>NC_073256.2:20012500-25845000 GCF_029289425.2 Pan paniscus
TCACATCCACTTGCACAAGACGGTAGTTGTGTTTGTCAATGTACATTTGTCTAATGCCCTCTCCTTTTTGGAGACTTGCCAGTGCTTACAATGACAGAAAAAGACATCTAGGCATTATTAGCCTATGGTAGAAGTAGGTTTCCAGGGAGCTGAGGAGCATGGTTGCCCATGGTGATTGGCCATTTTTGTCAAAGACTTAGTTGGAAGCAAGCCCAGAACTTTCTATTTATTTGTATTCTGTTCAACACTTTGTGCTGTACCGGGGTTAAATGAGTAATAAATCTGAAACTAACTTTACCCAAAATGAATTTATCCTTTAAAGAGCTGCGAGGCTTACTCCTTGGATATGCAATAAACAGGCAACATCTAAATCTAAGGCTGCCTTTAATTCACATACCGGGTTAACATAAAATGTTTCTGATAAAGTGTGGGGCTTAGTGACACTTCAACTCTCCTTATGTTACTGAAACAAAATTCATTAAAGCCACTCTGAAAAGTGCAAAGAAAGATCTTATTAAACTTCTATTATCTAAGTTTAACTCTCCATCATCCTTCTTTTCTTGATCTTTCAACTCTTAGAACAGAAAAAAAAAAGAAGTCATACAGATGCATGCATGCACATGCAGAGAGAGAGAGAAAGAGAGAGAGAGAGAGGTGTATTTATTCTTTAAAAAGGTCATAACGGTAGTCTATCATGTTAAAAAATAAAACATTATATTGTCTATACCCTAACACTCTATCCCTTTCTCAAAATAGTTCTAATTGTAACATTATCTCCTGCTTTAAATACAAAACTTTTTTAAAAATTAGAAATGTTTTAGAGAAAACTATAGGCTAAATATAAACTGAAACTAAATTGTAACATTATATTGATTTAAACAAATGATGTGTTTTTACTTGGAAAATCACATAACCTATAAAAAAAGGTTGAGTCAACTTTAGTAGTGATGGGATAACACTTGACTGCATGGAAGATAGGAAAAAGGGATGATGAAATTAAAACAACAAACTGCATTTATTTCATTACCTTTTAAATTATCTTTTAAATGTCAGTGCATTTACAATGTTCACCTAAATTTTACGGATTTTTTTTTAACTAATATCAGTGAGAAGAATCTTAAAATGGAAATTATTCAGGAGTGAAGTAGGAAGTAATGTACTGAAATGGAATGCACCCTGAATTTGGAATTTGAAACCTTGATTGCTCATTTAGCACTTGCTTACTGCTCCTTTGATAGCTGAGATTAGTTGAAATTTACTTTGATTATTTGCTAGTGGGAGTAATAAGGTATACTTTTCTCAGAGTTATCATAAGAATTTATTCACTGCAAAAAATTAGTCACACGTGTCTGGGACCATATCTGGCTAGCAATAGACATAGAGAATGCAAGAACAGAAATGCATGCATATCCCTGGAGAGGATACCCTTAGGTAGAATGGTTATCATTTAAAAATTACTCCTTTTGTAGCTTTCCCTTTGGAAATTGAGTTTAGGCTGAAGATGGCTTGAAAACGAGGTGAGAACTTCACTTTGAATTCTTTGCCTTATGGTAGCAAGTTGAGTTCTCACTCAGAAGTCAAATACATGCAATCTAAAATCCAAACTCACAACCTAGCTATCACAGACTTGCCTTCTCACCCCAAAGAATTCCAAAACCTTGACAACTTATCTAAAAACAAATGCCTTTATATCACTGTAGATAGCACACAACACAGGTGGAAAGGTGAGCAGCTTTTACAATAAGGAAATTTCCAAAGGAGAGAGGCAAGGGAGCCAAAGAAGGAGACTCCATGATAGGTGTAAAATTTACCCTCGAGAATCTGGCTTCATGAGGAGGATGGCTGCAGGGGCTGCTGAGATGATGAGAGGTGTTGGTAGCCGCACAGTGAACAGGACACGGTAGAGTTTAAATTCAGGCAGAGAGGAATCTCCTTAGAGGAAACCCCAGGGTGTTTTTTGTTTGTTTGTTTGTTTGTTTTTCCGCAGTTTTTTGCTCTTGTTGCCTAGGCTGGGGTGCAATGGCACAATCTCGGCTCAGTGCAACCTGCGGCTCCTGGGTTCAAGCAATTCTCCTGCCTCACCCTCCTGAGTAGCCGGGATTACAGGCATGCGCCACCATGCCCAGCTAATTTTTTTGTATTTTTAGTAGACACGGGGTTTCACTCTGTTGTTCAGGCGGGTCTCGAACTCCTGACCTTGTGATCCGCCCGCCTCGGCCTCCCAAAATGCTGGGATTACAGGCGTGAGCCACCATGCCCAGCTCGAAACCACAGGTTTTTATTTAAGTCTCAGGAAAGATCAGGCCCTGGGTGAAGGTGCCATACTGAACACCCAGAATCACTTTTCTGAGGTGCTTATGTGGTTAAGGAAGAGATAAAATTACAACTTTAAAGCAGAATACAGTAATACATCGAAGGAAAGTTTTGTAATATTGTAAAAGTATCTTCAACTAAAAAGATAATACCCCTGTATATTTAAAAAACGAACTATTTTTGATGTCTGACTGCTGAGTGCTTTCAAGTCGAACCCTTCTGCTCCTGCTCTACCTGGCTCACCCCTGGGCAAGCTGACACAGAAGCCAGGGTCCCCAGCCGTGGGCTCCATCAGGAAGTTCGAGCCAGGCAGGCACAGCCCACGTGTAGGAACCCTCATGGGTTCCCCACAGAATCCACCAAACTCCATGCTAGTCCCCGTTCCCCGCTTTTTAAGCCATTTTGGACGGTATCGGAGCTCACCCTGCCCTTGCAGGAAAGCCTCATTACGTGAATAGTAAACATCTTCCTACACTCTCGGTACCTGTGTGGAGTCATCACTCTCTACCTCCAAGTAAAATTTTGGGAGTGGAGGCCACCCTGTTAGTGTGGAGAGAAGACAATAACTGTAAAAATAATGCTATATTAATGATAATAATAATTATAATGATTTAATACTTGATTGATTAAGATAAAAAAGGAGACACAACCATTAAAGATTGTTAATAATTTTCTATTAGAATACATTATAATGAAATTTACCAGTTGTATAATTTAAATACATACAGTTTATTCTATGCCAATTATAGTTCAACAAAGTTGATTAAAGGAAAATATTTTGAAACTAGATAAACTGAATTTAGAAATCCAGATGCATAAAATTTACAACAGGTCCTTTTCACTACAAGATGTAGAAAAACTAAAACAACAAAGGGGCAAGGGTTTATCCTGCACTTTCAAACCAAAAATAGTTATCTGATGTGGCTATATTAGCATCAGATAAAAATATGTAGGGTAAGAAGTATTAAGATAGATAATGAAAGATCTTTTATATTAACAAAGGGTTTAATAATTAGAAATATATAAGACTTATACATGGGGACAATTAATAACAATTTCAAGGCATAGAATATAGAAAGAAATTAGATAAGAAGTAGATAATCCTGGAATTATGTTTAGGAATTTTAACATATATCCCTCAGCAAGTGATAAGAAAAATGGTTAGAAAAGCACTAATACTGTAGAAAATTTAAACATAAAGGTGAACTGACTTGTATTAATTGATATTTTTGGAAGGCTATATATCCAACAAGTAGAGCATGCAAATTCTCCTGATACATAGACAACCCATTGACCAAAATAGACCATATATCTGGCAAGGGAGCACACATTGTATGTTTTAATGTTTTAAGTCATTCAGTAAATTTTTTGACTTCAGTAGAATTAAATAAAAATCAAGAATAGAAAGATAACTAGAAGATCAACATCACTGCAAATTAACAAACACATTTAAAAATAACTCATTCGTTAAAGAATAAAAGTACAAAGGAGTTAAAAAACGCTTTAAGTTGGATGATAATAAGCATCTGACATGCAGCCAAACCATGTTTTATAGGAAAAGTTATAGCTTTAAATGCATATACTAGAAAAGAAAATTTAAAAGCCATAAAATAAAGGATCTTGCCTTTAGCTAAGAACCATATAAATAACAGCAAATTAAGTCCACAGAAATAAGATGGCCCAAAATAATAAACACAAAAACAGAAGTAAATAAAATTTTAAAAACAAATAAAATAGAAAAAAATCAATACAGCCAGAAATATGTTCTTTGAAAAGATTAATAAAATTCATAAATCTCCAGCATGACTAACAAAAAAATGAAGAAAAAATAATTACAAATACCAAGAATGAAATAGAGGTACCCACTACAAATACTACAGATATCTGAGTGACAAAGGAGAGTTATTTTTAATAAGTTTATCATAATAGATTTGAAAATTTTTATGATCTTTGCTGATCCTTTGGAAAAATATAACATAAAAATTGACACAAGGAAAAATAGAAAATATGAACAGTCTATGTCTTAAAATAAATTGAAACCATAATTAATACATTTTCATAAAGAAAACTTCAGGCTCAGATATTTTCAAAGGTGAATTCTCAAAATTTGTGAGAAAGATAATATTAAACTTGCTTGAATATTGCAGAGGATAGAAAACAGAATATTTCCAAATGCATTTTACAAGACTAGCAAAAGCTTGATAGCAAAACTTCATAAGGGCATTTCACTGAAGGAAAATTACTGGGCAATACCTCTCATGAATATGTATATATTCATATCTATATACATATATATGTTCTCATGTATTTTGTCTTATATATTCTTATATATAGATATATATGTTTATATATTGTATTCTTATATATTCTCTGATTATATATTCACAAACACACACACACAAGAATACTAAAGAAAATATTAGCAAATAGAATCTGGTTATGTATGAAATAAATAATTAATAAATGATAAATAATAAAAAGGTATATAACAATGGAATGTATTCCAAAAATATGGTTTATTTAATATACTAAAAAACAAATGAATATAATTTATCACATTTAATTGAATAAATGATAAAATAGTAATTTAATATAAAAAAGGATTTCATAAATAAAAAATCATGATTAAATTCTCAGCAAATCAGGAATAGAGGGGAACTTTTGCAATCTGATAAAGAACATGTTATAAAAATGACAGCTAACATCATACTTCATACTTAATGATGAAATTTCAGAAGCTTTTTTCTTATGATTCTGTATAAAACATGGATGAGTATGTCCGTGAAAAGAGTCAAACTCTGTAAAATATTTGAAGAGATGCATTCTGAGCCAAATATGAGTGCCCACGGCCCGTGACACAGCCCTCAGCTGGTCCTGGGAACATGTGCCCAAGGAGGTCGGGGCGCAGCTTGATTTCATACAATTTAGGGAGGCATGAGACATCAATCAAATACATTTAAGAAATACATAAGGTGGGACAACTGGAAGAGTGTTGTGGGGGTCTGCCAGGCTAGACCTGGTAAGGTAAGTTTAAAGATTTTCTTTAAACTGGCTGAGCTTGTCTAAAGACCTGGGATCATAGAACGTAAATGTTCAAGTTAAGATAAAAGAGTATGGAGACCAAGGTTCTTCTGAAGTCTTATAGTGGCTGCTCTTAGAGACAATAGATGACAAATGTGTTCTATTTAGATCTTTAAAAGGTGCTAGACTCTCTTAGTTAATCTCATTAGGATTGGGAGGGCCTGGAAGAAAAAGATCTAGCTATGTTAATAGAGATTTTTTACAGATGCAGATTTTCCCTCACAAAGGGCAGTTTTGCAGGGCCATTTCAAGATATGGCAAAGAAACATGTTTTGGGGTAAAATATTTTGAGTTTCTTCTTTGTCACATAATGTTATGCCAGAGTCAGATTGGAAAGTAAATCATGATATATAGGATTAAATAAAACACATCTGATGAGAATTTATGCCTTATAGGGCCTGACTCTCCAGACCCCTTAGATAGGAATTTGGGCAAGATAAAAAAAAATCAGAGCTTAGTCCTCAAGTACTACCATTCCAAACCCAAATTGTACAAAAGCCCCTAAATAGAAAATAATGTGAGAGAGAGTGAAATAAAATGCAATCTAAAATATTATTCAGTCTACTATAACAACAAACGAAGTCAGTGAGGTTCCTGGAAACAAAATAAGTACAAAAATAATCCATTTTATTTGCATATATCAGCAAGACAGAGGGAACAAAATACAAAACACCTACTACAGCAGTATTTGAAAAACATCAAATACTTAGAAATGAGTGAACTAAAATATGACCAGGATTAATATGCTATAAATTGAGAAATATTCTTGAGAAAAACTCAAGGACACCCACATCAATGGAGAGAACTGTATAATGTTCATGCATCAGATAACTTTATACATGCCAATTTTTCCAAATTCATCTGTGGATTCAATAAGATAAAAGTTAAATTAAGCAAGCCATCTGAGAAGATTAACATTACTATTAATTTATATGGAAATACGAAGATCTACTACTAGGCATGGCTATCTTCAAGTTCAAAGGTAGAGGTCACACACTACCAGATAATAAGGCTTTCTGTAAAGATCCAGAATTTAGGAGTATTTGGTATTGACAAATAGATCAATGGGACAGGCTTGAGTGTCCAGAAATAAACCCAGTCACATAAGTTAATCTGATTTTATAACAAAGGCATAATTGGCAGTTCAACTGAGAATGACTAGTCTTCTCAATTAATTGTATTGAATCACTTGGATAATTATTTTAAACACTGGTAAAATTTAACTTGTGATGGATCATAGACTTAAAGTTAGTAAGTTAAACTTTCAAGCTTCTAAAGAAAAACAGCTAGGTGGATAAGTTTAGTATTAAGATAGAAAGAGGAATTTGTTAAATAGGACTGAGAAAGCATTTTGCATAAATGATTGACTTAAAAAATAGTTTTTCACTCATCAAAATATCATAAGTAAGTGAAAAGTCAGCCACAAACTGGGATAAAATATTTGTAATATATTCATTTGATAATGGACTCATCTCCGTAAAATATATAGAACTATTTCAAATCAATAATAAAAGAGAGACAACTCAATTAAAACATGAGCAAATGTCTTCAATAAAGGATTTACAAAGGAGAATATCAAAATACCCATTAACATGTAACAAGTTGTTAAACATGATTATTCATCAGACAAGTAGAAATTTAAAAGTAACAAGGAGATACTAATTAATCCTACCACAATAGCATAAATTTAGAAGACAGATAACACCCAGAATCTAAAACAATGACAACTCTCATACCTTTCTGATTTGAGATAAGTAGATGACAGCTATCGAAGAAACCTAAGCAGGACCTGGACAGCTAAACATTGGCATAAATTACAAACCAATAATTCTACTCTTGAATATAGCAAGCCTAACAAAACGATGGATTTTGGCTATGAAAATACACAACATACAGGAATGTTAATACCAAGTTTATTTATAATAGCCTCAAATGGGATCAAGTCAATATTGATTAATGGTAGGATGGTAAGTTGGGGTATAGCCATGCAATGGAATAGCACACAGCAGTATACTGACTCGACAACATGAAAAAAATCTCATGGATATATTAGTGAATAAAATAATAAGACAGAAGATATACAGTGCATAAGACAATGTAGTCCAAGGAAAGGAAAAAATAATCTATAGAGATTGACTGCCTTGCATAGTTTGTATGAGTTGTTATGGGCATGAAAAGGCTTTCTTGGGTCCTGGAATAGTCTCATAATTAATCGGGGGTGCTTCTAAACATGTATACCTTGGTAGAAATTCACAGAGATGTATATTTAAAATAAGCTCTTTTGCTGTAAATTATACTCCAATTTAAAACATTTAACTTTTAACAATGAACTAGTGTGTCATATTGAACAGCCTATTTAAACTCACTCAGTCTTGACTCTTTCACATGCAAAATGAGATAAATAATACTAACTATAATATAGGGTTATTACAAAGATTAAATGAGATAAGGCATAATAATAGCACACAGTCGAGCATGTAGGAAATTTGCATCACTTTCCCATGAAAACCTAGCTTTGATTTTTATCCCACTCGATTTAAATCAATTTTTGTCAGTCACGTTGGTATTCTATCTCCATCTAAATGTCTATGTCATAAGGATTTCTAAACATATAGCACAAAATATGAATTTTCTTGATAAAAAATGAAATATGTCAATTTGAGAGTACAATTGCTTTAATATCAGAAAAAGAAAACAAGAATTTCAGGAAGTAGAGAATCATTTTCAAAACAAAAAGAATAATTTTAAAAACAAAAAAGATATTGTTTAAATTTAAAATAGTTGCACATTTAGTCCTCATCCACGGTAGAGGTTTTCCCCCAGGGAAGACTGTGCAGTATCTGGAGGTAGATTTGCTTGTCATGAGGGGAGTGTACAGCTGTCACTTAGTGAATAGTGAAAACAGATTTGGCTAAATATCCGCTAATGCAAAAGGCAAACCCCAATAGCAAAGAGGCATCAGCAGATGATGTGAGTAGTGAAGTAGCTGAGCATGTCCTGCACCCCACTGCAGAATCGTGAGCTTCAGGCAGTGTTCATAGACACTCATGATCCATACTCAGGTTCCCAGCACAGGATCCTGAGCATCTGTGAATATTGCCTGGAGCCTCAGCGCAGGATCATGAGTATCTCTGAACACTTCCTGAAACTCCAGTGCAGGATCATGAGTATCTCTGAACATTGCCTGAAGCCCCGTGCAAGATCCTGAGTATCTATGAACACTGCCTGAAGCCCCAGAGAAGGACCCTGAGTATATATGAACACTGCCTGGAGCCCTACGCAGGATCATGAATATCTATGAATACTGCCTGGAGCCCCAGAGAAGGATCCTCTGAGTATCTATGACGACTGCCTGGAGCTCCAGAGAAGGATCATGAATATCTGTCTATGAACACTGCCTGGGAGGTTCCGAGGAAAATCAAAGTCTCACTTTTCCCCAGAGAGAGATTGCAAGTTGTTAGTTTTTAAAATCCACATAAGTTTGGACCAAAATTTTTTATTCAATATTCCAAAACGTAAAAAGTTCTGAAAACAGAAATCATGTCATAAAAATATTGAAATAAATCCAGGCTGTTTTGGCCTGCTTTTTTTCTGAGGCATTTGTTGCCTTTGTTTATTCAATTTAATGTGAGCATTTCTGCCTTTAATTACACAAATAACAATGCATATGTTTAAGGGTAATGGTCCAGACATATCAGGAGGTCATTATAATGTTATATGATCTGTATATTCTGTATTCCTTTTTTTTTTTTTTTTTTTTTTTTTTTTTTTTTTTTTGAGAGAGAGTCTCACTCTGTCACTCAGGCTGAAGTGCAGTGGCACCATCTCGGCTCACTGCAACTTCCGCCTCCCAGGTCTAAGTGATTCTCCTGCCTCAGCCTCCCGAGTAGCTAGGATTACAGGCATGTGCCACGCCACCCAGCTAATTTTTATATTTTTAGTAGAGAAAGGGTTTCACCGTATTGGCCTCAGGTGATCCACCCGCCTCAGCATCTCAGAATTCTGGGATTACAGGTGTGAGTCACCGCGCCCAGCCTTTATCGCCTTCTTAAATGTCAAAAAATTCTAACAGACAGCTATCCCCAAGTGTTTTGGATAGGAATTGTTGACCAATATTAGGATAGGGCATTATAAGGCAATTAATTCAAGAAAATTGAAAAAAAGTTTTTTCTTCTTCCAACCACTCCACTTATTAGCAAACCAAGTGTATTGTACTAGTCCATTCTGGCACTGCTATGAGGAGCTACCTGAAACCGGGTAATTTACAAAGAATAAAGGTTTAATTGGCTCACTGTTTCACAGGCTCTGCAGGAAGCATGGCTGGGGAGGCCTCAGGGAACTTTTTTTTTTTTCCTAAGACAGCCTTTCACTTTGCTACCCAGTCTGGAATGCAATGGCACCGTCTCGCCTCACTGCAACCTCAGCCTCCTGGGCTCAAGCTATTCTCCAGTCTCAGCTTCTTGAATAGGTGGGACTATAGCCGCTCTGCCCAGCTGATTTTTATATATATTTTTTTTGTAGAGATGGGGTTTCACCATGTTTCTGAGGCTGGACTCCAACTCCTGGGCTCAAGCAGTCTTCCCACCTCAGCCTCCCAAAGTGTTGGGATTATAGTTTTGAGCCACCATGCCTGACCATCAGGAAACTATCAATCATGACAGAAGGTGAAGGGGAATCAGGCACATATTATATGGCTGGAGAAGGAGGAAGAGAGAGAGGGAGGAGGTGTCACACACTTTTAAACAAGCAGATCTCATGATAACTCATTATCACACACTATCATGAGAACGGCAAGGGGAAAATCCAACCCCATGCTCTAGTCACTGCCCACCAGGCACTCCTCCAGCATTGAGATCTACAACCAGACATGGGATTTGGGTGGGGACACAAATCCAAACCATATTATATCTGTACACAATTTATCCCATATTCCTCATTTACAAAAAGTAAATGGTAATAATGACATGCACCTCTTGTATCTAGTTTAAGTATTAAATGAAAAAATATCTAAAATGACTACACTGATTTCCAATGTCCAGTATTCCATGCATAATAGCTTTTCTGAATCTTGTTCCTTGTTTTATTATTAAATAAAATACATATACCTGAATTGAGAAATAGCCAACAAATTAAAGGGTTGTCTTTTTTAAAATACTGTAATATTTTAATATTTTTGGAGTAATCTGTGCATGTCCCTGGGCAGCTTGATGACACGACTCCCTAACAAACCTATAGAGGCTGGAATGGCAGAGTCACTTGCCAAATGCACAGCAGCAGGAGTGCAAATATTCCACATGGGCTTCATTGGGGGCACTCTTGAAGAACAGGGGGTCAACTGTTGAGGACACAATAACATGTCTACTATAGACAGGATGAATGTTGCTTTCAACATTGCCCACCTCCAAATGCCTTCCACATGGAAAGTCATGAATCAATGTCTTAATGAGTATATCAACAGGGGATTGCAAATGAAGTAATGAACTTGAAACACGTCAGCGTCTACTTGGACAGGGGCTCCATACTTGTTCTTTACGATCTGACCACTCTGTATTCCTTTGCCCCAATTCCCATGTGTTCAGCTGAAAGAGAATTGTTTCTTTTTTCTAAGCAAAGAAGAAAGCATCAGTTCTCTTCAATGAGCAGAGAGAGCGACGTAGGACTAAGAGAATAGATACTATGAGTTGAAGTTGTGTATTTTATTTTGCATTTTCTTTACTTAAAAACTCCCCAAACATGGAAAAAGTAAAGTTAAGAGAGTACCCTGTGGTACTAATTACACCTAGATTCTCTCTTCAGGGCTGGCTCACTCTTCTCACAGATGCTGAGAACATTAGCTAGTGATGGCTCTGGGCTGCACCTCCTATGGAAACTCCCTTCGCCTGCCTCGCTGAGCATGTGTCCTCCCAGGTGACAGTCCATGGCCAGATAACCAATAAGGATGAAGAGACTGACTCCTTGTCTTAACTTGGAACAATTTGGAAGGGTTACCCCAGCTCCAGAGATCCCTATAAGGTTACTTGAGGCCTCAGTTGTGACCACAGGAAAGGCCCACTCTCCCTCAGCCCAATCCTGCCTTTCTCACCCACTTAGAGATGCATCTCCTAAGAGCACTTTCAGATAAGTCTTCCACTCACATTTTTCACTCAGAGTCTATTTCTAGGGAACTCACTAATACAAATCATTATTTTACTTATTCAATATATATTTATTAAGTATCTACTATAAAATGTAATGTGCTAGATCCTGTGGATATAATGATTACAGATTCAATTATTACATAATATTAGACAAATGTACTATTTCCCCTTTAATAAAAGGGGAAGTCAGGACCAAGCCAGGCAACATAGTGAGACTCTATCTCTATTTAGAAATAAAGGAGAGGGCAGCAAATATTTGTATTTTTTTCAGCTTCCAAGCCACAGATGAATTTTTCAATGTCTTCTACACTAAACACTAGGAATCGGCTCTTAAATGTGTCATATCTTAAAGTTGGTCGTGGTCTCTTGGGGTGAGAGGCATGTTAGGATTTCCAGCGTTATTTCTGAGTGGTACAAACGCACAGAGCAAGAAAAGCTTAGCCCCAAATTGCCTATTAATTTTCCATATGCATTAAGTCATTTTGCCTTCTGAAGGGTTATTTTTCTGAATTCAGAATGAAGCTGTGGAATGTGGATTAATTAATCACTCAATTTCTATTAATTTAGCCACTAGGATTTGCAGGTGGCTATAATGCCAGGGAAGATGAAAGACCTCATGGGAGTGACAGGTTCGGGCAGAACAGCTACAAACAAGAAGTAACAACATTAGAGAAGAGCGGCATATGTAAGAAACAATTAGAACCATGTATGTGTTCCTAGGTAATTCAGTATTTAGACTTCAGGGTTCAGGTTCCCCAGTTCTGTCTTTTTATTTCCTAAGTGACTGAGGCCCTACTGATATGGGAGACGAAAATAACTGGGAAGTTACAAGTGAGATTGATGCTAAAGTTATTAAACCTCACACAAATTTATATGCTAGAAATCAGTAGCATTTTAAATGAGGAAATAATATAAGTACCTGCAATACAGGAAAATTGTACAGTTTTAATGTTTTTCTGCTGATTTACACATATTATGCAAATATTATTCAACAATAACATGGAATTTTAAAATGCCAACTACAACTTCTCTGAATTGTGGTTTTTCATTTTCTAATGCGACATAGCAAATAACGGAGCAGCCAGTCCAACTCTAATATAAGGGATACATTTTCAAGCCAGTTTGCTGTAATTTCGTAGTACCTTTCTTGTCAAAAGTATCAATTTGTTTAAGATATCCTTTTATCGTTTCTCCTTTTTGTGCCATGAGTGAGTCAAATTCCCTACAGTTTTATCTCATGACACATTAGATCTTAGCATCAGGTTTCTGGTTTGTTATCATCAATGAAAATATATGGATCTCAGACCTTGCGCAGATGTCAGAAATGTAAACTGCACCTAAACTGTCCATTGAAATGTATGCTGTCCTTAGATATTTGACTTGGTATGAAATGATTCTTCAGAAAGTGTAGAGGACTTACAAATCTGACACAGAAGGCTCCACAGATCTACTTTTCATATGGTCTGAGAAACATTTTGGAGAGCATGACTTACCTTTGGAGCCACTGTGATCCATACAGAACAATGGAACACATTCCAGGTAAAGTTTGTGAATTTGTTGGATGAACCAAAAACAAGAAAAATTGAAGTAACCTAGAAATTCAAAGTGGAAGAAGTACCCTGGGAATAGAGGTGCAAAGAGAGAAATGGCTTTAATTCTAGAGTCCAGGACCTGGGGCTACCTGGCCAGTATGGGAATCCTGAAGAAGGAGATGGTGAAGTGGTGGCCAGGTTCACAGACGGAGATGCTGAAGGGAGCGGAAGCCACTGAAGAGACACTCAGTTGCAGAGACATCACATGAGAGAGGAAGAGATGAGAAAGAGAAACCCACTCAAACTTAAAAATAAATAAATAAAAATACCTTAGTTCTCTTAATTGAAATATTTAGGCTGGGCACAGTGGCTCACTCCTATAATCCCAGCACTTTGGGAGGCCAAGGCAGGCAGATCACCTGAGGTCAGGAGTTCGAGACCAGCCTGGCCAACAAGGCGAAACCCCATCTGTACTAAAAATACAAAAATTAGCAGGGTGCAATGATGCATGTCTGTAATCTCAGCTACTCGGAAGTCTCAGGCAGGAGAATCGCTTCAACCCAGGAGGTGGAGGTGGCAGTGAGCCAAGACTGCACCACTGCATTCCAGCCTGGGCGACAGAGTGAGACTCCATCTCAATAAAATAAAATAAAATAAAATAAAAAATCAATGTTTAGACAGCCAACAATGGTGCAGAATCGCTCTGGTTTCCCTGATTTCTGAGCTCTGCTTTCCCGTGTGTGACGCCATGCTCCAGCAGGCCTCCTTGTGTTTTGAAAGAATGGACTCCATCTCCTCTTCTCCTATTGATTGAGTTAAATAATGTGAGTAGAACAACACAGCCTGGTGTATTGATGTCAGAATATTATCCCCCAATGTATTTTTCTTAAAGTTCTACATAATTATATTAAACTGAATGTTTTCAAAGTACAGTTGACCCTGGAACCATGCGGGGCTTGGGGTGCCGGCTGATGCACAGTCAAAAACCTACATTCAACTTTGACTTCCCTAAAATTAGCTACTAGTAGTCTACTGTTGACTGGAAGCCTTACCAATAACACAAGCAGTCAATTAACACATATTTTGTATGTTATATGTATTATGTGCTGTATTCTTACAATAAAGTGAGCTAGAGAAGATGGTTTTAAGAAAATCATAAGAAAGAGAACATACATTTAACGTTTATTAAGTAGAAGTACATCATCATAAAGGTCTTCATCCTCATGGTCTTCATGTTGAGTAGGCTGAGGAGGAGGAGGAAGGGGAGAGGTGGTCTTGCTATCTTAGGGGCGGCAGAAGCAGAAGAACATTCATATGTTAGTGGACTCGTGCAGTTCAAACTCGTGTTTTTCAATGGCGAACTAGAACTTAATTGATCTTCAATAAAATATTGGATAAAGTAATTCATGTCAGAAAGTTTTTATATGTATCTTATTCACTCTGAACGGCCTTAAACAGTTTTATAGTTGAATGAGTCTGTTTATGTTGAGTGTGCATTACGCTCAACTTATATTTAAACCTTGTGAATCCTCAGTTTTATTTATTTTGTATTTATATAAATTTTGCTTGCTGACTGCAATGATATTTTAGAACTACTATATTGTCCTAAATGTAGACTAATCCTCTTCGTTCCATATTATAATTTAAGGCAAAACATCTATTATAATCAATTATTCATAAAAATTTAATACTGAAGAAAACTAAATAGCAACCCAAAATAATCTTTTTATCATTAAGAGCAACAATGGCAAATTATGCATGAACGCTAGCAGTGTAGGATCTTAAGTGCATCTGATGGCTTTGTGAAATATTGATATCATAGAAGAGGCCTCCTTTATATTTGACAAGTCTTACTGGAAGATGCTGATATAAAAAACACTATCATATTTATGATGAAAGGGTTGATGTATTGATAGCAAGATATACATTTGTAAGTGGGGTCAAAAATACCTTAGTGCCTATATTAAACTTTAAGACAGAGTCTTTAGTGAAAAATAATTACTGGTAAAGTTAAACTCTATGTAAACCTTTTCAAAATGTGCACATTTGAGGTACTATTTAAGTCCAGTTTAAACAAGCACAGTGAAAAGAAAAAAGAAACTCCTATTTAAAAATAGACTCCTGAGTCAGCAATGAAGTGAAGTACCCTGTTTCTTTGAGCAACTCATTACCTTCCGTTCCATCAGCGCTAAATATCAGTATGTCTGGGTGGGTTTAACTTACAATCTAAATTACTGGAAGAAAACTTATTGCGATGAAGCTATTGTACAAAAAAAAAAAAAAAAAAAAAAAGAGGGAGGA
This sequence comes from Pan paniscus, assembly GCF_029289425.2. Taxonomy (NCBI): domain Eukaryota; kingdom Metazoa; phylum Chordata; class Mammalia; order Primates; family Hominidae; genus Pan; species Pan paniscus. Next base: position 20,027,865 of record NC_073256.2, read on the forward strand.
GGAAGAGCGTGAGTTATGAATAGTTGTTCAAGGTCTTATTTCTCTTACCCATTTTTTTCTGTATCATATAAAAACCTTTAAACAATTACTCTCAAATCCTCACACATTTACATAATCTACACTAATGACAAAAACTCTTTAGGTAGAGATTCTTAACTGGGGAATTATAAATCTAAATATGGCCTTCACAGAGTCTTTGAACACTTGAATTTTCTATGCATTAACATTTGCAATTTTTTCTGGAAAAAACATCCATGAAATTACAAATAATTCTTAAGATGTCCCACAAAACAAAGTTAGAACAATTACTTCAGTAGGAGCTAGATTCAAATGAAATCATTTTATGGGGAGGTAGCTATGTTTTCGGGAGACAGTTCGTGAACCTCTGTGTTTCCGCATGCTTGCAAGCTGAGGAACTCATTGTCTTTTTTTGGACTATCTTGTCAAGATTATTTGCATAGGAAAAGTAGGGATACTGCCTCCCTCTGGAATAAAGGGGAGATTTGCATAGAGCCTTAGAAAATATGGAAAGTTGCTGGGCGCGGTGGCTCGTGCCTGTAATCCCAGCACTTTGGGAGGCTGAGGCAGGCGGATCACCTGAGGTCAGGAGTTCCAGACCAGCCTGGCCAACATGGTAAAACCCCGTCTCTACTAAAAATACAAAAAAAAAATTAGCTGGGCGTGGTGGCGCACGCCTGTAGTCTCAGCTACTTAGGAGGTTGAGGCACGAGAATTCCCTGAACCCAGGAGGCAGAGGTTGCACTGAGCCAGATCACGCCACTGCACTCCAGCTTGGATGACAGAGTGAGACTCCGTTTCAAAAACAAAACAAAACAAATACATAAAGTGTTTCTCCTGGAAGCCAAGGGTTAATTTCCTTACTGTAATTATTGTAAAAGATTTGGGCTCTTTAAACTCAGGATTCCTCTCCGGTAATGAAGGTCACCAAGTGTGCAGGTGCTGCCCAGATCTCTTAGTGTCATCTTGCAGTGATTGGGACTCAGGCAACCAGGCAAGGAAACCCTGATGCTGTGGCCCTTGTACTGCTCTGATTCCGTCCCTTGTCTCAGGTCTTCAGTCTATTAAACTTTTGTAGTTTTAGTAGAGACAGGGTTTTACCATGTTGGCCAGGCTGGTCTAGAACTCCTGACCTCAGGTGATCTGCCTGCCTCAGCCTCCCAAAGTGCTGGGATTACAGGCACAAACCACTATGCCCAGCCTCTTTCTGCATTTTCTAAGAAACGATAGCTGTCTAACAGTAAAATACCATACCCTCACGATTTTGGCGACAACAAATTTTGGGTGTAACCATGTGATGCTGACAAAGAAATGCTTTTCCAGAAGACGAAGGACAAAGGAGGAGGCAGTCCTCATGAACCGATAAACCGGATTGGAAGGAAGTCCACACTCTTAAGTAGTAACTGTGTTGACAAAAATGCACAGTCCACTGGGCACTAAACGGTTCCAACACATTGTCGTGAATGAGTAGGAATTGGGGATGTGGTTGCTAGCTGAGTGCCATACAGTCGGCCCTGCATTTGAACAGTTCCCTAGTTGTGGCTAGCTTTTTCTCAGAATGCAGGTACTTCCCTGCCAATCTGAATGTCAGCCTCAGCTTTGCCTCATCATAAAAACCAACACTGAGATTCTTCCTGGGTGGGCAGAATTACCCACTCCTTTTCAGACAAGTTGCTGAGGTGAATACTAACACCAAAGATGAAAGGAGGGAAATCTGCAACCACGACAGACAGAAATCAGGTGTCCTGTGAGGACACTGACTGGTTTGTTTGGGAGATGACGCTGTGATGCATATAATGTTTCTTTAAATAAGAAACACAACAATTAAGCCATATTATGGTTCAATCTCTTCTTTAATCTCCCATGCATAACTTAGGTCCACTCCCAGACAATAGTCCAAGGTGCTAGAGATGTCTTCAGAGGGTACTGTGTTCTTTAAGGGAGTGTTGGCTCCTTTGGGAAGATTTCCTTGGAAGAGTTTGACTAGCACTAAGGCTCTTACTCCCTTGGCTGGCTGGGTTAAAGTGCAGATGGGGATAACTCAGAAGAGGATAAGAATCTAAATGAAAAAAATTTTTGATAAATTATTTCTGACATCCCTGCATGGGAACACTTTGGTAGCCCATTTGCTGAAGCCAAGGTAGAACTTAAGAGGTGTTATCATGGTAACGAGGCTTTGGGTAATCGTGTTACAAAAGATGCCGCCGTGTGCATCCAGCCCAACTCACTCAAAAGGTGCAAACCCTGCAGCCCTAGCCAGAGAGCAATGTGGCAGGGACCACTAACTCAAGAAGTTCCAAAAGCTGAAATAGATGGTGTCAATTACGGTTATTGTGCTACCCAATATAGGGTGAACCAAGAGCATACACAATTTGTTTGAATGATCTTCAAGCAGGAGTCACACTACTTGGAAACAAAAGTCCACACATCTGTCCTGTGTGCAGGTGTAGAACCACCTGCTTCTTTCATGACCCTGATCCCTCCTTTCCTCACTTCTCGGAGCTCAACTGCTTTAAGGAAAAAGATGGTTAAGGGTGGGGCCAGGATCTCAAATTTCAGGAGACGGGCGCTCAGATATGTATGACTCTGTTGGAGACAGGAGCTTGAGTCACCTAGTCACAATCTACCTGATTACAAAGGGAAAGGGGATGCCAGGATTGACCTCGACTGGTTTGAGCAGGGCTTTCAACAGAGAAGGGAAGGGAAATTGGCCTTGACTTTGGGAGAGTGGTTAAATGTCAATGGTGTTTCTACCTCTAGGTATATGGCAGGAATTGACATGTTATGTGCTTCTAGTTCCCTGTCCCATAAATTCCAGAAAAATTCTTTCAATGAGAGATTCTCTATATAGAGAGGGAAGTGCTGGTACCTTTGGGACCCTTCAATATGAATAATCCCTTTGAGCTATAAGTTTCTCTGACTAATGGTTTTGCCAAATGGATCATCTGGCAGAGGAAGGCAGCCTTCACTTAGAGACAGCCTCCAGGGTATTGGACTTGTCACCCCCAACAGAGCTACAAGATAGACCCTGCTGGAAAAGCAGCCATTTTCTTACTAAAGGTACTAATGGATTTTTGTGCAAACCAAATCCCAGACCCCGGGGGGTCTTCTGGCTGATATACCCATTTTGGGGCAGGTCAACCCAGACTCGAGGAAGAACAAATGGCCCCCACTTGTGAGATGGAAAATGGTGTATTTAACATGTGACAGACTCTCTCCTTGGCAAAACTCTAGTCAGGCTGCTCTGAGCCCTCTTTATGATTTGGCTGCCACCTTGGCCTGAAAGAACTAAAGACTCTCAAGAGCAAATGATTTCCTCCACACCCACCTCCTACACAGAGACTTGAACAAACACTAGCAGAGTTTCTAGCAGCTCGAGGACTCACCCCTAGGATCGTGACTCCAGCTTCCTGAAGCTCCTGCCTGAGAAAACTCAATTCATTCTGGCCAAAACCTGATGTTAGGCAGACAGACCTCTGAACCCGTTCTTAAAGCAATTACTTTAAAAAGCTTGCATGTCTAAACCCTTTCTCTGCTCCTTTGGGATGAAATTCTTCTACTCCCCAGAACTGTCTTCTCAGGGATCTGAGAGCCATGTCTGAAATGAAAATATTCAAGAAGGGGACTCTCAGCTCCCAGTTCCTGTTGGACCTGGGAGCCTAACTTTAATAAGTCCCATCAGCAAATCCAGATGGGATCATATTAACCACCCCACTTTCCTGCACCACTGTTTCCCTCCCTCCTTCTTCATTTTCCTTTTAAAACTCCCAGCCACCTCTGCACAAATTGAAGTTGAGTTCAGTTGATGCTAGACCCTTTTCTCTATTGAAATAAGCAGTTATTACTGAATAAAATCTATCCTCACCGCTTTGCAGTGGTGACTTCGTCTATGATACACACCCCTGGACTGGCCTCGGCAGCACTTCATCTATGCGCTTTGGGCAAACTTTACTTTTTTTGCCTCACTCCGCTGCCTGAAACAAACGACACGCTCTGCTGGGTCCTTGGTGGACAGAGATTCATTCCTCTTAGTGGCTGAGCCTAGGTAACCAATGGTTCACTGGGACTGAAAACGGGCTGTTCCGGTAGCTTGGCGTCACCTGTGCACATATGGAACCACAAATGTATGTGGTCACTCTGCTTGGTGTGCAGGGTTCATGGCAGTGGTCAAGGCTCTGAACACTGTTAACATTGTTGACCTTCATGGACCGTGCTATACGTGTACTGACATTTAGGCTGCTGCCACTGGTCTAGCTGTTTGCAGTGCTATTTAGGAAACTATAGACCAGAAGATGAAAATTCTCTTCTTTGGGTCCATGCACTATAGAGACAAACTATAGTGATTGGACAATCTGGGTAACTCATATCAGTGCCTGATACAGGCTTATTCTCTGGGTCACTAAATGGACTCTAGCTGCAGATGGAGCCAGCACTGCCCAGACAGACCCCACTGACTCCTGGATCTGCCATGGACCAGGCAGGGGGACATATTCTGCCTTGTACAGAGAACACAGAATAATGGGCTAAGTGTCTGAGGGAGAGATTGCCGCTGCGTGCAGAACATGACTCCTGCCAGAGTGTGGCCCATGTGTGATTCAGAGGGGGGCTGAAATGTATGATTTGTGGGCCACAGCCGCTCCTGACATCCTTGATCCTTCTTGGGGCTATAAATGGGTCTAACCACTACGGTCATTTGGGCAAGATTTGGTGTTGCTACTTCAGTCTGATCAGCCAAATGCAGCCATATAAATCTTGCCCTGGTCACTAACCTGTGTCATGATTTTAGCTTTCTGAACTGTTCGCCATCTGACAGTTGTGCACCTTTTATCACAGAAGCCATGCCAGGGGCTAAGAGCCACAATACTTGATCACCATCCAGGTCCCCCCCCCCCTTCACAGGTGTTGGAGATTGTTGAGCATGGAACAGGACCCTCTAACATGGCAGAGTCACAAAGACTTCTGACCCAGTCTCCCTTCCATCCTCTTCGCTGACACACTTTAGGTTGGTTTGGTCTCTGAATGCAGCTATCCACAGAAAGAAATGAGCTACTCTCAACCATTTCCTGGGTGATGATAAGGATGAAAGTGTTGGAAGATTTTATAGATATTATGTGAAAATACAGGATTCCCCACTGACCATTTTCTAGGTGATGATAAGGGTGAAAGCTTTGGAAGGTTTTATAGATATTATTTGAAGATACAGGATTCCCCACTGAGCATTTCTGGGCAAGACACAGCTTCCTTTCCCTTAACAGCAACCTGGGCCAGCCTAGTTGGTCCATCTTCTGAAAGGCAGTCAAGCCAATAATGGGGCCCAGGGGATTCTAACTGAACTTTCGTGTAGCCACTTGGATTCTCCTGTTAAATTGACATGGTCCTGGGTCTTAAGGATAATGACCATTTGTTTGGAAACATTGCTTGCCAAGCCATCCTACACTAACCTATGCGCGTCAAAGTGGAGGTAAACTAGGTGCCTATAAATTCTATGACTATGCCCTCACTATTCTCACACTAATCTTTCCAAGATATGCCTGGGTGAGAGTAGGGAGTGATTAGGAAAAGGCTCTGTTTTAGCTACTGGAAAGGGACACTTTTTTTATTTTTTTTAGTGGTGGAGTGGGATCAGCAACCTCAGCACCTTGGGAGAGGAACACCTCCTACCACAGGAGGTATCATGGAGGAAGGGACATTAATAATCCTTTCTCTTTCAGCGTCACCCCTGTCATCCTTCTCAAGAAAGAAAATACCCTCTTTTAGCTCTGCCTCTGCCAAACTACTGCAAGCTTTTTACACTTAACTGGCTGCTGTTCTATCCTTCCCATCTGATGGCTCTGACCACCATTCGATTACCACTATCCTTAGCCTTTCCAAGAAGGCTATTGAAATCACAACTGCTACCAGCTCCTGCTCTTCCCACACAAACCATCTGCCAAAGTGTCCAGGTGTCTCTCCTGCCTCTGCGTCTGTAACCATTGCTAATTAATTCAGAGTGACAGATGCAACTCACATGGTGACATAGCCAAAACACACAGATTGCATAGATGACTCACAGGCAGTACCTTCAAATATAATGACTAGAACCAATAATTCCAAGGCAACTGGGGATTCTGGGGCTTACCAGCTGTTTACCAGGCTACAATGGGGGCACTGCCCATGCGTGCCTTCCACTGGGGACACGTCCCTCCTGCAGAGCCCCAGAAATTTCACATAACACTTTCTCTCCAGGGGCACTATATATGTCCTGCAGGCTGTACTTGTTCTGTTGAAGCCAGACCTTTACTTGCTGTCTTTCAAAAAATATGATGACTTATACCCTAGAGATGGTTCTCACAGACCTCAAATGTTTAAGAAAACACCACCGTTATGTAATGTAGATCTTAGAAGTCTACATTGAACTTTAATGTAGACTATGAAGATCTCTTCAAAAGAAAGCCATTCTTTGTTATTTGGAGAAGCTTCCTGGAGCAGTTGCTTACTTGGCATTTATGAGCACAATGCTGATGATTATCTCTGCAATGTGAGTCATCCTATTAGAAGAGGTGCTGCAGACTTGTCCCTGGCATTAGCTCAAGTGCTCAATGATGACGCCTCAGCCCTGGGAAGCATTCAGTTCAGCCTCAACTTACCAGCCAGGGTTATTATGTGACTTCCTTCCTGTGGGCCAGGCAAGAATCTGTACCATCACCAACATATCTCACTATGCCTGAATTAATTCCATAGATCCAAGGGAAAAATGGTCAATACAGAAACTTGAGAAGAAAGCCACCTGGCTTTCTTTCTTTTTTCTTTTTTTTTGAGACACAATCTTGCTCTGTCACCAGGCTGGAGTGCAGTGACGTGATCTCAGCTCACTGCAACCTCCGCCTCCTCCCACGTTCAAGCGATTCCCCGGCCTCAGCCTCCCGAGTAGTTAGGACTACAGGTGCACACCCCACCCCCAGCTAATTTTTTGTGTTTTAGTAGAGACAGGGTTTTACTATGTTGGCCAGGATGGTCTTGATCTCTGACCTCGTGATCCACCTGCCTAGGCCTCTCGAAATGCTGGGATTATAGGAATGAGCTACCGCGCCCAGCCAAAGCCACCTGGCTTTCTAAGGTGGACCCTGACGGATTATGGCATTTGCTCATCTGGCTGTGTTCAGGTCACGGCGGTGCCTGGTTGAGGTCAACGTTATTCGTTGTCTTCATCTGGCTGCTTGGGGCCCTGTTGTTGGTAGCCATAAGTAAATGTTCTATGAGACAAATTGAACAGATTTTGTCCTACCCTCTTTTGGTCATGTTAATCAGAGCAGTCAAAAGTGTGTTTAGTCTTAGAAAATTTTGCCAATAACCAAGACCAAGTGTAGAAATGAGTGGTGTTCATTGTTGGAAGATAATTCTCAGTGGATCTCTCACATTGCTGCTCATTTAGCAAGCAGAGGCCTTGACTGCTGCAACAGTAATCTCTTTTCAAGGATGTTTTGTTTAATGATTAGTCTTGGAGGATAGGAATAGCACCTCCCTCCAGAACAAAGGGCAAGAAGGGCAGGTTTTGTTTTGTTGTGTTTTTTAACTGGACATTATGGAAGGGTCATGTTCTTAAAGTTCATGTCCTCTCCCATAACATAACTCACTGTATGTGCAGGTGTCACTGTTGCTTTGAGGGAACTAGGGATTGAGCAACGAGTTGCAAATAAAAAAAAATGCTGATATTCAGGCCACTGCTATGTTTGTGAGTAATACAGTTTTTATTTCTAACCCAGAAACCTCATGTTTCTACTGACATCCATAAAACAGGCAGCCTGGAATTTTAGCTTGCAAGTAGGGTAACTTACCAGACCCTTCATAGGACATAGGACTGATCTCAGTTTACTGGAATTTTATATTCTACTAATTCATTTCAATAATGTTTTGTTTATTAGCTAACTAAGAATATAAAGGGTAATGAATTAGGACTTGCAAGGACATGTAAAATATTATGGAAAACCAATTCTAATGTTTGGTAGCTTATGTGTTGGGTATACCTTTTATTAATTTATTTATTAAAAAACTTTGTCAACAATATTCTAAAAGTTATAGGAATACATACTGCATACCCCGGTGAACATAGACAACATAATCATCACTTTAGTCATGGCATTAGAGCTAAACCGAGGAAAGATAAACATATAAGGTGCTCTGCATGTTTAACTGATTGAAAGAGATTGATTTCAGTCTGGTTTTGGGATTGGGGAGCTGCCTCAACTACCACATATGTCTCCTTCAGATTCCATTGGCTTTATCTCCCCCATTTCTTGTTTTAATCATTGCTCGCTAAAGAGTTCATCCAATTGTACTCAAACGAAATATGGCTCTGCCTTTCCACATATCCCCACCTCTCACCCTCGGGCTTCCCATTTGACTCTGGGACATGAAGGCCTTAATGCTCCGTGTGCAACCTGGCTGTAGGTGAGCTCCTGCCCTGTGGGTTAAACCTGTGACTACGGCTAGCAGAAAAGGGCACATGCATTTGTTTTCCTTTCTCCTTCAGCCAAACCCAGGCCATTGAATATCCCTAGACACTGTAGTTGTGTTTCTTCTTTGAAGATGTTCAGACAAGACTGAACAATCAGTGTCACTGAGAGATAACAGGTGGTGGACATCCAAGATCAGTGCCTTCGTTTTGATTTATTCTTTTCCTTCCTTACTGCTGCTTTCCAGAAATTACACAGAAATAGTCATATCATAAATGTCTTTGGCTATGTCTGTGCCCTCTCGAGAACCTGGCCAAAAGAAAACTAGATTATGAAAGGTAGCATTTAAGTTGAGCACAACAAAAGCTTGGATGTACAGAGACGCAGCAAAGCCAGAGACAAAAGGTTATGCAAAGAGTGAAAGTAATTATAATAGGGAAAAATAATAAGGCACGTGCAAGTAATGGCAAGTTGAATTTGATGGCAATGTGCATTGCATAAAAGTCAGCTAGGGTAATTCTACACTGTGAAAAGCTCTGACAATTTAGACTAAAGGGATGTGTGGTCCCACTTCAGAACCTATATCAGACAGATAATTGTACGCAGGATGAATTTCACGTTAAGAAAACCAAGTCAAAATTCAAGCAAATGAAATAATTGAAAAATGAAGACACATTGCTGGGACACGATTCTCAGCAAAAAGGACTGCACATTCTCAAAACCCAACACATTTTGTCTCACTTTAAAGTTTAGCCTGGTATGCTTCAAATAAGTAAGTGTCCTGAAGTGATTCTGATATAAAACCTCACTGCCCACTCCCCAGCTTCTTTAATTGTCATCTATAAAGCTTACATTGACTTTGACCTGGTCTAAGAACACATGAGGCTGAATAGAATAGGAGGTGGTGTGGGCAGGAACTGGGGATGAGAACAGAGTTCTCCTTAGCGGAGGCATCAAGAAGAGGCCTGCAGAAACTTTACCAGCTTTTGCTCTGTGACATAATAATGAAGAGGTGAAAGAAAGTAGAAATGACACATAGGAAGAAAAATCCTGAGCAGGAGATAAGAATCAGGCATTTAAGAGAAAATAAGGAAGACAGGGGATTCATTAAAGGTACTTCCAAATTTAAACCCAAAGTAGCAACCTAGGAACATAAGGTATAGAAATGATTTTTTTTTAAAAAAGGCATGTGGTGGAATGGGAAAAACTCCAGGCCATAGGAAAGATATCCTCTGAAAATACATTTGTCACTCATAAGCAAATAAAAAAAAGAAATATGTCTTTAAAAATAGCAAATTGTTTTAAAATAATATTCTGGCAAAGCTGGACCACAAGTATTCTCTTATACACATCTTTTGGAAAGTAACTTGCTAAAATGAATTTGGAAACCTTAAAAATATTTAATACTTCACCCAGATTTATTAAAATCTTAGGACTGTACTCCTACAGTTAGCATTTATTGAGTGCATGACAGTTTTACAAATGTTATACCTTTTCATTCTCTACCGTATTAAAATGTGGGAAATATTTTCATCTCCATTCTCTAGACAAAGAAATTCAGGTTTGGTGTTGTTTAGTAATTTGGTCAAAGTTAAATAATTTTTAGGTGATAGAATTACAATTGGCTTCAAAGTGCTCATTTTTAATTACTCATTATATAAAATTTATTCTAATTTATTTTAAAGGAATATTGTTATGTCAATGTTATATGTCAGTATAACATTTATTATTGTAAATGTTTTTAGAATAAAGATATTCTGAAAGAATTTATAATAATATGAAATTATAAATAACTTACAGTCACACTCCCTTATTCACAGGGAATACATTTAAAAACACCCAGTGAATGCCTGAAACCATCAATAGTACGGAACCCAAATAGACCACGTTTGTTCCAGTACATACATGCCTATGATGAAGTTTAATTTGCAAATTAGGCACAGTAAGAGACTAATACCAACCAATAATAAAATAGAGCAATTATAACAATGTATGAGAATATGGTTTGGCTCTGTGTCCCTACCCAAATGTCAAACCGTAATTCCCAATGCGGGCGGAGGGAACTGTTAAAACGTGATTGGATCATGGGGGCAGATTTCCCCCTGGCTGTTCTCATGATAGTGAGTGAGTTCTGTTGAGATCTGATGGTTTAAAAGTATGCGGCACTTCCGCCTTTGCTCTCTCTCTCTCTCTCCTGCTCCGCCATGTGAAGAAGGTGCTAGTTTCCCCTTCACCCTCCCACCATGATTGTAAATTTCCTGAGGCCTCCTCAACCACGCTTCCTGTGCAGCCTGCGGAACTGTGAGTCAATTACACCTCTTTTCTTCATAAATTACCCAGTCTCAGATAGTTCTTTATAGCAGTTTGAGGAAGGACTAATACATATGGTACTAAAAATAATGTGAACGTGGTCTCTCTCCAAATGTCTTATTAATCTTGTACTATCGTACACACCCTTCTTCATGGGATCTCTCAATCTGATAACCTAGATGGCAACTGAGTGACTAATGGGCAGGTAGAGTCCACAACATGGAGATGCTCAACAAAGGAGTGACTCACAACCCAGTGGTGGCATGGGGCAGAACAGCACGAGACTTTATCATGCTACTCAGAAAACCACGCAACATAAACCTTAAGAATTGTGTATTTATGACATTTTCTATTTAATATTTTCTGACCGAAGTTGACTGCAGGCAACTAAAACTGCTGAAAGCAAAGCCTCAGATAAGGGGACACTGTTCAACAGAAGACCACGTACATTTATTGTTCTTGGATTATCACAATGTTTTTACAAATAACTTTTATGGCACAGCAACTAAAAATGATACAATAATCAACTCTGCTTTAATGCTTGTTTTCTCTCATGTCTTTTTAGGGCTTGAAAGCTCATTCCTTTTTAGCACTGAATAAATGGATAAACCACAGTTTACCCATTCACCTCCTAAAGGACATCTTCATTGCTTCCACATTTTGGCAATCATGCATAAAGCTGCTCTAAACATCTGTGTGCAGGTTTTTATGTGGACATAAATTTTCAGCTACTTTGGGTAGTCACCAAGAAACAGAATGCTGGATCGTATGTTAAAGTTTGTTTAATTTTCTAAGAAACTGCCAAACCATCTTCCAAAGTGGCTGCACCATTTTGCCTTCCCACCAGCAACAAATGAGAGTTTCTGTTGCTCCACATCCTCTCTGGGGTTTGGTATTGTCAATGTTCTGAATTTTGGCCATTCTAACATGTGTAGCGATATCTCGTTGTATTAATTAGAATTTATCTGATGATACATGACGTAAAATCATATATCATGATGTAAATGATTTTACATCATATATCATCAGATAAATTTTCATAAGCTTTTCATAAGCTTATTTACCATCTGTATATCTTCTTTGGTTAGGTGTCTATTCAGGCTTTGGTAAATTTTTTAATCTGATTTCTTTCTTACGATAATTGTGTTTTGAGAGTTCTTTGTGTGTTTTAGTAACAGTCCTTTATGAAATGCATCTTTGGCAAATAAGTTTAGATTACAGGTCTGAGCCACCAGGCCCGGCCTTGGATATGTTTAAAAATAAAATTCCATATTTACTGTGGTATGTATATGTTTGATCACTTAACATGTACAAAATTCCACCACCATTTTACTTTTAATGAGATTACTATTGTTTTTAAATGTCACTGCCAAAGTTGTTGAATGGTGTCCTCCAACCCCAATTTTCCCTTAATCCGTGTGTGTGTGTATGTGTATGTGTGTATGTGTGTGTATGTTCATGTGTGTGTATCTGTATGTGTATATGTGTGTGTGTGTGTTTAAGTGTGTGTGTGTGTGTGTGTGTATCATTTGTGTGATTTGCATATTATGGTGATTTTTAGGCTCACATATGTTGCATTACAGCTGAACTAACTGTATAATGTTGATGGGGGAAGAGATATAGAACTCTATGTATAGTATATTACATCTCTGCATATACAGGAAAATGTTGAAAAACATTACAGCAAACAGGGAGTGATAATTTGTTGATGTTCATATTTCATAAGATTTTATGGCCAGTAGTATTTCCAGTATTTCCTCCTCTCTGGGCCAAATATTTTCTAAGATACCATCTAGTTTCTCTTCCTTTCTTTCTGTGTTAAATTTGCATGATTTTCATTCTAATAAAAAAATTCAGATAGATTAATATCTTATTTGTTAAATAAAATGACGTTTTGCTTTCTAGTAATAAAAGTAGAATGCTAAGTGATCCCATAGCTCAAAAGCCAATGGTATGTGTATTTTGAATTGTCTCTATATAGAGTTGTGTAGAGACTGTTACTACAAATTAATACCAGCTATTACAGAAAGAAAGTAGTTTAATTTTGTAAGATGAATGTATCGAAGTGACAGAGACCTTGGCTAATAACAACATGTATATGGACTTATATATGTTTGGTTTAAAAGTATTGCTAAGTTCTCAGGTATAATAATTATAATATTTATGATATAATATTCTAAAACTCAAAATTAAGCCTTACTCAATTTTTTCTTCACATTGGTTACTCACAAGTTATGCTGTAGAAAGACTCTAATATAGCATACTTTGAAAAAAGTAGGTATACTGTATGATTTTTATTTGAACTTTTAAAAGTGACCTTTTTAAGATTATGTTTGTTTGTTTGTGTAGAAATAATGACCACTAAGGATGAGGTCATGAAAATTAAATTGAATACATAAGATAATAGGTAAAATTAAAAATTAAATGACATAAGATAATATGTAAAGCTCAATGGCCTTAACCAGAATTTTCAACTAACGAAAATTCCAGGAAGTAAACTTGCTATGGTGCCACTCTCTTTATTGTTTTGCTATGAAGTGATTTTATCATGGGCCTGTCCCTACTATATCTCAGGCTTTGGTAATTCTCAGAATGGATGGTGTGGTGCAGAAAATGTGATGTATTCAGGCTAAAATGTTAAAGCCCTCACTTCACAAACTTGCTTTAGAAGATTAAGTGGCTCTAAAAATGCATTTTATTCAAGGTAGTGTCAGCCACCCTTTAAAAGATTGATCTTCAGAGTCCGCTGTCTTCTTTTATATGATGCCAAAAAATCTCCTATCAGTTTTCCTTTATTGCATTTACACGTAGTGGGTTATAACCTTCATCCAACCTCTCTGTAAATTTAACAACATTAAGATCCGATAGAATTGTTACGATTGGGTTTTATTTTTATGCCTCCCCACACGGTGCATTAAAGGTGATCTTCATCTTCCCAGAAGACACTGTGTTGGTGTCAGCTGTGTCCCGTGTCCCAGGCGTGGTGCAGGCTGATGCATGCAAGGCCTCCTTCTGGCTTAGTCATTCAAAACCAGCTAATGTTACATTAACCAAAATCAACAAGACTCAGGGCAATTATCAATGATTAATCACATTCATCAAGTGCGGAAGGGAGTTAAATCTGAGGAAAGATAACCCTTAAAACAAGTCAGTAGAGTAGAAACCGCGAAGAAGTTTAGAGACGACTGGGTGCTGTGCACTGCAGGGTTTTTAAATTGAGCTGTGGCATTAACTGGTGTTAGCAAATTAATTCATTTGTAAAATAAAATTGTGTATAATTCATCTCAGTGTTTATACACACAATAGACATACACACGTATGAGGATTAAATAATAAAATTATGTGAATACATTCAATAAATGCACTCAATATGGTATCTGGATTTATACACATATGAAATAGGGGGATGTAAAGGTCACGTTAGCTTCACAATAAAGTCTGATATAATAAAAAGAATGATTATTACTAAAATATCTTAATGTTTTAACTCTAGGGCAATTTTTATCTAATAAATGTTCCTCTATAGGTTTATTAATACTTCTGTGAGTCATGTCTTACATGCTACCACTATTCTAGCCTATACATAGGGTAGACATAGAAATAATTAGACATTCATTTAACTAATTTGAATATGTGCCTACTATATTCTAGACAATATCTAGGTATTGAGAGTAGATTATGGAATAAAACACTAATAAATATTTCCCTCTTGGAATTTGCATCCCAGTACACTATAAGCTAATACACCTAAAATTACTTTTTCATCTTCGAATCAATGCAAACCTTTCATAGACCACACACACAGAAGCCACAGTTTTGACAGACATGTTCCAGGTTCTGAAACAGAGAGCAGGGACAGGTAACACTGACATATTTTGAAGCACAGAGGGCTTGGTGTGAGGTTGTGGTGGAGTCCAAGGTCACTTCTGGATATCAGGTCCTGTGTGAAGGATTGGCCCTCCTAGGAAAGAACACTGCAGGAAATTAACCCTACCTGAACCTACAGATCACGGATGGACAGATTTCACACAACTGGGCTTGGCAAAGCCATCCATCCAACCATGTACCCAGATCTGTGATACTTCTAATATCCTAGCAAGAAAGAATTCACCAGGGGCCAAAAGATCTACTTTGAACTGCACCTGTATAGAGGCTTAGGTCGTGATTTAAGCATGTATCCTAAAAAAGCAAGAACAGACATATAACTCATATAACACACTAATTACCCTCTAGAATGGGGGAAGATAATAGTAATAACATGAGTAATAATAATATTGATAATTCTATGAAAAAAACTTCAGCTGATAAATTTTATAAATTTGATAAAGTGGACATTTTCATAGAGAAAAAATTAAATTACCAAAAGGATTTTAGAAGGATTTGAAAAGCAGAATATCTTTAAATAATTTAAATATCCCCCCAAAAAAGGACACATCAGATTAAAATACTTTTTCTTCAAAAGTAACTTTTACCAAAACATTTAAGAACATATAACACTGACTTAATAGAAATGAGAAAACAGATCAGGATAATTTTTAAAAGAAGAAAAACTGTGGCAGGATAGTACCTGCAAAAAAAAAAAAAAAGGAAAATTGAACAGGATCACATACGCATAAAAAGTAAAGCAAAGATGCAAAAATATCAACTAAAATATTAGCAAACAGGAAACTGGAGGAGCCAAGTGGCCAACTCGATGCAGCCAGGAAGAGCTTCTCCCACCGAGAGACCACGCCGTCAGGAAGACCATCACACTCTGAGCAGATCATCAGAAAGAAGGCATTGAGAATGGACAGAGGGAGAATGCAGACCCTGGACTGAAAAAGGAGAAATGCGGGACCCCTGAATGGGGTTGCTGAGCACCGGCACTGGTTCCTGGCCCCTGAGGAGCTCCAAGAGAAGGGGAGAGTTAAGTAGGCATGGAGTGGCTCACTCTTCCCATGGACTTCCAGAAACTGAGCCACAGGAGACCCCGTGACCACTGCAGACATTTGAACTGGCAGAGAGAGCTGCTTAGAGAGTTGACAGGGACAGGATTCCAGCCTGTGCAAAGCCCAGAGGGTTCGGCATGGGAACAACCGTAGTGGAGCATGGCTAGGGACGTACACCCCCTAAGCTTTTCACACACTTCTAGGTGGCTTTGGCCTCTCTTGACTGTCAGACTTGGACTGAAGAGGGTGATCTTGCCCCGAAGATAGGGACAGTCTGATCTGAGCACCTCCTTGTCTGCTGGCCTCTCCCTGAGTACATGCCTCTCTGCACCCACTTGAAGCAGAGACTCAGATGCCCAGCCAGGGCACTTCCCAGCAGGTATAGTTCCTTCACTGGCAGACCCCATCTGACTATCCGAAAGCCTCTGCAGATGGGACTCCATCCACATGCACGTACCTGCAGCCTCCCTAAGCTGCTTGCTAGTGCATGCACATAGACCTCACTACATTGCCACCACCACTGGTGTGAGCACCCATGTGCATATCCCACTGCCTCACCACCACTGATGCAAGCATGTGCATGGACACCCTAGAACCACCATTCCACCACCTCCAGTACACACAGACCCAGGTGCTGCAACCCCAGTGCAGCACTTTAGCCAGCAACCCCCATCAAAATTTTGTTGTCAGTGGCCCGGGAACAACTCAGCCCCCCAAGTGCAGCAGATGCTTTACCTCAAGAAACCAGAAAAAAAAAGCCATGTGCCAGGTTTCAGCCCCTCAGTGTTAGAACATTCAGTCCAGGAGTGCTGAGCTGAGCCTTGGCCCCCTGAAATCATCCAGAAATAAAGCCAGCTGACTGAACTCAACTTATACCACAGTGAAATCTTCAAGGTCATCAAAGATTATACAAGCAAAAAGCCCCACCCAAAGGACAGCAGCTTCAAAGATTAAAGGAACATCAGCCACACAAATGAGAAAGAACCAGTACAAGCACGCTAGCAACTCAAAAAGCCAGAGTGTACTGTTACCTCCAAAGGACTGCAGTGGCTCCCCAACAATGGTCCTTAGCCACACTGAAATGGCTGACAGATAGACACAGAATTTAGAATTTGTATGGCAATGAAGATCATCAAGATTCAAGAGGAAGTTGAAACCCAGT
This sequence comes from Pan paniscus, assembly GCF_029289425.2. Taxonomy (NCBI): domain Eukaryota; kingdom Metazoa; phylum Chordata; class Mammalia; order Primates; family Hominidae; genus Pan; species Pan paniscus. Next base: position 20,044,715 of record NC_073256.2, read on the forward strand.
CCAAGGATCTAAGAAATCCAATAAAATGATACAAGAGCTGAATGATAACATAGCCATTTTAAGAACGATTTTGGTCCAAAAAAAAAAGAAAAACTTACTACAAGAAGTTCATGAGATAATTGGAATTACTGATAGTAGAATAGTGCAAGCTGATGAAAGAATCTGAATTCAAAGACTACTACTTCAAATCAACTCAGACAAAAATAAAGAAAAAATGAAAAAGAATAAACAAAACTGCCAAGAAATATGGGATTAGGTAACGAAAACAAACCTATGACTCACTGGTGTCCCTGAAAGAAAGAGAGAGAAAGAGTAAATAACTTGGAAAGCATACTTAAGGATATAGCCCATGAAGATGTTCCCAACCTCACTAGACAGATTGACATTCAAATTCAGGAAATTCAGATAACCCCTTAAAGATGATCATCTCCAAAACACATGGTCATAATATTCTCCAAGGTCAATATGAAAAAAAAAATCAGATCTTTCAGCAGAAACCCTACAAGCTAGAAGAGATTGGGAGCTTATATTCAGCATTCTTAAATAAAAAAAAAATTCCAACCAAGAATTTCATATCCAGCCAAACTATTCTTCTTAAGTGAAGGAGAAATAAAATCCTTTTCAGACAAGCAAAAGCTAAGCAAATTCATTACTACTAGACTTGCCTTACAGGAGGTCCTTAAAGGAGTGCTAAACATGGAAACAAGAGACCATTATGACCATTACTGGCCACCACAAAAATGTACTTAAGTACATAGACTATTGACACTGTAAGGCAACTACAGAATCAAGACTATGTAACACCCAGCTAACACTATGATGTCAGGATCAAATACACACGTATCAATGTTAACTTTAAATGTAAATGGGTTAAATTCCCCATTTAAAATGCACAAAGCAGCAAGTTGGATAAAGAAGCAAGAACCAAACATATGCTGTCTTTAAGTGACCCAGCTCACCTGCAATGACACCCATAGGCTCAAAGTAAAGGCTCTGATGAAAATATATGAAGCAAACAGAAAAAAAGGAGTCCCTATTATTACTGCAGACAAAATAGACTTTAAACCAACAATAATAAAAAATCACAAATAGCATTACATTGTAATAAAGGGTTCAATTCCACAAGACTTAACCATTTTAAATAAATAGGCACCCAACACTGGAACACCCAGGTTCATAATACAAGTTCTTAGGGACCTAAAAAGAGACTTTAATAACCACATATAAGAATGGAAGACAACACGCGACTGACGGTATTAGATCATGAAGGCAGAAAACTAACAGATATTCAGGAGCTAACCTTAACATTTAACCAAATAGACCTAAGAGATATCTACAAAAGACTCCACCCAACAAGGATAGAATATGTGTCCTTTTCATCTGCACATGGCACATAATTGAAAATCAACCACATGCTCAGCCATAAAGCAATACTTACCAAATTAAAAAAATGTATATACCAACTACATTCTTGGACCACAGCACAATAAAAATAAAAATGAATACCAAGAAGATCTCTCAAAACCATACCATTCCGTGGAAATTAAACAATCTGATCCTAAATTTGACAAAATCAAGCAATAGGGAGAGAATTAACTATTCAGTAAATGGTGCTAGGATAACTGGCTGGCTATATGCAGAAGATTGAACCTGGACTCCTCCCTTACACCATATACAGAAATCAACTCAAGATGGATTAAACACTTATATGTAAAACTGTAAAACTATAAATGTAAAACTATAAAAAGGCTGAAAGATAACCTAGGAAATACTCTGGACATAGGACCTGGCAAAGATTTTATGATGAAGATGCCAAAAGCCATAGCAACAAAACCAAAAATTAACAAGTGGGAACTAATTAAACTAAAGAGCTTTTGTACAGCAAAATAAACTATAAACAGCGTGAATAGACAGCTACAGAATGGGAGAAAATATCTGCCAATTATGCATCCAACACAGATCTAATATCCAGAATCTATAAGGAACTTGAACAAATTAACCAGAATAAAACAACCCCATTAAAAGTTAGCAAAGGACATGAACAGACATTTTTCAAAACAAGACATACATGTGACCAACAAGCATATGAAAAAAATGCTTCACTTCGCTTATTATTAGAGAAATGGAAATCAAAATCACAATGAGATACCATCTCATACCAGGAAAAATGGCTATTATGAAATTTAAAAAAAACAGATGCTGGCAAAGTCGCAGAGGAAAGGGAAGATTTATACACTACTGGTGGAAATATAAATTAGTGCAGCCATTGTGGACAGCAATTTGGTGATTTCTCAAAGAACTCAAGGCAGAATTTCTATTCAACTAAGCAATTCCATGATTGGTCATATACCCAAAGGAATATAAATTGCTGTGTCATAAAGACACATGCATGCATATGTTCATTGTAGCACTCTTCACAATAGCAAAGACATGGAATCAACCTAAATGTCCATCAATGGTGACTGGATAAGGAAAATGTGGTGTATGCATACACCACAGAATACTACGCAACCATAAGAAAGAATGAGATTATGTCCCTTGCAGCAAGATGGATGGAGCTGGAGGCCATTATCCTAAGCAAACTAATGCAGGAAAAGAAAACCAAATACTGCATGTACTCACTTATAAGTGAGAGCTAAACATTGAGTACACATGAGCACAAAGAACAACAGACACTGGGGCCTATTTGAGGGTGGAGGGTGGGAGGAGGATGAAGATCAAAAAACCACCTATTGGGTACTAAGCTTATTACCTGAGTGGCAAAATTATTTGTACACCAAACCCCTGTGAAATGTAATTTACCTATAAAATAGACCTTCACATGTACCCCAGAACCCAAAATGAAAGTTGGAGAAAATAATAAATAAAATAAGTAAATAAAATAAAATATTGGTACATAAGTGCACCAGTATGTATCTAAGTTGAAACTGGACTTCTCCCCTGTGGGGAGGGGTGTGTGTGTGTGTGTGTGTGTGTGTGTGTTCCCAAAACTCTTTGTATAGTTTGAGGCTTTTACAACTTCCAGAGTATAAACTCTACAAACATAAAATACCCATTTATTTAAAATTTAATTATTTGTATTTCTTAATTGTTCATTATGAGTGATATTTTAATAACATATTTTATTCTTATTTTATTCTTTCTTTGTGTATTTTTATTTAGAAAATTTGCATTTACCTATCTTCAGGTTCACTGGATCATTCCTCAGTTGGGTCAAGTCTACTAATGAATCTTTCAAAGACATCCTTTATCTCTGTTAGCATACTTTCCATTTATAGCATTTCCAGTTGATTCCTTTACTTTCTCCCTCTCTGTTAAACTTGTATTTTTTGTTGATGCATGTTGTCTAGAATTTTCACTACAACCTTCGAAATGTTAATTATTGTTATTTTAAATTCCTGAAGGATAATTCAAACATCTGAAGGATGTTTGGACCTTTTGGGATACATTTTAATGGTATATATTTTGATAGTATAAATTTTATATACACATTTTGATAGTATACATTTGATAGTGTTCTTTAGATACTATCAAAATGACCAGTAGAACTACCCAACTAGGCCTAGTTTTACTGATCATTTTACCTCATGAGTTTTTTTTCTTTTTTAAAAAAATTTTTCTTCATTGTGTGTCTGGTAGTTTTTGGTTGAAAGTTAGCCATTTTATGAAGGTCAATGTAGATGAGGTTATTAATAATTATGTCTACATTTTACCTCGTAGTGACTTTTTCTCGACATTTTTAATGAGTGTCCTTTTATTTACACCCATCACCAATTGCATCTTTGCGGGTAGATAAGTTTCACCTGTCTCCCCGAATGACTTTTGGACATATGCTTCAGTGCCTACAAGGAGACAGAAACTTTCATTTTTTTCTCTGAAAGTTGACATTTGAAAAATTCAACACTTCAGAGCATGATGGTGTCTGCTGTGTCCCAGGAAAGTTATTGATGACCTTGTACCAAGGGAGTACCGATCTTTCCCTGGGATTTAACATGCAGTGTTTGCCTGCTCTTGGTTTTCCCATCGAGCAACTAACTTCTCCATGATGTTTAAGATGCTATGTTGCCATCTCTACTTTCCTACCAAAAAAACAAGCCAGGGTTAACAAAACTCCCTTGGACTCTAAGTTTTAAATTGTTTGTTATTGTTGGAGGTCAGCTCCACTGGTGAGTTACAACTTTTATCCTTCTAATTCTTCTAATTCCAGTTGTGTCCCAAATTTAGTGATAATCAGTGTTGCATTTTTTTTGTTTTTTTGTTTTTTTTTTGAGATGGAGTTTTTCTCTTGTTGCCCAGGCTGGAGTGCGATGGCACAATCTCGGCTCACCACAACCTCTGCCTCCCAGGTTCAAGCGGTTCTCCTGCCTCAGCCTCCCAAGTAGCTGGGATTACAGGCATGCGCCACCAAGCCCAGCTAATTTTGTATTTTTAGTAGAGTTGGGGCTTCTCCATGTTGGTCAGGCTGGTCTCAAACTCTCGACCTCAGGTGATCTGCCCGTCTCGGCCTCCCAAAGTGCTGGGATTACAGGCTTGAGCCACATCACCCGGTCTGTGCCCGGCCTGCTATATTCTATAAAGACTAATCTATACTTATGAAATCATCATCTAGAATTGCAAAGGGTTGATATTACGATAAGGGCACAATAAATTTCATATTTGGCCAAATGAATAAATTTGCTTATTGAAAATAACCTTTCCAGAAAGTAATTTTTCCCACTATATATATTGAGTCTACAGGTATTTTGGGATATATTTTTGCATTATTACCAATCAGCTACAAGAAGTAATAGCACTTCTACAGTCATATTATTTGGTTAATATTTAATATTTTAGTTTTTTGCCTTTTCTTCTCCTTTTCAAAGATCTAGCATATTAATTCTCTAAGAAATATAAAGAGAAACAAACATCCGACTCCTTTCTCGTAAATGGTGATGAGAAGCTTTAGACATGAGGAGTACATGTCCCCGGTTATTTAAGTAAGTTTCTTGAGCTGGAATGTAATTCTAAGCACAACACAATGCTGTCTTCGTTCCTACGCTGCTGCCACAGTATCCAGAATTGACATTACACAGATCACGCTTCCTTGATTCATTTCAGCGTGTTTGCACATTGAAAACTGAGAGAAATGTTGGCAAAGGCATTATGAGCCAATTCATACACAGAGCTTCTGCCTGAGGAAGTAGTCCCCATTTCACTTTAGGCAAATGGTACTTGATCAAATTTTATGAAAGCACCAGAGACACAGTGGCACCCATTAGTCAGGGCAAATGAAAGGGCATCAGATTGCTTCTGTGCACCTTGCTTTTAAGTTGGTAGTTGATACCATCATGTTCTTAAGAACTCCAGACACTTATCCTAATCCTGTCTTTCAATACCTTTTTGTTGAGTAAAAATACAAATAAACACAAGCGTAAGACGTTTGACAAAAATTTTGACTTCTATGTCCTCTCTCACTAGAGGAAGCAAGACTTACTTCAAAAGCACTAACTAGATTACTCCCCCACTCTACACACAGAAAGCTTCTTTAATCTTTCTTGGATTTAGAGTCAATTTAAAGGGTATCCTTAACTTTGCAGTAATTTGATAGGGTTTTTGTGAATCCCTTGTAAGCAACAAGTAAGTAGATAAAACTTTCACTCGATAACTGCTAGTATGACCAAATTCATAAAGAAATGATGTTGAAGATTTATGGTGAGGTGATGGAAAGGTGACGCCCCAACAAGCCAGCATTTGCACAGTAAGCATAACGCATAGAAAACAAGTCTGCAAGACAAATATTTCAGTCTGTTCTATATTACCCTAAAAAGTATCACATTGCTGAAGTCTACATATGACAATTATTTCTTACAAGTAAAGTACCTATTTTTAAAAATTTTAAACATTTTTACATGAAATCTACATTCCTTAGTGCCTAGCATTTTATAAAATAATTAATAATTTAGATTTTTTCTATTTATTTTGAAACATTTTCAGTAATTTTCCAAACACGTACACACACACACACAAACACACACACCTTTGCTCTCTGCTTCTATGTTAATGCAACTTTTTACTAATCACACATTGAGGTTTCTACAAGTAAGGATGCTTAATGTTGAAAGTTCAGAAGTTTACACAAGCAAAACCTATATGTCTCCTGGGAAAATTTCACTGTAACATTTCAGAAGGAGATTGCCATGAAACGCAGCTGTCTTCCTTGAGTGATGTCTGGAGCAGTCGCGTCAATGGTGGGCTACTCAGCTTGGGTCTATCCATGTGCACAAGGAGCCACAGAAAAAGATGATTAGATATCTCTTTTATAGGGCACAAGTCTTATAGGAGAAAAACAGAGAGAGAAAGGAAATATGGCATTTCTAAACCAAATTGGAATTATGTAACTTTTAAAAAGATAATACATCTGCAAGATTTCACTTTTTCTTTTCTTTTTTCTTTCTTTCTTTCTTTTTTTCTTTTTTTTTTTTTTGGAGACAGAGTCTCACTCTGTCATCCAGGCAGGAGTGCAGTGGTGTGATCTGGGATCTGGGATCACTGCAACCTCTGCTTCCTTGGTTCAGGCAATTCTTATGCCTCAGCCTCCCATCTAGCTGGGATTACAAGTGCCCACCACCATGCCCAGCTATTTTTTTTTTTTTTTGTATTTTTAGTAGAAACAGGGTTTCACCATGTTAGCTGCCAGGCTGGTCTTGAATTTCTGACCTCGAGTGATCCACCCGCCTCGGACTCCCAAAGTCCTGGGATTACAGGCATGGGCCATGAAGCCTGGCCAAGATTTGCCTTTTTCTACATTGTTTTGAATTTACATTGTGGCAACTTTCGTATGTCAGGACATGGCTACTGCTCAGATAAAATTAATCTTTTATATCTGAAAAAAAATCCAGTATGTCTGATAGAAAAAGTCTGGAGAAAATAAATACCAAGCAGAGGTTGGTACAATGCAAAATGTAAGAAATAAAAAGGCAATGTAAGAAAGGGAAGAATAAGGCTGTATAAAGCTATTTTTCAGGCACACAATTGAAATTTGTAGACTTGCAAAATTGAAAGTCAAAAAATGTTTATTGCAAAATGTAGGCTAGAAACAGTACATGAAATGTGTAGGCATCATATGCAGCCTGATTTTCTTATTGGACTGGTTTTGTTGATTTCTATGAAGAATTCGTAATGCTGAAAAGAAACTTAGCACCATGTAACCTTGGTTTAAAACTGCTTTTGGCATTTTCACCACTATTTGGCATGTTTTATTGATCATAAACATTTATTATAATGTTCCAAATTTGAAAAATGTAAAGTAAGATAATATGATTCTGGGAAGCATGAGAAATAATGTTGATTTCAAATACTCCTACAGCCTTTTCTCATGTTGTACCTTCCTTCAACTAGTGGGTGGAATAATATTTTACTGCCTATAGTGGTTATCTTAAAAGAACTGTCATAACTTTGATAATTGAACTCTCTCCTCTGAAGAATCTATAGTTTTAAAGAAAGAGAAAAATCACTATTTTATGGAAAATGAGGACACTTTGGAAACACATTCAGGTATCTCAAAGAATCAAAGAAAAAGACGCGTTCATCTAATCCTTAGAAAAGACAGGGCCTGGGGTCTCTGCAAGAAATTTAGCAGCAGAAATCCACAGACTTCTATTCTAGGGCTCTATCATTAAACTGGCTTCATAAACTCTTTAGCAAAAGGACTTCTGTGGTATTAGTCAGGCAAGCATTAGGATTAAATAATCTATTGTGGTCAGGCTCATCTAGTAGAAACATAATGCAGCATCTTGTCTTGGAGTTGAGATGTCAGTTCTCAGAGAATGGAAAATGGGCTGGACAGTGGCCTAAACTGTAATGCATGAACCGACACTTCACACCGTATAGCCTGAGCAGAATATCAAGTGTCTCTATGATTCGGCCACTGCCTCTTTCTCCTTTGGAAAAGCATGTTCTTTTTAATGAGTCAACATCCTTTCTCAATTTCAGTAAGATAATTACTTGAAATATCATGTGTAGAACTGAAGTAGAGAGGTCATGGATCAGAAATGTATTACTCTAAACCCAACTAATTTTATGCAGTGCACTTTAACTCAAAAGAAGAAAGGGAAGTCATTTTCTTATTGTGATTTTAAATACTTATTTTTAAATAAGAAATGTGAAATAGAGTGCAGTCATAAATTAGGGAAGGAGAATGGCAGTCATTTTTGAATAGCAGTAATTAAGCCCTTTAGTTTTTCAGAATGGTATAACTTAAATCTACAGGTTGACTCAAGAATTACTCCTATCTCAAGATCTCAGAGGTTATTCAATATGTGGCTTGCATATGGTCAAAATAAGACAATAGCTTTTAAATATGTTTGCTTACTTCAATAAGAATGCAGCTACCATGCTATCACTATGGAGTAAGTTCAATCTAGACAAAATTTCACAACTATGCCAAAGTTTGTGTCAAGTCCTTACAATCAAACCAACTTACTTATAAGTCATCAATCACTGCCATTATAGGGTAATAGAATTAGTTCAATATTTATGAATCATTCAGAAAAAATAAAAATACTGCACACATTTAAAAAAGGTTGTTCATTTATTTTTGAAGCAGGATTTTATGTATTTCTATTTAAAGATGATATTGAAATTTTTTTCTAATATGACAACAGCAAAAATCTTTCTTGAAGTATAAAAGAGCTCAATGGTAAAACATAATAATTGAGTTATTTATATATTTTATTTTAAAAGTGTAACTTTCTGTATAGTTTATTGTAAATGCATTCATATTTGGGTTAGGGGAGGAGTGTGTTGCGACTTTGTGTTCCATACATTTTTCTGAAAGAGGTCTGAAACGATTCTCCAGTAGCCATCCTGCCCAAGAAAATAAAGTACTGGAAACATCCAGTAGAAATCTTGGAAAAAGTTGATTTGACAGAAACCAGAAATACCACTCTCACATAACATCTACAGTATGCCACTTCCTACAATAGCTAAAAATATTTCAAGTTTGTTCCAGAGCTAATTTCACTGTAAAAGCTTTTAAAAATGGACATTTTATCACCATTTCTACATTTGTCACGTGTATTAACTCTCAGTTGAACACACTGCATGATCGAGTTTGTGGACCAGCCACTGGTCATTTGGTCACTAAGCCAATCAAATTTGTAGGAAAGAAATCCGCTGTTCAAAATGCCAAGTTATTCTCTGAAGGAAACATGCTCTGCATAGCAGAACGTGTGCAAATGATTTATTTGCAAGGTAACATTTTACTTCAAAATGAGTTGTCTAGTTAAGCCACCAACCACACCAACATAAAATTTTTTCTTCAATAGTTTAGGGTTTCTTTTTTTCACCCCAGTATTCCTGATTAAAGAAATCAGAACATGAGTCATTGTTCCCACAAAGTCTCTGGCTGCCAAACATATGTAGATCTGGTAGTTAAGCATTTTAATGTGCCCTCAACTATTTAATTTTTATAACCTTTATGCAATTGTTGCTGCAAAACTTGTCATTTGTATTGGCATAAATTTCTGATCTTCACCACAGAAAGGCAGATGATGGGTGGTTGATGAATGGGGTGACTGGTTGAAACATCCCCTACTTATGGTAGAAGACCTCCTACTCCTACTGGCTTCAGAAGCTCCAAGAATTTTACTACGATGACATTTTTATGAAAAAAAAATCTTTAAAACGCAATTAGTTTTTCTCACTCTGATTCACAATTAATCTCCTTAGAGATAATATATTGTGATATATAAGCCAAGGGTCGGGAAGTGGACCCCTGAATCTTACAGAATAGAAATCTAAGGGACAATGTTTCTTTATGGAATCCTCACTGGATCCAGAGATCAAAAAAGGAATGAAAACTAACAAACAAATCTGTAGCATCTGGAAAAAGACGGAGTGAGATTCATTCATTCCACTCTGACTCCTGCACACACTGATTCCATGGTAAAATGAATCCATTCTTTGAATTTGGGAATTAGTTCCCCCTAGAATGAAATATTTCTTTCCATTTAGTCCACATATACTTTACACAACTCATGAGGTTTCTTACATGTTGAGAAAATGATTCAGACTTGGTACATGTTGTTTTGATCATGCATCTTCTGCTATCAGAAATCAGGGCTAAGTGCATGGTTGTTTACTCTATGTTGTTAAACAAGTGATTTTGAGTGTACAGAAAAAAATGTTGATACATATGTTAAAGAAATAATTGTTTTCAGAATTAACAAAAAAAATTTCATGTGCATATCCATTGATATGCTAAAAAATTATCTGTGGACAATGCATCTCGGATTGTACTAAAACAATGCACTGAGAAATCAAAGGAGCAGGTTATGTCAACTGAAAGCTTGTCCTAGGTGTGAATGCTTTCATCAAATCTTTACCTTTACCTGAAATACCTGGTTTTCATAGCTCTGTTTCTCTACCTAGTAAAATCCCAGTCAATACTCAAAACTTACTAAAATACCCACTTGATTGAAAAGCTTTGATTCATTTCTCCAGACAAAATTAAACACTCTCTTCTCTCTGTTTTTTACAGTGCATTGATATTCTTCTAATGTAGTAGTCATGCACCACTGAAATTACCTATGTGTCACAAGCAGAATTTCCCAAGAGCAGAGTCCCGTCTCTCACTTTGCTCTTACAGCTGCAGTTGTGGGGGCCGCAGCCGCAACATTGCTAACGTCTTCGACGACTAACCATATAAATCCAGTTTTTCCTATGTGTCAGGAAGGGTGCTAGGTGTTTACCCATGCAGAGTCCTCTTGATTATTGACTTCTGTGGGGGTAATCACTATTTTCTTGTTCAACACAAAAAGGAGAAAATGGAACATTAGAAATCAGAGTTTGGCATCAATCCATCTCTTGTTTGAACAGAAACTCTTAACCACAGTACGCTACTGTCTATTAGGCTCTTCATGAATATGTGTTAAATGAATGATGATAGAAGGAACTTGCTCATATTCATTGATTTGACGCAAACTTCGATGTCCTACTTAAAAATCATTTCTCTGTCAATTTTCCCTTCTCACCCAACCTCCATTCCTATTTCAGGCAATGCTAATTGTACCTTTTTCAACATTTCCAGAATACTTTTTCAAATGATGGTATAACACTTAGCACGTGGTATTACGGTAATTGTCCTAGACTGTGAGAATCTTGAAGGCTGGGAGAGTTTTTCTTCTCAGGTTCACCAGTGTACTAATAAATATTTGCTGAAATAATTGGAAAAATTAAGCAGTTGATTCAATCATTAAAGTGCATGGAAGTACAGCTTTAGTTGTCCCTGCTGATCTTGCTTATCTTCTCAACCAGTGGCTGTGCATCAGAAATATCTAGGAAGCTTTTATAAATTCAAGTGTCCAGGCTCCACTTATGAAATTCTGATCCCAGGAGTGAGGCCTTGAGATATCTACTAAAATACTTCTCTTGAAACTTCAGGCAAAATCAGGTTTAGTGACTGCTCTTTATATCTATTGCCTTTAGAGCTTTCCTTACTCATTCACTTTAACCACAAAAGCAACAAAGTAGAAGATTCCTGAGAAAATTAACCCTGCTCATACAGAAACTCAACTGTTTTCTCTTTCATATGCTACAATTTTCTCCTTAGGTGTTGAATATTGGTACCAGTGCTCTGTATAGCAGCAGATGCATACGGACATTTAATGAGTTTTTAATAATAAGCTGAGGAGGATTTAGTGTACTGGTTAGACAAAATAATGAGGAATAGGTCAAAGTTTGGAGACGTGAACTTCAACATTGGCTCCCTTATCTGAATAACTTTAATAATCTGTAGGGACTTGCCACAGTATTTGGAAAATAGAAGCAGTTTTGTTGTTTGGTTTCATTTTCTGATGAGGTCCATTTTCTCCACGTACTTATTGAATTTGTTTACTCTTGCCCCATAACAAATTACTGCAAGCTTAGCCCCTAAAAACAACACAATTCATTTTCCCGTAGCATCTGTGTGGGTCAGCAGTCTGGGTACAAACTCCCAGGACTCTCTACTGGGGACCTACAGGCAGTGATCACGCTGTCAGGCTGTGTTGCTCACCTGGGGCCCAGGTTCCCTTCTCCCAGCCCGTTGAAGTTGTCAGGACAACTCTTTTGATGGTGCACCTGGGGTCCCTGTTTACTCACCAGCTGTCCACTGGAGTTCACTTCCAGCTGCTTGAGGCCACCCACAGAAGCTCCATGTGCCCCCAACAAGCTGTTCACGCCACACGATGATTTGCTTCCTCCCAGGCTGGTGGGAGCTCATGGTGCGGACTCTCATCCCCCACCCAGTCTGCCATGTATTTAATGTAACTTCTTCACCATTGCACATGCAAAGTAGCAGAATCAAGGGAGCCAATATTCAAATAGTTCATGTGCAGAGGCTCTGCCCACACTCACGGGAGAAAATACTCAGGACTTGCCCAGACAGTGTCAAAAATCATAGAAGCCACCACAGAACTTTGCCTACTACACTTACACAGGGAGCAGAGCACATTGTATCTCTCAGCCCTGTTCCTCTTGGATGGTCACTCGAATTTCATCTTCCCCAATGTCCCTCCCTTTATAATGTTACGAGTAAAAAATATTTGATTTCCTCAATGCCGTAGCTGTTGTTTTTATTTAGAAATTCTAACTACATGTTTATAGAGAGATTTGGAGATTGCACGTTCTATATTAGAGGCTGACTATCTTGGGCCAATCTAGAACCAGTTTTTATCTGAAAGACGAGAATAAAAAGAAAGCAGCTATTTAAAGTTTCCTGTAAGCTTGTTTATCAACAAAAAAGGTATTATTCTTCATGGTAATAATTATAACATCCATCAAGGATTTTTTGATTTCTGTTTTCTGCAAAGAATGCACATAATATTAACAGTTTATATGACGATTCACCATTATTATTACATTTTACCAACATCTAAAGACTTTCTCACATTCAACTTTGGCTCTCAGCTGTCTTTCAACAATGTGCTGAGCTATCATCCTTCTGTATTCTGAAATGCTGGTGACTTTTCAGACGAAGGTTAAAACAGCTGTGTAGCCTAGGGTTAAACTTTATGGCCTGATGTTTAAGCTGTGTGGCCTAGTGGTTGAACTGTGTGGCCTAGAGTTCCACTGTGTGGCCTAGTGGTTAAACTTGTTGCCTACTGGTTAAGATGTGTGGTCTAGCAGTTAAATGCGTGGGCACTGGGGGCCACTGTCACAGATGGGAATCCCAGTGATGACACTTAATCTTGAACAAGTTTCTAGATCTCTCTGTGCTTTATGTGTGTAACATAATAGAACTTCTGACTGGGTGTGGTGACTCATACCTGTAATCCTAGCACTTTGGGAGGCCTAGACACTTGGATCATCTGAGGTCGGGAGTTTAAGACCAGGCTGGTCAACGTGGTGAAACCTTGTCTCTACTAAAAATACAAAAATTAGCCAGGCATGGTGGCGCACACCTGTAATCCCAGCTACTCAGGAGGCTGAGGCAGGAGAACTGCTTGAACCTGGGAGGCGGAGGTTGCAGTGAGCCGAGGGCGCACCACTGCACTCCAGCCTGGATGACAGAGCATGACTCCATCTCAAAGTAATAATAATAATAGAACTTCTCTTTTTTGTTTACCATGAAAGCTTAATGCATCAATACCTGTAAAGTGTTTGAGTCAGCACCTACCACATTCCATCCGTGATGTGTTCACAGTGATTTTGAGCTCACATGCATGTCCTCTTCACTTCTGTCTCAGAGTCTGCTGGCTCACTGCTTACCTGGCCAAGCCTTATAGTCTCCATTATTCAGAAAAGACTTTAACATTTTTGAATACAAGATTTCTCCTCTATAAGCCAGCCTCATTTTGCCCCATACTGCTACAATTTTGAGCACAGTGAATTAACTCTTTATTATTATTTATTAATTAATTTATTTTTTGAGACAGTCTCACACTGTTGCCTGAACTGGAGTGCAATGGTGCAATCTCGGCTCACTGCAGCCTCCGCCTCCCAGGTTCAAGCAGTTCTCCTGCCTCAGCCTCCCAAGTAGCTGGGATTACAGGTGCCCACCACCACACCTGGCTAATTTTTTGTATTTTTAGTAGAAACAGGGTTTCACTATGTTGGCCAGGCTGGTCTCAAACTCCTCACCTTGTGATCCGCCCACCTTGGCCTCCCAAAGTACTGGGATTAAAGGCGTGAGCCACCGTGCCGGGCCTATTATTATTTATTATCAGCTCTGTATCTGAGAATTTTCGTAGTTATTCCTTGGAAGTCAGTTTCATTTCACTCTCTACCCAGCCCTCCATCTCTGAACTTAAATTTGTCTCTTCTTTATATCATCCCATCTAACAATCCAAATTTTGTGTTTCTCAAAGAAGATACTTCTAATATTTAATTTTTTATTTTTTTGAAACAGGCTCTTGCTCTGTGGCCCATGCTGGAGTGCAGTGGCATGATCACAGCCCTGCAGCCTCGATCTCCTGGCTCGAGCTATCTTCCCTCTTCAGCCTGCCGAGTAGCTGGGACTACAGGTGTGTGCCACCACATCTGGCTAATTTGCTTTTTAAACTTTCAGTAGAGAAGTGATCTTTCTATGTTGCCCAGGTTGGAGTACATTTTATGATTTAGAAAAAGCAATAATAAAACTCTAGGCAACATGTAATAGAAGAAAGGGAGAAAAAGCCTCTTTCCAATGACACTGCTTGCTTGCTTTTATTCTGCATGCCTAACCACCATACTTATACATTTATTTTTTATGGAAATGTAATCGTGTGATTTGTGCTTTCGTGAAGGCTGCTTTTTCAGTTAATTTTATGTTAGTGGACTTTTATGTCAAATATAAATCTATACCATCATTGTTGCTGTTGAATAGTATTTTACTGTACAGATCTAGTACAATTTAAAAATCCCTTTTTACTGGGTTGCTTTCAGTTTCTAACAGTTCACACACATGCACATACATACACACACAAGTTCATACTGCTCAAATGTAAGTATATGCATTATACGTGCCATATCTTAGCTTCCTCTGCCTCTTAGATTATTTCCTGAAAATTAATACTAAGAAGGGAGATTCCTCTCAGTCTACATCATTAAAGTTTTCTGTGTGCTGTTACATTTTTACTGAAGTATATCCATTCATGTTCCCATGGCAGTATTTCTGAAAGGCTGGTACCACCTCTCCAAGCTGACATTGGATATTGCTATTTAAACATATTTGAATTAAGTGGTGAGATTCTTTCTTCCCAAACAGGCCTCGTGCTTTATCACCTCCCTCTCACTCAACTACACTTACTAAAACCTGACAGGTTGCTAAACAGCGTCACAGCTCTTGACATAGAAGGAAGTGAGAGACTGGAGGCACTTCGTCTTTTACAAGCTTTCCCTCTACTTTAGATTAAAATTAAACCAAACGGGAGAAAAAATAAAATGAACGGATCTAAGTTATCATCATATGCGAAGGAAAAGAAGATTAATATTACTCATTTCTGCACCTCTCTTAAAGTTTTGTATATAAAAGAGGTGAAAGCATTGAATTGAACGTTTTGCCATTTATAAACCCAAACGTATTGTATGCCATTCTTTATTATCTTTTTGCATGACATTTTTCCAGGGAAAATGTATGTCACTCTTTTATTCCCACATCTCATTCTGAATTTACTTCCTCTGTGTTCGTTTTGGTTATTTTCACTCTACTCCTTCAATAGCTATTTAAAGAATACATATGTGTTTAATGTGGTAAGTTAATACAGTTTTCTTTGGGGCAGAGTGTGAGTTTCATCTGCTTCCTTTTGCCTTTACACAAATCCTTTTATAAAGTTTGTCTCAAAAAATAGATTCTTGAAGCGATGCAAGCAGAATGGCCGACCAGGGCAGCTGCAAACTTCTTGTTCTATGCAATCACTGACAAGAGAAGCAGGACCACCTTTGTGGGGGCTCTGGAAACAAAGGTTCAGAGCAATCAAGCAAAAGCCCAAGGAAGAAAAATAATTCCTTCAAAGTGGTAGAAAGATTTACAGCATTTTTGTTTCCCCTAGACCCAACACCTTCTTGATGTGGCGGTTATCTTGTTCCTGATGGAGCAGGAGCAGTGGCCTCCTCCAGGTGCTCCCTTGAATCAGAGGGAGCAGAGCAGGCCTTATTTGCAATCATTATGTGCATTGGTTCTCATCTGTCTGAAGAGTACACTTGAAAGAATGATGCAAGGAGCTGATCTCTGTTTTCAACTCAAGTGGGAAAGTGGTGGGCAAGACTCGATAAAGCATAAAAGCTCATAAAAGATAGAAAAGACTTTAAATCAAATAATGTATAGGAGATGAAGAAGGACATTATATATTAATAAAAGGTTCAATACACCAAAAGGATGTAACAATTATGGACATTTGCTCACATAAAAACAGATACACATACAGAAAGAAAAATTGACAAAATTAAAGAGAGAGACAATTTTACAATAACGGTTCTAGACTTCAATCCCCCACTTTAAATAATGAATAGAATAACCAGACAGAAGAGAAATAAAAAAAAAACAGAGGATTTGATCAACACACTAAGCCAAACACACACAGAACCCTCTGCCAAACAAGAGCAAAACACATTATTTGAAAATCCACGTGGAATTTTCTCCAGGATGCATGATATAGTAGGCCACAAAAAATGTCTTAAAAATTTAAAAGGTTGATACAATACAAACTGTCTTTTCTGATCATAAGGGACTGAGATGATAAATTAATAGTGGAAGGAAAACTGGAAAATTCACAATTATATGGGAATTAACACACTCTTGATTGTAGTAATGGTATCATGGCTATATACCATGATATCATTACATCCATCACCTCCAAAGGCTTTTTTTGTTTTTGTCTGCTTTGTTGTGTCTTTTTTTATGATTAAAACACTTAGCATGCAATCTACCCTCTTATATTTTAAAAAGCATAATGTCATATTGTTAACTGAAGGTGGTATTTCATATAACAACTCTCCATAACTTATTGATCTTGCTAACTGAAATTTTGTATCCTTTGATCAAGATCTCACCATTTTCCTCACCCTAGCCCCTGGAAACCACCTTTCTACTTTCTATTTCTTTGAGTTTGACTACATTACACATATTACATATCACATATAAGTGGAATCATGCAGTATTTGTCCTTCTGTGCATAGCTTATTTAATTTACCATAATGTCTTCTGGTTTTCATCCATGTTGTTGTAAGTGATAGGATTTTCTTTTTTTTATGCCGAATAATATTGCATTGTTTGCATAAACTACATTTTGTTTTTCCATTCATTCATCAGTGAACAATCAGGTAATTTCTATATCTGGACTCTAGTGAATATTGCTGCAATAAACATGGAGGTGCAGATAGCACAAGATCCTGACTTCAATTCTTCTGGATATATACCCCTATGCAGGATTGCCGAATCATATGGTAGATTATTTTTAGTTTTTTTGAGGAACCTCCGTACTGTTTCCCATAGTGGCTGCACCATTCTATGTTCCCACCAACAGTGTATAAGAGTTCCAATTTTTCCATATTCTTGCCAAAACTTATTATCTTTTCTTTTTAACTAATAGTCATTCTAACAGATGTAAGGTAATATCCCTTCATGTTTCTTACGGTTTAGTTGCATTTCTACACCCAGGGAGGAGGCTTGGGAAGTGAGATTCCCTGCAACTCACAGGAGCTCCCGCAAAGGTGGGATACAGTAAAAGAACGGTGCAGCCTTCTCACATTGTTAGGGCAGGGACTGCAGGCAAAAATTGAGCTTTGTTTCTCTTTTTTATACATATTATTATTTTAGAATAATTTATGGGAAGGGGAGAGAAGATATTCTTAATTCAGCTGTTTTATACTAGAACTCTCTACGTGTTTTTCTTGTTATTCTTCTTTTTGTTCTTCTTACGGCATGTTTTCTAACCTAATTTTTTTTAAGTTTATTGTAAGGTATATTTTTACATTTATAAAAAATAAAATTTATGAGCACCGCATTTAGGAATATAAATTAGCATATAATATTACAAAATCTTCAGTAAAAACTCAATTAGCAACAATAATCTGACTCTTTGGATTAAGCAAAATGTTTTTAATATAAAGTAAAATTTTGCTGTAAATTTCTATCAAGTTGAGAGATATTACTTTTTCTCCTAACACTTTGGTGTTAGGCCTTATGCTCACTTCTTTAAGATTTCCTCATTAAGCATCTTTGTTACTGCCTTTCTGCCTTAGTTTAGTTCTCCTAGAAAACAAATCCTGAGGCAAAATGTTATGTGCTAACATTTCATTGAAGGACGCAATTCTAGGGAAACAGGAAGTGAGAGCAAGGTGGGAATGACACAGGAAGAAGAAAGAAGAGCAAATGTAAGGCGTGCAGCATCACGTTCTGCAGCTTGCAAAACAGGCAGATGTTGCTGGGCCTTGCTGGACATTTGCAGAGAAAACCTGTGCATTGCATTACTGCACATCAAAAAGTCTGCCTTTACGGAGGAAGAGATTTGTATTTTTCTGCCAGCATCCATATACCATAGTTTGTTTGCATCTTTACACACTTCCAATCTGCAGTACTTAACGCATCTGGGAGCCACCAAACGAAGCCAGATTCTAGAGTCCAGCAGCTGCATGCCTTGGGTTTGTTAAGGCTGGTGCCCAGAGTTAGTTACATATGCTGGGGCAGCAGTTGGAGCTCAGCTCCTAAGGAGGCAGATTCTGTGCAGGCAGTGCTGCCATGAGCATTGTGGGAGACCAGGGGCCAGGCAGCAGTAGGCTTGATTGGCTGAGCAAACAGAGGACCACAGGTCTATGGCCTCTGTCTCATGGGGTGACACTGCTCAATAATCCTCCTTCCAACTAAGACCAAAAGCTCCTCTCTGAGGTGTTGTAATTAATCATGAACATCATGTTTAATGTTAGCTGACCTTCCTGGAAGAAATCAATAACGTCAGGCAGAAAACCATGGCTGGACAGAGCTAAGAAAATACATAAAATGGGTCTTACATGTTTCTATTCAATGTCTTTGTTTTAAATTCTCTTATTTAATATTTCCTAAAATAACTTGTTTCATCTCTCACTTTTACTACTGTACATGTTTTACTAATTAATCTTTTTTTTCTTTTCTGAATCTCGAGTTAATAAATAAGGGAGCATTAAAAATACTCTACTGCAAAATGTGCAAAATGTGCAAAAATACTCTACTGCAAAATGTGCAAAAGGTACCACATTTTCTTTATTCAGTCTATCATTGATGGGCATTTAGGTTGTTTCTATGTCTTTGCTATTGTGACTAGTACTGCAATGAACATACACGTGCATGTGTCTTTATAATAGAATGATTTATATTCCTGAATACTATGCAGCCATAAAAAAGAATAAGATCATTTTCTTTGCAGGCACATGGAAGGAGGTGGGGGCCATTATCCTTGGCAAACTAACACAGAAACAGAAAACCAAATACCACATGTTCTCACTTATAAGTGGGAGCTAAATGATAAGAACACTTGGACACATAGAGGGAAACAACACACTCTGGGGCCTTTTGAAGGGTGGGAGGAGGGAGAAGATCAGGAAAAATAACTAATGCGTACTAGGCTTAATATCAGGGTGATGAAATAATCTGTACAACAAATCCCCATGATACAAGCTTACCTATGTAACAAACCTGCACTTGTACCCCTGAACCTAAAATAAAACTTAAGTAAATACCCTACTCTTGCTATCTCCCTTATAACCAGTGGTATTTAAGACCATGATCCACAGCCTGGCCAACATGGTGAAAACCCGTCTCTACTAAAAGATACAAAACATTAGCTGGTCGTGGTGGCATGGACCTGTAGTCTTGGATGCTCGGGAGAATGAGGAAGTAGAATCACTTGAACCTGGGAGGCAGAGGTTGCAGTGAGCCGAGATTGCGCCAGTACACTCCAGCCTGGGCAATAGAGTGAGACTTTATCTCAAAAAACAAAACAAAACAAAACAAAAAACAAACAAAAAATGATGCAACACATTAAGCAGCATAGGCAACACAAAATTAAAATGACTTGGCATAGGTTGCAAGTGGCAAAGAAAATCCCTGCCTAAAATACAAGGCACTTGTTTACTTTTACCCATCATAATTCTTTGCTGGATTTTATTCAATGTTGCTGGCATTAAAGTTTTGATGCAGTGAGTGTGCTTAACCTAGGGAGTACTGTGTTTGAATAGTGATGAAATTGTGATCTAAGTAAATTACCAAAGTCCCCAGCTAAATGACTAATTTAGAAAGTCGAACTCTGTTGTCTATAGAAGTCATTTCTAGGAAGAAGTAGATTCATCTATAAAGTTATTTATTGAAATTGTTCTCAATTGTTTTTAAGCTTATGCGAGATTGCAGCGTTGCTAAGCCAGGCTAAATTGCCCAGAGTCAGTTTAGAAAGTTATCTCTCCCCTTGTTTCCTATGGGCATCTCCACACGGACCCTTGGGTTTGAGGAGAGTATAAATAATGGAGAGCACAGAATTGAGACAGTAAAGGAGACTGAAAGTAAACAAAAGAACCAATTTGAGGAGAGCCAGGGATAAGCTCTATTTAGCTGAACATGGGGTGTGCAGTTACGGAGAGTGGAAGAACATGACATTGATATTCTCCTGAGTGCAAAGTGAGGAGCTGAGGACACTGAAGACCAATAATTCCACTGTCCTTTCAGGTTTCATGCCAAACCCCTTAAATGACAATTGTATATCAAATGCCCACTGACTTTTTTGATCTGTCTATAAATTGCAACTTATATCTTCCTTTGCGTTTTTCATTCTATGAAAATTGTCTCAAGCCACCCACTACTAGCTAATGGCCCAAAGATAAGCTCTAGTTCCTTACACTTCAACATCATTATTAAGCCTTTGATGTATCATTTAAGTGAAAAAAAAAAGTTCTGGTTTAATTCTATTATGTCTGAAGTCCCAGGCATCAAAGTGTTCAGGAAATAATAAAATGGTTATAGGGTTAATCCTATTATCTTATATGCTGAATTCACTGAAATAAAACTACATCAACAATAATGCTATCTATTTAATCAAGTTCATCACATTCAGCTCTACAATTTTCTTAAGCTGCTTTACTGTAGCATTCAATATAAGAGGTATTCCCAAGACTCTGGGTGGATTTAAAATTAAAAAAAGATATATTTAGAAAAAGATATATTGATATTGCAATAATCAAATTCTATCCCTATTTATGAAATAAGAAATTTTCCCATGAGGGATAATACAGGCTCTATGTTACCTCCTGAAAGCATACAAATATGCTTAAAAGGATATCATAGAAATCACATTTTCTTCCACAAACTCAAATTCTGGATTACCACTCTCTATTTGTTCTAACAAAGGGAGCAAAGGTACCAGGCACACAGTAAAGACACTTTGTACTGGTCATAGTTAAGCTGTGGAGAACAGATTTCCCTCCAGCTAGTTTAAATAGAAAGAGATAAATTATAGTCATCCCTTAGTTTGGGTGGGATGATGCGTTTTTCCAAGTGTACCACAATTCATGCATGCTCAAGTCCTGTAGCTGGCTCTCTGGAACTCATGTATATGCAAAGTTGGCCCTCTGTATATGTGGGTTTTGCATGTCATGAATACTGTATTTTCCATTTTCACTTGGTTAAAATAAAAATCTGGGTATAAGTGGACCTGCACAGTTCAAACCCATGTTGTTCAAGTGTCCGTTCTGTAAGATATTAAATGGCACGCAGAAGTGTGGGAGTGTGCTGAAGGAACGGATGGGCTGAGTTTCCAGAAACAACTTCAAAAGTCTCAGCACAGATCTGGGTTTCCAGGTGAGCTCCAGCCTCTCCGCTGCCAGAGCGTCTGCTAGGGTGGGGAGCCAGCATACCGCTCCCAGCTCCAGAACCACACGTTTGTCTTGAAGGTCACAACATCACATAACCCAGGTCTGAATGAAGAGTGGAAGGAAAGCATGCAGTCTCTAATAAGGTCTGAGAATGTAGGTTTTTTCCTCTCCACCCTTTGCATAAAAGAAAGAAACGGGAGTGTGGATGTGAGGTCATGGAGCATCCACCACAGTCCTGTGGCTGTTCAACAACCAGAAACGTGTTTCTTACTCATCCTGAAGGAAACACAGCACTATCTCGCTCTTCCCTAAAAATTAAAAATTAATGCTATGAATAAGAAGAGACTCATTCTCACAAAGAAAAGAGCCCAGATCCCGTCAATCCCTGTGTCAGTCTCAGCAGTATCCTTTGTCTTCTGTTTCTGCCTGGCTGTTATGAAATCTATGCAGCTAACCATTGCATATTTATCATATCCTGTTATATAGAAAAGTGAGAAGAAAACAATGAATTTTTATTTTCCACAATTATTTGAGGCCATTGTTGTTATTTATAACTTTATTCACTGTTTATTCTGTATTCTTTTTCCCATAAGCAAATGGATAATTCACTTGGATGAATTCTTTACATGAATGATTCAAAACTTCATTCCTACAGCCTCAACCCAAGGCAATACTGCTTGTACTGTGTTGCTGTCGTTATCCATTAATTTTCAATATTGGATTTCATACCCAAGAGGATAGCCTGTGTTACAGATAGCACTGTGTTTCCCAAAAGATATGTTGAAGTTCTTAAACACACCCTGGGCTTGTGAACGTGAAATTCACATTCACAGTATGTGGAAATAGGGTCTTTGCAGATGAAATCTGTAAACATGAGGTTACTCTGGATTACGGTGTGAACTTTGTCCAATGGCTAGTGTCCTTATAAGAAGAAAAGCAGAACAATATCAGCAGGATGTTGGAATGGAAGACCTCATCATTATTCCTCCCAACAAAAGTACAACTAGCAACTACCTAAAGACAAGACTGCCACGCTGAATTCACCAGAACATGGAGAAGAAGCAAGAAAAAAAATCCTGGTTCTGGAGAAATTGGAAAAGCCATAACCAGTAAGAAGAATGGTCATTTTAGATCATGCCACTTCCTCCTCCAAGCTGGCCACATCCCTAGATCCATGGCCTCTGAGGTGGGAGGAGGGAACGGGAAGTGCACTTTTGATCTACCCGCCCTTGTCTGGGAAACTTCACAGAAAGCGTGTTCTGGTCCCATTCCATGGGAGCTTCAATAGGGCCTAAACCACTGGGTGGGAAGACCTGGAGACGACAGTGGGTGGTACAATCACAGCAGGTGGCATGCAGATCGGGGCAGCTGCCCTGCTCATGATTACCATGGGAGCCATGCTGAGGAGACTGGCCAGCTCCGCAGAGGAGCAGGGGATGAGCCCTGGGAAACTGCAAATCCCTGCCCAGATTTCCCACACAGCTCAGCCTGTTTGGAGCCCTCCCCTCACCCAGAAACAACTAAGAGGTCAGCAATTAAGTTCCAGGGCTCACCTAAGTGTTTGCCAGATGAGGAAATCACTGCATGCGTGCTGTTAAGTTCCAGTGCAGCATTTAAGTTCTAGTATTTACAATAAGTCTTCTCCAGACCGGGAAACAATCCAAGATCCCAGAAAATCAGAGAACACCAATGAGGATAAATACCAAAAATTCTACCTAGGCATAACATGTTCAAAGTGCAGAAAATCAAAGACAAACAGAAAATCTTCAAAGAAGTTAGGGAAAGAAAAGACACCTTATGTACAGAGGAATGAGAATAAAAATTTCATGGGACCATGCTTTAGAGACCATGCAAGCAAGAAGAGAGTGGAAGAAAATAGTTAAAGTATTAAAAGGAAAACACAGAAACAACAATTTAGAATTCTGTATCCTGTGATATTACAAGATGAGGAAACTTACAACTCTAATAATACAAATCAAATAAGATCTAAAGACACTACATGTTGATGGATAGGAAGGCTCAATATTTTTATTTGTCCATTTGTTCCAATGTAATCTATAGATTCCATTTAATCTCAATCAAAATCCCTGCAAGTTATTTTGTGGATAGGGACAAACTGATTCTAACCTGTATATGGAAAGGCAAAAGATCCAACATAGCCAACACGTCATATAAGAAAAGCAAGAAGACAACGAGAAGAAGAAAAGGCACCGCTCAAAGCCAACACTTTCTGTAAAACTGCAGTAATCAAGGAAGTGTGGTATTGAGGAAAGCATAGACAAATAGATTAGTGAGACTCACATAGAGCCCGGATATAGATACAGAGCAGGTCAGTACAGTCAACTGATCTTTGACAAAGGAGAAAAATCAATACAATGGCACAAATATAGCATTTTCAACAACTGATGCTGGAACAACTGGACATCTATGTACAAAAAGAAAAGAATGTAGACTCAGCCACTATATCCGTCATAAAAATAACTTAAATGAATCTTAGGCGTAATGTAAAATGCAAAGCTGTAACATTTCTAGAAGATAAAATAGGAGAAAATCTAGATGGTGTTACATTTGACATTGTCTTTTAAGATATGATACCAAAATCGCAATCCATTAATAAGTTGGACTTCATTAAAATCAAAAACTTCTCTGTTAAAGATATTGTTAAGAAAAACAGCAAGACAAGTCATAGACTTTGTATTGCTCAGTGTTCTCCAGAGAGACAGAACCAATATGTGTGTGTGTGTGTATACACACACACATATGTATATATGGGATGGATGTATATATACATATATATGTACATATATGATATATATACATGAATGTGCTACCTTTACAAGAACAGATGGACATAGTATCTTGTTCTCTGAATGTGGCTATTGAGTTGGCAAATGCATTCTTTCAGTCCCCATAAGCAGGAAGATCAAAAGCAGCTCAAAGTTACTTGATATATATGTGTATGCACCTGATATATATGTGTATTGCCAAGTCAATAGCCAAATTCAGAGAACCAGAGACTATGTTCTTCTGTTCTTGTAAAGGTAGCACGTTTGTCACAGTAGCTGTGATTTCAGCTGCCACTTGGCATATTTATGGTTGTATACATTCATCTATCAAAAATCAGCTGAATTTTGCAAATACTGCACTGGTACATGCCACTAGGAACCATATTAACCTTGGATTTTTTAAGCCTTTAAGTATGATGTTAATCTCTGGTATTCCACATAAAATATGACATTGCTGCCAATTAATTATTTTGGCTAAGAAGAGAAGCTGTAGGGGTTTCATTGTGGCTTTTATTGCCAAAAAGACACTTATTTAACATGGCAGGGACCCAATGTAAAGATTCTTCTGACTGATAACTAAATCTGTCCCAAGTTTACATTCAGAGGCCAAGGTGATGTCGATAGGATGGGCTAAAATACCAGCTGGGCCCATGTGAGATAAACTCAAGCCAGAATTTTATTTATGTCTAGTTCATGTAGCCCCACATTAATTGGGGTTATGATGAAGTTTTAGGTCCTCTGTTGTCAATATCAGTTCAGATCGTTTATTAAATGCTCTCAACAGAGTTGGATAGATTCTATCTCCTCACTGAACAATTACTTTAACAAATGATCATCGGCTCATTTGGTGAAAGACTGGAGTTACAGTACTTTATATTCTTGCTGTGCCATTTCAGGATCTACAGGGCCAAGCCTCTCCTTCAATGGACTGGTTCCAGGTCATAGAACTAGCTCAGTTCCTGAAAGTGGATAAAATATTGGTGCTTTCTATTATAATGGCTGGCATCAGCATTCTACTTAGCAGATTTTGATGATTGTTTGCTTGTATACATTAAACTATATTCTTGTTGACTGCCTACCCTGTTTTTCTTCTAGTGGCACCTCAGTCAGTCATCACCAGCAATAAGAAAGGTAAAGAGGAGGGTTAGGATTCTTGAAAAGACAAATACATCTTTTAAGACATTCTGTCCAGGTGAGACGTTTAAATAATCTACAGGAAATTCAAATCTGCTTTACTCTTGTAAATGGAAGGGAACCACTTCCATCAGTATGGAGTGTGGGGACATCTAGGAACTTAAACTTCATAAGGAAACATATTTATCACAATGCCCCCATTCCAAATCTCAAGGTCCCACAACGTTCCTATCTGGGCCCTGACTTTACCTCAGTACCGTGACAGTGTTGTTAATTCCACCTTGTTCATAAGTCTGCCACCTTTAAATTGAAATCTTCACTCAATCTGACCTCTGGTTGCCAAAGGCACTGACAGAGATATTGTTTGACTTTCACAGTATTCCTTAACTTGAAAGTTGGCTGATGTAAAACAATTATGCTTTTCAATCGGTATTTCTATGGCCACTAACAACAATTAACTATCTTCTGTATAGTAACGTTTCTCAATCTGTGTAGTTACTCTTACTCCCATATTTCAAATGTCAATGCTGTTGCATAAATCAACACATCATCTTACACATCTACCATTTATCAATTATCTCCCATAGATGACCATCTTAATAATTGTGATGCTTTATCATGCTATGGTTATCATCAATACATTTATCACAAGCAACAAGCTCTGTGTTGCTCTAGGATTCTGAAGAATTGATAGAGGAATGGGAAAATTTTACAGAAATAAGAAAGTCGCTAATACAGGTTAGGCTTTTGCCATCCTGCTGTGGATCACTGGAAACTGCAAAACATAGCTTAGAGTCATCCCAGAAGAGATGAGAAAACAAGGGTATGTATAAACCAACTTCTGCCCATTATTCTTTGAAAGCTTCCCTAGGTGAAAATAATTCTCTGCTGCTTCCAACCTGATGGCAATTAAGAATTCTTCAACTAGAGAATAACCTCAGGCATAAACTTTTTGGTGCTTGCAATAGAAAAGCATCAGCATGATTAGAAATTGTGTGTGGAGATGACCTGCCTGGTTACTGACAATGTCTGCTACAGGGTACAAGATCAGTGACTGATGTTTCATTTCAGACGGGATTGCTTCACGTGCACAATAAAAATAAATTCCCAGAAATTTTTACTGAAGATGTAGGCAGGTTATGTTTCAACCTATAGTGCACATTTGGCTTTTTAAGGAATCCAAGATACCTTTTATTTGTCATTTATCAGATACTTGCGGCCATCAGTGTTGTGGACCAGGATGAATCTTTTGAGAAATTCACAATATTAAGATCCCTAGGTATTGAATGTGGACATAGATCTGGAGTGTTGACATATATCTAAAACAAACAAGAGAACGTATACCACTGGCCCAGCCAGGTGAAATAAATCTACTTCCTGGATTTTATGCATATTTGGATAGAGAAAAAAAAAGCACCTGTTCCATCCATAGCCAAGTATCAGAGGTCAAGGCTTCTGTTAACTTACTCCTGGGGGGAGAAAACCGAACATATTTAAAAGAGCACCTGTAGTACACGTCACCAGTGGATTAACTTTATAATAATGATTTCTCATTATTAAAGACTATTTTTTAAGAAAAAGGCAAACATGAATTAGTGGAAATGTGATAGGATTCATCACCCTTGCATCTTTAAGGTCTTTGATGAGGCACTAATCCTTGAAAATTCCCCAGAGATGTGACAATTCTTTGAATGTAGCTATTTTTAAAAGGAGCTACAGTCTGGGGATTTCTTCTTCCTCATACATTTGCTAATAGTTCTCACTCAGGTTTCATGTAGCTAATGCCAGAATCTGCCACTGAAAAAAAAAAAAAAAAAAGTCTCTTTCAACTATACCTCAAGGAACTTGAAAATTAATTGCAATATGAAATTTAGGTTTGTGAATCTTCTTGATCTACTGTTAGATGGACCCATGCCAAATTCTACTTTTTGAAACTAATCTCCACAAGGCCATACGTTAAGCAAATGGTCACAGTTTTATACTAGATTCTCATAAATTAGTATTAGCTCTGAGCCAGTGCTGATAATCTTTAAGAGGATTGCATATTAACATTTCTTCAGGTCATTGATTATTTTTATAAATAGCTTCAGTTACCCTTAGAGAAGATTTGGAAGACAACTTACCACAGAAATGTGTGGTCATAAACAAGATTATTCAAATATTTCAAGGTTTCCGTTCACTCAGAAGTCTCAGGGACTGTCAAACATCTCAGTTCTTGGAAATAGGTCAGAATTGAAGAGCTA
Source organism: Pan paniscus (assembly GCF_029289425.2). Lineage (NCBI taxonomy): Eukaryota > Metazoa > Chordata > Mammalia > Primates > Hominidae > Pan > Pan paniscus. The sequence continues at coordinate 20,072,649 of NC_073256.2, forward strand.
TGATTCTCCATCATGGTGTTTTGAATCAGGATTTCCTTCATTACACCTGGAGGTTTACGTTTCCCCATTATACAGTTCACGTATCTTCTTAGTGATCTGCTATGTACTTCAGATGTAGAGACTCCATGATAAACCAGCCACCAACAAAGATCCTCCACAGTCAGCTCCTGTTCTGTTAGGATAACGACACTAATGGTTCACACTACCGCCTTGTCTCTATTACTCTGGAATTTCATCATCTTCAGCATTATAATAGAAGAATCTCTCATCTAATTACTGTGAGAAGACATTTCATATCGAATCGTCATTATTTTTAACAGTTTTTAGTGATGTGTTTCTCAGTACCTTGATGAAGGGCACGTCTCTGTTTCCTCTAAAAGTATATAGTTCAGAAGTTGCTAAACAGGTAACGCATGATAAATGAAATCTTATATATCACTAGGCATATGCACTTGTTCTTCTGCATATGAAGACATCTCTGTCATCTCAAACTCATTAAGGCATGTTGAACTGATCATATAAATAGCAGCACTGTTCTCATTTGGTCAAAGTAAAATGTTAAATTTGGGATCTTGGTCAATTGCACAATGCTAGTAAATTAAGCCATGTCTAAAATTATGTTTCTCCTTCTTTTGCATGCGCAGCCATAATCCATTCTTATATATATTCCATAAATGTCTATGAAAAGACATTAGCAAAGCCTTGAAATTTGTTGATGCACATTCTTTTTTATTCCAGGTTAGATTTTCTCTTTGCCCCCACTGAATGCTGGGATCTATCTCTAGTTATAAATTTAAAGAAAATGAGAGTAGCAGAGGAATCATTGCAAGTAATGAACATAAATTGTGTGAGGTGACCACATTCTTCATCTAGAGATGATGTAGGAATTACTTTCTAGTTGGAATCTGACAAGGGGACTGAACGCTGTTTTAACCATTTCTACAGCTGATTCTGATACATGCTGTTTGAAAACTACTTCTTGAAAGCCTTGAGCCTCAAATGCGGTTTCACATTGGATTCAACTAGGCAGTTAAAAAAAATACTCACAGATCTCAGCCCCAGAGTTTTTAATGTAATTGATAGTGAGGCTGACCTGATCTGGACATCAAGAATTTGAATGGCTTTCTGGGTGATTTCAATGTGCAATAAAGTTTGAAAACCTCTGCTTTGGAGTTCAGTGGGGCTGTTTGTTTGTTACTCATTTTTTTTCACTTGGTTGCTGACAGGAGTAAAAAATAATGAATTATCTCAAATAAAGGAGAATTTTTATAACACCTATATAATGAAACAAAGACAAATCAAACACCTTGAGCTTCTACTGGACAAAAATAGCATTAGAACAGTTTCTAATGGATACTGACTGTGGAGGAGATTTCAGAGAAGGACACAGTTCTAGGAAGCAGAGCTGCAGTACTGGGTAGATGTTTTTCTTATGCCATGATTAATTCATTTTTGCCGTTCCCCCTGGCTGTGTGCCATTCTCCCTTATTCTGAGTTATCTTCCTTACTGTCTACCTTTTATATGTTTTCTTTGCCTCACAGTTTATTTCTGCGATTCATCATATCAGCGATTTACTATGGTTCCGTCTCTGTTTTAGTTTCTGAACTTAACTGTCCTATTTGATTTCTGTTTCTCTCTTCAAACTCCCACATGACGGGATCCATCCGATTAGGCTAGTTTATCATTTCGTACAAGATCAATCATTGGTCACTGATATTTCTGTATATTAACTGTCCTTGCATCAGATTCATACCCTTCTTCTTGGCGTGTTTTGTGGAGGACTAGAATGTATGATTTAAAATATGGCTGATATGGCTTAGCTTTGCGTCCCCATCCAAATCTCATCTTGCCCCAGGCATTAAGGGACCTGGTGGAAATGATTGGACTATGGGGGCGGTTTCCCTCATGCTGTTCTCATGAGAGTGAGTGAATTCTCACAACATCTGATGGTTTTATAAATGGTAGTTTTTCCTGCTCTCTCACACGCTCATCTGGCCTGCTGCCACTTAAGGTGTGTCTGCTTCCCCTTCCTCCATGAATGTGTTTCCTGAGGCCTCTCCAGCGATGCAGAACTGTGATTCCATTAAACCTGTTTTCTTTATAAATTACCCAGTCTCAAGCAGTTCTTTATAATAGTATGAAAATGGACTGATCCAATCACCAACTAGAGATGTCCCTTTAGATGGGATCTAAATGAAACCTCTTCACACAGGATGATGAGAATGGCAGATCCCTGACCAGTAAATACATCTAGTACGAAGCAGCCTTTTCTCCTCTATTCCTTATTTACTATGAAAATTACAAAACTGGTTACAATGAAGAGCCTATGATCAAGCCTGGCACCAAGGTACATGCCTGTAGACCGAGCTAATGGGGAGACTGAGGTGGGAGAATCTTTTGAGCCTGGAAGTTTCAGTCCAGCCTATGCAATATAGGGAGAGCTTATCTCTAAAAATAAAATTAAACAGTTTTTTTTTTAAATAAAGAATAAGTGTGAGATACTTCAAAGGAGGGTCTAACTTATGTGAGATTTGTCTATACACTATAATTTTGAATGAAGACTCAATAATGACTCCAACATTTCTGTCCTAAAAAAACTAAAATGGGCCAGGTGTGTCAACTCATGCCTGTAATTTCAGCACTGTGGGAGACTGGAGTGGGTAGATCACCTAAGGTCAGGAGTTCAAGACCAGCCTGGCCAACAGGGAGAAACCCCATCTCTAACAAAAATACAAAATTAGTGAGGCATGGTGGTGGACCCCTGTAATCCTAGCTACTCAGGAGGCTGAAGCAGGAGAATTGCTTGAACCTAGGAGGTGAAGTTTGCAGTGAGCCGAGATCACGCCACTGCGCTCCAGCCTGGGAAACAGAGCAAAACTCCATTTCAAAAACAAACAAACAAACAAACAAACAACAACAACAACTAAAAACCCATTGAAATGTGCCCTCTAAGTATGTGGAAATAGAGAACATTAAATGACAGAACATAACATACCTCTAGAGAGATATATGACATTTAGGGAAGGACTCTATTATAGATACTAATTTAACTCATTCAGCATTTATTAAAGGTTTGCTATCTGTAAGAACTTCAGCAGTCGTGTAAGATTATAGCAAGCCTCCTCAGAGTTCATGCTGAAATAGAATATTTGAATATCTGCACAATTTAACACATAAAAGAATATGACAGATTCTATGACAGAAATATAAATAAGTGAGGCAGTACTGAAAACTAAAAACAACATATTTCTGTTTAGAAAATTGGGGAAAAACTCAGAAAGCTTTTGGTTTGGACTGCAAGATGAATAAGACTACAATGGAAAGAGAGAGAAGTAATTTAGGTGGACAAGACAATATGAGCAAAGTCAAGAGATAGGATACCCATGGAATTTTCTGGGTAGAATAAAAACTTTAACTAGGCTAGAAAAAGTGTATTACGGGAAGGATAGGAATGCAAATAGGAAAATCATGCTCGGACTATAGTACACAGCTTTAACTGACATGAAAAATAATTTATTATGTAAAAAAAATAAGGAAGCATGAAAAGATTCTTGGCAGGATGGGATATAATCAGAAGTGCCTTTAGAATGTCGAGACACTGTGTGGGACAGTTTGAATGAGGAAGCAGTGAAGCCAGGTAGGAAGATGAGCTAGAAATGATGGCACCATTTATATGGAAATAGGAAACTTTAATGCCTGCGCACGTCATCAGGGTTGGATAATACGGCCTGGAGAGTTTCTGTTCAGGATTGATAGTTTAAAAATTGGACAGTTCAGGAAGGAAGGCAACACAGAAAGAAGATTAAAACTATTATACAGACAGAATCATGAAATCCAGCTCCTAAGTAGGGATGCAGTTTTTTTTTTCTCTTAAAATATTTAAAACTCCATCTCTACTGGTCATCCAGCATTACTTTTATTGAGGATGCAGATTCCAGGGCTTTTTATAAACAGAGGAAGAATCAGTGCTCATATCTGAAAATAGGATTGATGACTCTCATTACAGTAATTCAGAGCAAGCCTCAAGGAACCAGGCATACACTCTCAACGGCTGCAAGAACTCTCCCTCAGCTATTCCAGCACTTCATGCCATCGGCAGCTTCCAGCTACTCAATTTTGTTTGGTCAATAATTGAGAACAGCAGACAATCATTATTAGCAAATAAGTTGATGTCCAAAACTTGTATTTGCTCATCTTTTCAAATCATTTTTTTCCTAACTATGCATTATTTAAGAGAAGCAACTTTGAGTCCCACTTGGACAAATTTCCGACATTATTTATCAAGAAGTTTTGGCTTTCAATATCACAGATGTATCCTGCACCATGTAAACAGTGCTTCAGAATACAAATGTATTATATCAAGTGTTCCCCGCTAAGTAAGCCTCAGGAGCTGCAACGCACCATGCGAAGCTGATGACATCCTTCTTCCTCCCCAACTTGTGTTTTACGTGTTCTCCACCTAATTTCTGATTGGACAGCACAAACATCTAACAAATCCAATTCACAAATCTGGAAGCATTGCTGATTTCTCTTTATCCTTAAGTTACTGCATCCAATCAGGTAAGTCCTATACATTTTGTTTTTCCAAATTAAAAAAAAAAACCCTCTTACACCATTTCCCATACATTTGCATTTCCATTACTTATTTCAGATTTTTATTTCTTATTAAGTAAATTATCTCCTGGAGTTCAAAATTGTATCAACTTTACCTTATATTTTCTCCTGACAAAATAATAATTAAAAAATATAAAATAAATTATGTTGCATCCTAGCAAATAATAATTTCAAAGAATAATTCGTTTTTGATATATGGTAAAGGGCAGCAATCAAATTACATGCAGTCATTTTCTGCATTTTTTTTTTGCCTTCGCTTATTATTTATACAGCTCCACTGTTCTGATTATACAAAAGCAATTTCAGTTCTTGAGTAAACACTCCTCTTTCAGATCTATTCTTTTCACATATACTATTTTCTGTATGTAATTAAAACATATATACATAATAGCATTATCAGTATTAATAGTATTTATTGTTAGATGATTATAAATTCATATGTGTTTTCTATTTGGGTTGTTTATTTTTCTGTTAAGTTTTGAGAAGAACTTAATAGTTCTTTGTCAGATATGTGCTTTCATACTCCAAATATTGTCTTTTCATCCCATTACCATGGCAAAACTTTTGAATTTCGATGAAATTTACTTTGTCTTTTGTTTTTCTTTTATCTATTGTCTTTTTGGTGTCAGATCTAAGAACTACTTGCTTAGCTCTAGGTCCTGAATATTTTCTATGTTTTATTTTTTTCCTGAAAGTTTCCATAGTTTTATATTTTAAATTTAAATTTATGATCCATTTTTAGTTAACTTTTAATGAGATGTGAGACTTTGATAACTTTGATAATAAATGTCTGATCGTTCAATCAGTATTTGTTGAAAACACCATATTTCCTCAGTTGAATTGCTTTTGCACTAAGTCCAAAATCTGTTTGGTACATTTTTGTACGTTTATTTCTAGTTCTCTGTTCTTTTCCATTGAAATACGTGTTTATCCCTTGATGGATACAACACTACCTTGATTGCTATAGATTATAATATATATTATATCATATATAACTATATATTGCAATAGATTATAATATATATTATATCATATAGATTAGAATATATATTATAATAGATTATAATATATATGATATCATATATATTATAATAGATTATAATATATATGATATCATATATATTATAATAGATCTTGAAATCAGGTAGACTGATTCCTGCTACTTTATTCTTTTTTTAAGTTGTTTCATATATGATAATTCCTTTGATTTTCTATAAACATTTTAGAACCATTTAAGCTAATGTCCAAAACCATCTTGCTGGATTTTGATAAAATTATGTTAAACATGTATATCCGTTTTTAGGTAATTGACATCTTTACTATGTCTTGGATTTTCACTCCACGAACATGATATGACTCCACTTATGCAGATCCTTTTTTATTTCCCTCATCAGACATGGGCACTTGGAGCACTCAAGTCTTGTGGATGTTTTGTTAGTAATACACCTTGATTGTTTTTCTTAGCAGTTACAAATGGCACTGTATTTTCAATTTTTGTCTTCATATGTTAATTGCTATTATACAGAAGGGCAACTGGTTTGTGTATCTTTATCTTGTATGTTGGAAACTTGCAGAACTCACTTATTAGTTTCAGTGTGTGTGTGTGTGTGTGAGTGTGTGTATGAATTGCTTGCGATTATCGACTCATGAAATCATGCCATTTGCGAACAATAATGTTTTATTTCTTCCATTTCAATCTGTATACATTTATTTTCATTGTTTGCCTTATTGCACCGGCTAAAACTTCCAGCATTATGTGGAATAAAAATGATGAGAGGGGACATCTTGGCCCTGTTTCCAATGTTAGGGGAAAAACATTCCGTCATTCATTATCAAGTATGAAACTTGCTGTATTGTGTGTGTGTGTTTGTGTGTGTGTGTGTGTGTGTGTGAGATGCACTTTTTCAAGATGAGAAAGTTGTCTTGTATTCCTATCTCTTCTGAGAATTTTTATCATAAAAACAGGTTCAATTTGTCAAAGGCTATTTTCGCATTGATTATATGATTATTTGAGTTACTTCTTTAGCCTATTAATGTGGTGGATTGCATTATTTGATTTTTGAATACACAACCAATCTCGAATGGCTGAAATAAACTCCAGTTTGTAACGATGTTTAATTTATTGCATATAATGGCAGTTTGTATTGGCTAATACTTTGTTAAGAATGTTTACATCTATATTTGTAAAATATATTTATCTCCTGTGTTCTTTTTTCTTCTTTTTTTGTACTACATTTGTCTGGTTTTGGTTTCAGCGTAACGATAGTTTCACAACATGGATTGGAAATAATTAACTAGTATATTTTCTGGAAGAGATTGTATAGAATTAGTGCTATATTTTCTTTAAGTTCCTGATAGAATTCTCTAGTGAAATGATACTGCTGGCAGATTTATTTCTCAAATTTTTTAAAATTTAAAATTCAAAATTCTTAATAAATATGAGATACTTATATGGAATGAGTTGTAGTTTTTTAAAATTAGGTCTTTTAACCTAAATTTTGAAATTTACGTGTAGAGAATTACTTATAGTATTCTTTTTTTTTTTTTTTTTTTTTTTGACAGAGTATTGCTCTGTCGTCCAGGCTGGAGTGCAGTGGCTGGATCTCGGCTCACTGCAAGCCCCGCCTCCCGGGTTCTCGCCATTCTCCTGCCTCAGCCTCCAGAGTAGCTGGGACTACAGGCGCCCGCCACCACGCCCAGCTAATTTTTTGTATTTTTAGTAGAGACAGGGTTTCACCGTGTTAGCCAGGATGGTCTCGATCTCCTGACCTCGTGATCCACCCACCTCGGCCTCCGAAAGTGCTGGGATTACGGGCGTGAGCCACCGCGCCCGGCCCCACTTACAGTATTCTTTTATTTTGTTTTTGATGTCTGCAGTCTGTGTGACATGCCCTGTTTCATTTATGATGTTGGTAGTTTTTGTCTTCTCTCTATTTTTCTTTGTCAGTTTTGCTAAACATGTTTTAGTTTTATTGATTTTTTTTCAAAGAACTAGTGTTATTTTATTTTCTTTATGGTTTTCTTTTTTCTTTTATTGATTTTTACTTTTATATTTATTCCTTCCTTCTTCTGTTTCCTTTGAGTTTATTTTGCTCTTCATTTTTATGTTACTGACGTAGGAATTTAGATTATTAATTTGAAATTTGTCTTCTTTTGTAGTATATGCATTTAGTGCTATAAAGTTCTCCCTCTGCACTGCTTTAGTACAATTTTTGACATCTTTTATTTTCATTTTTACTCAGTTCAATGTATTTTCTATTTCCCTTAAGGTTTTCTCAGTCTTGGATTATTTTGAAGTGTGTTGTTTACTTCCCAAGGGTTTGGCAATTTTTCTTTTCGTTATTGTTTTCTTTTTGTTATAGATTTATTCCATTGTAGTTAGAGAACATACTTACGCTAACTGCAATGACTTTAAATTTGTTCATGAATATTTTATGACCTACGATATGGTATATCTTCTTAGCTATTTTATGGACATCTTAAAAGAATGTTTCGTCTGCTGTTCTTGGGTGACATGTTTTATAAATGTCTAATAGATCCTTTGGTCTGTGGTGGTAAGTTATTCTATATCCTTATTGATTTTATGTCTAATTTCATCAATTGTTGAGAGAAGAGGGTTGAATTCTCCATAGATTTGTCTATCTCTCTTAATTAAATTTTTGTTTCACATATATTTCAGCTTTTTTGTTTGGCACATGCACATTTGGGATTGCTCTGTTTTCTTGGCAGATTTACCCTTTGGTCATATATTTCTCCTTGCGTCTGGTAATTTTTCTTTGCTCTGGAGTCTTTATTTGATATTAATAGAGTCATTCCTGCTTTCTTTTTATTAATATTTGTATGACATAAATTTTCCTTCTTTTTACTTTCAGCCTTCAAATATTTGAATTCAGTTTCTTGTTGACATTTGGGTCATGTTTGTTGCTGTTTTTTTGTTTTGCTTTGTTTTTTGTAAATTTCACTCTGCCATCTCTGTTTTTAATTAGTATATTTAGACTGCTTATATTTAATGTAATTATTGATATCTTAGGGTTTATATTTGCCATTTTATTTTTATTTTCTTTTTTTTACCTCTGTTTCTTATTTCTCTTTTTATAATTCTGCTTTCCTGTGGATTACTTGAATATACTTTTAAATTCCATTATAATTTATCTGTAGTGTTTTATGTGTATTTCTTTGTAGGCTTTTTTTAGTAGTTGTTCTTCATATTACATTATATATAACTTATTGCCATCTATTGGCATCTGATCATACCATTGTCTGTGAAGTGAAAAACACTTACCTTCTTGCAGATTCTTTTGGTCTTTTTTATTTAAAAGATAACTATCTTAAATATTTCATCTTTATGTATTTAGTTATATAATCTTTGCTTCAACCATTAGGTATGATTTAGAAATCTCAAAAGAAGAAGAAACCTACTGTGTTTCCCCATAGTTATACTCACTCTGATCTTCTTTTCTTCCTGATCTTCCAAGATATCCTCTTTTATTGTTTTCTTTCTGTTTAGAGATGTTTCTTTAACTGTTCTCTTAGGATAAGTGTTTTGGTTACAAATTTCAGAACTCTTAGAGTTTTTGTTTCTTTCTTTTTTTTTTTTTTTTTTTTTTTTTTTTTTTTTTTTTAGTTTTGTTTTAAACGTGAAGATTTCTTGATTTCCCCTTCATTCTTAAAGGATATTTTCATGATAGAATTCTGAATGGACTGCCCCCCTGCCTACTTTTTTTTTTTTTTTTGCTATACTTGAACAATATTATGCCACTTATCCTGGAACTTCACAGATATTTGATGAGAAATCTACTCTCATTTGAATTCCCATTTTTCTATCATTGCCTCTAAGATTTTTTTAATCCAATAAAAAATACAAAGTTTTAGCAAAAACATGGTAAATTCCAGCAAGAAATAGAAGATACAAATTTGTTTATCTTAGGAGTTATTATATATTTATGGCATGTTCATCCTGACTAGGGAAATCGCAAAACCTCCTTTAATATCCATCAGCCATCAAAATTATTTAATATATAAAACAAAATTATTTAAGATATAAAAGAGAATCACATGGATATTTTCAAGCTATAAATATGATAACTGAAATAAAAAATTTAAAGGAGGGCTCAAAAGCAAAATGTAGGTGATAGTGAGAAGAAGCAAAGACCTTGAAAACATAAAAATTACCCAGTATGATCAACAGAGAGAAAATAAAGTGGAAAAAAATTAACAGAACTTCAGGGACCATGGAAACTGTAATGAAGATCTAACATGGGTATTACCAGCATCCAGGAAAGAGAGAAGAAAATTGTGGGTCTGAAAAAAATACTCAAAGAAATAATGGCTGAGTGACTAAAGTTTAAATAACAGATCATCTGACTAATGTTGACTTAAGCAATAATAACATTTCTTTCTCTTGCATAAAAATGTAGAGTTAAGCACTGTCAGTGCTGTGCATGTCTCAATTACGCTGGAGAGCCTGCTCAGCACCTTGGCAGATCTCTGGGCTCTTGCTCTTTGGTTACAGGAAGTCTGCTATGGTTTTAGGCATTATATCTTTACATCAGCATCTTGGACGTTCAGGAAGGACTGAACAGAAAAGGGGAAATTTCCATTTATCAGATAGAAAACAGTTTCTAAAGTAGCCTTTCATCAGATTTTAACTAACGACTCTTCTAGCGTGCAAGAAAGTGGTCAAACAATAATTTACTTATTCATTTTTAGTTTATCATTAGTATTTATTATTTATATTATTTATTATCATTATATAATAATTTGTTACTATATAATATGAGAGTATTATTTATTATTATTATTATTTTTAGTTTATTATGGAAGGTAACCAAAGAGACTGATTTAGATACGGGTTTGAATAGCAGACATGAATAAATTGCAATCCTAATGATGCTACACTTTTATATCTTCATTTAGCAATTTCTCTTCTTGAAGATAATACATTAAGATCTAGTGTGTGGGTTTTGGACAAATTCATAATGAATTTCTGAAACGTAAGAACATATTTCTAACATTTGTGGAATGACTATGGGCCAGACGATGTTCAATCTAAGGGATTAAGATACAGTAGTTCACTTATCTTTGAGAAGAATGAGTTATCATTTTCATTTTTAGATAAGGTAATTGAGGCTAAGTGATGGTCATTAATGTATCAAATGTTGCAGACTACATTAATGGAGAAGTCATATGTTGGACAGATCCAATTTCAAAGGCACTTTTATTCTGTATCGTTCATTTTGCCCCTGGAGTCCAGCACAGCACCTGCAGCATAGTAAGCCTTGATACAATTAGGGAATCAGCAGAAATGGAAAAAAAGTCAGGCATGAGTTTGAGGGAAGGTCAAAGAGCAGAATGAATGCAGAAACACTTACTTTTGTTTATTATATTCTATTATCCTGTTTGCTGCTTTAGTTCCTGTCATTACAATCCTGTCTTTCCTACATTATATATTCTAAGATAATTTTATCATGTGGCTCAGCCAATTCAAAATGGTCTTCACATTTTAAAAATCTCCTCTTAGTCCATAGAGTTAATAAGTGCAAGGATAATTTAAAGATTATTCTTGGCTGGTGGATTTTCAGCTAGAGATAAGGGGTGAGTGTGGTTTCAGACTTATTTTTATTTTTATAGTGCTTTCAGTCTCAATCCAATCGTAACTTCAAACCCAACTGCTTTTCTACAAAACCTGAGTGGTTTTAGCTTTCAGTTTGGATGACAGTCAGTCAACTGGCTCTGGTTTTAAAGCCCTGTCAAACCTCAGTCTAATAATAGATCATCACAAGGGGAGTGGAATCACTTTCTTTTCTATACTAGAACTTTTATTAGCAGTTAATGTCTTTTAAATTAATAAAATAATGAGTCACTTTATATTTAATTTTAATATGTTTATATTAGAAGTTGTATATTTATAGCATGACCATCCTGAGTAAGGAAATCAGAAAACTTCCTTTAATAACCATCAACCATGAAAATCATTTAAGAATAACTTTTTTCCATTTATTTGGAAAAATGTCTGACTTTACAGCAAAACATAATTTTCTTTCCCTTTTAACTACTGAGCCTCAGTATCATTCCATTTGACTTGTGCATACAATTTCCAAGGATTCTGAGATGCCCAGAAGGACCACTATCTCAATGTACAATGTTTTAATGACTTTATTTGGAGGCTCAGACACCTCTGAATTGACAAAGACAGAACAAGTGTCTTTCCCCTTCAGTACCTCATTGAACTAGTAGCTCTGTGTTTTATTCTCTCCTTACCTTTTAAAACATTTGATTTTAGCTAAGATCAGATTTATTTACCAGGAAACCTTTATAAGAGCTCCCTTTCTGCTACGTGCAAATGTGTTAATGTTTATTCATTACATGGCAATGTGCCTATGGTTTTCCTTTAGTCCTTCTTAGGCTGTGGGACATCACCTCAGTAAACCAAAAATTAAATGCTAAGCCCCCCAGCCAACTGAACGGAGCCCTCCTGTCAGCCAAGGGCATTCCAAAAGAAACCTAAGAAACTAGTTCAGGCCATGATGGGAAGCGAGAGCTGGACATGCCTCATTATCCCCTCCTCCCTCTGAAATTCAGGCACAACTGACCAGCATTAACACTAAACCAGAAATATTAAGACTGACAAAATGGACTCTTTGTAGCAATAAGATGCCAAATTCCAACCTGACTCTAGTATAGAATCATGACATCAGGCCCTGAAAGAAATCGAAGTATTTTACCCCAAAATAGATTTCTTTGACATATTTAGAAGCAGTCTTGCAAAGCTGCTTCTTGTGGGGGACATTTACATTCTATAGAGAATTCTTATCCATTTCCAGGTCTTTTCCTGATCCAGGAGAGAATTAACTAAAAGTCTTGCACCTATAGGGTCTGATATGAGACATTTATCATCTATTCTCTCTGAAGCCTGCTACCTGGAGGCTTCATCTACATAACAAAAGCCTTGGCTTCCACAACCCTTCCAATCTTCTACTAGCATTTCTTTCTGCTGACTTCAACTCTTCAGGGAGAGCTTAACCACTTCAACCAATTACCAGTCAGAAAATAATTAAATCTACCTATGACCTGGAAGCGTTCTGCAAGTTGTCCTGCCTTTCTGTTCCAAATCAACATAAACCTTACATGTGTCGACTGATGTCTGCCTGTAACCTCTGTCCCCCTAAGCTGTAACCCAACCACCTTGGGCACATGTTCTCAGGACCTCCTGAGACTATGCCTTGGAACTTGGTCACTCATGTTTAGCTCAAGATAAGCCTCCTTAATATGTTAGAGTTTGACTCTGTTCAACAGCATCTCCATTCCTCAGAGCATATATTGTCCTGAGTTGAAGCTATCCCCTAATTGATGGGAAACTTCCTCATTTGCTCTTTCTCTCCCTGCGCCCGACTCTCTTCCCCTTCATGGAGTTAGTGCTTCTTTTGAATACCACACTTATCTAGAGATATGCATTCATTCTCTTGAAAGTTTTTCTTCTTCATTCCTCTTCTATCATTCTTCCCAGTTCCCTATTTCTTCCTTTTAGGGTCTTCTTTCCTATTCATTTCTTCTATTAGTAAATGAAACTGTGAACCAAAAGTATCTGAGACAAATCTCAAATCAATTTAGAAAGTTATTTTGCCAAGTTAAGGATGCATGCTCAGGAGGCAGCTCTTGCCCTTCTCAAAGAATAATTTTAAGGGCTTCAGTATTTAAAGAGGAAAGGATGGATATTGCAGGAAGAGAAAGAAATGGTGGGGGGAGGGGGGAGGGATAGCATTGGGAGATATACCTAATGCTAGATAACGAGTTAGTGGGTGCAGTGCACCAGCATGGCACATGTATACATATGTAACTAACCTGCACAATGTGCACATGTACCCTAAAAGTTAAAGTATAATAGTAAAAAAAAAAAAAAAGTTAAAAAAAAAGTACGGATAGATAAGAAACAAAGGGTTGCATTCTTTTGAGTCTTTGGTCAGCCTTTCACAAATACACAATTTACATGTTGGGGGGACATTCACTAGAGAAATGATCATTAATGCCTTTGTTCTGACTCAGTGGATCTTCATTTTTACATCAGAGGAAGCAATCAGGTATGCATTTGTCTAGGTGAGCAGAGGGATGACTTAGAGTTTTGTCTTTTTCCTGCACCTGGGAAGAGAAGCTAGCAATTTACATTGTCAGGGTAAAATTCAACACAACTATTTTAGGGTAAAGATCTTGAGGCCCACAAGGAATTTCCTCATAGCCAATTTGTGAGGGAGGTATGTAGCATTTTTAACTTTGTGGAAATCTTATTTAGGAATAAAATAGGAGGCCAGTTTTCCTGACACAGTTCCCAGCTTGCCTTTTCTCTTTGGCATAGTGATTTTGGGGTCCCAAGATTTATTTTCCTTTCACAAAACCACAGAGCACTAAACCTTGTTAATTGGAAGAAAACAAAGAACAAAACAAAAAAACAAACAAAAAAGCCCTAATGATAAACTGTTACCATGTGAAAAATAAAGCTAAAACTAATTGAAGTAAGTTATAATTCATTACAAAACCAACATTGTAAGTGTTCAAAAATAAGTGTAATGCAAGCAAGATCTACTTGAATTTAAATAGCATATCACTGAATTTAATGAGAAAAATAGATGTTGATGTTTAAAAGAAGTGTAGTAGAATATTAGTTTTAGGACTGCTAGATCTTTGAAATATTCTCTTGAATATTATCAGTAATTTATCAAGAAATAAAGCATTTTGTGACAAAATTGGATTTTAGCCTGTGACGTTAGATATTGGTTTAACTTTTAGTTCACTATGACACTTTAAAAGTTTAAACTTTGAACAATTCATTTAATGTCAAAATCCTAATTGTAAAAATATGAGATCATGAGAAATATCTTCCTTATCATTTTTTAAACCACTAGATATTAAGCCTTTTACAATTTTAAAGCTATACTCCAAAACAATAACACTATTTCATTGCAAAGATATATATGTGATTAAATATATAACATATATCTCTATATCATATAAATATATTGAAGAATATGGGTTCTTTTTGTCTAAATTTAGAAAACATTTATGTTTGCATCAATGCACTTTGAAAAAAGACCATTGGAAATACACATTTTAATAAAAAACAAATGACAAATTTATAGTTCATTATAAAATATTTTACAGACTTTGAAACATTCAGTACGATTCTAAATGGTTGAAATAATAGCAATGAGTTTTCCTACTGGGCTAGTTACTGGCTGACTGTTCAAAAATGTTTAGCCTGAGTGGCTTTGACTATTCTTCAAAAGTGTTTGTGCATCTCCACGTCTGAATCAGTTCATTTTGGCCACAGGCAGATGGTAGGTTTCAGATTGAAATGTAACACCAATGTGATGAGACAAATTAATCTAACAGAAAAATTAAAAACAATATAAGCAAGCAGAATATGGTTGATTATAAGAGGATGATTTAGTCCCACTCTCTTAACTCATATGTTTGCATATTAAACACCCTAACTACAGCGACTAGGAGACTTTTTAAAAATTTTTTAATTCTCATTAGACAATCTGTTTCTAATAACACACATTCAAAATGATTGTTCACTGCTTTATTTATTTGCCCAGTTTTGTGTTTATATATGGCGTAGTTTGTGCCATATGTATAGACAAACTGTGCCGTATATATGTAACATAGCTTGTAGAATCGATACCAAAGTACAGGAAGGGTTGGGAATCCATCCTTCCAAGGATATCCAGCTGTTGTACACAGAAACCGTCTGCACAGATGAACTGGAGTGATTACATTTTATTTATATGCCCCATTTTTTAAATGATTTGTATAATTTATCTTAAAAAATGGTTCTAGAAGATTTTAAACGATCACATTTTTATTTTCAAATCTTCCACATTTTTTTTTCTTAAGTGAGAAGCTTTGATCTTTCAACGGATGAACACAAGTTTAATATAAATTAATGACAAGGACATCAGAATTCAATTTGGTTCAGATAAGTGACTCCTGTAAAATACTTATTGCTTGAATTTAATGTATAAACAATCCTATTTCCTAAAGGATAAACAAGTGTTCATTTTTATATATTAGTACAGCGACTCTTCATAATACCATCTATTGCTTTGAAAAACTATATGCAATGGCACATAAAAGGGGCCCCGTCTACATGATTTGGAAACTGATCCTCAAGTCTATTCCTTTGTCGTCTCTTGTGAAAAGTATGGTAATGTGCCTCTATTTAGATTTGTTCAGTGAAACTTTTGCTTATTATTAATTTTCAGGTGTGAACTATAGGGAAAAGACCCAAGGTACATCATTTAAAAACTTTAGGATGCAAGAATAAAGAAGAAACACACAGGATTTCGTGTCATATTACCAAGATGTAAATCCTTTTTTTACAGTTTCCAAGAGGCATAGCCTGGTGCTATTCAACTAACCTTTTAAAATCTCAGTTTCTCACAGGTAAATTATTTATATGGAAGTAACCAACAAGGAGCAATAACACTACAAATGTGACATGTTAGATTAAAAGTTTCATAAACATTTTACAATAGCATCAAAAGCTAGAAATTTATCCAAATGTAGTGGTAATTCAGGCCCAGAAAGACAACATGGTTCTTCAAGCCACTTTGCTTAAGATCTAGGACTCTCCAGATTACTGACTGGCAAAAACAAAGTTTAAAGTCAGGCCAGAAACCACAGAACAGGAATTCTCAGTCTTGTTGAGAACCAGCTAATTATTTCATTTCATTAGTTAGTTATGGATTATTTATCATATATTTAGAATGTACTTTAATTACAGGGAAAAAAGAAGCATGACAATTTCAACAAGCGAAATAGCCAGATAATGCTGAAATGATCCATCCACAAAATACCCAAGGAATAATATAGATCTCATAAAATAAATGTAACAAATATTAGATTTTTTCGCCTTTAATTTTGTTTTCCTATAATCCAATGTTATGTAATTACTTAGATAGTTTTAAAGACACCCAGGAGCATAATAGGAGATGAACATGGAACCTTGCACAGAGCCATAAGAAAAATATACAACAATTAGGAAGCATATGAATATTAAGTTGATTTTCAAATTTTCAATATGTTCTCCATAGGCTTTCTCATTGTATTCTCACGATAACTCTGAGCCTTATGGAACAAGCTTTTATGATCCATGCTTGCAGCTGAGCAAAGTGGACCCATGAACACACAGTTGAGGTAGAGCTGGAGAAGGAAGCCCTTGTCTCCTGACTGCAGTCTTACTTAAAACATCAAGAAGGATGGACTCCTAGTTGGTCTACCTTTACGGCTATTGCTCTTGCCCTTATAAATTATTTAGTACAAGTGGGTACACGCCAAGCTTTCTTATATTGATTTCCTCAGCAATATCGTTTCCTCTTACCAGGTCTCTATTCCTTTACAGAGCATTTATGACACATTGTAATGTCATCTTCTAAGGGCCAAGTGGCTATTCCTGGAAGTAGCAATGATCGATATTTCAGAATTATAATTGGGACAGAGGAGAGAGCTCACAAAAGGGACTATTTCCCAATGTGTCTCTTTTGATGTCAATGAATTCCTGAAAGAGTTGAAGCTGAGGGTAATATTCTTTTTGAAATTTAGATGAGCAGGATTTTAATGTACTAAAGAAGGAACGAAGATTTCTGGTGTGGGGATAGGGTTTATTGTTGCTTTTTTTCCTCTCTTTCATTGCCCTCAGTTGCTGGTTGTTTCTTTATTTTGCTCATTCATATATTTTGCTTAAAAAACTATTGTTTATTTGTTTAAAAAACAACTTTTTTATTGGCATAAGAAAAACTTGAACCATAGATGATGTAACAATCTTTAATTTTTCATCAGTGTTAGCTGTTCCTCTTTATTTAACATTTGTATTTCATGTCCTGCCAATCAATTTTATAAGTTTAGTGATTTTTCATTGTAAACCTACCTCATGTATTATGTATTGATATTTTGTAAAAAATTTGCTTTGGAGAAATCTCACAATTTTTCTGAGCTTCATTTCCTTATTTTTTTGACTAAATTTTTTTTTTGTTTTGAAAGGATTGTAAATTCACATGCAATTTTAAGAATTCATAGAGGCCAGGCATGGTGGCTCATGCCTGTAATCCTAGCACTTTGGGAGGCCAAAAAAAAAAAAAAAAAAAAAGACAGAAAAAAAGAAGTAATATACAAAGATCCTGTGTATCTTTTTAAAATTTTACCCCAAAGTTACTATTTCACAGAAGTGTAGTACATTATCACAACCAGAATACTGATGTCAATACAGTGAAGACACAGAAGTCCATCTGCACACACATTCTTCATGCTGCCCTTCATAGCCACACCTACTTGTCCCCTCCCATTACCAGTCCCTTGAGAACTCCTGGACACCACCAATGTTGTTGTTGTTGTTGTTGTTGTTTTTCCATTTCTATAATTTTGTTAATTCTAGGAGGTTATGGAAATGGAAATGGAATCATACCGTATCCATTAACTTTGAGGCTAGATTTTTTATTCACTCACCATAATTCTTTTGAATATTGAACCACTCTGTTCTGCTACGAATCCTTCTTTTTGGTTGCTGGGTACCATCCCATGATAGCAATGTGTTACAGTGTATTTAGCCACCCACTTGTTGAAAGACATCCGGTTTGTTTTCAGATTTTTGTTATTATGAATAAAGCTACTATAAACAATTGTCTACAGGTTTTCTTTTCTTTTCTTTTTTTTCTTTGTTTCTTTTTTTTTTTTTTTTGGGGGGGGGGAGATGTTAAGTCTTTATTTCTTCAGGATAAATGTCCAGGGGTGTAATATGTGGGCGATAATGACAATGATAATTGCATTTGTGTTGTTTTTAAGAAAATGCCACACCATTTTTAAATTATGGAGTCTATTCTCTTAACAGGTAAAGGGCTATTCAGATCATCTATTTCATCTTAGTTGACTTTTGGTAGTTTGAGTTTACAAAGCATTACCTTCTAGTATAATTTTTTTCTCTCTCTTACATTAACTGCATCTCATTTAATGCCAGATGTTGTATTCTCATTTTCAGTTAGACTGATGTATTTTTTAAAACTTCCTTTGAGGCTTCCTTTTATGGCTTGAATATGTGTGTCCTCCTAAAATTTATAGTGACGTCCTGGCCCCCAGTGTGATGGTGTTAGGGAGTGGGACCTCGGGAGGCGATGAGGCCCTGCGTGTGGAGCCCTCCTGAATGGGATTGGGGACCTTAGGAGAAGAGATGTGAGGAAGATGATCTATCTTTACACCTGTCAGGTAACAAGGAGAAGACGGCCATCTGTAAGCCAAGAAGAGAGCCCAAACTAGGAACCCCACCATTCTGGCACCCCAATCTTCAACTTCCCAGCCTCCAGAAATGTAAAAAAAAAAAAATGTTGTTTAAGTCACATGGTCTGTGGTATCTTAATAGCAGCCTGAACTCACTAGAACACTTCCTAGTTTACCAATGGATTATTTAGATGTGTTTTTTCATTTCCAAGGTTTTGAAGATTGTTTTTTTATCTTTCTGCTATTGATTTCTACAGTGGCCTACACCTGTAATCCCAGTACTTTGGGAAGCTGAGGCAGGTGGACTACCTGCGGTCAGGAGTTCGAGACCAGCCTGGCCAACTTGGTGAAACATTGTCTCTACTAAAAATACAAAAATTAGCCGGGCATGGTGGTGCACGCCTGTAGTCCCAGCTAATTGAGAGGCTGAGGCAAGAGAATCACTTGAACCTGAGAGACAGAGGTTGCAGTAAGCTGAGATCGCACCATTGCACTCCAGCCTGGGCAACAAGAACAAACTTCTGTCTAAAAAAAAAAAAAAAAAAAAATATATATATATATATATATATATACACAAATAAAAAAATAAATTTAACTGTTAATGATTTCTAGTTTGATTACTCTATGAATAGAAAAATATTCTGGACAATTTCAAGTTGTTTACTTTTTTTGAGGTTTGTTTACAGGCCAGAATATAATCTTTCTTGGCAAATGTTTCATGGTGTTTGAAAAAATATCTGTTTTCTGTTATTGAGTGGGGACATTCTATAGTTGTTAGTCTGAGTATGCAAGTTGATTGTGTCATCATCATTCTACATTTCTGTCGATGTTATCTGCATTGCTAGGACTGGTATGTTGAATCCTCAATCTAATTAAGAATCTTATGGTGGATTCTTCCACTTCTCCTCTTAACTCTATCGGTTTTTGCATCATGTCTTTTGAAACTATTTTATTTGGTGCATTCATATTTAGAATCTTTGTCTTTCTTATGGCTTCACACTTTCATCATTCTTGTGTCTACTAATTTCCCTTTCTCTGAAATCTACTTTATCTAATATTAGCACAGCCATTTTTGCTTTTTTGATTAATGTTTGCACTGTGTATCCTTTCCCTCCTTTATATTCAAACTATCCATATTGTTGCACTTGATATTAATTTTTTATAAGCACTGTAAAGTTTGTTTCTTAAAAAAATTCATGCTATCGATCTCTGTCATTTTGGTTAGCATATTTAGGTTATTTAAACATAAAGTAATTATTGATATATTTGAGGTAAGCCTGCCATTTTATTCCCATATTATAATGATGATTTATTTATTTATTTGCTTATTTCCTATTTTTCTCTTTTCACCCTTAATTTCCCATGGATAATTAGAACATTTTTAGTATTCCACCTTGATTTATTTATGGTATTTTTAGCATATCACTTTGTATAATTTTCTTAGAGTAGGTATTATAATTTAACGCAGTAAGCCTTAATTAATATCACTGATAGCTTCTTAGAAACTGTGACTTTAAATGAAATGATGTATAATGAAATCAATTTTACCACAGTCTAATTGATATAAATAAAAATTAAGTTCCTATGGCACATTTCTGGCCACAAAAACATCACCCCATTTCTAAGTAAATATCCAAAACCCTCCTAATATTGAAATAAAGATGAGCTATACATACACTTTCGGAGGCCAAGGTGGGTGGATCACGAAGTTGGGAGATGGAGACCATCTTGGCTAACACGGTGAAACCCCGTCTCTACTAAAAAAAAAAAAAATACAAAAAATTAGCCAGGCGAGGTGGCGGGCGCCTGTATTCCTAGCTACTCAGGAGGCTGAGGCAGGAGAATGATGTGAACCTGGGAGGTGGAGCTTGCAGTGAGCCGAGATGGCGCCACTGGACTCCAGCCTGTGCGACAGTGCGAGACTTCGGAAAGAAAGAAAAAGAAAGAGAGAGAGAGAGAGAGAGGAGGACGGGTAATAACGACAAGTAAGATAATTATTTAACCAACTTTTAGTGACTCACTGAGCAATTGTGATTGTTGAGGTGGTGGGTTAAATCAAGGAACAAGGTTTTGTAAAGGAAAAATTGTAAGGAGCTCCTCCTATCACCCAAAAAATTAATTAAATAAATAAATAACAAATATGTCAAGCTCACTGAGTGTTTTTGTACTGCTTGTTTATTAGTGTGCATTTATATAAATATAGTACACTTTACACATTTTTATTTTACAATCACTGGTATTCACTCATTAATGCATTTATTTCTCAACCCACTTATTCCAGTTCAGGGTGGCAAGTGGCTGGAACCTATCCCAGCAGTTCAAGATGCAAGGAATAAACCACCTCAGGAGAAGACGTCATCCTTGCAGGCAGGACACACTCCCACCCACACTCACTTCCAGCGGGACCATTTAGACACGCTTATCCACCTAACATGCAGGTCTTTGGGGTGTCAGAGGAAACCAGAGTGCTGGGAAGATTATCCAAACTTCACACAGACAGTGGTCTCAGCTGGAATCAATTTTTCTTTTCTCATCAACATTACAGGGAAACAATATTGAACAAAAACCTTAGTGGAGGACCTGCTCCACAGATAGTCCCCAACTTATGACTTACATTTTTCAACTTTACAGTGATGCAAAAACATTCTATCTTTTGCTTTCACTGCAGTATTCAATTAATTACATGAGATATTCCACACTTTATTACAAAATAAGCTTTTTTTTGGATGATTTTGCCTAACTGTGGGCTAATATTAAGAGTTCTGAGCACATTTAAGGTAGGCTAAGCTAAGCTATGACGTATGGTATGTTACTTACATTTAATACAGTTTCGATTCATGATATTGTCAACTTACAGCAGGTTTATCAGGCGGTAACCCCACTGTAAGTAGAGAAGCACCTGTAGGTATCTCATCACAATCTACTGGTATCATCCAGGGTAGTGCAGAAAACTTATTTCCATTTCGGACCCATTACTCTCCCCACTTTTTAATGGAATCATCTTGAGACTAAAGTAATTAGTTAGAAGAGGTCGCCCATTATATATTTTTTAATTTTTATCTCTTTCCATGTTCTTACCACCAGGCTTTATGGAAATAACAGTGGCACGTTAGTGGTGAAGATGAGGGTGTCACACGTGTCAGTATAGAAGACCATCTCAACAGGCTTTGTGTAAGCAACAAGGCTGTTTACTCACTTGGGTGCAAGTGGGCTGAGTCCGAAAAGAGAGTCAGTGAAGGGAGATAGGAGAGGGGCAGCTTTATACGGCTTGGGTAGGCAGTGGAAAGTTACAGTTAAAGGTGGTTTTTTGTTGTCAGCAGGGGAGGGGGGTCACAAGGTGCATGGTGGAGAGATCACGAGACTTATTGTCCAGGAGAAGAATGTCACAGGGCCGATTGATCAGTTAGGGTAGGGCAGGAACAAGTCATAGTAGTGGAATGTCATAAAGTTGGTTAATCAATTAAGGCAGGAACTGGCTGTTTCACTTCTTTCGTGGTTTTTCAGCTGCTCCAGACTTCTTGGCTCCTGCAGGCCATCTGTATATGTGCAGGTCACAGGGGTTACAATGGCTGAGCTTCAGCTCAGAGGCCTGACAGTGTGTTTTTTCTGTTGGTATCTGGCTGAAATGAACTGGTATCTTAGCCCATTTGGACTACTATAACGAAATACTGGGTAATTTATAAACAACAGAAATTTATCACTCACAACTTGAGAGTGGAAGGTCCAAGATCAAGACACCAGCAGATTTGGTGCCTGGTGAGTGTGGACAGGGCAGATTTCTCTTCCACATAGATAGTGGCTGCCATGCATCCTCATGTGGCAGAAGCAGCAAGAGGCTCATTCAAGCCCTTTTATAAAGGCTCTAATTGCATTAATGATGGCGGGTCTCTTATGACCCAATCACCTCCAAAAGGCCCAACCTCTGTGTCGGGGGTGAGGTTTCAACCTATGAATTTGAGGACACACTGACATTCAGATCCCAGCAGGAAGGCACTGCCCATAGGCTTTTCCTCTTGGCCACTGGGAACAGGCTTTTTTTGGAGCCTTTTTTTCTGTGTGCCTGTTGGTGGTTAAATGTTGCAGACTTCCGCAGCATTCTGTCTGGAGCATGTGGGAAGCCCGTTGGTTGTGTATGGAAGGTTCATCAGCTTCACTCATTTTATCTTCTAAGTCACTGGTGCTGTCAGCAGGACCTATGATCTAGGCCAGTTTGTGGCATGTTTGTCACTGGTCCATGATGAAATAAGGACAGAAATGTATTTCATGTTATGACATCGTAATAAAAATTTGAAATAATAATTTTATTTCCAGTGTGTCTTTTATGTTAACATTTTCTCTTTCCTTCCTTCCTTCCTTCCTTCCTTTATTTTTTTTGATGGAGTCTCACTCTATTGCCCAGGCTGGAGTGCAGTGGCACAATCTCAGCTCACTGCAACCTCCACCTCCTGGATGCAAGCAATTCTCCTCCCTCGGCCTCCTTAGTAGCTGGGATTACAGGTATCTGCCACCATGCCTGGCTAATTTTTGTATTTTTAATAGAGACGGGGCTTCGCCATGTTGGCCAGGCTGGTCTTGAACTCCTGACCTCAAGTGATCTGCCTACCTTGGCCTCCCAAACTGCTGGGATAACAGGCATGAGTGACCACACCCAGTCAACATTAACATTTTCTAATTATTTTTGCTGTATTTGCCAATTTTAAGTCTGTAACTGTTTGTGGATGGGGGACTGCTTTACTGTGGGTAATTTGAGAAGCACTCTAAGAGGTGTCTCTGATTCTGAAAAATGTTATGTTAAAATATTTTAATAACATCACATTTATATTCCCCTTTCATTTTTGAACAATATAGTTTGTTTTATACCTTTAGCTATTATGTTCTTTGTTGCATTCATTTTTATGAGTGTTAAATAACCATCACAAATATGCTCCTTAATTTTTTATATGGCGTTCTGTTTACCTTTTGTACTTTTAACCTTAATTTCCACCTTGTCTAAAAATAATATTGCTTTTCCTGTTTTCTCTTCTCTGGTATTGATTTCTCCATCCCTTTATTTCTAACATTTTAAGAAAAAAAAACAAAAACCATGCATGCATACACTTACTTTAGAAAGTGCACCTACTGCCCGTTAACTGAATTTGTAAAAATAGTGGAGAAATGTTGTTTATTCTAACATAACAGTTTTACTCTCCTAAAAGGATTTAACTCAATGATAGTTAAACAATTGCTGTATTTGGATTTATTCTTTTTGTTTTATTTTATGTTAATAATTCATCGTATTTCATGATTTCTTTTTTTTTTTTTTCCTAATTTTGCTGATCCAACTTTTCGGGTTTTGCTGTCGATTCACTTTTCTTTTTTTCTTTGTTTATTTGAAAATTCGATTAAACTTTTCCATTTCTTTAACAGCTGTCTTCCCTGTACCTGAATCAGACAAAAACCTCTTCACCATTATAGGACTGCTCAATAGCAGCTCTTTTCTCACTAACATTCTCTGTGCTTTGTCTCGCAACCTCCTCACCTCAACCCTAACAAATGAGGCCTTTAGAATATGCTGAGGCCATTGTCTCACCATAATCACCCCCTTCTACCTTACATATGAGTAGCATTAATGCCTTTGATGTCTCTTTCCCCATGATGTGTTGTCTTACCATAGTTTAATTTGGAGCAAGTTACTTTGAAACATATGTGCATATGTGATTGTTTGCAATTTCTAGAAATTACTCAGTTCTAGTCACCTCATCATTATTTATTAATTTATTTAATAAATATGTAGTATTTAGTATGACATAATCAATGTTTTAAGAACTTTATAAATATTAAATGAAATAATGTTATATGAAGGCTATGAGTTATGTAAATACTATTGTGTGTGATTTATAGAAACTGAGGTATGAACAGTGAAATGGACATGATTTAGCTGATAAGTGGTACAAGTATGATTTAAACTCCAAAAATCTAGCTGCAGAGCTAACTCTTAGACATTAAATCATGCTACTTCTTATTTATATTTATGTTTATTTCAATTTGTGTGTGTCTATATATATATCTATATATATAGGCACACACACACAGACAAGGTTCACTGCATTCTAATAATTTATTCCAATTAGATCTTATTTATTGATCTCTATGTTTTACTATATTTGGATTTGTTTAAAATTTTCCAAACAGGTTACCTGGGTTTTGTAGTCTCTGCTTATATAGTCAGAAAGAGCTTTATTTAATCCTTAAAGGGAAGTATCTTGCTGAAAAAAGAATTCCTGAATGACAGTCTTCAGCCCTTCTTCCATGGTCTTCTACTTGAAAGGAAGAGATAAAATATCCAGTGATGAAGTGATTATTATTATTATGCTCAATTTCAGATTTTCTTCTTCAAAAGAGATGGTTTTCTATTATTTGTTCACTATTATCACTAAAATGATTATCAGTTCTTTTCTTCTCTTGAATATCTATACTTCGTGTATTGATTTTCCTGGATATATTGCCCAAGGATCTGTAAATTTTCCAACATAAATTACATCTTCTTGTATGTTTGCTCTTTGTTTCAGACTCTTCCTTTGATGTTCTAGGCCACCATTTTACATCTCAAAAGGGAGTGGCCTTCTCTCCAACTTACTCGTCCACTTTTCAGTTCCAGCGCTTCTTCTCCATGTGATTCTTCGATATCCTTAAGCTTTTTTCTTGTTATAAATTTGTCGTTTTTCAAGCTTTCATCTCTTCTACAGTAACTCCATTTCATAAAGAACATGTTCTGAATTTTTTAAAAAGTTATTATTCTCTACAGATTCTAGGTAATCTTAGTTGGGTAGTTGATTATTTTTATTAGTGTTATTTTTGGGTGAAATTTTTGGGGCTCAGGTACAACTGCTGGGTATCATGACTGGGAGTGGTTGTGATCCCCACGCTGCACACCAGCCTGAAGCTTGGTTTAGGAGATGCAGATGAGAAGATACTGAGCTGAAAGTGGAGAATGCTAAGACCCTTAGGCTACAATCTTCCCCAAATCTCTCATCTGAATATGTGCTATTTTCCTTAAATGCACATTCATTTTTAAAACTGTAATTTCCTGTACAATCAGTAGCTATAGTAACTTATATACTTACAATCTAAGATGTGCAAACCCTTAAAATATACTCTGGAGATAATACAATTTTGAACATGTTTTGCCCTTGTTCTCCTGAATCTTCAGGATTGTGGAAGCTACAAGTAAGAAAGCAACTGAAAGGATGCGACGTCATATGTGTGATGACAGCAATATGTGTGTTGCCACAGAAGGACACTGCAGAGGAAGTCCAACTTCCTACAAGGGAGTAGATCAGCACTTTCAAAGGAAACTACAGCTGAGCTGATACCTGAGGCACGGGGAGCAGCTCACTCAAAGCTCAAAGGCAGGAAGCATCTAGTATCCCAGGGAAGTTAAAAATAGGTCTCTGTAGCTCAAAAAGAAGGTACATGGCCAGTGCACTGGCTCACGCCTGTAATCTCAGCACTTTGGGAGGCCGAGGCAGGCAGATCACTTGAAGTCAGGAATTGAAGACCAGCCTGACCAACATGGAGAAATGCTGTCTCCATTAAAAATACAAAAATTAGCTGGGTGTGGTGGTGCCTGTAATACCAGCTACTAGGGAGGATGAGGCATGAGAATCACTTGAACCCTGGAGTCGTAGGTTGCAGTGAACGGAGATCGCGCCACTGCACTCCAGCATGGGCAACAGATCAAGACTCTGTTTCAAAAATAAATAAATAAAAATAAAACGAGGCTATTAGCATGGAACCTAATTTAATCTGACTGGTTTCTATAAAAAGAGGAAGTCTGGGCACTTAAAGAGACACAAGAGATGTGCATGCGCAGAGGAAAGACCATAAGAATAGAGAGAAGGTGGTCGTCTGCAATCCTAGGAGAGAGGCCTCGGGAGAGACAGCCCTGCCAGCACCTTGATCTTGGACGTTTCACCTCCAGAACTGTGGGAAATAAATTTCTGTTATTTAAACCAGTCGGTGTGTGGTATTTTGTTACAGTAGCCTTAGCAAACTTATAAACGAATAAAATATTTTGATCAAACACATTCAAAATTGCAAGCAAGTAGACAACTTAAGAGGCTGTTATGGCTGTCAATCAAACAAAAAATGAGGATTGCCCTATTTGAGTAGTGATTATCCCTGAGTATCGCATGTAGATTTGTGAGCAATTAGGTTTGGCGTTTATAGAGTTGGATTTTGAGTCTATGAAAAAAGAAAGAAGTGAAATTGAGTTGATACCCAAGTTTATGGGGGTACCAATCGTTGGAGTAAGGAAAACAAAAAATAGTTTGGAGGGTTTCCACGGAGATAATGAGTTGTGTTCCATCTTTGTGGAATACTGAGCATACAAGAAGAGATGTCCAGAGTGCATTTGTCACTCAAATCTTAATAAGGCGATCCAGACTTGGATGTATCCACAAAGATGATGGTCATTAGGGACAGGAGATGATTTTTGAGGGAAAAATGTAGAGTGAAAAGGAGTAAAGCCCCAAGATAGAATACTAATTTTTTTAAAAAAAGCGATATTTAAGATACAGGCAGAGGACAGAAAACCCACTAGCAGGAGTGTAAAGGAAAAATCAGGCAGGGGAATTAAATAAAGCAGAATGCAGAATGATGCATTTCAAACAGAAAATATTTTAAGAATATACAGGTGCTATAGACAGGTTAGGTTTTTAAGAGTACAAGTGACCATAAGATTTAACAGCATCGTGGAACCCAAACGTGAGTTTGCTGACGGTTGTGACAATGGAGAGACAAGGGCAAGAGGCAGAAGACGGGAAAGCAGATGGCATTGGATCTGGACATGGTAGGGAGCTAGAGGAGACAAGAGAGGCTTCAAAGGGGAATGTAGATCTGATGCCTCTGAAGAGAGAGAAGGAGAGAAGAAGGTCAATTTGAGTAGAGCAACCTGTAACTTCAGTGCTGTTGTAGGAACGTCTAGGTGAGGCCTAATCAGTTCTCCATGCCCACTAGACCATCCTAGAGCCAGAGTTGCCCACTGGGGGAATCCTACATCCTGCGGACATGAGTTTCCATTAGTTCCCAGCTGTGTGCAAGCACAGGCTGAGGGCAGCAAGGGAAGGTGTGAAGTTGGTGCCGATGAGGGGTGGACCCCAATGAGCAGCAGCTGGACTGCCAGTCAGTTAACATCCCCTGCAGTAGGACGATGTCTCAGCAGCTCTTCTGGGACCACTGAGCCATTGCACATGAAGATGTTGAAGATACAGAGCCCAGAAGAATCAACAGAGCACAGTCCTCGCAAACGTGTGAGATGGTATGTGGAGTATTACACACGCAGAGTACTGGTTTAGGCCAAGATGAGGAAGGCTTCTCACTCTGAAATCAATATTTCTTTTTCTGAGAGGTGATGGTAAATCAACTTTAGTGAGTGGGCTCTCCTGTGGTACATAAATAACCCGTGGGCTGCCAGATACAGTTTTTGATGTTTTATAACAATACTAGAGTACCTCATGTTTCTGTATCATCTATTGCTTTGTCAATATACTGAAATTCACAAAAGGGAGCCATTACTGATAACTTTTGAATTTCCTGTGATCTTAAAGGTTACCATCACATAGGTTTTTAGATTTAGCAATTTAAAATATTTTTCAATGACCTAACATAATGCACTTAATTTGGTTGTTTGCTATGAATCTCTAGACTGTTACATTCTGCAGGTGAATGAAAAAGGAATTGATTATTTTAGCATTGTTGTAAGTGTTAAATTTATTAAAAATAGTGACTCACATCAGAGGACTGATTCAGTTATACTCACAGTTCTTTCATATTAATGTCTACATTAAAAAGTTATATTCTATATATGTTAGACATTTTTTGCAAAAGAAAAGCTGGATATAACATCAAATTGTAGAAAACTAATTTTAACATGGAGGTCTGATTTTATCATTATATTCCATTTTTTAATAAAGATGAAAAAAGTAAAGTGATTTATTGGCACCCATGAGTGAAGAAATTCATACTTAACTATTCCTGCTTATATAAGAAATAATATATACAAGAAACAAGATACTGTAGAATGATGTATGCAAACACAAGAGGTGGAGAGTTCTGGGTTGAACAATCCAGTTATACTATGATCTTAGGCAAGAAATTTTGACTTTTCCAAGTCTCGGTTTTATCATATGTAAAAAAGGAAAAAAAATACCGAACAATTATTTTCTATTTTGTAGTGTTGTTGTTGCTATAGTTAAATAAATTAGGTAGTTGTGCCTTTGTAAGTTTGAACATTAAAAATGTTACATTTTAATGACATAGAAGTAATATGCATAAGAGTTTTGCTGTCATTGCTCTTGTTTAATAAATGGCAATAGAATATAAAACCAAGTGTATTCCCTTGGGCCTAAAGTAAGTTGCCTTAAAAATACATAATCTTTATTGAGAACTTATAATATTCTGGACATTATGCTAACTTATTTCAAATGAATTGTATCATTTAATTAGGAAACAATTATTTTTTACCTAAGAATACTTAGCTTTATAATAGCTTTTTAATATTGACACATTAACTGTAGACTAACATATCATTTGCCTTTATAAAATCAGGTTTCCCATTAACAAATTATCTCTCAAAATGTTAGGATATTCATGTTATTTACAAGAATGTGGTTTTAGATGGACCAGTTTCTTCAATATGGTAGAGCTTTATATAAGGAGGCATGTTCTTGTAACTTTTCTAAGAATACAGGAATTTAGAAATGAAGTTTTAACATTACAGTATGTTTTAACATTAACAGTAATGCAGCAAGGATGTTAGATTTTATGTCAATGAAGTTTTCTTTATAATAAAAGAGCTAAAAGAGCCCATACTTTCCAATGTTTCCATTTTTATGACATTATAATATAATATCATGACCAAACATTATAATTGTTCTGAGGGAGTTTCTTTTTTAGATGTTGAAATCTACACAGCCATTTGTATATCTCCATCTAGTGACTTGGCTTGTTAATAAGTGCTTATATTGTTAGGCAGATAGAATCTATTTGGCCATAATTTTAGATTCTACCGGTAGAAGAATAGGAAACTACCAATGCATAGGAGAAGACTCGTTGATCACCTTTGAAATAAACAAGCAAAAATTGAGTGATCCTTACATAAATCTTGTTATTTTTTAAAAATCAGCATCTCAAAATTTCTTGATTAGAAAAATTTACTTAATTCACAGAAGATTTTGTTGTTTTATGTATGAAAATCTTGCATATATTCCTGAGAGCATGAAATACTTCTATTTGATTTCATAAAATGTAGACAGACTGAATATTTTAAAACTTCATTTACTTTATGAATTTATACATATATATGAGACTATTTTGTAACAAAGATTCTAAGTAAATGAATACTCAACAAAAACAATAAAGCCCAAACTCTGTATTTTTTGGTTTGCCATTAACAGTAATTTTGGCCCATTTTAGCTACTCAATAAATATTGTTAATTGTATGGATAATTGAATGATTTAAGGAAACCTGGAATTCATTCTAGCATGTGGGTTAGAAGATGAGAAAGTCTGAAGACAAAATTATTTCATCTGCTTGGAAACAATGAGAGAAAAATTCTGAGTTCAGAAATTACACTAATGGAAGATGAAGTGTTCTGGGGTCTAAAGATTCTAAAAACATGGCATCAAATGGTGCAAATTTGGCCTTGAAAGCACAAAGCTTTAGATTTTCCCTATTTACCACTGGGCTGAGGATGGCTTACTGTGATATTTGTAATTGAAAAAAGTCCTGTACAAGAGTACACTGTGTGAATTATTTATGTAACAAAACCACAGTGCTTCTCTGAAGTCCGATTTTCCATTTTCTCACTCTCATTCAGGAAGGCAACTCAGCCTAAATTTTATGAGACAAAAATACGACCATGGTGAACTTTGCTGACCCTTAAGCTTGATATTCACAGAAACATACTTCGACCCATTCTACGAATATGCCTGTAACCTGACAGCCAGCATATGCACAGCAGAGGCATCACACACTGAGTTTACCTACGGCAGTGCTAACTAACGACGGTGATAGAGTGGAAATATTTTGGCAGTCCCTTATTAAACTTACTTCTATTTTTAGAAAAACAAATTACAGGGCCGGGTGCAGTGGCTCACGTCTGTAATCTCAGTACTTTGGCAGGCTGAGGCAGGTGGATCACCTGAAGCCAGGAGATCAACACCAGTCTGGACAACATGGTGAAACCTCTTCTCTAATAAAAACACACAAAATTAGCCAGGCGTGGTGGCGAGTGCCTGTAATCCCAGCAACTTGGAAGGCTGAGGCAGGAGAATTGCTTGAACCTGGGAGGTGGATGTTGCAACAATGAGCTGAGATCGTGCCACTGCACTCCAGCTGGACAACAAGAGTGAAACTCAAAACAAAAAAAAAGAAAAGAAAAAAAAAAAGAAAAATTACAATATAATGTTAGCCAGTTTTACACAGTGCTTAAGGAATAGCTACATGTTCCCAACACAGATCTTAGGAGATAGTTTGATTTGCAAAACAATTTGACTTGGTGGTATGCAGGGAGGAATGTGTTTTCTACTTAAAAGGGTCACTTTAAATCTGCCATTTACAAAAACCTAAAGAACAGTGGTTCATTTATTCACAGGATCCTCAGCATGGAACTTACATTTTTACGGTGTTTCTGCCGATATTACAGCAGGGCTCCGGGTTGTGATCCAAAGGGCATTCTGATGATCTTTATGTGACAAGATGAAAGATGAGAAAAATCAATTTCTATGCCCTGAAGACGTAACAACTAGCACTGCATTTCACTAGACCCTGGTTGCTTTATAGCAACTTAAATAAGAATCCAAAACTATTAGGAGGGTTGTAAGATTTACTGTAGAAAGATCTGATACTGTATTTTTTGAAAATAGCAAAAGTAAAATGTCACAAGGATGTGCATAAAGGAAAGAATGGGAAAGAACTCAACAAAGTCAAATTATTTTGTCTATTCTTATCATGGACTATTTCCTAATCTCCCCCAAGACAATGCACACAGAACATAACATATGCTTTTATCATCTAAAGGAGATGGGTTGGGTTTTTGCCATTTATAATTATGCCTTACTCAATTTTGAGGACAGTTTTATAGATATTTTCAAATTCTCAAGTAGTCCTTGAGAGTTTGGAGTCATTGCTTCATGTTAAAAGGGAAGCAGGCTAACATTTCTTAGGGATCTACAACATGTCCCTAAATTGAAAAGCCATGCCCTATTTAATTTTCACAATACCCGTAAGAGGAAAATATTATCACCCCCCCTTTTTGATAAGAATAGGTTTTTTTTTGTTTTGTTCTGTTCTTGGAAACATGTCTAAGTTCTCACAGCAAGCAAATAAAAAGTCTAGACTTCATCCTAGACCTTCTAATGCCAAGTACAATGATCTATTTAAAAATAAAATTCAGAAGCCATATGAAAATGACCATTTCCTTTTAGATTTATTTTTTTTTCTTTCCTACTTATATTAATGGATCAAGTCTGAATCATTTCAGTGCCCATGGTATGTACTTAATATTTGTTTCTGGAGTATATTTGCACATATGAGAATATGTGTGCTACATGAGCGTATATAGTCACATAACAAGACTATATGTATCTCTTCCCATTTGATACCTCTCAGAGACATGGATAGTGTTGATTTACATAATTCAAAAAAATAAAATTTATAAAAAGAAAAAGATGGCTGTTACGGAGAATTGGAGATTTTAACATTTGAAAAGCAGTAACGGATCAGGTGAAAATATGCAATTTTTCATTATATTTATACAGCTCAGAATTCCCTCTCAGTAGTCATGAGTGTATATTCACACTGTTCTGAGCAGCACCAACCACTAAACAGTGAAAGCACTTTATATCATTTAGCACTTTGTACTTTCAAAATCCTTTGTAATCACTTTATTATTTATATCAGATGAGACCCATGCTTATTAAAAAATAGCAGTCTAGAGTTTTGATTGCCTTCTCTAATCCATTAATGCCTATGCTTATAAGATGGAATGCAATAGAGGGTATTTATGGAATTTAAAAATTAAGTCATTTAGTAGAACCTGTTCCAATGGTGCAACTTCCCTTTGAAAATAAACTATACATCCATGTGGAAGGCATTTACCCTCTCCGAGCCACAGGGACCTGTTTTTAGACACTGACGTGTGATTCACACAACTCATCGTATGTCTACAGAGACCTGGAATGAACCGCCACATGACTGTGGAAAGAGGTGTTTATGACTTTTGCACACTTGAATGGATGCAGTGAGCAATATATTAAATTCTCCTGTTGATATGTGAATGATTAGAACTTAGAGAAACTCTCAATTTAAAAATCAAAACCATTAGAGATAATGCAACTGCATAGATATGACCAACATCTAGCTCTGAGGGAATTGATCTCAGCCTTGTGAAATGGAACAGAACGTCTCTAGAGTGTGTTTATTGCTGGGACCTAGTGACTTTTCACAAGTCTCCATTCACTTCCTATTTGACTTAGAAACATTGAGTTTGTTCTCAAAGGTCTCATGATTTCAGAGGGCTTCTCTGGGCGCTGCTTAGGGCATATATTTGGAAACAAAGCAATAACGACAACAATTCTATTTCTAGACTAAACAGATCCACAGATGCATTTTTCTCTCTTCATATTCCAATTAGCAGCTAGACAAATGAAGTACTTTTTAATTAGGAGTAAAGGAGTTTCTATATCTGAGTAAGTCCAGAATACATCTGGAATCTCAAAGTTCTACCAAAAAATGTTCAAGAAGAAAAACTTATATGTATTTATATTATTACTTTTATAATTCAGTGGTGTGATGGTTAAATGTATGTGTCAACTTGGCTAGGTTCTGGTGTCCAGGTTTGGGGTTAAACACCACTTCAGATGTTGCTGTGAAGCTGTTTCTGAGATGTCATTAATGTAAATTAGTAGACTGGGAATAAAGTAGATTACCTTCCAACGTGTGGGTGGACCTCTCGATCAGTTGAAGGCCTTAAGAAAAAAACTGAGGCCCTTGAAGAGAAAGAAATTCTATCCCTACCGTGACTTTGAGCATCAACTGCTGCAGGGATTCTTAGTGTCTCAGCCTGCCTGGGAAATTTTAAACAAGCCTCCCCATAACATACCCTCTCTCCTCTCTTTCTCTCTCTCTCTCTCTCTCTCTCTGTCTCTCTCTCTGTTTCTCTCTCTGTTGGCTCTGTTTATCTGGAGAATCCTGGCTGATATGAGTGGGATATGATTCTGGAAAGTAAAAAACACATGCTTATGGATTGGAGACATCTTCACTCCCTAATACATGTACAAACACCTCAGCTCTTGCAGAAAATAAATAATTTAGCTTTAGTGCAAAATGGTCACTTGACATCATATTGAGATCATATTGTACTTCAGGTACAAATTGTTTAAATGTATGCAATAACAAAAATAGTGAATAAATTGTACTTATGTCCAAACTTCAAAAGATACATTTATATGTCTGAAATTCTGAGAAAATTTTTCCAAATATGACCCAAATTGATCAATATGAATAATACACCCATATCATCCTGAATACACTCTTCTGATACCTCATCCCAAAGAACGGCAAACAAGTAGAACATGTACGGGCAGAGTCTTCCCAACCTGCCCTCCTTTGCAGGAAGAACGATGAGCTACGTATGGGCAGAGGGAATCATTTATTTTTGAAAGATGTTTGCCATGAGACATCAGGGGCCTTCATAAGCTGAAACCTGCCAGGCTATGAGCATAAACCATTGGAAACCAGCCTAAGCTTGGAAGTGTTTGAATCCTACTGGATTCAGTAGGCAAAACATTGGGAAGACTAAAGACTGGGAACATCCTGACTTCAAATTAGAATAAATAGAAAATGGGAAAGCAGAGCGCACAGAAACAAAAATAAAAATGAATTAACATATGCAGAGGGAAACTATGTCTCATCTACGTATTTGCTTACTGCTCACCTCCCCTTTCCCCAGATTGCTGCACCCTGGCACACCCACTAATGAACCATCTACAAAATGTCATTGTGTTTGCTATGTGCTTGTCATTGTGCTAGAGGCTAAGGGTGCAACTCCCTAAGTGCTGTGAGAGAGTGCTGTGCAGCGCTATAAAGTGTGTCACAGAAATCCCAAGGGAGTGGAGAGGCCAGTTAATGTTTCTTTTAAGATGTGAGGAATAATGAATACGTGCATCTTGGTGACTATAGTTAATAACAACGCATGGTATTCTTGAAAATTGCTAAGTGATTAGATTTTATGTGTTCTCATCATAAATAAATAGTGAGTATGTGAGGTACTGCATATGTTATTAGCTTAATCAAGCCATTCCGCTGGGTGTGTGTGTGTGTACATATATATTTATATACACACATACACACACATATATATACACACATATATATACACACACATATATATACACACTTATATATACACACATATATACACACACATATATACACACATATATACACGCACACATATATACACACACATATATATATACACAAACATATAATATATATATCAACCACCTCCATCTCCAAGGCAACAGCATATATATATATGCACACACACATATATATCATGTATATACATATATACACACACATATATATCAAAATATGCTGTGCATGACAAATATATACAATTTTTATTTGTCAAATAAACAAAATCTGAAAAGAGATGCAATGAATAATGAATTGAGAGGTAAAGGGAGCTTGCAGTGTTTATCTAAGTGGGTTAGAGGGAACGATCATTCTGGAGAAAGGATACAACATGCACAAATGCCTGTAACAGGAGAACAGAGATTTAAATAGCAAGCGGCTGTGGCTGGAGCCCAGGCAGGGTCATGTGGTAGTAGGGAAGGTTCTGCAGCCACTGGGGCCATGTCACACAGAGCCTTAGGGACATGCTGAAGAATTTGGCTAAATTTCAGAAGTTGCTTGCAGGACACACAGACGTTCTAAACAGGGGGACAAAAATACTGGATTTGAGTTTGCAAAACGTTACTTGAGTTGCATTGTGAAAAATGAAATGTAAAGGGCAAGAGAAATGTTGAAAAACAGGAGGCTATTTCAGCATTTCACACAGCACTGCTGTTGCCTTGGAGAAAGAGGTGGTGGAGGGTGAGGACAGTGTGCGGATGTCAGACTTTTGGAAGGTCTAGTTCAGTGGATTTCAGGGCAGGTGACATGCACAGCAGGGGATTCCCCAGGGGAAGGAGAAGAAGGTGCCAGGGCTGACACTTTGGTTTCTCATTTGAACAACAGGATGGATGTATTAGTCCATTTTCATACTGCTATGAAGAAATACCCAAGACTGGGTAATTTATTTTAAAAAAAGAGATTTAAGGAACTCACAGTTCTGCATGGCTGGGGAGGCCTCACAATCATGGCGGAAGGAGAGAAAGGAACAAAGGCGTGTGTTAGATGGCAGCAGGCAAGAGAGTGTGTGCAGCAGAGCTCTCCTTTATAAATGTCGTGAGAGCTATTCACTAGCATGAGAACAGCATGAGAAAAACCTGCCTCCAGAATTCAATTACCTCCCACCAGGTCCCTCCCACGACACGTGGAGATTATGGGAGCTATAATTCAAGATGAGATTTAGGTGCAGACACAGCCAAATC
Source organism: Pan paniscus (assembly GCF_029289425.2). Taxonomy (NCBI): domain Eukaryota; kingdom Metazoa; phylum Chordata; class Mammalia; order Primates; family Hominidae; genus Pan; species Pan paniscus. The sequence continues at coordinate 20,109,169 of NC_073256.2, forward strand.
ATATTAGTGGATGATGCTGCCTTTTCCTGAAATATGTAAAACCTGGAAGAGGCCAGGGGAGAAAGAGTTAAGTATTGTAATTGCTGAACTCTTGATGCATCCAAAGACAAGATATAAATGAAGCAGTTAGATATACTGAAGTAAAATGTAGGGCTTAGCTGTAAACATTAGAGTTATTTATACTCCGAAGCAATGGGCTAGTTGAGGTTTCTCAGGATGATCACACAGAGTAAGAAGAATGCCTTGGAAATGAGACCTGAAGAAATGTCATTTTTAAATACTTGCAACATGAACAATGAAGGAGTAATCCAAAAAATGAAAATGAAAAGAAGCAAGGAGCATGTTAGGCAAAAGAAACCAAGATCAAATCCAAGAAAAAAGAGAGATCAATGTTGAAAAATCATAGGAAGTTTCAAGTACAATAGTCATTTTTAATTGGTTATTGTATTTCCCAGCATAACTGTCACAGGTGAACTTAGCCAGAGCTGTTTGGTAGGAATGGTGCAGGCAGGAACTGTAGTTGGAAAAGGTTGAGGAGCGGTGGATGAAAACTGTGTAGGTCAGGTACAGTGGCTCACACCTGTAATCCCAGCACTTTGGGAGGCCAAGGTGGGTGGTGCACAAATCATTTGAGGTCAGGAGTTCGAAACCAGCCTGGCCAACATAGTAAAATCCTGTCTCGACTAAAAATACAAAAATTTGCGGTTGTGGTGGCCTGTGTTTGTAGTTCCAGCTATTTGGGAGGCTTGAACCCAGGAAGCGGAGGTTGCAGTGACCGGAGATCATGCCACTGCACTCCAGCCTGGGCAACGGAGCAAGACTCTGTCTCAAAAAAGTAAAACAAATAAAACCAAGAAAGTGTGTAGACAACACTTGTATAAAGTCTGTGTGGTAGTTGGGAGATTAAAGAGCGTGTGTGTGTGTATGTGTGTGTCTGTGTGTGTGTGTTCACAAACTTGTATATAAACTTGTATGTTTACAAGTGCATTGCTTCTTACCCTTATTCTTACCCTTAGCATCACGTTCTACAGTTCCATCCATGTTGTCCCAAATGACAAAATTTCTTTTTTATGTCTGAATAGTTGTCTATTGTGTATATGCACCACATTTTCATTATTCATTTATCTGTTGATGGACACTTAGATTGATTCCATAACTTGGATGTTACGAATAGCACTGCAATGAACTTAAGAGTGCGGATACCTCCTCGACATATTGATTTCAAATTTTTGGAGTAAATGCCCGGAAGTGGGATTGCTGGGTCGCATTCTCACTTATATTTGGACCCTAAAACAATTGAACTCAAAGAAGCAGAGAGTAGAATGGTGTTTACCAGAAGCTGGGGGGTGAGAGAAATGTGGAGATGATGGTCAAAGGGTACAAAGCATCAATTAGGAAGAATACATTGTTTTCTTTGAGATATATTGGATAGGGTGGTGAATATAATAAATAATAATGCAGGTAATAAATTACTGAGAGTAAATTTCGAATGTTGTCAATACAATAACTGATGAGTATTTGAGGTGATACTATTCCATGTTGTATTTATAAATCATAAAATCACATATAAAAGCACTCGATATCCCATAAAATATACATCTATAACCAGTCACTTTACAATTAAAAATGCTTAAGGGCAAGAGATACATATTTGGCAGAACTTTATATGATCACGCATTAAAATAAATATTCAATTAGAGCTAAATGGTACTATAATTAAAAAGAGCTCCTAAATAAAATCAACACAGGCATAAAACATCTCAGCCATAAGAACTGATAGATTATGCCTGAAATCATTCGGCGACATTCGTTTTTAAATATGCATTATCTTATGTAAATGTTCAATTAAAGTATTATATATGCTTATATGTGTGTACATATACATACAGAGGAGGTGACAGAGAGAAGGAAAATGCAGATATCATAAATAAAAATCATTATTTTTTACAACGTGAACATGACCACAAAACATACAAAACAATATTAAACATCAGTAGCCTCTGCCCATACCTTCTGGTATGATATGGTGGCTGTGCACAACCTCAGTCACTACAGAATAACAAAGGGTATATGCGTGCCCTCTGGATATTACACATCCAAGGGCAACTGCTGTCATGATTGCTAAAACCATAGATTTGTGTTGTTTTAATTATAAGAATGGAAGCACACAGTATGTCTTCTTCAGTGTCTACCTTCTTTCACTCGACAATATAGTTCTGAGATCCATTTACTTGGCTGCATGTAATTAGAATTTATTTATTCTCATTGCAGTATAATATTGATTGTATGAATACACCAAAGGTTTTTAAAAAATCTTTTCTTCTGTTGGTGGACATTTGAGTGGTATGTCAAATAGTCCAAATAATGCCACTGTGAAGATTATTGTACATGTCTTTTCATGAATATATGAGCATATTTCAAGATGTGGAATTTCCAGGCTACAGACAATGTGATCATCAGGTTTCATAGATGGGGCCTGTTGTAAAATCTGCACTCAATATGTAGTAATGTATTAGGCTTGCAATCAGTTCACATTCCCACCAATACTCAACTTTTGTCAATCTCTTTAGCTGTCCCTAGTAACTCTCATTGAGACTATAACCATTTCATCAGTAGTGGCTAAGTAAGTACATATCAACAAAATCTGTGTAATTATGAAAGCAGGAAATATAGGATTTATGAAGCATATCAGGAACATATTTTAACAAATTTATATTAAAATATTTTTAAGAGAATCTGCTGTTTACTTTTAAATGTTGTGTTTACATTTTATTCAACAATCAATGGAAAAATGAAATGAGAAGATCACAAACTGTGGTAAAAAGAGATCTGAGTAAGAGAAAAGTAAAATCAAAAGGGAGCTATCCAAAAAAAAAAAAAAAATAGGGAAAATGTGGCACAATAGGAAATTACCGTTGCAATGCAATCAGTAAATCACATTCAAATTACTGAGAGTGCAAACTCGAGAAGTCCTACAAAATTTTGCCTAAAATTGAAGAAAAGCTGAAATTGAATTTGAAGACAACGTTATATCAGGAATGCAAAGGATAAGGAGCGATTCAACGTAAACATAGAGCATTGGTTTTCCCAAAGCCTGGAACCTACTTCCAAATATTTAGCTCAGATTTTCGTAAGCTGGAATGTAATTAATGATATAATTGATATATAGTGTAAAGAAATTAAACCAATCTTCCCATGAAACAACAATATTAAATACAGAAAAACATCCTAGTTCCAGACATTAATGCGTATTTGAATTTTTCCTCCAAATTCTGTACTGGAGATACATGATTAATATATAAAATATCATTTTTATGACTACTGAAAATCTAGGCAGAGGTCTTACCTACATTCCACAACCACTAAGAAATAATAGCAGGAAATTTAGAGCATAAACTAAAGTGCAGGAGAAGTCTGACTACTAAAATTCACTCACAGGAAGAGCATGTCACATGATTCCATCCAACTGGAAACCTGTTGGCAACTCTGAGTTAGTCTGGACAATGGTCCTCAAGTCTCTGAAGAAGCCCCAGACTTTTTAGAGAACAGAGAAGTTACTGTTTGACTCATGTACCATCACAGGGTGCAGGTGCAGGAGGAGAATTGCCTGGAAGGCAGAGCTGCCACAAGTTGGAAATCAAGTCTCTGTCCCTGTTGGCTCAGATAAGGCTGGTTGTTCCTGAATAAGGAGATGCTGCCTGCAACAAAGCATCACTCCTCTGTCTCTTTTCCTCTTTGAAAGTAAAAAATTTTAGATATACAGGGTCACAAAATTAGTCAAAAATAAAATTGCCTTTTTAAGAAGTTTATTTTCTCATTAGGTTTGGACTAGAGTCACCTACACGGTTCTCTGGGGTACACTCTACCTTATAATATTGTTAAAAGAACAGTTGTCGCCAAACTATTGAAAAAAATGACAAAACTGAGGCTCTTAATACTAAAAACTGGAGACACTGAAACAGAGTAACTCTGGGAATTAGTAGAATTGTTTTTAATATCAGTTTTTCTCAACAATAATCAAAAGAATATTCTGTCAAAAATAGCGTGAGCCTGCTGTCATAAAATACGATCAGGCTGTTAAGTTTTCTAGAATTGAAAAATATCATTGGTGGTCTATGAAAAATATCAGGGGAGATACTGAATATTAGAAGGAGTAACGCTTACCATTAAAATGGTGAATTACAAGTTAGGCTTGAAGTATACACCTTGCAATCCCAACACAGAGCAAAGATAAGCGGATGCATGTATGGAGAGAGAGGAGCTAAAGTAAGAGACAGAGGGAGAGAGAGAGAGAGAAACTGATGGTAAAAACTATAATGCAAGAGATTATTTCTTTAATACATGCATGTAATAAGACAAATGTGTGATAATGTAGAAATAAGCGACCGTAGAAATGAAGGCAGTAAACACATGTAGAAATATTTATATTGGGAATATATTTCATATACATTTATGCTGTCGATGAAGTTACTCCAGTAGTCTCCCAATAGGTTTGAAGATCAAATTCTTAGAAGCAGTCTTAGAAAAATTTTTTTTATTATTTTTTAACTCTCTAAAGCCAGGATTCCAAATGGTGTGCTAAGGTATCCCCGCGCATCCCCGGGAACTCAGAGGAACGTGGTGGAGCATATTTTACATTCTCACAGGTAGCTCGGTGACGCCCAACCTCTGTTGAAGCCCATTCTGATGGGTAGGTCAACTTTGATAATAACTTCAGCATTGGAGGAGGATACATTCCTTCTCATGACATCAGAACTTTCCAAAGCTGAGCTTTTGGGTCGTTGCTGTGATAACAAATAAAGAACTCCAAGAGGGCCGGGCGCGGTGGCTCACGCCTGCAATCCCGGCACTTTGGGAGGCCAAGACGGGTGGATCACGAGGTCAGGAGATCGAGACCATCCTGGCTAACACGGTGAAACCCCGTCTCTATTAAAAATACAAAAAATTAGCCGGGCGTGGTGGCGGGCGCCTGTAGTCCCAGCTACTCTGGAGGCTGGTTCAGGAGAATGGTGTGAACCTGGGAGGCGGATCTTGCGGTGAGCCGAGATCGCCCACTGCACTCCAGCCTGGGGCCACAGAGCAAGACTCCAACTAAAAAAAACAAAAAACAAAACAACAGGAAACAAAAAAAAAACTCCACGAAAGTTCTTGATGAACAGCAAGTACAAGTGATCATCTCCAATCTCATTTCAGGAGTTCAGCCCCAAAGTCGTTCATACCCCATTAGTAAAAATTGTAGTTATTTAAGAATAACGAACAAAATTTATTTAAATTTTTGTACACTATTGTATTTCATTTTCAATACAACTATTCAGTTTTAGTACGTCAATATTAAAGTGCTTTGGAATTGGTTATTGATAAACAGAATTGTTATATATTTACGTTGACCTAGGGTGACTGTGAAAAAAAAATTACCAAATATTAAAGGATCATTGAACTGAAAAAGTCTGGGAACATTTGTCCTGGAACATAGATGAAGTTAAGAATTTTTCAGTATCAATTTACAAGGCTAAAGCATCTCTGATACCAAAACCTGATAAAGCATATTAAGAAAAAAAACCCACAGACCAATAACATTTTGAAAGGAGATGCTAATGTCCAGATAAAATTGCAAGTTGTATTTTGTACTGTATTAAAAAGCTATATATATATATATATATATATATATATATATATCTGACAACATAAAACTCATTACAGAAATAAATGACAAATCTTCTGTACTAATATTTCTCACACTTGGAACACTAGTTCTTAGACCATTTTACCACAATAGTACTCCAAATAAGTTGAAATCTGCCTTCTCTACCAGTTTCTTCAGGCTATATATACATATATATATATATATTTATACACACACACACATATACACACACACATATATACACACACACGTATACCTACACACACATATATACATATATACATATTAGACTACATATTAGAATACTAAAAGTAATCTGTTATAAAGAAACTTTTAAAATTTATTCAATTCTCCATTTTATTTCAAACAATTTTCACCAGCTATCTCCCATACTAGTAAAGATGAAATCAGAAAATCTTTGTCATTTCTACCCCATCTTTCTTCTTTCTCAAGGTGAAACTACGTGTCTGTTCTGTGGTTGGCCATGAAAGTGTTGATGTGTGACTTAAGACTCCTTCACTTCTGGGAATGAAACAAAACTGGAACAAGGCAGTTCGCACACTGGGAAGAGCTCGTTTGAGCAGCTATCAAGGTGGCTAAAAGCAGTGGTCAGAGGACACTGTCATCTTTCCGACTCCAGGTTCTCCTTTCAACTGTTTCTTTAGGTGCGGGCCTTGGTGTTCCCACAAAGCATGGACGATGCCTGTTGGTGCCCCAGAACCTCATCCATTCAAGGCTGCAGATGCAGGACAAAGGCACTTTCTCAGTGAACACCCTTCGGAATGATTGTGACTTCCCTCACTTACTAGGACAGGTTCCCCGAGTCACAGGTATTTCAGTGTTTACCACTCCTTTTGTGTCTGTGTCTGGGAATGAAGGTTGAGGATTGGTGTTCTGTTTTCCTAAGAGGGAGAGTGAAGGGAAATATATAAACCAGTGATAAAAATCAACACACAAAACGTACCTTTCACAAACGGTGAGAACCGTTGCATGTTTGCAAAATTTTTTTTTTAATATTTAATGGACAAAAAAAATTTTACATACAACATGATGATTTGATATATGTATGCATTGCATATTGATTATTACCATCATATTAATTAACAAATCCATCACCACCTACGGTTGCCATCTGTATGTGGGGAAGTGAGGACTCTTAAAATCTGCTCTTATCAAATTTCAAATATGCACTGCAATGTTAGTGACTATAATTACCCTACTATTTATTATATCTCCAGAAGTTATTCGTTTTATATATAAGTAAACGTTTGTACCTTTTGTCCAACATCTCTCCAATTACCCCTCCCACCAGCCCCTAGCCACCACTATTCTACTCTACTCCTGTAAGTTCAACTTGCTTTTGATTTTACACATAAGTGAGATTACACAGTATGTGTCTTTCTTTGTCTGGCTTATTTCACTTAGCATAATGCCCTCAAGCTTCATCCCTGTTGTTGTAACAGGAGCTCCTTCCTTTTTAAGGTGAATAGTATTCCACTGGGAATGTGAGTTTTACTTATATGTCAAATTTTCTTCATCCTTTCATCCCTCAAGGGGCATTTAGATTGTTTCCACCTCTTGGCTATTAGAATAACACTGCAATGAACATAAGTGTGAAGATATCTCTTCAACATACTGATTCTATTTTCTTTGGACATATACCCTGAAGCAAGACTGCTGGATAATGTTATATTTTTAATTTTGGGGGATACTTTCACGCTGTTTTTCATAATGGCTGTAAGAGTTTACGTTCCCACCAACAGTGTACAGGGCTGCCTTTTGCCCACATCTTGCCAACATTTGTTTTCTTTTATCTTGTTGGTAATACCCATCCTAGGTGAGAGGTGATATCTCACTGGGGAGATGCTTTTGTTTGACTAATTATGTTGAATTAGCACATCAGCATTTTGTAAAGTGATATTGTTATATTTGACTTTAAGGATTTGTTATTATATTTGAAATATGTGAAGATGGGACCAGTGCTAAGATATATAATTAGTATTAATTCTGTGAACCAAACAAACTCAACAACATATCTTTTTGCTATAGATTATTTTCAATCAAGTTAGTAAGCTCCATAATTCTCTGTTGTGTTTTTAATTGAGATTACATCAATGTTCTAGATTGATATATAAAAAATTGATGTCTTTGCAATTCCTTTTCTCTTCCAACAACTTGATATGCCTGTTCCTTCCTTTCATCAGGTACTTATGATTTTCAGTAATGTTACATGTTTGGGGTGGTTATGAATAAAATATTTTTCTATCACATTTCCAAATTAGATATTACTTATTTTTAAGAAGTCATGAATGTCTTCAGCTTTTTTTTAAATGTGAGTACCTCAATTCAAATCTCATGTTCGTTCTAATCCTTCTCCTGTTGATTATCTTGGATGTTCTGGGAAGATATATGTATCATTTATAGGTAAAACAGATTTGTTATTATTTTCCATTACATACATCTCATGACTTTTTCTAGTTTTTTACATTTTCTTATTTCCCTAATACAACAAATAGCTGCTAATCTTTCAATTAAATGAGAATTTTATCTGTTCTATTACTAAATATATATTTACAGCAAATTGGTAATACATACCCCTTACCAAGTTAAATAAGCTCTGCAGTCTTAGCGTGAAAAGTTTTTTTTTAATTATAAACAAATACTTAATTTAACCAAAGCTGTGTCATTTATTAAATAAGGGAAACACAAGCAGAATCAAATGGACAACATTCAAATAATATGTTGCACTGGTGCTTAGCATTACGATTAGTCTATATGTTGCCTAGTTTAGACATCCAGGTTTCTGGATCAGCAGCATCAACATCACCTGGGAACTTGTTAGAAATAAAAAATCATTAGGTCTCTTTCAGAATACTTGATGAGACATAATGAGTTGGTACCAGTGATCTGAGATTTTGCAAGCCCAGTAGGTGACTCAGATGTACACTCAATTTTGAGAGCCACAGCAGTAGCTTCTCAAAATGAGTCGAGAATTGGTGAGTTTATAAAATATAGAACTTATCTGATCCTTGAAGTTTAGTAAGAAAACATCCATGAAATAATATTGGCCTGGTCATTTCAGAAAAAAATATTGACTTCTCAAAACTTATCTTTGGAATCATTGTTCTAAGAAAAATAACTTTTTTGGTTGATATGATAATTTGGATATTTCTGAAACAGCACTCATTTATTTTTCACATTTACTGGCATAAATCTGTAGTGTATTCATTTATAATGTTTTTCCCCTTCAGACATCTCATTACAAATTTTCTCATTCCTTCTGTATTTCAATCCTTTTTCTTTCACTTTTTTCCTTCCATATACTGGCCAAAATGTTGTTACCTTTATTGACATTTATAGTGATAAATTTTAGTTTTATTCACCACACTGATGGTTTGTTGGCTTTGTTTCTATCTTATTTATTAATAATGTAATTTGTATTTTTATTATTCTTACCCTTTCAGTGAATTTTTCCATTATCACTCCTTTGTCCTTCTTGAATGGAACACTAACATTAAATTGGATTTTCGTTCTTGTGTTCCAGGAGATAGACTATAAGTTATGAATTTGATCTAATTGATTCTTTGCCCACATCAGCATATGATGTGATGTTGTAAGTATGATAGTTTTTTGTTGTCACTCTCAGTTTTAATTTCAATTAAGCTCAAGTAATATAGTGGTATGGATTTGATTTTGAAGTGTCCCAAGTGGAAATTATCTAGCTTTGTAAATTAATATTGTTTGGAAAACAGCATCTGTGATTTCTAATTGTTAATATTGATTAATTATAAGATTATTGTGTCAACATTGGGTCAACATGTGCAAATCGTCCTTGGATATTTTATCTGCTGAGAAGTTAACCAGTTGCAGTGTGTGTATATGTGTATGTGTATAGATATGTAGATAAAGATATATAGGCATATACTACATTATTCAGTTTATTAGTTATTTCAATCCTCTCTATATAATCTAATTTGGGCGAGTAGTATTTGAGTAAGTAGTAACAGTTTCCTACTATGGGAAGGAAAATTTTTCAAATCAGCAAGCCATAGTGAAAATCAATTTAGAATAATTTTTACTTTAGGTATGAAGGTATAATTCAAAACAGTAGGGTGCACATACATATTTTTTTATTTTAATCAAAATTCATCTACTCCAAGCCCTGTAACTTCCTAGCTAGCTGGATATCAAAACTCAATAATTGTATTTTTTGTGGTAAATATAACACAGAATGTGAAATTTACCCTCTTAAAAATTTTTGAAGTGTTGAATACATATTGTTAACGATATACATATTCTTGTATATCACATTTATAAAACTTTTCTATCTTTCCTAACTAAAACTCTATGCTTACTGAACAGCAACTTTCCATTTCACTTTTCCTTGCCACCCCGCCCCCAGCTACCACCATTCTGCTTCCTCTTTCCATGATTTGGACGATTTAAGTTACCTCATGTGAGTGGAATCATGCCATGTTTGTACTTTTGTTCTCAAAATTCAACAATGTTAGCATAAGACAGAATTTTCTTTTTTTAAGATAGAATAATATTTCATTGAATGAATGCACCATATTTTTCTAAATCTATTCATCCATCAGTGTACATTTAGGTTATTTCCACCTCTTGGCTATTGTGAATAATGCTGCAATGATCATGGGAGGGCAACTACATCTTTGATATTCTGATTTCAGTTCTTTGGGATAAATACCTAGTAGTGAAGCTGCTGCATCATAGGGGAGCTCTTTTTATAATTTTCTAGGGAGCGTCTATGCTGTTTTTCAGAGAAGCTGCACCATTTTATATTCCTACTAGCAGTGCACAAAGATCGCAATTTCTTCATATCCTTGCCAATATTTGCTATTTCCCTGGTTGTTTTGTTTTTTGTTGTTGTTGTTGTTGTTTGTTTTATAATGGCCATCCTCACAGGTGTGAGGTGATACCTCATTATGATTTTGATTTGCATTTACCGCAGGATTTGTGATGTTGAACATCCTTTCATACACCTTTTCGCCACTTGTATGTCTTCTGGTTATTTGAGTTTTTGCTATTGCATTGCAGGAGCTTCTTATACATTTTGGATATTAACCCCTTGTCAGATAGAGGTTTTTCAAATTTGAACTCAATTACCCCTTCTGTTTTCCTTTTATGTTCCTGGAATTACGCACATCTTCTCAAAGTACGATCAATGTGCCATGCTGTTCGCAGCAAACCCCAAGTACAGGGCTGCTGAATGTGCCGGGCCTTGTAGTCCCAGTAGCAAACTCTTTACATGCGTTATGTTTATTTCGTTAGCGTTTTGAGTATTTTTCTGTGTTACAGGATACAGAGGCACATTCTGGTTTGCTAGACCTCAACATGGAGATATAAAAGTGAATCTATTTCTACTGCTCTTCCCTCTATTTTGTACTCTCTTGAATCACATACGGGGACATTCTCTACGTGCTCTCTAGCACACCAGTGTGGCGGGCTCCATGCCGATCTCACTCCATTTGGGCCTGAAAACGTCGTGTTCCAATTAACTTTTAATTGTTTACGTCTACCTAACTTACTCACCCTTTCTTAGACTGCTTGATATTTTACAACTTCTATATTAAACAGGTTTCTCTAGAGAAACACAACATATCGTGAGAAAGACAGTAGGGATGACAAGGGAATAAAGGAAACGTGTCAAACACACAATTTGGTGAATATGGCTGAGGTTATGTAGGAATTTTTGTGCCTTTTCAAATAATTTTTTTCACCTGAATCTACTTCAAAATGGAAAGCTAAGAGAATAAATAAGTAGGGAAATATTCTCTCAACTGACTGATAATCATGGCATTTCTAGACTTATCTTGTAAATCTCACGAGTTCAAAAGCTTTTTCTTGTTGTTGTTGCTGCTGTTGTTAATTGTTGGATAGATAGTACATCAAAGTAAATTTATTTATTTATTTAGCACCTATTTATTTCTTTACTTTTTGAGACAGGGTCTCATGCCATTCCTCCGGCTAGAGTGCAGTGATGAGATTCCAAGGCTCAAGCTGTCCTCCCACCTCTGCCTCACAAGTAGCTAGGAACACAAGTGCATGCCACAAAACCTGCTAGGTTTTGTATTGTTTAGTAGAAACAGGGTTTTGCCATGTTGCTGAGGCTGTTCTCAAACTCCTGAGCTCAAGCGATCTATTTGCCTTTGCCTCCCAAAAGTGCTGGGATTACAGGCATGAGCCACTGTGCGCAGCCAAGAAATTTATTTATAGGTATAACAATTATTTTTATTATACTACAAAAAGTGATATGTTTTATAAAAATGTATGCCACCAAGCCCCATTTTGCAAGTAAGTTTCCTGCAATGCACGCATCAGAAGTGTGAGCTAACAGAAGACAATTTATCACTGATTATACATGAAACATAGGAAATTAATATCAGTTGTTTCTTTCAGTGTTTATATGTGTATTTTTGACATTTTGATAAAATATTCTATATTGCATACACTTTAAGTTTTCTCTAAAATTTAAATCAGTATAAACAATAGTGGGAGAGAATTGCAGTCCTAACTATAATTTATTAGGGTATGACTATATTACATAAGATGTAGTTAGGATGAAAATGAATGCAAACAGAATGTATAGAAGGATGTTTAATAAAATCATATGACTATATTTGATGTTAACATATAAATTATGTACAGCATGATGATTCTCCATTTCAACTCACAAAGAGAGGATGATTAAAGAAGATGAAAATATGCATCTTCACCATTTGATAATGCATTAACCTAAAGTCCTCATTCTTTTATTTTAGCTCTCATCAAATAATAATAATCAGTTCTCAGTTTCAAACTCTTGTTCCCTGGAAAAAAAACGCCCATTAAAGAAAAATGAAAACGCCTTGAAGCAGAATAGCTCAGAGATTCAACGGTAACATTAGGGATTATAAAATAATTTCATTTACTTTTTTTATATCAATAATAATGCTGCATTTGCATGCCAGCATTTTCAAAGCTGATTCAATATGCTATCTTATTTGAAACTTCAATAAAACCCTGTGATTTTGTTAGGAGATATTGTTATTCTAATTATACTGATGAAGCAACAGATGAAACTGGGAGAGAAAAGTGGCTTTCTCAAATTAACAGAGCTAAATAAATGGAAGATACAAATATCAAAATATGAGAAACATCAACACGTTTATGGTATTTAGGTAATCCAAAGACGTTTTTAAATATCCATTATAAATTAATCATCAGTTGAATAAGATAGGTAGACATGGTTATGGCTATGGACATTAATACATAGATGTAAACAAAGATACGAGTATGGACATAAATATAATCAATGACAAAGTTCTTATAAAGAGAATCAATCCCCTTAGTGGATCTAGGTGTATGCAAAAATTCCCCTGGATCCAGGTGTATGCAAAAATTCCCCTGATAGAACACAGTGGAAAAGTCTGCTAAATTTTAAATACATTGACAAAATTGTGAAGTAGTTTCAGCTGGAAGGAAGGTAAGATTAAACTGATGATACAATTAAATGGAAGCATGTCTCCATGGGGTTAAGCAAATTGTGCCATAGGCTTGTCCTCAATCCTGAATGAAACAAAAATTGACACTTTATCCATTGTGAGTTTATGATCACAAGCCCACTTCTACATCATTTTGAAGCTAGAGTCAAAATATCCATGTAATATGATAAATTGCAAGCTGAAAGCTACTTTTAAAGCAGGGTTTCTCATGAAAGAATGTTGAATTTTATTGAATACGTTTACTGCATTTATTGGAAAACTCATGTAGTTTTGGTCCTTCTTTCTGTTAATGTGATGTATCACATTTATTCATTAGCATATCTTCAACTATTCTTGCATCCCTGGGATAAATTCCATTTCATCACGGTATATTATCTTTCTGAGATGTTCTGGTCCAAAACAGTTTTGAAATCCAGCTGAGCAAACTGCATTAGATTTCAAGACCTACAAATAATCATCCAGGACTCTCAGCTCTGTCTTCTGGGATCTCAGCTCCATCTTCAGAGTAATCTTTCTTTTTCACTACTTCACTTTTTTTTTCAACATGACACATGTATTCAATAATCATGGTTGCAGATTAATACTAACATAGAATTTTATTACTAGTGATAGTTGAATAGCCTCAAACTGAAACACTTACTGTCCAGTAACAGCAGACTGGATAAATAAATCGTGGTATATTTTCATAATGATACATACATAGATGTGAGAATTAATAAACCCTAACTTCATGCAAGAATATGTATGAATGCCACAAATAAATTACCGACTTAAAAAAATACAAAAGAGAAAACGTACCAAATTATTCCATTTGTGTAATGTACAAAACTTAGCAAAATTATGTTGTTAAAATTAGTATGGTGGTTGCCCTAGAGGGCTACTGAATAAATTGAATGGGGCAGAAGAAAGAGTTTTGTGAGATGCTGGTTCAATTATGTTTTTACATCTGGGTTCACTAAGTGAAAATCCATCAAATGCATTGATTTTTAATGTGCACATTTATGCTTGTAAATCATATATTAATATTTTAAATGTTGATATTAAGTTAAAATACTAGCTAGAGACTGCATATAAATTAAATTAAAGCAGGTGAAATTTAAGACATTCTGACTTTATTGGTTTGTGTCTAAAGATACTGATTAACGTTAGGATTTAAATAAAGATGTAAGAATTTTTTGGGTATCCGAGGAAATAATGGGCTACTCATTGTGTACCTGAACTCATGTAATTTTTTTGCCATTAGGTAAGATTATTTTACGTAGGTTTTTCATAGATTCTTTCTCATTCCAACAACATAAGTCATTATTATTGTATATTGTACACATGTGCTGATATGATTTGGTCATGACACAGATAAAGATAAAACCTATAATCTTTTATTTTTATCTTAGGTTCCAGGATACATGTACAGAATGTGCAGTTTTGTTAAGTAGGTATACACGTGTCATGGTGGTTTGCTGCATCCATCAACCCGTCGTCAAAATCTACAATCATTAACATGGCCTGAAAAAGTGCTAGACATCACTGAGCATCAGAGAAATGCAAATGAAAACTGCAATGAGCTATCAGCTCACCCCAATTTAAATGGCTTTTAACCAAAAGACAGCGAATAACAAATATTGGTGAGGATATGGAGAAAAGGGGAACTTCATACACTCTTGGTGGGAATATAAATTAGTATAAGCACTACAGGGAGCAGTTTGGAGTTCCTCAAAAAACTAAATATAGAGCTACCATACACTCCAGCAATCCCATTTCTTGGTATATATCTGAAAGAAAGGAACTCAGTATATCAGAGGTATATCTGCACTCCCATATTTGTTTCAGCACTTTTCACAATATCCAAGATTTGAAATCAACCTAAGTATCTATCAGTTAGATGAATGGATAAAGAAATTATGGTACTTATACTCAGTGGAGTACTATTCAGCCATAAAAAACAAGAATGAGTTCTGTCATTGGCATCAACATGGATGGAACTGGAGATCATTATGTTAAGTAAAATAAGTGAGGCACAGAAAGACAAACTTTGCTTTTTTTCCACTTATTTGTGGGAGCTAAAAATGAAAATAATTTGCCAGGTGCAGTGGCTCATGCCTGTAATCTCAGCACTTTGGGAAGCCAAGGCAGGTGGATCACCTGAGGTCAGGAGTTTGAGTCCAGCCTGGCCAACATGGTGAAACCCCGTCTCTACTAAAAATGCAAAAATTAGCCAGGTATGGTGGTACAAAGCTGTAATCCCAGATACTCGAGAAGCTAAGGCAGGAGAATCACTTGAACCCAGGAGGTGGAGGTTGCAGTGAGCAGAGATGGTGCCATTGCACTACAGTCTGGGGGACAAGAGCGAAACTCCATCTCAAAAATTAAAAATAAAAATAAATATAAATAATCAAACTCATAGAGATAGAGTGTAGAAGAATGGTTACCAGAGGCTAGGAAGTGTATTGGGGGGTGGTGGGGAAAGTGGGTACGGTTCATGGGTACAAAATATAGCTAGAAGAATGAATAAGATGTAGTATTTCCTAGCACAACAAGGTGACTATAGTCAAAAATAATTTAATGGTACATTTTTAAATAACTACATATATAATTAGAATGTTTGTAACACAAAAGGATAAATGCTTGAGATGACGGATGTGATTACTACACATTGCATTTACCCTGATGTGATCACTATGCATTGCATGCCTGTATCTCATGTAACTCATAAATATATACACTTGCTATGAACCCATAAGAATTAAAATAAATAAATAAATAACATGTAATCTTGGTCTTTGGTTTCCTACAATTTAATTATGATATTGCTAAGTGTTTATTTTTGGTATTTATACATTCTGAAGTTACCTGAGCATCATCAGATTGTTCATTTGAAGTTTTTCCTGTTTTCTGATGGAGGCACTTATAGCTGTAAACTTGCCAGTTGGTATTTCTTTTACTGTAGCTCGTAGAGTTTGGTATGTGGTGTTCCATTATCATTTGTTTCAAGAAAATTTTCCATTTACTGTTCAATTTCTTCATTGACTCACTGGTCATTCAGGAGCATATTGTTGAATTTCTAAGATCAGGGAAGTCAACTGGGCTGAGAAAATTATTTATGTCATTAAAAAACAAGAAACAAAAAAAGTTAGAACTGGGAGGGCTTTTATTGTCTTATCTACTTACTTTAATTTATCACCAAAAATTCTGGAGCACTTTGAAGTTAACGAACCTTTAGTATAGTAAAAGAAGTAGCCCTAAAAGGGATTGAGACATTCTTCTTCATTTACAAACGAGTTCCACAAACTGTCGGGAGAAAAACCAACTAAACATATGGAATATTCCTTCTTGTAGAAGAAAAAAAATAATTAATTAATTAAAAATTAAAAAATAAACACATATAAGCTCAGTAGAACATAGGCAAGAAAGGAGAATGAAGAAGAAAAGCTGGCTCCTACTGTAACAAAATGCTTGCCAAAATTGCCCAGAATTCAGAGAAACTGGAAACAAGACAAAAATTGCAAGATGGTAAATGTGATGGAAAGACACTGGAGGCTACACATGACTTCCTTATCTGGAAAAAATAAATCAAGTAGAATTTTTAAATAGTCAAATATATAAAAGAAATAAATATTTGAAAAAAAAAAACTTAAATCTGAAGACCTCTCAAATTTGCTTTGTTTGGATATACCAAAAAAAATTGAACAAATTTGAATGAAAACAAACATTTTTTATTCAAACTACCAGGTGAATAAACAATTTATCTGAAAGGACAAAAGCAAACTGATTCTCACTCCACTTACTAACAGCAAAGTCCTTTGCTCCATATTTACCCATAACCCTACTAACTCTATACAAGCTTCAAAACTCACAAATTTACTCTGTTTTTTCTTTTTCTTTAAGAAAATATTTCTGTCAACTCACACAGCAGGAATATCACGGGCAAAGTGGAAGTCTCATGAGTCCCAGGTGAGGCCTTTGAGTCCATCTGCACTTTGGATGCAGTTGGTCTTCACAGGTGTGAGTAGGAGGTATGGACCACCTTTATTCAGTGAAGTTCTGGGATTCCCTTAGGTTTTATGTTTTCTAGGCAAGTAGCAGCCACATCAGGGCTACAGGAATAGCTCCCATTTCCCAGCAGTGGGGCATGATGTCAATATCACTGACTTACCAATTGCATTTGCACAATGGTCAACAATTTCTACAGTGAACTACAGATGCGTTATTCTTCACGTTAATTTCCATTGGATCCTCATATTTTAAAATGGGAATAGAATTTTTTGAGTTTATTGGGGAAGGAGGATTAAATGAAGACTTAAATCCTCAAGGATCCCTAATCAGAGAGGGGAAAGACTATGACACATTTTCGTTCTATTCTAGAAGTTTGAAAGGAAAATTCCCACAATAGTGAGAACTCACCCAAATTACATTGTGGGAGCACAAGCCATTGGAAATATGATCCCACTTTATTTTAAAAAAATCAAGCCTCCTTATAACATTCTACTCTTACATTAAGCTTCATTTAAAATGACAATATCAATTTGCCAGTGAAATCATGAAGGAAATTGTCGCCAACGCACAAGGGTAAAAGTCTTACAAAAAGAAAACTATTGATAACTTAATTGAACTTTCAAGTTAAACTATCAGAAAGATATGTGCCTCTGAATAATATAAACAACATTTAAAATGTTTAAATGAAAGTGGTAAGAAAAAGAATAAAATCTCAATTAAATGGTCTATACTCTGAAAGGCTAAGGAAGGGGAAAATGGATCCTGAGAATATTTACCTTGGCTAAAATGACCTTATCAACCAGTAGATAATTTCAAAATTCTTGAGAAAACTATCTTTGCATAAGTTTGTCATTTAATTTGCTTCATAAATTCTTGTTCTTAACATTTCAGAAACTGCTTAGATTATAATATATAAACTTTTTGAAGGGATATATTTCCACAAAACCTATGATAATTAAAAAGTAGAATAGATATATATTAGAGGAAACCAATCGTGAACTGACACACTTTTGGATTACTTACATAAAGTGAAAATGTTGAACTATTATCTACTTGCAAATAAGAAGTATTTACAAACTGCTTAGACTAAACAGAAAATTATACACAAAGACTATTGTAAAGCAATTAGAATTCAACTCTATGAGATTTATTTTGGAAACTATAACTCCATTCTTTTGGTTTGCAAATAAATACTCTATTAATAGCTGTGAAACCGTATGTTCGTGGCAAGGAAGTCTTAAAATATAAAGAAATCAGTATGCTGACCAGAAAACAGGCAAATAAAGACATTCTGTGCTATAAAGGACATTTTGCTATTTCTAGACTATTAAACTACTTACATTCCTTGGAGATATGTGACTTATTTTGGTCTCTAGATCTAATTTTCCTAATTAATGTTTAAGCATTCTTCAAGGGATTTTTGATGTAATAAGATACATCTACTTGAAGGTGGACAAGTTGTTTGTATCCCTAATTTTTTGCGAAACTCTTGAACATATTTAGCAAAATTAAAATACCATTCAACCGACAGTTATTAATTAGATTGGGGATTTCACTTTGTATCCTTAATTAGGATCACTATTAAATAATACAATTGGTTATTTTAGCTATGTTTAACTTTAAGTAGAAATAAAATCATCGTCTAGTCGTAAATATGACTAGACATACAGGCCATGAGTAAATATTTATGACTAGACAAAGATTGTTGATAGTTTTCATCCACTGTATGTTGAAGGGATTAATATAAACTTATACATTAGACATTTTTATGCAGATGAAAAAAGAAAAATATTCATGTGAATAAATTTTCATGTGAAAACCTGGCTAATAAAGTTAGATAAATATTTCTATTCCATCTGAGCAGCAACAATCAAGTCAAATGATTTATTACCTAGCTGCTAAACTAAATTTTTTTCCCTATGCAAATTAAAATAACTGAGGGATTTATAAAAACTATCTTGAAGTAGGTATCTCAAAGTGATGTGGTATATTAGGTAATAAAAAAATGTAAGTATGGTATTTTTTTTCCTGTTAAAGAGAGTAAAGGGTAAATCAGTTGTACACAAGGAGAACAGAGTTTAGAGATCATACATGTCTGGGCACAGCCCACGTGCATCTACATGGCAACACCTACTGCTGGTTGGTACATTTGGGTTTTGGCAAAACTACACCTCACACTCGCTTTGGGCCTTATCTATCAAATTACAAAAAGTGGGTATTGGTGCGACTCTGGAAGGGATCCTCAGTCCTCAATCATTGTCTTCTTGGAAAAAAATAATTTGGCCCAAAGACAGTACATTTAAGGCAGACACAAGAATTTGCTGAAGCAAAGAAAAGTATGCTTGCAGGGAAAGAAGCGGACAACTCCAAAAATTGAGTGCTAGCCCAAACTTTGGCTCAGGCCCTTTACACAGTTACTATTTTCTTCCTGGTCTCTTCCTCTTGTCCTTCCCCTTGGGTGGGCTGTTGGCCATTCGCGGCATGTGCAGCGTTGCCAGCATTTGGGAGGAGCCAAAGGCGCCATTTGTTGATGGAAGTTAGGCGCATGCTCTCTAAGAGCAATTTTCCCTTACCAGCCTAGCGCCCCCAGAGGAAGGTCATACATAAGTCAAGCTCCACCATTTTGCCCCTTACTGTGCAAGCCTGGGCATGTCCTCAGGGGAAGGTCAAACTCTGCCATTTTAAGTTCTAATCGGAAAGTTGTTGCCCACAAGCTCAAGATATTTCCTTGTTAGGAAATTTCCCCTCCCCGTCACCAGCTACCTGACAATCGCCTGATATTCACCTGTTTCCTGACATTCTTTGGGGCCCATCGTGCCCTGCTGGTATCTGCTTGTCTACCTACTCTAACAAAAGCATTAGAGTGAGTGAGCTTACTTTCTTGATGGTGACCTTGGCATTACTGCTGAGTGCAAAGGTGAAAACAGAGCATGTTTTGATCCACAAAATTATGAATATTTGCACTAAAATTTTATGCCTATCTCCTGACAAATTATCTTCCCTCTTTTATGTGGAAATAAAAATTCTGAATTTTAGCCAACAACTCCTGAAATTTACTTATGAATATATCAAAGAATAACTAAAGGAAATGTGAATAAGGACCTGTGAGTGCAATGTTTCTATCAAAATATATTTTAAAATTATTTATAAATAAAGAATTATGGATTGTTTTAATTTAATACTTTTGAGAAAAGTTTTTAATTTGTCATGTACTACTTACCAACAAATAAATTGTCTTTTGAGACACTAAAATGGAACAAGATAATAAACATCCTTCTTTGCCCACTTTCTAAAACAAATTAGACTTTAACACTAAAGTTGCCTCATTGAAGATGAGTTTGGTGCTTGTAAAATGAGGAGTTAATGATGAATTTTACACAGAAACCTCAACGTCTTTTGTTTTATGTCTTTAATTTCACTACTCACCTGATTATATGAAATTTTATGTGAAAATTAGGTGTACTGTGTTTCTGTGTTATTTATAATTCCTATGTAGAAAACTTCCTTTTCCCACCCATACCTAGCAATTGGTTTCATTGATAATAAAATGAGTAATCTAGAAGTAAATGCATGAAGTTGAATCCAGGATGCTTGAGTCAGGGTTAAAAAAATGAATGCATAAAAGGAAAGTAAAAAAAAAAATAGAGATCACTAAATTTTGACAGCAGTTTAATTTGAACACTGTAGAAAAAGGTCATATAAACCTTGTAAAAATAAAAATTTTTAAAAATAGCTTAAAACTATTTTAAAAACAATTTGAAAATTAATAATTTTTATGATATTTTCTCAAATTAGAGAAAAGTTAAGAAAAATACTTAAATTAGAAATATCAGCATAGACATATAAACTTTTAAAAATTGGTGGGTTTTTTGCTTGGTTTGTCTTCTTCCTCTTTCCTTATCATGCTTTTTCTCTACTAGAATTTTCTGGAAACACATCATTAATAAAACACATACACCCAAATTCTTGTCTTAGGGTCTCCTTCAGGGAGAACCTGACCTGTGATAGATCATTATTATTGTGTTACTAACTTTGTGTACTTCCTTCTGTTGTTTTCCACTTTCTTATATACAGGACATATTTTGTGAGTTTTATCATTGACACGTAGAGATTTCACTTCTTAAAAATAAATCTAAATAATTATTAAGAGCTCTAAAATTAGTTGTTTCTAAAATTTATTATTTAGTTCCCAAAAGATGTTGGGTACATACTGCTTTATTCCTTTCTCTTTACAGCACGGCTTTGTAGATAGATAATGTGAAAGCAAAATCATCTTGGTGTCCCAAAATCACTAAGCTAAAGGGAAAAGTCAAGTTGAGAACTGCTTGGGACAAAAGTGCCTCCCATTCTATTCAAAGTAACCTCTCTGTTCACTGAAATAAATGCATATCTGATTGCCTCCTCTGGAGAGGCTATTCAGAAACTCAAAAGAATGTAACCATTTGGCTCTTATCTCCTGTGACCTGGAAGCCTCCTCCCTGCTTTGAGTTGTCCCGCCTTTGCTTTGAGTTTTCCTACCTTTCTGGACCAAACCAAAGTTCATCTTATATATGTTGATTGATGTCTCATGTCTCCCTATAATGTATAAAACCAGACTGTGCTTTGACACCTTGGACACAAGTTGTCAGGACCTCCCGAGGCTTTGTCATGGTTGCACATCTTCACCCTTGGTAAAATTAACTTTCTAAATTAACTGAAATCTGTCTCAGATATTTGGGGTTCACAATAGTGTATTAGTTTGTTCTCACACTGCTATAAATAATTGCCTGAGACTGGGTAATTTATAAAAGTAAGAGGTTTATTTGACCCACAGTTCAGCATGGCTGGGGAGGCCTCAGGCAACTTACATTCACGGCAGAAGAGGAAGGAAACATGTCCTTCTTCACAGGGTGGCAACAAGAAGTGCCTAGTAAAAGGGGAAAAGCCCCTTGTAAAACCATCTGATCTGGTATAATAGTGATTCTCACTCACCATCAGAAGAACAGCATGAAGTAACTGCCCCCATGATTCAATTACCTCCCACTGGGTCTGTCCCATGACACATGGGGATTATGGGAACTACAGTTTAAGATAAGATGTGGATGGGGACACAGGTAAACCATATTAGATAATGTCTGTTTCTCCCCTAGCTGAATGTCCTCGATCTACAAAGCTAGGCTATGTAGTGGTGATATTAATCTATTGACAACTATCTTGTATCAAATAGTACACTGTAATATTTTAGGAGTCATGTCTTTTACATACCACCTTGTCTTCAATATCCAACACTAACTTAGTGTATAGTAGATGCTCAACATGTACAAATAGCAAACTCAGTGAGACTTAAGTCTTTATCAAACTTGGTTGTTAAATATGTGTATATACACATACATTTTGTTAGAACACTTAGCACCGTGTCTATTTTCTACTAGTGCTAAAATCCCAACTAGTTTATGCCTTAAAAAATAATTTCTATAATAATATATGGTAGAGCCTATCAGGTATGTTTCTAAGCCTGAAATTTCAGTTATTTGTCCATCAAATCACATGGTATATATGAAATGACACATCCTCCACAAATTCGTGCAATGTTCTTTCAAACTCTAAATCTATATTCTGCATCTTAAGTTATGTCTAGGATGTATTCCATGACGTCTTCATCCTAATTCCTATCATGTTGCCCAGGGAAATCATACCCTCTGAAGGGATAAAGGGAGTTTTCCTCTTAATAGAAGGGGGGTCCTTGAAATCTCCTGTAACATTTTTCATACACTGAAAATGATAGACACCCAGTCTTCTGGTTAGTATAATGCATATCATATTAAAATTATGAAAACAAACAAAACAAAAACGAAGTGAAGAGCTCTGTTGTAGTTCTATTAGTCAAAATGCAATACAGGTCAAAGCAAATAGCCAGTTGTCCTAATAGTGTTAGAGTCTAATGCCCAGCTGTATGTGATTCTCCTCTCTGTTGGAGGCTATAGAAAGATCCCCATGCCTCTAACTCTCTTACAAATAGGCAGAGCACTGAGACCAATTCTGGACAATGGATTGTGGTAGAATCCACATGGTTAGGATATTTATTTGTATTTGTGCTATGATCTCTCTCTCTCTGTTCCAATCTCTGTCTCTCCCTCTCTCTCATCTCCTACTGTGGAAAATCATGAATTCCACTGTTGAAATACTAAAGGCCCATTGGTTTAAAATGAAGGCAGAGTCTTCTCTCAACTTGTGCTCCCACAATATGCGTTGGAAAGACTGAATAAGTAAGACATAAATCTTTGTTTTATAAGCCCCTCAGATTTCAAGGTTAGTGTTTTCCATAGTGTAAACCAGCCTATGCCAACAGATATACAAGACAATTTAAAAATGTATTATTTTTGACAAGAGATACAAAATAATAATAAATATATAAATAATGTCACAAAACATATACAACACAAGAAGAAAAAGAAAAATCATAAAAAGTGTTAGGAAATCATAGATGTCCAAATTCTAATTAAAGCAGTGATGCTGTGAGTCAGAGCAATCTTGAGAAATCCTTAGCAACTGAGAAAGCCATCACTGTTGACAAGCTTCTCAGGAGGCATTTATTTTCCCCCTTTTCTGAAGTGGAGATAGGCAGACTGGGGCAAACGTATTGCATTGCAAGGACTGTCACACACTGACTTTTGCTTCTTTCAGGGCCATCTAACCTGACATCTATCAGAGTGAACCTAATAATTTTAAATTTTCTCATTTGTGCTTTATGGCTTTCACAATGACAGTCTAGGGACAACGCTGAGTCTTGGGTGGGAAAGTCAAGGACAAGAATGGTTAGCAGGCATCTTTCAGTAAATGCAGATGAGTGTCGAAGAGATTTAAAGGGGCAAAATGTGCGCTAAAAGTAGCAAAAACAGCTGGAAAACTTTTAGATAGTCTTACAAAATGACCTTTGCCAACAATGATGACTGCAGCTATCAAAATCAATATTTATAATTATAAGTAGTCATAGAACACCATGTTTATTTTTTATGAATTTGAAATCTAATAAGTTTAAGTTATTTTTCATGTATATTTACTTATTTGAAACTTCCAAAATTATTTTTAATAATTTTGTAAGAGTCAGTCAAAAGTATTAATACAATAGGAGTAAATCCAGGTGGGTATGTTATACATTGTCTTACTTAGATTTATTTTCTACAAACCGTATTTGAATTTGCAGAAGCACTACATTGATGAATTTATTAAATAATTAAGTCCTCCCAATATCTGGACAGTGTTCTACAGTTAATTTATGTAAAGACAGATGCATTAGAAATAAATTTATTAAATTGGGCAAAGTCTAAAAATAGCAAATATATTATGTCTTATTTCAAAAATGCCAGTTTTTATCAAGCAGAGATGCTGACAGAAAAAAAAATCTATTTAAAAATGGACATTCATGACTGGCAAGACACGGAAAACATAAAATTGTACCAAGACTAAAAATATCAATAAATTTATTTATTTGTGAACGTCAGTTTTTATCTAGCTGAGCTGTTCATGTAAAGAAAAATTACAATTTCTTGAGTAGGTTGTACTTCAAAAATAGCTTAGTGCCCCTAGAATCCAAACTAAATGAAATAATGCAAAGTAGCAAAGTAGAACATTTTCTCTTTAGCACAATTACCCATCACTAATTAAGTTATCTAACTAGATCTTTGATAAATTAAAAACAGATTAAGCCATCCCAAACTATGCAATTATACAAAATAAAGTAAAAAAGAAAAACTTGTATTTTCTCATTGCCATTTAAGAGTAAAAACGCTAACAAAGATAGACTATAAAAATGAATTTTAACAAAGTAATTATAAAACAACAGTATATTTATAATTTGAAGACCCTATCTTTGACATGGGGCACCATCTCCTGATCCTTGAAGTTCGTTCTGAAATTGGGAAATAATGAAAAAGTAAAGTACTACTTTTCTTATAGGCAGAACGGGAGACCTACCTGGAAGGGAGTCAAAGGAAAGGAGGTCTTCCCTGGACACAGGATAGATTTTCTTTCTTAGAGAGAACCTGCAGGTCAAACACAAGTTCTGTGAAGGGAGATGGTTGAGAGTATAGCACTTTTATTGGGGGTGGATTGGGGCATGGAAGAAGGTAAAAGTGTTCTCACTTTATATTTGTGATAGATTTCATATATTTACCATTTATAAATGGCTGTAAAAGTCAGGAAATTTAGTAATTAGTAGTTAGGTAATGTTACAAAACTATTATTTTGTTACTGTAAAGAAATCTCCAGATTGTTTCTAGTAATATAAAATTACATAGGACCAAAAGGTTTAACTCTTTAAAGAAAAATATTAGTTAAATCAACAAATGTGCTTTTAAGTAAACAATTGTACTTGAAATAACTTTGCAAATATTCCTATGAACTAAAGACGGAAAGGGAACTAGCATCTGATGACTAATTCAAACCTAACATTAGAACAGCCCTGAACAAGGGAATCACATGGCCCGTCGGGCTTATCATGGCCCAGGGACTTGGGACAGAATGCCCCTGCCCAGAAAGAACCCAAAGCCTGGCATTCATTCATGTTTTAGAGCTCAAACTGAGAACACCATAGGAATCCAGACCTGAGAAAGCCATGTTGAGTGAACACAGGGACCAGAGAAAAGTGTGGCCACCAGCCAAAGAAATGAGAGAACTATGGTCTTCACCCCAAACACTCTTACAGTAAATCAATGAATGAATAAGTAAATGAATGGATGAATGTCTTCAACTCTCACATGGGCTTATGGGTCCAACGTAGACCGTAATGTGGGCTGGAAACATGCTAATCTCAGAAAATAAAGCAGTACATGATTGGTGGTGCTCAGTACCAGCAGTTAAAAGAAGGCATTCTGCTGGGCATGGTGGCTCACATCTGTAATCCCAGCGCTTTGGGAGGCTGAGGCAGGTGGATCACTTGAGCTCAGGAGTTTGAGACCAGCATGGGCAATGTAGTGAGGCCTATCCCTACAAAAAGTACAAAAATTAGCCAGGTGTGGTGGCAAGCACATGTAGTCCCAGCTACTTGGGAGGCTGAGGCAGGAGGATCACTTGAGCCTGAGAGGCAGAGGCTGCAGCAAACTGAGATCATGCCACTGCATTCCAGCCTGGGGGACAGACCTGTCATAAATAATTAAATTAAATTAAATTAAATTAAAAGAGGCATTCATGTTTTTTGTAGGGAGCCTTATCCTTGGGATATGCTCAGGTGTAGCCCTACCAAATGTGAGATCACAAATCAAACTCACAGAACACTGAAGAACATGTTATCATAGTTAGAAAAAACAGAAATAAGAAACAGCACAGTACAATGTCCATAAAAATGCAGACATTAATATTATGAAGATCAAATTCTAAATTAATAATGATACTTTATTTTCCTCAATTCTAAAAGAACTAAAAAGCCTTTCTTCTGAAAATAACCTTGGTCAGAATTTAAAACCATCTCGTTCTTTTTTCAAATATTATTTTTCAATTTTTTCTTATCTAACATTTTAATAATTGACATAAAAACAATATGTTAAGAAAAGATTAGATATAGCTAACAAGGAGATAAAGATGGCAATTAAAAATAAATATTTGTTTATTAGTTCTAACAAGTTTTTAGTGGAGTTTTTAGGGTTTTGTGTACACAATCATGTCATGTGTAAACAGATAATTTTACTTCTTTTCCAATTTAAATATACTTTATTTCTTTTCTTTTTTGTTTTCTTTTTTCACCACATTGCTTCTCATAGGACTTTTTGTACCATGTATTAGTCCTTTCTCATGCTACTATAAAGAACTGCCAAAGACTGGGTAGTTTATAAAGGAAAGAGGTTTAATTGACTCAAAGTTTTGCAGGGCTAGGGAGGCCTCAGGAAACTTAACAACCATGGTGGAAGGGGAAGCAAACAAGTCCTTCTTTACATGGCAGCAGGAAGGAGAAAAATGAGAAGTGAACAAAGGGGGAAGCCCCTTATAAAACAATCATGTCTTGTAAGAACTAATTATCATGAGAATAGCATGGAGGAAACCACCTCCATGATTCAGTTACCTCCCACTTGGTCCCTCCCATGACACATGGGAATTATGGGAACTAAAATTCAAAATGAGATTTCGGTGGGGACACAGCCAAACCATATAATACTATATTGAATAGAAGTGGTAAAGGTGAGCAGCCTTGCCTTGTTCTGATTTTAGAGGAAAAGCTTTTAGCTTTTCAGCATTAAGTATGATGTTAGTGATGTTAGCTGTCACATGCATAAAATTTGTTTTGTCTGGTATAAGCTTGGCCACCTTTGCTCTCTTTTGTTTTCCATTTATATCTTTTTGATCCCTTTATTTTCAGTCTACGTGTGTTCTTAAAGCCAAAGTAAATTTTTTGTAGCCAGTATATAGTTGAATCTTGTTTTTTTTAGTTCATTCAGACACCCATTCAGTGTCATATATATGTAATTGTATTAATTTCTATAATTATTTGTATAGAAATAAATTATATATACATACAATTATATTTTAATTAACAAATAATAATTGTATATATATTTATGGGGTATAATGTGAGGTTTTAATAGATGTTAGCACTATGAAATGATTAAATCAAACTAATTAACAAAATCATTATTTCACATATTACTTTTTGTAGTGAAAACATTTAAAATCTCTATTATCAATAATGTGTTATAATATACATCATATTATTATTTATTATAGCCATTATTCTGTGCAACAGGTCACTAAGAATTATTTCCTCTAACAAAAATTTTATTAGACAATATTTGACCCTTTGATTAACATCTGTCCTGTCCCCATCAAATCCTCAACCCAGATGCTGGCAACCACTATTCTATTCTGTACTTTTATGAGTTCAGTGTTTTTAGATTTTACATGTAGTGAAATCATGCTCAGAAAACCAAAATATAACAACCATATGATCCAGCAATGCTAGTTTTGGGTATATATCCAAAGGAATTAAAATCACTCTGCCCAAAGTATACACACTCCCATATTTATTGCAGCATTATTCACAATAACTAAGACATAACAGCAACCTGTTTATCATCAGATAAATAGACAAGAATATGTGGTATATATAAACAATGAAATACTATTTAGACTTAAGAAAAAATAAAATTCTCTCATTTGCAGCACCATCAATAAACCTAGAAGACACTATTTTAAGTGAAATAAGCCAGGCACAGAAATACAAATGCTCATTGTCTTTTGATAGAATAATTTAGTTAAATTTAAAGTAAGTATTGAAGGTAAGGATTTACTATTGCCATTATACAACTGTTTTTTGACTATCTTATAGATTATTTGTTTCATTCTTTTCCTTTTTCTGTCTTTTTTTTTGTGATGATGTTTGTAGTGGTATGCTTTGATTCTTTTTATATGTTGTATATCTGCTGCAGGATTGTTCTTTGTAGTTATTATGTGGCTTCCATAAAACATCTTAACATTATAACAGTTTATTTTAAACTGATAACAATTTAACTTTGCTGACATACAAAAACTCTACATTTTAACCTGTTTTCCCCCTCATTTTATGTTACTGACATTACAATGTACATTTTTTAAATAGTATGTACACATTAGCAAGTTATTTTAGCTATAGTAATTATTAATTCTTTGTCTTCTAACTTCTATTACAATTAAATGTGATTTACTTACGATCCTCATAGTATTATCATATTATGTATTTCATCACATTATTACCAAACAGCTAATTTCATACACTTTAATATGTTTTCATGTTGTCATCATCCTTTCCTTTCCACTTGAAGAACTCTCCTTAACAGTTTTTGTATGGTAGACCTGTGGTGATAAACTTCCTCAGCTTTTGCTTGCCTAGGAAAGTCTTTATCTTCCCTTCATTTCTGAAGGAAAGCATTGCTGGATATAGTGTTTCTGGTTGATAGTCTGCATGTTTGTTTGTTTTAATTTTAGCACTACCTATATGTTGACACACTCTTGGCCTTCAAGGGATCTAATAAGAAATCTATTCATATTCTTTTGATGGCTCCTTAGTATATGATAAGTCCCCTTTCTCTTGTTGCTTTCAGAAGTCTCTCTTTGTCATTGACTATTGAGAATTTGATTGTAATATCTCTCAATGAATATCTCTTTATGTCTAATATATCTGTGGTTCTTTGGGCTCCATGGATCTGGATATTCATTTCCTTCTCCAGATTTGGAATTTTTTTGTCATTATTTGTTTAAATAACCTTTCTACTCCTTTCTCTTTCTCTTTCTCTGATCCTCTGACAATCCCAAATTGCATAGGTTGGTTTGCTTGATAGGTTCCCGTGAATCCTATAGGGGTTTTATTAGTCTTTTTAATTCTTCGTCTAACTGGGTAATTTCAAATGATCTGTCTTCAAGCTTGCTTGTTCTTTCTTTTCCTTGATTGAGTCTACTGAATTCTTCTGCTCCGTAATTGTGCTCTTCAGCTCCACAATTTCTGTTTATCTCTTTTAATGATTTCTTTCTCTTTGTTGAACTTCAAATTTTGTTCACATATTGTCTTCTTGATTATATTTAGTTGCCTACCTGTGTTCTGTTGTAACTCACTGAAATTCTTTAAGAGGACGATTTTGTCAGGTAGTTTGTAGACCTTCATTTATTCAGGGTCAGTTATTGGTACTTTATTTTCATCCTTTGGTGGTATGAAATTTTCCTAATTATATTCATGATCCTGCTGATCTTGATCTGGTGTCTGCCTATTTGAAAAAGTTGGTGTTTCTCCCTGTGTTTACAGATTGCCTTTTTGTCACCTGTCAGACTCTATATGTATTCAGAATTAGCTGGCTATGGGGGTTCATGGGAAGGGTGACCTGGAACTTGGAGTAATAGGTGAGTTGGCCAAGAGCCAGAGTCTACAGGGACCAATCTGCTGTATTTGTCTGCAGGGGTGGGCCTACAGTTTGTCTTCATGGGGCAGGCCTGGAACCTAGGTCCTTTGGGGTATGCCTGTTGCCTTCTACCATGTGGAGCAGACCTGAGTCCTAGATCCAGGGGCAATGGTGGGAGGAAGCCTGGAACCTCGGTCCATGGGGATTAAGTAGGTGCTAGGGTGAGCTTGTAACCTGGAGCTGCAGAGGCCAGCCTGGAGCTGGGTCTTCAGGTGCCAGCATGGTGCTTGGAATCATAAGGACTGACTTGGGTCCTGGAGCCACAGGTATCACTTGGCATCAGAGTTTCCTGTAGCAGACCTTGTGCTGGGGTCTGTCACAAAGACACAAACACACACACAAATACATATGCACACATGCAATCACATTATATATATATGTGTGTGTGTATATATATATATATATATAATTCTGTGTGCATGTGTGTGCTTATTTCTATATACTTGAAAGTCCTGTCCAATATTGCAAATGAAATTACTATAGAGATAGTTTTAATTGGTTTCTCTAGGGTAAAAAATATTGCTGATTTTTATTTTTATTTTTCGACTTCATGTCATAAGTATTCAGTTGTATTCCTCAGGTCACAGTACATTATTTACCAATACCAAACACCACTATTACGTCATTTATTTATTATCTTTGTCCACATTCTCTACTGAAATTTCTCTCTCTCACATCATAACAATTATAGTCATGGAAATTCATTTGCAGTTTATTTTTATCCTATTAGTAATAGCGATTTTGCTCCTCAGATTCATCAATGATTCTGCCATGAACATGTGGGTAGTGTTCTCATGGACTTCTGTGAAAAGTTTTTTGGGATGTGGATCTAAGAAGAGAATCACCTGACAAGCGCAGCAGAATAGTCCTCAGTATATTCTCCGAGGTCGTATGTGTGGGTTCACTATACCCAAATCTTATTTTACACTTGGCATTATCTAGTCATTATCTTTTGTTTTTCAGAAGTTCAGTAGGTATAGCATATCATTTCTGTTATTTTATTTTTGCTGTTATTTTAGCACATGATTTTTAATTTTGTTATTATATGTTTAACTTTGGAGATTTTAACTTGTGTCAATTTTTCTTTCATCTTTTTTGCACTCCTATTCTTGTTCATTTGCGGATCATTTTCTGTGTATTACTTTGTATATGTTTTAATCACATTTCAGTTTTAGATAATGAAAATATCATTTGTTACTGCATCTCTATTGTTGTATAGTTTATTATTGCATATGGTAGGTATACATTAAGTTTTATTAATAGAATAATAAATGAATAAATTATACCATATAGTAGACACTCCATATTTGTGCTGAACTAAACTTAACTCAAAGAATGTACTGGTATTTTTGGCTATTTTCCATTTGACTCAAATTTTAATACATATTCAACTATCTACATGTCTATTCATAGGTCTGAGTTTATTCATAATTGAATCATTCTCTCACTTGGATACATAAAATTAAGAATTTCCTAACATAATTCAAATAGCTACTTAAAGAATGTCTTCTGGTTTTCACAAATAATGATCAATTTATCAAATAATTTTTTAAAACATATCATAATATTCATGTCAAAGAGTGTGACATTGGGTAATTTGCTATCCTCAAGATTTTTTCATCTGCAAAATGAAGATATTGCTAACCCCAAAGGGTTTCTGAGATGTTTAAATTAAAAAACAATGCGTGAATGACCTATTACTGTGCCTGATGCAAACTATTTAAAAATACTGCATCCATTTTCCCCTTCAAAGTAAATAACAGACAAACACTTCATTTCTTAGCTAGTTTGTGGTATCTAAATTTAATAATCAAATAAAGGCAATGGTTTATTTAACATTTCAATTCTCTAATTGGGAGTTGAACAGTGTTAATAGATTTTTCTAGCAATAAAATAAGTCTGTACCAAAGTCATTTGTGGTTCCTTATTCAATTATTTAAGTTGTGCTTGGTTTCTTCGAATCATAGGTTTAGGATACTGGGAAAAGTTCTTCTCTCAATTGATTGCCCTTTACTTTATGATCACATAATTCTCAGTGACAGGGCAAAATTTATTGGAAGTAAAATGCAGAGATTTAATCAGCATATTCTCCAAGGCAGCCATGTACTCAAAATCCTTCAGCAGGCTCATACCCTATAATGCACACATAAAGTAAATGTAGCCAACATTTCCAATTATTAGTAGCTGAGAGTATATGCAAAATAATACTCTTATTCCCATTAGCTGAATGTTGTACTTGGTATTATTTCAGTGATTAAGTGCCCCTTTCTGTGGTGCTCAGTCCCGGAAAATGATTATGAATTATATTTGGGTTTCGATCATGACTTCAATTTTACAAACTTTGTGACTTGGGCAAATTATTTTGCCTCTTTAATAACTTCTAGAGTTTTATGAATTAAGTAAAATGATGCAAATTTCTTTGCTCAGAGCATCAAATACTTCGCTTATGCATCCTTAGCTCTGGACTTAGGTAGAAAATCTTCATAGTGCCTACTAAGCGCTAGAAACTTTATAAAAACATGAGGACCCTATAAAAGAGGTAATATTTTTAAAAAATATTTTAGAGCTCTGAAAACTGAAACTAGAAATTAAGTAATAATTCCAAGATTATCTGAGTAGTTACTAGATACACATTTTTCCCTTCGGTTAATATTCAGCCTCACCCTGCCTGGTAGTGCCAGCCACTGAGCAGCCCCTCAGAGACAGCCTAATCTTTTGCTGATGCCTACAGAAATAACAGTTCTGACTGGATGCACCCAAACTCTGTCATGTGGGTTCTGCCTGACTCAGGACTTCCTGGAGAGACCTACAGTATCTGCGTCATCTTATACTAGCATGTGTCCTCAAGCAGAACCTATCTAGAATGACTATAGTCTCCTTCCACGCCACGTGAGGCCCCGCAGAGCTGAGATAAGCATTGTCCTAACTTTTTCCCAGAATCTTACCAAGAGCCATTTTGACCTTGTTGGCAGCCTCATATCTTCTGTTTTCTCTGCACCAGAAGTGGGTACCAGCCTTTTTGTGCAAATACACTCCTATACTTGAGGAAATTATGTCCAACTCGTCCAAAAGCTCTCATGCTTGCTAATAAGAAAGCAGCACTAGGTTGGACTGTGACTATCTGCAGCCCAGGAAGCTGCCTGTGAAGATTTCCATCACATCCTGCATGTACATCTAATTACTCTCTACTAAGGAGCGTCTTCACCCCGAGAGTTTGTAGGGCAGGTCCAAGGTACATCATTTACAAGGAATACGGCACCACCCAAAGGATTGTGTTACTTTCACTCTCCTTCCCATTAACCTCTTCTTAAACTTGGGGGAAGGGATAGTTCTGCTACCTCCTAGTTTTCCTTCAGGGAATTGTTGTCCAGCTGGTGGTTTCTGTAGAAAATGAGTGTTTTAAGTTCTTGTTTCTAACATGAGGTCTTAGTGAAACACCAGAAAAAAAAATTAAAAATTCACCTAACATTCTGTTACATGTTTGTATATACATACATATGTAAACATATAAATATACAACAGATATATGTTTAAATTCTTCTCTCCAGCTCCTAAACTATGACCCAGCATATTTTAGCTAACTCGTTAATTAAATTGGTAAATGTAAACGAACATATTTTTGAGTCTTCTATGTTTCTGTTTTATATTTGTCGTCTTATTTAATCCTTATAGTAACCCCGAGAGATAGAAATTACCACCCATATGCATACGAAGTAAGGAAAATGAGATTTTCTTTTGCAAATTGTCTTTTATTTATCACACTTCTCAACCCTCTAAGAGTACAGAGAGTAAAACCGTGGCTCACGGAGATTAAAGAAGTTGCTCAACACTGCATGAATTATAATTGAAACAGATTAAGAAATAGGAAAATGACTGTGAGAAATATCACTTATGACTGGAAAACCAGCTTATGAATGAAAATCCTCCTTTTTTGCCCTCCGTTATTTATCACTTATTTACAGGTAGCCAGTAATGAACACAGCAGAAGTTGGCTGCAGCTGTCAACCACGCAGCACTCCTTCAGATTAAGGCAATGTCTGCGTGTTCTGAATTACCTACCTTAGTGAGCACTGGTGGCCCATCAAAATTCCATCCACCAGATGCCAAACAGATTCATAATATGCAAATGACTGCTTGTGGCATCAAGTTCATCAAATTGATTCTGGAACTCCAAGCACCATAGGGGGATGGTGGGACACATGCTTCCTCCTTAAAAGAGAAGTCATTTCTTTTAAGAGCACACAGGTGCTGGTTGCGTCCCTTGAGGCATCTGCAATAATTCTTTCACTTTTATATTCCTGGGCCCTTAACACGATTCATCTATGCCAACATGTGCTTGGCATCCATTGCTCTGGCATCTAGAGGATAGTTTAACAACAGAAAAATAACAAACTATGAGGAAATGGTTGTCATACTTTTATAGCTGAGGCTGCACTCAAGCTTGAATAAAACAGCTTCTAAACTCAGCCTGCTCCATCATTGCCCTTCATTGTTTTTGGTTGATTGAAATGCACTTGTATTAATCAGTAATGGAAGATCGTTCCATATGTTTAATCGCTCTTTGTTGGTTTGTGTGTGTGTGTGTATGTGTGTTTGTGTGTACTGTCATGTACTGCACAATCCTGCATAACTACATTTTGGTCAACTACAGACTGTATGTATCATAGTTGTCCCATAATGTAATACATTATTTTCCTGTACCTTTTCTGTGTTTAGTTACCTTTAGAAACTCAAACACTTACCATTGTGTTATAATTGACTACAGTCTGCTGCACAGGTCTGTTGCCTAGGAGCAATTGGCTTCACTATGTATCCTAGGTGTGTGGGAGTCTGTTCCATCTAAGTTCTGTAAGTACACTCTGTGTGGCTCGCACAATGATGACATCGCCTAATGGTGCATTTCTCAGAATATATCCTAATGGTTAAGTGTCACATGACTGTAAACATTGCCAAGATTTTTTTAAATAGAAAAAGAAAAGGGAGAAAAAAAGAATATTGGCTAGGTTCTTGTTAGGAAACATGTTACCCTCAATTATAATTGTAGTGAGAACTCAATGGAGAAGCTATTTTCAGAGGCAGGCAGAGTGAGGGAAGCGATTCTGGATTGTTGTGGTTCGCAGGGACCGCAGGACTGGGAAGATATCTGTTGAATGCCCCTATGTTGGAAGCACCAAGCTGAACAGTTTTCCTGGTGAGCAAGGTCACCTGGAACCCTGGATGAGAAGGACTCAAAACGAACGCAATATCCTAGGGAAGGGAGAGGTAAAGAGTTCTCCAAACTCTCCTTTCACCAACCCTCAGGCCTCCTGCCATTACTCCTCACTGACTGAGACCAACTGGAGGAGGCAAAGAGGACAAGCGAGGCAGTGACTTGGACCAGGCCCGGTGGAGACACAGCACAGTGTAAAACAAGGCCAGAGAAATCTAGGCATGGAAAAACGGGAGACAGATGAAGTACCATGTGCCTGGTGCTTTACACAATTGGTCAATATGAACCTTATTTGCTGAAATCAGATGGCAATATTAATATCTTCTTCACAGGATGGCTAGCAGGTTTAAAACCAGTGAGCCATTTTTCTCTGAAGTCATAGAACAAGTAATTAAAAGTGACATATGAAATTAATGTATATGAGAAATCCCATTTCCCTTCCCTTTTGAATAAAGTGCCAGTAATAGTTATCCTATGTTTGCCTCACCATGGAATATTTGCTATGTGGGGAGAAGATTGAGAGTGTGTTGTCTGATTTTCATTGAATTAACTGAAAGCTAAAATAAAATATTGGTACTCTTCAGAAAAGCGATGTAATTAAAGTCTCTGTAATACGTCATTCATGCTATGAAGAATACAATCCAAAATTACACAGAATAAGAAAAAATGACAATTTAAGCCATATTTGTACCTACCTCAAGCAAGGTTCAGATATTGTAACAAGCAGAAAAGTGATTCTAAAGTAGTTGTTATTAATATAATCATAAATGTAAAGAAAAATATGCTCATAATGAATGAAAAAATAGAAACTTTCAGAGTTAAATAGAAAGTATAAGAAAAATCAAGTGAAAATTCTAGAATAAAAATTAATTTCAATTAAACAATAATGTGTGCACTTAATAGCAAAATGGACATGGCAGAAGATTTGATACATTTGACAATAGCTTAATGAGAATATATAGCTTGAAAAATATAGAGAAAAAATGGTGTTAAGATATGAACAGAACTTCAAGAAACTCTGTGACATCTAAAGGGCTGACATAACAATTGGGACCCTAGAAGGAAAGTAAAATGAAAAGGGGACATAAAAGTATTGAAGCTGTGGTCCCAGCTACTCGGAGGCTGAGGTGGTAGGATCCCTTGAACCCAGGAGGCAGAGGTTACGGTGAGCCACATTACACCACTGCACCCCAGTCTGGGCAATAGACCAAAGCCCTGTCCGAAAAAAAGTGTTAGGATAGAAGAAATGATAATTAAATATTACCAAAATTTGAAGATAACATAAATTTTCAGCTTCAAGAAGATAAGTAAGTTATAAGCAGGATAAATAGAAAGAAAACATGACTGAAGCAATGTTATAGTTAAAATGCTGAAAACTAAGTATAGCAAGAGAATTGTGAATGCCACAGAGACAAGTAACATGTTCCACGGAGTTGGGGCAATATCAGTGACTGCTGGTTTCTCATCAGAAATAACAGGACCATAACTTCAAAGTCCTAAAAGAAAAACAAAATGAGAGCTTCCCACACAGAATTCTATTTCATAGAAAACATTATTCAAGGATGAAGGCAAAATAAAGCTTTTTCAGTCGATGAAAACCAAGAGAAACTGCTTGTGAGCAGCCCTTCAATGTAAGAAACATAAACAAGGCTCTTCTGGACGAAGGGAAAGAATTTAATTTGGATTATGATCTTTAGGCTGAGTTAAAGAGCCCTGAAAATAATGAATATAAAGGCAACTATATGAGAAAATTTCCCCTCTTAGTTTATTTAATATACAAATAATTAAACATTCTAACACTACATCATGGGATGATGGCACACGTGGATTTATTTTATATATATAATGATTCTAGTTTAAAGGACAGACCCGCGGGTAGGAAACATACTGCTGAAGATTTTTCTACTTCATGTGTGGGAAAAGTTATGTTTTGTGTATGGTAAAATATTAATTCTAAGTATTCTGTGAAAAGTAAGACTGTATATTGACCTCTAGAGTGACTACAAAAAAAATACAAGAAGTTATAGTTAAAAAGAGAATACATAAAACAAAATGGAAATTTTAAAAGCATTCAAATAATACAAAAGAATTCAGGAAGGAAAAATGAAATGAGAAGGAGCAATGATTTAGTATTTCAGCCTGTGACCTGAGCTCCTGCACTGTCCCATGAGACTGGCCTCCTGCCCTTTCCCTTGATTTCATGGAAGACACCTGCAGGCTGTGTAAAGGACTGCTTGGTTGCAAGATTCTGGCTGGAAACTGATGGCAATCTCAGCAGCGTAATTGAAGAGATCCTAAGGGGCTTTACAAAGATGTGGGTAGGAAGGAGATGAAGTATCCAGGGAGTCAGAATAGCAGAATGTTACTCTTTGAGGCCTGCAGGTCCATAAAGGAACTTTTACCAGAACAGGAGAGAGTAGTATCTCCAGGGAAGAGGTTGTCCAACAGGAGAAAGAATGCAGCAACTATTGAACACCTTGATCTCTTTATTCTCTTGCCCTAAACTCCACTGATTCTTTCCCATTGGTCAAATAGGAGCCAAAGGGACAAGACAATTGTGATGGTGCCCTTGGTAGGGGTAAGTTTTCTAGGGCAAAGAGAAGGGCAGAGAAAGCATAGAGTAGACTTGAAGGAGAAAAAGGAACTTTCCTCTGTGCTCTGGGCCAACTTCTATGATCTTATTTAAATTCATAGTGCAAGGCTCTCGAGAAGGAAGCTGATAAACTTATCTCCTATTGTTTGATGTATAGCAGTAATTAGTTTTTCTAATCCTAGGAGACCCGAAATTTCTGGGCACTTAAATACTTTACATTGAAAAGAGAGATGGAATGGAATACAGGTCTATTAAACGCTTTTCTCAGCCTGAAGTCTGCAATCTTGCTAATATTTGCCTATGTTTAGTTTTATTTCAGTTCCTTGCTGAACACTTCAAAGAGTAGCCCATATACATCATGTTCTACATTTTTCTAATTTCTTTCCTAAAGGCAAAAGCTTGGATGGCAAGGGCTGCTTGAGCATTTATTGTAGCTAGCAGTTTTACCAAACATTTCAGCATGACTTCATTTTCAGTCTCAACGTTATTATTCACATTCTTATTCCTTCTCTTCCTGATTACTTCACCAATTACCCCACCAAGCACTGAACGAGCTCTAGTATTAATGACTCTACACTAAGGGCTATGCAGACGCAATTTAATTTTGTAGGAGATATGAGGATTAATTTAGCTATTGTATTAGAAACAAGTACTTAAGTGAAACTGGATATAGAGATAAAGCTATGATTTTTAAAAAATACAATGTAGAGTAAATATGTGCCCCTTATATAAAAAATTACAGTCCTGCTGAATAAAGAGAAATAAACGTATGGTTTCTGAAGAGCAATGTGAAAGGTGTTTATTTCCAGTGCACACAGTTCTACTCCGCTGGAGCATTCATGAGGATCAAAATGTGGTGAGGATATTTACATTTAAGGAGTGACAAAAGTAGAATAAAGAAAATCCAGGGATACTACTATGAGGTGATAAGCTTTGAGTACATTTTTGAGGCTAATTTCTTTCTTTTTGTAATTTTAATTTTTATTTATTTATTTATTTAAAATGATACTTTAAGTTCTAGGGTACATGTGCACAATGTACAGGTTCATTACATATGTATACATGCGCCATATTGGTGTGCTGCACCCGTTAACTCGTCATTTATATTAGGTATATCTCCTAATGCTATCCCTACCCCCTCCCCCCACCCAAAGACAGTCCCCGGTGTGTGATGTTCCCCATCCCATGTCTAAGTGTTCTCATTGTTCAATTCCCACCTATGAGTGAGAACATGTGGTGTTTGGTTTTCTGTCCTTGCGATGGTTTGCTCATAATGATGGTTTCCAGTTTCATCCATGTCCCTACAAAGGACATGAACTCATCCTTTTTTATGGATGCACAGTATTCCATGGTGTATATGTGCCACATTTTCTTAATCCAGCCTATCATTGTTGGGCATTTGGGTTGGTTCCAAGTCTTTGCTATCGTGAATAGTGTTTTGAGGCTAATTTCTTTAATTTTGAAATCACAAGCTTATGGGCACATAGAAATCACACGGACACTGAAAGGAATCTGAGATATGAATTGACCACCAGAGAGCTGTAGACACATCAGTTTCTAAACTAATATTGAATAGTGTCTTCTTCTTATAGCTGACTCCTAAAAATTAGCATAACAATTAATACTTTTTGATATATTTTCTACTAATATCTGTTACTTTTTCAATGTATACAACTTAAAATTTTGTTCTACTTTCTGTAAAGTTCAGGTGCATTTGATATTTTTTGATAATGGTAAGGTCATTGAAAACAGGGTCTAAGAGCTTCGGGCTACTTTGTTGTTTTACTTTCTATAAATGGAATGAAATTGGATGGTTATTAGAGACTTAAAACGTCATTCTATCACGCAAAACAATTTGACTGTATATTTTTGGCAGATTCGTATGCGGTCCCTGTATGTGCCACGCATTGTGCTGGGCACGGAGTTCTGGAAAAGAGCCAAAGATCCCCTCTGTGTGTTGGCCTCTGGGTTATTTATTTCCTCATAATAGGTGAACACCCATTCTAAAGCCTGTAGGCGCCAAACTTAAATTTGCACGTCCAGTTGTTTTAAACATAGCCCAAAGAAGCAGATGTTTAGCTACTTAGAACCTACCTACTTGGTATTCCTCACAAAACTACCCCCAACTTATAGGCCTAGATGCGATAAACCCTTTTGCTATAAGGACCTCAAGCCTCTGCTGTGCTTCAACGCTGTCTAATCAAGAGAGTCTTTTCCATGGTGCCGAGCCACATCATCTAGACATTGAGCCCCTCTCCAATCCTTCTCTCCTCCAGGAGCTGCCTTGCTCTCTTTATGGTTCTTGCCAACTCAGCTGGCCACACTGTAGCCTCCGGATAGGGTCCTTCCCAGAGGGACTTCCACTGTGCAAACCTGTCAAAGCAGCTCTCAAAAAGCTATGCACACTACTAACACCTTGTGGTCCTATATTTTCCCTCTAACTCCCTACGTACGGATGACATGAAGATAAATATTACAGGATTACAGAGTCTGGTGAGAGGGTTGGAGTGATGGGAGTTTGTGAATCTGCCTCTGAATCTTGGAGTGACTCACAATCTGGAATTGAACCTAAGAGGTGACACTCTGGTTATATGAGTTGGCTTGTGGTTAGAATGGGGCTTGAGGAAAGCTGAATATGTATGTAAGGGGTTGCAAAAAGAAAGATACAAAGAATAGAATGACTCAGGATAAAGCCGGGATATTAAAATGAATTTGCTGTGTCTGCAGAATATGGAGGGGACTGAGAAACTAACATACAGAGAAAGCAAAAATGACATGAGATGCAACTTATTTTAAGATTTCAAACAACCATAAAAATTATTTAAAAGAGTAAACCATTGAGCCAATTAAAAACATTATGTAAAAAGAAAATATTCTGAGGGGAAAAAGAATACTAGCAGGATTAAGATGCGCTAAGATCGTAGTTGTCAAAGCTTAAACCTACAATCAGTAATTACGGCATCTCAAAGCCTATGTTATCAGTGAGGAGCCAGGCAGTAAAGGTTTCCTTTCTCACTGCTGCCACCCATGTGTGTACAATTAGAGAACTTTTGACGTATTATAATTAATTGTTGACACTGTCTTCTCAGAGATACAATGAGACCTTCAATAACTGGAACATTGTCTTATTTCTCTTCGGATACTTCTAAGTTCAACAGATATTTATGTTAATAAATAAACCCACATACAGGTTTGATTTGCGTATACCCTTTTAACATACTCATGTAAGGTGTACTCTAACCCCCGCTTCTCCGAGTTTCAGCAAAGTAGGTAAGTTACTCTGAGGTAAGAATACAGTTAAAACTTCACTGAGGCCGGGCGCCGTGGCTCACGCCTGTAATCTCAGCACTTTGGGAGGCCGAGGAGGACAGAGTGAGATTCCGTCTCAGACAAAAAAAAAAAAATACATACTACACTTTATGCTGCTTACAAGTGACATTCTTAAATATGAGATAAAGAACAGCTGAAAGAAAACAAAATTCAAAAAAGACTTTCATGGCAAACCCCAATAAAAATAAACCTAATATAGCTATGTTATACAAATTTGAGTAGAAAAAGAAAAATATCAGAAAGAAATAGAGACATTGTATAATAAATGGGAAATACACTGGACAGTATAATATGTTCTACACTTAGGTGCACCTGTGATATAGTATCATATTGAAGCAAAAATGGCAAAAAATTTAGAAATAGACAAAGCCATAATGCGAGTGAAAGTTTTAACATCCTTCTTTTTGTAACCTGTAGAAAAAATAAAAATTAATAGAGAAATAGAAAATTATAATAAATTGAACAACACACCTAATTTTATTGACTTATACATACCACTTCACCACAAAATATTACAATACAATTTGATTTGAAATGATTATGAAACATTTTCCAAACTGAATTTATGCTTGGCAATAAGTCAAATTGCAGAAAATTTCAAAGCATTGTACTCAAATACAGTAAGCTCTTTGACAATAGGGCAAAATAAACTAGAAATCAGCTTGGCAATAAATCAAATCACAGAAAATTTCAAAGCATTGTACTCAAATACAGTAAGCTCTTTGACAATAGGGCAAAATAAACTAGAAATCAGCAATGAAAATATAAGCAGTAAATTATTTAACATTTAGAAATTAAGCAATAGACACCTACATAATACAGTACTTAATGAAGGAATAAAAATCAACATAGCGAGTATTTTAAATTAAATGACAATAGTCCAGCGTTTTTGGTGGTATGTAGGTAAAGCTATGTTTAAGAAAATGCATAGCCTTGAAGGAATACTTTACATAATTAATTAACATTTATCTAAGGATCTTAAAAATATAGTAGCTTAAATTCAAAGTCAGTAGAATGAGATAAATAATAAAAACAAGTGGAAATTGATTGCATAGAAAATTGTAAAAGAGGATGATAACATAATCAAATGTAACTTCTTGAAAAAAATTTAATTTAAAAAGTAAGAATCAAGAAAAAACATAAAAAAGAGGAATAAATTGGTTATCATAACATATCCTATAGCTATTCCAAAGAAAATAGGTTATAAATTATATTGATATCAAAAAATTTTCAAATTTAGTTGTAGATGTATTTCTAGAACAAACATAAATGAAGAAAGTAGACATAAGAACAACAAAAAACTGAGTAGTCCAATATCTATTAAACAGGCTGAAAGAATTTTCACTCCTTTTTACGGGCCCTAAGACTTCATTGGTGAATTCTTTTGAATACTTAAAGATGATATAACACCACTTTTACACAAACTTCTCTAGAACATAGAAAAGGAGAAAACACTTTTCAACATATTTTGGGGGAGCATCCTAATCCTGCTACCCAAATCTGATAATTATATCACAGAGATGACAATTAAGGACTTTTCCTCCTAATTATAATTATAAAAGCCATAAACACAATATTAGCAAAACATTCCAGCCACTTACAAGACAAGAAATCAATAATACCAAGTAGGTCTAGTCACAGAACAGAAGATACAATTAAAAGAATTAAAAGGCAGCTGAGAAATAAGAGATTACCTATAATACCTATAAGAAATAAAGAGTAAGATGTAGAGTATATCAGCACTCTTGTAATACAATAGTAATAATAAAAGACAATCAAGGTAATAAAAATATAGACTAAAGACTTATATAAGTATAATGTGCCTGACACACATACTCACATGTGTGCAGGATATCCAAATGATCATTAACGTGGTAGCTCACACTTGTAATCCCAGAACTTTGGGAGGCCAAGGTGGGAGGATTGTTTGAGTCCAGGAGTTTAAGACCAGCCTGCACAACATGGAGACACCCCATCTGTATTAGACTGTTCTCACATTGCTACAGGAGAACTACCTGAGACTGGATAATTTATGAAGAAAAGATGTTTAATTGACTCACAGTTCTGCATGGCTGGGGACGCCTCAGGAAACTTATAATGATGGCGGAAGGGGAAGGGGAAACAAGGCAGGTCTTCACATGGACAAAGCAAGAGGAAGAAAGCAAAGGGGAAGCTCTACACACTTTTAAACAATTAGATATCATGAGAACTCACTCACTATTATGGGAACAGCATGGGGGATATCTACCCACATGATCCTATTACCTATCACCCGGCCCCTCCCCCAACAATGAGAATTATAATTCGACATGTTATTTGAGTGGGAACAAAAAGCCAAACCGTATCACTGGCTCTAAAAAAACAATTGGCCAGGCATGGTGGCATGCACCGGCAGTCCCAGGTATGCAGGAGGCTTCGGTGGGAAGATGGCTTGTGAGCACAGGAGGTAGACACTGCAGTGAGCTGAGATCATACCACTGCACGTCAGCCTGGGCAACAGAGTGAGGCACTGTCTGAAAAAAAAATTTTTTTAAAGGTGCTTCAAATTATTAGTCCTATGGGAAATACATTTCAAATTAAGTTAGACAATACTACAAACTCACCAGAACTGTGAAATTTTAAAAATGATCT
The DNA here is from genome assembly GCF_029289425.2 of Pan paniscus. Taxonomy (NCBI): domain Eukaryota; kingdom Metazoa; phylum Chordata; class Mammalia; order Primates; family Hominidae; genus Pan; species Pan paniscus. The sequence goes on from NC_073256.2 coordinate 20,152,964, forward strand.
CGCTAATGACGGGAAGAAACAGAAACATTTGTGTAACGTGGGTGTGTAAGTTGGTAAAGCTATGTGGGGAAATTTTTGAAAGGTTCTCCATATTCTGAACATGTCTATGTCTGATGACAACAATTCCACTTTAAAATATCCGAAAGAAATGTGTATGTGCTTGCACCAAGACGTGTTTACATGATTGTTCATAGTAATTTTATTCATAATAATTGCAAACTAGAAACATCTCTGTTCATCATCATTATACCGGAAAAAATAAATTGTAGTATATCCATGCAAAAATGTACTAATTCTCACCTTTTTTCACATCTCAACATCAAATATAATATTGATATAAGAAGCCAGAATTTTAAAAAAAAACATAAAAGCAGAAAACAAAAAACATTCAAAATGAATCTATGATGTTAGAAGTCAACAATATGGTAACGCTTTGGGGAGGGTGATGTAGTAATGACAGGGAGGAGGTGTAATTGGTGCTGTACAGTAATGATTGAATCATAATTTATTTCACAGTCTGGGCATTGGTCCCATGGGTATGTTTATTTCATAGAAATTCACCAAGATGCACACATAATTTATGAACTTTTCTCTATATATTGTGCTTCCACAGAAGTACGTATTTCACACACACACACACACGCATACACATACACACCATTATATTTTTAATTACATGACATTAACAGAAGAACACATACACTGAGCAGGTAGGGGCCAAAAAACTTTTCGTTTGTTCCTTTCGTATACACAATGTAACAGTCTCTTAGCAGACTGTCTGCAAAATATTTTTTTCATTCTGTACATGAATCATGCAGACATCCTTCTTCTAAATAAATTATTTGTTATTCTAAGGTATGATTTATGAGTACAAATGGTGCTATATTGTTGAGTCAAGCATAAGACTTTAAAACAGACCAGGTGCAGTGGCTCATGCCTACAATCCCAGCATTTTGGGAGGCCAATGTGGGAGGATCTCTTGAGGCCAGGAGTTAAAGATCAGCTTGGGCAACATAGCAAGACCTCATCTTCGGAACAAAATGAAACAAAACAACAAAACAAAACACCAAAAATGTTACAATAAATAGATTACATGTAACCATAATTGACATAGTTTGATGATTGGAAATTACTAACCTGTTTCTTAAATGGGCTATAATTTTGAGTAATATTAGACTATATTTTGAGCAAATACATGTGTATGAATATATATACAACTATATATGCAAATACATGTATATGAATATATATACAACTATATTTGCATATACATGCAATTACCAAATAACATTTTTTTTTGTTTTGTGGGAAAAAAAAATAACAAGTCAGTTACGTGTTTTTTCCCCCTGTGTTTTCTTCCACCATAGTTTTAGAAAATTAGGGGAAGTGACATCCTGAAAAGAGCTGGATGTTTGATTGTTTAACTTTGTTCTACAGTTATTAGATTTCTTAAAAACCATGAACACAAAACATTTTCATGTCACAGATGGTTTACTTTAAAGAAACAAAAGACCGATGAAGCTGATAAATGCCTAAGCCTGAAAATACCATTTAGAAATGCAGGTTGTTAAACGATGTAGAGACCTATGGCTGCTGCATGTGTTTCTGATTTCCCTGTTAACTGTATAGACCCTCACCTTCTCCTATGCGTCATGAAAATAATTTCTAGTTTAACTATTAAAAACAATCTGGTGTTGTCAACCTACATTTTTTTAAATACGCAGGGACCAAAGGAAATAAGAAAATAAAGCATTTCATTTTTAATACACATTCATGCATCTTAGGTAATTGAGCTTTATACACCTTGATGTTGGTAAACTTTCTGTGTTGAGTTGAATCTCATAATTGATGCCTAGCCTGTGTTTCTTTATTTTTAAAAGCTTAGCTAATGTGTGTAAGATGGTAAAGGGAACAAGAAATATACTCAAACTATCCTACTAAAGTGGAATGAGAGAAATAAGTATATTGGTGCCTGCTCACACATAGCAAACCTGTTACATAGTGTAATTTACCTTTTTAGCCTGATTAAGTGTGTATCATTATTCCTTTGCAAAGAGAACACTGGTACCTAGAAATATTATATATATTTCCTAAGATTAGAAAACTAATAAGCTGTAAAAGAGAGTATCAAATCCAATTTTATTTAAAGGCCATATTTTCTACTATATCCCATTGCCTTTGAAGTTATTGAGTGATTGACTCACCAATGCACTGAATGAATTAAATAAAAGTGAATGAATTAATAAACTACTATTGAGTAAGAACATAATGGCTGGAAACTTTTGACACTTGGTGACATTTTCAGCCATAGTATTGATACAGGGCAGGTGAGCCCCAAAACTGGGGCTTAACCTGGGAGGGTTCTTGGTTTTTCCTGGGAAAGAATTCCAGGGCAAGTTGGTAGCGTTAAACAGTGACTTTTACTGAAGCGGCAGTGCACAGAAGCAGCAGAGGAGGGCTACCCCGTAGGCAGTGTGCCCAGATTAGCAGCTCAGAGGCTGTTCCACAGTCATATTTACATGCACTTTTAATTATACGCAAATTAAGGGGCAGTTTATTCAACAATTTCTAGGAAAACAGTGGTGACTTCTGGTTGTCAGGTAATTGCCATGGAAAAGGGCAGTAACTTCTGCATGTTGCTGTGGAATAGTAAACTGACATGACACACTGCTAGGCATGTTTTATGGAAAGCTACTTCCGCCCTAGGCTCTGCTTAGCCAGTCTTCAATTTGGTCCAGTGTCTAAGCCCCACCTCTGGAATCCAGTCCCACCTCTTATCTCAATATGATATGTTTAAACATGTTTGCATTCTTATCATTTTATTTCTGCTATATGTTAGACATATCTTATGCTTTTGTGTTACAGCCTGCAAGAATTCAGGACAAAGTGAACTGTCTATCTCTGACACAGCTGAGAACTCTGTGGTCACTAAGGCCAATTACTCCAGAGGAGGGAGAAGTAATCACCTCAAGCTCAAATGCTAAGAACATGTAGATCAACCAAAATAATTGCTTCCTGGCCAGTTAATGTTTCAAGGAAAGATTAAAGGAAGAAAGTTCTTGCCCAGATTTTTTTCTTAACAGTCACAGCAAGAGTTTGCAAGAAATAATTGACCGTTTCGTGGAAATCACATTCACATATCTTTAACACAGAGAAAAACAGAACTATACTGTTGCTTGTTTGTCAGGAATACACAGTTTGACAGTTTCTCTACCAAAGAATTATGAGAACTAGAGCGTTCATAAATAATAACATGAAGCAGTCTATTACTAAGTCTGATATGTAGGTGGAGCTTGGCCTCTTAAAACACTGAAAAGACAAATGTAAATCAGTACTGACAGAGCAATCTAAGAAAATTCCATTTAAGTATGTTTTTGTTGTTTGCAAATGAAAACTATCCAACACTTCAACTTATCAAAAATCATGTCCAGTTCAACGTATTTTCACTAATATGTAAAACAATAAAAAATTGCAATGAGGAAGATTGGGGGTGCTGACTTTTGAATGAATAATTATTTTTCTGTTGTTTTAAGGAGGTAAGTATCATTATATGCCATTTTAATGTTAACTCTGTATATATATGTTCAGTCTTACTATAAGTAAAAGTCTATGTTAAACCTTACTGTGAACTTCAAGATGTGTATAAAACAACTCATGTCTTTGATATCAGCGTACTGTAGAATATGTGTGTGTGTGCATTTACATGCATAAATAAGAGATGATAAAGGATATTACATTATTGTGATTTGCAACTCAGGAAAAATGTAGAAACCATAAAGTAAGATGCATTACAAATTGATTTCAAAACTACCCTTAAGTTAATGCTAACCCACAATTGCATGGTTGCTGAAACTAAATATTTTAAAGTGTTAGTTGCTAATTGAGAATTTTGCCTTAATCACATTTTCTAGGTTAATATATTCAGAACAAAATAGATAGTAACTACAAATCTTTAGCCAGTTTACACTGCCTCCACTCCCAAGTCATGATATATGCTGATACAAATTATATGAATTAGGGTTTTGTTGTGAGAATGATGCATTACAAGCAATTCCAGAATCTTTTCCATGGCTGCAGCACAAACACGTACTTCTCATTCACAAGCGTGTGGTTTAGCTAGACATGCTGAGCCTGAGTTCCCGTTTGCTTTGTGTGTCTGTCATCCTGAGACACAGGCTGGAAGTGATGCCAACATGGGGTCTGCTCTTCTGATTGGGAATGGCAGATGTGCAGTCAGGCTGGGAGCAACTCATTTTGCTATTAGAAGCCTCAGCTCAGAACTTGTATGCACTCACTGCTGTCCCCAGCACATTGACCACAAAAATCTCATGGCAGAGACCTTTCTCAATAGCATGAGGAAATGTTCTCAACCCATAGGGACACAAGTCCCAGGAATGGAGGGACGAACAAAGTGTAAGCAAATCATGCTTATCACACCACACACCAGTTCACATCCATAATTCAGTAGAGACCAGTGTGTAAAGATGGCATTAATAACTCTTGAATAACCATTCGGCATATCAAAACACAGTGGAAACTATTCGACATTTAAAACCATGGGCATCTGTTAGAAATATCAGAATAATTCAGAAGTTAAACCTGTGCCCTCCACCTTTTTTATTCCTGCTTGACCTTTTTAAGTATATTTACCCTTATCACCTGGAGACGTAGCCTCAAAGGTGAAAAAAGTAGCAACCCCGACAAAGATAAGGATTTCACGTATTTAATGTCCTCTAAGCAAATATCCTGTCATTGATAATTGGAGAACACATCGTCAGGGGTGTTATCTCCATTATTTCTGGAAGAAACACTTCAGATGCAGTTTAAAGAAATTATAGAAAAAAAAAAAAAACGTCAGAAGGAAACTCCATTCTTCTCTAGCAGAAAACAGCTAGGACAGGAGAGGATTCTGTCTCCTCGTTCCTAGGAAAAAAGATCTGGAGACTAAATAATTATGCTTCCCTCTAATAAGTTTTCTAACTCATTGTAGGACATTTACCCATTAAACATATCTCTGAACATAAGGGAAACTTTAGAATAGAAGCTAGAAAATAATTTAGATATAATTGACTTCAATTCACTGTTTTATTCTACAGGACACTTAATTAAATTTGAATTCCAGATTTTAAAAAATTGTGCAAGTGTATCCTATGCAATATCTGGGATATACTTATACTAACAAAAGTGTATATGGTTTATCTGAAATTGCAATTTAACTGGTCACCTCTGCTCTATCTGGAAGCCCTACCAGGCCACTTCTTCAGGTTTTAAAATTTTAGTTTTGGGAATTTCCAGATTGTCGTATTATTTAAATTAATTCCTAAGAACACATATGTAAAATTGTTAAACACATACTTAAGGTAATTTAGGCAATGAATAATTTCAGAATTCTATGGAAATTTTGACTCCAAGTCAAGTCTCAAAAACATCTCCTAAGAATGGGCAAACTGTCAAAAAAAATCACTAAACTATGCCTGACTTCAACTTTCAAATTTAATTAATCAAATGGCTTTATATGTGCATAATTTTGAGTCAAAACTGGAGGTTAATAATTATGTTTGCATTTCATAACCACACACGCATTTATTTTTTGCAAGAACTTCAATCTCAATATTTCCACAGTGTTAATTTTCACAGAGTTAAAAACACCTGGAATACTTCTGGTTTCAGATCCTTGAGGAATCGCCACACTGTCTCCCACAATGGGTGAACTAATTTACACACCCACCAACAGTGTAAAAGCATTCCTATTTCTCCACAGCCTCTGCAGCATGTGTTGTTTCTTGACTTCTTAATAATCACCATTCTGACTGGCATGAGATCATATCTCATTGTGGTTTTGATTTGCATTTCTCTCATGACGAGTGATGATGAGCTTTTTTTCATATGATTGTTGGCCACATAAATGTCTTCTTTTGAGAAGTGTGTTTTCATATCCTTTGGTGACCCAGCAATCCCATTACTGGGTATATACCCAAAGGATTATGAATCATTCCACTATAAAGACACATGCACACATATGTTTACTGCAGCACTATTTATAATAGCAAAGACTTGGAACCAACCCAAATGCCCATCAATGATAGACTGGATAAAGAAAACATGGCACATGTACACCATGGAATATTATGCAGCTGTAAAAAAAATGAGTTCATGTCCTCTGCAGGGACATGGATGAAGCTAGAAACCATCGTTCTCAGAAAAAAAACACAGGAACAGAAAACCAAACACCACATGTTCTCATTCATAAGTGGGAGTTGAACAATGAGAACACATGGACACAAAGGGGACATCACACACAGGGGCCCATCAGGGGGTGGGGGACAAGGGGAGGGAAAGCATTAGGACAAATATGTAATGCATGAGGGGCTTAAAACCTAGATGACAGGTTGATGGGTGCAGCAAACCACCACAACCCATGTATACCTATGTAACAAACCTGCACGTTCTGCACATGTATCCCAGAACTTAAAGTATATATATATAAAACACCTGGAGTAAAATCAAAGTAATAACCATCTTTATACGTACATACACACACACACATGCACACACCCCTACATGTAAAATTTTTTATGAGAATTGGAAAAGTACATAACAGTTATATTAATTTCCTGTCAAGCTAAGGGTTAACTAGAAAATTGATTTTGTCTCAAATCTTAGTTGAATGCATTTATGAAATAAACCAGTATTGGTGGAACTAATATAAGCTGATTTAACATTATTTCTAATATATTTATCATTTATTTTTTTTGAACTCCTCAACCACATGCAGAATCTCAGAAATTCAGTGGTTCAGCTGTGCCACTTTCTGCTCCTGGAGACCGCCGGGCACTATCTTTAGAAGTGAAGTATTTCCTACAGGCACTGGCTCATCAAGCAGGGAGCACTTAGAAAGCTGTTTGTGCAGCTCAAGTGTCTTGCTTCATCACGACTTCGTATTGTAATTAGACTCACAAAAGATAATTAAAAAAAATCAAGTTGCTAATTTGAATGGGGCATTAAAAATATAGCTATAGAAAAATGGCATAACAGTAGATAAATACATGAGAAAAATAGAAAAAAAATTGTCTTATCTTTGCAGGTCCAGCACCTAGTGAAAGCCTACAGCAGTAAATGTTTTAAATAAATGAAAATAAACAAATGGCATAAGCAAAGGGAACTATTTTGGAAGGAAGCTGATTAATATTTAATGACAACTTATTACATGTCGGTTGTTTTTGATTTTATCTATTTTTATTTAAAACACAATGTCAATCTTTTTTCCTTTTAATTGAAAACTAGGAAGCTAAAACTTAAGGGAAGAAAGCACCCAGAAAGACAAACACACACATGCGCACACACACACAATTCATTTTAAAAATCACAAATTAGAAAGTGGTGTAGATTTTTCATCCAAATCTGTCTGATATGAGATGCTATGTTTTTTCAAGTATACTCCACTATTTCATCATTCTATAGAAAAGAGGTTTTAAAAATTAATTTTTTAAACTTTCAAAACTTCTGTTTTATGATATCCTTCGTAATCCAAAATCCATAAACTATGAACACATCAACTGTTTGTTTCTGAGTCCAAGTTTTACTCTGTCACCCAGACTGGAGTGCAGTGATACAATTTCAGCTCCGTGCAACCTCCGACCCCCCAGAAAGCGATTCTCCTGCCTCAGCCTCCCGAGTAGCTGAGATTACAGACACGGGCCACCATGCCTGGCTAATTTTTGTATTTTTAGTAGAGGCGGGGTTTCACCATGTTGGCCAGACTGGTCTTGAACTCCTGGCCGCAAGTGATCCACCCACCTCCACCTCCCAAGGTGCTGGAATTACAGGTGTGAGCCACCGTGCCTGGCCTCAAGTTATTAATAAAACAAAATGTTATGTATTTATCAAATGTTTGGAATTCTTACCCTAGGACTATATATTTGTGTTGGTTCACACATCCCTACTGTACCAACTCCATGTTACTTCAGTTTATTTTGAAACTTCTAATTACAAATACATATATAAATGGAGGGACTGATTCATTCCAAGTACTAGGAGGTAAGCAAATGTGTGTCCTGCACAGAAAATAAATGAGAGGCTGAATTCTAAAATTATTGACTTCTAAGTACAAAATTCTAAAACTGTTGATTTCCAAACGGTAAGAGATATAAAATATCTTGTGGGCCACAAAAAAATTATACGTCTATTGTGGCAGGCAGGGAGGAATAGAGCTGGGAGTGGTGGCTCTTAAGCAATTAGCTGAAACCTTACCTTTATCTGAATAGTTCTAATACGATTGAGATAAAAATTTCATCTACAAAAGTAACTTTCACTCTGGACAGTACAAATCCATGACTTAACCAGTTCAGAGAAAATGATAAAATGCCTGAAAAATTTATAAGATCAAAATATTATGGGGTGGGGGCTGCTTTTAGGTAAAATCTGAAGTTATGAATTCAGGGAATGTTTCAGTTTCAGATTGGCAAAGATGATCCACATCAAACATTGTAATGCCGTTTTGGATAAAAAAAGTGATTGAATTATCAAATTATAAAGCATGCCTCTGTAAACTTAGAACCTACCGATGTCTTGTTCATTCTTTTGTGTGTTACTTGGGTTAAGACACTTCTTCATCTTACCTTCCTATTTGAAAACTAGGCAATTAGTTCAGGTGACCTTAAAAGTTTTTTGCAATATTCTACTTTTTATATTTAATATGAGGGCAGAAAATTGTCAGAAAAGCAAAGTGAGAATGTGCAATGGCTGTGTAAATGTTGGAAATTCAAAGAGCTGAAACAGGTAATCTGGAATGCCAATTTGTCTTGCCGGAAATTTAGAAATTTTAGTAGCAGAAAAAAACAAAACAAAACAAAAAAAAAACAGGACAGAGAAAGTGATTACAACAATTCCAGATACACAGACTAGCAGAGAGAATGGATGAATTTAGTATGACATCCTGTGGTAATTACGATTTTAACGGTATTAACATAAGAAATGCATCTGACGGTGAAGGAATCATTGGAAGAGACATTCATATATGGTCATGCTAAAATCAAGATGAGAAACTACTTAATTGGAAAAGAGCTAGAAAGAGTTTAAGATGCAAGAAACTACAAAAATAAATAAATCAATCCTGAAGCAATTAGAGAAGGCATGCATGCCCACTCCCCACCTAGACTGGTGAATTTATTGTTCCATGCACTTAAATATTTGAGCCATTTGGGCTAAGATTCTATGGAGCTAGTTAAAGCATATGGTTATGGGGCATATTGAGATTTATACATACTTACTAGCCTTCAAAGGAGCCAACTCTAACTGGAGAGATAAGATAGGTGCAGAATTAATGTAATAAAAATAAATACTACTAGAGATGTTGTGGGACCTTTTTGCATTGATTTATCGAACGTCATGCTAAGTGCTTACGCTGCCCTTTGGAGGGAAAGGACGTGGTTTCTGTGCAGAGAGTGGTAGCATCCTTGTTAAGTGGACAAAATCATCAGTCTGCATAATAGCCTCATTGGCTCAGGGTGTGTCTCACTCACAGTGACCAGCATCTGTGTCTTTGCTGGAATCTGAACCCACAGTGCTGGAGCTCACTTTGCTGTACACAAAGGGGAATGGGAGGTGCCTGGGAATTTTTGCTCTCTAGAGTAACCTCTACCCAATGATTGACAGATGTTAAGATATAAATATTCCACTTTCCTTTTGAATGATTCTAATTGTCACCAGAATTCCTTGCCAGGGTTCAGTCCATGCTATCTTCTGTTGACTTCCGGTGAGAGCACACCCATGTCTGGCCAGCACTCTTTTTCTGGCTCACTTCTTCATTTCCCTACTGTTTTAATTCCTCCTTGGGAATTCTTCACAATCAATCATATTCACAGGAATCTTGTTTCAGGGTTTGCTTCTGGGGACTCCAAGCAATGATACTTTTCCAAAGTCCAAGTCCTTCTTTATATGAGGGGAGGGTAGAAATATGCTGAACTGTAAAACCAAACTTCACAGCTTCTTATTAGATGGAAGTGGCCCTGGGATATGGTTCCAATGAATGGTACATCAGAGGAAACCTATTGGATATTTCAGAAGAAGGTTTACTTCCTAGTGCAGTGATTCTCTCCAAAGCATCATTCTATCTCCTACCTGGAGTATATGCAGGGAGCTGGAGGCAGGACAGCCCAGAGGTGACCATGAAGACCAAGGGAAGCCCTGAAAACCCCAGAGCAGAGGAGAAAAGGTGCATGTTCGATGGTGAGTGTCACCAGAGACATTGGAGGGCCACAGCCTCAGAGCTGGACTACCTGCTTCCACGGGTGTTATAAGGTTATGCAAATAAAGCACTGTGTTTAAGCTGTGCACAGCTCTGTTCCCGTGCAACTGACTTCAATCTCTAATTGATACAGTGGAAAGAGAAGACAAATAATCCGCCCCACACACCCCCAGGACACAAGTGTACCTGTGTAACAAACTTGCACTTGTATCCCCGAACTTGAAATAAAAACTTTAAAAATGATTTTCAATGTTTTCAATGGAGTGTGAAGGGCCAGCTCCCTTCCCTGGGGTTGGGTTGGGACAAGTCACATATCAGAGTCCCCTGTAGGGTCAGGTGGAAGCTGCCCCTGGGAGTTTGCCTATTTCCAGGCTGGTCTCGAACCTCTGGGCTCAAGTGACCTGCCTGACTCGGCCTCGCAAAGTGCTGGAGTTACAGGCATAAGCTACCATGCCCAGCCTTTTCTACAATTTGTATTTGTTTCAATTCAGAATCTGATTCAAACAAAAAGAGAAGGCTAGGTTTTGAGATGTAATGAAAGATACATTTCAAGGGAAAAGTTTGAACCTATAGAATGTCAGAAAATTCAACATGTCAATATTTATAGATTGCTAGTTTGATTCTTCCAAATCTGTTAATAAAATTGTAAATATCCCAGTGAAAAACGGTATGTTAGAAAATCTCCACTGACAACCCAATTACAGTGCATTCCTGGCAGTTGGAAGAATAACATTGCCAGGGGCACTGGGAACACAGGAGCACTTAAACTGAAATTGGTACATCTGCAAAGACATGCTGACTTGGGCATCTTAGTGGTAAACACCTCATATCTGCACACTGATAGCTGGATGTTATTTGGTATTGTCACATAAACAATCCCTTGCCATTTGTCACATTTTTGCTTATTTTTGTCCAAGTGGAAAATCGCCTTGCTACCACTTATTTCACCCATAGTTCTGCCTATTACATCGTCATAGTAATGTGGAATATTTCTGCTGTAAATTTTCAGGTACCAGCCCTGTTTATGAATATTTACCTAAACACATCTCTTCTGTTTGTACGTCATTGGCACTGTTTTCAAATTAGTCAAGGGCTTATAGAATTAATAGGCTGCATGGCCAGTCTTCAGGTCTACATTCCCATCCTGGAGGGTTTACGTTAAATATTTGAGCTAAATTATCAAAACAGAAGGCACCCTTTCGTGACATTTTCCAGTGGCTATTCCCAAGGCGTGCTGTTTGGAGATGAAGGCACTTGCATCTCCAGGGAGGAGACTTCTGGACTTAGATCTTGTGTGGCTGTGCACAGTGATTATAAGGGCTCATGTACAAGGCATTTGGGAAGGGCTATGCCCATTTTACTTCCGTATACCCAGAGGTGAGGCTGTTCAAAGATACCTTAATCCTGAAAGAGGGACACAGTGGTAAAAACCAAAGGGCCAGGTGTAAGACTTTATTCACCATGTAGGGGGCACTCTCATTATCCAAACTAACTGATACTGATGCATAAGAATGACTTACCGGGAGAGGAAAGATGTGGTTAAAGTGATAATGCGTATGAACTCCCTGTTTAGCTCAGCGCCTGGTGTAGAGTGACAGCTTGATAAAAGGTAAGTAATAATAATTATTTCCAAAATACTCATATGTTTTAAATATTAAATAGGGTTTAAATTGTTTTTTTAAAAAAGGGCAAAGGCCAGGTGCAGTGGCTCACATCTATAATCCTAGCACTTTGGGGGACTGAGGCAGGCAGATCACCTGAGGTCAGGAGTTCGACACCAGCCTGGCCAACATGGCGAAACCCCATCTCTACTAAAAATACAAAAATTAGCTGGGTGTGGTGGCGGGTGCCTGTAATCCCAGCTACTTGGGAGGCTGAGGCAGGAGAATTGCTTGAACCCGGGAGGCAGAGGCTGCAGTGAGCCGAGATTGCACCACTGCACACCAGCCTGTGTGATAGAGCAAGACTCCATCTCAAAAAAAAAAAAAAAAACAGGCAGAACATGAATCTAAAATATTTATGAAGGAGTATCTATTTTTAAAAATGGCAAAGTTGTTACTGAAAATCCATAAACTAGGAATGCAAGTTGTAAAGACCAAGAGTCTTAAGGCCGTTCCATCACCCATATACACAGGCCAAGATGAAGAGGCCGGGGGAACTCTCCCTTCAGGAACACTTGTTTTTTTTGTTTTTTTTTTTTTTACCAGTAGCCCATCCAAAATGAAGCCTCTCCAGTTCTATGGGCCATGCCTTGATGGATGGAAAAGTATACCTGTAATAAAAGCTGCCTTTCTCAACAGCATTTCCCTATTTTCTGCAGAAAAGGTGGTAGTTTGTCAGTTTCGACTGACATGTAAGTGGTGGGGAAACAAAGATAAACCACATGGGGGCCAGTGGAGACACCACCACTTCACCAGGAGTCGCTGATGTCTACGCTGCTGCTGGATCCAAACCCCATCCATACCATTTACGAGAGGTGGGATCTTGGGAAGTTACTTTACTTCTTCCCTCCCCATTTTTGCTTTCTTAAAATGGAGAGTATGACAATGATGTTACCTCTGTCACAGCACGGCAGTGAGTATTAAATAAAGCAGTTTAGGGAAAGTACCTAACTTCATGATTGCTCCGTGTTCAGCATTCAAATAATGTTAGTCGTACGCACTTGGAAGTCCAAATCCCCAACTTCCCATTTATTTCTGGAAAAGTTAGCCCATTTACCTACTTAAGATCTTGTAGAAATAGAGGTGTGCAGATGAAGAGAAGGGGATGGGGTTGTCAAAGGAGGAACAAGGCTGATACTAATGAGAAGTAGACTCATTGGACAAAGAAGGGCACATTGTGGTCAACTGTGTTCCGTCTGCTCAGGAACTCTACTAGTAATCAGAAATAAAATGATAGTTAATTAGCGTGTGTGTGAGATCGTGTGTGCACATGTATCTGTGTATGTGTGAGTGTGTAAAAGTGGGAGTGTGTGTGTGTGTGCACGTAAAATAAAATGGTTAGATGGTAACACAATGTCCTGACATTTACCGGTAACATCTTATCTACTGCAGGAACTCCCAGCCATAGGCAGTTTAGTGTGATCTGTGCTTAGCGTTGATACCTTCTTAGCAAATTAGAAAAGCTTAAAATTGCAAATATCCACTTCAAATTTTTCTAAAAGGCTCTTGTACTTCAGGATACAGACGATTTAATATTTTTGCACATTTCTTTTTCAGGTATGTATGTAATCGTTTTCCCTTGTAACTTATTTTTAAACGCAAGTTAAAATGGATTCCAAGGACAGTATATATTGCCAATAACAGTCTTGTTGAACTGTTTTATGGGACAATAATCGGACATCCTAGTGGTGAAAACCAGCCATCAACCTCACAGTTAACTCAGTAGGGAGGTGTATTAATGGTTCATAAAATATCACAACAGTATTTTTATGACTAAACACTAGGTAAAGCTTTTTTGATATTTCAGTTGTGCTTTATCAAAAAGAATATGTATATATATACATATATATATGAATGAATAAAGAATATCTGACACCATGCGAAGCACATATAATTATTTTTCCTCTAAAGGTTTAAAATGCTGAAACCCCAAATAGAGCTGGACTTTATGCCTCCAGTAAAGGTAATTAAGTTGTAAATGCTGATCTTGCTAATGCTAATGAGTGGTTTACTAGGAATAAATTGTGCTTAACTGCATTTAGAATGCAATCCACATAATCAGAACTGACTGGTAAATTAGCACCAGTCAAAATTATCAGTATAGAGCATGGATGGCAAGTGAAAAAGAAAAAAACACTAAAGTCCTTGTTGAACTCATGCATGAATCTATGAAGAGATCAAATCTTAAAATCTCAAGTGCTACGGGTCTAAGAAATCATTTACTTCGTGCCCCTTCTGTCCTATAAAACATGCAATTTTATTAGCTCTCTTGGCAATGCAGTCTGGTGGTTCAGAATCCTGATAAGAGAATGTTCATTTTAATGTCTAATCTAAATCCCCTTTGCGGCAATTTCAGCCAATCTCTGCTTTGCAGTCTCTCAGCAGAAATAAACTTCCACTCTTTGCTCCTTCTGTCGTTATATGGCTGTTTTCTAACCTAAGGATCTCTTTCCACCCTCACTCAATTACACTTATGAGAAATGTGGAAGACGGAGTTGTAGTGTATATTATTTTATGATATGTAAAGGGTTGATTACAGAAGTGCCAACACAAGCCTTTTGTTTTCTCCTACTCTTTGCTTTAATTCATTTCTAAAATAATTTACTTCTCATATAGTATATGTTCACAGAAGTGGTTTTGCTTTACTCTTTTGCTTATTAAGAACTTTTTTTTAACTTTGCAGATTCTCTCCGTCTAGTGGAGATCTGCAAATGTATCAACTTATGTATATAAACCATCTTCTATAAATTTAAGGATAAGTATGTGTGAGCAGAGAAAGAGGGCAAAAAGTAAAAAGGGAGATTTCCAAATTATTCTTGGGAAATACTGAGTGACATTTCCATATTTACATTGAGCATTTCTGAAATTAATTAATTACAGTGGCTTAATATTTTTTCAGTGTTGATTCTTATCCAGGAACCTGTAACTCTTCGGAAATCAATCATTTTTTCAGTTTCTTAAAATCGAGATACTGATGAAGTTAAACTTACCAACAATCAATCTTTTCCTCTCATTTGTTCACATGCAGTAGAAATGCATTGTGTGCTTGTTATGTATCCAGGGCTACTCTGTCTAAACAGTGCTCTCTGGACTGGTATTGTTGCTCGCTATTCTTACTGTTAAGACTGAATGAATCCTGAAATGTTGATGTGTTTTGCACACGTGTATGTGTGTGTGTGCGTCTGTGTGTGTATTTAACAGCTTTATTGATGTATATGTGCCATAAAATTCACCTGTTTAAGTGTATAATTCAATAATATTTACTAAATTTACAGAATTATGTGACCCTCATCACCATCTAATTGTAGAACATTTTCATCACCTTCAAGATATGTGTGTTATACAGTCTGTTTTGTATGGACTGCTTTGTATAACTATCTCTTTTCAAATTTTTGTCACTCAAGGGAAAATCTGGAGCTAACATATGAATTCAGCATGTGTGATAATGAAGATATCTTCTTATACAAAATAAACTAATTTCGATATGTATAAAAGTGTCATCTAAAGCTCATGTTCTCATAGCAAAACAAAACGCTCATCATTTTTAATATAATACCCTTCTAGTAAACTATATTTGATGTGCTGGACATTCTCAACAAGAACAGCTCCACAACATGGCAGAATTCAGTGAGATTTTGCCCTTGACCTTTAAAGGTTTCTCTTTCATGGCTTGAAAATGGAATTTAATGTCCTGGGCTCTCTGGCTTCCAGCTTTACTTTCTTACTAACCCCAGAGATAACTCTACATATATGTAGAGATTTTATGTTAAGGTTTCTAATGCTAAACTCTGTAGGAAGCAGACAAAAGGCAATACAACTAGAACAGTTGAGAATGCTACAAAGTTTTAAATATTTTATTATCTATCTTACATTCATGGTGCATGCTCTTTAGTGCTGGGCTCTTATTTTATTTAGATGGTGCTATACTTGTCCTTGAAGCTGCAAAAGCAATAGTAGTGTAGTTAAAATTACATTTTCTCTCTGAATAAAATTAAATATAATCAATATAAAGAATGAGATCAGGGATCTCTAAAACTTAACCAAGGTATTGTTTTATATGTACTTAAATTCAAACTAAAGAAGCTGGATTTTGATGTTTTAGCAGAAAAGCTCACGTGTATGTGCAATATACTCTGCATTTTGAAATAATACATTATTAAAGGATATAGTCTCAAGGAATTGACAAAAGGAAAGTGAGAAGCAAGCCTGCCGAGCGTGTCCCTAGCACTATGTGGGGCAAATGTGCTAGCCATTTTGTGTGGGAAGTATACAAATCCCCGTATTAAAGAGTGTTGTGTTCATGTATTACAGTCTAATGACATTGCCTAATAGGACCATCCTGCTAAGACTCTTTGATGCGATTTTGTGTTCACCAACCAATTCTGATTATAATTTGCATTACAGTAAGCCCCTATAAAAAGAGATTTCAACAGTGAATAGAAGTTGATGCTTCATATCACTATTGTCAATATCAATTAAGTCACAACGTTAGCATATTAGCCTTAAACTTTGCTTATTTGGTTATGCCAGTTCAAACTCTAATACTGGATGATCTTGAGACAAAATGAATCATAAAATTTCCAAATCTCAAGGCTAAAGATAATTTATTGGCATACCTTAACATACGAAGAAAACTCTTTGAAATTCAGTTACCATATTAAGGTAATGCCACCCGAGGAAACCCATTAGGGGTAACATTGCTAAGTTCCTCGCCAATTTCAACTTTGTTTCATCTCAAAATTGAATCATGGACCTGGAGTGTTTCTACACACTGAGGTGCACAAAGTCTCTCTTGGGTGTGCGGGATGGAGAGTTTAGGGGAAGCAGTTTCCAAATGCCCTATTTGCATATGTTGCCTTTCTTAACATTCTCCCTCTGAGCTGTGACTGCAGTTTGCCAATTCTTTCTCCCAACATCCCCCTTTACATTGCCTTCCCTGCCACTTTTCAAAAGATAGATGTGCTTCTCTTCCACCTGGAGTCTGATTATGGTTCATCGCCTGGGCTGGAAAAATACATCCAGAAACCAGAAATGTAGATCTTTCAGAAAGTATTGTTTCTCATAGAGAGCCCATGAAGAACAAAACAAAGAGAGGATATATATATATATATATCTCCCTGAGCAGGGCTCAGGGGCCTCCTCCTGGGTCACCTCATCTTTGCACCAGACTTCCTCTTGTTGTTCTTCGTCATCATGAAATTTCTGGAGGGGAAAGACACTTCAGCTTTTGCCGCAAATTTGGGGGTGTGCTTCTGGTGGGTACTGAGGATGAAGTGGAGGGTGCGGACGCCAGTACAGTTCATCAGAGTCAACTACATCCTTCTGCAGTTCCTGGTGCTCTTTGGCAGCCTGGCGGCTCTGATCTGGGATGCCTATCTGGCCTCCCTGGGGAAGTGAAGACAGCTGGGAGAACTTCCAGTGCACTGTGGACAGGGGTCTAGGGGGGTCTCACCCACCCACTGGGAGAGCAGAACAAGCCCAGTCAGGACTTCATTGACTGTAAATCATGTGATTCAAGATGTCTGAAAATGATGCATGGAGAAATAGAAAAATAGAAATCTCCTGGTATCAGAACCTTGTGTTTTAAAAAGGCAGTAGCTAACTTCCGATGGTGCTGCCTTAGAAACTTAAAATGTGGTAGAGACTATTTCACTTATTACCTTGGACTGAATTGGGATCACAATAAATAATAAATAATGAAATACATATAAATGGGAAGCTGTTTATTCGTTGTAGGCAACAAAAACTCAAGGTTCAGCCTCCCATCATACAACCGCACAGTCACCCACTCAACAAACAGTAACTGTATTATAAAGGATGTCCTTCTTTTGCTACATTTAATGCCAAAGTTTTCAGTCTCAGTAAATATATTTCAGCTATTTGGAGGAAAGTATGAATTGTGTATGTCACCCAAGCAATTCAAACATATTTCTATTTCATAAGTGTCTTATTTTAGGAAGAATTTGGTATTTTTGTTTACTGCAAATTTTATAGTTTTGCTTACTCTGCTGAATTTTAAATTGTCATCTACTGCAAAGATAAATAATTTAATTTTTATTGCTAAATTTTAAAACTTATCTATGTTAACATAAATTTATGTTAACATTTAAAATGATGTATGTTAACATTTAAAATGTTTTTACATTCAACAGAAAGAAATACAAAACAATCATTTTATTCAGTGAATTGGATGAAAAAGAGGAAAATTATTGAAATTACCTGATATGAAATTAGTGTTTGTTTGTGAAGCTCTTCTGTTAATGGAGTCAACGTATTAGCAGCGGTGACTTTAATATTGTTTTTTATATGCACAAGAAAACATAGCTTCCAAAATCAACCTTAATTTAGAAGAACAATCTTTTGATCTGAATGAAATGTTGCGCTTTCTGGAGTGCTGGCTCAATACCCCCGATGCAGTTGCTTGGGTTGGATAGTCATCTTTGGGTCAAGTCTTCTTAAAGTAATTATCTACCTCTGAGGCTGGAAACATAAAATGAAGTCTTGTTAAAGCCATTCTAATTCAACTATAAATATCATATTTCATTTAAAATTGCGAAATCCTAAGGACTTTCTAAACCTGGCCAGGCACTAACACGTGATTGTAAGCTGGGTCACAAGCTGACGCTAGGCAAAGCATTTACGATGTTGCTGTGTCGTAATAAGCACATAAACGTTTGATAATTGTTCTTTAAGTTTGACTGTATTACTACCACAAAATAAGCCTTATGTGGTTGGCAAGTCTTACAGTTAGACTGGCTTTTCATTGCCACTTTAAGTCATGTGTAAAATGTACTTTTTTATTTCTTTATTAGTTTCTCTGAAATCTATATGCATCTTATTAACCCGGTCAACCACATAACAGTATGGGCATAGTTGTCATTGCCTGCACATGAGTGAAATTACTTGCCATTCCTGTCATACGGCTGGAAAACTACATGTTTTAGTCAATAGTTTAATGATCATTTTAGGAAGGAATATAATAAGTGGATTGCCTACATGCCTTCCAATGATGCTATCTGGGAAAATCATGTAAATGCAAGTGTCAACTGCTTATGAGGAAATCTTGGAGTCAATAATTCAGCACTCTTCAGAAATGCAGGAGCACTACAAATGCTCAGGAAATGGCAAAGGATGGGTAATGTGGGAAAAAAAAAAGAGAGAGGAAGAGTAGATTGTCCTGAATTGAAGAATAACTGGACTTGAGTTGAACAAGTAGAACTATGAATTTGAAAAAGGGTTAATAGTAACTGTGGGTGTCAGTCATGTTTTCCATTTCATAAAGCACAGGAGAGATCTATAATAAAAATGCACAGCAAATAATTTTAAAAGACCTCTTTTAAAATATATAGAGTAAAAGTTGAGATGAAATGAAATAATTGCACAGCCTTTTATTTAACATCATGTCTCTTTGTTATTGCTATATATATTTTAGATGTTTAGATTTCTCTTTTCTTTACGATAAAATGTCACTTTTACTTTAAATCCTTGTTAATGGACTCTTTTAAGGCTGTGTCTGCAGTGATAGAAATTTACAGACTTTTTTATCTTCATAGGTAGCTCTGTCACAAAAAAAACATAGTTGTCACTTAAAAATGTTTCTTCAACTATAATAAAAATGCAACCAAGACTGAGCAAGATATGTAAACTAGAGTTTGTTTGAATCTCATTTTTTATAATAATGATTTTTTCAATGCATTTGTGTTTTTCTTTTTTCCTTTATTCTTCCTTCCAACCTTCTTTTCTTCTTTTCTCTCTTCTTTCCTTTGTCCTTAACTTACTCAGTATGTGTGATCTATCCTGTAAGGCAGTTTGCAGGAAGTGGGTAAGTTACACTTGTGGGAAACGTACTGAGTGTAGGGCATGGTGGTGACCCCCATACAGCACAAGCAGGCCCAGACCTTTGCTGCCCGGACGTACATTGAAGTGACAAAGCAAACTCCCTCCCAGGCATCCAGGTGAGTCGACGACATGGTAGAGTCAATTCACATTTTATTGTCCACTGCTTCATTCTGGGAAATACTATTCAGATCAACTATTGGCATTCTGCAAAGCATCTTTAAAGTCAGTCAGTTTTCTGCATGTATAAATAAAGCAATTGTACTCATTCTTATAAGATTTTAGCATAACTGTTTAGTACATTGTCAGATCTACTACATTTTAGTGCATAAATCTCCCACTTGGAATATACTTGGCATTTAAAAATAAAGCAGGTTTCAGTGAGTTTTTATTGGGGAAGTATCAAGAAGGTGACTCAAAAGTTTATATTGACAGGAAAGTGGTCCAGAAGAGCCAACAATATTGCCAGAGAAAAACAAAGTTGGAGGCTAACACTACCTAACTGAATGACTTACCGTGAAGCTACAATAACCAAGACAATGTGGTGTTCTTGTCTTTATAGAATAGACAAATATATCTGAAAAATAGATAAATAGAACAGTGGAACAAAATACATAACCCAGAAGTAGACTCATGTAAATATATTCAAGTGATATTTGACAAAGAAGCAAAGGCAGTACAATGGAGAAAAGACAGCCTTATCAATAAATGGTGCTAGAACAACTGCACAGCCTCATTTTAAGAAAAGAACGTAGGCATAGACACTACCCTTCAAAAAATTGTCTCCAATGAATCTTATACCTAAATGTAAAATGGGAAACTATAAAACTCCTAGAATACAACCTAGGAGAAAATTCTAGATGACCTTGGGTATGGCAATGGCCTTTTAGATTCAACACCAGACACAACCCATGAAAGGAACAATCACAAATTGGACTACACTAAAATTTAAAATTTCTGTACTTTGAAAGGCAGTGTCAAGAAATGAGCAGGTAAGCCACAGACCAGGAGTAAATATTTGTGAGACACATTTTGTAGAAGACTGTTATCCAAAATATATGAAGAACTTTAACAATTCAGCATTAAGAACACAAACAATCCAATTTAAAAACCAGCCAAAAAACTTAATAGACACTTTCCCACAGAAGATATGTAGATGACAAGTAAGCATATGAGAAGATGCTCCACATTACATGTCATCAATGAAATACAAATTGAATGAACAACGACGTGCCACCACACACACCTGGGAGAATGACCAAAATCCACAATAACAATAGCATCAAATGCTGGTGAGGGTGTGGGACAGCAGAAAGCTCATGCATTGTTGCTGGTAAAATGCAAAATGCTTCATCCACTTTGGAAGTTTGACAGTCTTCCAAACTGGGAAACATACTCTCACCATGCAACCCAGCAATCGTGCTCACTGTTATTTAACCAAAGGAGTTGAAAACTTATGCCCACATAAAAACCTGGCCACAGATGTTTGTTGCAGCTTTGTTCATAATTGCCAAAGCCTGGGAGCAACAAACATGTCTTCAGGGGGTGAATGGATGTACTGTAGTACATCTAGACAATGGAACGTTATCCGGCAATAAAAAGAAATGAGCTTTCGAGCCATGAAAAGACATGGAAGAACCTTAAATACACATTCCCAAGTGAAAGAAGACAACCTGAGAAAGCTATACACTGTATGATTCCAACAACATGACTTTCTAGAAACGGTAAAACAATGGGGACAGTAAAAATATTGGTGGTTTCCAGGAGTGAGGGAGGAGGGAGGCATAAACAGGCACAGAACAGAGGATTTGTAAGGATTTGTAAGGCAGCAAAGGTGCTCCATATGCATAGTTTCTGTGCCATAGCACACTAGGATAAATAATTGGTGGATGCACATCATTACACATTTTTCCATTCTCATAGAACATACAACACCAAGTGTAAATCCTAAAGTAAACTAGGTACTCTGGGTGGTAACGATATATCAATTTACGTTCATCTATTACAACAAATGCACCACTTTGGGAGAAGATAGTGATAATGGGGTAGGCTGTGTCTGAATGGGGGGCAGGGGATATATATGTGCTGTCTGTATCCTGCTTTCAATTTTGCTATGAACAAAAGTTAACAAACAAAGTCTATCTTTTTTTTAAACAAAGAAATGCATGCCTGTAATCCCAGTACTTTGGGAGGCCAAGGGGACAGGATCACCTGAGGTCAGGGGTTTGAGACCAGCCTGACCAACATGACAAAACCCCATCTCTACTAAAAATACAAAAATTAGCTGGGTATGGTGGTGGGTACTGTAGTCCCAGCTACTGGGGAGGCTGAGGTGAGAGAATTGCTTCAACCCAAGAGGAAGAGGTTGCAGTGAGCTCATACCATGCCATTGCACTCCAGCCTGGGTGACAGAGCGAGACTCTGTCTCAAAGAAAAAAAAAAAGAAGAAGGAATGATCTTTCTTTTTTTTTCTTGTCTTCATCAAATATAAAATAACAATGAACATCCTAAATACAGGTGGATAATCTAAATCCCGATGTCAGTGTGCCAAAGTAATCTTTGCAACTCCATATATATCTCCTGGAGCATAAGAGAATAAAATTTGAATACCTTCAAGACCTCTATAAAAATAGTTGATTCAGCTGATTCAGAGTAAAATTACCATGAGCTGCTCCTACAGAGAAATATATTATTAACCTAGTTTCTGATGTTCTGCAAGGAGCAACAGATTTTGAAAAGATAAGTATGTCGAAATCTATGAGGTATATTTCTAGCAGTAACACATTTGTTCAGATAAAATAGTTAGACATGAAAATGAGAACAACAGAAATAAAGAGTTCTTAAAATGTGAGAACCCTTCGTGGAAATGACCGAGGAAAAGTGAAGCCAAGTGACTGTAATTAGCTCCTCAGAAAACAACTTCCACGTTCATCCTTCTCGCTCTGTGACCTCCTCCTGCCCCCGTGTCTTTGTGATTTCTTCTAGCTCTTTAATCATTGCTTCACCTCCTTGATATTCAAAGGCTCACCCAGTTGTTCTTTCTCCTTTCCTTTGCAAGAGTAAAATTAATTTAGAATATTTATACAAATGAATATTTAAAATGGTGCCAGACATCTTTCTTTTACCCCTCACATTGTTCTCTACTGCTCCTCTGCTTCCTGCTTCCGGAAACTGACCTTTGGCGAATCCTTTGACAGGTCCTTCTGCCCCTGGGGCTTTGAGTTGTGTTCCATGGATTGGCACCGCCATGAAAAGATAAGAGAGGGTAAGTGCATTTAAGGCAGGTTGGTTGTATTGCTGATTCCCCCTCTGTTCTGCTGCCTGTGTCCCTGGCCTGAAAGTAACTACAACATCTCCACTATCTATTTCCTTTCTTCCAGTTCCAGTGATGACTCTATTCTTTCTCTCCTCCCCCTTCAGCCTAGGGATAGCAACAGCTTAGCTACTACTGGGTTAACTGTCAGCACCACATCTTCTGGTTTCTATGCCCTTGCTATTCTGAATAATCTATTCACAAACAAGCCCTCTGAATCATTCTGGTTTCAAAGCATCCTCTGCTTTCTAGTAGGAAATTGACTCTTAGAAGGCATCTCCCTCTGCGAAAGATACAGAGGAAACTTTTAGAACACAACACCCTACTCCCTGCCTCCTCTTTGCCTTTCAGAGCAAATTGCTATTCTCAATGTATGGTTTTTTCATCCCCTATACTGTGATATGAATATGACGATAATTCTATAGTTTATTTTTCCAAGTTTTTAACTCTTTATAAATGAAATAATACTGTATGTTTTATAGAAGTTGCCTTTTTTCACTCAATTTCTCATCTAGTCATTTACCTGTATTACTGCCTATAGAATATTTTTACATTTTTCAATTGAATTATATATTTTATACTTCATGTATCATTTATATTGTTGGTGAACCACTGCATTTTTTCTGCCATTTTGCTTTTAAGCATTTGCAACTGTAGGTATGTTTGCACATATCTTCTGGAACACATGACTGTCTGGGCTCTATCGCTAGCTTGATGAGTTATAGCGTGTACACATGTTCAGTTTTAACAGATGATATGGTTTGGCTCTGTGTCCCCACCAAAATCTCATGCTGAATTGTAATTCACAATGGAGGAGGGGCCTGCTGGTAGGTGATTGAATCATGGGGACAGACATCCTCCTTGCTGTTCTCACAAGATATGGTTGTTTGATAAATCTGTGGCTCTTCCCCCTGCTCTCTGTCTTTCTCTTTCTCTTGTTCCACCATGGTAAGATGTGCTCACTTCCCCTTCACCTTCGGCCATGATTGTAAGTTTCCTGAGGCCGCCCAGCGTTGCTTCCTGTACAGCCTGTGGAGCTGCGAGTCAAATAAACCTCTTTCCTTCATAAATTACCCAGTCTCAGGTAGTTCTCTATAACATTGTGAGAATGGAGTAATACAACAGACAATCCCAGTTCTTTTTCTGGGTGCATTTCCAAAGTGACTATCTTTTTTTAACCACAAGAAGTATACAAAAGTTCCAAGAACACTACTTCCTTGCCAACACCTAAAATTGTCCATCTTTAGAATTTTTAGAAATTCAGTCCTGGTAAAAAAATTTTTATTGAAGATTTAATTTGCAGTTCCTTAAAAACGAGTCAGGTTGCAAATCTCTTCATGAGATTTTCCTTCAAGTCTTCCATTCTTTTTTTTTTCTAATGGAATATTGACATTTTCTTACTATTTTCTAAGACTTAAAAATTCCAGGCTCTAAATCTTTTTGTAAATTATATGTTTGATAAATAAGTCTCCCAAGTATGGGACTTCACTTTTTACTTTTTTACTGAAGATTTTGATGCAGATAAGTTGTTAATTTTAACGTCTTTGGAACTTATTTTTGAAGTTTTATGTTTGAATTAAAAATGTATTTTTCTAGCATGATATCATAAACATATTCTGTTTTATATTCTCCAATTTCATAATTCTGCCGGTCATCTTCATGCTTTGATTGACCTCATGATAACTCTCTTCAACTCATTCTCGCCAATAGTGCCTAACTGGCTGTTTAACCCAGTCACTGTAGTTTCACTTAAGCTGCTGTAACTTTTTTCTTTTCTTTTCTTTTTTTTTTTTTAGACAGAGTCTTGCTTCCTTGCTCAGGCTTGAAATGCAATGGTGTGATCTTGGCTCCCTGTAATCTCTGCCTCTTTGGCTCAAACGATTCTTCTGCCTCAGCCTCCCAAGTAGCTGAGATTATAGGCGACTGCCACCACACCAGGCTAATTTTTGTGTTTTTAGTAGAGATGGGGTTTCACCTTGTCGCCCCAGCTGGTCTCGAACCCCTGACCTCAAATGATCAGCCTGCCTTGGCCTCCTATAGTGCTGGGATTACAGGTGTGCGCCACTGCGCCCAGCCCTGTATTTTTATCTCTAGAAATTTTATTTATTCCTTTAAAACAGCATTGCTAAAGAACTTTATTCTTCTCTTTTCAAAATATTTATTTAAATGCTTGCCTAGAACGTAAACATTTGCACATTATCGGCCTGCCCTGCTACTCGTAGCCTGACTGATCCTTGCCATCATCCCTTATTTTATTGGTTATGGGATTATTATTATAATAGAATAATACAATCATAAAATAATACTTATAATTGTTACTATTTTTTAAGCTTGATCTTTGGGAATTATTTGAGGTCAGTGTTAAAAAACAAGTTCTAGGATAAACTACTGTGCCATTATCAAGCAAAGTTTGCTCTAAAATAGTCAGGGCTTGAGGCCTCTCAGGAAATGCAGGTAATGCAAAGGTGGACGTGGGAGGGCAGCTGTAGTTACAGATTCTGAGGGGAGATATTTTTCCTATTTCTCCAATACCAATAATGACACAGCAGATATCCTTATTGACCTACACTACTGTGTGTGTCTGTGTATGCATGTGTGTATGCATATGTGTGTGCATGTATGTTTGTGTGTGTGCACGTGTGTGCGTATGCACTTATGTCTACATGTGTGCCTTGCTGTGTGTGCACACGTGTGTGTGTGCATGTGTACATGCCTATACATGTGTGTGTGCTTGCATCTGTGTGTGTTTAGTTCTTTGTTTGATTAGATCATCCTAAATTCGAGTGCAGGCTCTTAGTGTCCTGTCTTTCAGGATCCTGTGTCAGACTCCCACCTTGATGAGCTAACTGGCTGAGCCATGAACACCTGAGCTGTAGCTCTCTGGTCTTTAGCAGATAGTCCAGTGTGAAGTAGCTTCAGTCTTTTCTTAATGCTCTAAAGCTTTTCTTTAACTTCGTTTTCTTTTTTTTCCCACCCCTGAGGATTTTCTATTTTCTTTAAGTTAAAAGAGACATTTAATAGATTTTTATTTTTTATGTTAAAGTTTTGTTTTAAAGTGAGAACTTTGTTCAGATATTGAATTGGTCATACTGCTGGAAACATATAACTAAACTTTAATTTCAAACTGTAAGTCAAATCATATAATCTAACAGATACTCAGACACAAATAAAATACATAAAATTAATACTTAGGGAAGGTAAATGAGACACCTGCAGCCATCTCTCAATTTACTTAGAATATTAATTAGAAACTGATTCGTTCATAAGTGAATGTAACAACTATGTTTTCTATTAACTTTCACTTTGTCCTTATATCAAGACAGTGTGTTTATTCATTGGTTGAGTGGCTAGCTTAATCCTGGATTTTAACTGTCAATGAGGAATATGAGGATTTTGAAATAAATTATTTAGAAAACCACTATAATACAGGTTTTGCTAAGAATTTATCCTTATGCCCACGCAGTTTTTGGATGACTGGCATTTTAGAAGCTTAAATATTTTATTGCACTGATATAAAATGTAAATGACTAATCATTACTGCGATTAAACCAAAAAGAAACATGTATGATAAAGATAGTATCTTAAATCTAAAAGTAATTAAAACAATTATTTTTCAAATTAGGCAAGTGCCTGATATTCCTGCATATAATAAAACGTGGACTTTTAGAACTGGAAGGAACCTGGAAATTCTATGATCTAGCTCTCTCATAGTTAGTGAGTATGGTGTTTAGGGTAGCTGATCATGAAGAAATACTGACCTTCCTGTGTTTGGTGATACCAGATTCATAAAGTATCTGAGAGGCATGCATAAGCTCTAAGCTCATGCATGAAGGACAGGTAGGTTTGGAAGACATCCACACTTTCTTCAGTAAACAATTGCAGTCTCAGATATTTTCTGAGAATCTTCTGTGCATGTCACTTTGCTATGCAGGGCTTTTGTGATGACAACCTCAGAGTTACCAGAGGCTGGGAAGGGTACTTGGGAGGTGAGGGGAGGGGGACACTGGGGATGATTAATGGGTACAAAAAGTAGTTAGAAAGAATGAGTAAGACAGTATTTGATAGCACAACAGAGTCAATAATAATTTAGTTGCACACTTTAAAATAACTAAAGAAGTATGTTAGTGACCTACTCCTTTATTTGTGATGTTTGTGACACAATGCATAAATGCTTGATGTGATGGATACCCCATTCAGCCTGATGTGAATACTATATATTGCATGCCTGTGTCAAAATATCTCATGTAACACTTAAATATATGCACCTAGTAGGTAGCGATAAAAACTAAAAATGGAACATTTAAAAACAAAAAAAAGAAAAGACAAGATTTAGTTGGGGTATATGGCCTCATTTTCTACCTGGTTATGTCCTGATTTGTAAACACACATGTCAAAATATGGACTGAGAGGAAGAGGGTTTGTCACAGGGGACATTAAGTAAGGTTTCATGGAGAAAGTGGCTTGAAAGCTTAAAGATAGCTACGGTGGAACATGCATATGAAGACAGACGGGAAGGAAGAACACTAAAAACAGAGGAAATAGCACAGACAAGGCTCCTGGGTTGAAACTGTGCGGGAGAAGTCTACTGGATTTCTGCTAGTTAGATTGCCCTTCCCCAGATTAAAGTGGCACTTTGATCAGGATTCCGTATTCCCTAGCCCCCAACTACCTTCCCCACTATGTTTCTCTCTCTCTCTCTCTCTCTGTCTCTCTCTCTCTCCTTTTTTTTCTTTTTACATGTACTCAATTCCTCATCTATGCATTACCCTCTGTTCCCATACAACTTCTCAAATTCTAATTTTTGTGTTTAGTCAATGTCATTATTATGCCAGCCTTAAAATCAAATTCTATTTTTCAACAACCTACCAGTGCATTATGGCCAGGATCAAATGCCACCTCCTTAATAAACTCATCCCTGGTTCCTCATTGTGAATTTTCCTTCCAGTAAATGACATATTTTCAATTTTTTCGCATTAGCTTAAAACATTGTTTTCACATTTACAAATTTGTATACTTAGACAATGAGGCAGAAAACTAGACTTCATTTTTAAATTCCCAGTGGTAACTTGCAGACCATCTTGGACACAGTCAAAAAGTTTAGAAGGTGAAAAGAAATAATTGTGGGGGCTTATATGTATTTTACTCTCTTTCTCATATGCTTTATGCTTTGTTTGGTATTTTTGCATAGTCGATTTACATATACTTTCATTACAATTAATGTTATATTTAGGTATTATTATTCTTTCTTTACACTTAAAAATCATGGCACATACCCCAGACTGTACATAGTAAGTGAACAGAGCTGGGATTAATACCCAGATCCAACTCCAAATTTCTTTTACTTCCTGCACTAGCATGAAGTACAGTTCTGAAAGAACATGGTCCTTGCATGAGGTCATTTGCCTTGATCAAAAAGCATAAAAGCAAAAAAAAAAATTGTTCTTAGGATAGGGATCTCAGATTAGGACAAAACATCAAATATAAATAGGTCTTTCTTCAATGTGCAAGACTTATTCCTATAGTATCATGTTTTTGACCTCCGGATTAGATTTTGAGGCTACAACTTTCTGGAGAAAAACTGAACCATTAATGATGAATCCCAGAATATTATGTATTTCATTGGTCTCTGGTATTTCCTGAAACAATGAAAGAATTGATCAATAATGCTGTGTTTGAAAGTAAAGACAAGACTAACTCACTGGATGACAAACATGCAACCAGAAAATCTTTTTCTTTGAAAATTATTACCTGTTGTAGTTTCCATCTTAGGAAATTAGTCGGTGAATTAAAGCACACTAAAGGCAGACAGATCCTGCTTTAAAGGTGAGTTAACAAAGAGCAACTTTAAAGTACAAAGAAAGCCTCAAGACAGTCACATCCTCCCCAACTCAAACTTCACCTGTTGATTTGTTTCATGCCTTAGCTGTCATGTAACCGAAATAGTTGGTTCCAGTTTTCATAGTGTGACAGCTACCAGCAGTCTAAATAAAACATCTTTCCCTTAAACAACATGAGCAATATTCAAGCATTCCCGTATAAATAGAATGGATATGCAGTCCTCATAGGATATCACTCTCATATTGACATTGACATGCAACTCTAGTCAAAAAAAAAAAAAAAAAAAAAAAAAAAACCCTAGAAGAAAACCGAGGCAATACCATTCAGGATATAGGCATGGGCAAAGACTTCATGACTAAATTTCAAATAATTCTTAGCTGAATTCCTTAATTAAGGCAAGGACCTTTTGGCTTATTTGCTTGAACATTATACAAGTTTTTCAAGTGTGATTATTTTTTCCTAAAGTTTTATCATCTTTTATCAACTTACAAATATTACTTCGAAAATGAAACCCTAATGTAAAGGTGAAATTGAGTATTTTAGTTCTCAACCAAAAGTTAAGCCATGGCAACTCCACAAAAATGAGATTGACACAGGAGAGGAAAAATGTTATCGAGTTTTTTAGAATAGTAACTGCATGCTATAGTTTGAGATACCTTTCAATTATACTATATTATTTAGGCTTCATGTCAGCTCTATTACGCTATTTTGGCTTTGTTTCTGTATCGTGGGAAAGAAGATTTGATTTAAAAGTATTATAATAAAATGCAAGGCTTCTCCAGTAACCAGAGTTAGTAAATAGCAGAAGACAGCTTTGGGTCTTTTTGATTCTATGCCCTTTTGCGCTGCTTCCGAACTTCATGCTATTTCAACTACTGTCCTACAGATGCTATTATAAAATATAAACACAATATTATTAAATGTATTTTTAAAAGTGAAAAAAGTTAAGTAGTCTGCCTTTCCTAATGACTCACACTTTAGACAAATTGAAGTATTCATAGCGGTTTACACTCTTCATAATCCTGCAGTTAGCTGAAAATAATTTCCAGGATCTAAATCCTTTTACCATTGTACAATGCTGGATTCCACATGAATATTCTAAGTAGCAAAGTTCTGTTGAATCACACTATTTGCATTTACTTTATTTATTTACCTATTTAAAAGGACCGAAAAAGCCATTGGAGCCATAACCAAGGTATAGTAAACCCTCGGCTAAACCTGGGGTGTGGAGAGAGAAACTCTTGGTATCAGTACATCCCACAGCACAGTGGAGAGTTGTGGAGGCACAACTGGTCTGTTCCCCCTCTAGCGCTGCTATTATCAGCACCTGGGAGAGCTCCTCTCTCCTGCCCCTCTTCTCCCACTTCTTTCTGATAGT
This sequence comes from Pan paniscus, assembly GCF_029289425.2. Classification (NCBI taxonomy): domain Eukaryota; kingdom Metazoa; phylum Chordata; class Mammalia; order Primates; family Hominidae; genus Pan; species Pan paniscus. The sequence goes on from NC_073256.2 coordinate 20,183,236, forward strand.
TGCTGTTTGAACACTTGTCATTGCCTTCTTCCGCATTCTATCACTGCCCTTGCTGCTGGGTCTACTCTGCCACGTTCCTCACATTCTGCTCCCTCTAACCTAGAGCATTATGACATGCTGATGTCAATTACCACTTTTGTGAGTCAGTTCCTCTTCTATCTGGGAAGGTCTTGACAAGTCCATTTTGAATGACTTACAACTAGACTCAGTATCTACTACCATAATTATTATTTTGCATTTTATTTTATGCAGTGCATAATGTGGATTTGCAAAGGTGCTCCTATTATCTAGCCTGAAATTCAGTGTCTTAGCAAAATATTTGTCCTAGCTGTGAATTTTATCATATTACTTTAATAAGGTATTAAACTCAAATTATTTTCATGTATGCATAATACACTCCGTATTTGGTAATCTTTATTATATTGATGTCTTGTTCACTTCTGTAGTCCTATTTAGATTATAAGATCCCTATGCTGGAATTAAGTATCAGTTAACAAATGTTAGCGGCATTTAGATTCTGGGGTAAGTCTTTACATTTGTTTCTATTTACTTATTAGCTTTGTTAGATTTGCAAATGCATATTTTTTCTAAGTTTTTATATTATTGTCAGTAAAATTAGTACAGTAGTATTTCTTATATACAGTTCTTTAAAATAATAAGATAAGGTGCAGGAAAAGGTTCAGCATATTGTAAGACTGAAATAATACTACCATTTATCAATATTAATGTGCCTCTTCAGTAAATATACGTTAAATTACCACACAACAGCATGTGTTAAAATCATGAAGCAAAGAGATAGATGCAAGTAATACATAAAATGCAAGTAATACATAAAATTTTAAAATTGTACCTTAATAAAGTTACATGCTTCAAATATATGAAGCTCAGACACATTCAAGCACCCTGACAATAAATCATACTGTAAAGAAGGTTGAAAAAATGTAGAATCTTGTGTTTTGTTTGTATATCCATAAGGTATATTGTGAGGACAGGTATAAAAACAAAACAAGGTGATATTAGGTGAGAGGTCCCTCTGTCATTTTAAAGGTCAGTTAATTCATTCCTGTAGAAGTAAAATGTTTCAGGTTATGAAACGCTGTTTAAGGTCACTCAGCAATGTAATAACAGCATGTTCATTATAATCCGTGTCTCTTGATTCTGAAATTGAAGATATATTTTGGTTCCTACATTATAATTATCTTAATAGCAGTAGTCTATATAAATATGTTTGGCTTTCAGCCAAAGAAGGCTCCTCAAGGACCAAAGGCTTGGATAGTTTTGTAAAGTCCTTTAAAAAGGCTACTAACTTCTGAAAACAAACAACAGGCAGTACATACTGCTGACTTATTTATCATGGGATGCCTTGTGACCTATCATCTTATTTAAAAGCTGGTTTGTTTCCATCAATTATGTTTCGGTGTGATTCATTGTACCTTTGTATATTACTTTCTGCCCAAATAAATAAAAGGTATGTTACGTGACCCTCACAGAATAATAAATATTAAATTCACAAAACACGCAAATTCTGGAAAGGTGTTCCAAAATCCTCGGCAAAGGCTCTGCATCATCAAGAAGACTGGGCCAAATCCTTTCCTTTTGTAATTTCTAATTTAATTACTGGCATTCATAATTTATACACTCAAACCATTTACAACTACTTTTTCATATAGTTTTATAGCCTCTAACAGAGCTGATTCTAGTGAGTATGACAGTCTCCCTTCTTTGTGGGAGGATTAACTGGACAGCCTGATGAAATATGCCCAGGCACCACAGAATTCAGAGAATTATAGTGGTGCTAATAGCCCATCTATTGTGAAGGCTGTGGTGGTGTTTTCATGATAAGCTCTGATTAGCAGGGCTGCACATTTTAACCATTCTAAATTGCACTGGCTGAACTGTGGCATAGTGGAAGCAAATCTTTCTATATAGGAGTTGAAGTGCTACAAAGATTGCTCTGAGATTTCGAGCTTGGAAACGCAGTTAGTGAATTATTGTTTCAATACTACAGCAACAGCTATCTGTACTATCCGAACTGGTGAGAGGCCCCCTGTGTTTCCTCACATAGGATGCTGCCTTCTGGAACAGACTATTTTGAGTAGCACTCAAAGGCTTCAGACAAATGGACTGAGCTGCCATGGCTGCCCCACGCCCACAAAATGTTGAAGAACAAATGGGGCCGAGAGTGGTAGCTCATGCCTGTAAACTCAGAACTATAGGAGGCCGAGGCGAGCCAATCACTTGAGGTCAGGAGTTCGAAACCAGTCTGGCCAACATGGTGAAACTCTGCATCTATGGAAAAATACAAAAATTAGCTGGGCATGGTGGTGCTTGCCTACAGTCCCAGCTACTTGGGAGGCTGAGGAGAGAGGATGGCTTTAACATGGGAGGTGGAGGCTGCAGTGAGCTGAGATTGTGGCACTGCTCTCCAGCCTGGGAGATAGAGGGAGACCCTGTCTCAAAGGAAGAAATAGAAGTAGGAGAAGGAGAAGGAAAAGGAGAAGGAGAAGACGGAGGAGGAGGAGGAGAAGAAGAAGAAGACTGATTTTTCAATTAATGTATCATCAGAACAAATATTTTAGTAACAATCTATAATAAAGACAAACATTTTCTAAGGAGATTACAATTGTCATTTATATGAATGAGGAAATACTTCCTCTGAGGACAAAGCATCGGCCAATAGGTTCAATGCCTCCCCCCATATTTTGTGAAGAAGTTTCTTGTTAAATACTGTCGTAACAAGCAGTGATTAAAGAACTATAGGATTACAAGCATCACACTGCATTAGCGTTTAAAGGCTGATTATCTCTCTTTCTCATAAGGAGCTCTGAGCTGATTAAATTATTTTCATTCACTAGTTAGCCCCTGAAAGGAGGTCTGAAGGGCAAGAGGCATTTCTCCCCCAAAACTCTCTAAATTAAATATGACTAAATCATTGTAAAACAGTATGCAAGGACAATGGGGGAGGAAACAAGGAAATCCAGCTCATGGTAGGCTATAAGGAAGTTTTGATCTTAAGATCAAAAAGTAAATAGCTAGCCAGTATGGAAATGTAAAGCGCAAGTTAGAGAGTTATTGATATAGTGCCATATCCTATCTGGACTTGATTTTCTATGTACATGGACAGACATTGAATTTTTATATTTTGGCTTCAGGTGCTCATGACAAGTGATGAAAGCAATGATCTATGGCTATACAAGCTTGCCAAGTGTTCTTGCATCTCAACAGGGTAGGTACCATCTTGTACTCTACCAGGTCCTGTCCAGTGCACACCTCTCCTGTCGGCAAGTGTGAGTTGGAGGACAGGATAGGATGGGGGATGAGTTTTCCCATAAGTGTGGCTTCTCTACTTTTTTTCTCAGTAGCACCGATGGCCTAAAAAATATCCAAATCCCTCTTCCAACCTCTGAAGACTCATCTGCATCTTACCTGCCTCACGATCTGTCTCTCATCCTTTGTCACAACTCACTTTCTGAGGTAAAGTTATGGAAATGCTGTCCACATTTATTCACCATTCCTTTTCCTACTACACCTCAACTCCATAGAATCTAAACTTTGCCTCCACCATCGTGTAGAAGCTGCTTTTCCTAAAATCAACAGTGCCACCCATGTGGCAACCCACCATAAACTTATTGTTGTGGACAGAATGTTTTTGTCCCCCACCCATCAAATTTATATGTTGAAGCCCTGGCCCTTAGTGTGGCTGTATTTGGAGATGGGGACCTCTAAGAAATAATTAAGCTTAAAGGGAGTCATAGGGGTGGGCCCTGATCCTGTGAGATGAATGTCCTTTGAAGGAGTGACACCAGAGAGCTAGGGTACGCTCTCTTGCGCTCTCTCTCTTTCTCTCTCTCTCCTTTCCCCCTGTACACTTACCAAAGAAAGGCCATATGAAGACATAGCAATAAGACAGCCATCTGCAATCCAGGAAGACAGCTCTCAGAGAACCCAACCATGCTGGTGCCTTGATCTTGGCCCGTCAATCTCAAGAACTATGAGAAAATATGTTTCTGCTGTTTAAGCCACCCAGCCTATAGCGTTTTGTGATAGCAGGCTTCTCCAACCAATACACATATAGAGGGGCACAAATACCAAAGAGACCTATTCAACTTTGCCTTTTAAAAAGTACCTGTTGATGGCAGGCACGGTGACTCACACCTGTAATCCCAGCACTTTGGGAGGCTGAGGTGGGCGGATCATGAGGTCAGGAGTTCGAGACCAGCCTGGCTGATATTGTGAAAGGCCGTCTCTACTAAAATTACCAAAAAAAAAAAAAAAATTAACTGGGCCTGGTGGCATGCACCTGTAATCCCAGTTCCTCGGGAGGCTCAGGCAGGAGAATCACTTGAACCTGGGAGGCAGAGGTTGCCGTGAGCCAAGAGCTTGCCACTGCACTCCAGTCTGGGTGACAGAGTGAGACTCTGTCTCAAAAAAAAAAAAATAAAGTACGTGTTGATGTGGTAGGAAGTGAGGTCAGATGATATTAGGGTTTTGTATGAGCTCCATCAGGATGACTGAAATTGTTATGGAAAGTTGTCAGTCAAGAAATGATGATGTCCTCCACTAGAACAGTGAAGGTTGGAATGAACACATGGCTGTGGCTGTGGGAGACGTAGGGGAGAGAAAGCCAACAGGATGTGACTGCGTGGTGCCATTTAGAAAGAAGATGGAGTCCAGATTGTAAGATTTCCAGACTGAATAGTTGGGCAGATGGTAATGGTGTTTACTGATATATTGCATAATGGAAGATAAGTTGATTTATAGGGATGACGTATTAGGCACGTAGAATTTCATCACTGAAATCGTAATATCCAGTAAGTTGTTGGAGATGTGGGATTGAAGATCCTAAGAGAGGGCTGAAATTAAACTATATCTCGAAGATGGCATCCATTCACTCATTCAACAATATTTGGTGAGTACGTACTTACTATACCAGGCACGATTGTAGGTTCTAGGGATATATACATTAGTGGTTGTAAGGAAGATAAAATTAAGTGCCTTTTGTCGATTATACATTTGACTTGGTGAAATAAACAGTGAACATATTAAATAAATAAATTTTATAGGACGCTAGAAGGTGAAATACACTTTATGGAACAGAAATCATTGGTGTAAGAGAGACAGGGAGTACCTGATTGGGGTGATGTCGTTTTAAGCACATAGACACAGAAATGCAAATTGTAGCCAAGAAAACTTACAAACTGACATCTTTTTGGCATACTGTACAGAAGAGGAGCTGGTGGGGACACTCATGATGATTCTTATGGAGAAAGAGGGGATTATAAGGGTATGATCGCCAAAGAAAATGTTTTCAACTATATAAAAGCTGAAAGTATGGCAAAGAAACTAAGAATTAAAAAAAAAGAATAAAAGTCTTTTCAAACTGTTTAAAGATACAATCCAATTTTCTTAATGTGCAAGCTCTTAATTAGTGAGATGGAGGTGTGGGATTCCTCTCTGTCCTCACCCCATGCAGCTCTCTTCCCTGCTCACTCCACCCCAGGTAAATCATACTTCCTGTCATATTTTAAGCACACTGTTTACTGTGTTCACAGCCGCAGAGCCTAGGCATTGATATTCGCTTTGCCTGCAATGTAACTCAGTCATCATCTGACCAGCTGACAGGCACACCTCATCTGTTAGTTTAAAACACAGGTCCTCGGAGGAGCCTTCCCTGACAACTTCCCTGGGCAACTTTAGCTCCCATGATCAGTGCTTCCTGAGAACTTAAATGCCACCTCCACAGCTCTCATCATGCTTGTATGATTTTTAGTGTCTATCTTTCCCTTTGTATCATCATTCTTTTTAGAATGATGTCAGAATAGTAAGCCATTTCATTTGGTTCAATCTACTTAATTATCTACTCATTTTCCTTCTTGAGATTACAGACCCTGGTCCGTTCACCCTTAATATTTTTAGTGCATTTTTTCCTATGAAGTGGATACTGGATTTGCTCGGCCCTATTGTATGGTTTCTGGCTCAACTGTTTAGGCGTGATCAGAAAGGAAAAGAAAGTAGAAGAGAGGGAAAGAGAGAAGAGGGGAGGGCAGAGAAAGAGAAAAGAGGTGAAGGGAAGCAAGGACAGAAATATAAACATGGGAAAGAAAAGAGAAGTATAGGGACAGAAAGAAAATATGGAACCAGGAGAGCTAAAAACACGAGTTAACAGTTAAAACAAGTCATGTACGATGTTCCTACATTCCTACGTTTTAAAAATATAAATTAAGAGATACATTTTATAAACTGCACATTTCATTTACTTGTAACATTTTCTTGAAGTGGAAGAATCAAGTAAAGAACAATCACAAAACACAATTTGAAGAAAGCTGCGAGATTTATATTTTTCTGTATGTATCCAGTTTACACCAGGACAAGTAAGGGCCCCTCCTCTTATTTCTGGAATTTGTATTTGTGCTAACTTAGACCAACAACAGGAGAAAAAATCAAGTATCTATTTTCTTTGTCAAAATAATTTCACTCAAGGTAGGGATTAGTAACACTGAGAAAATAAGTGGAATATTTTCACTCTTGGAAAGTTACAAAGGTAGATGGAATCAAATACACTTACTTCTCTTTCTTGCCGCCAAATGTGGGCACGAACTATTATCTTTCTCTAAACTCATTCCCCCATCTAAGGCATTCTAAGTTCTTGGGACCAACAGATCACCTTCGATGTGGCATCATTTCTTATCTTTCAAGGAAAAATTAGAAAATCTCTCATCCACAGTCCCACTGAACTCACGTGTAACTACTCTCTCGGGAAACTGAGGGTCATCACATCAGTATCTGCTCCCTTCATTAGGTGTCTTGAAGGCAAGCAGGACGTGATCCTTTTTGTCTTCTAAGAAGCTAGTTCAGTGATTGGCCCATGGTATCTTCAACTCCCCAAGCATATATTCACAAATATGCTTACGCATTTAAATGCATGCTGAGAAATCAATGGACTATTTCGTAACATTTAAGGTGTGTGCCTGAACACTAAAACTCAAAGGCAGAGAAACTGATTTCGTGTTTTACAGTGGGAAAGGAGATGACAAGGCTGTGAAGTTAGAAAGAAACTCTGTTTTCAGCCTTACTACGAAATAATGGACAAATAAAAAGTGTATACATTTAAGGTACAAAACATGTTGTTTTGATATACATATACCTTGTGAAATTATTATGACAATAAAGCTAACTAACATGTCCACCACCTCACAGAGTTACCATTTTTTATGCATGGTGAGAACAGTTAAGATCCACTTTCTTTGTAGTTTCATTTATACAATAAAGTATTACTAACTCTATTCCCTACACTGTACATGAGATCCTCAGAATATATTTATCTTATAACTGAAGCATTTTATACTCTCTGACCAACATTTTCCCATTCTTTCCATCACCCCACTTCCCCAGCCTCTGGCAATGAGCATTCTATTCTCTGTTTCTATAAGTTCAACATTTTTGTTACTGTTGAGATAGGGTCTCACTCTGTCTCCCAGGAAGCAGTTCAGTGGCACAATCACAGCTCCCCACAGCGCTCACCTCCAGTGGCAAAATCACGGCTCACCGTAGCCCTCACCTACAGTGGCACAACCAGGGCTAACAGTAGCCCTCACCTGCAGTGGCACAATCACGGCTCACTGTAGCCCTCACATGCAGGGGCACAACCAGGGCTCACCGTAGCCCTCACCTGCAGTGGCACAACCACGGCTCACCGTAGCCCTCACCTGCAGTGGCACAAACACGGCTCACCGTAGCCCTTACATGCAGGGGCACAACCAGGGCTCACCGTAGCCCTCACCTCCCTGGGCTCAGGTGATCCTTTTACCTCAGCCTTCCAAGTAGCTGGAACTATAGGCAAGTGCCCTCATGCCCAGCTAATATTTTAATTTTTAATTTTTATTTTATAGAAACTGCTTTTTATCACGTTGCCCAACCTAGTCTCAAATTCCTAAAGTCTGATGTTTCTAGATTCCTCCTAGGAGATCTTCCTGTGTCTGGTTTATTCCACTCAGCATGATGGGCTTCTGGTTAGTGCATGCTGTTCTAAATGGCAGGATTTTCTTCTTTTTGATTACAGAGTGTGTATCATATTTTCTTTATCCGTTCGTCTGTTGACAAGAACTTAGGTGGTTTCCATATTTTGGCTTTTACGAATACTGCTGCAGAAAACCTGAGAGTGCAGGTATCTCTTTGAGGTGCTAATTTCATCTGCGTTGGATGTAGATGCAGAAAACCTGAGAGTGCAGGTATCTCTTTGAGGTGCTAATTTCATCTGCGTTGGATGTAGACCCAGGCCTGGGACTGCTGGGTCACATGGTAGTGCTATTCTAATGTTTTGAGGAACCTCCATAATGGTGGTCTCAGTTTACTTTCCCATCAATGAGGTTCCCTTTTCTCTACATCCTCACTTGTTATCTTTTGACTTTGGGATAATAGAGACATTCTAACAGGGGTGAGGTAGTATTTTATTCTGGTTTTGCAGGAATGAAAGAAACGTGTTATTAACAGCCAGTCCTCACACCCTCCCCTCCTGGTTCTATCACTGATTCTATCACTGATACATTTCTTGGCAAGTTGTCACACTCTTCAGATTTTAGTGACAATTAGCCCCAATGTTCTTTTCACAGTTTACTTTCCTCCTCCTCCAGCACTCACACACTCAGAGAAGGGCCTATTTCTTAAGCAATGATTTCCTACTTCCTTCCTCTACTACACTTCCTAACTACCTGCAAGCTTTGGTGACATGACCAAGGCCTGTTGGGTGTTTTGTGGTACCTTGGATGCGTGTGGTCAAGAACCACAAGCAGTGGGCCTTTCTAAGACTTTGCAATCCCCCCAGTGGAGAGTTTCCTCCAACAAACAAGCTATATGAAGGCTCTCAAAATAATGCTATTACATAATTAAGCAATAATACGTATTTTTAATCATTTACAGCACTGAGTTTCAGCTCAGGCATCACGTTTCTTTTAACATTAGCAACTATAAGTGCTGCCATCCCACTGCCTATAGCCACTGTGCACACCCACCCCCAATTCACATAGCAAAGGAAGAGTGTGTATTTTGGAAGCATTCTTTACTTTCTTCTTTCTGTAAATAAATTTTGTTGTGTATATTTAGGGTATGCAACATAATATTATGAAATAGCTATGGATAGTAAACAGGTTACTATAGTAAAGCAAATTAACATATCCGTAACCCCACATGATCACCCACCTTTTTTGTTTGTTTGTTTCTGTGGCAAAGGCAGCTAAAATATGCTCATTTACTATAAATCCCATATGCAGCACAGTTTGATTACCTGCATTCTTCACATTCTTCTTTAGCTTTACATATGTAGTTTAAACGTGCATTTGGGAAACTGATGTGACCCCTAGAACATCACAGGGGTATTGTTCTATAAGTGGTTGGAATTTTGGGAGACTCAGAATGCTTCCTTCTTACAGGGGAGACTGCCCAGCAAGCAGATCTCAGCCTGAGCCAGAACTTCAGAGAGCAGTCTCTTCAGAATGCACGGTGGCTGGGAGCAGGCCTATCTATTAAAAAAATTATTTCCATAGGTTTTGGGAGAACAGGTGGTATTTGGTTACATGAGTAAGCTCTTTAGAGGTGATTTGTGAGATTTTGGTGCACCCATGACCCGAGTGTTATACAATGAATTTGTAGTCTTCTATCCTTCACCCCCTCCCACCCTTTCCCACGAGCACCTGAAGTCTATTGTATCATTCTTACACTTTTGCATCCACGTAGCTTAGCTCCCACATACGAGTAAGTAGAATAATAGTCTCCAGTTCCATTCAGGATGCTGTAAATGGTATATATATATATATAGATACATACATATGTGTCTGTGTGTATATATATATACACACACACATCATATATATATATATGATGAAATACTATGCAGCCATAAAAAGGGGTGGGCCTCTCTACAATGGCTATATGACTTCTCTGTAGCTGTGGACACATAGAAACCTTTCCCTACCAACTGCTATTTGAAAGAGCAGGAGAGGAGACTGTAATTTCTTCTACTGTCCTAAAATGCTGGCTCAAAGGCATACTATAATATTGTAATAAGAATCTACTTAGGTCAAAAAGGCAAGAAAAAAAAGAGCACTGTGGAACATCTCTCAAATTAACCCTGGGTGTGCTCCAACCCAGTGTTTCATGCCTTTGAAACTGAACACGACTCTCCTGCAATGATACTGAAACCTAGGAAACACCCAGGCAACACGTGGGCTCTCTGCCATCACTCCAGGGTGGGCAAACCTAGAATTCCGTTTCCATGAGAACACTTTGGTGACATGGAAAATGTCAGGTACAAAACAGAACCCAAGGAAAGATAATTCAGCAAGAAAATACACACCTGAGAGCCTGGGATGGACTCCTTTTGTTCCTTGATCTGGGTCTTCTTGGGCCCACTCAGTCTTAGGACCTACCTAGGAGGGCTGTGGAATGCTGCTTTTATCCCTGTAAATATGCATAATACAAACTTCCCAGTCCCCACTCTATGATATTTACATCCACACCCCTGTAATTTCAGTGCTTCATCCTTTCAGTCTAAATATTTGGTTTCACATAAAACGAAAATCTTTCTGATTAAGGCAAATATTTGGGTCAATTATCAATCACAAATGAATGCAGACGATAATAGTTAATACATGGCACTTTTATATTAATTATTTCAATTAACCCTTGCAAAAAAATTAGGAAGGCGATGCTAGTATATTTACTTTATAGAAAACTGTCAGAGACATTGTAACTCTCCAAAGTCACATGGCCGCTTGTGGCAGAGACAGGATGAGAATCTGCCCAGATAATCTAAATCCAATCCTATTCTCTCTCTCTCTCTCGTTTTTTTCTTTTTTTGAGACGGAGTATCACTCTGTCGTCCAGGCTGGAGTACAGGGACATGATCTCTGCTCACTGCAACCTCTGTCTCCTTGGTTTAAGCAACTCTGCTGCCTCAGCCTCCTGAGTAGCTGGGACTAAAGGCACGCACCACAGCACCTGGATAATTTTTTCTTTCTTTCTTTCTTTTTTTTTTTTTTTGTATCTTTAGTGGAGATAGGTTTTCACCATGTTTTCCAGGCTGGTCTCGAACTCTTGACCTCATGATTTACAAACCCCTCGGCCTCCCAAAGTGTTGGGATTACAGGCGTGAGCCACTGCGCTTGGACCCCATTCTCTTTTGGATATAGGATGTGCCTCCCAGTTACGTCTCAGAAAGGTTCCATGTAGGTTCTTGATTAGAGGAAGGAATTATGATGTGCCTGGGGAGTCAGTAAAGAAAGAGAAGTAAAAGGAAAAGTTGAAAATTAATTCCAGAGCTAGCTTTGACGCTTTACTTATAGTAAATAAAGAAAAGACATCACTGCTGTTCACAATGACAACACAACCTCAATAAAAAGGGTGAGTGGAATCTACCTAAAAGTATTTTTAAAGTTATATTTGGGAGCAAGTTGTGTGATGCACGGCATTGCAAAATGCTTTTTTACTTTGAAATCAACCTTTCTGGGAAGCAGATACTTGATAGCAGGTATGTAAACATGAAGCAGCCATGAGCAGCCCAAATCAGCCAAGTGGTCAGATGGCGCTTTGCAGCGCCCATCAGACCCCTTCTGCTTGAATGTACAGGGAACCGCAGAACACCCTCCAGCTGACAGTGACAGCCACGTGCTGGGCTTCAGGAACATGTGAATATTGACACATTTTTAGAAACTTTGCTTCCATGCGTTTTATTCTTGTGACAGTGCATAAGCTCTGTCTCTTGTGGTTATGGAATTAGATCTTTCCATTTGCATTGCACATACGAAAATTAAAATCTTTGGAACAATTATTCTATACAACTTTGATTGTTAATTCTCACTACTTGTGACATAGAATGCCCTCATCTAAGAATCAGAAAATTAAGCTGCTCAAGGGGCTCTTTTAACGCTATTGGAAATGTATTGCAAATAGAACTAAGCCAAGCACACAGGAAACACTCATGGTGTGTTAGCTTTAGAGGATAATGGGATCAAGTTGAAGGAAAATTATGGCAGTAGGCTAGAGTAGGTCAAGTTCATGTTTAAAACATTAAAATCTATGATTCGAAACCTTGCTAACTTTCTAATTAAAATTCTTCAATAAATGATATTTTCAATGTGAATTTCTAAAGATTCCAAATAGATCAGTTTAAAATCAACTTATGGTGATTTTCAGAAAATGGTAATCAAAGACAGCAGAAGAATGAGGACATCAGGGAACTGGACTGTCTTGAAGAGCACACTTGGCGTGAGGCATTTTACAGGTTCATTTTCACAGTCCTATAAATAATTGCCTGAGACTGGGTAATTTATGAAGAAAAGAGATTTAATTGACTCACAGTTCCACATGGCTGGGGAGGCCTCAGGAAAGTCCTAATCATGGCAGAAGGTGAAGGACAAGCAAGGCACATCTTACTTGGTGATAGGAGGAGAGAGAGTGAGGAAATGTCACACTTGAAAACCATCGGCTCTCATGAGAACTCACTCACTATCACGAGAACGGCATGGGGGAAAATGCCTCCATGAGCCTATCACCTCCCACCAGCTCCCTCCTCAACACGTGGGGATTACAACTCCAGATAAGGTTTGGGTGGGGACACAGAGCCAACCCATAGTAGGCGTCATGTGCAAATGTCAGTCTAATAAAGTGTGGCCATAAATCTCTCCCCAACTCTGTGGCTCTGTGAATGAAGGAGGTGGCTCTTTGGATGGAACCAAGGCTGCAGTTGAAGCAGAGGCAAAGAAGGGTTGAGATTTCATGAAAGGAAATGGTGGATAATAATACATTGTGGCACTTAATCTGACTAAAGAGACAATGAGGACAAGAAAGTAAAGATAAGGAGGGACAGTGAAAAATTGGTAGCAACAGTGGATTACAGGTACAGGACATAAAGAACAGTGTCCAGAGTCAGGTGCATGAAGCTGGAACAGCAGGACATTTACACTGAAGTTTCAAAGAAGCTGAAGTTTACACTCTCGAAAGGTCTGTGTTGAGATCATGGGAAAGAATGGCTGAAGCCCCATGGGAAGCAACAGCACTGGCAGAAAGGAGGTTAAGGCTAGGATTTTAGAGAGAGCATTTTATGGACATTAAAATTTCACAAGGCCACTATAGAAGTATTAATAGAGAACACAGAACTAGGATTGAAAATTTCAAAGAATAAGGGTGAATGGGTTGCACAAGATTTGAAGAAATATAACAAGGGACAAAAATCAAAATGTCAAAGGAGCTTTCCTGCCCTGCATTACTGCTGGTTTTTGGCAGAGATCTAGCAATCTACCACTATTCAACTCCCTGATGGCTTTCTTAAACCAAGTTCTTGGGCCGGGTGCAGTGGCTCACACCTGTAATCCCAGCACTTTGGAAGCCCAAGATGGGTGGATCACTTATGGTCAGGAGTTCAAGACCAGCCTGGCCAACATGGTGAAATCCCATCTCCACTAGAAAATACAGAAATTAGCTGGGCCTGGTGGTGGGTACCTGTAATCCCAGCTACTCAGGTGCCAGAGGCAGGAGAATTGATTGAACCTGGGAGGCAGACACTGCGGTGAATTGAGATCATGCCACTTCACTCCAGCCTGGGTAACGGAGTGACAATCCTGAGACTCCATGTCAACAACAACAACAAAACAAGAAAGAAACTGAGTTCTTGAGAAAAAGCAGAGTCTGAGGCAAATAGGTGTTAATTGCTGATACCATAATTTGGAAATGCAATCCTGGGATGCTCTTAATGAGAGATAGAAAAATGAGGTAGGAAAGGTCAGAATGCAATTGAAGTTGTGCTGTTACCTGCTGGCCACACTTCACAGGGATCTAGAGAGACACAGCTTGTCACTCAGCAGGTGTTTGTGCTTGCCCCTCCACCCCCGCCGATGTCTCCAAATAAACTGCACAGATAGAGTGCATCTTGGGGCAGGCCTTGGGGAAGGAAGGAAAGGAAAGTTGTCTGCCAGACTTTCCCCTGTTTTACACTTTCCAAAATTCAGAGTTTTTTCACATTTCCAGATGACATCATCTAGCTCCATGGCACTGCATTGGAAGCCATATTTTGTGTCTTGTTGTGTGCTGCTTCTCCCAAGGCCAGAAACAGCCAAAAGAGTCAAACAATCAGAACACATAGCAGCATCCCTGGAAAGAGGCCTTGGGCTCCAGGAGAAGCAGTTATCCTGAGGCCTGTATGGCTCTGAGGACAGAACTATGTGAATATTCATGGGAGTGATCTGTAAATAGTAACATGCCGCATAAATCCCCAGGTACTATTTTTAGAAGTTCCCTCTGATGATATTTATTTCCTTCACATTAAGATTCCCATTTAGAATCTGCAGGAAGCGTTGTTGAAAAAATGCATGTAGTCATATACGCTTCTATTACACAATGAGTCCTAATGGAAGGAAGTCAAAAAGGAAAACGACAAAAAAAAAATGGAAATAATAAGCTATTCGGGGTGTGCGGTTGGGAGATGTTGCTAAAATGATTAAAAATTTCAGTTAAACAAGAGGACTAAGTCCTATAGACCCTATGTTCAAAGTGGTGACTATAGTTAATAACAATATATTGTTTACTTCATAATTGCTTAAAAAGATTTTGCTTTCTCACCACAAATATGTGAGGTAATACATATGCTAATTCGCTTGATTTAGCTATTCCACAATGTATACATATTTCAAAACATCAGGTCGTATACCATAGAAACACACAATTTTTATTTATTGATTTAAAAAATTAAAAGCAAGCTATTCTGAACTCTGGTTTCAGCTCTGGTATATAAAAAACTTAGAAGTTATCACTCCCCTCCTTACAACAAGAAAAAATGAAACAAATTGTTAATTAGCGACTATTCTTAGATGCATCAGTGGGATGGGGATGTGGGGAAATCTTGCACCACCAAGTATTGATTGGGCAGGCAAATACAGAGAGTCCAGTAGATGCCTACTTAACTGGAGCAGAAGCATCTGGAGCCATAAACTGGTACGAAGTGTAAAATGGTAATTTTATTGAATTTCTCAAGGGCATGTGGACTATCATGAGAAAGAAAAACTTGTAGAGGCAGAAGGCTGCAGTCTTAAAATTCACACATTTATGGGTGTTATCTCCAGAAGCCCCACTGTGTTCTCATGGTGAAGATCTCATGGAGGAAATAAACCCTCCTGATTCTGGCAGGACGTGGGGAAACAAAAAACCATGTGAAATTCACCCAGAGCATTCTCCATAAACAGTGCCCCCTTGCAGCTGAAAGGACTTCAGTAGAGCCTACACCAGCCGAAGGAAGGGCATTGCTCTCATTCCAGTTCTTCTTTGACTTCATGTCTCAATAAATGAGTTTTTAAAAAATATCTATATAACGAGAGAAATGTTCTTAAAGCTGATGACCTCAAAACATAGGTCCACTAAGGTACAATCATAAGACCATAAAATGTTTCCCGACCCCCACACCTTACCTCCACACCAGCAGGTATCCAGTATGACAACAGTGGGTTACAGATAGAAAAAGCTACAAAACACAAACTCTGTTTGAGAAGGAGTCCTTAGGGAGTCCTAGAATTAACGAGCACAAGAACCAGGATACAAGAAAAATTTGAAAACTTTTGGCAAGTACAACAGTGGCAAAAATTAAATGTGGCCCATCTTTTTTAAACTGAAGACTTATTTACCTCAGTTCCTATAACTGTACACATTATGTCTGGTTTTCAACAACAACAAAAAATTATAAACCATGCTAAAATGTAGAAAAAAAACGCAAGTTGAAGAGACAAAGAAGGTATGAGAAACAGAATCATATATGAGAGAGATTTTGAAATTATCAGTTTGGGAACATAAAATAATTATGATTAATATTCTAAGGGCACTAATGGAGAAAGTGAACAATATGGAAAACAAAATAAAACATTGCAAGCAGTGTAAGAAGAGAGATGGATATTCTAAAAATTAGCAAAAAGGAAATGCAGGAAATTCATAACACTATAATAGGAATGAAGAATGTCTGTTTTTAATGAGTTCTTCTGAAGTGCAGGCACAGCTTAAGTGAGAATCACTAACCTGAAAGATAGGTCAAGAGAAACCCTACACACTTAAACATAAAGAGTGAGAATATTTAACAGAAAAAAAACTATTAAAAATAGAGCACCCAAGAAAAGTGGGACAATTTCAAAGGCATAATATACCATGTGATTAACTGGAATAAGAGAAGCAGAAGAAAGACAAATAGGAACACAAAAATATCTGGTGTTACATTGTAAATAACCTCCCTAAATTAATGACTAATACTAAATGACAAATACAGGAAGCAGGCATATTATATTCAAAATGCAGGAAACTAAAGACAAAGAAAAAAATCTTGAAAACACACAAAAAACGTAATCTCTAAAAGAAGAATGAGAACTATAGAGAACTTATCAGAACACACAAAAGGAAGAGACTGCAGTAAAATATTTGAAATATTGAAGATAAAAAACAATTTATATTCGTTAAAATTATTACTCAAAAACACAAGAAAAAATAAAGACTTTCTCATCTTAACAAAAACTTAGGCAATTCATAGTAGAAGATCTTACCTGCAGGAAAGGTTAAAAATTCTTTGGGGAGAAGGAAGATAATATGGGTGAGAAATTCAAAACCACATAAATACAGGAAGTGAATAAAGAAGGAATCAGAAAAGGTATAGTTTTTTTTTTCCTTATTTATAATTGTTCTGAAAGATAATCTAAAAATAATAATATTGAAAACATATTGAGTAATATAGCATATAGATAAGTGAAATGAATGAAAGCAATGGAATAAGAAACTAGAGGAAGGAATTGGAAGTATTCTGATATAAGACATATGCTCCATCTATGAAGCAATATAGTGTTACTTGAAGGAGAATTTTAATTAGTTATAAGCAAATATTGAAAAACCAATAAAATACATTTTTTAAAGTTAATTGATATGCTAAGAGAAGAGCTAAATGGAATCATGTCAGATTTTGAATTAAACTCAGACGAGGCAGAAAATAAAAGAACAAGAACAACAAAACACAATGGATTGAAAACAGTTAAAAACATGGTAGGTATTCATCCAAATATACAAAAAACCACTTTAAATATGAAGGATTTAAATACAGCAAGCGAAAAACAAAGACGGCTCAGAGTGATTTAATAAAAGCAAAAACAAAACTAAGCCCCCAAAAATGTTGTCACAAAAAACTCACTTAAGTATAAAGACTCAATAAGTGAATAGTAAAAATTAGGTGAATAATAAAATTGTACTGCTTACTAACTTTAATGGAAAGTATCCTGGATTATCAGTTTTACAGAAATGGACATCTGGGGTTATGGGGAGTATTACATACGATAAAGGGGATCAATGATCCAGAACGACATAACAATCCTAAACATATATGCACTTAACTACTGAGCATCTGATAGGTGATGCAAAAACCTTGCAGAACTAAAGTGACAAGTAGAAATTTTTATAATAGGACACTTCAACAGCCTTCTTTTTGGAATTAATACATCAAACAGAAAAAATTCTCGGTGAGAATATAGATGACCTGAAGAGCACAATCTTTTAACTTGATCAGGTTTCCTCAGATTAATAGAACATTCTCCAAAGTAGACAAAGTCATGGGCTATAAAACACGTTTTAACTAAATACAAGAATAGAGATCTAAGTATGTTCTCAGATCACAATAGAAATAATTTAGAAAACAATAGAAGAAAGATCAATGGAAAATTGTAAAATCTTTGGTGATTCAAAAACATGTTCCTAAATAATACATGCGTCACAGAAGTCCCAATAGTAATTAAAAATATTTGTTCTAAATTAACATAAAAACACAATTCATCAAAATATATGAGATGTATTAAAAACAGCATGTAGAAGAAAATTTATAGCACTAAATATACATATTAGAAAATTTAAAAATCTAAAATCAATCACCGAAGCTTCCATTTTTAAAAATTGGAAAAGAAAAATAATTTATGCTTAATGGAAACAAAGGAAAATAATAAAAAATTAAAGCAGAAATTAATTGAACTGGAGACAGAAAAAAACCGGAATATCAGCAAAGTTTTCTTTGAAAGAAATTAGTAAAGTTGATAAACTTTTAGCCAAAGTAACCAACAAAAAGAGAAGCCCCAAATTAGCAATATCAAAAATAGAAGTGGGATTTTTCTATGATCTCTACTGATCCTATGTGCATTGTGAAGGTAATAAAGAGTATTATAAACAAGTTCATAACTCACAATTTGATCTTTTAAGTGAAGTGGATCATTCATTGAAAGACATATAATACCATCGCTTAACAAGGAAAAATGAATTAGCTGAGTCAACCTATAAATATCAAATAAATCTAACGGGTATTTTCAGTATTTTAACAAAGAAAACATGAGGCCCAGAGAGTCTCATTTGTGAATCTTACCAAACATTTAAGAAAAAAAGGATACTAATTCTCCACAATATCTTTCAAAAATCAGAAGCAAAAAGATTACTTTTTTTTTTTTTTTGAGATGGAGTCTCACTCTGTTGCCCATGCTGGAGTGCAGTGGCATGATCTCTGCTCACCGCAAGCTCTGCCTCCCAGTTTCAAGCAATTCCCCTCTCCTGCCTCAGCTGCCTGAGGGGATGGCACTACACACATGCACCATCATGCCAAGCTAATTTTTGTATTTTTAGTAGAGATGGGGTTTCACCTTGTTGGCCAGGCTGGCCTCGAACTCCTGACCTCAAGTGATCCACTCATCTTGGCCTCCCAAAGTGCTGGGGTTACAGGCATAAGCCACTGTGCCCAGCCTAGAAAGATCACATTTTAATTCATTTTCTGAAACTCAATTAATTTTATTGATTTATTGATTTATTGATTTATTTTTTGAGACGGAGTCTCGCTGTGTTCCCCAGGCTGGAGTGCAGTGGTACAATCTCGGCTCACTGCAAGCTCTGCCTCCTGAGTTCACACCATTCTCCTGCCTCAGCATCCCAACTAGCTCGGATTACAGGCGCCCACCACCATGCCCGGCTAACTTTTTGTATTTTAGTAGAGACTGGGTTTCACTGTGTTAGTGAGGATGGTCTCGATCTCCTGACCTCGTGATCCACCCGCCCTGGCCTCCCAATGTGCTGGGATTACAGGCGTGAGCCACCGCGCCCAGCCCTGAAACTCAATTTATACTAACATAAAACTAAATTCTGACACAGGTGAATAGACCAATATCTCTCATAAATACAGACGTAACGTTTTCAAAAAAATAGCAAATTAAGTCAAAAAATCTATTAAAAGAATTATACAGCATGGTCAGATATCCAGTATTGCTTCGTTGTTTTAGATTTTTCAGGCTGCCATAAAACAATGCTATGAGCTTGGTGGCTCATAAACAACAAGGCTTTATTTTCCACAGTTCTGGAGGCTGGGAAGTTCAAGGTCAGGAGATCAGCAGATTCAGTGTTTGGTGAAGGCTCGTTTCCTGGTTGATAGGCAGCCACCTTGTTGCGGCATTCTCACATGGAGGAAGGAATGAGCCAGCTCTTTGGAGTCTCTTTTATAAAGGCACTAATCTCCACTGTCATGACCAAATCAGCACCCAAAAGCTCCACCTCCTAATACTATCACCGTGGATGTTAGGATTTCAACATATAAATTTGAGGTGGCAGTACACCAATATTCAGATAATAACATTTATCAATAAAAAAGAAGTCACTTTGCTAAAACACATCAATACCAACATCACCACTGACAAAATATTTTACCATATGAATTACTTTAGAAAACTAATTTCACAGAATCCAACAGCCATTCCTGAAAAACTCTCAGCAAACTACGCTTACAGGAGATCTTCTCCAGCTCGTTAAAGAACATCTTCCAAATACCTATAGCTAACATCTTACCTAATGGTGAAAATCTGGTCATTTTTCTATTGTCAGGAACATGGCAAGGATGTCTTCTTTTATCCCTCTGATTCAACATCATTCTGGGTATATTACCTAGTGCAACACAAAATTAAAGGAAATAAAGTGACATAGGTTGGGAAGAACAAAATAAAAGAGTTTGTATTTGTATAGTACATTGATCTATGTAGAAAATCCGAAACAACTGAAAAAAATGATTCCTGGAACTAATAAGAAAGAATAGGAAGACCATAGATGCAATGCTAGTATACAAAAGTCAACTACTTTCCCATATACCAGCAATGAACTTCTGGGATTTGAAATTTAAAAACTAACTAAATAAAATATTACCATTTACAATCAACCCAAATATAATACTTAGGTATAGCTATGTTATGGACTAAATGTTTGTGTCTCTGCAAAATTCATATGTTGAAGCACTATCCTCCAATGTGATGATATTAGGAAGTAGGGTCTTTAGGAGGTACAGTAACAGAATTAGTGACCATATAAAAAGACACAACAGCTTGCTTTCTCTTTCTGCTCTATGAAGACACAGTGAGAAAATGGCTGTCTGGAAAACAGAAACTAGCCCTCACCAGGCACCAGATCTGCTGGCACCTTGAACTTGGACTTTTCAGGTTTCAGAACCAAAAATAAATAAATAACTTCCGAAAAATTGGATGTTATTCAGGACATCCAATTTGTGGTATCTTGCTAAAGCAGCCTGAACACACTAAGGCATCATATAACCAAATATGTACAGGATTTATCTGCAAGAAATTACAAATCTCTGATGAAAGAAATCAAAGAAAATCTAAATAAATGGAAAGATAGTCCAAGTTCATGTATTGGGACAGCAAGTATTATTAAGATATCAGTTATTGCTAACCTGATCTATACATGTAATGCAATCTCACTCAAAATCCCAGCAAGCTATTCTATAGACATGGACAAATTTATCCTAAACTTAGTATGGAGAGGCAAAAGACCTACAGTAGCTTAAACATTACTGAAATACAACAGTTGAAAGAACTTCACTCCCTAAATTCAAGACCTACTGTAAAGTTACGTTATTCAAAGCAGCATTATACAAGACCACATGGTACTGGTGAAAGAACACAAGGAACAATACTCCACTAGCAATAAGAATGCCTAGTGATGGAACATTGATTTATAATGCTGCTCTCCCATGAAAGGAATCAGAGTTCCTTGGAGAAATGGTTGATTCCAGGACTGGCGCCGGGCATATACAAGTGGATCCTGCAGTATCTTATAGTGCAGGAAGTAAGAAGGGTTAAAAAGTATGTAAAATGATAGGAATGTGTAAAAGGAACACAAGGGTCAAATGATAGTGCTCCTAATGTCCAAATTTGAAATACTTTGAGCAAAACATTAAATAATGTAGTATTAGACTACACCCTGAGTTATGAAATAAGTATCCATGAGTCCATATGGCTATAATATATCAAACAATAAATGAAAGATGGTAGACAAGTCTGCTGTGGAGAATAATTTTAGAAAATATATACAAAAAAAAATACTCTGCTCACAAGGGAATTGAACATAACTTGCCACCCCTTCAACGTAGGCTGCACAGAGTGACTACTTATAAAGTGCACAGTATGGCAAGTGAGAAAAGATGAGATTGACTCCACAGTGGAAAAATATGACAATCATCATATATTACTCTGTTCTTACACTGGTAATAAGGATGTCCCTGAGACTGGGTAATTTATAAAGGAAAGAGGTTTAATTGACTCACATTTCAGCATGGCTGGGGAGGCCTCAGGAAACTTACAATCATGGCAGAAGAGGAAACAAACATCCTTCTTCACGTGGTGGCGGCAAGAAGAAGTGCCAAGCAAAAGGACGAAAAGCCCCTTGTCAAACCATCAGATCTCATGAGAACTCATTCACTATCAAGAGAACAGCACGGAGGTAACCACTCCCTTGATTCAATTACCTCCCACCTGGTCCTTCCAACCACACATGGGGATTATGGAAACTACAATTCAAGATGAGATTTGGATGGGGACACAGCCAAACCATAGCACATCACCTCAGTCACGTGAGGCAGGTCAGCATCAATCACGATAAATCATGTTAATCACATGCACTCTTGATAAGATATAGCAAAAATGGCGCTTTACCTTTTTTAGTCTTTCCTCCCCCAAACCCACAATCCTTGTCTAATCATGAGTAAAACATCAGGTAAATCCAACCACGGGACAGTTTACAAAGTATCTAAGGAGTATGTCTTAAACTTGTCAAGGTCATCAAAAGTGAGGAAAGTCTAAGAAATTATCAGGGGCAAGAGCCTAAGTAGACATGACAATTCAATGCAATACAGCGTCCTAGCTGGAATTCTGGAGTAAAAATTGTTAAAAATTAAAAGGAATCATAGTGAAGTATGGAATTTTGTTAATAATAATGATTCAATATTGACACACGATTTGTAAAATCATACCATACCAATATAAGAAGTTGATGTTAGGAAGCATCAGAAATGGATGGCAAGCCTATGTTCTATTTTCTCAAATTACATAAACATAAAATTACTGTAAAATAAAAACAAATAAATGTTAAATCTAGTTATCATCTTTATTAGTGTTTAAAGTCAATTAATCTAATATGTCTTTATATATCAGCAAGATTCAGGGAATGATAGAAAATGCCCTATATTCAGCTGGTTTCAATTCGATCGCGTCACCCTCTACCAGTGTCATAACACGCAGATCCCTGCCTCTTCATCGCCCACCTCATGTAATCGAAGTGATGGAGGGCTCAACTCTCTCTTGCTTTCCTTACACTGTATCTCTGGCATTTATAACCACTTTCTCTGAAATTAGTAGAATACAACTGCTTTCATATGGATAAGTAGTAAATACTTC
Source organism: Pan paniscus (assembly GCF_029289425.2). NCBI lineage: Eukaryota > Metazoa > Chordata > Mammalia > Primates > Hominidae > Pan > Pan paniscus. The sequence continues at coordinate 20,205,999 of NC_073256.2, forward strand.
TCAGATGAATGCTGTACTTATTTTGTATTTTTCATAAAGTCTGATTGATAAAATAAAACATTGTTTATATAGCAGAGTCAAGATGACTAAAGTGATAGTATTTTTAAAATCATAAAATCCTAAAATATCAGAGTAGGAAGGAGATAATTTAGAGATGAGCAGACTGAGACTTGGAAAGAGGAAAGACTGTAAATTCCTCATATCAGTTAGAGACATCTTTAGGCATCCAATGTACCCTCCACATTTTAAATTGAAAATTAGCCATATCATTTTTCTTTAAAAGGTATTTCATCATATGCCTATTTAACTCTATTCTTGAAATCACAAAAAAGAGACTAAGGAACCATTCTACTCTGACGTGTGTGTGTGTGTGTGTGTGTGTGTGTGTGTGGTGTATACTTCTGAATAGTTTCGTATGAAAACAATTGCTTAATTTGCTTATATTACGTCTGCGGATAACATGCATGTGCACGAAGCAATGATTCACTCTAAGTTTAGAATAAAACCTCTTTCTTGGTTACTTAGAGCTTAAACATGAAGATGACCTCTGCTTTGAACCCAGTAGGTACTTATTTCTAAAGGGTGTGATTTGTTTCACGCCCCAGTGGGAACATGCTTACTGGGCTTGAATACAGAACAGCTATTGGGCTGCATGTGGCATATTCATGAAATGTATTTTTCAACATGAACTGGAACTAGGGCCCCCAGTGGAATAAAGACAACAAAAGACCCATGTTTTCTCATTAAAGAAAGTTACCTGTCCCCCTCCAATCGAGAGAACACCCATAATTACATGCAAATGATGTGATTTTCAACTGTTGTGATAATCTATTACTATAATTAAGTGCCATGCAACAATATTTTAAACAACTCACACTGATCACCATGAATCATGTGGACTCTGCAGTAGACCATTACCACAACAGATCTGCTTGATCACAGATAACATTATTCTAAGCTTTGAGGGCATGGGTGATATAACATACCAAAGATAAATAATTCATAGAGCCATGAGAAAGAAATCAGTGCTTGTTTTTTATTTTGGATTTGTTTTAAACCATTATGGGAAAACTCAAGCTTTTATTTTCAAATGTCTAAGACTCTGGAGATACTGTATTTAATATGGTTGTCAGAGTCTGGCACCAGTCCAATAAAACTTGGACTTAAAATTGCTACAATTAAATTGGCTAATAAGAATTATGTTAACACAAAGCTGCTTATGCCTTTCTGTTCAGAAAGGATTTTCTCATTCCTAGTTAACAGAGGTTAAAGAAAAAAAAATGGAGGGTAAAATTAATCCAATTACCTTGTTTTTTCTTCCATCATCCCAAGGAAAAAAGAGTATGTTTCTTCACAATCAACATTCAGCACATTTCCCTAATTAATGCAATTTGATAAAATGAAACAAATTCATGATGTCATTAACTGAGTTCTGCCTAATGAAGTTGGGTTGTATGAAACATTAACTGCAGAGCAAAATCCATTTCTGTGGCCAGGGAAACACGCATTTATCATTTCAGTACATTTACTTTGGAAGTACCAATCATGAAGGCTTATCACTACAATCACCGTGTCTTGATAAATCAACATAAATTAACATTTTGATCAATGTCATCATTAAACCCAGGCTGTGAAAGAAGGAATCTACTCTGCTGAAGTGGCACAAAGTAACTCTGCCCCCTGACAAAACAAGAGGCTGCCTGGTGGACGACTGTTGTTTTTTCATTTGAAGCTGTATTTCTCTTACCAAGTTTGACAATAACCATCAATATCATCAAATCACGAAAAGGAAATTTACTTTCACAGACACAGTGTGAAGAGCGCTTTTAAAAGAAGACAAAAGAGCTGAAGGTTGCTAAAAGTTATGTAAAACCTACAAATACCCTTCTTTATTCACATGTAAAAATATATACATATTTAGATATGTAAGATTATATAGCCACTGGGATTACAAAAGTAGAACTTAAATATTTAAATTTTTTTCTCCAAAGAAAAAACAAATATTACTGCAAATTCAGTTTATCCCTTGTCAGGTTGTTATGAATCAAATAAACTCAAATATTTATTTCCTTCCTTTTAATTTTCCTTCTATTGTTCTTGTATGCAGGATCTTTCTAGCTAGTTGTTGATTATCATTACGTATATTGTTATTAGCAAAATTAAAACTTCATTCATTTTTCCTGACATATTAACTAATGTCGTTTTTCTTTGATTCAATCTTATTCAAATATTACAACACATTTAGCAGTCACTGTCTCCTTGGCCTCCTAGTGGCTTTTGACAATTTATTAATTTAACTGACCTTGGCAGTTTTAAAGAGAACAGGTCAGTTATTTCGTAGAATGTTGGGACTTGGATTTTTTCATCGGACTGGAATTTATCTGGTGTTTTTCCCATTCTTAGGTCAGAATTATGGGTAGAAAGAGCCAGAGATAAAGTATCATTTTCATCACATCAAATCAAAACATTGATTCACAAGAACTCTCAGTTTAAAATTCCCACCATTACATTGGCTAATGAGAATCATGTTAATACAAAATAGCTCATACTTTCATGTTGGAGAAGGGTCAAGCTGATCTATCACTATAAATGTGATTTATTACTGTTGACGTTAAGCTTGACAGCTGGCTGACACAATGTTGTCAGGTTTCTCCACTGGAAAGTCACATGCCTCCTCTCGCCTTTCCCTCCAGCTCTCTGTAGAAAGAAGTCACTAAAGGCACCCGTAACAGAGAGTTGTGGTCCACTCTTTAGAGCAGAGTATCTTGGTACAATATTTTTAATTCTTTTGCACAGACTTCTCTGTCCTCCCTCATGTCTTTACATATTCAAACATTTCCTTATTTCAGTATGAAGTCAATAATATACTTGGGGTGTAGTTTATTGTTACTTTATTTGTTTTATTGTGCAAATTGTCGCAGTTTCAACTCTAGCCAGTTATTTCAGTTAGTTCCAAAGTCCTTTTGACATTCCGCCATCATCTCTGTGTGTATCTGTGTGTGTGTGTTTTAGCACTTACTTACTGGAACTACAAGATGCTTCAGGCCCACCATGTGTTCTTTCCTGCCTCAATACTTCAATGAGGCTGTGCACGGTGGCTCATGCCTCTAATCCCAGAACTTTGGGAGGCCAAGATGGTGGCTCAACTGACCCCAGGGGTTCAAGACCAGCCTGGACAACATAGCAACATTCAGTCGCTACATAAAATACAAAAATTAGCCGGGTGTAATGTTGTGTGTGTGTGGTCCTAGCCAGTCAGGTGGCTGAGGTGGGAGGTTTGCTTAAGCTGTGAGGTTGAGGCTGCAGTGAGCCACCACTGCACTCCAGCCTGGGAAACGGGGGAATATCCTGTATCAAACAAACAAACAAAACCTTTCAATCGACCATTTCTCTAATTAGAATGTCAACTGAGATTCTAATTCTATCACTCAGCAAAACATCCCTTTCGAATGAGGCATTTAGAAGGGTCAAGGGAAAATGGACTTAATAATAATACCACTTCTCTGTAGAGTGGCATCTGAAATACTGTTCCCTTCTTACTAAGATGGTCATTTGCAATGGTGGCAACCATGATATCAACCTCTATTTAAATGTGTATTTAAACTGTATTAACTTCCAGTTTTCCTTTGATTCCTGTTGTGAGACAATGAAAATTGATTCCTAATGCCCGTTCTCTACTTCTCCTTTTAGTTACACATATGACCACCTTTAATATATTTTCCAGACTTTGCATATGAGCAAAAACACATGACTGATTTCTCACCAAGAAGATAAGAGCAGAAATGTTCTGTTTATTGTTTTCAGGCAAGACATTGGCTTCCACTCCCCATCCCTACTCGTTGCTGGCTGGAATGTAGAAGAGGTAGAGAAATATCTTCGATCACAGAGCATCTTCCCATTGGCAGAGCAACAAACCGGAAGTACCCTCCATGCCCTATTCCACAAATAAGTTGTTGGCTTATAGTGTTTATCATGTTCTCTATTTCCTCTTCAGTCTTCTGTCTAGTGGTTAGATCCATTACTGAAAGTTGGTTCTTTTTGTCTCTAATTATTACTGTCAAATTTTCTACTTTGTTTTTGTTTCAGTCAGTTTTTGTTTTATGCATACTGTGATTATGCTGCCAAATGCATATATTTTAATAAATGTTTTATCTTCTTGACTTTTTAAACCTTTTATAATTATAAGATACCCCTTTTATCTAGTAATTATTTTTGCTCTTGAAGTATCTTTTACTTGATGTTAAGATAGCTATTATTGGTTACAGTTTTTATAATATCCTTTTTAAATCTATCATTTTACTTTCGCTCTATTTGTGTGTTTAAATCTAATGCGTGTCTTCTGCATACAGTGTAACATCAGACCATTTAAAAAAAATTCATTCTGTCAACCTCTACCTTTTCACAGTGTTCAATCTATTTACTTTGGATGTCGTTATTAATGAGGTAAGATTTATATCTGCCATTTTATTTGTTTTTACATACTGTATGTCCTTTTTATTATTTTATTCCTCAATTATTGCACTCTCTTATGTTAAATAAATATTTTCTACTGTGCTACTTAAATTATACTGTCATTTATTTTATTTTATTTTTGTTATTTTCTTAGTAGTTGCCCTGGAAATTAAAATAGCCATCTGAATTTATAACAATCTAGTTTAGATTAAATCCAAGGTGATTTAACATATATAAAAATTTGCTTTTGTATATTCCTATTTTTGCCCTCATTTGTGCTATTTTTATACTTACTACATATTTACTCATTATATATCACATGTGGAAGAAAAAGTTGCAAAAATAAATACAGCGGTACTGTATTTTGTGTTTACTTTTGTAGTTACTTTTACCAAAGCTCTTCATTGTATTGTGTGGACTTGAATTTTTTTTCTAGTGTCCATGAGTTTAAAGGATTTTCTCAATATTTCTTTCAGGACAGATATGCTGGGTATAAATTTTCCTGTTTTATGTTTAAATGACGATGTCTTAATTTCTTTCATTTTGAAGTACAATTTTACTGTGTATAGAGTTCTTGGTTGACTGTTTTTTTTTTTCAGAATTTTGCATTTAACATCCCATTGTCTTCTGATCTTTATGGCTTCTGACGAAAAATCGGCTACTAACCTTGTTAAGGATGCCTTGATGAGTTGCTTCAATATTCTCTCTTCGACTTGCATTTTGACAGTTTGACTGTCATGTGTTTCATTGACTATGATGTGTTTCATTGTGGACGCTTTGAATTTTTCATACTGGAGTTCATTGCATTTCTTGGATGTGTATGTTCATGTCTTTCATCAAATATGTGATGTTTTTGGTTATTATTTCTTCCATACTTTTTCTGTCCCCTTTTCTTTCTCATCTCCTTAGGAGTCTCTTCATCATGTGTATCCTGGAATGCTTGCAGTGTCCCAGGGGCCTCTTAGGCTTTGCTCTTTCCCTTTTAAAATTATTTTTCTGTTCTTTTTTTAACAAAATAAATCTTTTAATTAACCCATCTTCAAATTCACCAATTCTTTCTACACTATCTTATATCTTCTGCTGAATTACTCTAGCGCATTTTTATTTCAGTTATTGTAATTATCAACTCCAGAATTGCTATTTTTTTGGTAATTTATATTTCTTTATTGATATTCTTTATTTGGTTAGACATTACTCTCATACTTTCCTTGAATTATTTTTGCTGTTGCTTAGCTATTTTCTTGGACTAATTCCTTAAAATCTGTGTTATTTGTTATTTGTGGTCATTGTACTCCCTGCTCAGTTAGCTTCAGTTCTATTTCTTAGAAAGCTACAACCAGTAATCTCCTAGTGCTTGCTCATCAGTTTTGAGTGCATTTAGGGACACACCTCAACACTCAAGCAGGCAGTGTTTACAGCTCTGCTTTAACCCCCACCTCCTATACGAACAAGGTCTCAAGGTCTTGCAAAGGTAAGGGGCCTACTCAGGGTATTTCTTCGAGATACATAGGTACATTCCCAAATGTATAAGCTTCTCAGTTTGTGTCAGAAATATGCCAGAGATATTTATTTATTTATTTGTTTATTTTATTATTATTTTTTGAGATGGAGTCTCACTCTGCCACCAAGGTTGGAGTGCAGTGACGTGATCTTGGCTCATTGCAACCTTTGCCTCCCTGGTTCAAGGGATTCTCCTGCCTCAGCCTCCCAAGTAGCTGGGATTACAGATGCTCACCTGGCTAATTTTTGTGTTTTTAGTAGAGATGGCGTTTCCCCACGTTGGCCAGGCTGGTCTTGAACTCCTGACCTTAGGTGATCTGCCTGCCTTGGCTTCCCAAAGTGCTGGGATTACAGGCGTGCCCGGTCATGTCAGCATTTTTAAAGCTCTCTATGGACATCTCATCTCACAGCTTTTTATTTTTTGTTTTTGTTCAGTTTTTTGTTTGCCTCACCCATTCTTGCCATCTCTGGCATCTGGGATATTAAACCATCACCACTGATTGCTTTTGTCAAGGGTTCTTGAGGCAAAAGCTACATTAGGTAGCATCAGATTCAGGTCAAATCAAAGAAATCCCTGCAAATGAGGATTTTTTATGGTGCTAACAGTATGACAAATAATTACAATTTTCTGGAAGCAAGCTTTAGATGGTTTATACACCTCTTCCCCCACCCCAGTAAAAGGCTGTAGATTTCTGGTTTTCATTATGATGTTGGGGCTGTTGACTTCAAACCTGTCACGAATGTGGAGAGATAAAATAAAATAGGGCTTGTTAAAACACAGTTACAGTTCTTACTAATATGCAGACGTTTCTCTTAATGTGCTCCAGATTCTTTCAGAACTTTGGCTGAGTTTTACAGTTCTAGAAATGTCAATTTCCCACAAATTTTGCCAGTATGCTCTTTGCTTTGATACAGGAGACAGATGTCACCATGTTTGTTTTATTTTGAGGATTGTATAAAATATATTTTTAAATATCTACATGCATATTTAGTTTCACTAAGACCTGCTAAGAAAGATATATTGTTAGAAATTTAAAACATGGCAATAGAAACATCAGAGTTAAAACCATATTAAATGTGATTTTACTTTAAGTTGTCAGCTTCTTCTCAAATTCAGAATCATCATTCTAACCCAGTCTCTGGATTATTTAAATTTTCTTGACTCTTGCCTTCCATTATTCACACCATCTGAAACACTTTGGTGTGACTAATATTCCTAAGACTGATCATTCCATTTTCTTACTTTCAGAAATCTCTACTGGCTGCTGAAGTAAATCTTCTTGAGTTATGATCAAAGGCAGTCCATAATAAGGGTTTCACCTTTCTCCTGGGGAATAGTCCCTGGTGTTGCCCTCCTGGGACCACATGACTGTGCTGCTCAAAGTGGAGTGTCAACACTGGTTCTGGTCCAGGGACTGTATACTGTGGAGTCCTGAGTGAGGACAGACATTAGGAATGACTATTTAGACAATTTCACGATGCTTGAAATTATTGCATCACTTATATTCTTTAACTATGGACTTGTTTCATTCACCTAGTTATAAACTGATTCGGAAGTCAACAAATTCCACTGGTGAGTCACATGTGGCAAGAGCCAAATACCAGTCACGTTCAACTGTATCACTTTAAAATACGTGGTAGTTTAAGGTGAATTTATCAATTATAATCTAAATGTATAAAAATCTAACAATACGTAATAATTAATTTGTTTTATAACTTGTTTTTATAATCTTTTTTTAATTTCACATAGTTCAATCTGACTTATAGTCAAGTATTATCATTCAATCACAGTAAATAAAATCATTTTTCTTTTCAATTCTAATTTACAAGTAGTGAAACAAGCTTCACAAGAATTTTTGTCAAGTAAGAACAGATTTTTTTTCTAAATGAAGTAATGACTATAAATTGAAAAATATTAAAGAAGTGCTTCTGGAGAAAAATACTAGTTTTTTTCAGATTTATAATCACAAATGTTTATGAAGTTCACTTTTGTGGTCATAATTGATAAGTGCTAAAATTATTCTGTTATTTTGAATATATATTTGTTAGTGAAGCAATGAAACAATAAACTAAGCATAAGCTGCATTTAAATACATAAAAATAAGTTCTAAGTCAAAAACATTCACAGAAAACAAAATGTTTAATTAAAACCCTGACATAAGCAAATATTCAATATTTTACATTGGTGCTTTTAGGATTCTTGTAAAGAGGCACTTTAGGTTACTAAGAATGAAAAATCGTGTCCAATGGCCTATCCATTAGTGAAGGTCTGCATCAAAGAGCTTTGCTTGTAAATGATGAATAAACTGCCTAAAAGTTATTTTTTTAAGAACTGCTTTTCCTTGACATCACGTAGCGCAAATTATTTAGGCACTAAATACTAATGGGAAAATATGTCAAGAATATATGAGATGTTGTGTTTTTTTTTTTCATTTCAGCACGATAAATAACAAAACATAAAATGTCACTTCTGTTCTTAATGGGATTTGAATATAATGAGGAAGGAAGAGTAGAACTCTTCAGTTACAAGTGTATTCTTGAAAATCACATCCAACTCTGAACAGCATAAAACCATAAAGAATTATGTTGTTATAAGAAGTGGTTTGGAGTCTTTTCTAGGGGTGTGTTCTCATGATAGTTACCCATATTAAGGAGCTTGTGCTAGAATATAAATCAATATATTGTTTTTAAGCAATGAGACTGCCTTACTGCAGGGAAAAAAATCCTCAGCTGAACAACAACAAAAAGGACACTTTTTAACTGAATAAGAAAATATATTAATTTTTAAGTTTTTTCCACAATTCACATATTCTTCTAAAAATTTCCCCACCATAATCCAACTGCCTTGCATAGAATAACTACTATTTATAATAAGCTTTTTTGTTATTACACAATAAGAAAAAATAACTTCAAAGATTATTGAGGAGGAAACTTTTATTAAGAACACTGGAATGATGAAATGACTTGCAGTATTTTTGCAAGTAAAGAAGTCAGTTATTCTCAACTTAAAAAAAATTCTTCTGTTTTTCCGATCAACTTTTTAAAGATGTAAATTAGACAGCCTATCTTATTTATCTAACGTTGATATTTCTTTTTTAATCTTAGTATTAATATTTCTATGTAAGATGGGAATGAAATATGTTTTTCAATGGTGCATAAGGCCAAAGGGCAAAATAAAGTTTAGAATTTAGAAATTTTGCAGATTTTTAGGACAAGCTCCATTATTCATAACCATTATGAAAAAAGTGAATGATATTCTTAGTTTCACATCTGTTGCCAGACACTATTTATAACTTATTTACATCACAAGGCCTCAAACCCATAAAACCGATCTTTCTGTTTTTAACTCCTTTCAGCACCAAATATGCTACCTTAAGTATGGTAAATGTTATTGTGTAAGAAGTGCATAAGTTGTCTTGGCCTAAAGCTAAGATTAAGACTGAACTCTTACTCCTCATCTCTAGTTCAATATTCCAACCTGTACTAGTGCATCTATTTTTTATCTGCACTAATTTCAATGGGAAACTTCTGAAAAAAAATGTGAGAAGAATAGATAGGCTTGGATGCAGGCAGACAACATGATATATTGGGAAGGTGTAAGTGGACTGGGACTCAGTGGCAACAGAAAAAGAAAAGAAAAAGAAACCAATAATTCCAAAAAGCTTTTTTTTTGTGTTTTTGAGACAGAGTCTCACTGTCGCCCAGGCTGGAGTGCAGCGGTGCGATCTCGGCTCACTGTAAGCTCTGCCTCCCGGGTTCACACCATTCTCCTGCCTCAGGCTCCCGAGTAGCTGGGACTACAGGCGCCCGCCACCACGCCTGGGTAATTTTTGTATTTTTAGTAGAGACGGGGTTTCACCGTGTTAGCCAGGATGGTCTTGATCTCCTGACCTCGTGATCCGCCTGCCTCAGCCTCCCAAAGTGCTGGGATTGCAGGCCTGAGCCACCGCGCCCGGCCCCAAAAAGCTTTTTAGCTTCTCTTACATGAAAATGAACACTGTGGAAAAGTAGTTTCATTCAGTGGTTCTGACATACTTTGTTCTTGAGACTCCTTTGTTTGGTATTAGACAATCTAGTTTGTTTATTGGTTTGGAATATGTTAATTCTGTTTCATTCTTGAATTTTTTCTGTAAAAATTTTACCATATTTACTTGATTTCAAGGTTGCTGTCAACCAACAAGATAATCTTCTCAAGCAATACATAAAACCTAAAAAGATATAACTGTGATCCTCCACCTTACTGATGTCTAGTATTTTAGTACACATTTCTTTTTACTATACTCACCATGGTAGACTTTGTTAAAGGCAGTATGAGATTGAGATTGAGATTACATGCGATGGTCACTTTGTTCATTGCTACTTTGTCTTGAATTTGACTCTCTTTCTTCTATACAAAAGTGCATCATTTATTAGTCTTTTAATATTATTATTAAGAATGTTTTGCAACTGTTTTGTGGTTATTTTAAGGGTTTTTTTCCCTATTTTTGCTTACGCAAGAGCAATAATTCAGTTAGACATATAGTTCTAAACCAAAGTCTTCCCTAGAGTCCTTTAATTTGAAGAGTTACTGTTATTTCTAATAAGAAATATGATGCCTGCCTAATTTTCTCTTCTTTGTAGGTAACCTGTTGGAGCAAGCCTTGGTCTTTGCAAGCAGAGCATATTCAAGGGATTTTACAAAGGGACTGTATATGCTGATGTGGGTGAGGCTAAGGAAACAGACAAGAAATATTGATGTCTCCAGGGACTCACACACACATAAAGGGGGATCCAGCATTCCTTTAAGCCTGTACCTAAAAGCTGAGGGAGTAATGTTTCCAGAACCTGGGTGAGAATCGGAGCAATAGGAGAAGATGTCACCATACAGGGATGAAGCCCTGGGCAGAACCATACTGAAGCAGGAAATGCAGGAAACAAGGATCTCTGCTGCTCTCCCCTCTAGATTTGCAATCCTCTGCCAGTTTCTTGCATGGACTGAAACCAACTAGATGCTGGGGAGCAGGAAACCCCATGGGACATGGGCTGTAAAAGTCAGCGTCCCATATTGTGAAGTGTGCAACAGCAGCAGAGACAGACAGAGAGTTAATCCAGGGTAAGGAGAACCCGGAGGTTGTGCTTTTCCCTCTTATCCTGTTAACTTTTAAGATTTTTCTCTTTGACTTTGAGGTTTCAGCTTATCTGATAATGTTAGATACAAACTTGCTTTTATTTCTCTCATTCATAAGCTGATACCTTCTTTCCATCTGACAATTTTCATCTTGACTTCAGTCTGGCAAATGACCAGTCCTTGAGCGCTCATCCTAGAATTCTTATTTTCCTGCCGTAGGTGGGTGGGCTCTCTACTTTTCTTGATTCTTAATCCCCATCCTCCCTGTCAGATCATTAGAAGAGAGGTTGCTTTCAATGGAATTCCACGTTGGAAACATTCTATAAATATATTTTTGAGTTTGCTACTGCTAAAGCATTAAGGATTTTACCCGTTCTAGACTCATTTTGATACTCAAAAAACAGCAACAGTGATTACACCATGCAAATCCTCTACGTCCTCCCCTTTGTGTCCTAATAGAATTCTAAGATTTCTGATTTCTCACCAGGAACTCTATTTCAAACTGTGGCTGTTGTTTGCTTGCAATCTTCCTTGCCCCTTTCTTAGGATAGTGAGAGCATTTCTTTTGTTCTGTTCCTAGCTGCATGGACAATGCAACTCTTAGAGGTTTTAAGTTCTTAAAGGTTTTTATACCATTCACGTGTTCCAACTCTGCTTCACAGAAACCTGAGCTCTCATTTCCTGTACCTACTTAGGAATTAATGCCATTTCTCCTAATTCCTGCTTGCAGGTCCAAAGCCTCCTGCAGCAAGTCTTTATTCTCTTAGCTCTGAACACACACTTAGAAATGCGTTTGATTTTTTTGTCTGGTTTGGAACTCAGCTATCTTATATTTTATCAAACATGTCTATGTGTTTGGAAGAGAGGGCAACCCATCCACGCCAGTTTAGTTCAGTACTGTCACCTATATGATGTGTAAGAGATAGCACTCTCCCAAGTCTGTGAACAGGAAACCTGAAACTATTCTAAATAATTCTGTTTAATAGATTTTTTTCTCTTCTAAGATGACCAGCAGAATATGACAGTTTGTGTTTTTAATGGGCAGAAGGGGAATTGAATAGTTCGTCTCTTGAGGCCCTTCAGAAATGTTAGAAAATTGTTTTCTTCTTCACACCTGACTGAGCTGCCATTAGCAGTGTGACTGATATCTCTGCTTTGTCTTGGGAGAATGTGTATTTGTGAACAGTTCACTTTCATGTTGAGAGTTACTTCCAGCAGAATTTGTTTCTTTTCAATTGTGTAAACCATTGGGCTCAGTTATCTGTAAGTATCTGCCAAGCAGCAATAGGTTTCTTCTTGAAACAAACAATATGGTTGCTTTTGTATAAGATCCATTCATTAGTGTCCAAAGAATTTAAAAACTTACTCTTTCCATTTCTTTAGCAATAGATTTGCTATTCTTATTATTTCACTTTATGACACATGACAGTCTCTTGTATTTTTAAAGTGTAGGGCTGAGCTCCTTGTAATCATAATTTAGAGATCAACTCTCCCAGTTAGGAATTATCTCAATATACAGTGGAAGAAATTAACACTCACACGGGCTGAGTAACTTGCCCAGTTTCCTGGAAACAAAGATGGTATTTGAAGTAAGTTTTATATCCTTGTATAACTTAAAAAATACATACCACTCTCATGGCTTTCAACTTTCCAGATACATGAATTGAATCTGTTAAGCAACATCTGTTGCTTAACACATTCTTGGCCAAATAGTCATCTAATTCCCTTGACTTTCAAATCAGTATATTTTCTACTATAGAACACTTTTCTAAAATTAGAAGGTGTGTTCTTCCCACTTTCATTTTGTCCAGTATCTCTGCCCAGAACATATTCAAGCCTGGAATGCAAACTATTATGGTTCTTGGTAGCATTTTCATGTCTGCATTTGTGAGGAGCCACTACACTGAAAGATAAATATGTAGAAATTCTACCGAAATAATTAGTACACCCCATTGATGCTACTTATAACTTTATTCAATCAGTGCAAAGTTTTTTTGTGTGTATCACATTCCAGGAAAGTGGCAGGAGTTGGAAAGTTGGGGAAAACTAAGACTCGTGCCTGGTCTTCATAAGCTCAGAATCAAGAATTAAAATAGGTATGCAATACATAGATTAAAACAAGATCTTATGAACACAGTAGAATCATGTACACAATGGAGATACAGCAAAGACATAGACCAGAGAAAATAAAGTCAGTTGATGAGGAGGTAGTCAGACTTTGTCTCTAGCAGAAGAAATTATTATTAATACCATTGCAATATGGTAGAAATTTCCCTACTTAAACCCGAGGACCTATGGAGCTATGTTGTTCCCTGAATATTATTAAAACGTTTTAGTCATTCAGTTATTCAAAAATATTATTGAATGCCTTCGCTTTTCCAGGAACTGTGGGGTGCTAAATTTGGTAAAGAAAGCCATGGCGCTTACCACCAGGTAGTTTAGTTTAACGGGCAAGACATTTGTTACTCAAATGAACTGAAACGTATATAAACAAACAACTATAGAATCAATACTTTAGGAACTAGATTTAAGGCACTTGGATGAATCATTCTGCATTCAAGAAGCAGTGATAGGCCAACAAAGACGCCCCTGCTAATTCGGGATTTTATGCTTATTTCTGAAATGACAATAATTTTCCAAGTGGTGGTGATAAGTTTTCCTAAGAATAGCCATCCTGAGCCTGCATTTCTCATAGGTTGCTGATTCTTCAGTTCTGATTACAAAGGGAGCAAGGCTAATCATGGATGGAGATTCAGAGAAAAGTGAAGATGAAGTTAACCTGCTCTGTCATTAACAGAATCAAAACCCAAATGAAACAAAGCAAATGAAAACAATGGAAGCCTAGCTCCACACTACAGCAATATTAATTTAGTTATTTAGCTCCTGAAAAACTTGTTTTCTTAATTTAATAAAACTTCTGGGACTAAATACTAAATTCTCCTTATTGTGAATGTCACTCAGAATCGTGTGTGTGTGTGTGTGTGTGTGTTCATGTGTGTGTGTGTGTATTGGAGGCACAGGTGTTAAGCAGAGAAAGGTTATAGGAGAACATTATTTGACCACATAATTATCTTCCCAATGCTTGATGTTGGTCAGTAAGAGCAGGAGAGACTGTGGCCGGGAAAGTGGTCAATGTTTCTGAAGAAATGGGGCTGCCAGACAAATTACGGTTAGTAAAAGCTGTGGCTTATGAAATAGTAACAATCATGCCAGATAAATTGGATAAGGAGGAAGCAATATGGAGGGGACAGAATGGTGGTTGAAAGAGGAAAAATGGTAGTGTGTGGAAAGCTAACATGAGTGGCACTGGGTATAGGAGAGGAGTTAATGCTTTATACCTATTTCTCCAGAAATAAGATGAGGGTCTGATTTTATTTTCTCTCCTTCACCTGCCATTTCTATAAAACTTATTTCCAATTGTAAATGAGGAAAAACTTTTATCTGCTCATATTGTTTTAAACTAAGACTGGACACAAAGTAAGTGTTTTAAATACATTGAGTATGTGAAGCAAAAATGAATTTCAAGTCAGATTTGAATATGCAGAAATATCACTCATATATTTCTCTATAATTGGAGTGAATTTAAACATCGGGTTATCATCTCTGCTTGGTTGTAGAAAACAATTCTTCCAATTCAAGATAAATTTAGTCATTTTTAGATTAGTTTAGTTTCTAGATAAATATTTAGTTTGCTTGAGAATTGCTGTTTGCACTTTCCCTCTTATCTCTTGTGTCAGGAAAAGAATATTTTGTTATTGTATTATTCACCTTCATAACTTTTGTTCGGCCAGAGAAAACTACGTTATATACAGGAAAGTTGACTAACGCTGCATCGTATTAAAACAATATGAATGATCAGTGTCTACATGTTATCATGGTTACATGAACTACAACCAACAAAAACACCACAAATCAGAACACTCATTTGAACAAGATTTACTAAGAACCAGTGACTAACTGCAGAAAACATTTTCTGTGTATTGTGTGTGTGTAAACCTACACCAACCAGAGTGATGAACATTAAGACCGCAACTATTTCTTTGATGTTACCTACAGTAAAGATCATTCTATAATTTTATTCCCCAGAAGAGGCTGAAATTGATGAGAATGTAATGAATTCTGAGATGCAAATGAAAATTGAGGTAATTTTGTTACTTCAATCACTTTATTGCCATATCTCTATACCCAAAGATTAAGGGCAAAATCTTCACCAGTGATTATAAGAAGTGCAGCATTTTTAAAATAAGCAAAGCCCAGAATAACAGAATCCTGCACAAAATTATAAAGAAAGCATATTCATGCAATGCACAAAGCTTCCATTTGTGGAGTTGAGCTGATGAGTTTGCATCACCATCACCCAAATCTATGAGCACAGGAGGAGCTGGGCTTTGAACTGGGTTCTGATTAGAGAAGAAGGTAAGCTCAGCAACTTTGGAGTCAAATCACCATCAACAGGTCCCTCTACTGACTGATTTGGACAAAAAAATATTCTACTGCTCCGGTGACATCATTTGAAAGTGAGCTTCTAATTTGATGTTGAGAAGTGTGCTATAGTGACTGGGAAGGCATCAAGAGACTGACAGGACTGAGAAATCATTATTTTTAGCAAATATCAAATTTCCTAAAGTCTACTACTAGCATTTTCTTAATATTTTTATTGTAACTTTTAATATACGACATTTGGAACATACACACAATTAGAGGAAATAGTAAAATAAAGCCCTGGTTACTTTTTCTGTGATATCCTAAAGCAAATTTTAGACATCATAGTGCAACTCTCATAGACCCTTCTACTTTCAGCATCTCTAACACAGACTTTTTTGGGGGGCAACAGTTTTATTGAGATAGAGTTCACATATTATACAACTTACCCTTTGATGTGTTTAAATCAATGATTTTTAGTATATTCTCAGAGCTGTGCAACCAAAATCACACTCAATTTTGGAATACTTTAATCAGTCCTTCCACCACAATACCCCTTAGCTATCACCCCCAATCCCCACTCCCCGCCCTTGGTCCTAGGCAACCATTTATCTAGTTTCTGTCTTTGCAGTATTGCCTATTCTGTGCATTTCATGCAAATGGAATTATGCAGTATGTGGTCTTTTATTTTTGGCTACTTTGACTTAACATTTCGCTAAGTTTTCAAGGTTTATCCACATCGAGCATGATTGAGTACTTAATTTCTTTTTATGGGGAAAAATATTCAATTCTCTGTGTGTACCATATTTTGTTTATCCACTCATCAGTTGATAGACATTTGGGTTGTTTTCACCTTTTAGCTAGTAGGAATAATTTTCTGTGAACATTTGTGTACAAGTTTATGTGTGGACTTATGTTTTTATTTCCCTTTGCAGTCAAATCACTGGATCACATGGTAAGTCTGTGTTGAAAGGATTTTGGAACATCAAGACTGTTTTCCAACATGGCTGGACCATTTTACACACCCACCTGCAGTGTAGGAGGGTTCTGACCTCTCCACATCTTCATCAGCATTTGTCCTTGTCTAACTTTATTCTAGCTATCCTTGTGGATGTGAAATGGTACCTTATTGTGGTTTTGGCTCCATTCTGCAATGACTAATAATGTCGGGCCTCTTTTCACAGGCTTATTGGCCATTTGCATATCTTCTTTAAAGAAATTTCTTTTCATATTTTTTGATATGTTTAATTGGGTTAGTTTAGTTTTTTCCTTTTAGTCTTAATTTGTGAACGTTGCTTATATAACTTTTAAGAGTTCTACATTGATTACTCTTAATTTGTGAATGTTTGTGAACATTTAAGAGGTCTACATCGAAGTCCTTACTAGAGATATGATATGTAAACACTTTCTCCCCTTCTGTTTGTTATCTTTTTATTGTCTTGATAGTGTCTTTTGAAGCGTAAGTTTGTTTTATGAAGTTCAATTTATCTATTTCTTGCTTTGTTGTTTTTGCTTTTAACATCATATGTACGATCCATTGCCAAATCGAAGGTAATGTTATTTCCTCCTAAGAGTTTTAGAGTTTTAGACCTTCTCCTTAGATCTTTGATCTTGTTTGAGTTAACTTTTAGTATATGGGTTTTAACTTTATTTACAGTATTGCACGCTCTTGATTACTTTTGCTTTGTAATAAGTTTTGTAATTAGAAGGTGTGAGTCCTATATCTTTACTCTTTTTTAAAAGAATGTTTTGTTTATCTTGTTCCCTTGAGTTTACATGTAAATTTAACTTTAGAATTAGCTTGTCCGTTTTTACAAAGAAGCCAGCTGGAATTTTAGTGGGAATTTCTTTGAACTTATAGATCAATTTGAGGAGTTTTAAGTCTTACGATTCATAAACATGGGGTGTCTTTATTTATATCTTTAATTTCTGTCAACAATGTTTTGTATGTTTCAAAGTATAAGTTTTGAACTTTCTTGGTAAATTTATATCTAAGGATTTTTTGATACTATTGCAAATGAAATTTTTATTTCATTTTATTTTCAGAGGTTTCATTGTAAATATATAGAAATGCAATTAATGTTTGCATATTGATCTATTCTTCAATCTTGCTGAACCGACTATTCATATTTTAAGAATAAAATTAAAATAAGATACAATTTGTACATAAAATATTGCTTATAATATGTATCCATGGGAATGGTTGAATAGGGAGGGTAAAGAACAAGATCAGTAAAATTGAAAACATCAAGAAAACGCAGAGTATTCAGCAATGTCGTGAATATTGATGTTACCAAGAAATGTGATAGGATTGGCATTACAGATAGTGATAGAATGTGATAGGATTAGCATTACAGAAAAAGAGTGAGTTTTGTGCCCAAATCGTCAACGAATGATAGGGTTAAACTGAACTGTTTCCCAGCATCCAATGGGCTGTATTTTGTAGCTAGTATGAAAATCTGTTGAACTGTAGATAACTGCATCAAAGAGTAATAGGAATGGCTGTATTAGTGGCAGAAACTCCGAGTGAAGAGCAGATTTTTAGGGAGGAGAACGGGAAATGGTTTGGGAGCAGGAATGAAGATAAGATAAAATAATAATGGCGCTAATATCTGTGTGCTACCAAGAGCATAAGAGTGAAAGCTTCAGGACAATGACAAATGTAGGGAGGACCAGGTTTTAATGAAAGCAAGAAAGTGAAGGTGATTCTTCAAAGAAATTGAATCTACAGTTTGTTTTGCTGATAGCTTTCAGGTATATAGAGGAAGGCTTTGAAAATTGAGGAAAATATTGTAAAATTGATCAAAAAAGGAGAAACAGAATGTGGGGAAGCGAGGTCAGGTGACGGCTAATGCCCTGAGAGAACAATGAAAATATTTCATAATGTTTTACCTGCTTCTCTTACTTCTGCTACTTATGCAGAGTATTAGCGTTTTCCCGTTTATACATTTCTCGCAAATTATTTACCCATGATCATCATTATTGCTTTACTAGGTCAGTGACAGTTTATATTTACCATTAGTTTATAATTACTCTCTTTATTTGGCATCCCTGCTTAAAATTAACCCCTTCCTCTTAAATTTACATGCTAAAAGAGATTTCAAACAAATGGGAAGTGGTCCATTTTATCTAGTTTCTGAAAAAAAAATTAAAAGTATGTTTTACTTTTCTGAAAAAAATTTAAAAGTGTGTTTTACTTTCATCTTAAAATTTAGAGTAACTAATCAAGGGTATGTTTTTCGTGTAAAAGCTTCAGAAATAAATAAGGAAATTTTGGGCAATGTCAATAGTAATATAGGGCATAATATAGTGGGAATATTTATTAGATATATTTCGTAGTTCAAAGAAGGTATTCTCGGCCGGGCGCGGTGACTTATGCCTGTAATCCCCACACTTTGGGAGGCAGAGGCGGGCGGATCACGAGGTCAGGAGATCGAGACCATCCTGGCTAACACAGTGAAACCCTGTCTCTACTTAAAATACAAAAAATTAGCCAGGCGTGGTGGTAGGCGCTTGTAGTCCCAGCTACTCGGGACGCTGAGGCAGGAGAATGGCGTGAACCCGGGAGGTGGAGCTGGCTGTAAGCTGAGATCCCACCACTGCACTCTAGCCTGGGTGACACAGTGAGACTCCGTCTCAAAAAAAAAAAAAAAAAAAAAAAAAAAAAAAAAAAAAAAGAAGGTATTGAGCTATGGACATGCATAGAGACTACGTTGTAATCAAGAACTAAAACACACAAATAGTCTCAAATGAATTTTCCTGCAGGATGTGGAGACTTTCATTAGAACATTTGCTGATTGGGCGTTGAAAACTACACCTGAATTTTTTCTTCAATATATCTTTACGTTCCTTTTCTAGGGTTGTTTGAATCACAACCCGTTAGTTGGTAGAAATCATTGCATTTGTTGTCTGGCAATTTTCCAAGTTGTTCTAGCTCTTTCTTCTCACAATTTCAGTATTCTCCTTACTCCTGTTCTGCGTATTTTTCTTTAGGGTACTGGAATCTCTTCCTTTGGTCATCTAGGAAACTGGAATATCTTAGTCTATTGGAAATGTGTACTGACTACAAGCATTCAGTTTTAAACTAGAGAACAGATTGAATGATTTTGTTCCTACTAGAAGATTTAGCCATTCCTTTAAAAATTTAACTCAAAGATTCCCTGAGATATCAATCAACGATATAAACAAGTTAAACGTGGACTGGGGCACAGCTGTAAAAGATGGTAGTTGCTATTGTATAAATCTGAACCTTAGGGGACATTGACACTGAAAGTCATTAGTAAAAGAGTGCTATGAAAATATATGGAAATAAAGAAAATACCACAAGAAGAGAGTAAAGCTGGAAAAGTGAAAAGGAGTAAAGGTTGCCGCCAGAAGTTCTTGCACGTTTAGAAAGTAGGCATTAGAACATTAACTATAGAAAGATTTTGAGGAGGGACAGTCAATATTTCAGGAGGAAAAATGGGCAGCTGAGGTCTCGAATAAGCCAAGAGAAAATAGTATTTCACAAAGGAGGCAGCGGCTAAGGGAGGCTTGGCCCATTGGAATCAGCTGGTGGGAGTTTCTTCTGAGCTTGTCAAGGGCAGTTTCAGTGGTGTTTTGGGAGAAGAAAGCAGATCGAAAAGGCCTGTGGTGTGAACTGAAGGTGAAGTGATTAAGGTAAGCAATTGGGTAACTAAGGTAAGAAATTCCAGTTTGAGATATTGGACATCTCCACATCTTGCAGGAAAATCCATTTGAGATTATTTATGTATTGCAGCTCTACATGACAGTTGAGTCTCTATGCATGTCCATAGCTCAGTAAGGATCAAAATACCTTTTCCATTCATTTGATTATATGAATCACCCATTTATCGTCTCCATGAAATGGAGGAGACAAGTGAGGAATTGGCTGGGCAGGTGTCCAGAGCTAAAGGCACTGTCCTGGGTGCTTAGCTGTGGAGGATGCCTATGTGGAGGCTCACAGGCATGCAGTGACCCAGAAGGCATAGTTAGTAAAGCAGAATAAAGAGGAGATACACAAAGCCATGGCATGTTTAAAAAGAAAAAGCCGGTCCGGCGTGGTGGCTCCTGCCTGTAATTCCAGCACTTTGGGAGGCTTAGGTGGGAGGATTCCTTGAGCTCAGGAGTTCCAGGCAAGCCTTGGCAGCATAGCAAGACCCTCTCTGTACAAAAAATATATATATGTATAAAGTAGCCAGGCATGGTGGTGTGTGACTGTAGTCCCAGCTACTTGGGACGCTGAGGTGGGAAGATCACTTGAGCCTGGAAGGTAGAGGCTGCAGTGATCGTGCCACTATATTCCAGCCTAGGTGACAGAGAAAGAGACTGAAAAAAAAAAAAAAAAAAAAAGGCAAAGCCGTTGGCTCATTGCCTTCGTTTAAATAAAGCCAGAATAACCGGATTTTGTCTAAAACGGTCATAGACATACACAGTATCTATGTTATAGACATAGAAAAAGTTCTTACATCTCTAGTATCTCAGGCCTCCTCAGTTCCCCATATTACAGATAACAGACTTTGATACCTGCTCCACCTCATGTTGGTAGAGAAGCCAGTATAGCTCAGAAGAGTAAAGACTCTTCTAAACAAGCACACAGTGACAGAAACAGCCCCCAAAGAATAAGAAGTTGGAGGAAATCAAAACGGGCTTGTTTAGCAATAACTGAAAACTGGACATCATGGGGCCGCATCTTTCATCCCCAACTGGATGGAAACTTTCAAACTGGCTTCATGATATCTCACTCAGGAATAAAGCTCTCTTCAGGAAGATGCAGAATTCTCTATCCTGTGTTCCGAGGCTTCATGGGTGCACAGGATGGTCATACGGTCCAGAACGAGGTGTACCCAGAGTCCATTCAGAACACACTCTGCTTGGGTTGTTGCTGCCTGCTGGCAGCTGAAGGACCCCCCGGGATGGCCACAGAAGATGATCTCTCCTCTAGTCGCTGGGGTCCACTGGTGCTCATGCTACAGATTCTATCTACATCCCCTGCTCTTGGGCCCAATGCCCTCGTCGCCCTTATCGATTCTGTGCGCCTCCCTTCGCTCTGCATGGTTTTTTTCTTCTTTCTTTCTTCAATTTATGCAATTGATATAGTCTATGAGGCACAAAGTTTTTTTTCCCTGTAAATGTTCATTTGGATCTTTCTGTCTCTTATCTTTTCAGGAACATTTGCTTCTGAGAGTAACTGACCTCTTGGGGGAGGAGGGTGGTGGTGTTAGTTGATATAGGTAGCAAGAAATTGACACAAATTTGTGAGCAGAAGAAATAGTGATACTTATAAGTCAAGATGCAAAAACAGTATCTGGCCACAAAGCAAAGAGGCAATGCACTCATAGACTGGGAGGTCCAAGGAATCTTTTTGCATCCAGCTTTCCATGCATTCATTCACGCTCTACACATCTCCAATTTAACATACAAATGAGTGGATATTGTTGCAACTATATCCACTCATAGGAGAGAGGCACAGAGCTTGCTGCCCTTAGTAGTTTTTAGTATTAGAAAGAAAACAATGTCACTTTTCTATTTAGCCTCCTACGAGATATGTGACCCTGAGAAAGTAGTTTAATTGCAGTCTCTTTATTTCTTTTAGGAGGTTAAACTTTCTCAATTCCCAAAGTCCTGGGTAAATTTAATAAGGAACATCTTTATGCCCTCCTCAAAATAACTAAGGAAAATCTTACCAACAGTTACAAATTGTTATGTTTTGTTCTGTTTTAATTTTTGTTTTTTCTTGGAGAAAAATCTTATCTCAAATGGAATCCTTCTGTGGAAAGTGAATTTGAAGAAAATGTGTGCCACTTATTTATGTAACAAAAATAATTGTATCAATTAGATAATTTCAGATTGGAGGGCTCCTTTGATATTTACAGTGGCTTAGTGCTACCACTACAAATACTTCACTTACACTCATGGGGTGCTTAGCTTATATGAAGTGCTTACCTAAATGTCTTACATTTGTAACATACTAGATTCTTACAATATCCCTGTCATATACATGCTAATGCTGTCACTATTTCACAGATGTGGAAACTTAGGCCCGCAGAGAATAAACAATTTCACGTGAGTTTGAAATGGCTTATAAATAAGTAAATAAATAAATGCATACATACATGCATACATACATAATAAAATCTTATCAAAGAGAAAGATAGAAGAGTAAACGCTTTATCAAACGGCTGCCACTAAGAGACAGGGCATCTCATTCTATGCTCAAGTTACCTAGGAATCAATTACATGTAATTTACTAGACAGCGTTTTTATCCTATATATCTCAGCTTTCTATGGTAAAGCATGATATAATAAGTATTTTGAAGCCGTTGCAAAGATCAAGTGAGATTCTGAAAAAGAAATAATAACGGTCTTCCTTTTATCTAAAAATATTCTCTTTCTGCAAATTATTAGTATCCTCAGTCTTTTATATTTTCCACACACATTGAAGCAACTGAATTTCATTTATAGCCTGCACTAATGTACACGTTTCAAAGTAAAGCTATTCATTTCTTCTGCTACTCTTGTATCGCTATATTATTTATTGTATAAAACCAACTAGTTGTCATTGGGAATATAAAATGTTTAAAATCTAGAGACTATAGAGGAGAAAATATTCATTCATATATTAAACTACTTGAAATGAGAGGAGTATTATAGGTCAATTATTAAAATGTTCATTATATGGAGCCAGTGAAGGCAGTAGGAAAGGAATCTATAATTTGATAAAGATAAACCAGGCACCGGTAATGAAATCTACAGAAGATAAAAAGAAAACATGAAAGCCAACTAAATAGTGAAGAAAATGACAAATGGGAGAGATGTAACGCTGCAATTACTAGCTTGATTTTTATTCGATTGTGACTAGATTTTCTGGTAAATAAATCTAACGATAACATAAATAAGCTTATGGAAACTATTCATTGAAACTGGTATTTTAGACTTTAACAAATAGTTAACAGAAATAGCAATCTGTGGCATGATTAATCAAACATGTACACACTCTTTATGCTAAGAGAATGGAGCACTTGTGAACATGATTTATAAGGCACGCCACTTTCCTAGATGTTCTGTGAATATTTATTACTATTGATACATTTAAGATTATGGTTTTTTTGTTTTTGTTTTTAGGACAGGGTCTTACTCTGTCACCCAGACTGGAGTGCAGTCATGAGACCACAGCTCATGCAGCCTTCACCTGCTGGGCTCAAGTGATCCTCCCACCTCAGCTCCCTAAGCACAGGCACACAAAACGAAGCCCAGCTAATTTTTTTTTTTTTTTTTTTTTTTCTGACTCAGACTCTCGCTCTGTTGCCCAGGCTGGCATGCAGTGGCGCGATCTTAACTCACTGCAAGCTTGGCCTCCCGGGTTCACGCTATTCTCCTGCCTCAGCCTCCCGAGTAGCTGGGACTAGAGGCACCCGCCACCATGCCCAGCTAATTTTTTGTAGTTTTAGTAGAGACGGGGTTTCACCGTGTTAGCCACGATGGTCTCGATTGCCTGACCTCATGATCTGCCCACCTCAGCCTCCCAAAGTGCTGGGATTACAGGCATGACCTAATTTTAGCTAATTTTAGCAGCCCAACTAATTTTTATATTTTTTGTACAGATTGGGGTTTTGCCACATTGCCCAGGCTGTTCTGGGACTCCTGGGCTCAAGCAATTCAGCAACCTTGGCCTCCCAGAGAGTTGGGATTACACGTGTGAACCACAGCACCTGGCAAGCTCATGTTTAAGGATACCTTTTACTCAATGGATTCTGCTCAAAAGATACATCTTTTATCATTCCTAAGATGAAAGAGCTGTAAATGGATTCCAGAAATCACAATTATAATCTTTTAAAGAGTTTTTTATTTTTCTTTTCCTATTAGGATTTATAGAATCTTCGAATTCCAAAGATTATTAAATATAAATCACACAGATAAGAATAGGAGACACTGAAAATTATTAATATTTATAAACAGTGTGTATTTTATAGCTCTTATTACATAGACATAAGAATGTAGTCATAATAGGTTCATTACAGATGTTTATTGACTAGGAGGCCATTGGATAAATACATACTGAATCCCAATTATATGGTGTGAAATCTGTGAGATTTTGTTCATGCTAATGAATCTGTCTATTCCTCATCACCTCAGCACATCACTTCATAGACATGGTGTATGTGTTCTCCAAACCCAGAGGGTCTAGCAAAGAATATTCTCCTTTCTCCAAGGCCAAGTACTGCAGGAACATATGAAGTATGGAAAGCTTCCAGCTTCCCAATGAGAAACAAGTGGAATGTGAAAGAATCCCAATTATTTTATATAAAATATCATGATTTTACAATGTTTTATAATGGCTACTTTATTGTTAGTAATGAATCAACGATATACTGTTTCCAAGGCTTTATTAGCATACAAATTCTGTTGGCATAGCAATATTTGTAGCAGAGTAAAAATTCCAGGAAGCTTGCAGTGGAGACATGCTTGTGGACCAAGTTAATGGAGACGTTCTTCATGCATAAGAAGTTTGGGCAGGGCCTTGATGATTGATAAGTGACGGGGTCCCCTTGAAGAAAGAATGAAAGCTGTGGGTCTACCAAGGGTAAAGTCAGAAAGGAGGGTCACAGGCATTGCTGTGACCACACCGTGCTGCCCTTGACACTTGGTGCACAGAAAGTTTTGTTTTGTTTTTAAAAATCAATTCTAGGGAGAACAGAACTGCTATAAAAAGACTTGGATTGCTTACACTCCTTAATTATTTCATTTGACTGTTTGAGTTTGCTTGGGTCTTTTATCTCCATGCATTGGTTCTTCCTGCAAGACAGGCTTGAGAGATGGCTGTTACGCAGATGTGCCCTCTGCTATTCCAGGCAAGAAGACTTTGGGTTGGAAGTGACCACTGGGAAGCTTTAGTAATGCTGGACTCAATTATTTCAAATAGCCTTTTTCTCTCAGTGTGAACAAATGCATCCAACACATCTTGAATATATAGTATTACTCTTCAGTTTCAATCTGTGTTTTGATAAAAATGTCAGTTTGGATTATCCAAGCTCCTACTTCAAAATTTGAGCACACACCGTGGTTAGCCCAGGGCCTTAGGCGTAGCTGGGTTTCAGGAAATGTTTGTTGATTGCCATAATGAATAATTAAGAGGTAAGAATAACTCAAGTTCACCTATCTCAATAAGTTCTCATAATCCACTACCCCCTATCTGCTGCCCCAGGACATCTTTCTCCCTTTAATTCCTAGCATTTATCAATAGAGTCACAGAGTGTGCCCCACATCATCAACATATTTATTCCCTTAATCTCGTGCTAAAACTTGATTTTTCATATTTTCTGCTAAATTGTACACTTTTGGCACTCCCCAAATGAAGATTCTGTTTCTTGATTCCATTTCCTCTAGTGCCCCTGCAGGCAGTGGATTGGACTCTATTCATGACTTTCATATTGAGGGCTGTGAATCAGTCATTTTAGCTACCTCTATTAATCATCATTGTTCTTCCCTCATCCCTGTTTTCCCAAGTCCCCACCCGCCCTATAGTCTAATGAGGTGGTTTTGAGGATCAACTTTCATCATACATGAAAGTGTTTTGTGCAAATTATAGCCACATTAAAATAATAAGACATAATTTATGTTGCAACTCTAAATATAAAATGATTTACCAATACATATTATTATTGCTGACACAAGTGGAATTGGTCTTTAACCAATTACAAAACAATCTTCCTGGGGTAGGTTATCAATTGAAGATGGCTTCATGGTGGAGGAAGCACGTGGAAATGAGTGTGGATTTGGTTGCGAAAGACAGAAGGGTACTTCACACCCAGAGAATGACATGAATGAGTGTGGCAGACATGGCATTGAACAGCTAATATGCAAAGATGGCCCAGAGTTGGAAAGATGATGCTCTGTTTACAGAAAGATTTGTGTGGGAGATAAGCAGTTTGGAATTCTTGTGTAGGCAACCAGGAGCCATGGGGATGTTTGAAAGATAAATGTGACGATAAAACCTGTGTTTAAACAAAATAATTGTCAGAAATACATAGAAGGCCTTTGAATGGGGAAAAAAGGGGCACAGGAAAATACGTAGGAAGAAATTACTGAAGTGTGAAATTTCCAGCTGTAGAGGAAGAAAAAGCAGCAGAGACCATAGCACTGTGACCACATCCGGCTGCCTCAACACTTGGTCCACACACATCTTTGTTTTGTTTTAAAAATCAGTTGTCATTATTTCAATATTAGGATATTTTACTTAAAACTTGCATTTCCAGATTCCTTAATGAATAACAACAACAACAAAAATTTAAAGGTGGTGACAGAGGATGCAGGGTGTGTGAATGAAGTCTCATTTCCTCATGAGAATAACCAGGTGTGTACGTGATTTCCAGTTTTCCCACGTCCCCACCCTGCCCTATGGTCTCTGAGCCCTGCAGCTATGTGTCAGTCAGCCTTCCCTAGATCTCTTCTGCTGTTCCCAGCCCACTAAAGCATATCTATCTCACCATAAGCATTTATATTATAATGTATTGCTTAAAAGCCCTTTGATTATTGTCATAGAATTGGAAACACTGAGTTACCTATGAGTTATGAGAAAGCGGGAGAGAGAAGTGATGATTCTGGTATCTTGATGAATGTGAAGAATATGCTGCCATTAACTCATGATACATAACAATGCTGGCAGGCAGATTTAGGAGAAATCCCTGAACTGGGCTTAGATGGTGTATTGTGGTGGAAGCGGACATAAACACATCCTTATTCACATGGCAGCAGGGAGAAGAAGCATGAGCAAAGGAGTGGGGAAGAGCCCAGTATAAAACCATCTGCTCCCTTGAGAACTCACTCACTATCATGAGAACAGCATGGCGGTAACTGCCTCTATGATTCAATCACCACCCACCAGGTCCCTCCCTCAACATGTGGGGATTATGGGAACTACAGTTCAAGATGAGATTTGGGTGGGGACACAGCCAAACCATATCAGTGTGTGAATCCATACAGACATGTATCTTTTGAAAAATTGGAGATTCTGCCTTGAAACTCAGAAAAGCCCTCAGTCAATGATTATTAAGTTTTCGGAATGATGAGTTGATCCTGAGAGCCCATAAAACAAGGAAAGAAGAGGTCCGAGGATAGAGCACAAAGTGATCCATGGGAGAAACAGATGTGCACAGAGCATATTTACAAGAGACTCCTTAGGAAAATCAATTACTTGATCATCAAATCTAATGCACACGAGATATCTTACTTTGTTAGGGTTAATATTCTCTTCTTCTATTCTTATGTAAATGATATTAACTACGAATTTAGCACTTGTGTTCACGGAGGGGAAAATCATTTTATTTAATTATTTTTCTTGTCTTTCACATTTTAAGGAGGAATCAGTTTGCTTTGAATAGAGTTTCAATTATTTGGCTTTAAGAGAAACGTACAGAATATTGCTAGCCTTGAAAATATTTCCCAGTACACTGTATTTGTATTTTCCCAGGTTCCTATGTAGGTGCTATCTCACTGTAGACGAGGCAAGAGCAGAAGCAAACTAGCTGTAGAAAAAACAGATAAGGGAGGGAATCTTAGGGGCAGTGCTTCCCTAAGTGGGGTAGAAAAGAAATAATTAACTTAGGGATAAACAGGTTTAAAGAAGACTCTGATACCATCTTTCAAAAGCTATTTTCTGAATTATACAAAAATGTAAATATAAATTTATTTTAAAATATCATAAATCAT
Source organism: Pan paniscus (assembly GCF_029289425.2). Lineage (NCBI taxonomy): Eukaryota > Metazoa > Chordata > Mammalia > Primates > Hominidae > Pan > Pan paniscus. Next base: position 20,234,188 of record NC_073256.2, read on the forward strand.
TTGAAAAAGGTAGAAGAGATTTTGAGGTTTGGGGAGCCCTATAATCCTTACCGTTGTTCAGTAACTATTGCTGTCCATTTTGAGTAGTATTCTTTCCTGTCTTTGGCCAAATTTAGTGCTTTTCACACGGCCTGAAGGATATGACATCTTCATTGTCCCGAGAAACTTGGGACAAGATAGCTTCGTATGTGACTGACCCCCCGCCTTTTTTTTTTTTCTTCAAAAATTCACATCTCATGTATGCCCCAAACTATAAAAGCCTGAGAAGGATGTGCCCTTCTTTTGTCCTCCTTGATTTTAATTCTCCTTTTTTTTTTTTCCCCCAAAGGGAGAAAAGAGTTATCTGAAAAAGCATTTGGCTTAATTCAAAAAATCTTGGGCCCTAGAGAGACAGATTTTCTAATAATCTGTATAAAATTGGGGGAGTTATTTAAATTAGACAGGGTTTCCTTTACACACATTTTAACTAAGGAGGCAAATAAAGCCTACTTTGCCTTCTTCAAAGAGTGTTGTGAAGGTGCACTGACACACTACACTTTAAAAATTATTGAACATTAAAATGATATTTGATTTCCATAAGCAGAACTTGCTGGAGGCTTTCTCACCCAATGAGTGACTTTTTTTTTTTTTGCCATTTATGGCCTAGGGACATTTTAATTCCCTGCTAGAAAATAACATCACTACTATCAAACCTACTCGAATCTAAAAAGATGGAGACGCTTGCTTTATAAATGTTTCCAAGGTTCACAACATGAAATAATTTAGGTGAGACTAAACCACATCTTTTTTGTTCTAATATCTTGTTAAAACAACTGTCAGAAATGATACATACTATTATAGAGTGTTTTGAATAAACACTCTCAACTAGATAATGCAATTACAATGCTCAAAATATGAATTTGTTTATGAATTTTGCTATTTATGGGGACAAAAATTTCATTCTCTAGTTACTTCAATAAGAAGAAATGCTGTCTGTGTGTAAACTTAGAGTTGCTAGTAAGACACTGTACAGATAAAAATGGTTTATAAATGTTTAATGCCAACTGCAGAATGTTTTATACCTCATTAACCTTTAGCATGTTTACTTGCGGCATTCTTTAATTCAAGATTCACTTATTTTAATATGAAAAACAAGCTACTCTAATTTTTTCACAAAGATATTTTATTCCTCTTTGAGAAATAGTTATCTAAATGCAAAGTTAAGGCAATTATTTTAGTGATTTATATTTAGCTTTTTATTTATGGTCATATGTAGCTGGGACTATAGGCTTTAGCTGATAAGTAGTTCATTGAGAAACATAGGTTTGAACTTAGATATTAATCGTAAAATCTTAAGATAAATTAAGTTCCAAGATATTTGGAGACATAGACACTACAGTTAATTTTATGCATATATAATTTAGTATTTATTAACATTCATATGAATATACATAAATACTTATATAGTATGTATACATATGTATTTGCTTACATAAAGATATATCTCCAAAGTATTAGCATAAACATTAGCATAATAAAGGAAAATTCAATGAGAATAACTGTACAAATAGTATGTTTACTACCAGTACAATTTGTCCCAGGTAATACACATTATGTATGGTCATTTTTACAGTTATAGAAAGGCACTTTTATGCCTACAAAATGTTTCAGGTAAAATTTCTAAGTTATTCACCACAAGATAAAACATTAAACCTTCCAAAAAAGATTTCCCAAAGAATATAATTACTACAGTAAAAAAAAGATTATTGAATACAATTGTCCCTTGGTATTTGTGGGGAATTTGTTCCAGAAGGCCCACTGGTTCAGAAACCACAAACTATGAAATCTCAAGTCCCACAGTTGGCCCTGCAGAATCAATGGATATGAAAAGTTTGCCCTGCATATCTTCACACTTCATATCCCACAAATACTGTATTTCTTATCCATAATAGGTCATGGATGTGGAAACCACAGATAAAAAGTGCCAAATGTATTCATTGAGAAACATCCATGTATATGTGGACTTGTACATTTTATTCATGTTGTTCAAGGATCACCTATACATTATTGCAAAAGGTATCTAGAGATAGGATAACAGCAAGATAATGGAATAGGGAGTTCTAGAAATTGTTCTGTTACAGAAACACTGACCTAAAAACAATATACACTCAAAAAAACATCTATGAGAACTCCAGAAAGCAGTTAGGAAGTTGTAATGCCACAGGCAACTCAAATCCAACAACTGCTGCATTCAAATGGGAAAAGGAAAACCAATTTCGTCTTAACTACATTAGTCTCTTCCCCAAGTAGTGGTAGCTTGTGATTAAAAAAATAGGGCTAAACTTGCAGCTTCTGCCTTGGAAAGGAAAGAGAAGAGTGGAATGTACATATAATAATCCAAATTTGGGGAAGGCTGCCTGAGGGATGAGTTTCTGTCTTGTCTGACTTAGAATGCTGAGATACCTGCATACTTTGGATGGCTGAGGACCACTGAAGACATACGAGAGCTCAGAGCTTATTGTCTTCTCACACTGAGAGAGAATGTGCAGTACTATTTAAAGAATCAGAGGGAACCAAAAGCTGAAAGTTCTCATGGAGACTGGTTGACCTCCTTGAAAAGTTCAAACACACACAAAAAGACGTAAGGGATACAATCAAGCAAACCAATACACACATGATAGTAGTTCCAGAAGGAGAAAAGAAGTAAAACGGAGCTAAGAGTTTATTTGAAAAACATAATGGCAAAAAAACAAAGAAACAAGAATACATGTTCCAATAAAAAAAAAAATCCAGAAACTTATCATGAAGAAATAGAGATATATGAATTACCTGACAAAAGATTCAAAGTAATTGTCATAATGAAGCTCAATACACTACTAAAGAACACAGGTAGACAAGTAAATAAAATTGGCAAAACAATACATTAAAAAATTAGAATATCATTAAAGCTATGGAAACTATAGAAAATAACTGAACTTAAATTCTGGAGCTAAAGAATACAATAACTAAATTGAAAAATAAATAAAGGAAATCAACAGAAGACTTGATGGTGCAGAAGAAAAATCAGCAAACTCAAAGAGAGCTGAATTGAAATTATTGAGTCAGAGAAACATAATGTTTCTGGCAAAAGTACTCTTTGAAAATAAAAAAGAAGTAAAGACATTCCTGGAAAAATAAAAGCCAAAGGCGTTCCACATTACTATGGCTTCTTTAAAAGAATTGCTGTAGGTAATCATTCAAATTAAAACAAAAACACACCAGATGGCAACATGAAAGCATATAAAAGTATAAAACTCACTAGTAAAGGAAAACATACACAAATACAGCATACTGTAATAGTAGTGTGCAAACACTTTTAATTCTGGTATAGAATTTAAAAGATAAAAGCATAAAATTAACTATAAAACTATGTTAGTTAGTAATAATTTTAAAAGATGTAAGTTGTAATACTGATAAAGTAGAGTAAAGATAAGAGTGGAGCCTGTATGCTTTCTATATGTTAGAATTGATTGTTACAGGCCAGGCGCGGTGGCTCACGCCTATAATCCCAGCACTTTGGGAGACTGACGCAAGTGGATCACCTGAGGTCGGGAGTTTGAGGCGAGCCTGCCAATATGGTGAAACTCTGTTTCTACTAAAAATACAAAAATTAGGTGAGTGTGGTGGCAGGCGCCTGCGATCCCAGCTACCCGGGAAGCTGAGACAGGACAATTGCTTGAACCCAGGCAGCAGAGGTTGCAGTCAGCTAAAATAGTGCCACTGCACTCCAGCATGGGTGATGGAGCGAGACTCTGTCTAAAAAAGAAAGGATTGTTATAATTGATGTTATAATTTATGTAATCCCAATGTAAACAACACACAAAAAAATCTACAGAAGATGCACAAATAACATGCAAAAAGAATCAAACCATGCCAAAACAAAACCTAAAAGACATGCAAATGAAGGCAGCAAGACAGGAAAACAGGCATAAAATAACACAAAACATATGAAAACAACTAACAAAATGGAAATATTAAGTCTTTACCTATCAGTAATCACTTTCAATGTAAATGGATTAAATTCCCAAATAAAAAGACTTAGAGTTACTGAACAGATTTTGAAAAACACAACTTTACAATTATATGCTCTCTACAAAGGACTCACTTTAGATAAAGACATACATAGGCTGAAAGTGAAAGGATAGAAAATATATCCTGTGCAAATGGTAACTAAAAGAGAGTAGTCATGGCCAGGCATATTTCAGACAGTAAAGACTTTAATTCAAAAACTGTGACAGGAGACAAAGAGAGACATTATATGACAATATAAGGATCAGTTGACCAGAAAGATGTAATAATTTTGAATGTATTTGCACCTGACAACAAAGCCACCATATATGTAAGTCATACATTGACAGAACTCAAAGTAGAATGTAATACATTAATGGTAAGAAATTTCAGTGCCTCACTTTGAATATGAATAGACCAACCAGACAGAAGAACAATAAGGAAACAAAAGATTTAACAATGCTATAGACCTACTGCACCCAACAGACACACATACACAGAATACTTCACCCAAAAAAGGCAGAATATGGATCCTTTTCAAGTGCACTTGGAACATTCTCTAGAAGAGATCGTATGTTAGGCCACAAAACAAGTTTTAATAAATTTGTGAAAATCAAAATCATACCAAGCATTGTTTATGACAACAATGAAATGAAACTAGAAACAAATACCAAAAGAAAAACCGGAAATTCACAAAACGAAAATGAAACAATGTACATTTGAACAAATAATCATTCAAAGAACAAATTATAGGGGAAATAAAAAAATATGACAAATGAAAATGATAGGACAACATACCAAAACGTATGAAATGCAGGCACTAAAAAGAAAATTTTCAGTAATAAACACCTAAAACAAAATAGAAAAAAAGACCTCAAGTAAGCAACCTAATTTTATGCCTCAAAAAACTAGAAAAATGACAAGTTAAAGCCAAAGTTAGCAGAAAAAGGAACTAAGTTTTAGAGTAGAAATAAATGAAGAAGAGAATAGATAAACAGAATAAATCAACAAAACTAACAGTTGGTATTTTGAAAACACCAACATAATTGACAAACATTTAGCCAGACTAAGGATAAAGATAATTACATTAACATTGCTAAACACAGCCAGTACAAATCTATCTACCTATCTGCCTATCTATCTATCCTTCTATCTATTTACATTTTATATATGAAATTATACAGCCAAAAACATAGGTATCACTGACTGTAGATTCCAGTAGATCCCATACATGTCCACATGTCAGAATCCCAAAGGAAGCTCATTCTAAACATAGAATCCTGAATATCTTGTATCTGACATTTTGATTCAATAGATATAGAGTTGGTCCTGAAAATCTGTATTTTTTAAAGCTCTTTCATTTTTTTTTGACGCAAAGCTAAGTAGGGAAACTACTGGGTTGAACTATTGCCATGTGATAAAATAAAATAAAAATGTCCACCTACAATAGCAGCTTCTCTTTTTGTGAAACACCACTAGTTCTTCCTTTACCTGGGAGCAAACACCTATGAGCTCAGGACTATCTTCAGGAGGTAAACTTGTATTAGCTATGTTGTTGTTCTTCAAGATGCTTATCATCTAACTGTAAAAACATCCCAAGAATAATGCTTTCACATGTCTTTCCCACTGTCCTTCTCATTCCTTTCTACATAAGAAACATCCCTTCCTGCTGCAATGCACAGCCTCAATATCACCTCCTTGAGGACATGTTCCTTCACATTCCAGGGGAGGTAGGTCTGTCCTAACTCTAAATAAACAACAGAAGACTGGAGGTCCTCCAGGCCCGGGGATTACCAAGAGGTTGAATGCAATCTGTACTAGATACCAACTCCAGCTGTCTCACCTTGAAGGGGGTTTAGTCTGAAGATGCATGTGATTCACATGACTTCTGGGAAGCTGCAGGAGCAGCATTGAGAAGGCTAAGAAACTAAGGGTGCTCTTGAATCAGCAGTAGCTGTCTGGCTGGAGTAGGGTTGGCCCTGAGGTTCTCCTGAGTCCTGAGGCCACTGTCTCCTCTGAACACAAGCAGTTCACCCCCAACCCTGGCCCCCCGCCCTCTATGGCAAATGAGTCTGAATAGCGCCTGGAGACTCTATTCTTGCTCTGAATATGAATGAAAGCTTTTACCTTTTCAGAATCTTCAATGAGTGATCAGAGTAGCATTTCCATATGTGGTATATGATTCCTACAACATCCAGAGGAGCCACCAGCATGGTTAACCTCTTTCACGCTGATAACAAATGAAGGTTCAGCAAAATTGTTCTTCTTTTGTCCAATATGCCTGAGATTACCACACAGTCACAAAGGTTACTAGAGTGGTAAGTCTATATTTTATAAAATGATTTCATAACTTTTTTTTTTTTTTTTTTTTTGAGATGGAGTCTCACTCTATCACCCAGGCTGGAGGGCAGTGGTGCAATCTCGGCTCACTGCAACCTCCGCCTCCCGGGTTCAAGTGATTCTCCTGCCTCAGCCTCCCAAGTAGCTGGGATTAGAGGCACATGCCACGGCGTCTGGCTATTTTTTGTATTTTTAGTAGAGGCGGGGTTTCGCCATGTTAGCCAGGCTGGTTTTGAACTCCTGACGTCAGGTGATCGGCCGGCCTCGGCCTCCCAAAGTGCTGGGATTACAGGCGTGAACCACTGTGCCTGGCCTGATTTCATAACTTTGTGCACCCTCTAATTCCTTCATCTCAGGCCTTGAATTCTTTGACATTTACTCTCCTTTTCTTAGTACTTCAAGTACGTAAGACCAAATATTTTTCTCTTGGTGCTGCTGTTGCTCTGTCCCTTCGGTTCTGAAATATAGTTTCTCCTTTGTGTATTATTCTATATATCCAATAACATTCCAGATAGATTTTCCATTATACCCAAGTGCTATGTCAGGAAAACATTTTAAACTCCCAGGAGAGAGCACCATTTAATTTTATGATCATTTTAATACTTCAGCATATTGAATTGTAATCAAAGAATCCATCCATGTCTCTTGCTACCTTGAGAATATATTGCTTACTTTGCAGTTTGATGTACAGTTAGTTTGTCTTAAAAGGTAATTAGAAATTTGAAAGATGGTGTCTTTTCTGATCTTGGAGTGCTCATGTATAAAAATATAATTAATAGGGTAGTAATTTACCAGATTACTTCTATTCTTTAGTGGTTTTTGTTTTTGTTTTTGTTTTCCTGCCTGAGGGCTATAATAAACTTAGTCAGTACTTGAGCTGGCAAACGATGTCTCTGCAGGACCAGAGAGTAAATATGTACAGTTTTGTGGGCCATGCAGCCTCCACTGCAACTGTTCAACTCAGTCTGTGGATTGAAAAAGACCATCTAGAAAAAACCCACAATGGGATTCCAATAGGGCTTTTTTTTTCTTTTTTCTTTTCTTTTTTTTTTTTTTTTTTTTCCCCAAAATAAGGCAGTGAGACAGGTACCAGCAGTTTGTGGATCCCTATTATAAACAAATGCTTTTTCCATATATTTATTATTATTATTATTTTTTTTTTTTCAGGTGGAGTCTTGCTGTGTCATCCAGGCTGGAGTGCCGCGATGCGATCTCAGCTCTGCAAACTCCCTCTCCCAGGTTCAAACAATTCTGCCTCAGTCTGCCAAGTAGCTGGGATTACAGGCGCATGCATCACCACGCCCAGCTAATTTTTGTATTTTTAGTAGAGACGGGGTTTTACCATGTTGGCCAGGCTGGTCTTGAACTCCTGACCTCAAGTGATCCGCCCAGCTTGGCCTCCCAAAGTACTGGGATTACAGGCATGAGACATCGCGCCCGGCCATATTTATTCTTAGAGTTCCTTTGTTTTTGCTTTATGACAATTAATTCTATGCTATTTGGTACTTAGCTGTCTAACAATGTGAAAATTTTATTGCAATGTGGATTGTTGACTTTTTCACTAAGTGCAGTTCCTAGCCCTGTTTAGTGTTCTTTCTCCTGAATTCAACCTTTAATCATATTAAAATTGTGGTTCCGTTTTTCGTTTGTATTTGGTGGGTCTTCATTTTTCTTGTTTATTTTCAACACTCATAAATCACTTTTCAGAAACATCTCCTTTATTAAGTGGATGGATGAATATTAGTTAGGGATTCTTCAAGTAAATAGACGCATTTTATGAACTCTTTTTTTCCAGATTGGACGCATATCGTTGGTGTTAACCTCGTGATACTTTCCTGAGTTTACTGTTTTCACATTTCTTTTAGAATTTTTCATTGTATGATTCATGTTATTTTCAGTTTTACTATTAGTTTTAGTTTCTGTTTCTTTGTTCTAATTACAGAACATTTATTTTGTTATAATTATTTCTATAGTGATAATTTTCTGTCATATTAATTCTTTATTTTCCCACACAATATCTATGGATTCATGTTGTGAGTAGTGGGGACATTCATTTATTTCTATGTTTTTCCCTCTGCCTTCTTTCATGCGCGTCGGTGTAAAGAGACCACTAAACAGGCTTTGTGTGAGCAACAAGGCTGTTTATTTCACCTGGGTGTAGGCGGGCTGAGTCCGAAAAGAGAGTCAGCAAAGGGAGATAGAGGTGGGGCCGTTTTATACGATGTGGGTAAGTAAAGGAAAAAGAGGGATTGTTCTCTGGCAGGCAGGAATGGGGGTGTCATGAGGTGCTCAGCAGGGGAGCTTTTGAGCCAGGATGGGCCAGGAGAAGAAATTTCACAAGATAATGTCATCAGTTAAGGCAGGAACAGGCCATTTTCACTTCTTTTGTGGTGGAATGTCATCAGTTAAGGCAGGAACTGGCCATCTGGATGTGTACGTGCCGGTCACAGGGGATATGATGGCTTAGCTTGGGCTCAGAGGCCTGACATTCCTGTCTTCTTATATTAATAAGAAAAATAAAATGAAATAGTGGTAAAGTGTTGGGATGGCGAAAATTTTTGGGGGTGGTATGGAGAGATAATGGGCGATGTTTCTCAGGGCTGCTTCAAGCAGGATTAGGGGTGGTGTGGGAACCTAGAGTGGGAAGGATTAAGCTGAAGGAAGATTTTGTGGTAAGGGGTGATATTGTGGAGTTGTTAGAAGAAACATTTCTCATGTGGAATTATTGGTGGTAGCCTGGATATATTTTTGTATGAATTGAAAAACTAATGGAATAAAAGAAGGAGAAAAACAGGTATTAAAGGTCTAAGAATTGGGAGGACCAGGACATCTAATTAGAGTGCCTAAGGAGGTTCCGCATAGTCCTGCCAGCAAAGGTTTATTTACTTTAAGAGTTAAGAGTGGAGGTTTGGGGATCGCACCAGGAGATACCAGCTGTGATGGCTTGGAGAAACAGTGTAAACAGTGTAATCAAGAGCAGGGCATGTGTGAGTAGTTGAGAACGGTGACTAGGAGTATGACTAGAGAGAAAATAGTAGGAATGACAAGTTTTCTGGGGCATAGTCTAAGTTGGTCTGGTGTCTGGAATGAGACTGGGGCCTAATAAAAAGGAGCATCCATACAGGAGCTTAAATGGGCTGTACCCTGTAACATTCTGAGGACAGGTCTGACTTCTGAGAAGGGAAAGTGCTAAAAGTATTGTCCAGTCCTTTTTAAATTGGTGGCTGAGCTTGGTGAGGTGTGTTTTTAAAAGACATTTAGTCCGTTCTACCTTTCCTGAAGACTGAGGACCGTAAGGGATATAAAAGTTTCACTAGATACTAACAGCCTGAAAAACTGCTTGGCTGACTTGACTAATAAAGGCTGGTCTGTTATCACACTGTATAGAGGTGGGAAGGCTAAACAGAGGAATTATATCTGACAGAAGGGAAGAAATGACTGTGGTGGCCTTCTCAGACCTTGTAGGAAAGGCTTTTGCTTATCCAGTGAAAGTGTCTGCTTAGACTAAGAGGTATTTTTGTTTTCTGTCTTGAGGCACATTGAGTAAAGCTAATTTGCCAGTCCTGGGGGGGGGACATCTCCGAGCTTGATGTGTAAGAAAGGGAGGGGGCCTGAATAATCCCTGAGGAGTAGTAGAATAGCAGATGGAACACTGAGAATTTATCTCCTTGAGGATAGATTTCCATGACGGGAAGGAAATGAGAGGTTCTAAGAGGCGGGCTAGTGGCTTATATTATAGCATAGCCTGCCTTTGCTGGTGTGTGGCGATTAGGCCTGGTGGAACTGCCATCAATAAACCAAGTGTGTTCAGAGTGAGGAACAGGAAAGAAGGAAATACGGGGAAATGGGATGAATGTCAGGTGGATCAGAGAGATACAGTCATAGGGGTCAGGTGTGGTATCAGGAATAACATGGGAGGCCAGATTGAAGTCCGTGCCAGGAACAATGGTAACTGTGGGAGACTTAACAAAGAGTGAGTACAGCTGAAGGAGCCAGGGGACCAGAAAGTATATGTGTCAGGTGTTAGGAAGAAAATAGACTTTGGAAGTTAGAACTGTAGAGAGTGAATTGAGCGTAGTTTGTGATTTTAAGGGCCTCTAAAGTATTAGGGCAGCAGCAGCTGCTGCACGGAGACATGATGGCCAGCCTAAAACAGTAAGGTCAAGTTGTTTGGACAAAAAGGCTACAGGACGCGATTCCAGTCCTTGTGTAAGAATTCCCACTGCACAGCCTGCACTTCGGCTGTGGGTAATGAAAAAGGTTGGGATGAGTCAGAGAGAGCTAGGTTGGGGGCAGTTTCTAAATCTGTCTTCAAGGAATGGAAAGAGGAGTGGGGAAAGGATTTAGGATCTATGGGGTCAGCTAGGTTTCTTTTTGTGAGTTTAAATAACAGTTTTGTTAGGATGGCAAAACTAGGTATCTAAAGTCGAAAGTATCTAACCATGCCTAGGAAAGAAAGGAGTTGTTGTTTTGTAGAAGATGTTGGGGTTTGAGAGATCAGCTGGACATGATCAGCAGGGAGAGCAAGTGTGTTTTTGTGAGAATTACGTCAAGATAGGTAACAGATGAGGAAGAAATTTGGGCTTGACTGAAGTAATGGGGGCTGTCTGTGAAGCTTTGCAGCAGTACAGCCCGGGTAATGTGCTGAGACTGATGGGTGTCAGGGTCAGTCCAAGTGAAAGCGAAGAAAGGCTGGGATGAAGGGTGCAAAGGAATAGTAAAGAAAGCAAGTTTGAGATCTGGAACAGAATAATGGGTTGTGGAGGGAGGTATTGAGGTTAGGAGAGTATATGGGTTTGGCACCACGGGGTGGATAGGCAAAACAATTTGGTTGATAAGGTGCAGATCCTGAACTAACCTGTAAGGCTTGTCTGGTTTTAGGACAGGTAAAATGAGGGAATTTAAAGGAGAGTTTATAGGCTTTAAAAGGCTATGCTGTAGCAGGCGAGTGATAACAGGCTTTAATCCTTTTAAAGCATGCTGTGGGTTGGGGTATTGGCATTGAGTGGGGTAAGGGTGATTAGGTTTTAATGGGATGGTAAGGGGTGCATGACGGGTTGCTAAGGAGGGAGTAGAGGTATTCTATACTTGTGGGTTAACGTGGGAGATACAGGGGGAGGATGTGAAGGAGGCTTTGAACTGGGGGAAAAGGCGGCAAAGAGGTGTGGCTGTAGCCCAGGAATAGTCAGGGAAGCAGATAATTTAGTTAAAGTGTCTTGGCCTAAGAAGGGAACTGGGCAGGTGGGGATAACAAAAAAGGAGTGCTTAAAAGAGTGTTGTCTAAGTTGGCACCAGAGTTGGGGAGTTTTAAGAGGTTTAGAAGCCTGGCCGTCAATACCCACAACACTTATGGAGGCCAGGGAAACAGGCCCTTCAAAAGAAGGTAATGTGGAGTGGGTAGCCTCCGTGTTGATTAAGAAGGGGACAGACATACCCTCCACTGTGAAAGTTACCTAAAGCTCGGTGTCTGCGTTGGTCTACAGGGCTTCTGAGGCAATCGGGCTGTGTCAGTCTTTAGCTACTAAGCTGAGAAGATCTGGGAAGGAGTCAGTCAGAGAACCTTGGGCCTGAGTTCCAGGGGCTCTGGGAGTGGCTGCCAGGTGAGTTGAACAGTCCGATTTTCAGTGGGGTCCTGCACAGATGGGATGTGGCTTAGGAGGAATCCCAGGCTGCAGGCATTCCTTGGCCTGGTGGCCAGATTTCTGGCACTTGTAGCAAGCTCCTGGGAGAGGCGGTTCTGGAGGAACACCTGGCCACTGCGGTTGAGGCGTTTGGAAGTTCTTGTGTGCTGGAGATGTGGCTGGGGTTTGTCTCACAGTGGAGGCAAGGAATTGCAACTCAGAAATATGTTGCTACTTGGCTGTCTCTATTATTGTACACCTTGAAGGTGAGGTTAATTAAGTCCTGTTGTGGGGTTTGAGGGCTGGAATTTAATTTTTGGAGTTTTATTTAATGTCCGGAGCAGATTGGGTAATAAAATGTATATTGAGAATAAGACGGCCTTTTGACCTTTTAGGGTCTAGGGCTGTAAAGTGTCTCAGGGTTGCTGCCAAACGAGTCAGGAACTGGGCTGGGTTTTTATATTTGATGAAAAAGAGCCTAAACGCTGTCTGATTTGGGATAAAGAAAAAGGAGCATTAACCTTGACTATGCCTTTAGCTCCAGCCACCTTTTAAAGAAGAAATTGCTGGGCAGGTGGGGGAGGGCTAGTCATGGAACAAAACTGTAAGTGGGACTGGGTGTGAGGAGGAGAGGTGATAAAAGGATTATAGGGTGGAGGAGTGGAGGCTAAGGAAGAACTGGGACCTAGCTCGGCCTGGTGAGGAGGGGAGAGGTCAGATGGGTCTGTAAAAAAGGAAGATTAGAAAGACTCAGTGACGCTTGGGGTTGGGACTGAAGGGACAGGCAAGAGTAAAAGAAGGAAGATTTGGGGTGAGTCACATTGGGAACAGAGACTAGGCAGGGACTGATGTGTAAAAGAATGCCTGGACGTCAGGCACTTCAGACCATTTGCCCATTTTACGACAAGAATTATTTAGATCTTGTAGGATGGAAAAATTGAAAGTGCCGTTTTCTGGCTATTTGGAACCACTGTCAAGTTTGTATTGGGGTCAAGTGGCATTGCAGAAGAAAATAATGGAGGGGGGAAGCTTGCCCATAGTGAAGGAGGAGCCCAGAGAAAAGAGAGAGTAGAGACACGGAGAGAAGGGGTAGGGGGTTTTTGCCCCCCAGAAAAGCGGAGAAGGGGTTGGGGCATGGAAATAAGGGGTTAGGGCACAGAGACAAGAGGTCAGGGTACAGAAATAAGGGATTGGGGTACAGAGATAAGAGGTTGGGGTGTGGAAATAAGGGATCAGGGTGCACAGATAAGAGGTCAGGGTGTGGAAATAAGGGATCAGTGGGTTCTTGCCCCCTAGAAAAGCGGTACTTGCTGCTAAGGGTGAAGGAGAAGGGGTTGGGGGCTTCCTGCCCCCCAGGAAAGTGGAGAAGGGGTAGAGACACACAGAGAAGGGGTTGGGGGGTTCTTGCCCCCCAGAAAAGCGGTACTTGCCACTAAGGGTGAAGGACCAAGGCAGGCGTCCCCGCGTGGTCAGACACCTGTGAAAGGTGGGTGAATAATCAGAGAGGTGCCCCTGCAATGATTAAACACCAAGGGAAGTCTGCCTTCCAGAGTCCGTGACCGGTGCCGGAGTTTTAGGTCCAGAGACAAAACGTGTCTCCTTTGTCTCTACCAGAAAATGAAAGGAAGTGAAATTAAGAGAAGGGGAGATTGAAGGTTGGCGCCAAGATTGAAAGGAGAAAGTGGTTGAGGGATAGTGAGAGAGGTTGGAGAAGAGAGGAAGAAGAGGCCGCCTACCCAATTTAAAATTGCTAAGATGTTCCTTGGGCTGATGGGTCTGAGGACCCGAGGTCATAGGTGGGTGTTTTCCACAGAGTAAAGAGCAGGAGGACAGGGGATTGATCTTCCAAGGGAGGTCCCCCAGTCCGAGTCACAGCACCAAATTTCATGCGCGTCTACATGAAGAGACCACCAAACAGGCTTTGTGTGAGCAACAAGGCTGTTTATTTCACCTGGGTGCAGGCGGGCTGAGTCTGAAAAGAGAGTCAGCGAACGGAGATGAGGGTGGGGCCACTTTATAGGATTCGGGTAGGTAAAGGAAAAAGGGGGGTTCTCTGGAAGGCAGGAATGGAGGTCATGAGGTTCTCAGTAGGGGAGCTTTTGAGCCAGGATGAGCCAGGAGAAGGAATTTCACAAGATAATGTCATCAATTAAGGCAGGAACCAGCCATCTGGTTGTGTATGTGCAGGTCAAAGGGGATATGATGGCTTAGCTTGGGCTCAGAGGCCTGACACCTTTCCCTCTTTCACTGTATAGATTATTATTCTTATTTTTTGCTTAGTGCTTTTATTTTTAAGATAATTACACTTATATGACCCTAGCTACCTCCCCACTTCTTTCATTTTTCACCTCTCAATTTTCATTACATATACCTAGCTGTGTTTTCAGCATTTGTAATATTCATGTTCCACAATGTAAGTATGAATATCTATTTCTGTTAGTTTTAGTTCTACATTTAAACAATTTTAATACTCCCCTCCTCAAATCATTTTTCCAGTTGTTTGTTTGCAAGGTTTTCTATCTGGTATTTTTGGCAGGAAAGGATTTTTGTAACAATATTTTTATAATTATTTCATATTTACTGGTAGGTCTATTATAAGTGAATGCCAAATTGACTATAAAACTATTGAGTGACACTTTTCTCGATGTTGTCAGATGCAGTGTTACTCTTCAAGAATTGAAGGTGCTGTCAAGAATGTGAAGCCACCGTAGTATTTGACCCTTTTAAGTTAATTATTCTTTTTGCGCTGAGCCCCCAAATATTTTTTTCTTTAGTTCTAGCATGCAGCACCTTTAATAGAATATCTTCACGTTGTTCTTAGAGGGAATACAGTGTGCCTTTTCAATGTATGGTATGAAGTATTGTTTTATACCTTTAAAAATGTTTTTTTAATTATAATCATATGTATTTTTTGCGATGACCTTAAGTCTTCATTCAGTGAACACCAGGTATGCTTGTATCCTTGTATATGCTGAATATCCTTGGTCTATCTTCATATGTATAATTTATTTACAATATTTATAAAGTGTTTGTGTTTAATTTGTTGTTCTTTTGTTTCCGCATCCTTTCTTCTTCCTGTGTTCTCAGCAATATTGTTTGTTTAGCTTTCAATGTGACTTTCATTCCAAATATAGTTGTATTTTTTCCACCTTTTCCTGTACACTGCCAGTCATGTTTCACTTTCTTTTGTCAACCATGACTTACCTAAGCGGTTGTATTTCTTATCTTTCTTTTATTTTATGAAAGTGGTTGCTTTAAGTTTCTATTCCTTAATGAGTAGGAATATAATTGGAATCTACTTTCTGGAAAGAGTTGCCAATAGAGTGCTTTTGGCTGCCATGCATTTCTCCTGTTATTTTCCCCTTTGGTTTGCTTATTCTTTCTTTTCTTTAGATTTTTAAATTTTTAATATTTGTGGATTTTTGTTTGTAGTCATCCTAGACTCGTTTTTGCAATTGTTATTTCTGCTATTCCTTAGTATTTCTTGATTGAGCTGTTTTTTTTTTAAAAAAAAAAAAAAAAAACTGAGTGAAGAGGGCAAAGCTGCGTTGCTGGCTAGCAAGTCTTAAGAAGAGTCCCCTGCCAGCCAGTGGATCTCCATGGCATTGTTATTAGCGAGGCTGCTACTCAGGTGTCACACCTGTGTTGGAGGAGACTCCTTTGCTGGATTTCTATGTTTGTAACCACAGATCATGGTCTGTTTCTTCCTGCGTGCTGATTTGTCCTCAAGGGTCTCAGTGTCCCTCCCTATAATGTGTCTGACAAACACAGGCTGTGCCTCCCTTGGGCAGAATGGTTTCTCACTCCTCTTGCTTTTGAAGAGAAGAAAAGGGAGAACGATTTTTAATTTTTAACCTTTTATGTTAAAACCTGAATCTTATGTTTGTACTTTTTTATATTTTGGAAAGTTTTATTGAAACATGCCATCACCTTATAATAGGAAATGTAAAATAAATAGCCTCAGGTTGGGTGGTAGATGTGAGGGCCCTGCTTCCCTGATAGGATATTTATCATATTCTTAATGCATTGCCACTTTTAAGACATTTCTCTTATGTCCAATATTTTTTACTTGTTCATGAGTTTTGATCAATGAAGACTAAAAATGGTGCATCAATAATATTTGGAAATAATACTAATATTAAATAAGAAAATAATAAAATTATATTTTAACTGTTTTCATATACTATTATATATTTTATAATATAGAGTTATAAAGTTAAAATGATACAAGAGAATTTTTATAATATTATAATATTATATATATATTTTATAATATTTTATAATATTATAATTCTTAACTGAAATGAGATATTAAAAGTACCATATAAGCTATCTTGAAAGAAATCAGTAAAAATGGCATGGAAACCAATAAGGGAAGTAAGTGGAATGCTGTTGTGAACCTCCAGATGAATATTCAATTTGTTCAATTTTAATTTCAATTTAGGAGAAAAATCACATTTTTTCTTAATAGCCCTTTGTTCTATCTCCATAAAAATTTTAGTTCTCATTAAAATTGACCGAATCTAAAAATGAATTATGAATGAGGAATG
Organism: Pan paniscus; assembly: GCF_029289425.2. Classification (NCBI taxonomy): domain Eukaryota; kingdom Metazoa; phylum Chordata; class Mammalia; order Primates; family Hominidae; genus Pan; species Pan paniscus. The sequence goes on from NC_073256.2 coordinate 20,250,725, forward strand.
ATGTCAGCAAAATAGTGAGATAAGCTGCTTCAAGCTCCTGGCCCCCACAAAGACATTTTAAAAAACAAGAAGAAACTGTCAGAACTCACCTTGTCAGAGCTCTGAGAAACAGTCGAAGATCTACAGCAAACACTGAATAGAGAACAAGGCAATGGTAGAGAAGCTTCTTGGTATTTTTTTCTCCCCCTCGCCTGCCTGCTCCACAGCTCCACTAAAGTTAGAGGAGCAGCTCCCGTTCCCAGTTGGGACCATGGGTCCAGTCTTCAAATGGAGCTAAGCGGACCTTACAAATTGCTGTGTGGCTTGTTCTCTCTTTCTCAGAGCTACTGTAAGGTCTAATGCAAAATGTTTGTTGTCTGACTTTGATTTCACACACAATAACTCTTAAAGATCCATGTTTAAGAAAATAAAAGCTCCAGAAATTAAAGTGAAAATAGAAAAAAAAAGGGACCCTATCAATTAGCCCACATAAGAGCCCAACATATCCACAGTCTCTTTGCACCACCATCTCACCTCTCACCTGTCTTCTTCTTTTTTTTTTTTTTTTTTTTTTTTTTTTTTGAGACGGAGTCTCGCTCTGTCGCCCAGGCTGGAGTGCAGTGGCGCGATCTCGGCTCACTGCAAGCTCCGCCTCCCGGGTTCACGCCATTCTCCTGCCTCAGCCTCCCGAGTAGCTGGGACTACAGGCGCCCGCTATCACGCCCGGCTAATTTTTTGTATTTTTAGTAGAGACGGGGTTTCACTGTGTTAGCCAGGATGGTCTGGATCTCCTGACCTCGTGATCCGCCCGCCTCGGCCTCCCAAAGTGCTGGAATTACAGGCGTGAGCCACCGCGCCCGGCCTCACCTGTCTTCTTCTTAAGCTCACTGTAATGGTTATATTTGTCCTTATGATGCAGTTCTACTTCTAGTATGAAAGGAACATGGGTAAATTATTTTAGGTAATGCCACCACGACTTAGGACACTATGGAAAGTCATTTTACATTTGTTCTCAAATAATTTACTCACTTTGGGAAAGCATTTGCTGCAGCAGTTAAAATTTTCATTTTTAACTCAACCTTTTCAAAACTTCTTTATTTATTTAACCTAAAACTCATTTAGAAAAGCAAGTTCTTACGTGGGGGAGAAATAAGGAAAGTTACATCCTATGCATTTGAAAAGAAAAAAATGAGCACAGCCGTGTTCCTGGGTACAGAGGAAGGGCATTTGAAGGCCAAGAGCACAGGTAGAGCCAATGGGATTTGTAGGTACTGGAAGCCAGAACAAGGACACTTTCGGTTAGGGGATGAAGATACTGTTGAATAAAAGAAATTTCAACAACTTCTGCAAACTCCTCTTTAATCTCTGAAGTATGCTGCAAGTATGTTTTAGCCTGAGGGATGTGTTGGGAAATGACCCCTGTGTGCTGGGTCAGACTCTCTCAAATGTCTTTTTCTTCCTCTCTTTTGGTTGGTGTCTAACCTTTGCAGAGCAATCACTGCAGTTTAGGGTTTTGTGAAAGCACTTCAGCTTGAGGAGTTCCGTTTGCATTCTTCAGCTGCTGACACACTGGCTGACATAAACGGGAGTTGCAGAAGAGTTGGCTTCCCATGGCAGACCCTGCTCAAGGAGAAATAGATGTTAGAAAAACCTTGGGCAGATAAACTCCCTCATTTTTCTCTCTCCTGTGAGTCACTCTAAGGTAGAACTCCATGTAGCTTTCAAGCAAAAGTCCTATGTGAAGACTTGCTGAGACTCTTGGAGGACTGTTTTGAAACAATGCGTAGCCTGAAAATAGATCGAATTCATCTGCATCTTTCTTTGCCTCACTTTGATTTTCTCTTTATGCTTTCCTGAGTTTGCACCTAAGTGAAGTGTTAGCATGTTAATCTCTGTCTTGACTCTGCTTTCTAAAGGAACTGAGCTAACACAGCTAGCCAATTTGCAATAAACCAATATTAGGATGACATTTGAAGATTTATAATTAAGGCAGCCAATGCTGGCTAGATGGGTGTGTTTATTTCAACATTATCCTGAAGATTGCTTTATCTATTTTAGGAAAATATGTGAAAAACCCTTAAAATTTGGCTGTTTAATTAAGAATTGTAATTTTTAAAAGTCAATGATATAAGACATTAATGAAAGAAATCAAAGAAGATTTAAATAACTGGAGAGATATTCCCTGGTCATGGACTGAAACATTTGATATCATTTAGATGTTCTTTTTTCCAAAATTAATATATAGATCCAAGGCAATGCCAGTCAAAACCCTGGCATGCTATTTTGTAGATATCGACAAACTGACACCAGAGTTTAAATAGAAAGGCAAAACTTTATAATAACAGGCATGATACTGAAGAAGAACAAAGTTGAAGGACCAACACTAATAAATTTCAAGACTTATTGTAAAGCTACATTAATCAAGACAGTAAGGTGTTGGTGAAAGAATAGGTACATGGATCAATGAAACACAAAATGCAATCTAAAAATAGACTCACAAAATATAGTGAACGGATCTTTGGGAAAAAAAAGCACAAAGGCAATTCAATGAAGAAAGGAAAGTCATCTCAACAAATGGTGTTGGAAAGATTAGTGTGTTTATAGTTTTAAAAAAAGAAGAAAAAGAGCCTATACAGAGACCTTAAACCTTTCTAACAAAATTAACATCACCTATCTCACACACCTATGATTAAAATGCAAAGGTCTAAAACTTCTTGAATAAAATGTAGGAAAAAATACACATGGCTTTGAATTTTGTTCTAAGCTTTTAGATTCATACTGAAAGCACAATTAATGAAATTTAAAAAAATGTTGCCTTGGACTTTATTAAAACAAAAACTTGTTTACAAAAGACACTATTAAGAGAATCTAAAGAAAAGCCACACAGTGGAAGAAATATTTTCAATACATATATCTGATGAAGGACTTTTATCTAAACTATGCAAAGAAATACTTTTCAAATTCAACAATAAGAAAACAAACTCAATTAAAAAGTAGGCAAACCATCTAAATGGACACCTCCCCAAACAAGATACAGAGATTGCAAACAAGCATGGAAAGAAGCTTAACATTATTTGTCATCAGGGAAATGCAAATTAGCACAACAATGAGATGCTATTACACATCTATTAATTACTTGAAACCAGAAATCTTGACAATACCAACTACTGATAAGGATATGAAACAATAGGGACTCTCTCATTCATTGCTGGTGGAAATGCAAACTCTTACAGCACCTTGGAAGATAGCTTGACAGTTTCTTATAAAGCTAAGCATATTCTCACCATACTACACATTAGTTGCATTCTCAGATATTTACTCCAATGATTTGTAAACTTATGTCCGCTTAAAAAATAGGCTGTAACTGTTTCTTGCAGTTTATTGTATGATTGCCCCAAATTGGAAGCATCTAAGAGGCCCTTCAATAGGTGAAAGGATAAGTAAATTGGAGTCCTGAAGTACGTTACACAGTGAGGCGTGAATGAACTTCCTATGTGCATTGCTGAGTTAGCGAAGGCAGTGTGAGATGCTGTATTGTATATATCTCATTTACATGACATTCTAGAAGAGGCAAACTATAGACACACGCTAAGCACATCAGTGTTGCCAAGGTTCCATTTTTTGTATGGGGGAAGGCTGACTAGGTGAGGCACAGGGGAAATGTAAGGGCACTGAAACTATGCTATGTGAAACGATGATTGTGGCCACGTGACACTTTTGTCAAACCCATAGAACTTTACTGCATAAAGAGTAAACTTTAGGCCGGGTTCGGTGGCTCACGCCTGTAATTGCAGCACTTTGGGAGGCTGAAGTGGGTGGATTACCTGAGGTCAGGAGTTCGAGACCAGCCTGATAAACAAGGTAAAACCCTGTCTCTACTAAAAATACAAAAATTAGCAGGGCGTGGTGGCAGGCGCCTGTAGTTCCATCTACTTGGGAGGCTGGGACAGGAGAATTGCTTGAATCCAGGAGGTGGAGGTTGCAGTGAGCTGAGATCGCACCACTGCACTCCAGCCTGGGCAATGGAGCTAGACTGTAAAAATAAATAAATAAATAAATAGAGTACACTTTAGTGCATTCAACATTTAGAGTAATTTGTTTTCCACTGTGGGAATATGTATTTTTTTTTCTCTTTTGAGGTGGGGTCTCACTCTGTCGCCCAGGCTGGAGTGCAGTGATGCAGTCTCAGCTCACTGCCACCTCCAAATCCCAGGCTCAATTGATCCTCCTGCCTCAGCCTCCTGAGTAGCTGGAACTGTAGGCATGCAAAACCATGCCCAGCTAATTTTGGCATTTTTTTGTAGAGACAGGATTTCTCCATGTCACCCAGGCTGGTCTTGAACTCCTGGACCCAAGGGATCCACCTGCCTTGGCCTCCCTAAGTGCTGAGATTACAGGTGTGAGTCTTCATGTCCAGCCTGGGGATATGTATAAACAATTCTAAAACCAGTCTAAATTTATACTGGAAGTAAACAATTAAGTAAATGAGTAGTGGATTATGGGAGCCTGGTTTCCTACTGTTGCAGTGGGAGGTTACATACAAGCAATGAGAGGAGGTTACAGTGGTGCATGAGGTACGGATTCAAGTTGCAGACCTCGCTATGAACTCATATAGAGCTTAATATAGATACAGATAGTTGCATTTGGAACCATTTCTGTATATATGTATATGCCAGTCTTACTAACGTTTAATATTCAGTTAATATATATTACTACCACAGATACACATGTTAATTTTACATAATCAGCCAAGAAATCAAAATTTCATTGGAACACTGGGCTCCCTCAGGATAGGATCAGGTGCCAGCATATGGCTCTGGCTGGGTCCCCTGAGATTCCTATGGGTCTGCAGCTGCTAGTGACATTATGGTAAAGTCCCACTAGATTTGGAAAACCTGTTTCTCCATCAATGCCTTTCACTCACAGGATTTTCATTACCTTTTTGCAAAATCTTCCACTAACAGTCTGTGCATCTTTATTTAAAGAAAATCTTACAAATATCAGATACCTCTGATTCTTGAGCAAAACCCAGCACCAAGCAGGAAAATTCCTGTAGGAAAATGCAGACTTAGTGCCCATCTCTGCTTCTAGCTTCTGTGGGTTCTGTAAAGCCTCTCTGTAACTTCTAACATGGTAGAAGGAAAAATCATCAGAGTTCAAGGAATGTAGGTTAAATTCCACATCTGGCTCTATCTGGTTGTGTGACTTTAGGGACATCACTTAACATGCTTGCTTTCCATTTCCCCACAAGTGCACAGACTACATTCAGTAGATACATGTAAGGTCTGTGTTAGGGTTGCTGCTCTATCAAATGATGACAAATATATCCTGAAATTGCTTATAACATATAACTTTGTTCATGAGATTTCTAAGACCAACAATAACTCATTAGCATACAGTGTGTTGATTAATTTTTCCTTACACTTAGAATTAATCTAAAATGCATAACCTAAGTCACTCTACTTAGCTGCACTTCTAATTCTTGGTGATGTAATTGTTGCACAGCTTGCCCAGCAAACGGCTGAGCTGTAATTAAGGAAATTGTTGTTTTGGAAGCTTTCCTTGTAACTCCAGGCATTTGCACCTACTATTATACCAAGTATCCTTTTCTCAAATCCTGGATGTCTTCTTCTCCCTGGATCAACTACACTACATTTCCAATTCTCTCTTACAGTTCGTTGTAGCCACATGACTCATTTCTAGTTAACGTAAGGTGAGCAGAAGAACCGAACAGCTCATAGGCACCTGCCACAGCCGCTCTAAATTGTCATTTCTCATTCTGCCGGGTGGACACAGGTGGTGTGAAGGGCCAGAAGGCCCCCAGAACTACACCATGGAAGGAGCCTGGATCCATGTATCACCCTGGCAGAGAAAGCTTAGTGTTGTCTAACAAGAATAACCATGAGATTTCATTTGAGTCCTAATACATGTGTGAATTTATTTGTTGCAAAATTAGCTCATGTTAGCTACATACTCCGATTGTAAATATAGTTAATGATTTAAAGCCAAGGTAGTATATTCTCCAACTAACTCTTCCCTCCTAGGAAGATATGCCAATTTCCTCAGGACAAATTAATCACTCTTCCACAGTATTCTAAAGGAAATCTGGCCACATTACCATTAAAACACTCACAATGCTGTTTCCCCTGTCACTGAAAGCGGAAATATGTGCTCAGTTATTTTTCATGCCTAATGCCTTAGAGTTTGTTATCTAGTGAAAATTTGGCCGGGGGAGTCAATAGATTTGCTGAATGAATAAATGAATGAGTAAATGAGTGAATTGAACCACTAAATTACATTTTAGGCATTTTATTCACAAATTTCCTTCTTAATTTGTCAACCTATGGAAACCCCACCCATTCTCCATTCCCTAAGCATAATGTCAAGTGCTACTCCAGTCTTTGAACTTCAAGACTTCTGTTTTACCTTCTTTGCTTATTTGACACTCTTCACATTTTTCTGTTACAACAATTATCATCTTGTATTGTTTGTTTGCATCTACAATAAAATATGAATCCAAAAGATTTGCTGTTCAACAGATGAATGAAGCATACCTCACCTCACAGGAGACCTTGAAAGTAGTGTTGGGGTGAAGACAGAGTCCGCACATCCATTACTGACGATGTTTGCCTTACAAGAAAGCGTTGTTCCCTGCTTCAAAGCCAGGCCTGCCTATTTACAGTTGCAAATGTGAGTGGTTGTGAGGTTGATAGGAGACAATTATGATGTTAGAGGGTTTGGGTGCATACGAAAGAAGAAATGATGATGTGTATTATAAAATGAACATAGTATAAGAGGTGGTTCCAAAGGGTGGTCTCCGGCTCAATAGCATCGGCATGACCTGGAAACTTAGGAAAATGCAAACTATCAAGCCCCAGCCCAGATCTGCTAACACAGAGACTCTTGGGATAAAGCCCTAAATTGTATGATTTTAACAAATCCTGCAGGTGATTCTGATGCATAATATTCGAGAACAATTAGCATGGTGATGATATTTGCTAGCACAGGAGGTAATCCATGACCTGAGCTGCATTATAGAGTATCAGATTGTCACTCCAGATCTATCTTCTGCCATTGTTTGCAGCAGTAACGAGCTGTGTATCCCCCAAAATGTGAATTAACCTCTTCCATGCCCTTATAAGTGATATTTAGAATTCTGAAAAGCTATCTTAGTTGTCTTTGTAGTTCTAAAACTCTAAAATAGTATAAACTATTCCCATTGTTATCCAAATGAATGTGTTCATGGAAGGCATTGTGAAAGTCTAAAATATTGACATTTGCGTGACAATCCCCCATGACCGATTGAAAAAAAAACTGTATGTTTTAATGTATTTCCCTTGACTGACAATGGTATGGGGCCACCTGCTAATAATATATCAAGCCTCTTGGACATCTGTGTGTTGGAGAGGAACCAGTGCTCCTGCGCCAGCTCCCCTGCTCTCTGTGCATGCGGAAGTAATCATTCGGTTGTGTTTTTGCCTCAGTTTGTTCTTCTGCAACACGTAGACAAAAACTTAATATCTGCAAGTTGCAGAATTATATTATGGACATGTTTAAAATGGGAAAGTTGAAATCCTTAGAGGGATAAATCCATGCTCACTTGTAGATATGGACTTCAGCTCTTTCCTGGGGCTGCCATAACAAAGTATCTCTCACACACACAAAAGATATACAAGGTATCTGTCAGCAAGGTTGGTTTCTCTGGAGCCCTCTCTCCTTGGCTTGTAGATGACCATCTTCTCCCTATGTCCTGACATGGTCGTCCCTCTGTGTTTCTCTGTATTCTAGTCTCCTCTCCTTAGGTCTTTTCCACCAGACCTATTGGATTAGCGCCCACTCTAATGACCTCATTTAATTTAATAATCTCTTCAAAGACCCTATCTTAAATACAATCATGATCTGAAGACTTCGATATGTGAATTTCAGGTGAACACAATTCAACCTCTAACATGAAATTCATTGAAGAATCTACACAACCCCTAAGCAGTATTTGGAAGAAGAATGGTTATTCCTAAAGACCTGAAATGTCTCCAAGCTCCTTAATCAGACTGCAGAATGGATGAAAATAATACTCATTTTCGTATATGTTTGGACCATGCCTAATAATAGAAGCTTTTTTGTTCTTTTTCTAATTCAACTATTCTGACCAGTTTAGAGTCAAACATAAAATGTTATAATAAGTACATACAGATTATATATAAATAATAGTATCTATAATGCCCAACACTGTCTTTTATTCCTTAGAATTAAAAGGAAGTTCAAATTTCCATCATAAAAGAGAAGCTACATACATTTAATCCTGATAAAATGTTCGTTATCTTTTTCAATACACATTCACAGGCCAGCCATAGTTGATGATAAACTGAGAGGAATATTTATTAAATATTATCAGAAAAATATCAATTAGTTTGTAAAGCATTGTTGGGTTTCTCTCATTACTGGCTGAAATTTGGAATAAATTATTATATATACTTACCCAGTGAGTCCTTTATTCTGCTGTAGGCTGATAATCATACATAAAAACATGATAGGTGACAAAATCACACAAAAACATGTGGAAGATGAACTGTCTGTAGTGTAAGATGTTTCTTATGAGCTTAAGCTCCAAAAATGAGATTTAATTTATCTTTAGTAATATTATTGCCATTATTAGAGTTTTAAAATCTCTGTGAGTTGTTTGGAATGGGTAAGCCTTATTTCTGGTTGCGTATTAACGTGGAAATTATCAACAAAGTTAGCCATGTATACCAGTATTTTTCAGACTACACTTCAAACCAAGAATTCACTAGTTAGGAAAATATGCTAAGTGCTACCTTGTAGGTTGTATTTGTGATGGATAAATTTATCAACAGACTTGGCTAAGCTATGATGCCAGATAGTTTGGTCAAACACTAAGGTGAATGTTGCCGTGAAGATATTTGTGGATATGATGAACATTTGTGATCCGTTGAATTAGGAAAGCAGGTTCCCCTCCATAATGTGAGTGGCCCTTATCCCATTAATTGAAGTCCTTAAGATCAAAGACTGAGGATTCCTTGAATATAACAGTTCTACAGTACTAGGTGGTGTACCCAGCATTGCTTGGAGAAGTAACTGATCTTCACTCCACATATGAATTTCTGTTGCAGAAATGTCCCTGCAGCACTCAGTGGCTTCTCTCCCAGGTATCTGCACATTTTGTGGGTCATATTTGTGACTTCTGATGTGAAAAGAGGATTGTTGTCTGAGTCCAGAAACTGTTAGGCTCATGGGAGGATTTTTCTCCGTCCAGATCTCACTGGCTTCCATTGTAGCTCTGTGTCAGCTGCATTCTCCAATTCTCCCATTCTGGATCCTCAAGGTCACCCACGTGGAATTAAGATGATGTCATATAGCTTGTGTTTCAAATCAGGTCCTCAAGATCTGTGGAAAAACTGCCCAGCAGTGTTAGTTGATGCAGTAACAAAGAAACATTTTATTTTTTTTATTTTTATTTTTATTTTTTTATTATACTTTAAGTTTTAGGGTACATGTGCACATTGTGCAGGTTAGTTATGAAACATTTTATTTTATGGGTACAAAGTATACCTTAAATTAACATTTTCCTGAAGGTGCTTTTATATTTTTCTCCAGAAACATCTCCTGTCTCCTCTGAAAAACCCTAATGGCACAGATATGTCACCTCATGGATTTAGCCATCATACAGCAAATGAAGAGGCAGTGCTATTTTTTGGCTCTCAGCAAAACTCCATCTTCTTTTCCTCTTTTTGTTTTCACTGATTTTTCTGACATCAACCACTCCCATCCTGTCTGTCTACGCTACTTAATCTCAGGTCTGTGCGCCTAACCCATCCCTTGCCCCAGGCTTCTGTACCTGTGGATCAGACTCCCTGCCAAGCTCCCTCACCATTGGGTTCTACCTAGGCCCTGAATTCAGCATGGCCAGGACTGACCTATTCAGCTTTCACTAAAAATCTTTCATCTGTGTTTCTTACCTCCAGCTAGAACCCACCAGCTCTCCACTGTGAAAGTCAGATGTCCTACCCTGAGTTTCTTGAAGGATCTGTCAAGCTCTCTTTTGCCTCTAGGCGTTTCTACAAATATGCTGTTCCCTAAAATGCTCTCTGAGAAAAGTCAGACACGTCATTTATTTCAGGGCTCTGGAAAGTTTCTCTAATACGAATCTTCTCTGAAGTCTTCTATAGCCTCCTGTTCTTGTCCATATTACAGAAGATCTCAAACCTCATAGCAACACTCATTCATGTGCTTCTGTCCCTACTGACTTCAGGGCTGTACTCGCCAATGTCTCCAGGACCTTAGCACTGACAACGATGTTTTGAATCAATACGGTTATTGTAAAAATCGGAAAAGTCATCCCAAGTTTCTGTAAGTACCATGCCCATTTGCACGTTACTCACTAGCTATTTATTAGGATTTCAGTTTTATAGAAAATGCCATCCTGCCCCCTGCCACAGCCACATAATAAGCTTGTCTAGTCATAAATTTCCTCCATTTTTGTTTGTCAGGAAAAGCCTTCCGGTCTCTTCATTTTTTAAGGTACAGGTTTTAGGTAAATTTTTCTCCCTTTCAAAACTTTAAATATTTTACCTGGTACTGTTTTGGTTGCATGGTTTCTGACAAGAGGTTCTCTGTAATTCTTACCCTTGTTTCTCCTTAGCTAAGATGCTCTTTTTTTCTGGCTGCTTTCAAGATGTTTCCTTTTCAAAAATTTGAATATGATCTGTCTGGGCATTTTTTACTGATTGATTTTACTTACCCCACATTATGTTCTCTGAGCCTCCTGTATGGGTGGTTTGGTGTCTGTTTTTGTTTTTGTTTTTGTTTTTGTTTTGGATAGAGGATTTCATTTATAAAACAATTCAAATAGCACTTGGACTTAGGAAAGATTTCCGATTTTTATTCATCACCCTATTAATCAAAATTGCAACATCTAGAGTTTTAACAGACACTCTTTGTACTCTTTGGTGAAGTGTCTGTTAAACTATTTATTACTGATCTAGAGCCATAGATCAATAACAAAACAGGGAAACGAAATGTTCCAGAGACATCTCAAAAGTGCCAAAGAAACACGCACTAGGCTAAAATTCTACAGGTAAACCATCATCACACAACAGGTTCTATTCATTCGTGTATTTTCTCAGTAAGTTCTTCCTTATGTTTGCCTTTCTCTTTTCTGACTTGTCAAGACTTGGCTTTGCACTCAAGAACTTTTTCCCATTTCTTGTCCAGCTTTAGCCTGTGATAACCACCTGGCTCGGGCGAATGCCCACATAGACAGCGGTCCCGTTGGTTCTTCTCACACTGCACCCACTCCGTGTAGATGACATTTATTTATGTACATCTGGACCACCTTGCTGATTGGCTGACCTTTGTAGTGTCTTCCAACCACCTGGACCTCTTTATCCTTGAGGATGGGCATGGAGTGGACACTGTGCTTCTGCTTCAGCTCCTTGCTGGGATATCATGCTGGGAGAGCAGGGACGGCAAGATGTTCCTGTGCACATGTGAGGGGCCAGTGAAGTGACATTTGGAGTTTTGGCTGTGGTCTAAGGTGATGAAGGGATTGAACTTTATGCTCACCATCTGACTCCGGCCGGCCTAGTGGTGTCTGTCTTTTATTTAAGAAAGTTTTTGGCTATTATTACTTTGAATATTTCTTTTGCACTGTTCTCCATTCCCTCTTCAACTTTTCCTATTAATCATAGGTTTTGTTATACCTTTTAAGATTGCTCCACTTTTATGTGCTATTCTGTTCTTTTTTAAAGTTTTTTTTTCTATTTTCCTTTCAATGTGGGAAATTTCTATTGATATATTTTCAAGTTCACTGATTTCTCCTCAGATGTGTGAAGTCTACTGATGAGCCCATCAAAGACAGTGTTTATTTCTGCTATGGTATTTTCAGTTTCTAGCATTTTGTTTTGTTTCCTTATTCACATTTCCATCTGTCTGCTTACATTACTGTTGCATGTTACCCACTTTTTCTAGTAGAACCCTTAACAGGTTGAGCACAGTAATTGTAAATTCCAAGCCAGATAATCCCCAAATCTCTGCCATATCTGAGTTTGGTTTTGATATTTTCTCTTTGTCTCATTACACTATTTTTTGAGGATACCTTGCATTTCTTTGTTGAACACTGGACGACATTTACAAAGTGAAAAGAGCTGAGGTAAATAGACATGTAACAGATGGTCTTACATTTATCTGAGTGGTAATTAGATTGTTTTATTGTTTGGTATAGTTGTAGGTGGCAGAGACTAAAATTTCTTTTAGCATCTTTTACCCCTCATTTTTGTGTGTGGGTTTCCCTAGATATTCCTTCTTGGGAAGTGTCTAAGTCTTGCAGTTCTTTAAGTTGTATTCTTCTGCCATTACACAGGGGCTCTGTTAAAGTGGTGGTAATGTGGGTGGGTGGGTAGAAGGGAACATCCTATAATCCTATGTTAGATCTCACTATTTCAGTGAGATGTGTCCCAGGGCTATGACCTCACAAGCACTCTCAGCTTCTACTCCCCAATCTCAACCTCCAATCTTCCCTGAGAAGAGGCAAACAGGCTAGTTGAGGCTGGAGTTGGATATTTTTCTTCTCCGTGTTGAAAGCGAATTGGGCTGGCATTGGATAGTTTTTTTTTTTTTTCTCGAGGTCAGGCACCTTCTGATAAAATATTAATTTAAAATAGTATTTCAAAATGGTTAGTTTTCCTGCCACCCTGCCAGAAGCAGGAAGGAACTTTTCTGCAGCCTTCACCCTAAGTCTCTAGTGGAATCCCTGAAGGTAAAACTCGGTAAGTTGTGGGTGCCTCTCCCTCAAAAGCCTGAGCCCCGGGAGTTTGAATCTCAGCTAGTTAACAGCTCAGCCTCCATCACTTAGTCAATTACAGTTTAAATGTTTCTAGCAGTTGCTGGCTCTAACTGTGTCTTCTACTTCCAGTTAATTTTGATTCTCTATGTTCACCTGTCTCCCACCCCGTGGTTTTCAGGGAGGTAGTTTGTCCTGTGACCCCGATTCTCTGATGGGTCTAAGAAGAGTTGTTCATTTTCAGTTAGTTTGGCTTTTTTCCTGTTGTGAGAATGGGGGATGATGACTTTCATGGTTTTACAACTTAGAATGGAAACTGTAAGCCTGTTAATGTACTTTGATGTAAAATTTTAAGTTAAACTGTGATGATTTTTTCAGAAAATGATATGTCATCCATATGTACTCTTTGGTGAAGTGTCTGTTAAAACCATTTGCCCACTTTTAGTGGGCGTTTGTTTTCTTAGTATTGAATTTTCATGATTTTTTATATTCTAATTAAGCCTTTTATTGCATACAATATTAGCAAATCCCATTTCCCATCCCGAGGCTTTTCCTTTCACTCTCTTAACAGTTTTGTCGAAAGAGCAGAATTCTTACTTTTGGTGTCATATATAAGAAATAGTTGCCTGAAAAGGTCAAAACAATATTCTCCTGTGTTTTATTATGGAAGAATTATGGTTTTATGGTTTGCAGTTAAACTTATGATTCCTTTAAGTTATAATTTTTATGGAGTACAAAGTACTGAAGTTAATATTTTTGTGTATGGATATCCAGCATCATTTGTAGAAAAGGCCTTCTTTTCTCTAATAGATTGCCTTTCTATCTTTATCAAAAACCAGTTGTCCATGTATCTTTTGGTCTATTTCTGGACTTTCTCTTCTGTTCCATTGGTTTATTTTGTTTACGTTTACATGAATACAACACTGACTTGATTAACTTAGCCTTATAACAGATCTCAAAATCACGTTATATTCAGTTCGCATACTTTGCATTTTTTCAAAGATGTTTTGATTATTCTAGGTCATTTACATTTAGATATAAATTTTATACTTAGTTTGTTAATTTTCTTTTCTTTTAATTTTATTATTATACTTTAAGTTTTAGGGTACATGTGCACAACGTGCAGGTTTGTTACATATGTATATATGTGCCATGTTGGTGTGTTGCTCCCTTTAACTCATCATTTAACATTAGGTATATCTCCTAATGCTATCCCTCCCCGCTCCCCCTACCCCACAACAGTCCCCTGTGTGTGATGTTCCTCTTCCCGTGTCCATGTGTATTCATTGTTCAATTCCCACCTATAAATGAGAACTTGCGGTGTTTTGTTTTTTGTCCTTGCAATAGTTTGCTGAGAATAATGGTTTCCATCTTCATCCATGTCCCTACAAAGGATGTGAACTCATCATTTTTTATGGCTGCATAGTATTCCATGGTGTATATGTGCCACATTTTCTTAATCCAGTCTATCATTGTTGGACATTTGGGTTGGTTCCAAGTCTTTGCTATTGTGAATAGTGCCGCAATAAACATACGTGTGCATGTGTCTTTATAGTAGCATGATTTATAACCCTTTGGGTGTATACCCAGTAATGGGATGGCTGGGCCAAATGGTATTTCTAGTTCCAGATCCCTGAGGTATTGCCACACTGACTTCCACAATGGTTGAACTAGTTTACAGTCCCACCAACAGTGTAAAAGTGTTTCTATTTCTCCACATCCTCTCCAGCACCTGTTTCCTGACTTTTTAATGATCGCCATTCTAACTGGTGTGAGATGGTATCTGATTGCAGTTTTGATTTGCATTTCTCTGATGGCCAGTGATGATGAGCATTTTTTTATGTGTTTTTTGGCTGCATAAATGTCTTCTTTTGAGAAGTGTCTGTTCATATCCTTCACCCACTTGTTGATGGGGTTGTTTTTTTCTTGTAAATTTGTTTGAGTTCATTGTAGATTCTGGATATTAGCCCTTTGTCAGATGAGTAGGTTGTGAAAATTTTCTCCCATTCTGTAGGTGTGCAGAGGGAAATTTATAGCACTAAATGCCCACAAGAGAAAGCAGAAAATATCTAAAATTGACACCCTAACATAACAATTAAAAGAACTAGAAAAGCAAGAGCAAACACATTCAAAAGCTAACAGAAGGCAAGAAATAACTAAGATCAGAGCAAAACTGAAGGAAATAGAGACACAAAAAACCCTTCAAAAAATCAATGAATTCAGGAGCTGGTTTTTTGAAAAGATCAACAAAATTGATAGACCACTAGCAATACTAATAAAGAAGAAAAGAGAGAAGAATCAAATAGCTGTAATAAAAAATGATAAAGGGGATATCACCACCGATCCCACAGAAATACAAACTACCATCACAGAATACTATAAACACCTCTATGCAAATAAACTAGAAAATCTAGAAGAAATGGATAAATTCCTCGACACATACACCCTCCCAAGACTAAACCAGGAAGAAGTTGAATCTGAATAGACCAATAACAGGCTCTGAAATTGAGGCAATAATTAATAGCTTACCAACCAAAAAAAGTCCAGGACCAGATGGATTCACAGTTTGTTAATTTTCATAAGAACCTGATAGTTTTGCTTAGAGTTGCACTGAATACCTAAATTGGGAGAAAATGATTTCTTAACTATATCCAGTCTTCTGATCCAGGACCACAATATATGTCTCTATTTATGTAGGGTTTCTTTGATTTCTTTAAGCAATGCTTTATAGTTTTATGAGTCCTTGAAATACTCTGATTCATAATATTTTAAAACTTTTTTTTGTTATGGTAAAATATTCATACCATAAAATTTACCATCTTAACTATTTTTTAGTTTAAAGTTCAATGTGAGTAAATACATTCATAATGTTGTGCAGGCATCACTCCTGCGTAGCTCCAGAACTCTTTATCCTCTTATAAAATGAGAATTCTGTATCCATTATACAAAAACCCCTTACCCTCCTCTTCTCGTAGCCCCCAGTAACTGCCGTTGACTCCTAATACTTTATCTCAAAGTGTGTTATGTTTTAATGCTAATATAAATACATGTTTTTAAATGTCCAATTGTAATTACTAGCTTTTAAAGCTTCGATTCTATTTTGTAAAGATTCAGTTGATGTGTTCTGTTCTTAGCTCCCAATCTGCTTGGGATCAGGGGACCCTTTTCAATTCCCTGACCTCATTATTCAATGTCCATCAGTGTTGTGAATGAATAGCTACCTGATTCATTTAATCTTCCGTTACCCAATAATTTTTAGATACCCTGGAGTTTGGGAAGATTAGTAACGTTATCTTGTTTCCTCTTCACCACGTATGGTAAGGGAGCGTTACTGCCTGGCCTGTCTTCATAGGTAACATCCATAGACTTGGAAGTCTTAAAGTTATCATCGGGACAAAGTAAGTTTCCAATACTCTACTTATTACAAGTTTACAGAAGGAAAACATTTAAAAGCAATTTAAGTCTTATTCCATGATTTATACTAAAATATTTATTCAAGATTTTCATAGAAAAACATCAAGTCTTGTCACAGAAAAACATTAAGCATGAGTTTCTGACGAATCCATTTTAACAAAAGACGTGTCTGGAATATTCGCTAGTACCATAAAGTAAGAAATTGCTCAAAATACGAAAAGGTAGAAACCTGTTCAATAAATTACAAAAACCATTGAAAAGAGCTTCCAATTGCCGAAATTAATTTGAGCAACAAATTAAGTAACAAAAATATTGGGTTCTAATTCATAGAATAAAATTAATTGTCATGGAACTCTGATATAAGTAAGTAATGTAATAATTACTAGAATAAATTTTTCAGGAATTAGGGAAATAGAAATCACCATTGGAATACAACAGTAGTAAGTGTCATAAGCAAAATACACTGATGGATGCTAAAATTGTTAGGTGAATGTTTGAACATAAACAGTGTATTTATTTTTTTAAATTTATTATTATTAAACTTTAAGTTTTAGGGTACATGTGCACAATGTGCAGGTTAGTTACACATGTATACATGTGCCAAGCGGGTGTGCTGCACCCACTAACTCGTGATCTAGCATTAGGAATACCTCCCAATGCTATCCCTCCCCCCTCTCCCCACCCCATGACAGTCCCCAGAGTGTGATGTTCCCCTTTCTGTGTCCATATGTTCTCATTGTTCAATTCCCACCTACGAGTGAGAATATGTGGTGTTTGGTTTTTTGCTCTTGCGATAGTTTGCTGAGAATGATGATTTCCAATTTCATCCATGTCCTTACAAAGGACGTGAACTCATCATTTTTTTATGGCTGCATAGTATTCCATGGTGTATATGTGCCACATTTTGTTAATCCAGTGTATCATTGTTGGACATTTGGGTTGGCTGCAAGTCTTTGCTATTGTGAATAATGCCGCGATAAACATATGTGTGCATGTGTCTTTATAGCAGCATGATTTATTATCCTTTGGGTATATACCCAGTAATGGGATGGCTGGGTCAAATGGTATTTCTAGTTCTAGATCCCTGAGGAATCGCCACACTGACTTCCACAATGGTTGAACTAGTTTACAGTCCCACCAACAGTGTAAAAGTGTTCCTATTTCTCCACATCCTCTCCAGCACCTGTCGTTTCCTGACTTTTTAATGATTGCCATTCTAACTGGTGTGAGATGGTATCTCATTGTGGTTTTGATTTGCATTTCTCTGATGGCCAGTGATGGTGAGCATTTTTCCAGGTGTTTTTTGGCTGCATAAATGTCTTCTTTTGAGAGGTGTCTGTTCATGTCCTTCACCCACTTTTTGATGGGGTGTTTGTTTTTTTCTTGTAAATTTGTTTGAGTTCATTGTAGATTCTGGATATTAGCCCTTTGTCAGATGAGTAGGTTGCAAACATTTTCTCCCATTCTGTAGGTTGCCTGTTCACTCTGATGGTAGTTTCTTTTGCTGTGCAGAAGCTCTTTAGTTTAATTAGATCCCATTTGTCAATTTTGGCTTTTGTTGCCATTGCTTTTGGTGTTTTAGACATGAAGTCCTTGCCCATGCCTATGTCCTGAATGGTAATGCCTAGGTTTTCTTCTAGGGTTTTTATGGTTTTAGGTCTAACGTTTAAGTCTTTAATCCATCTTGAGTTGATTTTTGTATAATGTGTAAGGAAGGGATCCAGTTTCAGCTTTCTACATATGGCTAGCCAGTTTTCCCAGCACCATTTATTAAATAGGGAATCCTTTCCCCATTGCTTGTTATTCTCAGGTTTGTCAAAGATCAGATAGTTGTAGATATGTGGCTTTATTTCTGAGGGCTCTGTTCTGTTCCATTGATCTATATCTCTATTTTGGTACCAGTACCATGCTGTTTTGGTTACTGTAGCCTTGTAGTATAGTTTGAAGTCAGGTAGTGTGATGCCTCCGGCTTTGTTCTTTTGGCTTAGGATTGACTTGGCGATGAGGGCTCTTTTTTGGTTCCATATGAACTATAAAGTAGTTTTTTCCAATTCTGTGAAGAAAGTCATTGGTAGCTTGATGGGGATGGCATTGAATCTGTAAATTACCTTGGGCAGTATGGCCATTTTCACGATATTGATTCTTCCTACCCATGAGCATGGAATGTTCTTCCATTTGTTTGTATCCTCTTTTATTTCCTTGAGCAGTGGTTTGTAGTTCTCCTTGAAGAGGTCCTTCACATCCCTTGTAAGTTGGATTCCTAGGTATTTTATTCTCTTTGAAGCAGTTGTGAATGGGAGTTCACTCATGATTTGGCTCTCTGTTTGTCTGTTATTGGTGTATAAGAATGCTTGTGTTTTTTGTACATTGATTTTGTATCCTGAGTCTTTGCTGAAGTTGCTTATTAGCTTAAGGAGATTTTGGGCTGAGACAATGGGGTTTTCTGGATATACAATCATGTCGTCTGCAGACAGGGACAATTTGACTTCCTCTTTTCCTAATTGAATACCCTTTATTTCCTTCTCCTGCGTAACTGCCCTGGCCAGAACTTCCAACACTATGTTGAATAGGAGTGGTGAGAGAGGGCATCCCTGTCTTGTGCCAGTTTTCAAAGGGAATGCTTCCAGTTTTTGCCCATTCAGTATGATATTGGCTGTGGGTTTGTCATAGATAGCTCTTATTATTTTGAGATACGTCCCATCAATACCTAATTTAATGAGAGTTTTTAGCATGAAATGTTTTTGAATTTTGTCAGAGGCCTTTTCTGCTTCTATTGAGATAATCATGAGGTTTTTGTCTTTGGTTCTGTTTATATGCTGGATTACATTTATTGATTTGCGTATATTGAACCAGCCTTGCATCCCAGGGATGAAGCCCACTTGATCATGGTGGATAAGCTTTTTGATGTGCTCCTGGATTCGGTTTGCCAGTATTGTATTGAGGATTTTTGCATCAATGTTCATCAAGGATATTGGTCTAAAATTCTCTTTTTTGGCTGTGTCTCTGCCCGGCTTTGGTATCAGGATGATGCTGGCCTCATAAAATGAGTTAGGGAGGATTCCTTCTTTTTCTATTGATTGGAATAGTTTCAGAAGGAATGGTACCAGTTCCTCCTTGTACCTCTGTTAGAATTAGGCTATGAATCCATCTGGTCCTGGGCTCTTTTTGGTTGGTAAGCTATTGATTATTTCCACAATTTCAGAGCCTGTTATTGGTCTATTCAGAGATTCAACTTCTTCCTGGTTTAGTTTTGGGAGAGTGTATGTGTTGAGGAATTTATCCATTTCTTGTAGATTTTCTAGTTTATTTGCGTAGAGGTGTTTGTAGTATTCTTTGATGCTAGTTTGTATTTCTGTGGGATTGGTGGTGATATCCTCTTTAACATTTTTTATTGCGTCTATTTGATTCTTCTGTCTTTTTTTCTTTATTAGTCTTGCTAGCGGTGTATCAATTTTGTTGATCCTTTCAAAAAACCAGCTCCTGGATTCATTAATTTTTTGAAGGGTTTTTTTGTGTCTCTATTTCCTTCAGTTCTGCTCTGATTTTAGTTATTTCTTGCCTTCTGCTAGCTTTTGAATGTGTTTGCTCTTGCTTTTCTAGTTCTTTTAATTGTGATGTTAAGGTGTCAATTTTGGATCTTTCCTGCTTTCTCTTGTGGGCATTTAGTGCTATAAATTTCCCTCTACACACTGCTTTCAATGCGTCCCAGAGATTGTGGTATGTTGTGTCTTTGTTCTCGTTGGTTTCAAAGAACATCTTTATTTCTGCCTTCATTTCGTTATGTTCCCAGTATTCATTCAGGAGCAGGCTCATCAGTTTCCATGTATTTGAGTGGTTTTGAGTGAGATTCTTAATCCTGAGTTCTAGTTTGATTGCACTGTGGTCTGAGAGATAGTTTGTTATAATTTCTGTTCTTTTACATTTGCTGAGGAGAGCTTTACTTCCATGTATGTGGTCAATTTTGGAATTGGTGTGGTGTGGTGCTGAAAAAAATGTATATACTGTTGATTTGGGGTAGAGGATATACAGAGAATGCCACAAAGATACTCCTCGAGAAGAGCAACTCCAAGACACATAATTGTCAGATTTACCAAAGTTGAAATGAAGGAAAAAATGTTAAGGGCAGCCAGAGAGAAAGGTCGGGTTACCCACAAAGGGAAGCCCATTAGACTAACATCGGATCTCTAGGCAGAATCTCTACAAGCCAGAAGAGAGTGGGGGCCAATATTCAACATTCTTAAAGAAAAGAATTTTCAGCCCAGAATTTCATATCCAGCCAAACTAAGCTTCATAAGTGAAGGAGAAATAAAATCATTTACAGACAAGCAAATGCTGAGACATTTTGTCACCACCAGGCCTGCCCTAAAAGAGCTCCTGAAGGAAGCGCTAAACATGGAAAGGAACAACCGATACCAGCCGCTGCAAAATCATGCCAAAATGTAAAGACCATAGAGGCTAGGAAGAAACTGCATGAACTAACGAGCAAAATCACCAGCTAACATCATAATGACAGGATCAAATTCACACATAACAATATTAATGTTAAATGTAAATGGACTAAATTCTCCAATTAAAAGACACAGACTGGCAAATTGGATAGAGAGTCAAGACCCATCAGTGTGCTGTATTCAGGAAACCCGTCTCACATGCAGAGACACACATAGGCTCAAAATAAAAGGATGGAGAAAGATCTACCAAGCAAATGGAAAACAAAGAAAGGCAGGGGTTGCAGTGCTAGTCTCTGATAAAACAGACTTTAAACCAACAAAGATCAAAAGAGACAAAGAAGGCCATTACCTAATGGTAAAGGAATCAATTCAACAAGAAGAGCTAACTATCCTAAATACATATGCATCCAATACAGGAGCACCCAGATTCATAAAGCAAGTCCTGAGTGGCCTACAAAGAGACTTAGACTCCCACACATTAATAATGGGAGACTTTAACGCCCCACTGTCAATATTGGACAGATCAACGAGACAGAAATTCAACAAGGATACCCAGGAATTGAACTCAGCTCTGCACCAAGCAGACCTAATAGACATCTACAGAGACAGTGTATTTAAAGAATCAAAAGTATCTCTTCCAAAATATTTATTAATCGCAAAAGGAAAATAATAATTTTACAATGGAGAAATCTAGCAGCACCATCTTAACCAAGAAAATAATTTTATTACCAGTAATAAAAACATGTTTATCTTTTGCACCTTGAGATAATACACCAACAAGAGTACCTCCATGCTGTAATAGCCTTGTCAAAAACATATAACCACAACTGAACCATTAGTCACCATCAGGTTAACCCAAACTAAGGAGCATTCTACAGAATAACTGACCAATACTACTCTTCAAAATGTCAGGCCATGTAACATCTCCTTCCTGCTGCCCTACCGCCTTCCACACAAGCAAACAAACAGAAAGAATGAAAGAGACAATCAAACAAAGAGAAAAGATGTCCTGGATTGGGGAAGACTTAGGGAGAGAAATGACAAAAGCTCAAAAATATAACGTGGGGTCCTAAATTGGATCCTGGAACAGGAAAAGGAGATTAGAGGAAAAACTGGTGAAATCTGAATAAATTGTACCTATGATGATTTCTTAGTATTTGATAATTTTTCTATGCCTATGTAAGATGTTTACCATTAGCAAAGTTAAGTGAGGGCATGGGTGAACTCTGTATTCCTTTTGATAACTCTGTAATTCTAACCTTATTTCAAAATAAAAAATAAAAATGGAGTCAATCACAGACATGTATATTCTAAATCAAACAGTTCTGCTTTGTTTGCAAGATATTATTGGGATAAAAACTTTTTTCTCTCATTTTTGGCCTCCGAAAAAAATATTTTTATTCCATTAGTTCTTAATGGATCTATATTTCTTGAAGAAGCATCAGAGTCATTACATGTTTTTGCAAAATTATTTTGCATCTCAAAAGAAAAAAAAAAGTTTTCATTTTTACAACAAATGGAATGTTCAACTCACAACCAGTACTCGAATCATTGGTACCTTCTTCTTCATCCTGAAAAATCCATAAATCCATCTCACTATAAACATAAGATAGTACGTCTCCTAATCCAACTGATGACACCAAGTTTATGAACTTCAGGATCAATAAGAGCCTGTTTTTCCAGCTAGTCATATACAAACATATGGTAAAATTTGGAACTCTACCAAATCTCTGGGAAATCATGTCTAGCTTCTTATGTCAGCTAAGCTATTTTTTCCCAGCAAAGAATAAGAGGAATATTTTGAAAACCACAAAGAATGTCAGTGTACCAAGAGAATCCCTGAAATAATCAACAATAATCAACAATTTCTCTTGTTTTTACAGGTTGCTTGATAGTAATAGTTACAGAAGAGTTCTGGGAAACTGCAGAAAAGATCTGATAACTGAGTCAGCCTCTAACTGTTTATAAAATTCTGCAATATTTGGACAACTTAAGTAGATTTTTTAGAGTTGAAAAGGCAGACACTGGCCAATTACATGATCAGTTATCCTTTTTTTCTTGAATGTTCAACTTCTCCATCTCAGTTCTATTTTTCTCATGAGCTTTTAAAGCTGATCAAGTGTCTCCAATTATTCTTCAAAGAACTCAACTCTCTTGATCTTCTCTGTCTTCTCTTAGCTACCATCTTTCTACCTTCTTTCCTTTATAGCCACGTTTCCCCTGGAGTAAATTCTCTTGAGTTCCACACCTTTCCCTCAACTCCAGTCCTCGTAGTCTGGTTCCTATGTTTACTGTCTTTGAAGATTATATATTTTCTCTACCTAAGAAGCTTCTGTGGACAACTCCCAGTTGTTATTCTATATGACTGTCTAGCAGCAATCACCACCATTACTTCCTTACTCTCTAGCCACTCCTTCTATTCCCAGTTGAAATTTACCCTGTCGGTCGGTCATTAAGTAATGGGTCCTTTTAAGGCCTGTCCAAACTCACCTTCTAAATGCTGTCCACGTCTCTCTTGGCAAACTCCCGAGTACCCATGGCTGGAATTATATCATCTAGATACAAAATACTCAGAAAGTATTAATTAATTAATTAATTAATTCTATGTTGAATGCGTGGCATGTGCCAGGCAAGATTCTAGATGTCAGGAAAGCAAATCAAATGCAATCCCAGCCCTCACTGAACCTCCCCTCTTAACAACTTCAGACTCATGTAACAATCTGTTATCCTAACATCTTCATTCAAATATCTCAAGATGGCTCACCTTCTACCCAGTGATGTCTCTCAAACTTATGCCTTCAATCCATATAGTATGCTAGTAGAAAACTAGCATACAACTCCTAATGTGTGGCTGTGAATCCATGCATGCCAGGGTGTACAAAGCCCTAAGTGTTCTAGCCCAGCCAGCTACATCCATTTTCTTTCTTTCTTTTCTCTTTTTTCTTTTCTTTTCTTTTCTTTTTTCTTTTTTCTCTTATTTTCTTTTCTTTCCTTCCTTCCTTCCTTCCTTCCTTCCTTCCTTCCTTCCTTCCTTCTTTCTCTTTCTTCCTTCCTTCCTTCTTCTTTCTTTCTTTTTTTTTTTTTGGATGAAGTTTCACTCTTATGGCCCAGGCTGGAGTGCAATGGTGTGATCTCGGCTCACTGCATCTTCCGTCTCCCAGGTTCAAGTGATTCTCCTGTCTCAGCCTCTCAAGTAGCTGGGATTACAGGTGTTTGCCACCACATCCGTTTAAGTTTTTTGTGTGTTATTATTAGAGACAGGGTTTCGCCATGTTGGCCAGGCTGGTGTTCAACTCCTGACCTCAGTTGATCCGCCCGCTTTGGCCTCCCAAAGTGCTGGGATTACAAGCATGAGCCGCCGCGCCAAGCCGGCTTCGTCCATTCTTCTCTCAAACCATGTTTTCTCACTATATCTGTACAAGCCATGGTGGCTTGCTTTCTGTTCTGAAAAGAGGTCACATACTCTTCTGTTTTAAAGCATTGAAATGAGTAATTTTCTCTCCCTAGTAAAATTCTTAATCATAGTAACTTTGAAGGAACCTTATTAAATTCCTGGATTAGATCAAATCCCTCTATATAACACTGTTATTCACATACATCATTCCTTCACCCAAAGTGGCAAAGTTGTAGTAAAACTACAACTTTTTTTTTTTTTTTGGATGTTTCCACAATCTGATTAATGGCCACCTTTTCTTCTGATAACTCAGTTTCAAGATGGCAATAATAATGTCTTTGTTCATCATTATATCAACATTTTTAATACTATGCGTAGCCCATAGTAAGACCTAAGTAAATTGTTGTTGCTTAAATAAAAATAGGTAAATTAATAAAGTGATTATTATTATTATTAATTTCAAATTAAATAAGCCTCTAGAGTTTATCTCTTTCAAAATATCTCTAACTTTTGCCTTAGGTGATATTAAAATAAAATATTACATGTTAATAATTTTGCTCCTGTGAATGTAAGATCTAAAAAAATGGATTCAATTAGATTTACCATCGAGTTTCTGCGGGTGGTAAGAAAGGCTGTTGAAAGAACTACACAGTGGAATATTGCTTAGCCTTTAAGAAGCAGGAAATTCTGCCATTTGCAGCAGCATGGCTGAACCTAGAGGACATTCTGCCAAGTAAAATAAGCCAGGCATAGAAAGACATATACCACACAATATCACTTCTGCGTGAAATCTAAAAAAGTCAAGTTCGTGGAAGTAGAGAGTAGAATGGTGGCTATTATAGGCAGGAGGAGAGGGGAAGAGAATTGCGGGGGGAAAAGGGAGATACTAGTCAAAGGGTACAGAGAATCAGTGAGAAAGGAGGAACAGGTCCTGGTGACCTGTTGCATGGCATGATGACTACCGTTTGTGTCTTGTATATGTTAAAATAGCAAAAAGAGTGGATTTCAGGTGTTCTCACAACAAAGACATAAGAAACATGTGAGGTGGTGGAAATGTTAATTACCCTGATTTGATCATTTTATGATGTATGTGTATGTGTACTGAAACATCACAGTGTACCTCATAAATATATACAATTATTATTTGTCAATTTAAAATAAAAGAAAGCTTGAAAAGAGGAATTACTGGCCAGGCGCGGTGGCTCACGCCTGTAATCCCAGAACTTTGGGAGACCGAGACGGGCGGATCACGAGATCAGGAGATCGAGACCATCCTGGCTAACATGGTGAAACCCCGTCTCTACTAAAAAATACAAAAAATTAGCCAGGCGTGGTGGCGGGAGCCTGTAGTCCCAGCTACTCGGGAGACTGAGGCAGGAGAATGGCGTGAACCCGGGCGGAGCTTGCAGTGAACCGAGATCATGTCACTGCACTCCAGCCTGGGCGACAGAGCGAGACTCCGTCTCAAAAAAAAAAAAAAAAAAAAAAAAAAAACAGGAATTATTAAGGTCATCAGCATGCAGCAGGTAGAATAGCTGAACTCAGCCTGTGGTGTTGACATCCTCATAGACATTAACGCATCAAAGATTTTGTTCTGTCACATTCGAACATGTTGAACCCCTTAGAGGTCAGCTGCAGGCGGTAAGGAAAAGAGCAAATGTAAAACTGGAGAAAAATGCAGCATATCAGAAATTAATATGTGCTATTTAATCATTAAGAGGAAAGGAATGGAATAAAACTTTCAGAGTATCAGACATGAAAATACTATATATTTTATATTTTACTGGGAATAATTATTTAAAAAGCTACTCTTATTAATCATAAATTTGCCCAAATTTAATGTTTGTGGGAAAAAGATATTTAGTATTCTTTATGCCTCATTTTAATATTATGTAGCCTTCTAAGTCATTCTGGCTTATTTTGTAAATAAATAGTCAATTAGCAGGACCTTTCAAATAAATATACCTTAAATGTGTTCTCTATACAGAAATTTTTAAGTAAATCAATGAATATAATAATGAATAAAAGAGTTTTAAAAAGTTTGGATGCTTTTATTAAAGGTAAGACCTTAATTTAAAACACAATAGCCCAGATAAACAGAGATCATTAGTCAAGTTATGACAGTTACTGAGATATTTTTGTTCAGAAACTATATCGATGACTTTCAATTTAATTACTTAATGGTGAAATGTCTGCTGGTTTGGTGAAGAGGATAAATAATATCTTATTTCAGTGTTGCCTAATAATGTTGTAATTTTCTTAAAAAAGCATTTTCATTAGGAATTAAAAAAACAACTAAATGGATTCAACAAAATGGAAATTGGAAAGGGATACCAGAACAGAGGAATAATTAACCTTTTAAAGAACTATGTCTTTATGTTAAAATCAAAGTCAATGAAAATTCAAGACACAAATAGTTTTAAGGTCATATGACAAATTGTAACGTTGAATAAATATGTAACAATAGCTTGCTTTACCAGTATGGGTATGGGTTGGTGCACTGAGACCACAAGAGGTGAGGAGAGTATTTTGGGACAGCCATTCCTTACTTCATTTCATATGTCTTTTTTTAAAATTTTATTATTATTATACTTTAAGTTTTAGGGTACATGTGCACAACGTGCAGGTTTGTTGCATATGTATACATGTGCCATGTTGGTGTGCTGCACCCATTAACTTGTCATTTACATTAGGTTTATCTCCTAATGCTATCCCTCCCCGCTCCCCACACCCCACAACAGTCCCCGGAGTGTGATGTTCCCCTTCCTGTGTCCATGTGTTCTCATTGTTCAATTCCCACCTATGAGTGAGAACATGCAGTGTTTGGTTTTTTGTCCTTGCGATAGTTTGCTGAGAATGATGATGAACTGGAAATCATCATATGTCTTTTTATAAAAGACAAAAGTCTTGAGGTGTGGTTGTCTCATTTGTATTTGACAGCTTCATAAACATTCCGATTTTCCAGAAGAAATACTGAAAGAAAAACTGGGAAAAATATTTCAATACTGGGAAGAAACTCATGACCAACAAAATAACAACTACATTGAAAACAATTTTTATTGTAGCCAAATGAATCTAGACTTGCTTTCTTTTTCTACTTACACATAAGCTATGTTGCAAATTGCTTTGAATGCTGTTTATTCACCATTTTGTAACTATAGATAGCTAACTAAGCCTACTCTGTTTTAAGGATTGAAGTGATGTCTGGAAGTAGTGCAAGTTTCCACAAATAGTTCAGATATATTGGTGTCATTTAGTAAACAATGCCAACCAATCATCACTGCCTTTGATAACCATGAATTGCTTACCACACATCATATATTTGGTGTGAGATATGCTTTTGGCCAGATCCAACACGTAACATTTCTAAGTGATCAGTGTGATCAGGATCAAACAAAAAGAAGCTGTTTCAGTCTTCCAAATTCTCCCTTTTATGCTCTGGAGTCTATATGAAATTTTCAATGAAACCATGTCCCATAAATTTATAAATTTTAGGTTTGCCTCCCATACACAACCCTAGATAGATCAAGAACATCTTTCTACAAGCATTCTATAAATATGTACTTTGCTCTTAGAAAAGGTGTTAGTGTACTTCCTTGTAGCTATGTCATTAGTATATCATGGTAAGGGGTTCTGATGAGTTTACTTTTCTTGTTTTCCACAGTTCACCCAAGTAAATGAATAGAAAATATCCCAGGCTTACTAACTTTTCCTTTCCCAATATGGTAGAATGTGCTACTGGCAAATTAGAGTAGTCTTCATTTTTATGCATTTAAGTTTCATGGAAAAGCATATTCTAAGAAAGTAAAAAAAAAAAATGTGTTACATAATGACTATAGTATCCCAGGAGCCTGCTCCATAAATTATAGCTAAATATATTAAGCAGAGACACTTGAATATCATAGAATTATGACTGAAGATGATATGGTTCAAAGCATACCATTTTATGTAATTGCTTCTGTGGTCACTTTAATTTCAGAATAATTTGTCCATGAGGAAATAGATAACATATATCTCATATATTCTCTTCCCAAGGAGGTGGTTCATATTACTTGTTTAGACAGAGAAGCTGCTTAAATTTAGTGAATTTAGTGAATCGTTATAAAAATTCATTTTCTAGAGAAGTACAGTACAATGCTCTAGTTCAGAGATACCCAACTCCCAGAACGTGGACTATGGGTCCATGGCAGGAGGTGAGTGGCAAGGAAATGAGCAAAACTTCGTCTGTATTTACAGCCACTCCCCATTGCTCACATTACCACCTGATGTCAGCCTCCTGTCAGATCAGTGGCAGCATTACATTCTCACTCATAGAAGCACAAACCCTACTGTGAACTGTGCATGCGAGGGATCTAGGTTGTGCATTGCTATGAGAATTGAAGGCCTGACTGTCACTCTCCCCCATCAACCCCAGATAGGACCATTTAGTTGCAGGAAAACAAGCTCAGGGTTCCCATCAATTCGACATCACGGTGAGTTGTATAATTATTTCATTATTTATTACAATGTAATAATAATAGAAATAAAGTGCACAATAAATGTAATGCACTGGAATCATCCTGAAACCCTCTCACTCCCTGGTCCGTGGAAAAATTGTCTTCTACGAAACCAGTCCCTGATGCCAAAATGGTTGGGAACCACTGTTCTAGTTACTGAAATCTCTCCGAAATAATTTAAGGTACCTTGATATGGTAGACTGTGACTTAGATGACTGTTTATGCCTGTTAAATATCACCGTTTTGTTTCGTCCCCTTTCTTAAAAATGTAAAACTTAAAATTTATTATTATTATTATTATTATTTGACATAGAGTCTCGCTCTGTCTCACCCAGGCTGGAGTGCAGTGGTGCGATCTCAGCTCACTGTAGCCTCCACCTCCCGGGTTCAAGCAATTCTCCTACCTCAGCCTCCCAAATAGCTGGGATTACAGGCACATAGCACCATCCTCGGCTCATTTTGTATTTTTAGTAGAGATGGGGTTTTGCCATGTTGGCCAGGCTGGTCTCAAACTCCTGACCTCAGCTAACTCACCCACCTCGGCCTCCCAAAGTGTTGGGATTACAGGTGTGAGACACCATGCCCAGTGTAAAAATTTTATTTGACCTGAAAAATTCAAGTTCGGACTGATAATCTATGGTGCCCCCACAGGATGTTAAGACAGCTTCAACTACAAGAAGGAAACTTAAAATCAATTAAAATAGTGTCTGCACCAGTTGTCAGGGGACTGACAACCTCTCAGTCTCACATCTCCCCTTTTGTGTCCTGCTTGTGTCTCCTTTGCCAGTGGCAAGCCCTGGAGGACGCTGCAGGTGAAGGACACTTCACTAAGCTCCCCAGGTACATTTGTGTGGCTTCCACCAAGGCGCAGCCAGTGATACTCACTTTTCAACTTGCCAGTTCTTTCCCAGAGTTGTGACTTCCTCTGAAGATGTGAGTTCTGTCTGCTTGCCCATCTCAGCCAACCTATATCTTGGCATAGGGTTTCCTCCTTGCCCCTCTAGCCCATTGGTTTGATATAACCAGCCGCAGTCCACCTGTACTCCAAGAGAAGGCTTCCAGCTTATCAGGCCTGCCTGCCAGCTCAGGTCAGCTTAAGGGGAACCCAGGGAGGGATGCTTGGGGAAGTCTTGGGAAATCCAGTGAGCTTCCTGCAATCTGTGGTCTTCAAATACACCTTCCCCAGTGAGACATGAGTCCCAGCATGGCGGGAAGTGCCTTCCAAGTTTGTTTCATACTTGGATATTCCTCTGAGTCCTAAGGCTTTTTTTTTAGTGTTCTGTCCTATCTTTTCTCAGTATTTAATCCCCTGTATATAGTTAATAATTTTTATGTTAAAAGTTTTCTCTTTTAATTACTGTGTAGCTTCAATTCCTGACTACCCCAATTCATGCATTCCCTATAATGTAAAAATTTTTAGTATCTTTCAGGTTAAAATAATGGCTACAGTTATTACAAAGATAATTAAAAGAGAAAAATAATGCATGTCTACTGTCTGCATGATCTGCGATATATTATGTTCACATTAGGGATCCTGAACCATTTAAGAGCAAAAATAAATTAGACAATAGGATACATAATCACTTTTTGAAGGATTTAACTGCAAAACACTATAAATAATCACTGCAAATAACATTTCACATCTTGGGGAAATTCACTTATGTAAATCATCTCAATCATTCAGTGTCAGGTCTATAACTATAAATCTTATCAAATGTGAATACTTCCCTCTATGTACTGGATTAAATTCTTTCTTGCCTACTCATTTCATTCATTCAGCATTTTTTTATTCTTATCTCTTATTGTTATTCCTCTCTCCTTAGTAGGTTATTTCCATTGACAAACTCATGTGCAGTCATATACCCTATCTTACCAAATATTTAAGTTAGTTGTAAAAGCTGTTCTTGGGCTCTATGTGTTTCTCTGTTCCTCACTCAATTTCTTTGCTCTCCATTAAAAAAAAAATCTGCAAAATAGTGTCTATACTCATGGCCCGAGTGTCCACTTATCCCCACCTCTTCTCTCTTGTATTTACACCTGTGGGACTCTCATTTCTCACCTACCCCTCACCAGGTTGTCAGCACTCTCCACGTTGCCAGAGGTAAAGGACAATTCTCATTTCTTCATGGTAACCTTTTAAGTGTCCTTCACACAGTTCATTCTCCCTCCTTTTTGAAACGCTTTATTTTTGGCCTGCAGAATACAATATTAAAAATGTATAATTTTTTTCCTTTCCCACTCTCCACTCCTTCTCAGCCTACTAACAGAAATCTTCACCAACCATTACATGTTGGGATACCCAAGATTTAGATGTGGGGCTTCTGTTCTCTTCTCCATTTACTCACAGGGTAAACACACTTTGTTCTATGAAATCTAAGCATTCATGTATTTTTGTTTTTAGTCTTGAACTCTCCTAGGAACTTCAGTCTCATATTACTGTCTTGTTAAACATGTCTACTTGGCGGATCCCCATGGAGGTCTAAAGGTATCTATTCATGCATCTGGACGGACCACATCTGATATCAACACAGTGGGAAAGAATAAACTAAGCCAGGAAGCATTTATGATCCTTTGGATTGTCTTCTCTTTCATGAAGAGGAAGCTCCTTTCCAAAGCCATTCTGCACGCGTCCAGCATCTGAAACTACAACTGAGCATCTGCCTTTATGGAATATCTAATAGTTTGACTATCATTTCATTGGGCTTTATGAATTACATAAAACCCTATTGTGGATAATGCAATAATCTTAGCTTCTCTGAACTGAAATGTTGATTGATCAATTGCCTGTGGGAAACTTTGGGTATTAGAAGAAAGTTTGTGGTGTTGGAGAGTGTGGCTGCTTGGTGACTCAGGAACAACAGAGTAAACCCCTGTTTACTCATGTCTGTGACATTAAACTCTCAACTTCTGAATTCCTGAAAGAGAAAGAGACAAAAGACAAAGAGGAAAAAGAGAGAGAGATTAAGTCTAATTTAAAGTCCGCCCTTGTGAACTTTGCTATTCTTATTTGTTGTCCCTACCCACCTCCTGTTACACTGTCCATCAGGTTAGGGGATCAGAGTAGAATAGCACTTTGGGCGCACGGTGGGAGGCTAAGCAACAATGTCTGGTCATAAGCACTGAAATATTAAGTTCCAGCATTTCATAAAAGATGACAGAATCCAGGCTGCAAAAT
The DNA here is from genome assembly GCF_029289425.2 of Pan paniscus. Classification (NCBI taxonomy): domain Eukaryota; kingdom Metazoa; phylum Chordata; class Mammalia; order Primates; family Hominidae; genus Pan; species Pan paniscus. The sequence continues at coordinate 20,282,427 of NC_073256.2, forward strand.
ATTTAAGAAACTGTAGTGAACACAGTTTTGGAAATGTCCTGTTAAAAAATCCCGTAACATTCTCATCCTCACTCTTGCTTATTACATATTGAAAAATCAAGGGGTTATTTAGCATATATTCATTCATTTAACCTTCCTTCATTCACCAGAAGTTTTGTGAGCACCTACTATGTGTAGGGTAATATGCATGCAACCATGTTAAAGATGTTTCTACAAAAAGAATTTTAGAAAGCATATATATATAGAGAAAGAGAGACAGAGAGAGAGAGAGAGAGAGACAGAGAGATGGAATCTCACTCTGTCACCCAGGCTGAAGTGCAATGGCAGCATCTTGGATCACTTCAACCTCTGCCTCCTGGGTTCAAGTCATTCTCCTTCCTCAGCCCCCTGAGTAGCTCAGATTACAGGCACCTGCTACCACACCCAGTTAATTTTTTTTTTTTAATTTTTAGTAGAGACGGGATTTGGCCATGTTGGCTAGGCTAGTCTTGAACTCCTGACTTCAGGTGATCCACCCACCTCGGCCTCCCAAAGTGCTGGGATTACAGGTATGAGCCAGCGTGCCTGGTGAAAGCATACATTGTAAATACATAGGAAAATTTCAATTCCCACTTACATAATTCTTGGACATTGTAAGTGATTTAGATGAATAAAGAAATAAGATATAGACCCTTTTCACAAGATGGTACTGAAGGTAAAAAGAGATGTTCCTGCCCCTCCTAATGCTTTGAAGGCCAAGAAGGCAGTGCTGAAATGTGTCCACAGTCACACGCACACACAAAAGAAAATGCACACATAACCCACATTCCTGTGGTCCAAGACAGCATGATTCCAGAGGCAGCCCAAATGTCCTTGGAAGAGCACCCCCCAGGAGAAACAAGCTTGACCACCATGCTATCCTCAGGTTCCTACTGACCACTGAGTCTGTCATGAAGAAGATACAAGATGATAACACACTTGCACTCTTCCGTTTATTGTGGATGGTCAATCCAATAAGCACCAGATCAAACCGACTGTGAAGAAGCTTTATTACATGGAGGTGGCCAAGGTCAACACCCTGATCAGGTGTGATGGAGAGAAGAAGGCATATGTTGAACTGGATCCTGATTAGGATGCTTTAGATGTTGCCAGCAAAATTGGGATTATCTAAACTGAGTCTGGCTGGATAATTCTAAATATGTATAGATAAAATGTAGATCTATACATATCTACATATATTTTATATATATACATACATATAAAATATTTTCACCAGAAATAAAACAGAAATAAGACATAGAAATACTATATATTTTCTGATACTAATTTTTCCAATATGGTCAATATACTAAATATAAAGGGTGAGATTTTTGAATAAATATGAAAGCATTCAATGTTCTCATAACATTAACTGTAAAACAAAACGTTTATTTTTCCTATTAGTGTTGTTCATATGGATAATAAGATATGAAGTTTAGCTTTGCATTCCTCATCTGGTAATCATCCCAATGTAAAGAAAGGGTGTAAGGTTGCTAGTAACTCTGGTTCATGGCTGGCATGCAACACAACTTCTTCATTATGGTTCACATTCATACTTAGCCAGTGGGGCAAAATGTAAATGTATATACTAGACCCAACCATTAAATTCTGCAATGTGATTTTGGCAAAGATCAACAAGGATGGAAACGAAACTCGCTCTTCCCCCCTCACACCCACAGCCACTGCCACTACAGGAGTGCACTGCAAACCAATGCAGTCAGTTACATCCTGGTGAAAAACTATTGAGAGAAAAACAAGCAGATAAGCTTGTGTTCTTCTCCACTTTAAATCCCGATGCACTATTCACACCTCATGTGGATTGCACATAGCCCTAATCAAGCTGCTTCTGACACCTACTTTACTTCAAGTGCCCTCTGATACTTCATGTTAAAGCTGGCTGCATTTACCTAACAACTTACGTCATATCAAACTATCCAAAATTGCCCTTAAATCTTATGATTAAATTCTGGAGCCCACGTTCTGCTGTCTCCACCATGATTTATCATGTTAAGTATGTGTGCCAACAAAACCTGCCCTGAGGGAGGCCGAAGTGGGCAGATCACTTGAGGTCAGGAGTTCGAGACAGCCCAGCCAACATGGTGAAACCCCATCTCTACTAAAAATACAAAAATTAGCTGGGGGTGGTGGCATGCACCCGTAGTCCCTGCTGCTCAGGAGGCTGAGGTAGGAGAATCACTTGAACCTGGGAGGTGAAGGATGCAGTGAGTGGAGATTGCGCCACTGCACTCCAGCCTGGGCACAGAGTGAGACTGTAGCTCAAAAAACAAAACAAAACAACACAACACAACACAAAAAAGCAAAACAAAACAAAAACTTACCCAGAGATGCCCTTAGTGCTCTGACATCGCTTGTCCCCTGCACTCCATTCAGATTTGAACAGATGCGTTTCACTTCTCAGATCTAGTGAACTCTGCTGGGGTCCTCAGAGACTTGGGACACCATTGTATTAAGGAGAAAAATGTAGAAAGCAATAAAGGAGCTAACTCTCCATTTTTATTTTTAATTAATTACTATAGACTCAAAGAGACGTCCAATTGTTGCAGTTGAAGAGAACTTTCTGAATCAAAAGTAAAGCCAGATTCAATTATTTAGGTGGTCCATGGGTCTTGAATTTTTTAAGTTCTAAAAGCATACTTCTTTATGATGACTGACTCAAATAGTTCTTTCTCATACATAAAACAAATTTAATGCATTTATTCCATTTCTTTGTTTTTTTCAGACTTCTTTTCCACTCACCTACACTATAGGACATTTTGAGCCAGTTGTTGAAGTCTAATGGATTGACTGAGATTGTTTCATCTTACTGTTTTTAGAGGCAAACAAAGAGGATCAATCAAACTTCTAATCTTGAATTCTATATTTGCATAAAGAACTCTGGGGAGTATCATCCACTTTCAGTAGTAGGAGGTATGAACTTATTTTCACAATAATCAGATGACAAGTAAGTTATGCCGCCTGCATTTCCAGAGCACTCCAGGATGGTTTTTAAATGCCCATCTTTGAACTCCACTGATTAGCTAATAAAAATTAAGGTTCAGGAAGATCAATGCAATCCCTAGTATGAAAACCTACATGAGACCAGAATGTACATGGATGGGAGCTATGAACTTGCTAAAAAGAATGAGGAAAATCTCTCTGGTGCATTGTGACAGGTGCAACTTCATTTCCCTTCTTTCTGAATTCTTGTTTGTCTTTCATGTCATGGGAAAAAATGTGGATTTGGGACTGGAAAGCAGGTTTAAATCTGTTTGACTTCAGGTGATTAACCTTAGACCTCAGATACTCAATTTCTGAAAAACACATGATTAATAAACACTTTAGAAGAGTTGTTGATGTAATAGTAAGGTGCTTATAAAATCACCTTGACATTAAGAAAGTCTAATGCAGATGTGTTTGTGTTCGTGTGTGTGTGTGCATTACGAAGAACGCTTTTGAAAGAGAGGTTTCATACTTTGCTCACTGTGGCCCTATAGACCACCAAATGTGATGATGCATGTGGACCACCAAGGCTCCCTGTTTCCTGTTTCTAGCTCCTAATCATTTATCAGCTGTGTCCCCTCTTGAACCCTCGTGAAAAGGCAGAACACGACTGGGAGCAGTGGCTCACGAATGTAATCCCAGCACTTTGGGAGGCCGAGGCGGGCGGATCATGAGGCCAGGAATTTGAGATCAGCCTTCCCAGCATGGTGAAACCCTGTCTCTACTAAAAATGCAAAGAAATTATCTGGGCATGTTGGCAAGTGCCTGTAATCCTAGCTACTTAGGAGGCTGAGGCAGGAGAGTTGCTTGAATTTAGGAGGCAGATGTTGCAGTAAGCTGAGATTGCTCCACTGCACTCTAGTCTGGAAGACAGAGTGAGACTCTGTCTCATAAAAAATTTAAAAAAAAGAAAGAAAAAGAAAGGCAGAATACGGTAATGATGAAGGAGCTAGACACAATATCTTTATTTTGCTGCTGAGTTTAGAGAGAATTAATCACAGTTTTTTGAAACTTAAGTTGACTAGTATGTGCGTAGTACATAGAGAAGTATCTAGCACATAAACACTCAGTACATGCTAGCTCTTATATCTTTATTATCAGAATCTCAGTTCACCATCTAATCACTTATCACTATTAGGGATCGTTGTGATAATCTCCTAGCTGGAGTCAGTACCATCAGTCTTGGCTTGCAAGACTTCTTAGTGAAATTAACAGTCTTGAATTTATTTTATGCTTTGCTAGACTTAGTCCTTTTGACTGCAGTATGATAAGTATTAGGCTGGTAGTTACGCTTACTCATTCTCTTAGAGTTATACTCTACTTAAATAAATGCATACGTTGAGTATATAGCTCTTCTTTCTAGAAATAATAGCCATTGCTGTCTTCATTCATTTTTCTGTCTGAATTCTTTAGTGCTCAGTGTAACAAAACTATGACACTCAGCTGAACTAATACCTGTTAAGTTCTCTTTTTATTATTAACATCAAGTAGCATTACTACAAGTGTAAGAATGAAAGATAGTCAAGCTAATGTATCTTACAGAGTAAAAGCTAGGTTTATACTTCATTTTTATCTAACCTTGGTATTTAGGCCAATGTTTTCCGCTTCATTTGCTTTCCCTTGCGTATATACAAATTAAATTTTGGTTACACTTGGTTCTACAAATAGCACCTTGAAGACATTGCTACATAGCGACTCATTCTCTGTACCTGTGGAACTCTGGAATCAGTGAATATTAAATAGAAGCTCAGAAATCTAGAGTGAGAAGCATCCTCAGAAACCATTTCATTCAATTCCCTTTTTTTTTTACAGTGGGGGATAATCAAGTCCCAGAATGATAACCTCACAGAGCTCTTTTCGAGGCTTCCAAAGAATGCAGCTCCCTGATGACTCCTCAGTGGCCCTTCTACCATCCTGTCCACTTCCCGTTTTTACCTGTGGATGGCATTTGTCAGGAACTCGAGCTCAGTCATTCAAAAGATTGCTAAATGTCACTGTACACAATGTATTATCAGGGCCTTTCGTAGAAACACGATAGTAGCTCTCTTTAATGCATTTGTTATTTTATTTATATTTTATAAGTATGAAATCTGTTAACTCATAATGCGGTTGTATGCCAGTTTTTTAAAAATCTGTATGTAAAATGCACATGTACACAGCACTACATGGTTTCTTTTAAAATTAAGAAATATGACATACTAGACTCATAGAATATTAAAATTAGAAATGGCATTACACATCATCAGCTCAACCTTCGCCTTTACCTCAGTAGCCTCGTTTATAAAATAAGGACAATGTGATTTGTTACAGATCTTAGAGTAGAAACCAAAAAAAGATGGGTGGGGACAAAAAAATTGCTGAGGACAAACAAACAGAACAAAGGGAGTGGCAATACTGCATTGGTTAAAAGATACTCTAAATCCGCTGCAGAACTGCAAGAAAAACAAAAGGTTTCAATGCACATACTCATAAAGCAATCCTAAATCCTCATAGCCATGAAATGTATATCACATTTTCAGTCCAATTACAGTCTTGCAAATGCCATTTTAAAAATAGCCCTAAACAATAAAATCATATTAAGATTTTTCTCCCAACATTTGACATAAAAATAAATAAAGGAAAAAACGTCCTATTTCTCTTCATTCCTTTTCTGCTACACAGTGTAGTATCACTAAGAATGCACAGTAATATTCATTCATTATTATTGGTGCATTTTTATTCAGAATAACCAGTCACCTGTGCATTGGAGCTACAACAGGAAACATTTGTGAATCTTTGTTTTAGAAAGTTATGCATCTGTCAACATTAATCTCTGCTGAGATTTGGATTTTAAATAAAGCTTTTATGAAGTCTGAAGTTAAATATAAAAAAGGAGGTTCTAAATTCATTCTTATTTAAAGATTCACTAAAGGCAAAGGCATGTGTTTTTCCAGATGGTAAAATTCGAAACACCACTCTGTGCTCTTCCTCACTATCTTCTCGAATTTTTTTTTCAAAATGTTTTGAAAAAGTCACAGTGACTCTCCAAACAGCAGAAATTCAGCCCCACGAGTTGTTTCTGGTGCTTCCCTGATGAAATTCCAGTTGGTTCTAGTGGTTTTAGAATGAGTTTTTAAAGCATTTGTTAAAGTTCACTCTGAAATCAAATGTATTCCTCCTCCTGGGGTTTTGTCTTCCCTGCCTGGAACACTGAAATAAATAAGTGTTGCCTCCTCCTGTGAAGTGCATGATATTATGACATTCAGTCATCACCTGGGTATTCATGGAGTTAGAATATCTGCAAATAATTAGCTAAAGAAAATGGAATATAGATATACCATGGAATACAACTCAACGATAAAAAATGAAATCATGTCTCTTTCAGCAACCAGGATGTAACTGGAGGCCATTATCTTCAGTGAAATAACTCAGAAACAGAAATTCAAACACTGCATGTTCTCACTTATACGTGGAAGCTAAATCATGTGTCCACATGTACACACCATGGAAAAAATGGACATTGGAGACTTGGAAAGGTGGGAGGGTGGGAGGAGGGTGAGGAATGAGAAATTAACTATTGGGTGCAATGTACACGATGTCAGTGACGGTCAAACGAAAACCCCAGACTTCAGCGCTGCACAATATATCCATGTAGCAAAACTGCACTTGTACCCACTAAATCTATAAAAATTGAAATTAAAATAAATTTTAAAATTGTCTGCCAAGAGAGAACAACTGGCAACAATTTTGTAAAAATGTAGCATTCTCTTCCTTCTGATTAAAAAAAAAAGTGTGATAGAATGTGATGAATAGATCAGAACTGCTATTTTATGCAAAGGAAAACTGACCCTTCCTCTAAGATGTCTTGCATTTACTTTTCTCGGTTGAATCTTCTAATCTCTTGTTTTTAAGGATTTCATCAGCATATACTACAAAGCACGACATTATTTGGGGGACAGAAAACTGAGGACCAGACAGCAAACCCAGTGGAGATAGGTGAGTGGGATAAAAAGTTCAAAGTATGCCAGCTGCGTCTTACAGCCTTTGAAGAGAAGTTGAGAAGGCCAGGAAAACTAGTGCTTTGCCATTAAATATTGACAAGACATCTTAAGAGGGTTGCCTCCATAAGATCTATTGATTCCTCATTTGGAACAGACATGTTTTATTTCTTGTGCCTCACCAGCTATTCTAGTATTAAGGTTGCTCTCTGATTTGCTTTGGCTCTGACAATGGTTGACCATTAAAACAAAGATTCAGAATTGTGGCCACTATCCAAAGGATTCAGTGACTTTAGAAAACGCTGCTCTGTGTAAATTTACCAAAAAAAAAAAATGTTTTGAAGAGAGATGTAAAGTTGGGATTAATTTTTTCTGCAAATGGCATACAAAATGGTGCATAAAATGAAAGATAAATGATTTAAATTTATATTTTCATATCTCAGAGTTAAACATGTCAGTGCCTCTCACCATCCAGTAAAATGCATGTGTAATTCTTATTAGGGTGGACATGGACTGAGCACAAATATTGACAAGCTAATGTAAAACTGTGCAAGGAATATCTTCTCTTAAATTTACAGAAACTAAACAGAAAGAAGTAAATCAGAGGCTTTACCTCATGAAAGAAAAAGCATGCTCAGCACACACAATATAAAAACCATCCATCTCCCTGCTTCCATGGCAGGCGCTGATCCTACAGAGATCCAGGTTCTTTGCTGGACAGAAGGCTCATTGAGCATCCCGTCTTTGCACATGTGCTAGTGTTTGAACTGTGTGGACCATTCCCATAGCTGTTTCTCCCATAAGTGTAAATGCACTGCAGTGGTGGAAGTCTCAAAATGCAACCGCAGATGAGGAAGGCAAGAGAAAGGACTGTACAAAAGTAGAAATTCTCATGGCAAACTGGCAAAGCCTTCTGTAGGCAATGTTTTCACCCCCGCTGAGAGAAGACACTTGTCCTTGGATGGAAGCACAGCAAGTCATCTATAGCTTGTAGATCTAAGGAATCTGAAACTATAGCATGGACTGTCACTGAAACCAGAAACAACTGTTGCCTTGTGACTGTGAAAAAAATATCACTCCTGGAAATCATTAAAGAAATAATAAACGTCGGATGGTGGGAGGGATAAATAAGTGAATAAATCAGATAACAGAATAACATAGAATTTAAAACAAAGTAGTGATAACTGTAAAATATGGAGTCAAAGCCAGAACGCTACTTAAAAGTGACAGAAAATCAGACGAATTCAGCATCCCCTCTAGTAATCAATATAAATAACAAAATCAAATAATAGTTCTTGCAGAATTTCTTAGATATAATGGAAGAAAAACTAAAATAGTTTCTAATAATCTGTGGGTGTGTTTAAGAGTTTGTCTTGCTTTAAGACAATGTAAATATATTGTTAGGTAAATAAGTACTCAGAAAACATACCCATGTTTTTCATGTAAAAATAGTACTTGAAGAGATCTTTCATTTCATAAACATAAAAACAAAAGATCACAATGTTAAAGTTCTTTATGAAATGACTGGCAGTAATATTGAAATCAGGAAAGCATAAGAAATCAGAAAGATTTTTGAAAATATTCTTTGAATACTTAATATATAAGGCTTTCGTTTCCTAATAGGTGATCATTTAGCATGGGGAGCTGGCTGGCTTCCTTAGTCCTAATGTTGGCTGCTATGGAGCTGAGTATAAGGGTGACGACTCCGTAGCACTAACACGGAAAGCTGGGTAGAGCGCTGAGCAGAAAAGTCCCTTGGTTTCCAGGATATTAAACCATAGATAAATTGGCAATGATAGTTAAAGATTTTAAAAATATTATCTAGAAAACTGACAAATCAAACTGACCAAATTATATATATACATATGCATACAAATATTTGAGCAATGAAATTAAAAGTATATATTTTATACATGTATAATATATGATACATGTGCATGTATTTATGCGTGTAGATATGTAAATAGATATCCATATATGCATAATATTATCTAGAAAACTGACAAATCAAACTGACCAAATTATATATATACATATGCATACAAATATTTGAGCAATGAAATTAAAAGTATATATTTTATACATGTATAATATATGATACATGTGCATGTATTTATGCGTGTAGATATGTAAATAGATATCCATATATGCATATGGTCTACACAGGCAAATAATTTTTTTTGTTTGTTTGTTTTTGAGACTGAGTCATGCTCTGTCGCCCAGGCTGGAGGGCAATGGCACAATCTCAGCCAGGTTCGAGCAATTTTCCTGCCTCGGCTTCCTGAGTAGCTGGGATTACAGTTTCCTGCCACTGTGCCAGATTAACTTTTGCATTTTTATTAGAGATGGGGTTTCGCCATTTTGGTCAGGCTGCTCTTGAACTCCTGACCTCAGACGATCCGCCCGCCTCGGCCTCCCAAAGTGTTGGGATTACAAGCGTGAGCCACCGTGTCTGGTAAAATAATTTAAAACCCAACAGATAATACTATTATTTTTGACTGTATGAGAAACATTGAGAAATATAATGCTGTATTGAGCAGCAAAGAACATCTCTAATTCTAAAGAATCGCCGTTATATGGAACATGATCTCTCACTTTTAATGTCACTAGCAAGAGAGATTTTGTAAAAAGTCATATGTTTAGAAACCAACTTAGACGCTACTGTATAACCCTAGGATTCAAGAAAAAATATGTAAAAAATTATAAAATATCTAAAACTAGGATACAGTAAAAGTGCACAAAAATGTGATACTAAAGCAGCTTTTAACAGGAAATCTATAACTTGAAATAAATTTGTCAGAAAAATTGAATAAAAAAAAAAGAATGGACAAATTATTCACCAAAAACTAGAATAGGAATTATATAATCAACCGAAAGAATGAAGCAAAGTTGTAATAAAAATTAAAGAAGAAAACTGTGAAATAAAGGACATAATTATGAACAAAAGTAGTAACACAGTAGACAAAGTTAAAAATAAGAATTTTAAACAGTAGATTAATAGGAGAAAAAAATCTGGAAAGACTATTCAAGAAGAAAACAGAATATACAAAGCAAAATATAAAACTTTAAAAATTTCAGAATGCCAAAGAAAATAGACATGCCCAAAGTAATAAAAATAAGTATCTATCAATGTGTTTGAATGTATATTAATAGAAAAAATGCAAAGCAATTAAAATGCTAAAAAATCTTCATTTTATACAAATACACTGTCTTCTTGAGGGTTACCGCTTTCAAATTTACAAAGAACATTTCAACCCTTTATTACAAAAAAAAAGTAACAATTTGTTGTGTAGTTTATGCTATTTCTTTTACACCTTAGGTAGCATCAAATTGATGTTTAAAAGAAAATAAGAAGAAAATCATAGGCCCACCTTACTTTTACATTTTAAATAGCTGATATTATATTTGGACTATTTTTATTTGACTCTGAATGATGAAATAGTCAAGTATATTTAAAAATGCAAGAATGCTTTAATATCAGCAAATCTGTTGATGAAATTCAAAATACTAATGAATTTATAAATCACAAGATTATCTCAATTGATACAGTAAAATGTGTTTAAATTCAATATTTTATTATTAAAGCACAGAAAATATGGATTACTTGACAGAGGCTGCATATAAAAATATTTTTTTAAACTTACATAAACAGTTTAGAATAACTCATATCTTTTATAAACAAAATTGAAGTGTGCTTACAATCAATGTTACTTTTTAATATATAATTGAAGGCCCCGGCCATATGATAAAATGAAAACAAGAGGTATGAGGAAGAAGAATAATTTGATTTGCAAATGATATGATCAGCTACAGTGAAAATTTAACAGAATTAAGAAGCAGTCTCCATAAATCAGTAAGGAAATTTATCAAATCTCATGAATATATGATGAGCTTACAAAACTTAATAGTGGTTATTTATACCAGAAAATATATTGCAAGGCAAAATATCACACATACATATGAATAATATATCTAGAAGCTAACTGGCCTAGAAAAATATAAGACTTTTACATTGAAAATTAAAATTAAAGGAGAAAGAAAATATTTAAATGGAGCGATGTTCAAATTTTATGGATAGGAACACTTAATAAAAGAAAGATGTCTATCTCAAAGCTCTTCACACTACTCTATCATTACAATGTAATTTGGATCAAAATTTCCACTAGAGTTTTTGAAGGTTTAATCATTTTTTAAATGTTGAAAGTCCACAGATAGCTATTGTGATTTTGACAAACAAGAGTGATGAGAATAAAGTTGTTCTGCCAGAGGAAGCCACATTACAAGCGTGTGGCGGTAAGAAATATTGTTGTAATGACCCTAAGCAAAACAAATGGTCAAACGGAATAGAACAGACAGTGCAATATGTGATCCATGTGTGCACAAACCTTGACATAAGACTTACCTGTGTCTATATGTATATAAACACATGTACACACATACATGTATACGCATACATATACACGTATACATGTATACACATACAACTATGTAAACTAAAATCTGAAATGCTACATTAATCATGTTGGGATAAAAGCTCTAAGTTGCAAATAAGAGTACCTACCTACCTTACATAATATTCAAAAGTAAGATTCTCATAAATTAAGTGTCCTCATAGAATTTACTTTTCTCATGTAAAAGCAAAAATACAAATAGAGTTGGAAAAATATCAGAGAATATCTTTATTTTATTTTGCTGGTGTAGAACCTGTTAAATGAGATCCCAGACATACAGTTCATAAGGCAAGACACCGACTACATAAAATTTAAACTCTCTGTGGAACAAAGAAGTAGGAATTGACAGAAAATTTCCAGAAATGTTTAGTTATATCAGAAAAGCATATAAGTTAAAAATAGTATAAACATCTTTAAACTAGGTGGAAGTAATATGGAAATAGTAGAAAAATGAACAAAGAATACAAATAGACTATTCATGTTCAGGGAAACTGTAATGACTAATTTCTTAAAGTGATGGTCATTCTCTCTATTGTTGAGCTAATTGAAAATTTAAAAAATACTTTCTTCCCTCCGATTGTAAAAAGTTACAAAGTTAGGTATTAGTGGATCTTAAAGAATATACACACCAAAGACTCATAATGACTCATAAACCTCACGTGTAGATGAAATCCTCGGGAAACACCCTTGCCTCCATCTATAAGGAGCTATTTACATGAACAGCCACTGACCTATTGTTCTTCATAAATGTGAGTCCATACCCTCAACCACCTCCTTTATCTGACTGTCATCCAATAAGCCAAGATTTCTTCTTTTCTAAATCAACCCACTGCCAGGTCCCAAACAACTAGAGACCAACCCTATCTTAAAGGGATTTCCCTGTCCTGAGCTGGCTTCCCACGGAAAACACAACACAGGCTCTGGCCCAGGCTGTCCCCTCACTCCTGCCCCCTCACTGAGCCTGGCACTTCCCCAGGAGGCCCTGTGTGGTGTAGTGTGTCCCTCTTGGGAAATAAGTACTGAGTAATAACTTCTTGGTCACTGGCTTTAGCCTCTTGATGTATCACTCCAGAGATTAAATCCCAGGGGTACATGTTGATACATAGTGACTTCCAAACTATGTATCCATGCATTTCTGCTTGGTCACATATCACATTTTCATTTTTACATATCGTGCATGACAATGTGTTTAATAGCAGCATGCCCTACTAAAATGTCTGTCGAATTTCATTTTTGTTCCTCACATTATTCCAAACGCTTAGCATAGTGTCTGCCATATGGAATATAGACACCAATTTTAAAATAAACACATGAATAAATTTATATAAGATAGCAATAAGGACACTTTACATCAAAACTTTTGAGATCTGGGAAACAGTTTAATTAGACACTGGCATTTATTCTTAGCTTTCTTAATTAAATAAAAATGAGTACAAATTAATTTACTAAAAGTCCACAACGTAAAAAGAGAGATTAAAAAAAGAAAAAAAATGCCAAGGTAAGCTGATAATGTTTTTAAAAAGTTTAGACAATAAAATAATGTATGCAACTTAAAATTTGTCATGATAATTTTTTCTTAAAATGGAAAATCAGTAAAATACTCAGACGTCTAGCATAATATCTCTATATTCTAAATTCTAAAATGCATATCTATCTTTTCACTAAAGAATTCATTTTTAGAATTCTGGGTTTCATGCAATAGTTATGTATATTTAATTGATAGTATTTCATTTTTCCCTTTCCAATTTACTAGTCAAATGATAGTGTTCCTTAAAATTGATGGTGTCTTTAAATGGATACACTAACATAATTAAGGGAGAAAATACACAAGCAAAATTACATATAAGAAAAATCAGAAGCCATAGAGTTTTGGTTAGTAGATTCATTTCAAGAAAGAGGTTTACTCAGTCTACATATGTAAATATGATTTCATAAAAGGAAACTGATTATTACAATAAAAAACAAGAGAAATATACGCCCAGAGAAAGGCTGTCCTTCGTCAAAAGCGCGTCGAGGCTCAGCAACTTCAAGTGCTTGCATTTTTCATTTGAGTGCTTCTTCATTGTGTCACTCAGCTATTCTTTGTGTATCTTCTTTCTACATCTATTTATATCCACTTTCCTGAGAGTTTAAATCTGAGCATTTAAAAAATTAATTTTGTACAATGTAACAGCATTAAAATAATAACAGGGTCTAAAAGGAGGAAAATGTGGCTTGGATTTTATATATTATTGAAGACAAAATGCTTTGCTCAATGCATATTTCAGAATCCCTTATAATACTAATGTATACTTACAAGGAATTTTAAGGAACACTATCAATTTTAAGGAACACTATCATTTGACTAGTATTGTAAGTATATACTAATTAAAGAAATATCATGAATATTCTTACTAAGGGTATAGGTCCACATTCTATATGGATTCTAGCCTATTTATCAGTTTCACAAAGGAGAAACTTTTGGGTAAGATGAATGTATGATTTGGAGGAATAAAAGAAAATAGAATTTAACTCATCAGCAATGCTCTTTCAGTTATCAATGATATAAATGAAAAATTTCACATAATTATCTAAAAAGAATTTTCATTTGCAAACAATTATGGGAATTTAAATTTTCAGAGTGTCATTGGAGTTCCACATACTGTTTGACAAACACAGGTTTACAGTAGGTGATTATGGGTCATGATTGTTTATGGATCAATCGACTCAACACAATGAAAATATTTCCCATTCTTAGAGATATTGCATTAATCAATACCTGCCTCACAAGCATTTCTGACCTCTTCCTTGGGCCTGCGGGTGAATTCTGGCGTTAGCTCATCATGCCGGTGGAAATGAATAGTTGTGTTTTAACTCAGTAGCATCATCTTCTCATAGATAGAAATTATGACTCAAAAGTATACGAAAGGCAAACTTGAAGATTGAAATGCAACACAGAAAATGTTTTCTAATGCTTGGGTTCAAATGTAGGATATACGTAAGTGAAGTCCACACGAAGTGTATGCACACACATAAACACACACATGCACACATACATGGGCACATATGCACCAGCACACAACAAAGGAAAATCCCAGATGAAATGAAGGCGATAATGAAATTGAGAGAAAGAGGGTTCTCCTCGCCCACCTGCGATAAAAGTATTAAATCGATTAAAGATTGTGACCTTTGCCTGGGGAGAAGATACTCAAATTCCAGGTATAATAGCTCACACCATTCCAGTCTATGTTCTGAACCAGGCTGGTGCAGAAAGAGTCTGGCCTGAGCTCATTATGAATAATTCATATCTCATCCATCTTTTGAAGAGGTGTTAAATTGCCCTTTTGCGTGTCTGTGGTTTCTGAGGAATGTGTTCACACCTCATTATCACTCGGTGATGGACTCCTGAGAGAGTATGTAATTGTCTTGGAACCAAGGTCTTTGTCAGTATGGTAATGAACGGTTTCAGGACAGTATGACTTCCCTTGTGACCACAAAGGTAAAACTCCAGTGGAACAGAGGACAATGATCGCCTTTCTCCCTTTAACTTTTACAGCAATTTTACTTTTCTCTAATATTTGCTTCAGTTATAATTCACTTATTCCACCTTCCAGTATCGTCAAAACTAAACTCTTTGAAAAAGAGATATAAGGAAAACCATGGTTTGTTTGTATAATGCAATAAAAAAATTATAGGATTTATCTTGCCAAAATCACATACTTTTCCACTACCATTCATTTATGAAACAATCATTTGAGCTCGATTATTTTAAGCAATTTCCACATACAATTATATTATTATAATGAAATTCTAGAAACCTGAAGAGGTAAAAATTATCCATCCCTTTACAGACTAGAAATTGATTTTCTTAACATGAAATAGCCAGTACACGGTGGATTGACGTCTCTCTTCCATTTTGCTGTAAATCTTGTGGAATACTGCCTCCAGCAATCTTAGTCTCCAAATCAGTGTGCATGTGCTTCCTTTCAGTTTGAGAAGTTGCCACAGTAACTTTTATTTTTCCCATTAAGGACCCTAGTCTATAAGCAAACTTCAGGAGACAAGTCAGGAGGAATTCATGAAAGCATGTTCTGCCGAGTTTATGAGTTTCTAAAGACAGATCTACCTACTGTGCAAATAGACTGTGTGTGTGTGTGCATGCATGTATGTGTGTGTGTGCCCATGTACAGCAGATGGAGGGATGAGGCCTGCAGCAGATTGGATAAAGGTAGACTAGATTGGAAGATACTGTATGCTCCAAATTAGAAACAACCTAGTTAAGTGGTATCGTGGTAAAAATCTGGCTAAGTGGTGTTGTGGTAGAAAAGGAGAAAAAGGAATGGCATTGAGAAACATTTAGAAATGTTCAAATAATTCAAATTATCAAATTTTAATTAACGGAGGGACCTAAAATAAACACCTTTGGGAAAAGCTGATTCCTAGAATGCGTGTAATTCATTTAATAGGAAGAGAGTATACTGGCCACAAGCAGGGGGGTGCTGTAGGCATAAGTCAAAGGTTTATGGAAGAAACAGTGAATGTTGGTTAATCCAGTGGGTTTCTTCATTAGCAAAGCTTCTACTGTGAAGAGTTAGAAGGCTATGGCGACTTACAAAAGTTTGTAACAAGAAGACCTGTAGCTTCATATTTCTGTTTTACAATGATAAATATGGTAGCAGTATAAAAGCTTAATTTCTTTAAGGGGTAACAAGAAAATGTAAGAGAGAGCTTCAATCATAAAGAATTGCAGAGAGCTCTGGCTTTTGCTGGAAAGGTAAGGACAAAATCTGATCCTTTCAATTCCTACTCCATCACTCCTACTATAGCTTTGTTTATTTATTTTATTTTACCTTTTAACCTCAGTGAGATCTTCAAATATAGATTGATCTATCTTTTTCTCTGTACATCAGTTCCTTATTTTCTGACCCTCTTTTGGGGGATGTTTTTGGATGTTCACTACAAGACATAGAATTAGTCAACACCTTCTATGGTTGTCCAATGAACAATTGGATTTATGACAATTATGTTTTGGCAATTATATAATTATATAATTAAAAAGATTAGATAACTAGAATGATGTTCCTGGGACAGATTAAGGACATGGTTTATTAAGCAATTGTATATGTTTCACAGCCATGATAAGTTCACAAACACAGCACATTTGTATTAAAAGTATCACAGTCTCAATAAAGAAAGAGTAGAAATTTATTTGAATCTGAAAACTTAAATAGCATATACATTCCACTTTACATTTTAAACTTCTTTACACAGAAAAAAATTACTAGTAGAAACACTGGCTTTGTGGGTAAGTTCCTTATGAATAGGTGCCTATTTCTCAGGTAAAGAACCAGACACTTTTATAAATTATTTGCCTATGGACAACCAAAAGTTAATGGCCGGCAGATTAAAGCTATGAGACTTTAGTCTCAAGATCTGAGTTTGAACCTCTGGAACATGCTTATTCTTTCAAGGATAAACATGAGTCATTAAAAGCAAAATTTTTGGAGATATTAACGCCCAAAGAAAATGCAGGCAAGAAAGGATGTCAAGTCAATATGGAAATTTAAAAACTAAACACAGAAATATAGCTTGAAATAGAGTTTATGTTTTTGAAGACTACTATACTCAGCCTTGCAACTTTATTAATTACAAAATATGAATGATATTTAAATGACTTTAAATAAATTTGTAGGGAAATTAAGATGACATTGGTAAAGTACATGACTGAGTGTGTTGTGTGTGTAGATGTACACACTCACAATTATGCCAATAAGGCAGGATGCAATAATTCATAAACGATGCATGAAATATGTAATAGAGCATATCATAACAACACTCAATACCTTTTGGGATATAAATTTGCCTATGTATAGTTTTGCTACGTCATTCTTACCTTAGAATGTGATTGGGAAATTCTTGTGACTTTCTTCTTAACTAACTCATGTCTCTCTCTCTCTCTTTCTCTTTATTTTTCCCATTGTGCCAAAATCAGTCAAGAACTTCACATGGATTATCTCAGCTTCTCCTCGTGGCACTTAGCAAACTCAATGCCAGATTACAAATACACAATCATAGACCATGAATTTTATTATTGACAGGGAAAAGTAAACATTCTGGCTACCACTTTTGCTCAGAGAGATAAATATTGCTGAAAATGTTATTTTATTCAAGTCAAAATAAATGAATATACATATACACAAATCTATCTTTAATATTTCTACTAGGCTTCTGCTGCAAGGTGAATTTCCCAAAAAGCATACTTTGAGATGAAGGTGAATGTGAAGGTTTAGTAGAGTTTTCTTATGAAATGGAAGGGAAGGAAAAGAAGCAGATTTGGGACAAGAGAATTACTGAACGGGGGTGCAATCATAGTGCAGGCCTCAGTCAACCGTAGGGGTGTTCTGCACCTGGGATGATCTTTTAGAAGTGTCACGGGTTGGGACTAGGGCACTGGGCCTATTTAACACCCCCTTCCATCAATTAACACGCGATGTGGACCTCCTAGAAGGGGTTTAACTTGCATATGGTGACTTTCTTCAGCCAAGGCAATGCGTATAGGAGGCAGACAGCCAGCACCAAGCACTATAAACATATTCAGTTGCTTATTGCAGGGGAATGTGAATTGCTTCTGATGCTTTCATCTAACCGGGATGTAAAAAACACATGTTCCAAATGGCTGGTTGCACACCTTGACCAGGAATTTGTGTTGATCTGCTCTGGTGAAAATCCCATCCCTGACGCAGGAGCTGCAGTCACGAATTATTAGGTGGTTGCTTTTGCAGTAATATACGCTTACCTTTCTGGTTTGACTTTGTCTTTGCAGCTGGAGGTATGATGGGGCTCATGACCCCACATCTCTCAGGTCTATAAGGGTGGGACTGATTTTTGTCATTACCTCCAGAAGTGAATTTTTTTAATGTTATCTCCATTAGGACTTCAGAAGCTTTTGCTTGATCTTCCACACAAGCCAAGGAACCCACATGAGTTCTTGAGAAATACTCCATATGTTGATTCCAATACAATGGCTTCTGTAGCTTTCAGAATGTGATGCATCACACGAAATAATACTTCCATGAAGAAACCATTTCTGTTTTCCAAAATTTTAACAACTGGACATCACCTGGTGCTGGAAGTTTTCTATGTCCACTGGATATGGGATCTTCATTGCCAGCCAAGCCGAGGCTAATCAGTGTGTCAGCTGGCTCCAAGATTTCATCCAAGTTACTGCTTGCTGTCTTATGTAACTTTTAGTACCAACCGTAGCAGGCTGGGGTCCCAAAGAAGCCAACTCTGAGCCAGAGATGAGTGTAGGAGAGGAGGATTAGGATTGCTTTTAGGATTAAAACCTGTGGACATAGGATTAGGTGGAGAGAAAAGTTGTGTTGAGATGTGGGCTCTAGGGGGGCTTCAGCCCCTCCTAGGGGGAGAGCTGGAACTGAGAGGATCCTTCAGCATAGTCTTCCTGCTGAGGGAGGGGCCAGGCTTTTATGCACCCACATGTGTGATAGAGGGAAGTGACCTCATTCATGAGACTGCCCTTCAGCTCAGGCCTTTTCCCCAGGGGCTGACAAGGGAGGATCTCTCTGCCAGCAGCCCAATCAGGAGCCAGAGAGTTCTCTGACTGTCTTCTACTAGCCAACAAGCCTCACACCAGCATCCCAACTTGAAAAATCTTGAGTGTAAATACTGCGATTATAAATCATATCTAGTAAATTTTATTCTATTATCAGACATTCTTTACTCACTCATCCCTTTTCCAACCCAGTGAGTATAGTTATTTTTTTCTTCCTTATAATCATGACTATTTTTAGCCTTGTGTTAGTTTTCAAAGATGGACCCAGAATCCTTTCCTCCTTCTGGCAGTATGGCAATGCTCATGTTAACAGCTGGAGTGCACGTCCCTTCCTGTTGTACGTGAGCTGGCTTGTGACTTGGTTTCACCAACAGAATGCAGTGGACGTGATGCTCTGACTTCCAAGACCAGGCCATTGGGATTCTGTCAGATTATAATTCTGCCTTGGAAGCCAGTTTTTATGTAAAAAGTCAAAATACTCAGAGCCATCATATTTGCAGGTAGCCCAAACTACACAGACACGGAGAAAAAAGCTTCAGAGAGGAACGCTGAGAACTAAACAATATTATGGAATCCCTTTTATGCCTTTTTGTAGTTACATACATTTGTTTATAACTGTTTAAGGACAATTTAGACGGTTTCAAAATAAGTGGATTCATCTGTTAATTAAGCAACGTAGTAATTGGGCCTAGGGTTGCACTGTTGTTATGTAACTCACAATTTTCCTTATATTTACCTACTTTACATCTATGATAATAATTATTATAAGTTCAGTTAGCATAGTCATTAAATAAATATGTAATTTATTAGAGTGACATTTGTTTATGGTACAGTATCTCTCCACATAGTTCAAGTTTTCTTAGAATCTTTAAACTATCCATAATATGATTTCACCATGAAAAAGGCAGTGGTGCTGCTAGATAATTTGCTGTAAATTAGATGTGAGCCAGAAGGTGCAATGACTTTTCTTCCCGTGTTAGGATTATAAAGCAATCCCTGGGGTTGTTTTGTGCTACGATTTTCATGTTGCAGAAGTCAAGAAATTCACAATTACAGTCCTTCCACAACCTTTGACAGACTCAAAATAGTTATTATATAACAGAAACAGTACCACATAGAAGCAGGATTCACCACTTTTATTTATGAGAAAGAGTTGTAGTTACTAAGGGATTCATAATTTAGACTCATAAAACGTGAGTGTTAGAAAAGAAAATGATGTTAACATAATCTGACTTTCATGACGTTACACGGCCGTTCTAAGTTGATATCATTTTTCAGGCAATTGTAAATTGAAGTCATTTCGGAACTGATTGTAAATCCTTAGGTGAAGAAAACCAAATTCGGTTTACAAGGCATGGTATATTCCTTACCTTTCTGAGTTCAATGATATCGTTATACGTGGCCAGCCCTACAGTGAAAAGGAGTATATCCTCAACATAATCTGAATCTAACTTTGTCAGTGGTGTCTGCAAGTAGAGACGTAGCAAAAACTTTACTCCAGAATAAATTGCAAATTAAAGAAGGGAGTAGAACAGTTGCTTCACCTGAGAATGCTTGCTGAGGAGTAATTGGTCCCATTGTGACACCAGGTCTCCCCACTAAACAATTGTTTGAAGTCACAAAGCTTTTGTCAAAGTGAAGTATAATAAATAATGTGCAGGGAAGCATGAGTAATGTGCAATTTGGGGTGAGCTACGAGAGTTGGTGTATCTTGCCCCAGGTTGTCCTGGGGCTAGAAGGAAAGGCATATTATGCTGATCCTAGCAGACATCATTGTTGATAACAGGACTTGATACAGAGCTTTTATGAGTCAGTTTTGCCTAAAAACTGAGAATTAACAAGAAAACAAAAATAAAAATATGGTAAAGCTATATTGAAAGGTGCTTAATGACAGTATCTGTGTATAATTTATTCATTTATCCAGTCACAACGTATTTATTAAGCTTCTTCTTGTAGAATAAGGTGCTAGGGGCCAGGACTGCGCTGATAACAACACAGAGATGATCTTCATTAAACTTGCATCTTAATTAAGAAGTCAAAGTGAAGCATAACAGAAACATCATGGATAATTGAAAGATTTCAGTGGCTTTCTGCTGTCATTAGAGTAAAAATCCACATATTTAATGTGGCCTTTAATAATCTTATTTATAGTTGATCTAGTTGCCTCAGCTACAGTATAATGAGTAAATGTGAAAGCACCAAGCTTATGTGCAGTGAGATTAAAAGGAGAAGTGGCCATGTGGGTTAAGAGATTGGCAATTCCCTTGAGAGACTGATAAATTGACATATGTTAAAGGTAAGAGCAGCAGGAACCTGGTGCTGTTCTATAAGGTGTTAATTTAGAGAATGGCTATGGAGTTTAGGGGTTTGGGTTTCAAAACTAGGAGCATCCTTTGTCTGTTGTATGATGTTGGAGATGTCATTAGCTCCATGAGGTTGCTGTGAGAATTCTTGAATATTATCTCTTTCTAAATTACTTCTCATACATTTTCTCTCTATTGCTTCCATAGCTTCAATTACATGGATTTAATCCATCTCACACCAGTTAGAATAGCAGTCATTAAAAAGTCAGGAAACAACAGGTGCTGGAGAGGATGTGGAGAAATAGGAACACTTTTACACTGTTGGTGGGACTGTAAACTAGTTCAACCATTGAGGA
The DNA here is from genome assembly GCF_029289425.2 of Pan paniscus. NCBI lineage: Eukaryota > Metazoa > Chordata > Mammalia > Primates > Hominidae > Pan > Pan paniscus. The sequence goes on from NC_073256.2 coordinate 20,304,084, forward strand.
AGTCAGTGTGGCGATTCCTCAGGGATCTAGAACTAGAAATACCGTTTGACCCAGCCATCCCATTACTGGGTATATACCCAAAGGACTAAATCATGCTGCTATAAAGACACATGCACACGTATGTTAATTGCGGCACTATTCACAATAGCAAAGACTTGGAACCAACCCAAATGTCCAACAATGATAGACTGGATTAAGAAAATGTGGCACATATACACCATGGAATGCTATGCAGCCATAAAAAATGATGAGTTCCTGTCCTTTGTAGGGACATGGATGAAATTGGAAATCATCATTCTCAGTAAACCACCGCAAGAACAAAAAACCAAACACCGCATATTCTCACTCATAGGTGGGAATTGAACAATGAGATCACATGGACACAGGAAGGGGAACATCACACTCTGGGGACTGTTGTGGGGTGGGGTGAGGGGGGAGGGATAGCATTGGGAGATATACCTAATGCTAGATGACAAGTTAGTGGGTGCAGCACACCAGCATGGCACATGTATACATGTGTAACTAACCTGCACAATGTGCACATGTACCCTAAAACTTAAAGTATAATAATAAAAAATAAATTAATTTTAAAAATTTTATAAAATATATTTTTTCGTATTCAAGAAGTCAGATAAAAAAGAAAAAGCTTAATACTGTCAAGGATAGCTGACTTTTCAACAGGAACAATGGAAACTAGGAAACAATAGATGGGACACTTCACGTGCTGGAGGGGAGAAATTGGCATCCTAGGGTTTTGTACATAAACTTTCAGACCTAAACAATGGAGGATCTTTTCATGCCTGAAAGCGAAGGTCATAGGAACTGGCTTTAAGGTATTCTCTTACTTGGACACATGGGTCAATTTAAGCAGCAAAATAACAATTTTGTTAAATGATTGTAATGAATTGAATTAAAAATGAATCAATTAGTGCATGGTAATATCGAGAGATAGAAAATAAGAGAGAGATTGAAAAATGGGGAGGGAAAGAGAAAGAGACAAGAAGAACAAGAATAAGCTCTAATTTACAGAATCATTTGCATTGCTAAATGTAGAAAAATGGATAGCATAAAAATAATTATTTTTCAAATTCCCCAAAGCAATAAGTATTTCAGGATAGAATCAACTATGGATAATAAAACCATTGGGTGGATAATTGTTATAAAATAGATTACCAGCACATGTTGAAAGTACCATTGCAGAGATTAAAAACAAAAGAGGAAAACGCATCTGTATCATTCTGCTTGGGCTACCATAACAAAATACTGTGGATGACGAGCCAGCTGAAATAACAGAAACTTATTTTCACATAGTTCTGGAGGCTGGAAGTCCAAGATCAAGGAAGCAGCATGGTTGGGTTCTGGAGAAGGCTCTTTTTCTCACTGGTACATGGCAGTCTCCTCACTGTGTCTCCCTAAGGAGGGAAGAGAAAAGGGGAGCAAGTTGTCTGGTGCCTCATCTCACAAGGGCACTAATCCCGTCATGAGGGCCTCACCTTCATGAACTCATTTAATCTTAATTACTTTCGTAGAGTCCCCATCTTTCAAAACAACCACACTATTAGGGGTTAGGGCTTCAACAGATAAATTTTGGGGAGACACAAACATTCACTCCATAATATATCTCTAAAGTGAGAAGCTCTGATGGCCACCACACTGCCCTTCTTACTCTATTGACCAATTTCATGTCACTAGTCATGAAGTCACAGGGCAATCTGACATTATGTGTCTCCTGATGTGATGTGAAAAGAACTAACGCAATATCAACTATGTGATGTACTTATCTGGAATGATTACCCTGAACTTGTTCATAAGGAGAAATACGCAGCTGAGACATTCTATAAACTGAATTGCCTGGACTATTCCAAAATATCAATGTCACTAAAAGCAGAAAGAAAGCTGAAGGAATTTAAAAGGTTAATACACTACAGAATCATAAACATAATGCGAGGTGTGTTACAAGTTAGCATCCCTAGGAAACTGATCTGAAGCGGAGGTAGAGCACAAGCCTTGATTGAGGTATGTTCTTTTTTTGTCTCACCCCTCCTTCCCCCACTAGACAGGCCCCACTATATGTTGTTCCCGTCTCTGTGTCCATGTGTTCTCCTTGTTCAGTTCCCACTTACACGTGAGAACATGCAGTGTTCGGATTTTTGTCCCTGTATTAGTTTTGGTGAGGATAATGGCTTCCAGCTCCATCCATATCCCTGCAAAGGACATGATCTTGTTCCTTTTAATGGCTGCATAGTATTCCATGGTATATATGTGTATTTTCTTTCTCTAGCCTATCACTGATGGGCATTTGGTTGATTCCGTGTCCTTGCTATTGTGAATTGTGCTTCAATGAACATATGTATGCATTCTCTTATAAAGAGGTGTGCCCTTTTAAGCTAAGAACAATACTCTGGGAGGACTGTTGGAATATTTCTGGCAACTGGAAGGATATACATCTTTTAATCTTAAAGATGAATCTGAGAAGCATATCAAAATTTCCATGAGAACGCATGAAATAGGATTGGATCATGAATTATATGATTTTATTAAAAATATTTTTAGAGAAACATCTTGGAGCACTTTGAAAAATTTTATTGTAGGCTGTATAGAATTATGAACATATTGTTGAGTTAATGTTAACTTGGATGTAATAATGGCATGGTTATTACGCATGTTGTTATTTTTAGGAAATTCAGAATTACATAATTGGAAGTGGCAAATGTGGAAAAATGTTAGAAAAACAATAATTTGTGACGGTGAGTCTCATCAAGTGTGTTAATTCTCACTGGCTAGAAGAATCTCCAATTCTGAATGTTTCCTGCTTTATTAGGCATTTTCTGTTTCATTGCTCTTTATGCCCCCAAAATGATTGATTTGATCTTGTAATTGAAAGCACGTCTTTATAAATGTCAACTTGCTGGTAATCAACATGTAATATATGTACTATATGAATATAAACATCAAATCATGGTATGGCCTTTGGCTTGGAAGTATATTGTCTAGGAGAATAGCCGTCAACATCAAACAACTAAGGTCACATCAAAATATCGCATTCAACAAATATTTTCTGAGGCACTGACATGCAGGTCATCATTCCAAGTGTGGAGAATGCATCATGAGACAAAGATCGTTGCATGACATCATTGTGAGAGATCCACATTCCATGCCTGCTTTGCTCTTCCGATAAAATGCTGGCAGTTTCCAACACAATTGTCATATAGCGCCTGATACATAAATAACTAACGGTTAATTTACTTTGTGAACAATGTCATAGAAATATTTTATCAAATAACTTTTTATTCCACGTGACTTCCTCTGATTCTCATATAGGATGTGAGTTTGAATGGTTTAAATACTAGAATATCCCCTGAGAAGAGTAACTGTATAAGTAAATAACAAACTTACTATGCTTTGGAGAATAATAAACTGCATTTTAAGAAAATGATCTGTTGGCATTCTTGGGGAAATTGCTATGCTTCTTGATGAGTCCTTCAGAGAAAATTTTTGGAAAAGGACCCCAGACACATTTCATGATAGCAATGGAATGTGAATGACAAAAATTGTACTTCACCATGATGCTTATATATTTAGGAGAATTTTTTTTATGAGAGATTACTGGACTAAAATTAATTTTTAAAGATGTTCATATATGAAAAAATGAAACATTTCTCACAACCTCACTTGAAAAAGATTGTTTCCCAGTACTCCTAAAATAGTTTTCTGAGAATGAGAACTTACAGTGCAAAATCTGAAGCCAAAATCTTGGGGATTATTATGGCAGAATTCAACTTGAAAGCAAGTCTGATTTCATTTCCAACATAGTGTTAATTGGCAATTGCTGGTCCACATTGAGAATGCATACAAAATTACTTAGATTAATGAGCTCCAATAAATGTTGACTTTTCTCGTTCATCTGCAATAGTCTTTGCTCAACCAGTTTATGAATAAGGATGGCAAATGGATGCATTACAAAATGATGACCATTCCAATGTATGCATTATGGGCCGTCATTCTATTTGACTCCTCCTTCCTTAGTTACCCCAATATTATGGAACTCCACACAAGGTACATGCATTCACTTTAGCATTGTAAAATTTGGGATGGCAGTACCAAAATTTTCGGTTCTGAAAGGATAATCAGTACACATTTAATATCTCATATGTGAATATCAAATAATATCAGATGGCCTCCAAATAGTTACTGATAAACAAATATATATTACTTTCAGCAATTTTAGTATATCCCTAACACTTATCTTAATGGTATATAACTTGAAGATCTTAAATAAAGTCATAGAAAAAAATCATATTAAAAAATGTTTACATGCTTTATTAAATATAATTTATGTTAAGTGTAAGTGTAAGATTAAATATAATGGAATAAGTTACACATATTAAAATTGTGCTTTGGGATATGTTTTGATGGATTATATACACTCATCAAACTACCTTCCCAGGTAAAGATAACAGGCACACCCCTCATCTCAAAAGTGTCCTTAGGACCCTCTGTAATCCATTGCTCTAACAATGGATTAGTTGGATTTCCTAGAATTTTGCACAAATGAAATTACATAGCATGGATTATTTATTGCCTAGCTTATTTTGTTCAACATAATTATTTTGCTATATACTCATGCTGTTGCAGGTATCAATATCTCATTTTATTACTGAGTAGAATCATATTGCATGCATATACACAATATATTTATATCTTTACTTGTCGAGGGACATTCGGACTGTGTCCAGTCTTGGTTCAGTAGAAATAAAGCTGCTATGAACACTTGTATATTAATATAGATATCTTTGTGTGCAAATATATACTTTTTCTCTTAGTTAAATAACTAGGAATGGACTGGGTGAATCACATGGTATGGTAGGTACATTTACATTTTAGAAAATTCTGTCAAGTTCTTTTCCAAAGTGTCTGTCTTATTTTATATTTCTGCCACAATGCATTAATGTCCCAGGTCTTCCACGTCCTTGCCAGTGGTTATATATTTGTTTTTAAACTTTAGCTATTCTAACCGGTATGTAGTAGTTACTCATTGAGCTTTTAATTGGAAATTGTCCACTGACATGATTTTGAGCATCTTTTCTTGTGCTTTTAAATTTCATTTTTAATTGACCAATAATAATTATGAATATTTATTGGGTACAGTGTGGGTTTTGTTTTGTTCTGTTTTGTTTTTGAGACAGGACCTCAGTGTCACAGAGCCTGGCATGCAATTGTGAGATCACAGCTCACTGCAGCCTCAATATCTTGAGCTCAAGCGATCCTCCCACCTCAGCCTCCTGAGTAGCTGGAACTACAGGTGCATACCACTATGTCCATCTAAATATTTTACTTTTTGTAGAAATGGGATCTTGCCATATTGCCCAACCTAGTTTTGAACTCCTGAGCTAAAGTGATCCTTCTGCCTTGGCCTCTCAAAGTGCTAGGATTACAAGTGTGAGTCACTGTGCCTTGCCCAATGCGATATTTTGATCTATATATGCATTATAGAAAGACTCAGTTAAGCTAATTAAAATATCAGTCATCTCACCAAAGAGATGAGACTATTCAAATACAGTCTTTTAGGAATTTTGAAACATACAATACATTACTATTAATTGTAGTCGTCATGTAACATAATAGATTACTACAATTTATTCTTGCAATCGAAATGAAACTTTTTGCCCTGTGATCAATAACTTCCCCTTCCTCATTTTGCTCCATCTGGTAAACTCCACCCTTTTACCTTCTGTTTCTGTGAGATTCACTTTTTTAGATCCCACATACAAGTGGAGTCATACAGTGTTTGTCTTTCTGTGTCTGGCTTATTTCACTTAGTAGACTGCCTTCCGTTTCCATTCATGTTGTCACAAATGACAGAATTTTCTTTTAAGGCTGTATAGCCTTCCGCTGTGCATATATACCACATTTTCTTTATCCATTTATTCACTTAAGGATATTTAGGTTGCTTTCATATCTTTACTATTGGGAATAAAGTTAAAGTGAACATCAGTGTGCAGATGGCTATTTGAAATAGTAATTTTATTTCTTCTGGATATATACCCAGAAGTGGAATTACTGAATCATACAGGAATTACTGGATCATATTTTTAATTTTTTGAAGAAACTCCATACTGTTTTCCATCATTTCTGCACAAGTTAACAGTCACACCAATAGTGTACAAGGATTGCATTTATTCCACATCCTTGCCAACACCTTATCATTCATCTTTCTGATAATAACCATTCTAAAAAGTGTGAGGTGATATCTCATTGTGGTTTTAATTTGCATTTGCTTAAATATGTTGAGAGTTTTTCATATATCTGGGAGCTATATATATATCTTTAAGAAATGTCTGCTTCCCTTCCTTGTCATTTTCTAGTCATGTTATTTGTTGTCTTGCTATTGAGTTATTTAAGTACAGTATATATTTTAAATATTAGCCCCTTGTCAGGTGTATGGCCTGAAAATATTTTATCCCAATCTGTTGGTGGTCTATTCTCTCTATTCTGTAAATTGTTTCCTTTGCTGTGCAGAAGCTTCTTAGTTTGACAAAACCCCCTTTGTCTATTGTTGCTTTTGTTGCCTGTGACCGTGGAGTCCTATCCAAGAAATCATTGCCCAGATTAACATCATGAAAGTTTTTTCCCTATTTCCTTCTAGAAGTTTTACAGTTTCAAGTCTCATGCTTAGGTCTTTTATCCATTTGAGTTGATTTTTGTATATGGTGTGAGGCAACGATCTACTTTTATTCTGCACGTGAATATCTAGTTTTCCCAGCACAATTTACTGAAGAGGTTGTCCCTTCCCCAGTATGTGTTTTTTGGAAACTTTATTGAAACTGAATTGACTGTAAATACTTGGATTTATTTCTGGACTCTCTATCTTGTTCCATTGGTTGACATGTCTGTATGGCAAGTTTCAAGGAATGTATTCATTTCATCTAAGAGGATGAGCTTGTTGGCAGAAAGTTATCATAATAGTTTCTTTTCTTTTTTTATTTTATTTATTTTTTTTGAGACAGAGTCTCACTGTGTCACCCAGACTGGAGCGCAGTGGCATGATCTCGGCTCACTGCAAGCTCTGCCTCCCGAGTTCACACCATTATCCTGCGTCAACCTCCCGAGTAGCTGGGACTACAGGTGCCCGCCACCACACCAAGCTACTTTTGTGTATATTTAGTAGAGGTGGGGTTTCACCATGTTAGCCAGCATGGTCTTGATCTCCTGACCTTGTGATCCACCTACCTCGGCCTCCCAAAGTGCTGGGATTACAGGCGTCAGCCACCGCACCTGGCTGAATAGTTTCTTGATATCCTTTTGATTTTTGTATGAGCTGTGGTGAGAATCTTACTTTTTTCCTGCTATTTCATTTTTTTTGCTCAGTTTAACTAGTTGTATACCAATTTTGTTAATTATTTCCCATAACCAGATTAACTGTTTATTTTCTGTGTTTCTCTGTTTTCTATGCCATTGGTAGCTGCTCTTTACATGCATTTTTTCTCCTTACTTTGTGTTTACTTAACTTTTACATTTTCCTTGAAGTAGAATCAGAGGATATTGACTTAAGACTTTTCTTTGAGATAAAATATTTTGAAACTATGAATTTTCCTCTGAGTACTGCTTTATTGTTTCACATGAATATTAATATAAATGTTAATAATTTATTATAATTTAATTAAATTTTGGGGGGTAATTTCTTTTTTGAACCATGGATTATTTAGGAGAGTATTGCTTAATAATGAATGATTGGGGATTTTCCCAAATATCTTATTTTTGATATTTCTATTTTAATTCTGTTGCTACCTATGAACATACTGGATATAATTTTACTTGGTAAACTTTACTAAAACTGATTGTATGGCCCCTTTGTGAGTGTACTGTACACACCTCAAAATGTTTATTCTGCAATTCTTAGGTTTAGTATTTTATATATAGCAGTCAGGTCAATGTGGTTAATACTGATTTTCATATCTTCTATGTCTTTACTGAATTACCTAATTTTTCTATAAATTGCTTAGAGGAGATTAAAATCTCTATCATCATGGAATCCTGTATCACTTCCTTTCTGTCAGTTTGTCCCTTATATAATTTGAGGATTTCTTATGTACACGCAAATCCTCAAATTTATATTTGACCCATTTATATTTGGTAATGCTACTTTTGTTATAGTCCATTCTATCCAATACTAATAAATCCACTCTAGCTTCCTTATGCTTACTGTTTCCGTAATATGTCTTTTTAAAAAATATATTTACATCCAATCCATATGGCTTTTTAAATTTAAAGTGAAACTTTTTACAGGCATCATATAATTGGTTTTTGGTTTTTATATCCAGTGCGACCGTCTTAGTCTTTTAATTGAAACACTGTGTGTATAATGCAAAATTAATATTCAATGATGTGGTTTATATAGATTGATTTAGGTATGTCTTTGCATTGTTTCTTTTCTATTTGTTTTATCTGTTTTCTATATAGTGTGCCATTAAATATAATTTTTCATCATTCATTATGCAGCTGTATTTATAAATGTTAAAGCCTCATAACAATATTATAGTTTTTGCTTCAGTGGGTATATGTATTTCAATAGTTAAGGGTATAAATAACATTTTATATGTTTATAGCACATAAAAACTGTACATTAATAAATAACATATACAATGCTATTTATTGGTATTAATAATAAAATATGTATACAAGTGTTAATAATTAATATATTTAGCATAATATACTTCTAATTTTATATTTTATATCTTCCTCCATTATAATTTTCGATGACCTTTCATTCATTCATGATTATTTGATTTTCCATTACCATCCTTCCTCAACTTAGAAAACTTCTTTTAGCATTTCCTGTGGGGAAGATCTGGTGGGATAAATTCCCCTAGGCAGTATGTAGGTGAAAATGTGTCCCCTCCATTTTAAAAAAAGATAGTTTTGAAGGACATGGAATCTGGGTTGTTATTGTTCTTCACCACTTTAAGAACAATGCTTTTGTTGTCTTCTGGCCTTCAGTATTTCTGGGAGAAGCCCTAGTAATGTGATCAATGTCAGAGGATGTTTCTCTTCTGGCTGCTTTCACGGTTATATCTTTCATCTTCAGCAGTTTGTCTTTTGTGTGCCTTGTAACTGATCGGTTTGTATTTATCTTGTTTGGGGTTTGCTGAGATGATTGTACCTATACATATATGCCACTGAATTTGGAAGTTTCAAGCCATAATTTTTCAATTTCTTTTCTTTTCTCTTTTCTTTTTCTTTTCTATTCTCTCTCTCTGCTTCTCTAATTTTTCTTAAATGGAAATTTTTATTCTCCTCACAAGTTACTGAGGTTCTTTTATATATATATATATATACACTTACATATGTGTGTATATACATATACGTATATACGTGTATATATATATACGTATATACGTGTATATATATATACGTATATACGTATATATGTATATATACACGTATATATTTTCTTTTTCTTCTCTAGAGTGCATAATTATATTTATCCTTCTTCAAATCTGCTGACTTTTTCATTGCCATTTCCACTTATTCTTAGACTCAGTAATGCTTTTAAAAACATTCAGATAGCATGTATTTTCAGTTTAAAATGTACATTTGTGTGTGTATAGACACACGTTCATATTCCATCTCTTTGTTGAGCTTTTCTGCCTTTGCATTCATTAGGAGTTATTTCCTTTTGCCCCAGTGAACATTACTATAATAGCTATTTTTAACTCTTTCCCTGATAATTCCAATATCCAGAACATTACAGAGTTGCTTATATTTTCCTCCAGAGAATATATTGAAAATATTTTCCTGGATTCTTGTGTTTTGAGTAGTTGTAGATTGCATTCTGGACATTGTGATTTCTATGTCGTAGAGAGATTGATTCTGATCTTCTTTGTAAGAAGAATTTGTAAGAACGGTCAGAGTAAGAGACAATAAAGTTGGCTATACTCAAACTGCAAACTGTATGCATGCTGTAGGTAGCTACTCAGACGTCAGTCCACACAGCACACAGAGGTTCAGGGAGACGCTGGAGAATTAAGTAGATTTTATACATGGAACGCTTCGATTTCCACTTGGCGTCTCTCTCCTTTCTGCAGCCACAGAGGCCCCATGCTCCTCGTACTGGTTCTTTTAACAAGAAATAGAACAGAATTTTCAACACGATCTTTGCCATCTCTGCCACCTGTGTGACTGCGCCTGTGGTCAGTGAAAAGCTGCAAAAATGAGAAACTCAACCTTTGCTGATTGCCGCCTTTAAGTTCCAATTTCCCTAAAATGTCTACATATCTGCCAACTTTTGTACAACCTGCACAGCACTAAAAGTGGATTTTTTTGAGGGGCGGGGGGTCGGGGGTGGCTGTATTTTGCCCAGAGTCTACAATTGCTATCTGGAAACAAGTCATTTTCTCATGAACTTCCTCATCCATATCAGAAGCAAAATTTTCTCCCACCTGGTTTTAAGATGAATTTCTGCAGAAACAGGTTTGCTGCTGTTAGGTGCCTGACAGCATATCATTCGGTATTACATTAAATTCTACTTTCATCCTTTTTGTGAGGGGCAGGTAACATAAGTACGGGTTCATAGGTAGGAATTATTAGGAGTTTTAATTTTTCTCCTTTATCCAAAGGTAAATTTGAGATATGCACAATCCCTAATGTCTATCGTGTGAAGAAGGGAAAACAAACACACCTCATTCCTCTATTTTTCTACTTCTACTGAGAATATCCCCCTTCAATGTCTTTGTGTCTTCATTTCCATCCTGCTCATACCTCAGATTTCTCCCCTGTTCCCAGGTAATGCAGATCATTAAAACCCAGACCTTCGGTGACCAGAAGGCATCAGATATGCGCAGGGAAACCCTGGCTCCAGTGCTTTCTTATCTCTTTAAATCCATGCATTTTCATTTTTGTCCTGCAGGAAGATCTCTTATTTTGCCTCCAGGTCAGACAGGTGTACAGAGAGATTTTGAAAAATAGATTTTAGCTGGAGAGTCTAGGTTGTAGCAGGGCATGTTTCCTGATCCATTTTGCTGAATGTGGCAGTCTCCTTTATCAGACCTCTTCCCCATTCTAGCACCGTATTTTTGTCATCGAGACGCATGTCAGAAGTGCATTATTGTTGGAGTTCTATTAGGAAGACCGGCACAGGGATTTCAGGAGTGACTTGAGAATAACCATCAAAATGTAAGGTACTGATGATATTTAGGGTCTTATTAAAATGTCTTGTATATTTACCAATTGTCAGACACTTTTCAAAGCAACTTTTTGTAATTTTTTATCACTACGCCGTCAGTACCTTACCCCTATTTGATGGAAGAGAGAGTGGAGGCACAGACGAGTGAAGTAAGCCATCCAATATCACAGGGGCTTGACTAGCTGTTAGGCTGATGTGGGTCGGAGAGGGTTCTTTGTTGGGTTTCTGTGCATGCTATTTTCCCAAGTGATCCTGGGAAAAGAGTGACTTGCCTGCTCCAGTGAAAACTCACCTCCTGTATACATGTTGCTGGGAGCATAGGGGTGGGGTGCGTGTTGGCGCATGCAGTTTCCTATATTCTAAAAGACTGGAAGATTGACCAAGGAAGCAAATCTACTCAAGGTTTCACACGCTGTCGCGAATTGTATTTTCCAAAGATCGTCACAAAAACTTCCCCATTCCATTTGCTGTTTGACAATATGTTCTTGCCACTTCTCCATCAAAGGTGACATTTAATTGCCCTTCTGAAAAATCTGTAAATTTGAGTGCCACGTGATGGAACAAGACTTTGGATGGCGCTGGTCCTAGCGGATGCAGGGACCAGCCGTTGGGTTTTCCCTCAGCCGTTGGGTTTTCCCAGCTGAGGTTGCTGACATTGTAGAACAGAGGCAAACCACTGTTGCTGGGCCCTCTCTGAATTTCCAAAGCACAGAATTCATGTGCATAATAAAATGGTTGCTGTTCTTATACTATTAAAGTTGGGATTTTTATTACGCAGCAGTAGTGATTGGACATATCCCCAAAGAATTAATGAAGCACTTGTTTGAGGTAAATTCCCAGAGCCTAGACACTACCCCCATGCTTGTTTATGTGTTACATGGTGGTCGAGGCTAAACTTTACAACCAAGCTTGTGTTAACTTGGTTGTCATAGTGCTTTTCACAAATGTCATATGTTTGAAGAGTAGGAGAAATTGCTTTTATAAAATTCCATGAGACTAACATCCTCAGATAAATCACATGGCAAAGGTACAGATTTTGGTCTTTTAAAATATTATATATTTTAGGCTGCTATATCAAAACCTAAAAATAGCAACTCTCAAACAGCAAAGTATATGAATTTGCGTACATAGATTTTTATAACATCAATTTTAATTATTCAGAAGTTTTCTTTTCTTTTTTTTTTGTATTTGCTGTGATCAAGGTAGAGATGGAGAATGGACATTTAAATAACTGAGGGAATATCACTGTATATTACATATTTATAAATTAATATTTTATTTAAATGATATTTAAACATCCTGCTGTAGCAAATACATCAGTGACATGGAACTTTTCCAAATTCTAGACTGCTGTAAGTACTTTAAGATTCAGAGGAATGATGCTGAGCTATTAGTTTCAAGAAATACATTCAGATTTCAATATAAAACAGGGAATAGTCTAAATTACTGTCCTATTTTCTAATTATTCTGCATCATTCCTTTTTGTTGGTTTTCATAGAGATTAGAGGCTCACAAAACATGATTATAGCTTTGTCATATCCAAGACACGATTCAAGATTATTTTCAAGCTTATAGAAAAATTTGATCAAACCTAGAAACTGTCCATGAAATTTGAAACCCAGATTTAAAAATTTTTCAGGTAATACATAAATGTAATCATTTATTTTCAGAGATATGCCCATTCACAAATAGGCAAAAGAAGTCTACTGGAGTAGAAGAAAATCTGACCACCTGAGTGGTGAGTATGTGACTGCCACAGCACCACCATTTCAAGAGCTGATCACACTTGTGTCCAGGTTACTAGGTCTGTCTCTTTCACATGCTTTCCGTGCTCTGCAAAAAAATTAGAGTAATATTTTATGCTTGAATCTAGAATGTTCCAGAGATTTAGAAAACCATCTAAGTCTCGGATGGAAGTTTTTCAGTCAACCACAAAACATAGTTACTTTAAGACAACAAAATCTAGCAGGAAGAAGAAAGTATAGCTTTGTCAAACCTAGGACTAAGCCGATCTGGTTTAGTCTTCATTGATCACCCCCCAAATTTTTCTAAAATCTAAAAGAGAAAGTTACTCCAAATCAGTCTCCACAAATAAAAATCTACTCAAAGTCACCTCTATGCATATAATAAAAGGGGAGATATCAAATATAAAAATCATAAAGCTTAATTAAATTTTTGAAACTTTCCCCAAGAATTTAGACAAAGAATGCAGCCAGCCTGCCTTAGTGATTATACAATGATCACCAAGGAGGCAGCCTTATAAGAAACCTAGTTAAACTCTAGCGACACTACTCTGCCTGTTTAAAAGTGGGCCATAATGCAAGGAAAAGTAATTAAGAAGCCCAGAATGCTCTTGTCCATTTAAAGCATAATATCAAAGCCAAATATTCCAGGGAATGTTAGGCAAGGAGGACTTGTTTGCATTAATTAGAAGGTAGTGTCTGGTGCTAATACAAATGAAAGCCATCAATATCTAGCTAGTGGACTTGAACCAAAAGGGACTTCCTATCTCAGGGCACATTTACCTTAATTGCAACTCTCAAAGCCTTTTTCCATTGAAATTATATGGGCTTCTATCAGAAATGAGGTCAGCATATTCATGAGGTATATTAAAATTGTTTCTTTTTACAGACTTTCAGCCATTTCAATATAGGAAAAGTCTTTCAGCATTCTATGTGTTTTCTTTCTCTTAGCTTGAACTTTGATCAAATTTTCTACTACCTGTAGTGGATCCCAATGAATAAATTACAACACCATGTAATTTATACTAATGAAACTGATAAAGTAATGGTCCATTCATTGAACAGAACCAGTTAATTCAAATCCAGAAACCTATAGTGTGGTGTGCCATGGAAGAAGTTATATTATCAGCCAGCATGATTAGAAGCTTAATGAGACCTACAGAGGTGTGATCAGGTTTAAATAGCAAATTGACTTTTAAAGTTTTTTTTAATCTTTATTTAAATGTGATTGCCAAAATTATCACTGGATCAGAACTAGAATCACAGACAGAAGTGGAAGGTCTGACTATTGTCTATTGCCATTCCCTCCCAATGTGTTTGAGGTAATTGAGACACGATAAGAATAAACTTTTCCCAGTCACTGTAAGGTCACAACATGGGTCAAGTTTACTAAGTCCTTGTCTGGTGGCCTAAACAAAGTGCTACGTGGAAACCACGTGAAATTGGTGTGGGGGTTGGTATCATGTGCCCTTTAAGGTGAAACCAAAACTGAGTTGAGTCCTCCATCTTTTAGTGTCCATTAAGTACAAAGCAGCCCCAGTGTTCTCTGATTCTCCACAGATTTATATTCTCATGCACACATCATGTACTGATTCTCAGCCACTAAACTTTCAGCCTGTCTCAGGTCCTTCCTCTGGCGTCTGTTCTTATCTCTCTGCCTCACACTGTCTGTGTGAAAAGGTGTGGAAATACTTCTCAGTTCGTATCACTCTATCTGCAGTGATTTCACCATAGTAGACCTTTCCAGAGGAGTCATGGAGATGGAGGACAGGCAGTAGCCCATCACATCGCATGGTAAAGAACAATAAAATATTAGGTACTAGATAACCCCATTCTGAAAAACACTACCTTTCCATACCTGCTAGAGAAGCTCTCCAGGACAACATCCCCAAAGCGGATGGTCTCACGGCTTCCCTGAGGCTTTGGACCTAGCTCCAGCCCAGCTTTTACTAAATTCATGTGGGCAAATGTGACCCCATCGCCTGAGGCCAATAGCAGGGTTCCCCAGCTTCTCCTCCCTCTTCCTGTCTCTGATAATGTACATGCCACAAGACAAGAGATCTGGCTTGCTCAGCAGACACTCAATGACTCAGGTGATACAGTGTGAGTGTGAAAGTGTGTGGGGGTAGTTCAATTTCCATGTGGTACAATTTGATCAATGGGATAAAGGAGAAACGAGAGGCCAGCAGATAAATTCCTTCTTTTTCCTCTTTCTCCTGGATTATCCTGAGGCCTGGTGTTTTCATTAAATTCATCTGAAAATACCCCACAGGCCTAAGTGACTAACAGTGTTTCTTCAAAAGCACTGGGCAGTTCGGTCATGCACCAAGAGATATTCTCCCTCACTCACTCCCTGAGATTGTACCTGCGAATAAAGTATGAGCTTTTACGCTTTGCCTCAGGCTCGCTTTCCTGGGGAAATTTGCCTAAGTCTTTCTAGATGGCAGTCCCTTAAACAAGGGACTTTGCTGTTGGATTTCCCTCCTGAAGGCAGTGCTGGTAGTAAGTGGTGTGGGGGAACTCTGTGTGTGCTGTGGCAATGTGGCTCAGCTTTCGCCTGTGTTTAACTGGGGTGACAGGAGGTGGAAGGATAAGTATCTGCAGCACTTAACGAGGTTTGCAAGCAGCAATAATTATATGATTTGTGAAGTGGAGTTGCTTATTTAAATGACATTAAAGCCGTTGTAAAATAAAAGTTAACAAGATCATGCCATTTAATTATGAACTTAAGGTACGTCCTGAAGGCCAGAAAACTCTTATCTAACCTTTGAAGAAGTCCATGACAACGTAAAGCCACAGGACACACTGCACTGAAAATCAGACCTGGGATCTCACTACAAGACTAAAGGATCTGAAAGGAAACTAATCACACAGATGTGAAAGGTCCTTAGGTCAAAGTCAAGTCTTTCAGAAACATCCCTGCACTATGAGATAGTGTCATTTGAGGGAAAAGCCTGAGAATTTTGAACCCCGGACTGTTTTTGCTGATTGAAGTAGATCCTTTAAGTTGTCAGAAGGAAACAGCCTCATCTTTCCTGTAGAATGTGTGATTACATCACTTAAGGAAGTGACATCACATGATGTTTTTCTTCCTCAAGACTTTGTCCCACCACCACCACTGATTTCAGGCAAGGACATACAATCACTTCCCTTCCGCAGAAAGACATAGGCTAAATGTCAAAGGTTCTGTGGGACCAGGCTGATATGTACAGACAGGCACTGTGGGAACACGGGTGGGATTGGGACTTGAGAGCATTCACCTAGAGGAGGAGGATGTAGGATTGAATCCGGGACAGGAGAGAGGAGCATGTACTTTTGACTCTAGATTGAATATTTTGTCAGAGACACCTGGGCAGTTCTTAAGCATTCACTGGCAGGACTCCCTATAGCCTGGACTTCCTTATGACCTACAGAAAGAGGCAAGTGTCAGAACTTCCCTGGTATTCTACTAAAGATGATGTCAGGAGGCTCAGGGAGATTGGAATGTGAGAGAAGGTTTATTATGTACAACTGAGAACCCATTGCTGACAGTCTTCTCCAGAGGACCCCGGAGGGCATTCCTCTCACTAAGATTATAAATCATGCACGGGTGAAGGGATCAAGAGCACTCTACGAGAAAGCCTGGTCATGGATGTCCTCTGTAGCTCAGGATTGGTGGTGAATGGGGATCAGAGAAGCCAAGTCAAAATGGTGATTTTCCATTTTACAGTGGATGCAGTGATTCAGTGATGAGAGATGCCACCATTTAACTGGGTTCCCTAACAGCAATGGCAATGGCAGGGTTATTAAATGAGAGACCAGGAGTAGGATTTATCCATCAAAAGCAAGGTCCTACCATGGCAGGCTACAGGCTGGAATGACAATCACCAGGCCTCCGTCCACAGGGATCTGGGACAATGGCTAAAAGATCATGGGGCTTTTAGTCACTAGATAGATGGATGGTTGACTAAAGTATTGTTCTACTTGTATATTCAGAAAAAAATTAAGAGCTGTCAAGCAGGAATTGAAGCATGCTGCTGCAGTAGAAAAGTGTCATCTCTAACCCAGTTTACCTATGTCAACCTGGTCATTGAGCCCTGTGAAGGAGAGTCCAGGTCCCCTTGAGGAAAACTCCTGTAATGTTTCCTCGAGACTCGTCCTCCTATCCCTCCAGAAAGGCAATTACAGCCACCTTCTAGGGAGTCTCTACACTAAGGATGTGAGATAATCAGATTTGGAGGATTATTAGACACATATCTGAGCTGCCACTGAAGTCAGGATATCTGAACGCCATAATCATCCTACAGATAGAATGGTGGCATATAGAAGCAAGGTGAAAAATGAAGATTTTTCTCTATCAGTGGATCCAGTGATTATGTGCACCTGCCTGGGGTGATTTCTCTGCCAAAAGTGCAAATTTGGAAGAGGTATAATTAGAAACTGAAATAATTTTACCTTGGTTCCCTGACCAATGGAGGAAAAGACATCAAGGTAGAAGATGTAGAAGTGCAAGTCCTTCAACTCCCAAGAAGAAAAAGTCAGAAGCACTACCATATTCCCCAAGGAACCGAAGAAACAAGAGCCCCCACAGTAAATCTGAAGAACTGAGCAGTGTTGGTTCCTATCCATCTTCATTCAATGGATTTTCATTTAATTTTGCCTTTGCAAAAATAACATGTATCCTGGAAGACGATGGTAGACTACCCTAAACTGAGAACACTCTGACACAAATCTCAGCGGGTGTGCTGACAGCCAGATGGGATGTTTTCACTGGAGCAGATAAACAGCCTCCAGGCTTGGTGTGCAGTGATTAAACTGGAGAATGTTTCTTTCTTGATACCACTCAATAGGGATAATAAAAAGCCATTTGTCTTTACTTGGCAAGGAGAGTAGTACAGTTCAGTAATCAATTCCACAGAAAACCTGGCCACCTTGACATTCTGTAGAACATCTTGCTGGTCCATGGTGTTGGTGACATCATCCTAATTGGATCCTGTGAACAGCAAGTGGTAAATTCTGTCTCAGACATCTTGGGATGTCAGAGTCAAATACTATAGGCTAGGGGGCTTAAATAAGATAAATTTATTTTCTCATCGTTCTGGAGAATAGACGCTCAAGATGAAAGTGCCAGCAGATTTGGTTCCTGATGGGGCCTCTAACTTAGTTCATTTGGGCTGCTGTAACAAAAATACCATAGACTGGGTGGCTTAAAAACCGGCAGAAATTTGCTTTTCACAGTTTTCTGGGCTTGAGAATTCCAAGGTTAAGGTGCTGCCATATTTAGTGTTTGCTGAGGGCCTGCTTCTTGGCTCACAGACGGCTGTCTTTTTGCTCTGTCCTCATACAGAAGAAAGGACAAGGCAGTTCTCTGGAGTCTCTTTTATGAGGGCGTAAAATTCATTCATGAGAGATCCACCATCATGACCTAATTACATCACAAAGGACCCATTGTCTAACACCATCACAATGGGGATTTGGTTTCAGCCTATGAATTTGTGGGGGGGACATGAACATTCATCCTGTAGCATGTTTTTTCCTGGTTTGTAGACAGTTGCCTTCTCACTTTGTCCTCACATGGCAGAAACAGAGAGAGACGGAGAAAGAGAGAACACTTTGCTGTCTCTTCTTATAAGGGGACTTGCAAGAAGTTTAGGGATAATTTTGAGAGGCAGTGGAAAAGGGAAATATTCCAGTGGGAAGAGCAAAAGGTCTGGGGAAGATATGTATATGGATTCTTGGGAGTGGGGATAAAGTGCATGGATTTTTGATGTTAGTCAGCCATTATCCTCAGCCACCTCTGGGCTGGTACATTCAGCTCATGAATAGAGTGCTCTTAATAACAGGGCTGGAGACAACGTGTGGGCCCACGAGCATGGGTGTCTCTCAACAAATTTAGTAATTACACAGCCGGTTGTTCTGGTAGCAGAATTCAATGCTTAGCCTGGGCAGCTCTTCATTTCTCAGAGACCTTCCAGCCTCTTCGTAGTGTGTCAGTTACAAAGCACCCTCCCCCTTGGCTGTAGCAGCAATTTTTGTTTCCTAGAATTGTTATGTATTTTAGATGTTGAATTGCCTTCACTGATAGCAATCTGCCTCGAATTACCTTCAACCCAAGGGTTGTAGAAAGCTTTCTCCATCGATGTCATATCTAATGTGTCATTGCCCCAGAACAACAGACTTATTTGAAGACAAAGCAGACATCACATCAGTGTTTCTGGCCATGGAATCCATCTGTCCTACTATGTGTCTTACTACAGAGAAGCTGTTGAGCAGACCGAGTACTCAGCTAATGGTCATCTTCAGGGCAATGCCTTGGAGGGTTGAAGCCCTATCCTCTGAGATAAGTCCTCAGTAAGGGCATGGAACCCATTGCTGAATATGGTGCATGTCCCATTGGTTAGAATACAGAGCTCCAGGGCGAAGCCTCTTATTGAGGGCTCCCAGTGACCCGCTTCTGGAATTCGTGCTGCCTGTTGCTCTTCCCAGTTAAACTTAGGCTTCTGTAGGTTAGGGGGCAAGGTTCTCAATGCAGAAATATTCCTCCAGAAGAAATAGTAGGCCATGACAAACAGCTGACCAGTTTGAGCTTCTACTGTATTGGAAATGCAGACAAAATAAATAAATAAATAACAATGAGTTGCATTTCTGGCTGGAAATTTTGGCTTCTTTAGCCATTTCCTTGATGAAAAACCATAGTACAGGAGGTTGATCTGCCTTCCCCTGGGGCTGCTGAGCTTCTTAGGTATTAGCAAGTCCAGGAGATTTAACTTCGATTGAGACACATATTGATTGATAAAGGATTGGAGATGGGATGGATTTAGCAGATGCAATTTCTTTCCATCTGTCCATTCAAGGGACTATTTGGCAGCATGCTCTTTCTCGAAGGCATGTCCTAGATGAATTGTGGGACCGAACACCTGTCAGCATCTTTTTCTCTTTTATGAAACTGCAGATATTTTAATTATGCATCCCAGTATATCTGCTTATCTTTGTTTCCTGCCTCACTACAATTCTCCCATGTTTTGCTGCCGTGGGATTGCACCTCCTAATAACATATTAGAATGTACGCTGTGCCTCAAACTCTTTTTTCCAGGGATCCCATTGGCCAACTATCCTCCTAAAAATCTCCTGGCTCTCCATATGTGGTGCTGCCACTGTGCTTCCAGAGACCCTCTTTATGTTCTTCTCTTCTTAAACTGTAAAGAGTCTCATTTCTGTTTATTCCTTTTTTACCTAATAGTTTAGCTTTCTCTCACTCTCAGTGGAATCCTATTAAAACTATGACCCCAAGATCTCATCTTGTTTGTCATACCTACCAATTAATAAGTGTTTGAAAAAAAAAAAAAACAGTATCTCACTGAGGTGAATTCTGTGGAAAGGTTTTTCTTTTTTTCC
The DNA here is from genome assembly GCF_029289425.2 of Pan paniscus. Classification (NCBI taxonomy): domain Eukaryota; kingdom Metazoa; phylum Chordata; class Mammalia; order Primates; family Hominidae; genus Pan; species Pan paniscus. The sequence continues at coordinate 20,324,382 of NC_073256.2, forward strand.
TGTTAACTAAATGTGTAAATATTTGAGGGGTATCCAAAGGTCCTTCTTTTAAAACAGTCCTTTATTCCTATCTGCTTTGGTGCATGAGTGTTTAGTGTCACACTGATTTCCTGTGGGTTCAGACTTTGACTCTATCCAGCGTGTGGGTATGGGGAACACATTTGCTTTGTCTGAATAGGAACACGGCCCAAGATCACTCTTCACAGAATTTCTTTCTCTATTCCCCAAGACTCCAGCTATTGCCATAGGGAAGCATAGAATTATTTAGACTAGATCTTGATAACAAGTAGTTATCTACTTTAACAAGTCCTTTAAAGCCTGAGAGTCCTTGGATTCAAGTCTGGACAAATTTTGGCCTAATTGTCATGACTGATGGTCCTCAAAGGTCAGCCAGTCCAAATTGTGAAAATTCTTTGTATCTTGAAGAATCTTTAACATTTCTAGCCCTTCTGTCATTCTCAAGTACTGATTTATCAATTTTAAACAAGTATGTCCTATACAGTGGTGGCTGTGCTAGACACTGGGGATGGTGGGTTAATGAAGCTGTCACAGTTCCCACCCTTGGGAAGCTTAGTGTGATGGGAAAAGTGGATAAAGACATATTACGAGTAATTACATAATTTCTAGGATACAAAATGGTATCTGTGAAACAGCATATAATAGAGCCATATGGAATAGTACTCTGAGCTAGGATAGAATAGGTAACGAGGCTGCTCAGAAAGTGTAGCCTTCTCTGGATAAGAATATTCTCTATTTGTGCTTGTCCATATTGATGATATTAGAATAAAAGTTTACATCTTCGAGGAGGCAGAAGATTGGCTGGTGTTTGTACCATACATGTCAGAAATGGTTCAGCAATCATGAGTGACAATAACAAAATTTTACATGTCCTTCCGTCTTAATATATATGTATATATTATCTGTGTGTTATATTAATATATGTATATATTATATGTATATATAATGCATTATGTATATAATAATATGTGTATACATAATACAATAATTATATCACACATATATAATATGTACCTATATACACACAATATAATATATAGTATTATACATTGTATATATATACACACATATTATATATAGATATAATTTGTGTGTGTGAATATATATATACACACTCCTATAACACACATATTATATATAGATATATACATATATATAATTTATAGTATTATATAGATTGTATATATACACACATTATATATAGATATACTATGTGTGTATGTCTATATATATATACGCATTCCTTCTCCCGCTTCCACATCTTGTCCAGCTGCCCTCTCATTTCTCTGTGTGTCTCTATAGGAACTTCTCTTGTATGTCTTTACAGGACCCTACAAACTCCAATCCCTCTCTTCCTGCTATCCTTGGCACCAATGCCAGGTATCCACTCACCTCCACTTTCCACTTAATTATCTCTAGTGGTAAATTTAATGGTCTAGTCTCAAAACTCACTTTACTAGTCAGCCCATCAGCAACATTTGAAAAAGTCGAATGCTTCTTGTTTAAAACATTTCCTGCAATTGCACATACAAAAATCCTGCTACAGTAAATTAAAACATATCTGTGCTCAAAATCTTCGAACAACTTCTCATTTCACTCTGAGTACAAAGAAGAGGTCCTATGGTAGCCTGCGAGGCCCCTGATGACATGGCTGTTCTTCCTCATGCACTTTATTGCCCGGGTATCTCCCCCTGGCTCATTTGGTTACAAACACACTAGGCTCTTTGCTGCTCCTTGAACACACTAAGCAGACTCCCATCTCTGGTCACTGTCTTGTCAGCCCAAATTGCCTCATTTCTCCCCAAATGCTTACAGGACTTCCTCTGTCCCATCCTCTAGGTCTCTATTCATTGTGACATTTTTTAGCAAGGCCATCCTGGATGATGCAATCAAGAGTAGCAACAGTTTCTCATTCCTGCACTCCCCACCACTCTCCATGACGCCTTCTTTCCCATATCTCTTCTAGCCACTGACAGTACACATGGCACTTTGTGGTTTGGTTTTTGTCCTCCTTTGCTCAGAAAAATAGAAGCTCCTAAGGGCAGGGTACTTGGAATTCCTCACTCTCTGCTGCTACCTCCTTAGTTTAGAACAGTATACAACACATAGAAGGAGCTCAATTAATCTTTACTGAACAAATGCAAGGATCATTTCCACTGTGCTTTTGCTGGCTTTTCTCTACTGTGGTTTGAATTTGGCTGGGTTTTAAGGTTTGTTTCCCCTAATAGTTGAGCATCATTTTTCCCCCTTTTCATTTTCGTGGCCTCCAGGCAGGTGTGGGACCTCTGCTGCACCCAGAAATCCCATGGTGACAGGGAAGGAGACTAATTATCTTCCTGGTGCATGAGGGATGATTGTTGAGCCATTCTAGTCAAAAGGGAGAACAAGAAGGCTGCACAAAACCCTGGAGCAAATTAATATGCCTCTCAGCACAGTTTGTTCCTTCAGAGCTCAACAAAAAGGAATTACTTTTAGAGGTAAGAGGACCAGTTTATTAAATATACCTCCTCTGCCTATCAGCAGCATTGACTCAATCCGGGTATGCATGCTCCTCCGTTGGGTGGAGACTGCAGGTGAGGAAGGTGCAGGCTAATCAAAGACAAACCTCCTGCCCTCGAGGACTTGAAAATCTAAGCTATCGCTTGACTTGGTTGGCAGCGTTGTGGTGGGAGGTGACAAAAATAGGAGGAAAGAAGACAAAGTATGATGCAAGGGAACAGCATCCTTAAAATTTTACTTTTCTTCAAATGTGCCAAGAGCTTTTATATGTAAGTGTTGGATCACGTGGTCATTGCTTTGCCTGGCAAAGACATACTTGGCTATGAAGACCAAGTGCAATGATGTCGCCTCAAGAAACACAGCCTGACACTGTCAACAATTCAGTATTCCCTCCTGGACACTCTCAGAACACTTTGTGGTTGTCTTTATGATGCCAGTTTTTCACAGTGTATTTTAACTTATATCATCCTCCTACCCACACGTATACAACTATAAACTCCTTTAGGGCACAGACCATATCTTCCTTCCCTTTGAACTCCATTGCAGTTATTCTTCCAATGCCTGCTCCTCCACCCAGAGATCAAGATCTGCGTGGCACCCAGGCCTCAGTAGATTCATAAACCCTTTGTGTGATTTTAATGTTCTGCCAAGGTTGAGAACTGTCTGGTAGTGCCCCATTATTGCCTGATTTCAAAACCCTGCTACTTATGTAGCGGGAGACCCCAGTTTGAGCTGCATTGTCAGAATCCAGCTATGGCTCAGCTTAAACTCAAAGAGGTTTGGCTTCGTTCATTAATCCCTGGGCTCAGGGATCCAAGGTTTTCTGTTACTCAACATGCATCCAAGTCCAGACTTGCTCTGTCTTCTGGCTCTGTCTTTCTTAGCAGGTGACTTTTGTTTCCAGAGTTAGATGACGGATATGGTTTCTCCGGACAAGACTTTTCTGTTCCAGGATGGAGGAAGAATCAAGGGCCAAAGGCTTTCTCATGAGGCTTGACTTTTTATTCAGGGAAGGAAAGCTGTTCTCACAGATTTCTCCTTGTATTGTGTGGTACCTGAGAGATGCATATTGAGCTTCCTATCTGCTATAACAGAGGAAGGAAGGAGAAAGGGGCTGTGAATGGCTCTCGGGTGGCCAGCTCACTGGCCGACCACATCTGCAGGTGTAGGCTGGGGCTGCTAGGGTGTGTTTCTCTGAGTGGCTGAGAGGTATACTAAGGGACAAACTAACCCCCGAGTCCTACAGCAAAACTCACTTCATGTACAGTCTCAGAACTGGAAGAAAGGAAGTGCTTTTGTCCACCGCATGGGTTTTCTCAATAAGGTTTGTCCCTGCTCTGATCCAGACTAAATCCTAAGTGAATTAGATGCTGTGCAATGAAAAATATGTGGAAAAATTGTTCTTACCCACAAAAATCTTTTAAAAAGCATTATTACTTTGGTGTCTATCTAATAGATTGTAACACCAATGGAAAGATACAACTTTTCTCAACTTTGATTACAAAAGAGTACAATGTTGGCATCTGATGTAGTAATGCTCCAATCAGATACGGCTTTGGTACCACATCGATCCTGTCTGGGTCATGTGATTCTTGTTCCAGATATTGCTGTAATAGCCAGCTGCCCATGGGCTCAGTCCTATTTGATGAAACCTAATAGTCTTTGGCCTCCTGCCTGCAAAGCATGCCTTCTTCCTTCTGATCTGTTAATGACCAGTAAGACCACTTTGGTGTGTGGGAGATGGTCTTGCTTACTCCTTTCTCCCATTCAATTCGTAGCCATGAGATGCATTGATACAACTTCCCTAAGGTTCACCTTTGCAGCTCAAGCCACTGGTGGCATTGAATTGCGATGAGTTAGAGATTTTCCTTGCAACTGCATCTCTCTTCCTCCTTGCTTTGCTCTTTGTGTCTCTTGATGCTGTTTCCTGAGATTCTCCTTCCTAGTAAAATAATATCACGTAATGTCTCTGTTTCAGACTCTGCTTTCAGGGGTACAACCAGGTAAGACATTTGGTTCCAGGGTGGTTCTACAAAGTGTGTCTTCAGGTTTGGATTCTGGGGCCAGATTTCTCACTGCTGTGTTGGCAATTAGACCCCCATCATTGGTGTTAAATGTGGGGATGGTGTTACCTGCAATAGGCAGTGAAGTCACAATCACTGGGGCTTTCACCTATGGTTATACAGAATGAGCTCCACAAATAAGGCGAGGCATTGGGATGTGAGGAGCCTGTGGTGATGATGGAAAAACACGGCAGCGATATTTGTAAGGACTGTGGCATGGACCGGTTTCTTTACCTCTCCTAGAAACTTTGAAAAGAGAGAGAAAGAGAGAGGGAGGCAGGAGGAGACAGAAAAAGAGTCAGATGGGCAGGGGAAGAGAGAGAAAGACAGAGAGGGAAAGAGGGAGAGAGGGAGATAGAAGGAAGAAATCTTAAGCCTAGAGAAGCCAGTTGGCCTCTCAAAGCCAGCTCCAGCTTCTGCAGCAGCTACAGTGTTGCCATTTCAACTTTATGGAAACTTTCTGCCCTGCTAAATGCCACATTCAGGATGTCCTTGCAAGGATGGCACGTCTGCAAACGTGACTCAGTGCACATCCTCAGCGTGCTCTATGTCCTAGTTGTGACTCCGATGTGAAGAGGAGCACTTGGGCCTTTGATGGAAACACATAGATGAGTGAGCAGGAGAATTTTGCTACCTCAGTTTTCTCAGAAACCTCCAAAAGCCATCTTCTGCTCCTGACCGATTGTTGTAGGGGAACGACCACTTCCTACCTGAACACTCTAGAAGCTCCTTGGCTGAAGATGGCAATCAGGGTGCGAGGCGTGCAGATTTCTTGTGATAAGCTACCTGTGCTCATCATGGCCCAACCCCTCCTCTAATTTCAGGCTGATAGACAGGTCCAGGCCTCCACATAGCCAGGGTAGAGAAGGGCATTCCCTTTTCTGGGAGAAAATACCTTACACACTGGATGAGTTCAGGATCTGGCTAATTCATGTTAGCAGCAACCAAGAAAATATGTATGAGAAGGAATATTGATGGAACTGGGTAGGAAGAGAAATACACGGCTGGATGGGGAGAATTTATTGTCAAGGAGGCCATCTCTCCAGGTTCTTGATTCCATGTCAAGGTCTCCTGGGACCAGCTGGTCCTGATAGTTTGCGGGTAAGATCCAGTGAGCTGTGGATATCAGTTTGTCCTTGAGTAAACGGAGGTGGAGAACTTCCCTGGCACAGCAGGAAAGGCTCAGAAGGCTCAGCAAAGGTCAAAATGTTAGACTCCATGTACTACAGAGCTGTTCCCCCTTATCTATGGGGGATATAGTCTAAGACCCCCACTGATGCCTAAAACTGTGCTTATTCCAAACCCAATTGCCATCCATGGACCACATGTCTGTTCGGGTCTCCCACCCACACATTTATTATCTTTTCCATGGTAACATCATTTATCACACACTGTGCCTGTGACATTTGCAGTCTGAGACGTGACAGCCACACTAGCACAGATTTCTTTTTCCTTAGTCACAATGTTATGGGTAGAAGATTTGTTCTTACTGTAGATCTTAGCAGCCTCAGCATATAACTTTTTTTCTTAAGTTGAGAACTTTGATCTTCTCACTTAAAGGAAGCATTGTGTGGATTGTTTCTACCATATCCGAATTGCCAGCATTGCTACTCTTACTCTTCGGGGCCATTGTTAAGTCAAATAAGGGTGACTTGAACGCAAGGACCGTGATACTGTGACAGCTGACCTGGTAATCCCGACGGCTACTAAGTGACTCAAGGGTAGCAATATCTACAGCATGGATCTGCTGGACAAAGGCGTAATGCATGTCCCACCAGGATGGAGTGGGACAGCATGAGATTTCATTACGCTACTTAGCGCTGCAAATAATTGAAAACTTATGAATTGTTTATTTCTGGAACTTTCCATTTAATATTTTCTGACCACCGTTGACAGTGGGTAACTGAAACTGCGGAAGGCAAAGCTGTGGATAAAAGGGGGCTACTGTATAAAATCAGAGTGCTCTGGGAGAGTTCAAAGGACAGGCCCTTATCTCTTTAATTTAACATTTATTTTAGGTTTAGGGCTGCATGTGGAGGTTTGCTACAGAGGTAATCAAGTGCCATGCGGATTTATTCTACAGATTATTTCATTACTCAGGTATTAAGCTCAGTACCCAATAGTTCTCTTTTCTGCTCCTCTCCCTCCTCCCAACCTCCAACCTCAAGTAGACCACAGTGTCTGTTGTTCCCTTCTTTGTGTTCATAAGTTCTTATCATTTGGCTCCCACTTATAAGTGAGAACCTTTGTTATTGGTTTTCTGTTCCTGTGTTAGCTTGCTAAGGATAATGGCCTCCAGCTCCATCAGTGTTCCAGTAAAAGACATGATCTCATTCTTGTTTATAGCTGCATAGTATTCCATGGTGTATATGTACTATATTTTCTTTATCCAATCTGTCATTGATGGGCATTTAGGGTGATTCCATGTCTTTGCTATTGTGAATAGTGCTGCAGTGAACATTCTTGTGCATGTGTCTTTACGGTAGAATGATTTACATTTGTCTGGGTATATATCCAGTAATCGGATTGCTGCATTGAATGGGAGTTCTGCTTTCAGCTCTTTGAGAAATCACCACACTGCTTTCCCCAGTGGTTGAGCTAATTTTCACTCCCTCTTAGAGACACACCATGCTCTAAAGGCATCAGGGAATGCACAGGTTGCAGAGTTGGCACTAGTCTCCCAGTGATTTTTCTGTAGGCCACGTGGGAGAGGGGTAGCTGGTGCAGCAGAACAGACTCCCTTAATGACAGTGAGGGCTGATGGGACTCTGGAATGGCCAAGGCCAATGGCAAAACTTAACCTTCAGAGGCAAGGCGGGAACAGTTACTGCAGTGGGCAGTGAGGCTGGAGTGGCAATCAAGGTGTGAGACATGTGGGGCCAGTGACTGTGGCTGGAGAACTTGGTGCTTCCAGAGGAGAGATGCACGCCCAGCCAACGTGGGTGCTGTTTAGCACCTATAGTTTAAAGAGAGAAAGAGAGAGAGCCAGCAGGTAGAAGGCTGATGTCAGTCTCCCAAAGAGAGTCATACATCCTCACCAGGTCCAAGATCTCAGTCATAAAAGCAGAGTCTATGGATTGAAGGGAGAACCAGATTCTTCTGAGGAAGGCCTCTGAAACACCTCTGCAAATGCATCTGTTAAATATTCCCCAGCTTCTCCCCAAAAAGACATAAGGCCATTTTCTAGAGAAGCTGTGAGGTTTCTTCTGCTCTGCCAGTGGGAGTCGAGGCCAAGACACTGTTGCTCCAGGGGCACAATGCTTTGCAGTGGCATCCGTGGTGGCCATGGAGATGCATGGTTGTGGTGGCATACACCCAGAGGCTGCGGGACTCAGGGACGATGAGTCCCAGAAAGCTTCTGGTCATTGCACAGATGTCAGCCACAGAATGAAGATCACCTTGCATTGGGTAAGATCTAACAATACTGTGAAAATCCTACTGGTTTTGCAGGCAGAGAAGCTGGATTCTCTTTGAACTACAGGCTGAATTCTTGATGGAGAACAGGTAAGGATGACACTGCAAGACAAAATGTGGTATAAGAGAGGACCCGGGAAAACATAAAATACCCTAAGGACTTCCTTTCAAGCATGATTCTGTAACTCAAAAGAATGATGAGCACTTGGCAACAGTTCAGGGAAAAAAGAATCAGAGAAATACAATATAGAATCGTTAATATCACTATTAATTTATGAGGCCTGAGAAAGCATGGGTGACAGCCACATGGATGATTTAAAGACAAAAGTGACCGTTTCTCTTTGCTGTCAAGTGAACCTAAAACTGCAATGGACAGTGAGGCTGGAATGGCGATCTGAAACTACATAGTTTTTTACTTTTTAGACTCTTAATAATTTTTCTTTTCTTAAATTGATCCTGAATTTGAAAAAAAAATGATTGTACATTAGGCTGAATGGAGCTTATCCTTTCTTGCTTTGTTTTTCCTTCTACAAATGCTGCCACGATAAAATGACTTCCTGTTTAAATAGTGCCTTAAGGTGGTTTATAAATAGCTTCTGTAAAGAATTTCCAGCTCATCTTTTTCCTCATACCTTCTTATGAACACAGTACTATCCACATTTTAGAAACAAGAGTGAAACTTGAAGACAATAAATGAACTGCCCAAGATCACACATCCACCAGGAAGGGCTGTGATGGGAACTCAGCTCTGCCGTTACCTAAAGTGGGGATCTTCCCTCAACATTACTGTGAATCTCTGAACACAGTGCTCAGTGGAGAAGACCCTTATTCAGACAGCACTGAGGGGCCAGGGCAAGGTGATGATGATGGCAGTCAGTTACATTGTTATAATCAACAGGAATCCTGGCAGAGTTTAGTTTGCTTTATGTTTCGAAGATGAAGAAAAACAAACTGGCAGGAAGGAGACAGAAGGTACATGGTAGAAAGGATGCCACATGCTAATCTTGAGTTATGTGGCAAACAGGTGACATTGAGAGAATACGGCATATTTACAGGGATGTGGTTGAAAGTTGGAAGGGAAATATTTGGGAAGGCAGTAATGCAGTGAAAATCTCGGAAAGACATCGGGACCCAGGAAATGTAGCTGTAGAGTCAGGAGAGGTTATTAAGCAGAGTGTGAGATGCCTACTGAAGACAACTCATGAAAATATTGGGTCCAAATAGCTGAAGGCAAAAGGTGTTTCCCAGAGGAAGGGTAGGCTTTGCTCAGAGGTGGGACAGTTTCCTGGCTGAGGTAAGTAGTATTTTATTTATTTATTTATTTATTTTGAGACAGTCCCTTCTGTCACCCAGGCTGGAGTGCAGTGGCGTGTTCTCGGCTCCCTACAACCTCCGCCTTCTGGGTTCAAGCGCTTCTCCTGCCTCAGCCTCCAGAATACCTGAGACTGCAGGCACACACCACCACACCTGGCTAATTTTTGTATTTCTAGTAGAGACGGGTTCACACCATGTTGGCCAGGCTGGTCTGTAACTCCTGACCTCAAGTGATCCACCCACCTTGGCCTCCCAAAGTGCTAGGATTATAGGTGTGAGCCACCGCGCCCAGCCATAGTATGTGATATCTTGTTAGTGAATGTTCTTATTATACAATGGTCATAAATTGTAATAAGTACAGATAAGAAAAATATAGTGTTAGGAGATCGTATATTAGGGAAACTAAATTTGAATGGGGGAGGCAGAAGGATACCTTTGAGGATGTGACATTTAATAAAATACCTGGTTATGTGTAAGTTACAGCTTGAATTCTCTGAAAACTATTTTTTGAGGGGTAAACTTAAAGTCACCATGAATATGTAATTGAATACATATTTTCTACAATAAATAATTATTTTATTATGCTTCATATCATTGTTCAGTTTTTGTATTAAAGTCCTATATGTTATTAATCATGGCTGGGTGCGGTGGCTCACTCCTGTAATCCCAGAATTTTGGGAGGCTGAGGTGGGCAGATCACTTGAGGCCAGTTGTTCGAGACCAGCCTGGCCAACATGGTGAAACCCCATCTCTACTAAAATTACAAAAATTAGCTGGATATGGCAGCACATGCCTGTAGTTCCTGCTACTTGAGAGACTGAGGCAGGAGAATCACTTGAATCCAGGAGGTGGCAGTTGCAGGGAGACAAGATCATGCCACTGCACTCCAGCCTGGACAACAGGACGAGACTCCATCTCAAAAAAAATTATGTATGTTATTAATCATAATATACATGCCTATGTACATAGACATTATATACATATGAGTGTGTATTTACATTTTTGCCTATAAATATGATAGTGAGAGCCAAATCATGTTATTATAAAAAACTAGAACTAGTAATAATAGATTTATTTATATTCATTAACACTAACTGAGATCAACTCTAAAAATTAAATATGAATCCCTAAATACTTGAGAATACTCATGACAGCTCAAGCAAAGAATGAGAGCCTTCAAAAACTTTATAAGTTTATTTGGCTTCCACAAATTCCGACATCTTCAGATGATTCCTCTCAGATCCTGGTACCTTTAGAAAAATGTATGTGGTAAGTTCCACAGTGGTTTACAGCAGACTAGACAGTTCCAAGAGAGGTCAGTGCTGGTTCTTAACCTCAGCAAGTTTGACGTCACACATAAATGTCCCTAACTTTCTGTCACCTTTACCCTTCCCCAACCCTGGCCCGCTCTTCTTTCCTTTGGATTTCCTCTTCCTGGTCTTATTTCTTGTGATTCGGGATTTGTGCCCTAATGGACTGGGGTTCATTCCCAGCCTCTCCCCATCACTGACTTGGGCACTGCCCCTGCTTCATTATTTCAGCCTTGTTAGTTACTAAACTTCCTCTCTCCTCAGGCAGCAGCTGTACCTATCCTTATAGAAAAGGAAAAAAAGTCAGTCAGTCTCATGTCACCAGAGGACATTGTCGAGGAATCTCCACTGGTAATTAATCAGCAAGAATACTTTTGAAATGGAAAGTTTGCATATCAGTTTCCTTAGCATGACGGAGCATTTCAAAGATTTGCCCAGACACCTCTATAATAAATACGTGGTCTTCCTTGGGTTCAGGCTGTGGATTCTTGATGGTAGGAGCTCTGTGCTACTGGGCACTTTAACAGAGCTCACCAGTGTGGAGGCACCTGGACAGATGAACGAACAGATAAATGAATGAGCAGGATGTGAAATTGCCCATTCTTGTTTGTCATTTCAGCGGTCTGTTTCCTTCCAAGTCCTGGAATTCTAATGCGGGTGATTTAATTCCGTATGTTTCCCCATCAATCAAGAGAATTTTTGTTTGACTCAGAGTGAAAGGTGCATTGCTTTTGCTGGTGGGGAAAACAGTAAAACAGGCAACTGGGCAGTGAGTGATTGGGAAGGAAAGGGAGATTGCAGAGCAAAAAAGCATTTTCACAAGGACACATTTGGAGAAAGACTAGGAGGCCTGGAAAGCAAATCTTTATTTCAAACAATCCCTGTGGTTTCTTAGAAGGAATATGTTGATTCAGGGAATCTACAGTGTCCATCTTAGGAGATGTCCCAGTAGGGGTATGCTAAAATGGAATGAGGCACAGGGCACTATTTCTTTTATATTTATATTTAAACATGTTATCAATTATATATGTAATATAAAAATATTATATATATTTTCTATATTATATAATACAATATATATATATATTATATATATATATATGTATACACACAGACACATGGTGCTTAAAATATAGGGAAAGAACAATTTAAAAAGTGTGCCAATAAGCCAGGCAAGGTAAAGAGAAATAAAAATTTTAATGTTTATTTTTATGAATTTACCATTTGTAAATGTAGCTTCATTCATTCTTGCAAACTTTTTTTGTTGTTTTTGAGAGCCACCATGAAGTGGGCACAGTGAACCTAGGTGACAACATCCTAGTCGTCTCTGTTTTGCCTTCCGAATGGGGAGAAACAGACAAGAGAGGAAGAGGCAGAGTCTGTTGGACATTGTTGGGTGTTATAGAGAAAAAGAAAGTGGGGGAAGGATGAGAAGTGAGCCATGGCTGTTGGATGGTGATAGACGTCTGCGTACAGACCTGGAGGAGCTGAATGAGGGAACTATGCTGATGCCAAGGGAAGGACATTCCAGATGGAATCTAGAGAGAAGACTGTGCCTAGGCTCTAACGTAGGTACCAGCTAGCTGTGCAAGGACACCAGAACAGAGGGGGTCAGATGCTGTGCAAATGAAAGCATGCTACAGTACTTAAAAGGGGACCCAGTGACTCAGATGCCTCCATCATCCTCTTACTGTGGTGGAATTCCCACTCTTGCCCTTGGGACACCTCATTTCTAACTACTCAACATGTGTCTGCCTAACATGACCACATGGGGCCACCAACAACCTTACATAAAATATTATAAACATTATTTTATTTGGACAAAATAAATATGGGATATACGTTTTAACATTTTCTTTCTGCATTCAGTGAGTGTTCTCGTGCATTATATTTTAGGGATCATTCCTCTTACCCCTCACTCTCACAGTATGTTATGATGACTTATTGGTTACCATTTAATTACTTTACCATTTAAATACTTCTTAATTAGACTGGGCTTGGCATTATTTCAAATTCTACTCTGAGTCTCAGGCTACATTGCTTTCCAACTCCCTCTCCCAAGTGTATGTTAGAAACATCTAGATGCAAGAATAATTTTAAATACAGTGATACAATGACTTCTCTACTGGAAATAAGCTATCCTGCTCCATTTCGAAACAAACTAACCAAATAAATTAAAGGACAGAGTGTGTTTGTACATGTGTATGAATGTGTGTGTATATGTATGTGTATTTGTTTCTTATGTGTGTATGTGTGCATGTGCATATGTGTATATAATTGTGTATGCATGTGAGTGTATGTATTTTTGTGGATATATGTGAATCAATGCATGACTGTGTGACTGTATGTGTATGTGTGTGCTTGTGTGTCTGTGTGTCTGTCTGTCTGTGAGCCAGTTCATGAGGGCCTTCTGGACATGCAATTCTTGCACCAGCTAAAGGGATTTGAGCTGAGAAGTGGTGTGACTTGACGTAGGTTTTGCAAGCATCACTGTGGCTGCTCTGTTGAGAAAGGAGGGAGGGAAGCAAGCAGGGAGTACAGCTTGAGGCTACTGTAATACCCAGGTAAGGGAAGATCACAGCTTGGTTCAATGTGGAAGTGATAGATATACGGAGGAGAAAGTGAGAATTGATCCAGAATCCTGGGTGTCAGTCCCAATTCTGCAATATACCAGCTAGGAGACCCTGGTCACCTCATTTAACCTTTAGCTTTTCCTATCTATTTTGTCTCCTCCAAAGAGGCATTGTGAGACTAAAACAAGGTGGCAATATGTAGAAGCATTTCCCAAAATCTGAACATCTCTTTAGTCAAGCATGTTGCCCAGAGCAGGATTTCACAAACATTGAATCAAATTAGTGGATCATGGAATTAGTTTAGAGGGTCACATTCAGCATTTAACAATAACAGAATAAAAGAGAACAGATGAGACATAATGTTTGGGAAACATCAGCATGGATGTTAAAGAATGAGATTTTGAGTCAGACAACCCTACATTCCAAGCCCCATGTCAACTACTAACCTGTTGTTTGGCACTCCACACGTTAATGTATCTCTCTAGTCCTGTATACTTATCTGAAAAGTTGATACATTTAAAAAAAAATTCCTGCCTCATGAAATTTTGTAATTAAATGAGTTAGTACACTTAAAGTGCTTAGCAATATACTTGGCATATAGTAAGCCCTCATTAAAATAATTATTAAAGATTATAGTAATTATAGATTAACAGGTACAAAACCAGTGTGTAAATTACTATTTACCAAATTAGTACGTTATATTGTTAAGTGATCATAACAGACAAGTGCATGATTTAGAAATGTTTATGGGATTTCATATGAATTTGTTTATATCTGAGTTCTCCTTAGCGACTCAAACCTAAAAAGAACAGAAATATTCCTCACAGTGTTTGCTGTATTTCCAATGTTTCCACATACATCTCTAATCTGTCTAAGCTGACAGAGACCAAAAAAAAAAAAAAAAGACTTATTTTTTTGCGCCGTCTACTGAAGTCATTCTACCAAAAAGCGCATTCTACCGCACACAGTCAGTTATCAACCGAAATTCTCCTTCCTTGGACGATTAGTCATTATTGCCACTCTCCTCACCTACTCATCCTAGAAGACTTTTCAGAATTTTGCATTGCCAGATTCTCTCAGAGTCAAGCTTTCCAACCTCAGGACCCCCCATGCACTTGGTTTAAAGTGTGACTGATTTATTTAATAATGAGTTTAGTACAGAACTGTTTTCCTTCTTAAGTGTTTAGTTTTAAGATGGCAAGGAAATTCTTGTCTATCTTTTCAGTTAACATTAGTCATAGTTCATCCTTCTACCTTATTAGGTCATACATAGAATTCTACTGTGCCTTTGGGATTTGCAAGATTTATTCTTTCATCAAGCTGGACATCCTACTGTTCCCCACAGAGCTTTTGCAAACACTTGCCTCATTTCTTCTGTTTGTTCACTGATTTAGGTTGCAAATACGCTAAGCAATCCAAGGTCCTCTGTATCTGACCTATTAATGCAATGCATGTCTTCCATTCTAGGTGTTATCTTTAATGTTTATTTTCCTAAGTGCTTTGTCATCCTCTAAAATCCTCAGCTTCTTTATAAACAAATGAATAAATAATGTAGAAAAACAGCCATTAACAAGATCACAGTATAGTTCTATAATACTTAGTGAATATAGTCTAATGTCTTTGTAGCTGACTAATCAGTTCACTATTTTTGTTTATACTAAATGAAATTTAATGGTTTATAAGCTTTGCCTTGATTGCAGCAATTAGTAAATGAAAATGTGTTTGCATTTCCACCTGTGTGTTTGCATTTCCCAAGTCTTTTCTCACAAGGGAACCCTATACTAATAGCTCTAATCAAGGCCAACTACCTCACACACACAGTCAACAAATCTAAAAAAAAAATAGTAACACAGATAGTACACTTTTTTCATGCTTTGAGTAAAATTCAGTTCTTCTTTCATGCCAACGTGTGTATTTTATGTAAGAAAACTCTAGCTTATAAAAAAAAACTTCTTACTATAAAAGAGTGATAGAAAACAACACATTTTTTGGAGAAAAATGAAAAGGATTCTTTAAACTTCATGGTTTTATTGCATGTAAAATAGTCTTTATCAAATAGCATTAGCATGTAGATATTTTCAGAAGCATGCATGAAGAGTCCATCTCTATGTGTATTTTCCTAGTGGT
The DNA here is from genome assembly GCF_029289425.2 of Pan paniscus. Taxonomy (NCBI): domain Eukaryota; kingdom Metazoa; phylum Chordata; class Mammalia; order Primates; family Hominidae; genus Pan; species Pan paniscus. The sequence continues at coordinate 20,339,700 of NC_073256.2, forward strand.
TCATAACAAGAGGAGAAACATTTTTAAAAAGAAAGTTAAGAGAAAATAGTCACTGTACTGCCTTAAGATCTTATATTCACATTAAATTAGCATTGATTTACTTGTCTCTTCTTTATGAGGTAATTCCCTGTGAATTTCATGAGCTTTCCATTGCTTTCTTACCAAACATCAACTAAACTCTATCTGGTGATTTAATGATCATTTTACATTTTGTCAGGGAGACTAATAAGCAAAGAAGTTTTGAGCATTCAGGAAAATGGTATAAAATGTGAATTCTATTTTTATGATTAAAATAACAGAAAAACAAAACAAACAAAACTGAAATATCCACATCTTTTCCTCTCCCTAGTTCAAGTGCCATCTTCCATTGGCGGGTTTCCTAAGGGATAGAGCCGTATCTCTCTGAGGTCAGATGGTTGCGGAAATAGGAGGAGGAAAGAGGGGGACTTTCTCAATTGTAAGAGGTGGATGGCAATTAATATTGTAACCTATTTTAACTTAACTTTTCCTGGTAAAGTGGGTTTGTTAATTATCTAATTATAATCAAACCAACCCCCACAAAGTGATAAAAAGAGTAAAAACAAAACCTACACAAAATCTATATTTAAAAAAAGAATACCAAGAAGACAAGTACACATGACCAGTGAGAAAACACAGTAGCCCATCAAGCTACAGACATCATTGCACTTCCAAGACAGGCAATGCTCTAATAGCGAAGCAGCATCATCTGCTGGGGTAATTTCCAAGGTCTGTTGCCTCACGCCAAAGAAATCAAGGACACAGGCACACAAGGAGTGAGTTTAAGAGCAGAGGTTTAATAGGCAAAAGAAAGAGAAAAGCTCTCTCTCTTGCAGGGAGAGAGAGGGGCTCCCAAGTGGGTGTCCTGGTTCAGGGGTGAAATGCATTGGGTTTTATAGAGTAGTTCAAGGTGGTGATATCTGATTTACATAGGGCCCAAAAGATTGGTTGGACCGGGTGTGCCATTTACATAGAGCAGGAAGAAGCTTGCCGCCCCACCCTAATCTTTTATTACGCACGTGGGTTCTCTACCTGGCCCCGCCATGTTGCCTGTTCCTTTACCGTACACGTGGTTGACAAAGAAAGGGGAAGATGGAGCCTCCGTGTTGAACATGCCTGGCCCCCAGGTAGCCTCTTCCTGTTACCACAGCTGCCGGCTTTCACCTGTGCAAACTTCTAGCTTGCTTTTCTATGTCTGTAGCTTGAATTTTCAGGCTGCTCTTTGTTCGAAAAGAAATGATTTGGGGAATGCTTTTTATTGAAAGGAAAACCTTTCAGAATATTCTCTTACCCTCACTAACTGCCTAGATAATTTCTTTTTAGTTCCTGTATCAGTAGGAACCCACAGCAAGTGCTACTTTTGAGAGCGGAAACGCAAGCTATGGAAGGAGTGTTAGTGTGAAGAGTTTTTTGAAGATATTTCCCTTTTTTCATGATTTGTGTTTCAGAAAATTGTATACGTATATCTATACTAAAGGCTTTTTATATTTACAGACTGAAAAAAATAGCATATTGAAAATAAATTTCAAAATCTCCAGAATGAGGAATTACATTAAATGATTTTATAATTTGGAACAATTTTAGATTTTTAGAAAAATTGCCGAAATAGTACAGAGGGTTTCCAAATATCCTGTACCTAGTTGTATTATTAACATCTTACATTAGTGTAGTACATTTGTTACAATTAATGAAGAAGTATTGCTATGCTATTAGTAACTCTATACTTTTAAAACATTTTCCTAGTTTTTACATCATGTTCTTTATTTTCCAGAATTTCATCCAATATATCACGTTTCATTTAGTTGTTATTTCTCTTTAAAATTCTTTTGGCCATGATAGTTTCTCAGACTTTGTTTTTGATGACCTTGACAGTTTTGAAGAATCCTGGTGTTGTGTTCTAAATGTTTGTGCCAGCCCCCTACACCCCCAAATTCATACGTTGAAACCTAATCCCCATCCCCAGTGTGACAATGTTAGGTGAGAGCTTTGGAAAGTGATCAGAGATGAATGCCTTTATAGAAGAAGTCCAAGAGAGCTGCCATGTTACTCCCACCATGGGAGGATACAACAAGATAATGTCATCTATGAATCAAAGAGCAAGCCCTCACCAGCCGCAAAATCTGTTGGTGCCTTGATCTTGGACTTTGCAGCCTCTAGAACTGAAAGACATACATTTCTGTTGTTTCTAAGTTACTCAGTCTAAGGCATTTTGTTCTAGCAGCCTGAACAGATGAAGACAACTAGTCAGGTATTTAATAGATGCCCCTCAATTGAGATTTGTCAGAGTTTTTTTTTGTTTGTTTGTTTGTTTCATGATTAGACTGGAGTCATAGGTTTTCAGGAGGAAGACCACAGAGGTAAAGTGCCATTTTCATCACTTCATATCAAGGTTACATGTTATCAATAGTGATTATTACTGTCTGTGTTAACCTTAATCACCTGAGTGTACACTATGTTTTGAACACATTTGTTACAAATATAAGTTGCAATATCTTTCAACTAATTTGTTAGAAAAACTGACTTACATGATGTAAGATGACACTTTCATATCTCCATTTTATATCCAAACTTTTGTATGTTATGTGGATGGGATAGTAAGCATAGCCGATGATTCCTTTTCTTCCATTTTTGAAGTATCAGAGTTTTTCCATTATGATGGCCATGTAAAGTAAATATTAAAACTGTCTGAACTTAGATACAAATACCCAAATTGCTGTCTGATAAAGAATTCAACAAAGATTTTTTTTAAAAAATAGACATATTCAATCATATTCAAAATTATAAAATGGGTTTCTTTAATAAATAAATTAAAAATACAAAGATAAAAGTATATTTTAATTAATAAAATAAAAACAAAATATAGTCGCTTTGATCTCTTCTTTATTCTTTTTTTTCAGATTACACGGTTTTTTATTTGTTAAGCAGTATCATTCTCTGAAAGAATGCAGCACATAATATGTCTTAAAAGAAGTTTACTTAGATTTACCTTTAATTTGTATTTATTTACTTTTAACCTCATATCTTATATACCCATAAATAGGAACATATATTATGTATCCATAAAAATGAAAGTTAAAACATTTCTTAAAAGTTCCCCATTCTTTTCAAATGCCTTTTTTGCAGTGCCTCTGAAGTGCTGAAGCAATCCGTGATTCAGGCTCTTCTATAAAAACTTGAATTTGGGGATTTGAAAAAGCTTATTTAATCATCCAAAGTCCTTGCAAAATGGAAAACCAATGATCAGAGAAGGGTCGTAACTTTTAGAAACAGAGCTAGGATTGTATCCCACCCTTTCGAATCAGCTAGATGTAGGCTCATGCCTCAAATCTGACATTTTAATGAACTTAGCTCAGATATTTAATTTGGATGGGCTGCAATTGCTTTATGAACAAAGTGGGTTTAACATATAGTTAATATCAAGATAAAGCCTCAACTATTAGCTCATGCTTACACTCAGTAAATATTAGTTATATCCCCTCTTTTCTCTTCCATATTCTCTGCCATTCAACCACCCCCCACAATAGAAATGACAAAATTATTTATTTGAGAAAAAAGTACCATCATGCTTTTAAATTATGTAACAATAACTTTTGTTTCTCTCCTTGACTTTGCTATTTGAGATTCTTTTAGGAAAGTGATCATGACTTTGCTTTAGTTACACTGTAAGTATTACTAAAGCCTTGCACAGAAGCACACTGGTCTTGAGGCAAACCTGGTGTAAGTCATTAATCCCTGCAGCACCTTCTTGGTTATAGCAACAGTAATAAAGGCAATAAGGAATACTTAAATACTCACGTGGATCATCTACATTTGTCCCTGGCTTCAACTCTCTGTTAGGTGTCTGGAAGCCTTTGAACCTCAGCCTCTAGTCCTCAAAGGTCTTTTACACCATCCAAGACTTTAAGTAGAGCCTTAAATCTACTTAACATCTTCCTCTCCCAGCCAATGGGTTAGAGAAACTTTCTAATATCGCTCATCTCTAGATTACCTCATCTTCCCCTTCTGTTCTTTCAGTTAACTCAAAATTCTCTAGCATTTTCCAATATTAAACACTCTCTGTCTCTGTTCAGAATATTCACAATCAGGTCTGTATTTTTCTCCAACCAGCTTTTGTTTGGTACCATTATTCAACACAGAAGGTGAGATATATGCAATAATGTTTTTATTTTTTTTAGACACAGTCTCACTCTGTCACCCAAGCTGGAACGAAGTGGAACAATCTCACCTCACTGCAACCTCTGCCTCCTGGCAGGGTTCAAATGATTCTCCTGCTTCAGCCTCCCAACTAGCTAGGACTACAGGCGCGTGCCTCCACACCCAGCTAATTTCTGTATTTTTAGTAGAGACGGGGTTTCACCATGTTGGCCAGGCTGGTCTCAAACTCCTGAGAGCAGTCTGCCCACCTCAGCCTCCCAGAGTGCTGGAATTACAGGTGTGAGCCACTGCTCCTGGCCAATAACTTTAAAAAATAATTATATTCATAATATTATTTTTGGGGATCTTAAAACATAAATGTGTAAAATTTTGATAGAAAAGTAACTACTTCTGAGAATCTAAAGATCATACATTTTTGGAGTTTAACTCAAACAATAATGAAAATATATCAAATTTTGAGCAATCCCCTGAAATTGTAATTGTACTCTAAATTTCTATCAGGGAATAAAAGTGAACAATTCTTAGTTTTGTTAGTTGTCTGAGATAATCTCCAGAAAAGAAGTAATTTTTTAACATGAAGGGAAAACACTAAAATCAACAGAAAAAAAATTAGTAGGAAGCAGAAAAGTACAAAAAGCAAAAATTAAAAATAATCATTTCTCTCTTATGTGTTTCTTTGCTTTTGAAATCAGTGATTTTGGTTGATGAATAAGTTAACTGAACAATGAGGGTGTGTGCGTGTCTGTATTCTTTAAACAATAAAAAGAGTTGGTATTTTTGTTTTGCTAATTTGGTTATAAAAATATTTTAATCTCTGAAAACTCTAGCAGCAGATCAACAAACACGTAACATTACAGGATTGTTTTCTGAAAGAGTTAATAAAAGATGACTTAAAATATATTGCTTCAGGTAGTTTCATTATTAAAAAACACTAGCTTAAAATTGGTGGAATATCTTTGTATGTTAGATAGTGGGACTTAAATTCTTACTTCAATCAGAAATAAAAATTCATATATATTTATATATTTATCCATATATATGTTTTTATATATTTATCCATATATATATATTTATCTTATCTAAAAGTGAACCAAATGGAGATTCTGTTACAATATATGATCCCAGAGAGACAAGTACATCAGCCAAATTCTTCCTGCAGAGGCTGAAATTGTAGCATCCTGCGACCCTCTTTAAATATGGAAAATTATTCCAACCTCTTTCACTTTTCTTGAGTGTTGGCCACAGGTAGCTAAAACAAGTCCTCCGAACTGTTTTCTGTATGCCCAAATCCAGATGAATGCTCCCTGGGTCTAAGTGATAGGATAGCATCTCCGCTGCCTATTTGCAAATTGGTTAGTCTGGGTGCTTTGTCATCATATTCTGTGATTTGTGTGTGAGATATTTACAATTTATGATTAATTCAGTAATTATTTTAGTAGAATAGCGATCATCTTTTCCAGTTCTGAGAATATCATAATTATCCTACTTTTACATGCATATTTTAATGCATTTCCCACGTAGGCTATTGGTTGCTGTCTCCACGTTGGTGTTACTTAAAGATGCTTAATATTTGTTCACTGATGGCAGAAAGATGGAAACAGTTTTGTTTTCTGTAATGCATTTGTCCTCCACTAAAAGCATTGATATGAAGAAGAAAGAAGGGAAGATAATAATTGAGACCTTGGTTTATCATTCTCAGTACACTCCCTTGCGTTTCTGTGCTATACTTAAATGAAATCTCAGACTCACTCGTGAATTAGCAACACCTCTCTCAGAGGAAAATGTGACCACTCTGTTCTTCGAAGTGATTTCTCTTATGACATCTTTGTCGAAACTCTTCCATCCACCTAAGAGCTCCCCTCCTGCATTCCATTTCTACTTTCTAATTTACAGATATGGAGCCACTAAATCTCTACTTCTTGTTGTACTCATATCATGAATCTGTAACTATTCTGGACATTCCAATGTCCTTTTAGGAATGTAGCAGACTATTTAAATTATTTGCCATTTATTGGTTTCAAGTACATGGTGAGAGAGATTTAGGAGACTTTTTGAAGCAGTGTATCATTTTCTTTGTATGCATATTAGTAATCATTTTTTTTCTTGGTTACTTCTTGTGTTTATAGAAACATGCTTATTTTATTTCGGTAATGATTAACCTTAATATAAAAAAAGAAACTGAGAATACAGGAATTTAAAATGTTTAGTAAGAATGATTATATTATAGTTAGAAAGGAAAATCTGTTAAGTGTAATGAAAAGTTGAACTAAAAATTTGTGCTTAAATTTTGCGTTTTGATTTTCAGCCTCTCATGTGTGCAGAAGACTCAAGCATAGGTTTATTGTATTATAAACAAAATGAAATCAACCTGGAAAAGATTAATATCTATGTGCTGGGAATATTCCCTCCTAACCAGGGTATCTAGAAGCTGTATCAACTGGGAGAATCCAGTGAGTACATAGTTTGATTATCTAGTTTCAGAAGATTGAATTTAATAGTTCTGCGACGTGAATATCATGGAAAGGCTTCAGAGCTTTCTTATTTTCTTTCTTGATCAGGTCATAGCATCTTTATTCCCTCATGATCTTTTTTTTAATCTGCAATTCTTTTTCATCTTGAGTTCTATTTTAGCTTCAAAGGCTGATTCTTATCTTATTCCAAATATATTTACCAAGTACCATTCATCAAAACAATGACTACAAACCTTTCCCATGTAAGCGACTATATAGCTTAACCAAGAAGACAAACAGTAAAATGATTATTTGCTTAAAGTTATTTTGAAAGACACTTTGCTTGTCTCAGCTGAGCACATTTGCTGATGCATGAGGCTGGCGGAGGCTGCGGTGTGTGGTTTTATCAGCAGCAGCACCCATTCTAAGCCAAAAGTCTGTGTCTTTGATCATTTGCTCCAAGTTTTGGAGTATCATTGAAGACTGCCTTGAGGTATGCTCTTTGGATTGTAGTGCCAGCATGAAAAGAATATTTTGGTGTGCCTGTCAATTGGTCGGGCTTCTCCCCTCCCCATAATAAGCTGGAACTATGACAAATTCCTACCCTGAGTCAAACATCCAAATCTCTACATTCTTTGTAGTGAACCTCAGAGAGGATCTGTGGTCAGGTTTGGAATAACTACAAGATTTATCATGCCCTGAAGGCACAAGTCAAAGGAGGACAGGGCAGGAGCTTACCCATAATGAGGAAGCTTGCAGAGCAAAGGAGGGGAACCTGTCGTCACACGGCTCCGGGTTTCTCCTTGAAGATAGTGGGGTTGTCTGTGGGGTCAGAGAGAAAAGTTGACATATCCGACAAAGAGATGGCAGGTGGTTCCTTCTTCCTCTGTGCATTTCTGAGTGCCCTTTGCCCTCTGCATCCAGGGACCCTAAGGACTGAAGGGCTTGGGAGGGGACTGTGCACTTAGCATTTGCTAGCTCTCTTAGCTGGCCAAGGCTTCGCTAATGCTTTGACTTTGTAGACTTCAAACTGTAGGGATCTCCTGCATGTGCCCACTCCTCCTTGATTTTGGGCACACTCCCCAGGATTAGCCTTGCATTCTCCTGACCTTGAATATTTTCCAGACACCTCCTGAGCCAGGCTAGCTATTTAGCCTTGGCTTTCCTTGCATGCTTGTTTCTTCATAACTCAATGATAATGATGATGAAATGTATGATATCTTAGTAGTAGTAGTAATACAGTGATAGCTTCTTCTATTGAATCTTACTATGTTCCAGACCCTATTCTAAGTGCTAAACGGGTATTAGCCATTAATTATTTCCAAAAAATAATTGATGTTGCTGTTACCACCACTTTCCCAATGACAAAATAAAGCACAAGTTAGGCTAGGTAATCAGTGCAAGGTTATATGATGAGTAGGAGGTGAAGATGAGATTTGACCCCAGATATCTTGGGTTCAGAGTTAAGGCTTTTTACTCAGTGTTTTATTTCATTCCTTTTCGGGATTTTCATTTGAATGACTCATTTACCTAATAGTTGTTAATTATTTTGTGCGTGCCTATGACATATAAATACAAATGACCTCTACTTTCAAAGACCTTGTATTTTAGTTTGAGAAAAATAAGCTGCTTTCATGGAAATTTTAAAACTCCGTTAGGTACCCAATTTATTTGTTTTCCTTGGAATACCAATTACCACTCTGACTAATTTTCTAGTCTGTAAAATGCACTTCTTACACACTTTGGCATTAAATGAAGCATTGTCCATGAAAGCATTTTGCAAACTGAAAAAGCTATACATATGCCATATGGTGTAGTAATGACACTGTGGCTTTTTATGTGTAGTCCTAAAACACATAAGCTGCTTTCCCTCTTCAACAGTGGAGTTTATCTTTTTAGCCTTCATTCCAAAAGTATTTTTTGAGTCCAACATATTGCTAGAGCTTTACATACCCTTTAGTTTAATCTTCGTAACTACAGGGTCTCTCCCATTTTTAAGATGCTGTCACTGAGAATCAGGAAGGTTAATTAATTCATTCAGAGGTATGCTACCAGTAAAGGAAAGAGCCAATGAATCCACTTTATTTTTTTTTTTTAATTTTGAGGCTGTGTTTTTTCCACCATGTAAGACATCTTCGTTTTGTCAGATTAGCGGTAAAGCTTCCTTTCCTCAGGGATCTCACGTTATCCAAAACATGAAGTGATCATACCATGACTAGAATATATACATTAAGAAAACAAGGCGAAACAGTGACTAAATGCTGCTTTTAGCGCAGACTTTAGAAGAGAGGTGAGAGTTTATTTAGCTCTCTGCTGTAGCCAGAGTTATTTGTTCTAGAAAGAACCAAAGCTTAGATGGAGATGGATCCAAGAGCTTGATGAGGGGCAGACACCAGGGGTGCTTGGGGAGCCAAGCTCAGGGAGCCCTTTGTGGCCATAGAGGCTGCGAAGGGCGCTTCCATCAGGGCTACTGTGGACAGAGCTCAATGATGGAAAATGACCTCCTACGGTTTCCGCTTTCTTTTCATGTCCCTCTCAAGATTTAAGGCCTCTAGAGAGGAGACCTGAGGTTCTAAGCTCATGGTATGTGCTCAAGTTTACTATATCCCTACTCAGGGACAGGTAGTTGCAGGCTCCCAAGGGTTCCACAGTGAGGGATAAGGGCCTATTGTTTGCTTACAAAGAGACTGTATGAAATGAAGGAGACTTAATTATTTAAGAAGGGTCTGGGTGCTCTTAGCAAGATTACTGATGCCAGGGAGCAGGAAATCAACGAATGTCCATCATTGCTTTAAAGAAAATGAACAAGTGCTTCTCAGTGAAAGAGGAACACCGTGGCCTTCTGAGAAGGGTCAGAAAGTGGAAGCCTCACCAAAGCACAAAAGAGCATGTTTCATTTATTGAGAGAAAAAAAAATGAGTATGACTAAAGGATCATGCACTTGGCAAAGTGGGTAGGTTTCAAGTCTGGGAAGGTCAATTGAATTTGGGCGATAAGAACCTTGTATTCTAACATACTTCAGGGACCAATGTGACAGGCCGTGAGAAATGTTTAGGGGTAGAGCATTCACTTGCCATTGTTTTCTTGCAGTTGGTTGTTAAATGCTCCTGTCTCCCTTGGCAGTGTTGAAGAGCAGGCAACAATGAAGCCAGCCCAAATGCGTAAGCCCAGCGTACAGACTCACCTTTTCTGGTGAATTATCCCTAATAGCATAGAGGATTTGTGAAGGGAGCATAGAGCAGAGATCTCAGAGGAAGCCACCATGCACAGACAGGCACATTCTTTTCAGTCTTCTGCACCTTCTTACAATTTATATGAACTTTGAAATTTTCTTTGTGGTGTGTCCATAAAATATACATCTAATTGTTGAATTAGAGAGACAATGGATGGCTCTCTCAATATCCATTTCCTCCTTCTTTTTACTTGTAAACCCTTAATTCTGTCCCTGTGCCCACCCTCCCAACACAGATGTATACACAGCAAGGATGATGCTGTGTCCTGTTTGAGGGTGATTCAATAAGCCAATCATGGGAGTCCCATGACTGTTGTCAGCCACATAGTTAGGAGGGACCCAGGGATTTCGAGGGGTGATACTGGAAAATTCTTCCTTGTTCTTGAAAGAGAGACGATGATGTATCAGTCTTCTTTTCTGGGCATTTTTGTGTCTGCCATCCTCAGAGCTGTAGTTATTCTTTGACACTGGGGAGGTAGACTGAGGAGAGGCTCTAGGGTGAACATAATAGAGCAAAAAATAGACAGAATCTGGAGGTTTGATTCTTCATGACACCATGGAGTCCCTGTGTTCATCAGCCCAGGAACTGCTGGACATGTGATCTGCTGCCATGTGAGATGAACTACTCTCTCGAGGCAGTGAGCCCAGGCCTTCAGGTACTAAGTTCAGGAGAAAGCATCCTCACGAATTTAACTCCAAATCCTTCAGTAAAGCAGGGGCTGCAGGAAGGTGCACAGCCTTAATCTCATGAATTTCTGTTTCCCTATCCTCACCACACGTCTGTGGACCCCTGAGATAATTCATGCCTTCATTTGAGAAACTCAGAGCACCACCTTCTTTATGGTGATAGGTAAATTGAACTTAATGCATATACTTACAATAAAGTATGTAAAATATAAACAACAAATTTGCTTTCATGGTATAGACATAATACATTGTCTTTCTCTTCTGTATGTATATAAGTATAATTGGGTAGGGGCTGTCTGTCTAATGACCATGCTTAATTTTGATTTGGGGGGATTATATTCAATTTACCTGCAAAGGAAAAATGTGTTTTGTGTGAATAAGCATGTGTTTTGTGAGAGCTAGTCATTTTCCCCAAAGTCTAAAAATGTGTAAAATACATTCTCTACAAAATGTAAACAAGTTGTTTTATGTGTGACATCTGAAATCTGTGTTTCACTGTACTGCTCAGTTCAGCATCTACTCTAATTCTCCAATGAGGGCTTTGATGTGTGACGGGGAAAGGAAGGGCCACTGGGGCTCCGTGGAGGCAGCCATGGAAGGCAAGGAAGCTTTTCTCGCTTTCTTTTTCATTGTCCTGTGCCATGACAGCACACTGTTTTTTCTGTCTCTCAACTTCTCTCTTAAAAAATAAATAAGATACTTACTTGCATTATGCAATAGAATATATTTTCTTCTGTGAGTTATGAAATTTGGCATGATGAGGACATTGTAATATGGTCACTTTATAGACATCAATACATATTAGTTCTGATATTTTGTAGGGCTTCCTTACTTTTTTTTTTTTGAGACACAGTTTGGCCCTTGTTGCCCAGGATGCCATCTTGGCTCGCCACAACCTCCATCTCCCGGTTCCAAGCGATTCTCTTGCCTCAGCCTCCTGAGTAGCTGGGATTATGGATTACAGACATGCACCACCATGCCCGGCTAATTTTTTTGTTTTGTTTTGTTTGTTTGTTTGTTTGTTTGTTTAGTAGAGACGGAGTTTCTCCATGTTGGTCAGGCTGTTCTTGAGTGAACTCCCCACCTCAGGTGAACTGCCTGCCTCGGCCTCCCAAAGTGCTGGGATTACAGGCATGAGCCACTGCAGCCAGTCTGGCTTCCTTACATTTTTATATTTGCTTAGGAGTTAGGTTATAAATAGAGCACCAGTAACTTTGGAAGGATGTAAATAAACAACTTGAATTGAACCCTAAGTCAGTGTTTGAAGACCAAACATGAAAGTAAATAGTTTTACCTAGTCTCTAGAAATTCTGTTTGAGATGTTTTTTTCTTAATATTATTTTATGTGTGAATGGAATGAATTCTTCTTATTATTTTTATGTTTTAAATATTCATTTATAGAGTACGAAGCATATGGGTTTCTGTTTAATAAGAAATCGATATTTTCATCAACGCTTTTTTTGGTAACTCTCCTTTAAGTAATATTTTTAGATATGACAGATGGAACATAATCAAGAATGAACAATTTCTGTTCATGTGTGGCCGGAATTAAGCTCCAGTTGGAAATTTCAAACGTCTGGAATTCACAAGATACCTTCCCATCTCCACTCCCCATCTGTGCCTCTGTTTACGGCTCTCTTCCATTTTTACTTCTAAAATACTGGGTGTTGGTTTCCTTTGTAGCTCTAGTGAGTAGAAGGACACTGGTCTTTGAGTCTGAATTCTAGTCCTATTACATTCTAGTTTTGATCCTAAGATGATCTTGTTTGAGTTTTAATTTCTTCCTTGGGAGAAAAGAGATGCTACAGTTTCACAAGGTCGTTGGGGTTGGTTAGTGGATCAGCTCACACAACCCATGGACAGGAACAGAATAGGACATTTAGCACAAGGGCGGCCATAGCATGAATATTTGCTGAATATATTTTCCTAAATCTGGAATCAAGAATCAGCAGCTTAAAAGAGCTAATGAATTCTCCAATTCATCATTCTGATTTTACAGACAAGAAGACTCCACCCCTGAGAAGAAGAGTGAAACACCGGAGGCTCGAAAGGAACCCAGTGACAGAGCAGGGGCTAAGGGCCAATACGTGGTGTATTTGCATTTACCCCAGGAATCCGTCAAAATGCCAATTGCAAATTAACCTTTCAAAGCATTAAGCAACTTAATTATTTTCCAAAATTTAATCTGATGGTCTGCTGCCAACTCACTGCTGATCCTAGACAGTTCCTGTTTCATAAAATATAATTATTTGTGTACTTTAGGTTCATTGCTGAGAGAAGCAGTATTGTTTTGGGGAGAAAGGAAAGGTTTCAGATGAGCCAGACATACTCCATGCATATGGAATTACTTCTACATTCTATTAGTATCTTCTTCAAAGTACCCTACCTTGTTCAGTGCCAGTTTAAACAGCACAATTGCTTTTTCCTGGTTTCAAACTGGAGAAACTTTGAAAGAGAAATTTTAAGAAAATGTTAAGAAACACTCAACTTGAAAGATAGTTGGATGGTATTGGGATTACTGCTGATCTGGGTGTCTTAGATCCACTCTTTACTAACTTTGTGATTCTAAATGTCAGTACATTTTTCTAAACTGTGGTATCTTCGTCAATATCCGGAGATTGAGTATAGTGGCTGTTTCTATTTTGATTCTGCAATACATTATCACTTAAGTTTTGAAAATTAGACTGGTTCTAGATCTTTGAGGAATCGCCACACTGTCTTCCACAATAGTTGAACTAATTTACACTCCCACCAACAGTGTAAAAGCATTCTTATTTCTCCACAGCCTTGCCAGCATCTGTTGTTTCCTAACTTTCTAATAATTGCCATTCTAACTAGCATGACATGGTATCTCATTGTGGTTTTGATTTGCATTTCTCTAAAGACCAGTGATGATGAGCTTTTTCTCATATGTTAGTTGGTTGCTTTGACCCAACAATTCCATTACTGGGTATATACACAAAGGATTATAAATCATTCTACTTTAGAGACACATGCACACGTATGTTTATTGCAGCACTATTTACAATAGCAAAGACTTGGAACCAACCCAAATGCCCATCAATGATAGACTAGATAAGGAAAATGTGGCACATATATAGTATGGGATACTATGTGTCCATAAAAAAAGAATAAGTTCATGTCCTTTGCAGGGACTTGGATGAAGCCGGAAGCCATTATTCTCAGCAAACGAACACAGGAACAGAAAAGCAAACAGCACATGTTCCCATTCATAAGTGGGAGTTGAACAATGAGAACACATGGACACAGGGAGGGAAACATCACATACAGGGGCCTGTCGGGGGGTGGAGGGCAAGGGAAGGGAGAGCGTTAGGACGAATACCTTAAGCATGAGGGGCTTAAAACCTAGATGTCGGGTTGATACGTGCAGCAAACCACCATGGCACATGTATACATATGTAACAAACATGCACGTTCTGTATATGTATCCCAGAACTTAAAGTAAAATAAAAATAAAAAAGAAAGTAAGATCGGACCTTCATAATATATAGGTAGGCACATCAAAGAAAAAAAAGAAAATTTACAATACTAAGTGCATGGGGTATGTGTTTATGTGCGTTTACCGTGTTTTAGAATAAACGTTGTTGAAAGACACGTTCATCAGAAGAGCAGTTAATCTGGAATCATAGCAAAAAAAGTTGCTGACATAGCGACGGCTGGCCCTTCCGGCATGATATGATGGACAAGGAACAAAAGCCACACTACTCTGACTATAGTGGTCTCATCTGTAATGCCTCTACTTTTAGATGGATGTGTCAGGAAGGCCTTGCCTCAAGTTATTAAATATCTAGTTTATTTCTCCAGCAGGTAGTAATTCCATACTTATCAAACACAATGCTAGTGATGATTTGATTTCCCATTTAGGTCTGTGGATGAGTCAGGTATTGCCATGCTAATGCTGTATAAAAAAATCATGCCCAAAACAAGTGAGTTATGACAATATTTATTGGTTCTTAGTCTCATGTTTGAGGGGTGACCGTGACCTGGTTCTTTTAGGCTGGGCTTAGCTGGGTGGCTCTGCTTCAACTTGCAGAGCTGGTTAGACCTGCTTCTTGCAAAATTGATTCTGGTCGAAGAGGCAGCAGCTTTACAGGGAAAGCTCTAATCAAGACTATGCAGGGCACAGATCGCCAACCCAGCTCAGAAACATGGGATAACTCCCTGCTAGTGTCACATCTCCTAATGTCCCACTGGTGAAAGCGAGTGAGTGGACTTGGGGCAGGCAAGTAGACTTCTCTCAATGAAGGTCAGAGGGGAGGGGTGAATGTTTTGAACAATATGCAATCTCACACTGTCTGCATACAGAAATGATACTCTGGTGACTCAGGCATGAATATCTAATTCCCTGATGCCACTAGAAATCAGAAGCTTGGTTACTATGAAGTTTGTATTAAAAGCTATCCTTTTGGTGGCACTTAATCGTTCTCATCTGCCTCCAATCTCTGTCACCACTAAAGGCCAGACCCCAGACTTGGTACATTCATTTGGAAGTGCATTGCACCATGTGTATATGCTTAACACGGAGAATTGAATTCTACCTTTGGGGGCATCTTCCAGAACTGAATTTGCAATGTGGGTATGTGTTTCCTCTGCGGCTCTGACTCGTTCTGCAGAGATAGGATCTCAGAATACCTGTACGAAAGCAATGAATCACACGACTGAGTGAACGCTACTATAAAAACAGTAAAAACATGAACATGACTATTTTTAAGAGTGAGATCGAATAGTAAAGAATAAAAAAAGATGTCATTATTTTTGCTGGTGTTTATGGAATTTTATAGCTCATACGTTTGCAAGAATCAATAACTATTTTTATTGTGTTCTTATGTGCCCATCCTGCTGCCAACGTGAGAAGGGACCACTCTCTTCTGGGGAAGATGAAATTGGGTGGATGGTAGAGTTTGAGTTTAGATTTTCTGGCAAGCATGTTATGATATAGTTTTAAAGAAGTAAGTTTTAGTCATTTTGCTATTTTATAGGACTGTGAACTCAGGAAACATAATTTAACTTTTCTGGGCCTCAATGGCCTCGATTTAAAATGACGTGCCATTGTATTAAAGGATGTCACATATCCTTCCACCGGTACTGATAGCCTGTGATTTTATTCATCTCAGATAACATGATCCAGTGCCACATTTTGCAGCTCTTATGAAAGAGAAAGCAAAGTAAATGCTGGCCAAAGGAATAAGAGACAACAGCTCGGGTGTCTCTGCTGTAGAACGTATCTGGGACCTTAGTCGCGTATGGTAGTCAACAGAAGCAGCGTTCAGTCTCGCCTGCCTTCCAGCTGCCTCTGACCTTTCTCCGCCACAAACGTGGTGCACAGCAGGGAGAGAAACCGTGGGGATAGATGGCAAACTCCTGCCCGGAGAGGTTGCTACCTCAGGGAAAACTTGCAGCTCTGTTTAATCTCTCTGTCAACTCATTAACTGTACCTAGTTATCTTTTTTTTATATTACTTCACCTCTATTCCTGTAACTGGCATGTTTTCCATCTTCTGAATGGACATGAAGTAGGGTGACAATGTATATCTAGCAGAGGGTACTGAAGCAGCCATTGATAGAAAGTCATACAAGAGTGTTCTTCAGATTTACAGGAGGGAATGCAGTTTTAGGAAGTGCAACTTCCACGGGACTCGGGGGTGGAATTCATGATAGGACGCCATGGTCGACACGTTCGTGCTTGTGTGTGGAATAAACGACCTCTTTGGGGAGCCGCTTCCAAAGGGAACAAAGAGGTGGGCAATGGAGCTGTGATTAGGTTGGAGAAGGAAAAAAAAATCACCTTTTCGAATTTAATGAATAAACCCTTTCCATTGCTCTATATTATCCTCATTTCCCTCCTTTCACCACCCAGCCTCTATCCTACCAAGATCTAGTGTATTTCCCATCATCAACTTGCTCTTCAATATGTGTCTGCATCGGAGAGGAATGAATAAACACTGAATGAATGGGTATGATTTTAGGGGAAAAAGGCATATTTGAGCAAATGTGTCCATTTTAGTGAGTGACAAACCCTGCTATTGGCTACCCGTTCAGGTTTTTCATTCGTCCAGTCATTTCGGTATGTGCTGTAAGCCTTACAGTCCATTTTCTATGAAAAATACTTGATAACGGATAAAAATATTGATTTGTGTGTCGTTTGAATTATTCCCATTGATTTTTTCCTTCTTTCCGTTTCACTTTTGGAATCCTTTGCAATTTCCTCTTGATGTGGAAACTTGTTGGAATAACTGTTTATTTATATTTTAAAAGACCTAACTGTAGCTCTTTCTAACTCATATTTTGAACCCATTCGGAGAACTCATTCTTTGGCAATAGCTGCAGAGTTGGGTTTCTGCTAACAGCAGAATTTGATTTGCTCCTACACCTTCATGTTTTGTTCAGTGCCCTTTTAAGTTTGGCAAAATTACTTTCAATTATCTCTGCTGCTTCCTTTAATAAGTAGCTTTGAGCAGTTTCCAAGGGCCTCCTCTAATCTTTCTGTGTGAGATCACTCCTGCCTTTCGAAAACACATTACAAGGAGACACTGAAGGCAACTTGGCACTATTAAATTGTAGTCACACTATCAGCTTGGGAGCAGGGCTTGCTAGGTTAGAGGTAGCACCTGCTTGAAACAGAACTTGGCTTCTTCTGGGAATTTAAGCGTGCAGCTGTTATAATAGTCACAATGGTAAATGCACCCTGTCCCCTCCCCACAAATTACAGGGTTCATGGTGCTTACAGTACAAAAAGAAATGTCAACCTCTTAGGTGCTAAGAGATCGTCTGAATTGTTTCCTCATTTATTTTGGAACCCACTGTTATTTTATTTTATTTTATTTTATTTTATTTTGTTTTATTTTTGTTCTAAGATACAGTGATACCATGGGGAGAAACTTTACAGGCAACGTATTAAAAAAAAAAAAAAATCAAAAACAAAAACAAAAGCCAAAAAACAAAAAGAAGGTGCTGAGTTTGCAGGTGAGGAAAACACATATTGGCTACCTCAAAGTGACAACTTGCTTAACATGTCAAAATTCCACCTCCCAAAGAGCTCAAATGCCCTAGTTGAAATTTTATAAGTTTTATACTTTTTTTTCATTCACCTTGATAAGACTGGTATATTTAAGGAAAAAGAACCCAGCATACTCAATTTAATAAGCAGCTACTGGGTACCAACAATTGGATAAATAATTTACTGAAAAATTTGACTCATTTTATTTGTTCTACTTCAACATTTTTCCTCTGTGTCTAAAAACATCACTGTATACTCCCTTCTCCTTCAGTGTAAGAGAAAGACTAATCTCTCTAAGACCATTCTCTTCATTTTTAATATTGGCCACTGCCACTGTCCTTTCCTGACTCACCTCTGGATCCAGAAATTAGCCCTCTCTTTCAATCTTTCCTTCCCTCTGGAATCCCTCTCTCCCTCTCTCTGTCTTCTTCCCCCATCCCATCTCCCTGTCTGTCTCTCTGTCTCTTCCCCCCATCCAAATACGCTTCTCTCCCTTATCCTAAAAAAACCATGGAATAAGCTAAGAATATCTAAAAAATGAAAGTCAAATAAGCATTCCCAATTACCCACTCAATGTTTTCTGCATTGTCTTTTTTTTTTTTTTTTTTTTTTTTTTGTGGAATGCTAGAAGATTGTATTGAGGCTTAGTAGGTGAACTTAAGAGACAAAAATGACTATATATTTTTTTCTAAGCATGTTGTTGAGAATATTACTTATCATAATACATGGCATTTTAGAAAAGACCCATATGAGAGAATTGTGGTTAGTTACATTGATAATGGTTATGCTGTTTCCAAGTAATTTATTTGTCTTTCTTATGAATGATCTTATGAAAATAGTTCCTTTTTCTTAGTGACAGTTAAATGCTCAGGACTCAGTGTGCAGCTTACGCATACACAAATACATGCACTAAATGATGTACACTGTTTCATTAGACTGTAATGAAACAGGTCTTAGCTTCATTTCATGATATTACCTTTTGTCTGATTTTTTTAAGACCAAAGTGAATATCAATAAATATATACAGTTTCTCTTTCCCTTCACCATAAAATGACAGATTACTTCATAGTCATGGCTTAACAATGAGCTTTCTTTGTAAGTCCTTTAGATATTTTTGTCTCCACAGATCTTGAATTCTATGTTCTCTCTGTCTCTCTCTCTCTCTCTCAAGTTCCTCTATCTTTGGTTCCTGTAGTTGTCTGGGTTTTTGTTTGTTTGTTTGTTTGTTTTTGCCTCAATGATTATACCTCTTTCCATATCCTTACTTGTCTTGTTTGGCTCCTGTCTATATTTTGTTATTAATCTCATCCATTTTCATCTTGTTAGTTACTTCAATGGGAATAATCTAGAGATATTATTCTCAGCCTACGTCTTTCTTCCATAGCTCTAGTCTTGTATTCCTAGCTATCTCCTAGGTGCCCTCATTTGAGATCCTGATGATACTCAATTATTGATCAACAGAACTCTTTATCTTCTGTTATTAAAATAAAAAAATTAGAGATGGGGTCCCACTCTGTTGCCAGGCTGGAGTGCGATGGTTATTCTCAGGCCTGATCATAGTGCACTACAGCCTGGAACTCCTGGGCTCTCGCAGTCCTCCCACCTCAACCTCCCAAGTATCTGGCAGTACGAGCATGCATCATCATGCCTAGCTCAGAATTCACTATTTCCTCCTGCAAATATGTGCTTCCTTGTTTGTTTATTTGTGTTAATTTTTCTTAACACTCATCCTACATACAGATTTCAGGACCAACTTTGACTTTGCATAAATTCTGCCATTTAATTATTTCTTTCCCTACCCAGCTCTCTATTCTTTAGCAATTTGAGAGCCTTCATTTAAGTTACACAGTGGCTACTCATCCCCTCTCCTTCCTCATTTACACGTTGCTGCTAATTAACCATTATTCAGTCATGAATAAATGACAGTTGCATGGCATCCTGGGATGGAGCTGGACGTGAGAGTCAGATACACCTGGGTCTGAGTCCTCAGTCTGGTTCTTGCTAGTACAGCTAAGTCATTTTATCTCACAATATAACTTTAAGTTTGGTTGCATAAGCCATGATGGGGTAGGTTACGCCTAGTAACAAATCAGTGCTTAAAACAATTTTGTCTTTCGTATGTTACATATCCGACATGAGATGGTTGGGGATTATGTCAGGGAAAAGGGGTCATTGTGTTGTTTTGCAATGACGATTAAAGGCTGTGGGCCAGAAGCAACACAGGTCACTTCTGTACCATTTCCTTGGCCAAAGTAAATCACACTACTGTGGAATATTAGTCTGCTTGGGCTGCCACAGCAAAATACCACAGCCTTAACAGCAGGAACTTATTTTCTCAGAGTTCTAGAGGCTGAAGGTCTCCAATCAAAGTGCCGGCCAATTCCATTGCTGGTGAAGCCACTCTTCTTGGCCATGTCTTCCTCTTCTTAAAGACCACTGGTCCTACTGAATTACAGTTCTGCCCTTACGACCTGGTTTAATCTTAATTACTGCCTGAAGATTCTATCTGCAAATACAGTCACATGCAGGATTAGGGATTCAACATGAATTTTGAGAGGACACGATTCAATTCATAGCATTCTGCACTCCCCAGATTCATGTCCTTGTCAGGTGCAAAATATATTAACTCCATCCCTAAAGCTCCAACGTTTTAAATCATTACAGCATCAACTCTAAGGTCTAAAGTCCAAAGTCTCACGTAAATGGTATCTGAATTAGATAGGGATGAGAGTCAAGGTACTATTCATCTTGAAGCAAAATTGCTCTCCAGCTGTGAACCTGTGAAACCAGAAGGGTTCTGTGCTTCTGATATAGTTTGTCTGTGTCCCCACCCAAATCTCACGTGGAATTGTAGCTCCCACAATTCCCACAAGTTGTGGGAAGGAACCAGTGGGAGACAATTACATCGTGGGGGCGGTTTTCCCCATACTGTTCTCATGGTAGTGAGTCAAGTCTCACAAGATCTGATGGTTTCATAAGGGGTTTCCCTTTTCACTTGGCTCTCATTATCTCTTGTCTGCTGCCATGTAAGATATGACTTTTGCCCTCCGCCATGATTGTGAGACCTCCCCAGCCACGTGGAACTGTGAGTCCATTAAACCTCTTTTTCTTTACAAGTTACCCAGTCTTGAATATGTCTTTATCAGCAGCGGGAAAACAGACTAATACAGCTTCAAAAATATGATGGCAGAACAAGCATGGAATAGACATTTTCATCCCAAAAGAGAGAAATAGGAAGGATGACAGTTCCTAAGTAGAAGTAATACCTCTCAAGGTAAACTCCATGAGGACTTAGGGCTCAGAAATACTCCTCTTCGGATGCTCTGCCCTCCAGGCCCACTGGGGTGGTCTCTGATCCCATAGTTATGGGTGGTGGTCTGGCTCTCAAGGCTCTGCTGAGGGCACCACACCCAGGACTCCAGGCAACAGCAGATTCGTATGATGAAGGAGGGATAGCGGCCCCAAGTTTTGAAACTGAGGGGCAACCTTGGTGGTTTCTGAATTGCCTTTGGAATAATTCGTTTCTTTTCTTGGAGAATAGCACACATAGACACCTGAATAGCATCATCATTCTATTGTCTGGTCCTGTGGAAGCTAAGAGGGCCAAAAGACTTCTGTCATCTCCTCCTTTCTCTGTTCCCTTTGATTCAAACTGGGCATTTCTCTGCTGGTATAAATCCACCTCTATTCCTAGATAGATACTGATATGTGATTAGATCTATGATTGAACCTATACCAATCTCCATACCAAATGATTGTGTCAACATACCCTTAGTGTTCTCTTCTGAACACACTTTCTCTCCTTTTTTTTTCTTTTTTTCTTAACATGGATAGGCTGAGAATTTTCCAAATCTTCAATTTCTGGTTCTTTTTTTGCTTAACAATTTCTTCAATTTTCTCTCTTTTTGCATTTTACTATAAGCAGTGAGGAAAAACTAAGCCACTCCTTGAATGCCTTGCTTAGAAATATCCTCAGCTAAGTATCCAACTTCATGGTCTGCCTTTTCTACATCCCACAAAACAGTAGAACGTGAACACAATTCAGCCAAGTTCTTTGCCACTTTGTAACAAGGCTCATCTTTGCTCCAATTCCCAATCATGCCTTCCTCCTTCTCTTTCATACCTCACAAGAAGCACCTTTCATGTTCATATTTCTACCATCATGATGTTCATGATTTTTCAAAGTATTTTCTAAGAAGATGTGTGCTTTCTGTCCATGTCTCCTCATTTCTTTCTGAACCCTCACCAGAATCACTTTCAAAGCTCATATTTCTAGCAACAGGCAATCATGGTAGTCTAGGCTTTACCTGGCACACTCATCAACTTTCCTCCAGCCACCACCTATCACCCAGTTCCAAATCCATTTCCACATTTTTAGATAGTTGTTATAGCAGCCCTCCAATTTTAGTACCAAAATCTGTATTCGTCAGCCCAAGCTGCCATAATAAAATACCACAGACTGAGTGGTTTAAACAACAGAAACTTATTTTCTCACAGTTCTGGAAGCTGAAAGTGCGAGATCAAGATGTTGGCCAATTTGGTCCCTGGAGAGGGTTCTCTTCCAGTCACGTAGATAGCCATTTATCCCTACAGGCATTTCCTCTCAGCATGTGTGAAGAGAGAAAGAGAAGTCTGTCTTGTCTTTCTTGTCTTTTTTTTTTTTTTTTTTTTAATGGCGTGTCGCTTTTGTCACCCAGGCTAGAGTGCAATAGTGTGATCTTGGCTCACTTCCACCTCCGCCTGCCAGGTTCAAGCGATTCTCCTGCCTCAGCCTCCCTAGTATCTGAGGTTATAGGCATGCTCTATCATGCCCAGTTAATTTTTGTATTATTAGCAGAGATGGGGTTTCACCACATTGGCCAGACTGGTGTCGTGCTCCTGACCTCAGGAGATCCACCAGCCTTGGCCTCCCAAAATGCTGGGATTACAGGCGTGTGCCACCATACCCGGCTTTTGTCCTCTTTTTAAAAGGACAACAGTCCTATTAGATTGTGGCCCCACCATTGCAACCTCATTTAACCTTAATTATCTTTCAAAGCCCTATCTCCAAATACTGCCACATTGCAGGTGAGGGCCTCAACATAGAATTTTGAAGAGACACAGTTCAGTCCATAAGACATGGCTAACTTCAAATGGTGTGAAGACTATACTGATGACTCCATCGATCACAGGCTTAGACATATAATTAAAAGGGATATATGTTATGTCTGAGCAGTAGCTGTGCAAGCCATTGTGTTCTATTCCCTCATCTAAAGACTGACATTGTTCTGCTAGAATCTTCCCCTTCAGCCTAGAATAGAATTATGGGGAACAGCATTTCTGCTGAAGGAATTGCTATATAAATAGAAGATAAACTTCTGTTATTCTAAGCTACTGAGATTTGGGGATCATTTCTTATTACAATACGACCTAGAAAAAGTTGACTAAGAACTTTTAACAATTCTCAATAGTACTTACAGTCATAGATGTGGGCTACTATTCCACAGCCAGAGTGGAGGGGTTATAATCTGTATGATTCTGCAAGGAATTTTGTAGCAGTTACCAGATTAATCTTTCCTTATCAGAACCATGACTATATACATTTCTCTGCTCAAAACCTAGAATAGTCTAGTTTTCTTAGTCTTTTTCAATATGTTTTGTTTTTACTTTGACTGCTTAAAAATTATTATTAACCTCAGCCATTGACTTTATGATCAAATTCAATTGATATTTTAATGACTTCAGTTTCTTTCTTTGCAATTTTGTAATCTTCAACATTTTTTCCTAAATACAGTTTCCAATCTGTGTCCTTTAAGGCCCCCTTTGCACTGTTCTTCCCTTCTTAAAAAGTTGTTTGATCCCTCAGGTACAAGACAATGTGCATGACTCAAATTTCAATAACATTGTAACTATATAACTGTCATCAGAGACAGCATTTTATTATGTAACTTATGAAGATGTCTATCTCTTTGAGAGAGATTCTGTGCATAAAAATATTGGCAGAACTTTGAAAAAGTTAAGGACACTTCACAAATACTGAATACAGGAACAACTCTACATCCCATGTTGTATTAGATGCTAAAATAGATAGGATCTCTTAAAGTATCATCCAAAAGTAAGCAACATTCATTTTCTATTGCATGACTGCCTATTGAACAGAGTCCTTGTGCAAGCCACACAGTCCATCATAAGAGTTTGTTAGCTTACTATCAAATATCAAATGCATGCAGAAGGAAGACAAAGTAAGTGAAAGATCGTGACAGAGTTATTCAGCTAAAAGTCAATGTGAAAATGTGATGCTGACATCCTAAACTTCATTCAAACTTGTACTGCCTAGCATTTTAGATCAGATGTATATCATCCTTGTTTTTTTTGTTTTGTTTTGTTTTGTTTTTGTTTTATTATACTTTAAGTTTTAGGGTACATGTGCACAATGTGCAGGTTTATTACATATGTATACATGTGCCATGTTGGTGTGCTGCACCCATTAACTCATCATTTAACGTTAGGTATATCTCCTAATGCTATCCCTCCCCCTTCCCCCCGCCCTACAATAGGCCCCAGTGTGTGATGTTCCCCTTCCTGTGTCCATGTGTTCTCATTGTTCAATTCCCACCTATGGGTGAGAACGTGCAGTGTTTGGTTTGTTGTCCTTGCGATAGTTTGCTGAGAATGATGGTTTCCAGCTTGATCCATGTCCCTACAAAGGACATGAACTCATCATTTTTTAAGGCTGCATAGTATTCCATGGTGTATATGATTGTATATCTAGAAAACCCCATCATCTCAGCCCGAAATCTCCTTAAGCTGATGGGCAACTTCAGCAAAGTCTCAGGATGCAAAATCAACGTGCAAAAATCTCAAGCATTCTTATACACCAATAACATACAAACAGAGAGCCAAATCATGAGTGAACTCCCACTCACAATTGCTTCAAGGAGAATAAAATACCTAGGAATACAACTTACAAGGGATGTGAAGGACCTCTTCAAGCAGAATTACAAACCACTACTCGTCCTTGTTTTTAAAATAAATATTTTTCTATAAGTGATTCCTCCCATGTCATTAATTCATACACCATATATCCCTTTTTTGGACTTTTTATTTTTGGGAACATCCCAATGCTTCCATCTCTTATGCAGATGTGCTTCCTGCTCCTCTTCAGGAGTCCCTGCATCTGCCATCAGCTTTATTAGTAGCTTCTTTGTATTGGAAGCAGAAGTTGGGTCTGCTATTATATAAGCTCTGGGGTTTCAGAAATATATTGCCTCTGTTCTACTCATGAGTTCTCAACTTATTGGTCAGTTGAGATTCAAACTCTCATCAGTACCAGGGGTTCATTATTTAAATAACTTCTTCCAGATGCCAGTGAAGAACATCTAGGCATCGGCCTATGATTAAATCCAACATTGAAGGTTTCAGCCCAAGATAAGGAAAAACAAGACAGTCTTTTAGAAATGGGCATCACACAGTAGTTTTGAAAATATCATCCACCCACCTATCCATCCATCTATCCATCTAAAATTGCATCCATACATAGCATGAGAGAGCATGCACGCACGGGAGAGGGTGATTTCTATGCAAACACAGACATACACTCATTACTCTTAGGAGCACGAAGATGTACAGAAAAGCCACTGAGTAGCTTACATTGTTATGGACACAAAGCTGAAAATAATATAACATCATAGGTTGATTTTATTCATGCAAAAAATCATTTACATGACAGAGAAAGAAAAATCCACTATCAGAGTTGAAGATTTAACACACTTTTCTCAGTGACTTGAACATAGAGATTAAAAAATATATCTATATAGATTTGAATAACACTCGCAAAACTACCCCAGTAAATAGATACAAATTCTTAAATGCACACATAACTTTTACCAGTAGAGACCATATGCTGGGCACTAAAACCAATTTTAATAAATCTCAAAGGTCTGAACTCATACCAAATATATTCTCTGACCACAATGGGCTTGGATAGGAAACCAGTGACAGATAAAATGTATTCGTCTGCTTGGGCTGCCATAACAAATTACCACAGACTGTATTGCTTGAATGGGAGAAGTGTGTCTTGTCATAATTCTGGAGGCTGGAATTTTAAGATCAAGGTGTGAGCAGGGTTGTTTTTATTGGAGACCTCTGTCCTTGGCTTGTAGATGGCACTTTCTCCTTGCGTCTTCACGTGGTCTTCCCTCTATTCCTGTCTGTGTGCAAATCTCTTCTTCTAAGGACAGCAGTCATATTGAGTCAGGGCCTACCCTAATAAACTTACGTTAACTTAATTACCTTTTTAAAGAACCTATCTCCAATTACAGTCACCTTCTGAGGGACTGGGGATTAGAAGTTCTACGTATGAATCTGGGGAGAATGCAATTCAGTCCATGACATAACTAGGAAAGCCATACATACTTAAACATTTAACAGTGCATTTGAAATAGCTTTACAGGTTAAGGAGGAAGTAACACGAACTATTAGAGATATGTTGTACTTCTTAATAATAATATTAACAACATCTCAGAATTGATGAGTCACATCTTCAGGATTGGTAAGAGAGGTATTCATACCTTTACATGCTCATATTAGAAAAGAAGAACAGTTCCAAATTTTAAAAAATTTAATTTTCCACGTGAAGAAACTATTAAAATAATAAAACAATAAACCCAAAGTAAATAGAAGAAGCAAAATGATAAATACATGAGAAAAAATGGAACAGCCAACAGATAAATGATAGAGAAAATCAACAAAGTCAAAAGTTGGATATTTAAAAATGTTAATAAAATTGACAAATCTCTAGCAAGACTAGAGAAAAGGAAAATAACAGCAATGTATTTTAATGGAGAAAGAAGAATCTATTCAGAAAATGTTGTTAGATAAACTGGAAATAAATATGAAGAAAAATATTGTTTGTATCTCACATCATACCTAAATATAAATCCTAGATTGAGTGTTAAAATTAATTATTAAAAATGAAAACTTTCAGGCACATTGATGGCATAGTAGAATATTTCTGCAATCTTGCAGGAGGAAGATTTCTGAGACATAATGCAAAAGGCACTAAACGTCAACAAACAAACAAACAAAAAACCCACAGGGGAAGGGGTGAGAAACTACATTTCTTAAATACTTAAAACTCATGCTCACCAAGAGTAACCATTATAATGGATTAGGCAAGCCCCTATGTGGGAGATAACATATGTAATACATGCCTATCACCCGCATTCACATCCAGAAAACAGACATAACACCTACAAATCAATAATAAAAAGCAAACAACTAAAAAGGGGCAGACATTTTTGGCACTACAAAAAAAAATGAATATCCAAATGACGAATAAGCAGATAAGAAGATGCTCAACATTATTATTCACTAGGAAAATGCAAATTGAAAGCATAAAACGGTGCAATTTAATACCTATCAGAACAGCTAAAATTAAAAAAAAAATAACAGCATACAGGCAAGGATGCAGAACCACTGCCATTTGCACACATTGGTGTGGGAGTCTTAAATGTTACAAACAGTATGGAAAACTGTTTGGTATTTATTATTCACAGAAAGTTAGACAACCTACCTTATGATCCAGTAATTCCAATCCTTATTTATTCACGGCCCCCAAATGAAAACATATGTTCGACTAAAAACTCATACAAGCATATTCTCCTTATAATAATCTCCACCTGGGAGCAACTCATATATCCTTCAGCAGGAAAAATGGTTAAATAAATAGTATGGTATATTAGTACAATAAAATACTACATAACGATAAAGAGGAACAGGTTCCTGATACACTCTCTGAAGCACAGAAATATTACATTGAGAAAATCATGATATTTATGTGAAGTGTAAGAACACTAAATCTAGGGCCTGGTGCAGTGACATACCTGTAGTCCCAGCACTTTGGTAGGCTGAGGTGGGAGGATTTCTTAAGGCCAGGAGTTTGAGGTTACAGGAAGCCATGATTGCGCCGCTGAAGTCCAGCCTGCGCAACAGAGTGAGATACTGTCTTAAAAAAGAAAAAAAAAAAAAAAAAAAACAGTACATCTAATCTGTGATAGCAAAAATCAGAAAATAGTTGTACCTGGGACAGGAGAAGGAGAATTGGCCACAGTGAGAAATGAGAAACAATATTCTACAGCTTTATTGAGATTTTGATGACATGGGCATATACAGTTTTTGCAAATTATAAAATTGCATACTGAGATGTAGGTATTTTACGACACATAATGAAATATTGATTTAAAATAAGCATCATAATGTTTCGCTGGTGAGAGGCCTTGGATCAGAATGGGTGGGAAAAGGCCCGAGGAACATAAAAGGAGGGTTTAGTCTCCGAGAAAAGGTGGAGTAGGTAGACCTGTGTAAGACCAGATAAGGACTCACTGATTGAATGACAGCAGGGTGGAGCCTACTTTGTTCAGTGGGTTTATCATGACATTAAGCGAACCAGCCGGAGTGAAATGGAGACGTTCTTAAGGAGTTTTGGAAAGAAATACTCAACAAGAACCACACGTAAAAGTGCTCTGGTAGGAGACAAATGATGCTTGAACATGACCTATTTTGGGTAAATTAGTAACATAAGATTATTCAGGGACGCTTTTTCTAGGAGTATTTTAGTTTGGAAATCACAACAGCAGAACATATTCATAGGTCAGTGACGACTTGGGGTCTCTTCATCACCACATTTTTGCCTTCAGCCAACCTCCTGCCCACAAGACATCTTTCTCAAATAGACTCCCAATTTTAGTAAGAACAATGAGCTTTATAAGTAAGTGCAGAATAAGGAAGTCATTTTTGCAGCTTCAACCCAAATTCCTGAAGTGAAACTCCTGTTATTTCGAAGTTCTCAGCATCAGTCCACAGCTGTGGATTCTGAGCATATTATCCCAGGATATATGGAAATGACAGATCTTTTTGAAGTTCAGCGAGATCGTGGAGTTTTATCCAATGTTACTGAAACCTGTTCAGGAATACCGGGAAACACAGACGCTAAAGAAATCCGTGCGAGTTGCATTCCTCTATTTTTGAAATAGCTCAGAATTCTCAGCGTCATTTCAACAGCATGATTTTAAAAGTCTTTCAAACTCAAAATAGAACCCTCTCCAAATTGCACTGAATCAACGGATTCTATTCGTTCCAATCTTGCTAAACTTCACATCCTTGGAAATGACTAATGGAACAGATACCCAAACAATATCAGCAACTCCATTTCTGAATTAGTGTTTTCCAAATTTGGAGCCCTGGAGGTCTGGGACTATTTTGGACGTCCTAAGGATTTTCTCTCCAGGTGGTGGAGCAGTCCCAGGGACTCCAACGTAAGAGGAAAGAAAACTTTTTTTCCTTGGATCTTGTAGCATCCGCTGGACATGTCTTAAATAATGACTGCAGAGGCCTATCACTCAAGAGAGAGCCACAGGCAACTGAACAGTGTCTCAGAATTAAAGTGATTTGTTTGGGGAAAAAAATCCATACCATGGTGCAATGGATGAATGAATAAGGACATCAATGAAGAAATCAATCATCTACACTTGTTCAACTATCCATATGGCTTCTTCTTTGTCCTACTGTGAAGTATTTTCTCTCACCTTTCTCTTCAGAACTACAAAGCGTTCCTCCTCCCTTGGCTACTGGTGACCATAACCCCTTCATGTGCTCCAGATTCCAGCTATTCTACCACACTAGGTTCTAAGCACCTCTTCCTGGCTGAAACTTAGGAATGCCCTCAAATTAGGTTCCCCAGCAACCCAACTCTGAGACAGCAATTTGCCTGCAGGATTTTGACTGGAGAGTGCTTCCAGAAACTGCCTCTAAATTAGGCAGCTGGCAAAGCGCACAGAGGGGAGCTGGGGGATGTAAAGGGGTCTGGAATGAAGTGGAGTATGAAAATCTATCCATCCTCTATGTTTTTTGTTCAAGCCTGGAAACTAGATAGTGATGATAACTAACTAGAATTGGGGGAAAACAGGTTCCCGGAAGTCATGGTCAAGGATTTGAAAGAGACACCTCAAGGGATAGAAAACAGCTAATCAAGGGCTTGTGAAATAATACTGAAAACTCTCAGTAAAAATTTAAAAAAAAAAATGGGAAAAAAAATCTACAAGTGTGTAGA
This sequence comes from Pan paniscus, assembly GCF_029289425.2. NCBI lineage: Eukaryota > Metazoa > Chordata > Mammalia > Primates > Hominidae > Pan > Pan paniscus. Next base: position 20,369,347 of record NC_073256.2, read on the forward strand.
AAAGTGACTCAGAAGGTTTATGTGATTTTTCTTTAGTGCTTGGCTGGAAATAACTGGAAGAAAATAGCTGGTATTATCTGAGGCTGAGGCAGATGGCTCAGGTGCTGCAGGAGTCCAGAGGAGAAAGGAAATACAGGGAGAGAAAGGAAATACCTGTAAGAATGGAGTTGAAATTATTCAGCTAATAGAAATCTCAGGATTGTTTTGAAATATTTCAATTCAAGGATGACTTTCAATGGAAACCTCCATTTTCAGTTTTCTCCTGGCATTATGGGAAGGAATCTAAAAGCCTTCAGAGATTTATGTAGAAGATGGTGTTTTAATAAAACCACAATGATATATTATCTGTTTTTTAATTAATCATAATGGAATACCCATACAGGCATGTGGTGACTCAGAACAAGACTGGAAAAACATCAGCAGTGTAGTATGCAATATGCTAAACTTTTCAGCATTTTGTGTCTTGTTGAAAGGAAATAATTCTCTAAGGGAATTATTAAAACGCATATATAACATAATATGAATCATGGACGCAAAATGTCAAGGAGAACCTTTGTATGTGCTTTAGGCAGCTAAGTTTGAAGGCAAGCAGAAATAACCATTCTTGAAGCTTGGAGTTATCACCAGCAGTGTATATAATACAGGGCTATGAAGCCTCTGAGATATATTGGTAGGCCTAGAAATTTGTAGGTCAATGTCTGAGTGTAATTGGAAGAAATCAGATTCCAGTTATGACCCCAGCCAATTAGGAAAGGTTGTGAAAGTTTGTCCTAGGAGTGTGAAATATTAGTAAGCCTTCAGAAATCACTATAAGCCACGGGCAAAATACAGACTAAATTCAGCCAGTTGTGTTTGCCTGAAAGGCTAAAGGAAGGTGATATAGCCAGTATTCACTGACTGCACTGCAAAGTCATGGGATCTATGTGCTCCTGCTGTTGTCTGCATTGCCCCTTGGTGCTCAGACCATGTCCTGTGTGTGCTACCGTGGCATAGTTGCTATAGAATTTCATTTACTCTTCAACTTTATGAAACTTACTGATATTTTCTTCATCCTAACATGGTGGGTTTGCTTTTGTTTTTAGACGTTTCATGTGTATTTGAGAAGGTGGCATATTCTCTTTTATCTGAAAATAAAGTTAGATATATATGAATAAGATTTACTGAATTGATTTGGTAATGCACACTGCCCATATTCATACTTATTTTTAGCTATTTTGACCTGTGCTGGATTGAGGGTGATGTGTTAATCTCTTTAATGTGGGTCTTTTGATGTTTCATTTCTTGTTGCATATGTTCTGCAGTTTCTGTTTTATGATGGTGGTTTCTATATTATTTGGTGCATAGATGTTTTTCAACATTGTATCTTTATTGTAAATTAGGACCTTTTAAATAAAGTATTCTTTATTTTAATTTTTACTCATTTAAAGATTTTTGGCTTTTTACCTTGTCTTTTGCAACCATGCTTTCTAATTATTTGCATTTGCTCTGTAATACCCGTGCCCATTCATTAACTTTTGTTTTTTCCAAATCTCTCTGCCTTTAGTTGCATCTCTTCTCTACAGTACCATAGTTAGACTTCTCCATGCAAATCAAACTTTAAAAAAGTTCACTTTTTCATTTACATTTATTTATAGACCATACACTTTTATGTTTATTGTACATTTTTGTTGTATTTACTATTTTTTCTTTATTAGATCCTTATTTTTTCATTACTTACTGTATTTTCAGAGTTATGAATTTTTGTTCTAATGATTACCTTTAAATAATACTTTATATAATGGCCTTAGTCTTTTGTTCCCCCTAACTTAACCATTTGCTATGTGCTTTTCAAGTGTAAATAATGTCTAGTAATTACTGAGGTAACAATCAAAAAATTTGATTAAGTTTTTTGTCCTCTATCATTTGTTTAATTTTGTTACTTTTACTTTGTCTGACTATGCTTCTGCTCTTACCTCATCATTGACCTACTTTTAGATCCATGCTGGGTGTGTTCAGCACCCAACATTAATCTGTGCTGAAAGTTCCCCAGCTGCTTTTTGCTTGGAAGAAGCTCACCCTCTAGGAGATTCCTCATGAAGAGTTCTTGAGTTCAGTATTTCCTGAATTCGTACATTTTCAAACCTTTCTAAAAATAGATTCATACTTGAAGGATGACTTAATAAATTGAATACTTGGCTAACTCTTTTACTCAATTTCTTTAAAATGTTGCTTTGCTTGTATTTCCCCATGTTGCTTTCAAAAAGCCTAATGAAAACCTGATTTTATTTGTTTTGTAAATGACTTAGTTGTTTTGTCTGGAGACTTAGAAACCTTTTTATTTTGAAGTCAAATAAACATATTTAGATTATAGCTTGGAACTGACCATTCTAGGTCATTTTCTTAAATATCTGGCGGCCTTTTCAATATTGAAATTAGTGTATTATTTAATTTTTGAAAAGTTTTATGGGATTAGAGTTTTAAGCATACCTTTGTATTATTTTATTTTGTCACTCTTCGAAGACTCCAATTATATTGTATCTTCTTTACTTTTCATTTACATCCACTTCTTTAATACTTTGTCTGTATTTCTTTATTTCAAGCTTATTTTATCGCCTATTTGCATTCTTTTGGGGGATTGTGTAACTTATTCTCTATCTTAAAGTTGACACTTTTACTCATTATTTTTGTTTCATAAGTCCAAGTGTCCCTCAATTCACATCTTGCTTTTTTCTAAGGTTTTACATTTCTATGGGTATTTTTTCCCATATTCACAAGCAGTTGCTTAAGGATACTTAATTAAGGCTAGGGTTATCTGTAAGTCTTTTCCTTTGTTTTCTCTTTGACGTTTGGGGAGAGTGTGTTATTTTCTGTTGCTTGAAACATTTTGTATTTTAATGTGCTCATGAACAGGGTGTGGGGGAGATTTTGGATGACTTTTACATATGTTAGTCTGAGAACACCCTCTTTTATTTGTGGATTAGCATAGAGTTTCCATAATCCATGGGGCCTCCTGTTTGTGTGGAAGTGGTTAATGTGTCCTCTGATTTGCAATCCCCTGTGGTTTCTGTAGCCCTGTTTTCCTACTGTTGCCTTCTTTGCCATAAGCCTCCCATGATCACCTCCCCTTCCAAGTCGCTTTACTGTCACTTAGTTGTGTCCTTCTAAGACTGTCACCCCTTATTCTGCACGTGTCCAAATTCCTCCCCTTTTTCACAGTAGCAAGTTCTCTGTTCTACAAGGCCCCAGACTTGTTCTCAGTATGCAGAGTGGGACCCTTACTTTCTAAAAGTGGCTTTCTTTGTATGCTGCCCTCTCTGGGCTTCTGGTATTGAGTTTTTGTGGAGAATATGTGCATGTCTTGAACAATTTTGTAGATGTTTTCTTGTAGACATATACAATATTTTCTCTAGACTATGTACCAGGGTGATATTGGCCCTTACGTGGAAAAGTGTGTCCTGATACAGAGTCATGAGGGTTTGGAATTGGTTGAAAGATGAATGAGGGAAGGATTACTGAGGAAAATTCTCAGTGAGGGAATGAGAAGAAACAAAGAACTCATCAAAATCTTGCTAGTACAAAAGCAAAGTTGTTGTTTACTGTCATGAGGGAACACACGAGAGAAGAAGACATTTGTACAGAAAAACAAGAGCTTTGTTTACACAAACTTTGAGAGGCTTGATAGCCATCCAAATGGAATTGTTTATATGAAAAGGAAACTGGCTATGAGAATAGACTTCAGGAAAAAGTTTGGGCTACAATTATTAAATAGTTATCTGAATGATATCAGTGTATAGGTAAAAGTTTAGTCATGGCACTGATGACATCACCTAGCATATCAGAGTCCAAGTGAAGAAACTTTGTTCACCCTGAAATGAGCTGCCTAAGTGAAATGGTGTGATTGAAACTCTGATTGTAAAGCTCAAAAGAAAACAGGACCTAATAGTTTGAAGGTGTATGTTTGTCAGCTATTTTCACAATGCTGCTGCATCACAAATTGTCTCTGAACTCACTGGCATAGAAAATTAGCATTTATTTCATGCTCATGAGTCCGAAGGTCAGCTGAGATTCAGTTGATCAAAGCTAGGCCCAGGTAGGTGGTTCCGCTTCAAGCTCTGGGTCCACCTGGACTTGGCTTCTCATTGAGGATTGGGTTTTCATCTATGCTACATGAACTCACCATGGGACCCAGGATGAAGGGGCAGCCATGACCTAGTGACCCAGAGGCATCCCTACTCCTGTAATGCCAGGGCATAGAAAGGCAAGAAGGAGCGGGCACAGACATTTAAGGAATGGGCTTCAAACTGGCAGGCTGTCCTTTACATCCACCTTCCACTGGACACAGCAAGTAACATCACTGAGATCAAAGTCAAAGGGACAGAAATGCCTTCTAGCTTTAGTGGGAATAATTGCACAACTCCATGGCAAAGGGTAGGGGAAAAGCTTCCCCAACATGGAAATGCAAATTCAATATTTACTCTGTATCTCCTTGGAAATCACCCAAAGCATTCAAGACGTGAAACATACAAAACAAAACAAAATAAAATTAATAAACTCCATTTTTAGTGCATGAGGAGACAGCTAAAATGCCAACCTCGACTCTAGGTAAAAAAGTGGCCAAAGCTCTGGAATCCAAGAACAGATGCATTTAGGAGAAAACAGAGATAATTTGATGCAGAGGCAATTTGGGGCAGAGAGAAGATGAAATGATTGCAAATCTCAAATAGCTGATTGTGTGGTACTTCTCAAAGGACAGGACATGCTGAGGTGAAAACTAAATTCCTTTTTGTAATGGTGACAAGAGAGCATTAGCTTTTGGCTAGAGGTTTTCTCATTTTGGGTTGGTTCCATGGAGCAGAGAAAACAAGGCTAAATCAGACAGAAAAAAAAAAAAAAAACTCAGAGGAATTGAAGGGGATTCTTTGCATTTCAAAAATACACATGCTTTTTACTACCCCGTTTGGTTGAGTAGAAGTAAGTGTTTAACAAACTCACACATAAAATCTGACCCATAAGAACAATTTCAGTTAGCCAGCAGTCTCGGGGGGCCCCTCCATGAAAGTCTTTCACAAATATTTGCATCAAGAAAACTCACTCCCTTCAATGCTGAATAATAAGAAAGTGTCTGTTCTAGGGTCTGTAAAGATGTTTATGAATCAGAGGCTGAAAAAATCCCTTCTTCACATTTCTCAACTCCCCCTGAGGACATAGAGAAATGTGAAGTAGGGATTTGGGGTGCCACAGCGGCTGAGGGGTGCTGCTGGTATTCAGTGGATGTGACACAGGATTATTCTTGGCTTCTTTCTCTGGCTGGCAACGCCCCTGCCCAGGCCTTGCTGGGGCCCGGGCTCACTGGAGGAGACGCCCCATCTATTCAACGACTTTCTTGTGCTCCAGCATGGATCCCGTAGCCACCACCGTGAGGGTGCACTCAGCCCTTGTGTTCGGTGGGTCCCAAGTTCTTGTCCTGTGTTCAAGGAGAATGAGGTTGTGCTGACAATTGAAGGGTGAGGAGGGTGGAGAAGAATTTTACTGAGTGATGAAACAGCTCTCAGCAGAGAGTGGGTGTGAGGGTGGTCCCACACCCAAAGTCAGCTGGTCTCTCCCTCAGTGTGGCTAAGCCTGGGGCTTTTATGGGCTCAGAATTGGGAGTGGGTGCGAGGGTGGTCCCCCACCCAAAGTCAGCTGGTCTCTCCCTCATTGTGGCTAGGTCTGGGGCTTTTATGGGCTCAGAATGGGGAGTGGGTGCTGATTGTGAGTATGCAAAAAAGGCTAAAACAAAGGCATGGCAGTGTAAAAAAAAAAAAAAAACAGGGAAGGTTAGGTATATGTAAATAGAGGAAAACATGCCAAACGGGAAAAGGGGTTCTCAATCCTGTCTGTGGATTTACCCAAGACTTGTAGCTAGGCTCTAAACTGTCCTCGGCTTGAAGATCAGGTTTCACTGGGGCCCGTGCCAGTCTGCCTAGGATTGTCTGCCTCCTGCCACTGTCAGATGGCCCTAATAATGGTAAATATCCTGCAGGGACCATGGTGGTGCCGCTCAAGGAAATATTGTCCCCTCAAAATGCCAGCAGACCCTTTTGAGGAACATTGACGTGATTTTTCTAAGAAGAAAACAATACGCCAACACAAACGAAAAATGACCAAGAAAGAGCTCTCTCCATAAAAAAACTAGAAAGCAATTGTAAGTCATGCCTAATTGTGGCAAAAACATCTCAGCAAAATAGTAACAAAATAATTTTTTTTTGCATGTATGTGAAATAAGAACACCAGGGCAGAATGCTGCGTTTCAGGGAAGAGATGGCAAAGCAGTGGGAAGAAATTAAATTTTAGCTGCCAGAGCTCAGGAAACAAGCAGAAAGCAACAGAATCAAAAATAAAAGCAATAAAGGCATTATTGGAAGAAAAATAAGAAAGAACAGTTATTACTGAGTATCCTGTGAAAGATCAAGGGGATTTACTTGAAGGAAAAAATCCTTATTTATAAGAAACAATAAACAGAAATAGATATCTGAGCACATCTGTCTATACACAAACACAGACACATGCTCATAACACCCCAGCGAAACAGGCTGCATGGCCATTTAAAAAAATCTATAAAGCAGAAAGCTTAAAATAATTATATAATAGATGTAATACCAACATATACATTCAAATGAACAGAGATTAACAACCCTGTCTGTGAAGTTGTATGAACAATTTTAAACAGAATAGCCACAAAGGATGAAAATAACAAATGGGCAAACATATACCAGGCAACTACCAATTACATAAATATATAGAAGGAGGTAGGTGGATAGAGAGATACAGTAGATAATAGAACAAATTAACAGAGGCCATAATCTTATAATAAAATGAGGACATCTTTAGGCTAAGAACCACAGCTTAAAACAAAAAAAGCACTAAAAAATGTCAAAGGACACATTTCATAATCAAAATATAATATGTATAGTTTCTAAATTATGAACTATCATAGCAAAAATGTTTGTACAGCAAAAATTACAATTTATAAAACTAGAAGTAAATGCACAACAATTACCGATGTTGTGTTTCCTCCTTTATTTCATGAGAGCTTGAGAAGTGTCTTCACCTTAGTAGCAAGGATACATCCAATTGCATTCTCAATGCTACAACGCAGACACCTTTTTAAAAATGTCTATTGATCATTTGCAAACATTGATCATAAAACCCTTCAAAATTTCTAAACAGTAGCTGCATTGTCTTGCTAAAAAAGGAAAGGAAGACATAATTTTGTGTAAGTTTGGAGCTCTCTACTCCTTGTAATGTTTTGTTGAATTCATCTGCAAATCCATCAGACAATGTGTGGGAAGTTTTACATAATTACTAGCTCAATTTTGTCAATGGAAATAAATGTATTCAAACATTCTATTTCTTCTTGAGCCAGCACTCCTGTGATTTTAATTTATTTGATATCCAACAGGAAAGAGTAGCCTTGTATTATTCTACAAAAGTCCACACATGCATATCTTTTAGCGGAACAGTAAATGTGGCCATACCGGAACAGAAGTTAACTCTTGAAGTATGTTTCTCAATGCCGATACCAGGAGGATCTTGCTATGTAAAAACACTGTAATAAGTTATCCTGAAGAAAGGTAGTATATAACTTCACAATGTTTTAGGTTTGCAACCAAGGTTTTTGTCAACTTCCTGTAACAGTTTTCGTCTGAGAAAATCTGTCCTTTTATTTATGAGCAATGCTTTATCTGTTATATTTTCCTATACTATCAGTCCATAATCCTTGAAAAATCTATCTTCCTCAACATGTCAGTTTGGACAAAGAACAATCAAGTAATAGATATTTATTGGAAGTTTATTTTGTGTTTAGATAATGGACATAGTTCTATGAAACAACACCCTGGGAAGCTGCAATGAGTGGACATACATCTAAAGGTAACTAAGAGTGCAGCTGAGCCTGTGCTGAGAGCTGAGGAATTGCTCAGACAACAGATGCTACATTTGCAGCAAGGGAGTGGAACTACACTCTGGAGTATTGGGAAAGGCTTCAAAGATAAGATGGTATCTAAATAGAAATTGAATAAATTTCAGGATAAATAAAGTACTTGCTGATTCTGTTTTATGTTTTCAGGAGTCCTTTGTGATTTACAAAGAAATGTTAAGAAACAAGTTTGTTTCCTTTAATTGAAAAAAATTCTTCAGGATAAATGTAGGAGTTTTTGTTAAAACAACTAGAATTGTGACGTTAATTGGGAAGCAGAGAGAGAGCTAGATGATGAAGTTGGAGAAGAGGATAATGATTTCTCTTCTGCAAGTCTAAGGGAAAGGAGATCACTCAGAAATCTGGGAGGAAGGGTTCCAGTCAATGTTGCAACAACCTAAGAGGGACACACGCTGTCCACTGTCAAGGGCTGGAAAGTCTGCCTGCCCCCTCGCCACCATCTTTATAAAATAACACAGTGAAATCTTTAAGGGGAAGCTTCCCAGAACCAAGCCCCTGGAAACCATGTACTTGCTGATCTGTGGGAAGAACACACATTATAAGTCTAGAAAAGAAAGCTGTGGGAGAGAGAAGTAGAATTTTTAAGAAAGTAAGGGCCATTTAAGTTAAAAAGAAAGGACATTCTACCTAGGGATAAGGTTTTCTGTCAAAAATATATATGAAGATATCGGCCAGGGCGTTGTGTATATTTAGATTATATTCTCTAATTTGCCACCTATCCAGATTTTTAGTAATGTGTCTGTATCAGAGTGTCCTGCAAACATAAAGTTTTATTTATATGCCTCAATAGAGCTAACACATTTTTAAAAATTCAGCTTTATTGAAGTATAATTGACAAACAGAAATTGTATACGGTCATCCCCTCTTATCTGCAGGGGTACATTCCAAGGCACCCACTGGACGTCAGTAACCATGGATAATACTGAACCCTATATATTCTGTTTTTCCGTACATACAGACCCATGATAAGGTTTGATGTATAAATTAGACATAGTAAGAGATTAGCAACAACAATAATAAAATACTACAATTATAACTACTGTAATAAAACAATTATAACTATACTGTAATAAAAAACTATACTGTAAAATAAAACAGCACTGTGAATGTGCTGTTTTTCAAATTATCTGATGGTACTATATTGAGTTCATCTGTTTTTCAGACTGTGGTTGACTGTGGGTAACTGAAACCACAGAAAGCTAAAACACAGATAAGAGGGTGGGGGCTTACTATACATTACGTTGTACAACCTGTTGTTTTCATATATGTATATGTTGTGAAATAATCACCACAATCATGCTAATTTACACATTCACCACCTCACATAAAATAACACATTTGCTAATGCTAATATTTCCTTTCCTTTTTAATATTAAACAATTGTGATTCTTATATTAACTGGCTTTTAACATTTTTTCTTATAAAATTGTTTCTTTTGCAGATAGTTTCAAAAGAGATTCTAATTTAAACTATGAAAATATTTGAACTCCAATAAAATAAACATATTTCTATTTTTTTTTTTTTGTTTTTTTGAGACGGAGTTTCACTCTTGTTGCCCAGGCTGGAGTGCAGTAGCACGATCTCAGCTCACCGCAACCTCTGCCTCCCGGGTTCAAGCGATTCTCCTGCCTCAGCCTCCTGAGATAGCTGGGATTAAAAGCATGCACCACCACACCTGGCTAATTTTGTATTTTTAGTAGAGACAGGGTTTCTCCATGTTAGTCAGGCTGGTCGGGAGCTCCCAACCTCAGGTGATCCACCAGCCTCTGCCTCCCAAAGTGCTGGGATTACAGGCGTGAGCCACTGCACCCAGCCAAAATAAACGTATTTCTATTTTAACCTTATCTAAGAATACTTCAAAGTGATGGAAAACATAAAATATGCTCATAGTTTGTTCATTATAACTAATAGGGGATAAAGAAACAGTAATACATTTTCCTGACACATTATGAAAGAGAAGTTCTTGAAGCAAAAACAAATAGATGACTATAATATTCTTTGAAATAAAAATTTTATTTTTTTTTTGCTTTATATTACTGAAAAATCATATGAATACTAAGAAAATGAATTTTTATTCATGCAGAACATATGGGAAAGTAAAAGGACAGGAGATGAGACAAATCAAAAAGGGCTTTAAAACTCTGGGGGAGCTAGGCCGGGCATGGTGGCTCATGCCTATAATCCCAGAACTTTGGGAGGCCAAGGTGGGCAGATTACGAAGTCAGGAGATCGAGCCCACCTGGCTAACATGGTGAAACCCCATCTCTACTAAACATACAAAAAAAAAAAAAAAAATAGAACACGAAACTCTGGGGGAGCTAAATATTGATTGGTAAGAATGAAATTCCCTGCTTTTCAGCAGAACAGTCTGAGGTACTTTGCAGAAAGTTCTCATGAAGTCATGAAAACTTTTCCCAGCCTTAATCTTATAAAGGGGAATCTGAGAAAAAAAAATCAGGTCTGATGTATAAGGAGCTTAACATGACATTTTCTAGCATAATTTACTCTCCACTCCTTTTTATATAGTTGGATCCTGTATAAGGTGTGAACACTGGATTTTAAAGTGCATCCTTCATGACGCCGTACAGCCCCCTCTTTGGGAGACATGGTCGGGTGGTCAGTGCTCACAGTAGCCATTCATTCCTTCCCACTGCTCGCCTGGATGAGGGAGACGTTTCCCTGGCAGCAGTTAATTACTGTGGGTAACTGAGTGCTCTCATATGGGGCTACAGGATCAAGAAGCTCAAGTTGCATGTAACTCCTGTAACTGATGGGAAGGGTTGGAGAACCTGGCATAGAACAAGGCTGGGATCAAAGGACGCTGGACGCAAGACCACAGCCAAAGCCCAGCCTCGGCAATGGGCTGGCTAACATTCCTCTCGCCACATACACACAAATGAAAACTATGTCAGGTGATGGGCATGTTCATTAACTTGATTATGGTGGTTGGATCACATTCTGTGTATGCCTGTGTGTGTGTGTATATAAATATATGTATATATATGTGTGTATATATGTATATATATGTATATATGTAATTTTGTATAACAAACATAAATAATTTTTTCCAACAAGGCTAAAAAAAGAAAAAATAATAATTTCTTTATTAGTATTACTGCTACTGCTGTTTGGGGACCCATTACTGAACACTGGCACCGAAGACTCCAATGAGCCACTCTTTTTTGAGTCACAGGTTTGATTTTAATTCCATCAGCCAAGACTTTCCCCAGATACCAGGAAGCATAAGAAAAATAGTCTCTGCCACTGTTCCCTGTGGCTTCCTGAGAGAGGCTGTGTCCTTTGTATCTTGAAGTCATACATATTGGGATATTTCCCAAAAAGAAAAAGGAAATTTGGATGGTAGGCATTCAAAATGATGATAATTTTATCTAGAAACTATTAAAAATTTATGTGCAAGATGCACTATGATGTGATTTGTATTTTAAAACTTCTCTCTCTCTGTATTATAGACTATGAATGGGAGTGGAGGTTTACCAGAGGTAGGGAGGTGAGATAGACAGTTATTGCTGTTGCTTGAGAGAAACAGAAAGTGGTCCTGAGCTAACCAGATGCAGGTTAAGGCAGAAGGTGTTGAAGAGGCGGTGAATTAGGTAAGACCACTGGTTATAAAGAATAGAAATTTACCAAGGTTAAAAAAAGAATGTATTGACTGTGGTCTTCCCCAAAAGGCATAGAGCAGCAAAACCATAGTGAAATAAAAAGATACAGGTGGATCTTAGGTAGAGCTGGAACCAGAGACTTGGATGTGATGATTGGCATCTCATTTCCCTTCCCACCTGCTCTTTTCACACCAGCATCGTTCTTCCCCACTGCACAGCTAGAAGTTTCCCAAACTCTCATCCCATAGCTTTTGCATGCAGAAGTCGACTGTCTTCTTTGCTTCCAATTGAGAAAATCTTGAGGAGACTCAGTTTGGGTCCTGCATGAGTCCATTGCTCACTCCTGCAGCAATCTCTCAAGTCCAGAACATTGAGATCCTGTGTGAACGTGATGGTCGGAGCTGAAGCCACCGGGCTGGATTAGAAGAAATGCAATTTTAACAGGCAAAAGACCTTTATGATCTGAAGAGAAACCAGGGTATCGAGACGCAGTTTCCAAAAGAAAAAGAATGCCATTCTTGAAAGACAAACTATTAGTAGGCAAATGAGAAGTGAATGTCTACTGTGCATAGCAGATGGGGGAGTTAACAAGAATATGAAGACAGCACTTACCTGTCAAGGCTGGCAGAGAAGTTTCAGTAATGTTAGCAATGTTAAAATGTACAAGGTACAGTTAATTAACAGTTGATACTGACTGATGACTGATGTAATTTTTTTTTTTTTTTTTTTTTCGAGACAGAGTCTCGCTCTGTCTCCCAGGCTGGAGTGAGGTGGTGCAATCTCAGCTCACTGCAACCTCCGCCTCCTGGGTTCAAGCTATTCTCCTGCCTTAGCCTCCCGAGTGACTGGGACTACAGGCATGCACCGCCACACTGAGCTAATTTTTTTTTGTATTTTTAGCAGAGACGGGGTTTCACCATGTACTCCAGGATGGTCTCAATCTCTTGATCTCGTGATCCGCCCACCTCAGCCTCCAAAAGTGCTGGGATTACAGGCATAAGCCACCGTCAACTGATGGAATTTTTATTGTTAGATGATTTGTGGCAATTAGATAGGTATACCTTCACTATTCAAGAGAGTAGACAGGCAGTATCTGAAATATTAGAAAAATATAATCCTGAGACTTAGGGTAGAATTAGGACCTTTCATACAGATAACCCCCTACTCTGACTTATGAACCAACACCCCTTTCCCTGTTTTCCTGAACATTGCACCAAGATGGTTACTAGAATTTAACTTCAAAATCTTGATGCTCTGGTCAGTTCTAAAGGACACAAAATTTCTCCTAGAAAACCTGGGTGACAATTTTCAGTTGACTGCTGCCAAGGGGCTCCCCCCTTGTCTCTTCTTTCTTTCACCATTGCTCTGCTCTGCTGCCTGGGCTCCTGTGATTAATTGTCCACATCCCATGCCCTCTGGCTTTCTCCATCATTAGGATGCCATGTAATATAATACAACGCAATGTATGTAGATGCCTGGCTTGGGGTGCATGGTCATGGCAGGCTGGAGCATCTTTTGTTTCTCTCATTCTTATTTGGCATCTTAGGATAAGCTGTGGACCCTAATGTTAATCCTTTATTTATCCCAATGGACATCTTGGTTTCTCAAATGAAATAAGATTCTTGGGACCTCTCTGACATTATAGAACTCCTAAGGTAAGCATGCCTGCACTATGATTATTGCTGTATAAGAGCAAACGAAACTGTAGTCAGTTATAAGCTATGCAAAATGTGGGTTATACAATTTGAATTATTCATCTGGAATAGATCTTCAGTGTAGTGAGTGATGGTGTACTTGACAATAAGTGATAAATAATAGTGATTTTGATAAATTCTCTTGGATAGATGGCTTATGGCAATGCATAAACAGTGGGAAAGCATCTCATTTTAAATTGAGATCACTACCCCAATACAAAATAAACAGATGCTATGACTCGGCAGTTGCTGTTAACAACAAGAACCCAATATCCAAAGCAAAGAACAATGATTAAAATTCAAGAGCAGCAGCTCTGCTTGGTGCTTGGAACATAATTTCAGTTAGGAACAGAGCGAATCAACAATATTATGGAGTTTGTGACCTTAGTCTATTCTCTCCAGTGGGAGACGTGGGGTTTCATAACCCATCTGCTTATTGATACTTACTTTGGGAAAGCCAAAATGCCGATTCCAGAGAAGGTTCAAAAATGATTGTGGCATTTATGTCTTAAAAACATTACAAGCTAGTGAAACAGTCCAGGAGCACAAAAACAAAACGAATGCACCGTGCTTAATATGTCACTGAGTTCTCTGAAACTAATAGAAAATGATCTTCTGATTTTTATGTGTTTTCTTTTCCTCTGAATAACAGGCAGACTATAATGCAAGTCCTTTAATAAATACATTAAGAAAAAGACATGCAATTTATGGTAATCAGTACCAAAAGTTGATATACTCAAATCATCACATTGCATAGGCAGCTAGCTGGGTTAATTTAATATCTCAGCAACTTTCTCTAACAGAAATATTAAAGATCTGTTAAAGAAATAGTCTAGGAAATATTTTTCTCTTTTTTCTATCATATTTCTTCTTTTTAATGCTGTACCTCTCTTATAAGTTTTCTGTCTCATCTCCCACTAGAACTAATGATTATTCCCTCTGGGTTGTCCCACTGCAGTATGTTTTTGTGATAAGAATTGCTCACTGCCTTGTATGGCAAACCTACTATGCAAAGGTTTGTTTCTCCTATGCCCAAAATTGAGTTTGTGCTCCACCTGACCTTGAATCTTTTGATGCCGATGGGTCATTGGAGCTAATCATTATCACCATGAACTACAGTGCACTGCCCTCCAACTTTGCGCCACTCACGGAGATTCAATATCTAGGCTGGGACATCTGGTCAACCAGTCATAGGTTATGAGTTCCTGCTTCTAGGCAGAGTCAGAGGGATGTCTCCATTTATTCTCTCTGCTGGAAGGAGGGACTCTGCCTACCATCATGATTCACACAACTGAGACCTTCAAAACCAGAAAAGAGTGGTAGACTGGAAGATGAGTCGTCAACAAAATGCCATGTTATCTATAGAATGTACTTGCTCAGCATGATAAATAATGTTGGCTTAGTAAACTTCATACAGTCAAATTCATACATAAGAGTGAAACAATTGGAGATGTGTTTGCTAAATCAGAAACAATGAGAATATACTAATATAGCTTAACATTGTTCTAGAATTTTTGACATTGTGATAGGGCATGAAACAGAAACAATGGAACCATTTATGATAAATCTAGAGCAAGAATTATAATTTTTGGATGAAAAGCTTGGTAATAGCTAGAAGCTCATAGAGAATAAATGAAATAGAAACATGTTTAGAATTACCAATAAAGTTTAGTTAACTTGCTAAACACGGAATAAATATACAAATTTTTTTTTAAAAGTTAGCAATTAGTGAATGCGATTCAGGGAGAAGCGCTTCATTCACAACAGCAACATATATAAATGAATAAATTACAAAATGAAAGAATATTTCAAAAGTAAAAGCACAAAATTTAAATAAAAACAAATTTTTTTAAAATGACAAAACATCATTAAAGTATATGAATGAGTTTAAAAAGAAGAATCATAATATGTATCTTATTTTCAAATCAATGAATACCCACAATACAATACAAGAATTTTAATATTATTACTTTTGAAAACTTGACAATATAATCTCAGAATTAGTTACAAATATAGACATACATGTAGACTATCAAGTTAGCTAGATTGGGACTATGGTTACGTTTGTGTCTCTATTGCTTACTGTAGTGTCAGGTAGTAAGTTTACAAATAATAAAAATTTTAATAATAAAAATGTATGAAATGTAGGAATAGGTAATGATATATATGTTTTTTGCAAACACCACAGTAATAATTGCTACAAATCAGAATTACTCATAGCTGCTAAAATTTAATGGGTGAAAGTAAGATGAGAAACAGGATACTTGGATAGCAGTTAAATCCCTTTCCGCAAAAATCTTCTAAATTATCAAAATGAAACATACTAACCTTCCAGTGGAAAAATCTGTAAGATTCCATCTTAACCTAGTAATCAAAATTAATATCAGTAAAAAGACATATCAACATGTGCCTCCTGATACAATGTATTTGCACTAGGAAGGGCACAACATCACTTCTGTGGCATTCTTGCCTAAACATTCATGACTTAAATCATTAAAAAATCATACAAATGCAAAATGAGGGAATTTATTTTTCCTTTTTACTTATGATTGACATTTAATAATTGGTTATACTTATATAAATAAAATAGACCCCAAATTTGACAGGACTTGTCAAATCTTGTCATGGAGATGAATTTATCACATTAAAAGTATTGTGGTAGGTAGTGGAAATACAAAATAAAATTACAAAGACACCCATCCAACCATATAGCCACTTGCTCTGTAAGAAGAAAACAAGACAAAGGAATAATTATGTATCACAAGGATTGCAGTCCAGAAGCACATACGTTTCTAAGATGAATTGCTGTGCAAGTTGAACAGGACAATAATTTATTATAGAAGATATTTTAGAAAATGAATGAAATTGTTGAGGGATATCTCACTGTATATTTCTGTCCTGAAATACCAGCTATTGGTATTGTTGGTATTTTACTTTTTAGTAAAAATGTAGAAGAAAATTTTTTTTTCTTTCTTGTCTCATTTATTACCCTCAATTGTGTATGATATAATTGTGAAAACAGAAGTGAATCCTTTATTGAGTGCTATTCTATTCCAACTGACCCCTCAAGTGTCATAGAAAGAATAATATGTGTGAACATGACCCAATTTTAGAAGCAAGAAACTGACCCACATTTATAAGCAAAAATACTTTTATTCCCCGTAAGTACTCCTCCACATCAGAATTCAGGAACATGACATGTTCTCTGTTACCAGTAGATGGAGGGTATCAGACACGAAACTAAAAAAAAATGTGAACAGGTATTTTAAGTGAGGAATTTTAACAGAATTTAAGGACTATTGACTCTCTATTATTTACATAAAAGCGTTTTAAATGATTTGAGTTTCAAGAACTCACATCCAACTTTCCATAAGCTGTACTGGGTTGAATAGTGCCCCTGCAAAATTCATGTTCAGGTTGGGCACGGTGGCTCACGTCTGTAATCCCAGCACTTGGGGAGGCCGAGGCTGGTGGATTACCTGAGGTCAGGAATTTGAGACCAGCCTGACCAACATGGTGAAACCCAGTTTCTACTAAAAATACAAAAATTAGCCGGGAATGGTAGTGCATGCCTGTAATCCCAGCTACTCAGGAGGCTGAGGCAGGAGAATCGCTTGAACTGGGGAGATGGAGGTTGCAGTGAGCTGAGATTGTGCCATGCACTCCAGCCCTGGGTGACAGAGCGAGAGCAAGATTCCGACTCAAAAAATTATAAGTAGGTAAATAAATAGATAAATAACAAAATAAAAAAATAAAAAAAGTTCACCTGGAAACTGTGAATGCGACTTTGAAAAAAGGGTCTTTGCAGATAATCAAGTTAACATGAGGTCATACTGCATTAGAGTGGGTCATAAATTGAATGACTAGTGTCCTTATAAGAAGAGGAAAATTTGGACACAGAGACAAGCAGGAGATAATAGGGAAGAAGACCATGTAACAGCGGGGCAGAGATTGGAGTAATGCGGCTGGAAGCCACGCAACACCAAGGAGTGCCAGCAAACACCAGACGCTGGGGAGAGGCAAGGGAGGGCTCATCCCCAGAGCCTTCAGATGGCCTATGACCCTACTACACCTTGATTTTACACTTCTAGCCTGCAGGTGTGCCAGGGAGTAACTTTATGTTGTTTAAGCCACTTTGTTTGTGAAACTCTGTGACAGCAGCCCTAGGGAACTCACACAAAAGGATATTAGGTAATTAATAATAAACCATACTAATTCTAACCATTTTTAGATAAGAATCCATGAGTAATCACTCTGTATTTGTAGATAATGACACCGGTGAAATCTGTAATGCATCTGCAGAAAACACAAGGCATTGATAGGCCTCCTTCACAAGCCTGCTATACAGAATTCCTTCACTTTTCATGGTAATATAATGACATATATAGGTTATATAGGTTCATTAAGGATCTGTCATACTATACAATGGAGCATAAGTGGGAAAACTAAAGTTTTAATGTGCTGTGTCAGAAAAGTTGCAATTGAAAATAAAGCATATGTGTCCAGGGGTGATAAACCCACCATTAATGACCAGCAACTGTATCTCCTATATAAAAATGATTATTAACTTTTGGGCCTTAGTAGCAACTCAGGATCACATGACCTCAGATTTGTTGACTATAAAGCAAGGAGGCCTATGTGCTTTAGTTTAAACTTTTGACTGTACTGAAGTTAAAGAAAAAAATTACACTTTTAGAGCAAGATATTGACAATAAAAGAATTGTCCTGGGAGTTTCCTTTTTAGCCATGCTAGGTTAAATGAAACTAGATTTGCCCTGCCACTGAAATAACCATGCAACTAGATAAAATACAGCAACACTTTTCAGACACTGAACAGCAAGCAGTACAGGGCATGGTCCTTGACAGAGGAGAAACCCAAGAGGCAAGTCTCATGATTGCCCAGCATTCTATTATGTGTGCGTTTTGCAGTAAAAGCACAGGTTATTTGATCCCAAGCAGCATGGTCGTCTCACTAAATAGGTATAGATATGGGTTCCAAGCTGCTGAATTGATTGGAATTTGCAGGGCATGAAAATTCATAGCTGATCTTTGGTTGAGGACTATGTTGGACTTGTGCAGACTAAAAAGACTCGGTGGCACTTAGTTAAAAGCCCTCAAGTTGAAGGACAGTACCAAAGGCTGTAGAGTCCTTAGATACTTCCAGTATATGCAGACTGGATATACCTCTTTGATCATGGCAGACATTCATGTGAGATCTCAGAAAGGCCATAAATACCCCTTAGATAACAGTCCTGCTCTAGGACTAAGATCAAAACTCAAATAGGTCCACTGTAACAATGTGTAAAATCAAACATGATAGGAATAAAAGGACCCCCCAGTAATTCAACTGTCTGGCAGAAAAATACCTAAAATAAGCCAGAATCTCCTCAGCATATTGTCATTATGGCCAGCATGCAATTAAAAATTACTAGACATACAAAGAAGGAAAAAATTCTATCAATTTTAAGAAGTTATCAATTAAATAATAGCAATTAAAGTTTACAAAATTAAACAGTTTCCAATTATAAAAAGAAAGAAACAGATCCCAAGATAACAATAAATGATGGAAATAGCAGCAAGCGCTTTTTTCTCATCTATTTTAGGTGTGTTTCATAAGTATGTTCCAAGGCTTACCAGAAAATATATCCATTAATAGAAAAGAGATGTGGAAACCCAGAAAAGAAATGACAACTATAGAAAAGAACCAAATAGATATTTCAGAGTTAAACATGTAATATTTGAAGTGGAAAGTACAATAGTGAACATAACATCAGATAGGATACTGCTGGATAAAATGTTAATGAACATGAAAGCAGTTGGATAGAATTCATTGAAAAAGAAGATCCGAGAGAAGAAAAAAATAATGAGAGAAAAACCAGGGCCTTAGTAACCAGTTGAACTGTATCAACTGCTTTATCATATGGATAATTGAAGGTCAGGAGGGAAGGAAAAAGAGGAGAATGAGCAGAAAAATATATTTTGAATAACATGAATGGACACATACTAAATTAAATTTCAAAAGTCAATGTACAAAATCAAGAAGCTCAACCAATTGTAAGCATAATAAACATAAAACTAAGCAAACTTAGCACATCATAGTCAAACTGGTGAAAATAAAAGAGAAAGAGAAAATCTTGAAATAAGCTGAGGACAATTGACACATTTCTTACAGGATATAAATAAGGTGAATGAATTATGACTCCTTATCAGATACAATGAATGCTAAAAGACATATTTCAGTGCCAAAAATAAAAATATGACTCTCAAAATTTATTTATTATTCAATGAAATAATCTTCAAAATTTAGGCGAAATAAATATATATTCAAATTAAAAAGAAAAGATGAGATAATTCATTGCCAGCATATCTATACTGGAATAAATGCTAAAGAAAGTTCTCTAAAATAAAACAAAATGCTACCAGATGGAAAATCAGTTCCAAAGAAGAAATGAAGAGCACTGAAAATGGTAAATTAGTGGACAAACATAAAAGATTGTTTTTCTTAGAGAGAAAGCTGTTTCATGCAAAAAAAATAACATTTTATTGTAAGTTTAATTCTTACTTGTATATAAAATATATAATAATAAAAACAAAGTACTATAACAAATAATAGTAATAAATAATACAAATTCTACTGGAAAAGTAGAATTTTATAATTTCAAGGTCATTACATTTTACATAAGTGGTATTATGACTAAGGTAGAGTAATCTTTAATAAAAGAATATTATAAGGCCTGAAACAAATCTAATAAATATGTACAAAGATGGGTAGCTTGAGGAGACATTAAAATTGAATGTTAAATTAATTAACAACACAAAATAAAGTGGAGATAGAAGAACAGAAGGAAAAAGGCAGATGAAGAATACAAATACCAAGATTATAGACATAAATCAAAACACACCAATAATTGCATTGAATATAAATGGATCTGTCATTTCAATTAGAAGACAGAAGTTTTCAGAATAGGTACATACAAAAAAAATAAGTTCTAAGTATATTCTGTCCACAGTAGACACTTTAAGTAGAAAGATACAAACTATATGTAAGGTATTGAAATTATTTCATGCAGATAGAAATAATTCTACTATTGTTCTATTAATATGAAACAAACTAGACTTCAAAGCAAATATAAGCAAATATAAGGTATTGAAATTATTTCATGGAGATAGAAATAATTCTACTATTGTTCTATTAATATGAAACAAACTAGACTTCAAATATAAGCAGAATGAAGAGGAATATAACGATAAAAATTAAAGGGAGAAATGCAAAAATCTACAAACATAGTTGGAATTTTAATACTTTATCTTAATATTTGATCCCCAAATGATCTATATGTGGAAGATTTGAAAACAATGTCAACCGGTGACATGCATATAACACACACATATATCTCTATCATATATATATATATATAGTCTTCTGTTATAGTCTTCAGTTATAAAGTTATACACACACACACATATGTAACTGAAGACTACACATTCTTTTCAAATGCAGATGAAAGAGTCACTTTGATCATGACTGACCTCATGAGTCATAAAATACATTTACAAATTTAAAAGACTGAAACATCACGGTCATTGTTGCTACATGTAAACCAGCTTTTTCAAAAAACAAAGAAAACAAAACAAACATCCTGATTTGAAGTGTTTGCAGTTTTCCATGGCATGTCCACTTTTTTTTTTTTTTTTTTCTGAGACGGAGTCTTGCTCTGTCACCCAGGCTGGAGTGCAGTGGCACGATCTCGGCTCACCGCAAGCTCCACCTCCCGGGTTCATGCGTTTCTCCTGCCTCAGCCTCCCTAGCAGCTGGGACTACAGGTGCCTGCTGCCACGCCTGGATAATTTTTTGTATTTTTAGTAGAGGCAGGGTTTCACCGTGTTGGCCAGGATGGTCTCAGTCTCTTGACCTCGTGATCTGTCCACCTCAGCCTCCCAAAGTGCTGGGATTATAGGCCTGAGCCACTGCGCCTGGCCCATGTCCACTTTTAAGCTTGCTAAAATTCTGGACATGTAACAACTGGCTTTCTCAAGTCATTACAAGCTGGTTTCAGCACATACAATGAATAGTGTATTGTTCTTTAATTAAAATAAAATTAAATTATAAATCAACAAAAATTAACTATCTGAAAAAGATACAAATATTTGGAGACTGAAAACCACATGTATATATCAGCTATAGTTCAAAATGAATTTATTAAATATGAATATTTAAATAAAGGATAATAAAATATATATATGGGCAGTAGCTAAAAGTTGAGAAAAAAATTATAGAAAGAGAAGCTCATAAAAGATGGAAAATATTTTAAAACAATAATATATTTCTACCTCTAAAAGTTAGGAAAAATAACCAAAGTAATTAGACTTTTAAGCCAAAGTATTTAGAAAAAAAGAGAAGAAAAACTGAAATACATTTTACAAAGGCAAAGTGTAGAAAAAGATAACAACCTCCAAAGTTGATTCTGTTAAAAGATTAATGAAATGTATTTTTAAAAGTCTAGCAAGACTAAGCAAAGGGGGTAAAAGAGGAAAACATAAATGGTCAATGTTGGCAATGATTAAAGTGACAGTACTACAGATACAACAGATATTCAAAAATAATAAGGTAATATTACAAATAACATTAAACCAATGACTTTGACAAATTAATAAAATTAAGCAGTTTCTTCAGAAATTATTTGAATAGATATATTCAATAGCTATTCAATATCTATTCAAATTATTTGAATAGAAATCAAGAAGTAAAATAGGCATAAATCCATTAAACAAATTTGGTTCCTAGTAAAAATCTGCAAAGGAAAAACACAACTACAGATAGTTTCACTAGATCAATGTATTAAATACTTAAGGTTGAAAAATGCATACACTCTTTTAGGAAATAGAGGATGATAATCTGCTTCTGAACTTATTTTAGGAAGCCAAAAATACTCTACTTCAAAATTCCACCAAAACATTGCAGGCAAAGAAAATTATAAGTAACGATCCTTCATGAACTTAGACAAAAAAATGCATTATAAAATAATAGCCAGTTAAATCAAACGATATGTAAAATTGGTAATATGCTAAGTAGAGTTTATTCCAGGAATAAAAGGTTGGTTTAAGATTTGAAAACTAATATAATTTAATAAATTAATAACATAAAGTATAAAAATAATATTATATCTCATTAAATGAAGAAAAATTTTTGAGAAAATTGAATTTATTCAAGATAAAAACTCCACACAAACTAGGAATACAAGAAAACTTCTTCAAACCAATGAGTGGCATTTATAAAGCATCTACGGTTAAAGTGAGTTATTAAACACTATTATTTAAAAATGGCAAATAGTTCAAGAATAACCCTTCTTATCACTTCTACACAACAATATACTGGATGGCATCCCCAGTGAAGTAAGGCAAGAAAAGTGTTATGTACACATGAAAGGAGACATAAAAATGTCTGTATTTAAGGGTGACATAAATTTTTTAGAAGATGATAAAGAATCTACAAGTAAATTTCTAGAGCTAACTGTGTAAATACCCAAGGCTTATTCATATTTGTTTATGCTGGTAGCAAATGAAAAATAAAATAAAATTTACAGAAAATTGCATGAAGATGCATAAATATTTAGAAATATAATTAAAGTGCCCCTCAATATTGAAAATGACAAAACTGTAAAGCATTGATTAAAAAATTAAAGAAAACTTCAAGAAACGGAAAGGTATACCATGTTCATGGATTGAAAGATGCAATAGTTTTATAAAGTTGCTCTCTCAAATTAATTTATAGATAATAGAGAAACCCTAACAAAATCCCAGAAGACATTTTTGGAGAAACTGAGACATTTATTATAAAAAATATACAGAATATCAAAGGGCTTGGTATAGTCAAACAAGAAGAAAAAGAACAATATTCCTGATTTTAATATTCACTCTACAGCCATAGTAATCAAGACATTGTATTGGCATAACACTTGCAAAATATCACCAGAACAGAAAGTCCATCCAGAAATTGACCCATCATATAGCTCATTTATTTTGACAAAGAAGCCAACAGAAGAGAAATTGGTATGTTTATTTCCCCTTGACAAATATTTCTAGAACTCTTGATTGTTCATACAGGTAAAAAAAGCAACTGAAAAGTCAACTCACACTTTCCACAAACATTAATTTAAGCTGGACATAATGTTAAACCTAAAGCTAAAGCTATGAAGTTTCTAAAAGAAATGAAACATAATGTATCTTCCTTACCTTAAAAAAATGCAAAGCTTTCTTGAAGAACACCCAATAAACACCAAAAATAAAATAAAAAAATAGTAGTCAACTATACAAATACAAGGCTGACATATCCAGTATTGAGACTTCCTGGCATTCTGTGTATGGTCACTTTGTATGATAGTTGATAAACTGAAAGGGATCTCTAGGGAATTGACTATAAGGATCTTTGATACCATTATCTAATGACCATAAGCATTAATTCTTTAAAATCTTTATTTGAATATAATTAACATTAATAGAATTTATATATTCAACATATGCAACTAAATGTTTTTAATATGTTTACAGAATTTTGCAATCATCAGCTTAATTTAATTTTGATTTTTTTTCATCATCCCCAAAGAACTCCATACCCCTTAGCAGTCACTCCCTATTCGTTCGTCACCTTCTCCAGTGCTAGGCAATCATAAATCCACTTTTTGTCTCTAGGGACTTGCCTATTCCAGACATTTCATGTAAATAGAATTGCACATTATGTGATCTTTTGTGACTGGCTTCTTTTAGTTAGCACACTATTTTGAGATTTTACATACTATAGCATAGATGAGTGTTTCATTACTTTTTATTAATGAGTAATATTTTATTGTATGGATGCATCACATTTTATTTATCCATTCATCAGTTGATTGACATTTGCTTTCTTCTGCTATTTGGCTATTATGAATAATGTTACTGTGAACATATGTGTACAACTAAGCATTGATTTTCAAATCTGGTTTTGAGGAAGTCTCAGATTGAGTGACTTTTGAGCCCACTAGACAACACACAGGTAGAAAACTTCAAGTTTCAAATTTGACACCACCTTACTGTATGAATATAGGTAAGCTACTTCTTTGAGCTTTTTCTTTAAAAAAAATTAATCTGAAAAATAAAAAAAAATGGATATAGACTCCCTTAAATTAGATGATGCATCTAAAGTACCACTCTTCTGTCTAAGGGGATCTCAATAAATGACAGCTCTAATTATATGTGTCTTTCTTTCCTCTTAAATTCTTTTATTCCATTCAAATCCTTGCTGGTGAGTTGAAAAAGTAGGAATCAGGAAAAATATCCGGGTATAAACACCATCTTAACTCTTGGGCTTCATTTTGCTGCTCTGCAAAATATAGGGATTGGATAATCCTTAAGGTCTGTTTCTGGCTTTAATATTTTAGGATTTAAAATGCATTTAAAATTATTTTCTGCAGACATCGTAAGTGAAGGTTTGATTATTTCTCCAGGGTCATGTAGCAAAACTGTTGCAGAGTCAGCATTTGAATTTCGTGGTCTTTTATTCAGGTCTCAGCTTTTTGTGTTAAAAACTCATTCTCTCTAAGAGTTTTACCAATGACTACAGAGTAATTTAGTCAACTTCCTAGTGAACCAAAAAACGCATGTCAAATGTATTAATATTTTGTGATCGTCTATAGTTTCCAAGTCTTCTGTCTCTTATGAACTGGTAAGAATTCGTTTATTGTTTTGGTCTGAAGTAGTTTGTTTTGCCATGGTTCTAGAAGTATTATAAACACAATGTTCCTGCCTTATTCACGCTTTTTATAGTTGCAATGAAAGTGTTAATTTCAAAGTTTATTTTTACTTAAATCACTTTATAAAACAAACTCCATCTAGTCATTTACCCCCTTCAGTGCTTAAGTTCCTGTATTTTATGTGCCAAATACATTTGCAGCTCTTGAAGTTATGTGAAGGGTTTGCGATAGTCTCACACATTTAATATGCACTGTGGACATAGTGCTGATCAGTTGCTCATTAGGTGTAAACAATTTTAAATTGGTCTTCTAAATATTCCACAGTTTCACATGGCTGTGTTGCTTTTTTTGCGTGTGAAAATCATCAGCAGCTTAAGTCTCAAAATTTCAAACTCCACTTAGAGATGACATAATTGCATCTCGTTATTATTGAAGTATAATCAGAGGTATTGTTTCATAAAATGCTTTTGTTTGGATGCTAGGGGATGATTTTAATAGGTTTCACATGAGAATAGCTAATTTGTTGCATAATCAGGTCCTGCTGGAGGTGTCTGTGTATGCCTGCCCTTGGGAATCTAGAAAATGGAAACAGCCCTTAAAAACAAGAGCCACACGTTTGATGATACCATAAAATACATAGTCAGAACGCACCGCTAAAAGCCATAGGGACACGCATGAAACATGGAGACTTTTCTGAGAATGAGAATGTGTTGTTACACAGTGGCAATGCTGGTACTCTGTGAATGTAATGTGAAGAACTGCTTTGGGAAGTTGCTACTGCCTAACACGTTTATCAGAGACAGGTGTGTTTGGATCCCAAGCAGTAAACAGCACCCAGCAAGAGTGGCTCCAGAATCCTTGCTTCATTTCTTGACCAACGTCCGACTTGGCCCTCCTTGGTGTCTGCAATATTATACAGTCATGTGCAGCTTAACAATGGGGATGTGTTCTGAGAAATGTGTCCTGAGGGGATTTCATTATTGTGCAAACATCACAGAGGGTACATACACAAACCTAGATGGCTACTGCACCCCTACATTCTGTGGTAGAGCCTGTTGCTCCAAGGCTACTAACCTGTACGGCATTTGCCTGTACTGAATACAGTGGGCAATTGTAACACAATGGTAAGTATTTACGTGTCTAAACATAGAAAAGTACAGGAAAAACACAGTATAAAAATTTTTTAAATGGCATACCCATATAGGGCACTTACCATGAATGGAGCTTGCAGGACTGAAAGTTGCTCTAGGTGAGTCGATGAGTGAATGTGAAGGCCTAGAACTTAACTCTACACTACCGTGGACTCTATCAATACAGTACACTTTGACTACACCAAACAAATAAAAAGATATTTATCTTTCTTCCATAGTAAAGAAAGTTTACTGTAATTTCCCCTACCTTACTGTAATTTTTTTACTTTATACACTTTTAAAAAAATTATTTGATAGTTTTATAACAACACTTGGCGTAAAACACAAACACATTATACATTTTCACAGAAGTATTTTGTTTCTTTACATTCTTATTCAAGAATCTTTATTTTTTATTTTTTACTTTTTACAATTTTGTTTAACAGCAAGACACAAATACATGCATTAGCCCAGGCCTACTCCGGGTCAGGATCACCAATATCACTCTCTTCCATCTCCACATCCAGTCCCACTGGAAGGTCTTCACGGGCAATAACACACATGGAGCCATCGTCTCCTATGATAATAATGTCTTCTTCTACAACACTTCCTGCAGGATCTGCCTGAGGCTGTTTTACAGTTAACTTTTTTGTTATCAGTAGAAGGAATACATTCTAAAATAACAATGAAAAGTGTAATATAGTACATACATAAACCAGCAACATCGTCTTTTATTATCATTATCAAATATTATGCACTGTACATAATTGCATGGGCTATACTTTTATAAAACTGGCAGTTCAGTAGGTTTGTTAACACAAACTTCACCATAAATATGTGAATAATGTCTTGCACTACATTATGAGAGCTATGATGTCACTAGATAACCAGAATTTTTCAGCTCCATTTCAATCTTATGGGACCATTGTTGTATATGCGGTCCATTATTGACCAACATGTCTTTACGAGGTGCAAGACCGTATGCCAATAAGAAGCTTGGAACCCCAGAGGGCACAGACTCAGTCTTCCTTTCGCTAGTTACCCTTTCAACTTCAGGTCCAGAGAATTCCTAGTAGCAAAAGGATGGCTAATTTTATCTGTCAGCTTTGCATCCTTTCTACTCAACACCCCAACCCTTAAATTTCACGTAAGTGTGTTTATGAATTTTCAGTTTCATAAAAGTAGTAGAAAACATAAGCACCTTTGTCCCAAATATGCACAGATATTTCTTTGACAGGCAGTAGAGCACAGCAGTTGAGGGCAAAGTCTTTAGAACTCACACAGCTGTGATATATAAATACATATCTATTCATAGTCTTGGACCTCCTTTGAATTTTACTTACTTCCTCCATAAAATAAGGCTAATAATATAGTCTTGAACATCAAATAGTGTATCTTTGGGATTTAGCATGGTGTCTGAGAAATAGTAAGCAGTAGATATTTTCTCACAATCTAATCTACCAAATCTCAGTGAATCTGTAAAGTGAATCTGTAAATCTACCAAATCTCACCAAATCTGTAAAGCTGGACGTCCAGCCTGTCACCTCACCCTCCCCACAAAGTACAAACCTTCAACAGAAATCTCATCGACTCTAATTACAAAATCTGTTTTGATACATATTGCATCTTTGACTGTTCCTCATCCCTAATGCCACTGCTAGAGTCCCAGACATCACCAGCTTTGGCCCGGACTCCTGCAAACACCATGTGCACACCGGATGTTCTTCAGAACCTCCAACCCTTCCTTTACACAGCATCTGGAGAGATCTTCAAGTCATGGTAACCACATTCTATCCCTGCTGGCATTTCTTCAGTGGCTCATCAGTTTATTTGTTTAAGACTCCACATCTTTAACTTGCTCTACCAAGCCCTACCTACTGTTCCTCACAGATGTTTCTTCAGTTTGGACCCCATAAGCTTTTCCCAATATGAATTGTTTTCTAGTCATCTTTATTGTGGTCCCTCTAAAAAACTGAGATCTTTCATTTCTTGAGGCTTTCATACTTACATAAAGTTTCTTCTGTCTGGAATGCTTGTCTCTCTACTGTTTTGTTTTATATTTTTAGAAATCATATCATTTTCCTTCAACATTGTATTTTGGAAAATTTCTGACTTGAAAAGTCACAAGAATTGTATAATAAAGTCCTGCATACCCTTTATCTAATTTCACCAAATATTAGCATTTGCACCATTGTTTATTTCTCTCTGATGCGTGCTTACTGTTTTATGTAAGAAGATTGAATTATGTTATAGAAGAGAAACACACAGATAAAGATAGATAAACCTAAGTATAAAAGCAAGTAGCTCATGAAACACATTACACATCTGTAGGGAGACCCCCTGAAACTATTACTACGGAATGAAAGATGAAATGCTTCTGATTATTTTAAATACAAAATTGCATGCAGGATTGTGCAAAGACAATGCCAGGTGGGACTGCCAGAACGAGCCAACAGCATGTGACGTGCTTCCCCCTGCAGAGAGCCTATGAACAGAAGTGCAGTCAGGGAGGTTTCACATCACCAAGATTCCTATCCCAGAAAAGCAGATGTTCTTAGCTCTGGGAATGAATGCAACCCTTGTGGAGAGCCTATAAACAGACACATGGGGGGTGCCTGTCCATATGGATAAGATAGGGCTATAAACGCCCTCATCTTGCCACAGCTCTTCCAGGACTCTTTAGGGTTAGGGCATACTCCCCGCTGAGAATTTCTGGTCTAACCGGTTGTCTAGCTTCACGTCCTGTTTCTATGGATTGTTTGTAACCAGCTGTTGCTGCAACTGTTACTGCTGATTAATATCTTGCTAGTCATAGGTTATGGAAAGACTGTGTTTCTGTTTTAAGGCTCTGTTAGAAATTACTGATGCACACACTATATTGTAAATTCTTATATGTGTATACTGTACTTCTGCATACAGATGTTATATTAAAGAATTACTTCATCCCCATGTGACCATCTCACCTCATAATCAAATGACCCTAAATCCCTCACTAACCTATCCCTGCCCTCACTAAACTTAATAATAAATGCTGTTTTATCCAGTGCATTGGTGGCACCATAGGACCAGAAGGCGGTGACCCCCCTGGACCCAGCTTTCACTATCTTGTGTGTATCTATTATTTCTCGACCTGCCGATCCTCTGCCTGGGAACAAAGAAAGAGCACCTTTGTACTGTGGGATGTTGGCCAGGTCCTGCAATACTCAACACCACACATACACACACACCCTACATCACCCTATGCCCCACACAAACTACACACACAAGCATCACACGTACTCACCACTCATACCACACACACACCACACACATATCACACATCACATTCCACAAAACATGGACATTTACACACTATATCACATGCACACACACCACACAAACCACACATACATACACACACCACACAGCACACACACATCGCACATCACATTCCACAAAACATGGACACCTACACACTCCATCACACACCACACTACACAAACCACAAATACATACACACACACACCACACACATACTAACACACATACCTACCACATCACACCACACATAGAGCCCACACATACACACCCCAAGGCACACATACACCCAACATATACCTTGAACATCTACCTTTCACATCCATTCACATCTGGTAATTTTCTTGTTTTCTCCAGATTTTAGATCACCTTCGTTCACTGTTTTATAATTATTCGTAAACTGCAATCCCTCTAACACCCGATTCTACAAGGAAATATCAAGTTTTTTCAAAGTAAATATTTATTGCAGTATTTATGTAATTCTCAACCACTTAACATGACTCAAGTTGGTGCAACCAAATTTATCAGGTTGTCATGTATTTTATATTCCACTGACCAACTTTACAATTGGTGTGTCCCTAACTTTATTTTGTCTTAAACCCTGTAGTGTTTTGTTTTCTATAACACATCGGCTTGTGTTAGAATGACAGCTATTCTTCTTGCTTTAAAGTATATTTTGACTGATATTAATATAGATGTAACAGTATTATTTGTTTTATAAATAGGTGTTATCATTTTTCCATATTTTTACTTTACAGTTTTGTATACATTGGTTTAAATTTGTCTCTTATAAACAGCATATAGCCAGAAAGCTTTTTACCCAATCTGACAATTTTTGTTATTTAGCTGAAACTTTTATTCCCTTGAGTGTTATTGATGACGTGTTGGGTTTAAATATATCATCATTATTACGGTAGAAGTAGCCATAGTACTATTAGTAAAGTTTGCTTTACCGTAGTTTTACTTGCTCTGTTTTTCCCCACCCTGCCCCTGTTATTTCTTGTCTTCTTTTGGAAGGATTATTTTTATCACATCTTTTTCCCTGTGTTACTCTGAAAACTACATTATCTAATTCTTTTAATTTACTACTTCCTCCAAATAAAGCATGCACTTTTACTTAACTCATTAACTTCTAATATTAATCAGTATCTCTACCTTACCCCTGGAGTTTTTCATTCATCACTTTCCTGATATGTTATTATGGCCATGTAATATACGTATGTATGTATGTGTGTGTGTCTGACAAAAATCTTTGAGAAAGTAATATTATTTTCAAATGTCATCAATATGTATTTTGATAGAACCCTGCATTTATCATTGTCTCTGTTCTTTATTTTTTTTCTATTATGAATGAATATGTAGAATCTGTATCAATTAGAAGTTTTGTTACAGCATGTTTTTGGATGAAGAACTCTGGTGTTTTATTTTGTTTTTGTATGGTCTGAAATTGTCTTCATTCTTCCTTTATCCTTTTAGGAAATGTATGTTAATATAGAACTTTAGGTTGGTAGTTACTTTTATTTCGGAATACTGAGTATATTATTCCTGCATACATGGCTCATGTTGTCTCTGAGAAATTGGTTTTCAGTCTGACTATGGGTGATTTGAAGGTAATGTTTATCTTCATCTTTGGTTTTCTATCATTTCAGTATGATATGTATAAATGTGTTTATTTATAAGATTCAGTGGACTTCTTGAACCTACGTGTTAGTTTTATCTATTTTGAAGCATTCTCACACATTCTTTCTTTAAATATTTTTTATCTTATCTCTGTGTCTTGCTCTCTAGATATTTTTTCTGATGTATGTTATAATTAATCAATTTTCTCTTTAACTGTGTCTAATATACTGTTAAGCTCAACTTTTCAATTATTTGTTTCGGGGACAGTAGTTTTTATTTTCATTTTCTCTATTTCTTAATGTGCTATGTCATTTTATATTTTGCTGTTTCTTAGACATTTTTAAGCCTGTTTTTTTCATGTATTTTATTTTATTTTTATTTTTATTTTTGAGATGGAGTCTCGCTCTGTCACCCAGGCTGGAGTGCAGTGGTGTAATCTCAGCTCACTGCAAACTTCACCTCCTGGGTTCAAGCATTTCTACTGCCTCAGCCCCCCAAGTAGCTGGGATGACAGGCACGCACCACGATGCCTGGCTATTTTTTGTATTTTAGTAGAGACAGGTTTTTGCCATGTTGGTCAGGCTGATCTTGAACTCCTTACCTCAAGTGATCTTCCCACTTTGGCCTCCCAAAGTGCTGGGATTACAGGTGTGAGCCATCTTCACTGGCCAAGTCTGGCTTTTTATTTACTTCACTATAGCAAGTGTATTTTAACAACAATTTCTATCTAATAAGCCAATATCTTTTTGTGCAATTATTTCTCTTGTTCATTGTTTCATATTATTGTAGTATATGTATCTTGTTCTCTTGTACTTGGTTATCTTTAATTATATTCTGATTTGGGAAAATAATTTGCGAACATAACTTGAGGTAGAAGATGCAAGTTTTATTTTTTTTCTGTCCCCCCTAAGGGAGTGAGCAGGCATGTGGGGCACTGAAAATCTAGCCAGGTGCACTCTGCAATAGCAAGATTTACAATTCTCTGGACCACCCAGTTGACACCATTTGGGTGTATACATTCATTTAAGTGCAGATTTACTTCTTATTCTCTTTTATTGTATCGATTAGGAGTCCATCAAGAAAGCAAAACCATTCTGATCATTAAAAAGAAATGGATCGGGAACAGCTGAAAGTTGCATGTGGAAATCAGGAAGTTCCAGGACTCTCTGGAACTTAGTAAAAACGACCTCACCATGATGCTTTTGAAAAACATGTCTTCTCTGGAGGCATAGTACTTTCTTCTACTGGTTTCTACTTTTGGAAGTATCTAAAATCTTTGAAGTCCTTCTTGAAAGTCTAGGAAATGAAGTTCCCAGGGTTCCTGGTTCTCTAACATGAAGAAAACAGAAGGGAGTGGAGATGAGTGCTGGTTGTCAAAAGAAAATGAAAGCTCGATACCCAGCACACTTGAATTCAGGGGTCATTACTCTGGTTCATAGATTAAACTGGCGCCAGGTTTATGATTATTACTAATTTGGACAAGCCTTGTCTGCTGCATTCAATTCTCTCACCACACAAAGTCAACAGATTCTGCACAGTTTCACTGATATTTTTTCAAAATTGGCGATTGCCCTCAGGACAAAAGGGAGATGGGTGGGCCCTACACTTGGTTTTTGTCTTCTTTGAGGTTTGTTTCCATAATTTTGCATGACCTGTAGCTCTTTGATGCTTTTAACATTTTTTAAAAAGCTTTCCTCAATGAGAATGCTGAGGTGAATCATCTATCTGTTTTTATAAGTAGTGAGAATCCTGCATTCTCTTTTTTAAGAGTTAAAATATGATCTACTATAGTAAGTAGAAAGTATGATCTACTATAGTAAGTAGAAAGTATGATCACCTTCTCTAATTCTCTCCAACAGGTGAAAATGAACAGAACATGAAGTTTATGCCATTATGTACATTTTGAATTTAAGAGCTTCCATTGAGGTTTCAATACACTGTGGAAAAATTAAAGACTTTTGTTTTAGCGAGCTCAAAATCTTGGTCAGTATTTCTTTTTTGAGATGTAGAAGGTGCACATGTTTTTATTTCAGCACATTTTTTCTTTATATTTTTCTATTTAAAATTATTTTGTAAAATGGCAACTTGTAAGTGCCCATATTTATGGGGTACAAGGAGAGATTATCATTTTATGAGTACAATGTGGAATAGTTAAATCAAGCTAATTATCATATTCTTCTGCACAAATACATATATGTAAATTTTTGCAGGGAGAACTGCAAATTCTTAATGTAACTTTTTACAGTTAGAATCTTTGAAATGTATTCTTTTCGCTGTTTTTAAGTGCACAATATATACTGTTATTCACTATATTCACCACTCTGTGTAACAGAATTACCATATGATCTGGCAATCTTACTCCTGGGTATTTGCTCAAAAGATTTGAAGTCAGTCTGTGGAAGAGATGTCTGTGCTCTCATGTTCATGACATGTTCTTCTCTAAAAGATGTTTCCCCAAACCATCAAAATAAAGGCAAATGAGAAGAAAAGAGTCTAAAATAGAAAAACAGGTTTGAGAGATGAGGCTTTGCTAGAAAAAAAAATAATCCAACCATATAATGTAGCAAAATTACTTTTTAAATAAAAATAAAAATAAGACAGTCTTACCCTTGAGCAGGTCTGAAGAATCAAGCTGTCATCACACAAACATCTTTGAAGAATGACACAGAAATATGATTCTTTTTGCCTACAGCAGTTCTAAATAACACTTCGCAGCTTCCAGAGAGTCATGAAAAAAGAGTGATTACACATAGAACCACATAGTTTCAATGCCAAACAGTTCCCAAAGCTGCAGCATTTACAGCGAAAGAGAACTTTAAACCCTTATAGAATCTGGTTCGTTACCAGAAAAACAAAATCTCTGTGCCCAGAATAATTCTGATTTAAAAAAAAAAAATTCCACCTACACAGAAAAAGTCAATCATGAGTTAAAGACCCTACAATATTGCATGCTAAATATATTCGCTTCGGGAATGCCACAGCATGCTGAATACACTTTCTTTCTTTTTTTATCCTAGCAATGTGGTTTTTGTAAAGAAATCCTAAAATTCACTGCTATAGAATTTTATGTCTTTAAAAAGTACATTGCTATGCTAAGAGGTGTCCAATGTATAATTTTAAAAGGTGAATTAGATTAAAAAGTGAACTCTGGGGAACACAGTGTCCTTCAAAATTAAAGATATAGAGTTAGTGAAGTGATGGAAATATATTCACTATATCATTTTACGGGTATTGTTTATCTGCCTACTATGTTCCAGGTTCTCTGTTTTCTCCACCATTCTGAAGACAGGGAGCTCAGCAGCTGATGGGGAACTAACCACAGTGTTCTTGCTACCTGTTTCTTTGTTTAAACATTAGTACAGCACTTTGAGAGGCCAAGGTAAGAGGATCACATGAGCCCAGGAGTTCAAAACCGGCCTGGGCAACATGGCAAGACCCCATCTCTGTCAAAAAATTAGCTGGACATGGTGGGGTGTGCCTGTAGTCCCTACTGGGGAGGCTGAGGTGGGAAGATGACTTGGACCCAGGAGGTTGAGGCTGTAGTGAGCCATGATGCTCCAGCCTGGGCAATGGATTGAGACCCTATCTCAAGACAAACAAAAAATTAAACAAAAAACAACAAAATATATTAATACGGGAGACACACAAGGTGTAATGAAGCCTATACTTGTGGAACCTAACAGTCTTGAGGAATCAAAGTTTCCTGGGAATTACCGGATGTGTTAAAATCTGGAAGGCGGGGGTACCATCTGTGCAAGCAGGGCATGGGGGTGAGACAGGAAGCTCAGGGGACAGCATTTTCAGTGGACACTTGTTTAGATGCATTTGGCTAAAACATTGCTTCTATTCAATGGGAAGAAATATTAAGAAAGTTTGAGCAGGTAGAGTGGGGCCAGATCACGATAAACCTCATAAATATGTGGCTCTTTTCATACTGTTTCCTGAGAATTTCGGAAAGCCACGAGGCATTTTCAAGGAAGGAGGAACGTTTTCTTATCCGTTTTAGCAATAATCTTACACACGTAGCCAATAATTGGATGTGGGCAGAGCTGGTGCTAGGAACACTGGCTAGGAAGATATTGCGCTAATGTAATAAGAAGTTACTGTGTTTCAAACTAGAATAGAGACCATTGGAATGAAAAATATAAATGGAGTCCAGCCATATTTAGGAGGTAGAATCTTAGGATTGGGTAGTTCATTGGAAGTGCTGAACTCGAGGAAAACTGCTAAGCTTCTGCCTTGAGCTACTGTTTGGATAGCAGAGTATTTTTCTGATAGAGGCACACAATGAGAAGCAGAGTTTTAGAGGAGGAAGTGGAAGTTCCGTTTTAAAAATGTGAGCCTGAATTTCCCACCAAGAGGAAGCAGCTGTATATATGTGCGTGGATTCCAGGCAAGAAGTCGGCACTGAAAATACAATTTTGGAAGCAATAGCGTTACAAAGGACAGCCGAATACCACACCCCAACCAGAGGGGTAGGTGTGAGCTTCCAGAGAGTGTAGGAGAGAATCTCTGACAGCATCATTCTCTAAGAAATGGCTGTAGATAAGAAATCTGAAAAAGAGGCTGAGTAGCCTGAAGGATGAGGTGTTCAGAAAGTCAGGAGAAAAGACAGCCAGTTCCCTATGCTCCCAGGCAAGAGACAGGAGGGCTTGATGAGTCTGAAGCACACACTTATTTAGCTGTGGGGCAGTTATTATCTTCTGTGATTCAGACCCTTCTCTGTTACATAGGGCTGATAAAAATGGCACCCACTCTGAAAGACTGGGATGGGCATTGACTACATTACTATTTATAAAGTGTGTAGAACAGCGCCTGGCAGAGAGCAGGTGCTACCAAAGTGCTTGAATAAATAAAATGTCAAGCAAGGTAAAGACTGAATTTATCCACGGGAATCTGGTATTGTCTCATGCAGCGACAGTGCGTGGGGAAGTAGATTGGGGTGAGGTAGGGTCAATGTGCCCAGGGTGGAGGAACCAGAAAGATGTAGAGGGGACGTGTTGATTGGAGGCTGGGAGAGAGCTGAGGGGAGTTCTGCACTGTAAGCACGTGTGATGGGTATTATTGAAGAGACATCTTCAGAAATGCTGGTTACAAGGCTCTGGCTAGGATCTGCCGTTAGGAAACAAATAACTATTTAACAAATAACTGTTGAAGGATGGGGGCATGTGCACATGGGAAACTGCCAGGAGGGATTGTCCATACGTTTTTGTTTGCTTTTACTCCTTGCTTGTCTGGAAATTGTGATTTTCAGTGAAAATTACATCAAATTAAGAGTCGGGAGACCAGCTTGTTTATGCACATGGCTTCTTCCCTCAGAACCTTAGTATTTCTATACATCAAATAAGGGTGTAGACTGAATGCTGCAGGACTTTTCCTTAGTTCAGCTAAAGACGGGGGTCTTTTGTCCCACGGCCATGAATATTCAGGCTTACAGACAAATTCAGTGTTGAGTAAGACAGGGTTTTATTGAGTGAAAAGGAAGAAAAGGGGGAAACAGGGACTCTGCCCTGCCAGAGCTCCCTTCTAGAGTGCTTCCTGCCACACTGTTGGAATCCCAGGTTCTACATAGGAAGGGGAGGGACCAGGCTCCTCCCCGCTGCAAGTGCTGCAGACTTCCTGAGGCTCCAACCCAGTGTGCAGGCAGGGTGGTGTTTTGCGAAGGATCCCCTCCCGTCTGGCTGTCTCACCCGGGGGGACTCCTAGATTTATTACCATTCCCAGTGCTGTCTGCTCACACTCCTTGAAGTACATAGCACTGAGTATCGATAAGGAGAATCTCACAGTTTTTGAAATGGGACCTCCTGTTGTCCTTCACTTAAATCATTCACAGCAATTAGTTTTGCCTTAAATTTTAATTGAGCATTTCTTGGCAGTCATTATATCATTGGCGACATCTTCAAGAATGCTGACCACAAGGCTCCAGCTAGGATCTGCCCTTGGGAAAAAAATAACTTTTTAATTCTAATCAGCCAGATAAGGAAATACAAATCATATGATTGAGACACAACGGAGTCAGGATAGGGAAGCCCAGAGCTAATGCATCTGCCGTGGCATGGTATCAGGGCACCTTAGAGGTAGCATTGGTTTGAAAGTCAGAAGGCCTGCTTTGAAGCCTTGGCCTTATTTTACCCTGATTAGTCACGCAGCCTTCAGCAGATCTCTTGATGTTTTAAGGCCTGAAATGTTCCTAAAGAAAAGCAGGATGACCCCTGGCCATGACCAGTACATAGTGAGTGCCTACTCCATTCCAGCCATTGTGGTAGGCATGGCCATCAGTACCCAGGAATGCAGATGTGGCCTTAGGCCTCTTGTTGGCACAATCTAATGTGGATCAAAGGCAGATGTACAAGTAAATTCACACATTAGAGGCATGATTTCCAGCACTCAGGTGTGCTACCATAGTCAAGATCATCGGAGATGCCTGCAGAGAGGCCAGCACTTACTTCCCTAGAGAGATGAAGGAGGCGGTTGTGAGAGGAGCCCAGAGAAAGAGGGTTCTGAGCAGGAAAATCATCCTGAATGAGTGAATAGAGACAGAAAAGAGCTTGACTCTGTCTAAGAAGCTGAAAGATGAATGGTGTGTGTGATGGAGAATGAAAATAGAGACAGGTTGGAGTCCTTTCATGCAAGAACACGTGGGCTATGATCAGGACTTTTATTCTATGATCAGGACCATGAAAGACCTACCATTTCCTAACATTCTCTGAGTTTATGACTATTTTCTTAAAAATCATCTCTGCTCTCTTGAATACCCTTTAATTCCAGTGTGTGAAAGTTGAGGTGTGGCTAGAAACTAATGGTAAATATGCTGGAATCTCTTGCACATGGACTATTGCATTGGTTTAACAAATACAAACATTACTTATGAATGAATATTAAAAGCTTCATTTCTTCACTTGAATGATCGAGAAACATTACTGCCAGCCCTTACAGCTAATTTAAGAGATGCAGAATCATTAAAAGCAGATGCAAGACCAGCCTGGCCAATGTAGTGAAACCCCATCTCTACTAAAAACACAAAAATTAGCTGTGCATGGTGACCAGCGACTAGTCCCAGCTACTTTGGAGGCAGAGGCAGGAAAATCGCTAGAACCCAGGAGACAGAAGTTCCAATGAGTTGAGATTGCGCCACTGCACTCCAGCCTGGGCGACAGAGTGAGACTCTGTCAAAAAAAAAAAAAAAAAAAAAAAAAAATGCCACGAGGTCAGGATTGGATATTTGCGGGAGAAAGAACCAAAGACTTATTCTCCACCTCCCCGTTTTTTTTTTCTTTCTTATCCAACTCCCATACTCTTTCATTCTTCTCCTTCCCCCTTACTTAACAGACAGCAAGGTTAGTAAAAAGCCTGTTGTGGTGGAACTTAGGACAAGCCCCGGAGGAGTCCTGTGTGCGCACATGCTTCTGCTAGTGGAAGGTGTGTCTGTACGTGTGAGTGTGAAGGTGAGTCTGTATGTGTATGTGTGCTGAGTTATTGTGAGCTGCGAAGGATGGCAAAAGATGAGGAGGCTGGAGGTAGAATAAGAGGAGGAAAAACTTGCTTATAAGTCTGACGATCCGATCCATGATTTGGAAACAAGTTTTTCCCCTGTGTCAAATTAAAAAAAAATAATTCTCATGAATAAACTTATTTATCACGCATTGTTGGAAAAATAAATAAAATTGTAGACAGTATAGCCATGCCTTTAGATATATCAGTTTTAAAATCATCACCTCCTTCAACATCACTTTACAGATGATGAAAATGGGACCTAGCCATAAAGAGTGACTTGTATCAGTCATATAGCAAATCAGTGGAAAATCCAAATGTAGAACAAGGTATCTTCAGTTCAGTATTCTTTATAATTTCTCAGGCTGTTTTTCAGCCCAAATGTCTCCACTCTGGTAAATGACATTTAAATATGCAGGCAGGTGACAAAAAATCTGATAAAAGAGCAAGAGCCTACAACTGATCAACCGAATCATAATTTGAAACCAGAATCTGCAATTTGGAGAATTTCCCTTTGTAGTGATCCCTGAACTCAGGGCCTCTTGTGTGTAAAAAGGCAGTAGAAGCATCTACCTGAGCAGGTCATTGTGAGATTGAAACAAGAGAGTCACATGAAAGTGCCCAGCACACAATGCAAATTTAGTGCGACTTAAAATTTGCATCTGAAGTCGTAGGGAAGACATTTAGAAGTGATCTTCCCATAACGGGAACCACACGGTATTCTTCAAATGCATTGGAAGATGTTGTAAAAATATAAAAGGGTACAGTAAATTGATGAGAAATGACATCTCTTGAGTGAACCCAGCACCTATAGAGGTAGTACAGAAAACAAGCAAACAAAGAAGGAAAGGTCAGGCAAGACCAGAGAAGAAAACCATTGATAAAGTCAACTTAAGGCCTTTAGCATTCATAGCTGCTCTAGGGGTCTGAGCATCATCACACAACCTCCATGGGAACTGTGAGCTTTGGAGAAAGACCCAGGAGGCCAGCTGGAATTGGACTCTTACCTAAAGTATCCAATGGGCTGTATGGACAGGAAGATGCCCAGCAAGGTGTGGGCCCAGGGTCTCGGCCCTTCTTTGTGTTGAGGCACCATCACCAACATTATTATTGTCATCTGCCTGATGCATATTGGAGATGAGTATGCATATTTAAAAATGGTTTTGTTACTGGCTTTATGAATTCTGGTTCCTGGTTCCAACAGTTTCATAGGGCAGACAGGACACTTTCAGGTCAGGCCACCAAAGCACAGTTTGTGATCCTAGGTAATCCAGAGGCATTATATCATTATGAGCAGACTACCTGGGAACAAACGTAGGTTCTACTTCCAAAGTGGAATGAAGCCAGAATTTACAATCTATAACCTAGCAATATACTGGTTTTTAGCTTTAATGAGAATAGATTATTAAGATAAAAACATGAGGTTTACAAAATGCATTTTAAAAAGTCATCAGTCTAACCAGCATTTCTTCTGACATGTTACACAGGACTCTTGGTCAGTGAAATCAGGTGGTTCTGAATGTTAATAATTTTAACAAACATTAATGGTGAATTTGGAGTTGGTTGAATGGTGATACTCATACGGATCTGACTTACGCATTAGGTCACCTTGGAGGATGTTCTGTGAAAGCTCCTTAGAACTCTCTCCTGTTTCTTATTTTTATCACTTAATTAAAAAGACAATGTAGAATATTCAGAAAATAATTTTGGAGCTGATTTTTATATGCTGTGCAATTGGTAAGCATTGACTGTTTGAAAGTTAATAAGAAGTAGTTCTGGACGTCAAATATCTCATGGTTTATTAGATTAATTAAAAATGTAGAAGACACCCATGCAGCGGGGGTGTATTCCCAGCTTAGCTCAATGGCCCTGAGTCTTAGTAAGAGAGAGATTGGTGGGGGGGTGGGGGGACAGAGAAAGAAAGAGAGAGAGAGAGACAGAGAAAGAGAGAGAGGAGAGAGAAAGGAGAGAGAGAGGGAGAGAAGGGGAAAGTTTTGGCTGTTTATTATTTAATTTTTATTTGATGGTCATGAAACTGATATCTAGACATGTTTTTGTTTAGTACTGAAGCCCTTACTCAATGTTTCAATATTGCGTTTTATTCAATATTGCAATGGAATAATATTGTTTTTTTTTTTTTTTACATTATCTAGCCTGATTTTTCATGTGTTCTTGATACGGTGAGAGAATGAATGAAATTAATCAGAATAGGCAGATCTATTCCCTCTGTTTTTACAAACACAACACGATATCAGTAAATAAATGGGTGAATTCTGGCTATAAGCGGTATCTCACTAAGCATTTTGTCTGATTTATAAGTAATTAGTGGTATGAATCACCGCATGCCACTGTCTACGTAGCTTTATGTATTCTGTGGCACACGTCCGTGAGAGAGGAGCTGATCTGCAAAAGGTTAACCCGAAGCACTTACAGAAAAAGTCGAGGGAAACGGAGTTCCATAAAATGAATTCCACTGGAGTTTTCATTGGAATATTAATATCCTCTTTTCCCGCAGACAAGACACATTTAACTTGATTATCTGCCCCGCCCTCCCCATCCCTCTGCAAGCTGCATACCAATTCCTTACCTGCAGGCTTGACCAGACCTGGTGTTCTGGGATCTGGTGTGAAAACAGAATCACTGCCTCACTTATTATTCTTCAGAGAACAATTTTTATTTCTCTGTCTCTAAATGTCACAAGTCTTTTCCAATGTTCAAGAAAAAAAGATGTCTCCAGGTTGCTGTGCAGGACAATGAGCACAAGTTCCCTTTTTTTGCTTCATGCTGGAGAATCTCCAAGAATTTCTGGTCATCTGGAGGCAGAGAGGGGTGGTGAGCCACTCCCTCCAGGAAGGAGCACACGTCATCCTCTGCCGGTTGAACTCCTGGTGCTGAGAGAAATTGCTCATCCTGGGACCTGTGCTTGAGCCCAGGCCTTTTCTGCCCATTACTTGTGCACCGGGTACTTTGAGATGTAGTTTCTTTAAATATTTTGTCTTCTTGACAATGCTACTATCACGTTTTGGATATAGAGAGAACTAAGGCTAGAGAGCTTATGTAACTTTCCACAATTGCAGATTGTAAATTGAAGAGCTGAGATGTGAACGCAGGTGTTTCTGACTCCAGGGTGTGTGCTCTTTCTGTCACTCAAGTTTACTGATCAGAGCGTCGTCTGCCATGACCTGAGTATTTGAGCTTGATCTATCCGTTTGGTTTGTTGCTTTGATGGTTAATTTTACGTGTCAAATTGACCGGGCTAAGGGAAGTCCAGACAGCTGGCAAAACGTCATTTCTGTGTGTGTCTGTGATGATGTTTTCTAGAAGACATTAGCATTTGAATGGGTGGACGAACTAAAGGAGACTCCCCTCACGATTGTATTTTGCTGGGGTGTCTTAGGAATTTCTGAATTCTACCCAGTGCACCTCATTTTGAGTTTCCTCAAAGAGGTTTGTGAACAGGGTCTTGTGCAGGAGTGATGTTAG
Organism: Pan paniscus; assembly: GCF_029289425.2. NCBI lineage: Eukaryota > Metazoa > Chordata > Mammalia > Primates > Hominidae > Pan > Pan paniscus. The sequence continues at coordinate 20,411,365 of NC_073256.2, forward strand.
AGCCATGAAGAATCACCACAAAAATCTCAAATCAGCCCTGCTCCTTCGCATCTTTGACCGGATATGAGAATCTAGAAAGATTAAAAAATGAACAAGTGGAGAGATCTGCCCGTTAGAAAACATTTTTTAATGCTTAAAAGATGAAAAAAAAATGTTTTAAAATGAATATACTATAATTAATCTAAACCAAGTTAAAAAGGGGAATAGATCATCCTAGTAGGCTAATTGGTAAAAAATTAAACAAGATACACATTAACAAGAACTCTTCCTTGGCACACCGAACACAGACACACACAGACAAACTAAACAGACGCATATACAGTGACACACCAACCACAGACACAAACATAGACACACACACACGTTAAACACAAGCACCCAATATACCTACACCAAATAGGACACAAACACAGACATACACACACCAAATACAGACACACACACACACCAAACACCAGATATACACACACTAAACACAGCCAACACCATAGACACACACACACTCATACACACACATACACCAAATGCAGACACAGACACAAACACCCACTCATGGCGGTGTGTTAACTATTTATGTCAGATCTTGGGTCTGTGTGTGAATGTTTGTAATGGGAGGTGAGCCTGATTTGGGTCAGCTCTTTGAACCCAATTCTTCCCCAACCCCAACATGAAGATCTGTGGAATCAGCAACCTCTCCTATCCTCCTTTGAGTTAAGTGTTAACAATTTGCTAAATGTTGATGTTGATCCCAGGTTGTGATATTTTTAATTAGTAGGAGTTTAAATCACTCCCAAAAGCTCAAAAGGGGAGAAGGTCTTTTATCTCTTTCAAATGGTGTGAGCGATGTATTGTCTTGAATTGCCCTTATCTGACAATCAGGACAGCGCTGGAATTCAGCAGGGGGCTCCCTGGACCAGCAGAGTGAGCCACACGGGGCAGGATGCCCCCACACCCTTTTCACTCTCAGTGCAGAGGTATCAAGGGGTTGCCTTCATGCTTCAAAGTGCCCACGAGAGAGAGAGAGCTGTCAGCAAATAAGAAAGATCTAAATTTGAGTTACTGACATTGCAACAGTGGTTGTTGTTAAACTTGGTATTGGACACAACAAGGAACTGAAAAATTAAACAGCACCAGAAGAACCTAGAACAGATCACTATTGCTCTTGACTGAGAGGATATTCAGCCAAAGATGTCTGTGGACTGTGAACCAAGTCTGTTTCTCTGCCTTCTGCCCCATGCTGCCCCTGCTTGTGTCTGTGTTTGCAATGCTTGTGTGTGTGTACAGTATTTAAACACGCATGGTGGACTTCCGGTGCGATCTCAATATCCTTTGCTCTGTCTCATTTCCTTAGCATTTTTAAAACCTCTCTCTTATGTCACTTCACATTCAAAGCAAAACAATATAACAGCAATGGAACAAGCACACTGCAGAATCATATTTTTGACTTGGTGGATTTGTGTTAAAATAGATGTCTACGTGTTCATTTTCTATTTCTGCCATACAAATTACTGCACATTTAGCAGCTCAAAACAATATGAATTTACTATCTCATAGTTCTGTAGCTGAGAAGGCTGATCGGCTTGGCTAGTGGATTTGCTTTGAGCCTCAGAAGCTGAAATTAATGCATCTAGACAGCAGGTTCCCTTCTGGAGGCTCTAGGGGAGAATTGGTTTCTAGGCTCGTTTAGTTCGTAGGTTCTTGGGCTGAGCTCTGTTTCCTCATAGGCTGTCAGCACAGCACCCCAAACTCCTAGCGGCCTCCGTCTTGTGTCTGTATGTAGTCCTTCTATTTCACAGCCAGCCACAGTAGCACATTGTATCCTGCCGTGGCCATGCAAACCTCCTCTGCACACTTCTCTGCTCTGCTCTTCAGCTTTTAAGGGCTCCTGTGATTACCTGGGGTGCACCTGTGCATCCAGGACACTCTTCCTATCTCGAAGTCAGCTGATGAGCCGCTTTACTTCCATCTGCAAGTCCCCTTTGCCATTTAATGTCACATATCCACAGGCATGAGATCATGGGGGCCAAAGTCTGGCCTACCACAGTCTGTAGGGGCAGAATTATTTCTGTTGAACTAAGAAAATTGAACCACGCTCAACTGAGAAAAAATGAAAACTTAAGAAAATGGTCATGTATCTGACAAGTCAATATCTCTGCGTGTTTAGTTTCAGACGAGGCTGGGGATATCGTCGCCATGACGGTGTCTATCTCTCTCCCTGTCTCTGCTCCCCCTCGCCTTGGCTTCAGTCTCGGACCTGCTGCCGGCATGGCGTCACTCCGCCTCAGGCCTCAGTTGTGTACATCGTGTAACCTCAGTGGACCGACTCTGTTCCCAGCTAACACCTCTAATCCAGGTGCCAGAGCTGAGTCATGGAGCTTCTATTGTAAATACACTCATTCTTGGCCGCTGCGTAGGGAGATAAAGGTGTGGCGTGGTCAGGCCCAAGACTATGCAATCCTGAGAGAACAGAACGGGGTTGGGGGGTTGTATTGGCCTCATCAAAGCCCATGGGCTGAGAATGAGGAAGGGTTATTTGCCAAGGTAAAATAGAAGCACAGCTACCAGAAGACAGAGTGGATGCTGGACAGGCAGCACTGAGCAGTTTTAGGGATTTTAGGTTTTGCCATTAACCCACACGTCATTGCTGAGGAATTCTTTGGGAGTGATTCTGAGGATCCATCTGGCACACAGATGCATTGAGTTATCTTAAACAAAAGTCTTAATCTCGCTATCCTACTCCCCATTATATTTGAATCCTAGTACGATTTTACCCCAAGTGAACAAAGGTGTCTTCTGCTAATCTCAGCCTCTCTTTTTGTAGTTGAGGAAACTCCATCGTGCTAGTTGATCTCACCACGAGATCCCGAAACTATATGCTTCAGCTGCAGCTATTTTTTCTGCTCTGACTCTTGGGTTGACCAGGGCGCACTCTCAGTGCCTTCTGCTCTCTAAGCTGATCTCTCTTTCCGAGGCCAAATGTATTCTACGACATCTAGAAAACTACAACTAGCAAGCCACAGATTTCCCTGAGTGGCATATGCGTCTTTGCTTTTTAAAGTTTTCACAAAATATGGTACAAACCACTGGACTATTTGGGGCAGAGCTGACAATAGACAGAGGATTAAAAATAAATTATCCCTGCCCTTTTGTCTTTGATATGGGTGATGCCGTGGAGGACAGGTGACCCAAAGGACGGGATTTTGGCTCAGGTGAGATGTTGATGCTGCGGCCTGGGTCTCCAGTGAATGCTGTCACATTAGCAGAAGCCAGTAAGCACATCAGCTAGCAGGTGAGTCTTTGTTCCAGAGAGTGACAGCCCTGAAGAGCCACTCCGACTTTTCTCGCACCCCAAGGGCAGGTGTTGACATCCTGTTGTGGATGTTAGATGAGAAACACGACTCCAGTGGGCATCGTTTGCAGCATGTAGGAGATCACACAGTGAATAATTGAAAAATCTCTGCTGTGTGCCTACCGCATCTGCGGTGGGGAGAGCCGGGGAACCGTTTTAAGGTGTGCTGTGCTGGCCCAGGAGGACGAGGGCTACATCATTGAAAAAAAAACATATATATGTATGTATGTGTGTGTGTGTGCATACATGCATGGATGTGTGAGTATATGTGTGCGTGTGTACAATTTGCATACTATTTTGACACCCAGGGTATTTCTTTTCCATCGATCTGCATAATTTCTAGTGTTTTTTGTTTGTTTGTTTGTTTTGTTTTGAGACAGAGTCTCGTACTGTCACCCTGGCTAGAGTGCAGTGGCGCGATCTCGGCTCACTGCAACCTCCGCCTCCCAGGTTCAAGTGATTCTCCTGCCTCAGCCTCCTGAGTAGCTGAGATTACAGGCACCTGCCACCATGCCCAGCTAATTGTTTTTTGGTGTGTATTTTTAATAGACAGGGTTTCACTGTGTAGGTCAGGCTGGTCTCAAACTCCCGACCTCGTGATCTGCCCGCCTCCGCCTCCCAAAGTGCTGGGATTACAGGCATGAGCCACCGTGCCCAGCCATTTCTAGTGTTTTAAAGATGCATATTCGACCAGCCTGGTTGGAGAGACCACTGTGCTTCCTCGAGGGTGAAGTGGTGCCTCTCTCCTGTCCTTTGAAGTAGGCTACATTTACTTTTTTGTCCCAGGGTGCATTACAGCATGTTGGGAACACTGTTTTTAGTTTTTTGTTGTTTTTTTTTTTTAATATATCTACATCATCTGTGTTTAGCTGATTCTTTGGCATAGAGAAGGCCCTCAAAATACTTGTGGAATGAATCAAGTATGTACCAAATAAAGAAACATATATAATTTCTCTATCTTAATAAATCCAACTGATTTTTCTCCTCATTGCTCTCTTTCAGTCCTTGTCCTTAAGTAAACACAATATTGTGAATATTTTTCCTTTTTAAGCATATTCTAAAACATTTTTCAGCGCTAGTCTTTATATGAACCATTTTTGAAAAAGTGTTTCTTGGTACTTTGCCTTGTTAAATGCTGTACTATTCCTCTTTGGCCAGAATGTGTAACTGACCAGCTAGGCAGGCTGCTTTCCCAGACAGAGGACAAAGTGGTGCAGAAGGCAGCCGGTTCTCCCAGCGTGTGCCAGAGTTGGTTCTCAAATATCCTAGGCTGCCTCCTTCTTCTTACCGATGTGCTGGCTGGTCCCTGCCCTCTCTGAGCTCCTCCCAGTCCCAGCTACTAATCACCAACAGTGCTTAAACAAAACTAACCCAATCAATGGGCAAGTGACTAGAATTACTTATCCACCTGCCTCAAGTGCAGGTCTAGAGGAATAATTGCATCCTTAACAGCTGACAGGACTTGGCAGGTTATTCTGGGGTTGCTAGCCTGGTGATTTTGGACTTGGTGATTATCTGCAATGCTTTTCTGTTCCACTCCGACCAGGAAGACCAGGAATGAATGAGCCTCAGAGGTGGTGCACATGTAACTGACAGATGTAAACAAGGAACTTGACCTTGTTTGAAAGTAACCTCAGCAGCAAGAACGGTTGTCATGATGCTTGAAGCACTATCCCCATATTATAACTGTGCTTCCTCAACAAGAAGTAAGTCTAGCTCTCCTTATCCAGAGATCAGAAAACAGAGGCTCAGAGATACCACATTAATCAAGATCACGCAGCACATGAACGGTGTGGCCAGGCTTTACAACTGACTCCAAAATCTGTGCTGTTTCCCTAACATGTATGCGATTTATCAGGAACACCACTTAGCATGCCTGTCTCTTTCAACACAGAAGTCGTATGTCAATAAAGGGGAATGTGGTTATTGTTTCTCATGTCCAGATTGTCTGGGAATATGGGCAGAAATGGCTACTCTGCTTCTTGATTATGACTTCAGACCACTTCTCTGTCTTCTTTTTCGATTGTTCCTGATTTCTCTCTCCAGCTCTGAATCCCAAGGCAGATTCGGGCACAGAGCGGAGTTGCCAGGGGGAGAGAGGAAGAGCATGTGGGGAAGTAACTGGCTTCCCAGTTCTAAAACTCCAGTGTGAGCCAGGGAGAAAGAGAGTCCATGAAACAAGGAGAGGGTCACAGAACTAAGGAACATCCTAGCATTGGCATGGTGCTCACATGGCCTTCGAAAGCACCAATGGGAGGTGTTGCTTCTCCCTGCTGGGAAGTTCTGCAAAGAACAAATTAAATCCTGTTTGCTTCTCCAGGAAACAGAGGCCAAAGAATCTGAATAACTCTCCAAAGGTCACCAAGGTATTCAGTGGCCAAACTGGGACCAGAATGGATGATTTTTGTCCCGATTCCAGGTTTCGTTCTATTCTCTGTCTTCTGTCATGGTGACAGCACTGACATGAGAAGAGCGTGTTCCTTCAGGGATGTGCTGTGGCCCTTGGCTGAGACCTGAGGCTGCAGGACATCAGGATAGCCCCGGACACCCTCCCACCCTCCCGTAACCCCATTTTGCATGTCTTCCTCTGTCGGACTCTTCCTCAGAGTTCCAAAGAAGAAGACACGGCCCTCAACAAGTTACAAAGAACAATGGACTTACCATATAGCAATGCCTAGTAAGCATCTATTGAAATGTTGGGCCAATTAAGGAATGAATTAGTTAATAAGTAAAGGGAGGAAAATGAACTAGAATTTCAATATCCTGACAGGTAAACCAAATGGGGAAAAAATGCAGACAATTCACTGATGAGAAGATTCAGTGTTTCAAGAAAAAAATTGTTTAGTACTAAAGGAAGAAATACATTGTCTTTGGTAGAAAAATTTGAGATTCATTCAGCATTATCAGTGATTGGATAGACTTTGGAAATAACCCATGGGTTACTGTGGTAATTCAGTGAACTCCTCTCTGTGCATTTCCACCTCCCAAATCACTTTATTTGTTCTTATTTTCATATTTACCAGTATCACAGGCAATGAGCAGGTACCATGCTGTACAAAACAACAAACAAAACAGCATAAAACAGGCTAGAAGGAGAGGTGCTAGGCGCCCACGTGAAGTCTTCCAGGGCATCTTACCAATCATTCTTCTGTCTTATCCACTGAAGCCTTTCTCTCACCCCCAGGTGTCATGGGTTTGAAACATTTCAGAATGTCTCATGAACACATACATTTCACTTGACTTCCTTCCCCTTTTGATATCACAAATGCTGCTTCTTCCTTTGTCTTGCAAGTAGGGTATATTCAGGTCCTGCCATTCCAATGGTGAGGGTTTAGCTGACATTGCAAGGTGTGCTTTGCATTTTTCCTTCTGCTCACCCACTCCAGGACCCTGCTTCTCTTGGTTTGGACAAAGAGCCTTGCATTCTTTTGACATGTTTTGTAATCATCTCAAACTTTCGTTCAGATGATTGATTTGTGTTAAATCTCACTGCCTGTCACTTGGGGTGGGGCGTGGAAAGTTGCCTCCTGCCCACCGCTCCATTTTGCCCTGGCTTCCTTACACCCCAGCACCCTAAGACCCGCTCTCATCCTCCTCTCCATCCTCCAGGTGCCATGAAGGTATCCTGAAGATGGGAAAATATGATTTTGTCGTTCTCTATTTTGGAAATTATTTTTTAACTCCCTTTATTAAAACCAGAAGTTTATCATTAGGGTACATGAGAGACTGTAGGAAATTCAAGAATGATACTTTCTTCTTTTCAGAATACAGTAGGAAAATTGAAGAGAACCACTAAATTTCATTGAATTTCTTCACTTCGGGGTAGGAGTTTATCATTTCAATGTCGAAATACTAAAGAGTTTATTTTGACCAGAAGCTCTGATTAGTGTGTGTGTGTTTGTGTCTGTGTGTGTACATTACAGATTTATGTTTGATTAATTCCAAGTAAGATCAATGATTTTTTTATGAAAATTTAATATGGTCATCAAGTATATATCTTAACATGTAGTTTGTTGGAGAAAATCAAGTGGATCTTTTGTGGAGTTTGAGCCTGTTCATTCATTATCCAGAGACACAAATCTAAGGTGCAGCAACAGCAGATCCCATGTAAAGCCAAGGGAAGTTGAATCCTCATGGAGATGTGAGAGGAGCCCAGAGGTACCTGTCAGAAGTCAAACCGAGGAGAGGAAGATCAGATTCAGGCAGGGAGTGAGAATCAGGAGTGAGTATTGGGCAGAGACGCACACAAGCGGGCAAAGGTGTTTGGATGCCTTGCAGCAAGTGGTTTGTGGTTCGTAATGCCGTCTCCTTCTTCTCTAGTTGCTGAGCCTTGCCCATTCCAAAGACGTCTTCTTTGAATTTCCTAAGTGTGGATGTTGTACTTTACAGTTATAAATATTTCCCCCCTAGAGCTAGACCTGGACAAATGTAACTACTGCTGTTAATTTGAGATATACAATTATACATTTCAGAAAATGGGAGGACTTTTCTCTCCATACTGTTACTGGTTAGCTGGGCAGAGTTTTGGTGTGGATTCCATTATTTTTCATGTACTGAAGACAAATGATGGACTAAGTAACAGATTATGTTTGAACTGAGAAAGTGTTTAACATGACTGAAAACAGTCTCCTTCTTCACTTTTTATATTACTTTCTTGTTCTTGAGTAATTGCTTTTTCTTGGAGATAATGTCAGAAAATCGAGAGACACTTCAAATATATCATGCAAACAAATTGAAAAAAAATACCCCTCAGGATACCTCATATAATAACTGTGTAACTATGTATGTATGAATAAATGCATTAATATCATGGGTACATATAGTTACTTGAGCCCAATAAGAAAGTCAATAAAGGAAGCTTTTGCTACTAACTTTCTAGGAGAATCCTCTTAGAAACAAAATCTAGTCATGGATTTTAGAGGAAAGAATTCGGATTCAATCAGAGAGCAATTTTAATTATTTATACTAGCTCTCCTAATCCTGCAGTTTATTGGCTTTTTCCTGCTCTATCACAATTTTTTCTTCTAGTACTTATGGTCTCAATGTCCTGGGTCTAACCTTTTAAGATGGACGTCTTAAAAAATGCACATTTCCTAAAGGCTGTTATACCCTCCTGTGGTTTATTGAATTTTTTCCTATTGATCTGAGAATACAAAATCACAGACCTTCAGAGAATAATGCATTTTTTAAGTGGGAAAGGGTATAAAGAGAAGTTTTATTTTATTTTTTTTCTTATTGTTTTTCAAGTCAAAATCTGGCTTGGGGAAAATTTAATCGCGGGATCCAGTCACCAGTAAAAGTAACATTTCTATTATTTTTTATTTTAATTTTATTTTCTAAATTGACAGATACTATTGTATATTTGTATCATGTATAAGATGTCTTGAAGTAGAAGGAATACATTTCAAGAGATCTATTGTACAGTACGGTGACTATAGTTAATGATGATACATTATATTCTCGAAAGATAGAAAGAGAGGGAATGTTAATTCCCTTCACCACAAAAATGGTAAATATGTGAAGAAATGCATATATTAATTAGGTAGACTTAACCATTCCATAAAATAACATTTCTTTTAAAAAGCAACGTCATACACATATGTTTGGGTGACTATTAAAAACTGAACTTATGGAATATGGGGAAAAGTAAAGCTGTGCATTGATTTATATCTAAGAGAGGCTGTGAGCTAAGCATCAAAAGAATGTCAAATCTAAACACAAGATGTTCAAGTAAATCCGGAGTACATAACCAGGACCAGTCTTTAAAAGCCTGGCCTGGTGAGATGGTTGACAACATGGCATAGCTTGGGGCTCAGGGAAGTGGGGAGCTTTGAGGCAGGGTGGCGGGCGCCAGAGGTTCTGCTGGATGAGAAGTTAAATGCACCAGAGGATAATACACCTTGTACCATAAAAGTCATAACCCAGAACATATACTGTCTTCAGAAACCCCGACCTGCACAATAAAAGAGACACTGTGATCCACTGCGATGTGAGTGATACAGGGACGTAGTGACCCGGGGTACTCAGCTTCCCTGCCTCTTCCAGAGCTCCAGATGGGCAGGTGCACCAGGTGTGTTGTTAGGGCCTTGGCAGAGCTTTCATGGTGGCTCTGTGCAGTAGCGAGTGGTAAGGACCCGAGGGAAACCAACAGAGGTGGGCTGAGACTGCCAGTAATTCTGCAAATAATGTTTGTACCTAATTCCCCTTCCAAACTACCTCTGAACACTGCCTGCCACATACAGCAAGATGAAAAGATGCTTGTTCATCAAAATCAGATGCTAGGATGATGCAATGGAGACATTGATGAAGTGGTTGGAATTATATGGTCTCAGGGAACACGTCTTCTAAAATAAATTTTATCTGAAGTTGTGTAGTCTTAAGGATGGTAGTTATAATATCTCCAGGAATAATTTTCTAACTGCTGGTTGAATGACTGCAGTGACAAAGCAGCCACTAAGTCACCGCAGTGGGAGGTAGTTCAGATGGTTGATAGGTTTGTTTATTCATGAAGTGGCTTTCATTTCTCTAATTTCTGCCTTGACTCTGGTTTGGATCTTGGAGCCACGTAGAGCAGATTTCAGCATTTCTTCACAGAATATTCTTCCTATATGAGGGAGCAACCATGAGTCCGACCTTTTGTTTCCTTGTATAAACGTTGTTGCTGCATAGACACTGTTGTTTCATCTGTCTCTGAAAAACACACAAAAATGTTGCACTGATTTCTCTCTGTACTCTTGCCTTCTGGAGCTCACTTCCATCCACCTGCCCTTATGCAGGAGGTCACATGGCTCAAGAGATAGTGCCCTCAGCATGACCTTAGTGTTTTGAGACCCACTTTGAAGGCAGTGTGTTAAGGAGAGAACTGGCCTGAACAGCTTCTGTGAATGCAGCTCTTCTATCCCTGCAGACAGACCACAGACACATTGAAATCTTTTTTTTTTCTACTGGGAGAATTTTTTTTTTAACTTTTGTCTTAAGTTCAAGGGGACATGTGCAAGTTTGTTTTACGGGTAAACGTGTGTCATGGGCATTTGTCATACAGATTATTTTCTCATGCAGGTATTAAGCCTAGTACCTATTGGTTCTTTTTCCTGATCCTCTATCTCCTCCCACTCCTCCTGCTCCGATAGGCCCCCGTGTCTGTTGTTCCTTTCTTTGTATCCATGTGTTCTCATCTTTAGCAGAGACAGTGCCTGCTGCTCTCCTCTGCTGAGCAAGACTGGAATGAATCTACCAGTGCCAGAAGAGGGAAATCTGCATGCCTGCCTTCTGAGTCCCCAAGACAGACCTCTTTGTAAGGAGGCGATGCATGTTTGCATACGTTGGATTGTAGTGGGTACTCAAGGGACCAGAAAGATTGGCTAGAGAAAGCTGAATAATGATAGATTCTGGAAAGGAAAATGGAAATGTTCTAGAAAGGGAGAGGAGGATTGAGCTTGATCTGGTCAGCATAGAGCTGTGCCCAGCTGTCCTGGCTGTGCCAAGGACACATTGCTAGGCTTGGCAGGATCAACGAAGAGGGGGAAGAGTTCCCACCTATTTCTTTCAGTTCCCAAAGATGAGAACAATGCTTTCTTCTGGTAGAGTCTAAAAGCTGCAAAGGAGAACTAACAAGCACTGATTTCTTATTTTCCGTCATGAAAGTTCCCTGATGCAGGCACACACTAGAGGCCTCTTAAAACGAGGCGCCTTTAGGAAGTATAATGGTGTGTGCCATCCAATGTTTGAGTAATTCTGTGAATTTTCAATTTAATACATTTATACCTAGGCAAGGAAGTCATTTTCATTGAAGTTGAGGGTGATTAGAGAGTTTTACAATTGGTGAAGTACTTGGGAGCTATCTCCAATCCTTTTTTATTTTTTAATAATAGAATAAGACAGAAATGCAGGATGGAGGCAGACAAAGAGACAGAGAGGAAGAGAGAGAGGGAGAGGGAGAGGGAAAGAATAAATAGTGAAAAAATAAACAACAAATCTTCTGAGGAGTCATTCTGTAAAGTGAAAAGTTCCGAAGGATGCAACTTCAGGAATAGCCCCGTGTCTTTAATAGAACAGAGGGAGAAAGGAAGGAAGCCAAAGCTAGCTCCTCATTTTAGCTGAGGCCTTCTGATTCTCCAGAGTCTTGAATCTCATTAAGGAGAATTTCCACAACTTAGTTATGAAACTGTGAAACCAATATTAGGATTTCAAGGGACATCGGAAGGCACTAGCCAGGGGCCACTGAGACACAGGAAGACGCTTCTCCATCTGGGAATACCACACCAGCCCCAGTGTACTTAAGCAAAAGGACCCATGAGACACATGACGAAAGCTTTGTAAGTTACACTTTAAGTGAATGTCGGTAGCTTTACTTACTCAAGGTCTTCATATCAGGAGGTGGTGGGGGGAGCTACACAGTTAGACCTAGCATACCTGTGCCCAGGCTGTCAGTATTGTTAGAAAGTTCTTATACTGAGTCAATATCGAAATTCCTGAACTGACCGTCATTCTGTCCTTGGCAGTCATATAACTTAGTTATGAAACTGTGAAACCAGTATTAGGATTTCAAGGGACATCGGAAGGCACTAGCCAGGGGCCACTGAGACACAGGAAGACAGTTCTCCATCTGGGAATACTGCACCAGCCCCAGTGTACTTAAGCAAAAAGACCCATGAGATACATGATGAAAGCATTGTTTCACTTTAAATGAATGTCGGTAGCTTTACTTACTCAAGGTTTTAATACCAGGAGGTGGTGTGGGGAGCTACACAGTTAGACCCAGCATACCCGTGAGAAAGTTCTTATACTGAGTCAATATGAAAATTCTTGAACTGACCCTCATTCTATCCTTGGCAGTCATAGAACAAGGTTGATGCCCTTGTACACAACATTCATTCTAAGGTTAAAAGACAACAGGGTGCTACCTGCAAAGCACTGATGGTGTTGATCTAATAGCCTACCTTTGCTGCAGCACAGACTCCTGGGAGTGCTCCAGGTTGGTGTCCTAACCAAGCCACTGGAACCCTACAGGGAGCTCAGGACCCCGTGATCAAGATGCCTGGGCACTGTACCTCTAAGCAGTCTTCAGCTATGTCTACCGAACTCACTACTAGAATCTATCCTGTGGTCAAAAAGGGGGACAGTTTCTGGAAGTAGGAAATGTCTACGCAAGAAGAGGATGATGTCTTGATCCTAGAGGATGAAGGGTCTTATAGCAGAAAACCAAGCCCTTAAATCACGTACATGTTGGCTCAAACACTGAGTATATCAGCGCCCCTTAAATCTGGCCTCGCTATTATGTAGCTTTTATATTTCATGGAGGGAGAAGCCTGGTGGGGACACAAGGTATAATTTTCTCTCCCTCATGCAAGAGTTCCAGGGACCATTCCATACATATGATTTGGTGAGCTCAATGGAAGTAACCTCAACTATTTTGGTGTCTTCCCTTGCCACAGAGGGGAGACTTTCAACATGGTCATGGGCACGTTGCAGAGCAATTCAAGGAAGCCTTTGACACTGCACAGAAAGGAAGCAGCTGATCTCAAGATGCAGCTCTGGTGCCAAGGGGCAGATCCCTGGCTCATTACATCAGCGCCTTCCAAGTCCTCCTGGAACTGGCAGGCCAGTTCCAGGAAGACTCAGAGGCTGGCCCGGGAGGGAGGTGGAGCTGTCTGAACTCCCACGCCTCCCGCCAGGCATAAAAGTGCCATTTTCTGAACTGACTCTGGCACCACATAAACCTCCCACCCATCTATGAAACGAAGGTGTGTGAGTTTAGAAACCACCCACATAGCTTGGAGGAACAACCCAGATAAGGCCTCACAGTGGCCTCACTTTTAGGGTGGGTCTGGATTCACTATGAAGAAAGGCTCCAAAAGAAGTAACGCACAGGCCTTCCAGTGTGCACGAGTGTGTGGGGGGTGTGTGTGTGTGTGTGAGGGATATGTGTGTGTGGTGTCTGTGTTTTTGTGTACATGAGTGTGGTTTGTGTGTGGTATATGTGTGGTGTGTGTGAACGTGGTGTGTGTGTATTTGTGTGTACATGAGTGGTGTGTGTGGTATATGTGGGTGTGTGTGAGCATGTGTACATGCGTGTATTTTTGTATACTTGAGTGTGGTGTGTGTGAGGGATATGTGTGTGCATGATATGTCAATGTGGTGTGTATGTATTTTTGTGTACATGAGTGGTGTGCATGTGTGTGTGTGGTATACATGTATATGATATACGCGGTTGTGTGTGAGCATGTGTGTGTGGGTGGTATGTGTGAACGTGGTGTGTATTTGTGTTCACATGAATGGTGTGTATGTATGGGGGTTATATGTGTGTGTGTGTATGAGCATGTATGTGTGTGTGGTGGGGGCAGGAATGGAGGGTCACAGGTCCTGGTCCTGAGGGGTATATGTGTGCATGTGTGAGCATGTTGTGTGTGTGTGTGTGTACATGAGTGTGATTTGTGCTGTTTGGTGTGTGAACGTGATGTGTGTATTTGTGTATACATGAGTGGTCTGTGTGTGGCGTGTGTGAGCATGTCCTGTGTGTGTGTGTATGTGTGGTGGGGGCAGTAATGGAGGGTCGCAGGTCCTGGACTTGGGTGTGTGTGTGGGGGAGCGGGGCAAGAATGGAGGGTCACAGGTCTTGGTCTTGGGGGGCTATATGTGTGAGTGTGTAAGCATGTCGTGTGTGCGTTTGTGTGTGTGTGTTTGTGTACATGAGTGTGGTTTGTGTGTGGTGTGTGTGAATATGATGTGTATTTATGTGTATAGGAGTGATGTGTGTGTGTGTTTGTGTGTGTGTGTGTGTGTGTGTGTGTGGTGGGGGCAGGAATGGCCTGTCACAGGTCACAGGTCCTGGTCTTGGTCATACACCCTCTCTCCGTGGACCTCTGTTTTCTATGCGCCTAAGATCTATCCCTTTTAGAGAATTTTTAGTGACACGTAATTTTTAGCTATGTTGAATCCCAGAACCTCAACAACTTTGCCAAACTTCAAGTGTTCCTGAAGCCTCCAAAAATTATACTGAAAATCATTAACAAAGGGCTGCTTGATCTCGATTTCAGAACTGTTATGATTAGGTTTTGACAGATTCTAAGCCCTGAGAACATGCAACCCAAAATGTCTCTGCTTTCACTGAGGTCCAGGAGGATCACCCTCATGGCTGCTTTCGTTTCTGTTTTTCCCAATCCAACCAAACTGTGGCATTGAGTGAAAACATTTATTTATTCTACTAATCTTTGTTGAACACTTACCCCTCCTTCAGATTCCAGACACAGTTCCAGACATTGGGACTGCAGTGATCAATATATTTACAAAAAAAAAATTGTTATAATGTCTTACATTGTAGAAGGAGTAGAAAAACAAATGAGCGAATGAAATATGCCAGTTGAAGATGAGTATTACAGAGAAAGACAAAGCAGGAAGAAGATTAGGGGATGCTTTGAAAGGGGGTATGATTTCCAGTAGCTGGGTCAAGGAAGGCCATAATGAGAAGGAAATACTCGAGATAAGATCTAAAGAAAATTGGAAAAGAGCCACATGATCCCTGGGTAGGAATGTTCCAGGAAGAAGATACAGAGAATCTAAAGACTTTGAAGTGAGCAGACCTAGTGTTTTCCAGGAAAAGGCTAACTCATATGGTTTTAGTGGAGTGAACAAGAGACAGAGAGATTAGGTCAGAGAGGGGATGGGAGCCTGGTGATGGAAGTGATCAGATTATATGAGACCTTGTAAATGTGAATTATGGCTCTGGGCAAGAGAATTACATGATGCTGTTCATGTTTTTAAAAGATCATTGACATGAATAGATTATGAAGTGTAAAGGGGCAAGGCCTGTACAAGGAAGACCAGTTAGAAGCTTTTGATAGTAACTCAGGCTAGAGTTGATGCCACTTTTGACCAGCGTGGCAGTCATGGTATTTTCAGGAAGAGTTTGATTCTGAACACATTTTCCTTTAACTGTTTAGTTTGAAAATAATCTAAATATCTAGAAAGGAATGTTATGATGATACCCAGATATGCCTTTTTCCTGCATTCACAAATTCTTTTTTCTTTTTTCTTTTCTTTTCTTTTTTTTTTTTTTTGAGACCGAGTCTTGCTCTGTTGCCCAGTGGCGCCATCTCGGTTCACTGCAACCTCCACCTCCTGGGTTCAAGCAATTCTCCTGCCTCAGCCTCCCTAGTAGCTGGGATTACAGGTGTGCAGCACCACACCCAATTAATTTTTGTATTTTTAGTAGAGACAGGTTTCATCATGTTGGCCAGGCTGGTGTCGAACCCCTGATCTCAGGTGATCTACCCGCCTCAGTATCCCAAACTTCTGGGATTACAGTTGTGAGCCACCGTGCTCGGCAGCATTCACAAATTCTTAACATATTTTGCTGCATATGTTTTGACTTTCTTTGTGCTCATACACATATATCCATAAAAATATATGGATGAACCAGTTGATACCCATTTGTAGATACCATGATATTTCAGCCTGTATCTACTGAGAAAGAGTACTTCTGTGTATAACTTAACCACAAACAAGAAAATTATTATCGATGACATAGTACTATCTAATATTCAATTCATACTCAAGTTTATCCAATTCATAAAAAAAGTCTTTTATAACTGCTTTTACTTGTTTTTTCTCTGTCTTGGTTTTAATGCATAACATTTTAACACAAAGTGTTCAGTGCAGCAGTAAATATTTTCAATGTGTTAACCTTTTTCTCAGATTAGAAGTTTTCCATGTGGTCAGGGCATGAAAAGATAGAAAGTCTGCCCTCAGCCCTTCATTCTAGCGACTTTGTTGACAGGATTTGCTGAAGGATCAAGTAACAGGTAGGAGAGAAAGAGGGGGATTAAGGAAGCCCCAGGGTTTTTCGCCTCAGCCAAACTGGACCAGAGGATTTACTGTTTACTGTTAAATGTATAGAATCCAAGGAGAAGCCTAGACTGAACACGTAAATATGGGAGACACCCACATACAAGGAGTCTTTAAGGCAAGCAGTCAGATGAGTTCACCAAGTAGAAAATGTCCAAAGACCATGGTCTATGAGTCTCCAAAATTAGGAAGTCAGATCAGGGAGAAAGGCTCAGCAAAGGACACTGAGTGGGGTCAGAGCAAGAGAAGAGGAAAATGAAGTAAAGGTGTCCCGGTTGTCTGGCCAACAAATGAACAAGGAGTGTGTATCCCTGTGAAACCCAGGTGAAATGAAATGAAGCCTAGACTTTGAGATGTTGGTCACCTTGACACACAACAGTTTTGGTGTAATGTTGGGAGCAAAAGACTGACCTGTGTGAGGGAAGGAGTAGGAATGAAGAAAGTAAAATGATCAAGGAATTTTACTGTAAATGGTGATAGAAAGATTGAACAGTAGATAGAGAAGGAAGTGAGGTCAAATATTTTTTAACTCTTAGGAAAAAAAATTGATTTGGGGAGAGGAGCTATATTTTTTGACCAATATTCTTTAATAGGTAATGAGACTGTAAGTTTTATGTGTCAGCTTGGCTAGGCCATGGTACCCAGATATTTGGCCAAACACTTGTCTAGGCGTTGTGAAGGTATTTTAAGGATGTGATTCATGTTTAAATTGGTGTAGTTTAAGTGAAACAGATTATTCTTATGTTTGTGGGTGTATTAGTATGCTCTCATGCTGCTCATAAAGACATACCCAGGACTAGGTAATTTATAAAGATAAAGAGGTTTTAGGGACTCACAGTTCCACATGGCCAGGGAGGCCTCACAATCATGGTGAAAGGTGAACAAGGAGTGAAGTCACATCTTACATGGTGGTAGCAAGGAGAAGAACCAAACAAAAGGGGGTAACGCCCCTTATAAAACCATCAGATCTCCTGAGAACAAACTATCCTGAGAACAGGATGGGGGGAAACACCTCCATCGTTCAATTATCTCCACCTGATCCCTCCCATGACACATGGGTATTATGGGAACTAGAATTCAAGATGAGATTTGGGTGGGGACACAGACAAATCATATCAGTGGGCCTCATCCAGGAAGATAAAGACCTTAAGAGAACAAGCATTAAGTTCCCCAAAGAAGAGGGAATTCTACCTCCAGACTGCCCTTTCATCAGCCACAACTGCATGAGCCAATTTCTGTGTATGTGTGAGTACTTGTATACTTACACATATCATATATATGCACATAACCTATTCTGTTTCTATAGAGAGCCCTGACTAAGGAATGGCTTTTACTTATAAATGGAAGTAATTTTTTAGATAGGAATAGTAGTGTGAAGTTGCTTTTTAGTAACAGAATGAAGAGAGAACTGGTGAACTCATGTAACAGCAGACTTCACGGAAGGTTTCTGCCAATGGCTTCAAACACTGAGCAATACACTGAGGGTTCACTGAGGTTAAGTCATATATTTAAGGCATGTCAATCATGTGTTTCTGTCTCCTTTGGCATGCACCGGTACTAACATTGGCATAGAATGACAGAAGGGTGGGCTTAACAAGGGTTGGGGTGTTGACAATTAAGAAGGCATGTAAGGGCAAGGGTTTTAGAGTGAAGTTTACATTTGTAATTATATTTCCTAAAGTTTAAGCTGAGAAAGGAGAGATGTGAAAGACAATGAAGAGATGGTTGCACAATGGATTAGTGGTCTTGGAGATGTTGACCCATTACTGATATCAAGATATAAGTGAGAGTAAGAATGGAAGACAGAAGGAGGTAGTAAGAGAGTATATTGCTGTCAGTGAAATTATGAAGGGGTTGAAGAATTTGGCAATGATAAGGACTAAGGGTATGACCACGGGATTAGATAGTTTAGAAAGGGGATGACCCAAGACATTAGTAAGACAAGGGCCAGGTACAAGTGGACAGAGCACAGGAATCTAATATTTTCAAGAAATGAAAATGAGGAAAAACCTGAGATTTTCTTTTTTGATGAATCCCATGTCATCAGTTTATATTGCCCACTCATTTCTTGTTGCAAAGCTGGAAAGATTTAGAAATGAGGGAAAATTAACTGGGAACAGCAGTGAGGAGTAAAACGTTGTGGTAGATAAAAACGGTGCAATGATTTCTTAAAGTTATCCACACCCTAACATAGGGAACCTGTTTCTATATTACCTTACATGGCAGAAGGGAATTTGCAGATGGGATTAAGATTAAGGACCCTCAGATGGGGACCTTGTGATTAGGTGAAACTCATCTAATTGCAAGTGTCCTTACAATTAGAGAAACTTTTCTAGTTGAGATCAGAGGGAAATGTGACTATGGAAGAATGGTCGGAAAAATGCAATGTTGCTGGCTTGGAGGATGCAGGTAGGGAGACAAGAGCCAAGGATGGTAGCACTACAAAAAAACTGGGAATGACCTTCAGCTCACTCTAAGCAAGAAAATGGGGAGCTGGATTCCACAGCCCCTAGGAATGAAATTCTGCCAAAAGCCCAGATGAACAGGAAACAAATCCCCACCTAGAGCCTCCATAAAAGAAGGTAACTTATTTTAGCCCACCAAGACCCATGTTGGACTTCTGACCTACAACAATAGGAAATTAATGCAGAATTAAAACTACCCCACTAACTATTCCAGATATTTAAGGGGAATGATCGAGGAGGAAAAAATAAAACACAGCTTGAGAGAATTCTAGAGAAGCAAATTACATCATCCTCAATTTCTGTTCACAAAGCTTCAGTTACTCCCAGGTTCATCACAGCCAGTCCCAACCCTGACATAAACAGACAGCCAGGTTCTGAGAACATGGCCAGCCATGTGGGGGCTGACACCCTGCTTCCAGAGAAGCAAAGGTTAAACTTGGTGTTGAGCTGACTGAATTAATAAATTCAGAATCTTCCTGTCGTGTTTTTTGGAGGGGTCCCTGCCACCTTGAATTTAAAAAAAAAAAAGAGTATTCATTAATGGAAGCCAGAATTTGGGAATCATTGTTTTAAAAATCTCTTCCTAAAACCCTTTTGAATTCCTCTATTAAATCTATGCCCTTGTTAATTGTCCTAGGCATAATTGTCTCTCTCACCTGGTTTGTGTCTTCCCTTCTACTCACCTGCCCCGCCACCACATTCTCCTCAGAGAAACCACAGTCATTCTTCATTGGCCCTTTTCTTCTGCTACAGGCATCACCTTGACTTCTGGAGGAAAAAAAGTCTGGTAAGATGCCCTCTCACTGTTTAGTTCACTCATATTTACATTTCAGACCTGTGCTTAATCCACTGTCTCAGGTGAGCAAGTCTTGGCATCTGAATAGGTCAACAATACCTATTGTATATTCTCATAGCATTATAAAAGTGATGTATTCTACTTTTATTTATTTGACCCTTTGATTATATTTATCTCTCCACCACCAGGCCTTAACATCCTGAAGGTAGGATCATGTCTGTTTTCATTCTTCATTTCTTAGCATACTATTTGAGATGTACCATACCTGGTATCAAAAATAAGAATAAATGAGCTGGCTGTGATGGCTCAAGCTTGCGTCCAGGAGTTTGAAACCAGCCTGGGCAACATGACAAAACCTCATCTCTACAAAAAATACAAAAGTTAGCTGCATGTGGTGGCATGTGCCTGTCCCAGCTACCAGAGAGGCTAAGACCAGAAGGTCGATTGAGCCCAGCAGGTCAAGGCTGGAGGGAGCCGTGATCATGCCACTGCACTCCAGCCTGGGTGACAGAGCAAGACCTTGTCTCATAAAAAAAAAAAAAAAAAAGAACAAATGAGTGAATGCCCATGAGGACATATGTACTCTGGGATGGAACAAAGAAACCTGTAGTTATGTATTGAAAAAAAGTCCAGGAAAAGGTTTGAAATTGGTCTGTTAAAATCTCATTGATATTTTTAAAGAGAACATTTAGGGTCTAGATTATACGGTAGATTCCTGATGGAATATATTTGGGGATTCCTTTCTTTCTTTTTTACAAATATCTGGGTGACATAAATTATAACAAGATAGACCTGCAGAAAAGCTCTAATCTCATTTCTATCACTTTGAGAGTTAAAAGAAAGCATGCATTACAGCTTTGCAAGTATCTTGAAAAGCACATGGGAAATATTTGAGAAATAGCCCATCCATATTTCAATATTTCAGGAACAATATTTTAGGACATGCATGATCAATTTGTTTAGACAGATGCCGTGCATCTGAGTGAGTGTGAGGGTGTGTTTTCCTAGATCTCCTCCTATCCGCATTTTTCTCTGCTCAGCACTGTCTAGAATCAACCCATGCTAGGGCAGTATGCAGATACAAAGCTCTGTGAAGCCCTACATTAGGACCTCCCATCACTGGCCTCTGGCTCTAACACAGCAGTATGTGTTATTGTTTGAATGAGATTTGGTGATTATCAGTCACCCAATGTTAGGAAGAATATCATTTCAGGAAGAACATCTGAATTCAGAAAATATGAAGCAGAAGAATATCAAGGAACTTGTAAAGTACATAGTTATGGCTCTCAGTAGATTGGATTTGTTTTAACAGGCTATGGAGAAAGAAACCTGTAAATATAAATGGTTACTACTAATAAGTATTGTCTGTCCGTCAGGCACACTGCTGTCTTTGGGTAATAGAGTATCTCATTGCCATGGTAACAATGTGCTCACTGTTTCTCCCAAAGTTCATGTGTTGAAAACTTAATCCCCAATGCAACAGTGCTGAGAGGTGGAAACTTTAAGAGGTGATTAGGTCATGAGGGTTCTACCCTCAGGAATGGTTTAATATTGTTATCGTAGGAGTGGGATCCTCATAAAAGGATGAATTTGTCCTCTGCTTCCCCCTCTTTCTCTCACATTCACTCGTATGATGCTTTCTGCCATGTTATTACACAGCAAGAAGGCTCTCATCTGATTCTGGTGCTTTGATCTTGGACTTCCCACCCACCAGAATCATGGGAAATAAATTTTGGTTCTTTCTCAATTATCTAGTCTTGGGTGTCCTGTGATGGCAGCACAAAATAGACTGAGACAGTCATTTAAATTTCACAAAATGAATTCAAGTAGACGTCATTATGATCCCCCTTTTACATAACAGTGTCATTACACTGTCGTTTCTAAGGAATAAACATACTTCCCCAGTTCATGTAAGATAGTAACAGTGTTATGTTTTCTTATCTTCCTTTATTCCCACTTTTCAACCAGATCATATTATTCAGTCATTCAAGTCAATTCTTTGTTCGAAAAATACTTAATTCAGTGGGGAGTTAGGAGAGACATAAGAGAGAAAAAAAAATCTAACGATATTTATTCCAGGACTATTCTGGGGAAAGAGACAAGTGGTAGAACTACAGGGGGCTATCCTCTCAGGAATTATGTCCATTCCTTAAAACAAGGAAAATTCTGTGGTACTTCTTTGGAGAAATAATCTGTAGGTGGGATCTGAAGATACTGAAGAGGGTGATATGGTTTGACTCTGTGTCCCCACCCAAATCTCATCTCAAATTATAATCCCCACATGTCCAGGGGGAGACTTGGTGGGAGGGGATTGGAACATGGGGCGGTTTCCCCCATGCTGCTCTTGTGAGAGTGAGTGGGGTCTCTGGAGATGTGATGGTTTTATGCGGCTGGCAATTCCCCTCCTTTCTATTTCTTCCTGACACCTTGTGAAGAAGGTGCTTGCTTCGCCTTCCACCATGATTGTAAGTTTCCTGAGGCCTCCCCAGCCCTGTGGAACTGTGAGTCATTTAAACCTCCTTTCGGTATAAATTACCCAGTCTCCAGTAATTCTTTATAGCAGTGTGAAAATGGACTAATACAGAGGGGCAGTAGATGATGAAATAGGAAGCATGTAAATCATTTTTATCAAAAGTGAAAATATGAGCTCCCAGGAACACCTGTCAATATGACTGAGAGCAAGTACAAAGTTCCTGGGGGAGAAAATCCCAAGGAAGCAAGATAATAATGTGCGTGGCCTGTTCAATAAGCACTTAGCCTGAGGTCTTTCCAATATGCAAAGCAAAGCAAGTGTGCACTTTCTTCTGTCTTCGGCATGCTGACTTTCTTGCAGCAACCCAGACTTGTCCTATAAAAGTTCTTTAATTCATTTGTCCTAAAAGGCCTTCAAGGTAGCTGCTGTTTGAAAAGATTATAAAATGTAGGCTTAAAAGAAACACATCTGAAATGGATGAATGTGGCTAATGAGATGTCTTATAATTAAAGTGTAGAACTCCCTGCCACACGTTATTAAGACTCAGGAATCTTCAAACAAGAATTACAACAGGGAGAACATCAGCAATGCCATTAACCGTGATAAAATTAGAAGGGAGATCAATCATCCTACTTTAGGGCACACACTGAGGGCTGGATAAGGTGGAGAAGATTTTATGTTGTAGGATATCACTTAAGCATCACAGTTTCATACGTAAAGCCCTTGCATCTTAAACATGAGTGATTTTTCTATGATTACTCCGTTTTGATCCCTATTATATATTTACTATTAATTTACTGGTATTTGCCTTCTCAATACTAGATGCATTCTCTTTGCCATCTTTAAAATGGTTACAACATTCTGGTTTCTTTTAGGCCTATGGTCATTTGAAGTGAAATGGTACCAGTAGGATAATTGCTTGAAAAGGAAGAAAAAAATGCTAGGTTTTACCCATTTTACCCTCCAGCAAATAATTTCCGTAATTTTTTTTGAAAGGGAGATAGGTTCTTGCTCTGTCACCCAGGCTGGAGTGCAGTGGCATGGTCATGGCTGATTGCAGACTTGACCTCCCAGGCTCAAGCAGCTCTCCTCCCTCAGCCTCCTGAGTAGTTATGGCTACAGGCATGCACCACCATGCCTAGCTAACCTTTTTAAAAAGATATTTGTTTGTAGAGATGGGGTTTCACTATACTGCCGAGGCTGCTGGTCTCAAACTTCTAGGCTCAAGTAATCCTCCTGCCTTGGCCTCCTAAAGTGCTGGGATTATGGGTGTGAGTCACTGCAGTCAGCTGATTTTACATAATCTTACATATTAAAAATGAAAATGAAACTTGGAGGTTTTTTTTCCTGCCCCTCTTTGTCCTTCCACTTGCAAATATTCAGATGAGAATACTGGAAGTAATAATATTGCCTCCCCACACCAAGGTCACTGAAGACATCCGTGGGAAACCTGGAGCTAGACCTCTGACCTTGAGATCCTATTCCAGCTCTGCTCTCTTTGGACTGCACCAGGCTGCTTGCAGTGACTGCAGTGAGGGAACAGCTAAGAGTCAGCAGAAAGTAACTGCCAGCCTGCAAAGATTACAGACAAAGGAAAGTTTTCCAGGTCATTTCCAAATATATTTTTTCTCAGGTATCTTAAGTGCTCTTATCACAGCAAAGAATATAACATTAATAGCTTACAAAACGGTTTTCCTCTATGAATAAGTGCATGTATTTAAGTTATGTACCTGCGGTGCTACATAATCCCAAATAAAGGGCTGTCAGGAGAAAAGGGGGTATTACCTTACTGAAGAGCTAAAACCTCATGCACTTTGGTGACAAAAAAAAATGGGTATTTTTCAAGGATGTTTTGAAAATTGCTGCAAACTCAAGGCAACTGTAATTTGTGTTCCATAAGCCTTTCTTATTTTGCTATTCAGTTTCCATGGCAAACCCAATATCCAGAAAGTTTAAAGACACTTTGGTGTGACCTTTATATGTCAGTTTTCTTAATATATTAATTGTCGATTGTGATGAGTTGGCTTAAATATGTATATATATATTTTTAAATATATATGTGTATATACATATTCATTATATATATATTTTTAATATGTATGTGTATATACATATTCATTATATATTTACTATATATACATTTATTCATATATTTAAATATATATAAATGTACACTTTTTTTATATATATTTAAGCATCTTCTCAGTATTACAAACTCATATTAATGTTTGTAATTTTAGGACACAAGTAACTTCCATCTGGGAATCATTTAATAGTATAAGTGAATTAAACTTGAAATCACAGAATAAAAGAAGAAAAATATACACACACATTGTGTTTGTGTTTGGTGATAACGGGTGTAAAAGTAGCTGCAAACTAGATATTTGGCAAAACATATTTGAAAATTAATTAATGTGATAGTCTAAAGCTGAATATTTATTCCTTTGTATCTCAGGATACATATCTTCTTCTTTTTTATGTTTTACAATATTCTATAATCTTCCTCCTGCCCCAGCAAGTTATTATTATTTCAACTTTGAATTGTCCCAAAAATTGACTAAGAATGAAAAACAAAATCTTTAATATTTTTAAGGTACATTCCTTTGTTTTTCCCTTTTCAGTTCTTCTTAAGATCATTATTATAAGACATGTCAAGAGATAAAACATTGGAAATTCTAAGATATTCTAGAGACTTCTGTGATTTTTTCCAGTTGACCATGATATCTCTGCTTCTCATAGAGAAGAAGAAAGTAATTGCCTTAAAATGTAGGCTTTGCTTAGTGAGCTGAAACAATATTTTACTTGTCATTAATTAAATGAGCTAATGGAGCTTTTGTGATATAATATGAAATTGTTTTTGTGAAGGACGGTATTGGCTCCAGACAGAATTCTAAGCTGACAGTAGGCTGTTGAAAAGGAAAGGAAGATAAACTGTCAATTTATGTTGACATGCAGTAAAATTGAAAATCAGGTCAATATTGTTGACAGGATTTACTTGCAGATATGGTACTCTACTTTGATGTAATATCAGAAACATTTTACCGTGGATAGTTAGAACAAAGTCAGTTGGCTAAATCTTCTAATACATATATTTTCCTCTAACTATAAATCTGTGAAGGGATATAAAACTATACAGCTGAATCTTTTAACGGTGTTTATATAATTACCAAACACAGCACACACGAATGCATCGATAGAGGTAATTTCTGCCAATATTTGCACCAAAGTGCATGTAACTAGTTATGAAACAATGGAACAAGGGCAGACTAACACATTTGACCATGATTTGGAATGTGAGGTGTGAAAGTAGGCAACAGAACATGGATTTAAAATTGTAAGTGGCTTGCCCTCATGTTTTGCTTTTAGGTAAAGTAAAACGTGTATCATGATGCACGTGAATTTTTGCTTGTTGAATTTTGTTTATTTTGGTGTTTCTATCTTGGGCTACTTTTAAAGTAGCCTTTCAAAGATCATAGAGGAAGATGGATTTAATAACAACATGCATTATAGGAAATTAGTGAATTCTGAGTCTTTCAGGTAGAAGCAATGAATACCATTTATATTTTGGCAGAGTAACAAAATCTTATATCTAAGTACTAAAATTATAGTAAAACACCATTTTGAACTCTATAAATGCCAGAAAATCACGTGTAAAATTTAAATTACCAATTAAAATGTGTAAAAATACTATTAGTGAAAGTATAAGTGGCTGGTAAAACTGTTTAGAAAAACTCAAGGCAGAGATTTCTAGAATGAATGTCATGTACCATTGAGAATGGAATGAACTAGTTGTAGAAGTATAATGGGTAGAGTTTCATTGTGGCCCACATCCACAAAGTAAACCCAGATAAATATCTGTCACGGAAAAATGCATTCTTAGATAAAAATTTTGAAGTTATATATCTCCCTCTTCAAAAAGCAAACATCCTGATTAGTAAAACAACATTTGGTCACCAAGAGACCATTTGTATCAACATACTTTTATGAAAGAATGACATTTTAGAAATAGTTCTTCATTTCTGACTAAGAATCCCTGTTTATCTTAACAAGCAGAACATTTTATCATAGTTAGAACTACTTTTGTAATAAGACAAGGTAGATGTTATAATATTCTCTATGGTGAAAATTGATGATCCTTGATTTTGTTACTGAATATCTACATCTTCCTTGCCCTCTCTTTTATTTTTTCTTCAAACAATATTTACTGAATTTCAAGGGCATATATGGTAATATTTAACTTTAGAGTTATAGAAATAAATCATATAATATCTGTCCTCCAAAAGGTTGTAGTCTAGGAGGTGTTAGGGTCATACTGCTTCCTTCAAAATAATAGTCTTGGTTTCAGGGTCCAAAATTTCAGAAAATAGCGGTTGCTTTCTGGATTTCAAAGTTGAGATAGGGGTTTTCAGCTCTCATGACAACAAATATATCCTCTGGACCACCACCCACCCTCACCCCACTGTCTTTCATGAAGCAGTAAAGAAATTATGTTCCTCGGTAGATTCAAGTTGAACAAGAAGACAGAATTTTAATTTCCAGTTTCCATTAATATGATTTTAACTATTTTCTGCAATAGGATCTTTCCTTTTACTCTTTGTCCTTTACAGAAAAGGAAGTATAGTTTCCAGCTCATGGCCAGGCAACCTTTGAAAGACAATCATGTTGAAATTGAGCTAAAGTAATTAAACTCAATTTCGTGACCTCCATGTTTACTACTTTATTGCCCTGTAAAAGCAACTCTATCTGCCTGGAGTCTGGCCTAGAGCCATGTCAAGTTCTGTCTGTCCCAGAAATTGCAGTGATTCTAAGGCTCTCATGGGCAGGGAGGACCCAGGAATGGTGTGAGGCTGGTCACAGCTGCTGAATATTTCTCTGGATCATCAAAAGGGTTTATTTTCCCATCATTCTTTGAGGTTTTGTTGACCAGACCTTGAAAAAAACAGCAGCAACAACAACAAAACTTTGGCCACAGAATGTGTATTGTGCTAAAATAAATTAAAAGGATTAAAAAGTCAGGAAACAACAGGTGCTGGAGAGGATGTGGAGAAATAGGAACAGTTTTACATTGTTGGTGGGACTGTAAACTCGTTCAACCATTGTGGAAGTCAGTGTGGCAATTCCTCAGGGATCTAGAACTAGAAATGCCATTTGACCCAGCCATCCCATTACTGGGTATATACCCAAAGGATTATAAATCATGCTGCTATAAAGACACATGCACATGCATGTTTATTGCGGCACTATTCACAACAGCAAAGACTTGGAACCAACACAAATGTCCAACAATGATAGAGTGGATTAAGAAAATGTGGTACATATACACCATGGAATACTATGCAGCCATAAAAAATGATGAGTTCATGTCCTTTGTAGGGACATGGATGAAACTGGAAATCATCATTGCTTTAGGAGATATACCTAATACTAAATGATGAGTTAATGGGTGCAGCACACCAGCATGGCACATGTATACATATGTAACTAACCTGCACATTGTGCACATGTACCTAAAACTTAAAGTATAATAATAATAAAAGAAAAGAAAAGATTCTATTTTAGCCTTCAAGATATATAGCTTTTTTCAAATGCAATTGATTTATTTTAATTATTGCAAAAGATAAATGAAGATTGTTTTCACCTTCAGATTTGCCTCTCAGTGTTTTTCTCACTGACCATGTTGAAACCTAGATGTATGAACAAGGGAGAGCTTGATCACTATGCTTGTTTTTGTTTTTGTTTTGTTTTGTTTTGTTTTAATTCCTAAGGATATATTTGACTCCCTGAGTCCTCAGAACTTAGAAAAGTTCCTGGTATTTCATACGAGAGCAGTAGATACTGAATGAGAGATTCTGGTAAGCACACAGGAAAAATAACCAACAATACACTCAAGAGTAATAATGGGGAACTTAGTGTCTTTTTTTTGAGACGGAGTCTCACTCTGTGGCCCAGGCTGGAGTTCAGTGGCACAATCTCAGGTCACTGAAACCTCTGCCATGTGGGTTCAAGAAATTCTCCCAACTCAGCCTCCCGAGTAGCTGGGATTACAGGCACCTGCCATCGCGCAGTGCTAATTTTTGTATTATTAGTAGACACCGGGTTTCACCATGTTGGCCAGGCTGATCTTCAACTCCTGACTTCGTGATCCACCTTCCTCAGCCTCCCAAAGTGCTGAGATTACAGGAGTGAGCCACTGCGCCTGGCCCTAATGTCTTTTCTTTGTTTCAGGGCATCCTTATTTGGACTACCCAGAACTATGGGATTCCATAAAGCTTCTTTAGGTATCTTCTTTCTGTTTTAGGTAACTCAAAAACCTGAATGGAAATGCTCAACTTCTGGTCAAAAGCATTACACTTCTACATCAACAGATTTCATCACAACCTTTTCACATGCTGGTCAGACACTTTCTTTGGCAGATATTGGCATTTTATTACTTGAATAAAGTAAAAAGAAATTAATTTTTGGTCAGTAAATTAATACATTAATACATTAAGTTTTGGTCAATAGTTTTTGTTACTATTGCAGAAAAAAAATAGAAGAGTAATTCTTAGATCAACAAGTCAGCAAGTTAGTAAACAAATGTACTCTCCAAAATGTCATTATCTAATGAAAACTAGAAATGCAGTTGGATTTTGTCCTAATGGCCTCCTTTTATCTATGGCGGGGTTGATGCACTATGATGAAGTGGGATTACCTGTTGGTGAGAGGTAGCATTTTGGTGCACACAGCAGTAACCCTCTTTATTCAGGAAGATGCACAGAAATAAAAAGAACAAAACACCTGAAAACAAAATAAACAAAAACTCTTCTCTATGTTGCTCTATGAGCAACATAAGCTTTGACATTAGAACCCAAGTGTGCTAAAACGTATGACAAAATGAGAATATTCTCTGGTGATGGACACAGACAAATTCTTCCTGTGTTTTTCTGTAGTTTTGAGACTTGACTGTAGAAAAAGCAATAACTAGTTGTCAAAGTATGATTTGGAACTGAACTTGAAGAGGATAAGCACAGGAGCTGCTGTGGAGAGTTTGGGAGCCCAAACAGTCAAGTGGCTTTGCAGCACCGCTCGAGAGGCAGTGAGGTTGATCGAAGATGGCAGGTGGTAACTCCGAGCCTTTGAGCAGGGAGCCCTAGAGACTTGTTGGAGGAGGGAAAGGAGGCTGGAGAAAATAAAAGCTCTCAGCTGCACTTCTCTGTAAAGGACATCTTTCATTGCTGATCCTAACACTGTCCTCTCTCTCTCTCTCTCTCCCTCTCATCTCAATGCCTCTAATAAACTCACTTATTTAATTGTGTCTTGTGGTTATGTGTATTAGAAGATTTACAGAGACATTAGAAAGAATTCTATCAAGAAGAGTTTTACAAATTATCACACCATGCTGTATCCTAGCCATTTCATTTTGCGAAACCTGCGTTTCTTCACGGAATACTCTTTAAGATGTGTGATCCTTTTATGATTCAGACATGCAGTGCTTATTGCTAAAGAATGTTAATGTGGGCACTAGAATCCCAGATGCCAATGAGCCTGGATTTAAAACAGTGCAGCTGGAGTCATGTCTCAGGAGGGAGGAGGGTGAAGCCAAACAGTGGGAGTTAGATCAGGAAGAGAAATGGTGGGTGAAAAAACAGAGGTTCTGAAGAAGGTAAAGGACTATAAGCACTATATATACTGTGTGTGTGTGTGTGTGTGTGTGTGTGTGTGTGTGTGTGTGTGTGTGTGGGAGGATAGAAAATCCATGCAGTGAAATAGTAGTAAAGGCACATTGCTTTTGGATGATGATAAGAACCAAAATTAAGGTGGGTGATGAGAAGACAAGAAACAACGGGAACATCTAACGGTCTAGGTTTCATGAAAATGAAAGGTTTCAAGACAGGGTAGTGAAGGAAGTGCCAGGCTTATGCTGGATTGGGTTCCTTGTCATTATAAATGCTACTGAGAATGCTTGCGATGAATCAGGTGCCAAAATTATAAAGGAGTGTGGAGAAATGTCATGGAAATCATAGATGACAATTAAAAATTGATTGGGGATGCACAGGGGTGCAAGCTGATGGTGCCTGCATTTCTTCCTGGCCTCAGTTATGTGGGCTCAGAAGTAAAACTGTCTCAAGTATTGAGGGTTGTAAAGGTATTAGTGTTGCCAGGATTTTATATGCTTCAGTTAATATGTTGAAAAGAAAAGATAGACATTAGAAGGATGCCTGTCAAGAGGAAAATGAAGGTCAAAACAGAAAGTTATAAAAGATGGGTAGAATTAAAACCTGTGCTATGAAGTGACAAGAACAGAGAATTAACACTCCTTTAGAAAAGGTGAAAATCCTGTTTATACTACATTAACCATCTAGTAATGGCAGTCAGAGAGTGTATTAGTCTGTTTTCACACTGCTCATAAAGACATATCTGAGACTGGGTAATTTATACAGGAAAAAGGCTGAATGGACTCACAGTTCCAGATGGCTGGGGAGGCCTCACAATCATGGTGGAAAGCAAGGAGGAGTAAGTCACATCTTACATGGAATGGCAGCAGGCAAAGAGAGAGAGAGCTTGTGCAGGGAAACTCCCCCTTATAAAACCATCAAATCTCATGAGACTTATTCACTATCATGAGAACAGCATGGAAAGACCCACTCCATGATTCAATTACCTCCCACAGTCCCTCCCACAACACATAGGAATTCAAGATGAGATTTGCAGGGGGACACAGCCAAACCACATCAGAGAGGATGGATTTGGGCTGGGATTGAATGACCTGCTGGAAGACTCCAGAGAAGATCATGGTGTCCAGCTCAAAAGGCTGATTCCAAGGTCAGCCTTGGTGGGGGGAGGGCATTGTTCCTGGCATTCCAAGGCAATCATGACAGCATAAGGTACTCAGACCAGGGCTGAAGATCACCTCAATGTCTTAGTTCCTTAAAATAGAGTGAATTGTCTAAACCATTGCCATTGTCTTGGAAACCATTCTTTTTGCCTGGTCTAATTTTCTATCTTAGATCTAACCTAGATAACTCTCAATAAAAGAATGGAATGATACAATAAAATCAGAGCAAAGTCTTTACTGATTTTTGCATTGCTTGGTATGTGTTGACCAATCACAGTATGCCTTTAAATCTTTAAGAAGGTTGGTGTGATTACATTTTATTCGATGGGGCTGGGCTCGGTGGCTCATGCCTGTATTTCCAGCACTTTGGGATCCCAAGGTGGGAGGATTACTTGAGGTCAGGAGTTCGAGACCAGCCTGGCCAACACAGTGAAACCCCATTTCTACCAAAAATATAAAAATTGGTCCGGATGTGGTGGCTCACGCCTAATCCCAGCACTTTGGGAGGCTGAGGCCGGTGGATCACCTGAGGCCGGGAGTTTGAGACCAGCATGACCAACATGGAAAAACCCGGTCTCTACTAAAAATATGAAATTAGTCGGGCATGGTGGCACATGCCTGTAATCCCAGCTACTTGGGAGGCTGAGGCAGGAGAATCTCTTGAACCAAGGAGGTGGAGGTTGCAGTGAGCCAAGATCGCACCATTGCACTCCAGCCTGGGCAACAAGAGCAAAACTCCATCTCAAAAAAAAAAAAAAAAAATTAGCCAGGCATAATGGTGATGCCTGTAATCCCAGCTACTTGGGAGGCTGAGGCAGAATTGCTTCAGCCTGATGGGTGGTGGCTGCCATGAGCTGAGATTGCATTACTGCACCCTAGCCTGGGTGACATAGTGAGACTCCATCTGAAAAAAAAAAATTGTTTTTCTGTGATGGGGGTCTCTTTCCACAAGCTGTTCTCTTACTACTAGGCAGGTGTATCTGAACATGATAAACATTTTTAGGTGAATGTCATCATCCTATGTATTAAAAACAGGCTTTAGCTTTTTAAAAAACACCAAATAGTGAAAGAAGCTGAAATGTATTTTTTAAGTACAAGCGTTCAGTTTACAACTACTGCGCTCTAATTGTACAAAGGTGGCATTGTCATCCTTCCATGGGGGAGTCTGGGAGATTCTTACCATTGGGTCTCAGCACTTCAGCACGTTAGTGCTCTCACCTGCGTTGGTAATGACATGCAAGTTGGGAGACCAGATGTGCAGTTCGGAAGAGTGGACGTTGGCCAAGAACTCACCTCTGCTACCATCTTCAGCTTCCAATTCTGCAGCCAAAAAGCAATTACTGAGACTAAGTATCACCATTTTCTTCTGTGTGTAACAAAGAATATCACACACCACCTGCATGTGGGCGGAAGATAATTGTCACAGGTGGTACAGGAGGCTTCCCCGTGGCGGGCGCTGAGTTCTTTATGTGCCACCAACCTAGAGAGAAGCCTGACTGCTTCCATTTCTGACATCTCTCTTGCTTCTCTGGAAAAAGTGTCATCTGTATGCATTGTTGGGAGCTGAGCATCAACATCCACAGGTAGATGGGGCAGATACTTTCTGGCTTGAATTCACCTGACTTGTGTGCTCACGGTGTCCATATTGCAGGTATGGAGTTTATAGTACCGCTTCTTGAAATTTTTTTATACAGAGAATAACATGGGGTAGCTAACATGTGCATTCCACAGGCTCCATCCAAGATTCCTTGACCGAAAACCTCCAGGAGACCAGCCTGGGGGGGGCTGCATATTTTACAAGGACCCTTATTATTGTACCCAGGGAAATTTGAAAAAAAAAAGTGCAAATGGCAAATTAATATCTCTAGCTAGGTACTGAAAGAACATCCCCATGTTTGCCTCTAGGGGTGATGAGTAAAATCCTGTATCCCTGAGGTTTATGAATCCCCTGACATATTCATACTTTTTTATAATACCCTCCTAAGACACATAACTACCTCTTAGGTTTTTTGTTTGTTTTGTTTTAATCAGTAGAGCAGAAATATCATGGGTAATTGAAATCCAAAAGGAAGATGAAAAGTAAACCAAATAAAAAGTAAACAGCCACCTCTCTGTAATCCAAATTCCCGGGTCGTTGCCGCCGTTTGAAGGCTCCATAAGACCCCAGAGCTGTGTGGTATCATTGCTCTTACATTCTATTCTTTTAAAGGCTCATAAGACCTACAAACAGCCTGAGAAGCATGGAGAGAAGGAGCCAGAGGCATGCAGAGAAGGATTTTGGAAAGGGAAGCACTCACGGCATCCAAAGGCCTTACCTGCCTCAGTAATTGTGACTCTCCCTTCTACCTCCCAGGGCATAGTGAAGATGGAATCAGATCATGCATGTGGAGACTGCTTTGAAAACTGCAATTATAGGGAAAGGTTGTCTTTAGTTTTCATCCAAGTTTCTGATTTAAAAAAAAAAATCTAATAATCCAAGTATGCTCTGAATATCACTGTTTAAGAAGAAGCATCTCAAAATGTGTCAGTTTGGGCTATTTTTGGTTTCCACTAACCCATGGGACTATGGGGATGGTGATGGGTGGTAGACAATGAGAAACCTGGGCAAAGTCAACGTGGGGGGACCTGTCTGATGCTTTGCTCTTGTGCATGGACAATCTTCACCATACAGAGGAGGATGAGAAGTGACTACAGCCTTGGATGGCTCGTGGCTATATTGAAAGAGAAAGATGGACTAAACGCCTTTCCAAATTAGGGTCACCTCCTCCAAATATGCTAGACTTAAGAAACTGTTAGTGATGCTTTCTTCAGATTTTCTCTCGAATAGTAGTGAGAATCTCTTTTCAACCAAGCTCTGCAGTCTTTTGGGAGGAAAAATCAATTGTGGGTCACACACAAGGAAAAGTTCCCTGAATATAACGAGTGTGTTTACTCAGAAAAATACTCCCATTCCATATTCTGGCAGTTAGGGTTCACTAGTAGAAAGAGATGAAAGGTAATATAAGAAAAGGAAAATGTTTTAAAATTTAGAGGAGAGAAGGTGAAGGGAAAATGAGGGTAAAGAGGAAATAAGGTTTAGTGATTGGAAAAGAAATACGTTCATTGAAAGAGAAGTACTGGGGATGGGTGGAAAGAAGAATCATAGACTCAAGACCGTACATTTCTGTTTGCTTGGGCTGCAGGCCTTAGATTAATTATCACCTGTTGTCACTCTCCTGTAAACTTCAGATGAGCTCTTTTGCAGTTTGGATCACTTTTTCTACAATAGAATAGTTTTCTCACTTCTAAAGTTCAAGTGTACCTTGAAAGAAAAGTTTATTTTCCCCATAAAATTCTTAAGCCTTTGCAAATGTTTAGCAAGGAGTTAGTTTTAGAATTTGACTGTGGAAGCCCAGCTTTATCCATCTATTTACTATCTAAGAATGAATTTTATTTGATTCAAACTATTTATTTGTTTCTTGTTTTCTTTAATTTTATCCCATGTTTTTATTTCATTTTGCAATGAAGTTCAATTTTTGTATTATTGGAAGTGCCACAGCCTACAGAACAACAGCTCTTAATAAAACACATCTTTGAGACTAAATATTAATATTTGCAACTACTGATCAGTTTTCCCCCAAGTCAGACTGCTTGTCCTAAAGGCAGAGAAATCCCCTGCTCTTTTTTTTTTTTTTTTTTGGAACATATCAAGGTGGCTACCATTGGGTATAAGCCTGAGTGAAAGATAGATTGAAGATAAATGATCAGGGTCAGTTAGGTGAATTTTGTCTTGATTCAGGAATAGGGTTCCAGTGAAAGTTGTTTGGTGAGAAGTTCTATTATGACAGAATTCATTGGGATAGAAGCCTGGCTAAAAATTTGAAAGGGCCAACTTGTTCAGCTGATAATTTACAAACTAGGGATTCCAGGTGCAGAATAGTGTGGTGGCCTCACACTAAGACATAGAGAAGAAGAGAACCTAGAGTCA
The DNA here is from genome assembly GCF_029289425.2 of Pan paniscus. Taxonomy (NCBI): domain Eukaryota; kingdom Metazoa; phylum Chordata; class Mammalia; order Primates; family Hominidae; genus Pan; species Pan paniscus. Next base: position 20,446,073 of record NC_073256.2, read on the forward strand.
ATGAAGCTCATAAAATGCTACTCCAACAGAGGAGGTGACATAAGTAAGTATTTCCATGGGAGAGGGAGGTCAGCAGTGGGGATAATGAAGAAAGGAATATTATAAATACATTTTGATGGAAAAATGTAAAAGGATAAGTCATTAATTCCCTATGGCAGGTGTAGAAAAAAGAGCGTGGTGTATTGGGAGAATGATGGCAAAGGCATCACATCCCGTGGGTGAGGAGCTATGCAACGTGTGGATGCTGTAGCTTAGTTTTGTCTTTGGTGTTGGCTGCCTTTTCCAAGCTTTTCTGCCCTGACCAGTCCTGAACTACTCTCCAGAGATACTTGAGAATTTTCTTGTCTTTCATTGCATCTCACGGAAAGAGATGCAGTAATACCCGTTCAATATTTCCAAAAAGAGAACCCATCACAGAATCATGTAGTTCTTTCTACTGTCGAGACAACAAAGACATGAATGTAGGTGCTGAGCAGAGACTGAGGATTCAGTAAGGAAGAGATCCCAGGTCAAAGGGCTTTCTCAGCTTCCTCTAGGCTACATCAGGACACCATTGGGTCTTGCACAGTGATATGGCTTGGCTCTCTGTCCCCACCCAAATCACATGTTGTATTGTAATCCCCTGTGTTGGAGGAGGGGCCTGGTGGTAGGTGATTGAATCACAGGGCGAACTCCTCCCTTGCTGTTCCCGTGACAGAATTCTCACAAGATCTGGTTGTTCGAAACTATGTAGCGCCTCCTGCTTCAATCTCTCTCTTTCCTGCCATGTGAAGATGTTCCTGCTTCCCCTTTACCTTCTGCCATGATTGTAAGTTTCCTGAGGCCTCCCCAAAAGCAGAAGCCCATACAGCCCACAGAACCATAAGCACAATTATACCTTTTTTCCTTATAAATTACCCAGTCTCAGGTAGTTCTTTATAGCAGTGGGAGAACGGACTAACTCACTGGGATACAGAAATGTCCTCCTGGCTGGTTCTTGTGCCTCCAATCTCAGGACCAGCCTCCCCTTTCTCTCTCTCTCTCTCTCTCTCTCTCTCTCTCTCTCTCTCTCTCTCCTTTCTCTCTCTCTCTCTCTCATACTTGAACCACTTCGTTCTCAGTGCCACTAGACATAACACAAGTGTAATCTTCTTTCTCTTGTTAGGAATTCTCAATTACTTGGCATCGCTCTTACACATTTACAAGGTCCTGCACAATCTCACTCCTGCTTGGCTCCCAGTTTCTCGATGGGCTCTGCTCTCTCCACCCCAGAGGCCTTACATATGGCTATCATATTCCTGAATGCCCACGTCTCACCTGACTCATTCTGGGTGACACTTTCCATCTCAACGAGGCATCATTTGCAAGTGATGTGCTGCCATCATGCAGGACCGAGGCCCTGTGTGACCCCAATAAGAGCACTTGTTATATCACATTGCAGAGCGCTGCTTATGCCTCCATCACCTGCAATTAACTGTAAGTTCCCCGAGGACAGGTAGGTGTTCACTGTGTTCACTTTCGTGAGCATAATACTTAGCATAGTATACAGAAGGTACAGAATAAATACTATTCCTACATCAAGGCAGAATCTGAGTGGCATTGTTGTGGGTGGACACCATTTATTCCTTGTTTTTGCTCAGGCATTAAGGCGTGATAGAACTACATTAGCAGCCAAAAGAGCTCACTTCCCTTTGTGCCCTGATTTTAAATGGTTGTGTCACATTCAGAAAGTTTCTTCAATGTTCTTAGCTTCAGCATCTATATTTGTAAAATAATGCTACTGTTATCCATTATTCTAATGTTATAGATTTGGTGCAAATTAAAAATTTCTGATGTTGAAAGTACTTTAAAAATTGTAAACCAGTATAGGAATTTTGATGAAATATTAGATCAGATCAAAATGAAAATGTCCCAGAAAAACTCCAATATAAAACGATCGAATTGCCCATGTTTGTTACTTCTGCGCGATATGTCTCACTAGCTCTCCAGAAAATTACGGCTGGCTACAAGCCAGAGAAAAAAATGCATTCCTTTATCAAAAGAGGCTGATGGAAATGAATACTATGATGTTTATTACGTTGCAAAGGAAAATCTTGATTAGGAAGGTTAACCCCAGGTTTGCCCAGAAATTAAAACCTAATAAATGTTTCATTGTCTCCTGATTGCAGAACTAAATGGATATATGTTGTAGTGTGCGGCTGCCACACCATCCTGCATATGGAATTTGCGGTTTATAAATTATTGGCTAAATCAGTTGGCCCTTTCAAATTTTTAGCCACAGATTGTTGCTGTGTCATTTTTCCCACCCCTGTCTCTTTCCTCTTCTAGCTTCCCTAGAGAAGGAATGCTTTCACAGCTAGAGAGCATAAGGCAATGCCTGGCTTTAAAGCTTCAAAGGACAGGCTGACTCTCTTGTTAGGGACTCCAGTAGCTGATGACTATAAGTTGAAGCCAATGATCATTTATTATTCTGAAAATCCTAGGGCCCTTCAGAATTATGTGAAGTCTATTCTGCCTGTGCTCTCTAAAGAAATCAGCAAAGCTTGGATGACAGCACATCTGTTTATAGAACGGTTTACTGAATATTCTAAGCCCACTATTGAGGCCTACTGCTCAGAAAAAAAAAAAAAAAAAAAAGGATTTCTTTCAAAATAGTACTACTCATTGACAATGCAAAGGCTGGCGTCTTGCACCAAATGGCTAGCCAAGTTGTGAATGCAGAAGAGACCTGGAAGAAAATCAACAGTGCCACTCCAGTGAACACATGAATGACAAGAAACTGAAAGAACTGTATTGCTGACATGGAGAAAATTTGAGTAGTCTGGATGGAAGATCAAACCAGCCACAGCATTCCCGTAAGCGAAAGCCCAATCCAGAGCAAGACTCTAATGTATTCAATTCTAAGAAGGCAGAGAGAGGTAAGGAAGATGCAGAAGGAAAGTTTAAAGCTAACGGTGCTTGGTACATGAGGTTTAAGGAAAGAATCCATCTTCGTAATGTGAAAGTGCGAGGTGAAGCAGCAAGCGCTGATGTAGAAGCTGCAGCAAGTTATCCAGAAGATCTAGCTAAGATCATTGATGAAGGTGGCTACACTAAACAACAGATTTTCAATGTAAATGAAACAGCCTTATATTGGAAGATGATGCTTTCCAGGATTTTCACAGCTAGGGAGCAGAAGGCAATGCCTGGCTTTAAAACTTCAAAGGACAGGCTGACTCTCTTGTTAGGGACTCCAGTAGTTGGTGACTATAAGTTGAAGCCAATGCTTATTTATTATTCTGAAAATCCTAGGGCTCTTCAGAAATTTGTGAAATCTACTCTGCCTGTGATCTCTAAAGGAATCAGTGAAGCTTCAATGACAGCACATACATCTGTTTACAGCATGTTTTGCTGAATATTCTAAGCCACTATTGGAGCCTACTGCTCAGAAAAAAGGATTCCTTTCAAAATAGTACTACTCATTGACAATGCACTTGAACACTTCAGAGCTCTGAAGGAAATGTACAAGATTAATGTTGTCAGCCTAGGCAACATGACAAAACACTGTCTCTACAAAAATACAATAAAAATACCAAAAATTAGCCAGACATGGTGGCATGCTTATAGTTCCAGCTACTTGGGAGGCTAAGATGGGAGGATCGCTTGAGCCTGGGAGGTGCAGGTTGCAGTGAGCTGAGATTGCACCATTGCACTCCAGCCGGGGTGACAGAGCGAGACTCTATCTCAAGAAAACAGACAAAAAAAAATTAAAATTCTTTCCATGTCTGCTAACACAACATTCATTTTGCAGCCCATGGATCAAGAAGTAATTTCAACTTTCAAGTCTTGTTATTTCAGAAATACATTTTATAAAGCTATAGCTGCCATAGGTAGTGATTCCTCCGATGGATGTGTGCAAAGTAAATAATACCTTCTGGAAAAGATTCACCATTCTACATGCCATTAAGAACATTGTAATTCATGGAAGTCAGTCAAACTATCAACATTAACAGAAGTTTGAAAGAAGTTGATTTCCACCATCTTGGATGGCTTTGAGGGGTTTAAGACTTGAGTGCAGGAAGTAGCTGCAGATGTGATGGAAATAAGAGACTAGCCATAGAAATGGAGCCTGAAGATGTGACTGAATTGCTGCAACCTCATGATAGAACTTGACTGGATGAGGACTTGCTCCTTATGGATGAGCAAAGAAACTGGTCTTTTGAGATGGAATCTGCTCCTGGTGAATATATTGTGAACATTGTTGAAGTTACAGTAAGCTATTTAGGTGATTATATAAACTTAGTTGATAAAGCAGCAGCAGGATTTGAGAGGATTGACTCCGATTTTGAAAGAAGTTTGACGGTGGAGATGATGCTATCAAACAGCATAGCATGCTACAGAGAAATCTTTTATGACAGAGTCAATTGATGCAGCAAAGTTCACGGTTGTTTTATGTCAAGAAATTGCTACAGCCACCTTAGCCTTCTGTAACCACTGTGATCAATCAGCAGCCATCAACATTGAGGCAAGACCCTCTACCAGCAAAAAGATTATAACTTGCTGAAGGCTCAGATGGGAGGATCCCTTGACCCCGGAGGTGGAGGTTAGCATTTTTTAGCAATAAATTATTTTTTAATTAAGGTATGCACGTTAGCTTTTTCAGACATCATGCTATTTGCATACTTAATAGACTACAGTGTGGTGTAAACATAACATTTTATCTACTCAGAAGCCAGAAAAATGTGTGTGGCTCTATGGCAATATTAACTTTATTGTAGTGAGCTGGAACTGCACCTGCAGTATCTCTCAGGTATGCCCATAGTTTGATTTACAAATCTTTTGAGGGTTAATCCTACAGAGGAGGTAAATAAAGTTATTACTGTGGCTTTCAGGTGAGTTTAATTGTCTTCATCATTGCAGCCTTTGCTTGGCCCTCCTAGAAAGGTAAGCAGTCATCTTAGGGAGCAAATTCAGGTGAGGCACTGAGTGTCACTGTCAGCCTCTGAAAAATAGATGATCTGGATTAATGACGTAACAGTCTAGTATCATTTCACCATTTCATTGTACAAAAGGGTAATATCTATATTGGCCAAGCTGTATTTTATAGCTTTTCTAAAACTATTTTTTGGGTGTTGATATATATCCAAATTTGTTTCTGTTCAAAACCAATTTTTTTAATTTTTAAAAACCTTAATAATGAACCACGAAAAGACAAAACATCTTTTTTCTGTTTAGCACTTCCTCCTCATCAATCAAACACCAAGACTTGCTCTTCCCTCCTCTGTCCTGTTCTCTCCTGGTCCCTTCCTGTGTCTGCATTTCCACTGTAGATACAAGCTCATGGGTGAAATTCGGGAGTGTTTCCTCCGTGTTTCCTTCAAGGAGTCTCAATAACTAGTACACGTTAAATGAATATGAACAACTGAAGTTTGTTTGGTAGATGATCATCCAGAGAAGCCGTCCATTAGGATCAGAATAGAGTAAGAAGTCCTCAGAGAGGCGACGGGCTCCAAACTGGTTTTACAGGTGACTGGGATTTAGAAATAACTGCTTCTGCCTGTTACAGGCTTACTATGGACCACATGTATTTTATTAAATACATCATTTAATTTAGTCCTTATAATAACCTCTTCCATAGGTTTTCACTCTCATTTTTCAGGTTCTTGTTTTGCTCAGAATAAATCCTAGTGTTCTTTATCACCGTAAGATGGCTATAGTTAACAATAATATATTAGTTAGTTTCAAATAGCTAGAAGGAGGATATTGAACATTCCCAATACAAAGATAAATATTTGCGATTGTGGGTATGCTAATTAGCCCTATCTGATCACTGTTCATTAGATATATCAAAACACCACTATGTAACCCATGAATATGTACAATTATTATTTGTCAATTAAACAAAACAAAACAAAAAAGTAAACCAAAACCTGAAGTCATTTACTAACTTATTCAAGGTTACACAGCCCACAGCTGACAGGGCTGGGATGTAAATCCAGCTCCGCAACCACCCTTTACCACTGTCATTCCCCTCTCCCTGGAGAGACAGGGTTTTCCTCAAATTTAAAAATAGGATACAGTGACTCCTATTCTCCTTATGCCTGGGTTTGTATTGAAAATAAAATGGAACAATTTTCCTGAGAGTACTTTGAACAGCACATGCACTGCGGATATATGTAGTACCATGTTATAGTATTTAGAAAAGGAAAAATTGTCTTGAGTACCAGTTCTAACACTAAGCATTTGTATGACTTTAAACCAATCTCCTCTAGGTTTCAGTTTCCTCATCTGTAAAATAAGTAATGGGTTACGTGTGAACAATTACTGCATGACGTGCGAGTATGTGTTACTTATTCACACCTTAATAACTGCAGAGTCTGGAGCTTTGTTGGGGGATAGCAGGGAAAAAGACATCCGGCGGGTGATCACTGTCTGTACTCATGTGAAGAGACATGAGACGAGTCACCACATGCAAAGACACCGGAGGAAAGGGTAGAAGTCAGGACGTCGCATAGATATTAAAGTCCGTGCTGTCTACAGGAAATTTCATGATGCTTATCACAGAAATCTCTACCAGGATAAAATGATGGCTGATGCCAGAGAGAAGGAGAGACAGCCTCTTCCTACCTGCAAGCAAGAGTGTGAGAGCTTGTCATCAACGAGGTTTGCAATCATGATTGCAGGTGGAGTTGCAGGTACCTGGGTGTCCTCATTCTCACTTTCATCATCCATAAAGCTAAATTTTGAAACTGATCTTTAGAGGCAATTTTAAGTATAAAAATTTCCTTTTTATTGCTCTCTAATTTTATTATGTGTATTAGAGAAATGCTTTTTCTCTACTCCCTTTTCAGAGAACACATTTTATAAAAAGTTATTTTGATACAGCAGCAGACTACGACAAAAGCTCCAAATCTTGCACTACAAAGATTCCAGAAACACCATTATTATTAATGTCTTAGTCCATTGATTCTAGACAGAAAAGCTCAATAGGAGCAGACAAACACATTTGCCTCTTCTGAGAATACAGACAGAAATATTTGGCGTGGGGAATTTTGAAAGCAAAACAATGAGGGCGAAGGAGCTTAGGGAAGTCAATGTGTACTTGCAAATCCAAGGCCGTTTCCGATGCTTTGAGTGCATCTTGGCAGATGCTTCCTATGGTAGGTTAATTTGCAAAAACGTGAAATAACAGAAACCTACCCATTAAATCCTCCACATTAAGTCCCATTTGGAAATGGGCATCAGAGAAAGCTATATAGCTGCTGTGAAGATCAGGGGATAATGTGTTTTGTTCTGCAGTTATTTTATTGAAGCATAATTTGGTGCTCTGGGTTCTCATTGGTGGACAGCTATCCGTTAAGATCACCTCCCTAAGGTTACAATTGCCCATTCCAATGTTTATTAATAAGAGACTAGGACTTTGATTTGGCTCACGGACAGTAAGTCAGGTCCATTTGTTGCAATGCATTATTTAAGAGCTGTTTGCAGCATATTACGTTCGTAATGGCTGCTATTATCAGGTGGGATGTTACAATGAGGAGTCCACTAACGTAATGTGGTGAACTCCCAGAGAGACAGACTCTACTTTTTGGGAACCACAGAGTCTTCACTGGTAGCTGCCAAATAGTGTTTTTGGCAAATTACTGTCACAGAACACTCTCAGAAATACTCTTTGGTGAACAGTAAGAAATGCAAATGGTAATTCCCTCATCGAATGATGATTGCTCTGGACATACCCTGAATTGTGATGTATTGTAAACACTAAACCATCAGCCTTATTTATGAGGCACGGTTTCAGTCACTCACCAACTATTGAGATGATTTTGGGCTGGGTGTGCAGATAGATTTTTTAATTGCATGTTACTGTTGTAGGTGGCTGAGCATTGCCTTTCCTGGACCCAAGATCAGGTAATCATGTTTTAAATGCTACTATATTCCTTCTAGAAAGAATGCTTCTTTATCACCATGGCTATCAGTAGGTCCAGGGCTGGAGGGCTGGGCTCGTGCAGCAGCTGGGCCAGGGTGAAGTCTTCTTCCAAACAGATCTCCCTGCGAGGAACTTAGAAATTCCTCTGCCCAGGTCATCAGACCTGTCTTCCTGGCAACCCCTGTTAGATTTGACCTAGATGGGGACAGATTCTGAGCCTATGCTCAATCTGTTCAAATTTGGAGCTTCCTGCTCTGCCAACATCTGACCTTCACCTTTCTTTCCTGTCTCTTAATGGCCCCAAGTAGGAATTGCTGTTCTCCCCTGATAGGATGGGAATGTGGGCTCAGCCTGCCCCAGATTTTTCCCTTGCATTCTGCTTCTCTCAACTGCCTGTCATGAATTTGCTGTCTCCTAGTCTAGATATGTAAGCTGCAGGTCAGCAAAATAGGAAACACGTACACACCTCTGTGAGTTATTCACAGCCACCCAATCTGAGCCTTCTTAGCACAGTATGGCACAGTGGTCCCCAAGCCATGGGGTCATCTACGGCAAGAAAGAAAACAACCCTATTTTGCAGGTTCTTTAAATCATCATAGATGCTGAATAACATTACATCAAGGAGAGTTATCTGGGGGGAAATCTGTTGTTATTATTTGTAAGACAAAAAGAGGAACAGTGTTTTGTTTTTTTCCTACTTTGGATTAGCTGTTATGTCCTCTGAAACTAGAGGCCTCTAAGAAGTACTCTGGATTTAATTTTTTCTTCAAGTATTCACTTTTACTTGATTGGCCCATCAATGAACCATTGATTAGGGTCTATTTGTCCGCAGGTCCATTTAATTCTGAGGACCGTGCAATAACAAAGAAAGAAACGCCTCCACACACAGCCATATGGCCCTGGGCAGATGTACTCTAAGTTGTTGAGTGCCTTCTTGTAACCAACAGTGATTTTTTTTTTTTCCGTTTTGAGTATAATACTTACCAAATGCCCTGTTGTGATGGTAAACACTGAATAAAGCTTTTTTCATGTGGTGAACCTGGCTGCAGGGGAACATCCTTGTTTTAGGGAATTTTGTACGGAGCTGGGTTTTCGCTGAAAATAGGTCATGATGTTTTTGTTATACTGTGAGGTAAGGCACACCTGTTAGAGCAAGCTATACATGCTCTAAGCCTCTTTGTTGCTTTTGAGAAATATTTTTGTTTTTCCTCCTAAAATGAAAATCAGCCCAGAAAAGGAAGTCAAGGAGAAACAGGGCTTATTGAAAGAGAAAAGCATTTAATAATAGGAAGGAAAAAATCCTTTATAGGTCTTAGGAGATGCTTCCTTTATAGAAAGAAAAATCTGCTTTTCTGTTTCAAAAAGTTAAACTGTATGGGGTCTTCATTCTACATTGTAGAATTATCAAAAGAAAGCCCATCTGTAGTGAGAAATCGGAACCTAACCCCTTGTAAGGAATTTTCTTTTTTTGTATGGACTACCAAGATGGAAACTTCCAAAGTGAGTTCCTCTGCTCCTGCCGAGGTTGGAATTGACATTTCTTCTCACAATTACTGAGCTGCAGGTGAGATATCAGCCTTTCACTCCATAGGCCAAGAGCGGCATCATGGTGTGGGCTCAGGCTGGCTTGGCATGGATTTCCTTTCAGGAAATTAAAATCTATCTCCCTTAACAGGACAACCAAGAGGATGCGGTCACATTTTGCTGCTTCTTAACAGGGCACCACTGACATCCGCCACTCTCCAAAGGATTCTCTTTTAAAGTTTTTCAGATTTGAGAGATTCTCTTTAATGTGTGTCTGAATTTCAAATTTCTAGGGAGGAAATATCTCATAAAAATGAAAAAGCAACATGAGAGAATAGGTAAAGTGCCAGTGTCTAAAAGCGTAGTTTGATATCTGAAAAAAAAATCTCAAATTGTGATGATAAAAGCGGTTAGTCATCTAAATGAAAAAAAAATGACAGGCGGGTGATTTAATTAATACACATTCAGCGTTCACTTTTTCCACTCTTATAAGACATCTGTTGTACACAAGTCATGGTGTAGATTTATGGTAGATATAAAAATGAATAAAGGAAACCTCCAGTGTTTTGCCAAATGAGGTAACTGTTAGTGGCATAGAAAAAATGATCTGATATTTGAATATAGTATGTGTGCTTTCTTTTGGTGGAAAGAGTAAAACTATATTTCATTCGATGCTGGAAACTGACATCTTTCATCAAAACTACTAGGAAAATTAGAAGAGACATAATATCAGTGTTCAGGTGAAAAAAATAAAAATAATGATAATAACCAATATTTATTATATAAATTCTCTCTATATATATATGTGTAAAGTATTCTACTAAGTGTTTTAGATAACTGTGTCATTCAAGGGTCACACAATTCTTATGAGGTTGCACTACCAAAGAATGGATTCCTGTTTCTAGAGGCTTAGAATCACATCATGGGGCAGGAAAGAAAAATTGGCTATATATATTCTTGGACTAGATGGTGATGAGAAGTGCCAAGATAGTTATTGGGATAAGAACTTGGAAGAAGTCCTACCACTCTTTCACAGAGATTATTTCAGTTCAAGTTTTCTCAGAGATCATTGAAAATACATGCTTAGAAAGTCTGAAATGGGGATGCAGGGTATTGATCATCAAATATATTCTCAGGCTGAAGATACACCGGTTCTTGGTTCACTGAATAATAGAAGAGAGAGGAAAGATGAGGAGACAATGCTGAGGCAGGCAACCCTGGCTCCCAGAACTACACGGCTCACTCAAAGTCAAGGGCACAGCATTGATGCTGGGTGTGGCGATTCAGAATTGGGTTGGGGAACCTGCAAGATTTCATAGCAGGGATTATTTCATTGTGTGAACAGGAGAGAGAAAAAAATCTCAAGGAATTTTTGACAGGGTAGAAGGGAAGGTGAAAGGTGGGCAAAAGAAGTATCTGGGAGGATAAAATATAATTTTCTAAATGTTGTAATAAGTAAGAGGCTGCTGTGTGATTATTTCAGGGAACTTGAGCCTTCAGAGTTATTAGACACAACAAAAAGATAAAATGCAGGAATAATCTATGAATTTGTGAAGTTCTCAGAACATTGCCAACGGTCCCGTTGGCAATAAACACTATAATGAGTGTTTATCCTGAGAAGTGAGGACTCCATGTTCTTGTTTTCTTCTTAACCTCCTGCCTGCTTCTTCCCTTCCATGAAAACCATCCCAGTGTTTCAGAAAAAAGACTGTGAAGACTTCCGAAGTCAAAGTGACTATAGAAGTAATAAAAATATGAAAGAAATATATGGGTGCAAGTTTTAAAGTCTAAAAAAAAATACCTTTCGCTGGAAAAACCCTAAGCTGAAATGCTTACACTATGAAGCATAGTTACAAAGTCAGTGGGATCAGGGTGCTATTGCTATTAGAATTTTAAAATTGCTGGGCGTGGTGGCTCACACCTGTAATCCCAGCACTTTGGGAGGCCGAGGTGGGCGGATCACCTGAGTTCAGGAGTTGGAGACCAGCCTGGCCAACAAAGCGAAACCCTTTCTCTACTAAAAACAATATAAAAATCAGCCAGGCGTGGTGGTGGGCGCCTGCAATCCCAGCTACTCGGGAGTCTGAGGCAGGAGAATCACTTGAACCCGGGATGAAGAGACTGCAGTGAGCTGAGATCGTGCCACTGCATTCCAGCCTGGGGGACAGGGCAAGACTCTGTCTCAGAAAAATAAAAATAAAAATAAATCTAAAATGCTCAACTCTATATAATTAGTATTTTGACTGGGATAATTAATTTTATTTTAAATTTATCTCCTTACATAGCTTTTATTTGCTATAGTCTACTTATTTTTCATTTGTTATCAATGTTTTTTATAATAAAATGCTTTTGCTTTAATAGTGTAAATGAAACAATAGGATTGTAATAGAGGACACAGTGTAATAAATCCAACAAGTGAACTAGAGCAGATTTTACAGGGACGCCAAAAAGGAGGCAGCTTCCTTCACAGGAGAGTGTAAAAGAAAAAGAGGAAATGTTCTTGGTAGGATAAATAGGTTATTTCAACCTGTTAGGAGGTCGAAGGTAGAATGGCTTTTTGCAATGAGGATAAAAGTTAAACAACGAATAACGTAGAATGAAATATGCAGAGCATATTAGGAGAATAACATGCTCCTAATTTTTAATTGCTTTATAACAGCATTTTGCTAAACAACATTTTTTATCTGTTGACAGTTTTCTTTTCTCTTGAACTTTAAAATTGTTTATTTAATGATTATGGGTATATGTATGCATGTGAGCATGTATGTGTGCATTTTTCTCTTTTTTAGTATTTTCCCGGACCAGGGTAGCTTCTGGCCTTCACAGCCCAAATGCCCTCCCCTTTTCGACTGAAGAAAGAAAAGGACGAATCCCTTCAAACACGATCTCTTTCATGAGCTTTTTGATAGACTCTTTTTTTCCTCCTCTGAGCCAAAATGAATCCAACAGAATTTCCGTGGCTCCCTCTCCTTACCCTGACCCCATGTTAATTGTTGCAACAAACGTTGCAACTCCAGTGTGAGCCAGGTGAGCTTCTGAGGCTTTCTAAGAATTGCCACTGCTGAATTATCTTCCTGCACAACTTCCCTTCACTTAATAGGGTACAGCTTATGCCTAATTGCAGAGATATTTGACCTTACATATGTCTTTGAATTATGTCTATCTCTTATTTTTGCTATAAATGGAGTTTGTGTTTTCTTCCTTTTCTCCTGTTATTGTTTGTATAATACACAGAAGGAATATAGTCATGACAATACTATTTGTAATAGTATCTAATATTCTATGGTGCCTAATATGTCACACAAACCATTCTACATCATATCGTATGCCATTTAATCTTCATAACACCCTATGAAGTAAGTGTAATAGTAAGATAAGGATACAGAGGTATGCAGAAAGTTAAGCAACTTGGCCATTTGCAATGAACAGGTAAATGGTGCCATAGGTTATGAAACTAGTTAGTCTGACTCAAGTCTCTATGCTTTAAACTGCCATGCTGTATATAGCCATGTTTATGGTGGAAGTCTGTTTTGAATATTTGGAGCATGGTGGTTACATGTGTTTAAAAACATAAGTGGCACCAGGGTGGAGGGAAGGTTAAAGAGGGATAATGCAGTCAACAACAAGGTCAGGGAGGCTGTGATTCTCAAACTTCTGTGAGCACACGGGCCACCAGTGGATGCTGCTGAATGCAGGTTCTGATTCTGCAGGTCCAGGGAGGGGCCTGGGACTCTGCATTTCTCAGGGCTCTTCAGGTAGTGCTGATATACTCTGAAGAGTCAGGAAGTATGATGTTGGTCAGAGGATTGCAGGCAGAGATTAGGAGTGCCTGAGCTAAGGTATTACTTGAGGCAATGAAAGAAAAGAGACAAAAGTGAGAACGCATAGCAGTAGATCATGGAAACTGTAGACAGATTGAATGTGGGTGGTGAGGAATGATGGAAAAGAGTTGACATGGAGTTTTCTAGCCTGGTAAATGCCTTCAACCTCCAATAAATAAATAATAATAAGCTTCAGAGGATGATAACTCGGCGGTGTGGGAGATGTTGAGCCTGAGTTTTCAATCTAGAGTAACAGCCTCTGTATCCCCACCTGAAACATGGCAGTGGTATGACCATGCGGAAGAGTAGAGAATGGGTATTGGTGAAGACCGAGAGTGGAGCTGGGAGACACGTCTGCGTTTAATGTACGGTAACAGAATATTCAGAGGGATGGGAAGAAATGAGGAGAGGATTATTTTGTATGCCAAGGGAACTGGCATAGAGAAAGTAATTAAGGTGCCTCCTGATGCTCTCTTTCACAATTTGGAATGTAGAAGACAGGGATGTCATCGGGGGTCCCCAGTGTCTGAGGAAAGGAGAGGGGAGGGATGACCCGTCACGGTTCAGAAGACAGAGACAAGCCTGCAAGTGTGCAAAGAGGGAAAAGACTGCAGGAAATTCCACTTGAAATGGGCCATAAAAGTGCATCTTTTGTAATATTTCAATGTCTCTCTCAATATTTCCTCTAATCACAAGTTTCCAGTTTCAAGAACAAACCTCACTCCTTACTGACCAGTCTCAATATTTGTTTGTTTTCTATAAATTAAATTCCAGTGTGTTGTCTTTATCTGCAATCCCTTCATTAGTTCTGGTCTCTAAAATCAACATACCATCATAGTTATCAAGACCATGGGGTCAACCAAGAAACTGATAGTAGCATGTGTCGTCTAAAAATGAGTGCTGATAACTGGAAGGTCAGGTTTGAAAAACCCTTGTAATCTGTGTGAGAATTGATTTCTCTGTAGCAAGCTCCCATAACTTTTGAAGTGGAAACATTGAAACTCTAAAACAAGATCAGTCTAAACCAGGGATTGACACTGTTTCAGAATTAGGATGCCAAGATGCTGAGCACGTTCTTTTCCTATCCTGCTGGATGGGGAGCTAACGCCAAAAACAGTTTCCCCTTTTCCAAATAAGCTTTCACCGTTCATCAGGATGCCATTGACTGGAACATGTTTCTCCCATAAATGCACATGATTGTGCTTTACTTCTACGTGAAGGCATCATTAATGCCCAAAGGGAATATGAACTTTAGTGGAGGATAGGGCACTGGAACAGGTAAATTTACTTTAGTGGGTAAATTTTGTTAAGTGGAGGGCAACAGAGTCACAAGGCATCTAGAAGTTGGGATTTGAAAAGGCACACGGAGAAAGATGACAAATTCCAGGCTTCCCTTTGCCAAATGTCTTTGTGGGCCACACTTTCCGGTATCTACTTTAACTATAAATATGAGATCTTTGTGCCTGCTCTTTATTTCCACTGAGGACTAAATATGATAGAAGTATATTTTAATGCCATTGTTACCTATGTGCTCTGCATTTCATTCCTCCCTCCTTCCCTCCCTTTCTTTCTCCCTCCCTCCTTTTCTTCTTTTTTTTTATTTCTTTTGCCTAAGAGAATGGAATCAAATGCTGCTAGGCGAATCACTGCGTTTAATTATCTTGCTCTTGCTCTTTCTGCTTTGCTCTTAATATCTAATTGTATCCTTCTGTTTATTCTCTTCCTCTTTCCTAAGAACAGCACATGAATAAACTTTTAAGAGTGCATTAAAAGTGCAATCAGTCTATTTTGTGTGAACCAAAAATACACAGAGACATTCCAACAGTTAAGAAAAATATAGCTGAATTGCAAGTATTCCTATGATTAAGTACATTTTCTTTTGTTTTGGTTAGACTTACCAAATTGCTCCTATTAATATACTGTGCGCATGCATTATGTAACAGCTGAGAGCAAAGCATACACCTCGAGAGCCCTACATTTTAACAAGCTGCATCACTTCCATACAAGGTGGGGAGGGTCTTGCACCAAATCCCCACACACTACAGTGAAAGGCACCTGCGATACCATGGTGGTGTAAGTAGCCTAGTCTCCTCCTGCAGCTCATAGCAAAATATTTCATGAAAGTTAATTAAATTTTTCAATATATCTTGAAAGAAGAACAGAGTATTGTGATTTAAAAAAATAAATCCGTAAATGGCAGTAATAAAAACTTTGGAAGACCAAACTTAAGAAAACAAGAAAGGGAAAAATACATTAAGAAGAAAGCCACAACGAATCACAGAATGTTGGAGAGTAAACAGTCCTCAGAGATCATCTGTTGCAAGCCTTCATTTTAGGAATGGGAGAACTGAGCGTCACTGATGTTATGTAAGGTTATAGAACATCATCCTAATTCAGATTCCCACTCTGTGGACATAACTCTCTGGAAGAATGTTAGACATTTGTGAATGTTTCATTCATTTTTAGCCTACGACCGTACTCGTGGGTGCTTTGAAGCAGTAATTTCCCTACAGTAATCTTGAGTGCAGAGGCTATCAGACTGTGCAGAAATTAAGCTGGGCCGTAGGAATTACTCAAAATGGTCTAGGACCTGGGATACTAAAACTTGTAGCTCTAGAAATGCAATTTTGACCATTTACCCAGAGGTAGTTAGGCTCTGGGGAACAGAGAGATGCTAAGCTGACTTACAAGCCATAAATATAAATTTGTTTATGTACTGAAAGTGGGAATTCATGTGTGAATGCACTCTGTGAAACATGTGGAATTACAAGCATGGGAATTACATTGGGAACAGTAAAGATAATGATAATTATAAACATCATTATTCCTCATGGTTAGGTCCATGCAGACATCCCAGTATTGTCTAAGGCATTTCCATTAATATTATAGCCTGATAAGATATCCATATCTTCTTCGGGGATGTTGAGGTTCAAATAACCAGCTTCTGGAAACGACCCTCTTGGGAATACTGAAGGAATTTAACCAATCCTTGCTGTACACAAAATGATGCAGTAGACTACTTTCTGATTTAAGACTCCTGAGACATGGGTTATAGTCTCAGCTGTGCTATTGTGCGCTTATGTAACCCTGGGAAAGTTAAGAGATTATTCTGAGCTTCAACTTTCTCATCTCTAAAATGCAGAAGTTGATCTTGGCAACTTCCAAAGTTGTTTCCAATTCTCACAGTCTCAGCATCAAGGGGTTTTCCTTTCCTAGATGCTGTAAGCCTTTCTAGTGTCTCCCCATATTTTATTAATACTTGTCACAGTATTACCAGTCATTTAATCATATTTTTATGATATACCGCATTTTCAGTTCACTGTTTTAGCCAAGATTTTCTAGAAAGTAGAACCTGAGGCACAGATTGAAATGCTGACAGTCTATTTGAAAGGCTGAAGGCAAGGGAAGTGGAGGTGAGGGAGAGGGGGCAATGGGGATGGAAAGCCATCCAGAGAGAACACTTTGCTGCACCAGCCAGGAATGCATGCTCTGCTATCAATAGAGACAGCAGGGGGCTGAGTAGTCTTGGTTGCACAACATATGGAACATGTTAAGGAAGATGTGTAAGGAGAAACTATGCCTTGGAGCCATCTCCAGAGGGGGTTTATGAGTCTGCCTGGCACTGGTTGAGCTTCCCCACTATGGACGCTGGCCCCCCTGCACTTCTGGATTGTGTAACTTCCTCCCAAGGCAGACATGGAGGGAGCCAGAAATTAGGTTCCCAGGCCTTCCAAGACCAGAAGTGAAGAGTGGCTTTGTGCACATAGGGCTCGGTGTGTGTCACTGCTTGAGAAACAAGACAGGGCATGGGTGGTCACGGCCATGGTGAAGTCTTGGAGGAGGGTTGGAAGAGAAGGTGTAGACAGGTTCTGAGAAGTCATACAGAGTTGGTGTCCCACAGAGTCCACTCACGGTAATTCTCTTTGATGTTCCATTGTCATCTTTTTGTCTTGCATCCTATGATATGGGTCCTCCTTCTTTTCTCCTGTGGGAATGAGTGCACCTTCACTTCTTTCCTGAGTGGGGGGGAAAGTCACAGTCAAGTAATGGGCTCTTCTCTCCCTGAACCTCATGTCTAGTTGTTATCTCCTGTAAGGCTTCAGCTCACAAATTAGTGACCAAGCCTCAGGCCCCACTAATGTGGTTGGGTTGAAGACATAAGGGACATTCATCTTCTCTCCCCTTTATTACTCATGTCAGGCTTCCCTTACCCTCACTGTGGCCTGTCTGGTTCATTGCCTGGTGAGAAGACCCAGATCATGATTGATGAAGGTCGAAACACTTGGGTTATCTCCTTTTGCTGTCTTTTAATTGCTATATTTTTCCTAAAACAGTTACTGCCGGGCCATGGAGGTGCGAAGAGGCTTCCGTGCCATCCTTTCCCCTGCCAGCCTCCTCCATACTGGCCACCCGACCTCTTCACGGTCATTAGGGTCAACATTCCAGCCAGTAGAGCAACTGCCTTTTCACTCACGGATCCTTTGCCATGAGGTAGATGTAGCTTCCACTTTAGTGGGATTCACCCTGTATTCTGTGGCATGTGTCTTCCCCTCTCCTGGGAACACTAATCAGCAGAATGCTAGATTAGGGCATCAAGAAGAGCCAATACTGAAAATGGGTCATTGGGTGTGATAAGAAAAAGATGACTTCCACTCCACACATTGGCACAGGGAGCCGCTTGGATCCAGTGCGACATCAGTTGGGGCCAAAATTCTTTCCCTTCCTTCACCTGGCTTCTCTGAGCTCCTAGACTCACCTGTGGTAGATGGTGGTGTTTTAGGTCTTCAATTATCAGTATCAGCTCAGACCCTATTTGAAACCAAACCTTGAGAGGTCTGGATCATTCACTTTGCCCGTTGCAGAGATAGCCTGGAGAATACCTGTGTCTCTCTTTAGAGAAGGATCAGAAGAATGTTTATGGGTTTGCACAGTCCTTCCTCAAGGAGCAACTTTGCATGGCAGTGGTTTCTGTGTATTAGCTTTCTATATAGATTAAGAGAATCATGTGGCCCCTTAGTCAGCTGTTTGCTCATCTGTCTGATTCCTAGGAATATCATGGTCTATGATTCATTGCCCCAAATAGACACTCAGATTTCCACTCTAGTCTTGCTGCTATTGCCGCAGTTATACTGACTTTGCTTCTGAAGGTAGAGGGTTGTCCTGACCTCTGCTTTTCTGTAACCCTGTGATCTCCAGTGACCATGGGGTCTCACTCTGATGGCCATAGCTCTGCCATTTCTGGCTGGCAGAGGACAATCAGTAAATTGTTACGATGATGCTGGAGCTGTCCCTCATGGGTGCATCCTCATCCTCATCCTCAGGGATGCACACTATACATGCACTCTAGCTTTCCTGCCTCCAGCCTTCTGGCCCCTCCTTCACCAATATACTATGAAAATTCTGGCAGGTGTACTTCTATTATCGGCCACCACTAAATCACACTTTAGAATGCTCCCTGACATACTTAGGGCCAACTCCAGGGATTCCTGACATCCCATTAAATCCCAAATCATGGGTGAGTCTGCCCTCGTTGAACATCCTCTTCTGCTTAGTCTTCCACTTTGCTCACTTCTGTGTATCTCCCCCCAGTTTATATCCCAATCCATATTAACCACGTATATTTATCCTGTTGCCATGAAAGCAGTTTCTTCCTGAAATAAGGCTGTACTCCCCTGACTCAGGTTTTTGTCCTGGGGCTAAAAAGCTTTGTTGGGGATGAGGTTTGAGGTGAGCAAGAAAGCAATTATGATGCACCTGCTTGATGTGAGATTCTCGCATGCACATGGTCTCCAAACCTTGGGAGCCTTTCTTCTTTGTGCAGTGGGAAGGGCTGTTTCTGCCAGCCAGGAGGGCTCGGTGGCACTTGGGGGTTGAATTGCCAAAATTTCTCCACCTTAAATTTCATGCTTCCCCTCCCACATCCCCCAGTGCTGACTTGGTATGTAAGAGCTTCCTAGGAGTGCATTCGCCTCTCTTGTGTCTCAACCACCTTTTCAATCAGGTCCTCATCTTGGTCCTCTGCACACTTTCATCTGGCACTCAGAGGCATGAAACCCTCATTTAAGATGCCACAGAGACCTCCAACTGTAAGTGAAATCTTAGCATCTAATCTGAACCCTTTATTTAGGAGACAAGGGTATTATGAGATGTAGCACTTTTGACTGTCCAAAAAGTACACAGAGTTTCTCTTAAGAAATCCTTCCTTTACTTATTGTTTAAAGAGTAAATGTGCCAGCAATTTTCCCTAAGTAGCAAATAACTAGCAAGTTCTGTGGGAAATTAAAAAAAAATAATAATAATAAAAGCGAGAAAATTTTGCTTGTCTTTATAGTCTGTAAAGTGTCTTATACCTAAGTACCTCACTAAATATTAATTACTAAATAATAATGACATGAAGTATGGAGATTTTAGCAGTAGAGTAAAAGATGATGACCATCTAGACAACACAAACTAAAATCGCAAGGATAAAACCACACCTCATGTGCTGTCTCCAATAACCTTTCCCTGTGGTAATATGCTCAGTACTGAGACGGAAGATTTTTAAGAAGACAACATCAGATAATGCTGTTCTCTTTCCACGGAGATATCCATACATTCCCTCTAGATAAAAATTTATCTCAGCCAGTGGAGTCGACCAATATA
This sequence comes from Pan paniscus, assembly GCF_029289425.2. Taxonomy (NCBI): domain Eukaryota; kingdom Metazoa; phylum Chordata; class Mammalia; order Primates; family Hominidae; genus Pan; species Pan paniscus. Next base: position 20,465,945 of record NC_073256.2, read on the forward strand.
AATATTGATGAGACAGAAAATGATACAAAAACACTACGGTTCTAGAAAATGAAAAAGCAATGTGTTTTCAGAAATTGGTTTTGAGGCCCTAAATTTGTATGTTGAGGATCTATGTGTATGTGTAAAATAAGACAGGATAAAGATTTAGAGAGAAGGAAAGATAGATGATAGATGGATAGATAAATAGTTAGATAGATAGATAGATAGATAGATAGATAGATAGATAGATAGATTAGACATATGGCTACAACATTATTGTCATCAACTCACAAAATATTTGAATTGGAAGTAATCTTCCAATTATCTAGATGTCCTCTAGATAAATCTCTTAATTTTAATGAAGTTTGAAGTGAGATTCAGAGAAGTAGCTTGATAATTAGGAACAGATATACAATGACTATTTAGTTTTCTACACTTGAAGACAATTGCTTTAATTTTTTCCGAGTGTGAAAAATACTCACTAATAAATGAATAATAATAAATAAACTAATCAATTGATATGTGAATAAAAAGTCTTAGTTTAATAAAAAGTAGGGGCTAAATATGCACGTGTTTTATAACTTCTTTATTTGGCTCCTTTTGTTCCACTATTTAGCTTGTAGAAACTGTCTACCTAAAAGTTGAAATACTCAATTCCCCCACATGTGTTCTGAGAGACTGAGCTCGTTTGACTGCTGATTCCTTGGTGTTCCAAGGTTTCCTGGAAAAAGATGAACAGGTAATTTAGTTGAAGACCAGGCATCTATTTTGGTTCTTCTTTTCAGATGCCCCATGTTGTATTCCAGCTCAGTGATGGTATCCTGTGGACTGAAAGTGAAAAGTCTATTATTAAAGCTTACAAACTTTACACTCAAACAGTATAGTTTTATAGCAAAGATCAATGATCACAAAATATAAAGGACACGGCAATGTACTCTGGGGAATTATATCACTTGAAACTGTAACTGTTTAGGAAAAAAAGTGCCAGGATAGACACAAAGTGATGGGAAGGAGAATATATTACAGAGTCAGGCTGTCATAGCTAGGACAGCTGTCTGTCTCTCTTGGCTCTGAGTCTGGTCCTTCAAGGCTAGAAGGGCCACACTGCAAATTTCTTCTTTTGATGACTAAGATAATGTCTATACTGTATGTTTTTTAAATGTCCCTATTTACATGGATTTTAACTTAGGGTTTTTCTGGGTTTTTGTTTGTTTCTTTGTTTGTTTGGCAAAGCCCCACCTCTCCATTGCAGCCAATCATTCCTTTTAAAACATATTCACACACACACATGCATGCCCAGGAATTAATAATAAACTAAATTATGCATTTCCTTGTGAAGCTTTGAAAAACAGTTGCCAAAGTGTTCCTGAAGTCAGAGTCATACTGGAAGATTCTATGAGAGAGCCCGTTAGAACCCAGGTCGTTGTTGGGAGAATTGACAGAAAGTGCTCTCAGGAAAAACAAAGACCTTGAAATTTTCAGTGCTATCAACCCTTCATTTGCCCCACACTTTTGATTTCCCCTTTACGAGTACCATCCATGCAGCTGAATACTTTTCAGTTAGCCATTCTGGCTCACCCGTAGCACATGGCAGCCATTCACAGAGGTACCACAGCACTCACAGTCCCTTGTATGCCCTGCATTTGTCCCAATGGAAGGTCCTTCCTCTGCAGCACAGGCTCTCTAGCGCTGGCCTCCTTAGCAATGTCGCTCCCTGTTGCCTGTTTCCCTTTTCGAGAGCCTGTTCACAGCATGTGCTTTGGGCCATGGTCCATCAAAGAGAGAAACAATGTGAGTCCCAGAGATCTCATCGCAGGAGGAAAAGATCAACTCCATGGCTGTCTTTGTGGTGCCCAGTAAGAAATGATGCCTGTAAATGTGACTGTGCTTTTCTGAGGCAGTTTCCTGAAAAGGTGCAGGTGCAATGGTGGGCAGAAGTCACTCACATTTTAAGCCTTGGTCCGAGGCATTTTGAAGGCTAAGGCCATCATTTTAGGTCAAAAGAGGTTTCACGAAATGCGTAAAAATAGGGAATGAGGAAAGTGTGACGAGCTGGTTATCTACTCTGGAGTTTTCTTGTCAATGTCAGCAAGAGGAGCCAATGCAGTCACAGGAGGACTCATATAACCGGCCGCCCCGGCTCACAGGTAGGCTCCATTGTGCCTGCTCTTCAGTCGGCCAGACGGACGTGGCTGCTTGTACACCCAGGTAGTCTAGGTCACTCCCTTGAGTCCTACCATACATTGAAGGCCTCCGCCATCAAACCAACTGCACTAGATTACAGCGAGTGGGAGAATCTGGAAGGATTTGTCTTAGTCAACGTGGTGTGTTTACTGTGAGCAGGGTACATGCAATTTGTCCACAATGGCCACAGCTCTCAGAGGCATGGCACTGAGACAGCGAGGACTCAGTAGGAGGGAGGGCAGGAGCAGGGTTCATATCATCTGTCCACACATTAGGTTAATGAATAAAATAATGAACAATAGAGTGGGGACGTCTTTATTCTGTGACCATGAAACCTGCCGTGTATCAGAGAGCATCATAGCCCCTGGGACCGGCACCGACCACTTCTCTGTTGACTGTGGTTTCTGTTTATAGTGGTCCCACATCCACTTTTCCTGTCAGCCTCAATAACACCATGTCTGTGTATCATTTATTTGTTGCACGCTTCTTAAAATTATTAAAGGCACGTTACTTATTTAAGCAAACTATATAAATAAAATTGTGAGAAAGAGAAAATGATGGCAGTAGCTGTTTTCAAAAATGAATCTTGGTTAATATTGTATACAGTTATATACAATTCTATGAAAATTGTGTCTTCTATATAGGTATATCAAATATGTATTTAAAGTTGTTCTATATATAATTTAAAAGATTTTATCTGGTCTTTACGAGCATCTTAGCATTATTGTTTTCATGCTCACCTTGAAATCCACCACAGAAGGCTCACCTCCACGGAGGGCACTCTGTTCGTTTCCTCTGACAAGGTTGTCACTGCTCCTCATGGTTATAGTTAGTTCTTATGAGTTCATTATATGATAAGCTGTTTGAAACTGATGAATCAATATCCTAGTGCTCCTAGGAAGTATTTATCTTCAAATGATGGTATATTTATTCTTTAGTTTAAGTAACAGCTTTGAGATACAAGATTCCCACATCATAGATGGACAATTACCGAGGAATTTTTTCAATAGGTTTGGAGAGTAGTTTATGGCTTTTTTGATATTCATCATTTTGGAAATAATTTTTTTTTTTTTGAGATGAAGTCTCGCTCTGTTGCCCAAGCTGGAGTGCAGTGGCATGATCTTGGCTCACTGCAACCTCTGCCTCCCAGGTTCAAGAGATTCTCCTTTCTCAGCCTCCCGAATAGCTGGGACTATAGACGTGCACCACCATGCCCGGCTAATTTTTGTACTTTTAGTAGAGATGGGGTTTCACTGTATTGGCCAGGCTGTTCTCGAACTCCTGACCTCGAGATCTGCTCACCTCAGCCTCCCAAAGTGCTGCGCTGGGATTATAGGCATAAGCCACCGCACCCGGCCAATAACTTCATTTTTGATGATTAGGTTTAGTAATCATTTTAACAATTCAGTACTTCAGTTTGAGGTATATATTTATACACACACACACATATAAAGCTATGCTACCTAATATGATTTTGTGTTTCAGACTGAGGTACTGAATTTATTTAAAATGTTCTATATGTATATACGATACACATATATATAACATATGTGTATCGTGTGTATATGTGTGTATATATATATGGATGTGCACACATGTGTATATATGTATATACATACACATGTATGTGTATGTATATACATACGTGTATGTGTATGTATATATGGGTCTGTATGTATATGTACACATATACATATATATGAACTTATTTGAATTGTTTTGTATATAGGATAGACATATATAAAACATTTTATCATATGTGTACACATATGATAACCCACATTAGGCTACCAGATTCAACACAGGTAGCCTAATTCCAGGGTCTGCACTTTTAAACAGATCCTGTGCTCCTCTGCCTCTTTTGTGCTTTGGGTGCCCCACGGAGAGAGCAAATGAAAGGCCTTTTCACTCTTTTTTGGACCTTGCTAGGACACGCAAAGTTCAATAATCTCAGATTCTGAAAGAACTTTATAAATCTATCCATGGGGATAAAGACTTACTGAAAGATAAGCTTTTATTTAAAAATCATAATTACTGATATTGTGTTTCTTATTAGTATTTTTTTTTTTTTTTTGAGATAGAGTCTTGCTCTGTTTGTCAGGCTGGAGTGCAATGGCACGATCTCCACTGACTGCAACATTTGCCTCTTGGGTTCAAGCAATTCCTCTGCCTCAGCCTCCCGAGTCTCAGACTACAGGTGCCTGCCACCACACCAGCCTAATTTTTTGTATTTTAGTAGACACGGTGTTTCACCATGTGGGCCAGGATGTTCTCGATCTTCTGACCTCATGATCCACCCGCCTCAGTCTCCCAAAGTGTTGGGATTACAGGCATGAGCCACCATGCCTAGCCTATTGTCTGTGTTTTAAAAGGCATATAGAAGGTACAAGCAAATGAAACTTATAAGCAGCAATTAAGTTTCATGGAAGTATTTTCCTCTCTAAAGTCGTAAAATCAAACAATGTGTGGAGCAACCAATTCTTTATGTGTTGAGCCAATCCTCTTCTTTGGATTTTGTTTAGAGGACTCATCAGGATCTTGTGGGCAATCACATCACCTAAGCAGCAGGAGACATCCAGCAGTGCAAGGGAGAGAAAGCCCCAGGTTAGCCAAGGATTTGGAAATAATCCTCAGGCACTTCCCTGGGGTTCTGTCTTTCTGGGTTATTTGAAATGTCCTATTGTTTTCTCATCAATCATGTACAGCATCCAAAATACTCTGATTCATAGATTTCCTGCCCTATATTTGAATGCCAGCTATTTTTCAACACACTTTGAAAGAATATAATCTACTTTAACAAAATTCTATTTGAAAGGTTTTAGCAGAGCTAAAATCTCTTAACCAATAGCCTCCAATCGTACATTAGAAAAAAAAGAAAGAAAGTCCATACCACAAAATAGACCCAGGCTCTACTCTAGGCACTTTGTAGATTTTAACTAATTTAATCCTTATACAAGTCTTCTTGGGAGGGCACTATTACCCACATCTCACAGATGAGAAAACTGTAGGACTTAGAGAGTTTTACAAGCTTTGCCCAAGGTTGGCACAGCTGATAAGTGGTAGCCAGGTGCAACCCAGGTAGCCTAATTTCAGGGTCTGCACTTTTAAACAGATCCTGTGCTACTCTGCCTCTTCTGTGCCTTGGGTGCCTCACAGAACAAATGAAAGGTCTTTTCTGTAAGGATGAATATTGCAGTATTCTAGGAAATTACAGCACCCCAAATGGCAACATCACTAGCAAGCATAGCAAAGCAGGAAGTGACCACAGATAAGTATGGCTGAGATTCTGAAGGCATAAACCAAATGTAAGAGTTGATTCAGCCCTTGGCTATGGGGTTCAATATCTCTAAATAGCATGGTTTGACTCACCTGTTTTTGAGCCTGTGCCCCAAGGTGATGTTTGGCTGTGTCTCCACCCAATATTTCATCTTGAATTGCCTTCCTCATAATTCCCACATATCAAGGGAGAGACCAGGTGGAAGTAATTGAATCATGGAGGCGGTTTCCTGGCAAGTTGCTAGTGAGTGAGTTCTCACGAGATCTGATGATTGTATAAGAGGCTCTTCCCCCTTCACTGGGCGCTTTCCTTTCCTGTTCCTTGTGAGGACGGTGTGTTGCTTCCTTTTCTGCCGTGACTGCTTTTCTTGAGGCCTCCCCAGCCATGTTGAACTGTGAGTCCATTAAACCTCTTTCCTTCATAAATTACCTAGTTGCGGGCAGTTCTTCATAGCAGTATCAAAATGGACTGATATACTTGGTGAGCTTAAAAGCAGTGCAAATGATTAAGTCTTGCACCCTGGAAATGTTGATTCTGTAAACTCAGGCTAGACTTGGGAATCTGCATTTAAACCAACAAAAAATTCTCTGGGTAAATAAAAGACTCCAGTTTGGAAACCACTGAAGTGGCTAATTTAGTCTTTCTCAAATTCTGATCTTCAGAGAGCAGTTCACCTGGAGCTTGTTAGAAATTCAAATCGTCAGTCCCCTCCCTGGGTTTACTGAATCAGGAACTCAGTTTGATAGGCCCTGCAGGTGAGTTGTGCCAGGTGTGTTGAGCCAGTCCTCTTCTTTGAATTTTGTTTACAGAGGACTCGTCAGGACCTTGTGGGCAATCACATCACCTGAGCAGCAGGAGACATCCAGCAGTCCAAGGGAGAGAAAGCCCCAGGTTAGTCAAGAATTTGGAAATAATCGTCAGGCACTTCCCTGGGGATCTGTCTTTCTGGGTTATTTGAAATATCCTATTGTTAAAGTTTGAGAACCATTGACCTAACTTGAAAACAAATCCTGGGGTCACAGTGCATTAGCCTAGACATCAACTCTCTAAAGAATAATATCAGTGCTGAATGTTCGATGTGACTTTGTATTACAGCTCCTTCTGAAATTCTTTTAAAATCATGCTTCAATATGTTTTCCCTTTGTACAAAAAGGAAACCATGTTGCATCTGACATTCTCCAGAGTAATAGTTAAGACAAAAGAAGTCTTTGATAGTGTGGAAAACCCAGTAGAGTCGTTTTTTAATCCTGCTTGAATTCAGTAATTTTTAGAAGTTATACTTTTAGTTAAAAAAATAAGTTTCCCTATTTATGATTCAAATGAAACAATACTCGAAGAATAAGGCACCATTACTTTTCTCTGAGCCAAGATAGTATAAAACCTTCACAGGTGCTAATTAATCTCCTTACCGTTTCTGGGAAGTAGAGGTCAAGAATACTGCCCTCCTTGGATGTGAGAGGAAATGGAGGGACATGAACAGTTGTCATCTAATTTGTATTCACTTCCCAACAATTCGATACTCGTGTTCTTTCCATTTTTAGTCGATTCTATAGTAACACAGAGTTGACTTTTAGTGACTAATTTCTTATTTTTAGTAGCATTAATTTGTAATTAACCACTGGACACATCTTAGGTATGTTATTTTGGCTTACAGTTTATAACAGCCTGTATCGAAGATTTATACATTATTTTGTGCAATAATAAAATAACTAAAATACTTCCCGAAAAGAGATTCACCAATTGACAATAATCTTTAATCACTTGACACATATTTGTAGAACGTGCTCCAAAGCAAGTCAACCTTCTTTCGATCACCCAGCCAAAAATTCCAAATGCCAATATTCTAATTTTCAGATATATGAAGTTATTTTTCTAAATATCTCACTGTTGTTTTTCACAGTATTAATATAGAATAGTATTAACATGTGCTACCCAGGGCACAATGGAGATTCAGCACATGGTAATAAATGTACCTGCCACTCTCTGTCCCGAGAAAGATACACAAATAGCCAGACAGATCATAAATGATAGACAGGTAGGCATATTGATGATACAGATAGGTAATAGATGTTAGGTAGACAGACATATAGATGATAGATAATAGGTAGATAGATGCTATAGAGATATATAGATTATAGGCAAGCTTAACATCATGCATTGTTTATTGGGCATACAGAATACTCACAGAAGTATTCTCTGTGTGTGTGTGTGTGTGTGTGTGTATAAATATTTTAGGTCATTTGCTAATAAGATATGTATTTTGGGACCGCAATGTTAAGTCAGCTGACATTGAGTTGGTTGAATTATTTTGGGGGTGTTTAAATCACTCTACTAGTAGGCCGAGATTCTCTGTACTCGTCCAACAGTGTCCTAGGATTGTGAAGAGTCCACAGGGAGCCTTTCACATATTTCACTGATTCTGGCTCTTCATCAACAGTGCTATCACCAAGGGCCCTCTTCCCGCTGATTCATGCAACACATGCTTGTTCACCACCCACCATTGACTGGCCACTGTGCTAAATGCTGAGCATTAAAAGATCAAGAAAGATAATGTTCCAGTTGGTGAGAGCACAGACATCAAATCCATAGACTGCATTTCCTTGCCACAGTTCATCTGTCACTCCTGACTTTATCCATGTTATTGATGCAGTTTGGAAGTGAGGAGTCTGGACCCAAGAGCCAGACTTCTCCTGCACTTATGGGTCCTGAGACCCTGGGCTCTTACATAATCTCTCAGTATGTAAAATGAGGATAATACGACTATTTCCCTCAACAGACTGTTTTAACCTATATCCCATTTAGGAAAAAAAAATGTGCAGCTCACTGCCAGTGCTCATTTCTTAAGGCAAATGGGAAAGGGGTTAAGGGTTCTCTGAGTTAATGCATGCCGAGTTCTTAAAGAATATAGGAAGGTTTCATGAATGTAGCTCTTGTTATTACTTTGTGAAGATGTCCATGGCACAGGTGACATTGACTTGCAGAAATGACTGGCTGTGCTGAGCACCTGCTCTGCAGAAGGCTCTGTAAGTACACGTGGCCTGCTTGCTATCCATGTCCCTTTCGAGCATCATGCTGCCTTTTTTTTCTACAACTGAGACCCTGGACATTTTCTCTTCTGTCTAGGATGAAAGTTATTTTTAGTCTGTTTTTTTGTTTTGTTTTGTTTTGGAGAAGTGGGAACACACTCATGCTGATTTAGTAAGAACATCTTGGGCAGCATTGGGGCAGTGGCTTTTCCCCGCCAAGGAGGCAAAAGATGATGTATACCCTAATTCCTGTATCATCTGCACTTCTCCCAAAAGACAGAGAGGCCTGCCTTAAATTCTATGGAATCTTTAAGTGATTTAAGAAATATGCTCTCTGGGCTGTACTGGAATACAAGAGCTCAGTTTTGCAGACTTAGTGCAGCTGTTCTAATTTATGCATTTGGAAAGAGAATGCCATTGCTCTCTGCAAAGCTGTGAGATCCGTGCAGTCCAGCATCTACTTTCATGCATCGCAGGAAGCTCTATTTCCATTCCTGACAAGCCCATCTCCGGCTCAAACTGTGAGGAAAGAGAAGCAGTTCCTGAATGAGGCCCTGACAGGGAGACAGCTACAACAGGTGGCAAGGAGGGTTGGGAAGTAGCTCTTGTTGATGTCTTCAAATTCAGTGCATATGAATTTCAAAATGTAAACTTTTTAAGGCAATTTGGGAGAAGGGAATTAAGTTTTATTTTGAAAGTAAGCAAGGAGCAAAGGGTTCTCGGCAAATCTATCCCCCTTCCTCACCCTTCTCCTGGTGAGGACCCCTGCATGCCGCTGCCTTCCTTGCGAGCAAGATGTCGATCTACAGCAATTTCATGTGCTCTCCACTCACAGCCAGAGACTGTGGAAATGGAGCTGTCAGCCCTGAAAATAGAGATGCTTTGGTAGAAGTTAAACAACAAAGCCGTCGAAAGTGCATTGCTCTCCATAGGTCCCTGGCTGTAATATTATTCATACCATCTTCGTTTTGCACCAGGCTGCAAACTCATTTTTAAAAACAATTGTCAATATATGTAGAGCTGCTGGAGCTAAACCTGCAGGCAAGAGCCGGGATTGAGGCAACTTTACAAAGCTACTGCTTTTTGATTGCTCTCTGTTTAAAGTCCATGAAAATGAAAGACTTACAGGCTTCCCCCTTTCCAAGCAAAGCACTTTAGTGGCTCATTATTTTCAATGGTTGGGGTCCTTGGAGGATTTTATTCTGCCCTAGCAGGTAGATTTCCTTTATTGTTAGCTCATTCCGTCCCACTTGATGCGGGATGGGTGGATGGAGATTTTCTGCAGCATTCCTGGTAGGAGGCTGTCTAGCAACTGCTTCAGAGTCTCTGGCCCAGCATTTGCTGAGGTTCTATTATGCCTGCATCATGGTCCTGGGTTCTTTTCAAATGTCATCTTGGTTTGTGGTCCCCCAGATGCAGATGGCCTGGTGTGTTCACTTAGCCGACCTGGAACTGAGGTTTTGAGCCTAAAGAACTTGCTCAAGGTCATAGAACTGGTGAAACAAACCTCAGTGTGCCCTAAGAGCCTTGGGACACCATGTTCACTAAAGAAAATGTCATTTTCTTTTTGTCCAAAAAATCGTCATTATAAGACGCTGTTTCCCTCAGTCAGCCTTGTATTTCCCTGGCCTTTTTATTTTTATTCTTTGCCATTTTCCTTGGTTTTCATCTTTTTCACTGTACACTCTGAATCAATGGTCTACAACTTTTATGACATTAAAGACCTTTTATCCTTCACTCGAAGAACTTTTTGTTGAGGAACATTTCCTGTTTTAGCAGATGGGTTAATAAGGAGTTATTCATCTCTCCATTTTAAAGATTTAATAATATATAATAATACACGTGTCTAGCCACATAGTTGAAATAATTGTGGTTAAAAAAACTGGCATATCCTATGGGATTCAAGTTTCAATACTTCCAAGAGTTTTTGAAATATTGCAAATAAAAAAACTGACATTACTAAGTCTGAGATTTCTAAGGGGTTCCAAAGCATTGCCATGCAAATTTTTTCCTATATTTCATTTGCTGTCATTGGCTTCCTTTGTGATGGAGAATAAAATCATTGTCACTGGGGCCAGTCTTGCCTGCCCCTTCTCCCTTGCATTCCCTGACAGCCTCTCCTTTTTCCTAGTCCAGATTTGTCATGATGCCTGCTGCTTCCTTCTTACCATTTACCACATCTCCTCTCCCGCCATTCTCCTCCTCTATGTGCACACTGCCCTCCAGCAAGATCAGCTGGTGCACCAGAATAATGTGAAATGGAAGATTAATTATTGAAAGGATACTTACCACAGGCTGTTCTGGGAGCATGTGGTTCGCGTTAACCACAGCACTTTTACTGCTCCTTTCCGCTGTTGTAAATCCCCTTTCCCGTAGGCTGCCCACCTAGAAAAGAGCAATGGAAGGCCCTGTTCCTTTATCAATACCTCTTAGAAGCTCCCTCACATCCTGGGTGGCAGAATGAATGGCTGTCCCAGCATGCTTCTCTGCTGGCTCATTGTAACACTTTTCACATCCTATCACCCATGAGGACAGAAATTGTTTTGTTTATCGCTTTGTTAGCAGAATGTGTTACAACATTGTTTGTTCAGTAAGAGTCACTGAGTTGAATCCTTACTAAGGTATTACTCTTGTCATGCATATTTTAATCTAAATGGGCAACTCTAAAAGGGAGAAGGACAGGAAAGGCAGAAGATAGAGAGGGCCGTAGAGGGACAGAGAAAGTTAATTTAACTTAAGAAAGAACACGATGGTTTTAATGGTTTAATGATTAAATTTATATTGCGGAATAGTTTAGGAAGAACATTCTGTGTGTGCTATATTTGCACAGGACCCAAATTATATTTTTAAAAGTATAAGTGGATGAAAGGTTATGAATTGTTGGCAAGAAAAGAGGAAGTCTCTCCTATCATATAGAAGGATAAAATAACATCGGCCTGTCTCAGAAATCTGAGGCCACTGCAACATCAGTGAGATGTGTTTAGGATCACCAACAGATTAATGCATTACAGAATTTACGCTTTAAGGGATTCAGTACAAACTGTTTTCAAAACAATTCAAATATTAGCTCCATTTCCATATAATCTTGGGAAAGTCAGATAATTCTATTTCAATCTCACAATTGGCAAATTAGAATGATGCCACATAGGCAAAGGGTTACGGATTCTTAAAACATCATCCTTTTAAAATGCACCGTTATAACATTAAAGGTGTTTATTTACACAGTCTTTTTTTTAATTTCTTAAGTTGAGCAATAACTGTTGAGCACTTCTTGGCATGGCCAGGAATTTGAAAATATAGCAGGCATGAATCCTGCACTTGGGAAAATTTATATGCTAAGAAAAAGTATGTAGATAAATAATGGTAATCAAGACAGGATGTTTAACATTTTAATTAGACAAGTTCAGAAGAAGTGATGGGAAGGAGAAGGGAGAGAGAATTTCCCTGGAATTGGAAGTCCTTCTGAGTTGCTTTTGAGTGGGTGATGGAGGATGAATATGTTTAAACTGTGAAGTCAGCAGAAGATACTCCAATGGGGTAAAGAATGAAAGCAAGGTACGGAGATGGCAGTACATGGAAGTGGTGCTTACAGTACATGAAAGGTGTAGCGTGGTAATGTGTGGCACAGGTGATCGTGGGCTGGGGCGTGAGAAGCAGGGGTAATTTTGCAATGGGCAGCAATAAGTTTGAAGTTCTACCATGAAGATTTATGTGAAAACAAGAACAGAAAGACCGCTTGTTAGGAACTGCAAAAGTCTGATGAGGCATTAGTATGTCCTAGAGCAATGAAATACGCTGTAAAAAGACGAGTGGAAATGGGTGGATTACTGAATAAATGACATCACTGAATTCTGATAAAATTAGTGATCATAAAAATGAGCAGGAAATGCTGGACCTACACAAAACTTCCATAAAAGTTTTCTTTTTAAAAACTTATTTCTCATAGGTGATGGAAGAATTTACTGGAAAAAGGCCAGTCTGAGTTCATAGGGCCGTAGATCTCTTCAGGAGAATTGGGAGTATTCAGTGAAAATGGTGACTTATTATAAGAACCAAGCAAAGGCATAGCTTTTATTGGAAACCTTTGGGAGCAGGCATCAGGATTATGCACCAATTTTGGTTTCAAACAGGGCCGTAGCGTTTGGATTTTTATTAGATTCTTCATTAAACTGGATTTCCAAGTGTATTTCACATTTTAAACAGCTTTGCATTTCCTGGTTTATTTTCCTCCTTTAGAAAGTTTATCGCCAGCAGAATTTATTTTTTAATTAGCAAATAGAAGGCTCTAGACAAGCTCTACAGAGGTTTTCCAGAAACAGCTTGAGTTTCCCAAATGCATCTTAGGTGAATTGTCATTAGAGTAATCCACTTTTTGTTTTTCTTTGACTACAATTCCAATCAGATTATGTCCGTTTTTGTTTGATGCATTAATAAAATAGTATAAAAGTCTACATATTTTGCTTTTCTATTGAATGGTAACTGTTTGAGAAAAAACAGAACAAAGTCAAAGCACTCTGCTCCCCTAGGCAATGGCGAGCTCCGCTTATGACTCTGTTGAAAAGCAGGCACGGGAGGAAGCCAACTGGAAAAGGAAGACACTGAGATAAACATTGCTTCTTTCTTCCTTTTTTTTTTTTTTTTTTTTTTTTTTTTTTTTTTTTTGAGATGGAGTCTCATGCTGTCACCCAGGCTGGAGTGCAGTGGCGGGATCAGTGCTCACTCTCGGCTCACTGCAACGTCCGCCTCCAGGGTTCAAACGATTCTCCTGCCTCAGCCTCCTGAGTAGCTGGGACCACAGGCATGCGCCACCATGCCCAGCTAATTTTTATATTTTTAGTAGAGACGGGGTTTCACCATGTTGGCCAGGGTGGTCTCAATCTCTTGACCTCGTGATCTGCCCGCCTCAGCCTCCCGAAGTGCTGGGATTACCAGCATGAGCCACCGTGCCTGGCCGCTTCTTTCTTATGTTCGTTTCTGGGCATTCCTAGTATAGAAATGTATCCAGTCTTGTTTACTTTTCTCAATTTGACACCTTAGTTACTGAGAAGCATTGAACAAAAGCCTCCTTAAGGATGCAAAGAAAATACAGCATATATATAGTGAGAAAAAATGGTAAAAAAACTATTATGTTTAAATGTCACTACACTTCTTAAAATATTCATAAGAATAGTTTTGTGCTTAAATTGAGTGCTGGTGGTTGAAAAGTGGAGTTAAAAAGAGAAGAATGAGGAGGAGGCCACTGGAGATTTTGAGAGATTTGTATAGGTCTTTCAAGAACATTAATGTTTCTGCCTGGAGCGGGGGCTCACGCCTGTAATCCCAACACTTCGGGAGGCTGAGGCAGGCTGATCATGAGGTCAGGAGATTGAGACCAGCCTGGTCAACCCTGTCTCTAGAGAAACCCTGTCTCTACTAAAAATACAAAAAATTAGCCAGGGTTGGTGGTGCATGCCTGTAATCCGAACTACTCAGGAGGCTGAAGCGGGAGAATCGTTTGAACCCAGGAGGCAGAGGTGGAGGTTGTAGTGAGCCAAGATTGCTCCACTGCACTGCAGCCTGGGTGACAGGGTGAGACTCCATCTCAAAAAAAAAAAAAAAGAAAAAAGAAAAAAAAATTCTTGGTATTGGTCTTTTATATTAAAAAGTAAAAGCAGAGGTCTATTGTTAAAAAGGATAAGTAATAAATGTTATATAAAGTAAAAATTAAAGGTATTATTTCTCATTACTGTCTTGACCAAAAACCCTCCCCAAATTAGAAAGTCAAACATCCATTATGTGTCATTCTAGATCTTTTCATAATATATAAACAGCCCACCTCTAACTCTTAAAGCTATATTTATCTTGCTATTACCAATCCTTTTATTTCTATCAACACCACTTTATTTTTCTTACCTAATTTTGATCATACCATATGTATTGTCATTTTATTCATAAGTTCACATTACCGTGTTTGAAGTACATATTTCTATATATGTATATGCATACCAACCATATTCTTTTCAGCAATTGCACACTATACCGTGATATTGCTGAACCATAATTGAGTCATTCCTTTTTTAATAGAATTTAATAAAAACAGACCAATAACTGAGCCATTTTTTCATTAATAGGAAATTGATTTCCCATTGCTGGTACAGCACATGAGAATTCTTGTACGTTAATATTCAATTCACATGAACGTGCACATTTACTCACAGGTGCGAGTATTACTGAGGGTAGATTCTGATGAACAGAAAAGAGACAATATTCATGAAGAATGTGGAAGATAGAAACAAGAACACAGAGAGGGACTTTGGGTATCAACACAGGCAGGTTGTAAACGATCTGAAATTCACTTAATTGAACCAAAATTACAGGCACAAAAGTAAGCAAGATGATTCTTACAAAGTGGAGGAAGACAGTATAAGAATAAAGAAATGGCTTTGTGGTCCTTGGTCAACAGCCCTGCCGTCTGTGGGCAGAACTTAACCACTGAGCAAGATGGGCAACTGATAGAAGTTGTCTTTGGTTTGAAGTAAATTCTCAACTTTAAAGTATTTTATTCCATTTTCCTCAGATTACAAATTATCAATTATATGGGAGATAAATATCTTGAAGGTGCAATGGAAGGTTTTAAAGATTCACAGGCTCCTTTTAAGCTTCTGAATTATTATGTGGACCTCAGCAAGTGAATCAAGGGTATAACTCTTTACAGTTAATAATACCTAGAATTCATAAAAGTAAACTGTGGGTATCCGTATAGGTACTCATTTTAAATGAATTGGTCAAGTATTTATTAAGTACTTAATAATACATAAAACACTCGCTTTTCTACAACATTTGCCCTCACACTTAAATCACTGGAAAGACATGAAATATTTGTAGGCAACAAGGCAACACTGAGCGCTTGAAGATTTCCTGTCATTGGTGGCACAGAAAATAGTAGCGAAGGCAGTTTGAATAAGAGGTGCTGTTAGGATGATCAGATTTGAGGAGACTTCAGATGGACATTGAGAGTTTAATAATTTGTCATCCCAAAAGTGTGGAAAACATTTTCTAAGACTTGGAAGAAACCACGAGCAAAGACAAATGATTGTCAGATGATTATGCAATTTCTATTTTAGGAAGAACAAGAAAACAATCTGATATAAACTACCTTGTCAATTATTCCATAAGTAATACATCTAAACAGAATAAGAAATCACATTGGTGATTTGTTTTCCTGTCTGAACGCATATAGGCAAACATATAATCTTAATTTAACATAATTTGACATTTAGAATCTACATTAGTTAGGATGAATTAGAGCAAACTTTGTTACACCTGCCAATTAATATAAATGACCATTAGATTTTAACCCAATCAACTAAGGAAAATGTTAACACACAAGATAAAATGGTTTAAAACGATGATGCTTCCAACTTTGCTGAGGATTTTGAATAGTATTTCCTAGAATGTGTTTATGCACTCCAATTATACACATAGCAGAGTTCCTTTCACATAATAGATTCTAAAAGTAGTGCTGGTGTCAAATGAAATAAACATTTAGGCCGCTTAGCTATTCAGTTGATTTATAAGTTACAGGCTATAGGCTAGGATTTTTTGTTAACCTAGTATACTGTGTAGATCCTAGAACTGAACAATGGGGCTTTTTTATTCAACAAGTCAACAAATACCTTTCTAGGAAGGACAGAGAGGGAATAACAATGGCTATAAGGGCACACGCAGAAGAAGGAATGTCTTTAAATAGGATTTAGCTTCTGACTGAAAGCCTTGTAGGTGCAGAAACTCAGTCCCTTTCAATCTTTTTTGAAGTTCTGGATTTGATTGCATTCTATAAATCAGTTGCAATCAAACGGCTCATAAGCTTTTCAAATCCACAAAAAAGTATAGCAGTAAAGAATGTGAAATTTAGGGTTTCCTGGCCATTTTAAATATTGCATGATGAACTAAATTATGTGTACAATAAGGATTAGTTGGTGAATATTAGACAAACAAGCTTAGCTGAAATAACATTAAACAGAATGTCTTTAATTCTGATACCTTGGTGAGTGGAAGATGAGATAACACCTCTTTGCTAGATCCTGCTGAAACAGGCTGACAGGCTTTGAGGGTTTGAAGAATGCCTTCTTAACACGGTAATCCCACCTCAGCATTAGGGTTTAGGATCTTGAACCTGTGTTCAAGGTAGAACATAAATTGAAAGAATACGGGGCTAAGGAAGATTGAGGAACATCACAAGTGAATCTATAAAAACTCTAACATAAAATAATGCATGAAATAAAATAAGGTGATATTTTTTCCTCATATTAGTAAGATCAGGTACTATGAAATTATTTCCAGGGCATCATAAGATGCCAGCCTCTTCTGCAGCATACAGGTCGGAAGCTCACTAGCTACAAACGCCTCCCACACTTACTGGCTGTGGCAAGATCACTCTAGTTTTGTTTATTTGTGAATAGGATTAATACTAGGTATTAGTATTTACTCAGGTTTATTGAGAGATACAAATGAAAGACAACATGGGAGCATAGAGAAATCCTAAATGAAAGTTAAAATTACTGCTGTTTTATTTCCATTCTTGTAATATTTCTATTGCTAGACACATTGTAGGATCTATTTTTCTTCCCCACAGATCAAAAGAGATGCTTTTAAATTTGTTTTTTTCCTGTGCTGGAATCACCATGCAAAGTGAGCAGCTGAGTGTTTTCTTTAAATCTTTCTCTCCATCTCAATTTAAGGTGGCAATGGGCCAGTGGTTCTCACCTAGGGCACTAATTTGGTTTCATCACA
This sequence comes from Pan paniscus, assembly GCF_029289425.2. Classification (NCBI taxonomy): domain Eukaryota; kingdom Metazoa; phylum Chordata; class Mammalia; order Primates; family Hominidae; genus Pan; species Pan paniscus. The sequence continues at coordinate 20,483,183 of NC_073256.2, forward strand.
TGGGTTGCTCACAGCACACTGAGACATCTGAGGCTGAGTTCAGGCACACTAGAAAATAGTTAAATGATTAGAAATTCCTAAGGGCCTAGGGTGAGGAAGTGGCAGACCACATAGTCTTTTCTCTGCTTCTGAGATATATTTATACATATGCATACATATATACCATATACACACGGTCAATACCTTTTTGAATTTCTTAGTTTTTTGGGCCATGGTCATTATAAACAAAGATTTTCTTAGATGCCTAGCTTGAAAAAGGTCTGAATAGTTTCAGCTGTTTGAATTGCTATAATTGAGGAGCTATGTTTGCAAATGGCTTCATAATCATGAGAATATAACTATCTCCCCCCCTAGGATATGAATTGCATCAGAGTAGAGGTAATCCCACTGCTGCATCCTTGGCCGCTAGATGCATTCCTGTCTACCCAGGCGTGGCACATTGTAAATATCAGTGGGCGAGATGAATAGAAGACTCAGTCTTAGCCCTTTCGATGTTTCCTCTTTGCCAAAATCTATCACATCAGCCCTTTATTACACAAAGTAAAGCTCCTTCCTTCCTAAAAGTAATCAGTGCTGTGACTTCTAGTCTCTTAAAGGTAATAGAAGTTACTGCCTTTTGCCACAACACGAATGAATCTGAAGGACTTTATGTAAGTGAAATAAGCCAGAAACAGAAAAATACCGCACGGTCTTACCGACACGCATCTGAAAATGAGAAGCATACATAGAAACAGAGAATGGAAAGGTGGTTACCAGAGACAGGGAAGAGGGGACAGGGGGAGAAGTAGAAAAGCAAGCTAACTAATCCTTACGAATAAACACAGAGATTTAGTGGAGGGCATAAGGATTATAGTTAATAATACTGTATTGTATATTGAAAATTTGGTAAGAGTAGAATGTAGGTGTTTGTAATGCACATACACTGAATGTAACTATGGAAGGAAATGAGTAAGTGTGCTTGATTGTGGTCATCATTTCACTATATAAGTTTTAAAAGCAACAATGATTTTAAAAAGTAATAGCTCTATGACTTGTTTTTCTTAGAACTTTTTTTTTTGTTTTATAAAATCTTTACTCTTGCTGTCTTATGTATGATTCTTTTGTTCTGTTCTTTACCCCTTATTTTACCTTTTACTAGCTTTTTCCAATGGGATTCTGATATTTTTATATGTCCCATCTGTAGAATTTACTCTCAAAGCCTCTGAAATAGAAAGTAAAACAGTATTTACCAGAATTTCACGAGAGGTCATGAAGTGTGTACACTATCTATAAGGTAACTCCTAAATCACTGCTATTTTCATTTCTGCCTGGCAAACTTTTTATCTCGAAGATAACCTTCTGCATAAACATTGTATCTCCTGTGTCTTTCTTTACTTCAGAGTTTTGGAGGTATCCTCAATAAAAAGAAATCAATTTTTGATATATGTTAATGCATTATATAAGCAATAAAGAATAAAAGAGCTAGGTGATCATAATACTTCTATTTATTGTATGTGTTCACAAAGCACAACTGTGTACCAGAATTATTCTAGATGTAATGCATGTTCTCTTTTTAGTGTTTGTAGTCAGTTTAAAGCAAAAGTAATAAAATCTACTCATCATCTTTGCAGAGTATCACTTACAGAGACCATCCCAACACATCATGATAGCCAACAAACTTTGATCATCCATAGAATTTTTTTTGTTTTGACTCTCCATCTGTTGCCCAGGCTGGAGTGCAGTGATGCGATCTCGGCTCACTGCAACTTCCACCTCCCAATTCAGGCTATTCTACTGCCTCAGCCCTCCTGAGTAGCTGGGATTACAGGTGTGCACCACTAGGCCTGGCTAATTTTTGTATTTTTAGTAGAGATGGGTTTTCACAATGTTTGCCAGGCTAGTCTTGAACTCCTGACCTCAGGTGATCCACCCACCTCAGCCTCTCAAAGTGCTGGGATTACAGGCGGCATGAGCCACCACGCCTGGCCCAGAAACAGAAATTATGTTGGTGTTTTGCAGTTTTAAATCTTTGTGAACCAGCAAAATAAAATGAAATGGAAAAATGTATTTGTAAATGCTCTGACACCCCTAAGTAGTGCTGTGGTCATTTGGGGTATTTGATTCATGATTGCATGGATAGATACATTGATGGTAGACATATGGCATTTTTATCCTTTTTGCCTTATATTAGTTTTTGGAAAGTTAAAGTTCAAAATGTTTTGTAGTGTTTTGTAATATCTCATACAAAAAGACCTGAATTAGTATCACTTGTGAGGATACATGTGTGAATAAACAGATGTAGACAGGCTTTCTAAAGCATGTTTAAGCTATACCTGCTTTATTGATATCTCCTTAATATTATTTTGAGAAGAAAAGTTTCCCAATGGAACTCAGATTGAGGTAGAAGCACCATTCAGAAACACACAGCACCTTTATGATGTCCTCACTGAACCACTTCTGCCTTACTGTTCCTACTGCAGGAATGAGTAAACTAGTTTTGAGATGGAAATGCAGGTCATTATCAGATTTTTAGCATATCCTATAAAACTACTCATTTTTAACAGCAGCTCTCCCACGGTGACATAAATCACTGGAGTGTTGACAATGGATCTCATTTGTCTTTGTAGCTTCTGTGTTCCTTGTTGAAGTAAATTAAACTGAGTTCACGTATTGAGGCCTTTAAATCTAGAGACGATCCATCCTGCTTATCTAAGGATGTTTTGCCTTTACTTTCAGAAACTCCTTATTTTTGTGTGTTCTCAAACCTAGGGAACACCCTACTATAAGTCCTGATACCCAAGGTTCATTTCCCAACATTTTTCCAGGGGCAGAGGCAAGAATCGTGAAGGTAGTGTGGGATCTCTCCTGAGCCTGGTAGCCAGCATTACTCTCTGGGATTTCTTTCTTTGCCCTTCTCTCTACCTTGGAAATCACCACATCATCCTGGGTGTCTTGAATCAGTTCTTTATCACTTTATCCATCAAGCTGACCTTCAAAGGGAAATTTTGATAACAATCTTTTTCCTTTTAAAGATCATATTGATATTTTGTGTTTTTTAGCATAGTCTCTCATTGCTTTTAAATGGGGATTTGCCAATTTGAACATAAAAATTATTCTTCTGCATATAATTGCAGAAATTGTGTATATTTTTGGTTATTGCAACTTAAAAAATGTAAGATGTATGAGGGGAAAATAAGAGTAAGTTGCAAGAAAAGTGATTATCCTTAATGAAGATGCCGACATAAGAGGACGTTTCAGTCGGAAGAAGTAAATGGTGAATGGACATTGGATAGAATTCTGTAAAAGGTGGCACATCTCAACAGTTTCATTCAATGAACTTGACTGAGGCCTGTCATGCGGTTGGCACTAAGTGCCTCAGGTACACATGCATGTGTGCATACACACACTGACATACTACCCATGTGTGCACACATTCACATAGACAGGCTACACTATTTTACACAGCTACTCACTATCTTACACTATTTTAAGTCCATACACTATTACACAGGTCACTATTTTAAGTCCATAATTTTCAGTCTATAATTCAATAAGGGAAACGTATTAAAGAGAAAAATATATGCTGTAAAGAAGTCAAAAAAGAGCTATGAAAAAGCACTGCTTGTAGGAAGTAGAAAACAATCACAAAATAGCATCTGATTTGGAACATAACAGAATTATTCCAGGTAGTGAACACTGGAGTTTTCTAGACTGTACACAGAGTCTTTAAATGGATTGGTGAGTTCAGAGAAGTATAAAATGTTTCTTGTAGTGTTTTGCAAACAAGGGAGTGCTGAGGGTTGAGTCTGTAAAAATACATCAGAACCAGATCATGCTGGGTCTTGCAGTCAGTGCCAAGGGACTTAGATTTTAGGCTGTAGGCAATGGAGAGGCAGCTTTAGTTAAAGGATGGCATGATCAATTTTATGTTTTGAATGAAACAATGATTATTTTATTGGAAGAATGCAGAATTCAGAGGAATGAGGAGAAATTAAGAGCACATAATTGGATTAAAAATTTAAAACAGTACAAGAGAGACTCTCTAGATGAGACAAGGTTACTCCCACTGTAAAAATTATTACTTATACATACCTTATTATAAATATCTTCATGGATTAAAGGCAGGAGAACATAGCATGAATTAGATTAGAAATTGTATATTTGACATTTGGGTTAACCATCCTATTTCCTTGAATACTTCTCTGTTCTTAATAAGCACTCAACAGATAGTTGAAAGAAAATGTTTATATCACACCAAAGTTTTGGACACATAAAATAGAAATGATTTAGAGCTTTAATATGTACTGTTACGACTGAAAGAAAAAAGATGACATAGTCTGACTCTGTCACTTACTATGTGATCTTAGATAACTCACATAACCCTCATATACAAAAGCTGCGATAGAATTGCCTTCTATAATATAGAAGCCTTCAAGATACCACTTTTTATTTTTTCCCCACTACCAGTGTCTTCAGATTGTATGAGACGCATGATTCTAAGCTACTTCCCAGTAGAAAGTAATAAAAAAATGGTTCATTTAGATTTGACTTGATATTATAAGAAAGGAAGTCTGGGGCCTGTTCAACATTCCGGTTAGGAGAGCTGGGGAAAAGTTAGAGCTTGAAGAACCCTGGTATCTATGAAGCTAGTAGATTTCTCTGAAGTACCCTCAATAAATGCATTCTTCAAAAAATAAGGCAAAAGTTATGCAGAAAGATAAAATATGATTTAGGTCTAATGGAGCATAGGAGCTAGGATCTTTCCAATTGCCCTGCAGTTCATCACTGCGGTTTTTGAATTGTCATTTGGAACTAGAAATCTACCTGTTTGCCAAGTTTTATCAACTTCTTGGATAGCCAGCCTTCTGGGATGGTACCAGAGTCTAGTGTGTTTGCTGTTATTTTCCAAAGGGAAAAGGGACTGGGATCCCCATTTTACTCCTTGTTGATCATATGATGAGTTAATAACTGTTTCCATTTCATAAAAACTGAAAAGAAGCAATGTCTTAAAGAAGTGAAAAATGTCCTTTTCTTTTACCCATGATGGAGCCAACTACTTCTACAGACTGTTTAAAAGGTTTGGCAGAATTAGATGAATTTCCATCCTTTTGAGAGGTTCCTGGAGCTCACACAGACTAAAGAATTGGGCAAGATCCATGAAAGACAAAATAATCTCTTTGAGTAAGAAAGTGGTTTGTCTGGATCATTTATAATGTGCTCAAGTCAGGCTGAGGCTTAACTCCATTTATTTCTTCTATGTTGGGTGTGGAGAACTGCAGGGACAAATCCATTGCTCGGAACTGGAAGAAATCCGATGTTTGCCTTTGTACCATTGACAGTTTTTCATACTAGTTAATTTTTGGCATTAGGAATAGTCTACCCTACCTGTTCAAAAGTCATCTGGTGTCAACAGTTCTGCAGGGATATGATTTATCCTGGATTTGCAGGGGAGCTGATTCCACAACCTTCTTTGCTAAATCATTTTGACGTTTAACAACCTTCCCTGCCAGGAAGTTCTTTCTTATATCGGAGGGGTCGGCAGCCTCTGGCAGGCATTCTCCATCTTTTGATTAAGAGGAGATTATTTTCATTTCCCAATGGTTTAAGATAAGTAGTGATGGCAAAAGAGGGTTGCAAAACATGCTAGACATGAAGGGGTATTCTCTTTTCCCTGGTGGAATTCAGAAAAAACCTCTGGAGAAGTGTATCAATATCAATCTATTTGCAAGATAAGAGTGTACCCACAGAATTGCCCATGTGGGCAAGGGACTGGCACTCACTCACTGTGGCTCGTGAGGGGGTGAGTATTGGATTAGAATGAAAAACCAGAGAGAGGATGATAAAGGGAAAAACATGACCCAAACTAGCGTCTAAACATTCACTTCTGGTGACTATTTTCATTCTTTTTTCTCTACTCTTGCTTTTGGTGTCAATATCCCAGCGCGTCTGCTTTTAGTATAAGGTGTCCGGCCATGAGTCCTTTCTGACAGTCATTAGGATATTATGGTTTTCAGGATGTCTCCATGAAGCATTCACCCTTATTTCCAAATCACCTTGTTTTCTGCTTTTCTTTTCTGCCTACTTAACTATAGCAAAGCAAGTGAGACTGGAAATCCACCCATATTCCACTCGGAATGCTCAGGGCCTTCACTCATGGGCCACAGTCAATGCCCTTCCTGCATATTCACATCACTTTCTCTCATGATTTTTCAGCTGTGGCAACTGGTAGGATTTAAATAGCTTCCAAATTAGTTATTTAAAAATCACTCGTTTCTCAACTGTGGTGACATAAATGTGGTAGCTAGGAAGCCATCAACAGACCTTTCACTACACTCAGCTCATAGAGGCTGGAATGATGCATAGTCCCAGGGTTACCCATGGAAGAGACAATCAGGTAATGCCTGCTCCCTGATCATAAGCCAATGAAACCTTCGAGTGTTTTATCTCTGTCTTCATTTAATAAGCCCAGAAAAGACTATCACGACCCAAATAGCATGTTCTGGTTTCGGCCAGTCACTGAATTGTTGATTCACTTTGCTCTTTTCATTCCCAAGAATCGTATTTTGGTTTAGTTTTTTCATTGTTAGTATTCTCCAGAGATACAGAATAAATACAAGGTTTGATCTCTGTCCTCAAATGACTTTTATTTGAGAAAAACAGACACTACACCAGCAATAGAACTGGAATGCAATATGTGAGAATAAATAAGTAATACCATGTGGGAAGTAAAGCGTTTGCTCTGAGAGGTAAGCCCCGTAAGACACGTCCAGTTGTTGAATACTTTGTGGAAAAGGTTTAATTAGGGATCCTAAATTAGAACTGGTTAAAAAAAAAAAAAAGAAGACAGGGCCTGAGACACCCCAGCTATGAAGTCCACTGAAAGAAACCAGTTGAGTAGGAAGAAGCCTCGATCTGGCTTTGCCCAGGATAGTGCAAATGAACCTTGATCAAAATTCCATAATATCACAGAGCTGAGATGCTTCACTCAGCTTGTGCTCTTCACCTTTTCATGGCTTCCCTGTGGCCCAAGCTTGCTGTTGGCAACAGGCAAATGTACTTATAAAGATTTCTTCAGAGATTTCATTTGATTCTGAGCTAATTTTCACAAAGGCCAGCAGGAACCAGGTGGTTGGTAATTGAAGGCCAAAATAAGTCTGGAAAATCTTCATAAATTAAAGCAGTGACTGCCCTTTTGATAGCATGCTTCAAAGAACATAGTTAAGTACCCTGGGTTGCAGAAACTTGGATGCTGATTCTGTAAGCTCATATAGAAACCTCTATTGTGTCATTTCTGAGTTGCTGTTTTTGAATCAGTCACAAACTTTTGAAAAGTTATCTAGTTTCTTATAGTACTCTGAATTTAAATATTTGCCATCACAAATACATACATTTATTGAACTCATATACTAGTAAAATATTTAACTTGTTGCCTGTAAATATTTAAAAAATCAAAGGCATTGCTTCAAGATACAATAGGGTCTCTAGGATTAATTTGTGACAATCTAATTTTCTTTATATTCGTCAATCGAGTGGGAAAATATACGTGGATTCCTAGAGACATTTTAAACATGCATCATAATCTTTACTCTTGTTTACATGTATTATATTTACCTTCTGACTTTAGTTTCATAGTCACAGAGGCTTCAGAATTCTAGATTAGACAAAATTCCTATATTTTTTCCTTAATGATAAAGTTTCCTTTCTTATATGTACACATTTTATCCCTTTGGAATTTAGGATGTATGGTTTGAAGTCCTCAAACATCTCCTGGGTACATTTTTATTTCTTCAATGAATTGAAACACAAACTTTCAGATAGTGAGTTCTTAAACACGTTTATATCTCTTTATGAACTTTCTTTTTGTTCATTGATTCACATATTCCTATAGAAGCACAAAGCTGCCATATGTTTACTAGATTTCTGGTAAGATTTTATAATTTTACGTGAGTATAATATAGGTTCTAAGTGATTGCCTTTTATGTTGAAAATTATCTCAGCTAATTTTAAAGTTTCATTCCCTGAAAATTTTAAAATAACTTGTTAATCAAATTGCTAATTATTGAGGAAAACTGGATACCACTCCAATTATCCAGATTATGTATTGTCTCAATTAAATTTTATAAATTTTTCACATAGAACTATATCTTTTAGACCTTTAGTTATGTGTATTTGTTTTCTGTTAGAATATCATCTTTTGTCTTTTGAAGCTATTTAGTGTCATTGCATTGTAAAACTATTGATTTTATTATTTAATTGGATCTGTCAAATTTGTTGTAAACCCTTTTAGTCTAATGATGAGGAATATGTATTTTTATACAGATGGCCCATATTTAAATTTGGTCTGTCACTTATTACTACGGTAACTTGAGACATTTTAAACCCATCTACCATTTTCTTCCCTGTCAATTGAGGTGTCAGTCTTTCCCCAGTTGGGCTATTGTGAGGATTAACTGATTTAACACCTATTAAAATGCATTACACGAACATTTTCTAACAGTTGTAATAGTGGTCATAAAGAAACTGGAATTAGTCACAATTTTAAAACATAAGAAATATACTTCTTAGGCTTCACGGATGCATTAATTCCTAGGGATGTCGCAACAAAGTACTGCAAACTGAGTGGCAAACAGAAATTTATTGTCCTCATTCTGGAGGGTAGAAGCCTGAGATCAAGGTGTCAGCATGGCCACACTCCCTCTGAGACCTGCATTGGAAGCTATCTTTGCCCTTTCCTGGCTGGACATGGCATGTTTAAACTTTTAATAGGTTTTAGTAACTCAAAACAGCCAGAAAATTAATTGGTAGTAGCAACTTAGAATTCTCTACATGTATTACTAAACAATATATCTGTTCTTTTTAATACTATTATTAATGGCATATAAGGATGCATACTTCAATAATATAGCATCAGTAACCCACAGTTAATTCATTGATTGAAAGTGAATTTAAGAAATCTCTTAACAATGATAAATATACAACTGTTTAATAAAAATCAACCTTACAATTCTTGGATAAGATATTTTTGGCCATCAATTTGCACATCAAAAACGGTAGAAGCTTTTGACATCGTGGCCAAAATTCATTACAACCTTAAATTAAATTGATAAAATACCCAGAATATTATCTAATTCTTAGTGCCTCATTTAATGAGGACACATGGAAAAGAGCTGAAGCTCCAAGAAAATTGACCAAGAAAGTAAATTCAGTAAGTAGGCTAAAAGAAACAGTACATTTTTAGTACAGTACTTTGAATTCTGAGGTCCATGTATTTCTTTTGGGTGCCATTCCTGGTATCCAGACCCAGAGAAGGCAGCCATCAGGGTTGTGGGAGTGCTAATGCAGTGAATCTGAAGTCCGACTGTTTTCAGGGACAACGAGATAAGCCCTTGAAAGCACAATTGTCCTTACAATCAATATACCTCCTTCAATTCATTGTATCTTTCCTGATGATTTTCTCTCAACCTAACACTGGTTAGAATAGTTGAACCGATTGCCATGGCTTCAAATTAGATGATGCGTGTTAATTTCTAAAGACATTTTTACAATCTTTTTTTTTTTAATTAGTAAACAATTAGCAAAATGGTTATACCCACCTAACTCTGATGGCTGACATTGTTTCAGCTCCCCAACAGATGTTGCTGTTGAAACTAAGTGTGCAATTTGCTATACCTCTGTCATTGTTTCTGAAAAAGGTTTCTAGAGTAGAGTTTTCCATATCTTCTAAAGATTTCTTGTTTAAAAGTGGGTATTGATAGTTATTGCTCTTTAATTAAAAACAGTTTCTCTCCAACCCCTAATTTTAATGAAAGTGCAAAATTCTTAATTCAGGATGGAGTGTAGTTTTAGTGATCTTGATGCACTGGCCAGCTTACAAACTAATTAAAATCCTCATGAATATTAAATATTGAAAATTCAATGGTTTCCAAAAATTCAACATTGTACAGTAAACTCTGATAAAGTTAATATTGTTGTAACCTCAGACATCTATTTGGATTATACATTAGTTGACAGATCGGATAGTTTTTGCAAGCTCAGAATTAAGGAACTGTAATTTAGTCAGGGAAATTTGAAATCTGATTAAAAGTGTGTTTTCTATTTTCCTCTCCATATATATAGTTTATAGCTTACTCATTTTTCAGTTTACCTTTTTTCCGCCAAATTCCTCACTACAATGTCACTTGGGTTCTCATCCACCTGTATCTTGATACATCTTCTATTCTTTTATTCATTATCTTTTCAATATGCATTTGTTGTGCCCTTATCTTATTCCAAAGTTGTGCCAGACCTTGAATATATCCAAAAGAGTAAGATAAAGGACAAAATAGAGCCTCAGTCTTCAAAGATTTTACAATCCAGTGGAGGTGATAAACACACTAAAAACATAGAGCAAAATTTCACAAATATTGTATACTCTCAAATTCCTAACACTGTAACTAGAAGATATTAATATATTACTCATCCAATAAATAAATGTTTAGTGAATGGATAATCCTACTTATTTCCCTATGGTCCGACTGTGTGTGCCCACCCAAATCTCATGTTAAATTGTAATATGAATTGTAATCCCCATGTGTTGGGGGAGGGACCTCATGGAAGGGGATTATATCATGGTAGGGGTCCCCCCATGCTCTTCTCATGATACTGGATGAGTTCTCATGGGATCTGATGGTTTTATACAGGGCTTTCCCCCTTTGCTGGGCACTCATTCTCTCTCCTGCTGCCCTGTGAAGCGGTGCCTTCTGCCATGTTTGTAAGTTCCCTGAGGCTTCCCCAGCCATGCAGAACTATGAGTCAGTTAAACCTCTTTTCCTTATGAATTACTTAGTCTCGGGCAGTTCTTTATAGCAGCTTGAGAATGGACTAACATACCCTAGAAAATTTTGCTATTTACCTGTATAAAATGTGTCAAATGAAAAACACATCGTAGGCATTTTGATAATAGAGATGAAAGTATTATAGGCTGTTATGAGACAGTTGAGCTAAAATATTGTAAAAAGGGCCACAGAATGTCACTGTTACTATGTGAACCTGTGTAGGACTTTTATCAGGCTTAAAACGATTTCCTAACAGCAATTTATTCAGATGAGAGTTTGGATTTTCTGTTTCTTCTTTGGTATGCATGAGTGTGCTCATTTATTGTTTTGCTCAGAGACCACACTGTGTTCCAAGTGTTCTTTGTATTAATAAACACTAAACTGATGATTCTATTATTTTTGTAACTTGATTAGACAACACTTAATATTAACTATTCTTGACTCACATTAATACATAGAATTTGCAAATTAGTCAACTATGATTTGCAAATTGAAGTTAATTAGAAAGTCCTAATACAGCACCTCCTAAAAAGGCCAAAACACTTTGCATAGAAATAGCCAATTTAGAAGTCACAATTTTCTAATTGCCTTTTGGCTAACAATTATTTCTTTGAGATGTCCTCAGGATTGGGGTGAAGAGGCAAATATTCACAACATTAGTGAGGACTTAGAAACTGACTGTAAGTCCTTTTCCTAAGCATTTGGGACTGAGCTACCATTCTATTAAGAAGCTCATATTTGTCCAGTGGAAAAATTTAATAATTTTAGAAGCTACAATAGCTCATCACTGAAAGGAAAGATGATTTAGAAAAGAGTTTAAGAAATAATAAGACCATAATAATCTGTTGAGATCTTACTGTTGTTGGTAGTCTTTATTCTTCCTTTTCAAAGAATTTGAGTACTAAAAAAAAGCAAAAGTAATTTATGACAATAATAATGCTTATAAGTGACTCAAATTTATTTAAAATATAGGATACATGATTATAAAAGATGACTAAAATAACTAAGTGAAATTAATTAGAAATGAGAAAATACTATAATTTACCACATTAATTTTTTTAAAATGATACAACTCTCTTGGTATGTGCTAAAAAGAATGATACAATTCACCCATTGATTCTCAGAAATTAAGAGAGTTCCCCTGAAATTAAAAATAAATTTCTCAGAAATTAACTCTGAGAAATTCTCAAAAATTAAAAATAAAACCCTGTTTAATATTCTGTAGGCCGGGTGTGGTGGCTCAGACGTGTAATTCCAGCACTTGGGAGGCCAAGGTGGGTGGATGATGAGGTCAGGAGTTTGAGACCAGCCTGGCCAAGATGGTAAAACCCCGTCTCTATTAAATATAGAAAAAATTAGCCAAGTGTGGTATCAGGCGCCTCTAATCCCAGCTACTCAGGAGGTTGAGGCAGGATAATTAATCGCTTGAACCTGGGAGGTGGAGGTTGCAGTGAGCCAAGATTGTGCCATTGCAATCTAGCCAGGGCAATAGGGTGAGACTCCATCGCAAAAGAAAAAAAAATTATGTAGACCACCAGATTATCCAACAGCAAAGAGCATATGTGATGTAGAACTTTTATACTCAGTATTGTCATGAAATTTTCAATAACAGGTCACAGATATGTCTAAGAGTAAAGACAAGAAGAGAATATTCAATGTAGAACAGTAAGTTCTAGGCAGAGCAATAAGGCACACAAATGTTTTTAAAAGCAAAAAGAATATAGGTATATATTTCATAATTTGCACAGCATATAATTATCTGGTTTGGAAATTTCATATAATTAGCAGAATATTAAGAGATAAGCTATTACAAACCTAAGAATAATTTAGCAAAATTTAAAGATATGTGATTAATTTACAAAAAGACCTAGCACTAACATCCTAAAAAATGCATTAGAAAGTAAATAACCAAAAGCCACAAAAATAGCTAGAAGTTGACTTCACGGAGCATCCACTAGAAATTTATGGGGAAAACTAAAATTCTGTTAAAAACATGATAAGGGCAATTGTATTCACAATACTTTTTCAATGAAATTGCCATGAAAATGTCTGCAGGGTGTTTTTCTCGGAGTTGAAAAATGACCTTCATATCCATATGATCCTACAATTTATATTTTTCTACAATCTGCTTCTTAAAATACATAAGAATATTTGAAAAATAGGGCCAAGGGAGCTAAAATTCCCCTACCAAATATTGATACATAAAATGCTGTGAGAAAAACAGTGTATAGTAAATTACAGAAACAGACAAGTTAATGGAATGAAATGGAAGTTCTAAGAAAGAGACTGGATGTAGGAGGACTTGGTCTCTGAAATGAATGGTAGCCCAAACCATTGAAGAAATGACAAGTGCCATGGTAGGTCCTACTGGGAAACTAGCTCATTAAAGCACATTTTAATCTTGAATCTCTACATCATATCTGCTCAGAATAAATCTCCGCAAACTGGTGACTAAAACATTAAAACTGAAACTAAGAGAACAAAATTTAAAAAATATGTCTTTATAATCGTTTGGTAAAGGCAAATTTCTTAGCCTTAAAAAAAAAATCTTAAAACATAGGTGAATACATCATTGGAGTTAAAAACAGCAAAATTAAGCATTTTTGTTCAACAATAGGCTTTGTGTACAAAGGTAAGATGGAGGTAATTGATTGGGAGAAGAGATTTACAATAATGGATGTCAACAATAAATTAATATCTAGAATCTATAAGGAGCACTGTCAATCAAAAGTTGCCAGAAAACTCCATAGAAAGTTGTGACGTCTAGGATGTCATTGAAGAAATATTCAACTGCAATAAAAAAGAGCTAAAAGAAAAATGTGACACCCACAAGATTAAAAAAAATATGCCAGAAAATAACAAGTAGTGGTGTGGATTTTGAGGAAGAGAAGTTTCCTGTATTGCTAATTGTTATCGAATTAAGATGAGAGGATTAGAATGAGCCGTGGTCCAATATGACTGGTGTCTATAAAAAGCAGAAATCTGGAAATATATAATGCATAGAGGGAAGATGATGTGAAGACACAGGTAGAAGCTGGACATGTGACCGGACGGACGCATCTACAAGCCAAAAAATGCCAAGGGCTGCTGGCTAACACCAGAGGCTATGATGAGCCACAGGAAGGTTCCCTCCCAAAGTCAGAGGGACCCTGGCCTGGCCAACACCTTCATCTTGTATGTCTAGCATTCAGGACTATGGGGCAACACGTTTCTGTTATTTAAACCACTCAGTTTTTCATATTTTGTTACGGCAGCCCGAGGAAAATGATATGTATTTTTATTTAAACACGCATGAATATTTCAGAGAGTAGTCTACTGCGTGTCATTATGTATGTACCTTAACAATGCAGAAATTCCACCTATGAGGACCACACCAGAACATCTCTCTTTTTAAAAAGAAATTTAAGTTCTGGGGTACGTGGGCAGGATGTGCAGGTTTGTAACATAGGTAAAAGCGTGCCATGGTGGTTGGCTGCACCTATCAACCCATTGCCTGGATATTAATCCCAGCATGCAGTAGCTATTTATCCTAATGTTCTCCCTTCTCCCACCCCCCAACAATGCCCAGTGTGTGTTGTTCCCCTCCCTGTGTCCATGTGTTATCATTGTTCAGCTCCCACTTATAAGTGAGAACATGCAGTGTTTGGTTTTCTGTTCCTGTGGATAATGGCTTCCAGCTTCTTCCATGTCCCTGCAAAGGACATCTTATTCCTTTTATGACTGCATAGTATTCCAACAGAAATTTTGTGTAGTTTTGTTAAACAACCTAGACATAATTTCCTTCAGAATCAGAAAGTTGATAAGTAGAACAATGCAGTCAGTCACCATTTTAAATCAGTCATGACAATGAGTGACGTTCTCCCCTAAAGCCTCAGATTATAATCAATGAAGCCTGATTTAACTAGGTCACCTCCTAACACAGGAAGTATTTGTTTCTCTGAATCAACGTTTAAAGATTATATAGCAATATTTCTGGAATGAACCCAAAAGCTTATTCTGGAAGAGAAAAAAAATCTCAATCCACTTGACATTCTGTCCCAGCTTTTCCCAGGCTAAGGTCATCTCAAAAGGATCTCTAGAATCCTTACATATTAAATATGCAAACTCCTTTGCAGATTTTAGTTTAATCTGCATTTACCATATAAGCAAACAGAGAGGTCTCTTGTTAATGCGAACCAGCTTGCTGGAGAAGAGAAAACTGTGCTGCTTTCTCTGTTAATGAAGCCTGTGATTTTGCTGTGGTATCATTTTTCACCTAAACTAGTAAGAATCTTAATCTGATGGATAGTAGCCTTGAAGGTTTGGTAAGTTTAAGTATTTTTGTTAAGCTTTTACCAAATATATCTAAGACTCTTACCCTATACATTAAGTAACCATCTAATCACTCAAACCAGAGCACTGTTGAGAGTAGAAGTAGACGGTTAACTGAATCCAACACGAAAACAATAGAGAAAAAACTAGAACTTTGTCCCACTAGGGCATATTTGCCTTCCAGTTTTAACTTAACATTGGCTATGCAGATAAAATGATCAATTCACAATGCTAAAGGCCAGGTAGGAGGGCAAGAAAAAAAAAGAGGGGTTTTAATCTTCAAAAAGGTTTTTCATCTTTTATTTTTTGTAAGTAATTAAACTTTTAGCTCGTGATAGAAATCAGACATTAAGAAGGATTTAGAGGCTTACAGTAAGCATTCTGAAGACATCTCTTTCATAGCTGTGTCAGTGTGAGCACAGCCTGCATGGAATAAATGTTTTGATTATGGAAGGAAAAGTTCAATGTGCTGTGTTGCTGCTGGGCAGAACTGAGTCCTATCCTTGCTCACCGATATATTTAGAAAATTTTCTACTAAAACCAAACCCTTCCACTAGGTATCCACTTATGCACTGAATATCAAATTAATGCAGTTCTAAAGGTTTTTTATGACAAATATTATAATTAATGTTCAAAATTACTCTGAAATGTGCCTAACTCTAAATTTTTCAAGGGCCTTGTGGCTAACATCATTTTTTTTTTAATGTTTCCACTGCCCTTACCAGTCTCTACCTTTTGTGAACCATGATTCCATCCACAAAAGGAAGGAGGAGAAACTCATTTCCCATATCCAAATTCATCGTCCTGATTACTTTGTAAATTCATGATGGTTGCTATTTGACCCAAAATGGTACCAGAAGTGTTGTAAATTTGATTTTATTCATTGGGTTTTGTTTTTTATTACTATGGAGAGTTGGGAAAATGTTGACAACGGATTATCATTATTAACCAATTAGTTTTGAGCATCAGTGGTAGGTATGAGGTGGTCACATACTTGAGATCAGAGAGACCTTTGTGCTGGTTGAACCTCCTTGGAGATAAGATGTGAAGCGCCTTTGGTGGTATCTGTGCTGCGTGCATGCACAGGTTTTCTTGGGTAGTAAATTGTCTTTAAGTTACTATGCCTTCCTTGTCTCCTGGAGTTGAGAGCTTTGAGGTCTTATGTTTAGCAAAACTGTGGGGGGTGCCTGCAGAAAATTAGAATAGATATCCTTAGAAGTATGAGTGGGTAACTCACTCCCACACATGCAACATGGAGGTGATTGGATACTCTGCTTTGAGTCTTCAGTATGAAAAATGAGTCCTCCTCTAAATGTATGGAGAGAAAGCAGTGAGTTTCTTTTTCTATGTCTGCGTGAGTCAGATATTCGTGTGTGTGCATCATTTCTGGCAGCTCTTGTGAGAGTCGTATGCTATCATTTTGGCATAAATTATTCTAAAATGTTTTGGCACTCATACTTTCAAACAGCCAGTGTACCTATCGCTAGGACCCAGATGCCCTAAGCAAGTCCAGGATATGGGAAGATGGCTCAATAAGCCTGTAAAGGATGTAGACTGGGCAGACAGCAAAATCTCTTTCATTTAAAAGCCATTTAGAGCAGTAGCATTAACCAGTGACAGATGCAGTCTCCACACTTGCCTTTAAGGGTCTTCATATTATAATGCAAGAGAGTAATATCCACAATGAGAGCAAAGTGTCCATTTTTTAATAATTTGGACAACAGATAAGGGGCTAGTACTATTACATTTAAAGAGATTTCCATCCGAGTGGGAAATAATTTGACCTGTAAATTGTGAATCTTCAATTATGTAAGAGACATATTCACCCACAAAATCCAGCCCCAATCCATCTTCCCTGGAGGGATCTTATGTAATTCAAATATTAGGTACCAAAACATAATTTTAATATGCTAAAGAAGATCTTTAAAGTAATTCTATTGGGTCGTTTGAATGATGCAAAAATAGTCTTTAAATTTTTTATAAGATTTATTTTTAATCATTTAAAATATAATTTTATATGAATAAATATAAACAAGATACAGTTAAGCAAAACTATGGAAATAAAATCAATATTAATTTCGACAACTAATAATGACAACTTAATACCTATGAGGTATATCATTTCAGACGTACACCAGAATGCACACATATTCATATTTTTAAGGAAACTTCTGTAGTGAAGGGACTTTACAGGAAGTACTTTACTTAACTTTTTTGGTAAACAGACTTGTTAACTTGTGTAGAGGATTTTTAAAAAAATTCTTCTATCCTTACACTTTTAGAAAATGGATTGTTTTACAAGTTATACATGTCTTTGCACATAAGTGTCAGTCACATTTGAAGTTTTAATGGAGTTTCAGGAAGTTTTAGGATATTCATACTTGAAAGCAATTTCTCCAGGTCAACTATGCTTGGGGAATTATTCCTACTTGAGGCTCATAGAGTGTGGTTGGTGGCTGAAGACCCAAACCTCACATTGAAAGTCATGATCACACTTGTTTCTGACGTTAGTTGCTCATTGTAATTCTTGCTTCAGTGCTAGAAGATCTTTGTGGCTGGATACTTCCTTTACTGATTGAAATTGAAGGATGGTCCACCTTTCGGTGGTACCCACATGGCGTTCTTTCTCAGCCACTCTTGAGTCGTAACTGAGAAGCTCTGTTCCTGTGCAGTCACTATAGCTTTGTCAAATCGTAGTCCAAGAGGTGTCTTCACTTGGATTGCCTTTGCGCTTGCAGTTAATTTCTGAAAATCTTACATAACTCGTTGATATTGATATTATCAATATTGATACATATCACAAAATGTGAAGTAATATATCACAATAGGTTGGTGTAGCTCTTGCTTAATTCATGTTGACAGATTTGATAGACTACACATTAAAATTATAGCTACTTAAAAAGATATCATAACTTTTAAAATTATTTCGAATATGTAGCTGAACCAAAAGTATATATCACTCAAAGTTAATCATTCCAGAGACTGATAAGAAGATAGCTTAATATCTAAAACTTCATGAAAGATGTCCTTTTAAAATGCAGTAAAAGATGAATTCTCATTTTTATTTCTGTTTTGACTTAACATTTACAGCTAGTCACTTAGCCTTTAAAAGATGTTTAGGTCAGGAAATTGTATTACTGTTCAAATTTAATAATGTGTTTCTGATAATTGGTATATTTAAAACGTATACATTTTCAAGGGAAATTAACTAGGTTTGATTGCACATATTTTAAAAATTCTAGTGGAATGCAATAGGTACACTGTACAAAATCTATTTTAAAATGATACCAAGTAATAAAATGTTGGACAAACAGATCCAATTACGTTATGAGAAAATCTAAATGTCAAAATTCTTCTAACAAATTGTAGCTTTTTAAGTCAAATATTATTTGAAATAAAGGAAACATTTATAAAAAATATTTTCACTTGGTTTAGGAGTTTCTATTGCTGAAGCTTTGTGAGAATGAGATTTGAAGTGTGCAAACATCGCATTTAATGAGCTCCATGAGACATCCAAATTATTGGTTCTTATAGAAGCTTATTGAAATCAATGCATTCCTCAAAATTTACGTGTCTATATTTAGAGAATCTACAGATTAAATAAGACAGAATCATTTTCTTCCTATAATGAATGAATTTGTAAGTAAATAGACCCAAGAAGATAAGTGCTATTGCCATCCTTCTGAAAATATTGAAAATGTTTGTGAACACGTTAAGCACTAAGGTACATTGATTTTGTTTATTGCTAGGTTAGGGTGTGTCTGTGTACATGCATGTGTTGGACACATATACATGCTAAGCAAAATTAGCATAAGGGCTAAAGTAAAAATCAGCTCATCTTCTTTCTGTTAAAATTTCTGTACCGGGCCGTCCTGTGGCTCATGCTTGTGATCCCTGTGCTTTGGGAGACTGAGGCAAGAAGATGGCTTAAGGCCAAGAGTTCCAAACTAGCCTGGGTAACATAGCAAGACCCCCATCTCTACCAATTTTTTTTTAATTAGCCATATGTGGTGGTGCACACCTATAGTTCTAGCTACTTTGGAGGCCGAGGCAGGAGAATTGCTTGAGTCCAGGAGCTCAAGATTGAAGTGAGCTATATTCACAGCACTGCATTCCACACAGCAAGACCCTGTCACACAAAAAAGTGATGTATGGAATGGATAACACTTTCATTATTCTATTCTCAAGAATATTTGAATAGACAGAAAACAGAAAAATAAATACAAATATAAGCACATGTATTCTTTATTTCCTTCATTAATTTAGCCAATATATATGTTAGGGTTGCTTACATGTCATATATTAGACAGTGTAGATAAAATAATAAGTAAAATTATTTGACCTTTATAAACATATGACTAGTAGGGGAGGTTATCGAGGATGTCCATGAAATTAATCATGGTAGGTGCTAAGATAATAGTCTGTGAAGAGTGGTGTGGGACAAAGGTGGGAGCCAGCATTCCTACGGAGCTGACTTCCCAGGGCATCAGGTGTTCATCAGGTGAACACTCCACACAAATACATTTCAGTCAAGAAAGAGCAAGAGCAAGGCATCCTTGGCAGGAGACACATGTAGGCCAGAGAGCTGTATAAACTTCCTGGTGGTTTGAAATGATGATTCAGATGTATACATTCGGTATTTCATTCAGTCAGTTCAGGTCATACAACCAAAAAAGTGTTCCTTTCTGTGCTTTGGTGACATTGAGCCTGGGAGCATCAGTTGCTGGAGTTCGTTTGGATGCATGAGCTCCCGGGTTTGTGGCTCTTGGAGCTCTCCTGGACTTTCTCCCATGAGCAGAAGATAGCTGCTGAGCATTTATCTCTACGGGCTTTGCCTTATCCAAAGTACTCTTGAACATAAATTCAATCCACATCAGAGGATGAAGGCTGTTAAAAATTCTAAGCATCTTAATTTAATTGAGGAGTAATTACGTATGTGGGTTATCACAGCATGGGTGTTATGGAAGCCATTATAAGGAAAACCTAACAGAAAGCGTAGAGAGAGAGATTGATTTACTTGCTTCCCTCGATACGATTCTCAAATGTACAAGAAGGATTTGAAAAAGTTAATGTTTACCTTTTACCAGTTAGTCTTGATTTTCACAGGAAAAAATATATTTGGGGTTATTTCTTTAAATGAACTTTTTAATTTTAGAACAGTTTTAGGTTTCCAGAAAAGTTACAGATAATACAGAGAGTTCCCAGGTACTCCCCACCTAGTTTTTCTTAACAGTTACATTTTACATTGGTGTGGTACATTTGTTCCAATGAGTAGTCCAATAATAATACATTGATTTCAACTAAAGTCCATACTTAATTGAGATACCCTTAGTCCTTGCTTAACTCATACCTTCTGTTCTGGGATTTCACCCAAAGCATCACACTGCAGTTAGATGCCTTATCTCCTTAGGGTCCTCTTGCCTGTGGGATTTTCTCAGGCTTTCACTATTTTGATGACCTCAACTATTTGAGAATCGCGGATATGGTATGTTGTAGAAATCCATCAAATTAAGATGTGTTTGGTGTTTTCCTCCTCATACACTGTGGTTATGGTCATTTGGGAGGAAAATCACAGAGTTAAATTGCCACTTTTGTCTCTTTAAATCAAAGGTACATATTATGTATATTACTTATCAATGTTGACATTGACCTTGGCCACCTAGCCACGGCACTGTCAGTTACTTCTACTATAAAGTTTCTCTTCCCTTGTTTCTATACCATTCCTTTTTGAAGAAAATTACCATGTGCAGCCCAAACATTCATTAGTGGAGAGGTGTGCTCCATCTCATTGAGAGAAGAAGAGCTACAAAAGTTATTTGGAATCTTACTTCATTTGGAGTTTTTCTATTTTCAACTATTAATTAATTGGGTCATTTATTTATACCTGTATGGACTCTTGGATATGTTTTACACTTTAAGTTATAATCCTACCATTTTATATATTTCGTTGTTAAATTCTGCCTCCCTGACTACTAGAAGTCTTTGCCATCGATCTTGTGTCGCTATGATTTACCACTGGCACTGTGTGTGTGTTTGCTGAGCAATTTCTTCCTTTCTGGCACTGCAAGACACTCTAGATTCATCTTGTGAATTCCCTTCAGTCCTAGAACCAGCCAGTTATCCAAGGAACCCTGGGTCTAGTGGAGTCCGATATTTGAAAGCAAGACCTGGTCATTAAGTGCTCTCATTTTTAATAGAGTATCATTGATCATAGGCCCCTCAGCTTCTAGAAAAGGAATGACATATACCTACAACCTTTTTATAAAAACTTAATTATAAATATTTCCATATATAATCATGTGTATCTATACAGGTAAGTTTGTACTGATGACTTGGTACTGATGAGTTTGTACTGATGATCTCTTGAACTCTGATAAATCATCACATGGATCATTTTAGCCTCTCCTTTATCTGTAAACTTTCATGCTGAAAGTAAGAAAGCAGATTCCTATTTTCCATATGCATTTAATTAGTAATTCAATACCAGTATATAGTATAGAAATATTGGAATTGTTAACTGTAGCCATGTAGGAAATCACTTCGCCAACCATAATAAGGGTGCTCATGTACAGTTCTTTTTGCTGTTAGTCTTACCAGTCTCCACTCACTTCCAAAGTTAATGTAGGTCGGCACCTTTTTCCTCACTGCCTTTGTCACATCGTTTCATACATTTGTAATAGAGACATATTCTCTTGTTACATTCTGCCTTCCTTTCTAGGATCCTCTTACCTTCTAATATTTTTAAAATTTGCATGTTAAGATCAACTGTGTGCTGTAAGGACATAAGGGTTTTAATAAATGCATAATGCCCTCTATCCATCATTGCACTTATCATGCAGAAGAATTTCACTGCCTTGAAGAATCCCCATATGTGAACCCATTGGTATCCCTCCTCACCTCTTTCAGTCCCATGAAAACTCTACCTTTTCCAGAGTGTTAAATAATGGGAATCACATAATAATTCAGCCTTTTCAGTTTGACTTATTTTAATTGGTAATGTAATTGAAGATGCTATATATGTGTTTTCACAGCTTGATAGCTCACTTTTTATTACTGAATATTGCCGTTTATAAATGTACAAGAGTTTGTCCATAGACCAATTGAAGGATATATTGGTTGTTTCTCGTTCTTAATGATTCTGATTAAAACTGCTAGAAACATCTGCATGCATGCAAGTTTTGTGTGTGCATAGTTTTTCAAATCTATTGAATAAGTCCCTAGGAGCTTGATTGCTGGGTTGAATGGCAAGGTTATGTTTAGCTTTTTGAAAAATCGCCAGACTGCCTTCCACTTTGGTTGTACCATATTGCATTCCCACTAGAAATGAATGAGAGTTACTATTGCTCTAAATCCTGGCTATTAAGAGGTGTTGTCAATATTTTTTATTTTAGACATTCTAATAGATGTGCAGAAATGTGTCATTATCTTAAATTTGCAATTCCCTGATAAAAGGTGTTATTGACTATTGTCTCATGATTATCTGCCAGCTATGTATCATCTCTAATGAGATGTCTGTTCAGATCTTTTGCCCATTTTTTAAATCTTATTTTCTTATTAAATTTTAAGCATTGTATATTTTAGATACAAGTCCAGTATTACATATTCGTTTTGTAAATCTTTTCTCCCAGTCTGTGGCTTGATTTTCATTTTTGAGACACTGTAATTTGCAGATCAGAGGTTTAAATTTTAATTAACTGCAAATTATTAATTTTTTTCTTACATATATCATGCTTCCAAACCCAAGGCCATCTAGATTTTCTCCTATTTTTTTTATACATACTCTATAGTTGTTTGCTTTACATTCAGGCCCATGATCCACTTTGAGTTAATTTGTGTAAAAGCTTTATAATCTTTGTCTATTTTTTGGCATATGGAAGTACAATTGTTCCAGTATCTTTTGTTGAAAAGTATCCTTTGCCTTTTGTTCTTTGTCAAAGAGAAGTAAACCTGATTCTATTCCTGTGGGTTTCTTTATGAACTATTTTGTTACACTTATATACATAAAATCTTTCTCCAAGATTGGTGAAAGAGATTGTGGAGAATTGGTGTCATATTTCTTCCTTAAATGGGTGGTAGATTTCACCAGTTAAATCATACTGGTATGATTCTATTTTGGAGAATGTAAATAATTATTGTTTCAATTTCTGCAATAGATAAAGGCTGATTTCAGGTCTGTTTCTTCTTGAGTTTTGGTCGTTTGTGTGTTTCAAGGAATTGGTGTTTCACCTATATGATCGTGTTTGAGGGTATAGAATTGTTGACAATATTCCGTTATTACCCTTTTATTATCCATGAGATTAGTAGTGATGTCCCTCTTTCATTTCTAATATTACTTATTTGTGTCTGTCTCCTTTTTCCTGGTTATCTTGAATACAGATTTATCAGTTTTATTGATCTTTGTAAAAAAAAAATAGCTTTTTTTATTTTTCTTTTTTTTTTTTGTTTTCAGTTTCCTTGATTTTTCTCCCAATATTTACTATTTCTTTTCTTATAATTGCTTCAACTTAAATTTATCTTCTTTCTCTAGTTTTCTAAGATGTAATATTGACTGTAGATTTTTTCTTTTTCTAATTCACACATTCAGTGCTATAAATTTCTAAGTGGTGTTTGTGCTGGATCCTATAAATTTTGATAAGCTGTATTTTCATTTATTTAAAAATATTTTTAAGCCATAATTTAAGCTGTACCGGTTACTTTCTAGGCTGAGATAGGAGGATTGCTTGAGCCCTGGAGTTTAAGTCCAGCCTGGACTTGAGATTTCTTGAATTCACATGTTAGTTAGAAATGTGTTGTTTAATCTCCAAATATTTTGGATTTTCCATCTATCTATCTGTTGATTACTAGTCTGATTCTGTTGTGTTCTAAGAAAACAGTTTGCATGATTTTTGTCAATTTAAATTTTTTAGAATGTGTTTTATGACTCAGAACATAGAATATATTAGTGAATGCTCCCTGAGAGCTTGAGAACAATATGAATTCTGGTTTTGGATGGAGTATTCTCTAAATGTCAATTAGATCAAGTCAATGAATAGTCCTGCTCAAGTCAATTTTATGCTTACTGAGTTTTTGGGCTGTTTGATCTATCAATTAATGAAGGCATGGTGTTGAAGCCTCTATCTATAACAGTGGATTTGTCTGTTTTTTTCTTTCAGTTCTTTCAGTTTCACCTCATGTATTTTGATGCTTTTATTTTAGGTACATATTTAGGGTTGTTGTGTCTTCTTATAGAATTGACCCCTTTATCACTATGTTATGCCTCTCTCCATCCCTGATAATTTAACTTGTTCCAAACCCCTCTTGAAGATACTTGAGCTACTCCAGTTGTAAATTAGTAAGTGTTTGTATGGTCTTTCTCTATCATTTTATTTCTAATCTATCTTTGTTTTTATATTTAAAATGGATATCTTTAGGCAGAACATAGCAGGGTCTTGTGTTTTCATCGACTTTGAACATCTTTGTTCATTGGTTAATTTAGGACATTTCTATTCAAAGTGACCATTGATATAGTTGTATTGATATCTACCATGATTGTAACTATTTTTTATTAATTACATTTATTTTTTGTTGTTATCCTTAGTCCTCTTTATCTGATTTGTTTGGTTTTAACTGAACCTTATATCATTCTATTGTATATTCTTGTATTATGTATACTTATTTCTTTCTTTCTCAGCAATAGCCTTAAAGTTTGCAATATACTTATTTTTACTAATCTATATCCACTTTCACATGACACCGTACCTCTTGGTAGGTAGTACAGGTGCCGTCCAGAGTAGTCCCAATTTTTTTGCTGTACCTTGTGGTGGTGGTGTCATTCATTTCACTTATTCATCTGCTATAATCACCCAATGCATTGCTACTATTACTACTTCAAACAAATGGTTATCTTCTGATGAAGTAATAATTTTTTAACAGATTATAATTACCTTCATATTCTTTCTGCAGTAGTCTTTTATGAAGATATGAATTTCTGGAGGATATCATTTTTTTGTCCCTTAAAAATTTGTTAAAATTTTCTCACAGCGCGTGTCTGCTGGGGATCAATTCTCTGTTTTTGTTTGACAAATTATTTTTTTCTTTACTTTTGAATGTAACTATCACTAAATAAAGGCTTCTAAGTTGATGGGTTTTGTTTTTGTTTTTACTTTCAATACATAAAATATTTCATTGCTCTCTTTTGTTTAAAAATTTCTAACACAAAACCCAACCTACTGATGAGGCCATTAAAGAGACTTTTTTCTTAATTATGTTGGTTATTTCAATGATTTTTGTTTGTTTCTAAGAGGCTGTATTTCTCTTAGATTTCTCATCTACTCTTGCACATTTCTTTTTGATTAGAGCCTTTAACATGTTAATCACTGTTATTTTAAATTTCCTGCTGGATAATAGAAAAATCTGTGATCTCTACATATGGTTCTGAAATTTGCTTTGTCTCTTCAGACTGTTTTTTTCCCCTTGTTTTTTAAGATGCTTTGCAATTTTCTTCCTGCAAAATGAATATAATGTACCAGACAGTAGAAACTGGTAAACATATAAGTCAGGCGAGGTTTTGCTTATTCGACTAATAGTTTGGCTGTTCAATATTTGCTCTAGCTATAAATGCCAGTGGCTTCAGCTTCCTCCAGTGTCATTTCTAGTTCCCATGCTGTCTTTGGGCTTTGCTTAGAACTCTTCCTCAGAGTCTTCTGAAAGAAATATCATCTTGTGGCTCTTTCAGCCATAAGCCAGATATTATCCTTCAGCCCTGCTGATAAGCCATGACCAGCGTGGGAAGTGTGGGGAACAGGAGCATTCTATGATCCTGTGATTAAATCTCAGGCTGCAGGTGGGCCAGTGTCTCTGGGCTGTGATGTTCAAACATGTTACTTAGTTTCTTTTAGGAAAGCTACAGGGGAATGAAGGGGGAAGAAATGCCCTTTCCCCATTTGGGGTAAGTCTCTGGTGAAGTCTTCTCCCCTGATTGGTGGGCCTTTACCATAGAGAATGTGCTAAGTGTACGTCACCAAAGTTATTCTTCCATTTGTTCTGCCAGAGCCAGGAGAGACTCCATCTTGGATCTTCATCACGAGAACTTGATGAGCTTCCCAGAAGTAAGGACTACAAATGTTTGCCCCCCATCCCAAGACTGCTGTCCCCAGGAGATTCCTACTCTCATGCAACGCCAGTGGTTCATCCCATTTACTATTAAGTGTTCCGACCACTGTGTGGACCCCAGGGTTTCTCCTCCAGGTCACACGTCTCAGCCGTGGCTCTCTGGAGCTACCCATCTCTCCAGATTTCAGGGTAGTGGTTTTTTCTGCAAACTGCCTTTTCTAATGGGTCCAAGAGCGTATCTCCAAGTTGGTTTTGCTGTAAAGATAGGAATGATGACTTCTAAGCCTTTTGCATGTCAGAGCTAAACCTGAAAGTCCTTACTTAGATTTATTTTTAAGGAAATCTCAAGAATATTATGTTCTGTACCATGATAACCACCCTAAAATTTAGAAAGACTGTAAATACAGAGAGTCACAGCTCAGCTGCTTCATGATCCAGATACCTTTATTGTTCATGATTGTGTCTTATTGTCCTGTTACTGATAAAAGAAGAAATATCAGACCAAAATTATTGTATTGATTGTTTTTCTTTTTTGATTCTCCCTCATGTATTTTGTGGATCCATTGCTAGGTTAGCATGCATTTATTTTTATGTCTGTCTAATATACTGACCCAAGACTCTGTGTTAGTCTGTTCTCATGTTACTAATAAAAACATACACAAGACTGGGTAATTTAAAGAAAAAGAGGTTTAATGGCCTCACAGTTCCATATGGCTTGGGATGCCTCACAATCATGGCAGAAGGCAAAAGTCACGTCATACATTGCAGTAGGCAAGAGAGAGCGTGATAAGGCAAACTCCCCTTTAGGAAATCATCAGATCACGTGAAACTTATTCACTATTATGAGAACAACATGGGAAAATCCAACCCCCTTGATTCAATTACCTTTCATCCGGTCCCCCCCCTCCATGACATATGGAGATTATTACAATTCAAGGTGAGATTTGGGTGGGGACACAGAGGCAACCATATCACTCTCTAATATACTAAATCTGGTGGCTTCACCATTTTATGCTCCCCTGCCTGTTCTTTGAAGTCAGATAAATTCCAGAGGGTTGCTTTTCAGTGTATGGCCCTGGTCCAGGAACATTCACATAAGTTGAGAATAGAGCGACCAAGTTCAGCAAATAAACACAAGACAACAGGATAAATTTAAATTTCAGATATACGTGGAAGAAGGTTGTATAGTTTTCATTGAGTATCTGAAATTCAAATTCACCAGGGTGTCCTGTGTTTTTTCTGTCAGCTCCACCTGGGTACATTTCTGAGATGCAGACTCTGAGACCCCACCTCAGACCTATTGAATTAGACTCTGCATTTTAATGAGAACGTCTAGTAATTTGTATGCATATTAAGGTTCAAGAAGTCCTCTTCTAGTGGTCCAGTTTATGTTAGGGCAGGATGTTCAAGTGAAGCCTTACAGTGCATGTCTGCAGGAAATGGAAGCTCTTGAAGAGAAGCTGTCCATGGTCACTGGTCACTACTCATTTCTGCAACCCTCCAATTACACCAGCTACTGGGTTTCCAAACATCATGTTTCATCAAAAGAATTTCCAAGCTAATTGTAGCACTTGGCATCAATCAGTGTTATAAAATAACAATAATTCAAAAATGTAGTCATTAGTATACTGTTTGTTTGATAAAGTGTTCTTTTTATGCACACACACACAAATGTTTAGCCAAAGCCACTAGGGAATTCCTTAAACATCAAGAAATTTGTAAACATATCTTGGGTTGTTGCTCCATCACCATCACCCTAAACTTACGTGCTGTCAGGCTTTCGTTTCCCTAATGATCACATTGTTTACTCTAATTGCCTTTTATCATATCAGCTATCTCACCTAACATATCTTCACTAAAAGTTTACCTGTAAATTTATTAAGCTCTATTTTGTGGAGTAATGGGGAAAATCCAATTATAATTCATGTTGTGACTCCATATAGAGTCATTTCTCGGTCTCTGTGGAGGATTGGTTCCAGGATCTCCCACAGATACCAGGCTCCACAAATGCCCAAGTCCCTGACATTAAATGGTGTAACATTTGTATATAACCTATGCACATTTTCCAGTATAATTTAAATTATCTCTAGATTACTTATAATACATAATATAAGAGCTATGTAAGCAGTTGCTATGCCGTATCACTTAGGGAATAATGAAAAGAAAAATGTCTGTACATGTTCAGTGCAGACTTAGTCATTCTTGTTTTTCCCAAATATGTTTTGTCCATTCTTGTTTGAATCTACAGAGGCAGAACCCATGGATGTGAAGGGCTGACTGTAGGGGTACAGGTGTGTGTGTGTGTGTGTGTGTTTGTGTGTGTGTATGTATAACCTGAAACGTAATTTTAAATATCAGAATCCTTAAGAAAAGGTTTTATTTTTGTTTTTGTTTTTAATCCTGGGGATGCTTGTGTTTTTATAACTCTGTGGTGATTTTTCCTATGAGCATCAGCTCAAAATTCTATAGAGAGGTAGCTGTGGGAATGGCTCCCAGCCTCACCACTACTGCCCAGGGTGACCTTTAGCTCCTCACTTGCACTCTCCAAGCCTCTGTGTTTGCATCTTTAAAATGGGAACACCATCTCACTAAATTTTCCAATGTTATCACTTGATTCAGAGGTGGAAGCTTGTACATTCAAGCATTACTCTACTTGGTTTTCAGAGCTATGTTGATGACCTCTATTTAAAGTACACTGTTATTGATCTTAGCCATTTCTGTCTCCATGTGGATGTTTATGAAGATTTGCATTCTTCTGAGAAGAGGAGTATATATTATTTGAATGTTTTCATTAAAAATAGAATTTTACTTTAATATAGAGTCAAGGGCAAGAGTTGGTACTTATTGAGGAATCAAAAATGAAAGCAACCAAGACGGCAGGACAATGGTAGATGTATGGAAAAGACAGATTTAGAAAAGAAATCGTGCAAGGCCCAAGCTAAGCCCTGAAGTTCAACTCTTTGATCTAATGTAGGAAACGGAGCTGACATAAAATAGTCACACCTATTTCTAATATCAAGGAAGAATGTATATGCATTATATTTAGCAACATCGATATATTTAAGCATTACTTGACTCTAATTCACTCCAGGTTTATTCAGATGTTTCTGAAATTGTCTTGGAAGTTATGTAGTCATTACATGAATGGTTAAACAATTTCAGGCAGGTTTTCTTTATCTTACATGATTTTCTCAAACTTTCTGAAAAGCTTTGTAATATTTAAGCTATTATGCTATTTATTTTTAGAATTATATCATTTTAACTTCTTTTAAGGAAAACCACTGGAATAATCTAGCTCTAGTGGGTATTCATTTTCTTTTCATTTTTTAACAGGCTGGTGAACACAGGAACTGTCAGGCAACTGGTGAATATTTCTCAGATGATACTGTGTTTTCTAATAAATTACTTTTTAAAAGTTTCTAAAATTATTAAAAGAGGTTTTAAGTTCACAGAAATATTAAATGGAAAGTATAGAGAGTTCCCATACATATCCCCTTCCTCTTCACACAGCTTCCCCAATTACTATGAACTTGCGTCAGTGTGTTATGTTTTTTGCAACTGATGAACCGATATTGATATGTTATTATGAACTGACATAGTTTACATTAGCATACATTTTGTTGTACAGTTCTATGAGTTTTGAAAAATGCGTAATGTCATGTATCCACTCTTACAGTATAAATAACACACAGTAGTTTTAATGAAGAATAATAATTGTACTGAAAGTAGAATTCTGTTTTGCAGTTGATTCATCAGTGGCAAAAACTGTGCCACACTGATGCAAGTTGTTACAACGGGTAAGCCCTTTTGTACCCCAGCCATGGACCCCTTCTTTCCTTCCTTACTCCCTGCTAACTCCTAGCAACCACTGATCTTTATACTGTTTCTATCAATTTGCCTTTTCTAGAATGCCACAAAGTTGGAATCGTATCGTATATGACCTTTTCAGGCTGGCTTCTTGACTTAGAAATATCCATTGAAAATTTCTCTCTGTCTTTGTGGCTTGATAACTCATTTTTTAAATTATTATTATTATACTTGAAGTTTAGGGTACATGTGCACAATGTGCAGGTTAGTTACATATGTATATACGTGCCATGCTGGTGTGCTGCACGCATTAACTTGTCATTTAGCATTAGGTATATCTCCTAATGCTGTCCCTCCCCCCACCGCACAACAGTCCCCAGAATGTGATGTTCCCCTTCCTGTGTCCATGTGTTCTCATTGTTCATTTCCCACCTATGAGTGAGAACATGCGGTGTTTAGTTTTTTGTCCTTGCGATAGTTTACTGAGAATGATGATTTCCAATTTCATCCATGTCCCTACAAAGGACATGAACTCATCTTTTTTTATGGCTACATTTTATTCCATGGTTTATATGTGCCACATTTTCTTAATCCAGTCTATCATTGTTGGACATTTGTGTTGGTTCCAAGTCTTTGCTATTGTGAATAGTGCTGCAATAAACATACGTGTGCATGTGTCTTTATAGCCGCATGATTTATAGTCCTTTGGGTATACACCCAGTAATGGGATGGCTGGGTCAAATGGTATTTCTAGTTCTAGATCCCTGAGGAATCGCCACACTGACTTCCACAATGGTTGAACTAGTTTACAGTCCCACCAACAGTTTAAAAGTGTTCCTATTTCTCCACATCGTCTCCAGCACCTGTTGTTTCCTGACTTTTTAATGATTGCCATTCTAACAGGTATGAGATGGTATCTCACTGTGATTTTGATTTGCATTTCTCTGATGGCCACTGATGGTGACCATTTTTTCATGTGTTTTTTGGCCGCATAAATGTCTTCTTTTGAGAAGTGTCTGTTCATGTCCTTTGCCCACTTGTTGATGGGGTTGTTTGTTTTTTTCTTGTAAATTTGTTTGAGTTCATTGTAGATTCTGGATATTAGCCCTTTGTCAGATGAGTAGGTTGCAAACATTTTCTCCCATTTTGTAGGTTGCCTGTTCACTCTGATGGTAGTTTCTTTTGCTGTGCAGAAGCTCTTTAGTTTAATTAGATCCCATTTGTCAATTTTGGCTTTTGTTGCCATTGCTTTTGGTGTTTTAGACATGAAGTCCTTGCCTATGCCTATGTCCTGAATGGTAATGCCTAGGTTTTCTTCTAGGGTTTTTATGATTTTAGGTCTAACGTTTAAGTCTTTAATTCATCTTGAATTAATTTTTGTATAAGGTGTAAGGACGGGATCCAGCTTCAGCTTTCTACATGTGGCTAGGCAGTTTTCCCAGCACCATTTATTAAATAGGGAATCCTTTCCCCATTGCTTGTTTTTCTCAGGTTTGTCCAAGATCAGATAGTTATAGATATTCAGCGTTATTTCTGAGGGCTCTGTTCTGTTCCATTGATCTATATCTCTGTTTTGGTACCAGTACCATGCTGTTTTGGTTACTGTAGCCTTGTAGTATAGTTTGAAGTCAGGTAGTGTGATGCCTCCAGCTTTGTTCTTTTGGCTTAGGATTGACTTGGTGATGCGGGCTCTTTTGTGGTTCCATATGAACTTTCAAGTAGTTTTTTCCAATTCTGTGAAGAAAGCCTTTGGTAGCTTGATGATGGGGATGGTATTGAATCTATAAATTACCTTGGGCAGTATGGCCATTTTCACGATATTGATTCTTCCTACCCATGAGCATGGAATGTTCTTCCATTTGTTTGTGTCCTCTTTTATTTCATTGAGCAGTGGTTTGTAGTTCTCCTTGAAGAGGTCCTTCACATCCCTTGTAAGTTGGATTCCTAGGTATTTTATTCTCTTTGAAGCAATTGTGAATGGGAGTTCACTCATGATTTGGCTCTCCATTTGTCTGTTATTGGTGTATAAGAATGCTTGTGATTTTTGTACACTGATATTTTGTATCCTGAGACTTTGCTGAATTTGCTCATCAGCTTAAGGAGATTTTGGGCTGAGATAATGGGGTTTTCTAGGTATACAGTCATGTCGTCTGCAAACAGGGACAATTTGACTTCCTCTTTTCCTAATTGAATACCCTTTATTTCCTTCTTCTCAGTGAATAATATTCCATTGTATGCATGTGCCACAATTTGTTTATTCATCCACTGGAAGTAATGATATGCAGATAACAAATAAGCATATGAAAGATGCTCAATCACATATATCAATATTGAATTTCAGATTAAAACACACTTGTGACATAAAGACATAGGTACTAGAATGTCTATAATCTAGAATATCTCAAATGACAACATAAATTTTAGCAAGAATATGGATCCACAGGCACACTCAATCATTTGCAAAATGGTACTCCACTCTGGGAGAGCATTTGGCTGTTTCTTACAAAACTAAACATCCTCTTTCCGTACTTTAATACTTAGTCAAATGAGTTGAAAACATGTCCACATAAAAACCTCCACATAGAAGTTTATGGAAGCTTTCTTCCCCAAATTTGGAATCATCCAAAATGTTTTTCTGTTTCATGTGTGAGTCTTGGTAGATTGTGTCTTTGAACACCTGGCTTATCTCATTCAAGTTATTCAGTTTGGGGGCATAGAGTCACCCATAATATTTAATGTCCATTGGATCAGCGGTAACAACCCTCTTTCACATATGGATGCTGCATTCTGAAGGTTTTCCGATTCCTGCTTTGGCCAGATTTAAGTCTTCTCCAGAAACTCACCTTCACATCAATATTCACCTGTTTTTTGTTCATATAGCCTCTGATGTACTTTATATGTTACTGTGTTACATGTGGTTACACATATTTTTATTATAATGGGAATGGGGCTTATTAACTCATGAGTAAGAAAAGCTCCTAGAAGAAAACTAATTTATCTATCATGAAGTTATCA
Organism: Pan paniscus; assembly: GCF_029289425.2. Taxonomy (NCBI): domain Eukaryota; kingdom Metazoa; phylum Chordata; class Mammalia; order Primates; family Hominidae; genus Pan; species Pan paniscus. The sequence continues at coordinate 20,516,200 of NC_073256.2, forward strand.
AGGAGTCAAGCCTTTATAAGCTTATGCATTAGAAATAGTTTGAACTAGTTCCCGATTATTTGGGTGTAATTCTTTCCTTATGCTACACACCATCATAAAAATCTTTACTTTTGTGTATTACTTTGATACTGGAACCATGCTGTAACCTTGAAACCAACACTCACTACCAGCCACTGGGTTGGTTGGCTGAAAACACCAGAAGAGATAAAAGACACAAAATGGAGAAACTACATATACCAAGATAAGATAATTTACTTTTGCTGGAAACCAGGCCTATATCTGGCTGCTACACATAGAAGAAAAAATCAGAACTTCCCCTATGGTGCGCTGGGCCCTGTTGTGGTGAGTTGATATTAGCGAGCCTGTGTTATGAGGTCCCCTGGTGCCGCTGCGGATGGGTTTATAAACAGAGTTGGGTGCACTGATTGAGGCAGCAGTGTGCACTTGGGAGAAAGTGGACTACATTGATTTCTTCCAGCCTTTCAATGGCAGTGATTTATTTCGACTGAGGTAGCAGCAAGCTCTGGATATTAGGTTGCGGTTCCTGACTGTAGGGCCTCAGTCACCAGGATTACCCAAGGGCTCACAGTGTTTCATCCACCAACATGGGTCATATATCACACCAAGTCAGATTAATGGATCAAAGTTCAAGTGAAGTGGGTGCTTCTGTGGGACCAGAACCACGGAATCCACCAGTCTCCCCCATCATGCACCAGCCAGAGGAAGAAACTTAAGAAAGAAATGGGATTGCACACCTATTCACATAAATAATTAAACATGATTTTAAGTAAATAGGGCACCAACGAGCTATAAAAGGTAACCAGATGAAAAGGTGGAGGAGGTCAGACCTACAGAAGAGGAGAGAAGCAGTGACTAATAAGGGAAGAACTTAAGGACACCGGCCCATCAAAGTGAAGGAGCCAGCGATTCTGGGAGAATGGTCACCTGTTCTGAGTGTTGCTCAGAAGTGAAATGCAGTGAGCTTTAGGAATAAAAAACTGACCCGAGAATGTGATTATTCATCTGCAATGATGTTCTTCACGGCACTGAACATAAAAGCAAAATAATGTATGTTTCCAACAGTTTGGTATTGATTCTGTAAGCTGTACTCTACCTGCATGACAGTGATTTTTAAAAATGATATTATAACCACATATTTAATAATAGGAAGAGAAGGTCCCTGTAAAATTTCAGGTGAACAAAATGAAATTACCTAATGGAATGTAATCGAGATTGTGATGGATTTTTATTTCTGTCATTTTGCTTTTCTCTTTTAAAGTGTCCACAGGGATCATGTCCAACTTATGCAACAGAAAAAAAATGCAATAAAAATTCTTACTACAAAAAAGTGACTTCTGGCCCTAGCTACATAGTGAACCTCCTGACTCTGGGGAAAACCACCCAGTGGTGTGATCCTGTTCACAGGCTGGCAGCAGTGGGCCAGGAAAGAAGAGATGATGAAAAGGAAGGCAGTGAGTACCCAGTGCTACTTTGGGAGTCTGTCCATGGAAGACAGGAAGCAGGAGGCCACGGGCCAGAGACAGATGTAAAGTTAAGGAAGGATTTGATTGTTTAAATGGAATTGTCATGAATGATTTATAAAACAATAGAAAGTCTGCAGATGAGAGACAAAGATGGAATATACCAATGAACATAAATAGGGCTGAACGATACCATATTATTCAGGGTTCTACAGAGAAACAGAACCAAATAGAATCGATTGATCTACTGATACATCTATCTATTTGTGTATCTACCTGTCTATGTGGAGAGTCATTTATTGAGGGAATTGGCTCATGCAAGTATGGAGGCTCATAAGGTCTGCAGTCTGCACTCTGCAAGCTGGAGGCCCAGGAAAGCCAGTGGTGGAAGTCTCAGTGCAAGTCTGAGGCCTGACGAGGAGCACAGATGTCCCAACGCAGGAGAGGGCAGATGTTCCAGCTCAAGAAGAGGGAATGCATTTGCCCTTTCTCTACCTTTGTTTTTGGAGACAGAGTCTCACTTTGTCACCCAGGCTGGAGTGCAGTGGTTGAATCTCCGCTCACTGCAACCTCTGACTCCCAGGTTCAAGCAATTCTCCTGCCTCAGTTTCCTGAGTAGCTGGAACCACAGGTGTGCACCACTATGTCCGGCTAATTTTTGTATTTTTAGTAGAGTCTCGGTTTCACCATGTTGTCCAGGCTGGTTTTGAACTCCTGACCTCACGTGATCTGTCCACCTTGGCCTCCCAAATTGCTGGGATTACAGGCATAAGCCTCCATGCCTGGCTCTTTCTCTACCTTTTGGTTCTACTCAGGCCCTCAAGGGACTGCATGATCCTCACTCACACTGGTGAGGATGGATCTTCTTTTCTCAAATTCTATGGATTCAAATGCTAATCTCTTCTGGACACATTTAGAAATTATGTTTTACTACCTATCTGGGCATCTCTTAGACTAGTCAGGCTTGACATACAATTACCTATCACATAAATTATTCCTGATGAAAATAAGGGTAGATGGATTTCAAAGCACAGCTGCAAATTAGTCTTATGGGAAGAATTAGCCCCTCTATTGCAAAAGGAGATGAGACAGGTAGATGGAGGAAGAATACACGTTATTGGGAAGGTGGGTTGTTCTTTCTGATGGATTCTATCCTTTAAATAAAAGGCTGCGTTCATCTTCGGAGGGTGAGTGGAGGTCAGGTGGTCAGGGGTATGGGGAGAGAAGTGATCTTTTAGAGTAGGAGTTTTGAGGCATAGGAGAGTGTGTTGACCTGAGGAATAGAGCAGGATTGCACTGTGCTGGTGCTGAAAGGCCTTGGGCTAGTGATTAAGGCTTTATAATGAAAATCTACCTTATGGATTAGTCATTATGTCAATGATGGGCTGCTAGGTTTCAGGGTCCCAAAAATGAGATAATTGGGTTCTGTTTTTACCTTTTAAAATCATCAGTAGGTTTCCCAGGGGGAGTTGCTATTTAAATGGGATCAGTAAGTGGGAGTTGCTGTTCAATGGATAGAAATTTTCGATTACATAGAATGATTTAGTTCTAGAAATATACTATATGACACTGTGCCTATGGTTGATAACGCTGTATTGTGGACTTAAAAACATTTAAGAGAGTAAATTTCACATAATGTGTTCTTGCCATAATTTAAAAAAATTAAATGACATAAAGCTTACTGACTGTTTGGATAAGTGCCAGGCACCTCAATAAGACATGAAATAATATAGTAAAGATTTTTATCCCTGAGCTAGTGTTCAAATGCAAATACACACGCACACACACAAACAGACATATACCATTACCATATTTATATATTAATAAAAGAATATACTTTTATGCTTATGTTTTATAAAGCATTGATTTCAGTGTTTTCAAAATTACCGTCTGATTATGCTTAGTATCTATTACATTGTTTCAAATCCCTATTTCCCCAGTTATAACATTATTTGATTCTTATTTTCATGTCTTTCACTTTATCTCTGATTTCTATTTCTAGAAGTTTATACACTGTTTCAAAGAATTTTAATTATTCATCAATGTAGCTGATAATTTTCTGATTTTCATATTTATTTGTTGCTACTTTGTTTTCTTCATTTTATTTTAAATGGTTTTAACTTCTTGTAATGGATCCTTTTCAATGAATCCTTATTTTATTTTTTGACTTTTTAAATTTGACAATTGAAATTAAGTGTATGACGTTATCTTGGAGTTATTCTTGATAAGTCTAGATACTCCGTATCAATAAACATGTTAATTTGTATTGCTCATTTTTTAATTGACCTAATATTTGTTCACAGGAGTGTTATTAGACAAGGTGATATACACTTAGATTCTGATTAGGATCCATTATACTGATAGCAGAAGCAAATCCATATGGGTCTGTAGCAACCTCAGTTCTTGCTTCCTTAAAAGAAGGAATTTGACCAAGAAGCATAAGGCAGAGTGAGAGATAGGCAAGTTTTAGAGCAGGAGTGGAAGTTCATTAAAAAGTTTTAGAGCAGGAATGAAAGTAAAGTACATTTGGAAGAGGGGCAAATGGGTGACTTGAGGGATTCAAGTGCATGGTTTGGCCTTTAACTTGGAGGTTTTATATGTTGGCGTGGTTCTAGGGGGGTTGCATTCCTTCTCCTCTGATTCTTCCCTTGAGGCTGTCTATATGTGCAGTGATCTGCCAGGACCTGGGAGGGGCTGCGTGTGTAGTGTTTACTGAAGTTTTGCACAGGCTCACATGAGGCTTTGTTCCCTTACCAGTCCAGTGTTCCTAGAGGAAGATCATCTGCCGGTTAAACTCTGCCATTTTGCCTTAGTTCTGCATGCTTGAGCCCACTCACCTAACTCCTGAAATCTTCTCGGGAAGCTGCTGATCATCAGTTTCAGGTGTTGTCTATCTGGTGGGAGACAGACTTTCCCTAGTGCCAGATGTGATCAATTATTATTTAAGCGAGACAGTTTAGTAACCACCTGACCATCTGATGGTTCTCTGACATTCCTGGTGGTTGTGGGGGCTCTCCTACCCTGCTTATATCTGACTAGCTACCTACTGTAACAGTACCAAGAAGAGACAAGCCTGCACTAGAACAACATAGCTCTCAAGGCCTCAGTAATGGTCATTTCCACTGAGGTTGTTGGGTACGTCTTTGGGTGCCTTTGGAAGCCTCGTGGATAGACAGAGCCAGAAGCTGGATGACCTGGAGGTGCAGAGTGATTTTATAGCTCCATTTTCAATTTTTATATTTTGTGTATTTTTATATTTCCATTATATTTTCTAGTGGAAATTGCCCAATGTATTATGTATCAGGAAAATCTACAATGAATCAATGCTCTTAGAAGTCTGTAATGCCGGTGTTTAATTTAAATGTTAAATCAGACATTTATTTAACGTTATTATTTTTTCCGGTGCGTTCGTGTAGGTGGATGTTTCCACTTTCTAGTTCTAAATTAAGATTTACTTAAAACCCATTCAGATCCATCGGTTATACGGGACCTACTCCTCCCCAGTCCCACTCTTTCAACAATTTTGTAATCAAGCTGTTTTGTTCTCTATTATTACCTTGAATTTCACACAGTATGAGACCAGAATGAAAAGAAATCAATTAGCATCAGCGAATAACATTTATTTTGCATGGTTTTCTAGTGTAATTGCCTTTGGAGGCTATAGTTATAAAAGTTGGTTTTCTCTATATCTTACGCATCAAATGCTGACCTATAATGTAATTTTATAACCTTTTTCTATTAACAGATTTCAATGCTACCGTTCAATGCTTCTTTTTTATTTTTTTCTAATCTATTATGCCATCTATTAGAATTGCATTCAGGGGGCCTGTAAGTGGTGAGAATACCGGGTTTTATATGTAGCATTCCATTTGTGGGTGTGTGAGTGAAATGTGGGCAGTTCAAGTTTGAAAGAGAACTATTTTCCTTTTAAAAGTTTAGACTCCATTAAACCATATGGAAACAAAATGACAAATATTTTCTAAAATGATCATTGTTATTTTTAAAACATTCTGTTTATTTCTAAATTTCAAAACTAAAAAACATGAGTGGGGATAATATGGACTGCAGGATGATAGTTCAACAACCTGTTTTTACGATAGACTATTTAATTGTGCAAGACATGCTAATTCCTTGCTTCATAACAAAAGCATCTCATGGTAATAAATTTAATATGCTATGGAAATAAAACCAGATGTTAAAAAGCAAAACAAAATAGTTTTTACAGGTACTGATAAGGGTCTGATTAAAGCCAATGTAAATAAGGTGTTTTACTGTTAACAAATAATAAGATGCATTTTATTCTGACATCGACTCTGTCAGACCACGGTTTTCACCTCGTCACAGGCTGATTCTGTTACCTGTTTGTATTTCTGCTGATGTGGCAAATCCAAGCTACTGAGTACCCATTATGATTGGGAAAGGTATTGATGACTTATAGAGTTCCCTGTGCTACGTATAATGGAGTCCTTTACAAATTATACCTTGCCTGAACCGAATTAGATAGTTAAAATTCTCCAAAAAGACCTTCTAGACAGTAAGACCACATTGTTACATGTCACAGGAATGAAATGTGCTGATTCAAATAAAAGTGCTGGCCACAGCAAGCAGGTGCCAGGATGTGCTGCCCCCAGTGGCATCATCCCAGAGGGGCAATATACCTCTGCAGAATGAGGCATCCCAGAGAGGCAATATACCCTGCAGAATGTGTTCAGGACAACTTGGACACACTACACCTGTGAAAGCAAGGGAGGGAGGGCAGGCTCTGCAAGACGGAGAAAAATATTCCCAGGATGCACCACTCCCATTAAAATCCAATGCAACTCAAAGTATCCCCATGATTTAGTTCAAGTTTCCTGAAAGTAGGTGGTTTAGAATTCGTATTATCTCAAGGAAACCTTAAAAGAGCATCATATCTAAAAAGATAAAATGAATTATCAGGTTAATAAAGTGCTTAAAACAATGTTTCCGAAACACCCTGACTACGTGGCCTATGTCCAAAACACAGAGGCCATGAGTCCATTTTCAAGTTAAAGAGAGAGAGCTGCACTCCTCACTGTGAAAGGTGTGGACGAAGATGCAGGAGAGAAGTGTCATCATAAGGATGTGGTGAAAATGCCATGGAAAGTACTCTCTGCTGCTTCTCATCAGTACACGAGGCATGCATCATCTTAGAATGCCCTAAATGCATAGTGTTATTTTTTTTAAGTCAACATTTCTGAGTGCTTATTTTGTGCTAGGAATTGCAGTTAGTATTTTACTGGTAAAATCTCAATCCAGATAAGAATTTTGCAGAGTACGTACTATAATTCAGTTTTCACAGATGAGAAGAAATGAGTCCCAGAATAGTTAACAAGTAACTGGACAAATGTAAACAGCTTGTAAATGGAGGAGCTAGGAATGTACAAAAGTGGCGTGCATCATCAAGCCATGAGTTCACTACTAGATCCCAAAGGCGGGACCATCTCATGCCATCAGGAACCGGATATTGCCCTTTCGTATCTTAGAAGGCTTGCTAACAAGATGGTTCAGCTTTCATGAATTCTGCATCCGAGATTACTGTATCATTGGGAAAAAGCAGACTTGGCATTTCTGTAAAGAGAAGGTTGATTTGAAGAGGATGATCAGTAATCCCTGGGAGCTCACACATTTTCCTGTATGGACAAATGCTGGATTGGCTTGTTTTATTTGGTGGCCTGGTAACCTATGGTAATAGGAATAGGTCAAAGCATTCAGTATTTACTAGGGCTGGAATAGTACAGCAGACTTACCTCAGAAGCAATATACTGCATGGTTGAAATACTTAATAAATATTTAAACCCTGGGTTCTACGAAACATATATGATATATTAATAAACATATGTAATGTTTAGTTTTAGAATCTAAATTTCTTACCACTTGCGTACCACCACAGTTTTTTAATAAATTTCCTTCTCTGTTATCTGAGAAAATTAGGACCTGCAAGGGCAGGATCACAAGGGGCCAATTTTTACTTCAGTACATTTCAGAGGTGAGTGCACACACACCCACCACACATACACATTTTCAGAAAAACAAATCTAACAAAACTAGATGTCTAATGAAAAAAGATATTGTAAAAATTAGTTATATTCACCAAACAGTGAGTCTGATGCCTAAGAAGAAATGCGTGTGTTACAGTTTTTAGGTGCAGAAACCATGACTCACCCTAGCTAGATTAAGCAGAAGAGGAGTATATTAAAGGATATTAGAAATCTGCGGGAGGGTGTGAGAATCAGGCTTGGAGGCCACACAGACAGAAGCAAAAGCAATGGAGAGGTAGTGCGGTACTCCTGACCATGTGCCTCTGCTGCTCAACAGTCATGGCAGCATTCAACTTCAAGCTCTGAAATCTGTTGCTGGCAACTCTGCTGCTATTGTTTTGAAAAGCTGCGATCCCTCACTAATTTGCTCGCTCACCAGAGGAGATCCTGTGTGGCATCTCCTCTCTCATGCTACTCTATTCCAAGTAAAAATCTCACGTGGGAGCAATTACATTCGGTGCCACCTCACATCACTGTGTCTGAGCTCCAAATGAGTTTCTCACTTCCTCTTTGGCAAAGCAGGATGTATAAAGTGGGATATGTCCCAGAGAAATCCTACCGGAGTTTTGCCACTATAACACATCACTTTAGAAAGGCAATATATGCAGGATGCCTTCCAAAAGGTGCTCCAAGGCCAGTCCTGATGGTCAATTGGCCAACACCTTTCAGCAGCTATTTTTCAAAGATGTTTTGTCACCCATGAAATTAGAGCCATTGGGAATAGGGAGAAATACTTCTCTTACTTTCCACAATTAGTGATACAGAATTGATATCTCTACCTTCAACACCCAAATTAATAACTTCATAAAATAGCATATTATTTTTTTTCTGCTTAAAATACAAGTATCTAGGCTTCTGTAAATGGCTGTAAAATGAAATGGTCATGCAAATCTGCACAGGTAAAATAATTTAAAAATGGTTTTTAAGGAGTTCCTGTTTAGAAACATGAGAAGTGACCCAAAGCAGAGGAAGTTGCATATAGATACAGATATATAGATATAGATACATGAATGAATGAATGAGGAGAAAGTGTCTGGAATATAAAAGGACCACCCTGGCTGAGAGAAGTGAAGGAGGATTGAGACACAAATGCTCAATGTAAGCACTGCTCCAGTAATCACTGAGAGCTGGAATATTATGCTTATAAACTGGAGACCTCACAGGCTTTGAAGCCCCTATAGGAAATAGGAACAAAATCTTGAAAGATCTACAGTCCATAATATTGATACATTTTCTGCTTTTTAAATAAACTCTACTTCCAATTCATGCACACCTTGGGTAGCAGGCTTGAAGAGTTAGAGGACAGACTCTAAGGCTCTTGGAGACACAGAGGTGAACTTCCCCTGCCCATGTTCTTAATTAACTGCCAAATTATATAAGGCTGAAATTTTTCAGAGTGCCTTGCTATATTCATTTTCATATTGTTAGGAAGAAATACCCAAGACTGGTAATTTATAAGGAAAAAGAGGCTTAATGGACTCACAATTCTACATGGCTAGGGAGGCCTCTCAATCATGGCAAGGTGAAGGAGGAGCAAAGGCATGTCTTACATGGCAGCAGGCAAGAAAACTTGTGCTGTGGAACAGCCTGTATAAAACCATCAGATCTCAGGAGACTTGTTTATTATCGCAAGAACAGCATGGGAAAAACCTGCCCCCATGATTCAGTTGATTCAATTACCTCCCACTGTGTCCCTCCCATGACACGTGGACACGTGGAGATTATGGGTGCTATAATTCAAAATGAAATTTTGGTGTAGGCACAGCCAAAACATACCACTTGCTGAAAAAAATCAAAAACAACTGTGGAACTGCATATAAAGAGGAAAACTACTAGCAGCTGTGTATCATAGGGAAGAAAACATTGCAGTGTCATTCCAGACAGGTAAACAACCCACTAGAATAACAATAACAAAAATGCCAGAAGAAAACATCAGATTATTATTGACAGAGTAATGTATTATTGACTATGTGCACTGCTTGATTTCAACCACAAATTACTAGATATTCAAGATGGAAAATGTAGCCCATATTCAGGGAAAGAAATCCATTGATGGAAACTGAGAAGGTTGTCATGTAGGACTTAGCAAATGAAAACTTCAACAATTATATACATACACATATATATAAGTTTTATGAATTAAAAAAGCTCAAAAATGATAGTATTAATAAGCACAAAGTTCAACAGACAAATGGAGATGAAAACTATAACTGAAATAGAAATTCAATAGATGAGACCAGTAATAATTAGAGATGAGAGAACATAATTACTGAAATTGAAAGTACATTAATAGAAATTACTCAACACAAAAAGAAAAACAAGAGAGCACATGTGTGGGTTTGTGTGTGCTGCAGTTGTTTCATATCTCAGAAGGTCATGGATTCATGGAATAATACTAAAAATCTTACATACATACTTGAAATTCCAGAAGGAGATAAGATTAAGTAGAAATTATCAAAAGAGAATCTTAAAGGAGTAATAGCTAAAAACTTTCCAAAGAGTATGGAAAATATTTATTTAAAACTCAAGAAATTCAAAAGAATCTAACCAACAAATATACACAAAAAATATTCCTAGTTGTATCAAATTCACACACAAAATCTCCAAAGCATTCAGAGAAAAATGAAGTGCTGTGTACAAGAAAACAGTGGTAAGCGCAGTGGTTGAGATTTCACCAGAAGTTATGAAAGTCAATGACACATTTAAAGTGCTGATATGAAAAGACAAAAACACCTCTCAGAAAGTTTCTACCCAGTGAAATTATATGTCTAATTGAGTCCCTTTTTACATGAAGGAAAACTCATACATCTTTTTCTTAAGCCCATCTACAATATAATAAGGACTAGAGAAAAATTTCTAAGCTGAAGAGAGATGCTTTCCAAAGGAAATACAAAGAACATTGGAAATGTTAAATTACTCAATAGATAACTGTCTCTTTCTTCTCTTTCTTTGTATATGTATATACATTTATGTAGAATCACACATAAATATGCTACATATTATATAGTATATATAATATATATACTTATAGTAAATATATACACACAGGTACCCCGTATATATATCCCATATATGTATATAAAAAATATGTATACACATTATTTTTACCTTAATTTCTTTGAAAACCTCATGAATGTTTAAAACAAAAAAGTATAACATTGTAATAATGACATTACAAATAATACAGACATGCTATATATGACAATAGTGTTAAGATTGGAGAAAATAAAAATATACCATTGCAAATTGTCTATAGTTTACCTGCTGTAATTCTATATCATTTCAAAGATATTGAGAGATATATAAATCTTCGTAACCTGTACAACCGCAAAACAATGCAAATATATAATTTCAAAGATAAATAAATTGCAAATAAAGCAAGATGGGAGAAACATAAAAAAAAGGTAAAAGGAATGTCTAACAAACAGCAAAATGGAAAAGCCTACATAAAACCATATTGATCCTGATATTGAATGAAAATAGCTAAACACTGATCGAAAGTCAGGATTTTCAGACTAAATAAAAAAGCAGAGCCAGTCTTATGCAAAAGAGATAAACTTTACAGACAAATAGATTGAAAGTAAAACGAGAAGCAAATAAAGGCTATAGTTACCATGTGACTATCTAACAATGTAGGCATCAAGAAAAGGAGAGTTGTTAGAGGAAAAACAAGTGAAAGTCTCTAGTAATCAGCTAATACATCAAGAAGATCAGATAATTAAAAATGTACATGTGTGTAATAACATATATTTAAATTATTATAAACCTGGGAAATTTAAAAAATGATCCAGGTAGTATGAATAAAATATATTTGATGTGAATCTAAAAATTCAAGAAAGGTAATCTAGATAAATGATTCTGGTTTAACTGGAACAATTTGAAATGAATATAGAAACAATATTCATCTACCCTTATACTTATACCAAATATACGTATACCAAATATACATATACCAAAATTAAGTCCAAGTCAATTATAGGGTGTATCAGTTGCCTATGGTTACCATAACAAATTACCACTGAGTGGCTTAAAACAACATTAAGTTATTATCTGACTTTTCAAGAGGCCAGGAGTCACAGATTTTGTCAGGAATTTTACCTCCGCCTGGAAGCCTTTTGAGAGACCATCTCAAGTCTATCATGGCTTACAGTAGCTGCCAGCAATCCCAGAGCTCCTTGGCTTGTAGATGAACCACTCCAATTTCAGCCTCCAACGTCCCATTGCCTTTTCCATGTCTCCGTGTACCCTTTTCTATCTCTTATGAGGACGCTCTGATCAGAGTTAGGTTAAACCCTAATCCAATAGGATCCCACATTGATCTTTACCTAAATTATATCTGCAAAGACTGTTTCCAAAGAAGACTACAATCTGAAGTTCCAGGTGTACGTGAAATTTGGAAAACACTAAATATCACATTTAAGCCAGTGAAACTTGCAGAAAAAAGGAGATAAGACAAAATCGTTTTGACTCTGGGGTAGGCAACATTTTCCTTGACATAAAGTAACAGCCATAAAAGGAAACAATTAAAAAATGAAATATTAATAATCCTGGTAATGCAGTATTAAAAATGCAAATGGCTGGGACAGTGGCTCATGCTTGTAAATCCAACACTTTGGCAGACTGAGGTGGAAGGATCATTTGAGGCCAGGAGTTTTAGGCCAGCCCAGGCAACACAGTGAGATCTCAACTCTATAAAAATGTTTAAAAATAAGCTAGGTGTGGTGGCATGTGCCTATAGTCCCAGGTAATTGGGAGGCTGACATGGGAGGATTGTTTGAGCCTGGGAGGCTGCAGTGAGCCATGATGGCACCAATGCACTCCAGCCTGTGTCACAAAGCATCTCAAAAATTCATAATAAAAATGAAAATAATAAAAAGGAAAGCCACAAACTGTAAGGACATCTTAACAATATACATTTCTAAAATCTACCGGAATCCAGAGTTTGTTAAAAATTACTACAACTCAATAAAAGGGCAAACATCCAATTTTTAAAAGTGAGTAGAAAGATTTGAACATTTTACAAAAACAGGTATATGATTAGTTTTGGGTATATAAAAGGTTCTTTAATTATCAGAAAAATGTAAGTTAAAATCACAACCAGATAACGTAATACTAGAATGGTTAAAATTAAAATATCTGAAATATCAAATAATGCTTAGAGTTGGAAGAAACTGGCCCTGTAATACTCTTTGAAGGAGAATGCGGAATGGTGTAATCAATGTGTACTATCTGAGACTTGCTCAAAGGGTTAAACTTACACCTACTCTTTGGCCCAGCAATTCCATTCTTAGATACTCAGTAAAGATCATTTGAATCATGATTTTACCAAAAATTAGAAGTAAATGTTCCCAGTGGTTTTATTCACAGTAAGAAAAAACTGGAAACAGGAAAAGACTGAAATAGGCATGAATAAGTAAATGGATAAACAATATGAGTTATTTCCCAATAGAATACTACTCAGCAATAAATGGAAAATATTACTTCATTGTGCAGAAACATGGATACATTTCACTTAGTGAAAGGCAGATCATACTACTTGTATACATTATTTTTATAACAAATTCTAGAAAATGAAATCTAATCTTACGGTGTCACTGAGCAAATCATTGTTTCCTGTTGCTGGAGCTGATGGCGGGAAGGGGCTGCAGTGAAGCACTAGGGAAGTTTGGAGGGGGTTGGAAACAATCTGTATTTTGATTGTGTTCTTGGTTCCACAGCTATGTATTCTTTGAATTTTACACTTTAAGGAATTGTACAATATGCAATTATACCTCAAAAGTATAGTTAGCTAAATGAGTGTTTTTATTTATGCCAGGGGATAATATGGTTTCAAATGAATATTTTTCTTACCCCTAATTTCCAATACTTGCATGCAAAGGTAACTATTATAGAATAAAAGAATTAGTACTAGAGTTGAATTTCTTTTTCTTTCTTTCTCATTTTGTTTTGCTACTAAAATCAATAACAATGATGACAAGTTCAAATCATTTTTATCTTTAGTCATAGTAGTTTAATTTCAGAAATGTGTCCAGCAACAATTGCTGGCATATATACCTGAAGGAGCTTCCTACTGAGTATTCGGAAGCCTGAAAATAGGATTTTATTTTTTGAGCTTCGGAAGTTATATACTACATGGGGATCTGAAATTTGGCCTGTTGTTTGTCAGGTTATATATTTTAAGCAGAATCTAAAAATGTGTCTTGTTCAGGTGGGCTTTTTTCTTTTTCTTTTTGTACCTTTTTCTTTTGTTCTTTTTCTCCTCTTACACAAAGGAAAGGTATATGGTTTTCTCTTCCTTTGTTATCAATCTGTTCCAAGTCTAACCTGGAGGTCAGTGGCTCAGTTTCTATAAGGCTCAAAATACAAAACACATTTATTTATTCTTTGTTTTTATCTAAAGAAGCAGTCCTTTTATGGGATCTTTCCCACTATATTGTATGGCGCATAATCTACCGATAGTAAACTATTCCACGCGTTTTGCTCATAGTGAAACTGGACCTCTCATGACATAATAATCAAGTTGTGTTGATGTTTGCCTTATTGCAAAAAAAAGTACATCCTTTATTAGATGTATGTTTAAAATCTATCAGAGGTGAGACTTTGTGTTTTCTGTCTACCTATAGTGTCAGGGATATTTGTGTTTGAAATGGTGGAATAAACATGGTGATATTCCATTCCTAAGTAACAGGGGCCCTTTCAAGGCTAAGGAACAGGAGCAGAGCAAATGCTGTCTCACATGCAGGCTTCTTGCAGGAGGTGTGGCAGGAAGTCGTTGGCAACCTAAGACTTTTTTTAGAGGGGGTAAGAGAATAGATTTTAAGTGTCTTCACCGCACACACATATGCACGCACGCACACACACACACACAAAGAAAAATTAACGAGAATATTAGCTGTGTAAGGTGAGGGATACGTTAATTTGCTTGATTGGGGCAGTCATCTCACAGGGTACAAGTATATCAAAACATCAAGTTGTATACTTTTAACATATGCAGTTTAGTTGTCAATTACCGTTCAATAAAACTGAAGAAAAAAAGATGATGCTCATGAGAGACAAAAACACACATGGAAGAAACCCCTGCCACCTTTTTAATGTCAATCTAAAACCTGGTTGACCGTTTCTGCACCAACTAGTGGAGTCCTTTCTATCAAACGCTAACAACTTACAAATGAGGAAACTGGGACCCAGTGACTTCAAATACCCCAAGAAAGGATACATTGGAAGGGCTCAGAGGAAATGCAAGATTTTCTTGCCTTTGTTTTGGTGGTGGCTCTTTATAATATACAACGCATGATTTCTTCTTTTAATTGTGGTGAAAAACACACAAAATTTACCATCTTAAGCATTTTTGTATGGACCATTAACGTTACATATAGTATTAACTATATTCACACTGTTGTGCAGAAGATCTCTAGAACTATTTCATTTTGCAAATCTGAAGCTCTATACCCACATCCCCCTCCCTTCAGCTCCTAGCAACTACCATGCTACTTTCTGAGTTTGGCTACCTTAGAAACTGCTTTTGCAGTGACCATCTCTAGTCCTAATAATTTATACAAAAGCTTCTTTGCCACTGAACTTGGTATCATTAGAGATTAAGATGCTTCTCTATAAGCCTCTTTGCTCTTACTCTGATGATTTTCTTAAAATGTCAATGAGTCAAAATTTACAAAGTTGAAAATGTCAGCCAATATCACAAGATTTAGTTTTTAGAACTGAATGAAGCACATATGTATAGTATAACTCTCTGTGCCGAGCACCGTGCTAAGTGCTGTGGAGGCCACAGTAATGACTAACCCTTCTGGAAGTGGCTGGCCATGTGGTTGAGGAAATCATGATGTAAAGAATTCATTTCAGGTTGAGATTTTTGCACTCCAGTTACAGGGAACTGAATTGCAAGGAGTGAGAGGGAGACTGTTTTCAAGGAGGCCAAGGAGGGGAATATGGAAGAATTGCAACTGACTAGAGCTGAAGATTTCTAAACTCAATGACAAGGACTATTTCAAAATATTAACCCTTCGAGTTTTGTCCTCAGAGAACCAAACTGCATTTTGTGAATTACATGCCAACCCCTTTTCTACCCCTGATGTGGCGCCATTGATAAAAGTTTTCTGAATTGCCAACGGTGATGCTCACACTATCCATTCACATTTAATTGGCCAACATAAGTCAAATGGCGAAGCCTGACAATGGTGAAGGAACGCGTCAACTTCTCTCCTGGAGGGGCAACAGAGACTTGTTAAAAATAGTTTTGGGTATAGGTAATAAGGTCTGGCCAGCTACTATTTGGTTCGTTGGACTTAAAAAAAAATTAGCATTAGTTTAGACACTTAGTGTGTCTTTTGTACATTACAGTATCAACAAATTCAAACAAATAGTAGTTTCAAAAGATAAAGTATTTAATAGACAGTCCTTGAGTAGAGAATTGACAAAACATTCACCTGGTGAATCAAACCTAGTGAATACCATATGCCAAATGTCCAGGGCAGTGTCTGGAAGAGGATGAAGGCTCCGAAAGTCTGTGATGAATAAAAGCAAATAGTGCATTCCATTTTTTTCTACATTACTTTAAATTATGTTAGCAGTGACTAGAATTAGAAAGCCCTCTTACCACTCTCAAACCTGAAAAAAGTTTCAAAAACCAGACACAAGGAATTGATGGAGTTGATAGGGCCATGTGAGAGAGTGCTGTATTTTCCTGATTTTACTGGGGAGAGGATCTTTTCTGTCTTGTCTTATCTCTTGTCTTGAGACGGAGAGTCTCACTGTCTCCCAGGCTGGAGGGCAATGGCGCAATCTCCCCTCACTGCAGGCTCCGCCTTCCGGGTTCATGCCATTCTCCTGCCTCAGCCTCCCGAGTACCTGGGACTACCGGAACCAGCCACCACGCCCGGCTAATTTTTTGTATTTTTAGTGGAGACGGGGTTTCACCGTGTTAGCCAGGATGGTCTCGATCTCCTGAGCTCGTGATCCGCCTGCCTGGGCCTTCCAAAGTGCTGGGATTACAGGCATGAGCCACAGCGCCTGGCTGGATCTTTTCTTTTTTAACTTAATGTCATCTCAGCAAGTAGTTCAAAGCTGGTTGGACTATTTTCCAGCCTCACAGAGATAGATGAAAGATGTGCATTGCAACAGATCCATTCATAGATAATTAGAAGCTGGATGACTATAGACCTCTAGAATAAATAAATACGCTCTTTTATCAACTCCAAAGACATTATTTTTCAGACACATACCATACATCAACGTTCTTTGAAAATAAATCATGTGTTCCTAGCCATTGGAAAATAATTAGCCATGTACTAGTTAAGTGGTATAAAAAGCTGAAAATAGAAAAATCAATAAATAATGAGAGGGAGTTAAGCTAACTTTGCTGCAGAGTAAATTCGTTTCTCTTTTCCAAATAAACAGGGCCCGTTGGATTTATTAGTTGTCTACAAATCTGCGTCCTCCTAGGATAAGTTCGCCATTATAGTCTGTTCATTATTTAGGGTTGTTGAATACACATCAATAATCATTTTACATTTAACAATGGTTGTGATTTTTATATTTTTCTGTTTTGTTTCTTTTGTTTGTTTTCTCATTGCTTTGTCAATAATGCACAAAACAAAGATGTAAGTGTTTTGATGGTTTAAGGCTTCATATTGTTTAGCTTATTGTTTTGTTCCTAGGTAGTAAATATTTTATTATAATCGCCATGCAGAAGTTTTGAGGTCATTGATAAAATACAAACCTTGAAAACAGGAGTGATGAGGCTCAGTAATGTTTTTGGTCCCTTTTACCTGTAAAATATTATGATTCTTCATTCTCACAAGATAATGTATTCTTTAGTTGAGTATATACATTTATTTTTATTTCCTGTCTCCTTTTTTCCCATCTATATATTTTTTATCCTTGCATATCTAACAAGTGTTTGAGGTGGTTGCCATTACTGCATACATTAACAAAGGAAGGAGAAAACACAGTCATTACTAAATTGTCTAGGTGCATTCTATTTGCAAATTAATCAACATTAAGGCCCTGCAGGTGAAGTAGCAGACTAGCAGGACATCTGGTATCCTGAGAAGCATTAGGCAGAGGCTGACCCCAACCTTACCAGGATTGATTCACCCTGACAAATTAAGAAATTACTTAAATTATGGGCCGGATGTGGTGGCTCATGCCGGTAATCCTAGCACTTTGGGAGGTCGAGGCAGACAGATGACTTGAGGCCAGAAGTTCCAGACAAGCCTGGCCAACACTGTGAAACCTCATCTTTACTAAAAATACAAAAATTAGCCGGGTGCGAACCCAGGAGGCAGAGGTTGCAGTGAGCCAAGATTGTGCCACTGCACTACAGCTTTGGTGACAGAGTGAGACTCTGTCTCAAAAAAAAAAAAAAAAAAAAAAAAAAAACTGGGTTATTTGTGACATTTTTCTAATGTTTATCCAGTTAATAAGGAGTTCCCCACAAGTGGGCAAAATAATTGGGAAAACCATAGATATGTTAGAGGATGAAAGTGATAGAGAAATAACAAAGTAATGTATTAATGATGGCCTGTCAATGTACTTCAGAACATGTCTTACTGCCTTCGGAATGCTCCCATAGACTGGGCAGCTTATAAACCACAGAAATGGATTTCTCACAGTCCTGGGAGGATTAGGTTGCCAGCGTGGTCGGGTTCTGGAGGGCCCTCTTACCTGTTGCAGAGAGCAGCCTTTCCGTGCGTCCTCACATGGCAGAAAAATGAGCAGGGAGCTCTCTGGCGTCCCTTTTCTAAAAGCACTAATCGAAATCCAGTTTTCTAAGGGCACTAATCTGAATCACTAGGTCCCCCCTCATGGCATAATCACCTCCCAAAGACCTTTCATGTTAATACTTTCACTTGGGGGATTAGGATTTCAGCCTATAAGTTTGGAGAACAGAAATACTGAGTCATAACAGAATCTAAGGACCACACAATGAAACGGGGTTTCCCTGTGACAAGATTTGCGTCCATGAGAAATTCATACCCATCATTCCTCAGAGAAAACTGATCTGCATCTGCCACTCGAGTCTGAAGGATTTCTCAAGTTGCCCTTGTAGAGGCACCAAGCAGGTTCTTCAGATTGGTTATGACGATGCTTGGGGGTGCTGAATACTTTCTATAGGATACCAAACCAGGATGTTTTAAAGAGAAGTTTACAAAACTCAAATTTCATAGGTCGTCTTTGCAAAACCCAGTTTGGCTAAACAAATGCCTATAATTTAATCCAGAAGAATTACTTCTTAAAAAAACGTTAAAGACTTAAAGACACATGAAATATAAAATCAATTTTTATAAGAGTAGGATGTAATGATCAATAAAGGCTTTAAAGTATAAAAATACATTAGGATAAAATGATATAAGCTAAATGGAAAAGAACTCCAAATTCAATGAGGAAATGAAGCAATCTATAATTTCTTTGAAGAAGAGCTTGTTCCTGTTTTTTAAATGGAAATTGCTGACTTTCAAATTTCTATGGTTTTTAGATTTCAGTGGATATGTTCACAGATGATGTAACAGTTTTATTTTAAAACGTCAATATTTACAGTGTCAGCAATTATACTCTTTCTAATTATTTCAGTAAATTAGAAACTTCTCAGATTCATCTTAAAAGGTGTGAATTGATATGTCATTTTTTGGTTCTGTTACAGAAGAGATATAAAAGCAAAAATGTCCTGATGGCCTTTGTTATGGAGAATTGCTATCTCAAATACATCCAGTAATAAGTGTAATGGCTGGTGAGAGAAAGACGGAGGTGGAGAGAGTGATGAAGGGAGAATGGTGCCACCTGCCTAGGTTGACGTGGTCTGAATATGTACGTCTCCAGGGTATGGCATGTGAGGCTCAAACCTAGATTCTGCAGAGCTGCATCACCCAACAGCCACATGTGGATATCTTCATGTAAACTAACGAATACGAAGCTAAAAATTCAGTTCTTGTGCCACATTAGCCAACTCAGGGGCTCACTGGCCACAGCTCATTGTGCCTCACGGCTACCCCATCTGACAACACAGAGTATTTCTGTTGCTGCAGACTGTTTTATTGGATGGAACTAATATTGAGGAATGGGTAGATTGCATAAAGGTCACTTTTCTTAATTGGACTTGACCTCACCTTTAGGCAACAGAAGACATCTATTTTTCCTTGACAAGGGTCTATATAGTATGATACAGTAGGTACTGTGTGTCACACACTTGGGGATGACACACATTATATTCAGATAATGTGAACATGTGGAAGGTTGACAAGCTTTAAGCAGAATGCAAAAAACTGATAATTGAGCACATTTTGAAGCTATATACTTTATTTTTTAATTATAAAAGAGTGCTTTATTATAGGAAAAATTTAAATATAACCCACGATACTGAAAATAATGTAAATGGCATTTATAGCCTTGGTCAGATGTTCAAAATTGAACTTTACCTTAGGCCTTATTTTATAGAATGGGATATTTCTGAACATATCACTTTTCCTCTTAGAATCAGAAAAACCCAAGCATTAAACTTCAACATTTGTACGATTCCCTGTTCACAATTTAAAAAAGTGATACTGGTTATTGGAGACCAGACCTTCAGTCAGCTCATCTAAATGAATAATTCTTTGGTTTGTTATTAAATCATTTTCCTCGATTAAATTTTGTCTCAGGTTAAAGGTGGTACAATGTATTCTAATCTGACACAAATTGTACTAATCTATTCTTAGAGAAATTTTGAAAAACTTTCCATGAGCTGTTACGAAAATTAGTTATTCCTTAATATTTAGCAATAAAACCTCTCATTTTGAAAGGTACAAATGAGTTTAATTTATTGAATGTATTAACAGTGATTAGAATAAAAAGCTTTTATAAGTCAGACCAATGTAAATCCAAATAGTTGTTAGAGTAATAAATTTGAATAATTAGAAATATCATTGAGAATATAAAATGTAGAAAATTGGTAAAGAGACAGCATTTGATGTACTCTGCAGAAAAAAACTATTATTGACTTGTGGTGAGATAGATAAGTAGTTGCATTTATCCCAAAGGGGGATTATTGATTGAGGTTATTAAGGTCAATATTTATCTCAAGTGAAAAATAAATCTTGATTGTTTCATTGAGTCAAAATGCCAATACATATTTTGTTACAAAAACACGAAAAATGCACTGTAGTCATATTTTAATATTGTCTCTTAACAATGATTTTCATGGGAACCGCTATCTTACTATATTTTTTTAAAATAGAATCTCTCAAGATAATAAGCACATAATTTATCATGGCCCATTTGGGTGCATCATTCTTTGTTCTTTTGTTTTTGCTTTTTATGTTCCTTTCTAGAAGAGCTATGTTCACCCACACCTCTGTTTGAACTCTTTTTTTTTTTTTTTTTTTTTTTTTTGGTGTAGAAGCAGCAACCATTAATTTTGTAAAAAGGAAAAACAAGTTCTCACAGGTAACCTGATGGTCCCTGGGTGTTGCAGACGAGCCGCGGATGAGAGACAGGGTCCTTCTGGGAGGCGCCATTGAAGCCTCAGTTGATTCCCAGGTTTGATGAAAGAGCAGAGAAAGGTCTGTGATTTTTGCAGGAACTGGGCAGGATATGAGCCACTTCTATCGCTTAATTGCCACTCCTCAGGTGAAACAAGGTGCTAGGACAAGTTGAGGCACTCTACAAAGGGTGCAAATCAGTGTGTGTGTGTGTGCGTGCGCACACTCTTGTATGAGTGTGTGCTTGTGTGTTTGTGGGTGCTCACTGCTGAGCAGCAAGGGTGATGGAGGATTAAAAGTCTCCACCTTTGCCAGTCCGTTTGCTTGACTGCTTGTTTCTTTTTGGGGTAGAGTCAGGAGTGAGGCATGCATGGCTCATACGTGCAGTTATGTTCCTAACAGTAACTGTCAGCCCTCCCAGTTGTCTCTGTCAGCCTGTATTTGCAAATGTGTTTTATTGTTAATACTGGTGAGATGAATCTGCCACTGGTGAGTCTGGAGCAGCACTCTTAGAGCATGTGGTTACTTTGTAAATAGCCAGGTTTGAGCCAATGTCCAGGTCTCCTAAACCCCTGAGGACACTGACATTCTCTTCTGCAAACTGAGCAGCATCGGTCACACGAGGGGGTCATGTCACACACATGGCACACAGACGATGCAGGTGTAAGGGGCTTTACTGACTCGCATGAGCTCATCTTCTGCTTGTCCGTCCTGCCTGTTCCTGCCTCCATGGCCCTCCTTCAACCCACTGCTATGGCTTTGTGGGAGTTTCTAAGTTTGTTAATCCAGCGCACTGTAGAGAAAAATAAATAAATCTGGTTTCAGATGAGTTGGCATAGTCTGCTGGTATCTGCTGAAAGAGAATGCTTATGTTATTATAATTCTTTTCAGTAACTAGAAGACTGGGGTAAAAGGAAAACCCTCTCCCTGGCAGAATTCTGAACTACATTTATCATGGTGCCGTCTTGAACAGGGCCCCAGGGTACACACAACAACGACGTAAACCAGGGCCCTGTGCTCAAAGTCTTGGGAGAGGCAAGAGCACAAGATTGCTAACAGGGAGGCTTGCAGCAGAAGGGGTCAGATGCACTTCACAATGAGCCCAGAGAGCAGGGTGACCTACCTGTTCAAACTTTCTGAATTTTTGCTTCTGTTAGCGATAACATCCTGCATCTTACGAAATGCCTCAGTTCCAGGCCCAACTGGACTGCTGGTCACTCTGCTGGAGGATGAGAACACTCTCCTGTTTGAGTACTCATGAATCGCTGCCTGCAAGGGGGATGCTCTTAGGGGCCATAGATGCCCTCTCTGTCTGATGACAGCTGCCCTGCTCCACCCCATACCAGTGTTTCTCAGTGGGATCATGAGCAAAGCAGCCGTGCAAGGCTGCTGGGGCTTGGCCTGAGCTCAATCATGAGACTTCCACAGCCAGTCCAGCTGCTGTCCCTGCAAAGCCTTGTTTACCAGTGAGGAAACCAATATCCAGGCTCCAGTGCAGTGCCAACGTCTAGGGGGCTGTTGGCTTCCAGGTGGCACCAGGCTGCTCTGAGACAGAAGCACCGGGCATCTCTCACTAAAATGAGCATGGATTCCGGATGTGGACTTGCTTTCTCTTTCTGCCAGCCTCAGCTCTTGTACATTTTCTGAATTCCTCATTGCTGTCCTGGTGACCTAAATACCATGACACACACTTTGGAGGAGGAAGTCGACATCACACTCAGAGCTGTGGCTGTGGGACATGCAGCCCTGGCATCCCCACGAGCCGGTGTCTCATCAGGTCGGGATGCTGTCCTGAAGGACCTTGTACCCTGGATCTTCCTTACAGAGCCTGACACAGGTCAGAACCCCGTGGGACCAGCCGAAGATTCCTTCTCTGGCTCCAGTCGCGGGTGGAAGAGTTCAACGGTTACGGCCTGGCACGCAGCGCTAAGTGGCCAGGGCAGCGGGTGCCTGCAGTATCGTGGGTAGAACACAGTCCTTCCTGAGACAGGCATCGCTGGGCTTTGCCTCCGTGGGGCCCAGCCCAGCCCAAGCCTGCTTCTGCAGACTTCCTCACAAATCCAGAATACCCTCACAGAATATTTCTCTTCTTCTTAATTTAGTCAGACTGAACTTATTTTATTGGAATCGTCAGTACTGACTATACAGAAGCGAGTGGCTCCTTTCAGCATTCAGATGGCCATTGCACTCAGGCAGAGCTGAACAGCATTTCTAACAAATAGGACCTCAAGCCCAATCCTGATGCAAACTCAATCATTGCCCTGTTGTCTGTTCTATTGGCTGTGCTTCTTTATGAATTTGAAGATATCATCTGTCCACTTCTGAGTGTTCTCCTTGATAATGAGGAAATGTTGCTTTGATTATACGTGTTTGTTGTGAAAACTACCTCATGGGGAATTTCTTTAACTGTAGGGTTTGATGCCCCTAAGTGGAGCCGTACATAATGCCAGATATCAGAATCTCCTCTGAAGATTCGTGGCTCTGTCTAATCCCTAAAGCAGGTTCTATACACCACGCTGTGATCATCCCTGCTACCGTGTTTCTTAAATGCACTCTGTAGGGTGTTAGTGTGGCACATCTTGTTACAATGTCCTTACAGGAAAATGAACTTTGAGTTCTAGCTTATTAAATGTGGGTCTTTACAAGTGACATTTAAGTGGTAACAGTGTTAAGAAACCCCAGCCCAAAGCCTGCATAGGCTTTCAAATGAACCTCCACTATTTGGAGTTTTAAGTGTCTACAGGTTATGAGCAGTTTAAAATGTATACTTTACCCTTTAATCACGCTCTATCCACCTGATCATAACCCCCATATTACACATTTTCCAATATCTCTTGCTGCTTTCTGGCTAGAAAAAGAGGCTGGAAACACACTCTAGACATACAACCATAAGTGGCTTATTATTTATGAAGTTCACAGTAGTTGTTCATCATTGAAGTGCTTAATAGTGCTGTTCAACGCAGTCATCAATGGAGTTCTATTTTTCTCCCTATAATTAGTAAATTATTTATTTTGAAGGATTTTTCTATTTTTAAAAAAATAATTAAGGGTTTTTGTGCTTAATGCATAGGTAGAAAAATGTAAACAAACTATTTGGCTAAATGACGCCCATCAATTTCTGTGCACTGCTTTCCCATGACAATATCTAATTGCTTATTGGATATGCATTAATATTTTCATTTAAAAAGTTGCCTATTGGCTTTTCAGAATTTTTTTTTTGTTTATGAAAAACTGCTTTCTTATGTCTGATTTGAATTTTTTGTTAATTTTTATTTATGCCCTTTTGTACTATCATCAATCAACCTTTAACAGGGATTATCTCAGAAGAATTGCCAGCTTACAATGTCTATTTATTTATCTGAATTACTGTGCTGCTTCCAGGCTGTTTTCCCATTTCTAGCAGTGCATTGCAGCCTTCACTGTTTATTCCTGTGGGGAAAAAAATGCCTTCATTACCTAATGAGAGGTTTATTCCAGCATATCAACTATTGTTTAGATGGTGCACCAGAAAATATTATTGCCTATCTCAGTGTTAACTTTGCCTTCTTTCTTCTTCCCCTAACTTTAGTTTGGCTCATGGGTGCACAGAATTAAGTCTTTGTTTTCAAGCTCCCATTACTCTTAGGTGATGATATGCTGACTTAGAGTCAAGGGTCTACACCTGTAAATATTGAATTAAACTTGAAAAAATCCTTCTGATGCACACTTTGCCCCTTTCTCATTTCCCCATTGGTCTTCCTGGGATGAGTGTCAAAGGGGGAAGGCTGGGAGTTCCGGTGTAAGGGCTGGCACACTAGCAGTCTTTCTTGACTAACAGAACAAGGTCTTGCCCTTGGTGAGCTGAAAGGCTCAGGACCTTAAATATCTTAGTACATTTTCCGTGTAATCCACAGGAAGCTTTTTACACTCTACTTACATGGGCAAAAAAAAATCATATTCATGTCATTTTTTGTGGGTTTTCTCACATGTAGCTGAATCCGGTGATAAACAGATACATTTGCTGTTTTTTCTTAGATCAATGAAACAATAAAAACATTGGATTTTATCTTGCCTAACTCCATATCCAATATTTCAAACCTTCCTGTAACTTCTGCTACAAGTAGTCATCAAGCTGTTTGAACATCTTCTGTTGTGTGGACACTCCATCTCCCTGCTCAACTAATCAGTTCAAATATCTCCTTTTAAGATGAAATAAAATTCAGGTAATTCATCTGATAAAAAGCAGATATTTGAGAATAAAAGGCAGCTATTGTATCTTCATTGATATGGTTCTCCAAGCTATAAAGTTAAAATAATGTTAACTCTTTCAATTTCCTCTATCATTGTAGCTACTAATATGTAAATTAAAGTTCACTTCTGTTTTCATATGTGGTGGCCATAGATGAAAACGATTTTCTAGTTCAAGTCTGATGGGAGTCAAGTAGTCGCCTTTCTCTCTGGCTTCCTGCAGCAAGTGTTCCTGACAAAAGTGAATGAGTGGTAATATACACCCTGGTCTCCTTCAGTTTATGAAATATTGCTCTATGGTTGCTGGCCGCCCCTGGCTTGCCGTGGGTGTGGGTGATGCATTTCCCACCCTGGTCATCAGCTGCTCACCTCTAGTGCTCTTCATCACCCCTTCTTCTCACTTCTCTCTTTCACGCTTACTTTTGTGATTGAGTTACCAAATACTGCTGTGTTCATTTATTTGTTTTTATTTTTTTTCTTTTCTGAGATGGAGTCTTGCTCTGTCACACAGGCTGCACTGCAGTGGTGCTATCTCGGATCACTGCAACCTCCACCTCCTGGGTTTGAGCAATTCTCCTGCCTCAGCCTCCAGAATAGCTGGGGTTACAAGCATGCACCACCACACCTGGCTAATTTTTGTATTTTTAGTAGAGATGGGGTTTCACCATGTCAGCCAGGCTGGTCTCAAACGCCTGACCTCAAGTGATCCACCCACGTCGGCCTCCCAAAGTGTTGGGATTATAGGCATTAGCCATTGCGCCTGGCCTGCTGTGTTTGTTTAAAGGCACATGGATTATGTTTTGACATTTTATATATATATATATATATATATATTTATATATATATTTATGTATATTTATATATATATTTTTATATATTTATATATTTATATATATTTATATATATATTTATATATATTTATATATTTATATATATTTATATATATATTTATATATATACATACACACACATACACACACACACACATACATATACACATGTATATTTAATATATATATACACATATATATATATATATTTTTTTTTTTTTTTTTTTTTGAGATGGAGTCTCGCTCTGTCACCAGGCTGGAGTGCAAAGGCCCGGTCTCGGCTTACAGCAACCTCCACCTCCTGGATTCAAGCGATTGTCTCCTCTCAGCCTCCTGAGTAGCTGGGATTACAGGGGCCTGCCACCACACCCAGCTAATTTTTTGTATTTTTAGTAGAGACAGGATTTCACCCTGTTTGCCAGGCTGGTCTCGAACTCCTGACCTTGTGATCTGCCCACCTCAGCCTCCAAAAGTGCTGGGATTACAGGCGTCAGCCACCGTGCCTGGCCAAATAATTTATTTTTTAATGGTCACAACTTACCTTTTTTTCTATAGTGGTAGCGTTCCTGGGAAATTGTGTCTGTCAAAATGGTGGCGTTCCTTAGGAGCAAGTATGTTAAGTGGGCACATTGTGGACCATCATAAAATATTAGATGCATAAAATTAACTTAGAAGGGAGGTCACCTGGTACAGCCCTCCTATTTGGCAGACAAAAAACTAAGGCCCAAGAGATGAAGTGATGAAAGTCACATATTGTGTCAGAGATTCAAATTAGATTAAAGGACCCCTAATCTTTGTTCTTTACTCTGTATAACCTCTTGCATGGCTCATTCCACACTGATTTAGAAAAAGGGTTGCACGAAGTGGCTCCTCCCACCTGATCCTTCAGTCAACCCAATTATCTCTTCTAAAATCTATTTTAAGTCTTGAGACTGACTTTACACATTTATTTGAGATTTTTTTTAAGTTTCACTGATAAATCACTTGTTTGACAAAGTA
The DNA here is from genome assembly GCF_029289425.2 of Pan paniscus. Lineage (NCBI taxonomy): Eukaryota > Metazoa > Chordata > Mammalia > Primates > Hominidae > Pan > Pan paniscus. Next base: position 20,543,265 of record NC_073256.2, read on the forward strand.
AGGATTCAAGTGAAATTCCCAGGAAAATAACTTTTCATGTAATAGGAGCGTGGGACGCTAAAGACAAATTAGTTTTCCCAATCACTGAGATTAATCAGAGGACTGTTTGTGACTGCCAGAAAGGAAGGAAAATGCTTCTGTACATTTTTTGTGTGTGTGGTGAGGGTTGCAAAGGGAAAGAAAAACTGGAACTACGCTATAGCTACTAAATGGATACACCAGGGTGACAAATGCCTCAGGCACATCTCTGCCTTGGAAGCCAGGACAGATCAGTGAGAGCCTGTGCTTCCAGACCGGGAACTGGCAAAACAAATATAGGCTGCTCCAGGCTTGCTTTTGCTAACTGGTTTCTTTTTTTCTTTTACACCAGGGGTAGTCCAGCCATGGTCTGGACAGGGATGAACAGAAATTTCTGGAAAGGGAGCTTTGCCATCACTACCATTGGAAGACTACTTAAGATGTCTCACTAAAATCTTTCTTTTTTAATCATTATACTGTAAGTTCTGGGGTACATGTGCAGAATGTGCACGTTTGTTACATACGTATACATGTGCCATGGTGGTTTGCTGTACCCATCACCCCATCATCTACCTTAGGTATTTCTCCTACTGCTATCCCCCCGCCACCTCCCACCCCCCACAGGCCCCAGTGTGTGATGTTCCCCCCCGTATCCATGTGTTCTCATTGTTCAACTCTTATGAGTGAGAACATGCAGTGTTTGGTTTTCTGTTCTTGTGTTACTTTGCTGGGAATGATGGTTTCCAGTTTTATCCACATCCCTGCAAAGGACATTAGCTCATCCTTTCTTACGGCTGCATACTATTCCATGCTGTATATGTGCCACATTTTCTTTATCCAGTCTACCATTGATGGGCATTTGGGTTGGCTCCAAGTCTTTGCTATTGTGAACAGTGCTGCAATAAACATACATGTGCATGTGTCCTTATAGTAGAATGATATATAACCCTTTGGGTATATGCTCAGTAATGGAATTGTTGGGTCAAATGGTATTTGTAGTTCTAGATCCTTGAGGAATCGCCACACTGTCTTCCACAATGGTTGAACTAATTTACACTCCCACCAGCAGTGTAAAAGCATTCCTGTTTCTCCACATCCTCTCCAGCATCTGTTGTTTCTTGACATTTTAATGATCGCGGTTTTAACTGGTGTGAGATGGTATCTCATTGTGGTTTTGATTTGCATTTTTCTAATAACCAGTGATTATGAGCATTTTTTCATATGTTTTTTGGCTGCATAAATGTCTTCTAGAGAAGTGTCTGTTCATATACTTCACCCACTTTTTGATGGGGTTATTTGTTTTTTTCTTGTAAATTTGTTTGGGGTCTTTGTAGATTCTGGATATTAGCCCTGTGTCAGATGGATAGTTTGCAAAAATTTTCTCCCATTCTGTAGGTTGCTGTTCACTCTGATGATATTTTCTTTTGCTGTGCAGAAGCTCTTTAGTTTTATTAGATGCCATTTGTCAATTTTGGCTTTTGTTGCCATTGCCCTTGGTGTTTTAGTCGTGAAGTCTTTGCCTATGCCTATGTCCTGAATGGTACTGCCCAGGTTTTCTTCCAGGGTATTTATGGTTTTAGGTCTTATATTGAAGTCTTTAATCCATTTTGAGTTAATTTTTGTATAAGGTGTAAGGAAGGGATCCAGTTTCTGCTTTCTGCATATGGCTAGCCAGTTTTCCCAACACCATTTATCAAATAGGGAATCCTTTCCCCATTGCTTGTTTTTGTCGGGTTTGTCAAAGGTCAGATGGTTGCAGATGTGTGGTGTTATTTCTGAGGCCTGTGTTCTGTTCCATTGGTCTATATATCTGTTTTAGTACCAGTACTGTGCTGTTTTCGTTACTGTAGCCTTGTAGTATAGTTTGAAGTCAGGTAGCGTGATGCCTCCAGCTTTGTTAATTTTGCTTAGGATCGTCTTGGCTATGCGAGCTCTTTTTTGGTTCCATATGAAATTTAAAGCATTTTTTTTCCTATTCTGTGAAGAAAGTCAATGGTAGCTTGATGGGGATAGCATTGAATCTATAAATTACTTTGGGCAGTATGGCCATTTTTCATGGTATTGATTCTCCCTATCCATGAGCATGGAATGTTTTTCCATTTGTTTGTGTCCTCTCTTACTTCCTTGAGCAGTGGCTTGTAGTTCTCCTTGAAGAGGTCCTTCATGTCCCTTGTAAGTTGTATTCCTAGGTATTTTATTCTCTTTGTAGCAATTAGGAATGGGAGTTCACTCATAATTTGGCTCTCTGTTATTGGTGTATAGGAATGCTTGTGATTTTTGCACATTGATTTCATATCGTGAGACTTTGCTGAAGTTGCTTATCAGATTAAGGAGATTTTGGGCTGAGACGATGGGGTTTTCTAAATACACAGTCATGTCATCTGCAAACAGACAATTTGACTTCCCCTTTTTCTAATTGAATAGCGTTTATTTCTTTCTCTTGCCTGATTGGTCTGGCCAGAACTTTAAAATCTCACACTCTAATCTTGAATTTGAGAGACAAAGGGCAGACAATAACAATAAATGTGTAAATAATACAATAAACAACACTATGAATGAACAATAGACAATAATAGAACAGAAGAGCATTAGGAGTTCAGGACTATTAGGCACGTTATTAAATAATATCCCAAGAGAGGGCATGGTTTGAGGCTGAAGAAAAATTGCTTCTGAAGTGTCCTACTGTCTTCATATTTTCATGCTGTTTACAGGGACCTCCTTGACTGGATATATTACCCTCTTCTACTGAAGTGGCTTGGTCTTACCATCCCATGTGGATTCAGCAGGGAGGAAAGGCCCATAGATGCTGTTCAAGCACATGTCATGCTGCTGGGAGCTGTGGACTCCTGGGTTTTCTCCCCTCCCAGGCTCTGAACCATTTGCAGTAGAGGTCAGATTTAGTCATCACCTTCTCCCAGTGTCTGACTCAGCCTGACACATAGCAGGCACTGACATGTTAAGTGTTCTTTATTAATTAAACTCATTAGACAATTACACATTTATTAATTAAAAGTTATAATAAGTTAACAAATTTATTTTCACAAAAAACATGATGCTCATAAGGAAGAACCTGTGAAAAATATGGGCGGTGGAAGCCAGGATAAAGAAAGGCCTGCCGAGAAGGATTGTACTTTCCTCCAGGACCCCTGTCCCAGCAGCAGACAGGTGCCCACAAGGGGCTCCATGCAGTGCTGGGACATGCTGCATCTGGGGTAGGGGTGGCTGGGAGCCTTCCTCCAGCCTATTGCTGCCAGCGGGGCTGGGACAGCCACCTTCATGCACGTCAACCAGATGTGCTGGGTGCACTCACTCTCCTGCACCCATGCCTAGCCCCTGCTCAGGCTTGGCGAGGGAGGGGAAGTTGGGTGGGACTCAAGGTCCACAGGGTCGGGGAACAAGCAGCTTGAGAAAAGTTCAGAAGAGGAGATAGTGTTGTGGCTGTAGATGGGATCTCCTAGAAACTGAGGCCTCAAGTCTCCCTGCAGTCTGCATCGTCCCATCAGATTTCACTTACGAAGCACAATTTCAAAGATGAAATATTAAGGATTCAGAACTGCAACCACAGATCATCAATCCCTAAGTGCAGAAACCTTCAGAGCCCAGGGCCCTCCAGACTGCCCTGGTCCCACCTCCTTGAAGCTGGGTCTTGGTCTCATGTGGTGGGATTGCCGACAGGACTGGCCTGGCTTTGGCAAACTCTCAAAGACTGCACCCCCAAGCCCACATGTTCAGGAGCACCCTGAGGGTCCACAGTGAGAAACGTCCCCGCGGGGAGTGGGCTCTCCCTGCACTGCGCGTGGAGCAGCAGAGCCTGAGAGGAAGGGAAGCACCTGCCTGAACCTCAGCCCAGGCGACACCTCCTTGTTCTGCAACCACCTGCACCCTGCATGTCTTTCATGATCTCACTGAGCCATGAAAATACTTACAGCCGTGACTGATACTGAACTTCCTATCCATCCTGAAAAATGGGCGCTTAAGACAGATGAAATTAGGTTAGAAAAAATAAAGAAAAGGGGCATTTCCTGAAGCTAACTGTTGTCAAGCAACTTCCTAACAGTTACCACTGAGACTCTACCTACCTCTGAAGTCTGCAAACTCTGAGTCAGAATTTCAAGGCTCCCTCTCCCGACTCTCGGCGGTCGTCCAATGCTGCAGGCACAGTGCAGTGGAACATTTATAATCCAGTTAGGTTTGTAAATTTTCATCTGGTCCCAGACAGACTGGGGACACACGCAAATCCAAATATGAATTTTGGAGAGGGTGGATATTATAACAAAAGCACAGAAGGAGCATGAAGAGATAAAGGAATATGTCTAGTACCGAATAGGTTTAAAATGTTTTTTCTTATTTAATTTTTTTAAACAAGGAAAAGACAAAATCTATTCCCAATTAAATTACCTAGTAAAAGTAAAGTTTAACACAGTTAAAACAAAGTTATGAAATTATGAATGATGTCATGCACGTGTCAAAGCCTGATCTTTGTAACAATTTAATCATGGCTTAGGTATTTCCATACACTCTCATACTTTCGTTACTTATATTTTACAGAAGAATTCTACCTGGAAGAAAATAGTGCCAGAATATAGATAGCTTCAAAGAAGTGTAATTTTGCTCTTTAAAATTTCTTAAAGAAATTATGCTAATTTTTATAACAAAATCTATATATGTATAAAAATAAGCAGATAAAATACAAAGACTATTTCAGAAATAGGTGGGATTGATGTCTCTGAGATAAATTCGCTGACTCTTGCTCTTTAAAATGAGCTTCAGGTCATCCCAAAAACATCCCTATTTTCTCTGCTCCTTTCTGTCATCCCCTCACTTCCTCCCCTGCCACCCTATACTGTTCTTGGTGATGATTTTTCAGCAAATTTCCTAATATGTCTAAATTTATACATTGCCCTGTTCTTTCATCATCGCCTCTCTTCTCTCACAAACACAGTTTTCTAGTGTTTTTTTGGGAGAAAAGGAGAAATTGCCCATCTACTCACAGATTTGGCATAAACTATATAGAGATGTAGGGATTCCATTTTAGAAAGTCTACCAGGATACAGTACAGTTCTTGAGGAAGGTGAAGGTGAATTAATAAGGTAATGGAATATACCTTGTATGTGTTGGTCCAGCTAAGCCATTCTTGTCCCATTTGCAAAATTGAGTCAGGCTACATAGTCTTCTTTTTCTATCAGACCTAACTGGTAGGTACATCAATTAGGGGAAATAAATCAGCAATTAAGATTCTTCATATAAATTCCCAACTCTTCTCTCTCCTATCTCTCTCTCTCTCTCTCTCTCAGCCCCCCACCCCATACATAGAACACAGATAGCCAATATGTCCACATTCAGTCTCATGGCAGTGTTCAATTTGGTCTTCTCTCTTTTGTTACTCATTTTCTATTACTTATTTCCTTAACCTTCAGAGGTGTGCATGTGATACATTATGACCTTATCTATCCACCCTTGTCTGGAATTCAGATGGTGCATGTAAATGCATTTTCAGAATAAGGAAGTTTTTAGGAAGTTCCTTGATGTTACCCATTATGGATAGAAAACTTGCTGATATTCACCACCCATCATTCTACAAAAGCATGCACCGAACATGATGTCTCCCCTTCACTCTGCCTCCGTGGTCTGTCTATGCTCCATAATTATGGTACTGAACTGCACGTGCAGATCACTGCAGAAGTAATTAAAGTGTCCAGGATGACTTGTCCCTACATTGAATGGCCCCTGAATGATGAATTTTTAAAGCACCTTTGTCTATAGTTTTATGATATTTGGTCGCCTGTGCTGCATACCTCATTTCTTATTGCTCATAGTGTTCTCTACACCCCTTTAAGCCTCCAACTTTTAACTTGTTTCTTTCAGGATTCCATAGGCTCAACAATGACCCAAATGTTTACAATTCCATTTAAATAAATTTTTGATGTTATTCTCTCAAAAATAAAGGAGAGTATATGGACTGTAGTATGAGATGATTTTACTGCTGGTTTTATTGTTGTTAAGCTACTCTTTTTCTACTTTTTTCATTTTCTTGGTAAAGGGATCAGGTCATAGTACTATGAATCAATAGAACTGTTTGACTTTCAGCAGGTCATCCTGTTTCTAAGTGTCTGTTTTATCATCACTAAAAAGAATAGATTTGATAGAATGATTCCAAAAGTTCCTGACATGTGAAAAGTTTATAACTCTAAATGAGATGTACGTATGCATATAAATAAGAGTTTGAGGATGATTATAGGGAACATAATAAAAAGCTACATAGTAATTTTTGAGTCTAATGATGTAAGTATAATGATATAGACTTAAAATTATGGAAATAAAGACAATATAGTCATATATTACATGATATCCTTTTGTTATGAATATACTGAATCATTAATTGTTCATAAAACAAATATGCTATCAGAAGGATTCTTATATAATTCTCTTTTCAAGCAAATGCATAAAATATACCATATATATGTAACTTTGTATTGTTTGAAATGTGTTGTATTAACTAGCTAAGTGTTGGCTAAAGTATGTCAGATTTTTTTCTAAAGAGTGTGGAAAGGAGAGCATTCAATATATTTTAAGGCGTTGGATATAGGTTAGATCTCATGGTCGTCTTTTTGGTGCAGTTGTTCTTGTTATCGGCAAGATAATTCTTTGTCAGTGTCATATCTCCATGAAAGTTCAAACTGATGATAGCAGGTAGTAAAATATGTATATTAAAACAATTTATCTGCACTGTTTATGATGGTAGAAATCTAGCTATACTTTTTATAATAAGGTTTCTTGAACCACACATCAGAACACACATTCCAGTCTTCATGAGTTCATTTGACTGTGGGAATGCTTTTAAGAATTTTGTTTTCAGGAAGGTGGGAAGTATTGTTTTAGAAATGAATACCATCATACAATATGAGTGCATTTCCATTGAAAGAAAGAATCAGAAGACTTTCAGTGATGCTGATCTTCCATTGTGACCCAGTTTCCATAGCGAACGTGACACAGTCACTGAGAAAAGGCAAGCAAAATGACCGGCACCAATTTTCTGAACCAATGTTGTTGTAGATAAATAACTGCTATCTCAAAACTAGGAGAAACATATTAAAATATATAGATTTTTCTGCTTGGTAGATTCCTGCATGAACTCTTGCAAAGTTGGCATCAATTGGCAATGACCCAACAAGAGATAGTAAACAAAAAAAGCTAAGAAAACAAAATGATGTTTTCCAAGTGGCTTGTCTTGCTCTCTGTGTGCTGTAATTTTTGCTTGAATTTTGACAGCTAATCAGTGGTAGGTATATGTTGCCTGTGAGTCTTCATCTTGCAGCAATGAAGCTTGGAGCCAAATTGACAGTGATTGCATTTTAAGTATCTATCAGCTCAAGAATTTACAAATACACAGAGGTTTTTGCAGAGATATTGACCATATGAAACCAAAGTCTTCTGAAATATAACTGCCTTTATTAATTCAGATTCATTGAGCCCCTATTATGAATCCAGAGCCTGAAGTTTGCCCACTGCTATGAAAGAAATGCAGGAAAAAACATACATTCTGCTTTATTGTTCAGTATCTAATAGTTGAAATAAAGCCTGTGTACAGCCATAAAGCATAGCACAATGCAATAAATATATTAAAAGTTATGAAAACAGCGGGATAAGCTAATTGGGATGAGGAAGTGAGCTAGCTGGAAATAGCAGGACATGATTTATTAATGAGGTGGCATCTGAACTGCGTATTTAAACATCTCATCTGGGTATTGACTACAGATACAATTAAGAGAGTGATGTGAGTAAAAGCATACACAGCAATGTAAAATATAGGATAATTATTTAAAAATCATTGAGAGAAGTTAAATTTGAATGAAGAACAGACAAAACCAAAATGCTGATATAGTTGATCATGTTGGGTTAGATTAGATTTGAAAGATATAAATAATTGTTTATTTTTAAACAGAACGACACCTGAATAGATGCATGAAAGATGAGTAGATAAAAAGAGAGTCAATTATCTGGAGATTATTATTTTATTTAATAAATCTGGGATTGTTTTTTCTAATGTTCATGTCTGGTTTAATGATAAATATCTGTGGATATTTTATGTAACGTTTATTACAACCAGTCACATAGAGACTATTGTTATACCTTTTGTGTGGATGAGGCAGATGACACTTAGGGAAGCTCAGAAACCCACCGAGGGCACCTGGATGATGAATGATGGCCAGTATTCAAATGCCTTCATTCTGCCCATAGCCTGGGCTTTTAACAACAATGGCATTCTACCTCCTGCTAAGTAGTAGTATAAGATTAATAATACAAGGCAAGGTGTGGTGGCTTTCTCTGGTAATCCCAGCACTTTGGGAGGCTAAGGCAGGAGGCTCACTTGAGCCTAGGAGTACGAGAGCAGCCTGAGCAACATAGTGAGACCCCATATCTACAAAAAAAAAAAAAAAGCCTGATGTGCTGGCATGTGCCTACAGTCCCAGCTATTTGGGAGGCTGAGGCAAGAGGATTGGTTGAGCCCAGGAGGTCAAGGCTGCAGTGGGCTATACAAAAAAGAAAAAATAAAGATTAATAATATGGCAGTGATACACTTAGTTACACAGACAGAGTCCCACAGGAAGTTAGAGTCCTGATTCAACCACAGATTCAAACCAGACATTCCCTCTACCTGAATATTTCTAGTTCTGGAAACCTCATTGGTCATTGTAGCTAATCACTTTTTAAAGCAAACTTTTAATTTATAATAATTTGAGAATTATGTTTAACTTTTTTTGTGTCCTTTCTGGAACCACGAAATGTCCCAGGCTTATCTTGTATATTTTCCATGTCAGTCTTAGAATTTTCCCTTACTGTGAGAAGATTTGGCTCCTTTAATTGAGAATGGTATTAGAAACCAAAATCTGCTTGCTAAGTGTGCTCAGTGCTACTGTACAATGCTCACATTGTTTCCAAGCACTCTGTTGAGAGCAGGAAAATATACTGGCATAGACTAGCCCATGCATAGACACATATCTTTAAATATTGTTAATGTAAACATCAGTATCTAAGCTACAAATGAGTTCCTATTAATTGTTCAATTCTGATACACCTCTGCATAGCGGTATCAGAAATGTTAACCTGTACCATATGGGAAACAAATTTCCTGCCAGAGCATGGTGCTTTTGTACAACTCCTTTGGCCTTCATTCTTATAGATTTCATTCATTTCCAAAGTTTCTTATGTCAGTAGCTTTTCCCCCAACCCCTTGCAGTTAGAGTATTCATAGATTTGTAACACATTTAAATCATTTTGTCACCTTTTGCCTTCTCTCCTGGTATCTCTGCTAATGTTTTGAAATATGTAGGTGCCTAAAATTCCTCCTTTCATTTTCTGCAACTGTAGTATTTGGAGAAATCTTTCAACTGGTTTTCTTAGACTAACTGAACACATTTCTTTATTGTTTAAAACTACTGGATGTATTTATGTTCTCTGGTGTTGCACAAACTATTTTTTCTTTTTAAATATACTAATTCATCAATTATTCTTTGAAAATAGATTTTACATATTCCTAACTCTTCTCTATGGAAGATGGAAGGAGGCCAAATTTTAGTACTGCTTCTAGTACAATAGGTTCCCAATGTTCTGCTGAAATAGGCTCTTTCTTTGTCAATAATATGTTAAATATGCCTCAAATTGATCATGGTGTTACACAAGTCATCTTCTTAGTGGCCTTGCTCATCAAGGTCTTTCCTTGATATGAAACCTGACAAGTTTCAATTCGTTTTTATTATGGTCAGTGTCATTATTATTGCATGAGATTTTTTCAGATTTTGACCCAGCTTCCTCTACTATGTTTTAAAGCTGTATAATCCCTCTTAACTTTGTTTCCTTCCCATGAAAATTCATTTCTTATATATAAAATTTATTACTTTACTGGCAAATACTGTTAATTCTCTTCCCCTTCCACTTCTTCGTAGTATCTGAAATGCCAGGTTAAGATATTTTTGACTTAATTCAACATGAATGGAGAATTTAGGAAATACTTTGAATAGAAGATGGTTGATGCAGAATGTGTGCTTTTGAGAGAGAAATCTGACATCTGCTGTGCAAGATGAATGAGTTTATTCATTCGGCAAATGTTTATTGGGCATCCATAAAGTGCCAGATACTGCTATGCAGACTGGGGCTACAGCAGTAAGTAAAACACATAAAGCAGACAATCTCTCCTCTCTCATAAAGCTTACATTCTAATGAGGAGATACAGCAGGTGTACGGACAATAAAAAATATAAACACATAATATGTCTAGTGGGAATGGATTTTATTAAGAAAATTAAGCAGCATAGAGATTGATTGAAATTGATACCTACTCTGTATAGGATAGGCACAGGCTGCCTAACAAGGTAGCGTTTTAACAAAGAGTAAAATGAAATGCATGAAAATATGAAGACAAAGAATGTTTTCAGTTTAAGGAAACAGAAGGTACAAAGCTTCCCAGATGGGTGTGCAAATTAGACTGAGAGACATAGGCCCATGTTGTTAGAGTAAACGTGAGAGGGGGAAAGACAGTAGCAAACGATGTCAGAAGGATGGTTCATGGTACCATCAGGTAGGTCTGCCAGGCCAGGTAATGCCACTGCAGCTCATTCCTACCTAGTAAGACGGGAAGCCTTCAGAAGAGTTTTAACAGAAGATTGACATGGCTTCACTTATTTTTTAAAGAACAATGGTATAAATTGGTAGAAAATAGACTGAATGATGAAGGAAAGGAGGAGGGGACCAGTTAAACTCTACTGAAACTGTCCTCCTGGAACAGGAAGAATTAATGATGAAATGATGAAATAGTAAGGACAGATGTGAGGATAAGTGGTTGTAGCATCTATTTTCTTTAAAGATAGAGCCAATAGGACTGGCTGGTGAAATGTGATTAGAATTTCAATGAATTTGAGAATCATGAATGACTCCAAAGTTTTCGGTACGAGCAAGCAGCCATTCATGGTGGCAGATAAGGTGAAGAGAAATCCACACAGTGGAGGAACACAGAGTAAATCAAGGGTTTGATTTTAAATATGTTAATTCTAAGTTGCCTATTGGATTCCCAAGTAGAAATATTGAGTAGGAAACTGTACATGTTAGTCAAGAGTTCAGGGGGGATGTTGGCAGTTAGAGATATAAATTTGGGCTTTAACAGTGTACACATAGAGTCCAGGCACAGTGACTCATGTTTGTAATCCCAGCACTTTGGGAGGCTGAGACAGGCAGGTCACCTGAGGTCAAGAGTTCAAGACCTGGCCAACATGTTGAAACCCTATCTCTACTAAAAGTACCAAAGGGCAGGCGTGGTGGCATGTGCCTGTAATCCCAGCTACTCAGGATGCTGAGGCAGGAGAATCGCTTGAACCTGGGAGGTGGAGGTTGCAGTGAGCCGAGATTACACTACCACACTCCAGCCTGGGCAAGAGAACAAGACTCTGTCTCCAAAAAAAAATAATAGTGCTCACATGATAAATAAAGCAATAGAATCAAACAGAGGTGAGTGACAGTTGATGAGACAGTTCACAGGCTTGAGGCCTGTTGCACAGAACGTATACAAATAGAGAAGGAAAGACTCCAAGAAAGAAAACAGAAGGTGAAGTCAGTAAGGGAAGGGAAGAACCCAGAGACAGAAGTTCCCAGTGGGTAGAGGAAGATGGGGTTTAATGAAGGCAGGAGTCACTTGTGTCACATGCTGTGAAGAGTTTAAATCAGACAAGGATGGGGAAGTGACTAATGGGAGTGGGCCAAAGAGAGAATGAAGGGAGAGGAGGTAAAGCTTTCAAGTGTAAATGACTCCTTGAGGAAGCTTTTCTACAAAGAGGAGTAAATAAATGGAATAGTAATTAAGAGTAGCCAGGAGTAAATTATTTTTAATGGTGTTTGTTTCCCAAGGAAATGATTCAGTAAGAATGGAAAAAATAGTGATATATCATTGAAAGGTAGCCATGCATCAGGGAGGTAGCTGAGGCAGGCAGGAACATGATTTAGCTCACAAGAGCATGTGTCGGTGTCTTCAGGGAGAGTTAGGTGGGTCAGACGAGGCAGGGAGGAGGCATATGGAAGGATAAAGCCTGAGCTGCGTTGTACCAAAGTGAAAGCTTACAGACTCTACAGTTGAGATTTCTCTACATAGCCCTGAGGTTTTCCCACCACCTCTACACTAAGGGTACAGTGTCCCGTTCCCTTTGGAATTATAGCTGTCTTGAACATTACAGGGCATATCAGTGTGGGGTAATCCAAAGTGACTGAGCTGCATCTGTTGGAGTGAGCAGTATCACTCCTGCTGCGTGATCACAGAGGAAAATGCTGACTCACCTGTGGCATCTCTCCTGCTCCCTACAAGGAGGGTCTGCTACCATAACCTCAAATGCAGAGAATGGTAGACTTATATTTTACTGGAAGCTGATGGTAATTCGACTCCCGTATGGCCAGGAGTAAATGATTTTTAATGGTGCTTGTTTGCCTTAATTACTCAGTAGGAAAGAGAAAAAATAGTGACGCGTCATTGAAAGGTAGCAATGCAGCAGGGAAGTAACTGAGGCAGGAGGGAATATCATTCAGCTCACAAGAGGATGGATGGGATGTCTTCAATGTGAGTATCAACCTCTTCAGAGATTGCTGGGCAATCGAGCAAAGCCCTTCGTGTTCATTCTGTGCAATGATCCTCCATATGGCTCTTGCTAGGTGGTAGGCCTTCTCCTTTTTGGGATTCCCTGAGATATGCTTCCCAGATTGCAGCCTCCATCTGGTAACTCTTCTCGCCTCCTCCAGCTGTCTCAGGTTTTGTCTCCACTCTCATCACTACTGCCTAGTATGACACATAAAATCTTCTCTCTTTTTCAAGAGAACATTGTGGTTGGGCTAAGCATGTCATTTAAAGACCCAGCGAAGACATTTTTTAAAATAAAGCAGAACACTATTATTAATTACGGTGGTACAAAGCACAGTTGGGATTGTCCTGGCCTAACTAGAAGACATAATTCTCTTATTTGTGGTCCTTTATTATACAAAAAACAGAAAGGAAATGATCTGCCACTTTTTACAGGCATTGATGGTAAAGGATTGCACTCTCTTCTCTTAATATATAAAGACAATAAAGAGATAGCAAATACTTTTTTTCCTGTTAAGCAATGTGTTTATATCCTGCCCTGTACATGTTAGCACCACTTTGGAGTAAGATTTACCTGTGGATGGCACATGAGGAATAAAGAAGAAAACACAGAAAATTCCATCGTTCTTAAAGTATTGGGATGAATGATAGTAATATGTTTGGAAACAAAGCAGTCAGAAACAAGTTTCATTGGGTGGGAGGCAATGAGTATTGCTTTCAAGTTCAGATATTATCCAGTTGACAGTGTTGGACTGGACATTGAGAGGGAGGTATGTCGGATCAGCCTACTATGTCAAAATATATAAACTGGGTGGCTTATTGTATTAGTTTCTTTTTATGCTGCTGATAAAGACATACCTGAAACTGGGAACAAAAAGAGGTTTCATTGGACTTACAGTTCCACATGGCTGGGGGAAACCTCAGAATCACAGCAGGAGGCGAAAGGCACCTCTTCCATGTTGGCACCAAGAGAAAAATGAGGAAGGAAAAGGGGACACCGCTGAAAAGCCCATCAGAGCTTGTGAGACTCATTCACTATTGCAAGAACAGCATGGGAAAGACCGGCCCCGTGAAATAAGTCCCTGTGGATCCCTCCCATAACCTAAGGGAATTCTGGGAGATAACATCCAAGTTGAGATTTGGGTGGGGACACAGCCAAACCACATCACTTATAAACAACAGACATTTATCGTAGTTGTGGAGGCTGAGAAGTCCAAAATCAAGGTGCCAGCAGATTTCAGGTGTGCTGATACCCTACTCTCGGGTTCAGAAGTGACCATCTTCTCACTGTGCCTCCTATGGCTTTAATGGACCAGTTCTCTGCCAGGGTGTCTTTTACACTGGCACTGCTTTCATTCATGAGGGCTACACCTTCATGCCAAATCACCTCTCAGATACCTTAACTCCAAATACTATCACACTGAGAATTTAAGCTTCAACATACAAATTTTAGGAGACACAAAAAATTAGTCTATAGCCATGGGCAAAAATGGAGATTTAATTTGTGCATTTTTGTTTAAAGACAGAGTAGGAAATGAAATATAGATATAGATGGAGAGGAAAAAAGAAGAGACATTGAGTAATGCTCATATGTACAGCACAAAAGAAGGAAGAGCTAACAACAGTGAAAAAGGAAGTGCAAAAGTGATGGGGTGCAAAAAAAAAGCCAAATCCAGAGAGCTGCTGCAACTTTTCCCTGCTGTATCCTCGATACCACCATCTCCTAAAGAGAAATACCAAAAAGCATCATGATTGCTAAACACAGACATCTGGTTGAACCATAAGTGAGAGAAGCAATGTGGAAAAATTGCAGATAAATTCAAAGATGGCAGAGATTCCCATATTATTAGGTTAGTGCAAACGTAATTGCAGTTTTTGCCATTAGATAATAGGAAAAGAGCATTGAGCTTGAGAGCTGGTTTCTTTTTTGTTGTTGTTAAAAATGGGACTTGGTAAAGATGCTTTCAATTTTATAACTGTAAGATGGAAATAATTTTGTGCAGCTTGTATCCTGGAGCTGCTAAATCACTTAAAGTATTACAAAGAACATGTTTTATGATGAAAACGTAATAAAATTCTATAATATGACAGAGAAATATTATACTGCAGAGGTATAAAAAAGGCAGATGTTGCTGTCAATTTCCTTAGCTTTAAAAGTCATAGGTTTGTGTGATTTTTTTTTATATGAAAAACAAAGATGAGAGAAATGTGACATAGTAGGAATATGGGTTTGGAATTGAATGAAATTGGACATTCCTCTTGGTTGTGCCATTGCTTTGTTTAGAAATAATGGACAAGTGAAGAAAGTCTGTGACACAGTTTCCTCCCCTGTAAACTGACTGTCATGGAATGGAGAGAAGAAACATTTAGTGGGAATTCAGGTGAGGTGCAGAGGCTGTTAGGATGGTTACTTTTATATGGGCTGTGGTGAGAAGGATGGACTGCTTTAGGCTATGGAGAAAGAAAAAGCCAAGTGACTTTCTGATTTATTTATAGCTAACCTTATCCAATTTACCAGGACATAAAAGGGAGGAGACAGTTCTACAATGAAGTTTGTTTCTTTGTTTTTGAGAAAGAGTCTCACTGTGTCACTCAGGCTGGAGGGCGGTGGTGCAATCTCGGCTTGCTGCAACTTCTGCCTCCCAGGTTCAAGCAATTCTCCTGCCTCAACCTCCCGAGTAGCTGAGATTACAGGTGCCTACCATCACACCTGGTTAATTTTTGTACTTTTAGTAGAGATGGGATTTCACCATGTTGCCTAGGCTGGTCTTGAACTGCTGACCTCAGATGATCCATGCACCTCAACCTCCCAAAGTGCTGGGATTACAGGTGTGTGTGAGCCACTGTGCCTGTCCTACAATGAAGGTCTGAGAGTTTCTCTCAAATGTGATCACTAAAATGTGATCAACAACATTGAAAAGATGGAGGAAATACAAAAATTATGTGAAATATTGAAGACAAAAAGCTCTTTCTGAGCCCTGTCCTCAGGGGTGTGAGGCACACTGGAGTCAAATCTCCTTTGAGGTTTCAGAAGGCACTGTGAAGAGGACATGCCCAGCATCAATGGGATATCTCAATGGTCATAGTACCCAGGAATAATGTGATTTTAAAGGAAACAGAGAAGCTTGAGATTTTCACACGTAAATATTAACCATAGACTCCCGATCACACAGCTTTCAGGGCTAAAGTTGCTTTCAAATGAGAGCACTGATGGATCACTTACCTTCTCGGGTCTTTATGTCATTTTTTTTTCAAGTAAATCAATTTTATTCTACCACTATATTTTTAAACCCACTCTGAAATATCGTATAAATTATAATTTTCATTTGTCATGATAAATTTGTACCAATATATTATTTTGCCTATTGGAAAAGCAAGAATTTCACAAAACAGCTGAGAATTGTCAATTTAGCTTATATAACTTGCTCAAAAATGTTTCTAACTCTCAACTTTTCAATGTATGTATCTAAAATTTTTATTGTTATGTTAGAGCAGTTCAAATAGAAAAATACATAGAATAAGGTAATAGACATCCTTGTACTCTATCAGTACATAGAATAAGGTAATAGACATCCCTGTACTCTATCAGTACGTAGAATATGATAATAGACTTATCGATACTCTATCAGTACATAGAATAAGGTACTACACATCCTTGTACTCTATCAGTACATAGAATAAGGTACTAGACATCCCTGTACTCTATCAATACATAGAATACGGTACTAGATATCCCTGTACCCAATCAGTACATAGAATAAGGTAATAGGCATCCCTGTACTCCATCAGTACATAGAATAAGGTAATAGGCATCCCTGTACTCCATCAGTACATAGAATAAAGTAACAGACATCCCTGTACTCTATCAGTACATAGAATAAGGTACTAGACATCCCTGTACTCTAACAGTACATAGAATAAGGTAATAGACATATCTGTACTCTATCAGTACATAGAATATGGTAATATACATCCCTGTACTCTATCAGTACATAGAATATGGTAATATACATTCCTGTACTCTATCAGTACATAGAGTAAGATAATAGACATATCTGTACTCTGTCAGTACATAGAATACGGTAATAGACATCCCTGTACTCTATCAGTACATAGAATAAGGCAATAGACATACCTGTACTCTATCAGTACATAGAATATGGTAATAGATATCCCTGTACTCTATCAGTACATAGAATAAGGCAATAGACATCCCTGTACTCTAACAGTACATAGAATATGGTAATAGACATCCCTGTACTCTGTCAGTGCATAGAATAAGCTAATCGTCATTCCTGTACTCCATTGGTACATAGAATAATAGGCATCCCTGTACTCTATCAGTACATAGATTAAGCTAATACACTTCCCTGTACTCTATCAGGTTTCAACACACATTAATACTTTGATTTGTTTCACATATTTCCTAAAAAGTAAAAAATCACAGATTAAATTTTTCTGATTCTTTCATTTTGGAATTTCCTTTTTAAAAACAGTTAGATGCTGTTTATTGGATAGACATTATATTTGGTGAAATGATTACCAAAATTTAGTTAGCACACCATGGGCTTCACCTAGGTATCACTCTGTTTTGTTTTGTTCTGTTTTGTGGTGAGAACATTTAAGCAAATTACATCTTTAATTTAAAGCAAGAAAATGAGCAGGAGAATGGCCATTCCCCAAGGGAGATAGCTCTGGAAGGATGTTTCTGTTTGTCTTGGACAGCAGAATCTATGAGAGAAAAAGAGAGCACTGTTTGAAGACTTTCCAGTGTTCCTGCGTGTTATGCTGTGTTGAATGTTGCAGTCTCCGCAGCACAAAATTTATTTCCGGGCTGAAACCCAAGAGTTCAATTATGGGCAGTGTGTTCTCACAACTTATTGCATCAGTTGTTCACTCAGGTTGTCAAGGTTTGCAAAATGTTCCTTACAGTAACTAACAGACCATCCTCCGTGATCAGTTAAAGCTCCCCTCAGCCCACACTCTCTTATGGCCAGAGACCACAAGTTTCTGTCCCACTGGGGCAACCCAGAAGGTGCAGCCGTGTATGTCAGCCTCAGCCTGAAGGATGAGCCCCCTCAGCTTCCAGCCCATCGACCTCAGCATCTCCGTGGCCCTTCCCTGACTTGACTTGTGATGGTGAATGCCGGGGTAGCAGAGGCCCGGGGAGCCCTTGCCCCTGACAAAGGCGCAGGCAGAGTTAGAAGGAGGCAGGCCAAGTATTGGTGGGTGTCTAGGATCAGTCAAGTCTTTGGCCTTTCAAGAAGCCAAGGCTGAACTGGGGATTGAAACGCAGCAAGAACATCCCCGGAACTTACCTCACACCTGGCATTTTTATTACTTGTTTCTTCCTATTTTCTGCTGGGCTGTTGATTGTTATTTACCACGATGTGCCTGACCTTCAGCTTCTTCACTTTCCCTGTCTTCTGACCCCCCACCTGTGTTACTTACCTTTCTACTCTGAGCTCCAACACAGCAGGCACCTCGACTGCTTGACTGTTTTGTGCCAGTGATTTCTGGTGTTTGGCAGGTAGCAGATGCTCAGCCATTTATAAAAGACGAGGTGAGAGGAACAAAAAGGGGTGAGGAGGAAGAAAAGGAGAAAAGAACGAAGTAAGGAAGTGTCCTCGGGCAGTCTTCATTGCTATAAAGAAATATTTGTGTCTGGGTCATTTATGGAGGAAAGAAGTCTAACTGGCTAACGGTTTTGCAGGCTGTACAGGAAGCATGGCACCAACACCTGCTCAGCTTCTGTGAGGCCTCGGGAAGCTTCCGATCATGGCATAAAGCAAAGCAGGGTCAAGAGAGAAAAAGTTTGTAAACAAGCAGGTCTCAGGAGAACTCACTCACTGTCCTGAGGACAAGACCAAGTTATTTATGAGGGATTTGCTCCCATGATCCAAGCACCTCCCACCAGTCCCCATCTCCAACACTGGGGATCACATTTCAACATGGGACTTGGTGGAGACAAATATCCAAACCAAATCAGGAAATAACAGAAATAAGGAAAGAGGAAGAAAATGAATAGTCCTTGTTCAGGTAAAACTTGACACAGTCACCATTCATAGAGTAGTTTCCAGTATTTCCATATTCTTGCAAATAGTTTCACTTACCATTGGAGTGAGAATCAGATTAAGATGTGCGCCAGGTGCAGTGGCTCGCACCTGTAATTACAGTACTTTGGGAGGCTGAAGCAGGCGGATCACGAGGTCAGGAGATCGAGACCAGCTTGACCAACATGGTGAAACCCTGTCTCCACTAAAAATACAAAAACTAGTTGGGCGTGGTAGTGCTCACCTGTAGTCCCAGTTACTAGGAAGGCTGAGGCAGGAGCATTGCTGGAATCCAGGAGGCAGAGGTTGCAGTGAGCTGAGATTGCACCACTGCGTTCCAGCCTGGGAGACAGAGACCCCATCTCGAAAAAAAATAATAATCAATAAAATGCAGATGTGCATTTAATTCTTCCTAGATACCAAAATTAGGAGCAGGAATAAACACTACTCACCGTTTTTAGTAGATAATCGAAAAAATACCTCTCAGTATGCATTTCAGGGATATTTTTCACATTCAAATTCTGACATCAGTTGGCTACGGAAGTTTGCATGACTAACTGAACTGCTTACGATTTTGGGTGAAAGAGAATGGCTTGAGGACTGTTTGAGGCTGGAGTAGTTACATCTGCTTGATATGGTTTGGGTCTGTGTCCTTGTCCAAATGTGGAATTGTAATTCCCAATGTTGGAGGTGGGGCCTGGTGGAAGGTAATTAGATCATGATGTGTCTGAAATGTATTCCTTCTGGTGGGTTCTTGGTCTCACTCACTTCAAGAATGAAGCTGCAGACCTTCGTGGTGAGTGTTACAGCTCTTAAAGATGGTATGTCCGGAGTTTGTTTCTCCAGATGTTCAGATATGTCCAGAGTTTCTTCCTTCTGATGGGTTCGTGGTCTTGCTAACTTAAGGAGTGAAGTTGCGGACCTTCGCAGTGAGTGTTACAGCTCTTAAAGGTGGCACGTCCAGAGTTGTTTGTTCCTCCTGGTAGGTTCGTGGTCTCGCTGACTTCAGGAATGAAGCTGCAGACCCTCATGGTGAGTGTTACAGCTCATAAAGGTAGTGCAGGCACAAAGAGTAAGCAGCAGCAGATTTATTGTCAAGAGCGAACGAACAAAGCTCCCACAACTTGGAAGGGGACCTGAGTAGGTTGCCACTGCTGGCTGGGGTGTACAGCTTTTATTCCCTTATTTATCCCCGCCCTCATCCTGCTGATTGGTCCATTTTACAGAGCGCTGATTGTTCCATTTTACAGAGTGCTGATTGGTGCGTTTACAATCCTTTAGCTAGACACAGAGTGCTGGTTGGTGTGTTTTTACACAGTGCTCATTGGTGCATTTACAATCCTTTAGCTAGACACAGAGTGCTGATTGGTGTGTTTTTACAGAGTGCTGATTGGTGCATTTACAATCCTTTAGCCGTAGAGTGCTGATTGGTGCGTTTAGAATCCTAGGTAGACACAGATGGCTGATTGGTGTGTTTACAATCTTCTAGCTAGACAGAAAAGTTCTCCAAGTCCCCATTCCACCTAGGAAGTCCAGCTGGCTTCACCTCTCAATGGGGGTGGATTTCTTCTTTGGTGCTCTTCTCATAATAGTGAGTGATTTCCCACAACATCTAGTTGTTTAAAGTGTGTGGCACCTCCCCCCTCCCTCTCTTCCTCCTCTGGCCATGCAAGACAAACCTGCTTCCCCTTCGCCTTCCTCCATGATTGTAAGTTTCCTGAGGCCTCCCCAGCCATGCTTCCTGTGTAGCTTGGGGAACTGTGAGCCAATTCAATTTCTTTTCTTCATAATGTACCCAGTTCCAGGTATTTCTTTATAGCAGTATGAAAATGGACGAATACACTGCTCTAGAAAGCCACGTTTCATTGCCTCTGGCTAAGTGGGGGCAACCTTGGCTGGTTTGTGAATCACTTCTGTTAGCCGGCCAGCAAGATAAGACAATTGAGTCAGTTCAGTGCATTTCTAGTGAGGGAAATAAAATGAGCTACATGCTCCAAGTTGATTTGGTGTAGGAGATGCATGCATATATAAGTGCTAAGGATGCGGTAGCACTTCATATGTAAAACCTTTGCAAAGTTTTCCCACAATAAGCAATAACCACAGAATTAGATTAACTGTTCAATAAGTTATTAGGTGCCTACAGGAAACTCCCATGGCATAAGACAAAACACCATTTTTATAATATTAATGAAAAATAGGGCAGAGGGGAGTGAGGTGGACTTACTTTGAATACCACCATAACACCATAGGGCCCTACATGAATAGGTAATCTGTCTTGCAAATTAGAGATAAACATTTAGTTTCTAATTTATTTGTCTGGAAGTCCGGGAGAGGACTTAAAACAGTGCCACAATCTCTGTTGATAGCTCCCAAATCAGCTAAATTCAGTAACTAATTAACTTTGCATTAGCAGTTTGAAAAATGGGCAACTAACCAGTTCTGTAGGAATGAGGTAGGCTGTTCATTAAAAGTTGCAAATTGAAATTCCCTTAAAATATCTATGAACAAGGATTCTTGAAAGCAGTGGGGGTCACACGCTCCCCTCACAATCACTGAGTGCAGAGCTGAGAGCAGTGCGCAAGCCCTTCTCGTGATGAACATGGGCCCAGGTGAAAGGAGGCAAGTGTGGTTCTACTGCATTACTAGCCTCCCAGACCTGCTTGTCCCTGGCCAGAAAAGTGACATGGATCATGGATGCTGCAAGGAGGAAGGCAGGTGGCAAGGACAGTGTTACTATTGGTGTTTGCCTTTGACTTCCACAGTACAGACCATATGGCTTCAGCTGAGCACAGAGGAAAAATATCTTAGAGCTTCCCAGAAAGCAGAAGCCATTTATATATATATAATATAAAATATATATGTGTATATATATATAATTTCTTTATATATGTGTGTACGTATATACACACAATTACACACAAGCAACACATGTCTACATATATGTATATGTATACATATACAGACACACACCTTACGTATATACATATATACACAAACATATACACACATACACATATGCACACACAATGCACACAGTGTGCATGTGTGTGCACCACAGATTTCACAAACACACCTGTTACATGGAGGAAAGATATGCATGTAGGTCCCATTCTCTCTCAAATTCGTGACAACAGTTTCTTTTTTTTTTTTTTTACAGTGTATGCATGTAGGGATCAACATACTTGACCTCTAATGTCCTGACCCATTTGCGTGCTGAAGAACATGCTTCATATTCTGATGTTAGCTACACAACATTCAGCCTCTTACCTCCTGTACGCTCCAGTGTTATTTGTTGGATGGATGGGTTGGGTAGGGGACTGGACTGATCTCTGATATCCCTGGATATCATTTGTTGTAAATCTGCTGTGTGGATGGTGGCAAGTGATTTGCTCATCTGCACATCGGGTTACACTTACCGGTTCTGCCTAATTCACAAGTGGGCTTGGAGACTCAGACACATAGTAGCAGCATTAGAGCTCTGACACCTATAGCACTGTGCAACGTAAAGCATTTCCAAAGTCACCCTTACGGGCCATATTTAGATCTTGGAGACCACATGTCAGCATGGCTCTGTTGCTTTTGTCTACTGTCAGAAATAAAATAAGCACTAAAGAGACCCTCAATTCCTTCCCCTGATGCCTAGTAAGAAGAGTTGCCTAATATTTTTTACTTTGAGTAGGTAAATTTATTCTCCTCTTCTTAAAGTTTTTGAAAGTGAGTCTTTTACCTTTCTAGTGTAGACACTTGTGTTATCCTGAAACTGGCGTCTGTGCTGACAGTGACTTTCAGGGGCCATCCACATGGTGTGGTGAGTAGAAACTAAGGCTCCATCGCATTCTGGAACAAGTGGACTGTGTGATCTTAGGCCATCCCGTGTTTTGGATCTTGGTTTTGTTAGCATTAAAATTAACATGTAGGAACAAATGATCTCACATGTTATTCCAGCTCTAAAATTATATGATGCTGCTAGTTTTAAACAATGGATCCGTTTGCCAGAATTAACTGCTGCTTCAGAAAAATCTTAAGCCTTCTTAAACTTTAGATGTTCTCATTGGTTTTTCAGTGATTTAAAGCAATAATAGAAAATATAAAGTTTTAAAAAGTCTTTGCCTTGAGATTTTTCTAAAGAATGTTCCTTCCTCCCTTCTCTTTTTATACTTCTGGATTTAAGATGGATGTAAATTACATGTGTAATAATTCTCATCAAAGTTCAAATAGCTCCTTTGTTAATATTGCTTGAATGTCTATGGAAAAGTAGAATGCACTCAACATTTTTGACTTCAAGGAGATTCCAAGTCCCACACTGACTTGCTAATGATGAGTGATGAGAGGTTTTGATCCTTGTACTGGACTTGTCTTTATGTTCCTGCCATGAGCTACCTCACACCAGGCAAGCCATGCAAACCACTTTGCAGCTAGTTTGCACCATAAACTTTTTTTTGCAAGAATTCATTCTAAAGAAACTTTTGTGAAATAGGTCAGACTTTGTAGTCCCATCTCATGGAAAAATTAAATGCCCAAGGGATACCTTTCCCCTGAGGTTCACACTTTCAGTGGAAATCAGAACCAAAAATAAAACATCAAATGAATGATCTGCATCCAAACCAAAGGTCAAGAGCGCCTAAGTCCACAAAGGAGGATGCCCAAATCCCCAGTGCTGACAGCAAATTTTACCATGAAGCCCCAGCAAGGTACTGTCAGGAGAAACAAAGTGTCGTAAAATGATCATTGCAACAGGTTTTTAAGAAGTTCTTTTTATCTTGAGATCATGTTTGCCAGGGGTAGAGTGAGGAGAGGGATGAATAGGTGGAGGATTTTTAGGGCAGTGAAATACCCTGTATGATATTACAATGGTGGGTACATGTTATCATACATGTGTCAAAACCCATTGAATGTACAATACCAAGAGTGAACCCTACGGTAAACTGTGAATTTCAGATGACAAATATAAATAGAAATAGAAATGATAAATAGTTTAAAACATACTGAAAGTGGGACATCCTGACAATGATCAAGCCATATACAAACATAAAACAAACTTAAATATATTTAAGCAGCCAATAGGAAAAGGCTTCATACTGTGTGATCTTTTTCCTGTCAATGTAGTTTTGCCTTTTCCAGAATGTACTCGAATTGGAATCACACAGTATGAAGCCTTTTCCTATTGGCTGCTTAAATATATTTAAGTTTGTTTTATGTTTGTATATGGCTTGATAGATTATTTCCTTTCAGTACTGTGTGATTCCAATTCGAGTACATTCTGGAAAAGGCAAAACTACATTGACAGGAAAAAGATAATGTTTGCCAGGGGTAGAGTGAGGAGAGGGATGAATAGGTGGAGGATTTTTAGGGCAGTGAAATACCCTGTATGATATTACAATGGTGGGTACATGTTATCATACATGTGTCAAAACCCATTGAATGTACAATACCAAGAGTGAACCCTACGGTAAACTGTGAATTTCAGATGACAAAGAAATGTCAAAGTAGATGATTGTGCCAAACGCACGGCTCTAGTGGGAGTGTGGCTGTGGGGAGGCTGTGCTTGTGTGGGATCCGGAGGCATATGGTAACACTCCGTACTTTCTCTAAATTTTGCTGTGAACTTAAAACTAATATGTTTTATATGTTTTTATTTTATAATTTTCACATATATATGAAGCTCACAAACACATACATAAAGATAGATAGATAGGTAGAGATCTAGATTTACTTATTAAAATATAGACATCCAGGCTTCATTGCTATTTACATTATATTATTTAAGGCATTAGCAGTTCTGCAATTTAGCCCATCCTCAAAGTAGAATTTTTTTTAGGCCCTCAATTCACATGTTTAGTAGACTCTGCTCAGTGAGAAAATAGTTAGAAAGGTTCTGCAAAAATAAGACATACCCTGTGAGTTGAATGATTGCAAAAAGCATCTACTATTTTAAAACACTGTTTTAATAGTTCAGAATTCATCTATTTGTTTATTGACAACTTAAAATGTACCCTGTACTGTTTTTGCATGAATGATCTTGAAATGACCTGAATAGAATAAAACCTGTGCATTCCTGGACCATTCATTCAGCCTAGGCTGTTAGATAAGGTGCAAAATAGTAAAACATATACTAAGCTAGGTTGCAGTAAATGCTCTGCAGGAAAATAAAGAGCAGTCAAGGGATATGGAGTGCTGTGATAAGTAGGTATAAGTTTAAATAAGCCGGTCATGAAAGGCCCTACTGAGGAAGTTATATTTACGTGAAAAGAGGATAGCGGATAGGGAACAAGCAATTGGATATAGATGTGGATGAAAAACCATCCCAGCAGTAAATGCAGGCAATGCAACGTCTAGAAGATAAGGGTTTGCAGACCAGCAAGAAAGGTCATGCAGCTGAGCAAAGTGAGCGAGTTGAACATTGTCGGACACAAGGTCAAAAGGTGGCGGGTGAGCTTTATAGATACTGTGGTTGCTGATAGCTATGGTTGTTGAAAGAGTTTTGACTTTTACATAGAATGGGATAGGAAGCCGTTGGAAAGTTTTGAACGGGACTGAGTAACATATTACTATTTTTAGAAACATCATTCCGAAGAACATCTGCTTTTGGTAAGACAGACTCACTTGTAGAAGAGCAAAACTTTTACTGAAAACAGCTCAGGAGGCTGGGTAAATTCAAATAAAAACTTACAAACAAATAATTATCTCATGTTTACAGTTTGTAAAAAATTTTTATCTTTAAATTTCTTTATTTTGACCTATTCGCATCTTTGAATGTGAAAGTTGTCTCTTGAAGGTAGTATGTAGCAGGATATTTATTTTTAACTTGTTCCATAGCCTCCGCATGTTCAGTGGAGTGTCCAATTTATTAAGATTTGATATAACTACTGATCTGATTGGAATTATGCCTACAGTTTTGCTATTTGAACTGCATATCTTATGTCATTTTTCTTCTTCTTCCTTTATTTGTGTTTTCATGTGTTATACAAATATGTTTTAGTGTCACTTTATTTCCTTGGTGGCTTCTTTTAGTAATGTCACTTTATTGTTTTAGTGGTTGCTGTAGGGATTACAATATAATTGTGTAAGTTATCAAAATCTACCACAGGTCAATAATGACAAGATGTCAGTTATTCTGTATTTCATCTGCAGATTCAATGCAATTCTAGTCAAAATCTCAGTGAGTTATTTTGTGGATAGAGGCAAAAGACTCAGTATAAGCAACACAATATTGTAGGAGAACAAAGTTAGGGGAATGACACTGCTCAACCTCAAGGCTTATTATAAAGCTACAGAAATCAAGATAGTATGATTAGGGTGCAAGAATAGACTTAGACAAATAGATGAATGAACAGAATAGAGAACTCAGGAAGAAAACCACATAAATATAAACTGATCTTTGACAAAGGACCAAGGACATACAGTAGACAAAAAAATGATCTTTTCAACAAATGGTGCTAGAACAACAGCACATCCACATAAGAAAGGGTGAGTCTAGACACCTCACACCCTTCATAAAAATCAACTCCAACCATAGACCTAAATATAAAATGTGAAACTTCAAAATTCCTAGACAGAAACAACAAAGACAACCTTAGGATTTGCAATGAGTTTTTAAATATAACAACAAAGACATGATCCATGTAAGAAAAAAATCAATAAGCTAGACTTTGTTAAAATTAAAAACTTCTGCTCTATGAAAGAGAACCTCAAGAAAACAAAAAGCCAGAGACTATAAGAAAATATTTTCAAAACGCATATCTTACAAAGCTCTGTTATCTAAAATACACAAAGCACACTTAAAACTCACCAACAATAAAACAAGCAACGTAATTTAAAAATGGGCAAAAGATCTGAACAGACACTTCATCA
Source organism: Pan paniscus (assembly GCF_029289425.2). NCBI lineage: Eukaryota > Metazoa > Chordata > Mammalia > Primates > Hominidae > Pan > Pan paniscus. The sequence goes on from NC_073256.2 coordinate 20,569,799, forward strand.
AAATGTCCAAATGAGAATAAGCATACGAAAAGATGTTTTCCATAGTATCTCATGAGGAAAATGCAAATTCAAACAATGAGATGCCACCATACACATATTGGAATGACCCAAAACCTTGAACACTTACAACACCAAATGCTGGCAGGGATGCAGAACAATAGGAGCTTTCATTCATTGCCAGTGGGAATGCGAAACATTATAGCCACTTTGGAAGATATTTTGGTGGTTTGTAACATAAGACTACTAGTCATACTCTCACCATATAATCCGATAATTGTCCTCCTCCTTATTGACTCTAAAAAAGTGAAGAGGCTGCATGCTGTGTAATTCCAACTGTATGACACTCTGAGAAAGGCAAAGCTATAGGGACAGGAAAAGTTTCACTGGTTGCCTGGGGCTGGGGGCAGGGAGAGATAAATAGATGGAGTACAGAGAACTTTTAGGACAGTAAAAATACACTTTATTATACTATAATGGTGGATACATGCAATTATATATTTGTCAAAACCTGCAGAATGTCCAACAGCATGAGTGAGCCCTAATGTAAACTGTAGATTTTGGGTAATAAAGAAGTGTCGGGGTAGATTCATCAATTACAAAAAAATATACTTCTTTGGTAGGGAATGTTCATAACCAGGGAGGCTGTGTATGTGGGGACAGCAGGTATGTGGGAAATCTCTGTACCCTCAAAGTAATTTTGATATAAACATAAAGCTACTTTAAGCAATCTTAAATCTTTAAGATTTAAAGAAATCTTTTAAATAAATATATAAATAAATTTATATAAATATATAAATATATAAATAAATTTATATAAATATATAAATATATAAATAAATTTATATAAATATATAAATATATAAATAAATTTATATAAATATATAAATATATAAATAAATTTATATATTTATATATTTATATATTTATATAAATTTATATATTTATATAAATATATAAATAAATTTATATAAATATATAAATATATCAATAAATTTATATATTTATATAAATATATAAATATATCAATAAATTTATATATTTATATAAATATATAAATATATCAATAAATTTATATATTTATATAAATATATAAATATATCAATAAATTTATATATTTATATAAATATATCAATAAATTTATATATTTATATAAATATATCAATAAATTTATATATTTATATAAATATATCAATAAATTTATATATTTATATAAATATATAAATATATCAATAAATTTATATATTTATATAAATATATAAATATATCAATAAATTTATATATTTATATAAATATAGAAATATATCAATAAATTTATATATTTATATAAATATAGAAATATATCAATAAATTTATATATTTATATAAATATAGAAATATATCAATAAATTTATATATTTATATAAATATAGAAATATATCAATAAATTTATATATTTATATAAATATAGAAATATATCAATAAATTTATATATTTATATAAATATAGAAATATATCAATAAATTTATATATTTATATAAATATAGAAATATATCAATAAATTTATATATTTATATAAATATAGAAATATATCAATAAATTTATATATTTATATAAATATAGAAATATATCAATAAATTTATATATTTATATAAATATAGAAATATATCAATAAATTTATATATTTATATAAATATAGAAATATATCAATAAATTTATATATTTATATAAATATAGAAATATATCAATAAATTTATATATTTATATAAATATAGAAATATATCAATAAATTTATATATTTATATAAATATAGAAATATATCAATAAATTTATATATTTATATAAATATAGAAATATATCAATAAATTTATATATTTATATAAATATAGAAATATATCAATAAATTTATATATTTATATAAATATAGAAATATATCAATAAATTTATATATTTATATAAATATAGAAATATATCAATAAATTTATATATTTATATAAATATAGAAATATATCAATAAATTTATATATTTATATAAATATAGAAATATATCAATAAATTTATATAAATATAGAAATATATCAATAAATTTATATAAATATAGAAATATATAAATAAATTTATATATTTATATATATAAATAAATTTATATGTATATAAATATATAAATAAATTTATATATTTATATACATATAAATATATAAATAAATTTATATATTTATATACATATAAATATATAAATAAATTTATATATTTATATAAATATATAGATATATAAATATATTTATATAAATTTATATATAAATATATAGATATATAAATATATTTATATAAATTTATATAAATTTATATAAAAATATAAATATATAAACTTTAAGAAATCTTTTAAATAAATATATAAATAAATTTAAAATAAGTACAAAACATCTACAAGTTAAAAGTGGTTTATTTTATATTCTTTTAAAACCAAGTGAAATAGAGCAACTTGGTTTCAATATAGATCTACCCTTTCCCGTTTATTTCATACTGTTTTCATATATGTCACGTTCGTACACATACACATACACTTAGATGATTAAAATCCAAAAATATGCTCTTTTAATTGTTTTAAATAATCTTGTATTTCAAAAAATATATAAAGAAAAGAGTAAAAGTATTAATGCAGATGTTATTACTTCTGATGTTCTTCATTTTTTCCTGTGAAATTGTTTTATAATTTAGAGTCATTTTCCTTTCCATAGGAGGAATTTCCATTTGTAGTTTTTCTAGAATGGCTATGCTAGCAATGGATTATCTTAATGTTTGTTGGCCCCAAAATCTATTTTATTTACCATCATTTTAGAAAACTATTTTTAATGGACATAGAATTCTTGCTAAATGTTTTATTTATTTATTTATTTTTTTGTCAGCACTTTGAGTAAGTCATCGTGATGCCTTCTGGTCTCCATTGTTTCTGCTGAAAAGTCAGCTGTTACTCTTATTGCTGTTTATCTTTAGGTCATAATAATTTTTCTTTTGCCATTTTTAGTATTTTCATCTTTCAGCAATTTGACTACGTTGTATGTAGATGTAACTCTCTTTCTGTTAATTTTATTTGGGGTCATTGACCTTCAAGATATGCAATTGCTTTTTATTCAAATGTGTAAATTTTCCAGTCAGCCTTTCTTTGAATATGTATTCTTCCTCATTCTGTTTCTCCTCCCCTTTAAAAATTATTTTTTTTTATTTTATGGGTACATATTAGATGCATATATATATGAAGTACATTAAGTATTTTGATACAGGCATACAATGTGTAAAAGTCACATTGGGGTATATGGGGATACATCACCTCTAGCGATCTTCATTTCTTTGTGTTAAAACCTTCCAGTTATATTATTTCAGTTATTTTTAAATTTACAATAAATTATTGTTTACTATAATCACCCTGCTGTACTATAAAATACTAAATGTTATTTATTCAATCTAATTATATTTTTGTACCCATTAACTTTTCCCACTCCCCCCACCTATTACCTTTCCCAGCCTCTGGTAACCATCATTCTCTCTATTTCCATCAGTTCAATTGTATTAAGTTTTAGATACCACAAGTGAGTGAGAACATGCAAAGTTTATCTTTCTATGCCTGGCATGTTTTACTTAACATAATTTCCTCCAGTTTCATCTGTATTATCACAAATAACTGGAGCTCGTTTTTTAAATAGCTGAATAGGTACCCCATTGTCTATAGGTACCATATTTTCTTTATCCATTAATCTGTTGATGGTTACTTAGGTTTCATCCAAATCATGGCTATTGTGAATAGTGCTGCAATGAACTTGGAAATGCAGATATCTCTTCAACATACTGATTTCATTTCCTTTGGATAAATACCCAGTAGTAGAATTGTTGGATCTTGCGGTAGTTCAATCTATAGTTTTTAAGGAACCTTAATAACAGCTGCACCAATTTACATCCCCAGCAACAGTGTACAAGGGTTCCCCTTTTGTCCACATCCTCACCAGCATTCAATATTGCCTTTCTTTTGGATAAAAGCAATTTTTACTGGGAGGAGATGATATATTATTATAGTTTTGATTTGCATTTCTCTGGTGATCAGTGATGTTGACCACATTTTCATATACCTGTTTGCCATTTGAATGCCTTTTTTGAGAAATGTCTGTTTAGACCTTTTGCTCATTTTTATATTGCATAATTAGTTTTTTCCTATTGAGTTGTTTAAGCTGCTTATATATCCGGGTTATTGTTTTCTTACTGGATGGGTAGTTTGTACATATTTTCTCCCATTCTGTGATCTCTTCACTTTGTTAATTGTTTTCTTTGCTATGCAAAAGATTTTGAACTTGACGTGATCACAATTGTCCATTTTTGATTTGTCTGTGCTCTGGGGATATTACTCAAGAAATCTTTGCCAAGCATGCTGGCTCATGCCTATAATCCCATCACTTTGGGAGGCCAAGGTGGACAGATCACCTGGAGTTCGAGCCCAGCCTGGCCAACATGGCAAAACCCTGTCTCTATTAAAAATACAAAAATTAGCCAGGCATGGTGGCCTGTGCCTGTAATCCCAGCTGCTTGGGAGGCTGAGGTAGGAGAATCACTTGAGCCTGGGAGGTGAGGTTGCAGTGAGCTGTGTTCATGCCACTGCACTCCAGACTGGATGACACAGCAAGACTGTGTCTCAAAAAATGAAAGAAATCTTTGTCAATACCAATGGCCTGAGAGTATCCTCAATCTTTTATTTTAATACTTTCATAGTTTGAGATACTATATTTAAGTTTTTAACACACTTTGATTTGATTTTTGTATATGGAGAGAGATATGGGTCTAGTTTTATCCTTTTGCAACTGAGTATCCAGTTTTCCCAGCACCATTTATTGAAGAGACTGTCCTTTCCCCAATGTGTGTCTTTGGCACGTTTGTCAAAAATGAGTTCATTGTAGGTATATAGGTTTATTTCTGGATTCTCTTTTCTGTGGGTCGAAGTGTCTGATTTTATGCCAGTACCGTGCTGTTTTGGTTATTATACTCTGTAATATAATTTGAAGTCAGGTAATGTAATTCTTTTTGGCCAGAATGGCTGAGGGTAGTCTAGGTCTTTGTGGTTTCACATAAATTTTTGGATATTTTTCTACCTCTGTGAAGAATGTCATTGATATTTTGACTGGAATTGCATTAAATCTGTAGACTTCTCTGGGTAGTATGGACATTTTAACAATATTGATTCTTCCAACCCATAAATATGAAATATCTTTCCATTTTTTGTGTCCTCTTTAATTTCTTGCATCAATTTTTATAATTTTCATTGTAGAAATTTTTCATTTTTTTGATTAGGTTAATTCCTAGATATTTTATTTTTGCCTATTGTAAATGGGATGATTTGATTTCTTTTTTTAGATTATTTGCAGTTGGAATATAGAAATGCTACTGATTTTTGCATGCTGATTTTTTATCCTGCAAATCTACCATATTTGTTTATCAGTTCTAATAGTTGTTTTTTTATTTTGGTGAACTCTTTAGATTTTTCTAAATACAATATCACATAATGTGCTGAAAAATAATGTGATTTCTTCCATTTTAATTCTGTTGCACTTTATTTCTTTCTGTTGTCTGATTGCTCTATCTAGGACTTCTAATATTATGTTGAGTAACAGTGGTTAAAGTTGGCATCCTTGTCTAATTCCAGATTTTAGAGAAAAGGCTTTTAATTTTACCTTTCAGTATAATACTAGCTGTAGATCTGTCATATATGGCTTTTATTGTATTGTATCTTCCTTCTACCATTTTTGAGTTGTTTTTATCGTGAAGGTATGTTGGAATTTATCAAATGCTTTTTCAGCATCAACTGAAATTTTATGGCTTCTATCCTTTATAATGTTGATATGATGTATTGCATTGATTGATTTGCTTATGCTGAACCATCCTTGCATCCCTGGAATAAATTCCACTTCGTCATGATGAATGATCTTTTTAATGCACTGTTGAAGTCAGTTTGCTAGTACTTTGTTGATGATTTTGGCATCAATATTCATCAGGAATATGGTCTGCAGTTTTCTTAATACGTCTTTTTTGGTTTGAGAATCAGGATAATACTGGTCTTGTAGCAGGAGTTTGGAAGTATTTCCTCCTCTATTTTTTTGAAATTTTTTGAGTAGGATTGCTATGAATTCTTTAAGTGTGTGGTAGACTTCAGCGGTGAAGCCACTGGGTCCCAGACTTTTCTTTGCTGGGAGACTTACTATTATGGCTTTGATCTCATTACATGTCATTGGTCTATTTAGACTGTGGAGTTCTTCATGATTCAATCTTGGTAGGTTGTATGTGTCCAGAAATTTATTCCTTTATTTAGGTTTTCCAATTTATTGGCATATAGTTTATTGTAGTCTCTAATGATCCTCTGGCTTTTTGCAGTATCAGTTGTAATGCCTATTTTTGCATCTCTGATTTTGAGTTTTCTCTCTTTTTATCCTAGTCTGGCTAAACGTTTGTCAATTTGTTTAACTTTTCAAAAAAAACAACTTTTCATTTTATTAACAAATAAAGCAAAAAATATAAATGCTGGGTGCATATATATTTACAAGTGTTATATTCTCTTTCTCAGTTGATGCTTTTATCATTATATAATGACCTTCTAGGTTTCTTTTTATAGTTTTTCTTTTGAAGCCCATTTTGTTATAAGTATAGCTAATCCTGCTTTTTTTGTTTCTATTTGCATGGAATATTTTCTTTCATCTCTTTATTTTCTGGCTGCTTGTATATATCTATGGGTGAAATGTGTTCCTTGTAGACAACATATCATTGGGTTTTGTATTTTTTTTAATACATTCTGCCACTCTATCTTTTGATCAGAGTTCAATTCATTTACATTCAATGCTATTATTGATAGGTAAATATTACTTATCAATAATACTTATTTTTTATTATTTGCTTCCTGGTTGTTTTGTGGTCGTCTTCCTTCTTTGCTTCTCGTCTTCTTTTTTGTGATGGTGGTTTGCTCTGGTAGTATGTTTTCATTTACTGCTTTTTATTTTTGGTGTTACTGTTGTAGGTTTTAAATTTGAGGTTACTATGGGGCTTGCAAATAACATCTTACAACCCATTATTTCAAACTGATGACAACTTAACACTGATTGCAAAAACAAATAAACTAATAAGCAAAGAGAATTAACAAAAGTTCTACGTTTTTACTTCATCCCTCTGGCTGTTTAAATTTGTGTTCTATTTGTATCCTATATTGTCTGTCTTGAGAAGTTATTATTTTTAATATGTTCATTATTTAGTCTTTCTACTCAAGGTTTGAGTAGTGTGCACACCACTATTGTAGTGTTACCATACTCTCAGTTTGTCTGTGTACTTACTTTTACCAGTGAGTTTTGTACCATCAGATGATTTCTGAATTTTAGCTTGGAAAGTCATGGGTTTACATTCCCAACTCAAATAGTTTACCACATCTAATACCAAATCTTATCCTAGACAAATTGACATCTATAATCGATAGAGCTGGGCATGGCAAGGACTCTGATTCTCACCATTCTTAACACTTTTCTTTGGCCTAACATATGGCCTTACTGAAAAATCTAGTCATTCTTTCAAAACTAAATGCTTCTGAATTTGAGTCTCCCTCTGGTTGATTTCCAGAGCCACGGAATTGTTGTTTTTTATCTTTGTTTTTTGGCGTTAGTGCTTTATAACAATTATTTCATAGAAGGTGGTAGAGACATTGGAGTATTACATCTATGATAGAAGGATGAACTTAAAGTAATGATTTATGTTAGTCTTTATTAAATCAAAGTTTCAAATTTAATGACTAAGTAATAACACTGAAAATGGGAAAATAAATTACAACTACAAGCTTGTTGTGGCATAATTTAAAAAAAATGCTTAGTAAGAAAGGCGAGAACAACAAGAGTAGTTGGGATGAAAAATAAACATTAAAATATTTATAATCTGTAACATTCCAGTGATAAAAATGGAATAGGCACTCAAAGGACAGATATTGTCTAAATGTTGTTTAATAAGCATAATAGATTAATAAAATCAGAAGATAACATACAATATAAAAATCACCAAGGTAAAAAGTTGATTCTTTGAAAACTAATAAAAATCATTCAACCCTAGCAACGTTGATAAAGAGATAAAGCACAAGTTAATATTTATGATTTAACAGTGGATTACAAAAAAACCCTGCCATTTTTGCAGGCTTTAAAAAATAAGAAAATATGCCAAATAGTTACAAATTTAAAGATAAAATAGACAAATTCATAGAAAAAACATACTTTTACAAGCACAAAAAGAAATAGAAAAATCGGAACATTTCTACACTTATTCAAGATCTTGAAACTGTACTAAAAACTTCCCACAAAGAAATCTGCAAGACCAGATGGCTTCACTAGTGAGTCCATCCAAATGTTTAAGAAGGAAATAACATTCTTTTTCAAACTCCTTTACAAAAATTACAGCGAAAAAAGAAGGGGAGATGTTTTCAACTTCTTTTATGAAACAGCATATCTGTGAACACCATAATATTATAAGGACATGAAAAGGTAGGAAAACCAGAAGCTAAAAACCAATTGTCCTCATGAAACCAGATTTTAAAATAAAAAATAATAGCAAATTGAATTTACCAATATATAAAGAGGATGCCGAATCATAATCATGTAGCTTATTTCTGAAAGCGTTTATTTTTATTCTTTTAAATACTTGGTAATCACTTGATTTATATTTTCTCACTAAATAAAAAAGCAAAATTTAAGGTCATCTCAGTGGATGCCAAAAAAAGCATATGAAAAAGTCAACAGCTAGCAACTATAAACACATTGATAAGCTAGGAGGCGAAGGAGACTCCCTTAATCATAAATTATTAAAAATGTTTATTCTGAGGTCTGGATTGAAACAAGGATGTCTCCTCGCACCATTTCTATCCAGCATTGTATGAAAGTCACAGCCAGAAAAATAAAGCATGAAAAAAAAGAATGACATTACAGTGATTTGAAGGTAAGAACAAAAAATACGATTCTTAGAAAATCTCAAAGAATATGCAATGTAAATAAATTGAAACTATACATTTAGCACAAACTTAATATAAGGTCAGCATAGGTATTGTATTTTTGTGTGAATATTATATTTCTATAATAAGCAATTAGAAAATGAAATTTTAAAGTATTTATAACATAAAGCACCAAGTAACTGATACTAACAAAGATGTGCATATTCTATAAGCAGAAAACTACAAAACACAATGAACATGAATTAAAGTCTACATAAATAGAGAAACTTCTTTGACTGGAAGACTCAATGTGAACAGAACCTCACTTAATATGCAAAGTTCTGCACCTATTGATCAAAACATTTGATGCAACTCTAATGAAAATTCCAGAAGGTAGTTTGCCTGTTTGTTTATTTATTTATTGTCATTGGCATACTGACTCTAAAATTCATTTGTGTGCTCAAAGGGTCAAGAGTAACTAAAACAACCTTATATGACAATAACAAAATTAGAGGGTTTATGGTACCAAATGTCAAGACTTACAATATTGGTAGAATCATTAAAACCACTGAGCATTGGTTGAGCATTAGGTAAACAGACAGATAGAATAGGAAGCCCAGAACCAAACGCCCAAATGTTCTGTAATTTGATTTATGACAATGATTGTACTACAGTGATGTGCAGAAAGGACATTTTTATAACAAATGATGCTAGGCCAATTGGATATTCATTTTCAAAAATCTTGACACATCAAATTATACATAAAATCTATTCCAGTTCCATATATTTTATGAAATTAGCATTGACACAGATTTCTTAAACAGGAGAAAAAATAAAAGGACTAACCTAAAGAGAACTACCTATGAATTACACTAAAGTGACATTTTTTATCATAAAATGATTTTATTAAGGGAGTGAAAATTAAGTCCACAGAATGAGAGGTGATATTAGTAATTCTTAATAAAACCACTCAGAAACAGAATATATAAAGAATTCCTCCTGCCGACCCCCATAAGCAACAAATCACCCAATAGAAGTATAAGCAGAACAAGATTTACAAAGAGCCAACACATTCATAAAAGTGCTGACTTTTTAAATTATTGGAGTCAGAGAAATTAAGACCTACCAGAGTGGCTTAAAATTAAATACTGAACATATCAAGTGTTCATGAGTGTGAGAAGCAACTACTGATGGGAGATAAATTGGCACATATACTTTGGACAACGCTTGCAGTTTCTACAAAACTGAAACTATGTCTACTTTCTAGGCCAACATTCTACTTCTAGAAAATACTCAAAAGAAAACCATGCATTTATTCATCAAAGGCTATTATACATTGTCTGCAAAAAAATAATTTAAGTAGCCTAAAACTGGAAAGAAATAAAAGTTGATTTAGTCATTCCATAATGTGTGCGTATATCAAAACGATATGTTGTACACCATAAATGTATACAATCTTACTTGCCAGTTAAAAAATAAATTACAAAAATGGTTCATATAGATGAATAGATTTTGGAGTAGTCATAAAATGGAATCTATCCCTCAGTGAAAAAATAAAACTAACTTCCATTATAACTGAACAACATTGATAAATCTCAGGAATAATTTTGTTCTAAGGAATCCAAATATAAGAGTATACATTTTCTAAATCCATTTATTCAAGGTTCAGACCTGATTTTAAGAAAGCTTACCAATAGAGACAAGTTAGAATAGTCATTACTTTGTGGAGATGCTGGGCCTAACACCTGTTCCGGGAAGCTTGTAACATGTTATTTCTTCCTCTGGGTTATGGTCACACAAGGGTGTTTACCTGGCAAAATCCCTCAAGCCAAAATATGTCATATTCAATATAAAGTTTACTTTTAAAAGTTTACTATGGCTACTGAGTTGGCAAAGAGGATGAGAGTAGAGGACGAGAGGTATGCCATTAAAACAGGTGAGAGTGAAGACAGCCTGGACTAGGGCTGTGTGCTGGAGGCAGTGGGAAAGCTTCAGATCTAGCATCCCTGCTAATGGTTTGGGAGAGAAAGAGGAATCAAGAATGACGCTGGTGTTTGGCCTGAGCAACTTGCAGGATGAATTTCCTTGTAGTCACATGGTGAAGGCTGTAGGAGAAACAGGTTGTGAGTAGAGTATCAGAGAGCTGGTTTGAAGACAGGTTGTTTGGGAGACCTGTATTGAAGATCCAAGTGCAGATGTTGTACACACATCTGTGTATGCCAACCTGGAGTTGCAGAGTGTGTCAAATTATATTGGCCAGTCACAAATGATGTGAAATGGAGACTGACCCTGTGCTTTAGAAAGCATCTGTTACTGATGATGTTAAAAGGAGCATTTGTTTGTTTGTTTGTTTCATGTAGTAGAGGTGACAGCCAGATAGCTATAAATTTAACAGAGACTGAGAGGAGAGCAATTGAAGATGGATGGGTACAGACGTCCCTATTGACGAGTTTTGCCACAAAGGAGAGAAGGCAAATGCAGAGATGCAGGTCAAGACATCGCTTTTTATTGATCTTTTTTTAAGATAGGAGAAATCACAGCATGTCATTTCTTCCAGGCCTTCTCAGCAGACAGTTAGGAAATGCGCTTGTGTATACTAACTCAGTCACACACCTATGCCTCTTTTCTGTATCATCTTTCTGTGTGTATGCATTTGTGTATATATGCATGTCTTGTGAGGACAGGATCACTAAAATTCTACACCAATGCCCCACGGTTCATTCCAGTATCTCCCCTTTTCTCTCTCTCTTTCTCTCTCTTTTTTTTTTTTTTTTTTTTTTTTTGAGACAGAGTCTTGCTCTGTCTCCCAGGCTGGAGTGCAGTGGCGTGATCTCAGCTCACTGCAAGCTCTGCCTCCCGGGTTCACGCCATTCTCCTGCCTCAACCTCCCAAGTAGCTGGGACTACAGGCGGCCGCCACCACGCCTGGCTCATTCTTTTTTATTTTTAGTAGAGACGGGTTTCACCATGTTAGCCAGGATGGTATCGATCTCCTGACCTAGTGATCTGCCCTCCTCGGCCTCCCAAAGTGCTGGGATTACAGGCGTGAGCCACTGCACCCTGCCCTCCCCTTTTTTTAGTTGTAAGCTTATTCTCTCACCATAACAAACCCAGTGCTTATTATCTACAATATGTTTATTTGTTGAGTTTTACGACAAATATAGTTTGAGAATTGTTTATCCGTATCTCTGGGAGAAGCAGATTATCCGCAAGATTACATCCTTAAGGTAAAACAGCCTTTAGCTTTACAATACCCAGTCAAGGTATCCTTTTCACCACTTTCAGGGCACTCATATTATTAATTCAGATAGATTCACTTGTTAATCTTAACACTTTATTTTTGGTTCAGCTCACATGCTAGTGGCTTTTAGTTCTTTGTTTAATTCTGGGTATATGAAGGATACGTGAAACTATGAAAAGTCAGTGCTATAAGAGACTGATGCATCCCTTTCTCTTCATCCCTACTCCTCCCTCCCATTTCTACTCACACCTTTCCTGGTGCCTTTTCCTCCTGCACACTGTAGGTAATCAGTCCCCTCCTCATGTATACTTCCTGCATTTCTTTTTGTATAAATGAGCAAATAAATATATATTTTCTATGTCCGTTTTTAGATAAAGGATAGCATCCTGTAAGTACCCTTTTGTGCTTTGCTTGTTTTATTTAACATTATGTCCTTGTAAAAATCACTTCATATGAGTATATAATTTTATTTTAAGCAGCTGAAAAGTGCCCTATTTTGTAGAGGCACCTCAGTTGATTCATAAATTATTAGTTGCTCAAACACCTTCCATATATAGGAATAGAAGATGTTTCCAATATTTTGTAATTCCAAACAATGCTACAAAATATAACCGTGTGCATTTGTATTTCTGTATTGTTGGTGCTGTAGCTTTAGGGTAGATTATTAGAGATGAGATTGCTGAGTCAAAGGTTAAGTGCTGATGTAGGTAGGTTTTTTGTTTGGTTGGGTTCCCTTAAGTATCTGCAAGTTTTCTTCTAGATGGGTTGAAACATTCTGCATTCTCATTAATAAAGTTTGAGAGTGCCTGATTCCTGACAGCGTCACAGCAGAATGGGTTCTTTAATTTTCAGTAATTTGTACCAGTCTAACTGGTTAGAAATTATATCTCAGGTTGTTGTAACTTGTTGAGAACTACAAGTGAAGATTTTGTTGGTACGTTTGAAAGAAATTGTAATCTGTGTTTTTGTGACGTAGTTGTTGGTTGCAGTTTTCCATTTCTCTACTGCGTCTTTAGTCCTTTGCCCCACAATATGTAAGTGTTCTTCCTGGACTGGGAGTATTAACCCTTGGCCTCTGGTATATGTGGAGACTATTTCCTCCCAGAATGAAAGTTGGCTTTTGCTTATGCTTATGACATTCCTATGATGCATTTATTTTATTTTGTATTTTGGTAAGAACACATATGAGACCTACCCTCTTAGCATGTTTTTAAGTGTAAAATATAGTATTGTCAACTACATGTACAATGTTGGACAGCAGACCTTTAGAATTTAATTCATCTTTGCTGGACTGAAACTTTATTTCCTTGATTAGCAACTTCCCATTTTCCCCCTTCTGTAGCCCCTGACAACCACCATTCACTCTTCGATTTTATGAATTTGACTACTTTAGATATGTAAATGGAATTATGCAGTATTTGCCTTTCTGGCTTATTTAAGTAACTGATTTATTTCACTTAGCATTTCCTTAAGGCTCATCCATGGTGTTGCATATTACAGAATTTCCTTATTTCTTAAGATTGAATATTATTCTATGAAGAGTCCTCAAAAATTAAAAATAGAGCTGTCATATGATCTAGCAATCCCACTTCTGGTATTTATCCAAAATAATTTAAATCGAGATCTTGAAGAAATGTCAGCATGCCCATGTTCATTGCGGCACCATTCAAAATACCCAAGACAGGGAAGCAACCTAAATGTCTATCAACAGATAAAGAAAATGTGGTGTATATATAGAATGGAATGCTTTTTTATTTTTAAAAAAGTTAATTAAGTTCTAACAGCTATTCATTTTTAAAAAAGAAATTTTTGTGTAGCTAAACTTATCCATTTCTTATCAACTGTAGATTATCATTTATTGTTAGAAAGTCATCTCCTACAGCAATGTTAAAGATTAATTGATTCAGGTTATTTTGTAGTGCTTGTATAGCTTTGATTTTTGCCTTTATATCCCTAATCTACTTGGAGTTTGTTATTGTTTATTGGCTGAGATTTGATGTAACATTATATTTTTGCAAATGACTACCCACTTGTCCAAACACCATACAATGAAGAATTCATCTTTGCCTCTGTGATTTGAGATAAGATTTTGGCCATATTCTATGTTTCCAGAAGTATTTGGGTCTGACTCTGGACTTTCTCTTCAATTCTACTTGTATATTTGTCTATTCATGAATCAGTGCCATGATATTTAAATACTGGAGACTTTAAAATATGTTCGACTATCTGATGGGGTTGGTTCCCACTCATAGATTTTCCTTTTTCATTGTGCACCTAGCTATTCTTTCATGTTTGTTTTTCCATAGGAACTTTTGCATCAAATTATCTAACTTCATAAAATAGCTTGTAGAGTTTTCTATTGGGATTGCATTGAAATTAATTGAACTTACAGAAAATTGACATATTTATAATGTTGAGTCCTTTTCTCCTAGAATAAGGGATAGCCTTCCATTTTTTCACATCTCTTTCAAGAACTATTTTTATATTTACCTTGTAAAAGATTTTTTATCTTTCTTGTTAAGTTTATTTCTAGGTTTTACTCATCTTTATTGCTACGTTAAATATATATTTTCTCTCCCATTATGTTCTCTGTATACGTTTATTTTTATGAGGGCTGTGGGGTTTTGTATGCTAATTTTATAGTCTGTTATTTCACTGAATTATTTTAGTGTTTTGTAAGTTTTATTATATATTCTTTGGGATTTTCTAGGTATACCATCCTATCATCTGCAATACAGGTAGCTGTATGCTTTCTTTATACATTCTTATGTTTCTAATTGGCTTATTTTATTCAATTGTACTGGCTAATGCCTTCAGTATTAAATTGAATCATCTTGGCAATACAAGGCATGCTTGTTTCAGATCTTAGTTGTGATTCTAGTAGCGTTTTTTCTCCAGTAAATAAGATACTAGCTTTAAGACTAAGATATGAAAATACACATATGCATACAAACATACATCTACAGTAAACATACACAGTGCTGTACTAAAGTATATACAGCACAGAATATGTACATGTACATACATATCTATATCTGAATAAAAGTATACATATATACATATATTGTTAAACTATTCCTCAGTTTCTGTTTTCTTAGTGTTTTATCATAAATAAGTGTTAAGTTTTGGCAAAAGACCTTTACACAACTTTGGAGATGACCGTATATTTTTCCTTAGATTTATTAATATTACATATATATAACTGAATTTCTAATATTGAACTGAATTTGCATTTCTGGAATGCAAGTTGGTCATGGAGTATTATTTTTTCATAGTGATGATGGATTCGAATGGCTAAGGTTATGCTTAAAATTATTGCACTGATATTTATAAAATATATTGGTCTGTACCTTCATTTCTTTGTACTGGCTTCATCTGGTTTAGGCATCAGTATAATATTTGCCTCATAAAGATAAGTTCCAAAGGTTGTCTTCTCTTTTATTGCTCTAGAATAATTTTAGACCATTGGGAATATTTGTGTTCTAAGATTTGGTAGAAATCCTCTTTGAAACTCTATAGGTCTTGCTTTCTCATTTCTGTATAGTTTTCTCTATTTCTTCCATGGAAATTGGTCCGTGTAACTCCTCAACTCTCTAATTTTCCAGCAGCCTATCATCGAGCAATATATAAAATTAATTTGCATAAAAGTCATCAAAGTAGTATCATTTTTTATAATGCCTTCATTTTCATTAGTTATTTTTGCTTTGTCATTTCTTATTTTGTACATTTGCTTTTCCTCCTTTTTAATGGATTAAATTCGGTAGTGGTCTATTTTGCTGTTTTTTCAAATACAGTGTTTAAATTCATGAATTAGATTTGCTGTTTTCCTGTTGCTGTTTTCATTTATTTGCATAATTATTTTTGTGATGTAATTCCTTATGTTTTCTTCGGTTTAATGTGTCACTCTTTTTACTATTTTTATGTGGTGGGAATTTAATCCCACTTTTAGCCTTTCCTTTTTTTTTTTTTTTTTGTTGAGACGGAGTCTTGCCCTGTCGTCCAGGCTGGAGTGCGGTGGCAAGATCTCAGCTCACTGCAAGCTCTGCCTCTCGGGTTCACTTCATTCTCCTGACTCAGCCTCCTGAGTAGCTGGGACTACAGGCGCCTGCTACCACGCCCGGCTAATTTTTATGCCCACTTTTAATTGCGTGTAGATTAAGGGGTTGTTTATGCAGAAGTTTCTAGGGAAGGGGTAGTTTCTTCTGAGTCATTGGATCATTGTCATGGAAAGGGTAAGTATCTTCTAGGGTTTGCCATGGCAATGATAAAGTGGCATAGACACTGGTGGGTGTGTCTCATCGAAAGCTGCTTCTACTCCGACCCTGTTTTGGCTAGTCCTCAATTTGGTACCGTGTCTGAGCCCCACCTCCAGAGTTGAGTGCTGCCTCCTACCTCAATTCTATAGTACACATTGCAAAAACTTATTTGGCTGTGGCATGCTGTTTTCTACTGGGAGAATAACTAGAGCTACTGTTTGAGTACCTGAGAAATGCACAGCACTCCAAAAAGTAACAATAGATGGGATAAAACTTAGTAGTTCATGTTAAATTGCTGAAGAAGTCTTCCCTGATGATTCAGAAGGCACTTCAAAGTCTGACTGAATCCTCTGAGTATTTTGGGTTCAGTTTTATTGAAGTAAAATTTGCATTCATTAAAGTCACCATTTTTAGGCACACAGCTATATGAATTTTGACAAATATACACAATCATGTACCCATTATGAGAACTGAGATATAAAAGTTTCAGTCACACTAAAAATTATTTTCTCACTTTTTTGATGTAAGTCATCTCTTTCCACCAGCAGTCCCAGACAACAATTGATCTGAGCTCTGTCCCTATAATTTGGCATGATTCAAAATGTCGTATAAATAAAATTATACAGCATGTGGCCCCATGAGTCTGGCTTCTTTGACTTGGCTGACTGTCTTTGAGGTTTGTCCATGTTACTGCATGTCAATTGTTGGTTCTTTGTCATCCCTGAATTGCTGGATGTCCCACATATGTTTAACCTCTCACTGCATCATGGCCATTCGGTAGTATTCAGTTTTTGGCAATTTCAACTATGGCTGCTATAAACACTCAATGCAGGTCCTTTTGTGAACAGAATTATTCATTTTTCTGAGGTATATACCTAAGACTGTGATTGCTAAGTCGTGCATCAGATGTACTTTTAACTTTGTACGAAACTACTGAATTATTTTTCAAAATGACTGTACCATTTTGCACTCCTCCCAACAAAGTATGAGAGGTCTTACTGTTCCACATCTTTCCAACAGTCTGTATTTTTGAATTTTAATTGGCGTGTAGTAGTAAATTATTTTGGTTGTAATTTGCATTTCCCTAATGATGTTGGGCACCTTTTCATGTACTTCCTTTCTCTTCCTTAATGAATATCTATGTAAATATGTTTGCCTATTTTTAAATAGGACGTTTTCTTATTGTTGAGTTGTGAAAGTGCTTTGTGCAATTGTCATACAGACCTTTTATCAGCTATATGTTTTGCAAATACTTGCTCCAGTGTGTTGCTTATCTTCATTTTCTTAACAGTCTTTCAAAGAGTTAAAGGTTTACTTTTGATAAAGTTAATTCCATCCTTTTTTCTTGTATTTTTCATGCATGTTATATCCTATCTGAAAGTTTGCCTAATCAGAAGTCACACAACCATTCTCTTATGATTTCAAGTTTTATAGATTTGTATTGAGCTCCATGGTCTATTTCATGTTAGTTTGGTCATATGGTCTGAGCTATGGGCTAAGGATTGTTCACAGATTGTCCAATCCTTGCACTTGCATTTGTTTTAAAGACTTTCTGTTCTTCAGTGAATATTTTGGCACCTGTATCAAAAATCATTTAACCATATATTTGTGGGTCAATCCCTATTTGGATTCTGTTCTGTTCCATTAATTGATACAAATATGCTTTCTCCAATACCACACTATTTTGATTATTGTCATGTGGCAATGCTTGAAGTCGAATAGTGTATGTCCTCCAATTTTATTCTTTTCAAAATTGTCTTGGCTAAACTAGATCCTTATCTTTTCAGTATACATTTTAGAATTAACTTCCTAATGCCTGCTAAGAATTTGGAGTAGTTTTGATCAAGAGTGCACTGAATATATAGATAAATCTGGGTAGAAGAGCTATCCTTACATAATTAAGTCTTCTGATTCCTAAATATGGTATATATGTCAATTTATTTAGATTTTTTATTTATCTCATTAAGTTTTCATAATTTTCAGCATGAAAATTTTGCAAATATTTTATTATATTTATCCCTGAGTATTTCGTATATTTGATGCACATGATGATGGCCCTTTGTCATTTAAATTTCATTAATAATTCAGTGTTAGTATGAAGAAATACAATGAATTATGTATATATTAACCTTGTATCCTGTGTTCTTACTGTGCTCACATATTAGTGATAGTTCTTTTTTTTTTTTTTTTTTTACAGGCTTTTAAAAAAGTTTCTAGGCCAGGCACAGTAGCTCATGCCTGTAATCCTAGCACTTTGAGAGGCCCAGTGGGGTGGATCACTTGAGGTCAGGAGTTTGAGACCAGCCTGGGCAACATGGAGAAACCCCATCACTACTAAAATACAAAAATTAGACAGGAGTGGTGGCACACACCTGTAGTCCCAGCGACTCAGGAGGCTGAGGCAAAAATGTTGCTTGAAGCAGAGGTTGCAGTGAGCTGACATCATGCCACTGCACTCCAGCCAGGGCGGCAGAGTGAGACTCTATCCAAAAAAAAAAAAAAAGTTTTTACACAAGCAATCATGTCAGCTGCAAATAAAAACAGGTTTATATATGTATATATAGAAATATATATACATATATAATCCTGTTTTACCATGTATATATATATCTTCCTTTCTAACCTTTACATCTTTATTTCTTTCTCTATCTCATTTCATTGGTTAGGGCCATATCTTTTCCATGACCCTAGGACATAGGCATTCAGCTTTATCTTCACATAAATAAATATATATATATATATACACACACACACACACACACACAGACACACATGTGTGTATATATATGTGTGTATATATACACATGTGTATATATACATGTATATATGTATACCTGTGTGTATATATACACGTGTATATATACATGTATATATGTGTATATATACACATATATACATGTATATATGTGTATATATACACATATATACACATACAGAGAGAGAGACAGCAAGATTATCTTTGTGTGTGTGTGTGTGATTATTTGATCATTTCTTTAGAGACCTTTTTAGGGTTGAGGAAGTTTTGGGTTTTATGAGAGTTTTTCATCAAGAACATGTGCTACATTTGGTCTAAAGCTTTTTCTGAATCTATTCAGACGGTCATATGTGTTTTGTTCAGTGTGCTGATATGGTGAATTACACTGGTTGATGTTAACATTTTGAGCTACCCTGCTGCAACAGGACTTTTCTTCTTGTCTCTTCCCCAGTCTTAAATGTATTGTTCCTTAAATAGAAGGTCTGGGGACATGCACAGCCTTGCATTCCTGCTCCCTATCACAGCTGCTGTTACCAGGGAAGAGAGCCTGCGGGTGATGTAGTAGATTAATAGACTGAGGTATTTTCCTGTCAGTTATGGTGGATGTCACATTCTTTCCAGCATTCATAAGGAAAAAAGACTTTATTTCTAAGCGTTTGAAGTGGTAAAACTCAGAAACACCTTTTAATTGATTTTCTCTTTAGGAAAAGTGCTTTAAAACCTGCAGTATTTTATCTGCAAATATTATGTTTGCTAAGGATCTTGGCTAAACTAGATCCTTATCTTTTCAATATACATTTTAGAATTAGCTTCCTAATGTCTACTAAGAATTTAGAGTAGTTTTGATCAAGATTGCACTGAATATATAGATAAATCCAAGTAGAAGAGATAGTTTACTAATCACCTCTTATCATGACTGCTTTTCTGGCTTTAATAAAGCTTTTTATTTAATTGCCTTGCCCACTGTCCAGACCTGTTTACTTTTTAAATGCTGATATGGCTTGGTTGTGCCCCCACCCACATCTCATCTTGAATTGTAATAATCCCCATATGTCCAGGGCCAAGGCCAGGTGGAGATAATTGAATAATGGGGGGCAGTTTTCTCCATACTGTTCTCCTGGAAGTAAATAGGTCTCAAGAGATCTGATGGTTTTATAAATGGGAGTTCCCCTGCACAGACTCTCTTGCCTGCTGCCATGTAAAACATGACTTTGCTCCTCGTTTGTCTTCCACCATATTTGTGGGGCCTCCCCAGCCATGTGGAACTGTGAGTCAATTAAACCTCTTTCTTTATAGATAGCCCAGTCTCGGGTATGTCTTTTTTAGCAGCATGAGAACAGACTAATGGAAAAGCTCTCTTTATTAATATTATTAAATATTCCTGAAACTCTAGTCTATACAGTCTGTGTTGACATAATTTGGACAGGGATGCTTCTCTGTAGACCTTGTGTGTTTAATATTCGTTTAATATTCTATTTCACACTGTCATGAACTTTCTGTTCCCTTGACGAATGCCTGCTTTGGCTAAGATTAGAATTGCATGCAGCTTATTGAAGTTTCTTTTTGCTTGTCTCTCTTAACAGCTTTATTGAGCTATGGTTGACATATAAAATTATATATATTTATGGCATACAGCTAGATATTTTGATACATGTTTGTCAAAAGACAAAACTATAACAAATTTAGCTTAAAGACCTATAGGTTTTATTTGTAGGTGTAGATCACAAATAAATGAATATAGCATAAGGTGGGCAATACCTTAATCTGCAAAATACAATTAGTATTTTGATGACTTAAGTAAAGAAACCTGGCTTTTTAGGCCGAAGGAAGCAGAAATAAGGGATAAAAAGATTAGTGGTTTCAAAGTTATTTTGCTAAGGGAATAAAACAGAACTTTCTTATGCAGGCACAGGTAAATGGAGGTCCCTCCTAAGTAGTTGCTGTAAATCTCATTTGTTTGTTGGTTGGTTGGTTTTGAAAACTGGCCTGGTTCAAAGTTCAGACAAGTTTACTTGTCTGATACTTAATGCAAGTGACACTTCTGTGCTCTGTCTGATCTGTTGGGGCCTCATGCAGGAGTTCAGTCCCAAATAATGGCCTCCCATAATTTTTGTTTAACAGTGTATACTGTGAAATCATCATCTCATTCCAGATAATTAAAACTACCTATCACCTTTAATTATCATTTGTATGTGTGCAGGCATGTGTGTGTATATGTGTAGTGAGAAGATTGAAGATTTTGCTCTGAGAAAATTGCAAGTGCATGATAGAGTAATGTTAACTGTTGTTCCCATGCTGTACATTAGATCTCTAAAACTTATACTTCATGCATAACTGAAACTGTGTACTCTGATCAACCTCTCCCCCCAGGCTCTGGTAATTCCCGCTCTACTCTCTACTCCCATGAGTTTGACTATTTTAGATTCCACATGTATGTGAGATCATACAGCATTTGTTTTTCTGTGTCTGCCTGGTTTCACTTAGTGTAATGTCTTTTAGATTTATTCATGTTGTCATAAATGAGAGAATATTCTGTCTTATATGATTGAATAATATTCCGCTGTGTATATTTACTGCATTTTATCCTTTCACCTGCTGAGGGGTTGTTTGCTGTGCAGAAACATGTTAGTTTGATGTAATCCCATGTATCTATTTTGTTTCCATGTCTTAGCTATTGTGAATTAGGCTGGAACGAATATGGGAGCATGGATGTCTTTTTGACATGGTGACTTCATTTCCTTTGGATGTGTACCCAGAAGTGGGAATGGTGGATCATGTGGTAGTTCTATTTTTAGTTTTGGGAAGACCTTCCATACCCTTTTCCGCAGTTTCTGCAGCAATGAACATCCCTACCAATATTTTACAAGGGTTCTCTTTCCTCCACATCCTCACCAACACTTGCCATCTTCTGAATGTTTTACAAGACCCTTTCTATCAGGTCTGAGTAGGTATCTCAGTGTGATTTTAATTTGTATTTTCCTGGTGGTTAGAGATGTTGAGTAACGTATGATATACCTGTTGGTTATTTGAAAACTTCTTTTATGAAGTTTCTATTTAGGCTTTTTGCCCATCTTTTAATCATATTTGTTTGTTTGTTTTCATATTGAGATGTATAAATTCCTTATGTATTTTGTATATTCTCTTATCAAGTACATGAAATACAAATATTTTCTTCCATTATATAGGATGTCTTTTCGATTGTTTCCTTTGCTATACAGAAGTATATCAGTTTGATGTAGTCCTACTTGCCTATTTTTGCTTTTCTTTTTTCCACTTTTGGTATCACATTCCTCCAAAAAAATACTGCCAAGATCCATGTCAAGAAGGTTTTTCCCTGTCTTCTTCTAGGAGTTTTAAGCACTATAGTATTATATTTAAATCTCTAGTTAATTTTGAGTTCATTTTTGTCTATGGTGTGAGATAAGGGTTTATTTCATTCTTCTGCATGTGGACGTCAAGTCGTCTCTACACCATTATTCAAGGAGATGATCCTGCCCCCATTGTGTGTTCTTGGCAACTTCGTCAAAGATAAGTTGTCTGTTAATATGTGGTTTTATTTCTAGACTCTCTAATCAGTTCCAATGTTCTGTTTGTCTGTTTTTGTGCCAGTACCATGCTGTTTGGATTACTACAGCTTTGCAATAATCTGAAGTCCAGCTGGGGAACTTGATATCTCTAGCTTTGTTGTTCTTGCTCAAGATTGCTTAGGCTCATTGCAGTCATTTGTGGTTCCATGTAAGTTTTAGGCTGGTAGAGTCCACCAGTTGTGGTGTCCTCAGTGACCATGAGGACAATTGAGGTCCTTGGAGGTTAAAAAAAAAAAAAAGCGCCGCCGGGGTTCTCTGAAGAGCAGGTCACTGGAGACCAGGGAGGCTTCCTCCTGGTTAATCCTGGCAGCTTCACCCTTCTTTGTTCCTAGCAAGCTCCAGACATCTTGGCTTTGCCCATCTTCCATGCAATCTCGACAGGAAGAAACTAAAGCAGTCCTTCAGGGACAGCCCGACAGCCAGGGAAATGGTGGCCCCTCTGCTCTCCTGTGCCCCAGGAGGGGAGCTCGCAGGACCAGTGGAGTCCGTGGTACTGAGCTGGGTGGCGTGGAGCATGGGATGAAGCAAGCAACACGAAGCTGTCATTCCCAGCCTCTGTGTGTCATTCTAAGATAATTTTGCCCCAGTACACTGCTGCACCTTCTCAACTGGACTTCCGAGCTCCTGGCAGAGCTGTTTTTCTTCGTGGATAGCTGTCTAACTATAATTTTTTTATCTGGGAGGAAGGCCGGGATCTCCTGCTCCACCACATTGTTGATATGTCTCTTGGCTTCTTAAACAACATTTAATTCCTTTTTCCTGTTTTTGATGATCGTTTTCTAAGTTAACATCTTTTCAATTAAAAATTATCCTTTTTTTACTGAGAGAAAAAACTGATATTTAAGCCTGTTAACATTTGTCTTTACCCGATACCTGCTGATATAATTGAGGACTTATTTTTTGAGACTATTTAAAAAATTTAAAATGTTGCTTCTTTGTGCTACACATTTTTTCGTTACTAACTTTACTTTTAAATTGCTTCATTTAAGTTTTTCTCGTAAGTTGCATTTTTTATTGGTTGTTAGAAATGGGGATTCTAGTCTTATTATCCTGTAGACATTGGTGCTGCTGTAAGAGTTCTATAATTTAATATGTCAACTTAAGATGGTTGTGGATCACATCTTCTTAAGTATAATCAATTAGTACCACTCCATTTCTATGTATCTAGGCAAAATATTTCTGAGGAGAGCAACATTTCCCTAACTATATTCCTAAAATAAATTATATTTTTAATGCACATTGCTATGCAATGTACCTACCATGACTGCTTTAGCAATACTAGATAAATTATCTATCTAAAGAACTTGAGTATTACTTTTATCTGAGATTTGTGTAGAAGAATGGCTGAAGAGAAAATATAAGCATTCAAGAAACCAGGGTTTAAAACAGAAAATGTTTCAGAATTGTAAAATTTTTCTCTTTAAATCAAAACAATTTTTAACATAGATATTTCTTTTTCTCTTCTTTTGCGTGAGTTAAGTACTAATAAGAGAATAACAATGAAGTAGGAGAGCTGATGACAGAGGCAGATATTTCAGCAGTACATGCAATCAGAAACTTCACTTAATAAGGCAACCAAAAATCTATGTAATACAAAACTGCAGAAAGACCTTGAGACCACTCCAATGGCACCACCTAACATTGCTAAAAGTATGTTCAATTTTCCACATTTTGTCACCTAAATTTCTACCAATGAATAGTCTATATGTATGTACACACACACTCATGAGAGAGGCAGTTTGTGCTAATATATGAAAATACACACACACAGAGATACTTTGTGCTAATATATAGAAATACATACATAAATACACACCATAGATACTCTTTTTGTGCCTTTTTAATAAATTATTTATACCTTATTGAAAATAACCCTACCAGAAAGCAGTGAAGCAATTCCTACAGGCAATGTGGTAACATGACATCCGAGGCATTTTCATTGAAAGGTGACAATGTCCCATCCTGCTTCAGTAAATAGTGCTGCCCTAAAGGATCTGAACTGTGAGATGCTATATAGAGTCAACACTGAATCTAAATCCATAACACATTTCCACAGGTTAGTGGACACATTCCACTTGCGTAGATCCATTGTACATAGGAGAAATGCGATTTCTAGCTATAGATTTAGTTATATCAATGCAGATCATTAATATATTTTAATTATGCTGTTTTTAAATTAAAAGCATAATTTGTAATTTTACGAACGCTCCCACCTATAAAATAAGCTGACATTAACTTAACCATTTTTGTTAATTTGGAGTAATTTAAGGAATAATTATTTCTAGAGGAAAAGTATTTCTAAAACACTTATTTTATTATCACAACAATTTCCTTTTTTCCCCACTCAACCTGTCTACATACAAACACATATATATTCACTCATGGGTATCAGAAGGCTTATACACCTCCTTCCCTGACTCGGCAGTTCTTTGCAGGGTCGGTGTTCAGCGCCCTGGAGGTGGAACTGGAGTGGGCTGATGTGGTATCACTAGTTTGAAGGAAGGGGCGCTCCAAGGAGCGTGGACGGAGTAGAGCAGGGAGCTGAACTTTACGCTGGCGCAAGAGCATCCTGATATCATTAGGCTCAGGTCTTTAGTCTATCATTGGAACAGTTAAGAAACCAAAGAAATCATATGAAGCCATGAGAACACACTCGGTCCATGGGCTACAAAGGATGTTAAGCTTCGGTGGCTCAGCATTACTAGGTGCTGTCTCCACACGGAAGTGGGGAGGACTGGATAAAAATTAAAAAGCGGCAAGATAGCTATCTCTTTGAACGTGAAAATAAATAAGAAAATAGATACAAATTCTAATTTCTAATAAATAGAGTTAATATTTATGTGTGTGTGTGTGTGTGTTTTTTTTTGGTCAGTATTCCCATGGACTTCTCCTGACAATTGATAATACTATGTATCACCTTAAAGAGTTGACTCCTTGGCTGAGCCTAGTGGCTTATGCCTGGAATCCCAGCGCTTTGGGAGGCTGAGGTGGGAGAATCACTTGAACCCAGTAGTTTGAGACCACCCTGGGCAACATGGCCAGACCATATATCTGTCCTTGCTTAATTCCTTCGTGTCCTTACTTCCTTGTATTTATGCTCCTGTATAATCCCCTCTCCTAGATTGTGGGTTAGAGCTGTGCTTCTTTAGAACAAATAAAATACATCAAAGGTGATGGGTTGTTACTTCCATATTTGCTTTGCATAAGACTTTAAGTTCCATCTTGCTAGAGAACTATTCCTTGATGGCTTTGATATGTACACACACACACATATATACATAATATATGTAATATAATATATATATTTTTGCATTATGTATTATATAAAATAATTTGTAATTATAATTGCATATATATTTATAATTATATATAAATAATATATAATTTCTTATAAAAATACACATAATTTTACAAGGAAAAAAGTTGATTCCATGACAGACAGGTACACACACACATAATGCATACATATATATGATCTTTTTCTTTACCATGTGACTTTTATCTTATTTTTAGCTATATTAAGAAGATGCTAGAAAAGTAGATGTAAAATATGTATAAGCCACTAACAAAAGAGACTTTGAATACATTTTGTTTTTATAGGTCATAATAGAGATCACTATGGGATGTGAGAGTATGCTGAGGAGTAGTACAGGCTTATATTTCTTTAGAAAGAGATAAGTGAGAATTGCCAAAATACATGTAAAACACATGAAAGAAAAAATGATTACTAAAGTAAATGATTTAAGAACATGGAAAGAAATACTTGAAAAAACAATTGCATAAATATTGAGAATACAAAGATTATTCAGGTGAGCAAAGTGAAAAGGTAATGAAAAAGAGTTTACAGAATGCTCTCAGATGATACATTTATATAAATGATATATGTATATGTGAGAAAAACAGCACCACTCTCTCCCCTTTTTCTCCGTGTATTTCTGTGACATTTTTCCTTCTTCTACTTTAAATTGCTAGACTTGCACTGAAAAAGCCCATTGTGCGTTTAACCATTTAGCTCTTTCTTGCATGATGGAGTTTGTATATGTGTGATGAGTATTGTGTATATATGGTTGCGTATTATATATGCATAGATGAACAACTCTCAAATAATTGATAATAAAAAGTCAAAGCTAAAACTATTAGCAACAGTTGTTTCCTTAATTATTCAATAAGCACTTTGGAATTGAAGGGATAAAAATATAATCTTTTTTTTATTATTATAAGTTTTAGGGTACACGTGCCCAACGTGCAGGTTTGTTACATATGTATACATGTTGTGGGGTGGGGGGAGGGGGGAGGGATAGCATTGGGAGATATACCTAATACTAAATGAAAAATATAATCATTTCTTATCTTTATAATACATATCTGTTACAGTTTTCAGTGAATACCATTGATAGAAATGTAAAACTATACGATTATTCAGTGTACAACTTAAATGTATATTTTACAATGATTTTTTTAGCATGGAATTGTTTTTATTACCGCTCTTTTATTAGCTAAACTTTACATTTAATCTGAAATACACTGTATCCTAGTATATCATCTTGATTCTTGGTTCTTGGAGGTCATTTTTACATTACTCATCTTTTCTTTTTGTGGAAAACAGGCTGCACAATGATCCCCACTGTCCTTACTTGCATTTATGCTCCTGATAATCCCCTCTGGTAGATTATGGGTTAGAGCTGTGCTTCTTTAGAACAAAGAGAATACGTCAAAGGTGATGGGTTGTTACTTCCATAATTGCATTGCTTGAGACTTTAAGTTCCATCTTGCTAGAGGACTATCCCTTGATGGCTTTGATAAGGCACGTTGCTAGGCGGAGAAAGCCCATCTGATAGGGAATTCAGGGTACCGTCCAGCGAACAGCCAGCTAGAAAATGAAGCCCTTGATCCAACACTGCAAGAGGAAATGACGTCCTCTAACAACCACTAAGGGAACCTAGAAGCAGGGACTTCCTCAAATCAGCCCACAGATAAAAGACCCCAGCACTGACTGACACCATAATTGCAGGTTCATGAGATCCTGGAGTGTGTGTGTGTGTGTCTTACCTGCAGTGTGTGTGGAGGTATTTTATATATAAGTGAATTTTGCTATTGCTGGCAGATACTCTCAATAATTAGCAAAATGTGAAGTTTCCCTAGAAATTGATAAGAACTGAAAACAGTTAAAGCTAAATTTATAAGCATAACAATCAGAGTTGATGCTGCCAGCTTAAGAGAAATTAAAAAGGTTATTTTTTAAGACGAAAAAGAAATAACTTCTGACTTTATGATTCTGAGAGTAAATCGAGAATGAATAATATTGTATGACATTCTTATAGCTCAGAGCAGCAAGAATCAAGTCTGATCTTATATCTTCATGAACACAGCCAAACCAAAACATCATTTCTTTCAATGTTTTTATGCTTATTTAAAAAATAGATTTGAGTAAAAACATGTTACTTCTGTATCTGTTGGAAAAGCGTAATCAAATGACTCTAATTGCTAGTTATTATGAAATAGCCAGATGGCAAGAAAAATATTTATCTCAGCCAGAGCCTACATACTAGTATCAACCACAGAAGTCAATACCGAGAATTGAACCAAGGTCATTTGAACAATTGAATCAGGGAAATGACAAGTTGAAACTTGTTGCTTAAGAGAATAGAGTTTTGTACTTTCCACTGGTGTCTCGCCTCTTTCTTCACACCTAACATGCTTGCAATCTGCAATGATATTTCTTCGTATCGCCTAATACAAAGATAGATGTTAGAGCAGAGAGCTGAGAACAGAAAGCTCAGTTGTCAATTAACAGCTCTTAGGCTCTCACTTATTGATTTTGTGCATTCACTTAAACCGTTTTCTGAAGATTCCCATTCTTAGTTTATCACATTGAGAATTCAGTAAATTAATTAACCCAGCTTTCAAAAGTGATAGCAGGAAAGTGTGTTCTTGTTACAAGAACATGCCCAGGTGAGCACACAGAGTGGACCACTATAGAGAGACATTCAGAAGTCTTTAGGTGGAGAAACTGGCATTAGTAACGGTCTGTGGTTCCATAGAAATTAATAAACTCCACCATCATTCATCTTCATTAAGAATGTCTTAAGAATGTGTTTGAGATTCAGATCAGATATCTGCTTGACCCTCATAATCTTTCTAACAACTGTTCCAAGAACTTGGAGGTAAATAATTTTTTTTTCAAATCAGTTCTCTATAATAGTCTAGCTTTTACTGGCAGATTATTTAAAAATTTGTTTATTTTTTCTAAAACTGTATTCTGTGATGTGTTTATTTTCTCACTGTAAGTATCAGAGGTGTGTGAACCAGAGCAATGCCATCTTAATTAGGAGCAGGGTAAAATGAGGCTGAAGCCTACTGGGCTGCATTCCCAGACGGTTAAGGCATTCTAAGTCACAGGATGAGATAGGAGGTCAGCACAAAAATACAGGTCACAAAGACCTTGCTGATAAAACAGGTTGCAGTAAAGGAGTTGGCCAAAACCCACCAAAACCAAAATGGCCACAAGAGTGACCGCTGGTCGTCCTCACTGCTACACTCCCAGCAGTGCCGTGACAGTTTCCAAATGCCAGGGCAATGTCAGGAAGTTACCCTATATGCTCGAAAAAGGGGATGCATGAATAATCCACCCCTTGTTTAGCATATCATCAAGAAATAACCGTGAAAATGGGCAACCAGCAGCCCATGGGGCTCTTCTGTCTATGGAGTAGTCATTCTTTTATTCCTTTACTTTCTCACTAAACTTGCTTTTACTTTGCACTGTGAACTTGCCCTGAATTCTTTCTTGCACGAGATCCAAGAGCCCTCTTTTGGGACCTTGATCGGAACCACTGTCCTATAACATAAGCATAAAACTAAAACTACAAGTGAAGTAATTTTGAATGAAGAGGAAAAAGACAGTCATTTTAAACGGTTGAAACAACAACACTGGTCAATATAAAGAATCTGACTATATTCTATTGTATTTTGAAGACTTACACTTCTTGCAAAGTGGAGAAGAAATTAATTTCATACTTGCAATCAAAACAGCTGGTAGAATTCCATTCTTTCTTGCTGTGTGTGTGTATGTGTGTCTGAGTAGATTTGAGTAAATGTCCACCAAAGGTTAGAGCAGTAAGTAAGGCTGCTGAGAAGAGAAAAATGGAGCAGTCAGACAGAGTCATAAGTGGTGTCCCATCAGGAATAGAAGGTTCCTCTGCTGGAAAGACAAGCTGCTGACAAAGCTACCAGAAGCATATGACGCCCTTGCAACATAACAACAAGCAGACTTGGCAACAAATAAGGAATCTCAAATAGGAAGAGGAGCAGACCTTCAATAATCACACAAGATGTGCAGAAATCCAAGACAATGAAGATAGGTTAACATTAACAAATAGTAGACAAGATACATGTATTTTTTGTGCATTTCAAAACAGTGTTCTGAGAAGGAATTTGTAGGTTTCAACACACAGGAAGGGTCTGTGGCCTAAAGAACACAAAATAGACCCGGTGTGGTGGCTCACGCCTGTAATCCCAGCACTTTGGGAGGCCAAGGTGGGTGGATCACTAGGTCAGGAGTTCGAGACCAGCCTGGCCAAGATGGTAAAACCCCATTCCTACTAAAAATACAAAAATTAGCCAGGTGTGGTGGCAGGTGCCTGTAATCCCAGCTACTTGTGAGGCTGAGGCAGAGAATTGCTTGAACCCGGGAGGTGGGTTCAAGAATACAAAATAATTTTGATAAATGGATTTACAAAAATAGGCAGTTAACCCAAAAAGTGAACTGTGAATGAAAAGGAAATATCATACAAATAAAGATTATTTGATAACTCTAACGTTTAAATACTACAAATCGGACATTTGTAACAGTGACTATAAATGAATTAAATTTGCCTAATAACAAATTTACATTTTAAATTTAAAATCTCGCTATATACTATTTAGAAATGGCACAATTGTTTATAATGACATAGATTGGAAAGAAAATTCTATTCAGGGAAATGCAAATTAAAGCAAATATTAGTATCAACCAAAGGGGAATTTAAAGTGAAAACCATTTATATAGATTAAGAAGAATATTGCTGAGTACTAATAGAAAAATACATCAAGATCATGGGATGATTGGAAACAATATCCCACACATATTGTAGTGGACAATCTGGCCTAATTTAGTCAAATTAAGTATGTACACATTCTATGACACAGCAAGTAATCCTAACTCGCTCGTGACTGCAGAGCTCAGAAGATCATTTCAAATGGGTTCAGATGTCAAGGTTTAAAGGGATGTTTATCCACACGTCATTCATGCTAATGGACAGTTAATTACTTTGTCTATCAGTGGGCGACTAGAAATTGAAAGTGAGAGATGAAAAGTATGAACGTCTAGGCAATAGTTACAATAAACATTTTATGTGTACGTAGTGAAATATAACTAGATGCTAAAACCATGAAGCATCATGGAAGAAAAGGGACTAGCCTGACAACTATATTATCATGCCATTTACAGGAATTGAAAATGGGTGAACACCACACAATGCGTGTTTTACAAGATCATATGTTTAATTTGCATCACATACATATGCAACACTTTAGAGTTTTGCTTGACAGGACTGAGAAATGAGAGGAGGGAGTGGGCATTAATTAACTCATTCATTTATCTATAGAGAAAGCTTCCACAGCTCCATAATAATAGCATTCAAAATTTTAAAATGTATGATAGGCTCAGCATCCTGCACAAAAAGACAAAAAGAAAGTAGAATGAAGGGGTAGCCGGAGTTCCACTTGTCCTATGGAAGAGTAAGTTACAGTAAACCATTTTAAAATCTATAAACAATCACAAAACAAAAATTTCTGAAAGGCACTAGAGAGTGAATAGAAGCAGGAAAATTTTACTCATTGATTTAGTTATCGGAAAAGGGTGGACAATAGTACAGACTTGGAGGAATTGACCTACATGAAATGGATTTTCTGTTTTTTTCCTCTTTGTTTGAGAGTATCCGTAGTGACAGCATGGCCAGGAAACTGAAAATGCCAACTAGAGGAACTGCGAGAAGACCCAGGACAAATTTGTGATAAAATAAATAGCTCGCAAAGGTCATATAAAAATAATTGTTACATCAAAAATGATCATTATGATAATTCTTTCAGAGTCATGAAAACAATGAAATACAAATGCACACCTAATGGGACAAGTAAAGTGTGAAAGTCTGACTATGTGTTTAAAAAGATGGAATAAAACCATATATTGTCATAAAAATATGTATACTTAAGTATTTGTAATGATATGGGAGGGAGGCAGGGAAGTACTGGGTAGAGAAGGGCGAGGTCCATGGCAGGGGCTCCACCCTCGGGCCTGTGCCCATTGACCTCAATGAGGACAGGCGTTTCTGTTTTCTTGGCCAAAATTTGCCTTTTGGCCTGCCATGCTCCCCATGCTGTGCCCATAAAAATCCAAGACCCTAGAGGGAACAGACCCAAATGGCTGGATGTCGAGAGGAGCAGAACACACTGGCAGACACCAGCAGGCCATTGACAGCAGAATGACACAGATGCCAAGGGGAATTTGGCCAGGGGCGGTCAGAGGAGAGTCCAGCCACTGGATGGCCTGACTCCAGGGAAGACCACCTTCCCACTCCATACCCCTTCTCTCTCCCCATCCATCTTGCTAGGAGCCACCTCCAACACACAGTAAAACCTTGCACTCAGCAGGGCATGGTAGTTCACACCTGTAATCCCAGCACTTTCGGAGGCTGAGGCGGGAGGATCATGAGGTCAGGAGATAGAGACCATCCTGGCTAACATGACGAAACCCCATCTCTACTAAAATGCAAAAACTTAGCCTGGCATGGTGGTGCATTCCTGTAATCCCAGCTACTTGGGAGGCTGAGGGAGAATTGCTTGAACCCAGGAGAAAGAGGTTGCAGTAAGCTGAGATCGTGCCACTGCATTCCAACCTGGTGACAGAGCAAGACTCCATCTCCAAAAAAAAAAAACAAACAAACAAAAAACATGAGAAGAAAACCTTGTACTCGTTCTCAAGCCCACATCTGATCCAATTATGTTTCTGGTACACAAGGGCCAGAACCCAGGATACAGAAAGCCCTCTGTCCTTGTGATAAGGCGGAGGATCTAATTGAGCCACCTGCAGATGGTGAAGCTGAAAGAACACACTGTTACACACGCTGACTAGGGCTTCGGGAGCTGTAAACACCGAACCCTAGACACTGCCATGGGGTCGGAGCCCCCAAAACGCTCCCACATCCTGCCCATCTGCATGCTCCCCATACTGGTTTGAGCAGCAGGGCACCGAAGAAGTGAACCACATCCCTGTCACACACCCTGTCAGAGGAATAAGGGAAATTATCCTGTTTGAGCAATACCTTATTTACAATAGCCTCAACTTGGTAACTGCCTAAACATCCAGGAGCAGGTGAATTCATTAGCAAAATAGAGTACCGCCACAAAATACAAAGGAACTATGGATACATGCAAAAACATGAATGAATGTCAGTATCATTATGAAGAATAAGTAAAAAAGAGTACACACTATGTGCTACCATTAATATGAAACCCTAGAAAACGAGATCTCATCTATGGTGATAAGTAAATCATTTGTCAAGGATTCAGAGGATAGGATCAACTTCTACATGGAAGGAACAATCTTTCGGTGATTTAGAAAGGTTCTGATTTGTCATTGTGGTGGTTTCATGGATATCTACGTTTGTCAAAACTCGTTGCCTTGTGTACTTTAACTAGATTCAGTTCATTGTACATAAAGATGACTTTAAAATGTCGTCTGAATAGATGTAAGACAGACTTGAAAGACACACAAGATTATAGAGAACTTCATGGTGAAAGATCTCAGCAAACTTCCTTCAGAAATGAATGATGCATATCAAAAATAAGACGTGTAGGACAGGAATTATACATTTACCAAGATATAATCACTTTTATGTATACTTGAAATAAAATATACTAGGTCACAAAACCGCTCTCATTAAATTAGAATGAATCGATGAAACATAAACATGTTTTCTAACACAAAGTCACACAATTAGAAATGATTTAAATAGCACAAATCACAAGTCTTGAAACTTAAATGAAGTGACTTCTAATTAAATTAAATATTAAAAATGTTAATGGAAATAGTGTATGTGTTGGAATTGAATGATAATGAAAAGTGTAAGTATCAAACTATGGGATGCAGTTAAAATATGTCCCAGGAAATTAACAGATTAAATTTAAAAAGCAGGAAAGAAGGAGTGAACATTAATGACAAAAGT
The DNA here is from genome assembly GCF_029289425.2 of Pan paniscus. Classification (NCBI taxonomy): domain Eukaryota; kingdom Metazoa; phylum Chordata; class Mammalia; order Primates; family Hominidae; genus Pan; species Pan paniscus. The sequence continues at coordinate 20,603,857 of NC_073256.2, forward strand.
GTTAAGGAATTTAAAAATAACACCTGTTTCAAAACAGATTGAGGGAAAGTAAAAATAAGAGAAATTGATCAAATAGAAAACAAGGAAATAATAGCAAAGACTAGTAATTGTAAAAGTCCCATAGTTCCAAAACTGAGAAAGAAGATACAAACAAATAACTACAAAAACTTGAAAAGGAAAAAGTAGAGGAAAAACATAAAGAAAAGGGGACACAAATTCCAAGAAAGTGGAGATGTAAAAAAAAATTTTCAAAAATTTTGTATAATTTTTAAATAAAAAATAGAGAATTTTGTATAAAATTACCATAATTGATTGAAATGGAATTGGGCTATATTAACATAAAGATTTGAAATGGTAATTACATTAACCTTCTTTACTCCTCCACTCTCAGCTATAAAAAATATCAGGTACAGAGGGTTTTATATAAACATTTCACTAAAACGTCAATGAAAACCCAATCTTAATTTTTTCAAATTGTTAATGGATCCCAAAATAATATGCTTTAATATAACAGGTATGTATAAAATGCATTATGAAAAGTAAAATTTCTTCTAAGTAACACATAAGATGTAATTCAAAAGATAACATTTTCAAGGTGAAAATCGTATTTTTCCACATAGAAATGGTAAATGTCCTTGGTAATATTAATCAGGCATTTATGAGTATATATACATATATGCATATATATGTACCATATACACATATGCATATATATGTACCATATACACATATGCATATATATGTACCATATACACATATATATGTCTCCATATATGTGTATATATACATTATATATGTACATTATACTTAAGTAGTTGCTTTTCTAATTTGCTTACTAAAAACCACAGGGAGCATAATATTTAATAGTGGATTTTTTTAGGTATTTTTATTAAAAACAAAAATAATGCAGGGCACATGATGTCACTATCCCTCATCAACACTGTATGAGAGAACCTAGCCAAAAGAATAATACACACATCCCCTCTCTCTCTCTCTCTCTCTCTCTCTCTCTCACACACCTGTATGTTTGGAATGACAGATTTGAAAACCTATTTGTTCTCAGTTTGATTCTCTACATATTAAATTGAAAATAAATCTTTATAACTTATAAAAGCATTTGGTATGATGTTTAGATAAAAATCAAGATTAAGAGATTTGGTAACTTTTTATATATCATATACGACCAAATAAGTAAAATAGATGGAACTAAACACTTTCATTTACAGTTGTCGGGTCCATTCCACAGACCCTGGCCAAGCGTTGGACGAAAGGAGTACTCAGACACAGGTATGCAGTGTTAGAGCAGCTAGGGGACTGCCCGTCACTAGTGGCCAAAGGGTGAACAGTCTCGAACAGCTGGAGCTGCTTGCTTTTATTCAGTACAGACACAATGCCAAAAGCCTGGAGCAAACACAATCTGTAGGTAATTAACATTATTGTCTCCCCTTTTCAAGGAGCAGTCTCGTGCTTGGATGATCAAAGGTTGGATTTTGGACAGTATTAGTAAAGAAGCCTATTTAAGATAAATTCCCCTACACTTCCTTGTACCTATTCCTTGCCCTCTGCCTCACGGTCAGAGAACAGCTGCCTTCAGCTTATTCTCCCCTGAAGCTATGCAGAGCCTTCTGACCTTTCAGAAGGCCTGCTCGTTTCCCTGTAGTTTCTCCCACCACTCTGACCAATCTCCTACAGCTCCCTCTTTTCCATTTTTTTGCATCAGGTTTTGTTGATTGAAGAGTACAGACGTGTGCAGTGACAGGCTTGACAGGTGCAGTGGTTACAGCTCATGTTCTGACTTTGCATCCTAGAATTAGTAAATAACAGACAAACATGAGTATAAATCAGTATTATTCTTTTCCAATCAAGGCGTGATATGTAGTGTTACCTGGCACCTCAGTCCAATGTGTGCCATTACTGAAGGGCCCAACTGGGAGTATGTCAAACCCTCCTAGCCAAGCAGTCACATTGTTACAAGCTAGGAAGTGGGTGTCTGCCCAAGTAATAAGGCAGAAGTAATGTAGATCTAGAAGATGGGTCCTGTAGCAGGTACAGGTAGCAGGCAAAGTGACAGAATAAAAAAGGTTAATACCCTATGAGAGTTGCAATGTACAACAGAAAGCATAGCAAGGAACAAATTTTCTGGAGTGAATGGTGTCTGTGTCTGGAGTAGGATTCGCTCAGCCTCCTGAGTTGTCTTCTTCAGCATCTCCCGAGTAATGTCTGGAGCGTGTGTCATCTCAGGAAGCCACATTGTCCAGGGTTGCAGGACCTACAGGGTCATTTTCTTCATTCCTGGTACTGAGTTGGGCACCATGGTAAGGTTTGTTGCCTCCTGCTGTAATCCAAAGAGGACCTGAGGGGATGTGAAAACAAGCAAAACCTCTTCCCCATGTTAGCAAATCATTTGGACTATACAATATATTACTATTTACATCTTTCCATAAAACTGAAAGTTTTATATCTTGAGCAATATTTGCAAAGTGCTTTTCTATAGCTGATTGAAATTTACCATCTAAATTTAAAAAATTAAGGGTAAATAAGGCTTGTGCCAGTAGTGTTGCAGAGTCCTTACACATACTCCCTGTTTTTTGTTTTCTGAGCATATTTTTAAGGGTGGGGTGGTCATGTTCTACTATGGCCTGTCCCTGGGGGTTGTACGGGATACTCTTGGAATGTTGGACATTCCATGTGCGACAAAATTGTTGAAATTGTGAGCTGGCATAAGCCAGAACATTATCACTTTTAATTTTTGTGGGCCACCCCATAAACACAAAAGTTAAGATGTTTGATGACATATTGAGCAGACTGTGCAGGAAAAGCATGAGTGCTAATTAAGTAGGAATTTGTATCAACGGATACATGTAAATATCTTAGTTTTCCAAAATCAGGGACATGTGTAACATTTGTTTGCCATAACTGATTAAGATCTAGTCCTCTAGGGTTAACACCTTTTGAAGGAGGGGATGTGCCTGTGAGCTGGCAATCTGGGCATTGCACGATAATTTGTTTAGCCTTTTAGTTAACTGAAATTGTTTAGATAAGTTTCTCCAGTTTTGGTGGATTGATGTGATTGGGTGACTTGGTCAAGCAGTGATGTCATAACCTGCAGGTTTGCGTGACCTTTGCCATAAGCCAGTGGGCCAGGCAGTGACCTGTAAGCTTGAATGTGTGTGATTAAAAACAAGATGTGTTCATAGATCCAGCAACTGCTGAAGTCAAAGAAAAAGTGCACATAGAGTGGGCTCAAGAATGGTCTTAATGAGGGCTGTCACAAGGTTCTGCAATAAATAAACAGCATAAGCAGAGTCACTAACAATATGAATGGGCAGAGTGGAAAAGGTTTCCAGGGCCAATACTAGGACTCCAACCTCAGCTCTCTGAGTGCTAGTGAATCCAGATCGAGTGGGGGAGTTATGCGGTTCCCACCAGCTAGCTGCTTTTGCATTTTTACAGAGCCATCAGTGAAAAGCGTTAAAGCATTAGGTATGGGGGAGTGAACTACCTTTGTAGGCATAACTACAGGAGTATGAGATAAGAACTGAAGTAGTTTGTCAGCAGGAAGGGCATATTCTATATGGGCTGCATAATCAGTGCTATCTTAAGATCCAGAGATAGGGGCAATCTGCTTCGAATTGCTTTTTACTCAAGTGTATTCTTATGACATCAGGGTATTAACCTAGCAACTGATTGCATTGTCTGTGGCCTGTATAGATGACTTGACTTAAACTAGCAGGACATAGGGAGATAGTGTTTTAATCCCAATATGTGAGTAAAAAACCCATTTTAGAAAGCTCAGCCCTGAGGCCATCTGTACTATTAATCCTGTTAGGGAATGTTTAGTAGGAAATACAAATAACTGGACTGAATATCATGGGTCTATGTGATCTAGTTGCTTCTGAGAAATAGCTTGCTCTATTTCTTCTATTTCCCTTTTCGCAGTGGGGGTTAAATACCTGGGGGAGTCTAGGGCTGCATTGCCCTTTAGGATAGAAAACAGGTTGTGTAATTTATCAGTAGTTATGCCCAAGGTGGGATGAAGCCAGTTAATATCAACCTGTAATTTTTGATAATTTAAGGTGTGAAAGTTGTCAGTGTTTAACCTTTTGAGGTCTTACTGATTGGGAAGTTAGTACGTATCCAAGATATTTCCAAGGAGAGGACAGCTGTACTTTTTCAGGTGCTATGATTAAACCTCTTAACTGTGTATTCCTTTTGATAGAGGCATATAAATTCAAAAGTATCATCTCCATTGGGGCTGCAAGTAAGATGTCATCCATTTAATGGATCATCTTTCAATTAGGAAATTTTCTACTGGGGATCGAAGCTGATTTACATGATACTGACATATGGTAGGACTGTTCAGCATTCCTTGAGGAAGTACTTTCCAATGAAATTGGCAAGGTGGCCTTTCATTATTAATAGCTAGTATTGTAAATGCAAATTTTTCTCTGTCCTGTTTTGCAAGGGGAATAATATAAAAGCAGTCTGTCAAGTCAATAATGACTATTGGCCAGACTATGGCCAATAATGACTATTGGCAATAATGAGGAATTGCCGGAGGGGAAGAGAGTCCCTGTTGAAGGGGCCCCATAGGTTGCAAATTAGCATTGATAGCATGTAAGCCATGCAAATTCTCCATTTACCAGACTTTTTGGGAATGACGAAAATGGGCGAATTCCAACGGGTATTTGATGGTTCTATATGGCCGGCTTTTCATTGCTCCTCAACTAATTCATGGGCTCATTGTAATTTCTCTCCCTTTATAGGCCACTGTTCTACCCAAATTGGATCTTGAGAGAGCCATGTCAGGGGTGGGGAAGAATCACAACAGTGGTCATTATTAGGAAGGGGTCTGCAGGGTGACCCCACATTGGGCTAATAGGTCCTATCCCCGAAGATTAACAGGGATGGGCATGATTAGAGATTGTGTATTAAGATATGGACCCCTCCCCTGGAGCATCACAGCTGTTATGTTTTGCCTGGCCAATTGATTCTGGTTGGCCTATTGTTCACATGATTCATCAAATTCTGCCCTCCAGAGGAGGTTTTGACTGCCCTCTAAAGTTGTTTCACCTAATACTGACCAGTCCCACAGGGTCATATGGAAGTTGTCTGCTATGGCCTCAATTAATACTTTCATAAATGGGCTAGCGGCTCCATTTTCTCTAATGCTTTTTCTTATTTCTGTATTAGTGTTGAAAGTAATGGGTTCATGTACCAGATTGCCTTGTTGATCTTACATCACAGGGCAGGACAAGAGCTCCTCTTCTAATGCTGCTTGCCTATGACAGGGTCCTATAACTGTATTGTATCCCTTGTCTTTTTTCCAATTTATTGGGGGAAGGGACTGAGGAAAAACCTCCGTCTCCTCTTTGGTATCTTTACTTGGTAATGGTGGGGTTGAGAGAGGAGGAGGAGGTGGTGGTAAGGTAGGTGATGGTTCTTCCTCCTCTCCTTTTCTAGGCTCTTCTGTGTAGAGTGGGGCCAAAGCAGCCGTAACTAAGGCCCACAACGTTAAAGATGTTACTAGGACCCATTGCCCTTGTGCATGATGTCGTTTAAGATTTCTCCCCACTTGTTCCCAGAGCTCTAGGTCTAGCGTGCCATCTTCTGGAAACTATGGTTTATGAAAAACAACAGTTTGCATTAGGTCCCTTAATTGGGCCTCGGAAACCAAGGTGCTGCTAGCTTTAAGCAACTGTTTCAATACTTTTACACACTGTTGCTGTTGAGCTGATAACTGTTCTCCCATGATGAAACCCTAGCTTGAAAATTCCCTTGAACTTGGAAATCCTGAGCAGGCACCAATTACTTACCGCGCAGTCACTTCACCTTCATTTTCAAGGGCTCCATCACAGTCTGTTGTAGCATTCCTTACACGCAGCACCAGCTGCCGGGTCCATCCCCCAGACCCTGGAAGAGCAATGGATGAAAGGAGTACTCAGACACAGGTATGTGGCGTAAGAGCAGCTAGGGGCCTGCCTGGCACTAGTGGGCAAAGAATGAACAGTCTCAAACACCTGGAGCTGCTAGCTTTCATTCAGTACAGACATAATGCCAAAAGCTTGGAGCAAACAAATCTGCAGGTAATTAACATTGTTCCCCCTTTCAGGGAGCAGTCGGGCACGTGGATGATGAAAGGTCGGTTTTTGGACAACATAAGTAGACAAGCCAATTTAACATAAATTCCTCTACACTTCCTTGTACCTACTCCTTGCCCTCTGCTTCACGGTCAGAGAACAGCTGCCTTCAGCTGATTCTTCCACGAAGCTATGCAGAGACTTCAGACCTTTTAGAAGGCCTACTCCTTTACCTATAGTTTCTCCCACCACTCTGACTGATCTCCTACAACAGTACTGGTAAAAACAGGGTAACAGTAATAGTACTTATTCTAAGGCAATTGTATTAGTCTCTATGAATAAAAGTGAGAGAAGATTATAAAGAGCACAGTCTAATACTTGCATGATACACCAAAGACTTTATCATAAAGAAACCTATTCCCCAAATAATCTTTAACTTCATTACAGTTCCAAGATAAATTATGACAAGATTTTTTTAGAATTTGTAAAAACTCATTTCAAAATTTATACAAAACAGTAACGGCCAACAAACAAAAGTCAAAGAAGTCAAGAGGGGAATTTACCTAAAACATCTACTGAAATTAAACAGTGTGCAACAATGAGGTGAATAATTCAATGAAGGATATATATAAATCCAGAATATATAGAGGTTCTTTTTTACTAATGTGAATATGAACAAGGATGTGTAGAAACAGGAATCCACGTATAAAGCTGATAGGTTAAAACCCTCCTAAAAAGATATGGAAATACCTATTTTAAAAAGGTGTTTCTATTTTGTGACATTACAATGCTTCATAATATATCCACATGTGAATAGAAATCATGTATAAGGATCTAATTTTAGCTTTGCTTGTAAAGGAAATTGTTGATATAATTTAAAACTCCATCAAGGAAACAAATATACAAATTATGAAATAGTCTCATGGCAAAATATTATGCAACAGGTAAAATCAGTACTGTCTACCTGCATCAATACGGATAGGTATCTAAAATATAAAATTATGTCCAAAACAAACTAATGTAAAGGCTGTTGCATAATTATACATTTATGAAATATGTTTATTTTATATAATGCTACTTTTATATAATTTAACAAACATATACAAAAATTAATATATAACCACACAAGAATAATATTAAAATATGGAAGAAAATATTAGTCATGAAATACTTGATAATACATGATAATGAAAGATAATATCAAAGAGGATTAGCAAAATATTCCTTTGTATTGTTATTCAATATGGGTTCCAAATAATAAATATTAATACTGAAATTTGTTAACTACTTAATACTGCCACCCTCTCTTTTAAATGATTTACATGTATCATTTCACTTAATTTTCCTAATTACCACATGTGTATTACTTTCCTTATGACCATTTCACAAATGAAAAACCCCAATGAGTAGAGTGAAATAAGTTGCCCAAAATCATATAACAAGAAAGTAAGGGAAGTGAAATATGAATCAAGACACTCTGGTTCCATAGATCATGTTCTAAGTTGTACATAAATCTGAAAATTATAAAAAGTATTTGAATTGAAACACTAACAAAAATGCTACAAAGAGAAACTTACGGATTTAAGCTAAACAGTATTTATCAGGCTTTACATCACTTTTTAAGTACTTTAGGAAAATAAAAAGGAAAATTAAAAATTAATGAACATTTCCAGCTTCAACTTGGAAATATAGAGAGAAGGAGAGTCATTTTTGTGTTTATAATAAGAAAAATCTAGACAATCACAAATTATTGTCCTGAACCCATGAATGTATTAAGGTGACATGGCAAACCGTTAATTCAAAACCTGGATAGAGACAGGTGCCTACAGGTATAAACAGGGCTTCAGCAGTTACTTACTTGGACAGACACTGCTTCATGCCATAAAACCCAGTAGGAAGGTCAGTAATTTAACAACTTTAACAAATTGCTAAAGGGTGAATATGGGTCAGCAGGAGAATGTGAAGCCCCTGGGGACCACAGAGCTAGGGGGTTTCTGAACTTCCTGCAGGCTTTCCTCTTTTGAACTTGCCAGGCTCTCAAAGGGAAGATGGGAGCAAACATGGAGAAAGCTGACCCAAAGTATTGATAGGTGGAGGAGAGACTCTTCACATTTGGGGATCTGGAGGAGAAGTGGGAACAGATGTGAAGTCTCCACCCTCGAGAACTGGGTTCATAGTGCCTGGCTAAGATAAGGCTCAATGATGGTTGCAAGTTTAATGATTTTCAGGCAAAGGGGATAAATTCTAGTGAGTTCATCCAGAGCCTGGGGTAGGTTCCCATCCTGGCCATTGGGGATATGTCACAGGACATTCTTGTAAGCATCTTACATGTGTTAATTCACTAAATTTCTAACACAGTGTCAAATAGAATCACTTGCATTTTCCGAAGATCACACTGAATTTCAGAAACAGTAAGTTTCTTGCCCAAAGTTATTTACCAATAAGTGGAAGAACTGCACATCAAATATATAGAGCATAACTTAAGACCTGAGATTTTGGTATCTTTAATACCAAGATGCTGCAATCCACAAAACCCTGGAAGCTGGAGATAAATTGGCCAGGGGGATAGTCAGATGACAAAGCCCAGATTCTCTGGGATGATTTGCATTGGCCAACTCTTCTCAAATGCCCTCCTGGTAGACCAGCTGTGCCAGCGTAAATTCAGCTTAAATAGTCACCTATTGCATTAACTCTCATCTTAGAAACCATGTATTTTATCAGGAAGAGAAACTAAGACTGGTAATGAATAATCCACATGTTTGCTTCCTGTTCATCTACCTCCAGGGATGCACAGGGCTCATTCTGGACAGCTCCCTTCTAGGGGGAGGTGTTGTGGCTTCTAAAAAACTGACAGATGTCACTGATGCTGAAGACCAAAACAGAGCTACCACAATGTGTGGCCCCTCCATACTCAGAATATCAGGTCATCTCAGATGGGCAGGACTTGGTATCTCAATCAAAAATCTGAATCTTGTTTGTTTTCTGAGTCATTTGTGTCTCAAATGTTTTTGATTTATTTTTTGAGATGTTTGTTCTGAATATATTTACATGAAGACTCTTACAAAGTTGTACAGAATAAATTTCCGTATGAAAAATTATTTGTACTTCAGACAAAAATAATTTCCGATAATGAAATTCAAAATATTGGCTGCATCTGTGGGATATTGACTAGGGATAGACACAAAGGAGCCTGTTGAGCTGTAGGAAATAATGCACATCTTGCTGTGGGCGGTATGAAAATCCCCTGAACTGCAGGTGCATTTAGGAGTTTTGCACATTGTAACTTTTCTATATGTATGCAGTAATTTGATGAAGTAAAAACAAATTTTGGATAAAATTACTGTTATTTGTTTTATTTTTCTTAAGGTTATAGAAGAGGATCTTATTACAAGGATAATATCCTTTTTAAAGGATCTTATTACAAGGATAATATCCTTTTTAAAGGATCTTATTACAAGGATCTATTTCTTTCAGTTATAAAAAAGGATCTTATTACAAGCAATAACCTCATTCTGCTTCATGTCTGCTAAATATCCATTTATGTATTAAAAAGAACAGTAAAACTAATATTCTAATATTTAGTGAAAAGGAATTTTTATTTTCCCTTAAATACATTGTTTAGAACAACACTAATTGTCAGCCTTTCTTTCGGAAATGCATTTTCCTTCTCTACTCAGATGTGCCAGTACCATAAATTACCATTAACTAGTGAGTTGATCCAGAGTGCGGGGTAGGTTCACATCCCTGCCACTGGCATTGCTTGAAATCCAGCTCTTAGCAATTGATCATTGAATCTTAGAAACGAGTAGAGAGAGGTAAAGAAGAGGAAAAGTGAAATGTGTTTGAGGTGTGGGAAGGAGGCAGGGGGCGGGCAAAGAAGAGAATTAAGTGCAGGGATTGAGTTCAAATTTGGGTGGAGAGAGAGAGGAAAGGGGAATTACTGAATCTCTATTTTTATATTGGTAAATATTTCTCATTAAGGTAATACTCTATAATTATTGACCAGAAAATATTACAGTCTCTTCAGAGCCTTTCACTTCCTGTTTGTTTGCATCATTTCTCTATCAAGGTAAATAACTAACACAATCCGGAAGAAATGCATTTGGGTCAAACCATATCAACTTGCTGTCATTCAACCTACTTTGTCCTACAAAAATGGCAATTTAATATGATTCAGTCAAATACAAAACACTTCTTTTTTTTTTTTGTCATCTTTTGTTGTTGTTGTTACTTTCAAATACTTCTAAGCATTTCAAAGCCACCTTCCCCTTCCTATGATGAATGCTTCCTCTACCCTGGTCTGTTTGGTATCCTGCGCCTTTACTCAAATCGTTACTGTTAGCAAATTCAAACTGACTACTCTGACCCTGACTGCAAGTCTACATTCCTCAAATTTCCCATTTGCTTTTATTCTACCATTTGTTTTTCTACTTACCAGCCATAAACTGCAAAGGAGACCTATTCCCCTAACCTCACATCTTAACTATAGTGAGTACACATCCAATCTCTGGAAGGGAAACTTAATACCAGGAAACGTTTTTGTTTGTTCGTTTTTCCTCCAGTTTTCTTTAGAATTCTATGATACTCAAGTGATAGGCTTCTCTTTGCCATATTGCAACTTCAGTCGACTTTCCTGCCGTAAGCCTTTGTCTGCTAATGGTACTTCAGCTCTTCAGAATTAATAAATACCATATCAATTGCTCTCTTTTAGAGTTCGGAAGCCACTTCTTGATATTTCTGCTAGAATAAAACTTTTCTAAACCACCGACAAGACAGCCAATCACCACCATGGTCTGTCCCTCTCTTCTAATTGTTGCTTCTCTCTTATACATCCACTTAACTTTTTATTAAATGGGAACTCAATTAAATAGGGACCGTTCAATAATTTTTCTACGTCATCTTGCTGGGTTGAATAAGCTTCCGTCAGTTACAACTATGAAATCCTATAAGCCGGGTGTGGTGGCTCACGCCTGTGATCCCAGCACTTTGGGAGACTGATGTGGGTGGATCACTTGAGGTCAGGAGTTTGAGACCAGCCTGGGCAACACGGCAAAACGCTGTTTCTACTAAAAATGCAAAAATTAGCTGGGCATGGTGGTGCATATCTGTAATCCCAGCTACTTGAGAGGCTGAGGCAGGAGAATTGCTTCAGCCCGGAAGGTGAAGGTTGCAGTGAGCCAAGATTACACCACTGCACTCCAGCCTGGGTGACAGAGCGAGACTTTGTCTCAAAAACATGAATAAATAAAGTAAAAAAAGAAATCCTACGGTTTTAACTGGTGAAATTTCTTTCATTCATTAGCAATCCTAAAAATCTCAAGAAAAGATTATAAAAATTCTGCTCAAACCTGTATCCTATCTGAGCCTCAGTCTCCTCATCTGTTGTATGACAGTATAAATATTTTTATTCCTGCCTGAACCTCAAGGTGATTGCGAAGGTCAAATTAAATAATGCAGGTAACAGTACTTTGAAAACCATGAGTTAGTACAAATGTAATGTATTATTAGAGTCCAAAGGTGGCTTTTGTGTTTAAAATATATAATTTATTTATAAGGTATAATCTTATGTCCAGTTCTACTTCTTAGCTTAAAAACTAGCAGATTAGACCTTACCAAAGTTACAGTAATTACATGCACAAGTGGAAAGACTTTTCCCTGATATTCAATTTCTCCTACTGGGCCCATTTACCCATCACTCATGCTAAACCTCTTCTGAATTTTAGAATCATTTTTAAAAGCCATAAAAAGCTCTTGTACAAATCATGTAAAAGTGTTGTTCTGACAACATAAATGTCCCATGCATCAAAAAACACATTAAAATTATCCAACCGGCTGTGAAAATGCATCCAACAGAGGAAGCTTTATTTGTTTGATAAGGACCCCTACAGAAGGCAAAAGTGTGGTGTCAACCCACCCTTGCAGAGGTGAGCACCTCCCAGCTCACCAATGCTAATGAGGCTGGAAACTTTTCATAATGACAAGAACCAAGAAGCCAAGGTCCAGGCTACAACTAGGGCACTGCAGAGAGGGGGAGAGCAGAGATAATGTTTGTAAACTCATCAACTTGCATCTGTGCCATTGCATGTAGATTTTAATTTTAAGAAAACAGTCACTTTTTGGGCTATACTTTTATAATTTCATGATGGTTTTCTGTATTATTGATTACAAAATAAAAGCACTTAAATTTTGGCCTAGTCTAATGTTTTACAGGTTTTTTTCCCCCAACTGAAGCCATCGTGACAAAATGGTCATTATACAAACCTCTTAATTTGTTATGCATATCAAATCCTACCCACAATAGGCTTTTTCACATATATGCATGATACTTTTCCATATGTAAGTCTACTCAGATAGCTAAATGAGAAAGTATTTAATTTCACCACAAAACCCAGATCAAGAAAATGTGGTGTCAACATCACTCTGCTTTTCCTACTTTTAGAGCTTGTTCTTGTGAAAACTTGTCTCAGTTGCAAATTAGAAAACAACTTTTTAAAAAATAGGCATAATTTATTCCTAAATAATTTGAATAACTTTAAACACTTTATGTTTTCATGTATTTGCACTGATGAGCAATGTGTACAAACATATCAGCAACAGAAAATACTGGAAATATTTCTGTGTATAGTATCAATTTGCTGATTAAAATTCTATTTGGTCTCGTTGAACCCGGTACTTCCCCTGGCGTAACTTTTGCTATACTCTAATCAAATTGTCCAGGCATAGTAACCTCTATAGCACCTAATACAAAGTATGAGAAAATCATTAACACATGAAGACCCTGGAGAGTTAGATATGTATTAAATATTTAATGATTTATTAAACATATGAAAAGTCACACCCAGTATGAGTCTGTCCTGTCAGTTTCCCAAGTCTCTTTTCTCTTGATGGTTACTTGAAAGATTTTGCTAGTGTGTTTTCAACATTCCTCTCATAACCTGCTGTAGCTGACATGGTCATTGCAGTGTTATAACTGAATGTTCTACAAAATGTTTCAGGAAAATCATGACTGCAAGTGTTCTGTTGCTATTTCCTTTCCTGCAGTGTAACTGAAGTGCCTGGCATACCTTATATGAAACATCAATTCTAATACACTGGCATTTTACCATGGGTAAGCACTTGAGTGTATGGGTTGAAGAAAGTTACTGAGAAGGTGGGGAGAAAGAAGGTTTTAAAAGCCTCAAGAGCTTCCACTGTCATATACATGACTTTGAGATGATGGTGTACATATGAGGGAGTTTTGGAAAACTCCTGCCATGATACTTTGGAAACCTACCTCCACCATCACCTGCAATGTATCAGAATTTAATCCCAGCCCATGACCACTCCAAGAACATACAAGTAACCTCTTACCCTTTCAGTGGAAAAAAGAAGAGTGTCTTCTCATCTGACCATGTTACAAGGAAAGAGACACAGCAGGCACACTCTGGGATGAAGGAAGCAACTACTCAGAAGAGCCAAAGGCTCTGCATCGGAACTCATGGGTCATTCACTGCCGATTGAAACAGAGCACAGCATCTGCTCAGGCAGCAGCGGCCTCCTGGCTTGCAAATGCACATCCCATAAATGGCAAAGGTGACACCAATATGCCTTTATCAAGGAAGAACAAAAGAAAGGAGGGCATATTCAAGATACTTGTGAGATTTAAGAAAATTTTTTTTGGAGAATTTTTTTTGCAAGACACTATAAGCTATTGCCAATAAGGCACCCATATTTCTTTTTCCTTGGATGTTGGCTCCGGGCTCCACATTATAGGAAATCTATTGAAAGCATGCTCTGTGCTTTTGACTAGTGTTTTACTCTGAATGTAGGGTGACTGCCATACCTGGTTTTTCCAGTACTGTCTTGGTTTTAGCATAACAAACAAACAAACAAACATGTTCTGGGAAACCATTCCCTGGGATAAAGATAAATATTACACATTCTCATTTATATGTGGAAGCTAAAGAAAAATGAGGCAATGAGGTCATAGGAGTAGACGATAGAACTATGGTCTTTAGAGGTTGGGAAGGGTAGGGGGCCGGGGAGAAGAGGGAGATGTTGGTGAACAGATACAAAGTTATAGCTAGATAGGATAAATAAGCTCCAGTCCTCTGCAGCACTATGTGATAAATATGTTTAATCATAAATGTGTATTTTCAAAAAGAAAAACAGAGGTTGAATGTTTACAACAGAAATGATAAATATTCAATGTGAAGGATACGCCAATTACCCTTATTTGATCATTATGCGTTGTATACATGCATCAAAATGTCACTCTGTATCCCAGAAATTTGTACACTTATGTATCAACTAAAAAGGAAAAAAATACATAGTTTCAAATGATCTCTTTGGTATCCAAGCAGACAGTGAACCTGTAGATAGTTGGTGTCTTGTTCACCTAGAAACTAAACTTCGCTCTTCTATGTGCATGTTCAGCAGACAATGCAAGGGTAAAATTTCACAAATTCCATTAAGTCTATAAACTGCTTACCCATAAAAATAAAACAGTGCTACCTGTTCCATAGCCTGCATGTATTTTTGTGTAAAATGATTTGCTTACCTGTGGTGGTGTTTTATAAGGAAACATTTCGGTCACATTTCAGTGTCCCCAAAATACATAGTATGACTTAACTAGATTTTCTAGCTTAAAGAAATGAAAGAAGATAACTCTCCTATACATGTGCCTAGAAGCTGGTTATCAATGTTGCTGGCCATAGAAAAGATGTTAAAGATACCTGCCATAAAATCATATATTCAAAGTGAAGGGAAAAATAATATTTTTCTCCAATTTAATAATACATTGAAGATGATGGAAAAAGAAATGAAAGAAAATCAGAAATGTATATGCTGTTTTTCCAAAACTGTTTAATGATCTTGGACAATACCATAAGTTGTCTAGGAAAAGATGAACTCACTCCCCCAGGGTTGTTCAATGCCATCTGTAGGTTGCAACAAAAACTCACACAATGAAAAAGTTATTTTTGGCAGAAATAAGACTGCATCAGAACTCAAAAATACTTAAAAGTAAAGGACAGCCAAATTAAACAGGAAATTCTAGTTTTTTAAACAAAAATTTTTGGAAACCAACTTCATTTTCATTAATACAGATTGAATCTGTGCTTTAAAACCATTTCCCAGAGAAAGAGGGGTTTTATTTTGATGACATCCAATATGCTTTGAAGTGTTTACAAATAATGGATGTTTTAAATTTGGACAGTCTTTATGATGGATTTATAGATGCACATTCTGAATGACAAACAGCCGTTCCACCAAAACAAGCCTGTAGATACAAAGTGAATGAACATTTTTGTAGAGCTGGAAAATAATTCCTCCAAGTCAAAAATCTGTTGTTCCTACAAATAAATTCCTACATTTTCTAGAAGTTAAAATTGTTTTGTTGGGAAGATATTTAGCTTGATTTTGCTATATTGGACCAACACCAAGAATCACTATAACGTGGACTTGGTAATAGCAAAGCTGCAAGTCAAGCTTTCATTTACCTTTGTCTGTATGTACTTTGACTTTTACATAAAGGAAAAGTAGGATACCCTAAGTTATGGGAAAAGAGACAAAAACAGTAAACTTTGTACCACATTATGGAACAGAAATCAATGTCATTGTTACGTTGTTATTAAGTGCATAAATATTCAATTAATTCTATTTATACTCTCCACTTAAAAATACATACATTTTTGGTGTGATTTATCACATAAACAGAACTAAAAAAATAGTTTTCTCAATAGATGCAGAAAGGCTTTCAATAAGATTCAAAATCCCTTCATGTTAAAAACCATCAATAAACTAGGCATTGACGAAACATACTTCAGAATAATAAAAGCCATTTATGACAAGCCCACAGCCAACATCATACTGAATAGGCAAAAGCTGGAAGCATTTCCCCCTTGGAAACCGGCACAAGACAAAGATGCTCACCATTCTTATTCAACACAGTATTGGAAGTCCTGGCCAGTGCAATTAGACAAGATAAATAACAGGCATCCAAACAGGAAGAGAGAAAGTCAAACTACCCCTTTCTGCAGAAAACATAATTCTATATCTGGAAAACCTGATAGTCTTGGCCCAAAAACTCCTTCAGCTGATAAACAACTTCAGGAAAGTTTCAGAATGAAGAATCAATGTACAAAAAATCAGTAGCATTCCTATAAACCAACAACATCCAAGCCAAGAGCCAAATAAGGGTCACAATCTCATTCAAATTAGCACGAAAAGAAATACAACGAATGCAGCTAACCAGGGAAGTGAAAGATCTCTGCAAGCAGAGCTAGAAAAGACGGCTCAAGGAAATCAGAGATGACACAAAAGGAAAAGCATTTGATGCTCATGGATAGGAAGAGTCAATATTCTTAAAATGACCATACTGCCCACAGCACTTTCCAGATTCAGTGTTATTCCTACCAAACTACCAATGGCATTTTTCACAGACAGAGAAAAAAACTATTTAAAATTCACCCTGAACCAGAAATAAGCCCAAAGAGTCAAAGCAATGCTAACCAAAAAGAACAAAGCTGGAGGCATCACATGACCAGACTCCAAACTATACTACAGGGCTACTAGGACAAAAACAAACACATAGATCAATGGAACCGAATAGAGAGCTCATAAATAAGGCCAAATACCTACAACTATCTCATCTTTGAGAAAGCTGACAAAAACATTAATGGGGAAAGAACTCTCTATTCAATAAATGGTGCTGGGATAAATGCACTAGCCATGTGCAGAAGATTGAAACTGAACCCCTTTCTTTCACCGCAGACGAAAATCAATGCAAGATGGATTTAAAGACTTAAATGTAAAACCCCACTATACAAACCCTGGGAGGCAATGCAGGTAATACCATTCTGGACATAGAAATATTTCATGATGAAAATGCGAAAAGCTATTGCAACAAAAGCAGAAACTGACAAATGTTATCTAATTGAAATAAAGAGTTTCTGCACGGCAAAAAAAAAAACCTCAGTAGAGTAAACAGACAACCTACAGAATGGGAGAATGTTTTGGGAAACTATACATCTAACAAAAGTCTAATATCTAGAATATCTAAGGAACTTAAATTTACAAACAGAAAACAACCCCGTTAAAAACTGGGTGAAGGACATGAACAGATGCTTTGGGCTTTTGTTTTGTTTTGCTTTGTTTTTCCTGAGATGGAGTGTTGCTCTTGTCACCCAGGCTGGAGTGCAATAACGCAATCTCGGCTCACTGCAACCTCTGTCTCCTGGGTCCAAGCAATTCTCCTGCCTCAGCCTCCCGAGTAGCTGGGATTACAGGCACCCATCAGCATGCCCAGCTAATTTTCGTAATTTTAGTAGAGACCGGGTTTTGCTATGTTGACCAGGCTAGTCTCGAGCCCTTGACATCAGGTGATCTCCCTACTTCGGCCTCCCAAAGTGCCGGGATTACAGGCGTGAGCCCCTGTGGAACAGACACTTTTGAAAAGAAGACATACATGCAGCCAATAACCATGTGAAAAAAAACTGTACACCACTAATTATCACTAAGGTGATTTCTAATGCAAATTAAAACCACAGGGAGATACCATATTACACCAGTCAGAAGGAGTATTAAAAAGTCAAAAAATAGGAGATACTGGCAAGGTTGCATAAAAAGGAATCCTTAAACACTACTGGTGGGAGTGTAGATTAGTTCAACCACTGTGGAAGGCAGTGTGGCAATTCCTCAAGAAATTAAAGCAGAACTATCATTTGACCCAACAATCTCATTACTGGGTATATACCCAAAGCAACAGAAATCATACCACCATAAAGACACATGCATACATATGTTCACTGCAGCACTATTCACAATAGCAGAGAGATGGAATCACCCTAAATGCCCATCAATGGTAGACTGGATAAAGAAAATGTACATGTATACCATGGAATACTACACAGCCATAATAAAGAATGAGATCATATCCTTTGCAACAACATGGTTGGAGCTGGAGACCATTATCTTAAGCAAAATAACACAGGAACAGAAAACCAAATACTGCATGATCTCACTCATAAGTGGGAGCTAAGGACATATCAACCCGAAGAGGAGAACAGAAACTAGGGTCTGCATGAGGGTGGAGGTTGAGAGGAGGGAGAGGACCAGAAAAAATACCTATCAGGTACTGTGCTTATTACCTGGGTGAGGAAATTGTCTGTACACCAAACCCCGTGACACTCAGTTTACCCATCTTAACAAGCCTGCACATGTATGCCTGAACCTAAGATTAAAGTTTAAAAAAGTGTATTTATTAATTTTAAGAACATACAATAGTATGGCTTACAGATTTTAAATATTAAGGAGTTAGAGGTTAAAACATATTGCTTTTTTGGAGGACAGAAATATTATAAAACACTGCTATATTTCCTCATACATAATTAAGTTATCCTATTAGTAATTATTACTAATTACCACCACTATACCACTTTGTTTAAATATTTATGTAAAAAAGTCAATTAATATAGGATGATTTCAATTTTTTATGTTTATATATAGCAAATGTGCATAATTATATAATCATATATTTTTCATTTATTATTTATGCATTTATTTGCTTATTTCTTGTTATATATCAGATTTTCTGTGTGCTGAATTGGTGTAATTTTCCTCTGAAGACTTCTCTTCTGGGTGCGTGGTGTAACCCCTTAAAAAGGGCAAATTGTGTGTCTGGCATGGTTAAATCATCTCTTTAGAATCTGAGCACTCACCAAAACCACTCAAGTAGCAAGTTGTGTTTGTAGGTTCTCAAAAGATATTATTTCTCAGTGCCCAGATTCAAGGTCAAGACAGGCACACTGCCATCATGCCTCTTTTTTCTTCATTCTTCCTCAGAGAAGTTTTCAACCCTGACTGCATGGAAATTTCAACATATCAATGCCAGAAGTCTGCACCAAGGGAATTAAATCTAAATCTCTGATGAGTCCTGTTTGTTTGAGTTTTTGAAATGTTCCTCAATGTATTCTAATATGCTTATCAAGTTGCAAACTATTGGACATTACAAAGTCAAGATGTTCAATAAGTTAAGAGTTTAAAACAGCAATTTATTTAGAATTGCTTGCTGGTGATGAATTTTGGGTAGTGCAGACTTTGTATAATTCTGATTTTGTTTTCTAATTTTTTATAGTAGTCGTGGTAGTATGTAAGTATATAAAAGGGGGTCGTATGTTTCACTATTGTGCTTTTCCCAATGAAAGACAGAAAACAGCTTTCTAAAGCTTAATTTTACTAAATATATTTTTTAAAAACCTGAGTCAGAAATAAGCTAAATGCCATTTCAAAACTTGCCTTATCAAGTTTTTTGTACACTTGGATTTAGACAGTTTAAATTTGTATCCTCTCTTTATGTTCATGATATAAGTGTTTACTTTGGCAGACCACTCATTAATTTGCAAAGTATGTTATTTATACAATAGCATTTTATCCTCATACTAAACACCTTCTCAGAAGGAAAATATTTTGATTTTACAGGAAACCAAGATTCAGTGCAGTGTTGTGATATGACTGACATGAGTAACGTGGTTTGTATTTAAAATTCAAATGTGCAAATGTGGCTTTGTTCATCACTTGAAGCTAGTTTCACCTTACTCTATATAGATTTGTGGTTCCATTTAAAATGATCCTTATCAGATTAGCTCAGCTTCTTTTGAGAAATGCTCACTCTGTCAACGTGCTGTCTTTCATTGTCTGCCTGAACAAGTTCATGTGTAAATGTAGATGATGGCATGAGACAGGGTAAAAGTAAACTCATGGGCACTCCCCAGATGGGTGAGTGCGGGTTTCTGAGTTTAACGGCTCTCAGTCTGCTCACATCTCATACTGGGTATGCTGAAAGAATTTAATTTATTTGCACCTTCTTGGGTTACACTTACTATACCTGCAGTTTCTCTTGGTGTCTTCAGGCTCCCTCCCCTCTGCTCCTCTCCTTGCCAGGGCCAGAAGGGCATCCATGCTCCATCTTTGCTCAGGGACCCATCACTTCCCTTTATCCTTTCTGGGGTATTATTTGAAAACTACTCTTCAATCTTCGATATTTTCACATGATATGTAAAGAAAAACATTTAGGATCCAGAAAATCATTTGAGGTCAACCAACTCTGGCTTTAGATTTCTCTTTAGAGAGACTGGCAGCTAAGTTTAGGATTTTTTTTTTTTTTTTTTTTTTTTTTGGTAATATACGTGTCTGAGTCAAAGCACACCACTGATCCTTTGGTGGGAACCCATGTTAGCTCCTGATTTAAAATGAAAACTTTAAAGGTTTAGTTGTAAAATCTTTAAAATATCATAGCATTCTACTTTTTCAAAAGATAATTAGTAAATGGCAAAACCTTAAAAATATCTACCCCGCATCTAAAACTTCTGACATTTTCCCTTATATCACACATTTTGTTTCCTTTTATATATTACGTCAGTGTATAAAAAGCATCACAGATCATCACAAATTCTTTCTTTCTAAACCATGTACACACACAAATGGAAATGGGGTGTTTAACGCATACCTCTCAGAAGGATAAGAAATTTCCCTTTATTTATCTTCTTTAACTGTAAAAAGCTAGACATGAATTGTGATCATTACATGTTAGGTGAATCTGATGTAGACAAAAACTCTGTTTCTTAGAATCTGTTTTAAAGTATTCCTAAATTATGTCTGTAATTAATTGTTACACCTGTAGAATCCATCTGGCAGCATCCCTGGATGATGGGTTAGAGGGTACTCACCTGTCACCTGCTTCTCATGCAGAATCATGAGCTGAGTGTTTCCACTGCATATGCAATGTCATGAATACGTGTACGTCAACTTCAAATGCCAGGTGTTTCTCTGATATAAAATTTTTGTTAGCAGCCAGTTTAGCCATCATCCAAATTGACTCCAGGGAAAGAAAAATGCACTTAACCGCTCTGCTAAGAAAATTTTACTTTGATTTTATATAGTTTTTTTTTGTATGAATAAAAACAAAAAATATATACCTTTTGAGAAGGACGTGTTTAAATAATAGCATCTTCTTGACATGGTTCCAAATTGCCATTAGATAACATCGAGGCTAACAGATTGGACACAGAGAGAAAAAGAAATGTATGGTTTGTTTTTGAGGAAGGAATTGTGCTATTGAGGAGATGACACCTTTCCCTGATGAATGAAAGCTAATTATGCATTTGCTAGTCAAAGACTGACTGATTGTGTTGGTCACTTCAATAATATGCCTGAAAAATAATGGATATTTTTGGTATTCCTAGAATGAAATCCATGATCTTTTTTTTTTTTTTTTTTTTTTTGAGACATGGTTTCATTCTTGTTGCCCAGGCTAGAGTCCAATGTCAAGCCCTCGGCTCACTGCAACCTCCATTTCCCAAGTACAAAAGATTCTCTTGCCTCCCAAGTAGCTAGTATTACAGGCATGCACCACCATGCCCAGCTAATTTTGTATTTTTAGTAGAGACGGGGTTTCGCCGTGTTGGCCAGGCTGGTTTCAAACTCCCGACCTCAGTTGATCCACCCGCCTTGGCCTCCCAAAGTGCTGGGATTACAAGTGTGAGTCACCGTGCCCGGCTCCATGATAATGTTTTGTATGCACTGCTTTAGACTGATGGGGATGGTTGGAAACTGGAAAGAATGTATTAATTTACATACGTTATTTATAACGTGTGGGGGTCTGTCCTGCAGACCCCAGTTGCACAGACACCGATACTCAGTGAAAAGAGCGGGCCAGGGGGCTGCTGGCACTAGGGGCCGAAGAAAGTTTGCATCCCTCCAAGCCGGCAATGCTCACATTTATTTCTTCCAGATTTAATTGACAAAGGCTTTGAGTCAACTCACCTGTGGGTAATTAACCTGGTCGCCCGCCCCCGGATAGAGCCATCCTGCCCACGAATGATCAAAGGTTGATTTTAGGACCTCATGAGTATACAAGCTATTTAGATTAACTACATTTCTTTGTGTCTGCACCCTAAGCTCTTTGGCTCTTTAAAAGAGACTGGTTGCCTTCAGCCAAACTATCTGACGCTATGCAAACCTCCCTCCCTGGCCTTCCGAGAAGGTTTACTCCTTTCTACTCCTATAATTTCTTCTGCCACTCTGCCTGATCTTCCACAATAATCCCTTTTGCATTTATTTCTGAAATGTTCAAGACAGTAGATGACAGGTAAAGAACAAAGGCTTATGTGTGAAAAACATGTAAATAAGATTTTTATTTAAATTTTATTTACTTTTTTCAATTAATTATACATTCAAATGGTTCAAGACTTCTACGACTAAAAGTCTTCCTTCCACTATTCATTCCCATCCACAAAATTCCTTTCCTGAAGGCCACTAACATTAATTAGAGAGACATCTTACGCATGGACTACCAAGTTCACAAATATACATTCATATTATATGGTACGTAATTACACATATACTTCTATAATAAAGCATATACATAATTTTCCCCTGTTTACAAAAATTATAACACTTATCTGGATTCTTGCTTTTTTCAATGAGTAATTTTGGAGATGGTTTCGTTGGAATGTGAAAACCTTCCTCATTCTTCTCTATAGGAACATAGTATCTCCTTGGTTGGGTGTCTTCTCTTTATGCAGATTTTGATTTTTCAATCTTCTGCTTTTGGAAATAATGCTGCAAAAAAAATAACCACGCAGCCATGTGTTTTCTCCACACATTTTCAATGATTGTTGCCTAGTTGGACACTGTTTCGCACTGTCATCTATAAAATTAGCATAATAATACCCACTTTGCAAGTTTTTTGTGAACCTAAAACATAAAATGTCTAGAAAGTTTATGGTTATGAAATAATAGTGCTTGTTATAATATATACTATGGAGAATATTTGAACAAATTTATTTTTATTTCCTGACATCTGAACATACCTAAGTCTTTATGAGAATAATTAAAGCAGAAGTTGAGATTTTTAAGAGCTTGAGTCTACTCTGGACTCCTGTATTGCTGAGCACTGCCCTGCAGAGTGGAAGCTTTATGCAGGGGATGTTTAAGGTGTGATCTTGCATCCAGGAAGCTCACTTTAAAATCGTTTATATGGCATCATTAACTTCCAAGTTAACTTGATTCCTGACATTTTTTTTCCTGTTTTTGAGTCAATTAAAGATGTCCCTACTGCACGTATGATTCTCAGTATTTTGGAAATCAGTGTTTCTGAAGTTAGTCTTTGCTTTTCTGGAAATGAAGATAGCTAAATAGGAAATAGCAATGGGAGCTTTTAAAATTAGAAATACCTTAGAGAAGTTTGTAGTCATCCGCACAAGATCCTAGATATTACATGCCCTGTTAAACTTCCGTTTTTATTTTCAATTTGAGTTAAGATGGTATAAAGTTAGTATTCACATCAAGAGATAACTTGCAGAGATAAATTAATTGGGAAAGAGGGCTAATACAAACCAATATTTTTCAGACCTTCCTTAATGCTAATAACCCGCTAGTGTAAGAATAAATACAAATTAAAAAAATTAATTTCCCCAGTGCAAACAGCGCAGTACTCCTCCAATGCCTCCTAGAATATTTTCTTCAGAAAGCTATAATTGCAAGTTCTTTCTCTGCCCATTTGAATTGCAAATTTGTAGAAGAGCCTCTTGCCTGTTTTATACCCCAGGAATGCCTTTGTCAAGGACCTGATTGCTTTTTATTTAAGAATAATTATCAAGAAAGACACAGTCCCTGTTTCCTAGTTTCTGTAGGAGACTAACTTCTATAGGCACCTGGATCCAAGTTACAAAGCTACCTTCTGTTTTAAAAATAAAAGAAGTTTATTTTTTCTTTTGATAAAGCCAATTTTAGCTTCCACAGAAAGGTAACTTTTCCAGTTACCTGGAGAATCTAGGATGAACTTTGTGTGACAAAGTGTGCTATTAAATCCATCATTTATCATGAGAATATGTACGTAATATAATGAGTTTTGCTTAGCTGCGTAAAAGATGGATATTTCTTCCTGTCTTTACACTCTCTTTTTGAACTACCTATGATGCACATCAAATTCTGGTTTAATATTTATTTAATAAGACTTTTTTTTTCTTTTTGCACTGAGTATTTTTGAGGTGGAAGATTTGTTTTTAATTATATTCCTTCCTATTTTAGTAATTAGAAATATTAAGGATTAGTAAAAGGATTTTACCATTACTATTACATTTAAAACTTTGTTTTTTTTTCCAAATCAAAAGTCAATTCTTCAAGTTCATGTTTTTTCTAGTTTATTAATGCAAGAAAATTAATCCTGAAAATCATTGGGAGACAGTATATAATCGTTCCTTTTATTGTCAGTTAAAACTGAAAGCCATAAAATGGTTTCATGGTGTTTGATATTCCCTTAATCAATGAAGAGATTGAAGGGATTGGAGCTTAAGAAGTTTTATTTTATGGGTGAAAGTTACATAATTTTCCTCATGAAAAATTAAAAGCCCTAGATATGTAAGATAAATTACATGCACATTTTAAGACCTTTATTGGTAAATATTCCCCAATAGTCTCCAAATATTTACACCCATTACAAGCTTGATATTTATGAGTTCTCTTTTTCTAAAATTTCACCAAAGCTACATATTAATTTTTAAAAACATATCATTATTTTATTTATATATTTTATTACCTGTTTAATTAACTCTTGTTTTTTTTGGATTGGGATATTTGTACTTGTGATACAATATTCTACTCTATATTAATGATTTTGATTTGTTAATATTTTATATGAAGATTTTGCACCTATGTTCTAGGACAGATTGGACTTCATTTTTTTTTTTTTTTTTATCCTTACAAATTTGTGATACCAACGTTATGCTGTCCTTGATAGTAAGTCCTCTTTTATGGTATTTGGAAGGAAGATCATAAACTTTGTGTTATTTCTTTCTTATGTGCATGGGAGAATTCACCCTTGACCTAGACTCTACCAGTAACAGTTTACTGTAGTCTTTCTATGATGTGCCTATCTATAGAGCTGTTTTTACCCTCTGACTGCCCATTGTTAGAAATTCTTGTTCCTCAGTGCCACAAAGAAATAGCACTTGAACATTAATTTTCTCAGCAAGGCAATTTTTACTTCTATAGAAGGGTGTGAATCATGAATGGAGTAATGGCGAGAGCACACCTGGGCAGGGGAGGGGAAGGAGTTCTTATTCCTGATGCAGGTAGCCCCTACTGCTGTGTCATTCCCCTATTGGCTAGGGTTGGACTGCACAGTCTAAGCCAATTCTGATTGGCTATTTTAAAGAGAGCAAGGGTATAAGCCAGAGTGGCGGGGTGAGTAGTTTGGCTGGAAGGACAGTTAGGAACAGGTAATTAAAGGTGACTTAGGTCAGAGCAAGTGACCGCAATGATTCAGGACAGAGCAGGTGACCAGGGGTGACTAGGTCAAAGCAGGTGACTGGGATGATTCAGGACAGAGCAGGTGACCAGGGAACAGATGTGAACTACTGATTAGGTCTGGCAGGAAAGTTGTTTACTGAAACTAGAAGCAAGGGGGGTGAAGAGAACCAGGAAGTTAAACTTTAAAATGGAGAATCAAAGAATAAGAGAGCTGAGCATACTGACATACTGATTCTTTGAAGAGAAACTTGGGGTTCACTATATTTAACAATCCTCCAAGTTGAATTTTTACAGTTCTTTCTCTTCAAACTTCCTTACCACCATGTCTTGGCTTAGTTGTTCTCCTTGCTTCCCTAAAAGAAAAAGCTTCTATGAATAAGGTGGAGGAGAATTAAGGGAGGTTGTAGTAAATGCTGCCTCTATGAGTCTGTGCACCAGCACATGGATGCATGGTATGACACAACACCTGACAAGAATGAGTACACCTACTACAGCTGCGAGAGAAGTAAGACTTGAGGCTACGATTCCTTTCCATTTACCGAACCATTTTTCTAGCCACCTTGTAAAGGGATCATTTACCCCTGAGTTTTTGGCTGACTCATTGGACAGAGCAGTGAGACCTTGCAATGCCTTTGTTATACTTCTATCAGGGGCGGTATTGTTTGGGATGAAGGTACAACATTGAGTTTGAATCATGACACAAACTCCTCCTCTTTCTGCTAATATCATGTCTAAGGCTATTCTGTCTTTCCAAACCATCTAGCTAGTAGCCCCTAATTGCTCAGCTATTCCTTTAACAGCATCTTTATTGTAGGTAATAAACTGCTGTTGGTTGTAATAGATGCAATTTGTCAAATCTATATTTTTATTAACTGTCATCCACCAAAATATCGACCCAAATCCTGCAGCTATTTGATCTTGGGATTTAAATTTATCTGGTACTCTTTGTGGGACTACAATTGCATCTAAATATGCGTCAGCATTGAAAGAGCTATAAGGGGCTTCTCTTGCTTTATGGTGTTGTATTTTTCCTTCCTCTGTTTGATGAAATGCAAGGGTAGAATGGATAGCCAACTGGACTAGAGCAAAAAGCCACTCCAGTTACTTGGCACAGTGTCCAGTAAAGGTTCACCACAATACCACCGCACATCTGCTCAGGATGAACAAGGGCTGATGATTGGTAAGCTCTTGAAAAGCTTTAAGTTCACTGCATCCCTTCAGATCTCCAAGGAACGCTACATTACCTCTTTGTCGTGACAGACATGAAGTGAACTTAGTGTCAGGAGACAGAGGCTGGATGGCCCTCAGGGGCTGACCCACAGGATTTTGAATTTCAGGATATAGCAGAGAGAGCTTGGCATGACTTGTTATCCCAGGCTGCGGAATCCTGGAAAAGAGTTACCATACAGCCCATGCATGGTCGACTGGAGGACCATCCTAGTGGAAAGGGGACAGTCTGGGTCTCTGGCCTACCATGCGCACAAGCATAACAATTGCTTTTGTTTAATGTGCAGACGGAATATTTAATCCATTCCAACCAGGCATTTGCATGTTGATATCCTGTCTCTATTGCTGAACTTTGTTTTAAATCATTTACTTCTACAGTGTCTACTTTGGTCCTATCATTGGGTATGGAAGGGATGACAGTTTGATCGGAAGAAGGTCCAAACGGACAAGAGGGGGAAGGGGATAAAGAGGGTGAGGGATCAATAAAAAGCATTTCAAAAGATCCTATGAGGTATGTGCTGGCCAAGTTAGCTCCTCTGCCGTAGAAGCAAACTAAAGTGGAGTCAGGATCAGTAGAGGTAAAGGTAAGAATAAAGAGCTGCACTAGATTCCGTTGGTACTGTTCATAATTAGAGGGAACACTTTCTTTGGTGAAACAGAGGTATGGTTTTAGAGAGTTGCAGCCCTATGAGGAAGCCCACCCTTGTTCCTCAGTGATCCACAGGACATTGTCCCAGGAGGGACAGTGCCGTCCTGGAAACTTGTTCAGTTTCCAAAATGTGAGAAACGTGGGGGACTTGGTTTCCATGAAGCAAGGGTCACAGATGTCAGAATTCCTATGCATTCATAGAAGTGACTTTGGAAGGACAGAGAGATATTTCTGAGGAGGCCAGTTGCCTTTGGTTTTGGAGATCCCTGCAAGGTATGCAGAGATAGGCATCAAATGTGATTGTCTAGGGAAAAGGTGACCTGGTTACATGAATAATGAGGTGGTCACCAGTAGAGCAAGGAAAGAAGAAAGAGTAATAAAATAAATGAAGGAGGCTTAAACTTTTTTTAGCTTTAGTTTGATAGGGTTTTCCCCTGGGACTATGGCCCATGACTCTGGAGGGGCCAACACTTTCTTGACTTCAGTGTGATGGGTCCATCCTCTCTCTGCTGTCCGGACTGCAGTTTCAATAGTTAGGAGTACTAAGTAAGGTCCTTCCCAGGCTGGTTCGAGCTTTTCCTCTTTCCAGCTTTTGATGAGGACATGATCCCCAGGTTGATGTTGATGCACTGGCAACTCCTGTGCTAAGAGGCCTCTACTTTTAAGAGAAGAAAAAGTAGAAGACACACCAAGTATACAATTTTTAAGAAACTGATCTTTTGTTTCAAAGGTAGGAATGTTAGCAGTAGAGTGTAAGTAAGGCAACCCATAGAGCATCTCTTAAGGAGAAAGACCAATGTCTTTCCATGGGGCGGTTCGGATTCTCAACAGGGCAGTAGGAAGGCATTTGGCCCATGGTAACCGAGTCTCTAGAAATAATTTGGTTAAGTGGTTCTTTACAGTCTGATTCATTCTTTCTACTCTCCCTGATGAAGGTGGGTGCCAGGGAGTATGGTATTCCCATCTAATGTCTAATGTTTGGGATAGCTTTTTAATGATGTGTGCAGTGAAATGAGTTCCATTGTCTGAGTCAATATTTTCTATTAGTCCAAACCTGGGTACTGTATTTTCAGTTAGGGCCTTGACTACATTATTGGCTGTTGCATTTCAAAAGGGGTTAGCTTCAACCCAGTTAGTGAGGTGATCTATTATCACTAGTAAGTATTTTAGATGACCTATTGGAGGCGTTTCTGTGTAGTCAACTTCGATACTTTGGAATGGCCTTAAGCCTGGATTCCTTTCCCCAAGGGGTAATCTTTTCATAGTTTATTAGTTTTTGTACATACTAAGCAACTATCTGTAACTTGTTTGGCCAGGGTATAAATTGCTATGCACCCGTAAACTCTGAGAACTGCATCACACATGGCCTGCGGCCCCCAGTGAGTCCCTTGATGTAGCTGGAATAAGATTTCCCTCATAAGGGGTTTAGACAACATTTCTCTCTGGTCTGGCAATATCCATTTTCCTTCTGAATTCTCTTTAGCATGTATGTTTATTAGTTTATATTTTTCAGTGGAAGAGAAAATGGGGATTATGGTAGGAGGAGGAAGGTAGGAAGTTAAGTGGAAAATAGGGATTTTAGAGGATACAGCAGCCTGCTTGCCTATCTGATCTGCTAGGTAATTTCCTGGACTTTCAAAAGAAAGGCTTTTCTGGTGTCCGGGAACATGGACAGTAGCTATTTCTTCTGGCAACTAAAGATTATTCAGTACTTGGGTGATTAGCTCCTTGTGAACAAGGTCTTGACCTTTACTATTAATGAGGCCTCGTTCAGTCCAAATTTTTCCAAATGTATGAGCCACTCCAAAGGTGTACTTAGAATTGGTATAGATGGTTCCTTCCTGGTTCTGCAAGTACTTTAAGGCTTGGCTGAGTACAAACAGCTCAAAAGTTTGGGCAGACCAATTATTAGGCAATATTCCTGACTCTTTCTTTAAGAGTTTCTCCATCAATTACTGAATTCCCATTGTGTCTTTTCCCCTCAATCACCCAGGAAGAACCATCTATAAATAAGTGTCCTCCCATCCTAAAGGGAGTTTCTCGTACATCTGGTTGGGCCTTGATATAATAATTAAATCTAAACATGTGCGTTCCCTCTTTAGATTGGGATCCCCCTTTATGAAACCTGCTTGGTTAAGCTCATTATCAGTGGTTAATGTTAAATCATCTTTTTCTAAAAACATAGCCTTATATTTTAAGATTCTTGTGACTGTGAGCCACCTGCCTCTTTTCTGGTTTAAGATAGTTCTAATTTGGTGAAGCGTGCTTACTGTCAATTTTCCTTCAAAGGTAAACTTTCTACTTTCTTTGACCAATACTGTTGTAACCGCAATATTGAGGCCATCCACAAGTAACTGGGTCTAAGACATTTGAAAGTAAGTCCGCAGGCTGTTGATGAGCCCCCTATTCTTGAGTAATCACTTCCAAAGCTACTCCATTGTTTACATTGCCAAAAAGGTGGAATGGCTTCCCAAGGGAAGGTAAGGCTAAAACAGAGGTGGTTATGAGTCTTTCAGCTTTTCAACTAGATCATCTTCCTCAGAAGTCCACAGGAGGCGGTCAGGCTTCCCCTGGACAAGTTTTTGAGGTAACAGTTTACTGTGTAGTGTATATAAGTCAATCCATAAGCAGTGGTATCCAAATAACCCTACATATTTCCTGAGTTCTTGCTGGAGGTAAGGTGGGGACACGATTCCCTCAACTCATTCCAGCCCTGTTCTTTGCTTGCCTGCACTTATTAAGTGGCCTAAATATTAAACTTCAGGCTGTACATACTGAAGCTTTCCTTTTGAGACTTGTAAACCTTCGAACTGCAGATGGTTAAGAATATGTATAGAGAAGTCAGTTACCTTCTTTATACCTTCACCAGATATAAGAAGATCATCCACATACTGGAGCAAGCACATTTGTTTTGGGATGACAACTTTTTCTAATACTTGTTCTAAAATTTGGCCGAAAAGATTTAGGGGAGTCTATGAACCCTTGGGGCAAGACTGTCCATCAGGTAATATTGTTTCTGCCCTGAATGGCAGTCCTCCCACTCAAAAGCAAATATATCTAGGCTGTCTTCATCCAGGGACGTGCCCAAAAAGCATCCTTTAAATGTATTACAGTAAACCATTGTTGATCATATGGAATCTTACTGAGAATGGTGTAAGGATTGGGGATGATGGGGTGGGTAGTCTGGACTATTTGGTTGAGAGCTGTAAGGTCCTGTACCAGCTGGTATGACCTGTCTGATTTCTTGACTGGCAGTGTTGGAGTGTTATAAGGGGACATACAGGGCTCGAGAAGCCCATCTTTAATAAGACCCTCAATTATAGGCTTCAACCCTATCCTACCCTCTAGGAGAATGGGGTATTGCTTCCTTCTTACTACTTCTCCAGGGGTTTTTAGCTTGATGTTGATTGGAAGGACTCAGAGTTTCGCTCGGTTCCCTTCTTTGGACCAGACATTAGGATTAATATATTTTTCGTCTACAGTGGTGATTTGGTTTAATGAGGTGAGGAATCCTCTTGAACTGACCTGTAGGTCTATGCCTAATTTTAACATTAGATCCCTCCCCAGTAAGTTAGTCCCTGCTTCAGGGATTAACAAAAACTGAATATGAGCTGATTGATCCTGGTATCTAACTTCTGTATTGTCTAAAATTCTTCCTTTAAACCCTTCTCCTTTTACCCCACAGACTAATAGTTCTTCTGAAGAACAGGCAATATTAGGGGGATGAAGGAAACAGAGGAACGGACCACCCTGGAGTCCATTAAAAAGGTGACAGGCTCATGTTTAGGTCCCACTTCTAAATTTATCAAGGGCTCCTGGTGGGACTCAAGATAATAGAGACAGAGCCCCTGACGCCCCTATTCTTCTTGAAGAGTCATGAGTGAAACGGTTTCTCTCTCCTTTTTAAAGTTGGGACATTGTCTCTTGAAGTGACCTGTTCTTCCACATTTGTAGCACCTATCTTTCCCTTCCTCCCTCTTAGTTCTGGGATTATTTAAATTTGCTCCCCCATACCCTTTGGAGGGCCTGATAAACAAGGGCCTTCATTCTGTAGATGGAGATTTAGGTCCTCTAAAGGAGGGTTTAGACCTTTATGGTCTCTGGCCCCCTGGAAATTCTGCTTAGGAGTACATGAGGGTGGACCCTTCTGCTGGAAGCTGGATAACATAAGTTATGTCTTTTATTTGTGTTTTTCTTCATCCCTTCTTACATTCACCTTCTGAGCTTCTTTGAGAAGTTCACTTAGGGGATGGTTTTCCCAATTCTCTATTTTTTATAGTTTCCTTCTGGCC
Organism: Pan paniscus; assembly: GCF_029289425.2. NCBI lineage: Eukaryota > Metazoa > Chordata > Mammalia > Primates > Hominidae > Pan > Pan paniscus. The sequence goes on from NC_073256.2 coordinate 20,635,395, forward strand.
AACTTTTAGTCACAAATTGGAGCTTTAACATCCCTTGCCCAAGGGGGTCTTGTAAATTGAGGCCTGCATATTGCCTCATTTGCTCCTTCAGCCTGTCCAGGAATCTCATGGGTCCTTGATCTTATTCCTGTTGTATATCAAATGCCTTGGAAAGATTTTGGGTTTGGGGTACTGATTTCTGAATTCCTTTTATTATCATTTCCCTCAGGTCCTACAGGTTTTCCCGGTGAGTCAGGTTGTTATTGTCCCACTGGGGATCTTGGGCAGGAAATTTTTGGTCCGTGGTAGGAACATTTGGACCCGGAGGATGCTCATGTTCCCAGGCTACCATAGCAGCGCTGTGAGTCATACTCCTTTCTTCCCCTGAAAGAGGATACCTAAGATGGACATTAACCACCCAAGTGTATAACTGAGGTCCTAAGAATTGTGCAATTTGTTGTGCCACTCTGTAAGGGTCATCTAATAGTGGCTTAAGCTCCTTTTTAAAATTCTGAACTTCTGAATTGGTTAAAGGAGCATTTACAACCCAATGACTCCCCTGCCATGAGGCACCTCTTTTAAGGGGAAGAGGGTCAGAGCTGGCTTTTTAGGTGCAGAGGGATATGGGAAATTCTGAATATCTTTTTTACATTATTCTATCTCACACTGGAGAGGGGTATTTTAGAAAGGGGTATTTAGGCTGGGAGGGAATAGGCTTATGGGATGGTAATTCCCAAGAGTTAGGCCTATAAGGAGAAGGGATAACGTGAGCAGAGGAAAGATTTGGAATGGGATCTGAGGTGACAGTGGCTGCCTGAGGGGAAGGAGTGGGGACACTGAGCAGGGGGAGATGGTCTAGGGGATCCCATGCATTGGAGTCTTTAGGCATGGGAACTGGCTCCTCTGACTTTTCATTTTGAGGTGCCAGATTGGGTTCTTCCTTAGTTGTTTTTAACGGAAAGAGGAGGACAGGTCCCTGCCTCCAATGAAGAGCATAGTCCAGTTCTTCTTGAGAAACTGGACATTTATCATTAATATGTTGAATTAGAGGCTGACACATTATATCCTCATTTGACCCAAACTTTGGCCAGAAGATTGAGGATTTGAGGATGGGTTCCTGAGTCCAAGTAAAACAGCTATATTTTATCATTGGTTGCTCTTTCTTATGTTTAGTCCTTTCATTATCCTTCCAGTGTTTTAACATGAGACCTAGGGGACTGTCAAGGGTAGTATCTTTGTTACCATCTTTATCCTTCTTGCTCCCTGTCTTGCTTGGGGTATTTCCCGTCTTTGGGGTGAGTCTCCATTTCCCTTACCAGAAATGTCTCACTTTTTGGGGTGAGGCTCAATTTCCCTCACACTTTCAACCACCAAGATATCCTGACCAAGGAATGCTTCACCACCCCCATCCCTGCCACGGTTTTCTTACCTTCGTCCCGACCACCAAGGAAGTACTTTGCCAGCTCCTGTGGCTTTTCCTTCCTTGGTCTGTGCACAGAATCACCTTATCACTGTGGTATGTGAGGATCCTTTCCCCCAAGTCACCGGCCAGTTTCTGCATTGCTGAGAGTCTGGGTTTATTCATTGCACCAGGTGGGTCTTAGTTCCTCATTCCTGAGGCTGCTGCAGTGAGGCAGTGGGGTGCCTCCTCATGAGAGAGGACCGGAAACCACCCCCAGAAGAGAATGGGCTCCCCATATGGGCCACCAAATTGTTAGAAATGCTTGTTCCTTGGTGCCACAAAGAAATAGCCCTCAAACATAAATTTAATTTTCTCAGCAATTTTTACTTCTATAGAAGGGTGTCACTCGCGAATGGAGTAATGGCGAGAGCACACCTGGACAGGGGAGGGGAAGGAGTTCTTATTCCTGATACAGGTAGCCCCTACTGCTGTGTCATTCCTCTATTGGCTAGGGATGGACTGCACAGTCTAATTCCGACTGGCTATTTTAAAGAGAGCAGGGGTATGAGCCAGAGCGGAGGAGTGAGTAGTTTGGTGGGAAGGAAGCTTAGGAACAGGTAACCAAAGGTGACTTAGGTCAGAGCAGGTGACCAGGGGCGACTTAGATCAAAGCAGGTGACTGGGATGAGTCAGGACGCAGCAGGTGACCAGGGAACAGATGTGAACTACTGATTAGGACTGGTGGAAAAGTTGTTTACTTTGTTCTAGTTGAAACTAGAACAAAGGGGCGAAGAGAACCCAGAAGTTAGACTTTAAAATCGAGAATCGAAGAGTAAGAGAGCTGAACATAGTGACATATTGATTCTTTGAAGAGAAACTTGGGGTTCACTATATTTAACACCATCATCTTCTTTTTAATAATTTCTAGGTAAATTACAAATATTAGTATGCTCTGCTCTCAATTTTTCAGCATGCATTTTATTAAAGTTCTCTTTTTTCTATGTAAAAATACGCATACCAACTAATGCTGTTATCTTAAGTGTACATTTGCCAAATATTTGCAAACACATAGACCTCTGTAATCCAAACTCCTATCAAGACATACATCATAACCATAACTTCAGAAAGTTTCATCATGTCTCTTCTGTGTAAATATCTACCAGCACTCTCCAAAGGCAACTGCTCTTCCGATGAGTTTTCTGCGGCAAATTAGCTTTGCTGTTGGAAAATCATATAAATTAGCTTTGCTGTTGGAAAATCAGATAAATCATGCAAAGGGCAGTCTTTTGTGCAAGGATCCTTCAGCTTAGCATGATGTTTTTGAGCTTCTTCCATGGTGGTTTTGTTACTGTTGCTGTTTTGTTTCCATTGCATGCATATATCCGTTTGTCACGTATTCTCATACTGACAGACATCTGCAGTGTTACCAGTATGTTTCTATTATGAATAAAGCTACTGTGAAGATTGTTTGTAAGTCTCTTTGTAGACTTGTGTATTTTATTCATATAATTAGGTTTTGGATCTCCCCAGTGATTCCAGGCGTTTGCATGGATTTGAATACTTGCTCCATATACTGTGATTTAACTCTGGTAATTAGTGGGGAGGGGAAGGAATGCGCTTCCAGGGGAGATGTTACCTGTTTTCTGTGTGTTTGAAATAAGCTTTCTTTTTGGAAGTTAGTTGCTAATTGGAGCACTCATCTACCTGTTTATCCTCCCTGGCTATACCTAGTGCTTTAAACTTAGCATAAATGGGCCAGACACCCACTGCTTGGCTTAAGCAAAGGAGAAATAACCAAGCCAGCTATTCTAAATTTCTTTCCAGTTAATCACGTGGGAAACAGCCTGGGTACCCCCTCTCCTTTCCACATCCATTAACCTTACTTAGCTGGAAGTTTTCTAGAACCTCTCTTCTTCCTATAGGTTTCTCCTACCTATCTTTTGAGCAGTGATTAATTCCCAGTAGGTCTTGCTTTGTAACTGATTCCATCCATTTAAAAAACCTAGGGCCTTGTTTTTACTTTGGAGAAATACATTTGGAGACATAATTGCTTATGTTTTGCTTCAGTAAGGGAGGTTACAGAAACACAGATGAATGTGAATGAACAAGAAGGAAAGTCCTTACTCTATATTTGTGGAAACTTTTTAAAAAGTGTATTTTTGTAGTTCCTCCAATTGTTAAGCTGAGAGTTGGTCATCCTCCAATCATATTTTTTAAATTGTTCACCTAACATACACTAAAGTATTGTGAAAAGGTTTTTTTTATTGTTTTACTTTTTGCATAATTCTTTGCTGATTTTTGTTTGTTTCTTTTGCTTTGATGTTGTTGTTTATAAATGTTGTTTAGTTTTAGTTTCAGAAGAACTATGGGCAGGCATTTTTGGGGAGCAGTTAGCAGTTTTTTTTATTATTATACTTTAAGTTTTAGGGTACATGTGCACATTGTGCAGGTTAGTTACATACGTATACATGTGCCATGCTGGTGCGCTGCACCCACTAACTCGTCGTCTAGCATTAGGTATATCTCCCAATGCTATCCCTCCCCCCTCCCCCCACCCCACAACAGTCCCCAGAGTGTGATGTTCCCCTTCCTGTGTCCATGTGATCTCATTGTTCACTTCCCACCTATGAGTGAGAATATGCGGTGTTTGGTTTTTTGTTCTTGCGATAATTTACTGAGAATGATGGTTTCCAATTTCATCCATGTCCCTAGAAAGGACATGAACTCATCATTTTTTATGGCTACACAGTATTCCATGGTGTATATGTGCCACATTTTCTTAATGCAGTCTATCATTGTTGGACATTTGGGTTGGTTCCAAGTCTGCTATTGTGAATAATGCCGCAATAAACATACGTGTGCATGTGTCTTTATAGCAGCATGATTTATAGTCCTTTGGGTATATACCCAGTAATGGGATGGCTGGGTCAAATGGTATTTCTAGTTCTAGATCCCTGAGGAATCGCCACACTGACTTCCACAATAGTTGAACTAGTTTACAGTCCCACCAACAGTGTAAAAGTGTTCCTATTTCTCCACATCCTCTCCAGCACCTGTTGTTTCCTGAGTTTTTAATGATTGCCATTCTAAATGGTGTGAGATGGTATCTCATTGTGGTTTGGATTTGCATTTCTCTGGCCAGTGATGATGAGCATTTTTTCATGTGTCTGTTGGCTGCATAAATGTCTTCTGTTGAGAAGTGTCTGTTCATGTCCTTCGCCCACTTTTTGATGGGGTTGTTTGTTTTTTTCTTGTAAATGTGTTCGAGTTCATTGTAGATTCTGGATATTAGCCCTTTGTCAGATGAGTAGGTTGTGAAAATTTTCTCCCATTTTGTAGGTTGCCTGTTCACTCTGATGGTAGTTTCTTTTGCTGTGCAGAAGCTCTTTAGTTTAATTAGATCCTATTTGTCAATTTTGGCTTTTGTTGTCATTGCTTTTGGTGTTTTAGACATGAAGTCCTTGCCCATGCCTATGTCCTGAATGGTAATGCCTAGGTTTTCTTCTAGGGTTTTTATGGTTTTAGGTCTAACATGTAAGTCTTTAATCCATCTTGAATTGATTTTTGTATAAGGTGTAAGGAAGGGATCCAGTTTCAGCTTTCTACATATGGCTAGCCAGTTTTCCCAGCACCATTTATTAATAAATGGTGCAGTTAGCAGTTTTAAACTATCTACCACTCTATTTCCTCTGATATAGTCAGTTTCACATAGAACTCCAAATATGTAAATTCTACTTTCAGAAAGCAATAATGACTCCTGTATTCCCTTATCATTACAAACGTGTTAATTTTTAGACAATTTCTGTGAGAAGCAGTATATCACAACTGCAACACAGATGACCCACATATGCTTATAAATACAAGACATACGGGGACAGAATCAGCCTTTTAAGAGACTGTGTGTGCCAGAGAGAAATCTTCTTTTACTTCAGGCACACACAGGATAAAAGTGTGAATCTTTAAACAAAATGATGGTGAAGCTGTGCTTTACATGCTGTATTACCGCATTTTAAGAAAATGCATATTCTAAAAACAACGGAATTTCAGAGGGAATTGATGCAGGCCAGGTAAGCCCCAAAATTGGGGCTCTTCCTGCGAGGGTTCTCAGCTTCACCCAGGAAAGAATGCTAGGGCAAGCTAGTGGTGTCAAACAGCAACTTGTAACGAAGCGGCTGTGCACAGAAGCAGCAGAGCGATTTCTCCTTGCAGAGCAGGGCTACCCCATAGGCAGTGTCCCAGAGTGACAGCTCAGAGGCTGTTCTGCACTCATTTATACTCCTTTTAATCATGTGCAAATTAAGGGGCAGATTATGCAGAAATCCCTAGAAACAGGGTGGTAACTTCCAGGTTGTTGGGTCAGTGCCATGGAAATGGGCGGTAACCTCTGGGTGTTGCCATGGGAATGGTAAACACATGGCACACTGGTGAGTGTGTCTTATGGAGAGTTGCTTTAACCTCTTCCCTGTTTTAGCTATTCCTCAATCTAGTCCGGTGTAAGCCCCAGCTCCAGAGTCAAGGCCCACCTCCTATCTCAATCAAGAGAAAAAATTAACAACACGTGCACCATATATATCTATAAGAGCTCTCAGAGATGAGTAACTCGAAGGCATGATTAGGACTTGGGTTGATATAATATCTTAAATATCTTAGCAAAAGAACAGTGCATTTTTGGGAAACAGATAAGACAAAGTGAAAAGACATTGAGTATCCAGTGTGGCAAGTTTTGGGAAGGCACATATACGGGGAAACAAATGGCAGATGAGGGCTGATCAGTAAAGCCTGTTATGTGGATTCCTGTGATGCCATCTCCAGGCTAAGAGTCTAGAGTGGTCTCCAGGAACTAACTTCTATCCTTCCTGGTGAACACTGATACTTTATAAATTTATGTGCTTATTTTAGGCAAATAGAGGGAAGGCAGACAGCTTTCTGTTTATCTTCTCATTCTCAGCTATTTTCAGTTCAAAATAATCTTTATGCCAAAGTAGCATATTTTGGGATGACATATTCTTCAATCCCTTACTTGACCCTAAAGGCCTCCTAAGGAGTCTTATGAAGTATGTCTCTTGCCTCCTGCCTGTCTAAGAAAGTGGGGAGCACAGACATTGGCTCTTATGCTCCATTAATCAATGAGGACTCCATTGGGTATAACAGCCCTGTACATTTAGGCTGAGCATGTCTAAGTGCAGTTCCTATGGGTGCCACAGTGGGAGGAAGTGAGAACTTCACTACATGGGGCCATGGCCTGCCCCTCTCAGTTTCACCAGTGCAAAGCTCAGTGAAACCTGCTGCAATTGGTCAGTGGAGCAGTGGCAAGCACAAGGAGAGGCCAAGGGGATGTGAAGTGCTGCACAAAAGATATTAGATGCACTTTTATTCATAGATCTGAAGAGAAAAATCAGAGTTACCGCCTCCGTGGGTGCTGAAAAGGCATTTGAAAAGTTTCAAGTGATGATGCTCTTGATTAAAAAAAAAAGAGCACTCAATAAAATACCTTAAATACACATGCATATGCATGCGCCCTTGAGAGCAAAGATTTATCATAGATTTGACACATACATCCAGCAAAATGAGGGATTTATAACTACTAAAGCCATGAAATAGATAAACCGCCCCCGATAACAATAAGATTTTTAACTCTAATGAAAATATCCTCAAATATATTATCCAAGAGAAATAACATGGAGGCATAATAATTAGGAAGAAATAGATAAAACTTTTTTTTTATAACATGGCTATACTCTGGGAGACACAAAAATAACCAATAATCTACTAGAAACAATAAGAGAATATAAAGGATAGTAAAATATGAATACACATATATCAATGTATAAATATATCATAGAAATTATACTTCAGTAACACTTTGGAATACATAATGAAAGAAAAATAGCAATAAAATAAAAACAAATAGAAATATAGTTAATAAAACTGTGCACAACTATATGAAGAAAACATTTGACACTCTTGGAACCTAAAAGTTGACCTACACACATGGAAACATATATCTGTTCTTGAATAGGTATTCTTAATATTTTATTAAATGATAATTATCCTTAATTATGTTTATAAATATAAACCATTATAGAAATATCAATAGTTTTATTGCTTGGAACTAGACAAGTAGAATCTAAAAGTCATATGAAATGAAAACAACATGCATGCAACATAAAAGGGAACAAAGTAAAAAATAGTGAAGTTACTATCCTATCTCCTATGATAGCGCAACGTATCATGAAGTCTCTAACAGTTTGGCACTCTTCCATGAACACACAGATGAAGCTATGAAACCAAATATACTGAAAACTATCACAGTAAACTTGAATAAATACAGTATTTTAGAATGTGGTAAAAGTGCTTTCTCAAAAAGGAGGAGAAAGAGAAAGTGGGTTTAGTTCAGGTATCTGTATACTCCTCACAAGTTTGTTTCTTTTAATGCCATCATCCCGCGTTACTGTGGTACAGTCATCCAAACCGATAAATCGACATTGGTATATTTCTATTAACAGAACTCCAGACTTTATTTACATTTTACCAGTTTTTCCACTAATATTCTTTCTGTTCCAAAATACAATTCTGGCTACCACATTGTATTCAGTCATCCTATCTGCTTAGTTTTACCTGGTTTGTAATAGTGTCAGTCTTCTTGTTTCTCTTTTTTTTTTTTTTAAACAATTTGGAGGGACATTGGCTAGGTCTATACAATTTTCCTCCATTCAGGTGTGCCTGATGCCTTTCTCATAAGGAGACAGGAGTTTTGCAGCAGGAGACCTCAGAGCTGAAGTCCCTTCTGATCACGTTGTATCAAGTTTACAATTTCTCTATTGTAAAGTCAGTGTTTCCCTTGCCATAATGCATTCTTTAAAAATAAGTCACCAAGTATAAGCCATATTCGAAGGAGGGGATTTGAACTCCACCTCCAAGAGGGAGTTGTTTTAACATTATGATTTAGAATTCTTTTGTAAGGAAGGGTTGTCTTTTTCCTCCAGTTATTTATCAACCTTTTATTTATATCAGCAGGAACGTCATTTCATGCAATGGGATATCCATCTGACATAGCAAAATAAGACCAGATCAAAATGTGTATTCTAATTCATACAAAGATTTAAATGTAAAAATAAAAATTTACTGTAAGTTAATATGGGCTAATTCTTGTATAATGGCAAAGTGGCAAAGGCTTTTTGAAGTATAAAAACGTAAGTGGGTGAAGCTGGAAACCGTCATTCTCAGCAAACTATCGCCAAGGACAAAAAACCAAACACCGCATGTTCTCACTCATTGCTGTGAATTGAACAGTGAGAACACATGGACACAGGAAGGGGAACATCACACACCGGGGCCTGTTGTGGGGTGGGGGGAGTGGGGAGGGATAGCATTAGGAAATATACCTAATGTTAAATGACGAGTTAATGGGTGCAGCACACCAACATGGCACATGTATACATATGTAACTAACCTGCACGTTGTGCACATGTACCCTAAAACTTAAAGTATAATAATAATTTTTTTTAAAAAAGTAAGTGGTGTTAAAAAAAAATGTATAATTTTGGCCGGGCACAGTGCCTCACGCCTATAATCCCAGCACTTTGGGAGGCCAAGGAGGGCTGATTGCCTGAGCTCAGGAGTTTGCGACCAGCCTGGGCAACATGGTGAATCCTCGTCTCTACTAAAATACAAAAAATTAGCCAGGCATGGTGGTGGGCATCTGTAGTCCCAGCTACTTGGGAGGCTGAGGCAGGAGAATTGTATGAGCCCGGGAGGCAGCGGTTTTAGTGAGCCAAGATGGTGCCACTGCACTGAAGCCTGGGTGACAGATTGAGAATCCATCTCAAAAAAAAAAAAAAAGTAATTTCACAATATACAAAAAAGATTAAGAGCTAGGATTGACAAAAATACCATATGCAAAGTCTAAAACCATAGTACAAACTAGGGATATGTACCAGCTTATACATAAAGGTCTCATCTTCCTAATGTATATTAATGCCTTTTAGATATAAAGAAGTGAAAGAGAAAAATATTATAGAAAAAATGGCAATAAGCCTAAGCAACTATTTTACAAAGAAAATGTTGCTTAAATGTATGAAAATTTGCTTATATTCTGGATGTCAGAAATCCCTATTGAAACTACAATGAACTCCTGTTTTCCAACTATTGAATTAACAAAAATTGAAAATTTGACAATGGACACTGTTATCAGGGGTCCAGAGAAGTAAGCACTCTTCTGCATTTGCCTTGGAAGTGCAAAATTTTCCATAGCATATGTGAAGAAATTCATTAATATTAACGGAAATAGGCTGGGCTGGATTTCACACCGGAAATCCCAGCACTTTGGAGACAAGGCAGATGGACCATTTGAGGTCAGGAGTTCAGGACTAGTCTGGCCAACATGTTGAAACCCCATCTCTACTAAAAATACAAAAATTAGCTGGGTGGGGTAGCATGTGCATATAATCCCAGCTACTTGGGAGGCTGAGGCAGGAGAATTGCTTGAACCCAGCAGGCAGTGAGCTGGGCTTGCACCACTACACTCCAGCCTGGGTGACAGAGCGAGACTCTGTCTCAAAAAAAAAAAAAAAATGAAATAAAGAATGTATTTATCCTTCAGCACAATGATCCCTCTTCTAGGAATTTATTCTACAGACATATATTTACAAATACAAAGGCGACAAATAAACAAGTTTGATTAATGCAGCATTTCTATTATCAAAAAATAAAGGATTTATGATAACACAATTCTGATATATTTGATAATTCATACCAAAAATACCGTTCATAAACCATAATACAAAGTAGGTTTTATGTCAAGCTTGTTAATATGTCATTTTAGTTTCTGTAATTTCAGTGACTTTTTGCCAGTCTTATCTATTGAGAACTGAGAGAGCTTTGTATAAGTCTCTTGCTAAACTAATGGTTTATGCTTCCAGAGGATGGAAATGCAATCGATTTTTTAAATAATTCAGTGACTACTAAATTAGCTTATTAGTCTAATAACCTGTGAGATATTTTGAATTTCTGTATACTAACATGCAATGTGTTTTCCATCTCTCTTACTGATTTTCATAATTTTATGAGAAGAGGCTTCTGTTATGGTTAACTTTATGTGAAAACTTGGCAAGGCCATATGCCCAGTTGTTTGGTCAAGCACTAGTCTAGATGTTGCTGGGAAGGCATTTTTAAAATGTGATTAACACTTAAAATGAGTTGACTTGAAACACAGCACTTTCTCTTCCATAACACGGGTAAGCCTTTAGTTGAACTCCTTAGCAGACTGACATTTCCCACAAAAGAAGGAATTGAACCTCCAGACCACAACATAGAAATCCCACCTGAGTTTCCATTCTTGGGACTTGAGACCACATCATTTCTCACCTGAATTTCCAATCTGCTGGTTTGCCCTGGGGATTTCAGATTTGCCACCTTACATTCACATGAGCTCATACATCTGTGCGTGCGTGCGTGCGTGCGTGTGTGTGTCTGTGCGTGTGTATAACGATAAGAAACTAATACAACACTCTTGACCTAATTTAAAGGAAATGCTTGAAACCTTTTATTAAAAATTAATTTGCCATCATATTCTTACAGTGTTTTATATTTTGAAACATTTAATTAGTCCCTTCCTAAGGTGATATTTTGTTTCAATATCATCTTTGAAAGGTTAAATGGAGGGGTTTTAGTTTAGAAAAAGCACCAAGATTCTTAGTATCATAACTTTCTTTGCAGAATCCAGTAAGATATTAATGAATCTAAAGATATATATTTTACTCCTATTTATCTTTGGTTTTTCAAATTATTTTTCTTATAATTTTGCATAAGGTGAGGGGTTTTACCTGGGTTAGTAAAAACTGATTTCCAGCTAACATTGAATGTGGTAAAATTCAACTGGGTCAAGAAGACTTAGCCATAACTTCCCTTCAATCTAAATACACAATAAAATATGTGTAAATATGTGTAAAATCACCTGATTCATAAATTCTGATTGCTGACAATAACGAAATGATTTCTGGAATACATTTATTAAATACTTCTAGACTTTATTTTTTTAAAGCGAGAACATTATAGATATATAATTTAAATGGCTTATTTGTGATATCTAACAAAATAGAAACTTAAATGGCTTGTGTGTTGCATATAGTATACTTCTATTATATAGAGGCCCATTAAATATATTTCAAAGACTACTTAATGTTATTTATAAATTTTAATATTTTTTCCATCCTTCATGATGCTAAATAAGGAAGTTTATAAAAATATTTTAAAACTTTGTCATTCCCCACTTATAACGCAGTTGACTTCTTTAACTACTATTATTCTACATAGTTTGATCCTATGTTATTTTCTGTACTTTGCATTCTACTGAAATTACCTGAATGTGTAATTACTTATTTAAAAAATGTCGTAAAAATGGTTTGTTGAAAGTAACTAGTGGAGAAATTTTCTTTGTCACATTCGAAGTTGCTTTTGCAAATGTGTTTATAATTCGCGTGTCTACTAAAAGCTTTTTAAATGGTTTAATTTTAAGTTGATATTATACAAAATCATTATTCTTCTTGTAATCATCATCAACATCATATCTCATCTCTAATGAGTATTCGTATACTAAGGAACGTGTCCACTCCTTTATTGCATGTTCACTTTTAATTTACAAAACAATTTTCTGTAAATTAGGCACTGCTGTCATGCCGGTTATCAGAGGAAAAAACTGAAGCCCAGGGACTAGGCAAATTGTTCACCATCAGAGGGTTTGTAAGTGGTGAGAGAGATCTGAGTCCAGCTATCTGATTCCATAGACCAAGCTTTTAGCTACTGCATTACACAGTCTGTTGAAATACCTGGTCCTTGCCAACATCAAATCCTCATTCAAATGTCTGTTGGCCCATCAAATTCTACAAGCATCAGTGTGTGGCTCTGTTTGTTTTGCTATAAACTATCTTCATGTTAACCTTACTCTTCTTTTTCTTAGGAAAAAAAAAGTTTATTTAAAAGATTGTGACTGATACATAGTTGTTTTTTTTTCATAAAAGAGGTCAAAATAATGAATAAGCTGAAATTTGGGGCCATGAAATCTTCAGTATCAAGGAAGTTTAGCCTTGACATAGAAACCAAGACTGAAAGTGATGGAGAGGAGCTTAGAAGGGTGGCCAGTCAGCCCATCAGGGAAGGAGGAATTGGCTGCAATCAGCAATTTTCTGTGACCATAATCAGACGTCCAGGATAAACTTATTCTTTGTTGTGAATGCCCATGATATTCCTTCATAGCCTTAGAAACACAGTTCATTTCAGCAGTCATACCACTATATTATTTTACTAGCATTTATTATTTCACTCGTATCAAATATTTCACTATTGAAATGCATTGGAAGATTCTATCACAGAGTGCCAAAAGCAAAGAATAAAGAAGGATAAATGATAATGCCACCACAGGACCAAAATCTGTAGAATTGTTTTAAAAATACTTGTAAACAGGACGAGAAGACATACTTAGTGAACACATCTGAGAAGTTATGCCAATGTGTTAGGATGTGGGTGTAATGAGGTTTAACTCCCTCGATTCCATCACATCTGGTGTGCTATAGATACCTTGTTCATTCACTCTTCCTATCCTATATTTTTAAGTTTTTATTTTACTGACTCCTTTACACCAGCATTTAAATAAGGTCAACACTATTTGATCCTAAAATCAACAACAGCCAGAATTTTGAACTCTACAATTACTTCTAACTTCTATCTTAGCTCTCCAAACCCATTCATAGCAAATCTTTTGAGAAAGTTGTTTGCCCTTATTTCACCATTATTATTATTATTTTTTACCTCCCATTCGTGCCTGTTCCCATTATAACCTAAATTTTCTCCAACACTGTACTGGTTTCTGCCATCACACACAGTGATATCGAATGCAGTGAGAAATGTTTCAGCAATTATATTTCTTGATGTTGAATTACATTTTTCTCCTGCATTCATCCTTTTTAATCACTATTTTCTTTTAAAAGTATTATCTGGCATTGCTTTTCACGACATCACACTCTTACGGTTGTCATTCCTTCTGTCACTGTGAGCCTTAAACTGATTGACGTGTTTCTCGCCTAGATTACTGCAGCACACTGTCTTCGTAAGTACAGTAATAACTCTCTTTAAATATGACCAAGGTATCCTTTCCAAGTATAAATGTAAGTATGTATTTTATATACATAAAACATTTACTGAAAACTCTGAATAAAAATATTGGATAACTTCTTTCTTGCTTGAGTGATTACACTGATTAAGAACCTTTAATTAATTTATTTTTAAACATTTCTAAAATCTTAAGAAAATTCTTTTCACTTCATTTAGATTCAGTTCCCTCATGTGCAAGGTGAGGAATTTAGATTAGATTCGAGGTTTTGCAGTCTGGCTTCTCAAATTTAATGAATTAGGAAATGAAATTTAACTTCAGTATTTCAAAAAGCTAAATAGATATTGCATATCTATTTCCCAGTAGTTGGTTCAAACTATAATGTATGTTTTTATTTCTGTTTATATCATGTTAAACACAATAACATGTTAAAAATGTTACATATGTTAAATATAATATCTGATTAAAATGTCCACGTATCCAATGAATATTTTGAAAACTTATAATTTGTTATTACTTGTTAGGCTATTTTGATATACATACTATTTTCAAAAGAAAAACTCAAAGTCAATGAAAAAAAAGCAAAAAGCTGTGTGATAGTCAATAGTGAAAAATAAAATTATATCCGTTCTGTGAGCCTTTCTAGGTATAAATACTATAACTCTGAACTCCTAAATGAGTTAACATCATCAAAATTCAAGAAAATTAATAGAAGACTTTCATGTCACTCAAATGACAGCAGAAAAGTCCCCCCATGTTTCTTCACGTTTGTTATTAATGGGCACTGCTTTGCTCACCATAAGTAACTATGACAGAGCTGGATATTTAGAGGAAGACATACATGGATGAAGATAAATTATAATCAGATGTTTATTTCAGTGATATGTTGACAGTCTGATAAAAATGATAAAACTAACTATGTCCTCTGTGTAGTAAAGAATTGGCTAGCCTTTGATGTCAGTTGCTGTGAGGGAACTTCTAAACCTTGAGATTTCAAGAGTGATAGGAGTACCTTTATACTCATGGAAGAATCCTGGACCACAGCTGACAGGTTATGCTAATAAGATGACCCATGACTAGGACTGAGACTGGCTACTGCAGTGGTCCCAGGGTGGAGTCGGGCCACACCAGAAAGACCCTTCATGTGACTGGAGGGTTGGACTTTGATCCCTGTAAGGCGACATCAGCCTGCATTCTGGGGAGGTGAAAGCACTGGAGTTTGAGTTCAACCACGTGGGCAATGATCCAGTCAGCCGCATCAACCCAGTAAGACCCGATTAGAAATGCTGGACACTGGAGCTCACCTGAGTGTCCTGGCCTGGTGTACTCCATGTGACCGTTGCCACGCACCAATGTCAGGAGGGTGATGCATGACTGAGGAAACAGGAGATCCATGTTTAGAACCCTCCTAGTCTCAGGTTCTACCCTATGGGTTTCTTCCTTTGACTGTTTATGATTTATATCTTCCTGCTGATATAAAATTGTAAGTATAAGTATAGCACTTTCTGAAGTTCTGTGAGTCATTTTATTCAACCACCAAAAATGAAAACGTTTATGAAGATCTCAACATTTGCAGCCAACTGGCCTGAAGTGAAGGTGGGCCTCGAGACCCCTGAAATTGCAGCTGGGGTCAGAATCTTAGGTATATTTGGCAGTTCGGATGACTGAATTTTAAGTTCAAGATTGGCTAAATCCTGTTAGGGTCCTTGATCAAATATTAAGGTATTAACTCCTAGTGCATTCCTGATGACTCAAATGATAGAGCTGATAAAAGTAAGCACACTAAAACTTGCATTTCTGAAAATAATTATGACTGTAATTTTTAAGCAAACTGAGTGTTATGGGAAAAGAGAAATATCTGGTTAATACAACCCAAAATAGAAAGCTTAAGCTGGGTCAGCTTTTGCAATCTTTTCTTTTATAAAAAACAAAATCAAAGCAGAAAATTTTATACTAATTTCAGTAGTGGTGAAAAGCTAATTTAATAAAATGTAATGATCTTTCAGGGTTAAAACAAGCATTTTCCAAAAAATAGAAAAAAAAATTGTTGATAAGCTGCATCAATGAAATACCTACCAGTAATATCAAATTTCTGGTTGAAATATTGAGCATTCTCTTCGCAAATCAAAAACATTATATGGATGTTTACTTTCCATATAATGTATGGAACTTCTGCTAAGCATTGAACTGGTCATCACAGCTGATGTAGTAAGGCAAGGAAAAAGTAAAAGGCATAAACCTGAGAAAAAGAAGAAAGCTGCAGAAGATATGATTTGGTAGTTGCAAAATCCATAGGAACAGTCAAATTCCCAGTGCAAATTACTATATGTAAATGTGATACAATCACAATATGAAAACATTTTATGTCTATACTCTAGTGACAATTAGAAAATGAAATTTTAAAATACATCTTACAATGAATCAGAAATACTAAATACCAAATTTGACAAAACTTGTTTACAATCTATACATTGGAAATGAAATAAGTAATTGCTAAGAATTTTTAAAAACACCTAAATAAATGGTTTTGTCATGTTTGTAAATTGTAGGACTGAATATTTTACAGATATCAATTATCTATAAATAATTATATGAAGCTTAGGGAAGCTAAAACAAAATTCCAAAAAAATTCATAAAAAGTACAAAGGTGATACTGTACTGTATATGAAAATGCGAAGACCTAGAACAGTCAAGATATTCTTAAAGAATAAATTTGAAAGATCACTAATTTCAAAAATTAAAATAAAGCAACAGTAATCATGACAGTGTTACATTAGTATCAAGATAGACAAGAAGATCAGTGGAAGGCAATAGGACCAATATAGATCGACACATATAAAGTCCATCAATTTTCAACAAATGCATTCATGCAGTTGCAGGAGGAAAGGAAATCGTTTCAGCAGACAGTGCAAGAAGAGCTAGAAATTCATATGGGAAGAAATTAACCCTGGCCCTAACCTCATAGCTGTATAAGAATTTATTCAAGATGAGTCATAGGACTTAAATACAGGACTTACAGAAAATATTATGTGAGAATACCTTTGATATTCTTCAGAGTTAGCAAATATGTAAGACACAAAGAGTACTAATTATGGAAGAAAAGATGACAAACTGGACTTCTTCAAAATGAAAAAAGCACCTTTTCCTTATCAAATAATATCACTAAGATAATAACAAGGCAAATTATTACCTGGGAGGAAATATTGTCAATAGCTATACCTAAACAAGAATATACATATAAATCCAGCAAACTGATAGTAAAAGGACACACACTCCATTAAAACTTGACAAATCTTTGAGCAGACATAGTAAAGGTGCTCAACATTATTGTTCATCAAAGAAATAGAAAGTAAAACAAAAATGCAATTATTCATTAGCTAAAAATGGCCAAATGAAAAAGATTGACATAGACAATGTCAATTGTCTATGTCAAAGTGTTGGTAAGGATAAAGAGCAACCAGAAACCCTCCTCAATTGTTCATGCAAATGTAAGCTCTTGTAAATCCTTTGGAAAACCCTGGAAGATTTTAAATTTCCCTCTAATCCAATAATTCTACTCTGAGTTCTTCAGCCAAGAAAAATAAGAGCATTTGTGCACAAGCTTACAAAAAGACTTGTGGCTTGTGCACACATGTCCACAGAACTTTTTTCATTATATCATTTTCTTTTTTTCTTTTTTTTTTTTGAGATGGAGTCTTGCTCTTGTCACCCAGGCTGGAGTGCAGTGGCGCAATCTTGGCTCACTGTAACCTCCACCTCCCGGGTTCAAGTGACTCTCCTGCCTCAGCCCCCTGAGTAGCTGGGATTACAGACACCCACCGCCATGCCTGGCTAACTTTTGTACTTTTAGTAGAGACGGAGTTTTGCTATGTTGACCAGGCTGGTCTCAAATTCCTGACCTCAGGTGATCCTCCTGCCTTGGCCTCCCAAAGTGCTGGGATTACAGGCATAAGCCACTGCACCCAGCCACTTTATCATTGTATCTTATACTGAAAACAGTCCATATATTCATTGTATTAGTTCATTCTCATGCAGTTATGAAGAAATACCCAAGACGGTAATTTATAAAGAAAAAAGATTTAATTGATTCACAGTTCTTCATGGCTGGGGAGGCCTCAGGAAAGCTTACAATCATGGCAGAAGGCACTTCTTCACAGGTGGCAGGAGAGAGAATGACTGCCCAGTGAAAGAGAAAGCCCCTATAAAACCATCAGATCTCATGAAAACTAACTCACTATTACGAGAATAGGATGGGGGAAACTATCCCTGTGATTCATTTATGTCCACCTCATCCCTCCCACGACATGGGATTATAGGAACTACAATGCAATATGAGATTTGGGCGGGGACGCAGTCAAACCATATCGTTCTGCCCTGACTCCTTCCAAATCTGAGGTCCTTACAATTTAAAACACAATCATGTCCTCCCAACAGTTCCCCAGAATCTTAACTCATTCCAGCATTAACTCAAACTCCAAGTCCAAAGTCTCATCTGGGGGGGACAACGAAAGTTCCTTCCACTTATAAGCCTGCAAAATCAAAAGCAAGTTGGTTGCTTCCTAGATACAATGGGGTACAGGCATTGGATAAAAATACCCATTCCAAGTAAGAGATATTGGCTAGGACAAAGGGGCTGCTGGACCTATTGCAAGTCCAAAACCCAATAGGGCAGTCATTAAATCTGAAAGCTCAAAAATGATCTTTGACTTCATGTCTCACATCCAGGTTATGTTGATGCAAAAGGTAGGCTCACATGGTGTTGGGCAGCTCTGCCCCTATGGCTTTGCATGGTACAGCCCCACTCTCAGCTGCTTGTACAAGCTGACATTGAGTGTATGTGGCTTTACCAGGAACAAGGTGCAAGATGTTGGTGGACCTACCATTCTGGGATTTGGAGGACAGTGACTCTGTTTTCACAGTTCCACTAGTGGGTCCACAGTTCCATTAGTGGGCAGTCCCCAGTGGGTACTCTGTGTTGGGGCTCCAATGCCACATTTTCCTTCCATGCTCCCCTAGCAGAGATTCTCCATTAGGGCTCTGCCCTTGCAAAAGACTTCTGTCTGGACATCCAGATATTTCCATACATCCTCTGAAATCTAGGTGGAGATACCCAAACCTCAGTTTTTGACTTTTGTACACCCACAGGACCAATACCGCAGGTAAGCAACCAAGGCCTGGGGCTTACACCCTCTGAAGCAATGACCTGAGCTCTGTGTTGGCCCTTTTGAGCCACAGCTGGGACTCAGGGTACCATGTCCCAAGGCTGCATAGAGCAGGGAAGCCTGGGTCCAGCCTGCACAACCAGTTTTTCCTCCTAGGCCTCTGGGCCTGTGATGGGAGGATCTTCCTTGAAGGAGATTTTCTCCATTGCCTTGGCAATTACCATTTGGCTTTTGTTACTTATGCAGCTTTCTGCAGCCGGGTTGAATTTCTCCTTTATTGTTTTTTATCACATCTCAGGTGGCAAATTTTCTAAACTTTTATGCTTTGTTTCTCTTTTGAATGTAAGTTTTAATTATAAACCATGTCTTTGTGAATATATAAAACTGAATGCTTTTAACAGCAGTCAAGTTACATCATGAATGCTTTGCTGCTTAGAAATTTCTTCCACCTGATACCCTAAATCATTTCTCTCAAGTTTAAAGTTCCACAGTTTTGTAGGTCAGGGGCAAAATGCCACCAGTCTCTGCTGAAACATGGCAACAGTTAACTTTATTCCAATTCCCAACAATTTCCTCATCTCCATCCTAGACCACCTCAGCCTGGACTTCATTGTCCTTATCACTATAAGCATTAAATGGTCAAAGCCATTGAAGAAATCTGTAGGAAGTTTCAGACTTTTCCACATTTTCCTGTTTTCTTTTGAGCCCTCTAAACTGATCCAACCTCTTCCTGTTACTCAGTTCCAAAGTCACTTCCACATTATCAGGTATCTTTATAGCAGTGCTGCACTCCCAGGACCAATTTACTGCCTTAGTCTATTCTCATGCTGCTATGAAGAAATTCCCCCAACTGGCTAATTTATAAAGGAAAAAGGTTTAATTGACTCACAGTTCTGCATGGCTGGGCAGGCCTCAAGAAACTTACTATCATGGCAAAGGCCCCTCTTACACAGGGTGGCAGGAGAGAGAATGAGTGCCCAGTGAAGGAAAAAGTACCTTATAAAACCATCAGATCTCATGAAAACTAACTCACTATTGTAAGAACCAGATGGGGGAAACCACCCCTGTGATTTAATTATCTCCACCTGGTTCCTTCCACATGTGGGGATTATAGGAACTACAATTCAAGGTAAGATTTGGGTGGGGACACAGCCAAACTATATCACCCATAAACAGGAGAATAACCCAAGTTTCTACATTTATACTATTTAGCAAAAGAAAAGCAGTAAGTTTTTAATACATGAAAACACATAGATAAACTGCAAATAACTTTTGTTGGATAAAACCAAACATAGATGAAACTAATCTGTATTAACAAATCAAATAGAGTTGCTTCTGCACCGGTAGTATTGACTAGAAAAAGAAATTAGAAAATATTTAGAAGTGGTAGAAATGGACTATATCTTGACACGTTTTTTCACCTGAGTGAAAATGTTTATTAAAACTCGTCTAAATGTCCACTTAATAATTAGGAATTTTACTGACATCACAATAAAATATTTTTAAAGTATTTTGAAACTAAATTCATAAATTATTTACATATGTGAGTAACCATCTGAGTTAATAAAATGTATCATTTATCTAACTTAAGAAAAACTGTACAGCATGTGTCTTGGTTTATGTATTTCCATTTTCAGCTCAGTGTTTCTAAATTAAATATTTTAAGGTAATTTTTTTTTACAACAAAAATACCTAGAAATAATCAAGGAGTTGAGACAGCTATACAAGGAAAATTACAAAACACTGCTGAAAGAAATCATTTTTGACACAACAAATGGAAATACATCCCAGGCTCATGGGTAAGAAGAATCAGTATTGTGAAAATGACCATCTGTATGGCCTAAAACAATGTACAAATTCAATGAAATTCCTATCAAAATATCAATATAATTTATTTTTGAGATGGAGTCTCAGTTCGTCATGCAGTCTGATTAATGCAATTTTTTACAAAATTAGAAAAATTCCTAAAATTCGAATAGAACCAAAAAAGACCCCAAAGAGCCAAAGCAATCCTAAGCAAAATGAAAAAAAAGAAAAGAAAAGAAAAGAAAAAGCTGGAGGCATCAAATTACCCAACTTCAAATTATACTACAAGGCTATACTAACCAAAACACTATGGCACTGGTATAAAAGTAAATACCTAGACCAATAGAACAGAATAGAGAACCCAGAAATAAAGCCAAATATTTACAACCAACTGATCTTTGACAAAGCAGACAAAAACATAAACTGGGGAAATGACACCCTCAATATATGGTGCTGGGAAAATTAAAGAGCCAGAAGGGGAAGAATGAACTGTATCCATGACTCTCACCATATATAAAAATTATCTCAATGTGGATGAAAATGTTAAATTTAAGACCTGAAGCCATAAAAATTCTTGAAAAAATTCCTAGGAAAAACTTTTCTGGACATTGGCCTAGGCAAATAATTTGACTAAGAACCCCAAAGCAAATTCAACAAAAACATAAATAAATGGGACCTAATTAAACTAAAAATTTCTGCACAGCCAAAGATTTAATTATCAATGCATGGAGCAATGGCGACCTTTGTGAGTGAGCTGGAGGTGGCCAAGAAGAACTTGAGTGAGGCCCTGGGGGACAACATGAATCAATACTGGCCTAACTTAAGCTGTGGTTCAAGCGGAAGATCAGGAAAGAGGACTTTGACCTTGAAACTCATAGGCTTCTTACATAGGATAATATGCATTCTCACAATGATTTCCTCCTGGACATTCTCACGCATTGTCAGATTTTGGTTTCTACATCAGAGGGTGCTGGATCTTTGCCCTGGATTGGGGGTTCCGCAGCAAAACCTGGAAAGCCCAATGGAAAGAAAAAGCTTTCTTCTGTCCGAAATTTGATTATAGATTCCAGCCTCACAATCCTTTCTCAAGAGCCCAGTAATTTGTGGGAAAACATCCCCAAGATGATGATGACTTGAAACTTTGTTCCCACACAATGATGCTTCTCATTCAAGGCTGGCTTGAAGGGAGAATGTCAGTGACTGCTTATGAGCATGGGCTGGACAATGTCACCGAGGAGGCTATTTCAGCTCTTGTCTATGCTTTGGAGAATCACCCTAAAGATATACTGACATCAGTTGTGTCAAGAAGGAAAGCTTATCAGTTATGAGATGACCATTTTAAATATGCCTTTGGCAGTAATGTGACCCCATAGCCATACCTGAAGAATAATGTAGTAGCTTAGAACAACTTAATATAAAGCCCTCAAGCTTTTACTGCTCCTTGTGCTGGTCAGAATCCAGCTTCTCACCCACCTCCTGATGAAGCCGAGCAGCAGGCTACATTCCTGCTGGCATGCTCTGGAGACACTCTATCTGCATCTTTATCTCCAGTGAACATGTATGAACTTTTTGAAGCTCTGTGCGTACACAGGGAAGTCATACCTACACATACTGTCTATGCCGTTAACATTGAAAGGATCATCATGAAAGTCTGGCATCCAAATCATGAAGAGCTGAAGACAGAGTTCACCACCAGTGCTTGGCAACCAAGGAGGGGCTTTTGCTGTGCTAAATGAGGATTTGAAGGTGTGGGACCCTCATCAAATTCATTGATTACTGAAAATTGAATTTTTGGGGGGGGTCTACATTTCAAGGCTGAAGTGTATGGTGTATATATAACCGTTCATATGGAAATGAGACAATGAGTACATTTTGTGTTGCTCTTGTGAAGCCGCTAATATAAATCTTTGGTAATGACCCATATCTCTATATGTATGTGTTCCTAGTTGTGGGAGCAGGCACTAATGAAATCCTGTGCCTGGAATGGAGATATTTCGGTACCTGAGGCTTAGTATCCTGTGGTCTGCATGTAAGATAGATGACATCCTAGAACAAAGAAGCTGTTACAACTTAGTCCCCCTGATCAGCAGGGCATCTCTGTATTCAGTGATGTCGTACATTCTGTATCTAGGAGTCTAAAATTTCTGCCTTTCTCTTAAAGGATATGCTCTTGCATTTTGCTTGAAATAACCTACACAGTTTTAAAAACCAGGTATCTCCATTATTGATCAGTTTAATTTTTAATAGCTATACGTAACCCCTGAAAAATTTATCACTATAACTCCATGGGAAATATGACTTGGAAGTGCTCTGTGTTACTAAACAAAATAAAGTCCCTCTGCATTTAAAACCAAAATCAAAACAAAACTCTTGGAATGCAATTAATTTATTCTATGTCTTCCCATGACTCAAGTTTTGTTAGAGTTAATATGCCCAAAGAATTTGACTGGCAGTGTCTTTGGTTAATTATTCATATAGAATATATTTTAAGAAATGTACACAAACTTGATATATGCTTGTTAACTCCCCTGTTTCTAGGAGGTATCTGTTTCTACCCTTTCAAGTGATAAAGTGGAAATAATTTACATTCGACAGTTTCACTGATAACAAACCTAGGTTTTTTTTAAGAGATATGTTCCTTTTTACTTAAGGGATAGTGCTGATGATAAATTAGTATATATATATATAGCTTTGCATAGGTCTAAATAATGGCTGAATAGATATGTATATGTGGTTCACATATCTGGTTCTGTGTATTTGATTTTGTACTTTAAATGTGACAAACCTTTTGGGAGAAAAAAAAGATTTAATTATCAGAGTAAATAGGCAACCTACAGAATGGGAGAAAATATTTGCAAATTATGCACCTAATAAAGGACTGATATCAAGAATCTACAAGGAATTGAAACAAACCAGCAAGGAAGAAAAAAAATAATCACATCAAAAATTGAGCAAATGACATGAACAGACATTTCTCAAAAGAAGATATACAAATAGCCAACAAACACATTTTTAAGAATGCTCAATATTACTACTCCTGAGTAAAATGCAATTGAAACTACTATGAGATACCACCTTACCTCAGCCAGAATGAGTAAGGGTACTTTTTATTAAAAAGAAAAAAATAGATATTAGGATGGATATAGTAAAAAAATGAACACTTATACACTGTTGGTGGGAATGTAAATTAGTATAACTTCTATTGAAAACAGTATGGAGATTTCTTAAGTAAGAAAAGATTTACCATTCAATCCAGAGATCCCACTACTGGCTATCCACCCAAAGGAAAATAAGTCATTATATGGAAAAGAAACTTTTATGTGTACATAAATTGGATATATGCTTGGTAATCCCTCTACTGCAGCACAATTTACAACTTAAAAGATATGGAACCAACCTAAATGCCTATCAATCAATGAGTCAATAAAGAAAAGGTGGTATATATCCATATAAATATACTATGGAATACAACTAAGCCATAAGAAAAGAACAAAAGTGTCTTTTGCACAATTTGGATGGAGCTGGAGGCTTTTATTCTAAGTGAAGTAACTCAGGAATTGAAAACCAAACATTACATATTCTCACTTACAGGTGGAAATTAAACTGTGGGTATGCTAAGGCATACAGAGTGGTATCATGGGCACTGGAGACTCATAAAGGAGGCTGGGCAGGAGGAGGTGAGGGATGAAAAACTATTGAGTACAAGGTACGGTATTTAGGTGATTGGTGCACTAAAATCCCAGACTTCACGGCTACACAATTCATCCATGCAACCAAAAGCCACTTGTATCCCTAAAGCTATTGAAATAAAAATTAAAAAGAATTTAAGCTAACTCTTTTAGTAATTAGTAATGTTAATACCAATTATTCATGTGTAAATGTACATCGTAAAAGGTGAAAACATAAAAATATGTATTTATATTATTAAGAACTGCAACACAGTTACATTTCCATTTTTAACTGCAGACTTGACTTTGCAATCTTCCTTTTGCCTACACACCAAGCAACCACTAATGTATTGAAGTAAGTGCATTGCCTGAAGGTTAGCTCTTCTTGCCCAGTGACAGAAATTAACAAAAGTTTAGCAACAGTAAATGCTAGCCAATAAGAAAACCTGACCAACTATGCTGAATTCTTGTCAGAGGGAATGCTAAGCAACCTTACCTCTTTAAGTTATATGTTGTATCAGTGCCTGCTTATTAATCCTCTGAAGTCAATCACCAGCTCACACATATCTTTCTTTCTTGACAAAAACAGAAGTTAAATTGATCCGTATAAGACTGTCTATACCGGATATGGATAAAGGCTACCAGTCCAATAAAAGAATGGTTAGCTACGGGGCAGATGAAAACTTTGCACAGTCTATGTTCAACTCCCCTTCTAAAGTTGCCTCAGGGAGCCATTCAATCCACTTCAGTACACATATATACAGTACCTGCTGACTAAAGAGTACATTTTAAGTTCAATGAACTGAGAAACAAATAAGAAAGTCATAAATTTTGAAGTAAATACAATACAAATGTTGGAATTGTAAAGTGCTGGGTCTGTCCCACAGACCCTGGCCGAGCGATGGATGAAAGGAGTACGCAGACACAGGTACTTTCCCTGAGAGTGCAGGTAGGGGACTGCACGGCTTAGCACCGCTGACAAGAGTGCCACCCCAATAAGCCAGAGCTATTTGTATTTATTTAGTACAGATTTAATGACAAAGGCCTGGAGCATGCACAGTTTGTGGGTAATTAACATTGCTGACCCCCCGAGTAGAGAGCAGTCCTCTGTGCAAATGATCAGAAGTTGGTTTCTGGAGACATAAGTGAACCAATTTATCTAGATAAGAATCTTTTTATTCCCATGTTATCTACCATTTGCCCTCTGCTTCAGGGTAAGGGAATTAGCTGCCTTCAGCTTTTATTCTCTCCTGAAGCTTTGCAAAACATCCCAGCCTTCCAAGAAGGTTTGGGTCTTTCCCTATAATTTTTTCCCACCATGCTGACTGATCTCTGACATCTCCCCATTTTCTGTTTGTTTGTGTCAGGTTTTGTTGATTGAAGAATACAGATCTGTGCAGCAAAAAGTTTGTCTGGTGTAGTGGTTGCTGCTGCTTTTCTGGCTTTGCATCCTAGAATTAGTAAATAATGAGACAAACATGAGTATAATTCATAACATTCTTTTCCAGTCAGGGAGTGATATGTAGTGTTGCTTGGCACCTCAGTCCAATGTGTGCCATTACTAAGGAAACCCATAGCGGGTAGGTCAATCCCTCCTAGCCAAGCAGTTACGTTATTAGAGGCTGGGAAGGGAGTATCTGCACAGGTAACAGGGCAGAAGAAAGGCAGATTTAGAAGATGGGCTTAATAGAGTGTAGCAGGTACCAGTTGCAACCAGAGTGAGAAAATAAGAAAAACCAATATCCTACAAGAGTTGCAGTGTACAACAGAAAGCATAGCAAGGAACAAATTATCTGGAGTGAATGGTGTCTGTGTCCAGGGTAGGATTTGCTCAGCCTCCTGAGTTGTCATCTTCAGCATCCCCCAGGTAATGTCCAGGGCTCGTGTCATCCAAGGACGTTGCATCATTCGGGGCTGCAGGTCTGTAGGGTCATTCCCTTCATTTCTCATGCTGGGTTGGGTCCTAGCCACACCATGGTATGATTTGATGCATCGTGCTGGAATAGAAAGAGGACTTGAGAGGGTGTGAACACAAGTATATCCTCTTTGCCATGTTAGCAAATCATCTGGACCACACCATACATTACTATTTACATCCTTCCATAAAACTGCAGGTTTTATGTTGTGAGGGCCTTTGGTAAAATGCACTTATATGGCTGATTGAAATTTATCATTCAAATTTTAAAACTTGAGGGTAAATAAGGCTTGTGCCAGTAGTGTTTCAGGGTCCTTACTCATATTCCCCCTTTTTTGTTTTTTGAGTATATTGAGCCTATTAAGGGTGGAGTGGACAGATACTATGGCCTGTCCTTGGGGTTTATAAGGGATACCTGTGGAATGTTGGATGTTCCACGTGTAATTGTTGAAATTGTGAGCTGGCACAAGCCAGATCATTATCAGTTTTAATTTTGGGGGCCCATCCCATAAACGCAAAAGTTAAAAGATGTTTAATGACATATTGGGTGGACTCTCCAGGCAAAGCATGCACACTAATTAGGTGGGAATTGGTTTCAATGGACATATGTACATATCTTATTTCTCTAAATTCAGGGACGTATGTAACGTCCGTTTGCCATAACTGATTAGGTTTTAGTCCTCTAGGGTTAACATCTGTTGAAGGAGGGAATGTGCCTGTGAGCTGGCAATCTGGGCATTGTAAAATAATTTGTTTAGCTAGTCTTTGGGTAAGATGAAATTGTTTGGATAAATTTCTACAATTTTGATGGAAAACTTGATGCAATTGGGTGGCTTGGCCAAGCAGTGACATCATAACCTGCAGGTATGCTTGATTATTGCCAGAAGCCAGTGGGCCAGGCAGTGAGCTGTAGGTTCGAATATGTGTGGTAAAGATAGGATATGTACATTGATCAGCAATTGCTGAAGTCCGAAGAAAAAGTGCATATAGGTTGGGCTCCAGAGCAGACTTAATGAGGGCTATCTCAAGGTTCTGCAATAAATAAACAGCATAAGCAGAGTGACTAACAATATTGATGGGCTGAAAAGAAAATGTTTCTAGGGCCAATATTAAGGCTCCAACCTCAGCTCTCTGAGTAATAGTAAATCCAGAACGAGTGAGCATATTGAGCATATTAAGGGTGGAGTGGACATGTTCTATGGCCTGTCCTTGGGGATTCCCACCAATAGCTCTTTTCCATTTTTACCAGAGCCATCAGCAAAAAGCATTAAAGCATTAGATATGGGGAAGTGAACTACCTTTGTAGGCATAACTACAGGAGTATGAGGTAAGAACTGAAGTAATTTGTCAGCAGGAAGGGCATGTTCTATATGGCCTGCATAATCAGATATTGCTATCTGCAGGTCCAGAGATAAGGGCAAGACTGCTTGGAATTTTTTTTTACTCAAGGGAATTATGTCATCAGGGTCATAACCTAGCAATTGATTGCATTGTCTGTGGCCTGTAGAGATTACTTTACTAACTAGCCAGATATGGATAGATAGTGTTTTAGTCCCAGTATGTGAGCAAAAAATCCATTCTAGGAAGTGTAGCCCTGGGCCATCTGTCCTATTAATCCTGTTGGGGAATGTTTAATAGGAAAAAAACAAACAATTGCACTAAATATTGTGGGTCTGTGTGATCTAGTTGCCTCTAAGAAATAGCTTGGTCTATTTCCTCATTTTCCCTTTTTGGTTCAGGAGTTAAATACTTGGGAGAGTCTAGGGCTGTATTGCCCTTTAGGATAGAAAATAGGTTTTGTAACTTATCAGTAGTTATGCCTAAGGTGGAGTGAAGCCAGTTAATATGGCCTAGTAATTTTTGATAATCATTTAAGGTACATAAGTTGTTAGTATTTAATTTAATCTTCTGGGGTATAACTGACTGAGAAGCTATTATCTATCCATGATATTTACAAGCAGAACATTTGTACTTTTTCACGTGGTATGATTAAACCTCTTAACTGTGTATTCCATTTGACAGAGGCATATACATTTAAAACTACTGGCTCTGTTGGGGCTGCTAGTAAAATATCCATAAAATGAATAATTTGCAATTAGGAAATTATTTTCTACTGGGAATCAAAGCTTGATTTACATAATTCTGACACATGGTAGGACTCTTCAGCATCCCTTGAGGAAGTACTTTCCAATGAAATCAGTGAGCTGGCCTTTCATTATTGATAGCTGGTATTGTAAGCACACATTTTTCTCTGTCCCGTTTTGCCAGGGAAATAGTATAAAAGCAGTCCTTTAAGTCAATAATGACTATAGGCCAATCTGGAGGAATCACCGTGAGGGACGGGAGCCCCTGTTGAAGGGGCCGTATAAGTTGCAAATTTGCACTGATAGCCTGTAAGTTATGCAAAAGTCTCCATTTACCAGACTTTTTGGGAATGACGGAAACGGGCAAATTCCAAGGGCTGTTTGATGGTTCTATATGGGCAGCTTTTAATTGCTCCTCAACTAATTCATGGGCTCTTTGTAATTTCTTTCCCTTTAAAGGCTACTGTTCTGCCTAAATTGGATTTTGAGAGAGCCAAGTCAGGGTTAGGGGAGGGATAATAATAGTGGCCATTATTAGAAAAGGGTTTGCTGTTCACATAGTTCACCAAATTCTGCCCTCCAGAAGAGGTATTGACTGATCTTTAAAGTTTTAGCTAGCACTGACCAGTCCCATGGGTTCATATGGAAGTTGTCTGCTATGGTCTCAATGAATCCTTTTGTAAGTGGACTAGTGCCTCCATTTTCTCTAATGCTTTTCCTTATCTCTTTATCAGCATCAAAACAAATGGGTTCATATACCTGATTGCCTTGTTGATCTTCCATTACCAGGCAGGCTAAGAGCTCCCCTTCTAATGCTGCTTGCCTAAGACAGGGTTCCATAGCTATAGTGTATCCCTTGTCTTTCTTCCAATTTATTGTGGGAGGGGGCTTAGGCAAAACCTCCGTTTCCTCTTTGGTATTTTTGCCCAGTAACAGCAGGACTGAGGGAGGAGGAGGAGGAGGCGGTAAGGTAGGTGGTGCTTCCTCCTCCCTTCCCTTTTTAGGTTCTTCTGTGTAGAGCAGGGCCAAAGCAGCCCTGACCAAGGCACACAACTTTAAAAATGTTACTGGGACCTGAAGCCTGTGCATATGATGTTAAGATTTCTCCGCATTTGTTCCCAGAGCTCTAGGTCTATTGTCCCTTCTTCAAGGAACCATGGCTTAAGGGAAACAATAGTTTGCATTAGGTCTTTTAATTGAGCCTGTGAAACCAAAGCTCCACTAGCTTTAAGTAGCTGTTCCAATACTTTTATATACTGTTTCTGTTGAGCTGATAACTGTTATCCCATGATGAAACCCTAGCCTGAACAATTCCCTTGAACTTGGAAGTCCTGAGCGGGTACCACTGACCTAATGACTGCACAGTCTCTTCACCTTTGTTTTAGGGGGTTCCGTCACAATCCATTGCAGCATTCCTCACACAGGGCACCACCTGCCAGGTCCATCCCTCAGACCCTGGCTGAGCAATGGATAAAAGTAGTAGGCAGACACAAGTATTTTGCCTGAGACCACGGCTAGGGGACTGCATGGCTTAGCACCACCAACAAGAGTACAGCCGCAATAAACTAGAGCTGTTTGTATTTATTGAGTACGGATTTAATGACAAAGTCCTGGAGCAAACACAGTTTGTGGGTGATTAACATTGTCTACCCGAGTACAGAGCAGTCCTACATGTGAATGATCAAAGATTTGTTTCCGGAGACATAAGTAAACCAATTCATCTAGATAAGTTTCTTTACATTCTCTTGTTATCTACCGTTTGCCCTCTGCCTCAGGGTAAGAGACTTCACTGCGTTTAGCTTTTATTCTCTCCCAAAGCTTTGCAAAACCTCCCAGCCTTCCAAGAAGGTTTGTGTCTTTCCTTATAATTTTTCCCACCACCCTGACCAATCTCCTACAGCAAAGACGGCAAGATAATTGCATCCTAGGGAGTCTGTGAAAGCTTCACAAAAGCAGCAGCATTGACCTGGAGAGAAATGGACTTATGAGGTTCCTAGACAAGAGTAACCTGCCCCTGAGTTTGTGCTGCTCACCTGCCCACAGAAACTTAGCAATGTGCTGTTAGCTTGGAAATGTCCATTCGTCCATGTGGCCCTCACACATAGGAGGGTGTGTGTGACGATTGTTGCAGGAGGTGAGGCTGGAGAGGCAGTCTGTGACCTTGAATAGATTCTAAACATTAGTTTGTGTGTGTGTGCATATGCATAATAAGTATTTTTTAAAGTTAAGTTTTATCTGGTTTCATGATTAGCATCTAAGTGCTTGTCATACTTTCCCACTTTAACCTTGGATTTCATCTGTGGAAAGAACACTATGATTGTTCCTTTCTCTTAGATTGACCTTTCTTGAAACCACACACATTATCTCTTCATTCTTTGAAGGCTCTTTCCTTCCCACCCATGCAGCCCTCTCTCAATCTTCTCCCCCTGCCCTGGGCCTCCTTGGAGCTTCTCTGTATCTAGCCTGACTGTCTCAGAAAGATCATATACCCACATTTTTAGGGTCTACTTCTCTTTTCCTTCCTCAGAATGTACCTATCTTATGTCTATTCCTCATAAAACTCTGTATTCTGAAAACTAATCATGAAACAAATTAATCAGACATGAAGATCTTCAATAATTTAATTTGTCCTATCTCAATATTGGTCTCATTTTCTTTTCTTCTTCTCAGGATCCCAGAGCACTCTAGTCACCAAAGCTTTGGCAAGGATGTGGTTGAAATTGTAGGGCTACCTGGGTAAATAATAACAAACATGTTATTATGCATCTTGCCTCACACCATCCTTCAACACTCATCACTAAAGCCGTTGTCTTTTCTATATGTAGAATGTTGCCCCAGCTATTCACCAAGGAAGATCACTACCAATACTATTATGATTTGGAATTATTTTTAGACATCCCATCTATTTTTGGTCTGGTGGTAGATTTCAATAAAATTAATCTTCTATATGAAACTGGGAATGTGTTATGTGCCATTTATTATTACAGTCAGGAACTCCAGACAGTGTGAATAGGTTGATTAACGACCAGAGTGGAACTCATGTCCTGGGCTCTCCTACTGACTTCATGTAGCAGAGACACATCATTCATCA
This sequence comes from Pan paniscus, assembly GCF_029289425.2. Taxonomy (NCBI): domain Eukaryota; kingdom Metazoa; phylum Chordata; class Mammalia; order Primates; family Hominidae; genus Pan; species Pan paniscus. The sequence continues at coordinate 20,666,608 of NC_073256.2, forward strand.
GGAATGACCACACAGTCTGCCATATTTTATTTCTTAATTACATTTAAGCTTTTGCAAACTTAGGTTGTAAGTCAAGAGAAATTTGAAATTAGAAACTTTTAGAGCATATAAAAACTACTTTGATTTGTATACAGAATCCATCAGGCCATCTTCTGAATGAATAAAACACACTTAAAACTCCAGAGACCAAAGTACATATCTCTAGATTTTTCTGTGTCTTGAAAACATTAACAATCACAATGTAAAAATTATTTTACTTGTAATTAGGTCACTACTTTTCGATACTTGGATGTCAAAGTCAATTAATTTGAATAATAATTTCAACAAAAAGCAGTATTACACGCAAGTCATTGTATTGTAGGCACCATTATTAAGTTCTGAACTAATTCTCCTTGTAAATCTATTGAGTATGTGCATTACTTCAAATGTTAATTTTGGTTAACTATTGAAACAACTACTGCCTTTGGGGCTATATCTAAAGTTGGATGGATGGAGTTCAGTTAGTTTAATTAAAAATATTCAATTAACTGAAACCCAGATGACTGTGAGTCCAGACAACATTGAATTTCTGATTATTAATTACTAAGTAAATAAATATTAAATGCAGGGTGATTGATTTTTCCCCTGGAAACCTGAAGTCAAATACAATTACTCTTTACATTTTCTTTTCAAGGAATTAGTTAAGAAAATACAAAACTTATAAAGAAACTCACTTAAGAATTAAAAGATAAACTTGAGCAATGGAAGAGGACACTGACTCTGTGTTCAAGTTTTGTTAAATTATAATGCAATGTTTTCTTCTTAAAATACATTTGTATTCTATTTTAAAAAGATGAAGCAAGTTGGGTGCATATCAAATAAATAGTAACCAACAAAAATAAAGAATATTAAGTGATATGAGAAAATCCTATTTTTGCATGCATTTCTATTATGTCAGAAATATATGATCATAGAAAAAAACTCCAACGAATGGAAAATATAAAAAAGGTCATGGTTTAGGTGATGCCATTCAGTTATAAAAATATTTTTAATAATTTTCAGACTCACTAGAATTTTGTGGTATTTCTGCATCTTCATAATCATGTTCAACCTTCACATCACGGAAACAGTTCACATGACTAAGAAATCTGTAATTTCACATAAGCTTGTCTTAAATCTTTGTATGGATTGGAGAAGTTTCCATACCACTGAGATGTAATATCTCATAACACTCATAAGCATAAAGTTATATAATTGATGCATGAATTTCTCCGCCATTGAAACATTATTAAATATTAGAAAAATGTGTCCTTTACCTTTAAAATAAATTAACATATTGAAATACACATTACTTTGGGGTGCTAGTCTTGGTACAAATAGTACAATTTTTAAAAAGGATAGGAATAGGGTGGTTTGAAGAGAATATCACAATTAAATATTTTTATGGCATGATTTGTAATGGCAAAAGTCACTCTAATATAGAAATAACAGGTGAATAATTTAATTTGCAAATTCTTCATTCTGAAAGGGAGAAAAATATTTTTTTTTCAACCCTAAAAAGTTCAGATCTAGGACACCTCTGTGACAAAAGATGGATTAACAAGAGAAAAATAACATTTTTATTTTTAACATGTGCTATGCACATTACCTGGAAGAAGCCTCAGTTCAAAAATATCTCTTGAGATGGTGGCTTAGGGTCCTGGCTTCTATAGCCATCTAACAAAGAATAAATTCAGAAGTAGCAACACAAAAGAAAACACAGCTTCATGGTTTCCAAAAGGTAGACAAATAAAGGGAGAGTAGTACAGTTTTCTCCCAGATTCCCCTAGCTTTCAGGCGGAAAGTGGGGGAAACAGGCCCCCGTGCTCCTTTTTCACGAGGAACTTTTTGGACTCCCACAGGAAAGAAAGGTCGTTCAGACAGCCCTTTCCTGTAACCACTGTTTCCTCTGTGTCTCTATCTTAATATGTCTTTCAAAGAGGCATATTGGGGGGTAAAATATTGTGGGTTTTTTCAAGTCATGCCATTGTCTGTCCCTAGATGTCCAGTAGTAATTCTTCCCCTATTTGTGAAAACCAAAAAATGCTTCTAGACCTCATCAGATGTCTGGTGTGTGTGTGAATCACCATGTCCCTCTTTCCTAGTTAAGACCTACAGCTTCAGATAACTGTATGTGTAAACACAATCAGACTGGAATTTCTGTGGCCCTGGATGGTCGTGTAACTTTTCAATTCGTTTCAACAAATCTCTTTCTTGAAGGCTTATTATTTTACCTGAGTGTTTTGTTTAAATCTTTAGGTCTCTAAAAGTAAGGACATTTCTTTTCAACTAAAAATGTGTTAGATACAAGGAACCAAATTGTATGTATTTTGAGATATCATGGGAAGAAAATTAGGAGGGCGTTTTTTTTCTTGTACTGCTTTATTTTCAAATGTAATATTTCCTGTGAAATATAATTACATTCTCCATATATTTTAGGTAGGTTACAGACCTTTGAAACTTGAAAAGTTTATCTTATAAAAATAATTCATCTCTTAAACTGTCCTCTTTTTATTCCTATGTACTTTTGCTAGGCTAAATTAAGTGGGATTAGTATAATAACTTTTGAATGCAATAATTTAACTCACCATTTGGTATTAGGATCTAAGAATTTTTGTTGGTATACTATGGTAATGTAGACCATCAAATTTAATTTAAAAAGTGGTGCTCAGAAGAATTTTTATTTAGATTTAAAACTAGATCACAAAGCCTATGCTTTGTGCACATGGGAGAAATGAGACCTAGAATTAATCCCTCACCACAAATAAGTAAAACACAGCACAAAATGGAGGGAACCTCACAGGCTTGTTATGCCCGGGAATAATCTCTGAATTATTTTCAGATCTATAACCTAACATGCCTGTGATCCCCGAGAGAAAGGAAAGAAAGAGTTGAATGTGGCCCTCCTCTAAGCTCTCTGCAAATAGGCAAGTTCAGTAACATGTTACAGAGAAAAGGAATCCAAATAAAGATGAGAACTGTTACTGTGTTGGATAGAGAAGGTCCCAGTTCAGGGAGTTGAAAGTAACTTAATTTGCAGACTACAGAACCCGAGAAGGAAACCTCTCAGAAGCCTCCTTGCACATATGGAAATTACGTTTACATTTTACTATAATCTCTTAGGTGTGCAATAGCCTTGTCTAAAAAGTGTATGTACTTTAATTGAAAAATGCTGATGATCATCTGAGCCTTCAGAGAGCCATCATCTTTTGGATGGGGAAGGGTCTTGGCTAGATGTTGACAGCTGCTGACTGATCAGAGTAGGTGCGAAGGTTGGGGTGGCTTTGGCAATTTCTTAAAAATAAGACAACAGTGAAGTTTGTGCATGAATTGACTCTTCTTTCATGAAAGATTTCTGTGTAGCAAGTATTGCTCTTCGCTAGCATTTTTCCCACCTTAGAACTTCTTTCAACATTGGAGTCAACCCTTTCAAATTCTGATGCTGCTTTATCAACTAAGTTGATGTAACATTCCAAATTATCTGTTGTTATTTCAAATATGTTTACAATATCTTCACCAGGAGTAGATTCCATCTCAGGAAATCACTTTCTTCGCTCATCCATAGGAAGCAACTCATTCATTCAAGTTTGATTATGACATTGCAGCAATTCATCGCATTTTCAGGCTCCTCTTCTGATTCTGCTTCTCTTATTTCCACCACCTCTGTAGTTATGTCCTCCACTGAAGTCTTGAACTCTTCAAAGTCATACATGAGGGTTGGAATCAACTTCTTCCAAACTTCTGTTAATGCTGATATTTTTATCTCCTCCCACGAGTCTCAAATGTCCTTAATGGCATCTAGGATGAGGAACCCTTTCCAAAAAGGTTTCAATGTACTTTGCCAAATTCCAGCAGAGGAATCATTATCTACAGCAGCTATAGCCTTATGAAATATATTTCTTAAATAATAAGACCTGAAACTCATACTTATTTCTTGATCCATGGGCTCCAAAATGGATTTGTGCAAGCGGGCATGCAAGTAACATTAATCTTCTTGTGCATTTCCGTCAGAGCTCTTGGGTGACCAGGTACATTGTCAATGAGAAATAATATTTTTTAAAAAAATGTTTTTACTGAACAGTAGGTCTCAACATTGGGCTTGAAATATTCATTAAACCATGCTGTAAACAGATGTGCTGTCATCTCAGCTTTGTTATTTCATTTATAGAGCACAGGCAGAGCAGATTTAGCATTATAGAATTAGATTTATCATTTTCTTCTTAAGGTCCCTGAGATTTTTGAAATGGTACATGAGTATTGAGTTCAGCTTATAGTCACCAGCTGCATTTGCCTCTGAGAGAGTCAGGTTGCGCTTTGAGGCTAGGCATTTACTTCTCTTTCCCTAGGGAAGTCCTAGATGGCATCCTCTTCCAACAGAAAGCTGTTTCATCTGTATTGAAAGCTGCTGTTTAATGTAGCAACGTTTATCAATATTATAGCTACATCTTCCGGATAACTTGCTGCAGTTACCAGTACCTGCTGCTTCAGGTTGCACTGTTAAGTCATGAAGATTGCTCTTTTTCTTAAACCTTGTGAATAATGTCTACTAGCTTCAACCATCTCTTTTCCAGCTTCTTCACCCTTCTCAGCCTTCATAGAATTGAAGAGAGTTAGGGTCTTGCTCTGAATTAGCCATTGGCTTAAGGGAATATCATAGCTGGTTTGATCTTCTATTCTGACCATTCACACTTTCTCCATAACAGCAACAAAGCTGTTTCCTTCAGCCTATCTCAGCTTCTGATGTGCCTTCTCACTAAGATTAATTATGTCTAGCTTGTAAACTGTGATATATGGGAATTTTTCTGTTGCTTGAACACTTAGATGCTATCTTAGGGTTACTCATTAGCCTAATTTTAATACTGTTGTGTCTCAGGGACTAGGGAGGCCTGAGGAAATGGAGAGAGACAGGAGAATGGCTCACCAGTAGAGCCATCAGAACACACACCACATTCATTGGTTAAGTTCATTGTCTTAGATACCACATATTGCTTGTTGGGAAGATGGTGACAATGAGTTTTGCTGCTGGTGTGCTTTGACCAGGGTTGGGGGATGTAGTAAGAGAACCAGATTTTAGTGTTAGTCATGCCAATATCTAACCAGAACGAGACATAATGATCAGAACAGGGACACTCGATGAGATCGCATAGAAGAGTCTTTACAAGTAGGAATCCATTCAGCAGAACCTGATTATATTTGAACATTTTAAAGATAGTTCACATTTTAAGAAAGTATAAGTTCATAGTATGGGACAGCTTTATTGTTGTAGGAAGAAATATTACTCTTATGTACACTGAAAATACTTATAAATTCCAAATTTTGGTTGGTCCTTGTGCTGCATCCAGAAATGCCATAGTCATTTCATATTCTTTCTTTCTAGTCTCAATGGTTTCAGTATGGTTAGCAAAATCTGCATATTTTATAAACACTCTAAACCTACTCCTGCCTTTGTGCTTATATTACCATCTGCCTACAATACTCTGTCCCCAGGGCTAACTCCTTCATCAAAGTCACTCTCCTGCTTAAACAGCTTGTCATTAAAGAAGGTGTCCACGATTATTACATTTAAAATCACCTGTCCTCAACTAACTCTACTTTCCTTTATTTTTATCTTACTTTTTTGGATAGCATTTATTACTGCATGGCAAGTGATGCGTTATTTTATGTAAGTCATGTATATGATAAATGTTTTATGTCACATATTATATTGAAGTACTTGGTTATTTGTGCCTTCATCCATGGGGAGTATGAAGTTTGTTTTGTTCATTGAGGTATCTTTACTGCCTGAAATGAGACCTGGGCTATCAAATGTATTCAATGGAAATATGTTTTGCAAATTAATATAAAGAATACTCAACTTTATAAACATGTTTGATATAGTTTCCCTTGCATTACACAAAAGTCTTCCAATTATTAGTCCTCCCTAACTCAGAATTTCTATACAGATAGATAAGTCTGAAAAACAATGTTTAGCCTAATAAGTTAAGACTCATTGTGACTTTTCTGTCATCACTGATTAAGACAATTATGCTAATTATCCTTAGTACTGCATCTTATATTAAACTTTGAATACCATCTAAAATAAATTCTGTATTGAACACTAAAATCATATTTTCACTATGTTAGTCTTAAATGTTATTATTCCCTAAGTTTCTGTACTTGTCACTCACCTTTTTTGTAGACTCTCATCGTGTGTGTGTGTATTAGGGGGGGTGGCTTTAACCTCCACATGCTTAAATCTTTCTTTCTTGTCTAGAATTGTCTCATAAACTCCAGATGCCCAAGACTAATTGCCTCCTCTTATAACTGATAAATTAACTTAAACTTAGGCTGAGATTGTCTCTTACCTTGAGGTTATAAGTAGCAAGCTGCAATCTAACTTAGTATGTAAACCAAAACCTAATAGCAAATTTCAGCCAATCATAAGTAGCCATGTTTCAGACAGTCAAAGACAGCCAACTCATATCATGCCCAAATAAGACACATTTAGCTGTAGTCAGTCAAGCGATTTCTCTACTTTGCTTGTTTTCAGACTGTAAAAACTGGCTATGGGTGGAGCTTTCTGAACCTCCGCTGATCCTAGGGGCTACTGATTTATGAATTAATTGTTCTCTACTCACATAAGTTCCACTAAATTTTATTTGTCAAAAGTTTTTTTCCAATAAAAGATAATTTTTGTGAATTTATAATTACTTCTAGCCTTCTATGATCCTTACTTCATGCAACAACTACCTATCTAGTTTTTCAAGTAAGACACTCAGAAGAAACCGTAATATTGTCAGATATTTCTCATAGATACATATAATATACATACAATCTCAGTCTTATTAACTCCTTTCTTCTTCCTAGTCTCATAAATCCACTTCTTTATTTTTATGTATATGGCTTTAAATCAGCCTTTTACCACCTTCAAATATATTCAGTCAAAGTCCTCTAGTCAAAAGTTTGTATTACTTATCCCTAACCTTTCAAAGTTCTATTAAGGCAAACACAGCTCTTCAAGATCTTGGCCCCTGTTTTCCAGCATAATTTGACATCTGTGAGCTTCTCCTTGGCAGAGACTTGGGCTTATTCATCTCTGTCACCCTAGCACCTAGGATAGTGTCTGATAAATAATAGCTATTAGGAAAGAGAACAGTGGATGAATAATATATAAACAAATGAATGGATTTTAATAGGACAGTCCAAATATATCTGATTCTTTTCTGGCAGTGTTTATTGGCACCTATTTTGGAAAGAATCAACAAGCCCTCGAGTAAACAAATAATAAGCTTCACCTAATTCATATTTTAATAAGAATTTACTGTATAAACAGATTATCATAGATAATTCTGACATTTTATAAACCTTATTATCATATTATATTAGATAAAATTAGCACATTTTCTGCAGTAACAAAACTTATGGAAGTATCTTCCGTGCATAAACTTAGAAAAGTGTTTGAATTTAATACCTTAGCTGCTTTATATGTCTGACCGCTCATTTGTAACCATCAAATAAACACTTCTGAAATACAACCTCCTATTTAACTTCATGGTCTCTGCATCTCAAAAGATTATGAAAGTGATTATTTTGTTTGGAAGAAAAGAATTAAATCCTTTTGGATGATTGTCATCAGTCTCTTGAAGTCATTTAATATGGTGACTCAAAGGCATGTAACATGTAGTCATTCTACTTTATGGGCCAATATAGATGTGATTCATTCATTATTCATCTGAATTTAGTGAGTGCTTATTGGATTTGATGAAATCTGAGGATTTAGAGATGAGTAAGAAACAATTGCTTTGTTAAACACTGGGCTTCAGAGCAAGATGAGAGTCTTGCAAATCCTGTTGACCAAAAGGTAACTGTGGTCATAGATGTTATGGGAAGAATGTATACAACAGGCTCCTTTTAGAAATTCATGGTCTTCATTGACACATTAAAGTTCTGATAAGTTATAGTATTAAGAGACCAGTTTGGCTTAGTTTGACTCAGTCCTTCTGATATTTATTTAATAATATATATTTTATAAGGAATTTTTAATCAATTTTCTTAAGTTTTTACATTCTATAGTGTTAGCACTGTATTAGTAATATGAGATGATACACTTTAAGTTACTTTATAATAACAAACTGTATGAATTTGTTGGTGGCAAATAAGAAGTAACAAATGTGGAATGGTCAAAAATAATTTCTCTCTGAATCCACTGGAATATCTGCTGTTTTCCCATAAAACCGTAAGTGAACAAGATCAATATGTACACTACATATTTTAGCAGAAACAAGCAAAAGACCCAGTCTTTGTGTTATGAATGATTTTTATTAGGATGAATACATTGGATTTATTTTAACATTCTAAGATTTATTTTAACATTCTAATGGATTCGATATTAGATGAGTAGAAAAGCCTCACTCTAAGAGGTGCAAAATGCAGAGTGATGGATGTCTTTAGCTCTGAAGCTAGAGCAATGATTTACATGCCATTTTCTGAATATTAAGAAGTAAAATATTAGTTTTACTTTTTATGTTCGAGGTTTATGCCTTCTATAGTTAATACTCTTTTCATGCTGTTCATTTGAGAAAGGAGCAATTGTTATGAATATTACAAATCTGCATTTCAAATGCATAGTGTATATGAGATATATGGGTTACACCAGAATATAGAGTATTGATTTTCACTATAACACATTTTTTTAGTTGCTTATAACTTTCTAAAAAAAAACCACCCAGTTCAAAGAAATCCGTCTTTGACTTCAGTGTGTTCTTTTTTAAAAGAAATGTATGACTTGTATAATTCAAAGCCAATGGTAAGTTTTAACTTTCAAATCCTAGGAAGATGCTATACACGTTTCTTTATGTATTATGGAAATTCTATTTTATTCAGAACTGTACTACCTCTCAACAGTATACGTGAACTTAAAAAAAGATGTGGTATCCTCATCAAATAATATTTAGGCACATCAATTTTTCATGTATCCATATATCCTTAGAAATGTCTTTAAATGTCCTCAGAATAGTATTTATATGTATATATTTTATACTTTTGTATGTATATATTCTTCAAACCAGTTGACTGAAGTTGAACTTAGTTGAGAGAGCCTAAACATGAGCATTTTTTCCTTTTTAAAATTTTACAAGAAAATAATTTTTAGAATGCTTATTCAGTTATGGTTATTGAGCTATCTGGTTTCTCTTATAATGTTCACAAGTTTTGCTCCATTTATTATTTAAAGAAAAAAATTGAGATTATAAGTAAAGTGAAAAGTGAAGATAAGTGATAAAGAAATAGTGTGTAATTCACTAATATAGAAATGACAACACTGTTATTGTGTAAATCAGAAGTTGTTTGAATATCAATGTCTATGTAACCATTTACCTATGTGTGTGTTGCTCCAAATAATTATAAAAAGGGATAATATCATTCACAAAACTTTTAATAGAGTATGTGTAGGTGTCTCTGTATGGTGGTATGTTATTCTAGGAGTCATTGGAGGTGGAGTCTTTCCCTGCACAAATGCTACATAATGTATTTTGATGTCTTGATTATCTTTAAATGTTACCTCCTCTCCTCTTCCCCTTTCTTTCAATATTCCCACCTCCCTGTCTTATTTCAATTACAAATGAAAAAGACTCAACTGCAAAAAGAAATTAATTAGAAAATTTTCAAGAGAATCCAATGTTATCTTTGTAAGCTTGGGGTAAAATGTGATGAAGAGTATCATAAGCATACAAACTAACTTTTTCTTTTATAAGATGGATCTACATTATTTATTCAAATCATCTCCCCTCTCAGCCCAGAGAAGTATACTGCTTAAAAAATATTTTTTAAAAACCCAACAATTTAACATCAGTTATGACCAGAGGTATAAAGGGTTTGGAACTCAAAGATACTATAAATAGATCCCATTGGTGGCCACAGGTCACTCATCTAGGTGACTGTGTAACACACTGGCTCTGTGCTTTCTCAACTGCTCCGACAAAAGATGACTACTGAGTTAAATAGAGGTTTTCCAATAAAAGCATATTCTTTTTAAATCATGGAAATATTTCACCTCAAGTATTTGAAACTAAAATAAAATGTCCTAGAATCAATAGAAGGGATTTTTCTGAGTCCTTGATCTTTCTTGACTTTCGTGAGAGAAAGAGAGACCACTCTCACTAAATTATATATGCAGAATTATATATACACACACACACTTTTTTCAAAAAAAATGTGTGCACATTAAAAGAAAGGCCAGAGAGCTCAATACCCTTAACCAAATAAGCATTTAAAAATCATTTTCATGTAAAATTTTAAAAAGGAAAAAAACTCAAAAATTTTCTCTATTATTTTTATAGATATAAAATTATCAATATAAATATATAAATTATATATATTTTATATATAGAATTCTATGTATATTTATAAATACATAAATAGAGAAAATTATAAAATTCTCTAGTATATGTATATAATTTATAGAATTATATATTAAATATAGAATTCTCTATATAGAGAATATATATATTTATATAGAGAATTCTAATTTTATATATAATATGTAGAAAAAATTCTCTATAATTACAGAGATAATAGAAAATTTTATTGAGAATTATGTAACATATATAATTATACATATAATTTACTGAGATTGTTTTTTACTGAGTCACAATTTTCTATCTTCTTTTAGATTCTAAAACAGTTCTAGCACAGAATAAATATTAGGATCCACAACAATAAAAGGAAACGCCATCCAGCCTGTTGGGCAAATCACATGCTATAGCTTTAAGTGGAGACAGAGTAAAAGTCAATGCTGATAAAATGCAAGGAAGAAGTCTAAGGCTAACTTTGAGGTAGCTCTGTATTTTCCTACGAGAATTGTGTTTTATTTGCAGTCATTTATAACAAGTGTTTGTTTCATGAATCTAATTGATTTTTGTTTTCCAAGAAACAACTCTTATGGATCATGTTACTTCATAAGTTTGACCTGCGTTATGTTACTTGAAGAATGTTCATGGAACATTCATATTTCCTACTTTTGCAAGATTTTTTACTTGTTCTTCTTCTTCTCTTATCTATATATACTACATTTGTCATTGGAAACTTTCTCTTCTAAAACTCTGGCTAATCACAGAAACGTTTTGTTTTTCTGACATCCTTGGAAAAATTAGTCTGAAGACTTATACTGGAAACATTAACTTTAAAATGGCAGTCTTTCTTTTTTAAACATTGTTGCGCTGTCTCCTATCTTCCTCCAGTATATGGAACTTCACTCATTTTTTTTATTAGTGAAAGTATTGTCATTATAGACATCAGATAACTCTTGTCACTAACTCAGATCCTACTGAGGCACTTAGAGCTATTTGTCTGTCCATTAAATGACTTCAGAAAGCAGATTTCTCATGCCTTTGTTGGGTATTTTACCTGCATCATTTCTTGCAGTTGGTTTGTTACTGCTTGCTGTTATCAAAACTTTTCTGGCAGCTAAGCTGCTCTGAGCTTGGGACATGATCTCAGGAAGAAATTTGCATTGCATAACATAATATCAATAGGTATAAAATAAAAACAGGTGGGTGTCATTGTAAGTAAAATGCATGAAATTTATTAAATATGGAGACAACTGCATGGTAAAATCATAGTTTAACTTTGGTGCTAAACTTCTGAATATGATTTCAAATTCCATCATAGGCTAATATCTTTCAGAAGATTTTTGTTTCACATTTGAAGCAGTGCATCACGTTTATGTAAAAATGTAAAACCTATAAAATACCTATTTTTGTACATGAACAGAGCATACATTAAAATATAAAATTATAGATGGTAAGGAATATACCACTCTTCTGATAATAATCACCTTTGAATGGAGAGGAGAGACGGGCCTCAAATTTATCTGTAAAACTTTTAAAAGTAAAACAATAAATAGATAAGCATAGAGAAAACCCTCGACGAAAATGTAGACTCTCCAACTCTGAGAAAGAGTACGTATTTCTTGTACTACTCCTCCAAATTCATTTTTTCAAGATTTTATTTTTCATCAAACATAAAAAGAAATGTAACTATGAGTCAAATACTTAAAAAATCATATAAACAAAAATTGATTTTAAAGGCATCCCGTTTTAACTATGTCAGTTGGTATGTGTACCATGTATATATATTTTTAAAACATGATTATACTATGATTGATGTTTGTTTCAATAATACCTAGTGTACAGGTATCATTAATTGACTTTCTACAGTGGGAACGATGGGTTCAACTTCCTTAGAGCTTTTCCCCTCAGCCCTGCCTGTAAACACAGCCACACACATTTCTCTTAATCCCATCTTTTTAATATTTACCAATAATTTTTGTGAAAACAATTCACTATTTTTACTATTATGATTATGTAAACATTCACAGCTGAATCACAAAATATACCATATTTCATTTATTTTACAAGTTTTATTGTTTGAGTAGTATATAATTATCTCTCTTCTCTCTGGCTGTGCATGCATTTGTGTGTGTTTTTAACATGTTTGCTTGAAAAGTAACTATCCTTGATTTTTTCAAATGCTTGTATTTTCTCTCAGCTTAATATTCTGAAGTCATTGTGTTCCTAGAATCTGGTATAATTCAATTTCAATTTGGACCAGCTGTGCTCTAGGTCCGCTGAACTTTTGTCATCAAATTTTCTTTCACTAAATCTTGTAGATTACTTCTATTCTGCCACAGAATCCTTAGATCCTCAAGCCTATAACTTACTCCTTTCCAGCTTTCTGATATGTCTTGGAGAAGCACCCCTCTCAGTAATTTCCCCAAAGAAGAAAATAATTAATTTAAAAATCCTTACTGAGACCAAACTTTTGCATAATAAACAAAAGACAGATTATAACTTTTTTGGTTATTGTCCTGATGCTCTACCAGTTAATCATGAAATGTGTGTTTAACTTCTTTCTGTGTTAGCATGCATATGGTTTAAATTTTCATAATTAGCAGAACCCACTTTGCCAGGGAATTGTTTAGATTAAGATATTACATGCAAAATCTTAGAATAGTGCCTGCCACAGAAGAGTTCCCAAAGTATTAGCCATTAAAGTTAGTGATAATATCTATTGAAATGTATTCGTGAGATCTTCATTTTATATTAAATATTGAAATTTGATATTGGACTTTTAAAACTTTCTGAATTCAAATTTTTAACAGCTTCATTAAGGTAATATTCACACACCATACAACTCACTCATTTAAAATGTACATTGTAATTAAGTGTAGTCACAGATATTTGCATCCATCTCCACGGTCAATTTTAGAACATTTTATCACCTCAGAAAGAAACCCACTACCTTTTAGCTACTTCCCCAATCCCTGGTCCTCCCAGCCCTAGACAACTACAAACCCATTTTTCTCTGTATAGACATTTAGTATGTACAGAATCATTCTACTATGTGTTTTTTGTTTTTGTGTGTGTGTGTCTGTGTGACTGGCTTCTTTCACCTAATATAATGTTATCAAGGTTCTTCCATATTGTAGCATGTATCAGTATTTCATTCCTTCTTATCATAGAATAATGTTCCATTGTTTGGATATAATACATTGTCTTTATCCATTTGACAGTTGATGAGAATGCAAGGTGTTTCTATCTTTTGGCTATTACAAATAATGTTGCTGTGAACATTGGCATATAAGTTTTGTGTAGAGTTATGCTTTTATTGGTCTTGGTTATAGACATAGGATTGGTCTTGCTGGGTCACAAGGTAGCTCTACGTTTAACCTTTGAGGAACTGGTAGACTGTATTCCCACCAGCAGTATGTGTGGGTTCTGTCTCCATATCTTTGGCAACACTTATTATCTGATTTCTGCTTCTAGCCATGCTAGTGCATGTTAAGGGCTATCTCATTATGGTTTTGGTTGATTCGCATGTGTCTAATGACGATGTCATACAGCTTTGCATGTGCTTATTGGCAACTTGTGTATGTTTTTGAAGAAATGTCTATTCATCCCAGAGGTTTTCATAGGTTGTGTCACTATCGTCATTCAGTTCGAAGAATTTTTTTTTAATTTCCATCTTGATTTCATTTTTGACCCAATGATCATTCAGGAGCAGATTATTTAATTTTCAGATATTTGCATGATTTTGAAGGTTCCTTTTGGAGTTGATTTCCAGTTTTGTTTCACTGTGGTCTGATTGAGTGCTTGATAATAAATTTAAGAAAATTTAAATTATGAGGCTCATTTTCTGACCTACAATGTGATCTATTTTGGAAAAAATTCCATGTGCTGTTGAATAGAATGTACATTCTGCAGTTGTTGCAAAGAATGTTCTGTATATATGTGTTAATATAGTTTAAATCCAGTGTTTATTGACTTCATCTTGATGACCTGTCTAGTGCTGTCAGTGGAGTATTGAAGTCCCCCACTATTATACTGCTGTCTATCTGATTTGTTAGCACTTTGGGAGCTCCAGGGTTAGGTGGATATATGTTAGGATTGTGTTATTTTCCTCTTGGATAAGGACTTTTTTTTATTATTAATGTTGCTGTCTTTTTTAACTGCTGTTGCTTTAAAGTTTGTTTTGTCTGACATAAGAATACCTACTTCTGCTTGCTTTTGGTGTCCATTTGCATGAAATGTTTTTTTCCACCCCTTTACCTTGAGTTTATGTGAGTCCTTATGTTTTAGGTGAGTATCTTGAATTACGTTGAATTGATGTGAGTCCTTAAGTTTTAGGTGAGTATCTTGAAGGCAGCAGATAGTTGGTTGGTGAATTAATAACCATTCTGAAATTCTCTTTTAAGTGGAGCATCTAGGCCATTTACGTTCAATATTAGTATTGAGATGAGAGGTATCATGCCATTCCTTGGGCTATTTGTTGCCTGTATACCTTGTTTTTTTTGTTTGTTTGTTTTTTAAATTGTATTTTTGTTTTAGAGGTCCTGTGAGATTTATGCTTTAAAGAGGTTATGTTTTAATGTGTTTCTGGGATTTGTTTCAAGATATAGAGCTCTAACAGGAAGATTCATAGCCCTAAACAACTATATCAAAAAGTCTGAAAGAGCACAAACAGACAATCTGAGGTCAGACTTCAAGGAACTAGAGAAACAAGAACAAACCAAACCCAGAAGAAAGGAAATAGCCAAGATCAGAGTGCAACTAAATAAAAATAAAACAAACAAAGAATAACACAAGAGATAAACAAAAAATTGGTTCTTTCAAAAGATAAATAAAATTTATAGACCATTAGCAAGATTAACCAAGAAGAGAGGAAAGAAAAGCCAAATAAGCTCAATAATAAATGAAATGGGAGATGTACAGAAATCAGTAGCTCTTCTACATACCAACAGTGACCAAGCTGAGAATCAAATCAATAACTCAACCCCTTTAAAATAGCTGTGAAACAAACAAAAATTTGGAATATACCTAACCAAGGAGGTGAAAGACCTTTAAAAGGAAAACTACAAAACACTACAGGGGTCCGTCCCACAGACCCTGACCCAACAACAGATGAATAACGTACACTGACACAGATATTCTGCCTGTCAGTCTGGCTAAGGGTCTGGGCCCCTCACAGACGCTAAGGAAGGTGTGTAAAGAGTAGCAGCCACCGCCCTGATCAGCCAGTGAAGCTCGCATTTATTCATTACAGATTAAAGGTCTTCAGTAAACACCACTAGAGGGTAATTGACCTAGTTGCCGATTACCCATCCCCACTCCTGGTAGAAAGCAATTACGCAACCACAGTTGATCAAAGCTTAGTCTTAAGACCACATGAGTAAACAAAGTATTTAGATAAACTACTGTACATTCCTTTGTACCTACTTGGAGCTATTTAGTCAAGGTAAGGATTAGACTGCTTTCACCCATAACCCTATCCTGAGACTTTTGTAAAACCTTCCAGCCTTCCAAGAAGATTTATCTCTATATCCTATAACTCCATCTTAAAATTTTTCCCACCAGCCTGACTGAACTCCCACATCTCCCCCTTTTCTGTTTTTTTGCCTTGGGTTCTGTTGACTGAAGCATACAGATGTGTGTAGCAACAGGTCTGTGGGGCAAGGCGGTCATTGCTCTTATTCCGACTTTGCATCCTAGAAATAGCAAATAACATAAGACAATCATGAGTATAATTAGCAACATTCTTTTCCAGTCAAAGAGTGACCCCCAGGAGCAGAGGTATAACCAGCAAAGATGATCTCACACACCCTTCCATATGGCTGTTTGTTGGGTGTATAGATCTATAGTGGGAAGGGATTCTAAAATTTTAGCTTTAAGTTGCTTTACATCTGCTGTTAAATTGTCATGAAAGCTTACCCAGAGGTGTTGTTTCACCTCATCCCAATTATGCATTGATTGATTCCATGGAAGAGAAGTGACACAGATATGTTTATGCTCCCAGTCGTAGTTTAATTGCTATCAGAATGCCAGTGCATCTTGTCACTCCCCCACATATTCCAAGCCAGCCTCTAGGGCTTGCAGACATGTAAGAATCTTTTGATCTATACCCTGCTGTAAGAGAAGTTCGTTAGACACATCTTGGGCTAAATTATCTACAAAAGCAGCTGTTTGTACGGATTCAGTAATAGATGGTATAGCCACACTAGCAGTTGCTGGGATGACTATGGCTAAGATTATAAAGGCTATAAGTGCATCTATGAATCTTTTGGGTCTGACCTGGGATAGGGCATGTTCTAAGAAGGCAAAGGCAGAGAAACCTTGCCAATTGCATGTCAAATTGACTGGTAATAATGCCTCAGATTGTCTCAATACCATGACACTAGCAATAATTAGACATATTGTTATGAGGGAAACCAAGCGTGTCCCTGCACCTGGGTCAGAAACACAGAGTTTTGAGGTGTAATGGAAATATCATTTCCCATAAGGAAAACATATGGATGGGTAGTGCAAATTAGGGACTGAACAGTGTGATTATGAATAAACGTTATTGTATAGTTGTGACTGGAATCATGATATGTCCCATGCTGAGATGTCTCAGGTACCATGAAGTGTCTTGGGCTGGCATGGACTTTACTTGGGGTCTGGGGTATCTCATCCCCCCATCATCCCAAATCATAGGGGAATATGATGAGGCTATGAAAGTGGGATTGATGACATTATGGATGAGGACATCAGTAAGTTGGCCCTGCAAACGGCCACAGGCGCTCCAGTCTAAGATGTTATAATTGCCTAACTGGAGGCTATGGGCTTGTTCCCCATGACAGACCTCCCAGCTAAAGTGCAATCCATTACTTTCCCAGCTTTGTTCTTTAGCACAGGAAGCAATGTTTGGAAAAGCAGCACTGATTGCATTACCTGGTTTGAGGCTACCTGCAATTAAGACTTTTAAGGCTTTTTTTTTTTTTTTTTTTTTTTTTGCCATAATACAGCCTTAATTGTGTTTGGGCAGATACACAATAAGGATTCGAACCTTTATAACTTACAGAGCAGGAGGATAGTGGAGTGACAGGTAGTGTTATCTGGCACCTTAGTCTAATGTGTGCCATGATTGAGGGACCCCACTGGGGGCAAATCTATGCCTCCTAGCCGAGGAGTCACATTATTAAAGGCTGAGCAGGGGGTGTCTGCCCAGGTGACAGGGTAAAAGAAAAATATGAGCCCAATAGAGTGTAGCAGGTACAGGTTGCAGACAAAGTGAAAGCATAGAAAGGATCAATATCCTAGGTGAGTTGCAATGTACAACAGAAAGCACAGCAAGGAGTAAATTATCTGGAGCGAACAGTGTCTGTGTCTGGAGCAGGATTCGTTCAGCATTCCCAGGTAACATCCAGAGCTTATGTCGACCATGGAAGCCACATCGTCCGGGGCTGCGGGTCCTGTAGGGTCAGTTCCTAGCCATGCCATGGTATGGGTTGATGCGTCGTGCTAGAATCCAAAGAGGACCTGAGGGGATGTGGACACAAGCATACCCTCTTCCCCGTGTTAATTCATCTGGACCACACCATACATTACTGTTTACATCTTTCCATAAAACTGCAGGTTTTATGTCCTGAGAAGTTTTAACAAAGTGCTTTTCTATAGCTGATTGAAATTTGTCGTCTAAATTTAGAAAATTAAGGGTAAATAAGGCTTGTGCCAATAGTGTTGCAGGGTCTTTACCCATACTCCTCCTTTTTTGAGCATTGTTTTAACGGTGGAGTAGACACGTTTTACTATGGCTTGTCCTTGGGGGTTATATGGCATACCAATGGAATGTTAGATGTTTCATGTATGACAGAATTGTTGAAATTGTGAGCTGGCATAAGCTGGACCATTATCAGTTTTAACTTTTGCATTTATGGGATGGCCCACAAAAATTCGAAGATGTTTAATGACAGACTCTCCAGGAAGGGCATGTGCACTAATTAGATGAATGTTGGTATCAATTGATACATATACATATCTTAGTTTTCTAAATTCAGGGATGTGTGTAACATCTGTTTGCCATAATTGTTTAGGTTCACCTGTTGAAGGAAGGGATGTGCCTGTGAGCTGGCAATGTGGGCATTGCAGGATAATTTGTTTAGCTAGTCTTTGAGTAAGTTGAAATTGTTCAGTAAGTTTCTCTAGTTTTGGTGAAGAATTGATGTGATTCAGTGGCTTGGTCAAGCGGTGATGTCATAACTTGGAGGTCTAGCTTGATTATTGCCATAAGCCAAAGGGCCAGGCAGTGAGCTGTGGGCTCAAATGTACCTAATAAAAATAGGATGTGCATGTTGATCTAGCAGTTGCTGAAGTCAGAGAAAAAGAGCACACAGGGCAGGCTCCAGAGTGGACTTAATTCGGGCTGTCTCAAGGTTCTGCAAAAAATAAACAGAGTAAGCAGAGTCACTCACAATATTGATGGGCTGACTGGAACATTTCCAATGCCAATATCAGGGCCCCAATCTCAGCTCTCCAAGTGCTAGTAAACGCAGATCAAGTGATTGAATTACCTGGTCTCCACCAGACTGCCACTTTTCCATGTTTACCTGAACCATCAGTAAACAGTGTTAAAGCATTAGATATGGGGGAGTGAGCTATTTTTGTAGGCAAGATTACAGGAGTACAAGATAAGAAATGAAGGAGTTTATCATCAGGAAGGACATGCTGTATTTGTCCGATGTGATCAGAGAGTGCTATTTGCAAATCTATAGATACTGGCAATACTGGTTTGAATTGCTTTTTACTTAAAGGAATCCTAATATTAGAATATAACCTAGCAACAGAGTGCATCGTTTGTGACCTGAACGGATGACTTTCTTAAGGAACTGGATATAGGGAGACAGTGTTTTAGTCCCGGTATGTGAGCAAAAACACCCATTCTAGTAAGCGTAGCCCTGAGGTGATCTGTCCTATTAACACTGAAAGGGAGTGTTTGGTGGCAAAAATAAACAGACGACTTGAGTAGCCTGGATCTATGCTATCTTGTTGCCTTAGAGAGATAGCTTGTTCTATTTCCTCGATTTCCCTTTTTGCTGCTGGGGTTAAATGTTTGGGAGAATCTAGGGTTGTATTGCCCTTTAGGATAGAAAACAGATTTTGCAGCTTAGTAGAATTTGTAATTTCTCTCCCTTTACAGGTTAGTGCTTTACTTAAATTGGATTTGGAGAGAGCTAACAGCTGTCGCCATTATCAGAAATAGGTCTTTCAAATTTTTTAAGTTTACTTAAATTTTAGCAGAGAATTATAATCTGGAATGTTCTTGTATACAAAGAACACATGAAATTTTGCCATGGGTTGCCTGCGGAGATGGACAGCTGAGCAGGCAGGTCCCGGGGCAGCAGCTGTGTTGCACTTGCTTAAGCGCTGCTGCTTTTTGTCTGCGCCGCTTTTCACCTGTGCCACTCCCTCGCCCCTCCTCCAGAGGGCTGCTGCTGGCCAGGTGGACCTTCCTGCGCATGCCTCCTGCATCTCCCCAGAAGGCTAGCTCCAGTGCACTGGGCCTGGCTTCCCATCCCCACTGCCACTTCGCAGGTGGAACTCACCAGTTCTAGGTTTGTGAGCTTTCCCACCGCCGAGCATTCCTTTTTGCCTACTGGTCACTTGGCTGCAAGGCTTCTGCTTCTAATGCTTTTTTTTTTTTTTTTTTAATCTTTTTATAAGAGTTAATATACTGGGTCCATATGCCCAGTTGCCTTGTTGATCTTGCATTACCTAGCAAGCTAAGAGCTCCCCTTTTAATGCTACTTTCTTAAGACAGGGTCCTATAGCTGGAGCATATCTTTTTTCCTATTTATTGGAGAAAGGGGTTGAGACAAAAACTCCGTTTCCTCTTTGTTATTTTGACCTGGTGATAGTAGGGCTGAGGGACTTGGGTGTAGTAAAGTAGGTGACATTTCTTCCTCCTTCCCCTTTTTAGGCTCTTCTGTGTATAATGGAGCCAGGGCCACTCTAAATAAGGCCCATAGGGTTAGGGCTGTTATTGGGACCCGTTGCCCTTGTGCGTAATGTTGTTTAAGATTTCTCCCCACTTGTTCCCAGAGCTTTATATTTAACATACCTTCTTTCATTAACATACCTTCTTTCAGGACCCATGGATTATGGTTTACAACAGTTTTCATTAGATCCCTTATTTGAGCCTGCAAAACTGAGGCTCCACGAGCCTTAGGCAGCTGTTTCAATACTTTTATATACTGTTTCTGTTGAGCTGATAACTGTTGTCCCATGATGAAAGTTTAGCCTAAACACTCCCCTCTAAAACTTGGAAATCCCAAGTGGGCACCAATGACACACTGACCACACAGTCCTTTTCACCTACATTTTCAAAGGGTCCATCATGCTCCCTTCGCAGCATGCCTCACATGGGGCACCAGCTGCAGAGTCCGTCCTGCAGACCGTGACCCAATGGCAGATGAATAACATACACTGACACAGATATTCTGTCAGTCTGGCTAGGGATCTGGGCACCTCACAGACACTAAAGAAGGTGCTATAAAGAGTAGCACCCGTGGCCCTGATCAGCCAGCAAAGCTTGCATTTATTCAGTACAGATCAAATGACAAAGATCTTGAGTAAACACCACTGGAGGGTAATTGACCTGGTTTCCGACCCCCTGAGTAGAGAGCAATTATGCACTCACTGTTGATCAAAGGTTGGTCTTAGGACCACATGAGTAAACAAGCTATTTAGATAAACTACTGTACATTCCTTTGTACCCACTTTAAGCTATTTACTCAAGGTAAGGATTAGCCTGCTTTCACCCATAACCCTATCCTGAGACTTTTGCAAAACCTTCTGACCTTCCAAGAAGATATGTGTCTGTATCTCATAACTCCATCTTAAAATTTTTCCCACCAGCCTGACTGAACTTCCACAAAACACTGCTGAAGGAAATGATAGAAGACACAAATGAAAACATATCCCATGTTCATGGATGGGTAGAATCAATAATGTGAAAATGACCATACTGCCAAAAATATTCTACAAATTCAACACAATTCCCATCACAATACAAGCATCACTCTTCACAGAATTAGAAAAAAAAAAATTATAAAATTCACATGGGACAAAAAAGAGCACACAGAGCCAAAGTGATAGTAAGCAAAAAGAAAATATCTGGAGGAAATCACATTACCTGATTTCAAACTATACTATAAGGCTATAGTCACCAAAACAGCATGGTATTGGTATAAAAATAGGCACATATACGAATGGAACAGAATAGAGAACCCAGAAATAAGCCCAAATACTTACAGCCAACTGATCTTCAACAAAGCAAACAAAAACAAGGTGCAGAAAGGACTCAGTTTTCAACAAATGGTGCTGACATAACTGGCTAGCCACATGCAGGAGAGTGAAATTGGATCCTTATCTCTCACCTTATACAAAAATGAACTCAAGATGGATTAAGAACTAAAATCTAAGACCTGAAACTACAAAAATTCTAGAAGATAACACTGGAAAAACCCTTCAGTCACTGGCTTAGGCAAACATTTCATGACCAAGTACCCAAAAGCAAGTGCAATAAAACGAAGATAAGTAGCTGGGATTTAATTAAACTAAAGAGCTTTTGCATGGCAAAAGGACCAATCAAACAGGCAACCCATAGAATGAGAGAAAATCTTCACAATCTGTACATCTGACAAAGGACAAATATCCAGAATCTACAACAAACTCAAATCAGCAAGAAAAAAATAAATCGCATCAAAAAGACTTGAATAGACACTTCTCAAAAGAAGATATACATATGGCCATCAAACATGAAAAAATCCTCAACACCACTAATAAGCAGGGAAATGCAAATTAAAACCACAATGCTGTAACTACCTTACTCCTGCAAGAATGGCCCAAATCAAAAAATAGTAGATGTTGGCATGGATGCAGTGAATAGGGAACACTTCCACACTGCTATTCAAATTCTCCACCCACGTTTAAATTGGGTTACTTTCCTTTTTATTGAGTTGCAAGTATTCTTTACATGTTCTAGACACAGTCCCTGTTAGTTATATGCAATAAATTGTAAATGATTTCTCCTATCTTGTAGGTTGTCTTTTTTTCTTCTTTGATATGTCTTTTGAAGCACAAAAGTTTTTATTTTTCTGTTGTCACTGGAGCTTTGGTTTCATCTAAGAATTTACAGGATTTAAGTCAAGTGTGGCTCTTGTGAAATCACTTAATTAATGCACATTAACTTTTAAAAGTTAATTTATAGTCTACATAGACTAGCTAATCAGGTTCCATAATTCTCTATGAGATAATTATCAGATTATCAAGGATTACATTAAGAAATCCTTAATATTAAGTATGGACAATTGCTAGGATGGGACAGATGCATTTTACAGCATAACTGTCTTTAAAGCACACTTTACATGTCAATTTTATATTTGCTTATATGTTATTTAGGCAACACTACTCAATATACAATATTAGCACATTGCTTATTTTGTTTTCCATATGCAACACACAGTTGTTCTTTGAATATATATTTTCCACTCTTTAGAAGAACTTCATCTTCTTCCTATGTTTGTTAAATATTAAAAGCAAATAAATACTTGCACTTTAAATTCCGTTTTAAAGGTATTTGTACCTGAATTTCATTTTCCTGGAACATAGCCATGGCCATCTGTTCTTATTATCAAATGATCTTTATCTTCATCTCCAATGATATTATTACTGAACTTTGCCTGAAAACACTACCCAATTGTGCTGCAATAAACAAAGTGACCAGAGCTGAAATGAAAAGCTAAAAACAAAAGATAGTAAGAATAAGAAATGTGGATAACACAGAAAACATGCAGGTAAAGACCACGGCTTTGGGGACTTTAAAAGGAAAGAAAAGAAAAGCTGAGAGATAATGGAGAAACAGTCCTCCGATTTGGGGAGATCTTGGAAGCAGTAACAGCATCAACAGCATCAGAGAAAGAAGAAGGTGCTGATGAGAGAGGGCTCAACCCAGACAGAAGAGAGCAAGCCACGTGGGGGGAAAAGATAGGGGGAGGAGAATCAGACTGGTGTCATTTTCTGGTCATTACTGGGAAAAAATGTTTCACAGAAAAATATACATCTAAACTCACTGCATTTTTTTCGGCATCATGGTGCAATTCTATCTTGCTTAAAGACTAAAAATATATGGAACACACCTAAGAATGCATCCCGAGAGAAGATGCAATTTATGATCTGGGGAAGAAACAAAAATCAGCGGGAAAAAAATCTTTGTGCCTTGTGAGAGGGTTTGAAGAACACAGCGAAAGGAGGAGTGTGTTTGTACTCAAAATTGGGTCTGTTTACTCAATTGCATGTTAGCCATATGACTACAGCAATTACCTCATTCTCTGAACCTTAGTTTCCTCAGCCATAAAAACATGAAGAATTAATTTTTAATTTTTCTATAAGGTGTAAGGAAGGGATCCAGTTTCAGCTTTCTACGTATGGCTAGCCAGTTTTCCCAGCACCATTTATTAAATAGGGAATCCTTTCTCCAATACTTGATTTGTCAGGTTTGTCAAAGATCAGATGTAGATATGCAGCATTATTTCTGAGGGCTCTGATCTGTTCCATTGATCTATATATCTGTTTTGGTAGCAGTACCATGCTGTTTTGGTTACTGTAGCCTTGTAGTACAGTTTGAAGTCAGGTAATGTGATGCCTCCAGCTTTGTTCTTTTGGCTCAGGATTGACTTGGCAATGCGGGCTCTTTTTTGGTTCCACATGAACTTTAAAGTAGTTTTTTTCCAATTCTGTGAAGAAAGTCATTGGTAGCTTGATGGGGATGGCATTGAATCTATAAATTACCTTGGGCAGTATGGCCATTTTCACGATATTGATTCTTCCTCTCCATGAGCATGGAATGTTCTTCCATTTGTTTGTGTCCTCTTTAATTTCGTTTAGCAGTGGTTTGTAGTTCTCCTTGAAGAGGTCCTTCACATCCCTTGTAAGTTGGATTCCTAGGTATTTTATTGTCTTTGAAGCAATTGTGAATGGGAGTTCATGCATGATTTGGCTCTCTGTCTATTATTGGCCATCAGAAAAATGCAAATCAAAACCACAATGAGATATCATCTCACACCAGTTAGAATGGTGATCATTAAAAAGTCAGGAAACAACAGTTTCTGGAGAGAATGGGGAGAAATAGGAACACTTTTACACTGTTGGTGGGACTGTAAACTAGTTCAACCTTTCTGGAAGACAGTGTGGCAATTCCTCAGGGATCTAGAACTAGAAATACCATTTGACCCAGCCATCCCATTACTGGGTATATACCCAAAGGACTATAAATCATGCTGCTATAAAGACACATGCACACGTATGTTTACTGTGTCACTATTCACAATAGCAAAGACTTGGAACCAACCCAAATGTCCATCAGTCATAGACTGGATTAAGAAAATGTGGTACATATACACCATGGAATACTGTGCAGCCATAAAAAATGATGAGTTCATGTCCTTTGTAGGGACATGGATGAAGCTAGAAACCATCATTCTCAGCAAACTATCGCAAGGACAAAAAACCAAACACCACATGTTCTCACTCATAGGTGGGAATTGAACAATGAGAACACTTGGACATGGGAAGGGGAACATCACACACCGGAGCCTGTTGTGGGGTGGGGTGAGTGGGGATAGCAAAGCATTAGGAGATATATACCTAATGTAAATGATGAGTTGATGGGTGCAGCACACCAACATGGCACACATATGCATATGTAACAAACCTGCACGTTGTGCACATGTACCCTAGGACTTAAATAAAAATAAAGACAATACCTTTCTCACAAGACTTGTTAGAGACTGAACTAGATGATAATGCCACAATCACCAGCAGTGTGGGTGATAGTTTATTAAACATATGTTTACTGTGAATCACCAACCCCGTGTCCAAGAACCTCAATCCTCCATCCTCAAATGCATCAGATACAGTTTACATAAAAACCTCAAAGGTTTCAAGGATTATAGTTAGAATTCTTATTCAAATTATACCTACAATTACTCTAAGATAGCAACCCTAAAAATAGGACAACATATTTAGAGTTGAAAGAAATGTTCCTTGGGTATATAAACTGTACCTTACCAGAAAGATAATTTAGAAACCAGGCTGTGTCAATACTTGATATTGACTATAAGTATTCATCGGCACTATTTGCTTATATGAATATGCATTTGTAGAGTGACTGTCTACACAAACTAGAATAATTGACAAATCCTAACGAAACATTAAATAGCTCTCTGTATACCCAAAATACATTTAAAGGTGCTATTCTATGCTATAATTAAATATTTTACATTTTTATATTAATGTGTGATATTTACCCTTCTAATAGGGTATAATTTGTATTCTGAATTGAAAAGCCACTATTCATAATCATTGATGTAAAATGTGTTTATTATACTCAACTTTTCAACTATTTTTCAATGGTGCTTTTTCCACCAGGGTCTTCTGCACACTTTTGTTCATGAATTGTCTAATTTAAATGGCTATTTAGAAAAGCAAAGGTTGCGAAAACAAGTAAAGAATTAAAGACACCTCCTAAGACAAAATGGCCAAATGGAACATGGTCTGCTGGATTAGGTACTAAAACTCAAAAAGGTACACTGTAGAAATGTTGATGAAATCCAGATAAAACCTATAGAGTTAGTCATGAGTATTTTACTATATGCTAATTTCTTCTCTCTCCCCCTCTCTTTCACGAGTACGGTGTCTAGGTCTCAGCTAATGCAGTCTCTGCCTCCTGGCCTCAAGTGATACTCTGACCTCAGCCTACTGAGTAGCTGGGACTACAGGCACATGCCACCAAGCTTTGTCTAATTCTAATGTCATAGTATACATAAAATCACTGATTACATAAGATGTTCACACTAAGAGAAGCTGGGCAGGGGTTATTTTCTTAAATTAACATATTTACATAATAAGACAACTGAGTTTTAAATATAGTGTTGCACAATACTTAGGATACAGAGTCACTTAATATAATTTGATAGTTTTCAGGGAAATAAGGCTTTTCAGCTACATTACTCTACTCTAGAGTATGGCCATTTATTTTCCACATTAGTTGCTAGCATTGATTTCTCAGGCATTCTTTACTCTTGATGAAACTCAGTATCTTAGAGATTCTCATACATATAATTTAAGAAATGTTCACTCATGATTTGGCTCTCTGTTATTGGTGTAGAGGAATGCTTGTGATTTTTGCACATTGATTTTGTATCCTCAGACTTTGCTCCAATTCACAATTGCTACAAAGAGAATAAAATATCTAGGAATACAACTTACAAGGGATGTGAAACTACAAATCACTGCTCAAGGAAATGAGAGGACACAAACAAATGGAAAAACATTCCATGATCATGGATAGGAAGAATCAATATCATAAAAATGGCCATACTGCCCAAAGTAATTTATAGATTCAAGTCTATCCCCATCAAGCTACCATTGACTTTCTTCACAGAATTGGAAAAAACTACTTTAAATTTCATATGGAATGAAAAAGCCCGCATAGCCAAGATAATCTTAAGCAAAAATAACAAAGCTGGAGGCATCAATCTACCTGATTTCAAACTATACTACAAGCCTACAGTAACCAAAACAGCATGGTACTGGTACCAAAAGAGAGATATATACCAAAGGAACAGAACAGAGGCCTCAGAAGTAACACCACACATCTGTAACCATTTGACCTTTGACAAACCTGACAAAAACAAGTGATGAGGAAAGGACTTCCTCTTTAATAAATGGTGTTGGGAAAAGTGGCCAGCCATATGCAGAAAGCTGAAACTGGATCCCTTTCTTATACCTTATATAAAAATTAACTGAAGATGGATTAAAGACTCAAATGTAAGACTTAAAACCATAAAAGCCCTAGAAGAAAACCTAAGCAATACCATTCAGGACCTAAGCATGGGCAAAGACTTCATGACTAAAATACCAAAAGCAATGGCAACAAAAGCTGAAATTGACAACTGGGATATAATTAAACTAAAGAGCTTCTGCACAGCAAAAGAAACTATCATCACAGTAAACAGGCATCCTAAACAATGGGAGAAAACTTTTACAATCTAGCCAACTGGCAAAGGGCTAATATCCAGAATCTACAAAGAACATAAGCAAATTTACAAGAAAAAACAAGCCCCTCAGAAAGTGGGTGAAGGATATGTACAGACACTTCTCAAAAGAAGACATATATGCAGCCAACAAAGTTATGAAAAAAAGCTCATAATCACTGGTCATTAGAGACATACAAATTAAAACCACATTGAGAAACCTTCTCATGCTGGTTAAAATGGCGATCATTAAAATGTCAGGAAACAGCACATGCTGGAGAGGATGTGGAGAAATAGGACACTTTTTCACTGTTGGTGGGGGTATAAATTAATTGAACCATTGTGGAAGACAGTGTGGTGATTCCTCAAGGATCTAGAACTGGAAATACCATTTGCCCCAGCAATTCCATTACTGGATATATACCCAAAGGATTATAAATCATTCTACTATCAAGACACGTGCACATGTATGTTTATTGGAGTACTGTTCACAATAGCAAAGACTTGGAACCAACCCAAATGCCCATCAATGATAGACTGAAGAAAATGTGGCACATATACACCATGGAATACTATGCAGCCATAAAAAGGATGAGTTCATGTCCTTTGCAGGAAATGGATGAAGCTGGAAAGCATCATTCCCAGCAAACTAACACAAGAAAAGAGAACCAAACACTGCATGTTCTCACTCATAAGTGGGAGTTGAACAATGAGAACACATGGACACAGTGGGCGCATCACACCCTGTGAGCTGTTGAGGGGTGGGGGTCTGGGGGAGGGATAGCATTAGGAGAAATACCTAATGTAGATGACAGGTTGATGGGTGCAGCAAACCACCGTGGCACAGGTATACCTATGTAACAAACCTGCACGTTTTGCACACGTACCCCAGAACTTAAAGCGTAATTTTAAAAAATGGTCTCACGGACATTAGGCATTTTATTTTTATTTAAACTACCATTCAAAATATTAAGTATTAAATATATTTTATGAATTGATATTTAATTCACCAAATCAGTGTCTTTTTTTTGAGACAGAGTCTTGCTCTGTCGTCCAGGCTGGACTGCAGTGGCGCGATCTACGCTCACTGCAAGCTCCACCTCCTGGGTTTACACCATTCTCCTGCCTCAGTCTCCTGAGTAGCTGGGACTACAGGCGCCCGCCACCACGCCTGGCTAATGTTTTTTGTATTTTTAGTAGAGACGGGGTTTCACTGTGTTAGCCAGGATGGTCTCCATCCCCTGACCTCGTGATCCACCACAGCCGGCCTTCCCTTTTCTTATATTGCCAGAAAGCAAATGAATTCATCAATGATTAATAAAATATTAACATAAACCTAATTTTTTATGAACCTTCAACTTACTTTTCTAACATATTCGGGAAAATATGTTTTGGTGAAAATAACAGAAACAAACAAACAATAAACCCTCCTGCCAGTGAAATCCAAAATGAAACAAAACAAAAACCGTACTGTATTTTTTACAAAATGAAACAAAACAAAAACCGTACTGTGTTTTTACAACCAGTCATAGCAATACTGTCATTTCGATGTGTCTACCATTAGCCTCAGGTAATGACTGACATATCTTCTGTCTCTATTAATGGGCATTTTGAAGATGTTTCATATATATGAGCCATATAATATGTGGTCTTTTATGCCTGGCTTCTTTCACATATGATAATTTTTGTTCTTCCTCCGTGTTGTTACATATTGCAGTACTTTGGTATTCCACTGTATGAATGCACCATATTCTGTTTCTGTATTTTTCAGTTGATGGACATTTGAGTTTTCATTGTTTTGGCTACTATAAATAGTGTTGGTATGAATCTTTGTGTACAACTGTTTGTTGTGGATATAATAGACTTTTTCTTGAATACCACCTAGTGACTAATTTTTCTTAATTTGTAAAGACCCTATAGTTTTTATAGTTCTTTAACATTTTTCAACTCTTAGCTTCCATTCCCTAATAAAAAATGTGCCCATCAACTTCAAAACATTTGGCATTGCAAGTCAAGATAAAATTGTTCTTAAGAATTCAACTCACATATCAATTTTTTTAAATCTTATGTCTCCCAGTTGATTTCTAATGAGAAGAAATTTTATCAGTTAAAAAAAAACTTCTGAGAAACAAAGATTTTCAGAAAGATCATAGTAAATCATTTCATGTTTAAAGTTTTTAGAAAGTATAATTATCTGAATGTAGTTACAAATAGAGGTGGGGTTTTTTGTCCAAGGAAAATTGCCACTTTCTATTTGTAAATTACGATAAATTTGCATTCTTTTAGAATAAATAGAGATAGGATGTGTATTTGTCTACTGAGTTGAGGGTTGCAAGTTGAAAATTTAATAAAATTATTTCTCTACATTGCTTACAGGGTAAATATTTTCATGCATATTACCTATATTTGCAAAGAAGTGGCACTTTGTAAAACCTTAGTCATATGTTCTTTTTGCTTTAAAAGTCATGTCTGCCAGGCAGTGATGATAGTAGTGCTAATAATTTGTTAAAAAAAAAAATCATCCTGATGTGTAAAAACTATAAAAGAAGAATACTTTCCTGGTAAGTATTTAGCAAAGAACATTGATTTTTCTCATTATCTATTGCCTTATCTTTCCATTTGTCTATTTAGGTGCCATTATGAAAAATAATCATATCTTAATTCTTCACATATTCAGGAAGGTATAATTATCAGGAAGAAGTTGACACCCAATGGTCCTGCTCTGTGAAGTTTTTATGCTCTTTGCAGACTTCCTGTTCTTCAACCTTTTTTCACAAAAAGAAGAAAGGGGACTTATTTTTAGTAAATACTCTCCATATCTCGGCATTGTTTTGATGATGTCATCAAGTGTACAAAATGTCCAAGTCAGCCTGGGCTGCTGTTACAAAATACCACAGACTGGGTGGCTTATAAACAACACTTACACCTCTCACGGTTTTGGAAGCTGGAGGTCCAAGGTCCAGTTGGTGGCAGATTTGGTGTCTGGTGAGGGCCCACGCCCATGTTCATAGATGCCCATCCTCTCCCTGCATCATCACAGGGAAGGGTCAAGGGATCTTTTGGGGCTCTCTTTTGTAAGAACATTTATCTATTAGAGCCCTACTACTATGATCTAATTAACTCCCAAAGGACCCACCTTCTAATACCATCACAATGGGGGTGAGGTTTCAACATATAAAAGGAGAAAGAGAGAAACATTTAGTCTACAGCAACAAATACATTTTTTTAAATCTCAGTTCAGAACATTTAAATTAAAAGCTCAAGAACATACATACGTAAGAAGGGAAAAAAAATATTTGAGTACATTTCCGCCTAACTCCACAGGCCATGGTTACGTAGTGGTTTGTGGTGAATATTTAATATTTTGGCATTTTTAAGTTAAAATTATTTTTTATATCAAGAAAAAATGAAATTTCATATTATATTATTGCTATATCAGATATTTAGTTATAATTCAGAAAAAAATAATTTTACAACAGATTTAAGCTAATTACTTGTATTATCTGGTATTTATTAGTTATAATTCAGAAAAAAATAATTTTACAACAGATTTAAGCTAATTACTTGTATTATCTGGTATTTAAGTCAGGCAAGTTCACAACAATCATTAGCCTAGACAACACAAAATGTTTTTTTTTAACATCTAATTTTATTAAGTATCTACTTTGTGTTAGGTTCTGGTAAATATAATAGAAATGAATTTCTACTGTTGATGTGTTTTAAAGAAAATAAATACCTTTTTTTCTCATGTATGGGCTGCTTTTGATTAAGAGGAAAATCAGTGAGGATTTCTTAAAAGCCACAGATATTTTAAAGTTATATTTTTCTTTCCACAACTTGTATCTCTCTCTAATGAGAGAGAAATTACAGTGTGTTTTAGTGGTTTAAGGCATATCTCAAAAGCTAGACACACCGGGGAAAGAAATATTTTGCCAACCATTATTATTTGTGACCTCTGGCAAGCTGCTTAATAAAATCCTCAATTTCTCTCTCTGTAAAAATGGAGATAATAATCCTTATCTGATGGAGTTGTGAAGAGAATTAATTATCATGGAATGATTTCAAATCTCTCTGTGTTTACTGTACTTAGCAGACTACTTATTTTTGTTTTCATGTCTCCTCTAGCTTTGACTTTTTTTTTCACCATGGAAGCAAAAATGCTCATCCTGGTTTTGGTTTCATTTTGTTTTACTTTAGTTGCTTTTTTTTTTTTGTAAACAACAGCATTTTTCTAGGCACGTTTTCCTTAATTTTCAAATAAATGACAACCAGTCATTAAAATAACTTCAATCTTCTCATTAAACTGAGGAACGGATTTAATCTTGTTATAGAATACTTGCTAGTATCTCCGTTATTGCAGAAAGGCAAAAGCCTAGATTGGTGGACAAACGTCTTAGCTATCCTTCTTGTCAGAATGATTCAAGTATAACTCATTATCATCATCATCCTCATCCTTTTAATGTATAATGAGTTACTATTGAGTAGCATTCTCACAACATCACTCATTTGATCTGTCAAAAATGCTGGAGTTAAGCAAGGCGTCTATTACTGTTCTTACTTCACAGATAAATAAATTCATGCACAGAGCACTTAAAGTCACTTTTAAGTGTAGATGATGGAAAGTTAGTATGCTCACATGTTTATACTTCAAGTTTAGTACTTGGTTTCAATCAAAAACAACCTTTAGAAACAAGAAATAGTAACAGTGTACAGATTTACAAATGAAATGTGAACACAAAATATCAAATAATCGTTTTCAAACACTGGATATCATGCCGTAAAGAACAGTGATTACCAAGCCAAGAAAACTAAGGTGAGCCCTGTGATTTTCTCAGTTTACTTATCTGAGTTTCCAGACTGCAATTCAGGTAGGGGAAACTAAAGCTGAGTCTGGCAGAGTTTCTGAGTTGAGGAGATGTTGCTGAGTTTCAAGGGAGACCAAAGTGAATAGAATTTGCAGGAAGAATACCTGAGAGGAGAGGCACAAGGAAATGACTCCAGATCTTGTGGGAAGGTCCACCCTGAATAGGCAGCAGAGTAGTGATCAGCACATGAACTTTAGGAAACCACACCAACCATGGGAAAGCACTACCCCAAAACATTAGAAGTAACGTTGCCAATCAGAATACTCACTACCATTAGATGTTCACATTTCCCTACTTGATCTAAAGAATAAACAGTCAAAACCAAACCATCAAATTAAAAAAAAATCTTAAAATAGTTAAAACACCTGTAGAAAATAAAAACAAATTTGAAGGACAAAAATTACCTATTAAAAACTAAAGTAATAAAAAGTGTGATATGAGCATAAATAGAGACAAACTGATGAATAGGGAGTAGAGAAAAATAGACCTGACTTTTGACAAAGGTACAAAAGCAAATTAGAAGAGAAAGGATAGTGTTTTCAGTAAACGATGCAGTAGTAATTGGCTATCCTTATGCAAAATAGTAAATTTTGATGAGAATGTCACACCACAAAAATAATTCAAAATTGACCATAAGTCTTAATGTAAAACCTTAAAATATGCAACTTTTAGAATAACATATAGAGAAAATCTTTGTGAACTTACATTAGGCAAATATTTGATATAGGCAAATATTTGATATATAATACCCAAAATAATTTATTTTCACTTAGTTGGCCTTCATGACAATTGTTTAATAATCATAAGACATTGTTATAAATATTAAATCTCAAAGCACAGATTGGAAAAATATTTACAAATTACACGTCTGATAAAGTTTGTATCTAGAGTATATGAAGAACTCTCAAAGCACAATAAGGAAACACCCAATTTTATAAAAGGCCAAAAATATGAACACATCTGTCATCAAAGAACACATATGCATGGCAGAAACATGTTGATACTTTTCAGGTTTGGGAACACATGAAAATTGAGAGATGGGTTGCTTTACATTGGAGAGTGTAACTGAAAAGAGCCCTTAGCTTTTTCCTTAAGATCATGAACAAGATAAGGATGCCCACTCACAAGATAAGGATGCCCACTCTCACCACTTCTGCTCAACACGATACCAGAAGTCCTAGCTAGAGAAATCAGGAAAGAAAAAAGATATCTACATAGGAAGGGAAGATGTGAAATTATGTTTACTGATTATATGACTTCATATATAAAATTCCTAAAAACTCCACCAAAAAAGGTTACAATTAATGAAAACAATTGAGTTAGGCACAGGTTACAAAATCAACATATAAAATCAATAGTGTTTCTGTACATGATGAACTATCCACAAAAGGAAATTAAGAAAACCATCCCATTTACAAAAGCATCAAAAAGAAAATAGGAATATATCTTACCAAAGATATAAAAGGCCTGTACAGTGAACACAATAAAACATTAGTTAAAAAAAATGAAGAAGGCATAAATAAATGGAAAGATATCCTGTCTACATGGATTGGAAGAATTAATATTCTTACAATGTCTCTGCTACCCAAATCAATCTACAGATTCAATATAATTTATATGAAAATTACAATGTCTTGTTTCACAGAAATAGAAAAATCCTAAAATTCATCTAGAACCAGAAAAGACCCCAAATCATCAAAGCAAACTTGAGCTAAAATAACAAAGCTGAAGACATCACACTCCCTAATCTCAAAATATTTTCTAAAGCTATTATAAAGAAAACAGCATGATACTGTCATAAAAACATAAAAGAACATTAGCACAATATAGCACAAAAATAAAATAAATTGAAGAAATTGAATCAATTATAAAAAACTTACCCATAAAGAAAATGTCAATCCCTGGTAGTTCCATTGGTGAATTCTATTACACATTCAAGGAAGAAATAACTTTTTCATATACACTCTTTCACAAAATGTTCTATTTTGTTGGAATATTCCCCAACTTGTTTTATGAGGCTACCAGTACCCTGATATCAAAAACACAAAGACATTAGAAAGATGGGGTAAATAATGTTACATATCAGTGTTCATTGGGTTTATAGAAGTAAAAGTCTGTCATAAATATATGTAAATAGAATACAATATATAAAGTAGATAATATAAACAATAGGATTCTTTTTCTAGCAATATGAGCTTGCTTGACAGTAAACCATCAATCAAGCTGACTTCCACATTCAGCCAATATAAAACAACAGACTCTTTATCCAGCAGCCATAGTAAACCAGGAAATTGTACATAATATTGCAGATATTGACAAAAGAAGGGACTCTAATCTTAGACGGAAGGAAACTAGACAAGGTGAATCACATTTATAACGATTTACTGTCTGCGAGGCAGTTTCCAGATTACAGTGAACATAGGAAAACACACAGTCAAGTGGTTTCCATGAGTTGAGGAGGCATTTACTGAAGTTTGAGAAGAGGGGAAAGAGCTAGGATTTGCAGGAAAAAAGCACAGAAGAGCAGAGAATTCTCAGAGAAAACTGTGGATATGCACAGATGGTTCTCTTGAGTCTTTGGCTGAGTACTGATGTGCACACATAAGGAGAAAATATCTTAAATGTGTAAAGAACCATAAAAAACGATGACGTTGAACAAGCTCTAGAACTCACATGGGACTCCAACCATAGTGGAGGACTTGGTAACATACTGGGTAGAGTCTTTAGAATACATGAGAAGAGTTCCTCAGCGGGATATTTATTGCCTTTCCAGAGACATAAATTCACCCTAGACTGAAGGCTTCCCTGTCCCTACCCTATGAAAGCTTAAAAACAAGTCTTAAAACGATTCTAAGTAAACTAAATGCATGCGAAAACAAACTCCAACAGTATATTACTAAAACATAAATATAACAACGTAAAATTCTCCAGACCTAGCAGTCAATCAAAATTTACAAGACATTCAAAGATGCAGAATAATATGACTCATACAAAGTAGTGAAGTCAGTCTATACAGAGAGACCCATAAATGGCAGGGATGATAGATCAGCAGTGGACAAAAACAAGCAATTAGAAATAGGCTCCATGTGTTCAAGAAGCTTGAGAAAAATATGAATATGATGAGGAAGCAATTAAAAAAACTAAAAGAACTGAATAGAACTTTTCGATAAGAAAAAATACAGTAGCAGAAGTGAAAAAAACATACTGAGTGGCATGGACAGCAGATCAGATCCTCCAGAAGAAATAACCAGTAAACTAGAAGACATAGCAATAGAAACTATGCAAAGTAAAGCTCAGGAAAAAAAGGTAAACAGGTCATCAGTCACTTGTGGGTCAATAGCATATAGTCCAATATACATATAATTGAAAGAGAAGAGACAAGGAGAATTTTGAAAAATAATACCATTTTTTCCAATTTGACTAAAACTATCAATCCAAAATTCTGGAAGCTCACCAAATCCCAAGCAGAATAAGCATAAGAAAAAAAAATCCAAGGCAATCATAATTATACTGCAGAAAACCAGTGATAAAGAGAAAAACTCTACAAGCATCCATCAAAGATTGGTGGATGGTGGGTGTATTACATATTAAATAGAAAAAGCAAAATTAAATGTGAGCAATCACTCATCACAAGCCACAAGCCTTGCAGTCAAGGGTAAAACAGTGTAAAAGAAAAGTAATTACTAAGTTAGAGTTCTTTGCAAATTATCTTTCAAAATGAAAGCAAAATAGTGTTTTCAGACCCCCAAAAAGCCTCAATAATTAATCACCAACATATCTGCACTGATACAGGGGTAAAATAAAGTTCTTCAGACAAGAAGAAAATCATATATACACACAGGCACTCTTATATCACAGGGTGTTTAATATATAAATATATCCATATCTATATATACATATTCTTTTCATTTTCTATGTCTTTAGAGGATAAATAAGATTTCTAGCTATTACAGCGTGAAGAGATTGGTGAGTATCCTCCAACCATACACACACACACACACACACACACACACTTTTTCAGAAACACCATATTCAAGGTTCTAGAAATTGATAAAAGGCAAATTGAGAAGTTTTTATTCAGGAGCTGGTGGAGCTTTGGTTAAGAAAAGCGGAAGTCTGGGGGCTTCTTGCCTGGGGCTTCTCTCATTTCCCCAAATGTAGTTGAATAGAATGGTACTTTATCAGGCAGAGCTGATAACAAAGACCAGAGGAAGCAAACTTTACTTGAGGTGGTCAGTGAAGACCCACAGCAGCATCAGTAAAATTATGAAATTCTGTAAGCAATGCATGGGGAAAACTTGCAGCTCTGCTAGCCTAATTTCTATTTTAGTTGCAACAGTGAAGGACAGCCAGAAATTTAACAGGAAGAGCTTGGACGTCAGAGAGCCATCGAAGCTCTCCACAAACCCCTAGCTGTGTGGGAAACAATTTGTATA
Organism: Pan paniscus; assembly: GCF_029289425.2. Taxonomy (NCBI): domain Eukaryota; kingdom Metazoa; phylum Chordata; class Mammalia; order Primates; family Hominidae; genus Pan; species Pan paniscus. Next base: position 20,703,312 of record NC_073256.2, read on the forward strand.
CTGCAGGAGAGAACTGAGAATTTCCAGTGGAAAGTAAAACCTGAGAAAAACTTTGAAAACATGTAATGTGCTCCCCTACCCACTTCTCTCTCACACATACATATCTATCTGCTGAGACTGGAAATGTATGGCCTTGTGATGTTCAAGCACTAGCTCTGCCAGAATCATTACCTCACCACTAAGTAACACTGTCACAGGGTCAAGCCCTAGAGAGACAGACTAAAAAATAAAAATAAGAATTCAAAAACAGCATAGACTTCAGCAACCGTAAACAACATGGAAGACAGAGTCTTAAGTCCAAGTACATTAAACAAAAATGTAAAGAGAAAAATTCTGAACTCAGAGCTGCTGCAATATAATAACTAAAATAGCCAGTTCTCAGAGAATTACAAAGTGTGCACAGAAACAGAAAACATAACTAATAATGCAAAATGAAGAAAAAAAAAATCAACAGAAATTAACTCAGAATGTGCCCAGATGTTGGATTGAGCAGATAATGGTTTCAAGCAACTATACAAATATGTTCAAATAATGAATGAGAAGGATGTTTAAATAATTACAAGAAAATATGCAATGATGATTCAACAAAGAGAAAAAATAAGAACCTATCAACTCTATGGAAACACTAGCATTGAATAGTTTTTAAAACGTGATAATTTTACTTGAACTCAATAGATTTGAGAGAAGAAAAGATAAATGAACTTGAATGTAGATCAGGATAAATCATTCAACTAAAAAATGGAAAAAGAAAATGAATATAGCCTCACAGCTGCATGGTTAAACACAAAGCACATCAAGGCATGTCTAGCATACATGTGATAAAGACAGGTGGGAAAAGGGGTAGAAAAAATATTTGAAGACATAATGGCTGAAAACTTCCCAAATTAGATGGTAGACATTAATGTACATGTCTAAAAAACTCAACACACTCCAAGTAGCATAAACAGAGATTCACACACAGGCACTTCACAGTCAAACTGCCAACAGCCAACGACATGATAAAACATTGAAAGCATCAAGACAAAAACTACTTACTGTATAAAAGGGAACAAAAATATGACTAATGGCTGACTTTTCATTAGGAATAGGGTAGGCAGAAATGCTATGGAAAGACATAATCAAAGCACTGAGAGAAAAAAAAACTGTGCACCAAAAAGTTCATATCCAGCAAGACCATCCTTCAAAGTGAAAGTGAAACCTGCCTGCTGGCCAAGATGAAGTAATAACAGAATGGATTTACAATCTAGCCTAAATAATTAATTTCAAAGGGATCTAATGTATGAAATACTATTTTCAAGACACTGGACACCAGGGAACAGAGGACAAGGATTCTGCAGAGATTGCAAATGATGCAGATATGCCCTATGATTGCCCCAGCTTAATGCCTGGAGTTAGATTCCAGGCTCTGGCACAGAGAAGGGAACCCCAGGCAGAACCTGGTGATCTCTCTGGGAGTTCAGAGAGGGTAAGGAATCTGGAGTGTTGAGGGGAGACCACAAGAGAGGAGCAAGGCACTGGGAGAAATACCCAGAGATCTGAAGAGAGTAGTCTTGAGGCTTAAGATGAGTTCTTATTAGCCCAGGCATCTAAACAAACTATAGGAAGCCAAGAAAATAATCTCCCAAAATGATCAGAGGAAACACTCCCCTTAGCTCATGTAGAGTCAGGAATAATTCCTGCTTCCAGAGTCACAGCCGAAAACATCATAATTCACAGGACATCAGAAACAGTAATCAGAACGGTTTTGCCTTAGTAATCAGGCAAAATTAGGCATAAAGCAAATGCTGCTCTGCTGATTCCCAGCGAAGCTTAAAGCAACACCCAAAAGTATAAAGAGCTTTCCAAGTAATTTAACTGTATCCCAAGAATAAAGCTAAGAGCATTTATAGGAATACTTAAATATCCAGCACCTCAAAAGGTGAAATGCACAACTGGCATACAAGTTAAAAACTACTAGGCACACATAGAAGCCAAAAAACATAACCGATAATGAAAAGTCAATAAATTAAAATCAGCTGAGACATGACACATTAATACATTTTTACAACTGTATTCCATGTGTTCAAGAAGCTAGAGGGATGGCCGAACAGGATAAATAGGGATGAGAGATAGTAAACAATCAATCAATCAAACTTCTAGAGATGAAAACAGTAACACTGAGTAGAAAAACACAGGGAATGGAATTACAGTTTAGATTGCAGAATGAAAGATTAAGGAACTTGTAAACATTGTAATAAAAGCTGTTTAGTGAAACAGAAAAGAGACTACAGAATAAAAGTATTTGTGAGAAATGAGATAACTTAAAGAGCTTAATATATGTTTAATTGCCATTTCTGAAGGAAAATAGAAGGGATGGCAGAAATCATAACTGAAGAATTATTAGCTAAAAATTTTTAAAATTAGATGAAAACTAGAAACTTTCAGATCCAAGGAGGCCAAGGAACTCCAAGCACAAAAAATATGAATAAAATCCAAATAAAATCAAATTGCTTTAAAACAGTGATGAAAAGAATCTCTTAAAATCCACCAAGGAAATAAGGCGTAGGAGAAAAAACAAAGATGACTTCATATTTCTCCTTAGAAACCATGTAAACAACAAAGCAATATCTTTAATGTGTTGGAAGGAAAAAAACATAGAATTATATATTCAGAATAAAAATTAAAATGCGTTATAAAAAGTACAAAGTAAAAATAATCTATAAAATTATAAGGTGAAATAACAGCTGGTTCTTTAGTAGAAGCAGTAAAATCAGTAAACCTCCACATAAAACTTATCAGAAAAGCGAAAACAAGAAATTTTAATTTTAGGAAAGCGAACATTACTATATATTTTGCAGATAAAGAACAGTAATAAAATATTACAAAAAAGTATGACAATAAAATTGAAAACAGATGGAATGGACTAAATTCTTGAAAGACACAAACTTTCCAAACTCACATGAGAAGAAAAATATATAAATTGTTCTATCTCTAATAAATTGTTAAAAACCTGTTCAGAAAGAAGACTCAATGTCTGTAAATTTCACCAAGCATTCAAAAAAGAAACATTAATTCTAACAAAAAAATTACCAGAGCTAATAAATAAATGGGTTCCTCAAAGTTGCACGATTAAAGATCAGCATATAAAATTTAGTTTTATGTGCTAGCAACAAGGAATTAGAAATTAAAATGTAAAAATCAATACAATTTACAATAACATCAAATATTAAATGTTGAGGATAAATCTGACGAAAGATTTATTTGCTAAAGTCTATAAGACACTGCTGACAGAAATTAAAGACTATCTAATAAAATGGAGATACACATCATATTCATGGCTCAAAAACCTCAATGTTGCTAAGATGTTGTCTTAGTCAGTTCTGGTTACCATAATAAAATACCACAGACCTGGTGTTTTAAACAGAAGAGATTTATTACACCTCACAACTTTGGAGGCTTGAAGTCTGACATCAGGGTGCCAGCACTGGTTCCTGGTGAGGGCTTTTTTCCCTGCCTTACAGACACAGCCTCCTTCACGCTGGGTCTCCACATGTAAAGAGAGAAACCATAAGCTATTTGGGATCTTTTGTCCTAAGAAAACTAATCCCATCGTGTGGGCCTCACCCTCATGAACTTCTCTGTACCTAATTAACTCCCAAAGGCCATATCTCCAAATATCATCACACTGCGAATTAGGGCTTCAACAAGTAAATTTTGGAGGAACACTGAATATGTCTATTCAGTCCATAATCGACATGAATTTTTATCAGATATGTAAGTTCAATACAATTGAAATCAAAATCTTAATGGGTTTTGTGTAAAAATGGACTATTTTATAATGAAATTCACAGTGAAATGCAAACAATATAGAAGAGCCAATAAATTATTTAGAAGAAGTAGGACAAAGTTGGAAAATGTACATTTCTGACTTCAAGTACTATAAAGCTACAGTAATAAGACTGGACAGTATTCAATTGGTCAATTGAATAGACCAATGAAACAGAACAGAGGGTTCAAATTAGACTGACATATACTCAGCTGCTTTTCAACAAAGGTGCAAAGGCAATAGTCCTTTCAACAAATGATCCTGGAATTATTGAGTATTCATATGCCAAAAAAAGAGCTTAGATCTGTATAACATGCAAATAAAAAAATTAAAGACAGGGCATAGTGGCTGATGCCTGTAATCTCAGCACTTTGAGAGGCCAAGGCGGGAGGATCACTTGAGGTCAGGAGTTCGAGACCACACTGGCTAAGATGGTGAAACTCCGTCTGTAATAAAAATAAAAATTAGCCAGGCATGGTGGCAGGTGCCCACCTACTTGGGAGGCTGAGGCAGTAGAATCACTTGAACCCAGGAGGCCGTGGTTGCCATGAGCTGAAATCGCACCACTGTACTCCCGCCTGGGGGACAGTGAGACTGTCTCAAACAAACAAACAAACAAACCAAAAACACCAAAAAAGCCGTCAAAATGAATCATAAACCCAAGTGAAACCTAAAAGGATAACATTCCTTAGAAGAAAGCATGGAAGAATATACTTGTGGGTTAGGGGTAAGAATAAATTTCTTACATGGTATATAGAAAGCATAAATCATAAAATAAAATATGGGCAACTTGAACTTTACCAAATTTTTAAAATTTTTCTCCTTAAATGATTCCATTTTGGATATGAAAAAGCTAGCTACAGAATGGGAAAAAATATTCTTACAACTCAATAAAACATTGCAGACAACACAGTCAAAACGAGGCAATATTTGAACCAGTACGTAAGACGTAAACCATATGAATGGTCAATGAGAATGAGCACATAAAAATCCTCTCCATTGTGATTTGTTGGTGTATACAAATCTCAAAATTCAAAAATGAATAGTTTTTTGTTACCTCAAGGAAGTTGATTTGGAGAGAAATTACGTATCAAAACTCGGCCTAGATTTTTACAGAACAAATTGAAGATGTCTATCCACAGAGAGAAATAATCTACAGAAACAAAGACTACAGATTCGCACCCCCTAGCACCCCTACAGAGGTGCCTTATAATTAAAAGATATGTAATATAATGTTTACATGTATTAACAATAACTTTAAAAGTAAATTAAGTATTACGATAACCAAAATAGTAAAGATCTTAGAAAACACAAGTATAAATACAGGTAAAATCACAATGGAGAGGTGAACAGTAGACAAGGTGACAGTAGAATTAGAAGCTAAATCAGAAGCAACACAGAATGCAGCCCACAGAGAAAATGAGATATTACGAATTTAGATGAGAAGTAAAGAGAATGAAAGGGCATGGGAAAGAGGGCAAACTAAGCTGGATGGATTATGAAAGTGCCAATGGCATGGGAAGAAGCAAAATTCAAAGAAATAATGAACCGAGAAGACAAAAGGAAATACAAAGGAAAATATGATCTCAAATTGTGCTAAGTTACAGAACACCAGACACAAAGTGAAAACATTAAAAGGATTACCTACAAAGGAAGAGCAAAATTACCTACCAGGGAAGGACAGTTACCTACAAAGGAAAGGAGCCAAACGGTAGGCTTTTCAAGACGAACGCTACAAACCAGAAAAAAGTAAAATGATACAGTGAAAGTGTGGAAAGAATTTACCAAGAAGAATCCTAATAATCTTCACATAGCAGATAAGGGCATCTTCAGGCCAAAAGAAAATTGAGAAAACTTCACTAAAGGAAATTCTAAAGAATGTACATGAGAAAGAAGCAAAGTGCTCCCATAGGAAGATCTAGACTACAAAAAGAAAAGTCAAGGAAAGAAAATGTGAGGCTAGTGGGATGTTAGGACTTTCTTTATCTTAATATTTCCCAATTGCTCCCTGTATCGTCTTTATGTTAGTAATTTTTTAAGAGCAGAGTTATCCAGAGCCATTTATTATAGGAGCAAATACGACTGAGCCCACAGTAAGCCCAGGGAGCATGGCTGTATCACAGCCCTGCTGCAGGATGGATGGTATAATCATCATCTAATTGTAAAACGTTGAAAGCACAGGGGCCTTAGAGAACACCCTGCACGGCCTTCTCACTTTTTAATGAGGAAAGGAAAGGTCTTATTATAATGTACTTTTTTTTTAAAGGTATAAACATTTGTAATATATTTTAGGAAAATTTCCATCCAAAAAGGTTGAGCACCTTTAAAAGGTTTAATACTTTAAGGGTAAACTGTAACAATATGAAAAGTTAACTTGAGTGAAACAGTCCACTGTCTGCTATTTCCATATATGTACAGAAATTAATTGCTTCTAATTGTTTAATAGAAAAGTTTGAATTATTGAAAAAACATTACTTCAAATACGTAACATGGGGATAGAAAGTCTTCCATTCTGAAGATGAGCTTACAAAAAGCAAGAAATGGCTTCTTACTAAGTTTTGTCTTTTCACCCTGTCTGTACTGGGTCCCCTACCCAATACATTGTATATAGTAAACGTTTAATAAATGAACTGAAAGATAATTCACTGAAACTATTGAAGTTTGCAGACAGGCTCAACAGAATGCAGACAAATTCAATTCTTTATGATTAAATTTTCTTATTGCTGATGAGTTTAGAAAGAGGAAGGGACCAATAATGAAGATCCAACAGGTATCCAGGGGAATAAGAATCCTCTAATTCCCATTAGCCTCAGTAGAGGTTGGAGCTATAAGGATCAGTGCAATAAAAGAGGAAAAGAGGAGAGAGAGAGAGACAAGGAGGGGGAGAAAGAGAGAGAGAGTGAAGACTCCATGTTCAAAAAGAATAAAGACAATGAGTTTTATGTCATATGCTCTCTAAATAGAAATATTTAGAGTATTTTAGGCTGTGATCTATTGTGTCACTGGAGTTTGCCAAACAAGATGAAAAAAGAGAAAAGAAATAGGATGGAGAGAGAAGAGGAAAAAAGTCTTATAAAGTATTTCTTGTTCAAAGTTCTCAATTAGAAAACAGTCACACTCATACACTGAATATGTTTGTTATGCACGACAGTGCTGTACATAATAACAAAAGATTGGTTGCAACCCCTCAATAGAGGGCTAGCTACATAAACTATACAGATACTGTACAGTTAAAAAGACAATCAGGAAAGCCTTTGTGTCCCAATAAGGAAACTGAACAAAGCAAGGGGTAGAAGAGTACAGATATCATCCTGTCATGCATGTACGAAATGAAGAAAAGAGACCATGCCTTGTTTTATCGTTTTGATTTTTAAACATGTGAGTGCACCACCTATTTAAAACAACAGGTCTCTCTCTGTCACACACAAACGTTCCTAATTTAAAAGTATACTTCCCTGATTATTGCATTTCCTTTGTGTATGTTCCATTCTTCACATTTCGATATGAATTAACCCACATATACAAGAAAACATTATAGTTTCAAGGCCATAGATCTAGCAAATATCAAACAGAGAACAGTAGGAAAGAACTAATAACACGGTGAACATTTCCTGCTTGCATTTGGGTGGTGCAGTGGTGTATATGAGTCTGTACATACATAAAACAGAATTAACATTGTCTCCAGCTCTCCTCCTCTCTGGCCCACCACAGAGAGACTGTCTTTGCTGCCTGGTGTGAAAAATACATAGAGGAAATACCAAAGACAGTGACAGACCAGGTTGATTTACTTTGCAAAGAGCACAGACTTGTTGGGGGAAGGTGTGTAATTCATGCCAAAGTTGAAGAGACCAATGAGAAAGAAAGGAAGAAACACAGCTTGTTGATTGCATGCAGAGAAATATTTGAAGGATTGCTGCCATGAATGCTGTTTTTCTTTTCTTTCTTTTTTGGTTGACAAATCCGTGGTTTAGTATTTTACTATTTTTTTCTTCTTTTTTAACTGTTTATTGCATAGAAACAAACTCTAAGGAGTAGATGTATAGACACATATACATACACATTCACAAAGCACTTTCACATAATATTTTCTAATTTTATCATTGTAACAAACTCTTAAAAAGCACCCATTTTTAAGATAAGAAAACGGGATCAAAGTAGTTAAGTGACTTTCTCACTATGCCGCAGATAATATTGGGAAAAGACAATTAACTCATTTAATAAATATATATATTGTAATATACTTATTACTTATATATTTACTAATATATAAACAAATACACATTACTAACATACTTATTTTTTGTATTAATGTATATATTTAGTAATATATGTATTTATTACTAATAAATATGGTAACCATATTTATTAAATATTAAACATATTTGGTATATTAGTAAAATGGTATACCAAATTGGCCATGGTAAGCGACTTCTCTCTCTCTCTCCTCATGAGGGAGAGAGTTCACTCTGGGCCACGTTCTTTAGTTTGCTCTGAGAGACAAAGATAAACAGGAATGCTGCCTGCCTTCGAGGAGCTCACATTCTAGCAGAGAAAGACAAGAGTCCAGCCCACATGTGCTGTGGAAGAAGCATGGGTGGCACAGGAAGGCGCAGGGGCACGCTGCTCGGTGCTGCCTGATGGCTCGGGCATGGCTTTATGGACAAGGTCACCTGGAGCTGGCCTGGAAATCATCCAGGCCCTCCGAGGTACATGAGACAGATCTGAAGAGTATCTCTGCCAGAGGAGCTTTCCAAGTATAAAACACCTGCATGCTTTAAATGGATTGTATGTACCTGGTTAAAAAAGAGAAGCGGTAAGAGAGGGTGCTGTTAGGGCCGTGAGGAGGCAGTGCAGAGACTCAAAAACACGTTTCTCTCTCGCCAAATCCCATCTCTGACCGCGATGACAGCATCATTCAAACTTTAGTGTGCCTAATATCACCTGGGGCGCTCTTCCCAGGGACCACACTTAGCACAGTGTCTGGGCTGAGGGTGGATGCTCTGTGACCTATGAGAACAAAAGGGAACCGAGAACAGAGGCAAGTCTGCTGGCCCTGGCTTGGCCACCATCCAGCCCCTTTACATCTGTAGACCTCCATTCCTTTTCAGCATTTCCAACATGAGGGTGTTGCACCCAGCAAATTGCTTCCAAATCTTGATTTTTCTATTTGTGTTTTTGTTTTTTTTTTTTTTTCCAGGGGAATTGTTAGTGTTGTTCAGAAACTTCATGCAACAGGAATATATGAATAGCTAATGGCTGAATTATTCTGAAGGTAGTAGGAGAGGAAATTCTAGAACTTCTCACAGCCTCCACTCCCTCCTGAGGCATCAGCTGAAGCCCTCAGGAAGGTCCCCGAGCTCTTTTGTGTGGATCTAATGCCCACCCACACCTAAAAGAACCAACGCGGCGCCACGGAGGAGGCGTGGAGCACTGCGAATGTCTCGACAGCGGGGATGAGAATGGGTTTAAGAATAGGGCAACAGTATGTAAGCTCATTGAAATGAGGGTGGTTAGACATTTCTCCATAAACCGTGATGGGATACTATTCAGGCAAAGCGGATGGTGTCTGAAAGTGTAAATGCAAAAATTTTCCCCACAGGACAACACAGCTAGCCCTATAACAAATGAAGAAATTCTGCCAGACAAGAGTTCTCCATGAGGTCAGGCACTGTGAGTATTTTGCTCAGCACTGCAACCCCGTTACATAGTACAGCGTTCCGCATTTTGTAGTTGCTTAATGATTGTCTTTTGAGTGACAAGATGTGATGAAAAGAAAATCAAAAGCAAATATATTCAATTAAAATATACAAAAGAGAAAAAGTAGAAAGTCCAAGTCCTTTATATCACACAACCACCCTTCCCAAGTGGGAAGAAATGAGTCCAGGAAGTTAATAAACAGTAAGCAAATAAAGCTAGTATACTTCCTACCCAAGAGTCTGTCAGGCTGTTCAAGAGCCTGGGGTGAAGGTTGATTAGACTGTGCCTCACGAAAGTTATCAGAACATATTCCAGGTAAATGCCAGAAGAAGCTCATAGCATGTCCACATGTCGAATTCACATGCATCTGTAAGTGACAGTGCTGATAAACGTTTAAGTTTGTAACCTGTTTCATACTTTCTCATTGAAAATGATGAATTAAGAAATGAAAGCAGCTGAGACATAGTTGGAATTACTTGGTACCTAAGCCGCATAGTTTAGGATTGGTATTTACTTTGACCTACAAGGGAAGCCTTGACAATACATATTCACTAACGTGTCTCCTTCAGGGGCTCAGATATAGATCCCAATTTTTTGGAGGTAGTAGGTAAAATTTCATTTGGCCGTTCCTAAAAAAATGTAAAGACCCTGTACAAAGGAGAACATGACTTACAACACCCACAACAGGGAGACTTGAGATCGTAAAGGGGCTACGAGAATGTATTCATGAGAAATAGTATTGAAATGCAAATCAAGCTCCCCTAGTAGCTAATCTGATTCATCACCTGCCATGGGTATGATTTAGGAAACAGCTACAGGTGGCTAAAGAGCATTGATTTGCACCAACAGATGACAAGGCATTGATGCCTGAAAGTTGGGATAAAGCTCACAAATCAATACATTGTGATTCCTTCTTAAATGTGTAATTCTCAAAGGAGAAGAGTTTATGTTGATGATAAAATAACTATTAAAACAGTGAATTGTGAGCCATCCATTTCTGACATGCTCATGTTATATTGGCCACGTTTACCATGCAGCCAGCACAGAGTTGGTGCTCAATAGACATGGATGATTAAGTAAATAAAAACGACTGACTTAAACTGAAGAGAAATTGAAGTGCAATAGGAAGAAATAGTGGAATTAATTTTGAGAGAAATACTAAGACAGCTGCCATCTATAAACAATTAATAGTTTTGTTAACGTAAATATCGATCCACTTTTTGTCGACTTCGGAGTTTTAAGGCAATTATAACTTGAACCACTTTCTACCTGTAATCCCATGTCCTTCAAACCCATTTAGTCACTGGTTGTTTTAAGATCTCACCTACCTGGCTATCATTCATTAATTTCTCCATCCATTCACTCATCTGTTCCTCCATCCACGCATGCATTCACTCACAAATATGTGCAACTTTATGCTTCTTTGTCTTTCCCTCCCTCCATCTCTCTATTCCTCCATCTCGTCTCCCTGACTCCCCTGGAAATTCTGGAAAGCTGACTGCTGCTTTCTCTTTACTTTTCATTCAAACTAGAAAGTCCTTCACCTCCACAAACAGACACAGCCATTTTCCTGTCAAACCAGGACTTTGCCTGGGAAACCACATGGCAAGGTTTGCACTGTGGAGAAACTCAGAACTGCCCCTTTGCTTTACATTTTCTTAATCTTCAGAAGAGCCTTTTAGAGTCTGCTATGGGGAACCATTTGAAATACGTTACTATTGTAACATGTTGTAATTATAATAATTATGACATAAATAAATCCATAGCCATAGAGAAAAAGAGCCCATATCAAATTGGGGAAGACAAGGAGAAGAGGGAGAAGAGGGAGAAGAGGAAGAGGAGGAAGGGATGGAGGGAGGAAAGGACGGAGGGAGGAAGGCAGGGAGAAAGTGAGGGAGGAAGGGAGGAAGTAAGGTTGATTCAAATAAATATGTCAGAATTGTTAGCAAGCAACATGGAAAATGAACTCAGATTTCCTTCTCACACATTTATATGATACTGAGAGAAAGAAAACAATTGGCCATAGTGCTAATAGGAAATGTCTAACACCCATGGCAATTTCCATCCTATGTTGTAATGATAATATAATTCAGTTGGTCTCTCTCCTAAGAGGACTTTTCTCCCTGAGCTGTTTTTCACTTTAACTATTAAACTAGCGAGTGTTTGATGTTTACCTACTTTTCTGAGTTTTGGTATCTGCACACCCACTGAGCTTGTAAAAAGTCATCATTTCCTGAAGAAAATCACTGCACTAGTCTCACATGCATTCTTAGAAACAAAATAATGCATGTCTAAAGCAACCATTCCCTGATCTAAGCAAAAATAACAAAAGTCTTCCTCTTCTTGAAAAATTTTAATCCTTACACATTTTATCTTTGTTATTTATGGGCTATCAAGAAAATGCCATGTAAGAAAATGCAGATGTGTGTTTTACTTCAAAGCAAATGCCTCCTCCCACTCTCAGAAGCAGGAACATTCATTCGCCACGCCATCCGACTTCCATAGCCAGATGCTTCATTACACAGTAAAGTCAGTGGGCTTTCTGTACAGACTGGAGACATAAATATGTGCTCAGTTGAAAAGCACTGATTGAGCCAGGTTTGTGGACTTTCTTATTCATTCAAATCGATTTATTAAAAGTTTCTTAGGCATCTTTCACAAAGAGAGCACTACGCTGATGAAGAAACAGGGAGGATGAAGATGTGGCTCCTATGTTTGAGTACCCTGTGTTCTCGTGGGACAAGATCTATAAACCAATAACCTTCCTCCCAGCAAAATATAAGAAATGCTTAAGTATGAAGGGCTGCATGAGAAGCAGAGGTGAGTCAGAGGTTAACTGTCCAAAATCCAGGAATTCTTCCCATAGAGATATCGGAGGTATACCTCAGATTCAAGGTAAAATCATTACAGGTGTAGATAGTGGAGTGAAGCATCCGGGTGGCATTTGCTTTAAGACCAGTCAGAATAGAGGCTGGGAGAAGAAGACAACAAGGTCAGAGAATGAGTTGGAGCCAGGAACGGAAGGAATTTAATGCCAGAAAAATCTGTTTAGGCTTTAATGAGTGAGCACTGAAGATTTCTTAGCAAAGAAATAACATCATCCGGGTTGTGTTGTTGCAAGATTTTGGAAGCAGAGGTTTCTATAGATGTGGGATGAATTTCAATTATGTTTAAACCGCGGATGTGTCTAATTCATAAAATGTACGGGATAAAATTTCAACACTACAGGACTATTGTAATTATTAATACCTTATATTTGTAGAGTGATTCATAGTTAAAAACAAATGTTTATGTGTATTGTCTCATATATTCACAATAACCTGTGAAGCAGGCAGCATTATTTCCATTTGTAAATAAAGGAGAAACTAAGTTTTGTTCATGTAGCAACTTTCATATATGTCATAATTAGAAGAAACAGGACCAGAATCCAGGGATTCTAAAACCAAGATCTCTTGTGAAATCAACAGCTATATAAATTAAATGTCAATAAATGAGGAAGGAAATTAGAGCCTGGAAATAACGGTAAAAGTGTAAGTTAAATAACATAGGTGTCAATTTTAACAAATCAGTGCTTTTACTTCTGCTCCATTTGAACACATACTTTCATTTTGAGAAAAAAAAATAGGAGTTAACTTAGAACATAAGAGAAAGATTAACAGGTGAGACCAACCCCAACACCTTGGCCAAATTCAGTGCCATTCTGTCTGAAATTTAACATGAAATCTAGCACATTTAGGTTTTCTAGTTTTATATTATCTATTTTATTATCAGACTATATTGGTGTCTGTCTGAAGACCTTGTTTGCACTACAGGTGCCTAAATCTTCAGGGGGATGAACTGGATTTAAGGTCACAGTGCTTTTCACAAAAGCCACTGTACTTACTTGACTAGCAAACTCATAGAATTTAGAATCAGAGTGAGTTTTAAAAGAAAACCCCTTTGGAGGAGGCAGAATTTTAAGATGCATCTTCCAATATTCTGCTTCCTGGTGTACGCAAACCTTGCCCCAGTTACACTAATCTGGGTGCTGATGTGAAGGGAATTTAAAGATGTAATTAAGTTCCCAAATCAGTCCTCCTTATAATAGGGAGATTATCTGGGTAGTTCTGAGCTAACCTTATGAGCCCTTTAAAAGCAGAGGGTTTTCTCCTGCTGGCTGCAGAACAAAACGTCACAGAGACACACTCTGGCTGGCCTGGAAGAAATCAAACATGTCATGAGCTATCTACAGGGGCCACGTGGCAAGGACTGCAGGCAGCCTCTCCAAGCCAAGTGTTTCTCAGACAGCAGCCACAAGGAAAATGGGACCCTGCGTCCAACAAGTGCAAGGAAATAATTATGTAGACAACCCGTGAGCTTGGAAGAGGGCTCTAACCACCAGATGAGAAGCACAGCACCCAGGACAACTTGATTTCAGTTCAGCTCTTTGGAAAAGAGAATCTAGCCATGTCTTCCCTAGATTTATAATGAGCAGAAACTGAGACGATAAGTTTGCATCATTTTAAGTAGCTAAGTTCCTGGCAACTCGTTATATAGTCATAAAGCAGGAATACCCTCTTTATTTTTTAAGTAATAAAACAGGCCAAGAAAGATGTCATTATTTGATTCGAGGTCATCCAGTCAGCTAGTGACAGTTCTGTAAAACTCCGGTTTCCTGATTCTTGGTACTATGGTTTTGTTCTTCCCTGCTTAGGGGCATGCAGAGGTTTCTTGTGGTCTCACACCCCTTTAAGATCTTCCCAAACTCGATCTCTGGTGGCGCGTATTTTACCTATCCTCCCTCTCCAACCAAGGCCCGAAGCTCTTGCCACACCTCTCCTATTGGACAATGCCCAGGATCAGAGCTCTCTTCCCTCTTCCCTGCCCTATTGTCAAATCCTAACACATTGCACAAGGCAGTTTCAGAATTGTGTTGTGTCCCCGTCCCAGCTGGGAGCACTTTAAGAACCAAAGGTGGTGGAGATGGCAAAGTGTTTCAGAGTCAGACAATAGTCCCAGATCCATTCCATCATGTTCCCTCTCTCAAACTCCAAAATCAGGTGTCTGACATGCCCTTCCACACCTATACAGTAACTATTATTGTAACCTTCTTTTTTCTCTGGTGTTCTCCCTTGATTTTCAGTTTCTACATGGGCACTCCTGGTATCTGGAACTTTGCTGATAGACTCATTTCCAGGATCGCCACAAATTACCCAGCAGCAGTTCATCCTAAGGACACCACATTAACTGAGAAGGGTACGTATCTATACGTATTAACAGTTATTGTTCTTGAGAGCTTGTTTGGAGGTTCTAGCAGGGGAGCACAGCTACTCATATACCCTTGACAGAAGACCAGTCACCGTTTATTGGGGATGGTCATCCTCTTTGACCGAGCATGCAGCTTCAGGAGGGATGCACACGGAGTGGTGAGGGAGGAAGGGGTCACCTGCCTAGCCAGCCACATCAACCCTGGTGATCAATGGGGTGACAGATGTCACAGCCAGATCGCCCTCACATCCTGTGCTTAAAAATGCCTGTTAGCATGCCAACATAATATTGCTTGAATGAAGAGTTACAATGTATAAAAATTGTTTTGATTATAATGCATTTTTACATTTGCCAACAACAAATAAAAATGTGTATCATTAGATCAAGATTAAAATTACGTCTTTGAAAGTCATAAGGCTAACAGCTATCGGCTACATAAAATATTATATCCCATGCTGGGAGACCAAAACAAGTGCTGAAATATAAGTGCAAGTTCCAATGAAATTTTGAGACTCCCTTAACGTTATTTATGCTTAAATGTGTAAAAACCAAAAGGTGTCCCATTCCAAGGAATTTTCAGTGCCTCAAATTGAGATGTTAGGACCTCATATATATCCTTAAATTTTCTTAAGAAAGTTGGAACTTCAGTTACATTATCTAAAAACATCTGCCAGTTGACCTCTAGATGAAGACATGGGTCCTAGTCACATTTGTAAATATGTACACATAGTTTAATTTTCTTTTAAAGTTGGTAACATGCAAATTAACCAATAGAAAGCTAACTAATTTGCTTTTATCAGCACATTTTAAAATAACATCTAATCAAAGGGTAGACATTCATTTTCTCTGAACAAAAATACTTGCTTCATTAAGCAATATGTTGACGGCTAATATGATAAATTCAAATAACAAATACAAATTTTACAAGCACTGATAACGAAAGACATAAAAAGCTTATTTTGAAAAGGGTGATTGCCTCATATAGATAATTTTTGTCACAGTTACTTGAAATATACATGAAAGAGCATTGATGTTGAATAAATTATAACAGTAATCAAACTTTAATATAATACTATGTATAAATAGGCTTGTCAAAAGACAAAAAATATGAGTAGCAAAGTGGAAAGACTAGATAAAATAATTCACTAAATGAGTGAGCAAAGTATTTAAACATTTCAATCCTTAAGAAACTTTTTTGTTAAAATAAGATAGGAATAAGAGATAGATATATTAACTCCCCATTTGAAATGTATATAACCGATTTGGAAGGTATCTTTCTCCATGTATCTACTGCTGCTAGAATAAATTATGCCTTTTCAGCAAGATATAATAAGCACTTTTCCTTCTGATTTCAGTCAGTATTGTGCAAACGTTTTGTGTCTTACAACCGGAAAAAGTTTAGTGTGAGAGACAGTGTTAAGCTGATAAATAAGTGAGAAAATTCCAAGCTAAACTTTTGAGTTATAGTGTCCTGTCGCCTTTCTTCTTAGTCTTTAATGTCAGTGCTGGAACTTAGCTAGCATCCATTATTCCATTTGGTTTCTCAGTTCTGATGTCCCCAAATCAGTCAGTAGACAATTTGTGGTTAAATTATTTTAGATTATCTTATTTCTATCATAAAGCACAAAATGTATTTTTGCAATTATCTTTCCCAACATCAACAGGGGTAATTATTTGCAGTCTCTAAAGAGGCCCTAGCCTCAAAGTACTTTCTTCATCCAATCCCTTTTATCAAGTCATGTCAAATTACATTATGGTGTTTAAGAAGGATGCTAAATTGGCTGGGCCTAGTGGCTCACGCCTGTAATCCTAGCACTTTGGGAGGCTGAGGTGGGTGGATCACTTGAGATCAGAAGTTCAAGGCCAGCCTAGCCAACATGGTGAAACCCCCATCTCTACCAAAAAATACAAAAAATTAAGTGGGTGTGGTGGCGGGTGCCTGTAGTCCCAGCTACTCAGGAGGCTGAGGCAGGAGAATCGTTTGAACCCAGGAGTTGGAGGCTGCAGTGAGCCAAGATTGCGCCATTGCACTCCAGTCTGAGCAACAGGAAGACCCTATGTTTAAAAAAAAAAAAAAAAAAAAAAAAAAGAATGATGCCAAGTCTCAGTCCCCTGAACAACAAATACTTCTCTACTGCTGTGTTCTTCCAAAGACATTCAAATCACCTGTGACCTCAGTAGAATAGCAGGTCCCTGATAATAACACCCATGGAGCAGCAGTGCCTTGTGGGGGAAATGAGTGAGACTCATTGAGGACGTCAGATGCAGTGCCTCAAATGGTCTCATGAGGAGCCTCCGCTGAGGCTTGTTTCTAATTTTTAGAGTAAGCCTACATCACTAGCAATGCTGTATAACAGGAAATCTATCAGTACTGGGGGCCAGTGTGTTAGACTTTACCAGTCAGCCGTACAAATAGCTTCTCTAACATGAGGCCCCTTCTATGTCAGCCATGCAGCTATGTTTTCTTTCCTTTAATTACCCAGAGCATGTTTTCTTCAGTTTTAGTACAATACGAGAAATAAGTCTTGATTATGCCAGAACATCTTGAATCTCCTATTTGAGATATATAAGTACAAGATGATCACTTTAGGAGATGGTTTTATTTTCCTTGTTCTATTTTTTTTTTTTTTTGCATTCTACAGAATGTTTAACACTATGCATTACACACAATAGGTGTTCAGTCATTATTTAATAAGCAATTAAAGACTCACAATTTCTTAAATATTGAGAGTCCAAATGTAGCCATTTGTTATTGTACCTTTAGGTCAGCTTATTCAGGTACTAAGGTATTTTAATCTATCATAAATATTTCCCACTTAAGGTATTTCGTTATAATAGTGCCATTATTGGCATGGCATTTTGATAAATCTAGAAATATTACTCATTCTCTGAGATTTCTGTTGTCTACTCAAGACAATGGAACTGAAATATTGGTACTTTTACATATTAGAAAAATAGAATTATTCAAAAAGAAAAATATAACATTATAAAGAACATGTTTACAAATGGTGCCTATAAAGAACACTGTATAGGAAAAAAAAATGCTATCCATGAAGTGGAAACCATACGACATGATAGTTCATTTATAAACTGCTTTCTTGTCTGTTTTCTTTTGTAATCATGGAGAAGGCATGGTTGGGTGACACTTTATTTACCCACTTCCTCTCAGCTTGTTCTTATAATTTTGAATTTCCTACTTCATAGTCTATCCAATGAAATCTACCCAACACCAAGGATAGTACCTTGAGAGTTAAATGCTCTAACTAAATGTTTACTGGTTTTTTATTTTTATTTATTTATTTATTGGAAATGGAGTTTTGCTCTGTCACCCAGGCTGGAGTGCAGTGGCGTGATCTCGGCTCACTGCAACCTCCGCCTCCAGACCTCAAGCATTCTCTGCCACAGCCTCCCGAGTAGCTGGGATTACATGCACCCACCACCATGCACGACTAAGTTTTGTATTTTTAGTAGAGATGGGGTTTCACCATCTTGGCCACACTGGTCTTAAACTCCTAACCTCATGATCCACCCACCTTGGCCTCCCAAAGTGTTGGAATTACAGGCGTGAACCACCGCGCCCAGCCTTTATTTCAATTTTTAAGTTCTGGAATACATGCCCAGGATGTGCGGGTTTGTTACATAGGTAAACATGTGCCATGGTGGTTTGCTGCACCTATCAACCCATCACCCGACTATTAAGCCCCCATGCACTAGCTATTTTTCCTAATGTTCTGCCTCCCCCCACCCCACCCCTGACAGGCCCCTGTGTGTGTTGTTCCTGTGTCCATGTGTTCTCATTGTTTACCTCCCACTTATAAGTGAGAACATGCAGTATTTGGCTTTCTGTTCCTGTATTAGTTTGCTGAGGATAATGGCTTTCAGCTACATCCTGATTTGAATAGACATACCTAAGTCTGTCAAGATAAAGAGGTAAAATTGATTGTAAAATGGATTGAACAATGTCCTTGAAATAGAATAGTGTTAATAATAGATTTTCCTTCCCATGAAGTCTGATTTAAGAATCATATTAGTTACAGGGGGAAAGAATAGCTAGCTTCTAGAATAGATAAATCCATAAAACCTGATAAGCTTAGAACAAAAGAATTCTTTCTTTCCCACAGAAAGTTGAAGAGAGATATTCCTCATTGTGAGGTAGACTTAGAAGGTCCCAGGCTCCTTCCATATCATGGCTATGCCCCATGCTGGGGTTCAGAGTCCTTCTGTTTTGCCAGTGGGTAAAGAGAGCACACTCATGTCCATTTCCCTCCCACTGGCTAGAAACCAGCCATGTGCTGACCACACTCAAGAAAGGAGGCTGAGATAGGTAGAATAATCATACACCTAGAGAGGAAAGTAAATAAATGATGTGCATGCCCTTCCTTGTTATATATCTTAGTATCTCTGCCACTGACAGGATTTAATACACCTTTTCCAAAGTTCTTCAGGATTATGTAAGGATTCGTGTGTGAATACAGCACAGAAATGATATAGACTCTATATGAGATAAATATTTCATTTTTAAATTGTCCAACAATTCCTTTCCTCAGACTTACTATATTCCTTGAAAACTCGATTTTTTGGTAATAGTCACAATTGCCTCACAAGAAAAAGTTGCCATTGCTGTCACTAATCCAGATTTCTCAAAAATGTAATTTTCTAAAGAAGTAAGTCAAATTTTTTTCTGTGAATTTCTTTGCTTAAATATATGTTTGTTCCAGCCCCTATATGTCAGCCTGCCCTTGTCCTGATGAGCCAGACCTGCTCCAAGCCCTATGCGTCCACCTTTCTTTTTGCCCAACACTTTGATACAAGTTATCTTTGTTTTTCTCAAGTCAGAATGACTTCAACTCTGGTTAGATTCTCACTTGCTGCATCATAAAGCTGTCCCCAGAATAATTTAAGAAGCATGAGATCTCTGTATTTGTAACCCAACAGATGTCTAGGAAGTTAAACTTCCCCTGGGGTATGGTGCCATGTAATTTGGAACTCTTGGAAAGTGGTCCAGTATTTATCATTTCTTCTATCACTTCATCCCAGGGGATTAGAGCAGATGCAGCCAATGCCCACTGGGTTTTCTCCTCTCTTGTTCATTCTTTATAGCCTTCCTTAACACTCAGTAATTTTTACTAACAAACTACAGTCCCTTGGCAATACAACTCAACTTAGCACCTGGAATATAACTAATTCTTTCTAAAAAGGTCAAAAGGAGTCATTCGTGACATATTTCCAATATGCTGCACAAGAAACAAAAGAAAGATGATCTTGCTTTCATTATAATCAGAATGTTGACAATCCAGAAGTAACACTGCTATTATCTGCTAATCATATATTAAATGTATGTATGCCATCTCACCACTCAAAATGAGAATTCATAGGAAAAAAAGGAATATGGATTTTTAACATGGGTAATTGAATTTTGCCATCCTTCTAAATACTTTACTAACTATCCTCTAGTATGCTCTTGTTTAAATTGATTTGCATTGTACCAAGTGAATTGTCCACCATACACCTGGGACACAGCATCTTCTTTACTCTTAAAATCCTCTCAACCTGCTCTTTACTTAAACACACACACACACACACACACACACACACACACACAGACTCCACAACCCTCTGCAATCCAAACTATACAGAACTGACATAAAATTGAGACAAAGGTACAGAAGCCAAGAACCCCATACCATATTTTGTGAGACATAATGCTGTAACCAACAATGATTTGTGATGTGATTTGTACTTGTTGATTTGCCAAGATGAAACAGACTCAATTCAGAAATGAGAATCTCTGAGTGTAATGAGAACCTGACAAGCCTTTAACTAGAACAGAAAGAAAAATTATTATCATAGGATCGTAAAATCAACTCTACCAGTATGAACCCTATAGAGGGGCCAAAAATTCTTGGCAATGTTCTTCAGTCGCAAAACACACAAGATTCATTAGAACAAGAAAAGATACGTTATTTCCTCTTCCTGAGCACTTGGTGAGACCAG
Organism: Pan paniscus; assembly: GCF_029289425.2. Lineage (NCBI taxonomy): Eukaryota > Metazoa > Chordata > Mammalia > Primates > Hominidae > Pan > Pan paniscus. The sequence continues at coordinate 20,724,055 of NC_073256.2, forward strand.
CTTTGTTTTGAAGATCTTATCACATACACACAAAGATTTTCATATTTCTAGGTCATAGTTCTATATAAATAATCATCTGATTCACCTATTAACTGCATAAGCTATTCAAAATTAAAATGTATAGTGTGTACTAAACAATGTATTTGTTTTGGAACTTTAATGTTTACTACATAGATTTTGAACTCGGGGGTAGTTTTAGGAAAGCTTCCCTTCCTAGAGAATTTTTACTTTCCATAGCACTAAAATGAAGCTGTGAAAGGAAAGGACCTTGTTGTCCAGGTCATATATCATCGTCATTCATGTATCACCAGGACCTAGTATAAGACCAGGCACTTGGCAGATGCACACAAATTTTGTGCCCTTCAATAATTAAAGTTTATTGTGGAGGGTACATTGTTTTTTTATTTTCACAAATGTTTCACTTGTAAGCCAGAGAAGATCAATGAGTCTAGCATTGGAGATTGGTTTAACTCTTTCTTTATATTCCGGTAATAAGGTGGCATACCAGTTCCATCACTTAAGGGGAACAAAGTGATTCATCGAAAATTATTGTATCTAATTCTTTCCCTCTAGTTCAGCCAACGGCCAATACATGAAGAACTTCATGTTGCTTCCTTACATTTCTAAACATCTTTACATACTTCTGTATGGTCTGAAAACACAATTAACTAGGAAACATTTTTTAAAATGGATGGTTACGATAGCATCCTGGGCTCAACTGTACTATGATTCCTATCAGGTGGTGTCTTCTCTAATTTCTCCTGCATGGTTTGTAAACATTAGGCCCTGTTTTCAGTCACATGAATTTGTACAATAAAATGAGTCGGGTCCTATCAGATCCCTATTTTGACCATATCACTATACAAGGAGTTGCTTTTCTAAGCTGTGCTAAGAAAGCGTTAGTGGCCACCTGCGGTCTTTATCCTCAAAGCTACTCAGAGTGCCTGTGTTTCATTTTAAACATTCTTAGGAATAATACAGCGGAAAGATAATTTCACAAAATATCATCTTATCTATGACTGCCCAAACATTGAATTGATGGGCGTTTATCTGCCATACACTTTCCTAGGTTTTTGCCTCTGTGTCACTATATCAGGTACTGAGACCTGCAGTGTGGAAAAACGGGTGATTTGGACGTTGAACTTCCAGAGAACTTCAAGCACCCTATCTTCTGGGGAAAATGATACTAATGAGATGCTATTTTCTTATAACCTCGTTTTAGGTATCTATGTAGATAAACCAAGACCAAGAGGCTCCCTATGCTATCCAGCATACTACCTGGAATTCCCACTTCCTGGGAATTCCACATGCCCACTCTGAATGCAAAGCCTTTCCCCATTCCCTATCCTGCCTTTCCTTGTCTACCTGAAAATGTCTACTCATCTTCCCGGCTCCAGTTGAAGCTTAGGAAACTCTGTTGGTCCTTCGTGACCCTCTCAGTCACCAGTACAATTCATCACTCTTGTCTTCATACCAACACTATGTACCCTGCACAGACATTGAAATTTCATTATTCTCTATTAGATTCTGAGATTCTTAATGAAAGAGCCATATATGTACATACAAAGTAGAGCATTCTGTCAATATATGACAGGTGCTCAGTAAATACTTGAGTGAATGAACAAAGGAATCATGAAAATCAAATGAAGGATTAACTCATTCAGTTCCCCTAATAACCTCCTGAATAGTTTACACTGAGTTGTGAAAAATGAAGTTGACCTTTTTTAATCTGTCAATATCTGTTGAGATACTTAACAGTAGTAGAAATAAACTAACATAAATATATATTCATTGGTAGGATAGTCATAGCTAAGGGAACCAAAAGGAAGGCTAAAAACCTTGAGATTCAACAAAAGTCAAAGTCAGAGGAGCTCTTGGGATTTAGATAATTGAAATATGCCACTGTCAGGATGAATAAGTTTCTGTTGATTTCAGACTTTGTGTCACTAAAATTCCAGGAGGGCACCTGATTGGTCCAGTTTGGATCATGTGCCAACCTTCTACAATGAGACTGAGTCCATTTCCTTTTTCTTTTTTATTTTTCAGGGTATCCAATTATTCTAATTTGCCCAGAACACTTCAACATTTTTTACACTACTTTGAGGTATGATGGATATACAAAATGCATGTATATTTAGTGTATGCAAGTTGACAAGTTTAGAGATAAGTATATACTCATGAAAGTATCACCATAATCCATGCCATAAACCTATCCATCACCTTGAAGTTTCTTCCCACCCTATTTATTGTCTTTTATTTTTAAATAAGAACAGTTAACATGATATCTACACCATGTTAGCAGAGGTCTAAGTATCCAATACAGTATCATTAACTATGGGCACCATGCTGCACCATAGAACCCTAGGATTTATTCATTTTGCATAACTGACTTTGTACTCTCGTATCTCCCCATTTGTCCCTCTGACAGCCACCATTATCCTCTCTGCACTTCTATGTGTTTGGTTATTTTAGATACTTATAAGTGGTATGATGTAGTATTTACCATTTTGTGCTTGTTTTATTTCACTTAGCATAATGTTCTCCAGTATCATCCATGTTGCTGCAAATGGCAGCATTTCCCTATTTTTAAGTCTGAGTAATATATCATTATAAGTATATATCATAGTTTATCAATTACATGTATCAGTGGGCATTTAGGTTGTTTCCAGGTCCTACTGTGAACAATAATGCAGTGAGCTTGGCAGTGCAGCTATCTCTTCAAGACCCTGATTTCAATTTCTTTGAATATATGCTCAGAAGTGGGATTGTTGGATCATATGGTGCTTCTGTTTAAAATATTCATAAACCACATATCTGATACAGGGTTAATATCCAAAATATATAAGGAACTCTTACAACCCAAAAGGAAAAACACAAATAACCCAATTATAGAATGGGCTAAAGAACTGAAAAGACATTTGTTTGAAGAAGACATACAAAAGGCCAACATGTATATGAAAATCTGCTCAGCATCACTAATTATCAGGGGAGTGCAAATCAAAATCATCATGATATCACCTCAAACCTGTTATAATGGTCATTATCAAAAAGACAAAAGATAACAAGTGTGGGATGATGAAGTGGAGAAAAGGGAACCCTGTACACTGTTGCCGGGATTGGAAATTGGTGCAGCCACTATGATAAACAGTCTAGAGGGTCCTAAAAATATTACAAATGAATCAGCTTTCCTGATTGTGCCACATGCACTTTAGGATGGAGGAGGAATGTTTATTCAAAGAAAAACTAGTCTGCTGTTACGAAAAAGAAGGTAGAATAGAAATTTGATTTTTTAAAATGCCCTAATCACCTGGGCAGTAGCCCAGGTCTACTTTTGCTTGAGTATTCTATCTTTTATTCTTCTTCTGATAGTTTATTATTTAATCTTTTATTCAATAAATATGTATTAAGAACCTAAAATACCAGGAATCATTCAAGGCCTGAGAATACAGCAATGAATGAATATGACACATAACCTGCTTTTATAGATCTTACATTTCAATGGAAGGACATAGACAATTAACAAATATATTACACAGGTTGAGCATCCTAATAAAAAGTCTGAAATCCAAAATGCTCCAAAATCCAAAATGTTTTGACCACTGACATGACAACATAAGGAGAAAATGTCTACACCCGATCTCTTGTGATGGGATGCGGCCAAAACTTGGTTTAATGCACAAAATTACTTAAAATATTGTATCAAGTTACCTTCAGGCTATGTGTATAAGGTATATATAAAATATAAACTTCGTATTTAAACTTCGGTTCCCTCCCCCAAGATACCTCATTATGTAAATGCAAATATTCCAAGATCCAAAACACCTCTAGTCTCAAGCATTTTGAATAAGGGACAGTCAACCTGTATGCCATGTAAAAATTAGCAAAATAGAGAAAAATCAATCAGAGAAAGGTAAAAAGAACAATGCTGCAGGATGCATGTAGTTGATATTTCATAAAAGATAGGGAAGTTCTCTCTGATATGGTATTATTTCAGCAAGAAGAGATGGAAAGTCATGCAGATGGCTGGGGCAGAGGGTTGGGATTTAGGCAGATGAAGCCAGTGGTGAGAATATTGGAAATTTAAAGTAACAGTGAAGAGGTCAGTGTGTCTGGAATGGAGCGAGGAAGTGAACACTTACAGGAGAAGGACAATAGGGTTAGCAACAAATCCTAATCATATAAGGTATTAATTCTCAGTGACTTTGGTAAGTAATTTGACTTTTATTCTGAGTAAAATGGGAATTTGTGGGACTATTTCGAAGTAGAGTGAAAGGAAGGAAGGAATAGATTATTAAACATATTGGGGGATAGCATTAACAGGATTTGCTGACAGATTAGATTTCAATGTAAGGTAATATTTAGCTTGATCAACTTTAATGATGAGCTTGCATTTATTGAGAAAGAAAGAATGCAGAATATAGAAAGAGGAATTTGGGAGGCACAGTGTAGGGCAGGAATCATTATTTCAGTTATGAACATGCTGATTTTGAAATGTCTGTTGTATATCGAAGGGAAGATATCCAGTAGACAGAAGGGAGCGTCCATTCACGCAGAAAGGTCTGGCCTGAAGATACAAATACGTAAAATTATCAGGGAAAAAGCTTTTAAAGTTATTAGACTGGATGAAATACTCTCTTATGTAATTATAGAGAAGAAAGCATATATTAAAAAATGAACTTTAAGATCCTTCCAATTTTAGATGTTAGGGACCAGAGAACAGCCCATCAAAGAAGGCCAAGAAATAGGGCCTGATGTCAGTGAACTAAGACTACGAGATGACCCAGAAGCCCCCCACCCCCCAAAAAAAGAGGGGAGGAGGCAAGTACTGGCTGGAATGTCAAATGTCGTAGCCACTTTGGAAAATAGTTTGGCATCTTCTGGAGAAGTTAATACAAATTACATGATCCAGCAATTACTCTCCTAGATAGCTACCTGATAAAATTTATTTAATTTTTTATTTATTTAGTTTTTGGAGACGGAGTCTTGCTCTGTCACCCAGACTGGAGTGCAGTGGTGTTGTCTCGGCTCACTGCAACCTATGCCTCCTAGGTTCGACTGATTCTCATGCCTTAGTCTCCCAAGTAGCTGGGATTCCAGGTGCAGACCAGCATGCCTGGCTAATTTTCTGTACTTTTACTAGAGAGGGGGTTTCACCAGGTTGGCACCAGGTTGACAAAGGGAAGACACTAGTGTTTATAGCATAATTATTCATAAATGTCAAAAAGTAGGAACAATCCAAATGTCCATCAACTAATCCATGGACAAATAAATATGGTATATGTATAAAATTGAATACTATTTGGCAACGAAGAGTAACAAAGAACTCATACATGCTAAAACATACATAAACCTCAAAAACATACTAAGTAAAAGAGACAAAAATGCCACATATATCATATGATTCCATTTATGTGAAATTCAAGAAAACGCAAATCTATATAGACAGAAAGTAGTTTAATGGCTGTCTGGGGCTGGGAGTGAAATGGGAGTAACTTACTGATAGACACACACGACATTTTGGGGGTAATAAAAATTTTCTAAAATTGGATGGTGGTGATGTTTGCACAACTCTAAATTTTATAAAATTTATTGAATTGTACACTTAAAATTGGTGCATTTTATTTTCTGAAACATATATACTCCAATACACCTGTTAAAAGAGGAAGTAGTTGATCTTGCCAAAATTTTTTAGACAGGACAAGTTACATAAAGAATGATATTTATTTGAGCTTAGAATTTCACAACATGGAGTTATCAGTATAGTTTACAAGAGTTATCTGCATGGTCCTGTCGGAACAAATATTTGCTTTTATTGTTGAAAAGATAATGGGAGACTAAACAATGAAAGATATCAACCATGCCTCAAGTTAGTTTATTGGATTAAGATGAAGTATTCCATTACATCTGCCTAACAAAAGCTAAAGAAAATTCACTTTGATAAACAACCACACTCTTCAAAATTTTTCATGTGCAATGTCTAACAATTAGTCTAAAATTACCAAGCATGTCAAGACAGTATCAACAGACAATACACATATTAGAAGCAGACCTACATTCTAGAGTTGAAGATACTAGCTACATTTAAAATAGCACTGATTAATCTTCAGAAAAAATGATAAAAAGGTAAAGAATTTCAACAGATAACTGAAATTTATAAAACAAAATAATTGTAATTATAGAATTTAATAAAATAACTGAAACTCAACACTTGTATTTGTCAGCAGATTAAACAGAGTATTAGTGATCTCAAATATTGGTTGTCAGAAAAGATACAGATCTCTCCAACATTGAGAGAAAAAAAGAGAGAATAAAGAAAATAATCTGAGTCACATGGGACACAATGAAATGCTCTAACATGTTTGTATTATTAAAGTCCCAGACAGGAAGAAAAAAAAAAAGGATAGAAGCATTACACAAATATTTTTGAAAATGTACAAAACTGAAGAAAGACATTGACACATTGGCCCTCTCAGGTTGAGGAAGCTCTGTGAACTACCAGAACAAAAATGAGACAAATATATGTGTGTATATATATTGTGCATACATGTATTGTGTGTGTGTATATATTGTGCATATATATACATACATATATATGCACTATATATGTGTATACACATACATTTTCATACAGACAATATATATTCTCATACAGAATATATAATATATACATATTCTCATCAAGGAATATTATATTGGTGAAACCTGAAGACAAATATTGTATGAAGTTACCTTCAGGCTATGTGTTTAATGGTGTATATTTAGACTTGGGTTCCCTCCCCAAGATACCTCATTTTGTATATGCAAATATTCCAAAATCCAAAACACCTCTAGTCTCAAGCATCTTGAATAAGGGACAGTCAACCTGTATGCCATGTAAAAATTAGTGAAATAGAGAAAAATCAATCAGAGAAAGGTAAAAAGTACAAGGCTGAAAGATGCACATAGTTGATATTTCATAAAACATAGGAAAGTTCTGATATGGTGATATTTCAGCAAGAAGAGATGGGAAGTCATGCAAACGGCTGGAGCAGAGGGGATGGTGGGGAGGGGATTTTCGGCAGATGAAGACAAAGAAAAAATGTGAAAACATACACAGGAAAAAAATGCACATTGCCTTAAAGGGGCAACAATTAGATTTATGGTTGATTTCTTAACAGAAACGATGGAAGCCAGAATACAATGGAATTGCAAATTTAACTTCTGAAAAAAAAAAAATCTCCCTACCTAGAAATCTATGATGAGCAAAAAATATTCTACAAAATATATAAAAAATAAAGATGAACAAGTAAATGTTCCTCACCAACCACATATTAAATGACATGCTGAAAACTAGTTTTCAAATAGAAGCAACTCAAATGCAAAAGGATGCACACAAATTTACAGAACAAAGAGAAATGGAAAAAGAAAACGTGGCTAAATCTAAATCAATAATAGAAAATAGTAAATGAAATAAAAATCATAGTAATAATGGAGTTTAGGTAAATATAAAATACATAACCAGAATAGAACACAACAGTTACTGAAGGAGTCTTTATATTGTACAGAAATATTGAAAGTTTATGTTTTTCATTATATTTGAATGTGGTGAGTATTAAGACTGTTGTTTTGAGTAATAGCCTCTAGGGTAGCCACTAAAATGATAATGAAAGAATTCATTAATAAAGAGATAAGAAATGAAATGCTTTCAAAATATTTTATTAATCCAAAAGAAGTCAATGAAAGGATAGGCAAATAAACACAGACAGATTTGGTAAACAAAATAAACACAAAATGGCACATAGATCTGAATATATAGGTGACTAAACTGGCATATCTCCTAATACTTTAATTAATATACAAAGATTACAAGACTGTTAGAAACCACAAAGCCTTAACCATGCTTAAAATATAAGGATGTAGATTAAAAAGGATAGAAATGTATACCATGAAATATAATTTTTTTTAAAAGGTAGTGAGCTCTATTAACATTAGAGTAGTCTTATAGCAAAACACCATTCTAGTGACAAAAAGGAATATTTCATAATAAAAAAGTAATTCCAACAAAAATATGCAAATTATAAATTTTTATGCATATAATCATGTAGCTGTGAAATGTATTAAGCAAATTTAACAAATCCACAGAATTTTTTACATACCTCCCACAGTAATTGATGGAAGAAGCAGAGAAATTAAGGAAATAGATGATGTGAAAAAACAAAATTAATAAGTACCATGTAGAAATTATAATTTCCAATAATTACAGAATATACATTTTAGATAAGACATTAATCAAAAGTGATTTATCTAGGAACATAAAGCAAATTAGCAAAATTTCAAATGATTATCATAACACAGAGTGTGTTCTCAGATTCCTGTGAACTTAAATTAGCGAATAATGTTAGAAAGATAACTTAAAACATCCCAAATAATTGGAAATACAACAATGCACATTTTCAGAAAGCTCTTTGTCAAAGAAAAATCCTAAATGGAAATGTAAAAATATTTAGAAAAAGCTGATGGTAATTAGTCATATTATGGGAAGCAGCTAAAGAGTAAACAAGAGTAAACATGCAACCTTAAGTACATATATTACAAAGGACTAAATTACAATGAGAAAGAACAAAAAGTAGAAGGGGGAAAATAATAAAGACCAAACTTTAATGATACAGAAAATAAATATGGAAAAAGGCACCGAAGCTACATGTTTGTTCTTTGAAAAATTCATATGTATATGCTTTTAGCAAAACTGATGAAAAACAAAAATAAAAGCTACCAATTACCAGCACCAGAAATGAAAAAACAAAGACACCAGTACAGACCCTATATATGTAACATACTGCCATGAAAATAGTTATGAGCAAGTCTTTGCCAATAAATTTAAACAAATAAAATTGACACTTTTTAAACAAAAGCACAAATAAACTTACTATTAATTTTTAGAAATTATTTTCTCTATGCATTAAAATTTAAATATATAGCCTAAAACTTTTCAAATAAAATGTTTTGATAAAAACCTTGTCTGAGGCCAGGCACGGTGGCTTATGCCTGTAATCCCTGCATTTTGGAAGGACGAGGCCAGTGGATCACATGAGGTCAGGAGTTCCAGACCAGCCTGGCCAACATGATGAAACCCCATCTCTAATAAAAACACAAAAAATTAGTTGGGCGTGGTGGTGCACGCCTGTAGTCCCAGCTACTTGGGAGGATGAAGCAGGAGAATCGCTTGAATGCAGGAGGTGGAGCTTGCAGCGAGCCAACCTCACGCCACTGCACTCCAGGCTGGGTGACAGATTAAGACTCTAAATAAATAAATAAAGTAAACTTCATCAAAAGGACATCATAAGCGAATTATTCCAAACTTCCAAGTAAGAAATAAAGTCAAGCATTTAGAGAAACTAAAAAAATGGAGTAATTCCAATTTTTAATTTGCAAGGCCAGAATAGCTTATTGCTGAAATTGGATGAGAGCACGATAAAGGGGAATTCAAGGCCAACTTTCTCTCATGAACATGAATACACATTTCCTCCACAAAATAATAGCAAATAAATTCTGCTGTCACATCATTCCTGGACATTTGTCAGTTTTAAGTGCAAAGCAAGGGGTAAGAATCCAAGGCTACTGTTGCACATCTGAGAAACCAGCGGAGCTTTGGGCCATTTCCCAGGGCTGGAAAGACACAAATGAATTCTTGAGGGACTATGAATAAATTGGCATTGCACTGTAAGACATCTAATGTATTTTGAAGCTGCACGGGTGGGAAACTAAACTCTAAGGCGATAGCCTCTGAAAAACAAGGAGAATTGTCCAGTTTCCCCTGTGCAAAAAAATTAGAGCTCAAGAAAGACCCCTTGAACATGCCAGGCACTCAGCCCTAGAATGAATGTCATCACTTCTATGCCTTAGGAGTAGGGGCAAGTCAGAGACAGACTATGCCCTACCAAAACAATAAGCCTATCTCTAGTCAACCCAGGTACCAATTTTGACTCAGTCTTTCTTCCTAGCAGAGGAGACAGCAAATCCTCCAGGGAAGTCTATATTATTTAGTCTTCTTCATTCAATAAAAACGAATAAGCATGCCAGGAGCAAAGAGCAGGAAACCAACCACCAAAAATGATAGTTTACATAGATCCATAATCCATCGATATATTGAACTTAAAAGACAGGGACTTAAAATAATTATAATATGTTCCAGAAAGGAAAAGATAAAAATTTGGAAAATCTCCCAAGAGAATTAGACATTCAACAAAAATAAAAGGTGATTCTTTGAGAATATAAGTACATAACTGGCAAACCACACCTAGCCAACAACAAGAAAAGCAGAGAAAACACAAATTACTAACATCAAGAACGATAAGAGAGTATCAGCAAAATATAAACATTAAATATAATGAATATATTATAAACTATACATAATTTTGGAAATATACTTGAAATAAATTTCATTAAAATTATATTTAAAAAAACACATACAATAGAAAGTCTTGTTGTTTATAATGTTGTTTAAAAAATTTACTCATAGTTAAAAATATTTTTAAAAACAAAACTCCAGACCCAGGTGTCTTCACCAGTAAATTTCTCTAGTAACTGAAGAAATAATATCTAACCAACTTGTTCAGTTAATTGGAAAAAAAAAGAGGACTTCCCAAAATTTTTTGTGGTGAATGTCTTGATAGTTGCAAAGTGCTCCATAAAGTTGAAAAATCATTTATGATTTTACAAAATATCAAATAATAAAAAGCAATTGATTTAATCTTTTTAAAAATCCACAATAATACTTACAGAATACATCATATTCAGTGATGAGTTATAGAAAGTTTTCTAGCTGGACGTGAACCAGGAGGTTTACCATCACTATTACTAGTTAACCTTTTCCTGGAAAGTCTAGCCAATACAATAAAATAAAATGAAAAGCCTAAGGATTAGAAATAGAAAAAAAATAAATGCCACTTTTCCCACATGACATTTTTGTATTCATAAAAATTCAAAAGAAACTAGAAACAAAGTATTAGAATTAATAAATTTGGCAAGGTTTCTGACTGTGTTAATATAAAAATTCAATGAAATTTTTATGTAACATGAACTGGAAAATCAATTGTAAATGTCATCATTACAAAACTTCTAAAATACATCAAATAACAAAAGAAGCACATAATCTCTACACACAAAAAATGTGAAATATAAATGAGAGAAATCTAAGAAGACCTAAATAGAGGGATATACCATATTTATGTATTATAAGACTGGTGTAAAAATATTCCTCCCCTCCAAATTGCTCTATATATTCAATGCAATCTCAATACAACTTTCAATAGAATACTTTTTTATAAAATGAAAATTCGATTCTAAAATTTATACAAATCTATGAAGAGCTAAGAAAATTCAAGATGATCTTAAAACAGAAAGAAGTGATAAATGTTAGAGATGATGGATATGCTAATTACCCTCATCTGATTATTATACATTATACGTATTGAAGCAACTTTATGTACCCCATGAATATGTACCATTATTATTTCATACATTTAAAAAAAATAGAATTGTAAGTCACTCAGGACTTGCTTTATGAATCTTGGTGCTCCTGTATTGGGTGCATATATATTTAGGATAGTTAGCTCTTCTTCTTGAATTGATCCCTTTACCGTTATGTAATGGCCTTCTTTGTCTCTTTTGATCTTTGTTGGGATAAAGTCTGTTTTATCAGAGACTAGGATTGCAACCCCTGCCTTTTTTTGTTTTCGATTTGCTTGGCAGATCTTTCTCCATCCTTTTATTTTGAGCCTATGACTCCCACACAATAATAATGGCAGACTTTAACACCCCACTGTCAACATTAGACAGATCAACGAGACAGAAAGTTAACAAGGATACCCAGGAATTGAACTCAGCTCTGCACCAAGAGGACCTAATAGACATCTACAGAACTCTCCACCCCGAATCAACAGAATATAGATTTTTTTCACCTATTCCAAAATTGACCACACAGTTGGAAGTATAGCTCTCCTAGGCAAATGTAAAAGAACAGAAATTATAACAAACTGTCTCTCAGACCACAGAGCAATCAAACTAGAACTCAGGATTAAGAAACTCACTCAAAACCGCTCAACTACATGGAAACTGAAACCTGCTCCTGAATGACTACTGGGTACATAACGAAATGAAGGCAGAAATAAAGATGTTCTTTCAAACCAATGAGAACAAAGACACAACATACCAGAATCTCTGGGACGCATTCAAAGCAGTACTTAGAGGGAAATTTATAGCACTAAATGCCCACAAGAGAAAGCAGCAAAGATCCAAAATTGACTCTCTAGCATCACAATTAAAAGAACTAGAAAAGCAAGAGCAAACACATTCAAAAGCCAGCAGGAGGCAAAAAATAACTAAAATCAGAGCAGAACTGAAGGAAATAGAGACATAAAAAACCCTTCAAAAAATTAATGATTGCAAGAGATGGTTTTTTGAAAGGATCAACAAAACTGATAGACCGCTAGTAAGACTAATAAAGAAAAAAAAAGAGAAGAATCAAATAGACGCAATAAAAAATGATAAAGGGGATACCACCACCGATCCCACAGAAATACAAACTACCATCAAAGAATAGTACAAAAACCTCTACGCAAATAAACTAGAAAATCTAGAAGAAACGGATAAATTCCTCAACACATACACTCTCCCAAGACTAAACCAGGAAGCTAACTCTCTGAATAGACCAATAATAGGATCTGAAATTGTGGCAATAACCAATAGCTTACCAACAAAAAAGAGTCCAGGACCTGATGGATTCACAGCCAAATTCTACCAGAGGCACAAGGAGGAACTGGTACCATTTCTTCTGAAACTATTCCAATCAATAGAAAAAAAGGGAATCCTCCCTAACTCATTTTATGAGGCCAGCATCATCCTGATACCAAGGCTGGGCAGAGACACAACCAAAAAAGAGAATTTTAGACCAATATCCTTGATGAACATTGACGCAAAAATCCTCAATAAAATACTGGCAAACCAAATCCAGCAGCACATCAAAAAGCTTATCCACCCTGACCAAGTGGGCTTCATCCCTGGGATGCAAGGCTGGTTCAATATACACAAATCAATAAACGTAATCCAGCATATAAACAGAACCAAAGACAAAAACCACATGATTATCTCAATAGATGCAGAAAAGGCCTTTGACAAAATTCAACAACGCTTCATGCTAAAAACTCTCAATAAATTAGGTATTGATGGGATGTATCTCAAAATAATAAGAGCTATCTATGACAAACCCACAACCAATATCATACTGAATGGGCAAGAACTGGAAGCATTCCCTTTGAAAACTGACACAAGACAGGGATGCTCTCTCTTACCACTCCTATTCAACATAGTGTTGGAAGTTCTGGCCAGGGCAATCAGGCAGGAGAAGGAAATAAAGGGTATTCAATTAGGAAAAGAGGAAGTCAAATTGTCCCTGTTTGCAGATGACATGATTGTATATCTAGAAAACCCCATTGTCTCAGCCCAAAATCTCCTTAATCTGATAAGCAACTTCAGCAAAGTCTCAGAATACAAAATCAATGCACAAAAATCACAAGCATTATTATACACCAACAACAGACAAACAGAGAGCCAAATCATGAGTGAACTCCCATTCACAACTGCTTCAAAGAGAATAAAATACTTAGGAATCTAAGTTACAAGGGACATGAAGGATCTCTTTAAGGAGAACTACAAACCACTGCTCAATGAAATAAAAGAGGATACAAACAAATGGAAGAACATTCCATGCTCATGGGTAGGAACAATCAATATCATGAAAATGGCCATACTGCCCAAGGTAATTTACAGATTCAATGCCATCCCCATCAAGCTACCAATGACTTTCTTCACAGAATTGGAAAAAACTACTTTAAAGTTCATATGGAACCAAAAAGGAGCCCGCATCGCCAAGTCACTCCTGAGCCAAAAGAACAAAGCTGGAGGCATCACACTACCTGACTTCAAACTATACTACAAGGCTACAGTAACCAAAACAGCTTGGTACTGGTACCGAAACAGAGATATAGATCAATGGAACAGAACAGAGCCCTTAGAAATAACGCCGCGTATCTACAACTATCTGATCTTTGACAATCCTGAGAAAAACAAGCAATGGGGAAAGGATTCCCTATTTAATAAATTGTGCTGGGAAAACTGGCTAGCCATATGTAGAAAGCTGAAACTGGATCCCTTCCTTACACCTTATACAAAAATTAATTCAAGATTGATTAAAGACTTAAACGTTAGACCTAAAACCATAAAAACCCTAGAAGAAAACCTAGGCATTACCATTCAGGACATAGGCATGGGCAAGGACTTCATGTCTAAAACACCAAAAGCAATGGCAACAAAAGCCGAAATTGAGAAATGGGATCTAATTAAACTAAAGAGCTTCTACACAGCAAAAGAAACTACCATCAGAGTGAACAGGCAACCTACAAAATGGGAGAAAATTTTCACAACCTACTCATCTGAGAAAGGGCTAATATCCAGAATCTACAATGAACTCAAACAAATTTACACGAAAAAAACAAACCACCCCATCAATAAGTGGGCAAAGGATATGAACAGACACTTCTCAAACGAAGACATTTATGCAGCCAAAAGACACATGAAAAAAATGCTCATCATCACTGGCCATCAGAGAAATGCAAATCAAAACCACAATGAGATACCATCTCACACCATTTAGAATGGCAATCATTAAAAAGTCAGGAAGCAACAGGTGCAGGAGAGGATGTGGAGAAACAGGAACACTTTTACACTGTTGGTGGGACTGTAAACTAGTTCAACCATTGTGGAAGTCAGTGTGGCGATTCCTCAGGGATCTGGAACTAGAAATACCATGTGACCCAGCCATCCCATTACTGGGTATATACCCAAAGGACTATAAATCGTGCTGCTATAAAGACACATGCACACGTATGTTTATCGCGGCACTATCCACAATAGCAAAGACTTGGAACCAACCCAAAAGTCCAACAATGATAGAATGGATTAAGAAAATGTGGCACATAGACACCATGGAATACTATGCAGCCATAAAAAATGATGAGTTCATGTCCTTTGTAGGGACATGGATGAAATTGGAGATCATCATTCTCAGTAAACTATCGCAAGGACAAAAACCAAACACCGCATGTTCTCACTCATAGATGGGAATTGAACAATGAGAAAACATGGACACAGGAAGGGGAACATCCCACTCTGGGGACTGTTGTGGGGTGGGGAGAGCGGGGAGGGATAGCATTAGGAGATATACCTAATGCTAAATGACGAGTTAATGGGTGCAGCACACCAGCATGGCACATGTATACAAATGTAACTAACCTGCACATTGTGCACATGTACCCTAAAACTTAAAGTATAATAATAATAATAAAAATAGAATTGTAAAAATAAAGAGAAAATAGAATATCGAGATGGAAGACTTACACTACAAACTATCAAAATAATTATAAAGCTGCTGTAATTAAGACATGGTGGTATTGGCACAAAGTGGGACAAATGGATGCCAGAAGTAGAATAAGAATTCAAAACTTAGCCCTCACGTATACAGTCTCCTGTATTTTGACAAAATTCTCAATCGAGAGCAGTAGGGAAAAAAATTACATTTTCTATAAATGGTTCTGGAGCAAATGCATATACAAGGAGAAAAATAACTTTGACCTCTACTTCGCTCCACTTCCAGGGTGATTCTAGATCTACATATAAATGGTAAGGCAATCTGGAGAATCAGAATGCAAAAATACACTAAAAATAGATGAAAGGGCTGGTATACAGCCATGTACCACATAATGACGTTGTGGTCAATGATGGGCAGCATATACCACAGAGGTCCCGTAAGATTATAATGGAGCTGAAAAATTCCTGCCACCTAGTGTCCTTGCAATAAAGATAAGATTGTAGCACAATACATTCTTCATCTGTTTATTGTTTTTGTTTTTGTTTTGATGCTGGTGTAAACAAACCCACTGCACTGCCAATCATATAAAAGTACAACACATGCAATGAAGTGTAGTACCTAATACTTGATAATGATAAGTGACTATGTTACTGAATACTATACATTTTATATTAGATTTTACTCTAATTATAAAAAAAACTAACAGTCAACAGCCTTAGGCAAGTCTTGCAGGAGGCGTTCTAGAAGAAGGCATTGTCATCATAGGAGGTGACAGCTCCACGTGCTATTGCCCCTGAAGACCTTCCAGTGGGACAAGATGTGGAGGCGGAAGACAGTGATATTAATAATCCTCACCCTGTGTAGGCTGAGGTTAATGTGTGTGTTTGTGTCTTAGTATTTAACAAAATATTTTAAAAGTTTAAAAAAAATTAAACAGTAGAAACTTACAGAATATATATAAAAAACATTTTTGTGCAGCTGTAGTGTTTGTTTTAGACTGTTTTAACAAAAAGTTAAAAAAATAAAGTCTGTAAAGAGTTACAGTAAGCTGGCCGGGCTCAGTGGCTCACACCTGTAATCCCAGCACCTTGGGAGGCTGAGGTGGGTGGATCACCTGAGGTCAGGAGTTTGAGACCGCCCTCACCAACACGGTGAAACCCTTTCTCTACTAAAAATACAAAAATTAGCCAGACGTGGTGGCAGGTGCCTGTAACCCCAGCTACTCAGGAGACTGAGGCAGGAGAATCACTTAAACCCGAGAGGTGGAGTTTGCAGTGAGCTGAGTGCCACAGCACTCCAGCCTGGGTGACAGAGTGAGACTCTGTCCCCCACCCCAAAAAGAGAGTTACAGTAAGCTGTTTATTATTGAAGAAAGAAAAGTGTTTTTATAAATTTAGGGTGGCCTAAGTATATAGTGTTAATAAAGTCTCCAGTAGTGTGTGGTCATGTCCTCGGAATTAACATCCACCGACACACAGGGCAATTTACAGTCCCGCAAGCTCCATTCATGGTAAGTCCTATGCAGGTGTACTCTTTTTAATCTTGTATACCATGTTTTTACTGTACTTTTTCTATATTTAGATATGCTTAGATACACAAATACCATTGTGTTACAGCTCCCTACAGCATTCAGTATAGTAACATACTGTGCATCTTTTAACCTAGGAGAAATAGGCCAGATCTATCTCCCTATCCCTGTATCCCTCTAACCAACTAACCACTTACCCACCCAATCATTCATCCATTCCTCAATCCAACCATTCATGTATCCATCTACCTATCCAATCATGTGATCATGTGATCATCCAATCACCAATCCCCTAACCCAACTATTGATCGATCCATCCATCCATCCATCCATCCATCCATCCATCCACCCACCCACCCATCCAAATACCATAGAGCCTAGGTGTGCAGGAAACTACAGCATCTGAGTTTATATAGATATACTCTATGATGTTCCCACAATGACAAAATCACCTAATGGTGCACTTGTCAGAAGGTAACCCTATCATTAAGTGATGTGTATTGGACACATCACTGTATCGCACAACAGCAATTTTAAAACCTCTGAATCAAAAGACACCATTAAGAAAGCAAAAGAAGCCATTTGCCTCCTTCTCCCTCATCCTATTCAATGTGTGACACTAAAAGAGTCAGTGCAACACAGCAACTTCCAGTGGCTTGTGGTATATCTATCTATCTACACATCTCTCTAACCAACCACTTACCCACCCAATCATTCATCCATTCATTAATTCAGCCATTCATCTATCCATCTACCTATCCAACCATGTGATCATCTCCTCACCAACCCAACCCAACTATTCCTTCAACCATCTGTCCATCCATCCATTCAACCATCCATCTATCTATCCATCCACCCATTGACCTATCCATATCTATTTGTCTATCCATACATTCTTCCATCTTTCCATTCATGTGTAACTATGTATATAAACACACACGTGCACGTACACACATACACAGTTGTAAAGCAAACAATATAGCCACAAAAAGTGCATGACTTTTCGCCTTCAATTCCTTGATTAATGTTCGTAGGTCACTAAGTGGGTGTGACCTTCTGCAAGTCTGTAGAACGTAGCTATTAATAATAATACCACATGACGTAGCTGTGATGTGAAGTACAAGCACCCTGCACCCTGAAGTGTTATCTAGAAGTCAGTGCATTTTCTTCTCATGATGTCTTTCGAAAGGGTGGAAGATCTTTAGATCTGTGACTTAATTCAGTTTACTTTTCCCTCTGTCCATACTTGTCACAAAACAAATTTTGACCTTTTGTCCTCAATGAGTTTTTTTCATAGACATGAATTATCTAGAATTATAACCATCTTGTGATCTAATTTAAAGACAAGAAATTCCTGGCCACACTTTTAAATGTGGAAACATATACTTCCCTGTCCTCAAGAGACATGGGGGCCAAATATAAGCCAGGTTCAGAGAATTATGTCCGGATAATTTGCTCCCCCTAAGCAAGGATTGTTTTGTATCTGGTCACTTTATAAGGAGTTTGACATGTTGTCCTACAGACACAGTTCTATGAAATTTGAGAATGGCATTGGAGTAGCTGTTCTCTCCATGTTGTCTTACAGACACAGTTGTATGAAATTCGAAAATGGCTTTGGGGTAGCTGTTCTCTTCCCCTGCCTGGTCCTGGACATTCACGTGATGAAGGATACTATTGGGTGCCAATCTAAGTAGCAGGTTCTAAGCACATTTCAATGATGTTATCATATTCTTCCCTTCTCAGATAATAATTTGAATTTTTCTAAACTCCTCAAGCTTGCTAAATATTACTTTAGAAGTTCTATAAAAAGAAAAAAAGAATAGCAAAATGGATTACCATTAAAACTTGCTTAATATTCACATCACGGGATTTCGAGCACATTGTCTGATACTTAGTACTAGTCATAGTATGCTGACAAAGGCAGTCATAAAAGGGACAGTATGTTCCATTTTACTGAAAACAGTTTGTGGAGTTACACTTCTGCAAGATTATAAAGTAACAGGAAACTGAAAAAGACACTGCTTCTGAAGATGTGTTACCACAAGCTAGCATACTGCAAAGTTCCCCTGGAACATTTTAATTCTTCTCTTAGATACAGAAAATGGAAAGGTGTTTCAGATAAAACACTTCTCAAGATATTGGTGGAAAATGGGAATATCGGGTTTAATAACCCTGGAGCCAAGATTTTAAAAAATAAGAGGTAGTGCAAGAAAGCAATAATCTCAAATTGTTACTCTTACTCTACCCTTATCTTTTCATCTTCAGAGCTGCACTTTTACATGGGTAACAAACCCTAGCTTGCTTACAACCGCACTCATTAATTCCCTTCAGCCTAATTCTATGTTCCCTCTGTGTGGGGAGACAATTTTTCATGGGTCTCCTGTATCTCTGTGTAGTCTTGTGATGTATGGAAGTGACTTCTTCTTGTTCCAGACTACTGTTTCAGGAATGCTTGTATAGCAAACATCTTCAGAAGGCAGCGTGTCTCTCTCTAAAGCAAAGGGCAGGCAGGCTTACTGCCCATTATTAAAGATTTGGTTTCCCAACCTCAGGGTTCCATTACACATGCAAGTGACATCTGGACTTCATGTGTCATCCCGAGGGAATCAGGACTCAGGGAACTTGCACAAAAATGATGATGCTCTGACTACTGCTCCTGCCGTGAGTACTAACCTGTCCTTCATTATTGATCCCAGAGGCTCATGGCTTCTATCAGAACCTGGGGAACTATAGAAAGCTAATTTGTTAGTTTGCAAGCAGGGTAAAACCTCAGACCCTTAACAGTTCTTCACACAACACAAACTCCAAAATCATCCAGGTTTGAAAGCTTAGAGTTAAAAGCCTCATACCAATTAATTGACAAGTACTGATTATATTAAAGCCAAGTATTGATAATGGCATTTGAAATCTTACTAGTTATAAGTGCATTACATATATATATAAGATGCATGTATGTATACATGCATATGTAGCCTTCATTATTATGTATTGTCTCTCTACATACAGAATATTTGAGGTGCAGAGAAAGCAAATAACTTTCCCCAGTCTACCCAACTAGTACCTAGTGGACCTGAGATTCCAGCCCTCTATGCTTGTCCTTGCCACCTGAGCCCTTACCCACCCTGCTATATATGTCTCTAATTGATTTCCTTCTTTTTCCCCTTCATTCTTTGGACACTATCATTTCTAGGCATCTAGAGAACCAAATATCTCATGGTCTAACTTCAAAGTCCCATAGTGAACTAACTTCATACTGCCTATTGTAAAATAGGCACACAATTTACTGATGTAATATACTAAATTAGTAATATAAGCATTCTGAGCTAATCACTCTGAAGATTCCTTTCTTCCCTATAAAAGTCAAAATGGAAGTCAGGAGAAGAGATTCATTGTACTTGAAGGATCTAGGAAAAATGTCTAGAGAATAAAGCACAAATTTGAGTAAATTAGTGCCACTGAACATTCACAGTGTTATTTGTTTTTCTGTTGCTGTTTTAGTTTGCTAAGGATAATGGCCCCCAGCTCCATCCATGTCTCTGCAAAGGACATGATCTCATTCATTTTTATAGCTGCACAGTATTCCATGGTATATATGTACCACATTTCCTTTATCCACTCTATCATTAATGGGCATTTAGACTGCGCACCTACAACCATCTAATCTTTAACAAACCTGACAAAACAAGCAATGGGGAAAGAATTCCCTGTGTAATAAATGCTGGGAGAACTGGCTAGCAATATGTAAAAATGTCAAACTGGGCCCCATTCTTACACCATATATCAATATAAAAATCAACTCAAGATGGATTAAAGACTTAAACATAAAACCAAAACTATTAAAATCCTAGAAGAGAAACTAGGCAATACCATTCAGGACACAGGCAAAGGTAAGTATTTCATAATGAAGACACCAAAAGCAATTGCAACAAAAGCAAATTTTGACAAATGGGATCTAATTAAACTAAAAAGCTTCTGCACAACAAAAGATACTCTCTACAGAGTAAACAGACAGCCTACAGAATCAGAATAATATTATTTTCTTTCTTGCAAAACATATCTCATTGAGAATGCTGTTATACAAGATTACTATTCATGACATCCTGCTTTAATTCAAAGGTCAGTGGGCTTCTCCATTAGAAATTCTATTTTCTTACTTCAAAATTAGACTTGGAAATATAAGATTACATTCCAATTTCATAAATGGAATATATTTATATAGAAATTTTTAAGCTGCATTTTGAATGATTTAAAAAAATAATTCTAATATAGGGGTGCCATATTTGGCAAATAAACATATGGACTATACAGTTAAATTATAATTTCAAATAAACAGTATTTTTGTTAGGATAAATAATATGTCCCATGTGAAATTTGGACATACTTATACTGAAAAAGTTATCCATTTTCTATCTGAAACTTATATTCAACTGGTGGTTCTATATTTTACCTGAAAACACTGTGTTACTATAAAATTACAGAAAGTGGTGAGTTTAAATGTCACAGAAGTTCAGACTGATATCAGCTTATCTTTTGGTATAGAAATAGATGTAGATGTAGAGATAGAGGTACTCTTACAGATATATAGATATGAATAAAAATTCTATGTGAATTCTTCATTATCTCATACAATTATAACATTCCCACATATCCTTTCTTTTTGATTAATAAAAAAGAATAGCGATGCTGAAATTTTATGCAGTTTAAACCATGACCACATTTTCTTGACCTGTAGTTATTATGTATTCTGGAAAGCTGTGCCATAGTACTCTATTTATCATAAAGTTTGTTTTATGTGAATATTCACACTGAATAGTGTCCCTGAATAATTTCAGAGCAATTTCTTCATAATAAATTATCCTTTTATACAGCCTGAACTTGTATATCTCTTTTTGGACCAAGTAGTATAACCAAGTGCTTAATAAAATAACCCATGTATTTTTAACAATTAGATTTTAATTTGATGATAAAAAGATTATGCTTTACTTAAGTCCCTAATCACAAACAAAGTGCACAGAACAGCTTATCAGCTTTAAGCCCTGCAGACATCTCTGAACTCAGGAGGCATATAAAGGCCCCTGGACTAGATTGACTTCCTTCCCTTCCTAGTTTTAAGTACATGTTTGAAGTCAAAGATTAGGTCACTAAAGACATGCAGTAAGAGATTCCACAAGAACTGATCCAGTGAAGTACCAGAAGTGGATAAAATTTACATGATTTACAGTGAGTAAACAGAAAAACAAAGGCCTAAGATTTTAAAACAAAAGAAAAAAGGGAAGGAGAACATAATACAAAAGGAGAACACACGATTCACTTCAGAAAGACATTTCTGAAGTATCTACTTTCATAATCCCAATTGAAAGCATATCTTTCAAAAAAAACTATACGAAATCTTGGATTATAAGGCTATAGACAGATATGAAAATATATGGCCAAGGCAAAAAGAAATCTACAGAGAGTCAGATTAAATATGGAATAGTTTGTATTTAATAGAATCAAAAGTTTAATTGTAGAAATATATACTAGAATCAATTGAACACAACCAATACTGTAGAAAATTCAATCAATAGGGCAGATAAAAAGCTTAAGAAACCACCACATGTTCATGAATAAGAAAGACAAACAGTTAAACATAATCTGAGAGAAGATATAAAATAGGTATAATTAATATGAAATTGCATGTAATCTGTGTTCCTTGGAAAGACACAGAGTGACAAAAAAGCAACATTAAATGCATAATATGAAAAGAGAAATTCTGGGATGGAAGGTCTGAATCTGCTAGTGGAAGAGCATTCTGAAGCAGCAAAATTTCCTTGAAAAAAAATCAAACATGTAGACCCCATCTGATGAAAGTTTTACACTTGAAGTAAAGGAAATAATCTTGAAGTATTAAAGTGGAAAAATTAGATCAATGACACAGAAAGAAAAATTCTGTTGAATGCAGATTTCTTCTTCCTAACATCAGAATTTTTCAGTTAAATATAGAAAAGCATATGACTTAAAATTCTATATTCAGTAATTTATTCAACAAACATTATTAAAGACCACTCTTGTACAAAACACTGGACTAGGGGTGCTATACTTTTAGGTCTTCATTTATGTTTGGAGACAACAGAAGGGTGTATCAGTCTGTTTTCATGCTGCTAATAAAGATATACCTGAGACTGGGTCATTTACAAAGAATAAGAGGTTTAATGGACTCACAGTTACACATGGCTGTGGAGATCTGACAATCATGGTAGAAGGCAAAGGAGAAGCAAAGTCATTTTACATGGTGGTAAGGAAGAGAGAGCTTGTGCCGGGAAACTCCTTTTTATAAACCATCACATCTCATGAGACTTATTCACTATCATGAGAACAGCACGGGAAAGACCTACCCCCATTATTCAATTACCTTCCACCAGGGTCTCTCCCATGACAAGTGGGAATTGTGGGAACTACAATTCAAGATGAGATTTGGGTGGGGACACAGCCAAAGCATATCAAAAGGCTTAGCAAGTAGACCTCCTACAGCCCTTTATGGGGGAGTATCCACAGAATTCTCCAAGATAAATCACATTGAGGAACTCCAAAGAAGAGAATCTGCAAAAGTAATATAACTAGAAAATAATCAACCAGACATGTATCTGCTACACTGTGTCCTCTGGGTAGAGATTGTGGCCTTAGAGAGCTGACCTCCTTTACCATGGCTAATAGGAAAAGCTAGATGCATTAGTCCGGGATACTTTCCTAAGGCTGGAAATAGGAACGTGCTGAAGAGAAATGATTCTGTTTTCCTTAAATGGCAGGAGACCCTTTGCTAAGGAGTGGAAGGCAGATACATTGGTGCTGTATTGGATCCTGCCACAGGGTTCCAGAAAACAAAACTGGGCTCTCTGCTCCCAGAGGGTAGCACTCTTCTCCTAGATTATCCAATGTCCAGGGTCCCAAGGAAGGGCCCTGGCCTCCTGGAGTATAGTTTCCTTTTGTATTTTCCTGGCATGTTTCCTTTCTCCCCTTTCCCAGCCGCATCCTCCAAAAACTTCCCATGGATCAAGTGGCATTGCGTGCCTCACAGTAAGAATGTGCTGCTGTACGACTCACTCTAGAGGGAGCTTTGCAGGTTCACTCTACAGAGAGCCCCTCTGCAGATGCTAGACACAGCCACACCTGCCTGTCATAGCCTCAAACCACAGATACCACCTGCAATGGCACTGGCTAAGTTTTGCCATTGGGCCGAAGGATAAAAGGACTGATGAGTAGCACACAATGCCATTTAAACTATTTTTATCTGAGTAATTCTTATAGTACGGTTATAAACCAGAATGCAAACATAATTTTATATGTTGACATATAAGATTTCTAATCTAAAATAAAAAATATTCATCTAACTTTTCAGATGAGTAACAGCCAGTACTGGTTTAAAATTAATCAGTGTAAAAATTGCCCTGAATTTCATGTGGGTGTCAATAGAGTTTATTTCTGATATTGATTATTACAAAAAAATTGCCTTGAATTTTTTTTAAATAGGTAAACTTTAGATAATGTAAAAACAGTGTATTACAATTCGCAGTTGCAAAAATGTGGAAGCAACCTAAATGCCCATCAAGCAATGAGTGGATAAACAAAATGTATATATACACCATGAAATACTACTCAGCCATAAAATGATATGAAATAATGGCCTTTGCAGCAACTTGGTTGGAGCTGGAGGCCATTATTCTTATCAGAATAACTCAGGAATGAAAAACCAAATACTATATGTTCTCTCTTTTACAAGACAGCTATGAGGATACAAAGGCATAAGAAGGATATAATGAACTTTGGAGGCTCGGGGAAGGGTGGGAGGTGGGTGAAGGATAAAATACTACCTACTTTATGTAGAGTGTACAGTGTACATGGCTCAGGTGACAGGTTCACCAAAATCTCAGAAATCACTGCTAAAGAACTTATCCACATAACCCAAAACCACCTGTTGGGTTCTGTACTCCCCAAAACGATTGAAAATAAAAATAATTAAGTAACAACACTGTATTCATCTGCTTGGGCTTCCATAACAAAATACTACAGACTGGATGGCTTAAACCACAGAAATGTACTTTCTCACAGTTCTGAAGGCTGGAAGTACAAGATTGGAGTGCTGACTGGTTTGGTTTCTGATGAACGCGCTCATTTGGTTTCCAGATGGCTGCTTTCTTGCCTTCTTGATATGTCATCATGACCTCTTTTGGAGCATCTGAGGGAGCTAAGACGGGAGGGAGGTGAAGCGGGAGAGGAGCAGGGAAGTGGGTGGAAAGGGATATGGAGGTGGAGAGAGAGCATGCAAACAAGAGCTCCAGCTTCTCTTCCTACAAGGACACTAATCCCATCAGACCAGAGCTCCATATTTAAGATCTGATTGAATCTTAATGACTTATTTATTCCAAATGCAGCCACACCGCAGTTAGGGCTTCAGGATATGAATTCTGGAGTGACCCAAACTGTCAGTCCATAACAAACAGCATATATTATTTCTATATTGCAGATAGAGGAAAGGAGTGGTGAGGAAGCTCATTCATGATAAAAGGAATAAGGAAAGACTAAGAAGGCATTAAAAGATGACAGAAGAGAGAGACTGTCAGTTAAGACTGCGGGAAAAATGGGAAAAGCTTCTCTTTCAAAGGCAAGACTCTCAGATTGGATTATTTAATTTCCAAAATAAGCTAGCAACACCATGAAAACAAAGCAATCGACAAACGTTAAAATTAAATATTCATAAGCTATGTCAAGCAATAACCAAAAGGCAAGGATTACAGTATAAAAAATAATGATGTAGAATTCAAAGTTAAAGACATTCATAATAGTTCATTATGAATATATAACAGAAAAACATCCCTTCAAAAATGCATATCATAGAAATATACAATGCAAAAACTGATTTTTAAAAAAGAGAGAAATCGATAGGCATGAAAGGGAACCTTGTGCACTCTCACTCAGTTGCATTTTAAACAAGCAAAATATAGAAAATTTATTAAAATGCATTCAGCATAGGTTATCTACCACATGAACAGAATGATATAATTTTTACTTGCAACGTTCAAGAGAAACAAATGAAAATGTGTTTGAATTAATAAGAAAGCTCAGTAGGATATACGGATTACAAAATATACAAAAATCAACTGCTTCCCTTTATACCAGAGATAATCATTAGGAAAACACGATGATAAATATCCTTTTCCCAAAAACTACTAAAAAATGTTGACAAGAAAATAAACTTTAAAGTAGATGTGCATAACTACATGAAGAAAACTACAGATCCATATAGAATGTCCTAAGAAATGGCTTAAATGGAAAATTCTTAAACAGCAAGAAATATGACAAAACTGTCAATTTACCCAAATTATAAATTATATGTCATTCTTTTATGGAATTTCCTTAGTTTCCTAGACCTGCTATAAGGAAGTGCCATAGGCTGCGAGGCTTAAACGGCCGACTATTTTCTCACAGTTCTGAGGGCTGGATGTCCAAGACCAAGATGTCGGCAGGGTTGGTTCCTCCTGAGATCTCTTTGACTTGCAGGCAGCCACCTTCTTCCTGCATCTTCATGTGGTGTTTCTTCTGTGCTCTTGCACCTCTGGTGTCTCTTTTTTGTGTGTCCTCATTTTTTTTTCAACAAGGATACAACTCCAGTTGGGTTAGGGCCCACCCTCAACGCCTCCTTTTAACTTAATCTCCTCTTTAAAAGCCCCATCTCCAAATTGTCACATTCTGAGGTTAGGATTTCAACACATGAATTTTGCAGGGGAGAACAGATGATAAAAATCAGCCCATAACAAGAATGTAGCAGGGAGTTAGTAAAAAATTACCAGTTGTGTTTTGTCACCTGCCTTCTTCACAGCTGATTTGGATTCTGCTTCAGTGAGTTAGGGGCAGAAGTGATGTGCTCCATTTCAGGCCTGGCCATAAAACAAACTTTTTTATTTTTATTTTTTGCCTTGAGACAGAGTCTCACTTTGTTGCCCAGGCTGGAGTGCAGCTGCGGCGCAATCTCAGCTCACTGCAACCTCCGCCTGCTGGGTTCAAGCGATCCTCCTGCTGACTAGCTGGGATTACATGCACGGATAGACCACCACACCCAGCTAGTTTTTGTATTTTTAGTAGAGACAGGGCTTCACCATGTTGGCCAGGCTGGTTGCAAACTCCTGACCTCAAGTGATCTGCCGGCCTCAGCCTCCCAAAGTGCTGGGATTACAGACATGAGCCCTGGTACTCGGCCCATAAAACACACTCTCAACCATCCCAGTTCTTCCTGCTTTCAAAGAGACTTTGAAGAACTTATATTTACATGGCAGCACATAAAAAAAAAAGGTGCCTGAATTTCTGAGTTACCCTAGAAGGCCACACACACACACTTGCATTAGGTTGTAATAGAAGTAAGAAACAACTAAAACAACTATTTTTGTTTGGTCATTTTTTCTTTTGTACTGCAGCAAGCATACATTAGACTAATAGAAAACACATGGAATACACACAATACCACATGTTCTTAAACATTCCCATTCAAGAATTTAAAAACTCTTCATAATTATTAATTATACCTTCCATTAAGCATTTACATATTTCATTAAAGAGGGATGGTCATCTAATAGTAGTGGAAATATTAAACCCAATCAACATCATTTTCTTGTGGGAGAACCTACTTTACTTCATAATCCAAGTTATCACAGAAGAAATAGCCCCTTTGAGGAACTTTGAATATGGTATGCTCTACAGAATCTCCAAAGATGAAAGGACAAGGCCCTATAGCGGGAGGAAAGCCCTTGAATAAGGCCCAAAGAATGAAGTAACATCAAAATAAATTAGCACCTAAGATGCAGCAGCTACATGTCCACAAACATGAAGATCTATTGACAAGAAAATCATGACCAGGTACAAAATCATCACCTTCTAAAACTCTAGGCCGCCATAGTTAGGGAAGATGTTTAATAGTGTTACAATGGACAGATGGAAGAGTTGATTATTCTGACAACTTCTGCTGTAATCCAACCTAACCAGCTGAGGGGCTAGGGGTTTTAAACCTTTATCACTACTTTCAAATGTAGACATCAAAGGGCAGAGTCATCAGAGCAGATACAGTCACGCAGCAAAGCCACTGTACCTCTCTCATCTGGAAGCTCTCTCCCAAAAATAACTGTGAGAGAATTTACAGTGCCCATTGAGGAGAAGTACTTCTTATAATTAGTTTTGATGACAATTTTAATTGAAATTTAGCCCTTGAATGCATGCATACAGAAAGAATGGGACATTTTTGAAAGAAGTGATGAAACTCTTACAAAGAGCCCAAGACCCTTACAAAACAGATTGGAACAAGGAAAGAACAGTGCACTAGGCAAAGAAAGAGCCAAAAATATGAATTAAAAAATGGAAATGAAACTTTGAATATGATGTACTCTATAGAATCTTGGTAAAAATAGGAAGTATTTTAGGACAGCTAAAAATTTTTATGATTGCATTAAGAAGGCTGTAATAGGCCAGGCTCAGTGGCTCATGCCTGTAATCCCAGCAGTTTGGGAGGTCAAGATGGGTGGATCACCTGACATCAGGAGTTTAAGACCAGCCTGGCCAGCATGGTGAAACCCCGTCTCTACTAAAAATACAAAAAATTAGCCAGGCGTGGTGGCAGGCACCTGTAATCCCAGCTGCTTGGGAGGCTGAGGCAGGAGAATCATTTGAACCTGGGAGGTGGGCTTACAGTGGGCTGAGATTGTGCCACTGCACCCCAGCCTGGATGACAGAGCAAAAAAAAAAAAAAAAAAAAAAAAAAAAAAGTCTCGGGGAAAAAAAAAAAGTCTGTAATAGAAGTGATATTCTACATACATGCATATACACATATGCACATACACCTACTACACAAGGTAACTATACTCTAAAGAGATGGGGCTTCATCCCATTAGTATAGGTTCAAATATTCCCAATGTTTCTTTTCCAA
The DNA here is from genome assembly GCF_029289425.2 of Pan paniscus. NCBI lineage: Eukaryota > Metazoa > Chordata > Mammalia > Primates > Hominidae > Pan > Pan paniscus. The sequence goes on from NC_073256.2 coordinate 20,752,930, forward strand.
ACACGTCACACCTGAGGAATGTTTTAGCTCATGGCAGCACTGGCTGCTTTCACAACTCCACACATATTTAAAATCTTGGCAGCTAGAAAATATTTTAAAAATGCCATTCTAGTCCTGCCTATCCAAAAGATAAATATTGTGCTATCTGAAATTACCATATAGATATAAGTTGCAGGTTGTTTTCACAATGTTTTTGGCATTTGTGGGGAAAAGGTTTATGTCCTTGTTTTCCTTTAAAAATTCATCATTTAACATGGGACAAAGATGCCTGAAATAAATCACATTGGCAACAACCAATAGACTCCAGATCATTCATCTTAGACAAGAATTTTAAAACTTTCAATAGTATTAAAATGTGCTTTTAATGATGAGACATGACATTCTTACCTTGTTTTATGTCATTTCTATCATTCTGAACAAAAATTTAATTTCAATTTAATTTCAACTTATCAAAGTCAAGATTTAAAAAACAGCCTGGGCCGAGCACGGTGGCTCACGCCTGTAATCCCAGCACTTTGGGAGGCTGAGGCGGGCAGATCACCTAAGGTCAGGAGTTTGAGACCAGCCTCGCCAACATAGTGAAACCCTGTCTCTACTAAAAATTAGCCAGTTGTGGTGGCAGGCCCCTGTAATCCCAGCTACTTGGGAGGCTGAGGCAGGAGAATTGCTTGAACCTGGGAGGCAGATGTTGTAGTGAGCTGAGATCGCGCCACTGTACTCCAGCTCAGGTGACAGTGCAAGACTCCACCTCAAAAACGGAAACAGCCTGTGCATATTCCAGGAGGCAGACAGGTTTGGCATGGCTGAAGAATCAGCAGGCAGAGCCCTCAGTCCATGGGTAGAGAGGAGGCTTGACAGCTGAGGCAAGGCTCTGATGTTTGCTGTGATAAGGGCTGTCATTCTGAATGTCCCCAGGTCAAACCATGGCCTCATACTGAAAACTTATGTAGAGGGAACTGAAATGAAGAGTAATTAGGAAAAATATCAAAACAATCATGTGTCTACACTCTCGGAAAAAAGCTGAAAGTGCAACACAGCATTGGCCCTGTGAAAACAAGTACAAGTTAAAAGTTGCTGGAATCCCTAAAACACGTTAAGCCTTGGGAGAAATGTGACTGTGGTCTGAGTCGTGTAGCACATCATGGTAACTCCTGCTTCTTAGATTACAGCAGAACTCATCCTCATCATTCTTATTCTGTCCCGAGTAGGTGGTACCACAGGGGTACACCAGCACACCCAGCTAATTTTTGCATTTTTTTGTAGACACAGGATCTCATCATGTTGCCTAGACTCAAACTTGGCCTCAAGTGATCCTCCCACCTCAGTCTCCCAAAGTGCTGGGATTACAGTCATGCCCCACCACATCCAATCTCGAATCATGTTTTTAAAAGGGAATCCATATAAACAGGTATATTAGTCTGTTCTCACACTGCTATAAAGGACTGCCAGAGACTGGGTAATTTATAAAGAAAAGAGGCTTAATTGACTTACAGTTCCCCATGGCCAGGGTACCCTCAGAAAACTTACAATCACAGCAGAAGAGGAAGTAAACACATCCTTCTTCACATGACGGCAGGAAGGAGAAGTGTCAAGCAAAATGGGGAAACGCCCCTTATAAAACCACCAGATCTCTTAAGAACTCACTATCATGAGAATAGCCTGGGGGAAATAGCCCTATGATTAAATTACCTACAACCAGGTCCCTCCCACAACATGTGGGGATTATGGGAACTACAATTCAAGATGAGATTTGGGTGGGGACACAGCAAAAGCACATCAACAGCTGAAAAGGAACTGCCAAATTCTTAAAAAGAAAAGCTGTAAGGATGAACTACACTGTATTTGTAAGCTTTGCCTCAAATGATATCTTCCCCATCCCTGTTCCCTGCTAAGATATGCCCTTCCTGTGACATAGCAAGGAGCCAGGCAATGGCTGGACAGATGCCTCTGTCAAGTGGGACTGGTCAGGGTGCCCCAGGACCACTCATGTTCATGGGCCAAAGCAAGTCATGTTGCTAATTCCAGTCAATGAGAGCAGAAAATTATGTGCCCTTTAAATGAAAAGGAGATATGAAAAGAATGAAACCTATCTCAATTATCACACAATCTATAAAATCTATACAATGCAGGTAATAAAACCTGTTGCTTACCAGACAGTAAAGCAGTGCCTAAAATAAGCAATGTGACACTGAAAATCAATAGACAGATCAATGAAACATGGTAGAAAAATGCAAAAATAAGTGCATATACATAGAGAATCTTAGTAAATAATAAAGATGACATTTTGAAAACACTGGAGAAAATTGTAATATGATGTTAGGATAACTAGACAGACATGTTGGAAAAAATGAGTATCGATTGCACTACTGACATATAAGAAATACCTGCTGGGACAAATCTTTAAACTTTGGAAATGCTATTAAAAATATTAAAAGGGAGGAACAATTTTTTAAATAATCAAGAAGCAAGCAAGAAGTCATAAGCAAGATGACATTTCTGAGTAGGCATAAAATCCAAATGTTATAAGAGTGAAGACTAACAAATTTGACTACAAAAATAAATACATAATTTCTACATAGCTAAAAAAAAAAGAACTCAAGGTGAAAAGAAACAAATTGGGAGAAGTATATGCAATATTGCCATATTGGAAATGTTAGTCTTTTTAATATATAAAGATCTAAGAATAAGAAATAATTCAAACAAGACAAAAAAGTTAGTTGAATGGACATTTTACAGAGAAGGAAATATGAATTGTTCTCAAAAGATAATTCTCAACAGTAATGCACAGTAATGATTTCAATGAGCCATGTTTCTTCTTTCAGACTGAGGAATCTCACATTTATGACAACATTTTGTATTGATAGAAGTGTGAGTTAATCAGTACTCTCACATATTGCTGCAGGGAGTGTAAGTTCAATCTCTGTAGAGTTTTGGGCATTATCTACCAACATTTAAAATTCAAAATATTGTTTCACTAAAAATTCTACTTTCAGGTATAGTTTATAGATATACTTACACATATATAAAATAATGCATGCACAAAGATACAAACTGTATTCCCTCTGCCACCATTTGAACTCAAGGAACAGAATTAGATTCTAATTGTTGTTCACAGCATGCTTTTATCATCCATAAATGGCCCTTTTATTTAATTAGCTCTCCCTCATAATGTAGTATTTTCAAATACCCCACCTAAAATAAATGCTACAACAATGAAGATAACATATTCCAGCTACTTTCCATCTTCTCTCCTTCCCTCACCCAATTTAACCACCATCTTGAAACCACATCCATAATATTCTGTTTTATGGAGGTTAATTGCATCTATATATATAATCCCAAAAAGTACAAGTATTAAACTTGGTTATTACTTTTTAAAAAAATCTGTGTTTAATCTTACAGAATTTACTTTTCATTTAATATTTTTAGCCAAAACCATCCACATTGCTTGTACCACTTGTAGTTCAATCGTTTGAGGTACCATTGTGAAATCTGCCACTTTATTCCTGCATTCTTCCATGGATGGGCAGTTGGGTTGTTTCTTGGTCTTTACTTTTGTGAACAGCATTCACTTGTGTGAATATTTTCATTCATGTCTCCTGTTGAACATGTACATGACTTTTTTTTGGATACAACCAGGACTGCAATTGCTTGGAACCAACATAAATGTCCAACAACTATAGAATGGATTAAGAAAATGTGGCACATATACACCATGGAATACTATGCAGCCATAAAAAAATGATGAGTTCATGTCCTTTTTAGGGACATGGATGAAACTGGAAACCATCATTCTCAGCAAACTATCACAAGGACAAAAAGCCAAACACCACATGTTCTCACTCATAGGTGGGAATTGAACAATGAGAACACATGGACACAGGAAGGGGAACATCACACTCTGGGGACTGTTGTGGGGTGGGGGAGGGGGGAGGGATAGCATTAGGAGATATACCTAATGTTAAATGACGAGTTAATGGGTGCAGCACACCAACATGGCACATGTATACATATGTAACAAATCTGCACGTTGTACACATGTACCCTAAAACTTAAAGTATAATAATAAAATTTTTAAAAAAAGATAAATATTAAGGTTTAAGACACAGCCAATCTGCTTTCCAAAGATGCGCCATTTGAGATCACCACCATAAATGTCTAAGAGATTCTGTGGGTCTGTGTCTGCTAAAAACTTGATAGTATCTGATATGGTTTGGCTGTGTCCCCACCCAAAATCTCATCTTGAATTGTAGTTCTGATATTCCCCACCTGTCATGAAAGGGACCAGGTGGGAGGTAACTGAATCATGGGGGCTGTTACCTCCATGCTGTTCTTGTGATAGTGAGTTCTCATGAGATATGGTTTTATAAGTGGCTTTTCCCCTTTTCCTTGGCACTGCTTCCTGCTGCCAAGTGAAGGAAGACATGCTTGCTTTCCCTTCCGCCATGATTGTAAGTTTCCTGAGGCCTCATCAGCCATGGTGAACCGTGAGTCAATGAAGTCTCTCTCCTTTACATATTATCCAGTTTCAGGTATGTCTGTATCAGCAGTGTGAGAACAGACTAATACAGTGTCAAATTTTTAATTGTTGCAAATCCAAAACATGTAAAAACTGTCTCACTGAGGTGTCCGAAAGTATTTTTCTCCTCACTCATGATGTGAACAATCTCATTTTATGTTCTATTGGCAAAGTATGTTTCCTGTTCTATTAAATGCCTGCTTACTTTTGGAAACTATTTTCCAATGAGTTACTTTTCTCATTGTTTTATAAATGTTCTAAGTATATATTTTGTAAACGTTCTACGTACATACTTGATACTAAGTTGTGTGTGAAAGTCTAATGAATTGTTTCACTTCCTTTCATATATCTGTTGGTATACCAGGGATCTAATTTTTTTTTTTTTTTTTGAGATGGAGTCTTGCTCTTGTCACCCAGGCTGGAGTGCAGTGGTGCGATCTTGGCTTACTGGAAGCTCCACCTCCTGGGTTCACACCATTCTCCTGCCGCAGCCTCCCAACTAGCTGGGACTACAGGCGCCCACCAGCATGCCCAGCTAATTTTGTGTATTTTTAGTACAGATGGGGTTTCACCATGTTAGCTAGGATGGTCTCAATCTCCTGACCTCGTGATCCATGGGCTCTAAATTTTAATCGTCATATTTATTTTTTCATTTGTAAACAAAGCTTTTTGCATGCTATTTAAGACAACTTTCCTTCTCAAAGGTAAAAGATAGTTACGATTTTAAAAAGTAGTTATATTTTGTTTTTCATGTAATTCTTTAATGCTGCTGCAGTTAAGTGGAGTATATTGTATGAGATGATGGTCCATTTTCTTCATAATGATAGCTGTTTTTCTAGTTCCATATATCCTGCCATCTCTTCTGTTCTGATATATTACATGCATGGGTCTTTTATGAGCAACTCTGTTCCACTGATCAATTGCATAACCCTGAGCCAACATCACTTTCATAATTAATTTTATAACAAAGTCTATTAGGGCAAGTTTCTTTCTTTTCTGCTTTTATTCTTCAGAAATGCCCTACCCATTCTTGGCCATTTCCTTTTCCTATAAGTTTAGAATTACATCGCTCAGTTACATGACAAAAAAATCTCAAAGATTTTGTTTGGATTTGTATTGCCTTCATACATCAACTTGGGAAGAACTGGCATCTTTATAACACTCAGGCTTATTACAGGGTCATGGGACGAAGAGTATCAACTATCTGTAAAGAATTACTACACATCAATTCATATATACTACTTTAGATCTCTTTATAACATTTTACTGCTTTCATTGTAGAGGTCTTACATATCAACTGTTTAGTTTTATTTCCATATACATAATATCCCTTGATGTTATTATAAAGTTTCTCCTTGATTTGATAATCTAAATGTCTGCTGCACTTATAATGAATTTTCCATTGATTTTGTGGGATTTTTCTATACAAATAATCACAAAGGGGAATCTGTGAGGAGTGGCTGTAATGTTGTGCGAGGAAATTTCTTCAGAGAAGAAATTCCTAGGGAGGAACTCAGATGTTGGCCTTCACCAGGTGACACTCCCCGAAGCTGGGGGTATGATAAGTACCTTGGTCCTAAAAGTGGGTGGGGACTTGGGTATCAACTACAACATGGACAAGATAGTAGTCCAGAGTTACTATGCAGGTTACTAATAAGCAATATCGCATTCCAGGAGCATTTCCAGAGATTGACACCATCAAAGACGTAAAGGATGTAGGATTGGGATGCCCTCTCATATCCCCATTCAATGTGCTGTTCTGACTCCTGCAAAAATCAGTTGGATTGCGGTGAATGATGGTTGACAGCAAAAAACATAGCCTAGTATAGTTCAGAGCTATTTGTATTTTGCCATTAATTTCAAGGGCAAAAACTGAAATTACTTTTGTACCAACCTAATACTACTGTGCCAGATGTGGCATCACCACCAGAAGAGACCAACACATGCTCAGGTCCTCATGTGCATCTTGAGGTAAGCACGTTCCTCTCAATAGGAAGAAACAAGCAGTCCATCTTCACATAACCGATGACATATTCTCTGTTTTGCACTCCATCTGTGCCAACTCTATTCTTTGTTATCATTAGGTCACAGAGATCCTATTTATCGTAATACTTTTCTGAACATCTGTCTTGGTTCATTTTGCATTCCTCTAAAGGAATAACTGAGGCTGGGTAATTTATAAAGAAAGGAGGTTTATTTGGCTCACAGCTCTGAAGGCTATACAATCAGCACTGCTTCCAGTGAGGCCTCAGGAAGCTTCGGTTCAGGGCAGAAATGGAAGGGGAACAAGCATGACATGACCATGGCAAGAGGAAGGAAGGAAGTGAGATGAAGGAGGAAGGTTCCAGCTCTTTTCAATAGTCAGATCTCATGGAAACCAATAGAGTGGTAACTCACTCATTACTGCCATGACAGCACCAAGCCATTCAGGAGAGATCTGCTCTCAGGACCCGAACATCTGCCACCAGGCCCCAGCTTCAACAATGGAGATCACATTTCAACATGGGATTTGGAGGAGACAAATATACAAATGATATCAATGTCACTTGGATCCAATACTGATTAAACCATTATGCCTGGAGCTAGAGTACAGTGAGTGTTAAGTACCCTCAGGCCAGAAGATGTCATTAAGGTTCAGGTACTAAATTCATTGTTAAGTTCTAAGAGTTCAGTGGCTCAGGGCATACCTGAATATCATTTCTAAGATACCAATTGTTCCACCTCCCAAATCTTATCCTAAAAAAAAAAAATGGCATGTGGTAGACCTCTTTGGAGTTTTATTGTTTTTAATATAGTTTACTTTTTAGATCAGTTTTAGATTTGGAGAAAAATTACACAAAATGTAAAGAGAGTTCTCATATACCCCCTCTCTCTGACACACCATTTTCTGTTATTAGGGCCTTGCATTAGTGTTATACATTCACTACAACTGATGAACCAATATTGATTTTTATTAATCACTAAGCTCAAAATTAACATTAAGATTCACTTTGTATTGCGCATTCTGTGGGTTTTGGCAAATGTGGAGTAACATCCATTCACCATCACAGTATCACAGAGTAGAGTTTCACTGCCCTAAAAACCCTCTGCTCTGTTTAGTCCTTCCTCCCCCTGAGCTTCAGGCAAAAACTGATCTTCTGTCTCTATAGATTTACATTTTTTCAGAATGTCACATAGTTGAAGTCATACAATTTGTTGCCTTTTCAGAGTGGCTCTTTCACTTAGTAATACTCATTTAAGGTTTTTCCATGTCTATTCATGATTTGATAGCTCATTTGTATTTCTTGCTGAGTAATAATTTGTTATATGGATGTATATTCAGAAGTGTCCTAGACATTCTTGATCATTCTTTCATCCATCCAAACTGTAAAATCACCTTAAGTTCCATGAAGAAATCCTCAAACATGTTTATGGATTTGCATTGCAGCTATAAATAAACTTGGAAAAAATTGAAGGACATCTTGGTTGTTTCCCATTTTGAGATAATTATGCATAAAGCTGCTAAGACCTTTTTGTGCAGGTTTTGTGTAAATGTAAGCTGTCAGCTCATTGGGGTAAATACTTGGGAGCATGGTTGTCTCTTTGGGTCCTGCAGGCATCATACATGGCACTTGGAAGTGCCATTCTGAGCCATTTACTGGGTAACTGGTAAACTAGAGAGATTTTCAGCAGGTCCAGACTTCAGGGCAAGCCATGTAGCCATATAGCCCTGTGAGTCAGTGATCAAGATGAACTCGAAGTCTCTGGAAAATCCCTACAGGAAAGTGGTCACATAGACCCCCGACCAGCAGACTATGAGATACCAGGTGACCATGTATTTGGGGCTGTCCATTAGAAGGCTGGTATTACCAGTGCCACTGGGTTGTTGGTTCTTGCGGGCCCACCAGCAATCCACTGTCAAAGATGGCACATTTTAGACAGAGTCTGTGCAGGTCCAGAAGGTATAAACAAATTCAATACATATGGTCTACTCCCTCATAATCCACTTTTACTGCACTGACACCTTCCTCAACTTCCAAGATCCAGGGGCTTTTTGTGACCAGTTGATGAAAGAGGAAAGAATGTGTGCCTGATTCAAAGATGGGTCAGCACTGTGATTACCAGAAAATGAGAAGATGTTGCAGGAGGGACAGATTGGGAACAGGTCTAAATGGCAGCAGTGGAAGAAAATCCTCTCAGTGGGAGATCTGGGGACAGTGCAGTTGGATCTCCCCCTCCCTTGGAGAGCGAACTCTCCATGTGGCACGCGCTCCAGGGCAGAGGTTATTGGCTTGACTTGTTGGTCATGAGCAGGGCAGGAAAACGATAGGAAGAATGAAGACAAGGACATCTGGGAAGAGGTTACCGAACTCGGGATGGGCACACAGTAGGTGGATCAAATAGGAAGGGGAAAAACAAGGATATCTTGGAGTTTACTGAACCTGGAATGGGTACACAGTGGGTGGATCTGCATCTCCTGTTAATGGTCACCCCCAGGCTTTCAGAACAGACTGATCAGCTACCTGGGAGGATGACTTCTCTCGCAGGTGTTGGTCTCTTTTCTAAGTCTTCACTGTGCTGGGGCAGCAAGCCCAGGAACTTGGTCACTATTAGTGGCAGATACACAGGCTATATATGAGTCCAAGAAATGGGCTCCTTTTCACAAAGGCTGCAATAGCAACTAACATTGACACATTTCTAATCCAGCAGCAGCTAAGATAGACACTGAGTCTTAAAAGTGCCACCATCCTCTGAGGCTCCCAGGTGACACAGGATGCTGGTAGGTAGATCATACTATACCTTCTTTGCCCTGGAGGACGTAGCGAATTTACTCTAACTGGAATCAATCTGTGTAGTGTGATGGGTTCCCTACCAGGTTACTAAGGGGTGTATATCCACTGCCTGAACCTTAAAGGCCAGGCCACGGACAAAGGCCATAGGACCCAGCCGAGGCGCAGGTGTCCCTGAGAACCCAAATATCCCAGAGAGTATCTGAAAACCTACCAGAGATAACAGTCCCATCACACGCGCGCGCACACACACACACACACACACACACACACGGCAAAGAGCCAGAAAATTAGCTTTAAAGCAGCTTAGGGAAGGGAGTCAGAGCGGATCTCTAAAACTGTCCAGGAATGCCTCATATGTAAGTCCTAATAAACTCATCTACTCCCCAAGCTGGACTTGTCCAAGTCATTGTTTCATCTCTCAGCTCCCTCCCAGTTTGGCAGCAGGTTTTTCTATGATTCCAGGATTTTCTCATTGCAGCCTGTACCCCAGATATGTACTTGACCTTGATGTTCACATGCTGTAACTGGCACCATCGAAGAACTACATAATGCTTATACCTCAGCACTGTATCCAAAATAATACTGTCTCAGACTAAGGAATTCATTTCATAGTAAAACAATAGAGGCATAATCATAACCCACTCTATGTTGGAGCCTAAAGATTTATAAAGGCTAGAATAAGATATCACCTTAGGAGACAAGGTGATATCTTATTATCACCTTGTGCTCCCAGTGGCTAGAACAGATGAGCTTAAAAAGCAGTGGAAGCAAAATCAGCCCTTTTTGCATCATCCCCAAGGAGCCACTTGCAGAATTCATGCTTCCTGCTCCTCAAACATAGGCTCTTCTAGATTTCAGCTCCTGGGAGGCAGGTGGGTACATAGGGAAATGTTCCAGGGACTCTGAAACTCTGACTGCTACCTGGTCACTTTGGTCTTGTCATGCAGCTGGGCCCACAGGCAAAGAAGGGATGTGCTTTCCTGGCAGAGGGAATCTGGCCTACATATGAAGGTAGGCAGGGTGGCTGCTGCGTAATAGAGGCCAGGGTGAGGACCTGCAGAATGAGCCGAGGATGCTTACTTAGTGTTTCTCTGCCCAGGGGGAGCAGTACAGGAGGATTCACAGCACATCTGGCTTAACAAGGACACTGACTCCTCAGGAATAAAGGTCTGGGTCATGCCACCAGCCAAACAGTCTCTATGAGTCAAATATGGAGAGACGGGGAACGCTACCACAGTTGTTGACTTTTCTTTTTTGTTTTTTGTTTTGTTTTTGAGACGGTATCTCACTCTGTTGCCCAGGCTGGAGGGCAGTGGTGCGATCTCGCCTCACTGCAAGCTCCACCTCCCAGGTTCCCACCATTCTCCTGCCTCAGCCTCCGGAGTAGCTGGGACTACAGGTGCCCGCCACCACGCCCAGCTAATTTTTTGTATTTTTAGTAGAGATGGAGTTTCACTGTGTTAGCCAGGATGGTCTCCATCTCCTGACCTCGTGATCCACCCGCCTCGGCGTCTCAAAGTGCTCACATTCCTTTTTTCACTACTCACCTTGCCTTCGTTGTCTTCTGAGATTGTCTTTGACAAAGTAGACTGTCACGGAGATTCCATTTGTACCCGCCTTAGGGTTGAACCAAGGGCTTTCTGTTCTCATAAATTTGAGGCCCAATTTGTAGCACAAGAACTGGGCCAAGAAGATCTGGGACACACAGGGTGGACACCACAGGACACTAATTCTGTTTCAGGTCCTCTCTACTTCACCTGTCTTTTGTTCCAAACCAAATCTGCCTGGGTTCGGATCAGTTTCTTATAGGGTACAACCTACACTCTCCTGCCAATGCCTCCAACCTCTTGCCAGGGCCAAGAGGGGCTCCCAGGGGCCTACCTGTTGATGTTGAGGTAAGGAGTATAGCATGCGTCCAGGAGGGCCAGGGAGCTCGTAATTCTGAATGGATCACCTGAGGTTGGGAGTTCAAGACCAGCCTGACCAACATGGAGAAACCCCGTCTCTACTAAAAATACAAAATTAGCCAGGCGTGGTGGCGCATGCCTGTAATCCCAGCTGCTCAGGAGGATGAGGCAGGAGAATCACTTGAACCTAGGAGACAGAGGTTGCGGTGAGCTGAGATCACACCACTGCACTCCAGCCTGGGGGACAGAGCAACACTCAGTCTCAAAAAAAAAAAAAAAAAAAAAAAAAAAATAGGGCCTGCAATTACAGCTGTGATGCCAAAAGGCTACTACGGAACATTTACATGAGGGTGTGACCTACTGGTGCAGAGAGACAGGGAGGAATAACCACACCCAAACCTTTCCTGGGTGACTAAAAATAAAATGAGTTCTCTCTCACAGGGCTGCAGTACAGCTCACGAAATCGACCATATAAAGTTGTTTCTGGCTGTCACTTTGACCAGAGTGGGATTCTCCACCACCCCACTCACTCCTGCAGGGCACACCCTTCAGGCTTCCTGAACTGCAGCATCAGCTGCCTGACTGAGCTACCTGCAGACAGGCAGACTGCTTCAGGTCACAGCCTCTTGTGCACCTTCCCAAGGCTGCTGCTCCCAAGTCACACAGCAGATATAGTTTCAACCCTACCAAACACCTTACATGACACGTGTAATCCCAGCACTTTGGGAGGCCGAGGCAGGTGAATCACCTGAGGTCAGGAGTTCGACTGCAGCTTGACCAGCATGGTGAAACCCCATCTCTACTAAAAATACAAAAATTAGCCGGGCGTGGTGGCACGTGCCTGTAATCCTAGCTACTAGGGAGGCTGAGGTAGGAGAGTCACTTGAACCTGGGAGGTGGAGGTTGCAGTAAGCCAAGATCATGCCACTGCACTCCAGCCTGGGCGGCAGAGCAAGATTTCATCTCAAAAAAAAACAAAAAAAACAAAAAACAAAACAAAATAAAAACACCTTACATGCCTTCTGAATAGGATTTAACTTTTGTTAAACTAGATCCTCAACTGCAAAATGGAAATAATTTTATCCGCTTCAGAGAGCTGCTGAAAGGCTTGTAGTTGCTGGGTATAAAGTCTGACAATATGCAGTTGGTAGCCAATAAATATTCATTCCCACACTTCACCAATTCCTGGTTTTCCAGTGCTCCCTCTCATTAAAGTTGAGGTGCTCTGATGTTGTCCTCTATTCTCAGAATTTTATAGAGCATCTTACAATTAAATGGCTTTGCCCAGCACACTGGCTCTTGGAATTGAGAGCCTCATCTCATTAGCAAGTAAACTCATCTGAAGCTTAGCGAGCAACAGGACTCTGCTCCCTCCATCCAGACAGACTCAAAACGGCAAGCCTGAGGTGGAACATGCTAAGTGCCGGTTGGTTCCCAAATAATCCTACCTGAAGCTTCTACACGATTCTAGAGATGGAGTTTTGCTTGCTGATGACACTGAAAAATCATGTGAAAAGAAAATAGGAACTTAGCTGTGCCTGAGCATTTCAGCCTTTGTGTGCTGCTTTTTTAGATAAGGAAATGGGCAGAGCCACGTGAATGCTGTTGTCCAGAGGCCAGGGAATGTCAGAGTAACTTGAACTGGAGCCCAGAAACTGAATCCGAAGGGGCGCCCCTGCGCAAAGGACTAGCTTAGCAGCCTGCAGAAGGGCCAGCAGCCATCATTTTGGGAAACCTCAAAGGCTCATGGAATTGTAGTCAGAAGCTTGTGTCTATGTGCATTTTCCGAGAAAGGATTTTATCTCTTTCATCAGATTCTCAGAATGACCCAGAATTCAAAGCCAAGGAGGAAAACAAAGAAGTGAAGAATTGGAATTCAAACCTTTGGAAAAGCAGAACAAGTCTAACACCTATTTCTGCATGTTCAAACTTGATTAAATTCATTATATATCTTAGAATAATTAACTCTCTCTGGTTTCAAATGACTGTGGTCTTCAGCCATGCTCACCATTCTCCATCAAAATGTTGGCCCAAAATTTACTTGCCTACAGTGTTAATTTTTAATGTTTATTAATGCCTAATATTTGTGCATTATATGGGTATATGTGATATTCTGTTACATGCATAGAATGTGAAATGATCAAGTCAGTGTATTTGGAGTGTCCATCACCTCGATGGTTTATCATTTCTACGTATTGGGAACATTTCAAGTCCTCTCTTCCAGCTATTTTGAAGTATATATTGTTGCTAACTAGTTAGCCTACTCTGCTCTCAAACCTGAGAACCTATTCCTTCTAACTGTATGTTTGTACCCATTAACCGACTTCTCTTCATCCTCTACACACACACCGGCTTTTCAACTTGCTTACAACTAACACTTCTGCTAAATCAAGCTATTTTTTCCTCTTCTTTTTCCTTCTTTTGATATCGACGTGTGTTGTCACACACCAGTCCTGGTGGAGTAAGACCTTTAGGTTTCAGTACTTGAGCCACTTTTTGCCTTTTGCTAAGGTCCTTCCATTGCCCAATACTGAGGGGCCCTCTGTGTCTGGGAACTGAGTTCAAAGATGTCATCTCCCTGTTCCACTATACAGTTGCCCCTCCTGGCATTTCAAAAACCACACTGGTCACAGCCAAATTTTCAAATAATCAGCTACCTAATGTTACCTGATTATGAAGAAATTGTTTATTCCTCTACCTTTTTTTTTCCTCTCCATGTGTGCATCAACTAGGATTTAATTCATCACAACCGTTTCTTTCTTCCTTATTTCCAATCTTGACCTTGTCCTTGACATCACACTCAACATACACATTAGCTTACGATGAGACATATTTATAGAGTGACTCTTGTATACCAGAGGGACATTCTACAACTAGGCGTTGTGTCATTCACATCCTGGAAAAACAAAATCCCAGCCCATTAGGGTATTTCCATCTAAAAAACACATGATGGCAGTTTCACAGACCATTAATACAAAGAAGAATGTGAATGTATTATAAGAACTATGCAGGTGAATCCTCTGCTGGTTTTAAGGAAGAAATAATGCCCAGTGTGATATTGTGAGATACACACAGTCATGCACAGCATAGCGACTTCTGTCAACTATGTCAACTATGGACCACATCTGCAAGGGTGGTCCCATAAAATTATAATAGAGCCAAAAACTTCCTATCATGTAGTGACTTCATAGCCGTCATATTATAGTGCAATGTATTACCTTTTCTATGTTTAGATACACAAATACCATTGTGTTACAACTGCCTACAGCATTTCAGTATAGTCACATGCTATACGGGTTTGTAGCCTGGGAGCAATAGGCTATGCCATAGAGCCTGGGCATGCAGTAGGCTGTAGCATCTAGATATGTGTAAGTGCACTCTATGATGTTTACATAAGGATGAAAATACCTAATGATAAGCCTGTCTTTTGTAGCCAATGAGATAACTGGTGGCTGGGCTTTCCAAGACAGCCTCAGGATGGAGGGTAGTCCCTGGAAAGACCAAGGCATGAGTAGAGAGTTGGAATTTTCAGCCTTACCTTCCAGCCTAAGGGAAGGGGATAGAAACTGATGGTTGAGTTGCTCACCAAGGGCCACTGATTTTATCAGTTATGCCAACTTAATGAAGCTTCCATAAAACCCCCCCAAAAAACAGGGGAGCTTCCAAGCAGCTGAACATGGGGAATCCCAGAGAATGCATGGAAGTTCCATAGGTCTTCTCACATACCTCGTCTTGTCCATGTCTTCCGACTGGCTATTCATCTGTGTCCTTTGTAATATCATTTATAATGAATGGATGAGAAGAGTAAGTCAAGTGTTTCCCAGAGTTCTCTGGGCTGCTCTAGCAAGTTAATGAAACCCAAAGAAGGGGTCATGAGAATCCCCAATTTATAGCCGATTGATCAGAAGTATAGGTGACCATCTCCTCCTTGCAACTGGCATCTGATAGGGAGGGCAGTCTTGTGGGACTGAGCCCTCAACTTGTGAGGTGGGTGCTATCCCCAGGTAGTCAATGTGAGAATTAAACTGAATGAGAGGACACCCAGCTGATGTCCCCTTGGTTGGTGGGAAAATCCCCCCACACATCTGGTGTCAGAAGTGTTGTACTGAGGGACATGTGAGGGACAAGTAAAGGAAACACACACGTTTGGTTTTCTCAAATCCTTACTCCCGGTTAAACAGAATTAGAAAAGACTTCCTAGAGGAGATATTATGGCCCAGCCTTGGAAAGTAGCAGGAAATGTCAGGTAATAGGTCAGTAGTTGTGTTAGGCTGCAGCTTATGTTTTATTTAGGGAACTTGTGAAAATCATACCATAAAGGTAGACGGGGACCATCACATGAACTTCCTGGCAAAAAGTCTAATAAATTCACTCTGCTTGTTGGTAGGTGATTAATTTGATCTCTTAATAATAAATATGCTCTTCAGCATTCTCCGTGCTCAATCCTTAATGAACCCATAGCTAACCAAGGAACATCGAAACGAGGTCTTCCATGAATGGGATTTCTTGCCTCACTAACATGAGACTTTTCAAGTGCTCTCATATGGCGGGGCTTGTAAATCTTTCTAAACTGCATCAAACACATGCACTGGGGTCATGATTCCCTCCATCCGTGACCTTATGATTTCTTTCCCACGTGGCTCTGTGTTGCCGTTTGGCTCTGGATTTTGCCCCTGGGTTTACTTTGGGTGCTACCCTTTCCTTCCCATCCCTTAAAGGCAAGGGTGGCCCAGATTAGCTCTCCAGGCCCTTGCCAGGCTTTCCCTTGTGGGTAGCCTGAGATACCTCATTCCTCCTGGGCCATCAAATAGCATCTCTGTGCTGATCCACCTACCCCACCCAGTCTCTGCCCCACACTCTTCACTCCTATAGCCCTGCCTACAGGCTTTTCCGCTTACATTTGGAGATGCAGCTCACACCCAACATACGTAAGACTCAGATGATTTTCTTTTACACAAAAACTTACTTTTCCTACTCACACTGGAAACCAGTTTCCTATAACGCTGCCAAACCCCTTAAGGGTTTCCCATCAAATGTGTCACACAGCCCTGTCCACGACACCACAAGAGCATTTATGAATCCATTCCCAGCCTCACTGCCAGCTCCTGAGACAAAGCCCACGTCATTCCTTCCCTAGATTAATCTCACCAGGAGTCTCATGATGGATCCTCTGCCCCAGGCCAAATTCCCTTGACATCCATCTCCACCTGACCGCCAGAAGTATCTTTCCAAACATGGGTCACCATGCATGTTTCAGCTTAAAATCTGCCCATGAGTCCTCTTTTCCACCAGTGCTGAAATCAAGCTCCCCTAAAATGATTCACGAGGACATCACACCAGGTACCTCTTTACCCCTTCACCCCTAACCTCTTCCCTACCCACAGCCCAGGCCCAGCACCATGGAATGTGAGCCACCATCCCGTGACCTGGTCCAGCCAGGCTTCGTTGCACTCCTTCTTTGCCCCTCCTGGCTTGTGTGTCCCATCCTAGGTGGAAGATCTATCCTTGCCACCCTCCAGCCTGGTCAGGTGTCCCCCTGGGGCATTCTCTCGGGCTGACATTCTGTGAAATCATGTCATATTTGATTGTTTCCCCCTGTGCCCCCTCCTCTTTCTCCTTCAAGTGCAAGTTCCGTAACCATAGAGACAGAGTGTTCCCATAACAGTCCCTAGTGCCTTGCAGGTGCCCCTCGGAACAGATGCTCAGCCGAGACGGTTGTGTCGCAGACACCTGGGAGGAGAGGGACTGCAGGTTCCTCAACTCCCTGTGAAAAAAGCATGCAGACTGTGGAGCTGCCACTTCCCATGATCTCAGAGACTTCATATGCATCCAGGTAGATCATTACATTCTACAAATGCAGAAGACGGAAATTTGACTTCAGAGTAATTGAAACACTGTCTTAGGTCTACCAGGGATTCTTAAGGCTTGTTCCCAATGAAGTAGGGAATGAACTCACTGGCTTACAATTCCATCTTAGAATCTAGAGTTTTGTTAATTTAGAAAATGTTCAATATTTATTCCTGCCCAATCTATTCCTATCATTTTGGCATTTTTCAAATGGCACAGATTAAACATTTGCATGTTTTATATATGCCAAGTACTGTTTTAAGTGCTTTTTTCTAATAACTTATTTAATTGTCACAACAACCCCATGAGAAAGGTAATGTAATTATCACCTCCATTTACAAATGGGAACCCCTAGGCACAGAGAGGGCAAATAAATCCTCCACAATGGCACAGCAACTAGAGAGGCAAGCTCATATTCAGGGGGTCAGGCTCCAGCCCAGAAGATACTCCACTGCCTCGCCACCCTCTCTGTTCAGTTTAGTAGTTGACACTTTTATATTAATATCTAATATTTCACCCAACTTCCTTTTCATGTGCCTGAAAACCATCAAGCAGTTTTGAATTTACCTTCCAAATAAAATAGAATAATTAATGTTTTTAAAGCCCATTTATGTACTAACACCTGCTGGCCATTTATCATATTTCAGACAATATCCTAAGCAATTTAACAGAATTGTCTCATCTCATTCTCACAGCAAAGTAATGTTTAGTCCTCTCCTTTCCCATGTATCTCAAATGTCTTAAATCCTATTCTCTGTTACATATACTATGATATAAACTGACTGGATTCCTCTTTGCAAATGATAAAATGTTCCCTAAAAATATTAAAGTTAGCTTGCATAATTGGTTTTAATAATAAGCCCTAGTTTTTTTTATTCAATTATAGATCAATTATAGATATCTTTTCAAAATGGAGAAAAATCTATCTTAAAATATAGTAGGAAAAACCCACTTCACAAAGAAAAAAAGCACATTCTAACAAAAGTAAACAACTAGTAAAAACATGAAAATGATTAAAATGTCTAAGATGCGTTAAGGTTTTAGTAGGCATCTGATGGACTTGTAAGGGAGATTTGAGCAAAAGAGCCAAATTTGAAAAATAAAGTTCTTGATTGCTAATCCAATGATTAAGGAATGGTGAAAATGCTGGCTTCTTCTAGATGGACTATGGTTCTTATCTAGCACCCTACGACCTGGTGGGTCTTTGAAATCATCTTCTGATTGGGTTTGTTCTGCACCCGCCATACACTCTAAGTCAACACACAATTATTACCTTCAATGCTGGCAACAGATGGTTGGCCCACTCTGCACTAAGATCCCCCCTCCAAATCAACTTTTACAGTATACCAAATCTCGATATGGATAGGGAAAAAAACTCCAAGGAGGTAAGGCTTTCAGAATGTAAGAAATGGAGAAGATTTTAATGAAAATCTCATCTAAATCCATCCAATTTGAGAGACTGGAACCTGGTGGGGAAATGACCGACTGAAGCCCATATGACAACCTAAGGGAACCCTTCCTTACCTTCTAACTTGGGATTCACCCAGGGAATTGCCAACCACTCCACAAAAGCAGGACGCAGATCTTACGATTTAGAAAGCACCCAGAACTGAACCCTGTCCACCTGACCTCTCCCTCCTTGCTGGTGAGCTAAGACATTGAGTCTGTTTGATTTCAGGGAATGAGCCCCACACACAGATTCAGAAGTCATCAAGGAGGCAATTGAAATCACTTGGGCTTTGCATCTGCCTTCCATGGCCAGGCAGCTGCAGAAGTGCCTCACCTGATTTCAGAGAAGCCCCAGCTCACCTGCCACTGAGCCTCAACACTGTCTCCTAATAATTAGCTCCTGTGAGACCTGCATCCTATTAGACAAACCCCTGCCTTAAGCCACCTCTTTAGAAGACTCTCCCTGGCTTCCAATGCAGTTTTGCTCAACTTTTATTTTAAGCCTTCTTCCTCCGGCAGCTCATTTTTCCCTGGTCTCCTGAGTGGCCCCTGCAGGCAGGCTTCATCATCAATGAGAAGTGCACCAATCAACAATTTTGTTCCAATGACAAAACCTCAACGCATCTCAAGTGCTGTGGACATGAAGAGGCAGAGCAGCTTGAGAAAGGGCAGAATTTCCAGCAGCTGGTACAGAAATAGCAGAGCCAATTAAGATTCCAGCTGCAGAGAGATAAAGATACAATCTGGAGCAATCATAACTCTGTGCTGTGGATTTTTAGGAAAACAGATTTGCCTTTTACTCCCAGGTTTGGTGATAAAGATTGAGAGCCGGCTGGACAGCTGGCAGCCCTAGTAAGCGTCTCCCTTGCTCCTCCTAACTGAATTCCCACCCCCGGCCCCACCAACACACACTCCAACATGCGGCTCAGGGGTCCAAAAGTGGCTTTGGGTTTCGCTGCTGCTTCCTCTGGTCTTCTCCAGTGAGGTCAGGGAGCTTTCCCAAAATAGTGCTCAGAAGATAAATTAGCTTTCATAAGGAGAGAAAAAGGCAGGAAACATCACATCCATGGAATTGTCTTGGCAGTGTGTGAATATGCAAAGTATTTCACTGAATGGAATAAATGAATCCCCCCCCACCTCGTGCTGAAGAAAACCAGCATCAATATTTCACTTTCTGCATGATTGTGGATAAAAAGCAAGGCCACGTGGATTTCTAGGGATCTGCGTTACCTTGGCAGGGAGCACATCAGTATGAGCATAAGGCCCTATTTCATTTTATTCTTTTATGACATTGGTTTATCAAAATAACACATCTAATATCAAAATGATATTTCTTAAAAGCAAGTCATTAGGAAAGAGTTTTCAGTTCCATTGCCCTGTGTCTAAAAACAACCACAAAGCACATTTTATAGCTTTCCAGTATTTCTCTAATACTTATATTTGTTTCTGATTTGGAGGGAAAAATTAACGATGCAAAAGGTGTATTCCTTTGAGTTCAGAGTGTATGACTCTGTTCCCAGACTGCTATAATAAATACTACCCAAGACTGGGTAATTATAAAGGAAAAAGGCTTCGTTGACTCACAGTTCCTCAGGCTTAACAGGAAGCACGGCTAGGAGGCCTCAGGAAACTTACCATTACCACAGAGAGGAAGGGGAGGCCGGCAACTTCTCCACAAGGTAGCAGGAGAGAGTGAGAAAGGCGAACGGGGGAAAAGACCCTTATAAAACCAACACATCTCGTGAGAACTCCCTCGCTACCAGGAGAACGGCATGGGAGAACCCGCCCGCATGATCCAATCACCTCCCACCAGGCCTCTCCCTCAACATCTGAGGATTGTGATTCGAGATGAGATTTAGCTGGGGACACAAAGTTTAACCATGTCACAGGAGTAAAATTAAGAAAACAAAGCCACAGATTCTTACCTAGTTGAAAGTATCAGTTTGTTGTTGCTGTTGCTGAATTTTGTTTAGGTTTTCTTCTATTAGAAATAACTTCACGCCAGGTGCAGTGGCTCACACCTGTAATCCCTATGCTTTGGGAGCTCAAGCTGGGCAGATCACTTGAGGTCAGGGGTTCAAGACCAGCCTGGCCAACATGGTAACACCCCATCTCTACTAAAAATACAAAAAAAAAAAAAGTATCCAGACATGGTGTCAGGTCCTATAATCCTGCCTACTTGGGAGGCTGAGGCAGGAGAATTGCTTGAATCCATGAGGTGGAGGTTGCAGTGAGCCAAGATTGTGCCACTGCACTACAACCTGGGTGATAGAGTGAGACTCCATCTCAAAAAACAAACAAGAAAGCAAGAAAGAAAAGAAAAGAAATAACTTCAAAATCTTTTAAAACAACCTTACCACCTGTTTTCTATTCTTAATCTTCCATTCTGCAGATTGGCAGTACTTTATGTCTATCTGCTGACTGAGATTATAGAATTCCTCACACATGGCTCCCGGGCGCTTCCTAAACTTGTAGTTGCTGAAACTCCTTTTCATATTTGAAGGCATCCCTGAACGTGGACTTCTTTGGCTTCATTCTCCCCGACCTGTGTTATATTTTACAAAAAACACTTCGAGACTGGCTCACCCAGGTGCCTCTGTGAGCGCCCCTAGGAACTTGTTTTGAGGCTGAATACACTCCATCTATGACCACTCTGTTACCCGGCCCTTGGCCAATATACACCCAATGTCCTCAGGTTGTTTCCCTTCTGCGAGCTGGCTGACATCACTTCAGACCAATGCCCTATTGTATGTTAGAACCAAAAAGCGTTCACATTTCCATTCAAGCCCTCATTTCTAGACGGAATTTTTGGTAGTCCTCACAAACTGCTGTCCTCCTGCTTTTGTCCAACTCAGTAAATGGCAGCAGTATCTGCCACATTGCTGAGGATGCAAACCTAGATATTTCCCTCAATTCTTCCTTTATAAAAGTTCCTACAATAGCCCTGATAATTTTATTACCCCAAATTTTTTTTATTTTTTGAGACGGAGTCTTGCTCTGTCACCCAAGCTGGAGTGCAATGGTGCAATCTCAGCTTACTGCAACTGCCACCTCCAGGGTTCCAGCGATTCTCCTGCCTCAGCCTCCTAAGTAGCTACAGGCATGCACCACCACGCCTAGCTAATTTTTTGTATTTTTAGTAAAGATAGGGTTTCACCATTGTCCAGGTTGGTCTCAAACTCCTGACCCCAAGTGACCCCCCCGGCCTCGGCCTCCCAAAGTACTAGACTATAGGTGTGAGCCACCATGCCCAACCCATATTTTTAATTGCCTAATTCCATTTCTTTCTATGACTTTAGCTCAGGCTGTCACCATTTCCACCCTGGACCATCACAAATCTCCATCTCTAGCCATTGGGTACCACTCACTCGTCCGCCACCCTCGTGCCACCATCTCCTCACCCTCCATCCACCTGCCACGCACAACTCACATGTGAGTCACTTCCCCATCTTAAAACTTCTCAGCTGCTTCCCGTTACCTTTAGAATAAAATCCACACTCCTAATGGTGAGCCTCAAAGCCCTGCACACCAGGCGCCTGCCTCCGGCTTCATTGTTATCCCATGTCCCTCACCTCTCACCCACTGTGGTCTGGACGCACCTGCCTCCTCTTTTCCCTTAAAACACCAAGGTCAGTCTGTCTTCAGGACCCCTGCACTCGCTCTCCATTCAAAGGCCTCCTTCTCTTTCTGCAGGACTCCACTCACGTGCCCTCTCTTCACAGAACCCTCATCTAACACCCTATTTAAACTGTCTCCCTGCCACAGAGCTCCTGCGACTTTCCCGGCAAGAGCACCTCTAGGTCAAGAGAAAGACCTTGCAGGTTCATTTATTAAGCAGTGAGACTCAGCCTATTTATAGACGAACAACATAGTCACCATTTGAAAAGGCAATAGATATAAATTGAAAGAGAAAGATGTTATTTTTATTCCATCCTTCAACAACCAGTCATAGCAATAACTGACTAAAAGGAAATGCACCCCTATTCAGGCTTCGTAACTCCTCACTCCCAGGAACCTCCATGCTCATTTCCCTTCCACATTCATTTTCACAAGTGTCTCACCTTTTGTCACAGAAAGAATATAAAAGCAATCTTGTAGAGATATGTCATCAGAAGAGATGCAGCACTGTCTGAGATTGAAACAGTGAGCTCTCTCAAGTAAGTAGCTTGTGTGGCATCTGACAGTTGTTGGCTCTTGCCCTGTTTCCCTCAAAAAATTAAAATGCCACAGGCAGACCTGTGGTTTTGTGCCCAGGGTAACACAGTGCAAAGTCTGAGGACTGCAGTCTATTATTACTTTATTACTCTCTCTAGGTTCACCTATCACAACCACAATGATCTTGTATCTCCTTTGGGTTTGTGGGGAGTTTTCTCTCGGCTATCTACACTCAGGTATGAGTTTTACATTATGTCTCACATATGTGTACATTTTTGGACTGTCAACACTTTATGTGTAATTTCCATAAATTGTGTGTAACAACTGTTAACACTTAACCACAACTTCCAGCATGATGCCTGACTCACCCTAGGTGCCCAATAGGGCTCAGGGACACCGTAAAGGATCAAGACTTCGAGTAATTTAGCAACAGGGTCAGCTCTAATATCCTGCTTTCTAGACTCATAACTAAGCCTCTAACTACACCAGCACTCAGATGTTTGTTTCTATTCTATGCTAAGAACAGAGACACTGTTGTTGAGGTAAGTGTGGTCCCTAGATAGTGTCAAGAAAATGGACTCTGTGACATCCTGAAAATCTCTTACAACATAAATAGTCCCAGTCCTAATGTTCCAGATCAATATTTGTTTTGCAAGTCGAGAAACTTAAACCCAAAAAGGTTAAAATAATTTCCCCAAGGTCATATAAATAGTGTCGGGGAAAAGTATGAACTCAAGGTCTCTGAATTTTTTTAAAATAAGAGAATTACTAGAAATGTCAAGGAACTTCCACACAATGGAATATTGTATATCCTCTAAAAGCAATTCTCAAATGATCTTAAAGTTATATTGATAAATGAAAAAGGAGAAAAAAAATCCATAGGTGTTTTCATTTGCAAAGAATATCTCCAGAAGTAGATAACAAGATAACAGGAAATATACAAATTTGGTTACCAATTGGATGGGAAAGAGAAGTAAATGGAAAATTGCTTTGCATTCATTTTGTGACATTTTTATGACTTTTCCAATTTTTTACCTTGTATACATATTCATTGAATCAAAATAAAAAATAAAAATTTACAAGGGTTACAGAAAAAAGAAGTTAAGCCCAGTCTGTGATAATTAAGAAGAAAATCTTGATATTGTTGTGGGGTATTTTTTTATGCTTTTGATGTTGTGATTATATTGTATCATTAGGAAGTGGCACCATTGAGAAATTATTTGTCAATGGTATATAGACATAAATACTTTTTTCTTATTTTGAGGGCTTACCTTTTTTGTTTTGTTTTGTTATGCCAGTTCCTACTGGAAATGTTTTTCCTTTTAAAAGTTTTTCCTTGTTAACTAAAATCAACTTGATCAATCAAGTTGATACACATGTTGCACGATTTATATTTTGGTAAACTGTCTCCTAAATATTCACAGATAGATAAATGGTGTATTAGATAAATGTTCGTTCTCACGCTGCTGATAAAGACACACCCAAGACTAGGTAATTTATAAAGAAAAAGGTTTAATGGACTCACAGTTCCACATGACTGGGGAAGCCTCACGATCATGGCAGAAGGCAAAAGGCACATCTTACATGGTGGCAGGCAAGAGAGAATGAGAGCCAAATTAAAGACAAAACCTCTTATAAGATCATCAGATCTCATGCAACTTATTCACTACCATGAGAACAGTAAGGGGAAAACCGCTCTCATGATTCAGTTATCTCCCATGGGGTCCCTCCCACAACACATGGGAATTATGGGAGCTACAATTTAAGATGAGATTTGGGTGAGGACACAGCCAAACCACATCAAATGGATAAAGAAAATGTGGTACAAATATACAATAAAATATTATTCAGCCATAAAAAAGGAGGAAACATTCATGATATCTTCTAACATTCATGGATTTATTATAGTTATATATACACAGCCTCATTCCAAAAAATATTTTGAGACAGTTTACAAGAATACATATGGTATAACATATGCCAGAGAAGACTGGCAAAGAAAATACACAAATATCACAAGACATTGTGAATGTTTCCTTCTTTTTATGACTGAATAATAGTCCACTCTATGTGTATACCACATTTTCTTTACCTTTTCACCTATTGATGAATATCTAGGTTGCTATCAAATCTTGGCTATTGTGAATTATGTTGCAGTGAACGTGGGAGTGCAGACACCTCATTGAGATCCTGACTTCGTTCTTTTAGATATAACATGAACTTCGAGGACAATATGCTAAGTGACATAAGCCAGTCATCAAAGGGCAAAAACTGCATGACGCCACTTGTATGAGGTATATAAAGTAGTCAAACTCATAGAAACAGAGAGTAGAATGGTATTTGCCAGGGGCTCAGAGAGGGAAAAAAGGAGAGATGCTCTTCAACAGTTAGAAACTTTCAGTTTCATAAAATGAGTATGTTCTTCAGATCTGCTCCATATCATTGTGCCTGTAATAAGCAGTTCTGTCATGTACATTTAAAAATGTGATGAGGGTAGATCTCACCTTAAGTGTTCTTACCACAATAAAAATAAAATGCAAAATAGGATAAAGAGGATGCTGATTGAATTAATTTGACAAGGCCTAACACAGAGATTGACCCAAATGCCCATCTTTTTGTGTCTAATAAACTGACACTTCAAAGATGGTTATAATACATCACACCTAGAATGTGCAGATTAAACTAAAATTTATGGAACACATGCATTATGCACCTATAAGTTTTCTCCAACAATAATGCACACACTAATAGGATTCAATCACTTTGCTATAAATTCAAATTGACAGTTATAAGGAGTGCCCAAATAATTACAATGTATGTAAATTATTTTTGAAACTAATAGGCATCATGTCCATGTAAGATGTTTATATAAAGAATTTTACATCCTCATCATCTATGAAAAAATTGCCAGAGTGATAATATTTCAGAATATGAAAAGGTTGAGTTTAAATGTGTATGAAATTTATGGTGAAAAGATATATCCACCCAAGTGGACGGCAAGTTCATATTTGCTGATTAAGAGTACAGAATTAGCTTATTAACAATACACTATTTGGTGCAGATATAATATTTGCCATCACTTTCTAGGTAACTGTTCTTTCAAGATGCAGTAAAACCCACATTTTTTGAGATACTGAATGCTTGGCCTTAGCTCTCTTGAAAACCAATAGCAATATTTTATTAAAAAATAGAAAATATCTCATAATGTGACTTTGAGAGCTAAAAAGCCATTATCATGATAAGTCTTTAAATCTATAAAGACTATAATTTGCCCATCTGTTATGAGAACTAACATTAAGTGACTGAATGGTAGAAATTTTGAACGCTGATGGCATGTTTCTGAATCACTTTATGTTATTACTGAATAATTAAGATTTACTGAGTTATTAAATAAATCAAAATTACTCTCTATAACATATAGCATAGAACTGCAGGAGATTAAATACAGGGAAACTCAATTGTTTAGACTTAGCAATTTATATTTTTGAAGAGGCAGATATAGAAAGCTATGCAAGTAAATAAAACAGAAAATAATAGGTGTGATTTGAATATTTCAAATTCTATTGGAATTGAAAAGAGAAAAAAGTTTACTTTCTTATATCAGGCACATATTTTTAAAAATCTATTTTCTCATTCTTTCTTTGAAAAAATATCATGACAGATATCATTGCTTGGTTTCAGAGATTCAGAAGGCTCAAAGAAGTTAACCAAACTCACACAGCTATTAGGAATATGAACTGTAAACAAATAATCTTGCAAATATGAAAATGAAGAGCATCCAGGAGGATGCCCAGTGTTTTCAGGACAGAATAGAAAGAAAAGAAAGTGTAAAGCGTTTACATCTGCTAGGGATAAGACATAAGAGAATGTGCAACAGGAATGAAAAGAAGGAAGAATTTTAAAGAATCATAAATCCTTACTAACTTTTTGGAATCAAGTAGGTGCTAAGATTTGCAAAAAAAAAAATGGACAAGTTTGTTTCCATTATAACTGCACAAAAAAAGAATTCAGAAGGCATTCTAAAAAGAAGTGAAATATGAAATTAAACCACGGAGAATACTGTCAATATTGCCCAGTCACTGAGTGGATTTCAAGCGGACTCCTTTGTATTTTCCCAGCCCGTGTCTGGGAAATGATCCACTGCTTTTAACTCTGTCAAGTGATACAACCGGGTTTGCTAAAACACAGAGAACATGAGGCTCTTCCAGTGCTGTGGAATTGTCTGTTGATGCTAGTAGAGAACAAAAGTGAAGGGATTCATAAAATCAATATTTACAGAAAGTAACTTTGAAAGAAAAAGACATGCTTTATAAATAAGAAAACAGCATCTTAGCTGGCAAGCCTCTGCAATAAATTTAAGAAAAAGTTAGTGAATAATTTGTAACACAATTATACTCACTTTGAAATATTACTCCTCAAACTGAATTGTATAGCTGGAAAAAATAATAAGAAAATCTATCTAAAAATGTGGATAGTTTTTGGCATCCATTAAGCTGTGGCCATTGAAGTGAGCCTAAGGATACCATCCTGCCTGACAGCATGTCAATACAGAGAAATCATTCTGCTGTAATGGGCAATAGCTCTGTTAGCCAAAATGTTAAAAACAAACAGCAAAAGATTGGTGTCTGAATTTTGCTGAATGAAGAGTTTTGAGATGGCAATCAAGGAACAATTTAAACTTTTACAATTCAGGAAACAAAAATTTATTTAAAAAAATCATTGTGAATGCTGACAAAATGTTTGCTGAAAAATAAAGTTTTAAGTGTTAATTTACTCATTAATCACACTTGCATTTGCACTGAAGACACAAAGGAATTAAAAATGTAATCCCTGCCCTCAGGAAACACATTATGTAGTGGAGTGATATATATAAATAAGCAATGTAGAATGAAATTTATAGAAATCCCACATAGATGAACCTTGAGGACATTATGCTAAGTGAAATAAGCCGGACACAAAAAGACAAATACTGTATGATTCTCCTTATAGGAGGTACTAGAGAGGTCCAATTCATGGAGACAGAAAACAGAATGATGTTTTCTGATGGCTGTGGGAAGGAGATAATAAGAAATTATCTAATAGGTACAGAATTTCAGTTTGGGAAAATGAAAACAGTTCTTGCGATGGATGGAGGTAATGGCTGCATAACACTGTGAATGTACTTAATGCCACTGAACGGTACATATAAAAATGGTTAAAATGATAATGTTTATGTTATGTACATTTTACCATGATAAAAAAGTACTAAAGTAAACTTGCATGTGTATGTTATAACTGGTTGATATCTTGAACTAGAAAACCTTCTCCATATTAGAAGTAACTTTTAAAAAGTAAAATGCTGATGTTAAAAATAAAAATGCTGATTATCAGTTAAAACATCATTTTTCACTTACAAATTATCTTCCTTTTCCTTTCAAAAAATGACTTAAGAAAATAAACTAAGAAAAAATTTTTTAAATTTCTATCTTAAATTTAAAAGATTTAAATTCAAACAATTATATAAAATGAGTTTATATACTATATAAGAAATATATTATGGAATATATATTTGTAAGATATCTTATACATTACATTTATATAGTAGTTTTCATATATAAATATATGAAGTAAACAATCCTCAAAATTTTTTTTATTTTGTGTTAAGTTCCTGGATACATGTGCAGAAAGTGCTGGTTTGTTACATATGTAAACATGTACCATGGTGGTTTGCTGTATCTATCGACCTGTCACCAAGGTTTGAAGCCCCACATGCATCAGTCATTTGTCCTGATGCACTCCCTCCCCTTTGCCCTGCCAACAGGCCCCAGTGTGTGTTGTTCCCCTCACTGAGTCCATGTGGTCCCATTGTTCAGCTCCCACTTATGAGTGAGAACATGCGGTGTTTGGTTTTCCATTCCCGTGTTAGTTTACTGAGGATGATGGCTTTCTGCTTCAACCATGTCCCTGCAAAGAACATGATCTCATTCCTTTTAATGGCTGCATATTATTCAATAGTGTATATGTACCACATTTTTTATCCAGTCTGTCATTGATAGGCATTTGAAATCCTCAAATATTTTTAATTAAAAATTGAGAAGAAAAATAAAGCAGAAAATATGATTTAAAAGATTTTCTACATTCACTTTTTTTTCTTTTTGTGACAGAGTCTGGGTCTGTTGCCGAGTCTGGAGTGCAGTGGTGTGATCTCAGCTCACTGAAGTTTCTGCCTCCTGGGTTCAAGCAATTATCCTGCCTCAGCCTCCCGATTAGCTGGGATTGCAGGCATGCAACACCATGCCCAGCTAAATTTTTGTATTTTTAGTAGAGATGGGGTTTCACTGGATTGCCCAGGCTGATCTCGAACTCCTGGCCTCAAGTGATCTGCCTGCCTCAGCTTCCCAACGTGCTGGGATTACAGGTGTGAGCCACCACACCTGGCCTCTACATTCACTTTTGGTCAGAAGAGAGGATGCTGAGTAAGCTGTAGTTTATGCTAACCCTTCTAGTATGTGTAGGTCAAATGGCAGGTAACTTGCTACATAGCAGAGTCTAGTAAATGACTGTTACTGTTCTCTTGTGTCAGGTAATTTAGAGAGGGAGAGAAGAAGAAACAGGGATAAGTAAAAAACAAATAAATAAAATAAACAGACACCATTAGGAAAAATGAAGTAGTGAAAACCTCCAAAAAGCCTCTGTTCCATAAAAGCAACTAGAACACTAGCAAAATTTCCAAAATCAACTTTTTCAGGACTCTTAACATTACCCAAAGGCTTGAAACAGTGTAGGGAACATTTATTCAACCAAAATAGCTGAATCTCAGTAAGCATAGGGAATTTTTGTGGCATTTTAACTTACCCTAAACCCATTACCTTCTCTCCAGCTCCATGGTAGCCTAGAAAACAAACAGCTCACAATCAAGGTGAAAAACAGCAGCCTCACAGCCAATGGAGGGGTTTGATCAAGGTTGGACTTTTTCCAAATCCCTGTTCTCAGAGATTTGTCATTATTTGACATGCCTGAAAGTTCCCTGGAGACTCCATTTTCATTTCCAGAGCATTTTTCATGGCTCAGAGCTCTCCACATGCAAACAGCCCTTACCTCAGTGCTGTTTGTTAAAAAAAAAAAAAAAAAAAAAAAAAAAAGGGAATTGTTTAACCTCAGGTGCCCAAAGTGGTAACAATAGTTGGGACAAACAACAAGCTAACACATAAACATAAAAGAAGAGTTGGGGAGTGAGATGTCCATAGGGAGTTTTGAAAAGCTTCAACATATTTCTGGGAATCAAAGAAGCCATGTGAATGCACAGGGCTTTGCACATGCCCAGGGATATGTGAATGCTTAGAAAAGAGCTGGCAAAGCCCTAAGTCCTCATCACTGACTGATTTTGAAGCTCTGATCGAACAGGAAGTGAAGGCTAAGGCAGAGTGGGAAAGTGCTTAGGGGAGTTTTGATGTCATGTACCAATACATATACAGAACCTTTCAGCAAAGACTGAGAAGCTTCATGAGTCCAGCATTTAAGAAATATCTGTCCCAACACTAGCTAACCATTAAGCTAACTGTGCAGAGACACCAGTGGCCACATACGACAAAGGATACAGAGTTGAAAGAATTAGCTTAGGTAAGTCACTAAACAAACAGAAAAAATAATGATAACAACAAACCCTTGGAATGGGGAAGAATCTGGTTTCCAGAGTTGAAACATTATTTAAATGTCCATTTTTTTCCACAAGAAGTAATAAGACAAACCAAGAAACTAGAAAATATTGCACATATACAGGAGAAAAAAAGACAATC
Organism: Pan paniscus; assembly: GCF_029289425.2. Taxonomy (NCBI): domain Eukaryota; kingdom Metazoa; phylum Chordata; class Mammalia; order Primates; family Hominidae; genus Pan; species Pan paniscus. The sequence goes on from NC_073256.2 coordinate 20,783,354, forward strand.
AATAGAAACTATCCCTGAAAACATCTAGATTAGAAACTCTCTATGAAGAAGTTCAGATGTGGACTTACCTGAGAAAGATTCAAAATCAACTAATATAAATGTGTTCAAAGAACTTACATAAATCATGTTTAGAGAAGTAAAGGAATTTATTTATAAGGCTGTGTCACCGAATAAAGAATATCAATAAACAATCTATAAAAAGAACCAAATACAAATTATGAAGTCAAAAAGCACAATAGCTAGAATTAAAAATTAACTAGAGAAGCTCAAAAACAGAGATGAGTGGGCAAAATAATAAATTAATCTTAAGACAGACTAATTGAGACCAGCCAGTCTGATGACCCAAAAAAAAAAAAAAAAAAGAATGAACAATCTTAGATACCGGTGGGACATAGTCAAGAATATCAGCATAAGCACAATAGGATTTGCAGAAGGAGAGAAGAAATAAACAAAAGCAAAAACAATAATTAAAGAAATAATATCTAAAAACTTCCAAACTTTATGAAAAATATTAATCTGCACATCCAACAAGCATAACAAACTCGAAATGAGAGAAAATTGAAGATGTACATACCTGGGCACATAATTGTTAAGCTGCTGAAAGACAAAGACAAAAAGATAATTTCAAAAAGGGCAATGGAAGTGACTTCATATACCAGAGATCCTTTAACAGATAAACAGCTGATTTCTCATTTGAAGCCCTACAGAACACAGTGACATATCATTCAAAGTGCATAAAGAAAAAGACGGTCAATGAAGAATTCTATATCCAGCAAAATTAATATTTAAAAATAAACTAGAAGATATTTCAGATAAACAAAATGTGAGAGAATGTGTTAACTAAACTTCCATAATAGTAATACTAAAGGGATTTACATGAAGAAATAAAAAGCACCTGTAAATGTAAGCACATAGGTAGATATAAAAGACAGGATAAATGTGCTTTTTTGTTTCTAATACTTTTCCTTTACTATCTTACTTAAAAGACAACTGCACAAAGTAATAATTGCACATCTATGTAGATCAGCATTAAATGTATGAAGATGTAACATGTATGACAACAATAGCACAAACAAGGGAGGAAGAAACTGGAGCTAACATAAAGCAAAGTTTTTGTATATATTAAGTTTGTCAACAGAGATTGTTATAAATACAAATGCTAATTATATTCCTAAGGAAAATCATTAAGAAAATTACTCAAAAAAAGGCCAGGCGTGGTGGCTCACGCCTGTAATCCCAGCACTTTGGGAGGCTGAGGCGGGTGGATCACCTGAGGTTGGGAGTTCGAGACCAGCGTGACCAACATGGAGAAACCCTGTCTCTACTAAAAATACAAAAAATTAGTCAGGCATGGTGGTGCATGCCTGTAATCCCAGCTACTCGGAAGGCTGAGGCAGGAGAATCACTAGAACCCAGGAAGCGGAGGTTGCGGTGAGCCAGGATCACACATTCATGCCATTGCACTCCAGCCTGGGCAACAAGAGCAAAATTCCATCTCAAAAAAAAAAAAAAAAAGAAAGAAAGAAAGACAGAAAATTACTCAAAAAAATGATACAGTAAAAGAAAGCACAAGGAGATTAAAATGGCATATTAAAAAGTTTTAGCCTAAAAGAAGGCAACCATGAAAAAATAGCAGATCAAAAATGACATGTCATAGAATAAACAAATAGCAAAAAATTAGATATAAACGTTGTTATGTCATTAATTACATTAAATGTAAATGGACCAAATACTCCAGCAAAAGACAGGGATTTAAAATTGGGCTGGTCACAATGGCTCATGCCTGTAATCCAAGCACTTTGGGTGGCTGAAGTGAGTAGATCACTTGAGGTCAGGAGTTCAAGACCAGCCTGGTCAATATGGTGAAACCCAATCTCTACTAAAAATACAAAAATTAGCCTGGCATCGTAGCACACATCTGTAGTCCCAGCTACTCAGGAATCTGAGACACAAGAATCACTTGAACCCAGGAGATGGAGGTTGCAGTGAGCCACCTCCTGGGTTCAATTTAGAAACACGATTTAGGTCCAAAGGCAGAAATAAACTTAAAAGTAAGATAAATAAATAAATCATACATTAAAACAATAATTAAAAGAGATCGTGGCTATGTTAAAATCAGACAAAATTGACCTTAAGACAAAATCTGTCAATAAATACAAAGACAGAAATAAAGTTATCATTTTATTATGATGAAAGGCTCAAAATGTTTGTTTCTTCATCAAAAATCAATAAAAATTATAAAAATTTATGCACCAAACAACTGAGCAGCAGAATCCTAAAATATGTGAAGAAAAAACTGAAAGAATTGAAAGAAGAAATAATGTAAACAAAAGTAATTGCGGACTTTACTACCTCACTTTTTAAATTATGAATAGGACAACTAAGCAGAAGATTAACAAGAAAATAGATGATTTTGAATAATACCAACAATTAACTAGACATAACAGACATCTACAGAACACTCCACCCAACAATAGCAGAATATACATTATTTTCAAATTCACATGGATCATTCACCAGCATAGACCATGTATTATGTCATAATAAAAATCAATAAATACAAAAGGAATGAAATCTTACAAAGTATTTTCTTTATATTAGAATGAAATTAGAAATCATTAATAAACAGCATGTTGAAAAACTCAAAATACACTGAAATTACATAACCTGCTCTGAAATAATCATAGGTCAAATAAGAAATCACAAAGATAATATAAAAATATTTTAACATGAGTGAAAATGAAAACACAACACACCAAAACTTATAGGACAACTACATTAAAAAAAAGATCTCAAATCAATAACCATCTTAAAACTTAAAGAAAAAACAAAGAGCAAACTGAACCCAAAACAAGCACAAGGAAAAAACTAATGAAGATTAGAGTAGAAATACACAATATAGAAAATATAAACACAATAGAGAAAATCAAAGAACCAGTTCTTTGAGATCAGCAGAATTGACAAGCTTTTGGCTACACTGACAAAGAAAAAAGAGAAGACTCAAAACACTAAATTCAAGAATAAAAGATGGAACATTACTATCAATTACAGAAATAAAATGGCCTATAAGGCAATACTATCATATAAACAATTGTATGACAACAAATTAAATTACTTGATTAAAATGGATGAATTTCCAGGAAGACATGAACTACCTAAAGTGAGTCAAGAAGAAATAGATAATCTGAACAGGGCTACACCATGTGAAAACATTGAATTCTTAATCAAATAACTTTCCACAAAGAAAAGCCCAGGGGAAGACACCAAACACACAAGCAACAAAAGAAGGAAATGAATGAACTGAACTTCGAATTCTAAAGCTTTTATGCCTGAAAGTGTATAATCAAGAAACTCAAAATAAAACCAACAAAATGGGAAAAATATTTGTAAATTATCTCTCTTTTAAAGGACTATTATGCAGAATATATAAAAATATGTATTTTTAACTCTTACAACTCAACAACAAAAAGAAAAATAATTCTATTAAAAATGCATAATGGATGTAAATGGAGAATTCTCAAAAGAAGACATACCAGTAACTTATCAGCACATGAAAATATGTTCAATGTGTTGGTCATTCAGATAATGTAAATTAAAACTACAATGACATGCCACTCCATATCAGATGAGATGGCTATAATCAGAAAAAGTGAACACTAACAAGAACAATGAGAATGTAGAGAAATTGGAACCCTCCTTCATTGCTGCTGGGAATGCGAAATGGTACAGTCCCTTTGGAAGGCAGTTTGGTAATGACTCAAAAAGTTATAAATACATTGAACATTTCCAACACAAAGAAATAATAAATGTTTCAGATTATGGATATGCTAATTATGCTGATCTGGTCACTATAAAATATATATATGGAAACATCACTATGTACCCCATGAATGTGTGTAATTATTGTCAATTTTTAAAAATAAAAATTTAAAAGAAGCTATACATAGAGTTCATACATAGCAACTCCACTCCTAAGTATAGAACCAAAAGAAATAAAAACATGTCCAAACATAAACTTGTACATGAATGTTCATGGGACCATGATTTGTAATAGCCAAAAAGTAGAAACAACCCAAATGTCCACCAATTGATAAATAAATAAACAAAAGAGTAATTTTAAAAACCAGATAAGTAATTACCAGGGTCTGGGTCAAGAGGTTGAGGGAGGGTGTGTAATGTGGAGTTTATACCAATGAAACTGTTCTGGAATTAAATTGTGGTGATTATTTCAAAACTTTGTGACTATACCAGACACCACTGAATTGTAAACATATATCAGAATGTCACATTGTGCACCACAGATATATACAATTATTATTTGTCAATTAAAAATAAATTTTAAAAAGATAAAAATGTAAACCATTGCATTACATACTTTCAGGGTTGAATTTTATGGTATGTGAATTTTATCTTAATTACAATGAAAGCTTCAGCTGGTGTTAAACATACCAGCTGTAACTTTGCAATTGTTTGAAAATTTGAAAAAAGTAACACAAGTGAGAAGAGAGGATAAAGGATGCTGAGTAACAGATTTTTAAAAAGAGCAGCAAGTGATTGCAAATAAAGAAAGAGGGCTAAAGTTTAAAGATCAATAAATGTGTTGTAAAAAATCAGAAACTTTTTCTGAAAATGGACACATCTAAATTAATCAGGTGTGATTGCATGAGTGTATACATATACGTATAAATTGTAGAACTATGCCCCTAATATTTATGCATTTTACTGTATATAAATTATGCCTCTACATAACAAGCTATATTTTACAAGATGCATATGCACACATGCACACAGAAGCATATGTACACACGCACACATTCATAAAAGCTTCATGAAACAGAATTATTCTTCCATCCTGGGATACAGTCTAATGTCGGGAGAACCAGCCCCCAATATTTCAACGTAGGTTCTTTCTATTTTCCCTAAGTGTCAGCCAGTCTGAGAAACAAACAGAAAGAATACAAAGAGAGGAATTTTACATGTGGGCTTCCGGGGGTGACATCACATGTTGGTAGGACCGTGATGCCGACCCTGAGCTGCAAAACCAGCAAGTTTTTATTAGGGATTTTAAAAGGGCAGGGGGTGTACAAACAGGGAGTAGGTCACAAGGATCACATGCTTCAGAGGACAATAAGATCACAAGGAAAAGGCAAAATTAGAATTACTGATGAGGGTCTATGTCCCGCTGTGCATGTATTGTCTTGATAAACATCTTAACAGGAAACAGGGTTCGAGAGCAGAGAACCAGTCTGACTAGAATTTACCAGGCTGGAATTTCCCAATCCTAGTAAGTATGACAGTACTGCAGGAGACCAGGGCGTATTTCAGTCCTATCTCAACCACATAAGACAGACACTCCCAGAGAGGCTGTCTATAGACCTCGCCCCAGGAATGCATTCCTTCCCCAGGATTATTCCTTGCTGGGAAAAGAATTCAGCCATATCTCTCGTACTCGCACATCCATTTATAGGCTTTCTGCAAGAAGAAAAATATGGCTCTACTCTGCCCAACCCCGCAGGCAGTCAGACCTTATGGTTATCTTCCCTTGTTCCCTGAAAATCACTGTTATTCTGTTCTTTTTCAGGGTGCACTAATTTCATATTGTTCAAACACACGTTTCACAATCAGATTTCATATTGTTCAAACATACATGTTTTACGATCAGTTTGTACAATAGTGGTCCTGACGTGATGTACATTCTCAGCTTACGAAGATAACGTGAGTAATAGATTAAAGACAGGCATAAGAAATTATAAGAGTATTATTAGGGAAGTGATAAATGTCCATGAAATGTTCACCATTTATGTTCAGAGATTGCAGTAAAGACAGGCGTAAGAAATTATAAAAGTATTAATTTTCGGAACTGATAAATGTCCATGAAATCTTCACAATTTATGTTCTTCTGCCTCGGCTCCAGCCAGTCCCTCTATTCGGGGTCCCTGACTTTCCGCAACAGTCTTATCTATTCTAATCTTGCCTGTTGATATATATATATATATATAAAGAAACAGAGGTATTGAACTCTTTAATTAATGTGAAAACAGTGCTCTGGAGTCTTTCTCTTCTCTCTCAAAGAGTCAGAGTTTTATGAAAAAAAATACATGCATATATTTCCCATATTTATTGTATGTATATCCCAATGAATTGTAATACATTACTGTCTCACCCTAACAAAAGTTTAAATTTCCACTTTTAATATGATATTTTCTTAATATTCTTGCCTCCCCACATCCTTTCATGAATCATTTTGATTAACAAAAGAAAGTGGATAGAATTCTTTTCCCAACAACTTATCCTGCGCTTTTTAAAAGTGTAGTCGTATTTTGAAATAATCACCATGGCTTCCAAAAGTTTCACCTTGGGAGTTATAACCATCAATCATTTTTACGGCTTGAGGCCAAGTGCTGCTTGTTAGTGCTTTACGCACAAAGCACAGTCTTCTTTATCTTCACCAAGGTAGATTCAGGGTTAAAATGAAGGAGCATTTAGCAGTGGTTCACTGCTGACACTGGCCAGCTTAGGGTGCAGTTCATCAGGGCAGTTCACCTGTTATGTGGATTGAAATCAGCAGGGAGAGAACACAAAGGGGAACCTGGATGCCTTTGCTATACGCTGAGCTCAAAAGTCCAAGCAGTTCCACATTCTCTCATTTAATAGCCCTCCTTCGACTTCTGACCTTATTTAACCTGCCAGAGCTCCCAGAAAAAGGCTCACCTCCACATTCTACAGTAGCCCTTTTTGTATTTGGCCAACACATTATCCCATCCTTAGAACTTCAGGCTTCTGCCAATACCTAGGACCCCCCATCCTGTGTTGAGCAACTTTCATTCTGAATCCAGGAATGGAACTGCATTTATTGCTGCAAAGTGTCATCTTGTTAAATTTGACTCACTGTTGTTGCCTGTACATAAGTTTGGGAATCTGAATCTGTCAATATTTCTTCCTCATGGTATCACATCCTCAAGGATCTAATATGCACAGCATCTACCAAGCTGAGGGATCCTTGAGAACAGAAATGAGGTCTTACTTGGCTTTGATCGCTAAGACCAAAAATGCAAGACCTGGGCTTCCACTCTTTCGGTCAGCTGTCATTGCAGTATTACTTTTTTAGATACAAGTTGTACGCACACCTTTTCCTCATTGCTGTTTTGTTCCAGGGACAAGTATATATCTCTAGTGGCAAAATCAGGCCACATTTACATTTTAAAATAATTTGTAATTATTAAATAGTTAAAATACACAGAAAGTACAGCCAATAATTTAGTAAACCTCACATACTTCTTACTCACTTCACAAAATATTGTCATATTTGCTTAGAAATGTTTTTAAACATTAAAACCTAGTAAATGCTATTAATGCCTCCTTTCTTGGGTTTCTTCAGTCCCATTCTCTTTCTTTATTTCCAAGAAGTGAAGAAAGGAAATTATCCCACAGTTAGCATTTATTATGTATATACATTTCCTTATAGCTTATATCACAAGTATACATAATATATACATACTTATCTCTATCCCCAACAATCTATGCATCCTATATGACACAGACTTCTGCAACTAACTTTCTTCATGTAATATCATATTTTCCCAGCAGTTGCTTCTATTTTAAACACGTAGCTCTGGCTCACTTGTACTCTTTGCCACATGATTTTCCATTTTATAAATAGGTCACAATTCTATCTACTTAATCCTTTGTCCATTGATTTTTTTTGTTTTAGTGTTGTTTTATTTCTATATTTGTTTTATTATTTTGGCTTTTGTTTGCATACACAATTGTTTTTGCTTTTATAAACACATTGCTATAAATAATCTTTGACCTGTTTATGAACATGAGACTTCCTCAAAGATATTATCTAGGAATGGAACTTTTGGATTCTGAAGCATGTACCCACAGGCCCTATTCAAATGTTAGTCATAATTTTTTCTACTCTAGTTCTTAGTTCTGCTCCTCAGTCCACTGTTCGTTGTGCTGATAACTGCCTGTGTCTCTGAACTGCCTTCCTTCAAGCAGCCTCTTCCCTCTCCTCTGTAACTTTATCTAAAAGATGGAAGAATGCCTTCCCTTAATTTTACACAGAATAAGAAAAATCAGGATCTGTCTTCTACCAAGGCTTTCCTATTGGCTTGGGAATAATTCAGACAGAGTAACTTAAAACTGCTAATATAAATTCATAGGTCCTGACCCAGACCACTATCAGGGAATCCCAGAAAGGATGTTCAGTATTTAGTCACCATTTTTCATCATATGCTGAGACCAGCCTGCCCCTTCCAAAGGAAGCTTCCTTAAACTGATCCACCATACCGACTTCAGCTCCAACAGTCATGAAACTCAAAGAGAAGAAAGAGCATTACACTGTTTCCCCAGTCTAAGGGCTACTTCCAAGTAACAATTCCCTGTCCTGGGATTAACCACTTTCTAGGACAATTGCATGTGGATGAGTAACATCTTGTCCTCTGACCTCAGCAAGACAATAAATATAAGAAACCTCTAATTAATTATTAGTTTAGTTATCAATGTCTGGGCTATTTTGACTGAAATAATACTTGGCTATTATTAGCTCATATCAAATCAAATGTAGTCAATCCCAGTAGAATCCCAGTAGAATCCAAGCCTTTCAGCTGGAGGGAGATGAAGATCACCATGGTTACAAAACATTGAAAGCCTTCACTCATTTTCTTCAGTGGATAAAAGTTGTAATGAAAATACAAACACTGATGTAAGGAAAATCAATAGCATACAAGCACAATCAAGTCTTCTTAACTAGAAGCAAAGTAATGCTAGCTTCCAGTACAGTTTAGCTGGCATTAGACATCCTCGCACCATCAACAAGAGTAAAACCTAAACGAAATGGAGGCTTCCTCAAGACAAGGCCTGTCAAGGCACTAGGCTATGGCTCAGAGAGGTCTCACTGGTTGGAGAAGACAGAGTTTAGTTTGGGGCTACTAAAGCAGCAAAGATTCGGGGACAGGATTCCAAACAAGGAAGAACTGGAGAGAAAACAAAAAACAAAAAACAAACAAAAAATACCTCAGAAGGCTGCTGGCATTTCCTCTTGGTCTTTAAGCTTCAGAAACATAAAATACTAGTGATTACTTAAAGAGACATTAATATTCACATGCCTTTAGGGTTTATAGTAGATGTAGAAGTGAAATGTGTGAAACTATAGCAATAAAAAATTTTAAAAGGAAGATGGAGTTAAGTGTTTTAAGAATTTGCATTGGTTGGGATGTGCTGAAAATATACTTTTAAGATACTTGTAAGTTAAACTTGTATGTTATGCTTTATTGATTAACCACTAACAGAATGATAGCCCCCAAAAAGCATTCTACATAGTCAATAGATGAGATAAATGTATATCAATAAAACACTGATTAAAACAAAAGAAGTGAAAAGGCAGCATAAAAGAACAATGAGCAAACAGAACAAATAAAAAACAAATAACAAAGTGGTAGACTTAAATCCACCATAATATTTATTATACTAAATGTAAATAGACTAAGTACAAATTTAAGACAGACATGGTTGGATTAAACAAAAAACTAAGATGCCACCATATATTTATAGGAGACACATTTAAAACATAAGGACACAGAGCAAATGACAGTTTAAAATGGAGAAAAAATGGATACAGAATATGAAAATAAAACAAGATAGCGTATTGCGTAATAATAATTCAGAAAAAAATAGACATCATGGCAAGTAACATAAAATGAGGCGAAGAGAAACAATGCTTAACAACAGAAAGGTTAATGCATAAGGAAGCCACAACAATCCTAAAAAAGTATGCCTTTCATGACCTCATTTCAAAATAGATGAAGGAAAAATTGATCAAAAGAATGGAGAAATACAAAATCATAGCTGGAGATTTTAACACATTTTTTCAGTAATGATAGAAGAAGCATATTAAAAAACAATTAATAATGAAACAGAAAATGAGAACATTATTGATCAAGTTGGCCTAGCTGACATTTATAGAATTCTAAACCTATATAGTGCTCATGAAGCTTTTACCAGAAGAGACTATACACTCAGTCATCAAACAAGTTTTAATAAATTGCAATAGATTATAATCATACAGTTTATGTTTCCTTGCCACAGTGGAATTGAATTAGAAACAATAACAAAAAGATAACTAAAAATCCCCAAATGTATGGAAGCTAAGCAGCACACTTTTATTTTTTATTTTTGAGACGGGGTCTCACTCTGTCACTCAGGCTGGAGTACAGTGGTACAATCATAGCTCACTGCAGCCTCATCCTCCCAGGTTCAAGCAATACTCCCACCTCAACCCTCCCATGTAGCTGGGACCACACAGGTGCACACCACCATGTCTGGAAGTTTTTCTCTTTTTTGGTAGAGAAGGGATCTGACTATTTTGCCCAGACTGGTCTTGAGCTCTTGGGCTTAAGCAATCCTCCCGCATAAGCCTTCCAAAGTTCTAGAATTACAGTGTGAGCCACTATGCTTAGACACCACACTTTTAAACAACTCACAAGTTATGGAAAAATTCACAATTGAAATTGCAATGATTATTAAAATGAAACATAAAGTATGTGGAATGCAGATAAAGCATGGATGAGAAGGAAATTTATAGCACTAAAGGCATAGTTTAGAAAGAAAGAAATATAAAATACATGATCTAAAATTCCAGTTCAGAAGATAGAAGAGTTGGAAACAATAGTAAAAAAATATAAGAGGAGAAAATCAACAATGCCAGAAGTTAGTTCTTCAAATAACTAATAAACCTCTAAGATGATAGTCAAGAAAATAAAATTACTAGCATGAAATATGTAAAACTAATATCCTACTTACATGAAATAGAGCATGAGAGGATATAATTTTAAATAGTCTGACGACCAATATAAGAACTTAAGTTCTTTAAATTCTTTGAAGAACATAACTTAGAGACAAAATAGAAAATTTTGATAGTTTTATATCTGTTAAATAAATTGAATCTATATGTCTTAGTTTGTTCAACTGCTATAATAAAAATACCATAGACTAGGTGGCTTAGTAACAACAGAAATCTCTCTCTCAGTTTTAGAGGCTGGATAGTCTAAGATGAAAGAACCAGCAGATTCTGTGCCAAGGGGGGGCCTCTGGCCTGGTTCATACACCACCTTGCTACAACCTCACATGGTGAAAGGAGTGAGGGATCATTCTGACTCCTCTTTTACAAGGACACCAATCCCATTCATGAGAGCCCCATCTTCATGAGCTAAACGCCTTCCAAAGGCCCCACCTCCTAATACAATCACTTTGGGGTGATGAATTTCAGGGTTGGGGGACATAGAAACATGCAGTCTATTACATCATACCTAAATTTTTTTCTGCTTTTTGTTTGTGTGTTTTGTATTTTAGGTTTGTTTGTTTTGAAAGAGAAGATCTCACTCTGTCACCCAGGCTGGAGTGCAGTGGCAAGAAGATCATGGCACACTACAGCCTCAAACTCCTGGGCTCAAGAGATCTTTCCCACCTCAGCCTCCCAAGTAGCTAGGACTATAGGTGTGCACCATGTCCTGCTAATTGTTTTAATTTTTGTAGAGAAGAGGTCTCATTAAGTTGACTAGGCTTGTCTTGAACCCTTAGCCTAAAGTGATTTTCCCTTCTCAGCCTCTTGAGGCACTGGGATTACAGGGGTGAGCCACCACCCCCAGCTTGTAAAATTCTTTTCACAAATGAAATTTCAGAACCAAAATGCTTAACTGGGTGATACTAAAAAAAAATAATTAAAAATAATAACAAACATAGACAAATTCCTTTAGAAGATAGAAAATGTGAGAAGTCGTTTCAAAGATAACCATAATATCAAAACCTCACAAAAGTATTACAAAATGGAAAATTATATATCAATAGCCTCATGAACATAAAATATAAAATCCCCCAAATATAGAAAAGACAATCAGGCAAGACACACCACATACACACACACACACACACACACACACACACACACACACACACCATAATCAAATGAGATTTAGTCCAGGAATGTGGCAAATTTAGTTTTACATTTGAAAATCAAATCAATATAATTCATCATATCAACAATATGTAGTATAAAAAACATAAATTACCTCAATAAACACAGAAAATAAGCATTTCAAAAATTCAACACCCTTTTATAATAAACATATCATCAAAAAGAAGTATAAGAAAACTCCCTCAATCTAATACAATATACTTTCAAAAAAGAAAATAAAATGCTAATATCTTAATATTGAAACAGTGGGCTGGAAAGGATGCTGTTATTCCCACCCCTACTCAACACAGTTGTATTGACTGTAACCAGTGCAATCAGATAAGCAAAAATGAAAAGGACAAAAACCGGAGAGAAAGAAGTAAAAGTGTCTGTTTACAGATAGTATGATTATACATAGATTTTATGTCAATATCTTCATAAATATAATCTCAAAAATCCATCAAAACTTATTAAAGATAATCTAGCAAGATATTTTTCAAATAACACATCTTGATGAAGCAAAATTTATTTAACATGGCAAAATAAAAAAAGGATTTATAAAAATTATTTGAATTAATAGGTGATTTTATGGAAATTATTCCATGCAAAGTCAATATACAAATATAAATTGCATTTTTCTACAATAACAACAGACAATACAAAATGAAGCTTAAAAAGCAATAGCTTCAATAAAAGGATTACATACATCTAATACCTACCGAAAAAATCCAAGGCAAGATGTGAAACATCTCTATATAAAAAATATAATACAGTGCTGAGAAAAATTTTAGAAACACAAATAAGAGGAGAGATAGTCTCTGTTTGTGGATTAAAAACTCAATATTTTAAGATGTAAATTCTGCCCAAGTTGAACGAAACCTGCAATGTAATTCCAAACAGATTTCCAGCAGATTTTTTCCATAAGGGTTAATAAGATTTGATGCTAAAATTCACATGGAAATGCAAAGAATGTGGAATAACCAAGAAAATCTTGAACTAGAAACACAATATCAGAAAACATGCACCACTAGAGCTAATGATTTACTAAAAACTATTCTAATAAAGACAATGTGACATTGGTAGAAAAGGTAGATAAGCAGGCCAATGGAAAAAATAGAATAAAGAAATAGACACACATGTATTGTCACTTGATTTATGACAAGAGCACCATACAATTCCGTGGAGAGAGACTGGCCTTTTCTGTAAATGGCGCTCTAGAAACTGAATGGTCTTTTTAAAATAAAAAGTGAACCTGGATTCCTACCCAATACATATTTTAAAATTAATTAGACGTGAATCATTATCTAAATATGAAGTTGACAGGTGCAGACTTCTAGAGGAAAGCTTCAGAGAATATCTTCAGGAACTTGGGGTGAATAGAGTGTTCTTGAAGAACATAAAAGTGCATTAGCCATCAAAGGAAAAATAATGACAAATAAGACTTCACTAAAACTAAGAATTTCTGTTCATCAAAAGATGCCATTAGGATAAATAATAGGCAACACAATGGAGAAAATGTCATAATTCTTATATTTGAGAAGGAATACATATCTAGAACACATAAATATCACCTACCAATGAATAAAAAAAGATAATTCACTTTTTAAATTGCCAAAACATTGGACAGTTGCTTCATAAAAGAAGATATCCATATAACCAACTCACATAAAAAGGTGCTTGGCAGGTAAATACAAATTAAAAACAGAGGGAGCTATTAAAGCAAATGCACCAGAATGCCTAAAAAGACCAAAAAGATCAAGTGTTGGCAAGGTTCTTGGCAACTGGGACTCTCAGACATTGCTGGCAGGAGTGTAAATTGATTGAAGAACTTTGAGAAACTGCTTGGCAGGATCTACAAAGGTGAACCGTATGTCCACCTAAGGACCCAGCAATTCCACCTTAGGGATACAGGCTAGAAAAATGAGTGTATATAAACACTGAAAGACGTACACAAGAATGCTCCTAGTGGCTTTATTCAGGCACAAAAGAATGCCTTCTTAAAATACATGACGTTTGGAACAGGCAAAACTATTCCAGGGTGATAGAAATAAGCAATTAACATTGAGAGTGATGGAAATGCTTCTTAACATAATCTGGTGTGTGTGTGTGTGTTTGCGTGTGTGTGTGTGTTTGTGTCTGTGTGAATTCATAGAACTATACACTCAATATTTGTACATATTTTGTATTTTAATTATATCTCAATGTTAAAATAAGAAACAAAGTGTTTCCTCCTCCATTAATGTATTTGTAAAATCTTCAGTCCTTTCTGCCTATTCCACATACAATTCTTGTCCTAATTATGGTTTCTATGAATTACTGGTGCATTTTTTCCATTGTTATTGTTTCTTTTATTTTAGTGGTAGTTGTTTGTTTGTTTCAGCATCCTAACAATGATCTCCATATCATTTACTTTTACTTTTTTGGTCATTTTTCTTCACCATTCCTTTTCAATTACAAAACCTTTGGATTAGATATGCATCTCTCTTATAAACACATTCTTTATAGTTCTCCTAAGTTTAAAACCATCATTCCAAGGTCCTAAAATCTGACTCACAAAATGAAATGTGATTTCCCATCATTTCCTAGACTTCAAATGCACGGGAGTTGAAATACTAGAATCTGCACTTTCAGACACCAGACACAGATCTCCAAACCCAAAAACATGAAAAAAATGGGGGACGTTACTCAAATGATCTGGAGTAGGAAAAGACTGAAGTAATCACAAATTAATTAATCTCTTCTATGTAAATATACTCTTAAATAGATATTGTCTCTGATGCAGCAGAGAGCAGGAACTTTCTCTGGGCAAGCACTGAATATTTCACTGATATTCCTATTAGTAATATCCCAGGCATGCTGTTATAAAGTGCCCCCCCCAAAAAAAAAATACAAAACTTACATGATGGTTACCTGAAAATCTTGTCTTTCAAGTGCACATGTAAACTAAAATAACCTACCAAGAGATTTCTCAGTTTGACTGAGGGGGGAAAAACAGCATTCTTCCCAAGTCCTTTGAAACTGTGGCTCAAAGCCAACACCTCAAACTGAGCCTAATGTTACAAAAATCTATAAGCCATTAACTCCAGCCGTATTAAATATATAAAAATCAATTCTACTGCCCTGTTCTTCTTCCAAAGTCCCAACCCTCTATTGGAAATATATAAGAAAATACTGCCTGCTCCCCAGTTGCCCTTCAGCTTTTTGTCTGATTTATTCTGGAAGCATCAGTTGTGCCCACCTGTATCAGGAAAATAGAAAAATTAGAAAGCAGTCAGCAAGTCTGATGGTCCTTGGTACCCCCACTGGCCACCTCTTCATCCAGAAGCCAAGCCCAGCTCTCGGTGGTCACACCATAGCCCTGGATCCACAGCCCTGGGGGAAATCACCTGCTGTCCTGGGTATTTCTTTCCACTGGTTCAATAATAGACTCTGATACCTTATCTAGTTCTTATGTTCCTGTTTATCATCTATGTAATGGAGGATGTTTACCTTCCTCTGGAAGCTCCTGATTAACCAACATTAAGAACAGCATAGTTGAACGAAACTTTCTTACCTCTTCTTTTAATAGGTATCTGCTTATGCCTGGCAGATTTTTTTTATTCCAGTATTAATGTCCTACCATATCCTCAACTGTATACTTTTGTTGCTGGTTCTTTCTGTTTCTAGTTCTTATTCTATTTATAAAAACTGGAATATAAAATCCTCCAGTGCTTTCTTGGTCTACTTTTCTGTTTAGAAAATTAAATTTCTAAACAAATACCAATTTAGCCACATCTTGTAATGTTTAATGTGCACAGCTTTTATCATCATTAGGTTACAGGTATTTTCTAATTACATACATGGTATTTTTTACCATAAATGAATGAGAATGTGGTAGTTTTGTTTGTGTGTGTCTCACAAACTATGAGATCTTTTGAATCTGTTCGTAAATTGTTTCTATAATCCATTTTGGTTCCAGAACATGTTCTTTTAGTATTGATTCTTGGTGTTTATTGGGTCTTCATTTCGACTTAGTAGATAATCGATCTTTTTAAATGTCCTTTGTGTTGTGAAATTGTTTGTACAGTCATCATTTGTGCAAGGATTGTGGTTTTTCAGAAGCAATATAGGAAAATGATTAAGACACAGACTCTAAATCATAACTCCCACATTTACCAGCTCTGTGATCTTGAACAAATTACTTTAACCTCTCAGAACTTCCATTAGCATATCGGTTAAATGCCTAGTGAATATTAGATGTTATATAAGTATTAGCTATTATAATACAAATCCATGGAATCTAGCTAATTGAATCATTCAAATATTATTTATTCTTATTAAGATTTTTTGTTTTACTCACCAATTACTGAGAAAAGAGATTTAAAATCACTCTTTATGATATTACATTGGTCTTGCTTCTCCTAAAAGCAAGCTCCAAGACAAAGATTTAGGTAGGAGTGGCTTCTTTGGGAGATGATCCCAGGGAACTTTATGAGGAAGTAAAGAAGTAGGCTAGATAAGGGAAAACAACCCACTAATCTGTATTAACTAATAAAGTCACATTAATTAATATTGCCATGTGGCTTAATTCCACTGAGAACTGAATTATGACTCCTGAGATATTAATGCCCTAGTATTTGAAACTGGTGAATGTTACCTTAGATAGCAAAAAAAAAAAAAAAAAAAAAAAGATTTTGCAGATGTGAAATTAAGGATTTTGAGAGGAGACTATCCTGCATTATTCAGGTGGGGCCAATGTATTCTTCAGAGGAGAAAAGCAAAGCGTGGTTTGATACAGACAGAAGGGAAGAGACAGAGTCACAGTGAAAGCAGTGAGCCTTGATCGTGCTATTGCACTCTAGCCTTGGTGACAGAGAGAGACCCTATCTCAAAAAAAAAAAAAAAAAAAGGACTTAAAAATTTTTGAAGCAAAAATCCCCCATCAGAGAAATAAACTATTTCTTTGTGAGGCCTCTAGTCCCAGGAAATAAAGGGGAAAAAATCATGAACATGACTGAGAAAATTGTAGCCAAGAAAGATCCTTGAGTTTATACACAAAGTCAAATCCACTGTGTCTGGACTAAGCCAAACATCAGTTGGTAGAGGGAACAATTCAAAACCAGAAAATAAAATAGAATTCTGTACTTTAAGAATAGTTTAACAAGACAACTTAAGATAGTTTAAAGCACATAGTAAAGCTGTTTTAGTTGATCTACTCTCAAGGTATAAAATGCTATTTTATAATTAGCTAAAATTCAATATTTTGCCTTTTTTAAACTTTACCACATTTTTCCTAAGGGCAAATCTTTTATTAAATTATTATTTATGGCCAAGTGCAGTGGCTCACGCCTGTAATTCCAGCACTTTTGGAGGCCAAGGTGGGTGAAACACCTGAGGTCAGGAGTTCAAGACCAGCCTGGCCAACATAGTGAAACCCCATCTCTACTAGAAATACAAAAATTCACCAGGTGTGGTGGTGTGTGCCTGTAGTCCCAGCTACTCGGGAGGCTGAGGCACAAGAATTGCTTGAACCTGGCGGGAGGAGTCTGCAGTGAGCCAAGATCGTGCCACTGCACTCCAGCCTGGGTGACAGAGCGAGACTCTATCTCAAAAAAAAACACCTTATTTTCATTAGAGACTACTCAGCAATAGCTGTGTTCTTTCATAAGACAAAATAATTATCAGCTGAGGACATCATGTATGTGAAAGCTGGAGGGTATTTGTGTTCCCTCATAATTCATATGTTGCTACCATATCTCCAGTGTGAGGGTATTTGACAGTGGGGCCTTTGGAACATGATTAGGTCATAATGGTGCAGCCCTCCCAAATAGTATTAGTGACCTTATCAAAAAACACCCCAGAGTGCCCCCTCACCCCTTTTGCCATGTGAGGACATAGAGAAAAGATGACCAACTCTGAACTAGAGAGTAGGTCCTCACCAGACACAAAATCTGTTAGCACCTCGAACTTGGACTTCCAGCCTCTAGAACTGTGAGAAATAGATTTCATTTGTTTATAAGCCCCCCAGTTTTGTTATTAAAGCCCAAACTGATTAAGACAGACTGCCTGGGTTTGAATTTACCATTGAACCATTTTGCGACAGTGAACCAATGATTTAAATTCAATCACCCTCAGTTTCTTCATCTATACAATACAGATAATAATAGGACTGCATGCATAGGATCGTTGTGAGGATTCAACAAGGTAATTAGTGTATAAAGTTTAACACAGCTCCTGGCACAGACTTTACTAAGTGCATTCTATTTTTATTCAGTTTATTTATTTTACACATTTCAGAAGCCAATGGTCTAACAGCAAAGCAAGAGTTTAACTCATATAAAGCAGGAAGTGGTAAGAGCTGTAAAGGTATTATAGTCAATTTGCAATGGGAATTTGATGGACAAAGAAATGTTCTCCTCTGGATGAGACAAGAAGAAAACCTAGGAAGATGAATGAAGAAGTGGCATTTAAGATGGACTTTGAAGGACAGGTTGCATCGGAAGTGCCAGGAAAATCACCAGCAAGGGTCTGGGCACCTGTGTCATCCATGGCTCAGCGGGAAGATGGAATTGACTTGCACATGATACTAACAGCTGGAGTTGGAAAGGCCCACCACAGAGATAATGTGAAGCCCAAGCCATATATATGGTGCTATGTACGTTGATATTACTAACACTACACATTTGCATAAACCTGAATACTTTTCATTTCCTTATCACCATGGATAAATTACCCACCTATTATTGACTGGAATTATAATAATTACTTATCCTTAGCATATTCACATATTCAAGGCATCTCAGTTTACTTTATTAACGTCCATAACACCCTTGTCAGGCAGACTGGACACGGTGGACAAGCACCATCCCCCTCTAAGACAAAGTCAACTGAGGCCCAAGATGGATGCCCAAGGTCAACTCTCCAGAAGACCACAAGTCGACTACTTCTGACACCTTGTCAACTGTGCCAAGCAATGTCACAGTGCTGTCTCTAGGAGCTGAGCCTCAGTCTCCCTGAGTTACTATGAACTCAAGCCAAAATTCTCCCAAAGACTCAAATGCGTGGCTTGCACTCTGAGAAAAGTAACACAAATGTGACAGAATTCACTCCAACGTGCTGGGAGATGTTACATCTGAAACCACAGGTTCTCCCAAAGTCTTTGTTGGCAATAACAAGATTTGAAAATAAGAAGTAGCTGTTTAGCAGGTTTTGTGTGGAGATAACACGAGCCAAGTAAAAATGAAAAATTAAGTAAAGGTTCCATTTTTCTTTCCTGGACAAAACCTTAGAATTAGTCTGCACTTACTTTGTTCTAATAACATAAAATCTTGTTGGTTCTAATACAGATACACAGAAAGTTAAATGAAGAATTATAAATAAACTTTCAAGTTGTTCAACTAAGTTATGAGATAAAAGAATGTGGCTACATCCAGTGTCTTCAAGCTAAAAAGGATATGCAAATTACAGTACTTTTTGGAGCACTAAACCCAAAGCAGTTATAAAGATAAACAGTATTAAAGCTAAAGTCCACACTGCAGGCAAAGTCAAAGGATCATCTCAAAGCCAGAGCATGTAAACCCTGAACCTCAGCCAGCTTTAGCCCCTTACCCCTAGGTAACATCTAACCCCTATAAGGTTTAAAAATACATACAATAAAAATGTCTGAGGCTATAGGTATTGCTATGGTTCATATTGTTTGGGATGTAAATAGTCCTTGCAGATATCAATGAAGGAGTACTCAGTGACCTATCTGAGAAGGTACTGTCACTCACCTTCATTAAGCCACAGATTTCTCCTTCATTCCTGGTGTTGACATCAGTTTTGTCTTGACCTGCGCACAAACCTGAGCCACGTTGCCCAGGAGGTGGAAGTCAGCTTTTCAACTTTAGGTGCATCATCTGTTAAAGAAAAACATAGTTTTTTGTGTTTTTTTGTTTTTTTGTCCCCCACCCCAGCTAGAAGCTAAGTAACTCATTGAGGGATCTCTGCTTCTTTAGCACTGTCATTTAGCCAAGGGAGCAGAACGTCTCCGACCATATGTTCACAGGCTGCAAACAAAAAGCAGAGAAATTTCTGGAACTCCTCTGTTCTCATTTATTGCTTTCAGCTTCGGCTTTAAACCACTCAAGAGTTGGGTTCTTGTCAATATTTTAATTACTCAGGCAAAGGCATTGGCCCAATCTCTCTTTTTGACAAGTTAGGAAAGTGCTGTCTGTGTTGTCCATGTCCTCCTCTCCTCCCGTTTCAGCTTAAGTCTGGGAGAGATATCAAGGGCTGCCTTACATATGGAGAGTTTGTAGTGGACCAAACTGGCAGGCACCCTTGCAGTATCTGTATCATTCACGCATCTTCTCTAATCTCCTCCCTTTTGTCCATATGGGACAGGGACTGTGGAACTATGGGCATTTATTGAGTGCTGACTGTATTCCTGGCCCTGTGCTGGGGGGGTTAAATTATTGTGTTTCATCTTCAGTTAATGATCTGTACATTATTTCTACTTTCCCAATAAGAAAGTAGTCTCAGAGTATTGCCAAAAGCCACACTTAGTAAGTTTCAAGGGTGGCATTTGAAAGTAGTTATTTCTAACTCCATGAATGATGAAAGTGAAAGACAAAAAATTAGAACACAGGCTTTTAGGGTCTTCTCAGGGAGGCATATTGGCTGCAACCACTGAGTTACATTTCACTGGAGCCCTGGGAAGCTAAAAGAGCCAGGGTGGGTCCAAGAGGAAGCTTGAAGCTAGAAATTCTATCTGGCACTAAACTCTAAAATCTAGAAATGTGAACTAAAGTCCTTTAGCATTCTACCCAGATTCTTCCATTTAGTTTATCAGATCATAACATCAGAGAAGAATATCAAAGATGGTATGTCATAGGACAATAAGCATGTGTTTGGTGGGAGGGTCCCTATATAGCAACTTTGGAAAATTGGGCATATCTGAGAGAGACAGATGATGATATTGAGAGAGAGAAAAATAAATGTAAACATTCAACATAGTCTTACTTGGACCTAAAAACCTTCCCAATACATAGAATTTCCATTTCCAATTATACAGAACAATGTACAGCAAGTGAAAGCTATAGCTTAGAACAAGTAGAAAGAAGAGTTGGGAGAGTTACAACAGAAAGTGTGGTGTTAAAGGCATCAGAAAGCTTCAGAATAAACAGGGACTAAAGAGGCATCAAGTCCAGAGAGGGAAGAAATGTTCAAAGGTGAGCTGAGAATTTGCAGAACATTTCCCTGAAGCCATTTGCCAAACCACTAAGAATTTGGCTTTAGTTTAGGCAGAAGCCACAGCTGGAGGCAGAAAACAAACAGTGGAGATTCTGCTGCTCACCTGGGGCTAGGATGTCAAAACTGGAGACCAGGGGTGTCAACAGAGCCAGGCTTCCCTCAAGATGTTTGCCAACTTCTGAAGCAGTGCAAAGCAGGAGGCTAGGGAGTAAGTTTGAAAACAAGGCTGTAGAGTAGTACAGAGAGGAAAAATTTTCATAGTCTCTTTGTCTTGAGGAGACAAAGCCCCTCCAGACTCACAACGGAAATGTCACCAAGGCCCTTTTCCTAGGAACACAGATGAAGCTCAGGAAGAATGAACATTAGCAAAGCACAACCAGCCATGTCCTTGATTGGGTCGTGGAGATCAGCCCCCACTCCCTCTGCCTAGCAGAAGAAAGGAGATAAAATCATATGTATTCTCCACTGCTCTTTCATACATGATGTCTAACATTCAAAAAAAAATCTATACATGTGAATGGATAGAACCCTAGGGACAATAATCAAGAGAAAAATATAGAAAACAAAAG
Source organism: Pan paniscus (assembly GCF_029289425.2). Taxonomy (NCBI): domain Eukaryota; kingdom Metazoa; phylum Chordata; class Mammalia; order Primates; family Hominidae; genus Pan; species Pan paniscus. The sequence continues at coordinate 20,805,092 of NC_073256.2, forward strand.
CAGACCCACAGAGATAATAATATTGGAATTGGTAGACAAGGATTTAAAAATATGTATGACTTATATGTTCAAAAACCAGAGAAAAAATACAGAAGAGACTAAAAGATGAAGATTTTGATGAAATTGTAATCTACGATATGAAGAATCAATACACATTCTATACCTGAAAAATATTTTTAATAATATTTAAAACTACAGCCTCAATGGATGGGCAATTTGGGCACAAAAGAAAATAGAAGTGGTACCAGAAGACATGACAGAAAGAACAACAACAACAAAACAAAATCAAATGACAGGTGACAATAAAGGAGAACAGAAAATTTTGAGGATAAAAATAGCTCCATAAAGAATAGAGAAATGGAGGTATGAAATTATCTAAAAATGATATGCAAAAAAGTTTCCTAAACTGAATGATATGACTTTCCAAGTTGAAATTCCTGAGTACCCAGCACAAGTTAAAATTTAAAAAGACTCACAATAAAGCATGTCATTGTGAAGGTTTAAAATGCAGAAATAAAAGATCATGAATAGTAAAAGCTTCCAGAAAGAGAATACAAGACCACGAAAAGAAGGGAAATCAAAATTCTCAACAGCAGGAAAAGGAGCAGAAAAACAGTAAAGAAACATCGTAAACCAGGGATCCACCACAGCCCCTGGGGGTGGTAGACCCCTACCAGTCCGTGGCCTGCTAGGAACCGGGCCGCACAACAGGAGGTGATGGGGGGCAGGGTGAGCAAATATTACTGCCTGAGCTCCGCCTCCTGTCAGATCAGCAGCATCATTAGATTCTCATAGGAGCACGGACCCTATTGTGAACTGTGCATGCGAGGGTTCTAGGTTGCACGTTCTTTATGAGAATCGAATGCCCCCCGACCCTGTCTGTGGGAAAATTGTCTCCCATGAAACCAGTCCCTGGTGCCCAAAAGTTTGGGAACCTCTGCCTTTAAATTATTTAAATTGTATATTCAGCTAGACCTTCCATCAAGAGTAAGGGTATAACTTTTTAAATGTTGACATGCAATATTTTACCTTCCTTGCACCTTTCCCAAAGAAGTTACTTGAGCATTTGCTTCAAAAAATGAAGTAGTAAACCTGGAAAAAAGATCTAGGAAATAAGAACCAGAATGCATTCTACAAAGAAGGCAGTCCCACAGAACATCTGCCCTAGAGGGCAACAGAAATCTCTAGGAAAGCGGTCTTTTGCATACCTGCAGCCAGCAAGCATATGAAAACAAGCTCAAAATTACTGATCATTAGACAAATGCAAATCAAAACCACAATGAGATACCATCTGACACTAGCCAGAATGGCTATTAATAAAAAGCAAAAAAAAAAAAAAAAAAAGCAGGTGCTGATGAGGTTGTGAAGAAAGTGGAATGCTTAAACATTTGTTGGACAAATAAGTAACGTTTGCATTTTGTTTATGTTTAGAGTTACAACATCCAGGAAATTGGGAGGACTTAAGTTTCAACTAAATTATAGGTGGTTGACCTTGATGTATCTAAACAGTAACTACCATTTTTATTTATTTTTTTAGCAATGGGAACATAGGAAACTATAGCAAATTGAGGCAACAATTTACTACAGGAAAAAAAAAAAAAAAGGTCGGGAGCCCATTACTTTGTTCAGCCATGAACATATGTAAAATACTGGCTGTTACTTCAAAAAAATGCAATACGGGCATATTAAAAGCACAAGAAAAGAAAAATTGTGAGAAAGATATATAAGGGAGTTAAATTTTCATCATAGAAGGAAACCAATAAATAATGCCTAAATGAATATATTTTTAAAGCAGTATAATACTTAGAAGTAAAGACCTAATTAACTACAGAGCAAAAGTAATTGAAATCTATTATCCAGATGGGGATGAGGGAGGTATAGTGTAAACAATTGCCAGTTTTTATTATATGATTTTAATACTGTTAGCTCTTCAACTATGCCAACATCTAAACTTAATAAAAAAGAATAAGAATTGGCAGTTTAAGTCATGAAATAATTTTATAATGACTCTCATTTAGAATTATCAAAATAAATTTTCATTCCTGAAGAAGTAAACTTCATTGTGCAAAAAAGTGTATTCATGTAGAAGAGCTAAAATGAATTTTAATACAGATGGTGTGTAATGTGTGCATTCACACAGCATCCGTGAATTGATCTAGCTCTTGGTTCTCAATGGTAATAATGCATACCCAGCAATTTCTGGAAAATAATTACTTGCAAACCCAACGAACAATTCAAGACACAAATTATTACTAACAAATGCTACTTTTGTAAATTGCACCAAATAACAATCACATATTGAAGGCTTTAATATAATGATACAATGATGTTTCCACAAACTTTTATATATTTGCTCCATAAATATCATTAAGCACATACTAATTACCAGGCACTTGCAAAATACTTAGAGTACAAAGATTAAGTTAAAAACTAGGTCTTGTCCTCAGTAAGACTATAAAAACTCAAATTGTCTCTGATAGTTTCCATTATCACAAAAAAACAAATATTTTCTATCTCCTTATGCTGGAATTAACTTACAACTTAATCCAAAGCCAAGCGTATTAGTCTGTTCTCACACTGTTATAAAGAAATACCCGAGACTGCATAATTTATAAAGAAATGAGGTTTAATTAGCTCACGGTTCCTTAGGCTCTATAGGAAGTATGGCTGGGTAAGGCCTCAGGAAACTTAAATCACGGTGAAGGCCAAGGGGAAGGAAGTACGTCTTCCATGGCCAGAGCAGGAGGAAGAGAGAGGAGGGGGAGGTGCTACACACTTTTAAGCAACCAGGTCTCACAATAAGTCACTCACTCTCAGGAGAACAGCAAGGTGGAAATCTGCCCCCATGATGCACTCACTTCCCACCAGGCTCCTCTTCCAACATTGGGTATTACAACTGGACGTGAGATTTGGGCGGGGACACAAATCCAAACCATATCACCAAGTCAACATAGATAGCTATGTTCTTCACAGTAAATCTCTTGAGGGTATGTTGTGTGATGGTTGCAGTAGTACCAGTAAAATTCTCAAACAACACCAACCACCGTCTAGAATTCCTAAAGGGACAATGACATGAAGTCAATAATGAAATAGCGAAGTCGCTTTGTTAAATGGAAAACAAATGGATTGCCCCAGCTGAAACAGAAAATATCAGTCCTTTTAACAACCATAAAGTCACCATTGTTTCTCCACTCTGAAAACATTTGTAGGTACAGACTAAAACCAATTCCTTTCTTCTAGAGTCAGGTGACAAAAGGCCACCTAAATAACTTCTTGGTTATTGTACATGTAACTTTGAAGAAATAAGGCTATTTTCCATAAGGCACATGTGGAAATCAGTTGAATATCTCATAGTTATACACATACTTAATGGTCGTCTTTCTTTAAAAAAAAGAAAAGGGAAGAAAGAAACAAATCTAACAATAACCTTAAAAAGTGAAAATAAATTCACTCAAGTCAGTCTCTATATAACATACTAGTATCAATGGTGTCCTTTCATTTTGATATAGGAAGACAAAAAGGGAGAAAAACAAACAAGTACCTTATTTCATGTCATTCAAGATAATTTTGACTTGTAATGCCTTTCTGCAAAAGAATGAATGATAGGACTGGGGTAGTCCATTGGTTACAAGTCACTTTGGTGTATTACCAAGAAAAGGAAAAGACGGGTTAATAAAATCTCATTTGGGCTAGTCCTTTTTTCTCCTTTCAGGAAAATAAAGCTGAATCTTATATTTAATAATAACTTGACCTTTAAACTTACAAAGAGAAACAACCAATGAAATCTTCCCTCATAGACTAACGAGAGTTTGTAGAAAAAAGCACAGAGCAATGCCCCAAGGAAATCATCAATGAACAAGAATCAATCTGCATCAGGACCTACTGACTTGATTCTCGAGCACTTAAGATCCCAGGATGATGAGGTTCTGAAGTAAAAAGGCTCAATTTGACTGGGGGAAAAAAAAAGCCTTATTTTTTGCATCAGTTTACAATTTATTCACTTCAGGAGATAATATTGCGAAGTGGTTAAGAGCTTTTGGAATTAGACGGCCTGGGTTTGAGTCCAGATTTTGCTTTTCTGCCCTGTTAGATACCTTACTTAACCTCTCTAAAATTTAGTTTATGAGGGATAATAAAGATCTGTCACATAGATTCATATGAGAATTATATGACTATATATATATATAGCTTCAATAAATGTCAGAGAATAATATGCATATTATAATTATTATCACCATCATTGTATAACTTATTCATATGTTCTTATATTTTAAATCTATAAGCTTGTAATTACATTTTCTTTATGTTAGTAAAGTTGAGTGCTTTCTCTTTTTTAAACAGATTTGAAAAATATCATTTATTTATTCAACGGTATTCATCTATTTTCTTGGCCCTTTCAAGGTGTGAGTTATTTTCCTGGGTGTGTTTGGTCAAAATGGAGTGAGTTTAATATTTTGTTTTCTAGTTTACTAAGTTTTGCACTATATTCATTGATCTCTTCTATCTAATTTTTATTTATTGTGTTGTATTTTGTAAATATATTTTTTAGCTGAATGCTAACTGTTTAATTGATTTACAGGAATTGCTGTATTAACATATACAAGGAATCTTTCTTACATTTTTTAGAATAAAATGTTAGAAGACATTGTACCCATTTTTTTTAACTATTGTACTATTTTTCACAATGACACAGGAAAAAAAATCTCCACTCTTTCCACCCTTGGTCAGATGTCATAAACGCCCCTGGTCATAAGCAGCCCTGGTGAGACATCGTGGGCCTCTGTCACACGTAAATAATAAAAATGTGTGTGGAGGCACAATGCAAAAAGACAGCCATTCTCCACTCAGGATGCACAATAGAATCACTTAGGGTGCTTTTAGATTATAGGACACCTCAGCTCCACTCTCGTTCCAATTTGATTAGAATTGGCAGGGGGGCCTGTTATCAGAATTCTTTACATTCCCTGGTTGTTTATTTCAAATTCCATAAGGCAGGCTCTACAGGGAGGTTGAGGGTGCATCTGAGCCACTCCTCCCTTACCTTCCTGACTGGCTTCTTGTAGGTCTACAGTTGCTACCTTCACTACCAGAGCTATCCTGAGGTTCCTCTGAAAAAGTCCACCGACAGGGATGGCCTCTCTTTTCCCAATATGTGCTGCAGCTGCCTTAGTTGGTTGGGTTTTTTCCTGTTTCTTCCCCTCAGTCCAAATTCTGATTCCAGGTCTAATTCCGGGGTTAAGCATTATAGTGAATTTATTTTTAATTTCCAAAATATTAAGAATGTGGAGAAGGGGAAGTCATAAATTATTCTGTCATCTGGAATCACAATTCCAATGTTTCTAAGTTTTTTTAAGTATTAAACTTACATACTCATAAAGATATTTGCACCAAAATTTATAACCCAGAATCCTACCAAGATTATTTCCATAACTTCCAGCAAGTTATTCCTTTCAAAATTATAATGTCGACTTATTCCACTTAGATTTGTATAGATAATAGGAAAGCTGGAACTAAGTGATATTGTTGGCATTCTACTTTACATAGAGAAGCTTTAAGTGTCTGCCCTGACATCTTTTCCTCACCTCCTGACAAATAACTAAAAGAACAAAAGCAAGCCTACTGCAAGACGACCTCTTGAAACTTCCCATCCAGTCACTAGGTTCCCTGCCAGGTAACTTCTGAAGCTACTTTTACCTCCCTTTTCTCATGGGCCTAGGGGAACTAGTGGATCATTACTGAGTTAACATTTTGTTAATTTGTTGAATAACGATATTAAGAAGAACTACAAATAAAATTAATACGATGCATTACTATTACAATCTTGGGAAAAGTAAAAATATGCTGACCATGCAGGCAAAATTGGACCATATTAAAATTAAGAAGTTCTATCAAAAGATGCCTTCAGATGAATGAAAACATAAAGCCAACATTGGGTTAAGATATTTACAAAACATACATTTGTCAAAAGATGTATATTCATGGTTTATAAAGACTTCTACAAATCAATAGAAAAAGCAAACAATCCAATAGAAAATGGGGAAAATATATGAATGAACAATTCACAAAATAAGATATAAATTCCCAACAAACGTAAAATAAATTGCTTAATTTTATTTGTTATCAGGAAAATGAAAATTAAAACCACGATGTGATATCACTACATACTCACCTAACTGACTAAAAAGATGAACAAAATCAACTGTTGTTAACAATGTAGATCAAATAAAAATCTCATACATTGATTGAAAGAAACATAAGGTGTTAGAATCTCTTTGGTAAGTTGTACAGCAGTATCAATGAAAGCTAAATATATATGTGTCCTGTGACCCAGCAATTATATTCCTCAGTATATAGAAATAGATACATATGTGCTCTAAAACAAGTATATGAGAGTAATCATATCAGTACTATATGTTATAATTCAAAACTGGAAATAATCCAATGTTCATCAACAATAAAATAGACAAATACATTTTGGTATATTTTCAACTTTGTGCTTTACAGAAAAAGTTTGCCAATCCCTGTTACATTGCAATAAATATGGGTAAATAACAACTATGAAAATGTATGAATGATTCTCCCAAAATATTGATGAGCGAGACAAGTCAGACACTTACTGAGCTACTGGATTTTTTTTATAAGGTTCTAATATGGGCAGGGTGAACCCATGATGTTGGAAGTCAGGAAAACAGAAATCCTGAGTGTCATCGGCATGACCACAGAGCCTGGCTTCCTTAGGGACTGGTAGCGTTTCAACTCTTGACTTCAACACAGTTTACACAGCTGTGTACACTTTGTAAATCTCACAAAAGTGCACATTAAGAGTGTGTGTACCTTTTCACATATGTGTCACACACCATGAAAATTATTTTTTTCACCTCACTAAACGAAAATGTCCTAAGTCATTGTTGCAGTGGTCGCAGTGTTAGGAAGAGATAAAGTAGTATCTTCATAAGCAAAATTAGTAAAAATAATCCTACAAAGTAAAAGCCAGATCATAACCTAAAGAATATTCACTTCCAATCCTTTCTTTTTCTTATAACTAATGAAAATAAGGCCAATAAAGTTATTTGATTTTACCAAATGAATGTCCTATTTTGCATAAGAGGATAAATTAAAACTAGTATTCTGGCTTAAAAATCTAGCCCTTTTCTTACCACATACTTCTATTCTCATTAAGGTATAGAAAAATAAAATAACCTATAAATATAAGTTATGTGACTCTTTATTTTTAGTTGTCATCTCCATAAAATAATTTTATCATAATTTACCATTTACTTTAAAGCAGCAAATACTTCAAAAAATTATTTATTTTGCCTTGGTGTCTTTTTTTTCAAATAGAAATATAGAAACAAAGATAAAAACAGGATTAGAGACCATGAAAACAACATATTAGAAAATACAATTTAAGGCAATTTATTGTCTCTCCAAGCCATGAGATAGTTTCCATACCCTTACTATAATGAATAGAAATATTCCCCCTTTCATTTTTAAACTTATAACCATAATATACTGCAAATGTGCAGAAAATATTGAAAATAATACAACGGGCTCTATCCTAGATTCTTAGAACCCTGGATTCCTTAGTTGTTAACATTTTGATCCATTAGCTGTTGATACTTTGATCCATATGTTTCTGATGTTTTTACTGTTTATAGTTTAAAAATTGTAGATGAAGCCAATCACCCCCATGTACCTACCCATTGCATTCCCTAGATTCCCAGAGGTACCCCAAACCTCAGTTTGGCATCTATGAATGTTTACATGTATTAATTTACAGATTCTATATGTACCTATATCATCAGGAAATATGGTTTTACATATTTTAAATTATGTAAATGAATGCTCTGAATTGTAGCTTTATGTTAGGATTATTTAAAATGGAAAGTTCTAAATGACTTGCTTCAGGATAGTTTTCAAATTCTCCTAGGAAAGAAATCACCTGACTTGTATCCTCAAAGTGCTTTGAGAGGTGGATTATAATTGCAATGTCCTACTCTGCCTGTCATATTTTATTTCTTAAGCTGCCTACATGTAAGTTCAGTCGTGCACCTATGTTTATAATTAATTAGATCCCAAAATAGAAATGGCAGCAGAGAATAGAACTTTGTTGTTGCTGAAAGTATCAGAATTGGTTGGAGGTTGCCCGCTATTTCCCTACACTCTATGCAACCATTTCTTGCTTACGCAAAGTCTTAATTAAAAAGTGAATTGTTTTTTATTTTCTGACTTCAACAGGAAGGTCATTATTCTTTCATTGGGTAGCTCTGCAGTAAGCAGCTTTCACTTTTAAAGCTTTGACTGATTTAGCTTCATTTGAACTCTGCTCCATTGCTGGATAGTACCTTTCTTCTGTGAGTCATTGCTGATATTTCCCCGTTTCACTTCCCATGTCCAATTCAGTCTCATTTTGTGACACCCAACTAGCTCATCCACGACCACCCATCCGCTCTTCCATGTCCTCATCTCCACGTCCTCAGGCTGAGCTGCTGTCCGATCCCATCATGCTGCACTGATTTACCCAAATCTGCTACGGTGACCTCTAAACTGTTCTCATTTCAGCTGCACTGAAAGAAGAAATATCAGACTTCCAACATCCTTTAAAGCCCTGCATCACATGGCTCTACTCACATCTCCCAGCTCACTGGGACTGGTCTCTTCTCAGTCTCTTCGCTGGAAGAAAGATGTGCTCTTCCGGTAGCTTCAATGTTCCACACGCCTCCACCCCTCCCCACAGCCTCGCATAACCCACGCCCTCAGCCCAAGACTGTCTTCCCCTCCACACACAATCCTTTCCTAAGAAAGTCTCCTCCAGCCTCCCAGGACCTCATCTGCGGTACCTTGTTCTTTTCCTTCAAACGCTGACCCATGAGTGAGGGTGCGCATGTGTGTGTATCACACTCACATGTCTGTATCAATGTTTCTCTCCCTCACTGAATCCTAAGCTCCATCAGAGCAAGAACCATGTCTATTTTTTTTCAAACCTGAACATTTATCATTGAACCCCCAGCACTTAGCAAACCCTTGTCTTATGGTAGATGCTGGATGAATACTTGAAGCATTAAAAATGTGCATTTGTATCACCTAGCATGTGAGCAACTAGAGGTTGTATCCCTAATATCTGACGATGTTTGTTTATTTAAAAAGTGAGGTGAAATATTCATATAGGTGACAGCAACCTTAGCAACCGGTCAGTAGCTGCTGTGATAGCTGGAAAGGGCTGTCCTGCTGATTGCGTCAGTGTGTGACATCTCCACCGCAGCAGCTCTGGGCTTGTCAGTGCATGGGTGCGGACTAGGACCTTAGCTAGTTATCATCCCCAGGGCATTTGCGTGGCTTAGTTTACCAAGGGAGCTAACAGAAGTCCTAAATGCAGGGTCCGTGGGCAGGTGAAAGAGCACAAGGACATTGTAATCAGGGCAGGAAACCAGCCTGGATGCTCAGGAATGTGAGAATTTTAGAGGGTAGTAACGGAGAGAGAGGAACACAAACATGATGAGGGAGCCTTTAGCCTGTTTTACTCCTGCTTTAGCTAGTTACACTTCTGGTAGAAAAAGAAGGAGAGAGAAAATTAAAAAATAAAAGAAGTGACTGGTGTAGCCTTTCTTAACTGTTTACATCAGCCCATATTTGCATTGTTTCCTTTGAAAATACTGAATTCCATTCTTGTTCTCTGCTGAGAATATTTGGGTTTTCCATGTTTAATATACCTTAGACCATTTGTAACCAAAAAGCTATTCTTAGGGAAAGTGTTTTTTCTTATATATTTTTACATTGAAAAAAAACAAATTAGGAAGCCTTTTTGTATTTAAATGATTATAGGCAATGGCTCACGCCTGTAATCCCAGCACTTTGGGAGGCCAAGGCAGGTGGATCACCCAAGGTCAGGGGTTCAAGACCAGCCTAGCCAACATGGTGAAACCCCCATCTCTACTAAAAATACAAAAATTAGTGGGGTTTGATGGCCTGCACCTATAATCCCAGCTACTCAGGAGGCTGAAGCAGGAGAATCCCTTGAACCCAGGAGGAGAAAGTTGCAGTGAGCCGTGATCGCATCATTGCACTCCAGCCTGGGCAACAAGAGGGAAAATGCATCTCCAAAAAAAAAATAATTAAATAAATAAAATAAATGATTTAAACCTATGGATACCAATGATTGCATCCATAATCATATCTATTTAAAGACATGGCATAATAATTTTCTTTCCCCTTGGTTGCATTCCACTTATTAGGAAGTGCACTAAGAAGCAGAAACCCAACTTCCTGAAAATCTTGTTTTCCCAGGGTTTTAAGATGTTCTGTCTACATTGAAAGATGATAACAAAGCACTACCAGGGGCAACTTTGACACCTTTTGAAATTGAACAAATAGTACTGTGGTTCTTAGCCATGAAATGGAGTCCATTTTGGAGGTAAAACACTTCTTGCCTGGGGTACAGATACGTAAAAACAGATTGCGTAAAGAGTGTGCACAGATCACACAAGAGCCTCCCCACCCCCAAGAAAAAAAGCAAGTATATTATCACTACTTTGGATTTTATATTTTTCTAATTATCTAGGTATATAAAGTATATACTTTGAATAAAAGTGAACTGATAATTACTCTTCCAGATACCAAAACTTATTGTAAGGTTATATTAACAAAAACAGTGAGGTTTAGAGACAGACAAATAGAAAAATGGAACGAAACAGAGTCAACAATTAAACTAGCTTATGTATGGGAACCTGGAATAATATCAATTTTTTTTTTAAGTTGTGCAACATGTGCTATCTTTATGGATAAAAATAAATGTAAGCTGGGCATGGTGGTTCACACCTGTAATCCCAGCACTTTGGGAGGCCAAGGTAGACTGATCATTTGAGCTCAATAGTTCAAGACCAGCCTGGGCAACATGGAGAAACCCCATCTCTACCAAAAATACGAAAATTAGCCAAGCATGGTGGCACATGCCTGTATCCCAGTGACTCGGGAGGCTGAGGTGGGAGGATCGCTTGAGCCCAGGAGGTTGAGGCTATAGCGAGCTGAGATTGCACCACTGCACTGCAGACTGGGAGACACAGCAAGACCCTGTCTCAAAATAATAATAATAATGATAATTAATTAGACCTGGGGCAGGGACAGATTCCCTGTTCACTAACCCTCTTTTCTTGTCTTCATGGGCACATAGCTAAAACCACTTTCCCCAGCCTCCCATGCTTTTGGATGTAGCCACGTGTCTGAGATCTGGCTGATGGAAGGTGAGCAGAATTAATGCACCCACTTCCAGGCCTGACCCACCAAGGACTCACTGCATAATCGCCAAGCCTTCTGCACTCTTTTGGCAACCTTGAAGCCATGGGCAGAAATGGTGGAGCTACAGTGTGGAAGGAACTGGGGTCCCTGAGTCAAGTCTTACAATAAAGGCAACTGCCAATCAAAAATGTCCATTGTGGACCTACTTGATAAATTTTTATCAGATTAGATGACCTATACTTGTGAGTTTATTTGTAAAAGGAGCTAGCATCAACTTTTCTGGTACAGATTTATTTAATACCATATGTAACATAACTCCTATGTCATTAAAGATCTTAGAGGTGAAAACCTTTGGATACCTCTATAATGAAATATAGGAAACTATATTTATGACCTCAAGGTAAGAATGGAATGCTTGAACAGGACACGAAAGCAAAACAGCAAATCATAAAGGAAAATGTTAGCAACCTTACAATTAAAAAAAAAATTGTATTATAAAAGCCATTATAAGCATCATATCAGATTACATCAATGGAAACAGATAGGGAGAAGTTATTTGCAATGTGTATAGCTCACAAAAGATTAGTATAGAGAAAATAAAAATTCCTGTAAATATTTTAAACAAAGAATGCAATAGAAGAAATGAGCAAAAGATGCAAATGAGCAATTTACAAAAGATAAAATCTGAATAGCCAACATAAATATGAAAGCATGGTCAAATTTACTAGCAATTCCAGAAATGCAAATTAAATGACAATAAAAATTGGATAAATGTTTCAAAGCTTAACAATATCAAATGTGGCAAGGATAAGGGATTATAGTAACACATATACACTGCCAGCAGGGTTGTGAATTGGTGCAGCCACTTTGAAAGCAGTAGGGAATATTCAGTGTGGTTTTGCACGTAAATCCATTATAACCCAGCATTCTACTCCTAGGCATATAGCCTGACAAAGTTATCACACATATATATGCAAGAAAATTTTCTATAGAAACATTTCTAGTTGCAGAAACTGGGAAATAACTTTGAAGAGTTCATCGATAAAGGAAAGATAAGTAAATTCTGGCATGGCAATAAAATTGTATGCTATAGAATAGTAAAAACTAATAAATTGGATGCATATGTTTTAACAACAGAATGGAAATGCAATAAGAATAAATATTTATACATTTTCAAAATAGGGAATGCTCCATTTGGCACTTTATCACTTTCGTAGAGAGGACAAACAGGTAAAGGAAAGACAAGGATGCAATGTGGGTCTGTAACTATGGCTGTCTCTGTAATAGTTTGCTTCTTTCAAAAAAGGCATTTAAAGCAAATACACCAAAAAAATACATTTGTTACATCTAACTTAGATTCTGTTGTGTTATTTTCTATGTATTTAAAAGTCTTTAAATGAAAAAATAGTTAAAATGATACAAGTCAATATGATAACTAAGCTGTAAGAATGATGTATCCTATACTTATCCCATACTCTTTGAATTAATATCTTCTCATGAGGACACAAAATATTTTACACATAATCCCCACAAAAAAAATGAAATAGAAAGAAGGAGGGAAGAAAGGAGACGGGACTTAAAGGAAGAGAGAGAAAGAGAAAAGAAGGGAGAAAGAAAGGGAAGAAAGGAAGGGAATATTTTTTGTCTTAGAAAGATGTATTATTTATACAAATGAAAAGATGACAATCTACTGAGAAGAGACACTTGCTCAGAAACTACATTCTTCATTTGTTAACACACTAAAAAACGAACTTTACTATTAAGGTTATGAAATGCAGGTATCTTGGGCTGTCTCAATAATTGATAAATTCAACAAACACCTAAGTAGACATTAATCTCATATCATTGTATTTCATCTTCATAACAAGCCTCTGAGGCAGTAAAATTCAAATTCAAAGGAGTAAGTTGATCCTGATCAAATACCTAATAGGGGAAGGGTCTGAATGTGAACCCAGGTCTTCTGAATTCTAATACACTCCTTATCCCACAATACTACAGCTATGTAGAGAAGAAAAAAAAGTACAGTACCAAGACTTGTTTCCACACTTCTAAGTACTGACATCACTAAAATCATTTTTTGAGGGTTGAGGCTTATGTTTTAATCTCAGATTTTTCCATAAAAAAATAAAAACACTAGCCCCCATCACCCCCAAGTAACCTTTTTACTTTTAACTAACCTAGAGACTGTTTAGCATTCCGTGAATTTTCTCCACTCAATAGCTCCTGCTTTAGAGCAGGGAAATACAGGGTAAGTTGTTGCACACCATCCGAGACTGAGATGGAATTAAATGAATGCCCCAAAATGACTAGAACAACCAGAAAAATCAAAGGTACCACTTTGGGACAGGTGCTTTCTCTCAATTAATTTAAAACTTGGCTAATTTTGGGAGAAAAGTGAATGACGGTTGTGATTAAAATCATCAGATGGGCATCTGATGGTATGCCGTAAACATGATCCAAAGTTAACGCAAAGAGGTTTAATGGCCTGGACCGCAGCGAGCATTATCATTCAGGGGTATTGCAGAGCCTTAGGCAGCCTCTCAGCTTGACTAGCAAGCGGCCTAACACTCCCCATCAATTGCTTGCATTCCAGCAGTAGAATAAAGCTCACGCTTCACAAAGCTTCAGAACTCAGTTTGTACAACTGTCAAATGGATGATCTCCAAGTCTCTTTTTAGAAAATCTATGGTGTCTTTGCCAACAAGTAATCCCCATCCCATACAAGAGGGACATATGCAACATACCAGTCGCCCAGTCTGTGTTCAAGGGAACCAACAGAATGGTGACCTCAAAGCCATCAATCCTGTTCAGTGAAATCACTTTCATTGTGTGGGTGATTTGTTTCTAGAATGATTATTCCAAATGGCATGCACACTGATACTCATTATTCATATTCACCCCATGCAATGCACTAATTTTCTTACTATTGCACTAAACTTAGAATGCATAGTGCCCTCACCACCCCCTGCAATCTTTTCTTTCACTCATTTGATGGGGGAAAATTCAGTACATTAGATGTTTCCAAATACACCCCTATTATCAACAGTGGCCCTTTATAAATTTTAATTTTTAATTTTCGTGGGTACATCGTAGGTGTACATACTTTTGGGGTAGATGAGATGTTTTGAGACAAGCATGAAATGTGAAATGAGCAAATCATGAAGAATGGGGTATCCATCCCCTCAAGTATTTATTCATTGAGTTGCAAACAATTCAATTATACTCTTTAATCAATAGTGGTCCTTGACCAGCACCCTGCTGCCACCCAAAAAATGCATGAGAAAGGGCCTCTCCGTCAGCTAGTTATCTTCTTTTGCCATCCGGTTCTATTTTTATCAGTTTATTACACTCCTTCTGACATTGGCTAGGATCCAGGCCCTTAGAAACTGCCTGGCAAAAAGCACTCTAGAGAGGGCATGCTGCTACATAAAATGCATCTGTCACCCCAATTTATGCAAATCACTGGCAAGGACCATTTTTAAAATTAAAAAAAAAAAAAACTTGTAAGAACTTTCTAATACAGAAGAAAGAAAATTCAAATTCAGATGAAGAAAGTGGCAGGAAGGTGTGGGGAGTGAGTCCTTCTATTCAAAACTTAGAAACGACACCATTCCCAACCCCAGAAGCAAGACTGGTCCAGGTGGGAGACTTAAGTCCCATAGGAGGTAAATTGTAGATGTGAAATTCTCACACACCTGGCAGCCTCCTAGCAGAAAGGAGTGATTCTGGTATTGCCTAAATGTCTTGGCTTTGTGTGTGTTTCTGTTTATGTCAGGGGAAAGGAATTTTAGGAAAAGCTGAGAACAGTATAGTTGAGTAACTATAATATGATTCATCTCATAGGAAACCTAATATTGACCTCAGACAAAACTCCACCTCATTTTTTTTCCTTTAATATAAAAAGTGCTTTTTCCAGTGTATAAAAGGAATAGTCCATCACCCCTAGGCTCTGGACGCTTAAGAAATGGATGCCCAAGAGAAGCACAGGATCGCAAACATAGTTGAGAGCAAATGAAGCCACAGGAGACTTCAGGACAAGGACAAGGAAATGGTTGCTTCATATTAAAAGTAAATAGTTGATCTGTTAAAAAAAAAAGTCAGGTGTGGTGGCTCAAGCTTGTAATCCCAGCACTTTGAGAAGCCAAGGTGGATGGATCACTTGAGGTCAGGAGTCTGAGACCAGCCTGGCCAACATGGTGAAACTCCTTCTCTACTAAAAATACAAAATAAAAATAGTGAGGCAGGGTTGGCACCTGTAATTCCCGCTACTCGAGAGGCTGACGCAGGAGAATCGCTCAAACTGGGGGACAGAGGTTGCAGTGAGCCAAGATTGGGCCACTATACTGTAGCCTGGGTGACAGAGTGAGAGTCCGTCTCAAAAAAAAAAAAAAAAAAAAAAAATATGGAACGGTATTAGGACTTTATGAACTTTCAGTTTTGAGATTCCCTTGAATAACTAGAACACATAATTATTTGTTTGGCAGAAAGCATTAATCCCACTATCATGTTTCACCCAAGATGAGAATAATATGCATATTATCTAGAATTGTCTAGGGAGAATTCCTTCTTCAACCATTATTTCTTCATACCTTTACAGTACTGATGTCTTATCTAACATTCTAGTAAAATGCAACACTTTTCTATTTTAAAAAAACTTGAATTTTTCCAAGCCATAAGTCTTACTGCAATTTTTGAATTTGCATTCTATGAAAGCCTATTTGCTCTATCTTCACCTTATTTGAATGAAAGAGTGCTAGGTTTGTCTAGAAACTGTAACGATTTTAAGAAATGTATAACTATATTTAACATGCTGTATTTACAGGGTACGTGACAATAAATTCCACATATAATCATTCCGTTCTATCTTGATTTGCACAAAGCCCATGGTAACAAGGAGAACATGTGTTATTGCTCTGGGTTTTACAAAGGGGTCAGCGCCCAGCATGGCTGAGAGACAGGCACATCCTTGTGCCATGCTCTGATGCTGAGTTCAGTCTTCTTTTCCTTCAAAGTAGCCATTTGTAAACTGACGCACTTACGTTTCTATTTCTCAAACCACTTTCAGACCTATTTGGAACCTGCCTTCACAGCTTATGGATTATGTTTAAGATTCTAAAATAAAAATAGAAATTTATCATCTTTGACATAAAAAAGGCCCAAAGAGGACTCCAAGCTTCTACTAGTAGGACACACCAGGATGCATTTTTTATTCTGTTACTTGATGTGGTTTGGATGGTTTGTCCCCTCCAGATCTCATGCTAAAATGTGGCCTCCAGCAGTGGAGGTGGGCCTAGTGGGAGGTGTTTGAGCCATGGGGGCAGATGCTTCATGAATGGCTTGGTGCTGTCCTTGCTGCAGTAATGAGTGAATTCCCACTCTGTGAGTTTACATGAGATCTGGTTATTTAAAAGAGGCTGGCCCCTTCTCCCTCCCTCTCTTGCTCCCTCTCTCTCCCGCTCCTGCTCTCGCCATGTGACATGCTGGCTCCCCTTCAGCTTCCTCCATGAATGGAAGCTTCCTGAGGCTCTCACCAGAAGCAGATGTCAGCACCATGATTCCTGTACAGCCTGCAGAACCGTGAGCCAAATAAACCTCTTGTCTTTATAAATTATCCAATCTCAGGTATTCCTTTATGGCAACACAAATGAACTAAGACACTGCTGAAGAAACAAGATGTGTTTACACTTCTTCAAGCACCTGTGACGCAGAGCCTCATCCAGGAAGGGCATGAAACAGCCCGAGAAGAAACGTATCCACCCGGCCAAACATCCCAGAGGGGGCTGCAAAGGCCCTGAAGGCCTGACCCATGTGGGATGTCCTAATAAATCTGGGACTGAAAATGTGTTAGTCACTTCCTAAGCACAGATGTGCTTTTGTTTCTGATAGATAAGACTGCAGTCTTTATTACTTTAATGTTGCATCTATTGACTCAGAACACAAAGCCCTCAAGATCTGAGGGTTTACAATAATTCTCAATAGCATTTAACCTGGGCACCAACATAGTGAGTAGTTTCTAGGACACCTTCTGCCTCTGCCTTCCTTCTCTCCTCTCTCTTTCTCTCTCTCTGCCTCTCTCTCTTCCTCATCCTCCTCTGTCTCCCTCATCCTCCTGTCTCTGTCTCATTCTGCACCGCCCCCCCCCCCCCGCCCAGTTTGTCCCAGGGGCTGGTGCTCCTTAGTACCTGCTGGTTTGGGTTTTCTTGATGGTGTTGTTGCTGCTTCCCCTGCCCACAGTCTTTTACTCTTTTCAGGTCTTTTTCTCCACTCCACATCCTTTATCCTACTGTCCTTTGTAAGATGAAGACAAGCTTCCTTTCCAGGTAATGGCAACTCCTCCTGTAGTCCCCAAAGGAGTGTGTTTTTTTCACTCATGCCAAGACCTCTCTGAAGAACTTGAAAAGTCTGCAGAGCGGCCTGGAAGGGGCCTTCAAATGCACTTGCTGCAAATGGTCAACCTGTTCCCTGATTATTTTTCCCTATCTCTTACCAGCAATTGTGGGAGTGGGGACAGGGCCATTTTTAACCCATGAATCTCAGGGCCTGTGTTAGTCTGTTCTCACACTGCTAGAAAGACACAGCCGAGACAGTAATTTATAAAGGAAAGAGGTTTAATTGACTCACAGTTCTGCATGACTGGGAGGCCTCAGGAAACTTACAATAATGGAGGAAGGTGAGAGAGAAGCAAAGGCATGTCATACATGGCACAAGTGAGAGACAGTGAGCAAAGGGAGAAGAGCCCTTCATAAAACTGTCAAATCTCGTGAGAACTTACTATCACAAGAGCAGCAAGGGGAAAACCAGCCCCACGAGTCAATCACCTCCCACCAGGCCTTGCCCTCAACACATGGGGTGATGGGGAAATCCAGCCCCACGAGTCAATCACCTCCCACCAGGCCTTGCCCTCAACACATGGGGTGATGGGGATTAAAATTCGAGATGAGATTTGGATGGGGATAGGGAGCCAAACCATACCAGGACCCAACTATCACTCTAAATCCCTCATCATTCTAAGCCCTGGGGCTCTCTTGCAGATAAGATACCAGGTAGCCCACCCTGATGTCCCAAGAGTCCTGTGGGAGACAAGAATATTAAGACTCAGCTATGACCTCACAACCCTGGAAAGCTGCCAGAGATTGTGCATCCTTTGTGCTCACCATGGCAGCAGGGTATTTACAGCCACTGCTGTGCAAGAGGACATACTGGAGCTGATTTGGGTTTGTAAATCATGACCAAGTTTGCAGCAAGAAGGCTTTGAGGATGGAATCGATATAGACAGGTGGATCTCGCAGGAGGCAGAAAAGAGATGAAGCTGACAGAGCAAAGCATAAAGGGGAGAAGGAACATGGCGCAGAGAAGCAGAAGTGCTTGCAACGGGGGCTCCAAGTGAATCACAATAATACTGATGAGTGGGAAAAAATAAGTGAGAGAGACAGAGTGGGACTGGAATGCTGAGCCTGAAAATGTGAAGAAACAGCTATTTATTGGATGAGGTGAGAAAAATAGACAGTAATAATTAATTTTAGAGCAGGAAGGTGACATGATAAAAGCAGTGTTGTAAAAATATTAACCCCATACAATCATCTAGAATGCATTCCTAAGTGGGAAGACTTTTCAAGAGACCACAAAAATAATCCAAAGTTGAAAAGGAGCTCAGCTTTAATGGCAAAAGCAAGCATGGAAAGAAGAAAATAAACCCAAGAGAAATTTTTTAAAGAAGAAATTTCTAACTGATTTGTACTGAAATAAGTATAGGGTAAGAGAGATTATCACCTCCTAAGTTTAAGAAACATCCCACAGAACAGTTCTGGATTCATTATACCATTAACGGGAGAAAGTACTATATTGTTGTTTCTCTTGGGTGGCCAGGCACAAGAACAAAACCGTTCTTATAGTTCTTAATGTTGCCTACCGATTTAACATTTCTGGCATTTTCAATATTGCATCAGAAATTCTCTATGTCATATGTTACCTAGAAAAACAAGTTTATTATTTCTCCAGTTTATCTACAGACAATGAGCCTATTGTATTTATATCTTCACTTCTGCTTTACTTTCAGAGGTCGCACCTGAACATGCAGGACTATTCAATCAACACAGGCTGGTGGGTGGTAAATGTAATGTCATTTCATGATACATTTGAAACTAGTATTTTCTCCCTCAAAAATTGAATAAATGGCATACAAGGACATCCGGCTCTGATTTTAAATTCAAATGATAAACCTGCTGCAATGTGTATATTAAAAAAGAATACATTGTATTCTTCAACTATAGCTTATATGATTTCTCTTTCTTCATTTCACACCATTCTTCCAATTCACATAATCGCAATATCCTTCATATGACAATTCAGTAGAATCTTTCAATTCCAAAGTCAATGGAGATGGTCACATAAAATATCTCTGACTGTCAAAATTGCTCTAAAATTGTTTATGGCTACATTTGTCCCTGGCCAAGCAATCAGTTGAGAATTTGAGCATCAGGATATGTCGCTGCTAAAATGTTTATGGTAATATCTGGATTTGTGCAATTAATCATTATAGAACCTCCACTTTGTAACTCTGAGATTCAAAGGAATACGCTACTACCTGAGTCTGATTCCATCCCCAGTCTTGTCCTGGAATACACAGACGGTAACAACAGTAGCGCTGAATCAAAGCTTTATGTAGTGGAAGGCACTGAGCACAGCCATTTCTATGAATT
Organism: Pan paniscus; assembly: GCF_029289425.2. Lineage (NCBI taxonomy): Eukaryota > Metazoa > Chordata > Mammalia > Primates > Hominidae > Pan > Pan paniscus. The sequence goes on from NC_073256.2 coordinate 20,825,023, forward strand.
GTCTGATTTAATACTCTAAATACACCATGTTGGGTACTATTTCAATCTTCTCTTTTACAGAACTGAATCACAGAGTTTCAGTAACTTCTCCAGGAATACTTGCTAGCAATCTACACATGATTCACTGATGTAAGTCTTGTCAGTGAGTTGTACACAGTACACTATCAGTGCTCCAAGAAAGACAAAGACAACAGCAATACACAGGAAGACATCCCAGGGTGATGACATATGAGCTGGGTGCTAGCCGACTTTGGATTTCTAGGGAAACACAACAGTAGTCCAAGATCTTGTGTATAAGATCCTTATAAAGAAGAAATATACAAAAGTTTAGTTGCTATGTCCAGGACACTTAGACAACATTCTCATGACTCAAGTACTGAAGTCTCAATACCTTGAACAATCTGTCTTTCTCTCCTTCTCTCTCTCTCTCCCCCTTTCCTTCTCCCTACATCCACAGAGGCTACCACAATTACCTTGTCTTTAAGATCCCAAATTCTTACCAATTTTTTTGAGCAATTTTCTTTGCCTGCTAATTCACTGTGCACAGAAAAATTACTTATCTGGACACCCTCCTTGTTCTTCAGCCCTGGGGAAAGGGAAGAGGAGAGGTCTCTCCAGATGAAGGAAGAGCATTGCAAGGCCTCACAATCCAAGAATATAGGCTGCATATATTTACCATCCCTCCAAGAAGAAGCCTTTCCATTTTTTCTAGTGTTGTGTTCTACATGCTTCAATGACGACCACATGGTTCTAGAACTCAGAAATTCAATAATTTTGCAAAAACTGAAGATATCGAATTTAAATAATATCATCCATTGCATTTTCAAATCTTAAAACCCTGAAATTTTAAACATGTCTTCATATGAACAACTCTCTCTCCCCATAATACTTGCCTTTCCTATAAATATGTCAAGCTCAGTTCATCTTTTCTGAATACTAGAGTGGATTTGCAAAAAGATGGACATTTTCTGCTTTATTCCAGTATCTCCAGTGTCTCTTAACATTTTTGATGCCTTCATCATAGTAAAATGGCTTTCATTTATGACTCCCATTTCTTCTAAAACTTTCCCAAGACTACTTCCCAAACTCAAGCCTTCATTGCCACTGACGTAACCCAGTACAATAGCGTTGCGTTCCCCTATATTGTATCTCTGCCTTCAGTGGTCTTGCTGCAATGCTTCCTCTACATTACCACCCAGGTATCTTCCTACCACATCACATTCATTGGGTTATTTTTCTGCTCAAAAAATTTTGATGGATCCTCTTTGTATATAGAACAAAAATCCTTAGCCGGCCGGGCATGGTGGCTCACGCCTATAATCCCAGCACTTTGGGAGGCCGAGGCGGGTTGATGACAAGGTCAGGAGTTCGAGACCAGTCTGGCCAACATAGTGAAACCCCGTTTCTATTAAAAATACAAAAAAAATTAGCTGGCCATGGTGGCGGGCGCCTGTAGTCCCAGCTACTCAGGAGGCTGAGGCAGGAGAATCACGTGAACCCGGGAGGCGGAGGTTGCAATGAGCCGAGATCACACCACTGCACTCCAGCCTGGGTGACAGAACAAGACTCCATCTCAAAAAAATAAATACATATATATATATCCTTAGCCTAGCATTAAACACCTTCCATAAGCTGGGACTAATATACTTTTTCTATTTCATGCTCTACTTCATTCTTAATCTATCAGGGTAATACAGATACCAATTAGAACATGTCCTATCTTTCTTGCCTGTGTTATTTCATCCCCAAATTCCTTTCACTGAGTGTACAGTCACTAGATTTGCTCATATAAGCCCCATCATAGCTCAAGGCTCAATTTGGATTCACCCTCCTCTGTAAACCCACCCTTCAGGTTGAACTTAATTTCCCACATGGATTTTGTCCTTATCTTTCTGGTGGACCTTCTGTTCTGAGTTGTATTACAGTTACTTGCACACAAGACTGCAAGTCATAAAGAGCTTGACCATGTGCCCCACAGGGAGCCTGACCCTTAGCATGTGCTCAAGCCACATGTGTTGCATGTAATTCTTCCCAATGCTGAACTTCAAACTTCTCCATTGGACACTTTCAGGCATTTATTGGCCAGTTGCACTTCTCCAGTCAATGAGAATAGAGTCTTTGAGATAAAATCCATCTATTGTCTTGTTGGCAGGCCACATATCCAGCCCATCTGTGCCGATGCCACAGACAGCTTGAATAACATCTGTTAGGCACATACATTAATGAGACTCTATGCCCACCTATCCATCAGAATCAAGACAGCAATGAAAGTAATTTAATACACCATATTGTCTATTGAAAGGCCCGCAAAAAATGAAACCCTAAGATATATCATGCCCTCAGTTAATTCCTTTCCGTTAACTTTGAAACTTTGAAACAACCCATTCTAATTGTCTCATAAAAACTAAGCAAGCCAAGCTGTATTTGGAGATGGCTGATGATATATTTATTTCACAATGGCCCACAACACTCATTTAGTTTTATCTTTAAACTGTCTTACAACTCTATATATTTTGGATACATCCCTGCTCTCTTCAAAGAACTTATTTCTCTGTCTCTGAGAAGAGTAATTCATTCTAAGGATCCAAGATTATTTTACTCTGTAATTGCCAGAAGGAAGATTTCATCTTGATTATATTTTAAATAATTCACTATAATTTTTTACTTTTATATGTAGTTTGAACCACCATACCAGTTCATTTCCATTGAAATGTTTAATTTGGCATTTGTTTATACTAGTCTTGAGAGAGAAGCATGGTTGGAGAAAACTTTATCTTATGATATTGTCTAATTAACTAGCAAATAATTCTCTATCACCAGCAGCATTCTCATTGCTAGAAGGAATAATATTTCAGCAAGCAGCATATTGCACCTATCGATATGTGAAATGGAAACCTAAACACTAGTCTGAGACCTGAGACTAGAGATCATTTGATGAGGAGCTCGTACATATGTGTATAACTTCAGGATAAGGAATTTTTAGTAGATGGGGTCCTCTCGTGTTAGATAATCTTCATGAAGTGATTGAAGCAGAAACTTGAGTACTGATTTCATGACCTTTAATCAGTTTTTAATGTCTTTCATTGTTATGTTTTGCTGTCTGCTTTGCATATATATGAAATGTAATAAAGATACAGCAAACAAAATTTAGCTAGAGAATAACACAATATAAAGTAACCCCAAATTCAAGATAGACAGTAGCCTCATTTGAATGACTGAGCCACATGCAAAGGCCACTTAAAATGAGTTAATAATTAAGCACTAATTAATTGAATAACTGGAAATTATATTTAGAAATGTATAGTAGCTTATCCATGATGAAGTATTAGAAAGAGAATAATACATGCTATTGTCTTAAGTCCTAATAGCTTGACCATTTCCATTAATTTGAAATGATCAAACTCATATAGTATCCAAATCAAAACTAGATATCAGCATATTCTACCAGAAATTAGACTTGAATTAATTTTATTAAGTACAATTATATTTAGTTATTAAACCGGGGTGTGAGAGAATTGTATTTTTTCCTTGGATAATGAATCACTTTTCAGCATAAAATGTGAACAGTAGATATGTCTACCAATAGACATGTCACCACAGTGACACACTACACTTGTCAATAAAAGCATATTGTGTTGGTTTTGTATTGCCATAACAGAACATCACAGATTGGACAATTAATAATTAACAGAAATTTATTGGCTCATAGTTCTGAAGGCTGGAAAGTCCAACATTAAGGGCCAACATGTTCAGTGTTGGTGAAGGCCCAGTCTCTGCTCCCAGATGTCCTCTCAAATGCTGCTTCCTCCAGAGGAGAGGAACACGCTTCCTCACGTGGCAGAAGAGCAAAAGAGCTGAGAGAGATCACTCCTTAAAGCCCTTTTATTAAGACATTAAACTCACCCACGAAGGTGGAGCCCTCATGGCCCAATTACTTCTTAAAGGTCCCCCTCCCAATGCCATTATGCTGGCAATTAAATGTGGCAATTAAATTTCAATATGAGTTTGAGGAAGCAAATATTTAAATTATAGTATATATGTTATCACTCTTTGACAATCATTCCAAATGTTCTCTATTGAAGGTTTAAAATTATCCATTAGCTAATATAAAAGCATTATTAAAAATAATAATATACTCATTTCATAAGACTTAAAAAATGCATCCAAAAAAAAAACCCAGCAATCAGATTGGGTACATTGAATCCATGTAATGTGTAAGAACTTCAATCCAAGAATTTGGAAGATCTCAGTTGAAAGGAAACTGACGCATAACCAACTTTAAGTTGTATTTTGTGTAGCACATAAGTTCCATAAGAACTATCTCCATATTGCTAATTGTCAATATGCATGAATGATACCTGTCCACCTAGAGTTCTGCAAATCTACCTACATTTCTTGAGAATTGTTATCATTGCTCATTTTATTGTCAGCTATATAGTCACAAAAATATAACGATTCCATGTCATCAGAATGGAAGTTGTTTTCACAGCCTCTCCAGAACTGTAATTTCGACAGTACTGAGGAATCATGGCATTAATTTGTAAAGAATTTGCTGTGACAGTTTGGTTCTTTCACTGTCTTCTCTACATCATTTTAAGCAAAGACACAGGTTTTTTTTGAAGATATTTGCCCCTTGTATGCCCCCTTTTTTATTTTAATCATTTTCCATACTTTTCTTTCTTACCATTGTAAGAAACCAAAATTACCCTTGGGAAGACAAAACTCATATTGCGACTTTAAGAGGTGTGAAAAAAGCTGGGTCATCGTGGGAGTTGTGAGACTGTTTGGCTCCAAACCCGGTGCTAAAACAATTCCAAAAGCACTTGGGTTCTGTGTCTTTGTGAAGATCATCAGGGCACTCTTGCGTGCTAATTTAATTCTAACGGTTGCATGTCCAGGTCTCTGTGAACCACGCAGTTCTTTCAGTTAAACAGAACGAAAATTGGAGCTGAATATCGAGTCAAGGAGTGTGAACCTGGTGAACCACGATGGTCCTAGAAAAAGCCAAGAATATAACATTTGAAAGCACAAAGGCACATAGGAGGACATCCAGTGAGTAACGCTACAAATGCCCTTTTGCGCCAAAGGAAAAATAAAACTGACCATTAAAAGAGTTATTGCAAGGTCTTGAGCTTGTCTAAATCGTTTCTCCCTTGACTGAAAAATAGTTGATTAGAGGCAGGAAGTAAGCAAGTTGCTAGTAGCAGAGCAGGAAATGAAACCTAAATTCTCCCATCTTGATGATGTATGACACCTTTACAAGATTTCAATGCTAAAATGCTAACGCAGTCAATATATTGGCTACTTCTTATATGTGTTTCTTGTGACAAATTACTGCAAATGTAGAAACTTAAAACAGTAGAAATATATTCTCTCATAGTTCTGGAGGCGAAAAGTCTTAAATCAGCATTACTGAGCCAAAATCATGATCTCAGCAGAGCCACACACCCATTGGAGGTTCTAGGGGAGAAACTATGCTTTGTTTCTTCCAGCTTTTAGTGACAGCCACGTTCTTCAGCTTGTGGCCACATCATTCCCACCTTCCAGTTCAGCAGCACCTTTAAATCTGTTTCATATTCACATCAGCTATGTGTCTGTGAAATCTCCTTCTGCCTCTCTCTCTTATAAGGACACTTCTGAAGGCATTTGGGGCCCACCTGGATAATTTCCCATCTCATGACCCTTAACTTAATCACATCTACAAAGATGCTTTTTTCCAAATAACATAATATTTGCAAGTTGCACATATTGGGAATTCATAGATTTCATGGGAGCACCAAAGACATTATTCTACTAATCATATGAATTATGTTTAGCCGTATGTAAAAAAAAAAAACAAGTCTACTGGACATTGATCTGTCAACTTTTTCTCTTGGCATAATATGACAAAACTAAAATTACATAAAATGTATAAAGACAACCATAGAAAATAGTTATTGTTTTTGCCTGTCCAACATCCACCCTTTTTTATGCAACAGCAAAAGGCAATTATATAAAGCAGCCTTCCACCTTTGTATTGTCCGGCACAATAAAATATGTGCCGCGCCAGTCTCCAGCCTTTGTAGGGCTACAGCCTTTGCAGCAGAGACTTGGCATCTGCTGATGAGCCTCGTATGTGCCTATAAATACTGTGAGATGGTCATGGTCCCCTGCTCTGAGAATTGTGCACTTGCGCTTTAAGCCGGGGTTTAGAAAGAAAAAACAAAAGCCACACCAGTTGATTTCTCCTGTAATTGCATTTTTTAAAACTCTAAATATGAGTGATACTTCTACTCTGGTCAGCATGCAAGCATGGCAATACTTAGGTTGCCTTAATGGGGTCTCAGACAGAAAATCTATAAGGTGACTTTAAGGGACATTAATTTTATGCTACTTCCCAATCCTGAAAAAATCCATTCCAAAGTGCTTTTACATGAACTAAAAAGATAAAGGCTTATTCTTTTTCCAGTAGCTGCATGAAATGTTGAAGTACTGTATTAATTTTAAAAGAACATAGGTTTGCTTCTTTGAACATGTATTGTATTTCTATGTCTTCTACTATGAGCTGTTCTTTGTTTGCATGTGCTTTTATACCTACGGGAAAACTGATCTCAACTTAAACAAGCCAAAATTAGATAATACTGTGGCCCCTCTTTCCCCATCATCATTCACCAGGTAATGTTATGGGCAGTAAGTCCTAATGGCACAGGGCTGTGTCTCATGTTTGAATTCTTCCAAAATTCACAGGTAGAAATCCTAAGCCCCAAATGGATGGTATTGAGAGGTAGGGCCTTTGGGAGGTAACTGAGTCAGGAAGGCACAGCCCTCGTGAATGGGATTAATGCCTTTGTGGAAAAGACCCCAGAGAGCACTTTGGCCCCTCCTACCAAGTGAGGACACAGCAAGAAGGTGCCATCTATGAACCTGGAAGTGATTCTCCCACTAGACACCCAGTCAGCTGGCATCTTGATATCAGATTTCCAGCCCCTAAAACTGTGAGGCATGGCCAGGAGTGGTGGCTCATGCCTATAATCGCAGCACTTTCGGAGACTGAGGCAGGCAGATCACGAGGTCAGGAAATCGAGACCATCCTGGCCAACTTGGTGAAACCCCATCTCTACTAAAATACAAAACATTAGTTGGGTGTGGTGGTGCAAGCCTGTAGTCCGAGCCACTTGAGAGGCTGAGGCAGGGGAATCGCTTGAACCCGGAAGCAGAGGTTGCAGTGAGCCGAAATCAGGCCACTGCACTCCAGCCTGGCGGCAGAGCGAGACTCCATCTCAAAAAAAAAAAAAAAAAAAAAACTGTGAGGCATATTTTTATTGTGTCTAAACTGCACAGTCTCAGGCCTTTTGTTGTAGCAGCTTGAAAGAACTAAGACGAACTGGTTTCAAACAGTATGTATTCCATCAACAATCATTTAGTAATTATTAATAAGTTAGCACACAGGATCGAAGTCAAAGACAAGGTAAGTTCACCTTCTGAAAGTTTATTGAAATTAATTCACCTTACATTAGATTAACCATCTGCAGAAATCATTTTACAAGTAACTATGTCTCTGAGGTCAAAAGCAGAAAGAGGAGATCTAGCTATTCAATAAAGGCTTGGCAATGTAAATGAGTGCTTGGTATCTATTGAATCTTGGTATCCTCTTTTATTTTTTCAGAGGAAACACAACACAAATTATTAGGCAATAGCCTAGAGTCTAGAAATGGATCAATAATTTGTCAGGTTCCTTCCAATACCACTGAAGGCAAGGCCATCCCCATTAACCTGCTCAATTAACTCAGCTGTTCATATCCCATACCTGCTATGGTGGCCAAACAGGGCTCTAGATCATATTCTGCTTCCATATTATCTTCTAATCCTTCCACTATCTATTTTTTTTCCATGTTTATCAATGTCTAATGAGAAAATACATCGGTGGGCTGACCTAAGCATTCAGACATAAGAGAAGTTTTAGTTTTATAATGAATTTATTTATTTATTTATTTATTTATTTATTTATTTATTTATTTATTTATTTTGGAGATGGAGTCTCACTCTGTCACACAGGCAACCTCCACCTTCCAGGTTCAAGTGATTATCCTGCCTCAGCCTCCTGAGTAGCTGAGATTACAGGTGTATACCACCATGCCTGGATAATTTTTGTATTTTAGTGGAGACTCGGTTTCACACCAGGTTGGCCAGGCTGGTCTTGAACTCCTGACTGCAGGTGATCTGCCCACCTCAGCCTCCCAAAATGCTGACTGAGCCACTGGGCCCAGTCTTATAATGAATTTTAAAATCAGCATCCTAGTTTAAACCACAGTCTCCCATAAGTTTAGGGGGGTCAATCAATCACTGAGTCCTGACAGACATACAACTCAGGTTCAGAAACCTACAAAGTTGAGAGTCAGTCCATGGGATATGGTGACCACACCAAGGCTGTGCCATCCGTGAAGCCTCACCCAAGAGGTCAGCTTTTCCCAGACATCTATTCATCTCTAATCATTGATATTGCCGTGCACTCATTCGAGGAATGTGTATTAAGTGCCTACTGGGTGTCAGGCGCTGTGTTAGAAAGCACAGCAGCAAAAATGGTTTGCATGATCCTTGCTCTCAAGAAGTTTGCGGTCTATGAACAGTAAGGATACTAATACCTTAAGCAAAAAATATGAACTAGAACCTAAAGAACTGAGTAGGAGTTAGCTATGAAAGTAAATATGAAGGTTTTCCAGGTAGAGAAAAGAGCAGAAATAAAGACTGTGATGTGGAAAACAGCCGGATGCACGTAGAGAGAAGAAAGAAGTCTGGAGCTTAGTGAGAGGAGAGGAGAGTAGCAAGAGGCCCAGAGACAGTGGGAGAGGCAGGCAGAGGCCATGCCGTGCTGGGCAAAACTAGCAGGTCATGTCAGAAATTCTCTACTTTGTTCTAGGTTCAACTGAACACTTTGAAAGGACTTAATCCTTGTAAATCATGTGAGGATATTGTTTGATTGGGACCCGTGATGACCAGCTCCTATCCCATCTACCTACTATGGTTCTGCATTTCTAGCAGATAAACAGAAAATAAAGACAAGGAGGAGGCTATCTCTCTCTCTTGTTCTCAACAAGCAAAGGTTGTCATAAATGGCAGTGCAGTCCCTGTGAACCATATTCAGCCAGCAGTTGAGCTGAATGTAAACTTTTTGACTGAATTAGGGTGTCCTTAAATAAGCCACCACTCTCCAAGTTGCCCACAGGCTCCAACACTCCCTACTGCCTTGTAGATCACCTGCTGTGGTCCTTCATTTTACCCGCCTTGCTTCCAAAGCCTTTTGACTTTGCAATCTGTCTTAGTCTGTTTTGTGCTGCTGTAACAGAACAGCAAAGACTGGGTAATTTATAATGAACAGAAATTTATTGGCTTATAGTTCTGGAGGCTGGGAAATCCAAGATCAAGAGGCTGGCATCTGGCGAGGGCCTTCTTGCCACATCATAACATGACGAAAGGCAGAAGGGCAAAAGAGTGTGTGTGAGAGAGCAGTGGAAGGGGGCCATACTCATCCTGTTATCAGGAGCCTGCTCTCACAGTAACTCACTCACTCCCATCATGATGGCATCAACCTCATCAGGCCCCACCTCCCAACACTGTTGTCTTAATGATTAAGCTTTCAACATTTGCTTCTTGGAAGAAACACTTAAATTATAGCACAATCTATATTCACATTGTCAGGCTATGTGATGTATTCACCTAATTTCACTGAAAGAATGCATGCTGAACAAGGACACAAGAAGAAGTAATTATTAACCTTCCGTGGATCCCGGCATCTTTTGAAAACATGATGAAAATGTTTGAATCTCTCCCCCAGGAGATCATGTGCATGTGTGCAGACACACACACACATGCATATACACATATTTCGGTGACACAATTTTACATAACCTCCGAAAACCATTTAAGAAACCCATTAAAGAAGCACCAGAAACTGGCAACTGAAGCTAGCCAAAGACGAGCACTGAGGCAAGGAGCGGTAGGTGTCATAACATGTTGGTGAATGACAGAGTTTGGATTTGTGTCCTTGCCCAAATCTCATGTCAAATTTTAATCCCCAGTGTTGGGGGAGGGACCTGGTGGTAAGTGACTGGATCATAGGGGTAGAATTCCTCCTGGCTGCTCTCATGATCGTGAGTGAGTTCTTACAAGACTTGGCTGTTTAAAAGCATGTGGTGCCTTACCCTTCCCTCTCTCCCTCCTTCTCCAGCCATGGAAGATGTGCTTGTTTCCACTTCACCTTCTGCCATGATTGAAAATTTCCTCAGGCCTCCCCAGCCAGGCTTCCTGTACAGCCTGCACAACTGTGAGTCAATTACACCTCTTTTCTTTATAAATTACCCAGGCTTGTGTAGTTCTTTATAGCAATGTGAGAACAAACTAATACAGGGAACTTTCTCCATGGATGAGATGAGGGAAAGGCTGTGTCCAGGACCTCCAGCCACGGGTACCATGGCCTTTCTCAAGACCACCTCTTCTTTTATACATGGCCTAACATTTCCCAGAACTCATTTTGAAAACTCTATAAAGAAAGAGAACAGGTATACAATTTGTTATTAGTCCTCATAAAGACCGTCAAGAAAGCCTACATACCCTGGAAGTATTTACATTGGCTCTCTAGTCTGAAACACTCAGATTTTATATGTTACTAAGTGATGATGGAAAGCTTTTCCAGGTAGAAGAAAAAGCAGCAACAAATCTGAGGATACACCCATTGTTGCTGCTTTTTGCAACCTGCCTTTTGCCCACTTTCAGCAAAGATGGGATTATTGAGGGTTTAATCTTCTCAAATTTATTTTCTTTTTCTCGTCTGTCATTTTATTACCTTTAGCTCTCACTTCTTTTACAAACAAAATTTAGGCTGGGCACAGTGGCTCACGCCTGTAATCCCAGCTCTTTGGGAGGCTGAGGCAGGCAGATCACGAGGTCAGGAGATCGAGACCATCCTGGCTAACACGGTGAAACCCCATCTCTGCTAAAAATACAAAAAATTATCCAGGTGTGGTGGCACGCATCTGTAGTCCCAGCTACTTGGGAGGCTGAGGCAGGAGAATGGAGTGAACCCGGGAGGCAGAGCTTGCAGTGAGCTGAGATCGTGCCACTGCACTCCAGCCTGGGCAACAGAGCGAGACTCCGTCTCAAAAAAAGAAACAAAATTTAAAGAACTTCTGCAGTTTTTCAACAAATCGTGTAAATGAATTTGTAGTTTTCACAGTGCTGCTGAAAATGCGGAAGTGTGTCAAGTGTTAGCTCTTCTCAAATGTTACAACCGTAAGTACCAGGATTCCCTATTGAAAATCACCCTTCTGAGAGTCTCAGTGCAACTTGGGCAAAAGACTTTAAAGAAGATGTATATAATTCTATGTAAATCATAAAATCCATCCAAAGTAAAATTGTCATCCAACTCAGAACGCTGAAAGAGACACACACGTGTCTGCATGCATGCTTGAATTGGACAGCTATGCAGGCATGATCGACTCCACACTGTCTGAGCAATCTGGAACTTAAATGTCTCTATCTCATTATCACATTTTAAGTCATGATGCTGACAGTTGATGAGACTTTATGCAAAACACGGCTCTATAATAGGACACAGCCTCCATCTAACATACTTCTAGCAGGAAATAACAAGCAAAGAAACCAACCCTAGAAAGCCCACCCAAAATGCTCCTTACAAAGGTATACATTTCTTTTCCATGACTATTGGGATTTTTTATGGGCAGGAAAATATTGAAACAGACCATCTGTCACTGGAGACTCCACTAGAGAAATACGTTTTCAGCAAAATGGTACGTTTTCAGAAATGATTTCAAAGCAGCTTGGCATGAGGCATTGCAGCCAGACGCCTCTTGCAGAGCAGACGTTGGAGTAGAGGACAAAAAGGATACGTCAGCAAGGACTTTGCCGAGGAAAGACTGATGCGCTGCCACCAAGATACAGGACTTAGCATAAATTTAATACGGAAAGCTGGAGAAGCCAGCAACCGTATTTTAAAAGCAGCATTCCAAGGCAAAAGAATTAGGAAAGAAGGGGACACATAGCAAAGATGGAGGAAAGCATGAAGCAGCAAAGAAAATGGAGAAGAGAGAGCTGAGGGAGCGAGGCACCAGAGGGCCAATACTCACCTAGGGTTTTCAAACTCTTCATTATTGCAAAGCAAAATAGTTTAGGAATTACCCACATGGTTTGCTACATACTGTACGTACACTTATGCAGGTATTACCTCCCCTGTTCAAGGAAATGGCTGTGTTTATTGAGAGAATAAAACAATCCTGGATAATGCAGAAGGCTCAGCAAGAGAAAGCAACTAAAGCTGATATGCAGAATACAGGCGAGTGGGTTTAAAAATTACTCTACACTGATTTTAGGAGATAAATAATAGTCCTGAAGTTTTTATATATATAGGGCTGGGGATGATGGCTCATGCCTGTAATCCCAACATTTTGGGAGGCTGAAGTGGGAGGGTCTCTTACACCCAGGTGTTCAAGACCAGCCTGGGTAACATAGTGAGACTTCATCCCTTAAAAAAATAAAAATAAAAATGTTCATGGTGGTGCCCACTTGTAGTCCCAGCTACTTGGGAGGCTAACATCAGAGCTAACTTGAGCCCACGAGTTTGAGACTGCAGTGAGCTATGATTGTGCCACTACATTCCAGCCTGGGCAACAGAGCAAGACCATGTCTCAAAAAAAAAAAAAAGAGACAGAAGCATTAAGGATGAAATATGAAACCGTTCATAGGCAGCATCAGACCTTTATTTTTGACAGTTAAATTTTATTTTGCCAAATGGTTAAAAAAAATCTCATCCTGTGAGTGCATGGGGGTGACAGGATAGACAGCAACCATGCCTTTGAAGTTGTCTATCCCCTGTGAGAAATCCGCCCGCCCAATGCTCGCCTGCAGCAATGGCTGAGAGCAAGGTGACAGGAGCCTATGGAGTGAAGGGACCCAGCCTGCACAGCCCCCACCCGGAGCACCTGTCCCTGACCACTGGGCAGGGCAGAGCCAGCCTGCGGATCCTACTCTGCCTCATCCCAAGGCCTAGGTTGGCTCCAATCACCCAACTCACCCCAAGCACAGAAGGCAGGACTGTGGGCACTATTCCAGAGGCTCTTCCCGTTCCCGGTGGAATTCTGTGACCCAGTGACCGTTCAGCTGGAAGGGAAGATAGGACAAACAAAACCCTGTGTTATGAGCAAAGAGTAGGTTTCTCTTCTATTCAATCATCCACACAGACACTTGAGCATTTTTTTATATTATAGTCATGAAATACCAATTACATCATGCACTGTAAAGAGACAGTGACCATGGACAGCCCTTGCATGTTAAGTGACAATGTGCAGGTGTCACAGAGCCTCCAGCAGCAGCACCTGGGTCAGAATCCCGCTCTCTTCTTCTCACAAAGCCTGGTGAAACATTCCACCCAGAGGGAGCCCAGGCCACTACAAACGGCAGAACTGCATTAGTGGCAGAAAGACAAATGCTTCATTTATATTACTGTCTCAGAGAGAGAGAAGCTACTTTAAATCAACAGACCTTACATCCGAAGTTTATCTTGACTCCTCAAGGATGGCTTCCTTCACTCTCCAGCTTTAGGAAAACAACAAAAACAATTCCTTTTCAAATAAAAAGTAAATAGACCCCCTTCCCAAGGTGAAAAGCTAAAAAGAAAAGAGAATGAGATAGTTTTGTCACTTAAAACACATTCTGACGGTCAGTGATGTATTTTTCAAACATTACCAGAAAATTAAGCGTGAAACCTTACATTGCCATTAAATCACAGCAGAGGATTACATTATTAACACTACCAGGACAGTACATAGCCACAAAATAGCAGTGGGATAAGAAAAGAGAAATTGTCGCCTCGTTGCTTCCCATTGGATGGTTTGTTCAAACTTTCTTCTCCTTCCACAGAGACCTATTCCCCTTCTCCAAAGAGTTTTTTTGTCCTATTTCCAAAAGTTCAAAAAATTAAGAGGATTCTCAAAATAAGAGTTCTTTAAGAATTGTTTTTGGGCCACGCACAGTGGCTCATGCCTGTAATCCCAGCACTTTGAGAGGCCAAGGCGGGTGTATCATTTGAGGTCATTAGTTCGAGACAAGCCTGGCCGACACATTGAAACCCCATCTCCAGTAGAAATACAAAAATTAGCCAGGCGTGGTGCCTTGTGCCTGTAATCCCAGCTACTCAGGAGGCTAAAGCATGAGAATTGCTTGAGCCTGGGAGGTAGATGGTGCAGTGAGCTGAAATTGCGCCACTGCCCTCCAGCCTGGATGACAGAGTGAGACTCTGTCCCAAAAAAAAAAAAAAAAAAAAGGGAATTGTTTTTAAACAAAAAAAATTAATAGGATACTCGTAAGAGTTCTTTAAGCATTGTTTTTAAAAACACGAGAAGAGTTAATTTTCTTAAGTTTTCTGATACATTTTATAACACATCTTTAATTTCTCATGGCAGTGGTTTAATCCCATCTCCTTCACTCTATCTTTCCCATTGTTAACCCTTGGAAACCCATGAGAAATGTTCTCCGCATGAATCAAATTTGATCCTTTGAAATAGCAACCGCAGCACTGGGGCTTCAGGACTGAGGTCATCAGTTGGGCGGATGTATTTCGTTCTCATTAGGGCCCAGAAGGGATTCAATTAAAAAGGCAGACTCTGGCCAGAGACAGGAGGCTACCATGCAAGCTCATCTCCCGCATAGTCCTGTCATCGCTTCCTTGCTGCTACACCTCATAGCAGCTCAGCAGGAAAAAATGGCAAATTCAAACTCCTATAAAATGAGAGAAGTGTAGAAGAAATTCTATTTGCAAGGGTGGGGCACCTGGATAGTTTTTCTTTCCTATCCCTGGGCCTCAAGGGAAGTGAGAGGAAAGTACAGAGACGTGTGCAGCTCACTGATGCTGTAGTAGGGCATTCTCACATTGCTATAAAAAATATCTGAGACCAGGTCATTTATTTTAAAAAAGACGTTTAATTTGCTCACAGTTTTGCAGGCTGTACAAGAAGCATAGTGCTGACATCTGCTTGGCTTCTGGGGAGGACTCAGGAAACTTACAATCATGACAGAAGGTGAAGAGGGAACAGGCAACTCACATGACAAAGGCAGAACAAGAGAGACAGGAGGGAGGTGCCCCATAATTTCAAACGACCAGATCTCGCAAGAACTCACTATCTCAAGGACAGCACCATTCAGTAGAAATACACCCCCGTGATCCAATCACCTCCCACCAGGCTCCACCTCCAACACTGAAGGTTACAGTTCCGCATGAGGTTTGGGCAAGGACACAGACCGGAACCATATCAGACGCCACCCCCAGGGAGCGTGGGAGGAGGGAACACAAGCTCCCTCATCTCATTGTTGCTCCCCCTCTAATTACCTCCCTATTGCTCCTGTAAGAATTTACCAAAATAGTTAACGGCTTAAAACAACACAAATGTCTGTGTTAGTGGCAGAAGGACAAATGTTTCCATTATATTACTGTCTTATATAGAGAGAAGCTACTTGAAATCAACAGGAATTACATCCAAAGTTTGTCTTGACTCCTCAAGGATGGCTTCCTTCACTCTCCAGGTCTAGGAAAACAACAGAAACAATTCCATTTCAAATAAAAAATGAACCAACTTCCTTCCCAAGGTGAAAAGCTAAAAAGAACAGAGAACGATATAGTTTTGCCACTTAAAACATGTTCCAGTGGTCTGTGATGTATTTTTCAAACTCTCTTAAAGTTCTGAAGGTCAGAAGTCCAAAATGAGTCTTATGGGGCTAAAATCAGGATGTCACTGGAGCTGGTTCCTCCTGAAGACCTCAGAGAAGAATCTGCATCTTGTTGCTTCCAGCTTCTAGACGTGGCCAGGTCCTCTGGACTCATGGCTGCATCACCCCAATCTCTGCTTCAATCACATCTCCTTCTCTGGCTTTGATCCTCCTTCCTCTGTCTGATAAGGCCACTGGTGATGACATTGGGTCAATCTGGACCAACCAAGACAATCATCCCATCTCAAGCCCCTTAGCCTGATCACTTTTGCAAAATCTTGTGTGCCTATAAGGTCATTATTTGTAGGTTCCAGGGATTAGGACATGGGCACCATTGAGGGTGTGGGCACTGTTGAGCCTACCCTTCTCTGATCTCCTGCAGGTACTTCCTATCACCTGAACCCAATCAAGGCCAGAGGGCAAAGGCACCTCTTGATGCAGTCAACAGAGGTCAACCTCCCAGGGCACATTGCACAGCGAAGAAGTGGCAGACGTGGCTCCATAAGGCACAGAGGTCACCAGCATGTCTTATATACCCCAGTGTCTTCAGACCTGAAGCTTAAAACTTGTCTCTCTGCTTGTAAATGCAGCTTAGCAGACTCAGTACCAGTTAAAGGCAAGCTCCCTCATCAACTGATATGGTTTGGCTGTGTCCCCACCCAAATCTCATCTTGAACTGTAGTTTCCATAATCCCAATGTGTTGTGGGAGGGACCTGGTGGGAGGTAATCGAATCATGGGGGCAGTTATCTCCATGCTGTTCTCATGATAGTGAATGAGTTCTCATGAGTTCTGATGGGTTTATAAGGAGCTTTTCCCCCTTTTGTCTGGCACTTCTCCTTGCTGCCGCCACATGAAGAAGGATATGACTGGTTCTCCTTCCTCCATGACTGTAAGTTTCCTGAGGCCTCCGCAGCCATGCTGAATTGTAAGTCAATGAAACCTCTTTCCTTTATAAATTACCAAGTCTCGGTATGTCTTTATTAGCAGCATGAGAACAGATTAATACACCATGCCCTCAGACTCGTGACCCATCAGAAGTCAACATCCTCAAATCATAAAGTTAGAAAAGGAGGCTCTGTATTTTGCAATGTAGACCCACAACAAGTGGTTTTCAATTCATTTCTGCTTCAGAGGAAATAGCAACAAAATTATTTTTTGCACACATTTCAAATATATGAAATGCTACATTAATTATAGTTTTTACAGAAATCTCATTGTCATCTTCAGAATCATTACTTTTCTAAAGGTAACACGTGTACTCAGTTGGAATCAGCTAAATTTTTGTTGACAACTTGCAACTCTTCTTGTAAATGAGTGTTGCAGTTTACATTAAAGTTGACATTTGATGTTTAGTACTATATTGTGCATTATCCCTAAATTAAAAAAAAAAAATGAATGGTTCAAAGTGTATTAATTGAAATATAGCACAGAACTAGTGATGAGAATAGTAAGCTGAATTGAAAAATTCAAAATTATATATATATTGATATATTGGCCTGTGCAGATTGCCATAGCAAGATACCACAGACTGGGTGGCTTAGGAAAAACAAACTTACTTTCTCATAGTCCTAGAGGCTGCAAGTCCAAAATCAAAGTACCGTCAGGGTTTCCAGTGAGGCCCCTGTATGAGTCTGTTCTCACACCACTAATAAAGACATATCCAAGACCAGGTAATATATAAAGGAAAGAGGTTTAATTGACTCACAGTTCCACATGGCTAGTGAGGCCTCACAATCATGGTGTAAGGCAAAGGAGGAGGAGTAGTCACATGTTACATGGTTGCAGGCAAGAGAGCATGTGCAGGGGAAATGCCCTCCATAAAACCATCAGATCTCATGAGACCCATTCACTGTCACGAGAACAGCAGTATTGGCGTAACTGCCCCCATGATTCAACTACCTCCCACCAGGTCCCACCACCACACGTGGGGACCATGGGAACCACAATTCAAGACAAGATTTGGGTGGGGACACAGCCAAACCACATCAGTCCCTGTCCTTGGCTTGTAGACAGCTGCCTTCTCTGTGTCCTCACATGGCCTTTCCTGTGTGCTTATATGAAAGAGAGAAAGAGATAGTGATGTCTGTTTATTTTCTTATAAGGACACGAGTCCTATCTGATTAGGGCCCCACATCCATGACCCCATTTGCTCGAATTACCTCCTTAAGGGTTCTATCTCCAAATAAAATCACACTGGGGATTAGGGCTACAACATATAAATTTGGGGGGGACACAGCCTATAACAATTGTGAGCAGGACTTTCATGGAAGCATAGACTTTGAAATTACATGTGTTGAGACAATTCATCCAAAAGTGTGATTTCTTCCACACAGTTGAAAAAGAAAGAAAGATTTAAAAAAATCCAATAGCAATTATTTGAAAATTGGACTTTAATGGACCAATGTTCCATGTGCTCCTGCATCCCAGTGGATTGAAAGTTGTGAGATTTTTCTAAAGAGCAACATAAAGCCATCAAAGCCCTCACATCATTTTCAAAGAAAGTATAGTCATCTCCCTGATAAACCAGGTTTATTTTTCAGGAAGAAAAAGTGCAAAATAATGTTCTCCATTGAAAACTAGTTTTTCGTCTAAAAAAGGCAGAGAAGAAACCAAAATCTAAATACATTTACAGGATTTAAAAGATACTGTCTACCGGGAAGAAGTAACCATTTAGAAATCCAGTCTTGTCTATCAAGAACCTACTGTGTTCCAGGCACTGGAAACACAGTTGTGGACGCAATGCAGCCCCAAGTTTGGGGATCTTATTTTCTAGTGGGAAAACACAGTAAACAAGTCAACAAAGTCACTACTGATTGCAATAAATGATGGGGAGCAATTAAACAGGGTGATGGGACTGAGAGTGACCGAGGGGCACCACTTTAGAAAAAGCCTCTCTGGAGACGTGACATTTGAGGACAGATCTGAAGATGCAAAAGAGCCAGGCATGCAAACAGAACTAAGGGGAGATGAGTGCAAACACACAGGGATGAGCAGGTGCCAGGACGGCTGGTCCAGAAAGGCCACTGTGGCTGGAGACCCGAGGTGAGGGCTGATCTGGGAAGAGCTTTTCTTTTCTTGCTGGAGCAAATGTGATGACATATTATGGAGCGTCTTTAGAAGTCACATTCCAACACTATAATCGAACATGGAAAAAGAATATTTTTAGGCCCAAATGTAGCTCAGACATGAATTAGGGATTCACTCCCTGCAACCTTGAAAGCTCAAACATTCATCGTGCCTCTGAGAGCAATAGACGCTCATCGATTTAGTGTCTCAAGTGTCTGAACGTTTTCTTGAGTAAGAAAATGCTCTATAATTTCGGGGGCCATATTTAATAAAATATCCAAAACTGTATTACAGAGCCACCAAACAATTGCTGTCATTCCTGACAACCTATAATTGAGAGTAAAGATTTTTCATTCGATAGAAAGAAAAGAGCCTGGACACTTGCAGAATCTCACCTAGCACTCCGACTTTGCACCTGTGAGCCTGGTAACAGATACTGCAGGGAGAAACTGCAATCATGATCACCCTTTCAATAATAACTTGTTTAAAATAATAATAAGAAATAAAAACAACTTGTTCAAAATATTATTTTATTTTTGTTACTTAAAAATGGTGGTGATTCTTTCTTGTGAACTTACAGACCTGATAGTTTGGGAAACACCATTCTAAATCTAAGCATGATTTTCAATTAATTAGAAAATACCCTCTTTATTTTTTCCCATCTCATATATGCTAATTGGAGTATCTTCAAGTTATGAGAAATTATGTTTCACATCACACCTTTATCACTTCTCAAAGATCAAACAGCGTTAATAAGGTGAATGATGCCACATTTTTGTAAGGAAACTGATACACTCTATGGTGTCTTAGAGGTGTTTGGTCCAAAAATAAAAGGTCAGAGAAAAAAGAAAAGGCCCTTGAAGAAGAGATTTGATGAGTGTTGAATACAGGTAACACCTTTCAAACCAAACACTTTCACACTTGCAAAAAGTTTCAAAACACACACAGTAGCTACTTGTGCTAACATAAACAGAGTAGCATCTTTTGAAATTTCTGATGAAACATAAACAGAGATGGAGGGATAAGAAGAGAACAATGGCTGTTCACCTACAAATAAAACTAAAGTCAAGACAGACAATGTATAAAGGGCACATTTGCTTAAAGGACTCAAGAGTGTCCCAGAGAACCCAGTGGAAGAGATTCAGCCATGACACAGGAATACACAGGAACCAGCAGGACTGCTATGTACAGTTGTGGAGATTGTGCACTGCACAAGTGTACCTGGCCAAGGAAGCAATTGGAGCCCAGAAAGTCATTGGGGAACGACTAAAAACCCATCTACAATCCTTTCTCCAAACCATGCACTCCGGCACGCAGCTATGTTCACTTAAGTTAGCAGATCTCACAGGGAGCAATTTTGCCTTCCAGAAGGCACTTGGCAATGCCTGAACACATTTTTGATTGTCACAATTTGACATACATTCTACCGGCACCTAGTGAGTAATGGCCAGGAATGCTACTATAAACATTCTACACAGGACAGCCCACCAAAGCAGAATTATCTGGCCCAAATGTCCATAGTGCTGAGGTGGAGAATCTCCAACTTAAAGATGACATTTTCTAATTCATATCATGATGCAGCCCAGTGGGAAAGCCATGGACCCATAGGAATGCAGCTGTCCAGTGGGAAAAACTTGTTCGGATTCACACAAAGAGCCTTGTGGGAACCAGGAACTCTAAATCCACTGTCTGGTATCTCAGCCCTGTCTCCTCTGTTTCTCTCCCTCCCTCCCTCTTTCTCTCTCTCCCCCTTTCCCTCCCTTCCTCTCCCTTACCCTCTCCTTCTCTCTTTTTCACTCCCTCTCCCCCTTCTTATCTCTGTCTCTCTCTGTCTCATTCTCTTTCCCTTTCTCTAACTCTCTGTGTCTGCCTTCCCTGACATATCCAGAAATAGGCAGGCATTCATCCCTGATTTGAGGTGATGGAGCCACATTTTACACATGACTCTAGTGACCCTTTCCTCTCTTCCCACTGTGAAAGGTAGAACAGGCTTCAGAGGTCACTTCAGCTGAGCAAAGGAGCCAACATGTACCCACCGGAACACCCTTTATTCCTCGTCCTTCTGTGTCCGGAATTGGTGGGTTCTTGGTCTCACTGACTTCAACAATGAAGCTGCAGACCTTCACGGTGAGTGTTACAGCTCTTAAGATGGCACGTCTGGAGTTTCTTCCTTCTGATGTTCGGATGTGTTAGGAGTTTCTTTCTTCTGGTGGGTTCGTGGTCTCGCTGGCTCAGCAGTGAAGCTGCAGACCTTCGTGGTGAGTATTACTACTCTTAAGGCGGCGCATCTGGAGTTGTTTGTTCCTCCCGGTGGGCTTGTGGTCTCGCTGGCTTCAGGAGTGAAGCTGCAGACCTTCAC
The DNA here is from genome assembly GCF_029289425.2 of Pan paniscus. NCBI lineage: Eukaryota > Metazoa > Chordata > Mammalia > Primates > Hominidae > Pan > Pan paniscus. Next base: position 20,846,200 of record NC_073256.2, read on the forward strand.
CTTTACAGCTCATAAAGGAAGTGTGGACCCTAAGAGTGAGCAGCAGCAAGATTTATTGCAAAGAGCAAAAGAACAAAGCTTCCACAGTGTGGAAGGGGACCCGAGCGGGTTGCCACTGCTGGCTGGGGCAGCCTGCTTTTATTCTCTTATCTGGCCCCACCCACATCCTGCTGATTGGTAGAACTGAGTGGTCTGTTTTGACAGGGCACTGATTGCTGCGTTTACAATCCCTGAGCTAGACACAAAGGTTCTCCAGGTCCCCACCTGATTAGCTAGATACAGAGTGTGGACACAAAGGTTCTCCAAGTCCCCACCCTAGTAGCTAGATACAGAGTGTCGATTGGTGCATTCACAAACCCTGAGCTAGACACAGGGTGCTGATTGGTGTGTTTACAAACCTTGAGCTAGATACGAGTGCCGATTGGTGTATTTACAATCCCTTAGCTAGAAATAAAGGTTCTCCAAGTCCCCACCAGACTTAGGAGCCCAGCTGGCTTCACCCAGTGGATCCCACACAGAGGCTGCAGGTGGAGCTGCCTGCCAGTCCTGACCCATGCGCCCGCACTCCTCAGCCCTTGGGCGGTTGATGTGACTGGGCGCCCTGGAGCAGGGGGCGGCACTCTCAGGGGAGGCTCCGGCCGCACAGGAGCCCACAGAGGCTGGGGGAGGCTCAGGCATGGCAGGCTGCAGGTCCCAAGCCCTGCCGCGTGGGAAGGCAGCTAAGGCCCGGGGAGGAATTGAGCACAGCAGCTGCTGGCCCAGGTGCTAAGCCCCTCACTGCCTGGGGCCGGTGGGGCTGGCCGGCTGCTCCAAGTGCTGGGTCCGCGGAGCCCACGCCCACCCGGAACTCGCACTGGCCCGCAAGCACCACGCGCAACCCCTGTTCCCGCCCGCGCCTCTCCCTCCACACCTCCCCGCAAGATGAGGGGGCCAGCTCTGGCCTTGGCCAGCCCAGAAAGGGGCTCCCACAGTGCAGCGGCAGGCTGAAGGGCTCCCCAAGTGCTGCCAAAGTGGGAGCCGAGGCAGAGGAAGCGCCTAGAGCGAGCGAGGGCTGTGAGGGCTGCCAGCACGCTGTCACCTCTCACTTCCACTTATGGAAAAGTTGCTGATCCCCAGTTACATGTTGAGCACTCTGCTGGGGAAGGAGAATCAAAACATGATCCCCACACTCTAGACATGGGAACCTTTGAAGGGACGCTGACATGTAGCCAAATACAGGCACATCATATGGTTGCTGTGATGCTCTTTGTCATAGTCTGAGCAGAGAAAAAGAAGCAGAGAGAAAAGAGAGAAAGAACAAGCTGTAACTGTTTGTTGATAAACAGAATAATCTCTGGAAGGAGACATAACTGATCATTTCCACTGAAAAGACATACACAGTAATATTGAGTGGGCGTAATATCATTTTTCATCTTTTTATGTTGGGAACATAAAACTGGATTAAACTCAGAATCAAGTGTCATAGGACAAAAAGCAATGTTCACATCAAGATCTTATCTGTATATTGCAACATCTTTGAAATTCTAAAGAAAAATATACTGAGAAAAGTATAAGCAGGAAACATCACACTCTAAGACAAATAAAGTATGCATAATTGTGATTAATTTCAGTTACACTAAAGAGAAAGCACTCAGAGGTACTTAGGCATTGCCATTTCTTTATCATCTGTTTCAAATAAAAGTTTGGCTTTACGTTTATATATAAATGCAAATTATCCATATTTAATAATAGATCTTTACTCTATATGGACATATTATAGAACAACAAGAGTGTTCTAAATGTTGCCTATTCATTACGTTTCCTTATACACAATCACCTAATAGTAGCATTGGGAATGACAAGTATGAAGCCTGGAGGGAGAAAAAAAAAACAAAAAACATCCGCCCATACTCAGCCACCTGGTGCTCCAGACTGGGTTTCCAGAAAGCCCACTCTGAGCCTACTGATGTGCAGGGTGTTTATTAAGGAGAGGAAGAGACGAAAGGAGGCAGAAGTGGGCACAGCAGAAGTCGAACTGGGAGGCAGACCCCAAATAGCCTTGTTAACCACTGGGAGCTCAGCCCTTGGATGGGCGCTGCAGAGCCATCCAGAGTAGGGCCAGAAGCTGGGGGCTCACCCTCCTGCATCCATCAGCCAGGGGTCATCTGAGAGGGCAGAACTGGGGTCAGGTGGCCCTCTGCAGCTGCAGTGACCTCTGAAGGGGCTGAGAGCAGGAGACTGTGCACGGCTGCCCCCAAAACTGCGGCAAGGAGGCCTTTACTGAAGGGATTATTGCAGCGTCCAACACACCTGCCACACCTGACAATGGACCAACATGCAAACCTGACACCTTTAAAGGACTGAAATCACTGACTGGCGTAATGATGGTCCTTTCATATCCATGTCTTTGTTCATTCAACCAGCATTTATTAAGTATCGACTAAGTGCTGGGGACCGTGTTAGGCACAGTTGTCCATGAGGGAGACTGATTCGGTGGCCTTCTTGTCCATACCCTCCTACTGTTTTAGTTCTGGCCACTATCCCCGAAAACTTCAGTGGCTTAAACAACAAATAGTTATTTCTTAAGATTCAGAAGACTGGAAAGTCCTAGATCAGGGTGCTGGCAGATCTGACAGCCATCTTCCCACTGTATCCTTGTGTGGCAGAGAGGGAGGCATGATCTCCTAGCTCCTCTTATAAGGGCACTAATCCCACTCATGAGAGCTGCACCCTCCTGACCTACTCATCTCCCAAAGGCCCCACCTTTTACTACCTCTCCATTGAGGGTTAGAATTTCAACAGATGAAATCTGGGGGGGACGTAAACATACAGTCCATAATACCCGCCCACCTGACCCATACCCAAAGAAATGCCAGTGCTTTCTGCTTAAAATACTCCAGTAGCATGGTTCATATTAAAGCTTAATCAAGATCAAAATATCCAGCTATAAAATTAAAAACTAAATAAGAGTCAGAAGAGGAAGTAACAGGGAAAAAGGAATGAAAAAAGTTACTCCTTCACAGGAAAAGATGGTAGAGTGAGGTAAATTTAATGAACAAGACCTTTGCCTTCTGTCATATCTGGGTCCAAATTTCAACTTGTCTATATATAAGCAATGTCACCTAAACTTCTCTCGAGTTTTTCGTTGTGAAATGAATGCCTGCATTGTGTGAGTTTTGGCAGGATTACATAAGATCTGTGCAGAGGAGGGAGACTGGGTCCTGAGCAGTCATGGGGCCACAGTGACCACAGCATCTTCCTCGGATTCATCACCAGCTTCTCCAGCACCATTACCAAAGCACCACTGCAATAGGCCAGGCAGCAGATGCCCTCCTGCAGCTGACATGCAGATGGTAAGTCCGTGTGAGTTACAGCATGTGTTTAGTGACACTGCTTATCGAGGTCCCACAACTATGTTTCTGCTCCATAAAAGATCCTTCTCACTTCCAACATAACCTGAAATTTACTATTGTCAAAAAAATGACTGGCTGGGTTTGGGGGCTCACGCCTCTAATCCTAGCACTTTGGGAGGCCAAGGTGGGTGGATCACCTGAGGTCAGGAGTTGGAGATCAGCCTGACCAACATGGTGAAACCCCGTCTCTAGTAAAAATACAAAAATTAGCTGGGCATGGTGGCAGGCACCTCTAATGCCAGCTACTTGGGAGGCTGAGGCAGGAGAATGGCTTGAACCCGGGAGGCAGAGGTTGCAGTGAGCCAAGATCACGCCATTGCACTCGAGCCTGGGTGACGAGAGCGAAACTCCGTCTAAAAAAAAAAAAAACGACTTGAGGCAGAAGCCACGTCCACCACTGAATCATGAGCAGAAAACCAAGGCAGCAGGGTGAAGCACAGCACCCCTTGCAGAGCGATCCACTGCAGAAACACAGGTCAAACATGGACGGAGTTGAGGCGTCCTCGATAAGAAGCATCTAGCACTGTGGCCTTACAGAGTGTATTCAAAGGAGGTGAACCCTCCTTTGAAATCGACTGAAAAAAACACTTGCTTAAAATCCCAACATTGCGATATAGCAACTGCTTGGAAGTTTCTGCCAACTCTATTAGGTGCCTTCAAAACAAGAAGCAGAAGCAGCACAGAGCAGCACAGAAACCAGAAATAAGCCCAGCAGGTTTCAAGGAGGAAGGTAGTATCCTTCCCCATAGACGCCCTTAGTCAACGGCATTGATGTGGAGAGGCTGAATGCGGAGGGAGACACCAGCTTCCCGGCGCGTGGTCATCAGGCTGGTGTGTGGGTGTGGGAGAATGTGTATGTGATTGTTACTCCAAATTCACTTCCCACAGCACAGTGTCAGTCATTTGCTTATATTCCTCATCTCTATGAATATCCAAATTCTTTAAAACCCTCCAGAGTGTTCCAGGGTGAAGTCTAAGCCAAGGACTACAGTCCTGTGTGGTTGTGCTGAGAAGCCAGATAAGAAGAAGCTTGTACCCACGACAGGGATGCTGCCTTCTTTTCGACACCGTTAAAACATTATGTCCCTTTTGTCTTCCCAGTCACCACATGGGGAGGCCTCATCATCCCTTCCCACAAGAAGACAAGGTGATGGGGAGGTGGAGCAGCAACTAAAGTTCCACAGCTGTGCCGAGCCAGGGTGGCCTCCACCGCTGCCTGGCTCAAAGCCTATTCCCTCCTCATTTTCCCCACCTCTTTGGCTGTGATTTCCCGCTAAGAAAACGTATTCTATGAAAAGTTCTGGTTCATTCAGTGAACCTCTTCACACGGCTCCTGAGAAGCGCCACTGATCATCTCTCCCACGCCAGCAGACTTCCTGTTCCCTCCCTCTCACTGCCGATAGGATGCTCTAAGAATGAGACCCCATGACTTTTTTTTTTTTTTTTTTTTTTTCGAGAGGGAGTCTCACTCTGTCTCCCAGGCTGGAGTGCAGTGACATGATCTCAGCTTACTGCAACTTCTGCCTCCTGGGTTCAAGCGATTCTCCTGCCTCAGCTTCCCCAGTAGCTGGGATTATAGGTACCCACCATCATGACTGGCTAATTTTTGTATTTTTAGTAGAGATAGGGTTTCACTATGTTGGCCAGGCTGGTCTTGCACTCCTGACCTGGAGTGATCTGCCTGCCTCAGCCTTCAAAAGTGCTGGGATTACAGGCATGAGCTACTGCGCCCAGCCCCCATGAACTCTCCAAGCCAAAATCCTGGGCCTCAGACAGAATCAGAGGCTTTACAGGACAAAGCCTAGTTATCCATCTGATAAATGATGTTGCAGCCACAAACAACACACGATTTGCTTTTCTGTGCGAAAACCAAAATCTTCGCTTAAACCCTGTGTATTAGTTTATTCTCATCCTGCTATGAAGAAATAGCGAGACTGGGTAATTTACAAAGAAAAGAGGGCTGGGTGCAGTGGCTCACGCCTGTAATCCCAGCACTTTGAGAGGCCGAGGCAGGCAGATCACTTAAGGTCAGGAGTTCGAGACCAGCCTGGCCAGCATGGTGAAACTCCAGTCTCTACTAAAAGTACAAAAAGTTAGTGGGGCGTGGCGGTAGGTGCCTGTAATCCCAGCTGCTTGGGAGGCTGAGGCAGGAGAATGGCTTGAACCTAGGAGGTAGAGGTTGCAGTAAGCCAAAATGCACCATTGTACTCTGGGCAACAATAGCGAAACTCTGTCTCAAAAAAAAAAAGGAGGTTTAATTGACTCTAATTGACTCACAGTTCTGCATGCATGGCTGGGGAGACCTTGGGAAACTTACACAGGGCAGCAAGAGAGAGAATGGGTGCCAAGCGAAGCGGGAGGCCCCGAAAACCATCAGATCTTGTGAGAACTCACTCACTATCAGGAGAACAGCATGGAGGAAAGCACCCTCATGATTCAATTATCTCTACCTGGTCCTGCTTTTCACACTTGGGGATTATTACAATTCACGGTGAGATTTGGGTGGGGACACAAAGCCAAATCACATTACACAGATTGCTCCCTGCGCTGATAGAAAGGAAATAGTGATTTCTACAACAGCCTTAGAGAAACACCAAGGAGAATTCAGCTGTTAAAAGCACAAATTGGGACTCAAAAGAATTTAACAGTTTCACACCCCACCACAACCATAGAGGTAAACGTTAATGATGTGAAGAAATTAGGTGTGAGTAGGACATTTTGGTGTCATGGTGTGAAGCCTGAACCACTCTTTAAAAGGGACATAACTCCAGATCCAGACTTTTTTCAAGTATTGCTCTGCCGTGGAGGAACAGAGCATTAACATAAAATTTCCATTACAAAAGTCCAGGTTTCACTGTGGTTCAGATCCTAGACTTTGAAGACACACAGCTCATTAGGCATTTCAATCATGCTCAACAGTTCCTTGCATTGAACTCTTCTCAGCACATCAATTTTTTCTCTAATTATATTGATTTTAGCAAATTGCAGTGTCCGTCTGAGCTGATTTTCAAATATGACAGCAAAAGCTTTCAATGAAAGAGGAATACAAATGCATTGTGTAGCACTGAGCTGCATTATCCCCTCAAACTTCACAGAAGAAACACAGGCATTTGAAGGCAAGTAAAAACTGCCTGATGAAATGATGGCTTTCTGAAAAAGAAACAGCCACTTCAATTCCAGGCAATCATGGTTATACCTCTTAAGTGATCATTATTTTTCTTGCCTGAAAACTAAACTAGGTGCAAATCAAAGATTGAATCCATATTTACAATTTCAACTTTTTTTTCTTTTTTCTTTTTTTTTTTTTTTTTGAGATGGAGTCTTGCTCTGTCGCCCAGGCTGGAGTGCAGTGGCGCAATCTCAGCTCACTGCAACCTCCACCTCCCTGGTTCAAGCGATTCTCCTCCCTCAGCCTCCCAAGTAGCTGGGATTACAGGCATGCACCACCACTCCCGGCTTTTTGTATTTTTAGTAGAGATGGGGTTTCACCAGGTTGGCCAGGCTGGTCTCGAACTCCGGACCTCAAATGATCCACCCAGCTCGGCCTCCCAAAGTGCTGGGATTACAGGTGACCCACGGCACGCAGCCTATAATTTCAACTTTATGCCTCAGAGAGTGTTCAGGTGACAAATCTAACAGTAAGTGACATTTGAAAATCAAACTATTGAGGGTTTTCATTGGCCATAGAGACGAGCACCCTATGCTCTCTCGTGAAAATCCAGCTTCCCTTCCCAAAAGCAGAGCACATTTCCGTCTGTGCTGTGCTGCCTCTCCTGAAGACCACACGTGCTCCCAGCACTTGGCTTTAGATGAACTGGAACTCTCTCTCCAGCCAAGACCTCGCTCTTGAGCAGCAGTTCCTGCAGTCAGCATCCCACAGCCACCCCCATGTCATTTGTTCATGCACTCATGTATTCATTTATTTAAAAGCATTTAACCAATATTGACTATCAAATATTTGCCTGGCACTGTGCTGGGAGCTTGAGGACAGACTGAACAGAATAAACATAGCCCCTGACCTGGGGCACACACGTTTCCTCCCTGGCCCATTTCCATCCATGATACCCGCATTTTCTGGGTCACACCGAGGAGACATTGGGCCTGCATGCTGGCCTCCTCCCTTCCCCATCTGCTGCCTCCACCGTGGGAGCCTGGTGGCCTTTCACGAGGTGAACGCAGCAGCTTCCTTGCAACTTTCCCATTTCTCATCTTCTTCCACTGAACTAATGTCAGACTGAGTGTTGTAAAATGAGGAAATCGTCACAGGTAAGCTGGGGAGGTACATGACCTGGCTCTCCCATTGACTGCCACCTCTACACGATTCCAGGAACCTCTTTGACTCGCCTCCTCCATGTTGGGTGAAAGTGGGCCATTTTATACCTGGTGGGAGGGGACACAAACACTCCAACAGTCCCCTGAATAAGCCTTGTTTGTCCGGCTCAGGACACCCGAGGCAGGCCCTCCACTGCAGCGGATGGTCACGCCTGCAGCTAGCAGTCACCTTGCTCCAGCGTCTGCATCTGCCCACAGTGAAGGCAGCGTGACACGGGAGCCAGGCACGCCTCGCAGTCCCCGAAATCCACTCTCTACGTCCATGATGGGTTTGTTTGTCCGGCCCCCAGGTATCATCGCAGCCGGGCTGGCTTCTGAGACGACTTGCAGAGTCATCCATGACCCCATGAGTGACAGGCCTCTGAGACATGCAGCAGGGCGTGGCCTCCTCTCACCAGTTCCACAAAATGAAATCTGGCTTTCCTGGGGAGTAGGGAAGTGCAGCAACTTTCCAATCCCATCCGAGGAGTTAAAATCAAACCTCAAAAGAAAAGTTTCTGCTCGGGCGAGGTGGCTCACACCTGTAGTCCCAGCACTTCGAGAGGCCGAGGCAGGTGGATTGCTTGAGATCAGGAGTTCAACACTAGCCTGACCAACATGGCGAAACCCCATCTCTACTAAAAATACAAAAATTAGCTGGGCGTGGTGACACGCACCTGTAATCCCAGCTACTTGGGAGGCTGAGGCAGGAGAATCACTTGCAGCCGGGAGGCGGAGGTTGCAGTGAGCCGAGACCACACCATTGCAGTCCTGCCTGGGTGACAGAGTCTCAAAAAAAAAAAAAAAAAATGAAAAGTTTCTGAGTAACCTTACAAGATCATTCTCCCTGTCTCATGAGGACTGCATCCTATATCATGCACAATTCTTATTCTTCATCTCATAAGGCTCCTGAGGGTTTCAGCAAGTGCTTGAGTCTGTAATGGTCACACCAGGATCAGCACCCATTAACCTTGGTTCTATGGCCACGTAAAAAGCTGAGGATGTTATTCCTGAGAACTAACCAAGCACTTCAGGATCAGACATGAAAACTCTCCATTTATTTTCTCACACCCCCATTCTGCTTGGACTGGGTATGGAGATGCTTCATCTCAGAGGACAGTGGGCTGTGTATCAGTCAGTATAGGCTAAGTTCGTTCAGTAACAAACAATCCCAAACTCTCAGGGGGCTCAGACAACAAGTTTTGTGTTTTCCTCTGACCACATCCCCATCTTGGGTAGGAATAGGGGCTGAAAGGGCTTTTCTTTCCTGATCCTTGTTTCTAGACCCAGGTTGATGCAGTCCCTGCTTTCTGGAAAATCACGTTTCTGAGTCAGAGGAAAGAGAATAGGAGGAGGATTACTAACAAGCTTCATCTAAAAGCAAAGTCACATCTGATTGGTTGAACCCAGTCCCATGCCTGGGACTTCAAAGGTAGGCGAGGAGGGAATTCTACAAAGAGCCAGTGAGGATCGTAACGTACGATAGTCATTACCGTAACCACCACGGACTTCCGCTGAGCGCCCGTCTCCGTGCAAGTACTGACCCTGGAACCCCAGTTGCCTGGGTCCACCTGTCGAACCAAACACAAGCCTCCTTTAGGTCTCTTCCACTCATCTCAGCAGGACTTGGCTACCCAGAAACGTCACCTAACACCCGCAGCTTCCCCCCATCATCTGTGACTACCTACTGTGTCCGTGAGACTGTCCAGTCTATAGACTGCCGCTCAGAGAAGGTAGGCTAGTAACTAAGATCCCAGACCCTGGAAGGAGAGCCCCTGAGTTTGAATCCTACTTTACCATTTACCAGCTTACAGACTTAACCTGCAGGCCTCAGCCTTCTCCACTAGGAAGTAGTGTTTATAACAGTACCTGCCTGATTGTGCTGCTATTGCACTGTTTTAAGGGATAAATAAATAAATAGGACTATACTGAGACCAGCTGGGCTCACAGTAAGCGCTATATTACTATAATAATAGTATATATTTTTATATTATTATCATTGTTACCAGGTTAGTCCATAACGTTTATTGGATTTTGTTGAATTAAGCCCCAGAAGCTTGTTCTTTGTAACCCATACTTAAGCAGTGGACAGAAAGGTAATCACCTACTGTCTAGTTCTCCTGAAAATTAGATACAAACCTAGGATAAAACACAAATTTTTTAGCATCTACTATATGCCAACCATGTGGCTTCATTAGAAAGCTCTCTGGAGAAGCTTTATTCTACAGAAATGTGCATCTATTTCCATGGTGCATTTAAAAGCTTCTAACCTTCAATTACATAAAGTAGGATAAATTCAGACAACGTAACGGTCCTATTCGATTCCATTCAAACCTAATGTGTAGAGGCAGATCTAAAGTACAGGGGGCAGAATTTCAGGATAAACCGAGAATTGCATAACAAAATATTCCTTCATTCTAAAGACTATGTAGGCCAACCAAATGTGTACTTTTGTGCAAGAATTTGTTTGGATTATGGCCAATAATTCTACAGTGATGAATTTCTAAATAAAGATACCAATCTCATCTCATGTCTTCCTAATAATTACGAAGCCCATCAATATCTTCTACTCTGCAGAGCTTCACTCCAAACTCCAGGAGAAACATCAGTCAAAGATACCGGTATACCCGACCTTTTTAAGGGGGAAAGACAGTGCGAATGTGAGAGGTGTTTCTTCCTCAGAGTAAGAAGCCATCAGAAGTTATGCTTCCACACAGCAGAGCTGTTTAATCGTTCACACTTGGAAAAGATACCGATACATAGGGTGGGCAGGATGGCTGCAGAAACCCCACAGAGCAGGAATTGGGAGCCACAGTCTGAGCTGAAGAAAGGGTAGAAGGCCTGTCTTACTGTTGCTTGCACAATGATCTTCACCTAATATTGAGAAAGTGTCCATTGTTCATATTAAAAATGGGGAAGGGGGTTGATAGAGACCGCACCTCCCACCCCAAGCCCACTCCATCTGCCACTGGAGGGATGGGAGCTTCATAAAGCTCTAGAGGACGAGGCAGAGCCTGGGAAACAGACCGCCGGGCCCACCCCACTCAGCAACTTTGATCATGTTTCAAACTTAGAGTAAATTAGCAAAAATATAAGTGTAATATTGCATTGTGTCCCATTCGCTTTATCAGTGTCTCTCTCTATTTTTCCCACACCATTCACGAGTAAGTTGGAGACGTCAAGACACTCTATCCCTGAAGATTTCCATGTATTTTCTCAGAACAGGGACACTGTCTTATATAACTATGGCACAACCATCAAAGTCAGGAAACTGTATACTAATATAAAACTATGACAGGGATCCCCATAGGTTCCTGGTAGAGCTTGAGTCTGTTCAGGGACCATGTCCTGCATAAATGCATATCTGTGTTTGAGGCTGTGCTCCACACACCTAGACCACTGCGAACCAAAGGAGCACTCCGAGGTGGAACACAGATCAAACACATGTCTCATTTTCCCTTATTCTTATTAATTTGACACAGAAATCCTATAGCCCACTATCCTCCCACCATTTTCTAAGGTGGCCAGATATTTCCACCATAGAAATTGAGGCTTTTTTTTTTTTAGGATTAGTCTATAGATAACCCCTTGTGCGGACTCTCACATGGGGTTTTTTAGCCTCTTACATTTTCTAGACTATGGGGCCTGTCCTTGCATCCCACACTCACGTGCACACCACACATGCACACTCACTCACTCACATACCTTGTTTCCTTGTGTTCTTTTGTTGACAAGTTTTCTTCTCCCTCTCCTAAAACAATTCCCAAATTTCAGGAAGGGACGTGTCTCCTGATGGTCCCACTTCAGGAGCCAGCATCCCAGCGAACTGATACCCAGCTGATGGAGGAGGAAAAAGCCGAGAAGCGAGTTCAGAAAGGCCTGACATCTTCTCCCTCCTGCAGGAGCCACAGACACTCACCACTAGGTTCCCCCTCCCTTCTCAGGGACCCTGCACTTAGGTGCTCACTGAATGCCATTCTCCTCAAGGCCCTGAAGAAAACTGCCCAGCAACTCTCCCGTCTCCTCTTGACATAATTTTTTCACTCTCCCAGATTATTCCCATTGGTTTATAATAGTGTTGGGGTTTTCTCCCATCTTGGAAAGTAAACAAAACAAAACTCATAACCTTTATCCCCTCCAGCTACAACCTCCTCTCTTTTTCCTTCACAATAAAACTCCTGAAAAAGAATCACCTGCTCCCTCTGTTTTAAATCTTTCCTGGTCATTCTTAAACCCCTTTCCATCAGCAGTTCTCTCCCACCACCTCCGTGAGTCTCTCACCATGGTGCTCAATGTCCCATCGCTGCCTAAACCCAGCAGTGTCTTGTCAGTTTTCTCCTGTGTGGCCCCCTCAGTAGCTTGGATGCAGCTGTTCCTCCTTGAAACATCTCTCCTTCTTTCCTCAGCTTAAGGACATGACCCTGCCCTGCTTCTCCTCCAGAGAGCCATCTCCATGTCCAAGCTGGCTTCTCCTCACCACCCTTTTTTTGTTTTGTTTTGTTTTTGCTAGCTTGCTTTCTGACGCAGACCACTACCTCTGCCCTGTTCTCTCTAGACCCCATCCCTTCTCACTAATGACTCCCGATGTCTCCCCTGAACTCACAGCTGGCTGTTCTTGTTGTTGTTGCTGTTTTGCGATAGAATCTCACTCCGTCACCCAGGCTGGAGTGCAGTGACGCAGTCTCAGCTCACCACAACCTCCATCTCCTGGGCTCAAGTGATTCTCCTGCCTCAGCCTCTGCAGTAGCTGAGATTACAGGCATCCGCGACCAAACCTGGCTAACTTTTGTATCTTTAGTAGAGATGGGGTTTTACCATGTTGGCCAGGGTGGCCTCGAACTCCTGACTTCAGGTGACCTGCCCACCTCAGCCTCTCAAAAGTGCTGGAATTGCAGGCACAAGCCACCATGCCCAGCTGAACTCACACCCCGTCATCCAACAAACTGCATGGCCTCTCTTGTGGGATACATGACTGGCATCTCAAACTTAACCTGCCCAAAGCAGAAATGCTATTCCTTTATTGTCCCTGCCAAGCATGCTTCCCTCATAGTCTTTCCTATGCTGTTAATGACAATTCCATTCACTAGAATTGCTCAAACAAAAACAAACAAAATAAAATCAAGATCCACTTTCAACTTTCTTCACTCTCTCCCACCCACTGCCCATCATTAGGAAATCCTGTCGGCTCTAGCCTCAAAGCATCTCCAGAATCTGCAGACCACCCCCATCACCATCCCCCATCACCATGCCCTTGCACCACCACATACACAGACACCTGCGCCAGCCCCGCCCTGCTCTGCCTGGGCCCCGACACTCTGACCCTGGCTCAGCAGGCACCATGATGGCGTCCAAATGTCAGCTTGTCACTCCTCTGCTCAGAATCCTCCCAGGACTTCCACTCTCACCCAGAATTAAAGCTAAAACCCAATCAAAACCCTACCAGGTCCTTCCTAATCTGCAGCCACAACCTGACCTCCTCCTGGCCTGTCTCATCTCCTCTCCATCAGGCTGGCGCCGGGACGGGGGAAGGGCTCTCCCCAGCCGCCGTGCTCCCATTCTGTGCTCCCTGTGCAGTGAGACCCCATCCGGCCTCCCTCAGACTAAGAGCACTGTGACAAGTCACCACCATTTGTCACTCACAGCAAAGTGAAGGATATGACTGCAGGGGCTGGGCTTGCGTCTGAGTGTGTATTAACTGAAATTTCCTCCTCAATATCTTTCTCACTTTTCTTCTGCCTCCTAATCTTCCAGAAAATAAAAATTAACTATAGGGAATATATTAACCGCTTTTGTTGGTCAAGTCCAGAAAACCTGTCACAGAAAACATAAGAAAGATAATTAAACACAATTGCATATTCAAAGTTTTATGAGTTAAAATGAATCAGAGGTCAGGTGCAGTGTCTCATGTCTGTAATCCCAGCACTTTGAGAGGCCAAGGTAGGAGGATCACTTGAGCCTAGGAGTTGGATATCAGCCTGGACAACATGATGAAACTTCATCTCTACAAAAAAAATACAAAAAAAAAATAGCTAGGCATGATGGCATGCGTTTGTAGTCCCAGTTACTCAGGAGGCTGAGGTAGGAGGATTGCTTGAGTCCTGGAGATGGAGGCTGCAGTGACTGTGATCGTGCCACTGTACTCTAGCTTGAGTGACAGAGTGAGGCCCTGTCTCAAAAACTACACATAATAAAAATAAAATGAGTCAGAGAGAAGACAAGGCTGGGAAAGGAATATTTCTTGATTTTGTTATGGAGATAGCCTTCCCCGTGTCTCAGGACACCTCTTTCAGGACACTAACACACTTGGCTACTGTCACATTTATTTGATTGCCTTCTAAAGGGCTAACGTATTATTACCAGGATGTAGGGCCATCCTCACTAATAATATGTTCCCAGTCAAAATAATATGCACGCACTGCCAGCACCAGCAAAATTAAGTAGAATCCACCCCATTGGGAGGGATGTTATTGCACTTAGGTGGGCTTCAGAGAGCTGTTTCTAACGTTACATCAGTTAAGTGTATGTTTATGAATAAGTCATGAACTTGACTTGGGAATCCAGAAGCATCCTCACAACCCCTGCAAACAAAGGGAAATCAAATTGTTTGTCCTCCTGTCCACAGCAGCTTCACAGATACAGCCTGAGCTTTTAATCTTCAGTGGACTCCCTTGACCCCAATTTCCCCTACCAATTATAAAATCACATCATGCATCTCATTGAAAAGGATACCCCCTTTCAAAGAGGCCAATCTGTGCCAGGAAGGGAAGTTGACCAGAGACTGGGAAAGTGTCATAATTACCTCTTGCAAAACGCTGCAGGAATCCTCTCATCATGCCTGAAGAGGGAAGGTGTAGTGACTGCTCAAAGCCCACACACCTGTGAGCATCGACCATCAGTTAGCAAGGCCTTCTCATATGATTTGAAAATGAGCATTGCTGTAGGAGCACTAACTATGATTAGTTTATTGTGTTTCCTATGATTAAAAGACACTAAGGTAAAAGTATTAATCACCCAAGAACGTATGCAGTCAAACAGGGGTAAAGGCCGGGCGCGGTGGCTCACGCCTGTAATCCCAGCACTTTGGGAGGCGAAGGCTGGCAGATCACTTGAGGTCAGGAGTTTGAGACTAGCCTGGCCAACGTGGTGAAACCCTGTATCTACTACAAATATAAAAATCAGCTGGGTGGGGTGGTGCACACTAGTAATCCCAGGTACTCGGGCAACTGAGGCAGGAGAATCGCTTGAACCCAGGAGGCAAAGTGTGCAGTGAGCCGAGATCACGCCACCACACTCCAACGTGGGTGACAGAGTGAGACCTTGTCTTGGAAAAAAAAAAAAAAAAAAAAACCCACCACCAAATAGGGGATAAAGCCAAATAGAAAATACTGGGAAGGAAATAAGCTTTGCTCAGTCCCTGATACTGAGGCTCTTAATTAATTGCATTCTTTAAAGAAATAAGAAAATAATAAAAATGAGAAAGATGCCAGGAAATCCTCAAAGTGATTCTTGTAGCAATCGGTGCCATATATTAAACTCGTCCTTTTCTTACCTGTTACTCTGTCGGTGAAAGATGTCTGTGATTGAGCAACCAATTGACTCAATATCACAGCATGCTTCTTATACCTAGGGGAGGGTTACTTGATCAATCACTCTTAATATATTCCATGTTGATTTTGGGGAAAAAAATCATTGATATGATTTACTCCACAAGTAGACACTGCTGTTCCTCATATATAAACCCTATAAAAGTTGTAACTGTCTTTCAAAAATATATATAAAACACATATTGATCATTATAACTGTAGCAGGAGTCAAAATCCCCGGAGTATGTAAGGGTCAGGAAGTTGAAGCAATTTCAGAATCAGGCTGAGTGAAAGCAAAGGAATTTGCAGTGACAATGGCAGACAGAAGAGGGCATTCCTTATCTAGAGGAATTCAAATACAAATTAAAAAAAAAAAAACAGAAAAAAAAGCTACTGTATATGAAAGACGATTATACCTCTATGAATGGATTCAGCCTACCAGCAAACAAATTGTAACTTCTCAGCCAGACTCAGTTAAAAGGTAAATTTTTACCCAAAAAGCATAGTTTTTGTGTGAGAACAAATATTTCAGCATATGTGGAAAGACAGTATGTCCCATTTCTGGATGATGAATAATATGGTAATTGTAAGCATATGTAATATAACATTTATTGCTTAGTTAAAAAAAAGTTCTGCACATGTATCCCAGAACTTAAAGTAAAATTTTAAAAAAGCTTAATATTAGTATTTAAAAAAACAGGAAAAAATCTTCACTAATAAAATTTTACACAATGTCTGAATTATGTGTCTACTACCATTTTATTTGCAAAAGGAAGCTGTTAAGGGTTTTTTTTTTTTTTTAGTCCAAAACAGTGGAATTACTAAGAAAACATAATATTAATAGAAACAAACTAATACATTAAAAAAATCATATTCAAATGAAATAACTTGGCATGTTGAGCGAGCAGAACCCATGACATTAAAAAGCGCTATTTTATTCTTGACTCCTACTATCACGTTGATCTTTATTCACATGCAGTAATTTTGCCCCTGCCCTGACGAAAACTTCTGCAGGTCCAGTAGCTTTTCTGCTCAGTCAGTCTAGGTCACTGGAGAGGTCCTTGCTCATGTTGAGTCTAAATGCAGCTCATTCATTAGAATGAACTCATTCCTAAACTCATTCTCATTCCTTAGAATGTTGGGTCCAAGATTTTAATGTTACCCCAAGGGAAAGGGGCCCTAATCTTCCTTCTCATCCTCTCTCTGTCCATTCCACCTGCTAGCCAACAGCACTGCTCCCATCAAGACTGAAGCTGGGGAGGAGGGAGAGCATCTAACTGAAGGTTTCACATCCTCTGAGCCTGGAGATAGCAGAGCTAATATCCTGGGTGAGTGTGGACGTTTATAGCTGCCTGTATTAGTCCATTTTCACACTGTTATAAAGAACTGCCTGAGACCGGGTAATTAATAAAGGAAAGAGGTTTAATTGACTCACAGTTCCCCATGGCTGGGGAGACCTCAGGAAACTCACAATCATGGTGGAAGATGAAGGGGAGGGAAGACACCTTCTTCACAAGGTGGCAGGAAGGAGAATGAATGCAGTCAGAACGACCACTTATAAAACCATCAGATCTTATGAGAACTCACTCACTATCCTGAGAACAGCATGGGGGAAACCACCTCCCCCGCCCCGCCCCCGATTCAATTGACTCCACCTGTTCTCTCCCTTGGCACGTGGGGATTATGGGAATTACAATTCAAGATGAGATTTTCGGTGGAGACACAGGCAAAAATATCACTGCCTCTTTCTCATGGTGGTTTTCATAAGCTCTTCGGAGCCTCAGATCATCACTTGACTGGGCACCCAGGGCACCCCATGGTCACCTTTGCCCCCTTCCAAATGAGAGCTCTGTTCCCTCAGGTGGTCCTGGAAACAGCACTCAGGATAACCCAGTGTAGCCTACATTTGGGCTACAGCAAACACTCATATGCTAGGGCAGTGAGGGCTGATCCCCACACAACAGAAGGGACCTCATCTCTGCTTTGCCCAGAGCTGAGAAGGGCACTAGCCAGTCTCTTCCACCAGAGTCCGTCTAGAAAAAAGCACATTTCAGAGCTCTCCAAGGGACCTCTGGAAGCCCTCACACCAGGCTCAGGAGGGAGGACAGCTCACCCAGCCCTTCCCCAAGTGAAAAACCTGGTCTCACGGTGCGGTACATTCCTTCCAAATAAGCCCCTCCCTAGATTCCTCTCCTCAAATTCTCTTGACAGGCAGACCCATGTATGTCTGACAACCTGGAAATTACCACCCTCATCCTAAAACTTTCTGCACAAACCGCCCTTTAATGTGCATGTAATTAAAAGTCAGTATAAATATGGCTGCAGAGCTCCTCTGAGCTGCTACTCTGGGCACACTGCCTGTTGGGTAGCCCTGCTCTGCAAAGAGTAGGCCCTCTGCTGTGCACGGCCACTTCAACACAAGTTACTAACACCACTAGCTTGCCCTTGAATTCTTTTCCTGGGTGTAGCCAAGAACCCTCCTGGGCTAATCCCCAGTTTTGGACACTGGAAACACAGAAAGGGAAAGGGTAAGAAGAGGGTAAAGGATGAAAAACTACCTATTAGGTGCAAGGTACACTACTCAGGTGATAGGTGCATTTAAATCATAGACTTCACCACTGTACAGTTCATCTATGTAACCAAAACCGCTTGTACCCCTAAGTCCATTGAAATAAAAGACAATTTTAAAATAGTAAAATTAAAAATTGAAAACATTGTACCACTGTGACAGACATTGTGACAGGGAGACACAAATAGCAATCTGTGTCTCCCTAAGCCAAGTAGAACTTTGTTTTCACAAAGTGTAGCCTTTCTCAAAATTAAAGGTTATAGAAGGTCTCAGGTTTAAGGCACTTCTCATATTTCATACAGAATAATAATAAGATAATCACTTATTGATCTTCACTTTTCCTTAAGCAATGGAGGTCTTGCTCTGTTGCCCAGGTTGGACTCAAATTCCTGGGCTCAAGTGATCCTTCCACTTCAGCCTTCCGAATTGCTGGGACTACAGGCAGTGCCACCACGTCTGGCTTAATCATCACTTATTGACCATCTACAACAATCTTCATGACAATGATACAAGTCATTTATGGTGTCCATTTGTATAAGAGAGTCTGAGGTTGGCCAAGTTAAGAGAAAGTCATATGACCAATATGTGAATGCAAGTTCCTGATCTTCTACAATGTCTCAATGTCTCTTGACCTCAAATAAAAAATTAGAGAAGTTTAAAAAAACAAAATATAGACAAAATTACCAAATTACACACTTTTCTGTTAAAAAAAAAAAAGGAAAACATATACTATGAGAATGTGAGGTTAATTTTAGTTACACTTTATAGCATAGCACCACTGGTACATGTTTCCGTGATACTGCCACGTTCTGTTTATTTTTATTTTAATGTCTCTCATTTTGGCTTGCAGTCAAAATCAGTTTCCTTAGCCAACGATTAGTTCACCTTTGCATTTTGGGCCAGTGCTAATGATAAATCCACATAAATCTTGCAAGAAATTGCATATTTCTATATATCAGATTTTCATATGAATTGTTAAGCTTGGCCAAGGTCAATGCACCCCTCTGCAGGACTAAACTTTAGACAGGCTTCTTCCCAATTCCAGACCCCTGACTTCCCTTTCCTTGGAATGTTTACTTTAGAAAACTCATCATTGTAAGTTCTTTCTCTGCCCCTTTGAGACGTAAATTATCTCCCAGCCTCTTGCCAGTTGTGCAACCCAAGACCGCCTTTCTCAAGGATCTGGGAGCTATCTCTTTGAAATTTAGTCATTCAAAAGGATAGGTTTCCTGTTTCCCCATCTATGTGTGTATGTATGCATCCCTTTTTATATCTGTTTGTGCACATATGTATCTCTGTGTGTACACATGCTGTGTGTGCATGTGTATCTGTGTATGTCTGTACAAATATGTCAGTGTATTCATGTATGCATCTGTATGAGTGTCTGTATCTGTGTGTGCACAAACGCATGTGTACATATCTCTGTGTATGTATCTCTGAGTGCCTATGTGGCAGGGTAGGAGGCTAACTTTAATAAATGCCAATTAACAAACACAGACAATTAAGCATATTGGCTACCCTCCCCTCCAAAGTCCTCCAGTGCTTCCTGCTAGCTCACCCCAGTGCTGACAAACTCTCCCCCTTGTTTTAAGAGTTTATTTCTATGTCTCTCCCCTATTTTAATAGTCTCTTTCCCCAATTGCAATAAGCTTGAATATAGTCTTCTTTGCTGTTCATTGCAATTTTTTTTGACAAGCTGAGGGAATCAAGATGCCATGAGATTCCTGTAAATAATTGAAGATGGATGTGCCATACTACTGGAGAAACAACAACAACAAAAAAACCACTGCCCACTGGCTTTGCACACATGTAAGATGCAAGTAGTTAAGCTCATTCACTCAAATATGCTGTCCTTCATTAAGTCATTTTTTATAATAACCAACCTCTAAAGCCATCATTATAAACATCAATGCAATTGGGGAACAGACAAGTTCATTTTAAATCTCCATCTAGTTTATCTTCAAGCCATAATGTATGCCTAATAACTTAAGTCATTTTGTTCATAAATCTACACATCACCAGAGGGGAAAACAACTGGCACAGATACATCAGTAGCAGAGACGAAGAAAGAAAAAGGAAGTATATGAAGTGTAAGTAGAGAAAAGTATCAACAGAAGACGACAACATGATATCAGAAATCCAGGGGGAAATAATCAAATGAAGGGAAGAGGTAAAGATAAGGGGATACGGTAAAGCGTAAAAAAAAAAAAAAGATCTCCCTTCCCACATCCCCCCCAAAAAATTACTGTTTTACAGACAAAAAAGAAAATCCCAGAGAAAGAATGGGTTGCTGGGTCTTTTATGGAGATAAATAAGAGAATTCCTTCCCTCCAGGATCTTGTAGTTCAAGAATACATTGCTCTATTACATACAGCAAAACAGTAAAAAGAAAAATAAGGGAGAGAGGAGAAATGACAGTCATTCCTCCCAGATGACCAGGGAATTAGGGGTGGGACCAGAACTCCCAGAAATCAGGGATCCCGATTTACTTTTCAGCATTTCACTCCGATCCCTGCCTGCTTCATGCCAACAGAGCTAATTACCGAGCATCATAATTATATTCTTCCTCATTAAGTTTCCCCGACAATTTCAATTAAATAAGGTGTCTTTCCTCTAAATCAAGTTCTTACTGATCATAAATAAAGCTCTTGGTGATGATAAATAAAACTCTTAATAATCTAGACTCAAAGCGAGGTGCAGTCTCATCCCCCTGTGAATTCACAAGCCCTGGAGGGTCCCTGTGAGTCTCGTTGCTCTCCCACAAGAGCATGCTTCTGTGCAGTTGGGTACTGTGGCTTTCCCACTGCTGAACGCATCCCTGGTGCCTTCTGAATGAGTCTACAACTCTTTGGGTTTAGGTTCCATTGTCGTCATTTTTAAATGCATCCATTACTTGCAGATCGCTGAGTCAATGTATAATGAAAAACTCAATTCTATTTAAGGGCTAAACGATAAAATTCGCCAAAAATATGGGTGGAATGATAAGCGGTACAGAAATGAAGAGAGATTGAAAAGAGTCCTAAGAGGTAAAGAAGATTTAAAGCACGGAAGTTTAGCTTAAAGAGATCTACATAACCCAGGCAGTGCCTTGGGAGAGAATTGCCATAGAATACCTGATTTCTTCCATTTCAATGGTACCAACTGGGACCCAAGGCCCATTCTGCCCTTCACTGTCATTATGGGGAAAAGGTGAGTTCTGTCGTTGCTATAGCAACCTTCCTTTTCAGCCTTTCCTCTCATTTTCCTCAATTCATCTTCTGTGAGTTGCTTATCTCCCCTCATTATCAAGTGACTAGCAACTCTTCAATTATTTTTTAAACCTGAGTTAAAGTCCCAGCTGTATCATGGAGAGTTCTGTCCACCGTAGTAAAATAAAATCACTTCCTATCATAAACCTCTGGCTCGTGGCGATGGGCTTTATTAAATAGCTCATGTTAATTGTGAGTTGACATCCCCTATTGGGTAATGCACGTGTGACCATGTTGGAAGAGAAGAATTTCAGGTGAAAGGCCCATTTATTTAAACAGATCTGTCCTCCACAGTTCTACCAAATAAGCCCCAATTGTGGAGTTTCTACAGATCCTTCCATTTTGTATCTATCTTCTCATGAATTTCAAGGGAAAAAAAGAGAGGAAAAAGGTGTCCCACTGAGGAGTGGTGGTTCCATTCTCCCACTGATCAGTTATGTAATCTTTGGAGAATCAGTTCAGGTGGCTGCACCTCAGTTTCCCCTTCCATTCAGTGGGCAGAGTAATGGCTCCCCTAGTTGTGTCCCAGGGATGCTGTGACTGTTTGAAGAGATACCGCGTATCAAAATGGTATACCGATGTAAGCTATTATTACATAATTCAGACGTTTTCTACACCCATCACGATTCATTGCAGAGCACTGTTGGCTGTTCTTCAGTGACAGCCGTGTGCTGCTTTTGTGAGTATAATTGGGCGGCGAGCCATGCAGCTTCCTGGATTAGTGAGTTTTTGTTTATGAAGTTTCCGATGTTTAGAATTTTTTCTCCATCTTTGCTAATTGGCTTTAAATGCTAGTAAGGAAGAAGCTGCTACTGACAGTAAATTAAAATTGCCTGCATTTCATTCCTTTCCAAGCCTTGTTTACCCAAGCCAGAATTCATTTTTTGTTCAACATTTTAAAAACCTTTATTATGTTAGGTGGTAAAGCACAGAGAGAGGCATGCTCAATGTTTGAGCTTTGATTTTTTTTGCATTCCATGATGTTGTGTATGTGCGTGTGTGTGTGTGTGTACACATGTGTGGGAGGACTGGGTACCATTTTGGATGGCTTTCAGGCCTCTTGACAGAACCATAAAGGGAAAGCTTGGGGCTTGTAAAGAACTTTACCTACATCTTCTGAAATTAAACCAACCATTCTGTTGGTTTTTCTGTTTCTACTGATCAGTTTTCTTCTATTATTACTGCACTTGTTTACTTGGGCTGCCATAAAACAAAATACTATAGACTGGGTGGCTTAAACAACAGTAATTTATCCTATCTCAGCTTTTATATGTATAGTATATTTTCTCCAAGGTTTTATACCAATTTTAGGCATAACTGGCCTTTTCCATTTATGAGTTTTGGGTTCTGAAAAAAGTTACAACCTCTCTAAGCCTTCATTTCTACCTCTCTACAAATGGAGAAAATATTGCTTCTGTGCAGGTTTTATTGTGAGATCAAGGACATAATGTACAAAGCCTGGCACCAGGTAAGTTCTCAGCAAACATGTCTGTGTGGGTAGATCCAATGTCCTGGGCCAATGCTGGACACGCTCCTTCCCTACATAGCCCTCCAGAGAGAAATAGAACCTGGGACTCAGAGCCCAGGATTTGCCACATCCCCCCGAGAGTCACTGACTCACAGTAGGGAGGACCGAATTTATGCTTTCCAGCCTGGGCCTCAGAGACCATCCTAGAATCTTAATCCTAGCACCCCTCTTACTCTTTCAGTCAGATAACTCATCTCAATTTAAAGATCTCTACAGGAAAAGAAAATGACAATTCCCTCTCCTCTCTTTCTCACATCCAACCCAGTGCTACACCAGAGCTTTCAAAACTCAAATCTGTGGGTACGAAAACCCTCTTGTTTATTTTTACTAAAAACAAGAGAATCACACACACATACACGTGCACACACACACACACTTGCACACACACACACACATACACACACAACATCATGGAATGCAAAAAAGGTTTGATATCATCAGAACATTAACTGAAAAGCAATTATTCAAATCACCGGCTATGGAAAAAGGCATAAAGAATTAATCAGCAGCTACATTTCAAGCTAGAAAGAGAGTGAACTATGGTAGAGCTGTTGGGATCACGGGGTCTGAAGTCAAGGTCCCTGGTCTCAAATTCCAGGCCCACCATTTACCAGTGGCAAGGCATGGGTCCAGCTGCTTAATCCCTCTTCCCCAGTT
This sequence comes from Pan paniscus, assembly GCF_029289425.2. Taxonomy (NCBI): domain Eukaryota; kingdom Metazoa; phylum Chordata; class Mammalia; order Primates; family Hominidae; genus Pan; species Pan paniscus. The sequence goes on from NC_073256.2 coordinate 20,869,488, forward strand.
TCCTCAAAATGTGCTGGAAATAAAATAATGTATAAAATGCACTTAGAACATCACCTGGTGAGTGGCAAACACTCAATGAACATTAGCTGCTGCGCTTACCATTATGATCACTATCGCATAAACGACACAAGATGCAGGTGCAGCGATGACTCATGGTGAACACAAACAGGTGCGAGCACCACACTACGCTGCGGGACGCCCTGAAGGCGAGGAACAGAATGACACGGCTCCATCTCCACAGGACCTGCCAATTTTTAAGCAACCACTGCACATAATCTGAGCTCACATCATAGCCATCCTAAAAGGTGGATAGTTTCATCCCATTTTTGCTCATTAAATGAGTTATTAACCCAAGACTACAAAGCTAGTAAATGATGATGCAGGGATTCAAGCTCAAGCCTTTCACTAGAGCTTAGTGAAAAGGTTGAATGACTAAACCATGGTGAAGAGCTAAAGGGAGCTTGGACCCTTGCCTCTTACCCACCCTACATGGCATCATCTTGTCTGAGTCTCTTCAGAAGAGACTATGGTAGACCAGGTGGCTCCATTTCAGAAGAGTCCATTATGACTTCATGGTTTCCAACACAAAGCCCATGCAGTTCAATGTAACCACACTCATGAAAGGTACATTTCCTTCATGCCTGGACCCTCGCACCTACCTTTGTGCCTTACTCCCTCCCTTCCTCTATCCTTTCCTTCCTTCCTTCCCTCCTTCATTCCCTCTGTCATTTATCCCTCCCTTCCTTCTTTCCTTCCCTCTCTCTCATTCTCCTTCCTTTCTTTTCCTCCCTCCCATCCTTCTTTCTTCCTCCCTTCTTTCCCATCCTCCTTCCTTTCTGCTTTCCTTCCTTCCTTCTCCTCTCCTTCCTTCCTTCTCCTCTTCATTCCTTCTTTTTAATCACTCCTTGTTTCTCCTTCTGTGAAACGGGTATAATGATATTTTCCTGCCTCTGTATACCAAGGTTTTTATGTGAATTGAACCAATTCCTTCATAAGATATCTTTGCTTACATGATGAAGGTGGTGAGCTTGTTTGTTTTCTCTGTTTTGCTTTGTTTTTCTTCCTAAACTTCTTAACAGCCCCAGACTCCAACTCTGCAAGATGGTGGGAAAGCCTTCAACAGGAATTACTCTGGAGAAGCTAGGAACCTTAGCAAGTGCACATCGTTCAAGATCAGTGTCCAGAAGGCTCTATGCAGAACAGAATAGCTAAATACATCCCCTGGCATGCAGCTTTACCTCATTAAAAAAGATGAAAGGCACAATCATTGCTGCTTTTGCCACCTAATAGATAAAAATAGCATTGTATCTGGATTACAGGGAGAAAGAAAGCATCTCCTGGGCAGGTGCCATCCACACTCCTTATTCCTCCCCAGGCTATTCCATTCTAAAGGAGAAAACCAAACATTTCAAAAACCAAACATGGTCTCTTGAGCACAGAGGCCTCAAACAATGTTCTCACTGAAGATGTGTCACCCTAGAAAAGTTTATTTCCAGGGTTGTGCCAATCCCTACTAATAAGGAGCTTTGCAGGCAAAAACACGATGCTGGTCAGAAAGTCCCGGTTGCCTGATGCTTGGCGCCTTCACTTGAGTTAACAACACCTCAGATCATCCGCTTGGCTTTTCACTTTTGAATTTCCCCCTAGAAACTGCTTCAGGCACAGAGGGACAGCTGTGATCGTTTTCTTTTTGTTTCATGTCCAACTGTTCCGTAATCCAGCTATGAAAGAATTGTCAGCTTTAGTGGAATCCTTTTCCAAGCTTTTCATAGTCATGTGAAAGACATCCATTCTGTTGGTTATTCTGTTTCCACAGATCACTTTTCTTCTATTGTTATTACATTTGTTTACCTGGGCTGCTGTAAAACAAAATATCAGAGACTGGGTGGCTTAAACAACAGGAACTTATTATCTTACAGTCCTGGAGGCTGGAAGTCCGAGAACAATGCGTGGGCAGGGTTGGTTTCTCCTAAAGTCTCTCTCCTTGGGTTACAGATGACCATCTCCATGCTGTGTCCTCATATGGCCCTTTCTCTGTGTACCTGCATCCCCGGTGTCTCTTCCTGTTCTTATAAGGCCACAGTCATATGAGGTAGGGCCCCCTCCTTTTGACTTCATTTCACCTTAATGATATGGCTTGGCTGTGTCTCCACCCCAATCTCATCTTGAATTGTAGTTCCCATAATTCCCACATGTCATGGGAGGGAGCCAGAGGGAGATCCTTGAATCCTGGGGACGGTCGCCCCCATACTGTTGTGGTAGTGAATAAGCCTCGTGAGATCTGATGGTTTTATAAATGGGAGCTCCCCTGCACAAGTTATCTTTGCCAGCTGCCTTGTAAGGCATCCCTTTGCTTTTCCTTCATCTTCTGCCATGATAGTGAGGCCTCCCCAGCCATGTGGAACTGTGAGTCAATTAAACCTCTTTCCTTTATAAATTACCCAGTCTTGGGTATGTCTTTATTAGCAGGGTGAGAATGGACTGATAACATTTAATGACTTATTTAAAGCCCCTGTCTCCAAATACAGTCACATTAGGCATGAAGGCTCCACATATGAATTTCAGGAGGACACAATTCAGTCTTTAACAGTTATGCAGTGTATTTCATTTCCATATCCCCGAGATGCAACTGTGTGGCTTCTTTGTTCCTCTGCTTTTATTTCCTGGGAAGGAGGCTTACAGGCGAGGTGAGGGCTGATGGGGTATCTTTGGGTGTGCAGGAGTCGTTTCTGGGCTGGGAAACATGGTCCTGGATACGCAGGTGTTGGTCCTGGGAATGCAGGAGTTCTAGTGACTGGAGCAGATCCATTTTAGAGCCATTGCTCTGACTTTGAGGAGTTCTCATGCTTCCATGAAAACCGCATAAAGATGAAAGAACATTATCAATTTGGACGTTTCAAATGACCAACCTAAATGCTTAATGAGGGAAATGAAATGATCATTAAAAATATAGACAGACTCAGGAGCACATTAACTCAGTTCTTGTAACTGGAGGCAGAGAGCCTTGGATAATTACTGTATGAACTTGGATGAATGGCTATATGCCTTTAGAAGAGAGTCATATCTACATGCAAGTGAATGTGATGAATATATTACCTACCACAAGTAGGTTAATAAGTGGAAGTGGTACCCCTTGATCCACACATTTTTAGAATCTCTCTATAACTGTAGAAACACTGAGGCTTTTCGTGAGGATTCTGAAATCATATGCTAAAAACATTTTCAGGGTATTCTGAAGAACAGACAGAGAGAGAAAAATGAGACAAACTCTCCATCAGAAGGACAAAGATCTTCTCCCTCTTAGGGAAGGGCCACTAGCTCATGCGGGGCCAGTGCTCCTGCTGTCCTCTCCATCTAACCTCCAGAATCTTCCTCTCCAAGGACTCAGTCCTGGGTTCCTTTAGAGTCCAGCTGAGGCCAAAAGTCCCCCATGGAATATCTAGTCCACAATGACCATCTTGTCCTCTGAACGCCTATGTGCCATCCGGACTTGTGATTTTGGTTTTCAAGCTTACTGCTTTGTCTTTCTGTTTAACTATTAGATTTGTCACTGGAAAAGGGCAAAAGCATAGGATTTCAGAGTGGGAAGGGCACAAGGAGACTTTGTAACTGATTTCACACAGAGAAAAATGAGATCATGGCCAGTTGAAGATATTCTGTTACAGAAGGCCAAAGAAACTAAGACTAGCCTATGGAAACCTAGGTCAGGCAGCTTCACCAGTAAAGAAGGCAGGTGTGGTGGTTCACATCTGCAATACCAACACTTTGGAAGGCTGAGGCAGGAGGATGCCTTGAGCCCAAGAGTTTGTAGACCAGCCTGGGCAACATAGGGAGAATCTGTCTCTATAAAAAAATTTTTGAAAACTAGCCAGGTGTGGTGGCATGCACCTATAGTCCCACCTACTTGGGAGGCCAAGGCAGGAGGATCGCTTGAGCCTGGGAGGCAGAGATTGCAGGAAACAGAGGTCATGCTGCTGTACTCCAGCCTGGGCAACAGAGAGAGACCCTGTCTCAAAAACACAACAACAAAAAATTGAGATCCTGAGAAGCTAGAGGACTTGACTGAGGACAGCCTACTACGTGGAAATAGAGCCCAGAGAAGTATCCTGCTCTCTTCAGTGGAAGGCCAAAATTCTCCTCCTCCCACAAACATATGAAAGCCAAGTAGCTCCTGCATCCTGCCACATCCTTTATGACCTCACACGCAGCACCCACACGTGGCCAGTCCAGGTGAATGCCTGCCTTCCAAACACTAAGACAAGTCAATCAGCAACAAGGACAGGAAGATGAGGCATTCTCTCACTCTCCTAGGAAAAGGAACTCTGGGCCTCCCTGTTCTGACCTTAAGTCCTATTTTCATGTACTTTCTAGCTCACCTCTTCATTTGGTCAGAGGTAGCATTTTGCCCTGTATCATCTATATCTTGCTTTGCTAAAACTGCTTCACATCTAATGAAAATATCATCGGCCAGCTTACAACATTTTATTGCATTTGAGATATCGATGGCCAGAGGGAAGTTATTAAGAAGTGAGAGTTATTATCTGGACATGAGCACAGGAATGAGTCATTATCCACTGTGTTTCTTCCAGCAGTTTCATGAGAGATGAGACAAGCTGGTGGCAAGTTTCAGTTAGACCACATCACACACCTTCTGCTCTGGACATGTGAGGGTCGAGCAAGCTGGAAAATGTGTTTGTTTCCAGACAGCTTCCCACCAGCTGCCTGGAGACACAGCCTCTCAGAGGTCTGGTCATGCATCCAATTTATTCTCTCCACGGGGCAAGTCTGTTGATAAAGGTGACAATGAAAGTTAGAAGCGCGTCAGTGGGAGAGTGCCTGTCCAAACCTCCTACAGAGGGAACAAGGAATAACAACAAACAGCAGGTAGTTTCTTAGAGATCTCTCACCTGCATCTAAACAACAGTCTCTGCCAAGCAGGGGCTGGGTTTTTGCAACTTCTTCTGCTAGGATTCACCCCGGTCCTGCCCATCCACCGACCCTTTTATTCTCACTCGATCCACCCATGACCTTTCCTTCTTGGTTTTGATGCTGCAGTAATGTCTTCAACACCACGTTAGAATTTCCTTTCCCTCTGACTTCCACTCGGAGTAACTGATTTCGAATCACACATACACACATGCACACATGTACACACACATGCACACACAAACACAAACCCACACATACACAAACACATGCACACACACATATTAACACATGCACAAACACACATACACAAACACACGCACACACAGATGCACACAAATACACAAACCCACACATGCACAAACACACATGCACACACACGCACACACAAACATACACACACAAATGCACACAAACATGCACACAAACACAGGCAACATGAAAAAGCGGCATGACTTGGAGGTGAAGCTCAGCTCTGCTACTCAGCGTGGAATCGTGATTACCCATCATTGCTGTGCCTTTTATCTTCATCTATAACATGGGACTGGTGACACGAAACTCCTGGGGTTGCCATGAGGATGACGTGGATAATGCACATAAACACTCAGCACCATGGCAGGAACATGAAAGGACTCATAAAACCGTACCTATGATTTTTTTAAAGATAGCAAGAAAATACTCCTAACCTCCCTCCCTGTACTTGGCCGTATCATCTCCTATCTGTCAGCAACTGTGCTATTACTAAGAATCATAAAAGTTGTGTACAGTGTCATGCTCCTGTAAGCCCTGAATGAAAAGTATTCTATTAGGGAGAAGTCCCCCATTGTAAGGCAGACCATAGCCATAAATGGTTTAAAAAATTCACTCAGTGCATTGCTGTAAGCAAGAGGGGTCACTATCTATTACACACTGAGAAGTTCACATCAAGGTATCCACCACAATCCCAGACATCAAAACTCCTACAGTCCAATTGCTAAGACATGAATTAATATTAATACAGGAGATTAATCGGAAGATAATATTAACACACACTTCTGAAAGGCAGGGCTATGCTGTGCATTTCTAGACACAGACATACATGTTTAAGCAAACCCAACATACACAGAGTGGAGGGTGAATCCGTGGATATAAGTGAAGGGGCAAGAGTAAGCAGTAAAATGAAGGTAAGTCTGACAACAGTTCCAAGAAGGGGCCGATCAGGCAGGAAGAGCAGGGGAGGGACTCATAATGGAAGCTGCGCTGGTGCAGAGAACCGAAGGATGGGAAAGACTCACAGACTGGGAGAGAGGAGGCTAGGCATGTTGGACAGGGAAACAGCATTCCCAGGCTCACAGGTGGAGGAGAGCACCCTGTTCTGAAGGCAGAGGAGGTGCTGAGATGCTCCAGGCCACTTTATGTCACCAGAGCAAACACCACGGTGCTGCCACCATCGTTCTTAGCGCAGTAAATACTGAATGGGATTTTTTAACCATAAAGTCGGCTTCCTCTTAGCTCAGTAAACACTGAATGGAATTTTTTTTTTTTTTTTTTTTTTTTTTTTTTTTTGAGATGGAGTCTCACTCTGTCACCCAGGCTGGAGCGCTGTGGCGCAATCTTGGCTCACCGCAAGCTCCCCCTCCCGGGTTCATTTCTAACCATAAAGTCGGCTTCCTCTTAGCTCAGTAAACACTGAATGGACTTTTTAAACCATAAAGTCTGCTTCCTCAGATTCACCTGGGGAGGGCTGTAAAAAGTCTGGGGTCCAAGCCCATCCCCGGAGATTCTGATCAGATTGCACTAAGCAGTACCCCAGGTGACTCTAACGAAGCACCTGTTAGCAGGCTGCATCTTAGAATTGGCCATGGTGGAGGTTGGGGCACCAGATGCCCTGGGAACCCTAAAAGGGATGCTGCGTGTGAGATGGCAGTATAAGCCCAGGAGAAGTGGCTGACAGAGGCCAGACATGGCTCGGAGCACACAGCCATGCAGGAGAGAGAGCATTTTGGACAGGCCAGATCCCAGAATGCAGTAGGAATGCTGAGAGTAGCAGGGACAGGAGTGTTTGCATCTGGGTGCCTGGCTGCAGCACGGGATATGGCCCTAAATATGAACCTTTGTGATAAAAATGTCTCAGTACTAGTCCACTGGCTCATTACATGTGCCTCAAGTTCAAATCCGCCCAGCACTTTTCTTTTTTTTATTTTACTTTAAGTTCTGGGAGACATGTGTTGAACGTGCATAGGTATACATGTGCCATGGTGGTTTGCTGCACCTATCAACACATCATCTAGGTTCTAAGGCCCACAGGTATTAGATATTTCTCCTAATGCTCTCCCTCCCCTTTACCCTACCCCCAGACAGGCCCTGGTGTGTGATGTTCCCTTCCTGTGTCCATGTGTTCTGATTATTCAACTCCTACTTATGAGTGAGAACATGTGGTGTTTGGTTTTCTATTCCTGTGTTAGTTTGCTGAGGATAATGGTTCCCACCTTCATCCCTGGCCTTCAAAGGACATGAACTCATTTCTTTTTTATGGCTGCATAGTATTCCATAGTTTATATGTGCCACATTTTCTTTATCCAGTCTATCATTGATGGGCATTTAGGTTGGTTCAAAGTCTTTGCTATTGTAAATAGTGCTGCAATAATCATATGTGTGCATGTGTCTTGATAGTGGAATGATTTATAATCCTTGGGTATATACCCAGTAATCACCCAGCACCTTTCGAAGCCCGCCCACAAACTGATCTCAATTTCTAGTCCAATCCCGGCAATCTACTTGGATGTCTGTGGCTTTGTAGCTGACCATCATCCAAACTCCTGCCTGAGCTCCGGGCAACATTCCTTGCATGGTCTGGCCAGCCTATTATCACAGTGACTAAGAATCCGGATTTGGGTCTCCTAGCTGGAGTGCAAAGGACACCGGTGGGCTTTGGCTCTGGGATGGATGACTGGACAGGACAGGGATGACGGCAGAGTCTCCAAGGTGATGCCCAGGCAGCAGTCAGAAGGGCTTCAAGGTCAGCAGCCAGGCCTCACACCCACAAGCAGCAGTGGCACGGCTCTTTCAAGAATGTCCCCAGTGAGCAAGGAGAGCCGTGCCCCCGGGCCTGCTCTTCCATGTCAGCCCATCTTCAGAGTCTTGATACCCAACCTTCCCAATATCGTCTCAATAATTCTTTCTTCTGCTTAAATACACCAAAGCTCATTTCAGTAGATGACAACTGGGAAGTCCTTGTCAAGCTTTCATTAAACCAGAAACCTGACAGTCTACGTAATTCCAAAAAAGCAATGGACACTTCGATGCCCTTCCTGGCTCACAGGAGATCCCACTATGAGTCGGATCATAAAAACTAAATAACGGTGAAGCCACTTCTGCAAAAAATGTGCCCCCTGGAGAGGCTCAGCCTTTGTGAAATGCCTGCAGCCCACATCTGGAGGCTCCCACAGGCACGTACCATGTTATACTACAGGTCTTTTAACCAAATTGCTTTTGATTTTTGAAATGTGCAGATTGCCTTTGTTGCAGGACCTGTTGGCATGAGAATGCATATTTGAGACTTGTTAAGGACGCTCGTTACACAGGAGGGAGTGATGGAATTTTTCTAGCTGCGCAGGGAAGCACAGAGGCGAATGTGAGTATCAGCTCCCGGGGCTTCCGTATCATTTCTTACGTACGGCACAGGACCTGAGGACTCAGGGTCCCCTCCACCTGCTTCTGAAAGAAAAGTCTTCATTTGGCTGTAGTTGAATAACCTCCCCTCGCCGAGACTCTTCTGTATGGCGAGGCTCGAAGCCGTTTCCAATTAACCTTTCCGATGAATGCATAGGGGCCCAGTCAAGTGGGCAATTTTTGATTCTTTTCTTTAGCTGCTTTTACTGTGACCATCTCAGATAAGAGAAATGAATTGGAGCAATTCTACAGTGAGTCTTAGGATGGATTTTCTGTTACGAATAAAATTTGCTGTCAAGCTACTTTGGCAGCTCTGTTTTCATTAAAGGTCATTCAGAAAGTGGCTCCATGACAGCTACTGCCAGCCCCCTCCCGTCCCCCAGCTTCTTCCAGCGCGGTTCACACAGTGACACCTGGTGGCCAGAAGGTGTCCTTGCAATGAAGAGGCAAGAAAGTGTGTCCACGTATCTGCGTGTCTGTGTATCTGTGTGTCCACGTACATGTGTGTATCTGTATGCCTCTGTGTGTATATCTGTGTGCGCATGTGTGTATGTGTGCACATGCATATATGTATGTGTGTATGTCTGTGTATCTTTGTGTCCACGTACATGTGTGTATCTGTATGCCTCTGTGTGTTTATCGGTGTGTGTATGTGTGTATCTGTCTGCACATGCATATGTATGTGTGTATGTCTAGGTATCTGTGTGCATATGTGTATCTGTACATATAAATCAGTGTGTTCATGTATGTATCTATTTGTGTACCTGTGTGCATGTATGAGTGCAGGTATGTATCTGCGTGCATGAGTGTATCTCTCTGTGTGTATGTATACATCTCCGTGTATATCTGTGTGTGCACATAATGTATCTGTGTGCACATGTGTATGTGTGTGTCTGGGTTTCTGTGTGTGCATTTATGTGTATCTGTGTATGTCTGTACATATATGTCTTCATGTTCACGTATATATCTGTGTGTATCTATGTGCACATGTGTGTATCTGTATGAGTGTATCTGTGTGTGCATACACACATGTGTATGTATCTCTGTGTGAGTATGTATCTCTGTGTGCCAGTGTGTCCATATGTGTGTGTCTGGCAGTATCTGTGCGCATGTCTATGTCTGTGGCATCTCGGAGTATGTGTGTGCACATCCATGCATGGAAGGAGGCTCAGGGATGCCTCGAGGCTCAGCAGGTAAACGTCCTTTTGACACCCTCCAGTCATTTAACCTGCTTGGCTCTCCATGTCCAGTACTTTTTATTTGCTCTAGTCCCCAGTCTGGGACCCTGCTTTGTGTAGAGTAGATATGGTTAACTGGCTAGTTTCCCCTTCTCTTCTAAGAAATTATGTGAAGTACTTAGGATAAAGTTTTGTCAAAATATTTCCCATAGAAATGTACCACTAGCAGCTTCTACTTTTTTCCCAGACTCTCTTCTCCATAAGCAAAATGACAAAATAACCCTCTGTGTCCTGGCCTACAATATAAAACAGAGAAAACAAAACTTTCCCCCTTAATTTCAGTGGTGGCACACTCTCTAGCTTTTACCCAATTCTTCCACCAACCACCTCTTGGTCCACCACTGGGAATCAGCCCATCAGACTCCCTTTCTTAAGCAACACACTGCTTTGCGGGGGGCTGTGGCTGCAGAATCAGAGAATAAGAGGGATCCGGCCTTGCTGCCAAGCCAGGTATTTGAAGTATTTTCTCTCTCTTTCATCAGTGACAGAGGCATTAGCTGTATTTTGCAGGTAAGAAATCAAGATTAATCAGGTGAGCAGGTAAGCCCCATACATGAGATCTCACCTTGAGCACTGAAGGACAGGACAGAATTGAGAGCTGGGTCAAGAGACACACCAAACATTCAGAGGACAGAGAGATCACTGAGACTCCAGTAGCCAGGGAGGGGGGAAGTTGGAAGATGAACTGAGAAAGAATCTGGCAAAAGTTACTAAAGGCAAAGAATGAGGAAAGTCCCCTATAAAAGGTGGTGGCACCTCTGTGAAAGACACCCAAGTATGAATTTGACATGTGAGGGCTCAATAGGACCTGTCTAAACTGTAAACTGTGTATAAGCGAGTAGTGGAAAATAAATTAAACTAGAGGAGGTCAGATTTTAGAGAGTGACAAAAAATTGGCAGGGGGAATTTACATCAGACGGGTGGAAAATGGAGAGATATTGAAGGCTACTTACCAGGCTGTCAAATGAAGAAAATCTTTGTAAATATTTTCCCATTCAAGAAAAAAATGAAAACTTCTTACAATCTTAACTCGTTGGCATGGGCCCCCACCAACAGCATGTGTAAATCTATAAGACTCTATGTTAGTGCATCTTATAAGGAACTACATCCATCAGTGGTTACTTGGAACTCATAAATCATTTGATGTCATCCCCACATCAACAAAGCAGGGTAGAAGCAAAGCTCAAACTTGTCTTTATTCCCACAGTAAAAGCCACATACATTCGAGACTCCAACCAATATTTACTGAATGCCTGTTGTTTGCCCAAAACTCAGGTAGATTCTGCTGAGATGGCCAAAACAGACATGATTCCTACCCTTAGGAAGCTTACCATCCAGCGAGAGAGAGGCTCAAAACCCACCCCCTAAATGCTAACGATTCATTCTGCACTGCACTATGGAGTAGGAGGGAAACACAACTTGTCCTGGTGTGCTGTCCCAGGGGGACTAGGGGCTCACTCGAGGCAAGCAGTCTTAGAATCTTGCAGACAAGATTCCTACTGAGGCCTGAAGGTGAGAAGGAGCCAGGGATGCAGAGGGCGGGAGGAAGAAAAGTCAAGAGAGAGGTTATTGGCCACAACTTGCTCCTAGCCTACGTGAAACAAAAAAACGGAAATTTGTTTTCTCCAACTTCCAGAACTCAACTCAGACATCCAGTCCTCCAAAACCTCATCCTACCCCTAGAGACAGTTAATTACCATCAACCCTCCTACCAGGAGGTCGATGATCAAGTGCTTTCCGTGGGTGTATATTTGTTTACCCGTCTGTTTCTCTATGAGATTGTGAGCTTCGCTTCATGAGAACAAGACCCTTTCTTCTCCAAAATGGCATCTGGCACCATAAATGTATGATGAATTGAGTTGGATCCAAAGTGCCTGCATGAGATATTCATTGCAGCACAACAGTTTCAACTGTCATAAATGCTTAAGCCCTGCTTCATCAGTTAGGATAAAATAAAATAAAATATAATATAATATAATAAAATATAATAAAATATAAGACACAATTCTGTGAAAAATCAACTTTATAGGCCAGGTTCACACCTGTAATCCCAGCATTTTGTGAGGCCGAGGCGGGTGGATCACCTAAGGTGAGGAGTTCGAGACCAGCCTGGCCAACATGGTGAAACCCTGTCTCTACTAAATCAGCCGGGCATGGTAGCAGGCGCCTGTAATCCCAGCTACTCGGGAGGCTCAGGCTTGAACCCAGGAGATGGAGGTTGCAGTGAGCTGAGATGGCGCCACTGCACTCCAGCCTGGGCTACAGACTGAGACTCTGTCTCAAAAAAAAAAAAGACAGAAAAAGAAAAATCAACTTTACTCCTCTTTCTCTTTTTTAAACAAATTTTACATAGACAGGTGTATATATTCATGCGGTACATGAGATGTTTTGATACAGACATGAAATGTGAAATCATCAAATCATGGAGAATGGGGTATCCATCCCTTTATGCATTTATCATTTGTGTTACGAACAATCCAATTACACACTTTTTAGTTATTTTTAAACATACAATTAAGCTATTTTGACTATAGTTACCCTTTTATGCTATCAAATACTAGGTATTATTCATTCTTTCTACTTTTTTGCACCCATTAACTATCCCTGCCTCTCCCCCACTTCCCACTACACTTCCCAGCCTCTGGTACCCATTCTTCTCGTCTCTGTCTCCATGTGCTCAATTGTTTTGATTTTTATGTCCCACAAATAAGTGAGAACATATGATGTTTGTCTTTTTGTGCCTGCCCTATCTCACTTAATATAATGATCTCCAGTTCCATCCATGTTGTTGTAAATGATACGATCTCATTCTTTTTTATGACTGAATAGTACTCCATTGTGTCTAAGTACCACATTTTCTTTCTTCTTTTTAAACTTACTAAATTCCTTGATTGAGGATTCTAAAAACAGGTAATAATATAGATGGTCCCCAACTTACAATGTTTCTGCTTTTGATTTTCCAGCTTTATAATGGTGGGAAATCAACACGTATTCCATAGAAACTGTACTTTGAGTTCCATACAGCCACTCTGTTTTTCACTTTCAGTACAGTTTTCAATGAATTACATGAGATATTCAACACTTTATTATTAAACTGACTTCATGTCAGATAATTTTGCCCAACTGTGGGCTAATGTAAGTGTTCTGAGCATGTTGAAGGTAAGCGAGACTATGCTATGATGTTTGGTAGGTTGAGTGTACTAAATGTATTTCTGACTTAAAATATTTTCAACGTATGATGAGTTTATCAGGACATCACCCCATAATAGATCAAGTAGCATCTCCAATGTGCAGCCTGTTTGGAGCATATTTGGAGAACCTGCAGAGGTAGGCTAGGAAATGTAGGGGAGCCTAAGCTAGAAATAGTCATTTGGAGTATTGCCAAATCAAGTAATTATACAAAAAAGATTCAAGGGTTTGGAGCAAAATCTATGTGTGTTTATTCATTTGTTTTTTTTAATGGTCTCAAAAAGGAGATACAATCAGGGGTAGGATATCTCCTAAGTGTGCAAAGACACCCTCCGGGAGGAGAGAATCCACATGTGATGGGAGTGCCAGGGTGGCTCCCTTCTACTTCCTCACCTGCTGTCCAAGAATGAAATACTCAAGTACTCATCAGCCTTATTCAGCTGATTTAACTTGGAGTGAACAAACCAAAGCCATTCCTGTGACCGCTGTTCATAAGAAGGAGCAGAGAAGCCAGTTACTATGGAGGGAAACGCCCTTACTTTGAGTTCTATTACAGGTGAAGAAGTTAAAAGTCATCCTCGGCCGGTCACAGTGGGCTCACGCCTGTAATCCCAGCACTTTGAGAGGCCAAGACCAGTGGATCACCTGAGGTCAGGTGTTCAAGACCAGCCTGACCAACATGGAGAAACCCCGTCTCTGCTAAAAATACAAAATTAGCCAGGCAAGGTGGCACATGCCTGTAATTCCAGCTACTCAGGAGGCTGAGTCAGGAGAATCACTTGAACCTGGGAGGCAGAGGTTGTGGGGAGCTGAGATCACGCCACTGCACTTCAGCCTGGGTGATAAGAGCAAAACTCCATCTCAAAAAAAAAAAAGTCATCCTTAAAATTAGGTCTTTATTGAAACTGAAAACTGATAGGCATCCATCACGAAGTTTCCAAATAGAACCACTGTGAGAATTTCCTTCCTTGCGCTGAAGGCAGTCTCCTCTGCTACTTAATGCTTATGCTAGGCTGGTTTAACCACGAGACTCATTCTTGAAAAGAAAAATAATGACTATTGAAGCACACTAACCAAATGTCCATTAGGTTTGTGTGATGGTTAATATTTGGTGTCTACTTGACTGGATTGAGGGCTGCCTGACAACTAGTAAAGCACTGTTTCTGGGTGTCAATGCAGAAGTTTCCAGAAGACATTTCCAGAGGAAGACCTGCCCTCAGTGTGGGTGGTCACCGGCCCATCAGTTGGGACCCGAATGGAGCAATAGACAGGCAGAAGAGGGGATTCATTCTGCTTTCCTCCTTCCAGAGCAAGAAGCTTTTTCTCTTGCCCTTGGACATCAGACTCAAGGTTCTTCAGCTTTTGAACTCTGGAACTTGCACCAGACACCAAGATGGGGGCTCTTGGGCCTGGCTGGGGGCTTTAATCATGACTTCCCTAGTACACAGGTTTTGGGCTTGACCTCAGCCAGGCTATCAGCTTCTCTGATTCTGCAGTTTGCAAGTGGCCTACGGTGGGACTTTGCCTCTGACTGCATCGGCCAGGTCCCCTAATACATCTCCTTTGGTTGATCATACTGGCTCTGTCTCTCTGGAGAACCCTAACACAGTTTGATGACAGCTGAAGCCTGCTTTCCTAACACAAAGCAGGTTCTAATATTTCACAGGCACTCAGCAGGAATGTGTAGGATGAATGAATGAATTAATCAATGGACAAATGCCTGATGCAAGTGCTGAGACCCTAGCGGCACCAAAGCTTTACTGAAAATTGGTTAGGAAACAAAAGCTGTTTCTTGACAGCAGCACTTGAAAAACTCTGCAGGTAAAAAATGAACTAACTAATCTTCATAACTAAGCCATAGCCCAACCCCCACAGGGCAGACCTGCCCCAGTTCCAGCTTCTGCCCTGAGCCCAGGCCCCAAGCTGCGGACTGACAGCTCCTGACCCCATCCCTCCAGCCCAGGCTTCCCACTGTTGCTAATCTCCAGGACGCCCATGGCTCCACGAGCTTTCTTAGCCTTTTCATCATCTTTGTAACAAATTCCCTACATGAAATTTAATTTGTTCCCAGAAATGGCACAACCAAGCATAGTCAACTATCAATTTTCCTAAGGCACTCATCTGCCCCACAGTTTATCTGCAGAAAATCTTGCTTTCAACTTCTTAGGAACGTAATTAAGCAAAATAGAAAAGAAAGATCTTTGTTGAGACCACCCACGATCTTCTGTTTGCATTTTCTGCTCCATGTATTCTTCAGTCCAACAAGCGATCTTTCAAACCAAAACACTTAATTACCTAATTATTTCCTCAAAACCTGGAGATAAACATATTAGAAATCCAGTGGAAAGAGAGAAGAGGAGGGGGGTAACCTCTATAGAGCCCACGGTTCTGCCGCCATCTGAGAGCTGATATTATTTCCTGGATTTTAGAAGCCAGAAAAAGTTAAAACTGACGAAAATGTTAAATAAATTAGACAACGCTCATCTTCTTTTGAGTCAGATATTCATAATGTAGTTCATCATTTTTTAAGATTATATGCCAACCCATAGTATAAATGTTAATAAAAGCAGAAAGAACAGTGTTCAAAAAGTCCTCCTAGGCCTTGGTTATTTTGATTAGCTAGATAGTGCCTTTATAATTTTAACACCTATAATTCACTGAATTGATAATCATTTACATTTATTTTTAGTAAGAAACTACTACGTGAAAGCCCTGAGTTAATAAAATAAACCCTAATTTGTTACTTATCTGCAGATTCAAAATATTTAGATGTTCTAACATGAGGAACAGAGGGCTAGTTATATAACCCTGAATGGGGAAGAGACCTTTCTCTGGGAAGTCAGCCCCCTTAGACCTACAACTACTCGAGATATGGCCATGAAGAGCCAAGGGGAAGAAGAGCTCTGACCCCATCTGCACTCATAGCTGGATAAACACTGACAATCAATAAATGGCAGATGTCTTATGAGATTATACTCAGGTTCCTACTCAGATAAAACTGGAGACAAGACCGATTCTCCCGTGCCATCTTCCTCTATGGAGTGGTACACCAGTCAAGTGCCAAGTGAGTCACTGAAGACAGGGGTTGTCTGTCTGTTTAGGGAGCTTCAAACAAAGGCTCCATCAGTTTTATGGACCTATAGTCAGGAGTAGTATTCAGAGTGGAAAGCACGGAGAACTGAGTAGCAACAGGGAAGGATGTCCTCATTGATTCTTCCTCCAGCCTCCAGTGAGGGGCAGGAGCCTAAGGAAGTCAAACTGTCCCTGTTTGCAGATGACATGATTGTATATTTAGAAAACCCCATTGTCTCAGCTCAACATCTCCTTAAGCTGATAAGCAACTTCAGCAAAGTCTCAGGATACAAAAATCAATGTACAAAAATCACAAGCATTCCTATACACCGATGACAGACAAACAGAGAGCCAAATCATGAGTGAATTCCCATTCACAACTGCTTCAAAGAAAATAAAATACCTAGGAATCCAATTTACAAGGGATGTGAAGGACCTCTTCAAGGAGAACTACAAACCACTGCTCAGTGACATAAAAGAGGACGCAAACAAATGGAAGAGCATTCCATGCTCATGGATAGGAAGAATCAATATCCTGAAAGTGGCCATACTGCCCAAGGTAATTTATAGATTCAATGCCATCCCCATCAAGCTACCAATGACTTTCTTCACAGATTTGGAAAAAACTACTTTAAAGTTCATATGGAACCAAAAATCAGACCGCATTGCCAAATCAATCCTAAGCCAAAAGAACATAGCTGGAGGCATCACGCTACCTGACTTCAAACTATACTACAAGGCTACAGTAACCAAAACAGTATGGTACTGGTACCAAAACAGAGGTATAGACCAATGGAACAGAACAGAGCCCTCAGAAATAATACCATACATCTACAACCATCTGATCTTTGACAAACCTGACCAAAACAAGAAATGGGGAAAAGATTCCCTATTTAATAAATGATGCTGGGAAAACTGGATAGTCATGTGTAGAAAGCTGAAACTGGATCCCTTCCTTACACCTTATACAAAAAATAATTCAATATGGATTAAAGACTTAAGTGTTAGACCTAAAACCATAAAAATCCTAGAAGAAAACCTAGGCAATACCATTCAGGACACAGGTATGGGCAAGGACTTCATGTCTAAAACACCAAAAGTGACGGCAACAAAAGCCAAAATTGACAAATGGGATATAATTAAACTAACGAGCTTCTGCACAGCAAAAGAAACTACCATCAGAATGAACAGGCAACCTACAGAATGGGAGAAAATTTTTGCAATATAGCCATCTGAGAAAGGGCTAATATCCAGAATCTACGAAGAACTTAAACAAATTTACAAGAGAAAATCAAACAACCCCATCAAAAAGTGGGCAAAGGATATGAACAGACACTTCTCAAAAGAAGACATTTATGCAGCCAACAGACACATGAAAAAATGTTCATCATCACTGGCCATCAGAGAAATGCAAATCAAAACCACAATGAGATATCATCTCACACCAGTTAGAACAGTGATCATTAAAAAGTCAGGAAACAACAGGTGCTGGAGAGGATGTGGAGAAATAGGAAAACTTTTACACTGTTGGTGGGACTGTAAACTAGCTCAACCATTGTGGAAGACAGTCTGGCGATTCCTCAAGGATCTAGAACTAGAAATACCACTTGACCCAGCCATCCCATTACTGGGTATATACCCAGAGGATTATAAATTGTGCTGCTATAAAGACACATGCATATGTATGTTTATTGCGTCACTATTCACAATAGCAAAGTCTTGGAACCAACCCAAATGCCCATCAATGATAGACTGGATTAAGAAAATGTGGCATATATACACCATGGAATACTATGCAGCCACAAAAAAGGATCTGTTCATGTCCTTTGTAGGGACATGGATGAAGCTGGAAACCATCATTCTCAGCAAACTATCGCAAGGACAGAAAATCAAACACCCCATGTTCTCACCCATAGGTGGGAATTGAACAATGAGAACACATGGACACAGGAAGGGGAACATCACATACCAGGGACTGTTGTGGGGTGGGGGGAGGGGGGAGGGATAGCACTGGGAGACATACCTAATGTAAATGACGAGTTAATGGGTGCAGCACACCAACATGGCACATGTATACATAGGTAACAAACCTGAACGGTGTGCACATGTACCCTACAACTTAAAGTATAATAATAATAAAAAAAAGAAATCAATTGGCCTATGGGCCGGGCGTGATGGCTCACGCCTGACATCCCAGCACTTTGAGAGGCCGAAGTGGGACGATCACTTGAGTCCAGGAGTTTGAGGCTGCAGTGAACTACAATAGGCCAGCACACTGCAGCCTCAGTGACAGAGTGAGACCCTGTCTCAAATAAATAAATTAAATTAAGATCTAAGAAGGAAAGCTGGGCTAGGATTGCAAACACGCAAAGAGCAGGGGGCCAGGGGGCCTGAGTCCTTGACTACAGCTCCTTCCAGAGACTACAATACACAAACTGCGCACCAAGCCCGATGTGGGGAGGGCAGATTCCCCAGCAGGCCTGCCAGGTAGACGTCTGCCATTGCCCACGGTTGGGTCTGAAAAGTCACATAGAGGTTTTTAACCAGGATCCTGACTCCTCGAGTCTCAGTTAATTCATCTATAAAACTCCTTTTAAGAAGTTTTAAAGAGTTATTTTTCTCTACCACGTTGAAATGAGAAGCAATCACTTCCAAACCAGGGTAACGTATTCATGTGTCTCATGCTCCTGGACACATGTGCTGTGCACCCATTCCTAATGATTTCCCTGCTCTGGTCTATATCATGGGGCAACTGGTCCCTACAGCTGCATCTCCACAGTTCCCCTCTCTCAGCTGGCCTCTGGCTGAGTTGACCAGTGGAAAACAGTCACTGTATGCGGCAGTCAGCAGCAGTGCTTTCTCCGTGGCCAAGCCTCCAGGCTTTGGGCCGACACCTCCTTACTCTATCCCTGCACCCAAGCTTTCTGCGGTTACTAATCTCTAGGGAACCTATTGGCACCTTTTCATTTCTTAGCTCTCCATCGCCTCTAAAACAGCTTCCCCGTAGGAAGCAGTCTGTTTCAGATACAGTCATTTCTCTCTTCTTGGTTGGAGGCTGACTTTTACTATGTGAGTTACTATTGACCCTAAAACCCATCTCTCATTCTCATACCTGGTCACTCACCAAACAGCATTTCTTAACATAATGTTTACAGTGGACCAGAGAAGGAAGTTAACATTTTCTGTAAGAAGAAATGGATAAAGAAAAAAATAAAGGGAACACAAAATCATCCCATTAAATTTCAGCAGACATACTTTCAGCCAGATACCACTATTGCACCCTAAATAAGGAGGTTGGCTGGCTGCTTGGGTGCATCCCCAAGAGTCATTGGGGTCCTAAGACTATTTTAGAAATTGAAAAGGTCCTTTATCCCAAGGCAAATATTGATAAAAGAAATTCTGGGGCCAAGTAGACTGAGGCCATGTGGATGATCTGTTGATATTCAAATAATAAGAGTCTAAAAGGAGCAAAATTTAATTATGAAACTTGCAGGAAAATAATTTCAACATAATTGTGTCTTGGAATGATGGATAGAGGAATTGAAAAGCACCTTAAAAGAGTATCCAGTTCAGCCCCCTAAAGTTTATCAATGAAGCGACTATGGCTCAGAGAGACTCTGGTAGCTGCTACGGGAAGACACTCTCTGTGCTTGGGTACACCTGAGGGAGTGTAACACGGGGCCACACCAGGAACACCTACAGCAACCAAGAGGAAAGTGCAAATCAAGTTCCAGGAAGTAAGAAAAAGATTGTAAAGAGGCCAGGTGCAGTGGCTCATGCCTGCAATCCCAGCACTTTGGGAGGCCGAGGCAGGTGGATCACCTTAGGTCGGGAGTTTGAGACCAGCCTGGCCAACATGGTGAAACCCCATCTCTACTAAAAATACAAAAATTAGCCGGGTGTGGTGGCAGACACCTGTAATCTCAGCTACTCAAGAAGCTGAGGCAGGGAGAACTGCTTAAATCTAGGAGGCAGAGGTTGCAGTGAGCTGAGATCTCACCACTGCACTCCAGCCTGGGCGACAGAGCAAGACTGTGTCTCAAAAACAAACGAACAGAAACAAACAAAACGGAACTACCTGAGACTGGGTAATTTATGCAGTAAAGAGGTTTAATTGATTCACAGTTCAGCAGACTGTACAGGAGGCACGGCTGGAGAGGCCTCAGGAAACTTACACTCATGGCAGAAGGGAAGGGGAAGCAGGCACACCTTCCGTGGCCAGAGCAGGAAGAAGCGAAGCAGGCAGGGGGTGCCACACACTCTGAAACAACCAAGTCTTGTGAGAACTCACTATCACACACTATCACGAGAACAGCAAGGGGGATTATAATTCGACATGAAATTTGGGTGGGGAAACAAATCCAAACCATGACAAAGGTAAATGTTGCACTGTCATTTCCTGCTTGGCTAAATATCTCATTTGCAAGCCAAATGTTTAGTTTAGGTTAGGTTAGTGTGGTGGTTAGTTGGAATTAGGCTTTAGGTTAGGTTACTATGGTGTCTTTAGTTGTATTTAGGCTTTTAGGTTGGGTCAGTGTGGTGGTCTCTGTTTCATTCAGGCTTTTTCCTCCCCCATTGTATGAGTTTCACGTGGCTGTTGTAACAAATGGCCACAAATTTGTGGCTAGAAACAATACAAATTTATTGTCTCATAGTTCTGAAGCTCAGAAGTCTAAAGTGGGGCTCACTGGGCCAAAATCCAGGTGCCAGCAGGACTGTGCTCCCTGGGAGACTATGGGAGAGCAGCAGGGCCGCACTCCCTCCGGGCTCTGGAAGAGAATATGTTCCTTGCCTTTTCCTGTTTCTAGGGCTGCAGTCCTTGCACTCCTCAGCTCATGGCCCCTTCTCTCCAATCTCTGTTTTCTTTGCCTACTCTTCTGTCTTAAAATCTCCCTCGGTCTCCCTCTTAATAATGACACTTGTGATTACATTTAGGGTCTGCCTAGTTAATCCAGGGTAATCTCCCACCTCAAGATCCTTAATTTGATCACACTGGCAAAGACCCTTTTCCCATATAAGGTAACATTCACAGGTCCGAAAAATTAGAGCCTGAATATCTTTGGGGCTATGATTCAGCCTGTCACACCCACCCCCATGAGTGAATTCCAGATCCCTGGATGTTAAATGGTTTCTCTGAAAAGTCAGCTGGACTGTTTGGCACGTGGTTACTCAGTGATAGTTCTCCATAACTAAAGGGGGGCTCACATCAGCCCTTTCTGACTATTGTTCCATTGCCTGAACAAATTGGCATTTTCAAATGCTTTAAATTGCACTTGCCTAGTGGGTGACAGACAAAATTTTCCACATATGTTTAAGATGACAAAATTATATCAAGATACCTTGCCTTTTGGGAGAAGAATCTACCCATCAATTGTCATTTTACAATAAATTATGAAAGAGGGTGGTTCTTCCACCAAGCATTTGCTTATTATATTCCAAAAGTCTGTATTTTTGCTCATTTGAATGTGCAATAATTTTTCATTCAGGTTTGCATCAAAATGTGTCTTTTTTAAGTCTTTTAAAGCAACAACCTGAAATCCTAATTTAAGTTAAAATCCAATTGCATGTGATGCTACCAATGAGAAGAAACTAACTGAGGTGACAGATGAAGAGATTTCTTTTTATACTTGGTTAAACTCCTATATGCAGACTCCGTGACAATTACATCAAAATTTACTCCTCTCCCTGGGGGGTGGTACGTTTCTTTTGATTTTGATTGGAAAGTGCCTTCCAATTGCAGAAAATTTAATATGTGAAACAATGATCTTCTTAACATGCAAAAACATGATGATTAGTTTGGATGACTTTCCTCCCTGCTTTTATATATGTGTAACTACCTAAAATTACAACTAACTTTGCTAATCCATATTCCAAACTAAATTTGCATGACCTTCGCGCCGGTTCCCATTGTATGGCCCCTAAGATAAGGGTACTATAATTTGATGGTAAATAAAGTCAGTCTGCCAGAAAGTTATTTCCTGAAAATCTTACTATTTCGAAATTTCTATTCAAATCCATCTCTGATCTGCTATTTTTTTCTAGCATTACATATCATAAAGTCAAAAAGTCCCTTCAATCTGCATAGAACATTACCTTTGAACAATAAAAATGCCACAATTTCTTCTGCACCATAAATATCACAAGGTATTCAACTTTAAAATTCAACTCCGTGAGCCGGGCGTGGTGGCTCAGCCTGTAATCCCAGCATTTTGGGAGGCTGAGGCGGGTGGATCACGAGGTCAGGAGATCGAGACCATCCTGGCTAACACGGTCAAACCCCGTCTCTACTAAAAAAAAAAATACAAAAAAAATTAGCCGGGCGCGGTGGCAGGCGCCTGTAGTCCCAGCTACTCGGGAGGCTGGGGCAGGAGAATGGCGTGAACCTGGGAGGCGGAGTTTGCAGTGAGCCGAGATCGCACCACTGCACTTTAGCCTGGGCGACAGAGCGAGACTCCGTCTCAAAAAAAAAAAAAAAAATTCAACTCCGTGATATAGTACACTTAGACTAATATATTTCGCATGCTACATAGGAAAAGTTTTTCTATAGACATTATTAGGATTAATCTGTGATCTTAAGGAGTTTCATGATGATGTGCCATATATTCACTCCTTCTTTCCTTCATTTATTCATGCATTTATTCTTCATTTAATGAGCACATGTTTAATAAGCATCTATTCCAACTAGGTCCTAGAGAAGTACAAGATTAAGAATTCAATATAGCCTGTAATCCCAGCACTTTGGGAGGCCAAGGTGGTTGGATCTCTTGAGCCCAGGAGTTGGAGACCAGCATGGACAACAGAGTGGACCCCAGCTCTACAAAAATTACCAAAATTAGCCTGGTGTTGTGGCATGTGCCTCTGGTCCCAGATACTTAGGGGGCTGCGGTGGATCAATTGAGCCCAGGAGGTTGAGGGTGCAGTGAGCCCAGATTGCACTACTGCAGTACAGTCTGGGCAACAGAGTGGGGCCTTGACTCAAAAAAAAAAAAAAAAAAAAAAAAGAATTCAAGATAAATTTTAAAAACTATACTAGTTAGGAAGAAAAGCATGTGGACAAGTGTTACCATCGATATATGTTCAATGTCATAAGGGGACACATAGGATCAGTGATATCTGCCATCTGAAAAGTCATGGAATAGTTCTCAAAGAGATATCTTAACTGGGTCTAATAAAATAATGGAGATATCAAATACACAGAAAACATTAATGTGTGTGTGTGTGTCTGTGTGTGTGGTCTCTACTAGTGAGAGGTCCTGTGGTGGTAAGGAGCTTGGACCATAAAGCAGGTGGCCTGTACTCTAGTTCCCACTCTGTCCATCTACTCCGTGTCCCCAGGCACATCACGTCCCCTCTCTGGATCTCTGTGCTGCAGTAAACCATCAGGTGCATTTTATGTCTAAATAGTATGACTCACATGCTTCAATCTGACTTTCTTCTCCCCATCCCATCATCATCATTGCCCCTCTCAGGCCCTCCAGGTCACCTGGCTGATTCTGGACAAGAATGAGAGCAAGCATTAAACCACTGCACAGGAGGGTGACCAACCCCATTGCACCATATCCTCTAAGCCAGGACATTTGGTCAACTGACCAGACTGATCCCCATCTTGGAGATGGCATGGTCAATGGCCATCGCTGCCCATACCTAGAGAGCACAGTCAGCAAAGGAAGGGGGATGGGTGCAAGTCATACCCTTGCCCCTGTCCTCTCCAGCTGGCAGGCACTTCAAGTGGGATCCGAGCATGGCTAGTCTTCCATAAAAAACCCACTTCATTGAAATAAGCAGGAGCTCTGGGTGGGGACCCTGGAGTTGCCTATCACCTCTTCCCCATAGGAAATGTCCATGTGTTTTCTCGCATCTCTTCTACCTCTACTCCTCAGTCTCTCTTTGTCTAATAATTCCAAACTCCGTCTTTTTTTTTTATTATACTTTAAGTTTTAGGGTACTTGTGCACAATGTGCAGGTTTGTTACATATGTATACATGTGCCATGTTGGTGTGCTGCACCCATTAACTCGTCATTTAGCATTAAGTGTATCTCCTAATGGTGTCTCTCCCCCCTTCCTCCACCCCACAACAGACACCAGAGTGTGATGTTCCCCTTCCTGTGTCCATGTGTTCTCATTGTTCAAGTCCCACCTATGAGTGAGAACATGCAGTGTTTGGTTTTTTCTCTTTGCAATAGTTTGCTGAGAATGATGGTTTCCAGGTTCATCCATGTCCCTACAAAGGACATGAACTGTTCATTTTTTATGGCTGCATAGTATTCCATGGTGTATATGTGCCACATTTTCTTAATCCAGTTTATCATTGTTGGACATTTGGGTTGGTTCCAAGTCTTTGCTACTGTGAATAGTGTCGCAATAAACATACGTGTGCATCTGTCTTTATAGCAGCATGATTTATAGTCCTTTGGGTATATACCCAGTAATGGGATGGCTGGGTCAAATGGTATTTCTAGTTGTAGATCCCTGAGGAATCGCTACACTGACTTCCACAATGGTTGAACGAGTTTACGGTCCCTCCAACAGTGTAAAAGTGTTCCTATTTCTCCACATCCTCTCCAGCACCTGTTGTTTCCTGACTTTTTAATGATTGCCATTCTAACTGGTGTGAAACGGTATCTCATTGTAGTTTTGATCTGCATTTCTCTGATGGCCAGTGATGATGAGCATTTTTTCATGTGTCTGTTGGCTGCCTAAATGTCTTCTTTTGAGAAGTGTCTGTTCATATCCTTTGCCCACTTTTTGATGGGGTTGTTTGTTTTTTTTCTTGTAAATTTGTTTGAGTTCATTGTAGATTCTGGATATTAGCC
The DNA here is from genome assembly GCF_029289425.2 of Pan paniscus. Lineage (NCBI taxonomy): Eukaryota > Metazoa > Chordata > Mammalia > Primates > Hominidae > Pan > Pan paniscus. The sequence goes on from NC_073256.2 coordinate 20,894,378, forward strand.
CTATGTCAGAAGAGTACGTTGCAAAAATGTTCTCCCATTTTGTAGATTACCTGTTCATTCTGATGGTAGTTTCTTTTGCTGTGCAGAAGCTCTTTAGTTTAATTAGATCCCATTTGTCAATTTTGGCTTCTGTTGCCATTGCTTTTGGTGTTTTAGACATGAAGTCCTTGCCCATGCCTATCTCCTGAATGGTATTGCCTAGGTTTTCTTCTAGGGTTTTTATGGTTTTAGGTCTAACATTTAAGTCTTTAATCCATCTTGAATTAATTTTTGTATAAGGTGTAAGGAAGGGATCCAATTTCAGCTTTCTACATATGGCCAGCCAGTTTTCCCAGCACCATTTATTAAATAGGGAATCCTTTCCCCATTGCTTATTTTTGTCAGGTTTGTCAAAGATCAGATGGTTGTAGATATGTGGCATTATTTCTGAGGGCTCTGTTCTGTTCCATTGGTCTATATATCTGTTTTGGTATCAATATCATACTGTTTTGGTTACCGTAGCCTTGTAGTCAGTTTGAAGTCAGGCAGCGTGATGCCTCCAGCTTTGTTCTTTTGGCTCAGGATTGACTTGGTGATGCGGGCTCTTTTTTGGTTCCATATGAACTTTAAAGTAGTTTTTTCCAATTCTGTGAAGAAAGTCATTGGTAGCTTGATGGGGATGGCATTGAATCTGTAAATTACCTTGGGCAGTATGGCCACTTTCAGGATATTGATTCTTCCTACCCATGATCATGGAATGTTCTTCCATTTGTTTGTATCCTCTTTTATTTCCTTGAGCAGTGGTTTGTAGTTCTCCTTGAAGAGGTCCTTCACGTCCATTGTAAGTTGGATTCCTAGGTATTTTATTCTCTTTGAAGCAATTGTGAATGGGAGTTCACTCATGATTTGGCTCTCTGTTTGTCTGTTATTGGTGTATAAGAATGCTTGATTTTTGTACATTGATTTTGTATCCTGAGACTTTGCTGAAGTTGCTTATCAGCTTAAGGAGATTTTGGGCTGAGACAATGGGGTTTTCTAGATATATAATCATGTCATCTGCAAACAGGGACAATTTGACTTCCTCTTTTCCTAATTGAATACCCTTTATTTCCATCTCCTGCCTAATTGCCCTGGCCAGAACTTCCAACATTATGTTGAATAGGAGTGGTGAGAGAGGGCATCCCTATTCTGTACCAGTTTTCAAAGGGAATGCTCCCAGTTTTTGTCCATTCAGTATGATATTGGCTGTGGGTTTGTCATAGATAGCTCTTATTATTTTGAGATACGTCCCATCAATAACTAATTTATTGAGAGTTTTTAGCATGAAGGGTTGTTGAATTTTGTCAAAGGCCTTTTCTGCATCTATTGAGATAATCATGTGGTTTTTGTCTTTGGTTCTGTTTATATGCTGGATTACATTTATTGATTTGCATATGTTGAACCAGCCTTGCATCCCAGGGATGAAGGCCACTTGATCATGGTGGATAAGCTTTTTGATGTGCTGCTGGATTCAGTTTGCCAGTATTTTATTGAGGATTTTTGCATCAATGTTCATCAGGGATATTCGTCTAAAATTCTCTTTTTTGGTTGTGTCTCTGCCAGGCTTTGGTATCAGGATGATGCTGGCCTCATAAAATGAGTTAGGGAGGATTCCCTCTTTTTCCATTGATTGGAATAGTTTCAGAAGGAATAGTATCAGCTCCTCCTTGTACCTCTGGTGGAATTCGGCTGTGAATCCATCTGGTCCTGGACTTTTTTTGGTTGGTAAGCTATCGATTATTGCCACATTTGAGAGCCTGTTATTGATCTATTCAGAGATTCAACTTCTTCCTGGTTTAGTCTTGGGAGGGTGTATGGGTCGAGGAATTTATCCATTTCTTCTAGATTTTCTAGTTTATTTGTGTAGAGGTGTTTGTAGTATTCTCTGATGGTAGTTTGTATTTCTGTGAGATTGGTGGTGATATCCCCTTTATCATTTTTTTACTGTGTCTATTTGATTCTTCTCTCTTTTCTTCTTTATTAGTCTTGCTAGCGGTCTATCAATTTTGTTGATCTTTTCAAAAAACCAGCTCCTGGATTCATTAATTTTTTCAAGGTTTTTTTGTGTCTCTATTTCCTTCAGTTCTGCTTTGATTTTAGTTATTTCTTGCCTCCTGCTAGCTTTTGAATGTGTTTGCTCTTGCTTTTCTAGTTCTTTTAATTGTGACGTTAGGGTGTCGATTTTGGATCTTTCCTGCTTTCTCTTGTGGGCATTTAGTGCTATAAATTTCCCTCTACACACTGCTTTGAATGTGTCCCAGAGATTCTGGTATGTTGTGTCTTTCTTCTCGTTGGTTTCAAAGAACATCTTTATTTCTGCCTTCATTTCGTTATGTACCCAGTAGTCCTTCAGGAGCAGGTTGTTCAGTTTCCATGTAGTTGAGCGGTTTTGAGTGAGTTTCTTAGTCCTGAGTTCTAGTTTGATTACACTGTGGTCTGAGAGACAGTTTGTTATAATTTGTGTTTTTTACATTTGCTGAGGAGTGCTTTACTTCCAACTATGTGGTCAATTTTGGAATAGGTGTGGTGTGGTGCTGAAAAAAACGTATATTCTGTTGATTTGGGGTGGAGAGTTCTGTAGATGTCTATTACGTCTGCTTGCTGCAGAGCTGAGTTCAATTCCGGGGTATCCTTGTTAAGTGTCTGTCTCGTTGATCTGTGTAATGTTGACAGTGGGGTGTTAAAGTCTCCCATTATTATTGTGTGGGAGTCTAAGTCTCTTTGTAGGTCACTAAGGACTTGCTTTATGAATCTTGGTGCTCCTGTATTGGATGCATATATATTTAGGATAGTTAGCTCTTCTTGTTGAATTGATCCTTTTACCATTATATAATGGCCTTCTTTGTCTCTTTTGATCTTTGTTGGGTTAAAGTCTGTTTTATCAGAGACTAGGATTGCAACCCCTCCCTTTTTTTGTTTTCCATTTGCTTGGTAGATCTTCCTCCATCCCTTTATTTTGAGCCTATGTGTGTCTCTGCACATGAGATGGGTTTCTTGAATGCAGCACACTGATGGTTCTTGACTCTTTACCCAATTTGCCAGTCTGTGTCTTTTAATTGGAGAATTTAGCCCATTTACATTTAAAGTTAATATTGTTATGTGTGTATTTGGTCCTGTCATTATGATGTTAGCTGGTTATTTTGCTCGTTAGTTGATACAGTTTTCTTCCTAGCCTTGATGGTCTTTACATTTTGGCATGTTTTTGCAGTGGCTGGTACCATGTTGTTCCTTTCCATGTTTAGTGTTTCCTTCAGGAGCTCTTTTAGGGATGGCCTGGTGGTGACAAAATTTCTCAGCATTTGCTTGTCTGTAAAGGATTTTATTTCTCCTTCACTTATGAAGCTTAGTTTGGCTGGATATGAAATTCTGGGCTGAAAATTCTTTTCTTTAAGAATGTTGAATGTTGTCCCCCAATCAATCTTAGCTTGTAGAGTTTCTGCCGAGAGATCCGCTGTTAGGCTGATGGGCTTCCCTTTGAGGGTAACCCAACCTTTCTCTCTGGCTGCCCTTAACATTTTTTCTTTCATTTCAACTTTGGTGAATCTGACAATTATGTGTCTTGGAGTTGCCCTTCTCGAGGAGTATCTTTGTGGCATTCTCTGTATTTCCTGAATCTGAATGTTTGCCTGCCTTGCTAGACTGGGGAAGTTCTCCTGGATAATATCCTGCAGAGTGTTTTCCAACTTGGTTCCATTCTCCCCGTCACTTTCAGGTACACCAATCAGACATAGATTTGGTCTTTTCACATAGTCCCATATTTCTTGGAGGCTTTGTTTGTTTCTTTTTATTCTTTTTTCTCTAAACTTCCCTTCTCACTTCACTTCATTCATTTCATCTTCCATCACTGATACCCTTTCTTCCAGTTGATCGCATAGCTCCTGAGACTTCTGCATTCTTCACATAGTTCTTGAGCATTGGCTTTCAGCTCCATCAGCTCCTTTAAGGACTTCTCTGCATTGGTTATTCTAGTTATCCATTCATCTAATTTTTTTTCAAAGTTTTTAACTTCTTTGCCATTGGTTTGAATTTCCTCCTGTAGCTCAGAGCAGTATGATCGTCTGAAGCCTTCTTCTCTCTGCTAGTCAAGTCATTCTCCATCCAGCTTTGTTCCATTGCTGGTGAGGAGCTGCGTTCCTTTGGAGGAGGAGAGGCGCTCTGCTTTTTAGAGTTTCCAGTTTCTCTCCTCTGTTTTTTCCCCATCTTTGTGGCTTTATCTGCTTTTGGTCTTTCATGATGGTGACGTACAGAAGGGTGCTTGGTGTGGATGTCCTTTCTGTTTGTTAGTTTTCCTTCTAACAGACAGGACCCTCAGCTCTCGGTCTGTTGGAGTTTGCTAGAGGTCCACTCCAGACCGTTTCTCTGGGTATCAGCAGCGGTGGCTGCAGAAGAGTGGTGGCTGTAGAACAGCGGATCTTGGTGAACCGCAAATGCTGCTGCCTGATAGTTCCTCTGGAAGTTTTGTCTCAGAGGAGTACCCGGCCATGTGAGGTGTCCGTCTGCCCCTACTGGGGGGTGCCTCCCAGTTAGGCTGCTCGGGGGTCAAGGACCCGCTTGAGGAGGCAGTCTGCCCATTCTCAGATCTCCAGCTGCATGCTGGGAGAACCACTACTCTCTTCAAAGCTGTCAGACAGGGACATTTAAGTCTGCAGAGGTTACTGCTGTCTTTTTGTTTGTCTGTGCCCTGCCCCCAGAGGTGGAGCCTACAGAGGCAGGCAGGCCTCCTCCAGCTGTGGTGGGCTCCACCCACTTTGAGCTTCCCAGCTGCTTTGTTTGCCTAATCAAGCCTGGGAAATGGCAGGCGCCCCTTCCCCAGCCTCGCTGCCACCTTGCAGTTTGATCTCAGACTGCTGTGCTAGCAATCAGGGAGACTCCGTGGGCGTAAGACCCTCCAAGCCAGGTGCGGGATATAATCTCCTAGTGTGCCATTTTTTAAGCCCGTTGGAAAAGCACAGTATTAGGGTGGGAGTGACCCGATTTTCCAGGTGCTGTCTGTCACCCCTTTCTGTGACTAGGAAAGGGAACTCCCTGACCCCTTGCACTTCCCGAGTGAGGCAATGCCTCACCCTGCTTCGGCTCGCGCATGCTGCGCTGCACCCACTGTATGGCACTCCCTATGGAGATGAACCTGGTACCTCAGATGGAAATGCAGAAATCACCCATCTTCTGTGTCGCTCATGCTGGCAGCTGTAGATCGGCAAACTCCGTCTTTTCTATCTGCTTTCAAAGCTCTCCAAAAATATTCTCACCCTGGCCAGATGCAGTGGCTCAAGACTGCTATCCCAGGACTTTGGTAGGCAAAGGAAGGAGGATAGCTTGAGCCCAGGAGTTTAAGACCAGCCTGGGCAATACAGCAGAATCCCATCTCTACAAAGATAAAAATATTAGCTGATTGTGGTGGTGCACACCTGTAGTGTCAGCAATTTGGGAGGCTGAGGTGGGAAGATCGTTTGAGCCCAGGAGGTTAAGCCTGCAGTGAGCCATAGTTGTACCACTGCTCTCCAGCCTGGGTGACAAAGTGAGACCTTGTCTCTAAAAACAACAACAACAACAAAAATCTACCTTCACCCCCCACATGCAGCGCCCAACTATGTTTGAATGCTCCTTAAATCTTTATGGCTAATCTAATACTGCTTCTCTATCTGCCATTCTCTGCTTATACTTCAAAGGTAAAATAATGAAGCTTCTTTCTGACTCAACCCATTTCTCTATCAGACTTTGTAACTCCCTCTTCTCAATGTCTGCTAATGTGTCTGGCAGTAAAACAGGCATTTTACATAAGCAATGTTATTTCTTCTGTACAACAACCCTATGGTGGTTTTTTAATGCAGCAAACAGTACATGAAATGTTAAGGGTCTTACCCAAGTTCTTACTGATAGCAATTGACAAATTTTAGAAATTGAACGAGTGTCTGTAAGATTCTGAATTCAAGTCATTGCACTATGGTGTTTTGGTACTTTTAAAAAGTCTCCAAAGAAAATTATTTTATTTTTCCTTTATATTATAATAATATGTGTTCCCTTTTCAGCCCAGTTACTGTAAACTCCTGAGACCTGAGACATTGCTATATTCATTTCTATACCCCATAGAGCTTTGTACAGTCCTGGGCATTTAGTGAATGCTTAATATTTGTTCATTTGAAATTATCTAAAGCATGTTCCAACTTCTAGTTCCTAAAAAGCCTGAGGTTTTACAGACAGGAGGTTAATGATCCTTGTTTTGTTTCTGTTTGGATGAGAAAAAGTTACCATGCCATTGAGCTGGTGCAGGCTGTGCCAGAGGGTAGGGCCAACCTTAGTACAGTACTGAACTCCAGTGCTGCTCCACTTCTTATGACAGCTATTGGCATCTTCTTGCATCTACTGTTGAGAGTTATCATAAATAATCTGAATCTTCATCTAGTTTAGTGTCTAATTCAGATCTTGCTAATGGCAACAAATAAATGACCTGTACAGGAATCTGGCATAACTCTGCAGCTGGTGTGCCTAGATCTGGTTGGCTTTGCTCCGAACATGTGCTTTGTTGCTGAGAACAATTTGGGAATGTTAGGGACAGTAGGCAAGGCGTGAATGATCAGCTACACAAAAGACAGTGAAATTCAAAGCCCAAACACAGATAACGTTTCTTCAGATGTTCTATCATTTCAAGGTAAGCTGGAGCTGAAGAATTTTGAAATATGATGTCAGACACAAGCAAAATGAAGAGGACTATGTGTACAGAGACTGAAAACTTGCATTCTATTATAAAATGATTTAACTAGTTAATTAACTCAAGGCTAAGCAATTCTGGGCAGGGTCTTGCTCCTCTGTTTCCCTAAATGTCAAGGAGGGAAAAAAAAAATTGAATCTGTTTCTATGTTTCTGCAAGTGTCGAAATGAAAGATTAAATCTCCTATTTCTAGGCTCTCTCTAGCTCTTATAGTTTGTAACTCCCATCTCTGGCCAGATCATATCAAATGTTTTTAAATAATGAGATAGACAGAGTGACCAAGGAGCAAAGCCCCTTTGAAGGTTTCCTACACCCATTTATTCCCTGTTAAATGTTATGTTCAAACAATATTTAGCTGTAAAACATAAAATGCTTTCATTGCTGCCCCTAAAGTTGGGCAAATTCGACTGTCTCTGCTTATGCTGGGGATGAATGCCCGAGAAGTGTCTCCACAGTGTCAATGTGGCCTCTTCAGGAAAGGAGTAGGTCCTTTCCATCACAGAGGAAGAGGTATTCTCTTACTGTTTTCCACAGGACAGAGATTAAGATGTTGGTTACATCCTCCCATAGCCTCCCCAGAGATGAATCCCCTCAGATTCTGCCTAAGCAAAATCTGCTACAGGAATACTATTAAACCTCAAACAAAGACAAATATATTCAATAAGTGAACTCTCAGAAACCATAAACTAAACAAACTCCAAGCATAGAGACATGTTACAAGAAGGTGGTGCAGTGAACTTTAGGATTTTTTGAGTAAGGACAATGGATTACATATTAAGTTTTCTATTCCTCAAAAAAGAAAAAAATTCAGTACTGGTGCTAGGTAAATTTCACGCCCACCAGATTTTTTTTTAAGGATCCCCATAATATATTCTAGAATCTTATTAGTAAAAGAAACTACAATAAATATATACATATGAGGTTGTATTAATTAAAAATGTATTCTGTTTATTGCATTTACAGAAAGATAATTAGCAGCTGTACTCCTAAAAAAAATGGAGCATAAGCATAAGTGGTCACCATGTCATCCTTTTCTTTTTTTTTTTTTTTTCTTCTTGTGAGATGGAGTCTCACTCTTGTTGCCCAGGCTGGAGTGCAATGGCATGATCTCGGCTCAACGCAACCTCTGCCTCCGAGGCTCAAGCAATTGTCCTGCCTCAGCCTCCTGAGTAGCTGGGATTACAGGCATGCACCACCTTGCCCGGCTAATTTTGTTTTTTTAGTAGAGACAGGGTTTCTCCATGTTGGTCAGGCTAGTCTTGAACTCCCAACCTCAGGTTATCCGCCTGCCTCAGCCTCCCAGAATTCTGGGATTACAGGTGTGAGCCACCGCGCCTGGCCCATGTCATCCTTTTCTACAAGTACTTGGAAAGTGACCTTCCACTCAAACAGAGGATTTAAGACTGGCCATTTCCTTCCAGTCTGAGTAAGAACCCAGTGCTTATAGATGGATTACAATTACAGAGAAAATTATCTACCATTTATCTCTAAGGAGGAAAAACATGAAATGGTTCTCAAACAGCACATTTTTGCATTTTGAAATCTTGGTGCTGCAATTCCTTGGCTCAAAATATTTTAGCTAGAAGAATATTGTTTCGGGTTTGGAAGCATCACCTATTGAACAATATGAGAAGGATAAAAAACTGGCTTTGTTGTAACTGGTTGTTCTATAGCAGCAGGCGTCAGGTTCAATTAATAGAGACCTAGCTTGAGAGCACGGGCACAATCTGTATCATTATAATCTACCTGAAGCCTAAAGAAAACAGTGTCTAACTATTCCTAGAGGAGAAGGCTTTTCTTCGCTGACTTACCCTATAAGATCCTGCACCATATTAAGTGGAGCTTATTAAGTACACTGCAAATACCCCATCTGCAAGCCAGCTGCTTTTCAAGTCCAAATGCACCGCTCATAAGAAAACGGTGCCAAGTAGCTTTCTAACTTTTACTTCTAGGTTTCCCAACAGCTATCCAAAACTATGACTTTTCCTCCACCTGCTAACTCTTGTATCTAAATTGTTTTTAGAGACTTCTTACGAGGAATTTTAAAATATGCTTTAGTTTTTACATCAGAAACACTCCAGAAGTTTCCCACCTCCTCCTTCCATCTTCTTAATAGGCATTAGGTTTCAAATGGATTAAACATGGAGGTTTGATTTAATCAAATTGTTTCCTCTTGATGTTTGGAAAATAACCAAGCAGTTTCAATGGTGAATCAATGCAATACCACCTTAGAGCCACTTACAAAATCAAAACATATTTGTGCATCTGAATTCTTCACTGGCAGAGAAGAGCTTGTACCCTGTCTATCGATTAGGTCCCTGTTACTATTGATTAAAACAAAAAACCACACAGTATCACAACTTTCAGAAGGTTAGGGAGAATGGTATGGTTGACTCAGCATTCTAAAACAGATCAAACAAAGTATCCAACCTACTGAGGAGATGCAGAATTTGGACTAGTCGCTGATGTCAAATTCAGTTTAGAGACCATTTTGTCAGAGTTCCCTATGAGCCAAACTTAATAGCAAATAGAAAGACAAATTCACCCACAATATGGTTCTGGAGGACAATGAAACCGGCAGCAATGGGGTTGTGCTGGCTGCACTTTAATGCTGTTAGCTGCTTCATGGTCAAATTAAATACTAGTGGGACGAACTGCTGACACACAACATATGCCCCAGAAGCTGACTGCTGGAACGAAAGGAGCTCTAGCTAGACCACTAGGAAAATCGGGAAACAAGTGACAGCTCAAGTTGAAACAAAGTTTCAGGTGGTCAGACCACCTGTGAGACAAGCTGATGTATTTATTATTGTCCAGAGAATCACTGGATTTTACAGCTGCCAAGAGCTTCAGCAATCACGACCTAGTTCTCAGCATTTTTTACTGTTTTCTTTTCCTACATTTGTCCATTAAACTATGTCTTTTGCTAGTTTCTGTCCTGGGTTCTTAATTCACAAGCACTCTTCCTCGGTAACTTTACCACTTTCACATGGATGACTCTCAAATGTTTATGTCCAGCCCTGACCTTGCTCCTGAGCTGCAATCTCAAACATTAAACAGCCTTCTCGATATCTCCCTACTGATGCCTCAGTAGCACATTTAATTCAATGGGGTGAATGAAAACCAGCTCATTCTCTTCCCCAGTAAGCCCTTGCTTTGCTCTCTCATTACATGAGTTAGCAACAGCCCCGTGCTGCAGCCTCCTGGCTCAACCATCAGAGTGTCCAGCCATCTGTCTCTCTTGCTCATGCTGCCTCTGCAATACTGCCCCAAGGTCCCCTCCTGGCCATGTCCTCACGATGCCCCCGTGGAGGCCTCAGACCCTCACCTGGGTCACTGCCATAGTCACGCTCTGATATCTTCTACTACCCAGCCCTCTGCACCCTCTGGACGGTTATTTTTCTAGAACACAGCTCAGTTCTGATTGTGTCACTTCTCTGGCTGCAAAACTCAATGTTTCCTCCTTGCTTTGTAGATTCAAATCCAGATTTCTCAAAATGACAATTACCAGTGCCCATCATCTGACTTCAGTCTCCTTTCTTGCGTTATATCCCACTCCATCCCTGACATCCCCAATTTCTCTCCTCCCCTTGGGCCTTACATGGGGCTACTTAGAATGGCCAAAATACAGGAATCTGGACCAAAAATGCATGGGAAAGTCAAGACAAATCCATTCCAAATATACAAATAAATTTTCCATCATTAACACAAAAATAACTGAAAAAAATTAAAATTTAACCAAGATTATATTTTCATTTATCAAATTGGGAAAAATCCAAAAATGTGGTAACATGCTCTGTTACCATAAAAATCCAAAAATCCAAAAATATGGTAACACGCTCTGTTAGTGAAGTTGGAAGGAAAGAGGCATCCTCAAGCACCGCTGGTGGCAGCATACATCGGTACATTTTTCGAAGGCGATTTTGACACGTCTGTCAACATTTTAAGTGCACTCGCACACAGTGATCGCTTGAGAAGAATGGCCACAATAATTCAGCCGTCCCTTCCCCCATCCCTCTGTGAGGTGCATTAGTCCATTTTCTCACTGCTATGAAGAACTACCCCAGATTGGGTAATTTATCAAGAAAAGAGGTTTAACTGACTCACAGTTCCACATGGCTAGAGAGGCCTCAGGAAAGTCACAATCACGGTGAAAGGTGATGGGGAAGCAAGGCATGTCTTACATGGTGGCAGGGGAGAGAGAGAGAGGAGAGAGAGGACAGAGAGAGTGAGGGGGGAACTGCCACACACTTTTAAACCATCAGATCTCGTGAAAACTCAGCGACTATCACTATCATGGAAACTCACCGACTATCACTATCATGGGAGAGGAATGTCCCCCATGATCTAATTACCCCCCACCAGGTCCTTCCTTCAACACATGGGGATTACAATTCAACATGAGATTTGTGTGGGGACACAGAGCCAAACCATATCATAATGAAACAGTGTCGTTCATCTGGGGTAATATCTGAGGTTCACTGCCTCATGCCAAGGAAATCAAGGATGTGGACACACAAGGAGTGAGGTTAAGTAGAGGTTTAATACGCAAAAGAAAGAGAAAAGCTCTCTCTCCTGCAGAAAGAGAGGGGCTCCAAGTGGGTCTTCCAGTCCACGCTGAAGTGCTGAAGTTTTTATAGATGAGCTTGAGGAGGCAGTGTCTGATTTACATAGGACACAAGAGATTGGTTGGGCCATTTGCATAGCATGTGAAGAAGCTTGTCACCCCACCCTAATCTTTTATTATGCAGATGGTTCTCTACCTGGCCAGTGCCATGTTGCCCACTCTTTCACTGTACTCATGGTGACAAAGAAAAGGGAAGATGGAGCCTCCATCTTGAACATACCTGGCTTCCATGTAACCCATGGCACAGCTGTCAGTATTCACATGTGCAGCTTGCTTATCTATATTTGCAACCCAATTTTTCAGACTGCTCTTTGTTAGTAAAGAAATGATTTGGGGGCTGCCTTTTGTTAAAAGGGAAATTCTGCCAAGGACTCTCTTACCCTCACTATCTGTCTAAATAATTTCCTTTTAGCTCCTATAACAATAAGTGGACACTACATGAATACAATGTGAGTCCTACTGTGTGACTGCCTTTAAGAAGGAATCTGTTTCCCCTCCTCTTGAATCTGGCCTGGTCTTGTGACTATCTCTGGCTAGTGGAAGGCAGTGGTGTTCCAGTTTTGAGGCTGGATCTCAAGATGTCTTGGGTGCTTCTGCTCTCTCTGGACCCTGCCTTCTCTGTATGAACAAGCCCAAACTAGCCTGCTACAGGATGATCAGTACATAGTCCAGTTATCTCTGTCTTTCCAGCCAACACACACCCAACCATCCAACCACCAGACGTATGGGAGAGACCATCCTAGACTTGCCAACCCCAACCCAATTTATCAGTTGGCTGTAGGGACTGACCAAGCCCAGCCAATCTCAACGAAGCTTTGCCCATATCTGCAGAACCACCCTGTAGATAAATCTACAGACCTGTAGATTTATTAATAATAAACGCTAAGTCCTTATTGTTTTAAGTCGTCAAGTTTTGAGGTAGCTGGTTATGCATAAATAGCAAACTGATACACCCATTGAGGGAGAAATTCTGCTTCTAGAAATTTGTTGTACAGAAAAACTTGCACAACCACAAAATTACCATAGCTAAGGTTATTCACTGAAGCTTGTTTGTAACTTCAAAACAAAAGTAGTTTGGAGGCATCAATAGGGAATTGTTCATTAAATTATGGTACACCCATACAATGGACTGCAATAAAACTGTGGAATCAGTTTCCACAAGGAAGGCTCTGGGTGAACTCACATAGAATACCTGCCAAGATATACTAGCATTTGCAAGCTAGTTTACTCAGCAATGTTTATGACAAGCTACCATTTGTATGAAAAATAATAAAGCAATAAATGTGTGTTTCATTGTATATACAAATAAATTATTTGAAAAGATACCCAAGAAACTGAAATTTTTAGTTGCCTCTTGGAAAATAAATGGAGTGACTAGGAACAAGAGTAATAAAGATAATTTTTACTATATTTTTTCTATCTTTTGAAAATTAACCCAGGTTAACATATTACCTCTTTAAAAAATAAATAATTATTTTAAGTAGGCCAAAAGACTTTGTACTTGGCTATATCTGGTCAATTAACAAGATAGTTATCTCTGCCTGGATAGGACTTACGATTTTGTTAAGAAATTGTTTAATTCATAATAATTTTAAAATGTGGCCTGTACTAAAACCACAGAAATTGGCAGGAACTTGGTGCCACGCTTGTCTCAATGCACATCCAAGCTATCTGGTCACAGGGCCTCTGCTGGGCCCTCCACTGTAAGAGGGAGCTCTTTATAGCACCCTGGTAAAAGAACTGAAAGAAAAATGCATGTTTCTAAAAAACAAGTAATTTTATTAAAGTTATCTCCTTACAGAAAGAGCATTGTGGATGAAGACATTGTCGCTGCACTACTTTTTAATTGTGAAGAAATCACCAACGATCAGAGGAGAGTTAAAAAAATATTGTTACATCTGAAGAATGAAATAGTGTGTAATTTTTAACACCATGGAAAACTGTATACCATTATATAAAATACAAAAGATAAAGGTACAAAATTGTCTATCCAGTAAGCTATCAACTACATGAAAAGAAAAGAATCCTTGAAGAAAGAAAAAAGGAAGACCTGAAAAGAAATATAGCAATATAGTGGCAGGAATTGTTCATATTTGTTTCTTCTCTTCCTACTTTGTATTAATTCCTAAATTTTCTGTAACATTTATACAATATTTTTAAATTACTATATAGTAAAAATGATAAACAAAAAGTAAGTTTGCCAACAATCTATTATGTCTGATTACAGGATATAAAGAAGTAAATAAGAAATAACATTAATCATAATAATCAAGTATGCTAAATACTTTAATAAACAAGCTCAACACCTAAAAAAGATTTTTTTGTGCCCACTTACAGTTCAGCACAGGTAGCGAGGAGGCTCTCTGCTCCATGAAGTGACTGAGGAACCAGGCTCCTTGCAGCTCCCAGCTCTACCTTACTCTGAGAGTAAGGTTCTGAGAGTGCTCTTCATCCCCCTCCTGGAATAGGAAACAGCAGGAGGAGTACATTTGGAAGTGTGTTACAGCTCAGGCCTGGATGCGGCCTGAATCACCCGGACCACACTCCATGGCTAGAGTTCAGCACGTGGTCCCATGTAACTGCAAGGGACACTGACCAAGTTCTGTAGCTGTGTGCCTAGAAAAAGAAACAGCAGCCATGGCAGACTGTGAGCCAGTCTCTGACATGATCATTGAAAGGTTCATAGAAAAAGAGAACTTTAAGCAATTTCTTAAAAGTTGGGAATGACATAAATTGGGGAAAAATAGGAAAGAAGGTTGGCTGGATAGCTTGGCATGAGAAGGGCAGAGAAAGATAATTAGGTAAATCACTTTCAAGAGAACAAAGAAAAGAAAAAAAAGCCATTAGAAGACCAACCTTGATATTTCGTACTTTTCATCAAAGTTAGAAAAATTTGCTTTAGCATCTAGCAGGGCTGTGTTCCACTTTTAACTCTACCTCTCTGTCTCTGCATGGTCTTGGACAAATTATGTATCAAAACCTAGAATTCTTGAGTGTAAAATGAAGGTAATAATGCCCACCTTACAATATTATGGTAGAATGTTAATAAAATACATAGGAATAATTCAACGAATGAGAGACCTTGCCATTAGGCATTTTCATAGTGCAGAGTCAATTCTGATTCACAATTTTTCTAAATTTTTAGGACATTTTAAGTATCTTAAATCTATTCCTCATTCATCACTCTCTACTTTAAACAATAAACAAACCAGGACAAAAAATAATTATTATTTTTACACTTCAGTAAACAAAAAGGTGAATTACTGAGCACATAAAATGAACATGCTTGACTTACTAATTTAAAGAATGGCTGAATCAGATAATAATTACGAATGTATTTATTCTACTTACATTACATGGTTTCATGCAATTGAATTACCACTTCTTTAATTAAGGGATTTCAGTATTTCTTAGTTTTGATCATTTATTAGCAGAACATAAGACTAACGGGACAACAAAAGAAATTCTCACCGGCTCTTAGGAGCTTTCACAATGTCAAACAACACGGGAAACATCAGAAAAAAACAGGGAAATCATTCTAAAATATTTTCTTACTGTAACTTTTGCCATTTAAACTCACATCATCAGTTTTATTTCATGACTTCTTGTCATCAAATGTTTTTTACTTTTTCTGATGCTTCATTTTGACCATTCTCATAGACTCTGGGAATCAAAACTTTCTGGGCCCCAGTCAGATGGTAATAAACACTTTTGCCTTTTCCCTGACTGATGCCTTCTGCTAGGGACTGTATTAGTCTGTTTTGATGCTGCTGATAAAGACATACCCCGGACTGGGTAATTTATAAAGAAAAAGAGCTTTAATGGATTCTCAGTTCCAAGTAGCTGGGGAGGCCTTATCATCCTGGCAGAAAGTAAAGGTACATCTTTCTTGGTGGCAGGCAAGAGAGAACTTGTGCAGGGAAACTCCCCTTTATAAAACCATCAGATCTCATGAGACTTACTCACTATCACAAGAACAGCATGGGGAAGACCTGCCCCCATGATTCAATTACCTCCCACCCGGTCCCTCCCACAACACATGGGAATTGTGGGAGCTACAGTTCAAGATGAGATTTGGGTGGGTACACAGTCAAACCATATCAAGGACTTCACCACCTGCTCCATGCCTAGTGCTGTGGTGGACCCTGGGGAGCAAAGATGAAAACCCTGATTCTCTGCCTCCGTGATCACACCCAGGGAGGGGACTCAGGCGGCTATAAATCAATGTTGGTGATACTTGTATGCAATCAAGGGTCTGACCCAACCTCACGTACTTAGGGAACTTTTCTCTTTGATTTCTTGTAAGTACAGTATTTATGCCTTGCTGTTTGTGCAACAGTAACAAAAAACTGAAACTGGGTGATTTGTTTGTTTTTCAGATGGAGTCTCCCTCTGTTGCCAGGCTGGAGTGCAGTAGCACAATCTCAGCTCACTGCAACCTCCGTCTCCCGGGTTCATGTGATTCTCCTGCCTCAGCCTCCCGAGTAGCTGGGACTACAGGTGCGTGCCACCATGCCCGGCTAATTTTTGTATTTTTACTAGAGACAGGGTTTCACTATGTTGGCCAGGATGGTCTCAATCTCTTGACCTCATGATCTGCCCACCTCGGCCTCCCAAAGTGCTGGGGTTACAGGCGTGATCCACCACACCCGGCCGAAACTGGGTAATTTGTAAAGAAGAGATACACATCTCTCACAGTTTCGAAAGCTAGGAGTCCAAGATCAAGGCCTTGGTAGGTTCAGTGTCTGGTGAGGGCCCATCTCTCGCTCCAAGATGCTGTCTTGTTGCTGTGTCCTCCAGAGGGAAGGGATGCTGCCTCCTCACCTGGAGGAAGGGACTGAAGGGGAAAAGGTCCAATGCCACGTGAGCCTCTTTTATGAAAACCTTAACTCCATTCAGGAAGGAGAGGCCCTCATGAACTCATCGTCTTTTAAAGGCCCCACCTCTTAATACTATCGCATTGGCCATTATGTTTCAACACGTGAATTTTGGAGGGGACACATTCAAATCATAGCAATTTATAAACATAAACTACCTCTTGTTTATGCCATAGAAGATAGAGGAACCTAAAATAAGGGGAAACACAAGCAAAGCAGAACTGCTCTGTGCATTGCCTTGTTAGAGAGCTCTGTTTGCTGGAAAGGCCCTTGGAACTGCCAGTGTTAGTAGCCCAAAGAGGCTACTTGAAGGGGCTGGAAAGGGTTACAGCCCCCAGGGTATAAGTTAATATATAGCCACATTGCTCTCTAGGTGCAAGAAAACAATCATGGCATCAGAGTTGTACATAAAAACAATCCTTCCCTTACAGAATTCTGTTGAGTGCATGCCTCCTAAGGATGGAAGCCTTCCCTCTATGACAGCCACGCGAGGCACGGCCCCCAGCAGCCATGTGCAAGCTTGCCTATGGAAAAATCAAATGAAATGGAACCTGTGGCTGAGGCTTTCTTGGAAACGACATGGGTGTCTGGGAACAAGAAGCTTTAGATTTACAGTGATCTTTTTTTTTTTAAATGTTTCGCATTGTGATGTTCAAACTTTTGTACCTGTGGTGATGTGAAAAAACCACGTTAAGCCTTCACTACATGCCAAGACTTGAACATTGATTTTTAAGACTGAGCAAGTGAAATCAGGTTCTTAAATGTCTCAATTCTATTTCCACAGCTAGAAACACCCAGAAAACAGGAGGCCATTTTGCAAATAACTCAGAAAGGCGTTTGAAACTGAGGTGATAGAGACCACCAGGAAGAAAGGGGAAAGAGGGTTTACCTGGAAGGAAAGACTTAAGGAAGATGTGGAAATTATACTCTGAGATAAGGGCAAAAAAAGGTAAACAAGGTAAACAAGGGTAAACAAGGAATCCCATTCAGGCGCTGAAATCACCACAGACATTTACTGGGCTGTGACTGTGTCAGGCATTGTTCTAGCCGGGTTATATGTATTCATTCCATTTAGTCTCACCGGGCTAATGAAATGGACACTACTGACCAGGCGCAGTGGCTCACGCCTGTAATCCCAACACTTTCGGAGGCAGAGGCAGGCAGATCACCTGAGGTTAGGAATTCGAGACCACCCTGATCAACGTGGTGAAACCCTGTCTCTACTAAAAATAAAAAAATTAGCCAGACATGGTGGCAGGTGCCTGTAATCCCAGCTACTCAGGAGGCTAAGGCAGGACAATCGCTTGAACCCGGCAGGTGGAGGTTGTAGTGAACTGAGACTGTACCACTGCACTCCAGCTTGCGAGACAGAATGAGACCCTGAAAAAAGAAGGGAAGGGGAGGGGATGGGAAGGGAGAGGAGGGGAGAGGAAGGGAAGGGAGGGGAGGGGAGGGGAGCAGAGGGGAGGGGAGGGGAGGGGAGCAGAGGGGAGGGGAGGGGAGGGGAGCAGAGGGGAGGGGAGGGGAGGGGAGGAGAGGGGAGGGGAGGAGAGGGGAGGGGAGGGGAGGAGAGGTGAGGGGAGGGGAGGGGGGAAAGGAAGGGAAGTAAGGGAAGGAAGGAAGAAAGGAACGAAGGAAGGAAGGGAGGGAGGGAAAGAAATAAGGAAGGAAAAAAAGAAAGAAAGAAAGAAAGAAAGAAAGAAAGAAAGAAAGAAAGAAAGAAAGAAAGAAAGAAAGAAAGAAAGAAAGAAAGAGAAAGAAAGAAAAAGAAAGAAAGAAAGGAGGGAGGGAAGAAGAAAGGAAGGAAGGAAGGAAGAAAGAAAGAAAGATACTATTGTTACCTTCGTCAGGGATCCGAAGCAGAGAGTGGGGTCACCAGTGGATACTGACACACAGCTTTGCAGCCAGTAGGAGGTGTAAAAATTGAAGGCAAAGTAACTGGTCTCCAAAGTCTGCATTTATAGCCTTTATACTACACACCCTCCTATCCAAAGAAGAGCAAGATACACACACAATGTATTAGGTAATACCTGTAGCCACATGTAATTTGGTTTATTCAGAATTGACTCAGAAAAGGTATAAATCCTAGTGAGATTTTAGATATGACCTCAAGTCATATCTAAAACACACACACAAATGAGATACATCCAGGTCCTGTTTTGCACTTGGTCTAATCAACTTTATGTATCTGTTTAGACTGAGAGCTCCTATATCACTAACTCTTAATAATTACAAATAATCTCTAGGAGTTTGCATACTATTTACTAAGCTCTCCTCTCAGCATTGTGCATACTTTCACCTATGGCATCCTCAGAATAGCCTTAGGAGGTAGTGGATCGGTTAAAATAATGCTGTGGGGAGGCCAAGGAGGGTGGATCATCTGAGGTCAGGAGTTCAAGACCAGCCTGGCCAACATGGTGAAACCCCGTCTCTACTAAAAATACAAAAATTAACCAGGCAAGGTGGCCCGTGCCTGTAATCCCAGCTACTTCAGGAAGCTGAGGCAGGAGAATCACTTGAACTGGGGAGACGGAAGTTGCAGTGAGCCGAAATCACACCACTGCACTCCAGCTTGGGCAACAGAGCAAGACTCCATCTCAAAAATAAATAAATAAATAGATAAATAAGTAAATAATGCTGTAACGAGCCAATCTCAAAAGATATGATGGCTCAAGCACAGCAGAAGTTCATTTCTTGCTCATATATATATATATATATATATATTTTTTTTTTTTTTTTTTTTTTTTTTTTTGAGACGGAGTCTTGCTCTGTCACCCAGGTTGGAATGCAGTGGTGCGATCTCTGCTCACTGCAACCTCTGCCTCCCCGGTTCAAGTGATTCTCCTGCCTCATCCTCCAGAGTAGCTGGGACTATAAGTGCTCACCATCACACACAGATAATTTTTGTATTTTTAGTACAGATGGAGTTTTACCATGTTGGTCAGGCTGGTCCCAAACTCCTGACCTCAGGCGATCCACCTGCCTCAGCCTCCCAAAGTGCTGAGATTACAGGTGTTAGCCACCGCACCCAGCCTTGCTCACATGTAACTTTCATCAGTGTTCCTATTGGAAGGTGACTCTCCTCCAAGCAGTGACTCGGGGACCCAGACTCCTCCCATCTTGTGGTCCTGTCATCTTCAAAATGTGGCTTCCAAGTCACGATGCTTGTGTGTATTATGAGGGTGGAAAAGGAATTCACATGTGAAAATAAGAAAGTGGTACACATTCTATTCATTCATTTATTTACTCATTTATTTATTCATGTACTTACTGATTGACCTATGTATTTACTGGCTGTTACTCAAGAACTTGGCCATACCTATCCAAAGGAGAAGTAAAATGTGGTCTGGCAGTATGCCCAGGAAAAAGGGTGATTGTTTGGGAACAGCACTCCAGTCTTTGCCATGGCTAAGTATATTAATATCCCCATTTTATAGATTAGTAAATGTTGGCACAGGAGAGTAAATAACTTACCCAAGTCATACAGTTGTTAAGTATCAGAGCCTGGATTCAAACCCAGGTAGTCTGGTCCAAGAGTCCTGCTCTTAACAGAGATGACTGATTGTTTCTCCCTAAAGATGTGATGAATTGAATGAAGCACCTGTGGGTACGTCACGTTCCATTTCTCAGCAGGACAGGCAGAGAAGGAGCACATTTCCTTCTTTTGAAGCCTTATCCCTCCTTCCTTCTTTCTTCCATCCCCTCATTGCCATTTAACTTATACTTTAGTGGATTCTTGTACAAGATTTCTCTATCAACAGCTCCTACCAATACTAAGAAAGTTTTTGGTATTGAGTTCCAAATTTCAAAACTCTTATCACAGACTTGAATAGAAGCAGCAGTTACTACAGCACTGTGATACTTGAATGACAGCAAGTCCTCCAGCCCAGTAAACTCCTACACTAAAATGAAATGGATGAGTGAGAATCCTTTTTTATACTGGAACTTGAAAGTATAAAGGATATTCTATCAATTATAAAACTTTTTTCTATGAAAAAATTACTTTTAGATTCTGTAATTTTTTTCCCTAAATGTTTTAGTCTCATTTCTCTTACATCCCTTTGCCTTTATTTCTAAGGCCTTGATCCACATTGAGTTAATATTTGAAAATAAGAAGTCTCACATGCACACGTATATTTATTGTGGCACTATTCACAACAGCAAAGACTTGGAACCAACCCAAAAGTCCAACAATGATAGAATGGATTAAGAAAATGTGGCACATATACACCATGGAATACCATGCAGCCATAAAAAATGATGAGTTCATGTCCTTTGTAGGGACATGGATGAAATTGGAAATCATCATTCTCAGTAAACTATCGCAAGGACAAAAAACCAAACACCGCATGTTCTCACTCATAGGTGGGAATTGAACAATGAGAACACATGGACACAGGAATGGGAACATCACACTCTGGGGATGGGGACTGTTGTGGGGTGGAGGGATGGGGGAGGGATAGCATTAGGAGATATACCTAATGCTAAATGACGAGTTAATGGGTGCAGCACACCGGCATGGCACATGTATACATATGTAACTAACCTCTGCACATTGTGCACATGTACCCTAAAGCTTAAAGTATAATAATAATAAAATAAAATAAAAAAAGAAAATAAGAAGTCTCATAAAGGAACTATATTGTACTTACGAAAAAGCTGCTTGTTTTCAGTGCTGTGCTCATAACTCTTCCCTCTCAGTAAGCCCTGTCCTTCAGGGCTCATTCATCTCTACCTTTCCACACCCCACTCGGTTTATGTCATCGTTTGAACTCTGCTTCCTCACAGAGCCTGCCAGTGGTCAGGACACGGAATGGGCCTGTGACTCTAGGCCTCCCCACAAGCTGAGTTTTGGGTTCTCAGAGTCTTCCCAGTTCTTAGAGACAAATCTCCCCAAACACTGTCGTTCTGTCTGACTACCAATGTCCCTGCTACAATTTCCGTTTCTATCCTTCGAGCTGACCCCCAGTCCTGACTTGGTCACATTAGACTGCACTACTGCCCTCCCATCCCACCCTCCTGCTTTGGAGGAAAGTTAAGTAGTTCTGCAGGCAGATCATTTTTTTCTTGCATAAATGTAGCCAGTCCTTTTTTCTCCCAACTAGCCACTGTTGATGAGTTCCCATTTTGCCTCAGAGCGTAAAGCATTACTACTGAGACCTTGGATAGCACTAGGGAAATACTAACCACGTTCAGATACCTAGGTTAGCCACACTTAGATTATATTTACCAAACAACTCCTTTTTTCCCTAGGCATACAGTTGAACAACATTTTCAAACCTCCCTTTTAGTTAGTTGTTGCCACATGCTTGAGTAATACCAAAAGAAAAATGAATAAAAAGATGTGTACCACTCCCTCAATCCTCACGCTAATTCTTTTCCACATAATGCACACAAGCACAGTGACTTGGAAGCCACATTTTTGAAGATGGCAGGATCACAAGACAGAAGGAGCCTGGGTCCCTGCGTCACTGTTTGGAGGAGAGTCACCTTCCCATCGGAACACCTGATGAAAGTTGTATGTGAACAAGAAATGAACTCTGTTGTGCTTGAGTCATGATACCTTTTGGGGTTTTTGTTGTTGTTGTTGTTGTTACAGCATTATTTTGACAAATCTACAACCTCCTAGGGCTATTCTGAGGGTGAAATGAGTGAATGCATGTATCCTGCTTAGAGGGGAGCTTAGTAAATAGTATGCGAACTCCTAGGAAATGTTTGCTATTATTATTACCAAAAGTTAAAGAGATGTGGAGGTTCTCAGTCTAAGCAGATAAATATAGTTGATTAGGCAAGTGTTAAATATGACCTCAATGTATCTCATTTGTATGTTTTTTTTAGATAATCAAGTTTCCCATTAAGAAAGCCACAGATGAAGGGCATCAAGTATCATTCATTCAACAATCAGCCAAATTGGACTGAGCACAAACTCTACACCAAACCTTAGGATTCATCTATAAAACAGCTTTGCTACTTGAAGTGTGGTTCTCAGACAAGCAGCATCAGCATCACCTGGAAGCTTATTAAAAACTACAGACTCTCAGACCCCCTCCTAGACCCACTGACTCAGAAGACGCATTTTGACAAGTTCCCTAGGTAGCTCATATGCACACTGAAGCTTCAGAAGCTTTCTAAAAACGGATACCGTCCCTGACATCAGAGTACTGTCCATCCGTGAAAAGGAAGAGGAGAAAGTAATTAACCCTGGCAGGGAAAATCAGGAAAGACTTTACAGCTGAAAAGTTTTGTTTTTTAATTTGGATCTTGAAGGATAAATCAAAGTTTACCAGATGGAAAAATAAATGCAGGCAACTTTGATAAAGAAGCTAGAGTGTAAAATGACACAGCCATGAAGGACTGTGATCTTTTCCTGTGGGGTTGCAAAGACAGTCTGTGGGCTGACTGTGAGGGCAGAACCAGAAAACATCTTCAAATTTACGTACACAAGGAGCTTGGATCCAGACCCCAAATTCGGAACACTTTGCAACCTGCTCTCCTGCACACCAAACCCTAAGCTTGGAACAGGAGCCTTATCCTGTTCATGAAATTGAACGGGCGGCCTCCAACGATAGGTGTCACCATTTTCATGGGGCTTATGGTAAATACCACTGAAGATATCCAACCCTAAGCCCTGAATCAAGAGCCTCTGAGTACCCTGGAGGAGGAGGAGAGACTGCTCACTTGCCTAACACCCTGGGTTCCCTTAAAATCATGGGAAAGTTCACCTCAGCTGGGGCAGGGGTGGTGCAAAGTAGGATGATGCTGAGCTTACCGGGTAAGGCAGCAACTATACCTATCTGGGGGGTTAAGAGACAGCAAATGAAAATGGATCCCTCAAAACCTGGCATCATCCACAAAAGGTAAAAACAGATGGATACATGATGAAGGCTGTTTTTTTAGTATCAAAATAATTTAAAACTGTCATGGTATTTTAAAATTGTACTCCACAAATGCTTAAAAATGAAACAATATTTGAGGTTGCAGGGCAGCTCCCAGGACGAGGGACTTTCTCACAGGGCACAAGCATTGTGTTTGCTCATCTTCCCACCAATCCTACAAAGCATTTTCCGCTGTCAGTCACATTTTCTAGAAGAAATCAAATTGGAGAATCCAACCATATTTAAGTGAAACTGCATTCTAATGCTGGACCCATCACTTATTACCTGATACCACACTCCCTCTAGAAAACATACCCCTCCCATTCCTGAGTCTCCCCAGTGGTTAACCCCAAACATATCAAGTTTGCAGTTGATGGCACACACCCTGTGGCTTTGCATATTGTATTAAACAGCATTACCCATGCCCTCCAGTGTCTATCATGGAAGCTGATCCTCCTACATACTCCAGCCTGGGTAACACCATGCTTTACCGTACACTTCCAATACTACCAACTTACCAACACTACCAAGTGTACCAAGCCATAAAGCATTGCCAATAAGGTATAGTGTACGTTATAACTGGTAAGTTTAAGTGCATGGTACACCAGCTACACCATACACTTTGCCTTACTGGAAATGTTGTAATGGCTTGTGGCTAAATTTAGCTGGCTAAATAAATAAGCATTTTATCATGCTGCCACTGAAGGTGACAAACCTTCCCCATCCCCTCCTTGTGTCTATGTATAGGCTAATCTCCTCATGAAAGAATTTGTGATTTAAAATTTCATTTTGCCTTCACCTACAATATACTATTTCCAGAAGAGCTCTGGGAATACAAAATGGAAAGGCAAGAACCATCTTGACAATTCCCTCTCCAGCCAGCAAAGCCGTCCCTGGGAAGATCGTACCCTCCAGCACTCATCAAAAGTAATTACCCTGGAGAGGGAACGCGGTTTGGAAAAATAAGACCATTTCCATTATTACTTTCTTGTATTAAATAATAAATATTTAACACGATAAAGTTAAAGCAATCAAGATGACAAATGATAAAGAAAAAGGGTATGAGGTACAAAAATACTACTTGCTCTCCAGAGAGTTGTTCCCAAGCAAAATAAACAATAAAATACTTTCATTGTTTTTTTAGCATTTTCTTCTAGCTTTATTTGAGAATTAAATTCTCCCATTGGGTTTAACCTGAGACCTAGTCTAACACTGAATCTTAGATGTTTGGCTTCAAACAGACCACAAACTCACGCAGGAAACCTGGGATTTACAAAGGAGTGTGTGCAACCAAAAAGTGTTTACAAGCTTTGATGAGCAAGTCCAGATACAAATTCTTTTTAACACACTAATTTTCTCTGCCACAAAAGGAATTTATATTGTGAGAGCAGGCGTTCTACATGCAGAAGTTAAAAAGAGAACAATAATCCAGTTCCTAGCAGGCAATATCGGGAAAAAATAATATTAATACAATGAGAAATGTTGAGCTGATTTTTAATATGATTTTCTTAACACTTTTAAAATATTTCAATGGTTATTGCAATGAAGTTGGTGCCAATTCTTCTTTATGTCCAGAAATACAAGATCAATTTGGACCTTAAATTTGCACAGGCAACTTATTACTAAAGCCTGCTTTCTGAATAGGTGAATGGGCAGCTATCTACAATACACAATTCAAAGAGCCTAGATTTTGTTTCCCAAAACAAATCTTACAACCTGGTTGGCTGAAATCTCACCATGAAAGCACTTTTGATCTGGTACAAAAGTAGCCTAAATATTGCTGAGCTACATATAGGGAAAGGGATGGAGTTTTATTTTTTCAGCACTTACTTGGTCCCAAGAAATTGTTAGGCAGCTGGGTGCAGTGGCCCATGCCTGTCATCCCAGCACTTTGGCAGTCCAAAGCAGGAGGATCATTTGAGCCCAGGAGTTCAAGATCAGCCTGGGCAATAGAGTAAGACCTTGTCTCTACAAAAAAATTAAAAAATTAGCCAGGCATGGTGGCACATGCCTGTTGTCCAGCTACTCAGGAGGCTGACAGAGCCAGAGAGACAGAGCCAGACCCTTTCTCAAAAAAAAAATATACACATATATATATTATATACAACATATATTAGGTACTTAACAAGTTACCTAATATATAATATATATTATATACAAAATATTTAATATATAGTATATACCATTATATATACTATATATTATATAAAATACATAATATATAATATATATAATGGTATATAGTATATATTATCTTAATATATGTAATTTATATATATACTACATATTTTCATATATAGTATATATATATTTATATATAATTTATATATATAATTTTTATGTGCCAATTATATATACTATATATATTTTTATATATACAATTTTATATAATATATAATTTTACAGATATATTTTTATGTACTAATTGTATATATACTAAATACATAATATATATACTATATATACTATATATAATATATATTATATATACTCATTATATATAGTATATATTATATACACTTTATATATAGTATATATATTATATATACTAATTATATATAGTATATATATTATATATACTAATTATATATAGTATATATAATATATATACTAATTGTATATACAGTATATATTATATATACTTATTGTATGTATAGTATATATAATATATATACCAATTATATATAGTATATATATACTTTATATATAGTATATACATTATATATACTAATTATATATAGAGTATATATATAATATGTACTAATTATATATAGTATGTATATTATATATTATATATACTAATTATATATAGTATATATATTATATATATTCTATATACTAATTATATACAGTATATATATTATATATTATATATACTAATAATATATATAGCATATATAGTTGTATATATACTACATAGTATATATGATAGTATATATACTACTATATATACTATATATGTATAGTATATATATAGTATAGATACAGTATACTATGTATACTATATATGTATAGTATACTATATAGTATACATATAGTATACTATATATACTATTACATATACTAATTATAGATTTTTACATATAATTTATATATACTATGTATAGCATATATAGTATATATAATATATAGTGTATATATAATATATACTAATTATATATTTTTATAAATATAATTTATATATATAAATATATACTATATAATATATACTATATATAGTGTATATATACTATACCTACACTATATATAGTGTATATATACTATACCTACACTATATATAGTATATATATACTATACCTACACTATATATAGTGTATATATACTATATACTATAAATAGTATATATACTATACATACACTATGTACTATATATACTGTATACACACTACATATAGTATATATACTGTATATACACTACATATAGTATATATACTGTATATACACTACATATAGTATATATACTGTATATACACTACATATAGTATATATACTGTATATACACTACATATAGTATATATACTGTATATACACTACATATAGTATATATACTGTATATACACTACATATAGTATATATACTGTATATACACTATATCCCATATATAGTGTATATATAGTATATACACTATATACTATATATACTATATGAACACTATATATAGTATGTATATACTATATATAGTATATACATACTATATATAGTCTATATATGGTATATATAGTCTATATATAGACTATATATAGTATACATACGATATAGACTATATATATCCTATATATATTAATTATAAATTTTTATATATAATTTATATATATACTATATATAATATGGATACTATATATTTATATAATATATAGTATATATACATTTCTATAAATATATAATATATTTACATATTATATAAATATATATTATATAATATATATTCATATATTATACAATATATATTTATATAATATATACTATATATTTATATAATATATGAATATATAATATATTTAGATACTATATAAATATATAATATATTTAGATAATATATAAATAATATAATATAATATATAAATATATATTTAGATGATATATAAATATATTATATATTTAGATGATATATAAATATATTATATATTTAGATGATATATAAATATATAATATATTTAGATAATATATATATATTTAGATAATATATAAATATATAATATGTTTAGATAATATATAAAGATATTATATAGTTAGATAATATATAAATATATAATATATTTAGATAATATATAAAGATGTAAATATTTTTATATATTATCTAAATATTTAGATAATATATAATATTTTTATATATTATCTAAATATATATTTCTATATTATCTAAATATGTATAAATATATTATATATTTATATATTTCTAAATATATTATGTATTTAGAAATATATAATATATTTAGATATATACAAATAATATATTTATATATTATCTAAATATACAATATATTTATATATTATATATAATATACTATATATTATGTAAATAATATATTATATCATATATTATATCATATATTATATAAATAATATATGATATAATATATGATATAATATATAATATATAATTATATAATATATTATATATACATTTATATAATATATAATTATATAATATGTTATAGATACATTTATATATCATATAATTCTATAATATATTATAGATACATTTATATAATATATTATAGAATTATATAATATATTATATAATTCTATAATATATTATAGATACATTTATATAATATATTATATAATATATTATGTATACATTTATATATTATATAATTACATAAATATATTCTATATAATTTTATATATCTTAAACTATATATAAAATTAAGTACCACATATAATATACTTAAGATATCTAATATATAAATATATATAAATATATTTATATTATAATATATATTTTTATAGTATATATAGTTTTTATATGTGTATATATTATATATTTTATATATTGTATATTTTATATAGTTATTTATTTATTGTATATTTATATGTTATATAAGTATATATTTATATAAATATATTATATAAATATATATTTGTATAAATACATTATATATAACATATATTTATATATATTAGATAGCTTAAGTATATAATATATGGTACTTAATTTTACATATAACTTAATAATTTAGCTAATATACATATTTTTTGTATATTATATAATATGTATTATATTATATGTTATATATTATATATTGTATATTATATTACATATTATATATGTAATATATATTACATATTATATATGTAATATATATTACATACTATATATTATATATAATGTATATATGTATTAAACATATATATGTTTAATATATAATATATGTAATATATATTATACACTGTATAATATATTTTTATATATTATATATTGTATATTTTATAGATTATATATTATATATATATAAGGTAATTTATTAAGTACTTTGATCTTCCCAACAGCCTAATAAGGAATGTTAAATACACCTAATTTCCAAATGACAAGCCGGTCTCACAGAAATGTAAAACACAGCATCTACAGTCCATGCTCACAGAAGGGAAGAGTGAATGTTGGTAACAGTGCAACTATTGCCAGAGTCAATCCCTGCCTTTGCAGTCTACCACCCTATACAACCCGGAAGGAATATGGCATTAGGATTCCTTGGCCAAACCCCAGGAGTGATTGGTTTACACTCTTGTCACGTGGCTGAGAATCAGCCTGAACCTCTTGGATCAGCCCTAGAACATTGGAAAATAATAGGACCTGGGTTGAAACAGCCCCATTCATCTCTATCAGGCTGGTTTAAGCATCAGAGAGACAGTAGCCAGGGCTGTGCTGTTTGTACCCATAACTTCTCCTATTGTGGTAAAAGTCATTTGTAGGCCGGGCGCGGTGGCTCACGCCTGTAATCCCAGCACTTTGGGAGGCCGAGGCGGGCGGATCACGAGGTCAGGAGATCGAGACCATCCCGGCTAACACAGTGAAACCCCGTCTCTACTAAAAATACAAAAAATTAGCCGGGCGTGGTAGCGGGCGCCTGTAGTCCCAGCTACTCGGGAGGCTGAGGCAGGAGAATGGCGTGAACCCGGGAGGCGGAGCTTGCAGTGAGCCGAGATCGCGCCACTGCACTCCAGCCTGGGCGACAGAGCGAGACTCCGTCTCAAAAAAAAAAAAAAAAAAAAAAAAAAAAAGTCATTTGTAATGTCCTAGGGCATCCTAAAAAAAAACATGACCACAGAAGCCGACAGAAAAGTGAGGAAGGAACCGAATGCTATCATTTGCAGTCGCTTCTGGATTAGATGGATTGCAGGGCCCAGGGCTGGCGGTTAAGGATGGCTGCCTGGGTTCTCCTGATGCTGAACAAATTCCAGGCACAGACTCCTGACCTTTTGCTACCTAAACTTCTATCCAGGCCCCTACAATAATGGAGCTGTTTACAGGTGAATGTAATTTATGTAAATATGGATTTTGCTGGAGTCTTAAGGGTCTTCATAAAACATCTGCAAAACTAATGAAAAGTTGTTTAGT
Source organism: Pan paniscus (assembly GCF_029289425.2). NCBI lineage: Eukaryota > Metazoa > Chordata > Mammalia > Primates > Hominidae > Pan > Pan paniscus. The sequence continues at coordinate 20,924,040 of NC_073256.2, forward strand.
ACAGTAAAAAAACCCAAGACTTCTATCTGAGTGCATAAATGTCTCTAAATGTGTAAGGGTTAAGGAAGAAAAGAAACCAACTGCCTCAGGAGACATTCAAATTATTCCAGTCTTTCTGGAAAAAAGTGACTGTGGAGGAGTTGTAAATCTTTTCATTGTGCCACTAATTGCTACCAAGGAGAGCATTCCGACGCAGGCTGCCAAGGCTGGGGAGGACAAGGTTCCCTCTTGAGTTCTTTAAAAGCTGGGCCATTGGTGAGTTCTGAAGGAGTCTGTGCACCCACACTTGAAGGTCTCTTTTAACTGCATGGTTCTCTACATCCATAATTAACAATCTCAAATTTTAAGACCCTTACAATTATAAAACAGTTTCTATCAAAGCAGTGTTTTCAAACTTTAAAGTTTTAGATGATAGGTTTGCAAGAGAGGAGAATTATGTTTATTATCTACTTTGTATCTAGGTGCATGGTTCTCTCATTTAAGGCTTCAGTTTCCATGGAAACAGGCTGTGGAGCAATGTATGGTTATCAGGAACATTTCCTTTAACACCTCCCAGTCTTTCAAAAGTACTTGCAACCAGCCTACCTATATAAAATCTTAAGTCTTTATAATTAAATTTACATGTATTAAAAGTACTAAGCCCCCAACAGATAAATAGAAACCATGCATGAAGAGACAATAAACACTTGTCATTCATTCATGCAGTATGACTGAGTGTTCCACAACTGCCACCCATCGAGCCCCGCTCCGAGGGAAAAAAGAGAGAGAAGACCCAGCTTCTAACCACTAGACACGTACACTTCACACACTGTGGAACTGATTAAGAAACACTGAGAAATGCCAGCCTGACTAGTAATAACAGAACAGCAAATGTACAAAATTAAAGAGCCCCATCATTCAAGCTACCAACTTTGGGAAACTGTGATAGCAACCAGTGTTTGTAAGGCACTGAAACGGGAGCTCTGTGCTGCTGGTTGCTTTTTGAAACATCAAATCCAGTTCTTCTACTTCTGAAAAATAACTCTAATGGGAAAATAGGTTATGCATAAAGATATTTACAGTAACATTATTTTTAATTGTGGAATACTGGAAAAAATGGATATTCAACAATAATGGAATCATTATATTCCATTGGCAGAACTGCATTTAGGCATTAAAATAATACCCATGAAGATTATAAAAAAATGGAAAATTCCTATTTATGTCAACTCTAAAGAGAGATTTGTGTGCACAGTTTGACAGTTACCATTAAAAAGTTTGTGTTAAAAAACAAACAATGGGGAAAGGATTCCCTTTTTAATAAATGGTGCTGGGAAAACTGGCTAGCTACATGCAGAAAATGGAAATTGAACCCTTCCCTTACACCTCATACAAAAATAATCTCAAGGTGGATTAAAGACTTAAACATAAAACATAAAACCATAAAAAACCTAGAAGAAAACCTAGCAATACCATTCAGGACATAGGCATGGGCAAAGACTTCATGACTAACACACCAAAAGCAATTGCAAGGAAAGCCAAAATTGACAAATGGGATCTCATTAAGCTAAAGAGCACAGCAAAAGAAACTATCATCAGAGTAAACAGGCAACCTACAGAATGGGAGAAAATTTTTGCAAATCTATACATCTGACAAAGGGCTAATATCCAGAATCTACAAGGAACTTAAACAAATTTACAAGAAAAAAAAACCCCATCAAAAAGTGGGTGAAGGATATGAACAGACTCTTCTCAGAAGACAGTATATATGCAGCCAACAAATATATGAAAAAAAGCTCATCATCACTGGTCATTAGAGAAATGCAAATAAAAACCACAATGAGATACTATCTCATGCCAGTTAGAACGGCGATCATTAAAAAGTCAGGAAACAACAGATACTAGAGACGATGTGGAGAAATAGGAATGCTTTTACACTGTTGGTGGGAGTGTAAATTAGTTCAACCATTGTGAAAGACAGTGTGGCGATTCCTCAAGAATCTAGAACCAGAAATACCATTTGACCCAGCCATCCCATTACTGGGTATATACCCAAAGGATTATAAATCATTCTGCTATAAAGACATATACACACATATGTTTATTGCAGCCCTGTTCACAATAGCAAAGACTTGGAGCCAACCCAAATGCCCATCAATGATAGACTGGATAAAGAAAATATGGCACATATACACCATGGAATACTATGCAGTCATAAAAAAAGAATGAGTTCATGTCCTTTGCAGTGACATGGATGAAGCTGGAAACCATCATTCTCACCAAACTAACACAGGAACAGAAAACCAAACACCACATGTTCTCACTCATAAATGGGAGTTGAACAATGAGAACACATGGACACAGGGAGGGGGAACATCACACACCAGGGCCTGTTGGGGGGTGGGGGGCAAGGGGAGGGAGAGCATTAGGACAAATACTTAATTTATGCGGGGCTTAAAACCTAGATTATGGGTTGATAGGTGCAGGAAACGACCATGGCACATTTATACCTATGTAACAAATTTGCACATTCTGAACATGTATCCCAGAACTTAAAGTAAAATAAAAATTAAAAAAATAAAAATTCAGTAAGAATTAAAAATGGGTATAATTTCCACAGCTCTGGAGTAGGTCCATTGTTCCAATAAATACCTCTCATTTATTGACTGATGGCTGAAAAAAAAAGTTTGCATTCAAATAAAGACTGAACATTAATATCCCAAATTATTAACAATAGTCCTTTTTATGGCATAATTTTCCTTCTTTCTAATTATCTATATATTCAAATTTCTGTAACAAATACAGTCGGCCCTCTGTATCCAACCATGCATCAAAATATTAGGGGGAAAAAAACAGTACAATACTGAAAAATGATACAAACAAAAAATATAGTATAAGTATTTACATAGCATTTACATAGTATTAGATACCATAAGTAATCTAAAGATGATTTAAAGTATAGTCATACATTGCTTACTGACAGGATACGTTCTCAGAAATCTGTTGCTAGGTGAGTTTGTCATTGTGAAAACATCACAGAGTGTACTTAAACAAACCTAGATTGCGTAGCCTACTAACACCTAGGCTATATGAGATAGCCTACGGCTCCTAGGCTACAAACTTGAATAGCATATTACTGTAACACGATGTTAAGTATTCATATATCTGAACATCTCTCATCTCTAAACATAGAAAAAGTACAGTAAAAATACATTATAAAAGATTAAAATGGTAACCTTATAGGGCACTTAACATGAACAACTGTAAGTTGCTCTAGGTGGTCAGTGAGTGAGTGATGAGTGAATATGAAGGCCAAGGACATGACTGTACGCTACTGTGGGCTTTATAGAAACTGCGCATTTGGCCTACACTGAATTTATATAATCATTTTCTTTATCAATAATAAATTAACCTTAGCTTACTGTAATGTTTTTCCTTTATAGGCTTTTAAATTTTCTAACTTTTGACTCTTTTCTAATAACACTTAACTTAAAATACAAACATGTTTACAGCCATCCAAAAAAGATATATTTTTTATGTCATCATTCTACAAGTGTTTTTCTATTTTTAAAATGTCTAATATTTTTTAATTTTTTTAAGTTTTTCGCTAAAAACTAAGACATACACACATTTGCCCAGGTCTGTACAGGCTCAGAATCATCAACATCAGTGTCTTAACTTCCACCTCTTGTCCCACTAGAAGATTTTCAGTGGCAGTGACATGCACGGAGCTGTCACCCCCTAGGATAACAATGCCTTCTTCTGGACACCTCCTGCAGGACCTCCTCAAGGCTATTTCACAGTTAATATTTTTTATAAGTAGAAGGAGAATACTCTAAAGTAATAAGAATAAAAAGTATAGTATAGTAAATGCATAAACCAGTAACATAGTCCTTTATTAGCCTGCTCACATCTTATGTACTGGACACCATTGTAAGTGCTAGACTTTTACACAGGTGGCAGTGCAGTGCAGTAGGTTTGTTTACATTGGTGTCCTCACAAACAGCAAGTAATGCATCGCGCTATGACATTAAGATGACCACAACATCCGTAGGTAGTAGGAATTTTTCAGCTCCATTATAATCTTATGGAAACACCATTGTATATGCAGTCTGTCGTTGACCAAAATGTGATTATGTAGCACATGGCTATATATGGGAAGATGTGGGTAGGGTATATGCAAATATTGTGCCATTTTACATATGGGGCTTGAGCATCCACAGATTTTGGTATCATTGAGGGTCCTGGAACAAACACCTGCAGATACGGAGGCCCAGGTGTATACAGTAGTCCCCCTTGTCCATGGTTTTGCTTTCCAAAATGTTAGTTAAACATCGTCAAGCATGGTTCAAAAATATTAAATGGGAAATTCCAGAAGTAAACATTTACATACGTTTTTGCAACATATTTTCATAACTGTTCCATTTTATTATTGTTGTTAATCTCTTATTGTGCCTAATTTATAAATTAAACTTTGTGATAGGTGTGTATATATAGGAAAGAACAGTATATATAGGGTTCAGTACTGTCTGACGTTTCAGACTGGGGGTCTCGGAACGAATCCTTCAAGGATACGGGGGCCGTATTGTCACTTTTAATTGCGTCACCAAACAAGACTGGGGAGTTTCTGCCAATACATCTCCTCTTTTCCATGATTATCCTTCACCACAAAATGGCCAAAGAAAACATCACACTTATAAAATAGACACTGCCTAAAGAATACACGTAAAATTTAAACAGTACATCCATAGCCCTTTCCAAAAAGGAAATGCAGGATTTGTTTTTAAGATGAGATCACTGAGAATGGTCCGAGATGACTGTCTAGGATCCCTGAGCCCTGAAACAAGTCAGTGTGAGTCCAGTAATGGGACTGCATCAGAGTCCATTGGACTTCAGGAGTGCAGGAGGGTGTCATGAGTTACACTCCACCATTTAAGGTCAGTGTAGAAAATCTGCTGCCTCTGTGGAACAGTCATCTACCCCAGTTTGAAGACTTGCTTTTCCTAAATTTGTCACTGACAAGCAAGATGTGGAACTGGCTCTTTCAGTGACTCCGTTTCCTCATTTTTCAGGTGAATTCCCTTTAAGGGGGAACTCCCTGCCTTAACAAGTCACTTTGAGATTTTACTTAGCCATAATTGTGAAAACACCTTGGAAAGTCATGTTGTGCACTCTTTTTTGGCCACCCAGAATGTGTGAGCCCTACTCCTGGGTTTGGGGAATTCCCTGCCTAAGAAATATTGGTGGGAGGTAGAAAACTCCCTCCTCCCTAGACAGAAAAGGGCACAGGCTATGCCAGCCTCACTCTGTCCCTGGAAGCTAGCATGCATGCCCTTGCACAGCGAGGCTGCCTCCCAGATGCACCTGGTCCACCTGAACTAGACCAAGACATGCTCTGGCCACAGTGTGGCTGCAGCAAGGTCCAGCTCCTGAGCCAGTGGGAACCCCAGCAGCACTGTGGATGACTCCAATATCAGGACTAGAGCTTGACACTAAGCGGGGTGAACAGTGATGTATTCTTCAGAGCAATTTTATGACAAGGTTTGGGGTATGTGCCTGGTTCTTTAACCTTCCTGGCAATCATGTAACCTATCCAACATTCTTTTTTAAAATACCATCATTTTATAGTTCTTAAACCTGCCAGAGTTGATTGGGTTGCTTGTAACAAAAAAATGATGACTGATGGAAATAATAAGGAGTAGTATTTTTCCCAAATAAAATATGGTATTAACATGCTAACCTTTTTTAAAATCTCTGGCTTTCAACATCTGTAACTATTAAGTGCATACTTAGAGATGAGCTCTCAAATATAAATTCAAGAGGTATTGCCTCCCTTGTTTCAATCTAAATTTATATTCTAAATTTCTTTATTAAACTTTCAAAAATATTGTGCTAATATTAAAGAATTTGTAATCAATGATAAATACAACTAAAATTAGTAGTTAATGTGAATTTTATTTTCATATCAATTCAGAAAATTTAGAATGCCATAAAACTTTCAACAACATTAACTTGTTAAACCGTAAAAGACAATTTTGGAGACTACATACTAAAAGCCTAGAATATTAATATACATAGTTAAGAAAAGTTCATGAGCTAATGTCCAAATTATCTCTGACATTCAACAAAGTTCTAATAGCAATGTTTTGGCAGAAAAGAAAGGTTTTTCAGTCTCTGAAGAGCAAAAGACTGTTCATATCATCTCTGTCATTGCCTGAGTCAGTAAATTGCCTAAATCATGTAAATTAAATAATGTTAAATTTTCTGCTCAAGTATGTCTTCTAGACTCATACTTTTAGGTTGTTAATAGTGAGTCAGAGGATACCACTGAAAAAATAAAGAATTTTGGTAAGGATGTAAAAGACACATTATTACCCTTGCAGGTAGAGACCAAAATATGAAAAAAATGCATTTGCTAAAAAAACAAGGCAACACACAGTAAGCAGAGAAAGATACAAAACAATGTAGGTTGAGGCAGAACAAATAGAACTTTATTCATGATGCAATTTCAGAGTCTGGTAAAAGTCGTTTTTTCCCTTCCAATGTTGATCAACTCATGAAAATAAAATTCATACAACCAGAACATGTAAATATACACAAATACACAAACATGCTCACACACACAGTACACCCCACATACATATAGACAAATATATGATGGGATTTGCAAGCTTTCCTGGATATGGAAGGCTTATAAATAAATCAAAAAGAATCAGACAGCACTGTCATTCACACTGAGTGCCTGTATGAGTCAGGGTTCTCTACAGGGACAGAACTAACAGGATATATGTATATATGAAAGGGAGTTGATTATGGAGAATTGACTCAACACAATTACAAGGTAAAGTCTCACGATAGGCTGTCTGCAAGTTGAGGAGCAAGGAATTCAGTAGTGGATCAGTTTGAGTTTCAAAACCTCAAAAGTAGGGAAGCCAACAGGGCAGCCTTCAGTCTGTGGCTGAAGGCCCGAGGGCCCTGAGAGACCTTGGCAAACCACTGGTGTGAGTCCAAGAGTCAAAAAGCTGAAGAACTTGGAGTCTGATGTCCGAGGGCAGAAGCATCCAGCGTGGGAGACAGATGAAGACTGGAAGACTCAGCAAGCCTGCTTCTTCCACCTTCTTCTGCCTGCTTTTTCTAGCCACGCTGGCAGCACGGGGATGGTGCCCATACCGATTAAGGGTGGGTTTGCCTCTCCCAGTCCACTGACTCAAATGTTATTCTCCTCCAGCAACACCCTCACAGACACACCCAGAAACAAATACTTTGCATCCTTCAATCCAATCAAGTTGACACTTAATATTAACCATGACAGTGCCCAATATAACAAACATTAAAGGTATGTGCATTAATAAACTATAAAAGAATCTTCTACAGGTGATCTAGTCCATTGGCTCACTTCCACATGGAAAATATGAACGCTTGCACCCGAAAAAAATGTATAGATTCCTTTTCATTGTACGCCTTCACCTTTGTATTTTCACTAGAAGAAAAGCCAGGGATCATGGAAGCTTTCGATACATGATATAATGCCTTTCTTAAAATGAAAATGTTAGGTTCTTTGGTTTCAATGTGGATATGATGGAGTGAAAGAAAATGCAGCTGCAGAAACAATGGGATGATGGTGTTTCAGGTCTGCTTTCCTTGCCACTGTTAGATTTCAACGTGTCAGCAAAGGCAGGCCGGGAGCTGCTAGAGCTCAGATCTCAGCTTTTTTTCTGGGAAACAGTCCAGTCCCACTCATCATCTGATTAGAAAGAACTAGGAAACAGAACGTACCTGGTTGGAGTGGATGAACAAGTGCTGAATCTTTCTTCCACTCTCCACTCAGACAGGAGAAAGCAGCTCAGCCCTGACTGCATTCAAGTTTTTGTCTATCAGGCCCTGGACAGGGTACAATGCTTCATCGTAAAAATGTTGCCTAAAGAAGGCACCTCCTGCTGTGGAGCTGAAGGCTGTGTTCTTAGGAAGCAAAGAGGAGGATTCACAGCAGGAAAATTGCTCTGTGCGTGCAGTACTCATGGGTGCACACTCACAGGCATTTGAGAGAAAGGCCAAATGCGTTTCCAGATTTTCTCTGCCAACAAGTGGGAGGGAATGAGGCTATACAGTGCCTCTGTGAGTGGATAAAAGGGAAGGCGATTACTCCAGTCTACATCAGTATCTCATGACCCACAAAGACAGGAACTTCTTTATGGCTAACAAAATGGTCTTCAGGGCATTGTAACTCTGGCTGTAACTGTGGTAATCGATGTTGAAGCCATCACCCACATCACCCCGATTCATACCCACTATTTTCTACAGAACCATAGAACTACTGAATCTTCTACAAAAGGTCTTTGTCATCTCTTAAAATTTTCTTGGCTTTTCATTGCTCAAGACTAAGTCTTAGAAAGAGCAAAACAGTCTACTCCACAACTAACTGACAGGTACAAAGGGCGACTCATGACATCCCCAACTACAACAGTGAGAGCATGAAAAGCCTTTCTTTGTGCTCACCTTCCTCTTCTCTACCCCAAGGCCCTGAAATGGCCAGCCAGCCATTGAGGCATCTTCACTTTTCTCCTGAAACCCTAACCAGTACTCATAACCCCCCGACAATTCACCCTTAAACTCAGCCCTCAGACTAACCCAACAGTCCCCCAGTGTGGTTTGGGAACCCATGGGGAATCCCAAAATTTCAAGCAGTCTGCAAAGACAAACGTATTTTCACAATATTACTAAGATGCCATTTTCCTTTTCACTGTTAATCTCTCACAAATATGCAATGGAGTCTTCCAGAGCCTACAGGACACAGAATGTTAACAAAAGTTTGAATGCAGAAGTGGATATAAAAATCCAGCTGGTTTCCATGAAACCAGATGTTAAACAGAGTTGCAAAAAATTTAAAACAAGCTACTGTTCTTACTGCATTTGTTTTTGTTTTGGAAAACAGTTATTTCCGTAAAAATGTACTTTTATATTAACATGTAATGGGCTTATTATTTTTAAATGAATAATCTGTTTTATAATTTTTTAATTAAATAAGTCTTAATTTTTGCAATAAATTCCAACAGATACGACCCACTTAAACAAAATCTCGTTGAGATCCTGAATACATTTTAAGAGTGTAAAGGTGTTCTGAGACCAAAACATTTAAGAAGTGCTGGACTAGAATATATCACAGCCTCACTCTGCTACTTCCTTTGCTCTGCCAACAAATAAAAAGGGCCTGAGCTCATGATGTGGCCACAGGAAATCCAATGTTGTCTGTGTCTAAACCACTGAATGGTTGGGAGAGGTCAGAGGCTAGGCTGACTCATGCTCCTTCTATCATTCGGGGTTTGATGGAAGAAACAGAACCACTACGGGGGGATTGTGACTGAGGATTTGTCGTAGAGATTGGAGCTCAAGCAACCATAGGAGCTCATTAAACAGCCTATGTGAGGAGGCTACCTTTTTCTGTCTGGGGCAGAAGCCTAAAGTCATCAGGACAGGCTGGCAGAAAGGAGAAGTGGACATAAAGTTGAGGAGCAAGGACACACTGAGAAATTCAGGACAAGCTGGAGCGCCGGAGAATGACGGGAACCTGCTTGAGCCTTCAACAGAGGAGGCCCGTGGCCTGCCGCAGAAGCTGCTCCTTCCTCGTGGAACTAAAAAAGCACCTGGTACAGGAGGCAAAGGCCCTGGAGGAGGAGATGCTCAGGACCACAGTGGCTGCTGTCCCATCCCAAGGTGAGCCAGGAGCTGAGCACCATGGGCTTGGGCTGCAACAGAGCTTCATGCCCTTCACAGATCCTTCCATGTAAAAGCATAAGAACCAGACTTCACTTTTACCTCCAAATCTCATGAGAAACCTTTCTTGTGACCCATACTAACTTGTAATAGTGCAGAGAAGAAAACTGTGGAATGTATTGACAGATTCACTCACTACTGCTGATTGACATGGGAGTCCTTCAACTCAGCGTCCAGATGTGCAAGGCCTCAGGAGTGCTCAGCGTTCAACAATCAAGTGAAATTCATCTTGGACTCTTCATCATTTTCTGTTCTTTTTAAAGCATCTAATACCTCCTCTTCCAGCATTTCTCACCATAGTCAATCTAATGCATTTCTTTTTAAAAAGCTATCCAATGTGAGCACCGCAATATCGCCTATGTTATCTCCTAGTTCCACCATTTATCCAACCTCCTTACCTTCCTGTCTGGCATATTTTAGAATCGTAGTAAATATTATTAGCCATGGTGGCAGGCACCTGTAGTCCCACCTACTCAGGAGGCTGAGGCAGGAGAATCAATTGAACACTTTTACCTCCAAATCTCAGGAGTTGGAGGCCACAGTGCACTATGAAGGCACCTGTGAAGAGCCACTGCACTCCAGCCTGAGGAGCAAAGCAAGACCCCATCTCTAAATAAATAAATAAATGTATTGATTTAGTCAAATAACCAATCAATGACAGAGTGATTACCCGGATTCTCAGTGGCACCAATCCCTCAACCCAAGTCAGTTCTTCTTCTCACCTTCATTAAATCTTTCAACCCCTCTTTTATTTCTTTAAAAATATTAAACATAATCATTTATATTATCTTCAATAAGTGCATTATCTGAAGTCCAATGGGTCTGATTCTGCTGTCTGTTTTTTCTGCTGTCACTTACAGTGGACTTTTTTTTTTTTTTTTTTTTTTTGTGAGACAGAGTCTCACTCTGTCGCCAAGCTGGAGTCCAATGGCATGATCTCGGCTCGCTGCAACCTCTGCCTCCCAGATTCAAGTGATTCTCCTGCCTCAGCCTCGTGAGTAGCTGAGACTATAGGTGCGCACTACCACACCCAGCTAATTTTTGTATTTTTACAAATACAAAAATTTTACAACAGGGTTTCACCATGTTGGCCAGGATGGTCTCGATTTCTTGACCTCGTGATCTGCCTGCCTTGCCCTCCCAAAGTGCTGAGATTACAGGTATGAGCCACAATGCCCAACCAGTAGCCTGCTTTTTAAAAAAAAAAAAAAATGTTACCGTGACCTCATGTGTCTTGCAAATTTATCTTTGGGAATTCATTGAGGCCAGAGTTGGAAATAGGCTCTTCTACAGAGATTTCTGAATTTATTTTTGCCATACACCAGGAGGCATATCAACCTAAAAGTAAACCAAGAGCAAATTGAGGTCTAGTGATGTGGCATGACTTGGAGCTGTCTAAACATTTAACAGCTAGTTTATAGTTATGAGTTCATCAAGGCAGAATTCTTCATTTCTACTGAATATCAAGATTTGAGACATAAAGTTCCTGCTCACAGTTACATTGAGGTGGAGGGCCGTGTGATGTTAGAGCTGATCAGTGGCCCCTTTTTAGACTCTCCCTTGAGTGGACCCAAGGCTTTGGTTCTTGTCCCAGGCCCCATGTCATAGTTTACTCCCATCTATGAAAGGAAAAACTTAGTCATCTGGGTTTAGCAATTGCAAAAGTTGACTTCATTGCTCTTATGATCTCTCTGGGTTCTCAATTTTCTCCTTGTTTTTGACTTCTGGGGCTCTTTTCCCTGCTAGAACACACATTTTCTCCTATATTTTAGCCATCAATTTTAGTTGTTTTGAGTGGGAGGATCAGTCAGGTTATCTAATTAGCAGTACTGCTAGAAATGTAAGTTTCCACTCACTTTATTTTATTAAACAGTTTTAAACCTCCATTATATGCAATGCAATTTTAAGCACTGACATAGAAACATAAACATGATATATTATGTACCCCCAAGGAATTTAGAGAAGAGTGAGAGGCATAAAACATAGATCAATAATGCAATGATGAAAATACAATATCATATAATCAGCACTCAGAGAGAGACCTAAGCATGCGAGGCTAAGGAAGTACAAAGGAGAGGGAACCTCACCCATTTGCTTGGGAGAAAAGCACACGAAAGTCGCAGCAGTCCCCAGATGCCAATTATCACCAAGACATAATAACACGAGCCTTTACTTCTCACTCATCCAACTATGGGTAGGCTGGTATCAGCTCAACTGGGCTGAGTTTCACCAAGCTTTGTTCTAAACTACAAGTTTTGCTTGGGCTTGCCTGAGATGTCTCTCATTCTTCTGGGACCAGCAGCTGCATGTTTTCATGCCAGCACAAATCTCTCGAAGGAATGAGTGGAAACACACCACATCCCTTATTCCGAGGCTCCAAATCCACAGTCACTTTTTCCCACATTCAATTGGCCACAGCAAGTCACGTGGCCACACTCAACATTTACCGGGTAGGAAGTGCACCCCTGGCAGGGATGTGAGGGCAGAGGGGAAGGTAGAGGGAAGGTGTGAATATTTGTCAAGGAATAGTCTAATCTAACACAGAAGAGTTCAAGAATTTATATTTAGATTCCATTTTAAAGGGCGATAGGAATTCAGAAGATTGGTTGATATGGTTTAGCTCTGTGTTCCCACCCAACTCTCATCTTGAATTGTAATCCCCATGTGTTGAGGGAGGGATCTGGTGGGAGGGGATTGGACCGTGGGGGCAGTTTCCCCCATGCTGTTCTCATGATAGTGAGTTCTCATGAGATCTGATGTTTTAAAATTATGCAACCGTTTTCTCCCACTCACTCGCTCTCTCCCGCCACCTTGTAAAAAACATGCTTGCTTCTCCTTCACCTTTCCCCAGGCCTCCCCAGCCATGCAGAATTGTAAGCCAATTAAACCTCTTTATAAATTACCCAGTCTCGCATAGTTCTTTATAGCTGTGTGAAAATGGACTAATAAATGGATCATTCTGGGAATTAAGAAGGAGCACATGTAAAACAGTCCTGAGCAGGGTTTACAAGGCCATGGTAACGGAACCAGGCCCTCATGGCATGCAGAGGACGTGGGCAGGAGATGGCACTGGAGTAGACAGGGCCCAGGGAAGAACAGCCTGTGTCTTCATAAGCCTTACTCTGCATACAGTAAGGAGCCACCAAAAGGTTCTGGGTCTTTTCACCACAAAAAATAAGTATGTGAGATAAGGCATGTATTAATTAGCTCAGTTTAGCCATTCCACAATATATGAATATTTCAAAACATCATGTTGTACACAATAAATATGTACAATTTTTATTTGTGAAGAAAAAATCAATTCAAAGAATATATAAAAAAATTAAATTCAAATTTTTTTAAAAGGTGTTAAGCCAGAACAATATAATCAGTCTGCATTTTATTGAGCTCATGCTGACATCTCATTAGATAAGAGAGGGGAACCGGTTAGTTGTATGATGAAATGACCCAGAAAAAATAATGACAAGAGGTTGAATGGGTTATGGCAGTAAAATTAATAAACTAATGCTGGATTCGGGAGCTATTTAGGGATAGATTAATAAGCTAATAAAAGTAAAGTGCTTAGCAGTGTCTGATGCAATATAAGTCCTCACTAAATATTAGAAGCTACTATTAATAGTAACAATAGAACCTGTTAATTTTGTGATGGGTGGGAGTGGGGAGATAAGAATAAGGTAGAAATATAAAATGTCTTTCAAGTGTCTAATTTAAATAACCCGATGAAATATGTTTTTTCAGAGGAGGAAGAATAAGCTTATAAATAGAAAAATGACAAATTCAGTGGTAGACATGTTAGCAACACTAAAGAAAAACTTCAAAAGTGACTAGAGAAATTTTAGAGGAGCAAGAATCTGACAGCTGACTTTTCAACGAAAGAAATGGAAGTCAGAGAAAGACAATGTAATGCTACCTTCAAGCTGCTAAGGAATCTCAATACCTGTCACTCTAGAATTCTATACCCAGCAAAGTTATAACACAAGAATGCAGGTGAAATAAGAAGCAAGAGACAGATCCAATTATGTTCATACCTGCATTTTATACAACAGCCCCAAACCAAAGGAATGAATCATTAAATTGTGGTATATGCATATAATAGAGCAATATACAGCTGTGGTTCTTAAAATGGGGTGCCCCTAACAACAGTATCAATAGCATCTGAAAACTTGTTAGAAATACAAACTCTTGGGCCCTGTCCCAAACCTACTAATTCATAATGTCTGGCTGGGGGCCAGCAATCTGTGATTTAACAAGTCCTCCAGGGGACTCTGACACACCTTGAAGTTTGAAGACACCTGCTCCTGTGATTTAACAAGTCCTCCAGTGGACTCTGACACACCTTGAAGTTAGAAGACACCTGCTCCACAGTAATGAACATGGACAAACTACAAGTTCATGCAACAAAATAGCTAAATACTCAAAGCACAATATTGCAAGAAAGAAGCCAAAGTCACAATAATTCAAACTGTATATTCTACCTATACAAAGATTGCTTTAAAAAAAGATACAACTAAATTGTTTAGGGATACAGAATTGAGAGGAAAACTATTAAGCATGAAAGGAAGTGTTTAACACTGTCTCTGATAATCTCAGTAATAATTGGTGATTATCTCTAGGGGAAGGAATAAGGTGTTATTATTAGGAAAAAACATTTAGGAGCCCTCTGGTTGTTGAAAATGTTCTATTTCTTGACCTAAACAATTACATACCTTTTTACTTTATAATTTATAAACAACATATTTTCTATACACTTCTTTGTACATGTATGATGTTTCACTATATATTATATACACAACATATTGCATAATATATAACTTATATGATACATTATATTTAAATAGAAAAAAGCAAATAGGAATATTTGTAACAAGTAGAGTCAAATCCAGTAAAATTTGTCTGAAAAGAGATAATCTGGAATGGACCACAGCCCTGGGAAATAGAATTTAAAAATGCACTAAACCGAGTTATATTTGAGAGATGTGTATCTTTTATTCATGCTGTGCCCTAGTGCCTAGGAGCCTCTTTGACACACAGTAGGCACTCAATGAATGTTTTTTGAGTGAATAACTGAAAGCATGGAAGTAGATGTCAGGCAGCCAGCAGGAAGGGAAGCAGAGTTTCCTCTGGAAAACAGAGATGGAAGGTATTCAAGGAAAAGGAGAAAACTCAGATGCCACAGGCACTTTGAGAAGAAAGAGTTGAGGAAGACATCAATCATGACACTAACATGTAACTGAGGTCATTTGTTCTCTAGCCCGACAGTCCCCAACCTTCTCGGCACCATGGACCAGTTTCACGGAAGACAATTTTTCCACGGATGAGGACGGAGGTATGTTTTATGGATGATTCAAGTGCATTACATTTACTGTGCATTTTATTTCTATTATTATTACGTGATAATACATAATGAAATAAACAACTCACCATAATGTAGAATCAATAGGAGACTTGAGCTTGTTTTCCTGCAGCTAGATGGTCCTCTCTGGGGGTGATGGGAGACAGTGACAGATCATCAGGCATTAGATTGTCATAAGGAGCACGCAACCTAGATCCCTCACATGCACAGTTCACAATAGGGTTTGCACTCCCATGAGAATCTAGTGCCAACAGTGATCTGACAGGAGGCGGAGCTCAGGTGGTAATGCAAATGATGGGGAGTGGCTGTAAATACACATGAAGCTTCGCTGGCTCCCCTGCCACTCATCTCCTCCTGTGCAGCCCAGTTCCTAACAGGCCACAAACAGGTACTGGTCCATGGCTCAGGCACTGGGAACCCCTGCTTTAACCGCAGGCTCAGAGAAGCAGAAAAATATTTCATATCCCCCCATCAATGCAGTGAGAATTCTGAGAACCTCCATACCTCCTGAGAGGGGCAGTGCATCTTGCAAGCAGGATTTTGCAGTCATGGAGCACAACTAAACAAGAGGGAACAAGGATAACTAGGAAGAATATATAAAATGAGCCCCTGAAATGGCACCAAATGAATTTGGGGAAACTCCATTATTTAAAGAATAAATGGAGAAAGTTGAGCATGAAAAGCTCCTATCTCTCATATTGTATCAGTGTGTCTTTAACCGTTCACTTCCCCTGGTCTGATGCTTTCACCAAAAGTCTTTATGCCCAGATAACGATCCTGCCCAGCATGGACTCACTCACTGTCGTTAGCCCTAGCCCAGCCTCTTTCCCTTCACATCACAGACCTCTGATAATGCCCTGAAAAACTGTAGATTCCCCTTTCCTTCAATTCCTCATGCTCTTTTGGGAACACATTTAATAAGATCCCACAAAGACTCTTGCTCTATGAAATCCCAGGAACACTTCTCTCTGGCACAATGACTTTGACATGGGAGCCACTTTTATTTCCTTGGACTCGGCCAGCTCTTCAGAATATGTAGACTGCCTCATCATTCTCTGATTGCCTTCTCATGGTCCAGTCATTTTGCTCAAGCAACACAGACCCTGTGAATTTTCTCTTCATATATGACTTTCATTCTCACTCATCTAGCTATGACCAAGGAATCTCAGCTCTCTCCTTTAAGTGGAAAACAAGCAGCTCTGTGTGTTGAGCTCAAGTTTACTTCTCTGCAGAATCCTACCCACAAATCATTTCAAACCTAATTCACCTCAAAACGAACAAAGCAACAAAAGAGCAGATCGGTTTCTTTCCCAATACTCTTCCACAGCAGGTTTTGTTTTCTGTCGAGTTGAGCTAATCTCACACATGTTCAGCATAGCTGTCCTGTGGTCTACCAGGATTGGTAAAGACTTTCCAGATACATGGATTTTTGACTAATGTGGCTGTGTGACCTCAGTCTCAGTCAAGGGAGAGCGATAGGACTGCTTTACAGTATCTCATGAGAACATAAGAGGGTGACTTCCTAGGATTCTCTTCCTGCTTTGAAAGGGTCTGCTGGTATTTAGATTTATACTTCACCTTATTTGGGGATTTTTGTTAGTCCAACATCCTTCCCCAGACAGGCTGCAGTGTTCCTATCTGAGTGAATAAGTGGAACTTTGGGGCTCATTAGGGGTGTTTAAAACAAAAGACAAAAGAAATATTAATCCCAAATATTCCCACTCGACAACCCATGGCAGGCAGGCACATGGTACTTCAAGACTCGCTTGACAGTCAGTGCAGGGCTCACGCTGCGCTTTTCTCCAGGTGGGAAGTCACGTGTTTATATCCCGTGTGTGTGTCCTAAATTGTGAACTCGTCATGCATAGTCCAGGCACAGGCATTGTTGTCAGTCTCTTTATTACATGGCCAATCACGGGGCCACATAAAAGTAAGTGCTTCTAACAACAGAGCCAGACTCCATCACAAAAAAAAAAAAAAAAAAAAAAAAAAAGGAAGTGTTTCTCAGGCTGGGCATGGTGGTATGCACCTAGTCCCAGCTACTCAGGAGGCTGAGGTGGGAGGATAGCTTGAGCCCAGGAATTCAAGGCAGCACTGATCTGTGATGGCACCACTGCACTCCAGCCTGGGCAACAAAGTAAGACCCAGTCTCTAAATGAAAAACAAATTTTAGAAAGTAAATGCTTTGGAGGGGGTACTGAAGGGAGGTGAAGGAGGTCTGGAGGGAGAGCCGTGTGTCCCACGTCCCAGAAAGTGGGCATCGGACGAACACTGAGACCTCTGCTACTGTTGCCCACACCTGCCTCCTTCTTACCCAGACCTTCCCACCCTTGTGTCCCAACTTTAAAATTCTGCAAGCCCCTTGAGGGGCTTCACTTTTAAGACCATGATGTAAGATCCTAGAATTCTCAGCATTCGTGGGCCCAGAAGAGTCCAGGCCACAAAGAAAAAGAGAGAGAAAATAAATAAATGAATAAACAGAACACTAACAAAAAGCACTTAGAATGATTTCTGGTTCCAATCCAGAAGTCCACCACCAGATATAAATCAGACACCCAACAGCATGCTACTGTCTGAGTTTTTTAAGGGCCTTAAGTGATCACTTTGGAAAAGCCATCTAAATAAGCTCACATGTTAACCTGCATAAGCCTATTTTGAAAGCTACCCATGTAATGCAACGCAGTCACACGCTGCCTCTTGCATCACGACTATGTCACTCATATATTTCCATGCCCAGGGGAACTGTCCCAAGAGTAGCAAAGGCCTTTGAAGTTCTAAAGAAAACCAAAATTGCCTGAACTGTTTATGTTTTGATTGGCCCCAGCAAAGAAAAGCTTTCACTTTTCTGTTAAAATAACCTCCAGTGATGTTGCATCCAAAAATACTTCCCAAGGGTTCTGGGAGTCCTGCTAGGGCACCTGATGATAACATCCTAGTGGAACAAACTCCAACAGGGAAGAATGTTACGGTGATTCCCAGAGGCTGATACCAGGCATTTCACGCCAATTAAAATCTCTTGGCGAATTCATCTAATTGCAAGGCATTCTCCTTCCCTGCCCCGTTCGGTAGTATCTCAGCCTGCAAACACAGACTTACTGAAATAACTACAATGTTTTACCGTGCTTTATGGAGCTACAGAATTTCCCAGTGGGTCAGTAACTGTTGTATATTGCTTTATATTTTAACAGTCTTTCTACAAATTCAGAATCAGGAACCAAATGTATTCATCCTGAGGTGATTTGCTTATTGCCTATGAATGCCTCTTAAACAAGAGCAACAATGCACTTTTCACTGAAACAGGTTTGATTTCAGCGTTCTGGCCAGCGCTTGGAAAAACCCTCCTGCTTCATTCCCAATGCATAAATCTCAGTCCTGCACTCTCCATTTCCATGAAATGAGAAGGGAAGAGGGGAGGAGCTGAGCTTCATTAACAGGTGGCTGGGTTTGGCAGGGGCATCTGGTTGCATTCTTTCATCCTCCCTTTTCCTCACTCAGTTCAAGCTGGTAATCAGGGGGAAAATTGTTCTAAAATGCAAATGCAGTGCCTGATAGAAGGGGCTGCTGCGAGGAAGATCTCCACGAGAAACACTGCCTCTGCTAAAACAGTCAGCAGAGCCCCGGTATTGCATCACTCTTCCTTTGAAAGATGCAAGACACACATAACCAGTATGTCTTGGTTAGAATAGAAGCTCTTTCAATGAAATTGTTTGGCTTTAAAGCAGGACTAGATGGCCCCAAATGGAGCTGCTTCACACAACAAGGTGTGTAATAAATAAGGCATGAATGACTGATCCCAGCCGTGCTCCTACCAGCCAGGCGCTGGGTGTTTTGGAGAAGCATTTCTTTGTTAGCATACCCATAAAGCTCATAAAGTTGTCCGGCAGTTTCGCCCCTCTCTTTTTAAAATCCTGTGGGTTTTCTCTGGAGGCAGGCTGAAGTTCAGGAAACATGCATTTGGACCGAGAGTCTCTTCCACAGTCTGATGGCATGCGCCTCAGTGGCATGTCATCTTCATTTCTTTCTTCTCTTCTCTCCCCCTCCTTTGGTTAAGTCTGTCCACTGTTTAACACTAAGTTTATGAAAGAGGTACTGGATCACCACGCCTTTCTTCCCTGTAGGAAACCCCTGCTCAGGCATCAGGATCCAGCCCAAACGCAGCGTTTCCCGGTTTTCCCCTCCACTGTTGACTGCCCCTAAAGCAAGGAATTGAAGTCAGGAGCCACAGTGCAAGTCAGACATGTGTGTTAGTTATCGGCATGTTCATGGGGAGGTTCCGCTGTATATGTATAATGTCTAAAATTTGAATTTGAATTAATACGTCTCACAAGTCTCATGCAAGTGGCCTTTCCTCTGACAAAGAAGGTAGTCTAAGTAGAAAGTGTTGTGGAAAACAAGGAGGATACAAACCAGATGGTGGCAGATGGAAGACAGAAGAGGCAACAGGCCTCAGACTCCTGAGGGCAGAACCACCAAGACGGGAAGTGAGTGGATGTGGTGCATTGAGCGTGGGAGAGGGGACGGCCCAGGTCTCGGACTTGGGCAAATGGGTAGGTAGCACAGTGACTCTCTGAGAAAAGGAACAAGGTGGAGTGGATTTGTAGAGGGAAATAATGAGTTTTCTTGTATTCAAATTTTTTGGCTTTCATAGAATTCTACTTTCAAATTCTCAGAAGAATAAGGCTGTAAATCATTTCTAAAATTAAAAAATCACAATATAGAGATGGCGCAATTGTGTTTGAAAGCAACCGTTGTCTCTGCCAGGCTGGGGGAGACATTCTTTCAGAGAAGGCGCCTTCTCTGACTTCAGGGCAACTTCATTCTCTCTCAAGTCAGAATCAGGAAAGGGCAGGATTGAGAGCTGGCAGAATGCTGTTTTTGGAACTCTGTGTTACAGACACATTTCCTTCTCCACCAGCTTCCTTTGCTCTGGCTATCACAAGTGCCAGGTGTAGCCTGCTTTCTGAAACTGCAGAGATTTAAAAGACCCCGTGGCATCTTCCAAGAGTGAACACTAGCTGCTCTGAATGCAGCTGTCCCTCAGTCACTCTCAGTCTTGCCCTTCAGGCACTTCAGAGAGCTCCTTCTGAAAGCATTCCATCCCTTTGTTGCTCTCGTCCAAACTTGCCAAACTCGCTTCTTGGCTTGTAAGTGTGTGCTTTTCTCTATGTAGGTGAGTCATGGCCAGGCTGGAGCTTGCCGCCCTCCCCCCGCACCCCCCCACCACCACCCGCACCTCCCCCCACCCCCACAACTGGTAGGGTGATTGCATTTAACTCATTTCTCACCTAAGTGCAGTCACCTGTCAGGACTCCCATGAATCTACAAGCGGCTTTTCCATCACTTAGGGTACGCAGACAGATTCCTCTTAAAATGCTCCACACAGAACTCACAACGTGATGCCATGAAGTCTGTATTCTGTGATGTCATTAGATGTGGAGGGAACAATGGGTGGGCTTGCTTTGTCAGAGTGGGCTTAAAAACTCGAGCTGTAAGGACTGACTCATCAGGTCTTAAATCTCCAACTCTTCTGCCTGTCAGTGTGTCAGCTTGGGCGGGAAACTTATTGTCTCAACATTTATTTTCTCATCTGCACAGGGAGATTAAAATACTACCAGCCTCAGCCTTATTTTTGTTGTGAACTAAAAGAAATGATGAGTGTAAAGCGGTTATGCGGTGGCCAGCACATAGCATGTGCCCTGTTAACAATCGTTGTTACCAAAATGTATGTCCCACAAGCTATGTCAAAATGAGCTTCTAAGAAGTTGATTAATAGGTTCACATATATGGTTTGATAGAAGAAGTAAGACCCAGTGTCCCATAGATCAGTAGGGTAATTAGAGTTCTCAATAATCTATTGTACATTTCAAAATAGCTAGAAGAGAATAATTCAAGTACTTCTAGCATTAAAAAAGGACAAATATTGAAAACAATAGATACCCCAAGTACACCAATTTGATTCTTACAAATTATATGAATATATTATCACATGGACCCCTGAAAGAATGGCTATCTACTATGCAACAATTAAAAATAATAAGTGAGGGGGTCACAATGGAAATATATTTCTACATAGAAAAATACATCCATTGATCACCAGAATGTTAAATGTACATTTCACTTCTTTTCAATGATTGATTCATATACTATTGGAAAAACTTGAACCTGAGTTTGGAACACTAGCGAGGAGTGGCTTAAATCAGTTGAATATTCAGAGCTGGTAAAACAGTTCTGTGGATATATATATATGTGTGTGTACACACTCACACACACACACAGAATCAACAGAAAGTCTGCAGTTCATTCATGCCGCCTCTTCTACCTCTCTGGATTCTGTGGTTCTGAGACCAGAACAGACTACGCAGAACAGGAACTTAAACCTGAATGTGTGCAATGGGCCTGACAAACAAGAAGGAGCAACCTGGAGCTCTGATCACTCAACCTCCCCAGACCTTGGGTTCTTGGGCTATAAAATTATCTGTGTGGCCTCTCCCATCTTAACATGCCACCATTTCAAGAAGACAGGTTTTAATTGCAAGTAGTAGGTAGCAGTTCTCAAACTTTCTTTGCAAAGGTCAGGCAAGGTGTTTATTTAAACACAAACTCCTGGAAACCACCCTGAGAAACGGATCACTGTGGACCTTGGTGCCCTCTGAAAACCAACTTGAAGGAAGGAATCGAAGCTGCATTGGCCCATTGTCGTCAGCACATTGTTTTCTGCGCCCAAAACACTTTCTTCCAGGTGCCCCTGCTCACCTGTCACCTCTTGAGCCCCACATTGCTGCCTCCCATGCACTTCCGCTATTGTCCTGTTCTAGATATGGGCTTTTCTGCTTTTCTTTTGTATTTTTTTTTCCAGTTAGCTAAAATAATAAGCCACTGGATTAGAAATAGGTGTGTTACTTCAACAAGTAATTATTTTCCTGAAAATGAAAGCTGGTGGGTCTATTTTAAGAGTTAATTAGCTGACAGGGGAACCAAATTTACCCTACAGTGCATTTCAACCTGCATTTCAGAGAAGTAATAGGGAATCACCTGCCAAGTTGCAGAGAATCCGTGAAAACAGAGAAGCAAAGCGGGCAGCCAGTGCACCCAGGCAATCAGAATTCACCAGAGAGCTGATCTAATTTTTCTCGGGGAGAGTAATAATAATGGTAATAAAGATTTTCTTTCATTTAATGACTACAAGTCATCTTTCTCTCATTGCCATACTGCAAGTGGAGTGGTAGCCATAGAGAATGGCAGGCTCATGGCTGCCGGAAGCTGCAGACTTCACACAAGTCAATGAGGGAGCTTGGAGCTGTCCTCTCTGGTGAGGACTTAAGAGAGGCCACCTCTGCACTGCAGTCTGATGAGCACCCAGAATCCTGATGTGTCTTCTTGTTAGAAGGGGTCTCCTGGGTTTGTGCCCTACCAGGTGACATTCTGGCATTGCCCTGCTCCCTGGGTGAAGTCTCTATAATTCCTTTCCATTGTGGGGACACACTCAGCCTACCCTAACCATTTTGGATGAGTTTCTTTAGTTTGTGCGGAGGCGTCACAAAACTGGGTGGAGGGCATTCCATCCCGACCAGGTGACTCCAGCCAAATGGGCAGCCTTAGTGACTGCTTCCACCGCACAGCCAGCATTACCATCTGCTCCGTACCACCCTGTAATGGGGACAGGCCTCTGCAATGATCTTATTGACAAGGGCACAACTGTCACTTACCCCAACACAATGGTCTACTTTGCAGAGGGAAGTAATAAAGTCATTATCAGCTACATTTTGATAGACTCTTTCTTAACTGAGGTCATGCCCTGGCCTTCCAGCAGTGGTCTACAGTGAGCCCTGAGCCCAGCCCTTGCTCTAGTTCACCATATATTTCTCACTACACATCATCAACATACACTACACTACATCAACATAATTCTGAACGTGAATCTCGTGTGTGCCTAATGGAAAGGATGGTGCCTGATGGTCAGGCACTTGGTCCAACTGCAGAGACAATCATTTAGTCTTCCAAGAGGGCAGAATGGGGCTGAGTCTGAGGCAAAACCCAAGGCCCTGTGCCCACAGCCTGGACCTGCTCTGGCCAAGGTCATATGCATTCCACAGTCTAGACACAGCAGTCAAGCATGAATGACCTGGAGAACAGGGAACTTCCTCTCTGGTCTCAGTTTCCCCTTCTGTAAAGTCAGAGGATTGCTACTCAAAGTGTGATCTGTAGACCTGCAGTATCACTGTTCACAGACCATAAGCAAATCCGGCCCCACCCCGGGACAGGATGACTGTCCTGTCTGAGCCTCAGTTTCCTCATCTGTAAAGTGGGGCTAAGACCACTTTTTAGCTTTGGGATGACAAATGAGTGAGATAACATGAGATAACATATATTAAGTACCCGGTACAGTGAGTGTAAATGCTCAATAAATGGGACCAAATGAGCTAATCTTTAAAAATCTTCCTTCTGACTTGAGTTTGACGGAATGATTACAGCATTTACAATGGTATGTGGGCTTGCAAATGTCTGCAACTCTCTCCTCTGGACGTTGTACTTCCTTTCAAGAGGCCAGTTAGAGTGAAAATCACTGTAACTGATGTAAGACTCCATCTCAGCTTTGAGAAACTCAAATATAAAGAAGGAAGTATTTCTTTTTTCAGAGATTTGTACTTAGGAAAGCCAAGCAGCTTCACTTTTCCCCCAAAACGTTATTGCTTGCACTGTGGGACCTGATCCAGTGGGCTGTCATGGAGGAACGGCAACACCCACTGGGACCCTATTCCCTTTGTGTAAACAGAGCAGCTCCAAATCGCGGCCCTCCTGGGCCCCCTAGCGGCAGCAGGGATGGGCACAACGTTCAAAGATCCCGCAAAGCCCTCGGGAGTGGCCCTGGTAAAGGCAGCCCAGGAATGCCAGGCGGTTTTGCACCCCTCAGTGCCTCCAGCCTTCGGAAAGGTTGACCCCCGAGGCAGGGGCGCTTTCCCTGAGTCGGGACAGGTTCAGTGGCTCTTAGCTTGTAACCTCCTGCCCCTGTCTGCCCCATCCTGAAGACACAGCCAAAGACCCAAACTCTCTATGCTTTGAGTGTCAGCAGTATCCCCAGATGCTAATATAGAAACGTGGAAACGCAACGGCTTTGGAATCAGAAATACTTACATTCCAGTCCTGGCTAACCCATTTACTAGTTGAATATTCTTAGGCTAGTTACTTAATCACTCCAGGCCTCCATCTTCTCACTATAAAACAGGGGTGACAGTGCTTACCTCACAGGGGCGTTTCAATTATTAAATGAGAACATGCATATATATGTATGTATATAAAATTTCATACAGCTATAAACTAAAATATAGGTATCTCTATCAATGAATATACACCCAGAGAGCGAAGGCACCTGGCCCTTGGGGAACACACACTTGCAGGTACTGATTACCGTAACTACCCAGGTGAACACACCTAAAAAAATTGAAAAATTGTTTTTGCAGTTTTCATGTTAAGATCTGAAACAACCTATTAGTTACACTAGGACTTGACTGGTGGGGATAAGCCTCAGATACAGGAGGCCTGGGGCAAACAAGTTTTCTAGTTCTCTGACTCTACATGTGCCATCTCCTCAAGGGAACTTTAAAAGCAGCCCTGAAGATGCAAAGGCATAAGAAAGATACAATGGACTTCGGGGACATGGGAAAAGGGTAGGAGGGGGGGTGAGGGATAAAGGACTACAAATTGGGTACAGTGTACACTGCTTGGGTGATGGGTGCACCAAAACCTCAGAAATCACCACTAAAGAACTTACTCATGTAACCAAACACCACCTGTTCCCAAAAAACCTATGGAAATAAAATAATAATAAATTTTTAAAAAAATTTAAAGCAGCCCTGAAAGGAAAGGAAATCACAAAAGAATAGCTGTGAGTATTTGGATGCTAAGAGGGGAGTGTGTGACCCAATTTCTCTTAGGAAAAGGGATATCGGGTTTGAGGCTTTGCAGGTGCACAGAACTGGAGAATTTTAATTAGAAGCTAGACTCTCTCCTTCTTGATCCTTCCCAGCTCCCTGGGCCATTGCCCAAACAGGGCTCAATCTAAAGTCCGTGAGTCAACAACACATAGTAAGGGTGTCTCTTTGCCAGTCAGTAGAAAACCTAAAATGTAGATAAGATGCAGGTGTTGATACAATCATCCTAAAGTCTGCCCTCTGGTTTTGCTAGAGAAATACATGATCAATAATCTATTCTTCTAACCCATCCAACAAGAATCAACAACCCCTTTTATCTGAAGGAATCACTAGATGAAAGAACACAAGCTAAATGAATGCTATCTCTGCAATCTTTAGAAAAATAAAGCTATTAATGTAATCCAGTGAAAAGACTATTGAGCATGTACTAGAGTAGGAAGATGTGGATAAAATCCAGACCTCGAGAAGATCACAACTCATTGGAGGAGAGAAACATACTTACTCCCTAAATCAATAGTATAAAATAAATGCACACTTAGAGGGACAAAAGAGTACTAAGGAAACATTAAGAAAGGAAAAGCTCCTTCAAATTGCATTTTGGTGAAGCTGCTATATGCCAAGTTTTGTGCTCCACAAAGGAAAAGAAAAATCAATCAGATTTCGTCCTCAGCTATGAGGAATTTTGTATCTCTCTGGGAAGACAGATGTTTAGGAAACAAGTTATAATCCGATGTGATGATGGTAAAGCAGTGTTCAGAGGCTACAAGAAGCAGAGGAAGGAAGAGGCATGTATCCATGCATATCAGGGAGGGCATCATGGAGGAAATGGCCTCGGGGGGGGGGGGTAGGGAAATTGACTGACCAGCTCCTAACTTTGGGCACCATCTTAAACCCAAATGGTGATGTTTAACCTCATGATATTGGCAATGGAGTCCAGAAAGTGTTCCACCACTTCAGGTTTAACTCTATTAAATTATTTATTCAGTATCCCTGATATTAAGCTTTGGTTCTCTGAAATGGTTTTATCTTCGGCTGGCCAACAGTTGCCAAAGCTAAAAGAATTTCCTCTTACGCTCACTCTGTTTGTAGAAGAAATGGATGATATCTACTTTCTACAAATCATTACTTTAATGGAGTGTTGCAAGACCACCATCTTTTGACCACATTCTCTTAATGAAGATGGAAAGCATAAACGGACAAAACTAACCACTTCTATTCTGGTCTTGCCAAAACTAGTCAAATGGTGTTGCATAAATTGGACTTAAATATCACTTGTCACATGGGTGACTGGTAGAGGCTCCCAGGGCATGACAGTTGTCACGAGGAGGTCTCCCAATCAGCAGGTCGGGAGAGGTAGAAGCTGTTCCTGTTGCTGGAGCTTTCTTTATGGACGTTGATACTGAATCTGGAGGTAGTTCTTTAAAAGTTTGTTTAAAAGTGGCTCAGGAGTTCAAGACCAGGCTGGACAACATGGCAAAAATCCATCTCTACAAAAAATACAAAAATTAGCTAGGTGTGGTTGTGTGCCTGTAGTCCCAGCTACTTGGGAGGCTGAGGAGGGAGGATCACTTGAGCCAGGAGGTCAAGGCTGCAGTGAGCTGAGATTGCACCACTGGGCTCCAGCCTGGGCAACAGAGTGAGACCCTGTCTCTCTCTCTCTCTCTCTCTCTCTCTCTCTCACACACACACACACACACACACACACACACACACGAGTGGAAGGCATCATCCAGTATTGCAGTTACCAAGTGCTGTCCCAGTGTACAATATGAAGTTCTAGTCCTTCGTTATCTTAATGATTTTTTCTTTAGCTTCAACAAATGCCTTTTATTGTTGATCAATATCCATGCAAAACACTTTACTTTAAAAAGCCCATATGGATATTAATTTTATTTGACATAGAAAGTAAGGAAATGTTCAACACCAGCATGCAAATATTAGCAGAATTGATTCATTTTGCTTTGAGCTAGAGTCTGTTGTAATTTTGCTTTCAACCTGCTGAATATTTCACTTTATTGTTATCTGCCCAGTTTGAATACCAATCCTTTTTACTTTTTAGGTAATATGCATATTTTAATGACAAAAGCGTTACATGTTTACTGTCAAATATTATTCCCTACATTCAAAAACTAAACACAAAACAAACAAAAAAGACTCGATAGGGAAATGGTGGATTTGGGACTAGGGCAGGGAACCTTCAAGATGAGCCTGGGACTCATTGTCATTCCAGATGTGAGCAAGTGTTCAGCACAAGGGTGAGAAGACCATACAGAACCAGCACAAAGGGCTCCCACTGGCCATGTCATGAAGGGGATCCCAGGGGCCACATCAGACAATTTGAGCAAGGAAATAATGACACTATCGCATGAAATAGGAATCCATGAGTCTACGCTGAGGTAAGTAAATGAGTAAATAAATGCAAAGTGGAGAATGCTTTTTTTCCTCCGTCAGTGGAATACAATTGGTGAATCACTGTAAGAATTCAGCCAATGATGCTGAATTGGTGGGTGAAAGTTCAAGAGAAATGCGACAGTCCATACTCTCAGTACGCCTCCATGCTGTAGAGGAAATCTGGCAGGCACCTCTTTAACCAAGTGATCAAGGTTAACTTTGCCAGTAACTCGACAAACTGCAACCACCTATTTTGTGGTAGGATTCATGAAAGGAACACATTGTCACTTCATGAGATTGCCACCAAAATTGCATAATCTGAGTCTAATCATCAGACAAAACCAAATCGAGGAGCATTCTTTAAGACAACAGGCCTCTAACATACAAAAATGTCAAGGTCTTGAAAGACAAGAAAAGACACAGAAGACGTCCAGCCAGAAAGAAACTAAAAATGTAGGACAGCTAAATTCAACGTGTGGACCGGATTGAATCCTCCTACTAGAAAGGACATGATTGCAATGATGGGAACCTTGGATGGAGTCTGTAGGTTAGATTGTAATACTATATTAATGTTGATTTTCTGATTTTGATGGTTGCATTGGGATTATGTAGAGGAGTGTCCCAGGTTGTAGAAAATATTTGCTAAAGTATTTGGGCTCATGGACATTGTGTTGCAACTTACAAATTGTTCAAAAATAAAGCTCTTTCAACTAGTCCTGCAACATTTTAGCAAGCAGGAGATTATTTCAAAACAAAAACAAAAAACCAGATGATAGGACTCCGAACAACATAAAAAATAAACTGTCAGAGGTGATAAGGGAAATAAAAAAAGACAAAATTTGTGACAAATTTGGAAGCCATATTTGACACAGAATGTATCACTGATGCTGTTTAAAATTAACTCAACGATGTTGAGACGTAACATCCACCATTTATCTGTGGATAAGAGACATAACATTGACCATTTATCTCTGGATAAAGCAGTGAAAAACCAAACAGATAAAATAAATGTGAAAAACGATTACGAGAAGGACAAATAAAAGAAAAGCAAAATGTTAAAAATTGTTCCTGAAGAAGAAAATAAAACAGAGGTAACAAAAAATATCCAGTTTTACTGTGAGAAAACTTTCCAGGAAAAAACAAACAAACAAAACAAAACAAAAAACATGAATCTGTAGATTTGGAAAAAAAGAAAAAAGAAAATACCGCATCCTTCCAGTAAAATTAATAGAGAATTCATTGCTTAATTCAATATAAAAGAAGACTCCTTCAGCATCTTGACATAATAACAAATCACCAGCAGTTCAGAGAAAATTTCAGCCTCAGGTATCTCAGCAGGACTAGATGCCACAAAAGAATGAAGATATGCTTGCACAGTAGTAACGAAAAAAAATGGTTTACAAGTATTCCATGTCAATTTTATGAGTCATCATTTATTGGCAAGGAAAAAGAAAACATTCCTACCTTTCCAAGGACTGAGGATAGAGGCGTCACATGGGATATATATGCGAAGACTATGGCAGAGTCTGCTGTTTTTGTCTCCTGCTTCCGTCAGGGATGGAACTCTGAAATGAAGAAGGCACACAGCCATCCAGACTTAAAATGACACTTTCCAAATTCCCTTCCATTCAGCTGTTGCCATGTTGATCAAGTTCTGTCGAAAGGAATCCAAGAAGTGCTGTGAGGGGCTTACAGGGAGTGTCTTATAGGGAGGCGCCTGTCCTCTGTCTCTCTCCTTCTTCCGAGGAGGCCAGAGTGCCAGCAGTCTAGATCTTTAGGATTTACTTCATGAAGACCCAGTCACAGCCCAGGCCACCCTGCTTCCAGACTTCTTTTGCGAGAGAGAAATAAACTCCTATCTTGAGTAAGCCTCACTTATTTTCTGATTTCAAACACCTGTAATAAATTGACACTGAAATGATGCCAAATAAAATATTAAATCACAAATGCAGAAATCATGTGTATGAAAGAAATCATAGTGAATGTTAAACTCAATTAAACATAAGATAACTTGGCTGGGCACAGTGGCTCGTGCCTGTAATCCCAGCATTTTGGGAGGCCGAGCTGGGCAGATCACCTGAGATCAGGAGTTCGAGCCCAGCCTGACCAACATGGTGAAACCCCGTGTCTACTAAAAACACAAAAAATTAGTGGGGCATGGGGGCAGGTGCCTGTAATCCCAGCTACTTGGGAAGCTGAGGCAGGAGAATCGCTTGAACTCAGGAAAGGGAGGTTGCAGTGAGCCAAGATCATGCCATTGCACTCCAGCCTGGGTGACAAGACCTAAACTCTGTCTCAAAAAATAAACAAATAAATAAATAAGATTTAAAAATTTTTTAAAAACATAGGATAAGTTAAAATAGTTGGGGTAAATAGAGTTAAAATGCCATGACATGCTATTATAACATTATTGAAATAAAAGATCAGTAATGTATAAATAATTTGATGATTGTGGATTGCAATAAAATCCAGACTGTGTCAGCAGGCGGATGCAGCCAATTGATGAATACAGGTTAGAAAGTGGAGATATAAGGAAAATGTGCTGATTTGTTAATCTTTCATGGGAGAAATCAATAGATTCGGTTTCATTTTTAAAATTGATGAATGAAGGAATATGGGTTTAAGAATATTACTTGATACGTCTGTGTCAGCTAGGATTAGGTTTAGCTGATACTAAAAGAAAACCAAAATTGTAATGGTTTAACACATTAAGAGATTTACTTTTTTTTTTTTTTTTCAAATAAACTGAAGCTAGAGATAGGGAGTCCAAGGCTAGTACAGTTCAAATTGGTATAGAAATACAGGCTTATTCTTCCTGTTTTTCCTTTCAGCCTGTGGTATTTATCTCAAAATCATCCCATGTTCATAAGATAGGCATTGCAGCTTCAGCCATCACATCTGCTTCCAAGCACAGAAAAGAGAAGGAAAAGGGAGAAATGTTCAGCTAAGTTGTCTTACATCCCATTGTTTACACATAAATGCAAGGGAAGGTGAAAAAAATAGTCTTTAAGCCAAGCATATTTATATTCCTCAATAAGAATGGGGTTCTGTTAGGGAGGAAGATGAGCATGAATATTGAGAAGTGTGAAGACCTATACGGTGGCTGCATAGTCACCAAACTAACAAGAGAGAAGAAAACAAAACTCAGAAGACGGTTTAGCAAACTGCAAATATACCTTATTTCTAGTTGTTCCACAATGTTAAGACAAAAAATGGACTGCTGAATGCTATGGGTTGAATTGTGTCCCACAGAAATTCATACACTGAAGTCCTAACCCTAGTGCTTCAGAACATGATTTGGAAATAAGGTCATTGAAGATGTAGTTACTCAAGATGTAATTAGTTAAGGTTTCCTTTTTGATAAGACACATTTCCTTTTTTATAGGACTCACCAAGGAAGATGAGTTCCTAATCTAACATAACTAGTGTCTTATCAAAAAGGAAAATGTGGACAAAAACATACACACAAACACACAAAAAAGAACACCATGTGAAGATGAAGGCAGGGATCAAGTGATGCTTCTGCAAGCCAAGAGTTGCCAAAGATTGCCAGAAAGCCACCAAAAGCTGGGGAAGAGGCATGAGATGTATCGTCCTCATAGCCCTCAGAGGAACCAACCCTGCCAACACCTGGATATTGAACTTCTAGTCTCCAGTACTGTGAGAAAATGAATTTCTGCTGTTTAAGCCACCCATCCTATGGTACCGTGTTATGACAGCCCCAACAAATATACTGGGGATCATTGCTTTTCTTGTTACATATTTCTGCAGGTTTGACTTTATAACTTTTTATTTTTATAAATGTATAAAGTTTATTTTATATATTCATATCTTTTACAAACAGAATAAAAATAAAGATGTTTTCTAAATAGGATGAGTTTGGTAATTTTTAATATTTGTTTAATTCTATAAGTTTACATTTCATAGGAATCATTGGCCTAAAAATTTTGACCAAATTTAACAGTGAAGCTATCTGGACACGAAACATGTCCTTTAGAGAGGACGTTTTTGTTGGCACCTTTTCTAGGTTTGACCTAGACCTAGGAGTCAAGGTCAATTCTTGTTTTTAATTTTTAGAAATTATGATCCTCCCTAGAAAAGCATCTGCTTAGAATTAAAAGGTGGTCGTAGTGATGTCAGCCTGGTTGTTTTATTTTCCCAAATCTACACATAAAAACAGACAGAGCACTTAGTTATCCAAACCAAAAGAAAAAAAAATCTATGGTCAATTTTTACAATAAAACTAGATGCTAAGGTATCTCCACAGACTCTAAAATAAAAGTAGATGGGGACAAATTACCTCCAGCACAAGACGGGCCTATCATAAGTATTTGCATGGGAAAGAAAGGCAAAAAGGAAGATCTAAGAACAGAAAATCCAACAGTAGTCCATAGGTGTCCTTGGGAAAGGAGAGGGGTTGGAGCTGAGACCAGTGAATGAATCCAGGAGGGCTTCCCTGCTCAATGACAGTGAGTGCAAGACCCCAGGGGTCGCAGGCTGCACCAGGGTGACCTGGGAACTCCTAAAACTGACCTGCTCCCCCTTCCCCCCAACCCGGAAGAAAATGCTAGAAATGCAATCAGAATGGAGAAGGGCAAAGAAACCACACATGAAGGAAGGAGAAGATCTCAATAAAAGAATGGAGGGGAAGAGGAACAGGAGAGTGCAGAGCCCAGACCACCACTCCTTCTCACACTGGGGGAAACTGAAGAGGAAGCTCTTTGACGTTGCAAAGGATGTCTGAACAAAGTTCTGAACATTAAGGAAACGTATTTCACACAAAACAAACTGGGTAGAAAAGTATCTCAAGTAACAAAATTACTTTAAGAAAACTACAAATATGGAGCAGAATAACAACCCTACTATAAAAAGACACCAAAAATATCAAAACTGTAACTTACTATTTCTAAACCATTTAAACATTTAGGAAAACAGTAAAAGGCATTTTTTAAACCCATGAATAATAGATAGAAACATTCAATAATGAGACGGCGGAACTCAAAAACAATTAGAATAAAAGAAAAGCATTTTAGAAATAAAGACTAAACTAGAAGGAACACAAGAAAAAATAACACAACACACAACACCTTAAGAGTAGAAAAGTGAAAAAAAATCATAATCCAAAATGATAAAAAAAAGTTACAGAAAAAAGTGAAAAATCTTGAAGATAGGCAATAAAAATTCAACATATGTTTAAAAGGAGTCCCTGAGGAAGAAAACTAAAGAAAAGCCATACAACAAATAGTAAAAACTATAGTTCAAAGAAACTTTCCTGAAATAAAAAATATTTGAACTCACATACTAAATACACTGAGTCCTACAAATACCACCCGAGAATAACCAGCACCAAGACATTTACTATTAAAATTACTTAACTTGTTTTTTAAAAATCCGTTGGACATGTACGTGAAAGGGTCACTTAACATATTAAGAAAACAAAACTAGCTTATTATCAGATTTTCTACACTAATGCTTTATCCCTGAAGAGCAGAATAACATACTTAAGGTTGTCAAGAAAAAAAAAAAAAATGAGCCTAGAATTTTGTACTCAGCAAATCTGATCTTCCAGTATAATGTACACTTGAGTAATTCTGAGACTATTGCTTCCACGAAAACTTCCTAAGGAATCTACCAGAAAACAAGCTTAGGGCAAATAAAATAACTAGAGATATATTGACTTAACTAGTAGTTAAATATGTACTTACTTGGTGGAACAAGGTTAAATGAGGCTAAAAAGGGAGAGATCATAGTCTGTAATGGCCATATGATCTACAGCACAGATATACGAAAAGCATGTACAAGATGGGGAAAATGGGCATAGCAAATATAAATATTTGTATGTTCAGGAAATCAAAATTTATAGTTGTATTAGTCCATTCTCACATTGCTATAAAGAAATACCTGAAACCGGGTAATTTATAAAGCAAAGAGGTTTAACTGGGTCACTGTTCGGCAGCCTGTACAGGAAGCATGACTGTGGAGGCCTCAGGAAACTCAAAATCATGGTAGAAGGCAGAGAGGGAGCAGGTACATGACATGGCCAGAGCAGGAGCAAGAGAGGGGAGGGGGATGCCACACACTTTTAAAGAGCCAGATGTCGTGACAACTCACTCACTATTGCAGGACAGCACCAAGGGGATGCTGCTAAACCATTCATGAGAAACTCACCCCCATAATCCAATCACCTCCCTCCAGGCCACACCTCTAACACTGGGGATTACACTTCAACCTGAGAGATCAATAGTAAGTGTATTAGTATTGCTATTCTGAGATCTGCAAAGTGGGATAAAGCAAATAATTATGGAATATTCTAATTATTTTTTCTCCTGTATCAGGAGTCTTCAAATTATGCCTGTTTTGTAAATAAAGTTTTATTGGAACACAGCCATGCCCATTATTTACATAGGGTCAGTGGCTGCTTTCACAGTGCACTGACAGAGTTGAGTGGTTACAACAGAGACCATGTGCCCTGCAAGCCTGAAACACATGCTATCTTGTCCTTTAAAGAAAAGTTTTCTGATATTTATGCTATATCCTTGAAAACCAGGATTGTCAGTGAGAAGAAATGAGATATAGATGTAATATAAGTAAGTGGTCACATAGAAACAGTGTGGTCCCTTGGCTTGCACAGTGGCTCACACCTGTAATCCCAGCACTTTGGGAGGCCAAGGAGGGAGGATCACTTGAGGTCAGGAGTTCGAGACCAGCCTGACCAACTTGGCGAAATCCTGTCTCTACAAAAAATACAAAAATTAGCTGGGGGTGGTGGCATGCACCTGTGCTCCCAGCTACTCAGGAGGCTGAAGTGAGAGGATTGCTTGAACCCAGGAGGTTGTGGCTGCAATGAGTTGAGATTATCCCACTGAACTTCAGCCTGGTGACAGAGCGAGACCCTGTCAAGGAAAGAAAGAGAGAAAGAAAGAGAGAGGGAGAGAGGGAAGGAGAAGAAAGAAAGAAAGAAAGAAAGAGAGAAACAAAGAAAGAAAGAAAGAAAGAAAGAAAGAAAGAAAGAAAGAAAGAAAGAAAGAAAGGGAGAGAGAGAGAAAGAAAGGGAAAGGAAAGAAAGGGAAAGGAAAGAAAGGGAAAGGGAAAGGAAAGGAAAGAGAAAGAGAAAGAAAGAAAGAAAAAGAAAGAAAGAAAGAAAGAGAAAGGGAGAGAGAGAGAAAGGGACAGAGAGAAAGGGAGAAAGGGAAGGGAAGGGAAAAAGAAAAGAAAAGAAAAGAAAAAAGAAAAACAGTGTGGTCCCAAATTTGAAATGGAAATATCAGCATGAACGACTGAGGTGCTCTGTCTTCTACTTTAAATCTAGTTCTGTCCCCTGAAAAGGCCTAAAATCAATGATCATAAAACTAGTAAGGTATATCTAACACCCAGATCATGGCCCTAAAATATGATTTCTCGTTTAAAAAAAAGAAAAAAAAATGAAACAAAACATAGGCTTCTTATAAAAATGGCTGATTCCAGGTCTGAAGCAGGAAATGTACAAGACAAGCCAGGTTTACCTGGAAATATCAGATGGCAAGGCAGCTGCCAGAAGCCACCAGGTGCAAAGGATTCAGGAGCCACCAGGAAGGGCTCCCACTGGCCACAGAAGGAATTATTTGTTTTACTACCCAAAAAAATGTCCACAAATTGAAACCCTTCAAATATATTTTAAAGCATGAGTTTATGGCAATATTTTTAAAAACGATCACCTTCTGAGGATGACAAGGAGTCATTATCATGAAAACTAGTCAAAAGGAAAGAATCAAACATTTTTCCTGCCTTTTCTACATTCAATTATAATTCATAAAAAGGTACCCTGGGATACCCAAAGAGATGAAGGAACGCTTTTCCTTACACAGACATTTTAGAGAATAAATAACAACTGAATGACAGGATGAGGATACCACCACTAGGAACCTTCAGGAAATTTGCAAAGCAAGCTTGAACTGACATCAATAAAAGAGTGTGAAATGAGTGCTCTGTGCCCCTGGGGCAAGCACGGCGTGTCACCACTTAGAGTCTAACCAAGGGGTGGTACTTGGGCTGGATCACACTTCAAGATCCTGCTGCCAATTTGCAGCAAATAAAGAAAAAAGGTACATGTTGATGATATGGTTTGGCTGTGTCTGCACCCAAATCTTATCTTGAATTGTAACAATTCCCACGTGTTGTGGGAGGAACCTGGTGGGAGGTAATTGAATCATGGGGGCGGGTCTTTCCCATGCTGTTCTCATGATAGTGAGTATGTCTCATGAGATCTGATGGTTTTAAAAGAAAAAGTTGCCCTGCACAAGCTCTCTTCTTTTGTCTGCCCCAATGTGAGACGTGCCTTTCACCTAGCACCATGATCGTCAGGCCTCCCCCACCACATAGAACTGTAAGTCCAATAAACCTCTTTCTTTTGTAAATTGCCCAGTCTCAGGGAATCTTTTTCAGCAGTGTAAAAACACACTAATACAGTTTAATTGTGCCATGAGTCTGAAATCCGCATAATCCAAACCATGGGAAAATCTGCTCACGTAAGGACTCAGATTCCTCAGCAAATCAATTGTAAGATGTGGAAGGGAAGCGATTGATCACAAGGTACCTGAAACACATAGCAGTCTTTTTTTTTTAATGAGCAAGATTTGAGTAGATGTATAACGTACAAATAAAGAAATGCAAGGAAGGAATACAGTAAAATGAGGAGAGTAGTTAGTATCTGGGGAGGGAGGGGACCCAGATGGCTTAGGGCATATGCACAGGCTTCTATTTCCTGCCCTAATGGGAGGTTACAAAAAGAGTCTGACTTCTAATAACTCACTAAGCCATAGAAAAAGTTAGCATGGGGATCACCCTGGAGAGAGAACAATACTGCCTGGGTGGTAGCACAATGGGGGTTTCTGGGGTGCTGGTATTGAGAGGTGACAGCATGCTGGCAGCCCTCGCAGCCCTCGCTTGCTCTGGGCGCCTCCTCGGCCTCGGCGCCCACCCTGGCCGTGCTTGAGGAGCCCTTCAGCCTGCCGCTGCACTGTGGGAGCCCCTCTCTGGGTTGGCCGAGGCTGGAGCCGGCTCCCTCAGCTTGCAGGGAGGTGTGGAGGGAGAGGCGCGGGCGGGAACTGGGGCTGCACACGGTGCTTGCAGGCCAGCACAAGTTCCGGGTGGGCGTGGGCTTGGCGGGCGCCGCACTCGGAGCAGCAGGCCGGCAGCACCGGCCCTGGGCAGTGAGGGGCTTAGCACCTGGGCCAGCAGCTGCAGAGAGTGCACCAGGTCCCTCAGCAGTGCCGGCCCACCGGCGCTGTGCTCAAATTCTCACCAGGCCTCAGCTGCCTCCCCGCAGGGCAGGGCTGGGGACCAGCAGCCTGCCATGCCCGAGCCTCCCCCAGCTGCCCTGGGCTCCTGCGTGGCCCGAGCCTCCCCAGGGAGGGCTGCCCCCTGCTCCACGGTGCCTCGTCCTATCGACTACCCAAGGGCTGAGGAGTGTAGGTGCACGGATCGGGACTGGCAGTCAGCTCCGCCTGTGGCCCCGTGCAGGATCCACTAGGTGAAGCCAGCTGGGCTCCTGAGTCTAGTGGGGACTTGGATAAACTTTATGTCTAGCTAAGGGATTGTAAATGCACCAATCAGCACTCTGTGTCTAGCTAATCTGGTGGGGACTTGGAGACTCTTTATGTCTAGCTAAGGGATTGTATATACACCAATCAGCACTCTGTGTCTACCTCAGGGTTTGT
This sequence comes from Pan paniscus, assembly GCF_029289425.2. Lineage (NCBI taxonomy): Eukaryota > Metazoa > Chordata > Mammalia > Primates > Hominidae > Pan > Pan paniscus. Next base: position 20,961,158 of record NC_073256.2, read on the forward strand.
GAACACACCACCAGCACCCTGTGTCTAGCTCAAGGTTTGTAAATGCACCAATCAGTGCTCTGTGGGTACTTGGAGAACTTTTGTGTCTGGCTCAAGGATTGTAAACGCACCAGTCAGCACGCTGTCAAAACGGAACAATCAGCCAGCTCTCTGTAAAACAGACCAATCAGCTCTCTGTAAAATGGACCAATCAGCAGGATGTGGGTGGGGCCAGATAAGGGAATAAAAGCAGGCTGCCCGAGCCAGCAGTGGCAACCCGCTAGGGTCCCCTTCCACACTGTGGAAGCTTTGTTCTTTCCCTCTTTGCAATAAATCTTGCTGCTATTCACTCTTTGGGTCTGCACTGCCTTTATGAGCTGTAACACTCACCGCGAAGGTCTGCAGCTTCACTCCTGAGGCCAGCGAGACCACGAACCCACTGGGAGGAATGAACAACTCCGGACTGGAGGAAGGAACAACTCCAGACGCACTGCCTTAAGAGCTGTAACACTCTCCGCAAAGGTCTGCAGCTTCACTCCTGAAGCCAGTGAGACCACGAACCCACCAGAAAGAAGAAATTCCGAACATGTCCGAATATCAGAAGGAACAAACTTCAGACACACCATCTTTAAGAACTGTAACACTCACCATAAGGGTCTGCGGCTTCATTCTTGAAGTCAGTGAGACCAAGGACCCACCAATTCCGGACACAGTATTTTTTTGATGAGGGTGCTGGCTGTACAAGTCTTTTCAGTCCATGAAAAAGCATTGAGTTTTACATGGGTGTAGTTTTCTTTATGTAAGCTGTGCCTCCATATTTTAATGTTTTTCAAATTTACATATAAGGTTTAATATAGAGAGGTATAGATATAGAATTAAAACCTTGGACAGTATTCAATTTTATGTTTCTATTTACCTGTTTAACAAATCACTTAATTTTCAAGTGCTGCAACAATTGTGCTTCTAGCAACTTCTTACTTCTAATGGTTTTTGCTTTGTAAATGTGGGCACTATTTGGTGCATAAAAGGGCATAATATAACTTTATTGGTGATAGTATCTTTTATCGATATGAAATGATAAAATGTTGGAGACTTTCCATTATTAACTGAGTTTTACTTGATACAGTCTGGTCTGAAATTCACATTTCTTCTCCAATCCCTTCTCACTCCACCCCACCCTACTCTTGCCCATCCGATTTCCAGGTTTTCTTTTTTTTTTTTTAGTTCCCTGATACATATTTGTCCATCTTTTCTTTATTGGAGCCCTACAGCATTGAGGAAGAAGCATTCCACACCACCAGAATCACCAAGTTCCAGACACAACAGAGGACCCTGTCTTCTCTAGGGAGATATTTTTGTGATTAGCTCATTTTAAATGCTGTCATAAAACCTCACACAGCTTCAGATCTTGCTTCTTTCATTTTGTACACATTTTTATTCCATATGCATTTTATCCCATGTCAACTATATACCTGGTATTGTATTATGGAGACCAATAAGGGAGAGTGCAGGCACTCAATGAACTTACAGCCTAGTGGAGAAGACAAACCAATAAACACGGTGCTGATGGAGTGTGATTCCTGCTCTGGTAGAGAATCTGATAGAGAAAGTCTACAGTCATGGGCAGGTATTCCGAGGGGCTCCTAACCTAGACTTGGGGACACGGAGTGGCATGGTCAGGAAAATCATCATTCTTTATACACTTGTAGGAAAAAAAGTCAGTTTCATTTAAGAAGATCCCTGATGAAACTGTAAGATGCAGATATAGGTAAACATAGATTTTAGGCTGGGTGCCGTGGCTTACGCCTGTAATCCCAGCATTTTGGGAGGCTGAGGCGGGCGGATCATGAGTTCAAGAAATCGAGACCATCCTGACCAACATGGTGAAACCCTGTCTCTACTAAAAATACAAAAATTAGCTGGGCGTGGTGGCGCGTGCCTGTAATCCCAGTTACTCAGGATGCTGAGGCAGGAAAATCACTTGAACCCGGGAGGCAGAGGTTGCAATGAGCCCAGATTGCGCCACTGCACTCCAGCCTGGTAAAAGAGCGAGACTCCATCTCAAAAAATATAGATAGATAGATAGATAGATAGATAGATAGATAGATAGATAGATAGATACATACATACATACATACATACATAGACAGACAGATAGATGGATTTATTTTAATTTTGATGAACTAAATTCTCAAGCACACATCTTTTAAGCATTCAGTGTGACAACATGGGACGCACGTGTTAAGCACTGTATTGCGTGTGGAGGCCTAGTGATGGTTTTGAAGAAATATTTGTTTTCCTTGTGTGATGGTTTCAGCTCAACTAGCTGCTATTTCATGGAACATCACTTTCACTTGAAAGAATAACAGACAAACTGTGGTAATTCAGAATTGCGTCTTTAGAAAACATTTTCTCAAAAATGAGGAATACAATAAGATTTTATTTTTAAGTGAATCTTAGGATGTTGAAAAACTTATATACATTGCCATGAACTTGACAGCTTTACAATATTTAAAAATTTATTGATAAGGTAGGTGGTGACATTAACTAATGTACTTTTCGAAACTGTCTTATGAAATGTGTCAATGTTTGTAAGACCTGCATAATTCAGCAAAGCAATATTTTCAAAGTGGGAATGCATGAAGTTATAAAATCATGACTGGGTAAAATATCTACTCCAAGTACAATATAAATCAATGGGTTTTAAAGTAATGAGAGTATGAAAAGTATATTTATCTGAGCGCGGTGGCTCACGCCTGTAATCCCAGCACTTTGGGAGACCGAGGCGGGCGATCACCTGAGGTCAGGAGTTCGAGACCAGCCTGGCCAACATAGCGAAACCCCATCTCTACTAAAAATACAAAAATTAGCAGGGCATGGTGGTGCACCTGTAATCCCAGCTACTCGTGAGGCTGACGCAGGAGAGTCACTTGAACCTGAGAGGCAGAGGTTGCGGTGACCCAAGATTGCACGGCTGCACTCCAGTGTTTTGAGACTCCGTCTCAAAAAAAAAAAAAGGAAGAAAAATTAATGTAGTTTTAGATTGCACACTGCAACTAATCTTTAAGCAACTATACTTGCTATGTTTTGGTTATCCACAGTTATTCGAGAAGGCCATTAAAATAACACTTCCTTTTCCAAATACATGTATGAGGTTCAATTTTCTTCATTTTCTTCAACTAAAACATATTTTAAGAGATTGAATTCAGGGGGCATATGCAAGTCTAGCTGTCTTCTATGATGTCAAACCTTGAAGAGATTTGCAAAATGTAAAACGATGCCACTCTCTTCATTAAAGTTTTTCCTTTGGAAAATAGACTTCTCTTGCCTAAGAATGTGTTATTTATGTTAACAAGTAATAGGTCTATCATTTGTTATGTTTAAAACAAATTCAAAATATTTTTAAAATTTCTCAGTTTTCAATTTGAATGCAGAAAATATTATACCTAAGAGAGGGGCCCTGAGATTAAAAAGTCTGAGAAACTCTTCACTACGCACACAAGAGTGACAAAAATAAAATGAAAAAGAAAAGCTCCTCAGAGACCTTAGCAACTTTTAAGTGTCCAGATAAAGGATGATTACTGGAAACAAAGGATATCAGTTATCTGAATATGTTGCCTAGTTTATTATAGGTACATGGCTGAGTTGAAGCCAAGAGGCAAAACATCATCAGCCAGCCTCACACGATAGACCTTTGACATCCAAATGAGACATAAACTCAACTACAGATGTTATATTACATTCTAGGTACGATAGACCTTTGACATCCAAATGAGACATAAACTCAACTACAGATGTTATATTACATTCTAGGTGTTTTTTTTTCCTCTTTCTGAATAGTTTATTTTCAGTGCTGTTTTCCACAAAGAAGCATTTCTTTTTTTTTTTTTTTTTTTTTTGAGATGGAGTCTTGCTCTGTCACCCAGGCTAGAGTGCAGTGGTGCGATCTCGGCTCACTGCAACCTCCACCTCCCGGGTTCAAGCGTTTCTCCTGCCTCAGTCTCCCAAGTAGCTGGGATTACAGTTGTGTGCCACCACGCCTGGATACTTTTTGTATTTTTAGTAGAGATGGGGTTTCACCATCTCAGCCAGGCTGGTCTTGAACCCCTGACCTTGTGATCCATCCACCTTGGCCTCCCAAAGTGCTGGGATTACAGGCGTGAGCCACCACGCCTGACCCAAAGAAGCATTTTTTATTGCTTTATCAAAAAAAAAAAATGTAGTAAGAAACAGAACCATGTTGAATGCTAGCTAGCTGTCTCCCTCCCTCACGAGGCTGAGATTTCATCATGAATGTCAGCCTTACTATGCTTTTGACTTAAATTTGAATTTCTTGTAACCCACTTGAAAATACATGCAGTGATATTTATGAACATTTCTTAACGTTTCTCCTTTTTTAGCAGGAAATAAAATATCTGTTGAGAGTTATTTTTGATAGCTTTTAAGTGTGGGGAATAATGGGTTGAAACAATTAAAATGTCATTGCTATCTTTTTTTCCCTTCTTCCCAAAAGAAAGTCTAAGTGCACGAGTTAATATATTAGGAAAAGGGCATAATTTTAATATTGAGTTTCATTATCTATAATGAGGTTGTGATTTTTAAAACATTTTATTTAGTCCATATTTTACAGCAGCCTTTCTTTGGCTGCCTCAAATACAGTACTGCTTCATCTGTGGACTGTATTTACCTGTTCAGCAATGCCCTCTCTAAAGGAAAAAGCCTTCAATAGAAATATTAAAATGGGAAGAGTGACAAGAGAGCATCTAGTGTAATTCCTGACACCCATATGTGCCAGCCTGCCCAGGGCTGCCCAGGAAGCCTGTGGCACAGAAAGAAATGGGGTCCCTGTCCTGCAGCCCTTATATAAACTATTCTTAAAACTATTGAAGAGATCATGCAAACAGATGCTTCATTGCTTTCTATAGTTCTGAATTACTACCTTTTACTTTTGCAGATAAATGTATGTTTTCCATTCTTCCAGTGCAACCTAGCCTCTTTTGGTGAAGAGGGGCAAAAATACTAGTTCTCTTCAACACAGGGGCGCTATTGCCAATTACGTGTTCATTACTTATGTTCTATCTGCTGTGGCTCCCTTTTCATGGACACCAGTAATGTATACATTGAATCACCTTCCTGGTTGTCCGTATCATTTTTTTTTTTTTTTTTTTGCTGTTGTTTTAGTCCCAGTTTTGTTAATGTGCTTTATTAAGGGGAAAGAGGAGCTCAAAGCTTCCAAGACTTTGGGATGATCTTCGTTTCCTGAGCTATTTTTTCTTTGGACTTTGGTGTCCAGAAGTTCATTACTCAAAATCCTTAGCTGATCACACTCTCATTAGTCCACAGATGGCACACTTTTAGGTACACGTGCATGCATAAAAGCATGCACACATAAGTATCAAAAATAACTCTCCTGTATGTATGTAGTTCACTCACATTTTAAATAATATACCAATCATTTATAAACCCACCACTCAAAATAAAAGCTAAGTCATTGGTAAACCATCCGCCTGCCAGTTGCTTCACACCACCTTCCCATCCCTGTGCCTCCTCCCAGCCAAAGCCGCCATCAACCTGAACCCATTCCTATTATTTTCATCTTTCCCTTGTATTCATCTTCATTGCATGTAGATGTACTTTGTGGTTGAATTTTGGAGTTTTTCACCCTATATTTTCATCTTCAAGTAAGAAAGGCAACAGATGTGGACAGGCTCTGATTCTAAAGTGCCATAAAACACAGACATCTCTAATAGCGCTCATTGAGAAAGGCAGGATAATTACATTTTAGTTATTGAGCTTATTTGGAATTACCTTCAACTCAGACAAGGTCCACAGGCACAGACACGCCTATACCAGATTCACTACTGAGCACATCAGAAATGGTGAATCGTAGAAATTATGGAGAAATTTTACACAGTTCCCCCAGCTGAGAGGCTCCAACTATCTTTGAATTCAACTCCAGTGTCATATAAGCATGTAAGAATATGCAAGTATCTTTTTCTCCTGTAATCCAGTAAATTCTTAATATCTGACCATTAATATGCAAATATTTAAAAGATGCCATTCATTGATAAAGGCCCTAGATCTTGAATTTTTCAAGGTAAGTATATTTGTATAATTTTAGTAGTTTTGATAAAGATTAAGCTTGCAACTAGATATGGTTTATTATGTCTTTGTGATTGGTCATACTAAATAAAATGTTATAAATCAGAAAAAAAGTGTTCTTTATTCAATGGTTCTTTATTCTGTGGTTCACAGACTACTTTCATACTGCTTATGCCTTTAGGTGTTCTCTGCACCTTATACTTGGCAGGCCCTGAATGAAGATTTAGAGCTTGATTGATTGATTGTGCTGAAAAGCACTAATTTTCAGGTGGCTCCAAAGCATTTCAGTTCTTTCAGTTGGCTTGGTTCAAGCTCTTTGAATTATTATTGTTTATGTTTCTACAATCTCCGGTAAAGGACACCTTAATCATGCACTTTATTCCTCTGAAATTTCAAGGGATGCCTCTGTGAAATCATCTGCCCTAAGCCAGGATACATACACGGCTCTCCTCCCAGTCACAAGGACCATCTATAAATATGGTAATAACGAATTCCCCTAAGGATTGCTATGAGTGCCCTCATATTTCATGATATGGTAAATGGTTTGAACAGTCACTACTTTACCAAAAAAAGAACTAGTTTCTGGAGCAAGACCGTTTCATTCTCAGTGAGAAAGCCTGACTCCAACAAGACTGAGGTCTGTTGTGCACACACATTACTACAGAACTGTGGATGGGGAAGCAAAACTGCAGTTACTCTTCACCAGAGAATGCAAATTCCTAGCTCTAATGGTAGCTGTCATCCTCACATTTGAAGCCGTCTGAAGTAGATTAAGTGGCCACATTTAAAATAATGGCTTCAAATTTATTTTTAAAACGCTGCCTACTCACAGAAGAGCTGCTCTGTTGAAATTTAGTAGTATTCCTTCTTGGGTTTTCTTCCATTTCGCTTACCCGTATCTTCCCTGACACATTGCACCGCATGACGCTAACATAAATAGGAATGCACGTCTGCAGCGTTATTTCAGAACAGGTGGGCCCGTTCTCCACTGTGGTGGAGGGCATAGTAGATCAGGTGGTATAATTGAAGACACTTTAACAAAAGCCCTCATCCACACTGTCTTGCCTCTCTGGAGCTCAGACATTGCTATCATTGCAGTAGGATTCTTTTGGCATTTGGGGATTGCTTTGAACTCCAGACTCTGCTTTTAAAACTACCCATAACCTCAAGAAGTATTGCATTATCAGGTCACACCGGAGTACTCTGCATTTCGCCCCGCCCGCCATCTCATGCATGTTCTTGCTCATTCTGTCTGCTTTCCTAGACTGCCCTGCTCTATGCTGGGACAGAAAAACCCCTTGCACCTGTCCAGAGCTACCTCAAAGGGAACCTCCTCTGCAAAGATTCTTCCAACTTGCCCTAGAACCAATCACTAATTTTTTCACCCAAACACTTAGGGCTATTACGCCCATGACAATATCACACTAGATTATGTATGACAGGACAGGATAAGATAACAGGATCTAGGTATGACATCCATACTCCCTAGTGGTTTCCTGAAGGTTCCAATCTTGGGCACCTCCTCACTCCTGGGCTTGCGTCTTGATACTCTGAATGCATCCATGCATGAGACACCCACCACTTCAAACACCAGCCTTTGACTTCTCCATCTGAAAAAAAACACTGCTTGCTCTTCACACCTGAGATAAAGTGTTCTTTCCTCCTGAATTCTTTCCCTCCCACCTCCTGCTCCCCTCTCCCAAGCCTGATTTAAGTTCTGTCCATCAGAGGCCCCCTCCCTGTAACTCCCTATAATTGACAGCAATTATTCTTCCCATTTCTCCCATGGAGTGAGAGTCCACCTACTGCAACCTCGATAAATATTTATCCAATGACAAAAATAAATCAATCCACGAATTGGTGACTTTGGCACCAGAGGAAAGAAATTTCAAATTCTTCGTAAGTTATGTAAATTATATGAGATTCTCTCACCTCACCTATGCACCAAACGAAATCCAGCCTTCTAGGTTTTTGTGAAAAATAAGCATAACTTGTGCACAAACCATTGTGGGCCTAGGTTCAGTTCCTATTTGTTAGTCTCCTTCCTACTTCAAACAATTATTTGATCCGCAAAGCTGTTGTTCAAACATGATGGAGCTCAAACACCAGCGGCCTAAGAACAATGCCACGGAACACCACGGAGAGCACAGGGGACATTCCTGGGTAGGAAATGGATGCAAAGCAGCAGGAAGAGAGTGATTAAATCCTTCATCCCATGGAACAGCAGCTTTCATTGCACCTACTCTTCTCCAGGAGGAACATCGTCACTCCTTATGCAAACAGGAATCACCGCCATTACAACCTGCTTTGCTTTTATTATACTTAGTAAGTGATGTATAAATGATCTCATGAATGCTTCGCTGTATTTTGGCAAAAAAAAAAAAAGATGTCTTTCCTCTTATGGAAAGTATTTGGCTATGTAAACACAGTTACTGGCACAGTGTGGTAATAACACTAAATGTTACCTAAATGTGGTCACAACAGTCTTATGCCTAGAAAGCTTCAAATGAAAATGCAACCCCAACAACACATGGGTGCATTTATTTATGTCTCCTAGGATGCTCCAAGATGAAGGTGGCATTAGCAGATGGTGCTTATTTGGTGGTGACTTTTTATCCATCTTAGGGACCAGAATTTGAGCAGATAAGTTACTTGGTATGGACAGAGCATGAGCGTGTTACCACATGAAATCAGGATCCACTTGCCTGGCGCAGTAAGACCGGACATCCACACCAAGGTTTGCAGTGGGAGAAAGGAAGGAGTTTATCTGCAGGGTGCCAAGCAAGGAGAATCTAGCAGCTAAAGCTTCAGTCCAGAATTCCCAGATGAATCACAGGTAAGGGTTTTTAAAGGGAGGGATACATTTCAGGAAAGCAGAAGTTACAGGCAAATTAGTAAATTAATATATGAAGGTTACACATTGGTTTTGGCCTTAAAGGACAGAATATTTTGAAGTGGGGCTTACAGGTCATAGGTGGATTCAAACATTTTTCTCATTTGCAATTGGTTAAGGAAAAGAAGGCTTTCTGTAAAGATTTGGGGTCAGCAGAAAAGAACATTAGCCCCAGCTCCTGAGTATGACTTTCTCCAGGCCCTTGGGAAAAAATTTAGAACAAAGAGCAACAGTTCAGAGTTCAGTCCTCAGCTCCCCATCATCTAAGGTCTATGTCCCCACAGATCTGTTTTATGGCGTTCCAGGTTTCTGAAAAACCACTCAGGAACATATGTTGAGATGTTATCCCAGCCAGACTTGGTGGCTCATGCCTGTAATCCCAGCACTTTGGGAGTCCGAGGCGGGCGGATTACGAGGCCATGAGTTCAAGACCAGCCTGGCCAACACGGTTAAACCACGTCTCTACTAAAAATACAAAAATTAGCTGGACATGGTGGTGTGTGCCTGTAGTCCCAGCTACTCAGGAGGCTGAGGCAGGAGAATCACTTGAACCCCGGAGGCAGAGGTTGCCATTGCACTCCAGCCTGGGCAACAAAGCGAGACTCTGTCCCCCCCTAAAAAAAGATGTTATCTTTAGTTTCTACAGAGAACCAAACATCCCATGATTCTAGCTTCCCTGGCTATTTGTTTTGGGCTACTATTACCTTCTTGATTATCAAGTAGCTCATTTACCTCTCAGGAGTAGCTAGCTGCCTGGAATTTCCCTTGAAGGAACTCAAAATTTTCCTTTATGTCTGTGCTAAGGGTGGGTGGTCCATAGGCCCCTAAAACAGGTCCCTCCTCCATCTCAAGAGTGAGTAAAAACTTTGCCCAATTAAAAAAAAGTAATTAAACAAGCAAACTTCTTACATCAGTAGCATCTGATAACTTCAGCTATGGATTTCGGCTCCAGCAACAATGACAGTGAGCAGGCATGAAGTGTCTCTGGGCCAGTAAGAAGGAGAGTGTTCTCGATCCCAGTTCAGGAGGATCGATTAATTACACAAACATCAACATTACAGTGGGAGGGCGTGCCTAGGGACATTCACTTACAGAACTATCTCCTTAAAGACAGTATCCTATGAATCCTGTACAAGTCCCATTTGCCACATGGAATCTCTTTTCTCACCCCCGTTGCCATTTCGTGTGGGTAACTCCTCATCTATTCATTCCAAGATCCTTTCCTGATACCTCGGTCTGATTTGCATCCTGAAGACCTTGTGCTCTGCTAATCTCCCATGCATCTGTCTAGCACAGTGGTCTTCCTGTTGGGGTTCCTCGTCTGTGTGCCTCTCTTGCCTGCAAGATGGTCCGTGCAGGGCTGTGCTCCCTGTGTATGTGGTATGGGGTCAAGAAACACGTATTGAATAAAATACCTTTTCCTTTGTGCCTTGCACAAATGAAAAGGTGGTTGCTTTTGATTGGAGAGACCAGGAGAAATTTCACAAAGCATTCATTCTTGCATTCTAATACATCCTACCCACCTAACAGAAACCTTTTTTTTTCTTTAATAAATGAAACCAATTTTGGCTACACTGGAAAGCAGTTTAGGCAGTTTGCTCCCACCTCACCATCTCCAAAAATGACAGCTCTAATGACATTACTAGAGTAAAAAGGGACACTTTTCACTTTTGGCCATCCTGAGACAGGACTGGAAGCCAAAGGTGCAACAGAAGTTTTAGCTGCAGCTCATCTGCACTTAGCTTTTCAATTCTCAAACTCCCTGCCTCTCCTGAATCACCATTAGGCTCCAATACAATGGGGTTGACGCCCACTCTCCAGCCACACACCCTCAAAAGATGGATTGGGGTTATTTATTTGTATTGCTTCATTTTGTTTTCATTTTGTCAGTGATACTAACTCCACTCTAGAACAAAACACACTTCACAGTTTGCCTGGTTTGTTCTTTCTCCTTCAGTGTTATTGCAACTACTCAACCATTTGTAGCACTCAAACTGCAGCACTGACCTTAGTCTCAAAACTTTCAAACAGTTCCTCTCTATATCCCTCACTTGCATAACTACATGCTCCCTATTACCAAAAATTCTAACATCTGATTTTTTTTTTTTTTTTGACAGAGTCTCGCTCTGTCACCAGGCTGGAGTGCAGTGGCGCAGTCTCAGCCCACTGCAACCTCTGTCTCCCAGGTTCAAGCAATTCTCCTGCCTCAGTCTCCTGAGTAGCTGGGACTACAGAGGCATGCCACCATGCCTGGCTAATTTTTGTATTTTTAGTAGAGATGGGGTTTCACCATGTTGGCCAGGATGGTCTCAATCTCTTGACCTTGTAATCTGCCTGCCTCGGCCTCCCAAAGTGCTGAGATTACAGGCATGAGCCACCACGCCCAGCCTCTCATTTTTAACATGTAAGTCATCATGGGATTAAGAACAGTAACTCCAAAACTAAGTACAAACACAGAAAATAAAACCCTAGACTCCAGCGCCAGGTTGGTGGAAATAAAAATGCCTGATCACAACCACAGCGCCACAAGCTGTTGATAAGGCCTTGGGCTGACACACAGACAACTTTACATTGCTTGCTGAGGACCTGGGGAAGTTCACTCCACCAAAAGATCCTTTCCAGTGGCAATTGCCAGCTTGGTATCAGAGGCCAGACTATTGAATTCAGATGCTGACTTGCCACTGACTAGCTTTGGGATCTTTGGCAAGCCCTCTAATCCCTCTGTGCTACAATTTTCTCATCTGTAAAATACAGATCAGTGAATTAATGCTTGGTAGGCATCTACCATCATTTTGGCACCTAGTAAATGCTCAATAAATGTTCACCACCACTTCTACTTTTGCTGCTACTGGAATGCTTTACATTAATTCCCTGGTAAGCACCTTAATGTTAAAAATTTTTGGCCGGGCACGGTGGCTCACGCCTGTAATCCCAGCACTTTGGGAGGCTGAGGCGAGCAGATCACAAGGTCAGGAGATCGAGACCATCCTGGCTAACACGGTGGACCCCGTCTCCAGTAAAAATATGAAAAATTAGCCGGGCGGGCGCCTGCAGTCCCAGCTGCTCAGGAGGCTGAGGCAGGAGAATGGTGTGAACCTGGGAGGCGGAGCTTGCAGTGAGCGGAGATCACACCACTGCACTCCAACCTGGGCGACAGAGTGAGACTCCGTCTCAAAAAAAAAAAAAAAAATTCTCCTCTTTTCCCAACATACAATGTAATACCCAAGCCCTATTAGGCAGTTCAGTTAATACATGGATGGGTAAGCTAGAATTTATGAAGAGAATGGGATAAAATTCTAGAAATAGTAACAATCATCAAAGCATCAAAGCAGATGGCCAGAGAAGTGGCAGAGAAGAGCAAAGTAAGAAAAGAAAAAAAAAAAAAAAAGATTTGGGGAATATAAGGCCAACGGATCCATGGAAGTTGAGCCAGTTGAGCCCAAAAAGAGACTTGCCCATCAGAAAGGTGTTAGACTTCCGCCCTAAGTGTGCTCCAGCCTGAGAGAGAAGCATATGCTACATATTTGCATAGACTTATTAGATAATCAGGAAAACTGGTGGGAAGAGCCAGATTAGAGCAAGCATAAAAAACAAAAAGAGCTTGGAAGAGAAGAATAACTTCTTAAGATACAGGGAAAAGTGCTTGGTCCAGGGAGAAGCTTGTCTGGGTTAGACCCGGAAATAAGGGATATCGTCTAACATTTATTTCTTATAAAACTTTACTTCCAATGCCAAATAAAACTGAACTCTTCCACTATGACTATGACTATTTTTATTTATAACATGGTAAATTATTCTATGGAAAGCGACATGGCAGGATAAACAGAGGTGTCTAGTAGACTAAGGAGCTATTGTAAAGACAGTATGATCTAGAAGGATACTACAGGGTCAGACAGTGCTCTAAACAATGTCTCCACCTACAAGATACAGATAATAATACCTTGCAGTACTGGCATCATTATTAAATAATTTAAAATATGAAAGTTCTTAGGATAGCATCTGGCACAGAGTAACCCATCTGATGTGTTAACTATTCTATCAGCAAGAGTCAGGAGTTAGCACAGTTACTGGTGACGACTGCAGTTAGGACATGACTATCAGAGTAGAGGGTTGACTTGGAGTGGGGGAAAGATGACTTGAGCTAAGGAGGCCAAGACCCAGAAAGGCCAGCACAAGGGAGAGGCGAAGCATGCAGGTGTGAAAGTCTCTGCAGGGCGACATCCACGGGGATGGAGGAAAAAACCCTAAACCACGAGCCAGAGTCTCTCAAAAATGAAGGAAAATGACTAGAAAGGAGAGAAGAAAACACTGACGGCCAGATATCATGAACTTCAGAGGATCTAGATGGTTCAAAAGAGGGAGGAGGTAAAGTGGCTTCCAAGTTGCAATGGGTGAAGGCAGACACAGGACCTGCAGTGACTGGGTATGGGAATCAAGTCTCCAGTTGCCCAGGGTCTAGGAAAGGGAGGGTCCTTGAGACACAGGAAAGGGTCAGGAAAAGGTGGGCTAGGATCTCAGAACTAGGTTGAAGATATAGGGGAGTTAGCAAATTAAGGCAGGGGTTTGTCAGGGAAGTGGGAAATGCCGAATGCGATTGAAACAGATTCAGGATGTTGCCTGATGTAGGTAAATGGGGTGTGACTTTCCAGGGGTGAATGAGGTCAGCTGGGCTGAGTAGAATGAGGGGATTAACCCCGGAGTCTCTTAGAGAAAAATGGGCCAACAGTTCAAGCTGTGGTTCTCTTTACAGATGCAGAGTTATCAAAGGGAAAAAGAAGCTGCCTCAATTCTTCACAGAGTGAGAGCTGAAAAGGTAGGGATGAGTGTAAAGAATGAATGTGCCTCCAATAAGAAAATGTCTCCCTCGATTTCTTCTTTCTGTTATCTTATTTAAAGAATTCCCAGAGCCAAGCAGCATATGGTACCATTTTATGTGATTTAAGGTCATTTATTTCTTACTTCTCTACTCTATATGGCTGAGTCTTGAGGATTGATGGATTGATTGGGACAGGGTCTTGCTCTGTCACTCAGGCTGGAGTGCAGTGGCACAATCAAGCTCACTGCAGCTTCAGATTCCTGGCCTCAAGCAATCCTTCCACCTCAGTCTTCAAAGGCACTAGGATTGCGGATGTGAACCACTACTCCCAGCCTCAAGTATTTAGCATTTGTCTTTTTAACCAACCAATATTTACTGAGTGCCTGCTGTGTACCAAATACTATGCTGGGGATACGAGATGCATTAGCTATGTCCTGGCATTGGGGTATCCATACTCTAAAGAAGGAGATAGGAATAGCAATCAGTAATTAGAAATCAATGTAGAAAAGATTGGATTCTTTCAAGCAGCTTAGTATTTTCAAGGCTCAACCATGTTGCACGCAGCAATACTCCTTTCCTTTTTGTGGCTAAATAATATTCCATTGTACAGATGTATTGCCTTTTATATATCCATACATCAGTTGATGAACAGTGGGTTATTTCCAGTTTGGGGCTTTGGGTGATAAAATTGTTCTACAGTTGGATGTGGTGATGGTACCTAACTCTGTGAAGACGCTAAAAGCCACTGCTTTGCAAACTTTAAATGAGAAAATTGTATGGTACGTGAATTATATCTGAATAAAACTGTTTCCAAAAATAGACAGTAATAGAGTTACGCACAAGATGTCCATAGAGCACACACAAAGAGGTGCCTGCTAGGAGCAGGTGGTGTGAAGGGGTGAACCCATTTATGCCTAGCCCTCCATAACTGGAACACCAAGCATGTGGGAGTTATTTATATCTTACTGCACAAGGTCATCGCCAAGGTCTGATCTTTCACATGTCTGCAATTGAAAATTTGCAACCTCTGGCATAAATGGGTTAAGTGAAGGCTTCTTAGAAGAGGTAACCTCTGCTGGGCATGGTGGCTCGCACCTGTAACCCCAGCACTTTGGGAGGCCAAGGTGGGCAGATCACTTGAGGTCAGGAGTTCAAGGCCAGCCTGGCCAACATGGTAAAACCTCCTCTCTACTAAAAATACAAAAATTAGCCAGGCTTGGTGGCACACACCTGTAATCCCAGCTACTCAGGAGATAAGGCAAGACAATCGCTTGAACCTGGGAGGTGGTGATTGCAGTCAGTCGAGGTCTAACCACTGCACTCCAGCCTGGGAGACAGAGTGAGACTGTGTCTCAAAAAAAAAAGAGGTAACCTCAAACTATGTATTTAAAGTAAGCAGAAGATAGCAAGGTAGAGGAAGCACCGGCTAGGAGAGAATATTCAACACTAACATCAGAGACACAGGACTTCATGCTGCTTCCCGAGAGCAATGTTGATTTGAGTATTGCTAGAGGAACACATTGCTGCAAAAAGTGGTAAGGGAAGGGAGCAACGAGAGCCGCTGGAGGTAAATCACTCAAGTAGCTATGTGGAAGATAAATCTGGACAGAATGTGACTGGAGGCAAGGAGAACAGTTAGGAAGCTCTAAAATAATGGCAAAATTGAAGAAGCACAGAGAAGAGGAGAAAATAATAGCCAAAAAGAGAATAAAACAATTCTACGATGAAATGGAATCCAGAAACAGAAAAGCATAGATCATGATAATTAGGAAATACAGCTTCCATAAAAAGGGCAGTAAGTCATCCTTTTCCAAAGAACAGAGATCAGCAAATCTGGAGTTACCACAAGTAGACAAGCGACAAGTCAGCAGGTAGACATGTCGTTTTCAGCATCAGCATAATATACTGTGTGTCTTGCACTTTAAAGAATGCCAAAGGTCCCATTATGTTGTGTCTTATCCTCCTCCGTAATGTCGCAATAGGAGAAAATGGCCATCGTATCTGAATCGACTCTGATTACAGTAAAAGATCTGGCTCTACCACAGCATTTGATGATGCGAACATGGGATGAAGCGTCCTCATCTGATTACTAACATGTATCCCATTCTAGTGACACTTAGGCTGGGTTATGAAACAGCCTTTCTCTGTATCATTACTATTTCTTAGGGGAAGAAAACAGTCAAAAACAAGCAACTTAACAGTGTATTTCCCACATCACTCTGAAAACATAGGGAAAAAGATAAGATCCTGCCCCTACACTGGGCTCAGAATTTTGATTTGAATAAAATCCAAAAAAAAAGAAGCTATTAAAGTCACAAATCACTTTAAAAAGAGGAATTTATGGATAACAACCATTTCATACCTACTTTCCATTTAGTGGTGAACAATTAAAACCATTACAGGTTTCCCCTTTTGGGCCACATCCCTCAAATGAACTCAGATGAGCCAGAATCCAAAGATGCTCTTAAGAACACAGCCCTGGCTCCCCTTTCCCTGCAAGATCAGTTACCACCTGGAGAGGACCACAAGGCTTATTTGACACAAGTTATTTCGGGTCTGTCTCTGTAGTCTGCCACTTAGACCCATCGAATCTCAGAATGAGTCAACACTCAACTAATTCCTTAATATTCTCTATTCTTCTCAAAAACTCATTTTTATATGAGTTGGATATACATATGATACATCTTCGAGATAATCATTCAGATAATTGACATTTACCCAGTGCCCAGTGGAGTCCCTTTCCCTGTTGAGTAAAGGATGCAAGGCTGTGTAGTCACAGCACACACATGGCCTGGCTCCAACATTTGGAGACTGCAGGCCGACCACCAAGCTAGGTGGCTGAGCAGACCTCAGTAGCTGCCTATAAAATATATAACTGAGTTGCCCAGCCAGGCACTAAATACTGCTCCTCTGTTTCTACCTGTGCTATGACTTCTGCTCTTATCAAAAGTCATTATGCAGGGCCAGGCACGATGGCGCATGCCTGTAATCCCAGCACTTTGAGAGGCCGAAGTGGGTGGACCATGAGGTCAAGAAATCAAGACCATCTTAGCCAATATGGTGAAACCCCATCTCTTCTAAAAATACAAAAAATTAGCTGGGTGTGGTGGTGCGTGCCTGTACTTCCAGCTACTCAGGAGGCTGAGGCAGGAGAATCGTTTAAAGTTAGGAGTCAGAGGTTGCAGTGAGCCAAGATCACGCCACTGCATTCCAGCCTGGTGACAGAGTGAGACTCCGTTTCAAAAAAAAAAAAGTCATTATGCCACTAGATCATGGGAAGTTCCTTATTTTGTGGAGCCTGGAGCTTATGCATTTGGGAGGGTGGCTCACCTTTAAGCAAAGAGGTTTAGGAAATCACTAATACAAAATTAAGTACAGGGCCTCTGAAAGTGCCTATGCAAGTGAGGAACCTTGGAGCTTAAGCCTCATGAGCTTCTTCATCTACTCAGCACACATTATAATCATGAGCTCATTTGCTGCCTCCCCGTAACTACTTTATTTATTTATATTGCTCCTTGTTCTAAGTATAATTTAAGGTGACTTTCTGAGCTACATACAATAAAACAAGATAAACTTAAGCTCAAAGAGAATAAGGAAGAAAGTCTGGACTGAGAAAAACAAAGTATGAAGCCAGGAATAGAATTAACATTCAGAATGCTTTGTATTTGCTGGAGATATGGAAAAGTTTAGCGACAAATTTTCTAGTAATCGATATAAAGTGAGAAACATGGTTAATTATATGAGTTAGGCTAATAGTTTAATAAATACAAGCACAGCTAGTGAGATATGTCTCCTCTGGGAATTCTATAAAGAAATGAGCCACAATCTCAGCAGTATCCTTGCACTGTCTACTGTGGCATGCCTCTGTGAAGGCCCCGGCATCACGGCAGGTGCCAGTCACTAAAGGTACTGAAAGGCCAGTTGCTGTGGTTCAGGTACCCTGTTCTATAGGGTCTCACTTAATTCAAAGTCAGACCTTAGTGCTATGTGTGAACCACGTGTACTCTGCAAAATCCCCTACAAATATCACTTCCCGCAAATGGTCTTATTTATAAAGCAGAGGAATGCTGTGAGTTTGAGGCTGTGCTCCAACACAGCTAGCTGAATGCTGCTCCAATATATGCCTGTTTAATGACTATGTGTCACCAGAGAAAGAACTCACACCTACTTCTTAAAATTATTAATAAGTAACCCAAGAAGGTTAAGTACCTGCATCAAAGACCAAGGGAGAAATTCAGGCACAGCCAATACACAACCCAATAAATAATTTGGGGCCTTTTCTAATGTATAAAAGAATCCAATTATATTAATTAATATTATCCTTCCATTTTTACTTATTTTGAGAGTTCACTATTGTATTATATTTTACATTATAATAGGAATTTTCAGTAACTGTGACTCACAGAAAATTAACCTGGAATAAAATATAAAGTCTTGCTTATTTGCTTTCCAAAATAATTGTGGAAAACTCAGTATCTGCCCCCATACATTTTCTAATGGATGTGTAAAATGTGTTGACCTAAGTTTAAAGAGTTGCAGAAGAACAATAAGCCAGGCATAGTGGTTCATGCCTGTAATCAATCCCAACACTTTGAGAGATCGAGGTGGGTGGATTGCTTCAGCCCAGGAGTTGGAGACCAGCCTGGGCACCATAGCGACACCCTGTGTCTACAAAAAATACAAAATTGGCTGTGCGCAATGGCATGCACCTGTAATCCCAGCTACTCGGGAGGCTGAGGTGGGAGGATCATCTGAACCTGGTGGGGCAGAGGTTGCAGTGAGTTGTGATTGCACCACTGCACTCCAGCCTGGGGGACAGAGTGAGACCTTGTCTCAGAAAACATATATATTACTACAAATTCTGTTGTATTATAAATACTAACATTAAAAAGCAGGCCAGGCATGGTGCCTCACACCTGTAATTCCAGTGCTTTGGGAGGCCGAGGCAGATGGATCATTCGAGGTCAGGAGTTCAAGACCAGCCTGGACAACATGGTGAAAAACCGCGTCTCGACTAAAAGTACAAAAATTAGCCAGGCCTAGTGGCACTTTCCTGTACTCCCAGCTACTCGGGAGGCTGAGGCAGGAGAATCACTTGAACCCAGGAGGCAGAGGTAGCAGTGAGCCGAGATCATACTACTGCACTCCAGCCTGGGTGACAGAGTGAGACTCTGTCTCAAAAAAATAAATAAATAAAATAATAAATAAGGCGTTTCATCTCTCTTTTGTAAGTTTCCAATGTAACTTAAGTAAAAAAAATCAATTTGAAATATAACTTATTATTTAATGACTGGAAATTTTACATTATTTGTTCCCACTTCGAGCTTATATTTTAATATTTCCCAGTACAACTACAGTAGAATTTTTTTTAGTACTTCAGTACATTTTTATGCTTCAAAGTACTTGTTACTCACCCTTTTATGCTTCATGTACTGGGGGTGCGGGGTGTGTGTGTGTGTGTGTGTGTGTGTGTGTGTGTGTGTCAAAAAGAGAGAGTGGGAAAAGACAGAGAGGAATATTAACTTTTTAAACTTTCTATACCATAAGATCCTATACATTAGCTATTTCTTCTGGATTTAGTGACTATTCCAATTATTTATAATAATTATTACAGTTTTGTTGTTGTTGTTGAGACAGAGTCTCGCTCTCTCGGCCAGGCTGGACTGCAGTGGCGTGATCTCAGCTCACTGCACCTCCACCTCCCGGGCTCAAGCAATTCTCCTGCCTCAGCCTCCTGAGTAGATGGGAGTATAGGCGTGTGCCACCATGGCTAATTTTTGTATTTTTAGTAGAGATGGGGTTTCACCATGTTGGCCAGGCTGGTCTCAAACTCCTGACATCAGGTAATCCGTCTGCCTCAGCCTCCCAAAGTGTTGGGATTACAGATATGAGCCACCACGCCTGGCCAGATTATTTTAATCATTTACAATTACTTACATAAGAAGCAAAAAAGTGACATACATCTAAAAATTATGAAGCAAAAAAAGCAAAATCCAATTACAACTGATAAGATTTTTTGTTTCAATTAGCTCATGTATCCAAGAATGAATATAACTTATCACTAGAACAAACCAGGGATCAGCACCAATTCTATTCCTATTTTTGTGTGGACCTATTTTTCCTTGCTTTGTGTAAGTTCTGGGAATGGGGTAAGATCCAGAGAGACTCCGAGGCACATCTTCCTGTTATAAGATGAAATTGGGAGCTATGAAGCAGAAGCAGTAAGCCAGCTCCTCCGCAGGCGGCTTCACAGGAAAGCGAGCATATTAACACGGAAGATGTGAAAAGTCTCTGTCCCTGTTAACTACTGCTGCACAACAAACTCAACAAATGCGTGTGCTCCTGGCTTTGCATGGGGACTCCGCTTAGCAGGGCAGTTCCTGTTGGTCTTATCTGTGGTCATTCCCTCCAAGCAGTCAGCTATGGCTCAGCTGAGACTGGGGGACTCTCAACGGCCTCATTGGGATGCCTGGAGTTAGTGGAATGTCAGACGAGGCACCTCTGAGGTAGGAGGTGGGACTCAACTCCAGAGGCAGGGCTCAGACACCAAGCCAAATTGAGGACTAGGTAAAACAAGGACAGGACAGAAGAAACTTTCTGTAAGGCACACCCACCAGTGTGCCATGTCAGTTTACCATTGCCATGGCAACACCCAGGTGTTACCGCCCTTTTCTATGGCAATGACCCAACCACCCAAAAGTTACTACTCCTTCCCTAGAAATTGCATTAACTGCCCCTTAATCTGCATGCTATTAAAAGTGGGTATAAATATGACTGCAGAACTGCCCTGAGCTGCTGCTCTCCACCTATGGGGTGGTCCTGCTCTGCAGGAGCTGTAACAATGCTGCTTCAGTAAAGTTGTTTCCTTCTACCTCCAGTTTGCCCTTGAATTCTTTTCTGGGCAAAGACAAGAACCCTCATGAGCTAAGCCCCACTTTGGGGCTCACCTGACATGCATCACCTCAACTCTCCTCCTTTCCAGCAAGACAGTCCAGACTTCTTTATGTGGTCATTGGATTTCAAGAGGGCAAGTCTCACTTTGCAAATATTCATCAATCCTGTTTGTGGCACATTTACTGATGTCTCAGTGAACAAGGTCAATGACATGGCCCAATTCAAACTCAATGTTGGTGGGCACTCCCAAGAGTGTGGCCCCTAGAAGTAGGACTATGACAATCTCCCACAGTCCATCTTCAGGCCCCCGTGGAATGTCTCCCCCACATGTAAAACAATCCCTCCAGCATCTAGGACTCCCAGTTCCCATCTAAACAAGGCGTCAGGCTTGAACTCCATGATCTCATCATCTGCATCAGGGACAACTCTTCTTGATCTGAAATCTGTGACAAAAAAAGTCAGTTGCTCCTGTCACACACCCAAATGACACAGCTCCACCTTGTAGCAATCTGCCCCTGTCCTCTGGATCCAACAGGCAGCATGGGGCTGTCTTTCGCTTCCACATAGGAGGATATATCCTTTCTCCCACGCAGTCAAAACACTTTTTGTTTTGTTTTGTTTTCACTTTCCTGATGAGACAGGATTGCTATCAACAACTCTTTCAACTTCTTCTCCTTTTTGTTTTTTGGGTTTTGTTTCTTTGTTTGTTTGTTTTAGAGACAGTGTCTCACTCTGTCACCCAGGCTGGAGTACAGTGGTGCAATCATAGCTCACCGCAGTCTGAAACTCCTGGGCTCAAGCAATCCTCCCATCTCAGCCTCCTGAGCAGCTGGGACCACAGACATGTACCACCGTACCCAGCTAGGAGAGGGGGAGGGAGGAGAGGGCTCTGCCCCAGGGAAGAGAGCTGGCCCTAACTTGGAGCTAATGGAACAGAGAAGCTCCATTGTCTCTCTTTCTCAAGGCACCTCTCAGGAGGTCCCTCCTGAGCATAAATCCGATCCTTGAGTGAGTAAATATTGTGTGGCACTCAGCCTGGAAAGCCTGCCCTTCCCCATCCTGCCCATCCGTGTTCTTCTGTTTTGGAAGCCCAGTTCAAGGTCCAGCTTCTCCAAAACTCTTCTAGATGCTGCACTGTGGCTGTGTCCTACGGGAGCATTTTGGTTGCTTATAGGACTCCCACACGTGGGGACCCTGGCCTTGGCTTAACAACATAATCAAATGTCAGGGCTTAGGGGAGGCTCAGAAACAATCCTGAAGTTATCCTTGAAGCTCTGGAGACTCCAGGAAGAGTCTCAGAGGACAGGAGGAAGCTGGGTTGATGGGATTCCCTGACTGCTACCCGGAGTACCCAGGGTTTGTCTACCTTTTATATTAGGGTTCCACTCAAGATCCTTACTTATACAAAGGATCCCATAGACTTTTTTTCAATCATTCAATTCACCAAATATATATAAAAATATATACCTATATCTCCCCTGCAATATGGCAGGCAGCATCCTGGGTGCTAGGAACACAGAGTGAAAGAGACACAGAAGTTCACATATTCTTGGGACACATACGCTACCATGACTCCACCTGGTCCTAGGATGTGATAGATGAAGACTGAGCTTAGACTGCTGGGATCCTGTCACCCACTAATGCCAGAATTAGAATCTAGCCTTCTCTGATTTCTCGGTAGAACAAGGTGAGTCTAGCTAGGCTGGCAGGAAACGAAGAGTACCAGGAAAAGGAGAGGAACACGGGAATAATTTAGGGTGGGAAATAACTTTTCTTGGAAGAGACAGAAAAGCAATAGGTTACAGAAAGAAGACAATAGTCTTGGGGTCACGGAAACTTGCCTTTGAATTCTGTCCCCCTTGTAAAGAGCACTGTATTCATATTGACAGCCATCTCTGACTGCAGGTGTTTTTCATTTTCAAATTGCCTCTCACATGTGAACATCGGCGTTCACTGATGTGCAGGGAGCATACAGGGAGTGCTGGCTGGCCCTCTTCCTGCCCTGCCCTCTCTAAGATCATTAGCTGTACTAGCCTTTCCAGTGTCCGAACTCATTTCCTTTCTACTAAAGCTCTTACCTCTGGTTGCTGAACCTCTTCTTTTTAGCTCCAGTTAACAGCCTGGCTCCACCTCCCATCAGCTACCTACTGGACAGCCACCATAGGCGCATTCCCGAGACTGTTCTCTCACCCCTGAACAAGCCATGGGGGGGTTGGAGGAGAGCCTGAGGTCTGCCTTAGGCTAGGACAGAGGGAACAACAGCAGACATGGCCCCGGCTCTAGCTGAGGCTGCAATCTTGCTGAATTAACGACCGCCAAGGCCTGTGGAGACATGGCCTGAAGGGGTCCTTGCAGGATCTCAGAATGACAACAGACCTACAGGAGAGGTGGACTCTGGGCAGGGCGAGAACAGGCACGAGAGTGGAAGGTGGGAGACTCGGGGCACAGGTGTTGGGGGAAGCACGGAGCTCAGGCAGGTAAACCCCTGCAGGTGATGTAGCTCAGATCAGAAACAGCCTGGAACACCAGCGTAAGCCCTGCAGACTTGGCGCCTTTTCCCACTTCAAATGTCAGTTCAGTAAACATTTGCTGTACATACCCACAAGAATGGGAAGCAGGGAGTCTAGCAGGTATCTCTGTACACCCACGTTCCTTGCCACAGAACTCACAATGGCCAAAAGGGAGAAGCAACCCAAGTACCCAGCAACAAATGGACAGATGAACAGAATGTGAACTGGATACACAATGGAATATCATGCAGCCATGAAGAGGAAGGAAATGCTGACCCAGTCTGCAGCACAGATGAACCTCAAGGACATTACACCGAATCAGAAAGCCAGTTACAAAAAAACAAATATCAAATCATTACACTTATATGCAGTATCTGAAGCAGTCAAATCCACAGAGACAGGAAGTAGAATAGGGGCTGCCAGGGGCTGGGGGGAGGGAAATGAGGAGTTGGTGTTTAATGGGTACAGAGTTTCAGCTGGGGAAGATGAGAGAGCTCTGGGAACGGATGGTGGTGATGCTTGCACACCAATGTGAATGGGCTTAATGCCAGACAACTGTGCACTTAAAAATGGTTAACATCGGCTGGGCGTGGTGGCTCACGCCTGTGATCCCAACACTTTGAGAGGCCGAGGCAAGCAGATCACCAGGTCAAGAGATTGAGACCATCCTGGCCGACGTGGTGAAACCCCGTCTCTACTAAAAATACAAAAATTAGCTCGGCATGGTGGTATGCACCTGTAGTCCCAGCTACTCAGGAGGCCGAGGCAGGAGAATCGCTTGAACCTGGGAGGCAGAGGTTGCAGTTAGTCAACATCGCACCACTGCACTCCAGCCTGGCAACAGAGTTAGACTCCATCTCAAAAAAAAAAAAAAAAAAAAGGTTAACATTGTAAATTGTATGTCACATATATTTCATCACAATTTTTATAATATGTATTTTATTTTTAAAATATAGATTTTTAAAATACATAAATATATATTTAAAATATATATATTTAAAATACATAAAATATATATTTAAAATATATATTTTTAAAATACATAAAGTGTATATTTAAAATATAGATTTTAAAAATACATAAAGTATATATTTAAAATATAGATTTTAAAAATACATAAAGTGTATATTTAAAATACAGATTTTTAAACTACATAAAGTGTACATTTAAAATATATATTTTTAAACTACATAAAGTGTATATTTAAAATATAGATTTTTAAAATACCTAAAGTGTATATTTAAAATATAGATTTTTAAAATACATAAAGTGTATATTTAAAATATAGATTTTTAAAATATATAAAGTGTGTATTTAAAATATATATTTTTAAAATATATAAAATATATTTAAAATATGTTTTTTAAATAAAATATATATTACAAAAATATATATATTTTAAAAATATACAAAATATATTTTTAAAATATATAAAATTTATATGTAAAATAGATATGTGAAATAGATATGTAAAATAGATATGTAAAATAGATATGTAAAATAGATATGTAAAATAGATATGTAAAATAGATATTTTAACATACTCAGAACACATGACTTTCTACCACATGTTCTGAGTATGTTAGGGGTGGAGGAATGAGAGAGGGGTAAGACGCAGAACCCACCCTCAAGGACTGAACACAGGCTGCCTGGAATTCCTGCAAGTCTCTTGTACTGAAATGCATGCAGATATTTCAGATGTGCTGCCCAAGGGTTAACGTACTCTTTCAAAAAACACTCTTTACCGAATGTTCTAGCTGTCATGAAGTGGCCACACTGGGGCTACTCGGACTTACCTGCTGTTTCCACAGATGCCAACTACCTGACGTCGTGCTGGTCTTAGCACCGCCCGCACTCCAGTTCCAACCTCAGAGAACACACAAGTTTCTTGCGGCCTCTGATTTATCACCACAACAAATCTGAATAGCCACACATGTGAGTGTTGCTTTTGATGAGAGCCCTCTTTCCGCTTATTTGCTTGATAACAACAGAAAATAGAAAATACTGGTTTCCACTGCTCAGTAGCCAGGACAAGGAGCCATAACATTTTGCAAATCTAAGATGCCTAATACCTGAGTTTCTCTCTTTTTCCTCATCAGACAAGCGCTACCTGCATCACAGCACAGGCTGGACTCCACGGGATGAATTCAACAGAGGCTTTTCAAATCCTGAATTACAAAGCTCATGGAAAGATGAGGGATAATTTCTCAACTGAACAATAAAATTATTCTTGGGGCTGGATGTGGTGGCTCACGCCTGTAATCCCAGCACTTTGGGAGGCCGAGATGCGTGAATCACTTGAGGTCAGGAGTTTGAGACCAGCCTGGCCAACATGGTGAAACCCCAACTCTACTAAAAATACAAAAATTAGTTGGGCATGGTGGTGCATGCCTGTAGTCGCAGCTACTCGGGAAGCTGAGGCACGAGAATTGCTTGAACCCAGGAGGCAGAGGCTGCAGTGTGCCTAGATCATGCCACTGCACTCCAGCCTGAGTGACAGAGAAAGACTCCATCTCAAAAAAACCAAAAAAAATCAATAAAAATAAAAAAATAAATTATTATTGGTAAATGAAACGAATGCAAAGGCAGTTATTGATACTTTAGACTGTGATGAAAAAAATAAATAAAAGGCAACCTCTACCTCAGTTTGGAAGTTAGAAATGGTGTCATTTATGAAGGTTGCTGTGGTTTCCTTCAACCCCTCCTGTTTGCTGAAGTGGTTGAAATTCATTCTGACTCATGACTCTGAGCATCTCTTTCCAAGATCCCACCAGGTAACTAGAGAAGCAGCTCTGAGCGGCACATTCAAGAGTTTTCTCTTTTTTTGTTGTTGTTTTTCTTTTTTTGAGACAGAGTCTCGCTCTGTTGCCCAGGCTGGAGTGCAGTGGTGCAATCTCAGCTCACTGCAAGCTCCGCCTCCCGAGTTGACGCCATTCTCCTGCCGCAGCCTCCCGAGTAGCTGGGACTATAGGCGCCTGCCACCACACCCGGCTATTTTTTTTTGTATTTTTACTAGAGACGGGGTTTCACGGCGTTACCCAGGATGGTCTCGATCTCCTGACCTCGTTATCTGCCCGTCTTGACCTCCCAAAGTGCTGGGATTACAGGCATGAGCCACCGCGCCCAGCCAAGAGTTTTGTTTTCTTAAGAAAACTGCTGATGCACAGGTAAGATTGGGTGCATTCACCCTCCAGAATATCTGAGGAATAGGTTAGGGTACTGGTGACCTCAGAGACACAGAAAGGAGCATCACGCCTTGATTGGCACTAGGCTGTTTCCCCAGCCCCAGGCATTTCTGAGTCTTAGGATCCCATGGATCTGTGAGCAAGAATAAGCAATGGACAATTCTTCCTCTCTTTGTGCAGTACGATGGGAGACACTGCTCTGGGGTCTCCAGCTCATGGTGAACCCTCAAGGATCTGCTTCTGAGCAAGCTGCCTTCTGAGGCCTCCGCATTCTTGCTTGGGGCTTGGTCTGCAATTGCTGCAGAAAAATCAGGTGGAGCGCAATGGAGAAGACAGGTCTTGTACTGTCAGTTTACAGAGCAGTAACCACTGATGACAGGTGATGGTTCACCGGCAGTGTGGCTCTTTCTGTACGTTGGCTTTCTGTCTTATCGCATATTTTTCTGCATCATTAGAGCACCTTAGGCTTTCAAACAAGGTATAGTAGAAAGAATACTACTCTACCAACTACAGAATCCGAGTTGCAACCCTTGATCAATTAAGAGTTCTATTTTCAGAGAACCTCATTATATACCAGACCCATCACACACAGCATCTTATTGCTTTCTCAACAATCCTCTGAGGAAAGAATATTGATCATCTCCTCTTTACAAGTCAGTAAAAGAGGCTTGGAGGAACTGAATAACTTACACTCGAAGAGGTGAACCAGGGACTGGCCCAGGCATCGCCCAGAAATTGTCCTCTCAACCACACATGGCCCAAGTCTAACTTCCCTTGTGTTGCTTTCAAATCAGCCACAATCCAAATCCACTGCCTTGCCCTGCCCAACGTCAATTCTCAAGGTCATTTTGCATATGGCCAAGAGAATCTTCAAGGAGAAAACCCCTTAGTGCATGGATTCTCAGAAGGTGGAGAAGACAGCAGGGGGAGTGCAAGATGCCATCCAATGACAAGGCTAGAGGGAATGGAGCACCCAGGTAGCACCTAAATTTTGCAATTTTGGGGAGCTCTGGTGACAACATCCCAGGAAGAGCAATGTCCTCCCACGAGAGCTGCAATCAGAGGCACTAGAGTAGAAATCCTGTTAACAGTAAGGAATTTTTCCACTGTGAATAACAGGAAACCCTACACAAATTGGATTGCACAATAGAAAAATTGCATTGACTCAAGTAATGAAGCATCCAAAAGAAGCCCTGGAGCCTCAGCGAGGATAGGTCCAGCCCTTCCATGAAGTCAACAATGGCAGCAGGAGCCTCCTTCCTGCCTGCCTCTCAGCTCTGCCATCCACAGCATCACTTGGGTTCCGATGGCCTCAGGATGTCTCCACCAGGTCCCAGCCTGTTCCATCCAGGAGAACCAGAGACTGGAATCACCCCATAAGTGGCAGCAGGGGGAGTTCCCACAAGAAAGTCCCCCAAACCATCCCTAGATGGGACTGGTTAGGATTCCAAAGAAAGGAGCACTAAGCACAGGGTAATCAGCCCAGAGCATTGACGAGGGGAACTTACAGAGGCTGCAAAAATCCTTCCCGCAGACAGCGAGGAAAAAGGGTGTTCTACCCAAGCATGTCTGCAATGAGGGGTTCAGGCCATGACGTTCATATGAGAGTTTAAAAAGTTTGGGTCAGGCCCAAGGCTATTTCTTTCATTGCTTTGGGCAACAACCTAGATCATTTTATCAGTGTCCAGGAATGTTCAAGGACCCAGTCTGGGGCTCAAGTCTGCTGGGGAAAACCTGCCACTGGCTGGATTATAGAGTCGTCAGGACACAGAAAGAAAGCGCGGGTCCTGGGGGACCCAACACAGGGTTACTTCCTTTCCTATTTATTCTCATCCATCCAAGGAAAGCGTTTTTCCAATATTCCCAGGAATATTGGAAATTCTCAGGAAATATTGGAATATTCCCTGAGATTTTTCTTATTATCCAGGTTTCAGTCACTGTTCACCCCCAACTCACACATGGTCAGGGAACTGGAATGAGCCAGTTAGTCAGTCTGCAATCATGTTCTATAAAATGAGGTTAGAATCCATTTTTCTTCAGTCTCATTGGTCCCTATCAGAAATTATCAGCGACAATACTGAGGACATAATCAACAAATGTCTACAATAAATACTAATGTTACCTGACTCATGCACAAACAAGCAAGAACATTTGGTTTATAAAGCATTCAAAGGTAGTTTTTTTGTTTGTTTGTTTGTTTTTTTGAGATGGAGTGTTGCTCTGTTGCCCAGGCTGGAGTACAGTGGCGCCATCTCGGCTCACTGCAACCTCTGCCTCCCAGGTTCAAGTGATTCTCCTGCCACAGCCTCCCAAGTAGCTGGGATTACAGGGGCCGGCCACCATGCCTGGCTAATTTTTGTATTTTTAGTAGAGATGGGGTTTCACCATATTGGCAAGGCTGGTCTTGAACTCCTGACCTTATGATCCACCTGCCTTGGCCTCCCAAAGTGCTGGGATTACAGGCGTGAAGGGGTAGATTACTAACTCAATGTTTCTTAAATGGAAGTCTGAAAAAAATTAACAAATTTAATTAAAGAGCTGAAAAGTCTCTTCAACAGTAGTAATAAAGGCTCTAAGTACCTTCTTTCATGAAGATAGCTCAATGCATTTATTAGTCTCTTTAAAACTCATTTGTCTATGATCAAATCATCATTGCTAATTAATACTTATTGTGCACACAGAGGTACTATAGTAAGTGCTTTGCAGAATTCAAAGGTGCTGTGGGAACCACAGGCACTCAAGATTTTTAGCTCAATCTTTATTCTTTTAAGGTCTTGATGTGGCTTATCCAAATGAATGTGATACGTTTACTCATTTCTTCAAAGAAATTGCAATTCTCTTATTTGCATATACTTAATAAAGAGATTCCCCTTTTGACCATGTGACTCAGACAGTCACACAGTTAAGTTGAGGCAGTAAGATTCAGCTGTCTGCTGAATACTCCTGAATCATCTTTAGTGAGATGGGGAAATGTGGGGTTACTCCTGCTGTCAAGAATTTTGGAGATGTCCATACTTCTCAGAATCTTTAACTCCATATAAAGTGAGAGAAGCAGCAGGCCTTATTTCCAACAAAGTTATTGGACTTTGTGTTTCACATTTTGGATCTGGAGTCACTCACCTGAAAAGTGAATTCAGGGGATTTCTTGTTTATACCAGAGAAAGGGTCAAAAAGGCAAAGGGAAACTGTCAAAAAAGAGGTCAGTTACTAAAATGGCAGAACTACATATGTAATCTGTGATGCCGTGGTCCAGGCCCAGTCTCGCTAGCCAGGCTGACACAGGGTGTAATCACTATGGAAGCAAACCTGTCTCTCCTACCCGCCCTTATCCACTTGTTCCCTGTCCCTCAGCATAGTCCAAGGGCAATGTCGATCACCATCTATGAGGAGGACTAGGAGAAATACTGCTCCTTCCCCATCCCCAAACACACATTCCTTACAGCCCGTGATGGACACGTGTGATTCACACATGTACCAAGGGTGGGAAACACCTCAGCTAGATGTTGCACACACGTAGCTTTCGGGTGAGATGGGTCATAGCCACACCCATCACATTGTTGGAGGAAGGGTCAAACATCCAGGCTGGCTCTGTGACCTTAAATTAGACAATGACCCCTGAAGCCAGCACCCAGTGAAAGGGGTCCCTGGGCCCCCTGCCTGATTTCCACAGTGCCCTTGGCCACTTCCCCTCCAGCTTGCTTGGGCCCTGTTCCAGGTCTGTTTCTTTCCTCTTCACCCTTGTGATGCCTCCATCCACTTTGTGTCTCACATGTGCCTTGTAGTCACTCAACAATCAATGCCCAGTTGAACCCAGGTCAACCCCCAAAGGATCATAGCCTCAGAACAAACCCCAGGTTAACCTTAACCCTAAATAGTGTGCCAATGTTTATAGCCTCAATTCTAAAGTTAAAAAAAATTCAAGTATATACATACATATATATACACATATATATATGTTTCTCAGAGGAATATTATGATGCATGAAAAGATACAGGTTATAAACCCAAATATATAAAGAAAGAGCATTTATTTGAATGTCATCTGCTTTTTTCTCTTATTTTCATAATATTAAAAATAAAAGTTAACTATTCTTTCCTGGAATTCCAATAAATTAAAATTATTCAATGGTGTAATTTGACAATGGGCAAATTTTTCATTCTGAGAATATTCCGTTCCTGGAAACTCTCTGATGAAAATGCATAATGATCCAATGGCCAAGGTAGTGTAGAAACCAGCTTTCTCTGACCTAAGTCATCTGTTTTGTATTTCCCGTATATAAAATAATAATATCTCATCTACAAATACTAAGAAACTATGAATTTTTTTTTGAGACAAAGTTTCACTCTTGTTGCCCAGGTTGGAGTGCAGTGGCATGATCTCGGCTCACTGCCACCTCCATCTCCCTGGTTCAAGCTATTCTCCTGCCTTAGCCTCCCAAGTAGCTGGGATTACAGGCACACCCCACTACGCCCAGCTAATTTTTTGTATTTTTAGGAGAGATGGTGTTTCACCATGTTGGCCCAGCTGGTCTCAAACTCCGGACCTTGTGATCTGCCCGCCTCGGCCTCCCAAAGTGCTGGGATTACAGGTGTAGGCCACCATGCCCAGCCTGTAGAGGCCTTTTTCTGCCACCTCCGCATAGTCTATCCTGATGGACACCCTTTGTGCAAAATTATCCACAACGTGTTCTCTTCTCTTAAGCATCTTCACAGTCCTCTCTCATACCCTGTTCCAACATGGTCACTTATGTGCACTTTATGTCTCCCCTTCTCTTGAATGTGAGCTTGTTATATAAGAAGATTTGAGATAAGTAATGCATTACCCTGTCTGATTTGCTATCCTTTAATCTATTTCTCCAGGGTCTTTTCTCTGCAAAAGGAAGAGTGAACAGTGTATCCTGTTCCCAGTGACTTGGCAGGTCCTGGTCATGAATCAGCCATTCTACCTTTAATCTTAGTGGACCAACCTCTCTCAAAAGAAAAACTACTTCTAAGTGAAACGTAAATGATACTGGCTTTACGCAAGGGTGCACTGCCGATTAATAGCATAAAAATGAGGTTTTTAAAATATCAAATACTTATATAATTTTCATTGTGCCAGAAATGGCTCTAAGTATTTTACAAACATTGTTTATTTAACTTCATAACCACACTACAAGCTGGGCACTATTACCCCTATTTGCAGAAACCACAGCCAGAGAGTGAAGTAAGCTGTGCAAGGTCATCAACAGCCAGTCAACGGCCAGTCAATGGCCAGTCAACTCAACAGTCAGTCAATGGCAGACAGGTTGGGTCCAGTCCATGCCCTCAACTACAGCCATGCTGCATGTGAGTATGGAGTGAGCGGTTTTTTTAAAACAGCAAAAAATGTTATATAAACTGCAGATTTTATTGATTTTAATTCATTGTCACTAAAGGGAAAATGTGCTAACTATTATGAATGCAATTTAGAGGTTATGAGTTTGAATTGGATGTTTGAAGTTATCCAGTTTCTTAGGCAACACAGAAAAGCAACTTGAATAGTTCAATGACATGTAAACTTTCAGAATATTTTGCTTTATGGTTTTATCATAGTTGCTTTTTTCTCCCCATGAATAGAGCAAGACCTTCAAAATAAATTGCTCTCAAATAAGTAATGCAATATTTTATGTTCTGGTCTTTTAAGAAATCTTTACTCAGTTCTGTGAGTAAAGATATAGAATATTGTAAAATAACAGATGACTTGTGGTACAGTTCAATTAAATTTAAAACTCCACAATTGTTTGCATAAAAACATCAAAACAGAGAGGAAACGTAGTATGGTGTTATCTTAAAGCAGCAGGAGTCATCAAAATAGTCCAGTTAGACTCAAACAGGGACCAATAATTATTTTCCAGTAACCTTGTATACTCGGCCAGTACTAAATAGCAGTGATAGATACTTCCTGAGAAGGCGATAGCAGGAAAGAAGGGGTTTTTTAGCTGGAAGCCCTAAAAGTTGTGCAGGATGTTTTCGATTTAAAGGTCATGCTGTAAAACTTCAGTTAACTCAATTAGATTTATTTGGCTTCAATTATTTGTCTTATTATTTTTAGGAACTATGGTTTTGCTGCAAGTAATTGAACCTCTCCAAATTTCAGTTTCTTCATCTATAAAGTTGTAAAAGCCCCAATGTCATGTGTCTGTAGTGAGGATGAAAGTTGATGAGGTAAAGCATCATTATTATTTTAGGGGATACAGACAAAGGTGATGTTAAGAGAATGGGCTTTAGAGTCTGGCTGTGAAACCTCAGTCTGCCACTTTCTCTCTGAAAGACCTTAAGTTCATCTCCAAGCCTCAGCTTCTTCATCCATAAATGGAATAACAGTAATCTTTATAAAGTTATTATAAGGATTATAAAAACCAATGCATTTAAAGTACATTAGCATAGTGCCTTCAAGAAAGAAAGTGTTCAATATATATTAGCTCATATTATCATTGTCATTACCACCATAATTATTGATTTTATATTCACAAATTAGCAAAAGTTCTTTACTTTTCAATTTATTATGAATACTGCATCTCATGTATTTCTTCCCATTTTTCACTTTGTCACTTTTTCAATTCCCCCAATTCTAAAATTCTCTCCTTTCTAGATGCCTAGACTTTAACATGACTTGGTTGATATTAGCCTGGCCATTCATGAAGAATTTGTAGGCCTCCCTTATAGTTAGACTGAGGTCATGTCCCTGGGTTAAGACTAATAGGAATTAGAAGAAAGTGACGTACATCATCTCCAGACCAATCTTAAACCCTTCCACCGGGGAATCCTCTTGTGTGTTTGAGGCATATGTGGAGTAGGACGACATCACAAGATAGAAACACTTGGATCCCTGAGTCACAGCCTGGAGGAGAGCCTCCCAGGAGACCTGTCCAAACTGTACTAGATTTTGACATGGGCTAGAAATAAACATTTATTATACTGATACATTTAAATTTCAAGGTTTATTTCTATCACCTCATAGCCTAAGCCTACCCTAACTAATGAAACTGGCAATCAAGAAGTAGAATTACAAGTACGCATAAGTATCAAAATAAAATGAAAAATGATTAGAGGGGAACAAAAGAAAGGAAGAAGAAAAATTCTGAGAAAGAATGGAGCAATGACATGAGAGAGGACCAAAAAGAGCCTAGGACACTACCCTGCACATGTAGAGATTGATGGCAAAGGTCTATACAACAAGACTTGGTCAAGCGAGGTGACTCACGCCTGTAGTCCCAGCGCGTTGGGAGGCCGAAGCCGGCAGATCACCTGAGGTCAGGAGTTCCAGACCATCCTGGCCAACATGGCAAAATCCCGTCTCTACTAAAAAATATAAAAATTAGCCTGGTGTGGTGGGGGGGCACGTGTAATCCCAGCTACTCAGGAGGCTGAGGCAGGAGAATCACTTGAACCCAGGAGGTGTAGGTTGCAGTGAGCCAAGATCATGCCACAGCACTCCAGCCTGCGTGACAAAGTGAGACTCCATCTCCAAAAAAAAAAAAAAAAAAAAAAAGAAAGACTTGATTAAAATAATGTTAATTAATTGAATTAAGCCTTGTATCATGAGAGCTCAGATCTAGCTTAACTTTTATAAATAAAGTAGAAATGTAAGAGTACTTTGCAGAGAGAAGACATGGTAGGAGAATGCTTGACTTTATACAACGGGTGGAGTATAGTTCAGTCACATGAAATATGAATAAAAATTAGTAAATTTCAGAGCTTAAGGAAGCTTGGAGACCATCTGGTTCAACCTGTTACAGCTATGAAATTGCAAGTGTGTGGCTAAGCAGGGACTAGAACCGGGACTTTCAAACACCAGATTCATGCGTTCCCCACCAGCCCCAGGCTATAAGACCTGGAAAGAAGAATAAAAATCCACTCTTACCTAACTGACTTTGATTAATTAGGCTTTGTAACAAAGTAATTATCAACACAATTTCAGTATAGAATCTCTTAAGAGACTGTTTACAGATGCAATATTTGTGAAGAGACGTTTTATTTAATTACATTAGACAAGGAGATGGTCTTGACTTGGAAATGCTCAGGAAATAAACTTTTCAATGTAATTTCCCACTGGAGAGTATACACATAATAAACTCATTAACTTCAGCTAGCAATAATCAGTATTAATGCCTTCGATCATTGCCATCAATAGCTATCAAGGAGAATCACAAAATTTATCTGCCTTCCTACAGTGGAGGCATAAACGGATACGGGTCACCTTGTAGGAAGAGGACCGGGAGCTGCACCAATGGCTGTGTTTCCTCCTCAATGACCTTCCCGTTAATGAATGTGTCCCCCTTGGATACTGCCATCCACTCACCAGCCGTCCATTAGTTCTTCAGAAGTATTGATCTATATGCAACGCTTAAGGTTTCAAACAAGACTTAAATGCAATTTGTGAAGATATCTCAAGGTGGGCCTTGGTAAATGGTAACTTTTCAAAGGTTGCCTGAAGCCATAACAACAGGGGGAGCACAGCATGCTGCCTTTCCCTGTCAAAGGACATGAGCCTTATTATCTCAGCAATATCCCAAACCACCTCACAAGTCTGGGAAAAAAATTTCAAAACAGCAAGCAATTTTCAGCCCCAAACTGCACAAATTAAAGCATTTCTCTCTGCTGTGAACTTATTCAGTCTCAGTACAGATATGTTAAATGAACTGACATAAGAAGTAAAATGAAAATTAAATTAAATTTGCCTTTTCCCTTCAGGGAACACTACCAATAAATAAAATGCTGTGAACTCAACTGTTTCCCTTTAGAACATGTGAGAAAACATTGTAATCAACTGCCCGCTAAGCAAAATGATCGTGGTTGTTCTCACCAAGTACTGCATTTCATGAGAATCATGGTGCATGCCTTACCAATATGTTCATTGTCGTATTACTCTATAGCTGCATTAACCTTGCATGCCATGGTACCAAGCAGATAAGTGTAAAACATAGCCAGACTCCATATGTCAAAATCTCTCATTATTTTATCATTACTTCTTATATTGCTATTATTACCAGGCAATTGTTATTGTCCATAGTTTACAAATAAGCAAAGAGAAGTGTAAAGGAAAAAAGGAATGTCCAAAGTGTTAATGGATACTTGTAAACCACTGACATAGTCTGGAGCACAGCTAAGGACAGAACCCAGATGGTGCAATTCCTCGTCTTTGGGCTAAGAGTCCACCTCGAAGGCTGTCACACAAGGTGATTATATCCTGTGGCTTTCCACAGCCATTAAGATTCTCAAATCAGCAGGAGGCTGTCTCCATACTTTGAGTTTCCAGGAGCAAACCACAACCCAGTTTAGGAATATAATGAACAGCTGCATTTCAGCCAATCACAAACAGCCACATTTCAGCCAATCACAGGCAGCCAACTCTTCATCCCTTGCCCAGATGAGGCAGATGCAGAGCTGTACCCAATCATGTGACCTCTCTATATTGCTTCCATGTTTGGCCTATAAAAGCTGGCTGTTCATACTGCTGAGTGGAGCTCTCTGAACCTCCTTGGTTTCTGAGGGCTGTCCAATTCCTGAATCCTTTATTGCTCAAATAAACTCTGCTAAATTTAATTCATTTAAACCTTTTGACATGATTAATTCCAAAATTATTAAATGGCCCCCAAGACCCCATGTGTTCTGAGCCCTGCATGCCCTTACTGCCCCTCCTGCCTCAACCTCTCACTTCACCCCACCTGAGTGAGGTGCACAGCTCCAGCCACACATCAGGGCTGCCATCTGGCCTGCATCAGCTCCTACTCATCATCACTTAGTTCTGCGACACCCACAAATGTCCCTCCCTCAGAGATGCCTTCCTTTACATTTCACTTTTTTGGCTTTCCATATTATTATACACTTTTCCTTCACAGTACTTACCACTGTGTAAATATAGTCACACGAACACATATATACACACGCATGTTTGTATGACTTTGTTTATATCCCTCACACACATGCTTTAAATCTGTACTGTGGACCACTTCATACCCAGTGAATTGCCCAGTGCCTAGTATGCAGTAGGTGCCCAATAAATACTTCTTGTTTCTGAATCAAAATGTTAACCTGTTCTAACACTGATGATAGGAAGGCAGAAAAAATTTTTAGCAAACTAACACAAGAACAGAAAATCAAACAATGCCTGTTCTATCTCATAAGTGGGAGTTGAACAATGAGAACACATGGACACAGGGAGGGGAACATCACACACCAGGACCTGTTTGAGGGTATGGGGTGAGGAGAGGGAAAGTATTAGGACAAATATCTAATGCATGCGGGGCTTAAAACTTAGACGATGGTTGATAGGTGCAGGAAACCATCATGGCACATGTATACCTACATAACAAACCTGTACGTTCTGCACATGTATCACAGAACTTAAAGTAAAATAAAAATAAATAAAATAAATTTTTAAAAATGGATCTTCATTTTAAAGGCTCTTTTTAATCAGTTATAATGTTTTGCCAATTTTTTTCATTTAGATTTTAATTCTTCACGGCTAGATTCCACCCAAAGATTTTTCTCTGAAAGCTATGGGGAGAAAGAGAAGAAAAAAATAAGAACCCTTTTGGTAACATTTGCATTTTGTGAAATTTGAAATGATACAGTATCCAAATCAACTTCTGATTTCATTTTGAGTTCGATCACTTCAAAGAGAAATTCATTTATAAAACATCATATCTCTCGGGTCATTCACTGAATATTTACGACTACCAATCACTTCATTAAAAGGGAAATTAACGTAAGAAAATAACTGTGACAGGAAAAAATGTATTCATTTTTTTCACTAGTTTTCAGAGCATCTTCCCTCCTGCTTCCTCCAACTTGGCCCCCTTCATCCCATTTCAGTTTCCAAAATGCTACACACAGTGAAAGGCCTTCTGTCTCAGCCAGCTCCATTCTTGAGTCTTAAAATCTGCCTTGCTTGAACTATCTAAGAAAAGCAAAACATCTCTCAAGGGAGATCAATAGAACAACCAAGAAATCCAAGGCCACTCAGGGCTGAGTCTGAGAAGGCTGAGGGAGTTGTGACACAGAGGGAGACAGAAACTGAAGGCATTTGTCAGTCTGTGCTGAATAGGGCTGGGGGAAGAGACAAGAAAAGATTTTAAAGTTTTGTTCCTATTTATAAATTGGACATATTTAGCCTTTTTTAAGAGACCAAGTAAAGATTTAAAGTTATTGAGAATTCTATCTGGATTTTGAACATAAGTGTCTAAGGATCCAGCAGAGGCAAAAGAGTCATAAATGCAAATTCCACAAGCTAAATAAGACACAGGAAACCAAACAAAGAAATTCACATAAAAAAAGTAAGTGAAAATAATTAGCAGTTAGATAATCTGATCTCCAATATGTTCGAGCTCATCTAAAATTTTAACAGTCACTGATTTGACCAGTGTTCCATGAATACTCTCTGTGTTCTGAGAGCTGGAACAGGAGAGCAGAAGAAGAAAAGCAAGATAAAAAAGAGGCTGCCCTGTAACAGCTTACCATTCTGGCTGGGAGTGGTGGCTCATGCCTGTAATCCCAGCACTTTGGGAGGCCGAGGCAGGAGGATCACCTGAGGTCAGGACTTCGAGACCAGCCTAGCCAACATGGTGAAACCCCCATCTCTACTAAAAAATTACAAAAATTAGCAGGGTGTGGTGGCAGGCACCTGTAGTCCCAGCTACTCAGGAGGCTGAGGCAGGAATTGCTTGAGCCCGGGAAGCGGAGATTGCAGTGAGCAGAGATTGTACCATTGCACTCCAGCCTGGGAGACAGAGCAAGACTCCATCTCAAAAAAAAAATAGATAGATAGATAGATAAATAAATAAATCTCACCATAGTCTCAGGATGAACATGTTAAATTACCAAATGACTCTCAAAATTTATCATATAGGTTATCATTATTCAAGTTCACCAAAAGAGCTGATTAATATAAATTAGACTTGTTGGTAAAGTTTTCTGAAAGAGATTATAACTTGAAAAACAGATGAAATTTAAGTAGGGGTGGTGAAGCCAAGATGGCCAAATAGGAACAGCTCCAGTCTACAGCTCCCAGCATGAGCAACGTAGAAGACGGGTGATTTCTGCATTTCCAACTGAGGTACCAGGTTCATCTCATGGGGGAGTGCCAGACAGTGGGGGCAGGACAGTGGGTGCAGTGCACCGTGCGTGAGCCGAAGCAGGGAGAGGCATCACCTCACCCGGGAAGTGCAAGGGGTCAGGGAATTCCCTTTCCTAGTCAAAGAAAGGGGAGACAGAGGGCACCTGGAAAATCAGGTCACTCCCACCCTACTACTGTGCTCTTCCAATGGGCTTAACAAACAGCACACCAGGAGATTATATCCCGCACTTGGCTCAGAGGGTCCTACGCCCATGGAACCTCACTCATTGCTAGCACAGCACTCTGAGATCAAACTGCAAGGTTGTAGCGAGGCTGGGGGAGGGGCGCCTGCCATTGCTCAGGCTTCAGTAGGTAAACAAAGCAGCCAGTAAGCTCGAACTGGGTGGAGCCCACCACAGCTCAAGGAGGCCTGCCTGCCTCTATAGGCTCCACCTCTGGGGGCAGGGCACAGACAAACAAAAGACAGCAATAACCTCTGCAGTCTTAAATGTCCCTGTCTGACAGCTTTGAAGAGAGTACTGGTTCTCCCAGCACACAGCTTGAGATCTGAGAACGGGGAGACTGCCTCCTCAAGTGGGTCCCTGACCCCCGAGTAGCCTAACTGGGAGGCACCCCCCAGTAGGGGCGGACTGACATCTCACAAGGCCGGGTACTCCTCTGAGACAAAACTTCCAGAGGAATGATCAGGCAGCAGCATTTGCGGTTCACCAATATCCGCTGTTCTGCAGCCACTGCTACTGATACCCATGCAAACAGGGTCTGGAGTGGACCTCCAGTAAACTCCAACAGACCTGCAGCTCAGGGTCCTGAATGTTAGAAAGAAAACTAAAAAACAGAAAGGACATCCACACCAAACACCCATCTGTACATCACCATCATCAAAGAACAAAGGTAGATAAAACCACAAAGATGGAGAAAAAACAGAGCAGAAAAACTGGAAACTCTAAAAATCAGAGAGCCTCTCCTCCTCCAAAGGAACACATCTCCTCACCAGCAACGGAACAAAGCTGGATGGAGAATGACTTTGACAAGTTGAGAGAGGAAGGCTTCAGAAGATCAAACTACTCCGAGTTAAAGGAGGAAGTTGGAACCAATGGCAAAGAAGTTAAAAACTTTGAAAAAAAATTAGACAAATGGATAACTAGAATAACCAATGCAGAGAAGTCCTTAAAGGAAGTGATGGAGCCGAAAACCAAGGCATGAGAACTACGTGACGTATGCACAAGCCTCAGTAACCAATGCGATCAACTGGAAGAAAGGGTATCAGTGATGGAAGATGAAATGAACGAAATGAAGCATGAAGAGAAGTTCAGAGAAAAAAGAATAAAAAGAAACAAACAAAGCCTCTAAGAAATATGGGGCTATGTGAAAAGACGAAATCTATATCTCATTGGTGTACCTGAAAGTGACGGGGAGAATGGAACCAAGTTGGAAAACACTCTGCAGGATATTATCCAGGAGAACTTCCCCAATCTAGCAAGGCAGGCAAACACTAAATTTCAGGAAATACAGAGAACGCCACAAAGATACTCCTCGAGAAGAGCAACTCGAAGACACATAATTGTCAGATTCACCAAAGTTGAAATGAAGGAAAAAGTGTTCAGGGCAGCCAGAGAGAAACGTCGGGTTACTTACAAAGGGAAGCCCATCAGACTAACAGCAGATCTCTCGGCAGAAACTCTACAAGCCAGAAGAGAGTGGGGGCCAATATTCAACATTCTTAAAGAAAAGAATTTTCAACCCAGAATTTCATATCCAGCCAAACTAAGCTTCATAAGTGAAGGAGAAATAAAATACTTTACAGACAAGCAAATGCTGAGAGATTTTGTCACCACCAGGCCTGCCCTAAAAGAGCTCCTGAAGGAAGTGCTAAACATGGAAAGGAACAACCGGTACCAGCCGCTGCAAAATCATGCCAAAATGTAAAGACCATCGAGACTAGGAAGAAACTGCATCAACTAACGAGCAAAATAACCAGCTAACATCGTAATGACAGGATCAAATTCACACATAACAATACTAACCTTAAATGTAAATGGGCTAAATGCTCCAATTAAAAGACATAGAATGGCAAACTGGATAAAGACTCAAGACTCTTCAGTGTGCTGTATTCAGGAAACCCATCTCACGTGCAGGGACACACATAGGCTCAAAATGAAGGGATGGAGGAAGATCTACCAAGCAAATGGAAAGCAAAAAAAAGGCAGGGCTTGCAATACTAGTCTCTGATAAAACCGACTTTAAACAAACAAAGATCAAAAGTGACAAACAAGGCCATTACATAATGGTAAAGAGATCAATTCAACAAGAAGAACTAACTATCCTAAATATATATGCACCCAATACAGGAGCACCAAGATTCATAAAGCAAGTCCTTAGAGACCTACAAAGAGACTTAGACTCCCACACTATAATAATGGCAGACTTTAACACCCCACTGTCAACACTGGACAGATCAACAACACAGAAAGTTAACAAGGATATCCAGGAATTGAACTCAGCTCTGCACCAAGTGGACCTAATAGACATCTACAGAACTCTCCACCCCAAATCAACAGAATATACATTCTTTTCAGCACCACACCACAACTATTCCAAAAATGACCACATAGTTGGAAGTAAAACGCTCCTTAGCAAATGTAAAAGAATAGAAATTATAACAAACTGTCTCTCAGACCACAGTGCAATCAAACTAGAACTCAGGATTAAGAAACTCACTCAAAACCACTCAACTACATGGAAACTGAACAACCTGCTCCTGAATGACTACTGGATACATAACGAAATGAAGGCAGAAATAAAGATGTTCTTTGAAACCAGCGAGAACAAAGACACAACATGCCAGAATCTCTGGGACACATTCAAAGCAATGTGTAGAGGGAAATTTATAGCACTAAATGTCCACAAGAGAAAGCAGGAAAGATCTAAAACTGACACACTAACATCACAATTAAAGGAACTAGAGAAGCAAGAGCAAACACATTCAAAAGCTAGCAGAAGGCAAGACATAACTAAGATCAGAGCAGAACTGAAGGAAATAGAGACACAAAAAACCCCTAAAAAAATCAATGAATGCAGGAGCTGGTTTTTTGAAAAGATCAACAAAATTGATAGACCGCTAGCAAGACGAATAAAGAAGAAAAGACAGAAGAATCAAATAGATGCAATAAAAAGTGACAAATGGGATATCACCACTGATCCCACAGAAATACAAACTACCATCAGAGAATACTACAAACACCTCTACACAAATAAACAAGAAAATCTAGAAGAAATGGATAAATTCCTCGACTTGTACACCTTCCCAAGACTAAACTAGGAAGAAGTTGAATCTCTGAATAGATGAATAACAGGCTCGGAAATTGAGGCAATAATTAAGAGCTTACCAACCAAAAAAAAGTCCAGGACCAGATGGATTCACAGCCGAATTTTACCAGAGGTACAACGAGGAGCTGGTACCATTCCTTCTGAAACTATTCCAATCAATAGAAAAAGAGGGAATCCTCCCTAACTCAATTTATGAGGCCAGCATCATCCTGATACCAAAGCCTAGCAGAGACACAACAAAAAAAGAGAATTTTAGACCAATATCCCTGATGAACATTGATGCAAAAATCCTCAATAAAATACTGGCAAACTGAATCCAGCAGCACATCAAAAAGCTTATCCACCATGATAAAGTGACCTTCATTCCTGGATGCAACGCTGGTTCAACATATGCAAATCAATAAACGTAATCCAGCATATAAATGGAACCAAAGACAAAAACCACATGATTATCTCAATAAATGCAGAAAAGGCCTTTGACAAAATTCAACAACACTTCATGCTAAAAACTCTCAATAAATTAGGTATTGATTGGACGTATCTCAAAATAATAAGAGCTATCTATGAGAAACCCACAGCCAATATCATACTGAATGGACAAAAACTGGAAGCATTCCCTTTGAAAACTGGCACAAGACAGGGATGGCCTCTCTCACCACTCCTATTCAACATAGTGTTGGAAGTTCTGGCCAGGGCAACTAGGTAGGAGAAGGAAATAAAGGGCATTCAATTAGGAAAAGAGGAAGTCAAATTGTCCCTGTTTGCAGATGACATGATTGTGTATCTAGAAAACCCCACTGTCTCAGCCCAAAATCTCCTTCAGCTGATAAGCAACTTCAGCAAAGTCTCAGGATACAAAATCAATGTGCAAAAATCACAAGCATTCTTATACACCAATAACAGACAAACAGAGAGCCAAATCAGGAGTGAACTCCCATTCACAATTGCTTCAAAAAGAATAAAATACCTAGGAATCCAACTTACAAGGGATATGAAGGACCTCTTCAAGGAGAACTGCAAACCACTGCTCAATGAAATAAAAGAGGATACAAACAAATGGAAGAACATTCCATGATCATGGGTAGGAAGAATCAATATCCTGAAAGTGGCCATACTGCCCAAGGTAATTTACAGATTCAATGCCATCCCCATCAAGCTACCAATGACTTTCTTCACAGAATTGGAAAAAACTACTTTAAAGTTCATATGGAACCAAAAAAGAGCCCGCATCGCCAAGTCAATCCTAAGCTAAAAGACAAAGCTGGAGGCATCACGCTACCTGACTTCAAACTATACTACAAGGCTACAGTAACCAAAACAGCATGGTACTGGTACTAAAACAGAGATATAGACCAATGGAACAGAACAGAGCCCTCAGAAATAATGCTGCATATCTATGACTATCTGATCTTTGACAAACCTGACCAAAAACAAGCAATGGAGAAAGGATTCCCTATTTAATAAATGGTGCTGGGAAAACTGGCTAGCCATATGTCGAAAG
Organism: Pan paniscus; assembly: GCF_029289425.2. Lineage (NCBI taxonomy): Eukaryota > Metazoa > Chordata > Mammalia > Primates > Hominidae > Pan > Pan paniscus. Next base: position 21,004,464 of record NC_073256.2, read on the forward strand.
CTGAAACTGGATCCCTTCCTTACACCTTATACAAAAATTAATTCAAGATAGATTAAAGACCTACATGTTAGACCTAAAACCATAAAAACCCTAGAAGAAAACCTAGGTAATACCATTCAGGACATAGGCATGGGCAAGGACTTCATGTCTAAAACACCAAAAGCAATGGCAACAAAAGCCATAATTGACAAATGGGACCGAATTAAACTACAGAGCATCTGCACAGCAAAAGAAACTACCATCAGAGTGAACAGGCAACCTACAGAATGGGAGAAAAATTTTGCAACCTACTCATCTGACAAAGGGCTAATATCCAGAATCTACAATGAACTCAAATTTACAAAAAAAACAAACAACCCCTTCAAAAAGTGGGTGAAGGATATGACCAGACACTTCTCAAAAGAAGACATTTATGCAGCCAAAAAACACATGAAAAAATGCTCATCATCACTGTCCATCAGAGAAATGCAAATCAAAACCACAATGAGATACCATCTCACACCATTTAGAATAGCGATCATTAAAAAGTCAGGAAACAACAGGTGCTGGAGAGGATGTGGAGAAATACGAACACTTTTACACTGTTGGTGGGACTGTAAACTAGTTCAACCATTGTGGAAGTCAGTGTGGCGATTCCTCAGGGATCTAGAACTAGAAATACCACTTGACCCAGCCATCCCATTACTGGGTATATACCCAAAGGACTATAAATCATGCTGCTATAAAGACAGATGCACACGTATGTTTACTGCAGCATTATTCACAATAGCAAAGACCTGGAACCAACCCAAATGTTCAACAACGATAGACTGGATTAAGAAAATGTGGCACATATACACCATGGAATACTATGCAGCCATAAAAAATTAAGAGTTCATGTCATTTGTAGGGACATGGATGAAGCTGGAAACCATCATTCTCAGCAAACTATCACAAGGACAAAAAACCAAACACCGCATGTTTTCACTCATAGGTGGGAACTGAACAATGAAAACACATGGACACAGGAAGGGGAACATGACACACCGGGGCCTGTTGTGGGGTGGGGGGAGGGGGGAACGGATAGCATTAGTAGATATACCTAATGTTAAATGACAAGTTAATGGGTGCAGCACACCAACATGGCACATGTATACATATGTAACAAACCTGCACGTTGTGCACATGTACCCTAAAACTTAAAATATAATAAAAATAAAAAAGAATAAAAAAAAGGAAATACATAAAAATGTCCACAAAAAAAAAAAATAAAAAGATTTAAATAGGGGTAAGGAAGTGGTGACAAGCTAGGTTGGGAAACCATGAGACGGGAGGCTATGATGAATGCACTTCATCTGTTTGGTGTCCACAGAAACTCCTGCAGAAAAAGGAGAGGAAATGCAGTTTGATTCCAAATGTAGGGGTCTCTCACCTCGAGAGCTCTTGAGTCTGACTTTCACTACTGATGGTTTTGAGCAGGGGAACCCCAAAATGAAAGATAAGTTTGGTAAGTTATGGAGACTGGATGGAATCTCCAATTCCCAGAGTCCAGTGCGTGGCCCAGCAGAGTGCTGTGAGGTTCTCCTGGGGTCACGAAGCTGACCCCAAAATTAAGCTGCATTGTCTTGTGTTATGTGCACATGGTGACTCATTGCACAGACGTTTGCATTCATCTTGGGATGCCACAACTCTGTGTGTCTCACTGCTGGGCCAGGACAGCCCATGCTACACTTGTCCTGGTGTAACTGTCAACAAGGCCCCTTTCACTCTCACAATTGTTCAGTTTGGGTGACATATTATATGGTCACCTAAGATATGGGATTTTGAATAGTGATCTACAAAGCTATTTTTCAATGTTATTAAACTATGATATTTATAAACTAAAGGTAGTACATTTGAGGAGAGGACTGAAGATCCTAACTCAGTATTTTAGTGAGAGCTCTTGCTGCCCCTAAAATGTCAAGCAACAAAGTAAAGCCTCCATTGCACAGGCATCCACAGAGAGCCAGCATTTTGGAAAACACTTGATCATATTGTTAGTTATCAACAACCTTTTGAGCTGTCTGTGATGTTCAATGGCTGCCATCTCTTGTATTTCAAATATAAATCATTATTCACTTAGCTTCTGATGAAAAACTATGCCTGTTGGATGGTCTGTAGGATTGCTTCTTTACCCCTCAGTGTTACAATGCCTGTTAGCTCATTAATGTTTTGGGCCAAGACTTTAAGAACTGCCTGAACTGCAGTTGAAATAGGAGCCACTCCCACTCCCACAGTTAAAGCAAATCTACACTTAACCCTGCTTCACTGAATGCACTCGTACCATGAAACTTCACTGCTATCACTGAATTCTTTTCCACTGGAAACTGTGGAAGGGAAGAGTACCTTTATTATGGTGCTTTGCCCTGACTAACCAGCTAGAAAAAATATAAGGGTCCTTGGGCCAGATAGAGGACACATAGGTAGTGAGACCACCATTTGGGGTGCTTCTGTGAAAGTTAAGAGGTGAGGCTCCCGGTACAGGGCAGTGGCAGGAGACGGAGGGCACATCTGAGGAGTGCAGTTCCAGGGTCCCAGAAAGATATTTTACACATCTGGCCACTTGTAGTCTGGAATTTTAGACGGAGTCCAAGTCCAAATCTATAGTTCTTTGGGACGTATCTGTGATCTTTACAAAGTAATATATTCTAAACTATTGAGACTCACATCCAAAATGGGCAGTTTTCTTGATTTGTCTCTACAGAACAGATAAGAACGTTATCAAAACAAAGAAGTGACATTGCTCTTTCATCAACAAACTTCCTTGAAGATTTAAATCCAAGGAAGAGGATGTAAACTTTTTTTCCTTTTTTTTTTTTTTTTTTTTTTGAGACAGAGTCTTGCTCTGTCACTAGGCTGGAGTGCAGTGGCGCGATCTTGGCTCACTGCAACCTCCACCTCCTGGGTTCAAGTGAGTCTCCTGCCTCAGCCTCCCGAGTAGCTGGGACTACAGGCACCCACCACCACACCCAGCTAATTTTTGTATTTTTAGCAGAGACGGGGTTTCACCATGTTGGCCAGGATGGTCTTGATCTCTTGACCTCGTGATCCGCCCACCTCAGCCTCCCAAAGTGCTGGGATTACAGGCGTGAGCCACCCCACCTGGCCAGAAGATGTAAACTTTTAAATCCAAGGTAAAAAAAATGATGTGATGGGTCCCTATTTTACAGCATGTAATCAAATGCTTAGATTGCTTCCCTGCCTGAAAGTCTCTTTGCATACATCAAGGCACATTTTATCATTTGTGCCCAACAATTTCTTCCAAAAAAAATCCCTTGATCTTTAATGAGGAAAAAGAACATCTTTGCTGTTTAGAAAAGGGCGTAAGGCCGGGTGTGGTGGCTCACGCCTGTAATCCCAGCACTTTAGGAGGCTGAGGCGGGCAGATCACCTGAGGTAAGGAGCTCGAGACCAGCCTGGCCAGAATAGTGAAACCGTCTCTACTAAAAATACAAAAATTAGCAGGGCATGGTGGAAGGCACCTGTAATCCCAGCTACTCAGGAGGCTGAGGCAGGAGAATTGCCTAAATCCAGGAGGCAGAGGATGCAGTGAGCTGAAATTGGACCACTGCACTCCAGCCTGGGTATCAGGGCAAGACTCCATCTCAAAAAAAAACAAAAAAAGAAAGAAAGAAAAGGGCATACAATATTGATGAACTCTTGAAGCTGCTTCTGCAAGTAATCAGTTTGTGTATTTCCCAATTTCAGGTCAACTAGTACTGGTTTAACAAGTTTCTAAAACATTCTTAGACCAAAATTTTCAGAGGAACTTTGCAGATTGCAAACAAACCCATCAAAATAACCCAGTTGGCCTTAGTTGCCACTGACCAAACAAAATGTGACGTTTACAGAGTCCTGAAATTCCCATGCTGTAGAAGCCACCAATGAGCTCTGAAATTTGACAGGAAACAAATGCTGAAGTCATAAAGCAAGTGATATAATCATTCTAGACAAATGAGGGAGTCTTTTTTTTTTTTTTAATGAGAGGGGGTCTCACTGTGTCACCCAGACTGGAATACAGTGGCACAATCACGGCTCACTGCAGCCCCAACCTCCCAGGCTCAAGTGAGCCTCCCACCTCAGCCTCCCCGAGTAGCTGGGACTACAGGCATACACCACCACACCCAGCTAATTTTCAATTTTTTTTTTTTTTGTAGAGACTGGGTTTTGCCATATTGCCCAGGCTGGAAGCAAGTCATTTCAACTTTTTAAATACTTAATACCAGGAAAAAGAAATAGCTTCTTCCCTGCTGTTTTCTGGTGATTAAATCAACATTATTTTGTATATATGTCCAAACACACACACACACACACACACACACACACACACACACACTGTCTGTTTCATCTCCCTAGCTTACTCAAAATGATAAAACAGGCTCCAGCCAGAAACATCACTGATGGAAACTATGTGACTTTTATTTTAACTAATGCGTCTATTAAAACGAGGCAGGGTTCAGTCGTTGAAGTCAGACGTGGCATTCAAATCACACCCATGGACACATAATTGTCCGTAGAAGAGAGTACAAGTGAATCGAATCTTACAGCAGCAGAGAAGTTCTCCATGTCGTCGCCATGATTTCATCAGCTTCTCTTTAGTCTCTCCTGCACGTTTCCTTCAGTCTGAGCAATTCATGCTGAACCTCCTGATCTTCCAACCAAGATTTGGGCTGCAAATTCCTCCCCAGCAGAACTGGAGAACTGGAGAAGCTGAGCTCAGTGCCATCAGCCCACCACTGGGACTCTGTGACAAATGGAGTGCAGAGGTGACAAATGGAGTGCAGAGGCCGGAGGAAGCTGAAGACTCCTGGCAGAGCCCTGGGGGTGCCATCACACAGCCTCCCAGGGCACAGTGACAGGAATCCAGAGAGGTGGCCCAGCTCAACACTCACAGAAAACCCAGAGTCTGATTAATATTAGAACATGGCTCTCGGCAAGGCCCTCATCATCCACAGCACCAGAGCCACTAAAATATTCAGGAAGGCTAACAAGCAGGTGCCCTGGAGAGTTAATAGCAGAGACGGAAAGCCTCTCGCCAGCTCCATAGCCAACACAGAGCCAGGTGGGATTGTCAGTAATTAAAAGCCTTACTCAGTAGAAGCCTTTATAAAATCAATTGTCGAATTCCATCAGCATTAAAGAATAGGCATTCAACTTTCAAAACTACATAAGAATTTTTTAAAGCCAGAATTAAACACGCTTGAGTACATTTTGCTTTTTGTTTGTTTAGTCATTCACACACATCTATCTGATGCCTACCGTGTGCCTAAGCCCTGCATATACGGAAAACTAATAGGCCAGGAGAAGGTTCCCTTGGTTGCCACAGCCAGGCCTGGATCACTCTAGGTAACTAGCCCACAATAACTGCTGGGACTTCGAGGAAAAACTCATTTTGAATAGTGCCGCCTTCCCGAAGGCCTGCTGGAAGCACGAGTGGTGAGAGGATGCCCTGAAGTTGCTCCTGGAGGAGTGAGGGTGGCCTGTCCTGGGTCTCTGTCCCTGGGTCTCAGGACATAGCAGTATCGCCTAAGGATGAAGGTGATCCAAGATTTGGCAACAACGATTGTGAGCACCTCCATGGCAGGAAGCAGGATATGGGCTTCCTACACTTGCCCCAAGGCAGTGAAGAAAGGCATGGGCCAGGATGCAGCTCTCAGTGCATTTTCTGTCACAGGGATGTGAATCCAGCCCAGCAAAGTTCAACCCAGTTGTCAACTGAAAAGATGGGGAAGACCTTGGATTCCCAAGACTCCGTGAGGGCAGAGCTCATGGCTTAACCTCTCTTTCCCCCCACCGGCTGAGGCAAAAGGCAAGCGCATGAGATGATTATTGATACACGCAGGAAAGTATGTATTTCATCAGGTAACATTTATTTTAACTAATAAGCACTAAGAACTTCAGTATTCATTAAGTAGAACACAGCAAACTTCAGCATGTCCTGATCTGTGTGAACTATGGATGGAGAATGTAAGCAAGTGGGGTTCCGTTTTTCCCTTTCAAGTCCTTATGCCCTCATGAAGACTGAATTTTCACTCCACCAAAATTAAGGAAGCAAAGTGGCTTCCCGGAGTTCAAGGGGACAGCTCAACCCCATCTTAGCATCGTGCAGAACGCATGAGCTGATTCTACTCTCAGTCTCTAAAACAGTAGGGAGATGACAACCTGCAACACAGCTAGTTTAGAGGTCACCCTGATCCGGTGGGTAAGAACGCATTTCTTCTTACTCAAAATTCAGTCCCATTATTTAGCCCTCGTACACAACTCAGACAGCATTCCCGACGAATACCTACATCTCGTGCTCCTTTTCACAAGGTGCTGACGTACCTAATAGTGCTTTTTTCCCCTCCTGGGCTCTGGGGGTGCCATGAAGGCTGGAGGTAGACAGCAAATGAAGGAATAACAATTTTTTAAAATCTAGAACTTCCACTGCTTTTATTTCTGCATGAATGTGGAAAGGCCTCCTACTAGGAGAAATAACGCCGTGTAGATTCTGTAATACTTGCCAATAGATAGCCCTCCCATCTGTTGACAGCTGTGGCTAAGCCACAGTTTATGGTAATTCGACAAAATTACCATTAGTCACAAAAGTAAACAATTTTCTTAAAACAACAAGGCAGACAGGGTTGTAAGCAGAGGGCTTCATGGCAAATTTCTCTAGTTACTAAGCTAAGTTGGTCTTTTTGGAAACAAGAGTTGCATCTTGGCTCAAGCACATGTTTATTGAGTACCGAAATATTTTCAGGTATGGTGATAGTGGCTGTAGATTCAGAGCAGTGTGCTATAAAAGTTGTATCTTCCAGTGGTAGACACAGATGCTAAGCCAGTAACATGAGTGAATGTCAGTGAAGAGATTTTTGTAGGATCCCAGACAGCGTAGATGATTCATACCCAACCTACAGCCTGAGGTTCAGGGATTTTTCCCAAAAAGCCATGCCCTAAAGAGGTCTGGAGGTGTTAAAACAATAATAGTGAGGCTGCTCGTTAGCCATTAGCTGGTGTGTGTCTTCCCTGTGAGTTCCTTCATGGAACCATTCATGTGCAGATACAACCCTACTGCCTGACACACAGAGATTGTTTGCTATATATTAATATCTGTTGACTGAATTCATGGAAGCAGAAATCATGGGATCTATTCTCGACCAATTAACTTTTTTGTCAATTTTCCTTTTTGAATTAAATATTGTATCCAGTAAAGTAATGTGTCTTCAAAGGAGTCTGTTTCTCTCTTTTAAAAGATACTGTCAGCTTCTTGAGGGCAGGAGTGTGTCTTGTTTATCTGTGTATCTCCAGCAGGTAGACCAGAACCTTGACATTACAGATGCCCAGTAGCACCTATTATGTTAAACTGTGTTAAAATGAACTAAAAGCGGGCAGTCTCTCTAAAGATGCTTCATTTTAACTACTTAAATAGAATATTTTGTTGAAATAAAAAAAGCTAAGGATTATATATATATGTGTGTGTTATGTATAATATATAACAGTAAATAATACATCATATATACAACAGTATTACATGTATTATATATGAAATGTAAAGCCCAATATAAGCTAACACATATTGTGTAATTTTGTATTTATTATATAAATTCACCATGAGATCCCATTACAGAAGGAGCCTTCCTCGGCATAATGGGAGTGATAGATCACTCGACTTGTAAGAAAGCAAAGGGACAGAAGTGTGGCAAAGGCAGGGGAAGAGCTCCGTGAAGATCCCAAAACACCACACATGAGGACAGCAGCCTGTCTTCTGCTCTTTCTTGCTCACTCTGTGGAACATGACTGAGGCTTCCTCTGCAGAAGGCAGCGTGCAAGTCCAGATAAATTTGCCTATGAACCTGCTGTAACCTTTCCAGGTTCCCCATAGGAAGAAACCCTGGATCTCAACAGGAGGAAAACGCTCTCCTTTGGAATTTCAAGAATTCACCAGTAAAACTAATGTCCTCTTCTACTCTGATTGTACCACCGAGAAAGGACAGTGAATGTGGCTGCAGCCATAATCGACACATACGTTTTCTGAAATAATGCGAGATTTTTGCCCAAGTTATTCAAGTGGTACAGGGGACTTCACATCTGACCTGGCAACCCCTCCAATGAAGTAAGTACTTTCTTCTCAGGGGTAGGATCAAGCGCACCATGTGTAAAATGAATTGAGGTCTTTGCAGAAAAGTGCTGTGCAAATAACTGGTATTACCGTGTTCCCATCTTGATATAGAGCTCATTTCAATCATGGTATTAGGAACAAAAGTAATGTGTTCAGTTATTGTGAGCTTCAGTTGGCTTTTTCAGGAGCTTCAAATTCAATTACATTCTGAGATGAACATGAAATCCATTAAACAGCTGGATGAATGGTGATCTTATTTACCCAATTCTCTTTAAATTCCAGACTTTCATAAGACAATCAAATGCCTCTTGTGTGCTTTCACATTCTAGTCAATTTTGCAAGGAGAAAACAGAATTATTTTTAGCATGCTCCCAAAAAGGATTTCATACTTATGTACATACATACAAATATATGTGTGTGAATGTATCATATTAACAAAAGCTAAATTATTTGTTCATTCAACAATGCAACAATCATTGTATACAATCACGTATACACTAACTCACTTATAGCAAGTGTATTTCAGGGGTTCAATGTCTCAGATTATATAGCTATTACCTACCAGAGATGGACTTGCCTTAAATTGGCTAGCATTTTCTTACTTTCTTTTTTATTTAAACTTTACTAAAACAACTGGGTGCAGTGGCTCATGCCTATAATCCCAGCACTTTGGGAGGCTGAGGTGGGAGGATTGCTTGAGTGCGAGACCAGCCTGGGCAACATGACAAGACCCTGTTTCTACAAAAAATTAAAACATTAGCTGGGCATGACGACATGCATCTGTGGTCCCAGCTACTCATGAGGCTGAGGCAGAATGATCCCTTAAGCCCAGGAGTTCAAGGCTGCAGTGAGCTATGATTACGCTACTGCACTCTAGCCTGGGCAACAGAGCTAGATTCTGTCTCAAAATAAATGAATAAATAAATAAGCTTTAATACCAAAACAAATATTTTCTCATCATTACAAGACTTTATTTCACAAATTACCTTCCGAATATTCTATCCTAGTCTTTAATCTATAGGCAAATATTTGTGCATACATGCCCATAAAATTAGAGTTATGTTAGACTGAATAGAAATAGGTTATTTTCCATGGCAGAACCCAAATGTAAGGCTCCCATGGGCTGTAGAAGTATGAAGGTGGAGAGCTTATAACATCCTGGAAAGAATGTGTGGTTTGTGGGGTGAGGGTGTAAGACAAGGGCTTAACAGAATACAGTCTTGGAATTGAAATTGAAAACATGAAGAAAACAGCAAGGAATGAAGCAAAAAAAAAAAAAAAGTGAGATAACGTTGTCTAAGAAAAGAAGAAGATGAACAAGGATCTATTATATTCTGTTCCTTTACTGGTTAATAGTATGGAGGGTGCAGAGTTTCATACTCCTTAAGAGTATGAAGAGTTTCCAAACATAGGAACTGATTATTAAGTGTATGACTGGTTTTAACCTAACACACTAGGTTGTAATGATCACTAGGAAGCAACATGGTTTCACGAAAAAAGGTGAAACCAGAATCATGTGTCTGCTTTTCATGATAGAAAAGATGGAGCATTTCATCAGCACAGCACAGCTGGGTTTCAGCAGTGTGTGGCCTAGTCTCTCTTGACATCACCGTAAGATAGAAAGTACTGAACAAAATGGAAGAAGAATTGGGGGAGTCCCAGGGGGTTGAGTAGTCATGACTCCCCCGAAAATGTCAGCAAGGGGAGTGAAACCCTGAAGGGCAGTTTCAAGTGGCATGCCACCTGAGTAAGCTCTCCTTCCCATCCTATGCAAATTTAATCATCAATTTTCATAAGGACAGAACAGACTTGTATCTTATTGTGGAGACACAAGTCAGGAGGAGCAGCACATGCATTGGTTGGCTCGTTCAGTCCTCACAAATCCCCTGGCAAGTGGCAGAGATGAGGCAAAATGAAGAAAAAAAGAGTCAATGGAGATAAATGAAAGCCTAACAACCAAGATGTTACTATGTCTCATCTGACTTAGCAATCCAGGATCTCGGAATAGAAAATTTAAGGATAGCTTATTATTTATAGTAATAGCGACTGCACTGCTGTCGGAATGAAAATGGCATCAGAATGCATAATGGCAATAGCTCCCTACTTCAAAATGTAAAACCCACATCATTTCAGGTGACGTGAACAGAAATACGGGAGCCAGAACAGGGACTGCTGATGGTAGCCAGGTGTTTCTGGCCAGCCGAGATCCTGAGTGCGTTGTTTCCAGTCCTGGCATCATAATTTAAGTGGGGCTTTGACCAAGTTGAGGCAGTCCAAAAGCATGAGGGCCACAGTCAGGAGGGCACACAGCCATGTCTGTGACGAGCGGTGGACACGCTGCAGAGATGCACACCACCAACACACACAAGTGATGTTGAAAAATGGAGGATCACGTATGCCTCACAGACACAGGTTGCAAAGAAGTGGATTTGGGTTTGGGAGGCCAAGGCAGGCAGATCGCTCAAGCTCAGGAGTTCGAGACCAGCCTGAGCAACATGGCAAAACCCCGTCTCTATTAAAAAAAAAAAAAAAAACAAAACTTAGCTGGGTGTGGTGGCATGCACCTGTAGTCCCACATTCTAGGGAGACTGGGGTGGGAGAATCAGCTGAGCCTGGGAGGCGGAGATTGCAGTGAGCTGAGATCGTGCCACTGCACTCCAGCCTGGCAATAGAGCAAGACCCTGTTTCAAAATAAGTAAATAAATAAAAATAAAGGCTGGGCATGGTGGCTCATGCCTGTAATCCCAGCACTTGGGGAGGCCAAGGTGGGCAGATCACCTGAGGTCAGGTGTTCGAGACCAGCCTGAACAACATGGAGAAACCCCGTGTCTACTAAAAATACAAAATTAGCCAGGCGTGTTGGCGCATGCCTGTAATCCCAGCTACTCGGGAGGCTGAGGCAGGAGAATCACTTGAAACAAAGAGGCAGAGGTTGTGGCGAGCTGAGATCGCACCATTGCACTCCAGTCTGGGCAACAAGAGGGAAACTCCATCTCAAAAAGAAAATAGAAAAAAAAAAAGTGGATTTGGGGTTTATAATAAGGAAGAAATTTCTATTGATTAGAACATTTCAAAAGTGGAATGATCTGACGCATGAAGTAAACTACATGGGCCTGGAAAGGAAAGCACTGCCTCTGTTTCTCCGTCTGGCTGGGCCTTCCTCATGTCTAGGGAGAATTACTAACCTGCCCTCACCACTGTAACTTAAGATTCTTTCTTCTTCCCTATGCTCTATGAATGCTCGCTGTATATTCTTATTAGATCACTTTGCAGTACATTTTCATCACGGGCTTTCCTGGCTGCCTCCCCAAACAAACCGTAGAGAGCAGGGAAAAAACTGTCATTCTTCTCATGTCCTGAGCACCTAATGCATTATTTGCACATCATGAAACTGAGTAAATGCAGTTGAATAGGTACAAGAGGCCCACGTTTCAGCTTAGAAAAGTACAAATGACTGCAGATAATCTAACAATTGGCTGGAAGTGAGAAGAAAAGGCAAGAAAAGAAATTAAAAATTAACGTGAAGTGAGAAAATGGAAATCATGGAGGAGGCTGCCATTGGAGACAGCAGAGATGTTGCTGTGACCTGACCTGATGTTGAGATGTTGGGTTGGAGGACCAAGGTATTCTGTTACTCACAATGGTATATTGAGCACTTGCTATGTGCTGGGCACTCTGCGACAACCCTGGGCCCTGGGCTTTGTCATGATTCCCATCTCACAGTTGAGGAATCAGTCTTAGAGAGGTCAAGGCACTTGCTGGCATTATAGGCTGGTAAGTTACGCCAGGATTGGAATTTCATTCTGTCTCATCCCAAAGCACTTTGTTCCAAAGAACTAAAAGCAGCCTGCCAAAATGCAGACACTAGGAAAATAAAATAAAGTGGAAAAGTCACGGTAAAAGAAAAATCAAATTATGAAAAATAAAGCCAGGAGTGATATTGTATATGCCATAGTTCCTATTAAGGTAGCATGTTCTGGAGTCAAAGAAAGCCCTATGATTTGGTTTCTGGGTCATTTCGTTTTACCCGGAACTCTGCAACTTAACCTCAGTTCATTTCCTAGCTCATGACTTTCTGACTTTTGTGCTTGCTAACCACAGTGAGAAAGACGTTTTACATTACAACAAGCACACTCATATTTTATTCCTTTTTTTCTTTTTTTTTTTTTAGATGGAGTCTCACTCTTGTTGCCCAGGCTAGAATTCAGTGGCACAGTCTCAACTCATTGCAACCTCCACCTCTTGGGTTCAAGCAATTCTCCTGCCTCAGCCTCCTGAGTAGCTGGGACTACAGGCGTCCCCTACCAAGCCCAGCTAATTTTTGTACTTTTTTAGTAGAGACAGGGTTTCACCATGTTGGCCAGGCTGGTCTCAAACTCCTGACCTCAGGTGATCCGCCCACCTCAGCCTCCCAAAGTGCTGGGATAACAGGCATGAGCCACCACGCCCGGCCATTTTATCCCTTTTTAACACTTGGGCTATGACTTGCCAATTTAAAACATCTCATTATTTATTAATTATATTATCACTGATATATTTCAACGATCCGCAAATTATGCAATCGATTTGACAGAGCTTGCTTTGATTCCCAAGGAAAGGATAGCACCTTTATTCATACAGCAATATATAGTTCATAAGACACAGTCAGTTCTGCTATAACATGATACATGTGTTCTGAAAAACCACCTCATTATACAAAATTGCACAACAAAACCATGAGGCTTATGGAGAAAATCAGGTTAGCAGAATAACACTCAAAAGCTTTACCAGTGACACATAAATTTTTTAAAAGAGAGAAAATAAAAATGGTAGCACAATTTTGCATGTTTTATGTGGTTAAAAATACATAAATAGTCGAATGAATGTGACAATTTATCTGGAAGCTTGCTTGTGGAAGTTTGCCTGTGGAAGGATCACAGTAGGTGAGTTTTTGTGAAGGGGCAGAGGAGAGTCATCTGAAATGGGGCAGAAACTTGTAACACCACGTGCAGATGTCTGGGCTCCTAACATGCAGGTTGAACAGAGGTTGCTGGTTGAAGTTTGAGGTACGCGTGTTTTGTGTATTCCTGTATATACTCTGTGGTTAAGGTGGATGTAGGTTTCTGCGTTCACTTAGTATTTCTTGAGATGAAATCATACATAAGAAAACTTAAAATTAGCATTATGTGTAAATTTCTTCCTACTATATCAATTGCATTAGAATAGATTTGCATTTCCATATGTGTTACAGAATTGACTATTCATGAAATAATGTATAAAATATTATACATGTTATCTTATTTTATGCAATGAACTTATAAAATAGATATTATTATTTTAGTTCCCCATCCCACCTCTCAGATGAAGAAACTGAGTCCAAAATGATTTCAGGACTTCAAAAAACTTTTTTATTCATACATAATATTTGTATATGTTTATGGGGTACGTGAGATATTGTGTTCCAGGTATAGAAAGTATAATGATGGGCCAGGCACGGTGGCTCACGCCTGTAATCCCAGCAGTTTGGGAGGCTGAGGTGGGCAGATCACCTGAGGTCAGGAGTTTGAGACCAGCCTGGCCAACATGGCGAAACCCCGTCTCTACTAAAAAAGTACAAAACTTTACTGGGCATGGTGGGAACACCTGTAGTCCCAGCTACTTGGGAGGCTGAGGCAAGAGAATTGCTTGAACCCGGGAGGTGGAAGTTGCAGTGAGCTGAGATCATGCCATTGCACTCCAGCCTGGGGGATAGAGCGAGACTCTGTCTCCAAAAACAAAAAAAAAAAAAGAAAGAAAGAAAGGGTAATGATCAAGTCAGGGTATTTGGGTATCCATCACCACAAGCATTTATCACTTCTGTGTGTTGAGAACATTTCAACCTCTCTTCTAGCTATTTTGAAATGTACAACACATTGTTGTTAACTATAGTCATCCTACTCCGCTATCAAGCATTAGAACTTATTCCTTCTATGTTTGTACCCATCAACCAACTCCTCTCTACACACACACACACCCTTACATCCTTTCCTGCCTCTGCTGTCATTCTACTCTCTACTTCCATGAGACCAACTGCTTTAGATTCCACATGTGAGTGAGAACATATAATATTTGTCTTTCTGTGCCTGGCTTATTTCACTTGTCATAAGGACTTCCAGTTCCATCCATGTTGCTGCGAATGACGTTACTTCATTCTTTTTTATGGTTGAATAGTATTCCATTATATATATATATATGTATATACACACACACACACCCCCACACACGTATACATATATATACCACATTTTCTTTTTCCATTCATCTGCTGATAGACACTTAAGTTGATTTCATATGTTTGTTATTGTAAATAATGGTGCAATAAATATGGAATTCATGTTTCCATTTGATATATGAATTTCCTTTCCTATGAACACCCAAGTAATGGGATCTGTGGATCATACGGTAGTTCTATTTTCAGTTTTCCGAGAAACCCATACTGTTTTCTATAATGGCTGTACTAATTTACATTTTCACCTACCGTATATGAGAGTTCCCTTTTCTCCACATCGTCACCAGCATTTGTTATTTTTGGTCTTTTTAATAATAGCCATTCTAACTGGGATGAGATGATATCTCATTGTGGTTTTGATTTGCATTTCCCTGATGATTAGCGATGTTGAGCATGTTTTCATGTACCTGTTGGCCATTTGTTTATTTTCTTTTGAGAAATAACTATTTAGATCTTTTGCCCATTTTTTATGGGGTTATTTGGGTTTTTGCTATGGCGTTGTTTGAGTTCTTTATGTATTCTGGATATCAGTCTAATTTAGAAACTCTTGTTGTCTGTTAACAGTATATCAGATCTCAAATACAAGTGTTCTTTTTCCAATTTCTCCATGCTTTTCCCTAAATTATTTCCCATAAATACCATTTAAGATTTTATATTTTAACTTTTTCATTTAATCCGACACATACACATAAGTAGATTTAAGTTAAAAAATACTTATTTCAATAAAAAAGTCTGCATTATAACTTTATAAATATGACATGCCTAAACACTCATAAAATACACTTTTTATATGTGTTTCAATAAGGAACTATATCCTCATCTTATAACTCTGATATTTTTCTGGTTATCATAGTAAATCTACCTATCAATAGTTGTATTTGTATATTTGAAGTTATATTTATATAAACTCTAATATATAACTGAGTATATTTAAATTTAGTCCCTTTCATTATTATTTCATGTATTATTGAAAAAAATTGAATTTGCAGCATAAAAGCTAATTCATAAAGGAAATAGAGGAAGAAATGTACATACCTATACACCTTGGCAAAAGAATTATGATGTATCCATCCAAACATTTATTCATTCAATAAATATCTATTAGTGCCAGTTCTAATAAGATCTGTGCTACGGACTGAGGCCATAGGGTTTCATGCCATTTAACAAACATAACAAATGCTTATTTTTTGCCAGAAGAGATGTTGATTTCTCTGGACACAAAGATGAAAAGGATGCAGCATCTGATACAGAAACGGGTTCTGCAAAGAGTGGTAAGTGCTGTAAGAAAAGTACTCAAGAGCACTGAAGAGGACGGGGCATCTGAGCTCACCTGAGTCAGGCAGGAGCCTCCAAGAAGAGGAGACACTGAGCTGAAGGATCAGTACAGGACGCAGGATGGAGGGAAAGCCACAGGGTTCCAGGCGGGGAACGCAGCAGGCACAAATGTGAACACAGACGCAGCCCTGGGGCAAGCAGTGCATGATCGGACGGGGCAGGCGGGAATGCGGCTGAAGTGGGATGAGGTGAAATCCAAGGAAACAACTTCCTGTTGTGCTTGGATGAACGTCACTGCTCAGGTGGGACAGTTCATACACCCTACAAGGCCAAAAGCTATGTGGTTATCTGAGTAAGACCTGCTGGTCCCTTCTGGGAATTACTCAGCTACGTATGTCCAGGATCTAGGGGGCATAGCTGAGAACAATGTTGCCAGTCGGCCTCACCCTACCGACCAGGATTCTGTTGACAATATCTCAATCTAATGTTGTATGAGACAAATTAAACACATTTTGTCCCAGCCCCTGTCAGTGTGTCTAATCTGAGCTGCTGACAGGGTGACAGACTTGTGTGAAAACTTCAGTCCAACCAAGAAGCTGGAGGGACAAAAGGGTGAATTGTGGAGAGGGATGTCCCTGCATGCCTGTGCTGATGTGCTAGTTCATAAGGCTTAACTGTCCTTAGATCCTGAGCTAGCTCTGCAGCGAGTTGCATAGTATCGGGTAGGCCGAGGGAGTTACAGCCTGCACTACTCATTCCTGCTGGGGCAGGGGTGGGGACTGACCTGTCCATGCTTTAGAAAGGCTGCCGAGCTCATGGCCGTGAGTGCCTCAACTGCAGCACCACCCACTGCGTGCATAGTCACCATCTGGGTGTATCACATTTCATGGAACTTCGAGACAGGAGTATTGGAGCCACCACACTGATGCTGTCAGCCTTGCTGTGCACAGGAATCTCATTGCCTACTTGCAGCTCTGATGAAGCCATCTCAAGCCAAGCTGCTTGCTTGCTTAGTTGTTCTTGTTGGAGTCATGCCATCCTCTGTGAGGTTGGGGTTCTGCCCTGACATCGGACAGGAGATGATAGCAGGAGTTTCCCATGCAGCCAGACTTGGATGACATTCAGCTTTGAATGCATTGTGTCTTAAAGAGAATCCATGATGAGATTTCAAGACAGAGGTGGTGGTGGTGGTGGTGCCCCAAGCAACCTTCATTCCAGTGACATTAAGGACTTCAAGGTACAGAGGCTAAGAGACGTGAAGAAAGACAGCAAGACTGAGATAGAAATGAAAGAAGGAGCCAGGCCCAAATAAATATTTCTGTTTCTGTCTGATCCTTGGCTATTTTCCAATCCTCAACCAAGATGAAAACTCCCCGAATTTGGCTTTGGATTAGAATTGCTCTGTCCCTCAGATGAGAGGCAGTAAAAACTTCGTGGCTGAACCGCTGCTCTGCCGAGCCTTCACTTCACTTCAAACGGCATGCATTGTCTAATTTGCATAGTTCTGCATTTGTGATTTGAGCTAAGTTTGTGGAGATGGAAAAGATGAGGTTCTTTCTATCCTAACAGCTAAAACAGATGGCCATGGATCCAATTTGTTTAGAATAAATTACTGCTACCGTAAGTGGAATAATTTACACATATGATTTTTGTAAATCCTTCAGCTAAATCAGCTAGTCTCAGTAACACTACTTGGATAATGACTCTCCTTAGAGAATATAATTTACTGGATACCAGGTAAACAGAAATTAGCAAATGCAACTGAGCAGTGATTTTGAGCGTCTAGGTGATGATGTAAGGAATCTACATAATATAAAATTGTAATAATTTACAAACAAAAAACTTACCACCTTATATTATCTAAGATCCCACACATGATAAGGTACTGTATTATCACCACTAAAAAAGACCTAGTTATGGTTTAGAACTCTTCCATTATAATATAGACCTCATTCCAATCAGAAACTCTCTCTTTATAGGACAGTCACAACTTTTGTCTCCAGGAATTTCTTTCAAGCTGTTGATATCCTGCCTTCAAGTTTTGATGCTCATACTTTTAAAATTTTACTAGAATGTGTCAAGGGAAAATTCCTAAACAACGAGAAAGCCATTTAAAATACCAATTGTGATAGTTAATTTGGGCTGTCAACTTGACTGTATACCCAGACAGCTGGTAAGGCATTCTTTCTGGGTGTGCCTGGGAAGGTGTTTCCAAAAAATAAAAAGAAATGGCATTTGAATCAGTGGACTGAGTAAGAAAGATCCACCCTCACACAGTGTAGACAAGCACCAATCGATCAGCTGAAGTCCCCAATAGAAAAAAGGCAGAGAAAAGGTGAATTGTCTCTCTCTCCTGTAGCTGGGACACCTGTCTTCTCCAGCCCTTGGACATGAAAACTTCAAGTTCTGCAGCCTTTGGACTCTGCGACATGCAGCAGCAGTGCCTCCAGGTTCTCAGGCCTTCAGCCTCTACCTGAGTTACACCACCAGCTTCCTTGGTTCTGGGCCTTCAGACTTGGACTGAGCCATGCTACTGGCTTCCCTGGTTCCCGAGCTTGCAAATCTATGGTGGAACTTATAATCCTCCAAAACCACATGAGCCAGTTTTTCCTAATAAATCCCTTCTCATATATCTATACCTATCTGTTATAGATATGTGTATGTATATACTTTTTTATTGTTTCTATCTCTCTGGAGGACTAATACAGATGTTGGTCCCATGAGAGGTTCTGGAGAAGGAGAATTTTAAGGATGAATTCCCAGCATTGGTTTTAGGTGCTCTGGCATTATCTCTCTCATCAGATTGCACTTTAAAATGCTAAGGACTGCAGGCCGGGCACGGTGGCTCACGCCTGTACTCCCAGCACTTTGAGAGGCCAAGGCGGGCGGATCATGAGGTCAGGAGATTGAGACCATCCTGGCTAACACGATGAAACACCGTCTCCACCAAAAATGTAAAAAATTAGCCGGGCATGGTGGCAGGCGCCTGTAGTCCCAGCTACTCAGCAGGCTGAGGCAGGAGAATGGCGTGCACCCGGGAGGCAGAGTTTGCAGTGAGCCGAGATCGCGCCACTGGACTCCAGCCTGGGCAACACAGAGAGACTCCATCTAAAAAAAAAAGTAAAAGATAAAAAAGCTAAGGACTCTACTACTAGTAGTACAGGGAGCACTGATAATCCGTAATGTAACTCTTCATACAGACACACAAAATATCTGCATTGGATTCTCCTAATCAACCACTTATAGGAGGCAGAAAGTTTTTCTTTTTTCCTTCCAACCTCATTTTAGGTTCAGGGGGCACATGTGCAGGCCTGCTGCACAGACCATCTCCTCACCCAGGTAATGAGCACAGAACCCCTTAGGCAGCCTTCCAATCCTCACCCTCCTTCTGCCTCCACCCCCAAGCAGGCCCCGGTGTCTACCACTCCCCTTCTTGTGTCCATGTGTACTCAATGTTCAGCTCCCACCTAGAAGTGAGAACATGTGGTTATCTGGTTCCCTGCTTCTGTGTTCATTGGCCTAGGACAATGGCCTCCAGATCACCCAGGCTGCCACAAAGCTCATAACCTTGCATCTCCCTGTGGCTGTGTAGTATTTCATGGTGTTGATGCACCACACTTTCCCCAATCAGTCCACCGCTGATGGGCATCCACATAAACCCCCTCTCTCTGCTGCTGTGAATAGTGCTGTGATGAACATGTGTGTCCATGTGTCTTTATGGAGGGTTGACTAATACTCCCCTGGGCACATATCCAGCAATGGGACCACTGGGTCCAATAGTAATTCTGTTTCAGATTCCCTGAGAGATCTCCCAACTGCTTTTCACAGTGGCTGAACCAATCCACATTCCCACTAGTGGCGTACAAGCTCTCTACCTTCCCTGCAACCTCACCAGCACCTGCTGTTTAACTTTTTAGTGCTAGCCATTCTGACCAGTGTGAGATGGCATCCCACCAGGTTTTGGTTTGCACTTCTCCAATGAATAGTGATGTGTAGCATTTTTCCATATGTGTGTTGGCCACATGCATGCCTATCCTCAAGAAGGGTCCATCCACGCCCCTTACCCCTGTTTCAATGGAGTTGTCTGTTCCTTTCCGGCTGATTTAAGTTCCTTATACATTCTGGATACTAGATCTCTGTCAAATGCATAGTTTGCAAATATTTTCTCCCATCCTATAGGTTGTTCACTCTGTTGACAGTTTCTTCTGCTGTGCAGAAGCTGCTCAGTTCAACCAAGTCCCACTTGTCAATGTCTGCCTTTGTTGCAGTTGCCCTTGGAGTCTTCATCCTGAAATCCCTGCTGGCACCAATGTCCAGAATGGTACTTCCCAAGATTTCCACAGCTTTATGTGTTATATTTAAGTCTTTATCTTGAGTTGATCTCCATACATGGTAAACGGAAGGGGTCCAGTCCCAATGTCCCCACACATGGCTAACCAGTTATCTCAGCACCATACACCAAAACAGCGGGTCCTCTCCCCACTGCCTGTCATTTCTGGCCCATAGGCAAGAAACGTAGTGACTCTATATAATACTTTCAAACCTGTGGAAAACTAAAGAATATGATGGTTGGCTGCTCCTAATGTCACGGGACAGAATGGAGAAAGAAGAGGGTTAGGTCAATGATGTAGCTTGGATACTTGCCAACATGCCCATCTCATGTTGAAACGTAATCCCCAATCTTGGAGGTCGGGCCTGGTGGGAAAGGTGTTTGGACCGTGGGGCAGACCCCTCATGAATGGCTTGGACCATCCCCTTGGTGATGAGTGAGCTCTCGCTCTGAGTTCACACAAGTTCTGGTTGTTTAAAAGTGTGTGGCCCCTCCCCTCACTCTCCCTCTCCCTTTCTTTCTTGTTCCAGCTTTCACCATGTAATGTGCCTATTCCCTCTTCACCTTTAGCCATAATTATTGTTTCCTGAGGCCTAACCAGAAGCTGACCAGATGCCAGCACCATGCTTCCTGTACAGCCTGCAGAACCGTGAGCCAATTAAACATCTTTTCTTTATAAATTACCCAGCCTCAGCTATTTCTTTATATCAATCCAAGAATGGCCTAACGCAATCAGGGATTTGAATCTCCATATCACGCTCCACATAAATAACCTAAGAATTTCTAGGTATGCCTTGAAGGAGAATCTTCTCTCTGTAGCTATGGGACAGAAATGGTCAAAAATCAAACACAACTCCTCATCGTGTGATTCTGCCTGAATTACAACAAAAGTTGAACTCTCAGCCTTGCAAGCTATCTACTGTTAAAGTGAAGACCTTGGTTGGGGAAAAATGGGATCTTGCAAGTTGTGAAGGGGACATGTGAGAAGCCCCTGATGAGGCTGGGGACACTGCATCTCTGAATTCTGATGAGTTATTTTTGCCAAAGAAAGTGGCCTCCCCACCTACAGTGGTATTGGCCTCTCCACTTTTGTCTAAGGAGATTAACCCTGCAGTATCTGAGAAAATAGCACTACTCCCCTGAGACAGTTGTCAAGCAAGACAAAGCTAATGCTCCTCAGGACCCACCCCAGTTTCTCTTTGCTTCTAGACTTATAACCAGACCCACATCCCAGCAGCCCCTAAAGACAAGGTACAATGTGTGGCCCAAGAGAAGCTGGCTGCTCTGCAAAAGAACTCCTTGAGTTTCCTGATTTGTACAAGCAGAAATCTGGGGAACACATGTGAGAATAGATATTAAGGGTGTGGGATAGTGGTAGAAGGAACATAAAATTGGATCAGAGGATCAGACTGAATTCATTGACATGTGTCCACTAAGCAGAGATTCTACATTTATTGCTGTAGCTTGGCAAGTTAGAAAGGGTTCTAATGGTTGGTTGGTTGGTTGGTCAGTTGGTTATCTAAAACATGGAACAAAATATGCCCCACTGTGAATTATTTGGAAATCCCTGATTTCTCCTGCCTTAACTTAGAGGAAGAGATTTAAAGGCTTAGGGTGATTGAAATGCAAGAGTGGAATTGTCACTTGGGACTCACTCACTCACCCCACAAGGGTCCAAAAGACATACCTTTCACCAATAACTTGTGAAATAGACTCATGAGGGGAGCCCCAGCATCTTTGACAAGCTCCCTGATTGTGTGGAACCACAAACACTCAACTGGAAAACTTAATGCGATAACATAATTGGATCCCAGGGTGACAGGAGCCAGATGGCGGTACTCAGTGGCCAGAGGCAAAGTAGATGGAGTTACTGGGAGGGACAGCATAGGCAAAGCAACCATCAGAATAATCTGATTCATGTAGATCTATGGCATTGGCTAATCATGGTGTTTCAAGATGTGAAATAGATGGGATAGCCTAGTAAACTCCTAATTGATCTGCATAAGGAGAAAACTTCAGGTCAAGTAAACAAAAGTCTAACTCAAATCATAAAAAACAGAGAACCAGGGCCCCTTAATTAATTCCCAGACTTGGGCCAGTTTACAGACCCAGAATCCCTTGAATGAATGGGAGGTCAGATCCCCTCCAGGAAGGACCCTAATACACTATCGAAAGTGTATACTGTTGGCTGAGCACGGTGGCTCATGCTTGTAATCCCAGCACCTTGGGAGGCCACGGCGGGAAGATCACGAGTTCAGGAGTTCAAGACCAACCTGGCCAACACAGTGAAACTCCATCTCTACTAAAAATACAAAAATTAGCTGGGTGCGGGGACAGGCGCCTATAATCCCAAATACTCCAGAGGCTAAGGCAGGAGAATCATTTGAACCTGGGAGGTGGAGGTTGCAGTGAGCCAAGGTCGCGCCACTGCACTCCAGCCTGGGCAACAGAGCAAGACTCCATCTCAAAAAAAAAAAAAAAAAAAAGAAAGGGTATACTGTTAATCTTTCCTCCAGTCTTCCCCAAAGGGACCCACAGCCTTTTACCAGGGTAACTGTGCAATGAGGGAAAGGAAACAATCAGACCTTTGGGAGACTAGTGAACATTGGCTCTGAACTGATGCTGATTCCAGGAGACCTGAAATGTTACTGCAGCCCTCCATTTAAAGTAGGGCTTATGGAGGTCAAGTGGTCAATGGAGTTTTAGTTCAGGTTTGATTTACAGTAAGTCCAGTGGGCCCCTTAATGCATCCCATAGTCAGTTCCCCAGCTCCAAATGCACAATTGGAATAGACATGTTCAGCAGCTGGCAGAATCCTTACCCTGGTTCCCTAACCTGTAGGGTGAGGGCTAGTATGGTGGGAAAGGCCAAATGGAAGCCATTAGAGCTGCCTCCACCTAGAAAATAGTAAACCAAAGGTGATACTGCATTTTTAGAGGTATGCAGAGATCAGCGCCACCACCGAAGACTTGGGGTGGTGATTCGCAACCACATCCCTGTTCAATTCTCTTATTTGACCTGTGCAGAGAACAGATGCCTCTTAGAGAATGACAGTGGATTATCCTAAGTTTAACCAGGAGGTGACTCCAATTGCAACTACTTTACCAGATGTGGTTTCACTGCTTGAGCAAATTAGCAATACTCTGCTACCTGGTTATGCAGCTATTGATGCTGCCAAATGTTTTTTTCTCCACACCTGTCCTTAAGGCCCACAAGAAGCAGTCTGCTTTCAGTTGGCCAGGCCAGCAACGTATCTTCACTGTCCTGCCTCAGGGGTGTGTCCACTCTCCAACCTTATGTCATAGTTTCATTCAGAGATCTTGATTGCCTTTCCCTTCCACAGTTATCACACTGGTCCATTACAGTGATGGTTTATGCAGATTGAACCTCAAGAGCAGGAAGTAGCAACCACTCTAGTCTTGCTGGTAAGACAGTTGTGTGTCACCCCCAGCCCTTTCAATACTCTTTACACTGCTCCACTTTTTCCCCATAGCAAGTATCCCCTTCTAACATCCTAAGTAAGTCACTTTGTATTATGTGCATTGTTTATTATCTGTCTTCCCTGTAGAATGTAAGCTCCAAAAGAGTAGGAATCTTTGTTTTACTCACTGATACAAAGAGTGTCCAGCAGCATAAGCAGGTGTTCAACAAAATTTTTTTTTTTTTTTTTGAGATGGAGTCTCTCTCTGTCACCCAGGCTAGAGTGCAGTGGCGTGATCTCAGCTCACTGAAAGCTCCACCTCCTGGGTTCACGCCATTCTCCTGCCTCAGCCTCCCGAGTAGCTGGGACTACAGGCGCCCACCACCACACCTGGCTAATTTTTTTGTATTTTTAGTAGAGACGGGATTTCACCATGTTAGCCAGGATAGTCTCGATCTCCTAACCTTGTGATCCACCCGCCTTGGCCTCCCAAAGTGCTGGGATTACAGGCGTGAGTCACCACACTCAGCCCAACAAATGTTTGTTGAATGAACGAAGTTGGAGAAGTATGTGTTAAAGCAAGTATTCTAAGCAATACTGAACTGGGAGGTGTTGGACACAAGGCGGTGAAGCTGCAGGTTGCAGAAGCAGATGAATTATGGGAATAAAACTGCTGTTGGGACTAAAGTCAATGCCAAGGACAACACATGGAACAGAGAGACAAAACAGCAATGATGGTAGAGTAGAAGTGTCCCAGGAGGCCGGGCACAGTGGCTCACGCCTGTAATCCTAGCATTTTGTGAGGCTGACGCGGGCAGATCACGAGGTCAGGAGATTGAGACCATCCTGGCCAACATAGTGAAACCCCATCTCGACTAAAAATACAGAAATTAGCCAGGCATGATGGCACACACCTGTAGTCCCAGCTACTCGGGAGGCTGAGGCAGTAGAATCACTTGAACCCGGGAGGCAGAGGTTGCAGTGAGCTGAGATTGTGCCACTGCACTCCACCTGGGTGACAGAGTGAGACTCCGTCTCTAAATAAATAAACAAACAAAGAAACAAACAATGGTCCCAGGAACTGCTAAAAGACGTAACAGCAGCACCCCTTCTCTATATGGCTTGATATGGGTCCAAAAGTCTACAGAGGAATCCCGCAAAGTGGTTTCCTTTAATGTCTCTGTCTACTTTGACTTCGCCTACTGGACCCTACTGCCTTCTCATAATAAAATTTAATAACTGAAAATATATCTTGAGTAGGAAAAAAGCTAAGAAACAGCAAATGACCTCCAAGTTTGATATTATAAGTCCACAGAGACACATTCCAGACCTCATAAGGCCACCATGGTTGTGCTACTTTTTTTAAAAAGCCACTCAGAATCAGTGTATATATAATAACAGCACCTACTTGGGAAATTCACATGAAATACTCATATTCACTAAGGGTTATTTTTAAGAAGAAAAGAATGAAATCATATTCTCTATTCTCAGATGAATAGTTTTGCAAGAAGAACATCTCAGCACGAGCATATTGGGAAAAACAATCAACAGGAGTATTTTGGGTTGCAGTCGTGATCACTGCATGTGACTCAGCACCACAGCCAAGAAAACTGCCTGTGCGCGATGTTTCCGTCAACAAGAGATGGGCGCATCCTGTTGCAGAAAAGAACAATTCCAAATCTCTAGATCATAATTTCCTTGAAGGTGATTGAAATTACTACACTTCAGTGGATATTTGGTGGCCGGTGGGGGGTGCAAAGAAAAATAACAAAGAAGAATCCACTGAAAGGTTCTTAGATGTTTAATCAAAAAGCATTACGCTAAACTGTTAAGTCCTGGATCTGTCGTGTAGTGGAGAAGCAGATGGAGTAGGTATCAGAAAGCTGGTATCCAGGTATGAATCCCTCACTCTTCCTCCCTTTTGGACTTGGTGACTTTCTTGAAGAGGACTCAGATCCACATCTGTCTATCTTTATGTTGCATATGCATTGGGGTTTGTGATCATATTTAAAAGATTTTTGAGGGGGAGACATAAAATATAATCTACATTGATCAAAACTATTATAGTCTACTAAAATTTATCTTGAGTAAAATAGAAGAAAAAGGCAATAGTGCTTCAGTGAATGTCTTTGTTTTCCATTTTATAGGCATTGTTGAATGGATTCCGCATTTGATCATACTATAAGGGCCTCCCCTGACAACGCAGCATCTCGAAAGTAAAATTTAAGGACCTCCTCTAACATAACTCATTCTTGTCCTGCACTCTGAGTTTTCTACCAGGAGAGTTATTCCTATAAGACAGTATTTCTAAAAATGCATTCCGAGAACTCTAAGATTCTTCCCTGCCCCATCCCACTCCCAAAAGATTTTCCAGTAAAATAAGTTTGAGACATGCTGCGTACAATATTCCCCCTCTTGAAAATGTGTCGTCTATAATAGCATATTAAGGTCTCTGTTTATTGATCTAATAAGTTTGAAAGGTTTGTAAATGTGTCTAATAAGTTTTGGAAGTGTCTTCCTATGTATGAAATGAGTAAACAATTCCATTGGACACACCTGGGGAAAGCATTCTGAATAGAGTGTCCACCATCTATCTGTCCTGTAAATATGTTAAATTAAATGGGAACAGCAGTATATTTATATCATTTGTGAAAGCAAATGATAACAAGTTTGTAAAAGCTTCAGCAGAGGGAAAAAACCCTGGTGAGCATGAGAACTGTCAAGGGAGGCCATACCCAATGGGGTACACACCAGGGCACCACATCTAAAACTCTCACACGCATGACCACTGGGGAGTTGTTGAGACACAGATCCGTGGATGCCCCCTCTCAGAGACTCTGATCCAGCAGGCCCGGGGCCCCAGAATTCACATTTATAACAAGCTCCTAGGGGAGGCTGGTGATGCTGGTCTGAATTAAGAGTCTGTCAAAGAACAAATCAGCTCTGAGACCCTACCAAGGGACCAACACTGCTTTTGCCTTGTGGGGAGGCGGATAAGAAGCTCGCAGCATGGTCCTTGCCTGCTATCCTGTGAAAGCCAAAATTAACGCACAAAAAAGAACCATACAATATTTTAATAAAAATAGTTAACTCTTAAATAGCACCTACGATGTGCCAAATACTCCTCCAAGTGCTTTACACATACAACCTCCCTGGATTTCAACTGAGGTCCACTGAGGGAAGCACTGCTTGTTACGTCTTTTTCCCACATAAGAAAATGAAGCCCAGAGAGATTGAGTGACTCATCCAAGGTCTCCCAGGAATTAACCCCATAGAGCAGGGCTCTAGAGGCAGTAAACTTCCACTACATTGACTTTCTCATTGACACATACAGCTGATGGTGTGAAAGTTGACAAGGTTTGGATGCACTGGGGAATGAGGGTGCCTAAGTCAACTTGACAAGCTGTGGTGCACAGCAGACTCAGAGTGACACCACCGGAGGATGTTGCCAGCACCACTGCCATTAGTGACAGATCCACGGCCTGGGCAGACAGGGATTGTAAAACTCTCCCAGCACGGCCACCAAGTGAGAACCAGGGCCAGGGCCAAGCCTACCTAACATGGAAATTGGCCACATACAGGAGAATTGAGCAAATAAATTAAAATATCCATGACAATGAAAGCCAAGTTCCTCAATACTGGCGAAGGGTGTTCAAATGCAGAAAGCTGGCTGGGCATCGTGGCTCACGCCTATAATCCCAACACTTTGAGAGGCCAAGATGAGTGGATCAGTTGAGGTCAGGAGTTCGAGACCAGCATGGCCAACATGGCAAAAGCCCATCTCTACTAAAAATACAAAAATTAGCCAGGCATGGTGGCATGTGCCTGTAATCCCAGCTACTTGGAAGGCTGAGACAGGAGAATCACTTGAACCCAGGAGGCAGAGGTTGCAGTGAGCCAAGATCATACCACTGCACTCCAGCCTGGGTGACAGAGTGAGACTCTGTCTCAAAAAAAAAAAAAGAAAGAAAGAAAGAAAGAAAACCTGAAGGAATATTCTGGCACCACACACACAAAAAAAGTCACAGAAGACCTGTTCGTATTTCCCCTTTCTGACAGCTTGTGCGGCTGGATAATGAGTGATAAAGGGAGCCGGGGAGGCCAGCCCTATACCACACCTCTGTCCTACAGACAACAAGGCTGCAGCAGGACACTCAGAATTTGTCTGTCTACCTGATGGGAAGAGAACACTGGCCAGGTGCAGGGCACCATGCCTGTAATCCCAGCACTTTGGAAGGCTGAGGCAGGTGGATCACTTCATCCCAGGAGTTGGAAACCAGCCTGAGAAACATGGCTAACCCCCATCAAAAAAGAAAAAAAAAAAAAAAAAAAAAAAAAAAAAAACTAGCCAGCATGGTGGTACATGCCTGTAGTCCCAGCTACTCGGGAGGCTGAGGTGGAAAGATTGCTTCAGCCCAATAGTCCGAGGTTTCAGTGAGCCGAGATAATGCCTCTGCACTCCAGCCTGGGTGACAGAGTGAGACCCTGTCAAGAAAGTGAGAGAGAAAAAAAAAAAAAAAAACACTAAATTTGGGAGTCAAAAATTCGAAGAGTTAAATTGCTACAGTGAAAGCAATTACTGTGATTGACCAATATTTACTTTGCGTTTACAGAACTCAATCTTCTTACAATAGGATTTCTAAAGAAGAGCAGACAGAACCCTGCAGCTGCACTTTGATGAGAAAGAAAATCAATGCTTCTGCATTTGCACACTCAGGAGAAGGGGTGAGGGATAATCATGTCCACCAGAAATCATTAGTTTGGGTGAAAGTATCACAGAGCTTGGTGCATCCAAATAATTTCCTCAAACCACTTAAGCACAGAGAATTCACAAAGCTTCTCAGTTCTCCTGTTGCTGCAAAAACATGTTTCCATGCTGTGTGTGACACAGTGAGGGCTACAGGCGTCCAGCCACCTGAGCACACAAAGCTAGCTAATAGCACAGCAAAAATAGTATTTCGTACTGATGCAAAGAGCCTGCTCATTGCTAAATCATTATCTAACAAGTGTTCAAACCAGCATGACACAAATTATTATTATGGGATGATATAATAACATAATATTTGTGGATACTAGCCCTACGCAGGAGTTTCCATAAAACTCTTTTTAGACCATGTAGGAAAGTTAATATTCTGCTGGGAAGGAGACGGAAGGAGCTCTAAACCTAAGACAGTCACCACCAACTCCATCACCAAGCCGCAGTGCTGTCCTGCTCTCTTCTATCTGGCGTTCTTTGTTTCCAAGAAACCTCATTTTGCAGATCTGTGGACTTTGAATAGATCCTGAGACACAGAGTCACCTCTTACACGGGGTTGAAATATCCAGCTGCCTGGAGCTGGTGGCATGGGGGAGAAAGGCCAACCAGATACTGGTCAACAGTGAGAGGGGTCAAAGCCTGAGAGTGAGGAGCCATCATCAGACCTGGTACAACAGGCTCTGGGTGCTGACTTGGTGGCACCAGAGGTGCAGAGCATGCCTCTCCTCTCTGCTGGGTACCTGCCACCCTCCACAAGCCCAGCGCTCCACCTCCTAGGACATCCTGGGGGCACCTGTTCCTGACTCCCCACTGTCGAGTGCTTGGCTTGAGAAGCTGCTGTCACCTCGCTCCCAACAACGCAAACCCCAAGACAGCCAGAATGTTTCCATCATTCCACCCCACTGCTGTGCTCAAATCTTGTCCCATCCAGAATAAAATCCCGAGTCCCAGCCACGCCTGCGAGGATTCCAATGGTCCGGCCTCCCTCCCTCTCCTTCCCCACGCAGTCCTCCAGGCTGCTCCTCCCACACACCAAAGAGGCTAACCAATGGGGCTGCTGTCCTTGGTTCTAACTTGCTCCCCATACGCATGTGGCTCCTTCTCCACCTCCTTGACGATCTCTGCTTCAAAGACACCTTGTCCAGAAGCCTCCCGTGACCATCCACATAAAGCAACTCAAACCTCCCCATCTGATGGGTTTTTGTTGTTGTTGTTGTTGTTGTTGTTGTTTTGAGACGGAGTCTCGCTCTGTCACCCAGGGTGGAGTGCAGTGGTACGATCTCGGCTCACTGCAAGCTCCGCCTCCCGGGTTCACATCGTTCTCCTGCCTCAGCCTCCCGAGTAGCTGGGACTACAGGCGCCCGCCAACACGCCCGGCTAATTTTTTATTTTTAGTAGAGACGGGGTTTCACCGTGTTAGCCAGGATGGTCTTGATCTCCTGACCTCGTGATCTGCCCGCCTGGGCCTCCCAAAGTGTTAGGATTACAGGCATGAGCCACCACACCCAGCCTGCTTTTTTCTTTTTCTTTTTTTTTTTTTAACTTTGCTTTATTTTCGAAGCCCAAGCAGACATCGTATACGTTTTACATATTTGTTCATCTCTCTGTGCCTACAGGAATCAAGCTCGATAAGGACAGGGTTTTACTTCGTTTGTCCATGAGTGCATCCACAGCATTCACAACGGTGCCTGCATATGGTTGCTCAGTAAACGTCCACTGTTACTGAATACGGCTGTTCCCTGTATGGTGTAACGTGTGTGACTTTTGGGAAGCAAATCAGAAGATACACTTTGCATCATCATGCAATTGAGTCTGCAGGGTCTAACTGCATTAACTAATTATGGATCCCTTTGACGGATATCTGGCAATAATGGTGGTTTTTTTAATCATCTGAGATAAAGACTAGTTGTGCTGTGATTGAACTGTAGCTGTGCATTAGTAATTGATTCCTCAGGGATAAATGGATGGCTGTAATTGGGAGTAACTAAGATAAGATTTAATAAGCGTCTTGATCTTTCCCAAGAATCTAATTGCTCAGATTAGTCTGTCATCTCTGAAAGCTATAAGTAATGCAAACAATTTATATATCACTCTCAGAAACTTGCGACTTAGGGGATGTCATGCGAGTGCTGAAGAATCTGACTCTTTTCATAATCTGATTTGCCTACTGCCGACGTATGTGCATGGTGGATTTTTAAAAGGTCATTGTAATTTCTGTAGTTATTTTTATTAAATTACAGTGATTAATTTTTAGGATCCATTTTGTTTTCACTATTCCAGGGAAGTTTTTAACAAAATTGGTGTACCCTTTAAAAAGGAAATAAAAAAGAAAATAAACCCCCCAGACCACCCACTCATTCTGCAGCAGCTGGAGAATGAATGTACCTGCCCCTCTTTGTTCCTTATTCACCACCCACTGGAGGAGTCTACATGGGGGGTCCCAAGTCTCCCGAACAGCAGTGCCTCTCACAGCTGGTCACTGGGTCCTAAGTGATGCATGAGCTGGCTACATAGGACCGAACACTGGGACAGGTCCCACCTATGAGCTGTGCTTGGTACAGAACAGGCATTCAACACAAGTCGGAAACTTTATTCACTTAATCACCTACTCACCCATTTGTTAACACTAACTGGTCAGAAAATTTGGAGACATTCAGAGTCAAGGAGAAATTAAAAGCTACCCATTTTCTTACTAACAAAGAGACATTTCCCACGTCCCAAAGCCCTGTCTCACCTCCCACTCCTGCGCTGGATTCATGCACCTGTTTCTGTATCAAGAAACTACCATGGATGGTCCCAGTGCCGTGCTGCCCCCCTCACCCCACCCAACAAGGGTAAAGATGCTCAAGGTTCAGTCTCTCTCTCACCATAGAGCCATGATTCTTAAATTTCAAAAGAAGGATTTTTTTTCCTTTATACCCCACCCCAGAGAGAGATGCCCCTCTTCCCAGTCCCAAGTGAGACTTTAAGTTTGCTCTCATGCAGAGAATACTCAAGTACTCTAGAGCAGGGATCCTCCTGCCAAGGAGAGGAAGGAAGACAGGAAAGGAAGAGGAGGAGGAGGAGATCTCGCAATGCTGGTGCTTTTTCCTGGAGATTCACAGCAATGGTGACTCCACAATCTTTCTCACAAGCTCTGCTCTCTTTCCTGAGCTGCATATTTCTCCCTCCCAGACAGACATGTTCACCTCACCTGAGATGCCAAATATCCAAAACCTCAGCTTCCCTGCAAAAAAGAAAGAAAACCAAGCCTCTTGCTTTCCTCTGTTTGGTAACAGTTGCCCCGTCTCCCCAAGACCCTCAGCTTGGGAGCCGGGACACATTCTCTTCCTGCACAGTCTTGACATTTTGCCCTGTAATGACTCATTCCCAGCTCCACTGCCGTTATCAGCATACAAAATCACATCACTGTTCACATGTATCTTCCCAGCCAGTCTCCAGTCAGTCCCCTCTCCTCTATTCCAACCCACTGCAGTGCTATCCACCCACCCCGATCACATCTGTCTCAAACACCACTTCAATCCTAGTAATCCCAGCATTTTGGGAGGCCGAAGCAGTCAGATCATGAGGTCAGGAGATCAAGACCATCCTGGCTAACACGGTGAAACCCCGTCTCTACTAAAAATACAAAAAAAATTATCTGGGTATGGTGGTGGGCGCTACTTGGTTCCAGCTACTCGGAAGGCTGAGGCAGGAGAATGGCATGAACCTGGGAAGCAGAGGTTGCAGTGAGCCGAGATCCCACCACTGCACTCCAGCCTGGGTGACAAGGTGAGACTCCGTCTCAAAATAAAGAAAAAAAGAATTTCAATTATTGCTGGCTGCCTATCAAATTAAATAAATCTCCTCACTCTTTAATATGATCCAAATTTTATATAATATATAATCACTGTATCATATATAGCATATATCAAACACACACACACACACACACACACACACACATCCAAAGTCCTGGCCAAATGCAATACCCTGAGCATCTTCCTGCCTTTCCACCTCCGTGTCTTCGGATTCTACCCAATGCCTGGAATTGAAGTCTTTATTACTGCAAGGCTGATCTCAAATAGCCCCTGAGTAACATCTAGATGCCACCTACTCACCCAGCACCTCTTCCCTCTGAATCATATATTGCTTTTTTAAAGTTCCATGGACTTTGCCTTAATTTTTCTAACATAAAAATTTAAATACTCAATATTAAGTTCCATAAGGGCAAAGACTGTCTTAGGCATCTTTATGTTTCCAGTTATTCATATGATATTTGATAGATTGTAGTTGCTCAATGTACGTATTTGGCAAATTAACTTGAAAATATCTCAATAGGAGGACTATTCATGTTAAAATTAAAAGTGATTTAATTTTAATTAAGTTAAATTATAGTCAGCTCCCAACTGACACCAACCAAATGTGGGAGGACTGGGCTGCAAAATATATTACTCAACTATGACCATAACGTTAGTCCTCAGGCTGTTTTCAGAAAAATTTTGAAATTAACTGAACTACTTCTCGAATCGATTTCTTTCCTGGCCTGAAACCACCTGGGAGCTCATGGTAGGAGAGAACGTTAATGTGATTGTTTAGCCTGTGCTAAAATATAACTGCATTTGGTGTGACCGCCCACCTACTTATAAAAACACTCCCTCCAATCTCTGTATACTCATATGTTTTCATAAAGGCTGCAAACATAAGATCAAGAATCATTCTCACTTTTCTCTCCGTCTTCTCTTCTGTCACAAATTTCAGCAGTTCCTGAAGTGCTAGATTTCCTGGGGACATGTTGGCATCCAGCTAAGGGAAGCTGGGTGGGATTTACATTTAGTTTGAATTTAGTGTAAATATTGAGGTACTTAGAAGTCCTTTGAAGTCACTAGGTTATCGCTAATTGCCTTAGTGTAAGAATATGGCTTCCAGGAATGCTCCTATCACCCACTGTGCCGATTCTCCTGGCAAAGTGACCCAAAAGCCAGGGTCAGAGGTCACATAAGACATACTTATGTGAGACATACTTGT
The DNA here is from genome assembly GCF_029289425.2 of Pan paniscus. NCBI lineage: Eukaryota > Metazoa > Chordata > Mammalia > Primates > Hominidae > Pan > Pan paniscus. Next base: position 21,037,619 of record NC_073256.2, read on the forward strand.
ATGAGATGCACTTCCAATATATCTGGCATTGGAGTATGTGAGTAATAAAAAGTAAACAAGGTTTGAAAGGTACAGAGCCAAAGCTAATCTGTGGAAAATCCTCTGAATCATCAGATATGTAAAACTATAAATAGAAAATTCAACGCTCATAGCTTCCAGTCACAATGGAAGCTCTCTTTTGTCAGGAATAGAGTGGAAATCATAGCATATATGATTATAAATACTCCATAATTTTTATTTGTTTTTGATGGAATTAACAGGAAAATAAAAAGTATTCAAAAGTGTGTTTATAAGGAAGAAATCTGTAGCAATGCCATATACAAGTATGTCTGTGTATCTGTATATGAAGTTCCGTATTTCAAATACTGCAATTCATTAGATCTCACATTTGAGTGTCACCTGGGCATCCTGTCTAGGGCAAGTCTGGGGAACCCAGATGAAAACAGTTCAGCACTTGCCACTAAGAGCCGGCAGGAACCCATATCGACAAGTGTTCCAGAGAGAAGCACCTAGATAGGCCTGGAATGCTCCCGATTATGCCTTATCAATTTTACAAAACTTTTATATCTTATATTTTAATTTTATACGTTTCACAATTATTGGTTGTACTGAAAATCAAATACACCAAAAAATATACCAAATATACCAAAAATATGCCCCAAAATGCCTTCAATTCAATAAAGTGAACTGCCAGGAGAATTGGCCCAGTGGGTGACTAAAGATTAGTCATTGCTTGCAAAACCTTGAAATGTCCTGGCATGTTAAACTCGTGCAAAAAAGAAATTTGATAAATGTTTCCTCAAACTTAGTAAAATTCCTAGAACTTTTCATGACATACTCAATGACAAATTGTGAAGCTGGAAAAAACTTATCTAAACTATCAACAATAATTCACAAACTTCGATCTGGCACAATAGAGAAAAAATCCCTCCATTCCTCCTACACAAGAAACAATATTATAAAATTATCCTATAAAAGGCTCATATCAGAATATGAGCCATAAATTGTAGGAGAAAAATACTATAGAGCTACATTAGGTAATTAATGAAAATATTGTGTTATTTTTATGGATTGTGTGATGGGAAAATTAAGGCCAAGAGAAGTTAAGCCAAGGTCACCAATCACAGCAGGCTCACGACCAAGCTGAGATTCAGAGCCAGGAAAAAGCAATTAATCTGTCTCTGTTTTATTTTCAACCATTTTAGTATTTCCATTTAAACATTCGGAAAATTGTCCATTTTCCTATTTTAACTTTGGGATGCAGAATCACCTGGAATACATACGATTTTCTATGCATTAGATTATAATCATCATATTTTTAAATATAAATATGGTCATTAAGATTTATAGTTTAGCCATTTATGACTGCGTAGGATAAATTATATCACATGGTTATAATACTGTAGGAGTATGAATTTTTGTTGTTAATTACATCGTATTGGAAAGCAGCTTTCTATACATATTTAATGTGTTACCTAGCTTCTTTTTGCAGCACTAAAGAACCCTGGTAAATTCATTCTAATTATTCATATTCCAGGGTTATAACTAAATACATATTCAAAATTAAATATAAGCTGGCTCCTCCTGAGTGGAAAAAAAAACTCATAAAATAGCACAGGTGCATTTATAACAAATTTCTGAGGTAACTTAAAAGTAATTTAAAAGCACTCCCTGAACAGTTCATTGTCATTTAATAAAATTCAGCTTCAGTTATCTAGAACATTTAATCAAATTTTATTTTTTCATGAAGTCTTATCATATAAAATTGAGGATTAATGAAAGCTAATTTTTAGGTAGATAAAATATTGCAGCAAAAAAGCATGAAAGCATAAAATACCCTTGTTAGTGAAATGCTAATATAAGAGTGTAAACTTCTATAATCAATTAAAAGCATCTCCATATTAACTAAGTTTAATGACTTTAAAGCACATAACAAAATATATTGCATTATAAGAAAAATATTTGAAACTACTCTGGTATTTCATCCAAAAACAGCTTCATGACCCAGCACCAAATAAACTTCCATACGAGTTCATAAACAAGAAGTCCATGAGCATCCTTGGCGGGCAGATTCACTCAATATATTTATGGCCGATAGGTTCAATAAATGGCTAAATAAAAAATATTTATATAATTCAGTGAGGCACAGTTTCTTAGGATCCATTATATTCAATTAACATAAGACTAATTCTTATGGTAACCAAATATGTAGATGTACCATATTATAGGGTAAATGATTATATTTTGGGCCAATATTTCTCAAATCAACTATGAATTACCCCCATTTTTTCAGGCCACTATTATAATAGTATTTTAGAAGATTTTATATGGCCACTTATGAGTTCCCAGGTGTTGCACATAATCTAAAATACATAGTTGACCCACTCCATGGCAAAATACTCAAGGAAAAGCTCCCTTTATCCCCATTAGAGTAGTAATGTACTTAAATTTTATAATATAACATTAAACTTCAACCCACTTCTTCCATTAATTAGTTTAGTTCTAAAGAAGCAGGAATGGCTAGGCACAGCGGCTCACGCCTGTAATCCCAGCACTTTGGGAGGCCAAGGCAGGCAGATCACCTGAGGTCAGGAGTGCGAGACCAGCCTGGCCAACATGGTGAAACGCCATCTCTACTAAAAATACAAAAATTAGCTGGGCGTGCTGGCGGGCATCTATAATACCAGCTACTCGAGAGTCTGAGCCAGGAGAATCACTTGAATCCGGGAGGCAGAGGTTGCAATGAGCCGAGATCACACCGCTACACTCCAGCCTGGGCAACAAAGAGCGAAACTCTGACTCAAACACACACACACACACACACCAGGAACAAAATGCTATAAAATATAGAAGTTTGTTTTATAAATTAGAAGTAAAAACATATATGTTTATTTTATAAATTAGAAGTAAAAATATAATGTATGTGTACTGACAATGACTACAAAATAAAAAGTGAAGCCAAACAGTCACACATTAACCTATTTTTTCCATTTTTAAGAGTATGCAATAGGTACCATTTCTAATAACCAACTTAATTTAAGTGTTTATAATGTATAAACACTTTAATATCCTCAAAATTATACCAGCTTATTTTACTGGGGTAAAAACACGTACAATTCCATATTGTTAACTTTGAGGTACAATGCCATAACAGCAGATCACTAGAACTTAATTATCCTGCATACCTGAAACTTCATACCCATTGAATATCAGCTCTCCATTTCCACCTCCACTCTCAAGCAGCTGTCATATTCTCATTTAGCAAGTAAGAAAAATATGCCCAGCAGCTTATGTGTTTTTTTAAGAAGGCTCATAAAAAGTGCACATCAGCACTGGGACACATACTCTGGTCTTCTATTTCAAATTTTTTTCTTTCTGACTCTACCATCCCTTACAGATAGGTGATGTTCCTGTTTTCAAGGACTATATGTAATGGCAATGTTCTTAGAATAATATTCTGGAAAATCAATCACAAATTTTAAACCCATTGAGATCGTCAAGTCTGGAAGTTCTCAATTCCTTTCCCTTATTGCAAAACACACACCACATCACTCTGACATGAGCAATGGATAACCATCTACTGTATTTATATTAAAATCAGCTAAAAGTTATTTGCAACGTCTGATGTATTTGCGGTAACCACACTTCTTTCTGCCTGGCAAGAAATCATCAGAACTCAAGTGATGGCGATATTATTGCAGGAACAGTCTTGAAATCAGTAGTTTAATCGCCATTAATAAGGGTTGCTTGGAAATCACCTCAAAAATTACCTCAAAATATTAGAATATAGAAATAGTCCAGCTGTGGGTGGCAGATTTGAGCCCTTCATTGCATCTGTAAGGCCTAGAAGTTGAGCAATTGGTCCAATGAAGGAGTTCTGGTATATGGCAGAAGCAGTACTAATATTCAGAGATCCTAATTCTGTTCTTCCCACCGTTCTATTGTCTCTTCACCTGCTTGTAGAGGTGAGAGATGTGAAATACCAGGTTTGGATTCAGGAATTCAGGAGTTAGATTAAAACATATTTCAGTATCTGTCTTCTCTGTTTCTTGCACCATTCAACAATAAGGATACATAGTAGCTAATATTAGAAAAGGGAGTTGTAGATCTGAGAAGAATATCCAGAAGAAAGAATAACACACAAGGTTTCTGGGGAAAGTAGTTGAAGAAAGGAATTAAAATACAAGAGTGAGGCCTTTCATCCTGGACCCTGTCTGCCATCAGCTGCTTCTCTCTCAATAAACTCGTGAATCACTGAATCAAGTAATTATTGAATATCTAGTATGAACCATGTACTACACTTGTTACTAGAGGATATGTAACTTCTTTTGTAACACTTCAGTTACTTGAAGAAAATGAAGTTCTACATATAAGGAATTTACTAAAGACCCTAAAAATTAAGAATCAATACCCAATAGTGAGCACTGTACAAGTATTTGTTGATGGAACTATATTGATACTACCACTGTTTAACATCAGATTTACTACAAATATGTTTCATTCCCACTTGAAAACAGATGTTGGCTTCTCACAAGAAAACTCAACATCTGTATTCCTATATAGTTATATATTTAAACTTATTTTAAATCACAAAGTCTCATTTTGGAGTGACCTAGATAATACCATCACCATATTGATAAAATATAGAGAATAACTGCAGCTGTTTGGCACAATGGTTTCTAGCTGTGAAAGAGAAAGACCTTGTATGTTATTAAAATAAATTTTGAGGATATAAGTCTTTGAGAAGATTAAATAGTTATCTTTTGTGAGTTATCTCTTGTGAGGCTATCAGAAAGATGTATACCTAATTGGTTCAAAGCTTGGTACTGATAAACTATAGCTTGATAAATACTGAACAAAAGCATTTTTTTTTTTTCATTTTAACAGTTATACTTATCAGGTCGGGGCGCTGTGGCTCAAGCCTGTAATCCTAGCACTTTGGGAGACCGAGGCGTGTGGATCACGAGGTCAGGAGTTCAAGACCAGCCTGGCCAACACGGTAAAACCCCATCTCCACTAAAATTAGATAGGTGTGGCGGTGGGCACCTGCAATCCCAGCTACTCAGGAGGCTGAGGCAGGAGAATCGTTTGACCCTGGGAGGTGGAAGTTGCAGTGAGCCAAGATCGAGCCACTGCACTCTAGCCTGGGCCATAGAGCAAGACTCCATCTCAAAAAAGGCAAAAACAAAAACAATTATACTCATCAGAAGAATTAATGGTAAAAGTAAAGAACACAGACTAAATGTTTAGTCCTGTGCCCATATAAAGAGACAATTAATAAATGGAAGAGATTTTGATTTTGATTGCTCTAATAGATGATGGGTTTTGTCAGTAGGATGTAACTTCCCTCTAACTTCCTGAAATACCTGTGAATACTTCCATTGAATGGTAGAATGTCAAAGTACAACATTCTCAAAAGGTCAACTGAAAGTTCATCATTTTTACGCCCCGAATTTTTTTTTTTTTTTTTTTTTTTGAGACAGAGTCTTGCTCTGTCGCCCAAGGTGGAGTGTAGTGTCAGCCTCTACCTCCTGGGTTACAGCGATTCTCCTGCCTCATCCTCCTAAGTAGCTGAGACTACGAGTGTGCATCACCATGCCCAGCAAGTTTTTGCATTTTTAGTAGAGACAGGGTTTTGCCATATTGGCCAGGCTGGTCTCGAACTCCTGGACTCAAGTGATCCACCCACCTCGGCCTCCAAAAGTGCTGGGATTACAATCATGAGCCACTGCACCCAGCCAGGCCCTGAAATTTTTAGTAACTGATGGTTCATTGGTTTAGCAAGCAACCATTGATGTTTTTTCAACATTTTACAATATATGGTAGTGTTAGTCAAGAAGAATGGAACATTGTACTCATGACTCAGAGCGCATCCTCCATTTTAACTCTCAAATATTAAGTAAATATGAATTATTATCTACATTTTATATATGGGGAACACAAGAACTAGACAGAATCATAGCCCAAGTTCCAAATACTAATAGCAGGCAGATTATGACAGAAACATCTTGATATCCCCAAAGCCATAATATAACTTTTTTTTTTCTGGCATCCACCTTGAAAATGACGCTTCTGTTATTTTAAGGTTTACCAGGTTTCTGGTTTACAAAATATACCCATACCTGTTTTCTTTTATGATTATATCACTGGACTTAATTCAATACAATAAACATTTATACAATGTATGCTTTCTCCAAATGTTATCTTTTTATCACACAATCTCAATCATCCAGCAATACCTGTGGTTAGGGCCCAGCGGAGCAAGGTAGTAGGTTGTGTTTTTCATCTAAAAAATAAATAAGAACTTTATTATAAATAGGGTTTAAGGTGGGCCTCTTCCATAAGGAAGCCCCCAATTTTTTTAACATAAAAAAATTAATGTAAAGGTTTTATTTTTTTTAATTTTTGTTGGTACATAGTAGGTGTGTATATTTATGGCATACATGAGATGTTTTGATTCAGGCATGTAATGTAAAATAATCACATCAAGTAAAATGAGAACACTTTTTTTTTTTTTTGAGACAGAATCTCACTCTATCACCCAGGCTGGAGTGCAGTGTCACAATCTCAGCACACTGCAACCTCCACCTTCCAGGTTCAAGCAATTCTTGTGTCTCAGCCTCCCAAGTAGCTGAGATTACAGGCATGCACCACCATACCCGGCTACTTTTTGTATTTTTAGTACAGATGTGATTTAGTTATGTTGGCCAGGCTGGTCTCGAACTCCTGACTTCAACTGATCCACCCGCCTCAGCCTCCGAAGCGCTGGGTTTATAGGCATGAGCCACTGTGCCCAGCCCCACCACCCCCATTTTTAATTGGACATATATTATTCCTAGCCTTCTGGCTTTGATCTGGCCCACGTGACATAAATGTAGTGTGGTACATCAGCATCCGGAAACCTAAAATACAGTTGACAATGGAAGACTTCTACTTCTGATAATGATGGATTAGGTTATTCAAACCACCATTCCTGTTGAGAAAAATGGGGAACGCCAGACAAATTTAAAAGTCTGTCTGAGGACATTGTGGAGCTAAGAAATCAGTGAATATTTACAAGACTGTGGCATAGAAGAAAATGTACCACCAGAGAGGCAAGCCCAGCATTTGGTTCTGCCTTTTCTGTAGGATCTGTGTACCAATTCAGAACATGCAGCTGAAAGACTGAGAATGCTGAGCAGAGTGTTTTAACAGCCCCATGTAAATAATGGCACAAATATTAGATTCCAAGACTTACCAAGCAGAAGAAACGCTGGGAAACAAACACTTTGAATTGAGACCCCAAAACTGCAGCCTTTAATTAAAGGTGAAATAGAAACACACTGGACGTATCAGAAATGAAGCCCAATTTTGTAAAATCTGAATCACTGAAATTAGTTTGTGATGATCCAGATTTGCCAATGTCCCTAGCAACCAGCCACAAGCAAAATATATTCTAAAAAATCATGAGACACATAGGGGACAGGACTATGTGATTTAAAAAGAGAAAAAACAGGCAAAACAAACAGAACCACAGGAAATCTAACAAATAGTTACAAGATAAAGAATTTTAAATAGCTAAGCTGAATATTTTCAAGAAGATAAATTTAAAGCTCAAGAAAGTTGGCAGATAAATGGAAACAAAGAAATGAAAATTTCTAGAACTGGAAGAGAAATTAAATGAAATTAAGAATTTAAAGGATGTGCTTAAAAGTAGATCAGATGCAGCTAAAGAGAAAATCTGTGAACTTGAAGATTGATCAGAAGAAAACACCCAGGATGAAGCATAAATAAACAATAGAACATAAAAAGGCAACAAAATGAGCTTAAAGTAATAGAAGATACAGTAAGAATACACACAAATACACACAATTGAAGCTCAGAAAAACAAAGGAGAAAGAATGGGAAAGAAGCAATATTTAAAGACATGAACCATTTCCTAAAAATTTCCCAATGCCAAGGAAAGGCATCAAGGTATAGAGTCAAGAATTCTAGCATATCACAAGCATGATAAAAAAAAAAAAAACTACACAGTAGTGGGTTGAAGAGTGTTCTCCAAAAATCCATGTCCACTCAGAACCTCAGCTTCTTGACCTTATTTCAAAATATGGTTTTTGCAAATGTAATTAATTAAGGATACCAAAATTAAATTATCCTAGATTTGGGGTTCACCCTAAATCTAGTCGCCAGGTTCCTTATAAGAAGAGGAGAGGATACATCAAGAAGAGAAGAAGGCCGTGTGAAGATGGAGACAGACACTTGAGTGATTCTGCCATAAGCCAAGAAATGCCTGGGGCCACAAGAAGCTGGAAGATGCAGGAAAAATTTTTTTCCTTCAGCCTCCAGAGAAAGTTTGGCTGTTCTGCTATCTTGATTTTGGCTTAACAACAAAATTTTCAGAGTTCTAGCCTCCAAAACTGTGAAAAAATAAATGTCTTTTGTTTTTAAACCGCCCTGTTACAACAGCCCTAGGAAACTAATTCATACCCCAAGAACTTTAAAGTTCTGAAAATTGCTTCAGAGCTTCAGAGAAGCCATTAAAAAGACTGACAGGAATCACTTCTCAACAGAAATAAAAGAATCAAGAAGATGAAGGAATGTTTTCAAAGCACTGAATCTTATTGTATACATAATCCATTGCTGCATAAAAAGTTACCCCCAAAACTTGGTGGCTGGAGACAATGCATATTTATTATCATTTAGGTTTTGTGGGTAAAGAATCCATATGTAGATTAACAGGGTGCCTCTAGCTCAAAGTCATTCCTGCGTCTGCAGTCAAGCCATTGGCCAGGATTAAGGTCCCACCTGAAATCTCAGCCTAGACAGGAAGGAGGAAACTCCTTCCAACCTCACCTCTATGGTTGTTTGCAAGCCTCCATCCCTTGCCATGTGGGTTTATTGACAAAGATTCCTCCCAACATGGCAAGTAGCTTCAACCAAAGCAAGTCATTCAAGCTCAGGTGTAGATGAACCTCCAAAGGTATAAATCTTTACAGCAACTCAAGTATAGTTCCTCATGATCTGTAGAGCAGTGAATGTAAAATTACTAGTAATCTTTTCCCAACACACAAAACATACATTGGTGGAACAGGAACAGGATAACCACTATAGACATTTCTGTTCAAAGAAAGGAAGATGTGAACCACAAACTAGCCACTGGTCCATAGCAATTTTAAAATTGAGATGTGCAAATGTTGCAAGTTCCTTGATTACATCCGAGGTCTGATAATAATTCTTCATGATTCCCTGCTTCGCTCTCTGTGCTCTTATTTCCACCCTCTAAGGCATCTTTTCTCATGGAAGTTAGTATATGTTTGAAAACCTCAGTCTGTTTTCTGCCAGAAGCTTCCCTCATCTGGTACTGTGTTCTCCTTATTCCAAGATGCCAATGTTTCTACATATATAACTCTTTTAAAAATATTGTGGGTCTCTTCTCAATCTTCTTGATATTTACTTTATTAGATAAAAAACTACATCTCCAAATTTCCTCGAGATAAATATGTTTCTATCTTGGGTATCTATAGAAGCACAATACTCTTCAGCTTCTTAGAATCCATATTGTTTAGGAGGATCTACGAGTCCCATGATTAAGTAATTTAAAGAGCTTTACACTTGACTAAATAATACTCTGAGTAAACCACCTTTGATTTTCCAATTATACCTTCAGCTTCATCCTTAGACCAAGCTTTCTTGAGAATGCCTTGTATGTGGTCTTTGTTCAAAAGCCACTTCTTAACTTTAGCATTATTTTTTATCTGTATAGGCTGAGAATTTTCAAAGCCATCAAGTTAAGTTCTGACTCCTTTTTGTTTGACAGCCCATCTCTCAATTTATCTCTCTCTCTGCACATTTTGCTATAAGCATCAGAAGAAACCAAGTGACACCTTCAGAACTTTGCTTAGAAATTTTAGTTATGTCATTCAAAAGGAAATTTTCTACCTTTCATGAACTTTCTACCACTACATAACAAAAATCTCCTGTCTCCAGTTCCAATAAGATATTTATTACTATCCAGTAAAACTTCACTGGTAGCATTCTCAGAGATGATGAGATTTCTGTGAACACTTTCTTCAGTGCACTTTAGACTTCCACTAACTCTCTCTCCTCAAAGTCCACTGAGCAATTCCAAAGCCACTCACAAATTTTAAGTATTTTTTACTTGAAACATCTATTTTATACGGAATGAAAAATGACAACCCCAAAAGGCTGCATAGTGTATAATTTCAATTATGTAAACATTCCTCACATGACAAAATTATGGGAATGAAGAGCAAATCAGTGATCACCAGCTATTAAGGATATGGGAAGGAGGTGTGTGTCTATAAAGGGGTAGCATAAAGGACCATGTAATGAGATCAGAGTTATGTATTTGGTGATCAGCGATGGTTACAACAAATCTACACATATGATAAAATTGTATCAAACTGCATGCACACAAACACACAACTGCATGTAAAACTGGTGAAATGAATATGCTTTGTAGATTCCACCATTCTCAATTTCCTGGATTTTATATTGCAAACAGTTATGTGAGATGTTAGCATTGGGGGAAACTGAATAAAGGGTACACAGGACATCCTTGTACATGCTTTTTGGAACTTCTGACAAGTCTATTATTCAAAATAAAATGATTTTTTAAAAAACTTATCAAAATGGACACAAGAAAAATAAGAAATCTGATTATTTCAAATGTAACAAATTTTATCAACAGTTAAAACTCCAAGCCCATATGGCTTCACCAGTGAATTGTGCTAAACATTTCAAAAAAATAAATAAATCCCAACTCATTATATCAAAACACCTTAATCTTGCTACCAAAACCTGTCCATTACATGGCATTGCAAGGACAAGACAGGGAAATTGCAGTTCTACCTCAATCGTGAATATAGTTAATCCTAAACAGAGTATTTGCAAACTGAATCCAGTATAAAAGGGATAATTCATCAAGGCAAAATAGGGTTTATTGTCAGGATTTACAGATTGAATCAACGTTTGAAAATCACTTAATTCACTAGCAGAATAAAAGAAAAACTAATACAGATATCAATATATGCCAAAAAATGATAAAATCAAATCCTCATTCATGATTTTCAAATAGTAATAATAACAGCTGTTAGAAAACTATGTGGCAGACAATATGCAAAGGACAATGGCCAGACCCACAGCCTGCAGCAATTTGCCCAGAAACCAACCCCTCATGGACAGTCTACGGCCCAGAAAGCTGTCTGCTGTAAGTCAGGCTTGTAGGAAGTCAGGCTGCTATCTCTAGTAACAATCCAGGAAGTCAAACAATAACCCTTGTAACAATGGATCCAGAATGGCTGGGACTCGATTAATAACTGACAGCTTTCCTAATTTTTGTCCTCACTTCTGCCTTAGAAACAGAGAAAATAGCCAACAGCCTGCAATCAGGGCACACCTGAAGTCTCCCTTTTTTTCCTAGATAAATCTTTCCGGCTGGGTGCGGTAGCTCACGCCTGTAATCCCAGCACTTTGGAAGGCCAAAGTGAGCAGATCACCTGAGGTCGGGAGTTCGAGAACAGCCTGACCAACATGGAGAAACCCCATCTCTACTAAAAATACAAAAAAAAGAGAAAAAAATAGCCCGGCATGGTGGTACATGCCTGTAATCCCAGCTACTGGGGAGGCTGAGGCAGAAGAATCACTTGAACCCAGGAGGCAGAGGTTCCAGTGAGCCCAAATCCCACCATCATACTCCAGCCTGGGCAACAAGAGAGAAACTCCGTCTCAAAAAAAAAAAAAAAAGAAAGAAAAAGAAAAAGAAAAGAAAAGAAAAAGCTTTCTACTCTTCTGCCTGCCTGTGAGTCTCTGCCAAAATGCAGGTGATGGTGGTGGACTCCCTTGCTACAGCAGACTCTAAAAAATAGTCTTTGCTTTTCTCTTTGGCTGGTCTTCATTTGTTTCTACAAATAATAGAAGAATATTTCTTAATTTAAGAAAAGGACACCTGCAAAAACCTATGACAAACTTTATACTCAATGGTGAAATACTGAAAGCTTTCCCTCTGAGTTCCTGAGTGAGACAAAAACTACCTTTAGCTCCATTCAACACTATACTGAAGATTGTAGTCAGCCCCATAAAGCAAGAAAAAGAAATAAAAATACAATAAAATTAGGAAGAAATAAAGCTGTCATTTTTCCAGACAATATGATTCTATGAAAAATAAATCCCAATAAATCTACATAGAAATTATTAAAAATTAGTGAGCTTAACAAAGTAGTTCATAAGGCTAATAACCAAAAACATATTCCATCTTTATGCATTAGCAACAAAAATTTAGAAACTACAACTCTGAAAAGATACTATACACAGCCAGGCACAGTGGCTCACACCTGTAATCCCTGCTCTTTGGGAGGCCAAGGCAGGAGGATCGCTTGAGACCAGGAGTTCAGCACCAGCCTGGGAAACATAATGAGACCCCCTTCTCTACAAAAAAATTCAGAAAATTAGCCAAACATGGTGCCACACATCTGTAGTCACAGCTGCTAGGGAGGATTAGGTAAGAGAATCACATGAGCCCAGGAATTTGAGGTGGCAGTGAGGTATAATCATATCACTGCACTCCAGTCTCAGCAACAGAGTGTGAACCTATCTTTTAAAAAAGTAAATATATATATATATATATATATGTGTGTGTGTGTGTATATGTGTGTATATATATATGTATATATGTGCGTGTGTTTGTGTATATATATACACACATTTATATATATACATTTATATATATTTATTTATAATAACTCAAAACCACCAGATATCTAGGGAGAAATACATATATCAATTTGCATGACTACTAAACAGTAAACTTTAAAACATTAGTTAAAATAAATATTCTCAAAAAATAAAAATATGGTAAATTTTTCAGAGTGTTGCTGAACACTCTGTTCAGCAAGAGTGTGAACCTATCTTTTAAAAAAGTATATATATATGTGTGTGTATATATGTGTATATATGTATATATGTGTGTGTGTGTATATATATATACACACACATTTATATATATACATTTATATATTTATTTATTTATTTATAACTCAAAACCATCAGATATCTAGGGAGAAATACATATATCAATCTGCATGACTACTAAATAGTAAACTTTAAAACATTAGTTAAAATAAATATTCTCGAAAAATAAAAATATGGTAAAAAGTGATAATGCTCCCCAAATTATCTATAGATTCAGTGCAATTTTAATCAAAATCCCAATATATTTTCCTGTGGAAATGGATACATAAGCTTATTCTACCTTTTATGTAAAAAAAGGCCATAATTAAGCAAGACATTCTTGAAAAAGAATGTTAAGGTGGGTCTGTCATATATAAAGATTAGACATAAAGCTATAGTAATTTAGATGTGGTATTGCCACATGTCTAGCCAAATGAACAAATAGAACAGAATACAGATTTCAGAAACAGACCCATTCACATATGGAGAAAGCTGGGGTTACAGAACAGAGGGAGAAAGTTATTTCAATAACTAGCTCTTGGTCAAATACACACCCACTTAGAAAAACAACGAAACTTCATCTCTCACACCATTCACAGAAATTACTTTAAGCAGGTTTTAAACCTAAATGTGAAATAAAAAAAAATAAAGCTTCGATAACCTAACAGATTAATACCTTCCTTATTCTAATACTTGCCATAAGGAAAGATTAAACAAAATACAAAAAAAAAGCAAAAACACAAAATATATTTAGAGTCCATTAGTAATAATTAATTTAAATCATCTGTTCATTAAAAAAAAACCCATATTATAAAAACGAAAAGGCAAGCCATGGACTGGGGGGGCATATATTTGCAACACATTCAACTGGCCAAAGAATAGTATCCAGAATATAGTAAGAACACCTATGGTAAGAAAAAGACAGACAACCCAACAGAAATACAATCAAGAGAATTATTGAACAGGTACTTCACAGTTGAAAATATCCACTCCAGGCAGAGTGGCTCATACCTGTAATCAGAGTGCTTTGGGAGGCTGAGGTGGGAGGATTTCTTGAGCCCAGAAGTTCAAGACCAGCCTGGGCAACACGGAAAAACCCTGTCTCCACAGAAAATTAGCTGGGTATGCAGTACACCCCTGTAGTCCCAGTTACTTGGGAGGCTATGGTGGGAGGATCACTTGAGCGGGGGAGGTCAAGGCTGTAGTGAACTTTGATTGTGCCCCTGCACTCCAGCTTGGGCAACAGAGTGAGACCCCGTATCAAAAAAAAAAAAAAAAGAAAAAAAAAATCTCAGCCTGGTGCAGTGGCTCACACCTGTAGTAATCCCACCACTTTGGGAGGCCGACGCAGGTGGATCACAAGGTCAGGAGATCGAAACCATCCTGGCCAACAGGGTGAAACCCTGTCTCTACTAAAAATACAAAAATTAGCTGGGTGTGGTGGCGAATGCCTATAATCCCAGCTACTTGGGAGGCTGAGTCAGGAGAATCGCTTGAATCCAGGAGGCAGAGATTGCAGTGAGCTGAGATGGCACCACTGTACTCCAACCTGGCGACAGAGCGAGACACCGTCTCAAAAAAATAAATAAATAAATAAATAAAAATCTCAAAGGCCATAAATATATTAAAAGATGTTCAACTGGCCAGGCATGGTGGCTCATGCCTATAATCCCAGCACTTTGGGAGACCGAGCGGGGTGGATCACCTGAGGTTGGGAATTCCAGACCAGCCTGACCAACATGGAGAAACCCCATCTCTACTAAAAATACAAAATTAGCTGGGTGTGGTGGTGCATGCCTGTCATCACAGCTACTCGGGAGGCTGAGACAGGAGAATCGCTTGAACCCAGGAGGCAGGAGTTACGGTGAGCCAAGATCCTGCCATTGCACTCTAGCCTGGGCAACAAGTGTGAAACTCTGTCTCAAAAAAAAAAGAAAGAAAGAAAGAAAGAAAAAAAAAACGCCAGGCGCAGTGGCTCACGCCTGTAATCCCAGCATTTTGGGAGGCCAAGGAGGGCAGATCACTAGGTCAGGAGATCAAGACCATCCTGGCTAACACGGTGAAACCCCCTCTCTACTAAAAATACAAAAAATTAGCCAGGCATGGTGGCTGGCACCTGTAGTCCCAGCTACTCGGGAGGGTGAAGCAGGAGAATGGTATAAACCCGGGAGGCAGAGCTTGCATTAAGCCGAGATCGCCACTGCACTCCAGCCTGGGCGACAGAGCAAGACTCCGTCCCCAAAAAAATAATAATTAAAAGAAAAGAATGTTCATAGCAGCACTATCCCTAAGAGTCCCAATTTAGAAACAAGCCAAATCATCAACAATAAAATAAATACACCACAGACAGCCATGAAATCTGATAAACTGCAGCTACATTGAGCAACATGATGAATCTCATAAATATAAAGAGAAAGAAGGTGTGTTCAAGAACACATACTGTACGGTTAAATTTATATAAAATTCAAAAACAGGCAAAGAAGTCAAGACCTACCCACCTTTGAGAAGGAAGAAAGGGTGCTGATGGAGAGGTGGTAAAAGACAGAGGTAGTGGGATCCTCAGGGGCTGGCTCTGTCTCTTGACTGCTGTGGTAAATTCATAAGCATCTTCTCTATCATAATTTATTAAGCTGCACATTTCATACTGTGCATTGTTTTGTGTGTCACTGAGTCCAAACTCATTCTGCTTGCTGCACAAAGGCCAGTAAGTTGAGAGACAAGGAGTTGGAGCAAAGAAAGCCACTTTTTTGATTGTTTTTTGTTTTTGTTTTTGTTTTTTTTTTGAGACGGAGTCTGTGTCACCAGGCTGAAGTGCAGTGGCGCAATCTTGGCTCACTGCAACCTCCGATTCCCTGGTTCAAGCGATTGTCCTGCCTCAGCCTCCCAAGTACCTGGGATTACAGGCATGCACCACCATACCCAGCTATTTTTTGTATTTTTAGTAGAGACGGGGCTTTCACCATGTTGGCCAGGATGGTCTCAATCTCCTGACCTTGTGATCCACCCACCTCAGCCTCCCAAAGTACTGGGATTACAGGCATGAGCCACTGCACCCGGCCAGAAAGCCACTTTATTAGGACAGCCAGCAAGCCAAGAAGATGGTGGACTAATGCCCTAAAGAACCAGCTCAAAATTAAGTGGGCTTTGCCTTGTCTTTTATCTTTAGGTAAGGGGGAAGGGGGGGGGTGACAACGACAGGTATCTGGGCACCAACAAGGGTCCTCGGTAATGATCTCTCATATGGTGATAGCCAAACCTCCTCGTTCCCATAAATCCTCAACAAAACAGTTAGTTGCTTACATACGTCCCCATTCATCCACATGATTGCTGTTTTTGAGTTTTATCTTAGTGCTCTAAAATTATCCTAGCCTATGGACAGGAATGGGCAGAGGTCCCTTAAACAAAACTGGCGTTAGTTATGCTGTTTCACTGTTACATGGGTATTCAATGTCAATTAAAGCAGCTTTGAATAAAAGGGCACCTGCTTCATGCCCTCTGTTCCTTCTTCATGTTTCTCTGCCCTGATGCCTGACGTGCTCATGGGCCAGCTGGTGCCTTAGTTACCATGCTGGACCATGAGCACAAGCCCTGGGCATAATATACATGAGCTAGAAAGAGCCAAGATCCCTGAGACCAACATGCTTTCCACAGACTTCCTGCCTCTGGATTTTTATGTGAGAGAAATAAAGCTTTACTTGGGGTAAAACACCATAGTTTGGGTCAATGGAACACAAATCCTATCTTCACTCATACAAAAAGCCAGATCACAAGTCTAAAGCTCACAGCCATCTATGCCCATCTTTTTCCACAACCCTCTCAGAGTCTTACACTGTTATGGATGAACCATTCTGGAAATTTCGTGTCAAAGAAAAAGCAATCAAATCCATTTATGTAAAAATGAATATTGGGGCACTGCCAAAAAAACTTTAACTGGAAACTTTCTGCTTTGTTACACCTTAAAAAAATCAAACAGTGTTTTATGGCATTGATTTTTCTCTTTTTCAGCTATGGCAGCTGTTGCTTTGTAAAACTGGAATGTGACCTTTTTCTTCTTCCCACGTGATTTACTCACTCTTGCATGTTAATACTTGGCAAATGATTTTTTCCTGAATATGCAGCTATTTCTAAGCACTTTACTTGGTTTTTCCCATGACAATTTCAGGGTACACTTAATGTCATTTGGAATATTTTACATGGAAATAAAGAGAGGAAACAGAAGGAAATATGCGAAGATGTGATTCACTAGCTTAAAAAGCCATTTCCTTGATAAAGGGTCACTCAAAATGTTTCACGATGGAAATATACGGCCACATAATCAAACAGAATAAAGCAGAAACTCAGTGCAACAGCTGTCCACTGGCATCAGCAGCTCAAAGACGAGACCTTAACTGGAACTTTGGAGCTCAGGCATGCTTCATCTGAGAAATTCACAAGTCATTTTATAACATCCAGTTTTCTAATTTTCAGCTAACTTATGAGTTTCTTGGTTGTTACTTTTAGTCAGAATCTAATCCAAATAGTATTTTTCATGACCTCCACTGAGTTTTCCAGGGCAGGGTACTCTATCCTTCACCCACTTTGGCCCTACCTAACTTCATTCCCATTACAAAGGGGACCACTTAGTGTAACCATGTGTCTCAGATATACAAGAAGAGAGAGCTATGCACTGAATGTTTGTGTCGCCACCTCCCCACCACCACCAAAATTCACATGTTAAACCCCAAATCTCCAATGTGATGGTATTTGGAAGTAGGGCCTTTGAAAAGTAATTAAATTTAATGAGGTCTTAAGGTCGAGCCCCCATAATGAGATTACTGTCCTTAGAAGAGCAGAAACCAGAGCTCATTCTCTCTCCATCATGTGAGAACACAGCAAAAAGGCAGCCGTCTACAAGCCAGGAAGAGAGAACTCACCAAGAACCAAATCTGCTGATGGCTTGATCTTGTACTTCAGCCTCCAGATCTGTGAGAAATGTTTGTTATTTAAGCCAGACAGGCCTTGCTATTTTGTTAAAGCAGCCCAACTTGACTAAGACACAGGGGATTAGTATAGCTTGAGAGGGGTTCAAGTTCTGAACATGGTACAGATTCAAAGAAAACAGGACCTGCCCACAAGAAACAAGATTAAGCCAGTACCCTCAATAGAACAGAAGAGCTAGAAAATAAGGGAAAAGGGACTGGAAAGTAAGAAGGAAGGGATGTGTGTGTGTGTGTCTGCCTGTCTGAAACAGGTACTACAGGGACGAGTGGATGACCCAATGTATTCTACACCATCTTCTGGCCTCTGTGCCCATGCTCCACTCCATGTAAGGCTGGGCTCTTTCCTGTGATGGGCTGCATCTTTCATGATGGCAGGTCACCATCAACGACTCACTCCTCCTACTTCTTATATTATTAAGTATCTATAAGAAAGGACTGCTCCCTGTATCAGCCTTGCCCTCAAAGTAGTAAAGGGTCAAGTGGGAGAAGTATTGGAGAGGAGAATAAACAAGGCTTCTGCAGCTCACCAGGGGAAGATAACTTCGAATTTGTTTAAAAATTGGATCTTTTATCTCACTGGGAGGTCAGACTAGAGATGATAAAAGGAGAGAAATTAACAGAAGCTCCCATACCTCCATCAAGAGACCACCACCCGCTCCACCTCTGCAGAATTGCCAATGATTGATCTCTCTGTCCTCTCTCATTTCTTCTACTGCACCCTTGCCTTGCTGTAGCTCAAAGCATCATATCTCACTAGCTTTTTTTGTATTAGGCAAATAGTACTGAGCCTCAGTTTCTCCATACTATCTCCAAAGATGGTTGTGAAAATTAAAATGAGGTCATATGGGCAGTGACCCTCACACTGCCTGGTATATAAAGGGCACTCAGGAAAATTTCTTTCTCCTGGCATATTAGAGAGTGTGGCATGAACAAAAACAGCAGAGCACTTGTTAAAACCCCCAGATTTTCTCTTTTGTTGAGTAGACCTAAAACAGGAAACCTCTTGCTGGGTAACTTACTGAAACTTTAGGCCTCAGTTCCACATCTGTAAAATTGTGATAAAATTACTTCCTCACAGGAGGATTTGCAAAATAAAAAGATGAGATAACGCCTCTAGAATCTTTAACATAGGATCTGAAACATGGCACTTTTCAACAAATGGTAGCACCTGATAATGATGAAGCAGGATTCTACAACAGCTTTTTCTGGCTAAGCTTGGATTCAAATTTTGGGAGTGCAGACAACACCTCCACCCACCACCCCTAATATAGTTTTATACCTGTTGATATGGATGGCAGCTTTTTAATATATCTGGGTGAAAAGAATGCTACATAGATTTCTCATAGTTTTCCCATTCAACAAATCCAATAGAGCTGAAGTGCAAATAAGAGAAAAATACATTTAATTTATTAGATTAGTCCTAATTGATCAATGTTGAGAAAACAAAGCATGGAACATTTATGCTTTGAGCAATATTGTCCTAAACAATTTAAGGTGGAGAGCAAAAGTCAGAAAGGAATTTACAGGTGCCACAAGCCCCTATTTGATCATTTAGTTTGGCACGAGGGTTGCACAATCCACACATTCCTGCTGGTAAACAGTGCAAAGACAGATGTATCCATCTGCATGTATATTCTCCCTGGCCACATTGCTTGCAGGAATGTATGCTTTTATCATCTGAAAATCCTTAAAGGAGTCTGACAAACCATAGAATTACTTTAAACAAGTATCTGACTACCTCCTAATGTTTGGAAATAGAAGCATAGATAAATGACTAAATTGGCAAAGAACTTTCTAGGGGAACATTGATTGGCTCTTCACCATATTTCTACAACTCTTTAGGGAATGATCCTGCTGGAAAATGTTTGCAAAGAGAGTTTAAGAAATTTCTCCTTCTTCCCTGATTCCTCAAAAATCATTCGTCACACCAAGGGCTGAAATAAAGGATGTTTTGGACAACTAAGAAGTCTCTGCCAGGCGCAGTGGCTTATGCCTGTAATCCCAGCACTTTGGGAGGCCGAAGCAAACAGATCATGAGGTCAGGAGATCAAGACCATCCTGGCTAACACGGTGGAACCCCATCTCTACTAAAAATACGAAAAATTAGCCGGGCATGGTGGCAGGTGCCTGTAGTCCCAGCTACTTGGGAGGCTGAGGCAGGAGAATGGCATGAACCCGGGAGGCAGAGCTTGTGGTGAGCTGAGATCACGCCACTGCACTCCATCCTGGGCGACAGAGCAAGATTCCATCTCAAAAATAAGTAAATAAATAAATAAATAAATAAATAAATAATATATGGGTAAATCTGTTCAGGGCTCTCAGCTCTGAAGGTTGTGACACCCCTGATTTCCCACTTCACACCTCTATATTTCAGTGAGTGTGTCTTTAATTCCTCTAGCGCCGCTGGGTTAGGGTCTCCCCAACCAAACTGGTCTCGGCAGTAGTTAGGCTCCCAGGGCTCAAAGCTCAGGTCTGTCACTCTGTTCCTTGGACAACTTATTTAACCATATCATGCCCCGGGTTCCTTCTTCTGAAAAAAAGGCCAAGTCCTGAAGTTAAGCCTGAATCCTAATCAGTATTTCCAAGAGTCCCTAGAACACAAGAGGTGCTGTGATTATGAGTCCTTACTCTGTTCTTCTGCCTAAACCACCTCCCTCCTACTGTGCAGAATCTCCTGGAGGGAGGTGATTTAGGAAGCAGAACAGAGTGAGAACTCTGTCTCTATCATTCTGTCTGTACCACTTGGAGCTCTGGACTCCTGGATGCATGAACGCAAGCTTCTGAGCCAGCTGCCACTGCCTTGACTCTCGTGCTGTAGTCAGGTTGAGGGCCAACCGGCCCTTCAATCTCTTCTGCCAAGTAAGATTGCAGCAAGGCAGCCCTCATTGGACACCCCATCTGCTGGCACCTTGATATTGGACTTCCCAGTCTCCAGAAATGTGAGAAATAAATCTGTTGTTTAGAATATACCCAGTCTGCGGTATTTTGTTACATCAGCCTGAGTGGACTATGATGGGCACATTTGCATCTTGGAGCAATTGAAATGTCAGTCTACTCCATCTGCTTGGGAGTCAGAAGATGACCCAGTGCAAAACAGAAAGGCAGGGGCTCTTGTTCATAAAGCAGGAACATTTGTCCTTTGCTCAACAGTCTCTACCAGTCCTGTGCTTATTTCCTATTTAATGTCACTCTCCTGGGGGCATGGGGATCTACATGTGGTGAGTGCAGACTCATACAGGTGCCTAGGTGCCCATGGAGTGCAGCTCACAACTCCTTGCAGAGGTGGACGCACCTGACCATGACCTCCCATGGCCTGGCGCAAAGGCACTAGACGGGGTGGTAGGGTGGGCAAGGGAGAATCTGCCCTGGGGGAGGGAGGACAGTGCACCCGCCCAGCACCAACCACAACACATACTCCATTGCTCCATCAGAGGTCACCAACAGAACGCAAAGTCAAGGAAGAAATGAAGAACTTCAATAGGGCGACCACAAAGAATTAAACCAAAGTCCACAGGTCACACACTCTCAAAGCTGGTCCTGACAGGAAACTTGCTTTAGTTCATCCCTTTACAAAAGAACACCTGGTCTCATCTGAAATGTAACTCATCACTTGAGGCTGTGATAAGATTGTCACCTCCCCCAGCTAGTCCCAGCTGCCAACTGCCTGAGAAAGTCTCAATGCTGAGACACGGGAAGGGTTTTTGCACCTTGAACAAGCAGCATCTTGACTTCTAGTGCATGAAAATGGACTTTCATCATTGACTGAACAAACAAAAGGGCAGATTCCATGATCAAAAAGCCTATATGCCACGCTCTTGCTAGAAAAACAAAGAGTTGTAACAACACAGCCATACAGATATCTAGAGAAATCAATTCACAAAACCTCATCAGCTAGTGTCCATATCGTCCTCAGGTTTTTATTTATAATGTGGGAATTGTAACAAAATCCACCTTCTAGGGTTGCTGTTAGGATTAATAAGATGAACACAGAGCTGAGCCCAGAATCTGGCATATAAAGCATTCAATAAGCAATAGCCAATGTGGTGGTTATTATTGAGCGAGAAAAGCATATTCGGTTGCAAGGACATGGAAGGTAGAACCGCATTATCACACACAGACCAGATCAAAACACAATGATACGAAAAGGGTCCAGACAGGATGCAGTGCGGAGGCCATTCAGTTCAGCACCTGGGTGGTCAGCATATGAGGGAATTCCTGTTAATGGGTAAGTGTCACAATAATTCTGTGGTCACTATTAGGTTGGTGCAAAAGTTATTATGATTTTTGTCATTAAAAGTAATAGCAGCCGGGCGAAGTGGCTCAAGCCTGTAATCCCAGCACTTTGTGAGGCCGACATGGGTGGATCATGAGGTCAAGAGATCGAGACAATCCTGGCTAACACAGTGAAACCCCATCTCAACTAATAATACAAAAAATTAGCTGGGCATGGTGGAGGGCGCCTGTAGTCCCAGCTACTTGGGACGCTGAGGCAGTAGAATGGCGTGAACCCTGGAGGCGGAGCTTGCAATGAGCCAAGATCACACCACTGCACTCCAGCCTGGGGGACAGAGCGAGACTCCATCTCAAAAAATAAATAAAATAAAAAGTAAAGGCAAAAACTGAAATTACTTTTGCACCAACCTAATAATACCCCTACTTTTTGGGAACCACATGCTAAAAGTAAGTAGGGATGAAGCATGATATTTAGAATTTACTGTTTAGCAAAAATTACAGAGATGAAGCAAATGTGGCAAAATGTGAACCGAGGAGCCCCAGCGGCAGATGTATGAGTACTCACTGTCCTGTTCTTTACACATTTCTGTGGTTTTGAAAATGCTTAAAACTGGTGAGTGTTGCCAGCAAAAAACATGTGGCTTTTATAGTGTTCTGTATGTAATCAGGAACACAGGAAACAGTAGTGAATGTTCATCCATCTTAAGAACCAGGGTGAAAAATGCCCCAGGGCTTATTGAGATAGAGTCTCGCTCTGTTGCCAGGCAGGAGTGCAGTGGCACGATCTCGGCTCACTGCAACCTCCGCCTCCCGAGTTCAAGTGATTCTCCTGCCTCAGCCTCCCAAGGAGCTGGTACCTGTAGTACCTGGGACTACACATGTGCACCAGCATGCCCAGCTAATTTTTGTGTTTTTACTGGAGACCGGGTTTCACCATGTTGGCCAGGATGGTCTTGATCTCTTGATCTCATGAACTGCCTGCTTCCATTTCCCAAAGTGCCGGGGTTACAGGCGTGAGCCACTGCACCCGGCCAGGATTTTTATATAATATATTACTACCAGGACCACAGGGCCCTACTGATGCAGGGCTCACACTGGATAGCCTGGTAATCATTGGCCCTCTACCTGAGAGCCTCCAGCTGGCTGTGCTACACTCTGTACTGGGAGGAAGAGAGGCTCATGAGAAGACCCTGGAATGTGGAATCAAATAGCACTGGATTCCACTCCGGCCTTTCCACTTTCGAAATAAATCTGAGCAACGTTTCATCGTCCCAAGTCGCCGTGTTCTCAACCACACATTTGGAAATGGGTTTACGAATTCTGGTAGAGATTTTTTTAGGTAGTTCAATTCCGGCTTAGGTTATTGTCTATGCATGAATAACTCTGAATGCTACATATTTGCTCTGATTCTTCAACTAAATATGTACATTGTGTGATAGGAAAATAAATCTTGGGGCCCCAAAATCACTAAGCTACAGGGAAGTCAAGCTGAGAACTGCTTAGGGCCAACCTGTCTCCCACTCTATTCAAAGTCACCCCTCTGCTCACTGAGATAAACGCCTGTCTGATTGTCTCCTTTGGAAAGGCTCATCAGAAATGCAAAAGAATGTCTTTAATGTACCCATGACCTGGAAGCCCCCTCCCCACTTCAAGTTTTCCTGCCTTTCCCGACTGAACCAAGTTTATCTCACATATTTTGATTGATGTCTCATGTCTCCCTAAAATGTATAAAACCAAACTGTGTTCTGACCACCTGAGACACACGCTGTCAGGACCTCCTGAGGCCGTGTCACAGGCATGCATCCTCAACCTTGGTAAAATAAACTTTCTAAATTAAGTGAGACCTACCTCAGATATTTGGGGTTCATAATCCCAGTGTCTGCAGAGCACTTGGACGTCATTCTCACTTCTGAAACCACATATCTACATTCCTCCGATGAGGGCGTCTTCCATATTTCGCATTACTGAATGTGGCCAGGCACATTAACAGGCCTCACCCACCCCTTCCAAATTCTCTACATTTAAAACTTGGGGATTCCAGTTCCCTACTTCGTCTTTCACCAAGCAGGCCACAGAATCATTTGATTCTTTTCCCACAGGAGCTTGCAAATTCCCCGCTCAGGACCCTGGCTTCTCATGCTGCCCCCTGAAATGTGTGCAGCTCCTCCTTCCTTCCAACGTCAGGTGATCCCACAACAGCGAACACTGCAGTGCAGCAGACAGTGCAACATCGCAGGCAACAAGTCGTGGAAAAGACAATTTGGGGACAAGACAGCCAGGTGTGAAAATTCTGGCTCTTCCTTTAATTAGCTAAATTATATAACTTTTCTGACACTCAGTTATCTTTTAACTGGGTAGAATCAGATCTGCATGTCTGCAGAGGATTAACAGTTTTTACAAAGTGTTTGGTGCAAAATCAATGCTATATAAATTAGAAGCGAGAGAGAAGGGTAAGAGCAAAATGCAGACACAAGTGTACTGTGCTCCTGGCAGGAACAAGAGCAGCTGGGAGCACTGAAAATAAGCCTCATCTGCTCTTGTCCAAGCTGAGCCCTTGCAAGAGTGTGCCTTGTTAGAGACTACCGCTCACACAGCCTCACCTCTGGATAGAGACATCAGAGTAGCTCATAGACTTGAACTGCACTCTGGCCAAAAACACTATATAAAGATTAAGTATGTGACAAAAATTTGTAGCAACATCAGCTAATTGCAAAGCTGAGGAAGAGAAAGTAATTAAAGTTAGAGGTGAGTCAGCAAGTATTTCACTGAATTGTCAGCATAGAACATTCCCCAATCTGAAATCTTCTCTTCCCCTGGTGGGGTTGAGTGGGGGGAGGTCTACAGAACGCGTGCACACCTGTGTCAGTTTCCAGGCGTGACTTCCTGGGGCTGACACGGACTGCCCATTTCACCTGCCACAAAGCAGATCAAAGCAATATTGTTTAATGCATTTTCTCTGTGAGTTTCTAAAATTCTTTTTCCCCTAAAGAGTATTTCCTCCACTGAGCCTGGCTTAAAAATAAAACAGGTAATAGCTATTCTATGGACAGGTAATCCACGAACAAGACTCATGACCCAAGGTGACAAATACATTGCAGAGACATCATAGCCAAAATCCATATTCCTTCCCAAAAACCACAGATACATACATCCAGAAATACATTGAAAAAGGAGAGAAAAGCAGCTAAAAGATATATACCGTTTGACCCAGCCATCCCATTACTGGGTACATACCCAAAGGATTATAAATCATGCTGCTATAAAGACACATGCACACGTATGTTTATTGTGGCACTATTCACAATATCAAAGACTTGGAACCAACCCAAATGTCCAACAATGATAGACTGGATTAAGAAAATGTGGCACATATACACCATGGAATACTATGCAGCCATAAAAAATGATGAGTTCATGTCCTTTGTAGGGACATGGATGAAGCTGGAAACCATTCTCAGCAAACTATCACAAGGACAAAGAAACCAAACACCTCATGTTCTCACTCATAGGTGGGAATTGAACAATGAGAACGCATGGACACAGGAAGGGGAACATCACACACCGGGGCCTGTTGTGGGGTGGGGGGAGGGGGGAGGGATAGCATTAGGAGATATACCTAATGTTAAATGACGAGTTACTGGGTGCAGCACACCAACACGGCACATGTATACATATGTAACAAACCTGCACGTTGTGCACATGTACCCTAAAACTTAAAGCATAATAATAAAAAAAAAGATACCCTAGAGGTTTGTAAGTGAAAGAGAATTCC
Organism: Pan paniscus; assembly: GCF_029289425.2. Lineage (NCBI taxonomy): Eukaryota > Metazoa > Chordata > Mammalia > Primates > Hominidae > Pan > Pan paniscus. The sequence continues at coordinate 21,063,551 of NC_073256.2, forward strand.
TATTATGGATGGCTTCTATGTGTCTGTGGGTCTATTTTTTGTCGTTTTGGGGTCTTACTGTGCTTTTTAACCTGTATGTTTCTAGGAGTGTCAAATGAAAAAGTCAACATCATTTTGACAAAATGGCAGGTGCACACACCTCTCTCCTCTCCTCCTGACGGGGCTGGAGGGCTTGCCAGTGTCCTGCACGCTTCTCATTCCCTGTTTCGAAAGTCAGAGAAGCTCAGGTGAACACACAGTCTCTCAAACCATGCCCAAGGCTGCCCTGCAGCAGGGAAGACACTGGCCCAGGAACCCCCAGACCTCAGTCCAGGTGCTGGCTCTGTGTGACCTGGAGCTCAGTGTGCGCCTCTGCAAGACAGAGTTGGTGAGAGCTGCTGAGCTGGCCTCCCATAATTATCAAGGGAAACAAATAAAACAACAGACGAAGGTGCTTTGGAATCCAATGTGAACCAAAAGTATCTGAGACAGGTCTCAATCAATTTAGAAATTTAGAAAGTATACTTCGCCAAGGTGAAGGACATACTCACGACACAGCCTCAGGAGGTCCTGATGACATGTGCCCAAGGTGGTCAGAGCAAAGCTTGGTTTCACACATTTTAGGGAGACATGAGACATCAATTAATAGGTGCGAGATGTGCATTGGTTTAATCCAGAAAGGTGAGACAACTTGAAGTGGGGTTTCCAGGTCTTGGGTAGCTAGGAGACCAACAGGTGCATTCCTTTGAGTCCCTCATCAGTCTTTCAGTGAATACACAATTTACAGCTGAGGAAGAGTAGAGGCCTAGTCATTGACGCCTTAGTCTGAGGCAGTGAATCTACACTTTTACATAAGCAATAGGGCACAGGAAGCAATCAGATTTGCATTTGTCTCAGGTGAGCGAAGGGATGACTGCGTTCTGTCTCTACTTTATCCCACACCTGCGACAACAAGCTATCAATTCTGATGAAATTCAGCAGAACTATTTTAGGGTAAAATTCTTGAAGGCAACAGAGAATCTCCTTGTGGACAAATCTTGAGGGAGGTATATAGCTTTTTCATGTTGTAGCTATCTTATTTAGGAATAAAATGGGGGGCAGTTTTCCCGAACGCAGCTCCCAGCTTGACTTTTCCCCTTGGCTTAGTGATTTGGGGGTCCTGAGATTGATTTTCATTTCAAACCAACAAGGCCAGCAAACACAGTGTACAGGACTATTAGCTTCACATCCTGTGTCTCAGTGCTAACTGGCCCTGCGGTGATGTCACCATATTTCCAAAGAAAAACTGCTTTTTTATTTTATTCATTAATTGATTGATTGAAGAAATATTCTTTTAGGTCCTAGAATGAGCTGTTCAGATACTGGGGCTCCTGAGAAGCGCTATCCCTACCTGTTTTTATCAGCCTGTTCTCACATTACTATAGAGAACTACCTGAGACTGGGTAATTTATAAAGAAAAGAGGTTTAGTTGACTCACAGTTCTGCAGACCGTATGGGAAGCCTGGCTGTACAGGAAGCAGGCTGCACAGGAAACTCACAATCATAGTGAAAGGCAAAGGGGAAGCAGACACATCTTCACATCCCCAGAGTAAAAGAAAAAGAGCAAAGGAGGAGGTGCTACACACTTTTAAACACCCAGATCTCATGAGAACTCATGATCACGAGAGCAGCAAGAGGCAGATCCGTCCTCACGATCTAATCACCTCCCACCAGGCCCCCTCCCCCAACATTGGGGATTACAATTCCACATGAGATTTGGGTGGTGACACAAGTCCAACCCATATCACCGTAATAATCCTTATATTTGAGGTGGATAAACATCTTCAGTAATATCTCTGAAGATGAACCCCGACCACTAGGGTCAACAAAACAGCCGGGCCGGGCTGAAAGCAAAGGGAATGCAGGGAAATGTAGAAACCCTGGCAGTGAGGAGGGGGTCGGTGGAGGCGAGGAGCTCACAGGTGTCACTGATATTCGTTTGTTTTCTTTTTTTTTTTTTTTTTTTTCTGGAGACCAAGACTTACTCTGTCACCCAGGCTGGAGTGCAGTGGCACGATCTCAGCTCACCGCAACCTCCACCTCCCAGGTTCAAGTGATTCTCCTGCCTCAGCCTCCTGAATAGCTGGGACTGCAGACACCCACCACCACGCACGGCTAAATTTTTTATTTTTTTTTATAGATGGGGTTTCACCATGTTGGTCAAGCTGGTCTTGAACTCCTGCCCTCAGGTGATCCACCTGCCTCAGCCTCCCAAAGTGCCAGGATTATAGGTGTGAGCCACTGTGGCTGGCCTGATATCTTGATTATGAAAAAAAAAATTGAGAATTTGAATGCCCATGAATGTAATGTCTTGGATTAAACCTCCCTGTTACCCAGGAAATCTGTCTCTTAGTAAGAGTTAATGCAGAGACAAAAATTCTAAGTGGCAGGTGACAGGAGGAGGTGGTTTATCTGGTGTTTGCGCCCTGGAAATGACCTTCATTGTGAAGCTGGGATAGAGCTGCCCTCTGCCCTCAACCTTTTGGCAAAGCACCCAAAGTTGGAGCAACAATAGTCAGACACACACAAATACATCCAACGAAAAGTCCAGTGCACTAATGATTCTGCCAAATTCCACACATGCACATCTAAATGTCAGCTAATATAAAATAGAAACTACATTGGGCACTTTCAAAGGACAGTTGCACGGGCTCTGATAAACTGTAATAGGGATATTTGACCAGGGGAGGTCAGCAAAGATTTATCTGAGGAAGGCGCTGTAGTGGAGATGGGTAGGGTAAGAGTTAAGTAGAAAATAGGACAGAGGCGGGCCAGGTGCGGTGTTTCATGCCTGCAATCTCAGCACTTTGGGCCAGGTTCGGTGGCTCACGCCTATAATCCCAGCACTTTGGGAGGCAGAGGCAGGAGGATCACGAGGTCAGCATTCGAGACCATCCTGGCCAACATGGTGAAACCCCGTCTCTACTAAAAATACAAAAAATTAGCCGGGCGTGGTGGCATGCGCCTGTAATCCCAACTACTAGGGAGCCTGAGTCGGGAGAATCACTTGAACCTGGGAGGTGGAGGTTGCAGTAAGCCGAGATCATGCCACTGCACCCCATCCTGGGTGACACAGTGAGACTCTGTCAAAAGAAAGAAAGAAGGAGGGAGGGAGGAAGGCAGGCAGGCAGGAAGGAAGGAAGGAAGGAAGAAAGGAAGGAGGCAGGAAGGAAGGAAGGAAGGAAGGAAGGAAGGAAGGAAGGAAGGAAGGAAGGAAGGAAGGAGGGAGGGAAGGCAGGCAGGCAGGCAGGCAGGCAGGCAGGCAGGCAGGCTCCAAATAAAAGGAACAAAGTGTGGAAAGGATCTGTGCAGGGAGCAGGGACTAGAAGCAGGTGTGGCTACAGCAAGGAGAGTTTCTGAGCTGAGGATGTCAGGGAGGGAAATGATAAGCGAAACACGGTTCCCTGGCACATTGCCCCCAGGATGCATTGTTGCTGGAAAGGTGTCCTAACTGATAAGATATCAGGGTCTGTGATCTCTTTTGTCTTCTCAGGGTAGCATCGGTGTCATAGTTAAAATTATAATACTCCTCCTAAGAAGCATACTTTCTTCAACATTTCTTTCCAACTAAAACTTACAAAATATAATGCCTAATAACAACAGTCTGGATGTCTACATTGCAACTTCAACAAATACGCTGGGATATGAATATCAGATTTCACAAAACTATTCCCCGGATACATACGTGGGAAGCTGTATACAAAGTGTATGTACAAACACACACTTGAACGTTCAACCATACTTGAAGATAAACTTTGGAATATCATTTCTCCAAGAAACAAATAATTATTTCCCAAATGATATTCAGACAAAGGTTTTCCATCTTTCAAAACCTTACCAAATAACGATTCCGAGGCTTATATTTTTCAACTTTACGAATACTTGAGATGTTTCTATTTGCCATTAACAATAGCAGTGGAGGAAAAACAAATAGAATGAGGATATTGCATCTTTTTTAATAACACATATTGCTTTCCAAATGGTCATTACATCTTAACATTAGTAAAGAATGCTCTGCAGAGGCTCCTGATCCCAGTCCAGGGTTCTCACCGTTATACCGCGGGTGATTCTCCCTTTGGGTCCTTCTCATTATCTTTGAAAGCTAAAGGCAAAAATTTGTCAGCTCAACCCCAGTCAGAACCGACCTCTCTCCTGACTTCTCCTAAAGGTGACAAAACAAAGAGGATACTGAGGAACATGGGGTCACAGGGAGCAATGACTCTTTGGGCCAGTGGCCCCAGGCTAAAAGAAATTACCAAGACCGTTTTAGGATGGCTGAGTGTGGTGGCTCACGCCTGTAATCCAACACTTTGGGAGGCCAAGGTGGGCAGATCACCTGAGGTCAGGAGTTCGAGGCCAGCCTGGCCAACATGGTGAAACATCATGTCTACTAAAACTACAAAACTTAGTCGGGCGTGGTGGTGGGCACCTGTAATCCCAACTACTCTTGAGGCTGAGGCAGGAGAATCACTTGAACCTAGGAAGCAGAGGTTGCAGTGAGCTGAGATCACGCCACTATACTCTAGCCTGGGAGACAGTGAGATTCCGTCTCAAAAAAACAAGAAAAAGGCCGGGGGCGATGGCTCATGACTGTAATCCCAGCACTTTGGGAGGCCGAGTCGGGCGGATCACGAGGTCAGGAGATCGAGACCATCCTGGCTAACACGGTGAAACCCTGTCTCTACTAAAAAGTACAAAAAATTAGCTGGGCGTAGTAGTGGGCGCCTGTAGTCCCACCTACTTGGGAAGCTGAGGCAGGAGAATGGCGTGAACCCGGGAGGTGGAGCTTGCAGTGAGCCGAGATCGCGCCACTGCACTCCAGCCTGGGTGACAGAGCGAGACTCCGTCTCAAAAAAAAAAAAGACAGTTGTAGGTAGAGAAACGCAGATTTACTGAGAAAGTAGGAAAATACATTGCAAGGAGGCAACAGGCAGGGTCAGCAGAAGAGGAGCCGACTGCTAGGAGACAAAGGCTTGCCGACGTTTTCACAGAATGGAACTCAGCTGATTGAGAACGCCAAGGCAGCGGGAAGCTTAACTTACATTCTTCTTTCAGCCAGGGTGTCTGATCAACTGAGGTGCATGATGGTGAGCAGGAAGTTTGTGAGTTACGTCCACTATCTGCGCAGGAGGGCCATATGTCCTGCGCCGTAAAGAAAGGCAGACCTATAGTTTCTCTGCTGTCTCTCCTTGCTTCCCCCTGCTCCTGCCAGCCTGACGTTTTCCCCAATTAGAACCGCACACGTGGGATCCCTCTGAGGAAAAGAGAAGGTCAGGGCCAAGTGGCAAGACAAAAGGTACCCATCCCCAGCAAGCTAGATCTTCACCGGAGACCTGCTGAGTTTCCACTTCCAAGTAATTCTGTTACTCGATCCAGACCCTAAGACAGGATTGTTGGATCTCATGCAAGAAAGAATTCAGGGCCAAGTGCCACAGCTCATGCCTGTAATCCCAGCACTTTGGGAAGCCGGGACAGGCAGATCACCTGAGGTCAGGAGTTTGAGACCAGCCTGGCCAGCTGGCCAAGATAGTGAAACCCCATCTCTACCAAAATATATATATAGATAGATAGATAGATAGATAGATATAGATATAGATATAGATATTTAGCTAGGCAGAGTGGTGGATGCCTGGAATCCAAGCTACTTGGGAGGCTAAGGCAGGAGAATCGCTTGAACCCGGGAGGCAGACGTTGCAGTGAGCCGAGATCGCGCCACTGCACTCCAGCCTAGGCAACAAGAGTGAAACTCCGTCTCACAGAGAAAGAGAGAAAGAATTTGGGGGTCCACAGAGTAAAGTAAAAACAAGTTTCTTAAGAAAGTAAAGGAATAAAAACATAGCTACTCCATAGGCAGAACAGCCCCAGTGAACGCTGGTTGGCTATTTTTATGGTTGTTTTTGATCATATGCCAAAGGAGGGGTGGATTATTCATGAGTTTTCTGGGAAAGGGCTGGGAAATTCCCACAACGGAGGGTTCCTCCTCTTTTTAGAACATATAGAGTAGCTTCTGGATGTTGCGTGGCATTTGCAAACTGGCCTAGTGACGGTGGGAGTGTCTTTTAGCAGCTAATGCATTATAATTAGCAAATAATGAGCCGTGAGGCCGACCAAAGGGTGCTTTCGTTGCCTCTTGGTTTTGGTGGGTCTTGGCTGGCTTTACTGCATCCTGTTTTATCAGTGGGGTCTTCGTGAGCTGTATCTTGGGCCAGCCTCCTGTCTCATCCAGTGACTAAGTGCCTGACTTCTTGGGGATGCACCCCAGCAGGTCTCAGCTTCATTTTCCCCAGCCCCTGTTCGCGCTGGACTTGCTCTGGTTCCAACACTTCCGACAATTTCTGCGCCCACAGACCCACAACCTGTCTGGATGATTTTCAGGTCCCACCCCTGAAGAAATCACTCGTCCATTATCAGAATAATTCTTTGACTAATCTATAAAGCATGCAAATGAAATTCATCATTATGTGCATACGCAGAATGTTCCAGCTTGCCAGGCACATCTGTATTTTAATAATAGAAGAATTATAATTGTTTTATGATGACAGGCTCCACACGCCTCTTGGCCTGAATATCATGGGCATATTGGAAAAATAAGTGCAGTCTAGTACTATTCCCGCCCCACATGACCTTTGACATGAACACTTCTGTTTCTATTGCAATCTTAGGTGAGGATGCTGCCTTTTTGCCTTTTTTTTTTTTTTAACTGTGCAAACTAAAAACAGGATTCAGCTAGATAAAGTAATAATGACCTGGATTGGATAGCTCAGCATAACAATTAAGGCTCATAGATTAAGACTGAATACGCAGGAGATTCACATTTCAATGAAAATGTGAATGAACACGGGACGATTTAATTGTAGATGGAAAACATTAGAAGCTGTTAAAGAATATTGACTTCCAGAGGTAATGGCAATGTGAGAACCAGAAACAGAAATTGAGGAGAAGAGCACAAGCCTGGTGGTGTCGGATTCATTCCAGCTGGGGACTGTGATGAAAAAGTGCGATCCCTTTGCATAATTTAGTGCTTTTTGACAGTTAAAAATGATAACATTCTGTGTTCTTGGCTGTGACTTAGTTCTTAAACAGTGATGAATCGGTTACAGTCATGAACACTCTCCAATCAGCTCCTTCAGTTTCATTCTACCTACTTAAGACTGAAGACAATTGTTGATGGCAACCCATGATTAAAAATACAAAAGATAGTCTGACAGAATACCAGAGTTTGCATGGACCTTTAAGGCTGTCAAATCCAACCCTCTGAATCTCCAGATGAATTAATTGGGTCTCAGAGGCAAGAAGGGAAATTACTTTCTGTAAGGACAGAGCCAGGGATACAGACTCTAACCTACTCAGCTCCAGTTTGTTGTGGTTCCAATTCACCCGTCCAGTTCTGCAGAGAGCATAGGCACTAAGCCTTGACAAAACAAAGGCAAAATAAGCAATATAATGAAAATCATCCACAATTGCTCGGTTTTCTCCTTTCACTCTGGCTTCCCCGTGATCTCCCCCCTCTCTGTCATCCTCTTGACCAGCGGTTGGCACACATTTTCTGTAAAGTGTAAATATTTAGGTGATAAACACCTTAGACTTTGCAAGCCATTCCATCTCTGTCGTTGTAGTATTGTCAGCAGCACTGGAACCAGAGCGACTCCATTTTGAGTGAGGGCTGGGGAATGAGGCTGGGGCCTGCTGGGCTATGTTCTCAGAAAGTCAGGCATTCCTGGCCTCTAGATGTTTATGGTTAAGGGAACAGATTGATAACGTTTACTAAACAGACCCAGACTTGCGAGTGTCCAGATACCCTGATAACTGGAGAACAAAAGCACTCCTCATTTTGCTTTAAAGATAACAATATCAATTCTTGCAAAATATAGTGATTACAAAAATTGGCCGGGTGCGGTGGCTCACGCCTGTAATCCCACACTTTGTGAGGCCAAGGCGGGCAGATTGTTTGAGGTCAGGAGTTAGAGACCAGCCTGGCTGACATGGTGAAGCCCCGTCTCTACTAAAAATACAAAAAATAGCCCGGCGTGCTGGCGCCTGCCTGTAATTCCAGCTACTCGGGAGGCTGAGGCAGGAGAATTGCTTGAACCTGGGAGGCAGTGGTTGCAGTGAGCTGAGTTCACGCCACTGCACTCCAGCCTGGGTGATAGAGCAAGACTCTGTCTCAAAAAAAAAAAAGAAAAAGAAAAAAGAAAAAAAATTTAATCCTTTATCACAAACCTTGTAGCAGAACACATCTCCCCATATATACCAGCATTGTACCTAGGGTGGATGCGTTCTTCCTCTTACTTACAGGAATGTCCTAGTCTGTTTATGGAGTAGCTGTCCTTTTACCATTGTACTTTCTTTTTTTTTTTTTTTTTTTTTTGAGACAGAGTCTCCAGAGTCTTGCTGCATCACCCAGGCTGGAGTGCAGTGGTGCGATCTCGGCTCACTGCAACCTCTGCCTCCCTGGTTCAAGTGATTCTCCTGCCTCAGCCTCCCAAGTAGCTGGGATTACAGGCACACGCCACCACACCCAGCTAATTTTTGTATTTTTAGTAGGGACGGGGTTTCGCCATGTTGGCCAGGATGGTCTCGATCTCCTGACCTTGTGTTCCACCTGCCTTGGCCTCCCAAAGTGCTGGGATTACAAGCGTGAGCCACCGTGCCTGGCCACCACTGTACTATCTTAATAAAATTGCTTTTGCTTTGCGCTGTGGACTCACCATGAATTATTTCTTGAGTGAGATCCAAGAACCTTCTCTTGGGGTCTGGATCGAGACCCCTTTCCTGTAACAGTATGGAAGCCACCGCTGAGGATATGCGAATGAGTAAGCATGGCTGTGACCCAATAGACTTTGCTCAGGGAAACCAGATCAGGCCTGATTCACCCCCAGGCTGAAGTTCGCTGACCCCTGCTCAGTAGGACACCCTGCGTCTTTCAAACACATCTCACTATTTGGGATGATCTACTCTGTTTCCTTCTATATTAAGTGCCTCCCCAGCTGGAATTAATTCTTCACATGTAGGCAGAAGCTTCGACTCTAGAATTCCCACTTATTCAGCGATCAGCACCTATGACACTGCCAGCTGTTTGTTGAATGAATAAAATAAATTAAAGACAATTTGACCTCCCAAGTTAGCAGGCTATGGTTAAATTTTTTTTTTTTTGTCATTGAAAAAGCTTGAAAGTTTTTCTAGTTTACTACAGCAAACCTTTTTAACAGTCGAGCAGATGGTATAAGCAAGGATTCCTCCAGAGAGAGTTCCCCACAGAGTCTCATTGATAAGAATTAAAAACACTACTTTTCAATAATGCTTGGCCCCTAGGACTTCTAAAGCCATTGAATTGTTGACAGCAGGACAAGGCACAAGGATAGGGAGCACGACAGTTTTTCTTTATTCTGGCTCTTTTATTTAAAGTCTAAATATCAAACATGAAAACTTATCTGATTCAACTTGGCTAACCAGAGAGCAACATGACCCAGTGAGACACAAAGAAGAGGCGGCCCTCAGGTCGATGGTGACGAGGAGCGGGCAGGATTAGGAAAGTGAATCTCAGAAATCCCGGAAAATGCCTATAATTAAAATCTTATTTCAGGGCTGTCTGACCCACCTTTTACTCAGTATGGATTTTTGAAAAGATGTTTGGTTTGTTTATTAATTAAAACATCTATAAAATTGTGCCCATTTTCTCATTCAAGCAGGTATCTCTTCTACATAATCACACTCCTCTTAGTTATAAATTTGGTTAATAGAACTTAATGAAGTCAGTACTATCTTTAATCTGATACTTTAACATCTACATTATAAGTTAAAGTCAGATCTTTAGAAAAATCTGCTTCAATAGTCAAACAGAATTCTAGTGAAGGATAGCGTGACAAATAATTTTACGCATAGAAAATGTCTGCCAAGAATAATAACATCTTCCATTTTACATGCTCAATAATTCATCAGAAGTGTTTAATTAGCTTACTTGATCTTCATGAAAACCCTGTGGCATCATAAAGCAAAAATTATGATGTTCACTTCACAGATAAGAAAACAGAGGCGGGGCGCAGTGGCTCATGCCTGTAATCTCAGCACTTTGGGAGGCCAAAGCGGGCGGATCACGAGGTCAGGAGATCAAGACCAGCCTGGCTAACATGGCGAAATGCCATCTCTACTAAAAATACAAAAAATTAGCCAGGCGTGGTGGCGGGCGCCTATAGTCCCAGCTACTCGGGAGGCTGAGGCAGGAGAATGACATGAACCCGGGAGGCAGAAGTTTCACTGAGCAGAGATCTTGCCACTGCACTCCAGTCTGGGGGCAGAATGAGGTTCCGCCTAAAAAAAAAAAAAAAAAATCAGAGACCCCACTAAGGTCTTTAGCCAAGGTTACATTATACTAAGCAAGGGCTGTCCAGAACCCAGATCTGCGATCTGCTGGACCCTAACAGAGTGTGCTTCTTTATCAACCATCTGCGTCAGTGAGCACTCGATGTAGGAAACCGATGGAAAGATTCAGCACCGTGTAACTTACACTGTTCAGAAAGTTCAGAATCCGCCTGGGTGGGGCTTCGCTTTCCTTATTTTCCACAGAAGCCATCAAACATCCATAATAAATAAAGCAGGGCAGAATGGATCAACAGGAAAAATATCAGAATACCTAGGTAAATAATAGAAAGATATCTGAAACATCCCCAAATATTTCTAATACTTCAAATATTTCAAAGTTGAACAACATCCTTCTGAATAACCCATGGGTCAAAGAGGGGATCACAAGGGAAATTAGAAAGTATTTTCAATTAATTGATAATAAAAACATATCAAAATTTGTGGAGCACAGCTGAATGAGTGGTTAGAGGGAAATTTATAGAATTCAGTGCTACTGTAACAAAAGAAGAAGGTCTCAAATCAATGATCTAAGCTTCCACCTCAAGAACCTAGTAACAAATAGCAAATTAAACCCAAAGAAAGCAGAAGGGAGAAAATAATTGAGAGCATAGAAATTAACGAAATAGAAAAGCATTAGAGAAAAGTCAATGAAACGAGGAGCTGATTCTTTGCAATTCAGTAAAATTAATAAACCTGTAGCCAGGCTGATGAGAGAGAGAAAGAGAAATAACAGGCTGAGGCAGAAGAATGGCGTGAACCCAAGAGACAGAGCTTGCAGTGAGCCGAGATCGCGCCACTGCAATCCAGCCTGAGCGACAGAGCAAGACACCGTCTCAAAAAAAAAAAAAAGAAAAGAAAAGAAATAACAAATTGCCGATAGCAGGACTTAAAAGGGGACTGTTACTACAGATCCTATAAATATTAAAACGATAATAAGGGAATATCATGACAGTAAGTTTCATAACATATGAAATGGGAAAATTCCTTGAAAGACACAAACTACCAAGGCTCAAACATAGATAACCTGAAAAATCCTACCTCAATTAAGGAAATTGAATTCATAGCTTAATATCTTACAAAGAAAATTCCAGGCCCAGTTGACTTCACTGGTGAATTTCTCTAAAAAATTTGATAAGGAAATAATAACAATTCTCCATGTTTGTTCAGAAAATAGAAGAGAAAACACCACTTCCAAGTCCCTTATATGAGACCAAAATTATCCTGATACTAAAATGAAATAGATACAAGAAGAAAAAAAACTATAGACCATGAACAATAACCATAAAAATCCTTAACAAGGCCAGGCGCAGGGGCTCACGCCTGTAATCCCACCACTTTGGGAGGCCGAGGTAGGTGGATCACGAGGTCAGGAGATTGAGACCATCCTGGCTAACACGGTGAAACCTCTACTCTACTAAAAATACAAAAAATTTAGCCAGGCGTGGTGGTGGGCACCTGTAGTCCCGGCTACTCAGGAGGCTGAGGCAGGAGAATGGCGGGAACCCGGGAGGCGGAGCTTGCAGTGAGCCGAGATCACGCCACTCCACTTTAGCCTGCGCGACAGAGCGAGACTCCGTCTCAAAAAAAAAAAAAAAAAAATCCTTAACAAAATATTAACAAAATGAAGCTAGCAATATATGAAAAGAAAAATATACCATGACCACCATGACCAAGTGATATTTATCCTAAAAATGAAAATTAGTTTGCTATTTTAAAATCAAGCAATATAATTTACTATATTCATAGACTAAATTGCAAAAAAAAAAAACTGATTATATTAATAAATGTGTGAAAAGCACTGATAAATGTTGATATCCACTGATGATTAAAAACTCTCAGAAAACTAGGAATATGAAAGAACTTTCTCAGGAAGTAATTTCTGTTATACTTTTTTTCTCCATTACACTATTTTGCTTGAGGCAGTCACAAGCTCACCTAGAATCAAGAGAAAGGAGCATGGACTCCAACCCTTAATGGCAAGAATGACAAATAATTTTCAGTTATTTAAAAAACCGCCACAGACCATCTTCTGGTGACAAATTATTGAAATTCCTTGCACATACAAAATTCACTCACCACCCTTCCAAGACCCCACTTTGAGGTACCAAAAATGATGCTGAGTAGCTTCTGAGGCTGGGCCCTCAAGGCCATAAAGCTTTCCTTTTGTTTACTGGATCTCTTATGCTTTTGAGCCCTGAGATGCCATGTAAGAACTCCAACTATCCCAAGGCCACCATGTTGTGAGGAAGCCCAAACCACAAGAAGAAGTCACATCACACACGTTAGCTGACAGGTCACCTGAGGTTCCAGATTCTGTGAAGCAAAAACAAATCACCTCACCAGTACCCTGTCTGAATCCTAACTCACAGAATCCTGTAAGCATATAAAATGGTTGTGTTTTGATGTCACTAAATTTGGAAATACTTTATTAGGCAGCAATAGATTATTGAAAAAATTTGCAACTGGAACATCATCATTGCTTTCTCTATTCCTCCCTTCTTTCCAGCCAAACAAAGTCAGCAATTCTTCCTGCTAATACAGAGTTTGCCAATTTATATTCAAGGTATTCACAATTCTCAACATTTTAAATCCATATACTCTAGATAAGCACAAACATTTCATACCTTATTTTATGTTACCTGAAATTTCAAAATAAATTTTTACAATTTCATTTTAAAAATCCATAACAAAACAAAGAGCTACTGTTTCTTTGAGCCATACACTTCTCTAGGCCCTAATCATTTCCCTAATGCTGAATGCCGTGTCAGTAACTAATCTTTCCTTTTCTGTTCATCCTGGTCATTGATTGAAAGAAAGAATTGATTTCCATTTCTACTATAATATGTGCATTTCCAAAAACTCAGTCACTAAGGAATACCATTTAGTATTTCAAAATTGTATCTCAATGTTTTAATTTGCTAGTTCTCCCCAAATGTATAATCCAGAATTTTCACTGACTACTTACTGGTAATTCTCTATGTTCTACTACATCGAAAACTTAAATAAGGAAACATAAGTAAACTACAAGTGTAATTATAAAACTTTGTTTTAAAGAAAGAATTTTTCATTGACCATCTGGCAGATTATTTTTTCTTTCCTTTAAAAACTTCCAAATTCTCTCAAATCTTTTTTAAATCACATGAGAGTCCTCAAAGACAATAGAGAGCATGCAATAGACCATAACTATGGGGCTCTGCTGGCCGACTATTTTGCAAAGCTGTCATTTATCTTTTCCTTCTGTGATCGTCACATCGTCTTTTTGTGTCATTGTGGTTTGGTTTTCATTCATTTGAGGTTAAAAATGCTGAGGGACTTTCGTTTTCATTTTGAAGTATAAGAGACATTTATAGCTTTCTAAAAAAGACACCTGGTGACAATCAGGAGGTTTTCTTTAAAATTCTTTAATCAGGCCAGGCACAGTGGCTCAGGCCTGTAATCCCAGCATTTTGGAAGGCCAAAGCAGGCAGATCATGAGGTTAGGAGATGGAGACCATCCTGGCTAACTTGGTGAAACCCCGTCTCTACTAAAAATACAAAAACAAAATCAGCCAGGCGTGGTGGCGGGCGCCTGTAGTCCCAGCTACTGGGGAGGCTGAGGCAGGAGAATGGTGTGAACCCAGGAGGCAGAGCTTGCAGTGAGCCAAGATCGCGCCATCGCACTCCAGCCTGGGCGACAGACAGAGACTCCTTCTTAAAAAAAAAAAAAAATCTTCAACCAGCTCAGAGAGTTAATTAGTCACTTGGTGACCCCACCCCTGTGGGTAAAGTAGGCCCACCAAGCATATATCATTAGCATATATTCTATTTCATTCAAAAACAATACTGATAGAGAAAAAATTATTCACATATCTTAATTAACTCATCCCAATGCTCCGATTTAAACACCAGATTATCACCTGGTACTTAGACAGCAATTCAATTTTAATCTAGATAGGTATAAAAGTATACATAAAATAGAGGTAAACATACATATACACAATTAGGACATAGTTTTGAAATATTAATCAGACGATTTTTACTTTTCCACCATTTAAAGTAGACAATAATGGGAGGCCAAAGTGGGAGGATCACTTGAGGCCGGGCGTTCAAGACCAGCCTGGAAATCAGTGAGACTCCAGACCTCCATCTCTAAAAAATAAACAAATAAAAAGATAAAATGAAGTAGGCAATGAGGCTAGAGGCTTTGCCAAGAAGACCCCCCAAAAATAAAAAGGGTGCAAAGTCTTGCCTACAAGTATCATATATTGGTGTATTTTTTCTTCTGTCTATTCTCTCTCCATTTTTCTTCCAGGGCCTCAAAAAAATTTCCCTCTGGGCCCGGCACAGCGGCTAATATCTGTAATTCCAGCACTTTGGGAGGCCGAGGTTGGTGGATCACTTGAGGTCAGGAGTTCAAGACTAGCCTGGCCAACATGGCAAAACCCCATCTCTGCTAAAAATACAAAATTAGCTGGGCATGATGGAGCACACCTGTAATCCCAGTTACTCAGGAGGCTAAGGTGGGAGAATCGCTTGAACCTGGGAGGCAGAGATTGCAGTGAGCTGAGATCCCGCCACTGAACTCCACCCTTGGCAACAGGATGAGACTAAAAAAATCTTCCTCTGGAGCTGCACTAGGGCTCCTCCAAAATTCTAGTTACTTTATTAGGCATTCATTTAACAAACTCGATCAGGTACCTGCCATGGGCCAGGTACTGGGCTACAGAAGCAGACAAAACAAAGTCGTCTACCTTTTTGGAGTTTGCAGTCTAGATGAGCAATACATACAAGAGCCAGATAGGAAAGCATAAGGCTGCCGGGCGCGGCGGCTCACGCCTGTAATCCCAGCACTTTGGGAGGCCGAGGTGGGCGGATCACGAGGTCAGGAGATAGAGACCATCCTGGCCAACATGGTGAAACCCCGTCTCTACTAAAAATACAAAAGTTAGCTGGGCACCGTGGCGCATGCCTGTAGTCCCAGCTACTGGAGGCTGAGGCAGGAGAATCGCCTGAACCTGGGAAGTGGAGGTTGCGGTGAGCCGAGATCGCGCCACTGCACTCCAGCCTGACAACAGAGCGAGACTCTGTCTCAAAAAAAGAAAAAGAAAAAAAGGAAAGCCTAAGGCATGTCATATGGTGCAAAGTACTGCAGAGAAAAATAAAGGAGAAAAGAGCAATGGTAAGAGGTGGGTGCAACTTTAAAGAGAACGGTCATGGAAGGCCTCCCTGAAAGAGTCACGTTTGACCAACAACAGGAAGGAGATGAGAGATGGGGCCATGTGGATGACAAGGAAGAGAACAGACTAGGCAACAAGAACAGCCTGTGCAAAGGCCGTGAGGCAGAAAACCGTCTGAGTTCTCAAAGAAATAGCAAGCACATCAGTGTGGCGGGGGAACATGATCCATGGGGAGAAAAGCAGAGGAGAGGTTGGAGCCTTCAGAGGACACCAGACCGATGAGGCCCTGCAGCCCACATAAGGAGTGAGATGGGAGGGCACCAGCACATGGTGAGCGGAGGGCGAGATGACCAGGGAGGAGGGGCGGACAAGGATAGAAGCAAGGAGAGTAGTTAGAGGGCTTCATGAGCATCAAGAAAGAGACTGTGGCGGCTCTACACAGGTGGGTCATGCGGTGAACCATGGGTGTAGGGGGTGACAGGCAGTCAGATTCTGAGGATACTGTGAAGCAATGCTGACAGCATTGGCAGTTGTATTAGAAATGGGGTCTGTAAGCAAAAGTAAATTTGCAACTCTACCGTCTGTGGCCTACACACCTGGAAAGATGGGGTTTCCGTTTCTGAGATGGGGAAGAATGCCAGAGGAAGAAATTTAAGAGGAAGATCAGGAACGTAGCAAAGCAGCTTTCAGGAAATTCTGTCAACTATCACTTCCCTAAGGAAAAAAAAAGAAAAGAACTTCACCTAAACATTTATTTATGTGTTTTGTTAAGTGAAAGAACCATCTCCTTCATCTGTGATACAACACAGAAAAACAGCAAAACAAAGAACGCTTGAGATCAACTTTTTAAGGAATTAGTTCAAAAAAAAAATCTCTCCAATCCAGAATGAGCACTCAAGTTGTGGAATTTTATTTTCTCTTTATTGTAAAGTTCTATACCCAAGAAATCACTTTTATAGGTAGAGTCCTGATTTCCCCAAATTAGCAATGTCACGAAGTTCTATTTTTATGAGTAACTTGGAGAGGTGTGTGTGAATATGTACACGTGTGTGGACATAAAAGAATGGCTATTATTTTGAAGGCATATATATTTTATACCTGAGAACCACAGCATGCTAAAAAAGAGGCTTGGAGCATTGGCCATAATTTCTAATTTGCATATCACAGCAGAATTAAATAGCAATACATCAACGATGATGCAAGTTGCTTTCTTTATGAAAGAGTTGATTAATTATATTCCCTTTTGCTGCCTAGTAAAGTCAAATTGCAATTTAAAAGATAAAACTCACACCTACTGCACCTCATTCGTTTTTCCATCAGTCACCTAAAGCTTACTGAGTTTAATGGTCTGTGAAACATTCTCCAAGAGTATGGGAAAGTTATGGGAAGCAATCAATACTGCTTTCCTCATTTTCCCCCTGTCCCCTTCAAGATAACTTATAAATTTCTCTCATTGTACTGAAGACTCTTCTTCCTCCAAGGGCTCAAATGACAGAAAGAGAAAATGCTTACCACGGTCAGGTTTTATGCTGCCATAACTAACTGTTCAATCAATAAGCAACTTCAGAAGTGGCCTGCTTAGAGAAACGGCTCCTGGCAGTAAGGTGTTCCTATTATGCAGAACTTAGGCCGCAGCCTGGAATTCTATGAATTGGATATGAGGCCACAGGCTGCTTTATTTCTAAATGGAGAGCATGCAACAGCCACTATCACTGGAGGCAATCTATAAAGTCTTAGTCCTATCACAGAGAGTACTTTCAAAATGACCTATTCAGAAAGCTAATGTTCCCTGTAGTACAGAGAATGGAGAAAATAATGAACCACTGCCCCCATAAAACATTGTGATAAATACCTGGTTTAACAGGCCACTACACCAGGATTAATCTTATCTGGGCCCAGGACTCCTCCACAGTTAGCTGGTACTATCAATGGATGGTAACCAAATGAGGAGAAACTATTTTTATTCCCCTAAGCATGAAAAATATCTACCAGCAGCATCTACATACAGTAGAACACCATGCCATTCTCCAAAGTAGAACAGTCTGGTCTTTGTTCCATTGAGAAAATTCTAACCCTATAACTGGCAATATCTTTACCACAAACCTTCTCTTGTCGAAGTTGCCATGTTTTATTTTAACTGAAATTATTTCTAAGCAGACTCCAAGCTCACCAAGGACAGGGACTTTGTCATATTCATTTTTGCATGCTTTACAGAGGCTGGGAAAACTTCCTACTGCAGGCTAGACATGGAATATATTTGCTGACTTGCTTAAAACATCTACTCTATGTTATCAATGTGTTGCATTGGAAATACTGCAAGAAATGAATTTTTCAGCATTATTAATATTATGTCTAGTTACAACAGTCTTCTCTTACAAAGAGCACTGGTTCAATAGTGACAGTTTCATCCAAGGAACTATATAGCTTAGTGTTTTATTACTACTTGGCTTACATATCAGTGAGACTTATTTAGGGACACCAACCTCCGGCCTTTTAATAAAGAGGCACGGAATGCAGGGATGTTTACTCTGGGCACATTAGATTCTAACTCTATTTAAAGTCCTTGCTTAAAGAATTAATAGATGTTTATTCAACAAATTGTGGGCCCACAGTGTCACATTCTCAGGGTGGCCTCTCTGAAGTTTCCAAAGACCTTAGTAAGAAAGTGGTCGTATAATTTTATTCAGAGCGAAGCTGGCCCTGGAATCCTTGCGTTCTCTCTATTTTCAAAGAAACTCAAACATCCTCTCTAACTTCTCTACCAGGTACTGGGGTGTGCTCTCATATGTAAAAATATTTAACTTAATCCAGTTTATCATTGTTGGACATTTGGGTTGGTTCCAAGTCTTTGCTATTGTGAGTAGTTCCGCAATAAACATACGCGTGCATGTGTCTTTATAGCAGCATGATTTATAATCCTTTGGGTATATACCCAGTAATACCTTTGTAGGGACATGGATGAAGCTGGAAACCATCATTCTCAGCAAACTATCGCAAGGACAACAAACCAAACGCCGCATGTTCTCACTCATAGGTGGGAACTGAACAATGAGAACACTTGGACACAGGAAGGGGAACGTCACACACCAGGGCCTGTTGTGGGGTGGGGGGAGGGGGGAGGGATAGCATTAGGAGATATACCTAATGTAAATGACAAGTTAATAGGTGCAGCACACCAACATGGCACATGTATACATATGTGACAAACCCGCACGTTGTGCACATGTACCCTAAAACTTAAAGTATAATAAATATATATATATATATAAAAATTTAACTTAACTGTGATGCACTCAAATAACCATGATAGTTTGACCAGAAAATACCCCAAAGCAAGGGCTTCTAAAACCCAGACAGAGGCTGTGTGACTCCGTGTCCTCAAATAATAAGTTGACAAGGCCGGGCACGGTGGCTTACGCCTGTAATCCCAGCACTTTGGGAGGCCAAGGTGGGCAGGTCACCTGAGGTCAGGAGTTTGAGACCAGCCTGACCAACATGGAGAAACCCTGTCTCCACTAAAAATACAAACATTAGCTGGGCGTGGTGGTGCATGCCTGTAGTCCCAGCTACTCAGGAGGCTGAGGCAGGAGAATCACTTGAACCCAGGAGGCGGAGGTTGCAGTGAGCCGAGATCGCACCACTGCACTCCAGCCTGGTGACAAAGCAAGACTCCGTCTCAAAATAATAATAATAATAATAATAATAAGAAGAAGAAGAAGAAGAAGAAGAAGAAGAAGAAGAAGAAGAAGAGGAGGAGGAGGGGGAGAAGGAAGTTGACAAAGGAGTGGTTGTTTTCCTTTGCAGATTTCTGCTAAGAAATCAGCACAGAATGTTACTTCAATCGCACCATACAAGAGCCCAATACTTTAAAAAAAAAAAAAAAAAAAAAAAAAAACCTCCTTCCTACACAAACCTTAATCATTCTGGTGCATGCTGTGACTTCTTCAATTACCAGACACAAAAGCAGATCTCAGAGTAAGGTAATATCCTGGAGGTATATTTTTCCTCACAAACTAATAAGGCCACTTACCCCCTTGGGAAAGAGTGAAACAACTGGAACCATCATTGAAAGGAATTTCTCAAAGCCATTTGTGTTCTATTGTGAGCATAGAAGCTTCCTAAGTATTTGAAGGTATGAGGAGTCCCATGAAGGTACCTTTGGTATTTTTTAATAAACTCTCTTGCCACCAGAAAAATTCTTTCTGCTCTGATTACCCCCCATGCCGCCCCCTGTTCTCTTCCCAAGGTCAAAGGCCACTGACTCCACGGAGGATCTGACAGTGTGCAGGATACAGGCTAAGCTCCTACAAAAAAAAAGGTCCACAAATACTGTGGTCAAAAATACAGAGATTATTTCTCTGCTTACTGTTATACCGAGGTCAGTGGCTGCTCTAGGCCACCCAGGGCTCATTTGCTCTCATTTTGTTGTTTGACCTCCTAGGGGCGTGGGCTTCATCCATGCAGGAAGCTGGAATGACAGCTGCTCACCTGTGAGCCCAGCCGGCTACTGGGCTGATGGCCAGTGAAGTCAAGGCTGTCAAGGACAGGAGGTTCATAAAAAAGAAAACATTATGCAGTGGGAAGGCTTGCCTCTGAAAACAGCCACCTCCCTAGCTCCTTATAAAATGTGGATTCGGGAATCCCAAGAAACAGCCAGGTGGGCCTTGCATGACCCCCTCACCTAGAGAAGGCACGGGGCAGGTGCCACCTGCTCATGTGGCTAATGCCCCCAGCTGGCTGCAGAGCCCCCTGTCCCTGCACGTGGGTGAATGTGGACAGGAGGTGGACTGCACAATAGGTTGGCCGTCTGCTCATTCTAGCACCCCTGGTTTGCTGACCCTGTTTATGGTCATGGTTCAACCTGCCCAGTGCCCAGCGCTGTCCTCTGCCATCACTGCAATCATCCACTGGCACTCCTGGTGAGGCTGCCCCCACGCCCAGCACCATAGCCGCTTCCTAGAATCTGGAACAAAGAGAATAAAGGGCAGGTGTCCTCCCTTCTAAAGGAGGTGATCAGGAATTTGTACACATCACCTCTGCTCATATCCATCTTCCAGGATGTGGGCTAGCCAGCCTTGTCCTCAGGTGTCAGCACCTGAAGTTCCATGTCCCAGGAGGCCCCTCAGACCAGGACAAACCAGGCTGACTTGTCCTCTAAAGAGGGCTCCACTACTGTACTAAAAGAAAGAAAGGGGATGTGGGCCTTGGGGATCCACTGAAAGCCCCTGGCCCCACCTTCTCTAACTTACGGGTCTTCATCTCTCCTCTGCTTTCTGTTTCTTCTTTGTAAAGTTCACTTTACTTGGCCAGGCGTGGTGGCTCACGCCTGTAATCCCAGCACTTTGGGAGGCCTAGGCGGGTGGATCACCTGAGGTCAGGAGTCCGAGACCAGCCTGGCCAACATGGTGAAACCCTGTCTCTACTAAAAATAGAAAAATTATCCAGGTGTTGTGGTGGGTGCCTGTAATCCCAGCTACTTGGGAGGATAAGGCAAGAGAATCACTTGAACCTGGGAGGCAGAGGCTGCAGTGAGCCGAAATGGCACCACTGCACTCCAGCCTAGGCGACAGAGCAAGACTCCATCTAAAAAAGAAAAAAACAACTCACCTTACTTAACAAGTGGTAGACACCTTTCCCCTGTTCTTTTGCTACCTGATACTGCCAGCCCTTCTCTCCCAGGACAATGCCAGGCCTTGAGGGAGTGGATTGGCTGTTTATTTTATGTATATCTGGAGCTTCACATCTTTCTAGATGTGGATAGCGTGACAGATACATATACATACACATTTATATAACAAAAGATAGATGATACAATATTAGCAGCACATATCTCAGGGTTGGAATTAGCAAGTAATGTGTAACCTTTTTTTTTTTTTTGTCACAGGGTCTCACTCTGTCACCCAGACTGGAGTGCAGTGGCGCAATCTCAGCTCACCGCAACTTCCACCTCCCAGGCTCAAGTGATTCTCCTGCCTCAGCCTCCCAAGTAGCTGGGATTACAGGTGCGTGCCACCACTCCCGGCTAATTTTTGTATTTTTAGTAGAGACAGGGTTTCCCCATGTTGGGCAGGCTGGTCTCGAACTCCTGACCTCAAATGATCCACCTGCTTCTGCCTCCCAAAGTGCTGGGATTACAGGCGTGAGCCACCGTGCACAGCCCATTTAACCTTTTAATGTGTTTTCCAACTTTTCTACAATGGCTGTTCATTCCTTTCCTAAGTAGACACAGCTATCATTTTTAAAATGCTTGTTAAATAGTCTTCATAGTAGGAGAAAAGTTGCCTTATCTCCATTTCTAAGTCCATAATAGAAATACCTATAACACCAACCATGCCTCTTTCTGGTCACACCAAGTATTCTTCTGTTTGTTTGTTTGTTTGTTTGTTTGTTTGTTTTTGTGACAGTTTTGCTCTTGTTGCTCAGGCTGGATTGCAGTGGCGCAATCTCGGCTTACTGCAACCTCCACCTCCAGGGTTCAAGTGATTCTCCTGCCTGGGATTACAGTAGCTGGGATTACAGGCGTGCGCCACCATGCCCAGTTAATTTTTCGTATTTTTGTAGAGACTGGGTTTCCTCACGTTGGCCAGGCTGGTCTCGAACTCCTGACCTCAGGTGATCCACCCACCTCGGCCTCCCAAAGTGCAAGGATTACAGGCATGAGCCACTGCGCCCGGCCCACACCAAGTATTCTATAAACAAGTATAATCCTATGTAATCTTGTGGGAGAATTACTGTTATTGCCCATTTACACGGGTGAAACCTGAGGCTTTGGAAGTTTAATGTTCTTACATTGTCACTGGCTAACAGGTGAAAGAGAACTTCTTTCTCAGAAGTCTGGAATGATCGTTTCTAACACTTATTAGTGCTTACCATGTGCCAAGTACCGCTCTAAAAATGTAACATATTTTAATTAACTCAACCCTCATGTCAAGCCTGTGATTTAGGTACTATTATGATCCCTTAAGGCCTGAGGCTGCAGACACAGGTTGAGTAACTTGCCCAGACTCACAGAGCTTGTTAATGGTTCCTTGCCATGGTACTAATGGACGTCTCTAACTCTATCTAAATGGCCTCAGGGCTTTCCTTCTGAAGGCCACAAGAATGAACGAGGTTATTGACTAAAAAAAATAAAAGAATCATGAAAACTTTTCATTTTTTTAGGTTGCAAGTAAGTTGAACATTTTAATGGAATGAAAAGCAGTATGTTCAATGCACAGAGAATCACCAGGTGGACCCTTCTATCATTGTCAATGTCATTCGCAAGACTAAATTTCCACCTGGCACTTTGAAGTCCCTTATTATATATTGGGCCTAAAACAGTATTCTGTAAAGCTTAAATTGGTATTAACTATGATCATCTTGATGTCTACGGTAGATAATAATAAACAAGCTCGTACATACTTTACTAAACAATTTTGGTTTTTCACCAACATTTTATTCTTTAAAAAATTTAGACTAACAGAATTATTTAGCATTTTGAGTCATCTGCTTTATTTAGCAAGTGAGTAAAAATATTGGAATATTGAAGTATTTGCATAAAAAATCAAATGGTGGTGTTTTGTAATCTCTATTATATTTCCTATTAAGGTTCCATATATTACTTTCCCATTGTTCCTGAATTTCTTATCCTATATATAAACAGAAACATGGATGAGTAAAAACAAACAAACAAAAAAGTAAGTCCCTTATTATGATCACTACCATCTGCAAAGGCAGGTGGCCGTCCCCTCCTGTCATCAACTAATTTTCACAACTACCTATGTTTTGATTTCATGTATCTTTACCTGTGCAAACCAATAGATGCTCCCCATTGTCCAAATGGTCTCAAATTTTTTGAGTACTCAACCTATTCAAAGTATGAGTCTAGAGATGTCCTGTCTTATGCATTACCTGGAGGATTGAAAGTTGGTACAGGGCAGGGTGCAGTGGCTCATGCCTGTAATCCAAAACTTTGGTAGGCTGAGGCGGGCAGATCACCCGAGGTCAGGAGTTCGAGACCAGCCTGGCCAACATGATGAAACCCCGTCTCTACTAAAAATACAAAAATTAGCCAGGCATGATGGCACATGCCTGTAAACCCAGCTACTCAGGAGGCTGAGGGAGGAGAATTTCTTGAACCTGGGAGGCAGAGGTTGCAGTAAGCCAAGATCATGCCACTGCACTCCAGCCTGGGCGACAGAGCCAGAATGTCCCCCCAAAAAAAAGTTAGTATAGGTTGACTATCCCTTATCCAAAATGCTTGAGACCAGAAGGATTTCAGATATCAGATATTTCTGGATTTTGGAATATTTGTATACTTAGACATAATGAAAGATATTGGGGATGGGACCCTAGTATAAACACAAAATTCATTTATGTCTCATGTATGCCTTATACACATGGCCTAAAGATAGCTTTATTCAATATTTTTAACAATTCCATGCAGGAGATGACATGTACAATGTATACAATGTATACAAACTTCACAAGCTTCGTGTAGCCTCACATCATTCCTGACTCTGAGTTTGTATGACCAATAAGCAATCATTTCCTTATACTTATTCACACATAAGTAGTTAACCATAAAAGGTGACATACCATTAATACAGTGAAGAAATGAAGTGTTGAGGGTCACTAAACAGCATGGTAGCCTCACCACAACACCCGCACTCACTGTTAAACAGCAGCAACAACATGGCAGGCCTTCAACTTCCATGCTGGAACTCACATTTTGGATTTTGGAGCATCTCGTTTTTAGGATTTTTGGATTAAGGATACTCAACCTATACCAGCTTCCTGAAGCATTTTGCATGTAACGCTTCCCTATGCAAATTTCATGCGTTGTCATCACAGTTGGCCATAATAAAAGTTTCCCATTTTTTAATAGGAATCCACTACGGATTCCACTAATAGAAAAGTTACTGTTGAAGATTTGCCTTTTAAGCAGCTCATAAGCTAAAATGTGCCTTGGAGGTCTTCCGAGCCAGGAGCTCCCAACCTCCAAGTCGCCATAGCCTGAGTGCCTCATGCTTGTCACAGTGTACACCCCCACACTTCCACCGAAGGTTGAAAGCCATTTTTGCTAACGCTAAGGACAAATAGTGCGCCGCGATGTCTGACCAGTGACTACATCGTAATGAGAAATAGAATAGTGATAAACAAAATTCCACCAGAGCATAAGGAAACACCAGGAAGCATTCTGGGAGATCAGTGGTAAAAAAAAAAAAAAAAAAAAAAAAAAAAAAAAAAAAAAAAAAAAAAAAAAAAAACCATCACAAAGGAGGTTTTGGGTTCCAAAGACTGAAGAAGAGCATTATGTAGGAGAGAGTGGAGGATGCATTGCAAACAGAAAGACCCACTTAGCAATGACTAGGAGGGGTAAAGAAGGCCACATGCACTAAATGTGGCCCGGTGCTTAACACAGCTCAGCCTGGGGGTGAGGTTTGGGAAGGTGAGCTGTGAGGCTAAGAGAAGGTGTCAGTAGACATTAGGAGGGGTCTGGAAGGCCACACAGGCACATGTGCCCTTAATCTCTGAGCAGATGATCCCTTAAAACTCTCAAAGCAAGGGATTGGTGCGATCAGATCTCTCTCCTCATCAAAGGAGCTTTCAGATTAAAAGAGACGCCCATGGGCCGGGTGCGGTGGCTCACACCAGTAATCCCAGCGCTTTGGGAGGCCGAGGCGGGCGGATCACGAGGTCAGGAGATCGAGACCATCCTGGCCAACATGGTGAAACCTCATCTCTACTAAAAATACAAAAATTAGCTGGGCATGATGGCGGGCGCCTGTAGTCCCAGCTACTCGGGAGGCTGAGGCAGGAGAATTGCTTGAACCTGGGAGTGGAGGCTGCAGTGAGCCGAGATTGCACCACTGCACTCCAGCCTGGTGAGAGGGCAAAACTCCGTCTCAAAATAAATAAATAAATAAATAAATGCAATGAAATGAAATAAAAGCGACACACATCAACGTGGTGCAGAAGAAAGCATGTACAACGTCAGCCAGCCATCAATGGCTGTAGTGACGGCAGTGCCTGCAGAACGGTCCCTGTGGCGACCACATCACACCTGCCATTTAGAAAGGCAATTCCTTGAACAGGTGCAATTATAATCAGGAGCAAAAAGTAATGACCTGATAGCGAAGAGGCATTTTTTTTTTTTTTTTTTGAGATGGAGTTTCACTCTTGTCGCCCAGGCTGGAGTGCAGTGGCATGATCCCAGCTCATTGCAACCTCCACCTCCTAGGTTCAAGCGATTCCCCTGCCTCAGCCTCCTGAGTAGCTGGGACTACAGGTGCCCACCACCATGCCCAGCTAATTTTTGTATTTTTAGTAGAGACAGGGTTTTGCCATTTGGCGAGGTTGGTCTCGAACTCCTGACCTCAGGTGATCCACCTGCCTCGGCCTCCCAAAGTGCTGGGATTACAGGTGTAAGCCACCGCAACCAGCCTGAAGAGTCATTTTCAATAGCTCAAGGCAAGGATGGTCAGGCCCTGATGAAGATCGTAGACACAGAAAAACAGAGCCCTGCATCTTCCTTCTTGTCCTCACGTCCCACTGCCCACTCCCCAGGTAGGAAACAGGACACCACGATGCTCCCGTGCTGCGGACCCCTCCTGTGTGCCTGGACTGAGAGTCTCCGAAGGCCTCCCTTGGCTTTACTGCTTGCTCTCCCTCCTTGACTTCTTTTGCAGATTTCAAACAACAAGTAATTTCTTTGGGAAATGGTACTAAGGATGCTTTACCTTCTGAAAACAAATAATGCTTTTCTATTATTGTTTTATTATTATTAATTATTATTATTTTGAGACAGCCTCATCTCTGTCACCAAGCTGGAGTGGGGTCGCATGATCTGGGCTCACTGCAACGTCCGCGTCCCAGGTTCAAGCGATTCTCGTACCATAGCCTCCCGAGTAGCTGGGATTACAGACCTACGCCACCATGCCTGGCTAATGTTCATATTTTTAGCAGAGATTGGGTTTTGCCATGTTGCCCAAGCTGTTCTTGAAATCCTGAACTCAAGCGATCCGCCTCCCTCCGCCTCCCAAAATGCTAGGATTATATGCGTGAGCCACCGCGCCTGGCCTATTACTGTTTTAGAATACTAATTCTCGGGTTGGTTGAAAATAGTCTGTGTTCCTCAAAAACCTACTCAAGGGCACAGTTAGTTACACAATTTTTTAATTTCATGTTTTATAAAAATCGATCAACTTTTCAAACCCTGACATAAAGACATAAATGTACCTCAAAAAAGCTGTAGACATTTCTATACATTCTACTGGAAAAAAAAATTAAAAACTTTGAAAAATATATGGCAATCCATACTACGGCATAAAGCCTTAATTTAATATTAGTAATTAATTACAGTATTACATCTTGAATCCAATGAGTAGATTTAGATCTCCGTATATTGGATATAAAATCATTTAACAGGAGTTGACAACCGCATGCCTCAGCAACTAATTAATTGTGTTACAACCCACCAATCAATAAGCACAGGCCTAACACTAACTGAGAATGACATGGCGCCTTCACGTGGCACCTCCACTGCTCTCCGTGCGCTAGTCCCTGAAATTTCCAGAAAGCCACTGTGTGCCAGCGTTACTGTGACACTGCAGGCGGTGGAGAGGCCAAGTGCTTCAGGACGACCCAGCCTCTGCAGTCTCAGTCTCTGCCGGCCCCACTTGCTTTGGTAATTCCATTCTCCCTAATTTCCCCACCACCACCCTCCTGTGTGTTTCCACTGGTCAAGATCTTCATTGACATCATCAGCTTTTGGAATTTTTCCGCAGCACAAGTCAAAGCAGAATAAAATGAGAAGTATTTCAGACTCATGGGCATTTGCGCTAAGGGTTGTTCTTGCCTGCACACTCCTGAAATTAATTTGAGTGAAGGCTTTTCAGAGCAACGGGAGAATGTGGAAGATGCAACCGGAAGGCAAAGGAAATTATCAATTGCAGAGCGCAGACAGGAATGCATCTGCCCCAGGCAGAGAAGTGAAGCCCAGAGAGCAAGAGAACACTCCTCCCACGTGAAAAATTCACCATCCCCTTTGTAAAGCATCTAGGGGCATTTTTGGTTTACAGAGTAGTGAGACATTGGGCTTACGCCATGGCTTCAAAGATGGAAATTATAGAAGCAACACTAAGAGTCATAGTTTCTTGTACAGACGCAAAGAAGTACAAACACATCAGGCTTTCAAAACCAGAAATGCAGCCTCTGAACTTAGACTGATGATTAGCAACACTTTTGCTATTAATGGTCACACAAGACACAGCGAGGAGCTTGGAGCACAGGGGCCTGAGATGCAGGTTTTATTCCAGCTCCACAGGCCTTTTCTGAGTGCGAATCTGAAACTTTCATTTCTCTACGGGATGATACATTCCCAAAGGGCAGGGACAATATCCTTTTCATTTTTATAATCTAACCCTCTCTCCACCCACACCTGACCTTCAACTCTACAGCCGCCAGTCCAGCACATAACACAGGGCTTTTATAAGAGTCTTAATAAATAATTTTTCTTGAGACAAAGTCTCACTCTGGTGCCCCGGCTGGGGTGCAGTGGCGCGATCTCGGCTCACTGCAACTTCTCCCTCCCGGGTTCAAGCGATTCTTGTGCCTCAGCTTCCCGAGTAGCTGGGACTACAGGCACCCGCCACCACGCCCAGCTAATTTTGTATTTTAGTAGAGATGGGATTTCACCATGTTGGCCAAGCATAAATAAATTTTTTCAATTGTCTCAGAAAATAAAAATTTTGCTTATAATTATTTTTTGAGGTATGGCAGGTTTAGCAGAAAGAGAGAAAATGCATCTTTGCAGAGACGAATTATTATAAACCATTGGTAGTTT
This sequence comes from Pan paniscus, assembly GCF_029289425.2. Classification (NCBI taxonomy): domain Eukaryota; kingdom Metazoa; phylum Chordata; class Mammalia; order Primates; family Hominidae; genus Pan; species Pan paniscus. Next base: position 21,091,910 of record NC_073256.2, read on the forward strand.
TACAGTTCAGTCCATGAACTTTGAGACTATAATGTAGCTGCAACAATTTTGCAATACATTTGAAATACCCACAATTCAACAAAACTAAAGGGAAATTTACCATGAAAGAGTCTATAATGCAAAAATCAGTTAAAAACTATCAAATTAGAAAATGTCTTGGATGAAGGAAGAATATTTGTGAAGATTCTGAAGAGGATTTGAAAACCTTAAAGAATGACTCTATTATGTCGAGTATTTTTAAAATATGACGTCACTTTCCCTTAATGTAAGTATGTGCTCTGAAACCTATCAGCCACGATTGTGGGTGCTTTTAAATCAAACATGAAATGAAGAAAGGAAAAGAGAGAATTCTCAGAAGTAAACGGACAAGAGCTAGGAGAGCATTTGAGGAAGGAAGCAGATGACAGATGTTGTGTGAGAATCTGTAAGGACGTGACTGCATTAGAATTAACTGCGCTATCAGCTCTCAGAGGGAGAGGAGTGGCTCATAGACTCCTAGGGAGCAGACAAACTGGGTGGGGAATGTCTCTCAAACCAACAACCAGTTACCGACAATGTCCAGGGGGACCAAGCCAAGGCAAAGTAGTCACGATTTGGAGGCGGAAATGGGTAAGGAGCACATATGAGCCTGAAGACTCAGGAAGGTTTGGGGAGGAAAACGTTGAACATGCATTACAGAAGTGTAGTGTATGTTTAAAAAGTAGGAAGCAGTCTTTTCCTACCCTGAGCTTCCACGGTTCAGTGCGGCTAAACCTCTCCCTGATCCCAGGAGGGAGCACGTGACACTTCCTGGGGCATAACCACCAGTTTTGGAGCTGGCAAATGGCCCCCGCCCTGCCATCTGGAGACGACTCCGGAACTCTTCCGGAGTTCTTTGGAATAAATGTTCTTTTTCTCCTGTGGTTAATTTTGGTGTAATGTAAACTCACACTGCTGGTGGTTATTTTAGAAACCATGTGGGGAAACCTTGCCTAAAAATAAATATAATCCAGAGGAAAGAGGAACTGAGAGAGAAGGCCAGTCTCACTCACATGTTTGCGGTTCCAGATCCAGGAGTTCCTAAATACAGCTGTATCCCGCAGTTCATAATGATGTGTGCTAGTAAATTCCCCTCTCCATGCTCATGTCATTTGAATTGAGATTCTTCTACTTAAAATAAGAATATCCTACTCACATAAGGAGAGTCTCAGTTTGGATGTCTATATTTAAAAGAATGTCGAGACAAATTAAGTTCATTTCTTTTATTTTTTTTTGAGATAGAGTCTTGCTTTGTTGCCCAGGCTGGAGTGCAGTGGTGCAATCTCGGCTCACTGCAACCTCCACCTCCCAGGGTCAAGCGATTCTCCGGCCTCAGCCTCCCAAGTAGCTGGGATTACAGGCGCACAGCACCATACCTGGCTAACTTTTGTCTTTTTAGTAGACTCAGGGTTTCACCATGTTGGCCAGGCTGATCTTGAACTTCCTACCTCAGGTGATCTGTCTGCCTCGGCCTTCCAAAGTGCTAGGATTACAGGCGTGACTCACCATGCTTAGCCATGGTCCCCTTTTAAATAGAATCTGAACTTACCATCTTCAGTGTCCTGAATAATTTTTTCTTTAATAATTACCACACATAAGAAAATCTTTAACATGAATGATAAAGACAAAAAAGTTTCAAAACAAAAGAAAATAAATATCCATGAAATCAAAACAAAATAATTTCTGCTTCTGTTACAGTACTGCTCATATGAGACCAACCCTTCCCAGTAGGAACACTGTAAAATCAGGGTAATTGTTTACATGCTGCCGGAAGACACTGGAGAGTAACCAATGGATTGAGCGGCCAAAGGCAAGAAAAAAAATATGATGGCAAAATAATCTTTCTTTGTGCCTTTCCTCTGAAATGTGGGTCAATTAGATGTCTCGAATTAGAGGCTGAAAACCAGGCAGAAAGTCACCGCGAAGGGTTTGCAGTAGTCTCACACAGCTGGGGAAACAAGACTGGAGGTCAGAGTTATCAAGACAGCCACGGTTTAGAGGGAGATGTTGAAGAACAGAAGACTTGTGCAGGATTTAGTCTAATACTCTTCTAGACTGAAAAGCTAAGCAGAAAGCAACAACCAAAGACTCAAAAATAAAAAGTTTCAGCAGCCCTGTTGTGTTGAAAAAATACAAACTGGAGTTCAAGGCCAGCTAGGGAAGGCTAGCCCTGCTAAACATCCCAGACTGTGCCCCAGGAGTAAAGGCAAAATGGAAGTAGAGCAGATCTCACAAAGACAGAAACAGCCTCAAATCAACTCAATCCCTGGTTGGATCAAAGTGATCTACCATTCCCATAACTGCCTGCCAGAAGAAAATGAAATCCTTTCTAGAGAAAGCTATCATCCAATGGGTCTTCAATTTTTTATACTCAATATTTGCATTCCATAAAAATTATTAAAAATCAAGGAAAAATAAATAGAAATGGACACGTTAATAAACATGGATTTTTAAATAACTGTGATTAATGTGTTCAATTAAACAGATGACAATAGTTTCACTAGGAAACAGAAATTTACTTCAAATAAACAATCAGGCCAGGTGCGGCGGCCCATGCTTGTAATCCCAGCACTTGGGAGGCCGAGGCAGGCAGATCACCTGAGGTGAGGTCAGGAGATCGAGACCAGCCTGGCCAGCATGTTGAAATCGTGTCTCCACTAAAAAATACAAAAAAAAAAAAAAAAAAGGCCAGGCACGGTGGCTCACGCCTGTAATCCCAACACTTTTGGAGGCTGAGGCGGGAGGATCACGAGGTCAGGAGATCGAGGCCATCCTGGCTAACACGGTGAAACCCCGTCTCTACTAAAAATACAAAAATTTAGTCAGGCATGGTGGCGGGCACCTGTAGTCCCAGCTACTCGGGAGGCTGAGGCAGGAGAATGGCGTGAACCCAGGAGATAGAGCTTTCAGTGAGCTGAGATCGTGTCACTGCATTCCTGCCTGGGAGACAGAGCGAGACGCCATCTAAAAAAAAAAAAAAAATTAGCCAGACACAGTGGCGCATACCTGTAGTCCCAGCTACTCGGGAGGCGGAGGCAAAAGAATCTCTCAAATTCTTTTGGGAATTACAAATGGGAGGCGGAGGTTGCAGTGATCCAAGATCGTGCCACTGCACTCCAGCCTGGGCAACAGAGCAAGACTGTGTCTCAAAAAAGAAAAAATCACATAAAAATTTTAGTACTGAGAATATAATAACTAAAATAAGAAATGAAATAGAAAGGTTTAAGAGCAGAATAAATCCAATAGAAGAGAATACTAGTGAAAAATAAGGGAGATTTAAATAAAATATTCTCACCGGATACACAAAGATTAAAAGATAGAAAATACAGACAAGAGAATAATTTGTAGCAGTCTCTAAAATGCCAAGGATGTGTATTTTAATTTCTAAAATAACCACTAAAAGGTTAATAAAAGCATGTAATAGTAACTAGCTAACAGAGAGAGGAAATTGAATAAAAAAACTTATTTTGGCCAGGCACTGTGGCTCATGCCTGCAATCCCAGCACTTTGGGAGGCTGAGGCGGGCGGATCACAAGGTCAAGAGATCGAGACCATCCTGGCCAACATGGTGAAACCCTGTCTCTACTAAAAGTACAAAAATTAGTCGGGCATGGTGGTGCATGCCTGTTGTCCCAACTACTCAGGAGGCTGAGGCAGGAGAACCGCTTGAACCCGGGAGGCAGAGGTTTCAGTAAGCCAAGATTGCACCACTACACTCCAACCTGGTGACAGAGGGAGACTCCGTCTCAAAAAAACAAAACAAAAAAAAAAAAAACTTTTTATTATTGCTAGCTTATATCACTAAACCCCAGAAACTCTTAGGAATTGAAATCATGCATGAGGCGACTATAAAGCAGAAGTGAAAATGTGTCTAAAATCAGAAGGTTCCCAAATCCAAAACAACTAGAATAACAAAAATAACAAACAGAAAAGAGAAAGAATAAATAGAATACAGATAGTAATATGATATATTTATATCTATGACCCAAACATGGTAATAACTACATTTAGTATAAATGAGCTAAACTAGTAATTACAATAATTATAAATTACTAAATTCTCCAAATTAAAAGGCAAAGATCAATAGACTACATTTTTAAAAACAACTATATTATGCTTGCATATTTAAATATGGAAAATTTAAGTACACAGAGATGTTTGAAGTAAAATTATTGGAAAAGATGTATCATATAAGCATTAACCAAAATAGAGCAGGTATAGCTGTACTAATATCAAACAAACCAGATGAACAGGATTAATAGAAATAAAGACATTTAAAGATTGTAAAAGAGTTAATCCTCCAGGGAGAAAAAAATTTTAAATTCCTTGCACCTAGCAACATAGCCCCAAAAGTAAAATAAAATAAAATAAATCCACAGACTGGGAGATTTTAATGTTTCTCTCTTGGTAAATGATAAAAGAGTCAGACAAAAAGATGCAGAGATATGAAATATTTGACAACACAATTGGCAAATTTGACCCACTCTACATATACTTAACACTGCACTTAATAAGTATAGAATGAACTTTCTTTTAAAATGTATGTAGAACATTTATCAAAAATTGATTATATGATGAGTCATTTAAAAAACTCAATAAATATCAAAGGATTGAATGATCTAGAACCTGTTTCACTACACTGAAATTAACCTAGACATCACTAAAAAAAAAAGAGAATTTCGAAGACTCCCATATGTTTCAGACTAAGAAATTATATTCTATATAACCCATGGATCAAAGAAAAACTTATAACAGAAGTTAGGAAATATTTTTAAGCTGATGACAATGAAAATATGAATTATTGTATAATGCAGCTGAAGTCATGCTTAAAGAGAAAGTTATCAATGTATATATATGTATTATAAAAGAAAGTGGAAAAATTAGTGATATAAGAATGTATCACAAGAAATTAAAATAACAGTAAATTAAACTGACAAATATTAGAAAGAAGAAAGCACTTAAAACCAAGTACTGTGGCTCATGCCTATAATCCCAGCACTTTGGAAGGCCAAGGTCAGTGGATTGCTTGAGCCCAGGAGTTTGAGACCACCCTGGGCAACATGGTGAAACCTTGTCTCTACAAAATATACAAAAATTAGCTAGGTCTGGTGGTGTATGCCTGTTGTCCCAGCTAAACAGGAGGCTGAGGTGGGAGGATCGATTGAACCTAGGAGGTCAAGGCTGCAGTGAGCTGTGATCACGCCACTGCACTCCAGCCTGGGCAGCAGAGCAAGACTATGTCTCAGAAAAAAAAAAGAAAGAAAGAAGAAAGCAATTAAAATAAGAACATAAATTAATAAAGTAAGAATAATTTCATATTAAAGAAAAAAATTACAAAAGCCAAAAATTGACATTTTTTGAAAAGACCAATAAGACTGATTCAACCCTGGCAATTTTGATTAAAATAAAAAGAAAAATAACTAATTACAAATATGCAGAGAAAAGACAGCCATCACTCAAGACATCAGAGATATTAAAAAGAGAGTAAGAAGATGTTATAAGCAACTTCATACCATTACTTAGAAATTTTAAATAAAATGGACAGTGATTGATTTTGGGTGTCACACTTGCCTGGATTAAGGGGTATCCTGGATTGAGGGGTACCGCACCCGGCCCGGACACCCTAGTTGTTGACTGACCAGGTTGCAACCTCTGCCCATGATAGCGGGGGGAGGGGCCTGATAATGCACAATCCCATCAGGATTAAGTGGAGTGCAGAAGGGGTTGTTCTCCAGAATGTCACTGGATGGACACACCACAGTGCCCACCATGGAGGGCCATTTGCCTAGGGTCTGGTAAATTTGTCAGCACTTGGAAGACTACCTAAAGGGAATTACATTTAGACATGGAATAATTAAGTGGAGATATATTCTTCTAACTTCCAGTCTAGCCAAGCACTTGTAAAAAAAAATCACTTAGTCATAAATGACCTAGCAAACCAAGAAAAAATATTGCTCAAATCAGATCCTGTGACAGCTTTGTTGGAAATGCATAAACTACATTTGGGACATCTTGATGATCATTGCCTCAAAAATTTTTCAGACTCCTCTGAGTCAGAGAAATCTCTCTTATCTAAACTAACTTATTTCATTGCATGTAAAAATTTGGATCTGTCATGAAATAATTATACTTAAGATGATGATGATCAATGGATATCCTTTTGCAAAATGACGGCTATTTGCCAGGCACCTGTGAAGCTTATCACATGTGTTTTCTTACATAATTTCTTTCTTTCTTTCTTTTTTTATTGTGAGACAGAATCTCGCCTTGTTGCCCAGCCTGGAGTGCAATGGTGCGATCTTGGATCACTGCAACCTCTGCCTCCCAGGCTCAAGCGATTCTCCTCCCTCAGCCTCCCAAGTAGCTGGGATTATAGGAGTGCACCACCACGCCCGACTAATTTTTGTATTTTCAGTAGAGATGGGGTTTCACCATGTCAGCCAGGCTGGTCTCAAACTCCTGACCTCAGGTGATCCACCTACCTTGGTCTCCCAAAGTGCTGGGATTACAGGCGTGAGCCATCGCACCCGGCCCATGTTTTCTTACATAATTTCTACAAAGATTGTATAAGTTTAAAAATCCTCATTTTTATAAATAGGTTTGAACAAAGCACATAGCTTACCTGAGTTCACATTATGTCATTACTCAGGGGTTCAAACCAGATTTGCCTGTTTCTGCAGCCTGTCCTCTCACCTGCTCTACTATATTGAGCTGATCTGAGCTGCAGTATGCCTGCAAGAATGAAGGAAAATGAGACGTTGCAGCAATTATTCACAGAGCTGAGCATGTGTATATGCATGCATACACACATCTCCTATCAGTTCTATCTATTTGGAGAACCCTAACTAAAACGTGACTTGAAAAACACAATTTAGCAAAACTGATGCAAGAAGAAATAGAAAAGTTGAGGGCTATTGTTAATATATGCACTTAAAAAATTTAATTCATAATTTACAGTCTTTTCCAGAAGAAAATTGCAGGCCCAGATGACTTCATCAGTGTATTCTTCCTACTATTTAAGGAAGAAATAACATCAATCTTACAGAACAATTTTAAAAAGGAAAAAGTTGAAATGCCAACTCTTTTGGTAACAGTGACATAGCCTGGGCTGGGCGTGGTGGCTCATGCCTGTAATCCCAGCACTTTGGGAGGCGGAGGCGGGTGGATCACGAGGTCAGGAGATCGACACCACCCTGGCTAACATGGTGAAACCTCATCTCTACTAAAAATACAAAAAATTAGCCGGGCGTGGTGTCTGGCACCTGTAGTCCCAGCCACTCGGGAGGCTGAGGCAGGAGAAAGGCGTGAACCCAGGAGGTAGAGCTTGCAGTGAGCCGAGATCGCGCCACTGCACTCCAGCCTAGGCAACAGAGTGAGACTCCATCAAAAAAAAAAAAAAAAAAAACACAAGAAACATAACCTGGATACTAAAACCTAATAAGGACATTGCAATAAAAAGAAATATTACAGGTCAGTAATTCTCATGAACACAGGTGCAAAACAATACATAGAATAATAGTGAATCAAATCTAGTAATATGTAATAATACATAACCATGAAGTTGGTTTTATTCCAGGAATGCAAGATTGAGTTAAGATTAGAAAATTGATCAATGATATTATTCACATTAACAGAAGAAAAGAGAAAAAGAAATAATCATCAACACAAATGTGCTGCAGGCAGTGGTGCTCGTGACACCCATTCTACAGCTAAAAAATTAGTGTGGGCCAGACGCGGTGGCTCACGCCTGTAATCCCAGCACTTTGGGAGGCCGAGGCGGGTGGATCATGATGTCAGGAGTTCAAGACCAGCCTGGCCAAGATGGTGAAACCCCATGTCTACTAAAAATCCAAAAATAATTACCTGGGCATGGTGGCGGGTGCCTGTAATCCCAGGTACTAGGGAGACTGAGGCAGAGAATTGCTTGAACTCGGGAGATGGAGGTTGCAGTGAGCTGGGATCACACCACTGCACTCCAGCCTGGGCAACAGAGCGAGACTACGTCTCAAAAAACAAAACAAAATAAAACAAAAAACATAAACAACAACAACAACAAAAAAAAACTAATGTGAAAATCACTGTCCTATAAAGTTATTAATAGCTTTGAATGACCTCATTATACTTCTTCCAACTGGCAGTTTACTTCCATTGTTAATGCTGATCTCTATTTGATTACAGTACAACTCTGCTCACCTTTCTACCACCACCATTCAATTGCTTTTTAAAGAATTGTAAGGAATAGAGCACGAGATCTGGAGTCTGAAGATTTAGAAAAATTCACACAACTCTCTAAATTTGTTTCCTCATCAATGAAATAGAGGTACCAATACCTGCTTTGTTACATTGCAGGCAATGAATTGGAAAATGCTCAACTAATTACGAAGCACCATACAAATACTGTTATTGTTTTACCCTCCCAAAACTTAAATGGAGCAATTAATGGTGAAAGATATTGGGTTTCATTCAGGATACAACCCTCTTAATAAAAATACGTTTATCTATTTTACATATGGAAATTAAAAGTGCTTACCTTGCTAGATGGAAAATTGAATGAATACACATGATCGGAATGGTAACAGCTAAGTGAATGCTTTAGTTGAAAAATGATACCCCTAAGTCATCAAAGATGTCAAATCATCTCCATCTCCAAAAAAAGCCACTCTCCACCCCACCCCCCATGCTCAGCTCTGTGAATAATTGCTGCAACGTCTCACTTCCCTTCATTCATGCAGGCATACTGCAGCTCAGATCAGCTCAATATAGTAGAGCAGGTGAGAGGACAAGCTGCAGAAACAGGCAAATCTGGTTTGAACCCCTGATTAATGACATAATGTGAACTCAGGTAAGCTATGTGCTATGTTCAAACGTATTTATAAAAATGAGGATTTTTAAACTTATACAATCTTTGTAGAAATTATGTAAGAAAACATGGGCCGGGTGCGATGGCTCACGCCTGCAATCCCAGCACTTTGGGAGACCAAGGTAGGTGGATCACCTGAGGTCAGGAGTTTGAGACCAGCCTGGCCGACATGGTGAAACCCCGTCTCTACTGAAAATACAAAAATTAGTCGGGCGTGGTGGTGGACTCCTGTAATCCCAGCTACTTGGGAGGCTGAGGGAGGAGAATCGCTTGAGCCTGGAAGGCAGAGGTTGCAGTGAGCCAAGATCGCACCATTGCACTCCAGGCTGGGCAACAAGGTGTGACTCCGTCTCAAAAAAAAAAAAATTATGTAAGAACACATGTGATAAGCTTCACAGGTGCCTGGCAAATAGCCGTCATTTTGTAAAAGGGTATCCACTGATCATCATCATCCTAAGTATAATTATTTCATGACAGATCCAAATTTTTACATGCAATGAAATAAGTTAGTTTAGATAAGAGAGATTTCTCTGACTCAGAGGAGTCTGAAAAATTTTTGAGGCAATGATCATCAAGATGTCCCAAATGTAGTTTATGCATTTCCAACAAAGCCGTCACAGGATCTGACTTGAGCATTTTTTTTCTTGGTTTGCTAGGTCATTTATGACTAAGTGATTTTTTTTTACAAGTACTTGGCTAGACTGGAAGTTAGAAGAATATATATCCACATAATTATTCAATGTCTAAATGTAATTCCCTTTAGGTAGTCTTCCAAGTGCTGATAAATTTACCAGACCCTAGGCAAATGGCCCTCCGTGGTGGGCACTGTGGTTTGACCATCCAGTGACATTCTGGAGAACAACCCCTCGTCCTGATGGGATTGTGCATTATCAGGCCCCTCCCCCCACTATCATGGGCACAGGTTGCAACCTGGTCAGTCAATAACTAGGGAGTCCCGGCCGGGCTCAGTGGCTCACGCCTGTAATCCCAGCACTTTGGGAGGCTGAGGTGGGCGGATCACGAGGGCACGAGATCAAGACCATCCTGGCTAACACGGTGAAACCCTGTCTCTACTAAAAATACAAAAATTAGCCAGGCATGGTGGCAGGCACCTGTAGTCTCAGCTACTCGGGAGGCTGAGGCAGGAGAATGACGTGAACCCGGGAGGCACAGTTTGCAGTGAGCCGAGATCACGCCATTGCACTCCAGCCTGGGTGACAGAGCAAGACCCTGTCTCAAAAACAAAAAAAATCAAAAACAAACAAACAAACAAACATGACTAGGGAATCCATCTCCCCAGCAGGAATAAACACATGATTTCTGCAGGGTCAACTGGTTTCTCTCACCCCTAACCAACAGAGTCTAATTAATGTACACATTGAATAAAACATTTTCCAGGGCATTCACTGCCTCTTAATGACTTGCATTCCTCCATTCTACACCGTTGTCCTAAATAATTTTCACCAAAATATATGCAAGATGATTTGCACAAAGGTTGGGCTACAGTCTCTCATTAATTAGCTTGCTGGTTTATTTTTTTTGTTTTCTTCTTTCTTCAAGTTAAGGTCACACCAATGGTGGCATACCTTCATATGTCCTTGTGTATACATCTTTTATTGAGCATAATAGACAGCACTGCAGAAGTACATAAATATTCAGCAGCAATAGCAAATCTTAAAATTTCAAGTGGATTGCTATTTAACAATTACTCAAACACTAGCAAAAATATATTACGTTTTCAGTGTTTTTCGATTCATTTCTGAAAATGTATAACAAATACATTCAGATACAAGAATGGCTCTTTTCCACCTTCTGAAGTTTTGTACTCAAAAAAGTAATTCCCAGTCAATCTCACAGCCATTCTATATTAGAAGAATTAGGGCCCCGAGAAAGCAAGTAGAAACACTGAATTAGACTTTGATTCAATGAAATTATTGCTCAAAGACGATTGGTACTTGAGATGCATAACTGATCTGGGTTTACCAACTTAACCATCTTTGCAACTACTTGTCTGCCTTGTGAAAATATTTTCTTTATTTGTCATTAGAAATGTGACATTGGCTTGTAGTAAAAAGGAAATGAACAACACAGAAGTTTATGAAATAGAAAATAAAATTCTCCACTACATTTGATCCCCACTCCCCAAAGATAACCAATGGATTAATTTCAACCTCCTCATATGTTATTATTTTAATTCTGCCATTCAGATGCTGGTAATATGCAACTGAAAAACGCAATGCATAAGGTACCTCTGATGTAATAAACATGAAGGACGTACGGAAGCCAAAGAAAAAGTCAGTTACTCCATCAACAGGATCGGTGCAACAATAATTAAGAATTATTTGTCAAAAAATGAATATAGAGTGGCCTTAAAATTGGGCAGCTTTGCAGTGTCACTTAGGATCGTTTCCTGTCGTAACCAAACCCAAGTCCAGCTGCAAGTGCAGCTACTCAGAGGTCAAAAACTCAAGAATTGAGGTATGCTGAAAGGAAGTAATTTTATTCAAATGCTAGCAGCTGGGGAATGGCCAGGTTCATGACCTTAAAAGATCATTCCAAACGTTAGGCTGAGGAGAAGGATTTATAGAGGGGAACTTGGAATGGAGGCATGTGAGATGGTGCTGGGTCCAAGGTCTGCGTGTCTTGTTCCGGCGGCCATCTTGAGTGACAGTTCACCTGGAGTATGGGCTGGCATCATCTCGACAATGCCTGGGTTGTAGACTAACTGCCTTAAGGTGATCTCTGGAATTTCACAGCTAGGTCTCCGTGCCTGGTTTGTCTCAAGACTGGCCCCTGAAACTTCTAAGAAAGCATGTACTTAGATAGGCTAGCAGTGCAAGGAAGTATCTGATAAGAAGGGAGGGAAGCAAAGAATTTTAAAGTATCACATATTTCAAGGCTAGTCTCAAACTCCTGACCATAGGTGATCTGCCCCTCTCGGCCTCCCAAAGTGCTGGGATTACAGGCTTGAGCCACTGCGCCCAGCCCAAAGGAAGACTCTTGGGAGAGGATGAGAAAAATTGGTACGTTTCTCACGTTTCCCGGGTTCATGCCACTCTCCTGCCTCAGCCTCCTGAGTAGCTGGGACTACAGACGTCCACTACCACGCCCAGATAATTTTTTGTATTTTTAGCAGAGACGCGGTTTCACTGTGTTAGCCAGGATGGTCTCGATCTCCTGACCTCGTGATCTCCCCACCTCAGCCTCCCAAAGTGCTAGGGATTACAGGCGTGAGCCACTGCACCCGGTCCAATCTCTTCTCTTATAGATGACCCAGCCTCAGGTATTCCTTTATAGCAACACAAATGGACTAAGAAAGTTTATGAATAAGAATTAGAGAGATAAAACAGCTGCTATGCTAGGACTCCTGACCATGCATCCAAATTATTCAGATGAACCACATGCATTCTATCAATGGGGTTCAGAAAATATGGTCACCGTGTCCAAGATATGCTAATTCATCACTATGAGCACTGATAAGTTTGTCTTCTTAGTACTTTTCAGAAAAAAGGCCATTGTCTTAGCCCTGACATCAAAGTGTCTTCCCTTCCCACAGCTGCCCACAGAGCTGCATAATGATTCTAATCATGTCCCCCAAAAGTGCATTTAGGATAATTCTGTTGCTAGGATTTGTCAACCAAATTGGCATGATCTGTAGGCTATCAAAACCCTCTACACCATCATTAAAAGAACCCCAGGAAAAAAAATTGGCAAACTGACTATATACAAAGCTAATAAAACCAGCTTGGCCCCATTTAGCCTTTGCATTTCTAAGGTATTGTTTTTCATTGTTTCGGCTTCCTACACCCAGCTGTATACGTTAATGCAGGTTCTGAGGATGATTTTACATTTAGGGACTATGAGATAACACCAGAAGCGTAAGACCAATGGGAAATTAGATCAAACATTTGCTATAAGGAAAAAATCTGGCCGCAGTTGCTCGGTATCACATTTATCAGCAGCAGTTCTACTTCTAGAAGAAAATTATTTGAGATATTCAACAGTTTCATGCCACACAAGAGAATCTTGCATCTTATTTGTCAGCATGGAGTGTGGTCAGGCTGTACCGGTTCAGCTGGAAGTGAACTGGCACCATCTGGCCACAGAACTATCAGACTTATAAAGTAAAGGTTTTGCTTGTTTAGACTTTTAAATAAGAACAGCCAAATCCGTAAAGCAGAAAATAGAGATACAGCTAACAAGTCAGTAACAAAAAATATAACCAAATAAACTTTAGTGCTGACAGACATATTGAAAAGCACTGATTCTAAAGCCATCCTTTTTATACTCAAATTTTACTGTCACATTCCTCCCCTCACCTTCAATTAAATTCTTGAGAATAATAGCAATAATCCACAGGACACTAAAAACAGTTCGCAGATGAGATTGCTCAGGGAAAATATTGACCCAGATTGATCTGATTCAAAAAGCTCTGCTTCTGGAAACAACACTGAACATTCTGCGTTGACTTGCTAAAGGTCTCAGTGTCACACGGATAACCAGTCGCTGACACCCTTGCTCTTATCGCCCCAGCCATCCCTGTCCATAGGGCAATATGCAAAGGGGACAAGGCATGTGACAGGTCCTACTAGACAGAGTGGAAATCACGGGGGAACTGTGACATGCTAAGGGTTTCCCTGTAGAGACTGAAAGTGATCAGAAAGCCTCCTGGTGCTCATTACTAAAGAAATAAAATATTCAATAATACTTGTTAGAATAAAGAAGGAAGGCTTTATTCTGGAGACCATGGCTATAGGCATAGAGACCACTGCAATAGGATTTTGCAGTAGGGGAGAGAGACGGGGCTCAACTCCGAATACAGCATGAGCAAGTGAGAATGCACAGCCAAGGAGCAAGATGGGGGCGAGGTCAGTGGGTGGAAAGTGACTAAGAGGAAACCGTAGGTCAGGGGGATGCTGTCTAAACCAACCTAACAGGATGCATGTTGAAAGCAGGCCAGGCTGATCAGACATCACCAGTGGGATGGAAGAGGATGGGCAACCCAATCCAGTATCATCAAGGGTGATCAGATACTGATGGTGGCAGGTTGTTAACTAAACTGACTTAGCAAGATTTTTGCAAAAGCTGATTTTACAAGGAAGTGCAAAGATGGGCCTAGGAAAAGGTTTGGGAGCCTGATAAATATATAGCTAATGAAATAAATATAGATCATTGAAGTTGGGTCATGCAAAGAATCTTTGTCAGCATGCTGTCCCACAGTCTCTATTGTTATCAGTTTTTTTTTATTGTGGTAAAATATACATAACTATGTAACATAAAATTTACAATGTTAACCAGGTTTAAGCGTGTACTTCAGTGGCAGTGGGGACATTCACATTGGTGTGCGACCATCTCCACCATCCATCTCCCCAACTCTTTCTTTCTTTCTTTCTTTTTGAAACAAAGTCTCGCTCTGTTGCCAGGCTGGAGTGCAATGGTACGATCTCGGCTCACGGCAACCTCCACCTCCCAGTTTCGAGCAATTCTCCTGCCTCAGGAGAATCTCCCTGCTTCCCAAGTAGCTGGGACTACAGGCGTGCGCCACCATGCCCAGCTAATTTTTTTTTTTTGAGACAGAGTCTCACTCTGTGGCCCAGGCTGGAGTGCCGTGGCGCAATCTCAGCTCACCCCAACCTCCACCTCTCAGGTTCAAGTGATTCCCCTGCCTCAGCCTCCCAAGTAGCTGAGATTACAGGCACGCACCCACCACGCCCAGCCAATTTTTTGTATTTTAATAGAGACGGGGTTTCACCATGTTGGCCAAGACGGTCTCCATCTCCTGACCTCGTGATCCGCCCACCTCGGCCTCCCAAAGTGCTGGGATTACAGGCGTGAGCCATGGTGCCCAGCCTCCACAACTCTTTATTCTGCAAAACTGAAACTCTGCACCCATTGAACAGTGACACTGCATCTCCCATCCCCCAGCCCCTGACAACCCCCATTCTACTTTCTGTCTCTACGGCTTTGACTTCTCTAGAGACCTCATATAAGTGAATCATACAATATTTGTTCTTTTGTGGCTGGCTTCTTTCACTCAGCCTGATGTCCTCAAGTTTCATCCGTGTTCCAGCATGTGTCAGAATTCCATTCCTATTAAGGCCGATTAACATTCCATGGCATGTGTTTGCCACAGTTTGCTTATCCATTCATCCCCCCATGGACATTTGTGTTGTTTTTGCCTTTAGCTATTGGGAATAATGCTGCTATGCACATGGTTCATTTGGAGTTTTTTTTTTTTTTTAACTTTAAACTTTTAAAATATGATGGCATGGATACTGAAAGCTTGTTTGGGAGGCAGTAGATTGTAGTGGTTCAGAGGATGGGCTCTGAGGTCAGACTAGCTTGAATCTCAGTTATGTTGCTTGGGAGCTGTGTGACCTGATGTCAGTTACCTAACCTCTCTGTGCCTTTGTTGCCTAATCCATAGCATACAAATTATCATCATGTCTACTTCCTAGGGCTGTTGTAAAGTTGATAATGTAAGCAGAGTGCTTATCACAGAGCTTTGCACATGGTAAGCATTCAATAAATGTTAGCTGTTTTTTGTTTTGTTTTGTTTTGTTTTGAGACAAAGTCTCTCTGTCACCAAGGCCGGAGTGCAGTGGCACGATCTCGGCTCACTGCACCCTCCACCTCCCAGGTTCAAGTGATTCTCATGCCTCACCCTCCCAAGTAGCTAGGATTACAGCTGCCTACCACCACGCCAGGTAATTTTTGTATTTTAATAGACACGGGGGCGTTTACCATGTTGGCCAGGCTAGTCTCAAACTCCTGACCTCAGGTGATCCACCCACCTCGGCCTCCCAAAGTGCTGGGATTGCAGGCATGAGCCACCACGCCCAGCCGGCTGTTATTTTTAATATAGAAAAATTTTTAAATGCAAGCAAATAGAAAAAAATTAAAATTACCCTTTATCCTGAAGATATTTCTTATTATAGATTTTGAGATTTATCCATGCTCAGATTTTTTCTTACAAAAATTAAAAACCATAGACATTTTGGTTGACTCTGTCTTCTTGCTAACTATAAATTGTAAACTTCTTTGTGAAACCATTATTGTACTTTTAAATCATCACTTTTTTTATTTTATTTTTTTTTTTTTGAGACAGAATCCCGCTCTGTCGCCCAGGCTGGAGTGCAGTGGCGTGATTTCGGCTCACTGCAATCTCCGCCTTCTGGGTTCAAGCAGTTCACCTGTCTTAGCCTCCCAAGTTGCTGAGACTACAGGCGTAGGCCACCACGCCCAGCTAATTTTTATTTATTTATTTATTTATTTATTTATTTATTTATTTATTTTTTGAGATGGAGTCTTGCTCTGTCGCCCAGGCTGGAGTGCAGTGGCACGATCTTTGCTCACTACAAGCTCCGCCTCCCGGGTTCACGGCATTCTCCTGCCTCAGCCTCTCGAGTAGCTGGGACTACAGGCGCCTGCTACCACGCCCGGCTAATTTTTTTTTTTTTTTTTTTTTTTTGTATTTTTAGTAGAGACGGGGTTTCACCGTGTTAGCCAGCGTGGTCTCGATCTCCTGACCTCGTGATCCGCCCGACTCGGCCTCCCAAAGCATTGGGATTACAGGCGTGAGCCACCACGCCCAGCCTTTACATCATCACTTTTAATGGCTGCATAATCCCTTTTGGGGAAGATTCCACAATTTATTTACCTGTACTAGGTCTCCCTCAGGTTGAGGTCCCCAGAAGCAGAGTCTGAGATAGGGACACGCACCTGGAAGAAAGCAATTGGCAGGCAAGGGAGCAGGACACGGAGGCCGGCACCCAGCACAGGTGCGATCTCAGCAGAGCCCTCAAAAGGCAGCTTGAGCCTGAGTCCACGGGAGTAAGAATGCCTCGGAATAGCCCGAAGCCAAGGCAAGGATGCTGGGATTTGTACTCACTCCCCTGTGGGTTTCCTGCTCACTCCCCTGTGGGTTTTCCCGCTCACTGACCTGTCTGGTATTGGATAAGACTCAGCCAGGGTCCGTTCCACATGTCTGCACACACAGACAAAGCTGGCGCGCGTAGCCTGCAGCAACTGATGCTACTGCTCGAGCAAAACTCACACCCAAGGACACGCACACACAAGAAATTCACCCCTGTGGTCAGGGGAGACCACCAGCATCATCCCCTATAAGGACCCATACGTGAATCAAATCTACTCCAACAAATGAATGTGTGCAGAGAATACACGCACGCCCAGCCATGGGTCCGTGTAACCCTTTTTCCATGAAACATCCAGAACACCTCCCATTTGCCAATTCCCATGTGGGGCTCTCTCTCCCACTCCCCTGGTTGCACAACCCCATAGCCTCACAGCTCAGCTGCTTCTTGTCTGCAAGTGAAAGACGTGAGAAAGCCTGCGAGCCACGGACCGCAGAGCAGCAGTCAGACCACATCAGTGAATTACTGTAGTATCGATCCTCACAGCAACAATGTGGCAGCCTTAGTGGTATCTGCCTAGGTCGGGGAGTTACAAGTGCCAGCTACGAGCTTAGATGCTGTAAGAGTCCTTCCGGCTGGGCAAGGTGGCTCATACCTGTAATCCCAGCACTTTGGGAGGCCTAGGCGGGCGGATCACGAGGTCAGGAGATCGAGACCATCCTGGCTAACGCGGTGAAACCCCGTCTCTACTAAAAATACAAAAACTTAGCCGGGCGTTGTGGCGGGAGCCTGTAGTCCCAGCTACTCTGGAGGCTGGAGCAGGAGAATGGCGTGAACCCGGGAGGTGGAGCTTGCAGTGAGCGGGGATTGCGCCATTGCACTCCAGCCTGTGCAAAAGAGCAAAACTCCGTCTCAAAAAAAAAAAAAAAAAATGTCCTTCCAGCCTCTGTAAGTAATCTGAAAAATACCCAGGAGGGACACTGTGGGAATTCCAGTTGGCATTCTTTTTTCATGTCGTTATTAAGCTTCTTTTAATACTTTATTTTAATACATTTTATCACAATGGTGGAAAGGAGAAAAGTATCTTTATTTTCTAGACTACTGGGAGTTGGAAAATGGAAAATGCCTTATACCCTGGCATTGGCTCTACAGGAGCCTCCTTGCCGGAGGGAAGAGGTGGGTTCATCTTAAAGAGAGCGATGTGTGTTTTGATCCCCATGTTTCTGTCTAGCCGAGGCCTGAAGGCCGACTACAAGCTAAGCAGGTTACATCTTCTCCGTAAGCCTCCATTTCTTCAGCTGTAAAATGGGAGTAATTCACAATGTAATGTCTGCCTCATAAATTTGTCTTGAATACTAAGTGTGCAGATGTAAACGATTGAGCATAATTCCTGGTGCACCGGAAACTTCCTCATCTGTAGGAGAAGACTTGGATTTAATTGTATTCTAGTTAATTGTATTTTTGTTTTTGAGACAGAGTCTCTCTGTCGCCCAGGCTGGAGTGCAGTGGCACAATCTCGGCTCACTGCAAGCTCCGCCTCCCGGGTTCACGCCATTCTCCTGCCTCAGCCTCCCTAGTAGCTGGGACTACAGGTGCCCACCAACACGCCTGGCTACTTTTTTATATTTTTTAGTAGAAACGGGGTTTCACCGTGTTGGCCAGGATGGTCTTCATCTCCTGACCTCGTGATCCGCCTGCCTCGGCCTCCCAAACTGTTGGGATTACAAGCGTGAGCCACTGTACCCGGCTTCTAGCCTGTGATTCTGATTTCTCCTCTAATTCAGATAGATCATGTGTTCAGTAGGGTTTTGGCCCCACCTATAATAATGGGAAATAGCAAAATAAAAGCCAGAGGTGTGCAGATTGTTAAGCAAAAGCCCTGAGTGTCTGTTAGGCTCCCTCAGTGATCTGAGATGCAAAGTACAGGGCCTAATCGGCGTTGAAGCTGGAGATGGTTGGGAAGACAGTGAGCAGCCAGGAAGAGGAGCCCAGCCGGAGGGGAACTCAGAAGCCAAGTGCAGGGAGTCAGGGCTCCCCTGCAGTGGGGATTTGGGGAACAATTGACAAGACAGAACAATGCAGGCAGGAAGCACCCCTTTCCCCCAGAGCCATGGTTACTAAGGCGGGTGTCCCCCTTACAGGGCCCATCTGAAAGGTACATGCTGGCACCTGCTACCTTCACTGATTGGTCCACAAAATCCAGCCATGGCTCAGAAGCCAAACAACTGACTTACAGGCAACCTTTCCGATCATAACCCATTGTGAACTGAAGACCACACAAATATAAAACCCAGTCCTCTCAACTAAGTAGTCAAAAGTCATTGTTTTCCAGAGATCAAAAACAAATTAAAAGCCAACATATGTATAGCTATTTTCCATTTATAGAGGAGATAGAAGAAATTATATTAGACAACTTTGCTCTACACTCCACCAAAGAAAAAATACATTCTTTAGTGTAATATATTTCTCAAGGTTAAAGAAAATACATTTGAAAAATAATCTCTAAGTATTTCTAAAAATACAGCCTGTGTTTCTTTGTTTTCATCAGCATACCAGTTCTGATTTATGTATTTTATCTGTTTAAATAAATAATTGAATTTAATACTGCGCATTAATTTTTAATTCACAGATACTAAATCCTTGTTGAATGTAGTGAGTTTCACTTCCAAACAGTAACAAAATCAAAATTTTCTGTGGGACACTTAGCATATTAACTACAATAATCACACTTCTCATTTTCCTCACTTCTTCTAGACTTGCAGGACTGTCCCAGACTGTAAATGGAAAGAGGGGCCCACATGATCCTCTTCTTGTATTTCCTGTAAAATAAAATTAAAGTCAGCTGGGCGCGGTGGTCACGCCTGTAATCCCAGCACTTTGGGAGGCCAAGGCGGGCGGATCACCAGGTCAAGAACTGGAGACCATCCTGGCCAAAATGGTGAAACCCCCATCTCTACTAAAAATACAAAAATTAGCTGGGGGTGGTGGCACACACCTGTAATCCTAGCTACTCGGCAGGCTGAGGCAGGAGAATCTCTTGAACCCGAGAGGCAGAGGTTGCAGTGAGGCGAGATCGTGTCACTGCACTCCAGCCTGGCGACAGGATTTATTGAGTTAAATAAAATGAAACCCAAATGTTATGTATGTTCTCAGGGCAGTATGTAGAGACTGTCTCTCGTTCCATCAGTTGATTCCCGGTAAACTGTCCAATTTTATCCAAAAGATTGACAGTGAGACCATTTTCCTATATTGTCAGACTTCCTCGTAGAGCATTTGTGTAACATTTCTTGTGCCTTCACTAGCTTCTGAGTGAGAAATGTTTATAAGTAGGATTACCAATGGCTGATATCACAAATCTTAGTTGTTGGGGAAACTAATAAGGAAACCATAATCAATTTGTTTTATGAAACAGACAAAAGATTTAGTCATTCACTAAACAAGAATAAATTGTATGAACCAGCCTGATACTTCACTTTGAAGATATTTAATTGTTCAAAATCAAAGCAGCATTATCACACCTAATACTGGGTAAGTATGCACACGTATGTGGCAGATATTATTTTTTCAAATTACAGCCAGAAAGGGACAATATGAGGAAAAGCAAAGAGAGCGTCATCCTGGTGTTGATTTATGTATGTGTCTCAGTCATTCGGGGCTACTATGACAGAATCCCACATACTGGGTGGATTAAACAACAAACATGTATTTCTCAGAGTTCTGGAGGCTAGAGGTCCCAGGTCAAGGTGCTGGCTGATTCAGTGTCTGGTGAGGGGCTGTGTCCTGGTTCACAGACAGTGCTTCTCACTGCGTCCTAAAGTGGCTGAGAATGAGTGATCTTGGGGCCTTTTCTTACAGGGCACTCATCTTATCATCAGGATTCCACCCTCACAACCAATCACCTTCCTAAGGCCTCTCTTCCCAGGACTTCGGCATATGCATTTGGCATTGTATTTTTGTAGAGACAGGGTTTTGACATATTGGCCAGGGGACACAAACATTCAATCCACTGCATTATGATTTTCAAAATACTATTGTTTAAACATATCTTCTCTATAGATGAACTTTTACTGCTTTTGCAAATAATATATGTTGCATGTCCAGGCCAAAAAAAAAAAAATGCTACAGGATCAGAATATGGTAATATTTAAAAATCCAGGATTCTCCACGTGCAAAATGAATGTTTTTAAAAATATTTTGCGACAAACTAGCCTAACAAGATGTTGCATTGCAAAAAAATAAAATATTATAATCACAAATTATTCCCCATCCATCATTTCCCTCCCTGATATTTCACCTTCTCTACACCCAGGAACAACAGAGTAGATTTTTCCGGCTTACCATTCTATTGTCCTATTATTCTAGGCTGTGGGAACGTAACTGTGGAAAGAGAGTGAAAGAAAACTCAGGAAGTAGGTTCTAAAGAACAAGCGTGTTCTAAATAGTACAATGCTAAATCAGAAGGATGCACAAGGGCATTAGTACCAACTATTGTGAGTCAGGACACTCATGATCTTCATGCTCTAACCAGCTTATAACACCAACCACAGACGTATCTGCCCTCTGTCAAACCCAACCCTGTTGGGAGGCCTGGAAACCAAAGAAATGGTGACAATAACACCTGTGACTTGGCCAGGCACGGTGACTCAAGCCCGTAATCCCAGCACTTTGGGAGGCCAAGGCGGACAGATCACGATGTCAGGAGTTCAAGACCAGCTTGGCCAATATGTCAAAACCCCATCTCTTCTAAAAATACAAAAAAACTAGCCAGGCATGATGGCACGGGCCTGTAATCCCAGCTACTCAGGAGGCTGAGGTAGGAGAATCCCTCGAACCCAGGAGGCAGAGGTTGCAGTGAGCTGAGACTGCACCAGTGTACTCCAACCTGGGAAATAGAGGGAGACTCCATTAAAAAAAAAAAAAAAATCTTGTGACAGACAGAATCACGTCTTCCCAAAGACAGCCTGTGACAAGGTCATCTCACATAGCAAAGGGTACTTTACAGGTGTGATTAAATGAAGGACCTCGAGAGGGGAGATGATCCTGGACGATCCAGGTGGGCCCAATGTCCTCAAAAGGGTCCTTACATGGAGGGTCACAGTCAGAGAAGGAGATATGACCACAGAAGCAGAGGTTTGGGCAAAGAAGAAGCCACGAGCCAAGGAATACAGGCAGCCTCTGGAAGCTGAAGAAAGCAAGGAAACATTTTCCCCAAGAGCCGCCAGAAGGAACGCTGCCCCGTTGACACTTTTACTTGCCCCACTAAAACCCATTTTGGACTTCTGACCTCCAGAACTTTAAGATAATAACTTTGTGTTGTTTTAAGCCACTAAATTTGTGGTACTTTTTCACAACAGCATTAGAAAGCTCATTGAACATCCAAAGTTCCAAGGAAGTTGAGCTGGACAGGCATCCTTTGGAAAGTTTGCTTGGGGTGATCTAATGTTGCATGACATCCCTGATACCTGAAATGGTGTTAGGTATGAAGTATTCCTGGACACGACCTGCAGTTACTCCACCACTGGCCTGTCCCCAAGCCTTACAGGGAAGGACTTGGACCCATTCAGAGTCAAAACAAAAGACTTTGTTTCCTTTATCCACTGGCCAGTGTCCGATGCGTGCCCATATAAAACAACAAGAATCACGGCCAGTTCCCCCTTCACTTACTTTCTTCAAGAAACATGTATGACGCACCAGTGGTCCACGTGGCCCCGTGCTTAGTGATGCAAGGGAGGCAAAAACAGGTAAGTCCTGGACACTGGCTGCAAAGAACTTTTTGTTTCACAGGAGAAAAGTGTCATGAACATAAGGAACCACAGTGCAAGGGAGACATTGCTCAGTGCCAGCTGGGAGGTGAAGAGTAAGAGTTTAAACGTTCAAGAAAAGCAATGTCAGTGCTCACCACAGAGCACATGCCCAGTAACTAGATGAGCTGGCATTCTAGCTGGAAAAGCCCAGGGTGAGTCACAAAAGGAAGTGGACTTTGACCTGGGTACTAAAGAATGAGAGGGTTTGGGAGGCTGAGGCAGGAGAATCACTTGAACTCAGGAGGCGGAGGTTGCAGTGAGCCAAGATCGCACCACTGCACTCCAGCCTGGATGACAGTGCTAGACTCAAGAATGGGAGGGTTACTTAAATGAGAGAAAAGAGCATTCTATGGAACACAGAATAAAGATGGAAACAGAAAAGATGCACGCATATAAGAAATGCGCACCAGATTTAAGATCCATGGGAGCAGGCATTTTTGTCTGATTTGTTCGCCCATCTACTCTTTATGCTTAGGATAGTGCCAGGCATTAGGAAGCTCTCCAGAAATCTTTTTTTTCTTCTTTTTTCTTCTCTTTTTGTTTTTTTGAGACAGAGTCTCGCTCTGTCGTCCAGGCTGGAGTGCAGTGGCATGATCTCAGCTCACTGCAACATCCGCCTCCTGGGTTCAAGCCATTTTCCTGCCTCAGCCTCCTGAGTGGCTGGGATTACAGGTGCCCACCACCACACCCAGCTAATTTTTATATTTTTAGTAGAGACGGGGTTTCATTACATTGGCCAGGCTGGTCTCGAACTCCTGAACTCAGGTAATCCACCCACCTCGGCCTCCCAAAGTGCTGGGATTATAGGCATGAGCCACCGCGCCTGGCCCACAAGTCACTCTTAAATGAGAAGCCGTATCCTGAGTCATACAAACATTCTCCAACTTTGAATTAAAAATATAGATGTGTACACAAACTTAAATTATGTATGTATACATATATATATACACACACACCCACACACACATAGATATATGAAAAAGAGAGACAGAGGGAATATTCTGTGAAGATTCATGAGATTCACATGTATGGATCTATGCAGAATACATGGAATGCATGGATCTTAGCAGTAGTTATTTCAAGCACAGTGCCTGGCACATAATAAATACTTTACGTTTGTTGATTGTTTAATATTGGATATTTTCCCCTCTATTCTCTTCTGTTTCTTCTATTTTTCTCTTAAGAATAAGAACATAGGGCCAGGTGCGGTGGCTCATGACTGTAATCCCAACACTTTGGTAGGCTGAGGAGGGTGGATCACAACCTCAGGAATTCAAGGCCAGCCTGGCCAATACGGTGAAACCCCTGTGTCTAATAAAAATACAAAAAAATTAGCCGGGCACGGTGGCGCATGACTGTAATCCGAGCTACTTGGGAGGCTGAGGCAGGAGAACTGCTTGAATCCAGGAGGCAGAGGCTGCAGCGAGCCGAGATCGCACCACTGCACTCCAGCCTGGGCGACAGGGTGAGACTCCAACTCAAGAAAGAAAAAAAAAAAAAAAGGAATAAGAAAGTGATTTCTTTTACAGTTAGAAAATTTAATGATTATAAAAACATATCAAGAGATGCCTTTCAATGTCATACGTTCATTTCCATTCACCTCTGTCCTGTGCAAATGGGACTGCTTCTAGAAGGGAGCTTCTGCCGCTGTTGAAATGAGTCCATCCCCAGGGGGGCTGTGGCATTGGTGATCATGCTAAAATAAAAGGAAAACGCTAAGTGCCAGAGTCTGATCTTCCTCCACATCCCTGTAAGCCAAGTTCGCTTTGATGTTAAGTGCCAGCTGTGTGTTTGGATCAGCCTGAGAGGCACAGAGCAAGTGATGCCTTGCACTCTTTGTTCTTTATCCTGTGGTGCTGGAGACGTCCCGTCCACAGGAGATAGCCCAGCCTGGGGGAGATGCAGATGCTGGGGGGAAGCACATGCACCGGCGATATGCAAATCACTTCAGAGTTACACAGGTCGAGGTCATGATCAAATTACGCTTCCCAGCATAAACATTTTTATTCTCAATATTGATCATTAAAGTTTTTCAATTTTCTTAGTACTTCTTTCCTAACAGTTCACCTTACCAAAGCGCAATATGCAGATATTAAGGATAAGAGAATCTTTCTCCCAGATTCTTCCCTTCAACAAAGAGGTCAACAGTATCCGTGTCCCCTACTCAAATTGGAGCCATGCTTAGATTTCAGCATTGCCAGTCCAAAAAGGGGTTTCACCTTCCCATTGTTACAGAAGAGTGGTTCTCTTTGTCTGTCTTCTCCAAACATTTATATTCCTAATGCAATATAAAGCATACAGTTCAGGTAAATATTCTTCTCAGAATGTAACTCACTTTGCTCTAACTTGAAAGCCAGATGAAATATGGCCATGGGTGAAGGGCTCCATCTTTCCTTTTTTTTTTTTTTTTTTTTTTTTGAGTCAGAGTCTCGCTCTGTCGCCCAGGCTGGAGTGCAGTGGCATAATCTCGGCTCACTGCAACCTCCACCTCTTGGATTCAAGCGATTCTCCTGCCTCAGCCTCTCAAGTAGCTGAGACTACAAGTGCACACGACCACCCCAGCTAATTTTTGCATTTTCAGTAGAGACAGGGTTTCACAATGTTGGCCAGGATGGTCTCAATCTCTTGATCTCATGATCTGCCTGTCTCAGCCTCCCAAAGTACTGGGATTACAGGCATGAGCCACCGGGCTCAGCTGGGCTCCATCATTCAAAAGTGTATTATCTGAACCTGTGTGACAGTTAATTTTGTGTGTCAATTTGGCTGACCCACAGCGCCCAAATAGTTGGTCAAAAATTATTCTGGTTGCTTCCATGAGGTTGTTTTGAATGAGATTAACATTTAAATTAGTGGACTTTGAGTAAAGTAGATTGCCCTCCATAATGCAGGTAGGCCTCATCCAGTCAGCAGGAGGCCTAAATTGAACCAAATGACTGGCCCTTCCCAAGCAGAAAGGAATTCCCCGGCAGACTCTAACTGCACCATCAACTCTCCTGGGTCTCCAGTTCCCAGCCCACCCTACAGAAACGGACTTGCCAGCTCATTTCAACAGCAGCAGAAGTTTGGTTCTAGGAACACTCCCAAAACTGTGTGAACCAATTCCTGGTAATAAATATCTTTTTAGATATAGATGATTAGATATAGATATAATAGATGAGAGATAGATATCGATGATATGGATATAGATATTGATAGATTTTAGATATATATAGATCATATATATACAGATACAGATGATATTAGATATAGATGATGTAAATATAAGTTATATAGATATAGATAGATATAGACACAGATGGATATAAAGATACAGATATATCTCCTGTAGGTTGTGAAGAACCCTGATTAATACAGTCTGCCACACACACTTTCTGGATTCCCTTGCTTTGTGTCCTTGGCAATGCCTGCAGACCCCAACCTTAGATTGTCATTCAACTCACATCTTTGCACAGACTCTGTCTGCTTTTTGACTACCTCGTCTTCTGACCTACCTTGGTCTCTACCTGTGTTTGCCTTGGTGGCTGCCCCATCTCATATATCTGACCTCAGCTGAGCCCAATTTTCTGCTCCAATACTTCATCTTGCATAAAATAGGATGAACCAATAAGGTACATCAAAAGAGAGATTACATTTCTAGGAGCCAACTCACATGCTGGTGCATATCATGTCCCTGTGGTGTTCAGACTTTCTATCTGCCATTAAATGAGAGTCTCATATCTGTTTCTTATTTGGATCCAAATACACTGTGGTAGTGGCTTCCTCGGCACAGAATCTGACTGTCCACTTGTAGCGTCGTGCATGATGCCATGCAGAAATGCAGCACGTCCCACAAAAGACGATCCGATAGTCCTGTCTGAAGATGAGGCCTCAGAGGGAAATGGCCTCTACAATAATGACTTTAGATGCTTTTACACAGAATTTCAGTGCTTCAAGGATTTTCCAGTGCTGACATTTTTGTCTTCATAACACAGAAGACTTTTCTGTTTTTGCTTTGTTTTGTTTGCACTTTGATAGCTATAGAAACAATTGTATAAATTTTCATTAGAATGAGCAGAGTGTCAGGGTTATGCACATTAATTGTACTAAAAATTATACATTGATTAAAAGAGGGATAAATGCAAGCATAGGCCGGGGGTGGTGGCTCATGCCTGTAATCCCAGCACTTCAAGAGGTTGAGGGAGGTGGATCACTTGAGGTCAGGAGTTTGAGATCAGCCTGGGCAAAATGGCAAAACGCTGTGTCTACTAAAAATACAAAAATTAGCCAGGCATGGTGGCGGGCACCTGTAATCCTAGCTACTTGGGAGCCTGAGGCAGGAGAATCGCTTGAACCTAGGAGGCAGAGTTTGCAGTGAGCAGAGATCATGCCACTGCACTACACCCTGGGCCACAGAGCAAGACTGTCTCAATAATAATAATAATAATAATAATAATAATAATAATAATAAATAAAGTTTTTGAGCCCAGGAGTTTGAAACCAGCCTGGGTAACATAGAGATCCCATCTCTATTATGCTTTATATATATGATATATACATATATACACACACACACACACATATGATATATAGATATATATATATAGATATATAGATATATATATATAAAATAAATGTTTAGTCATTCACAAAAGCAATGATTTTTCCACGGCTTACCACTTAGGGATAAATACAGAGTTTAAATAAAACATTTTATTTTAAAAGTACTATGTGTGAGGCCGGGCGCAGTGGCTTACACCTTTAATCCCAGCACTGTGGGAGGCCAAGGCGGGCAGATCATGAGGTCAAGAGATCGAGACCATCCTGGCCAGTATGGTGAAACCCCGTCTCTACTAAAAATACAAAAATTAGCCAGGCGTGGTAGCACACGCCTGTAGTCCCAGCTACTCAGGAGGCTGAGGCAGGAGAATAGCTTGAACCAGGAGGCGGAGGTTGCAGTGAGCCGAGATCATGCCACTACACTCCAGCCTGGTGACGGAGCGAGACTCTATCTCAAAAAAAAAAAAAAAGTACCATGTGTGACTTTTTTGCTCAGTTAACAAATACTTATTGAGTATCTTCTATATGTAACCAAAAATAAATGTACCTTTCCTAAGTCTGGCTGAATGTGCGTCATACATAAAACCTAGTCTTAAATAATATAATTAGATAATCCTTATCATCATCTTCATCAACACCAAGTTACTCTTGCAAAAAAGGGAAGGGCAGGATTTATTGAAAGAATGCTTGACTAACATTCTAATCCTGTCATGTCCTTGCCTTTCAAGTAATCAAGCACATATATAAATTATAATATCATATTCGAGTGTACTTCCTAACTTGCTCTCTATGGCAAATTTCATCAGACCCATGTATATACTAATCTATGCTACTTGGCTGAATTAAAGCAAAAAGAAACACTTTCCAGAATCCCAATACCTGCTATGGATCTAAAATTGCAATGGTACATACTACACAAATACTATTCCTCAAGCCATACAGTCAATAGGCCCAGAAGAGCCCATAGGATTCCTTTAATAAACTACAGACTCAATGAGATAGCTCAGGTTTGAGATAAAGGGTAATAAAGGTTCATGACCTGATAGAATAGTTTTACCTGAGGTGTCTGAAGGTTCTGAAGGGCAGGTTTGCACATAATTAAATATCAAGGAGTGCAGGGCACTCTGCATGCCTCCTCCTATGTCTCTCTCTCCACCTGACCATTGTTGGAATAAGAATATGTCTCAGAAGCAACCATATATTCCATGCGAATTCTTTTCCCTCCAGCAGAGTGAACAAAAACTGATGTGGAAACCCAGATATAACAGAGTCGGGATTACCCAGGAAGGTTCAGCGTCTGAGTGTGCGGCTGGGTCCCAGTGGATAACGTTATCTATTACTTAGCTAAACTGGCTGATAGCTCCACTCATAGGCTGAGGCAAGAAGCTCCAGAAGTTCTCCCCATCCCTCTCCATGGGCCCAGGACACTTTTTCCAGATTCTCCTCCAGCACACCTTCCCCACTGCTCCCCATTTTTTCTGTGGTGTTGTTCTTATTCACTGCCCCCTCCCTTGACACTCCCGACTGACTGTGCTTGCAAGCCTGGCGTCTTGATGAGATCTCAACTTCACCACCCTTTTGTTTTGTGTCTGGTGATGGGCTGGCCTTTCCCATTTCAAGGCTCTTCCTAAGCTCCAGAAACTCCACATTGCCTGTGAGGAAGAATGGACAGCCAGGAACAGGTGACGAATGATATACCTGTTTAATACTTAAGTTCCATGTCCCAGACCCGTATTATTAAACTGGGTTCCCATGGAGTCCTGGGGTTATGTTCAGGTGTTTTAGGGCACTGAAAAAGGGATCTTGACCTCTATCTCACACCCTGTGTTAGTCAGGGGTCTCCAGAATAACACAGCCAATAGGATGTGTTTATAAATGCAAAGAGGTTATTATAAGGAATTGGCTCATGCCGTTATGGAGGCTGGCAAGTAAATATCTGCACTGTGGGCTGCAGGCTGGACACCCAGGAGAGTCAAGGGTGCAGAGGACGTCCGAAGGCAGACTGCTGGAGAATTCACTCTTGCTCAGGGAGGCCAGACTTTTGGTTCTGTTCAGGCCTTCAGCTGATTGCATGGGGCCCAGCCACATTTTAGAGGGCCATCTGCTCTACTCAAAGTCCACTGATTTAAATATTAAACTCATCCCAAAACATCCTCTAAGTTGACACATAAAACTAATCATCACACACCATAATATTGCAGATCTAAAATGAAAAGACAATAATGCATTTTTTAAAAATAGACTCTTTTCTTGCCTGTGTGTTAGAGAAATATATTAAACAAAACACACACCAGGCCAGACGCAGTGGCTCATGCCTGTAATCCCAGCACTTTGGAAGGCCAAGGCGGCTGGATCATGAGGTTAGGAGATCGAGACCATCCTGGCTAACATGGTGAAACCCCGTCTCTACTAAAAATACAAAAAATTAGCCAGGCGTGGTGGCGGGTGCCTGTAGTCCCAGCTACTCTGGAGTCTGAGGCTGGAGAATGGCTTGAACCTGGGAGGCGGAGCTTGCAGTGAGCCAAGATCGTGCCACTGCACTCCAGCGTGGGGGACAGAGCGAGACTCCGTCAAAAAAAAAAAAAAATCAAAAAGGATGTAATGCAAAAAGGAAAAACTGAAAAACTGTATTATACTACTGTACATGAAAATTGAGAATTCCTGTCCCCCAAAAGATACCATTAGAGAGTAAGAAGGCAAGGCACTAGATGGGATAATACATTTTCCAATAAATATATCCTATAAAGTATTCACATCTAGAAGATATTTTTTTAAGTATCTGTGAATCAGTGAGAAAAAAATAGACACCCCAATAGAAGAAGTGGGCAAATTACTTGAACAGGCACATCACAAAAGTGGTTACGTAATTGGCAAATAAATACCATAATGTGCTCTTACTGCCCACTACCAGAGGGGTTAAAATGAACGAGTCTGAAAATTTCAAGTCTGAAGAGCGAAGAAAGCTCTTTCACAGGGGTGAGAATGTAAATTGATACAACTGGTTTTGGAAAAAGGTTGTTATGTACAAGCAAAGTAGCATATTTGTATACCCTGTGACATAGGAATTCAACTTCTCTGTATAAATTCAACAGCTAGGCAGATACATCCATATCAAAAGACTTGTATAAGAATGTTGATAGTAGCAGTTTCATACTTACTGAAAAACTAGAAATAACCCAAATGCCCAATAGCAGAATGGAGAAATAGATGGTGGTATATTTCATTGAGAATAAAATGATCTACAGCCACAAGCAGCACCTGAATGAATCTCACAACCACAAATATGAGTGAAAGAAGCCAACACAAAAAAGAGGAGCTACTGCATGCTTACCTTTATAAATAAGTTCAAAAGCAGGGAAAAATGTATCCATGTTGTTAAAAGTCAAGAGCAAGGCTACCCTTGACGGAGACGGATATTGACAACAGAGGCTCCGGGAGGCTTCTGGGGTTCTGGAAGTGTTCTTTTTCCTGATGTGGTCCCAGGTTTCACGGGTGTAATTTTTTAATTAAAAAATGCAATAAACAGCCAGGCACAATGTCTCACACCTGTAATCCCAGCACTTTGGGAGGCCGAGCCAGGTGGATTGCCTGAGGTCGGGAGTTTGAGACCAGCCTGGCCAGCATGGTGAAATCCTGTCTCTTCTAAAAATACAAAAATTAACCGGGAGTGGTGGTGCGCACCTGTAATCCCAGCTACTCGGGAAGCTGATGCAGGAGAATAGCTTGAACCCGGGAGGCGGAGGTTGCAGTGAGTGGAGACTGCACCATTGCACTACAGCCTGGGCAACAGAGCAAGACTCCATTTCAAAAAAAAAAAAAAGCAATAAACTATATTTATGATTTGTGCATTCTTCTCAAATTTTTTTGGTGAAATAATCCATTTAAGCATTATTATAGAATACAGGGCAATAAATGATATGTTACTAGAAGAAAAAAATACAACAGAAAGTCTTCCTAAATTGAAGTTGGTTTACTACTATCACTTCCTTAAACCCACAGGGCCTGTCATTCTTTCATGGAACCATTACAATGCGAAGCAAAATTGAAATAATTTGCATGCAAACAGTAGGCAAGGTTGATAAGACATCCTGTGTTGATTCTGCTGATCAATGCTGACAGGTGAGTTAAAGTACTTCTTACTAACTCCATTTTACTGTTTTATTTATCTTAATAAGGCAACAATAAAAAAAATAAAGGACCATTAATAATTTAGGAATACATTTTTCTGGGGATAAGAAAGTCTTCGATGGACTTAATTTTTAAATGACATTTATAAATCACCTAATCCTTTTATTCTAACTGGTGCCAAGAGTGAAAATGCCTGTGCTTCAGTGAGCCTAATTCATCCTAGATAAAAGGGAGATCAGGTTAGATACTAAAATGTCAGACAACGGGTAAGAGAAACTCACAGCCCTTAAAGAAAACTCTGTGGAAACTTAGACCTTTGGGAAAATCAGACATTAATAGAGATGAAGAAAATCAAATTCAGAGACCTGCCACATTTTCAAAATTTTAATATAATGTATTTTACTGTATTTTATGATAAAATGTGCGTAACATAAAATTTACAATGGTGTCAATGTTTGAGTATACAGTTCAGTGACATTAGCTACCCTAACATTGTACAAGTATCTCCGCCATCCATCTCTAGAACTTTCTTTTTTTTTAGAAACAGGGTCTTGCTCTGTTGCTCTGGCTGGAGTGCAGCGGCACAATCATGGCACACTGCAGGCTCGACCTCCTAGGCTCCAGAAACCCTCCCACTTCAGCCACCTAGGTAGCTGGACTACAGATGCATGCCACCGTGCCTGGCTGTTTTTTTATTTTTTTATTATTATTATTACTATTTTTGAGACAGAGTCTCGCTCTGTCACCCAGGCTGGAGTGCAGTGGCGCGATCTCGGCTCACTGCAAGCTCCGCCTCCTGGGTTCACACCATTCTCCTGCCTCAGCCTCCCGAGTAGCTGGGACTACAGGCGCCCGCCACCATGCCCAGCTAATTTTTTGTATTTTTAGTAGAGACGGGGTTTCACTGTGTTCGCCAGGATAGTCTCGATCTCCTGACCTCGTGATCTGCCCGTCTGGGCCTCCCAAAGTGCTGGGATTACAGGTGTGAGCCACTGCGCCTGGCCTATTTTTTTTATTTTTTTAGAGACAGGGTCTTGCTACATTGCCCAGCCTGTTCTCGAACTTCTGGGCTCAAAACATCCTCCCACCTCGACCTCCAAAAGTGCTGGGATTACAGACATGAACCACTGTGCCCAGCCTCCACAACATTTTCATCTTGCAAAACTTAAATTCTATACCCATTGAACACTAACATTCTCCTCATCTTCCTTCAGCCCCTGACAACCATCATTTTACTTTGGTCTCTATGAATTTGACTACTCTAGGTACCATACAAGTGGAAACATACAGAATTTGCCTTTTTGACTGGCTTATTTCATAATGTTCTCAAGGCTTATCTATGTCATAGCACATGTCAGAATCCCATGTCTTTTTAAGGCAGAATAATGTTCCATTGTGTGCACAGAACACATTTTGTTTATGGTTTCATCAACACGGGGTTGTTTCCACCTTGTAGCCATTGTGACACATCTTCAATTTGAGGGTTTTTTGTGATCAAATAAAGATGGCCGCATATTCTTCATCACTCCTCTCATCAACAGGTGAGACTGGGCAGGAGCAGTGGCTCATGCCTGTAATCACAGCAGTTTGGGAAGCCAAGGTGATTGGATCACTTGAGGTCAGGAGTTCAAGACTAGCCTGGCCAACATGGCAAAATCATGTCTCTACGAAAAAAAGAAAAAAAGAAAAAGAAAAAACATATTAGTCAGGCGTGGTGACAGGTGCCTGTGATCCCAGCTACTCAGGAGGCTGAGGCAGGAAAATTGCTCAAATCCAGGAGACGGAGGTTGCAGTGAGCCAAGATCACGCCATTTCACTCCAGCCTGCGCAATAGAACAAGACTCTGCTTCAAAAAAAAAAAAAAAAAAAAAAAAAAAAAAAAAGGCGGGATTGATGTTCTCTGCCCTGAAATCTGGGTAAGCTTTATGCCTGTTTAACCAATGTGGTAGAGCAGAAATGAAACTGGGCTAGTGTCTGGGCCCAGGCTTAAAACGCTGACAGCCTCCTTCCTTCTCTCTGAAGACCACGATGCTGGAGAGACCACAGATGTGTGTTCCGTCCTCTGTGCCAGTTGAGCTCTGCATTCCAGCCATCCCAGACAAGATGCCAGACACGGGAAGAAAGCCACCTGGGACCCGTGAGACCAGCCCTTCCACTAGATGTAGAAGAAAACTCAGTCACTGTCACCAGTAGCTGAAGAGTCACCAAGCTGACCTGTGCTCAAATTTCTGGCCTGCAGAATCCTCAGATATGATAAAATGGTTCTTTGAAGCTGGTAAGTTTTGGGGTAGTTTGTAATACAAGAATAGATAACCAGCACTACCTTGTCTCTGAACCTTCGGAAAATCCCTGAAGCCTTGCAGTGAAATCTCCCACTAAATTAGGGATATCAGATCTTTAAATACCTGAAGGAGTTCATGGCAGGAGAAACCTCCCCAGGGCCAGACTATGAAATATCTGCTCATTCCCAAGCAGGTGTGAAGGAGCAGCCAGACCTCCAGAAACATTGTGAACTTTTGGCCCTATGATCCTGAATTCACTCACTCTATCAAACGCATGTTTTAGGCTAAGCATTGTGCTAGGCACCTGGGTGACCAAGGCGAGTAAGTCACCTACCTGCCGTCCCTATCACCGATCTTCCAATTCTCACCAATACCTTAACCTCAGCTATGTTCTCCGCCTCTTCACCATCCTCCATCCTCCAGCTCCTTATTCCAGGATCAACAGATACATTGGGCCAGGTGCCATGGCTCATGCCTGTAATCCCAGCACTTTGGGAGGCCGAGGTGGGCATATCATGAGGTCAGGAGTTTGAGACCAGCCTGGCCAGTACGGTGAAACTCCATCTCTACCAAAAAAAAAAAAATTAGCCGGGAGTGGTGGCACAAGCCTGTAATCCCAGCTGCTTGGAGGGTTGAGGCAGGAGAATCGCTTGAACCCAGGAGGCAGACGTTGCAGTGAGCCTAGATCGCGCCACTGCACTCCAGCCTGGACAATGGAGTGAGACTCTGTCTCAAAAAAAAAAAAAAAAAAAAAACAGATACACTGACAGATACAGTGTTTTACTGAAGGCCGGGACATTTTGTGAGCTCTCTTAATATATGACTGTAGCTCTAAAATCACCTCTCCAAGGAAAGAGTCCCTTGGCAAGCAAGGAAGCAAATGAGAGAAGGAGAGGGAGAGGGAGAGAGAGAGAAAAAAGGCAGGCAGGCAGGAAGGAGAAAGAGAGAGAGGGACAGAGAAAGAAAGAAAAGAAAGAAAGAAAAGAAAGAAAGAAAGAAAGAAAGAAAGAAAGAAAGAAAGAAAGAAAGAAGAGAAGGAAGGAAAGAGAGAGAGAAACAAAGAAAGGGAGAAAGAGAGAAAGAAAGAGATAGAAGAAAGGGAGGGAAGGATGGGTGAAGAGAAAGGAAGGGAGGAAGGAAGGGAGGAAGGAAGGAAGGGAGGGAGGGAGGGAAGAAGGGAAGAGGGATGGAGGAAGGAAGGGAGGAGAAGGGAAAAGGAAGGAAGGAAAGGAGGAGGAAGAGAAGAGCAAAGAAGGAAGGAAGGAAGAGAAAGGAAGAAAGGAGATCCAGCCAGGTACTGCTTAATACTAGCATTTTCTAATTAATTTTGTTTGTTCATTTTGCTTGTACAGTCTACTAGAAGTTGTCCAGTGTGCATTTTAGAATTCATGAGAGAGACAGAAACTCACCGTTAACTTAGTCTAAGATAACACAGTGAATTCAAAGGGAAACCTGAGCAGAATAGAGATAGCTCTTAGGGAAAACATTTCTCACTTTGTACAAGATATAGCAAATCAATGTTTTTCTAATAGGGCTTTAACTGCTTCCCAAGCATGGCATGATCCGTTTCCCATGTTTAGATTTGTTTTATTTCAGAAGCAAAGCCAGTGAAGTCTTGCTCTACAGGAGCTCCCTTACCTGACAATGCAGAATGAGTTCATTCTGAAGTCAGGGGACGATGTTTACATCTCCTGGTTTTCTCCTGGGGCTGTCATTTGCCATGGGCATGATGACCTCTGTGTATAGACTCAGCGTTTCTTGTTCCAGGGCCCCCAGGTGGAAGCTGGCATATGTGAGCAGACTCATCCTCATCGGAAGAGAGTATCTAGAAGTGGCCCTGGTGACATTAGCCACTGGGGAGCTGTAGGAGCAACCCCTGAGCACTGAGATGCCTCCACGGCAGCAGCCTTCTCCTCTTTCCATCAGATCTGCTGAGGTCTGATACAGGGCTTCTCTCTCATTTCTCTTATTTACAATGAATTGGTATAGAAGCCCTGTTATCAACTTAGTTCATTCTAGTCCATTACACCCATCATTAACAGTGGCTTGATGTACTTAGAACACCCAGAAAATACCTAGAGCCTCCTCGACCCAAGTATCACAAATTTTAAACCAACAAGATGTTGCTAGGGTACTTGTATTAGTCAGGATTCTCCAGGGACACAGAATCCATAGAGACATATGAAAAGAGATTTATTATTAGAGATTGACTCACATGATAATGGAAGGTGAGAAGTCCCACAGCCTTCCATCTGCAAGGGAGAGGACCAGAAAATCAGGTGGTGTAGTTCCAATCCAAGCTCAAAGGCCTGAGAACCAGGAGAGCCAAGGGTGTAAGTCCCAGTCTGAGTAAAAAGACTCAAGAGCCAGAAGCTCTCATGCCCAAGGGCAGCAGAAGACAGATGTCGCAGCTCAAGCAAAGAGAGCAAGCTCACCCTTCCCCCATATGTTTATTCCATCTCAGCCTTCAACAGACTGGGTGATGCCCACGCATATTGGTGAGGGGACATCCACCTTACTCAGTCTACAGATTCAAACGCTAATGTCGTCCAGAAACACCAGCACAGACACACCCAGAAATCATGATTTACCAACCCCCTGGGCATCTCTTAGCCCAGTCAAACTGACACATAAAATTAACTATGACAGCACTCCCACGCCTGGCAGGACGCACACAACCGTAGCAGTGAACTCTGGAGAACCAGCAAAGAATATAGCTGAGGGACAAGGGGTTGGCGAGAACTGGAACATCAATGACAGTGAACATTGATCAATGCCTTCAGAATTGTGCTATTGCACCAAACCCACCACATCAGAACCCCTTGGAAAGGGACACAGCCCATAATAAGTAAGCCCCTATGGCCTTTGAATGTGGGTTTAGCCTACTGATTCAGGAGTCACATCATAACCAAATTGCTCCCCCTAGCTCCATCTGTACCGGGTCCCATCTCCCTCTCATTTGACATCACCCCACCAGTGGATTCCAGCACCCTTCCCAACAGAATCTCCCCAAGTTGTGATTGGTGTATCTTTTTTTTTTTTTTTTTGAGACGGAGTCTCGCTCTGTCGCCCAGGCTGGAGTGCAGTGGCGCAATCTCCACTCACTGCAAGCTCCGCCTCCCGAGATCACGCCATTCTCTTGCCTCAGCCTCCGAGTAGCTGGGACTACAGGCGCCTGCCACCACGACCAGCTAATTTTTTGTATTTTTAGTGGAGACGGGGTTTCACCATATTGGCCAGGCTGGTCTGAAACTCCTGACCTTGGGATCCTCCCGCCTTGGCCTCCCAAAGTGCTGGGATTACAGGTGTGAGTCACCATGCCTGGCCTCCTTTTAGTGTGTGTGTGTGTGTTTTTGTTTTTTGTTTTTTTTTGAGACGGAGTCATGCTGTTGCTCAGGCTGGAGTGCACTGGCGTGAACTCAGCTCACTGAAACCTCTGCCTCCTGGGTTCAAGCGATTCTCATGCCTCAGCCTCCTGAGAAGCTGGGATTACTGGCGCCCACCACCTTGACTGGCTAATTTTTGGATTTTTTTTTTTTTTTTTAAGATGGAGTCTCTCACTGTTGCCCAGGCTGGGGTGCAATCGCGCGATCTCAGCTCACTGCAACCTCTGCCTCTCGGGTTCAAGCGATTCTCCTGCCTCAGCCTCCCGAGTAGCGGGGATTACAGGCACTCGCCACCACACCCAGCTAATTTTTTGTGTTTTTTAGTAGAGACAGGGTTTCACTATGTTGGCCAGGCTGGTCTCAAACTCCTGACCTCGTGATCCTCCCACCTCGGCCTCCCAAAGTGCTAGGATTACAGGCGTGAGCCACAGCACCTGACCAATTTTTGCATTTTTAATAGAAATGGGGTTTCACCATGTTGGCCAGGCTAGTCTCAAACACCTGGCCTCAATTGATCTGCCCAGCTTGGCCTCCCAAAGTGCTGGGATTACGGGCGTAAGCCACCGTGCCTGGCCAGTAATCAGTCATTTCTTATCCTTAGGCCTTCAAGCTTAGGAACCCGGCCAGAGACTCTTACTGAGAAGTTAAGAAAAAAATATATATATATTTATTACCAAGCCAATGACTGTCAATGATCATTTTCCTCTGCTGAATAGGTTAATTGTTCATGAGCTTATTTTTGGTTAGATATACCAAACATGGCCAGGCGCAGTGGCTCACTCCTATAATCCCAGCACTTTGGGAGGCTGAGGCAGGTAGATCACCTGAGGTGAGGAGTTCAAGACCAGCCTGGCCAACATGGTGAAACTCCGTCTCTACTAAAAATACAAAAATTAGCCAGGCCTAGTTGTGGGTGCCTGTAATCCCAGCTACTCAGGAGGCTGAGGCAGGAGAATTGCTTGAACCCGGGAGGTGGAGGTTGCGGTGAGCTGGGATCACACCATTGCACTCCAGGCTGGGCAACAAGAGCGAAACTCTGTCTCAAAAAAAAAAAAAAAAAAAAAAAAAAAACAAACTGCATGGTTTTAATATCACAATGATGCCATTGGACTTTATAGAAGGCAAACGGGAAATGGAGCCTGGGTTTCCAAATAAATTATCATAAAATACTCCATAATTCGGTGTAATAAAAGGATTCACAAAAAAATCTTTAATAAGTATTTGTTCACTTAAGGGTGCTCCACCTTAAGAAATTACTGTCAGGTCTTGGCAGAGAATGGGGAGAAGTTTGTGGGAGGAAAGAAGCCTGAAATTCAAATATTTTCCTTTTCGCCTACATATTTCTCTTAACTTCTCTTTGGAAGGCATGTTTTATGATTACTAATAAACATCTATGGTTCAAGGTTCAGATACAGCTCCCTTGAGGTGCCAATTCTGTAAGTAGGATGCATCTTTTTTCCTTGCCCCGACTTGTAAATGTCTGGGTTTTTTTTTTCTTTTACATAAAATCTCTCTCCCATTCCACCCCACATTTTGAGTAATAACTTGCCTCTACAGAAATATAAAGACCTCGAAAGTGCTTCTGATAAAAATGTCATTACAATAAAATATGAAGAATATTGGTGGTCTGTTTTTCATGATTTGTGATAAGCACCTCTTATTTCCTCTTTGAAGCTAAAGGAATTTTAGACAGAAAAGAGGTAACCTATGACCTCCTTCCTTTCTTTTTTCTTTTTCGAGAGGGAGTCTTGCTCTGTTGACCAGGCTGGAGTGCAGTAGAGCGATCTTGGCTCACTGCAACCTCCGCCTCCCAGGTTCAAGCAATTCTCCTGCCTCAGCCTCCCGAGTAGCTGGGATTATAGGCGTGTGCCACCACGCCCGCTAATTTTTTTGTATTTTTAGTAGAGACAGGGTTTCACCATATTGGCCAGGCTGGTCTCAAACTTCTGACCTTGTGATCCGCCCACCTTGGCCTCCCAAAGCGCTGGGATTACAGGTGTGAGCCACTGCGCCAAGTCGACCCTCCTTCCTTTCTTACTCTATTGGCAGGAGAAACTATTGTAGGTCCCTCCAAACTCCTAGTGCAAGAGGAAAGAAGGAGAGTGGAAAGAATCATAGATTGCAAGTAGTGGGAAGAACAGAAAGTACAAACAAAGAAAATGAGTCTAAGGCTAAGCCATCTACATCTACCAACAATCTCTGTACCCTTCTCTTTTCAGTGAGGACTTACTGGGCATCTTCAACGTTCAGATGTGTGTAAGGCCCTAGAAAAACCAAAATGAATAACACACAGTTTCTGCATGCAAGCTCTTGCCACACCGGGGAAGATGGTCTCTACATTTCAGTTCCCAGCAGTCCTATCATCATTCAGTTGCACATGCCTGAATTTCTTTTTGTGAGCAGGCTTTTTGTGAGTCTACTGAAAAAGGTCAGGAAGACAAACAGCCTCCTTTAAAATACTGAATACATTGGAAGGGTAAACAGTACGTTGAATTGGTCTTGCAATATCAGCATTTCCAATTTTTGCCATTAAATGTTTATAAGGATTTTAGATTTCTGGTGATGGATATTCTTTAACAAAATTAATTATAATGAAAACTTGGGAATGGTTCCTGTCTCTTTTCCCAAATAAATGTTTGCCTTGATTTATGCCCATTTTAATGCAAAAATTTTTCTCCATCACAGTCCTGAATACTACGACTTGTCTCAAACAAGAATTCTTGTTTTTATCATCTCAAGTCATTGAGAGGGAAATGTGGTTTTTTATTTAGCTTCTCAGTTGCTAATCAATCGCTAATTATCTTTAACCATATTGACCTTCTCCCACTGGTTTTGCCATAAAGATTAATGAGTGACATTACAGGGAGTACAATTTCATGCATTGAAAAGAATGGATTCATACATTATTCACTCCACATAAATACATGCACTTTTACTTGGAACTGTAAAAGATCAGAGAAAGAAGCACTGAGGAGAGATACAATCTGACCAAGGCAAGAACTGGGACAGGAAAATTATATACGATGGAAATGGAGAAAGACAGACCAATCTCTGCACAAATGAAGCTGCTTGGAAGGAAGCAAGAACATGAGGGAAGACAAATAAATAAGTGCCTCCAACTGTGTGTACATCCTCATGGTGTGTGGCAGAATCCTGAGCCCCAGAGTCTTGCCTGGTCAAGCATCACACCTGCAGCCCCCTCTGCTGGCTCCCAATGGGTACATCTGCAAAGAGCGAGTCCAGGCAAATGAACACTCTATTAAGATCCTCTGGTTGGCCCCCATGCTCTCTGGTTTCCTATCCTATGAATAGTCAAAAAAAACAAAACAAAACAAAACAAAAGTTTCTTCTGAACTAGAGGAAAAATAAATAAAAATAAATGGCCTCCTGTGGGCTTCTTTTCCTTCAAATACCTTTTGTTTTCTAGTTAGCTACCTAAAGAAGGAAGAGACGGTGCATCTTCCAGATCGAAATAAACTCTGGCTTCTGTTGGGTCATGAAGAAGAGAGGGAATGGGAAGAAATCTAAAATGAGAATCCGAAGAATATCCTCCAAAAGAGCTACTATTGTCCCCAGTTCTTGACACAGAGCTTCAATAACCTTTGGAATTTTCTGAGCAGTACAAGTGCCTTTGTTAAGCTAATGAGGTGACGCAGGTCAGGCCCCCTTCATGATGGGGCTATCACCAGGAAGACCAAGCAGGTAGATACAGGGTTGGGACTTTCAGCTGCCGGACCTCCGGGAAGAGGCTGGAGATTAAGTTCAATCGGGCAGCCAGTGATTTACTGAGTCAATGAAGCCCCAGTAAAGTCTTTGAACACCAACTCAGCGCAGCTTCCTCCTGGTCAGTGCACACATGGATGTGCCAGGATGGTGAAGCGCTCCAACTCCCTGAGGAAGGTGTGACAGCTCTGCTTGCCATGACTGGATTCCTGACCCACAAAAACAGCTAACTAATAAATGTTTGTTGTTTTAAGCCACTAAATTTTGGGGTAATTTGTTACACAGCAATAGATAGCTAATATGCATCCCAAGAGGTAAAAATAATTATTCATTGAGTAACTTCACTGTGAAATTTTAGTACAGGAAATGCAAAGAGAATATGTTTAAAACAACTGGAAAGGAAAATGTAGAACATCTACAAAGAACAAAGATTAACAAACATCAGAAAATAACCAATCAATAAAAGGCTAAGAGACAATAAGCAACTGCCTAAAAGTTGACACCCAGTTACTATCATCAAAGAGTGAAGGGAAAATAAAGACACATCAGAGACTATCTGCAACTCACAGATCCCTGCTTAACAAATTTTTTTTTTTTTTTTTTTTTTTTTGAGAGGGAGTTTTACTCTTGTCGCCCACGCAGTGAGCCGAGGTCGCACGGCGGCACTCCAGCCTGGCGACAGAGTGAGACTCCATCTCAAAAAGTAATAATAATAAATTGGGGGAAACTAAAAACACGTTGGAACTAAATATTGAAGAAAATACCACGTAAGGAAGGAAGTTATTAATCAGAGTTACATATTCTTTTTTTTTTTTTTTTTTTTTTTTTTGAGACTGAGTCTCACTCTGTTGCCCAGGCTGGAGTGCAGAGGCGCCATCTCGGCTCACTGCAAGGTCCGCCTCCCGGGTTCAAGCGATTCTCCTGCCTCAGACTCCCGACTAGCTGGGATTACAGATGCGCGCCACCACGCCCAGGTAATTTTTGTATTTTTAGTAGAGACGGGGTTTCATCATGTTGGCCAGGATGGTCTGGATTTCTTGACCTCGTGATCCGCCCACCTTGGCCTTCCAAAGTTCTGGGATTACAGGCACAAGCCACTGCGACCAGCCTAATCAGAGTTAAATATTCTTAAGTCGTGTGTGTGCGTGTGTGTGTGTGTGTGTGTGTGTGTGTGTGCGCCCGTAAAGAAAGGGGTCTCAATATGTTGCTCAGGCTGGTCTCAAACTCCTAGGCTCAAGGGATCCTTCCACCTTTGCCTCCCTAAGTGCTGGGATTACAGGATTACACGCATGAGCCACCAAGACCAGTTGACCGTTGAACAACATGGAGGGTTAGGGGTACCAATCCCTTGGGCAGTCAAAAATGCACTTATAACTTTTGACTCCCCCAAAACATAACTACTAATAGCCTACTGAGAGGTGAAGCCAGCTGGACTTCCTGGGTCCAGTGGGGACTTGGAGAACTTTTCTGTCTAGCTAAAGGTTTGTAAACGCACCAATCAGCACTCTGTAAAAACCCACCAATCAGTGCTCTGTGTCTAGCTAAAGGTTTGTAAAAGCACCAATCAGTACTCTGTAAAATTGCACGAATCAGTGCTCTTTGTCTAGCTAAAGGTTTGTAAAAGCACCAATCAGTACCCTGTAAAATTGCACGAATCAGCACTCTGTGTCTAGCTTAGGTTTGTAAACGCAGCAATATGCACTCTGTAAAAATGGACCAATCAGCACTCTGTAAAATGGACCAATCAGCAGGATGTGGGCGGGGCCAAATAAGGGAATAAAAGCTGGCCACAGGAGGCAGCAGCAGTAACCCCGTCAGTCCTCTTCGACTTTGTGGAAGCTTTGTTCTTTCACTGTTCACGATAAATCTTGCTGCGGCTCACTCTTTGGGTCTGCACTACCTTTATGAGCTGTAACACTCACCGGGAAGGTCTGCAGCTCCATTCCTGACATCAGCGAGACCACGAACCCACTGGGAGGAACAAACAACTCCAGACGCACCACCTTTAAGAGCTGTAACATTCATTGCGAAGGTTTGTGGCTTCACTCCTGAAGTCACCGAGATCACGAACCCACCAGAAAGAAGAAACTCTGGACACATCTGAACATCTGAAGGTACAAACTCTGGACACACCATCTTTAAGAACTGTAACACTCACTGTGAGGGTCTGTGGCTTCATTCTTGAAGTCATTGAGACCAAGAACCCACCAGAAGGAACCAATTCCAAACACAGAAGGATTAAAGCGAGCTGTATAAGGAGAAAGGGATCAATTCACCACAAAGATGATCACAACTTATGTGAACTCATGTGGCCTTAACAATATAGCCTCAAAACATGGAATTGTTTTTGAAAACATTCCAAGGAAAAATGGTCAAATCTACAGTCATACTGAAGAGTTTAATATATGTCTCTTACCAAGTGATATAACCAGCAGGAAAAAAAAAGGATTCAAAAAGTATAAACAAAACAATAAATAAGCCTAATCTAATGAGCATATATAGAACCCTGCACCCAATAATTATAGATGAATTTTCCTTTCAAGTACATTATACAGGGAACAATTACAAAAATTGATCACATTCTTAAGTTGTTCATGAATTTTTGACCAATGTAATTGAGTCAATATCATCCTGACCATGTTCGTTGATCATTAAGCAATAAAATCAGAAGCAAATATCCAAAAGTTCAACAAAAAAAAGTGATATAGTTACCACTTAAGAGCTTCTAAAATGTCATTGCAAACAAAGCTTTACGACTCAGCATACTCCCCTTCTCCTCCTGGAAATCATAAAGAAGCAGCAAGGAGAACCAAAGCCACTTTTATAAACCCCATTTTTTTTAGCGAAACCAGGAGACAGATATAACCCACAGACTACAAATTATCTACAGAAGCTTCCAAAAGCCACTGAAATGGGGCAAAAGTCACTCAAGAGGAACTGAAGAGAAGAAAACACAGTGGAAGTTAATCTTGTAAAACACCAGCAAAAACATGCTCCCTGGGGGTGAGGGAAAAACAAAAGGCAACAACTATATCCCTTATTTGCAGCAACTTACCCTCGATTTGCAACAGTGGGCATGGAAATGGCAGGGGTGGGGTGTCCTGTGTGGTTCAGTGAAACCAACAGCAGGGATAACACACATGAGTCATGTTTGTCTCTGTGACCGCCAGAATTCATCTTTCAAGTATAAAAATGACTAACAGTAAATAAACATACAAGAACTCAAGGAACATTGTTCCCATGAGTCTTCCTGAGGAGATTAATAAAGGATGAATCTCAGCCAACCAACTTAGGGAAATAACAGAAAAAAAAAATGGCTGACTATATAGAACTAAAACATAAACAACTATAAAGTTTAAACTAGTAGACTGTAACATGCATGTTATATTCCCTGACAGTGCAGAAAAGATTCGTTTAGTAGAAATGTGGCAGGAAAGTGAGAAGAAAGCATGGAAATTAGGATAAATTCATTGAATGCTTAATCCAAAATAGCCAGGAGTTCTAAAATACAGCTTAGAGCTAATAAAGTAAGTAAATTCTAAACATCCATTATAGTATTAAGACAATATGATGAATAATAATATTAATAAATGTAAAATAGGTGGTTGAGGAATGGAAATGGGGAAAAAAACAAGCTAATTTTATGATTGTTCTTAGAAACTAATAGATATTCTTTAAAGAAATAGAGTTCTGAGATAATTATATGATTATATAAAAGTAACCCTAAAATAAAAATACCAACTTTACTAATTACCCAAAAATTAAGAAAAGAAACAAAGCAAAGAGTTCACAGTTAACACTATATATATATTTTTTATTCTTTTTCTTTTTCTTTTTTTTTTTTAAACAGACTCTTGCTGTGTCGCCCAGGCTGGAGTGCAGTGGCGTGATCTCAGCTCACTGCAACCTCTGCCTCCCAGATTCAAGCAATTCTCCTGCCTCAACCTCCTGAGTAGCTGGGATCACAGGTGTGCGCCACCATACCCAGC
The DNA here is from genome assembly GCF_029289425.2 of Pan paniscus. Taxonomy (NCBI): domain Eukaryota; kingdom Metazoa; phylum Chordata; class Mammalia; order Primates; family Hominidae; genus Pan; species Pan paniscus. Next base: position 21,136,510 of record NC_073256.2, read on the forward strand.
TAAATTTTGTATTTTTAGTAGAGACAGGGTTTCACCATGTTGGTCAGGCTGGACTCAAACTCCTGACCTCGTGATCTGCCTGCCTCAGCCTCCCAAAGTACTGGAATTACAGGCGTGAGCCACTGCATCTGGCCAATACTATATTTTTAATATATTTTATTTTTTAGAGCAATTTTAGATCCACAGCAAAATTGAATGGAAAGTACAGAATTCCTATATACTTGCCCCCACATGCTCACAGCCTCCCCCATCAAAATCCCTACACAGAGTGCTATGTTTGTTACAGTCGATGAAACTACATTGAAACGTCATTATCACTCAGATCCCATAGTTTACATTTGGGTCACTCTTGGTATTGCACATTCTGTGGGTTTGGACAGATGTATGATGATGTGTATACACCATTATACCATCATACAAAGCAGTTTCATTTCCCCCCAAAATCCTCTGTGTTCTGACTGTTCGTCCCTCCCTCCCCACTAAGCCCTGGCAACCCACTGGTCTTTTTCCTGTCTCTATAGCTTTGCCTTTTCCAGAATGTCTTGAGTTGAAACCATACAGGATGTAGGCTTTTCAAATTGGCTTCTTTCACTTAGTAACCTGCATTTAAGTTTCCTCCTCTAAGTCTTTTCATGGCTTGATAGTTCTTTTGTGTGTGTGTGTGTGTGTGTGTGTGTGTGTGTGAGACAGTCTCGCTCTGTCGCCTAGGCTGAATTTCAGTGGCGCGATCTCGGCTCACTGCAACATCCGCCTCCTGGGTTCAAGCAATTCCCCTGCCTCAGACTCCCGAGTAGCTGGGACTACAGGCGTGTGCCACTAGGCCCAGCTAATTTTTGTATTTTTAGTAGAGACGGGATTTCACCATGTTGGTTGGCCAGGATGGTCTCTATCTCTTGACCTCATGATCCACCCACCTCGGCCTCCCAAAGTGCTGGGATTACAGGCATGAACCACCGCGCCCAGTGGATAGTTCATTTCTTTTAGCGCTAATAGTCCATTGTCTGGATATGCCACAGTGTGTATATATATCCACTGACTTATTGACGGACATCTTGAATGATTCCAAGCTTTGGCAACTATGAATAAAGCTGCTGTAAACATCCGTGTGAAGGTGTTTGTGTGGATATCAGTTTTCAGTTCCTTTGGGTAAATACCAAGGAGCACAATTGCTGGATCATATGCGAAGAATATGTTTAGTTTTGTATGAAACTGCCAAATCATCTTAATATTTGTAAACATAAAAACAATGCAAAGTGTTAAATAATATGATACAACCAAGATCAAACATCACTTTCATATTAATAAATGCAAGGGGACTATCATAAGAGACAGATTTTTAGATTGGATCACAAAACAAAATCTTATCATTTTAATCTTTAAAAAATGCTTACAATTTAGCATGCAGCCAACATACAGGCACTTTGTGTAGCTTTGCTCTTTGGAAACAGCTATCGTGACTAGAGTAGCCACTAAACACTGCGATTTATAGTTTAATTTGATCTGTCTCCCACTTGTGTACAATGGAGTGGATTCAAAAGCCAGACCGAGGCACACCTGGGCAGTCCAGGAGGTCGGCTCTGATCACCCACTTCCTTCGAGTTCTACTTGCCTGACCCTCCTCTGACTCCCTATACCTCCTCCACCCTTCATCCTGCTCCTATTCCTGTCTCCTAATCCGTACATGAGTTCACAGGTATCAGGTCAGGAATTCATCCTTCTCACACTCACAAAGATACAAATAAGACACTCTTTAAGAGACTTCAACAATGAGATACCACTTCACACCCATTAGGATGGCTATCATCAAAAAGCAAGACCAAAAAATATCAAATGCTGGTGAGATGTGGAGAAATTGAAACCCTCATGAACTGCTGGTGGAAATGTAAAATGGAGCAGCTGCTGTGGAAAACAATATGATGGTTTCTCAAAAAATCCAACACTGAATTACCATATGACCTGGCAACTCTGTTTCTAAGTAGGTGCCCAAAAGAATCGACAGGAGAGACTCAAACAGATACTTGTTCACCCAGCTTACTAGCAGCATTGTTCTCAATAGCCAAAAGGTAGAAGCAACCCATCTGTCTTATATTTGGATGAATGGATAAACAAAATGTGATCTATTCATACAATGGAATATTATCCAGCCTTAAAAAAGGAAAGCAATTCTGACACGTTACCACCTCGATGAACCTTGAAGACATTACACTAAGTGAAAAAAGACAGTCACAAACAAGACCGAGGAGTGGCCAGGCACGGTGGCTCACGCCTGTAATCCCAGCACTTTGGGAGGCCAAGGCAGGCAAATCACGAGGTCAGGAGATCGAGACCATCCTGGCTAACACGGTGAAACCCCCTCTGTACCAAAAATATAAAAAATTAGACGGGCATGACGGCAAGTGCCTGTAGTCCCAGGTACTCGGGAGGCTGAGGCAGGAGAATGGTGTGAACCCGAGAGGTGGAGCTTGCAGTGAGCCGAGATGGCGCCACTGCACTCTGGCCTGGGTGACAGAACAAGACTCGGTCTCCAAAAAAAAAAAAAAAAGTGAGGAGTTAGTGTTCAAAGGGGAAGATGAAACTGTGCTTAATGCCACTGAACTATACACTTCAAAATGGTGAAAGGGATAAATGTTACGTCCCATTTATTTTACCATAATAAAAAATAATTCAATCTTGAACGACTGGGTTTTGGGCTCAAGGCAAATAGAAGGGAACACACATTTTGAATAGTATGCAGAACAGAGTGGTCTCAGTCAGTCAATAACTGTTGTTTAAGTGCCTACTGTCCCTTACACTATAAAGGAAGTTCAACAGTCCATTTTGAGGACAAACCAGTAAAAAAGCAATTATAATGAAGAGTGGTAAGTGCTATCAGAGGATAAATACAAGCTAGCACATCGGAATGATGACACAGAGGACCTGCCCAGACCTGTGGACAAGTGTCCATGCAGTTTCTATGGAGCACAATAAACCTTGCCTGCAGTTCACACCTTTTGAAGAGTATATCAGTGCAGGGCAGGGGGACGGTCAACCAAGTAACATTTTTAATATTCCATGTGACATTAGCTTAAAAATGGGGGCTTTGATATGACATATGTATGAGGTTGGTATTCCTTCAAAAGAAATATGCAAAATCTTTTCTCCCTTAAGCCACATGTAGGGCATCTTATTAATACTGGTAGTTGGCTTATTGCAAGGTGCATAACAGAGACCTGGAAAGGGCACATTTCTCACAGCAGCACCTCCCTTTGATAGATGCAGGAGGCAGATAAGGCAGGCTCCCTGGAGAATCTCTGACCCGCCCCACAAGTGTTTACATCAGATGCTTTTGTAAACATGAGGGAACCTTCCGAGGGCCTTGTCTGGACTTGCCCACAATGTACTGGAGGCCCGCCTGTGCACTGGGAGAATGGGGTGGAGCCACTGGGATTTGCGCCTTATGCAGAGGGGAGGAGCCTGGCCTCTTCACCTCACGTATATGGGTCTGTTTGTGTCTGTGTGTGTTTTGGTGGCCTGGTATTCAATCTGTGAGGTGGGAGCTTATTGGCAGGACCCCCTTTTTTTTTTTGGCCAACAGCTTTCTTTTAATAAATCCCGCTCTCCTCACCTTTCAGTGTATTTGTGTGCCTAATTTTTCCTGGTCGTGTGGCAAAAACCTGGATTTTACATGAACTAAGGAGCAAAAAACTCCTGCATCGCTTTGATAGCTCCCCTGTTTGGGTGGCATGTCGGTGGTGCATGGAGCCTATTTTCCTTCATAAAAGCTTCTCATAGAGGAAGAAATGGGATTGAAAATGAGTATAGAGTTCTTATTTCTTTGGTTTGATAGTAGCATTACTGCTACCACCCGTAGTCCACGAAGAGAAATATCATCTGTAGGGTGACATGCTCTTTTTTAATGCTTTGGTCACATGTTGCCAAGTTCCTTCCAGAAAAGTTGGCCCACTCCTAAGCGATGCGTAGGAATTGGACACACTATTTTCTGGGAAAGAATATGGGGCAATTGGGCCAGGCGCGGTGGCTCAGGCCTGTAATCCCAGCACTTTGGGAGGCCAAGGTGGGCGTATCACAAGGTCAGGAGATCGAGACCCTCCTGGCCAACATGGTGAAACCCTCTCTACTAAAAATACAAAAATTACCTGGGCATGGTGGCACACACCTGTAATCCCAGCTACTTGGGAAGCTGAGGCAGGAGAATTGCTTGAACCAGGGAGTTGGAGGTTGCAGTGAGCCGAGATCATGCCACTGCACTCTAGTCTGGTGACAGAGCAAGATTCCATTTCAAAAAAAAAAAAAAAAAGAATATAGGGCAATTGGCTGGAAGCTTTAAATGTTCCTAAAAGATAAACCCACTGAATTTTTTGAGGGCACATGTGCCCTTCTATTTTCTTACCAAAAAAGCCAGGAACTACAAATGGTCCATTTTCTTTTTCTTTTCTTTTTTTTTTTTTTTTTTTTTTTTTTGAGACAGAGTCTTGCTCTGTCACCCCAGCTGGAGTGCAGTGGCGCTATCTTGGCTCACTACAAGCTCCGCCTCCCAGGTTCATGTCATTCTAACCTGCCTCAGCCTCCTGAGTAGCTGGGACTACAGGCGCCTGCCACCACACCCTGCTAATTTTTCGTACTTTTAGTAGAGTCAGGGTTTCACCATGTTAGCCAGGATGGTCTCGATCTCCTGAACTCGTGATCTGCCTGCCTTGGCCTCCCGTAGTGCTGGGACAGTGCTGGGATTACAGGCATGAGCCACCGCGCCCAGCCAAATGGTCCTTTCTTTCTATCTTTCCATATGAGAGGCGAATGTTATTAATGTTGCTTTTCTTTCCTATAACACAGTAAGTTGTAACAAAAAGAATCCTGGGCTCTTATGACACGAGTCTAAGGCTAAGAAAACGAGTTCCTAACACACCCTCTAGGTACCATAGTAGCTTCTTATTTTCCCTGGACCTCCCACCCAGCTATGCCACTTTTAACCATTTCCACTGTGCTTTCTCTGCATCTATGTCTTATTTGATGCCTGCCTGGTATCTCTGATCTCTGCCTGCCCTGACTTGTGGATTGATGCCTCGTTGCTACTATTCAGTGTCAGGATTCTCGTCCACACAGCATTCCTCGTCCTCTGAGTCTTGTACAGCAGGTAGCTCTTTCCCTCATCCCAGGACCTGAACTCCACGGCAGATTCTGGCCGCAAAGGAGTCTGACCCAGGTCAATGAGCCTGGGCTGAGCCCAGCAAATATGCTCAAAACATACATGGTATATAATAGATTAAGAACTGAATGACATTGAATGATATATGATAGAAAGCCATCGGTTTTCTAAAACCTGGTCCTAATTTTCCCCTTATCCTACAGAAAATAGGAACAGAGAGAGAGAGAAATTCTGATTTTCTGATTATTGAACTAAATTACACATCTAATTAGACTGCAGGATTCTTGTTAGGTCGTCTTTCTGTAGGCTGGTGCTAGAGTTTGACTTATAATAGGTACAACAGATGCATAAGCTCCTCCTCCAGGGTCAGCTGCTCTACCCACAGCCCATTCTCCCTTCTACCACCCCTTTTCTTTTTTTTTTTTTTTTCTTTTTTTTTGAGATCGAGTCTCGCTCTGTCATCCAGGCTGGAGTGCAGTAGCACAATCTCGGCTCACTGCAAGCTCTGCCTCCCAGGTTGAAGAGATTCTCATGCCTCAGCCTCCCAAGTAGCTGGGATTACAGGTGCCCGCCACCACACCTAGCTATTTTTTGTATTTTTAGTAGAGACAGGGTTTCACCATGTTGGTCAGGCTGGTCTCTAACTCCTGACCTGTTGATCCACCTGCCTGGGCCTCCCAAAGCACCGGGATTACAGGCATGAGCCACTGTGCCTGGCCGCACCCCTTAATTTTCAATTACCATCCTCCACTCAAGCTAATGATCCTATCTTCCAACTCTGAACCCAAACTTTTCATGTCTTGCCCAGCTCCCTTCATGAAGCCAAGTGCCAGCTCAGTAGGCAAAGTGTTGGCCCAAAACCAAACTGCCATCTGTGCTGGGGTCTCCAGTTCACTGTGGCTTGGCTCCGGTACTGGGGTCTCTGACCCTGGTTGTCCAGTTATTGTTCTATCTTTCCTACTGACTTCCCATTTGCTGACCCTCTGACTGAATTCCGATTCAGAACACGCATTTTCCTAACCAGGCCAGCCTGCTGTGATATCAATGTTTGTTAACGTTATAGCAATAAGTGACTAAGTCATGGTCAACTGATTAACCTGATAGAGTAGTTTTCCATTGCAAGAATAATAAGCCAAATAAATCTGGCCCATTTCTCTCATATCCTTACTATATTTAAAAAGGAGTTGGTGGCCGGGCGCAGTGGCTCACACCTGTAATCCCAGCACTTTGGGAGGCCCAGTCGTGTGGATCATGAGGTCAGGAGATCAAGACCATCCTGGCTAACATGGTGAAGACCCATCTCTACTAAAAATAGAAAAAAATTAGCCAGGTGTGGTGGCGGGTGCCTAAAGTCCCAGCTACTCAGGAGGCTGAGGCAGGAGAATGGCGTGAACCTGGGAGGCGGACCTTGCAATGAGCCAAGGTTGTGCCACTGCACTTCAGCCTGAGTGACAGAGCAAGACTCCAACTCAGAAACAAAAAACAAAAAAAACAGCAACAACAAAAAAATGATCATTTGTTTGTGTTTATCTATAATTAGATTTGGAGTATTTCATCTTTGAAATTTCATCATCTTGAAAATGTCTTTTCACATAAATAGGAATGACCAAGTACTGACATAAATCCACGAACATACGATTTTAATGGAGAATATTCATCACAAGGATATTTTAGGATTCTATTAGATTCTTCTCTTGATAGTTTTAGCATGTTGCTACATTGCTACAATGCAAATGAATCACTTCTAGTTGAAAGCTAGGTAGAAGCTCTCAATTCCACAGTTTAATACATTATGAAGTATGGAAATTTCAATCCATACTTGCATTGAGGATAAAACTGTAGTTTGAACTTAGAAATTATACCCACTACAAAATTGTGTAAGAATAAAGGTCTTACTTCTTGCTTTAAGTTTTCACATCACTTCAAGTCTATAAGTAGCTTGACATTATTTGTGATCCAAATAACATGTTATTGTCAAAATGACTTTCCAGCAATGTAAACTTCATAAACGAGTAATGTTTTGCCTTCAAATTTTAGGTTTATTTAAAAATATTGTCGAGTCTGGAACAAACATTAATTTCCAATGCCATGTAGTATTGAAGGGAGTTCTTCTCATTCAAATTAATTTAATCTTGACCATAGAGCTTTACCACTGTTAAGCCACTGAAAACAAGTCAGGACATTCACTTTTATATCTGACAATATTTTACAGAAGTGACAATGGTAAAGTCTACCAAGAGTGATGAGAGTTAACATTGAAACTACTGATTCAATAATACACGATATATTCAAATATTTTTTGCATAGTGCCTGCTGATGACAAAATAAATAACCATAGGCTTTAAACACTTTGCATTTTCACAAGCTTTGTAAATTTGACCAAGACTTTTTCTGCTCCACACATATTTTACCATCGTCACCTGTAACACATTTTATCAGATCCCACTTGATGTTGTACTTCGTGTTTTCTGTGACCCTATTCTCATCAGAAGTGTTCTCAGTAGACTATTCATCGAGGCTAATCTTTCATTTTTTAAATTTTTTATTTATTTATTTATTTTTGAGAGTCAATCTCACTCTGTCACCCAGGCTGGAGTGCAGTGGCGCAATCTGGGCTCACTGCAAGCTCCGCCTCTCGGGTTCACACCATTCTCCTGCCTCAGCCTGCCGAGTAGCTAGGACTACAGGCACCCAGCTAAATTTTTGTATTTTTACTAGAGATGGGGTTTCACCATATTAGCCAGGATGGTCTCAATCTTGTGACCTTGTGATCTGCCCACCTCGGCCTCCCAAAGTTCTGGGATTACAGGCATGAGCCACCATGCCCGGCCTAATCTTTCATCAGTTTAAACTCAGCACTGACTCCTTAAATAACAACTGAGAAGCATTAGTAACATCTGTCAACTCATTAAGAACCAAGAGAAATTACTTACTTTGTTTTTGATACTGCTATTTATCCCAAATTCCCCAACTCTTCGAGCAACTATTCTTGCTGAAAGGCTAATAGTCTTATTTCCTCTGGACACAGTCCAGGGTTTATTTTCTCTGGACACATTCCTTTGGCTGCTAATCAAACATGATGTAATTAACTTACCATCAATAAATAGCTCTCTTTGCTTGGTTAACAAATGAGCCTCATGGAAAATCACTTTGTTGCAGCATTTTTTTTTTTTTTTTGAGATGGAGTTTCACTCTTGTCACCCAGGCTGGAGTGCAACGGTGCAATCGTGGCTCACTGCAACCTCCGCCTCCCAGGTTCAAGCAATTCTCCTGTCTCAGCCTCCCGAGTAGCTGGGATTACAGGCACCTGTCATCACACCCAGCTAATTTTTATGTTTTTTAGTAGAGACAGGGTTTTGCCATGTTGGCCAGGCTGGTCCTGAACTCCTGACCTCAAGTAATCTGCCCACCTCCCAAAGTGCTGGATTGCAGGCGTGAGCCACCGCGCCCGGCCACAGCATCATTTTTATTGTTCATTTTTGTGAACAAATTCAGCTATATTAAAATATTCTTTTTTAAATTATCTAATTTTCTAGACCATTGCCTTTATGTAAGTTAGGAAGATTGTGATAAGTGCTTAGTCTGGTTATGATTATGCATATTGTATTTTTTAGCCTAACTACAGTGTCATTCTATCATAAATATGATTCTTTGTCATCTAATTCAATAACAAAATAATCAACACTGCTATGCCTTAGAAGTGTGACATTCCAGGAGGCTGAGGGAGGAAAATGGCGTGAACCTGAGAGGCACAGCTTGCAGTGAGCCAAGACAGCGCCACTGCACTCCAGCCTGGGCACCAGAGCGAGACTCTGTCTCAAAAACAATAAAAAAAAAAAAGTATGACATTCAAAGTCCTCTTTTTGACAGAGGACAGTGGCTCACACCTGTAATCCCAGCACTTTGGTAGACCGAGGTGGGTGGATCACCTGAGGTCAAGAGTTCAAGACCAGCCTGGCCAGCACGGTGAAACCCCGTCTCTACTAATACAAAAATTAGTCGGTCATGACGGTGGATGCCTGTAATTCCAGCTACTCAGGAGGCTGAGGCAAGAGAATTGCTTGAACCTGGGAGGCAGAGGTTGCAGTGAGCCAAGATTGCACCACTGCACTCCAGCCTGGGCAACAGAGAAAGACTCCATCTCAAAACAAAACAAAAAAACAAAGTCATCATTTTCTTTCCTTTTCTGTTTTGTTTTCACATAATGGGTATGCATTGGGTAATAAAATAAATATTACAGCATGCAGATATGTATGGCACTTGAAATAATGTCAAGTTTTGAGTTTACTGTGATTTGTAATGTGCTGAGAAGAGCATGACGCTACGAGGACCCCACTCAGGACTATTGTGCCTACACAATTCTGCCACTGTAACCCAAAAGTGACCACAGGCAGCTCAGAAATGAATGAGTGTGGATATGTTCTAACAAAACTTTAAGTATGGACACTGGAATTTGAAGTTCATATGATTTTCATGTGTCACAAAATATTAATTAAAAAGTAAATTCTTGGCAGCATGCAATGGCTCATGCCTGTAATCCCAGCACTTTGGGAGGCCGAGGCGGGCGGATCATGAGCTCAGGAGATCAAGACCATCCTGGCTAACACAGTGAAACCCCGTCTCTGCTAAAAATACAAAAAATTAGCTGGGCATGGTGGCGGGTGCCTGTAGTCCCAGCTACTTGGGAGGCTGAGGCAGGAGAATGGCGTGAACCTGGGAGGCGGAGCTTGCAGTGAGCCGAGGTCGCACCACTGCACTCCAGCCTGGTAGACAGAGCAAAAAAAAAGCAAATTCTTTTCAGCCATTTAAAACCGTAAAAGCCATTCTTAGCTCATGGGCCATACAAAAACAGAGGGTCAGCTGGGTTTAAACTTCAGGCTGTAATTTACTGACACCTGTATTAAACAGCAGGCAAGCCAAAGTTAAAAGTTATAAGAGTTAATACAAAAATTAGCTGGGCATGGTGGCAGGTGCCTGTAATCCCAACTACTTGGGAGGCTGAGGCAGGAGAATTGCTTGAGCCGGGGAGGTGGAGGTTGCAGTGAGCTGAGATTGCGCACCACTCCACTCCAGCCTGGGTGACAAGAAAAAAAAAAGGAAAGAAAATGAGGGCGGTGGTGTCTAATCTGATTCCAACATTTGAGAAATTTTGCAGTGGCTGTACCCAATAGGCTCTCACATCCCACTAGTAAGTCATTGTGGTTATTTAAAAATGAAATTTTTAAAATTATGCATTTCTTCAAATGGCTGCTAAATTGGTAGGCCAAACTGCTTATTAGTGTATTATAACTTCTCTACTTAATGAACAGAACTCTTAGATATATTTTTGAGCCTAGGAATATTTTGAAAAAATGTTGAAGACAGTAAGGATCTATGCACCTAACAAATGTGGAAACCTATCATCCAGACTATGATTTAAGTCACAGCCAGCTCCTTCTGAAACAGGTGGGGCCTCTCTGGGGAAGAGAGCAATTCTCCCACCCAAGTCAAAATCCTCCACCAAGGAGATGGAAATTAGGATACACGTGCCTGGGACTCTTCTTTCCTAATGACTTGGAACCTATGGGGGGGAAAGTAGAAAATGGAAATAACCCAAAGAAGGTAAATAAGAACCGAAAGACAAGCAAATAGAAAAATGACGACGGGGAGTCTGTATTTCCACGCCGCTCTTTTTTCTTTTTCTTTTCTCCAGGCCCCCATGCCTCCTCGACAGTGTGTTTCCCCATCACTTCTAATCCCAGGCTTGTTTGTTGATTTGCTTGGGCTGTTACAGTGGAATTTGGTTTTATTGAATTCTCAGCATGAAAACGATCCTTGCTGAAAGCAAAATTGTGTGTAAAATTATCTCTTCCTTCTAGACAGTGATAGGAGCAGCCTCTGTGAGTGAGCCTAATCCATTTTCAGTGGGGGGTCTGCTGGAAGTAAATCATGGAAGGGACACCCACCACCCCCACCCCGTGGAGTTGTTCACATCGCCTAAGCACGCCTTTGCAGCCACAGAGTTGCAAAGAGGGAGAGCTGTAAGAGAATTCGCCCATTCACTTACCTGTGTCGGGCCCACTTCTCCCTTCCTCCGTGAAGTCCCAACCCCCTGTGCCATCTGGGTTGTCAAAGAGTCCTGGGAGCTCCCATCCTTCCAGTACCTCGATACATGTCACACTTCGGCCATTCGGCTCACCGTGCGTCCCGGCATGCAGCCTGCAGAGCTATTCCCTCTACCTATACCTCCATCTCTCCTGTCGTCCTGTCCGTCTGATGAAAATCTACTCTTCCAAGAGCAAGCACCCTCTTTTTTTTTTTTTTTTTTTGAGACAGAGTCTCGCTCTGTCACCCAGGCTGGAGTGCAGTGACATGATCTCGGCTCACTGCAAGCTCCACCTCCTGGGTTCAGGCCATTCTCCTGCCTCAGCCTCCCGAGTAGCTGGGATTACAGGCGCCCGCCACCACGCCCGGCTAATTTTTTGTATTTTTAGTAGAGACGGGGTTTCACCATATTAGCCAGGATGGTCTCGATCTCCTGACTTCGTGATCCGCCCGCCTCGGCCTCCCAAAGACCTGGGATTACAGGCGTGAACCACCGCACCCGGCCGAGCAAGCACCCTCTTAAGCCAAATAAAGGATTCCTCTTTTCATGCCTCCAATGAAGCTGCCACTCACTGGCTGCCTTTGGCTTTGACCTAGTCACAGTGAATTGCAATAGTCTGCTGCGCTTCTGTCTGCTGTCTATCAGGCTTTGACCTTTGGGAAGACGAGGCTCTGTCTCTTTTATCTTTGTCTCACAATCGCCTAGAACGGTGACTGGCACTTAGGAGAAGTGGAGGAATATCTGTTGATTTATAAATGAATAACTGAGGGCTGTCATCGTCTTTCCTCTGTGCTGTTGAGGAAAGCTGAAGAGACGGCCAGCCCTTCAGCTCTATGATGACAGGTAGCTTTGATTTTGCACTTTAGAGCTTTTTCACGCACATGAATCCATTAGTTTTTCTAACAACCCCAAAGGAAGTATTATCTTCGTCACTTGCATATAACTTCTAAAATGAAGTTTGGAACTATTACAAGACCTAACCCAAAACACACAGTTATTAATTGGCAGGTGTGGAACTTGAACTCAGCCTTAGTGAACACCAGTCCACCATCCTTCCTTCAATAACAGCATTTGCTCTGTGAAGCCATGCGTGCCATGCTAGTAGGCTCTTCCTCCTACCTTGCGTCTGAGTTGCATAAGGCAGTGTTTGAGCTAGGGCTCCTTGGTTAGAAACAACAGAAACTGATCCAGACTCACTTAAGCAAAGGGCGTTGATTATAATCATGTTGAGGGTCTATAAAATCTATGAGAGGCTAAAGAAACGGTCAGCCTACTAAGGGAAGTGAGATGCTACAGTCACAACAACTCCTTTGCTGCAAAAACAGACCTAGCAGGACACCCAGACTGGGAAGAGTCCATTGCAGTGGCTTCTTGCACCTCCGAGCCATTCTTTCCGGAGTCAAAGTTCTGGCAGATGGTTTCATTGGCCAAGCATCAGTCACTTGCACCTCTATAGCTGTACTTGGTAGGAGAAAAAGGAGCCGGCTCCTTCAGTTTCAACAGTAGGAGAAAGGCACCCGTACTTACCACCCCCTCCATGACTGCACAAAATGTGGGATGAATAATTCCCCAAAAGGGAATTGAGTGTGGACGGGTAATGGAAAAAATATTGGATGTTAATAAACAGACAAATAAATACAACACTCAAGCATAATATATTGATTTTGGAGCATTTTACATAGAAAAGAAACAGAAAAGAGAATGTGTTTGTGTTGATTTTTTTCCTGAATGGAACTATAATAATCGTAACCAACATAGTCATCTATATTTACAAGTCAAGTAACAGTGCTTTCAACTCACACATAAAATCTCAAAATGTGAAAGATTTCAGGCTGCTGTACCATAGATGTTCAATGAAATTTTTTCTCTTCCTTTCTTTCTTTCCTTATTTGTTTTTCCTGGCTTTATTAAACTATAATTGACAGATACATATTTCTTTCTTTTAAATGTGTCTACCTTCAATTATGTGGTATGATTACATACCTTTGAGGGCTTATGTATCTAAAAAATCTTTCCTAATTTGATAATATCTTTTTTTTTTTTTTTTTTTTTTGACATGCAGTCTCGCTGTCGCCCAGGCTGGAGTACAGTGGCACGATCTCGGCTCACTGCAAGCTCCGCCTCCTGGGTTCACGCCATTCTCCTGCCTCAGCCTCCCGAGTAGCTGGGACTACAGGCGCCCGCCACCACGCCCGGCTAATTGTTTTGTATTTTTAGTAGAGACGGGGTTTCACCGTGTTAGCCAGGATGGTGTCGTTCTCCTGACCTCGTGATCCACCCGCGTCGGCCTCCCAAAGTGCTGGGATTACAGGCGTGAGCCACCGCGCCCGGCCGATAATATCTTTTTATCAGTAACATTGTCTGGTTATATTTGCTTGACTTCGGCAACTTCGCTTCTGGAATATCAGGACACTGTGGAGATTAACTTTCTTCCCATATTGTTGTTTTTTCCCCCAAATCATCAGGCAACCTGAGCTTTGCAACACCCAGAACTGACCACAGTCCTAGGTCCTTTTGCAATCACGATTACGTCTCCATTTCTTATGTGTCTGTAACCTCATTGTGACCTTCAGTAATTTCTCATTTGAGGTTATTTTTTCCTGGTTTGAAGCATGACTGTGGCAGTCATCTTACTGAATGATGCTTGTTCAGACTGGCCACAGTGAAAGAGTGAACTCTGCCTGTCACTCAAGTTTCTAGTGATCAGTGAAATTTCAGGGGGGAAATCAATAATTAGCAATTTCTTTTTCTTTCCAAAATATTGAAGGAAACAAAGACATGTGATCGGTTATCTGCTACTCCAGTTGGTGCAGAGAAGTTAGGAGCTTACCCACAGTCACTTAATCTTTCTCTGCTTTAATGAAGCTCCAGCACCGACTTCAGCATCAGGTCAATTTGACTGATTGCTGTGGGACTTGCCAAAATTACCTACTGCCCTTAGTTGTTCAATTCCAGAAACTGGAAAATAACTTTGGAAGGCAACTTTAGGAGGAAGACTATTTGTCGTCTGTATAGTCTAACCACCACCCCAAGACCCCCATCATCCTCTTTAAGAAACAGGAGATAGGGCTGGAGGCAGGTGGGCTGAAATCTAAAATAGGTTGCAGCAAATATTCCTACAGTCATAAAATATGCAAAAAGCATCCTTTAAATGTTAAGTATTTGGTTGACTCATATGACATTGCCGCTTTTGTAGACTAAGGACAGTCAAATATCAGTGATTTCTTATATTTTAACCTAAATAAAGCTGGCCAGGCTCTGGGGATACAGCAGAAAGTGAGGCAGATATAGCCTTTGCCCTTAAGGCAGGGAAAATGACATGAAGCTTTGTCACATGACATGTTATTAATTATGTTGTGGGCTCTGCCACAGAGCAGGTAACAGAGGAACTTTCCACTGGGGGTTGTTCTGGGATGGCTTCTCTGCAGGGGTGACCTGGAGGTTTCATGCTGAATGATGAGCACAGGCTGATAAGCAGAGGCCGGAGGAAGTGGGAGGTTTCATGCTGAATGACGAGCACAGGCTGATAAGCAGAGGCCGGAGGAGGTGGGGACATTTCCGGCTGAGGGGACCACCCCAGGGGGAGCTTGGGGAGCTGTGCAGTGACTACAGATAGAAAGATGGGGTTCATCAGAGGACCACACAGGTCCCTGGGAGGCAAAAGCCCTCAAGTGAAACTCCCAATGAGACACTACAGAATTCTGAATATTTTATAATGGCATTTATCTCTAGAAGCAAGAAAAACACTATGGTTGATGGAAAGACCAAATAGAATTAGATACGACGTCAATAACTTTGCATGGCACTAAAATGTCTTATGGAATTAATTTAGAGTTTACAAAATGGAGATTTCGGTTCCACCTGATTTAGGAATTTTACCATTTATAGATGAGATTGTAGTGATTATTCAGATGCAATGAACAGAAGGGAAGAAGCCAAAATCAATCTTTCTAACAAGATTCTCTACACTGCTTGCAAGCTTTTGTGTTTCATCAAATATATGTTTGGAGTTATTTTTCCCCAGATGAATTAATTCTCCATTTCCTGGTTTCAAGTATTTCCTTTCCTGCTCAGCTGTCTCATCTCTGAGAGTGTTTTTATATTTCATCTGCATCATCAAGGATGTTTACCTAAAATGGACCCTCTGACACAAATTCACACGTACCTGTTCCAAAATGCAGGTTCATTTTGGGGGTCAGAAGCATTTCCTCTTTAGGAAGGCCACACAGCAAAGTGGTTAAATATAAAAACGAACAAACAGAAAAGCTGGGCTTTGGAATCCACAGGCCTGGTTCTGAGTCCCACTGCTGTGTAACATGACTTTGTACAAGGCACTTGATCTCTCTGAGCCACAATTTTTGTTTATTTTAAAAAGGAAGATAATTTTAAAAATCTGCATAATAGAGTTTTTCTGAGCAGTAAATGTCATAGTGCATATATTCACTTAACAGAAAGCTTGGCACGTATTGTGCTTAATAAACAGCAATCATCATTTTGTTCAATATTATGTGCAATTCATGATTTTCCTGAAGTAATCAATAATAATAACTTTTATTGAACATATCCTTTTAGGCCAGGCCCTGCTTTGTAAACTTAACATATATCACCATATTATTTTAAACCCCCTCAAAGTTGATCTTATTTTTATCAGTTTGGGGAATGAAGTAGTGTAATGCAGTCTTCAGAGTATGGTTTTCAGAGCCGGAAGACCTGAGTTCCATTGCTGATTCTGTAATTAATTAATAGCAAGAACTTGGGACAGTCATTCAGTTTCTCTGGGTCTTTGTTTCCTCATCCGAAAAATGGGATACACTTATCAGCTTATATAGACTTTGTGGGAACTGAGTGTGACATAACATGAAAATTACAAAGTACAGGCTGGGCACGGTGGCTCACGCCTGTAATCCCAGCACTTTGGGAGGCCAAGGTGGGCGGATCACGAGGTCAGGAGATCGAGACCATCCTGGCCAACACGGTGAACCCCACCTCTACTAAAAATACAAAATAATTAGCCGGGCATGGTGGCGGGCGCCTGTAGTCCCAGCTACTCGGGAGGCTGAAGCAGGAAAATGGCATGAACCCAGGAGGCGGAGCTTGCACAAGCATCTGTTCTGCTTGCTGTAAAGACGCATCCAGGAATAAATACAGTCTTTGTCAGAAATTTACTTAAACTAGTGGAATTGGGGCAGGGCACGGTGGCTGACACCTGTTATCCCAGCACTTTGGGAGGCTGAGGCAGGCAGATCACGAGGTCAAGAGATTGAGACCATCCTGGCCAACATGGTGAAACCCCGTCTCTACTAAAAATACAAAAATTAGCTGGGTGTGGTGGTGTGCAGCTGTAGTGCCAGCTACTCGGGAGGCTGAGGCAGGAGAATCTCTTGAACCCAGGAGGCGGAGGTTGCAGGGAGCCAAGATCACGCTACTGCACTCCAGCCTGGTGACAGAGCAAGACTCCATTTCAGAAAAAGAAAAAAAAAAAGATAATTACAAGGTACAGCTCCTTATGCATAGTAAACATAAAAAAATCTTAGCCCGTTTTATGATTTTCACAAGGAAATTGAGGCTGTAAGACAATAAGTAGTTTATTAAAGGCAGCAAGTGTCAACACCAAGATCTGAGGGCAGCTCTACGTCCAAAGTCTGTGTTCTTTCCAGGAGACAATTTGAGTAAGTAACCTTCACCCCTGTTATTCTAAACACCGAAAAGCTTGTCTACTTGCCCTTGTCGGACACAAGTTGGCTAAATAGATTGTGGTCTTTCAGCTACCGTATTCACTACAGTTATCAGTTGCCTTGTTTTCCCTAAGGGTGGCTACTTATACCTTACAAAATCATCCATCTGAACTCCAGGACTCTGCAATAGCAGCTGGATAAGGAATGAGCCATGGAGATAAATACACAAGGATAAGAACTGGCTGCCCTCACATGAAATCCAACATCTTTATAAAAGTAATATGAACATGCTGAAAAAATAAGGGCTTTTCTGCTCATAAGAAGATACATTACCTTCGAAATAAAGATTTTCTGCTTATTACTATTTTAATGCATTAATTAAAGGCAGGTCATTATTGAACACATTATCATTAATTATTTATTTCAAATATGCATATCGGTGGGCAGGTTTTGTGGTCCACAGTAAGGTTCTCTCAAATTTGAACTTGAGGTTAGATGCTATTTTCCCAATAAAATTAAAACAAAGAGTTTGTAATAAATAAGCCCAGTCATCTGGAGAAGGAATTACCCACCCTAATTGATCATATGTAGTCACTGGAAAGTGTTGCTTATTATTTAAGAAAAATTAGGTCAGGCACAGTGGCTCTTGCCTGTAATCCCAGCACTTGGGGAGGCTGAGGCGGGAGGATCACTTGAGCTCAGGAGTTTGAAGCCAGACTGGGCAACATGGCAAGATCCCGTCTCTACAAAAAAATGCAAAAATTAGCCAGGCTTGGTGGCACATACCTGTGGTCCCAGCTACTTGGGAGGCTGAGGTGGAAGGATAGCTTGAGCCTAGGAGATCAAGGCTGCGGTGAGCCATGCTTGCACCACTGCACTCCAGCCTTGGCAACAGAGTGAGATCTTGTCTCAAAAAAAAAGGGAAATTATAGCTATCTTATCTAGTTTGCAGAATAATAATATTAGGAGATGAAGACTTAGAGTAATTTAGATATTAGCCACCATGCTAGATTCATTCACGTATCTTTGTTAATTAAATTTCCCCAACAATTTGAGAAGCGTCTTACTCTCACAGTAAAACGGTATACCATATTGTATACCATATACAGGTGAGACAACCAAAGTGCAAGGAGGCTATGTCGTTTGCCCAGGAGCACAGTGATGAAATTTGAGTTGAAGTCTCATATTTCAATCCCATATCCTCTCAACAGAAAAGTAAGAATTCGAATGTTTCCAATGCTACCCAGAGAAAAGTATGCCTATGAGAACTTCTCTGCAGCAGCTCTCTCATCACCCTCAGCAGATTTCAGTTCTGGTGACAAAGAAATTCCAATTTCTCATTGTCTGTGTCGGTCTCTGTAAGGTATGTCTAGTTAATCACTGTAAAGTCAGATAAACAGAATGTTCCAGAAACACTTATGCTCTCAACAATTCCATCAAGAGTTCAACCCATATTTATCAAGTTCCCATATGCCCAGACACTACACTAAATGCTATGGGTAGTTTAGACTCAAATACTTCATCTTTGATGCATGCAAAGATAAATTAGAGTCCTTCTCTGTCCTTAAGTTTAGCACAGAAGCTCACAACTTCTCATCACAAGATCCAAAATCAACTGAAGAATCCAGGGAGGTGAGTTTTGTGTGGAACAGAACAGAGGGGCCTCTGGTTCAATAGCCCTAACATGATCTAAGGCTATCACAGGGAGCAAATGTAAAACCCTGTGTGAAGGGAAGTGGAACATCACCTTGTTGCTGTAAGTGAAGGGAGGAGTCTGGGTTCCACACTCAGTCTCTGTTGACACCCCACAGCAGGAGGCCCCCTCTTTACTCCTGCAGGAAGCAGCAGGAGATTCTGCCCTTCCCACTGGGCTTCTGCCGATGCCAGCCTGGGAGTGTGATGCTCCTCAGGCCCCGAGGTAATCGGCCAGCCCTTGGCTTTCTTCTGCCTTCCAGGGGATTCTTCTGTTTGCTTTATGTATAACGTCCAGGGTTTTTAGTTGACTTAGCAGAAGAATAGAGAAAAGTACTTCTACTGCATCTCCCAGAAACCACTTGTCAAGCCAAAGCCAGCTTGCCTTGCGGGGGCTGCACATGGCAAGGATTGAAGGTTGTGTTCAGCGTGTGTCACCTGCAGTGAAGACAGCCCCATGGGTGCTTCCTGCCCCTCCTGCATCTTGGCCTCACAGCAAAACCATGTCCCATCATAACTAGCCAGTTCCTGGAAAGGCAGACAGGCTGGGACTTAGATGAGAAAACAGTCATTCATCTCTGGATTTAATTCTGTTGTCTCCAGCTACAAGAATAACAAGCCATATGCTGTACTGTATTCCTGGCTAATACCCAGCAAGGAGGAAATGAGCATGCTTATGAATTATCCTGCTGATGTTCTCCAGTTTGCAAATCCAAGTGTTATTTTAAGTACTATCTCTGCCAAAATAATCGTTTCCCACCACGGATGCTTCAATTTGAAAATAACCTAAGAAATTGTCTTCTTTATATTACATGTTCATCTTTACATTTTAAATCTATTTTTAACCCACAAGGGTTAATTTTGCAACGGCCACTGACTTACAAGAATCAATGCAGTATTGGCTGGCTAAAAAATTGCCCTTGCCTGCTAGTATGCAGTGAAAAACAGAAACCCAGTTATTACCAAGGTCTACTTAGATAGTCAATTAAAAATATGTCCGGGCGTGGTGGCTCATCCTGTAATCCTAGCACTTTCGGAGGCCGAGGCGGGTAGATCACGAGGTCAGGAGCTGGAGACATCCTGGCCAACATGGTGAAACCTCATCTCTACTAAAAATACAATAACTAGCCAGCCATGGTGGTGTGTGCCTGTAGTCCCAGCTACTCAGCAGGCTGAGGCAGGGGAATCGCTTGAACCCGGGAGGCAGAGAATGTAGGGAGCTGAGATCCTGCCACTGCACTCCAGCCTGGCAACAGAGCAAGACTCCATCTGGAAAAAAATATATACATATATATATGTGTGTATATATATATATATATATATATATATACACACATATATATATATATGTGCCAAATAATACTTATGGCCTAAAATTAAAGCAAATTCAGATGTATTACTGAAAAAGCTGTTTTTCAAGTAGAGGTCAATGCTGAATCCTCAAAAATACACAATACACCAAAACATTCACATAAATGAAAAAATTTAAAAATCAGAAGCTAAACAGAAAACCTGGATTTACTTTTTATTCTTCAGTGTCTTTAGGTTTGAGTTCTCTTGTGTAACCATGGATAATTGCACATTCTGGCTCATTTTCCATAAGCTCCTGAATTATAGCATCTTTGTTATTATGGTAGTTAATGTGCAAACTTTGAGAATCTACTTATTGCTTGAGAGGCACTCAAGTTCTTTTCCTGCCTTTCCATACAATCCAAAAACATCCACAAGTTCAAAGCGGGGAACAACAGTTAGGTGAGTACATGAATGAAAGACCAATAGGGATGGTGAACCACCCCCCACCAACACACACACACACACACACACACACACACACACACACACATACACACACACAGACACAATGTGAGCCACTGGGTGTAGCCAGAAAAAGGGGAGAGAGAAGCAGGCCATTTTCAAGATGCCCTTCACATCCCTTGAGATAGCTCCACAAGACCCATGGGTCTGAGAGCAGACTACCCAGCAGTGGAACGCCTCCACTCCCAGCCTCTAAATGTAGCCCATTAACAAAACATCTAGAACGGCTTCTGATCTGCTTGTGGATTAAATCCCAATGCCTTTTTTTTTGCAACGGAGTTTCGTCCTTGTTCTCCAGGCTGGAGTGCAATGGCTCGATCTCAGCTCACCGCAACCTCCGCCTTCCGGGTTCAAGCGATTCTCCTGCCTCAGCCTTCCAAGAAGCTGCAGTTACAGGCATGCGCCACCACGCCCAGCTAATTTTGTATTTTTACTAGAGATGAGGTTTCTCCATGTTGGTCAGGCTGGTCTCGAACTCCAGACCACAGGTGATCTGCCCGCCTTGGCCTCCCAAAGTGCTGGGATTACAGGCAAAAGACACCATGCCCGGCCCCTCCAGTGCCTTTTCTTATTGTTTGCTGCCTTTCCTAATACCACCCACCAACTGACCCACATCAAGCCTCTTACGGAGATAACACCATCCATGGGTTCCCTGTCCCTTCTACATGCCATTTACATGCTCACCTTCACCCAGCTACACTTGCTCATTTGTTTATCCACAAGTATATGTGAAGCATCTGCTCTATGTCAGGCAACGTGCTAAGTGGGGAGGTTAAACTGCAACCCTGGGACTGCCTGCCTTTGTTCACGCTCCTTTATTCTCAGAGTTTGTACAAACCTCCTCCTTGCCCAAACTCCACCCTTCTCCAAAAGTCCTGCGTCTCCCATGAAAAACATGCTCTGGTCCCTCGTACCACTTCCGTGCACGAAGGAGCTGAGACCACACATGTTCATAGGACGCTCCTGTATAGTATCAAGTGCACATATCCACCCACCCCTACTAAAAGCTGCAAGGGGTTTCTAGGAGAATATTCACATCCCACAGCAGATTGTAGAGTAAAGGTTCAAATCTCAACTTTAGGAGAAAACGGATCACCAAGTTTTATCCCCGGGAAAGCGTGAGAGAATTAACATTTTTTGAGCAACTGCTAGGCCCTTTGAGTCAAAATCTTATTTAATCCTCTCAGCTATCCCAATATTAGACATTATTATTTCAATTTTTAAAATGTTTTATTGTGGTAAAACATACGACACAACATTTAGCATTGTAACCTTCTTTTTTTTTTTTTTTTTTGAGATGGAGTCTCACTCTGTTGCCAGGCTGGGGTGCAGCAGCACAATCTCAGCTCACTGCAATCTGCACCTCCCGAGTTCAAGCGATTCTCCTGCCTCAGCCTCTTGAGTAGCTGGGACTACAGGTGCGTGCCACCATGACCAGCTAATTTTTTTTTTTTTTTATTTGAGATGGAGTCTTGCTCTGTCACCCAGGCTGGAGTGCAGTGGCGCGATCTCGGCTCACTGCAAGCTCTGCCTCCCAGGTTCATGCCATTCTCCCGCCTCAGCCACTGGAGTAGCTGGGACTACAGGTGGCCACCACCACACCCGGCTAATTTTTTCTATACTTTTAGTAGAGACGGGGTTTCACCATGTTAGCCAGGATGGTCTCGATCTCCTGACCTTGTGATCTGCCTGCCTCAGCCTCCCAAAGTGCTGGGATTATAGGCCTGAGCCACCACGCCTGGCCAGAGTTTCCTCCTTTTTAAGGCTACATAATATTCCATTGTGTGTAGGCACTGTGTTTTCTTTATCCATTCATCCCTCCACGGACGCTTGGGTTGCTTTCGCCTCTTGATTATTGTGAATAGTGCTGCTGAGAACATGGGTGTATGGTTATCCCCATTTTTCTGTGTAAAACATACAGAAAACAGGATTTCTTACCACACCATTGGGGCTGGAATTCAAACCTAGGAGAGTCGGACTCTAAAAGACATATGCTGCTCTCACCCAAGCTGCCTCCCCTGCATTTATGCAAAGGAATTGATCAATACTGTCCTGACCAGGCCTGTGCAGGACCGAGGAGATGCCAGCATCACCTGCAAGTTTGTAAGAAACGTTGCTGCTCACAAGACCTCCTCCTGTGTGTCTCCCAAACTCAAATCAAAGGAACATGTTGGGCATGTGGTGAGGGGAAAAGACCAGTGATTGGCCAGATATGGAGGGAAGTCCTGCAGTTGTCCTGAAGGCAAAGGCTCCCCAGGCCTTAGCTGCAGCATGTGCCTTGAGCGCTGGGCACCAAGACTGCCTGAGTTAGTGGAGAAAGCAGGGGTTTTGATTCTGTGCAGATCCAGGCTAAGGTGACATATAAACTCTGTGAGTTTGGCCCACACTTAGAAGAGCCCCAGTTGTCTCATCTATGAAATGAGATTATGATTCCCAATGCCGCTTGCTCACCCAGTTATCAGGGAGGAGTCAAAAAAGATGGTATAGAGATAGTGGTTTTCAAACTCCAGATGTTCTAATCAAATTATCAGTCGCTGCTACCGCTGCTGTCATTTTCTGCACCTTCTCTCTCCTCTCCACTTAAACACTCCCTGCACGCTGCCACCTCTGCCTGTGTCTTTCTCTGCAGCCGAGCTTCAGGCCCAATTTCTACTCTTCTCCTATGGGGCAGTAGAACATGACCGTATGTGCCCAGGACCTGCAGCCAGACCACCTGGATTTGAGTTCCCAAGAGTACAACTCCAAACACATCACTAAGCCATGTAATGCCTGTCTGCTACATTACACCATGGAGGAACAATGGCACCCACTCATGGGAATCTTGTGAGGATGAAGTGAACAAGTTCTTGGAAAAGCACCCAGCTCCTGCAGGACTTTCCTCTCAGTGCCTGTGGGCTTCTTCCAAGGCCACTCCTTCTTGCACGGCCATCTCTTGCCATCCTATCTGAGGTCAGCCCAGATAGCAACTCCTTCATTACACCCTTCTTTCCCTCCTTCTCTACCTCCATGTTAAATATTCTTTTCTTCCATTTGTCTGTGGGCTCCTTAAGAGCAGAGACTATGTCTTTGTCATCCACAGAGCCTAGTCTTGGGTCTAGCAGATAGCACAGTGCTCAATGAGTGCTCAGTCAATGAACCAATTAATAATTGGTGAACAGGTAAATAAACACAACACTCCTTCTGTTCTTCACACCTCAACCCAACTCCCCTAGTTTTTTGTTTGTTTGTTTTAGACAGAGTCTTGCTCTGTCACCAGGCTGGAGTGCAGAAACGCAATTGTGGTTCACTGCAAGCTCCGCCTCCTAGGTTCAAGAGATTCTCCTGCCTCAGCCTCCCGAGTAGCCGGTGCTACAGGTGTGCGCCACCACACCCAGCTAATTTTTGTACTTTTAGTAGAGACGGGGTTTCACCATGTTGGCCAGGACAGTCTCAATCTCTTGACCTCGTGATCCGCCTGCCTCAGCCTCCCAAAGTGCTGGGACAACAGGTGTGAGCCACTGTGCCCAGCCCCAATTCCACTAGTTTAAGCAAATTTCTGACAAAGACTGTATTTATTCCTGGATATGTCCTTACAGCAAGCAGAACAGATGCTTGTATTGAGACCCTATGTGCTGTCACCCAAGTGATCTCCAATCAAAATCTTCATCTTTATAAAAAGACTGGTTGCTATAACTACTAATGTGATACCCTCAGAAACATATCCCTCCCACATCGTATTCAGAATTAATGGCTGCCTTAAGCCCCAGGAGTGGGGTGCCATGGAGTGGCTTCACACACAGCTGCAAGCCTGCATGGGGTCATGTCGGCTTGAACTGGGTTCTTCAGATGCAGTACAGCCTTCACCTATGGGGTTGGCCAATCCTGTTATAGATCCCATTCTTTTGCCTAAAGCTTGCAGCTCATCTCAGAATCGATGAAGACAAAATAACTGCTTTGCTGGGAGCAGGAGAAAATCTTGTTGAACACAAATAGGACCGTCTCTGTGCAGCTGGTGCTGAGTACACTTGAGGAGTATGTGTCCATGTGTATTCATGCACACAGACATACACACACACTCATGCATACACAACAATCATACAAATCCATCATTTCCAGAGCAGGACATGGACCTGACTACTACTATTCCTACAAACAGGCTCCCCCACTCCTTCTCAGTAGAGCTCAAGATGAAGCATAGCCTCAGACCGCAGTAAAGGGTCTTGTGTGTTGAGGGAAGGGAATATGGTCCTGCCATCGTCTCTGTCAGCCGTCCCACGTCAAAAAGTATAATACTAATATTATTTGAGAGGCCAGTTAAAACCTTCTCAATTTCATGTGGTAAGAATAAAAAAAGTCTGAAGAAATATTTGCTCTTTTTGCTGATCTGTACCAAGCAATCTGAGTAAAATCAGTGTTCTCATGCTACAAATGCAGCTTTTAGACACAGCTACTGTCCCCCCTCTTCATACTCTTCCAGCCAGATTGCCCTGTCAGCCCATCAAGCCCCAGTGAAGGCTGCCCAGGGCCAGGGATGGGCATAGAGGGCATGGCAAGGACACAGTCTAAAGCAGGAGTTAGCGCTTGGTAGAAGCAGCTGACAGTGGAAGCCAGGCTGGCTGGAGAGGCAAGGGAAGCCAGACTGATAGAGATGGAGAGAACCCCACAAAACCAGAGCTGCTGCAGCGGAAGAAGTGAAACGGGAAGAGGACTCTGATCACACGGGAAATGTCTGCATATGAGACCTGGAAGGAGAGCAATGTAGAACTCTGTGTCTGGCAACAAGAAGGCTGAATACGCAGAGAGAATAAATAATGAGGCAGCTCTGTGTTGCGTGTCGGATGGGGAGGAAATGAACATACTTGAAACTGAGAAAGTCTGAGGACTGTAACTGCAGAACAGCAAAGGCTTATAGATAGGGAGGCTGCAAACCCCAGAGGACGGAGCCCAGAGTTAACTGGAAGATGCTTGTCTGGGGTGAAACTGAAAGTTGAAAACTTTATCGAAGATGAAAACTTTATTTATACACACTTTTCTAGAAGAAACGATTCCTATTTGCATGTTTTATTCTTATCTCCAACCTAGTCATGCTGCTTTGTGCTCCAATGAGAAAGACCTTGATGATTATAATCCGAAGAAAGAACAGCTAAAAGTCGACCGCTGTGTGGTGAAAAAGAAAGTCAAATGAGATGGGATGGATAGAAAGAAAAGAATTAATTATATGTAAACTAAGTAGCAATAAAATTATAGCATGAGTAAAGTACTCTGAGCGCAATTTTTTTAAAAAAGTAATTCAAGTGGTTCTTTTGTATCCTCCCAAATGATATTTTTTAAGAAAAGAGAGTGCTTTCTTTTTGATTGATCTTGGTTAAAATATTGAAAAGAGTCCATAAAAGAGAGAAAATTAGTTTTATCCCTTTACTCACAATAAGGATACAGATTGAGTAATAATAATACCTTCTTAAAAATAAATATGTCAGCCAGGCATGGTGGCTCATGCCTGTAATCCCAGCACTTTGGGATGCCGAGGCGGGCGGATCACGAGGTCAGGAGGTTGAGACCATCCTGGCTAACACAGTGAAACCCCGTCTCTACTAAAAATACCAAAAAAATTAGCCGGGCATGGTGGCGGGCACCTGTAGTCCCAGCTACTCGGGAGGCTGAGGCAGGAGAATGGTGTGAACCCGGGAGGCGGAGCTGGCAGTAAGCTGAGATCGCGCCACTGCACTCCAGCCTGGGCGACAGAACGAGACTCCCTCTCAATCAGTCAGTCAATCAGTCAATCAATCAGTCGCCTTTGTTTGAACTCTAGAGTTCCAGTTACCTGACTAGGATGCTTAGGATTCCCAGCAGTGGAGGGGAAGCGCTTCTGTCCACCCTCCCTCTTCATCTGCCCTCATCCTTATTTAGAGAGACATTTCTGGAGGACCTTCCAACCTGCAGCACATGCGATCTCAAAACCACATGTCTCTTCTCTCCCCACATCTGCCCACTTGTCTTGACCTGCAAACTCAGCTTTCCCTCCAGTTCTGGGATGCGACTTGTCAGTGGTTGGATTTAACAACTCCAGACTAACATTGGGAGACATAACCATGACACAGTTGTCCAGGCCCAGCTCTGGTAACCACGACCTCCACTCCTCTCCTGCTACTGTTACTGTGTTTCAGTCCGCCCAAGTACTGAGGACCACTCCCAAAACCACGCACTAGCTTGTTGTCACTAGATCCTTATCAACCTTCTAATGACAATTTCAGAAATCTCAGTCTGGGATACCTGTTGCGGGAAGTCAGGGACCCCAAACGGAGGGACCGGCTGAACCCATGGCAGAAGAACATGGATTGTGAAGATTTCATGGACATTTATTAGTTCCCCAAATTAATACTTTTATAATTTCTTATGCCAGTCTTTACTGCAATCTCTGAACATAAATTGTGAAGATTTCATGGACACTTATCACTTCCCCAATCAATACCCTTGTGGTTTCCTATGCCTGTCTTTACTTTAATCTCTTAATCCCGTCATCTCCGTAAGATGAGGAGGATGTATGTCGCCTCAGGACCCTGTGATGATTGTTAACTGCACAAATTGTTTGTGGAGCATGTGTGTTTGAACAATATGAAATCTGGGCACCTTGAAAAAAGAACAGGTTAACAGCGATGTTCAGGGAACAGGAGCGATAACCTTAAACTCTGACCACCGGTGAGCAGGGCGGAACAGAGCCATATTTCTCTTCTTTCAAAAGCAAATGGGAGAAATATCGCTGACTTCTTTTTCTCAGCAAGAAACGTCCCTGAGAAAGAGAATGCATCCCTGAGGGTAGGCCTCCGAAATGGCCACTTTGGGGGCAGCCGTCTCTTATGGTCAAAGCTGTAGGGATGAAATAAGCCCCAGTCTCCTGTAGCGCTCTGAGGCTTATTAGCATAAGGAAACTCCTGCCTAATAAACTTTGGTCAGACTGGTTGTCTGCTCTCAAATCCTGTTTCCTGATAAGATGTTATCAAGGACAATGCATGCCTGAAACTTAATTAGCAATTTTAATTTCACCCCGGTCCTGTGGTCCTGTGATCTCGCCCTGCCTCCACTTGCCTTGTGATAACTTATTACCTTGTGAAGCATGAGATCTCTGTGACCCACACCCTATTTGTACACTCCCTCCCCTTTTGAAAATCACTAATAAAAACTTGCTGGTTTTACAGCTCAGGGGGCATCACGGAACCTGCTGACATGTGATGTCTCCCCCGGACACCCAGCTTTAAAATTTCTCTCTTTTGTACTCTATCCCTTTATTTCTCAGGCCAGCTGACACTTAGGGAAAATACAAAAGAACCTATGTGAAATATCGGGGGTGAATTTCGCCCGATATCTGGCTGAATTTCCCCCAATAGATGCCCACCTCCAGCCCTCATGCTCATTTATTCTCACAGCAGCAGTTCTTCAAGGCCACTGAGACTCCACCCCACTGATGCCGCCATTTCCTCCAACCTCCTTCCTGTCAGCACTTAACCTCACTCATGGCTGAGCTCCCACGGAGTCTACACTCCAACCACTCTTTTGCCAACACTGAAAGTTCCATTGTCTCATGCTTTATCCTCCTCACTGAAAGTCCCTGTTGTGTTGACTGGAAACTCCTACTCATCCCGAAAATTCCCCAAAGAGCTTCTTGTCTTTATATACAGACCCTCTGCCCTATGGAGGGGATGCCACTCATGATTTCCCAACACAATCTTCTTGTTTTCCTCCCTTGCAATAAAAGTGAGCTTCCTACCACATTACTTGCAAAATATTGAAGAAAGAGGAATCCTAGTTAGACAAACTCAATCACTCTACATAAGAGATAGCTTGATCTATATATATATTTACAATTTTTAAAAAATTACAAATAATTTCAGTTCCCTTTACAAAGGCTAAAAACTCAATCATTTAAGGTTAGGTGGGCTGGGCACAGTGGGTAACGTCTGTAATCCCAGCACTTTGGGAGGCCGAGGCAGGCAGATCACCTGAGGTCAGAGGTTTCAGACTAGCCTGGCCAACATGGCAAAACCAAATCTCCAGTAAAAACACAAAAAAAAATTAGCCAGGGTGGTGGCACACATCTGTAGCCCCAACTACTCTGGAGGCTGAAGAAGGAGAATCACCTGGGCAACAGAGGGAAACTCCAACTCAAACAAACAAAAAGGTTAAATGATAAAGCCACCATGAACCTTTCTAGTTATACAAAGGTGAAAAATAGACAGGTATAAACTAAGTGGACCCACTCTGTGGAGTCCAAGAGGAAAAAATGGAATTCTCCTCTGTCCACGACTTTGAGTAAAGACAGAAAGATACTTTGCAATGTGTCTTCTTTACCTGCCAACTGCTGATATAGAGGCTGGAAAAAGGTTATTATTTAGTAGCCACTGGCATGGCCAAGGCTCAGTCAAGCTAAACTAGAGACTTCACAAATACATACAGCAGCCATGTGTTGGCACACCCAAGACTCTTCTGCTTTGTGCGACTCTTTTTTTTTTTTCTTTGAGACGGAATCTCATTCTATTGCCCAAGTGCAATGGCACAATCTCAGCTCACTGCAATCTCCCCCTCCCAGGTTCAAGTGATTCTCCTGCTTCAGCCTCCCAAGTAGCTGGGATTAGAGGCATGCAACACCATGTCCGGCTAATTTTCATATTTTTAGTAGAGACGGGGTTTCACCATGTTGGCCAGGCTGCTCTTGAACTCCTGACCTCGTGATCTGCCTGCCTCGGCCTCCCAAAGTGCTGGGATTACGGGCGTGAGCCACTACACCCGGCACCAGCAACTCTTATATCAGAGTCTAGCTGTCTGGGGAAGACAAGTGATCCCCCGAAAGATGCAGGAGAAATGAAGACACCAACATTTGTTAAGTGTGTTGTGAGCCAAACTGTTTCTATGTTCTCTGATTCTCAAAAAAGAAAAAAATAGTCCTTCAAGATGAATAACGTTACACCCATTTGAAAGATTTGGAGACATACAAAAGTTGAGTAACTTGGCCAAGACCAACACAATGCTGCCTCTAGTAAACAGCAGAGAAGAATGTGATGTAGTGGCTCTGGTCCTCCACCCGCTGCTCACCTGCGCTCAGTTTTCCACCATGAACGGAGGCGTCACGTGTTTGCCATTCTCCAAGTCATTAAGCTAAAAGAAACTTCCGGGAAGTAAATTAGTCCAGGAATATCATCAAGGCTACTGCAGAGACATTGACACTTTACACATCGCCTAATATATGTGTTTATGTAAATGGCAATAAACAAGCCTGATTTACATCAGTATCTTCAATATAGTTTCCCTTGACTTTGCATAATGAATTTTAACATTCGACTTTAGGTAGGTGAAATTTAGATACAAAAGTCAAAGCAGTGGGGCAACGTATGCATTCAGAAAAGGGAAATACTGGCCAGGTGTGGTGGCTCATGCCTGTAATCCCAGCACTTTGGGAGGCCAAGGTGGGCGGATCGCCTGAGGTCAGGCGTTCGAGACCAGCCTGGCCAACATGGTGAAACTCCGTCTCTACTAAAAATACAAAAATTAGCTGGGCGTGGTGGCACATGCCTGTAATCCCAGCTACTTGGAAGGTTGAGACAGGAGAATTGCTTGAACCCGGGAGGCAGAGGTTGCAGTGAGCCGAGACTGCACCATTACACTCCAGCCTGGGCAAGAAGAGCAAAACTCTGTCACTCACACACACACTCACACACACACAAACACAGAAAGAAAAGAAAGAAAAGAAAAGGGAAACATCAATAAATAAGCCCTTGCCAGACTCCTGGAAGATTTGAAAAAAAAAGGGAGCAAGAGTTCTTTAGATCTCAGAGATGGGCAAACGAGAAAACAAGTCAGAGATAATGTCCATGGTGAGGCAACTGCAGGTTGAACTACATAGTTTCCGAGGTTTTTTCCCACATAAGAACCTATGATTCGATTCTATCAGAAGGGAAAATAGTGAGTGAGAAGGGGGATCTTTGTAGTGAGACTTCAGTGAGACCCCCAATATTAATATTGTATCTCTTTCCTGGGCTCAAAAAGCCAAGCTGACTCCCTGGAACCTTCACTGCGAATAATGAGCAATGTTGGCTCTTTGCCCAGTGAACGTTCATCTTCCAGAACCAAGGCCACCTCCTTACACCTCATCAAAGTGAAAGTCAATTAATGTGACTGCTCTCTCCAAAAGTAGAGAAAGCATTGGCTCAGTTAGCTTCAAATTCAGCCGCATTTATCACATATTTTAAAAAGCCAGACTCTTACAGATGTCCTCATGACAATTCTGGATGAATATTCCCTAATTTTTATTTGTAAATCATCTCTATTGAGGTATAATTATACACAAAAAAATCCATTTTAAGTGTCCAGTTTCTTGTGTTTTGACAAATGTATACACCTGTGTAACCATCAACACAATCATGACGCAGAATATTTGTAACAACCCGTGAATTTCCCTCCTTCCCCAGCCCCAGTCAGCCACTGATATGCTTTTTGTAGTTATAAATATTTTACCTTTCATTTTCTATAAACAAAACCACACGTATGATCATATTTGTATTCCACTTTGTTAAACTCAATATACTGTTTTCAAGGTTCATCCATCTTGTTGCAAGTATCAGTAGCTCTTCTTTTTTTTTTTTTTTCTTTTTTGGTGAGATGGAGTCTTGCTGTCACCAGACTGGAGTGCAGTGGCACGACCTCGGCTCACTACAACCTCTGCCTCCTGGGCTCAAGCGATTCTCCTGCCTCAGCCTCCTGAGTAGCTGGGACTACAGGCACGTGCCACCACACCCAGCTAATTTTTGTATTTTTAGTAGAGACGGGATTTCGCCATGTTGGCCAGGGTGGTCTCGATCTCTTGACCTCATGATCCACCCGCCTCAGCCTCCCAAAGTGCTGGATTGCAGGCATGAGCCACCCCGACTGGCCATCAGTACTTCATTTCTTTATGTTCCTGAATAGTATTCCATTGTATGGATAACTATGGTTTATTTATACCACACTCACCTGTTGATGGGCATTTAGGTTGTTTGTAGTTTGGGACTCTTATGAATTAACATAAAATGAACATTCATGAACTAGTCTTAGTGTGAACACAGGTTTTGACATATCTGGGATAAATAGCCAGGAGTGAACTTTCTCAATTGATGGTATGTGAATGTTTAACTTTATAGTAAACTCTTTTCCAAAGTAGTTGTGCCACTTTACACTCCTACCAGAAGTGGGTAAGAGTTCTAATTGCAGCCGGGCGTGGTGTCTCACGCCTGTAATCCCAGCACTTTGGGAGGCCAAGGTGGGTGGATCACGAGGTCAGGAGATCGAGACCATCCTGGCTAACACAGTGAAACCCCATCTCTACTAAAAATACAAAAAATTAGCTGGGCATGGTGGCGGGCACCTGTAGTCCCAGCTACTCGGGAGGCTGAGGCAGGAGAATGGCGTGAACCCGGGAGGCGGAGCTTGCAGTGAGCCGAGATCGCGCCACTGCACTCCAGCCGGGGCAACAGAGCGAGACTCTGTCTCAAAAAAAAAAAAAAAAAAAAAAAAAAGAGTTCTAATTGCTCTACATCCTCATCAGCATTCTGTATTTAGTTTCCCATTTCAGCCACTATGGCAAGCGTGAAGTAGTATACCTTTGTGGTCCTAGTTTGCATTTTTCCCTGATGACTGATGATGTGAAGGATTTTCACTGGCCATGTACTTATCTTCCATTCAAGTCTTTTGTCCAGTTTTCCCTAATGTGTTCTTTTTATTAAAGAATTTAAGTTATTTAAATATCTTTAGACTGGGCATGGTGGCTCACACCTGTAATCCTGGCACTTTGGGAGGCTGAGGCAGGAGGATTGCTTGAGCCCAGAAGTTTGAGACCAGCCTGAGCAGCACAGTAAGACCCTGTCTCCATAAAAAATATAAATAAAAATAGAAATTTAGCCAAGCATAATGGTGTGCACTTGTAGTCCCTGCTACTCCAGAGGCTGAGGCACGAGGATCACTTGAGCCCAGGAGTTTGAGGCTACAGTGAGCCATGATCACACTACTGCACTCGAGCTTGGATGACAGAATGAAAGAGACCCTGTCTCAAAAAAAAAAAAAAAGTTATACAAGTCCTTTGTCTAATACAGGTATGGTGAATATCCTCTCTCAGTTTGTGGCTTGCCTTTTTCTTTTCTTTTCTTTTTTTTTAGATGGAGTCTCACACTGTCGCCTGGGCTGGAGTGCAGTGGTGCAATCTTGACTCACTGCAACCTCTGCCTCCCAGGTTCAAGCAATTCTCCTGCCTCAGCCTCCGGAGTAGCTGGGATTACAGAGGCCTGCCACCACGTCCAGCTAATTTTTTGTATTTTTATTAGAGACAGGGTTTCATCATGTTTGCCAGGCTGGTCTCGAACTCCTGACCTCGTGATCCGCCTACCTCAGCCTCCCAAAGTGCTGGGATTACAGGCATGAGCCACAGTGCCCAGCAGCCTTTTCCTTTTTTCTTTTGTTTTCTTTCTTTCTTTTTTTTTTTCTTTTGAGACGGAGTCTCGTTCTGTCACCCAGGCTAGAATGCAGTGGCGTGATCTCGGCTCACTGCAACCTCTGTCCCCTGGGTTCAAGCAATTCTCCAGCTCCAGCCTCCCAAGTAGCTGAGATTACAGGTACCTGCAGTGGGGGAGAGCATGTTTTCCAGACCCTGTTTGTAAGGAAAAATAATTAAAAAAATTAAAGAGGTAGACTGAGGAAAAGGAGAGCCCTGTGCCCTTAAGGAGCATATATTCGGGTCAAAGACAGGAAATAAACACACAATGGATAGATGAACAGAGAGCTATAAAAAAAAAACAGATGGGAAAAATTTCAAGCACCAACAAATTCTCTGAAAAAGATAAAACAATGTAATATGGTAGAAAAGGACTTAAAAAAAAAGGGTTATCACCTCTTTATGAAAATGTGACCTAACTGAAAAGACCAAAATAATGAGTACGAACCAAAGGATAAGGAGAACAATAGAAAGTGTGAAGGTCCTGAGGCAGAAATGAGCATGGTACATTTAGGATGCAGAAAGGAGGAGAGAAAATATGGTAAACAAGAGAAACACAGAGGCGATGTTGGAGAGGGTGCTGGCCCACCTCACAGCCCATGGAGAGGCCTTTAACTTTATTCTGAGAATAATGAGAAGCCACTGAAGGACGCAAGCCACGCAAACATGATCTGTTTTAGACTTTGGCCAGATCCCTTCTGGCTGCTCTGTGGGTATGAAACATGCTAAGGAGGCCACCTAGGCACTGCTGGGGCCTGCAGGTAAGGGAGTGATGGTGGAGGCCCGTGTTGTGGCAGTGGAGACACTGAGGAGTGTTCAGAGCCAATATGTGTTTACAAGGTAGAGCTATCAAGATGTACTGCCATGGCCAGGCATGGTGGCTCATGCCTGTAATCCCGGCTGCTTGGGAGGCGAAGGTGCAGAAGAATCACTTTAACCCGAGAAGCGGAAGTTGCAGTAAGCCGAGATGGCACCACTGCACTCCAGCCTGGGTGACAGAGCAAGACCCCATCTTAAAAAAATAAAAAATAAAATAAAATAAAAAATAACGTAACAATATGTAAGAAAACAGAAACTACGAAGGGGCAAGGAAGCAATCATGATGAATGAGAGGTCCAGCATCTCATTGTCAAGATATTGTGATCTGGTGAGTTTCAGTTCTTTGATCCTTTCTTGACAGCCATGAAGGTCATTTCCTGAGGAAGGAACTCAGATAAAATGAATGTAAGGTTTAAGCTCTAAGATGAGAAAAGTGAATTTCTATATTCATTCGAAAAATTTTCAGGCCGGGCGCTGTGACTCACTCCTGTAATCCCAGCACTCTGGGAGACCGAGGTGGGCGGATCACGAGGTCAAGAGATCAAGACCATCCTGGCCAACATGGTGAAACTGCGTCTCTACTAAAAATACAAAAATATTAGCCAGGCATGGTGGCTGGCGCCTGTAGTCCTAGCTACTCAGGAGACTGAGGTAGGAGAATAACTTGAACCCAGGAGGGGAGCCGGAGGTTGCAGTAACCGAAATTGCCCCGCTACACTCCAACCTGGCCACACCCCAGCCTGGCGACAGAGCGAGACTCCGTTTAAAAAAAAAAAAAAAAACGAAAAGAAAAGAAAAAAAAAGTATCTATGTGACTTTCATAAGCAGGTTGATATGTCAGTAAGAAGTCCTGCACAGAGATTTTCAGCTAGTGATGCTGACTGAGACTGTGGATGTGGAAGTGGAAGAGGTCACTGAGGATGAGAGTGTTTAGAGACGATGTGAGAATCTGGGGAAGAGAAACAAGATTTTTACATAAGAAAACTATGGATATGTTATGGAGTAAAGTTCACAACTTTTTAGCATAAATTCTGACTTTGCATGATGTCCACTTACTATAATGTCTAATTGTTCCTGGAGGGAAGGCCTTAAGTGTAAGTTGTCCAGGTCCTTGGCGTTTTGAACAAAGAATTGGACAAAACAGCACAAACAAAGCAACAAAGGAACGAAGCACAGAAACGAAGCAGCAAAAGCAGGGATTTATTTATTTTATTTTATATTTTTTGAGACAGAGTCTCACTCTGTCGCCAGGCTGGAGTGCAGTGGCATGATCTCGGCTCACTGCAATCTCCACCTCCCAGGCTCAAGCGATTCTCCTGCCTCAGCCTCCTGAGTAGCTGGGACTACAGGCACGCCACCACACCCAGCTAATTTTTGTACTTTTAGTAGAGATGGGGTTTCACCATATTGACCAGGATGGTCTCATCTCCTGACCTCGTGATCTGCCGGCCTCAGCTTTCGAAAGTGCTGGAATTACAGGGGTAAGACACCATGCCCGGCCAGCAGGGATTTATGAAAGCGAGAAAGCACTCTGCAGGGTGGGAGTGGGCCCAAGCAAGCGGCTCAAGGGCCCCATTACAAAGTTTTCTCGCTTCTAAGTACTCCTTTTGAGGTCCCTGTCAGTTACCCCTTATCTGGATGAAAATTTGGTCTGTGACTAATTAAACGCTAGGGTGAACTGGCACCCTATGCAGATGAAGGGATGGCTGGTGCTTGACCCACTTTTTGTCTCAGAAATATAACTACCTACTTTTTAAAAACAAATTAAAAGTCATTCTTTGCATCGTTTAAAGTGTTGGTGATGATGCATTTAAGAGAATCCATAATCCAACTAAAGGCTATTATTGCTGGGCTCTGAAATCTGTTTTGCAATGACCAAGCACTCCTTGTTTTTTCTTTTTTTAAGTATTTATTTATTTGAAGACAGGGTGTCATCCAGGATGACAGAGACCCTGTCTTCAAATAAATAAATATTTTAAAAATGAAAAAACAAGGAATGCTTAGTCTCAGATTTTTTTTCCAGCAAATGTTGCCAATACTCTCCCATGCTCAGAGAATGACAGCCACATCATGACTGCCACCTGGCCCTCAGAGGTGGTAAGACAGCAGCGATAGTAGAATCTATCCCAACTTCAGTGATTTACAACATGAAACACATGTGCATCACAGCACGATGCAATCCAGTACTGAAGGTAGAGGGAAGGGGAAAAAACTAGGAAGAGTAGTACTGCCAAAGAGGCCACCATACTGCTGCAATATGAAGTACTGCTGCAGAGGCCACAGTACTGCCACAATATGAAGTATTGCCACAGAGGCCACGACACTGCTGCAATATGAAGTACTGCCACAGATGTCACAGTATTGCTGCAATATAAAGTACCGCCACAATAAGAAGTATTGCCACAGAGGCCATGGTACTGCTGCAATAACAAGTACCACCACAATATGAAGTATTGCCACAGAGGCCACAGTACTGTCGCAATATAAAATACTGCCACAATATAAAGTATTGCCACAGAGGCCACGGTACTGCCGCAATATAAAATACCGCCACAATATGAAGTATTGCCACAGAGGCCACGGTACTGTCACAATATAAAATACCGCCACAATATGAAGTATTGCCACAGAGGCCACGGTACTGCTGCAATATAAAATACTGCCACAATATGAAGTATTGCCACAGAGGCCACGGTACTGCCGCAATATAAAATACTGCCACAATATGAAGTATTGCCACAGAGGCCACGACACTGCTGCAATATGAAGGACTGCCACAGATGTCACAGTATTGCTGCAATATAAAGTACCGCCACAATAAGAAGTATTGCCACAGAGGCCATGGTACTGCTGCAATAACAAGTACCACCACAATATGAAGTATTGCCACAGAGGCCACAGTACTGTCGCAATATAAAATACTGCCACAATATAAAGTATTGCCACAGAGGCCACGGTACTGCCGCAATATAAAATACCGCCACAATATGAAGTATTGCCACAGAGGCCACGGTACTGTCACAATATAAAATACTGCCACAACATGAAGTATTGCCACAGAGGTCACGGTACTGCCGCAATATAAAACACCACCACAATATCAAGTATTGCCACAGAGGCCACGATACTGCTGCAATATGAAGTACTGCCACAGATGTCACAGTATTGCTGCAATATAAAGTACCACCACAATAAGAAGTATTGCCACAGAGGCCATAGTACTGCTGCAATAACAAGTACCACCACGATATGAAGTATTGCCACAGAGGCCACAGTACTGCAGCAATATAAAACACTGCCACAATATGAAGTATTGCCACAGAGGCCACGGTACTGCCACAATATAAAACACTGCCACAATATGAAGTATTGCCACAGAGGCCACGGTACTGCCGCAACATAACACACTGCCACAATATGAAGTATTGCCACAGAGGCCACAGTACTGCCGCAACATAAAACACTGCCACAATATGAAGTATTGCCACAGAGGCCACGGTACTGCCGCAATATAAAACACTGCCACAACATGAAGTATTGCCACAGAGGCCACGGTACTGCCGCAATATAAAACACTGCCACAACATGAAGTATTGCCACAGAGGCCACGGTACTGCCGCAATATAAAACACTGCCACAACATGAAGTATTGCCACAGAGGCCACGGTACTGCCGCAATATAAAACACTGCCACAACATGAAGTATTGCCACAGAGGCCACGGTACTGCCGCAATATAAAACACCACCACAATATGAAGTATTGCCACAGAGGCCATGGTACTGCTGCAATAAAAAGTACTGCCGCAGAGTCCACAGTACTGCTACAATGTGAAGTGTTGCCACAGAGGCCATGGTACTGCCACAATGTGAAGTACTGCTGCAGAGGACACAGTACTGCCACAATATGAAGTACTGCCAAAGAGGCCATGGTACTTCCGCAATATGAAGTACTGCCACAAAATGAAGTACTGCCACAGAGGCCATGGTACTGCTGCAATGTGAAGTACTGCTGCAGAGGACACAGTACTGCCACAATATGAAGTACTGCCACAGAGGCCACAGTACTGCTGCAATATGAAGTACTGCCGCAATATGAAGTACTGCCGCAATATGAAGTACTGCCACAGAGGCCACGGTACTGCCGCAATATGAAGTACTGCCACAGAGGCCATGGTACTGCTGCAATATGAAGTACTGCCACAGAGGCCACAGTACTGCTGCAATATGAAGTACTGCCACAATATGAAGTATTGCCACAGAAGCCACAGTCCTGCCACAATATGAAGTACTGCCACAGAGGCCATGGTACTGCTGCAATATGAAGTACTGCCACAATATGAATTATTGCCACAGAAGCCACAGTTCTGCCACAATATGAAGTACTGCCACAGAGGCCACAGTACTGCTGCAATATGAAGTACTGCCACAGAGGCCACGGTAGTGCCACAATATGAAGTACTGCCACAGAGGCCATGGTACTGCCACAATATGAAGTACTGCCACAATATGAAGTACTGCCACAGAGGCCATGGTACTGCCACAATATGAAGTACTGCCACAATATGAAGTATTGCCACAGAAGCCACAGTTCTGCTGCAATATGAAGTACTGCCGCAGACGCCACAGTACTGCTGCAATATGAAGTACTGCCACAGAGGCCACGGTACTGCTGCAATATGAAGTACTGCCGCAGAGGCCACGGTACTGCTGCAATATGAAGTACTGCCACAATATGAAGTATTGCCACAGAAGCCACAGTTCTGCTGCAATATGAAGTACTGCCACAATATGAAGTATTGCCACAGAGGCCATGGTACTGCTGCAATATGAAGTACTGCCACAATATGAAGTATTGCCACAGAAGCCACAGTTCTGCTGCAATATGAAGTACTGCTGCAAAGGCCACAGTACTGCCACAATGTGAAGTCCTGCCACAGAGGCCACGGTACTGCCACAACGTGAAGTACTGCCACAGAGGCCACGGTACTGCCACAACGTGAAGTACTGCCACAGAGGCCACGGTACAGCCACACGTGAAGTCCTGCCACAGAGGCCATGGTACTGCCACAATGTGAAGTCCTGCCACAGAGGCCATGGTACTGCCACAATGTGAAGTCCTGCCACAGAGGCCACTGTACTGCCACTATGTTAAGTACTGCCGCAGAGGCCACAGTACTGCTGCAATGGGAAGGAGTAACAGGGTTAAAAACATACTGCATTGATGTCCCTTTCAGTATTCTAGATTTTCAGTATCACCAAGGCTAGCCAGTCTTGTTGCTTTCAAAGCTATGTTGAAAGGCTATAAGTAGTTTTACTGTCATTTTGATGATCTGCATTTTCTAACTCTCTTAAATTGAATCTAGATTATGTGTGTAATATTTTTAAAGCCATAACATGCGATTCGATGTTTTCTTCTTTCATCTAGGTTAATTTTTCTATTTCTTGTACATGTCCTAACATTGATATCCAGGGAGGAGCATCTACATACAGAATAACTACATTGGAGAAGTTGAAATAAGTGTTCGTGAGATGATTTTGCACAATGATCACCTACACTGTAACATGCACACTGCTGGGAAGCAACAGTTGGCCAGCAAGGGCTTCACAGGTAAAAGGTGCTAGTTAGTGGCTGTTTCCAGGAGAACTCTTGATGTTTTAAGGGCTTTGCAGTCCTTCCCATTTGAAGGCGGAGCAGCACCAACTAGTTGTGAAAACCAAGAGTGCAGACTCCCTTTTTCCTTCTAGTGTGGGTCTTGGCAACACTTCCCATGATTAAACAATTGGTTCTCAGTCCTGCTTCCATTTTTATTAATAAGACAATTACACAGTCAAGTTTCTGTGGCTGTTAGTGATACATGTCTTATAAACAAACGCAAAAATGTTAAAACCTCAAAATTCTCTGTAAGTAGTGGCTGTACATCTCTAGCATTCCCTGTAAACGGTCATAACTTTTCAAACAATTTGTATAAATTTTGGATTATGTTGGCAATATCAGACACATTTTGCCTAAAGATAGATGTGTTTTAATGATGAAAGTATTGTTTCTGTTCTAGAATGTCATCATCACAGAGTGTGAATCCTAGTCTATAATTCACTTGTCCTTATTAAATTATTTTACAAATTACATACTATGCAAACTCTATCACTAGATTTATTGTCTTCTTATTACCTGTCTCTCTTTTGTCTCTCTCTTTTTTTTTTTTTTTTTTTTTTGTTGAGATGGAGTTTCACTCTTGTTGCACAGGCTGGAGTGCAATGGCAAAATCGCGGCTCACTGAGACCTCCGCCTCCCGTGTTCAAGCGATTCTCCTGCCTCAGCCTCTCGAGTAGCTGGGATTACAGGCGCCTGCCACCACGCCCAGCTAATTTTTTGTATTTTTAGTAGAGACAGGGTTTCACCATGTTGGCCAGGCTAGTCTTGAACTCCTGACCTCAGGTGACCCACCCGCCTCGGCCTTCCAAAGTTCTGGGATTACAGGCATGAGCTACTGCGTCTGGCCCTTATTATGTGTCTCTTAATTAATTTTTGGAAATTCTTAACTGGGTAGGCTTTATGAAGAAAATACATAAATTCTTTAAGATAGACATTTTCTGTCTATCTTATTTTCTGGTAGGTGAACAAGTGACATTTCTGAGTAATGTGTAAAATGTGACAGATAACCCATTCTATATGGCAGGGGTCCCCAACCACAGACTGGTACCAGTTTGTGGCCTGTTAGGAACCAGGCCGCACAGCAGGAGGTGAGCTACGAGTGATCTAGCATTACTGCCTGAGCTCTGCCTCTAATTAGATCAGCAGCGGCATTAGATTCTCACCCCTATTGTGAACTGCACGTGTGCGGGAGAGAATCTAGCTAATGCATGATGATCTGAAGTGGAACAGTTTCATCCTGAAACTATCCCCCCAGTCCCTGTCCATGGAAACGTTGTCTTCCCCAAAACCGGTCCCTTGGTGCCAAAAAGGCTGGGTACCACTGCTATATGGGATATTAAGCTACTATAATATGTGAAGTTATACCACTTGCCAAGAATACTGGCTTTATTTTGACATTCAGCTTCCCGATTCTTTTGGATTCTCAGCCACAATTTTGTAGTCTTTTATTCTTTTTCTATCTTGTTTCTGCAATATATAGCAGCAACAGTATAATGAGTTTCATCTAGAATTCTATTTGTTTAGAGTATCTCTTCACTGTTATTTCCCTATTTCCAGAGTATATTGGCAGGCAAGTGATATTCATGGACAAATCTTATGCCAGCAGGGTGCCACACTGCTCTGTTCACTTGCCACATTGAATCATAATTACTTTTTCTATATATTTCCACCTGGATTATGATCTGAAAGTTGTCAGACTGAGGATAGTGCTAAGGAAAGGTATTCAAACCCGGGATACAAAGCAAAAAGGTGAGTGGCACATCCTTTCCTTGTCATGTGGGAAAGAAGGTTTAAGGCAGAATTGTACGCTGCCTGGCTGAGGGTTGAAAGCATGCCCCCAGCATGCAATCACAGTCCCTTGGCAAAGACTATGAGTATTTAATAAAAAATCTTCCCTGGCTGGGCGTGGTGGCTCATGCCTATAATCCCAGTACTGTGGGAGGCTGAGGTGGGTGGATCACCTGAGAGCAGAAGTTCAAGACCAGTATGACCAACATGGCAAAACCCCATCTCTACTAAAAATACAAAAATTAGCCAGGTGTGGTGGCCTGTGCCTGTAATCCCAGCTACTCAGTAGGCTGAGGCAGGAGAATTACTTGCACCTGGGATGTGGAGGCTGCGGTGAGCTGAGATCGCACCACTGCCTTCCAGCCTGAGCCAGAGAGCAAGACTCCATCTCAAAAAAGAAAAGAAAATAAAAGAAAATATCTGCTTAATCTTCAGCTGACCACTAAGCAATATAGTTGTGACTTCAGTGGCAAAAGAAAAAAAATACAAGCTTTAAGGATTTAGTTCAGAAAAGTCACTAAACAAACAACTGCAATAAGCAGTAACAACCGCAAACACTGGGGAGTGCCAGAAGGACAGAAAAGAAAAGACAGAGAGAATATTTGAAGAAATAACAGCTGGAAACTTACCAAATTTGGTAAGCTCATTAATATCCACATCCAATAAGCTCAACAAATTCCAAGGCATTAATATCTACATCCAATAAGCTCAACAAATTCCAAGGCATTAATATATACATCCAATAAGCACAACAAATTCCAAGTCACATAAACTCAAACACATCCATGCCTAAACACGTCATAACCAAACTGTCAAATGCCAAAATAAAGGCAGAATCTTGAAAACAGCAAGAAGTGACTTATCACATACAATGAACCTCAATGAGATCAACACCTGATTTCTCATGTGGAACCTTGGAGGCCAGAAGGCAGTGGGATGATGTATTCAAAACCCTGAAAGAAAAAAAAACTGTTAACCAAAAATTCTATACCTGGTAAAACTATTCTTCAAAAATGAAGAAGAAATTATCAATACATCTGCTGATAGTTCAATTCACATTTAACACTCTGTAAAAGTTTAGGGAAAACTTTTTTTTTTTTTTTGAGACAGAGTTTTGCTCTTGTTGCCCAGGCTAGAGGGCATTGGCACAATTTCGGCTCATTGCAACCTTCACCTCCCAGGTACAAGTGATTTTCCTGTCTCAGCCTCTCAAGCAACTCCAGTTACAGGCATGTGCCACCATACCCAGCTGATATTTTTATATTTAGTAGACATGAGGTTTCACCATGTTAGTCAGGCTGGTCACAAACTCCCAACCTCAGGTGATCCACCTGCCTCGGCCTCCCAAAGTGCTGGGATTACAGGCATGTGCCACCACGCCCAGCCAGGAAAACTTCTATAAAACATAAAAATGTTCCAAAATAAGCTAACTATACTTGCTGAATTTTGATATTAAACAAAATATTTTGCCATGTTGGTAACCTAACATAGATGTTTCCATCAAATATTATGTGATGCACATCAAAGTTACTTCAAGTCATAGAGGAAGAAATTTAAAAGTTTACCCACCAATGACTTCCATAAAAGCTCCAAGGGAGAAAAGAATTATGAAAATGTGCTAATCTGGTCCAAGCATTTTTGCCTAGAATCAGAACCAGAATTTTTGTTTTGTCCATTATGTTTCAGCACTATAATTTCAAAAGTGATTCATTTCTATATTTATCTACTGACACAATTCTAGAAATTCTTTGTGAAATACATATACATTCTGTTAAATTTTTTCTATTTCCTGTAAAACACACACAGGCACATGCACACACATTGTTGTTTTTTTATCAGTTTTACCTAACTGAAAAGCAAGTGAGTTGACAGTAACTTGATTTAATCATAATGTAGCTGATGCGCTTTTTAAAAAAATGCCTCAGCATCTATTGATTTAGTTAAGTCTATTTTCACAGAATAATAAAAATTTTTTTGTTTGTTTGTGTTGGAGACAGAGTCTTGCTGTTGCCAGGCTGGAGTGCAGTGGCATGGTCTCAGCTCATTGCAACCTCCACCTCCTGGGTTCAAGTGATTCTCCTGCCTCAGCCTCCCAAGAAGCTGGAACGACAGTGCACCATGCCTGGCTAATTTTTGTATTTTATTTTATTTTTATTTATGTATTTATTTTTGAGACGGAATCTTGCTCTGTCGCCCAGGCTGGAGTGCAGTGGCATGATCTCAGCTCACTGCAAGCTCCACCTCCTGGGTTCACACCTCCAGAGTCCCAGCCTCCAGAGTAGCTGGGACTAAAGGCGCCCACCACCACAAAATACAAAAAAATCTACTCATTTTCTGTATTTTTAGTACAGACAGGGTTTCACCGTGTTAGTCAGGATGGTCTCAATCTCCTGACCTCGTGATCTGCCCACCTCAGCCTCCCAGAGTGCTGGGATTACAGGCGTGAGCCACCATGCCTGGCCTAATTTTTCTATTTTTAGTAGAGATGGTGTTTCACCATGTTGGTCAGGCTGGTCTCGAACTCCTGACCTCGTGATCCACCTGTCTGAGCCTCCCAAAGTGCTGCGATTACAGGCATGAGCTACTGTGCCTGGCCCAGAATAGTAAATTTAAATGCAAAAGCTTAACTAAATTGTAACAACCATTATCATTTATTTAGAATCTTTGAGCTAAATCTGTGGGACTCATAATTTCTAATTCTCCCATCAACGCAGCAGATGGGTATCATTATTATTCTCAAGTTACAGATGAAGAATACAAAGATTAAGTATGTTGCTGAAGCTCATGCTTAGTAAATGGTAGGGCTAAGGTCTGAAGATTGATCCCCATGTGAAGAAGAGTCATTCTCACCACACTGCGAAAACTTAAGGTTCTCACCCTGAAATTTGCTGCCTACATTTTTCACTCCCTTGAAACTGCTTTCAATAAAGCCCCCTGGGGCCTCCTTGTCACTAACTTTAAGATGAACACTTTTTTTTCTTTAACTTTTAAGTTCAGGGACACAAGTGCAGGTTTGCCACATAGGTAAGTTTGTATCATGGGGTTTTGTTGTATAGATGATTTCATCAATCAGGTATTAACTTTAGTACCCATTAGTTGTTTTTCCTCATCTTCCCCCTCCTTCCACCCTTCACTCTCTGAAACGCCCCAGTATGTGTTGTTCCCCTCTATGTGAGAGCTAAATGATGAACACTTTTCATCCTTATCTTCGTTGACTCTTCCACATCT
The DNA here is from genome assembly GCF_029289425.2 of Pan paniscus. Lineage (NCBI taxonomy): Eukaryota > Metazoa > Chordata > Mammalia > Primates > Hominidae > Pan > Pan paniscus. The sequence continues at coordinate 21,180,896 of NC_073256.2, forward strand.
GAAATTGTGACCTCCTCCCTCTCTGTGAAACAGAACCTTCTCTTGCCTTCCTCACCACCACCCTTCTGGTTTGCTTCCTACCTTCCTGGCTACTCCCTCTTACAATCCCTTGCCTATTATACCTCCTCCACCTCACTCATAAAGTTTGGAGCCCTTCAGAGCTCTGTTATAAGCGGCTTTGCCTTTTCTTTTCTCATCATTCAATAATGCAACAAAATTTAGTGAACCTCTGTTATTCACAAGCACTTACGAGGCTTGGGTACCCTGCAGTGAGCAAGAGAGGTGAACATTGAGTAGATAATGACATGGGGAACAGCCAAGACGGGAGGTTGGAGAATCCATGAGGAAAAAGTCATGCAGTGCCTCACGGGCTGCAGTAAGGATCTGCATATTCTCTGAGGATAGCATAGTCATTGAGGGACGTTAAACAGAGGAGTGATGTGATCTCATCTGTGTTTGTATAAGACCACTCTGGCTACAGCAGTGAGAATAGATTGGGGGTGGGAGCCGGGACAATCACCATCATTCTTGGTCAGGCTTACTTTGAGACAGAGTCTTCCTTGTCACCCAGGCTGGAGTACAGTGGCACAATCTTGGCTCACTGCAACTTCCACCTCCCAGATTCAAGCGATTATCCTGCCTCAGCCTCCCGAGTAGCTGGGATTACAGGTTTGCACCACCACACCCAGCTAATTTTTGTACTTTTAGTAGAGACAGGGTTTCGCCATGTTGGCCAGGCTGGCCTCGAACTCCTGACCTCAGATGATCTGCCCACCTCAGGCTCCCAAAGTGCTGGGATTACTGTCTCCCCAGATAGTTTTGGCGTTAAAGTATATTGAAGGATGGTAGCCACTGAATATTTCACATGCTAGTCTTGCGGTACAAAAAGATAAATGTATACTCCAAGGTCATAAACTAAATGAAAATACTAATGGGCAGGTGTTAGGGTCTGATTTGTGTCTCCTCCCACATCTTGTATGTTGAAGACCTAGCCCCAATGTGACTGCTTGGAAATGGGACCTTAAAGCAGGTAATTAAGGTTAAATGAGGTCATAAGGGTGGTCTGTAATCCAATGTGTCTAATATCAGGACCTGATTAGATTGAACTTTCATAGTCTCCATTCTGACAATTTCCTCATTAATTTTATAACCAGAGGTCACGTGCTGTGGCTCACACCTGTAATCTCAGCACTTTGGGAGGCCGAGGCAGGTGGATCACCTGAAGTCTTGGGAGTTCGAGACCAGCCTGACCAACATGGAGAAACTCCATCTCTACTAAAAATACAAAATTAGCTGAGCATGGTGGTGCATGCCTGTAATTCCAGCTACTCAGGAGGCTGAGGCAGGAGAATTGCTTGAACCTGGGACGTGGAGGTTGCAGTGAGCTGAGATTGTGCCATTGCACTCTAGCCTGGGCAACAAGAGTGAAACTCCATCTCAAAAAAACAAAAAATTTATAACCAGTAAACAATTTTTGATTACGGTTTATTAAAACCAATAAAATTTTGGCTGCCCTGATCCTTTGATTAAAATTTAAAGGGGGTTGGCTGGGCACGGTGGCTCACACCTGTATTCCCAGCACTTTGGGAGGCTGAGGTGGGTGGATCACAAGGTCAGGAGTTTGAGACCAGCCTGGCCAATGCAGTAAAACCCCATCTCTACTAACAAAAAATACAAAAATTAGCTAGGCATGGTGGCAGGCACCTGTAGTCCCAGCTACTCAGGAGGCTGGGGCAGGAGAATCACTTAAACCCAGGAGGCAGAGGTTGCAGTGAGCCGAAATTGTGCCACTGCACTCCAGCCTAGGCAACAGAGCGAGACTCCATCTCAAAGAAAAAAAAAAAAAAAAGAATTTAAAGGGAGTTTATATTAGCCTGTGAGTTATTTAGGCAATTTCTCTTCTAGAAAATATAGATGAAACCCACCACCAAATAAAATTGAAATTAAAAGAAAAAAACCCACAAATTTAAAAACACAGCTGAACTGTTCAGTGCTTCTGCCCCAAAAGAGAAAATGAAGATGGCCTGTCATCACTCAGTCACTCCCGCAATGGTTTCAGGGAAGAGCTCTATCTAGGGCGCTGTTCAAAAGCACTTTTATAGTACTGTTTGATTCAGATTTTATATTTTAAAAATCACCTAAAATTTTTCAATGGGATCATAAATACCACCTTCCTCCACAATTTCAAGGCAGTGTTTTTATTCTCTCTCCACTGTTTTTCTTTTAAATCTTTCCATTTTCTACCCATTTTTTGTTTGGCCATTTTCAGTACTTCAGAGCTGTGAGATTCAATGCTGCTCTCTGAGATGTCATTATTTATGTTATTCTTACCTGGTTGACTTGTTGTATCTCCTTTTTACTAGTGAACTGTTAAGGATTAAAGAGACCAAGAGTAAAGAGGCCAAGAAGACTATCAAAATACAATAACGGTATTTGCTTTCACATGTAATAGTAACGTCCAGGGTTCTGTTTTATCCAGAGGATCCTTTCATTATCGGCTATTGAGACATGTGGAGAACATCTCCTCTTAAGAAATATTTTTAAACTATTAAATGACAAATTACCATATACCATTTCTGGGTATATATTCAAAATGATTGAAAGCAGGATTTTGGGCTGGGTGTGGTGGCTCACACCTGTAACCCCACCACTTTAGGAGGCAGAGGCAGGTGGATCACGAGGTCAAGAGATCGAGACCATCCTGGCCAACATGGTGAAACTACATCTCTATTAAAATACAAAAATTAGCTGGGTATGGTGGTATGTGCTTGTAGTCCCAGCTACTTGGGAGGCTGAGGCAGGAGAATCACTTGAACCTGGGAGGCAGAGGTTGCAGTGAGTGCACTGTACTCCAGCCTGGTGACAGAGTGAGATTCCATCTCAAAAAAAAAAAAAAAGAAAAGAAAAGAACAGAAAAGAAAGCTGGATTTTGAAGAGATGTTCACACCCACGTTCAGACCCCAACAAATTCCAACAGACCTGCAGCTGAGGGTCCTGACTGTTAGAAGGAAAACCAACAAACAGAAAGGACATCCACACCAAAGCCCCATCTGCACGTCACCATCATCAAAGACCAAATGTAGATAAAACCACAAAGATGGGGAGAAACCAGAGCATAAAAGCTGAAAATTCTAAAAATCAGAGCACCTCTTCTCCCCCAAAGGAACACAGCTCCTTGCCAGCAATGGAACAAAGCTGGACGGAGAATGACTTTAATGAGTTGAGAGAAGGTGGCTTCAGACGATCGGTAATAACAATCTTCTCTGAGCTAAAGGAGGATATTCGAACACATCGCAAAGAAGCTATAAACCTTGAAAAAAGATTAGACGAATGTCTAACTAGAATAAATACTGTACAGAAGACTTTAAATGACCTCATGAAGCTGAAAACCATGGCAAAAGAACTACGTGATGCATGCACAAGCCTCAGTAGCCAATTCGATCAAGTGGAAGAAAGGGTATCAGTGATTGAAGATCAAATGAATGAAATGAAGCGAGAAGAGAAGTTAGAGAAAAAGGAGTAAAAAGAAACAAACAAAGCCTCCAAGAAATATGGGACTACGTGAAAAGACCAAATCTACGTCTGATTGGTGTACCCGAAAGTGACGGGGAGAATGGAACCAAGTTGGAAAACACTCTGAAGGATATTATCCAGGAAAACTTCCCCAATCTAGCAAGGCAGGCCAACATTCAAATTCAGGAAATACAGAGAATGCCACAAAGATACTCCACGAGAAGAGCAATTCCAAGACACATAATTGTCAAATTCACTGAAGTTGAAATAAAGGAAAAAATGTTAAGGGTAGCCAGAGAGAAAGGTCGGGTTACCCACAAAGGGAAGCCTATCAGACTAACAGCGGATCTCTCGGCAGAAACTCTACAAGCCAGAAGAGAGTGGGGACCAATATTCAACATTCTTAAAGAAAAGAATTTTCAACCCAGAAATTCAAATCCAGCCAAACTAAGCTTCATAAGTGAAGGAGAAATAAAATCCTTTACAGACAAGCAAATGCTGAGAGATTTTGTCACCACCAGGCCTGCCCTAAATGAGCTCCTGAAGGAAGCACTAAACATGGAAAGGAATAACCGGTACCAGCCACACTGCAAAAACATGCCAAATTGTAAAGATCATTGATGCTAGGAAGAAACGGCATCAACTAACGAGCAAAATAACCAGCTAACATCATAATGACAGGATCAAATTCACATATGACAATATTAACCTTAAATGTAAATGGGCTCAATGCGCCAATTAAAAAACATAGACTGGCAAATTGGATAGACAGTCAAGACACTTCAGTGTGCTGTATTCAGGACACCCATTTCACATGCAGAGACACACATAGGCTCAAAATAAAGGGATGGAGGAAGATCTACCAAGCAAATGGAAAACAAAAAAAAGCAGGGGTTGCAATCCTAGTCTCTGATAAAACAGACTTTAAACCAACAAAGATCAAAAGAGACAAAGAAGGCCATTACATAATGGTAAAGGGATGAATTCAACAAGAAGAGCTAACTATCCTAAATATACATGCACCCAATACAGGAGCACCGAGATTCATAAAGCAAGTCCATAGAGACCTACAAAGAGACTTAGACTCCCACACATTAATAATGGGAGACTTTAACACCCCACTGTCAACATTACACAGATCAACAACACAGAAAGGTAACAAGGATATCCAGGAATTGAACTCAGCTCTGCACCAAGCGGACCTAATAGACATCTACAGAACTCTCCACCCCAAATCAACAGAATATACATTCTTCTCAGCACCACACCACACCTATTCCAAAATTGACCACATAGTTGGAAGTAAAGTACTCCTCAGCAAATGTAAAAGAACAGAAATTATAACAAACTGTCTCTCAGACCACAGAGCAATCAACTAGAACTCAGGATTAAGAAACTCACTCAAAACTGCTCAATTACATGGAAACTGAACAGCCTGCTCCTGAATGACTACTGGGTACATAACGAAATTAAGGCAGAAATAAAGATGTTCTTTGAAACCAATGAGAACAAAGACACAACATACCAGAATCTCTGGGACACATTTAAAGCAGTGTGTAGAGGAAAATTTATAACACTAAATGCCTACAAGAAAAAGCAGGAAAGATCTAAAATTGACACCCTAACATCACAATTAAAACAACTAAAGACGCAAGAGCAAACACATTCAAAAGCTAGCAGAAGGCAAGAAATAGCAGAACTGAAGGAGACAGAGACACAAAAAACCCTTCTAAAAAATCAATGAATCCAGGAGCTGGTTTTTTGAAAAGATCAACAAAATTGATAGATGGTTAGCAAGACTAATAAAGAAGAAAAGAGAGAAGAATCAAATAGACACAATAAAAAATCATAAAGGGGATATCACCACCAATCCCACAGAAATACAAACTACCATCAGAGTATACTATAAACACTTCTATGCAAATAAACTAGAAAATCTAGAAGCAATGGATAAATTCCTGGACACATACACCCTCCCAAAACTAAACCAGGAATAAGTTGAATCCCTGAATAGACCAATAACAGGCTCTGAAATTCAGGCAATAATTAATAACCTACCAACCAAAAAAAGTCCAGGACCAGACAGATTCACAGCCGAATTCTACCAGAGGTAAAAGGAGGAGTTGGTACCATTCCTTCTGAAACTATTCCAATGAATAGAAGAGGAGGGAATCCTGCCAAACTCATTTTATGAGGCCAGCATCATCCTGATACCAAAGCTCAGCAAAGACAACAAAAAAAGAGAATTTTAGACCAATAGCCCTGATGAACATTGATGCAAAAATCTTCAATAAAATACTGGCAAACCGAATCCAGCAGCATATCAAAAAGCTTATCACCACGACCAAGTTGGCTTCATCCCTGGGATGCAAGGCTGGTTCAACATACGCAAATCAATAAACGTAGTCCAGCATATAAACAGAACCAATGACAAAAACCACATGATTATCTCAATAGATGCAGAAAAGGCCTTCAACAAAATTCAACAGCTCTTCATGCTAAAAACTCTCAATAAACTAGGTATTGATGGGATGTATCTCAAAATAATGAGAGCTATTTATGACAAACCCACAGCCAATATCACACTGAATGGGCAAAAACTGGAAGCATTCCCTTTGAAAACTGGCACAAGACAGGGATGCCCTCTCTCACCACTCCTATTCAACATAGTGTTGGAAGTTCTGGCCAGGGCAATCAGGCAGGACAAAGAAATAAAGGGTATTCGATTAGGAAAAGAGGAAGTCAAATTGTCCCTCTTTGCAGATGACATGATTGTATATTTAGAAAACCCCATCGACTCAGCCCAAAATCTCCTTAAGCTGATAAGCAAATTCAGCAAAGTCTCAGGATACAAAATCAATGTGCAAAAATCACAAGCTTTCCTATACACCAATAACAGACAAACAGAGAGCCAAATCATGAGTGAACTCCCATTCACAATTGCTTCAAAGAGAATAAAATACCTAGGAATCCAACTTACAAAGGATGTGAAGGACCTCTTCAAGGAGACCACAAACCACTGCTCAATGAAATAAAAGAGGACACAAACAAATGGAAGAACATTCCATGCTCATGGATAGGAAGAATCAATATCGTGAAAATGGCCATACTGCCCAAGGTAATTTATAGGTTCAATGCCATTCTTATCAAGCTACCAATGACTTTCTTCACAGAATTGGAAAAACTACTTTAAAGTTCATATGGAACCAAGAGCCCACATTGCCAAGACAATCCTAGCTAAAAGAACAAAGCTGGAGGCATCACACTACCTAACTTCAAACTATACTCCAAGGCTACAGTAACCAAAACAGCATGGTACTGGTACCAAAACAGAGATATAGACAAATGGAACAGAACAGAGCCCTCAGAAATAATACCACGCATCTACAACCATCTGATCTTCGACAAACCTGACAAAAACAAGAAATGGGTAAAGGATTTCCTATTTAATAAGTGGTGCTGGGAAAACTGGCTAGCCACATGTAGAAAGCTGAAACTGGATCCTTTCCTTACACCTTATACAAAAATTAATTCAAGATGGATCAAAGACTTAAATGTTAGACCTAAAACCATAAAAATGCTAGAAGAAAACCTAGGCAATACCATTCAGGACCTAGGCATGGACAAGGACTTCATGACTAAAACACCAAAAGCAATGGCAACAAAAGCCAAAATTGACAAATGGGATCTAATTAAACTAAAGAGATTCTGCACAGCAAAAGAAACTACCATCAGAGTGAACAGGCAACCTACAGAATGGGAGAAAATTTTTACAATCTACCCATCTGACAAAGGGCTAGTATCCAGAATCTACAAAGAACTTAAACAAATTTACAAGAAAAAATCAAACAACCTCATCAAAAAGTGGGCAAAAGATATAAACAGATACTTCTCAAAAGAAGACATTTATGCAGCCAACAGACACATGAAAAAATGCTCATCATCACTGGCCATCAGAGAAATGGAAATCAAAACCACAATGAGACACCATCTCACACCAGTTAGAATGGCAATCATTAAAACGTCAGGAAACAACAGGTGCTGGAGAGGATGTGGAAAAATAGGAACACTTTTTTTTTTTTTTGAGATGGAGATCGAGACCATCCTGGCTAACATGGTGAAACCCAGTCTCTACTAAAAATACAAAAAATTAGCCAGGCGTGGTGGCACGCGCCTGTAATCCCAGCTACTCAGGAGGCTGAGGGAGGAGAATCGCTTGAATCCGGGAGGCAGAGGTTGCAGTGAGCTGAGATGGCACCGCTGCACTCCAGCCTGGGTGACACAGCGAGACTCTATCTCAAAAAAAAGAAAAAAAAAAAAAGGATGAAATGCTGCCCTTCCCAAGTCTCCACCAAATGAATGGTCTCAGATGGTGGCGCCATATCCAGGCTGCTGACAAGTCATCATCACTCAGCAGCAGCACTCACTAGATCAGCCTAAGTGAGAGAGAGAATATGTCTTGGCAGGTAGCCACACATCTCTTCCACAACTACTCCATTAATGAGCCTGTTGCACAAGCACTTGAGTGGCACGAAAAAAATTCTCGAGTATCTCCTGGCTGGCCTGTCTTAACCACTTCTGTTTTTTGAAAGTCTTCTGCAACGAATGCACTCTAGTGGGCAATAATAACTTGAAATACAAAGCTTGTTGCACTTCAAGCCCACTCCCATAGGTCTATCCACATGATTCTTCCCTAGAACTTCTTATCTCTGATTTTCCAACCTTGCTCCTTTCAGAGCCCTAGCGAACCAGTCAAGCTATTTGCCACTGCCCATGAATTTATATATATGCTTACCTCAGGCCACTTTTATCCCTTCCCAAAGTGGATGGCCAGGTATACTGGACAAAACTCTGCCCTTGGAAGATTTTCCCTTACCACCATCTTTCAAACCACTCCTCCCCCAAATAGGCCTCGAATGCAGGTGAAGTACATTTGGGGCTCACATCAACATACTGAGTTGACCCATTTATGACCCAAGCCTGTAGTTTTTCCTCTTCCATCAACTGGGCACAGGGAAGTCCCCCAAGATGCCATAGGTAGAGCTTTGGAGGTGCCACAGAGGTGACAGCACCTGTTCATGCAGTTCACACTCTGTGCCTCCTCAAGCTGATTCTAGATACACCATTTCTGTCTTACAACAGATTGTTTGAGGTTTCGCTTGACACTTGGTACATGATGAACGCCTCTGGCCATCTAGACACTCAATGTCCACCAGATATTCAGTCTCTGCAGGGCCCAGTAGCTCACCAGAGTTGCTTTTTTTTTTTTTTTTTTTTGGGTGGGGGGGGACGGAGTTTCACTCTTGTTGCTCATGCTGGAGTGCAGTAGCGCGACCTCAGCTCACTGCAACCTCTGCCTCCTGGGTTGAAGCTATTCTCCTGCCTTAGCCTCCTGAGTAGCTGGGATTACAGGTATCCACCACCACGCCCAGCTAACTTTTTTATTTTTAGTAGAGACAGGGTTTCACCATGTTGGCCGTGCTAGTTTCAAACTCCTGACCTCCTGATCCACCCGCCTCAGCCTCCCAAGGTGCTGGGATTACAGGCGTGAGCCACCGCACCTGGCTGCTTCTTTTTTTTTTTTTTTTTTTTTTTTTTTTTTTTTTTGAGACAGTTTTGCTCTTGTTGCTCAGGCTGGAGTGCAGTGGTGTAATCTCGGCTCACTGCAAGCTCCGCCTCCTGGATTCAAGTGATTCTCCTGCCTCAGCCTCCCGAGTAGCTGGGACTACAGGCGTATGCCACCATGCCTGGCTAATTTTGTATTTTTAGTAGAGACAGGGTTTGCCATGTTAGCCAGGCTGGTCTGGAACTCCTGACTTCAGGTGATCTGCCTGTCTCAGCCTCCCAAAGTGCTGGGATTATAGGCATGAGCCACCGGGCCCAGCGAGATTTGCATTTTGAATGGTATATATTATCAGCTACAGATGGCATGGAATCCTATGCAAGTGGATCCAGAATCCCAGGAGTCTGTTATGGGTTGAATTGTGTCCCCCCAAAAATGTACATGTTGAAGTCCTAACCCCCAGTACCTCAGAACGTGGCTTTTTTTTTTTTTTTTTTTGAACTAGAATCATTGCAGAAGTAATTAGTTAAGATAAGGTGATACTGGAGTGGACCTACCCAATATGACTTGTATCCTTCTATGAAGGGGAAATTTGGAAACACACACACGCACACAGAGAGGCAGACAGACAGAGAGAGAGAGAATGCCACGTGAAGATGAAGGCAGAGATCAAGGTGAGGCTTCTACATGCCAAGAAACACCAAAGACTGCTGGTAGACATGAGGAGCTGGAGGAGAGGCCTGGAGCAGATCCTCCCTGCACAGCCCTTAGAAGGAAGCAACCCACCAACATCTTGATTGTGGTCTTCTAGCCTCCAGAACTGAGAAACAGTAAGATCTTATTGCACGAGTCCCCCACTTATGGTACCTCCTGGAAAACTAATACAAAGTCAATGTGTGATTCTACTGCTGGTGCTTGTCAGAGACTCCACAGGCAACTTTTTCAATCACAGATATCTCTAGTATCAAGGAATCTTAAAAAATGTAAGACAGATTGCCAGGGAATTGCTTCTAATTTAAATGCTAGTTTTTTATAATGTTGTTTTCAGTTACCTGAGTAATTACAATTTTAAAAATGTAAACGCACCCTTTCCCCTTACCTTTCTTACAGCACTTAATGTGTGTGCCTCTTCCTTCATTTATTCCACAGGTGCTTAATGACCACCTCCTATGACCCCAGTAAGAGGTGAAGCCGGCTGCGCTTCTGGGACGGGGGCAGACTAGGGGAACTTTTCTGTCTAGCTAAAGGATTGTAAATGCACCAATCAGCGCTCTGTGTCTAGCTAAAGGTTTGTAAACGCACCAATCAGCGCTCTGTGTCTAGCTAAAGGTGTGTAAACGCACCAATCAACACTCTGTAAAAACAGACCAATCAGCACTCTGTAAAATGGACCAATTAGCACTCTGTAAAATGGACCAATCAGCTCTCTGAAAAATGGACCAATCAGCAGGATGTGGGTGGGGCCAAATAAGGGGATAAAAGCTGGCCACCCCAACAAGCAGTGGCAATGCAGTGGGGTTGCTTTCCACACTGTGGAAGCTATGTTCTTTCGCTCTTTGGATCAGCACTATCTTTATGAGCTGTAACACACCACAAAGGTCTGCAGTTTTACTCCTGAAGTCAGCGAGCTCAAGAACCCCTTGGGAGGAATGAACAACTCTGGACGCGCCACCTTTAAGAGCTGCAATACTCGCTGCAAAGGTCTGCGTCTTCACTCCTAAAGTCAGCAAGACCACAAACCTACCAGAAAGAAGAAACTCCGGACACATCTGAACATCTGAAGAAACAAACTCCGAACACACCATCTTTAAGAACTGTAACACTAATTGTGAGGTTCGGCGGCTTCATTCTTGAAGTCAGTAAGACCAAGAACTCACCGGAAGGAACCAATTCTGGACACACCAGCATGGTGTATGGAAGGATATGCAAACACAGCAGTGAACCAAATAGACAGGGTCCCTTCCTCAGGAGCGGGAGAACACACCATCATCAACCAGGTTGCTCAGAAGAATTTTCTGTGGACGAAAGCAATTGTTCTTCAACACTCTTAGTCTCATTTAAAGCTAAATTGCCTCCAATTCTTTCTGGAAGCAAAGCAATAAACACAGAGAGTGACCATTGTGGGAAAATGCTCATAGTATACTGTTAAACTGGAAAAAAAAAAAAAGTAGGGCACCAAATTATAGGTGGTATGATCTCAGATGTGTTAAAAATTCACTGTTCAGGGCCCATATTCAAGCTGGGACACACTGGCAGATCTATGCTCATTGCTAAAATACTGGAATATTCCTGGGTCACTTGAAGATGCTGCTGTCTTGAACCATCCTAGGATTTGCCGCCCCACCCATCTCTACCTTTCTTCTGGTTTCCACGTGGCTTCCCAGGCATGCAGCGACTGAAGGATTAACATGGGGCCCAGCGGGGGCCTGCAGGGCTCAGCTCCACACACAGCTGAGATCTGTTCTCATTGTTTTGCTGCCTATGCCATATCTGAGTGCATTCCCTAAGAACTCTACTATCTTGGATTCTTCAGTCAGCCACAAAGTTGCATTTTTATTACTCAAAAACATTGCCAAGGCATAAAACTAAGATAAATCATTTTTCTTGCAAATAATTTGGGCTCTTTGGTTTTTCATTCCCTCTGCTTTCCCATCCTCTTCCAGTCATTCACTTAGTTCAAATACTCATGATGTTTAGAAATATTTCATGTTTGTGAGTGCAAGCATACTAATTATTCTATCCTGTCAAATATTCTCATTGTAGAACGTAAGAAGCGTTTTAAATATTTTTTTCCATTAAAGACAAGGGCATTTGGCAATTATTATTCAAGAAAAAAGTCACATTAGTTTGTAATATCAATAGAACTGTATTTTCAATCGAAAAAGTTTCCTGTTAGATTTAATGAATGATAGTCAATTTTCTCCACGAACTTTTAAATTTTTTTGGTTTCACAGAAATACCATAAAGGAAAATGTACCTGAATGATCTGTGCTTCACCTTTGAAATTCATGAAGTCCTAGGAAACCCAGATCCACAGCTGCCCTAAATGTTTACCCTGTGCTGGGAGAAGGGAAGATTCGCAGGTAACTTCAGACTCCAGGGCGCCAGGATTTTCTTTCTGAAGTGCGGCCCTTTCATCTGACTTGTTTGCTGGGATTTTTCAGAGAGGTTCGCGTCCTGATTCCTGTCCAAGTGTTGTCAGGCTGTTAGGAAGAAATCTCTGAAAAGCCCTCCGCCTGCTGAGCCGAAGTGTGGGCTTCACAAAAGTCAATATTTTCAGCTTTTCCTTTGCCCTGGGTGTGTTTAAAGGGGCTTTCCAGTACAGATCCCTTTTATTGCAGGTGAGGGTTGGTAGAGAAATAATAGCTTTCATCTTTTATCCTTCTGCGAAGAATAAAAATGAAGAAACAGAGATGCCCTCTTTTAGGCTTTACGAGATCCTTTTTTTAGATGGAATTATCTGATTAAAAATCTTGAATAGAAATGCTATGACAAAAAAATACTAGACCATATTAGTGCAAACATCAGGTCTCCTTGAGCTCATTAATTTTAATTCACTTTGTTCTTAATAATGAGAGTTTTAGCCCCTAGGCTTTGGTGATGGGTAGTCCTGGTCCTATGAAGAGGGAGTGAGTCAAGTGATAAGAGGTTCATTACCACCTGGAGCCTAAGACGGCTCCTGGTACGTAGAAGATGCTCGATAAATATCTATGGAAGGAATAGCAAATGAGAAATGAACAGATCAGGCCTGATGGTAAGAGGCCCGAATTCTAGAACGGATACTAATTTAAGTGGCTCTCTTTCTGAGTTGCTAGCCTGATTTCTTGAATCTGTGAAACAAATAGATTGGATTGGATGATAGCACCCTTTAAATTTAGTATTTTCTTGTGTCAGGGACAGGTCTTTTTCAATATGCTATTGCTTACTCAAGTCTTAAAGATTTCATTTTTTTAACAAAGCTTTTTGCAACCGCTCTAAAACTGCCCTTAAAACAGCACTAAATCAAAGAATCTTTACACTTGAGGCTATATTCTGGACAGAGTAAATAGCTTTCCAAAGTTTATATATGGAATACCTTTCTTTTAATATAGTATTTGATAACAGTATTTTCCTAGACATCAGAATTTCTATACTAAATTCTTCCTACCATTAACAGAGATGATTTTTAAATGGGATAGCAAACTGCCTTTCTATTGATAGGGTGAGATGTTGCTATGATTTCAATGTTTGTGCCTGCCCCCAAACTCATACATTGAAATCCTAACTCTCAAAGTGATGGCACTAGGAGGTGGGACTTTAGGAAGGTGATTGGGTTATGAACCCTCATGAGTGGGATTAGTGCCCTTATAAAAGAGGCCCCAGGGAGCTACAAAGCTCCTTCCACCACATGAAGACACATCAAGGAGGTGCATCTCTGAAGTCAAGAGCGACCTTTACCAGACACCAAATCAGCCAGCACATTGATCTTGGACGTCCAGCCTCCAGACTGTGAGCAATATATTTCTGTTGTCTATAATCCACTCTTTTTTTTTTTTTTTTTTTTTTTTTTTGAGACAGAGTCTCGCTTTGTCACCAGACTGCAGTGCAGGTGGCGCGATCTCAGCTCACTGCAACCTCCACCTCCCAGGTTCAGGCGATTCTTCTGCGTCAGACTCTCAAGTAGCCGGGACTGCAGGCATGCGCCACCATGCCCAGCTCATTTTTCTATTTTTAGTAGAGATGGGGTTTCACCATTTTGGCCAGAATGGTCTCAATCTATTGACCTTGTGATCTGCCTGCCTTGGTCTCCCAAAGTGCTGGGATTACAAGTATGAGCCACCATGCCCGGCCAAGCCACCCATTTTACATTGTGTTATAGTAACCCTGATCCTACTAAGCCAGCTATATTCAAAGGTTAAGTTTGATTTCTGGGTTGCATATTCTTGGGCTCCTTATTTTCTGTTGCCATGTGCATAAGCAAGCATAGTCTAGTTGGTTACAACGGTGCTGGACACGTGAGGCTGTGACTCAACAGTCACCAGTATTTGCCTTCCACTCTGAGAGGTGAGGACCATTAGGGCTAATAATGTGGCCCAGTCAGCTATTTTCCTGCCATAATTGTATTTCCTTCTTATTTTAAAAGAATTTCAGACTTATAGCAAAAGCACAAGAATAGTACAAAATGTACAGAACAGTACAAAAATGAATTCCCATAAGCCATTCACCCAGATCCAAATGTCGGCATTGCTTCTTCATTATCATATTGCATATATGAATGTATGTCCGTGTGCATATATTTTTCCTTAAAATATTTGGGAGGAAGTTATAAGCATGATGTCACCTACCCCTAAATACCTCAGTGTGTATTATCCTAAAATGAGGCATTCTGGTAAGTAACCACACTATAATGATCAAAATCAGAGAACTGACGTTTATAAAACACTACTATTGAACATACAGACCTTTTCCACATTTTGCTAATTGTCTCATTACTATTCCTCCTAGAAAATACTTTTGGCCAGGCGCGGTGGCTCATGCCTGTAATCCCAGCACTTGGGAGGCAGAGGCGGGTGGATCACGAGGTCAGGAGATTGAGACCATCCTGGCTAACAGGGTGAAACCCCATCTCTACTAAAAAATACAAAAAAATTAGCTGGGCGTGGTGGCGGGCGCCTGTAGTCCCAGCTACTCAGGAGGCTGAGGCAGGAGAATGGCGAGAACCCGGGAGACAGAGCTTGCGGTGAGCCGAGATCACACCACTGCACTCCAGCCTGGGCGATACAGCAAGACTCCATTTAAAAACAAAAAGAAAATACTTTTAATTTTTTGTTCTGTTTCATGATTGAGTCCAGAATCACACATTGCACTTAGTTGCTACGTCTCTTTAGTTTCCTTTAAGCTGCCACAGTTTCTCATATTTCTTTGTCTTTTATGACCTTGACGTTTTTGAATGATACAGGCCAGTTATTTTGTAGAAAGCCCTTCTGTTTGGATTTGTGTGATGATTTCTCGGAATTCCATTTGGGTTCTGCATTCTTGGCAGGAACCCCCTGGAAGTAGAAGTGATGTGTGCTTCTCAGTGCTTCATATCATGAGGCACGTGGTGTCTCTTTGTCCCTTTACTGGTGACGTTTGGTTGCTTTTGAAAGGTGGTGTCTGCTATGTTTCTCCATTGTGAAGTGACTGAGGCTTTTCTTCATAATTGATATAAATAATTTATTATACATTTTGTATTTAATCTGTTTCCCTCCTGGCAGTTTACTATAGGCAATCAGGAGAAGCCATGCTGCACTTTGCTTAAAGATTTCTTCTGTCAAACACCCTCTTTCATTGCTTGTTAAGTTCCTCCTTTCACAAAACATTAGGACCCAACACAATTCAGCTGAGTTCTTTGCCACTTTATAACAAGGATGGCCTTTCCTCCTGTTTCTAATAACATGCCCCTCATTTCTGATACCTCATCAGAATTGCCTTTATTGACCATATTTCTACCAACATTCTGAGTATAACCACTTAAGTAATGTCTTAGAAGATTGAGGCTTTTTCTAAAGTTCTCTTCTTCTGAGCCCTTATGAGAATCGCCTTTTTATTTTTTGAGACGGAATCTCGCTCTGTCACCTAGGCTGGAGTGCTGTGGCACGATCTCGGCTCACTGCAAGCTCCACCTCCTGGATTCATGTCATTCTCCTGTCTCAGTCTCCCAAGTAGCTGGGACTACAGGCACCTGCCACCACGCCTGGCTAATTTTTTTGTATTTTTAGTAGAGATGGGGTTTCACCGTGTTAGCCAGGATGGTCTCGATCTCCTGACCTTGTGATCTGCTCGCCTCGGCCTCCCAAAGTGCTGGAATAACAGGCGTGAGCCACTGCGCTCGGCCTTATGAGAATCGCCTTCTATGACCCATCAATAGCAATACAGGCTTTTTCTAATGTGCACCTCAGTGTTCTTCCCACTTCTGCTAATTATACAATTCCAAAGCCACTTCTACATTTTTAGGTATTGTTTTACAGCAGCACCCCACTTCTTGCTATCAATTTCCATCTAAGTCCATACAAGCTGCTAAAACAAAATATGTTAGTATGAGAAATTTACAAACAACAGACATTATTTGTCACAACTGTAGAGGCTAGGGAGTCCAAGAGCAAAGCACCAGCATATTCAGTGTCTGGTGAAGGCCTGTTCTTCATAGATGGTGCCTTCTATGTGTCCTTATATGGGAAAAGGGTCAACTCTGTGTCCTCACATGGCAGAAGGGAGAAGGACTGCTCCTCTCAACTTCTTGTTAAGGGCAAAAATCACATTCATTAGGAAAGAGCCCTCATTACTTAATCACTTCCCACCTCTTATTACTACTGAGGCCCTACCTCTTAATACTATTGCACTGAGGGTTAGGTTTCAACATCTGAATTTGTGGGGGACACCAACATTCAGACTACAGCAGTTGGTCTAGTAAGAATCTGCCTACCCTTGATGTCTCTTTTTTGTAATTTTCCATCCAATGACCTCTCACTCTGTTCAATGGCCAGAAATCCCCAGTTGAATTTGCTGAATTCAGAGTTGAGCCCAATCTCTCTTCCCTACCTCAACAGTCTTTAATAAAGTCTTTCTTCACTGGGCCTCATGCTATCTTCATTGGGTCTGGTTGTTTGGAAAGTTAAGTCTCTTATCAGAGTAACGGTTTTTCTTTAAAATTTTAGAGTTATCATTTTTGCTATTGAATAACTTATGGTGACCTGGGACTCTATTTTGTGATATCCAGTGTTTTTAAACCTTTGCTATTTGACAAACCTCTCAAGATCAAATTCTAAGTTAAAAAAAAAAATTAAGTTGCCTAAAGTCCAAAAAGACATATTCAGCTTATTTAATGTATTAAAATCATGCAGGAAACATTGTCAAATATAAAATAGTGTTTAATTTTCTTTGGGTTATATTTATATAAATATGTTATTAGTATGTATTACAAAATTGTATAAGATTATAAGATTCCTATAGTTCTGATATGCCTCAGTATATGTTATCAGTAATAATTATGATTGTATTGTTAAATTATTGTGTGTCACAGAGGTAACAAATTTCCTTGTCAATTTTTTTTTTTTTTTTTTTTTTGAGATGGAATGTTGCTCTGTCACCCAGGCTGGAGTGCAGTGGCGTGATTTCGGCTCACTGCAAGCTCCACCTCCCGAGTTCACACCATTCTCCTGCCTCAGCCTCCCAAATAGCTGGGACTACAGGCAACTGCCACCATGCCCGACTAATTTTTTTGTATTTTTAGTACAGATGGGTTTTCACTGGGTTAGCCAGGATGGTCTCGATCTCCTGACCTCATGACCCGCCTGCCTCAGCCTCCCAAAATGCTGGGATTACAGGCGTTAGCCACTGCATGCAGCCCAATTGTGTTTTTAACTGTGGCTGCCCTAAAATATTTTTGTCATCCACAGACAATTGTCTCATTTTGATCCACTTTGGAAGGTGGTTTTATAATCAGCTATAAAACTTTGACAGGTACTCTTGAATGCAAGTTTCTGATAACTTTGGAGATGATGATGACATAAGTATAAGGGGGAAAAACTTTCAGGGCTCTCATGCAGAGCTGAAATGTTCATGGATATGAAGCAGAAGAAAAGTTAACTGAATGGACAGAACTAATAGACTGAAGTAACCTTTTTTGTTTTTTTTTTTACTTTTTTGCTTTAAATGTTGCTGATCCTTTTTGTTATCCAGAGCTAAGAAAACTTATCTTTTGAGCTATTTACAGCCTTTAACAATTGGTAAAATATACTCCTGTGAACAAAATTTGGAGCATATTTGTTTCTACCTGACTTCTCCAGAATTTGGGAACTATTTGTGAGTATTCTCAATTTATGGTAGTATAGACATTTGCATAAGCATGATAAGAATCTGTTTTCTTTTGTAACAGGACACGATTGTAGAAACTGGTTATTTTACCAAGGCTTTGACTGGAATGGCATGCTTTCTTTAAGGAATCAAAGTTGATTTACAGAGCCAATAAAAGGCTCTTGGGAAATCTGGCCTCATATTTTGTTTACACAGTCCCTGTATAAGGTTTCTGACCTGTGATAAGTAAAGAATGTCACTTTCTAACAGGCCGAGGAGCCCCAAGTTATCTTGGCACCTCAAGAGAAGAATAATTTACCTAACTCATAGATATTTGACGGTATAAACCCATGGCAGGGCTCAGCTTTTAAAAAGTCTTATCTGAGATTCCTTATAGAACAGAGCTCCATCAAAGCCAATTTAAAAATCCTATGTGAAAAATAATTATTTTTGCTGTGCTTTATGCAAATAACCAGGCCAAGTACAATAAAAGTTTATTTTGCAAACCAATCAGTCCTATCATTATTTGTTTTTAATAAAAATGAGGATTGGGGGGCCGGGTGTGGTAGCTCACACCTGTAATCCCAGCACTTTGGGAGGCCGAGGCAGGCAGATCACGATGTCAGCAGATCGAGACCATCCTGGCTAAAACGGTGAAACCCCGTCTCTACTAAAAATACAAAAAATTAACCGGGCGTGGTGGCGGGCGCCTGTAGTCCTAGCTACTCGGGAGGCTGAGGCAGGAGAATGGCGTGAACCCGGGAGGCAGAGCTTGCAGTGAGCCGAGATTGTGCCACTGCACTCCAGCCTGGTCAACCGAGTGAGACTCTGTCTCAAAAAAAAAAAAAAAAAAAAAAGAAAAAAAAAATGAGGATTGGAAAGAGAAAAATTATACTTAAAAAAGACTTATAGGCTGGGCGTGGTGGCTCATGCCCATAATCCCAGCACTTTGGGAGGCCAAGGCAGTTGGATCACGAGGTCAAGAGATTGATACCATCCTGGCCAACATGGAGAACTCCCATCTCTACTAAAAATACAAAAATTAGCTGGGCGTGGTGGTGCGCATGCACCTGTAGTCCCAGCTACTTGGGAGACTGAGGCAGGAGAGTTACTTGAACCCGCAAGGTGGAGGTTGCAGTGAGCCCACATCTTGCCACTACACTTCAGCCTGGCAACAGAGTGACACTCCGTCTAAAAAAAACCAAAACTTACAGTACACCTGTTGTTAGCTGTTCTTGAATTTTTTCTTCAGTTTGGACTAAATCCTAAATTCTTTGTGGGCTATAAGTCCCCAAACTAATGCTTTCAAATCTGCTTTTGAAACTGGGAATTGCACTCCTCACCCTAGTATTCATTATCTACCTGATAGTCACTGTTCCCTCAAATGCAGTACTAAAACTATAGATGTTAATACTAATGCCTTTGCCATGCGAGCCTTGGAACCCCAGCCAGGCCTGCATGAGTACGCTCACACAGTTGCAAAGCGGTTCCACTTCCCTCACTTGGGGGTCAACGCCTACCCCTACTATGCCTCTGATCGGCAGGAAGAAGTTAGAGCAGCCTTCGCCCTTTTTCAATTTTCATTAGCCAACACCTTAAGATTAAGGTGTTATAAAATCCAAAAGGAGTCTGGGAGCGGTGGCTTATGGTTATCATCTCAACATTTTGGGAGGCCAAGGCAGGTGGATCACTTGAGGTCAAGAGTTCGAGACCTGCCTGACCAACATGGTGAAACCCCATCTCTACTAAAAATACAACAAATTAGCCAGGCGTGGTGGTGCATGCCTGTGGTCCCAGCTACTCGGGAGCCTGAGGCAGGAGAATTGCTTGAACCCGGGAGGTGGAGGTTGCGGTAAGCCGAAATCGCACCAAAAACAAACAAACAAAAAAACCAAAGGGAGGGATTGAAACAGCCACTGCAAAATTGTAACTGGGACAGTGAAGGAGATCTGACCTAACCAACTCCATCTTGCTTCTAACCTCCAAGCTGTCCTTGTTCTTTCCCAGGCATAGGCTGAACTAACTTTGGGAGGAACTTAGCTTAGTGTTTATAGTTTACAACCAAGAGAATAACAGTCCTTTCCAAAAACAAACCTCCTTCTTGCCTAGGGACTAGACTGCCTTTGTAGGACTCATAAATTAGCCACAAGATTAGAAATTATGGTTTAGGAGTCATGCAGTTGGAGGCTAGAAGATTCTGACCCTCCCAAAACTGTTCCTAAGATCAGTGCTTGAGATATTTTGCAGACCCTGCACTTGATGGATCAGCTGGCACTACCCAGATGGATAATCTGGCTCATCTGATCTTGTGGCCACCACCCAGGAACTGACTCAGCTCAAGAAGACTGCTTTGACTCCCTGTGATTTCATTTCCAACCTGACCAATCAGCACTCCTGACTCACTGGCTGCCCCCGGCCCACCAAGATATCCTTCAAAACTCTGATCCCTGGATGCTCCTTGGGGAGACTGATTTGAGTAATAATAAAACTCCTGTCTTAAATTAAAAAGAAAAAAGTATTTACTGTTTCAACAACTTTAAGAACATTTTTTTTTCATTAATACCACCTAGAAATCAGTGACTGTGTTTTATTAGAATAATTTCTGGTGCTTTATCATGTCTTTGATTATTTAAGACAACTAAATCTTCTCACCTTAAAAAAAAAGCTATTTTTTTCTTACAATCATAGAATCTCCTATGGCTATTTTTATTGTCACTTTAATTAAATGGATAATTAAGTGTTGTTTCACAGTGACCTGTGATCCTATTTAATCAAGTGTTCAAAGCTTTTGGCATTTTTGAAAACTTCCCCAAATGAAATTCTAAATGAAATTTTTTTAACTTTGAACTGACTTTGAGATTTTCCAAAGAGTCCCTAGAAAATCTCAAAATATTTGTTCTCTCATTTTGTAAAAAGAGAGATGTTAAACTAACTAGGTTTACTCAATATGTTAAATTGCATGGGAGGCACTCACTGTCAAGAAAAGATACTTAACCTTCCTTAGGTGGTATTTGCATGGATAAATGTTATTATTTCAGAAACTGAATGAAGTTCCTAGAAATTTGTCAATGCCCTTAATAACCATAATATGTCCTGGTATAATATTATCAGTCATGATTACAGTTATGATTTTAAATGTATGCCACAAAAAAACTGATTTTCCTTGTTAACAGAATTAAAATAAAACTTCATCCGATCTTTACCATGGCCATTTTTGGCTTTTTGTCATTTACAGTTATTATTTTACTCTGATACTTTCCTGAAAGCTCTAGTGATCAGTTATTAGCCAGAATACTTCATCTTCAACAAAAAGGACTGTTTCTCTAAGACCCATGGAAAGGCCTGTAACAGTACTGTGGGGTACAGGCTTCTGATGACATTGCTTAAATAACTTTAATCTCATACCACTGCACTGAGGAAGGATTTCCAGAACTCTAGTTGAAAAGCTGATGGGTTCATGACACTGCTAATCCAAGATCAAGCAAGACCAGAATTAATCATATGGAACTGAGGTGACTGATGAACAATGGTTATGATTTTTTAAAAGGCCTTTGTTTGAAACATTGCTGGTTCTTAAATGTTCTATGTCCTGAATATAAGGGAAAAACCATAGATTAGAACAAGGAAACAAAATAAAAACAATGATTAATGTTCAGAGCACAATATAAACCCAGTTTTTTTAAGTCCAGAGGGCAAGCCAGTCATGAGGTTTTCTAGATGTGGGGTTCCGTCTTTAGTGAGGATGGTAGTGGTATGTTGGAGTCATGGTTATTTTCTGGAGCAGAGCCTGGAAGATGCAAGTGTTCTGGGGAAATAATTGAAAACCCCAAACTGTTGTGATACATCCTTTGATTTCTCTTTTCTCTTAAGCTATCCACAAATGATAACAATTTAATAAACTTTCATAAGTAGAAATGAAAAATTTATCTTTTTCTCCCTGCTTCCTCTAAAATTTGTCAATTCTTATTGAATATTCCTATTCTCATGGCAATATAGTTGTTTGCATAAATTCAAGAAGAATCTGTTCTCCTTAAAAAAGGACATTATTTGGAAAAATTGATTATGTTACCAAGACTTTGACTAGAAGGTCATATTTGAGACTGATGTGCACAGAATTAGACGTGACCAGACATTTTTAAGAAACTAAGGTTGACTTGATGGAGCCAATGCTTACAAAGCTCTCTTGAAATAATTGACCTGGTGCCTTACCTGACTTACAGGGTTCCAGGCTTACAGGTGAGTAAGATGGGTCATTTACTGGCAGGCCCAGGGCCTTAAGATGTTTTGGAAACCTCAAGAAGAGCAGAAGTTTTAGGGTCTGAATGGATCCCCATATTTCTCTATCTGAAACTACAGATAGTGTAGGTGTAGTCTTTTTTTTTTTTTTTTTTTTTTTTGAGATGGAGTCTCACTCTGTCCGCCAGGCTGGAGTGCAGTGGCGCAATCTCGGTTCACTGCAAACTCTGCCGCCCAGGTTCAGGCCATTCTCCTGCCTCAGCCTCCCGAGTAGCTGGGACTACAGGCACCCGCCACTACGCCCGGCTAATTTTTTTGTATTTTTAGTAAAGATGGGGTTTCACTGGGTTAGGCAGGATGGTCTCGAACTCCTGACCTTGTAATCCACCCGCCTCGGCCTCCCAAAGTGCTGGGATTACAGGCGTGACCCACCACGCCTAGCTGTGTAGGTGTAGTCTTAAAACTCTAATCTGAGATTCCTTATAAAAATTCCAGCCAAGCAAACCTAAAAAGGCTCCTGTGGTCAATTATCATTCTTGCTGGACTTATGTAAATGATCAGGCCAAATTTAATGAGACAAGACTTATTTTGTAAACAAGAGTAATCTTACTTTGTTTATCTTTGATCTCAGTGGTAGTAATTATACAGAGAAATTTTATGTTTCAATGGCAAACTATAACCCAGTTGTGTGAGTTATCAGACTGTAGTCTTGTTCATTGTCTTTGAGCAATTTTTTTACCTCTTTAAAAGCTGGATCCTGCCGGTCAGGCACGGTGGCTCACGCCCATACTCCCAGCACTCTGGGAGGCCGAGGCCGGGGAATTACCTGAGGTTGGGAATTCGAGACCAGCCTGACCAACATGGAGAAACCCCATCTCTACTACAAATACAAAATTAGCCCACAATCCCAGCTACTTGGGAGGCTGAGGCAGGAGAATCGCTTGAATCCGGGAGGCGGAGGTTGCAGTGAGCCGAGATTGCACCACTGCATTCCAGCCTGGGCAACAAGAGTGATACTCTGTCTCAAAAACAAACAAACAAACAAAACAAAAAACAAAAGAAAACCTGGATCCTGACATCTTACACATTTTGTCAGTAATCAGTATTTCCAATTTTCCTCCCACTCTACTGACTTGACGTCACTGAGAACTAAAACTGCTTCCTTCTCAAAGCCTTGCAAGCTGAAGCTGGATGGCTAGACAGAAACTTCAAAAGACTTATCACAACACTTGGGTCTTTCAAATATTTCCCCAGAACACCTGCATCTTCCAGACTGTGCTCTAGGAAATAACCATGATGGCGACACTACCTACCACTACCATCCTCACTAAAGATGGCTGGAGCCCAACATCTAGAAAATTTCGTAACTGGCTTACCCTCTAGACTGGGTTTATCGTCTGCTCTGAACATTAATCATTGTTTTTGTTTCCTTGTTCTAATCTATGTTTTTCCCCCTTTTACAGATCTCTCATCTTACAATTTCTAACTCAAATCATCTCCCCACAGCAATCAACTTAGCTTCTTTTTTTTTTTAATGAAATTTCTAGGGAAGTTTCAGATGGAGAAATGTGTGGACCATTCAGGCCCTAAAAGTTGGTATAAAGATAATTTTACTGTGAAAATATTTGACCTAAGAAAGACGCATCAAGAAATTTTATTTGAACTTCCCTTATTTCACTAAAGCAGAGCCCCCAGAAAATACAGGTGCCATTGGTCTCCCTCTGAGGAAGTTTCCTGTGAATTCCACTACTGTAGAGACAGATTGCCCATTCTCATAAGCATCCGAAAGCCCAAAAGAACCTTCCACAACTTCCCACTGAAACTCCAAAATCTCCCAACACATTCTGTTAAGTGGATCTATAAACCTTTATTTCTATTTAGTGAGTTACTCTAAACCTTGTCTTTTCTCCTGTTAACCTATTGTTATCAGTTAATTTGCAGGTCCTCAGACACAGGACCCACATTGAACGAGGAAAAGCTTTCCTTCCAACATAGACAATACGACTACCTGTAGAACATCATTTTGAATGTACAAAAAATTATTAAGCAGATTTAGCAAGTTTTCAGGACATGAGATCAATTGCAGATATCAACTATATTTCCATATATTAGCAACAATCAGAAACAAATGAAAAAATCACCCTTTACGATATTATCAAAAAACACAAGACCTTGCACAGTGGCTCATGCCTGTCATCCCTACACTTTGGGAAGCTGAGGCAGGAGGATTGCTTGAGCCCAGGAGTTCGAGACCAGCCTGGGCAACATAGTGGGACTCCGCCTCTACAAAGAATTTAAAAAATTAATTGGGCATGTTCATGTGTACTCGTAGTCCCAGCTACTCAGGAGGTTGAGGTGGGAGGATAGCTTGAGCCCAGGAGGGTCGAGGCTTCAAGATGAGCCATGATCACACCATTGCACTCCAGCCTGGGAGACAGAGTGAGATCCTGTCTAAAAAAAAAAAAAGAAAGAAAAAAGAAAAAAAGAAAAACAAAATAAAAAAACAAATACTTAGGTTAAAATCTAACAACAGTTATAAGATATTTTTTTTTTTGAGGTAGAGTCTCGCTCTGTTGCCCCAGGTGGAGTGCAGTGGCAAGATCTCTGCTCACTGCAAGCTCTGTCTCCCGGGTTCATGCCATTCTCCTGCCTCAGCCTTCCAAGTAGCTGGGGCTACAGGCGCATGCCACCACGCCAGGCTAATTTTTTGTATTTTTAGTAGACACGGGGTTTCACTGTGTTAGCCAGGATGGTCTCGATCTCCTGACCTTGTGATCGGCCCGCCTTGGCCTCCCAAAGTGTTGAGATTACAGGCGTGAGCCACCGCGTCTGGCCAGAGAAATTTTAAAAGACTTAAATGTTAATGGGTCAGAAGATTCAATATGGTTAAAATGTCAATTCTCCGCAAATTCATCTGTAGAGTCAACACAATCTCAATCAAAATCCCAGCAGTATTTTTTTGTGCAAAATGAGAAGTCAACTCTAAGATTTAAAAGGAAATCTGAAGAATCTAGAAGATACAAAATAACCTTGAAAAATAAAAATAAAGTTGTAGGACATAAACTACCTGATTTCATCACTTATTTATATAGCTACAATAATCAAAACAGCATGGTGCTGGCAGCAAAAAGACAAATAGCTCGATGGAACACAATAGGAAGCCTAAAATGAAACACATACATATGCAACACAGATTTTGATGTAACCACAAAGGAAATGCAGTAGAGACAAAAACAACTTTTTAACAAATGATGCTGGAACATTTGGATATGTATACATGCAAAAAAATGAACTTTGGTCCCTATCCCATACCGTATACAAAAATTAATTAAAAGCAGATCTTATCCTTTGAGTCCAGGAGGTTGAGGCTGCAGTGAGCTGTGATTACACCACTGCATTCCAGCCTGGGCAACGGAGTGAGACCCTGCCTGGAGAGAAAAAAAAAAAAGTAGAACCTAGACCTAATATACAACCTAAAACAGTAATATTTCTAGAAGAAATCCTAGGAGAAAATATTTGTGATCGTGGAGCTGAAGAATCTATCAAATACCAGACTTTTTTCACCACCTTGACCAAAAGTAATTGGTTTATATACTTCATCATATCATTTAATTCTAAATCTACAGAGATCAATGTCACTTTCTCAGTAAAAGTACGTGAGTCTTCAATGATGCCCTGAACTCACACTCCCAAGTAAACCATAACACCATATTTCCAGAGTAGAGTTTATTAGAACAATAACTGGTGATAATGATAAATATTGATCAAAGACTGAGCCTAGGAAGTGGGTTTTTTGAGGCTGCTTATACTCAAGGCAATTCTTCAGAACCAGAGGGCTCATTGGATCCTATTAAAAGCTGAGAGTGAATGAATAAACAGATGAAACAGAGACCTGAGTAGACGGTAGTTGATATTCTTGTACATGTATTCTACCTCTAGATTCCATAGAAAGAACTAAAAGTACATGAATTTCACTACCAACATCTCCATCAGTTACCAGCTGTATCACCTTGGATCAGTCAGGTAACCTCCCGCGAATATGGTTGCTTCTGGGGCAGGGGATCCGCGGGCTGCAGGTTTGAGCCTGGGAGCCGGCAGGGTGGAGCAGCTGGAGGGCCAAGCCTTTGAGCTCCAGGGGGGGGGGTGGCCAGGACAGTGGGTAGTGCCAGCCGATCGGCGTCCTGGGGATTGCCTGAATGTGAGGTCTGGGTTCACCCCGCGGTGACCTGAGTCCTGGGATGCCCCTACAGGGATGTGCTGCCTCAGGGATCCGAAGTCTCTTTCACTCCCTTACGGGGGATTTGAGGTCTGGAGGTCCTCCTGCGGGGGTCTGAGATCTCGGGGTCACCCTGTGGGGGTCTGAAGCCTCGGGGTCCCCGCGTGGGGTCTGAGGTATCAGAGTCCCCTCCGTTGGGTCTGAGGTCTCGGGGTCCCCCATCCCCGGGATCGGAGGTCCGGCTCCCCGGAGCAGGCAGGGCGGTGGGTCTGGCCCTGAACAGTAACGTGGCGCACCAGCCCCAGGTGGTGTCGGGCTAGGGGCCATAACGGTGCCGAAAGTCCGCACAAAGCGTTCCGCTGGGGTCCCGCAGCGCCCGCGAAGCAATGACTGTGCCCCCTCCCCTTCCTGATCCTCAGCTCAGGTGAGCCCAGATGAGGCGCCGGGTAGCTTCTAAGTCACTAATGGAAATAGAAGGCTAATTCAGGGGTTAGGGGCCGTCGTTCTCGTTACTCCCAGGAGAAGAAAAAAACCCACGGCCCAGCAGCCAGAGGCGCGGCGAGGCGGAATCGGGCCCCCTCCCCGGGAGCTCAGCTCCCTCCAGCCTCCCGCCTCACCTACAGAGAAATCCCGGAAACGCGGATTCAGCGGAGCGCGGTGACGGCGGCGCGCACACCCCGCGCATGCCCAGTGCCCGCCCGCGCCGCCAGGCTCGCAAGCACCGCGTAGACCAGCTGGCCGGATCCCGCCGTCTGTCATGGCGGCCCCCATCCTGAAAGGTGAGGTACTTCCTGCTGCCTGCTCCAGCAGCGGGAGTTTGAGGACCGGCACCCCTCGTCGCTGGCGCACTCGGGGGATCCCGTGGGAGGAGCCCCGCTCGCCCCTCCCTCGATGCCTATCTCCCCCAGACCCCCTGCCGCCTCCTTCCTCCCCCGCTGCCTGTCCCACCAAAACCCCCTGCTGCCTGCTCTCTCCCCCGCTGCCTGTCCCAAAACCCCCGGCTGCCTGCTTCCTCTCCCGTGCTCCCTGTCCCCCCAAACCCCCGACTGCCTGCTTCCTCCCCCGTACTGCTTGTCCCCCAACCCCCGTGCTGCTAGTTTCCCTCAATCCCCCGCTGCCTGCTCCCTCCCCCATGCTCCCTGTCCCCCAAATCCCGCCTTCCCCCTACCTGCTTTCACCCCTGCTGCCTTAGTCCCTGGATCTGGGGCTCACTCGCAGGCAGAGTCCTGCCCTCCGGAAGTTGGTGTGGGGCCCTCCTGGGTCTGGTCCTGTTCGACCCCCTCTGAGGCCCACCTGGAGGGGCGGCAGTTGAGTTTCTATGCTAATTGTTCCAATAATAGGAGCCGCCTTTTACTGCGGAGTCTTTGTGTGCCAGGCGCTCTGCTTAGGCTAGTGTGGTATTGTCTGATTTTTTTAACCGCTCTATCAACTCTCTTACATCATTTTACAGGGGGAAACTAAGGCATTGGACGTTTAGGTGACTCTCCCCGTGTGTGGCTAGTCAGTGCTGACAGGGCCTTAGACCGGAGCTGCTGTCCTAACCAGTATATCATACCGCACGCAGTCCCACCCTCTGTGCACCTGGAAGAGCCCAGGAGAGGGGAATAGCGGACACGTGTCTTGTAGAGTTTGACCGTGAGAAAAAAGGGGCCTGTATTGTGGGGCCTGGAATCATAAAACCTCATAGCCAAAAGTAAAGGCTGGAGGCTTTATACAAACTCTGTAATCAGATGTGGCTATTTTTCTAATGTTAGTATTTTGTTAAATTAACCTGGTTTTCTTTTAGCGTTACCCGCAATCATTGACCAATGGCACACCTGGAAAATTCTTTTAAACATCAGGTTTTGAGAAGAGCATATCCACTAGAACAGGGGTCCACTGACTGTGCCCCCCAGGCCATATCTAGCCTGCTGCCTGTTTTTGTAGGGTCTACGAGCTAAGAATGTCTTTTACATTTTTAAGTGATTTTAAAAAAAGGACAAATGAAAAATTATATCACATTCACATTTCCTTCTCCATAAATAAAGTTTTATTGGAACACAGGCTGGCCCGTTAATATATTACCTATGGTTATGTTTGTGCCACATCCATGAAGTTCAGTAGTTGTGACAAATACTATATTGGCCACAAAGCCTGAAATATTTACCATCTGTCCCTTTACAGAAAATAGGCTTCTGCACTGGAAAAATTAAGCCTAAGAATTTGGGGAAAGCAACTTATTTTAGGAATGTAAACTGTCATGTATTGTATGGGTACAGTTGTTCTTTGCTTAAAATTTTAATAAATTCCACTGAAGCTATTTTGAAAAGGCTTGCAGTAGAAATTTATTTATGAGACAGAGTCTTACTCTCTTGCCCAGGCTGGAGCGCAGTGACGTGATCACATAATAGCTCAAGCAATTCTGCTTCAGCCTCCTAAGTAACTTGGGACTACAGGCACTACCATGCCCGGTTATTATTATTTTTTTTTAATTTATTATTTTTTTGTAGAGCCAGGGTCTCACTGTGTTGCCTAGGCTGGTCTTGAATTCCTAGCCTCAAGCAATCCTCCCGCCTCCACCTTCCAAAGTGCTGGGATTACAGGCATGAGCTACTTTGCTCAGCCAGTAGAAGAAACTTCACTTACTTTTCTTATTTTTGAGGCAAGGTCTTTCTCTGCTGCCCAGGCTGGAGTGCAATGGTTCGATCATAACTCAGCTTCTACCTCCTGGGCTCTAGGGATTCTCCCACCTCAGCTTCTCCACCCTACCCACCCCCATTTCCCACCCAGTAGCTGGGACTACAGCCACTCGCCACCATTCGTGGCTAATTTAAAAAAAAAAATTTTTTTTAGAGACAGGGTTTCACTATGTTGCCCAGGCTGGTCTCAAACTCCTGTGCCCAAGTGATCCCACTGCCTTGGCCTTCCAGAGTGCTGCAGTTACAGCATGAGCCACCACACCTGGCCAGTAGAATAAATTTTTGGTTTACTTTTTTCTTTTTTTTTTTTCTGAAAGGGGTCTCGCCCTGTCACCCAGGCTGGAGTGGAATGGCGCAATCTCGGCTCACTGCAACCTCTGCCTCCCGGGTTCAAGCGATTCTCCTGCCTCAGCCTCCCAGTAGCTGGGATTACAGGTGCCCGCCACCATGCTTGGCTAATTTTTTGTATCTTTTAGTAGAGATGGGTTTTCACCATGTTGGCCCGGCTGGTCTCAAACCCCTGACTTCGTGGATCTACCCACTTTCACCTCCCAAAGTGCTGGGATTACAGGCGTGAGCCACTGTGCCGGCCTCGGTTTACTCTTAAATATAAATAGAACAAAATCTATTGGGCAGGGGATGCTGGAATTTCAAATGTGTATTTCATGTTCATATCTTGTTTTCAGATGTAGTGGCCTATGTTGAAGTGTGGTCATCCAATGGAACAGAAAATTATTCAAAGACATTTACAACACAGCTTGTGGAGATGGGGGCAAAGGTAAGACATTTATTTTGCTGTTGATTCATATGACAGTCTTCTGATAGGTAAAAAGTTACATTTGCATTTTCTTATTTTGGGAGTTTTTACTTAGAATATGGACGAAGCAATGGGTAAGTGGTGGGAGAAAAAAGAGCCAAAGTGTGAAGAATTTAGAACAGTAGGACTTACAGAACTCAATGCCTGTGGGCATTGAGTGAGGAGGAGGAACCTAGGATGAAATGCTAGATTCTTACACTGGTTACTTGGATGCATAGTGCTATTAAGCAAAGTGAGGAATACAGGAAAAGGAACAGGTTTCTAAGGGAAAAATTGTAAATTTGGGCATATTGAAAATATCTGTTAGATATTTGGATATACAAGTCTGGAGCTTGGAGTGTTCAAGGCTAGAGATGATGGTCTGGGGGGTCAGGACCATAGGGGTCATGTGAAGTCACAGGTGTGGACGTCGTCCCATGTCAGGCATGGTTAGGATGAAGAGTGGTGACAGAGGAGCGTTGTTCAGTATTCAAGGACAGACGATGGGAGCAGGGACCCAGTGACAGAGGGAGAGAAGAATGCCAGGAGAAGGAAAAAGCAAGTGTGGAAGTCAAAGGAGGGAGTAATTTTTTTTTTTTTTTTTGAGACGGAGTCTCGCTCTGTCGCTAGGCTGGAGTGCAGTGACGCAATCTCAGCTCACTGCAACCTCTGCCTCCTGGGTTCAAGCGATTCTCCTGCCTCAGCCTTCCAAGTATCTGGGACTACAGGCACATGCCACCATGCCTAGCAAATTTTTTTTTTTTGTATTTTTAGTAAAGACGGGGTTTCACCATGTTGGCCAGGATGGTCTCAATCTCCTGATCTCGTGATCTGCCCACCTCAGCCTCCCAAAGTGCTGGGATTACAGGCGTGAGCCACCGAGCCCGGCCAGGAGTAATTTTTTAATTGCCTTTCAGAACTGGGAGGGAGTAATTTTAAAGATAGAATTTTTAAAAACTACAGAAAGTTCAAGAAAGATAGGATGGGCAAATGTACTTTGGATTTGAACACTGTAAGGTCATTGCTGAACTTAGTGCAGTTTTCAGTGAAATGGGCAGGAACCATTGAGCTGTGAGGAAATGGAGATAGCAAACAATTTGCCTTATTCAAGGTTTCTTAGTATAGCCATCTCTGTTATCAGATTTACTATCACGTACTGCTTATGTTCAGGTAGCCTCTATTTGACTTAATAATGTCCTTGATACCAAGTAGGTATCTTTTGCCCACGCACACTAAACCGATCACTGTGATGACGGGTTTTACAAAAGGGAAAAGATTCATTCACAGGGAAGCCCAGCGAGGAGGCAGAAGAGTACTCAAATCTTCATTCCCAAAGATAAGGCTTAGGGATATTTATCAGTTAGGGAAGTAGGGTGATCTAAGCTGTGGGGAAAAATGAAGTACATGATCTGCACAAGCGTAGTTGGGGTTCATGGAATGCATGTTTAGAAAACAGGCATTATTAGGAGGCCGAGGCGGGCAGATCACCTGAGGTCAGGAGTTCGAGACCAGCCTGGGGAACATAGTGAAACCCCATCTCTACTAAAAATACAAAAAAAAGCCAGGTGTGGTGGCACACACCTGTAGTCTCAGTGATTCGGGAGGCTGAGGCAGGAGAATCGTTTGAACCTGGGAGGCGGAGGTTGCATTGAGCCGAGATTGCACCACTGCTCTCCAGCCTGGGCGACGGAGTAAGATTCTGTCTCCAAAAACCAAAAAAATAGGCACTAGTAGGATCTGATGGTGAAGATTTTGGCCTGATATCAAAAGGTCATTTCTTGGGCATTTACACAGGCCTGGTTGAAGAATTGGTGGTTGCAGCCTGTTTGAACTGTACGGGTGCTGCCCCAAGTTCCTGAAAAGTAACTTAAGCAACTGTTACCGTGGTGACATATCCACCAGAAGTGTTATCTTATAAGGAAGCCAGTGAAGGTTATAGCATTTAATAGCATGACTTGCAGCTATATAGAAATAAATAAATAAATAACAAAAAGCAAGTGACCAAAAGCAAGCAAGTCAGGTTAAATTTGGCAGACCTAATTTTCAGCCGTAAAGTGCAAGAGTGGTGATGCTGGCAATTCAGATATGCCAGAGAAGCCTTAAGGTGCTTTAAGTGAAAAGGTGAAAGTTCTCCACTTTAACAAAAGGAAAAAAATTGTATGTTGAAGTTGCTAAGATCTACAGTGAGAACAAATCTTCTAATCTTGAAATTGTGAAGAACTATGCTACTGTTGCAGTCACACCAAACTGCAACAGTTACAGCCACAGTGCATGATTTTTATTATAATACATTGCTACAATTACCTTATTTTGTTATCATTATTGTTAATCTGTGCCTAATTTGTAAATAAAACTTCATTGTATATGTATATATAGGAAAAAACAGTATATAACCTGTTCAGTACTAGCTCAGGATTCAGGCATCCACTGGGAGGGGTCGGGGGCGGGACGCGGGCGTGTCTTAGAACTTAACCCCCGTGGATAAGGGGGAACTAATGTGCTCTTATAGGGAGTTTAGCTATGAACAAATCCTATTTATGTCCTTTTCTGGCATTTGGGAGGGGCTGACTGATAGGCTGAGTGAAAGAGAACCATTAAAAATGGGAGAAAAGATAATCGAAGGCAGGGCTAGGTTAGAGTGGAGCAAGAGAGCTGCTGTGGGTATAAAACTTAAGAGGCGCTCACCACCAGGCAAAGAGTGGGTGCTACTGAATTTTTTACCCTAAGAACCTTGTTTGACCTCCCTAATGCCTGTCTTAAAAGGTCAGTGGGGAGGAATCCGAATATAGGAGCAGGGCCTGCACTGCAGGAGGGGAGACATGCCCACTGTGATACACTGGAATGTAGGAACCCGAGGGAGTCTGCATGTTCACATGCCTAACATTTACTTGGGATGAGGAGGAATTACTGTGAATAGGAAAAAAGCCATTAGACAAGTGAGTTGACAAGGTGGTTTGAGGGTAGCATTAAGATCTTAGATCTTTTAGATCTTTTTGGTTTTACCTGTTATTTCAAAAATTGGCAAACTGTTGAAAGAATAGTGAATACAAATCAACAGTCGTTAACATCGTAACAGATTTGGGTATTTGTAGTACTCATAATCCAGGATTATCTTAAGCCAATTTCAGGATTTGAGATGATTTAAAACCAGACTACAGGCCTGTGAGGGTCATTATCACTTCTGATTCACCCTTAATCTAGATGCAGCTCTTTGGGTCTCAGCGCAAGGTGTAGGGGTTTTATCAGACCCCCTTGTGTCTTTGAGACTTCTCAATTTTCGTCCTGTTTAGTGTGTACTAAATTTGATAAAAGCCTTGTGGGAAAATGGCCTCAAATGCTAGACTCATCTCTCTAGGTGTCAGTCTTAATCTAGAATCTCAGCCCGGTAATTCTTAATTGCCTGGATAGCTCCCATGGACTTGATGGGGGTGTGGAAATTGAGAGAGAGAGAGAGTTATAAAAGTAATACATATTTATTGTTTAAAAAGACTAATGGGCAGTGCCATGAAATTCACAATGAAAAGAAAGAGAAACCAGCAGCGCTTTGCGGTACATTTCCTTTTCCATTTTTCAAAGACAGCTACTTTCAAATCATCTGTTTCTTTTGGTATTTGCCTTCATATTTCCAAGCAGTGTACATATATTACTTCAGTATAATTGAATGCTATAAAAATTATGCAGATGAGTTCTGCTTCTGGAAGGGGTACATAAAAGGTAAAATTTTTGACACCATGAGTGTCTGAGCATGCCTTTATTATACTGTTACCTTTGACTAATATTTTAGCTGACTGTAAAATGCTAGCACAAATATTATTTTTCCTTGAAGGTATTTCCCATTGTTTTCTCACTTCCAGACTGCTGTTGATAAGACTGATTCAGTTGTCACTTATCATTGTTTGCATGTGATGTGTCTCTATCCTCTTCACCTTGATTACCCACTCTTTTAATATTTTTCCCTTTCGCCAACCATGCTGGAATTCTGTGATAAGCTTGGTGTAGTGCTGTTTTCATTCTTGTGCTGGGCCTCTGTGGGGGATTTTTTTGATCTAGAATGCATATCCTTTAGTTTGAGAAACTTTTCTTTGATTATTTCTTTAATAATATTGTCTCCATTTTGTGTATTCCTGTATTTCTTTAACTTCTGTTGATTGGCTGTTGGATCTCCTGGTCTGAGCTCCTGACGTTCTTGCCTTTTGTCTCCTGTTGTCCGTCTTCTTCTGGTTCTTCTCTTCTACTACCAGTGAGCTTTTCTCAACTTCATTGTCTGATATTTCTGTAGAAAATTTTTTTACTTATGTCATCTTTTCTTAATTTCCAAGAGCTCTTTAGGATCCTATTAAAAAATAATCTTCTGATCATGATGCATGAATACAGTATCTCTTTTTTTTTTTTTTTTTTTTTTTGGAGATGGAGTCTTGCTCTGTTACCCAGGCTGGAGTGCAATGGCACAATCTTGGCTCACTGTAACCGCCACCTCCCGGGTTGAAGTGATTCTCCTGCCTCAGCCTCCCGAGTTGCTGAGACTACAGGCACGAACCTCCATGCTTGGCTAATTTTTGTATTTTTAGTAGAGACAGGGTTTTTCCATGTTGGCCAGGCTAGTCTTAAATTTCTGACCTCATTATCCACCTGCCTCGGCCTCCCAAAGTTCTGGGATTACAGGTATGAACCACCACACCCAGTTTCCTTTGGTTTTCATTAGCTGAATTTTTCCAACTTTTTGAATGATTGCACTTATTTTCAACCTTCTTACTTTGTATTTATGCATTTAAGATTACAGGCGCCCGCCACCATGCACCCGGATAATTTTTGTATTTTTAGTAGAGACAGGGTTTCACCAGGCTGGCTAGGCTGGTCTCGAACTCCTGACCTCAGGTGATCCACCCGCCTCGGCCTCCCAAAGTGCTGGGATTACAGGCGTGAGCCACCATGCCCAGCCATGGATACAGTATCTTAAAATATTAAGTATTTTTAAATTTGGTTAAATATGTGTTCTGTTTACTCTGTTGCCTCTGAATTTCATTTGGTTTTATTTTTTTGATGTAGAAAGCTATTCTGAAATGTCTCTTTCCATCTTTAAAAATGTGGTGCCTTCTCATGGCCACATTTTCTCTTCTGTCCTCTTTATCCTTGCAGGGCTCCAACTCTATTCTTTCAATAACAATTCAGAGGGTTTTTAGAGGGAGTAGATGTGAACTTGTGTGTATGATTCACCGTTGTAACTGGAACAGATATGTTTTAAGCAGCGTTATGCATTCCTTTGAGTGTTTCTCTGTCAGATTTTGAGAAACAGAATTGCTGGGGTAGAGGTTTTTTGATCAGTTGTAGTTAAGTTGTGAATGAACAGTAATGTACATTTTGTTTTCTGCATTTTGTCTACAGGTTTCAAAAACTTTTAACAAACAAGTAACTCACGTTATCTTCAAAGATGGCTACCAGAGCACTTGGGACAAAGCTCAGAAGAGAGGCATAAAGCTTGTTTCGGTGCTCTGGGTTGAAAAGTAAGCAGTTTGTCTCTTTTTTTCCTTAAGTATCTAGTATTGAAAATGTGTGGAGATATTTTTCACAGATCGCAGAACCAGATAAAGTTTGATTTTCATCTTTTCTCGGCCTCTTACCTCACCAAGTAATTTGACATCCTCCAGCCTCAATTTCTGTGGTTCAAAAATGGTCATACTATAATACCTAACTCTGCCTAGGGGGAAAAGGAGCCTGCAGGTCCTGAAGCTGGGTATGCAAGGTGGACTTAGGAAGCAAGAGAGAATGTGATGAAGCAGATTGTGTTAGTCAGCAAGCGCTGCTGTAACAAAGGACCACAGAATGGGTCGCTTGAGCAACAGAAAAGGACTTTCTCACAACTCTGGAGGCAGGAAGTCCAGTATCAAGGTGTCCACAGGGTTGGTATCTTCTTTTTTTTTTTGAGACAAAGTCTTGCTCTGTCATCCAAGCTGGAGTGCAGTAGCTGGATCTTGGGTCCCTGCAGCCTCAGCCTCCTAGGCTCAAGTGATTCTTATGCCTCAGCCTCCCAAGTAGCTGGGATTCATCTCAACCTTTGCCTCCTGGGCTCAAGTGATTCTCCTGCTTC
The DNA here is from genome assembly GCF_029289425.2 of Pan paniscus. Classification (NCBI taxonomy): domain Eukaryota; kingdom Metazoa; phylum Chordata; class Mammalia; order Primates; family Hominidae; genus Pan; species Pan paniscus. The sequence continues at coordinate 21,216,797 of NC_073256.2, forward strand.
AGCCTCCCGAGTAGCTGGGATTACAGGCATGCACCACCATGCCTGGCTAATTGTTGCATTTTTGGTAGAGACGGGGTTTCATCATGTTGGCCAGGCTGGTGTCAAACTTCTGACCTCAGGTGATCCCCCTGCCTCAGCCTCCCAAAGTGCTAGGATTACAGGCGTGAGCCACCGTGCACGGCCCACGGTTTTGATTACAGTAAATTTGTAGTAAGTTTTGAAAATGGAAAGTACGAGTCCTGTAACTTGTTTTTCATTTTCAAGATTGTTTGGCTATTTTGATTTGAGTTCCTTGCTAAGATTGTTTGGCTGTTTTGATTGGGTTCCTTGCATTTCTATATGAATTTTATGATCAGTGTGTCAATTTATTCAAAAACAAAAAAGGCAGCTGGGATTTGGTAGGATTGTATTGAATCTCTAATTAGGGAAGTGTTAGAGTGTTTATAATATTTAATCTTCCAGTCCATGAAAATGGGATGTGTTTCTTTTTCATGTCTTAAATTTCCTTCAGTGATACTTTCTAGTTTTCAGTGTACAAGTTTTTTACCCCCTAGGTTAAATTTATTCCTAACTTTTTTGTTCATTTTCATGTGAATGAAATTGTTTTCTTAATTTTTTTAAGTTGTTAGCTGTTAGTGTATAGAAATGCAGGTGATTGTTGTATATTGATCTTATACCCTGCAAATTTGCTGAAGTTGTTTATTAGTTCTAAATATATTTGTGGGTTCCTTAGCATTTTCTATATGCAATGTTGTGTAATTTTGTAAATAGAGATAAATTTACTTCTTCATTTCTAGTCTGGCTGCATGTTATGTTATGTCGTGTCATGTCATGTTATTTGTTCTGACCAGAACCTCCAGCACAGTGTTGAATAGAAGTGGTGAGAATGGATGTCCTTGTCTTGTTGCTCATCTTTGGAGAAAAGCTTTCAGTATTTCATTATTTAGTATGATGGCAACTGTAGTTTGTGTAAATGTCCTTTATCAGGCTGAGGACGTTCCCATTCCCTTCTGTTGCAGCTTGGTTGTTTGTTTCTCATTATTAAAGGAAGTTAGATATTGTTGTCAGATGTTTTTCTGCATGATTGATCATCATGTGATTTTTGTCCTTCATTATATTAATGTGGTGTAATTGAGGGGTTTTGTGTGTTGAACCAACCTTGCAGTCCTAGGATAAATCCTACTTGGTTATATTTTATACGTTGTCATCTTGCCTTTTTAATTGTTGGAACAGGCCGGATGCGGTGGCTTACACCTGTAATTCCAGCACTTTGGGAGGCCGAGGGGGGTGGATCACCTGAGATTAGGAGTTTGAGACCAGCCTGATCAATATGGTAAAACCCTATCTCCATTAAAAATACAAAAATTAGCCAGTCATGTTGGCGTGTGCCTGTAATCCCAGCTACTCGGGAGATTGAGACAGGAGAATCACTTGAACCTGGGAGACGGAGGTTGCAGTGAACCAAGACCATGCCATTGCACTTCAGCCTGGGCGACAAGAGCGGGGAAAAAAAAAAAAGAGTAAAGGGTCCTTCTCTGGCTTTTGTCAAGATTTTCTCATTATCTTTCACTTTCAGAAATTTAAGTGTCTCGATATGGTTTTTTAAAATTGATTTTGTTTACATTTTACAGAACTTGTTGAATGTGTAGTTGTCTGTGTTTCTACATATGATTCGTTTTTGGCCATTATTTCTTCATCTATCTTTTCTGCCCCATTTCCTCCTCATTTTTTCCGATTAGCTGTATATCTTTTTCTAATTAGCTGTATACCAGGGATTGGTAAAGTTTTCTGTAAAGGGACAGATAGTAAATATTTTAGGCTTTGCGGGCCATATGGTCTCTACTCAACAGCTCAGCTCTCTTGTGGTGTGAAAGGCGTAATAGAAAATAAGTAAACAAATGCTTGTGTCTGTGTGACAGCAAACTTTAAGTCTGGCAGAAAGCCAGGTAGTTTGCCAATCCTTTCTCTGTAATACACCTTTTAAACGTTTGCATTTGTCCATAGTGCTCTCCTTCTTCTTCATTATTGTTCAGTCTTTTTTTTTCTCTTCAGATTGATCTTTTTTCAAGTTCATTGACTTTTTTCTCCATCAAATCCATTCTGCTACTTAGTACCTTTATTTGAGATATTTTTGATTTCTAACATTTCTAGTTGGTTTTTGTATACATTCTTTTTATTTCGTTTTCATGTGAGATTTCTCATCTTTGGTTTTCCTGTCTTCGGTTATGAGTGTATTTTCTATTACCTCAATGAGTGTAGTTATAAATAGTTGTCTTAATGACCTTGTCTGATAATTTTGAGGTTGGTATCTGTTTTGTTTTTGTTTTTCTTTGAAAGTGTGTCACATTTTTCTGGCTCTTCATATGGCAAATAATTTGAGGTTGTATTTTGCACGTTGTAAATACTATGTAGACTCTGGATTCTTTTCTGTTGTCGCAAAGAGCATGAGGTTTTTGTTTTAGCAAGCAGTTAACTTGTCGTTAAAATGAAACGCACACTGTCATTATGTGGGCAAGTGCTTAGATGCGCCCTTTAAGCCTCAGGTGCAGGCTGATTTGTTTGCCTCAAACACATGTTGTTCAGGGGTCAGCCAGAGACTTGAACTTCTATACTCAGAATTTGGGGTTTCTCCTATGGTTCTCTTACTTCCTGAGTCCTTACCTCATTTCTCTAGTAGCCCTAGCTGCCCAGTCTCCTTCCCCTGGTCTCTTCAGCGAGAAAGGAGGCCGGAGCTTCTGCTTGAGTGCCTGCTGCGCCACACCAGCTCCCTCAGAGACTGTGTGGCTGCCTTTAGGGGACAGACAGAAAAAGTGGTGATGCCCAGATTCTTTTGCTTCCTTTTAAAATTTGCCTGTTCTTTCTTTTTCTTTTATTTCCCTCCAGCTTTCAAAGCTGTCACATAGTTGGTTTATTTTATTTTATTTTTCCTGTATTTCCAGGACGTATAGCTTATAGTTCACCTATATTTGTATATTGGTTTGTTAGGCATAAACAGAAATGGAACTTAGTATGTTATTTTTGAAGCATCTGATGCCAGTCTAATTCTTCTTCCCTTCAAAATTATTTGATCTTTTTGCCTGGAGACTCCTTAGGGATATTTTTTATTTTATCATTTTTTTTTCGAGACGGAGTCTCGCTCTGTCGCCAGGCTGGAGTGCAGTGGCGCGATCTGTGCTCACTGCAACCTCCTACTCCCTGGTTCAGCGATTCTCCTGCCTCACCCTCCTGAGTAGCTGGGATCACAGGCACGTGCCACCACGCCCAGCTAATTTTTGTATTTTTAGTGGACACGGGGTTTCACCATGTTGGCCAGGATGGTCTCGATCTTCTGACCTCGTGATCTGCCTGCCTCAGCCTCCCAAAGTACTGGGATTGTAGGCGTGAGCCACAGCGCCCGGCCAGGATTTTTTTTTAAGACTCATGGCTTTACTGTAATATGTTTTGAATTGATCATTCCAGTTCTGGCTTGGCCTTTTCAACAGATTCAGGTCTATATTTCTGCAAAAGTTTCTGGGATTATAGTTTTAAATATTCTGCTTCGTTGTTTTGCTTTTCTTCTGGGACTCCAATTATGTTTACGTTGGGCCTGCTTAGCTATCTTTTATTTCAGTCACTTTGACTTCAACCCTTTTATATTTATATACACATACACACACACACACACACACACATTTTTACCCCAAATACTCATTTGACAGTATTTGTTTTTGTTTTTTGAAGACAGGGTCTTGCTCTGTTTTTTGGTTTTTGGAGACAGGGTCTTGCTCTTTTGCCGAGGCTGGAATGCAGTGACTCATTTGCAGCTTACTGCAGCCTTGACCTCTAAGGCTCAATCAGTCCTCTCACCCCAGCCCTCCCTAGTGGCTGGGACTGTAGGCATGTGCCACCATGCCCAGCCATTAAAAAAATTTTTTTTTCTTTTTTCTTTTTGAGATGGAGTCTTGCTCTGTGGCCTAGTGCAGTGGCGCAATCTCGGCTCACTGTAAGCTCTGCCTCCCAGGTTCATGCCACTCTCCTGCCTCAGCCTCCCAAGTAGCTGGGACTACAGGCGCCCACCACCACACCTGGCTAATTTTTTTTTTTTTTCGTATTTTTAGTAGACATGGGATTTTACCATGTTAGCCAGGATGGTCTTGATCTCCTGACCTTGTGATCCACCTGCCTTGGTCTCCCAAAGTGCTGGGATTACAGGTGTGAGCCACCATACCCAGCATTAAAGAATTTTTTTTATAGAGATGGGATCTTACTATGTAGCCCAGGCTGGGCTCAAGTGATCCACTCACTCCATCCTCTCAAAGTGCTGGGATTACTGGTGTGAGCCACTGCACCAGCTGACAATATTTGATTCAAGTTCAAGGGTTTTGTTATATTCTTCAGTTTTGTGTTTGCTTTTATTTTAGGGAGTGTGATGGGTTTTCCTCAGCTGAAATGATTTGCTTTTTCTTTGTTTTTTTTTTTAAATAGATTTTTAAAATGGATGTAGTCTATTCTATTTCCATTCATTGCATAGGCCAGGCTTGTGGCCAGAGCGTCCTCTTCTGTCAGTTCTGCTGTCTTGCATAGTTTCTTTTATAGGTGATGCTGGTGAGGGAGGGAGAAGGGAGGGGCTTGTGTATCTCGTTTGCGTTTTGTTTCTATAGGATCCTTAAATGTTTTTCTCTTAGTTTCTTCTTTTTTTCACTGCCATTGGTTCAAGGGCTGCCACTCCCCCCAGAACTGTTGTTTTTCAGAGCCTGCCTGTCCTAGTCTTGCTCCCATTCAGACCCCTTCCCTGGAGCGGGTGCTGTGAGCTGCGTGGGTTCTGTGTTGTGGCAGTTGTGCTGGGTGTCCTCTTTCTGAGACTTCTTTTACCTGTGCTTCATGTAAGTTCTCCAGGCTGTACTACTTTTTATGGAGTCTTAAGCCTATTCTCCCCAACTTTCTGCATCCATAGACTTGCAGCTGTGATGGAATTGGATTATTTTTCTACTTATAGGTCATCTGAACTTGCGCTGTTATCTCCGTGTCAGTGAGAATGTAGGTCATATGTGTCTTTTATTTAAGTTTCTTTTTTATTTTCTGCTTTTTTTTCGGGGAGGGAATGGGGTAAGACTCAGTATCAGCCAGCCATCATTGTTTTCTCTACCTCATCTTCTTATGGAGTCCATTGAAATGGCTTATTGATTTTTATCTCAAAATCGATCTCTCATAGATCTTTCTCTCTGCTGTTACAGTCGAGACAACTATCATGTCTTGCTTGAGTTACCGTAGCAGCCTCATGCCTGTCTGTTTCATTTTGTTTCTTATACATAAGCAAATGGAACCCCTTTTGTTACCAGTGGAAGGTATCCAAGTTCCTGGCAGCAAACACATATGGGTTTGCAGCAACTTCAGTTCTTGCTTCCTCAAAAGAAAGAATTCCACGGAGGAGCATAAGGCAAAAGAAGAGACTGACGCAAGGGTCAGAGCAGGAGCAGAAGTTTATTTAAAAGGCGTCAGAACGGAAAGAAAGGAAAGTACACTGGGAAGAGTCCCAGGCGGGCATGGAGGTCTAATTTGATGTTTAACCTTGATCCTGGGATTTGTAGGCTCGCCCTTTCCCGCAGTTCTTCCCTTAGGGTGGGCTGCCCGCATGCACAGTGCGGGAATTGAGCACAGGCAGCTTGTTTAGGAAGTTGTATGGGTGCCCATGTGAAGCTTTCTTCCCGTTTCTCCGCCATTTTGTCTCTTAATGTGCATGCCCGGGAAATGGCCTCTCCCTGGCATCTGCATTCAGTTAACACTTTAGCACAACAGGTGTGGACTGTCAGGAAATGGCCTCTCCCTGGCTCTGGCTGCCAATTTATCACTTTTAGAGAGGCAATGTGATAATTGTTGAGCTATCACCCAACATTCCTAGTGGGTGGTAGAGCCCTCTCCTGCCGGGCTTACGCCTAACTACCTGTAATACTTCAACACATGGATCAGCTTTATCCTTCTGACAAAATGGCTTAGAGTTCAGTGGTCTATAGCAGATAATGGCCAACTGTCATCCCCCAGCCAAATCCACCCTGCCATCCTGTTTATTTTTTTTTAATGGCCCATGAGCTAAGAATGGTTTTTAAGTTAAGAGAAAAAAAAAATTCAAATGTTTACTATTTCATATTTACATTATATGAAATTCAATTTTAGTATCCATAAATACCGTTTTATTGGAACACAGGCATGTTCATCTGACGATGTAGTCAGTGGCTGCCTCTGTACTACAGCTGTAGATTTGGATCCTGTGGCAGAGACCTTACGGCCCACGAAGCCTAAGGCATTCACTACTTTCCCCTTTACAGAAGTTTGCTGACCCAGGTCCAGTGTGCTGCATGATGGTCCCCTTCCCTTCCATTGTCAGCTGCTCCCCTCTCCCTTGTTTGCGTCTTCCAAATGCTCTGGGCTTCCAGGTCCCCAAAGCTACACTCTTTCTGCCTTTAGTTCTTGGCCTGTGCTGAGAACTCTGCCCCCTCTTCCTGATTCTAAACCCAGTTTTGTAGTCAGCTCCTTTATACATGTTGCATTGCAAGGTCGCTTTATCAGAAGAGCTTCCTCTGTCCCCAGTTCACAGTTCAAGCCCTATTTATTATTCTGTATCTCAGCTCCTTTTTTCCTGTGTGTACTATTAAAACTTATTTTGTTCATTTGACTGCTTTATCTGTCTGTGTACCTAATCATGCATTTTGTCTTTCTATTGTAATGTGGACTCCAAGAGCAGCTACCTGTCTGTCTTATTTATGGTTGTGTTTCCAGTAAGTCTAATATTCATCTGGCTCCTAGTAGATGCTCAGTAAATATTTGTTCTAACAAATTATGAACAAAGGAAAATTTAGTTAAGTGGCGTAGAGATACTAGAGAAAATATCATGGGAGAAAATGATTTGAAAAAAACTACATTTTAAAAATCGTATAGAAATGTGGAGGGGAGAGTGCAGAAACAGAGACCTTTACTAGAAGCTTGAAGTAAATGGAGATGCATGGACAAAATTAAAATAGTAGCCATTTCTGTACCTAATAGGGCGTCTCAGCTAACCCTGCTATGGGGATGGTCACTGGTAGTGTGTTCTGCTGAGAGTTAGGGATTCTTACTCTGCTTTGCTGGCCCAGCCCCTGACTACCCCCCGACTCATTCTCTATCCCATTTCTCTCTATTTCTGCCCACCACTAACCCCAGCCTTTCTCAAGGGGCTCATGCGGACTCCATAATACTTGTAACTTCGTTATCCAAAAACAAACTTTTTTTTTTCTTTTCTGGAGACTGAGTCTCACTCTGTTGCCCAAGCTGGAGTGCAGTGGCGCGATCTCGGCTTACTGCAACCTCCGCCTCCTGGGTTCAAGCAATTCTCCTGCCTCAGCCTCCCGAGTAGCTGGGGCTATAGGTACGTACTGCCATGCCTGGCTAATTACATATATGTATATAATTTTTTTTTTTTTTTGGATACGGAGTCTTACTCTGTCGCCCAGGCTGGAGTGCAGTAACACAATCTCGGCTCACTGCAAGCTCTGCCTCCCAGGTTCATGCCATTCGCCTGCCTCAGCCTCCCGAGTAGCTGGGACTACCGGAGCCCGCCACCACACCCGGCTAATTTTTTGTGGTTTTAGTAGAGACGGGGTTTCACTGTGTTAGCCAGGATGGTCTCGATCTCCTGACCTTGTGATCCGCCCTCCTCGGTCTCCCAAAGTGCTAGGATTACAGGCGTGAGCCACTGTGCCCGTCCAATTTTTATATTTTTAGGAGAGACAGGGTTTCACCATGTTGGCCAGGCTGGTTTAACTCCTGACCTCAGGTGATCCGCCCACCTTGGCCTCCCAAAGTGCTAGGATTACAGGTAAGAGCCACCGTGCCTGGCAAAAGCAAACTTTTAAGGTCCTCAGAAGCTCAAAAGTGAACCTAATCTTTTGGCATTTTTCTTTTCTTTTTTTTTTTTTTTTGAAACTGAGTCTCGCTCTGTCGCCCAGGCTGGAGTGCAGTGGTGCAATCTTGGCTCACTGCATTCTCCTGCCTCAGCCTCCTGAGTAGCTGGGACTACAGGCGCCCGCCACCACGCCTGGCTAATTTTTTTGTATTTTTAGTAGAGATGGGGTTTCACCGTGTTAGCCAGGATGGTCTCCATCTGCTGATCTTGTGATCCGCCCACCTCGGCCTCCCAAAGTGCTGGGATTACTGGCATGAGCCCCTGCGCCCGGCCCATATACTTTAGTCAACTTTTTATTACAGGTCATTTTTTTGCCTGTACATGCAGATACATCCCACTTTATAAGAATATTTTGTAGTAGCTGTCCAGTAATTTATGTAACCAGTGTCCTATTGGTGATTGAAGTTTTTCATTTCTTAGTTATTTTTTTCAATTAGAAATATTGCAGCATTGAGCTTCTGTATGTATTACCTTTTTGCAGGTGATAAATCTTTCCATAGGTTTAAATCCCCAAAGTGGGCTGTTCATTTCAGAGAGTTTACATATTTAAATATGATAGATGCTGCCAAATTACCTTCTGGAAGGAGTGTACTGGTTTCCATTCTTACTGGAATTATCAAAAAAATGCATGTTTCCCAATACCTTTGCTAATGTTGTGAGTTATCAGTTCTTTTTTCTAATTTGTAGAAGAAAAATAATAGTTTTTATTTGCATTTCTCTGACTTTTAGTGAGCTTGAATTTTCTTCAGCAGAACATAGAGATAAGAGCCAAACTGACCTGCATTTTTTATGTCACGTCTGTCCTTTCTTGGTGAACTGCCTGCCTTTCCAATGCAGTAGCTCATGGTTTCCACTGAAAATGTGAACATTAACTTCATAAAGTCACTAGGTGTCACTAGAATCCCTTTGTGTTGGGTTCCTTCTGGGAGTGTTCATTTTAAGATCAGATGGCAATTGATAAAATTCTGACATTTCCTTTGGATGTAGAAATTTTTACCTTGAAGAAAGAATACATAAATTTGAAATAAAGGTCAGCTTGGCCCCCACTCTAAGTTCTGTTGAAGAAATTTATCATTTTTAAACAACTGCAAACTAACAGCTAGGTGGGGAATACAGTTCACAGGCTTTGTCCTTGCTAGGCTGAGAGTTGGTTGCTGACCGAAGGCCATCACCCCCTGCATTTAGTGTTTGCTAGAAACAGGGACATATTCCTGCATAACCACAACACAGGCCGACATTAGGGGCTTACCACGGCTCCCTTCCTCCCGGAATCCTCAGACTCCATTCCTATCCTACCAGCAGCCAGCTCCACTTCCCGCCTCCTCAGCCTTCTCACCCTGCAGCCATTCCTTAGTCTTTCACTGGCTTTTGTGACTTTGACACTGTTTAAGGTCACTGACCAGTGATAGGAACGTCCCTCAGTTTGGAACGGTCTGATGTGTCCTGCTGATATCACATCAGTGTGTAACAGTGGATGTGTAGCCATTAAGGACTGGGCAAATTACTCAACTGCTGGGCTCTAGGTTCCTCCAGTAGCTCCTGAGTTAACTTGCTACGGTTATTTAGTGCTAGACCACAGAAGTTCGCTCTCTGCTGGCAGAGCACTATTGTGCAGACTTCTCTGAGTCTCCTGTGTTCTTCCTTGTGCGTCAGGGACACATGTGAAGGATAGCGTGCTTTGCGGCTGGAATCTTCAAGGAGATGCCATTCACTTTTTTACCTCGCTAACACAGTGCCGTTTACAAAAAAGATTAATGTACTTTTCCTGAATTGACTTACTGACTGGGCCTAGAGAATAAGATACTGGTGCTGGGCAGTTTGGCACAAGAGTAGTATAAAGAATGCAGGATTGGCCCAGGTGAAGGCATCGTCCTAAGGGTAGAATGGGAGTCGGTGGTTCCTGGCCGACCTAGCAGGTGTACTGTGGGAAGTGCTGGAGTGAATCGGCTCTCTGGGGAGAATAAGCTCATCACAGCAGGGCTTCCCGAGGAGAACGTTGCTGCTTTGATTTCTGTTGGCTCTGAGGCAGCAGCAGGTCAAATAGTTGGTTCTCTGTTTAGAGACGTCTCTTGAAACACTTTTCGTTTTGACCACTAGATGGTGGGATAATGTTATCATTTTACATTTCTGAAGAAAAATAGAAATCTAACTGGAAGCTTTTTTGTCTGTTCAGTAGATTTTGGTTGGACCCCTGGCAAACGTGGGTTTCAGTGTAGCAGCTTTAGTGTGTTACCACGTGTGCTGAAGCATAGCTGTTGGCATGCAGAACGGCATTACTAGCAGTAAGTGCCACTTACTTCTTCATAGTGAGTGATGATAGTTACACCCAGGTAGATGAAATTCAGGGAGAGCATCTCTGTGCACCTTACATCTTATCACTCTGAAGGATATGTGGTTGGGAAGCTTCTCCCAAAGGAACAGAACACATCTTCCACAACTGTATAACCTATGTCAGGCACACGTTTTACTGGGTTGAATCAAGCCCTTCCTTAAACTGCTAACTTAAAGAATACTTACTGGTTTTGTAAAGTTTGGCAAATGATCTTCTGTGCTCCTCGGTTTTCTGTGTTGTGCAATAGGAGGCAATGGTAGTGGCTTTTCCAGCACGGTTGGTTTGAGGCTTCTCATGAGCTGGGTGACCTTTGTCCTGATGATGGTGGTGATTTTAATACTGTGTATTTGATAACACGATTATCTAGGGTCTCCTCTACGTCTTTCATCCAGATGCATCTCAGCCACCCCCCTTTTGCTGTTCCCTTAGGCATAATAGTGGTAAATCGGTGACATTTTGCTTGAGTAAGAAGAAGCTGCTAAAAACTTCTCATGCTTAAAATTGGTAATTAAGGGGACTTTTTAAAAAGAAGCACAGTTAAAAAACATTTCCTTCCTCGTTCTCTTCCACCCGCCTCCCTTTCCCATCACTTTTATTAGATACAGCATTCTGCTCACCCCATTATTGCAGGCTCAGATAGTTGGTTTGTTTTTTTAAAATCAGCTTTATAAAAACATTTACATAAAATAAAATGGACCCATTTTAAGTGTACATTCACGGATTTTTTGTGTATACCTGTGTCACCACCACAACCAAAATATAGAGCATTTTCATCACCCCAAAATCTCCTTCATGTCCCATTTGCTGTCGGCCTCCCTGCCCCCTCCTCCCACCCCAGGGCAGCCACAGATCTGGTTTCTGTCATTAAAGATTAGTGTCACCAATTCTGCGGCTTCAGATCAGTGGAATCATCCAGCGTGTACTATTTTGTGCCTGACATCACTGAAGGTGATGTTTTTGCGATCTGTCCATGTTGTTTGTAGCAGTGGTTTCACTTCCTTTTATAGCTGAGTAGTATTCTATTGTAGGCATGTAGCTTGGTGCCACCAGTTGATGGAGATTGGGCTAGTTTGCCATTTTAGGTTATTATGAATAAAGTTACAATGGACATTTACATTTGTGTCTTTGTATGCTTTCATTTCTCTTGGGTCATTACCCAAACTATTCCAAGGTGGTTATGGCACTGTATATTCCCACCAGCAGTGTTCCGTTCACTCCACATCTTCACCAATAGTTGAAATTTATCCATCTTGAATTTTAGCCATTCAAGCAGATGTGTAGTGGTATTTCATGGTTTTTTTTTCCCAACATTGTTTTAAGATCTAATTCATATGCTACACAATTTGTCCAATTAAAGTATACAATTCAGTGGTTTTAAATATACAGTCAGGTATTGCTTGACGACAGGGATGCCTTCTGAGAAATGAATAGGTGATTTTGTTGTTGTGGAGACATCACAGTGTGTATTAACACACACCTGCATGACATAGCTACTGCACACCTAGGCTCTGTGGCACAACCTGTTGCTCCTAGGCATAAACCTCTACAGCATGTGCAGTTGTGAAACAGTGGTAAGTATTTGTGTCTCTGAAATACTTAAACATAGAAAAGGTAGAGTAAAAATATGGTATAAAAGATAAAATATGGTACACTTACATAGGGCGTTTACTATGAATTGAGCTCGCTAGACTGGAAGTTGCTGTGGTTGAGTCGTTGAGTGAGTGGTGAGCGAATGTGAAGGCCTAGGACATTACTACTATACACTACTATGGACTTTATACACGTCATACAGTTAGGTTACACTGGATGTATATTTTTTGGAGCAACTGTATTAACTGATACTATAACGTTTTTTTAAAGACAAGGTCTTGCTTTGTCTCCCAGGCTGGAGTGAAGTGGCACAATTATGGCTCACTGTAGCCTCAACCTCCTAGGCTCAAGCAATCCTCCTGCCTCAGCTTCCTGAGGAGCTGGGACTACAGGCGTGTGCCACTATGCCTGGCTAATTTATTTTTATTTTTATTTTTGTAGAGACAGCATTCTTGCTACGTTGCCCCCACTAGTCTCCAACTCCTGACCTGAAACAGTCCTCCTACCTCTGCCTCCCAAAATGTTGGGATTACACATGGGAGTTATTGCACCCGGCTCCTCCCATAAGTAAATAATCTATCTCTCTGTTACTTGTGGTGGGAGGAAAAAAAAAACACCTGGGTTATGTATAATACCTAATACGAGTACTTCGTAAGTAGTTATTATACTGTTTTTTTTTTTTGTAACGGAATCTCGCTCTGTCGCCCAGACTGGAGTGCAGTGGCTTGATCTCGGCTCACTGCAACCTCTGCCTCCCAGGTTCAAGCGATTCTCCTGACTCAGCCTCCTGAGTAGCTGGGATTACAGGCACGCGCCGCCACGCCCGGCTAATTTTTGCATTTTTAGTAGAGACGGCATTTCCCCATGTTAGCCTGGATGGCCTTGAACCGCTGTCCTCCCGCCTCAACCTCCCAAAGTGCTGAGATTACAGGTGTGAGCCACCATGCCTCGCCTATACTGTATTTTTTTTTTATTTGGCCTTACTATAGCTTTTTTACATGATAAACTTTGTAATTTTTTAAATTTTTTGACTCTTTTGTAATGCCTTAAAATACGTTGTACAACAGTATAAAAATACCTTATATCTTTATCAGCTTTTTCTATGTTTTAATTTTAATTTTTACTTTTAAACTTAAAAAAAAAAAAACTAGGACACGAAGACACACATTAGCCTGGGCCTACACAGGGTTAGGAACATCAGTATGTCGCTAGGCGATAGGAATTTTTCAGCTCCATTATAATCTTATGTGATCACTGTTGTGTATGTGGTCTGTCATTGACCAAAAGGTTGTTATGCGGCATATAACTGTATTCACAGAGTTGTGCAACCGTCACCACAATTTAAAAACATTTTCGTCACCTCAAAATGAAACTTGCACCCCTTAGCCCTATCCCCTATTCTCCCGCCAGCCAAGGCAGCCTCTAGTCTACTTTCTTTCTCTGTGGATTTTCCTTTTCTGGACATTTCCAATAAGCGGAATCATATGATATACGGCCTTCATGTCTGGCTTCTTTCTCTTAGCATAATGTTTTCAAGGTTCAGCATGTTGTTATCTGTATTAGAATTTTTTATGGTGGAATCATGTTCCATTGTATGGACACGTGCGCACGCACACACACACACACACACACACACACAGAAGAACTAAATATTACAAGGCTTATCATGAAAAACAATGGTCCCTTTCTTGACCCTTTTCACCCTCAATTCCTGTTCCCCAGAGGCAGCTCCTTTCACACTTGTGGCTGCTTCTGCAGATAAGCTGTTCGGTGACCTCCATATTTCTAAATACTGTGGCCGTATTGCTGTTTCGGTTTTTCAGTTTCAGATATTATCTAGTGACTTTCTGATAGGGAAGTGAGAATTTCGTTTTTAATCTGCCCCTCTGAGTGCACCTCACTCCCACATACACTCATCTGCTGTTTGCATGGACACATTCATGTGTAGGCTCTTTCCACTCTTGATTGCAGTGTACATGATACATTTTGGTTAAATCGGTAGTTTATGTTTACATCATTATGACTGTGGAAGTTGTGTGTTAGGCTGAATCTCAGAGTGAACCATGAATATATTTCCTTTCATGGAAAACTTTTTGTTTTCCCTGAGCTTAGCCTGGTGTCCTTTGAGTCCAGAGCTTCTCAGGCTCCAGTTATGTGAACATGGACCCAGTGCCCCCATTGGACACTGGGTGGCAGTGAGTGGGCACAGGCAAGGAGAGAAGGAGAGTCGCTCCCTCTTTTCAGCCTTCCACCCTCCGCTCTCTGCACTTTGCCCCCTGTCCTTTGCCCCCTGCCCCACCCCAGACTGCTGTGGCTTCACCTGCGCCTCCTGCCCTTGAGGGGTTCTGAGCTCCAGGTTCTGAGCTCCAGATGGACTCCTCCCCCGCCCCAGCTGCCAAGCTTGGGTTTCCCTTTTTTTTTTTTATTTGTTTGATTTCATTTCCCCAGACAGCTCTTATCTACTCTTTATTTTTGTTCGTTTATGTCTTTTTGTTTTCCTTTACTATCATTTTATTGGGGTTTTGGGGGTCAAGAGAAAAGCATGTGCTCAGTCCACCAGATTTAACCAGAGGTCAAAAACCTTCCATTTTTATTGTCTAAATATTATTCAGTTAAGGATTCCCCCTCCCTATCTTAGTCCCCAACTGCCTTTGCTGAATCTTTAGCGTCTCCTGCCACAGTTATTGCAGTATTCCCTGACTGGCCTCCTCGTCCTGGACCAGTGATCTGCCCACGACCCCTCTCTCACACCTGTCCCCATGCCCCAGACCCACAGGACAGGGTCCAAGCTCATTAGCTTAGAAAGTACAACCCTTGGAATCACATGAATTCTTTTTTTGTTGATAGTCTCCTAAGTTGCATTCATTCACTCAGTCATACAAATGGTATATGTTTTCCCCACAATGTCACCCTGTTTGCTGCACTGTGCTTGAGTCTATGCTCTGCTTCCAGATGGAAGATCTGTGTCCTCCCACATCTGCCTCCTTGTCAGAGTTGAGTCTGGTGATCATCTCTGACCTGAAGCTTTCTCTGAACCATACTCGTTACGCAACTTTTTGCTGCTTTTCTGCCTGGTTGTACTTCTCTTGTTACAATTACTGCACTGTATTCTTTTTTAAATTTGTACATTTTTGCAGATTTCTCTGATGCCTGGCTTAATAGAAGACAGTTGCCTTCTCATATCTGCCTCTGCGTTCAGTGTATTGGGGTAGCACATGTCGTTTTGCTTCTGAAAACTCCACTGCATTGTATACTGAGGGGATAATGCGAGATGAGAAAGGAAAATCACATGTTAGTGTTGTTATAAAGATAGTATTGACTTTGCACACCCTCAGAAGGGGGTCAGGGATGCCAGGATGACATTCACTACCCTAGTGTCACTTACCACATTGCATAGACCATACTGTGCCGTACAGAGGCACATATTTCTGAAACTTCCTTCATTCCTAATATATTTTGTAGAAATTTCTATATCAATATGGATATGTGTTTTTTATTGCAGTGTACTTTATTTTTTCAAATAACTGTTCGTGTGTTAGATGTTGAACGGTGATAGGCCTGTGAGGGATAGTTGGAGAGGTGCGTAGAGGACTTATTATAAAAACACTTGAACAGCAGATGAGTGAGAATATGCTCTAAACATGGGAGTGACAGAAGGTTTTTATCTAGGTTGGGAAGAAATTTAAGATTAATATTTCAGGAATGTATGAGTGAATTAGAAGAGGAGAAACAAATAGTAGGGCAGGAGATCATTTAGAAAATCATAATTATTTAGACTTGAGTGACAGAATGCTAAGAAGGAGATAAGGGTCACAGGAATCCAGAGATACGAAGGTGGACAGGAGAAATGGCAGGTGTGTCCACAGGGCAGGAGGAGGAGGCTTGGCAATGCGGAGCATTGGTTGCACACCCGGGCCTTGGGGCTGATGGTGGTGTCTGGACAGAAACACAAAAAGGACAGCCCAATTTTGGAGGAAAGAGATGTCCTCTGACTTCAATTTCTTTACGTCCCTTCTACCTCTAAATTATCTGTTTTATGGCCTGTTTACTATTAAATGATCCATTTAATAGCATTTACTCTTAGCTTTATGAGTACCATGCACTAATAATTTTGAAGTATACTACAAGTCAAAAATTGTTGTGTAAAAATTGTACTTCCTTTACCTGCCTCTTGCTTCTGTTATACTTAAATACCAGATAGAGATGATTTTGGGAAGTTTGATTTATACTGACTTTTGTATTTGCTGTTGTATTTATTTTTTAAAAGTCTGTTAAAATGACCTAGCTATGGATTTCTTAAATTGCTAATACATGTGCAGATTTAGTGCTGTGTCAATGTATAATAGAAGCAAATACTCATTAGACTACCTTAATTTAATTATACAGATGCAGGACAGCTGGAGCACACATTGATGAATCATTGTTTCCTGCAGCTAATACGAATGAACACTTACCAAGCCTAATTAAAAAAAAAGTAAGTACATGATTTCAATGTAGATAATGGCAATTAGGAATTTATTCGTTTTTATTTTTTATTTCTAGAAAATAAAACTTCTAGAAATATATTCAAGAGTTGTCTTAAATATGCTATTGATGATATTGTTCTTTTCACATAGCATTTTTAAGTGAATTACAGAGATTATTTTATCCTATGACTTCTTCGATAACATTTGTATGAAATGGAAAAGCCTGTGGTTGGCCATGGGAAGACTAAAAGGTGCCAAGAGACAAGCAAACATTTAGGTGCTTTGGTAACTACCTCAGAATGAAGTTTGTTATATCTGTAGCCAAAATACCTGCATTCTGTTTAGCCAGATAAATGTCAAAAGTCCGATGGACCTACATCCAAGTGTGCAAAGTCATTTATTAGGAAAATCTGCTGTACAAATACAGTTGTCCTTCATTATCCACAGAGGATCAGTTCCGGGACCCCCACAGATAACAAAATCCACTGATGCTCAAGTCCGTTATATAAAATGCGATAGTATTTGCATGTAACCTACACAAATCCTCCCGTATACCTAAGAAAGAATTGTTTGTAGAGACAGGGTCTTTCTATGTTGCCCAAGCTAGTCTCAAACTCCTGGCCCCAAGTGATTCTTCTGCCTCAACCTCCCAATTGGGATTACAGGCGTGAGCCACTGCACCTGGCTCCTCCCATGTACTTTAAGTAATCTCTGGATTATTTAAAATACCTAATACAATGTGAATGCTTTGTAAATTGTTGTTACACTGTATTTTTTTTAAATTTGTGTTAAATTTTTTTTCTTTTGAATATTTCCAATCGCGACTGGTTGAATCCACAGATCTGGAACTTGCAGATACAGAGGGCAAACTATAGAGTTAAAGACATTGCTTTCATTTGAGATCGAATTCACATTTTAACCACAACCTTTTCGGCTTTCTATTTATGTAAAAGTTCTAATTGTGATTTCTTTATCTGAGGGTACTTTACTCTGAAACATCACAGCCAGTTTGTTTTCACATGAGATTCTCTGTTAGAGGGAGGATTTGATGACTTTCTCCAAAATGAACTACATTTCCTGTAGACTAGAGGAGAAATAACTGTGAACTTCACATTTCCTGAAAATAGTAAATGATATTTCTTCGTTACATTTCATCTCAGACAAGCCATAGTTTGCCCATGCAGTGATGGATGAACTTCTTCAGTCTTACCTGATTATAGGTGAACAAGTGTTCAGCAGTCTCTGGACTCCCTGTGACATGCTAAAATCAAGTGTTTATTGTAAAAACACATCAGTAGTACATACATATTTTCTTTGTAAAACATTTAGTAAACACAGACATCTCTTTGATTGCTCTCCCTCAATGTAAGCAGCTTTCAATTTGATGAGTATCCTAGGTGGCATTTCTTCAGTACATTACACACATGTACACACTCACACATGCATGCTTGACGTGAAGGGGCTCTGCTATCTTATGTGTATCATTTGGTGAGTTGCCTTCTCTTCCCCAATTAACAATATGGTTTTGACCATTTCATGTCCGTAACTTTGACTCTACTCAGTTTTCTGTATTGCATTATACATTGTGACTGTTTTTCCGGTATTCATGTACTTTTAGTCACTGTCAGTTTTTGCTAAGTATATTACTTAAGTCACATATTTGAGTTTATTTCTCCAAGTCAGATACCTAGAGATAAAATTACTGGGTAAGAATACATACACATTTTGATTTTACCAGTTCCACCAATCATATGCAAGATGACCTATTTCTTGGCCAGATACAGTGGCTCACACCTGTAATCCCAGCACTTCAGGAGGCCAAGGCGGGCAAATCAGTTGAGGCCAGGAGTTTGAGAGCAGCCTGGCCAACATGGCGAAACCCCATCTCTACTAAAAATACAAAAATTAGCCCAACCTGGTGGTGCACACCTGTAATCCCAGCTACTCAGGAGGCTGAGGCAGGAGAATTGCTTGAACCCAGGAGGTGGAGGTTGCAGTGAGCCCAGATCATGCCACTGCACTCCAGCCTGGGCAACAGCAAGGCTCTGTCTCAAAAAAAAAAAAAAAAAAAAAAACCTATTTCGTGCTACTCTGACCAATATTGGATGTTACTAATCTTTTTAATTTTTCCTAATCTGAAGCATTAATGACTGCTTGTACACTTTACCACTTTAATTTTCATGTCTAAAAACCTTCCCTTTCCTTCTCTTTTCCAAATGTAATTGCAAATTAATCCCGACTCAAGGCCTTATTCTTTTGGGTCCTTGAGATGGTTCTGTGCATCTGTCTCCCCCCTCACCCTGTCTGCTGCCTGCCTGCCCAGCTTGCTGTTCCTCAAGCATGCCAATCGTATTTCTGTTTCAGAGCCATTGCGTTATCTGTTCCCTCTGTCTGGAACATTCTTACCCCAAAATCCTTACACATGACCCGTTTTCCAGCCTCCCTATGGCTTTGTGCAGATGTTACTTTCTCTGTGAGACCTATCCTGCCACCCGTTTATACCAGCAGTTCCTTCCCACTTGTGCCAACTATGCAAGTCTCTTTTCATCTGCAGTGCTGACTGGCACCTCCTAACACACTGTAGTAATGTGGGCAGTTTGATGGAATACAGTTGCTAGAGAAGATTCACAGGACCCCAAAATAACAATGTGTCCAACCTGCACCATACCTGAGAACCAGGGAGCGCAAGATGGAGTGTCTTCTTGTATACTGCTGGCCCTGAGTCTATATAAACCAGCCCCACTGGCAGAGCCTCCAGGCAAATCCTTCATCTCACTACTCATAAACAATGTTGACAGGCCAGCACAATCTGTCCCCAAACTTCCCGGACCTGTGGCTATAAAGCACCACTGTCTAATTAGTACATTTTGTGTCATGCAGGTACTTTAGTGAAAGCAGTGCAGGCCGGTTCCAAGCCTGTTGAAATGAACCTCCCAAGACACATACAATTTACTTACTTATTATGTTTATTTGCTGTCATTCCTTACCAGCATACAAGCTCCATGATGACAAGGATCTTTCTAGGTTGCAAGACCAGCGCCTGACATAAAGTCATGTTTTTTGTCAATAAATGAGTGAATAACTAACAGAGCAAGATCCCCAGTATAGGCATTAGCCTTGAATAGCTAAGAGAAGTTCTTTCTATGAGACTGGAGCAAAAGAAGTTAGCGTTTACGTGGGTAGCTAGCTACCCATGTAAGCAAATTTGGGCTGGTAGCTTCGCGCTGAAAACCAAGGAACCTAGACAGATGACTTAAATTTCCCTGGGGTCCTATAAGAAAGAAGTCAGGCATAAAAGTGTTATAGGTAGAATCGATGTGAAGTTCAGTATGCGTATTTGTGCTGATGGCTGGGCTAAAGACGGGAAGTCAATGGGCAGTTCCAAGAACAGAAAGTGGGGTGGGTAAGGCTGGGAAAGTGAGGTGTGTTTCAAAGGAAACATTTCCCCTGTCTGAGGATGGTTAAGAGTAGAGTTAACCCAAGACCTTCCTGTGGATATCAGCCTGGGGTTTCATGTGTTTGTGAGTGTAGTTACAGTTTTTGGGTTTTACTGGCTGATTGGAGTTACTGTGATTTAATGACGGTAGGGCAAGAATAATAATGGTTCTTTTCTTTGGTAATTATAAAATAGAAATTGTTTTATTACTGTGTCATGGTCTTGCAGGGAGGATGATGTGAGAATAGTGCTACCAAGCAGGCAATGGGCTTGCTGCCAACCCACATAGAGTCCAAGATCATGCCACTTGTTTTGAGAAAAGAAAGGCTTTATTGCAAGTTGCCTGGCAAGGAGACAGGAGGAAACTCTCAAATCTGCCTCCCTGAGGTGGGGGCTCAGGCAGTTTCATAGGCAGAGAAAACAAAGTGTGATCTGATTGGATCTTGCAATGAGGTGATGCTGGGAGGTGTCATCTGACTGGGTTGTGTCACAAGGTGATGCCAGGGCTCAATCTGATTGGATCATGGATTATGCCATCAGGTGTTTACTCCTTAATTTGGCCCCCGTTCCTTGGTCTAAGTGCTTAGGTTCTGCCCGTGGTTACATGCTTGGTTCCCCTGGGCATGCTCAAGTGACATAACTTGCAACTTCAGGGGCCGTGGCAATTAAACAGTTCACCATTTTGATACACAAAGTTGAACTAGATTGGGCTGGTTTGGTGGTAAGAACAGCAAAAAATCGAAAGAGACTGGCTAAAAACTTTCATGGAAACTAAGAATGCTAGGATCATGAAAATGTCTCACAAAACATAATACAGAGCCTTTTATACAGTCTTTTAAATTCTGTCCATTTTCTTTATAACTGCACAAAAAAATAAATATTGCCAATTCACATACAGTGCAAGAAACACCTCTTTTAGAATTTTTTATTACTGATGTTATAAAAGGTATCAGAAATGTATGCGAAAGGGGTTTTTCTCCTGCCTTAAGCAGTTGCAGTACAGCATTAATTTTTGTGTTCTTTTTGCACAGCGTAAATGTATGCAGCCCAAAGATTTTAATTTTAAAACACCAGAAAATGATAAGAGATTTCAGAAGAAATTTGAGAAAATGGCTAAAGAGCTACAAAGGCAAAAAACAAATCTAGGTAAGCTAAGAAATATAATACAGTTCTTTGCATTTGTGTCCATACACCTTGTTTAATTTGCATGATGACTAGTGGGATTCAGCATGAGAGAGCTGATGAAGACTATGATAGCTTTACTCTATGAAGGAGAAAACAAAATGTCAGGAGCCTGCGGGAGACTTGACTGGGAGCCATAATAGAGCCACGCAGCTTGAGCTAATCGACCACAGTCTTAACCATTCATCAAGGTGGTCGAACTTTTTATTTTCGGGAATGATTTCAGAAGAAAAGCAAACTTTGGCTAATAAGCGTTATTGAAGTAAATACCTATTTATTTCTTCTTTATATATAACTTTGTATTTTTACCTAATTGGCATTTTTGTTTTGTTACCCTGAATAGGCAAATATTAGATGATACATTATTTTAGTGATTTGGGAAAATACTTTAGAATATTATGTTCTATAACAAGATGTCTTAGAAAAAAAATATGTATTCTTTTATATATATATATATAGTTAAATAATATTTTTATATATAAGAATATTATGGGCTGGGCACAGTGGCTCACGCCTGTAATCCCAGCACTTTGGGAGGCAGAGGCGGGCGGATCACGAGGTCAGGAGATCGAGACCATCCTGGCTAACATGCTGAAACCCTGTCTCTACTAAAAATACAAAAAAATTAGCTGGGAGTGGTGGCAGGCGCCTGTAGTCCCAGCTACTTGGGAGGCTGAGGCAGGAGAATGGGGTGAACCTGGGAAGCAGAGCTTGCAGTGAGCCGAGACTGCACCACTGAACTCCAGCCTGGGCAACAGAGTGAGACTCCAACTCAAAAAAAAAAAAGAATATTATGAAACATTAAAATACTTTGTACGTTTTTGGTATTTCTCTTTTGCCTTTTTCACTGTCCTCTAAATTCAGTATTTCCTACTAATTCTGACACAGCATTGCTACAGATAAGCAATTATGGTCACTAGAAATTCCTAGGAAGCATTAATTCCTCTAGTTTTTGTTTTCTTTGTTTTAATCTATGTTACTATGTCACAGATTCTCTATTCTGTGTTTTGAAATTATTCAAATAGAATTGTCGAGATTTATTTTATTTATTTTTTTGAGATGGAGTCTTGCTCCGTCACCAGGCTGGAGTGCAGTGGTGCGATCTTGGCTCACTACAACCTCCACCTCCCGGGTTCAAGCAATTCTCCTGCCTCAGCCTCCCGAGAAGCTGGGATTATAGGGGCGTACCACCACGCCCAGCTGATTTTTGTATTTTTAGTAGAAACAGGGTTTCACCATGTTGGCCAGGATGATCTCAAACTCTTGACCTCGTGATCTGCCCGCTTCAGCCTCCCAAAGTGCTGGGATTACAGGCGTGAGCCACCGCGCCTGGCCAAGATTTATTTTAAATCTGTGATGATAATGCGACAGAACTGGGTAGAAGAGTTAGCCCACATAGTGCTGCCACATAATTTTCCAGAAACATGGCTTGCATCATTTGTTTCATGCTCAGCCCTCCCGCTGCCTCACCTGGTGCGTGTCCATCCTTCCTTCACACCAGCTGTCTGGTCTTCGTCAAAGCTCAAGCCAGAAACGTGCAATCGTCCTTGACATCTCCTTCTTCCTGACACTAACCCCCATCAAGACCATGGCTCTGCTTCTGAAATCGTTGTTTGACTTCTTCTGTTTTCTCCTTCCCTCCTCTCTCCCCTGATGCCTGGATCATCCCTCCTGCACCACTGCAGCCACTCCTTACGCTGCCCTCCACTGTCTCCTTACAGTTCGTCTCTGTGCTGCAGTCACAATGGTGAAAACTTTAAATCAGAAGGACATCCCCTCCCTGGTTTAAAATTTCTTGGTGTCATCCCAAGGAAAAATATTCAGGATAAAATCCTGTATTTAACATAGCCTCCAATTTACTAGGTCCTTTATGATCTGGCCTCTCTTTCTAGCCTCATAGCAATATTGCACACTCTCCTATAATTCTTTATACTTTTGTCACTTTGGCCTTCTTTCCTATGTCAGTGACAGTGTATTTGAAAATACTTTGGCAACATGGTAATGATAGATACAAAATTTTCTTCTTAGACCAAATATGTATCGTAATTAAAAACTATATGTATAAAGTATTAATGATTCAACTAATGTACATTTGTATATTGTCAGAACTACAGTAAGGGTTATTCAGGCTTAAGAGTCCCAAAGGAGAATATATTAAATGATTCTTGGTATTTTTTTGTTGGGGGTGAGTATCAAAGTTCTGAAGGGCTCTTTGAGCATATGCAAGGTAGCATTCCAGAAAAAAACACAACTCCGCACCCACACAAAACGAGCTCATAACTTCATGGTTCCGGGACCGTGCTGATCCCACTTCATGCAGTCAAGTTCATGTCTGGGTCTGTGAGTGTGTTTGAGGGTAGGAGTGATGGTTAATGGGGGCAGTTTCTGAAACCTGAGACAAGAAACAGAAACTAAATTGCATTCCAGCTTTACAACTTTTAACTTCTGTGTCTCAGTCTTTGTCTTCAAGTGGGGATACTGATTTGGGTTTGGATTTGAGGTTGGATGCACTAAAGCATATATTGTTCTTAGCACAGTGCTTGGTGAGGGCAGTTGCTCAGCAGATGTGAGCCAGCAGCTGTAGCAGCAACATCACTGCCTGTGGAGGTGGTGGAGGTAGAATATTAGCAGGAGTAGGTAATGATGTTGAAAGGGAAGAAGGAAAACGGGGTGTGGGGGGTTGTTCTTTAAAAGGAATCACATTCCTGAAGTATGAAGGCACTTTTTGGTCTTAAAGTGGATTTTTTGTTTATTTTCAGATGATGATGTACCTATTCTCTTATTTGAATCTAATGGTTCATTAATATATACTCCCACAATTGAAATTAATAGTAGTCACCACAGCGCAATGGAGAAGAGATTACAAGAGATGAAGGAGAAAAGGGAAAATCTTTCCCCCACCTGTAAGTAATTAGTTTGTAAAATGAAAATTATGCAAATAGCCGATTAAATTATGGTGGAAAGCTTCTTTTTTCTTTGCCTAGATATTTTAATGTTTCCTGGTAGTAACACATTTTGACTTATTTCATGGCTGGCTTTGTTTTCCAGAAAATCTTATGCATCATTAAGATTTTTGAAGCATATGTTGGGTGTATAGTATTCTTCAAGTTTAAAATCCTATTTGTTGTAGCTCCTTTGTAATTTCTATTATCTTTGGAATTTTTTCTTTCTTTTTTTTAAAAAAAAAAATGAATCATGTCTTTTTTTTTTTTCTGAGATGGAGTTTTGCATTTGTCACCCAGGCTGGAGTGCAGTGGCGCGATCTGGGCTCACTGCAACCTCCCGAGTTCAAGTGATTCTATTGCCTCAGCCTCCCGAGTAGCTGGGATTACAGGCGCCTGTCACCACTCCTGGCTAATTTTTTTTTGTTTTTTTGTATTTTTAGTAGAGACAGGGTTTCGCCATGTTGGCCAGGCTGGTCTTAAACTCTTAACCTCAGGTGATACACCCGCCTCGGCCTCCCAAACGGCTGGGATTACAGGCGTGAGCCACCGCTCCTGGCCGTGAATCATGTCTTTTGAAGGAATTTGCTTTAGATTAATGTATCTAAGGAATCAGTTTGTTTTTCATTATTTCTTTTATCTTTAAAATTTTTAATTACTGAAGTGTAATTCACATTTTAATAAAACATTTATCAAAGTAGCTAATAGTAAAAGTTCATCTTGATACCCATCTAATTGTACTCTTCTACCTGGGGGTAACCAGTATTTTAAGTTTAAGTGTTTTTCCAGATCTGTTTCAGTGTATCAGATATCTGTGTATACATGAAAAAGATACAGGTTTGGTTTCTGTGTGGAGGTGTAATTTCTGTTTTACCTAAATTAGATAATGACATATGTATTATTATCCGCTTTATTTACTTAAGAGTATCCTGGAGGGTTTGTTTGCAGCTTAGTTGTTGTAGACCTATTTTTGTTTTAAGATGCTCAAAGTAGTCTACAGTTTTGATATTGAAAATCTTTTGGTGGGTTTTTTTTCCCAGTTATTAGCAATTGTGTTGCAGTTTTTATTCTTTTTTTAACCATATGGTTTGGTTGTTCTTGTTTTTTTGTTAAGCCATTTTCCTTTCTCTAGACATAAGTCTTTCCAGCTTCCCACCCCGACTTTTTACTGTTATAACCCCTGCATGTGCCTACGTGAATCCTTGTATTTCTGAGTACTTCGTGTATTTCAATAATACTAATTCATACATGCAGAATTTGATTTTTTAAAGATATAGAGTCTCCCTGTGTTGCCCAGGCAGGACATGCACTCCTGGGCTCAAGTACTTCTGCCTCACCCTCTCAAGTAGCTAGGAATACAGGTGTGTGCCACGATCCCTGGCTTATTGATAGATATAGTCAAATTATCCTTCAAGAAATTTGAGTCATCTTATTGTCACCAGTTGTTTATAAGAATGCCCCTTTCTCCATACTTGGAAAACTGAATGGCATTAGCCTGTAGCCTTTTTCAGTCGGAAGCTTGAAAAACTGGATCTGTTCTTTAAGTTACTTTTGATTAGAAGCAGGTTTAAGTGCCTTTTCATATTACTGACTGACTTACCGAATGCAGCTTTTAATGTGATCAACTATTACCTCGCTTAATTTTATGTCCTTTTTCCATCTGTATCAGTTAAGGTTAGTTTCGGCTGCATATAACAAAGACAAAAACCAATGTCTTACAATCGATAGAATTGCCTTTCTCTGTCTTGCCTAGTTCAGAAGTAGGCAGCCAGGGCTGGGATGCCATTCCATGGTGTCTTTAAGAAACTAGGTTCCCATCTTTCTGTTGTACCTGCCTGGCTTTTCTTGCAAAATGTGTGTGCCTCCCAGCTGAGGCATCTCCTTTTGACAGCCTTACCAGACGTCTATCCAATATTCCTGTCTAATTCCATTGGCTGGAATGTGGTCATATGGCCACCCCTTTTGCAAGCAAGACTGAAATGTAGTCTTGACTGGGGTGCATCGCTGTCCTGATAAAATCAAAGTTCTGTTGTTAAGAAGAAGTGAGAATGGACATTGAGGTAGATAACTAGCTGTGTCCCAGGTGGACATCCAAATTGTTTCAGTGTGCAATTATGTGTATAAACTAATTTGCCTTAAACTTTACTTTTTCTATTACTTTGCAGTGTTAATTCTGCTACTTTACTGCGTCCAGTACAGTTTAAAACTTAACTGAAAATTTTATGTGTGCTTCCCTTCCTTATCTTGGTTTATTCTCTTTTTTTGCTGAAGTTTTCTCAGAAAAGTATCCTTTTGAGTCTCTAAAAAATATCTTTGGATATGAGATCCAAACATTTCTTTTGTTTCTTGACTATTGTATGAACCGCCTTTGAAGATAATACTTACGATCTTATTTGTTAAGTCATTGACATCCTAAGTGTTTTCTATGAAACCTCTAGGATTTCTCAACCCAGCACAGCTGACATTTGGGTCTGGGTAATTCTTTGTTGGGGGCACTGCCCCGTGTGTGGTAGGAAGCTCAGCAGCATCCCTGCCTGTCCCCACTAACACTAGCAGTGTATCCACTGCTCTCCCTCACTGGCGATATCCAAAAATGTGTCCAGACATTACCAAATATCTGTTGGGACCCCAACGTCACCTCTGGTTGGGAAGCAGTGCTCTAGTTTTAGAGGTAACTATGATGAGCATCCTTGAAGAAAAATCCATGATTATCAAATAAGAAGACTAGAACAGACTGGAAATGTTCACTTAATTCTGTTGAGCTTCTGATGAGATTCAGGCAAGTTGACTTTAAGATCCCTTCTAACTTTGTGATGATAGGATTTAATAGAATCACCTATGATTAATAGGAGGACTTCCTGCTGGCTTCGTCTGCTAAGAAATACTGAAACTTTATCTAATGCAGTGTCTTGGTCCTGTTTTTAGCTTCCCAAATGATTCAGCAGTCTCATGATAATCCAAGTAACTCTCTGTGTGAAGCACCTTTGAACATTTCACGTGATACTTTGTGTTCAGGTAAAATTTTTATTTTCCTTTCTGTGATATATTTAAGTTTTGAGAATAATATGATTTTCTGATTTAGAATTTCATGTAGCAACTTCTGATGAGTAAAATAATTAGTTAAAACTAGAACTTCTAAATTTCCCCCTGAAATTAGGTATTATAATAAAATTAAGGCATGAGTTAAACTTCCTTTTTGGTTCCTATAGGTTTTTTTTCCTAGGCATTTGCTTTCTTGCTACAGAATCCATTGCTCTAGTGAAAAAATTATTGTGAACGTATATGAACTAATCTGTATGCAGTTTAAACTACATAGAACTGAGGTCAGAGCTAAGGAAATGTTGTTTCACACAATGTATAATTAACACAAGGAACCTGTCATTGAACGGGGTCAGTGAAGTATGTAAAGATCGTCAGTTGAGGAGATAAATAGCGGATTTCTAATTAGAAGCAGAAAGAACACTGGTAGGAATTAATGCAGTTAGTTCCATGTTACACACATACATGTTTGTAATGTGGGAGCCCTAGTTCCACTTAGGATGGTAATTTTTCATGGTCCTATCTTCTTTGTACCAAATTTCTTACAGTTTCTTCACCTAGTCCCCAGTGGGGCTCAAGTAAGTAGCAGTGATCCCTGAAAGTACTATGCTCAAAAGTGCTTGAGATGTTATGGAACATTTATCATGAAAGCCACAGCAATGACAAAGCGCAAGATGGCATCAAGATATTAGAAGTTTCAACCAAAGCCTCCTTTCAGCACAGGGTTAATCCTTGTACTCTCACCTCTGTGTGCTGGAATTATTTACCCATTTCTCTTAAACAGTCTCCATCTTTTTATTTTACACTTGTTACATTTATTTCCTAGAAGTTGGAAACAAGTGATAATAATAGCTAACATTGATTTCATTATTGTTGTTGTAGGCACTCCTCTAAGTGTCTTATTCACTGTTATCTCATTTATTCTCCCATTAGCCTTAAGAGGTAGGTTCCATCACCATCCCATTTTGCCAGTGAAAAACCAGGACACAGAGGTCAAACAGCTTGTCCAAGGTCATGTGGTTTGTGAATGGCAAACCCAAGCTTCTCACTTAGGCAGTCTGACATCACAGATTACACTCTTAGTGACATGTCACATTGCTTATCGGGTTTTTGAAAAGTGTGATAAAACATAAAACAATTTTAGATGCTGAATAAGATATATTCAGCATCTAAAATTAAAAGTGACCTTATTTCCAACTACTGCCTTGAAGACACACATGGTGCCTCCTGCCCACTGGGCTTCCCTCACCTCCTGGGGCACAGTTGGAAGGGAAGCTTTGGTGGTTGCCTGTGTTCTTCCTTTTTAAAGTAGAACTTCAGTGATTTCAGATAGAGAGTTCTAACACTTACGTGACCTCCAGATTGAGCGATTTGTACAAAACACAGGCCCTCCACCAGCAAGTGCTGAGCCCCTATTGAGGGAGCCAGCACAGGACTAGAGACTTCTTCATATTCATTCCAGTAGCTTATAGCACAGTGACGGGCAGATGCCCACATAACCATGGGGCAGTATGATGCATGATGGTGTGTAGCAGAGGGGGCAAGGCCAGGGAGAGCTGGCAAGGGCAGTGGGAGGGTCCCAGGGATGTTGACAACCCAGGTGGGTTTGGAAGGATGAATTGTATTTACCCAGAATAAAGTGTGGAGGAAAGGGGAAGGCCCAGAGGGTACAGAGGAGTATAGAATATTTAGGAGGTAGCAGCAGCTTAGCATTACTCTCAGGAAATGAGTAATCCATATAAGAGTTGAAACATTAAAGCCTACCAAATGGATCACTTTTGAATATCAGTGTAATATGAGGACTTTACTGGAAGACAGGGAAGGTAAGGGTGAGCTGTGTTCATTGAGGGAATGTTTCATGCAAGTCTAGAACTTTCCCTAGATCTTACAACAGTAGTTCTTAGGTTTTAGAATTATTGATCTCCTGGAAAATTTAGTGACAAACTATGGATGCTCTTTTGGAAAATGTGCACATGCATATGGAAATTTGCCTAAAATTTTTAGAAGTTTGTTATACCTCTTCTCTATCCCCACTGCTATCCCATACACCCATCAAAGCCCAGGTTCTCTAGTTAAAAATACTGGCCTAAAATGTACCCTTAAGTGGAAATGAGAAGAACTCAAATGTGGTTCATATAGTCTTCTTAACTAATAGCTGTACTTTAAAAGTTGTTTTATTGGTCAACTGAAAGTTGAATATAGAATAATTTAAACCACTTTTAAAAATTAGCTCTCCGTTAATGTTTTCCAGATGAATACTTTGCTGGTGGCTTACACTCATCTTTTGATGATTTTTGTGGAAACTCAGGATGTGGAAATCAGGAAAGGAAGTTGGAAGGATCCATTAATGACATTAAAAGTGATGTGTGTATTTCTTCACTTGTATTGAAAGCAAATAATATTCATTCATCACCATCTTTCACTCACCTCGATAAATCAAGTCCTCAGAAATTTCTGAGTAATCTTTCAAAGGAAGAAATAAACTTGCAAAGAAATATTGCAGGTAAAATAGTCACCCCTGACCAAAAGCAGGCTGCAGGTGTGTCTCAGGAGACGTTTGAAGAGAAGTATCGTTTGTCTCCTACGTTATCTTCAACAA
Organism: Pan paniscus; assembly: GCF_029289425.2. Taxonomy (NCBI): domain Eukaryota; kingdom Metazoa; phylum Chordata; class Mammalia; order Primates; family Hominidae; genus Pan; species Pan paniscus. The sequence continues at coordinate 21,246,298 of NC_073256.2, forward strand.
AAGGCCACCTTTTGATACATTCAAGACCCAGGAGTTCCTCAGTAAAGAGAAAAAGAGTATCACATGGCTCCCATTCACCTCCGAAGGAAAAATGCAAGAGAAAGAGGAGCATCAGGAGATCTATCATGCCGAGGCTGCAGCTGTGCAGGTCGGAAGGCAGACTGCAGCACGTGGCGGGACCTGCCCTGGAGGCTCTTAGCTGTGGGGAGTCTTCATATGATGACTATTTTTCACCTGATAATCTTAAGGAAAGGAATTCAGAGAATCTTCCTCCTGAATCTCAGCTGCCATCAAGCCCTGCTCAGTTCAGCTGCAGAAGTCTTTCTAAGAAGGAGAGAACAAGCATATTTGAAATGTCTGATTTTTCCTGCGTTGGTAAAAAAACCAGAACAGTTGACATTACCAATTTCACAGCAAAAACCATCTCCAGTCCTCAGAAAACTGGAAATGGTGAAGGCCGTGCAACTTCGAGTTGCGTGACTTCTGCCCCTGAAGAAGCCCTAAGGTGTTGTGGACAGGCTGGGAAAGAAGACGCATGCCCAGAGGGAAATGGCTTTTCTTACACCATTGAGGACCCTGCTCTTCCAAAAGGACATGATGATGATTTAACTCCTTTGGAAGGAAGCCTTGAAGAAATGAAAGAAGCGGTTGATCTGAAAAGCACACAGAACAAAGGTACCACTTCCAAAATATCAAACTCCTCTGAAGGCGAAGCCCAGAGTGAACATGAGCCATGTTTTATAGTTGACTGTAACATGGAGACGTCTACAGAAGAGAAGGAAAACTTACCCGGAGGATACAGTGGAAGTATGTGAATCTCCTTTTCCAAGTCACCTTCGCTAAATAAACATGTAACAGTGCATCCATATTTTAAATTTATCACAACTTTTTCATAACTTATTTCCCCATTTACCCCTCTTTTTACTTAAAGAATGTGCATTTGATCATTCCAATGATAAACTCTTTAGGAACAGATGACTTGCTGTCTTGTGGAACTTCTAGACTTATTGGTTAAGTCTGTTAGGAATCTATTTCTCCAAGACTTTTCCTTCCTATAGGTCAAAAGGATAAGTAGTCCATAGTATGAATAACTGAGGGGAGTGAAGTCTTTTTCCTTATTCCATTGGAGTCTTGCGCTGCAGCGTGTGTAAAGATGCATACGATAGAGAGTTTTTTAAAACCTAGGTTCTTAATAGTGAGGCTATTTAAAGAAAGAAATTAAGGTAGCTTAAGCCATCGATTGTATCAGAGAGAAAGTGTGAAAAACTACTTTTAGAAATCTGTTGTCAATATTGATTTTTGAAGAAACTTTGGTCAGTGTTAACTATGAAGAAACATTTAAACATTTTTGCTCATTTGTAACAGGCCTTGTTTAACTTGTACTTATTTTGCTTGAAGCATCACTTGAAAAGGTTTACTCCTATTCATAATTTAATTGTAATTATAATAAACCATATCATTTTAGCAAAAGTCAAAACAATAAAAAATTTTGCACTTCACAGTTATAAGCACAAATAGGTTCCAGCAACCAAAATTGAAGAAATCTTGAACTTTGACCGTCTTCACCTAAAGATTAGGTTAAAATTTGAGTAAGAACGCATTCTCTCTGCATGATTTCTCTGCTCTACAAATGTTTTAACTGCCTCTTTGAAGGTGGAGAAGTCATGGTAGGGTTTGAAATCATCACAGACATGTTACATACCTTTTCCTTGAGTATACGCTCCCCAAAATTGTTTCACAAAAAGAATGAAAATAATTTTATACGTTTTTGGCCTGCTATTTATATCTTGGCTTTCTGAACATATATTAAATTTGACAAGAAACTGTATTTTATGTTCCATTAGCCTTAGTATGTGTTTTCAAAATATTTATTTTAAAATGTTGACTCAAAAGTTAATATAAAACAATAGATGTGTAAAATTCTTTGGTAGTTAAGAATATCCTGTTCTGAGGTTTACATTCTCCATCTTTCCAGTTTTCACCTTGTGTATTTTTTAAGCTTTTGAATAATAATGACATGGAAATGTAAATTAAGTAGGAAAAAGCTGGTAGCAAACAGTGTGGCATGGCCTAAAATCCCCGTGTTGTTGGGAGTGTGCTAGTCCTCGGAAGCAGGTGTGTTATGTTCTAGAACACTGCCCCCTGCGTCGACAGCCTCCGGGGTTGGGGGTAAGTAGAAGGGGGTGAGGGGCCAGCACTAGTTGACTCATGGCACCCTGGTGGAGACGGAGAGGTTTTTTCGCTCAGTGGTGCAGGCCATCAGGCAGGGGTGTCCAGGCAGGGCCCGGGTGCAACAAAACATTCTGTGTGCGCTAGTGCGAGAGGATCTTCTACAGTCATCTGCCTTACTTCATGCCATTACAGACAGATGGGAAGTCATTGGGTTCTAGGACATAAAAAGACCTACATGTTGGCTAGCCTAAATCTAACCCTTTTATAGTAATAAAGATTCATCAATGTTTTAAACTGTCCACTGTCAGCCACCTGGGACTCAGGTAAACCAACTCTCTTTGGGAATCTATCTTAGAAGATGAAACCATAAAGCCTTCAGTTTCAATGTCAGGGATGCACACTCTATATCTGGTGAAATTACGGAGGGGTGAAAACTTCTGTACAGCAAACTGTACCTCCAAATCTTTAATGTCGAAATAAAGGGCTTTTTTCCATTTCTGTTTTCAGTTCACTTTTACTTGTTGCTGTTGTCAGTATCTAAGATACAGTGTAAAAAAGGCTTCAAAAACAAGTTACAAAGAGCTTCAATACGCTGATAGAACGGGAACTGAGCGAGAAACAATTTTGGTTTTGTTTGGTTTTGTTTTTTGGTTTTTTTTTTGAGACATAGTCTCGCTCTTGACGCCCAGGTTGGAGTGCAGTGGCACAATCTCAGCTCACTGCAACCTCCGCCTCCCGAGTTCAAGCAAGTCTCTGCCTCAGCCTCCCGAGTAACTGGGATTACAGGCACCCATCACCATGCCCAGCTAATTTTGTTGTATTTTTAGTAGAGCGGGGGTTTCACGTCTTGGCCAGGCTGGTCTTGAACTCGCGACCTCAGGATCTACCCTCCTCGGCCTCCCAAAGTGTTGGGATTACAGGCGTGAGCTACCGCGCCCGGCCAACAATTTTGTTTTCTAAAATCTTTAAAATCATTAATTTTTTTCTTTTTTACTTTTTTATTCTCTTAATTTTATAAACAGTACACAGATACATTCCCATTGTAACTAAGATTGCTAAGAAGACTAGAATTTCCATCTCCTCACTTGCCTCTTTTCACTAATTCACTTCCTAACTAATGAAAGACATGCACCCGTTGTGTCTCAGGTGCTCTTCAGGTTTGTGGGGACATAGAGAATGAAGCAGCGTGCACCCTCATAGAGGAAGACAAATAGTAAATAAGTGTATAACAATGTCAGCTAGCAAGCAGTTAATGATAAAAACAATAGTGCATTGGGTAGATAAGGTGACCAACGAAGGCTTCCCTGAGAAGGTGACATCCAATCACAGGCCTGGGGAGGGAGAGGGAGCCTGTGACTCTGTCAAAATCCATGTTTCAGCTGGAGGTAACAGCAGGAACAAATGTCCTGATGGAGGAACATGCTTGCAGGAACAACGGGGAGGCCAGTACAGCAAGGACTTCCTGAGCTGCAGGAAGGAGGTTGGAGAGGGGTAAGAGCCAGAGCTTTGGGACCTTCAGTCTCTGACAAGGCAGGCAGCTGTTTTGTTTTGAAGTGTGATGAGAAGCCATTGGGGCTTTTGAACAGGGGAGCAACCAAATCTGATTTAGGTTTTAAATGTAACCGTGGACACTGAAGAACAGACTGTGGGTTGGAGTGTTTGTCTGCATGAAGCAGTCACTGTCCACAGTTTAATAATTCCTTCCACACATTTCTTGTGTGTGTGTGTGTCTACAAGCATACAACTGCAAATAGATATTTTAAGAGAACTTTTTGCATGCATAGAATTATATTGCCTTAAAAATTGCTTTTTACAAAAGCAGTATGTCATATATTTACATATTGGTACCAGTAAATCTTCATTTTCTAATAGAGTCTATAGGTAGGGTCAGCACAATTTTTCTGTAACAGATCAGATAGTAAGTTTATTACGCTTCATGGGCAAAGAGACCAAATCGAGGTATGTAGGTACTCATGTAGATGATTACATAATGAGAAAAAGACATTTTCCACAAAATTTTTATTGACACTGGAATACAGTTTTTTTTGTAATACAGGTCCATTAATGAGAAAAATAAAATAATTTGTGGGGGGCGAATAATAACATTTCATTTAATTGGAGTTAAGACTGAGTGTTCCCATCACCAACATTGATTGCAAATGTTTATTAAGGCTGATTTGTAATAAGATAGATTTTACGTATTTCACTTTTGAAAATATCTTTTCACACAGACAGATACTGCTGATTCGATGTCAGTCCACAGTTAGATAATTTGCATTGAGCATCTTCATTGCTTAGAAGACACTGATGGAATTCTCTTAGATTCTTCTCTCAATGCCTGCCTCTTAGCGTGTCCTTATACTGCAGATTCATCACTTGCAATTGAAAAATAGGTTGAAGCTCCTCAATTGTGCAGTTAAATGGGTTTTGAAATAGGAAATTCCGGCCAGGCATGATGGCTCATGCCTGTAATCTCAGCACTTTGGGAGGCCGAGGTAGGTGGATCACTTGAGGTCAGGAGTTCAAGACCAACCTGACCAACATAGTGAAACCCCATTTCTACTAAAATTACAAAATTAGCCAGGCATGGTGGCACATGCCTATAATCTCAGCTACTTGGGAGGCTGAGGCAGGAGAATCACTTGAACCCAGGAGACAGAGGTTGCGGTGAGCCGAGGTCATGCCACTGCACTCCAGCCTGGGCAACGAGAGTGAAACTCCGTCTCAAAAAAAAAAAAAAAAAGGAAATTCCCTTTGCTCTTGCACTCATTCTGAAAAGTGCTGCTGTAGTTTGGGCTCAGGAAGTATGTCCACAGCCAGTTTGCATGGGAATGGAGATCTTCTTGTTTTAACCTCTGACAGCACAAGAGAGAATCGTTGCTTATTTGTGGAAATGTGTCCCGCCTGACCCTTGGCACTGCCAGTCACAGCTCTTCAACCACCGGAAGTCAGTTTGAATTGCCAAGTAGTTAAAGCCGACTGGTCATCCTGAACTAGTGCACAGCTTGGCTCCTAGTTGCTTTTCACGAAGGAGACACAGTGGTCCTATAGGTGCCGTGTGTTCACTAGCAAAAGCAGAAAAGTCCTTCCTATACCCCACTTGTCCATGGGTTTGATACAGATTTTCTTCTTTGCTCTGTGTGATGGATTTTTACGTGTCAGCACCTTGTACATACGTGTTGTGAGCTTATCTGAGCAATTTGGTCATGTCCAAATACCAGGGTCTTGTTCATCGATAATAGTCACCAGTTGTTGGAGGTCAATGATGGTTAACTACTCTTCTACCATCTATCTACCAGATCTTGTTGAAGGCAAGTATCAGAAAGACATTTATTAAACATTTATTGGCAAGCAATTAGGAAGTGGTCCACAAAAGTGACCAATATGCTGAAGGCCCAGTTCTCTGTCCTTTAGTGCAGTGTCCATACCTTATCTGAAAGGTTTGCTGGAGGCAGACAACATTCTATGGGCAAGTTTCTGCAAACTTGCACTCAGCACCAGACCATCGTGTATCCTTTGACCCTGTGGTTTATTATAGGGTCATTTAGGGATTAAGCCTTGGATACCACCTCCAGGGATACCAGCCACAACTCATACTTGATGGTTATGCTCTGTTATGTGTGGGTATTGGGTTCCCCTGCAATATTTAAGCCAATTCAGTGTTCTTGAATCCATGAATTTAACCAATAAGAAACTGTTTCTCACATCCATTATGCTGATTAACAAGCTGATGATGTCACCGATAAGCACTCATTTTTGTCATCCATTTTGGCTTTTAACAAAGCATCTAATATTGGGCTGGAGGATTTACAGGAGTTGGGGTTTTTTGTTGTTGTTGTTTTGAGATAGGGTCTCACTCTGTCACCCAAATTGGAGTGCAGTGACATGATCGCAGCTCAATGCAGCCTCAACTTACTGGGCTCAAGTGATCCTCCCACCTCAGCATCCTGAGTAGCTGGGACTACAGACGCAGGCCACCACACCCGGCTACGTTCCCCAGGCTGGTCTCCAACTTCTGAGCTCATGCAATCTGCCCGCCTCTGCCTCCCAAAGTGCTGGGATTACAGTTGTGAGCCACTGTGCCCAGCCTATGGTATAGTACATTTTGCAAATTCTGAGCATTCAAGAGGAACTGTGAATTACTATTGTTGCAAATAAATAGATAGACATATATTCATTAAGTATGTTAAATTGTTGCACTTTTGACTCTTCAAATAATTCACAAGTGTATTAAGAACCCCCTTTCCCATAGCCTGCCAGCCTAACTCACTGGGGCTGCAAAACTAAGCAATCCTAGCAACTTGATGTGGGTTAGTCAGTCTTAACAGAAGGCTATTGACCACTTAACTGTTTGGTTGATTCATTCATTCATTTACATATTCATTTTTTATCAGTCAGATGTTTACTCCATATCTACTATGTCCAATGTATAAACAGTGAGAGAGGTAAGGTTAATAGAAAGCTCTGTCCCTTGCTTTAAAGAACTTAGCTAAGTAGGGAAGGTACAGTCAAGATACTTTACACACAAGTATCAGGAAATTCAAAAGTCAGAGCAATTACTTTCAGTGGGAATTAAAATTGATATTGGAATGACCTCTACAATGATTACAAAGGATAAAATTCCGCATTATCTATTGAAGAGTGTTGTTTTTGTTTTTTTCAGAATGAACAAAGTGAACTTGATATTTTAACAGATGAATATGAGTACAGTCTCGTTAGCAGAGTTTTACTTGTGTAGAACCCGTATAACTTGCATATATACCAAAGGTATCTCTGGAAAGGAATTTTTCCTAGGTGTCTTTTAAGATTCTTTCCAGTCTTAATATTTTGCATACTACATTGTAAAATAATTTCAAATTCAAATTTTTGAAGCTTAGAAGACATTTCTCATTGGATAATGTTAAGTGTATATTTTTACATGTTAAAATTATGGATTATTCAGCCTTCAGAAGCCTTTTCAACCCTTGACTCTTGCATAGTGCATTGTATGAGTAAATACTAATTGTTTAAATGTGTTATTAATATTAGCATTGTTAGTCTTAATTCTGTATCTTGGAAGTAGGAAAGTAGGATGTGGAGGAAAATAAATGTTAAAAATAAGAGTTATTTCTTCGGCCTTAGCTCTAGACAAAATTTGACACAAGCCAAGTTTCTCCTACAGTCTTTTCATCGTCCACTTCTTCATCTCTCCCTTTCCTAGTATTTAAGTTACATGTGTCCTTATACTGTCTTGCCCTGGATCTGGCTCCAAAGTGATCATATTAGTCATTTGCTTCTCTTTTCCCTCAGTATCAATACTTTTCCTTAATCTTGCTTATCTCTGTTGAGTAGCTGAAGGTTGTGATTTAACTAATTCACACTGAGAGGTGAGTGAGTGATCATTTACTAGTTTTCATTGATGTGTTTGCATTTTGATGGTATTATTAATCCAAACTAATTTCCAAATGGTGAAATTTCAGATAACTGAAAGATAAAAATGTGGGGTCTGTCAGATTCATTTCCGTATTTGATTATTTCGTGAAAACGAAGTCAATGAATTGTGTGTGTGATGAGGTTGGGAGGAAAATGAGAGGAAGATATATGGCTTTCACAGGGAAATGCTGTGGACCAAATTGTGTCCTTTGACCCCCACATTTATTTACTGAAGCTCTAACCCTCAATGGGATAACATTCGGATAGGGTGAGCTTTGGAAGATAATTAGGTTTAGATGAGGTCTTGAAGATAGGGGCTTTGTGATGGGATTAGGACCATTATAAAAAGACCAGAGGACTGGCTTCCTCTCTCTCTGCCATGTGAAGACAGCAGGAAGGTAGCCTCCTTCAAGCCAGGAAGAAAGCCTTCACCGGAACCCGACCATGGGGGCACCGTGATCTCGGCCTTCAGGCCACCAAATCTGTATTTTGTTATGGTAGCCCCAGCCGAAGAAGACAGACATTCATCCAACTGGGGTGTGTTGGAGGAAGAGCAGCTAAAGGATGCATGTTCGTTGGAATTTCTTGGAGACATTCAAAATCGATGTCCATTAGGTAGTTGGATATAGCCAGCCATACCTCAGCTGGGAGGTCTAGACAAGGTACAGAGAATTAGGTCTCCTCAGTAATGGATGACTTTATGGGAAGTGATGAAATCACCTTGGGGAGTGAGAAGGGAGCTGATGACAACCCATGAAAAAACCACACATACAAGCAAACATGAATAAAGAGTCATCCAAGAAGTGGGAGAGTCAGGAAGAGGAGAGTAGGTGTTTGTTTACAGACCTCCAGCCAAAAATGGAGTCCAACTAATCTTTCCACATATGTTTTCAGAAGTACTTTGCACTCTCAACTGCTTTGGGTTTACCGATGTCATTGTTAAAACACATTGGCAAATCACTGTGGCAGAGTTTATGAAATGTTTTAAATAAACAATTAAATCATTTACTTAGATCATTTTTTGACTGCAGGATTTGTAAAATTGTGAAAACATGTTGTTAACAATATCAGTCTTTCTTTTTTTTTTAAATATCAGTCTTTCTTAAGTTTTAAAAGATTGTGTTGCATTTCTTAGAACTTTATGTTTATAAAATGCTTTACAGCCTATTTCGTTTTTCGGCAAGAACTGAGGCAAGTGGCTATTATAAAACTTTTATTGAATACACTAGGAAGCTACAAATTTATTCATGACTCAATAACAGAGCACTACATCCCAAATTATATCTCTAGTCCACTGCTTTTCCGATTTTGACACACTCATGCTTCAAGTAAATATTTGTTATTTAAAAAGGAAAATAAGTGCATAGTAGATATAATTAATAATTCTAATTATTTTTAATCTTAAAGATGATAGGAGATGGCATTCATGTTCTACCCCAAGGGATAAAGTGGGCCTGGGAGAAAAGTCAGTGCAAGTCAACCATAAAAGATACCTGAGGAGGTATGGGATCAGTCAGGATGTGACTGGTTTGAGTCTCGAGTGGATTCAGTATTAGGGATTATGGCAAAGAGTGTAGGTTGGTAGGTTTGTGGTTTAGAATTGGACCTTAAAATCTTTCCAGGGCCCAGGCTGCAAATAACAACTAGCTTGAATTCAGGAAAGTATTAAGATTTTTATTCTACATCCTTTTTCACTGAGATAGGACCCTGTTTTTGAAAAGAGTGACAGTTTTTACCTTAGACTCTCCAAACTTAGTTATAGCTGCCTTTATAGCATTTTATCTGCAAAGAAGTCTTTCTCATGTTATATGATTTTTAATTTCTGAGGGCACTGATGTTAATTTCACTTTGCATTATATTTATTCATCTGCATCTACATTGTCTATTGGGTTGTGAGCTCCCTAAGTGTGGGACTATATCTTGTGCATTTTGCATCTCCAGTGGGTAGATGATTAGCTATTTGTTAATCATTAGGTAATCAACAGTGCAGTTTGGCTATCACCTGCCTGACAGGTTCTAGTACCCCCTAGGCTGCTACATAACTTTTGCGTCAAAGTTTGCATTATACCATTGAGACCATGTTATGGTCCATGTTAGCTCCTCCTTCAAAATCCCATGTAAGTCATAAAGTAGGCAAACTGTTTGAAGGAGGAGGAAGGGTGAGAGTAAGAGGCACCCTCTGAGGCAGTAGATGAGTCAAATCAAAGTACACATTTCACATTTCATCGTGGGTTACTTAGGTCTACACAGGTTAGCATCTAAGGAAACCACATTTCACTTGAATGAGTATCCTTTTGGTTTGTGTGTCTTCATGGCAAGACGCTGGTCTAAGGTGGAAACTTGGGGGGAGTAAAATCATCATCCCTCATTTGTAGGTTGAAGCCTGAAGCTCTGTACTGAAGACTATTTTCTAGAAAATCTCAAACTGACCCCAAAACTTAGATTAATTATTGCCTCTAATATGGAACTGCCTACTCTGAAGAGCTGTTCTTGGTCATTATTTTTAAATCTAAGAATTTAAGTATGACGAGTGCGTAAGGTATGGGTATACATTTTCTTACATTATCAAATGGACGGAGTTGATGCTGTAGAACACTGTAACCTGATTGTTACTGACCATTGAATTAAGTGAATTGCTTGGGATATTGGAATGTAATAAACTGAAAGTTCCAGATAGATCTCAAAGAGCCAGATATATACAATTTATTTAAAAGGCCTATAACTTCCTGTTTCCATTATGCATAAATGTGATTTTTGTTTTGCTTAAGTTGTATTTGGTCCATGTAAAGTTCTAACTAATTTTTAATCCCCTTGGGTTTTAGGTGTTAAAAATAGACCAACAAGGCATGATGTTTTAGGTGACTCATGTGACGGCTTTAAGGACCTCATCAAACCTCATGAGGAATTGAAGAAAAGTGGGAGAGGCAAAAAGGTCAGTGTGTAAAAATATTATTTTAAACTTTCAAATGCTGATACATCATAATGTTCTTCTCTGGGTCAATGAAACATAAACCAGTCTATCTGACTTGTCTTTTATTTTAAAAAATTGATTATGGGTAAATGTTGGAAAACTCAGAATATGAAACTGAAAGCGTTGTTTGCATTCCAGACAAAGAGTTATTATTGATAGACCAAGCTTTCTCATATCACTTTGCTAGTGCATTTCTTATAAAAATGCCTGTAGCTTCTCTCAAGCAGAGAATGTTGGTTGTGCCAGTGTTTCTTGCCATTTTATAATCGGAATAAATATTTACTAGGTAGGAGGTGAAGAATCCAAACATTCATTCACTTTTGAACTAACCAAGTCTTGACCTCAAGCCATCAGAGTGAAAGGTTTATATACTAACACTCAGGTACACCCTTCCCATTGTGGTTTTGGCTTTAAAACCTTGCTCTTCCTCTGAAAGACTCCGCTGATCCTCTTACATGAGTAATAGAATGAGGATTTTAAATGTTTTTATCATCCAACATCTACTTGCATTGCTTAAATTTAAAATTAGCCATATATATTATACCTTGTGCCTCATTTTTATGAGGCCAAAAAAGTATAATGTAGTGAAACCTGAATTCAGAACGGTAGGGAAAAACCATACCGCTTGAAAAGCAACAGATGAAAAGAACGACAGAGTAGACGGGTCTGCATGGGGCTTCCAGGTCCTGATACTCAGGCTTGAACAGATGGGCGGCTGCATTTGACCTGCGGAAGAGAAACCTGACTCCTTTGCTTCTTATCTTGGCAATGGTTAAAAGACGTTTAAAATTACACAGATTTCATGAAAGTTGGCAGTAACTTGTAGAAACTTAGATTTCTTTACTGATGCTTTCTGGTTTGTCTCGGAAAAAAAAGTGGAGCAAGAAAATGGAAAGGAACCCTATTTCAGGTAAAGCAACGGATGTGGAGAGAGAGAGACTGTCAGGGTCCCATAACATCTTTGTGGCGTGGCAACCCCAAGGCACCTGCTCTACAATGGCATTGCGCACTCTGACTCCACTGCAGCCTGCAGGACCTGCTCAGCGTGCTGCTTCCCAGGGGTGGGGCCCTTCTTAGAACGCTGGCGACACTGTGGCTGAGTTTGTGTTTTGCGTCCCAGTTTCTCAGTCTTCTTCCTACTGCTACATGGCCACTTGACCTAGTTCCTTTGGAAAGAAATAACCAGTTTCCTTTGCATCTACTACCGTTCCCGTGCCTCTCCTGCTGATGCGTCGCATGGCACCACAGCTCTGTTCTGTGCCCTCCCGCTTAACTGACCCTTTACCCTCTGGCAGTGTCTGCCCAGGGAAGCAGTGGTACCTCTCATCTCTATTGGTACTCTATGTTGTACTATGTCTGGCTTTTTTTTTTTTTAAGTGCTCAGTAAATATTGAGTGTTGAGTTACTTGTTACTCACCATAAAAATATTCCGTCCTGTCTGATCAAAAGGCATGAGGTTTGACTTTCTCATTCGCCCACAGTGGAAGTTACTGTTTCAGATGAGTGGTATTGCCTCCCTGTGCCTGGGATAGCCCTGGACCTGATGGGCTGGGTCTGTGGAAGCACTGGGTTAGGGACAGGCATCCTGGGCGGGAGTGTGGCCCCTTCTTCCTTATGAGGCATCTCACTGTAAATGGCATATGAATGGGAGATGGGTACCTGTGTGACCTTCTGGCATTCTTCTGTAGATCAAATAGTAAGTGCTCCATAAATATAAGGTGGTATTACTGTCTTGAGTAATGATAAAAGAATGAGTGGTCAGAGAGGGAGACAAAATACAAAATTATAAATACACACCTCCATATCTGCCTTCAACTGCTGTGCTCAGGAACAAAAATATTTTCATAGATTAAACTGCCTAACTTGCTCAAATTTAGGTCTTCTTTTAAAAATATTTTAAGAGTATTAGTAAACTTTGCCCTCATAATTTAGAATGTCATTTCTGAAACGAATCCACCACTTCTGGTTCTGTGTGAAGACTCACTCAAAGCAGGTTTTAAATGCAGATTTTCTGGGCCAGTCATGGTGGCTCATGCCTGTAATCCCGGCACTTTGGGGCGGGCGGATCACTTGAGGTCAGGAGTTCGAGACCAGCCTGGCCAACATGGCAAAACACTGGCCAACATGGCAAAATCCCGGCCAACATGGCAAAATCCCGTCTCTACAAAAAACACAAAAATTGGCCAGGCCTGGTGGTGGGCACCTGTAATTCCAGCTGCTCAGGAGACTGAGGTGGGAGAATCACCTGAACCCAGGAAGGGGAGGTTGCAGTGAGTCGAGATCATGCCACTGCACTCCAGCCTGGGCGACAGAGTGAGACTCTGTCTCAAAAATAAATAAATAAATGCTGATTTTCTGGCCCCACTTGAGACCCTCCTGGTCAGCAGCTCCCGACCCCAGTGCGGCACCCCGTCCTTAACATGGAGGGGATGAACACCTAGTGAGGGCGAAGAATCCACCTTCTGTATTGCGTCTCACCAATAGCAGAAGGAGCAAGACCTAGGTTTCCCCTCTTTCACAGGATTTTCTTCCTAATCCATTCCTTATTACTGTTCACCGCACAGCCTTTGCTTGAATGAATCAAAAACTCCTAATGCCCTAGGGTAGTGCTTCCTGACTGGGCTGCGCATTGGACTCACCTGGGGATCTGTAAGGTATGTGGCTGCCTGGCCCCACGCCAGACATGCTGGTGTCATTAATATGGGGGGCACCCTGGCCACTAGGATTTTTTTAAACTCCTGAGGTGATTCCAATGCAAAGCAAAGTTTGGAAACTACTGCCTTAGGACTTTAGTAGAATTTAAACAAGTAATTTATCCTAGAAGAAGTTTCATTTGTTTCTAAACATTTCTCATGTAAAGTTGTTTCATTTTTACACTCTAAAATTAAAGTCCAAGGCTTAAAGTCCTGATTTGTGGGCTGGGTGCGGTGGCTCACACCTGTAATCCCAGCACTTTGGGAGGCCGAGGTGGGCAGATCATGAGGTCAGGAGATCAAGACCATCCTGGCTAAGACGGTGAAACCCCGTCTCTACTAAAAATACAAAAAATTAGCTGGGCGTGGTGGCGGGCGCCTGTAGTCCCAGCTCCTCGGAAGGCTGAGGCAGGAGAATGGCATGAACCCGGGAGGCGGAGATTGCAGTGAGCTGAGATCGTGCCACTGCATTCCAGCCTGGGCAACAGAGTGAGACTCCTTCTCAAAAAAAAAAAAAGAAAAAAAAAAATTCCTGATTTGTTTGCTTAAAGGTTGAGTGAGTGTTTTAGGAGCGCAAATTTGATAGCAATATAGATGAAGGAAGTGGTTTATTATTTTACAGGTTAGAAGGAAGAATGATATAAATTTCTTAAAAGGCAACATTAAATTTATTTTATTTTATTTTATTTTATTTTTCTGAGATGGAGTATCACTCTGATGCCCAGGCTAGAGTGTACTGGCGTTATCTCGGCTCACTGCAACCTCCGCCTCCTGAATTTAAGCGATTCTCCTGCCGCAGCCTCCTGAGTAGCTGGAACCACAGGCACCCGCCAGCACGCCTGGCTAATTTTTTAAGTTTTTTGTAGAGATGAGCTTTCACCATGTTGACCAGGCTGGTCTCGAACTCCTGACCTCAAGTGATCTGCCTTCCTTGGCCCTCCCAAAGTGCTGGAATTACAGGCGTGAGCCACAGCACCTAGCCAGCAACATTAAATTTTAAATATATAACTTCCCAGTAGTTTGAGATCTTTTGATATGAGCATGGGGAGAGAAGTTTATGTTGATATGTGGTAATGAGTCCACAGAAACACTAAAATTTAGTTTCCTGGTTTTAAAAGTATACAGTGGAATTGTGGAAGGATTGAATTGGTGAATTAAAATTAGAAGCTTCTGAGTAGCAGCCTACAAATATAATGTTAGTATCTCAACCATTCTTTTTTTCCCATTAAATAGGTTTTACCTGCTTATTTTGTTCCTTGTTAGATTTCAAGATAAACTGTGTTAAACTGAAATTTGGAACTTCACATGGCCTTTTTTGTTTGTTTGTTTGAGATGGAGTCTCGCTGTGTCACCCAGGCTGGAGTGCAATGGCACAGTCTTGGCTCACTGCAACCTCTGCCTCCCGGGTTCAAGCGATTCTCCTGCCTCAGCCTCCCAGGTAGTTGGGACTACAGGTGCACGCCACATATTTTTATGTATAAGGACATATTAAGGTATTAGATTCTATTAAGCACAAAATTGTTTCTATTTCCTAAAGAAAACAAAATCTTGTAATTGAATATTAATGTTGAAAAAGGGAGAGTTTACAGGAAATATCTTTCACCAGCTAATGACTGAAGCAATGCCTCTACTAGAATGGAGAACAGTAAGGTCTGGGCCTGACATTTTTATGTTTTCACGTGAGAGCCAGCCTACATGCTATTTCTGTAGTGAGGAAAATGATTTGAAACTCAGATGTGTCTCGTGGCCCTAATGACTTTATTTTCTTTTTAGTTTTAAATCTGAAGTAGCACTTGCAGGTAATGTCCTATCTGGGCAGCCCTGCAGACAGGACTGTCAGTCGATGAGAGCTGTCAGTCGTGAGTTCTGAGTAATGTGAAGGTGCCAGGTAGAAGGTACAAAGGCAAGAAAGGTGGGAAAGCCTGGAGCCTGTGCGAAGAATAGCACGGCCTTGGTGTGGCCCGGGGATGGATGCAGAACCGCGAGAAGAGAGAGGCTGACTTCAGCCACGGTCACGGGCTTTGGGGTTAGACTGCTCTCATCTTTGGTTTTCTGTAGGTTCATTGTGATTGTTGTACCAGAGTATTGTTTTTGTTGTTCATTACTTGAGAGTCACAGGCCTTCCTGTCTTTGATCTGTTCTGGAAACTTCTCCACTGTGATTTCTTTTGCCTGTTTTCTCATGCCTCCATTGCTGGGAACGCAATCTCGTGTGCTATCCTTTGCTTCTATAGCCCATGTCTCATGATTTTCCTCTATTTCTTTCCTCTTGTATCTCCTTATTTCATTCTGGATGTCTTCTATTGGTTTCTTTTCCATTTCACCTTTGACTCTTTTTAAGTCTATTCTGATGCTAAATCCATATACTGAGTTTTAACATGTATTATTTTTCAGTCCCTGCTATTCCATTTATTTTTTTTAATTATTTTTTGTAGAGATGGGGGTCTCTCCACGTTGCCCAGGCTGGTCTCGAACCCCTGGTCTCAAACAATCCTCCTACCTCGTCCTCCCAGAGTACTGGGATTACAGGCGGGAGCCTTCATGCCCTCTATTTGATTTATAAAAACCATTTCCAGTTCTCTGTCAAAATTATTAATCCTATCTTTTATTTATTTGAACATATTACGCATATTTCTTTTGAAATAACTCCCTTTTCTGGCTCCCCTCAATTTCTGTTTTTCTTATCTGTTGTTTTCAATCATATGTTCCATATCTAATATGCCTGGTTAGTTTGTCTTTATCTTCCTAGCAGGGACTGAGATGATCTGGAGCTGGGGTTCTGTCTCTGTGAGGCTGGCTGTCCCCAGGGAGTGTGGGCTTCTGACGCTGGTTCACCTCCTCTTCCATGGGTTTCTTCTTCCATGACTCACTGACTTAGTAGCTGGGCAACGTCTGCAAATAGCTGGGGCTTGTTTGTTTGTTTGCATCTTGTCCAGCTTTTCTGAGGGCTCACAGTGAGGAGCCTATTTCAAACTACTTAGTCCACCATTCCTGGAGATGATGGGTGAATTTTAATGGCCACTTAACTTTTCTAAATAGAGTTTTGGTGTGAATGCTTCTCTGAGAAGACAGCAGTAAGAGGCCAAGTCAAGAGAAATGATTTTTGAGATGAACACGTAGGTCAGTTTGCAAAAGACACACTAAACACCTGTAATGACATTAATTCAGTTTCTCTTAAAGAGTGAAAAAAACCATGATTCCATGAAGAATTATAGAATCTCAGAGCTATAACTTCCATTAGCTTTTTTTTTGGTGTAATGCCCATTTTTAATGGCAAAAATCACTCTATAAATCAGTCAGAAAAAGAGTGTTTTTTTTTTTAGACTTATTTTAAATATACTTGTTTCAAATTTGTTGAGACTTTTTTTTTTTTTTTTTTGAGATGGAGTCTCGCTCTGTTGTCCAGGCTGGAGTGCAGTGGCCCAGTGTTGGCTCACTGCAACCTCCACCCCACCAGGTTCAAGTGATTCTTGTGTCTCAACCTCCTGAGTAGCTGGGATTATAGGTACCTGCCACCATGCCCAGCTAATTTTTCTATTTTTTTTTTTTTTTTAATTAGTAGAGACAGGGTTTTGCCATGTTGGCCAGGCTGGTTTTGAACTCCTGACCTCAAGTGATGTGCCCGCCTCAGCCTCCCAAAGTGCTGGGATTACAGGCGTGAGCCACCACACCCGGCCTGGTGAGACTTTATTTGGAGGATCCAGTTAAGCAGTTTTATTACCTCTGTAATCTTAGCTTGCAGCTTGTAGGTCATTGACATTGATAGTTATACATCTTTTCAGAGGGAGAAATAGAAAATATTATGACGAATTTTGACCTGTTTTCTTTGTTACTTGTTGAATATTGTCAGACACAGAACCCAAAGAAGCTATGTATAGATACCAGCACTCTGGTAGAAATACACGAATGTAATTTTTTTTTCTCCAAGTATTTGGTTTATTCTACTACTTCTGGATTTGGTTTTTCAAAATATTGATTATTATCCTCAGGAACATTTTTAATGTGAGTTATCAGCAGGATAGCTTTTTATAAGTGGCTAAGTTGTAGAATCTCATTTTGGAGCCATCTCTGCCAATCCAGCTTGTTGCGTGTGAAGGCAAGCTGTGGGTCAGAGCACAGAAATGTTTACAGAGGCTTTCCTAAGCCTGGAGGCCTGGAGAGATTTGAAGGAACAAATAGAGCATACTTATTTTGATAGTGGTTTAAAAAAATTAAAGAATTACACACCACATAGAATGCTTAAATTCCTGAAAGTTTCTCAAATAGGGTGCAAAACAAATAAGTAATAGCTTGCATATGCTGATAGTTGCTTGTTCTTACATCTTTGCTAGAATATGAGCCCATAAGGACATAGTCTGTATCCTGTTAGTGTCTTAATACTCAGCAGGATATAGCATCACAAACAAAATAAGTGCTCAGTAAATATTTTCTGAGTAAATAAGAGATGCATTAATTTCCCTTTTTTCAGTGAACATGTTTAAAACATTTTTGGTGCTCTTAACCATCACTCAGTAATGATGGAATCATCATCATGTACTTCACTTATTTTTGAATATTCTTCCAAAACTTGAGAGACAGTCTTCTTTCAGTAAAAGATGGATTCTCTTCTCCAAGGCTGTGCATGGCAGCGCAGTGTTGCTAAAGCGTTGCCCCCAGAGCCAGATGCCTGGGTTCAGTCCCATCTCTGCTACTCACCTGCTCTGTGGGTTCCATGGTGTTGAACAAATTACTTAATATCTGTGCCTATACTTCTTTGTGTATAAAACAGGAATAATAATAATAGTACCAGTCTCCTCAAAGGGTTTGTGCTAATTAATTGAGTTGAAACATGCAAAGAGTTTAAGATAGTACCTGATATATAGAAGTGCTCAAAAAATGTTAGCTATTTTCTTCAGCACCAGCTTGGGTGAGGGTCATGTCTGCATATTGACTGTGCTTTGTTCTGCAGCTATAACTTGGAGTAGTTCTCTCTCACCTGCCTCCTCTTTGTCCACTCCCAGACACCACCATGTGTCTTTAATGAAAATGACCCTCAAAACTCTGGGACAGTCCACACTGTGTTTCTTGTTGGACTTACTGACCACAGGCATGCCAGAGCCAAAACAGAGTCTTGGGCACGGGGTGAGGATAGGAGTATAGCCTTTTCTAAAAGCTCCTCCAGTGATTCTGAGCTGATGGTCATCCTCCCATTGAGAACGTTTGTTTTGGGGGTGAGATGTAGGCAATTAGCATGAAATTGTGCTCTGTCATCTCACCCAGGAGGCAGAAGACTGAGTTCTGCAGTCAGAAATGCCCGCTTGGGGGATCTGCTTCCTCAGTTTTCGAGAGATGCTTTCCTCATCTCCAGTATCATTAGAACCTTCCTGAAAGAACTGAGATCTTTGTGAGCTGCGATAGGGTACTCACAGCTGTCATTTATTGAGCATTGTGACCTCTTTTTAGATTGAGTTTTCTATTTCTCAGTCATATGGAAAGCTGAAAAGAAAGTATATTTCAGAGAGCTCCAATCATGTCTTTATTGCGGAGGCAGTAGATTGGGAATTACAGCTCATTTGGGTCTGGCGTCCCCAGAGAAGGAGCCTTGCAGTGGAAAGAAGATAAAAGGGTCCCAGTGGTGGGAATAAAAAGAGTACTAGATGCCCAGAGGGTGGGAAAGGCCTAGCCCAGATGCAGTGTGGCCAGGCCAGCTAGGGGCAGGAGGAAGGAGAGCTGCAGGGACACAGATGCCTTCCTGAGCAGAGAAAATAGAATACTTGAGCCACTTTTCATGTAAAATGGATTATTTTCCTGCCGTTTCCTGTCCTTCAAGTAAAAGGTCCTGGAATGAGTACTTCACTGCTGTAATGGAGACACTAATATTTTATGAATGCAGTTTTACAGTTTGCAGTAATGCCAGGCCTTTGGCTGTTTTCCATTAGATGGTGCACTTGGCTGGAAGCATATACTCTGGTAGCTTTGATTTTAAATTTAACTTTCAAGTTGAAAGAGCAGTGACTCATCCAAAGGACAGGTGATATTTATTTATTTTTTCTTGAAAATGCAGCGCGGGTATGTTGTTATCACACGTTTAGGGGAATTGCCACACTTCCTCGAGGATGACACCCTTTGTAAACATCCATGTAAATCATTTCCATTGTTCAGACCCGCTGTACGCAGAAAGATAGGCCCTTTAATGCCGACCAGCCGGCCAGTGAGCTCTGTAAGATCGAAGGTGCCCTTGGTTTCCAACACAGCTGTTTCAGTGATCTGTAGTTGCTTTGATAAATCACTTTTGGCAGAGTGTACCCAGAGCTGGCGGTGGCGGGGATGTGCTCGTTGTAACAGGTGTGGGGTCCATCAGCAGATGTTGCTTGATGAAGCCATTTAAAAAACAGCTGCCTCCTGATAGCCTAACAGTTGCTTTCAGCCCCCATTAGCACGTTGTTTTTTTCTTGTTATGTATGAGAGAAAATATTTCCACAGAAAACATTAAATAGGATCTTCAAAGAACTCCATCTTTTTAAAAATGTGTTTTATTTGTTCACTAACTGATTTTGCATGCATTGTAAATGTGTGGTTCAGAAATTGTCAAATGTGTTTTGGACTGGACGTGGTAGAAATGAGGACCGGCCAGGCTGGATCTCCTGTGCCTCAGTGGTCGTCTTTGGCCACGTAAAGGTAGAGGCCACCGACGGAGGACATTTCCCACTGGGAGACCCACAGGCGCTAAGAGAGGAGCTAGCCGAGGAAATCTATTTAAGATCTGCTGCTTTGGCCAGGTGTGGTGGCTCACGCCTGTAATCCCAGCACTTTGGGAGGCCAAAGCAGGTGGATCACCTGAGGTCAGGAGTTTGAGACCAGCCTGGCCAACATGGGAAAAACTGTGTCTACTAAAAATACAAAAAATTAGCTGGGTGTGGTGGTACACACCTGTAGTCCCAGCTACTCGGGAGACTAAGGCAGGACAATCACTTGAACCCAGGAGGTAGAGGTTGCAGTGAGCCAAGATCATGCCACGGCACTCTGGCCTGGGCAACAGAGCAAGATTCCATCTCAGAAAAAAAAAAAAGAAAAATTCTGCTGGTAGGCATTCTATGCACTGAGCAAAGGAGAGATGTGGAGGCCCAATTTAAATAGTTACAGCTGCTAGCTCCTAAGGTCTATCTTACTACCTGCACCATTTGCGGGGAGTCAGCTTAATGATAGTAAACTGTGCTAAATTGGTCTAGAAATATCCAATTAATCTGTTTGAGATATTCGGAAACTCAATAGCTTGCTGAAGTAGCAAACTTGAATCCTTATTTTTATTTTAAAAGGGAGTAAAGGGACTGTAGATAAGTAAAAGATGCTCTGCACTGCGCCTCTCTGGTACCAGTCCCTCTCGTTTAGGCAGCGGCCACTTCCAGCGGCGCTGTTCACGCCAAGTGACCCTGCCACCGCGCTGCTCCCACCACCCCATGTCCACCCCGTCCTCGGACGCCTGGTCTCAGCACATCACCGGTATTCTCTTCCTCTTACCAGTAATTAGTTTGAGACTGTGACTCACTTCTGTCCAACAAGATGTGAAGGGAAGTCTTCCTGGGAGGTTTCTGGAAAGTGTTCTCTCACTTGTGATAGCCCTGGGAAGAAATGCTCCCCGGGTCCTCAGAGCTTTGTTGTGGCTGGACGCATCTTCTGGAACTGCGACAGCGGAGGAGGAAGCCAAGAGAGTGAACCAAAGAAAGGAAGGGCGGAGGGCGGGGGAGGCCTGCAAACCTTACGGCTTATTTCCACTGACATCAGAGACTCATGTTAATAAGTAACAAGTGGCTTCATTTGTTATGCTCCTCAGACACGCGGTAAGGTAGACACACAGAAATGCACAGCTGTACGTATTTGTCTTGAAGGCTAGAATTTACTTTAAATGTGAGTGGTTTTCCCAGGAAAAATTTATGTCTGTTCTCTTGAGGAATAATTATTTCCTCCTCAATTTTATCTATCGATACATCCATCCATCCATCCGATACAGAGCCTCGCTCTGTCGCCCAGGCTGGAGTGCAGTGGCGCTATCTTGGCTCACTGCAACCTCTGCCTCCCCAG
Source organism: Pan paniscus (assembly GCF_029289425.2). Lineage (NCBI taxonomy): Eukaryota > Metazoa > Chordata > Mammalia > Primates > Hominidae > Pan > Pan paniscus. Next base: position 21,267,603 of record NC_073256.2, read on the forward strand.
TTGAAGTGATTCTTGTGCCTCAGCCTCCCGAGTAGCTGGGACTACAGGCCCGTGCCACTACACCTGGCTAATTTTTGTACTTTTTTTTTTTTCCTGAGACAGAGTCTTGCTCTACCGCCAGGCTGGAGTGCAGTTGCGCGATCTTGGCTCATTGCAACCTCCGCCTCCCAGGTTCAAGTGATTCTCCTGCCTCAGCCTCCTGAGTAGTTGGTACTAGAGGCATGTTCCATCACGCCTGGCTAATTTTTTTTTTTTTTTTTTTTTGAGATGGAGTCTTGGAGTCTCGCGGTGTTGCTGAGGCTGGAGTGCAGTGGTGCCATCTCGGCTCACTGCAACCTCCACCTCCTGGGTTCAAGTGATTCTCCTGCCTCAACCTCCTGGGTAGCTGGGACTACAGGCGCGTGCCACCACACCTGGCTAAGTTTTTGTATTTTCAGTAGAAACGAAGTTTCGCCGTATTAGTCAGGATGGTCTCACTCTCCTGACCTCGTGATCCGCCCGCCTTGGTCTCCCAAAGTGCTGGGATTACAGGCATGAGCCACCACGAGCAGCCCTTTTTTTGTGTTTTAGTAGAGACAGGGTTTCACCGTGTTGGCCAGGATGGTCCGATCTCCTGACCTCGTGATTCTCTTACCTCGGCCTGTCAAAGTGTTGGGATTACAGGCGGAAGCCACCGCGCCTGGCCTAATTTTTGTACTTTTAAGTACAGACGGGGTTTCACCATGTTGTCCAGGTTGGTCTCAAACTCCTGACCTCAAGTGATCCGCCCACCTTGGCCTTCCAAAGTGCTGGGATTACAGGGTTGAGCCACCGCGCCCGGCCCTCAATTATATTTATTTCTTTGCCTTTCCTTACATCTTTAACTCTTCACACTTTTAAAAAAGTTATTGCCTTCCAAATAATATTTAGGAATATAAATTATTTTATATTAATCCAGGGTAATTTCGATTTGTTTTTAAAAAAGGGGAATAAAAACATTATTATTCAGAAGGGGTTAAATACAATGACAAAAACTGCAATTCAGAATTAATGAGGCATTATAATAGGGTTTGTTAAAAAAATTATGAGGTATTTAAAATAGATTTTTGGCATATCCTTTTGTGACTTTTGGATATGACTTAAGACTTAGTTTATATATCAATAGTGAGTCTGTATAGGAAAAGAATATAATATTCAGTGACTGTCAAACCAGTGACTGGAGCAGCTTGGTATGAAGCGCTTCTTATTCTGGTCTCCCTAATGAGTGATTTTCAATTTTGAAAACTTTTTTTTGAAGTTGTGTTATTTTATTTTTCTGCAGAAGTATCTTCTGCTTTTCATTTTAAAGTATATTTGCTATTTATTTGCAATCTAGTTCTCATCATTAAAAGCAGTACTAAAATCTTATCCCAGAATTTATAGGTTGTGTCTTTTGTCCTTTTTTTGTTTTTAGTATTTTTCTGTCACTTTACTTCCTCAGGTGAAGTTTTAACAAAAACGAGGGACCATGGATAGGAAAGTAGGAATGAAACAGTTTACAGGGTTGAAGTTGTGGTATAATTCTTTTTGTTTTGTTTTGTTTAAAGACAGGGTCTTGCTCTGTTGCCCAGGCTGGAGTGCCGTGGCGAGATCATAGCTCACTGCAGCCTTGATTGCCTGGGCTCAAGTGATCCCTCCAGCCTTGGCCTCATGAGTAGCTGAGACTCCAGGCGGGTGCCACCATGCTCAGCTAATTTTTTTTGTTTGTTTTAGAGATGGGATTTGGCTGTGTTGACCAGGCTGGTCTTGAACTCTTGGCCTCAAACCATCCACTCACCTGGGTCTCCCAAAGTGCTGGGATTACAGGCATGAACCACCATGCCTGGCCCATGGAGTAATTCTTGTGGAGTTGGAAGGTAGAGGTGTGTATGTGTCTGTTTCTCAAAATAGTAGCACTAGCCAGGAAATCCATGAATTTGCATATTTTTCCCCAAGTTCAGCCCATTTGCTTTGGTGAGTTTGGGGTTATACTTAGAGTGGGTAGTATAAGGAGTTTCTGCCCTACACCTTAGCTTAAGCAATTTGAGCACATTGCTTTTTGAGTTCACCACCAAGGATCCAGAGCTCAGAGGCAGTCTTTCCTGTGCAGATAAGAGTGCACCCTGCCTGCACCTCACCATCTTGGGCTCTGTGGCTTCTCTCCTCCTGCCACTGTCCCTTATTGTGGGTAGGCTGGAATTCCCTATGGTCCTTTGTTTGGGGAAGGGGGATGCTTGGATGTTCCCGGGTGTCACCTGTGCATGCCCCCTATGCTGTCCTCCCACCTGCCCTGTCCTGCAAGCATGACCTGCACCCTTCTCCCACACACCCAGACCGCAGGCTTATTCTTACTCTCCCTGGCCAGCCCCTCTTCTTGGAGAGGAGAAAGGATGATGTAAAAATAAGATCTAATGTTGGGAGTCCCCAGCGACTTCCACAAGGAGCAAGGAGCTAGGTGCATGTGTAGACCCCATGGGAGCTTTAGTGTTAGATACCGAGTTTGCTAGATGAAATATCTTTTTAATTGAGGTGGTGCAGATGTATTGTTTGAACACTTTAGACACTAATGATGAACTACTTGGATGTACATTTTTTTGGTTTTTTTTTTTTTGCTATGAAAATTAGAAAAAATATTTATCCAAGACAGTAAGTATTGAAAACTGATACTGGTGCTGTATGGATCACTATTATTGTATTATTTGAAACTGTTTGGAAAAGGTATTGTAGTTTTTAGAAAAACAAAGCAACCTGAATATTAAAAGTCTGTGACTTTGAGTAAAAAACAGTCCACATAAGGGAAAAAATATATAAGGAAGGACAATGAAGTTATGAAACTGTTACTATAAGAAAGCTAAAGGCTGAGCACAGTGGCTCATGCTTGTAATCCCAGCAATTTGGGAGGCTGAGGCAGGAGGATCACTTGAGGCCAGGAGTTCAAGACCAGCCTGGGCAAAGGAGTGAGACCTCATCTCTACTAAAAATAATTTTTTTAAAATATTAGTTGGACATGATGGTGGCCACCTGTGGTCCCAGCTACTAGGGAGGCTTGAGACCAGGAATTCGAGGCTGCTCTGAGCCGTGATTGTACCACTGCATTCCAGCCTGGGCAAGAGTGAGACCCTGTCCCAAAATAAACAAACAAAAAAGAAAGTTAAAGATTTTAGTCTCAATTTTCTACACTGAACCCATCTTTAGATCATAGCATGTATAAAATTAAAAATGGGGGAATATCAACATTATTATATTTAATGCTATAGCTTATTATTGTATTTAATAAGCTACTTCTTTAAAGATCTGGGGTCTCTTGGGTCCACAAACTGAGTCTTTCTGAAGGTGCTTTACACGATGTAGCTGCCAGGGATCTAAGTCATATAATATCCTCAGGATGGGATTTGAAGGCATTTTTCCAGAATTTATCTTTTGTCATATTGGATTTTATTTTTAAAAATTTCCTCTATAGTCAAAATTTATATAAATGTATGATTCTGATAGTACCGTATATATTTAGATGGGCTTATACTGGGCGTGAACAAGGTTAATAATCTTTGTGAATATGTGGTTTATCTCCTTATTTTACTTATTCTTAAGGAAAATTAATTTCACTGTTTACCAAAGAACTGATAGCTAAACCCAAAAGATTTCAAAGAATGTTTTATTTTTGAAATATTTCTATTTATCACTAATAAAACGGGTATATCTGTTTAACTTGACCTATCTTTGGTCTTACTAAAACAAAATCAGCTAGACCATTTCCCAAATAATCATGCATTCAATACTCTTTTTCTCTCTCTCTCCCTGCTCCCTCATCTCTACTCCTTTAGAACTTTCAGAACATTCTTTTGTGTAGATACAGTGTTTCATGTCTGTTATTGTTTCTCACTGGTCATTGGATTCTTTCATGTGACCACCTTTTTCACGTTTGCTCTGATTGCCTTTGGATGCGCCTAACTGTGTGCTTTTCCTATTAAGGAAAAGAATCCTGCATGTTTTTTTCTCATTGAATAACAATGTTAAAAACAGAAAAGGGTTGTTTTTCTTCTTTGCAGTAGGCATTCTGTAGTAGATACCTTGACATACTTAAATTTGTGAGATGTGTCTAGACGAATGGAAGAGTAATATCTCATATTAATATATTGCTAATAATAAGATAAAGGTTTCAGCTTCCTGGAGCTGTCCATATAATAGAATTTGTACTTGTTTTTTCATTTCTGAGATCCTCATACTTTGGGTTTTTTTTAATTTTTTTATTTTTTCGAGACAAAGTCTCGCTCTGTCACCCAGGCTGGAGTGCAGTGGCGCGATCTCCGCTCACTGCAACTTCTGCCTCCCGGGTTCAAGCGATTCTCCTACCTCAGCCTCCTGAGTAGCTGGGATTACAGGTTTCCTGCCACCACACCCAGCTAATTTTTGTATTTTTAGGAGAGATAGGGTTTCACCATGTTGGCCAGGCTAGTCTCGAACTCTTGAACTCAAGTGATTCGCCTGCCTTGGTCTCCCAAAGTGCTGGGATTACAGATGTGAGCCACCATGCCAGGCTCTGAGATCCTCGTACTTTTAAATAAAATGTTAAGATACATGCTTTATGCTTTTGCTGCCTCTCATGTTTCATGAATACAAGTAAACCCATGAGTAACTCATGAATACACATAAACTTCTGGGCCTCCAAACGATGCCCTGCCAGTGGCCATGCCACAGGAATCAGAGGCTGTACTTCACTTTGTGGTTGCTTTATTATTCCACCATTATAAGCTTTAGTAGAAAATGTAAAGAGGGTTGTTAAACTGAAGGAGTGTTGTCTCAAACTGAAGGAGAAAAGTAGTGTTGCTGCTATAAGATGTATATAAACTAAGTGGTGTCTTTTCTACCATCCAATTAGCAATTAGGAAAGTCCTTCTTTGCTCATACCATTCCAAAGGGAATCATCTTATTCTTTCTCTAAATCTCCTTACAATGGAGGCTGCTACAGTTTAAGTATCGCAGGTCCTTTTTTTCAGATTTCACCTGCAGTGCCTATAAATTTGGGGGAATGCCTTTTTTGGGGGGTGCCCAACATACTCAGTGGATCTTGGACCTACCACTAAGTGACCTTCCTTGCTCACCTGTAAGGCTGAGAACACCTTAAGCAAAGTACCAGGCTTCTTTCCCCAAGAGGGCTTTGTAAGCGTTGGCGCCATAAAATCAACCTGAGGACTTAGGTGGCTGGTTATTTCTGAGTAAGTGAATATCACTCTCAAATATGACATTCCAGCAAAGGCCATGGTTGCATAGCCACTGTTTTCAGTTATGTCCTGGTAACTAGGAAGATGGATTGTTTTTTAATCTATGCAAATAATTATATTGCCCTGAAAAAAAGGATACTCAATTACAGTTTCACAATTCTGGAGGGATCAGGCAGGGATAATAAGATACCATTTCCAGATGTTTCCTTTCTGTTTATAAAAGCACAGTTGACTGAATTCTTAGGAGATACAGGCAGAGGGAGAAGAGAAAGGGTTCCTTATGTATCCAGAATATAGAGTGTTAAAATAGCAACAGTACTTTAAACAAAAGCCACAGTCCTCCTTCAGTAGTTCATCTGGGCCTAGTCATTAATTTTTGTTCCACTTGATCTTGGGTTAGCAGTCTCATGAATCCTTCTGCTTCTCAATGAGGGTTATAGAAATCCTCTTCCCCTGGTGGGGTCTCAGCATTATTTAGACAATGCCATAAGAAGCCTGTACCCAAAAGTACCCAGCATAGTTCTTCTCCACGGGGCTCTAACACAGCCCCCTCTTGGTCGAAGGTAAGTCACTCTGGCCTATAGCTAATTGCAGATGCTGATCAGGGAAGTGTCAGAGAAAAACAGAAATCTGTAGGTGACAAAAGATTTTAAATGGCTATGGTTCTCATATTACTGATAATTTTCAAAACTAAATTTATTGAGAGTTCATTACAAGAGTATTGGCAACTGATAAGTAAAGTTAGTTGTGGTATGCAAAAGAGAGTCAACCCAAAAAAAGTTCTAGATACAGCATCTAGAAACACCATAATTAACCTTATTTTAAAAGAACAGTGGATGTTACATCTAATTTATAAAAATGGAAGAACATAACCTTTACAGAAAAAATCTTCAGATATAACAAAATAGTCCCAAGACGTAATATACAATGAATATGCCAAGCATATAATTAGAATAGACCAAGAATATCACATAAAGAGGGTTATTTTAGAGGGGACATAAACACCTATATATTAATAACATATATTTAACCTAGGGCTGGCTAAGTATCTTTTTTGATTTGACAACTTTTCCCATATAACTTATCAATAGTAACACATCAAATGGATCTCCTAATTATTTCGAGCATCTGCTTTTTATTAAAGTAAAAGCACAAATACTTTTTATTTTCCAGGTATGTCTGGGGAATCTTAGACAGTTTTTTGTTTTGTTTTGTTTTTTTGAGATGGAGACTCACTCTGTCGCCCAGGCTGGAGTGCATTGGCCCGATCTTAGCTCACTGCAACCTCCGCCTCCTGGGTTTCAAGCCATTCTCCTGCCCCAGCCTCCCAAGTAGCTGGGATTACAGGTGCCTGCCACCATGCCTGGCTAATTTTTGTATTTTTTAGTAGAGATGGGGTTTCGCCGTGGTGGCCAGGCTGGTCTCGAACTCCTGACCTCAGGTAATCCACCTGCCTCGGCTTCCCAAAGTGCTGGAATTACAGGGATAAGCCACCATGTCCAGCCTCAGACAGTTTTAAGTACAAAATATATCATTTAGGATTTGATTTGCGGAAGGCAAAATATCAAAAATTATCAAGAAATTTTGAATACCTGATTCCAATAGGATCATGTAACTTAGAAACAATTTTTGACTACCTATTTGATCAAAGTGACTGTAAAAGATTTTAAAAGTAAACAGAGAGGTAACATGATTGTAAAGAACCTTAGCTCTTTCCTAAGAGACAAGATTTCTTGAATACTCAAGGGTAAAATAAAGTCAATATAAACCATAGAAGGTTATTCTCATAAAACACAGAATCTTTGGAATCTAAGCCAATTATACAGAAAAAAGAATAAGCCTTTTTTTTTTAGGTGAATATGGTAAACAGTAAACCAAAGAAACAGGCTCATCAATATTGCATAAACTTTTCTTTGTTTTTAAATGTTTAGTCTTTAGTTTTAAGAGATCATCTGCATTTTTTCTGTAATAAACTTAAAAGATATCCACCTATATTTCTTCAGATTTATTAATTCTGTAGCAATTTAAGCATTGAAATGACAGTTTTTGTCTCAATCCTTTTTTTTTTTTTTTTTTTTTGAGACGAAGTCTGGCTCTGTTGCCCAGGCTGGAGTGCAGTGGCACGATCTTGGCTCACTGCAAGCTCCGTCTCCCCAGGTTCACGCCATTCTCCTGCCTCGGCCTCCCAAGTAGCTGGGACTATAGGTGCCCACCATCATGCCCGGCTAATTTTTTGTATTTTTAGTAGAGATGAGGTTTCACAGTGTTAGCCAGGATGGTCTCGATCTCCTGAACTCGTGGTCTGCCCACCTCAGCCTCCCAAAGTGCTGGGATTACAGGCGTGAGCCACCGTGCCCAGCCTGTCTCAATCCTTAACAATGCTATATTTGTTGTATTTCAAATGTTTAGCTTTCTCATGGAGAAAAAGAAACATAGGCATAAACCTTTATACTATCCGCCTGCTAGTCCTGCAACATGAGTTTAATAAAGCGTTCCTGATACTTTAACAATTTCTATGATGTCAGCAGAGAGATATCATCAAGAGTGATTGTAAAGTAGCTAGCCTTATAAGTCAAGAGTTATAATCTTTGATCCACTGCTCAATCCATTTCAAGATCTGATCTACATTATTTTCTAGCTCTTCTGGTTTATTGCTGGGCAGCCGATGCACAACTTCTTCCTTGTAGGATGCCGTGGCTTCTTCATAAAGAACTTGGAAAATCTCACACTGAATATTGTCTTTTAGTTTCTTCTCATTATAACCCCTCATTTGAAGTATTTCATACAATATGTTGGCATCTATTCTCAATACAAAAACTATATGAAACCAGCGTTCAGGGAAGAAATCACAACCGTGGTAATCAACAATAACTCCACATTCTCTCATTTGGTTATCTAACTCATCAGCTACTCTGTCTTCATCTAAAATGGGACAATTATACTCTTCATCATAGTCGTCATACAATTGCTCTTCTCAAGCTAAATCACCCACATTAATGTATTTCAATCCTGATTTTGATTCTGATATGTGGTTTTTCCAACCCCTGGTGTACCTGGCTTTCTATGACATGTTTCTATCACAAAGTCAGAACAAAGTGACACTTTAGGACTGAACTCAGGGAGTCTGTGGGGTCAAAACTAATTTCATAATACTACTAAGATTTTAACATGCAATGGGTTCACCTTGCTGTCTCCAAAAAAAAAAAATTGCACCACTGCACTCCAGCTAGGGCAACAGAGCAAGACCCTGTCTCTCAAAAGTAAATAAATAAATAATTTAAAAAATTATTGTTAAAAAAAGTTTGTCAGGTTAATGATTCAATTTGATTAAGCACAAATTTACATTTTTTCATAGTCTTAAACTTTAGGAGTAACGTTCACTTATTTGATCAGTAAATCTGTATAGCTTTTGTAAGAACATGTACAAGTAGAATAACAATGTATAGTGTGGCTGGACACAGTGGCTCATGCCTATAATCCTAGAAATTTTTAGAGTCCAAGATGGGAGGATTGCTGAGGGCAGGTATTTGAGACCAGCCTTGGTGACATAGCAAGAGACCCCATCTTAACAAATAAGAATAATAATACTTAATCCTGACAACTCATAGAAGACATGACTATTTTTATTAAACCCCAAATATTCAACTAGTCTCATTTGCAAATATTTACCTAAATGTGTGAACTTGAATTTGTAAAACATTTACATTTCTATAGGAATACTTTTTTTAGTGCTGTTGAAAGTATTATTGGAAGTTCAATTTCCTTAATTTCTGGGAATTTTAGGAAGATTCGATTTATAGGTGTCTCTTTATTTCTAAGCCAGTCAGAACAGAACATCCTTAAGAGCTATCACATTCTCACTTGGTAAGACCATCTCATGATGGTTATCCCAGGATGAGAGACAATAGCTGCTTTGAAAGCTCCCCTGCCACACTGGGCTTCCAGTACCAGAGCAGCTAATGACCCTGCCCTAACAGCAAATGCTGGGGAGCAGGGTGCAAGTGTTTACTTGGGTGCCCTTCACGGGCACTCCTTTTACCTGGTGGACAGCCTGATGCTTTGTTGTCTAAACTGGTATCAGGCGTTCCTCGCATGGGAGATGTGCTTATCCTGGCAGACGCCCTTGTGGCTCTTTTCTGACCCCTCTCCAGTTTATGACTGCCTGACCATCGCTCTGGTGCTCAGAGCCTGCCCTTGTGTTCCTCCCCAGCATCCCGGGGAAAACCCAGGTAGCCTGGGAGAGCCCCTGGTTCTTCAGATGGAATGTGCAAATTCAACACACCAACACGATAGGAAATAAGTTCCAAGATTTATTACTTCCAGATCCTAGAGAGGGAGGGCGCCATGAGTCGGGAGGGCAATGCTCTATCCCCAGGTCACTAGAAGAATGAATGAAGTGTCAGGCATAGAGCAAGAGAGAGTGGGACCCATGGGCCAACACCCTTACTGGGGGCCAGGGCATTGTCCAAGCAGGTTTCCTGCAGGGAGTTTTAGTTGGTGAGTTTAAAACAGGCAGCCATGAGTTTCAGGATCACACAGCAACTGAGAGGTGGTCACTGTGGCATACTCCACAGTCCATTTGGGGTATGGGGTTGGCAGGGCAGCCAGGTAGACTGTCCCTTAGACAGGTCATCACCAGAAAGAGGAGGTGTATAAGGCAGATCCCTGGATCAACCCCATTGAGGACTGGGGGTGGCAGGTGGAAGCTGTCGAGGGAAACTAAGCCCTGTTTCTGGTATGAGAAGGTTAAACTTATGATCAAAATAGATGCCAAGGCTATATGAAACTGTAAGTATTCACTACAGTGGCATTTCCGCAGTACAATACAGACATACAAACAGACATAGATAATTTGTAAGCTTTAATTCTAAAATTTCAGGCCAGGCGCGGTGGCTCACCTCTGTAATCCCAGCACTTTGGGAGGCCGAGGTGGGTGGATCACCTGAGGTCAGGAGTTGGAGACCAGCCTGGCCAACATGGTGGAACCCTGTCTCTACTAAAAATACAAAAATTAGCTCAGTATGGTAGTGGGCGCCTGTGATCCCAGCTACTTGGGAGGCTGAGGCATGAGAATTGCTTGAACCCGGGAGATGGAGGTTGCAGTGAGCCGAGATTGCACCACTGCACTCCAGTCTGGGCAACGAGAGCAAAACTCCATCTCAAAAAAAAAAAAAAAAAGAAGAAGAAAAAAAATTCAGTCATAGGCCAAATTTAAAAGCAGAAATATAAAATTTTACTCAGATGTCTACTTCCTGATGGCATGAAATTCTTAATTGTTTTGAAACCAAAGTAGAAAAGTAGACAAACGAAAAATACTAGCAAATCAGATTCTTTTGTCTTTCACCCAACAGAGACAAGATCTCTATAAACCAGCAGTCCTTCCCCAAATACATAGTATACAAACCGCTTCATGTCTGTCATTTTCGTCAACCCTGGGGTCCTTCAAATGCCTTTTGTTCCTTCTCATTTACTTCACATTGACTTTTCAAGACATATTGGTTATACTACACAGTTGGTTACATTTGAAGTATTTCATGTGAATTACAAAAGTTTATGAATAATGTGAATTCATTTTTGTTTATATATGTATATGCATGCATACACATACACACACACTCCTATAGAGTGAACATCTGGCTGAATATACTGCCAAATTGTTAAACAATAGTCATTTCTAGCTGGTGGAATTACAGGAAAATTTGTATTTCTGATTATATATTTCTATAGCATTTAAATTTTTTGCAAGTCAGCATGCATTTCTTAGATAAGCAAAAAAAAATTAAACATTTTTATTTAAATTTTTTTTCAATTCCAGTTAATAGCAGATGTCAACAGAACAAATAAGTTCCCTTATCCATGCTTCTGTATGTGGGGGATTCGCTTGACAGGTGCAACAGAAGCACAAGCATTATTGTGCACCTGTGTCTGAAATGAGACTGAGGCTGCCTAGAAGTCTTGAGGAAAGTGGCTGACGAGTCTACAAAAACACCCTTCTTACCCTTTCTCACTTTGAAGTGCATAAAGACGTTGACACACTTGGAGGTCTGCTGGCTAACTGGTGGAACAGATTCCTGGGGGAAATTTTTTTTTTTTGCTCTTGTACCTCATGTCTGGATTATTTTGGATTGCTTTGGGGACAGTATCTGAGTTTCTATCTCTTGGCCTGTTTTTTCCAGGAATATAAAGGTTTTTTTTCTTTGACATATGCTTAAATGTTTATTTTTAAGTGATGTAACTTTTCAAAAAACTTATTACAGTTTATTTCTGTGGGAAAAATATTTTTTATGTTTTTGACTGTTTTTTGTTCCTTCTTGTTTGAAATCTCTAGCCAACAAGAACATTAGTCATGACAAGCATGCCATCTGAGTAAGTACTTGTTTTGATTTCTGTTCAATGTAAAATGTTAACCTTTTCTCTCTTATACTCTAATTCTGGGTGCCTTTAGGCAACTTGTCAATCTGTCCTGTATCACTTTTACTTTATAAAATTAATATCTGAGTTAGAAGATCACTGAAAATTAAACGTGTACCAAATGTGAGCGATTTAGCCTTGAAAACTCTGGGGTTGTTTAGGCAGCATTAAGAGGTGTCTGCTCGTTTTGGTGTTCTTTTGCTTGCTTGATACCAAATAGCTTCATGAATGTTCAAGAAGTGGAACATCATTGACCAAGACATTTCCCTTAAAGGTCTTAAAGCAATACTGCAGCAGAAAGCTTTCCACAGCAGTATTAAAGTTGCTATGTTTGCATTTTGTGGAAGGGTTAATAGCTTGTTGGCATGCTCTTATCATCTCCCTTAAACATTTAACACAGCAAAGAACATCCAACAAAAATACAGTACTATATTCTTTGCAACAGATTTTTGAATTCCTGTTTAAAGGGGAAAACCATGTTTTTGATATCAATCATAGGTTTTAAGGTTTTAAGACATCCATCAAAACATTGGAACATTTCAGTGAAAAATATGCTGCAGAGAGGGCACCTTTAGAACATTTTCAGTAGTGGGATCCTTTTCCTGCCTGGGGCTTAGAAATAAAAGGACTGATCATCAAACACCATACATTATATAGTGAAAAAGGGGGTCACTCAAAATTTTTGTAAATATATTATGAAATATATTGAACATTCTAAATAGTCTAATACAGAAGTGAATATTGAATATATGTGTAATATTTTTTAAAGTCTTTGTATTTTTCCAAAATAAAAGAAAAATTACTAGTTAACTGCTTATTTTCTCATTCAAGATTTAAAAATAAAACTTTTCATTTAGGCCATCTTCTTGTCTTACTCATTTTTTCTCCACATGGACTTCTTGTGATACTTAAGAATAAGACCTGGACATTCTGATTTTATGTGGATTAGCTGAGCCTTGCGGAGACACTTGTTACTTACTGGCACATCCAGCAAGCAGCTGCCAGCCTCAGGATGGAGTTCTAGGGAGTGTGTAGTTTATAGCTTTTTACTTTTTGTTTTTGTTTTTGTTTTCTTTTATCATTTTTGCCTTTATTTCTTTCCAAGTTTAATTATTTTTCTTGACTCAAGCACAGATTCTCGGATTGAAGTAGTGATGAGGCCCAGATCTTGACTCACACATCTTTTCTACCCTAAGGATCTCTAAGAATTTAAAAGCATGATATAATTCAGCCCTTTCATTTTACAGATAAAGAAACAGGTTTTGAGATGGACATACCTAAGATCACTAGAGATAAAACTAAGAAGACTGGGTGCGTTGGTTCACGGCTATAATCCCAGCACTTTGAGGGGCCCAGGTGGACATATTGTTTGAGCCTAGGAGTTCGAGACCAGCCTGGGCAACATAGCAAAACCTTGTGTCTACAATAAAATGCAAAAGTTAGCCAGACTTGGTGGTGAATTGCCTATAGTCCCAACTACTTGGGAGGATAAGGCAGGAGGATCACTTGAGCCCTGGAGATCAAGGATGCAGTGAGCCATGATTGTACCACTGCACTCCAGCCTGGGCAACAGAGTGAGACCCTGTCTGAAAACAATAAAATAAAACTAAGGAACACCATCATTTGGAAGGAAGAGTGTTAGAGGCAGTCTGTATAAGCATAGACAATAACCTCCTCCCCTTAGTAATATAATTTTTGGAGAGGAGAGATGTTTATTTCTTTTTCTATTTATTTATTTATTTATTTATTTATTTATTTATTTATTTATTTATTTATTTATTTTGAGAAAGAGTCTCCGTCTGTCACCCAGGCTGGAGTGCAGTGGTGCAGTCTCCTCTGACTGCAAGCTCCACCTCCCGGGTTCACGCCATTCTCCTGCCTCAGCCTCCCGAGTATCTGGGACTACAGGCGCCTGCCACCACGACCGGCTAATTTTTTTGTGTTTTTAGTAGAGACAGGGTTTCACCAGGTTGTTGTATATATCACAGTGTGGCTTAGAAAGCCCTTCGTTGGGGATTTTTAAAATTTTCTGGGAGAGAGAGAAAACCAATGTCAGAACTAATGGCATAGAAAGGTTATTATAAAAGGGAAGAAAGAACTGAGGGTTGTTTGGTAAGGAAGTTGGATGGAAAGAATATATTTTTTTAAAGGATATTTTAAGTATTAAAGGAATGACAGAGCAGGAGAGAAGCCGTAATGGTCATGAGCTTTGTGACAAATAGGTCCCAGATTTGATTTGATGATTTAATAAAAAGGGTCTTTTTTCCCCTCTTAGAAGAAAAACTATGTGTTGATACTCAATGAATATTACATTTTCAAAATAAAATAAGTGAGGTTCTTGGTTCTGAGCATGCACAGATAGGTTCAAATAGGCCTGAAAAACAAATCATTGCCCCAGTGGGAAGAGTGTTGGTCTCATGTCAGGGGCCTGGTTTCTTTTTTCCTTTTTCCTTTTTTTTTTTTTTTGAGACAGTGTCTCGCCCTGTCGCCCAGGCTGGAGTGCAGTGACACGATCGCGGCTCACTGCAACCTCCACCTCCCGGATTCAAGCTATTCTATCTGCCTCAGCCTCCTGAGTAGCTGGAACCACAGGCGCGCGCCACCACGCCTGGCTAATTTTTGTAGTTTTTAGTAGAGACGGGGTTTCACCATGTTGGCCAGGCTGATCCACCCTCGTGGATCCTCGTTGGCCTCGTGATCCACCCGCCTCGGCCTCCCAAAGTGCCCGGATTACAGGTGTGAGCCACCGCGCCCAGCCAGAGGCCTGGTTTCTGATGCTGGTTCTGTCCCTACCCAGCCCAGCCACTGTGGGAAGCCATTGACAGCCTGTAGGCTTGTCTTCTCAGCCATTAAAATAGAATTGAGATCTGAAGTTTATTTCCCCAGGTTTCAAACCATTGATTATAAGTCAGTTAAGATATAAGTACCATAACCAAAATCAGTTTCAAATTTTGACTTTGTAGTTTTATTAGTACTGGTATTGAGTGTAACTGCTTTGCTGGGCATGTGCAACAAAGTCATTCATTTTGTTAATTTTTCCCCCGATTTGATAGAAAGCAGAATGTCGTCATCCAGGTTGTGGATAAATTGAAAGGCTTTTCAATTGCACCAGACGTCTGTGAGACCACGACTCACGTGCTTTCCGGGAAGCCACTTCGCACCCTGAATGTGCTGCTGGGAATCGCGCGTGGCTGCTGGGTTCTCTCTTATGATTGGGTAAGCCCTGTGTGTGAACTGCATGTTTTAAAACAAGGCGTTTTGATAGAGTGGGTCACCCTGAGGTGCTGACATCAGCACTCAGGCCGGCGTGCACCCTTATGGATCTGCACACTTTCCTGTGAGCTGGGAACACCCGTCTTTCCTCCTTTTGGTCTCCCGTGGGCTGCTACCCTTCAACCAGGTCCAAGTTCTGGGGCAACAGGAGGACGGGGAGGGTAGAGAGCAGGAAGTGAGTAGCCTCTAAGATAAAGCAGAAGCAAGATTAGAAAGATGCTGAAAGAAACGCAAAATGCACGTTCTCACAGTCAAAGAGCTTTCCTCTATGTGTGACCAAGAAACATTGTGACCTGTGCTGGTGGTGGTTTGCAGAGCCAAAATAATTCAGTGATTGTTTGTACAGATGGATTTACTTAGGATGAAGGATGTTCTTTTAATCCCATTTGGATAGGTTTTATCCTATGTATATCTATCTGTAACATTATTTGCCCTTATTTCTGTAGATTAAAGATAGCTTTTAAAAATACATAATTATTTTCGTTATTCATAAGAACTGAAATGATCTGTTATTGGTTCTATTTTTACTTTCATCCTCAACGTAAGGTTGCGCCAAAGCATTGCTTTCTGATGACAGTGGCATCACTTGTTACGTATGTTACCATTTTGCATCTGTGGGATCCGTCTTTCCTCCTCCTCTCCCAAGAATGTATTCTATTCATACTCATACTGTGTTCATTTAAACCAGTAGAATTATAACATGCAAAAGCTACACATGTATTTTCAAGAATGGCTGTTGTCTTTTTTCCATGTTGTGACAGAGGTTAAAGAGATTAGTGCTTCTCGTTGTGAAGTGGAAAACGTTGAAATTCCAAAAGTAAGCACTGTTTATTTGCGTCAGTGGCAATGGGGGATCACCTTACCTGATTATATACTAGTACTGCTTTATGTTTATTTGGATGAAAGACAGTAGTGCCCCTCTCATCCAGGGTTTTGTTTTGTGTGGTTTCAGGTACCAAGGTCTGAAAATATTAAATGGGAAATCCCAGAAAATAACAATTTATAAGTCTTTAAATGCATTCTTTTCTGACTAGCATGAAGAAATCTCAGGTTATCTGGCTCCGTTCTCCCTGGGATGCGAATCATCCTTCAGTCCGGCCTGTCCATGGAGTAGGTGCTGCTTGCCCTTACTTAGTAGCCATCTTGGTTATCAGATAGAATCTCGTGGTTTTGCAGTGTTTGTCTTCAAGGAACCCTTATTTGGCCTAATAATGTTCCCCAAGCACAAGAGTATTGATGCTGACAACTTTGATATGCCAAAGAGGAGCTCCAAGGTGCTTTCTTTAAGTGAAAAGGTGAACGTTGTCCTCTTAATAAGGAAAGAAAAATGGTATGCTGACGTAGCTAAAATCTATGGAAAAAATGACTCTTTGACCTGTGAAATTGTGAAGAAGGAGAAAAAACTGTGCATAGTATATATATAGGGTTCAGAACTATCCACAGTTTTAGGCATCCCCCGGGGGCCACGGACTGTACACCCTTTGGATAGGGTGGACTACTGTCTATTTAATAACTCTAGCATCAGTGAATGAGTTCTGTGTTTTATTTCTCTCCAATTCAAATTGTCTCTTTGTCTTCATCTGACTACTCTCCCTTCCCTCAGGTTTTGGAGGAAAAAATGTTATTTCTAAAGATATGCATCTGTACAGGATTCTTCACCCAACTTATTCTTCTGGGACTTGGAGCAGTCCATAGAGGTCAGACGTGAGAACGTACTGCCTTTGCTGTCGACATGGATAGAGACCTGCTCCCTGGTTGTCTGCATGTCTCTGCTCAGTGTTCTGCTAGTAGTCCCCAGCTAATCATACATAGAAACACAACTGGGTGAAATTTTAGGTTATTGTATCTCTTCTGGGATTACCTGATATGATAAAGGTGGGCATTAAAACACATTATTTAATAAACTTCTCATCTTTAGTCTAGACTCCTTGCCTGGAGGGAGGAACCTGGGGCACTCAGACACATAAGTGAATGAATGAGGTACAAGGCAATCAGACAAGACAAGATAATACAAGGCATGTAGGTTAGAAAGGAAGAAATAGAGTTATCTCTATTTATAAACCACACAATTTTCTATGTAGACAAGTCACAAGCAATCTACAAAACAGCAATTAGAGCTGACAGCTGAGTTGAGCAAGTCATCCAGATGCAAGAATTCCATTGAAACTTCAGTATAAAGCTAATAAAATAAGTGCAGGATCTGTATGCTGAAAACTACAAATTGCTGATTTTAAAGCTCAAAGAACTAAATATATTAAAAGACATACGATGTTCATGGATTAGAAGACATAGTACAGTGAACATGTCACTCCTCCCCAAAATGATGTATAGATTTAACACATTCTCATTCAAAATCTCAGCGGACTCTTTCAAGATACAGACAAACTGGTTCTAAAATTTCTATGGAGATATTAAGGAGCCAGAATAGCCAAAACAATTTAGAAAGGAAAGAACAAGGAGGAGGACTGGCACTACCTGGTTTTGGGGCATCCTTTCAAGCTGTGGTCCTCAAGGCAGTGTGGTATTGGTGGACGCACAGAACAGACAGAGAATCCAGAAATAGACCCCAAAAATACATCCCATGGGTTTTCACAAAGGCATGAAGGCAATTCAGTGGAGAAATTCAGTCTTTTGAACAAGTGGTGCTGGAGCAGTTGGACATACACAATCAAGAAAAGGAACGTTCCCAACACTTTGGGTGGATCACCTGAGGTCAGGAATTGGAGACCAGCCTGGCCAACATGGTGAAACCCCATCTCTACCAAAAATAAAAAAACTAGCTCGGCGTGGTGGCACCTGCCTATAATCCCAGCTACTCAGAAGGCTGAGGCACAAGAATCACTTAAACCAGTGAGATGGAGGTTGCAAAGAGCCAATACCATGCCACTGCACTGCAGCCTGGTTGACAGAGAGACACCCTGTCAAAGAAAAGAAAAGAAAAGGAGAGGAGAGGAGGAAGGAAGGGAGAACCTCATTCTATACCTTACACGAGCCACAAAAATTACCTCCAAATGGATCATAGACAAAATTTAAAGGTATAAAACTTCTATAAGTAAACATACAAGAAAAATGATCTTGGTGTAGGCAAAGAGTTCTTAGATTCACCAAAAGCATGATCAATAACAGAAAACATAGATAAGTTAGATTTCATCAAAATTGAAAGCTTTTACTCTGTGAAAGATATTATGAAGAGATCAGAAGAAAACATTTGCAAATCTTATATCTGACAAAAGATTTATGTCTGGAATATATAAAGAACTCTTAATACTGAACAATAAGAAAACAAACAGCTCAAACAAAAATTGGCAAAGAAAAGATTTGAATAGACAGTTTACTGAGGACACACAGATGGCAAATAAGCATCTAAAAAGATGCTCATCATTATTGCTCACTTCAGAAATATAGTGAGATCCACTACATATCCATTAGAATGGCTAAAAGAAAAAATAACAGTCGCACTCTAGCAAGGAGCCAGGGCAGCTGGAACGGCTGCTGGTGCGAGTGGGAAGTGGTCCAGCCACTTTGAGAAACAGTTTGGCAGTTTCACAGAAAGCTAAATGTCCACTCAGCAGTCCCACTCCCAGATATTTGCCTCGGAGAAATGAAAGCTTGTGTTCACACAGAGTCTGTACGCGAATATTTGTAGCAGCCTTACTTATCATCAGCTGGACCTGGAAACAGCACAGCTGTCCCTCCAGTGGGTGAATGGATCAACCAGCTGGACCATCCATACTGTGGAGTGTCACTCAGGAGTTGAAAGGAATGGTGATAGGTGCAGCAGCTTGCATGACTCTCAGGGGCATCATGCCAAGTTGAATAGCTGGTCTCAGAAGGTCACATACTGTATAAGGCCATTTCTTTGTCATTCTAGACGAGGCCAAACTGTAGGGAAGGAGAACAGATGAGTGGTTGCCACGCATTAAGGTGGGAGTAGCGTCTGCCTCTGCAGAACAATAGCAGCTGTCACATCTTTGGGGCATTGGAATTGTGCTGTGTTGTTAGTGGCAATGGTTACAGAATCTATGCATGTATTAAAACACAGAGAACTGTGCACACATATGCACACACCAGTAAATCTTATTGTTTCTAAATTTAAATTAAAAAGAATATCTAGGCGGGGTGCAGTGGCTCATGCCTGTAATCCCAGCACTTTTGGAGGCCGAGGCGTGTGGATCACGAGGTCAGCAGTTCAAGACCAGCGTGGCCAAGATGGTGAAACTCCGTCTCTACTAAAAATAGAAAAATTAGCTGGGCACGGTGGCAGGCGCCTATAATCCCAGCTACTCGGGAGGCTGAGGCAGGAGAATCGCTTGAACTTGGAGGGAGGAGGTTGCAGTGAGCCGAGATCACGCCACTGCACTCCAGCCTGGGTGACAGAGTGAGACTCTGTCTCAAAAAAAAAAAAAAAAGTATATCTTACATATCTAACGTGCTTTCCAAATGGAGATGTTTGGGCACTGGTAGGACCGGGCTAGTGTCCTGGTTTCAGAACTAGGTTTCCTTCTGTGTGCTGAACTTTACAGGCTCCCGTACCTTCAACTGCTGCCTCTGTACCTATACTTCCTGTTAGCACTGAAGCTTCATTCCAGCTTTTCTATCTTAAAAAAAAAAATGAAAAGAATTTAAAAACATAACTTTCTCTAAATTGCTCTTTGCCCTCTGTGCTACCTTTTTTCCCCCTCATTCATGGCAAAACGTCACAAATGTGTGTCTGTATTGCCCTTGCCTTACTGATGATGTCGCTATTTGTTAATAGTATCAACTCTTGGGAGATTGCAAAGGCTCAGGTGGCCTATGGCTTCAGGTGAAATATCTGTTTGTGTGATTACAAGGTAACCATGATGGCAGTCAGGTAGATCACACATATAACAGATATAAATATATGTTTGTGTGATTACAAGGTAAACGCAATGGTAACCACGATGGTAACCACAATGGTAACCACGATGCCTCTCGCTGGCACACCAGGAGTATTGATGTTCACAGGTTGCTCCTGCCTTGCACTCTCAAAAAGTTTAGAAACAAGCTGAGTCACTTTGTCTGTTCATCTCAGTCTTCAAGAAGACAAAGATGACTGCTGCTTCTTGCATGGCCCCCCTCCTTTAACTTTTAAATAAATTCAATAGTACAAACATAAGAAATTTGAGAGAGGATAATTGCCACCACCATTTACAAAGCCATTCTACATAATTTTTAAAGATTAGCACCCAATTTAATATTTATCTATGTCTTGTATATAACTTCAGATATAAACTTCACAGTTCCAATTTCTTTTAGGGTCAAGATTTAAAGTATCCATATCATATATTATATACATTGACTTTGTGTACAAGGAATCTCTCTCTCTCTCTCTCTCTGGCACTCTCTCTCTCTCTCGTCCTCCTCCTTCTAACCCTGTCTCCAATGCAGTTGGGGGATTCTTAAAATATTCTCTTTGGCTAGCAGTGTAAACTGGCCTCCAAGAAAAACACTACTGAGCATGTTTTTATTTCAGGGTTTGTGTGGTATTCTCTGGAAATTTCTTGTAAAGGAGAGTTGTAGCAGTTCTTCAGAATTAGATGGTTGTACGTGGCCCAGCTACTCATATCAGAAACTGTGGCGATTTTATAACAAAGTTCAGTTTGAAGTTTGACTTAATATTTTTGAGAAGTTTATTGGCAATTTTTCCATGTTTACAGCAGTTCACACCTCCAGTGTTAGCTCTACTGTTTTCAGGAAAGAGAATAATTTATGTTTTTCCTCCTTCATGACTGAATTGTCTGGCAGATACATGGAAATAGAAAACCATGCCAGGAGTTGCCGAGCTTCCTATTTATGGGAGAGAGGAAGTAACACAACAGAAAAATAAAGAAATTAATTTGACCAAAGTGTCCCTTTAGACTCACATTGTTTTGTTATGTGTTGTTCAAGCATAGCACAATTTGAACCTTTAAATACTCTTTATCCCACTCTCACTTAATTGCATGTTTCCTGCACTTTCCTGTGACTTGTCTAAAATTCTACTTTCCCTCGAAACCCTTTTGTGGATGCTAACATACAAGCAGAGTGTCCTGTGATTCAGTCTTCCCTTTTTCCAGCTACCACTCCGTGTCACTCTGTCCAGCACAGTGAGGAATAACTCAGCCTGTATTCAGATTTTAAGATTTTGATTCTGAACAGCTTATGAAAAGGATCTGATAATAGAGATTTAAAGCTAATTCACTTATAAATACAAGTGTAGGGCTTAAAAGCTAAATCAGCTTTACAACAAAATGTCAAGGCCGCTAACTATCAACAGATAATCTAGTGTTTTCTTAATCAAAAATGATGTCATGATGACTATTTTCTTGGGATAATGTGATCCACATTGAACTTAGTAAGCAGTGAGTCAGATGAGATATGTTTTTATCAGTGGTGAGCATAGAATCAATGAACTGTTAGAATAACACACGCAGTTCACGCCTCTCATTTTACATTAAAGAAATGCTGAGCCGCTCTCCTAAAATTATAACTCATGGTAGAACCAGAACTGGAATCTCAGCTTTTCACTGGTGTTAGTTCATCCCCCTGCATTCCTAAGTCTGTTCAAAAGGGATCATCTTGAAAAACCATTCTCTTTTTAACCTTCAGTTGGCAGATTAACTTCATAACTCATGTTAGGAAGAATCTTCAGGCACATTGTACTTGGTGTGTCACACTGACACTGAGTTTCTGAGGGTGCCCTTCAGGTCTCTCTGGCAGACATTTATTGCTCACACTTGCAAGCTGACTAGGATCTCAGGCCTGGGTCTCTGAACTTTCACGGCTTGATTTCAAAGTCCTTTTTATCCTGCTACAGATTATACCTTGGTAAAGGACTTTATACTTCACAGAGTGTTTTCCCATGCACTGTCTCACTGGATCCTGACAGAACATTTTTGCAGCCGAGAAGGGTGCTGCAAATAAATAGTGAGTTTAGTGATGGAGACTCTGGGCAAAAATAGGTTGTCTGACTTGAATGTGGATCTTAGAAACACATCTCTGTCAAGGCATTGTTTTAAGGCAGTGACTATGGTCTTACATTTATCTCCAGGACACCTAATTTATACTTTTTCCTGATTAAAATAATGGATTCTGGTTTTGCCCAGACATAGAACCCACAGAGTTTGTCTGCTTCTTTCACTTCCGGTGGTTCCTGAGCAGTGCCAGAGCTTGTTCTCTGCGGAGGCTCCTGCAGGCTGCGGCAGCGTGGCCGGTGGCCGCTGGCCGCTGGGAGCATGGGAAGCAGGCGCTGCGGTCTAGGTCCTCCATCCCCCTGTCTGTTGCTCCTGGCAAGACCCCAAGGTGCGCATTTCCCAGGTTGGAGCCGCTGTGCTTCCCAGGACCATAATCTGCTGATTGAGGACAGACACCAAAAAGTGATTCATCTGTAAAATTGAGGGCTTTGGTGCTGCCCTCCAGGAGGACATTTGAAAAGATGTGGAGAAACCTGTGAGTGCTAAGAATGACTGACGTTGCAGTTTGAAAGAGCCAAAGTGATTTTTTTAGTGGGAGAAGACTGTGGAGTCACCCTGAGATGCATCCACAGGCTTGATTAGAAATAAAGTTTGATCACCATTTTCAAGTTTTTACATTAATATTTTTTAATTTTCGAAAGGTGCTAGACAGAATCTACTTAATGCACCTGGCACAGAAAAGGCAGTGCCCGGGTCCTAAGGCTGCACCTTTGCAAGAAAGAGAAATACCTGAGGCACCGGGAGTGAGGAGGACAGGTGTTGGAGAAGGCTGTAGGGCCCCAGTATGGCTGTGTAGTTCAAGACGAGAGATGCAGAAGCCAACGGACTATTTTAATTACAGAGTGGCAGCTTTTGTCTCTGTGGCCTCTCAGCAAAGAATGGATTGCAGGGAGGTAAGAACAGGGTGAGAAGCAGGAGGCAGCTAGGATCATCGAGGTGAAAAATGACTGCGGCTGTGTCTAGAGGGTGGGTTGATAGGTGGAGAGGAGAGAGCAGGTCGTCGCACTTCCTAGGAAGATCTAGTGGAATCTGTAACGTCAGGTGTGTGGGAATGGAGAAGTCAAGAAGACTGCCACCCAAATTTTTTCCTGGGGCGACTAACTATAGATAATGGTGCCATTTGCAGAGTTAGGGAATTCTGGGGCAGAAGATTATGTGCAAGGTTTGGGGTACAATAAAAAATTGATGTAGGCATATTAGGTCTGAGATTCCTACTAGACATTCAAATAGAGATACCACATATCAGATTATATATATGTACATATATTCGGAGGAAAGGTTAACTATTCACTCCAGCCATGGTACCTGGAAGGGAGTGTGAATGAAGAAATGAAGAAAACAGTGAGTTTAGGTTTGATCTCTGGGCTGTGCCCGTATGCAGAAGTCAGGGGGAAGGGGGAGGCAGGGGGACCCGGGAACGGCTAGCTAGCAACCTGGGGGAGACACCAGGGGAACATGGCATCAGTCAGAAGGGGGACTGTCTCAGGAAGGAAGGAGGCTCAGCTGTGCTGAGTGCTGCTGGAAGGTGAG
The DNA here is from genome assembly GCF_029289425.2 of Pan paniscus. Classification (NCBI taxonomy): domain Eukaryota; kingdom Metazoa; phylum Chordata; class Mammalia; order Primates; family Hominidae; genus Pan; species Pan paniscus. The sequence goes on from NC_073256.2 coordinate 21,291,007, forward strand.
TAAGAGGAGACAGAAGCCACTGTTTGATTTCATCAGGTGGATGTTGTCAGAGACCTTGAAAAAAGCAGGATGAATCCAATGACTAAGATAGTTGAAGAGTCAATGGTACATAAAGCAGTGGAAGCACTAGGGTTATATGTAATGGTGCCATTTGCTGAGTTAGGGATTATTATCAGACATATTGCTGATATGTTATTCCTAGACGTACTGCTGCTGCTACATCAGAGAGATGGGTTGGCAGCGAATGGGGCACTATGAAGTGTGACTCGAGCCTTCTCGTGTTGCCAACTGCAACACAGATCATCGTCCTAGTGCTTGGCGATGTGGTTGCATTATGGTGAGTTGAGTGTGGCCTTGGGAAGCATCTGAATCTGTTGGCTGAGTTATCAGGGAAAAAAAATTTAAAAAGTAAACTAAGATTATGTATATTAATGAAAAACTTGCTGTATTTGGTAAATACTTTAAATGGATAAGGCTAAAAACCAACAAGTCGAGAGGGTACTTGTTGCCACCCATCCTTTTCCAAATCATGGCCTTCAAGGATCACACTGTTGGTCTTTCCTTTTCTTTTAACTTGGATCAACTGTGAAGTAACACAGGTCTTCACTGTAGACCTCAGTTCCCCCACCTTTGCCTTATGACTGAGACCTCCAGGACGTCAACTTGGTCCATGCTGAACTGCAGCACAAATTCCAAGCTTTGGCCATACCTCAAGGTGCACTTTAACCTTTGCAGTGTTCTGCCAGACATCTGAACTTTCACTTTTGTTTCTGACATCTCAATCACACAGTTCTCACTGTAAATATTAAATAATAGCACAGAATATTTTAACTTCAGGTATTCATTGGAAAATTCAACCATGGTTTGGTTTTATCTGTCACTTCAAAAACTATCTTCAGCTGTCCATCATTTAGATGTCATTTAGATGTCCCTCAGGGACTTTGGGGACATTGTTAACAATCTATTATTTCAAGGCTTCTAAACTCTATCCCCAAGTTAAAATGATTTCCAAGGAACATCATACTTCTCTTACAGTCTGTGTGTAAGCACCCTCTGTGAATTCGGTTTTAGGGACAATGTTAGCTTTTGAAGAGAGCTGATGTAAGAAATACTAGATTTTAGGAAACTGTTGTACTTTTTTTCAAAGCTATATTTGACGACATTGTACATTTTGCTACCTGATACTTTTGATGTATGATCCACCTAATGCCCTTCTCCTAAAATTAATATCCAATGAATTGAATAGGAATTCCAAATGAAATGAATTTCATAGGAAAATCTCATACAGAAAATTTGTTAGGCTGTCCTGAACCAGAGAATGAGAATTATGTAATGCGGTTTTGCCAGCTAGAGTAACAGCTTGCCATAGGTTCATAATAGAGCTATTTTTTAGTTCTTTTTCTTGGGTTCTTGTTTCTGAAAGAAAGTTTCTCTGCCAGAATATTAAAGTTGTGCCTAAGTTAATAATTTAACAAGCATTGTATATATTAATAATATAATATCAATAATTAATAATGCTATTAATCATTAATAACAATTATTTAATATTAATATTAAATACTTAATATTAAAATTTTAGAATATTAAAATTTAAAATTTTTAAAATAAAATTTCTTTAAAAAATTTTTTTTTACTTATTGAAGCATTGGTTTTATTAAACTTTCAAAGTAGTATGGCAAAAAGGTGGCCACATACCAAATAGTGTCATACATTTCTTAAAATCTCTCCTAGCAAATAAACCTACAATTAAATTGAGATCATGAGTCAGTTGAAAAGACAATTTAATTTTTTTGCCATACAATTAAAGTATTTCTGAGAAGTCAGAGTGCTTTGCAATGTTTGGTGAATAATTTACACAATTCCAGAATAATGTCTCACTTATGGAGAATACACCTACCACTTACTTCGATAAACAGAAGTAGAGTCTATGGTTTCTTTTTTTTTTTTTTTTTTTTAGCTGCTAAAGATTATTATTAGGACAGAAGGACAATTAGCTTTAAAAGCATTGCTCAGAACATGTATTTTTTTTTCTAGTATTCTTTTTTTTTTATTATACTTTAAGTTCTAGGGTACATGTGCACAACATGCAGGTTTGTTACATATGTATACATGTGCCATGCTGGTGTGCTGCACCCATTAACTCGTCATTTAGCATTAGTTATATCTCCTAATGCTGTCCCTCCCCACTCCCCCGACCCCACAACAGGCCCTGGTGTGTGATGTTCCCCTTCCTGTGTCCATGTCTTCTCATTGTTCAATTCCCACCTATGAGTGAGAACATGCGGTGTTTGGTGTTTTTGTCCTTGCGATAGTTTGCTGAGAATGATGGTTTCCAGCTTCATCCATGTCCCTACAAAGGACATGAACTCATCATATTTTATGGCTGCATAGTAGTCCATGGTGTATATGTGCCACATTTTCTTAATCCAGTCTATCGTTGTTGGACATTTGGGTTGGTTCCAAGTCTTTGCTATTGTAAATAGTGCCGCAGTAAACATACATGTGCCTGTGTCTTTATATAGCAGCATGATTTATAATCCCTTGGGTATATACCCAGTAATGGGATGGCTGGGTCAAATGGTATTTCTAGTTCTAGACTGCTGAGGAATCGCCACACTGACTTCCACAATGGTTGAACTAGTTTACAGTCCCACTAACAATGTAAAAGTGTTCCTATTTCTCCACATCCTCTCCAGCACGTGTTGTTTCCTGACTTTTTAATGATCGCCATTCTAACTGGTGTGTGATGGTATCTCATTGTGGTTTTAATTTGCATTTCTCTGATGGCCAGTGATGATGCGCATTTTTTCATGTGTCTGTTGGCTGCATAAATGTCTTCTTTTGAGAAGTATCTGTTCATATCCTTCACCCACTTGTTGATGGGGTTTTTTTTTCTTGTAAATTTGTTTGAGTTCATTGTAGATTCTGGATATTAGCCCTTTGTCAGATGAGTAGATTGCAAAAATTTTCTCCCATTCTGTAGGTTGCCTGTTCACTCTGATGGTAGTTTCTTTTGCTGTGCAGAAGCTCTTTAGTTTAATTAGATCCCATTTATCAATTTTGGCTTTTGTTGCCATTGCATTTGGTGTTTTAGACATGAAGTCCTTGTCCATGCCTATGTCCTGCATGTTATTGCCAAGGTTTTCTATGCTATAGAAATAGCATATTTCTATGCTATTCATCATTAATAACAATTATTTAATAATATTAATATTAAATAGTTAATATTAAATTTTTAGAATATTAAAATTTAAAATTTTTTAAAAATTAAATATTTTATATTAAATTATCAAATAAATATTAATATTATAACAATTATTTAATATTATAAAATTAATAATCTTTCATTATTGAATTATTGATTGAGTTAAGTAATTAATTTAATTGATTAACTGATAAGGATTATTGTTAAATTATTGTACTCTTGGGTAGTACAGAGACTGCATACTGTGCTTTGCCATGTAAATACTATTGTCTACTTCCTGGTACGTGGCTCTAGGGAGGCTATGGCAGAGTCAAGTGCTTTTGCCCTTAACGTGGTCCCACTCTTCTTCTGCAGGCTGCCCACGATTTGCTATGCCACACATGTATTGGTCTTTTCTCACACCGAGCAGATGAATGACCTGTTTTTTTTTTTTTTTTTTTAAATCTCAGAATTTCTTCTTGCCCCTGATGAGTTAAAAATATCACATAAAAACTATGCATCAGAATAAAGAAATACCCGAGCCTAGGTAATTTATGGAGAAAAGAGGTTTCATTGGCTCACGCTTCTGCAAGCTGTACAGGAAGCATAGTGGCTTCTGGGGAGGCTTCGGGAAAGTTTCCATCATTGCAGAAAGCGAAGCCGGGAAGTGGCCCCATCTTCCATGGGCCGAGCAGGAGGAAAGGGCGCAGTGGTGCTACACACTTTTAGACAACCAGATCTCTTGAGAACTCATTCACTATTCAGTACCAAGGTGGGATGAGGCTGAACCATTCATGAGAACTGTGCTTCCTGGATCCAGTCACCTCCCACCGAGCCCCACCTTCAACACTGGTGATTACAATTCAACCTGCGATTTGGATGGGGTCACAAATTCAAATTCTGTCAACACACACCACTGGATAGTTCCCTAAAGGCAGAGGAGACACATCTCCACTGAATCTCCAATGAATGTTATGCAATTTCTTTCTTCGTTTTTTTTCTTTTTTTTTCTTTTTTGTAGACGGAGTCTTACTCTGTCACCCATTCTGGAGGGCAGTGGTGTGATCTCGGCTCACTGCAACCTCCACCTCCCGGGTTCCGGTGATTCTCCTGCCTCAGCCTCCTGAGTAGCTGGGAGTGGCTGGGATTAGAGGTGCAGGCTGCCATGCCTGGCTAATTTTTTGTATTTTAATAAAGACGGGGTTTCACCATGTTGCCCTGGCTGGAATCGAACTCCTGAGCTCAGGCAATACCCCCCGCCTCGGCCTCCCAAAGTGCTGGGATTACAGGCCTAAGCCACCATGCCTGGCCCTGCAGTTTCTTTTGACTTTAGTTTTGCTAGGTAACAACAAAATAAGAAAGAATATACACAAATACTATTATTCACCATATTTTTTCTTTTTATGTATTTTTAATATTCTGTTTACAGTTTATTGTAGTAGATCATTTATTTCAAGTGTAAAATTGTAAACACTAGTTTTGATAGTATTTTAGAGACGGCCATACTCTCCCTGGCACAAGGAAGAAGGTTTTAAAAATGAAAGTGTCCTCTTTAGTGGACACTGGTTAGTTATCAATGTCCTTCGAGTGCAGAGAATGTGCCTGTTTGCTTACATAGCCCCAGGACCTCGGATTGGACACGGAACTCAGTCCTTATTTATTGAATGAATAAATGAGTAGATGAATGACCTTTTTTTAATTTTTTTTAAATCTCAGAATTTTTTCTTGCCCCGATGAGTTAAAAATAGCACATAAAAATTATGCATCAGCCTAAATTGCATATTACCCATGTAGTTAATGTGTTTCTTGTTAAAATTCATTAATATAAGATGACCTGATATTCATTTAAGAAAAACAACTTTGTAATTCAAACTCACGGGAAGATGAACAAAAAATAGTGATTGCTCTTAGTAGCCATAATATTTGGTTTATTGTCTGTGTTGGTAATAATTTCTGCTGTGTTTTCATACAGTGAAGTGATGTTTCTGCTGTTTATTTTAGTTACATTGGAATTTGTTATATTTATTTCTTTGTTTTCCTTTTGATAAGAGAAGTACGCACTTAGTTATTTATAAAGATGTTTGGACTTCACATGTGAGTACAGTGGTGACATGCTGGGTTTTCCTGGTCATTGCTTAGCTGTATTTATAAAGTGAATATTACTGAGCAGTTAAGCCTTAACATCAAGAATCACCCATTTTCATTTCTGAAAACTGGAAAGGATTAGGTAGAATGCAAGGAGAATAAATTGAACTTAAATGTTTGTGTTCAATTGAGGTGAGCTTTTTCGTAAGAATATTCAAGCCTAGGTCAACATGCAGCTTGTTTTCCCTCTCACCACCTGGAATTCAGTCTCTATCGGTCAATGTCTTCTAAAAGGGAAATGGGTTCTTAACTATATACTTTTAGTATATAGTTTATTGCTTATCTTCCCTTTCTTGGTTGAATAGGCTGTTTTAGATATTTAGCTTCCTGCCCCTTTCTTTATGAGACAGTTAGAGCAGTGCTTTTCAAAACCTTACTAATGTGTGGATCACCTGGGGGATGTTACTGAAGTGCAGATCCTGGTTCAGTGCGTCTGGGTCTGCTCAGGCTTCAAGTGAGGTCCAGGCTGCTAGTCCTGTGACCCAGCATTAGGTCCCCAGGATACAAAATATGACCGGGTATCTCTGTCGTATTCGGGGGTGGAGATGAGACAGCGTCCCAATGGTGTTAGTCACATGGAACATTGAGAGATGCGGAGCTACTTTGTCAGTGTTTTACACATCGTCAAGCTGTTAGTCAAGACAGTAATCCTCTGTGGAAACTGTGGCTTGAACACTTTCAGTAAATTGCTCATGGTCATAGTGCTTGGAAATAGTAAATTTTTTTTTTTTTTTTTTTTTTTTGAGACAGAGTTTCGCTCTGTTGCCCAGGCTGGAGTGCAGTGGCACGATCTTGGCTCACTGCAACGTCTGTCTCCCAGGCTCAAGCAATTCTTGTGCCTCAGCCTCTTGAGTAGCTGGGATTACAGGTTCATGCCACCACACCTGGCTAATTTTTATTTTTTGTAGAGACAGAGTTTCACCGTGTTGGCCAGGCTGGTCTCAAACTCCTGACCTCAAGCGATCCGCCCACCTTGGCCTCCCAAAGAACTGGGATTACAGATGTGAGCCACTGCACCCTGCCAGAAATGGTGAATTTTGAATTTGAATTCAGCTCTTCCTCAATTTATGGCCCACATTCTTTCTAGCATCTACTTCCAAAGATAGCCTAGAGAGTATTTTTTATCTTCTATAGCTGTAAACCTTGATATGGGCATTCTCTGATGGCCTGTGTGTTTTGAAAAGATTAATGGATAAGGCAGTGGATTTCACTGCTAACCTTGCTACACCATAGCTGTGTAACCTTGGGTAAGGCAGTTTCTTTATCTGTAAAAGAATGGAAAGATCTCCTAAATAAAGTACTCAGTAAACACTCCATCAATATTAAATATTGTTCTTATTCAACAAGCATTTTTGACGCTGGTCACTAGCCTTCATTAAAAGTATAACTTGGATGAACGTTGAACACACTGAGTGAAAGGAGCCAGACACAAAAAGCGCATGTTGTATAATTCCTTTCAGACAGTATATCCAGAATAGGTAAATCCATAGAATAGAAAACTAATTAGAAGTTACCAGGGATGGAGGGGAGAGAGGGATGGGGAGTGATTACTTAACAGGTACAGGATGTTTTTCTGGGGTGATGAAAGCATTTTGAAACTAGAAAGAGGTGCTGGTTGCATAGCATCATGATATAAAATGCCATTGAATTGCACACTTTAAAATGGTTAATTGTATATTATGCCAATTTCACCTCACTTAAAAAAAGTCATATATGGAAAATTGCTTTAAGGCACCACTACAACTACTGAATAGGTTTGTATTTTTAAAAGAACTTTATGGAATTATAGGAAGCATTTCTTGATGTTATGAGATGTGTTGGGAATACAGAAGAATAGCTTATTTTGGAACAGATATTATTGGCTTGAAATTTTGCCAGTTCAAGCTGGTCTCTTTGGAAGACTAGACCTTTATTTTCTGGCTTGAAAATGCTTTGGACATAAGTACCCTATTATTTTGTTGTTAAAAATTATACTATTGACATCCCCAATTTTTTCTCCTGAAGTTCAGTATAACCTAGAAATAACTTCATTGCTACACTATTTCATTAACTACATGGGTGTTTTTTTAGTTAATAATGATGCATAATGTCTTCATGTGGCAGAAACACTAACCTGCCCCTTGTCATAAATCTGTAAAAAGATGGACATTGGTTTAAACCCAGTTGTTGAATTCTGTGCTTTTAACCAGTATGTTACAGTGTCTAGTTGGGGAAGAATCCCAAATCTTCTTCTTTCTTTAGAAAAATCCAAAACAGCATACAAACTAGCAAACTCTCATAAATGTTGTTTGAGAAAATCAATTGCCCTAACTACTAAGACAAAGGATCTATAAAATCTGATGAGAAAAATCTTTGTAATTTGATTTTTATAATTTTGTCAGCTTAAATTAGTAAAAAGTTAATAATTATTACTTTTGTTACTCTTATAATAAATAATGTGTTTCTACACCTTCCATAAACACCTACAACCACACTTTTTACCACAGTTGGTGGAGTGAAGGGTGGATGGAGGAGATAGTGGCAAAAACACTCCAATCACTTTCAGTGATTAAAGTAAAGATGTGTCTAACTTTACTCCTAAAGTATCATCCAGTAAAGTGGAATGTAAAACATACTTTTGAACTGTTTGAAATCAACTACATTCCTATGGCTTACGACTGTGGGACAAGTTTCTAACTATCAGATTTGATTTTTAATTAATCAGTGGTATTTTATACCAGCAGTCTCCAACCTTTTTGGCACCAAGGACCAGTTTTGTGAAAGACAATTTTTCCAGGGACTGGGGGGTTGGTAGGGTGAGGGAGGAATGGTTTTGGGATGATTCAAGCACATTACACTTATTGTACACTTTATTTCTATTATTATTACATTGTAATATATAATGAAATAATTATACAACTCACTGTAATGTAAAATCAGTGGGAGCCCTGAGCTTGTTTTCTGCAACTAGACAGTCCCATCGGGGGGTGATGAGAGACAGTGACAGATCATCAGGCATTAGATTCTCATAAGGAGCATGCAACCTAGATGCCTCACCTGCACAGTTCACAATAGGGTTCGCACTTCTATGAGAATGTAATGCCACTGCTGATCTGACAGGAGGTGGAGCTCAGGTGGTAATTAAAGCAATGGGAAGTAGCTGTAAATACAGATGAAGCTTCCTTCACTGGTTCACCCACCACTCACCTCCTGCTGTGTGGCCGCGTTCCTAATAGGCCACAGATTGGTACCAGGACCCCTGTTTTACACGATGTGGAGTCTTTTGTATGCAAAGAATATTGTTGACTTTCGCCACACGGAAGCCCCCCCGCCCCCCTTCCCCCGCCTTTTTCCTTTCCAGTTACATTCCCACAGGTATTCTTAGTACCACAACTGCAGTTGAATTTCACAGTATGGTGGGTGGTAAGCTATGGTGGGCGGTATGCTTGGATAAGGCTGGCTATTTAGAAATTTGGAATAAATTTAGTGTTATGACTAACAGTAATGTTGCCTATCAAAAATTGTGAATGTTAATAAATGTTTTCAACACAATCATTAATGCTTTCCAGTGAGTTAAACCAGCTTCATGTTACAGTTGTATTTTCCATCCCAGTAGGGAGTCATTATTAAATGGAGTCATGTTTTCAAGCCCAACTTAAAATCCCTCTTACAGATTGCCTTCCCCACCCCACCCCCAGTTTTCTCTCATCACTTATACATTGAAATAATTGCTTATTGTTTTCCCTCTTTAAATTTTTTTTGAGAAGTTAAAAATTGAGTACCTTCTTCAGTGTTTTTGCTTATGAAATACTTTGTGAATAAATTTTGTTCTTAGCTGAAGAAAATTTCTTAGGCAGTTAAGAAAATACTAGTAAGCTAATTAATGAATAAAAATTAATTCGATTGGTCCTGCTTGGAAATGTAATGTTTACCGATATTTAGCTATAATCCTTTTAATCACTCATAAATTTGTAATTATTCTTTGAGAAATAAAAAGTTGAGAGGGCTGGGTGCGGTGGGTCACACCTATAATCCCAACACGTTGAGAGGCCGAAGCAGGTGGATCACTTGAGGTCATGAGTTCGTGACCAGCCTGACCAACACTGTGAAACCCCATCTCTACCAAAAAAACAAAAAAAAGAAAAAAGAAAAAAATTAACCAGGCATTGGGATGTGCGCCTGTAGTCTCAGCTACACAGGAGGCTGAGGCAGGAGAATCACCTGAACCTGGGAGACGATGCTGCAGTGAGCCAAGATTACACCACCGTACTCCAGCCTGGGCGACAGAGGAAGACTGTCTAAAAAAAAAAGAAAAGGAAGTTGAAAACAGCTTAGGGAAGCGCTGCAACCACTGACCAGCACCAGTACTCCATCATAATATATGCTTTTCACTTATAAGGAACTGTAATGTAAACTGTGGACTTTGGGTGATAATGATGTGTGAACACAGGATGACTGGGTACAACACATGTAGCACTCCAGTGGGAGACGTCGAAATGCATATGTGGCGGCAGGAGGTGTATGGGAGCTCTCTGTACCTTTCTCTTAATTTTGCTATGAAGCTAAAGTGGCTTTAAAAATATAAATACAGAAAAAAACTTGTGCTTTCTATAGATTAATTTGAACATAGACACATTAAGATAATAGATACATTGATTTGAACATAGGTACATTAAGTTGAACACTTAAGGTTTTTATGATGTCCTATACCACAATAAACTGAAGAAGTCTGCCTTACAAATTTGTTCAAAGAACTCTCAATGCTCTCACTGCTCCTTCCCTGCCTTGAACAGGAAGTGCCATCCAGTGCAATAAGGGGGGAAATAAAATGTGCATAGAAATCAGAAAGGAAGATATAAAGCAGTTTCTATTCACAGATGCAGTTCCTATTTAAATTCATCAGCAAGGTTTTGGTCTTATGAATGATAATATTAAAATGTAAAAAACACTATTTTCATTATGTAATGTGTCACCTACAAGATGCTGAATTCCTGTTGCAGCGGATGCTGAATTCACTCTGCCCTTCTTATAAGAAATATGTTGGGCCAACCTTTTGTTTTTAAGTTTGCTTACAGCCTTACCTGTGCTCTTTCAAAGTAGATTTTCACTATTTTGAACACTCTATTAAGGTAAAGATGTGTTCGGCCAATGAAACTACTAGAGCAAAATGTTTACACTGTATTTCTGATTTGATGGTTTTAATACAACTGAATTAGTGTTTTCTCCTATCTCTATGCAATATTAATTCCTGGGATGCCTATGTAAATTAATTAATTTACTGACCAGAACTCTACTTTAGCTTCTTATGGTTTTATTTTCTTAACATTTAGAAACGGCTAAATTTAGAGGACATAAATTTTCTCCATGAGATTGTTTAAATTCAGTTGACTTTTTAATGTGGATTATATTTGAACTTGAATGCCGCACGCATTTTTAAGGCTGGTTCCTGGCTTCTGTCACTGGTACGTTGTATTTCTCACTGTACTATTCTTTTACGTTGCCTCTTGTCTGAAATGAACCTGATTTTAACCTTTTATTTTCTGGTCTAATTATATGAGTTTGTGGGGAGCCTCACATATTGTTAGTATATCTCCTTAAATAACATGCATTGAGGCTGAGGTCAGCAGATCACTTCAGGCCAGAAGTTCGAGACCAGCCTGGCCAACACGGTGAAACCCGATCTCTACTACAAATACAAAAAAAATTAGCCAGGTGTGGTGGTGGGTGCCTGTGGTCCCAGCTACTCAAGAGGCTGAGGCAGGAGAATTGCTTGAACCTGGGAGGTGGAGATTGCAGTGAGCTGAGATTGCACCACTGCACTCCAGCCTGGATGACAGAGTGAGAGTTTGTCTCAAAAAATAAATAAATAAAATAAATAAATAAATAAATAAAATAAACATGAATTGTATAATCCAGCTTTGTTATTTTAGCTCTAAACTTCTGGTGTATGGAGACAGATTTTCAGGGAGTTTGGTCCTGGAGTAGAGACGGCTGCAGAACCTCAAATATTACTGAATTAAAAAGGAAAAGATTGTATTGATCATTTTACCGTGTGGGGATTCAAATACTAAGAGGATAATGATGATGAAAATGATGATGATGAAAGCTTGTTTATGGGACATTTTACTCTTCCAAAATCTGGGAAGGAATTTCAAGTGTATTCCGGGGACTTCTGAAAATATTAGCCAATGTTAGAAACAAAGTCGCAAGCCAAAGGGATTGCTTTTGAATTTAGGCTTGTGATCCATCTTCTTTTAATTCACTGTTTTAATTAATAAAAGTCTGGAATATTTACAGAGGATTGTTTATAAAACTTCACAAATTAGAAACTTGGAATTAAAAATATATATATATATAATATTTCATGTGTAAAAACAGGATAATATTTAAATATCTGACCTCATGAGAATAATGACTCAGATTTCTTGTTATCGTGAGACTTTTTCTCAATCAACTTTTTATTAATATTCATAACATCTATGCAACATGAAGATTCTGAAGGGACTTTGTTGTCTGAGAACACATCTATTTCAGATCTGCGGAGTGTATCACTTTTAGCTGTGTCTTCAAAGTGACTCTTGGTTTATTGCCTGCTAAGCCTAATAAATGTATAATAAATCTGCTTGTTGTGTCACTTGCAGGTGCTATGGTCTTTAGAATTGGGTCACTGGATTTCTGAGGAGCCGTTCGAACTGTCTCACCACTTCCCTGCAGCTCCCGTAAGTCAGATGTTGTTTTACGATGGTAAATGCAGTTTGCTGTTCTCAAGAAATTATTATAAACGTAAGGGTGGACTTAAGTTTTTATCCAGTCAAGCACAATTATGCCCATAATTAAAAGGACATTCACAGAACTTAACACCTTTTATCAATTTATTCGTGAGAACAAATGTGAGAACGTGAGACCATTCTGCAAAAAGTAGTGAGGAATGCAGTCCAAAGAAAATTTGACGATTAACGTCCTCAGAACTGAGAAAAACAAAAATGAAAAAAGACTGAATTCTTGGGCAGGTAGTCTTATATCTTGCTTAATGTTTTTACTGTTAATAGAAATAGAACTGATAGGTATAAAGATTATGGCTTGCTGGTGCTGTGATAACAGTATTTATATTTTTATGGCTGTCCTAAATTCCACTTCAACTTTCAAATGCTTCATTGAAAAGTTCTGGGTTCTAATTTTTTTTAAGATTAAGTAATAATTAAGTGGATAATTTAAAGTTTGCTTGGATACAGGATTGTGCAGAAGTTGCCTTTCATGTTCAAAAATGTTAATTTGTTTGTGACAGTTTATTCATTCAAAAGATTAATAGCTGAAAGATAAATGGTGATTTTTATCTGCCACCGGTATTGTTATTTAGCTGTTTGAGTAGGCCATATGACTAAAACATAACAAGGAGTTGAACAGTGCTCCCTGATCACTGTAGTTATCTAGGTTGTTGGGTTGTTTTGTTTTCATTTTTAAGATTACTGTTTGATTTCCTTTCAGCTTTATAAACGTTTTCTTAAGGAGAGACAAAAGTTCCTCTCAGCAAAACTGTTTGTTTGAACTACCGTGTAAGGAATTGAAGTGTACAGTAAAAACACAAATTCCCCCCATTCTCGCTCATAAGAGATTATATATGATGCACAATGACATAATGAGATTTGTCCTTGAATTTTTTTATCACCTGCCTACAAAGAGAATTGATATAAATTGTGTTGTTGCCAGTTTTTCCTGCATTAGCGTTTCCCTGCCTAAGTATCCATCACTCTTGTCATTGAGATATCCTAGAAACTTGTTGTTGTCTTTCGAGGCTGTGAAATTTTCTTATTTTCAGTTGTTTTTCAACTTGATACAAGGCCATGATACCGTTGTTGAATTGATAAAACCTTCTTAAATATAAAGTAGATACAGTTCTAAGATAGTGAGGTTCTTGACTAGTTAAATAGTTGTTGGAAAAGTGCGCCTTGGTGGAAATAAAACAGACCCTTGACTTTGCCAGAGTCCATCATCGACTCCAAATATGTAGCAACACCTGTGTGTTCTAAAACTACGTCAAGTGGTGGGGAGAAGTTGGGGTAAAATAAATTAGATTTTAAAATGGAATAAAGAAAAAATAATGGTAGAACACTTTAAGGTAAAGACAGACATATAGTAGATGCTAGTTACAGACTGGACTCTGAACTTCCTTGCAAATGATTCAGAAAAGAATATATGAGAAATTGCCTTTTAATTATAAAGCTTTACACAAATGTTCATTAGTATTAATTGTACTATGAAAATTTCAAAAGGAGTTAAAACTCCAGGAGTTTATGGTTTTATAGTCCCGAGTATAAAGCTGTGTTCTCAAATTTTCTTTTCTTTCTTTTTTTTTTTTTTTTTTTTTTTGAGATGGAGTCTTGCTCTGTTGCCCTGGCTGGAGTGCAGTGGTGCGATCTTGGCTCACTGCAACCTCCACCTCCCGGGTGCAAGCAATTCTCCCTGCCTCAGCCTCCTGAGTAGCTGGGATTAGAGGTGCCCGCCACCACGCCTGGCTAATTTTTGTGTTATTTAGTAGAGACAGGATTTCACCATGTTGTCCAGGCTGGTCTTGAACTCCTGACCTCAGGTGATCTGCCCACCTTGCCTACCAATGTACTGGGATTACAGGTGTGAGCCAGTGCGCCCAGCCCTGTGTTCTCAAATTTTCGGTAAATATTTAAATATATTATGAACATCAGATTTTGTTTTTGCACTTTGAAACCCTTTTTTTTTTCAGTTTGCTGATTGACATAAAAAAACTTACTAGTGTCAATTATTTTTTTCCTTAAGTAAATATAAGGGTGAATCTTGAGACATGTAGCTTTGTAAATTTCTTAAATAGAAGGCTTTTCTCAACCAGAAATTAAATTGTAGTCTAGTTCTATAAAAATATATCTTACTAGAAAAGAAAACAGACCTCTGTTTTAGAATAGTGAGAAGACAGTAAAGTTTCTTTGTCATAGAATGAAATGTATAATTTTCCTCATCATTAAAAATAAGAACTTTCCTTATCACAAGGCACAATTAGGTCTTTCAGACACAAATTATAAAATTGTAAATATTATCATAAAAGTTAAACATAGGCATATCCCCTAATAAGTTATATTTAATTACTAAAAATACCTTCATATTTAACAATCAGGCAGAAAAAAATAGTACGGTCTGCATATAAACTAAAATGGCATGTTTCTGTTGATAATTTCAGAGATTCTGGAAGTGTCTACCATATAAACTTGAAATATGTATTTGAGCATTAACTTAAAACTAAGCTGTCAACATAAATGTAAATACGCTGTTTTTGAAATAAAAATTTAAAGCACCTAAGAGATGGAGTAAAAATGCACAAACTGTTTTTCCAAATATTAAACTTCTAGTAACCCCTTCTCAGAATATCCCTGAATATGTCTTTTTATGGCTTAGAGAGTTTTTTTCTTCCTTTTAATTGTGATAGTGATGGTGAATTCAGGACATATGGGTATTTACACAGTGTATAAACAGTGCTCAGAAGAATGCAGTTCCAAGATGATCTGTATTGTATAACGTAAGTGTTCTGTTTTCCAGTTATTTACTGATAAACTTGCACATAACATTCTTGGTTGTGACAGCAGCGTCTGTAAACTGTCAGTCTGATTCTCAGCCTCGGGTTCATCTTTGCATAGGTGTTCTGTCTAATCACAATTATGGATGTTTAGGGTCTTGCTTTGGTCCGTTAAGTGATGCAAGTTTAAGTGATAAAGTTTACAGGCTCTAATCTGGAGCATGTGGGTCCCGTCAGCACCGAGCACACGCCCTCTGTGGTGGAAGAGGACACAGTGCGCAGCCGTGACTTTCAGTGCATTGGGCTTAAGTCTTTGAAAATAGTTCGAAACAGTTCCTCAGGTGGACTGGGGTGTTCAGAAATCTGCTGGTCGGATCATCATGGTTGTGGCCTTGAGCGAATAGCCTGAGCCTTTCCAGTAGTACCATTTAATGCCGTTGAACTTATTTGTGTTCTGCCTTTGTGGATAGTACATTCCGTTCAAGTTGGAAGGACCACATGCATCAAACCACCAGCCTGTGAAAGTAAAACACAGAAGGAATTAGGAACTAGGTGATGCCAGCTCCCACCACGAAGACAGCAATACTCAGCTAAGGCAGGAGGCACACTGCAGGCGTGTGGAGTAGGCACATGCAGATGATGGTTGAGTATAGGATGTGCACTGGCAGAGGGATTGTTTTCCAGCCATACACCCATGACATCACAGTTCCCTTACGGCAAATGCTTTTACAAGCCTTCTTCCACCTTTTCCCTTGTGCTGTGTGGAGAGGCCTGAATTCTCCACAGTCCTATTTGGTAAGCCCACAGTGTGTACACACTTACAGCAGGAGTAAGCAAACATCTGAGGCACAGTTGGAAAACTCTCCTTCAGCCAGGATTACTTTCCAGTCCCAGCAACATGGTGGGCTGGACTCACTCAGGCTCCCCTTGCTCTATTAAATGATTTTTTTGGTTGAAGTTTAACCCAAAATATTAAGTACTCAGTGGAGCTACATAAAAAGGAAGTCTCTGTGTTTCAGAGACAAAAAGGAAATTTAAAGTGAGAGTGTGTGCTCACTCAGCTAGAGCCAGGGCAGGAGAGGTGTCCAGCACAGGGGCTGTGGGAGTGAAGCCCCATCTGCACCTTAATTTCTGGGCTTGGCCGAAAACAGGAGCATGCTGGGGTTTGTGAGAGAAAGAAACACAGTAGTCCCCCCCTTATCTGCTATTTTTGCTTTCTGCACTTTCAGATACCTGAAGTCAGCTGAGCCCTAAATATTAAATGGAAAATTCTAGAAATAATCTATAAGCAGGGGCCGGGCGCAGTGGCTCACGCCTGTAATCCCAGCACTTTGGGAGGCCGAGGTGGGTGGATCACGAGGTCAGGAGACCGAGACCATCCTGGCTAACACGGTGAAACCCCGTCTCTACTAAAAATACAAAAAATTAGCCGGGCGTGTTGGCGGGCGCCTGTAGTCCCAGCTACTCGGGAGGATGAGGCAGGAGAATGGCGTGAACCCGGGAGGCGGAGCTTGCAGTGAGCCGAGATCGCGCCACTGCGCTCCAGCCTGGGCGACAGAGTGAGACTCCGGCTCAAAAAAAAAAAAAAAAAAAAATCTATAAACCTTAAATTGCATGCCGTTCTGAGTAACGGGATAAAATCTCCTGCTGTCCACTTCATCCCTCCCAGAACATGAATGATCTCTATCCAGTGGATCCACGCTGTCTACATCCGGTCTCTTGATCACTTAGTAGCTGTCTTGGTTATTAGATCGATTGTCACAGTATCACAGTGCTTATGTTCAAGTAACCCTTATTTGACTTAATAATGGCACCAAAAGTGCAAGAGTGATGATGCTGGCAATTCAGATATGTCAAAGAGAAGCTGTAAAGTGCTTTCTTTAAGTGCAAAGGTGAAAGTTCCTGACTTAATAAGGAGAGAAAAAAATCGTACACTAAGGGTGCTAAGATCTATAGAAGAACAAATCTTATATCCATGAAATTGGAAGCAATATGTTGTATATTATTCAGTTTTATTATTGTTAAGTCTCTTGTGACTAGTTTACAAACTAAACTTTGTAAGTATGTGTGAACAGGAAAAAATATATACATAGGGTTTGATACTGTCTGTGATTTCAGGCATTTGCTGGACATCTTGGAATGTTTCCCCTAAGGATAAGGGAGGACTGCTGTAACCTTGATTTTACATATGTTAATCTGAATAAATCTCAAAAACACTGTGTTGGAGGAACACATACAGTATTATACTCCTTATATTAATTTTTAAAATAGAGAAAATAATTATGATTGATATCTCCATATGTAGGAAAATTAATAAATAAAGTGAATTAACCTCGACCCAAGCGTCAGGTAGGGAATGGCACTGGCAGGTCCTCTTTAGCCTTACCCGTAATGCATTATTTCTTAATAAAAACTCTATGCCAAAGAATATATATATATATTCTATATATATGTATATATAGAATATATATATTCTATATATACGTATATATAGAATATATATATTCTATATATACGTATATATAGAATATATATATTCTATATATACGTATATATAGAATATATATATTCTTTATATGTATATATAGAATATATATATTCTTTATATGTATATATAGAATATATATATTCTTTATATACATGTATATATAGAATATATATATTCTTTATATGTATATATAGAATATATATATTCTTTATATATACATGTATATATAGAATATATATATTCTATATATACATGTATATATAGAATATATATTCTTTATATGTATATATAGAATATATATATTCTTTATATATATGTATATATAGAATATATATATTCTTTATATATGTATATATAGAATATATATAGAATATATATATTCTTTATATATGTATATATAGAATATATATAGAATATATATATTCTTTATATATGTATATATAGTATATATACTCTGTATATGTAGAATATATATTCTTTATATATATAGAATATATGTATTCTATATATATAGAATATATATATTTATATATATTTATATATATATATATATTTATATATATTTATATATATATATAAATATATATATATATATTTATATATTTATATATATATTTATATATATATATTTATATATATATTTATATATATATTTATATAAATTATATATATAATTTATATATATAGAATATATATATTCTTTATATATTATATATGAATATATATATTCTATATATATATTTATATATGTATATATATTCTTTATATATATTTATATAGAGAATATATATACTTTATATACGTATATATAGAATATATGTATGTATATATATTCTTTATATATACGTATATATAGAATATATATATTCTATATATGTATATATAAAAACATACATATTCTTTATATATGTATATAAAAACATACATATTCTTCATATATGTATATATAAAAACATACATATTCTTCATATATGTATATATAAAAACATATACATATTCATATATGTATATATAAAAACATACATATTCTATATATGTATATATAAAAACATACATATTCTATATATGTATATATAAAAACATACATATTCTATATATGTATATATAAAAACATACATATTCTTTATATATGTATATATATAAAAACATATATATATTCTTTATATGTATATATATACATTGTGTTTATACAGTGGTTTGTTATTTCATCCAGGTTCCTACATTCTTTCCTGGTGGTAACAGCTCAGTGACTTCATTTGATTCAGGTGAATGCAGATTGGACGGAAGTTTGCGTGTTCTATTCAGAATCCTTCACATATTCAGGACTTTGACAGATTCATAGGTCAGTGCCTTCTGGAGCTTGTCCAACTAGAGAAGTTGCTGTCCATGCAAAATGGAGCTGCTCATTAGGCTGGTTCATTCATGGTCCAGACCACTGGCTGGAATTTGACCTCTTCACAGGCAAGACCACTCCACTTTCTCTCTTGGGCTGTTTTTCCTCTCCCCAGTCTCTTTTCCAATTACATTCTCAGCCCCTAAATCTTGATTTGCGTAAGTAAATATATGGTTTCCTTGGTTATTAATGCGATTCTCCTACTCTCCTGAGAAGCTCGCCACATACGGGTGGTCTAACAAGCACACCCTTCTCAAGGAGAGAGCTGGGTCCAGCATGTGGGGAAATGGTAGACAGGAAACAAAGCCCTGGGCATCTGTGGCTCCTCTACCTGACCCTTTCCCTGCTGTTCAGCTTTAAAAAGGATGATTGTGCCAGGATGAGGGAAACAGGAAGCTTTTGCAAAATCAGTAGGAGGGCTTTGCTCATTGGTGTAATAATGGTGTAACATAGGGAGGACCTGTGGTACCAAATAGTAGTCATATTATCTCAGGAACCAGAGGATTGCTTTTTTTTTTTTTTTTTTTTTTTTTTTTTTTAATGAGGCCTGATTCTTTGAGCATAAAAGGCATGAAATTTAAAGACATGAAAATTACTGAATTTCATATTATTTTCATTACTAAATCCTCCTTTCGACTGTTAATGATGCTTTTTTTTTTTTGAGACGGAGTCTCACTCTTGTCGTCCAGGCTGGATTGCACTGGTGCGATCTCGGCTCATTGCAAACTCTGTCTCCCCAGTTCAAGAGATTTTCCTGCCTCAGCCTCCTGAGTAGCTGGGATTACAGGCGTATGCCATCACGCCTGGCTAATTTTTGTATTTTTAGTAGAGATGGGGTTTTGCCATGTTGGCCAGGCTGGTCTCAAACTCCTGACCTCAGGTGATCCATCCGCCTTGGCCTCCCAAAGTGCTGGGATTACAAGCGGGGGCCACCATGCCCAGCCCTATTAATGATTCCTATAGTGTAAATGCATCATAACTTGGGTCATCCATTTGTTTAATGTAGTAACTTTCATTTATAAAATATGTTGACCATAGCTGTTACCTTTGATTTTCCTGGGTGGGTAACATATTAATTTTTGCAGATATGATTTATGTTCTCTAGAATTTAAACCCTGCCAATTTTCCTGTTATTCTTTACATTCATTTTGCACTATTGGCAGAGTTTTTGTTGCTACTTTAAATCTTTCAGTGTTTTTCAAGAACTAACTTGACAGCATTTGTCAGACTTTTTTCTTGTCTCAGTCACTAAGTAGCGTTTGTTCCTGTCAGTGAATTTCTAAACTTTTAACAAATCAGAAAAATAACACTTTCTTTTTATTTTTTATTTTTTTATTTTTATTTTTTTTGAGTGAAGTCTCGCTCTGTCCTCCAGGCTGGAGTGCAGTGGCACGATCTTGGGTTACTGCAACCTCTGCCTCCCAGGTTCAAGCCGTTCTCCTGCCTAAGCCTCCTGAGTAGGAGTAGCTGGGATTACAGGTGCCAGCCACCATGCCCAGGTAATTTTTGTATTTTTAGTAGAGATGGGGTTTCAACATGTTGGCCAGGCTGGTCTTGAACTCCTAACTTCAGGTGATCCGCCCTCCTTGGCCTCCCAAAGTGCTGGGATTACAGGCGTGAGTCACCGGGCCCGGCCAGAAAAATAACATTTTCTAAAAGTTTATTCCTATGTTTGAACTCTCAAATGTTTCTGAATACCAACCCATCTGTTTTAAGTGACTACTACAATGGTTTTTGGCTTATGAGTGTGGTTTTCATTGTCTGTTTTATCGCAGTGTAATACCAAACGTACAATACAAGAAAGGCCTTAAAGTAGAAGATGACTCATTTTAATTTGATTTACTAAAAAAGGTGGGTTAACTAATTTTTGTTTATAGGTGTTGCTATATATTAATGGAATCTTTTTTAAAAAGACAGCTGGTGCCGGGTGTGGTGGCTCTCGCCTGTAATCTCAACACTTCTGGAGGCTGAGGCGGGCAGATCACTTGAGGTCAGCAGTTCGAGACCAGCCTGGCAAATATGGTGAAACCCTCCCTCTACTAAAAATACAAAATTAGCCGGGTGCAGTGGGGGGCGCCTATAATCCCAGCACTGGGGAGGCTGAGGCAGGAGAATCACTTGAGCCTGGGAGGCAGGGGTTGCAGTGAGCTGCGATCACACTCCCTTCTGGACAACAAAGTGAGACTC
Source organism: Pan paniscus (assembly GCF_029289425.2). Classification (NCBI taxonomy): domain Eukaryota; kingdom Metazoa; phylum Chordata; class Mammalia; order Primates; family Hominidae; genus Pan; species Pan paniscus. The sequence continues at coordinate 21,311,921 of NC_073256.2, forward strand.
TGTCTCAAAATAAATAAATAAACAACTGGAGACTGTATCTCAAAATAAATAAATAATAAATGACAACTGGAAATTCCTTGTTTGAACATTAAATTATTAGTTGGAAATACTTCTATAATCTATATTACTGTTGTGGTTGCTACTTGGAATTTTTAACTTTTTAAATAAAGCAAAATGTAATTAAACCATCTCTCTAGTATCCAGCAAGCACAAACCCAGGAGAGCTTGCTAAGAATCAAATATCCCCTCTCCTTGCCAGGGCTAGGTCTTGAGGAGACACAGTTGGCTTGCTGACAAGTCTAGCTCCATATCATATTCTCACTTAAAGCTTAGTCTAAAAAAAGTGAAAAACACATTTACCTATATCAAGCTAGTGTGTCTACATATGAAATTGTGGACATCGTTAGAAATCACAATTTGTAGTCCAAATTGCCAGCCTTTCCTTCTATGAAATCATTCCTTGCCAATACAAATAGGAAGACAGAAAGTCATCCCTACCTCCTGTTAGCATTTGTGAACATTTGCAAATACATTTGTCGTTGTCTGCATCCTTTGTGCTAAAATCATTTCCTGGTTGGCTGATGCTGCTTATTTTGCCGGCTGTCCCTGTAAGTCCTTTAAGGTGAATCCTGTAAGCGTGCAAAGAAAAAAAACAAATTGGCTAGGGTCATTGATTTACCGTAGTGGAAAATTTTTTGTAATGAAGAATTCCATTCTACAGAAGCGTGTTCTGTACTCGTTAATGGACTAATGCATACTCTGGACAAAATATTTTGCACTGGTATAAACAGGAACCAACTTATCATCAAATCCTTCAGCAAAGAGGGATGTTTTCATGAAACCTTCAACACATATCACTTGCACAACTATCAGAAGCGACTGTAGAGCCCTGTAATTTATTTTCCTGCTGCTTTCGGATAAACAGAAGAGAAAGAAATGCAGCACCAGGGTCCTTCTCCCAGGTCTCCAGTCATCTTGCATAGAGACGGAGTCCTGAGACAACTGGGCGACCTCAAACATTATTTTCCTCAGGGGGCCCCGGGGGGATGGAGAATGCAGCAGACAAGGAATGGCCACTGAGTTTGGGGAAGAAATCTACAGAACGGTGCTGAAAATAAATCCTTGTGTCTACATTGCCTCATGTCTGTATAGTAGGGTAATATAATTAAACTTTTAGATATTGAGAAAGGAACAAATGTCGGGGTAAGTTAGACACTATTTACAATACAGGCGATCCCTGACTTCCCATGGGGCTATGTTCTGATAAGCCCATTGTATGTTGAAAATGTTGTATATTGAAAATGCATGGAATACACCTGACCTTCGGAGCATCATAGCTTAGCTCTAGCCTTCTTTAAATGTGCTCGGAACACTCACATTAGCCCACAGTCAGACAGAGCCATTTGGCAACACGGTGCACGCAGTGTCTGTTGTTCACCCTGGTGATCATAGGACTGACTGGGAGCTGTGGCTCGCTGCCGCTGCCCGGCGTCATGAGGGAGCATCGTGCCACATATCACTAGCCAGGGAAAGATCCAAATTTAAATCCCAAAGTGTAGTTTCTGCTGAATGTGTATCACCTTCACACCATCGTAAAGTCGAAAAATCTTAAGTTGAACCATTGTAAGTTGAATTGCAAAAATACGACTTACATCGGTCATCTGTGTACCAGCAAGGAGCATATAAGGGAAGGGAGAAGACAATATTTTTGAGGTTGTTTTTTCTTTCTTTTTTTTTTTATTTTCCGTAACTATGCTCAAGAGTTTCTGCTGCAAAGAAGCTTCTTGGCAGATGGTTCAGGACAGATCAGAGCAGGCATTCACGTAATGGGGTATGCCATATTGGCACATTGGGTCCTCACGTCCTGGTGGAGAAACAGGCACACCAAGATCCAGGCGAGGAGCCTACAAAGCAAATCCTGCAATGGTGGCAGGAGAAGTGTACTTGAAGCACCAAGATGATGCCCTTCTTTGTAAAACCTGCTAATGTTGGCGAGCTGCCACGTTGGAATAATATAATTTCTAACAGTTTGTATTGGAAGAATACAAAGAAGAGAGAAAATGTTCTTTTAGTTTTACCTGCTGGTCGGGCCAGGCCAGGTGCTTACACCTGCATGCACACTGGATGTTTATAACCACCTGCAGTGGTGGCCGCCATCTTTGTTTTGGCACTGAAAGTCACTGAGGTTCAGAGATATAAACTTGTCCGAGGTCAGACTCTTAAGTCATGGAGGTAGGATTTGCACCAGATGCAGCAAATGCCTCTGCCATGTTTCAACACTGGTGCGCACCTAAACAGAGATGTTTGTTTGTTGAAGAAGCTGTGAAAAGATGAGGGTAGGGCCATGTGATGTGGAGTTCTGTAAGTGTTGCTCCTAAGTGACTTCAGTATTAAGGCAGCCCTAGAAACTTCATCCTAAGCCCTGAACTGGACATGTGAGTCTCAGTATTTTCCCACATGTTTCAAAAGTGAGACTGGCCATAGCTCAGTCTCTAAATGCCTGCTGCAAAATGCTAATGTCATAAATACTCATCTCTGTTGGGATTTTGAAACACTGTACTTTCTTTCCATTGTCTTCCCATTAATCATAGACAGGATTGAGATGAACCACTTCCCTTGCTTATCTTTTAACTCTCTCTTGTCTCCTTTGAACATGTTTAGTTCTCATGGAACTTGTTAAATTATCCCCAGAGGCAAGAAAAATAAGGGAGAATACTATTTTTTATGAGTCTGTGTTAGAAAGGTTTTGTGTAATTTTAGGTCCTTTTATGGCCCACTGGTTTAAAGTGCTTTCTTTAAAATTTGGTTATTAAGAATGGCCCTGTTCTTGAAGTTGCTTTACATTGGTATGGGTTGATTTTTTTTTCAATCTCTGCAGCTTTGCCAGGGATGATTTTATATAACAGTAGAGTAAAGAGGTAACATCAACATTAACAATTAAACCTCATTGTTATATAAAACTGCCAGAATGTGTGTGAAAAGTGATGAATTTTTAAGGTTTAATGTACGCATAGCTTTTAGTTTTACTGGAAAGAATCAAATTCTATTGATGCATTTATGCATTTCTTATAACATGTATATTCCAGTTTTCCAACACTTGGAGAACATTTCTTCTGGGAAAAAAATCCCTTACATGCTGCATACAACTGGCGTCTCAAAGCATTTGCAGTTATGAGAAGTTTCAGTCCCTTCACAGTTCTCTTATCATGCTAGCATCATGTTTTATTAGGATAATAATTTTCGATGTAATATCTATTTTATCTTGCCAAGCAAATTAAGCTTTAAACCAATGTGTGTGTTTTTCTAAATAGCCTATCCAAAAATTGATTGCATTTCTAAAGGAAATATCTGTTAAGAACCATCTCAGTTTAAAATATTTTTATAATGTCAGCGTACAAGGGTAATGACCCATTTTGTAAAAATCTTCTTATACAAACAGCCTAATCCTTAATTTTTGTGCTTCTTTTTTTTTTTTTTAATTCTTCTGTTGTAGATTCCTAACTGTTGCCAGTTGAAAAAATATTTAACTTGGAGGTAAAACAATGACCAACCACTTGTGTCTCAAAATTCATTGAAGTTTTGATCTCTTTGGAGTCAAGTTGGAACTGCTGTGAGGCCCAGACACCTATCTTCTCATTCATCTCGGTTGTTGCCTCTCCAGGAGAGCCTGATCTTTCCATAATGAGAATAGTGAATATGCTTCACTGATGTTTAAAGAGTCACATCCATGTATATCTGTTTCTCAAACATGCTTCTGAATTTTCATCCACTGTTTGTACAGCAGGACATACTGGGCATTGTAGAGTTTTCACTTGGTTGTTCAGGCAACTTGACATTTAGCCGCTTCTCCGTGCTGCCCACCACAATCCTCCCCTGAGCAGCCTGCTCAAGGACTTTAACATTGTGTCTCCTTTCAGACTGTTCAGGTCGTGGAGCGGAGTGTCTGACTTGGGCATTAATGAGATGAAGACGAGACTGTAGGTCAGATGATGACTGTTTTTGTGATGTTCGTGTTGACCTTCATTTGCTAATTTCTGACCTCAAAGTGGGTATTTCATAATGTGTGCTCCATGATCACGAGGCACCACCAGTCTGTGCTCTTTAGACTCCTTTAGGCTGGCGTTGGTGCCAGTGGGCACACAGTCTCACTTCTCTGCCCCTACCGTTGCACACACATTTCGGAGTGCCTCTATGTGCCTTGTGTACCAGCATTACTGTGCATGTGGCTTCACCGTACTTATCTTGCACACTAGGTTGTCGAGTCCCATTGCTGTTCTCTCTCTCTACTCTCATGGCATTTTAGAGGCAGAAAGTAAATTCCCAGTCAAGGTTGCCCATGCTATTACTTATGATTATTGCTACCAAATGGGTGAGGACAAGGCAAACACCCAGGGAATGCTGTGAATCTGATGTATTTCCTGTAGAGGAGAGTAGAGTTGACTAACCATCCCACCTAACTCTGCCATCTCTAAACTTGACAACTAATCTTGACTTTGAGATTGAAGACAATTGAATGTGTTTAAACTTCATAAAGACAGACTAACTTTTGAAACCTTTTGGAATAAAACAGCACAGTCACAAGTATCCATCATTTATGCTATTCATGTGACATATTATCATGGAAACACTTACTATTCACTGATTTTACAAATATCTATGAAAGCCAATTATCTACCAGGCAGAGTTCTTCTAGGCTTTGAAGATCCACAGTAAACACAGTGGACAAAATACTGTTTGTGTGAAGTTTCTTTTATATTGTTATAACCAAAGTTAGAATTTTAAACCCAGAGAAACTTAAAGAAGTAATAATTCTGAGAAACAAGTTGTTTTTCCATTTAAGGTAATATAAGAATAGTTTAGATCTTGGTTAAATCATTGTGTTTCTCATTTTCTGGAATAGTCACCCAGCAAACCTTTTACTTTTTTTTTTTCTTTTTCTTTTTTTTTTTTTTTTTTGAGACGGAGTCTTGCTCTGTCGCCCAGGTTGCAGTGCAGTGGCACGATCTCGGCTCACTGCAAGCTCCGCCTCCCGGGTTCACGCCATTCTTCTGCCTCAGCCTCCCGAGTAGCTGGGACTACAGGCGCCCACCACCACACCTGGCTAATTTTTTTGTACTTCTAGTAGAGACAGGGTTTCACTGTGTTCGCCAGGATGGTCTCGATCTCCTGACCTCGTGATCCACCCACCTCGGCCTCCCAAAGTGCTGGGATTACAGGCGTGAGCCACCATGCCCGGCCACAAATCTTTTAATTTTTTCTTTCGATTACCATGAACTCACTTACCTATAATTGAGTTCTTCACTTGAGAGATAGAAGTGTTCATACAATGAGTAAGCCTCATTCCCTTCCCAGTCTTTAAGGTGTATTTTAAGCACATAGCGTTGCTGATTAGTCAGTTGCGAAACAAACTCATTTCCCAGCCAATATTCTCCTGAAGGGTTACCAAATCCCTGTAATGCAAGTTGTTAAATTCAATTATTTCATGTAATTTTTTCTTTGTATATTTGAAGTGGATAGTCTGTCAACTTAACATAGAATAACTATCAAATAGCAGAAATTACTTCTGGTGCTGTGACAATTTAGGGTCCTTCCCAAAGGAAAATGGATTTTAAATAGGTCAGTTATTAGACACTAAGCTGCTGCTGGAAGAAAACTTGTATTAGGATAATGAGAACTACTTGGGGAGCCACCAGCAGAAGCCTTGGCATAAACAGCTCAGTTCATGGGAATGTGAAGCACCATTAAACAGTCGGCTTACCAAAAAAATTCTGAGTCCACCTTTAAAAATAAGCTAAGTAGTGGCAGCCTTGTTTATTTGAGAGTCTTACTCTGTTGCCCAGGCTGGAGTGCAGTGGCGTGATCTTGGCTCACTGCAACCTCTGCCTCCCAGGTTCAAGCGATTCTCCTGCCTCAGCCTCCTGAGTAGCTGGGATTACAGGTGTGCACCACCACACCTGGCTAATATTTGTATTTTTAGTAGATACAGAGTTTTGTTATGTTGGCCAACTGGTCTCAAACTCCTGACCTCAGGTAATCCATCTGCCTCGGCCTCCCAAAGTGCTGGGATTACAGGCGTGAGCCAGCACGCCTGGCTGCAGCTTTTGTTTTGATACAGTTTACCTTATATTGGCCATTCTTTAAAGGGGAGACTGAAGCACCAATTTTAAAAACCATGTCAAAAGTCATTGGTTAGTTTGGGATTGGTGGTTAAGGTTCCGCAGATCTTGAAAGCTATTTTTCACAAGGGAAATTCTTTTCTGATGCCTTAAAGAATGTCCTTACCACTTTATATTCTTTCCAAGTCCTCTGAAAATCAACGCTGCCATCCTCACGTCGCTGAATAATTGTCCACCCGCCTCCTCCAGCTTCCATGTCACAGTAGGCCTGAAAACAGGAATGCAGGGTATAAGTGACAGAGCCCCCCCACTCCCCCCTTACGTAGCAGAAGCAGGAGGAATGTAGACCCTGAGTGCAGGACTCAGCCGAGAGGGTTCTCTGGGATATAAGGCACGGAGTAGACCATCGGGGTTGTCTAAGAAACAGATGGTTTCAAATAAATTGAAAGTGATGGATTAAAATGATGGTGAAACATAAACAGTAATATAATATAAAGTGTTGATGAGAATATGACTCACTTGTCATCATCTGTTCCAGGCTACAGACCCCACCCTGATGGCTGGCCCAGAGATTGCTGTTTTTTAGAGATTCATTATGAATGGCACATTTTGGCAGATTGGCCCCGAACCCCACATCTCCATCCTGTAGAAAACCATTGACTTGTGTTCACAGCCTTGAAACCTTTCACTAAATGCCAGCCCCTGCCAGCTCCACCGAGAGCTATGTGAAGGGGATACTCTTTGATCATAGGGTTTGGAGGACTCCTGTTACATTCTCGTACTGTGGGGCTGTTTGGCTTCCTTTATGTGCAATACTAATCAGATTTTTTGGTTCACATCTGAGCACAAGGGCCTTGAGGCTCCAGTGTCCTGGTGCAAGGTGTGTGACCTGAGATTGGCTTAGCAGCTTGGCCTCAAGGGCATGACTTTACGCTTCTCTGTACATAGCTCACTGCCCACAGTTTTTCTCTAAGCAACTCTTTTTATTTCTGCTCTTAAACTGGCTCTGTGGGTTTAAACTTTGTCCAGAACGCAGAATTCTTTCTTAAGCTAAGCGCATGCATGCTCAATTTCAACTCAGCTGGAGTTTTATTATGAAATTAAAAACCCCTGAAAATAAGATTACATAAATAGTTTTAAATAATAAGATTACAGTAGAACGAAACATGTTTTCCAGAAAGTAAGTTAAATTTTCTGCCACATACAAGGTAGGAAATATTGAAGTTAAGGTTCAAAACCAATTGTAAATATTCTTCTGGTGTTGTGCCCCATGGTCTTTTTGAGAATAATGGAGGCGATTTGGCAGGGTAAGCTTCAACGCACACTGTTCTCTGTTTACGAGTTAGAATCCTAAAGAGGAGAGCGAAAAGAGAACCAAGAGAGTGCTAGTCCTGTTCTTTCATTTCCTACATGAGGAAAGAGGGGTGCAGAGGAAGTGCAGTGGCTGCCTGATGCCTCATTGCCAGTGCAACCAGAGAACTGTCCCTGGAACAGCCTGGTCTGCAGGGGACTTCTCCCCAGCATGGTTCTGGTCTCTCTCCAGGAAGGTCACCCGGCTCGTATTGCCTTCCCCAGTGGCACTCATGTTTGGAAAGATAGCTGCCATTAATGAAAGTTACATTTATTAAGAAGAAAATTATTTCCTCATTTTAAATTAATCTGATGTAGAAAATCAGTCTGCACAAGCTAACCCCTTGTTACCCCTCTGTATTGCTATGATTTTTATTATCATTGCTACACACCACTCTCATCCAAGTACTCTGCCAGATACTTTGTGTATATTATCTATAATCTCACAGCAACTCTGCTGTAGTATCATAATTCTGCATTTTTGAAAGGAGAAAAGATTTAGCAAAGTTAGATTTTGATCAGTTACTCACCTTCTAAGTGATATATAGGATTTGAATAAGGTCTCTTTAATTCCTGTTATGTTTTTTTTCCACTGACATCATGCTGCCAAAAACAGAGAAACCTGACCCTTTGGTAAATAGGCCAAAAGTCCCTCAACACAGTTCCAAGTTTAAATCAGTTCGTGAATAATACTGCCTCTTATTTGCCTGCAGTCAACAAAATGGTCAGTGCTGCTCACTTCTATCAGTATGTCTTTTTAAAAATCTATTTCATAAACCAGCTGAATAAGCTACATTGGTTTGAGGATTCATGTACATATATTGAAGTTAATTCTGTATCCTAAATGGTATGCTCTTGGGTTGAAAGCATTGATGTGGCTCTTGGTGAGCCTATCCTTGTTCCGAGAATGTTTGATTCTTCATTGTCAAAATCACTGCTATGAAGTTACCAGTACTTAAATACATGTTCTGTCTTGTTCAGAGAACAAGTTTATCTTGTTATGGAAGTCAGAGGCAAATGTCTGAGAGTCACTGCCAGCACATAAATGATTTGAGCCATATCAGTGTTCGCTTTGATTCCATTAGTGATGATGATAAGGTTATTAGAATATTTTCTTAGTGCTTCATCCAGGTTTTTAGAAAAAAGAACAGAGGATTTGTAAAAACTGGAGTATTATGGTTAATTGGACTATAAAACTTGCAGAGAAAGATAGTGTTCAAATAGAGTTATCTACCCAGCCAGAAGATACTGAATAAAAGTGCTGAAATTGATTATATCAGGATCAGCAAAGCAGAAGTCCTCAGATACTTCCCAAGACCTTACCACTCCAATTACAACAAACCTAAGGGCAGTTAATATCTTTAATCTGTCCACTGCTGCACGGTGCAGGAACCTGATATCTTTCTATAAAGCTTGATGTTTTTCAGCAAATAATACTTGAGTTGCTTCAACTCTGAGGCAATGATTAAGTGACGGGTTTAATAGCAAACCATAGAGACAAACGTTAGGAGTCAGGTGTCCTGTGAAATTTAGGGAAGGAAATGACCATACATGCTTTTGATAAATGCCATCTTGCAGTCTCTCTCTCATATAAGAACCAAATGAATTTTTCAAAACTAAAGCTGGAGTATTTTGGCCTTTTAGGAAAAGATCTGCTCAAAGACCAATTGAACATTCTTTTCTTGAATTAGATAAACGAGGGCAGAATCGGGTCTCCTGCCAGGCAGAGAAGTTGTCTGGTAGTCTTTGAAGGCAGTGAAAATGGTGACCACTACCATTTACTGTCCCAAGTTCTACCCCAGGGGCTGTCCCTGTGTTGTCACAACCCCCAAGGCTGAGGGTATCATTGTTGTGTTACAGATGGGAAAACTGAGCTCTCAGAAAGGTTAAATGACTCGCCCGGAGCCACAAATGGCAGAGCCAGAATTTACATCCAAGTCTGTCTATCTCTCCCTGGATCAGATTGTGACTTACGGAGTCTTAATTCTGGAAGGGAATTTAGAGGTAACAATTGACACCACTTATTTTTCAAGATGAGAAAATTGAGGTTTGTGAAAGCTTATTGTTCCCTGCTGTGTAAATGAGTTTCTTTTACTGCAAGTGTTTGAAGGGAATATAAATCCTAATGTTTCCAACCATGACCTGAGGGTCATATAATCCCGGAGTACTATATATTTTCATCTTTCTGCAGAATATTTCAGTTATTCTGGGGGCCATGGGGTGGGACAGTGCACTGGGGTGGGAGGCTTGCACTTAGGCTGAGAAACATAGATGAAACAATGTGATGGGGCTGCATGGTTAGCAGCTGTCCCTCTGCATCGGTGTCCATGGCATCCCCATTTCACATGCATCCTCTGTCCCCCCTCTTGACACTCCTGTCCCCAGGCCAAGAACACGCCAACATCTGGTGACAGACAATGGCATGCACAGAATTGTCATGAAAACCAGATAGCAAAAGAGATTGAAAGGCTTAGCCTAGAGTCTGTTCGTTGCCTTTTCATCTGCAGCAGACTGTGTTGTTTGTGGGTTTGTTCCCTTCCTTCCCTGTTGTATGGCTTCTAGGGCGTTAGGGACATTAACTAATTTTCAGGGTTGATTTAACACAGCATTAATGAATTAGAAAGGTTTCTTTGGAAAGCATTATGTTGAATAGCACAATATTTATCTTTTCCGTTCATAATCAAGATACATGTTACTGTTTCAAGTTCCAGGTCTTTAAAACCCTAATGCTTATATTTTTAAAGTGTTTTTCTTTGATACTGTTTGAAATACTTAGGATAATACTCAATTTAAAGAGATAATACTTCCAAGAGCCTCGAAAATTTCCATTTTGGTACAGTATCCAGTATATTCTCTGTAGTTATTTGTGTTGGTTCAATATGTAGCTGCTTTTACATTTATATGCAAACATGTTTATAGACATTTAATATATACAGTTGTCCAGTAGTTACATAACACTTCACCACACTGATTCTCCTGTAATATCATTCTGCCCTATCAAATGTTTAAGAGAAGCCACATTGAAATATTCTCCGGAAGGGTTTTTTTTTTTTTTCCTTATCTAAAGTTCAGTGTCTCCCAAAGCACCTTCAGGAGTCAGGCTGTCTGAGTGAGGCTGCAGAACTAGGAATGACTGAGGTAAGCTGTGTTGTGGCTTTGCCTGCTGTGAGTACTGACTGTCCACTCACGTTACCTGCAGTAATTGGACATATGCCTTGAAGTGAACTCCCCTGCTGGAGAAGAAAATGAACACTGTCTTTATGGTGTGTTTCGAGTCTTCCAGACTGCGTTAGATGAGGTTAGAATCGCCTGCCCCAGCGGTTCTCATGGTGTGGACCTCAGAATCCTGCATGTCCCCCAGACCATGTCGCCAAGTCCACAGGTTGAAACTGTTTTCACGATGCTAAGACACCACTGGTCTGTGGCACTGTGTTAGCGTTTGTTCAGATAGAGCAAAAACCATGGTGGGTAAAACTGCTACCATCCCCGTGTGAGGCAGGGCAGCGGTAGCTAACTGTACAAGCCACTATGCAGTCACACACAAAGAAAGGAACAATAATATCACTGAAAAATGACTTTGGCACAGCAGTAGAAATTATTAATTTCACGAAACCTCTATGGCTGATGCACTATGGTTATTCAACCTTCAGTTTTTGGAAGATACTTTCTTTAAGGAAATGAGTCTGACACCTCAGGAGAAACAACTGACAGTATGCGTTATTCAAGCAACATGCAAGGAGAACGTATTTCTTGCCGAAGATAAGATAGACATTTGTACATCATTCATATGCAGCTTCTGTATTTTCTGCACAGCAGCAGAACTTAGAGCCCTTGGCAAGCACTCTAGGCGAGGTAGCTGCCCAGTAACTATGGCTTTGTACTGTGTGAGGCTGGGGAAGATCTTTGGGGAGAGACTTCTGCTCTCTGGTTCCTCACTCTCTAAAGTGGCCTGCCTAGAGCCAGGGAGTTAGTAAGGGGAGACGAATACCTCACCTTGATCTCTTCTGTAGAATTAGGGAATGTTAACGTGTAGATGCCATTCGTGGTGTGTCCTGATTTGAATACTTCAGCACAGTCTCTGAAACTGATTTGTTCTTCTTTAGCAACAGTGGGGTCCTTAGCTGCTTTTAAAAAATAGTAAGGCATTTAAACGGAGTTCATGAAAAGACAAAGGCTTGTTATTTCAAGACCCAATCATTTGGTGAGTTTTATGACTTTGGAATTCTTAAGTAAGCAAAAGGCTATACCACTTTTTTAACCTTTCTAGAAAGTTTCCTTTCAGACTGTTTTCTTCTTAATTCTCAAAAGATTGATACTTACTTTTTGGTCATTAATTCCATGTAATTATAATACTTCAAATAATCCAAACTTCCTTTGCTGATCATCAATTACATGTAATGCAAGTACTTCACAATCACATAAATTAAATTATTACTTTTGAAGATCTTTCATCTTGAGTAGAATAGGGTAAACTTAGTATGGAAGAATTTAAAAAGAATGTCCCTAAACACTGTTATCTGTATCATGACCCCATTGCCTGCCCCTTCAGGCCATTTTCCCACTGAGGACATAGTGGGGTGCAGTGACACATCTCAGCTTACCGCAACCTCCTCCTCCCAGGTTTAAGTGATTCTCCTACCTCAGCCTCCCAAGCAGCTGGGATTGCAGGTGCCCACTACCATGCCCAGCTAATTTTTGTATTTTTAGTAGAGACAGGATTTCACCATGTTGGCCACGCTGGTCTCCAACTCCTGTCCTCAAGTGATCTGCCTGCCTCAGCCTCCCAAAGTGCTGGAATTAGAGGCGTGATCCACCACACCTGGCCCTTCCCTCCAATATATAAGAGACGCTGCAAAGTGAAACAATAATAAGGAAGGCAAAATGTGCTTAAGAACCTGGCAAGATAAGGGAACTAGCATCTCTTAAGTGCCAGTGTATTATCTCATTTAATCTTAATGGCCATCCCATGGGTCTGATATTATTTTTCCCATGTAAAACCTAAATAAATGAATATCTGCTGTGGTTTAGTAATTTGCCCAGTCTCATCCTTCTAATTAATGATGGAACTAACTAAAAGTAGGCTCTTTACTGCCATGAATCAAAAGTATGCTTGGGGTGTTTGCTTCATAATAATTAGTATAACATATATTTCCCCTTCTCTTCTTCCTTCATTTTAATTGGTAGATATTTCATATGAAATATATGAGAAATAGCACCTTTTCTGAAAGGTGAGAATTTTTTAGTCTTTTGAGTGTTTTACTGACTAAAGGTTATTAACGCTGAAGAAAGCATGATATGTAAACTTACAGTTTGATGTGGACATCATAGTCAGTAAGTTATTAACTGTCTCCATGAGATCATGTTGCTGCTTTTGAAGAACTGAATTATTCACCGTGGCAGTCACTATTTTTTTTTCTAGTTCTTCAATGATGGAATTTTGCTTGGATACTAACACCTGTAGCTGATCTTTCTCTTCTTTTATTGACTGTAGTTGGATGATGTGCTTGTCTTCCATAGCTAGCACCTTCTTTTCTAGGAAACTTGTAAGGAAAAGAATTGTTAGTTAGTGAAGGCTATTCTAATGAAATATTTTATATTTATTGAATTTCTACTTCTCCAAGGTACTCTGTTAAGTTATTGTAGTGGTTATAAAGTAATATGATGTTACCAGAGCCCTAAGGAATCTCTGAAACTTGCTGAGAAGATTAGATATATAAATGTGTGTATATATGTAAACGTATAAGCATATATGTATGTACATGCGGACTTATGCATACACACAAGAAAAGGTACCCCATCTGGTCCAGGATAGGTGGGATATGGGTGTTTTTTGTATTAGAGGCTACAGCGCTCAGAAGAAAGGTGCTGCCCTTTCAAGCTTAGTGCTCATGAAGTGCTTTTTTGAGAAGGGAGAGTTTCAACTGGGCTGGACCCTTGGGTAGGATATTAGCTTTCTCCTAAACTATTTATATTTTAATATTAATCCTAATGATAATAATAGCACTTAATGCTATGTGAGAAATACTCCTTCACGGGGAGGTGAATACTTCTCCCAGACTCAAGTCCTGGCTTACCAGCCCTGCGACTTGGAACAGTTTACTTAGTCACCCTATGCATTAATGTCCTCACCTGTTAATTAGGATACTATCACCTAGGTCATGGGGTTGGTGTGAGGAACAAATGTGTTTTAAAATGTAAATGCTGGCCGGGCGCGGTGGCTCACGCTTGTAATCCCAGCACTTTGGGAGGCCGAGGCGGGTGGATCACGAGGTCAGGAGATTGAGAGTATCCTGGCCAACACGGTGAAACCCCGTCTCCACTAAAAATACAAAAAATTCTCCAGGCGTGGTGGCGGGCGCCTGTAGTCCCAGCTACTCTGGAGGCTGAGGCAGGAGAATGGCGTGATCTCGGGAGGCGGAGCTTGCAGTGAGCTGAGATCACGCCACTGCACTCCAGCCTGGGCGACAGCGAGACTCCGTCTCAAAAAAAAAGAAAAAAAAAATGTAAACGCTTAGACTAGCGCCTGTCATACATTAACACTCAATGAATGTTTGTTAACGTTAATATAGACATTATTATTCCCATTCCCAATGAGGAAATTGAAACTTAGGGACATTGAGGGCCAGGCTCAGTGGCTCACACCTATAATCCCAGCACTTTGGAAGGCTGAGGCAGGTGTATCACTAGAGTCCAGGAGCTTGAGAGCAGGCTGGCCAACATGGTGAAACCCTCTCTCTACTAAAAATACAAAAATTAGCTAAGCGTGGGGGTACATGAATGTAATCCCAGCTACTCAGGAGGCTGAGGCAGGAGAACTGCTTGAACTCGGGAGGTGGAGGTTGCAGTGAGCTGAGATTATGCCATTGCACTCCAGCCTGGGCAACAGAGCGAGACATCATCTCAAAAAAAAAAAAAAAAAAAAAAAAAGAAATGTAGGAAGAATGAATCACATACCTAAAGTCACACACAGCAGGTGGCAGGGGCAGAATACAATCCCAGAACTTTCTGACTCTGAAATCTGCTTCTCTCCTTTTAATGTGGCCCTATTCCTTCTCTAAAAAATCTAACCAGCACTATCGCATGTACTTAATACATAACAGTTAATATGTGAGCCAAGCCCTTGAAAAGCTTTTTTTTTCTTTTTTTGAGATGGAGTCTCGCTCTGTCACCCAGACTGGAGTGCAAGGGTGCCATCTTGGCTCACTGCAACCTTCACCTCCCAGGTTCAAGCGATTCTCCTGCCTCAGTCTCCCGAGTAGCTGGGACTACAGGCGCATGTCACCATGTCAGGCTTTTTGTATTTTTAGTAGAGATGGGCTTTCACCGTGTTAGCCAGGATGGTCTCGATCTCCTGACCTCGTGTTCCGCCCGCCCCTGCCTCCCAAAGTGCTGGGATTACAGGCATGAGCCACCACGCCTGGCAGAAAAGCTTTTTAAAAATTATTTAGAGAGCTGGTAAAATTATGCCATGTAAGTCCTAAGATATTTTATTAATGGTTATATAGTTTGCCTTCCTAATTTCAATTTATAAACATACGTTGCTATAAATATGTTCAATGAAGAGCATACCACTTTTAAACTAAAAATAGCTCCTGTCCATTAAGCCAGAGGAAACAAATCCAAGAGAGTAGAGACTATGTATTTGAGAATGTTAACTGTTTCCCAGGAACAAACTCAAAGACATGCACAGTCAAGGTATTTGGCAGGGTTTTTTGTTTTTTGTTTTTTGTTTTGAGATGGAGTCTTGGAGTCTCGCGCTGTGGCCTGGGCTGTTGTGCAGTGGCGCGATCTCAGCTCGCTGCAACCTCCGCCTCCCGGGTTCAAGCAGTTCTCCTGCCTCAGCCTCCTGAGTCGTTAGGATTACAGGCGTGCCACCACGCCCAGCTAATTTTTTGTATTTTTAGTAGAGACGTGGTTTCATTATGTTGTCCAGGCTGGTCTCGAACTCCTGACTTCCTGATCCGTCCACCTCGGCCTTCCAAAGTGCTGGGATTACAGGCATGAGCCACCGTGCCTGGCTGGCATTTTTTTTTTTTTTTTAATAAGATACAAGAGGAAAATTGGATAGCCTGACACTACATTATTCAGCACCTAAAGAGGCTTTCTGTGATCATTGCAGGAAAAGCAGCAACTAAAGATGTTTCAATATCTTCATTTTGTTTGTACAAGGCCAGTAAATAAAGCTTTCAAAATATAGACACTTTTAAAAATAGAAAAACAGTGACCAGATGTCAGATTCCTCTCTCTGACATTTTCCTTCCAATATAAAGTTTAGTACACATGAATTTGCATATTGCAAAGTTTTGTTTTAAAGGAAGGGGACCTCATATTCCCTTTTCTGAGTCCCGTATAAGTCAGCTATCTTATTTAATAATGAAATATGTCAGTGATGGCATCTTTATGTTTCAGAATTATTTTCTGTCTACTAACAAGTTACCACAGCTTCTGTTAATGTCACATTAGAAGCTGGTGAAATATTCTATACATTTCACTAGCTTTTCTGCGAAGGCATATGAAGAGCAGAGAAACATTATTTTCCCACCTGCTTGATAAAGAAACCTTGAACCGGCCATTTAACACTGCTGTGAGTTATCTGAAGCCTCCTGAGTCACGTTGCACTTACTTTCCTAGGAACCGAAAGCATGTGAAATTGACATACACGTTTCACTGAGTGATAGTTGGGTTCAGACCACGTCTTACCTTCCGTTTAACAGAGATGTATTGAACACCTACCATGTACGAGGTGTTTTTTAGGGTTTTGGAGAAAAATCAAGAAATGAAAGCATCATGAACCATAGTCTTAAGCCTGCGGAAATTTAGATGTTTTGATGGTCTTCACATCATCAAGCTAAAAAGACAAGGCTATGAATGTCTCCCTTGAGGAAAAGCTACCCTTGTGGCCATGTAAGGTCTGTAAATAGAAGTTATCACAGGGAATACATATGAAGATCACGGTATCACTGAAGAGAAAATGGAGACCCTGAGAAGTCACCTTTGGTGTCACGAGCACCTTCAGGTGCAAGGAAGGAGCCTTAGGCTGGGAATCCCACCTCTGCACATGGCTTCCTGTGTCACATGGGCAGCCATCCTGCTGTGGACCTCAGGTGCATGTCTGTCTAGGTGAATATCTATCTAAATAAAGCTCTATGTAAAATGAAGGCATTCGATTTCATGGCCTCTCAGGCCCCTTTTAGTTCGAATGATCTGGTAAATCCACCTTTTTTTGACAGTAACATTTTCTGACTCTTTAACCCTGCAAACAATATTAACCAGCCAAGGAACTGGCTACCCATTACATGTCTCGCCCATAAGCAATAACAATCAGTATTAATAATAATTATTAGATATTCAATTGTAGCTCTTAAATGTATTCCAGCCCCCTGATCGTTGTAAATTAGTATGTAATTTTCGAGAGATGGGGGTCTATCTTTGTTGCCCAGGTTGGTATCAAACTCCTGGGCTCAAGCGATCCACCTGCCTCAACCATCCAAATAGGAGGGATTACAGGTGTGTGCCACCACATCTGGCTAATTTTTGTATTTTTTGTAAAAATGAGTTCTCATTATGTTGCCCTGGCTAGTCTCAAACTCCTGGCCTCAAGAAATCCTATCACTCCCAAAGTGCTGGGATTATAGGCGTGAGCCACTGTGCCTGGCTTGAATCTATTCTATAAAGAAAGCAATTGCACTTTTGGGGAATTATAAAAGATTATTTAAAATGTGGTTTGTCCAATGTGAAACACCATTTGCATATTTTTGTAATGATATACTTGCAAATAAAATCATAGGCCAGTCAGAATTTAAGGTAGAAAACACAGCATGCAGAACTCATACACCTGTAAAATCATCAGCACTATTTTCTTTTTTTATTATTTATAGCTGTTGGTGAAAAAAACCTTTTTATTTCCTTTCATATCTGTGACAAAAAAATACGATTTCTACAGCTGATGAGAAAAAGCTTATTCTTCCTACAGGCATAGTTGAAAGCCAATATGATTGGAAAAATATTTGCAAAGATGATATTTGGGGAACATAATTGACCCAAATTGGTAGTTTTAGCATTGTAGCATGGTAAATTTGAAACTCAAGTGGGGAAACAGTATTCAGTATTAGGGTATGTTCTACAAACTGGACATATCCTAGGTTTGTCATGGACATCATTGTATAACAGGCAAGAGAAAAGTAATCTCCACCTCCCATGTGTTCCGGGAATCACTGCAGCATTTTGAAGAGAGCATTACTACATAAGACTATTTTAAGAAAACGACGCCAGGTACGGTGGCTCATGCCTGTAATCCCAGCACTTTAGGATGCTGCGGTGGGCAGAAGGCTTAAATTCAGGAGTTTGAGACCAGCCTGGGCAATATGGCAAAACCTTGCCTGTACTAAAAAAAAAAAAATCAGCTGGGTGTGTGACACATGCCTGTAGTCACAGCTACTCAGGAGGCTGACATGGGAGAATCACCTGAGCCCAGGAGGCTGAGGATGCAGTAAGCTGAGATGGCACCACTGCACTCCAGCCAGGGCAACCAGAGTGAGACCCTGTCTCAAAAAAAAAACACAGAAAAGAAAATGAAATTAGCAGGATTGTTATATCTCAATGATTGGTCTCAAATGTTCATTTACTGTTTGTAGAGGAGAAATCTGAAACATGAAAGAAAAATATTTGAATTTTAAAAATCTATTTGCTTTTCAAAACCCTAAATCAATAATGACTTAAACTTGGTATCCAAAGGACAGAAAGAATTATTTCAGCTTAGTTCTTGATTAACAGTAAAGAACAATTATTGAACAAGAAGTTTATCATTTTTGGTTAAGAATAAAGAATTATTTAAATTGTCAAATAGGATATATTGTTATAGCCATGTTCCATGTTGTATATACATGTCTTCATTAAAAACAAGGAAATAGGCACACCAGGTATGTGCATAAAATTATCCTCTTTTGTCCCAAGTGGAACAGACCTATGAAAACAGTCCCCACCTATCACCTACAATTTTTTTTCTATTGTTGATCTTGAGATTTTTCTATATTTTATTTAAATATTAATATAATCATGTTTAATATTTTTGGTTTTAATTTATCGTGTGTTTGAAGAGGAAGCATTGGATCATAAAATCTGCATTAGCTTACAGTATAAGTGTAGCTTTCATACTATAGACCATTCTGCATTGAGTGAAGCTAAGTCCCCAAGGGCAAAGGATCTTGGTCAAGTTAATACTGAAATAAAATGCCTGGGCCAGTGGTTCTTTCACTCCACAACACTAGCTGTATTTTTATCATAGATTAGCATGTATAATACTGAGGCAGGGTTTGGAGGATTACTCTAAGTGGATCTTTAAGGGGCCAGGGAATGGAAGGTAAAATCCAGGACTGTGTTAGGAGATCTGTGCCTGTGCAGGAATTTTCTCCAAGCCCTCTCCCTTCTCCTCCCTCATGAGGTTTCTGACCCTTACACTAGACATGAAGAAACTCACCATTCTGATAATTTATCATTTGAGACCGACTTTCATATCTGGAAAGTGTGCAGTCCTGAATTATAAATGTTTTAGTACTGTTATTACCTGTTCTTATCTTGCAATTTGTTTATTTCACTGGTCTGGTCCAAAATCTGTTTTTCCAATTTGTTTGTCGAGAGGGAGTGTTCCAAGAGCTGAAGTTCAAGTCTCGTGGTCTGATTTAATACCTAAATGTAACAAAATGAAGTTCCTATTAATTATTTTTTAATTAGTTTAACTTTCTAACTTCCTTTTCATTAAAGTACCCAAGCTACAGGAAAACATAACAAAAACATTATTTATTAACCCAAGTATCTTATTTTGGCATATTTTTCATTTTCAGAAAAGGCTCAATGTCTTAGATCACATCTGAGTGTGTTAAACCTTTTTACTCTTTTCCCCACGTCTCTATTTTTTTTTTTTTTTTTTTTTTGAGATGGAATCTCGCTCCATTGCCCGGGGTGGAGTGCAGTGGCATGATCTCGGCTCACTGCAACCTTCGCCTCCCGGGTTCAAGCAATTCTTCTGCCTCATTCTCCCCAGTAGCTGGGATTACAGGTGCGTACCACCATACCCAGCTAATTTTTTATATTTTTGGTACAGATGGGGTTTCACCATGTTGGCCAGGCTGGTCTGGAACTCCTGACCTCAAGTGATTCACCTGCCTCAGCCTCCCAAAGTGCTGGGATTACAGGCATTAGCCACTGCACCCGGCCATTATGTCTCTATCTTGGAAAGTGGTTAGTAGTTCTGGACAATGGGGTTTGTGCCAAATAATAAATGTTATTTTTCTAGTCTGCCATATTTTATTTCATACAATGAGACAAGTAGGAGTATAAAATGGTCATATTTCATAGGTCAAAAGTATTTTCCCTTTGCTGAAAACAAAATGCTATTCTCATATTTATTTGTCACTAGACAGAGAGATTGGAAGTCACATGCTTCCATTATATAAAAATATAGAAAATTTTTAGCCTGGGATTTCCTCATTTGTCACCACTTGTTTAGACTTTTATTTCTTCTTGCCATTTCTCCTTCCTGTTTTAAAACTTGTTTGAACCAATCGAAGCCGTATAGCGTGAGTGTGAAGCGGAGCCTCAGCCTTGCTGTGCGGGCCTTTGTGACCTACTGCGTGGCATGAGCAGTGCCGCTCTCCCGTGGATTCTCTAGCCCCTGGTTGCCCTTCAGCAGGAAGAATCGATTACTCACTTCCTCCATGTCATGCTTATTCAGGATGTGATATCACATGCAAATGTCAGTCAGCATTGTTGCCAAGGAACCGGGGGCCTTGAAAGAATCATTGTTTGCTGGTGTCTTTATGTCATTTGCAGGAGCCTTGGCTGGTCCACAGCGTGGGTTTCAGGGATGGTCTTATCCTTAGAGCTGGTTTAGTTCTTATCACAAAAAGTCTTCTGTGAGAATAAAGTCCTTGGCCAACATAAGGTTTTGTTTGGGTTTTAATGTTAACACCTGGAATATAGATTTGGCCTACGTCTTCTTTGAGTCCAAACATTCTATGTTGGTTATTTCTAAAAGGACCTGGAAAATTGTGTCCTGTTTAATTCATAAGGGTTATAACATGAGTAAAATTCCGTGGGGAGGCAGGGAAGGATGGCATATAAGTCATGATTGGCCCAACAGTAATTGTAACCATTTTCACATCACTTTTCTGGAGAGCATCAAACCGCTGGACCAGCCTGAAGGCCTCCATCTGCAGGGGACTGTAAATTACCCAGGCCAGGTAATGATCTCTCATTCCTTTTAAGATATGAGACCTCCAGCCACCCATTGTTGCTCAATTTGATTGTCTCTCATTCTGACACGCTTGGAGAATCTTGCTTCTAATCAGAAATTTTCAGATTTGAATTTAAGTCTATTTCACAAAATCAGTAACTGCTCAGCAAGTACCTTCAAACAGAGTGGGTACATAATTCAGTTTCTTTGCAGCCTTCCTTAAGCTCAGCCATTTTTCTTTTTTTTTTTTTGAGACAGAGTCTCACTCTGTTGCCCAGGCTGGAGTGTGGTGGCACCATATCCGTTCACTACAGACTCTGCCTCCCAGGCTTAAGCACTTCTTGTAACCTCACTAAGCCTCCCAAGTAACTGGGTCTACAAGTGCACACAAGCACGCCTGGCTAATTTTTTTTTTTTTTTTTTTGTTGGTAGAGATGGGGTTTCACCATGTTGCTCAAGCTGGTCTCAAACTCCTGATCTCAAGCGATCCACCCACCTTGGCCTCTCAAAGTGCTAGGATTATAGATCTGAGCAAGCGTGCTCAGCTGGCTCAGCCATTTTCATGTGTTCAGTTGGGCTTCACATGGAAAAACTGCTGACTTTCCATCTGTTTTCTTATTTTCCTGTTATCCTGGATAACATGATATCTAGTTTCACAATAGGCGTTTTTTTTTTAAATCATATGACGCAACACAAGTACATCAAATGCTATGAAGTCTCTGACCGCTATAGGATGTAGCAAGGTTTGCATTGCTGCTCTGTCCTAACACTTTTTCATTACTATTATTATTTTTTATTTTTTTAAATTTTTGCCAAGCTCCCATGCTTGGATCTAACTATTATTTTAAAATATAAGAAATGTTATAGTTTAAAAATGCTTATGAGACATTTTTTGGATGAGCTATTCAATTACCCATCAGGGTTAGTATCAAAAGGTGGGGCATGTGACTTAATCATTACTAATTTATTTTAATAGGTTGGTGCAATTTTGCCATTGAAAGTAATGGTGGCCAGGTACGGTGGCTCACGCCTGTAATCCCAGCAGTTTGGGAGGCCAAGGCAGGTGGATCAACTGAGGTCAGGAGTTCGAGACCAGCCTGGCCAACATGGTGAAACCCTGTCTCTACTAAAAATACAGAAATTTAGCCAGGTGTGGTAGCCTGCACCTGTAATCCCAGCTACGCGGGACGCTAAGGCACGAGAATCGCTTGAACCCGGGAGGTGGAGGTTGCAGCAAGTCGAGATCACACCATTGCACTCCAACCTGGGCAATGCAGTGAGACTCTGTCTCAAAAAAAAAAAAAAAAAAAAAAAAATGTAATGGCAAAATCTGCAGTTACTTTTGGTCCAACCTAATAATAATTCGCTTTAGATATATATTGATATATTGACTTTTAAATCTTTAGTTTTTATGACTTCCTAGGATTTAAATTTTTAGTACCTTATGATCCATTATGTAAAATATTTATGTATGTTTTTCCTGAACTGTTGTGATATTGTGGAAAGACCTGGTAATCAAGTAATTTGTTATTCTATTCTCTTATCTGTAAGTCTTTTGTTAATCTATCATTTCGCTACTGTTTTCTCTGACCTCATCCAACCATTTTTAGGAAGACAATGAAAGAACAGCTGTGTCCTTCTAGAATGAGTCTTACGAGAGTGGCAGGGCTTATGGCATCTCCCCTCTCATGTCCTCTCCTGGCTGACGTCTAGCGTTTCTTGATCCTTTTAGCTGAAGTAGCATTTAGGAATAATATGGAGTGGGGATTGTTTCACTTAAATCTGCTCTTTTTTTAAAAGCATTCCTTATAGCCCAGAGTAGGAAGCCACTGACTTCAGAAGCATGTAAAGAAGCCAGGATGAGGAGTCAGAAAGCGGGCTTGGCCGCCGAGAGTCAGGACCACGGCCTTGAGCTTGGGCGTCTGCATTTGTACTGCTAATAGCAGCTTTTCCCTTTCCCACCCAGGCCGTTCGCTGCGTCACATGTTGTGCATCATTTAGCATGTCTCTCGGTGAATTTTCTTATTTTGAAATTTTCCTATTTTGCTGTTATTTTACTAGTTTCTTTCTTTCTTTCTTTCTTTTTTTTGAGTTGAAGTCTCACTCTGTTGCCCAGGCTGGAGTGCAGTGGCACGATCTCAACTCACTGCAGCCTCTGCCTCCTGGGTTGAAGCAATTCTCCTGCCTCAGCCTCCCAAGTAGCTGGGATTGCAGATGCCCGCCACCGCACCTGGCTAATTTTTTTGTATTTTTTAGTAGAGACGGGTTTTCGCCATGTTGGCCAGGCTGGTCTCGAACTCCTGACCTCAGGTGATCCACCCATCTCGGCCTCCCAAAGTGCTGGGATTACAGGCGTGAGCTACTGCGCCTGGCCACTAGTTTACTATTTCAGTCTTCTTTCTGTTATTATTAATCACTAGCTCATAGAATCTCACAGTGGAAAGAGAACTTAGCAATCACTTGTCTGGCCCAACCCTTTATATTATTTGAGGCCCAGAAAAGGTGAGTGCCTCATTGTGATGCATTTATTTGGTTAGTGGCGGACCTGGAGCCATGGCAGCGCTCAGGGCTCTTGCTGGGGCGTGCACCATCTTTTCTGTGGCTGGACGCTTCTCACTGTCCCACTTGTCTCCTTCTCCATAAGCTCATTCCACAGGCTGTGTTAGCGGTTGAGATTCAGGTTTTATCTTAACTCAAGAGTTAGATTTAAGGCCAGAGTTTCTAGCTCTTTGCCTCAGTGCTTTTCATTTCTCAAATGTTCAAAGACTTTAGGACTTAGAAATGGAAAATGATCCCCAGAGTCCAGAAAGCACCAGGGAGACAGAGGGGGTATTCATCTTGCAGTGGTTGGGATGCGTGGCATGAAAATGACTCACATGTCTTCAGTAGATAGAACACATGAAATTTAAACTCAGTATTAAAAACAAAAACAGATTTACTGATTTTTAATTCATAAGCAGCCATACATCCTTAATTTCTTATCAATTCATTCCTTTTCTCCTGTGGTGGTGCTTTCTTTAGTTTCTCATGCCTTCATTGAGGAAGCTCCTGACGCGACTGAGTGCTAGTCTCTAGCTGCAGAGACACCGTGTGCTTTATGTGGCATTACTTACTTGGGCTTCCACATCAGTTAACTTCCGTGTTTGCTCCGCTGTTTGGTTCAACAGGTTTGTCCCTATTTCTATCATCACAGCCGTCTGGTTCTGTACTGCATTCTGCTGTATCTCTACCATTTCTTTTTTCATGTTGTCCTGGATATAATTCTCAAGCTAGAAAAGAACAGTGTTAGAAGGCAGTCATTAGTCAAATGACCGGAAACCTGATTCCTAAATGTTTGTCATCTCCTCCCTATCTTTAAAAAAAAAAAAAAAATCTATTAAAAGACTTGTACCTTGCCTTCCTTTTGGAATCTTACTATTTTTTTTTTTATCATTAGGAAAATACAGTGTGATTTTATTTTTATGCAAAATCTGGCAACTTAGTCACATCATGTAAAGGAGGGAGACAAGCTCCTGGTTGCTTCTGTGTTCTTCTAGAAGTCCATGTCATGGCAGGCCACAGAGGGTGGTGAGGGCAGCCACAGGGACTGCTGGGTGCTGCCACTGTGGGGTTGTGTCTGTCCTACCCAGCTGCAACTCTGACCATGCAGTCAGGAAATGATAATTTGACACAAAGAAGCATCACTATTTCTCTCACATTCTAGACTTTTGGTTTCTCCACATAGACTTGAGAAGACACTCTAAGACAGCATATAAGGAGAGGAGCAGCCTTTTGATTTTCCTTTTAACCTACGGAATCACCACTCAGTTCCACATTCTCTGGGGTCTTCCCCACCTTCCTCCGTATTGAGTTAATTCGACCTGTTAAATTTTTCCTAACATGTATGCATTTTTCACAGTTTTGTCATTTCATGTATCAAGCAAACTTTTAATCCCACCTTGGTCCATTTATCACCTAACGTGCCATGGGCTGGTTCTTCTCTCCCTCAGTTACTAAAGATGATGATCACGCCGACTAATTTTAGCATTAACTGAAACACAAGAGAAGGAAGAAACTCATTTCACTGCCATTGGGATAGCTATCCCTGTCTATGGCGGTAAAATTATATGATTATGTATAACTGCAAGACAACTCAGTACGTGGGAAGAGCCTTTGGGCTTGGAGCCAGGGAAGCCTGCCCTCTGCTTTATAGTCTTGGTTCTAGGAAAGTTGCTTAACCTTTTGGGACCCTAGTTTCCTCATATGTAAAATAGGGTTTCTGGTTGGTCAGAGGAGTGTCTTAAAGAGGGGTTAAGCTGTGCTTTTAAAGTCATTGTGTATGCGTAACTCCAGATACTTAGCGTTTAGTTTCCTTTCTTCTTCTTCTTCTTTTTTTTTTTTTTTTTTTTAATAATCTAATGATGGGAACCATTATTCCATTCACTGGTCCAAAGTATAAGCTCGTGAGTGCAGAAACCATGTTTTCTTCCTTTTCACATAGTGTAACAAACATTGTTTATTACATTGAATAATTGAAAGATGATTATAAAACTGGTTCTGGTGCCCTCCTTTAAAAACTTAGAATTCTTTATAGGGAAACCATTCGTGGAGTCAGTCATCAGACATGATTTCCCCCAAAATGTTAACCACTAAATAATTCTGTGCTTTCTGTCTTTAAGAGTAGGGAAATAGGTTGGGAAGGGTAGAGTTTCTCTCTTAGAGCTTCTTTGTTGATGCATTTCATAGATTGTGTCTTGTGACTGGTATCAGATGGTTTTAGGATTAGGCTGGAACTATAAGTTTCCTGTTTCCGATGCCCCCTCGCCATCGACTCTGCCCCACTTCTCTGAGCTCCCAGCTCCCTGCATGCCCCTCAGCCTGGTCACTAAGGCTGCCTCCCTGGCAGTCGTTCTCCCGTGGATATTGGATGGGTCAGATGAGCAGGATGCATGAGAGGCACAGTCAGCCCTCCATCTGTGGCCTCCACATCTACGGGTTCAACCACACCATCAATATATTTAAAAAAAAAAAATAACAATACAACAATAAAAAACAAAAATTGCAAAACAATACAGTATAGCAACTATTTACATGGCATTGACATTGTGTTAGGTATTCTAAGCAACCTCGAGATGATTTAGAGTATACGAGAGGATGTGTATAGGTTATATGCAGATCTACCCTGTTTTACGGAAGAGGCTTGAGCACCGTGGATTTTGGTATTCTCGGGGATCTTGGAATCAGTCCCCCACAGACATCAAGGGACAGTTGTACTAGAGCTCCAAGCATGTGTAAAATCATTGTGTTGAAATGTTACTCAAGCCATCCACCCGCCTCAGCCCCCCAAAGTGCTGGGACTACAAGCGTGAGCCACCACATCTGGCTGAAGCCTTAGTTTTCCATATGAACCAAAACAGAGTAGACCACTACTTTAAAAAATTAAAATATTAAAAACTTTTTAAAAATTTAAAAAAATTAAAAATCAGTCACTGATACCCGGCAGGCCAGCAACCATCTCTATTATAGGCTTCATAAAATGTGAAGAGTCTGAAATCTTACTAACCCTTTCTCAGAGTTAGCTCAGGCTTTTTAGTTTGTGTGATCTTTCTTAATTCATTCTTTCTCCTTCCTCCCCTGCCTTTATAAAACTGTAACTTTTGTGATTGAAATAAACTATTTAAAAGAAGCCATAAATAGCACTTCGTAATTCTCCCCTCCGCTCATCGCCATGGGAGTAATGGAATTTTTGAGGTTGCAGTTAAAGCTGTGTGTCACCCAGAGGCACTGTCTTAGTTACTCCTCACACCACCCCAGCCAAGATAATATTTAAAAAGTTTCATTCCGGGAGGCTTGGAACTATAGAGATAGACTCCAGCTGGAGTTTAGTTTAAGCCCATACTCAGAAATAATAATTTACAAAGTGGTATAAATAAAAAGTCTTAACCTCCTTCTTGATTTCAGTACTTAAGAGCTAAATAAAAATTATTGTATTTTGTCACTCTAAATCATACAACCAGAGAGGGAAAATGAATCCTCTAATACTGCCTTCCCCCATTTCTAGAGCTACTGAGTCAGATGTGTTTGCAACTCTCCAGAGATATGAGAGGATTGTTTATAATTGAAAACTTAAAGTCAAATTCCAATTTGAAATTAAACTTAGGAACTTTGAAAGACATACAGGCCCAATTTTAAAAAATAAAATTTCTTAACCTGCCGTATTGTTTTCTAAACATAAAAAGAATAGAATGCAAGATCCTTTTTAAATTGCTACTTTTTAGCTATTCAGGATGACTAAGTATACGTTCACAGTGGGTGAGCTAATGTGTGTCCATTTATGTTAATCTTACATAAAAGCAGATTACAAATACACATGATGTGTGTATATACAGATAGGTATATAGCATATATGTATATAGCGTCTATAAATATATACAGCTCTTGAAGCATGTATCATTTAAATAAAAGAAAATTCTGTGTGATACTGACTGCATTGCTAATTAATTGAAGTCTTTGGGAGAAGAATGGAACAGAACCAAAAATGTGCAGTAGTAGACATTTTGTGTTGATTTAAAAAGATATTTGAGCCAGTCGTGATGGCTCATGCCTGTAATCCCAGCACTTTGGGAGGCCGAGGCAGGAGGATTGCTTGCTCTCAGGAGTTTGAGACCAGGCTGAGTAACATGGTGAAACCCATCTCTACAAAAAATACAAAAAAAAAAAGAATTAGCTTGGCCTGGTAGTGCGAGCCTGTAGTCTCAGGTACTGGGGAGGCTGAGGTGGGAGGACTGCTTGAGCCCAGGAGAGCAAGGCTGCAGTGAGCCATGATCGTGCCACTGCACTGCAGCTTGGGCGACAGAGTGAGACCTTGTCTCAAAAAAAGAAAAAAATTAAAATTAAAAATAAAAATACTTATGTTCTTACTCTTGACGTCATTAAATTAAGGTTTTAAGAGAAATATATGATGTGACAGTCAGGTACTCTTTAAAAACAAGGAAGAACACTGTATATGTAGCCCCAGAAACACTAGCGACAGGAACAGCCACAGTAATGGTAGGTACTGTTTCTTGGTTGCCGGCACTGCCTGTGCTGTATGGGAATCGCTGTGTCGGTATCCCAGGCGCCTCACATCAGCACAGGTGGATGCAGGGCTGAGCACTGGAATGACCCTCAGCAAAATGTTAGCTCAACCCAGAGGCCGCTTCATACTTTTCCAGCCTTTTAAGAGCCAAAAGTGATATATCTCAAAATTGGCTTGAGTATGCCTTCCAATTCCAGGCTTCACAATGCCTTAAGAAAACAGACAGACCACCCACCCCTCAGTGGAGGGCCATTTTTACCACCAGAAAAGCCCAGAATTAAAGATGACCAATGCCAATTCTATCTTCTGGGAGCATCCTGACAAAAGAATCTGTGTTTTCTTCCAAAGATTAGTAGTAATTTTTAGAGATACAGAAAGACTATGGATGTCCATCATATAGTATAAAAATGAACATTTCCAAATAAAGATCTCCCATTTAATGTAGCCTTTCCATAAATCACCACGTATCAAGGATAATGAGAACAAACCTAGAAACAAAGCCATCTGGCTCATCCACTTGGATAGACAGACCTTGAAATTTCCCTGTCTCTTGACCTTGATGAATTAGTTATTTTCTAGTTTATTGTCCTAGAATGTCTTTCTGTTTAGTGTCTCTCTTATTTTTACTGGCTGTGACTGAAACCCAGAAATATAGAAGCCTGCCCAGAAATATGAAATTCCATTCTAAGTATAAGGAAGTCTTAGTACAAGAAAAAAAAAAAAAAGCCAACCCAGTAAATAAGCCATCCTCCACTGGTAGCACCAAACTCCACTTGCCTTTGGAGAATGTTTCCCATCCCTGTCATCTGCACCGAACTGCTCTCATCAAAACAGTTCCAAGATACTTGAACCTCCCGTGGGAGGGGACCCGGCTCTTTCCAATTTCACATGCATAGCATGTGAAACATATTCATGTTTCGCAGGAATGTTTGCCATCGACTTCATATCTGAGGAGGATTATGCCATGAGCGTGATCTGTCGGCACACGTGTCTGAATAGGTCCCGCTGTATATGTGTGCGAGGACAGTGTGTGTTCATTTTGTCCTCTTCTTGATGGTTGACACAGTCAGCAAAGTGTGGGGCCTTGGGCTGTTCTTCCTTTCTCAGAACTCAAGTGAGTTATGCAAGTTTAACATTGAGGGCCACAGCGATCCTTCTAGCTGCATGGTTTGCTGCTCAGTGTTATTTGATTGCTAAAAGAGTTGCGCCCCAGACATAGTCTTTAAAACTTGGCAGCGCATCGAAACTCAAGCAACCAGAATGAAATATTTTAATGCAACATATATATATATATGTTTACATTAATATATATATATATATTAGTGCAAAATATGTTCTGAAGTTTTTTATTACTCCCACAACGTTTTGAATGATCAAATTTGACAGGAAAAATAGGTCCATTTGTGAGGCAACTATGGCAGATTGATTACACATTTAAAAGTTTATCTGGCTATCTTCCTTCTCACCAAGATTGTCATCATTATTTTTTATACCAAAAGAAAAGTAATCTTGAAACTGGCTCAGTAAAGGAAAACATAGATAATATATGAAAACTATCCCCAACTTGGAGATTCTGATGTTGATTTCTCACCAACTGTAGATGCTGGTTGAGAGATCCTTTCTATTTAAATAAAATTCAAGGTCCTTAGACCTTTTTATTAATTAGTTTTTGTCCATCTGAGTGACTTAAGGTGGACAAAAACTAATTAATCAGAGGGTCTAAAGACCTTGAATTTTCTAGTAAATTAACAAATAATTTGAGATTTCCTTGGAAACATTTTACTGTTGCCCATTTCAATTTCGAAATAGGATTTTGCAACCATCTCTCACACACACATACACGTTTTTCTATCCCAATGATCCATCTATCTTCCCACCCAGCCCTTCCATTTTTCTAGTAAACCCTTGAATTTTTCTAGTAAATTCACAAATAATTTGAGATTTCCTTGGAAACATTTTACTGTTGCCCACTTCTATTTAGAAATAAGATATTGCAACCATCTGTCTTACACACACACATACACGTTTTCTACCCCCCATGATCCCATCTTCCCGCCCAGGGTCCACTGTCCTCTCTCTCTCTTGCTGGCCACGCATCCCCCAGCTGCTCTCCTTTCATCCCACTGTCAGAGTCAGGAATCCACATGCAAAGCTGGTGACCGCAGCTCACTTTCTTCCCTTGCAGGTTTGCCTGAGGATAAGGTCCAGATTCCTTCTTTTTAAGACACACACCGCCTCCTGACTGGCGCCCCTGATCTTGTGGGCCTCGGACCTGGGCGCGCACTGTCCTTGGCTGTCCCAGCTGCCCAGCGGCCTCATACCATGGCCGCCTTTGTATCTCCTCCTTGAGTCTTCTCTTCCTCCTCAGGTCCCGCCATCCCCCATTGCATGCCCTCAGCAAAGATACTCGTTTTGTGTTTCCTTTTGATATCAAAACCATTTTGTATTTGTGTCGTTTCATTTTAAATCTCCACAGACAATAGGTTAATGTTCTTGCTTGCTTGGTGAAGAGTGAACAGAATCCTCAAACTCTGCAACCATTCTACATATACACCCTAGTAACAACAAGCAAAACATCCACTCTTAGAATTAGTTTGAAAACTTGAGTGTAAGATTATTAAATCCAGGGATATTCTATTTGGGAGGCTTTTGACCTAATGTTCTTGGTTCCTTGTCATGAGGAAACTCTGAAACATCATTTGAGGTCTCCAGACAGAAAAGTGGCAAAACTGGGCTCTCCTCCCCCTCCTTTTAGAGTTGGGCTTGTGCGTGTGTGTGTGTTTATTCTGGAGATTTTGCTGCCTTAGCAGCTGTGTACTCAGCAGTACTTCATGGCAGAGGCTGAGCCTAAAGAGGGAAGGGCTGGGAGATGCGGGTTTTGGGCAGCACTTTGTCCTCCTGAACCCCTCGCCAGAGCCTGGGGGGTAGGCACAGTACCCACAGTGAGAGGTGATGTTCACATGCCCTGTGACGTGGGAAGCAAGTTTTCTCCATATATTGATGCCAGATTTGAATTTCTAGAACCTAGAAAAGCCCATGCCAAAGCTACTTGCCATCTGTTGACTGTTTTTATAGTCTTGGCCTTTTCTTCACGTTCAGTGTAAGGCCCTAGAAATTGAGGCAAAAGCTAAAGGCCGAGGGAGGGAAGCCTGGCCTCTGGTGCCAATTTCCTAGTGGGTCTTGTGACTTCTCTTAGGGAGCACACTTGCCTTCACCTGCCCTGACCACGTGGACGCCTGCCCACATAGGGTCTTTTAAGCACTTCCTGAAATGGATCTGTTCTGATCTAGCCTTTTTGCTTTTTTCTAGTCATAATTTTTTATTGTCTTTTTTTTGAGACGGAGTCTTGCTCTGTCGCTCAGGCTGGAGTGCAGCGGCGTGATCTTGGCTCACTGCAACCTCTGCCTCCCTGGTTCAAACGATTCTCCTGCCTCAGCTTCCCAAGTAGCTGGGGTTACAGGCGCACACCACCATGCCTGGGTAATTTTTGTATTTTTAATAGAGATGGGGCTTCGCCATGTTGGTCAGGCTGGTCTGAAACTCCTGACATCAGGCCATCTGCCTGCCTTGGCCTCCCAAAGTGCTGGGATTACAGGTGTGAGCCACTGTGCCTGGCCATTTAATAATTTATGAGTGACTTTCTGATACTGTATCTAGATAACCAACCCCTTTCCTACTTTCGCTAGTATAAGAGACTGAAAGTTCACTTTTGGCCACTATAAACTCCAAGATGTAGTAGGAAATAAGTTTGTGGGACTCAGCTGGTGGCATTCTAACATTAATAGCCCATGCCTCTCCTCCTGTGGATAGACACACCCTACAGTAATTTGAGTGTACCAGAATGTCTGTGCTCTGGCAAATCGTATCCGCTTTGCTCTTCTTTGAGTGCAGCTGCATATTCTTTGCATTAATTTTTTTCACATACATTTGAATATATGTTTTTCCACATATATTCATATCATTTTACCTCTTTGTGTGTTTCCCTTACCACTTCTCCAAAATTTGATAAGGAAATGTGCTTTTCCCTTCAAAATGTTCCAGTTATTTTCTACTGATGAAGTGGCTGTTTCTCATCAATAGCAGGCATTTTAAATATATGTAAGTTTAATGAGACTGCTGTAGTAACCTCATGTAAATTTCTTTCGGCATTTCATATGCAAAAGGTGTCACATTTTACACGAGTGTCTTTTCGAGGTCTTGTAGGGCACATGTATATTTAC
This sequence comes from Pan paniscus, assembly GCF_029289425.2. NCBI lineage: Eukaryota > Metazoa > Chordata > Mammalia > Primates > Hominidae > Pan > Pan paniscus. The sequence continues at coordinate 21,343,895 of NC_073256.2, forward strand.
CAGATGTCTGTGAGCGTGCAGCCTCATGGCACGTTATGCATACCTGACACTTGCACAGATTCCTGGAAGATGAGGAGCAAATACAGTGCAACAGACGTTGTCAGGCCACGTCTGCATATATAGATATATACACAGCAAGAATAGTTACAGCAGCTTACAATGACAAAATGCTTCTCTGTGTGTATGTGTGTGTACCTCTGTCTCACCAGATTCTCACACTGCCTTAGCTTGGGTTTCCCCAAAAGCAGAGCCTGAGACAAAGGCAGGCATGCAGGAAGTTTATTTAGGCAGTGGTCCCAGAGCGCAGCCATGCCGGACAGGCGCGGGAGGCAGGGGCGCGGCAGGGTGGTTCGCACACGTGGACTCAGGCGGCCACCGCCGCGCTGGCTGGTAAGAAGCCCCACAGGATCTCCCAAGGAGCCCTGGGACAGTGTCTCAGAACATCCACCTGGGGCGAGAATGGGGACTGCTGTCCCCTGGGGGCAGGTGGAGCCCAGTGGGCATTCATGACCCAGGTTTTGGAGCTGTGCTTGAGAGAGTGCCGAGGTGTGTCCCATGGGTGTCCCGAGGCAGCTTGGAGCCAACGTCCCTAGGCATGGCCTGGGGGTTTGTGGGAAGGCCTGAGGCAAGGCCTGTCTCTGAGATGTCCTGAAGAGCAAGTTGGGCCCAGAGGGTTAATTCCGAGCAGCACAAGAGGGTGAATTCTGAGCAGCACCAGAGGGTTTCCCTGACACAGCAGGGGATGCTTTGAGGCCCCTTTAATGAAGGAGAAAAATGAGACTTAGAGAAAGTCAGTGCCCACCCCAAGTCTCATGGGCCCCAGGCTGTGGGCAGTGGCTAAAGACAGGCTAGTGGGTAACTCGGGGCCACGTGGAAGGGGAGCTTGTATTTATAGCCCCCAGTCAGCAGCGCTGGAGAGGAGAGGATAGGAAAAGCAATGCTCTGAGAAAGACAATATTTCTAGTAGATTGGGGCAGGGCAGGCCTGGAGACAGGAAACCAAAGCCAGGGTTGTCATGCAGGAGTGAGATGAGGTTGCAGCAGCAGAGCGACTGCGGAGACGCTCGGCAGGTCCTTGGTGGCCTCTGAGTTATTCTGCAGACTTCTGCCATTCGTCTGTTTTTTGGGATATTTTGTTAAATTCTCAGCTTAAAAGATAGTAGTGATGTTTTCCCTACAGAGGTAGAAGAAAATATAAAACTATTTTCTTTTTAAAACTGTACTGAATGTAGGGCCGGGCATAGTGGCTCACTCCTGTAATCCCAATACTTTAGGGGGCCAAGGTAGGAGGATCACTTGAGGTCAGGAGTTCAAGACCAGCCTAGGCAACATGGCGAGATTCCATCTCTACAGAAAATTTTCTTAAAAATTAGCTGGACATGGTGGCTCATGCCTGTGGTCCTAGCTACTCAGGAGGCTAAGGTGGGAGGATTGCTTGAGCCCAGGAGGTTGAGGCTGCAGTGAGCCGTGATCGTGCCACTGCGCTCCAGCCTGGGTGACAGAATGAGACTCAATCTCAAAAAAAAAAAAAAAAAAAAGTACTGAATGATAAATGATTACAAATAGAAGCAGTTAAAATTTAGTTCTAGGAATGACATTGATGCATTTAGGCTACAATATACCAGGAACTTCCTTTTTTAATGAAACTAGAGCGTTCTTGCCTTTCTGAATTTAAGGCACACTGAAAGAAAAAATAATAATAATGTAACAAAATGTCTCAGTGTTTTTCTGTGCCAAATAGAATCTTATGTATATCTGTCTAGAGACATATATGCATACATTTGCCTACACATGTGAGGTAGGGGTGTGTGTGTGTGTGTGTGTGTGTTTCAGTTCTCTAAGAAATAGACATTCCAAAGCTTGGTGGGCAATGGCGGGAGACTTTAGACCCTGTAATATTGTCGGACTGTCACAGTAAGAAGGACGCTAGCACCTGGGTCACAGCGCTAACTGGTAGCAGAGTACTAACTAAAACCCTGGTCTCCCAACGCCCCATCCAGCACTCTCATCGCTGTACTGATATGCCTATTCTTATCTTAAAAAAAAAAAAGTGCTGTCTGAGGAGCATTAACATTCTTACTTTTTCATTTTTGCAATGAAGTATACAGATACTGATGGCCTTTTACGTCTCCTCTCTGCCCTGTTTTTGCTGTCTCTTTCTGTGTCACATGGATTTGCCAAAATACTGGGTGGAGCTCTGTGGAGGAGGTAGCATGATCATCTCTGAAGTGGGCAGTTTTTTTCTTTTTCCAATAAACTGAATTTACTTGGTCACAATGACTATCCTAAATGGCTAGAAAAGGGAAAAGGCTAGCGAAACTTAGATGATTTTCTAAATTTAGATAATTTTCTAGAAGACATTTTCAAGGCAAACTAGTTTTTGCTGTCCTTTATAAGGCCGGCAGGAAGCGTGTGTTGTTTCTGTTTTAAAAAGGGAGAGGAGCGGACTTGGGAATGCTGATGGGAATGCTTGAGAAATCTCACAGCAGGGCTGTGCGTGCCCTGCCGGGTCCCACTGCCTCTGGACAGAACCCCCCCCCAACTCCACCCCCAGCCAAGACTTTCTGCTTCTTTATCTCCTCTTTCTGCTAGCACCCAAAAAGTTGAAAGAATTCCAATGGATAGAATTTTTGAGATAATATTGGAAGATGCTCAAAATACACAGGATTAATTTACACGAAGACTCAGCGGGAACACAAGCCATCTTCTGTACATGAAGATGCACTACTGACCCGCCGTCCGCAAATGTGTTTGTACAGTTACTTTCTCAGTATGGGTGATGGCTCTCCAACGAACTGCTCTTCGTCTCCTGCCTGGACACCCTTCTCTCTGTGCTTTCCTGGGTTAGAGTAAATGGATGCAAACACACATTTCCGTGCTCTCCAGCAACTTGAGACTCCTGTGAGCAAAACGCACTGACGGGCAATGTGCGTGGGTGGTGGGGAGCATCCAGCTCCCATCTGCGGAATAAACCCGCCCAAACCATAGGGAAGAGCGCTGTCATATAAGGCCAGGGGATTTTCATAAAAGAAATGTGTTCTTTCTTCTTTGATTTTTGTGTTCATAAAGCTGTAGGTGCAGCTTTTTTTAATGTAGTGATTTCGTAACCGCTGAAGCTCATGCTTTCCTGAACTATTTAGGAAGATAATCTACCCCTTATATTGGATGAGATGATCTGTCCCTTCGACCTCTGGTTCAGTTCCCATTCTCCCAAGTGTTTCAAGCTGCGAGTTTTTTCATATTTTCGTATTTATTTACATAATTTAAACCCCCTGTGTGCATGGACTTTAAGGAGCTGTACATCTGCCTGGGCTTTGCAGAAGCTGAAAGGGCGCAATCTTTTTATAACTCACATTAGAAACACAGATTATTTAACGGGGCTATGTTTTGCACCTTAATCTTTAAAGTTGCAATATATTTTAAGCATTTTAACCTTATTTTAGATCTGATCAGCAGTAGAATGTTTTCAGATAAGAAACAATGGAGCAAAAGCAAAACAATATTCAATACGTAGATGATGTGGCAAGACAGAGAATAGTATAACTTTTTGTTTTCCAAATATAACTTTTATCTTCATCTCTTGATCTGAAATTTGGTAGGAAGTGTAACAAGTACGAATCAACATATTTACCATTTGCCATTTCAAATGTTGATAGTGAAGCTGGGACCTCTGTTTATTATGGAAGACCATAGAAAACCCCATAAACACGTTCTACTTCTGTCTGTGGCCAGCAGTCCAGCAAAAATGTTCTAAAAGCACATGCACTGTGTTCCGTGATGATTATAGTTTGACTGTGCTGGAAAGAGAGACTGTGAACTGCACATGGTGATTATGACTTTGGGCAAATCACTGAACTTGTAATTATGTCTTCCAAGACCTCCTAACCCAAAATAAGAGAGTATTTTACTACAAAATATATGTTACGTCAAACTGTTTTTTACAAAATACCAGCTCTAGGGATGTTTCCAAGTCATTTTCGGAGAGAGTTTGTCGAATTTTTTTTCAGGGTGTGTCATTCATGTATTGGAGGGGGAGAGGGTTGAGTAAGAACCGACATGCACAACTTGGCCATGAAATGAAGCGCAAGCACACATTTTATTTCTATAGGATTCCTCATTCTAAAGTAATTTTTACAGAAAATGGCACTCTAAGAAGGAATTCATTAAGATAAAGACAGAGATACAGCATTTAGAGTTACACTGTGCCATAAAAGAGCCTCCCTTACCTCCTGACTTGAATCTATAACATCTGCTGAACTGTCCACATCAGGAAGACTCGAAATATGTTTTGAGGCCAATTATGTGATTTCAGATTGAACCTGCTAACATCAGATTCTTTGGTCAGTAGTCTCACTAGTTTTGTTCTCACAATGGAATTATTATTTTGATTTTTAAATGTTTCTCCATGGAGACTGGTATGATGAGCTCATGCTCTGCAGTTCCATTTTAACAAATAACATAATAGATCGCTGTCAAATGAATGCCATCACAGACATCATGTTGGGTCACAGAAGCCACAGCCTAGGAGTGCTTACTAGATGATCCATTTCCATGAAGCTCAAGAATGGACCAAACTTACTAAAGGTGATAGAAGTCAGAATAATGTCTTCCGGGTGGGAGGGGTTTGAGGCTGTGAACTGAGCAGTGGCACGAGGGAGCCTTCTGGAGTGCTGAAAATGTTTCCTAGATCTTGACCTTGGTGCTGGTTACATGAGTGAATCCATATTTTTAAAAGTTATCAAGCTGTAAATTTCAGGTTAGTATACTTTATCCATTTCCTGTGTTTTATATCACAAAAATTCTTTTAAAAACTAAAAGACATTTAGAAATGAAATGTTTGACAAGTTTTGTTGTGACACTATGACCCTAGTTACTATGGGTGGTTTTATTTGTCTCTGAAGTTTTCATCTGGGAGCACCTAAATAATGCCTAATGAAATGAACTTTGGAAAAGTAATTTTAAAGTAACTGTCTTAGAGAACTGTGGATTAAACCATTCCAGCCGTCTGATGAGGGTTAAAATGTATATTCGTAATCTGACATTCCAAAACACGATTCTTTCCGGATCAAGCATAAAAGGCATTTGCTCTTGGAAGACCAAGAAAGAATTCATGCGGTTCCCATTAGTCTAAAAATAAATAATAAATAAATAAATGTCTGAGTCATGTATTGGATTTTGTTGGAGTTCAGTGGCTTCAAGTATAGGAAGAAAATGATTTGTGCTATTAATAATAGTTCTACCCATTGCCCATTGGAATAAATACAAGATTACTCTGAGAAAAGTGAAATCGATTGAATTTAGTTCTGCTTTGAGCTACTCCAATGCAAGTGTTTCTGACTTTTGAGACATAGTATAAAAAACTGAATAAAATAACTTTATTCGTATTGAATTGAGTTGGGGAAGTAGCGATATTTGTGACATTGGAAGCCATTGTCGTTACAGATTCATCATTACAGTACAGATTTGAGAATCAAACACACCCGGTGTGAGTCCCAGTTTAGTTCCTTAGGAACTACTGGCTCAATACTTTCTAACATCACATTTCTGGTTGGTAAAACAGGTATATAAATACCTACTGTGCTATGCTAGTGTGAAAATTAAGTGGAATGAGTTAGCACAATTCCCAAACTGTGTGCCAAGGCACCCTGGGTCCTTGCAGCAAACAAATTGGAGTAAGGGAGACAGTCTGAATATTCAAGGGCAACCCAGCAGTGTTCAATGACTGTCAGCCACTGGAAGAATTCATAGCTCAAAGCAGCTCACCGTTTCAACAGTATCAGCTTGTACCTCTGTAAAGCTAGGTTTTTGGTGGTTGCTGTTTGTGAAAAGCAAGTACTACAGGAAAATTAGCATAGAGCGTAAAATGCAGGTGGCATTGTCCAATTTGATTCCAAAGTTTGAGAAGCCAGGTGTGCCTAACTGGCAAATATATTCCATTCATAAGTCACTGGGGTTACTTAAGAAAGAAAATAAAGGATCTTTTTTTAAAACTCAATTTATATGTATATTGGTATTTTCAAATAGCTACTAAATTGTCAGAACATAAATACTTAAATTATTTGGAGCTAACCACTTAATACAAGCAACTGTTGGCCTAGAGATAAATAGAGAAAAAATAGTGAATCACTAAGGGTGCTGTGAGCTGAGAAAGTTTGAGAACAACTAGCCTAGAACCTTGCACTTGGTAGGATATAAACTCAACGTACCCTCTTCCTCCCCTTCCCCCAATCCAGGTATTGCCTTCAATTGTAATCTCTATGATTTGATATGTTTATCGGAAAGCTAGTAAGTCAAAAAGAACTAATAAATTGTGTAAGACCTTCATTAAGATGTACCCTTCCGGGTTTTCCTAACTTCTGAAATCACTAGGAAAAACAGCCTTGTTTCTTGCAAGCTGGCTGGTTAGTCCTGTCTTCTTTCAGGTGAACAGCATTTATAACCACGGTGTACCTCGGAAGAAGCGTTCTCAGAGCAACATGCACGTGTTCCGTGTGTACCGTGGTTGCCTTCGGGCTAATGCGTTTTTGGAAGTGTAGATTGGTGCCAGTTTTACAAAATTCATGTGGCCTATTTCTGCTTGTAATTCATAGTTTGCCACCTCACCATCCTCACTTGCTCTAAGGTGAACTAGTTTTATAACATTAGATTATACAGAAAAGCCAAATTGACTTGCATGCCACAGCAATTCGGGAAGTAAACTTTCATTGTGATTCTCCAAATGCTTGTGGTAAAAGTACAGGGACTTGAATCATTTTCCCATAATTAGTTTCAGTTCTGGAGGCCCGCCCCCTCTCTTTAACCCTCTTGCCTTGCATGTGTGTCTCTTGCAATGGAAGCTAGTGGAAAGTTCCTCTCCCCTTTCACTCCACTGCCATAAGTTATGAAAAGCATGCCATTCAGAACTGACGTTTTCTTCTGCATGCTTGAATTTTTACTCAACAACTGGAAGGGGAAAAAGTTATTTCAAGAGATATTTCTCTATTTATCAAAGGGGCGTAGAGTCACAGCAACACTTTGGACCACCGTAGAATGGCTGACTCACTTGCCTCATCAGTAGGGGGGCACATGTTCCTATCAAACAGTGAGTGCCTTTGTGTGATGGTGTGTGACACACAGCACAGCAGCGCCATTTCTCAGAGCTGCAGCAACACTGGTTCACACAAGTCACTAGAGATTCTCATCTCCACTGACTCACTCGGTGGGAACAAAAGCTCCCATGCCGGTGGGAATGTGGGGCCAGGGGAGCACCGGAAGAAGGGAGCCGTGGCAGAGGTTTTCCTATTGTTAGGTTTGTTTGTTTGTTTCAGTGAGTCATCTTACCCCCATTTTTTTTTTTTTAACCAAAACTCTCTGTGGTTACTTCTCTAGTTTGGTTTATGACTCCTACGAGTCAGTTTAATTTTATCAGTGGCAGTGAATTCTTGAAAGCTTCCCTCAGTTGTAGAAATTTAGTTTCAAATTGAAGTGGTCCAAGTGCCAGCTTAAACTTTGTGGTTTAGCGTCTTTATTGAATCCCCCCTAGCGGAAGAACCTACATTGGAGTTTTGGCTGCTCTTTGGGATTCAAATTATGAGTAGTTGGTTCCACTGGAATCTTGGCCCTCTCCTGGAGTGGCTTGAGGCACACTTTGACTTTAGAAGGCCAAAGTTAGAACCTACGTGAAGGCTTTGTCCAAAATGCCTTTCCTGCACCCTGGCATTTTCAGGTGGTGTGTGTAGACCTGACAGTACTCTACTCGTGCCTCACTTCCCAGCTGTTGGTCCCCTGCCACTTAGATGCCTTTCATGGGCAAGTCCATGCTAGCCTAGGAAATTTCCCGAAAATGGCAGTGATAACTCAGAATTAGGATTTTGATCCTCATCTTAACCATTATCCCCAGTGGTCGCTAGCTCTCCTCTGCCCAGCTCGAGGAAAATGCTGGGTTTTTCATTGCAGCTTACTTGCATTTCAGTGGTCCCAGCAAGCACTCAAGAGGAAAGATCAGACTAGCCAAACTTGCAAGGCAGGCTGATGAGCCAAGGTACAGAAAGTACACCTGATGGATTTTTATAATGATGGCCATATGTCGTACAAGGTGAAGCTTAATGCAATTTAGAAAGATTTGAAAAAAGGAAGAAAAGTCCTCGTGCTCACAGAAGCAAGCTCTCATTGGCAAATTTATTGTGTATAACAAGCATCTCTCTCTGATGATGCTGGAAAAAAAGAAGGTGCTATCAGGGAGGGAGGGAAGATTTGAAAGACCAGAGTGAGCAGCAGATAGGCCCTTGGGTCCTTCCTTTTATTCCCACCCTCTTTTCCATTGGCTGTTGATAAAGTTTCATCACTTTTTAGCTGTCTGTTGTATTTCACTACCTCCTTGTTAACCTCTGATTATAACCTGGGGGGAATTATGTTTAACCAGTACTTAATGAATCAATCTATTCCTCAAAAGTTGGTTCTGGGCACCACGGAATAAACACCAAGACCACTCAACGTATTTTCTGAAGAGTGGATTTCATTAGAAGGCAGGTTAGTCTTGGAACTCAGTCAAAACAGCTTTCAGTCAGTCCAACTCCACAGATTTCAGAGATAACAGTACAAGAAAAATGATACATGGGTTTGTACAGTTAAGTGTTAAAGTGTTGACTTCCATAAAAGAACACAAATGTCAATCTACAGCAGTACCATGGGTATGTAAATTGTGTTATACAGCGAAACACTGCACAGTGATGGAAAAGAACAAACTTTAACATGCACAACAGCATGGATCAATCACAGAGACCAAAAAGGAGTATGTACTGATTGTTCCAATTATATGACATTCAAAACCTAGCAAAATTAACCCATGGTGGGTGACAGAGCAGAGTCAGGATTGGCGTTGAGAAGAGGGGGATATTGACGAGGAGGGGCCTGAGGAAGTCACGTGCAGGGCGGGAAGCCTTCTGTAGCTTGAGCTGGGCAGTCGTTACACAGGTGCGCACATATATGGATGAGGAGGGGCGTGAGGGAGCCGCGTGCAGGGCGGGAAGCCTTCTGTATCTTGAGCTGGGCGGTCATTACACAGGTGCGCACAGATACAGACAAAGAGGGGCGTGAGGGAGCTGCCTGCAGGGGAAGAAACCTTCCGTATCGAGCTGGGCGGTCATTACACAGGTGCGCACAGATATGGATGAGGAGGGGCGTGAGGGAGCCACGTGCAGGGCAGGAAGTCCTTTATATCTTGAGCTGGGTGGTCATTGCACAGGTGCGCACAGATACAAAAATTTACCAAGTTGTACACTCAAGATGTGTGAATTTTATTCTATGTAAGTTATATCTAAAAAAAAAAAAAAAAAAAAAAAAGAAAAGAAAAGAAAAGAAAAAGCTAGATTCCCTCAAACAGAGACAGCAGGGCTCGAGTCTGAGCTAGCTATAGCCATGCCAGCAGCTAGATCCATGAAAAGGTTGGGGTTGGCTTTGCCCAGGTGATCACTCGGGGACGGGGGACGTGCTGTGAATGAAAGATGTGCCTGCTGTCAGCACTGATTTTGCCCACCCTTTATTTCTACAACGCTGTCTTCAAAAGAATTACATTTCAATTTTATACCAACTATCGTGCCTCCTCATGAATCCCTTCCCCCCACAACCTGGAAACCCTCGCCTGGCGTCGGCTCCATCTCCAGATGTTACTCACTGGCTACCACTAGGTGGCTGCGAAGGGTGGCGGCGTCACTGATGCCCAGCTCAGGCAGCAGCCATGTGGAGGTTGAATCCCCGGGGGATCTGCCTCTCCCTATGTGTGTGGGTCCTGGGAGTGAGGCAGTGTGGCGTGGAGCGGTTGCACACACCCCCGACTGTAGGGCTGCACCCAGACACGTGCGGTGACCCCGTCTCTACAGCCGCTTGTTGCCCTGGCACCAAGCCAACCACTCAGCATCCAGCGCGTCCTCACCTCCCCTCCGGGGTGAAGCGGAAACAAGGGTATGTGCCAAAACTGGTCTGCTCACCATTTCCCAGATTTTCCACATTTGTTCCCACTCGGGGTGAGGGGTGTGCTTCTGGTGTGACAGCTGTGGGCTGTGTAGGGTGGCGGGCGTTGGTGGTGAAGTCTGTTGGCCCTCCTGACCCACACAAGAGGGGGTGTGGATTTTATATTGAAGTCTTTTTAAAATCTGTTTTATCGTAAGAGGCTCTGAAAGGAAGAAATTTTATCAGAGTTTTGCGGCCTGTGTACGTTCTGATACCTCTCAGAGCTGGAGTTTCTTACCCATATAGGACAAGCTGTTGTGAAATTGAGTGAGACGATGTAAGCACATGGCGTGCACCTGATAAATGCCAGCTGCCACCACAGTGATGGTCAGCAGCGTGGTCACCACTGTCGTTTCACAATTACAGCGCAAGGAGCCCAAGGGGAAGGAGTGCCTCTCTCTGTTTTGACCTTCTCTGACTGCTGTCCTAATAAACAGTGTCCTTTCTACAAGAACCCTGTAGACTTTTGAAACCAACAAGTGAAGGCGCTCCAAGGCCCTTGTTTTGAGAAGGGGTAAGTGTGCTAGGTAAGGGATTTCCTTGGGTGCTTACCTTCCACGGCTCCTGGGCCCCTGACTCGAAGCTGACCATCTGTGCTGATGCTGACTTAGGATTTTAAATCACTTAAATTTGAGCTGGATAGAGAAAAGGTCCTAGTTAAGCTGAGAGGGCTGCTTATTCATGATTTTTTTTTCTTCTTTCTCATGCAGAGACTGTTTATTTTAGTGGTAGCGGTATTTAGGGGTGAAGAAGGGGAAAGGAAGAACAGTGTGCCATCAATTAATTCTATGCATGGCAGCTGCAACGCCTTCATGGTACGGGACAGGCCAATTATGTAACTGTAAACAAATTATATGTATTAAAAGTTGTCCAATTAAAGGAAAAATCATGCATGGATTTATGTGTTTGTTATTACCCAGAAGGGAGCCATGCTGTACTTGAAAATATGCACAATTTCACATCACAAAATCACCAGTTGTTATTTGAGGGGCTGGTGTTCTGATTAGTCTTAATTTTTTTTAACTCATAACATTTTTGTCCCAGTCATCAACACTGTTAAGAACATGTCACTGTTGCAGTTAAGTTAAAAATGATTCAGGTCAGGAATTCCTGTCATTAACAATTTTTTATATTAAAGTTGGAAAAGTTTAAGGAAATTTAAGAACCTATTCCTTAATAGTTAAAAATAATAAGGAATTTCATATACACCCAAATGTTAAGCACAGGTAATTAGCTTGTGGTTGGAATTTGATGGTTTTCTGTTATTCAGCAAAATACAATAACGTACTTTCTCGAGCAGAATTTTCACACCAACATTTCCCATTAAGACCAGTTTGTTTAGGGAATTTTTAAGCTACATCTGTATGTAATAATTTTTTGAGATTCCAAAGACTACGCAGTCTAATAAAACTCTAATACTTCAACTATCTTCAGACTAATGTTTATAATTATCCAGTAGATGACCAAGAATTGATATCATCTGTTGATTCCAGAAATTATGGCAGAGAAAATGCTGTCAGGAACCCAAAGAAAATCAGAGGAAATGGTACCTCTAAGAAATTCTGAATCTTTTCTACTAAGATATGTGGCTTGACTGCTTAACCCCAAAATGCCTGCTTAGAAGGTAGTTTCGGGCTATCTTGTAATACTCATTTAGTTCCTGCCTTCTTCTGCCATAGAAACAACATGCAGAAGCAGCATTGCTTACGACTCACACTGAACCTGAAGGGATGAAATTACATATGATGATGGAATGTGGCCATATTCACGCAGTCACAGCAGTGTGTTGCCCAATGACAGTACTGGAGCAGTTTCCACAGAGGCATTCATGCAATATGCAGAATACAGACATTTTACACACACACTTACGATGGTCCTTTTCATTGTCGAAAAGGAATTCATTATCTTTCGAGTAAACATGTGCTTTGAGATATATAACTCTGAGGTATAGAAGTTAGAACATTTAACCCGATTAGGGTGACTGGAATTATAACCTTTAACTAATGTGAGATATAGTATAGATCTTGATAAGTGTCTTTCTGGTGTTCCTATTAAAATTCATTATAATTACCGTTCCTGCAATTGTGTAGCATCTTACAGTTTCCAACACCCTGTGCTAGCCATCATCTTCTTTGAAACACATAATAACCCTACAAGTTCACTGATGTAGGTAAGAAAACTGGTACCGTTTCTGAAGATACACAGTGATTGTTTCGGCCAGTTAATTAAGGCAAGAGATCACTAAACAATTGTTCTACAGTTATTCCTGCTTTTTTTTTTTTTAACTCACTCATTAAGTGAAAGAAGGCAGTCTGAAAAGGCTGTATATTTTATGATTCCAATTCTGTGACATTCTGGAAAAGGGAAAACTGAAGATAGTAAAAGGATCAGGGGTTGCCAGGGGTTAAGGGGAAGAAGGGCTGTGCAGGTAGAGCACAGAGGATTCTTAGGGCAGTGAATCTGCTCTGTGTGATGCTACAACGGTGGATCCATGGCTTCATACATTTGTCCAAACCCACAGAATGTACAGCACCAGATGTCAACTGCGGGCTCTGGGTGATAATGGTGGGTCAATGTAGATTCATCAGTTGTAACCAGTGCACCACTCTGGTGCAGGATGTTGATCATAGGGGAGGTGGCTGTGTGTGTGCCACGGAGGGGGGATATGGGAACTCTCTGCACTTTACTCTCGATGTGGCTGTGAACCTAAAACTGCTCTAAAAAACATAGTCTTTTAAAAAATCATTTACTACATATGAAAAGGAACAAGTAAAGCAACAACAACAAAATGTTATTGTGTAGTTTCAGATTGCACCAGTAAACCTAGCCAGCCCTCACTAGGGTCTTCTGATGGTTACATAGTTAAAAGTACACTAGCACCCCGGGAGAATAGCTTCAGAGGCATGCTGGTCTAATGGTAATTGCGTCGGCTTCACACGTCAACATTTTTTTAAAAATTAGATTTTCTTGAATCTGATCATGTCCAAGATACCTCTTATTTTGGTATAGAATGCCTTTATTCAAACAACGGGAGAACATGAACATATCCCTTTGCCATAGTTTGGCTAAATTCCTGAGGCTGGTTGGGGCCAGAAACAAAATCCCTGAAATGGTCTCAAAAAAAATTTTTTTTTTTTTTTTAACCTCTCCCTTTTTCCTTCTGGTTGGTGGTCTTGGGGCCTACGAGGCCCCTCAGGCAGAGGGGAAATGGCAGTTTCCCCATTCCCTTTTGGGACTTCTTGAACAGAAAAGCGAATGTCAGACGGTCCTTATAAAGTCCCACGTGATTCAGCCACTGAGGATGGCGCTGGCTGTGGATTTACATGTAAGACAACTTCATGGCGTATTTTCGCCTTTTGCTGTTGAATATAACTACCAAGATATGGTTTGGGCAGACAAAATAGAAATCTTCTGTGTGTAGCATGTCCAGTTGGATACTGTTAGTGACATACAGAGACGAGCGCACAACCCAGGTTTAACCTTCATCCCTGAAATTTGCCGTAACAGTCATAATGAAGGTGCTAATGTATTTCCTGAAATACTGAGTACTTCAGACAGGGAGATATGGGTGGTATCTAGTAGCCTTGTGATAAGACCCATATTAGACTAATAGTAGTCTTATCACCAGATTAAGCCACCTGTATAGCCCACCTCAAGTCATCAAGAGTGTTAAGATGGGAGTAAGTGTGACAAATGCCCAGGAGGTCTGGACTAAATGTGACAAAATTTAGAAATAGACCCTAGAAGAGCTGGATTTTAAAAAGAGAGAGAAAAAAAATGGAAAGGCTGGCTGCTTGCTTCCTTTTAAGACTTTGTTCACGTTCTCGCCCCCAAAAGCCAATTATGATTATAATTTATCAGCCCACAGGAAATGATTCCTTCTCTATAAGACATCGTCAACATGGTAAAATAATCCATTTCCCAAGACTTCTATATCTTAGTATCTCATCTCTTTAAAAAGTTCCATCGTCCATAAAAAATTATAAAATTACATATTTTTAAATGACAGGTAATAATTTTTAATGTATATTTTTAATTTGGTTGTTGGTTTTTAAAATAGTAATATATTAAATATCAACTATGAATATTTTGTGGTGGTAAGTTGTCAGGTTAATGTAAAGATTCCAAAAATAATTCACAGACATGTGGAAAGTTGCTCAGAGGGAGAACCAGTCTGATTTTGGAGAAAGTAATTACCATCAAAGGAGCCCTCAGGGGGAGCAGGAGAGTCTACAGGTTTCAATCAGGTTCTAGATGAATTGCAAAGAGAAAGGTTTTAGCTGGTTGCAGGAGGGGCTCTGGTAAAAGGATTAAGTGCAGTTCTCAGGAGTTTTTTAATAGGTTTCACATCTTTTGTCAACTGGTGCAAGGAAGGATTAGGACAGAAAAGAAAGGTGATTTCATGGAGAAATATCTAATTAAAATATTAAAGATAGTCGGATGGCACACCTGACCTAGAGTCCAGGCAGTGGTAGGCAGAGTTCCTTCCCCTTTTTTTAAACCACACATAAAACAGTCATTTTAATTCCAACAAATGGTTCAAACTGTTATTCTAAACCACTACCCATGATTTTTTTTACTCTTTTTATTTACATCAAATCATTCAACTTCACATCATTTTCTTTATAAGCAGTAACATAATGCAAGTGCCAGGCCATTTTTGGTGATCCCATCTGTAGAATGTTAGATGGACAATAACACTCAAACCGTTTTCAAACTCTAATAGTGGGAAGGGAAGGCCACATGGAACTTCCCTGAGACTGAATTTCGTCGACCTGCCTTTCAAGTTGTGTCCTGTGAAATCCAGCATTTCCCCCTGTCAACTTCCAGAACAGGGCTGTAACTAGATGTATGGTTTGTAAGAATATCCCATGTATAATTCCTCTTGGTTATAACATAATTTGTTTTGCGGGGGGTGGTTTGTCCTTTTTTTTTTTTTTTTTTTTTGGAGATAGGATCTCACTGTGTTGCCCAGGCTGGAGTACAGTGGTGCCATCCTGGCTCACTGCAGCCTGTGCCTCCTGGGTTCAAATGATCCACCCACCTCATCCTCCTGAGTAGCTGAGACTACAGGCATGTACCAGCACGCCTGGGTGATTTTTGTATTTTTTGGTAGAGACAGGGTTTCATCGTGTTGGCCAGGCTGGTTTTGAACTCCTGAGCTCAAGCGACCCACCTGCTTCGGCCTCCGAAAGCGCTGGGATTACAGGCATGAGCCATTGCACCCAGCCACATAAATTTGTTTTTAGTCTTCTGAACTATTAAATAGTTGTACCAATTATACCAATTGCACCAATTCTATTACAAGGTGGAATTTCTTATCGTTCCTTTACAAACAGGATATTCCCAGTTGCTTGGTTTTGCTTGTTTTCCTAGCAGCTTCAGCTCCATCCTCACGTAGAAGGGCTGGCATCTCACCTATCTAGAGGTGAGAACAAAGCTGTGCTCTCAGCAGTCGGAATCTGTCAAGTCTGCTGTGGGGACTTGGTATCTCAGGCCTGATGCTGGCCTAGGAGTGCCCTGCACTCGTCTCAAGATCGATGTCCCAGTGGGCGAGAATTGCTGCCAAGACTAACCAAGGGTGTCAACCAGTGACTTAACTTCTCAGGCTCACTTTTTTTTTTATTTTTAATAAAAACAAATTGTTAAAGAGGTAATTTAAAATATGTACTATATAATAAGTACTACAGCATATACAGTGTTTTCATACATATAGGCATTAAATATTAAGAATGTTTATTTCAGAATCATATAATTATACCTGATATTTACTTTTTGTCATTCTTTGTATATTCTCCATTTTTTGCAATATCTGTATATTACTTGGGTAATAGGAATAGCAACCATTCAGAAATAGTTCTAATTGATTTTCCCTTTATAAAAGGGTTTCCGTGTAGTGACCAAGGACTTCACATCATCCCCACCCCACAGTCCCTCACACGCCTGACTCCCTTTGTGCTGTGTTTAATTTCTCATTTCATTCATTTACCCTTCTGTGCAGCACATACCAGCTGCTGCTACACTACACGTTCTGACCAAAGCATAGTGTCCCCCTGGGGCAAGACTCTTGGGAATTGTCTTTTTTTATCTTTTTTTTATTTTTTAGGGTCTCACTTTGTTGCCCAGGCTGGAGCGCAATGGCACCATCATAGTTCACTGCAGCCTTGACCTCCTGGGCTCAGGCAATCATCCCACCTCAGCCTCCCAAGTAGCTGGGACCACAGCTGCGTCCCATTGTAGAGATGGGGTCTCACTCTGTTGACCAGGCTGGTCTTGAACTCCTGGCCTCAAAGTGTCTTCCCATCTTGGCCTCTCAAAGCTCTAGGATTACGGGTGTGAGGCACTGTGCCTGGCTTTAGGCATTTTCTTCCCCCCCTGACTTCTTCTAGGCACCTAGAACCAACACTGCCTGGACATGTGAAGGCCCTCGATAAATATTTTTTGAACAAATAAATCAACTTTCATGGCTCCTGCCCCGAACTGGAAACCCCACCTAGGAGGGGTGGGCGGGGTCGTGTGGTGTTCACTCACTTACACTAATGAACTGAGAAATAACACACTTCTGCCCAAATTCATATTCATTCACACTCGTCTCAGCAGTTTTCTGCAGTCTTCGCAGCCCCACGGAAAATTCTGCTTTTGTCAGAGGAGTGGATATGCATGCTTTCCCGTGTTTGCTTTACCGCTGGGCAATCCATACAAGGCTACTAAACTGCAGAGGGTACTGGTGTTAGCATGCCCCGTGTTTATAAGGGACTTAAAAAAATATACAGGCTTGCATCCACCATACCTACCATACTTGTGTACTAGAGATATTCTCGGGGCAAAATGAGGTGAGGTGTGGAAAGTGCTTTAAGGTGACTCAGAGCCACCCTGTTGCAATTGCTGCCTTCGTGATGAATGGTGTGGCTGCAAAGTTCAGTGGCTGACTTTATATCAGAATAATTCTAGAATAATTTAGGAGAAAATTCTCATTGTTAGGTTCCTTCAAGCCAAAGGAGGATGTAGTGAAAAGAGAATAGGTGTTGGCTGTCTAGATGGGCCCTGTTTAATTAGAGTCGACTGTATCAGTTGCCAAATGAAGCCAATCTTACAGGGCTATCCTATAGAACAAATATATATTTTATATATTTAATATGATATATATGTGTGTGTACACACACACACACACACACACACATATATACAGGGAGAGATAGAATGGTTTGCCTGCTGACTTGCCATTAAGTACCGTAAACATCCTGGAAATTGTGAACAGCTAATTGGAAAACAGTCTGTCCGTGTTCATGATTCATTGTATGCATCCTCTAGATCTCAACTCAGGAAATCCACAAAGCTGACCAGGCCCTGCTGTCATTTTGTGGCCAGATATGGAAAGATAGAAACCACCTCCTTTCTTCCCTGTCAAAACAGTTGTGCCACATCCTCCCCCTCTTCCTCATCTTGACTGACTCCCTCACAGGTGGTGTCTCTGTCTCTCCTGCCCCTGCCCCCACACGCACCTTTAGTTACCTCAGTCTTTCAAATTTTGCTTTTTGTTCCTAAGTACAGTCTTCCTTCCAACCTCTCATCATGTCATTTGTGGGCCAGGAAAGATCCTGATTATGCTATAATGCCACTGTACGTGTTTTAAAAAGAAGGAACGCTGTACATTTGATATTAAATTTGGCATTTTAAATAAAGGGCTGGTAAAAAAATCTCTGAGTGCTAATCTCCAAGAAAGGGATGGAAGACTGGGGAAAGAGAATCTACTTCCTATTTCCACCATTTTAATAGCCTGACATATTTTTTTACCTTGCCCATACCTTACTTTCATAACATTTTTGTTTTATTTTTTAAATTACTCCCATGACAGTAGAGTTGATTTGAACTCTGGTTTTTCAATTTTAAATGTACAAAATTTCAATTATTTTATGGATTAAAATAAGCACCACAGACCATCCTGAGCATCTGATCACCACTGGTAAGACCATTATCCTTCTCAAGTTTCATCTACGGTAACTGGCTTACAGATAAACTTGTGGATTACAACCTGTTTGACAACTGTAAAGAGCCACATTGATTAAAATCAGAAGATTTTCAGAGTTCAGTATTTAGACTATATGGATTATCTAGTGTCTCAATAGAAGGTAAGGTTATGGAAATCCATTTCCTAGTTCTAAACTCTGCAAGCAAATAATCATCTCCCCATAGTATGATATCTAAATAGTTAATCCAGTATGTCAGACAACCCCATTTAGTAAACAAAGACTACTTAACCATAGAAAACATATGATATATGTATAATATATAATCCATATAGAGTAAACATGTATTATATTTTATATACTGTATAGGCACATATCATACTATACATATACATATTGCATAAGAGATATAGTAAACTATATTTGTATTTTCCAAAATTAAATATGTTGCAGTTCCCCTACCATAGTGAAACTGTCTCTTCTACATTCCTTACTGCATTCCTTACTATATAGTAATACTAACACTGAGCACAATCATATTTCACCACTCAGGATGTAGCCAGCGGATGCAGTAATGGTTCTTGTCCTCCGCAGGAGGACCACGGGAGACCAGTGGCTGTGAATGGGATAGGATTTTTTTCTTTCCTCTAATGAACCAAGCCCAGGGTTTTATTGTTGTTGTTTTAATATACAGCTATTGAGTGTTTTGTAGCCACACACGACAACACACACACACACACACACACAGTCCCTAGCAAGGGCAGGGTGGGGCTAGTAGTGGGCTGGGTTCCTCTGCGAGCCTCTCACCATCCATTTCTCCCAGTGACAGCAGCTATGTTTGAAGAGCATAACTGCATGGTTTCCTATGCATTGATTCGTGAGTAGTAGCTCTCATATCTTATTAAAAAGATACACTATTATTACTTTTAAAGAAAGAAAAGGATTGCAATTCACATTTACAGTTTCCAGCCTGTTCTTGTGTTGTTTAAAAAACAAAAAACGATGGCAGAGGAAATGTTTGCCTCCGTAGTAGGCATCAACTTTATTTTTCAAATCATTCTGTTTTAACGTGTTCATAGACTGCAGTTGTTTATAGGTATGAGGCACTCATCAGTGTGAAATAGTTCTTTCCTTTCCATATTTCCTCTTATCAGAAAAAAAAATTCCTGTGGTCTCCTAGCAAAATACAATCCGTTTTGCTAAATTATTTGTGAGTTTTTATAAAGTGTGTTTAATATCACCAGGGCAGAGGTTCAGACTAGTTGCAGGATTAGCAAGAGAGACGTAGCATGAGTAGTGTTTGGTCCACTGCAGTGTGTTTCGTGTGCTAGCGATCATGAGTTTATCTGATCCTTGTTTAACTACTACACAGTGAGTAAGCTGTCCTGTATTGTTCCATTCATATTCCTCTGAGTTCATTCAGAAGCCTGACACTTCCTTTGCCGGACAGATTAAAGGGGCAGCGTGGGACCTTTTGATGATGTGAAACCTGCTTTCTTAGTCTAAGCTCCCTAGGCTATGCTGACCACTCAGAGGTTGAACTACTATTTATTTGCCCTAAAATGAACCAGAAACTTGGTCTTAATTTCCTTCCTGACGAGTGTTTTAATTTCCTAAAAGTGTACGGATTTTGTAGTGGGTTGTTTTTGAATCTTTCATTTTTAGTGCTGATCCAGGAGAGAAAGGAGATATGGAAATATTTTTTTCAAAAAATAGCTCAAAAGAAAATATGTAAAACCATGAAAAACCCAGAATTGTGCTGCTGCTTTCTGTGCTAATTAAATCAGTGGGTGTTAGGTTGTAATGATAACCCTTTAACTGTGTGGCTTATCTATCATTCCATTTTATATTATTTTCTTCCTCATGAGAAAATCAGTGTTTATTATCACAGGTGACAAAACACAGGAGAAAAACAAACAGTGAGGTTACATTTAATCACTTTAAGTGGGTTTCATCTTTGCTTTTTTGTTTTCATTCCCAAGCCAGAAGCCGTAAACCGAGCGAGAGTGCAAATTGCCTTTCTCAGGTGCACGTTGCTGAGATAGGCTGGGAGAACAGGTGTGGAGCCCGTGAAAAGATAAACATTAAGTTATTCTTGGTGAAACGGTATTTAGCTAGACAGCTGAAGACGGACTTTTGAAATACCATTGTGCTACTGCTGTTCAAATATTGACTAAGTGAACCTGGAAAGGAAGAAATTTTGGTCGCCTAACATAGAACTCGTTGTCTTTTTCTGTCTTTAAATGCTATCTCAAAGACCCAAGAGAAGGGGTAGTTTACCTAAGAAAGAAGTATGAGCTTTGCTTATGGAGTTTCAGGTATACCTAATGTAAGCTTAATTAAGCAAATACAATTTAGCAGCCTTGCATTTGGCATAGCATTCTTTTGTTTCCTGGCTTTTTCTTCGAGGAGATGACCTGCCTGTCGGGCAGATTAGAATATTTACTGCAGTGCATCTTTCATGCCTCGCTGTGACTGTGTAACCACAGTGTATGTGGGAAAGCCATTAAACATCAGCATGACGATTTACAAAGAAATAGGAAGTTCAAGTTAAGCAGATATTTAGGATATAGTTTGCCTTCCACATATTTCAACCTGTGTTGCTGCATACTTTTTAAGCTTAGCGTAATTATTCACACAGCTATGAATTTTAGAAGATGTTTAAAAGCAAACCACAGTGACCTGGGAAAGGAGGGAAACTTACTGGAGCCCTTAGCCAGGAGCTTAAAAAGACATTGCTAGTGAGTTTTATGTCACATGAAATCTACATTTGATAGGTCATTTTGGTAAGTTTTTGTTGTTTTAAATGACTCCTCTTGACACAGTAACCAGTGGTGCTGGGAACATTCATTCACATTCATTCATTTAAGCTCATGACTCAAATAATAACTTAGTCGTTTCCTCTCTGAAGGTAGGGGAGGTAATGAAGAGCACAGATTAGGCTCCAGGATCCGTTCTGAGATTCAGATAAGGTGTCCTAACAAAAGGTTTATGGTGAAATGAAAGAGTGAGAAAATAATTGTGCCTTTTCTAGGGTCATGTGTCAAATGAGGCTCACCAACTTTTAAAAGACTTTATATAGCTTTAGATAATCACATTCCCTGCCATGTAAGCATTGTGATGTAATGGCATCATCATGCTACTTAACGATTAATTTATGCATTTTGTTTAAACTTCCTTTAGAATATATATAGTCCATATAAAGAAAATTCCAGGGTCGTTTTCGGTTTTGTATAAATAGTTCCCATGTTTACATGTGAAAAAAAATTATTTGTGAAAGAAAAACAGAGCTTTCAATATCCTATTTCGGTTACGTCTCCATAAAAACTCTAGGAAACAGTGGGATCATCTGTGAAACAGTGGAATCACCCCAAGAACAAACTGTCAGACAGACCGTCCTGTCGTGGCATGACTTGAACATAACCGTCCCACGTGGGGACGCATTCCGCACCGGTTGCTGGAACTGACGGGGGCTGCAGTGCTGAATACCTCTGGGACGCTTGGGAACCGTGCCCCTGTTTACAGACGGCAAGCCCTTAGTGGTAGGGCCCTGAGATTCTGAGAAACATAAGGTCTGCTTTATTTAATTTCCTCTCCTTTACCCAGAGTCACAACCTATTTTAGTAAATAAATTCAGGAAATTGGTAAAGCACTTTACTCCATCCGTTATGCCTCGGTCATCAGCATGGTTGTCACGGTCTCCCTGGCTCACGGGCTGCTGCGGCTCACAGCCTTCCCTCACTTGCCTGCAACCAGCTGAGAGCCTCCCTGGTGACGGGTGTTACTGAGCTTAAACCATGTAAACAAACAGAACGGCACACAAGTTGTGCAGGGAAGTATATTTCCTCTACCTTGTTAATAAAGATTTCTAACTTTGGAGATTTTCTGTATTGACTCTGGCATTCTTTCCAAATAATTATTTTCACCCCGGAGACTACCCACACACCCTGGGATAGAATAAAAGAAATTATCTTTCATTTGAGGGTACCAGCAACCCGCTCTCCAGCTCTAATCCTCTTTATCCTCCTTCTTTTTTTTTTTTTTTTTTTTGGTTGTTAAAACCTGAGCTGCTGCCAAGCTGATCTTAATAGCATGTTCACAAAGACAGATGGATTTTTTTCCTACCTTCATTAGCCACTGAGTGTTGTTTTCCATGATGTTCTCCAGCACTTGCAGCCTCTGCACCGAGTCATCGTATTCGAGCGGCGCGTCCCTCTGCACAGCATTGGACACGTAGGGGCTGGAGGAAGAGCGGCAGTTGTCCATCTCTGGCAGGAGGAAAGTGTAGCTGCAGGACCCATGCTGGACCTGATATTGCTTCTTTCCTATGCTGTCCATGCTCTTCCGAAAGTTGTTATAGGCTGCGGCCAAGACAAGATCACAGCTCAGAGTAAAGAAAACAATCTGCCACATTCTTTCTTCAGTAATAAACCAGCAGCTTAGCAAACTTGAAGGCAAACACACGTCCAGAGTCCCGAGCTGCTGCCGTCTAAAACGCAGGGCTACTACGCTGCCATGGCTGGGTCCGTCAATGAAAGTCTTCTCTTTCCTCTTTTTCCAGTAGCAAACCTGGTTTTTAGTGCTGTGTTCTCTCCAGGCATGCAGTAAACTGTCAGATTGCAGTGGGAAGAACAGTCCTGCTCACTTGGGAGGGCTGTGTCAGCTTTTACAGAGCAGCTTTCACGGTCCTTTGTTCCTCTCTCCCCAGATCCTACAGTGTCAGTATCCGAATCAATCACTTTCCTTTCCTTATATGATAAGTTGATAAGAGCAGCCAGACATGTGTAGTGGGCTGCTCCGCCCTCCTGGCTTAGCCGTTATCTTCCTGTAGGGGGTCACTAGCCAGGCAACAGGAAAAATCAGAGCAGAATGCCTGCCGTCCAACCAGGACCCATGCTGCAGAAACCCTCTGGGAAAAACCGATCTGTTACAGGACCCCTGGGCATTTCCTAGGCACCACCCCAATTAAGTATTTCCTAGAGAGAGCAGTTGATCTCTTTTGTCTGAAACTGATTTTTGCCGTGCTAAGCTGGCAAAATATCTGAGGTAATAACTTTAATGTTGAAGTACAATGAAAGTTCCTGTTTTTTCCTTTAGGAATAAAAATACTACAAATAGGTCAGGACTTCGGTTTATTTTTGTTATTACAAATGAAGAGGAAGAAGTTTGGCTCTTGTAAACGTGTGCCTTTTCAGAGGGAAAAATAGATTCATTGATTTTAGTTGATTCTTGAACCACTAGCCAAGTTACAAAAGATTTTCATTTCCGAACAGTTGGATAGAAAGATCTGTTATTAAGTCACGTTAGAAACATCAGTTTCTGAGCTCTGACCTTTATTCTTTAAAAAAAAAATCCACTTGGATATTCACTCTAAAAATACACTGTACTGATTAAGTTCATTACATTACAATAGAGAAATTAGAATTTAAGTGTCTGTGTAGAAAGAGGAACACAAACTTTTTTTTTTTTTTTTTTTTTGAGATGGAGTCTCGCTCTGTCGCCCAGGCTAGAGTGCAGTGGGGCAATCTCGGCTCACTGCAACCTCCGCCTTCCGGGTTCAAGTGATTCTCTTGCCTCAGGCTCCTGAGCAGCTGGGATTACAGGCACACGCCACCACACCCGGCTAATTTTTGTATTTTTAGTAGAGACGGGGTTTCACCATGTTAGGCTGGTCTCAAACTCATGACCTTGTGATCGACTCGCCTTTGGCCTCCCAAAGTGCTGAGATTACAGGTGTGAGTCACCATGCCTGGCCCACAAACTTCTTTATTGTATCAGAATTTGTTGACATCTCAGCATTTTGTAACACATTATCAATTACATTAGTCCCCCTTGGTATTAGACTCGGGCAAGTCACTTCCCTGTTTTAATTAAGCTCTAATGTCCTCATCTGTGCAATTCAAGGGGTGCACTCACAAGATTTTTCACCTTCAATCCTATGGCTCTGTAAGTTCTACAAGTCACTTCCTTTAACAACTAAAACTTAATACTTCAGAGATTAATACTATATTAACTCACCAGCCCAAGTGTACATAGGGAAAAAGCTCCCTGCCTTTGCTGCGGTTTGTTTATCTCTCAAGGTACAAGGTTTATTATTCCCAGTGAGCGCTGAATATCTGGTACACTGACTTAACAGACCACATCTACCCATAAAAGATCTGTATTTTTTACTAAGCTCTAACCGAAAGACAGCCTTTCCCTTATCTATGAATAGTTAACGAACAACAGTGTGAATATCTGTGACTTTCTCATCCTCAGAAATCAGCTATTTTTATTTGCTGCCACAATACTCAGAACTACATTTTTAGTAAACCCAGCCCTAGATCTTGCTACTGAACATTTGAATAAAGTAGCATGTGTCTTCTTTTGAGAAGGTGTTTATAGGCTTCACCAGACAACCAAAGGGTTCTGTCACACAGAAAAGCTGGAAGACATGCTCTGGAAGGATCCCATTAGTAGAAGAGGTAGTATGATTCCACCAAGGTTCTGGACATGGTTTCCACTAAGGGAACCAATTAAAGATGCTATACCCATCCGGACAGTGCACCGTCAAAGAAAGCATATAGGTCTTAAAGATGAGACCTGTGTTAGAACCCTGCTTCTGTGTGACCTCCAGCAAATGCTTCCATTCTCGGAGCCTCAGTCTCCCTAGTCATAAAATGGAGATCATTTTTTCTCTGTAGGGTTTTTAGGATTAAGATATAATTGTATGTTTAGAAATATTCGTTCCTTTTCTTTACAGGCATGCTCCATTAAATGGGGATCCGTTCTTCCACCATCAAATAGTATAGCTCTGCTATTCTCTGAATGCAAAGCAGTGGCAGTGGCATAGGGTGCAATTTTTTTATTTCCTGTTTGAAAAAGCATATTGTAAGGTTTTAATATCACATATGTGGTTTTACCTTTTTTCAAGATTATTTTTTGTAGAGACGGGGTCTCACTATTGTTGCCCAGGCTGGTCTTGAACTCCTGGCATCCAGTGATCCTCTTGCTTGGCCTCCCAAAGTGCTGGGATCACAGATGTGAGCCACTGTACCTGGCCTGCATATATGGTTTTAAAAGTCATTCAGTTGTCTTCCAGGCAAATAGAGTAGTTTAAAAGGAACAAATAGAAAGTGGGCACACCACAGTACTTTTTGTCTACCAGCCTTATGTCAGACACCATGCTATGCACTGGGGATAGAGATTAAGGCAACTGGGTGTCTGACCTAAAGAAGCTAATAGTGTATGGAGAGGGAGAGACCCATAAACAAATTGGATGTGGTAAGAGAGAGCAGTCGGAGCACAAAGAAAGACAGTGATGCTTCTGGGTGCACAATATGCCATGTGCAGCTGGCATGGACTCCATCCTTTTCAAATTCCCTCAAGTTCCGAACATGGAAGGAACAGCTCTTTGTAGATTCCTAAATGGAAATTATCGGAACCAGAGAGTCAGGGGAAGCTCTAGTAGAACCGGAGTTGGAAAACTCTGCCCAGTGTCAGATGGTAATTATTTTCGGCTCTGCAGGCTATACGGCCACCATCGCCACCACTCAAAGGTAATGCGGTGCAAAGCAGCTGTGGGACAGCATAACTGAGTGAGCGTGCTGGGCTCCAGTAAAGCTTTATTCGTGATACTGAAATTTGAATTTCTTGTAATTTTCACATCATGAAATATTCTATTTGCTCCAATCATTTAAAAGTTTAAAAACCATTCTTAGCTCATAGGCTGTTAGAAACCGGGCCTGGACTGTAGCTTGCTGGCCTCTGAGAGCCTAGGTGGTCTGTGGGGGTAGGAGGTGCTGGGCAAGGCCGTCCACAGTGCACACGGTGTGGTGACCGTGTGTGGTTGGCAAGGCTGTCAGCAGTACACACAGTGCAGCAACCACCGTGTGTGGTCAGCAAGGCCATCCACAGTCCACACACAGTGCAATAACCGTGTGTGGCGAGCAAGGCTATTGACACTGTACGCCGTGCAGCGACCGTGTGTGGTCAGCAAGGCCATGGAGAGTGCACACAGTACAGTGACCACATGTGGTCGGCATGGCCCTCAACAGAGCACACAGCACGGTGACCATGTGTGATCAGCAAGGCCGTGGATAGTGCCCGTGGTGTGGTGTCCATGTATGATCAGCACGGCCATGGATAGTGCACGTGGTATGGTGACCATGTGTGATCGGCAAGGCCATGGATAGTGCATGTGGTGCGGTGACCATGTGTGATTGGCAAGGCCATGGATAGTGAACGTGGTGCGGTGACCGTGTGTGATTGGCATGACCATCGACAGTGCTTATGGTGTGGTGACCGTGTGTGATCCGCAAGGCCATGGATAGTGAGTGCACATGGTGCGGTGACCATGTGTGATCAGCAAGGCCATGGATAGTACACGCGGTGTGGTGACCGTGTGTGATCGGCAAGGCCATGGATAGTGCACATGGTGCGGTGACCATGTGTGATCAGCAAGGCCATGGATAGTGCACGTGGTGCGGTGACCGTGTGTGATCGGCAAGGCCATGGATAGTGCACATGGTGCGGTGACCATGTGTGATCCGCAAGGTCATGGATAGTGTACACGGTGCAGTGACCGTGTGTGATCCGCAAGGCCATGGATAGTGAGTGCACATGGTGCGGTGACCATGTGTGATCAGCAAGGCCATGGATAGTACACGCGGTGCGGTGACCGTGTGTGATCGGCAAGGCCATGGATAGTGCATGCGGTGTGGTGACCGTGTGTGATAGGCAAGGCCATGGATAGTGCACGCAGTGCGGTGACCGTGTGTGATCGGCAAGGCCATGGATAGTGCACGTGGTGCGGTGACCGTGTGTGATCGGTAAGGCCATGATAGAGCATGGAGTGCGGTGACTGTGTGTGATCCGCAAGGTCATGGATAGTGCACGTGTTGCGGTGACCATGTGTGATTGGCATGACCATCGACAGTGCTTATGGTGTGGTGACCATGTGTGATCCGCAAGGCCATGGATAGTGAGTGCACACAGTGCGGTGATCATGTGTGATCAGCAAGGCCATGGATAGTACATGCGGTGCGGTGACCGTGTGTAATCGGCAAGGCCATGGATAGTGCATGTGGCACGGTGACCGTATGTGATTGGCAAGGCCATGGATAGTGCACGCAGTGCGGTGACCGTGTGTGATCGGCAAGGCCACGGATAGTGCACGGGGGGCGGTGACCGTGTGTGATCGGTAAGGCCATGATAGAGCATGCAGTGCGGTGACCGTGTGTGATCCGCAAGGTCATGGATAGTGTACACGCTGCGGTGACCATGTTTGATCCGCAAGGCCATGGATAGTGCACACGGTGCAGTGACCACCGTGTGAACAGGGGAGGACTGCTGCCCCGGCTCAGCCTTCTGTGTGGCTGCTTACAGGGGCTTACTAAAGGGATAGAATAGGTGCCTAGAGAAAGTGCCACACTGAAGTGAATTAAGGATGCCAGGTGGGGAGAGGGGCCAGGAAGTGGCCTGGGATGCAAGGGTGCATGGATGGGCGCTCAGCTGTGGCCCCTAGGGAAGTGGAGACGTGGTCTGCCAGGCCACTGACCAGGAAGCCTCAGGGAGCCAATGGGAGGCCCTTGAAGGCATTAGGTGTAGAGCCTGGAGCTGTGGGTGTCCAGTAACACCACCATGCAGCCTGGGGGTCTGAGGCCACCCATCTGGGACCCCTTCACTCTAAATGTGGCTTGACTAGGGGGGTCTCAGAACTCCAGAGAAAATCTTGGGTGTTCCTCCCTGCTGTACTGACGGGACCTCAAGAGGCAAGTGAGACTGTCAGATGAGAAACATTATTACAGGTTCCCAAAAGCCACCTGCCTACCCACCCAATTTTTTTCTGTAATAGTTCTGCTGAACAGCTGTGCATAGTGCAATTTATTTCCTTAATACTGTTTGTTTTCTCCCCCATATTCTGTGTCAGCAACTGACATTTCAGAGGTTCCCATGTGTTCTCTGTGGAACTGTCTCAAGTTCTTATTACCCTGGTTGACGACACCAGAAAAACCATAGCTACCTACTCCCAGAAAGAGGCCAGTGTTACAAAGAACCTCGTGGCCAGCCCTTTTGGCTCAGTTTGCCCAGTTGGAGGCCCTAAGGCGCAAACAAGAAAAGCCAAAGGGCCTCCTGAGGACCGTGGAAGTGGGTGGCGCGTGGACCCATTGCTAGCTGAATGTGGAATGTGGACCCATCGCTAGCTGAATGTGGAAAAGGACTTATGACAGTCAGACCATCCCAGGTTCCCCCAGAGCAATCCGTGCAGCTCTCATAAGCAACCAGAAACCAAAAAAGGATGCTAAGTCAGCACAAAGTGGGGCAGCCCCCCAGCTATGGGTTGCCAAACAGAATTTGCTTGTGGGCCCCCGTGACCCCTGCTGTTGTCCAGCAGGCCAGTTTAATACTCAGCATTTATCCAGATCAAGGGATGGAAATGGGGCCACCAGCCTGACCCAGGCCCGGGGTCGTTTTGCTTTTCCAACCTGTACCATCCCAGCAATGCGTTGCCAGCGTGCAATTTGAAAAAGCCCTGCCGAGCTGAAAAACACATGGAAAGGGCTCAGACATACTTAAAGGCACATTGCTGCCCTGCATTTATACGGCAGTTTGTGCTGACATCGTTTTCCATCAGGCCTGGGCAACCCCTCCTGAGACTGTCTCCCGCCTGCCGTCCTCAGCACGGCCTGCCCTGCTACAGTCTGCTTTCCTCCCACTGCCCCTGCCTGCAGGCCTTGGAGGCGGTGACTGCTGCAGGCTTATTTGGGCAGCCTGGCCTTAATTTTTGGAAAGTGCCTTGTTGATGTATGAGGAACTTCCAGGGCTGAAATAGTCTAAAAAAATGAAGCTGGGACACTATGTTTTGATTTTAGCCATTTGCAGACAGAGGGGCACACTCGGGACTCTTGGGCGCCTGGCACACTAAGCTGGGAGGGACTTTTGAGACATCTTGGCCATCTAAATCAGTCAACATGTTTACATATACAATTTAATGTTCAGTATACAGGGAAAACCATTAGAAGGTTTGCTGCACATAAAACTGTTGTTAAAGTTATTTTTATTACTTCCCCCCACAAATCGTATGCAATAATTAATAAGAACTAGAGAAATAGCCACAACTGGCACAACACCTGCCCCCCTGCCAAAAAAAAAAAATCTTCTTTCTGAAGGCAGGCTCCCTATATAGTGATTCCTTTATATGCCTCCTGGAAGATCTGTTTCAACTCCATTTTGGTATATGTTGAACCAGATTTGAAGACCCACAAATGCAGTCTAGAGCCATTTTGCAAAAGTGTTGCTGCATCAACCTTTTCCATTCCCCAGAGCAGCTCATCATGTTACACTGGTGTTAAATCCTGACTTTGGAATGTGAGGAAGGACAGTTCCAGCCATGGGATTTCAAAAAAGTACCAAAGGAAAGCCCCTTCAAGTTACCGTAAAGACAGAAGAAAAGGAAGAAAAATATAAACACACACGTATAAACATGTAAGGTAGCTTTGGTCCCTATAAGAGATAAGGAAATCAAGGCTCCATGAAGACAGAGACAAGAATTCCCTTAGCCAAGTGCCTGTGTGTGTCTGTCTTTTACGTTAATGGTTATGAATTTAAGGAGAATTGAAAGCAATAATTTTGCCCCTCTTTAACATGGCAAATACAGCCTGCTTTAGAGATGATCAGCAATCACCATTTAGTACTGGCCATCACCTCTGTGCAGCACAAACACACATCCCGAGTGACAGAATCCATTCCACTACCAGAGACTCTTAGCGGCCTTCAGTCCTCTTGAGCTGGAGCCACTGGGTCTTGTATGAAAGCTCACCGGACATCTCATGTGGACCTCGGGCATCTGAGCCGGGACCATCCTATTGCAAGTGCAGAAACCACATCATTAATGTAGAGCTGAATTCAAATTGTTACTTGCTAGCTTAGGAAAGAATCCTTGGAAATCCAACATATTGTCTAAATGGATCAGTTAAGCTTTCTATGTGCATTCTATATACCCTTTCATTGTTTGGGCTTAAATAACTTTTCTGCTTTGTCTGGTTTAATTTCGTCCAATGTGGATCACTGGAAGAATATGATGTATGTTTTAGAATAGAAACAGTTCTGAGATGAAGTTGAGCACAATTTCCTGTTCTAGTTGTAATTAGATATAAATATAGCATTTGACATAAAATAGCTGGCCCAATATATTTAGAGTACAAGTTAAGTGTCATCCCCTTAGAATTGGGCATTGACTCCGTAGAATTCACCTTTGTACAAGGTGAGCAAATGTATATTTTGTTAAAAATAAGTATCTGACTGCCAAAACGGACAGAAAGCTCTTTGCCAGATGTGTTTTCAGGCCATTTCCTTTCCTGGGAAACAGCCATTTCCCCCGCATTATAGTTGTGTTTTCATTTGCGGGTAGATCGAGTAAGCTCAGGAGTTAAAGGACCTGGGCCTCCACAGCCAAGGCCTTATCTGGGACAATTATCTTTCTCCTTGCAGCTGTGGAACTTCTGTTTGACACAGAACCACAGAAACCCTGTTAGTGGGAAGGATCAGAGTTAATAGGAGAAAAATCTTCATTGTTCATGTGACTTCTCAGGTGCTTGGCATTCTTATTTAGGCGGCTTAAAAAAGTTCCAAGTACTCATTCATTCTAACTTATCTGTGTTCATTGTGAAATCGTGTGTGAATGACATTTAGAGCAGATGGATTGTTGTTGTTTTTTTTTTTTAACAAACTTAAGAGATTCCCGAATCTTTCACAGTTTGTACTACCGCAAACCAGCATAACATCTGCTAAAGAATTTCATATTTTAAAGCTGCACTGTACATCATATGGAACCTTAAGGACTTTGAAGGGAAGAGCTTTTTATTTACTGGTAGCTTGGGAAATATCCAAGTAACTATTTTTTAAGAAAAAAAATTCCTTGAGTTTTTAGAAATAGTTTATATAACTGTTATGCTGTTTGATTTTTAAATATTTTCATTCTCTAGTATTATTATGGAATATTTTATCTTCCCATCAAAAAAGTGCCAGAAGGTCAAGATAGAAGTCACGACATTAAAAGGGAGTGGATACAATTGTAAAACAATAGATGAGTACATTTGCCTGATAATATTTTTGCCAGTAATTCTGTGTCCTGTTTTCTCCCTGTAGAATGAAATGCTAAACATTTTTTTCAATGGATTGATGTCAGTGTTTACTAACATGACCTGTGTTAAGTCAAATAAAGTCTTTCCTTTGACAAACACCATATTTCATTAGTGGCTTTGAGGTGGGCTTATTTGTTATAAGTCACATTAAATGTTCCCAAATCCATTTCATAAATGTTGTAGAGATCTCAAAGTCCGTTGCTTCTAAAAAAATATGTCCAGTCTCTTTGTCATAACCATCCTAATAAAGATCTAAATTTCTTAGAGTGAATTTTCATTTGAAAGTGGCTTAATGCCAGCTAGATTAATTCTTGTTTAATCTAAATTTATAAAATTTTTATCTTAATTATTGAGAAACCTTTTTAAAAAGAGATAAAAATGTCATATGTGCTATTTACATTAAGATATATTATCTCTCTTGGTTATAGGTTAAGATAAATAAAATTGCTTATGTCAAAGAAGTAAAAAAAAGTCCATGACCTCCTTTTGGTATCCCCATCCATCTGGCGGACTTAATATGAAAAAATCTTCCTGTGGGAAATTAGGCTTGATTATAGAGTTACAAGTACAAAAAGTAGTTTTTGAAGAATTATAATAAATAGTTACACATAAAAGGAAGTGATGTTTGCTTGAAGTGTATAAAAATATTCCTTGTCACTCTTGTCCCCTCATGAATCTTAGTTGTCTGATGATGGTTCAAGTCTTTCCTAATAATCCAGAATGTATCCCTCCACTTTTTCTCTTTAAAACGCTATTTCAAGCATTTTCTTTGGTACCCATTAATAATAAAGCATACTTCCCCAGAATGTTCCATTTCAAGTAAGGGGTCTAAAAGTCAAAGACCGACTGATACGAAAGAGAAAAGTAAATTGCACAAAGACTGAAGAGAGGATTCAGTATTAAACGTACCAAGTTCTTGACATCAGTTTCCCTCAAGAAAAAAAAAATGAGTAACGTTTTTTGAAAGCCTGAAACTATTCTAGTAAAATATTTACGGAAAAAATAATATGCGCTTTCCTCCCAAATCCTGATGCGCATTTAAATCACCTTTTTTATTTATAGATCAAAAATCTTGCTTGACTACAATAAAAATTTAAAAATGGTACCTATTTAAGAATGCAAGTATCAAATCCACTTGTAATACTCACTAGCTCCCTCTGCTGATCTCCTATCAAGCGACAGGCAAATCTATCCATGATTGTTATTACAATTGTTAATGGAAATGATAGGTAATTTAGGACCTACATCAATTGCAACTAAAATACAAGCTACAGTGCTTTCATTTTAATTTTAATGCAAAATCACATCACACCATATACAGATGTTAAAGACCGACGTGCACACACACAGTGAAAAAATATTTTTAGGCATTCATTTAGCATACACAGACCTAGGAGCTGTCTCTGTATCCTCAGGTGATAAGGTTACTACTATTACAACAGCAGAAAAAGAGGTTTGTACTGTCTGTCTTCATAAGGAGCCAATTTAGAGACCCAATCCTGTTCACCCCAAGCTTACAGTCTAACGAGGTGAACAGATGTCCCATCTCGATGCACAAGCACTGCTGCCTAAGGCCCTGGGTAGTGCAGGAGGGAGCCCCCACACGGGAAGCCTCCCAAACCACGTAAGGGCTACGTGAACAGCAGGAATAGTTTCACTGTTTATTTAGATCCACACTGTTACTTATTTAAGAAGAACATACTCTGCCCTTTCTCCCTCCCTGAAGAAAGACCAAAACTGAGGGAAATTATATTCCAGGCTGAGAAAATTGCCTGTGCACTTAAAAAATAAATAAATAAAAGGCGAGATCATGGAAGTTAAAATAAATTAACAATAATTGAGCCAAGAGGGAGGAGATGGGTGAGTCGGAGATGCGGTCTGGAACTAGCTGCTTAAGAGTCTGCTTAGGAATTGGGGTTGTACCCTGGACATAAAGCATTTGGGGCAGGGGAGTGTCCTGATGTGACTGAGAAAGGACTCTGGAGTGCTGTGTGCAGAAGGGGTTAGAGGAGGTGTGAGTAGAGGCAGAGAGACCAGAGCAGAAGCTGCTACAGTAATTCAGGTTAGATATTATAGTGGCCTGTACTAGAATATTAACATCAGGCTCATGATGTTAAACAGGGGTGATCAATAGGCCTTCTAGATGGATGGAATACAGGGAGTCCAGGAATGGGATTGGTCTGGTACTGGGATTGACTCTTACACTTAAAAACAATAAAATAAAATAACTTGGCAATAGTTTTTAAAGCATCTGTAAAATGACAAGATAATAAACACATATTCTGCTCAAACTTATGTGAAGGCGGGAATCATGTGAACTATTAAAGAGCTTTGCCATCAAGTCATTTGCCGAACCTGGCCAACTTAAGCCTACTTCAAGGCCTGAGTGGTTCAGACAGAAGACAAAGGCCAGGACCTAAAGAAATGGGAGCATCTGATGAGATACCTCCTTCCAGGAAGGCTCTACCCCAGTGTCAGGGAAGCAGAAGTCAACCTGCCCACCCCACTCTCCAGAGCAGACAAAAAAACATGCCTGGATGTTAAACAGAACTAAAAGAGGGGAGCCCATCCCTGAGAATTTAACTACAAGCTCACCCTTTTGGGTTTTACAGTACACATAAGGTGGTCAGAAAAAACCACAATGAATTGTTCTAAGGTGGTCCCAGGCTGATCATCTTAATCCCCTAGGTTTGTGGAAGAAGCAAATGAAAATCCTTTCTGGGAGAATGCACCTTCATCATGGGTCTCAAAACATTCTTACAATTTCCCAAGAATATTGGGCAACTCACAGACAAAAATAAACACACAAGAAAACATAGTGCTATTAGCAAAAATCAGCAGAAAGAAGAAATAGTAAAAACAGACCAGCCAAAAACATCTATTCCTGCTGTATTGGTTTGCTAAGGCTGCGGTACAAGGTGCCACAAACCGGGTGCCTAAAACAATGGGAATTTATTCTCACAGCTCTGGAGGCTAGAAGTCTGTAACTGAGGCGTCAGCAGGGCCATGCTCCCTCTGAAACCTGTAGGGGGTCCTTCCCTGTCCCATCCTGGCTTCTGGTGTTGCTGGCCTCATTGTCTGATGGTATTCTCCCTGTCTACACGGCCATCTTTTTAGAAAGATGCAGTCACATTGGATTACGAGCCCACCCCACTCCAGGAGGACTTCCTCTCAACTAGTTAAACCTGCAGTGACGCTGCTTCCAAATAAGCCCACATGCTGAGTTGCTGGGGATTAGGACTTCCATCTTTCTGTCAGGGATGTAATTCTACGCATAACACTTACAATGTTTAAAGATGAAAGTAAAATTTTGAAAACACCTAAAGGGGACAGAAAACTAAAGAAGAAAATCTTGCAGATTTAAAATGAAAACTTATAGACATGAAAAATACGATGATTGGAATTTATAATTCAGAGTCATGTTTAACAAGATTAGACACACCTGAAGCTGAAAGATAAGTGAAAAGGAGTCATCCCAGGTGTAGGACAGAGAGACGAGATAAGGACCAGGAGAGAAAGTGAAGGAAGACCTGCAGGATGGAGGAAGAGTGTCTGACAAAGTCCATCCAAATTCCAGAAGAAGGGAGAGAGAACAGGGCAGGCAATATCCAGGGAGATAATCACTGAAGCTTTTCCCAAAGTGATGAAAGATATCAAGCTACAGATTCAAAAAACGGCAAAAAATGACAAACAGGATAAATAAAATGATGAGATAAAGCAGTAAGAGGGAAGAGTCAAGAATTACTGGTTCTGCAGTTTCTGGCCTGGCAGCTGCACAGATAGGATTCTCAAGGGCTCGGAAGGGGAGAGCTAGCTGAGAGGCAATGCATGCAGCTTGCACACATTCAGTTTAAATTGGCTATGAGACTTCCAGTTAGAGTTTTCCTATTGCATATTTGGGTCTGAGCTCAAGAGAGCCACCTGGTTTGGAAGCAGCAGGAAGACCTATTTTCATGATTAATCTCAATGCCAGCCTCATTACACAATCTTAACTAATATTAAACAGTATATGAAACAGGTGAAGAAGAACAGCTGTATAAATTGCATAAAGCTTAGCAATCTGGGTTTTTCTAGACAAAGTTAAGCAGCAAAGCAGCTCCATTATGAGGGACCATTGGCCATGGTTTCACAGGTGCAGGTTCTGCAGATCATGGCATATTGTCCTGTTCTCTGGATTATGGCTCTAGAAGAGATAATGATAAAGAAGACCCAGGCTGGTCAGTAAAAAGGTCCTATGTGGTGTCTATACAATGTTGCAAGTGACTAAAAATGAGTAAAACTTACAAGATATAATTAGTAGCATGCAACTCTTCATAAATTTGTCACTTCTTTGAAGGTCCTTGTTATGAGTTAAATTTTGTTCTCCGAAAATTCATGTTGAAGTCCTAAATGCCCTCAGCATGTGACCGTCTTTGGGAGTAGGGCCATTGCAGTTGTAATCAGTTAAGATAGGGTCATACTGGAATGGAGTGGGCCCCTAATCTAATGTGACAGATGTCTTTATAAGAGGACGGTCATGTGAAGACCGATACAGGAGGAACGCCTCGTGACAACGCAGGTAGGGACAGGGTGAAGCTTCTACAAACCAGGGAACACCGAAGATGAGCAGCCACTGCCAGCAGTTAGCAGAGAGGCCTGGGACAGATCCTGCCTCGTGGCTTTGGCTTCCAGAAGGAACCAACCCTGCCCCACACCTTCACCTCAGACTTCTGCTCTCCAGAACTGTGAGAGCGTGGATTTCTGTTTAAGCAAGTTTGTGGTACTTTGTTACAACAACCCTAGCAAACTAATACAGCCTAAAAAAAAAAAAAAAAAAAAAGTAATAGGAAAGGAATTAAAATATAACGCTACCTTGCAGCCTCCACCAAACACTGTTGCCATTTGGTTCTTCTCCTTCTTGTTCAACCTCAAGAGGGGGTGAAAAAAGTCCAGGCAGCTCCTGGTGATAGCTATGCAAAGCTTCATTCTGCAGCAGTAAAAGTGTTTCCTAGAAGTACTAAGGCTCGTTAATTGCAGCCACCCTATAAAAGAAGGTCCTCTTTCATGAAGAACCTGTTTCTCTGCAGGAAGATGGGGCTGACCTCAGGGCCTCCAGCACTTAGGCACTTATCCATATGTCTGTAACCATTGTTGTGAGGTTAGTTGATAATGGCTCATTATCCTCACTAAAATGAACTCGTTGAAGTATGAGGCCAGGCCCTATGGGAATCCTTCCCTTTCCCTTTCCCTTCCCCTTCCCCTTCCCCTTCCCCTTCCCTTTAGATGTAGTCTCCCTCTGTCCCCCAGGCTGGAGTGCAATGGTGCGATCTTCGTTCACTGCAATCTCCACCTCCCGGATCAAGTGATTCTTCTGCCTCAGCCTTCTGAGTAGCTGGGATTACAGGTGCCCGCCACCACGCTCTGCTAATTTTTGTATTTTTTTTTTTTTTTTTTTTTAGTAGAGATGGGGTTTCACCATATTGGTCAGGGTGGTCTCGAACTCCTGACCTCAGGTGATCCGTCCGCAGGTGAGCCACCCGCCTCGGCCTCCTAAAGTGCTGGGAGAGGCACAGGCGTCAGCCACAGTGCCTGGCCTACTGTCTTCTCTAAAATAGCATCTGTGCATTCATCTCAGCCGCCCCTGCTCAGATAAAAGCAATGGCGCCTCCTTTGAAATCTGAGAGACGCGGGGCCCTGCCCATTCTGCGGAATTCCTTCTCCCAGCTGCCTGCTGTGAGGAGGCCCCCTTTGCCACGGAACCTGAAATTCCTGCCACTGGAATTACGCTCTGGACAAGCGGCAAGATACTCCTTTCAGTCCCAGCCACTGGGTTCCTGCTGCACAGGAGGCCAGGGTGCTGTGAACCTGCTCTCAGCCCCCCCGGGCAAAGGGAATCTCGTTAATCCAGGTGGCCAGCGCCTCTTCCTCAGAGCATCTGCAGTGCTGCAGACGGGGCCTCCCTTCGTGGGGCTTCTGTCCTCCACACTGTGGTGCTGCTGGGATGTTTTCATGGGGCCTTTCCCTTCCCGTCACCACGTGTGCTCCAGAACCCGGTGCATTTGGATGAAGCCACTAGATGTATAGGTCAGCAGCTCCACATAGAATCAAATTATCAAATGCACATTACCTGATCCAGAATAGATCGTCCTGGGGTAAACACATTCACATATTCTGAATGTACAAATGGCTGTCTAGTAAACACACTGGAACTTCCATAATTATTGTCCTTCCAGATAAGTTTTCAAGATTATATGCACGTATTCTGCCATTCCTTTTCAAGACAACTTTAGAACTTCCTTTGGACAGCTACTGTAAGCCAAAGGGCTTGCATTTGAATATCTTGCATGAAGCTAAATCTTTGTTCATGAAAGGCAGAATAATTTTATATGCCACTAAGCTGCAGTAGTGTGTTAGGTTTAGTAGATGGCTAAGCACAACACTGTATTATTCTAATCCTATTTTCACAATTTAACAAATGTGAAAGACACCGTGCTACTTGTACAAGAGATACAAATTAAGGAATCTTCAATGACCTTGTAGCCTAGAAAGACCTTTAGTAATTCTTGTTAATCTCCCTACAGAGCTAAGTGATCCAGAGCTGAATTAATCCAGAATCTATGTCTTCCTCCGCCTCCGGAGTAGCTCTAGAAAGGTCAAACTCTTCCGAGATGGAGTGTCTGTGGGGATAGGTCGTCTTTGCTGTGTGCGCTCCTGTGAGACAGCGGGATCTCCTGCATCTCTGAATTTGAAGTGAGGAGTTTTTCTGCTATGTTTGGGGAGAGCCTCACTCCCCTGCTCAGTAGATCAGACGTGTTCTCTTCTTTCACCACAGCTACAAACAACACACTGGCATTGTTTCCCAGACACTCGACTGTCCCGACAGGCATTTGGACATGGTCTGTGAGAGGAATAAGCTCCAGCCACTGTAGTGGCTCATGGGAGAGGGAAATGGGTAGAAATTCTTTCCCAAACTGGTATTTCTAGTAAAGCACTCAGCCAGAGCCTGCAGCTGTTCACTATTCCATATCAATTCTAAACAGCATTTTCGTTGGCAAAAGAAAAGTGAGAAAACAACAAAGCTTGAAGCCTAAAACTTTGGGAAACCCCTTTCCTGAATGTGTTTACTTAGGGCTTAAAAATATGCCTGTTTTCAGAACAGAAGAATTAATATCCATGTTTTCTATGCCGATTTTTCAGAGTACATTTCAAATGTAAGTACATTTAGTGATTAAAAGGGGAAAATACTTGATCGTTTTCTAAACATAACCAAAATCTCACTATGTAATTGTTTTTTCCTCTATTTAAGAGCAGAATATTTCATTGCTACCAAAATGCTAGTATTTTGGAGAAAATAGAAGAACTAGAATAAGTAGTCAGCAATACAAAACCCTGCGTGGAAGATGTGTATTTTGGATAGGTGTCAACATGTCCAAGCTCTCAGTGACAAACACAGGCTCATTAAAGGTCTGAGCAAATGTGCCACTTCTCAGGAAGACAAGGCAGATCAACGTAAAGGCAGATGGCACCTGGTGTGGCTCAGACTCGCACGTGGTTCTCCACAGAGCTGCTCTCAGCTCCTTTGGAAGAGGTTCAATGTTGGGAGCACAGGTTGCTTCTCTGGCCCATGTTATTCCTGGAGCTACTACTTCCCAGGGCAGAGTTCGTGTTTTTCGTTCATAAATGGCCTGGAAATCCTAGCATTGGGCCAGCCATCCAGGACAGTGGAGCTGCATGATCTGGTCTGGGGATATTTCAAAGGGAATAGAATACTGAGGCCCTGTGGGATGGAGGCTGCTTCCCGATATGGAGAACTGCACCAGACTGAGCTGTGTCCAGAGGAAGGGAGAGCGTCTTTCATTCACTTAAAACTCACCCAACACCTGACACCTCCATCTTGGCATCATCCACCTGCAGCCTCTAGCCCTCTTCATCTGTTAAGTGAGAGTAACTGGCAGGTTATTTGGAGAGTGAAGTGACATCGGCAGAGTTCCAGGTATGGTGTCTGATGCGTGAGTTCGCCCCCTTTCCCGGTCCCCTTCTCCTCCATGTGACTAATTATCAAAGAAAGATTGCTTTAGTGAATCAGACAGTTTAGATCCATTTCCTTGGGAAATTATGGTGGTCAGCCCTCCGCTCGTTCTCACTTTAGATACCAGAAACTATATGTCCTTGTGTTGGCAGGGCTGGATTGTCTGTCGCCCTCTGGTGCAATCCTGCATTAGTAAGGGAAGTGTTTTTCTGGGGCGTTCTAATGAAAAGTGCTTAAGCGTTTGTTTTGGTGCCCAGATAATGTGACTGTAGTTAATATGTAGTGTTTGGACTTTTTGTTCATACTTTTGTTGTTGTTGTTGTCATTGCAGAAATAAAATTAACCCCTCAATCTTATGCTTAATGTACACACCAAGTGGTTTGCATATTATACTGAGAAAATAAAAAGATTGTTTTAGAAAAACCGAAGGACACCAACAGCTCTTTACAGCCCCACAGCAGGTGTCGCCAGAGGTCACAGGAGGGGTTCTTAGTTATCAGCAAGGGAAACTGAGGCTTTTTCGTTTATGCAGAAGTGGAATTTATTGAATAATATTAAGGGGGCTTTGTCGCCAATGCCACAGTCACACTGCCCACACAGAACTGGCCTGGCGAGGTGTTACTTTGACCACCATTGCTGGGCCAGGACGCTGCCACCAAGGCCGTGCCCCTGCCAGAAACTAAATGTGGCTGCCCCATCCCTGGCCCTTTCTGTCAGTAGGGTCAGGTTCAAACTCCTGGGTAGTCAGCCCAGCTCTCATTGACTCAGTCTGAACAGCTGCCTGTTCCCTAGAAGCCACATGCGCTGGGACAATGGGAAGTATCGGTAGACGCTATGGTGGGAAGATGACTCTGTGTCCACCAAGATTCTTGGGCTGGGGAATGGTCTGAGCATATGACGGCCTCAGACCCCAGCCAACCAAAGGGAAAGGTCTCCCCTGTACTCACGAAGCCTCCACGATGTCCGTCAGCACTTACTTCCTCCGTTGCAGTGTAGGTCAGCCCTTCGCAGATGCTCACAATTCCCTGATACAGCCGGTTGCCCTTTGTTGTGTTAAACTGAAAGAATTTCAGAGTTGGGGCCAGGCATGGTGGTTCATGCCTGTAATCCCAGCACTTTGGGAGGCCGAGGCGGGCAGATCATGAGGACAGGAGTTCAAGACCAGCCTGGCCAACATAGTGAAACCCCGTCTCTACTAAAAATACAAAAATTAGCTGGGCATGGTGGCGTGTTCCTGTAATTCCAGCTCCTCGGGAGGCTGAGGCAGAATTGCTTAAACCGGGAGGCAGACGTTGCAGTGAGCTGAGATCATGCCACTGCACTCCAGCCTGGGCTACAGAGCAAGACTCTATCTCAAACACAAAAACAAAAACAAAACAAAACAAAAAAAAACTCAGAGTTGGAGAAGGACTCGGACAAATCTCACATTATAGAGGAGGAAAAAGACCCAGGAGGCAGAAAGACTTCCCTGAGGGCCATGATGGTAGTTAGTGCATCCCTTAAATACAAGTCTTCTGCTTCCTATTCCTGTAAATAAGTTTGCATTTGACATTTTTGTACATTAAACGTTACTGATTCATAGTCAATGATTATGGTCAGCCCTCCACATCCGCAGGTTCTGCATCTGTAGGTTCAACCAATCGTGGACCAAATATATTCAAGAAAATGAAATAAAAATACAACAATAAAAAAGTACAAAAAATCGAGTACAACAACTATTTACATAGCATTTACATCGTATTGACTATCATAAGTAATCTAGGGATGATTTAAACTATGTGGGAAGATGTACATAGGTTATATGCAAATACTCCATTTTATATAAAGACTTGAGCATCCATAGGTTTTTATATCCAAGGTGGGGGTCTTGGAACCCCACAAATACCAAGGGACAACTGTGTATTATTTTCATAACCCATTTCTGCCCAGTGTTCCATTAGTGGAATGCTAACCATATGAGAATTATTTATATCCTACTGTTCAAGGTCATCACCAAGGTCTGATTTTTCACACACACACACAAAATTGCAACCTCCAGCATAAATGGGGATGAATTTACTACTAACATGTCGTTTCCATCCACAAATCCGATGTCCCTATGCTATCTGTAACTGTGGAGCCAAGAGAAGCTGTTGAATCATGTGGTGAATATGATCAAGAACTCAAGATTAGGGATAAAAGCAATCATTCTGTTATTCCTTTTTAAAAATTATTAGCCTGTAATTTAAACATCAGGATCTCATGTAAAACAGAACAATATCTTCTGACATTTTTACAATACTAGTATTCTTACAAAACACAGTTAGGAAGTTACATGAAGAAAACACCCAGACTGTGTGTGGCTAAATCTTTAGTACCTCATTTCCATAGTCTTAGAGAAAGTTTAAATTATATTGAAACTTTTCTCAACTGCTATCTTAATGTGTTCAGGCTGCTGTAACAACACATCATAAACTGGGTGTCTTATAAACAATAGAAATTTATTTCTCACAGTTCTGGAGGCTGAGAAGTCCAATATCCAGGTAGATTCCATGTCTGGTGAGGGCCTGTTTCCTGGTTCATAGATGGCGCCTTCTCTGCGTCCTCACATGGCAGAAGGGGTGAGGGAGCTCTCTGGGGTCCCTTTTATAAGGCCACTAATCCCATTTCTGAGGATTTTCACTCTCATGACCTGCTCACTTTCTAAAGGCACCACCTCCCAGTACTCTTGCATTGGGGATTAGGCTTCAACATGAATTTGAGGGAGGCGCAAACATTCAGACCATAGCCACTGGTCAACATTAGGTAACCTGCAGTGCTTGGCTGTGGGATGGGAAGCCTGTGTTGTAAAGGACGTCTGAGTGGGAACAGGGGGTCTCAAGCTGCCTTCACATCTAACGTCAGCACACTAGAGATGGACATTGCAGCTGCAACTTACTGTGCCTGTAAAGCATTTAGAATAACGCCTTGCATATACAAAGTGCTCAATAAATGTTAACTGTTATTATGGTTGGGCATCAGCCACTTTAATTATCTCTTTCAGTCCTCATAGTAACTCTTCAACATAGGTAGCCTTGTTTTGCAGTTGAGGAAACTGGAGCTTAGCAAAGTTTAGTGACGTTGCAGAGCTGGAGTTCAAACCCAAGTCTGACTCCAAAGTGCATCTATCTGTGTATTTGCTTATTTAACCTCAGACACACAGAATCGGATTAATTAGAGTCCTTGATTCAGTAAACGTTCTCTTCATTGATCCTTGCTCCTTTATTTGATTTTTTAATGCTATTTTTTGTTTGTTTGTATTTAATAGTAAGATAAACACTGTGAACTCACCACTTACCTCTCATCATGAGAGCCCTGGTGCCCACCTCCACCTCCGAGTTCCACACATCCCATTACCCTGCCTTCCCCGTCCAAGGAAACCACTGTCTGGAATCCTTTGTCATTCAAGCCTTTTCGCAGTATGGCTCTTTCCAGCCTTTTATTTCTCTACTGTTTCCCTTGGAAACTCTACATTTCTAAGACAGTGTGGTGCCTCTGAGCTCTGTGGCTTTTGCTCCTGCTAGCCTTTCTTCATAAAGTCTTTCAGCCCCACAAGTGTCTCAGCTTTTCAAAGCCTTTCCCATCCTTTAAGGTCCTACTTTTCTTTTCCATGAAGTCTTCTCTGGGCCACGATGACTGGGGAATCCTCACTGTCTTCTGAAGTTCTGCACGTACTTACTCTGCACATAGTCGGCGTTGAGGTATTCATCACATTGAAATTGAGTTACATGTGGTCCTGTTCTATAGTCAACCAAAACTCCTGGGGTAAAAATGCTGCTTTTCATCTTGGCAATCTCTATCCTAACCAGCACAGTGCCTCGCTGAATATTAGAGGCCTGAGAATTTTCTTTGTTTTTTTTCAGAGTGATTTTTTTTCTCGCTTTATTTAATACTTTGAAGCAGCACACATTTCAGTTTGCTTTATGCTTGATTTTTTTTTTATTTCTTCTAAACAAACGAGATACATGTGCAGAACGTGCAGGATTGACACAAATAATAGCTGGCAGAGTGTCCTAGGAAAGACTCCTCAGATGTTATAAATAATACACAAACAAACACACACACAAATATTTACTGAAGACTTTGCTTGCGCTGCAAGGCACTGGCTGTGTAATGCAGAATAAAACCAACAAAATTCTTGCCATCTGGGATGTGCATGTTATGTCAGCACAGGGAAGAGATCAAGTGTGTGTGCATAGGACATCAAGAATACAATAAAACGAAGTGGACAAAAGGAAGCGAGGGTGGTGAACACAGGACACCTGATGAAGGACAGAGTTGTTGGAAAAGGACCCCTGAGTGCCCAAGGGAGGAGCTGGCCTGGAGTAGTGAGGGCAAGGTGATTGCAAATGAGGCCTTGGTGATTGGAAATGAGCTCATCCCCACGTCTTATAAATAGTTCTCCAAGTTATCCGAGGCAGGTTATTCTGTGGCAAAGACGCCTCAGCTAACTGGATGCAGAAGAGACAACTGAATAGAGCCTCATGGTCTCGGAGTCTTTTTTTTTTTTTTTTTCCTAGGTTATTGGTGTTCATTTCTTGTTTTTTTTTTTTTTTTTAAGACATATCTTTGGCATTTTGTACCTACCTTCTGTTCTAAATTTTGCATTTTTACTACTTTCAGGTGGGTGGACTTTGTTGTGGTGGGTAGTTCAAGATTCATCATACAAATGTGATTGTGCTTCGAAACTCCCACCAGTCTGACGCACGCATGGGTTTTCTGGCAACATTTGCCATCTACAGCACTCTCTTTGATCACCTTCATCATCTTCCAACATTCCTGCCACAGTCACTTCCCAGAAACTTGCTAATCTATAATAGAAACCCTCAGATGAATTTGTAATCAAAAGTCACATATTGATTTCAAAATCAATACACACTTTAAAAA
This sequence comes from Pan paniscus, assembly GCF_029289425.2. Lineage (NCBI taxonomy): Eukaryota > Metazoa > Chordata > Mammalia > Primates > Hominidae > Pan > Pan paniscus. The sequence continues at coordinate 21,387,885 of NC_073256.2, forward strand.
TAACACTACAGATTTAGCAGCTCAGGGAGGAAGGAAACCTTAAGTGCATCTGGTGCAGCTACCCGTCTGGGATGTGAATTCCTCCTCTTCATGAAATGTTTACATTCATATCACAGTCTAGGGTTTAGTGAACCATAAAAAGCTGAAAGTTAATGCAAACAGAAGTCACCCCCAAAGCATATACCAACTGATTTAAAAGGAGACACAGCAGATGGAGATTATTGTGAAAACTCTTACTGGACAATTTTTTTTTTTATTTTAATCTCTGCTTATCCCAATTCTTTTAGCTGCATATACTGAGACACTTCACATCTATAATAAACTTGGTACCAGAATACAATTCATTCCAGACCTAACTCTTTTAGATCATTATAGCTGGGGGAGGAAAAAAGTTAAAAAGGCTTATCTGTCTTAAGAAGTATTTCTCAGTGTTCGCTACACGTCACTTAATCTTTTCCAAAATTTGACAATATACAAAGCAGTTCGTAGTGACTTTTCACAGTGACTCTACAATAAAATGGGCCCGTCCTCCTTGCTTTTCCAAATGCAGTCATCATCTGACAAGGTTTAGCTATTTGAGGAAGTCCTTGCTTGCAAACGTATTTCTTTTGCCAAACAGGTTTGGTCAAATTTTGTCCCCTAGTTGCACAATTACCCCATATTTGATTAACAAATAGCAAAACAGAGATAATCTCAGAAATATTCAAGAGTCTCAAACCCCAAATAAAATGTAGGCATCCTCCTGTTGAGTCGAATTGGCAATTTCGATTAGCAAGGCTCATGAAGCAGTAGATATCCCCTCTGATCCCCATCCCAGTGTGAGGGCACAGTGAGTTGTATTTTCTAAGTATAAACTATCCTCTAGCAGTTCGGCTGGAGTATTGGGAGCAAAACTGTATTTTTCTAATATTTTCAGACTAAGACACACTGTCTCTGTTTTCTGGACTTTTCTGTGGCAAATGAAGGATTTATCAGCAATGCAAAGAAAGTTCTCCCAGTGGGGACTCCACGGGGAGAGGAGCTGGGGTCTCACTAGTGCACAGCCATAAAAGACACCACAAGCATATTACACGTGAAGCAGGATCCGTGCCCACCACAGCAGTTGTCCCAGGAGTTTCCTGTTTGAATGAGACACTTTGGGTGGATACTGCAGGGAGGGAGAAGCTGTGTGTGGCCACCACAGCTGGAAGCGTGGCCTGGTGCCCTCACAGCTGTCTGGGAGCCCCTTCCCGGGAACGCCGGCTTTTCCCGGGTGCACCATTGCAGCTGGAGCCGTTGTCGGCCGCCTCGGAAACATGCAGTTGGGCTGCTCTGGCAGCCTTCTCCAGCCCTCCTCCCAAGGTTTACCTCTCTAAATGTCAAAAGGGAGAGAATACTGTATTTTTTTTTCCCTCTACTGAAATTTATTTGTGACATCAGGCATCACTTTCACCTTAGTCATTTTGGCTGGATTCCCATACTCAATTAAATATCCTTCCTTCCATATGGCCCATAGGAAGAGAGAGAAATTACATGTAACTGGTCTTTCCTCCTCTTTATAAAGTCTGGTGGCTGAGCAACTTGGCCTGTACTTCCTTCATGACCCACCATCCCATGACTGCAGGGCAGTTTTAAACACAGCAGCTTGGTTTCTATCGCACGGAAGCTGGCCAACAGTCACAGTGTGCATTTTTCTATTGCACCTCCTTGTGTTAACCTAAGTTCACTCACAGCTGTAACTACAGAAGTTTTTCTGAAAGCAAGTGAAGCCATCCTTCCTTTATTGAGTTTTTGAGCTAGGGTCTGCCTCTGTCACCCAGGCTGGAGTGCAGTGGTGTGAACTTGGCTCACTGCAGCCTTGACCTCCTGGGTTCAAGTGATCCTTCTACTTCAGCCTCCTGAGTAGCTAGGACTGCAAGCATGTGCCGCCATGCCCATGCTTTCTGATTTTTTTTGTAGAGACAGAGTCTCTCTATGTTGCCCAGGCTGGTCTTGAACCTCTGGGCTCAAGTGATCCTCCTGCCTCAGCTTCCCGGAGTCCTGGGAATACAGGTGTGAGCCACCATGCCCAGCTCATCCTTCCTTTAAAACGGGCAGCTGGGCAATAATACAGATGGGACCAACTAAGTTTCTCAGACCACTCAGGGAAGGTAGTCTTGCATAGACAAAATATACACCCTCTTACCTGCCCCACCTTTAAGGCTGGACCCCAGGGTCCACGCTCTATCCTCCAGCCTCCACGCTTCCCTGTGAGTAGCCTCTGTGGTCAAAGGTGCTTGCTGATGCAGCCTCTGTACAGCCTCCATGCAGTGCGTGTCTTTATGTGGAGGAGACAGCCCTTCTTTCAGCAGTTATTGAGCATCTACCCACTCTGTGCCAGTCATAGGGCTTAGAACTTCATGTCTGGGGGGAATTCTGCAAAGAGAGCCTGAAATAAAGGCAAACAGTGAGAGACGGCCAGGAGAAACCATGAGCACTCCAGTGAGTATCAAGGGACAAAGCTGAAAAAGGAAGACTGAACGCTGAGCTTCAAGCCATTGATTTATATGGGCCGCGGGAGCCCTTGAAAGTCTGTGGGCAAGTTTTGGTGAGATTAAGCTGGTAGTTCTGTTCAGGACAGGTTGAAGGGATGAGAGATTAGGACACTTACCACCTGAATCCTGTCGCTGGCTTTAGTTTAAACCACCCGTAATGTAGACATCCTGACTTAGAATTCCCTGTGCTGCTTCCTGTCTGATGGAAACAGCTCTGCTAACAGAGTGCAGGCTGTGGGAGCCGAGCCCCATTGCAGGCAGCCTGCAGGCCGCAGTTTCCTCGGCTTACCACCCAGCGCTTTTCATTCGGCTCAGCGCTAGGGACCTCTGCTTCCACTTCTCGGTGTTGGAAATTGCCATTTATTTTTGCTGTCGATGATCTGTATTGACTTGGCCTGAGTATGCGTGCACGTCTCTGGTGGTCTGAATTATATAGACCAGAAGGGTGTCTGATGCCGCTTTTATAAAAAATAATAATAATTTGAAAGGAAAAATGACTCGCTGAAGTCTGGCAAATACAGAGCTCTCTCTCTGAATCGACTTCTCACTTGGCCATGTTGAATTCCAACTGGGTGTCCTCAGACATTTCTATCCCAAGATCTACTCCTGGCTTAGAATCTGTTTTGTTTTGTCTTATTTCAGCTCATGGTTCTTGTTCCCCCAGCTTTATGGGGTATAATTTCCATACAATAGAATTCAACACTTTCAATGTGTGGTTGGATGGCTTTTGGCAATTGTATACAGTTTTGCGATCACCCCTACACTCAAGATATAGAACACTGTTTCTCATCTGGTGATTGCTGGACATTGAATTCTTTCCCGTTTTCACTGTTATGAATCTGACTATGATTTTTGGCATGGATTTGTATGTAGCTATAAATCACTTGGTAATTTTTCAGAAGAATAGCAGTCTTGGGGCCTGGATGGCTTATTGTGGTCTCAGAAAGTTCCTGATGATAAGGTTGCAGCCTCATGCTTCTTTATAAGAATGCATTATTACTTGCAAGGGAGCTTGGGTAGATAAGAAAGCAAGAAAGTCCATGTGGAGACCCTGTCCAGAGAGCACAGACATGGACTAAGTTAAAGGATGGTAAATTAGCAATGCCCAGAAGCACATGGAGGAGACACTTCCCCTCCTGACTCTATTGGTGATGCAGTTTATGCATCTGAGCTATCTGAGCAAGTGTCCTCTCACTTACGTGCTGGGGACAGCAGATTCCAATGCAGAGTCCTTAGAGCTCAGCCTTCCCTCAACCTGACGCATCTCTCAACCATTTGTCTTAAGCTGTCTGAAGTCAGCTTCGCATCTTGGGAAGGTAGAAGTGAAAGGGTTTCCACTTTGCCAAGTGAGCGTATATGGGGAGACTGAGGGTGTGGAGTTGATTATGGTTGTGGGGTGGCTGACAGTGTCCACAGGGCTAATCTTGAGGCAGGCTGACACTGGGGCCAAATGGGACCACTGTGCCTCCTGTCCCCTCCACCTTCTCCTACTCCAGGAAGGGAATAGCAGCAGCCGCTCTCAGTGGGGCATTCTTTTTCCAGAGCCAGGCCAGCCCAGCAGTGATCCCTTGATAAAGCAAGTCACCGTTATCAGAGAAAGAACTATACATTCACTTAAAATTTTTTTTTTTTTAACTGTAAAATGGGACTGCAACAAAAAGAAAATTGTACTTAGGAGAATGTCCCTCAGAAAATGTACTTTATGATTGCAAGGAATATTTGCCAAGGTCTTTGGGGTAGGCTGAGCCCCTTCACCTCCCCGGGGACATGCTAGGATGGCAAGAGAGGATCAGACATCTTCCAGGGAGGCTGTGTCCGGCCGGGCTCCTGGAGTGGGGTAAGTCTGGTTGAACCAGCACTGAACTGCCTGAGTCCATGTGGACGCGTTGAACTGTTGAACTGTGTCTCTGGCGGCCACATCTCTGGGCTTCCCCCGTTGCTCTCCCCTGTCCTCCAGGTACAAACTCAATAGTCAACCTCAGTTTTGAATGTTACTAAATTATTAGCCTCTCCATGGTTCTTCCCATGGCTTCTCACCCAAGCCTTGTGCTCCTCTCTCCTCTCTGCCCAGGTCTCACCAGCTGCCCTTGGGCCAGGTCACTGCAGTGTCTGCCAGCACCACGACAGGCAGGCTAGAGGCCCAGTTCTCACAGAAAAGACTCAAAAGGGGGCTTTCCATCCTTTATAGTCTACCTGCTACTTATAGGCCACCAGGACAAAGGATCAAGGTGGCAAGGCAGAAATTGCAGCACAGAGCGAATGGAAAGGCAGTCACTGAAAGGATTCTTTTGTTTTTACAAGTAGATTTTTCTTAAACAATCACTGTATGAAAACAAAAGTACAAAAATATTAAAACACCTGGATGATGAATTGACAACAAGAGTTTTTCTGGAACATCCTCCTGTGGGCTCGGGGAAGACAGTTTTTTTCTGTGGTGATAGATGGTCAGGAAATGTAGTGACATAGAAGTGAAGGCATTTTACAGAGCTCACCTTAATCAATGGCTTTTTCACTTATTAAGTTTTCTTTTATTTTTTCCTTCTTCAAAAACGACTGATACCTTAATTTATGGGAATGGTTTTCAGTAAAAATTGGGACAATGATAGTGAGTGGAGAATATTTATATGCTATACTTCCTGTCTTCCTTCATCTTTTATTACTGAGGATATTGACATGAAAACAGGATCTTTGTATCCAATGAGTTCATCGACGGCCGATTTCCCACCAGAAATTCCAGGCTTTCTGACATCAGCGTGCATTGCTCTGCATGTCACTTGGAGCACCGGCATCTGGAAATGATGAAATCCTGAACAACAAAGTTTGTTTTCAGGAAGACAAGGCAGTGGGGAAGGGAAGGGTGCTAAACTTCAGTGACTGCCTACTGTGTGCCAGGCATTTTCATCTTCCGTCTCAATAGAATGTCTAACTATGCTCTGAGATGAGAACTATAAATAGCTGGTCAGCCAAAAGTTTTCTGCTTTTTCTTAGTGATCTCAAGTGTTTCCATGACATGTGCTACATCTAAATACATTATGTGTAAATTGCCAAAGACCTATTGATTTCCAAACCATTATATAGTCATGGGAATGCTTGTATACCTGAATTGTCATAAAATTGATGAGATGCGAAGATACAGCAGAATATATCAGATAATTCTGCAGAACTCTTATTATGGAAATGAAAATAATTCAATAGAGAAGTCTCAGTTCATAAAAGACTAGTTTTACTTTAAAGTATCTAAAAGACATGCATTAAAAACACATGGCACTGTCCCCGAAACGATCTTGCTGTGTTGCATTTCAAATGGTACCTTCATTTTGAAACTTTGCACATTAGCACGTTCTTTATAATAGCAAAAAGTGGGGGAGTGAGGAACATTTGGTGCTGGAAGAATGATTAGGTAAATTACACCAAGCTGAAAAAAGTATTTTTGCAGAGCGTTTTCAAGAGCATGGAAGAGTGTTATAATGTTAAGTGAACAAAACAAAAAAAAAATACAGATCCAACTATGTAATCATTACACATAGAAATAAAAATGAGCAATAAAGCCAAGATGTCAGTGAGGATGGAGTGGAGGGAATAACACCCTGTCCTAAATGTGCATTGGCCCATCATCACCTCATGCATGAAGTGAATGGAAACATTTGGTTTATGTTTTCTGGAATGTCTCATAAGCCATTGTAACCAAAAACTACACCATGAACAAAAAGCAAAGCAGGCCCTGGGTGGGAAGCTGAGGAGGTTGGCAGTTTCTCAAACTCATGTCAGATGCCCCTCGGCCACTAGACAGAATCTGCTGGTATCTGGGTTCTGGTTGACCAGAGGCCTAATCTGGAATCTGGTTCTAAAAACCAATTTTTCTTATAGGGCTTGCTGGATGCAAATCTGCCTTGAGACATTGTCACAAGCAATAGCTTAAGAAAAACATAAAGGAAAAAATAATAATAAGTTTTGGGAAATAAGCCTGGAAAAGCAGTTTATTGCCATCTGCTAACTCATTTGATTCTTGCAGTAACCCTAGGGTAGGTATGATGGTGATCTCTGCTTCAAAGATGAGAAAATCGAGGCTGCCTGAGGTCACTTGACCGCCTCACAGGCCAGTGGAGACTGGCTTCAGACTTGGGCCTTTGGACCCCAAGGCCCTGGTCTTTTTTTGTTGTTTGTTTGTTTGTTTTCCTGAGATGGAATTTTGCTCTTGTTGCCCAGGCTGGAGTCCAATGGCGCAATCTCGGCTCACTGCAACCTCCGCTTCCTGGGCTCAAGTAATTCTGCCTCAGCCTCCCGAGTAGCTGGGATTGCAAGCATGTGGCACCACACCCGGTTAATTGTGTATTTTTAGTAGAGACGGGTTTCTCCATGTTGGTCAGGCTGTTCTCAAACTCCCGACCTCAGGTTATCAGCCCGCCTTGGCCTCCCAACGTGCTGGGATTACAGGCGTGAGCCACCATGCCCGGCCAAGGCCTTGGTCTTTCTATCACATTTTGACACCTTGCTCAGTACGATGAGTAGTTAAAATCACTGTCATTGGCTACATGCCTACTTTTTATAGTTACTCTACTTATTGCGGTTTTGGCTGCATCCTAGTTGAACTCTAGGGCTAATGTTTATTAAGGTCTTGATCTCATATGGCATTTGTAGACAATCGAATGTTGAGTGATAAGCCCTGGTAACGTGATTTCTCACTGCTGGCCCGTGAAGCCATGGAAATTTTCCCATGGAAATCACCCCATGTGTGGAGTGAATGGTCAGTGGAACATAGGCATCTTTCTCTCCTGTCCTCTAGGTTTTAAAATACCTGAATGTCCTGAAATGCAAGAGTATCCTAAGAGCACTTTAGAAATATCTTTGCGGTTTCTTTCTGGTGTGCTTTGTGGGTTGGGTGAGATACCGTATTCCAGGACACGTGGCCCTTAGAGAAACAAATAATTTCCTTTCCTCCTGCTTCAGTGTTATTGGTAAAGTGGGAAGGTAGCCCCAAGACACTCAACTCCTGCACTGCATTTGGATAGAAGGGCGTTCAAATTCCACCAGGGACAACTTCGTCTAACCCCCTAGAATTCCTCATTTTGACCCTTGGCATACTCTATATTTGTTGAAATACAAAAAAAGGAGTTGAAAGTGAGTCTATCTATATGTAGTAGGTATATCATGTTCACTGTAAAATTCTTTCCTGTATGTTTAAAATTTTTCAGAATACAATGCTGGGGGAAACCTATGGAGCAGAAGTAGGGAAAAAATTCGACAACGCAAACTGAGAATGGGAAACCCTGTGCAGCTCTGTTAGAATATCATCACTAATCTTTTTTTCCTTATACCTATGTTCATGAAAGCAAATAGAGAACAATACAATATAGTGTAACACCGTGTACCCATCACTCAGCATTGCTCAATCTTAGTTATCATTATGGTTATTATTATTATTATTTGAGACAGGATCTTGTTCTGTCACCCAAACTGGAGTGCATTGGGGTGATCATGGCTCACTGCAGCTCATCCTGTCGGGCTCAAGTGATCCTCCCACCTCAGCCTCCCAAGTAGCTGGGACTACACGTGCGTGCCACCACACCCGGCTAATTATTTTTGGTAGAGACAGGGTTTTGCCATGTTGCTCAGGGAGGTCTCAAACTCCTGGACTCAAGCAATCCTCCCACCTTGGCCAATTTGAATATTTTATTATAGTTGTTTCCATTTTTTGTGTTTTTCATAAATTAAATCTTGTAACTATTATATATTTCACAGAATATTATAAAGTTAAAGCTCCATTTACATCTTTCCCTCTCCAATTCCATTCTCCCTCCCTCTCTAAAAGTAACTGCTGTCCTGAATTTAACGATTATTTTTAAAGTCATCTAGGCTCTCGTTTTTCTTCTTTTTTTTTTTTTTTTTTTTTTTTTGCTGTTGTTGTTTGTTTGTTTTAATTGAGAAGGGGTCTCACTCTATCACCCAGGCTGAAGTGCAGTGGCGCTCTGTGGGCTTACTGCAACCTCTGCCTCCCAGGCTCAAGTGATCCTCCAACCTCAGCCTCTTGGGTAGCAGGGACCACAAGCACGTGCCACCACACCTGGCAATTTTTTTTTTTTTTTTTTTTTGTATTTTTGGTGAAGACGAGGTCTTGCCATGTTGCCCAGGCTGGTCTCAAACTCCTGAGCTCAAGTGATTTGCCTGCCTTGTCCTCCCAAAATGCTGGGATTACAGGCGTGAGCCACCGTGCCAGGCCGGCTCTTGTTTTTCTCTTCCCCCTACACCCCAAATAAACACAGAGCTTTATTCCTGCCTCAGTCAAATTGCTGCTTCAAGGCCGCAGTTTGGACACTATGTTTTTTAGGGTGTGGTTTTTTGTTTTTTTTTTACACAGAGTTTCGCTCTTGTTGCCCAGGCTGCAGTGCAATGGCACAATCTTGGCTCACTGCAACCTCCACCTCCCGGGTTCAAGTGATTCTCCTGCCTCAGCATTCCAAGTAGCTGGGATTACAGGCATGTGCTACCATGCCCGGCTAATTTTGTCTTTTTAATAGAGATGGGGTTTCTCCATGTTAGTCAGGCTGGTCTCAAACTCCTGACCTCAGATGATCCGCCCACCTCGGCCTCCCAACCTGCTGGGATTATAGGCATGAGCCACCACACTCAACTTATAATTTATGATTAAGGCTGCAGTGCAATGGCGCGATCTTGGCTCCCTGCAACCTCTGCCTCCCGGGTTCAAGTGATTCTCCTGCCTCAGCCTTCCAAGTAGGTGGAAATATAGGCACACACCACCATGCCTGGCTAATTTTGTATTTTTAATAAAGATAGCATTTAATCATGTTGCCCAGGCTAGTCCCAGACTCCTGACCTCAGGTGATCCACCCACTCGGCCTCCCAAAGTGTTGGGATTATAGGTATGAGCCCATGTACCTGACCCAGACACTATGTTTTTATGGCTGGATTTTGTCTTTGCTCTGGTTGCGGTCTTAGGCACCCTTATAAATAGAGCTTTGAAGAGAACATTGCCAATGTATTTTTATTGAGGTCATGTTATAAAATTGTCGCATAGGACTTCTCAAGAAAAGACAGCCTCTTCCTTGCAAGATACTTTCTTTTGCAAAGATTGAGATCATTCCTCAACAATAGACCTCTGTTCATTGCTTCCTTCTTATGCAAAAGTGGCCGTCCCTCCCATCAGAAGGACCCCAGCTGGCACTCTGTCAAGTAGACAGAAGCATGGATAGAAGGCTGGTGGTGAGCTCCAGGTGCCTTCCCTATTGTCTCTTCTCTCCTATAACCTCGTATAACTTTCCTGGGTTTTCCTGGGTGCATGTTTTTTTGTTGTCATTGGTGTTTTGACAGCTGGCTGTCCAGGCAAGGCTGCTGTGTTTGAGCAGAGGTTTGCTGAGTAGAGCTGGGGTGTGGCTGCAGGGCCTAGCCTGGCCTCCCAGAAGCCCCCGCTCCCCGTGTGCCCAGGTCATACCCAAACAGGAGCATTCCTTATGCTGGTCCTGGAGAGCATTTCTATTAAAGGGTTCTTTGTGTTAGGAATGTTCAGCAGAGCGCCATGAGCTGGGTCAGAGTGGAATGAGTGGTTTACCCAGGGCACCTCTGGACCCTGGGAGTCACAGCTGTGGAATTTTACTGGAGTTTTCACTGCAGTGCAGCCCAGGGTAGGACACAGAGGGCTTCCACTCCCTTGGAGCATGCTAATCTTTCCAGAACACTCATTCGTGGGCCGTCATAGAAGCTCCTAGGGCATTACCAAGAAATAGCAGTCCTTGATCATATCCAGTGAATTCTGAAACAGTGAAGGAATTTAGATCTCATGTGTCCGTGTTGCTGAGGGCGTCCTGGGCACGGAGCCTGCTCGCATCAGGCCAGATTGTTTGGAGCATCGCCAACTGGTCTTTTTTCTGGAGAAGAAAGTACTGATGCTACGAAGACCTCAGTGTTCTCCTGCAGGGGAATGCAGGGGACTGCAGGGGACTGCAGGGGAAGGGAGGATTGGCCTGTCACTTGCCATCTCTCATTTCTGCGATGCTACACAGAGGGAAGGGGAGGCATACATATGTCAGAATCTAAATTACAGCATGTGGAAAGACCTGCCCTCGGGGTCAGAGCATCAGGCTGCAGAGGACCTAGTTTAAAGGGATAGAAGAGAGATTACTTTAGCTCCTTCTCCTCAGGGGCTCCATAATGGTTTTAAACTGTTCTTTAAAATCGAAGTTTTTCTAATCTACTTTTGACTTATGTATTAACCAAGAACCTCTTGTAAATCTTAAGACTATATAGTTGTCAAAGACAGGCAACTTGAGGTTGAGTCTGTTGCTAACTTACTTACTGACTTCGCACAAATCACTTTGTCTTTGGGAACCTTGCTCCCCTATCAGTAAAACAGAGATGATTGATTGATTCAAAAGCATTCACTGAGCACCCACTCAGCTGCGAGGCACTGCCTGCATACTTGGGATACGTCAGGGAGTGAGAGAGGCAAGGATCCCTGTCCACATGGAGACTTCATTCCAGCAGAGGAGACACACAGGAATGAGTGAATGGAATAAGCCAATAGGGTATGTACTGTAGGAGCAAACAAGGGATAGAAACATGGGAGATGGGTCGGGAGTGCGGACTCGAGTCCACAGCGCTAAACGGTCCCATTGAGAAGGTGAATGAGTTAAAAGAGATCAGGAAGTTGGCCAAGTAGATGCAGGGGAAAAGTGTTGCCTGGAGAGGGAGCTGGCCAGCTGCATGCACAAGGCCTGATGGATGGCTGAGCCAGTGGGGAAGAGGAGGCAGCAGCACAGTCGGGATGATTTGGCAGGTGGGCTTCTGCTCCAGAAGAGATGCGGGAGCCCTGCAGGTTTGAGTGAAGAGTGCATGGTCCAACAAGGTCTTCAGAGCATTGTTCCAGCTGCTGCAGGTTTGAGTGAATAGTGCACTGTCCAACAAGGTCTTCAGAGCATCGTTCCATCTGCTGCAGGTTTGAGTGAAGAGTGCACTGTCCAAGAAGGTCTTCAGAGCATCATTCCGGCTGCTGCACAGGGAAGAGCATCAGGGGCAAGAGTTGATGCAGACAGTAATAGATGGTAATAGAGTCAGATACAATTGGGCAGGCAACGGCCCTTTACAGATGACGAAGCATCAGAAAAGTTAGGGTGCAACCATTTGTTTTCAGTTTACAAAAAGGGAAGACGATTAATCCCCAAAAAGGAGCCTGTGAGAGTCAGAGGAAGAATTCAAGAAATGAATAATATGGGTCACATGAGACAGTCTCTTTCTTTTTATTCATTTATTTATTTTTACAAAAAAGTATGTTTCTGTGTCCTTCACCACAGTTTGCAGGAGCATGTAGAGCACACCCGTGGAGTGGCCCTTTTATGCGTGCCAAGCATGCTGAACACCGTAAGCCACGTGTGACACATCTTCCATGGACATGAAAGATATGTTGATCATTTTATTGGGCTCCAGTCTCAGCTCTGCCACGAACTGGCACTGTGCCTTGGACCAAGTCACTTCATCCCTTTGGGTTTGCGTTTGCTCCCCTGGAAGGTAGGGGAGGGGTGCAGTGAGCTCTGGCGTTCTTCTTAGCCTCTGCTGCAGCTGCATGAGTGGGTCTATGGCACAGCCCCCTGCCTGCATCATGGCAGGTTATACACAGTAAAGAGATGAAAGGAATTTATCTGCTAAGGGAAGTAGCCCCATCTGTCAGGATAGTTGGCTCCATTGTGTCTAACGTAGGCATCTCATGAGCCTGTACACATGGCAGCCAAGGGGACCCGGCCGCCAGAGCCGTAGGAGATGACCCAGCACAATGGGCTGGGCAGTAAGGAAGCCAGACTCTGGAGCCAGCGTGGAGGTGCAGGAGCTCGTGAGTATGAGGGCATGATGAGGGGTGCACAGAGGAACCCTTGGGCTAACAGGGGCCCAGGAGACAGTATTACGGCATTGGGCTTTGTATTCCCGGAGACCAGCACAGATCCCACAATGCAACGATGCCAGAAAACGGTAGAACTGAAAACCCCAGCCAGATCAACGTGAGAATAAATCTCTTTTCTGCTGAAATTGATAGCCTCCTAAAAAGCTAAGACACGTGCAGCGGAGAATAAACATTATTGACCATGAAATAGCTAAGAACCAGCTAAGAAAATACAGAAGGACACACAGTAAGAATGAATGAGAAAACTCTTGTATAGAGGATACGGTCAGAGTTAGCAACCAATTGCTTCTTCATGTACATTAAATCAGCAGAGAATCTAAAACCATCCTGTAGACCACATTTAGAGGGTAGGAAGGATGCAATGGGGCAAGGTGGGCAGGAGATGGGCTTAGCATCCAAGCAGGCTGGACACACAGCCCTCTGCCTGGTGTGTGATCTCAGCACTTCTTGTACCTTATCTGAGTCTCAATGAAGGTAATAAAATCACCTGCCTATAAGCCTGCAGTGAGAATTAGAGGAGCAGATGGATGAGCCTCAGTCCTGTGTGGGGTCTGGCTGCTCACAAGGCACCATGGACGCCGTCTTTACCATCATCACTGTCGACCCGGAGCCAATGGTGAAAGCAGGACACAGGCAAGCCCCAGCGTTTCCCACCATTGTCTTATTTTTTCAGCTTCAGGAAGACATTAGACTTCTAGGAAGAGATTCCTTAAAGACAGGACTAAAAGGTAGACTCCAGATTTTGGCTACAAGTGGCAAATATGTCTTGTAAGATGAATTTTATGTACTTGTGCCAAGTGCCATTGGAAATACCGAAGACTGTGCAAAAATAAAAGACAACAAACAGCCCCAGGAACCCAGAGCCCTCTCCCAGCCCAGAACATTCACCAGCTCGGCCAAGAGTTCTGCTGGGTTTTCTCTGGGGGCTGGTGCTGCTGTGGACACGACAACCCGGAACACGGAGGGAGGGCTCAGCGCTAGGAAGGGAGAGGGAATGAAGAGGAGTTTCCCTCTCTTTCCTAATTTCTTCGTCTCTGGGAACATTTCCTTCAACAGAGTCCTGCTTTTCTCCTCCTCACACCTCACTGCGCCCCTCCTGAACCCACTCCTTTCTGAATATGGTCTACTGTCCTTCCGTGACCCACGTCACCTTGGTCCTCTCCCTCATAAGCACATCCTAGGTGGGCCCGCCCTTCACTTACCCGTCTCTTTAGAAGAAATGTGAGCTCTCCAAAGGGAAGGGCAGAACCCTGCTTGTTGGTCTTTCTGCCCCCAGCACTTGACCTAGAGCCTTGCACTGAGGACGTGCCACTCATGTCTGCTGAATAAACAGCCACATTTCCAGATGACAATGTCCTTTTCCAGTCAACATCAGCTCAGCGGGCCTTCACGTATTTAGTTATACTTGTGCCCCCTCTCAACAGGGTGAGGATGCTCCCGGACACAGAAATTAGCTCTGAGGCAGGAAGGAGGAAAGGGGATGCTTCTGGGAGGCAAAGGCGGTCAATCAGAGTGAGCACCAGAGACTCCGTGTACCTGGGAAATACGTGGGTTCCCACACCAGCCTTGGGGAGCCAGGGTGGGGAAAAGGGTCTGTAGAGCAAGTTTAGGATGCAGCACCTGCCAAGCTTTTCAGAATCTCACAGTCAGGAACAGAACTCATGCAGGGAGGGGAGGGATTGGAAAGTAGGAGGCAAAGCAGAAGCCCTGAACCCAAAGACAGAGCCGGCGACCGGCCAGAGTGCAGCTCTGAGCCTCAGACATGAGGGGAGAAGAAGGGGATGGGGTGGGGGGCGGTCGTGAGGGATGTCGTTGTCCAGGCTCCACCCGGCCCACCAGCTCAGCAGAGGAAGGAGTGGGCTGGGAGAGGCACACACCAGAACAGCTCTCCTCGGGGCAAAGCAGGCTTTCTTCCCGAACACCCAAGAAGGTTTTCCAAAAGGTAAACACCATTTCCCCCAAGCGACCCCAATGTTTGCTGAAGCAAAACCTCTCGTGTGAGCCGGCGGGCGGCTTCACGACAGGCGTGAGAAGGCCGTGCCCCTGTGTGGGTGAGGAAGCGCAGTGCGGCTCCCTCCTGCGTGGTGGCACTAAGAAGAGCCCCCGGCCACCCGAAAGGCGCCCTAACACTTCAGAGAGCGGAGGGCTGCCGAGTGTGGCCAGGCCGGAGCTGCGGCTTCCCGCCCGATGCATTGCAGAAGGTAACTTTCCAAAATGCATTGCTCTTAAATGAAAGCAGCTTTTGCTCTCATCTCAGCTCAGCGTTAAAACACATGTGTGCACACTCGCACATGCAGCCCCGCTGAGCTGGGTGGTGAGAAGACCCTAATTAGTTCTGATTCGTTAAGGCCTGTATTTTAAAAAGCGTGAAACCTACTGAGATGCTACTTCCTAGCGCGAATACGGGGCTCTTAAAAGTCCTGATAAAAGTGAAAATCCGAGGCGCCCCTGGGAAGTGGGAATGTTCCCTCCAGCTCAGGCTTCCACGGTCATGAGTAGGAAGTCCCCTTCCTAATCTCAGTATCTTAAAAAGAAGCCTTGATGTTGTTACGTGATTACCTAAAAGGAATGCCTTCCTCCGCGGACCGGAAGGATATTTTTAAAGGAATGTGAAGCTTGTGACAGGAATTATCGATACCTTTGGATTTTTTTTTTCAAGTGACTCAGGCTTACTTGAAGCCATTACCTAGGAGTTAGTCAGGGACTGCATGACGCCAGGTCCCAACTGTTTAAAGTAGAGCGTGGCTTAGTGAAAGAATGAAAAAACCGAGGATGTTCTTTGTCCATTATTCTCACCGTGATGAATGATGCTTGTTTTCCTCTCCACTTTAATTAGAATGTTTCTACATTTGCCAAAGAAAATGTTGGAATGGAGACAAAAACCTGAAATTATAGGAACAGGGCTTGATGTAATAGCTTATTTGTAAAGGAAACACAACTTGTTTGGTATTTTATTGAAACAGGAAGTTCAGAAGCTTAGTACACACAAGTACAACAAATTCTCAGGTGCTTGTTGAGTCATCTGTTGTTGGAAATAGTCTCCTGGTAGTTTTCCCCTTGATTTACTTTTTATCTTCATTTTGTTTTTTTGAAAGTAGTGAGGGTAGGAAGTTACAGAGAGATTCAATTAGAGATTATGTGTATTTTTAAAAATCAGCTATCAAGATTAAATAAAGCAAGCGGGAATTCTCTCCTTGCTCCCATATACCAATTTTTGTAATTATGTACAAGATGAGGGAAACCAAAGAAAAACAATAACTTGCTTCAATGCAATTACTAATTCAAAAGTAACCATTACTCTGGGGAATTGTATTAGAGATTAACAAAGAGGAAAAGTACTGTGGTTTTCTTTCTCTATGTTCTATTTGCTAGGAAGCGGTCAATAAAGTAATCTTTTCCCCACAGGAGCTGGTTAATAGTTTGCTTCATGCTAAATAAAAGTTACAGAAATATCTGGAGCTGGGTTGCTGGAGACAGAAATCTTCAGGTTGGAATTTCTTGTCCTTTTCCAAAGGATTAGGCCAGGACATTGCTGTCAAATCTGCAAAACCTACTCATCCTGGCAAGAGTGCAGTATTTTTAAGACTCACTAGTGTGCTACTTCTAATAGTGCTTAGTCAGGGGCCCCCAGGGGAGTGCACGGGAGAGAGAGTCCCCAGCAGGGACGCCAGACCTTCTCTAGCTGGCCGTGGGTGCTGGCCTGGCCACCTGTAGCCCTCAGCGCACAGGTGGAGATGTAACTGGAATTCCTGTGGGCGTGACAGTGTCCATCTTTGACATTTAAGAGCCTGCTCCTTCAGATACATTTACCATTGCCCACCATTGGGGATTGGGGCGGCACTGGCCACCCTTGGCGACGCCTCTCCAGCTTACAGCAGAGTCTGAGTATCTCCAGCACACCTCTGACTGAGGCAGGTTAGGCTTGTGACATCACATCTTCCTAGGTGGGGCAGAGACTTTACAATACATGTGACAAGAGAAAAACCTTACAGCTTTGTATTGAAAGATTTGTTAAGTTTTTAGTTTATTGACTAAATAACACTGAACAAAACGATTCTACTATGAAATGAAAGGATTGGACCTCTGTGAGGGTTGTGGCAATGTTTCAATAGCTGAGCAACACAGGAGGCACACAGGCCATCGTTGGGGGCAGGTTGGAGGCCTTCAGTTCCTTTACAGCTATGGGATCCCATCAAGGGTGAGTGCATTGAGGAGACATTGCCTAGAACTACTGGAAAGACATCTCACCCAGGAGACGGGAGCATGGTACTTAACACACTTCCATGCACCGTTCAGAATCGCTAAACACAGCAGTGCAGAGGCAGATGACAAGGGCCATTACGGGGTCACCAAGGGAGGAAATAGGGACTGGAGCCCCCAGGAAGGAGAGCTGAGGCTCCCTGTGGGCTGGGGGCTGGCTTTGTGGCCCTGCAGCCACCACCTGGAGATGAGAGACCTGTCCCTAGGCCTCCCTGCAGCCACCACCTGGAGACAGAGTCCCTAGACCTCCCAGCCATGCCCACCTGGGCAGCTGCACTTTCCAGAGGATTATTCCTGCAGCTTCCACCCTCACAGCTCTCAGCTGTCTTTGCAGGTGCATCTCTGGAAAACAGTTCTCATCAGGGCACCCTGTGCTTCCCAGTTTCTAGTCATTTCCCTTCTCTGAAGGTTCTAGTTCAGACTCTCTTGAGCAAAGCCTTCAAGACCTCTCCTTAAACTGCCCTCCTCCTCTTCCGTCCAGCCACCTGGTTGCCTCCTGGCTCTTCCTGCCCTAATACCGGCTGCCCGCACGGGACTGCTCACCTCCTGCAGGGAGCCGGACGTCTGTGGCGATCTCCCTCCCGCCATGACACCCCCTACCTGTCCTCCATCATATGGGACACACACACACACACACACACACACCCCTACACACACCCACACCCCACATGCACATCATACATACATGCCCACGAGAAACACACACACCATACACACCACCCACCCACATGCACACCATACATACACATACACACAACACACACATTAAATACACATGCCACTACACACAGTGCATACCACACACAACACATACCACACACACACCCAATCGCATACCACATATACCCACACCACACACACACACCCGATCACATACCACATATACCCACACCACACACACACACCCAATCACATACCACATATACCCACACCACACACACACACACCCAATCACATACCACATATACCCACGCCACACACACACAAGCCTTTCCTAATTATCTAAAGGAGAAGCTTTTCTGGAAAGCATTCCCCAGAGCTTCTAGAGAAATTAGTGTCACCCTCTTTTATGGTTTCATAGTAATGTTTTTATATCACCAGTATAAATACTATCATATAAAAAGGGTAATCAATGTACCATAGTAATTAATTCTTTAAGTATGTCTCCTCTGCTAGATGATGAGCTTCCTGAATGCAGGCTCTGAAGAATTTTTTCATAGTTTTAAATCAACTGCATGGAATACAGAAGGCTCTCCATAAACTTCCTGAGTTTAAATGGAATCGGATTGGAAGGCAGTAGCAAGGCACAAAGTGCGGTGAGAGCCAAGCTCAGGAAAACCAGTGTCCTTGAGCAGAAAGACTTAGGAAGGGTGCTCGTTAGCGAGGAGGGAGGCAGCAAGGGGCCAGCCAGTGGGGAGCCTTAAGTCCCAAGAGCAGGGCGGTGCACACTTTGTCTGGCAGGGGCTGGAGCAGGAGAGGACCGTCCTTGCATTCTGTGCGGATTTCTATGGCAATGACGTGGAGGGAAATGAAGGTAGGATCAAGAGTCCCAGTGGGAAGTGGCCTGGCAACCAGAGGTGTCCGCAGGACACCTGAGCCTCAGCAGTGGCTGTGAGGATAGGAGGGAGGGCCAGACCCCAGCCTGTCTCGGGAGAATCTGGATGCATGCAGGAGGAATGGATGGAAGGGAGGGTGTGGGGCTGAGTGGCGGGGGCTGGGCTGTGCTTTCCCACTCAGAGCCCCAAAGCGGGGAAGGCTGCTTGCCTTTTGGTTCATTTCCTTTCTTTAATACACAGCAAATTCCTGGTCACCCTTTGTTGTTGGCTGGTTGGGTTTGTCGCTTTCCTTGTTGTTTACAAGCTCCAGGTATTTGTGACAGATCTTATCATCTCCTTCCCTCTTAGTCACCTCTTGGCCCAAATCTGCATATTTTACTCTTTTTAACTCTGCTCCTGTTCTGACCTCCCCACTCTCGGAAGCATATTTGCTTTGTGTTTTCAGATTTTATTTCATTTTGGCTATTTAAAGAGGTGCAATAAACTAAATATGGCCTGGCAAGTCTGGTCTTAAAATAGAAAAAAAATATATATATATGTATATTTGTGTGTGCATGTGTGTCTGTGTACATAGGCGCATGTGTGTGCCCATGAGTGTGCATCCGTGTGTGTGTGTGTGGCCGGTGTACTATAAACCCAGGGCATCAGTCTTCTGACGTCATTGCTTGCACTTTTTGCCATTCTCCCCCAAACATTAGTTTTCAGCCTGTATTTTCTCAGTTTCCCCAAAAATGATTTTTTAAGAAAAGTCAGATCAGAAAGTGATCAACGTCTACCGCCGGACTCTGCTTTAGTATCCATCCATGTCTCTGAGGTCTTGGGGCTCATAGGAATGTGCTTATTTTCATAGTCCCATTAACATGAATAGTTTCAGAAGGGCCAGCTCAGTTTTGTCTTCAGTTTTCTCACTGGTGATTGTCCAGGGGTGGAGTGGCAATGGAATGCAAAGGGACATGAGTGAACTTTTCGGGATGATGGAAATACTCTATATTTTGATTGAGGTGTTATTACTTCAATGTGTCAAAATCATCAAAATTTTTACATTTCATCATTCTTAAATTATACCTCAGTAAAGTTGATTTTAAAAGTTAAACACATACCCTTTGCTCGAAAATGATCCTGTAGAGCGTTTATGCCTTTATATGAATTTAGCTAATGCATTCTCTCCCCAGGGCCATTTGCATTTTAGGATATAACTGATGATGTGGAAAGTACCAGTAAGGAAGTATGGGATGGGAATCTGGGGATGGAAGTACCTTCCTGCTTTCAGTAAAGTTACATAGGCACTCCTTATTCATAAGGCTGAGCTTGGTTTCAGATAAATAATCAGAAAGTAGGTTGTGCAAGGTTTTAAGAAGAGGATCCAAAATGGGACTTAGTAACGAACTCTGAAACTGCCACTTGCATTCTCTGAACTTCACATCAAGTCAATACTCTGTATCCTACAATTCCATCTTACATTAAAAAGCAGGTCTACTAAGGGAGCCGATTCCCATGAAATAAATGTGCTTTTTACAATGCTTGATTTGCAAGTCAGTTTCAAAAATAATTTGGTAAAGATATCAGAGTTATTTTTACAAGATTAAAAATCAGTATTCAACAAATTATTTTATTCACTTTGACTTTTTTTTTTTTTTTTAACCTGTCTGTGACATATGTCTCCTTTGATACACACACACACCCTGGCCAGTAGGAAACAGGCACACTCTGCTGGTGGCAGAGTGATGGGGACTGGAGCCTGATCTTGGACCTTCCCTGTCTCACCTAGCTCAGCCCCCATGCTGTCATAGGCCGCAGCCAAGTGGCCTTCCAGGGTTGCACTGGAAGGAGCCACAGCCCCTCCATGGAGCCATCCCAGACACAGCTTCTCCACGGAGCCCTGGTCTCAGCCCTGGAGGCCGGCAATGTGCTTCACCCACCGACCTGCCACATTGCAGCCAACAGAAGAGCTTTTGACCGAGAAGTAGAAACTAGGTTATTCAGATCAGATCTCTGTTGTAGACTCCAGTACCCTAATGATGAATTTTTAAAATTAAACATTCCCTAACAAACCTCCAAGACTCTTTGCTTGGGTCGGTCAAAATACAGTGGAATGTGAGAGCACATGTCAGAATTCTCCAGCCTACGTTTGCTGTTGTTGTTGTTGTTTTGAGACAGAGTCTCACTCTATCGCCCAGGCTGGAGTGCAGTGGCGCAAACTCGGCTCACTGCAGTCTCTGCCTTTCAGGCTCAAGTGATTCTCCTGCCTCAGCCTCCTAAGTAGCTAGGACTATAGGCGCGTGCCACCACGCCTGGCTAGTTTTTGTATTTGTAGTAGAGACAGGGTTTCACCATGTTGGCCAGACTGGTCTTGAATTCCTGACCTCAGGTGATCTGCCTGCCTCGGCCTCCCAAAGTGCTGGGATTACAGGTGTGAGCCACCACATCCGGCCCAGCCTACTTTTATACTATGAACAAAACTTCTTAGAATTACCAACTTAAGTACAATGGAAGCTTTTGAAATTAGCTGGGGGGAAATTGAGTCGCTAAGTAAGGAAGAGTAACAGCAAGAAGATCAGAAGGAACCACAGAATCAAACACTTTCAAAAGGAAAGAAAATCAGGAAATTGTGCGGTGCCATCCCTTCATTTCATAGGGAAAGAACTAAGGACTAGAGAAGTCAGGTCACCCCGACAGGACCCTATGTCCCTCCTTGTTGCCTGACCTCTCCCTGTGAGTCTTAGTGGTCCTGGTCCCACAGCAGGTGCTTGGGGACCCAGAAAGAGGCCAGGTGTCCTGACATCCAGCCCCGCTCTTATTGGGTCCCTGAATCTGGAATGGTTACTCATGTTGGGGGAATTTTATATTCTTTTTTCCAAAAGTTGATATCCAGCTAGAATCTGTCCTTCCTGAGAGCTTGTCACTGCCCTTTCTCTCCTCCCTGCCTGTACTCCTGTTCGCTTGGGACTCACACTCTTTGCAAAGAAGCTTGTTTCACCCAGGGGTAAGTTTTGTAACTAGAGCAGGGAGTCCTTGCCTTTCATTCCGATGCATTCCCCAAAAGCAGAAAAGTGTCATGCGATGGGAGTTTGCATTTCAGACCAAAGACTCCGCAGCAAATAAATCATGGAAACGAACAATATGTCCTTAAACCAAGATGTAACTGTAAACCTCTACTGTCTTATGAAATAACAATACTGTGCTTTGAGTAGTCAGACCACACAGTAGCTGGACTCTAGACTCTAAGCAGGGATGAAGTCAGTGGCTGCTGGTCTGGGCCTTCCCCAAAAGGAAGCCAAGAGATCAAATTTTGTTTTTAAGTTCTATGAATCACAGACATTATTTTTGTAATCTTTTTTTTTTTTTACGAGACAGAGTCTCACTCTGTCACCCAGGCTGGAGTGCAGTGGCATGATCTCAGCTCCCTGCAACCTCCACCTCCCAGGTTCAAGCAATTCTCGTGCCTCAGACTCCCAAGTAGCTGGGATTACAGGTGTTTGCCACCATGCCCAACTAATTTTTGTATTTTTAGTAAAGATGGGTTTCACCATGTTGGCCAGGCTGGTCTCGAATGCCTGACCTCAAGTGATCTACCCCCCTTGGCCCCCCAAAGTGCTGGGATTACAGGCATGAGCCACCATGCCTGGCTTTGTAAAAAATTTTTAAAGCCAATTTGCTTGTTTAAAAAACTAAATCCACATTGGTAAGTTTTGTTTTAATAAAAAAAATTGTGAATAAGTTGTAAAGCTTTTGATAAGTTCAGTGGCTCCTGTAGGCAGACAATAAATTGCTAAGTTCCAAAGTGTTACAAGATTCTGGAGAGTACTTTGTTCATACTTTGAAGAATGTGCCTGATTATAAGGCAACACAAATTACTGAAGCCTTGAAATGATGAGGTTGTTGCCATTTACTCGCACATAAAATAATATATCTAAAACATCTAGCAACTCTCAAAAGAAGAGAGTAAAAAGCTTTTGAGAAATCAGATACAATTCATTGCAATTCAACTTGAAAATTCACAACAGTCCGTGTTGCATTTTATACATCTTGAACCAAACCATGGCTTTGAGTAAAGGCTTCATTTAAAAACCTAACCTATATATGGTGGGTGTTCATGTTCTATTAAAGCAAGATCCCTGTCCTAGTTGGAGGGAACTTCCCTAGGTCCTGCAGCATAAACCAGTGCCTGTCAACCAGGGAGTGTCAGGAGGATGTGCTGCTTCCTGCCCCTTCCGCACAGGGAGCAAGGCTGTGCTGAATGGAGATATTCTAGTAAGGAGGAGGGTGTATGTGAGAAGGTGTATGTGAGAAGGTGTGGCATCCACAACAAAACTGATAAAGCATTAGCAAGCTTAGGTGACATGGTTTGGCTATGTCCCCACCCAAATCTCATCTTGAGTTCCCACATGTTGTGGGAGGTAATTGAATCACAGGGACAGGTCTTTCTCATGCTGTTCTCGTGATAGTGAATAAGTGTCACAAGAGCTGATGGTTTCATAAGGGGGAGTTTCCCTGCACAAGCTCTCTTCTCTTGTTTGCCACCATGTGAGATGTGCCTTTCACCTTCCACTATGAGTGTGAGGCCTCCCCAGCCACGTGGAACTGTAAGTCCATTAAACCTCTTTCTTTTGTAAATTGCCCAGTCTTGGGTATGTCTTTATCAGCAGTATGAAAACAGACTAATGCATTTGGAAACCAAGAGGCTGATGGTGTTCAGGACACATTGTCCCCATTTATAGCACCTTGGCATTTCAGAAAATCGCAAAAGCAGGAAGGCCCCTCTCACTTTCCCCTCCTTGCCCTTCTCCCCTGGGGCAGGTTATAAGATCCTCATTTGGGAGAGTCTTTCCCAATACTTGGAGGAAAGGAACATCTTTGTCTCTGAAGACACAGAGCACAGAGAAGAATCAGAACAAACAGGCCTTTCTCAGTGACCCCAGTTTATCACTCCCAGTTTGTCTAATCACCTCCTCCACCACTATCCACTCTTCATCAAACCTAAGTACAGAATACCCAAGTTTGCCTGTTTCTGTGGGTCTTCCTTTCCTTGTGATAACTCCTGAGTCACATGAAACACGTACTAAATATGTGTGCCTGCTTTCCTCTTGTTACTCTTTTGTTACAGGGAAGGGCCCCAACCATGAACCTAGCAATGGGTGAGGAAAGAAATCTTTCCTTCCCTACTGATATGATTTGGCTGTGTCCCTACTCAAATCTCATCTTGAATTGTAGCTCCCACAATTCCCACGTGTTATGGGAGGGAACCAGTGGGAGATAATTGAATCATGGGGGCAGTTTCCCTCCATACAGTTCTCATGGTAGTGAATAAGTCTCAGGAGATCTGATGGTGAATAAGGGGAAAGCCCTTTCACTTGCTTCCCATTTTTCTCTCTTGTCTGCTGCCATGTAAGATGTGCTGTCCACCTTCTGCCATGATTGTGAGGCCTCCCCAGGCAGGTGGAACTGAGAGACCATTAAACTTCTTTCTCTTTATAAAGTATCCAGTCTTGGGTATGTCTTTATCAGCAGCATGAAAACAGACTAATACACTTACCAGGCCCGGATTTGTTTGGCAATAAAATGATCCATTCACCCCCAAGAAGTGGGTGGAGCTGGGAAAGGCCAGACCAACTATTTGTAATAGTGTTTTTGATCCACCCCCAGGAGGTGAGGATTGGCGGGGGCTGAGGGGAGTGCTCACCTCCAGCAAGGTGAGCTGGAGCCCACAGCAGGACTCCAGCCTCAGCAGAGGAACTGGAGAGCAAACCAGGAAAGGCAGACAGAGCTGACTCATGTGCGAGGGTGGGAGAGGTCGCATGGCCTGCCCGGACCCTGATGAGCTGAGCACAGTGAAAACAATGCCAGGCCTCACCTGCCCGTGCTTACCGGCTGGTGGCAGGGGGGCTGAGCAGGTGTTGAGGTGCTCACAGGTGAGTAGGAGAGGAAAGGCAGACGTCGGCCTAAAGGCAATCACAAAAGAGAAATGCGTTGAGAATTGTAGCACTGTATCCATCGAAAAGGAAGCTCATCTTTCACTGGGTGTCTTTCTAATTGTTAGACTTGACACTGCATTTGCTGCCCTGATTTCTTGTCCTAACCTTCAAGCTTGTTAGAACAGGGACTCAGGGACTCTATTTTCTTCTCCTGTGCTCAGTGCAGGGCAGCAGGGCTCACTTGCTAAGTGCTCACTGACAGATGTAAGATTATTGTTAGAGATATGGACCCGCTTGCTCTTCAGAGCCTCCGTGATTCTCATTCGGTCCTTTGCTGTCATTGGAATCATCTGGGGAGATTTTTGTCACTCCTGCTACTCCGGCCAAACCTTGTATACTTCAATCAGAATGCTCGGAGTTGGGGCTCCAGCAACTGGAATTGTTTCAAACTCCCCGGGTGACTGCCCTAGCAGTCAAGTTTGAGAACCACGGGCATGGTAAAATCTTTCCTCAGCCTGAGCAGCCCATTAGCTTCACCTAGGGAGCTTTAACAATCACTAATGCCTAGGCCTCACCACCCTCCATCCCGTGTTCTGACTTAATTAGCGTGGGGTGGGGCCCCTAAAACAACATTCTAACAGCTTCCCAGGCGACGAGAACGCACAGCTAGGATGAGCTTCTCCTCTGAAGCATGAAGACCCACAGAATACTGCAGAGTTGCTGGGGGTGGCCCTGCCCAAATTCTCGCCTAAAACCCCAACTTTCAATGACATTGTGGACCTGCTTTCGTGTTATTATAAGGTTTACAAATTTCTATGCCACCTATCAGACCATTTTTTAAGGATGAAATCAAAGTTTCTATACGTTGTATAGTTCTTTCCCTGTGCATTTTATCGTAATATTGAAAAACGACAGTGAAAAGCAACCAAGGCATCTCGGCAGCATGCTGCTGACTAGTTCGCGCAGTTACCACCAAAGCGCATGGACGGGACCCAGAGCATCAGCGTGTGCCCACTATCGGGGACAGAAACCTACCGCGTTCGAGTTTTGACATATTTCTCGCAGTTGTTGAAAACTATGAGGCATGAAATCCAGATTTATGACTTTTTAAAAAGTTATTTGTGGATTCCCAAGACGATTATGTTCCCATCACTTATGTAGCCTTAAAAGAAAAAAACCTCAAATGATGCTTTAAAAAAATTCCAAGTTTGGCGCTCATTGAGTTCCAGTGTCAGTTGTCTGAATCGCCTTCAGCGAAAGTCAGGGGAAAAAAATACATTCCGCCTTCCTTTAACTGCTAGTTCGTCATGGAGAACAGAAAGTCCCATTTGTATGTGGCTTTTGGAAAAGCCAAGCCGGGAGCGATTATCCTGATGCACTTTTACTTTTTGCACAAAATAAGAATTTGAGGAGGATGCCCCAGGAGAGTGAGCCACTTCTCATTTCCCAGGCCTCGCCTGCCGTGCTCTTTGACAACATCATAGATTTTATTTTTGCCGGGAATCTCATTATCAAAGCAATGCCCCCCGCCCCCCCCCCCCCCACACACACACACTGCCAGGTAAACCACAGAGGGTGAGGGGGGTGCAGTTCATGGTTGCCTTAATACACCCCCTCCTCTGCCATCACCTCCTTTTTTGTCTGGATAAGTTCTTTGGCAGTTCTCTCAACTTTTATTTCTGAAACATCCTAAAACATCTCAGTATTAAAAGCAAGGCCCATTATATAAACCATACTCCCAGGCCTGACAACACATGGTTTCGCCTGAGGCCTTTACTGCCAAGAGCCGTAAGGACCCTCTAAGTCATGTTCGCTATTTTTACTGGCCTTGAGAGTCTCCTTGCTTTGACATCCTCTTGTCTCCATTGTCAGACTGTTAAATGCTCATGCTTCTGGTTCTCTTAAATAGATGCAGATGTGTGGGGCTGGGTTGCCACTGAGCCCTCTTCTCTTTTGCAAGAGCTGGGATGCGGACAGAAGGCGGTTTGGAAAACACGAGCCACCTTGATTTTAGACAAACTCTAAGCTACAATCAGCCGTCTTCATTTATGACATTTAACTTTTACTTAACCTGTTCAAGCCATGTTGTTGGCTACTGATTAGAATATCCTTTTATAACTTACCTTAAATCTCACTACTTGTTCCACCCATCCCAGAGTCTGGCGTCAACTGTCATTGCGTGCTGCTCTTTCCAGCCTTTCTAGTTCAACTCTTAGCAAAAGCCGTAATCTTCCTCCAGCCTGTTTCCTTTCTGCAGTGACAAAATTGCCCAGGGAAAGGAAAAAGAGCAGCATCTATCTTCTTTCTTTTTAGCTCCCTGGTTTAAGGCTTTCTTTTCCCCCATGATGAAAAACTATAATCATTCTGCTTAGAAAGTACAGACCCCTAAGCCCACTTCCAAGAGAAGGATGGATTTTCAAGTCTGTTATCTCTACTTTCCCAGAGCCCGGGGGTCTCCCAGGCCAGAAGTTGACAGAACTGTCTTCATACACTCGAGACGACTTCATGCCCATTTCCTTAAAACTAAGAACATAAGACGCTGATTTTTCTTCCAGAAAAAAAAAAAAAAAAAAACCTTTCTTGTTCTTTCAAGAACTGTTTCACGGACACTGTTTCATATTAAAAAATTGAAACTTGGAACTTTTGAACTGCAAATTTAGCAGAAAATGAATCCATGTCCTTGTGGCTTTGCTTGTCACCTCTGCTCAGATGCCTCCCAGACCCCTCTCCAGCTGCAAGCTGCACGCAGAACTGTTCCTCTAAAAGAAAACAAACTCCTGTTTTTCCTACTACTGCTACTGCTACTACTGTTGCTACACACACACACACACTCTCTCTCACACACACACACACTCACACACACACACACACACTCAGAAAATACTTCTGACACCAAATGTATGGGTTTTTTTCACGCCAAACAATTCTGCAGTTCACTGCAGACACCAGCTGAGTGTCCTACAATCCAATTGTGGCACCGCCTGTCTGGAGTTAGCAGGTGAAGGACTCAGCCCCACGAGCCTGCCCCCCTACCCATGCCAATTGCTTGTCCCAGGTCCCCGTTCTACCTGACCAGCGGTAAATCAGGGGTTGCCACAAACCCCTCCTGGGATTTGTAACTTGCTAGAGCAGCTCACACAACTCAGAGAAACACTTAACATTGACCAATTCATCACAAACGATATTTTGAAAGGATGTGAATGAACAGCCAGAGAAGAGATGCACAGGGCCCGGGGCCGGGGAGCAGGGCATACGGAGCTGCCATGCCCTCTCAGGGGGCATCACCTCCTGCACCAGGGTGTGTTCAACCCCAAAGCTCCTGAACCCTTTAACGTCAGGATTTTTTTTTTTTTATTTTTTTTAAAGACATAGTCTCACTCTGTCTCCCAGGCTGGAGTGCAGTGGCGTGATCTCGGCTCACTGCAAGCTCCGCCTTCCGGATTCTCGCCATTCTCCTGCCTCAGCCTCCCGAGTAGCTGGGACTACAGGAGCCCGCTACCACGCCCGGCTAATTTTTTGTATTTTTAGCAGAGACGGGGTTTCACCGTGTTAGCCAGGATGGTCTCGATCTCCTGACCTGGTGATCCGCCCGCCTCGGCCTCCCAAAGTGCTGGGATTACAGGCGTGAGCCACCGCGCCCGGCCTAACGTCGGGGTTTTTAAGGAGCTTCATTACATAGGCAGGACTGATGAAATCATTGGCCATTGAGTGAACCCCAGACCTTGCGGGGGTGGGGCTGAAAGTTTCAACCCTCCAAAGATTGGACAAGTTCCTCTGGCACTCAGCCCCCAGCCTCCAGGAGCCACCTCATTAGCATACACGCAGGTAGGGTTGGAAAGGGCTTGAGATAAATGATGAAGGACATTCTTCTGCCTGCATCGCTCGGGGAATTCCAAGGGTTTTAGGGGCTCAGTGCTAGGAACCCGGGGCAGAAACCAAATACCTATTTCTCGTTATAGCACAGTGTCACCCCCTCACTCTGCCTAATTTGGTGACTAGCTGCCCCATCACATTCTGCCTATTTAAGCCAAGCCCCCGTTCCCCAAGGCCAACCTCCTCTCCTCCGCAGCCAGCCCACTTCCCGGGCGTGATAACTCTTCTGCCCCAGCTGGAGAGTTGTTCTGAGGCTTTCATCCTTCTCCACGTGCCGCCTGGCAGTGCTGCTGCCTGTCTTTTGAGGGCTACCCCTTTCTCCATTACCTCTGCGACCTGGCTAATCCACATCCTCCCCCACCCGTGCTCTTCAGCACCAGTGCCTGCCCCGCTCAGTGCATGTCCTCATCCCTGCAGCCTTCACCCTGGGCTTCCTGAGCCCCACTGCGTCCGGCACCGCTGGTTGCGGACCTGCTCCGGCTCTCTCTGCCCAGCTGGCTGGCCTGCCTCTGCTCCGACCTCCCCTGCCTGGCCTGGTGTTCTGGGCGCCTCCTCCGCTCACATCGCCACTTCACCTGCTTTTGCTATCTGCACTTTCCATGTCCTGCTCCTTCTCCCAGCTGGTGGGGCCTCTGAGAAGAGGACTGAGAACCGCCTGTGAACCCCGCAATTTCGTGGGTGTGGTGGAAGCAAAGGCAGAGGGTGTGAGTTTAGTGGGCGTGCGCCACTCTTTCAAGAAGTTTTGTTCCAAAAAGATGCAAAGGAAGTGAAGAGGGAAGGGATTTGCAGGTTGGGAGAAATAACAGCATTTGTGTTGTTTGTTGTTGTGATGGTTTTGAGCCAAAACATGACAAACAGGACAGAAGGAAGACCTGATGGAGTGTGTCCTTGAGAAGGCGAGAGGCATGGGGTTGGCCTGCTGGGGGATCGGCCTTCCATATGGGGGTTCCTCTCCAGCAGCCTGGGGTTCTGAGGAAGGCAGGCCTGCAGCAGGTGCCGGGAAGCAGGAGACATCTCTGTTACTCCACTGTCCTCAGTGGGGAGCCATGGCTGAGCGTGAGAAAGGGCTTATAGGCTGAAGGCCAGGCAGACGGGAATGGGCAGTGAGGAGGGGAGGATGAGCCGGGGAGAAACAGTGGTTAGAAACACGGAGGGCCACACGGCCAACGGTCAGGGGACTAGCACAGCAGCCAGATTCACCCGCGGCGATGCCGGTGCAGAGAAGCTTGGCATCTGAATTTAACCCGGGTTGTGGTTTGACTCAGTCCGACGTGGAGAGAAGGGCCAGGGAGTCACGGAGGGTGGTGGGCTGTGTGCTGGTTTAGGGGCTGGGACATGGAGGGGTGAAGGCGGGAGTCAATCGCATCCGCTGGGCAGGGGCCTGGGGCTGCAGACAAGGTGGGAGGTGGCAGCTACGGAGGAAGCTACAAGGGATTCTGCAGTTCCCCGGGGAGAGAGGAGCCCAAGGGACCGGGGGGTGAGGGGGTTGGAAGGGGCACCTGTGGATGTCCTGAGACTTCCAGGAAGTGGGACAGGATCAGTGATGGAGATAGAGACAGAGTCATCAGGGCCGAGAGGAATGACAGTAACAGCGAGGTTGAAGTGGGCACCCCCGTCTGGCAGCACGGGGTTTGGAGCTGGCTTGTGGAGGGCCAGGGAACAGGATGCTTTGAGGTGGCAGCCAGGAGCAGGGATGTTTTTGATTGCCAACGGAGAAGGTTTCATGCAGAGTTTTAGGAGCCTTCATGACTTCCCCATCTGAAGACCTTTTTCATTTTTATGGGATTGAAGTGATTACCAGAATAGTTAATGGTGTGCTCCATTCCTATTTCTCTGGTTTTTCTAAGGTCCAGGGGCTGCAGACATCGTTTGTACTTCTCCCCGTTGCCAAAGACCAGTTAATGCCGACTTTGATGGGCTCAGTGCAGGCCACATTGTCACGTGTAACTCTACACTGAGAATTATTTTAGAAGGTTAAACTCCTAAAAATGTTTTGTTTTTCCAAATGGTGGCCTCTGGGTCTGCCTTCACCTCTTTTGCAATGATCAGCACTAGGATCTGCTTTTGGAGACGGTTGTGCAGAGCCAGGGCTTTCACCAAAGCTTGGCCGCTTGGACAGAACTCACAATGGAGGACAGTCAGGTGCCCCAGGTTTCAGATGCCTGCCTCCTCCCATGCGTGGTGAGGGGCCTGCCTCCTTTATAGCTTTCCGCTGCCAGGCTGGCGCCTCCTCCCCTCACCCCCATCTCCTCCAGAGGAAGACCAACTTAATCAAATCTTACCACAACTACGTACTGCCTCCTGCAAAAAGCCTGCCTTCTCGCCCCCTCTTGTCCCTCCCTGCGTGGAGGCAGGCCCTTTGTCCAGTGCCCATGTGGCTTGGTGGGTGGTCTTTCTAAGTCATCAGAGGAGATTAGCAAACACACATGTCCGTTGGCCTAACGCCCAATCTGCAGCCAGCCTTATGAATAATCAACGTGACTTGTCTCTGTAGTTCAATGCCTATATCTGCCTCTCAGTTGGTATTGAAGCTGGGGGAAAAAAAGATGGATTATTCATTGGAAACCTCAAAACCTCGACAGCTGAGCTTTCTTACAAATGCCTGTGTGGCCCCCGTGGTATCTTAGTGTTCACCTCCCCATTTGCACACAGGAAGCCAGTCACATTACTGGATTCCTGGTGAGTTTGACTTTTCATTCTGTCTTGAATCTCCCTCCCTTCCCCAACCCCATACCCCACCCTACTCCATCCCTTTTTCTTGGGTCTTCCTGATCTCAACCCCTCCATCTGTCCTCCACGTTGTCTGCATAGTGAGCCTCCTCACACACGGATCCCCCCATGGCCTTATCTGCTCAGGTTTCCAAGGTCCCCAGTAACCACGCTCACACTGCGTAAGCACGAACGGTCTGGTCCACACCTCATCACTTGGCGTGCATGTGAATGGTTTAGCAAGTTAGCTCTCGCAATTATTGCCTGCCGATCCCCTCGTCCCTCACTCCTAGTGACCCTGGGCTGCATTCACACATGCCGTGAGTCTTCAGACACCCAGGTCTCAGGACCTGAGGGGCTCCTGTGTGCTTTCCGTGAGGTACTGTCTTTCTGCTCACGACTCCATGTCACATGCCACCAACAGGAAGTCCTCCCTAAATGCCCCAAGCCCACTCAGGCTCCCACTTTCCTGTCCATGAAATGTCTGTAACTTCTAGGGTGTCCTGAGGAAGCAAAGACCATGTCCCTGCATTTTTGCATCCTCAGAACTTAGCCTGATACTCACAATGAAATGAGTTCACTTAATGACACAACAAATGAATGTGCAGGTACTTCTGCAGGGGGTGATGTGGGGATGAGTGCACTGATTCTGTGGCTCAGCCCTGAGTTGGGGGCAGGAGGCAGGCGCTGGGAGGAGGATTTTATGTCTTAGGAAGCACAGGAAGGCCTTGCCAGGATCCAAGAAAAAGTGGAAAGTAGACCAATGTAAGCGTTAAAAGAACACATTTTATCTTTTAAATGTATGTACACAGTACAGTTGACTTTTTTGTATACAAGTCTATGAGTTTAAACACACATATAGATCAGTGTAACCACTAATTATAAGATTGTAGGGAACTGGGGAAAAAACGCATGCATTAAGGAATGATATGGCATATTTGGGGGACAGAGAACAGGCTTGATGAGGACAGAGTCTATTTAAAAGAGACAGTGGGCACCGCAATTGGAGGGGAAGGCGGGGCAGGGTTTTAGAGAACCCCTGAGTGCTGGGCTCCAGGATTCAATAAAGTTATTGATGAGATTGGCCGCATTGTGGATTCTGAAATATTTATTTAATACCTTGAGGAGGGTGTGAGTAGATTGTGCTGATGATCGCATAACTCTGACTATACTAAGAACCACTGCGTTGCACCCGGAGCTTGCATTACTGAGTGCTTTACCAGTTAGGAAGGTTTCGTGTATTCCGTACTTTAAATCTAAGGTGACTTGACTGTAAGGCCTGCGAGTATTTCCTGGACCACTCAGAGGAAGAATGCTGTGAATGAGAACTACAGCCCTGTAAGACACGTCCTGTATCGTTGTTGATGTGGGAAAGTGCATCTTAAAACGGTTAGCGAGCCAAGGAGTGACTTTAAAGGGTGAGCTCTACCTAGAGGGAAAAGCGAATGCACTAATTGAAATCCAACACCCTGGGCTGGAGTAAATGAACCATCAGCCACCCATGGGGCTTCATTTCTTGGTGATGGATAAATAGCTGGGATTCCTTGAAGCTAGAAGCCATGGGGAAATTCTGTTCTGCTTAGCTTTGTCAACAATACAGTCTGCCTTAACTGACTTGGAGGTAAATAGATTTGGAGAGTGTGAGCTAAAACCCATTAAATCAGGTGAAGACACAAACGCAAGCACAGCCAATGTGGTTTAAGGAAAGCTAATGTCCCTTCGGCCTTAACTGACAGACTTTCCTAGCAGTCCTCACCCTCTGCAACCCAGGGCTCCTAGGAGGAGCTCCTGGCAGAGAAAGCCTTCTGGCTTCTGCCACTGCCTCCTCAACTACATGTATACATCAGTGTATATGCATGGGTATGAAATGAACATTTTATGTCACCATTAGCAGAGGAAAGCTGGAACTCTTTCAAACCCCACCCAAAATTCCCTCTGACTACTGAGCAGTCCTGTTGTTTATTTTGGAGGCCACTTAACCCTGGAGCAGTCCATAAGCTCCACTTAATCCCCTCTTCTTTCATGATTTCTTTTAGAGAGACATCTTGGATTCTGTAGGGGAACATTTGTGCTTCACTGTAAAACTCCATTTGAGGCCTGCTCACGGCCTGCCAGCTTATCTGCTTGCAGCCTGCATTGCTTGGGAGCTGTTTTACAGCTTCGTAAGTTGTAAATAGCTGCTGGCAATGCAAATGCGCTTGTCTGTGGGCAGGAAATGAATTCTGTCTGGTAGAGGGAATGCTTCCTACCTTGTAGGAAAGCCAATATTTTCTGTCCATTAGCAAGTTTATATCAGTATTCCTAATCATTAAATGTGTTCTTCAGATTGTCCTTTGAACCAGTTATAGCATGTGAGTTAAGTAAAATGAATACACTGTGTTTATTTTATACCTGTATGAAAGTTATGGGTTTTTTGGCGGGGGGGAGGGGGGAGTGTTTTTTTTGTTTTGTTTTGTTTTGTTTTGAGATGGAATCTCGTTCTGTTGCCCAGGCTGGAGTACAGTGGCGCAATCTTGGCTCACTGCAAGCTCCTCCTCCCAGGTTCACACCATTCTTCTGCCTCAGCTTCCCAAAAGTTATGATTTTTAAAAAATTATCTTTTAACATTTTTTAGCTAGAAACTTCTGGGTCAATATATAAATAGATGAGCCTGGTTATATCTGAGGTTTTCACTGAGGTAACAACAAAAATAAAACAGCACGATGCCACCGAGCTATCGTTCCCCAACTTACGTCTGTCCCCTCCACATGTCCTGCACGCACTCCTGTTTCTGGGGTGTGTGCATGTGTGTGTGTGTGTGTGTGTAAAGGTTTGCAATGAAATTAGAATCATTGGTTTTTGTTGGGGGTGGGGAGTTGTATTGTTTTGAGACAGGGTCTCGCTCTGTCAGCCAGGCTGGAGTGAAGGGTCACAATCACAGTTCACTGCAGCCTCAACTTCCTGGGCTCAAGTGATCCTCCCACCTCAGCCTCCCAAGTAGCGGAAACTATAGGCATGTGACACCATGCCGGGCTTGCTTATCTATGTCTGTCTGTCTGTCTGTCTATCATCCATCTATCTATCTATCTATCTTTCTGTCTATCTAGATGGGGTCTCCTATGTTGCCCAGGCTGGTCTCAAACTCCTGGGCTTAAGCATTCCAACTACCTCAGCCTCCCAAAGTGCTGGGATTACAGGTGTTAGCCACTTTGCCCAGCTGAAGTTAGAGTTTAGAGCACATTGCTGTAAATTGCGATTACCAAGGGTATTGAAAAATCCATGAAAATAATAAACAGCAAGTTGACTTCAGAATTTGTGCATTTGAGGCTTTTCGCCTTGATCTCCAGGTAACACACAGGCTCCTTGGCGAGAGCCAGTGGTGATACAATGAGAACACCGCCTGCTGCATCTAATGTTTGCAGCTTAGAATTCACAGCTAACTTTTTAAAATGTACCAGTGTGGGGGAAATGGTGCTTTATTTGCTGGATAGGAAAATTGGCCAAGATCAGAATTCTGAAGGCAGTGTCACGGCACAAAGAAACTAGCTACTGAAGTCACATCCTAAACATTCGAGAGGTTGATTTCCTTTTCTACTGCATTACAAAAAGGTTTATTTACTGCTTATCCATATAGTGAGACAGAGATTTGATCTCAGTTTTTGGTTAAGAACAAGCATTATCATAAATATGTGTGTGTGTTGTGTGTGCATTTTACAGGATTTTTAAAAACACACAGAGAATTCTTCACAGTTAACTCTGGTAAATGGCAGGGAAGGCAGGGGTGAGAACTGATCTATTATTCATAATCTCAATGATGAACAAGCTATTTCCAAAAATAGGTGGATTATTTAAAATTATTATTATTAGGATATTTTGGGCTTCTAGAAACAAAAACTTAACAAAAAAGTCACTTAAAGAATTTAGGGGTCTTTTTTTCTGACATGAAAAGAACAAAATAAAGGATGATTTCAGTTTGGTCTGTCAGTGACTTAGAAGTGTTTTTCAGGACCCAAGGCTTTCCGCCTTCCCACTGGGCCATTTTCAGCGTGTCCCGTGGCCTCTGGGGGCTTCAGTGATCCAGGCGTCACATTAGACATGACAGTGTCCAGCAAAGAGAAGTATTTCTGCTTATGCATCTGTTTATAACAGTGAGAAAAACTCCCCCAGAATCCCACCAGCAGTTGATTCTCAGGTTGCATTGGCCAGGATTGAGGCCATCTGTGCCATGCTTAGCGCAGTCATTTGTATTGCGATCACCGTGATTAGCTCAGACCCATCCTGGGACTTCTCCTTGGGCTTGAAGACATGGCCAGGTGGAGATCGGTGCCCCCCAGAAGAAGTCTTTGTTCTGCCAATAAAGAAGACACAGACAACAGTGTCTAACAGGAAAAGCCCCTTTTTACTTTATACCCTTCCGTATTGCTTCAACAATCAAATACTTTATTTTATTTTTTGAGACAGAGTCCTGCTGTGTCACCCAGGCTGGAGCGCAGTGGCGCCATCTCTGCTCACTGCCACCTCCACCTCCCGGATTCAAGCGATTCTCCTGCCTCAGCCTCCCGAGTAGCTGGGATTACCTACCAAAATGCTCGGCTAGTTTTTGTATTTTTAGTAGAGATGGGGTTTCTCCATGTTGGTCAGACCGGTCTCGAGCTCCTGACCTCAAGTGATCCACTCACCTCAGCCTCCCCAAGTGCTGGGATTACAGGCGTGAGCCACTGCGCCCAGCCTTTTTTTTCTTTAGATAGAGTGTTGCTCTTATTGCCCAGGCTGGAGTGCAGTGGCACGATCTCAGCTCACTGCAAGCTCCACCTCCCGGGTTCACATCATTCTCCTGCCTCAGCCTCCCGAGTAGCTGGGAGTACAGGCGCCCACCACCACGCCTGGCTAATTTTTTGTATTTTTAGTAGAGACAGGGTTTCACCATGTTAGCCATGATGATCTTGATCTCCTGACCTTGTGATCTGCCCCCCTCAGCCTCCCAAAGTGCTGGGATTACAGGTGTGAGCCACCGCGCCAGGCCAAATACTTTCATAATTAACTTTTTGAATGTATGTGTCCTACTTTAAAATGAAAGATGCTCTTTCTTGATTCCATTTCCATGCAGCTTGGCCCCGTGATGCTAGGGACCATGGCTTTTTCTTGCAGTGTGACTCACCATTTGCCAAAGCAAATCTCTTGCCTTGCATCAGCTCAGTCTCTTTGTCTGCAAATTAAATCAGTAGCCCTTTCTACTGCCTATCTCGCAGGATATATTGCCAAAAGTACTCACAAAGTCACCATCCAGGAAGAATCATTTGCCCCTGCTGCCACTGTCTCCTGCAAGGCACATGAAAGCTGCTGAGGCTCGGTATTTATTATGCTATAAAATTCAACACAAGGGAAGAGAAAAAGCAAATTCCATGAGCGTATATAAGTGTATCGGATCTACTCCATTGATGCTGGAGCTGTATTTTCACAGTAGGAACCTCTTTTGTTAAATATTACAGTAGTAGGAGAACCTAGCAGAAGAATAGTTCACTGTTTCTCTGATTTTGTGAGTGATGTGGGCTGTGGAATTTACTCTTTGCTGCTCTTCCCCCAACCTCCACCCTACCCCTGCCTTGGAGGTCAGCCTTGCCTGCTGCCCCTGACCGAGAGGACCCTGACCTCACCCCACCCCAGGTTATACTCCTCTGAGAAGGCCCCTTCATCCCTTCCCCGAAATACATCCCCTCAAATCTCTAATTTGTGTGAACCATTAATTTCAGATATTGTAGGAAAAATAAGCAGGGAAAATACGCAAAACAAAACGTGGATGGCACATAACCCATAGCATCTCGCAGGGTGCGTACACTGAAGAAGTCTTTACCAACCCGTAGTTAGGAAAATGCGTGTTCAGAATAACTGGGCCTTCCCGCGGTCCTCTGAGTCAAACAGATGACCACACATTGCCACAATGAGAAGC
Organism: Pan paniscus; assembly: GCF_029289425.2. Lineage (NCBI taxonomy): Eukaryota > Metazoa > Chordata > Mammalia > Primates > Hominidae > Pan > Pan paniscus. The sequence goes on from NC_073256.2 coordinate 21,424,538, forward strand.
AGAGCAGCTTCTCATCCCTGCTTCTGAAATGTTTCCCAACAGCTCATTGAAACAATCTCGAGACACCTCTCTCCCCCAAACCCAGCGTGTTTCGGGAATGGCTCTAGGAATTCTACTTTTGCATTGCCTCACTCTCCCTTTCCCCGTCCAAACCATGGTATTGGATTTACAGCATTTCTTACATCCTATAAAAGTCCTTTTCTGCCAAGAGCCTGGAGCACGCTGGATTGAATGACGCTCTCCCAGCACAGCCGGCATTTGCAGTGCATTAGAATCTTGCCGTCACTTGCACACGTCACCAAGTTACTTCAGTGAGAGTTCAGCCTAGCTATGGCTCTGCTGTGCTAACAGTTGCTTTTCAATATTTTGTTTGAGGCTTTGGAATAATTCAAAGGCCTACACTTTTTTTTTTTCTAATTTGTTTCCTTGGAGTTTTACGCATGGCTACTTCAGAAAATGTCAGTTTTATGTCATTAATGTCATCATCTTCTCTGGATTCTCAGAATTCAAAATTCACAGGAGCATGGCAGCCTTACATTCAGTCTATTCTTTTCATAAAAAAGGAAGTAAACTGCAACAGTTCGCCTACGCTATGGAGACTGGAGTGGTCCCACCTCTGTAATTCTGTCTCTGTCTGCCCCACAGCTGTGCCGAAGTGAGTGCCACTTGTCTGCAGGGCCGTACCGCGGAACCCTCTTTGCCGACCAGCCAGTGATGTTTGTCTCGCCTGCCAGCAGCCCCCCAGCGGCCAAGCTCTGTGAACTAGTCCACCTGTGCGGAGGCCGGGTCAGCCAAGTCCCCCGCCAGGCCAGCATCGTCATCGGGCCCTACAGCGGAAAGAAGAAAGCAACAGTCAAGTATCTGTCTGAGAAATGGGTCTTAGGTAAGAATCCAGGCACACAGACACTGTGGTGTGGTCCAGATCTGTGGACAGGTTTCCAGGGAGGGCGGCGTCAGGCTCACACCCCCTTCCACGCAGCTGGGGCACCTGGGTTGATGTCTCAGCCTCCAGCATCTGCCCTGGCAGCGTCGTGTGGTCACCCTCGGCATTCCCGCTCCTTGCTGTTAGCAGACGTACAGTTCACGAGGAAATGGGAACTCTAACTGGACTTCCCCACTTGACTTCCCTGGCTCGTGTGAAAAATCCAGGCTACCCAAAGCCACCCCAAGCCACCCCTGTGGGCACAGTCTCTCCGGGCACCCCTCTTAGACCCTCCCTCCCCAGTGCGTCCTTGTCCTGCTTCAAGAGTCCCTGGTAGCGCCCGGCACTGGGGCCCAAGCCCCCGTCCCTGTCATCTCCTCTCCCAGGTACATCTCATGATCACTCCGTCTGCTCATGTGCTCAAAGGGTGTTAAAAGACGTCAAACGACTCCATCTTTTATTTGATAAAGTGAGCACTGTGTGACCGTAATGTCCCACTCTGGCGTTCATGGAGCTGTGCCAGGCGCCGTGTGCGATTCTGGGGAGGAAGAGGTGGTAGGAGCTGAGCTGTGATCGGAGGAGGCTGGAACCCCATGCCGTGCTAACACACGGGCTCCAGGAGACTTGCAGGTGATCCCCGGAGAAGAGGGTTAAGGAAGAGTGTGAAGCAAGGATGGCCTGGGGAATGCGGAGGAAGCAGGGGCAGCGTCTGTGCTAGAACTTACCTGCCCTGTGGTGGAGTCATATGTGGCAGGACAAGCCTAGGGCTCCACTGTGGGGAAATCCCACACCCTCCTCCATGGGGTTGTGATAAAGATGTTAGTTTGCTTGGGCTGCCATCGCAAAATACTACAGGCTGGGTGGCTTCAAACAACACGCATTGTCTCAGTTCTGGAGGCTGGAAGTCTAAGATGGGGTATCGGCAGCGTTGGTTTCCCCTGAGGCCTCTCTCCTGGGCTTGCAGACAGCTGCCTTCTTCCTGTGACCTCACGTGGCCTTTCCTCCATGCACACACATCCCTGGTATCTGTGTGTGTGTCCAAATGTTCTCTTCTCTAAGGATACCAGTCAGATTGGATTAGGGCTCACCCAATGGCATACTTTTATTTGCTTTTATTTATTTTTTTGAAACAGTGTCTTGCTCTGTCACCCAGGATGGAGTGCAGTAGCATGATCACAGCTTACTGCAGCCTCAGCCTCTCTGAAGTGATTCTCCTGCCTCAGCCTCCGAAGTAGCTGGAACTACAGGTGCACACCACGATGCCCAGCTTTTTTTTTTTTTTTTTTTTTTTTTTTGTAGAGATGGGGTCTCCCTGTGTTGCCCAGGATAGTCTCAAACTCCGGAGCTCAAGCTATCCTCCTGCTTTGGCTTCCCAAAGTGCTGGGATTACAGGTGTGAGCCACTGCACCCAGCCCCAGTGGCATCATTTTAACTTGTCTTTTTCAAGGCCGCATCTCCAAATACCGTCTCATCCTGAGTTACTGAGGATTAAGACATCAACATACGAATTTTGGGCAGACACAATTCAGCCCATAACAATGAATCACTCTAGTTTCAGCCCCTGGGGCCAAGATCCTTACCCGACTTTAGAGGTACATACCCTCTCTCTCTCTCAGTGTCTCTCTCTCTCTCCCGTTCTCTCATTCTTTTTCTCTCTCTTTGCTTCCATCTCCTTCCATGTTTCCTATTCAGTCTCCTTTCTTAGTACTTTTGCATGTCTCTAAATCCTAAACTTCTGGCTTTTCTCATCCGCTGCTCAACATTATCCCTTAATAGACAAGTAGATACTGTGTTTGTTCAAGTTACATTCGTATCTAACTACGGACATTTTACAAATATCTTTTACATGATTGATGGTCATCCTTTCATATATTTTAGAAATGTGGCAATCAAAAGTAATTTTTTACTCTGGTGCAGAGTAATTCATCTTTTGCCTGGAAACCAACTTCCAAAAAAAAAAAAAATTATGATTTTACTCACAGTCCAAAAGCTAAGAGGCTGTTTACTCTTTTCTAAATGCCAAGAATATAACCTTCAAAACATCCTATGTTCTGAAACAGAGGTTGTTGTTTTGTTTTTTTGGAGAAGTGTATAATCAAAATGCCACAGACTGCAGAACAGAACTGGGCCTGAAAGCATGTCTGGGCCAGCTGACGGAACTGTGCACACGATTGATATCCACAGTGCATATCAACAGGCAGTCTTTTTGGAGTTTGGAAAGCGTGTGCTGTGCAGGGCCTGAGCCTGCCTCTGCACTCGTGTTTCCAGGTTGGGTGGCTCTGACAGCCCCTTCCTGTGGGTCCTGCGTCCTTGTGTGGAGTCACGCTTGCTCGGCAGCTGCTCACTTCCTCCGGTTGTTTTGCCGCTCGGCTCTCCCGCCCGTGGGTTTTCAGGAGGCGAATGTCTACCTGCTTAATCCTGAGGCTTCGTTCCCGCAAAGCCCTTCAGAGTTCTCTGACTTCCAGGCCTGGGCCACAGGCCCCAGCCTCTTTTTCTTTCCTCCTGTAACTTGTGTCCTGTTTCTGATTTCTCACCAATTATGCCATCTGCCTGTGCCCTAGGTAACATCTGGGTATTGTGTGTGCTGCAGCCCTCACCCATGTGAGACAGGTCCCCTCACTCGCCGGCCACCAGACCCCAGTGTAGTGGGCGTCTCCAGCGTAGTGGGCGTCTCCAGTGTAGTGGGCGTCTCCAGTGTAGTGGGCGTCTCCAGTGTAGTAGACCTCTCCAGTGTACCAGGCCTCTCCAGCCCACACTCTCTGAGCTGTAAGATCACGTAGTTCTCAAGTATTTATTGGCTTGTATTTTTCTCTTTGTGAAGTGAATTCCAATCTAGTAGCTGCAGCTATGTACGAATAAAGAAGGGTTTATTTTTCTGTCCGTACATACTTCTGGCCTTTCTCACCCTCTGCTAAACATTATCCTTTAATAGACAAGTAGATTTTTTTGTATTTTTCTCTTTGTGAATTGAATTCCAATCTGGTAGCTGCCGCTATGTACAAATAAAGGAAGGTTTATTTTTCTGTCCATACATAACACGTAAACCTACAGAACACACAGTCCAGGGCATTGCGTTTCCTGCCTCATCCAGGTCCAGGCTGGCTATTTGCTTATTCTCTAACCAGAAACAAATCACATACTTTTTTTTTTTTTTTTCCTGAGATGGAGTCTCGCTGTGTCACCAGGCTGGAGTGTGCAGTGATGAGATCTCAGCTCACTGCAACCTTCACCTCCTGGGTTCAAGTGATTCTTCTGCCTCAGCATTCCCAGTAGCTGGAATTACAGGCCCCGCCACCATGCCCAGGTAATTTTTGTATTTTTAGTAGAGATGAGGTTTCACCATGTTGGCCAGGCTGGTCTCAAACCCCCAACCTCAAATGATCCTCCTGCCTCGGCCTCCCAAAGTGCTGGGATTACAGGCGTGAGCCACCGTGCCTGGCCAAAATCACCTATTTTCTGTGGAATGCATTTACTTCATGTATAAAACAGAGTCATAGCCTCCACCTTGCTTACCCCACATGCTGGTTAAAGGAGGAAACACAGAGAGCACAAATGCCCTGTGGCAGGCGTAGGCTTGTTAAGTGTGGCAGATTGATGGTATCCATGGATGTGTCCTCATCATCCCTGACCCTTCCACAAAGCACATTGTGTCTTTTGGAGACTTTTTTTCCTCCCGTTAATTTCCATTATAACAAATGCTTCTCTGGACAGTATTTCATTCTCAAAATATCGCAATATTGAAAAACTAGGAATATATCAAACCATTTTAAAGCACCAAATCGAAAAAGAAGTTATTTTGTTTAAATAAATTAAATTATGAAAAGACAATACTCAAAAAAAATCAATTAAATTTATTCAAACTGGAATATCAACTGCTTTGTAAGGTAGGGTCCCTGCGTGTCTTAGAGTAATTTGAGCCGGGCGTGGTGGCCCATGCCTGTTGTCTTAGCTACGTGGGAGCTTGGCTTGAGCCCACAAGTTCAAGGCTGTGGTGGGCTATGATCCCACCACTGTACTCCAGCCTAGGCAACAGAGCAAGACCCCATCTCTAAAAAGAAAAAAAAAGAATCATTTTTCAGTGCCTTTATATTGTTTCTGTATCTTAACAGTCTTGTTTTGCAGATGTCGTAAACTCACAGGGGGTGGAGAACCAGGAGTTTTTTAGCCAGTAGGAACCTCTCTGAGAAGTTTCTTTTCTTTTCCTTTCTTTATTAGTATTAGTATTTTTTGGCCAGAGGAGGGAAAGGAAGGTGGGTACTGAAACGACAGCTCTTCCCCTGGGGCTGCAGCATCCTAGCACCACAGTCCCCCCGCCAGCCTTTGTTCCTGCACGGTCTCCCTCTCAAGACCAACAACTCCATATCTGTGACGATAAAAAATTGTTAGTGATTATTTTACTTGTAAGAATTTCTTTGGACCTCAGCTCTGAGGTGACCCTCAGCTCGCCCGCCACCCCAGCTGCCCCACCTTGCTGGCACAGAACAGGGAGTGGAGGTGTGAAGTCACTAAACAGGGCTCAGTATACAAAATGTAAGCCACGCCTCACTCATTTGCTCCCTGGAGAATTTCATCCGTGCGCCGCGTTGCCTAATAACGGGGTTATCGGAAAGGGCATGATTACGTTCCCTCTTCATTCCCTGGAGTCTTTTTTCCCTGAAACTGTATTGTACTTGGGCCAAGATTCTTGATGAATCATTCAACCAGAAGGAGAAATGAGGTTGTTGTTGGTTTTTTTTTTTTTTTTTTTTTTTTTTTGCGTTTTGAGAGAGCACACTTGTGGGTGGTTGAATATGGATAAAAATAAACGGGAAAACAAAAATCAAATTCCCGGCCCTAGGAAATAAAATGTTACCTTTACCTGATATTGGTAATACATATTATATTTGAAAGCATTTGCTAATGGTTGCATTTCACCCCAACACTCCCATGACATATAATTCCCATTTTATAAGTCACGAAACGAAGACCCTGGGGTCTGAAGGAACTTGGCTGGGGTGAGGATCACAAGCCCTTGGGTGGAGCTCTGAGCCCTGGCGCGGTCCTCAAGGGTCTGCGACATTTGTGCTGTGGTCAGCTCTGTGCACTCTTCCCTCCCTGCTGCTGTTATCACGAAAGGCTGGCTTGGCCTTTCTCATAGGCGTATTTCCACTCTCAGGCGCCCTTTTATTGTCTGGGCTCCATTCAAGTGATAAGACATACATTTATGCTATTGTGGGAACATAATGTAATATTCTCAACAGCATTGCCAAAAAAAAAAAAAAAAAGTTTAGCCTCCGCCTGATTTTCTTATAACTTATAAAGAAAATTTGGTTTGAACATGTCCCCATGTCGATGTTTTCAGGAAAAAGATCCGATAGCATGCAGGCCTTCTCATGCTGGCCTGGCTCATTCATCGTTTCCCCTAATGACTGACTGACCAGAAAAATGCACGACGCTCCCATGGGGCCACTCGGGAGGCCTCAGGCCTTCGGGCTTCCTGATTCAATAGATATGTGAGGCTTGATCAGAGTCACCGCAGTCCACATCTCCATTGCCTCGATAAGGAACCAGTCGCAGAGAGGGGAGGCCATCTGCAGAAGCTGTGGAGAGTGGCAGAGAGGACAGTGAGGACGGGGACTGCCCCCTTCCAGCCCCTCTCCTCCAAGGACGGCCTCATTTTATCCCCACCCAGGTTTCCACACCCAGGAGCTCAGCAACCGCTCAGAAAATGTTTGTAGAATTCGAAGACACAATTCAGACAATATGAAGAATTATTTTTCCTTTGAGTTGTTCTCAAAACAGACGAAATCTACCAGGATATAAATGAATGAGAACTAAAACTGGTGGGATTTGGTAATGTCAACATCTGAGATGTTTAGGCTTTTAAATATATATCTCAGCCGGGTGCGGTGGCCCATGCCTGTAATCCCAGCACTTTAGGAGGCCGAGGCGGGTGGGTCGTTTGAGCCCAGCAGCTCGAGTCCAGCCTGGGCAACATGGTAAAATCTCGTCTGTACAAAAAAGTACAATAATTAGCGGGCATGGTGGTGCAAGCCTATAGTTCCAGCTACATGGGAGGCTAAGGTGGGAGGATCACCTGAGCTCAGGGAGGTCAGTGCTGCCGTGAGCTGTGATCATGCCATTGCACTCCAGCCTGTGCGACAGAGTGAGACCCTGTCTAAAAATATATATGTGTTTATATATATATATTTATATAAACATTAGTGGGTTTTAAAAAAAATTAACTGCTAGCTCCTAAAACAGTATTTTGCCATTAGCTTTGGAAAGGTTTGCTCAGAAAATGAATTTCTAAGCACTCCCTTCACTGCATTTATTGGTCAAACGAATGGTCCTGGATGGTTATCTTTGAAACTTCCTAACCTGTTGGGTCCCCGTCGTTAAACTTATGCCAACAGAACTAAACTCACTGGATGTGAATTGCATCAGAGATGTAAACATTTAAAAGCGTATTAAGGCTGGGCGCAGTGGCTCACTCCTGTCATCCCAGCACTTTGGGAGGCCGAAGCGGGCGTATCATGAGGTCAGGAGATTGAGACCATCCTGGCTAACACAGTGAAACCCCGTCTCTATTAAAAATACAGAAAAATTAGCCGGGCGTGGTGGCGGGCGCCTGTAGTCCCAGCTACTCAGGAGGCTGAGGCAGGAGAATGCATGAACCCGGGAGGCAGAGCTTGCAGTGAGCCGAGATCACGCCACTGCACTCCAGCCTGGGCAACAGAGTAAGACTCTGTCTCAAAAAAAAAAAAAAAAAAAGCATATTAAAAGCAGACCAAAAAAATCCTAGAACACAGGAGTCAGCTGTCTATTCAATTCAGAATAAGAAATATTGTAGACAAGGCAACATTTTATGTCTATTCGAAATGTGGTGGTTGGTTTGAGAAGTGAAACCAGCCATGTATATGCTGCTCCAAGCATTTTGGTTGTGGCAGGAAACTTTGAAGACTATTTTGCTGTACAAATTCACAAAGCCCCCTGCAAACACTCCCGTGCTTGGGGTGAATGCTCAAGTGTGTCACAGCTGCCTTGCAGCTCTGAGGATCAGAAAGGTTAATGGACATAAAAGAAACTTCAAAGCTCAACCTCCTAATGGGAAGCTGCCCTTGGTTTTAGGCTGTCTTTGCTTATTGACCGACTTAATTCATGCTTTGGGTTATGACTGTAGGAGAGATTTTCCTGTGTCTTTGGAGTATGCTGAACTTGCGTTTCTTTTTGTTGTTGCATATTAGACAGTCAGTGTTGAAACTAAAGTGACCTAAAGTGACAGAGCTCATGTTATGGGCTGAATTTTGTCTCCCCAGAATTCATAGGTTGAAGCCTTCCCCGTCCTTAGAACATGATTGTATCTGGAGCTAGGGCCCTTAAAGACATAAATAAGGTAACATGCGGTCATAAGGGCAAGGCCCTAACCCAATATGACTGGTGTCCTTATACGAAGAGGAAGAGGCCAGGCGTGGTGGCTTACGCCTATAATCCCAGCACTTTGGGAGGCCAGGGCCGGCAGATCACTTGAGGTCAGGAGTTGGGGACCAGTGTGTCCAACATGGTGAAACCCCATCTCTACTAAAAATGCAAAATTACCTGGGCATGGTTGTGGGCACCTGCAATCCCAGCTACTTGGGAGGCTGAGGCAGGAGAATCCCTTGAACACAAGAGGCGGAGGCTGCAGTTAGTCGTGATCCCACCACTGCACTCCAACCTGTGCAACAGAGCAAAACCCCATCTCAAAAAAATAAAAATAAAATAAAGGAAGACAAAGAAACACCAAAGATATTTTTGCACAGAGAAGAGTCCAAGTGAGGACACAGGGAGAAGGTGGCCATCTGCAACCCGAGCAGTCTCCCAGGAAGCCTCAGGAGAAACTAACCCCGGTGACACCTTGCTCTTGGACTTCCTGCCCTCCAGAACTGTGAAAAAATACATGTCTGCTGTGTACGCCACCCACCCTGTGGCATTTTGTTATGGTAGCCTGAGCAAACTAGTTCAGCCCAAAATGAATTCTGAGATCACCTGCAGAAATCTGCTTTTAGACAGCAGGAAACTGAGGGCCTCTGAGTTTCTAGGCCAGAGTCATGCAGTGAATTTCTGAAAGACCCAGAACCCCAGTCCCGGCCCCTGATTTTCAGTTTAGAATCTTCCTTGGTAAGAAGCAGGATCTTAGGCTGGGCCCAGCAAGTGGAAAACTCTTTTTTATTTACACAGCCACTGACTGTTGTGGTCTCAGACTGTACACCACAGAACCTGGTGTTCCACAAACTTACCCAGTTTGGAGCAAGAGAAAAAAGTAGTTGGATGAAATGATCTCATTTTATTTTTTAATCAATTTTTCTTAAATGTTGGTGCTTGAAAACAAATGGATGGCAGTAAAGTAATCCTGAAGAACATAGGAGGAAAGAAATAAAAGAGACAATACCAAATGTTAGCAAAATGGCAACAAGGCAAATAAGAGGCTCAGCAATAGCAAAAAACAGTTTTTTGGCTGGGAAAAACTTATAAATATTAAAAATCCTGACAATGTTGAAAAAGAAAGGAAGAGATAGGGTTCCAGGAGAAATACTAAGAATGAAATTGGAGCTGTCACTGCAGCTATCGTAAGGATATTTTAAAATCATAAGAGAGCATGATGAACAATTTAATACCAATAAATTTGAAAACAGGTAAGATGGATGATTTTTAGAAAAATGTTACCAAAATTGATTCAAGAAATAGAAAATCTAAACAAGCTCAAGCGTTAAAAAAAATTAAATAGGTAAAATATGTACATCAACTGGGCACAGTGGCTCACGCCTGTAATCCCAACACTTTGGGAGGCTCAAGTGGACAGATAACTTGAGGTCAGGAACTAGAGACCAGCCTGACCAACACGGTGAAACCCTGTCTTTACTAAAAATACAAAATGAGCCAGGCATGATGGCACATGCCTGTGATCCCAGCTACTTGGGAGGCTGAGGCAGGAGAATCGCTTGAACCTGGGAGGTGGAGGTTGCAGTGAGCCGAGACTGTGCCATTGCACTCCAGCCTGGGCAACTAGAGCAAAACTCTGTCCCCAAAAAAAAAAAAAAAAAAAAAAAAAAAAAAAAAAAAAAAAAAAAAAACAACAAAAAAAAACCAATTATATATCAACAAAAAAAGAAAAATTTAAAAAGTAACAATTTTAAAAAGTCAAATAGGCAATCAAAAGTATTCCTTTCACCAGCCACTAAAAAGGCACCTGTACATGGGAATGGTAGCAAAATGACAGAAGAGGAAACTCTAAGCTCTCATCCAACACAGAAACCACTAAAACCAGGCAGAAGCTGTCTGCAGAGATGTTGCAGGTGCTCTAAACAACCACCAAATGCATACGGCAACCAGGCAAATGCCTGATAGAGGAAAGCCATCTTCAAGTCCGCAGGAAAGTTTTGTGGCATATGGTGGCAACCCAGTTCCCAGTTCCCTTCCTCAAGCTGCAGGGAGCAGACCAGACATGATTTGTTCTAGTCTGGCTGGTTCATACCTGAAGGATTGATCCTCATCTCCATCTCACATAACATGCAAGGTGGGCAAGAAAAAGAGGTGGGCACAGCTCATGAAAGCCACAGAGAGGCAATTAAGGTAAAAACAGATAAACTGCACTATATACAAATTAAAGACTTCAGTGCATCAAAGGATACAGTCAATAGAGTGAAAAGCAATCTATGGAATAGGAGAAAATATTTGCAAATAACAGGTTAATCTTCACAATATATAAAGAACTCCTGCAACTCAACAACAACAAAAAACCCCAGTTTCAAACTGAGCAAAGAACTTGAATAAACATTTCTTCAAAAAAGATGATATAAATGTCCAATAGGCAAATGAAAAGATGCTTAACATTACTAATCATTAGGAAGATGCAAATCAAAACCACAATGAGATAGCACCTCAGCACCTCACACCCATTATGATTGCTACTATTAAAAAAAAAAAAAAAACAGAAAATAACAAGTGTTAGTAAGGATGTGGAAAATTGGAACCTTGTGTCTGCCTCAGGTAATGTTGGGAATGTAAGATATTGTAGCCACAATAAAAAACAGTGTGGCAGTTCATCAAAAAATGAAAAGTAGAATTACTTTATGATCCAACAATTCCCCTTCTGGGTATATACCAAAAAAATTGAAAGCAGGATCTCAAAAGAATAATTGTACATCCACATTTATAGCAGCATTATTCACAATAGCCAAAAGGCAGAAGCCCAAGTGTTCATCAGTGGATGCATAATAAACAAAATGTGGTCTATACATACAGTGGAATATTATTCACCCTTAAAAAGGAAGGAGATTCTGATACATGTAACACTGTGGATGAACTTTGAAAACATCATGTTAAGTGAAATAAGCCAGAAACCAAAGGACAAATATCATATGACTACACTTATAAGAGGAACTTAGAATAGACAAAGTCACAGAGACAAAGTATAGTTGAATTACCAAGGGTGGAGTGGGCAGGAGGGGAGTGGAGAATTATTGTTTAATGGCTACAGAGACTCAGTTTTGGATAATGAGAACATTCTAGAAATTAATAGTAATGATGGCTGCACAGCACTGCGAATGTACTTCATGCCACTGAAGTGGACACTTAAAAATAGCTAATATGGTAAATTTTATGCTATGTCTATCAAACTTTTAAAGGCACCCTCCACAGATAGTTTTAGTAGTAAGTTCTACCAAACATTATAAAGTTTTACAGGAAAACAAAAGTAATCTATTCACCTCATTTTACAAGGCTACATTGATCTTGACCTAATACTGGTTTAAAAAACTCATTTGTAAACAAGTACATAAAAATCTGAGGCTGAGCGCAGTGACTCATGCCTGTAATCCCAACACTTTGGAAGGCCGAGGGGGGCGGATCACAAGGTCAGGAGATCGAGACCATCCTGGCTAACACAGTGAAACCCCATCTCTACTAAAAATACAAAAAATTAGCCGGGCATGGTGGCACGTGCCTGTAGTCCCAGCTACTCGGGAGGCTGAGGCAGGAGAATCACTTAAACCTGGGAGAAAGAGGTTGCAGTGAGCCAAGAGTGCACCATTGCACTCCAGCCTAGGCAACAGAGTGAGACTCTAAGAAGAAGAAAAAAAAAAATCTCCAAAATAAGATATTTCATCAAGTCAAATTTGGTATTGTGTTTTTAAAACACACACACACATAACCAAGTGTGGTTTAACCTAAGATGAAAGGATAAATGAATGGCATTAAGTCTTCTTTTTTCTAATCCATTAATTTTCTTAGTAGTGTTAAAAAGCAGTAGGGAAGATTCAATGCCCAGTAATGATTTAAAAAAAAAAAAAAAAAAAAAAACTCTTCAGAAACCAGGAATAGATAATTTTCTTAACTATGGAGGTTATCTATAAAAAACGTACAACAAATATTGAATGGTGAAAACCTTAGTTTAAGGCTTAAATCAGGTACAAGACACACATGAATGCTATTACTCTTACTCTTCAACAGTGTTCTATGATTCCTAGTCAAGGGAATAAAATAAGAAAAAAAATTACAAGAATTATACAGGAAGGGACACATTTTGTTTGCATGTGATACAGTTGTCTACATAGAAACATCAAAGAGAGTCAATAAACTGTTACAACTCATTCAGCAAAATTCCTCTTTGTAAGATCCACTCACTGAAATCTTTAGCATTTGTATACCCAATGATAAACAATTATAAAATGTAACAGAAAACATAGTAAATAATAGTGGATTCAAGGCTAGCCATGTAATACAGGTTGAACATTGCTAATTTTAATCTGAAATGCTCCGATATCTTAAACTTTTTGAGTGCCAACCTGTCAACACAAGTGGAAAATTCCACACCTGACCTCATGTGACAGGGCATAGTCAAAGCACAGGTGCACAACACAGTTGATTTAGCATCCCCAAGGGAAAAAAAACACCCACCCAGCCCCCTTCAACTATAGTATAACTTTTCCATGCACACCCAAATTCCCCCACACAAGCACGCCCACAATGCGTAATAAAATGGCACGTGTGCAGGCTGGACGCACCCACCACAGATTCCCCACGATACCTCACGTGGGGCCGAGAACTCCATGCATTACTCACTGTGGTTTTTTGCTTATTCTCTGCAGTGTCTTGTAAAAATATTACTGAAAATGGCAAAAAGGCCTGCAGATCCCCCTATGTGTAACAGTGATCAGAAAAAGAGGAATAATTTATGTTTATCAATAGCACAAACAGTCAACTTGTTGGAGGAACTGAACAGCAGTATAAGTGTGAAACGTCTTACAGAAGAGTATGGTGTTGGGATGACCACCATATATGACCTGAAGAAACAGAAGGATACGCTTGTGAAGTTCCATGCTGAATGTGATGAGCAGAAGTTAATGAAAAAAAGAAAAACTCTACATAAAGCTAAAAATGAAGATGTCAATCGTGTATTGAAAAACTAGATCTGAAGGCATCACACTGAACCCATGCCACTCAGTGGTATGCTGATCATGAAACAAGCGAAGATCTATCCTGATGAACTGAAAATTGAAGGGAACTGTGAATATTCAACAGGCTGGTTGCAGAAATTTAAGAAATGACATGGAATTCAAGTTTTAAAGCATCTGCAGATCACAAGGCAGCGTCGAAACTCATTGACGAGTTTGCCAAGATTATTGCTAATGAAAATCTGATGCCAGAACGAGTCTGTATTACTGACGAGACATGACCATTTGGGTGCTACTGCCCCAGAAGGATGCTGACTACAGCTGATGGGACAGCCCCTACAGGAATTAAGGATGCCAAGGACAGAATGACTGTGCAGTGCTGTGCAAATGCAGCAGGCACGCATAAGTGTAAACTTGCTCTCATGGGCAAAAGCTTTTGTCCGTGCTGTTTTCAAAGAGTAAATTTCTTACCAGTCCATTATTATGGTAACAAAAAGGCGTAGATCACCAGGGACATCTTTTCTGATCGGTTTTACAAACACTTCGTACAGGCCTCTTGTGCTCGCTGCAGAAAAGTTGGACCGGATGATGACAGCAAGATTTTCTTATGCCTTGACTACTGTTCTGCTCATCCTCCAGCTGAAATTCTCATCAAAGATAATATTGATGCTGTGTACTTTCCCCCAAATGTGACTTCATTAGTTGAGCCTGTAACCAGGGTATCTTTAGATCAATGGAAAGTAAATATGAAAACACTGTCTTGAATTGCACGCTCGCAGCAGTGAACGGAGGTGTAGGTGTAGAAGATTTTCAGGAGCTGAGCATGAAGGATGCCATATATGCTGTTGCCAACGCTTGCAACACAGTGACTAAAGACACAGATGTGCGTGCCTGGCATGACCTCTGGCCTACGACTGTGTTCAGTGATGATGATGAACCAGATGGTGATTTAGAAGAATTCAGCTTGTCAAGTGAGAAGAAAAGGATGTCTGACCTCCTTACCTATGGAAAAAATATACCTTCAGAGTTCATCAGTCAGTGGGAAGAAGTACACATTAATGTCATTTTTAACATTAATAATGAGGCTCCGGTTGTTCATTTCATTGACTGATGGGGAAATAGCCAGAATGGTTCTGAATCAAGGTGATCGTGATGATACCGACCATGAAGATGACGTTAACGCTGCAGAAAAAGCTCCCGTGGACAGCGTGGAGCACATGTGTGATGGGTTAACTGAGGCCTAGAGCAGCGTGCATTCACAACAGAACAAGCAATCATGTCAGCTTATAAAATCAAAAAAAGAAACCTAAGACAAAAAAGAAAGAAAAAAAATTAGCCGGGCATGGTGACACGTGACTATAGTCCCAGGTGCGTGGGAGGCTGAGGTAAGAGTCTTGCCTGAGCCCAGGAGTTAGAGGCTGCAGTGAGCCGTGATCATGCCACTGCACACCAGCCTGGGAAACAGCGAGGCCCTGTCTCAAAAAACCCAAAAAACTAAGTACATATTTTGTACATGAAACAAAGTTTGTGTACACTGAACCTACAGAAAGCAGCTGTCGGTTCTAAGACCATTGTTAGTGGGGCAGATACCATTAAAAAGCCCCCCAGCAGAATGCCTCCTCGTCCCCAGAGGACCCACTTCCTGGCCTGTAACTGTTTCTTATGTTCCTTCTCACCTAAAATGTAAAATGCCGTGTCCCGTAAGCTTTGAATCAAAGCACAGCATGGTTGGGAGAGCAGAGGCCTGCTGTTGTTTGTTGTTGCTGCTGTTGTTCAGCAGCTGATTGCGGTCTCTGCTGATGCCACTGGCTGCTTAGCTCCCCTGAGCACGTGAGTCTTCACTGTGTTAATGGCATGTCTTATTTTTTACTGTGAAGTACTTATGTGTGAATAAGTGTAAGGAAATGACTGCTTGGTGGTAGCATATAAATTCAGAGTCAGGGGCAGGCACGGTGGCTCACGCCTGTAATCCCAGCACTTTGGGAGGCCAAGGCGGGCAGATCGCTTGAGGCCAGGAGTTCAACACCAGCCTGGCCAACATGGCAAAACCCCATCTCTACTAAAAATTACAAAAATTAGCCGGGCGTGATGGCACATGCATGTAGTCCCAGCTACTTGGGAGGCTGAGGCAGGGGAATCGCTTGAGCCTGGGAGGTAGAGGTTGCAGTGAGCCAAGATTTCACCACTGCACTCCAGCCTGGGTGACAGAGAGACTGTCTCAAAAAAAAAAAAAAAAAATCACAGTCAGGAATGAGGGTGATGCCACACAACCACTGATTGTCCACATGGGGGTGAGGGCTGAGATAGTGACACCTCTGCTTTCTGATGGTTCCATGTACACAGACTTTGTTTCATGCACAAAGTTTGTTTATTTTTTGAAACAGAGTTTGGCTCTGTTGCCCAAGCTGGTGTACAGTGCTGCGATCATAGCTCATTGCAGCCTTTAACTCCTGGCCTCAAGCGATCTTCCCACCTCAGCCTCCGTTGTAGCTGGGACTACAGTCATGCTGTCACACCTGGCAATCACACCAGTCTATGCACAGAACTATTTAAAATAATGTATAAAATTACCTCTAGGCTATGTGTATAAGATGCAGATGAAACATAAATGAATTTTGGTTTTAGACTCTGGTCCTATCTTCAAGATCTCTCATTGTCCATTCCAAAAATGCCACCCACCACCCCCCCAAAAAAATCTGGAATTCAAAACATTTCTGGTCTCCAGCATTTTGGATAAGGGACACACCACCTGTAATATCCTTTTACACATTTCCGGGATGGGAAACAGAAGTTGGTGTGGTAGGAGTCACACATAAACGGCAGACTTTCTTGTCTGTGACACATTCTTAGGATGTCCTAGAGAAGTATCAGCGATGTGAATATCTCCAGTCAAATATCAGAGCAGAAAGAATATGTTGAGGACTGCTGTATTATTAGACTGGGCTACTTTCTTCAAACAACCACATGGTATCAGGTCATTCATTCATTTACCCAGTAGATATTTCCTACACACTTGTCAAATGCCGAGCATATTCTAGGCACTGCAGGTATAGCAACTGACAGGAATATACAGACTTTGCCCTTGTGGGACTTAACATTTAAGAGAGAAGACAGGCAACAAACAGTTTCTTTAAAAATCCTTATGGTGGTAAATGCAATGAAGAAAACAGGGTGAGTATAGAGAGGAGGAGTGAGGTAGGCCCCTTGCAGATGAGTGGCATTTGAGGTGAGGCCCAGATGATGAAGAGAGGGATGGACTCTTGTAGGTCTATTGGACTGGCCCTTCCAGGAATGGTAAGGGCCGAGAGGTCAGGAGAAGTGGTAAGTTTAGCATGGCTGAAATGAAGGGAGAGAAGACAAAGCAATAGGAAATGAAGCTGGAGAAGCAGGCAGCTTCAGACAGGACCATTCCAGACCATTGACACCTTAACAGACAACAGCAAGAAGTTTGGGTTCTGTTCTAAGGATAAATGGAAGTCACAGAAGGATTTTAAGTGGGAGGAATAAGCTGCGGTATATGTTTGTTTACTCCATTTGTGTTTGTTTTTGTTTTAATGGATACAGAGTCTCCCAATGTTGCCCAGGCTGGTTTTGAACTCCTGGGCTCAAGGGATCCTCCTAACTCGGCCTCTCAAAGTGCTGACACATGTTTTTTAATGGAAGCAGAGAAAGCAATCTTGGACCTTTGCAGTGGTTCAGGTGATTAGTGATGGGGGTTAGGACCAGGGACGTATCGATGGAGGTGTTGTGAAGTTGTCATATTTTAAATATACATTTCAGAGCCAGTTGCACTCGCTGATAGATTGGATGTGGCATATTAGAGAAAGAAGACTCGAAGGTGGCACCTAGTCTTGTGTTCTGAGCTTCCAGAATGAGGCATCTAGAAGCCAGGACCCAGGAGAAGCACGGAAGGAGCAGTGGTTTATTCAGTCTGCAGAAGCAGTGCCTAGAGGACTGCTGTGTGAAAGAGGACAGATGTGATATGAGCAGATGAAAATCACACAGCAGGCAGCTCTGGGCTCTTTATGAGAAACAACTCTAGGAATATTTGTAACCTGCTGGGCTCTACTGCTAAGGGCTGCCTTAAGCCATGAAGCCGCAGAGGCTGGGTGACCACCGTCCCACAGTGAGGGAGCTGGGCAATTCCTTACCAGAGTGGAGATCTGGCTAGATCTCCTAGCCCTAACATGCTTACTTATTTTGATAAGCAAAGATGAAGCTCACATGGGTCCCATGTGCTCTTGAACTTCTGTACATTGTACCATTAACCACACTTGGATGCTGGCAATCGCAGTTTTAGTTAAATAAAGTGACTTGCCCACCGTACTATAAAAAATTAATTTTGGTAGCATGTTGATTCTGTATCCTAACCATAAGACCACACAGAGGCGTGGCTAGTAAACTTTAGCTTGTGCGTAAATGCCTGCCAAGACCTGCTAAATACTGTTGCATACATTTAAAAAAAAAAAAATTTTTTTTTTTAAATTTAAATTTCACGGAGCTGCTCAAGGGCAGTTCAGCTTCCTATTCATCTCTGTCTCCACCGGCCAGGACTGGCATTACTCTAACATCTGTCCTATGGCCACATTTTATGGGATATTTGAGGATTATTCCTATGAAGTGACATTGGAATTTGGGGATGTGGCTATGTTCAGATGCCAAATGAACTTGGATAGAAATCATTTCTCCTGTGTGTGTTCACAGTTAGGAATGTGGGGCTGTGAGGGGCTCCCTGGACATGACCCTGGAGCTGTCGGCCCTTGTTCAGTGGTCAGATGCGCTTCACACCTCCCAGAGTACTGCCCACACACTCAGTCACAGCCCCGTGCGCACCTCAACGCCACTGCTCAGAAGTCCAGTGTAATTCCTCAGGCAGCACGTCCTAGAGCAGGCCATGAGAGGTGTAAGGTACAGACTTTGTTGTGAGGTTACATGTAGGCTTCTGTTCTATCTTGTCTCTGTCTAAAGATCGATACTTCTGGCAGCCTTTATCCCCACCACGATAAATACGTGGATGGAAGGATACATGCGTGGAAGGGTGGATGGGTGGATGGATGGGTAGACGGGTGCATGGGTAGATGGGTAGATGGGTGGATGGAGTGATATTTGATTTCACAAAGAACTCAAACAGGAGAGAAGTACACAGGGTCCCCCAGTCTTACAACCCTTCCTTAACTACAATAAAGATAGAAGTGTATCTTCTAGATTTCTTTTAAAAACATATTTATGAATGTAAACATATTATGGTCAGGTCCAGTGACTCGCATGTATAATCTAACACTTTGGGAAGCCAAGGTGAGTGGATTGCTTGATGCCGGGAGTTTGAGACCAGCCTTGGCAACATAGAAAGACCGTGTCCCTACAAAAAAAATTTTAAAAGTAGCCTGGTGTCATGGCACATGCCTGTAGTCCTAGCTACTCAGGAGGCCAAGGAGGGAGGATCACTCCACGACAGGAATTCCAGCCTGCAGTAAGCCATGATCATACCACTGCACTCCAGTCTGGGCAATGGATCAAGATCCTGTCTCTTTAAAAAAAAAAACAAAACATATTTACATAGAAATAAATGTATATAAACATAGATATTGTTTAGGGATTTGTTTTTATATATATTGGAGAATGACATGCTTTTTCAGGAGCTTTTATTTAACCCTATGTCTAGAAGATCCTTCCAGCTTAACACGTATACAGCTACTTCATTCTTTTTAACCATTGGGAGGTACTGTAATTAATTTATGTGCTTTCTGTTATTTTCATTGTTCTGCTATTGTATTTACTTATTTATTTTAGAAACAGGATGTCACTATGTTGCCCAGGCTGGCCTCAAACTCCTGGGCTCAAGCAGTCCTCCCACCTTAGCCTCCCAAGTAGGTGGGACTACAGGCATGAACCGTGCAATACGGCTGGCTTCTGCTACTTTAAACTCGTGTGTGTGTGTGTGTGTGTGTGCATGTGTGTGTGTGTGTGTTTTCTAACTGAACAATCTGAATTCAATTTTAAGAGATTTTCTTGAGCTGGAATTATTATAGTCCAAGCCCAGGCTCATGAAGATTTCTGTAAAATAGATTCCAAGCAGTGAAATTACTGTGCCCTAGGATATGTGTACTTAAATTCTGATACACAAGGCTGCAGCAATTTACACTATTACTAACGGTATATAAAGTCCTATTTCCTATGTCCTATAAATTCCCATGTCCAGTACTGGACATAACCCGTATTTTCAATATTGGGTGATCCGATTAGTTAAAAAAATAGATCTCATTAATTTGTAATTGCCTGATTACTAAATTATGAATGAGTCTGAATATCTTAGATAGGAGATTTATCATTCGTGAATTGCCTGTCCTGATCCCTTACCTGTTTTGAAATTGGGTTATTTATATTTTTCACACGGTTTTACAGCAATGCTTACATAATATGGACATTAAACTTTTGTTGTAAGTGTTATAAAATTCTGTCTCTTTAGCTGTGCTTATGGTGTCTTAAGTATTACCAAGTTTTTAATTTTTAACTATTATTTTTTATAAAATTAAACACCTCTTTTCCTCCATGGCACCTACCCTTGTGGTTTTGCTTAGAAAGGCCTTCCTCACCCTCTGAGCTTTAAAAATAATCTCATATTCTCCTATTTATAGTTTTAAAAAATATTTAGACCTTTAATGCATGTGCATTTCACTTACTGTATAATGAGAGGGGACCATGTTGTTTTTAATAACTAATTTATTGACACTGACTTATATTGCCCCCTGTGAGTCATCTCTTACATTCCCACATGGTATGGGTGTGTTTCTGGTTATTCTTGTCCATTGATCTGTTTGTCTATTCTGTGCTGACCTCTATGTTACTGCTATAATTGTACAGACTGTTTTGATATCTGGTATGTCAAATTTTTTCTCATTATTTCTCTTTTTAAAAATCATCTTCCTATGCATTTTTTTCTTTCCTATAAACTTTAGAACAAACATGTCCTTTTCTTTTTGAAAAGTTTGAAATTTTTGGATTACATTGAATTTCTAAATGAATTTGGAAAGAGCATCATTTTTTCTGCATTTTTTAATGATTTTTCAAAACTGACACCTAGTCAGAAAACTAAGTGTAAAAATTGAATCCATAGAGTTTTTACAACCTGGAAGAAAATACAAATGTGGCTGAATGACTTTAAAACCTGAGTATCGGAAAAGGCTTCCACCTACCTATGACTCAAAAGCCAGATGCAATAAGACAAAGTGTTGATATAATTTGAATACATAAGAAATTGAAACTTATACATGGCAAAAGTTTGCATAAGAAAAGTCAAGCCAGGTGTGGTGGGTTATGTCTATAATCCCAGCATTTTGGAAGACTGAGGCACAGGAGGATTGCTTGAGCCCAGGAGTTCGAGATCAGCCTGGGCAACAAAGTGAGACATTGGCTCTACAAAAAATCAAAACATTAACTGGGTGTGGTGGTGCATACCTGTAGTCCCGGCTACCTGGGAAGCTGAGTCTGGAGGATCACCTGAGTCCAGGAGACTGAGGCTGCAGTGAGTCATGTTTGCACCAATGCACTCTAACCTGCGTGACTGAGCAAGACCCTATCTCAAAAAAAGAAAAAATATGTAAATCATAATAATACCTGCTTCACTGTTGTGGAGAGAATTAAGTAGTATGCCTAGTACTAATAATAATTGTTATAATTATATACAATGTTTTTAACTGTATCATTTCTTATATATATAAGCTATCACAAATGTTAGTGTTCCTCCCTTCTGAAATTCATCTGAGGGTCCCTCACTGGCCCAGGCCTCCTGGGTAGAAGCACATTTGTATTGAGAAGACAACAGTTAAATTCTGGGACACTATCTTGAGCTATAACTAAGATAAGTCATTTTTTTCTTCCATTTCTAAAAATATTTATAGATTAAACCCATTTTTTTCTTTTTTGTACCATACCACCAGGATAGCTTTCCACCTTCTATCACTCATCTGTGTGACTTCTTAAGTTCCTTCAAATATAACTCTGTAATTATAATTATATATTCACACAATCATTGTGATTCTTTAATTGCAATTGATTTAATCTACCTTATCATCCAATCGGTGCTGACAGTGGATTTCATTCCTTTTTTTTCTAACAGTAGGAATAGAATGCAGTGCGCTTGCCAGGATTGAGGAAAGAGGGAGGGGTTGTTTCCGCCAGCTGCCAGGATCACCTGTGCTGACCCTTCAGCGGCACCTGCAGCGCTATCCTGGGCCAGGCGCAACTTGTGATTTTCATAAAATAGTCGAGTTTCAAACGGATGGGACTTTAGAGCTTCTTTAGTTTGAGCTATGAAGAACAGAGTTTTAGAAAGTTTGCTTATTCACTTGGAATTCCATAAAAAAATACCTATGCTGGGTAGATAGGATAGCCTACCTCTCACCACTGGTGTCATAATTAAAACTCATATATGTATTTACTTATACTCTGCCTTATGCCAAGAGTATTGGAAGTGGTGAGCTAAGATTAGAAATTCTTGGCTCCTATGTCAGACTGGCAAGCTTCCCCCCCTGCCCACTGAGTGTCCTGACACAATGGGAGCGTGCCCTGCATGTAATGGGACATGTGGCTACCAAGCACTTGAACTGGCCCATGCGACTGAGAACTGAATGTTTCATTGTATTGAATTTTGTTTCACGCTAATTGAAAAAGCTATGTGTGCTCTATGGACGTGGGGGGGCCTATGGACAACACAGCTCTTGGCTATTTCTTTTTAAATATAGTTTCATGTATATACAAACAGGTTATCACTTTCCTGTGTGGCTGGCTATTATGAATGCTAAACTGCTTTTCGCTCTCTCTCTAGATTCCATCACCCAGCACAAGGTCTGTGCCTCTGAAAACTATCTATTGTCACAATGACAGTGACCTCACTGACCTGTGGTGACATCACACAGCTCGCAAAACTGTCTTTGGATGTTCAAATGAGAAACAAAACTGTGAAGAGAAGGAACTGGCGTATACAAGATGGCTTCTGATATCATGTTTGCCATGTGTTGTGGTTCTTAAGAACTCATAGGTGACTTTCTGATGACTGAATGTGTGTTTCAGAGACGCTTCGGGCCTTTTTATTTTTATTTTATTTTTTATTTTTTGAGACGGAGGCTTGCTCTGTTTCCCAGGCTGGAGTGCAATGGCACAATCTCGGCTCGCTGCAACCTCCACCTCCCAGGTTCAAGCGGTTCTCCTGCCTCAGCCTCCTGAGTAGCTGGGATTACAGGTGTGTGCCACCATGCCTGGCTAATTTTTGTAGTTTTAGTAGAGACAGGGTTTCGCCATGTTGGCCAGGCTGGTCTCAAACGCCTGACCTCAGGTGATCTGTCGGGCCTCTTCTATAGATTTCCAGTCTTTGTATCTTAGTAATGATCATAATTGAAAGGTCACAGAACCTTTGTCATTAGAGCACAGTACTGCCAAATAAAGAATGGAAATTCATTGACATTGTTTTATTACTGAGAACAACTAGAGAACTCTGCAAGTTTCTTGGCTTAGACTCGATCTTTATTAATACATTATCTATTAGGTAGGAAAGACATTTGTCAGCTATTAAGGTGACTTTTATTTAGCGGAGATTCCTCTCTTAAAGTAATGAAAGGAGATAGGTATGGGGGGTGTTATACAGGATAATTGGTGACATCTGAGTGTCTTACTTCTGCAAGCCTGCTTTATGGTGAGCAAAGCATCACCAGCAAGTGATCACAATGTCCATTGGCCGCTTTTTGCTTGCCGTCCTCGAGATGAAATTGGCAGTTGGGGCTGATTCATAGAAACACCGATTTGTGGCTGAGCACGGTGGCTCACACCTGTCATCCCAGCCCTTTGGGAGGCTGAGGTGGACAGATCACTTGAGGTCAGGAGTTCGAGACCAGCCTGGCCAACGCAGCAAAACCCATCTCTACTAAAAATACAAAAATCAGCTGGGTGTGGTGGCACACACCTGTGGTCCCAGCTCCTCAGGAGGCTGAGGCAGAAGAATCGCTTGAACCCAAGAGGCGGAGGTTGCAGTGAGCCAAGGTTGCAGTGAATCAAGATTGCTCCACTGCACACCAGCCTGGGCAACAGAGTAACTCTCCATCTCACATAAATAAATAAATAAATAAATAAATAAATAAATAAATAAATAAGAAACACTGATGTGTCTGTCACCTCCTAAACAAATGAAATGCTAGGAAGTCCTAGCCAGAGTGATCAGGCAAGAATAAGCCATAAAAGGCACCCAAATAGGAAAAGAAGTCAAACTGTCTCTCTTCACTGCCGATATGATTCTATACCTAGAAAACCCTAAAGACTCTGCCAAAAGGCTCCTGGAACCGATAAATGACTTAAGTAAAGTTTCAGGATAGAAAATCCATGTACAAAAATCAGCATTTCCAAACACAGTAACATTCAAGCTAAGCACCAAATCAAGAACGCAATCCCATTTCCAATAGCCACGGAATGAAATACCTAGGAACACGTATAACCAAGGAGGCAAAGGATCTCTACAAGGAGAACCATAAAGGAGATGCTGAGTCCCAGCGAGGTCGGAGGTGCCACTGAGCCCTCATCGTGGTGCCGTTCCCGCTCTGGGTTATTTATCTGTTGCTCATCTCAGCTGTTGTTCCTACCTCAAATTTCAAGTCCCTCAACAAATATAACAGAACCACTTCTAGAATGAACCTTTGAGAAGGGAGGTAGCAGTGCATTGTATAGAAATTGGCATTCTATAGAAAACCACAGAAACTGGAAATAATGAAGGATTGTCTCTTGGTTTTAAAATAATGTATACACCTAAATCATCCCCTTATGATACTCATCCTCTAACAGCAACTGAACTTCAATACAATGCATCATTCCCGAGTTCACTCGCTTCACATTACATATGTTTCTCTATAACCACAAGCATCCTGGCTTGGTAGTGCTCCCACAGCACCAAAAATCCCTGAGGAGGCTGACAAACATTGTGCTGACTCATGCTGGAGACAAGCCACAGAGAACTTCCATCCCCCACCACATCAGCCACGGAGCCAGCCCAGCCTCTGTCCACCCAGGCCTCAGTCCCCAGTGTTAAGTTCTGATCCCTGATGCAGGCCTGTCAGTGGCCAGTCAAGATTCTCTTTCTGAAAGCTAATATTTTATGAGGACTGACTGTTGCTAGACATTACACTAAGCATATTATATGATGTACTTCATTTTACCCTTTCAACAATCCTATTAGTAGCTTACTGTGGGTCTGCAAAGCCTTACTCAAAACATATAGGGCTAGAGGTTCTCAGGATTCTGAATTTTAAAAAAAATTTGTAAAGGCTTATGGCTCTCACCACTGTTATTCAACGTTGCATTAAAGTTTCTACCCAGAGAAGGCAATAAAAGGAAATTAAAGCTATACAGATTGGAAGTGAAGAAATAAAAGTCTTTATTCTCAAGAATACAAGACACTATGTATAGAAATTGTAAGGAATGCAAAAAAAAAAAAAAAAAAACCCCTACAAGAACTTATAACAAGTTTAGCAAGATTGCAATATACAATCTTGCAATCTTGCTAAAGATTATATACAAACCTAACAGAATTGTATTTATATATACTGTCAATAAGCAATTCAAAATGAAATTAAGACCACGATTCCATTTAAAATTGCATCTAAAAATAAACAAAATAGGAATAGACTTGGCAACAACTGTAACATCTGTATACTGAAACCTGTAAAACATTGCTGAAAGAAGTTAAAGACTTCTTTAAATAGAGACATATACAAAGTTCATAGATTAGAAGATGCAATATTGTTAAGATGATAGTCCTCAAATTGACGTATAGATTCAATGCAATCCATTAAAATCTCAGATGGCTTTTTATAGAATTTGAAAAGCTGATGCTAAATTTTTTATGAAAATGCAAAGAACCTCTAGTAGACAAAACAATTTTTTTTAAGAGCAAAGTTGGAGGATTTATAGAACCTGATTCCAAAACTGTCAGTAAAACTACAATAATTACAAAGTATCAGCCAGGTGCCGTGGCTCACATCTGTAATGCCAGCTCTCTGGGAGGCTGAGGTGGGTGGATCACTTGAGGTCGGGAGTTTAAGACCAGCCTGGCCAACTTGGTGAAACCTCCTCTCTACTAGAAATACAAAAAATTAGCCAGGCATGATGGCACACACCTGTAATCTCAGTTACTCAGGAGGCTGAAGCAGAATAGCTTGAACCCAGGAGAGTCCATCTCAAAAACAACAACAAGAACAAAAGTATCACATTGGCATAAGAATAGACATGTAAATCAAATAACAAAATAGAGAATTCAGGTATAAATCTTCATATTTATGGCTGATTGACTTTGAACAAAGGTGACGAGGCAAGTCAGTATAGCAGCATATTCTTTTCAACAAATGGTGCTGGCAGAAGAAAAAAAAAAGTACTTGGATCCTTGCCTCACACCATGCTCAAAAATTAGCTCAACGTGGACTATATCAGGGTTTCTCAACATCAGCGGTGTTGGCGTTTGCTGGGGTGGATAATTCTTTCCTGTGGAGAGCTGTCCTGTGCACCGTAGAATGTTTAGCTGCATCCTGGCCTCTGCCTATTAGATGCCAGTGGCATCCCTCCCCTGACACACACCTAGTTTTGACAATCTCCGTCTCCAGATATTCCCAAATGTGCCCTGGAGAGCAAAACTGTTTCCAGTTGAGAACCATTGACCTAATGTAAAAAATAAAATGTACAAAAGAAAGCACAGCAGGAAATCATTCTGACCTTAGGTTAGGCAAAGACTTATTAGATATGACACTAAAGGCATAATTCATTAAAAAAATAAGTTGGGCTTTGTCAAAATTTTAAGTTTTGCTCTTCTGAAGAAACCATTAAAAAAAAATGAAAAGACAAGCCACAGACTATGAAAAAATACTTGCAAATCATATATCTGATAAAGGACTTGTACCCAGACCATGTAAAGAACTCATAACTCATTAATAAAAGGATAAAGAAAAAGCTGAAGACAATTCATGCAAGAAGATATACAAATATTAAGCACATTAAAATGCTCAATATTATTAGTCACTAGGGAAATACAAATTAAAGGCCCAATGAAATACCTATTACACACCCACTAAGTAAACAATAAGACTGATAATTCCAAAATCTGAGCAAGATATGGAGAAACTAGAACTCTCCTACATTGCTGGCATGAGTGCAAAATGATACAGCCACTGTGAAACACCATTTGGCAGTTGCTTAAAAAATTGAACATTCAACTACCATATGACCCAGCAATTTCACTCTCAGGTATATAACCAAAATACATGAAAACATGGATCTGCACAAGGTCTTGTATACAAATGTTCATAGCAACATTATTCATAATAACCAAAAATTAGCCCATCAACTGAAAAGTAGATAAACAAAATGTATATCCACACCATGGAACACTACTCAGCAAACTTCTAAAAAGCAACAAACTACTAAACACATGCAACAACATGAATGAGCCTCAGAAACACAAGTGAAAGAGGTCAGACACAAAAGACTACAGATTGTATGATTCCATTTAGATACCATTTTTACAAACCGCAAAACTGTAGAGGCACGAAACAGATTCATGGTCTGCTGCAGCTGGGGATGGGAGTGGGAACAGAGAGCAAACATTTTGGGATGATGGAAACATTCTAAAACTGGATTGTGATTTTGGTTATACAACTGTATACATTTACTAAAATCACTGAACAGAACACTTTTAATGGGTAAGCTTTAAGGCATGTGAATTATACACCAATAAAGCTATTTTTTTTAAAAAAAAAGAGAGAACGAGAGCTACATGGCAGCCCCAGGGCAGCAGCTCTCAGATCTCCCTTAGACAAAGAACTTTCTCTTCCACAGTGATGAGTGCAGGTAGCTAACACTCACCAACCTGCATCTGGTAGTTCACTTAAGATCGGCCTTGGCTTTCAAGTTAAGGCCATGGTCTTTCTCTGCAGTCCCCAGCCAATAAGTGGGCACAGAAAGGCACAGAGCATGGCTGATTCAGCCCATCATGAGGCTCCTCACCCTAGAACTCCCTGTGGAGTTGGCCGAGACTGCGTGTGACCTGCAATGCGGTCTAAGCTGTCAGACCTCCACAGTGGCCAGAAGGTTTTCCATACGTGAGCCTGCTTCTACCCTCTTTTATTTTTCCCAGGAATCACGCTTAGTCATCTCTTGCTCTTTGAACTCCCTGTCTGTATCAGCTACCCAGAGGACCCATCAGACAGAAAGTAATATGCAGATAACAGCCCAGGGGAATCTGGGCAGCACTGTGAAACCAACATTTCTTCAGTGAACCCTAGAACAAAAGTGGAATAAATAAAAACTAACAGTCTCATTTCGGCACTGGCAGTCTCACTCTGGAATCTGTGTTCATGCTGCCCAGGCCTATACTACAAGCTCGTTCAGCCATAACAGGGCAACTGTGAGGCTGTTGGATGGGATGATGTTGGAAGTAAATGCTCAGTGCTGCCAAGTGAAAATAGCACTCAGGCAGAAGTTTTCTCAGCAAGGCAATTTACTTTTATAGAAGGGTGCATCTCGCGGATGGAACAATGGCGAGAGCACACTGGACAAGGGAGGGGAAGGGGGCCTTATTCCTAATGCAGCTAGCCTTACTGCTATATCTTTCCCCTATTGACTAGGGTTGGACCGCACAGTCTAAGCTAATTCCAATTGACTATTTTAAAGACAGCAGAGATACAAGCCAGACTGGCAGGACAGTTACAGAACAGGTGACTAAGGATGACTAAGGACAGAACAGGTGACTAAGGATGACTAAGGACAGAACAGGTGACTAAGTACAGAACAGGTGACTAAGGATGACTAAGGACAGAACAGGTGATTAAGGACAGAGCATGTGACTAAGGTTGACTAAGGACCCAGCAGGTGACTAAGGACATAACAGGTGACTAAGGACAGAACAGGTAAGGACAGAACAGGTGACTAAGGATGACTAAGGATAGAACAGGTGACTAAGTACAGAGCGGGTGACTAAGTACAGAGCAGGTGACTAAGAATGACTGAGGACAGAGCAGGTGACTAAGTACAGAACAGGTGACTAAGGGTGACTAAGTACAGAGCAGGTGACTAAGTACAGAGCAGGTGACTAAGGATGACTAAGGACAGAGCAGGTGACTAAGTACAGAACAGGTGACTAAGGGTGACTAAGGACAGAACAGGTGACTACGGATGACTAAGGACAGAACAGGAGACTATGGATGACTAAGGACAGAGCAGGTGACTAAGGACAGAACAGGTGACTATGGATGACTAAGAACAGAACAGGTGACTACGGATGACTAAGGACAGAACAGATGACTAAGGACAGAACAGGTGACTAAGGACAGAGCAGGTGATAGAGGCTAGGAGGGGGTTGTTTACTAAAACTAGGGGTAAAGAGATGTAAAGAATGAGAAAGTTAAACTTTAAAATGGAGAACAAAGAACAGGGAAGCTGAATATACTGACACATTGGTTCTTTGGAGAGGAACTCAGAACTCAGCGTACTTAACAATTTTCTCCCTCTTGAATTTTAAAAGACATTAACAGGCTAAACTTCGAAGAGGAATTTACTGTATCCTACAGATGACAATTAATGATCAATCTTGCAATGTTTACTGAGGTCACTATCCTCAGTGCTATACGTGTTCTGTGTCCCATAGACTTCAGGATAACTACATGGTCCTTAAACTTAGAATCTAAAGTATTTCCATGAGACCTTCCTTAATAGACGTTTGTTCTCAGCCTTCTTTCAATAGCAACATCCTTTGTTCACATGAGGATGCATAAAGAAATACAATAGGTAAAAACATGGTATCAGGACTGCTCTCATTAAGCTGGGGTAGGGGGTGGTCACACGGGTAGGGGGTGGTCACACGAGGTTTTAAGATCCTCACCCAAGGATCTCATCTTTCTCTGCACAAGGGTAGACTGCACAGCACCTTTGTAGATACTTCCGAGATTGCTTGAAAACTGCCGGTCTGGCCCAGTCCCTCCTATCACTGACAAAGAAGCTGAGATCTCGAAAGACACGCCACCCATGAGCAGTAACTCAGTGCAAAGAATCTAAATACCAGAACTCCTGACCTACAAGGCTTTCTCTGTGCACCCAAGATGTCCCAAACTGAAATGGTCTATGCACGACAGAGAACTTTGATCACACTCAGAAAACGTCTTTGAAAAAGAAATATGGCACATTGCAGAGATGTCACAAATGAGACTTCCCTTGATGGTCCCTGAGAGCGTCTTTGTGTTCCATGTAGCTGCTCCCATTATTTTGGGCAGACATTGACAGTCTTTGATGAAACATTTTTCACCTTGAGTTACAGTAAATGTTATCATCTCATGTTTCTGGAAATGCCATTCAAGGACTTGAGAGATCATTTCTAGATAATTGTTTATAATCATGCCCCTTATAATTTCATTTGAGATTATATGAGAAAAATCTAAGCATACCAATTTAATAAAGGATTTGGACAACTGCATCTCAAACTTTAATACAAATTCAAATCACCTGGGGATATTGTTAACTGGCAGATTCTACTTCAGTACATCTGGGAACAGAAAGGCTGCATTTATCTCCCCTCCCCTCCTCTCCCCTCTCCTCTCCTCCTTCCTTCTCTCTCTCCTCCTTCCTTCTGTCTCTTCTCTGTCTTCTCTCTCTCTTCTTTCTTTCAAGATGGGTCTCCCTCTGTCACCCGGCTGGAGTACAGTGGCACACCCATGGCTCACTGCAAAGGCTGGATTCTAACAAGCTCTCCGGTGATGTGGATGCAGTTTCAGTAGCAGGGAGTTAGAATACGCAATGGGATATTATAAATGTACATTTCATTTACTTCTGCACAAGATGTAATGTCTTGTTAAACCAAATTGCTATTTCTGTTTTTTTTGAGACAGAGTCTCACTCCGTCGCCCAAGCTGGAGTGCAGTGGCCCAATATCGGCTCACTGCAACCTCCGCCTCCCGGGTTCACACCATTCTCCTGCCTCATGAGGTCAGGAGATCGAGACCAAATTGCTATTTCTTACAGTGTTGCAAATACCTTGTGAGATTCTTATCAAGGTATTGGAGAATAACTAGGGCACTGATTATGAGAACATCAGAATTGTCAGAGGCGTCCTAACTAGGGTGACTCCATCCTGAATAAAGGCTGGATAAAGCCAAACCTGATGGGGGACATTCCCTGAGGGATGAGCACTTTCAGTCACAGGATGTTTATAGTTGAGGGAACGAGTTAATGATGCTGTCTACCTACCTAAAGAACCAGAACTTACAGAAATGTCCCAGTATTTGAAGAACAAACAGCATTGTTAGTTTAAGAATAGGGTTCGTTTTAGAGATAACAGCACATTCATAAATTCTTGCTGAAATCAATAGTTGCACAAGAAAATAACAGTATTAATAGCCTGTCGTAAGCTGATCACAAATCTTTGTAATAAATTACACTCTTCTAAACCAACAAAGATCAAAACAGACAAAGAAGGCCATTACATAATGGTAAAGGGATCAATTCAACAAGAAGAGCTAACTATCCTAAATATATATGCACCCAATACAAGGGCACCCAGATTCATAAAGCAGGTCCTTAGAGACCTACAAAGAGACTTAGACTCCCAAACAAAAATAATGGAAGACTTTAACACCCCACTATCAACATTAGACAGATCAACAAGACAGAAAGTTTACAAGGATATCCAGGAATTGAACTCAGCTCTGCACCAAGCGGACCTAATAGACATCTACAGAACTCTCCACCCCAAATCAACAGAATATACATTCTTTTCAGCACCACACTACACCTATTCCAAAATTAGCCACATAGTTGGAAGTAAAGAACTCCTCAGCAAATGTAAAAGAACACAAATTATAACAAACTGTCTCTCAGACCACAGTGCAATCAAACTAGAACTCAGGATTAAGAAACTCACTCAAAACCACTCAACTACATGGAAACTGAACAACCTGCTCCTGAATGACTACTGGGTACATAACGAAATGAAGGCAGAATTAAAGATGTTCTTTCAAACCAACGAGAACAAACACACAACATACCAGAATCTCTGGGACACATTCAAAGCAGTGTGTAGAGGGAAATTTGTAGCAGTAAATGCCCACAAGAGAAAGCACGAAACATCTAAAATTGACATCCTAACATCACAATTAAAAGAACTAGAGAAGCAAGAGCAAACACATTCAAAAGCCAGCAGGAGGCAAGAAATAACTAAGATCAGAGCAGAACTGAAGGAAATAGAGACACAAAACACCCTTCAAAAAATCAATGAATCCAGGAGCTGGTTTTTTGAAACGATCAACAAAATTGATAGACCGCTATCAAAACTAATAAAGAAGAAAAGAGAGAAGAATCAAATAGACGCAATAAAAAATGATAAAGGGGATATCACCACCGATCCCACAGAAATACAAACTACCAACAGAGAATACTGCAAACACTTCTATGCAAATAAACTAGAAAATCTAGAAGAAATGGATAAATTCCTCGACACATACACCCTCCCAAGACTAAACCAGGAA
This sequence comes from Pan paniscus, assembly GCF_029289425.2. Classification (NCBI taxonomy): domain Eukaryota; kingdom Metazoa; phylum Chordata; class Mammalia; order Primates; family Hominidae; genus Pan; species Pan paniscus. The sequence goes on from NC_073256.2 coordinate 21,456,412, forward strand.
AAAGTTGAATCTCTGAATAGATCAATAACAGGCTCTGAAATTGAGGCAATAATTAGTAGCTTACCAACCAAAAAAAGTCCAGGACCAGATGGATTCACAGCCGAATTCTACCAGAGGTACAAGGAGGAGCTGGTACCATTCCTTCTGAAACTATTTCAATCAATAGAAAAAGAGGGAATCCTCCCTAACTCATTTTATGAGGCCAGCATCATCCTGATACCAAAGCCAGGCAGAGACACAACAAAAAAAGAGCATTTTAGACCAATATCCCTGAGGAACATGGATGCAAAAATCCTCAGTAAAATACTGGCAAACTGAATCCAACAGCACAACAAAAAGCTTATCCACCATGATCAAGTGGGCTTCATCCCTGGGATGCAAGGCTGGTTCAATATATGCAAATCAATAAACGTAATCCAGCATATAAACAGAACCAAAGACAAAAACCACATGATTATCTCAATAGATGCAGAAAAGGCCTTTGACAAAATTCAACAACCCTTCATGCTAAAAACTCTCAATAAATTAGGTATTGATGGGACATATCTCAAAATAATAAGAGCTATCTATGACAAACCCACAGCCAATAACATACTGAATGGCAAAAACTGGAAGCATTCCCTTTGAAAACCGGCACAAGACAGGGATGGCCTCTCTCACCACTCCTATTCAACATAGTGTTGGAAGTTCTGGCCAGGGCAATCATGCAGGAGATGGAAATAAAGGGTATTCAATTAGGAAAAGAGAAAGTCAAATTGTTCCTGTTTGCAGATGACATAATTGTATATCTAGAAAACCCCACTGTCTCAGCCCAAAGTCTCCTTAAGCTGATAGGCAACTTCAGCAAAGTCTCAGGATACAAAATCAATGTGCAAAAGTCACAAGCATTCCTATACACCAATAAGAGACAAACAGAGAGCCAAATCATGAGTGAACTCCCACTCACAATTGCTTCAAAGAGAATAAAATACTGAGGAATCCAACTTACAAGGGATGTGAAGGACCTCTTCAAGGAGAACTACAAACCACTGCTCAATGAAATAAAAGAGGATATAAACAAATGGAAGAACATTCCATGCTCATAGGTAGGAAGAATCAATAGCGTGAAAATGGCCATACTGCCCAAGGTAATTTATAGATTCAATGCCATCCCCATCAAGCTACCAATGACTTTCTTCACAGAATTGGAAAAAACTACTTTAAAGTTCATATGGAACCAAAAAAGAGCCTGCATCGCCAAATCAATCCTAAGCCAAAAGAACAAAGCTGGAGGCATCAAGCTACCTGACTTCAAACTATACTACAAGGCTACAGTAACCAAAACAGCATGGTACTGGTACAAAAACAGAGATATAGACCAATGGAACAGAACAGAGCCCTCAGAAATAATGCTGCATATCTACAACTATCTGATCTTTGACAAACCTGACAAAAACAAGAAATGGGGAAACTATTCCCTATTTAATAAATGGTGCTGGGAAAACTGGCTGGCCATATGTAGAAAGCTGAAACTGGATCCCTTCCTTACACCTTATACAAAAATTAATTCAAGATGGATTAAAGACTTACATGTTAGACCTAAAACCATAAAAACCCTAGAAGAAAACCTAGGCAATACCATTCAGGACATAGGCATGGGCAAGGACTTCATGTCTAAAACACCAAAAGCAATGGCAACAAAAGCCAAAATTGACAAATGGCATCTAATTAAACTAAAGAGCTTCTGCACAGCAAAAGAAACTACCATCAGAGTGAACAGGCAACCTATAGAATGGGAGAAAACTTTTGCAATCTACTCATCTGACAAAAGGCTAATATCCACAATCTAAAATGAACTCAAACAAATTTACAAGAAAAAAACAACCCCATCAAAAAGTGGGCAAAGGATATGAACAGACACTTCTCAAAAGAAGACATTTATGCAGCCAAAAGACACATGAAAAAATGCTCATCATCACTGGCCATCAGAGAAATGCAAATCAAAACCACAATGAGATACCATCTCACACCAGTTAGAATGACCATCATTAAAAAGTCAGGAAACAACAGGTGCTGGAGAGGATGTGGAGAAATGGGAACACTTTTACACTGTTGGTGGGACTGTAAACTAGTTCAACCATTGTGGAAGTCAGTGTGGCGATTCCTCAGGGATCTAGAACTAGAAATACCATTTGACCCAGCCATCCCATTACTGGGTATATACCCAAAGGACTATAAATCATGCTGCTATAAAGACACATGCAGACACATGTTTATTGTGGCACTATTCACAATAGCAAAGTCTTGGAACCAACCCAAATGTCCAACAATGATAGACTGGATTAAGAAAATGTGGCACATATACACCATGGAATACTATGCAGCGATAAAAAATGATGAGTTCATGTCCTTTGTAGGGACATGGATGTAGCTGGAAACCATCATTCTCAGCAAACTATCACAAGCACAAAAAACCAAACACCACATGTTCTCACTCATAGGTGGAAACTGAACAATAAGAACACATGGACACAGGAAGGGGAGCATCACACACCGGGGCCTGTTGTGGGGTGGGGGGAGGGGGGAGGGATAGCATTAGGAGATATACCTAATGCTAAATGACGAGTTAATGGGTGCAGCACACCAACATGGCAAATGTACACATATGTAACAAACCTGCACGTTGTGCACATGTACCCTAAAACTTAAAGTATAATTTAAAAAAATAAATTACACTCTTCTTTGCCTTAATATGCTATATAGGCAAGCATTACATTTAAGGTGCTCCTCCTTGCTTTTCGAGGACACCCTACTCTGTAATAGTTTCTAATAAGCAGTTTTAACTTTACTATACTCTGCAACTTGCCCTGAATTCTTTCCCATGTGAGATCCAAGAACTCGCTCTTGGCGTCTTTCTGGGACAAGACTCTTTTTTTTTTTTTTTTTGAGACGGAGTCTTGCTCTGTCGCCCAGGCTGGAGAGCAGTGGCGCGATCTCGGCTCACTGCAAGCTTGCAAGCTCCGCCTCCTGGGTTCATGCCATTCTCCTGCCTCAGCCTCCCAAGTAGATGGGACTACAGGCGCTCACCACCATGCCCGGCTAATTTTTTGTATTTTTTTTTAGTAGAGACGGGGTTTCACCACGTTAGCCAGGATGGTCTCCATCTCCTGACCTTCGTGATCCACCTGCCTTGGCCTCTCAAAGTGCTGGGATTACAGGCATGAGCCACTGTGCCCAGCCGACAAGACCCTTTTTTAGATAACTGAGTTTAAAAGTACATCTAAGGAGGCTGAGCAGGATAATCGCTTGAACCCGGGAGGCAGAGGTTGCAGTGAGCCGAGATGGCGCCACTGCACTCCACCCAGGGTGACAGAAGGAGACTCCATCTCAAAAAATAAAAAAATAAATAAAAATAAAAGTACATCTATGTCAACTGGGAGCCTGATATAACTTGTCCGGGCGTCCGTGTATTTGAGGTCTGTGCGAGCGTTTGTCTGTTTAGTGTGTAAACTCGTGTAACCACCACTGTGGTGAAGACACAGAGCAGCTCCGTGACCAGAAGGTTCTGTCCTGGGGCCCTTTTATAACCACGGAACCCACCAGCTTCTGTCCCTTCCTTAACTCCTGGCAACCACTCATCTGCCTTCCACTTCCATAATTCTGCCATTAATAACCTGTTAGTTTACTTCACATAACAAGTAGTGAGTTAACTGCAGATACAGGGAACATTCATGTTTGCGCTTTTCTTGTCATTGCTTCCTTATGTGAACCTTTCTCTGCTTACAGGCAATCATATGGAGAAGTACAGTTTCTGTTTGGAGAGAATGGAAAGAGAAAAGAAAAATAAACACAATGGCCTCAATATTCGAAAAAGCATGCAGTGGATATAATCACCTAAACCTAAACACCCTTTTGCACGACAGACCTACAGATAGTGATGGAAATGTCACAAGCTTCCTTCCAAAAGCACTGCAGAACTCCTAATAAAGAATGGAAATCCCCAGGCGGTGGGGAGTCCAGAGAGAGGCAGCCTGGATGCCGAGTCCAGGTCCTGGGGTCCGGCCGCTGCCAGGTAGGGCAGTGCAGGCTCTTGGGGAGCAGAGGCTTGGGTTTTAATGTCGAACGGGATCAGCAGATGAGGAAGTGGACCTGTGAAAAGCCGCTGGCATTGCCGCTGAGACCCCCTAAAGAAAAGCAAACCCCTGGAAGGACACGCTGAGAGGAAGAGGACTAGGAAAAACTGCACAAGAGGCCAAAGAAGCCAGACCGGCCCAGAGCTCCAATCAGGGAGAGCAAAAAAGAGACTCAACAGGTTTAAGTTCATACACAGTCATACAGGCCATGTTTTCTGAACTAAGCATAATGTAGGAAATGAATTGTATGAAGAAATCCAAAAACTAGGCTGGGCACAGTGGCTCACGTCTGTAATCCAAGCACTTTGGGAGGCCGAGGTGGGCAGATCACTTGAAGCCAAGAGTTCGAGACCAGCCTGGCCTCCATGGTAAAAGCCCATCTCTACTAAAAATACAAAAAAAAATTAGCAGGCATGGTGGCGCACACCTGTAATCCGGCCACTTAGGAGGCTGAGACACGAGAATCAGCTTGAACCAGGAGGCGGAGGTTGCAGTGAGCCCAGATCGTACCATTGCACTCCAGACCAGGTGACAAAGTGAGACTCTGTCTCAAAGAAGTCCAAAAACTGTATTTGTAGGTTGAAAACATAAATAATTGATACATCAAAAGAAATCATAATGGAAATGAAAAAATATTTAGAACTGAAATAAAACCTTCTGGGACATACCTAATGCAATAGTTAGAGGGGACTATGCAGCCTTAATTGCTTATATTAGTAGTAAAGGGGGAAGAAACCTAAAACTTTGTTAGCTAAATATTGAATGAAATAAACTGGGGAGGGCCAGGCACGGTGGCTCACGCCTGTAATCCCAGCACTTTGGGAGGCCGAGGTGGGCGGAACACGAGGTGAGATCAAGACTATCCTGGCTAACACAGTGAAACCCCATCTCTACTAAAAATACAAAAAATTAGCCAGGCGTGGTGGCACGCGCCTGTGGACCCAGCTACTTGGGAGGCTGAGGCAGGAGAATCGCTTGAACCTGGGAGGCAGAGGTTGCAGTGAGCCGAGATCTCACCACTGCACTCCAGCCTGGGCAACAGAGCAAGCACTGTCTCAAAAAAAAGAAAGAAAGAAATTGGGGAAATAGCTACATAGTAAATCAAAGAAAGTGATAGGAAGAAAATAATAGCAGAAAGTAACAAAATCAATATAAAGAAAAAAGAATCAATTAATCAGAAGATGATTCTTTGAGAAGACTAATAAAATAGACAAATTTCCGAAAGTTTGACCAAGGGTTGGAAGAAAAGAAGGAACAAAACAATGTTAGGCATGAAAGGGAAATGTAACTACTCACTACACTTACATACGCCTTTAAGTTTTCAAATCTTGAAGAATTTTGAAAGCATATGACAATAATAAACAATGGAAAGTAAAAGAAAATCTAAAAGGATGTTACATTAGAGGTTATATTAGAAATAATTAGATATAATTCAGCAAAAACAGACTTAAATCAAAAATTGCAATGAAATAGCGTGAAGTCTGGGAGGGAATGCAAAATTTTGATGCCCTCTCCCCGGGGAATCTGAACACATCACCCTCCCAGGGCCAGGACATCAATCAGTGCGTTCATCAACTTCTCTAAAGAACTTCCACCAAGGCTGTGCTGCAGAGTTTTCTACTGATGTGTCATTATGTGGGCATGAGATTGATTAAATTTATTAAGTTGGTTGATTGACCTCAATCTCTGGTCCTCTACTCCATCCCCATGGTCATGATCAACCGAAGTCCCAACTTTCTAACCAAGTGCTTGGTCCTTCTGATGACCAGCCCCATCCTGAAGCCACCTAGGGGCCACCAGGGGTCACCTCATTAGCATCACAAAGACACTCCTAGTGCTCATGAAATTACAAGGGTTTCTGAAGCTCTGTGCCAGGAACTAGGGACCAAGAACATGTATCTATTAGCCTCATTCAACAGATGTCCATTTTTGTTACACCACACATGGCAAGCCTGGTAAGGAGAGCCTTCCCCAAGAAGGTATGTAAGCAACTAGGAACTGGGTGGGATGTTTAATCCTCTTTCATGGAAGAGGAAAAATAATTGGAAATAATAATACATGGCATGACGAGAAAAAACTTAAAATCCCATGTTGAGGCCGGGTGCAGTGGCTCACACCTATAATCCTAGCACTTTGGGAGGCTGGTGGTGGGCAGGTTGCCTGGGCTCAGGAGTTCAAGACCAGCCTGGGCAACATAGTGAAACCTCGTCTCTACTAAAAATACAAAAAATTTGCTGGGTGTGGTGGCATGTGCCTGTAGTCCCAGCTACTTGGGAGGCTAAGGCAGTAGAATCACTTGAACCTGGGAGGCAGAGTTTGCCTCCAAAAAAAAAAATCCTATGTTGAACATGTTATGTTTGAGAGGTCTGAGTGACATCCGAATTAAGATGTGAAGTAGAGTGGTGTGTGTGTGTCTGTGTGCGTGTGTGTGTGTGTAGTCCGGACACTGCATGAGGACAAATCAGTAGGTGTGTGTGTCTTTTACGTCTCAGGAATTGATAAGCTCACCTGGAAGGAGAAAGCAACAGAGCCCCAAGCTTTAGCCATAGGGAACTCCAAACATTAGATCTGGTAAATGTAGAGAAGCTGTGTCTGGCAAAAGAAATACTTCAGCTGAGTTAAATTTAAAGGACCTTCATTGGGTAATGAACGGCAAATCAGGCAACCCCCAGAATCACAGCGAATTTAGAGAGACCCCAGCACAGTCGAAGAAGATTTATAGACCAAACAAAGGGAAGTAATGTACAGAAATCAGGGGTAATGTACAGAAACAACTGGGTTGGTTACAGCTCAGCATCTGCCTTATTTAAACACAGTTTGAACACTCAGCAGCGTATAAATGGTTGAAGTATGGCTGCTGGGATTAGCCGAGACTCAGCTATTGTTACAGGTGCATACTTCTAAGTTAGGTTCTCAATCTTGTCTACCTATTAAGTTAGATTGCAGTTCGTCCACAAGGACTTGAATATAAAAGTACTGGAGTCCTTCTCTGGCCATATTTAGTTCGCTTTAACACTACCCATGATAGAGAGTTCAAAGTCACAAAATCTAAGAAGAGAACATATTTCAAGAAGTCACTGGTTAGTTAACTGTTGAAAGCTAGCTGAGAACAATAGATCTGAGTAGAACCTCTTTAGGGGATCACATTGCTGAGAAGTAAAGCTCTTTGTTAACCAAAAATCAAGATCCCAAACATCTCTCATCTCTGCTCCCTTCCCTCCAATGTGATTGTTCGTCCCCTTCTTTGCTTCTCTTTGTTCTTTAAATTTATTTTTCTATATTCAACTCAATTATTTTTCCTTCTCTTCCACCTCCTATGTTCCCTTCCTTTCTGGAGGCCCAAATGATTTCATTAAAATCAAGGTGTCAGCAGAGATTCCTTACTTTCTGGAGGCGCTGGGTGGGAATGCGTCTCTTGTCTCTTCTGGGATCTAGAGGTACCGCCTTCCTTGGCTCATGGCCCCTTCCTCCATCTTCAAAGCCAGCAACAGCAGGAGAGTCGTTCTCATCTTACTTCACTCTGACACTCACTCTTCTGCCCTCTCTTCCCCAATTAGGAACCCTTGTGATTACACTGATTACCTTGAGCTCCCCAAAATAACCCAGGTGGACTTCTTTGTTTTAAAGTCAGCTGATTAGTACCTTTTCCACCTACCACCTGAATCCCCCCTGGCCATGGAAGGAAACATATTCACAGATTTTCAAATTAGAACATCTTTGAGGAGACCTTACTCTGCTGCCAACACTGGCCCCTGATTGCCTCACACTAAATCCAGGACGGATGCCCTGACCATGGGTTCCCACTGGCACCCAGCCTGAAACCTCAGATAAGGCATTTGTCTTCTCACAGCCAGGGTTTCTTCAACTGGCAATTTTCACAATAATCCCTGTCTGGTGCCTGAGAGCACAGGATGATGGCCAGGGAGTCGACGCCCTTCTGAAAGGGGGAAGAAGCAAAGGCATCTCAGTTTGCAGTATTCAGTGAGTTATGCTGACTCAAAGACACGAATCAGACACTGACTGGTAGGAACCCCCAGCACAGATTAAGAGGTGCAGAGCCAACAGGCCTGACTCCAAACAATTCAAACAGCAGGGAAAGAATAGAGAACTTATCATTATTGTGTCTGTTTGACAAATACTTAATTGACCATAATGTAAGGCTGGAATTTGCCTATTTTAAAGTTACCTGTGGTTGTAATTAAACTGTTTTGTTCAGTGTTCTCAATTCTAATTCTACTACTTTATTTAAAACTATAAATTTTTGTCAGGAAGACAATATCTACTTTTATCCCTCTAATATTTAACCCCTTAATGGAGACAGTAATTAGAATTATTGACCTGAAACTACACAAGATCATACAAACATTCTTCAGGCTAAACTACTATTTTGTTTGGTATGAGTTCCCATTCTAGGCGTTAATATTTTCCCAAAGCCTCAGGACCTTGCAGGGACCAAACTCCACCTAGAACTCTAAGATACTGGCGGCAGCTGTCAATTTCATTAATCTGGTTTCAATTTTTTAAATATTTGGATTCACAGCTTATCTATGGGAACTCATAGTTGTTCCATCTTTAATATTCCAGATAGACGATTTACTGAAAAAGCTAATTCAGTGTTCTCTCCCGTGAGCCAGCCAATGAAACCTCAGCCAACGCTGAGGAGGGAGCGCTCGAGGGGAGGAACTCTCCCGTGAGCCAGCCAATGAAACCTCAGCCAACGCTGAGGAGGGAGCGCTCGAGGGGAGGAACTCTCCCGTGAGCCAGCCAATGAAACCTCAGCCAACGCTGAGGAGGGAGCGCTCGAGGGGAGGAACTCTCCCGTGAGCCAGCCAATGAAACCTCAGCCAACGCTGAGGAGGGCCCGCTCGAGGGGAGGAACGCCATCCTGGGCTCTCTAGGGCTGTTGTCTGTCAACAGCGAGATGAGAACAACGGGCAACAGCAGCAGCTCCGTCGGCCCACGGCCGCCCCAGGGGCCCTGGGAGGGTGGGAAGGGAGACACTGCCAGACCTCAGAGCTTGGCACCAAGAGCCAGTTATCAGCCAGATAATGTACTCAACCAATGGCGAGAAACCCGACCATGAACTTATTGGGAACTGGTCACAGAAAAGAGAAGGACTCTTTGTCCTGAGTGTGTGAGGCTGTGATGGTAGGAGCCGCAGGGCTGTGACTCACACGATGCCACAAGGTTCCTTCCAAAAACAACCGGGGATGCCGTGTGGGGAAAGGGCTGATGGCACAGTAGGAGGTAACGGGCTCAAAACTGACCTCCTTTTTAGGAGTGAGGAAAAGACTGTCACCTCATCTTGTGGCTTCAGAGCCCAGAAGAGATTGTGGAGCGGCGGTTAGAGACTTACGGAGGAATTCTGCTATTTTTAACTCTTTGGCATTTTGCTTTTCTTGAGCAATTCCCACACCACCCCTTTTTAAAGATTTATTAGATTCAGGGGCTACTTTATAATATCCTTGGAGCCCAAATTAGACTTTAAGCACATAACATATCTGAGCTTGAGGAGTTTAACTTCTTCAACAAAGGAGCAAAGAGATTTGGTGAAATGACCCCCATGGTCCCTAATGTGGATGGACCCACCGAAGTTAGCCTGTCACCAGAAGCAAAGGGTACTATTTTTAAGATATGAGGATCTTTTCCACATTTCTGTTCAAAGCAGTAACTTTGCAGCTTCATCTATTGAAGGCCTCATCTCCACCTGCTTTTCCTACCCTGGATTCACAGGGCTTGTGGTGCCCTCTCCCTGCCTCCACTCACCTTCCAACAAGTGCTGGAGTTTGATTCACACCAAACAGAAATAGCCAAAATTTGTAAGAACTCTATTGGGCAGCTCTTCTGTATCAATGACTGTACAGGCTCCAAGGGCCAGAAATAATGAAGATACAGCACCTATCTCAGCGAGCTGACAGCCTTGAAGGGGGATGAGGCTGGAAAACAAATGACAACACAGTGTGATAAGTTCACTGCAGACCAGGGAGAGCGACAACTTTGAGAAAAGGTGATTGCTTTTAAACGGAAAGGAAAAGAGCTTGGGAAATACTTCCAGAAGAAACTGACATCTAACTTAGGTGAGTTTTTTTTTTTTTAGGTGGGGTCTCACTGCGTTGCCCAGGCTGCAGTGCAGTGGCTATTCAGAGGCATGGTCATAGCTCACTGCAGCCCTGAATTCCTGCACTCAAGCAATCCTCCTGCCTCAGCCTCCTGAGTGGCTGGAACTACAGGTGCATGCCACCATGCCTGACTCTCTAACATAGGTTTCAAAGGAAGCATAGGAGTTCCGAGTGGAAAAGAGACCAAGGGAGAGGCCCGTGCCAGTCCCGAAGGTGAGGGGAGGTCTGAGGGCCTCAGGATTGCTGGAACTTCCAGTGGAAGGGCACGTTGAGGGGACGCAGGTGAGATATAAGCGTTGGGTAGTTAAGAAAGGCTATTGAAATTTTCCAGACAAGAAATGTTAAGGTGCGGAACACAGTGCTCACAGAGATGGAAAGGAGGAGGTGGATTAGAAATGAAATTTTGGAAATGAAATTACTTGCTGCCTGAGTGGCTATGCAGGAGGAGCAGGGGGACAGAGTCAAGCTGGATGAGTCTTGGACTCAGGCATAAAGTGTCAGCAGTCTTGGGAGGATCCACATCCTCATGGGAACCAGCTCCTTCAGCTAAAGGGAAAAGGTGCTTGGTGCTTCAGCCGGCCCAGAGCGTGCCCTCCATGGACACAAAGAAGCCAAGTTCTTGTTGCTAAAGGTGTTCAACAGAGAAATGTTGGAGGGCCAATTAAAGGCAAAGCCCACCACTTTATAACCACATTTTAGGCATATTAAACATTCTAGAATGTAATCATCAGACTTCTAAACTGAGCCATTTGTGTTATCCAAGAAAGTAAATCAGTGACTTATGTTTGCAGCAATATAATGAACATTATAATGGACCCCTGAAAATGCAGAGTGAATGGTAGGGAATTTGCAAGAAAGGTAGAGAAACGCTCTACCACTGGAGACAAGGTGGAGAAGCAGGTTGACATCGAAGGTGGGGAACATCATGTTGACCGAGCATTGTGTATACACAGGGCGTGTGTGCATCTGCGTGTGTGTGCATGTGTGTATATGTGCATTCATGTGTGTGTGTATGGGAGGTGGGCCGGGACAGGGGAGTTGGAATGGAGACCAACCTGATAAAGCTGACACTCTTGAAGGGTTAGACTCCCAGGAAGAAAGTTAAGAAGGGGGAAGGATAACATCTGCACAAAGGCAAACACAAAGCAACATCCTTTGTCAGCAACATCCTTAGGCACCTGGAAGAAGGAGACACACAACTTCCAGGAATAATGTCCCTGAACCTGGGCTTCTGATGATTCCCACCAATATGACCATCAATTAGAATGCGTGCACACACACAATTCCAAATAAATCATCAAGACAATCATTAGGAAAAATAACAGGACCAGATAGACCAAGACTTCAGGTGTTGGCATCATCAGATACGGATGATACATGTTAAAAGAAATAAAAGGACAGAAAACCATGAGAACGGAACAAGAATGATAAGATGGAATTGAAAAGGAGGCAGATAGAACTTACAGAAAAAATTTTTTAAACTTAGAATTTAATATTGTTTAAAACTTTTTAGGTCCCCACATAAAAACAGATGGCCTGGGTAGCAAACCCAAGCCAAGGGCACCTTATGAGCTCCTTACAAGGGGCAAATTACTGCCAGTCACGAGCCCCATGAGGTTCCAGGTTCTGCATGGGTGGAAGAAGGAAACTCCAGGCAGCAGCAGACAGCTCTGGGAACAGGAGAATCCCACACAGCTCAAGGTTATTCTCCATCTTTCGCTCTGTATTACCAGGAAGCCCAGCAGGGCCAATTGGACGAAAGCGCTTGGGTTTTGCCCAATGCAACTGCATATAATCGAGAGCAAGGGACCCACAGCTGGAAGGGCCCCAGAGTCTGGAGCTCTCCATCTCCCATGAACTCTCAAAACTTACCCATCTGAGTGCCTGTCTGGGCCAGGGCCCTACCCCGAGGAGAAATTCCTGGGAGTAGAATCAAAATCAATCAAGGCAGGCATGACAGAGACAAGAGAAAAAGAAGGTCCACACCAGGCCAACAAATCTCTCTGTTACGAACCAGATAGTAAACATCGTAGGCTTTGAAGGCCACACGGTCTTGCTGCTACTACTCATTCCTGCGGTTATAAGGTAAAAGCAGCCACAGATGACATGTAAATGAATGGGCATGGCTGTGTGCCAATAAAACTTTATTTATGAACACTGAAGTTTGCATTGTATACAATTTTCATGTGTGACAAAATAGTATTCTTTTGTTTGTTTGTTTGTTTCAACCATTTAAAAATATAAAAAGCATTTTTAATGCACAGGCTATACAAAACTGGTGGTGGGCCAGAGTTTGTTTTCTGTCTCCTCGTGTTGATGAAAGAGGCTTTGAGAAAAAGATGCAGGAAAACTCAAGACAGGAAGCCATGCTGCTTTTGGACATTACGAAAAACAGCAGAATAGGGAGCCCCGCAAAGGTAAAAGAGCGCTCCTACACCCAGCCACATCCTAAAGGCTCAGGCAAATGAATTTCCCATAAAAATAAGCAACAGAAAATATCCAAGTCAAATCCCATACAAAACTATTATAAGAAAAAGGTCCTAAGAAGCAGAATAACAGCCCAACAGACAATAAGAGCAGACACAAAGATGTGGCCGTCATGGGGCTCAGAAGGCCCAAAGTGCAGCCTCAGAAGCCAAGTTTCCCCCTGACCTTCCCTTGCCCTCCTGTCTCTCACCCCTCATGCTCCCCTGAGGGAAGCTATAGAAACTAGAATTCTTCCTCTCCCGAGGTGAGTCATAAAAACCAGAACCCCTTTGCCTCAAGGCCAGCCATAAAGCCTAAAAATATGACTCTAGCCTCCCCCTGCTTTTCTGTGTAACAGCTGGCAATAAAGAAATTAAGACCCTCATTGTAGAGGGACCCTACCCTATGCCCAGGAGGAGGGAATGTGGCACAGAGAGGCTGAGAAAGATCTGAACGCAGAGGCCTTGCTGAGTTTCCCCACACCATCTATTACATTCGATCAGGACCTTTCTGTCCAATCTTACATTTCGACATGGCTGGCTGTGCTTCATCAAATCTAAGTATAGAAATGCACAGTTCACCCTGTATCTTTGGGTCTTCATTCTGAAGGTTCCCACATCACATAAAATTATGATGAAATAAATGTGTTATACTTTTCTCATGTTAATCTGTCTTTTGTTATAGGGGCATTGGTATGACCTTTATGATGGAGAAGAAAGTGATTACCCCCTTTCTGCCCCTGCAGCCACAAAACAGATCAAAACCTATTTCAGAACAAGCTAACAGACTCTAAGAAAATTATGTAAGACATGAAAGTATGTGAATTGTTACAGCAATCAGAAAAGAATTAAAAAATTTAAAAATGCATTTTAGGAGCAAAGACTAAACAACAAATAAACACAACATGTAATGCCCCAAGAAAAACAGAAGGTGAAAATGAGGAAAGTTTTCTTGTGTGTTTGTTTGTCTGTTTTGGAGACAGAGTCCACTCTGTTGCCCAGGCTGGAGTGCAGAGGCACAACCTCAACTCTCTGCAACCTCCACCTCCTGGGCTCAACCAATTCTCCTGCTTCAGCCTCCCGAGTAGCTGGCATTACAGGGATGCACCACCACGCCTGGCTAATTTTTTTTTCTATTTTTAGTTGATATGGGGTTTCACCATGTTGGCCAGGCTGGTCTTGAATTCATGATCTCAAGTGCTCTGCCCACCTCGGTGTCCCAAAGTGCTGGGATTATAGGCGTGAGCCACTGTTTCCAGCTGATAATGAGGAAAGTTTTAAAAGTAAAAAAGAAGTGAAAAAAAATTATGTCAGAAAAAGTGGAACATATTGAAGATAGGCAAAGGAGATAGAACATAGGATGTCTCGAAGAAGATACCAATGCAAAGAAGAATGACAAGAACTATACCACATTTTTAACACTGAATTTAAAAAAGGATTTGAAGCTACATATTGAAAAATTATACCACACACTTGAAAATATTGACCCCAAATGGTAAAATTACCAAACTTAAAAAAAAAAAGAAAAAAATCCTTTGAACATTTTATTAGTTACCTAGGGCTGGCATAACAAAATATACAGCCTGGGTGGCTTAAACAAGATAAATTTGTTTGCTCACAGTTCTGAAGGCTGGAAGTCCAAGATCAAGGTGTTCGCAGGGATGATTTCTTCTATGGCCTCTCTCCTTGGCTGCAAAGGGCCATCTTATCCTGTCCTCATATGGCCTTTCCTGTGCACCTGCATTCCTGGTGTCTCTTCCTTTTCTTTTAAGGACACCAATCGTATTATATTACCAGCCCCTCTTATGGCCTTAATTACCTCCTTAAAAGCTCTGTCTCCACATACAGTCACACTAGGGATTAGAGCTTCAACTTATAAATTTGGGGAGGATGCAATTCAGTCTACAACAGATATCTCAAACAAGTGTGTAAGGTATAAGGAAAAAAAATTAATTATCATCATGCTTGTCGACAGCAATGCTTTATGCTATGAGAAAATGAAATAACATATTATTTATTTAACATACAATATTTATATACAAGATAAATCATACAGAATACAAATATATAGTAATGCAAATATATACAAATAAATAATACAAATATTGTATGTTATTATATGCTATTACAATATACAATATTAAAATAACATATAATAATTAACATACTCAAGGAAAGAATATATGAAACAAGAATTTTATATCTAATTAATAAAAGACAAACTGTTATCAACATGCCAGAACTCAGGGACTATTATTGCTGAGTCTTTCCTGAGAAATCTAGTCGACATCAAGCTTCAGACAATCAAAATGGAGAGAGAGATAAGTGACTTATGCAATGGTAGTAAGTAAATAGGTGGTACGCCTAGGCAACATAGGAAGATCTCATGGAAAGAAGGAAGAAGGGAGGAAGGGAGGGAGGAAGGAAGGAAGGGAGGGAGGGAAAGAGAGAGAGAAAGAAAGAAAAAAAGAAAGAGAAAGAAAGAAAAAGAAAGAAAGAAGAGAGGGAAGGAAAGGAAAGGAGAGGAGAGATAAACTCCCAAATTTTTAAATGGTCAAAGATAAAAAACATTTTATAAAAACGTAATCTGCTAATTAGAGGCTGCAGTGTGCTGTGATGGCACCACTGTGCTACAGCCTTGGCAACAGAGCAAGACCCTGTCTCTGAAAAAAATTTTAAAAAATAACAAATTAGACACAGCTCAAAAGAGAATTTGTAAACTGGAAATTATATCCAAAGACATTGCTCAGGATACGTAACAGAAAGACAAATTAAAAATACGCAAGAGAAGTTAAGAAAATGAAAAATAAAGTCCAACATATATTCATTTTAAGTTTCAGAATTAAATAGTAGAGTAACAGCAAGACAGCAGTATTTAAAGAATATTTAATAGACTAAGAAATAATGGCCAAGAATTTTTCGGAGTTCAGGAAGCACTATAATATATCAAGCAAGAGAAATAAATTAAATTCATACATGATGAAATACATAGATGAAATTCATAAATAGATTAAATTCATACATAGATAAAATAGTGAAAAAACAGATTATCTACAAAAGAATGTCAATAAGACTGACAAGAGTCTGTTTAATAACAATGGAACATGGAAGAAAGTGAAATACCTTCAATGTGCTAGAAAATAATTATAGATTTAAAAATCACAAATCCAGTGAAACTACCAAAAATGAGGTAGAATAAAGGCACTTTGAGATAAACAGAAATTGAGACTGTTTGCCACCAAACTTAAAGGCACATTTAAATGATGTACTTCAGGAAGAATGAGACACTCCCAGAAAGAAAGTCTGAAATGCAATGACGTTTGGCAGCTAAACAAAATGGTAAACATATGACTAATCTAAATACATATTAAGCAGATACTGATAATTACACAATCTGTGAGGTTAAAAACAGAGATTGATTCAAAATATTGTATCCCAGTAGCACACAAGCTAGAAGCAGTGATCAATGGAGGAAAACCATTCTAAGACAAGGTCTCCAACCCCTGGGCCACCAACGGATATGTTAGGAACTGGGCTGCAAGAGTTAGGAGCCGCAGGCGGGCAAATGAGCGAAACTTCATCTGTATTTACAGCCACTCCCCACTGCTCACATTACCACCTGAGCTCCACCTCCCGTCAGATCAGCGGTGGCATTAGATTCTCATAGGAGTGTGAACCCTATTGTGAACTGTGCATGCAAGGGATCTAGGTTGCATGCTCCTTATGAGAATCTAATGCCTGATGATCTGTCACTGTCTCCCATCACCCCCATATAGGACCATCCAGTTGCAGGAAAACAAGCTCAGGACACCCACTGATTCTATATGATGGTGAGTTGTATAATTATTTCATTATATATTACAATGTAATAATAATAGAAATGAAGTGCCCAATAAGTGTAATGTGCTGGAATCATCCTGA
Organism: Pan paniscus; assembly: GCF_029289425.2. Taxonomy (NCBI): domain Eukaryota; kingdom Metazoa; phylum Chordata; class Mammalia; order Primates; family Hominidae; genus Pan; species Pan paniscus. The sequence goes on from NC_073256.2 coordinate 21,473,029, forward strand.
AACCATCCCCCTGCACCCTGGTCCATGGAAAAACTGGTCCCTGGTGCCAAAAAGGCTGGGGACCACTGTCCTAAAATCTTTGTGTTATTCAGAAGGATGGTAAACAGTCCTTAACTGTAGACTGTTAAGTATACATAAACAATTTCCAAGATAATCATTAAAAGAATAGAAGTATAATACACATCTCCCAAAGCTATAAAGAAAAATAAATGGAATACAAAAGCAAATGAAAAATTGTAGTTGACACTGTCCTTTGAGCAAACAGAGGTTTAGAATTAGTCAACCAATAAGCCTCTTGAGATTTTCCATGAGAGCTTAGGATGGTATTTGACTGTTTAGAAGAGGCACGCGACTGGCTGTCTTTTTGATAGACACAGAAGACAATTAAATGGAAGGAACAATTCCTTAGGCATTCCTAGTTGGAGCTGTAATTTATGAACATTTGATACATCCCTGATTATTCAAATATTTTGTATTAATTTTTAAATCTGCACCCAATTTAAAAGTTCCATGGGTAGCTTCAGCAGGGAAAATGGACTTTAGACGGTCACATCCTTCTCTCCACCACCCCGTCTCCTGCCCCCGAATCCTCAACTGCCCCCCTCGCTGTCTGAATGATGCTTATGGGAGCACCTGACGGCCAGGCAGGGCAGTGCTCCTGTGTCCAGGACGGGGGCTGCTAGTGGAGACTGCTTAGACATTTTAACAGTGAGAAAAGATATTTTATGTTTGGAATTTAACAGAGATTTTGGTTGATAGCATGAGGGCTCCCTTTAGCCCCCCTGAACCTCTAATTCAATGAGAAAATTTCCCTCACCATTTCTCCCCAGTCACAGTTTTTTGTATTTTTCCAAAATTTTAACTGAGTTATCGGTTGTTTTCTTCAGTTTTACATTGTAATTTTGGCAGATAATTTGTTTGGCAGATAATCCAGGAGATAATAACTCCTGGACCAGCGGATTTTACCAAGAGGTTCTCATTTCTTTGGTTCTAGAGAACAGCCGCAAAATGTCAAATCCTCTAGTCTTTCTGACCAGCTGGATGCCATAGTTGTTGACAGACTGCTGCCTAGAAGTAAAAGAATTCAAAAGAAATCACTCATTTCTGCATCTCAACAGTTACAAAACACCAACAGCCCCCAAATTACAGGGTATTATATAAGTCAATGAACCAAGCATTTGGGATTCTACAGAAACACTGTCTCAGCGGGTACTGGCTTCCTGGCCTGACCATTATATAACTATTATCCATAGCATAATTGAGGTGCTGTATATTTGAAATAAATGATAAAAAAATGCTGTAGATTATCCGTTTTTCTTAGCCATTTTTTCCAACAAGACATAGCCCACAGGGCCCTGGATAACTAACCTAGGCCTCCTCCATTTTTTTGCCAGGCCATTTAGACTTTCTCCTAAACTGACTACTGGCCCGAGGGAGGGTGTGGAGATGGGTGGAGCTGGTCCCATTGGGTGGACACTGTGTCGAGTTGGGAGGAGGGTCTGTGGCCTCCCCACAAGAAAGGCAACTTCTCTCTGCAGCTCCACCCACACCCTTTAGAGGGAGCAAGAAAAGGAAGCAGTCAGGCAATAAGTGAACCCCACTGGCCTGCAGGGCAGCCAGTCAGTGGGCAGACATAGGGGCCATAGTGGGCCAGGGCCCCCCATTCTTAGGGGCAGACATAGGGGCCACAGTTGGCTGGGCAGGGGGTCGGGGGTGGAGGGTGGTGCAGGGTGGAGGGAGAAAAGGCAATTCCCACAGGATGACCTGCAGATCCTCCAAGCATCTGAAGATTGGGAGGGACCGAACATTTCACCCAGGTCAATCATTCTTGCCTCCCCACCCAGAGTTCAAACTTCTGATAAAATATTCAGTTTTAGCTCAAATACTTCCAATGTCCTGGCTGCTCCCATTTGGGGGACCACTGGGATGGCAGAGCTTGAGAGGATTAAGACTTGGGGGATTAAGAAATGGAGCCAGGTTGCAGTGGCCCTGGGAAGAAAAGAGAGCAGAGGGAGTGGATGTGGGAGGAATCTGGGCTTCTGCAGTAGAAAAGGAAGTGGATTACGAAAGTGTTCCAGAATATGGGTGTTCCCAATGCCCGAGGAACAATGGGTAGGTAGAGACACAGGCCTCAGGATCCCAGGTCGGCGGTGTGGCTGCCAGGATGCCCTCGTGTTTTCCAGCCTGGAATATGGGTAGCCCAAGGCCTCTTTCTAGTTTCCTCCGCACCCCTGCAGAGACACAGTGAGGTTCATGTGGCCAAGCGCTCCAAGAAGCAGTGCAGCTATGACTTTACAGGGGAGGTGATGCCAGCAAAGGCATGACACCCTCCATGGGGGCAAAGGTTGCCAGGACAACCTCTGCAAGGACAACGTCTCCCACAGCCAGGGTCTGAAGGGGATAAAAGAAGCTCTCTGAGGGGTAAGAGTGATGTGCCTGGGAAAAGAAGTGTGGTGTATGCTAGGCCAGTGCCCCCGAACCCCCAGCACTGGGGCTACTGTGGTACATGGGAAATCCACCCGCCAACTTGGCTGCAAGATGCCCAACCCTTTTCAGCTCCCCCAACCACTGAGCCACTGCCTCAGAAAGAGCTTCAGGTCTTTTGAGCGCACCCAGGCGAGTGGGGAAGACAAAGGGTAAATGAGTCCCTTCTTCCAATGAGACCCAGAAAAGTAGCAAGGGGTCTGTTAGTCCTAGAATGGCAGAGGTGGGATGGGATCTGAGGTCCTGCATCCTCAGCTCTCTATCAGTGTTTGTCAGAGATACAGTGACATCCCCGTGCCTGCAACTCAATGAGGCACCATATAAATAATACAAAGGGCAGGGAGAGGTTGAAGATGCAAGAAAACACTTAAGTTCTTCTCTTTCTCTCTTCTCTCTTCATTGGAAGAAATATAAGATTTGGATCACAAAGACTGGAACAGACTTAAAGGGAGAAAGGACAGGACAGATTAAGTAGGGGTGAAATTTTAAGGCAATATGAGAATAAAAAAGAAACGTAAACATTCAGATAAGTAATAGGCAGCTCAGACAAGAGTGAAAAAGTGAAGAGGGGAAAATATTTGAAGAAGTAGTTCAGATCAGTTTCCCAGAATGAAAAGACTGACCTCACATTTAAAGGACTCGTAGAGCACCACAAAAGAGAATAAGGAAAACCTCACCTACATGTACTAAACTGAAATGTAAGAGCATGAAAAAAACAGAGAAATTCTAAAAGCCCACAGAAAGAAAGAAAGAAAGAGGCTATATGAAACAACAAGAATCAGCTTGATATCATCTTTGTTAACAGCAACAACGGATGCAAGATAACTGGAATCTTATTTTCGACATACTGATGGAAAAGAACTTAAAAATGTAGAATTTTATATCCAGCCAAACTATCATTCAAATAAGATGAGATGATGAATTTCCTCAGGCATACAAGTGCTTTGAAGATTTTGTAGAAAAGGTCACATTGAAAATAGTTTTGAAAAACTAAATAAAAAGTGAGGGAAATTCAAGAGATATTCCAAGAAATTCTTGAAGGAAAAATTACTTTATACCTTAGTAGAGTTGTTATCTTTACAAATTGATAAGACTAACAAGAAAAAATACATCCTTACAACTAAGAATTAAAAGTTAGTTAATGCCAATATTAATGGGTTGGCAGAAGATGGCAAGAACAAAAGATATGAGAGCATACTAAAGTTCTTGTCTTATTAGAAGATATTTGTAGATATCAAATTGGTTTAAAAGAAGCTCAAACCTAAGACCTGTCATTAGAAAACTTCTAGAAGAAAACAGGGGAAACACTCCAGGATGTTGGTCTAGGCAAAGAGTTTATGGTTAAGACCTCAAAAGCATAAGCAACAAAATCAAAAATAGACAAATGGGACTATATTAAACTAAAAAGCTTAGGTACTTCAAAGAAAACAACAAAGTGAAGAGACAACCTGTCTCTGATCATTTGAATATTGGCCAAACTTCACCTGATGAGGGGCTAACATCCAGAATATACAAGGAACTCAACTCAACAACAACAAAAATAATTCCATTAAAAACTGGGCCAAGAATCTGAAGAGACACTTCTGAAAAGAAGACACACGAATAGCCAACAGGTACATGAAAACATGCTCAGCATCACTAATCATCAGGGAAATGCAAATCAAACCCACAATGAGATATCATCTCATCCAAGTTAAAATGGCTATTATAAAAAAGTAGAGATGCTGGCAAAAATACGGAGAAAAGGGAACCCTGTATACTTAGTGGGAATGTAAATTAGTACAGCCATTACAGAAAACAGTATAGAAATGTCCCAAAAAAACTAAAAATAGAACTACCAAATGATCCAGCATTCCCACTACTGGATATTTATGCAAAGGAAAAGAAATCAGTATACCAAAGTACTGCCATGTTTACTGCTGTGCTTTCCACAATAGCAAAGATATAGAACTAAACTAAGTGTCCACCAATGGATGAATGAATAAAGAAAATGTGGTCTGCATACATAATAACATACTATTTGGCCATAAAAAAGAATACAATTTTGTCATTTGCAATAACATGAATGGAACTGGAAGTCATTAAGTGAAAAAAGGCAGGCACAGAAAGATAAGTGTCGCATGATCTCACTCAAATGTAGGAGCTAAAAATGTGGACCTCATGAAGCTAAAGAGTAGAATGATGGATACCAAAGGCTGGGAAGGACGTATGTGTTGCAGGGTGGGGTTGGGGGTGGGGGATGAAGAGAGGAAAGTCAATGAGTACAAACATACAATTACGTAGAAAGAGTAAGTTCTAATGTTTAATGGCATAGTAGGGTGACTATAGTTAACAATGTATTGTATATTTCAAAATAGCTAGAAAAGGCTTTGAAATGGTTCCATCACACATGCTTACTACTCGAAGTGATGGATATCCTACCCTAACCTGATCATTACCTACTCTATGCATGTACCATAATATCCCATGTGCCCCACAAATACGTACAAATCTTATGTATCAATAAAAAAGAAAAATTAAAAGAAAAGAAATAGACTGAGTGGGGCTGGTGGCCCTCCAACCTATATTGGCTTCAGCACTGACTTGACCCAGTGGTGTTACCTGCAAAGAGGTGCCCACGCAAAACTGCAAAGCCAGAGTGGTTTCCCAGTCCCTCTCCCTGGCCCTTTATGAGACTCCTCCTTCCATCTCCCTTGTGTGGCCCCATAGGGCTTGCTGGGGTCAGCACCCTGCTCAGGCCAGCCTGTAATGTCCAGAGTTTGTTCCCAAATCAGAACTAGCATTCCTTGACCATCTTCATCAATGATCTGAGGAAAGTTAAGTCACACTGAGGTTAAAAAGTCAACTGCATTTTAAGAGATTAGTAGCACAGATGAAAGGGACTAACAGGCCCCTTTCTGTGTGGGGAAGCTTGCCTTAATTACCTCATTCAATCCGCAGAACCACTATTAGAGAAGAAGAAATGCCTGCTATTAAGGGTTAAGTAACTTGCCCAAGGTCACCCACGTCTAAGTAGCAGAGGGGAGATTCAAATTCCATCTCTCTGGTTCCAAAGCCTATGTTCTTTCCAAATAAATTCCCGAAAGACAGAATGAGTGAGAGGACTCTCTTTTTCAGGACGGAAAGGCTCTTCATGTATCAGTGACTTCCGCTTCACAGTATTTTGCCTCCCGTAGCCCCCTACTTCGTCCGTAGTGAAATCAAGGCATGGGATTAGTGTTGCAGCCACATACCACTCTCTGGCACCCCAGGGAAATCTCTGTAACAGAGTCTTTACTTGGAAGAGGGGAACGTGGGTTGGCACAAGAAAAGCACAATCGCCAATCATGAATGTGCCAGCCCCAAGTGCTTGCTACATCTTGACTGGTACACAATTTCCTTTCCGGAGTGCCCACTTGAGATGCTTGCCAGCAGGTACCAATGAAACCAGGATAACTCACAACAGCTTCTGAGGGAAAATGGGAGGATTTAAATCAGTGTAGTACATTTAGTTGTTGCCATATGAATGTTCTTAAATCAAAATGCTAACTTTGAGATTATTTAGAATTAACTAATAATATATACTACCTTTGCCAAAGGTAACTTACCCCCAAGATAACTTATCCCTTGGGGGTAAAAATAACAAACGAATTAAATATAATGGCTGCATGCTTTTCATGAAATGAATTAGATTCTCAAAGTATAGGCAAAAAAATATAGTCATGGATAGACGAGAAAATTTAAAATGATGTAAAAAATTAAATATTCCATCTAAATCTAATTATGTTAATACAATAAAACTAAGTTGAAGGGATTTAGTGAGGGAAATGGAGTTCAGAATCTCATATAAGTTCACAGTTAAAACTCTAAGAAATATGTCACATTATTTACTGTTTTCAAATTTAATATATCTTCAGCTAACCATGATATTCAGAGAGAGGAATGTCATAGTTTTCTGAATTCCCTGGTTAATATTGTTAACCAGAAACCCTGCTTGAGTTCAATCCACCTTTTTGAAAATCTTTCAAAAATTTTTCTTTGTTTTCTTGTCCTAGTAAATACACTGTACTCACCAGAAATCTTTATTCCAGAACCTCAGAATTATTGTACCATGTTGTTTGTAGAAAGTCTATGAGATAGGGCTGAATTTGTAGCAACCCTGGAACACAGCCTGTTGCTTTTTAGATAAATGTCTGATAGGAATACACTGAGTTGTGAGTAAACTCTTCCAAGAAGAAATGTGGGAAGCAAAACCAAGGGATCTATTTGAAGTTTCAGTGAGTCCCATCTCAGTAAATCAAGGCCCCCTCAAGTTTTCCAATTCGATTAAATACACATTGTCTAAGCACCTACTTGACATGGAGGCTTAAAAAAATAGGTATAATCCTTGCACGTGAGCAGCTCAGAAACCAGGATAAACAAATAGCTGTCATTGAGTCTGTCACATAGAAGTATATCAAGTGCAGTCAGGATAAGTATTAAATTGGATGAAGGATTAAGAAGGAAGAATGGGAAAGAGCATTAGGGCAGATGGCACTTGGATTGGTCTAGAAAACGTGTAAGAGATTTCTGGACAGAGCAAAGGGGGAGAGGCCATTCTGGACGAAGGTAATAATACTGATAAAGACATCTAGATAGAGGTATCTAGATGGCACTTACAGAAGTAGTAATTTATCCAACCATGTAGACCAGAGTGTGTGGTGTGAGAAGCAGACAGGATGGCTGTGATGCCAGAAATGGGGACTGGAATGAGTTAGTGAAAAGCTGGATATTTCATGCTAATGCAGCTTGTCTGAATTTAGTGAGCACTGGCAAGCTATCAATAGCTTTCATGCCCGAGAATGGGGAGAGTCAATTTGTGTTTGGGAAGGTCATTCTGATAAGAGTGTGGTAGATGGCTTGGGTGGGGCAAGACTGGAGACCAAAAGATGTATTGGGTTACGGCAAGTGGCTGTTTAGAGATTATGAGCATCTGGACTAGGGCTGCGGCAGCAAGGATGGAAGGGAAGAGAGAGATCAGGGCACCTTTTTGAAGTAAGATCAAAAGGACTTACCAATTGCCTGATTTAGATGGCAGGGAGTCCAAGTGGGTAGATGGATAGTTTTACTTCCATAAAATAAGGAAGACAGAGGATGAAGAGGCTTAGAAATGAGATCATTAATTTGAATTTGCACTAGATAAATCTGAGGTGCCCAGAGCGTGTTTAAATGGAGATCTCTAGGAGGGAGTTCAATCATGAATCCCAAAAAGAGCATCTTAATGCCACACTTAATGACTCAGACAAGTTTAATGGCCATGTAATACTAAATAATACAAATATTCAACATATGCAATATGCAAATAAACACTGAGAGACCACAAAACCCATTTGTCACTCCCAACTGAGAAGTTTGAAGATGTATGTGGTGCTTTGTTTGTGATCCAGGCCTGATTCCCCACTATCTCAAGGCTCTACTGAACCCCTCTTAACTTTACCCGAGCAGAACCCCATGAAACAGCTGCCTTTGCTGCTTTTGCTGGCTCCAATTGATCTCCCAGTTGAGGCTCAAACTTGTTGATTCCTTAACAAGAAAATCATGGTGACCCAGTTATGTGTTCTGTTTAGTGGATTTCATCTTTCTCTGTCTATTTTCAGGTGCTGACTATGTGCAGCTCCCCAGTCAGTTCTTCAAGGCCTGCAGATGCCCAGCCTCTAACCAACTCTGCTTCTTTCTACAGCGCATTCTGTATTCACACCCATTAGACTCCATGGGCTATGGAAGTCATTCCCCTGTGTGTGTGTGCTGAGTTCAATCTCAGCTCCTTGCCTGGGTACAGCCCTCACTACCAGTGACCATGCAGATGTACTAGATTGTTTGCTGGCTTAAAAAAAATAGCAGCTTTCTTATCTGAGCATACAAAGGAGTTTTATCGTAAACATTTAAGCACCGTGTATAATCAAATTACCCATAAAAAAATAGGGAGCGTCTTTTCATTATTGCTGTGGTCCTGCTGTTAAATCGCTTTGAAATGAGGTGCAGTGAACGATGGGATTCCTTCAAGGATTCTGCCATAGCGGCCCCGGGATAGAGCACGTTGGAAAATTGATCCAGTGTAAAGCAACATTTGTTAGGAGATGGAGACTAGTGAAGCCAAGGACAGAAGATCACTGGCTGAATCACTTGTTTTCTTGTCATGACTCCAATTCAGTGGATTTCAATCCTGGCTGCAGATCAGAGTCACCTGGGCAGGTTTTGTTTTTCCCCAAAATACTGTGCCTGGGCTCACAGTCCCAGAAATTCAGTAGGACCCTCCCCACCCCCCACCCATGTGTACTTTTAGAAAAGGCATCATTCTGGTGCCTTTTACTCCTGACACATGAAACACTAGTAACCATAAACATGCTTTCATTTAGGCAACATGTGAATACCCAGAGTATACAGGAAGGAGCGGGGAATGCGGCCTGGATGGCATGGGATGGACTCTAGGAAGCACTGACACCTTTCAGAGACAACGCTCACTGCCTGAGGGGTTCCTGGGTGTTTCTGAAGCTGCAACTGGGATCAGGCCTTAGTTCATGTGCCTCAAGTACAATGTAGTCCTTCCCCCACCTCCCCATCTAAAAAATATCACCAAATCTACTCAGAGACACAAGTCCACCTGTAGGAGAAGAGGTGGAGGCACATATTCGCAACCCTGGGCTAACAAGGCCTAGGGGTCACTGTAGTGGGTCGGGAGCTGTGAATGTTGCAGGGAGGATTTAACCGGAATAACAAGGGGTGTTGTGTCCCTAGGGCTCTGTCCCTCTTTCCCCATCCAAAGTTCTGTCATGGAAATGATGAATGAAGGCATGGGACCTTTGCTGTCAAGCCCTCTTAGCTGGGGACAGTGACTCCCAGGGCCACCATCAGTGAGCATGCCTGGGACCCAGGGGAAGGGAAGCTGCTCTAGGACCTCGGCTCTGAGGACACACAGATCCTGCTCCCAGTGGTCCCAAGCCTCCAGTTCTGATCCCTATCTGTTGACAATCTGGACTCAGCACCACTGTTACAAAGAACCATCCCCTCCCTGGGCAGGGATGGTGATTCATGCCTATAATCCCAGTGCTGTGGGAGGCCAAGGTGGGTGGATCTTTTCAGGCCCGGAGTTCAAGACAAGCCTGGGCAACATAATGAGACCCTATCTTGAAAGAGAGAGAGAGAGAGAAAGTGAAAGAGAAAAAAGGAAGGGAGGGAGGGAGGAAGAAAGACAGACAGAAAGAAAGAGAGATAGGAGGGAGAGAGAGAGGGAAGGAAGGAAGGAGGGAGGGAGGGAGGGAGTGAGGAAGGAGGGAGGGAAGGAAGGAAGGAAGGAAGGAAGGAAGGAAGGAAGGAAGGAAGGTTGGTTTAAAAAGAAAAAGAAAACACAACCATCCTCTCCAACCAGCCCCACTGAAGTGGATCCTGCCCATCCAAACAGGATGAGGCAAAGTCCAGCAGACTTGAGCCGATAAGGTTCAAGGACAAGGCACAGGACGTAGAGTCATATTCCACAACATCCTCTCCGAAGCCTCTGGGCTAAAAGTTTTACATCTTGATATTATCCAACGATGTAAAACATCACTTCAACTTCCATGAAGGCCAAGTTGGCTCTGTGAGCTGCTATTTCTGCAAATTTCTCAAGCGGTTTCCTAGGGCCCTTTAAGGGAGCCAACAGCTTCTGCATGAGACCAGTCATCTCTTCATTAACCAGTTTAGATTCCCTTAAAGCCACTCGTAGGTTTTCTTTTGGGTTGTGTGCTTGTAGATAGCATCTAGAGGTTTGGGAAACTGGTTCTAAGTGGGACCATATAGTCCTCAGAGTTCGGTCCAGTCGAGAGAAGGGGCATAAGGGGAGGGAGTGAAGCCATTTAGAGTTAGAGAGGCTTAGAGAGTACTTGGCCCAGTCTTTCATTTCAGAACAGAGGAAACAGAAACTTAAAGAGGTTAAGTGTTTGTTCAGAATCACTTGAAATGTTGATAGCATAAACAGGGCGAGGACTTCAGGATCCTAACTGTCCACCCCAAGTTCCTTCTGGTTAATGCAGCACATGTGGTTTCCAAGGAAATCAGTCAACTCTTCAGCAGGAGGAGGCGAGGCTGCAGAGCAGAGGTTACTTACGGTGGTGCAGGCAGACACACCATCGTGGCCACAGGAAACGAGTGCTTCAAATGGGGCTGCTACAGGAACAAATAGCAAGGACACTGGCGTCAGAGGTGGCGTAGGACAACATGTCACAAAGTGACAAATGGATGGCCCATGCAGCCCGCGCTTTGGGAGCTGAGAAGAAGCAATCACTGGGCTTAGGTGGATGGAAGTTATCAGGTAAGTTTCGTCCTCCAGTTTGCAGGCATGAATGTGTCACGCTCACTTAGAGGTTTACGCTGCATTTTTACGTGATACTACCCAGGCAGCAGAATGGAATTTAATAAAAAATGAGAATCATAGTTGAAAAGGCTTGAGAGTATTTTGCATTTACAATTGCATTTCAGAAGTCTGATTTTTCTGTCTAACTGGATTGACACAAAAGCATATTGAGTTCTGTGAGTTCTGTTTACAGATTTGCATTAATGATGATTAATAATGTCTGCTATTTAAGTCAGATTTTGTGTAAGGAGTATGCAAAGAATGAGCTGTTGAGGCAGCAACATGATTTTGTTGTTTTTTTCACCACTGCACTTATCCATTCTTTAATTTTTTTTTAAATTATTTGAGACAAGGTCTCACTCTGTTGCACAGGCTGGAGTGCAGTGACATGATCACGATTCACTGCAGTCTCAACCTCCCAGGCTTGAGCAATCCGCCTGCCTCAGCCTCCAGAGTAGCTGGAACTACAGGCATGCACCACTATACCCACCTAATTTTTTTTAATTTTCTTGTAGAGATGAGGTCTCATTATGTTGTCCAGGATGACATTTATCCATTCTTAATCATCTCTTCATTTTTATACAAAGCCAAAGTTCACATTATTACTGGGGCAAAATTTTCCCCCAGTTTTCCCCCTAGTTAGCAATCAGTCCTTCCTTCCTTCCCTCCTTCCCTCCCTCCCTTCTTTCCCCCCAGTGAGAAGTCCTTCCATCCTTCCTTCCCTCCCTCCCTCCCGTCCCTCCTTCCCTTCCTTCTTTCCCCCCAGTTAGAAGTCCTTCCTTCCTTCCCTCCCTCCCTCCCGTCCCTCCCTTCCTTCCTTCTTTCCCCCCAGTGAGAAGTCCTTCCATCCTTCCTTCCCTCCCTCCCTCCCGTCCCTCCCTCCCTTCCTTCTTTCCCCCCAGTTAGAAGTCCTTCCTTCCTTCCCTTCCCTCCCTCCCTCCCGTCCCTCCCTTCCTTCCTTCTTTCCCCCCAGTGAGAAGTCCTTCCTTCCTTCCCTTCCCTCCCTCCCTCCCGTCCCTCCCTCCCTTCCTTCTTTCCCCCCAGTTAGAAGTCCTTCCTTCCTTCCTTCCCTCCCTCCCGTCCCTCCCTTCCTTCCTTCTTTCCCCCCCAGTGAGAAGTCCTTCCTTCCTTCCCTTCCCTCCCTCCCTCCCATCCCTCCCTTCCTTCCTTCTTTCCCCCAATGAGAAGTCCTTCCTTCCTTCCCTTCCTCCCTCCCATCCCTCCCTTCCTTCCTTCTTTCCCCCAATGAGAAGTCCTTCCTTCCTTCCCTTCCCTCCCTCCCTTCCTTCTTTCCCCCCAGTTAGAAGTCCTTCCTTCCTTCCTTCCCTCCCTCCCTTCCTTCCTTCTTTCCCCCCAGTGAGAAGTCCTTCCTTCCTTCCTTCCTTCCCTCCCTCCCTTCCTTCCTTCTTTCCCCCCAGTGAGAAGTCCTTCCTTCCTTCCTTCCTCTCCCTCCTTCTCTCTTTCTTCCTTTCTTTCACTCCTCTCCCCTCCCCTCCCCTTTCCTGTCCTTTTTTCTTTTTTTCTCTTTCCTTTTCTTTCTGAGATGGAGTCTTGCTCTGTCGCCTAGGCTGGAGTGCAGTGGCGTGATCTCAGCTCACTGCAACCTCCGCCTCCCAGGTTCCAACGATTCTCCTGCCTCAGCCTCTGGAATACGTGGGATTGCAGGCACGTGCCACCATGCCCAGCATATTTTTGTATTATTAGTAGAGATGGGGTTTCACCATGTTGGCCAGGCTGGTCTTGAACTCCTGACCTCAGGTGATCCACCTGCCTCAGCCTCCCAAAGTGCGGGGATTACAGGCGTGAGTCACCGCACCCAGCAGAAGAATTTCATTTTAACATGCAAACACCTCAACAAAGCCAACTGAGCCTACTTCTAAAAAGCCTCCCAGACGTATCCCTTCCTCTCCAGTCTTGCTGGCCACTGCCCTCTCCCAAATTCTCATATGCACTTAACATTCATTTTACAGCAGCAACCTCCTAACTGGTCTTTTTGCCTCCAGAAAAAAAAAACATATTAAGCAACTAAAACAATTAAATTCCAAAGGCCAACAGATTATATATTCTACACTGCATAGGTGCAAATTCTGTGCCATATATTCAAGGCCAGAGCAGAGTTTGAGGTTATAGCCTGGCAGAAATTTCAGAAATGGGTATTCCCCCAAGGAAGGTTTAAATTCTGCTGTTTGAAGTCCAGTAATTTTACCTGGCCTTCTTTTTATTCAGATGACCAACCAGCACTGGAGATGTACTAGCCCGTGTGCAAATTTTTGTCAATCCACCAAGCTTCCCACTTGTCATTAGAAATCCCACATGCTACAGAGAGAATGCGATTTGCAGATAACTCGAAAACATAAGAAACCCAAATACAAATCACTTAATCAGAGAAAACATTGCTCTCTTAAATTTAAACAAACAGTTTTTTTTAAAAGTCAGATGTACTTATTGTCATTTCCAGAATTACTCTTATAAGTATCTGGTTATCATAACCACAGAAAGACAGTTTATTAGTTTTAACTGCTGGATAAAAGCATGTAGCATTTTCAAGATTTCTGGTTTCACCCTTTTAACCCAAAGAGTAACTATAAATAGATGGTAAAGTCTGGGATTTCCACAGCTAAGTGCTGCTATAAATAGTTTTAAACATTTTCCCACTTCATGCTTTCAAAAAGAACATTCTCCACTTCCTTTCTTGGATAACCTCTGGGAATAAAGCGAATCACATTCAGAATTTTATTAAGGGAGTTTAACAAAACTATTTTAATGAACCATTTAGCAACTCTAAACATATCTCAGATGCTGAAAAAACTGAGAATGAAATGATTTAACAAATGTGTTAATTTAAATAGATATTTAAATTGAAATAGGTATTTTTGACAAATGCATTTAGAAATGCATTTCTAACCACCGAAGTGGTTACTAAAGGAAAGAAATATATTTCTTTCAACATTCCTTCCATGATAACATCTAGAAAAAGAGGTGTGAATTCATGCCTGTTGTCAGGTGTCCAGGCTGACTTCTTTCTCAGCGAATATTCATAAGACAGAGACACAAAGAGATACAAAGATCCTCAGTTCTTTGTGAAATCCCTGCCATGGAGCGCTTTCCCAAGGGACATGCCCGTGGCCGTCAAAGCGAAGCCAGCACTGTGCAGGACCGTCCCATCTCTATACAGCAGAAAGATTCCTAATGCCTGCCTTCTAGCAACCTCTGCTGGTAGTTATTTCTGACTGGGAAGAAAGTAGAATTAGCCAGTCTTCCCCATGGCAGTAAAATTAAGCAAAGAAAAAACAGCCACGAAAACAGGTTATATCAGTGAAACACATGTTTCTGTTTTATATTTTAATGAAAAGGGACAATGGAAGGATTATAAATGATTTTTAAAATATTCGTGTTTTCTAAAAAAAAAATAGCTATTTTTGAGCAGTTTTAGGTTTAAATATTGCACAAAAGGTATAGAGCGTTCTCATATATCCTGTCACCCTCAATTTTCCCTATTTTTAATATCTTGCAATAGTGTAGTACATTTGTTACAATTGATGAGCTAATACTGATATATTATTATTAATGAAACTCCACAGTTTACATTAGGGCTCACTCTTATGTTGTACATTCTATGGGTTTTGACAAATGTATAATGATAGGTATCCGCCATTATAATATCAACGGGAATTGATAGTTTCACTGCCCTAGAAATTCCCCGTGCTCCATCCATGCATCATCTTCACCACAACCCCTGGCAACCACTGATCCTTTTACTGTCTCCGTAGTATTCCAGAATGTCACATATCTGGAATTCTACAGTAGCAGCCTTTTCAGATTGTCTTCCTTTATTCAGTAATATGCATTTAAGTGTTTATCCATGTCTCTACATAGCTTGATAGCTCATTCATTTTTAGCACTGAATAATGCCCATTGTCTGGATGCACCGGAGTTTATTTACCTGTCACCTCTACTCAAGGATATCTTGGTTGTTTCCAAGTTTTGGCAATTATGAATAAGGCTACTATAAAGATCTATGTGCAGGTTTTTATGTTGACATGAGTTTTCAGCCCTTTGGGGTAAATGCCAAGGAGTATGATTTCTGGATCGTATGGTGAGAGTAGGTTTAGTTTTGTAAGAAACTGCCAAGCTGTGTTCCAAAGCGTCTGTGCCATTTTGCATTCCCACCAGCAATGAGTGACAGTTCCTGTTGCTCCACATCCTCACCAGCCTTTGGTGTTGTCCGTGTTCTGGTGTTAATTGCTTTAGTTTTTCAATATGTTTTTGTCTCCTAGGTATGTAGTGGTATCTCATGGCTGTTTTACTTTGCATTTCTCTCATGATATATGTTGTTGAGCATCTTTTCATGTGTTTATTGCCATCTGTATATTTTCTTTGGTTAGGTGTTAACATCTTTTGTCCTTTTCTTAATTGTTTGCCTTCCTATTATTGAGTTTTAAGTGTTTTGTATATATTTTGGATGTAAGTTTTTATCTTACCTATACTTTGCAAACATAGACTTTTTTCACCTAAATCCTGAATATAGTGGATATCCTAAAAACAATCCTTCTTCTTTCTTTCCTTCATTCATTTAGTCATTCCGTCAGCATTTGTTATGTAACCTACTACAAATACTAGGTGCCAAGAGTACAGGATAAAAGGATGGTCCTGACACTTAAGGAGCTCACCCTACGGTACGGAATGTTAAGAAAGTATAGATATGCTGCAAGAAGTATCACATAAACCTTGAGGACACTATGCTAAGTGAAGTAAGCCAGTCACAAAAAGACAAATACTGTATGATTCCACTCATGTAAGGAGCCTAGAGTAGTCAAATTCATAGACAGAAAGTAGAGCGGGGGTTATTAGGGGCTGTGGGGAGGTGGGAGTCAGGGGTTGTTGTTTAGTGGGTGCAGGGTATCAGTTTTGCAAGATGAAGGAGGTTGATGGTACAACAACATCAATGTGCTTAGTGCTACTGAACCGTACACTTAAAATTGGTTATGATAGTAAATTTTAAGTTATATGTACTTTGCCACAAAAATACATTAATTTAAAAACTAACTGTTACGCAGAAGTGTGGATAAATGGCACAGGAAAACAGGTACAGGAGAGATTAAACTTCTACAAGATGTATATAATCACATAGATCACTATATTAAATACGGCAAGAGCTTCAGGCCAATTTGTCTTTTATTCTTTAAAAGGTTTTTTGGGGCCGGGCACCGTGGCTCATGCCTGTTATCCCAGCACTTTGGGAGGCTAAGGCGGGTGGATCACGAGGTCAGGAGTTCGAGATCAGCCTGGCCAACATGGTGAAACCCCGTCTCTACTAAAAATACAAAAATTAGCTGGGCGTGGAGGCGTGTGCCTGTAATCTCAGCTACTTGGGAGGCTGACGCAGGAGAATCGCTTGAACCCAGGAGGCGGAGTTTGCAGTGAGCCGAGATCGTGCCATTGCATTCCAGCCTGGGTGACAGAGTGAGGCTCCGTCTCAAAATAAATAAATAAATAAAAATATAAATAAATAAATAAATAAATAAATGGTTTTTTGATATAAGTGCAAAAGATGAGACAAAGGGAATGTCACACTAGAACCTATACTAGGGACGGAAGTGGAATAAAAAGCAAAATGTATGCTTTGAAGATCTAAAATCTGAAAATTGAGCAAGCTTTCTTGCATCCAACATGACAGCAGAGGATCAGCTGAACAAATCCAAAAGAAAAAAGACAAGCCATTTGCTTAGCGGAGGAAAACTTATCCTAATTAAAAACAAAATCCCAACCTTGAAAGAGCCACAGATCTTATTGTGATCTTACTACCGTTATACCAACATTCATGTCATTAAAAGCAATTATCTGGAGCAATTATCCAACTATATACATATATATGGGCAAGAACTAGAAGAAACCAGAGAATTAAGAAAATAGTTTGACACCGATATATTCATCTAATATTATACTTAGTGTCTTCTGTGTGCCAAGCACAGTCCTGGGTGTCAGAGACACAGCAGTGAACAAAACAGATAAAACTCCTTGCCCTCATGTGGTTTATATGCTAATGTGGAAGACAGAAGATAAACTACATAGATAAGGGTGGTAGGTTGTCTTCAAAGATGACTGCCAACAATTCCTCTAATTGCTGCACACACTTGCCACTCTCCCCATCAAGAGGTGGAATCTATTTCCCTTTCATTTGTATCTGGTTGGCCCTGAGACTTGCTCCAACCTATAGGATATGATGAAGTGCACACATGCCTTTTACAGGACCAGCTCCTGAGAGACCTCACAGCTTCCACATTCCCTCACTTGAAGCCTAGAGCCATCAGGTAAGAAGTTTGGCTGTCCTGCTGGAGGGAAGAGACTCAGCCAGCCCCCAGCTGAAGTGCAGATGTCTGAGTGAAGCCAGGTGGGTGTCCCAGTCCCAGCTGAGCTTCCAGATGAAGGCAACAGCGTTGTGACTCCCACTGGCACCATGTCCAGCAGAACGACCATCCAGCTGAGCCCAGTCAAATCACAGAATCTTCAGAAACCATAAGTTGTTGTTTTAAGCCCCTAATGCAGCTAATTGAAATAATAGGCTAAATGTAGTGTAGGTTCATTACTGATAACCCAGGGCAGTGCTAGAGCCTGTGAGTATTGCCTCACAAGAGGCAATAAATTTTCAGGAGTTTTGTGAGCCATTATTAAGAATTACATTATATAAGCTTATAATTACACACATTTAAACAAATAATATTCAAATATGTGTAACTATTTTACTACTATCTCTTCTTGAGGTTATTTGCATGCACTGGGTCTGCACAGTGGAAATACTATGTCATGGTATGCTACTGTGCATCTCTTCCCACCTCCGTGTTCAGCCATGGTATGAGTATTTACACCAGGGAAACTAGCAAGCTCTATAAACCAGAGCTTGATTGTTTTGTTGTTTATCTGGAATTAAGAAAATGATAGAGAAAAATGTTACCGTAGATTAAACTTAAAAGTGTATTATGGCAGGGCGCGGTGGCTCATGCCTGTAATGCCAAGACTTTGGGAGGCCAAGGCAGGCGGATCATGAGGTCAAGAGATTGAGACCATCCTTGCCAACATGGTGAAATCTCATCTCTACTAAAAATACAAAAATTAGCCGGGCATGGTGGCACGTGCCTGTAATCCTAGCTACTCGGGAGGCTGAGGCAGAAGAATCACTAGAACTTCGGAGGTGGAGGTTGCAGTGAGCTGATATCGTGCCACTACACTCCAGCCTGGCGGCAGAGCGAGACTCCATCTCAAACAAACAAACAAAAAGTGTATTATGTCTATAACTGCTACATTATGAATAGCACAAATATTTGAGGAAATATTCTTCCAGAAAAGCATCAATCAATTCAGGAAACAAATGGGTGAGGTTTTAATATACATCTTTGTAGCCATTTTACTTTGGTCTTCCTCATAAACATAAATAAATGCAGCAATCAACATTCATGCTGGAACTGTATTCACTTGACAATTGAAACCAGAGGTTGGCTACAAGATTACTGCAAAAATTAACAAAAATGCTCTATGAGAATTAATTATTTGGAACTTATAAGACATACAGTAGGGAGTAGTGGGTTTTTTAAATTTATAAATTGATGCCTTTTCTATCAGTAAAATTTATAATAAGCTTATTCCCTAGATATATATGTGTGTATATATGTGTATATATATGTGTGTATGTATGTATATATATATATGAATGTCTTCCCCTGCCCTGCTCCACTCCCCTCACCCCTGCTCCAAAGAACCAGTCATTAAACAGTTACCAGGATTCTTCCGGTTATTTCTCACTGCAGTACAACCTAGCCTCTTTAGCCTATCTTCACTGATACATTAGTAAATCAAATAGAGTGACTTCACCTAGTTGGTTTCTACTTCATCTCTTCTCAAACCACATTTTTGTTATGTTTAATGTGTTTTATGTTCAGCATATTACATCCTTCTCTTTAGAAGCCTGGTGGAAGTATTTCTTTAGTGGCAGGCGAGGTGGTGTTCTGGATTTCAAAGCATTTCCAGTGATGCTGTGCCATGCTACATTCTAAACAGCCACTTCTCACTCCCCTTCCTAGCGCCTCTGGGCCAAGCATTTGCTCCCTGACTCCTGAGAGCTGAGGGAGCCTCTTTTTCTATAAAAACAGTCTTATTTGCCACATTCAGGGCACTAGGGTCTGGACAGTCATTCCCAACATGGTCAGTCTCTATGACTCTATCAATTAACATATCTCTGGACCCTACGATGGGTTTTTGACAAGTCTAAGAGATTACTCACATGTATTAGATCAGCAGACATTCAAATAAGCATAAAAGAATAAAAATAAGTGAATTAAGATATAAATGGGGGTGTAAGCCATTACATCTATTTTACACATGAACCTGCAAATCGGGCAGGGCTCTGGGGGCTGGCTCCTTGGGTTGACCTGCAGGCTGGTGGTGGGATCATTTACAGGCTCGCCCCCTCACATCTCTGGTGCCTGGGATGGGAAGACTCAAGCATACAGAGTTGAAGGGAAGAATTAAACCATTTCTAACTTTAATTTTGTTTACTTTCCCACACTGCACTGATGTACATACTTTAAATTTAGAAGAAGTCCAATTTACCTATTTTTTTCATTTATTGCCAGTGCTTTTGGTGTCATTTCCAAGAAATTGCTGCCAAATCCAATGTCATGAAGGTTTTCCCCTGTGTTTTCTTCTATGAGTTTTAGAGCTTTAGCTTTTACATTTAAGTCTTTGACTTATTTTGAGTCAATTTTTGTATGTGGTATAACGGAAGAATCCAACTTCATTATTTTGCATGTGGATATCCAGTTTTCTCAGCACCATTAATAAGACTACCCTTTCCCTGGAGAGGGTTTTTTGGAGCCCTTGTCAAAAATCAACTGATGATATATGCAGTGGCTTATTTCTTGGCTGTCTTCTCTATACCATTGGTTTCTCTGTCTATCTTTAAGCCAAGATCACACCGTTTAATTACCATGTCTTTGTAGTAAGTTTTGAAATCAGGAACTGTGAGTCCTCCAACTACAGTCTTCTTTTTCAAGATTATTTTAGCTATTCAGGGTTCCTTAATATTCCATATGACAGATAGGTGGAGTAATACACACCTGTAATCCCAGCTATTCAGTAGGCTGAGGTGAGATGATTATTTGAGCCAAGGAGTTCAAGTCCAGCCTGGGCAACATAGTGACACCATGTCTCATAAAAAGAGAGAGAGTGACAGAGAGAGAGAGAGAGAGAGAGATTTTCTGTAAACTTTAGGATGGGCTTTTCTGTTTCCATAAAAAATACAGGCCACGAGCAGTGGCTCACTCCTGGAATCCCAGCACTTTGGGAGGCCGAGGTGGGCAGATCACCTGAGGTCAAGAGTTCAAGACCAGCCTGGCCAACACAGCGAAACCCTGTCTCTACAAAAATACAAAAACTAGCCAGGCATGGTGGTGGTTGCCTGTAATCCCAGCTACTTGCGAGGCTGAGGCTGGAGAATCGCTTGAATCCGGGAGGCAGAAGTTGCAGGGAGCCGAGATTGCGCCATTGCACTCCAGCCTGGGTGACAGAGCAAGACTCCATCTTAAAAAAAAAAAAATACCATTGAGAGAGATTTCATTGAATCTGTAAATCCCTTCACGTAGTATTCCCACTTTAGCAATATTATGTCTTCTGGTACATGTACATGGGGGTAATTTTTCATTTACAATTTCAATATTTTGGGGGTTTTCAGTGTACAAGCCTTTCACCTCCTAGGTTAAATATATTCCTAAGGATTTTAGTCTTTGTATTGTAAATGAAAGTTCTAAAATTTCCTTTTTAGATTGTTATTGTTAGTTACAGAAATGTAACTGATTTTTTGTATGTTGATTTTATGTTGTGCAACTTTGCTGGACTTGTTGATTGGCTTTCATTCAAAAACATATTTTGTCTTCATTTCTGAAGGACATTGTTGATGCACATAGAATTCTGGGATGACAGAGTATTGTTGGAGGAATGGGGTTTGGCTGCTTGTTTTTTTCTTTCAGCACTTAGAAGATGTTCCACTGTCTTCTGGTCTCCATGGTTCCAGTGAGAAATCTTCGAATTTCTCTTCCCCTATGTGCAATCTGTTGTTTTCATCTACCTGCTCCCCATCCCTCTTCTTCTTTTCCTCTTGCAGTTATTGTGTCTTGGCACAATATTTTTCATGTGTATCCTGATTGGGGTTCATGGAAGTTTGTTTTTCCCTGAATTTGGTAAGTTTTAAGCATGCCATTATGTTTCAAATAATTTTTCCACACCTATTTCTCTTCTCCTCTGGGACTCCAAGGATATAAAGGTGAAATGTTTTGATATTATCCCTCAGGTCCCTGAGGCTCTGCTTATTTTGTTTTAAATCTTTGTTCTTTCTCTACTTCAGACTGGATAATTTCTATTGATCATTTTCCACTGTTTCTCTGACACCTCCATTCTACTATTAAGCCCATCCAGTGAATCATCTTCTTGTACTATATTGTATTTTTCAGTCCTAAAATATTCATTTTGTTCTTTTTTATAGTTTTGATTTTCCTACTGAAAACTCATTTCCATTTTTTCATTTATTTCAAGTATAGTTATAATAGCTCTTTAAAGACTTTGTGTGCTAATTTCAATATCTGGGTCATCTCATGGTTGCCATTTGTTGATTGTCTTTTCCCTTGGGAAATGGGAATAGTTTTCTGGTTATTTGTATATCAAGTAATTCTGCATTCTATCTTGGACATATTAATATATTGAGCAGCTCTGGGCTTTGTGTGATCATGCTGATTTTTTGTGGTTTGTTTTGCAGCCTGTTTTGGTTCAGACGGCAAGTTCCTTTTTGCTTTCTGTGGGCAGTGTTTTCTATCTCAGTTCTCCAGGCTTTTCTTATGCTTCTCTGGGTCTGTTCTGTGCACTCACAGCTCTACATGAGCTCGAGAGTTGGCTAGATTCATACACACAATTAGGGGATGCCCTTCTCCAACGCACTTCTCTCTGAGATGTCCCCCACATGGTCTGACTCCCAGGAGCCCCTTTTCCTGGTTCCTCTGATCATAATGATAGTTTTATCGTGGGGTTTCAGCTGCCCCTATCATCACCACAGTAGTATAGCTGTGCAAGGTGAGCTGCCCTTGTGGCTGGACCAAAACAGAAAAAAAGGAAGAAAAGAAACACAAATAGGGACTTCCCATCCCTTGCACTCTTGACTTGTTTTTCTGTGGTCAGAAAGGAAGGGTTTCTTTCTCTTTTTTTTTGAGACAGAGTCTTGCTCTGTCACCCACGCTGGAGTGCAGTGGCATGATCTTGGCTCACTGCAACCTCTACCTCTGAGATTCAAGCAATTCTCATGCCTCAGCCACCTGAGTAGCTAGGATGACAGGCACACGCCACCACACCAGGCTAATTTTTGTAAATTTTGTAGAGACAGAGTTTTGCACGGCTGTTCTCAAACTCCTTGTCTGAAGCAATTCTCCGGCCTTGGCCTCCCAAAGTGCTGGGACTACAGGTGAGAGCCACCACACCTG
Source organism: Pan paniscus (assembly GCF_029289425.2). Lineage (NCBI taxonomy): Eukaryota > Metazoa > Chordata > Mammalia > Primates > Hominidae > Pan > Pan paniscus. The sequence goes on from NC_073256.2 coordinate 21,495,373, forward strand.
GCTGAAAGGAAGGGGTTCTCTTAGAGTTTTTGCTCTCTGTGTCCACTGTGAAGCTCTATAGTTCATGCTGCAGGCCACCCTTGTGTGGAAGGCAAAAGATGAAGAAAGAAAAAAAACTTGGAAACTCACTGGTATTGGTCATTTTTCAAGTTTTTATTTCTCTCCCCTGCTGTTGTTTACTTTTCAGAGTCTTCAGGTAGATGCTTTTTGTTCTCAAAATTAGTTGTAATCAGTGGAAGAGTTAGGGACTAAAATATTCTTATTGAATTTAGAAAAGAGTTCTGGTCAATCTCACTTACTGGGCTGTTAGCTCCAAGAACGCTTGGACCATGTCTGTGATACATGGTAAGGTCAAAATAATTGTTAAATTAATTAATATTGGGCAAAGAAGAATGAACAACAAAATATTGAAGGAAATTTTTGAAAACTTTAATTTTAGGTTCAGTGGCACGTGCAGATTTGTTATATAGGTAAACTCATAACACAGGGGTTCGTTGTACAGACTATTTCATCAACCAGGTACTAAGCCTACTACCCAATTATTATTTTTCCTGATCCTTTCCCTCCTCCCACTCTTTACCCTCAAGTACGCCTCTGTGTGTGTTGTTCCCCCTTTGTGTCCATGTGTTGTCATCATTTAGCTCCCAGTTATAAGTGAGCACATGTGGTATTTGGTTTTCTGTTCCCGTGTTAGTTTGCTAAGGATAATCACTTCCAGCTCCATCCGTGTTCCTGTAAAGGATGTGATCGTTCTTTCTATGGCTTCATAGCATTCCACGGTGTATATGTACCACATTTTCTTCATTCAATCTGCCACTGATGAGCGTTTAGGTTGAGTCCATGTCCTTGCTATTGTGAATAGTGCTGCAACGAACAGTTGCCTGCATGTGTCCTTATGGTAGAATGATTTAGACTTCTTTGGGTATGCACTCAGTAATGGGATTGCTGGGTCGAATGGTAGTTCTGTTTTTAGCTCTTAGAGGAATTGCTACACTGTTTTCCGCAATGGTTGAACTAATTTACATTCCGACAGTGAATAGGCATTCCTTTTCCCCCACAACCTCGCCGGCGTCTGTTATTTCTTGACTTTTAATAATAACCATTCTGACTGGCGTGAGATGGTATCTCATTGTGGTTTTGATTTCTCTAATGATCAGTGATACTAACTTTTTTTATATGCTTGTTTGGCCGTATGTATGTCTTCTTCTGAAAAGTATCTTTTCATCTCTTTTGTATTAATTTTTAAAAACACTTTATGTAAACAGAATATATGTAGTGTGTCTAAGTGTGAGATAATGTTGTAGGAGTGATATATCTTTTGCTTAAGACTTGCAATTAATGGCAAAATTTCTGTAGGCACACCATGGTTTAGAAAGATTTAAATGGAAGGATTTTTTTTACCGTTGTAATATTAAATAATAAAGCTCTTGGCAGAAAAAGATAAATCTGAAAGTAATATACTATTGAGGAAACAACAGAAATTGGCATGGATTTACAAAAGAGAAAAAAAATCATTTAAAAATCCAAGTTTCAAGTTTTGATAACAAAAGTAGCAATAATGTGCAGTAGAGAAAATAAAGGAAACAAGGAACCTTATTATCCCCTCTTAACAATATGTGACACAAGCCTTGACAGCCGGAGTCAACGGAAGCTGTACCTTTGAACTCTTCTTTGAGGTATCAGTGCCTGTCCAAAGGAGACAAAGCCATCAGAAAGACATGGAGAAGGCCGGGCGCGGTGGCTCACGCCTGCTATCCCAGCACTTTGTGAGGCTAAGGCAGGCGGATCATGAGGTCAGGAGTTCAAGACCAGCCTGACCAACATGGTGAAACCCTGTCTCTACTAAAAATACACAACAAATTAGCCAGGCATGGTAGCACACGCCTGTAATCCCAGCTACTCAGGAGGCTGAGGCAGGAGAATCACTTGAACCTGGGAGGTGGACGTTGCAGTGAGCTGAGATCGCGCCACTGCACTCCAGCCTGGCCAACAGAGTGAGACTTCGTCTCAAAAAAAAAAGAAAGACATGCAGAAGCCCGATAATAAAACAGTCACAGGCCAAGGCCAGAGACACATATCTGGGGTCATCTTTCCACAGAGAGTAACATTACATAAGATGCTGTTGACATCTTTTGGCAGAGGCGAAGGGGGATTATCACGGGGGTCCCCTCGTAGGCTGGAAGAGTGATTGATGTTCAGGCGCAAATAACTATGGCTCATTCCAGTGGTTTGTCTCCAATGTTTTCTTTACAGAAATGAAAGGAATCAGGGCAGGGGACATTTCCAAAATATGTATCTTTCAACAGAAAAGAATAATTTGTTTAAATGACAGAAATTATTAGAAGATTACAGAAGGGAGAAATGGTTTGGTTAAATCTTTTTTTTTTTTTTTTTTGAGACAGAGTCTCACTCTGTCGCCCAGGCTGGAGCGCAGTGACGTGATCTCGGCTCACTGCAAGCTCCACCTCCCGAGTTCACGCCATTTTCCTGCCTCAGCCTCCCAAGTAGCTGGGACTACAGTCGCCTGCCACCACGCCCAGCTAATTTTTTGTATTTTTTGTAGAGATGGGGTTTCACCGTGTTAGCCAGGATGGTCTCGATCTTCTGACCTCCTGATCTGCCCGCCTCGGCCTCCCAAAGTGCTGGGATTACAGGCGTGAGCCACTGAACCCAGCCGGTTAAATATTAAGGGTCTCATTGTTTCAGAATTTTTGAAATGATTTATAAGAAAAAAAATTTTGAAAAATAAAGTGATTTTCAACACATTTTAAATAAAGCATGTAGATCCCTGAACACTAAATATGACCACACTGTTGAGTATTAAAAGTAGTGTTGAAAAATAATATTAGACTATAAAACTAAAAGCTAGGAGTGAAGGAAAAAATGGAAAAAAAATTAAATGTTTTTAAAAGGCAAGCTAAATGCAAGGGGTTTATTGGACTGATGCCCAGACCATCCATAGTGAACGGCAGCAAGTATCATTCGATCATACACAGAAAGAAAAATAGGTGGTGAGTGACGGAGGTGAGGAGGGACAGCTGGCAGTCATGACGACTGCAACACACTTCCCCAGAGAATCATAAGGAAGCTGGAAGCAAAGCCTTCTACATTCCTACACCCCTGGCTGACCGACCGAAAGATCTTCAAACCTGTAATTCTATACTTTAGTTTGCAAGGCAATCAAAGACTGGATTTCACTCACAATAGTCTTTCAATGTGACTTTTGTCCTACTGGATATGCTATAATAAAACCTAAGTTACAACGCAAAGAAAGAAATCAAAATGATCACTATAAAGTCCATTTCCTCTGCCAAGATGAGTGGAAGTATATGAAGTCAAATTTGAATCTGCATGGAGGATTGACAATATGTACAAACACGTAAGCCAAGGTGAGGACATAGTGAAGGAGTTAAAGGAATGGAGCAGTGACCTGGGAATTAGAAGTCGTGGGGCTTGGCCCCAGTGCCATTGGTACCAGTTGTGGGACCTAAGCAGACTGTGGCTCGCTTGGCCTTGATGTCCTGGTTGTTAAAATTGTAGGCTGGCTCAACATCCCAACAACCCTTCCTGGCTCCTCTTATGGTAACTTTTGCATAAGTGGAAACTGTAGAAAAGAGAACACAAAGCCTCTGACATGCAGATGGCAACGCTTTAATATCACAAACTCAGAGGTTCCAAATAGGCAACAGGCCCTGCAACCTAATCACCATCAGTAGGAAGGGCTAGTGGGCTGAGCACGGTGGCTCACAACTGTAATCCCAGCACTTTGGGAGGCCAAGGCAGGAGGACTGCTTGAGGTCAGGAGTTAAAGAGCTCTCTGGGCAACACAGTGAGATCATGTCTCTACAAAAAATTTTTAAAGTTAGCTGTGAGTGGTGACATATGCAGTCCCGTCTAATCGGAGCCCTTGAGTTCAAGGCTGCAATGAGCTATCATCACACCACTACACTCCAGCCAGGGTAACAGACAAAGACCTTGTCAAAAAAACCAACAAACAAACAAAAAACAAGAAGCAGCAGGAAGAAAGAAGAAGAAGAAAACTATACTAACACAAAAGTTGTCATATTTTGTAGCCTGGTCAACATAGCAAGACCCCTTCTCTAGGGGAAAAAAAAAATTGCCAGGCATGGTGGCATGCACCAGTAGTCTTAGTTACTAAGGAGGCTGAAGCAGAAGGATTGCTTGAGCCCACGAAATAATGGCTGTGTGACCCGAGATCATGCCACTGCACTCCAGCCTAGGTGACAGGGTAAGACCCTGGTCTCTAAAAAAAAAAAAAAAGACTTGTGGATACAGCTAAAGAAGTACTTGCAAGAAAATGTATGGCTTTAAATTCATTTCTGAGAAAAAAAGGTTAAAAATCAACAAGCTTCCAACTCAAGAAGCTAAAAACCATCAAATTAAATACAGAGAAAGTAGAAGGAAATAAATAAAAAGTTAGGTCAGCTGGGCACAGTAGCTCACACCTGTAATCCCCAGTACTTTGGGAGACCAAGGCGAGTGGATCACGAGGTCAGGAGATCGAGACCATCCTGGCTAACACAGTGAAACCCTGTCTCTACTAAAAATACAAAAAAAAAAAAAATTAGCCGGGTGTGGTGGCGGGCGCCTGTAGTCCCAGCTACTCAGGAGGCTGAGACAGGAGAATCGTGTGAACCCGGGAGGCGGAGCTTGCAGTGAGCTGAGATCTTGCCACTGCACTCCAGCCTGGGCAACAGAGCGAGATTCCCTGGGCCAATAGAGTGAGACTTTGTCTCACAAAACAACAACAACAACAAAATTATAAAATTGACAAAGTCCTTGCTTGTTTGTTCAATGGGGAGAAGGTGGGAAAACAAGATCACCAATATCAGTTATGAAAAAGAGGACGTAATTACAGAGATAAAGAATATTATAAACAATGTTTTTGCTAGCAAATTTGACAACTTAGATGAAGTGAACAAATTTCTTGAAAACCACAACTTATCAAATTTGACACAAGAGAAAATAAGTTCAATTGTATATATCTGAAAGCCACTAAAACATTTAATTTTTAATTTTCAAAATCAGTGTGTATGTGTGTGTGTGTGTGTGCATGTGTGTAAAATCTACACTTTAAAACCCTTCTACAGAGAAACCCAGGCTGGGCTCCAAAAGCTTAGCATTGACTTTAGCCTAAAGTTGTGCCTAACAACAGAGGGTCTGTGCAGCACTGACTTCATCTTGGCCCCCCGTACTTGCCCACTCTTCACGGTCTTTTGCCTCATTTCATTCTTTGTTTTATTCTGCTGTTTTGCATGCATCATTGTAAGTCACCGTGCAGCTTCTTTGCAACAAAGTGAAATATAGACATGCTATACTTAAAGATGGAGATACTATGAACACTGTACACTTACAGGCTACACTACATTTATTTTTTAAAATTTATTTCTACAATAATAAATTAACCTTACTTTGCTATAACTTGTTTAAAAACTAATTTTTAAAAACGTTTTGATTCTCATAACAGTTAGCTTAAAATACACCTTGTACAGCTGTACGAAAATATTTCCTTTCTTCATATGTCTATTCTATAAGCCATTTTAAAACCTTTCTATTACTTTCTAAACTTTTTTTATTAAAAACTAAGACACAAACACACACATCAGCTTTGGCCTACACAGGGTCAGGATCATCAATATCACTGTGTTCCATCTCCACATCTTATCCCACTAGAAAGTCCTCAGGGGAAATAAAATGGATGGAGCTGTCATCTCCTATGACCACAATGCATCCTTCTGGATTTCTCCTGAAGGACCTCCCTGAGGCTATTTAGCAAGTGCTGCTATTTTCAGAAATATGTCTTCAGTGGTTTGCTTGGTTTGTTTCTTTTTTACATCACAGATTTGCCTGCAAACAGATAATGCACCATGTACGTTCCTCTCTATTAATGAAAACCTTTCAGTGTTGGGCTCTAGGTCTTCAAACTTTTTAAGGAGCTTTCTGAGGTCTACAAAAGCTTCTGCCAAACCCTTCATTGTTACTTTTCTTAGGAGTTCTTTATTCTCCATTTCCTCTTCTCTTGCCTCTTCTTCAGCTATGCATTCCTGTTCTAGTACCAACAGCTCCTCATTCTTCAATTCCTCAAGAACCACCTCAAAGAGCTCCTCTACACCATCCTCATTTACACCTAGTTGCAGTCGTTTGCTATGACAACCACAGCCTTGGTTTTTGCAACCTCCTCATCCTGGCTAATCCTTTGAAGTCATAGACAAACCTCTTGAGTGTCTTCGTCCAGATTCCATTCATACACGCCTTGGTGACCATGCCAAAGTTCTTGATGCAGTCATAGTAAGGGAGGAGACCACCCTTCATATTGTCTTATGCCCAATTTCTGCCTCCAAAGAAAGAAGTAAAAACTAAAAGCCAGAAATGAAATCCACAGGCAGACAGCCTGGCGCTACCTGGCTGATCCACAGGCAGACAGCCTGGCCTGGTAGTTAAAGATCAACCCCTGACCTAACTGGTTATCTATAGATTCCAGACATTGTATGGAAAAGCATTGTAAAAATCCCTGTCCTGTTCTGTTCCGATCTGATTACTGGTGCATGCAGCCCCCAGTCACGTACCCCCTGCTTGCTCAATCGATCACCACCCTCTCACGCAGACCCCCTTAGAGTTGTGAGCCCTTAAAAGGGACAGGAATTGCTCACTAGGGGAGCTCAGCTCTTGAGACAGGAGTCTTGCCAATGCTCCCAGCCGAATAAACCCCTTCCTTCTTTAACTCGGTGTCTGAGGAGTTTTGTCTGCGGCTCGTCCTGCTACAGCAGATGTTGTAATCCTTCTAGAGTTGCATCAGTGTCTTCTCAGCAGCTTCCTCAGCCACAGCAATAGCCTAGGCAAAAGTCCTTCTCAGGTAGCAGGCCTTAAAGGCGCTATAAGTCCTTGGTCCATTGGTTGAATCAAAGAAGTGGTTTTGGAGGAGAAACACCACCTCAATATTGGGATGACGATCACCAATAAAGGGAGTATGTGCGGGAGCATTAAGGGTAAGCACAATCTTGAAAGGTACCGTACGTTCTTCTCCAAACAATGCTGGCAGCTTCATTACTTCCTGCTCTCCCAAAGCATTAACATGTATGTGGTTTTGGGTTTCCATGTGATATGGTTTGGCTGTGTCCCCACCCACATCTCATCTTGAATTGTAATCCTCATAATCCCCAGGTGTTGAGGGAGAAAACAGGTGGAGATGATTGGATCATGGGGGTGGTTTGCCCCATGCTGTTCTCACGACAGTGAGTTCTCATGACATCTGATGGTTTTACAAGCATCTCGCATTTCACCTGCTGGCACTCTCTCTCCTGGGGCCTTGTGAGGAAGGTACCTGCTTTTGCTTAGCCTTCTACCATGACTGTAAGTTTCCTGAGGCCTCCCCAGCCATGCAGAACTGTGAGTCAATTAAACCTCTTTTCTTTAATAAATTACCCAGTCTTGGGTATTTCTTTATAGCAGTATGAGAATGGACTAATAATACTGCATGGTACCAATTATGACTGTAATTCTCTATTACTTCTGTGCTCCAGTGCTTAGTTCTGTTTGGCTATAATTTTGTTGTTTCCAGGGACTTAATTACTTGGTCTATGACTTAATTACCTTGGATCCAATTACCAGGGGCTGAAGGGGACAATTTCCTAGTACAAATTTGGTTCTGTAGCTCTATCTCATAGGGCAGTGCCTCCAGGGAGTGAAACCACCTTTACAAGAGAAAATCATGATGGTGAAGGAGATCTGATCTAACCAACCCCCATCTTGCCTTTAACCTCCAAACTGCTCTTAATCATTCCTGGGCTCAGGCTAAGCTAACTTTAGGAGACATTTAGTTTACAGTTTAAATGATAATATCTCTTCCCCAAAACTAAACCGCCTTTGTAAAGCTAACGAAAGGCCATCAGGTAGAAAGATGAAGGGAGCCTGAGTTCTGCTCAGGAGAAGATGTGAATGGTTACCAGCCATTATTCCAGAGGTCACAAGATTTGAAATTTCCCCAACTACTCCTGCAGATAACATCACTATTGTAGAACCTAAGACTGGCCTTTTGAGATGTCCTTTCAGGTATTTGCATTTTTGACAACTGACACACTGGGACCATCAACTGGTCTTGTGGCCTCACCTAGAAGTAGACTCAGCACAGCATGCATGGGGACCATTTTCCACACCCCTATGATTGCATCCCCAACAAATCAGCAACACTCAAACTATCCTTGAAAAACTGTAGCCTCTGAACTTCCAGGGAGACTGATTTGCATAATAAAACTCTGGTCTCCCATTCAGCTGGCTCTGCATGACATTAAACTCTTTCTCTATTGCAATCCCCCTGTCTTGATAAATCAGCTCTATCTTGGCAGCAGGCAAGATGAACCCATTGCATGGTTATAGGGGCACCTCCCATGAGGGTGAAGGATTGGGAAAGCACCCATGTGCATCCACACAATGGCAGTGTGCCGGGGACTTAGCATGGCACACAGATTCCCTCACATAGAGTCTAAGGTCAAAGGAGGGGTTGGCCCTCGGAGTGGCCAGCCAGGTCCCACACTCACTCGCTCATGTGCTCCCTCCCTCAAGGGGCTGAGTGCAGTGGGCCGAGTAGACCCACCCCTGCTGCAAGTCTGGTAAAGGGGGTCGAAACAAATCCTGTGTCAGTATGGGATCTAATTGATATGGGGCAAATAACTGGAGGGCACAGCTAGGCAAGGGTCTCAGAGCAAGGTGAGGCACAAACAGTTCTGTGAGAAGCACCTGTGGGATCTATTGTCCTGAGAGAGCTGTTTACCCAGAGAAGCCTCCTGGTGTGCTGGGAAGGGGCTAGCCCAGCAGTCTATTGTTTGGATAAATGGACATTTAAGAGATTCCTGAAGAAAACAACAAGTTATTGACTGGTTTTATAGCCTTATCTTCCTGGACAAGAATTTCCTGCAACAAAGAGTTGAGAAAAGAAAAGAATTTTTATCTGAGGAATGCTAGTCCTTTTAATTATCAGGCCAAGAGAGACATTAAAATAAGATCACTGAAGTCCAGCAAGGAGGTGTGTGCCTGTAGTCCCAGCTACTCAGGAGGCTGAGGCAGGAGGATCACTTGAGCCCAGGAGTTCAAGACCTGCCTTGGCAACATAGCTAGACCCCGTATCATAAAAAATAAAAAAGAACATATAACAAGACCATAGTCACATCCTCCTTCCCCCTTGAGCTATATATTCATCTCTTAAAACTGTTTGCTATTGCCACAAGTAGCTATAAATTAACCTAATAATGCTGCAACTGACACTATAACCCACAGGCTACAGCTTAGCAATACATAGCCAATCACTAACCTATGTTATTTGTGTGAATCCCAAAGAGATTTCCTGACAAACCACTTTGTATCAGCCCACTCTCTGTCCCCATTTCCCTTTAAAAATCCACTTCTAATTGCTGCTAATTGGAGTGTATATTCAGGGTAACTTGAAACTATGCTCCCGGGTTGCAATCCTCAAGCTTGGCCCCAATACACTCCCTATTTATGTTAATTTTGCCCCAGGTTCTTCCTTTTAGGTCAACAGAATCAAGTCACATTGAAGTTGGCTTAGTCCTGACAGTCAGGTCATGGCACACCTAGGCATCCATGTTCTGGGTAGAGCTGTGTACGGAGGTCAGGGAAGCAGCTCATGGTACAGCCTTGCAGGCCACAGGCAGGACTTAATTTGGATTTTTTTCTGGGCTGCGAGTATTTCAAGCATACAAGTGATAAGAGTTTGCTAGGGCTGCTATAACGCAGTACCACACACTGGGTGGCTTAAAAAAAAAGGCATTTATTGTCTCTCAGTGCTGGGAGCAGAAAGTTTAAAAACAAGCTGTCAACAGGGTTGGTTCTTTGTGAACGCTGGGAGGAAAATGACACCAAATATTTCACCCCAAAATAGACTTCTTTGACATACTTCAAAATGGCTATTCAGAAGGCCTGTAAACACAAGAATTGCCCTGCAAATCCAGTCTCCCCTTTTGAGTTGGGGAGGGGGGAGGAGGTTTGCATCTGCAGAGGAAATAAAGTGAAGTAAACAACAGCTGTAAGAAGGCTTTCTCTGAAGCCCCCTTTGTCCGGATCGAGGAAAGATGACCTGAGAGTCTCAAACCTTTAAAATCTGACAAACACTTCCCATTGCCTCCCTACCCTCTATTCTTCCTGAGGGCTGCTACCTTGCTTTCCTCTGTATAACAAGACTGCCTTAGGTGCCAGGTCCCTACCCTCTATTCTTCCTGAGGGCTGCTACCTTGCTTTCCTCTGTATAACGAGACGGCCTTAGGTGCCAGGTCCCTACCCTCTATTCTTCCTGAGGGCTGCTACCTTGCTTTCCTCTGTATAACGAGACTGCCTTAGGTGCCAGGTCTCTACCCTCTATTCTTCCTGAGGGCTGCTACCTTGCTTTCCTCTGTATAACAAGACTGCCTTAGGTGCCAGGTCCCTACCCTCTATTCTTCCTGAGGGCTGCTACCTTGCTTTCCTCTGTATAACGAGACGGCCTTAGGTGCCAGGTCTCTACCCTCTATTCTTCCTGAGGGCTGCTACCTTGCTTTCCTCTGCATAACAAGACTGCCTTAGGTGCCAGGTCTCCTCTTCTCTCCTCCCATAACCTGTTTTGCTTCTTTCTGTAACCTCAAGATGGTATAAAAGCATCAACTGGCCTGGAGCGGTGGCTCATGCCTGTAATCTCAGCACTTTGGAAGGCCGAGACAGGCAGATAACTTGAGGTCAGGAGTCCAAGAACAGCCTGGAAAACATGGTGAAACCCTAAAAATACAAAAATTAGCTGGGCTTGGTGGCGCATGCCTGTAGTCCCAGCTACTTGGGAGGCTGAGGTGGGAGAATTCCTTGAACCTAGGAGGCAGAGGTTTCAGTGAGCCAGGATTGTACCACTGCACTCTGGCCTGGGCGACAGAGCCTTGAGACTCCATCTCAAAAAAAATAAAATCAAAAAAAGCATCATCCACCTGGCCATTTGAGTTTTTCATATTTTGTATGACTTCTGTGCCTGAATGCACGTTAATAAACATGCTTTTTTTTCCTTGTTGATCTGTCTATTCTCAGTGGTGTTTTTGTTTTTGTTTTGAGACGGAGTCTCGCTCTGTCACCAGGCTGGAGTACAGTGGCGCCATCTCAGCTCACTGCAATCTCCGCCTCCCGGGTTCAAGCGATTCCCCTGCCTCAGCCTCCCAAGTAGCTGGGATTACAGGCACGTGCCATCATGCCCGGCTAATTTTTTGTATTTTAGTAGAGACGGGGTTTCACCATGTTGGCCAAGATGGTCTTGATCTCCTGACCTTGTGATCCACCTGCCTCAGCCTCCCAATCCAGTTTGCTTTATAGAATCAAATCAGTGAAGTCTGAGGGGGAAAAATAAACCCTATAGAGGGAAGGATCTGTTCCAGGCCTCTCTCCTTGGCTTGTGGACAGCCCCCTTCTCCCTGCAACTCTTCACACCATCTTCCCCCTACATGTCTGTGTCTAAATGTCCTCTTCTCAGAAGGATTAGGGCCCATCCTAATGACCTAATGACCTAATTTTAATTTGAGTACCTCTGTGGAGACCATAGCCAAATAAGGTGAAGTGCTAAGGCAGGGCAGGGGGCTAGTACTTCACCATATGAGTTTGGGCTTTATAACATTGTGCCATTGTGCTTAAAAGACTATTTTCAAAAACAATAAAAAATTTAGGAAAGGTAGCATTGTTTTACTTTTTTATTTTTTCGTATCTTTCAGTTAGATTCCTGTACCTGCGTCTGCATTCAGTCTGCTGCCATGTTTTGTGCTTTGTTGTTGTTGTCATTTTTGGCTGAAGTATATAAAGACAATCCAGCCTTACATAGATTTGTAATTGGAAAAAGGGAGGGTTTTTTGGGGGGTGCAGGGGAACAGGGTCTCACTCTGTCCTCCAGGCTGGAGTACAGTGGCGTGATCTCAGCTCACTGCAACCTCCTGGGCTCAGGGGACCCTCCTATCTTAGCCTCCTGAGTAGCTAGATGAGACTACAGGTATGCACCACCACACATGGCTAATTTTTGTATTTTTTGTGGTGAAACATGGGGTTTCATCATGTTACCTAAGGTAGTCTCAAACTCCTCGGTTCAAACAATCTGCCCACTTTGGCCTCCCACAGTGCTGCGATTATAGGCATGAGCTACCTGTAGTGCCCAGCCTGGAAGGGGTATTTTTATAGCCTTTTCAGATAATGTGACTATTCTTCTTTCATATTACACTAAAACTCAGGAACTAGTAATTGCTTAAAAGTTAGTAGCCATGTAAAGTCTGAAATTATATCAATCAAATTTTTGTAGTTAAATTAAAACCTATTGGTATATCTTGTGCTTGCAAGAGCCATTTACCCATTCATCATTTTAAAATATCATGCATTATTTAAAAAACATTGGTTTGGTTTACTGCATTGTGCCAACCTTCCAAATTCTGACTCATTGCATCATACAGTATTGAAAAATCACAATGGTTGCTCTTACCACAGTCCTCATGAAAAAAGTCTTCAAGAATTGAGAAGGTGTCAAGCTCATAGAGCAATATGAGTTTTCCAAGATTCAAGTTTTCACTTGAAAGCTTCAATTTTATTGTTGGCAACATTACCCACTATTTTCTTTTGAAGTGAATTTGTTTTTGAAAAAAGTGTCTGCCAGACTCACCACTTTATCTGCTAGTTTTTCTTTCAAGCAAAAGTAATGTTCCACGAAAAAAGTAGCTCTCAGCTTGCAGCTCAGAGGTTGTTTCCTACAGGGGAGCTATTGAGCTTTGGTATGCTTCCCATGTGCTTCATGCAAGTTCCATTTAGTCACATGGAGTATTCATAACATGTGTACTCCACAGTTGACATTTAATAAAATTGAATTTTTTTTTTTTTTTTTTGCTATCACATTGAGGCTATTCTTAAGTGTTTTTTTGCCATGATCACATGGTGATGAACAACATGACGGTCACTAGTAGGTAACTTTCTGTGTCATTGCCTTACTCCCAGTGAGGTGCTAGTAGATTTACCTACCCCCGCTTTTTGCATCACCACTGTAAATCTAATAGTGAAAAGGCAAATGATGTCTCAGTATCACTGTGAAAACATTTTTCCCTTGGACCACCTGAAAGGGTCTTGAGGAGCCTGAAGGCTTCAAGGTCCACACTTCAAAAAAAACACAGCCCTAGACTGATGGTGACCCATTATGGGTGGGGTCAGCTTCCCCCTAGATCACATGGGCTCTGCTGGGAGGGGTGGCTGTCTGCATGACCATCTTAGTCACCTCAAGGAGGGAAGGGGCAAAGGATTGCCAAGCATCTACTGCGTAAGTAGATAGCTGTAACCTCTGGGTAAGAAAGTGGGATTGGGTGCAGCATGAGGGAAATGTCCACATTTCATTCAATATTCAAAACATAGGATTGCTTACACTTTTTATAACAGGAATGCCTTCTTGTTTTATCTGTGCAAACAGCAAAATAAAAGCATGAATGGGAAGTGACCAAAGTTTTTAGTTTTTACAGAAATAGGATCATAGTGCATGTATCATCCAGCAACTTGCTTTGTCACCTAGTGTCCTGGAGATCTGTCCACGACTACGCATTTAGTGCTACTTATTCCTGTCCACCTGCTGCATACCATTTCACTTATCAGTACTGTGTATCCACAAAGCCATTCTGCTACTGATGTGCAGTTAGGTAGATGGACTCATTAAAAGGGTATCTGTCTGTATTAGGCTGTTCTTGCATTGCTATAAAGAAATACCTGAGAGTGGGTAATTTATAAAGAAAAGTGGTTTAATTGGCTCATGGTTTGGCTGGCTGTACAGGAAGCATAGTGCTGGCATCTGCTCAGCTTCTGCGGAAGCCTCAGGAAACTTACAATCATGGTGAAAGGAAAAGGGAGAGCAGGAGCAAGAGTGAGTGGGGAGGTGCTACATGGTTTTCAACCACCAGATCTCACAAGAATCACTCACTATCCTGAGGACAGTGCCAAGAGCGATGGTGATAACTATTCATGAGAAAACTGCCCCTGTGATCCAATCGCCTGGCACCAGGCCCCACCTCCAACACTGGGGGTTAAGACTGATAATGAGATTTGGGTGGGGACACAGATCCAAACCATATGGCTGTCCATTCTTAGAACATACTGTCAAACTTCCTTCCAAGAACACTGTACATGAGGGATTCATTTTTCTCTCCATACATGGTCACCACCAAAGGCTAAGCTACTATCATCCTCTCTAGCTGGGAGTCTAGCTATAGTCTCCAAACTGTTTAAAATATACTCTCCACAATGCCTGAACAACTTTTAAAAAGATCAAATATAAGCATGTCACTCCTCTCCTTAAAATCTCAGTAGCTTCCCTGTCCTTTGGGATAAATTCTAAAATCCTTATGTGTCTCCCAAGACCCTGCTGTCATCTGGTTCTTGCCTATCTTTCCAGACTCAATCCCTAGCATCCTTGTCTCCTTCCCTTACCCCAATTATTTCTGTAAAAACAATCTTCAAATGGAGGCATGCGTATCCCTGAGAATATGGACACGTGGTCATGAGGAGTTTCAAGGGATTCAGTTTTCAGATCCCAACTCTTCTAAAAGTGATCTGCCTGAGGACTCCTGCAGTCCAGGCCCACCTGGCATTTCATAATGGCTCCTCTCCCACCTGGCACATCCTAAATCTTACTACATTGTGCTGCCCTGCTGAGGTAGAAAGGTGTAATAAACCTTAGGACACCAACAGAGATAACTTATTTAAGAGATGCATTTCTTGTAACTTTTTTTTTTTTTTTGCCTACAATTCCTTATCAGATTTCGTGAAACACATTGATTAAACTGTGTATTGCTAATAATAGTAACAGTTCAATCCAGAAGAAAATTTGCTTCTTAGGACCCTAATGATACAGTCTGATCAATAAAAAACTTTGAAGGATAGAGCATATTCAATTACGATAGAATCCTGTGGTAGAAGTGAAATAAAAATATTTTCAGGGAGAAAAATAATCAATGCAAAATTTTCAACTGGTCAAAGGCTTAAGTATTTTTGAAATGAATGATGGGGTGGATAGTAAATCACTATGATATTTATAACTCACTGCATACATTTAAAAAATTTCTGTAATCACTTTATTTTCAAAACATCATTCATAACTCATCAGAACTTCGTAACTACTTAAATTTATAATTAAAAGCCTTTTTAAATTTATAATTAAAAGCCCCCCTCTCCCCACCTTTTTTTTTTCTTTGAGATGGACGCTTTCTCTTTTGCCTAGGCTGGATTGCAGTGACGCGATCATGGCTCATAGCAGCTTTGAACTCCTGGGCTCAAGCAATCCTCCCAACTCAGCCTCCTGAGTAGCTGGGGCTACAGGCATGCACAATCACACCCAGCTAATTAAAAAAATATATTTGTAGAGATGTAGGCCTCACTCTACAAATCGCTTAAGTGATCCTTCCTCCTTGGCATCCTGAAGTGCTGGAATTACAGGTATAGGCCACCATGCCCAGCTGATAAAAACATTTAAATATCAGTTTAAGAATGTGTGATGGGAATACACAGTATTCTTTCAAGGGGCATCTCAACAAATTTTAAAAAGAAAATTGTGGCCCACTCCAGTGCTATGCATGAGAATATGCTGTTTTCTCAGCTTCAGGCGTTCAAATGTGCCATTCTCCCATGGAAAGCCCACTAAGTCCCTCAAGCTTCACCTGAAATACCATTTCACTGAGAAGTCTTCCTTGTCTCCAGACTAAATTAGATTGCCTTGATATATGCTCCCATAGAACCATGTATGTCCCCTTTTCATCCCACAGGTAACTACTTTTTAAATGTTGTACAAGGAAGGCATAGACAGAATTCACCTTTCACTGTTCCACTGGTGCCCAGCAGGGTATGCAAAGGAGGAAGTCAGCTGTGCTCTGAAAGAAGCACCATTCCAGTAAAGGTGAGGAAAAGGTCATCAGACTGCAAGGGCTCAACAAAAGTACAAGGTAAGGAGGCAGAGGGTGTGGGCTGATTATCAACTAAGAGGTTTGCACGGAAAAAGGACAAAAAAAAAAAAACAACAACAGAAAAACAGGGCCAGGTAGTGGCAGAAAGAGAGGGTGGATCTGTGACTGTTCACAGGAAGAGAGGAGTGGGAGCAGGACAGAGAATAACTGATAGTCAGGAGCTGGGTTTGGAGATAAAGAGGGAACAAGAGAAAGTTAAGTTCTGTGTTTTCATGGCAAACATTGCACAAAAGTTTACAAGTTGGTGACTAACAGTAACCTGGGGTGATTCACAGTAACAAATTTACACATAAACACATCTTTACTGACTTTATACACAGCAATCCTAACGTGAACACAGAACCTGCTTTATCTTTTCGCACACTGTTCTAGTGTAGAGATGTCTGGTCTCAGTTAAAGAAAGCATAAGGAGCATTAGTTGTGCACACTGTCCACACCCGTGACTTTTTTCCACCAGTACTAAACCTAGTGCTTCTTACAGTACAGGGCAATGACAGCCACAGAAAGAGAGAAGCTCCTTCTACTGTGTAATGCTTCCTGCTGGCCTTCAAATACTTGTTACTTGAGAGATCTCCATTCACCTGGCTTTGTCCCCAAAGGTTACCATCTACCAATGATGTTGTTATTTGATGTTAATCATGTATAAAGAAAGTAGCTACCATCCTGGCCCTGATTAGAATTTCCCACTGAAATGCCGTCCTGCCTAAAGGTAGCACAGGCTTCCATTATGGTGGTGGTGGTGGTGGGGGGAATATATATATGGTAAAGCATTCGGCATTCTTTTAAAGTACAACTATCCTTGAAAAGGGTTACATATTAAACCATTTTTACTACAGCCAAAGGGGAGGAGAAAGATCCAAAAGCCCTGTGGATCTGCTTTAACATCAACAAAACAGTTATCCAGCCTTCCTAGCTTTTAGTGAAGGCTACAAAACTATGCTTTTTATGGATTACGCATGTGCACGCAACTACTTTAATTACTACAGAAAAAAACGAGGCTCCTTATTTAAAAAAAATCAGAAACAAGTCCAACAGACTCTGAGGAAATGAAGCAAGAGTGAATTCTGAAAAGGTCTAATAAACAGTATGGAAATATCCTTGTGCGGTTGTTCTTCAGCTATGCATAAACATGTAATTATCATCATTACTGTGATGGGGAAAAACACGGACCCTAATTCTGAAACACCCTGGTAGCGAGAGACGGGCAGGAGGGGCTGCTGCGCACTCAGAGGGGAGGCTGAGGAGGCGGCGTCCCCTTGCAAAGGACTGGCAGTGAGCAGATGGGGACACTCGAGCTGCCCCGCGACCTGGGCCGAGCTGCCTACAACCTGGGCCCAGGTGCCTGCAAGAATTAGACCTCCGATAACGCTGACACCCCCTTTCTCACTGCTCTAATTGTGTGCATCCCGGCGCCCAGGGGCTTGTGAGCAGCAGGTGCGCGTTCCAGGCAGCTCCAGCGACCCTTAAACCTGCCCGCGCGCACGTCCGGCCGGAGGGAGCAGAACAAGAGGCACCCGGACCCTCCTCCGGCCAGCACCCACCTTCACCCAGCTCCGTCAGTCACCACCATCTCCCTTCCCGCGTCCGCAGCCGGCCCAGCTGGGGAGCATGCGCAGTGGCCGGAGCCGGGTTGCCCGCGCGCCCAGCAGGTAGCTGTACTTCAACTGTCGGCCCAAACCAACCAATCAAGAGACGTGTTATTGCCGCCGAGGTGGAACTATGGCAACGGGCGACCAATCAGAAGGCGCGTTATTGCCGCGGAGCCCCCTGCCCCGGCAGGGGGATGTGGCGATGGGTGAGGGTCATGGGGTGTGAGCGTCCCTGAGCCATCGATCCGGGAGGGCCGCGGGTTCCCTTGCTTTGCCGCCGCGAGCGGCGCACGTAGACCCGCACTCGCCTACCCGGCCCCCGGCGGCGGCGCGGCCCATGCGGCTGGGGGCGGAGGCTGGGAGCGGGTGGCGGGCGCGGCGGCCCGGGCCCGGGCGGTGATTGGCCGCCTGCTGGCCGCGACTGAGGCCCGGGCGGCGGGCGGGGAGCGCAGGCGGAGCTCGCTGCCGCCGAGCTGAGAAGATGCTGCTGTCCCTGGTGCTCCACACGTACTCCATGCGCTACCTGCTGCCCAGCGTCGTGCTCCTGGGCACGGCGCCCACCTACGTGCTGGCCTGGGGGGTCTGGCGGCTGCTCTCCGCCTTCCTGCCCGCCCGCTTCTACCAAGCGCTGGACGACCGGCTCTACTGCGTCTACCAGAGCATGGTGCTCTTCTTCTTCGAGAATTACACCGGGGTCCAGGTGAGCCGCCTCCCGCTCCCGGGTCTCGGCGTCCACCCGAGCTCCCGAGGGCGCGGACCTCTCCGCTCCCCCACAGCTGGCGAGGGTCACCCGGCCGGCCCGGCGGACCCAGCACGGAGAGCACGTGCCGCCTCCCCGCCTTCCTCTCCGCCTGCTTCCTGCCGTTCTGCCGAGATCGCGCTCTAGGAAGCTGTGGCTGCTTCGTCCTGAGGCTACGAGTGGGACCCGCCGCCCCTTTCCCCGCCCCTCGCCTGGGTCTGATGCTGCTTAGCAAAGTGGGTGCAGATGCACGTTTTAAATAATAGGGCACGCGTTTAGCAGTTTCTGGCCTTTGGTCCAAAGAGGTGGTCATGTTGGAAGAGATCGGAGACGTCTACCCTCCGAAGTGCGCTTTTACAGTGACCTCTTGAAACAGAAGTACAATTCGGTCTTGTGTGCTTTCCCCTGGACAAGTGAAAGCTGGGCGAGGAAATGAATACATTTGTTACCGTAGAAGCCTAACTAGATACAATTCTTGCCAACTTTAACTGGGCTTGAATGTGTGGGTGATCTGTTGTCTGATTACTTTCTTTCTGTTACTGTTTCTCTGTAGAGATTGGATTCGTAGATTAAACTTGAGAAACAAACCATCTTTAACAGTAGGTATTTGAAGTGTTATTAAAAAAAAGGTGATTTTTTTCTTTTATTTCTCAGTTTGAAAGAACAGCTTTATTCTTGGTTATTCCTAATGTCCACCTAGTTCTCTTTTACTTTTCTTGGTAGGGTTAGGGTGGGATGGGGAAAATGGGACGGTATCATTTTGTCTTTTTAACTTTTTTTTTTTCCACCTACAGCAGCTGTTTTTACCCTGTGGTCAGTCAGCTACTATATTTAGTTTGCAGTTGCACTGCTGATCGACCCTTGATGGCCCCAGTTGGAAGTTGTTTGGGGGGAAGGAACTAGAAGAGGCCAGGGCCTCCATTTAAACCAGTGTCTGTAAGTGTCTCCTTGGAAAGAAAAAAAGATACTGTTCCAGATCATGGTTTCCTGGTAATTGACGTTTAAAATGAGCCTCATTTAAAAATTTCAATAATTCAGGCTAATTTTTTCCCTTTATATGGTAACTCCACCAAGTTTGTCTAAATGTATGATTTTTATCATGATTAAGTTTTTACTTCCACATCATGTGACAACTGGCCTGGGATGGGATATAAGCTCAGAACACAAAGTCATTCACCTCTTAAAAAAATAATTCTATCTGTGGCGGGTTATGTTATTTTTGTTCAAAGCGTACACAATATGATGCAGAATACACCATTGAAGGATTTTTTGGTTTGGCACGTTCTTATTTTTTTAAATGGCTGTAAAACCTAGCAGTGTTTCTGAAATTGCATACCTTACCTGATGTTCAGAGCTCCAATTTACTTCTTTATTTCCCAGCAAGTGATTTTGAAAACATTTAATCTAATCATTCCCCCCACCGTCTATTCAAATCAAAGGAACTGGCATCCAGCACTAATTTTCATGCATTTATGAAAGGATGCCTGAGGACCCTTAAGTATAATTCAAAATTTTGTTTAATGTGTGTTCCTTGATGAAGTTCTTTAGGAATCCTAGAACTAACTGATTGCCCACTGATCATCAAATGCAAGTTATGAACATTTAATAAAAATTTAAAACCAAGAGTTTCTTGTTCCTGCATTTTTATTTTTATTGTATGGAGGGGACAAATAATTATTTTCTGTTTAGTAACGGAGAGCAGGGTATTTTGAATTTATTAGGGTCTTTTTCTGGAATCTGGGTTTCCTGTGTACACAAAGCTACCTTTCAATATTTTTTATTGTTTCTGTTAAGATTAAATCAATAGAGGAATAAATAGCTATCTTCAAACATAAGACCCAAAGGAAAAAGATTTATAGTGATGTTCTGTCACCTTATTTTTTACCTATGACTTTGTACCATTAACTTTGTCACTGAGATGTTTTGATTAAAATTTTTAGCTTGCTTTTCTTGTTTTGTTAGGACACTCTTTTTTTCTTGAGTTGTTTTTATCAGCTTTCGTTTGCAAGGCTAGTGATGATTCTCTTGTTCTGTATAAAGTATTGTTGACTCATTTCTGAAGGGAGTTTTAGTAATTTAAGAGGTTATAAGTTTTTAAATAAAAGGTTTATTAATTTATATACATTAAAGAGGCATTTTAAAATAAATTTTTTTTAAATGACATTTTTACACCTTTCAACTCTAGGTTTAAAAAATAAGTGGTTCACAGTAGTTCTTGCAGAAGAATATTTTCTTTTACATAGAATTTTTAAGCTGAAGAGAAGTAGTAGTACGTCCATGAGATTTATGATCTGTGCTTGGCAGGTAAACCTGCTTCCAACAAATTTAGTTGGATTTTTCTTGGATTCTGGGTAAATACCTTTTTCTTCCCCAATTTCACTACTTTATTTTCATATGTATCTCTGAGATAGAGAAATATTTCAGTCAGTGCTGCTAAAATTGTTCCTTATAACTCGTTTATCCTTTTAGGTCTTTCCAGAATCTCTCATTGGTACTGAAACTCAAATGGGTACTTTCTTCACCATTTATTTCTTTAGAATAAGTAATAAGAATTTTATAAGCTCTTTTATATTTCACGTAATTCGAGACTCATTGAAAATCCAGTTAAGTCTCTCTACTGTGTTGAGAGGCATTCATTCAAGTACCTGGGTTACTTTCCTGTGCTGCCAAAACATATCACCTCAAACTAAGCGGCTTAATATAATAGAACTTAAGTTCTCGTGATTCTGGAGGCCAGCAGTTTGAAATCAAGGTGTAGGCTCAATTTTACTCCCTCTGGAGGCCTTAGGGGGAATCCGTTCTTGTGGGTTTCAACTTCTGGTGACTGGTGGCATTCCTTGGCTTGGGGCCCCATCACTTCAACCTCTGCCTTACAGTCCTTGCTGCCACCTCTTCTGTCTCACATCTCACTCTCCCTTTCTCTTAGAAGGATGCTTGTCATTGGGTTTAGAGCCCACCTGGATATTCCGGGATGATCTCTTCATCTCAAGATCCTTAATTATAACTGCAAAGAGCCTTTTTCCAAATAAGAAAACATTCACAGGTTCCAGGGCTTAGGATGTGGACACATTTTTTGAGGGGCTGCCCTTCAATCCACCACAATAATGAACTCCATAGTTCTGCCTATTCAGTATTTTGTAGTTATTTCGTAGTTTAACTTGCCTTATTTCTTTAGGTATTTACATATTAAAGCACTTTGGTCTCTGCTTTCTTTAACAGAGAACCTGGTTTTCTGTAATAAGTTTACTTACTTTCCCATAATCTTTTAGTTTCTTATTTACAGATTTACCTTCACATATCCCTTAAGTAGAACATTTGATTAACTGTTTTATTTTCGGAACAAATCTGTGTTCTGTATAATAACCAACTTATTCATATTTCGGTATTCTTTTAATTCTTAACTGATTCTGAAATTACCATCTTGTGATTATATATATATATATATATATATATATGGAAATAACTGAAATCTTGATAAATTAAAGGTGATATAACTTCTAAGACAATTAATTATGTATGATGTGGTGAATATACTGGTGTTTGGTTTGTATGCCACTTAAAAGCCCTATCTATAGGATAGGAAGTAACTTGAATGTGGAATGCTTAGAGACTCAGAATAAGAGGCCGTATGTATATCCTTGACCTGGAGTTTAAGGAAAACTTATGGGAAATTAAAAGGAAAGTTGGAGTACTGACAGAGGAGTGGGTAGGACTCATGAAAAAGGAATGAAGTTACCTTAAATTCTATCATCGTGAGTTAACGTGAAACTAGATTTATCTTAGTTTATAGCCTAGAATTCTATCCTAGGAATCTAGATATATCCTAAATGTTGAGATAGCTGCATAAACAATAACTGTAATCGTTATGATAAATAATGAAAAATCTTTTTAGCCTTTTTTTGAAGCTGATAAATGTTAATAGGATGTCTTCAAATGTCAGAATTCTTTTTTCTTTGCTTCTTTTTTAAAAAATTTCTTTTCCCCCATTCCTATGCAATACACTGAAAACTGATCATTGAAATTTGTAGGCCAAAAAATTAATCAACACGTAATAGATTGGGGTTTGGGTTTTTTTGAGTCAGGGTCTTCTTCTGTCACCCAGGCTCTGGTGCGGTGGCACCATCATGGCTTATTGCAGCCTTGAATGCCTGGGTTCAAGTGATCCTCCGGAGCAGCTGCTGTGCCATTATTTCTAGCTAATTTTTAAAAGTTTTTGTAGAAATGGGGTCTTTCTGTGTTGCCCAGGCTGGTCTTGAATTCCTGGCCTCAGGTGATCCTTCTGCCTTGGCCTCCCAAAGTGCTGGGATTACAGGTGTGAGCCACCATGCCTAGCCCCTAATAAATATTTTAATTACCGATTTATCTTGCTTAAATCAGTTGGTAACACTTGGAATTTACTTCAGAATATATTTTACATTAGTGGCTCTCACTGCTAATTCCCCCTTCTCCAAATGCTAATGTAATATAACAATAAAATGCACAGTTCTTAAGTTTATATAAAATAAACAGGTTTTCAGTTGACCTGCTTTAAGTGTAAAATAGTGTGAAAAACACAAGAAAGAAGATAAAGAATTTAAGATTTTGACATTTCTCTAATATGCCCTTAACTTCTCCAAGGATTCATACTTTTTTTTGTAAGACAGAATCTCACACTGTTGCCCAAACCAGAGGTGCAGTGGTGCAGTCTCCACTCACTGCAACCTCTGCCCCCGGGCTCAAGCGGTCCTCCCACCTCAGCCTCCTGAGTAGCTGGGACTACAGGTACACAGCACCATGCCCAGCTAATTTTTTTTTTGGTATTTTTTAGTGGGGGTAGAGACGAGATTTTGCCATATTGCCCAGTCTGGTTTTGAGCTCCTGGGCTCAAGTGATCCGTCTTTGATCCACCATGCTTAGCTGATTCATACTCTTAACTGAAACATTGTTCCAAGTTCCTCAGAAACAGTCAAGGCTTTTTATCTAGAGAACATTTATAACTGGATCTTTCTTTGTGTAGCACTGATTCATCAAACTAATCCTAAACTCCTAATGAGTTAAATTTATATTCTGAATCTTGCTGTAAAAGCAGCCATTCATTAGAATGAAACATGTTTACTTAGAATTGGAGAAGGGAGCTTATAAGTCATCTAGTCTACTCCCTTTTATGACACTTCTACATATTTTCTGCACTTCTGCCAAAATGTTGCCCAGCGTCGTCTCTGATACCTATAGTCCTAACAAGAATATGAATCGTACCTTGTATCCTTAATTTTACTCTTCTCTGCTTATTTGCCATTCATGTGAAGACCTTAAATAGATCTTAAATTGCTTCCTTCACTTTAGCTGAGAGTAATAGGACTGTGTAGGTTTGGGTGTGTTTCTGCATTTGCTTATTTAAGCAGGATAATAAAAACTTTTACTATAGGAAATTAAACATTTCCCAATCAAATACAATTCCAGTCTAACACAATTAAATTCTGGTTAGGGAACTGCTTAACTTACTAGACTTATAGGAAAATCCTAAAAAAATGTAACTAGAACTCTATTTTTACACTTTATAAATATAAACCTCTGTGAACAAACCAGTTATTTCAGGTTGCATTTGTGTATAGTTTTTTAATGCCTGATTTTTCTATTTTAGAATCACAGATGCAATTATACATTCAAACACTGCCACAATACTTTGAGAAAGTTAAAGTTTCCCCTACTCGTACACTGCGTACACCTTTCCTAGGTACGTGCCAGTTTGGTGTGTAACTTTAGATTTCTTCCAAGAGCTTTTGAGTAAGTGTTTGAATTGTGGGAAGGTTCTTTAGTTAAATGAACTTCTTAGAGATGAGTTTTTTAGTACAGTAGCACGAAATATACCTGCGTACCTATGGGGATACCTCTGTGCCATTGCGATGGAAGGCACGGGAAAACAGCACTCTGTATATACCTAGTTTACTTTCCCTCTTTTGTATATTTGTCTGATTTTGTGGAGCTGATGCTTCTCAAGTGGAATCAGAAGTTAATTTTTCCTTTACTATTTTCTCATTTTATTATGGTTTCTTAACTAGAGGTTGATGTTAGTAGTTGGACCATTCAATAGTAAGTAATGACTTTTCAGTAAGGGATCTCTAGAACCTAGATCCCTTAACTCCTGCAATATTCCCGTGTGCACATTGTTCCAGGTGCTGTCCTGGGTACCAAGGGATACAATGTTTGATAGACAATGTACCTGCCATTATGGAGGTCACATTCTAGTGTGGGAAGACAAACAATAACAAGAAAATGAAAATTTACTGTGCCATGCCAGGTTGTTTAGCCTGGTGGGTGAGAGGTAGGGGTTTGGAAAATCTTACTGAGCAAGTGACATTCGTGTGGAGCTCTGTAAAAGGGCCAGCTTGAAAGGTAATGTAGTCATCCAGGTGAGAAATGATGGTTAGGGGAGTGGAAAGAGTGGATGTTAAGATTGAAAAGAATTCCAAATCTATTTTAGTGGTAGCTGATAGGGCTTTGTGATTGAATGTGGAGGAAAAAGAAGAGGGTGGGTTAGTAACACACTCATTCACAGTTAGTGAGTGCTGCTGTGTGCAAGTATTGTTCTATTATGTAAATAATTCCATCATTACAAAGTAGGCACCATTCTTCCTCTTTTACAGACAAGGAAAAGGGAACACCCATGGTTCACATCTGTAGTAGCCTAGCCAGGAGTTTCAGGCACTCATTTTCTGAAGATGCTCTGCCTGGCAATGTGGTTATATTGGTTGAAATGAGACCCCTACTCTCAAGGTATTCATCTAGGAAAGACATGAACTGCCAATTACAATATAGGATAACACTGAAATTAGAGACGTGTTTATTAACTTTGCCATACAGAGGTAAAGTAACTCTTTAAAGTAACTCTTTGCTTGGGTTAGTGGAGAAGGCTATAAAAATTACTTGGAGTTTTTACTTTGAACATGCGTAATTAACATGGAATGTTTAGGGAAAAGAGGTTTTCAATTGATAACATAATAAACATGAGGAGTTTGAAGCATGGCATTCAAGGTTTTCTAAATTCTGCCCCGGTTAACTTTTCCATTCGTTGGTTTCATTCTAGTCTAGCTTTTCCTTCTGGGCCGCCCCTCCCCACATTAGACCGCTCCTCTCTGGAATTCCAACTCAAGCCCTTGCTTTTCTCCATCTGTCATGATGTTACCCCATCTCATTGTCAGGGTAACTTTTATGTAATATTAACATATATAATTCTGATATAACATTAGCGTATTTTAATGTATGGATCATCTCCTCTGCAACATTGTAACCTCTTGGAGATGGCAATAATGGGAAGAATGACTTGATTTTACTTTTTCTTTTAACAAAAATGGTGGAGTAGTCTGGGCACGGTGTGGCTCATGCCTGTAATCCCAGCATTTTGGGAGGCCAAGGAGGGTGGATCACTTGAGGTCAGGCATTCGAGACCAGTCTGGCCAACATTGTGAAACCCCATCTCTACCAGAAAAATACAAACACTTACTGGGCATGGTGGTGTGTGCCTGTAGTCCTAGCTACTCAGGAGGCTGAGGTGGGAGAATCACTTGAACATGGGAGGTGGAGGCTCCAGCTTGGGCGACAGAGTGAGACCCTGTCTCAAAAGAAAAAAAAGGTAAAAGGGCCAGGTGCGGAGGCTCACGCTGGTAATCCAAGCACTTTGGGAGGCTGAGGCAATGGATCACCTGAGGTCGGGAGTTCGAGATCAGCCTGACCAACATGGAGAAACCCCTTCTCTACTAAAAATACAAAATTAGCCGGGCGTGGTGGTGCCTGCCTGTAATCTCAGCTACTTGGGAGGCTGAGGCAGGAGAATCACTTGAACCCAGGAGACAGAGGTTGCGGTGAGCCAAGATGGCACCATTGCACTCCAGACTGGGCAACAAGAGCGAAATTCCATCTCAAAACAAACAAACAAACAAAACAAAACAGAGAGAAAAGGCAGAGTACTGTAGGGAATTCTAGTCTGTGTTTCTGTGGAAATTATATGAATCTCACTTTTAAGGGATGGAGATTTTTGAATGGCATAACTAGTTGATAAGTTTTGCTCTAACAGGGTACACAAGTCTAGTGAGTCCGATTCATTCTTTCCTTAAATAGATGAAGGAGGAAGAAACATGACTCCACCCTCAAGAGTAAGGCAGAATGAGCAAAGTCAGAGAAGTTAAAAAAGAATTCTCACGCAGCCAGCAGTGCAGAGAAACCTTGGTTTAGTTGTGAATCAAAACCAGTACTTTTTGAAATTTTTGAGCCTATGCAATTCTCCAACCTTTTATGTTGTTTCCTCTATTTCTCTGTAGGCACCAGAAATCAAAACCCCAAATAAGAAAGTGTTACTTGAAGATTTTAGAGTACTTATTTGTGTATAAGTGTAAGTAATATTTGGAAGATGACGTTACTGTGCTCCTCCAGCTTGGCATGAGAATTCCAGGGGCGGAAAGAAAGGAGGGTGATGGTACCTGGAAAGGAGAGTCGTGTTAAGTCCCAGCCACATATTAAGTGCTAACCACCTACTGTTAAAAGGTGTAATGTTCTAGACTGACAAAATACATAGTCTCTACCCTAAAGTAACACATAATTTAGCAGTGCAGAAAGATGTCACTTAAAAGAAAACTTGAATATATGCTGAGATAGTTCACAAATTAAAGAAATGAACAAAGAACTGAGGAAATAAAGGAGGAATACAACTGTGTCCAAATGAATACTTAACTGGGTGGGAGCTGTTGCATATGTAAGCAGGTGGTTCACCTAAAAGTTGGATGTAACGTAGTTAACGCCAGCTCTTGGTGCACTTACATATTGCATTGCTTCCGGGCTTAATTTGTGTTCATATAGGAATAAATTTTTTGTTGGTTTTTAATTTTATTTTACGGGTTCCTTGTAATTCCGTGGTTGATATTCAAAGTGAAAAAAATTACATAAGCTTCTAATATATAAGAAGTCTTCTCACTTGACATTTTTTATTTGGAATTTTTGCAGAGAGTAGTTTTGTCACAGTCAAAAGATTTTGGGATCTTGCAGTGAGAAACCTAGGTGTAATTCCTATTTCTCTGCCATTCCGTATGTCATCTGGAGTAAGTGTCAACTTCTCAGTCTCAAGATTCTCGTCCTTAAATGGAATACTTTTTGTCATGCTCTTTTGAAGACAAAATGAGATAATACGTGAAACTGCCTAGCTCAGTGAATGGTACATCATAGATACTCAGAAAAAACACACCCTCTAAAATAAGAACAGTACCAAAAGACAGGATGTAAAATAAGGGCAGTACCAAAAGACACATGCATGCTGAGTGTATGAGAAAGAACTTCGTGGCCTTCTTGGGTGGCACAGGCCATGGCAGTTCCACAGCATGACGTGGTTGCTGTGGGCGGTAGAGCAGACATGCCGCTGCCCGTCACTGCCTGGCTTTGATGCTTGCTTTCTTCAGCTGAGAGGACGCAGCTGTGATATGAAGGTCTTGTGTGTACAGCCGTGACCTCACATTTCCAATTTCCTGCTGGCAGAACCCACAGTCTACAACATACGAGCACCAGAGTTGACGTGAGACAGACAGCATACAGAGGCTTGTAACATCCTTCTGGAAAACACTGTGTAAGCTTTCAGTGTGAATAAACATGATCAGTGGCAAGTTCTGTTAGATGTAGTCTGCAAGCATCCTGATTTTACTGGGCAAGACTATGTTGATTTACAGGCGGCTGATGATTCCATGGATAGCCCACTACTAGTATTTTTACAAATTTAACAAGACATTCTTACTGGAAGATTGCCCTGTTCTTATGATACTGCTGCCCTTTTAGCTTCATTTGCTGTTCAGACTAAACTTGGAGACTATAGTCAGTCAGAGAACTTGCTAGGCCACCTCTCAGGTTATTCTTTCATTCCTGATCATCCTCAAAATTTTGAAAAAGAAATTGTAAAAATTACATCAGCAACATATAGGCTTATGTCCTTGAGAAGCAGCAGTTAATTACCTAAACACAGCAAGTACCTTAGAACTCTGTGGAGTTGAATTCCACTATGCAAGGGATCAAGTAACAATAAAATTATGATTGGAATGATGTCAAGAGGAATTCTGATTTATAACAGGCTACGAATGAGTACCTTTCCATGGTCGAAGATTGTAAAAATTTGTTTTAAGTGCAAACAGTTTTTTATTCAGCTTTGAAAATGACTTGCATAAATCTGGAGAAAGATTATCAGGATTTAATATGGTGAATTATATAGCATGTAAACATTTGTGGAAAGCAAGTTTAGAACATCACATATTCTTCCGTTTGGACAGACCACTTCCAACTAGAAAGAATTTTTTTGCACATTATTTTACATTAGGTTCAAAATTCCTAATGCGTGGTGGGAGAACTGAAGTTCAATTAGTTCAGTATGGCAAAGAAAAGGCAAATAAAGACAGACTACTTGCAGGATCCTCAAGTAAGCCATTGACGTGGAAATTAATAGTTTGGGAAGTAGTAAGCAGGAATTCAATATCTGATGAAAAGATTAGAAACATAAAGCCTTCCATCACAATTCCCACCCGGAACAGGAATTCCTACTCATCAAAATTCTGCATTCATACAAGAGGGAACCTGATTATGACCATCTTCTGTTGGTCATTTGGTAGATTATGTGGTTCACACTTCCAAATATTTGCAAATCAGAGATCACCATTATCAGCACAAGCTAATAGCATCATTCTGGAATCATCACTATTACAGGACACCCCTGGAGATGGGTAGCCTCCAGCTTTACCACCCAAACAAGCTAAGAAAAACTGTTGGATCCGAATTCATTATTTACATTTTCAACAAGATCTGGAAGATCATATTAATGAAACGTTGATGTTCTATCTTCTCTTAAAAAATCTGCTCCTAATGGTGGTATTCTACATGATAATCGTGTTCTAATCCGAGTGAACCTGATGAAAATGGAAGGTTTGGAGTCAATGCAAAGGGGGATATGATCAGAAGATGTCTGTGATCGTGTCCTGAGAAGCACCAGGAACACCTTTGACCTCAGTGACTCTTGATTGAAGAGAAGACCAAGTTGTATTGATCAGTGGTAGGGACTTTACAGAACACACCCATGATTGGGTTGTCCTGCTTTTTAAAGCCAACTGTGAGAGACATTCTGGGGAACTCATGCTTCTAGTTCTACCTATGCTGCATATGACGTAGTGGAAGAAGTGCTAGAAAATGAGACAGATTTCCATTACATTCTGGAGAAAGCCCCACTAGATAGTGTCCACCAGGATGACCATGTGCTGTGGGAGTCAGTGATCCAGCTAACCGAGGGCTTATCGCTGGAACATTCTGGACACAATTTGATCAACTTATCAAAAAAAAACTTGGAATGACAATGTCTGATGCCAGATTACCTTAGAACCTTTCCAAAAGTAGATAGAGATAGTTTTCCTTATGATGTTACATGGGTTATTTTAAAGGTAATGAAAACTACATCAGTGTAATTCCAGCATCATAAGTCAGAACAGTGCTTGTCAAGGGGCGTTACCAGACACTTGAACAGATTTTTGGCAGATGACTTGGGAACAAGGCTCCTCCATGTTTGTAATGTTGAGCACACAAGTTGAATGTGGCAGAGTTAAATGACCCCAATATTGGCCAGAACCCACAGGAAGTTCATCCTATGGATGCTACCAAGCCTTCTGCCACTGAGAAGAAGGAAGCACTGTCTTTATCTTCAGGAAGATCACACTGCTGTTTAACCAAGAGAAAAATTAGACAGTCATCAATCACGCAGATCCAGTACAGAGGTTGGCCTGACCATGGAGACCCTGATGATTCAGTGACTTTCTGGATTTTGTTTTTCATGTGCAAAATAAGAGGGCTAGCAAGGAAAAACCCCTTGTTGTTTCTTGCAGTGCTGGAGTTGGAAGAACCAGCGTTCTTATTACTATGGAAACAGCCATGTGTCTCATTGATCTCATTGAATGCAGTCAGCTAGTTTATTCACTGGACATGGTAAGAACAATGAGAGAGCAGTGAGCCGTGATGGTCGAAACACCTAGTCATTACAGTTTTGCGTGTGAAGTACTATTTTGAAAGCTTATGAAGAAGGCTTTGCTGAAGAAAGCAAAAGGAAAAAAAGAACTTTGTCATCTGTTAGGTTCCATTTATTGCATGATAATTGCGTTTGTATTGATTATTGGGCAAGTAGCTGTTTGCTATTTTGATCTTATTTCAGAAGGGCATAATAATTTTACTATTCAATGAAACGTTTTAAACGGGGTAGAAAAAGACTAGTTTTTGTATGCTTTACAGCAGAAATCTTATAATGATTAACTGGTAATATATTTCGTTGGCATAAAAATACATTTAAAAGTTCAAGTAATTATAAACATTGTAAATTGTATATGTAATCATATGCAAATTGAAATTCTTTATGGCTGTACTTCTGTGTAATCAAAGACTGGGGAGAGATAGACTAGCTAGCTATTTCTCTTACCCATTAATCACTTAACACAGTTTTGAATAAAAAGTTCCATTTCATGGGATAAGAATAATGACAGGTTAACCTATTTTAGTTGGTTACTATGTTCTAGGTGTTGTATGAAGTAGTTTACATAGTTTCACTGATTTCACTACAATCCTAGGAGGAGTAGTTACTATTATTACACTCATTTTACAGGCAAAGAAATAGGTTTGGAGGGGTTGGGTGTTTTGCCCAAGTTCTCATCGTAAAATGACAGATGAGGATTCAAATTCAAGTCTTAATTGAAGTCCATTACTTTAGAACCTACCTCTTAGTGGCTCTTATGTTACAGTGTAAGGGAGAGCAGACTGTTCCTTTACCCTTGTAGGGTAGCTAGGGCTTGTGAATTAAGAGACTGATTAACAGGAGAAGAGGCATACACATTTTATTGACGTTAGTATTTTTACATGCACAGGGAAGGAGGGTTTTATTTTTATTTTTGTCTTTATTTTAAAGAGACAGGGGTCTTGCTGTGTTGCCAGGGCTGGACTCAAACTCCTGAAGCCAAGCAATTCTTCTGCTTGAGATTCCTGAGTAGCAGAGACTATAGGTGTGCTCCTCTGTGCTTGGCTAAAGAAGGGGTTTGTATGTGATTTTTAACAAAGGCTGATAAATTGTGAAGAAGTGACTAGTCAAAGGAGAAGAGGATTTCAGCTCCCAGGGGTGGTAAATTGTGGGAAGATGACTAGGAAATGTATAGTAATAAGGTTTGCTATGCAGGTTTATTTTGCCAGTTTCTGGTCTCATAATAAGGGACAGGGAAACACCTTTACAGATGGAAATTCATATCACCTTTCCACAGGGAAATTTATGTCCTGCCTTAGGCAGTTAGGGGAAGGGCAGAGAATTCTTCCTGTATCTGCTGTGTCTCAGGTGCCTTCAGCTCAAAATAATCCTTATGCCAAAGTAGCATATTTGGGTGTGGCATATTCTCTGATCTCTTTCAACAGCATCATCTATACTTAACAACAGCGAAAGTTTTTTTTAAAAATCATGTTTCAAGATTTGCATGTGGAAGACAAATGGACATGATTGAGATAAATGAAGAGTATATATTTTTTAACAAAGAATGCTGTATATTTATGTCTCTGTGACATTGTGTTTTGGAGGCTAAGGTGTTAAGCATGTGATTACTTTAGATGCCATATGACTACCTGTTTTTAAGATTAAAAAAGAATCAATCGGCAGTTTATATGACATGGGAGCAAGTTAAAAACAACACAGATGTGATGAAGGCGAGGTGAAACTGGTCCGTGTCTAATTCAGGCCTTCTCCTGAAAGC
Source organism: Pan paniscus (assembly GCF_029289425.2). Lineage (NCBI taxonomy): Eukaryota > Metazoa > Chordata > Mammalia > Primates > Hominidae > Pan > Pan paniscus. Next base: position 21,527,468 of record NC_073256.2, read on the forward strand.
CAGTGTGTGCAAGATAAATAAGTTTGTTTGACGAAAGCAGAATAACTAGTTTGTCCCTTGTGATGAAGATAGTTATTCAGAAATCATTTTTATTGGCTACCTCTGAATTAATAAATGAAAAGAGAAATTATTTTTTTCTGTAGGGGATGTCTGATGAGTTCTTAAAAAGTGGATGAACCTGAAATTATCATGAACAAGCAATTATAATGAACTTAAAATTACTTAAAGAGTTATGAAAAACAAAAAGAAAAGCCGTATGTTTTCTTGTGCCTTATTTTGAAGTGACAAATTATTTGCAGGGTACATTTGTAGAAGGAACTAATGTGATTTAAAAAATGAATACTAGATTTACAGAATGATGCCTTTAAAAAGTCACTGGTGCACTTTAATTATTTTATTTATGTTTATTCCGAAACTACCTTTATTTTGAAAATGAGATTTAGCTTTACCTACTGGTGACAAAAGTGTAAATAATTCAGTAAACATCTGTTAAAAACCAGCTTGGTGCTAGGCTCTTGGGGTAGAAAACTGATCAGGCCATTGAGGAGCTCATAGTCCCTAAGGGGCTGGGGACTTGTCATTAGGTGTGCAGTGTGTTCTGGATGCTCCTGAAGGAGTGTGGGCAGGTGTGCACCACCATGCCTGGCTAATCTTGTTATAATTATGTAGAGACAGGGTCTGGCTGTGCTGCCCATGCTGGGTTTGAACTTCTGGGCTTAAGAGATCTTCCCACCCTGCCCCTACCGACCCCGCCCGCCCACTCCACCTCAGCCTCCCCAAAGCACTGGGATTGCAGGCATGGGCCACTATGCCTGGGCTGTGCAAAACTTTTAAATCAGTGCATACTCAATGGTCTTGATGCAATTCTGGCTTGTTGGTAAGAGAATGGGGATTTACTCACAAGCCAGGATGTCACTTTTAACTCTGAACAGATCAAGCTATTGGTTTTACTCATTTATGTCATCGATAAACTTTATGAATAAAAACTCATTGTGCAAATATTTAAGCATACTACATACATAGCACTGTGCATTTTCTAAGGAAAGTAATGGAAACCTTTGTCACATCCCTGGCTTCCAGAACTTTATGTTATCTAAGTGCATTTGTCTGCAAAGTTGTTGGGTTAATTGCCCCTTTCTTTCTTCTCTTTTTAAGATATTAATAAATAGTGTCAAGACCAAAAGATAATCCTTATGGACAAGATAGATCTAAAAAGCCTTAGCTAATTTATAATCTTGCATAATCCATGATGACAAGATGCAGAAACAAAAATGCCCAGAATAAAAACTTAGCAGCATTAGCAGCCGTTTCCTTTTAAGTCTTTACAAGTATACTCCCAGTTTCTTGAAAAATTTATTGTAAAATATGTAAGACACACAAAACAGCAGAAGGACTAATACAGGTACATCGAACACCTGTGTGCCTACCGCCCAGTTTAAAAATAAACTGGAATGATGTTTCTCTCATACTTACAGAATAAAGTTTTAATCTTTAGCGTGGAATTCAAAAGACTTCTGCCATTCCAGTTCAGAGCCACCCTTCTGGTCTTCTTGCTCCTCAGCCGCGACACTGCCCATGTACCCAACAGGCCTCCAGGGTTACTGCTTCCATTCGAATGTTCTTATTCTCATGAACATTTTCCTTCATCTCATCTGCCAGAATCCTACCTAATAATACTCCTGCTCTGCAGTTTACAGTTCTTTAAAATTAAAAAAGGTTGTGTACCCTTTAGTTTCCTGAAAAAAGAAAAAACAAATTTAAAACATTAAAAAGGTACCATATTTTCATAGTATTTGCGTTATGTCTCATTACAGTTCCTGTGGACATGTCTGTCTCTTTTACTAGATTGATTGTGGGCTCTTTGAAGGAAGATATATCTTATGAACAGTGTTTTATATATTGTTAGCAATCAATAAATGCTTGCTATATTTTTCTCATGAGGATATTGATTATTCTATTTTAATTTATTACCGTTAACGTGTACTATACGTAACTGCTTTGTGTACCTGAGCTATTTATGATCTCTGAGGCTCCTGTGAGAAATCTAATTTTTGTTAATCATGGATGGAAATATTCACAACATCATTCATCAGTTTCTTCACATTGTCTTCCTTTGTATATTACAGATGTTTTAAAATATCAAAGTAATGTTTTTTTGTTTTATCTTTTAGATATTGCTATATGGAGATTTGCCAAAAAATAAAGAAAATATAATATATTTAGCAAATCATCAAAGCACAGGTTTGTATTTCATTTGCATGAAACCTAGGTTTTTCTACAGATGGCACATGGGCATTCAAAATACCGTTCTTATATTTAAATGAAGTGGGTTTTTTAAAACATCAATTTTCTGTGCAGATATTACACCTGTTCTTGTATTTTTGTGATTTTACTTTTTGGAAAGTCAGAAACTTGAAAGCTGTGAATTTTCCTAAACTTACCTTCTCCCTCTGTTGGATGTAAGTAAGCTATCTTCTTACTTGCTTGCTTTGTTTTTCCTTTGTGTAGCTCTTTAAATAGTGTATTCATTCTTTTTGTAAGTGATGTTTCTAGAAGTAGCATTGGTGGGTCGAAGTGTGTATACATTTTACATTTTTGATTGCTAAGCTGCAGAAAAGCTGTATTGGTATGTAAGTACTCATTTCCTTACTATGCTAGTCATTTCTAATGTCTGCTCTTCCTGTCCTTCTTCAAATGGGTTTGGTTTAATTCTAGTTGCTACTGTTCCATCAGAGGAATCGCAGAGAACTGGTCTTCAAAATAGTGCAGTATATACTTTAGGTTAAGATACTTCTAAAAACCTCTGTATTTTGAGGTAATTCTAGAGTCCCAAGAATTTGCAAAAAGAGTACATTGTCAGCAGTATTTTTCCCAATGGTGACATCTTAATATAACTGTAGCACAGTAGCAGAATCAGGAAATTGTCATTGGGTAAGGTACTTTTTAATTCTCCAAATAATTCAGCCCTCCAAAAAAATCCCACTTCTTATGTTTTCAAACCTGTAGCTACTTTTGATGCATACTTCCTAAATTCCATTTTTATTACTTTAAAAAATATAATACCTAGAAGCTCAAAGCTGGAAACAGCCTGATCAATATAGTACTCTTAAGCTAAAAACTACCTGATCAATATAGTACTCTTAAGGGAAATCACTTATGCCTGTGGCTTTTTTAAAATTTTCTTCCTGTCAGCTGTCTCTTCATGATTTTGTGGTTTTTATTACTGCTTATACCATAGATGAGGTATAGAAAGTAAAAGAAGTTAAAATGCGTTTTTCTCAATTTAGTGAATTAATGATTACGTTCAGATTTGTAGGACAAGGGTTGAAGCTACAAGGGGTTGGTAGGAATTTTGATGTATCTGAGTATTTTCCCCAACTTTATTACATGACTGGTTCACACTATTTTATCTGATTACATTTCACTCTTGGCAAAAATAGCAAAACAGTCAACCAATGGTCAATGCTGCTGAGAACTCTGGCCTGTGCATTATTGGCTGTTTTACTTCTAATACCATTCTGCTTTTCCTGTCCTGCTGCTGATGGATGTTTCTTCCAGGTTTTAAATATCAAATAAAAGGGATCTGTGGGCCCAGTACAGGGAATGGCTCTTGATAGATATGATTTTCCTGCATTTCCTTTATTTTGATCCAGTGTTAATTTCATGTAGAGTTGTCTGTTTAACAGGATTCTCTTAAAATTCCTTCTTCAGTTTCCCTGCCAGCTTTTCTTTGTCCAGGTTTCAGTATGAACTCCACTCGATTAATAGAGCTCTCTAGTAGTGACTCGTGGAGTGAGTTCTCTGAACATTTCTGGAAGTGTTGCTGATAGTGATAATATTGATAACTACTACTGTTAATTTGTGTGCTTACTACATGTTGGCTTTTATATATATTCCTTCAGATTAAGGACTTCTAGAAAACATCTATGAAAAAACAGATTAAAAAAAACAATTCTGCATGTATTTGGGACTAGAAGGTACTATAGGAAGGATAAGCTTCATACTCAGACCATACTGACCTGAATTTCATTTATCAGTTTAGAGAACCACTTCCCCTTCCCTTCACCGTAGCTCCGAGTGCCTGTGACTTTGTATCACCGCTCTGGCACCACATCCTCATCCCAGCAGGATTTGGGAAGGCTGCTTTTTGAAAGCCTTTTAAAATTCTGTAAGTTGAGAAAATACTAGGGGAGTGATTTTAAATTTCTTTAGAATTACAGGCTTTAGTCAGTATATGACAGAGCCTTTTCCTAGAAAAATGTGCATATAAAAATTTGCATGTAGTTTTAGGGTTTCAGAGACCCCTAAACCCTATCCATAGACGTGGTTCATGGTCCGAATGTGTTTAGGTGCCCTTCTGAAACACTTTTGAGATGTTAGGTATCACAACAGAGTGTCTCTGAAAATGTGATTAGCGGAAAGAACATTTCAAAGACTGTTGTTCTGCTTAGACTTTCTAGTTTGTCTTCTGCCAGGCTTGCCAGAATAAATGAGTTTCCTGGCCTGATACTCAAAAGAATTGACATTTAAATTAGTCTCTCTCTTCCCTTGTTTTCGCTTGACACGTCCTTGTCTCTACATTCTGTCTCTGTCTCTGTTAGGTTATTTCTCTCTGGAGTCAGCAGGATATAGTGTCTGTTATTTCTTCCCCTTATCCTTCAACGATCTACTTTTGACAACACTTTGCCTTTTTTTTTTTGAGATGGAGTTTCACTCTTGTTGCCCAGGCTGGGTGCAATGGTGCAATCTCAGCTTACTGCAACCTTTGCCTCCCGGGTTCAAGCCATTTTCCTGCCTCAGCCTCCCGAGTAGCTGGGATTACAGACATGCACCACCACGCCTGGCTAATTTTGTATTTTCAGTAGAGATGGGGTTTCACCATGTTGGTCAGGCTGGTCTTGAACTCCTGACCTCAGTTGATCTGCCTGCCTCGGCCTCCCAAAGTGCAGGGATTACAGGCGTGAGCCACTGTGCCCCGCCTACTATTTGCCTTTTTAATCTCATGAAATGTTCTCTTTTATTGGCTTAAGTGTCAATTTTCTTGTTGAACAGCATGCGTGGTGAGTAGAATGTTATAAAAAGGGATGGACTTTGGAGTTAGAGAGACCCAGGTTCCTGTTCGGCATTGCAGAAATGCTGTTCTGCAATAGGCTGTGTGTCAGTGGGCAAATTACTTATCTCTCAGAGCCTTATTGGTAAGGTGTGAGTGATAGCTCCTTTCAGGCACTTTACAGAGGCTATCTCCTAATCCTGGTAGCGTACCTGGCTCATAGATGGCATTTAAAAATGGTTGTGATGACAGTCATAGCTCACCATTAGCATAGCGCTGGATCCATGGTAGGGAAGCGCTGCACATGCAGTATCTCTTGGCCTACACAGGGCCCTTATGAATTAGGAACTGCTGTTTCATGAGGATAGGGATGAAGAAATTAGACTTGCTGCCCCTCACTGCCTTCTACTCCTCTCCTCCAAGTTAATGGGAACAATGACTCTGCTTTGGCTTGATTGCCATGGAAGATTCTCACATAGCCAAATTTATTGCTATCTTAGTTAAATTATGCCAGAACACAAAATATAAATAGTTATTGTCAAAGTAATATAATCTCAGCTGTAAGTGAGATAGTCAGAAACTGTAATCTGGTGTCCTATCTGAAACGTAGCTGAGAATAAACAAGAAATAAAGAGAATTCAGTAGCAAATATTGGTGACACAAAGCTTGTATATTTTGACTAGTTAAGCTAGTTCTTAAATGTTTCCACTAAAATATTCAAGTTTAAGGGCATAGCCCAGGGCAGCTTATTATGAACATGATGTATTTTGGAAATCTTACACTTTCTCTTAAAAGTTCTTGGAAGGGGCATCTGAGGCCATAATATAACCATAAAACCATTTGTTTTAAAATAAAACCCATTTTTAAAATTCTTCCAAATTAAAAAAAAATTATTGCAGGAAAAAATGCTAAACCTGGTTTTTAACTTTGTACGCCAACTGTATTTCCAAGATGTGCTTTAGCCTGGGAACCATACAGAAGCATACAGAATTAGTTCTCAGAATTTATTGTCTGCTTTCTTTTGCATTTGGTACAGGTATAACAGGGTCGATTATATGGTTTCTAAGACATGACTAGAAAGAAATATGTTTATCAGTTATTATTTCTTCCATCTAAATTAGAAGGGGCTAGGGAGAGGGCTTCAACAGGAATTTATATACTTTAGAGAAAAGTGATCATTGATAGCCCAATAGTATAGATATCTCAACCCAATAACACAGGTTGTGTCTGTCTCTGGGATCATACACTGTAGGGGAGAATCTTTGCAAGCAACATTCTACTTATAGGGAGCCATAACAAAAGTTTCATATGTATAATAATTATAAGTCTTAAGTCATCAAGAAAAAGTTAACTTGTGAATGATAATCCCTGAGTAAAGAGAGAGATGTATAATAATTGATAAGACATTTTTCTGGGTTAATTTTTAGTATTAAAATGCCTAAATCTTCTTTGGGATATTCTGACTAGTATGGTGCATTGTCTAACAGATTTCACTTAGCCGAGAGCTAATCATCCTGTAATCTGGGGAAAACTGTCCTCTTTGGCTAAAACTTTATTGCAATTCCTCTAAATCCTCAGCGTTTATTTTCTACAGACTTTTTTTTTTTTTAACATTTCCTTCCTCTGACTCACTCCTTTTGTTCTCATTTTCATGGCCTGAGAACATGGGTGATGATAGAACTATTCTTTTCACAGATTAACAGTTTTCTTTTCGAGTATCATTGAGCTCATGTGTGTATTAACTAGAGAAGTCTGCCTTACCTTTCATTTTTATGTTTTCTTTCTCATCAAGAGATAGTTTGTAGCCATTTCCTTTCAAATCCAAGTTTCTGCGGTTCTTAAGGCCTGTATCATTTGTCTCCTGAATTTCACTTCGTTTCCTCTTTAAACCATGTCCTCTGTTTCCCACCTTCTGCACCCACTTTGCCACTTCCTGTTTGTTTAATTGGCAAGGGCCACTCTCTGTGTTGGGAATTTTTTCTTTTTGAAAGCTCAACTAACAACTTCTAGGAAGTTTTTTATTGCTACTGTTATCAATTCATACCATCTTACCCTTGTTTTTGCAACTGTTTGTTAATAACATATTTATTTAACTATAGTTATTAGCCGTCTGAGATCATTTTACTTGGTTACATAAGGAGCACATATATCTACCCAGCATCATTGTAAGGCATGTGAGACCATTGTTTGATTGCCGTCCCAACCTAGTACCGAGTCCTAAAAACTCATTAGTAGAAGATGAAGTGTCCTTGCCTTTTGCTGAACATATATATACACACTGAATATTTAGTGGCAATTCATAGTTGCATTTGGCCATTTTTTGTTTATAATTTCCCCTTTCTCATTAAAAAAAACTTTGTTTTCTAGACTTTAGGATTTAGAGAAGCTCATTTTATTCCATATACATGCTGCTGTTGGATTATTTAGGTATTTTGTGACTGTATTTTATCTTTGAAATAAAAAGCCTTTCAAGAAATCCAAAAAAAAAAAAAGCTCAAAAAACAGAAAATGTGTATTTTTTAAATATCTCAGATTGATTTAAAGAAATTTTAAACATCCTAATCACAGTACTTTTGAAGCCCATTCCTAGTACAACTTGTGAAGAGCCTCATGTATGCGCTAACTGGGTCCTGTCTCTGCAGTTGACTGGATTGTTGCTGACATCTTGGCCATCAGGCAGAATGCACTAGGACATGTGCGCTACGTGCTGAAAGAAGGGTTAAAATGGCTGCCATTGTATGGGTGTTACTTTGCTCAGGTAACTTGTTTCCATGCTTTTCTCTCTATATATGTAGTTTATAAATTTTTTTTTTTTTTTGGAGACGGTCTCACTTTTTTGCTCAGGCTGAGTGCAGTGGTGTGAACACAGCTCACTGCAGCCTTGACCTCTGGGGCTCAAGTGAACCTCCTGCCTCTGCCTCCCAAGTAGTTGGGACTGTAGGTGCCCACCGTCATGCCCGGCTAAATTTTCTATTTTTTGTAGAGATGGGGGTCTCGCTGTGTTGCCCAGGCTGGTCTTGGACTCAAGCAATCTGCCTGTCTCAGCCTACCAAAATGCTGGATTATAGGTGTGAACTGCCATACCCAACCCTATAAAAATGTTATATTTTAAAATTTAACATATACTTCATGTGAATGTATGGTTTTTAAAATGGGTTTAATAGTTTATTCTCAGTTGAAGTAGTTTTGTTTGGCATTTTTAGTGGTGTGTATTTATATACGTCTGATTATCCATATACGGTTTTCCTTCAGCATCTGTGGGGATTGGTTTTAGAACCACCACAGATACCAAAATCTAAGATGTTCAAGACCCTTATATAGAATGGGATAGTATTTGCATATAACCTGTGCACTACTTTAAATCATCTCTAGATTACTTGTAATATCTAATACATTATAAATGCCATGTAAATGGTTGTTATAGTTTATTTTTTATTTGTATTATTTTAATTGTTATATTATTTTTAATTTTCATTTGTTCACATAGTTTTGATCTGTGATTTGTTGAATCTGCAGATGTGGAACACATGGATATGAACGGCCAGCTGCAGTAAAATGAAAGAGCAAAAATGCAAATGTACAAAGTTCAAACAAATAGGAAATTTAAAGGCATAGAATTTGATACGCAATTACATTAAACTGTTGATAACAGTAATTAGTGATCTGTATGATATTAAAAAAAAGCGAACTGTATATATAAAACTTCCTTTCTCTAGTTCTGGAGGCTAGACATCCAAGATCAAGGTGTTGACAGGGTTAGTTTCTCCCAAGGCCTCTCTCCCAGGCTTGCAGACAGCATCCTTCTTCCTGTGTCCTCATGTGGTTTTTTTCCCTGTGCCCAAGCACCCCTGGCACCGCTTCCTCTTCTTAGAAGGACTAGTTAGACTGGATGACTAATCCTTCTACAGAGACTTCTAAGGTCCCATTCTGAGGCCCTTTTTTAACCTTAATTACCACCTCTAAGTCCCTCTCTCTGAATACAGTCACAGTGGGAACTATTAGGGCTTTAGTAGACTGATTTGGGGGAACACAATTCTGTCCGTAACAGTGCCACATAAATATCTGTAGCAGGATTGATTTTTTAAAATCCCTAAAGATCGTAAGTATTGACATTTTAAGGACGCTTTTTAGTGACTCCGTAATAAGTGGGTGGAAGAATTGGGAGTTAAATCCATCTGATGGATCAGGTTTTTTATTTTTTAAAATGTGTATTTAAGAAAGAAAGCATTTTCATTTTAACTGCCAACAAAACTAAACTTCATGTGTTTTCCAGTGCAGTGTCACATGCAGTTTTTTTGAATTGTGTTGAGACAAGCTAATTTTCACCTAAATGTTCTTTAGAAGCTAATATTTGAAGATATTAAATATAGATTAAATTCTGAAATGTAGTTTTTATTCTGTACTTTTTGCAAGAGAAGTTGCCTTTTTGATGACTCTGGCCAATTGTTATTTTAAAAGTAAATCTTCTTTCTCCCGATTTTATTGTGGCAGCATGGAGGAATCTATGTAAAGCGCAGTGCCAAATTTAGTGAGAAAGAGATGCGAAACAAGTTGCAGAGCTACGTGGACGCAGGAACTCCAGTAAGAGCCTACCCGTTTTTATTTTTCTTACCAGCTCTCAGTTTCTAAATTTAAGAATTAAATTAAAATCTAAGAATTGTTTTGACAATATATTTTCCCATGTGTAATTACTAATTCAGGGTTATGCTGAGGTAACAGAAACCCTCTATGTACAGGTAGGCAGGTTTTTCAGCCATCAGAAAGATTGCTGTAAACACCTAGGTCCTTTGCTGGTCAGTGGACCTTAAAGAGGAATAAAAAGAGCATTTGGTGTCTTTCAGAGTCTATAAATAGAACTAACTGCATTTTAACCTGACATTTAAGCTAGTTTACAAGCTCATCTTACTTCTTGTCTTCTTTAGTATCAGATTTGGTTTTAGGAGCAGCAACTGTTTTCTGTTAGTGTAAATTTTGAATGTCTTACATGTACAGAAAAACAAAAAAAGGGTGAATCTCTACAAATGTCAAATCATTCAGTGTAAATAATATTTTATAAAACTTTATTCCACAAAAGTGGGGAGAGTTCAATCTGCTTTGTATAGAATGCTGATTGCTGCCAAAGGCTTTTCCCCTGGTTCCCTCCGGAGACAAAGCACCATGATCACCGGGGCGACTTGGGCTTTCTCTTTCAGTGCATGACATGTGCTCAGAAGCTTAGCTCGTGTGCACAGGCTTTCCCTTTCCTTTCTGGCTCCCTCCCTCTGTCTTCCCTCCTCTCCTCTTGCCCTCCCCTCACCAGGGGTCCTGGGCAGCAGCTGGAGCTCATGGTGAAGGAAGAATTCTTCACGCTCAGCTGGCGAAGTGCCTGGTGTGAGCATTGTTTATTCACATGCCTCTTCTAGGTGTTTTTACATTAGAACATTGCATCTGTTTTGGGCATGTGTGGGGTGACAGAAGCAGAATGGAATGAGATGAACAGTGACCCTTTATCCTGTTATAGGTAACCCTTGAGAACCAAGCTTGGTGTCTTCAAAGGTTCTGTTTAGTCTGAAACAGTGTGGTGAATTTGGGCAGAATTGTGGTCATTGCATGTAGGTCTCCAAAAGACAGAATAAGTTGGTAATATGGTTTATCAACTTTTTACAAAAAAATTAAAATTTAAAAATCATGAATTTATACCTTAAAATGTCCATCCCACTTCTCTCCCCGCTGTCCAGTCACCCCAGCCATGGATGACTGCTGTGGAGTTCCTTCTGTGTCCTGCTGTGGGCATTGTATATATGAAGCAAATGAAGATAGCTGCTTTTTGGGTGATGTTGGCATCCTATGCCCAGTGGTCCCTTGCTTTTTTGCCCCCATGAATATAGCTGTCAGTGGCGCTAGGGCTGAAAAAATCAGCTCTTTACACTTGTCATGTGTCTTGTTTATGTGGCTGCCTTCGTGAGTTTCTTCTTGTTTTTGGTTTGCAGCAGTTTAAGTATCATATATCTGAGTGTCATTTAAAAATTTTTACCTGGATTGGTCCTCTGAGCTTGGATCTATGATTTGGTGTCTGTTATTAATTTTGGAAATTTCTTTGCTCTTATTTCGTTAAATATTATTCCTACCCCAGTCTTTCTTCTCCAGTTATGTTTGTATTGGTTCATTTCTCGCTCTTCTTTAGTTCTTAGATGCATTATTCGTTTTTTGTTGGTTTTTTTTTTTTTTTTACGCCGCCTCCCTTTTTTCTTTTTGTGTTACAGTTTGGATAATTTCTGTTGATCCACCTTTGAGTTCATGGATTCTTCCTTTGGCTGTGTTGAGTCTACTGGTGAGCCAGTTTAAGGCACTCTTCTTCTCTGCTACTGCGTGTTTCATTCCTCACACTTCCCTTTGACCCTGTTTCATAGTTTCCATCTCTGTGCTAGTGTATCTATCTGATCATAAAGCTTAGTCACGTTTCCCACTTGAACCTTTATCATTTTATTATACTTGCAGTTCTCTTAAATTCCCTGCTTGATAATTCCAACATCTGGGCCATATCTGAGTCTGGAAATTTGGATTACTTTATCTCTTCAGATTGTGCTTTATCTTGCCTTTGTCATACTTCCTAAGATTTTGCCTAACGCTGGGCCTCTTTTGTAAGACAGTAGAAATGGAGGCAAGTTGTCTTGATACCTGGAAATGGATAGACTTGTCTTTCTGCTTGGCCTTTAGTGTTGAGGAGTTGAGTCAGTCCACTGAGGAGGTGCACTGGATTTGGGTTTTGCTCATGGGCTTTTTCTCACAGCTTCAGGTTTCTGTAGAACGCATTACTTTGTTTGTAGGTTGGGGATGTCCTCCCGCTAGAGCTTTTCCTCAGTGTCTGTTTCACACTCAGCATTTTCACATGGCACCTTGGAGTGGCTCTCTTCTTTATGCCTGTCCCCACTATACTTCTCGGATACTTGTTACTGAACTCTCGCTAGTTTGTTGGTAGAAGGAGAGGGAAGGGAAGTGTCTTTTCATTCTTAGGGAGAATCTCAGGGGTGGAGCCTTCTCTGATTCTGCCTTGCTTCTGGCTGTAAATCTGTGCCCAGAATGTATTCCTGCCTTTACTAAGAGTTTTTCCCTGTTCTGTTCACCCAGCCTCATCGAGTATTCATCCGTGCCCCATGGGTAGCAGGGTTTTGTTGCCCCTGTTCATCAGTTTCAGGCTGCTGTTCCATAGGAAACGTAGAAAGAAGGATGTGGGCTGGGCCCTGTGCCTTTCCCACAGGGCTGCTGTTCCCTCCCACAAGCCTACATCCAGTCTTCCCTGACCCCAGTGTGTTTTCCTTTTTCTTTATCTTGTGAGTACACAGGAGGTCTGTGGGTCGAGCCTGTGAGTTGTGCTGCATTCTCCTTGTGTCTGTAGCCCAGGGGTTCGTCTGTTCCACTAGCTCATACTTGGCTTTCTGCAAAATTGTTAAAATTTTTAGCTAAATTCTTTTTACTGGTATCTGTTACATTGGCCCCCAACTAAACAACCACTTGCATCTTGTTTCTCCTTTGAGTTTTCCGTCTTTCTTTAGACTTTTGGGTTAGTTGGTTGCCTTGCAACCTTTCAGCTCTCTGAAGGGTCTAAGAAAAGTCATGAATCTACAGCTTGTCAGTGTTGTTGTTGCTATAGGGTTGGCAGTAGTATTCCTTCGGCATTCTACATACTTAATGGAAGCCGCCTCCCATTTTTGGTTAATAAATTTCAAAACTTGGAACAATGTTAGATTTACAAAAACGTCAGAAAGAACAGAGTGTTCCTGTTTATTCTTTATATAGCTTTTTTTCTTTTTTTTTTTTTTGAGATGGAGTCTCGGTCTGTCATCCAGGCTGGAGTGCGGTGGCACGATCTTGGCTCACTGCAACCTCTGCCTCATGGGTTCAAGCAATCTCCTGCCTCAGCCTCCTGAGTAGCTGGGATTACAGGCGTGCACTGCCATGCCCGGCTAATTTTTGTGTTTTTAGTAGAGACAGGATTTCACCATGTTGGCCAGGCTGGTCTCGAACTCCTGACCTCTTGATCCGCCCGCCTCGGCCCCCCAGAGTGCTGGGATTATAGGCATGAGCCACCACGCCCAGCCTTCTTCATCTAGCTTTAACATCTAATGTTGACATCTTACATAACACGGTATATATTTGTCAAAACTAAGAAATAAACATTGGTACCACACTATTAATTGTACTACAGATTTTTATTCAGACTTTACCAGGTTTTCCACTAATGTCCTTTTTCTGTTCTAAAATACAATCCAGAATAGATACAAATCCATTCAACTTCAGTGTTTTAAATTATTGTTTTTCATTATATGAAGTGCTGTGTGGTTTTTGTCAAATCTCTTATTTTGGTTTTAATCTTCAAGCTTGTCTTTGTTTCTTTAAGTGATAAAGGCATAATTTAAAAGGTGTGTTGGGTTATTTCAGTGCCTGAAGTCCTGTCTGAGTCTGTTCTTTTCTGCTGTTCTTGCTCATGGTACTTTCTTTCCTTGTTTGCTTTGTTATCTTCCTTTGCTGCTGGCTGTGTTTGGTAAGTTATTTGTGGAAATCAGTTGAAGCCTCAGGTGGGAGTGTCTTTCTCCACAGAACATTTCTACCTGTTTTAGCTGGGCCCCTTAAGGCTCCTCTAGCGTGGGCCCCACCCAAACCAGATTCTGAGTTGAAGGTGAACTGAGCCATTCAGGCAGTGCAGCCAGGGTTGCAGATGCACGTGAGACCTGCTCACCTCTCATTTACTTTCACCCTGAGAGTAGAGCCTTTGGTGTTTCGTTCACTTCTCTGATTCTCTCTTCACATTTCTATTAGAAGGTCCATGGGCTTTGGTTTCTGTGCCGTTCATCTTATGAGTCTTGTAAAACAAAGTTCTGTTTTATGCTTGCTTCTGCTTTACTGTGTTTGCTTAATTTCAGTCTTAACATCTTGCCAACTCTTGGGTACTTTTAAAATAATGTTATATCCAGCTTTTTAAGTTGTTTTCAGTAGGAAGGTTGATTCAAATAACCTAGTCTGTTTTGGGCTACCAGAATAGCCTCCCTGTTTTTTGTGGGCAAAATTCCAGCCTTTTGTGTCCCTAGCGCAGTATGGATAACAGGCTGGCAGGTTCAAGAGGCAGTGCTGAGCAGCTTTCGCTGTAAGGTCACTGTCCCAGGTCGGGTTTCTAAGAATCTGGATGGTTGTTTCATTTCTTAATATGTACGCCCTGTGAGAGCAGATACATCTTGCTCAGGTTCTTGATGATTCTTTTGTTTCTGAAGGTGAATTAAGTAATTGACATGGTAGAATATGTTAAGTCAACTTTCGTGTGGCTTATTAGTTCTCATGAATCTATTCCATGATTGTATCAGTTCTTATTCAGTATTAGTATTTAAGAAATGCAGAATTTTGTTTCAAAAAATATATTTGTATTATAAGTTGTGAAGAAATACATCTCCATAATTATTGCTGGGACAATACAGTATTTTCTTAAGGTACTTATTGGTTGTGGATGCAAATGAAGCATATTTGTGATAAAAATAACTAATAGAAGTCATTTTGTTAGACTATGTGCTAATAAAACTTATGGCACAAACATGGAGACTTACACTTTTTCTTCCAGCTTTCACTTAAGTTCCTTTTCAGATAGGAGGCAGCCTGGTGGATAAGAGTGTTGGTTTTGAAATTAGATTCAGGTTTAAATCCCATATCTTCTGTTTAATCTTTATTTTATTTCAGGTAGATTTTCTGGATAACTTGCTATAGCTTATACATCAGTACTTGCCACTTCAATTTTATATTATGGAGAGACGGCTTCTTTCCTTAAACCTCACGAACCAACCTCTGCTAGCTTCTAAGTTTTTTCCTGCCGCTTCCTTACCTCTCTCAGCCTTCAGAGAATTAAAGGGAGTTAGGGCCTTGCTCTGGATTAGGATTTGCTTTAAGGGAGTGTTGTGGCTGGTTTGATGTTTTATCTAGAGCACTCAGACTTTCTCCATATCAGCAATAAGGCTGTTTTGCTTTCTAATCATTCATGTGTTCAGTGAAGTAGCACTTTTAATTCTCTTTAAGAGGTTTTCCTTTGTATCCGCAACTTGGCTGTTTGGTGCAAAGGACCTAGCTTTTGACCTACCTTGGCTTTCAACATACCTTCCTCACTAAGCCATTTCTAGCTATTGATGTGAAGTGAGAGACATGCAACTCTTCCTTTCACTGGAACGCTTAGCAGCCATTGTAGGGTTATTAATTGGCCTAATTTCAATACTGTTGTGTCTCAGGGAATAGGGAAACCCAAGGGGCGGTAGAGAGAAAGAGAGACAGGAGAACAGGCCATCAGTGGAGCAGTCAGAACACACACGACATTTATCAATTAAATTTGTCATCTTATATGAGTGCAATTCATGGCACCCCCAAACAATTACAATAGTAACATCAGAGATCACAGATCACAATAACAGATATAATAATATGAAATATATTGTGAGATTACCGAAATATGACACAGAGACGTGAGGTGAGCACATACTGTTGGAAAAATGGCACCAATAGACTTGCTCGATGCAGGGTTGTCATAAACCTTCAATGGGAACAAAATGCAATTTCCGTGAAGCTCAGTAAAGCGAAGCATGATAAAATGAGATGAGCCTGTCACTCCTAAGAATGTTTCTGTATAAGTTTTTTGCATCTGTTACTTGCCTTTTCCTATTTGTGAATAGTATCTTTTTTGAGAACGTGTGTTTTTTTATTTTTATACATTTATATGTATCTTTTGAAGAACATACTTTTAAGCTTAATTTATTGATTTTTTTTTTCTCTCATAATTTCCACTTTTTGTATCCTATTTAAGAAGTCCTTGCCAAACTTAAGGTTGCTAAGATTTTCTCCTTTGTTTTCTTCTGGAAATTTTAGAGTTTTGCTTTTACATTTAGTTCTAGGATTTATTTATAATTAATGTTTTCATATGGTGTAAGGTCAAAGTTCATTTTTTTTAATATAAGTAACCATCACTATAGAAAAGATTATTTTCCCCCCAATGTTTGAAATAAGTAGACTGAATATAGATGGGTCTGTTATCCCTAGATCAATGGACCATTTCTTCTGTTATATTGATCTATATATATATATCCTTATGCCAATACCATACTGTCTTAATAATGCTTGCTTTGTAGTAAGTTTTTAAATAGTGTAGTTGTCTTCTAAATTTGTTCTTTCTTTTCAAAGTTGTTTTGGCTATTTTAGGTTTTTTGCATTTCTGTGTGAATTATAGAATTAGCTCGACAATTTCTACCCAAAGTTTGTGGGCTTTTCATTTTGATTGTATTGAAGATATAGATGAATTTGGGAAGAATTGATATAACAGGATTGAATCTTTGGATTCATGAACGTAGCCTGCATTTGTTTACTTAGGTCTTCTTTATTTATCTCAGTGTGTTTTGTAGTTTAATGTACAGATTTGCACATCTTTTGCCAGTTATATCCCTAAGAATTTCAGTTTTTGATACTATAGTAGATGACATTTTAAAAAATTTCAAGTTTTTGTTTGTTGACCTAGGCATATATTTGACTTTTTAATATACTAACCTTGCTAAACTTATTTATCATCTAGTAACTTAAAAAATATATTTCTTAGGATTTCCTACATAAACAATCATGTCATTGTTATAGAAATAACAGTTTTACTTTGTCCTTTTTAATCTTGATGGCTTTTATTTCTTTTTCTTGCTAAATTTTCTGGCTAGACCTCCTAGTACAGCCTTGACTAGAACTGGTGTGAGGGAAATCCTTTCCATATTCCTCATCTTTAGGGAAAAGCACTCATTCTTTTATCCATCCTTTAGTTCCTAGCCCCATTGCCCTTCCTAAATTTTTTCTCATCATTTTCCTTCATCACACCTTGTTCTTTTTCTTTGCAATCATATCATGATATGTAATGACATGTTTTTATGTATCTGTTTAATGTATTTCTTTTCCTCACTTGTCCATGAAGGGAAGGACCATATGTGTTGTTTGCTTTGTGCAGTTCCTGGAACATAATAAGTATATAAGAAATAGTTTCTGAATTAGCTGTGAATGAATTCATGCCTTCCTGCTGTCTGTCAATGTTCTTTTAAATTAAACTTCTAAGACAGCAAATAATACCACATGAGTTATTAACCTGTGAAATAATCGTTTTATTTATAAATGATTGAGTTAAAAGCTGATAGCCCACGGTAATTGCTTTCATGGCTTTGAATATAAACCTTACTGTTACAAAACACATTTTCATGAAAATGAATGTGTGGTGTTTGGAACTAGCTTTAATGTTTGTCTTCCTGTTTTTCCTTCTAGTTGCTGGAATATGATAAGGAATTTTGTATGTTTTTCCTAATTGTACCCACTTTTCTACATTTTCTTAACAGATCTGATCAATCTTCATTATTAAATATAAATATACATATAAATTATTAATGTTTGATAATATTTAATATTAATTATTAAAAATAATATAAATTATTAAATATAAAGATACATATAATATTATCTGTTAATTTCTAAGTTAGGTGTGGGTTCTGAAGACTTTTATATGAATGAACAAAAAGTTTGCATATTTGCATGGAAGCTGAAAGTACGAAATTTTTAGATACCATTATACCAGTATCTAAAGAAAAAATTCAGTGCCACATAGGTTTTTAAGTAGGAGCTGTATGGTCATAGGTCATCCAGATGAAGGAAGGCTTCTGTACCAGATGTACAGAGGTAGACAGTGTTGTCTGAGTACTGTCTGAGATCTGGCAAGAATGAATCCAATAAACATAGTTTTCTCGCATGAGCTCCTGTCTTGTTTCCTGTATTCTGTTCGTATTTGAAAAGATTTGGTGTGCATAACTTATTTTTGTCTTTCGGCTGTCAATCAAAGTTATTAGTGTAGTTTTTGTAACTCAGTTCTCAAGCTAGGAGTTTTTGCTGTATAATTTTAATGTTTCTGTTTTTACTTTCCTAAGCAGATAAGTGTAAAAACTTAGACTAATTGATTACTTATTAAACGTCCAGCTTGATATTCTTCTTTATATTATTTTAGTTTCAGTTTATATAACAAATTAGTTTGCTTATAAATAAAATTTAAAATGCACTAAAGGAGCAGTGTGAAATAGGAATTCTGTGTGAAGCTTTTGAATGTGAACATTTAGAACGTTTCACATGGTGGGGATTTAGTATATGATTTTCATCAAATGAGGTACTTTTTAGTGTTGGTACTTAACGATACTGATTTCTAAAATTTGTATTTCTAAAAATGGCATATTACAGGATCTCAAAGGGCAAAAACTCATTGAGGCTTTGTATGAGTCAGTGTTTCATGGCCTATTTTTAATTAGTGAATTCTTAGCATGTAATTAGAAATGTTTTTAGATTCTTCATGGCTGACCTACCAATGAATGTAGCACTGCATTTAAAATATAGTTCACGTTATGTTCAGACTTAATTGAATTGTTGCATTTTGTTTGCCCTGCTTGAAATGAAGGTCACATGTAAATAAATATACATTTTCTCCTACTGTAGGAAATACTCTCTTAGCATTAGTAGGTTTAGCTTTTTTAGGTTAACAGTAACAAAAACAAAGCTCACACAAAATAAACCAAATTTGCTCTATGTCCCACAGATGTATCTTGTGATTTTTCCAGAAGGTACAAGGTATAATCCAGAGCAAACAAAAGTCCTTTCAGCTAGTCAGGCATTTGCTGCCCAACGTGGTAAGTAAAAATTTGACAGTGTTTGAACAAATACTTTTTAAAGATAATAACATTTTTAGTTTTTCTTCCTGGAAAAGATACTTTTGTTTTACAATTGAAGGAATGAATGTATTCATTCCTTGAATTAGTGTACATATTATCTCTTAGGAAATGAAGTTTCTTCTCCTTAATTCACTTGCATGCTATTATTACATATATCTGAGAAATTAAGTTGAAGTGGTTGTTACGATACATATTCTTGTGCCATGGATTTATTTAAAATCTATCTAAGTACATGATTATGTAGATGGAAGCTTTTTCTACAGTGTATGGGTTATGTGTAATGGAGCTTCTGTTTTGTAAGATGACAGACCTAAGTTGGAGTCCAAACTCGGACTTTTATTGGCTGTATGGTTGCAACTTGCAAGTTGTGTAATGTTACTGAGCTTGCTTCTTCATCTCTTAAAATAACATATGCCTTATAAGTAGATGTAAATCTGTGTGAGGATTAGATTAGAAAATATGTGAAGTTTCTAATGGAGAAGTTACACAAAGTTGGTCCGCAGTGCTTGGAAGCTATTAATGTCTTCAACAATGGTAATGTTCTTAATATCCATATTTTAGATAATTGAATAATTGATATACCAATAAGTTATGCAATTTAACCAAATTGGGAAGTATACAGAAAACAGTGGCTATGCTATGTTCTTAGAGGTGTCTTTGAAGCTTGACTGTGATTTAGTGTGTGATCTCCATATGTTGATAGTCACTCACTGAGCAAATACCTTGTTGGTGACGTTACAGCAGGGCCTATGACAGTGCTGTCTAATGGAACTTTCTGCAATAATGGTAAAGTTCTTCATCTGTTCTGTCCAGTGTGCTGGCTCCTACCAATGTGGTTTTTGAGTATTCAACATGTGACTAGTGCATGAAACGAATTTTTAATTTTATTTAATGTTAGTTTAATCAAAAATGATAAGGGGGAGTTTTTACAAGGTGCTTACAAGAGCAGATATGTCATATGTATATGACATCATTTGTAACCGTACTTTTAACAAATGCCAGTTTGTTTTTAAACACATGTCCTATTAAGTAAGGAGTGGTTCAGAATAGGAGGGTTCAGTTGGTCTCCCAATCTGCCAGCTCTCTTTTGACTTTCATTGCTTCCTCTGTCTAATAGACATGACGTTCTGTCATTTCAGTTGCTCTTTTGCAATGCCATTGTCTCTGTTGCCCTTTTCACATTTATTAAACAGAACAAAACAAAAAGCACTCTCGAATCTGTAGTCTACCTTTGTTGTAAGCACTTTTTCCAGTACTCACTCTGCCCTCAATTTGTTTTGGTCTGATTTGAAATTCTCTCCCTAGACTTCTGTGGGGCTGTTCTCCATTATCCTGCCAGCTCTCTGGCGATTACTTCCTAGCCTCCTTTCCAGCCTCTTTCTGCTTCATTTCTCCCTGCTACATGTGTTATTTCCAGTGTCAGGTTTTGGTCTTTGATTAATTTCACTTTGTGTTTCTCATGGTGGCCTTCCTCTAAATCCATGGCTTTAGCCACCGTTTCCTTGACTGCTGATGACTCGCAAAAGCTTCCTCCCCTCCATGTCTCTCTGCCTAACTCTGGACCCATTTGTACAATTGTCCGTTAGAGAGCTTCGCTTGACTGTCCCAAAAGGATGTCTCAAACTCAGCGTATTGAAGATAGAATTTATCCTTCCATGCATACACTCATATTTCTTGTCTTGGTAACTCCATCATTCAGTTTTTTTGCCTAAGTTTTATTCACAAAAAGAACAAATTGATAGCAGTTGCATACCTCTTATAGGAAACTTAGACATGGAGGAAGAAGCTGTTCAGATGGGGTCCTGCAGAAGTGCAGGCACTGTGGTAATATTTAAACTTTTCTCAGCTGTACGAAGGGTTTTGTTTTTAACTAATTTTCCTTAGAATTGTTTTAGATATTTGGGTTTCTAATGGTTATAAGGAATGTGGAATTAAATGTATCTTAATCTGCCACCTGGACCCATTAAAGTAAGCCCCTATGGTGGTTTTTTTTTTAATTGCCATGGTTAAAACCACAGTAGCTAGCGAAGGTGACATACTTAAGCTTTTTGAACTCTCTTAATAGAAAACAGAAATTTAATGATGTGTCTATAATGGCAAACCAGATACCTAGAATTTTCATGTTATTCATAGGATAAATAACACTGGCGATTGTAGAGATTTGAGAGTTCTTTCAAAACATGAGAAGAAAGGAAATAAGCTACAAAGCAATTTTTTTCTTTGTAGACTTAACTGAATAAAAATTATTTTTATGTCTCAAACATCATATGAACAAATTTAGTTGGCAAATGGCAAGCTAATAATATTTTATCATATAGGATATTAATATACTTAATATTACAAAAGTGCTTCTTAATTAGAAAAGACATAAACTAGAAAAATGGGAAAAGGGCATGAATAAGAAATTCAAGAGATACAAATGACCCACACACTTGAACAAATGTTTATTCTTTCTCATAATCAAAGAAGTGGAAATTAAATGAATACTTTGAAGCCAACTTCTGAGAAAGCATAGCAAACAAGAAAGCTAGTGCTCAGCTTTGTGTGCTAACGGCACTCTCGCTCTTAAGAACGTGTATTTGCTTCCTGTGGCTGCTCTCAGGAAGGGCCACAAACTTGGTGGCTTAAAACACCACAGATTTCTTCTCTTACATTTGAGAAGTCTGAAATGGGTCTTACTCAGCTGAAATCAAGGTGTTGGCAGGGCTGCAGTCCTTTGTGGAGGCTTGGGGGGATCCTGTTCTCCTGTACGGGGTCCTGTGCTTGGTCCGGGGTCCTGTGCTTGGTTCGGGGTCCTGTGCTGGGTCCAGTGCTCTGCTTTTACCACCTTGAAGTTCATCTGGAAATGGCACTGGGTCGTCCACACCATATAGCTGACTCTGGTTCTCCCTCCTCCTCACTCGCTCTAAACCTGTGTTTTTGGCTGATTTCTAATCTCTCTTTCCTTGGCCCTTCTGCAGCTTGCAGGGCCTTCTGCAGTTCTTGTCTGCCCCAGCCCCGGGGTCTGCCCATCCCAGTGCTGGGCTGTTCTGTTCCTGCCCTGCCTTTCCTCAGCCCTTGGCAACCCTGTTTGTTTTCTCCCTTCCTTAGCAGTGGAGAACATCGTAAGATCAATGCTGAGTGCCTTCTGCAGCCAAGCCAGGCCATTTCATTTCAGCCGAGCCAAGTCTGTGTGGAGCAGTTCTTTTATTTTTCTCCTTTTGACTACCTCATGGTTTTCACGGATTTTTGTTCTCTTCACATTCAAGGATTTTTTGCTTTCAGAAAGTTATGTTTCTCTGGAAAGAGTGCACCCAATATCCCTTTTGATTTCAAAATCTTAATGTGGAGTCTCTTGACTTGGATTTCTTTGGAAGAAACTGCTGAAGGTGCCATGTCTAAGAAGAAAACTTTGGAGAAAAATTTTCTTCTTAGACATGGCAACGTCAACAGTTTCTAAGCTCTTGATTCCGTCTACCCTGTCTCCATCGTTGCCTCAGTCATCTGCCTTACTTCTCTGCTGGGGTTTCTCCCAGCTTGCAAATGTACTCCAATTCTGAAATAACTAAGTCTGTAGCTGTGCAAAGAGAAGTCTGGGCCCCTTGCTTTCTTGTATTTGACTCCATCCACTCTCCAGAAATGAATCCCACTTCTCACTTACCACTGACCTCCACAGCATCGTATCATTTGTGTCAGTTGTCATATTTGTTAACTTTCACGTAACTTTTGACATTATTTATAACTTTATAACCATGAAATAATTTTAACTTTATTGTAGAAATAAACAATGCAGTATAACTTTTCTTGATGAAGATAAATATCACCTCCTCTTCCTTTAAACATCTCTTCCCTTTGTTTTTGTATTACATTGGTTTCCCCCCTTTTTTTATTTCCTGGGTTGTCGTATTCCCTGTTATTATTTTTACCTTTTTTTTTTAATGTGGATGTTTCCGAAGTCTGTATTTCTTGCTTTTTCATCTTCTGCCCTTTATTATTCTCAGCCACTGCCATTACTTCAGTTATCCATTCCCATGGTTTCCACATGCTTAGCTTCGGTTGATTCTTGCCATTTTACAGACCGTATTTCCAACTACTTCTAGAATGTTTTGTTACTTCAGCCTCAGTATGCCCAATTTGAACTCATGTTCTCTTTCCCCCTTCTTTCTTCCTTCTTTCTTTCACTCTCTCTCCCTTCCTTCTTTTCTTTCCCTCCCTCCCTTCCTTCCTTCCCTCACTCGTTCTCTCTTGCTTGCTTGCTTGCTTGCTTTCTCTCCTCTCTCTCTCTTTTCTTTCTGCTTTCTTTCTATATTCTTCTCCCTCCCTCTCTTCCTTCTCTCCCCCGCTCCCCAACTTCCAGGCTAAAGCAGTCCTCCTGAGTAGTTAGGACTACAGACATACATGTGCCACCGCGCCCAGCTCCATGTTCTCTTTCTTTCCCTGCCTCCTGCTCTTCCACTTTTATCTTTGCATGGCAGGTGGGTGCACGCAGGCATGCTCTGCGTGTCTTCCTCTTGGCCATTCCCCTTCTAGTTATGGTGTGGCCTTATCTATGCCTTCTGGAGCAGAAGCCTAGTCACAAAGCTATTTTTTTAAAACATTCATGATAATTCATTTCCTTTTATGTTTTAAAAATACTAGCTTTCTGTCTTTATTTCCTTACTAACTTACTTGGATGCTAGTAATTAGTTGTTTTAGTGAACACCACAGAGTGATATTTTGAAACTTTGGACTTCATAAAGTTGGATGAGCTCCAGTAGCAAAGAAGGAAGTGTTAACTAGTTTAATTGACAAATAAATGCTTCCCAGCTTGGTGTGCGATTGAGATTTTTGTTGCAAGTTTGTGAATCAATTTAACTGCCCCTGCCCTGGGGACTAAAGTCAGATACGTGCTTGTGGGAATCTTTGTCTTTCCCACGCCACCCTGCATTTTAAAACCTCTTGTGTGGGACAGTCCCACCATGTAATAGCTGTTCTTCCTTACTCAGCTACTTTCCCTCCAGAGAGGCCAGTAGAAAATCTAGACTAGTTTTTTGTAGTCTATTTTCATGTCACTTATTGAGAGCTACTGTTTTCTGTTAAATTGTCAGTAAATATTTTAATCAAGGAAAAGGGAGGTAATAGGAAGGAGAGAAGAACAAATCCTTAACCCTAGTAGGAACCTAATGAGTGGGATTTGTTCTAGATAATTGCAGTAGTCCCCCAGCTAAAGAATCTTTTAAAAATATGTCAGATATACTCAAGAGGTTTGAAATCGTATGTTCATACAAAAGCTTGTTCACCTGCAGCCTTCATATGCAATTCCTATGAATGTTCATAGCAGCATTATTCATAATAGCCAAAGTATGGATGCAACCCAAATGTCCATGAAGCAATTAATAGGTAAACAAAATGTGATCTGTTCACACAATGGAATACTATTCAGCCATAAAAAGGAATGAAGCACTGAGTCCTGCAGCCACACAGATGAACCTCAGATCCATGCTGAGCAAAAGAAGCCAGAAACAGGAGGCCATGTGCTGTGTGACTATATTTCTAGGAAATCTTGAGTCACCATGGGCAAGATGCTATCACCTTTGTTCAGTGGCCAGAAGCGAGGGCACTAATATTTACCCTTGCCGGGGTTTACTAGATTGAATCGTTTCCGATAGACCATAAACTTCCAACACAGTGACTTGTACATGTAGATATTTGATCAATATATAGCAAATGAATATTGATTTAAACAGAAAAAGGCAAGTGAGAGTGCTCTCTAAACTTAGAGCCCTAAATATTTGAGGTTGTGGAATTAATAGATTCTGTCGTGTTTGTTTGAGGGAATTTAAAAATAATTTAGATGTTAAACAGTATATTGTGGAGGTGTTTTGTAACTAATTAATGACAACACTGAATTGACTTCTAGGCCTTGCAGTATTAAAACATGTGCTAACACCACGAATAAAGGCAACTCACGTTGCTTTTGATTGCATGAAGAATTATTTAGATGCAATTTATGATGTTACGGTGGTTTATGAAGGGAAGGACGATGGAGGGCAGCGAAGAGAGTCACCGACCATGACGGGTAAGTGTGTTCACGCACCTGAAATGCCTGCACCCGATATATACGGTGCACATGTTTATGTAGAATTCAGTTTTACAAAGTAGGTGAAGTGTACTTTTTTCCTTCATTACATTTACCCGGTATATTTTTCAAGATGTTATTAAGATGTAACAGTGGAAGTCTCATTAGTCCTGCAAAGTGTGGTATTTCTTGGCTGTCGTGTGAGTCCTATGGACTCACCAATTATCATTAATCCAGCCTCTTTCTACTCAAAGTTCACACTTAAAAGGAAAGCTGTGTGAAAGGGAGGAAGACGTGAAGCAGGAGCACGCCCGGCAGTACTGAGTGCACATTATTAGTCCGTGCTGCCCTTCTGCTGTATTTTTCATAAAATAGTTATTAAATCTGGGTGTCATTGTGACAAGAAGAAATACAGTTAAGTGTGACCTTTTTTTTCCCAAACATGTTAGGTTTTAAGAACCTCTGAGCTATTGTCAGATATAACCAGAAAAAAATAGAATTTTAAGTGAGCAGGATAACTTAGTTAAACTAACCAAACATAGTGTTAGCTGTTAGAGAAATGTAAACATGGAAATAGGCAAACAGGGAAGTGTGTGGAGTTTCTGTTTCCTTTTCAAAATATCTGTTTGAGCTGGGGTTGAGAGAGAACACTAGGCTTCATGGGGTTTTTTTGTTTTTCGTTTTTTGTTTTGAGATAAGAGTTTCGCTCTGTCGCCCAGGCTGGAGTGCAGTGGCGCGATCTTGGCTCACTGCAACCTCCGCCTCCCACGTTCACACGATTCTCCTGCCTCAGCCTCCTGAGTAGCTGGAACTACATGCGTGTGCCACCATGCATGACTAATATTTGTATTTTTAGTAGAGATGGGATTTCACCATGTTGGCCAGGCTGGTCTCAAACTCCTTACCTCAGGTGATCCACGCACCTCGGCCTCCCAAATGAGCTTTGTGTTTTTACCTCATCAGCTGTTTGGGGTTGAGCTAGTATGTATGTCAGTGTGCTTGTATCAGTAGGATCTACTGAGGGCAGATGTTCAAAATATGAGCCTCCAGCACGTTTTACATGGAAACCCTCACCTGAAGCATTCCTCTGAAGTTGATGTGCCTTGGAAATTTTATAGAGTAATATTTTTAACTACAACAAAACATTTATAAAAGTAGACATTATTAAAGCATTCAGAAGTGAGCAAGGATAGAAATTATTCTGCCCAACCTTACACGTAGGCCTTCTAGACGTAGTACTGTGCACCGTTACATTATCTAACACTGTCTGTGTGTCATCTTTGGATGTCAGGGATTTTTCCAAAGTTCAGTGAGATTATAGTTGTCAAATGATTAGTCTGTTAAATAATGATAAGATGAGGGTCACTCGAGTTTTAAAAGAAAAGCTCTTTGACTCAAAGAGAGAGCAGCTGCCTACTGCAGAAAGTTAGGGAGGGAGGCTGGAGGAGTGAGGCCCAGGGGCTAGCTAGTATAAAAATTGGTTATGGTAGAAGGAAAAAAAAATGTAACATATTTATATCTGAAAGATGATTGTTCTCATAATTGTATATAACACAGAGTAATTGTAAAGTAGAAAACTAAGGTGTTTTTCATTTTAAATGTAAATGTTTAGAATAAGTAATGCATCAGTTTAAAAATTAAAACTGTACGAAATGCACAGTGAAACGTCTTCCTTGCTTTCCACCCTGCTACCTGGCCTTCCCTTCTCCTTCCTAGCGATAACCAGTTTTCTTAATTTGTTGTGCGTTGTATGTGCAAATTTAAGTATATCTTCTTATTCTACCATCCCTCCCTTCTTATAAAAAAGTGGCATATTAATATTTTTCTCTTTTAAACTATCGAAGGAGTTACTTACCTATTTTTGCATTTGAAAACAGACAGTTGTTCATCAAGATTGTCATTGGTTTATTAAACATAGTTTAAGATTAAACAAGTGTTTATAACCAATGAAAAACAGATAGACTCCCCATAATAACCTTGTTTAAATGCTGCTACTTTTATCATGTCCCCTCCTGTCTAAGAACCCCTTAGTTCAGCAGAGCTCGTGGGTAAGGCCAGCCTCTGTTGCCTGCCATCGGAGGACTGCATTCCAGCCGTGAGCTCTGCCTTGTCTTCGCTTCCTCCTGTGCTGTGCCGTGAAGCCTCGGCCGTGGTGAAGCTGGCTGACTGAGTCCTTCTGCACGCCATGCATATTCAGTAGTTGAAGACTTTGTGTGGCCAATCCTGCTTTCCACAGGAAACCACCCTCTCTTTTGTTGCCCTCATCCAAGCCTACTGTTCTCCCAGAGTGACAGGCGGCACCTTTCCCAGCATAGCACTGTGCCTTCTCCTGCCCCTGCTCTTGCAGTACTGCTGTGGCACTGATGGCGTGTGTTACAGTGCTGGCACTTAGCACAGGGCTCTGTCTTTCTCTCCTCCCAGCTGCATCATAAGTGCCTTGAGGAAGCCAAAACGCTCTGTGAGTTGCATTGCCTGGGTTCCAACCTCCCACTGCCCTGCTTATCCTCTGCTACATGTGAGCTGACTGTGGCTTTGGGGTGGTCACTGCCTATGTGTATTCATTACAAATTGTCTCCTTTTGAAAGATTGACCTTTCTGACATACCCAGATACCATAAAGAAAATAAAATCTTATCACTTCAGTCAAGGATAAAGTATTTGAATTAAAGGAAAAGTACACCAGAGTAAAATCAAGACTGAAAGACAAACTGGGAAATTATTTGCAACCTAGATCATAGAAAAGGGGTCAGTTCCTTCTTGCGTAAAGTGCACTTACACATTGATAAGAAGGTGACTGATAACTAGAAAGAAAACTGGGTAAAGAACAAGAATAGACATTTCACATTTAACCTCATTCATAATAAGATAAGTGCAAATGAAAACTACAGGGGATACCTTTTTTTTTTTTTTAATCCATTAGATTGGCAAACATCCCAAGGTTTGATCATAGGCTCAGTGGGTGAGATTCAAGTATTAACAGGCATTTTTATACTTTGCTGTTAGGAATGCAATATAGTATAAACCTTTGTAGAAGTTGCTTTGGAAATGTCTCTCAGATGTACAAATGCATTCACATTTTAGATTTAGCATTCCCGCTTTCTGAGACATTATTCAACATGTATACGTGTGCACATAAGATATAATAATAACACGTTTTTCCTTCTAGTGTGTTGCTTTTAACCTGTAGCTTGAAAAACCCTGCTTTCATTGTTTTGTTTTGTTTTCTGTCACTGGCTCAGCCCTGCTTTCAGTTGTTTGTATGAATTGATGGGTGTTCTGGTCTGGTTATAATCTACTTTAGTTTAAGAGTCACTTTAAATTATATGACATCTGATATAAGTTGTGTTAGGTAGAAAATTCTGTAACTTGGAATACTGTAAGTACTTTGTGGCCAAATTTCATTAGTATTAAATATTATCTCTATATATAGTAGGCTATTTAATATTCATATTTTATGATGCAATTAAGAAATAATTTTTTTCTGAAGTTGGTAGATTGTTGATATGCCATGACCCAGTGTTTCTCAAAGCATTCTGGGGGATCACTGTTTGTCAGAATTAGCTGCAGTGATTGTTGAACATGCAGGGCCTCTGCTCCACTCCACGTTGCCACCAGGACGCTCTGCAGGTGAGAGCTGGGAAGCTGTAGAAGCTGCAGTGCTAACAAATGCTACAGGAATTCTTGTAGTCACCTTCATGAGGTCTCATGTTGAGGAGAGGCAGCCAGCAGTGTCCCTTGTCCTTCCCGTTTTATGGTGTAAGTTTCATTTTAAGGGAGGTATAAATCAAAGCCCACCTGGGCATTCTCTCGTGGTTCACTGCTTCTTGTAATCATGGAAGATGTCATTGCGGCAGAGGTGAAACAGTGTAATTTGATTACTATTGATTTTTTTTAATTATATTTCTGAAGTGGCTGGTGTAATGTAATAAATTGTGTGCTTAAGGACAACCTTTGGTATTCTATTTAAGTATTGTGTATGATCCTAGTTAAGTTTTTTCTACCAGTATTTTCATATTACAACATATATACTTTCCATTTCTATTAATATTTTTATATTTAAAAATATGGAGGCCTGTAATCCCAGCACTTTGGGATGCTGAGGCGGGTGGATCACAAGGTCAGGAGTTCTAGACCAGCGTGGCCAACACGGTGAAATCCCATCTCTACTAAAAATACAAAAATTAGCCGGGCACAGTGGTAGGCACCTGTAATCCCAGCTACTCAGGAGGCTGAGGTAGGAGAATCGCTTGAATCCGGGAGGCAGCAGTTGCAGTGAGCTAAGATCGTGCCACTGGACTCTAGCCTGGCTGACAGAGCAAGAATCTGCCTAAAAAAAAAAAAAAGGATCAGGGAAGGGGGGATTACAGATAACCCAAAGAAGAAGGAAAAATCTCCACAAGTTCACCTGTCCAGCGGTAAGCCCAATTTGGATATTTTCCTTTAACAATTTGGATATTTTCCTTTAAATCCTCTTTTTTATAATGTCTATATGTTGGAGAGAGTATGTGCCTTTACGTATTTTTTAAAGATGAGATTTCTGTGTGTGTCTATGTCTCATGTTCTTCATATTTTCTTGTGTGTTATAAGCAGCTGTACATGTCAGTATATATACTTCCATAACTTTTTTTTAAAGGCTGTATAGTGTTCATCGATGTGATTTAACAGCAGTTATCTCCCCGGCTTCATCTTGTTGGATGTGGGTCCTGTGTGTTGCCTTCAGAGCAAATGGGGCTTGGTTTCTGCAGCAAGTAGACCTGTGACCTGTACGAATAGTCGGAAGACTTCCTCTTTTACCCAAGCATATCAGTATACTTTAGTGCCTACTAGAAATTTATAGGTAGAAAAACAATAATACCTTAGAGTATTTTTCCCTAGATTCCCTAAGGTGCTATAGGGTAATTTTTACTCATGTAATATGAACTATGCTTCAACTAAGATAGTTTTTGCAAATGTGGATATATAAGTACTTTTTTAAACCTATAGGAAGTATTTATACCACTTATTTCCTCCCTTCAGTGTTAGAACCTCCTAAATGGCATTTGACATTGAACTGCTTTCCACTTTGTCGCATGCTCCTCTCATAGTCCCTACCTGGGTCCTGAACCTTAGGGACTTGGCTGTTACAGTCCCACCATGGCTACGCTGGGCCTTGGTCCTCTCTGAGACTTAGTTTCTTCGTCTTACAAGGAGATAATAACAGCCCCTGCCTGCGTAGAATTGCAGAGATCGAATGAAATAATTAACGTACTCAAAAGCATGCTGTAAACACATTCTGAGCACATGTACGTTTTAGGAAAAACAAAAGGACCCATGCACATTTCGGAGTGCTTTTGTCACAGCAGCACTGCCTCTTCTTCCAAAGCTGACGTCTTAGTAGAGGCCCTGCCACGTCCTGAGCACTGTACTCCACGAAGCATTCTATTTCTGACATTCGAAATGCAGTCTGTTCCATCTTCCTTACAATCTGTATGCCAGCACTTGAAATACCGGGTATCTGCAGTGTTGACCAGGTGATTACTTAATTATGGAAATGTTGAGGTGGAGATCTAGATAATTCAGTGAAGGCAGGAAAATTGGTTTCGGAATCTGTCTTTTTATGTATCAGAAATAGAAATACGATAGGGTGGGAAGTAATTTGTGGCTAAAACACTATAATAGCTAACACATAGTGCATACTGTGTGCCAAGCACTCCTTTAGGTGCTTGAAATCTTCTATTATTATTATCCCTACTTTATAGACTTGGACACTTAGTCACAGAGAGGCCGACAGAGTTGTCCAGGGTTACCCCAGAGGTGGAGACCCAGGCTACCTGACTCCACCATGTGTGCTCTTCCCTAGGGCACAGTTCTGCTGCTGAAAATACTTTTTAAGCAGTTCTTTGATTATTCAGATGATAGTACTGTAGGAAAATTAAGACAAAAATAATGAAAAATTAAAATCTTTGTTTTAGTGTTTTGCACATGTATTATTAAAGCCAGTTTACTCCTGGAAGTGTGTAAGAATACAGGGTATTTTTGATCACCTAAATGCTGCATGTTACTAAGAGCTCGACACTGAAGTCAAGAAGAGCAGTTGCAGAGAGTACTTAGCAAAAACGGGAAGTGTGTGGGGTTGAAAGAGCAAAGACAAGTCTTCCTCGGACGGTGGAGTGTAGGATTCATCATTTCTCAGAACACGTCTTTGAACGCATTTGCAATTTGAGGCCAAAGGTCTCAGCCTCCCACTCGGCATACCTCCCTACCTTAGTCAGCTCTTAAATCTTAGGAATATTTCTTTGTTCTTCAAGGCACTTAAATATGTTAACATTCTTACCTGTCCACAGGGAGCCCCCTACAAAGAAGGGAGTTTCTAGGCTCCGTTCTTTCTTGGAATAAATAATAGCCTCATACCTTGTGCAATCGAGGCTGAAAAAGACTGGCTCCTTTTTTCAAATTAGCAAGTCTTAGAAACTACAGTTGTTTACAGGGCTCATGGCTATTCCACAGTAATAATTTTGGTTCTTTTACCAATTAGATAATATGTTAAAATATGGCAAGTATCAGGAAAGCAAGGAGTGGCAATGATTAGAAACCAATGGCCAAGTTAGAGAGGAGGGGCAATTGCTCCCCCAAGTTTGTTGTGGCTGTGTAGCAGTCAATGACGAGAAGCTGTGTGTCAGGCGACAAGCAAAGTTGAGGATTATCAGGCGCCTGTGAGTGCCCAGCTGTGTGCCAGGTCAAGAGGTGCCATCGTGAACCAGACCAGC
Source organism: Pan paniscus (assembly GCF_029289425.2). Classification (NCBI taxonomy): domain Eukaryota; kingdom Metazoa; phylum Chordata; class Mammalia; order Primates; family Hominidae; genus Pan; species Pan paniscus. The sequence continues at coordinate 21,559,033 of NC_073256.2, forward strand.
TTCCTCTCGGCCGCTGTGGAGCTCGCAGTCTGGTGGGGAGGCAGCAGTCACCATGGTGACAGGTGACACACTAGGATGGGGGCTGGTGGTGGTAGGCATTTGCGGGTCCCTTCAGAGAGGTGAGTATGGACTTAGAGGAGGCTCCAGCTTCCTATTCCTGGGCTGTCTATAGCACTAAAAGTTGTCACATGAAAAATAACATTTGGTACTATTGATTTAACTTAATGACTTATGTAATTGTAGTTGACTTAGAAATTATAACATGCTCTTCTACTTCAGCTTGAAACCCCCAACCACCAGTTTATAATCCTTTTTTTTTTAACTTTTGTTTATTTTTCCTAAGGAATCTGTACTTTTTCTTCATTTTACAACTTTTTTTGTCCTATTACCTTATTTTCATTTTTACTTTATATGACCATGAGTTCTAAAATAGTAAAAAAATGAATTATTTTTGTTCTTTGTTAGAATTTCTCTGCAAAGAATGTCCAAAAATTCATATTCACATTGATCGTATCGACAAAAAAGATGTCCCAGAAGAACAAGAACATATGAGGAGATGGCTGCATGAACGTTTCGAAATCAAAGATAAGTGAGTAACAACAGTTCCAGCACTTCCGGAACTTCGGTTCAACTAGATTTCAGTATAGTCAACAATTTGAAACCAATGTAAATGGTTATATTGTCTCAAGAATACATTTTATAAATTCAAATCAAATTTTTTGCATGTCTGATCGTGTTTTAAACTTGTACAAATCAGTCTAAAAGAACTTGTTACAGTGGGCCCATCTACTTGCATTGATAGTATTTCTTGGACAATACTACATGATTACATAGCAAATTAAATTAAAAACAACAACAAACACACAAAAAAACTTTCCAGTGTCAGATGCCCGGACCTACCTCTCAGGTCACATAAAGTGGTGTTACTGTGTGAGGTGTGGCTGCCGGGCCAGTGTGCAGAAAAGCAAGGGAGGGGTGGAGGACTATGCGGACGTGCAGGTGGACATGATGCTGTTATAGTTGTTGGAAATAGAAGGGGCAGTTGACAGCGTTATATCCAAAATGTCTTCTGTGGTTGATTATATTCAGAAATTTTAGCCAATTGTTTTATTCTCTTAATATGTATTTTCTTCTCAAGAAACTATCATTGTTCTTCTTTTCCTTGTTTTACAGTACAGTGTTTTTAATTAACCCTCCTGGGTTAACTTTACCAGGTGAAAATGATTAAAAGTGTAATAGGTTAACAATGAAACTTTAAGCTTCTATTTTTCATTGACTCTTAACTGTACATGATGTAATTTATTCAGCGAGCCATTCAGGACCACTTTGGCCCATGGAAGAAATTTAAAAGTAAGATCTACATGTATTGACATGAAAATATGTTCTCAGAAAAAAGACTAATGTATTTAATGTTCTACTTATTTTATAAGTATTTAGAATAGGTCTGGACATTTTAAAAGAATGATTATTGCTAGGGTGTGTGATTTATAAAGCAATAGAAGCGCTTTCCCTTTCTGTTTGTGTTTTAGATTATTATATCGGGTATGTTCTGCTATTATAACTTTACAAATCTTATGTAAGATGGGAAAATGAATTAACTATGCTGTTTTCCTTCTTTTACCTGCCTTTCTAATTCTGTGGGAATAAAGGCATTTTTGAGACAGCCCAGGTGCAGTGAGCAGTCCATATCCATGGATTCCACATTCATGGATTCCACCAAGCACAGATCAAAAATACTCAGAAAAAAAGGGGGCTGGCTGTGGTGGCTCATGCATGTAATCCCAGCACTTTGGGAGGCTAAGGCAGGCAAATTGCTTGAGCCCAGAAGTTCAAGACAGCCTGGGCAACATGGCAAAACCTTGTCTCTACAGAAAATACAAAAATTAGCCAGGCGTGCACCTATAGTCCCAGCTACTCAGGAGGTCGAGGTGCGAGGATCACCTGAGCCTGGAAGGTTGAGACTGCAGTGAGCTATCATTGCGCCAACTCCAGCCTGGCAACAGAGTGCCTTTTTTCAAAAAAAAAAAAGGATTTGGGAGGATATGCATATGTTATATTCAAATACATGCCATTTTATTCATATGTCAGGGACTTGAGCATCCTTTGATCTTGGTCTGTGCCGAGTATCCTGGGACCAGCCCCCTGTGGATACAGAGGAACCGCTGTCTAAGGACTGCTGGTCCTGTCTTTGACTTCTGGCGGAATAGGAGCTCCATGTAAAAAGGAGGAGAAGCTGCAGCGGGTTATTAGCCATTTGTGAGTCAGGTCACTGTAAAACTTTATCAAAAGTTTAAAAGACAAAAAGCATCCTCATAAAATGGCTAAAACCACCTGTTGAAATATTACATATACAATTCATGTATACTAATCATAGAGCATATTAAAGATATTTTAAAAGACTAGAAACTTCTATTAAACCAAGTTTCTGGATGTTTCCGTATTCATCCTTATTTTCCAAGGACCTGCATAACTTTTCCAGCATGTAATAGCTACCTGATTGATATTTTTTGAATTGAAATACTGAAGTGACTAAAATCTAAACTTTTTCCATTCTGGCCATAGGATGCTTATAGAATTTTATGAGTCACCAGATCCAGAAAGAAGAAAAAGATTTCCTGGGAAAAGTGTTAATTCCAAATTAAGTATCAAGAAGACTTTACCATCAATGTTGATCTTAAGTGGTTTGACTGCAGGCATGCTTATGACTGAGGCTGGAAGGAAGCTGTATGTGAACACCTGGATATATGGAACCCTACTTGGCTGCCTGTGGGTTACTATCAAAGCATAAACAAGTAGCTGTCTCCAGACAGTGGGATGTGCTACATTGTCTATTTTTGGCGGCTGCACATGACATCAAATTGTTTCCTGAATTTATTAAGGAGTGTAAATAAAGCCTTGTTGATTGAAGACTGGATAATACAATTTGTGACGAAAGCTGATATGCAATGGTCTTGGGCAAACATACCTGGTTGTACAACTTTAGCATCGGGGCTGCTGGAAGGGTAAAAGCTAAATGGAGTTTCTCCTGCTCTGTCCATTTCCTATGAACTAATGACAACTTGAGAAGGCTGGGAGGATTGTGTATTTTGCAAGTCAGATGGCTGCATTTTTGAGCATTAATTTGCAGCGTATTTCACTTTCTCTGTTATTTTCAATTTATTACAACTTGACAGCTCCAAGCTCTTATTACTAAAGTATTTAGTATCTTGCAGCTAGTTAATATTTCATCTTTTGCTTATTTCTACAAGTCAGTGAAATAAATTGTATTTAGGAAGTGTCTGGATGTTCAAAGGAAAGGGTACAAAGTGTTCATGGGGAAAAAGCTCTGTTTAGCACATGATTTTATTGTATTGCGTTATTAGCTGATTTTACTCATTTTATATTTGCAAAATAAATTTCTAATATTTATTGAAATTGCTTAATTTGCACACCCTGTACACACAGAAAATGGTATAAAATATGAGAACGAAGTTTAAAATTGTGACTCTGATTCATTATAGCAGAACTTTAAATTTCCCAGCTTTTTGAAGATTTAAGCTACGCTATTAGTACTTCCCTTTGTCTGTGCCATAAGTGCTTGAAAACGTTAAGGTTTTCTGTTTTGTTTTGTTTTTAATATCGAAGGAGTCGGTGTGAACCTTGGTTGGACCCCAAGTTCACAAGATTTTTAAGGTGATGAGAGCCTGCAGACATTCTGCCTAGATTTACTAGCGTGTGCCTTTTGCCTGCTTCTCTTTGATTTCACAGAATATTCATTCAGAAGTCGCGTTTCTGTAGTGTGGTGGATTCCCACTGGGCTCTGGTCCTTCCCTTGGATCCCGTCAGTGGTGCTGCTCAGCGGCCTGCACGTAGACTTGCTAGGAAGAAATGCAGAGGCAGCCCGTGCTGCCCACTTTCAGAGTTGAACTCTTTAAGCCGTTGTGAGTGGGCTTCACCAGCTACTGCAGAGGCATTTTGCATTTGTCTGTGTCAAGAAGTTCACCTTCTCAAGCCAGTGAAATACAGACTTAATTCATCAGGACTGAATGAATTAGTTTATTTCCCATTAGGTTTAGTGGAGCTACACATTAATATGTATCACCTTAGAGCAAGAGCTGTGTTCCAGGAACCAGATCACGATTTTCAGCCATGGGACAATATATCCCATGGGAGAAGACCTTTCAGTGTGAAGTGTTCTATTTTTGTGTTATAATTTAAACTTTGATTTCCTCATAGTCCTTTAAGTTGACATTTCTGCTTACTGCTACTGGATTTTTGCTGCAGAAATATATCAATGGCCCACATTAAAAATACCAGTTGGATCATGATAAGCAAAATGAAAGAAATAATGATTAAGGGAAAATTAAGTGACTGTGTTACACTGCTTCTCCCATGCCAGAGAATAAACTGTTTCAAGCATCATCTTTGAAGAGTCATCTGGTGTGAATTGGTTTGTATACATTAGAATGTATGCACACATCCATGCACACTCAGGATATAGTTGGCCAATAATCGGGGCATGGGTAAAACTTATGAAAATTTTCTCATGCTGAATTGTAATTTTCTCTTACCTGTAAAGTAAAATTTAGATCAATTCCATGTCTTTGTTAAGTACAGGGATTTAATATATTTTGAATATAATGGGTATGTTCTAAATTTGAACTTTGAGAGGCAATACTGTTGGAATTATGTGGATTCTAACTCATTTTCACAAGGTAGCCTGACCTGCATAATATCACTTGAATGTTAGGTTTCATAGAACTATACTAATCTTCTCACAAAAGGTCTATAAAATACAGTCGTTGAAAAAAATTTTGTATCAAAATGTTTGGAAAATTAGAAGCTTCTCCTTAACCTGTATTAATACTGACTTGAATTATTTTCTAAAATTAGGAGCCGTATACCTACCTGTAAATCTGTTCACATATCATTTAAACTTTTGTTTGTATTATTACTGATTTACAGCTTAGTTATTAATTTTTCTTTATAAGAATGCCATCGATGTGCATGCTTTTATGTTTTTCAGAAAAGGGTGTGTTTGGATGAAAGTGAAAAAAAAAATAAAATCTTTCACTGTCTCTAATGGCTGTGCTGTTTAACATTTTTTGACCCTAAAATTCACCAACAGTCTCTCAGTACATAAAATAGGCATAATGACTGGCCCTGCATTCTTCACAATATTTTTCCCTAAGCTTTGAGCAAAGTTTTAAAAAAATACACTAAAATAATCAAAACTGTTAAGCAGTATATTAGTTTGGTTATATAAATTCATCTGTAATTTATAAGATGCATGGCCGATGTTAATTTGCTTGGCAATTCTGTAATCATTAAGTGATCTCAGTGAAACATGTCAAATGCCTTAAATTAACTAAGTTGGTGAATAAAAGTGCCGATCTGGCTAACTCTTACACCATACATACTGATAGTTTTTCATACGTTTCATTTCCATGTGATTTTTAAAATTTAGAGTGGCAACAATTTTGCTTAATATGGGTTACATAAGCTTTATTTTTTCCTTTGTTCATAATTATATTCTTTGAATAGGTCTGTGTCAATCAAGTGATCTAACTAGACTGATCATAGATAGAAGGAAATAAGGCCAAGTTCAAGACCAGCCTGGGCAACATATCGAGAACCTGTCTACAAAAAAATTAAAAAAAATTAGCCAGGCATGGTGGCGTACACTAAGTAGTTTGTCCCAGCTACTCGGGAGGGTGAGGTGGGGGGATCGCTTCAGCCCAGGAGGTTGAGATTGCAGTGAGCCATGGACATACCACTGCACTACAGCCTAGGTAACAGCACGAGACCCCAAATCTTAGAAAATGAAAAGGAAATATAGAAATATAAAATTTGCTTATTATAGACACACAGTAACTCCCAGATATGTACCACAAAAAATGTGAAAAGAGAGAGAAATATCTACCAAAGCAGTATTTTGTGTGTATAATTGCAAGCGCATAGTAAAATAATTTTAACCTTAATTTGTTTTTAGTAGTGTTTAGATTGAAGATTGAGTGAAATATTTTCTTGGCAGATATTCCGTATCTGGTGGAAAGCTACAATGCAATGTCCTTGTAGTTTTGCATGGCTTGCTTTATAAACAAGATTTTTTTCCCCTCCTTTTGGGCCAGTTTTCATTACGAGTAACTCACACTTTTTGATTAAAGAACTTGAAATTACGTTATCACTTAGTATAATTGACATTATATAGAGACTCTGTAACATGCAATCATTAGAATCAAAATTAGTACTTTGGTCAAAATATTTACAACATTCACATACTTGTCAAATATTCGTGTAATTAACTGAATTTAAAACCTTCAACTATTTTGAAGTGCTCCTCTGTACAATCGCTAATTTACTCAGTTTAGAGTAGCTACAACTCTTCGATACTATCATCAATATTTGACATCTTTTCCAATTTGTGTACGAAAAGTAAATCTATTCCTGTAGCAACTGGGGAGTCATACATGAGGTCAAAGACATATACCTTGTTATTATAATATGTATACTATAATAATACCTGGTTGTCCTGAGCAGGAAAAAAGGTTATTTTTAGGAAAATCCCTTCAAATAGAAAGCTGAAGTACTTCTAATATACTGAGGGAAATATAATATGTGGAACAAACTCTCAACAAAATGTTTATTGATGTTGATGAAACAGATCAGTTTTTCCATCCGGATTATTATTGGTTCATGATTTTATATGTGAATATATAAGATACGTTCTGCAATTTTATAAATGTTCATGTCTTTTTTTAAAAAAGGTGCTTTTGAAATTTTGTGTCTCCAGCAGGCAAGAATACTTGACTAACTCTTTTTGTCTCTTTATGGTATTTTCAGAATAAATTCTGACTTGTGTTTTTGGGATTATTGGTGCCTCATTAATTCAGCAATAAAGGAAAATATGGATCTCAAAAATTGGTGATAAAAAGTTATTTCATGTATATGTGGTAAAGTTTACATGTTGTGTATATATGTTGTATTGCCAAATACGGCTATTAAATACTACATCATATTTTAAAGGTTCAGCTTGTAGTGATAGTAAACAAGCAGTGCACTAAGCCTCTTGCGGGCATCATCTCATCTCACTGTCATCACAAATCCCATGCCACAGCGTAGCTTGACTACTAAAAGTAATGCATCTGCAAGCATACTGCCAGGTTTTCGATAGTTTGTACCAACAGTTACTTATCAAGGTAAATCCCAGACTCTAATAAAAGAGTTGGTGCTGTGTCACTACATGCATAACTTTAAATAAATTTCCTGCCGGGCGCGGTGGCTCACGCCTGTAATCCCAGCAGTTTGGGAGGCCGAGGCAAGTGGATCACTTGAGGTCAGGAGTTTGAGACCAGCCTGGCCAACGTGGGGAAACCCTGTCTCTACTAAAAATACAAAAATTAGCCAGGCGTGGTGGCAGGCACCTGTATTCCCAGCTACTTGGGAGGCTGAGGCAGGAGAATCATTTGAATCCTGGAGGCGGAGGTTGCAGTGAGCCAAGATGGCGTCATTGCAGTCCAGCCTGGGTGACAAGAGCGAGACTCTGTATTAAAAAAAAAAAAAAAAAAAAAATTCCTCTCCTGTTCGAGCTTTCCCTTAGCCGTAAAGAGGGGAGAATATGTATTTACTTCATAGAGTTCAGGGAAATGACTCTCACTAGTTTGAGATTCTAGGCATAAAAATACATTCTCATATAATTTCAACACCAATGTGAGAGATTATTATTCTTGCTAAACCAATTCAGTTTTATTTGCTGTCTAAAATGTGTGAATAAGTAATTGTCCATTATTTTCTGAAGTGTTTTGGAACTCAACACATGATTGTGAGGAGTGTTTGTTGCTAAACATCTTTCTGGTTATTCAAGCTCGTGTATACTGTGCTCTGTTGAGACATGCAGAGTTACTTTCTGTCTGGGTCACAGGTCAGTTCTTGATAGTTTTCGGACAATTAACCAGTTTTCATTTGTCCATGACCACCTTTATTCTTTTTCCTCAACTGCACCCATCTTTTATAAGGTCTTTCAGTTTATTGCAGAGAAGATGGTGGAGAAAAGCTGGAATTCCCACCCACCACTGCCATCCCCATGTTTTATCATTGGCTACAGTGGAAAATAGCAATAACTACTGTGAGAGATCATTTGTTTATATAATGGAAACAAAGATGAGGAAAGAACGTGGCTTAGATCAGAGAACTGATGTATTTAGATTCTTTTTTTTTTTTTTTTTTTAAGACAGAGTGTTGCTCTGTTGCCCAGACTGGAGTACAGTGGCTCAATCTCGGCTCACTTCAACCTCCATTTCCCTGGTTCAAGCAATTATCCTGCCTCAGCCTCCCAAGTAGTTGGGATTACAGGCGTGTTCCACCACACCTGGCTAATTTTTTGTATTTTTAGTAGAGATGGGGTTTCGCCATGTTGGCCAGGCTGGTCTCGAACTCCTGACCTCAGATGATCACCTGCCTTGGCCTCCCAAAGTGCTGGGATTACAGGCGCGAGCCACCGTGCCTGGCCCAATGTATTTGGATTCTTAAAGAACACTTTAAAATTAAATATCAGTTGAAGAGAACTAGAACTAAAGAATTTCTGTGTCAAACTGTTTAGCAAATGTAAGTAGAAGCTGGGAGATGTGTCCTGGAATGAATGAATACATCAGTAAAATACCATATGTATGTTATGATGTTATTGTTTCCTTGCCTTGGTTTATTTGGTTTTACTGGGAAATAATTTTCAGTATAGAATTGTGATCGTTGGAATTTGGCCATCTAGTAGAAAGTGAGAAAGAAGTTAATAGCTATCTTCCTTAAAGATTTCTGAGCTTGGGATTAAGGTAGTGTTCCCAAGGTGTTCTAAAACGGCAGAGAGAGCTGTGCACTCACTTCACAAATGTGAATTCCTGCTCTGTGTTAGACGCTGTGCTAGGGGCTTAGTTAGCACAGTTATTTCCAGAGGTTCCTGTGTATGGTATGAAGAAAGCTTGACAAAGACTGTAGTGAAGCCAAAGACATAGTAGGGAATGAAAGCAAGGCATCACCACTTCCTGTGAGGACACATTACTGCACAGGCACCCGAGCTGTGTCATCTCTACCATGTGCCTTGTTCAGGTTTTGGCAGAGCCCCTAAGCATATGCCCAGGAAGGGATCTATGTGGAAGTTGGCTCTTTCTGATGCATTCGGTGTTAGCTGGTTCTCGATGGTCGGTGATTCTTAGCTGAATCCAGAAGGGTGAAAACAGTTGCTGCTCCGGTGTAGTTGAGCTGGAGCATGGCGGCACATCAGGGCCACGTCACTGATGACACCATCAGTAACGCACTGCGTTTCTCTTAAAATAGGGGCTTTCTGTTGTCCAGATGATCGAAACACAAGGTTCTTTATAACTCATTCTGTGTTTCAGTGTTTCTTGTTTGGGAAGGAGATTGGGGAGGAGTGGCTGGGAGTAGATGGAGAGCCGGGCTTACGGGCATGGATTCCAGAGCTAGGACACTTCGGTTTGCGTCCCTGCCCTGCCCAGCCACTAGTCAGCAAGGGACTATGGTCAGTTTTTTATTTTGTATTTTTATTTTTTCCGACAGAGTTTCGATCTGTTGCCCTTGCTGGAGTGCAGTGGCGTGATCTCGACTCACTGCAAACTCCACCTCCTGGGTTCAAGCCATTCTCTTGCCTCAGCCTCCCAAGTAGCTGGGATTATAGGCATGCGGCACCACGCCTGGCTAATTTTTGTATTTTTTAGTAGAGATGGGGTTTTGCCATATTGGCCAGTCTTGTCTCAAACTCCTGGCTTCAAGTGATCCACCTGCCTCAGCCTCCCAAAGTGTTGGGATTAAGGCATGAGCCACCGTGCCTGGCCTTGTAGTCAGTTTCTTAATCTCTGTGCTTCAATGTCCTGAAATACAGAATGAAGATAACAGTGATGGAACCTACCGCACAGGCTTGTGAGGATTAAACGAAATCATCTATGTGAAGCACTGGATTAGTGCCTGTCACACTCTGAGTGCGCAAATGTTAGCAATTTTTGTTACATACACACACACACACACACACACACACACACGTCCATAAGGGCATTCTGCCTTATACTAGAGCTAATAACTTTGTTACATTTTAGGTTTTCGGTATGTTGTTCTAATAGGGCATGTAACAAATACAACATAGACATTTTCAAGTAAAATGAAATATACAAAAAAAACCCGTAAACGATGTACCCCCTCTTCTTGTGTACTAACATCTTTATCCTTTTTGTTTCCATGTCTCCTCCCCTCTTTCTGTTTCTAGAAGTTGACATAAATGAAAGATAATGAGATTAGAAATAAATCCAATATAAAGTATGCCTCCATGTGTCTAAGTACCTGGTGATTTCTGGCTCTGTTCTCTCGAACATGGTTTTTATTCCTGCACCCACTCTTACTGGCTTGTGGATAGATTTTGGTTCCTGGTATATTTTTATGACTTGACTGGCAGCTGCAGTCTGACATAAAACTGGCAATAGAACTTAAACTGAGCTTGGCGTCAAAGTGGTACAGTGAACAACAACATTGTTCTGAGGGTCAGGAGATCTAGAGTTGCGGTCAGGTCCCAAGTATGTAGCAGTGGGTCTCTTCTTTCTGGACTGCAGCGTCCCCTGAGACGTGGCTGCTAAAGACCTTCCCATCCTACAGTTTCATTCCGCATGCTGTTCCCCGGTGTTCTGCCAGCCACCTGGGCCCAATGCCTGGGGGCATCTTCAACCACCCCTACCACCTGTCTCTCTAAGCAAGTCTACTTGGTGGTTTCTTCATCCAGTCTCCATCTGCTTCCCCTCTATCTTCACCCGCTCAACACCCTCCCCACCCGCAACGTCCATTACCACTGAGCTCAAGGCAATGCAGCCAACAGCTTCCCCAGTTGCTCTGTTAGGACCTGTGAGCCACAAACCCACCCTCCACATCAGCACTTCCTAGTAGGGCAGCCGGAGCCCCATGTGGCTATAGAGTCCTTGAAATCAGAGAAGTTAGTGTAAAATGCCAGACTTGGAAAAATAAGTACAAAAAATAAAATAGTTCATTAATCTTCATGTTGATTACATATTTTAGTGATATTTTGGACATATTGTCCTCAATAAACTATATTAAAATTAATTTCACCTTTTTTTAATGTGGCTACTAGAAGGTTTAATATTCGCTATATGGCATTATATCTCCATGGGGCAGACCTGATGTACAAGATGACTTAAAGGCGAGGAACTTTCACCCCAACCTTTGTGTCTCAAAACTGCCGTGATTCCTGGCACTGACTAGGCAATCAGCAACAGTTTGTTTAACTGATTCAGTACGCATAATTTGAGATAACATTTTAGGGTTACCTCAATCATAGTTATATCATTAAGTATCACCTGAAGATTTTATTTTATTTTATTTTATTTTATTTTATTATTTTATCGTATTATTTTATATTTTATTTTTGAGGTGGAGTCTCACTCTGTCGCCCAGGCTGGAGTGCAGTGGCGCGATCTCGGCTCACCGCAAGCTCCGCCACCCGGGTTGACGCCATTCTCCTGCCTCAGCCTCCAGAGGAGCTGGGACTACAGGCGCCCACCACCACGCCCGGCTAATTTTTTTGTATTTTTAGTAGAGACGGAGTTTCACCATGTTAGCCAGGATGGTCTCCATCTCCTGACCTCGTGATCCGCCCGCCTCCGCCTCCCAAAGTGCTGGGATTACATGCGTGAGTCACCGCGCCCGGCCCACCTGAAGATTTTCTAAAGCAATTGTGTTTGAATTTTATAGTCCGAAGTCAATAGATTATTTTAAAAAGGAAATGGCATAATCAATAAACATTTAATAAATGATATGGAAGTTATGATTTGAAAGAATATTCCAGGAATTCTTGGAGTTCAAGAAAAAGCACAATCAAAAAATAAGATCTGAAGCAAATATGAGAATGTTGAAATGTGTTCGTTCTGAATTGGCCTTATACTGAATACTATGTTATACTATTCTCTGGGTTTTTTGGTTTTGTTTTGGTATATTTACATTTTTTTCCGAATTAAAAAATTTTGTCAACTAGGCATATCGGTTATTTTGTCTAAAAATATTCTGAGCGGATTCCATACCGTATTATGGTTACTAATTAAATATGTCACCATTCTTCTTTGATCACTAATTCAAGTATGGGTGCAATCTGTCTAAAGCTTGTAATCTTCAAGGAATTGTAAAAATCCTCCCGTTTCTTACTGGTGTATTTCAATGAATGTAATCAATTAATGGTACTGTGATTCCCAATAGTAATTACTGAGAATATCTGTTTGCTCTTGCATCTGCTTATAATGAAGAGCTAAATTTTTGTTGCTTCTGTCTGCTCCTTTCATTCTTCCCAAAGGAAATTACTTGGGATGAACTGTGTTGACAGACAGCGCGTTTATAGTGGCCTCACAGGTCACCTGAAGAAAGAAGCCAGAGCGATCGATGGCATTTTCTCATCTTCCCAGCCCACACCTTTAGACTAAGGTGCTATAAAATCCGAAGGAAGGGATTGAAACGGCCTTTGCAAAATTATGACTGAGACAGTGAAATAGATCGGACTTAACTGACTTCATCTTGCTTCTAACCTCTAAGCTGTCCTTGCTCATTCGTGAGCCCAGGCTGAATTAACTTTGGTAGAAACTTAGTTTATAGTTTAAACCAAGATGGTAACAGCCCTTTCCCAAAGCAGACCTCCTTCTTGCCTGGGGACTAGATTGCCTTTGTAGGACTAACTTAGCCACAAGATTAGAAATTACGGTTTAGGAGTCATGCAGCTGGACCCCTACAAGATTCTGACCCTCCCTAAACTGCTCCTAAGATCAATGCTTGAGATATTTTGCAGACCTTGAACTTGATGGGTCAGCTGGCCCCACCCAGATCAATAAACTGGCTCATCTGATCTTGTGACCCCCACTGAGGAACTGACTCAGCGCAAGAAGACAGCTCGACTCCCTAGGATTTCGTCTCTGACCAATCAGCACTCCTGTCTCACTGGCTCCCCACGACTCACCAAGTTATTCTTAAAAACTCTGCTCCCCAAATGGTCAGGGAGACTGATTTGAGTAATGGTAAAACTCCGGTCTCCGGCAAAACAAACAAACAAACAAACAAAACCCTAAAGTGTGCCAACAGCAAAAGAACAAGCTGAGCTGCTTTAGCAATGTCGCAGTTGGTAATTCCAAGATGTGCACACGAAAAAAAAAAAAAATTCTCCCTGTGTTGTTAAAGGAATGCTCTTGAAATTAGCTGGGCATGGTGGTGTGTACTTATAGCTACTCCTGAGGCTGAGGCGGGAGGATCACTTGAGCCTAGGAGTTAGAGGTTGCAGTGAGCTACGATTGCTCCACTGCACTTCAGCCTGTGCAACAGGTGAGACCCCGTCTAAAAAAAAAAGAATGCTCTTGTAATCTAGGAAATAGTTTTGGCCCTTTAGGTTAGGAATAATAGTCACGTGTAAGATAAATGTCTAAATAGTTCAGTGTAGTGATACAATTGGGAACAGACTTGGAGGAAGCCTCAGAGAGGGAGTTGAGCACAGTGGGCTTCACCATACAGAGGAGGAAACCACAATGACTGTAGCAGGAGGAAATATCATGACTTCATCAATATCTCACAGTGGAGGTGTAGAGGTGGGAAGCGGTAGAGACAGAAGGGTGACCATCATGTGACTTTATTATAAGGAGTATTTCATTTATGTATAAAAGAAATACAGTTGGGCCAAGCACGGTGGCTCACGCCTGTAATCCCAGCACTTTGGGAGGCCGGGGCAGGCAGATCACCTGAGGTCAGGAGTTCAAAACCAGCCTGACCAACATCATGAAACCCAGTCTGTACTAAAAATACAAAAATAGCTGGGCATGGTGGCGCATGCCTGTAATCCCAGATACTTGGGAGGCTGAGGCAGGAGAATCACTTGAACCCAGGAGGTGGAGTTTGCAGTAAGCCGAAATCATGCCATTGCATTCCAGCCTGGGCAACAAGAATGAAATTCTGTCTCAAAAAAAAAAAAGAAAGAAGGAAGGAAGGAAGGGAGGAAGGGAGGAAGAGAGAGGGAAAGAAAGAAGAAAGAGAGAGAGAGAAAAAAAGGAAGGAAGGAAGGAAAGAAAAAAGAAAGAAAGAAAGGAAGGAAGGAAGGAAAGAAAGAAGAAAGAAGAAAGAAAGAAAGAAAGAAAGAAAGAAAGAAAGAAAGAAAGAAAGAAAGAAAGAAAGAAGGAAAGAAAGAAATTTGACCTTTGTGCAGAAATTTGACCTTTGTGCAATGCTAGGGTTAGGAGGCCCAATCCCCCATGCAGTTGAAAATCCTCATTAAACTTTTGACTCCCCGAAAACTTAACTACTAATAGCCTACCGTTTTCCAGAAGCCAATGACATAAATAGTTGCTTAAGACATATTTTGCATGTTACATGTATTACACACTGTATTCTCACAGTAAAGCTAGAAAAAGGAAAATGTTATTAAGAAAATCATAGGGAAGAGACAATATATTTACTATTAAGTGGAAATGGATCATCATAACGGTCTTCCTCCTCATCACCTTTGTGCTGAGGTGGCTGAGGAGGAAAGGGAAGAGGGAGGGGTTGGTTTTGCTCTCTCCAGGAGTGGCAGAGGAGGAAGAAAATCTATGTCTTAGTGGACCTTCACAGTTCAAACCCGTGTTGTTCAATGGTCAGCTGTATATAGAGAATAAATCTTATTTCATATATTTGAAGTATATCTCATATATGTGTTTGTGCATGCATGTGTGTGTGTGTGTATATATATATATATATATATATATGACTTTCAGTTGATAATAATTTTTCAGACAATGCTGAATTGCCTCTCTGCCCATCTCCAATGTTAAACCCAGGAACTAGGTGGTCATCTTGGAAGTGTCCCTCGTGTTTTATTGGTGGCTGACTTCCGACTCTAGGTACTCAGTGACACAATGACATCTTTTTTAAAAAATTCTTCTGGGCACATAGTAGATGTACATATTTACGGGGTACATGAGATGTTTGGATACAGGCATGCAATGTGAAACAATCATGTCATGGAGAATGGGTATCCACCTCTATAAGTGTTTGTATCCTTTGAGTTATAAACAATCCAATTTTAAATTTTAAATAAAAAATTTAAATTTAAAGTTATTATTGAGTATAATCACCCTATTATGCTATCAAATAGTAGATATTATTCATTCATTCTATTTTTTAATACCCATTAACCTTCCCCACCTGCCATTCAACCCCCATCTACCCTTCCTAGACTCTGGTAACCATCCTTCTTCTATCTCCAGGGGTTCAATTGTTTTAATTTAATTTTTAAATCCCACAAATAAGTGAGAACATATGATGTTTGTCTTTCTGTGCCTGGCTTATTTCACTTAACATAATGATATCCAGTTTCATCCATGTTGTTGCAAGTGACTGGATCTCATTTTTCATGGCTGAATAGTACTCCACCGTGTATACGTACCACATTTTCTTTAACCTTTCATCTGCAACATTTAGGTTGCTTCCAAATCTTAGCTATTGTGAACAGTGCTGCAGCAAACATAGGAGTGCAGATATTTCTTCGATAGACTGATTTCCTTTCTTTTGGGTATATACCCAGCACACAATGACATCTTTAACCAAACTCTTGTGGCCTCAGAGTTAATTTGGAGGCAGCTGAGTTTGAGATAAATGGCATATCCTTTGCGTTCCATAATTTCCATACATGCCCAATTACAATCTTTCTGAACACTTTCTAGAAATCATATTAAAGCATTTCATGAATCTCATGCCATGTCCATCTGTCTCTCCTGGACCGGGACAGTGATAGGTCTTCATATAATCTTGTTTAATAAGTGTTAGGTTGGTGCAAAAGTAATTATGGGTTTTGTCATTACTTCCAATGGCAACAACTCCAATTACTTTTGCACCAACCTAATATTTTACAGTTGACAAAATTCTCAGAGCATCAGCCACACCCACATTCAAATAAAAGCTGCATTAAAAACAGATTAGCAATCATTTGTTGAGTATTCACTATCCAGTAGATAATGTGCAAGGT
The DNA here is from genome assembly GCF_029289425.2 of Pan paniscus. Lineage (NCBI taxonomy): Eukaryota > Metazoa > Chordata > Mammalia > Primates > Hominidae > Pan > Pan paniscus. The sequence continues at coordinate 21,575,042 of NC_073256.2, forward strand.
TCTCTACCTTGCTCTACCCAGATGCTACTTTAATTCTCACAAAAGCCCTTTGAAGTAGATAGGGGTCCCCCAATGCCCTACCATGAATGCTTATTACCTTTTAAAAATCTCATCATTAGCCAGGCACAGTGGCTCACGCCTGGAATCCTAGCACTTTGGGATGCCGAGGTGGGCAGATCACCTGAGGTCAGGAGTTCAAGACCAGCCTGGCTAACATGGTGAAACCCTGTCTCTACTAAAAATACAAAAATTAGCCCGGTGTGGGGGTGCACACCTGTAATCCCAGCTACCCGGGAGGCTGAGGCAGGAGAATCAGTGGAACGCGGGAGGCGGAGACTGCAGCGAGCAGAGACCACCACGCCACTGCACTGCAGCCTGGGCGACAGAGCAAGATGCCATCACAAAAATAATAATATTGAATAATAAATGATAACAATCTCATCATCCAAAAGCAGAACTGGGTCCTAGGAGACACCTGACTGTTGCTTTGGTGCCACATAAGAGAAATGAAGTGTGTGTGGGGGCTGGGAGCAGAGAGGCTTCTCTTCTGGTGCTGGGAGCCATGGTTTCCCCAGTTCTCCCCCTGTGGCCTCCCATGGGGTGGGGGATGGGATGGGGTTGAGGGTTGAAAGGAGTAGAGATCCTTAACAGCGAGACAGAGTGGATGGACAGGTGCTGAGTCCTCCCCACGTCACTTAGGAAAGGCACATGTTGCTTTTTTCACTGGTTTCAAAAACTGAAGTCAGCTGTGCCCCATGGGCTGAAGAACTTACATCCAAGAACTAGACGTCACTGACGGCAGCTCCCCCAACTTGAGTCAACCTGTTTTCTCACCCAAGAAACATTTGAAGATGGGGAAAACCTGCTTTGCAGAGGTTGTTGTGGGGATTAAGTCAAACTGTGTGACACCCTGGGCAAAGACCAGCACACAATTTTGTGAGAATTTAAGTAGGTTATGGTAGTGGTTAGGAGAAATCAACAACAGAGAAATCAGTAATCCTTTACTTGCTGCAGGTGACTGTGCAGATTAAATGAAGTGTTGTACAAGGACAGAGCACAACTGTCCAGCACATAACGGGTGCTCCATAGACGCCCTCTCCCATCTTCATAACACAAATCTTTTTTTTTTTTGAAACGGAATCTAGCTCCGTCACCCAGGCTGGAGTGCAGTGTCACGGTCTTGGCTCACTGCAACCTCTGCCTCCCAGGTTCAAGCAACTCTCCTGCCTCAGCCTCCCAAGTAGCTGGGATTACAGGCTCCCGCCACCACACACAGCTACTTTTTGTATTTTTAGTAGAGACTGGGTTTCGCCATGTTGGCCAGGTTGGTCTCGAACTCCTGACCTCATGTGATCCACCCACCTCAGCCTCCCAAAGTGCTGGAATTACAGGTGTGAGCCACCGCACCCGGCCCATAACACAAATCTTAAAGTCTTTTTAGGGATTATAAACTCGAACCACTTCCTAGGGAGGTGAATGTTCTTGCTTTTGCTAGAAAAGCCAATGGCTGATGTGGGAGGAGTTAAAAAGAAATTGAGAAAATGACTTCTGTCCAGGTTTGGGGGAAAGGTCTATTTTACAGAGCCGCACTCTATTCTGCTTCCATGGTCTCATGGGCCGGTAGGGGAGGACTGGGGTGCTAGGAGCAGGGACCTTTGCCTCTGGCAGTTATACCCCTGGGAATGGAGAGGGAGAGATTGAGAAATCAGCCCAGCACCGCCCTTTCCGGCCTCACACATCCAAGCCCTCACACATGGGGCACGAGGCTCTGTGCCTGGCCAAGCCTCAGTTGTTAGGCCCAGTTAGTGCTGAGGATCCAGAGGCTCAGGGAAGCCCAGGGAGTGGCGCAGGTCACCCCACAGGGAAGCGACAGAAGCGACTCTCATTTGTCTGACAGCAAAGCCCAGATGTCCACCCTTTACATATACGTAATATGGGACAGGTTCTGGCTCTGTGGCCTAGGCTGGAGTGCAATGGTGCAATCACAGCTCACTGCAGCCTTAACTTCCTGGGCTCAAGCGATCCTCCCACTTTAGCCTCCTGAGTAGTTAGGATGACAGGTGCACCCCACCATGCCTGGCTGATTTTTGCATTTTTTGTAGAGACAGTGTTTCACCATGTTGACCAGGCTGGTCTTGAACTCCTGGCCTAAAGCAGTCCGAGCGTCTCGGCCTCCCAAAGTGCAGGGATTACAGGCGTGAGCTGCTGCGCCTGGCTGTTCACCTTTATATTATTATTGCCCCACATGCTTGAGGCCACACTAAGCAGAAAGCCAGCTCTAAAGACTGAAATGACAAGGGTAGCCTAGAGTCACAGGGGTAAAAGAAGCTCCTGGTATTTTATTTTGAAACCATAGAAGATGAGAAAAGGCCTAGCTAACGGACAAGATCAGACACCCGAGGTTTCTCATTAAGCGTGACCTGAAAGCCTGTCTGGACAGCCGCAGATGAGGGGCAGCGCCTGCGTTCATCCACGCTGGGTGAAAGGTAAGAATTCAGGGTTACATGCGTGAAGGGGAAAGCAAGCAGGAAGCCCTTAGCATTCAAGCCCCTGAGCCCTGGTGTTTTCCACCCCTGGGGGCTGCCTGGTGGCAGGACGGCACTTCACGAGGGGAGATGGACCCCAGTGGGAACCACACTCAATCCCTTCACGCCCGGGCCGCTGTCAGACACTGGAGTCCTCCGCACAGTCTGCAGCCGGAAGCACACGCTGCCAGTATCCCCTCCCTCCCACTCCCAGCCTACAGACAAGCGCATCTCTGTTGCATTCATCGCCGCACACGCCCTAAAAATGTCCTCACGTGAGTCTGTGCCAGCCTGCGCGCAAACCGTGAGCCCACCGCGCTGTGTGCACGCTCAGCTTCCCCCAGGCTGCGTCCCTCCCCCGTGGGGTCGCATTCCCCACTGGGAACCACTGCCTTCAAGCTGGAGCTCGGTCCCAGCTGGAAACACCCCCACTCCCTCTAATGGGGCAGTAAAAAAGCAAAACCAGCTCTGTGGAACGGTCTCTTTCAGATGTGCTTCCAGTCCCCTGTAAAACGTGTCAGCTCCATTTAGGTGAGGTCATGTTCTCTGGGGGCAAGCTCATAAACTCTCGGCCGATGCAGCATCCCGGGGATCTCTGCGGGGGCCTGAACAGCCTGTCCCCACCTCCTGGAGGCCAGTCAGAGTCCGGGCAGCCCACTCCCTGGTCTCACAGGACCTGAGTCATGGAGCAGAGAGAACCTGCAGAGAGACTTTCCCATACGGAGGCTGAGGCTAGACAGCATGAGAGCGTGGCCCTGGGCTCACCTGGTTAGAGGCAGCATGGGGGTCCTCTGCAGGTCCCCAAGGCCCTGGCCTGGGGGCCGTGGGAGCAGCTCACTGATGATGAGGAACCCAACTTCAGTGCCTGATGCTGTAGCAGCTGAGTCACAGATAAGCAGGCACTGGCAGCTGGCACATGCCCAGACCAACCCGACCCAGCCTAGCCCGGGCAGCGGCAGTGAGAGCTGCCAACCCCCACAGCTGCCCCTGTCTCTCACCTGCAAGCCCTGCCTGCCCCTGCCACTAGCGTGGAGCCTGTCTTCTGGGGAGGCCGGGGCAGTCCTGGTGCTTGGCATCTCTTGCAGCAGCTGCCTGGGCTGGGCTGAGTTGGGCTGAGCTGGCCTGTCTTCCTGCCATGGCTGGATATTTATATTAAACTTGAGGAAGGGAGAAAGGGGATTTACAAGGCACACTCAATTCTTTCTAACCCTAAGCTTCTGGCCTTGTCTATGTCCTTGTGGAGGAGCGATCTTGGCCAAAATCACTGTCCTTCGAAGGTCAGCATGTGCTTGGTGTCTTCCTGAATAAAGGGAAGGCCATGCTGATGCCTCTTCCCCAGGCTGAAGATCTTTGGATGGATAAGAAACTCCTGACCACACTCTTGAAAGCCGACATGCTGGCTGCCATCAGCAGCACCCCTTGGGCCTGACCTCCAAGCCACAATTAATCCTTCAAGCTATGACCCAGAGCAGTGATGTCCTCACATTTCCAGATTAGCGCCCCCACCCATATCCCTAGCACCGACTCTGCCCCACGCCACCTGAGCCATGATTCCAGCCCTCAGCACACAGGTGCACACGCTGCCTGGACAATGGCCAGAGAACTGCCACAGGTCACGCTGTGTCTCACGGCTTCTCACTTCCGTAGAGAAACCAGAAGACAGGTCTCAAACCAGACCTGAGGCAGCAGCAATAGCCACAGCAATGAGTGGTCATAGCTCAAATGCCTACTGCACCCCAGCATGCCACCTGCCTTATTTAATCGTTGCAATTGTATAGAGTTGGTGTCACTATTCCCACTGCACAGAAAAAGAAACAAAATCCCAGAACAGATAGAAGATGCCCAAGGTCACAGACCTAACCATTAGAAGTGCTGCCATGTGAGCATATGTGTAATTGTCTACGGAGCTCTAGAAAACAGATGGACCACCAGGAAGGGTCACTGCAGGCCGGGACAATACCCAGGGAAAGGCCTCACTATGGCTGGGAAGAGCGCGGTGTGTGCGTCTAGCAGGAGTCCAGGTGTGGGGCAGGAGAGGCTGCTTGGGGAAAGGGAGCGACCACACACTGGGTCCTGCCTCATGTGCACCTGGCCATGTGTCGGCACTTGGTGTCGTTATCCTGCCCGCTCCTTACAAGAACCCTGTGAAACAGAAACTCCTCCTGATTTTACAGCTGAGGCCAAGGAAGCTCACACATCACAGATTAAATAATCGATTCAAAGTTATTGAAAGAATAGGAGAGTCCAAATCTATTTGCTTAATCCCCAGACCAGGGCTTTCTGCACGTGCCTCAAAGCCTTTGGTGCAGCTCCAAAGGGAGGCATCAAGAAACACCACCGGCTGGAAATGTGGCTCTGCTGCCTATCTTTGTCTGCGTTGGCGAGACACCCACCGCTCTGGGCCGGAATCCCTCATCTACGAAAAAGTGGGTAGATGGAGACCATCCTCACGGTCCCTTCCAGCTATAGAAACAGTAACTTCCAGTCCTTAACTCGATGCTGTGTGGGTGTGTGGCTGAAACTCTGCTCACAGAGCAAGCTGGACAAGCTGACCTGGATTGAAACCCGCCCCCTCCCTGGAGAAACAGGAGTGGCCTCCCTCCCCCATGGCAGGGACCTGCTGGGCAGGACTGAAGCCTGGCTCCTGACAAAGACTCTATTCTTCTCGATGCTTTCTCATTGTTCTTTGTGTTTACAAAGTGTCTTCCTTCAAGGGAACAGTGACTTGGACAAGCAGTGCCGAACTCTGAAGGCGCAGGGCTGTGATGGCTGCAGCCTCTTGCAGTGTTTCTCGGTGTCTTTCCTTGGGTTCCAAAGCCCTTACCAGGCAGGCTTCTGGACAGTGAGTGGGAGTTGGCTCTGTTGTTATTTGCCACAGGTGACATCAGGGTAAAGGATGGATTTGGGGTGAGCCGTGAGTAGGCTATTATCCACTGCACTTGAGGTGTGAACCTCCTGGTCCCCCTCAGCAGGTCCTGGCTGGTTCATGGAATGGAGGAGTCTGGGAAGGCGCTGAGAGGCATCCGCTAGGGAGCCTGTTCCACCTGGGTGCTCAGACCCTGGCAGGAGCCCTTGTGGAAGTCCAGGGAGCCCCTGGCTGTCCCCTCTCATGACACTCAAAATCTGCCCGAGCCTGCAGCCCAGCCCTGCCCAGCACCCTCTTATGGCACTCAAAACCTGCCCAAGCCTGCAGCCCAGCCTTGCCTGGCAGAGCCCAATCCACAGATCTTCCTGCCCTCAAGCTGCCAGTTAACAAGTTAGCCCTGTTTTCCAGGGTCTGAAGCTGTTCAGCAGAAGTAAAAAGGCCTTTAGGCTGAGGCTGACCGAGCAAACATGTGCAAAACACATCCCTGTGCCAGGTGGTTCTGGGGTCATGGAGATTGTTATGGGCTGGATTCGGTCCTCCTAAAATTCTTCTGTTGAAGTCCTAACCCCTAATACTCAGAAGGTGACTGTATTTGGAGATATGACTTTAAAGAGGTAATTAAGGTAAAACGAGGTCATTACATGGCCCTAATCCAATCTGACTGGGTCCTTACACATGGAGGAGATTTAGGACGAGGATACACCTGGGGGACAATCCTGTAAGGACACAGGGAGAACACACGTCTAGGGGCCAAGGAGAGAGGCTTCAGGACAAACCAGCCCTGCCAATACCTTCTACTCTCCAGAACTGTGGGAAAATCAATTTCTATTGTTTGAGTCACGCACTCTGTGATATTTGTTATCACAGCCCAAGCAAACTCATAAAGAGATTGATACGAAATCACCCCTAAGCTCTGAGAATCACTGTGTAGCAGGAGATGCCAACACATAAGACGTGATGTGTTCCGTCGGGAAAGTCACACACCTCTCCTCTGACCACTCCACTCCCCACTCTGGATGCGGGTGGGGCCTTTGGCTTTTGGTGAGGCCCCTCTGGTGTCTCTGCCCACGGAGCTCCCTCCACACCTGTATTCAGGCCCCAGCTCAGGAAGCTTCCCAGGAGAGTCAAGTACACACTAAGCCTGTGCCAGACAGAAGTATATTAAGACAACCTCGATGCTTTAAATCTCCCCTCCCTGCTACAGTTACTGTGATCTATACGCCTCTTACGTCTGACATTCTCAAAGCAACTCGGTGCGTGTCCATCTGTCTAGAGAGCTCTTAAAAGGCATAAGAGCAGAACGATCACCAGCGATTCCGCAGGCACGTTCTCACAGGGATGTTAGTAACAGCTGAATTAAATGCTTTTTGAATGAGTGATGTATTGGATGCATTTGTTATTATTTTACTCTATGAGCTATAAAGAAAGATTGATGACACCTAAACTCTTGGGCAGGATCCCCTTTTCCTTGCTCTGTAATGCACTTCCCCTGGCAAACTCCTACTCACTTCTCAAAACCCAACCCGAGGGTTTGTCTTTCTGAAGGCTACGCTGTCTCCACAAGCTGAGCTGATCAGCTCATCCTTAGAACAATCACTTGTTAAACCCAATGACAAGGGTGCGATGGGCTATGTGTGTCCCACCCCTAATTCACACACTGAAGCCCTCACCCCTAATGTGATGGGATTTGGAGGCGGGTCCTTTGGGAGGTGATTAGGTTTAGATGAGGTTGTGAAGGTGGTGTACGAAGCCATTCTTCAGTGTTCTAAAGAAATACCTGAGATTGGGTAATTTATAAAGAAACTAGGTTGGCTTGGCTCACTGTCCTGCAGGCTGAGCAAACATGGCGCTTGCATGTGCTCAGTTTCTGGGGAGGTCTCAGGGAGTTTTACTCATGGTGGAAGGTGAAGTGAGAACAGGCACGTCACATGGTGAAAGCAGAAGCAAGAGAGAAGGAGGAGGTGCCACACACTTTTCACAACCGGATCTCGCAAGTACCTGCTCACTATGCAAGGTCAGCACCAAATCATGAGGGATCTGTCCCTATGGCCCCCACACCTCCCACCAGGCCCCACCTCCAACACTGGGCATCACAATTCAACATGAGACTTAGAGGGGGCAACATACAAACTGTATCAGGTGGAGCCCCATGACGGGACTAGTGCCCTCAGGAAGAGGAAGAGATTCCAGAACTTTCTCTCTGTGTCACTTGAGGACACGGCCGGAAGGCAGCCCTGCCTGGACCTTGAAGCTGGACTTCCAGCCTCCAGAACTGTAAGACATAAACGTCTGCCGTTGAAGGGGCTCAGCTTGTGGTGTGGGATTGTGGTAGCCCTAGTGAGGCACTGGCCTGTTACATGGAAACTTCTGGAGCTAAGGGGCTTTCACCTTTGCACCCAGCACCTGGTCAGAGCTTGGACACCCTCTCCTAAAGATTTCCCTAAGCTTGGGTTGAATTAATGAGCTGCCCAGATGCTACAGACCATGTCTGAGAGCCTGAAGCAGCTGAGGAGGTTGTGTTATTTAAATTGGGGCTTGATTGTTTCAGTTCATTTAACTCTAGAGGCAGGAAAAACAATGACAGGTAAGGCCTCTCACCCCGCTGTTTTAGGGAGTAAGGCAAAGCAACCACACCTGACTTGACAAGAAGACCATTCTCAAAGGTGATCAAAATAGACTTAGGGAAGCAGGCCTGTGGTTCCTTGACGCTCCTCCCAGGCCTTCCTGTTTGTCCCAGCCACCAGCATCCTGCAGGTACCTAGAGGGTGGATGTGGACTCACTGCTCGCAGGCCGCCGGCCTGCTAGCCCAGTGTCCCAAGTCAAAAGTCATAGCGACATGCCGGAAAGACAGTTTCCACAGGACGAGTGGAAAAGGGGGCGTCTCTTCTGCCCATCAAAGGGTGCATCCACCTGTGGTATTAAAGGATTTACAACTGGCCTCAGAAACGCTGCCGGAGCTGCTCTTTGGGGTCTGTCCGATGGGAAGAGGCCCCGCCTGTGGCTCCCCAGGTGGTAAACAGCTCCAGCTTCCTAAGGGGGTGTGGAGCAGCCCAAAGGCCACACTGATTAAAAAAAAAAAAAAAAAACAGCCCCATTTCCGATCCGGAGCTCTTGGGTAGAAAGTGACTCCATGTGCCAGTCTGGGCACCAGAGTGAGACCTCACCTCTACTAAAAGTAAAATAAAAATGAGCTGGGTGTGGGGGCTCACCCCTGTAGTGTCAGCTACGAGGCTGAGGCAGGAGAATCGCTTGAGCCCTGGAGGTAGAGACTGCAGTGAGCTGAGATGGCACCACTGCGCTCCAGCCTCAGGGACAGAGAGAGAACCTGTTTCCCTCTTACCAAAAAAAGAAAAAAAGTGACTCAATGTGGAGAGAGGGCATGAGGGCATCAGGGAGTTGGTGGGCATCCCTTGGCACTCTAGTGGGTCCAGTGCATGAGCTGCTGCTTCTTGTTCTAAGGCCTCTCATTGGGGGTGCCAGGATTCATGCACACTTTTTGCGTTTTGTTGGCGGCTGGGGGAACACTTGTGATGATTCTCACGGAAACAGGCCAGCTTCTGTGACCCACTAATTATTTGGGCACCCAGCTTTTTCCTAGACTGCCTTCCAAATTTAGTACACTTATATTTGGCCCTTTTTTCCTAGTTCCTTTTGAAATGTTCTGGGTTTGACTTCCCTTCTAGTTTCTCTCCTTTAAACTGCCTCCCGGCTAAAGTGGGACAGAGGCCCCTTCCAATGGGTGAAGCTCTTGTAGACCACAGTTGGGATCTGCCACCATCTAGTGGCGAGCAAGGAGCTGCCAGCTTAGCTTTTGAATAGCCAGGTAGCAATCCAAGTTGTTAAGCAGTGAGCTCGAATACAAAGCTCAGGCATACTTGGGGGCTAAGGGATGTGCACACGGGACATAGCGTGCGGACTGCAGACACTGGAGACTCGGAACGGTGGGAGGGTGTGGGGGAGGCGGATGATGAGAAATTCCTGAATGGGTGCAAAGTACATTTTTCAGGTGATGGACACACTAAAAGGCCAGACTTCACCACTATCGAAGGTATCCCTGTAACAAAATGGCATTGTGCCCCTGAAATTTATACAAACAAAAAATTAATACAAAGATCAGAAAACAAAAGCAGCAACAACTACAGACACCGCACGCATGTGCGTCCTGCTCACGGGAACGGGTCCGTGGTTTTGCCCTGCACAGGTTCTCGGGAGGACAGTGTCACTGCCCAGCAGCCAGGCCCCATCAGGCTGGAGGTCTTCAGTTCTATCTCTGGCCCTGCTGTAGAAGACGAGCTGTGAGCAGGGTGTCCTGGTTTCACTCAGGGGTGATTGGTGCCATCCTCCACCTTCCCGGTTTCTGCTCCTGCCTACTGCCTGCTGTGAGAACAGAACTCAATTTTCCCATCAGCATGGAGAGCAACTCCCCAGCGCATAAGAGCCGCTCTCGGTCCGAGATGCCTCAGCTGCGGGCGTCTCCCTGCCAGCAGGGCAGAGGATAGGGCTAGACTGTCCCCATCTCTCAGGTCCATCCTCTGAGGCTGTCAGTGCCCCTGCCGAGAGCCCAGAAGCTTGATTACTGTATCTGGCAGGTGGTTCGGAGACAGGTGGTGGCTGCACGTAGGGAGGAGCCCGTTGGGGAGGAAAAATGGCCCCGACTGGTAAATGTGGGTGTTTGGAGTATTGTTTGTTATCATCGATCTCACACTCTCTGCCAGAGCACACACTTTGTGTCAGTGAGTCATTGTGTCAATATAAAAGATTACCCAAGGCTGGGTAATTTATAAAGAAAAGAGGCTTCATTGGCTCACAGATCTGTAGGCTCTACAGGAAGTGTGGCGCCAGCATCCGCCTGGCTTCTGGTGAGGCCTCAGGAAGCCTCCAATCATGGCGGAAGGCAAGCGGAGCTGGCGCTTCACATGGTGAGAAAGGGAGTAAGTGGGGGAGGGGTCCCTTTTAAACAGCCAGATCTCGCGTGAACTCAGAGTGAGAACTCACTCACTATCACAAAGACGGCATCAAGCCACCCATGAGGGATCTGCCCCCACGACCGAAACACTCTCCCCAGGCCTCACCTCCAACATGGGGGATCACATTTCAACATGAGGCTTGGAGGGGACACACATCTGTACCATATCACACTTCCCCAATCTCACAGCCCGGGAATTTGGGTCAGTCCTTCCCACCAATCTATGACTGTCTTTTGCATGACTGGGGGCTTTCTGAGGAGAAAGGGATGTCCCCCCAACAAATGGCTTAGATGGAGCTGACACATGGTGGGGGAATCGGTTTTTGTTCCTCGCAAAAACAGGTATTTCTGCTTTCTCTTTGGGCACCCAAGGAAAGATATGCTGCAAACACAAACCAAAAAGATGGTGTCCAAGAGCTGCAGAGAAGGGGCATCACAGCACCCCCAGCCTTTGAGTCCTGTGGTGTTTGGGGATTTCAGAAGCCACAGACATGGAGAAAATGTCCCACATGACTCTCTTTCCAGTCATCCCTTTGCTTTCACAGGATGAGAAATAATGCTCCTGAATGCACATGGCAAGGTCTGAAGAAGGTCTTGGGAAGAAATGTGCTGTGGAATGTTATTAAAACATGGTTAGAGCCCACGTCTCTATGGATATGCATAGTCCCACATATGAACATTATGCTTAGATCATTATTCTTGGGCTTACTGTTAATAGTAAAGTGTGTCCATTTCCAGGTTGATCGAAGCTGGCAGAGGATAGAAGAGCTCTGTGGCCGAGTGAGCTGTTTCTGGAGCCAGATGCGTCTTTGGCGGAGCCTGAGGTCCCCTGCTACTACTGGGTGAGTCTCTCTGAGCCTTGGTTTTCTTATTTGCAAAATGTGAGACGGTAACAGTCCTTTTCCTGTGGCTTGTTGGAAAAATCAAGTGAAAGAGTGTATCATGTCTGGCACATCGTGTGCTAAATAAAGTTTGCAATTATTATCTGAAGACAATAGAACTCACTCAAAGAAGTCCCAGGAAATCAATGTAGATTTTTTTTTAACTTTAAGACCTGGATACATGTGCAGAATGTGCAGGTTTGTTACATAGGTATACATGTGCCATGGCGATTTGCTGCACCCATCGACCCATCATCTAGGTTTTAAGCCCTGCATGCATTAGGTATTTCTCCTAATGCTGTCTCTCTCATTGTCCTCCAACCCTCAAGAGGCCCCAGTGTGTGATGAATCAAAACCGCAGTGAGATATCATCTCATGTCAGTCAGAATGGCGATTATTAAAGTCAGGAAACAATAGATGCTGGCGAGGCTGTGGAGAAATAGGAACACTTTTACACTGTTGGTGGGAGTGTAAATTGGTTCAACCATTGTGGAAGTCAATGTGGTGATTCCTCAAGGATCTAGAACCAGAAATACCATTTGACCAGCAATGTCATTATTGGGTATATGCCCAATGTAAATTTTTAACAGGTAGGTTTTTTAGTTAAAAACTATCAACTTTAGGCTAAAAGCAAGAACTGTTTTATTTTTCTTTTTTTGGCTCAGTTTTTCATTAGAAAAGAAACCTCCCCAAATGTAAGGAAGCAAATGGATGAAAGGAAAATTACAACTGTGGGGAGTCATTACACTGGAAGGCCTCTCTTGGGACAGCGTGAAATAGAATTGCTCCATTGCTGCAGCCACGGAACCATTAGAGAATGCCCCTCCCGGGACTGGACAAAATGATGCAGGCTAATTTTCCATGGGTGATGTCTGCGTAGCTGCGGGGATGGGTCCTATTGGCCTCTGAGGCCTGTGTTTAAGTGACTGCTGTCTTTCCACTTGGAAAATCCCATTTGAATATGGGAATCACGGCCATGGAATCCTTCACATCTCGTGATGGTCAGGCGCACTTCCTATTTCATTGCCCTGAAGTCCAAGCAGCAAAAGGCATTGACCTGTTGAAAACATGAAGGTCAGTCTGATATAACCAGAGCTTTTCTGAACCCCAGCCACTGGAAAACCTGGCTGGTACGATACCCATCCATTACCATTATTGGTACTACGGCTCCAGGAATGAACACAATTTAGCCTTTGCGTGGGCAACATGGCTCAAAGAGCCCTGGATTCAGGGTCAGAAAACGTGGTTTTAAATCCTGTTTTACAGACTGTGTGATCTGCAGGAAGTTCTTCTTTCTCACCTCCATGCATTTTTATGTAAAATGGGGTAATAAAAATATCTAGGGGGTTACAAGTAAGGAGAAAAATGTGTATGAAGTTTTGTTGTACAATGCTTACGTATATATGGATGCATAATGTATATATACATACATATATACACATTAAGCATTGTACAACTGATATATAATATATATACGTTGTACAACTTATATAAAATATATTATGTCTGTCTCCAGAGGACAACGTAGGTCACTAGCAAGACAGGAGAACGTGATTCGGCCAATCCAGCTAGCATTCATTTTCTCAAACAGATTTTAAAAACTGCAATTGCCTTCTGAGGCTTTAACTTCTTCATTCTAACAGAGTCTATTATTGTTAGGATGAAATAATTCTTCAATTATTGAACAATGACAAACCATTGCCTCCCACTAATCTACCTTTGTGGAGTTTCGTCCATGAAATGAACAATTATTTACCAAACTCTTTTTTTTTTTTGAGACGGAGTCTCGCTCTGTCACCCAGGCTGGAGTGCAGTGGCTCAATCTCGGCTCACTGCAAGCTCTGCCTCCTGAATTCACGCCATTCTCTTGCCTCAGCCTCCCAAGTAGCTGGGACTACAGGTGCCCGCCACCACACCCAGCTAATTTTTTGTAGTTTTAGTAGTGGTGGGGTTTCACTGTGTTAGCCAGGATGGTCTCGATCTCCTCACCTCGTGATCCGCCCGCCCAGGCCTCCTAAACTGCTGGGATTACAGGTGTGACCACAACTCCCGGCCTTACCAAACTCTTTCTTATGTGTTCGATGCCATGCTAGTTTATTATAAATCAGACACAGCCCCTGCTCTTGAGGGGCTTACTTGTTTAAGTCATTGAGCACACAGGCAAATCTCTTATGATGAATTGCCGTGAGCGCCAGGAGCAAAACAGAACACAGAATGGAGAAGACGCACTGAACTCCCGCCTCAGCCCTTTCTCCTGGTGGGCTTGTCCCCCTCCCAACTCAGCCACTCATGCTGGTGGTTAAAGCCTGATCTTATTACCATAATAAATGCAATCCTTCCAAATCCCAATGTCCAATATCCCACTGTCAAGCTTCTTTCTCTCCAGCTCACTCCTGCTACCACCCCGCTTTCAACAATCCTTCAACACTTGGGGACCTGCAGTGGGTTGGCCTCAGCTCCTTTTCACTCTTCCTCACCCTTTGACTTCCTCCCTTCTGACTCGGCTTAAATCCCATAGCAGCCACTCAGGTTGCTCGTTGAATTCCTCTCCAGTGCCCTTGCCACTCTGCTGTAGCGCAGCAGTCAGGTCCCTGGGTAAATGCACCCTCCACTCAGCACCTGCTTAACCCCTCAAGGCTGGGGCACATTGCATGGCCATGGTGACCAGTTCCCCATAAGGTCTCGATCATTAAACCCCGGAGGCCCCTGAGCCAGCCCAGAAACCATGTTAGATGCTCCTGGTCCAGTCACTGCCCCCTCTCCCAGGACATGCTCCTCAAACTGGTCTAGCACCTCCTCCACCAGCATCCACTCAGCTGACACCCTCGAATTTTGCTTCATTGAAAAAAGAAAACTGTAATTACTAGTAAGGGTTCTCCAGAAAAACAGATTTATTATGGGAATTGGTTCATGTGGAGTCCCACGATTTGCGAGCTGAAAACGCAGGAAAGCTGGTGGTATCATTTAGTCCAAGTCTGAAGGTCAGAGAAACAGGAGCTCCGGTGTTCAAGGAATGGAGCAGGTTGATGTCCCAGCTCAAGAAGAGAGAGGATTCCCCCTTCCTTTGATTTTTGTTCTCTCCCTGCCCTCAGTGGATTGGATGCTTATCCACATTGGTGAGAGTGGACGTTCTTTCCTGAGTCTCTAAATCTGAATGCTCGTCTCCACTGCAAACACCCACACAGACACACCCAGAAAGAAAGTTCTACCAGCTATCTGGACTCCCATAGCCCAGTCAAGTTGACCCAGAAAATGAACCATCCCACGGGAGCAATCCAAGAGGAACTTCCACAACACCATCCACTCCTTTGCTCCTCTTCCTGCATGCGTCTCACTGTGTTGGAGACAGAGTCTTGCTCTGTTGCCCAGGCTGGAGTGCAGTGGCACGATCTCAGCTCACTGCAACCTCTGCCTCCCGGGTTCAAGAAATTCTCATGCCTCAGCCTCCCGAGTAGCTGGGATTACAGGCACCTGCTATCATGCCTGGCTGATTTTTGTATTTTTAGTAGAGACAGGGTTTCACCATGTTGGCCAGGCCAGTCTCAAACTCCTGACCTCAAGTGATCCAACTGCCTCGGCTTCCCAAAGTGCTGGGATTACAGGCGTGAGCCACCGTTCCCCGCCTACCTTCCTATGTTTAGAGGGACAGGGGGATAGAGGTTCCCCAGATTGGTCTCAAACTCCTGGGCTCATGTGATCCTCCCACCTTGGCTTCTCCACATGCTGGGATTACACGTAAGAGCCACTGCACCTGTTCTATCCACCTTCTCTCCTGCATCTGTGGATGACCTTTTTGTGCTGGCCACACCAGGCCCTCCCTGTGTGTGCTATCCCCTCTCATCTGCATAGGGGCACTGTGGAGCAGTTTTCTCTTCCGCACCAATGCAGTACAGAAACTCTGCCTGAGCCCAGAGGAACCAGGAGAATGGACATCCATAGAATTACTAAGCAGCTCCTCATAATTTTAAAATTTCTCTCCTTAATTGAATTTTTGTGTTAAAATGAAGCCAATGAATAAACTTGGCCAATCTTTTGAAGACTTTTAGCAAATCAGTATGATAATTTAAGTGTTATTTTCAATGTTTTATACACCGTATTTAAATATATCATCTTTGAATTATGTCAAATTTGTTTACTTATTTGAATAAATGTGTCTATATGATAGTACTAATCAGGTGGGCTAGGTATGTTATGGTGGCAAACAAAAAACTCCCCCAAAAAACACAAAATCTCAGGAATTAGGACAAAAAAAAAGGGTTAGTGGGTGTGGTGGTGCATGTCTGTAGTTTCCAACTTCTCTGGAGGCTGAGGTGGGAGGATCACCTGAGCCTGGGTGGTCAAGGCTGCAGTGAGTCATGACTGTGCCACTGCACTCCAGCCTGGGCAACAGAGCAAGACTCTGTCTCAAAAAATGAACAGAAAAGGCTTTTTGATCTTTGTTTTTGTTTGTTTGCTACAGCTACCAGGCCAGAGGGGCTGGCAAGGTATCCCTAAGGATTATTACAACCTTCAGGGACCCACATTTAAGGAAGCCCGTTGCAACATGTACTCCCAAGGTGGCTGTCCCAGGAAAAGGAAAGGTAGCAAAGACTCTCAAAACTGCCCCCAGAGGCAATGTGCAGCCTTGGCTTTCACATGCCATTGGTCAAAGCAAGTCCCACGGCCAGGCCTAACTTCAAAGGGGACAGAAAGTACAGTAATTCCATGGAATATTTGTGAAAGGCCCTAATGGCATCGTAATGAGAATGGATTCCATTACTAGCACTTTTATAAAACGTGTATCGACATTTTATGTTTTAGGGTGCAGATGCTCAAATCTTTGTTTTACATCCTGATTCTCCAATTTGCCAAATACTATCACCTTACTCTGCTGTCTTTGTTAGGAACGTTGCTAACACAATCTGCCTAACTGGCACCCTTTCCTGGTGTGGGAGAAGCACAGTTGACAGCCAGTGTTTTGGTGGCAAGAGGTGAGTTGTGTGTGCATTTGAGTTCGGCAAGTGCTTCATCCTAGGTGGGGAGGATTCCTGAGCACAGCCAAAAGATCAGCAAAGCGTGGCCGGGGAAATGCGGGTGACTTTGGAGAGGAGAGTGAGTGCAGGGTCTGTAGTGGATAAAGGAACCCTTGAAAAGGTGTCTGGGAGATGAGGCACCCCAGAAGCAGCCTTAGGAGATGCTTGGGTGGGGTGGGGGAGTAGATAGGAGCACCTGGCTGGACAGAGCCCATTCCACGCCTGCTTCTGCCAACTGCCAGTCTGGGATGCTGGGTGAATCCCTCAGTTTTCTTTTTTTCTTTTTTATTTTTTTTGAGATGGAGTCTCGCTCTGTCTCCCAGGCTGGAGTGCCGTGGTGTGATCTTGGCTCACTGCAAGCTCCGCCTCCCGGGTTCACGCCATTCTCCTGCCTCAGCCTCCCGAGTAGCTGGGACTACAGGCGCCCGCCACCACGCCGGGCTAATTTTTTGTACTTTTAGTAGAGACGGGGTTTCACCGTGTTAGCCAGGATGGTCTTGATCTCCTGACCTCATGATCCACCCACCTCAGCCTCCCAAAGTGCTGGGATTACAGGTGTGAGCCACCGTCCACGGCTGAATCCCTCAGTTTTCTAAAGTGCAGTTTTGTTATCTGTAAAATGGAAATAATAAGAGCAATGCGAGGATTAGATTGAGTTGATGCATGTGATACCCTTAGCGCAGCATCTGGTTCAATCAACGACAGCCACGATTGGATCAGATTCTGCTTGCTTACAGTCAGCCGTATAATTAACCCTCCTCCTTCCACTTGCCCCCCCACCAAAAACCCAGAGCTAATATTAAGAAGCTTTGATTGTTCTAATCTGCTCTTCCCTTCCTCCAAGGGGATAAATAAGCTCTCCACTGGCTTTAAGCCAACAGCCACCCACACCTTGACCGCATGAAGTTTCTCCTTGTCTGCCTCCCCAAGCACGAAACAGGCACCATGTGATGTGTTTTCACTGTTCCAATTTTCCATTTTCCAGGCCAAGACGAATTGACAGAACTTCCAAAACACTTTGCAAAGACAGCGAGTGCACAAAGCTGCAGCTCACAGCCTTGTCCCGTGGCCGGGAGACAGGATGCATGCTGAGCTGCTGGGAGGAGGGACAGGAGGAAAAGTGCCTGCAGCTGCAGGAGCACCCACTTGAGATGCCTCCTGTGTTCAATCAAGTTCAGAGTAATTGCTTCCTCACTCCTCCTGGCAAAACTGTTCAACTTGGCACAGTGACAGCTCCTTGTAGAGTTTTTCCAGCTGATGTCATTCTTCCTAAGGTCTACTAGGGTCCCAGCTAACACGACTGTGTTGCACTGGCATCCACACCTCCACCAGGAGCAATTCAAAGGCCTATTTTTGTGAATATGTGGCAGAGATCCCAGGCTCCATGGAGGCCTTTTGCACTGGGGACATGGTGGAAAATTAAGCCCCACAGGTAACTACCTACCTGCACGGCATGAGAGCAGCTGATTAGAGGACTGAATGGGCAGATCCGTGGAAGGGATTGAGTGAACACTAACATCGAGCATTCTTATAAGCTAAGTGAGACTGCAAGAGTCAGGGGCCACTGTGCACAATTGTGTGAGCTGTGTTTTGCAGCAGGTGTCTGGGGAGCTCAAATCCACCCACAAAGGGAAGCCTTTGTGACTTGTACAAAGGGCCATAAGTGGTGGCTCAAACCTGAGGCTCTACCGTGCAGTGAGTGTGGGGATGTGGAGATGGGTACACAGGAATTGACAATCTAAAGAGGGGAAGAGACTAACATCCAGCAGCACGTTAACTGTGAAAGCAAACTAAATATGGCCTGAGCAGGACTCCGTACTTCTATATTTGAGTCCTCGCGGATGAGCTGTAACCTAGCTTAATAGGCAGACAAAATTGCAAACATAACCTGGTAGTATGCACCTCCAACAGTAGCTAAGTCTTGGCCAACCCCAGCACCCATACTCAACCAAGCATACACTGCTGAGTGTTCAAACTGTGTTCAAATAAGGCATACGCCGAGCTGTAACCAATCCAGCTGTTTTATACTTCACTTCTAATTTCTGTACATCATCCCCCCCCACCTTTTTTTGTCTATAAATCTTCTCCACCTGGCTGTGCTGGAGTCTCTGTGAACCTGCTGTGATTCTGCGGGCTGCCCAATTCTCAAATCGATCATTGCTCAATTAAACTTTAAATTTCATTCAGCTGAAGTTTCTCTTTCATCAACTGCTATAGTATTTCAGTTTAGTTTCTCTCTCTTTTCTTGAAACTAATATGTACTTAGAGTCTAGTATGGCAAATGCCATGGTGGGCATTTTACTTATATAATCTGAAAACTGCTTATGAGCTCCCTGCAAGACAGAAGATAGCATCGGGCCCACCGTGTGGAGGGGGAGACGGAGCCACGGATCCCTGACCAGAGGTAGGTGCTCAAGCAGCAGGCCTGCTCGACTCGAAATCATGGGTTTTCCTTCACATTGACTGCTCTGTCCTTCTTGAAGGACTGCTCAATGATGCATTTTATTTTCCACCTGCATTCATAGATATTATGTAAATTTTCAAAATAGTATCTTTCTGTGAAATGGCAAAAGCACGATGAAAAAGTACCTTGAAAGTGGCTAAGTCTTACAAATATGGCATTTTAAATAACATCGTTAGACACTATTGCACAAAGTGCTATAGTTCTCTCTCATTACGATGCAGCGAACAGGTCCTAAAGTTGCTTTTTCCCTTTTCTGCACAAGGACCAACTTGGAGCTATTTGGGAAAGAAAAGAAAGAAAAAGATTTCTCTGACTAGCTTCTCCAGACACAGGCTAGCCACGTGTTATGCCATTAGTACCTGTGCTACATCCAGACAGAAGTCATTCTTGTGAAAAGAGAATTCGGTTTTTTAAAAAATGTGCTACTGATTCGGTGGGCACAAGAATCTTGACACTAATTGTCAAGCAGATTCTACTACATCCAGTGTCTGGCACAAAACCCAAGAGGGGTGCTTTAACTCAAGAACTCCTTTAGAAGGAGGCTAAAGAATTTGATGAGGGGCCAGCTGCAGTGGCTCACACCTGTAATCCTAGCACTTTGGGAGGCCAAGGCGGAGGGTGGTGGTGGTGGGGGGGGAATCACCTGATATCGGGAGTTCGAGACCAGCTTGGTCAACATGGTGAAACGCTTTCTCTACTAAAAATACAAAAATTAGGCAGGTGTGGTGCCATGAACCTGTAATCCCAGCTACTCAGGAGGCTGAGGCAGGAGAACTGCATGAACCTGGGAGGTGGAGACTGCAGTGAGCCAAGATCACACCACTGCACTCCAGCCTGGGTGGCAGAGCGAGACTCCATCTCAAAAAAAAAAAAAAAAAAGAATTTGAAGAGGATTACTGAATCTGTCCTCTAAAAAGAAAAGTAAATATTGTTTAAAGGAAATTGTGAAAATATTTACATGTAGCAAACTAATAATTGGATAGTAAATCATTTAAAAACCTCTTGCCTCTACTCTTTCTCCTACTATTCAAGGAGCAAGGAGTCTTTCTGTAGACTCTGATTTCACAATTATTGCAGAAATGGCCAGGTACGGTGGCTCACACCTGTAATTCCACCTGCTTGGGAGGCTGAGGTGGGAGAATCACTTGACCCAAGAGTTCAAGACCAGTTAGATCCCAAGTTTCATAAAAAAAGAAAAGAAAAATTATTGCCAAAATGCTACATGATATTGCTTGAGCTTGGCTTTGAATATCAACAGCAAAGCCTAGAAAATGAACCACAGAGAACTGGCACCGCCCCTTGGATTGCAGAGGAGAAGGAGCGATGATATCGATGGCCTCATTGATACAGTGATGGGCTGGAATGTGCTGGCTGAGGGAGGGGTCAGTGGGTGATGATATCAACGCCGTCATCGATACAGTGATGGGCTGGAGTGCGCTGGCTGAGGGAGGGGTCAGTAGGTGATGATATCAATGCTGTCATCGATACAGTGATGGGCTGGAGTGCGCTGGCTGAGGGAGGGGTCAGTGGGTGATGATATCAACGCCGTCATCGATAGTGATGCGCTGGAGTGTGCTGGCTGAGGGAGGGGTCAGTGGGTGATGATATCAACGCCGTCATCGATACAGTGATGGGCTGGAATGCGCTGGCTGAGGGAGGGGTCAGTGGGTGATGATATTGATGGCCTCACTGATACAGTGATGGGCTGGAGTGCGCTGGCTGAGGGAGGCGTCAGTGGGTGATGATATCAACGCCATCATCGATACAGTGATGGGCTGGAATGCGCTGGCTGAGGGAGGAGTCAGTGCGCGGAGGGCAGCATCTTGAGGGCTGGGGAGAAGATTAGCCAGAGTAGGAGACTCAGAGAGACAGGAGAGGATGGGGGAGCTTGGACAGTGGAGGCCAGCTGTGCCAAGAGTGTGGTGAGCCTGGGCAGGGGCATTTGATGGCATCGTAAGAAGAACTCTCTGGTCAGTGGTCCTGGGATGAAAAAGCTGTCTAGGGGCTGAGAGAGCTCTGAACATGAAAAAGGAGATCCGTGTCCTGATCCTGAGCCTGGCCTAACTCCTGCAATTTTGGGCAGGTCGTGTCCCCTCCAGCTCCGTCAACCTTAAAAGGGGTGGGTGGGGGGGTTGGATTGGATGCCTCTGGGGTTTCTTCTAGATCAAACCTATTCTGTGTCAAGTGGAGGTCACTGGCTGTTTGGGGAGAGCCCTGAGGATGAAGGCCAAGGCAAGGGGTGGAGCTGGAATTGGTGAAGAGGCAGGAAAGGGAGAGAAAGGTGGCTTTGGCTTGAGGAGGGTCCCAAGAGCCATTTCTTCCTGGTGGACCCTCAGAGATGTTTGGAGTCTTGGGGGAAGCATCTAGAAAGTGAGGTGGGGTAAACCACGGAGGAAGGCAGGGAGGACGCAGGGAGAGTCAAAGGTGTTGGGGCAGGGAGATGGGTGTTTGTGGGAGCAGGAGACAGTAGATGGGGAAGTGAATGAGAAATGTGGGGCATTAACGGAGCTCCACTCGGATGGGTTCCATCTTCCCAGCTAAGCGGGAGTTTCAGGGAAAGCACAGAGGACACTGTGTGGGGCAAATGCCATGGGGAAAACATGAGGAATTAAGGGCCAATGCATCAAGCATTTCCAGAAAAGCATAAAGAGCCCCACTCAGAATGAAGAGGGTGCATTTACGCTGAAATTCATGTCCTGCCTTGCTGATTTTTCTCCTGGATCCTAGAAAATGGTTATTATTGAAGCATGAGGTTAAAATTGCCATCACGTCTCTGATTTATGAGTCACAATGTGGCCTGTTGTGATCTGGATGGGGTAGGGAGAGGCTGTGTTCCCATCAGCAATGGGTTGTGTCTCCTTGCTGTGGGGTGGGCCCGTGCAGCACACGGCCTATTTTACCTGTTTTAAGGACCTGCAACTCGTTTCAAATACCAGGAATCCATCCTCGTTTTACTGGATAGAATTGTCCAGGTTCCTGGTGTGTTGAACAAAGAATCGAACAAAATGCACAGAGCAATAAAAGAACAGATTAATGAAAGCATAGATTTACTGAAGACATTTCAGGGTGGGAGTGCACTCGAGCAAGTGCCTCAAGAGCCTCCTTAATTAGGGGTTTCTGTTGAGCTAAAGAAACTCAGCAACACCATTCCGTGCCCTTTAGAGGCCTCCAATTGGCTACACCCCATGAAGGATTGGCCTGCGACCAATCAGAGGCTGAAGTGGCTTGTTATTATGTGAGTGAGGATGTAGCCTATAAGCTGCACCTGCTGCTCTCCTGCTTATACGAACTGGCTGCACCTGCTGAGCCCCTTCCCTTAATTCCCTATTCTCCTGCCACACACTCCAGGAGTGCTCCTTACTTTGGGCTCATTATGACTAAAGAGGAGGAGCTGAGGCCTTGTTACCACTTCATTGCAGAGACAAAGGCATAAACAGTATTTACTAAGTATGTATTGAGTACATGTGATCTTCCAAGCACTGCTCTAAGTCCTGGAGTGCAACAGTTAGAATGTGTCACCTCCAAAATTCAGATGTTGCCAATGGGATGGTGTTGAGAGGCGAGGCATTCAGAGGTGATTAGGCCGTGAGGGCTGCTCCCTCGTGAATGGGATTAAGGCCCTTTTAGAAGAGGCTTGGCCCAGGCTGAGGACAGGCCCTCCTGTCCTCACCACCTGAGGACACAGTCTTCCTCCCCTCTGGAGGGTGCAGCCTCATTCGAGACCGAACCTGCTAGGGCCTTGATCGCGGACTTCCCAGCCTTAGCAATATATTTCTGTTCTTTATAAATTACCCAGTCTGTGGTATCCTGTTAGCACAACATAAAACAAACTCAGACTTGGGAATACAGTGGGGGGCAGGGTGGGTGAGGACCCTGGTCTCCAGGAGCTCACATTTTAGCAGACTTAACACCCGCTACTATACGTGCTCAAATGCTAGTTCCTTTTGGAGCAGGAACACAGCTGAAAAGATGGGTTGATTTTCAGCATGGAGGGCTCTGTCATCTACCTGGACTCTGGCCAGCTTTTCTGCTCCTCACTCCGAGATGAAGCTGTTTTCCATTTTGATTAGGCTCAGAGATTCCAGGCCCGATGCCTTTGACCTGTGTGCTCCTACATTCTGCTTGATCTTCTGAGGTGGGAGGGCAGAGTCTGAAGGCTCCATCCCCATTTGGAATATCCCGGTCATCTGAGGCCATGGCTGCTGGTCCTGAGTCATCATTTTTCCCTGAGGGAAGGAGACAGTTGCTCAGCTGATCAACCCCTTTGCTCTGGTTTTGCCGTACCCTTTTCAGATGTTTCAGGAAAATAAAAAGATGCGCCCTGGGAGGCGTTCCGCAGAGTAACCGCCAAAGACGGTAACTGTTAATAGCAGGAGACAGGGGCCGGGCGCGGTGGCTCATGCCTGTAATCCCAGCACTTTGGGAGGCCAAGGCAGGCAGATCACCTGAGGTCAGGAGTTCGAGACCAGCCTGGCCAACAGCATGGTGAAACCCCGTCCCTACTTTAAAAAAAAAAAAAAAATTAGCCGGATGCAGTGGCACATGCCTATAGTCCCAGCTACTCAGGAGGCTGAGGCTGGGGAATCACTTGAACCTGGGAGGCGGAGGTTGCAGTGAGCCGAGATCACGCCACTGCACTCCAGCCTGGGTGACAGGGCAAGACTCCGTCTGAAAAAAAAAAGGAGACAGTGTGTCTTTGTCCACCCCGGCTGCTGTCACAAAGTGCCACAGACTGGGCGGCCCATAAACCACAGAAATTTCTCCATTCTGGAGGCTGGAAGTCCAAGATCCAGGCACTGGCAGATTCCGTGTCTGTGATGACCTGTCTCCTTAATGACAGATGGGATCTTCTCCCTGTGTCCTCTTCTCACTGTTAGCCCCCTTTATAAGGGCACTAACGCCACTGAGGAGGGCTCCAGCCTCATGACTACATCACCTCCCCAGGCCCCACTTCCTGAGAGTAAACACTGGGAGTTAGGATTTCAGCAGATAAATCTGGGGGCACAAATATTCAGTCCTTCACACCGGGAAAGGTGGGGCAGGGCCACCTGGTTTGGAGGTCACCTTCCCAGCTTTGGGGACTGGCTGGCAGTCAGCCCACCAGGGGTGCCTGTTTGGAATCTCAGGTGATGAGTATATTTCCTTCATCTTGCAGGACCACAGCCATCCAACCAGCTGGGATTTGGAGGCTGGGGGAGGCTTGAGCTAAGTCAGGGTCCTCTGGACTCATGTTTTCCTCTGACAGCACTGAGGGGCCCCCGCTCCTGGGCGGGGCCCACGCCTTCCTGCCTCTAGCATCAAGGCAGCTGCCCTCTGGAGCTCACCCCAGGGACCAGGGTTGTTCCCAAGGCTGGAAGATACTTTTCGTAGTGTGGTGGCTGGAAATGTCCCAACTTGGGGCTGGAGGAGGCCCACCAGTCCCGTCTGTCCTTTCCAGCAGCCCCGCAGAGGCTGAACCCCCTGGCAATGTGGCACTGCGACATGCCCCAGCACCCGGGACGTCAGGCGCCACCAAGGCAGGCTGCTGTGGTGCGGCACTGGTGAGACAGAGCATTTGCTATGGTGCTGTCTGGGCATATTCTAGGAGCCTGCTTTGTATTCAGTGGGTATTTTCCTTGGCCTGTCACCAAAACACTTGCCTTGAGGTGGAGGAAAACCAACGAAACAATTCTCAAGAACAAGAGGGCAGCCGTTGGGGAGAATCTAGAGGCAAAATCCCAGGGCAAAGACCACAGGCTGAGTGAGAGCCCCCTGTCCATTCCCCTGGCCTTGCATCTGTGTCCTGCCCAGAGCCAGACACTCACCCGCATCCCTCAAGTCCTCTGCAGAGCCTCCTCTACCAGGAAGCCTTCCTTGTCCTCCATCTCCTAATCAACACTGTCCCCACAGGTTGGGATGTGTGCTTCACGCCAGTGAGTAGGATGTGTTATTTGATTGGATTTTGTGTTCGTTAAGATGGTGCAGCCCACTTTTAAAGCAATTTGCTCCGGAAGTGCTGGGATGAATATTTCCTAAGCTCAGGGCATCATTTTGCTGTTTTAGGGTTTTAAAACAATTCTTTTTTATTTTTTGAGACTGAGTCTTGCTCTGTCACCCAGGCTGGAGTGCAGTGGTGTGATCTTGGCTCACTGTAACCTCTGCCTCCCAGGTTCAAGCGATCCTCCTGCCTCAGCCTCCTGGGTAGCTGGGATTACAGGCAGGCACCACCATGCCCAGCTAATTTCTGTATTTTTAGTAGAGACAGAGTTTCACCATGTTGGCCAGGCTGGTCTCAAACTCCTGACCTCAGGTGGTCCACCTACCTCAGCCTCCCAATGTGCTGGGATTACAAGCGTGAGATACTGCGCCTGGCCTAATACTTTTTTTTTAACAGCATTTTTAGGGTCATAGCAAAATGGAGAGGAAGGTACAGAGAGTTCCCATAGACTCCCTGCACCCCCTGGAACCTCCCCCACCAGAGTGGTGCATTTGTTACAACTGATGAACATCTGTTGACCTGTCATCATGACCCAAGTCCAGTTTACGTTAGGGCTCAGTCTTGATGTTGTGCACTCTGTGGGTTTGGACAAATGTATAACGACATGGACCCAACATTACAGTATCATGCAGAGTAGTTTCACAGCCCTAAAAGTCCTGTGTTCATCCGTCCCTCCCCACTAAGCCCTGACAACCACTGGTCTTTTTTCTGTCTCCATAGCTTTGCCTTTTCCAGAGTGTCATAGAGTTGGAACCATACAGGAGATAGCCTTTTCGGACTGGCTTCTTTCACTTAGTAACCTGCAGTGAGTTTCCTCCATGTCTTCTCATGGCTTGACAGTTCATTTCTTTTCGTACTGAATAATATCCCATTGTCTGGGCTGGGTGCGGTGGCTCACACCTGTAATCCTAGCACTTTGGGACACTGAGGCAGGAGGATCACTTGAGGTCAGGAGTTCGAGACCAGCCTGGCCAACATGGTGAAACCCCATCTCTAATAAAAATATAAAAATTGGCCGGGCGTGGTGGCAGACACCTGTAATCCCAGCTACTTGGGAGGCTGAGGCAGAAGAATTGCTTAAACCTGGGAGGTGCAGGTTGCAGGGAGCTGAGACCATGCCATTGCATTCCAGCCTGGGCAACAAGAGTGAAACTCCATCTCAAAAACAAACAAAAACACAAATCCCATTGTCTGGATGTACCACAGTGTATTTATCCATCCACTGACTGAAGGGCACCTGAGTCGTTTCCAAGTTTTGGCAGCTATGAGTAAAGCTGCCTCACACATCTGTGTGCAGGTTTCTTTGTGCACCTAAATTTTCAACTCCTTTGGGTAAATATCAAGGAGCACAAGCTTGATCATATGGTGAGAGTAAGTTTAGTTTAGTGTGTGTGTGTTTAACAGATACCACGCGGGTGTGCAGTGGCTCTTCACAGGTACAATCATGGCACACTACAGCCTCAAACTCCTGGGCTCAAGTCATCCTCCTGCCTGAGCCTCCTGTGTGGCTTAGACTACAGGCATGCACCACTCCACCCTAGTTTTGCAAGAAACTGCCAAACTCTCTCCCAAAGCATCTGCACCATTTTATGTGCCTAGCAGCAATGAGTGAGAGTCCTGTTGCTCCACAGCCTCCCCAGCATCTGGTGTGGACAGCGTTCAGGGTTCTGGCCACTCTGCTCGGTGTGCAGTGGTATCTCATGGCTTAGTTTGTATTTCTCTGATCACCTAGGACATTGACATCTTTCCATCAGCTTGTTTGCCACCCAGGGCACTTGTTCCCCACACAATGACAGTGTCCTATGAGGCAGTCACTGGAATCTGAGCACCGGCCTTGTTCTCAGGATCCCTGAAGTTAGACCGTGGGCTTCTTGAGGACCGAAGCTTTTCTTTCCTGTCTGCTCCCACCGCCTGGGTTGATGCCCTTCCCTGAAGACTCTGGACACAGCCTGGTGAGTATGAGCCAAGTCCACTGTGTGAGCATGGAGGCTGCGGTTAACTCTCTGAGCCTCAAGCTTCTCATCTGTGAAATGGGGAGAACAAGAGCACCTGCTTCATGGAGCTGTTTTGAGTTGTAAATACTCATTAGCAGCATAGAGCCTGGCACATGGGAAATAACTTAGAAAAGGTTAGTTAACGGTGACAATGATTATTCAATTTGCTTTTGGAGGGATGACCAAATTCTATTAGTCCAAAGAAGAGCTGACTTTGGGCAGGACAGCCCGTACCAGTCTTTGGTACCAAGAAACGTGAAGCCTGGCAACTAGGGTGCCTTCTTGCCTTGTTGTACTACGATTTTTTTTTCCAAAGTAGATGGCTAGGAGCTTTTGGATGATGGGTAGAAAAGGTTAAAACCAACCAACTAGCCCATGGTGGCAGCCAAGCAGCCTTAAACCCCCAAAGCCAGAATTCAGCTGGAAAAATACACAGTTCCAATGTAAGAATTAAATTTAGAGATGAAGACAAATTACCTAATTTTGGAACTTTACCCAGGAATCCACCTCAAATAGCGGCAATGGGGTCAGCTGGTTAATAGAAGGCTGGTTCCTGTGTGGCTCTCTCACTTTCTCCATGCTAGCCAAGGCCAGCCTGGCCTGGCGTCTTTCCTCACACCATTAACACAGACAACTAATGAGATGTTGGAACAAGCCCAGAGAAAAAACTTGTTTAGAGCAAGCACTTCCTCTTCACTTCACCGGTACAAACATCTATTCTGGGTTTGGGCTATTTTCCAAGTTGGGTTATATGATGATAAACAACAGGTTATTTTGGCGAGTAAAATTTTAGCTGGGTACTTCGCAAAACAATTTTTAAAAAAATTTGAAGAAACTATTAAGTGGAAAAGTTAGAGGCATAAAGAATTGTCGGTGGTTCTGAAAGTGTTTTTCCCTAAGCTTCTTGTTTATTTCTTGATGTCGTGGAAAGACCTTCTTGGCCACGTTTTTCATGAGTTATCTGTGTTTCCCATAGATTTGGGGTCTAGACTCTCAATTATTTATCTTATTTGAAGGATAAAAGTGGAAAGTTCAAGAAATCAATAATTAGCTGGCTTGAATTTGCTGAGAAATTCACAACAATGTTCATAACTAAAATTTACAAAGTAAATCAACAGAATACAAAGAAGTAATTTAACCCAGAATGACAAAATGAAAGGATGGTTCCCATGTAACCTCATAAATTTCCTGCTCGATGCATCTCAAGTCTCTGATTTCTAATAAAATTCTCATGAGAACATAGTATTGCTCCATAAAAACTCCTGAACTCTCCCCATGAGAACGGGCTGGTTTATGAGGGTGCATGAGTTCAAGTCTGTGGTTTACTTATTAAAAATTTCTCAGTAAATATATCATGGTCCACTGGAGAGCACCCCTCAATTGTGGGGAGGCCATGTATCATTTCTGCCGTCCCTAAGTATGAAGAAAAACAAGAAGAAGCACGCCAGGAACTCTCTGAGCCAGAAAAAAACAGGAACCTTTTATTTTTCTAAAGAAAATTCTAAGACTTTCTGTTTACCTTTGACCCAAAGAGACCTCATGGGAGTTTCACATTTGCTTTGCGAAAATCTGAGCATTCTTGCCAAAAGGGTTGACAGGCAGTACTGTGAGGGGCGAAGGAAGCTTGGTTTGGTTCCTGCCCCTGTTGTGGGTCAAGCCCCTCCCGGGGAGCACATGGCAGAGCAAGGCTGCTGAGTGGGTGCTGCAAGTGCTTTTGAGGAAAGATGTAACTTACACGTAGTCACAAAGGCAGTAAACTCGTGGCTCGCTCACCTTTCCCCACATGCCTGCCAACCGGAAAAATAATATTCACTCACGTTGTGCTTTTAATCTGGGCCAGTTACTGCTAGAAGCTTTGTGGGTGTCCCCTCAGTCGATCCTGCACACAAGCTTATGGCACAGGCCATTGTTATCACCTTCATCTTAGAGAGAGGGAAACTTCACCCAGGAAAGTTAAGTAAGTTGCTGAAGTCACACACCTGGTCAGGGACAGAGCAGGTTGATTGAACCTTAATGCTGCTATACATCACAAGACTAGATCGGAGAGAGATGCCCCACCAAGGAGGGTGGCCGGAAAACCTGAGAGCCCTTCTCATTTCACCCTACTCAGCCAGGGTCCTCTTCAGAGAAACCCACAGGATTGGAGCAAACACGTGCAGAGCACCTGTCACGGGCTACAACTGTGCTGGTGTGTTCATGGGTGGGCCTCGCGGACCCTCGCAGCAGCCCGTGGGAAGGGGATTCTGGGCTATTGTGCAACTTTCTTCCACTGGGCTCAAGAGCTGGACCTCGTATTTCTAGCACTAGGTATAGGCCTTGATGCATGTAGTTTCACTGGATAAGAACAGGCTTCGGTCTGTGGCTGAGACAGCATAATTAACAATTTTAAAAATAGATTTTAATTTTTAAAGAAGCTATAGGTTTAGACAAAATAGGAAGGTACAGAGATTTCCCATCTCTCCCGAGCCTCCCCTGTTATCGCCAGAGTGGTGCATCTGTCTTTTGTGTTTTGTTGTTTTTTTGAGATGGACTCTTGCTCTGAGGCCCAGGCTGGAGTGCAGTGGGTGATCTCAGCTCACTGCAACCTCCGCCTTTCGGGTTCAAGCGATTCTCCTGCCTCAGTCTCCGGAGTAGCTGGGATTACAGGTGCCTGCTATCACGACCGGCTAATTTTTTTTAATTTTTTAATTTTTAATCTTTTATTTTTAGTAGCGACGGGGTTTTGCCATGTTGGCCAGGCTGGTCTCGAACTCCTGTCCTCAGGTGATCTGCCCACCTCGGCCTCCCAAAGTGTTGGGATTACAGGCGTGAGCCACCGGGCCCGGCCCAGAGTGGTGCATTTGTTACAGTCCGTGAACCCGCACAGACACATCACCATCACCCGGAGTCTATCGTTTCCATTACGGCTCACTCTGGGGTTGCACGTTCTATGGGTTTGACACATGTACCATGCCATCCGTCCCTGGCTACAGTGCCAGACAGGGGACTTTGACTGTCCTAAGAATCCTCTGTGCTCCAACTATTCACCCTCCCTCATCCTGAACCCCTGGCAGCCACTGCTCTTTTTCCTGTCTCCATAGCTCTGCCTTTTCTAGAATGTCGTAAGTTGGAATCGTACAGTATGCAGCCTTTTCAGATTGGCTTCTTTCACTTAGTAACATGCGTTTAAATTTCCTCCTTGTCTTTTCATGGCTTGAGGGCTCATTTCTTTTTAACACTGAGTAACGTCCCAGTGTCTGAGAGGGGCACCTCACAGAAATGAAAAGCACTTTCTAGATCTATAGAATTTAGAGCTGAACATGGGCAGCCCTGGTGGCCCGTTCCAGAACTCACTGTCCCTGAAGAGACACAGAAGGTGACCTTATTTTCCTTAATGACAACAGCAACTGGAGGCTGACGTGTCCGTCCCCACAGTAACTACCCGCCCGTGGATGAAGAAGCAGAGAGCCCTGGACGCTTCGTCAATGATGACTTCATCTTTAAGGGCACCTGCTGTTGCAAATGAAAAGCTGTCGTATTCCTTCTTACTGAAAGTTGGTAACTGCATCTGAACACCTAATTATCTTCATAAACCCCGACACACAGAGCTCTGACCAGGGCAGGCCGGCAACTTGCTGGGAAAATGCAAAATGTCCTGCACTGCTAAGCTTTTCACAAGCCCCTTGGTGAGGTCCTTACCGGCGTTTGTGCGTTTGAAAGCAACTGATTGAAAATCAGGCCTCCAAGCTTGTGCTTGAAAGGACGAGAGCAGGAGCCTGGGTCCGCGAGGGAGGGCGCCAGTGCCACCTGGTGGCCGCGCCGGGGAGCCCAGGTTCCAGCCTGGGGGCGGCTCTAAGTTCAGGGTCAGTCCCATCATTCCACAGGGCTGAGAATTAGTGAGCTTGCAGCCCCAGCCGCTCCTGCGGCCAAGCCTGAACGTGAAATAC
This sequence comes from Pan paniscus, assembly GCF_029289425.2. Classification (NCBI taxonomy): domain Eukaryota; kingdom Metazoa; phylum Chordata; class Mammalia; order Primates; family Hominidae; genus Pan; species Pan paniscus. The sequence goes on from NC_073256.2 coordinate 21,605,654, forward strand.
GCTGAACTCCGTCACACGCCGATTTCACTAGCTCACCGCAGAACGGCTTTATTATGAGAGTCAACAGGATGTCAGTGTGGTGATGATCTCCACAAAGAACGGCTTTTTGCAATGTAGAATTACGGCTCAATGTTACCATGAATTAAGTGAGAGAAGGTGGCCGTGGAACATTTATTTCAAGACTAAGTCAAAACTAAGCCAGAGTAAGCTTTTCGCTGACAGTCACTGAAAATAAATGACTACAAATCCTGAATGTTTTTAATAACCTTACGAAATTCACCTTAGGCTTTTGTCCACCTAACTCCATTGTTCAGATTTGTCACATGACTCCCCACTGCTGGAGCAAAAAATATATGTGTATTGACCTCAAAAGTCTTAAGACATTTGAGAATGGAACGTTGGGTCTGATGATCTTACTGGAACTTTATCATTCATTCTGCAAGGGCTGTTACTTAAAACAAACAAACAGGCCACTCACGGTGGCTCACGCCTGTAATCCCAGCACTTTGGAAGGCTGGGGCAGGCAGATCCACTTGAGGTCAGGAGTTCGAGGCCAGCCTGGCCAACGTGGTGAAACCCTGTCTCTACTAAAAATACAAAAATTAACTGGGCGTGGTGGCACATGCCTGTAGTCTCAGCTACTGGAGGCTGAGGCAGGAGAATCACGAACCCGGGAGGCAGAGGTTGCAGTGAGCCGAGATTATGTCACTGCACTCCAGCCTGGGTGACAGAGCAAGACTCCATCTACAAAACAAACAAAAAAACAAACAACAACAACAACAAAACTAACAACTAAGATTGATCCCTTTTTCTTCACTGTTCCTAGAAGTTCTAGGGGTAAGAGGGGAAGACAGGGATCTCACATTCCATGGATGATGTTGTTGCCGTTGGGAAGCCTCCAAGGTCACCAGATGAAGGCAAGATCTCCTTAGATGATTTTATGGCTTTGGCATAATTACTGTAAAACTATCAACAAAAGCAAGCTTGACCCTCCTCAGGGTGCAGTGTGCATTTGCCTTTGGGATGAACCAGGTGAGGCAGTATCAGGGAGGGAGGACAGGGTACAGGTGCCTCCCTTCTTCCCTGGTCCCAGTCAGCAACAGACCCCTGACTGCAGACGATGACTCCATCCTCTCAGGAGGGACCTGGGGGACTCAGCTTGAGAAACCAGAAAAGCCAAAAGGAGGCTCCTACCACATGGGTGAGACAGCTCACATCCATTGCCTTTGTAGATATGCATGGGAATTCCATGACCTAGCCAGACAAATGATCATATCCCTGTTTTACAGAAAAGGAAACTGAGTCTCAGAAAGATTAGGTCATTTATCTTTGGTCACAGGATTAGCTGGAAAAGGAACCTGGAAGAGAACCCAGGTCTCAAATCCCACGTCGCTTTCCTCAATTCTTTGCTTTGCCCTCAAAGGCACAGTGAGCCAAAAAAGTTCATTTCTTCAGTACTTGGCCAAACTTCAGGTATAAGAAAAAAAAAGAAACAACAACAACAAAGACGAAGAAAGAACAAATCTCCCTTCTTTTCTCTAAATGCTCTATCTTTTAAAGTAACTTAAAGACAAAGCGTCCCTTTGAATCTAACACTTTAGGGTCTGAAAGATATCCTTAATTGGTCTTGGTTGTTTGTCTTTTTGTTTGTTTGTGTTCCCTTATTTCAGTTTAAAGGGCACACTAGGAACAAAATTCCATATGGTTTATTCTGTTCCCAATCTCATCTTCCCCCTCTTTCCCTTCCCCAACCCCAGCCTTGCCAATTTGTAGACAAATCAGAAAAATCCTCAACGGGCTGAAAACCTGTCCATGGTTCACTCCAGCTGGAAAGAATTGTGTTCCACCAAGATTCAGATCCCATTTATAATGGAAACCCTGACAGGCAAAGTTGTAATTACGGTTGTGCCATAATGAATGTATCTGTGCGGTCAAAGTAGTGGATTTTTCCATGGTATTTTTCCATGGAAGATTTCCTGCCTGAGAGATGTTAACTTAAAATCTGGATGATAGCTTTGACTTTACAGTAGGATCACTCCTGGCATTGCTATAGCTTGAAGTTAACTATTATATAGACTTTGGTAGTCATGATTAGCAAGCGGGATATTAGTCAAATTGATATTTTGCAGGACTGATGGCAGTTGGGGGGTTGGGGTTTGGTGGTGTAGGAGCTAACTTAGGTAAGCTTGTATTGCCTTTCAGATTTTTTTAACCAGGAAGTACTGTCTTTCTTTTCTGACATGATGTCTAATACGAAAGTAGAAAGGCTGAATATGGCTAACTGGTATTAGGGTGACCAACCATCCCAACTGGCCTGGGACCATCCAGTTTTGGCACTAAAATCTCATAAGCCAGGAAATCCCTCCATCCTGGGGAAGGCAGGACAGTTGGCCATCCCACATCCTATGGAAAATAGAATCAAAGTTAGGAGGACAGCCGAGTATTATGTTGGTGTGAAAGTAATTGTGGTTTTTGCTGTTATAACAGTCCGTGTTAAAGAGAGCAAGCAGACTTGAGTTTTCAAGTAAAATTCTTTCTTGGTGCTTCAAAAAGCCTACTTAGTGTCAGCAGCATTAGCTTGAGAGCTGACTCAGGAAAGGGCTCAGAAGGAATGTGAAAATCCCTGCTTGGTATGGCAGAATGTCATATGGAAAACCAGACAAGTCATTGTTCTGCCCAACAATTTCATGGGTTAACCCATCCTCTGGCCATTTGGAGGCATGAACAGAATGAGACATTTCACGGGTATCAGGCCCTCCCCAGAGGCTACTGCTGAGGGTTTTTCTTCTCCAAGCCCTTCCTAACAGGCCCTTGGCTGTTCTTCCAAAACCTCTTCTCTATGCTGAAAAGGAAAGGGCGCAGGAAAGAAGGAATGTGGGGGCTGATTTGTGGAGCTCCAGCTTCCTGTCCAGGCCCCACATCCTGCCTCACTCAAGGGGCCTTGCCTTCTGGATCTTCTCCTTTTATGAAGCTCTCAGATTGCTCTGGTTGCCTTTCCAAGTACTGTGAAAATGGCCGACTTTTAGGAATTGGGGGACTGGGTGAGGTTAAAAGAAAGGAAGGACTACAGAATCAAAACGAAGGCAAGAATAGGGCAATGGCCAAAAACACCAGTTGATGAACTTGACAACTCTGTAGAGTTGCAGGAGAACATCTCTATCAATTTAAAAATGTAAGTCAAATAGATTTCTACAAACAGACCCTTCAGGACATACATATTGAATCTATTTGTGGATTTATAAATCCTGACCTTCAGGGTATGTATAGAATCCACTTCTGGATCTGGGCCTTCGGTGACTGTGTTGTGAGCCATTTCTGCGGCTGTAACTTCTATTGCTATGAGTTCCAGGGGCATAAGATGGAGGAAAAGGGCAGACATGGAGCTACTGACCTTGTGTGACAGAACATTCTCCTATCTCACCCACCGCCACGGAAGGAGTGTGCTTCCTGCCCCATGGGAGCTGGGCTTGTCGAGGCCATGCATGAGGCAGGATGGCAGAGTTTCCACTCGCCCCTCGGGGAACTTCCAACCTCTGCCTCCAGCCTGGCCACTGCCCCGAAGCCTGGGATGTGTGCAGAGGTGACTGGAGCCACAGCCCCATTAGATGACAGGCAGACCCCAGCGGAAAATGCGTGCTCGCTGTTTTACGCCCATGAGCTTTTATGCTGTTCAATCTGCTGTTTATGCTGTTAATAGATCCATCTTTAAAAAGTGAACATAATTCAGTTAGGAGGCGTAGCTGGTTCTTCTTCAGTCGCGCTGCTCCTATAGGGTAACTGCAAAAGGGTCTCAAAATTATATTTTTTTCTAGGCTTTCTTCTGTTGTCATAGGGAGACAGAAGATGTAAAATTTCCGTTCCTTCTTTTCTGCTTCTTAATAGAAGTGTCTAAAGGAGTTATGTTGCGTGCGCCTGCAAAGGGCACAGAAAGACAATCGCCAGCAGTCCAGAATCCAAGTCCTAGATACATAAAATAGTTTTATTTTCATATGCAAGAAGAGAGAGGAAACTGTGAGAAGTGGACACACATATTTTAAAAGGCCACAGTTTGGGGGCCATTTGGTGCAGGGGCCAAGTGCTTGGCAGCGAGAAAGACAAGTCCCCGAGGCATCTCAGCACGGTAGCAGTGCCAGTTGTCTTCAGTTCTCCCCTCCAGACTGACTCTTCGCCCTGCCCCGGGCCATGGGAGCTGGTTTTTATAGACTGCGTGGAGACTCCACGTCGTTGGTTAGGTCTGGCCGATGCTGGTGGCCCTAGCAGAAGGGCAGGACATGTATTTTCTCCTGCCAGGTCACTGGGGGTTGGCTGCAGTCCTTACCAACAGCACCGCGCAGACCCGGGGGACCAAGGGCGGCGAGCGCTCTCTCTGGGGGTCGACAGCAGCCCCACGCCCGCCCTCAGGGATGCAGCCGCAGGCGGAGCGCTCTGCCATTCCTCCTGGGTTTCCTAACTCTACCCCACACTTTGTAAACAGCTCCTCTGAGCAGGAAAGAGAGAAGCGGCCATGTTCTGAGATGTCAGAGTTCTCAGCTACAGAGGACAGGGGAGGGCGTGAAAATGTTTCCACAAAGACCCGCCTACAAAATGGGTGTTCAGAAGCTTTGCTTCTGGAGGTAAAATCCTGAGTCATTCAGAAAAGCCTGGAAATCGAATTCCACGGTAAGAGTGCTTGCCATGAGCCATTTATCAAGCAGGGTCTCAAGGGGACAGAGAGTTGAACAAAATTTCAACTGCCCTAAGGAGCTTATAATCGGTATGGAAACATTCGTTTAAATCGAGCCTAATTTTCCACAGGTCCTGGATAGCAGAGGTTCCCTGCTTTTGGTGGAGACAGCCGTGCAGTGCAGTCTGTGGTGTAGGGCATAAGAGGGCTACCTGCACGGGACAAGAGGGAAGTGACGTGGACTTAAAAAATGAAGAGAAGTGACTTGGTAGCTGCCGCAGCAGACGGAGGATCAATGCTCTGAGGGGAAATGCCATTGTGAAGCTGTGGGTGACGGCCACCTCCTGAGGAAGAGGCATCAGAGGAGGAGACAGAGACAGGAGAAGACTGCAGCCCAGGAGAACGGCCCACAAGTTCCCTGGTGTTTGCTTGAGGTTGGATCTCCGCGGCACCAAGTCAGGGCAGACACGGCGCACGAGTGGAGGGAGGAGTCCCTGAGGCGAGGGGCGATCTTTGAGGGCGCACAGTTTTATGGCGGGGGAGGCTGGAAAGGACCTAGTGGGGGTGGGGGATGCGGGGTGAGTGGATGGGACAAGAGTGAGTGGGGGGGGGATGGAGGGTGAGAGGGTGACGATGGGGGGTAAGTGGGTGGGAATGGGGGTGAGTGGGTGGGAAGGGTGGGGATGGAGGGTGCTTGGGTGGGAAAGAAGGGCGAATCTGGTGGAAATGGAGGGTGAATCTGGTGGAAATACGGGGAGAATCTGCGTCCTGCTCACTGTGGACTTGGAGAGTTCTCCCACGAGTATGGCTTTGCCTCCCATCCTCCCTGTGTCAGGGAAAGGAGGAGGTCGTACCTCTGTCGGGACAGACGTGGTGACTCAAGCGGGAACTTCTCACGCACTGGACGTGGCACAGCCTGGGCAGGGCCGGTCCCTGTCCTTCCTGCGGGCCTGTGAGGAGCATCCGGCTATCTGCACTGGCTCAGCCTCGCCCCCGGGCAGGTGGGTCACGGTTGTGTGACCTCGGGCTTCTGTGATAGACACGGCTGTTGCCGCTGTCTCCGGACATCAGTGTACGCTGTGGACAAATGCAGCCGGTCTACGTGAGGTCCGCTCTGCACTAAGGACGGGATGGGCTGAAATGCAAACTCGGGTCCAGACATAGCTGGAGGACGAGTGACCCGCCGCTGGGACTCAGGAAAAGCTACTGTTTTGGTTGTGATCCAATAGATAATATTTAGGCCACCAAACATCTATAAAACCACCACTAATCTGATGAAGAAAAGAGCAGTCCCGGAACTCTGGGACCTGGTCTGATGCTTAAGGCCGGCCCTGGTGTTCTCCTGTTTGCCACAAAGCTTCTCACAGGACACCTTTGTGAGAAGCCTCTGACGTGGCCACTGGAGACCGTGACACAGCAAGACCAAAGGTCACCATGCAACCACAAAACACCAGGCTCCCCCTTTCCCACTAAGTGAGTGATGACTGCTTCTTTACCCATGGCAGCTTTGTGCTTGCTCGACTCCCTCCCTACAGATGCAACTGACTGCAATACCAGGTCACAGCATTGCCCCCAAACCTGAGTAGACCCGGCTTCCCTAGACTCACCCAGATTCACCCAGCAAAGCCCAAATCCTGTAAGTCCTTTCCAATCTCCTTTCACTGAGCAGCCCCACAGTCTCCCACGGCGTGCGTGCTTCTTTGCTGAGAAGAGTCATAAACCCAACTGGTTCAGTTACAGGGGGTTCCTGCTGGTCTTTGTCTGAAGGGCATTAGCACAGCTGTCTCCAATGTCATGGTCGTGCTCCATGGGCCCAGCCATAAAGATCCAGATGGGGGCTAGTGAGGTCCAAAGCACCATCCAGTCCCTTCTCCCCAAGACAGCAGTGAGTATTCAGTCCTGGGAGCTGGTGACAAGGAGAAGGCCCTTCTTCCATCCCCACTGAGGTCCTCTGTGTCCTTCCACAGGCAGAGGCATGAGTTCTCCTGGGGTGAAGCGTCATGGATACTCAAGGCTGGTTATTGTGGATAATTGCAAAACCTGACCCATAGAGGCTCCACGAGAGCACGGAGCCGACGTGCTCGTCTTCAGGTCTCCCGATGCACTGGTTTTCATTCTCTGGTTCGTCCCTTCTTCTCAGTAGTGAAAATGGGCTGGGCACAGTGGCTCATGACTGCAATCCCAGCACATTGGGAGGCTGAGGTGGGTGGATCACCTGAGGTCAGGAGTTCAAGACCAGCCTGGCCAAAATGATGAAACGCCATCTCTACCAAAAAACAACCAAAAAAAACAAAAAAACAAAAAAAAATGGGAAATGTCCTGGAACAGACTTGAAGTCTCCAGCTGCTGTGCCTCCTTGCTGCCCATGCGCAGCCACTGAAGCTCCAGGTCAGGACCTGGAAAGTCACTTTCAGCTGCATCTTCTAGTCCTCGAGATTCCTTCTTAGTCATTTCACTAAGGGGCTATTCTGGCTTTATGCACTTGTCTGCAGGGACAGCCTTGTCCACCTTTGGGTAACTCTGTCTTAAAGATCCTGTCTGGAGCCCTAAGGAGTTTCTTCATGGCTCATGAGAAACTGCAGGAAGAAAATAGAATCTCTCCCTACAGAACAGTGTCAGGTCCCTGAAGATGACAGTCATGTCCTTGTTAAGCTGACCTGCTGTGGGTTCCTGCAGCCGTCTCAGAGGGGACTCCATAAAGCTCTCACCTGCTTCTCCCACTGACGCCGTGGGCACCTGTCACATTTCTTCTGTGTAGCTCTGTGATCCTAATGACTAGCATTCGATAGGTGCTCAGCAGGCATTTTTGAATTAAGTGTCCATTTATTAGTCTTCTCTAATAAATATAATGTATATTTTCTGATCCTTTTCATCACCGGGCAATATGCTTTCTGGAGGCATGAAGTGAGGAAGCCATCTGAGAAGCCGATGTTGGTCCACAGGGCCTCGAACAGCAAGTACATGCCTTGATTTCTGCATACTCAGTGCCTGTCATACTCAACTAATATTCCTTAAATGAATGAATGAATGAATGAAGAGTATTTCTAGCTTTCCAGGCTATTCAAGGGCTAGAAAGTTTGAAAAGAACGAGCAAATTCCCCATATCCCACCCTTACTTTTACCCCACAACACAAATGCCGTTGATCCAGGATATGCACTCAAGCTGAAATTCATGCCCACAGCCCCGCTCGTTAGTGAATTCATGCTGTTGAATGCCCTAACGCCTACTTTTGCTGGACACTCTGCTGGACCTTGGAGTTAGCCCAGAATGAGGACTGCAACCCTTAATTAGCCTTCAGGGAGGCAGGGCTTCAAGTTTAGGAAGAGGTCACCAGAGGGCAAAGGGCAGTGGAGTACAACCTGGGGACAGAGGGTAGGTCTGGGAGAGCTGGAGCTGGGGAGGGCCCAGGAAGGCACCAAGAGGAGATGTTTGAGTAGAGTCTTGGAGGACAAATGGGGAGGGCTGGTGAGGACTCAGGGAAGTGCTCATGCTCTCACCTGGCTGGGCGAGAGACTGCATGGAGGAAGGACTGAGATGCTGGGATAGCACAGTGAATGGAACTATGAATGATTTTGTTCTATTAACAAGCTTTTTTTTAAAGTAGAGTCTTGCTCTGTCGCCCAGGCTGGAGTGCCATGGTACGATCTCAGCTCACTGCAACCTCTGCCTCCCAGTTCAACTGATTCTCGTGCCTCAGCCTCTCGAGTAGCTGGGACTACAGGTGTGTGCCACCACACCAGGATAATTTATGTATTTTTAGTAGTGATGGGGTCTCACTACATTGCCCAGGCTGGTCTCGAACTTCTGGCCTCAAGTGATCTTCCCGCCTCAGCCTCTCAAAGTGCTGGGATTACCGGTGTGAGACCCTGCATCCGACCCAAAGTCTCGTTATCTTCACCTGTCGTATGGAAAGTTTGTAGCCATTTGTCTGCATCCCCGATTGGCTTATGTGGCTGGCCAGGAGGATGCTGATGGTCTGAGAGCTTATTGCAGAAAGTGTCTGCATGCGCCCTTAGTATGTGTCAGGCTGAGCTAAGTTATTCTACTATTCCTTTTTAGAGCTCTAATATTGTACCCTAATCCAAAAGTGTTTGGAGAGAATAAAAACTACCCATTCTGGCTGGGCACGGTGGCTCACGCCTGTAATCCCAGCACTTTGGGAGGCCGAGATGGGCAGATCGCTTGAGCTCAGGAGTTGGAGACCAGCCTGAGCAACCTGGCAAGAACCTGTCTCTACAAAAAATACAAAAAAGTAGGCAGGCATGGTGCCCACCTGCCAGTAGTCCCAGCTACTCGAGAGGCTGAGGTGAGAGGATTGCTTAAGCCCTGGAGGTTGAGGCTGCAGTGAGCCATGATCATGCCACTGCACTCCAGCCTGGGTGACAGAGAGGCCCTGTCTCAACAAATAAACAAATGAAATGAAACAAAACAAAACAAAAATACCCATCCCTAAATAGCATCCAGCTCTCTGTGTGCCTTTCTCTTTGATGGTTTATGACTGGACTTCCTTAATCAGCTACAAAGGAAGGCTTAAAGAAATGATGGAAATACCTAGCCACAAAGAACACTTTAGAGTGGAGGAGTCGGAGAGAAGGAGAGTGCGAGAGGAATGGACGTTTGCTCCCTTCTTTTTGGATGGGCTTAAATCATGGATAGTGTCTCACATCGAATGGAAGTGGGAACAAAGCTTGGAGATAAAGGAGATGGGGTGGAAAGCAGCAGTGGGAGCTGGAAGGGAACTCCTGGCTGGCCAGCCTGCACAAAGGGGAGCAGCACATTTCACAGAAAAATACATTTATGCAGCTGGCCAGGAGGATGCTGATGGTGTGAGAGTGAATTGCAGAAAATGCGTGCATATGCCCTTAGCATGGGTGAGGCTGAGCTAAGTGAGTCTACCCTTCCTTTTTAAAAGCTCTAATATTGTCCCCTAACCAAAAGATATGGGAATCTTAGAATGACATTTGCACTTTCAGTTATGTTAGTTATTACAAGCACACAGGCCTTATCTACTCCCAGAAAGCAGGCAAATTATCTTACCAAGAGATTTCATAACATAATACAGTTAGAATATATTAAAATGAGATTCATAACCGCTAAGTGTGAGGCAAAGCTAATTGTAACAAGAACCTCAAATAAAATAGGAATCTGGGTTTTACCTTTGTGTTTCCTAGAAGCCACAGCAAAAAGATAAAATAAGGGAACCTACAGCTCATAAAAGGTAGCAGACAATTTTGACTGGAATCTCTTTCTCCTCCTCTAAAGTGTGTTAGAGTCTCTCCTATGCATGGATGGGGTCTGTGATGTTTACACTGGACCTGCAAAATCATCCAGCCCTGTTTCCTCATTTTTCAGGGATGCAGATGGAGATTCAGAGGTGACAGTGATGTGCCCAAGGACACAGGTGTCAGAAGTGGGATTTCCTTTCTCACTGTACCAAATGGCCAGCTTGGTTTGTCAGCCTGTTGTCTTATCCCACCATGACTGTGGTCAGATGAAAAAACTCGGCTCTTGCTTCATCTGTTCCCTGCAGCTGCAGTCTGTTTGGATAGACTCAGACTTAGGGGTGGACGTGAGGCAGGGCTCATGGGCAGTCCTCAGCTGTGGCAATGACATCCACACACCAACAGCTGCATGGTGACTTAGCTCCCTTGTGGGCTCCAGCGGCTCCTCTAGCTCTGAGATACTGAGGGTTCTTCCAGGGAAGCCTGCACTGGGGCAGAAGCCTCTACATGGGCCTGTGCCTAGGATGGGGCTAATGTCGGCCATGGTGGTGGGGAAGGGCGCCAAGCCCACTGGGTGGGGCGATGCAGGCTGGGCAGGGCTGCTCTTTCCCAGCCTCCTTCCAGAGTGGGCCGTTTGCAGAGTAGCTGGGCTGCCTTCTTGTTGTGAGGATGTGGCCACTTCTGCAGTGGCGCTGAAGTACAACGTGGAACTCTGCTGTCCTTCCCCTCCTCTCTGCTGCCCACCTGTCCCCTTCCCCTGTGTCCCAGAAACAGCGTCAGCTCCTTCCTTTGGGGTGCCTTCCCCCTGCGTGGCTGCTGGGTTCTGGGTAGGTGCTTCATCCTGCTGATCGCTGGCAAAAGATACGTAACTTGAGGTTTCCAATGGGTCGGCCTCTGCTTTAGAGACACCTTCAAACGCAGAGCTGTTCTCTAAGGTTGAGGGGTGACGGGATGAGGATGGGAGCTCTCGCTGGGCAGACAAGGCCTTTCTCTGCAGGTCGTCCTGTTGACTCAACCCCCATGCTGGTGGACAATAGACAGGATTGTCATCTCCAAAGGCGGCATTGATCTTAGACACATTTCCTGTTTTTAGGGCAAGTTTCACCCACAGCCAGTGGTGATGACTGAGGAAAGAGTCCTCCACAGCAACCTGGGTCCCCAGCCCGGCCTCTGGGGGGACCTGCTCAGGGGTAGGGGGCTTCCCTAAAATGGTTAGTTCATAACTTGCCCCTTGGCATGAGCCTGAGCTCTCGGTTCTCTTCCCAGCTAGATCCGTGGCCCGGGGAGAAGCTCTTCTCTCTGTTTTATCACCTCCTGCAATGCCACAGGACTTCCTTAGGCAGCCCTGCCAGATGTCTGTGGATTTTGGATGCAGCAGGCTGTAATAAATTACCAGTGAGACACTGCCTGAAAAAGAACAAAAAGACCACAAGTTTATGTTCTTTGAAGTCTGCATCCTCCCTGTAGTGTGCAGTTTCAGGTTCTGGCCCTTTTGTGTAGAGGAAGATAATTTGGGATCCAAAATAGGACTCTTGTTCGAGCCTCAGAACTGGATATTTCGGGGGAATTTAAGTAGGTTCCAGCTTCTGTAAGCTGTAAATGTTTCTAAAGTTAAACATGAATAACAAGGCTTAAATCCGTTTGATTCTATGCTTTTGTCTTGAGGGCAGCTCCAGTTCAGTCATCTACATGTGTGTGTGTGTGAGTGTGCATTCATGCATATGTGTGTGTGTGTGTGTACACACAGGTACAAAATGTTTGGTAGAAATAAGCATTCTACTTTCAAGTAACTGGACCATACACTGCAAATTCGACTGTCAATACAGTGGTTGATGGGTTACAAAGCTGGGGGAAGGGAGGGCATAAGAAATAACCTCAAAAACAAGTAAGACCTAAACAGAGGTTAATCAGATTCATCAAAAACCCCACATCAAGGAATTTCCATGAACAACAACAACACTTCCTTTGTGCATAAACATCTTAATCACATTGTTGTCAGTTTAATTTATTTTGATCAGAAGTGTTGACTGCTGCAATAATTTCTTTAACAGAGCATTCCAGTAAGCCTCCCACGTTATTTCCAGTTTCCTGTTGTACTGGTTAAAGTGCCTGGTTTCAGGGTGCTCATTATAAACAGCACAAAACCTGAAGTAATGCCTGAGAAGGCCAGGAGATTGCAGCATGACAGAGCTAGAAAGACTGCCTGAAGGACACCCCCAGCCCCAAATCGTCTCTTGTGTCTTGGGGGGACTGGGAGACCCAGATCAAGCAGCTGGTTAGTGGCCAGGCTCAAACCTGGGAAAGGGAGGTGGACTTTCTCCATGTTCAGTGCCACCTCTGCAGTAGGTCCTGCTCAGCCAGTTTCTGCACTGTTTTGAATTCTCACAATTGCCTGATGAGGGACATATTGTCACCCTTCTTTTACAAGCAGCCACCCAAGGCCAGGAAAGATGAACAAAGGCCCCTGATCGCAGAAGTCCTGGGCACACTTATTCAGTGAACACAGACTTTCCAGAGGCCATGTGGTTTGGGGGTTCTTGGTGGCATCCCCAGGCTGGCATGCAGTTGGTACTCAGTGAATATTGGTCCCAGGATGGAAGGAAAAGGGGAGGAGCCTGGATGCAAGCTTGTGCTCCTTGGACTACAATTTGTGTTCGATCTTCCTGCCGAGGATTCCCAAGGGTCGCCTGGGAGTCAGGGGTTTGGCAGCTCCATCAGAGGCCGGAGGAGGAGCGGCAGACAAGGCTCTGAGCCGGCGGCCACCTGGGTCCTGGGTGCTGCCCGTGGCTATGGGCTCCCTACTCACTGCCCGTGGCTATGGACACCCTACTCACTGCCCTCCTGCTGTGCCGTGGGCCAGCATACTGGCTGTGAAAATGTCTTCTCACTGGAGTGGAACTGGAAGGAATCCAGGCGTCTACTCCCAGGAGTGTGACAGGTTTTCGGAGTGGTGTAGGACATCTTTTTTGAGTCAGTGTTAAAATCCAGAAAGTAGATGAGGGGACATTTTCCCTCCCACCACACTGTGCCCCCAGGACTCAGCTATACCTCCCATGAACTGGAAAATCCAGATGAGTTGTTAGACCTCCCGGCCGGCAAGGCCCCTTCATTCCAAGTATCACATGGCCCCTCCCTGAAGGAAGGATTGCTTGAAATATGCCAGGAACACCCAGACCACGATGCAATGTGGTGAGAGTGGTGCTTCTCACCCGAGCAGCCCGATGTCCTCAGTTTCCCATAGGCCATTTATCCACACACACAGCTTAGAAATCAATGCTCTGCGATTCAAATGATTATTTTAAAAAGGATGAAGCAGATGCCCGTCCATGGGTTGACGATGAAACAAGCTGTGGTCCGTCCAAACCATGGGATGCGACTCAGCCATCAAAAGCAAGGAGCAACCCGGGAGGCTCTCCGGAGAGCTCTGCCAAGTGAACAAGACCGATCCCCGGGGGGCACACACTGTGTGGTACTTTCACAACGCATTCTCCAAGTGATAGAATAATAGAAACAGAGAACAGAATCATGGTTGCCAGGAGGGAAGGAGGTGGCAGGGGCGAGAGGAAGGGGGCCACATGAAGGGTCCTCGTGGTGATGGAAGGCTTCTCCCTGCACCTCGACATACTACTTTGAGATCCTGGCTGTGATGTTGTGCCACCGTTTTGCGAGATATTACCCCTGGGGGAAAACCTGGTAATGGGTACGGGGAGCTCTGTATTATTTCTTAAAACTACTATTGTCTACAAAGTTCGATTTGAAAAAGAAGGGGTTGTCTCAGCTACCTGAAGCTGGAAGAAGTGAGGACCCGTGACGTCTCATGAAGAAGAACAGAGCTGAAACCGAGGGTGGCCTGTGGCTCTCAAATGCTTGTTACGAGGCCACAGTGTATGACATTCCTCTGACCCGTGAACAGCCCCTGCATCTCACTAAGTGTTTGTGTCCAGGTCATTCCTTTCCCAGGTCCAGACCACTCACACAGGCCACATCCAACCCCCGGCTGCTGTGAGCAAGAAAAGAACCCGAGGCCACTTCCAGGCACCTCTTCAGGGTGTGGGTGACAGAGAGCAGGCTCTGGAGTGAGGGCAGGAGTTGTTGCAGAGGACTGGGGAATCTCTGTCCTGGCCCATGTTGCAGAAGCACGAGGCCCCACGTGAGAGGTGCAGGTGCTGGCTTTGAGGGTTCCACCGCAGGCCTGAGAGTGACAGTGGTGCAAGCCTGCTGTGCTGGGAGAGGAGGCTGGTGTTCGCACCTTTCAAGTGGGGGGCGGAATCCCTGCGGAACTCATGCCAATCTGGGAAGCGAGGTCATCACCGTGGGTATGACACAGACCTTGGGGCCATGCATTCATAAAACACGGCTGATGACAGTGCCAGGCCTGTGCTCAGGCCTGCACTGGAGCTGGGCTTGAATCTCAGCTCTATCTGTTACAAACCATTGGATCTTTCAGGGACTCAACCTCCTCTGTGCCTCACCTTCCTCTCCTCCTCTGCTAGGGCACCCACTTCCCGGGGTGCTTGTCTATGGGCTGCAGGGGGTGCCATGTCAGGAAGATGTGAGGAGCTCCCCTAGGTGGGAGGGGAGAGAGAAGTCACGTCCTCAACCCTGCAGGAAGCTCCGGGGAGGACGGGGGCTTTGGGGTAGAGAGGGATAGCCCCAGCTTTGCTTGAGGTTCCGAGCACAGTCAAGCAAGGCAGATGAGGCTGAGCTCAGTATCTCATGCTCTGATGGGCATGAGCCCCCACATCGCAGTGAGCCTGGTTCCTTGGTCTCCAGTTAACCACATCTGAACTCAGTTTCCTGCCCTTTGAGCCCATTGTAAAAAAAAAATAAAATACGTTGGGGAGGGGATGCAGAGAAGAAGGTGACATTGGGACTTACCAATCAGAAATCCAGACAGGACCCCAGCTATGGTCTGCAGGCTGGTCCACGATGCCCCCTGGAGAAAGTCGGTGGCCAACAGCAGCAGGATGATGTTCTCCAGCAGCATGACCTGCGGGACCCAGGACAGAGAAACCACACCTCGTCAGGTGCACACTGCCTAGGGACCCCCGTCCCGTGAGTCTGCAGCGGCTCCCCCTCCCCTCCATCCTGAGTGCCCACTGGAGACTCCAGGCTGCTGGGGACTACCCAGGAGCAGGGCTATGACCCACTGAGACCTTCTCTGGCAAAGAGAGAGCCACCCTGTTCTCAGGGTGGCTCATTAAAGTGTCTGCAGAATCATAAAGGCCCAGGAAATGTAAGGGCATCCCTCAAATGGCTGTGGGGCTGCCTTTAGAGAGTCAGTGTGGGCTGAGAGGGGACTTTTATTTTCTACTTTGCATATTTCTCCATCCTTACGCTAACTGCAGGCACTCATTAGTGTTACAATGAAAGATAGCTGCAGAGCTCATGATGCCACTGAATTCCAGGGAGCTAGGGTCACAAACTTTCTAACAACTTTAGGATTTTGTTGCCTTAAAATAATTGCTTTGCGGCCACCAGGTGGCAGCCGGAGACGGGAGCTCGCAGGCTGACAAAGGAGCCTGGCCCCGTGGCTGCAGCTGGTCAAAATGGCAGATGGTCCAGAAGGCTCTTTGTACGCCCATCTGGGTCAGCTTATTAACTTTGCTTTCCAATTTTTAAATATAAAAAGATACGTCTTCATTAAAATAAGTAAACAAACGACATAATTCAAATGCGATATATTTAAATACTGTGTGTGTTATTTATTTAAAAATAACACTTAAATTATATACTGATTTGCTAAAACTCTTCAAAAGATTTGCCAGGTTATTCATTGGCTACGTTTTTCACTCTCAAAAATTCAAATAAGGACAGAAATAAAAAAAATTATGAGGAGCTGCTTCGTAATCCTACGAATGTCCATTCTCCCAGTCCGTCTGGGTGCAATGAGCAGGGTTTCTGCCCTAAATGCCTTGGCCAGCAGCCAGTACAGAAGGCATCTTTCTCTCCCCACTCCTCAGCTGTGTGGTTCTGGTGGTTCAGATTCTTAAGTTTGTCCCAACTCCATCACCTGCCTCCTGTCTTTCCCGCCATTTCCGTGGTTCTGGCCCCATGCCTCCTGTCTAGGCAATCCCTATCTTCATTCTGTCTCTGAAATCTCTCCTCCACACCAATGTCAGGGTGACCCACTTCACCCAGAGATTGCACCTTGCCATTCCTCCCCGATGCACCTTGAAACAGCCCCATCTTAACTTCAGGATCCAGTCCCTACTTCTCAACAGAGCAGATGGTCCTGTTTGCCACTTAGCCCAAGTTTTCCTTTCTGGGGTCATCTTCCAGCATGCTCTCCCCAAACGACATTCCACTGACAAACAGTCTTTCCTCAACCAAACTCCAGTCAGCCTTCTCTGAGCCTTCTTTTCCATGAGTCTTCAACCCTGGCCAACGAGAACTCCAGACTCAGCACATACGATTCCCCTTACCTCTCCACACCAAGAGACTTGAACAAACACTGACCGAGTTTCCAGCAGCTCAAGGCCTCACCCCTACGATGCTGACCTCAGTCTCCTTTAAGTTCCTGCCTAAGAAAGCGCAGTGCTGCCAGGAGAAGGTACTGTTTGTTCCAGCCAAAACTTGGTGCTGGGTGGATAGGACCCTGGACTTCCTTTCCGAGCAGTTCCTTTAGAAAGCTTGCAGTTGCAAATCATTTTGCTGCGCTCTGAGATATACATCTTCTATTACCCAGAACTGTCTCCTCAAGTACCCAAGAGCCATCTATTCAAATACAAACTCCAAGCCTGGTGGGTGTATTTCCCTAACAGGACTGCCTCCTGCCTCCTGTCATAAAGAAATGAGAAATTTGTTTCTGCTCCCAGCAAGTGACAAGCGCCAATGAACAAACGCAGATGGCACACTCACATTTACGATCCCACTTTCCTGCTTTTTGTAAATTTCCACTTCCCTGTCTCTGCCCAAGCCCCGGGATGTTCCTCCTCCTTCCTCCCTTTTTCTCCCTTTTAAGCCCTGTCACCTCTGCACAACTTGAAGGTGGGTTCAGTTCATGCAGGGCTCTTCCCTATGGCGATAGACTCAGTGCAATCTGTTTTTATTGCTTTTAACTAGCACAGGGCTTTTTTTCCCTCGGACGCTGTGCGCACTCACTTTCCTGTGGATTTCCAGACACTCCAGGGTCTTTCCATTACTTCCGCAGCTTTGCCTGAAACGTTCTAGCGCCCTCCACACCTTTTCTTCAGGTGAACCTTGCTCACCACATAGCACCTCGTGCAGGTCCCCTCTGTAAACCCTTCCCTGACTTTCCCAGGCTCTGCCTCTTGTGTCCTGTAGGGTTTTGATAGCGTCACTTCTCTGATCACAGTGGCTGCATGGATTTGCTTATGTCTTTGTGGCCACTGAGACATGACCCTCTCACACTGTGGTGTCTAACTCCATTTTCAGCACAGGAGGAAGCTCAATGTGTGCTGATGTGAATAAACCCATAACGGGTGAAAGAAGTGAGACCAGGTCTTATATTACATTCAGAAGTGATCAAGAGGCAGGCTTCCGCCCCTGAGCAGGAGGTGAGGACAGTTGAGTAGCTCCTGAGCTAGGCCGGTCATAGTGTCACCTGCGGCTGTCTCCAGACACGGATTCCCAGGTTGCACTCAGACCTACTGAGCCAGAATCTCTGAGGGGGAGCCTGGGAATCGCCACTTTATAAAAGCTCCCCTGAGTGCCACTGACAACCAGCAGGGCTGAGGCCCAGCTGCACTGGAGGCCCCCAGCCCCCAGCCCCTGCCAGACCCTTCCAGCAGAAACCTCTGAACCGCTGCCAGGCGGTGGCCTGTTGGTTAAGGGCCCTACGAAAAAGTATAAAAATTAACTAGGTATGGTGGTATGCACCCGTGATCCCAGTGACTCGGGAGGCTGAGGTGGGAGGATCACTTGAGCCTAGAAAGTCGAGGCTGCAGTGAGCCGTGATGGCACTGCTGCATTCCAGCCTGGGCAACAGGGCAAGCTCTGTCTCAGAAAAACAAAAGCAAAAACAAAACACCTTATGTTCCTTCTTGAAGGGATGTGGGGTGGTACATTCTCCAGTGGCCCAGGAATAGGCTCAACATAGCTGAGCAATGCTTGGGTTGGCCCTGGGTTACGCTGCCCAAGGCTGGGGCTTCCAGACAGGAATTGCAGCTTCTTCTGGGGCCCATCCAGGGCCTGGGGTCTGGCAGCCTCTTTCCTGTGTGAGCTGCTGTCTCAAGGGCTGGGGCTGCATGGGTCCCGGCACCCTCTGCAGAAGGTAATGCTTTCGGATGGCAGCACGGGTCTGTGCCAGCAGGGTGCACATCTCAGGGAGTGGCGCCCCAGTGTGTCCACTGCATTGTGGCCTCAGGCTTCCAAGATCACAGTCTGGGCATCGCTAACCTGCCCAGAGGCACTGGTTTCAGGTGCTGGCCACTCAGCCACATTGGATCAATGGAGATTAGGTGGGGGTGTTGAGGAACAGTGGGAGAGGCTGCCTCACACTCTGAATGGCCCATGCCACGGAGCCAGGGCTGCCCAGCACTGCCTGGCACAGGGAGGGGCCCAGACTCAGGTCTGGGCAGTGTGCATGGTGAAGTGCGAGGTGAGCATGTCCACCTGTCATCTCCGCCTTTTCTTCAGTTTCATGCTTGCAGCCCCACCTCAGAATGTGACTGGCAGGCACTCTTGAAATGTCAGTAGTTTAATAGGTTATCCTGGGAGTTACGTGTTATTTCACCTCTTTATGGTGATATTGGCTATCTTTACCCTCCACTTCCTTCCTCTTCCCTACCTTCCTTCCTCTTCCCTACCTTCCTTCCTCTTCCCTACCTTCCTTTCCTTCCTTCCTTCCCTCCCTCCCTCCTTCCCTCCTTCCTTCCTTCCTTCCTCCTTTCCTTCTTTCTCTGCTTTCTTGCCCCCGATGTCTGTTTCATTTATTGTAAATTATTTATTTATCTTTCAGAGCATCTACATCTATCTACCTGTGCCAGGCACCAGGCTCTTGGCTTTCTATCCATCACCTTATCAATCCTAGCAACAACCATTTCAGAGATACAAAAACTGGGTGTGGGAGCGGGGGGAGCCCCGGTGACTCTCATACAGTTCAGAACCGAAGGATCCTGGCATCAAACCCTAGCTGGTTGGGCAGCAAGGCCTAAAGCCCATGTTCCCCATCACATGCTGTAGGGATCCAAGCCCCCGGGCTAGGACTGCCCGGCCTGGATGGGTCTGTGCACAGGGAGAGAGATAAGGACACTCGTGCTGCTGTGGTAGCTCTCACTCCAAATGTAATGGTGTCTGATTTTTGCTTTTCCTATTTAATCGCTCTTGACTCAGTGATCTAGTGACTGTATGAGATGGCTGGGAAGAATGAAGGATTTGCTTTCTTTCCTTCTCTAACAGCCCTCAAACTCCTGGGAGATGACACGGCAAATGAGGTGTGAGTGTGACAAATGCAAGCAAACAAGGTGGCAGGTGTCAAACTCCTCCTTATTGAGCTCCTGCTTATCTGGGCATTGGCAGACGGGGTGTCCACCTATGAATAAGCCACTTCAGCAAATTGGATGAGAAAATCAACATTCCACTTTGTTCACTTGGAGATCATGTTGGTTGGGAGGCTGCTCATGCATGACCTGGGCCCTGCCACACGTGAACCTATCTACAACACGCACGCTGTTATTATGCTCTGTGTTCAGATGTGGACGCTGAGGTTGGTGAGGCTCAGTAATGTGTCCAACATCGCAAGTCCTGTGCGCTCTGTCTGGCTCCATAGCCTGTGGGGTCACTGTGCTATATGGGTCCTAAAATCAGCAGGTGTCTAGGACGCTTCCCTTTCCTGGACAGGAGCTGCATCCTGCCTTTACCTTCACCCAGGTCTCTACCCTGGAATGCCTGACTCCTCCCACAGAAGTCTCACCTTTTCATATGAATAATGGCCACAATTTATGGGTTATTTTGTGCCAGCTACTCATGTATATTATTTTATTTGGTCTTTACAGGAACCCTGAAGAGTATGTAGATCTTATTTAATCTTCACAGGAACACTGAGAGGGGGGTGACTTATTCCTAGTGTGTGCATGAAAAAGTAGGTTCAGACAGTTTAAATTCTTCGCTGAAGCCAGCTGGTGGTAGCAGTCAGCAGAGCTGGGCTCCAGTGCAAGTTTTTTCTGACTCTAAAACCCATGACCCCACCAATGTGATTGTATTTTCTCTCCTTTGCCCATTATAATCCAGCTCAACCTCCACTGTCCAGCCAAAAGTGTCTGTGGTCATCCTGACGAGAGGTGATGCTGGCAGCTACGCCTATGAGTCCCAGACATTTTTTTCTCTCCTGGCATCTAGCTACATTCTGTCTGATTTTGGTTATTTGGGTGTCTACTTAACTTACCAAATATTATAAGTTCTTTAAATATGAAGAAATCTCTACTGGACTCAAAGCAATCTGAAGAAGTATTAGGCCACTTTTGTGTTTCTGATACTCTCTAGGGCCATGCCTGGATCTTAATCATAAACCCCTAATAAAAATGGAGTTGATTAACAGAGACATTGAGTATATGATATTATACAGTTGAACTGTAATGATATTCAGCAGATGGGCTGATGTAGAGAAGACATCACCAAATATGCCTCAGTTGTTGCCACATTGAATGCAGGGCCACAACTGGAGGTTGCGTTACTATTTTCAAAGCCTGTCATCTCTGTTCAAGACTATAATTCTTTAAGAATTTTTCTTAAACTAAGCTATTCCTTTTCAATAGATAGGTGTGCATTGGTGCACACACACACACACACACCCCACACACACCCACACACACCCCACTTGCTGTATACACTGTAAAAGTTAGGATAAAGAAAAGTGCCACTTGCCATGTAGAACGTGACCATCCTATTTCTAGAAGGGCTGTCCCAGAAGCTGAGGTAGCAGAGGATGTACACGGCCCCCACGAGCAGGTTGAACAGCCTCCAGTGGCAGGTGCTGTCGATGATGTCACTCTGCTGGGCGACAAGCCAGAATGTCATCACCAGCCAGTGGGCACCTGCAGAGAAGCCGGGTGCAGACGTCAGGGTCCATGCAAGGAGATGGGGGGACAGGCAAGGACACAGAGACCAGGGAAGGCTCTCTGACCACATTTGACTCAGCATCCAAGAAGAGACATCAAAACCCAGAAGAGATTTGAGGGGGACAGAAGATCAGCACAGTTTATCTTTGCATGTATTATCCCATTTTATCCTTATAAAGGGTATCTGACCTAATTTGAATATGACAGAAGAAAGACTAGCTTCAATAACACTTGCCAAATATTGTATACCTATGCCCTTTTTATTCCAGAAAGTGTTTAAAGGGGCAGTTATAAAACTCACCGCCAATTATTTTAAAATTGTTACAAGAGCTAAAAACCTCCACATGCAAAGGAAAGAACTCTATGTGGTGCAGCTTTAATTTTTATTCCCATATTTTAAGACGAATAAATCATTTTGGATTTCAAGCTGAATTTTTTTAAAAAAAGAATAACAAAATAGCTAATCTCTCTTTAGAAGCACAGTTCTTTTTTTCAAAAAAATTATCTTTTTGGCCAATAACTGTATTTAATGTTTGCTCTAGGCCCAAGGGGCAAATATTTCTAAATGTCTCCACTTCTCTTAAAACAAGAGTGCACTGTTCCTTCTTGCAGAGTATATTCACTGATGACCAGAGATGACAGCTCTCCTCGGCAGGGACACACAGGCCCTATTCAGGGAATCTCCAGAGCCAGATAGACTCTCTGTCATTGCCATTCATATTGTGTGTGCCTAGACTGAGGGAGGAGGGAGAGCTTGGATTTAGTGGAGCTGTCCTATTTGCAACAGAGGAGATGTCCAAGATTCAGCATTCAAAGGAAATGGTGCACTTTTGGAAGCTATGTGCAGTATGACATATAGACTGTATATTTTTATATCAGGTGAGGCAGGTGGCACCTTGTACCTCCCTCCTGTTTCAGTGACAGTTTTTCTACATAAAAGATTTTGGCCTGTAACACAGAACAGTCTCCTGAGAAGTTCTCTGCTCCAGATTTAGCTGGGAGTGTTGAGGGCTGGGATGTCTAAGCTATGGCAGAGTATCTCCCAAGACAGCCAGCACGCGTTCCTTCCTGCTTTGGATGTGTACTCATCGGGAGCTGCAGTCTAGTCCTCCATGCTCTTGAATCTGGGCTGGTTGTGCTTGCTTTGACTGGCAGAATACAGCAGAAGCAATGCTGAGCCAGTTCTGAGCCTGTTTTTATAGAAGACTAGCAGTTTCCAGTTCCTTGCCATTGGAATTCTCAGCTGCTAATTCCTGTCAAGGCTCTTTATGAATCTGAACACCTGCTACCCCATTGCCATCTCTGAGGCCACCCAAGCAAGATCCATTCAGCAGAGAGCCCAGTCAGCCTTCAGGCCTGGGATTGAGGATCATACGTGGTTATTCTTGAGACCTTCATTTCTGGGTTGGTTGGTTATGCAGCAACATATGACCAGATCATTAGCTCAGCTCACCTGCAACCACAAAAACCCAAAAGTGGTAGGCTTTGTAGAACAGAACCAGACTCATCACGCGGGTTCCCAACATGCCCATCCTCCAGAGCTGCTGGCAGAAGAGGGCGGCCCATGGCATGGCCAGGTGGCCTGGCTTCATGAAGCCCATGAAGCGAGTGTAGGACACCAGTGCCCAGGAGAGTGAGGACCAGGAGAACAGGGTGCTCACCCCTGCAAGGGAAGCAGAAAGATGTGGTATGCTCTGAAGATTCCGAAGTAACAGTACCTTGTGAAGATTCACTCAAGGCATTTCTTTAATGGGATGCGTAACCTCTTGTTAAAGCCTGGCTGCACAGAGAGTATCACTAACCCACCACTTTGACCAGTAGGTAACATAACAACTCTATGTCCAAATACACATGTCTATATTCAGGAAGAAATGGGGATATGCAGGAAATATTTCCGCTGCTCAATGTACTAAATGCTCTTCCCAGCAAATGGGCTGGACTCTTCCTTTCTATGCCCTTTAAGAAAAACGTCCCAGCTCCTGATCCTCTAAGTCCTCTGTATATAACAAAGCTGATTCTACAAGGCTCTGAACATGATTCCACCCCAAATGTACTTTGCTGTTTTATCCATATGAAGGAGGTTTAATAAAAGAATGAAAACGTCAAATGGTGTCAGGCTCTTTGATAAAGATGGATGGAAGGACAGTGCAGGCATATACGTGAAGCATTTAATTTATGCATATGCAATTGTGGACACTCAGCAAAGAGGAAGGGAGAGATGAAGATGGAAGGGGAGAGGTGGGGAGGGAGAGAAGGGGGGAAGGGGAGGGGAGAAAAGGGGATAGCAGGAGGGAGAGGGAGAGGGAAACAAGAAGCAACTGAGAGAAACAGGGAGAGACATAATGAGAATGTGAATGGCCTGAAATGAGTGGGAGCTGGAGACAAATGTTGCTGGGGCCTGAGTTGTTCTCAATTTCCACATGGCTTTGAAGGTATAAGCCTCTGGCTCTGTTAAGAATTATTATTATTATTATTATTATTATTATTATTATTATTATTTTGAGACAGGGTCTCACAGTGTCACCTGGACTGGAATGCAGTTGTGCAATCATGACTCACTGCAGCCTCAAACTCCTGGCCTGAAGTGATGCTACCACCTCAGCCTCCTGAATAGCTGGGACTGCAACTGCATGCCACCATGCCTGGCTAATTTTTGTATTTTTTGGTGGAGATGGGTTTTTGCCCGGCTGGTCTTGAGCTCCTGGGCTCAAGCAATCCACCCACCTCAGCTTCCCAAAGTGCTGGGACTACAGGTGTGAGCCTTGTGCCCGGCCAAGAATTATTCTAATGATTAAAGACACAAGAAAAACATGTGCAGTGAGTTTATGGAGAGGCAGTCTTTCCAAGGCATTTTGAGGATAATTTTGATTATGGGTAATTTCTATCTTATGGGCTGACTTTAGAACATGACCCTTAAGAAAGAAGGGAGCCAACTCTCTGTAAACTCAATGCACCAGCAAAAGCTAGTTTTAAGCATCATCTGTGCTAGTGAGCTCAAGGTGCCCTAATGCTCCTAAGCAGAGGAAATGTCGAAGGGAGGGTTTTGCTAAACAGGCTCACGTTCCTGTCCCCCTTCGGCAGTCAGACAGTCTGTGCTCTGTGGTGACAGTTACTCACCTGGCACAATATCTGTGAAGTCTGAGGCTAGAAAAACATATGTCTGAAGCAGCAGGTGGGGCCCAGTCTGCAGCAGGGCCTCCAAGAGTCGAAGGGCCGACAGGTCGGCCTCCTGCAGCTGCAGCCAGCCTCGGTGGGGAGCCTCTGGTTCCTTCTGCAGAGCGGTCAGTGCAGCGTCCCAGTGCCTGGGGAACAGCAGAGGGCACGTGACACGGAGCCAGACTGTGGCGAGACTCAATAGGACGAGCTTTCATTTGGAGACATAGTACATGCTAAGCAATATCCTATGCCCTTACTAGTCACCTAGAGTTACTAGTTAGGCTGTTGCCAGCCTCCGACTGCAAGCAGAAGACGTCAATTCTATGTAAGTTCCCCGAGTCCTGTGGTGCTCAGCCAGGCCACACTCTCCCCACGTCTGGTACGCCAGTACCTGACCTGGGGGCTCTTTGAACTGGAGCGGCTGCATGGCAAGGGAACCCAGACTGCCAGCTCTGTGAGGCTCGGCAATCACCCCGACCTGAGTCCCACCCTGGATCCTCTTGGGATGGGAATTCATTTATCAACAGATGTCTGTTGCAAGGTACTGTGTGTTGTCATCTCTTTGAAGGACAAAAAGTAGAAAAAACCCTTGTCCTCATCCTCACAGAATGTAGAACTCTGTGCTGCGAAAACTGGGGCACATGAAGAGCAGACAGGGAAGAAGGATCTGGAGGCTTTGCTGGGGAGTGGCCAGAGGTCCAGGTGGCTGGAGCACCATGCGGAGCTTGGAGGCTGATGTGGTCCCAGTGAAGTAGATCTGGGCCCTGAACTTCAGGCTGTGGGGTTGGGATTTTGCTCTGGAAAAATGAATTTGGCAGAGGTAATATGTACTGTCTGGGGTATGAGATGAATGTGTATGGATTTGTGTGTCTATGTATGTGTATGTGCATGTGTGTGTATATGGGTGCACACACACGTGGTGTACATGTGCTTGTGTGTGTGTATGTATCTGCATGTGCATGTATGCATGTGTGTGCGCAAGTGTGCAAAACATATGCATATGTATATAGGCATTATGTGCTTGCATATGTATAGGGTGTATGTTTATATATGTGTGTGCATGAAGGTATATGTGTGTATATTCATGTATGTGTGCAGTGTGTCTCTGTAGTGTGTGCAATGTGTGTGTGTGTGCACGCATGTAGTGTGTGTGTATGAACAGGGGATAGGAACATCAGGAGGAAACAGAGCTAACAGAATACTTCCAGCAGTAATTGGTGAAGGGAGTCCTAGGAATGGAAAGTAGGGAGCAGGTGCAGGAAATAGTGGGGTTGGAGATCAGGATTTGATGACTGAACAGGGGAGATGAGGGAGGTTGCAGTGGCTTTGAGGTTTCAGGCCTAAATGACTTGGAAATGGCGGTGCTACCGACGGAAATAAACCAGGTGAGGAGTGCTGGATTGGCTACGATATGAATTTCTTCAGCAGTGAGGAATGTGAGGATGGGTGGAGCCCCCATAAGGAGAGATCTGATGACCAGTTGTGGTTGAGGGACTGGAAGTGGCCAGAAGAGACTGTGTGAAGACAGCACAGGCCAAGGACAGCACCCTGGGGACTGTTCCCACTAAGGGGCCTGGATACGAAAGGGACACCAGCAAGGGTGGGTGGAGGCCAAGAACCAGGCAGCGGAGAGAGCTGCTGATGTCTGCACTGTGGATTACAGGATGGGGTGGCCCAGGGCCACGGGGACACATCTGCTCACCCAGCCTGGGTGGCCCTCCTAGGCTCTCGGAAAAGGAATCAAGCAACAAGAAAGAAGTCAGAACATGTCCTTGCTTCAGTCTGTTTCCCATGAGCCTATGCCAGACACCTTTACTGGTAACTTCATCTCATGAGTAGAAAGTGGCACAGGCCACCTTCCTTACAACCTGAAGATCCACATAGAACCCACGACGACGAAGCCACTCCCCACCACAGCAGCGGGCTCTCAGGCTTTGAGTCTCACCTGGAGGTGAGATTTCGCCACCACCCACCAATTCCTCTCTGGGTCTACCCAGCAGCAGCAAGAAGGAGATGACCACAGCCGCCTGCACACGAGCCTGCTGCCCAGCAAACCCACTGGATTCTGCTTCCCTGTCTTGTTCAAGTTAAGAACTAGAGGTCACTTCAATTTAGCAACTCCTGAAGCCAAGCTGGATGCATCTCGAAGGTCACCTGCAAAACTCCCCGTAGAGACCCCTAAGGCTCTGACTGGCAGGTGACAAGCTGGACCCTGATGGTTGGCAAACATTTCTATGTCCAGAGCAGAAGGTTCGGGGACTCCTCTTTGAAATGGCTTTATTCATGGTGCTGAGATCCCAGGACAGATGTCTAAGAAAAACAACTTTCCTTTTTCATGATTTGGAATCCTGGAGTGAACCCATTTCTTACTGTGTCTTGATTCCTGACATAAACTTAATGTTAAGAAAAACATATGACACTAAAAAATGTAACCATGAGGGCAGGCAGTAGTTTTCTTTTCACTCTCAAATCATTTGTTCCTGACACGGGGTAGTTTCCTCTTCTTGCTCTTCCGGAAAGCTTTGTTTGTTCAATATGCATTTTTCTTGGACTTTGAGAAGCCCACCTGCTACAGACCACAGGAGAAGTAAGAGAAATGAATCCCAGCTTTTTGGGAGGCCAAGGCAGGAGGATTGCTTGAGCTTGGGAGTTTGAGACCAGCCCTGGCAACATAATGAGACCCCATGTCTACAAAACAATAACAAAAAAAAGAGCTGGGATAGTGGCGGGTGCCTGTAGTCCCAGCTACTCGGGAGGCTGAGATGGGAGGATCACTTGAGCCCAGAAAGTCAAGGCTGCAAGTGAGCCATAATTATGCCACTGCACTCCAGCCTTGGTGACAGAGCAAGAAGACTCTTGTGAAAAAAAAAAGGGGGAAGAGAAATGAAAGATGTCTTTTAGAAACCTAAGATTCAGTGTGGAAAGAAAACATACAAATGCGAAAAGCTTAAAGAGGAAGAAATGTAAGTATCAAAATGAGTGGCTTGGGTAGTGGTGGAATCAGTCACAGGCAGAGAGAATAAGGTGGTCAGGGAATGCTTCCTGGAAGAGGAGGACAGGCAAACTCTGGACAGGTAGATGGTAGGAAGAGCCTAAAGGAGTGTCTGGGGTCAGTGGCACAGGATACAAGGCACTGAAATGAAGGTCCATGTCTGGGAATAGCGAATATCTGGTGCTTGGTAAGGCGGGGGCCAGGAGAGGCTGAGCTGTGGGGCTACTCTTGTAAGAAACAGAGGACCAGTGGGAAAGTGACTAGCCCGGTTTTCTGAAACGAGCTGTCTCGAACCCATTGCAGAGGGAGAAATTCAGGCTGAGACCCCTGGACAGCCACTAGGGAAGCCGGGGAGAAAGCTGAGGCGGGGTGGAGAGCGCGGGGATTTGGTCACTAGGTCCTATGAGATGGTGTCCGACATCTGTCTTCACGGTCACTGCATCACTCCAGGTCCTTATCAGCTCTTGCCTAGATTTCTGGCTGCCTGCATGGACCCCGTCCCTCCCAACTCTGTTCCATTTTATTGTCTCTGGTGCCATCTGTCTACAAGCTCATTTGCCCATATTATTCCTTTGCTCAAACCCTTCCAACAGGTCTCCAATGCCTGAGAATAAAATCCAAACTCCTTAATCCAGTAGAAAAGTTTCTTCATGGTCCAGCCCGTTTATCTCCTGCCACATTCCTGCCATCTAGGAAATTCTTACCCTTTAGTCTCAAGAACCTCATCCTAATTTCCCATACACACCACTTCCGGCACGCATCTATGTCTTTGCACCAGCGGCTGCAGCTTGCTGTGTCGGAAACGCCTGTTCCCTCCCTACATTGAGGGAAATCCCAACATCCTTCAAGCCTCACTCGAGGGATCCTGAGGCAGGACTGGGCCCTCCAGGGCTAGGGCTATATTTTATATACTTTTAAATATTAAGTCTCCCCTCCTTTATGCTGAACTTGTCTTACATACCTTTAGAGTTTACCTTAACTTTCCTTTTGAAAACCTTGAACTTTCACTAAAGAAAAATTGCTAAACCAAGATGCATGCTAAGGATGAGATAGGCCTTCTTCTGTCATCTCATGCTGAGTTTACAAGTGGATTTGTGGGCTTAAACAGAAAGATGAAAAAGATGTTGGTAACATAGAGTATTAAAGTGGAAGTAAAAAACCTAAGTAGAAGAAAGTAATGGTCTTTGTTTAAATAAGTGGTCACCAATGTCAGGCTCTCTTGAACAGAGTCAGACTTAAAATTAACATGGTATGTATTCTTGGGAACGTTAAAAAGAATACACTTATGGCTTAAATCCTTGCCTTTTTATATTTATTTATTTATTTATTTGAGACAGAGTCTCATTCTGTTTCCTAGGTTGGAGTGCAGTGGCGTGATCTCAGCTCACTGTAACCTCTACTTCACAGGTTCAAGCGATTCTCATGCTTCAGTCTCCTGAGTAGGTGGCATTACAGGTGTGCGTGACCAAGCCTGGCTAATTTGTCTATTTTTAGTGGAGATGGGGTTTCAACAGTGTTGGCCAGGCTGGTTTAGAACTCCTGGCCTCAAGAGATCAGCCTGCCTCCACCTCCTAAAGGACTGAG
The DNA here is from genome assembly GCF_029289425.2 of Pan paniscus. Taxonomy (NCBI): domain Eukaryota; kingdom Metazoa; phylum Chordata; class Mammalia; order Primates; family Hominidae; genus Pan; species Pan paniscus. The sequence goes on from NC_073256.2 coordinate 21,634,293, forward strand.
ATTACAGGTGTGAGCCGTCACGCCAGGCCAAATTCTTGCTTCTTTTTTTTTTTTTTTTTTTTTTGAGACGGAGTCTCGCTCTGTCACCCAAGCTGGAGTCCAGTGATGCAATCTCGGCTCACTGCAAGTTCCGCCTACCGGGTTCACGCCATTCTCCTGCCTCAGCCTCCCAAGTAGCTGGGACTACAGGCACCCGCCACCATGCCCGGCTAATTTTTTGTATTTTTAGTAGAGACAGGGTTTCACCATGTTAGCCAAGATGGTCTCGATCTCCTGACCTCGTGATCCGCCTGCCTCGGCCTCCTAAAGTGCTGGGATTACAGGCGTAAGCCACCGCGCCAGGCCTCAATCCTTGCATTTTTATAAGCAACTTTGTGTTTTACTGGATTCTCAGTTAGCAGATTCTTTTGTATTTTGTTATGAGGACACTCAAAGTGACCTATTCTTAGGCAATTCAAAATTGTGCCAAACGCAATTGTTTTGGCTCCCCCTACAGGTCCTTTTCCAGAACTGCAATTTGGAAAGCTGGATTGCTTCACTAAAAACACTGCTTCACTCAGTGTTGTCTTTGAACCCTATGTGCTAGTTTCAGGATGAGGAATGGATCCACTGCTGTCTATTTTAACTTTCAAAGCTTTCCTCTATGGAAGTAAATTTCTGGTTTTTGGTTCATGTTTAACCTGAGAAACACTGCAAATCTTGCGGCTTTTATGCTTGCACTGGCTGTTATAAACCTTAGGGCCAAATTGTGACCCGCTTCCGATAACTGTGCATTCTGGCTCTATCTTGTTTTCTAACATTTCATCTCGATACCTGGCCTTTCTCATTTCTTTTCTTTTCTTTTTTGTTCTTTTAAGGATGTGTATTTTTAAAGTCATCTTAACTTCTTTTTCAAAACAAGAATAAATATATATGACTAATGGTTTTTCCTAATTTATAATTTTCATGTATCTCTTCACTTATCTATATGATTTCACTAGTATATACCAGATTATTCAAGTTAGTTTTTTTATATACACCAGAAAATCATGGCATCACTTAAGAAAATTAAGAGTGCATGGGAAAGACAGTGTGGGGTCCACTGTGAAATACCAGCAGCATGAATTTGGACACACGGTGGTCCCCTGGCAGCCCCCATCTCTGAGGAAGGCAGTGGATTCCATGGGGCCTGAGGGTCCACACAGCCTCAGAAGGCAGATTTGTCTAACCATTACCCAGGAAGCTTCTCTAAGTGACCACCTGGGCTTACCTCTCTCTTTGGGCTGCCAAACATGGGCTCATGGTAGCTGACTCACTCAACAGGCCTCTGTCCTCAAGGGCTCATGCCTTACCACTGTGATGGTCAAAGCCAAGTAAGACCCAGAGCCCTTAAGGATTGATTACTGGGCTGGGCCGATCAGGGAAGGGGACAACAATGGCAGCTAGGGCACAGGAGAGGCTCTAACCCTACGAGGCCCTCCGAAAGATCCTTCTCTGCCTTCTCCGCCATGGAAGAAAGGGCCCTATCTTTTCAGAGGAACGGCACTGCTTGAACACAAAGGCCGAGCTTTTGGCAAAATGCCTGTGGCTGCAAATATGCTTTTGGTGCTGTTAGAGGTTTAGGGTCCAACTCTGAGGGTCCAGTGAAACTGAGAGTGGGTGCTTGAAGTCTTTCTCAGAAGCACCCTCTACCTCCTTAGCTGAGATTCTACTCTGGGTGGGACGGCACCATTCCCTGCTCACAGTGATGCTCTATGTGGGGCTCATCACTCATTTCAGTGCCTCCGGAGAAAGTGTTGGGAATAGCTTGCAGGCATAAGCCCCCAGGACACACAGCAGCATTGGCCACGACCCCTTGAACACCTTTCCAACCCTCAGTGCCTATGATTTAATGAACACTTGAGCTGCAGGGCTTCACCGCTCTGATCCCTGAATTTTTCTCCCTTAAAAAAAATCCTGTGGCCAGGTGCAGTGGCTCACGCCTGTAATCCCAGCACTTTGGGAGGCCAAGGTGGGCGGATCACGAGGTCAGGAGACCGAGACCATGCTGGCTAACACAGTGAAACCCTGTTTCTACTAAAAATACAAAAAATTAGCCAGGCATGGTGGCACGTGCCTGTAGTCCCGGCTACTCAACAGGCTGAAGCAGGAGAATCGCTTGAACCCAGGAGGCAGAGGTTGCAGTGAGCCAAGATCACACCACTGCACTCCAGCCTGGGTGACAGAGTGAGACTCCATCTCAAAAAAAAAAAAAAATACCTAACAACCCAATGGAATTATGAGGCAGCAGCTGACAGCTGAAATGTGCCCTTGATATAAACTCACTGACACATCTCTTCTCATAGCTCCTTGAATCCAGGTTCTCAAAGTAGAAAAAATCAGCCCTCACCTGTCGTGATGGTCTGTGGATCACGGATAAGCCCACCAGGCCCCAGAACTATCCCTGGCTACTTCTTTAGAGAAAAAACTAGCCCTGGCATCCAAATGACTTTTTCCTGAGACGAAGTCTTGAAGCAAATGTCAACAGGCTGGCTTCATTGTCTAGTCTGTGGTTCACTAAACTATGCCACCTTCCTGTTCTAAGGTGACAGGTGTGCAGATGGAACTGCCTTAAGTAAGTTGCTTTATATGGAACTAACGGCTCAACCAACAAATCAAAACAGCAAGACAGGACTTCATCTGAAGACAAGAAAAAGCCTTTCGTAAGGTCACAGCTTCACAGAGAAAGCCCCTGAGGTTGGAGATGCTCAAAAAAGTGCAGGCTGGACCCGGGCATGCCAATATCAGAGCAGGGGTTTGCTGTGGTCGCTTTGAACCTCTTCCCAATGCTGAACTTTTATGAGCTTGAGGACAGAATCCACATGGACAGAAGATTCCTCTCACTGCACTTGTGCAATTGTGCTCCAGAGGTGAAAGAGGCAGCTGTTCTTACCGCTTCCAAACACCAAGCTGTAGGAGGTGCAGCATCACCAAGGAGCAATGCCCTGGATGCCCGTCTGCTCGGAACCACAGGTAGCTCAGGGCCTGGACCAAGAACCCGGGCAGGAGGACAGCAAGGGCCAGCCACCCCCACAGAAGCCGTCCTGTGGTGAAGTAGTAAGCCACGGTGTAAAGGCCTGGGTGAGAAGGGGAAAGGCAAGCAGGTTGTTGGAAGGCTGGAGTGAGACTGGGTACCTGCATTTTAAACAATTGAACATTTTCTGGATGTTATGATGTTCTGACCTCTTAAAATCTTTCTGGCTGGGGAGTGACTGTCCCTCCCAAGGCTAGCAATTATTTCAGCTAGCAAAGGGCCCAGCCAGGAGCTTGCCTTTGACATGCGAACTAAATCTAGCCAGAGCCAGACCTCCCCTACCTGGCCCATACCCCCGCAGAAGGCAATCTTCTTTTGCCTTAATCATCCCAGGGCCCAGTGCCAGGAAACTAGGGACCACCCTTATACCCCAAAGCCACAGAAATTATTCAAAGGGCTAATCTGAAGCTGGTGCTCTGCCCCAGCAAAGGGTCTGGCCTCAACTTCCCCTGGTTCCTGTCTCCTGCCTCCTGACCACCCTGGTGACATTCCCCTGTGGCCCGGCATGGTGTGCCATGTCTCCTGTCCTAGGATCTGTGAGTACAGCAAACTTTGCTTTCTAGAGTCTCTCCCGTGTCTCATCTTGTGGCCACACCTAATTATCTCATTAAAAACAAAACCAAAGCACTTTGGGAGGCCGAGGTGGGCAGATTGCTCGACGTCAGGAGTTCAAGACCAGTCTGGGCCTCTCTATTAAAAATACAAAAATGAGCAAGTTTGCTGGCTGCGTGCCTGTAATACCAGCTACTCGGGATGGATGAGGCACCAGAATGGCTTCAACTCAGGAGGCGGAGTTTGCAGTGAGTCGAGATTGGGCCACTGCATTCCAGCCTGGGCCACAGAGCAAGACTCTTGTCTCAAAACAAAACAAAACAGTAACCAACCAACACAGTGTCCCCATCACCAGCAAGTCTCCTAGGAGCAGCCTGGGAGCCAGCAGAGCCTCTGGCAACAGGGACAGGCATTCACTAAACGACATTGTCAGGGCTTTCCAGAGCAGTTGGGCAATATACGACATGTGCGAAGCGCCTAGCATCTTGTGCATCCTCGAGAACGATGAAACATCCTCTCCGGTTTGTTTGCTTGTTTGTTTTTGATGGTGGTTACGCAGTGGAGAGAGAGTGTGCACTCCCCAGTCAGTAACTCCGCACTACGAAACCGTTAGTCCCTGTGGGGTCACAGCTCTCTCTGTGGGGTCCCTTTTCTCCTACTTTCACATGGGGAACTCCCTGGCCTGGAACTCTGGGCCTCTCCAATACTCCTAGCACGGCCTCCTGAGGGTTGTCTGAGGCTGATCTTGGAGGCGGTGCGCTGGTAGAGGCACCGCACACAGGCATCGTTTCACACAACTGTTACTTAGGTTTTCCAATAGTAAAGTTCTAAGTGGATGAATGAACACAAGCCGCGGATTTTAGGGAAACTGGGAAAACTGCCCTGAGGTACAGCTGCAGACGCTGCAGCTCTAGACCGCGGGGTCCGGGCTCAGGCAGCCCTTAGCGCCCAGGCTGGGTCCGGCTGTCACCACCCCGAGCGTCCTGCGGCAGCCTCCCTTGCACGAAAAGCCTTCGGTGCTGCAGGGCTGGGGAATGCTGACACCCAGTCCGTGCCCAGCTAGAGGGCAAGGGAGGACACCTGGGGTGGGTGCCGACCCCCGCAGGTCCTGTCTCAGCCCTTCCAGTCCGGGGCGCGGAGCCAGGGCGCTTGCGCGTCCTCCGTGTGCGTCCTGCTCGGCGCGCCTCGGAAGCAGCGGGACCTGCGGGGACGCCCGCGAACTCAGGGAAAAGTCCCAAGGCGGCGTTCCCAGGGTACCCCCTCTTCCACCCCAGGGACTCTGCCCGGGAACAGGCTTCCGCAGGGAGCCCGGCGGAAGTGGGCGGAGACGCTCCTCCCGGCACTGAAGGAGTTACGAGTTCAAACCAGAAGGGCGCGAAAAATGGGGCCATCTTGCTCCGCCGCGGCTGGCGGGCTCTGGGTTCCCCCTGCGACGGAGGTGGCCCCGGAGGGCCGCGTCCCGCCCCGTCCTAAACCCCGAAGCGGAGTCGCCGTCCTACAGGGCCGCGTGGATGCGGAGCCCTGTCCCCCTCCCCCCGCCACCCCTTCTGCGAGCGGCCTCCAAGTCGCAGGGTCCCCCTGGACGGCCGGGGGTCGGGGGAGAGCCCGGGCGCCCCCAGACTTGCGCTCAGCACATCTTGGCATCGCAGCACTTTGCAAAGCTTGTGATGGAAGGAAGGGCGGATACATCTCCCCTGCTTCTGCGAGGGGATCTTGCATGCGTGGGGCGGGGGGATCGTGCATGGGCGGGAGGAAGTCAAGCACCAGTCGGGGGGCGGGGGACCGAGCATGGGTGGAGGAAAATCATGCATCCTTGGGGGGATGGTGCATGCGTGGGCATCTACTAAGGACGGGAGGACGTGCTCTGCAGGTGGGATGGCCACCACCGTGCGTCACCGGCGCGCAGTGCTGGGCGCAGGCCGGGGCAGTGCCCGCCCGGGCATGGGCAGCCTGTGCGGCTCCCGGCGCCGGGGTAGGGTTGGGGGCGGCAGGGGTGAGCACAGCCTCGGGCTGCCGCACTCACGCGCGCTCTGCTCGGCCGCCTGCAGCAGGGCCGAGAGCCCCAGGAGCCCCGCGTGCATCTTCCGTGCCGACCCCGCAGCCTGCGCCCGCCCCTTCCCCTGCACGCGGCCCCGCGTCGGGGAGGTTTCCGGCCCGGGGCCCGACTGCGGGTGGCATTTCTGGCTAAGCCGTTAGGCGCGAATTGTATGTCTGGTTTATTCGTAGTGGCCAGCAGGGGAGGGAGGGAGGATGCTTGGGGTTTCTGGCTTCCAGGGTGGGTGGGGACGAGGTGGTGGAGTCCAGCTCAGGTCCGGGCTCCTGATAAGGGCAGAAGCGGGTTCTGCGCTGCCCCCAACCCTGTAACCGCCAGGAAAGCGCTTGGTGAGCGTCGGGACTGCGCAGGTTCCTCGGGAGGTGGCTAAACTGGCCACGGCCTCTGGGGCCGCCTAAAGCAAGTCCGTTAACCACCAGTCAGGGAGTAATACTGTGTTTGAGTAAATATATGTAGAGTTGGGTTAGAATCGTTGATTGGGTCTCTTTGAAATCTTACAGTTGTGTGGCCAGAAAACACAGGGCACGTTACCCGGTATCGTGGTCTACACCTCGCTCACAAATCCATCCCAGGCTGTATCCTCATGAAAGCTTTTTCCAGATGTGCTTGAGGGTTAAGATCCCAATGTGCAAGAAAAAAAACTGCACATTGGAAAACCTTCTCTTCGGAGATATCTATATCTATATTTATATATATTTACAGATATGGAGATATATACACACACGTATCTGAAAACATTCTGACGTTTTCAAAACGGTAAGACAGACTTTTATTCAGAACCATTTCCTTAGATGTAAAGGACTGCACTGAGGTTTTGCAGCAGGGGAGAGAGATTGGGGTCCGAAAATAATAAGGTAAAGTGGGGATTTATAGCCAAGGAGCAGTGTGGGGGACGGTGAATGGAAAGTCATTGAGAAGGGGACATCAAGTGGGGGTTCTGGCTTCCCTGACCTAACAGGATTCTTGCTGAGGGTGGGCCAAGGTGATCCATATCGGGGATGGGGGGTGGGGTGGAGCAGGTGTTGGAATTTGGTCAGATATGGAGGGTATTCAGACACCTGGGGTAGGGAATTGAGGTTAAACTGACTTAGCAGGATTCTTGCTAAAACTAGACGCTGCAGGGACAGAGAAAGGAATGCCCACGTTGGGCCCAGTCGTGCAGAGAGCTCGGAGGAGGCTGTCCAAAGTCTGATCAGGGAGACATTCTTTGTCATTCCTGTATATACCCATATATTGTAATAGGCTATTCTTGTATGACTATAAAGAAATACCTGAGACTGGGTAATTGATAAGAAAAGAAGTTTGATTGGCTCACAGTTCTTCAGGATTTACAGGAAGCGTGGTGCTGGCATCTGCTCAGCTTCTAGGAAGGCCTTGGGAGCTTATGCTCATAACGGAAGGTGAAAGGGGAGCAGGCACATCCCATGGCGAAAGCATGTTCAAATTAGCATAAGAAGAAAGAGAACTTGGCCAGGCACGATGTCTCATGCCTGTAATCCCAGCATTTTGAGAGGCCAAGGCAGGCGGATCACCTGAGGTCAGGAGTTTGAGACCAGCCTGGCGAACATGGCAAAACGCTGTCTCTACTAAAAATACAAAGATTAGCTGGGTGTGGTGGTGGACACCTGTAATCCCAGCTACTCGGGAGGCTGAGACAGGAGAACCGCTTGAACCTGGGAGGTGGAGGTTGCAGTTAGCCAAGATCGTGCCATTGTACTCCAGCCTGGGTGACAGAGGGAGACTGCATCTCAAAAAAAAAAAAAAAAAAAGAGAGAACTTGAATAGTCCAGTGAATGTTAGAGAAATTAAACTGGTAGTCAAAGACTATTCAGGTCTAGGTAGTTTTACAGATTAATTCTGCCAAAGTTTCAATGAACAGTTAACTGCTACCTAATATAATTTGCTCCAGGAAACAAAGACCAAACTTTACCCAGCTTATTTTAAAAGACTGCTGTAGTTTTGATTGTAAACAAAGATATACATAGAAAGAAAATTATTTTAATGACAAGCACAGATGCAAAAATCCCAGGTAAAATGATAAATTCGAACTATATTAAAATAGTATTGTATGATAAGGTGGGTTTTACTATGAATTTTCACAACCCAGAAATCCTTTGATGTCATTCCATTATCATTTTGAACAAGAAAAATCCTTTTTTTTTTCTTTCTTTCTTGAGGCAGTCTAGCTCTGACATGAGGCTGGAGTGAATAGGCGCAATCTTGGCTCACGGCAACCTCAACCTCCTGGGTTCAAGCCCTGTTCTCATGTCTCAGCCTCCCAAGTAGCTGGAATTGCAGGCGTGTGCTACCAGACTCAGCTAATTTTTGTATTTTTAGTAGAGATGGGGTTTCTTCATGTTAGCCAGGCTGGTCTTGAACTCCTGAGCTGAAGTGATCTGCCTGCCTCGGCCTCCCCAAGTGCTAGGATTGAAATAATCAAATGATTTTTCTTGGTTGGGCACAGTGGCTCACAGATAAGAAGACAAGCATGCTCAGTATCACAACTACTGTTTAATATTGTGTTGGAGGGTATACCTAATGTATAAGGAAACTGAAGGAAATAAGATCATGTAACTAGCAGAAAGGAAGGGTGAGACACTCATCATCTACAGATGCTTGTCTACCTAGAACAATCAACCTTGTCAAGCTGATGAAATAGTTCAAAACGTGGCCGGGTGCGGTGGCTCACGCCTGTAATCCCAGCACTTTGGGAGGCCGAGGCGGGTGGATCATGAGATCAGGAGATCGAGACCATCCTGGCTAACATGGTGAAACCCCATCTCTACTAAAAAAAAAAAAAAAAAAAAAAATAGCTGGGCGTGGTGGCAGGCACCTGTAGTCCCAGCTACTTGAGATGCTGAGGAAGGAGAAAAGTGTGAACCCAGCAGGCAGAGCTTGCAGTGAGCCGAGATCACGCCACTGCACTCCAGCCTGGGCAACAGAGCGAGACTCCGTCTCAAAAAAAAAAAAAAAAAAAAAAAGGCCAAAAGGCCTTCTAATATAACTTACAAAAACCAATAGCATTTCTCTGTACACGTACTATACAAAACTGGATAAATTAAGATAGTTGTAATAGTTAGAATGTCTATAAAGTGCTTAGGAATTGATTTAAAACATACATAAAATTTGTCTGGAGCACACCATAAAACTCTAATAAAGAATATAAGAAATGATCTCAGTAGATATATTCTTGTTTTTGATTCAAACAGCTTAATAAAGTTGTCAATTCTTCCTTAATCTATACATTCAGTGGAAACTTATTAAAAATTCCAACATGATCTTTATGAAACTTGATAGACTTACTCTAAAATGTGAATGAAGAAGGATAAAGAGGCATTTGTACCCTTCTAGATATTAATATATATCAAGAAAAAGTCATGTTTATAGAACGTTATGGTATTGGCACAGAACAGACAAAAAATCTATAGAATGCAGTGGAGAGCTCAGAAGCTGACCTACAAATACATAGAACTTAAAATATGTGACCAATAGCGGCACCACAAATCAATGTAGAAATACAAATTGTTTAGTGAATGTGTGATAAAATGAGCTCATTAGATCCAAACAATAAAAAGTAGATCTCCACCTAGCGCATGCCCACAGGTGGACGCCACGTGGAGTAAAGACCTACATATGAAAGATAAGACTTTAACAGAAAGAAGTATAAAAAATAGCAGAATATTTTTATGACTTAGTAATGGAGAAGGATGTCTTAAACAACACCTCAAAACACAAACCACAAGGGAAAAATGGATTGCATTTTTTTGTGTGTAACAACTGAAGCCTTCTGTTTAGTGAAGGACCTTGTGGACGTTAACGGACAGAAGTTAGATACAGTGGGAGAAGTGTTTTGCAATGTCTCAAACTGACAAGTCATTAATATATGAAATATGCAAGTAACTCCTATATTTCAACAAAAACGAGGAGGCAACAACCTCAGTAAAAAAGGGGAAAAGGCAATTTATGGAAGAGAAAAACCCGAAAAGGCCTAATTTACTGAAGAAAATGTTTCCAAACTGAAGATAATTTAAGTGATGCTTAAACCTATCAATATTTTAAAAAGTGCAAAGTGAATGACATCACTTTATTTATTTATTAGACAAGATCTTGCCCTGCCATCCAGACTGGAGTGCAATGGCGCGATCTCAGCTCACTGCAACCTCCACCTCCCGGGTTCAAGCGATTCTCCTTCCTCAGTCTTATGAGTAGTTGGGATTACAGGCATGTGCCACTGTGCCTGGGTAATTTTTTTAATTTTTAGTGGAGACAGGGTTTCCCTATGTTGGCCAGGCTGGTCTTGAATTCCTGACCTCAAGTGATCTGTCTGCCTCTGTCTCCCAAAGTGCTGGGATTACAGGCGTGATCCACTACTCCCGGCCTGACATCACATTACTTCTTCAGATTGGCAAAAATTACAAATTGGGTGATGCCTAGCCTCAGTAGAAACATAAGGTCCCAGGCTCCAGGGACCTCTGGCACTGCTGCTGTGATTAGAGCAGTTCAGGTTAAGTGTGGTACAGTCTGATTAAAAATCAGAAGCAGCGTCTTCACAATTAAGGCAATTCTTATTTTAATGTTGGGCATACATTTTCTAGTCTTTATCTGTCTATCTTTTCTGTTACATTAATGAAATAAGAATGAGTCTTGAAGTTAATATTCTGCATTTTACACTCAAAATGTATCAGGAATACATTCAAATATTGGTATAGTACTTATTATTGTCAGCAAATGCTACGCAGCTGAAGATTTTATTTGTTTACCTATTTTTGTAGTGTTGATACCACTGCAACAACCATTTGGGGAACATAGTTCCTCCACTGTCCTCTGCTGGAATGTTTACTTTTAGATAAATTTCCAGGAGTACGTTATTAGAAATGAGAGTAAACGGAATGTTTTGGCTCTATACATTTGTAGCAATAGTTGAAGGAGTTGATGTGGAAGATACTGGTGTCTTCTGTGGTCGCTAACCCTGGGATGATCCACGAGCCAGTAGGGCCACCCAACTTCTTAAGCATCCCTCTTCTAGTGCGTAGGAGAAAGCCATGATTGCCAAGGCTCTTCTTGCCCCCTCCTCCAAGCCATGTAAACAAATCGTCCCTCAAGCCCATCCGGACCCTGTAATGCCATGGCTTGTTTGCACCTGCATAGATAGCAGATCATGAGAGTGTGCACAGCATATAATGCCTTCTCAGTGCATGTTGGGTGTATGAATAAATAAGTGAATAAACAAGTAAGTGAATGAATGAAAGCAAGCAGCCAGGAAGCGCTGCAGCTCAGTCTAGTCTTTTCCCAGGGCAAACACCCAGTAGGTGGCGCTGTTGCACCGGCGGTTGCAAACCGTCAGAGCACGTTTAAACAGAGCTCTCTGACTCTGGGACAGAGGAAGTGGAAAACCTGTGTCTTCGAATCACGTCATTTGGTTTGAAGATGGATTAGTGTGAAAATAAATGTATTTTAACGTCATTAAAATAATCCTTAGTACTTGAAAATCTCAGCTAGCTTCTGAACGCTTTGGGAATACTTTCTCCATAGTTACTGCACACAAGCCCGTGGGGTGGGCAGGGCAGGTATTTGCTCTCTCAGATCCAGAGAGGGCAGTTTCTCGGCTGGTAGAGGCAGAGCTGGATGCAGAGCCAGGCACAGAGCCAAGGCGTGTCTGACCCCAGTTCAGCGGGATCTCCTGCAAGCCGCAGTGTTTCCAGAGGCGCACTTCAGTGTGTGGAGTGAAGGGAGAGTCTCCGGACATGAGAAGAGCTGCTCTGAGCAGTGTGGCGGCCGTTTTTGTTTCCTTTCTCTTTCTCCTCCTGGGGCTAGGCAGACACCAGGCACAAAGAAGGAAATAGGCCTTCTGTGAGTGCAGTAGCAATCAATAAAGAAGAAGCCCAGAGCGGCCATCCCTCTTCTGTCTGCTGTGATGCTCCGGCCCAGGTGTCCCTAGGGCTGCCCTCCCCAGGGCCTGCGTGTTGCATATATGGGGTGGGGTGAGGGCGGCTGGAATTGAGGTGGGGACCCTGCAATTGTGAGGGGCTGCGGGGCAGAGGTGGGCGGCTCTCGCAGGCCTCTTCCTGGATACTTGCACCCCCTCATCCTGCTCTCTTTTTCTTCCTGCACTTACATCATCTCATTTGTTTATTTTCTCATTGTCCGTCTCCCTCTACGGGAGCACCGGAGGAGGGGGACTTCATCTGACTTGTTCACCACTGTCTCCCAGGCCCTGGCACAGAGGGAGCACTCAATACACACCGATGGGCTGAAGGCGTGAATGGAGCTGGGGACTAGAGTGATGATTATTTGGCAGACAGCATGCCCTGCCCGGGCAGTAGCCGTGAAGACTCTTCTTTTCCTCTCCTCGCCTGCACTCTTTAGGATTGAACAGCATTGGTTCAATGCATATTCTGGGAGCACAGAGAAAAAAGGAATGGAGTTCCACCATTATGCAAAAGGGACTCCAGTAAGCCAGGTGAAGAAGGGGCAAGGCCCTTCCTGGTCAGCAGGGATAAGGCAGTTGTGTGTGGCAGAGCATGCGAGGAGGCGAGGGCTGCGGGAGATGGAGCAGGAACATTTGGTTGGGGCTCTGAGGCACTCTTCTGCTTGGGGAGTGTGTGGGCGAAGGCCAGGGCTGTGCAGGAAGGATTTAGCTAAAGCCATAAAGCTGGAAGAGGGTTTGGGGAACGGCTTTGAAGTTACATTTGTTTTGCAAGTTCTTTGTTTTTATTAATATTTGCATGCTATTTGGGTAGCTGTAGGGAGTAGGTTTTCGGGGAGTTAAAGTGCACTCTCTCACCCCTCCTTCAGTCCTACTACTGCCCCTAGATACACAATCACCTCAAGTGACTTTCACGTCACCAGGAATGGGCAAAGTCTAGATTTTGGAACAGAAAATATTTTAGGTCCCCGTCCCTCTCTGTAACCAATAACCAATGCCATATAAATGGAAAAGTATAAAGAAGTCCAGAAATTCTTATTTTCCCCTCAACGACTAGTCATACATGACATTTTAAAACTAATACTTCACTGGCATCAGAGCTCCTGGGCTGTGCTTGATCAAACAATTGGGATCTGGCTCTGAAGCACATCCTTGATCCGTACGGATTTTTGTCAGAGAATCTTCTGCTTGAAAGGCAGTGTTCGGGGTCTTCCAAGGCACACTGAACTACGTGAAGCCCCTCATACACACACAAAGCACGTAAGGCAGAAGGAACCTGGATACTCTTTGTGGTTGATGGTGAGGCGGGCCACCATTGTGGCCCTGAATCCCCCACTGAATCACACCCTTTGTGATCTGACTCTGCAGCTCTTTCCATCTGCAGTGGTGTCTGTTTCCCCAGCTCAGGAATCTAGTTGGCTTTTTGACTTGTTTTGACCAATAACAGCAGCAGAAGGGGCCAGTTATGAAGCTAGGCCTCAGGACACCTTGCGCGTTGCTTTACAATTCACATTGCCATGGCAGCAGCCAGCCCCCAGTGGACCTGGAAGCTAACTGCAGATGCAGGGGTAAGCCTGGTGGGAAGGGCTGAATTGTGTGCACCCGAATTCCTGTGTGGAAGTCCTAACTCCCAGGGCCTCAGAATGTAACCGTATTTGGAAATAGGGTCTGTGCATAGCTTATTAAGTTAAAATGAGGCCTTTAAGGTGGCCCCGATTCAGTAGGACTGGTGTCCTTACAAGAAAAGGAAATTTGGATACTGACACACACATGCACCAAGGGACGAACACACAAATATACAGGAAGAAGACGGCCATCTAGGAACCAAATCAACCCTGCCGATAACCGGATGTCAGACTTCCAGCCTCTGGGACTGAGAGAAGTAACCTGAGGTTACTCTTCACGCACACACAGTATTCCTTCCTTCTCTGCGTCTAGATACGTGTCTCTCCCAAATAAACATCGTAATCGCCATTCCTAAATCCAGCACCTGGTCATTTATTTATTTTCAAGAGGTAATACGGCAGAATTTTAGAGCTAAAGTGAGCGTTCTATTTTGCTCTCCAGGTTTCCTGTGCTCAGGTGATCTTCGGCCCGTCACAGGCCCTGGCTGCATTTCTTTCTTCCACTGTAGCAGGAACCAACGGGGATCTGCCGTATTGTGCAAGAAAATATACATTGGCCACCATTCTGGAAGCACTCAGGGGTTTCCGAAGGCATTGGCCATCGCCTGTGGGGAGGGAAGTATATTTCAGCTCCTCAGCTGAGAATGGTATTCCCCATGAAGCCCGCGCTGTGTTCTGTGTCAATCTGTGCCACGCTGTCAGTGGTTCTTGGCTTGCAGGACAGCCTTAACTCTAAAAATGCCAGATTCCATAGTATCTGCCCCAAATGCTGACTCTTAGCTCCCTCTTGCACCCCAGCTTCCAGTCCCTGCTAAAGAGATAGAATGGGGTGGAGATTCCATAACAGGAATCTCTGCAACCTTCTATGAGTGTGAAGACAAGCCAGAGCACAGCCCCTACTTGCCCCGGGCATAGAAGGGCAGGAGGCACTGGGCAGAAAGAGTGGACAGGACTCGGGGGACTGGGACCCCATAGTCCACTGAGCTACATCCACGGCCTCAGGAGGCCGGCATGGTGGGCCGGCTTGGCGGAAGAGGAGGCAGAGAATACAGAAAACAGAAGCCGGAAAGCAACAGCAACAGAAACACCGCCAGTACCTCCAATGTCTGTGATGCTTTAAGAGGCTCTGCCTGAGCCTAGCCTCAGGTGTCATCAATGAAACCCTCTGTGCCACGTGGGATTTTTATTCCTGTTTTACAGAGACAGGGTTGAATTTGAGGACAACTCAGTGACTCGCAGGAAGGCCCACTGAGAGTGAGTGTCAGAGCTGGGAACCACACACTGTACTTTGGCTCCCAGGCCGAGCCCTCTTCTGTATCCTGCACTTTCTCGCAGGCTGAGCCCTTTTCTGTATCCTGCACTTTCTTCCAGGCCGAGAAATGAATCAGGTGGGAAATGAGCCCTGGGGACAGGTGCCTCCTATGAGGCAGTTATCTGCAAGGCCTATTTCTAGCGCTAACCATATCTGCTGTCCTAAAAGCCTGGCTCATTCCTTTCACTGTCTCCCTGGTAAGTCAGTTCTTGTTCCAGGGAAGCAACCCTCAGTCTAAAGAGATCCTGGAGGATGTCTCAGTAAGTTAAAAAAATATATAAGCATTTTCCTTGAGTCTGTATTATTTTGATCCTCTCCCTGATGCTCAGATTTATTACTTATTTCTAGACCCTGAGCCGTTGTCAAAACACAGCTTAATCCCCATTCCATGGGCCCGAGACCCTGCAGCCCCCACGCTGCCCGGCTTCAGGTCTTACCTGGGGCAACCTGACCAACAAGAACGCGGAAGGCCAGGAGCCAAAAACAGAGACTCCTGATGGGTAACAGAAGGAAAAGGTATGTGCCCTGCTGAGACCACGAGGCTCGCTGGAAGAGCCTCCGTTTATACTGCTTCTGGCTGCTTACACAACAGATCTGGAAATGTTGCCTGTTATGAGACTTAATTATAGAGAATGATTCTTTTTAAAAAAAATTTTTTTTATTTCTTTTTTATTTTATTTTATTATTATACTGTAAGTTCTAGGGTACATGTGCACAATGCGCAGTTTAGTTACATATGTATACATGTGCCATGTTGGTGCGCTGCACCCATTAACTCGTCATTTACATTAGGTATATCTCCTAATGCTATCCCTCCCCCCTCCCCCCAGCCCACAACAGTCCCTGAATGTGATGTTCCCCTTCCTGTGTCCATGTGTTCTCATTGTTCAATTCCCACCTATGAGTGAGAACATGCGGTGTTTGGTTTTTTGTCCTTGCCATAGTTTGGTGAGAATGATGGTTTCCAGTTTCATCCATGTCCCTACAAAGGACATGAACTTTTAATTTTTTATGGCTGCATAGTATTCCATGGTGTATATGTGCCACATTTTCTTAATCCAGTCTATCATTGTTGAACATTTGGGTTGGTTCCAAGTCTTTCCTATTGTGAATAGTGCCGCAATAAACATACGTGTGCGTGTGTCTTTATAGCAGCATGATTTATAGTCATTTGGGTATATACCCAGTAATGGGATGGCTGGGTCAAATGGTATTTCTAGTTCTAGGTCCCTGAGGAATCGCCACACTGACTTCCACAATGGTTGAACTAGTTTACAGTCCCACCAACAGTGTAGAAGTGTTCCTATTTCTCCACATCCTCTCCAGCACCTGTTGTTTCCTGACTTTTTAATGATGGCCATTCTAACTGGTGTGAGATGGTATCTCATTGTGGTTTTGATTTGCATTTCTCTGATGGCCAGTGATGATGAGCATTTTTTCATGTGTTTTTTGGCTGCATAAATGTCTTCTTTTGAGAAGTGTCTGTTCATATCCTTCGCCCACTTTTTGATGGGGTTGTTTGTTTTTTTCTTGTAAATTTGTTTGAGTTCATTGTAGATTCTGGATATTAGCCCTTTGTCAGATGTGTAGGTTGCAAAAATTTTCTCCCATTCTGTAGGTTGCCTGTTCACTCTGATGGTAGTTTCTTTTGCTGTGCAGAAGCTCTTTAGTTTAATTAAATCTGATTTGTCTATTTTGGCTTTTGTTGCCATTGCTTTTGGTGTTTTAGACATGAAGTCCTTGCCCATGCCTATGTCCTGAATGGTATTGCCTATGTTTTCTTCTAAGGTTTTTATGGTTTTAGGTCTAACATGTAAGTCTTTAATCCATCTTGAATTAATTTTTGTATAAGGTGTAAGGAAGGGATCCAGTTTCAGCTTTCTACATATGGCTAGCCAGTTTTCCCAGCACCATTTATTAAATAGGGAATCATTTCCCCATTGCTTGTTTTTGTCAGGTTTTTCAAAGATCAGATGGTTGTAGATATGCAGCATTATTTCTGAGGGCTCTGTTCTGTTCCATTGATCTATATCTCTGTTTCGGTACCAGTACCATGCTGTTTTGGTTACTGTAGCCTTGTAGTATAGTTTGAAGTCAGGTAATGTGATGCCTCTGGCTTTGTTCTTTTGGCTTAGGATTGACTTGGTGATGCGGGCTCTTCTTTGGTTCCATATGAACTTTAAAGTAGTTTTTTCCAATTCTGTGAAGAAAGTCACTGGTAGCTTGATGGGGATGGCATTGAATGTATAAATTACCTTGGGCAGTATGGCCATTTTTACGATATTGATTCTTCCTACCCATGAGCACTGAATATTCTTCCATTTGTTTGTATCCTCTTTTATTTCATTGAGCAGTGTTTTGTAGTTCTCCTTGAAGAGGTCCTTCACATCCCTTTTAAGTTGGATTCCTAGATATTTTATTCTCTTTGAAGCAATTGTGAATGGGCGTTCACTCATGATTTGGCTCTGTGTTTGTCTTTTATTGGTGTATAAGAATGCTTGTGATTTTTGTACATTGATTTTGTATCCTGAGACTTGGCTGAAGTTGCTTATCAGCTTAAGGAGATTTTGGGCTGAGACAATGGGGTTTTCTAGATATACAATCATGTCATCTCCAAACAGGGACAATTTGACTTCCTCTTTTCCTAATTGAATGCCCTTTATTTCTTTCTCCTGCCTAATTGCCCTGGCCAGAGCTTCCAACCCTGTGTTGAATAGGAGTGGTGAGATAGGGCATCCCTGTCTTGTGCCAGTCTTCAAAGGGAATGCTTCCACTTTTTGTCCATTCAGTATGATATTGGCTGTGGGTTTGTCACAGATAGCGCTTATTATTTTGAGATACATCCCATCAATACCTAATTTATTGAGAGTTTTTGGCATGAAAGGTGGTTGAATTTTGTCAAAGGCCTTTTCTGCATCTATTGAGATAATCATGTGGTTTTTGTCTTTGGTTCTGTTTATATGCTGGATTACATTTATTGATTTGCATATGTTGAACCAGCCTTGCATCCCAGGGATGAAGCCCACTTGATCATGGTGGATAACATTTTGATGTGCTGCTGGATTCGGTTTGCCGGTATTGTACTGAGGATTTTTGCATCAATGTTCATCAAGGATATTGGTCTAAAATTCTCTTTTTTGGTTGTGTCTCTGCGAGGCTTTGCTATCAGGATGATGTTGGCCTCATAAAATGAGTTAGGGAGGATTCCCTCTTTTTCTATTGATTGGAATAGTTTCAGAAGGAATGGTACCAGCTCCTCTTTGTACCTCTGGCAGAATTCGGCAGTGAATCCATCTGGTCCTGCACTTTTTTTGGTTGGTAAGCTATTGATTATTGCCACAATTTCAGAGCCTGTTATTGGTCTACTCAGAGATTCAACTTCTTCCTGGATTAGTCTTGGGAGGGTGTATGTGTCAAGGAATTTATCCATTTCTTCTAGATTTTCTGGTTTATTTGCGTAGAGTTGTTTGTAATATTCTCTGATGGTAGTTTGTATTTCTGTGGGATCGGTGGTGATATCCCCTTTATCATTTTTTATTGCATCTATTTGATTCTTCTCTCTCTTCTTCTTTATTAGTTTTGCTAGCGGTCTATCAATTTTGTTGATCTTTTCAAAAAACCATCTCCTGGATTCATTAATATTTTGAAGGGTTTTTATGTCTCTATTTCCTTCAGTTCTGCTCTGATTTTAGTTATTTCTTGCCTCCTGCTAGCTTTTGAATGTGTTTGCTCTTGCTTTTCTAGTTCTTTTAATTGTGATGTTAGGGTGTCAATTTTGGATCTTTCCTGCTTTCTCTTGTGGGCATTTAGTGCTATAAATTTCCCTCTACACACTGCTTTGAATGTGTCCCAGAGATTCTGGTATGTTGTGTCTTTGTTCTTGTTGGTTTCAAAGAACATCTTTATTTCTGCCTTCATTTCGTTATGTACCCAGTAGTCATTCAGGAGCAGGTTGTTTAGTTTCCATGTAGTTGAGCGGTTTTGAGTGAGTTTCTTAATCCTGAGTTCTAGCTTGATTGCTCTGTGGTCTGAGAGACAGTTTGTTATAATTTCTGTTCTTTTACATTAGCTGAGGAGAGCTTTACTTCCAACTATGTGGTCAATTTTGGAATAGGTGTGGTGTGGTGCTGAAAAGAATGTATATTCTGTTGATTTGGGGTGGAGAGTTCTGTAGATGTCTATTAGGTCCACTTGGTGCAGAGCTGAGTTCAATTCCTGGGTATCCTTGTTAACTTTCTGTCTCGTTGATCTGTCTAATGTTGACAGTGGGGTGTTAAAGTCTCCCATTTTTATTGTGTGGGAGTCTAAGTCTCTTTGTAGGTCACTCAGGACTTGCTTTATGAATCTGGGTGCTCCTGTATTGGATGCATATATATTTAGGATAGTTAGTTCTTCTTGTTGAATTGATCCCTTTACCATTATGTAATGGCCTTCTTTTTCTCTTTTGATCTTTGTTGGTTTAAAGTTTGTTTTATCAGAGACTAGGATTGCAACCCCTGCCTTTTTTTATTTTCCATTTGCTTTGTAGATCTTCCTCCATCCCTTTATTTTGAGCCTATGTGTGTCTCTGCACGTGAGATGGGTTTCCTGAATACAGCACACTGATGGATCTTGAGTCTTTATGCAATTTGCCAGTCTGTGTCTTTTAATTGGAGCATTTAGTCCATTTACATTTAAAGTTAATATTGTTATGTGTGTATTTGGTCCTATCATTATGATGTTAGCTGGTTATTTTGCTCGTTAGTTGATGCAGTTTCTTCCTAGCATCGATGATCTTTACAATTTGGCATGTTTTTGTAGTGGCTGGTACCGGTTATTCCTTTCCATGTTTAGTGCTTCCTTCAGGAGCTCTTTTAGGGCAGGCCTGATGGTGACAAAATCTCTCAGCATTTGCTTGTCTGTAAAGTATTTTGTTTCTCCTTCACTTATGAAGCTTAGTTTGGCTGGATATGAAATTCTGGGTTGAAAATTCTTTTCTTTAAGAATGTTGAATATTGGCCCCCAGTCTCTTCTGGCTTGTAGAGTTTCTGCCGAGAGATCCACTGTTAGTCTGATGGGCTTCCCTTTGTGGGTAACCTGACCTTTCTCTCTGGCTGCCCTTAACATTTTTTCCTTCATTTCAACTTTGGTGAATCTGACAATTATGTGTCTTGGAGTTGCTCTTCTCAAGGAGTATCTTTGTGGCATTCTCTGTATTTCCTGAAGCTGAATGTTGGCCTGCCTTGCTAGATTGGGGAAGTTCTCCTGGATAATATCCTGCAGAGTGTTTTCCAACTTGGTTCCATTCTCCCCGTCACTTTCAGGTACACCAATCAGACGTAGATTTGGTCTTTTCACATAGTCCCATATTTCTTGGAGACTTTGTTCATTTCTTTTTATTCTTTTTTCTCTAAACTTCCCTTCTCGCTTCATTTCATTCATTTAGTCTTCCATCACTGATACCGTTTCTTCCAGTTGATCGCATTGGCTCCTGAGGCTTCTGCATTCTTCACATAGTTCTCGAGCCTTGGCTTTCAGCTCCATCAGCTCCTTTAAGGACTTCTCTGCATTGGTTATTCTAGTTATCCATTCATCTAATTTTTTTTTTCCACAGTTTTTAACTTCTTTGCCGTTGGTTTGAATTTCCTCCTGTAGCTTGGAGTAGTTTGATCGTCTGGAGCCTTCTTCTCTCAACTCTTCAAAGTCATTCTCCATCCAGCTTTGTTCCGTTGCTGGTGAGGAGCTGCATTCCTCAGATGGAAATGCAGAAATCACCCGTCTTCTGCATCGCTCACGCTGGGAGCTGTGGACCAGAGCTGTTCCTATTCGGCCATCTTGGCTCCACCTGAGAATGAATCTTATCTGCACAGGGAGTGCTTTCTAATTGAGCATCTCCATTCCTACCCTTCAGCCACACGTTTAGATGGGAAAGACGTCATATTTAGCTCCAAGGCTGGACGCTTGGCCCACATACCTGACCACAGAGGTCAATGGGCCTCAGGGAACACAGACAGCCAGGGCCAGAAGAGGGATGGAAATGTCTGTCAACTTCTCATTTAAAGAATGTGAAGGTGATCTCTGTCGTGGCTCAGCACAGAACCAACCTGCTTGGTGCTGACTTCTGCAGTGAGAAGTCAGCTAACTGCAGAAGTTAGTACCAAGTGTCCACCTGTTCCACAAAGCCAGATTCTAGGACAGCTGGTGACAGACAACTCAGCAAGGGGAGACCAGGGGCCCAGGGCAGGTCACTACAAGGGGAATTCCCACACACCAGACCCCGCTTCCCACCATACATATGCAGATGCACACACCCGTAGCTGCACATGTATATGTGCACTCATACATGCACACACACACACATGCATACCCAGTCACACTGGAAGATGCACACATGAACATACATGCATGCCTGCACACACCTACATGCACATACACCCCATACACACACCTGCACATGCACACCTGCACATATAAACGCATGCACACCTGCACACACCTACATGCACATGCACCCCATACACTCAACCTGCACATGTGCCTCTGCACATATACACACATGCATACACGCACACATATGCACATGCACCCCATACACTCATACCTGCACATGCGCCCCTGCACATATACACATATGCACACTTGCACATAGACACAAATGCATACCTGCACACACCTACATGCACACACACACCACATACACTCATACCTGCACATGTGCCCCTGCACATATACACACATGCACACCTGCACACACCTACATGCACACACACCCCACACACTCACTCCTGCACATGCGCACCTGCACATATACACACATACACACCTGCACTTCCTGCACCTGCATGCACACACACCCCATACACTCCTGCACATGCACACCTGCACATATACACACATGCACACCTGCACACACCTACCTGCACATGCATCCCATACACTCACACCTGCACATGTGCCCCTGCACGTATACACACACCTGCACCTGCACACACCTATATGCACAGACACCCCCCATACACTCACACCTGCACATGTGCCCCTGCACGTATACACACACGTGCACCCACACACACCTACATCCACACACACCCTGTACACTCACTCGTGCACATATACACACATGCACACCTGCACACACCTACATGCACACTCGTACCCTCAAATGCAGATGCACACTTGCACAAATATATGCACACTTGCACGCACTCATACACACACTTGCACATGCACACGTCGATACATGCACACCTGCATAAACCTACATGCATATGTGCACACTTATACACTGATATACATGCAGATACACATGCACACCTGCACACTCTCAAGCATGCATGCACGCACACCCCATACACTCACACACATCCACATGCACACACATGCACACCTGCAAACACCCACGCCCACACATGCACGCACGCACACACACACACATGGTCTGAGTGTCTCTTTTCCCATTTACTAGTAGGAGGGTGTCTGCAGAGGGCATTTCTGTCTCCTGCAGGAATCCGTTTTCACCTTAGCTGGATCAGGGTTATCCCGTGACTCCCTCTCTTAACCTGGGAAGCTTTCTGAATCCAACCTTTGGGGCCAAGTGGAAACTTCTTTGGGCTTCCTCGTCTCTGTACCAGCTGGAGACCCAGGCAAGAGGGGTTCTTCTCGGGCCTGGGGTTAAGAGGTCTTCTCTCTGGCCAGATCTATGTCCCTTCTCATTAATCATTCTCTGGGTTCCTATGACCTAAGAATTACTTGCCCCCAGCCTTCGTCTAGGGCCTTTGGAAGTTTCTTCCTTGGGTTGGAACCCCAAGGTGAGACATGCTCCCAGGGTGTGTCATAGGCCCGAGTGGTGGCTGCTGTGAGACTGTGACACAGCTTAGAGATGCAAGCCAAGAGGTCCTGTGTGGGAGTGCATGAGACCCTGGGGCTGAGGATGGTCTTGGCTGTAGGGAGAGAAAGGGGAGGGGCTGCAGGCCAAGGCCCTGCCCTCTTTGTGCTGTCTGATTCTGGTGCGGGACTTGTGGGAGTCCAAGGATCCTACATTTTTCCTGGAGGTCCAGGTTGTCTTGGAAGTATATTTGTTTAGGGTGGGAGGATAGAACACGTTTTAGTCAACAGTGTGATAGTTTGATTTATAGCTGTTAAATATTAGTCTTTTGGCACGTAAGTCTCTTTTTGTTCTTCCCACTATTCTCAAATATTTGTGGTGGGACTGAGCGGCCTGCAGGGAAAATCACTCATCCATCCCAGGGCAGGACTGCAGCTTCTGCCTGCATTGACAGTAGGGCTCAGTGCTTCTCAAATCATGGGTGTTTCCTGAGTCTCTAAACCTTGGAGTCTTTGTGCACTTCTACAACCTCCTCGCTTGGCTTCTCCCTCTGATCAGCTGCTTAGTCTTTCCAAACAGCCTGTCAAAGGGAGAAAGACATGTTTCTAACTGCCCGCATTCTGCTCTGCTGCATTTCTCATGGTTTATCTGATCTCTGAACTGGGCCCCATCCCAGGGAGCCAGAGAAGCTGGCTTCTGAACTTGAGGAGAACCACTGCCTTCAAAACAGCCGCAACCCTTCATGTCTTGTTCCAGGAAACTTTCCCCAAGGGGAGACCACAAGTTAAATCTTCTCCACCTGGTTCTTTCACTATCTTGTTTCAAGAACAAACAAGTCAAATTGCAACGCCCACTGAAAAGAGTGGAGCAGGATGCAGTTTGTAATGCCTACCTGCCTGGAGAGCCATGGTCCAAGCACCTGCATAGACTTTCTATAACCTTCAGACAAAGCTTTCAGGACTTGACCATGGGGAATCTATCAACTCCCTGCTTAGCCTCAAATGTCTTCCTTGCGCTCCTTGGTCTAGAAACAGCAGTGAGTTTGGAGTGCTCCATCTGACCTGTGAACCCCAAAAATCTGAGACAGGTCTCAGTTAATTTAGAAAGTTTATTTTGTCAAAGTTGAGGTTGTGTCCCTGTGAAACTGCCTCAGGAGATCCTGAGGACATGTGCCCAAGGTCTTCAGAACACAGTTTGGTTTTACATAATCTAGGGAGACATGACACATCAATCAACATGTGCAAGATGAACATCGGTCCAGTCTGGAAAGGCAGAACAACTTGAAGCAAAGGCGAGAAGACAAAGCGAGGAGGGGCTTCCAAATCATAGGAAGGGCTTCCAAGAATACAAATGGTTGCGTTCTTTTGAATTTCTGATGAGCCTCTCCAAAGGAGGCAATCAGATATGTATTCATCTCAGTGAGCAGAGGGGTGACTGAATAGAATGGGAGGCAGATTGGCCCGAAGCAGTTCCCACCCGGACCTTTCCCTTTAGCTTAGTGATTTGTGGGGGGACCCCAAGATATATTTTCCTTTTGCAGGCCCTAGATACTTCTGCTGAATATTCCATTCTGCAGATACGGCAGCTGGGTTCAATGAGGCTTCTGTCATCCCCTAGATTTGAGTTTTTGGTGTGTCAAGAGGATATGAAATTTTAGGATGCTGTGATAGAGTCAGAGTTTTGCTGGCTTTAAAATATAGCATCAGAAATAGAGTAAGGCCAACGGATCAGGACACGGTGCCACTGAAAAGGGAGTTTGTTAGATCCCAGGAGGGGCACACAGAGCAGGGGGGCCACATGGGGAAGCCTGGGGTTAGGAAGTAGATGGAGACAGAAGGAACTGTGGGCGAGAGCCTTTCTTGTGACTTCCATGGGAAGAAATGAGAAGACAGGGCAAGCAGGTTTCGGATTTGCTAGTATGAATAATTTCAGCAGTTCTGGGGCACAGAGGCTGTCCCTAGTCGTCTGGTACCTGGCCCGGGGGAGATAAGGGCTGGTGGATAGAGACCAGCGCATGAGAGCCTCCTGAAGAGGGCAACTGGGGGTGTGGACTTTTGATTGGTTGGTTTGCATTTGAAAGGGGTGCTCCTGGGAGAGTTGCCTACTATCTCTAAGAATTGGCTGACTCTGACAGGGCAAGTTCCCAGATATCAAGGCATGAGAATTTAGACAACAAGAGATACGGCGAATCCACTGCTCCAACATGCCTTCCCTCAGCCGTGGCTTGGCAGTGGCTCTCAGCAGGTAAACTGTACTCCCTGACCCGCCGACACAGGGCCTGACAGTGTGCCTTGTGTCCACCAGCAGGAAGCAGTGGCTGCGTGCCTGTTCCAGAAAGGACAGCATGTGTCTCAGCCCACAGCCTTCAGCCCTCAGCTCCCATGGGGAGAGCATGTCATAGGCAGCCCCTGTTCACTGAGCATGTGTCCCTGACAGGGCCACACACAGAGCAGCCCTGAGCCCAGTCCAGAGCCGGCTGCAGAGGCCACAGAGCCAACTGTGAATGGCGACATGAATGTCTGTGACTTCCAGAATCTGAGATTTGGGGATGTTTGCTCTTGCAGCAAAAGGCGATCAGTACAGACACCTGGGATTTTGGATGTGCAGGAATCTCTAAGAGCTGCAGGGGCTTCATATCTATACTGCAGGCTTCACCTTTTCCCGCCAACTTGAAAACTGCTCTTGGTCCTATGGGACTTCCAGACTGCAGGAGGAGATCTTCGAGGCCGTCTTTGTCTTTGACCTCACACAACTCACCGAAGCAAGTTTACCTTGCCTGTTTTTACCTCCTAAATGTTTCTCGAATCTTTGTCCTCCTCTCTGTTCTTAGTATCTTAGGTCTGGCTTCCATTGTTTCTCCCAGGATCAATACAAGAGGCTCCCACATGGGCTCCCCACCTCCAGAATTGCCTTTGGACCTCACATCTGTACTCCACCCAGCTGTTAGAGGGATCCCTCTAGGATTAGTGTCCTCGGGCTGCTGTAACAAAGTATGAGAAACTGGGTGGCTCAAAACCACAAAAATGTATTGCCTCACTGTTCTGGAGGTCACAAGTCTGAAATCTGGTGTTGGCCGGGCCATGCTCCATCTCACAATGCTGGGAGAGGATCCCATCTTGCCTCTTCCAGCTTCTGTTAATGGCTGGCAATCCCTGCCTTCCCTGGCTTGTAGAGGCATCATGTCCAGTCACACGGCCCTGTATGTCTTCACGTCGTCCTCTCTCTGTACGCCCCTCTCTCTGGGTCCAATTTCTCCTTTATATAAGGACACCAGTCCTATTGGATTAGGGCCTCCCAAAT
This sequence comes from Pan paniscus, assembly GCF_029289425.2. Lineage (NCBI taxonomy): Eukaryota > Metazoa > Chordata > Mammalia > Primates > Hominidae > Pan > Pan paniscus. The sequence continues at coordinate 21,659,917 of NC_073256.2, forward strand.
GACTCCATTACAGGTTGATTATCTATGCAAAGACCCTATTCCCAAATAAAGTCACACTCTGAGGGGCTGGAGTTAGGACTTGAATGTCTCTTTTCCTGGGGACACAATTCATGCCATAGCATAATGTATCTGAACTTCATGTCTGACTGTGTCACCTCTTCAAGGACCCAAAGCTTTCTGAGGCTCTTCATCTCCCAGGCTGTGCCCCCACCAAAGGTCAGGAGCTGTCTGCTGGAGCTTTGACAGCAACAGGTAAACATGGTCTACCTTCCTGGAGCATTGTTTTTCCTTTCAGGATTCAAAAACGATTACCTTGCAATGCAATGGAATGGAATAGAATGGAAGGGACACATGCCTTTGCCTGATAAGATGCGGCTTTGAAGGTATTTTGAACATCCAGCAGGTAGCCCCTTTGGCACCAGTGGGGCTTTTGTTCTCATTTGCCCACGCAGGTGAAGCATGTTGCAGAGCATTTGAACAGCTCTCACCTACCGGAAAAGGCCCAACATTGTTAAATTGTGCAAGGTCGTGCTGCACAGATTATTTAATCTTAGCTCAACTCAGCCATCAGCTCTCTTGCTAACACTTTCCAATGAGGCACCATCAAACTGTTCTTGCTCATGCCTCAGCTCCTGGACTGTTTGCTGATCCCAACTTTTCTCTTGTCCAACAGGCCTGACTCCCAGTCAGCTAAAGAACGCCTTCTCTGATCCTCTAGGTCTTTCCCACTTTGTGACAGTTACATTCCCCGTGCTTGCGAAAGACATTGATAACGTCTTTATCTTTGTATGTTCTGTATCATATTACAATTTGTAATTACCTTTGGAATGTGACAGCTCACATTAGCAGGTGAATTCTTTAAGGAAAGCAATTTTTAAAAATATTTTAAATCCTTCATGTCCTTGACATTCGGTGGAGTTCACTTCCTGGGATATACTAGACACTTAACACATGTTTGTGGAAAGCTGGTGATGTTTTACTTCCTGACACTACAGTTTAAAAAATATCTATCTCACTTTTCAAAACCTTAAAAATAATGCAAAAAACCTTTGAGGCAAAAATACATTGTTTTGTACTAATATTCAAAAGACTTATACAAGTATTACGACATAATTGATTTGTTGGAATTTTTTCATTTTCAGTTACAATAACATCCATTTTTTATAATAGAAAAATTATGAATACATATAAAAAGAAAATAAAAATCACAGAGAAAATAAGCCCAGATGGATTAAGGATTTGTTTGTGAAGGCAGAAATTTAAGTTAATTTGAGTAAAGTAGTGTGCGATCTTGATTACCTCAAGTAGGAAAGAATTTTTTTTTTTTTTTTTGGTGAGATGGAGTTTCTCTCTTGTTGCCCAGGCTGGAGTGCAATGGTGCAATCTTGGGTCACTGCAACCTCTGCCTCTCAGAATCAAGCGATTCTCCTGCCTCAGTCTCCCAAGTAGCTGGGATTACAGGCATGAGCTACCACGCCCGGCTAATTTTATATTTTTAGTGGAGATGGGGTTTTACTGTATTGGTCAGATGGGCCTTGAATTCCTGACCTCAGGTGATCCACCTGCCTTGGCCTCCCAAAGTGTTGGGATTACAGAAGTGAGCCACTGCCCCTGTCTGAGGAAAGAATTTTTCTGAAGTCATGAAAACTACAAACTGATGGGGAAAATTCTGATATGTTCTACTCCGTTAAAATCAAGAACTTCCTTTTTATGCTAAAGACACTATAATGGAAGTGAAAGTCAATTCAAAACTGGAGGAAGATATTATTACAAATATATTTTACAAAATGTAAGTATGTCTGAATGCAGAAATGACAGAAAGCCAGTTCACTGCAACCCTCCCCACTGAAAGCATGTCTTCTGCCAAGTGGTGAATTTGCTGAAAGTGGACTAATCAAACGACCGGTGTGCTGGACGTAAGAATTTTCAAAGTCATCAGCTTCTCTACGTCTTCACCATATCAGTTTTGCTTCTCTGATTTGTCACAAATATCTGTTTCATATTTCAAATCCAGGTGCATCAAAAATGCTCAGTGTTGGCCGGGCGCAGTGGCTCACGCCTGTAATCCCAGCACTTTGGGAGGCCGAGGTGGGCAGATCACTTGAGTTCAGGGGTTCGAGACCAGCCTGGCCAACATAGTGAAATCCCATCTCTACTAAAAACACAAAAATTAGCCGAGCGCAGTGGCGCACACCTGTAATCCCAGCTACTTGGGAGGCTGAAACAGGAGAATTGCTTGAACCTGGAAGGCGGAGGTTGCAGTGAGCTGAGATCATGCCACTGCACTCCAGCCTGGGTGACAGAGTGAGTCTCCATTTCCAAAAAATAAATAAATATAAATGCCCAGTTTTATAGATAGAGGTGTGTGAGGTTGTCCTGGGATGAAGTTTGCGATCTGCATTTTGGCAGGTTCATGCCTGCCTGGGTCCCGTGTTATTCCCACCTCTGATCTTGCTCTGGTGCCTGCCTCTACCCCTCCCATTCCACCTTCATCCCAGGGACTGCCCTACTCCCCTCCTTCCCCATCTCCAGCACCCCTTCCCCCTCCCTCATTCAGCCCTGTTTCACCCTGGTCCTTCTTTGCTCTGGAGGTTAAAAGAATCTGGTGACTTGTCTTAGGCACAATTTAAAGTTGCGGGACAATAGGTCATTGGGAAAAATGTATTCAGCGAGTTGTTTTGTTGGAAAATTAAATAATGGAAAATCAGTCATTCAGGGATTTGACTTGGAGCCCCGGGGAAGAGACCTGGAGCCCAGATTACCCAGGCTACCCTTACTGGCCACTAGAAGGCTGCCTTGAGAAAGCGAAGATTTGGACCCTGCAGAAACCAGCTCTTCTTCCACCAAACTTTCTGTAAAGAGCGGGTGCCTGAAGCCCGTGGGTTTTGCATTAAAAAATGAAATGCAAGGCCAGACGCGGTAGCTCACGCCTGTAATCCCAGCATTTTGGAAGGCTGAGGTGGGTGGATCACAAGGTCAAGAGATCAAGACCATCCTGGCCAACATGGTGAAACCCGGTCTCTACTAAAAATACAAAAGTTAGCTGGGTGTGGTGGTGCGCACCTGTAGTCCCAGCTACTTGGGAGGCTGAGGCAGAAGAATCGCTTGAACCTAGGAGGCAGAGGTTACAGTGAGCCGAGATCATGCCACTGCACCCTAGCCTGGTGATAGAGCAAGACTCTGTCTCAAAAAAAAAAAAAATGCAGATGCTCCCCCAAAATTGCAGGGTGAGGTAATGTGGAATCTGATACCTAGGACTACCTCATTTAAAAATGTCGTGTAAAAAAGAGTGGCGAAGGAGGTGGTTTTCTCTTAACAGTGCCCTGTGAAGTTTCCCTGGTGGGGGCGGTGGGTGGATGAGGGGCCTCTATAGCTACAGATGGACAGATGGACAGCACGGCAATCTCCTGTGTCATGTCCACCTTCAGAGTCTTTTCTTGTTTAGTTGGTAACAGGGCCGTTCACTGGCAAGAAGGAAAAGGAAAGGGTTTTAAGAGATTCACAGAAAAACACAGGAATGATTTAATTTTGTTGAACAGATTTAGAATTCAAATTTGTTAAGAGCTTAACTTTAAAAGTTGCCTTTCAAGAGGACAGCAGGAAAAGTTAAGGATGCTCCATGCAGAGGTGTAGTTTTACTAATCTGAGAGGTCAGCCCTCAGGACCTGGGATGTCAGTGGTTCTGTTGCTTGGTTGCCCAGGGGGAATTCGTTATTCAGGATTTATGACTCTGTAGCTTAAAGGACTTTTATGGTCCTCTGTGATTGTTTTCTTTGTTCTGGCAAATACCCAATCATGATGATGCCTATAGAAAAAGAAAAGAATAATCAGTGTCAAAAAGATCAGACTAAAATTCATGCTTTTCTTTTCTTCATACTTTTTTCTTTCTTTTCCTGGATCCCTTCTTTCTTCCCTCTTTCTTTCTCCTTCCTTCTTTTTCTTTCTGTTTTTCCTTCCATCTCTTTCTTTGCTTTCTTTTCTCTTTTCTTCTCTTTCCTTTTATTTTCTCTCCTCTTTTTTCCTTGTCAAATGACTTGATTACTTTTTCCTTACGTGCTGGAACATTTTAACTAATTGCATCTAGTTTTCAATATTATATTTCTCCAAATTACTTCATTCAAATTAAGACTTTTCAGGTTCTGTTTTTTCGTTTGTTTGTTTGGTTGGTTGGTTTTTTTTTTTTTTAGACGGAATCTCACTCTGTTACCCAGGCTGGAGTACAATGACGGGATCCCGACTCACCACAACCTCTTTCTCCCGGGTTGAAGCAATTATCCTACCTCAGCTTCCTGAGTAGCTGGCATACAGGTGCCCACCACCATGCCCAGCTAATTTTTGTATTTGTAGTAGAGACAGGGTTTCACTATGTTGGCCAGGCTGGTCTTGAACTCCGGACCTCAAGTGATTCTCCCTCCTTGGTCTCCCAAAGTGCTGGGGTCACAGGCGTGAGCCACTGCGCCCGGCCCAGGTTCTCTTTTGAATTCATTCCCACTGGCCTTCGTGTTATTAGTAAATTTGGCCCTCTCTGTCTTTGTGATGTCATCAGCCTTTGCGGACCTGGAATGTCCCACTCCTCTGCCAGTGTGGAGCCCAAATACACATCATGTCCTCTTTCTCTTTGCAAGCCTGGAGGGTATCCTTAGACTAGGCTAACTTGAGCTCAGCTCTTGTCTGGACATTGCTGACTGTGTGGAGTCTATTATTCTGAGGTGGACAGGGAGGAGCAGGGAGGGAGGGGCTGAGAGCTGAGGTTTCTGTCGGGGTGGGTGATCTAAACACCTGCTGCTTGCATTCAAGTATCTTTTAGTTTCTGCCAGGGTCACTGTGAAAGCGGCTGGACTTAGATCATTTAGTTGACATGTTGTCCTGTAACTACCCAGTGGGTTCACCCTGCCTGCTGCCTAGACAGAGCCAATTTATCAAGACAGGGGAATTGCAATGGAGAAAAAGTAATTTATGCAAAGACTGGAGTTTTGTTGTTACTGAAATCAGTCTCCCTGGCATTTGGGATCAGAGATTTTAAGGATAATTTAGCAGGTATGGACTCAGAAAGCGGGGAGTGCTGACTGGTCAGGTTGAAGATGAAATGACAGGGGGTCAAAGTGAGTTTTTGCTGACTTCTGTTCCTGGGTGGGATCACAGAACTGGTTGAGCCAGATTTTCAGTCTGGGTGGTGTCATCTGCTGCACCGGAATATAGGGTCTGCAAAATACTTCAAGCACTGATCTTAGGTTTTACTATAGTGATGTTATTCCCAGGAGCAATTGGGAGAGGTCCAGACTCTTGTAGCCAGAGGCTGCATGGCCCCTAAATCATGATATCTAACTGTGTAGCTAATTTGTTCCTACAAAGGCAGACTGGTCGCCAGGCAAGAAGGAGTTTTTCTGATATCTAATTTTGTAGCTAATTTGTTAGTCCTACAAAGGCAGACTGGTCCCCAGGCAAAAAGGGGTTTTTTGGGGGAAAGGGCCAGTATCCATTTTGTTTCAGAGTTTAAACTATAAACTAAATTCCTTCCCAAGGCTAGCTCGGTTTAGGGGGGGTGGGAGAATGAACAAAGACAGTTTAGACGTTAGAAGGAAGACGGGGGTCCGGGGGTCTGTTAGGTCTGATCTTTCACTGAAATAATTTCCTCAGTTATAATTTTGCAAAGGCGGTTTCGGTCCTGCCTCTCATTAGAGGGCCACTTGTTGAGTGAAAGGGTCTCAAAAGATAAAGATATTGCCTTTGATGGGGGTGATGGAGGAGAGAGGATGAGCCTGACATCATGTCCCATGCCAGTGAGTGGGGCATCAGGAAAAAGAAGGAGATTCTTTAACAATGGAAGGCTGCTAAAAATCTATGGAATTGGACTGAGAGACCATTAGCAGTTTTTGGAAGAAGAAACCACTTCAGGTTTGCTCCCTGGGAAAGAAAAATATCTTGGGCCCCCAAAACTCACTAAGCTAAAAGGAAAACTCAAGCTGGAAACTGCTTAGGGCCAACCTGCCTCTCACTCTATTCAAGCTACCTCCCATTCTATTCAACCTGCCTCCCATTCTATTCAACCTACCTCCCATTCTATTCAACCTGCCTCCCATTCTATTCAACCTGCCTCCCATTCTATTCAACCTGCCTCCCATTCTATTCAACCTGCCTCTCATTCTATTCAACCTGCCTCCCATTCTAGTCAAAGTTATCTCCCTGCTCATTGAGATGAATGCGTATCTGATTGCCTCTTTTGGAAAAGCTAATCAGAAACTCGAAATAAGGCAAGTTTGTATTTCACCTATCTGTGACCTGGAAGCCCCTCCCTGCTTCAAGTCTTCCTGGCTTTCCTTCAAATTGTCCTATCTTTCCAGACCGAACCAGTGTACTTTTCACATATATTGATTGATGTCTTCTGTCTGCCTAAAATGTGTAAAACCAAACTGTGCTCCAACCACCTTGGGCACATGTCGTCAGGACTTCCTGAGGCTGTGTCATGGGTGCGCGTCCTCCACCTTGACAAACTTTCTAAATTAACGAAACCTGTCTCAGATTTTGGGGGTTCCCATACCTAACGAGTCACATCAGTCAAATCAGTTATAACACTTTGCCGAGTAAGTTCCCATAAATGTTTTATTACCATGTTTGCCATAATTTTAAGGGAGAAAAACAAGGACCTGAGAGTTTTAAGTCCTTGTCCAGGTAGACACGCAGGTGGGTGGTGGCAGAGGAACTGGACCCAAGGCCTTCGCCTTCAACTCTCTGGATGGTTTCTAGTCTGTTCAGCTTCAACTGTGACATCCTTTCTGCTCCAAAGCCTTTCAAGTGTCCAGTTGTACTTGACTTCTGTCTTGTACATATATTCTGATTCAGCCCTGAGCCATACTCTAGGCCACAGTTGGACGCTCTTCAATCCACAGAAACAGCAAAACCACCTTATGAGAGATGGAGGCAGATGGAGGCAGCCAAGGAAACCATGTGTGGATGGGCCAGTCAGGCTCCTTCACGCTGGCCGGCTGGACGAGGTGACTCAGGTGTCCCATCCATGACACCTCCAAGAGCAAGATAGAGAATGAGGAAGGAGACTGAGATGAGCTGAGTTCTGATTGTATGTCAGGGGCTGGCTGGGCTGGATGAGTGCCACATAAAGGTTATCTCACTGAGTCCTCACACCTGTCCGGGGGGGTCCATTTATTCTACTCACTTTCATACACCCAAGAATGCAAGAATCAGAGAAGTTGAGCAGCTTGTCCAAAGGCCCAGGTCTGTCTGACTTGAGAGTCAGCCTGTGGTTTCCTGCCCCACGTGGGGTTCACGGTGACCTGCTTTGGTGCTGGGTCATAGTCGCTGGATGACAGATTCTCTAGTAGCTGGAGGAAGGGGATCTAAGGGGAGCTGGGCTCACAGAACATGGGGAGGTGAGGAAAAACACACTAGAAGGTCTGGCTCAGGTGGAGGCAGGAACGCTCTGGGGTGAAATGTGTTGTGAACCATGGGATGATGGCTGCCCCGGGACAGGACATGTCTAATCACACTCTGCCCTGGTTTCTACAAGAGTCACTGGGCTGGTTACAAAGCTATTGTTTCTCAGCCCCAAGTTCCCTACTTAGTACCTGCTTTCCGGTGGGGCGGATCTGGGAAGGGCCTGCTCAGCTCTGCCCACAGGGCAGGGAGTGGGTAGGGAGGCTGGTAAGGAGTGGGGGAGGCTGGTGGGGAGTGGGGGAGGCTAGAAGGGACGTGGGGAAGCTGGTGGGGAAAGGGGAGGCTTACGGAGAGTGGGGAGCCTGGCAGGGAGTAGGGCAAGCTGGTGGAAGGGGGGAGGCTGGCGGGGAGTGGAAAAGCTGGCGGGGAGTAGGGAGGCTGATAGGGAGTGGGGAGGCTGGCGTGGAGGTGGGGATGCTGGCAGGGAGTGGAGAGGCTGGAGGGGATGGGGCAGTCTGGCAGAGAGTCGGGGAGGCTGGCAGGGAGTGGGAGAGGCTGGAGGGAGTTGGGGAGGCTGGTGGGGAGTTGGGGAGGCTGGTGGGGAGTTGGGGAGGCTGGTGGGGAGTGGGGGGGCTGGTGCAGAGGTGGGGAAGCTGGAGGGGAGGTGGGGAGGCTGGCGGGGAGGGAGGCTGGCTGGGAGGTGGGGAGGCTGGTGGGGACGGAGGAGGCTGGCGGGGAGTGGAAAGGCTGGCGGGGACGTGGGAGGCTGGCGGGGACGTGGGAGGCTGGCGGGGAGGGGCTCCTCCTGTGGCTGCTTCCTGAGGCCTCCAAAGTCTCTGAGCAGGCCCCCTGACCTACGTGTACCCCGACCTGGCAGCAGCAGTTTCTTCTTGTGGCAGCAGCTGGATTTGATTTTGCGCGTTTCCCACTTAGAATCAGCCTCATAATACCCTGTTGGGACTCAGTAAGGGCCTCCGGGGTGAGGCAGGTGTGTCGGCTGGGTCTGCATCTGTTGTTCTTCCTGCCACTAGAAGACTGCCTCTAGGCAAGTAGCAGACCCAGAAGCATGATTTACCCCCAGGGGGTGGTCTGTTTTTCACTCCTTGTTAGGTCGCTATCAGTCTGCATGGAAAGTCTGCTGTGAATAGGACTCTGCTAGACCCAGGGGTACAAAGTGCTCTGAGACGCAGGGCTGCTCTGGGCTGCGCTGGGGTCCAGGTGTGAGAGGTGGTAGCAGGCGCAGGGTGCGTGTGCAAGCAGAGAATGCTCAGGAGGTTTCGGTGGTTTAAGGGGAGAATGTGTCAACTTAACATAATAGGGTCAGAAACTAGTTTCCAGAGGGTTTATTCAAGTGCAGAGGTTGAAAACGGGACATCTCTGGGAAGCACAGATTCCAAAGAATGGAAGTCAGTGTTACCAAGTGTAGAGATTTGGGATTGCTTTATATAAACAAAGCTTAGGGGAATTTCACAGAATTTCAACGTCTGTGTAAGGCTTAATGCATAGTTCCAATGATCTGATTACTTGAGGGGGGCCTCTTTTGGAAAGGTATATCTAACATTTCACACTGCCATCTAGGCTGAGTTACGGTCAGGACTCTTAAAGAGGTGGTAGATCTGTAACAAAGGTCTGTGATTAGAAGGCGGAGATCTGGTCTCCGGTGTTTTCTAGTCATTACAGAAAAAGAAGAATGAGGAAGAGTTAAGCTGTAATCCAAGCAACAGAATTGCAAAACATGTTCCATGACCCAGATCATAGCCACACCTCTCTCAAGGCTTGAAGAGTCCTGGAAGTTCCAACAGCTTTTAAATGTAATTTATTTTCACAAATGCAAATACATATTTAAATATCCTGGCTAGGAAATGTCCAGGAATGCCTGGAGCATATATTTTAGAATACTCTGTAAGACTAATTAACAGGGGAGAACTGCCCAGAACGGGTTTGGAGGCACAGGTTGGCGGACAGAGAGCCATGCCCAGAGCGGAAGGAAAGTGAGAGCTGGAGTGCTGCCTGGGAAAGGCCCAGAGGGGAGGAGCTCTTAGCGAAGGAGGTGAAATGGGATGTGAGGTTTGTGGGATTCGAGACACCAGGAGAAAGTTAAGCTTTGCCCAGTAGGGCTCCATAGGGAGCCACAGTGATTACTGTGGTGACTGCAGCCTTAAACAAATGGTAGGCGACTTTGTTAAAGGTGTGAGTTGAGCTTATCTAGCCAGGTGTATTAGCCAGTATGTGAAAGCCAGGTATTTATAGTTGAATGTATTTATAGTTGCAATGTGTATTTCTAAACTAAGTCTACTGCGCCCAGCAAAGTGACATCAGAGACTTTAGACAGAATGCCCCACAGGCTTGGGGTGGGGAGGGAGCCCCGCTGGCACCAAGCGTGGATGCTTACTGTGTGCTGAGAGTAAGTGGGGTTCTGTCTGGGGGGCTGCAGAGGCAGCAGAAAAAACTATCTTTAGAGTCCCTTACAGGAGACCTGTTTTTGTGACGTGTCTGAAGAAGACCAGTCAGGTCAGACTTGACTAAGCCCAGGAGCAATCATTTCGGCAGTTCCCGCGTGTTTATCAGTGAGCCTGGTTTTTAGAAAACAGCAAGACAAAACTAAAACAAAAACAAAATCAGAAACCCAATTAAGCAAGACTCTTTACTTACCTCTGTAGGTGTCTGGTGTCTACAGGTAGAATGAGTCCAGGGAGCTGGGAGGGGGCAGTGATGACACCTCTCTGCATGCCTGGTCTAATGTCAGTTACGGTAATCAAACACGGGCCGGGCACAGTGACTCATGCCTGTAATCCCAGCACTTTGGGAGTCCGAGGAGGGTGGATCACAAGGTCAAGAGATCGAGACCATCCTGGCCAACATGGTGAAACCCTGTCTCTACTAAAAATACAAAAATTAGCTGGGCGTGATGACAGACGCATGTGATTTCAGCTGCTTGGGAGGCTGAGGCAGGAGAATTGCTTGAACCTGGGAGAAGGAGGTTGCAGTGAGCCGAGATCATGCCACTGCACTCCAGCCTGGTGACAGAGCAAGACTCCATCTCAAAAAACAAAAACAGAAAAAAACAAAAATAATAATAATCAAACACACAGCAGGACCCCTGGCCAGCTGGGGAGGGGGCCAGTGTGGGTGCGTCTTCCTGGGGCCAGTCTAGGAGAAAGTGCTTTTCCTGGGTGTGTGCCCAGGTCACCTGGCTGTGGGACAAGCTTCAAGGAATGGGTCTGCCAGGTCACAGTGTTCCTGGACCAAACTGCAGGTCAGGCTGCTATTTCTTGTGGCCCAATAATGAGATGCCAATGAACTGGGGAGGAAGAGAGTTTTTATTTCTGTAACCAGTTACAGGAAGAAGGCCTGGAAATGATAACCAGACCAACTCAAAATTACACAGTTTTCCAGAGCTTATATACCTTCTAAACTATAGGTCTACATGTAAGTGTGCACTCATCGAAAGACATAAGTGATTAACTTCTTTTAATCTATAACTAAGGTCTCCGTCCTGAAGACTTTCTTCTGGATCCTCAGTAAGTTTACTTAATCTAAATGGGTCTAGGTAGTGGGGTGATTACCCTTATCTTGTCTCCTGATGAATCATAAAGGTTTGGGGAGTTCTTTAGACCCCAACAAACTTGTCTATGGAGGCCTGGGGAGTTTATTCAGACTCCCAATAAAACTTGTTTAAACTTGAAGGTCCTGTTAAGAATCCCTTCATTATCTTGTCATGCTCCAAGGCCCACAAAAAGCCTAGAGAAAACTTTTGGTGGGCTCTTTGTTACATTCCAGCCTCTGTATAAGGGCACTGGCTCAATTAGCTTTAATGTTTAATGTAGCTAGTCAGTCAGTGCTGGGACAGTTGTAATGGAGGCCTACATTACTGAGACCTGGCCCACCACAACAGGGCAGCAAGGGAGGCAGGGAAGAACCAGGTAAGGTGAGGCTGAGATGGGGGGTCAGTCCCCAGCCCCATGGTGGACCTCTGGTCCTCCTGCACCTGGGTGAGCTCCAGCGAGAGCCGCGTGGCTTTTCTCTAGAGAAGAGCCTGTAACCCAACCTGTTATGGGAGTCTCCTCCTCCTCTTCCAGGTCTTGTGGATGATGACCAGTGGGGTGATCCCCAGTGGGCACCAGTGTATTTGCCTGTCAAGAAGGGAACAAGCCAATTAAGTCCCTGTGTGGTTCACGGAGGGGGAAGATCAGGTTTCACTTGTAAAGAATGGCGGGTGCTTGCACTTGGAGACTATGCCAGTGAATGTGGAGGGCTGCACCCTGTCTAGGCAGCAACAGGGTCTTTAGTTTGCACACGTTTGGTTAAAACATTCTACACTGTTCATTTTTCAGAAAGGAGTCTTCCTTTAGGTGAATGAGGCACTGTCGGAGTCACTCTGAGTTCTGAGTCACCGTTCAGTCTGGGCTGGTTGGAAGAAATTGGGTTGAATCTCAGCATTCAGGTTTGACATGTTCTGGGCAAGGACTGCTCTAAATGGAAACTTTTCCCTTTCTGTTCCTTAAGGATGTGAAGAACCCAGCAGCCTTTCCTGAGGCTGTGTCTTCTGTGCACAGCATCTCCTAAGGCCATTCAAAAACACCCCTCCATGGATCTTAAAGCACCCCCTTTTTCCCTTAGGAGGGGGAGTTCTGCAGCTCCTTAATCTAAAGCCAGATGGATGCAACTAAGAGAGAAGAGAGAACTCCAGGCTGCCCCCTTGGTGAATAGGCTGGGCCCAGCATGGTGCAGTCCTTAAAGAGGACCACGGTGGATGAGATGAAGCCACCAGGGCACTGTGTGTACAGAAACAGCAGGAATCAAAATGCCATATACCCAATGAGTGCAATGATGAAAAAAAAAATTTATGTGCCGACTCAGATTGGAGAAGTATACCGGGAAAAACAGGCCAATAGTAGATTTGATTGGAAGAGTAGTGTTTTGAGCAATTTTTGTTATAGCACTGTTTTGTATTTTGACTGATTGTGACAAGAGTGTATTTTTCTGCTGATATTTGTGGGTTCTCAGGCTTTCGTGGCATAAAACAACCTTGATCAAAAATGTGAATGGTATAAGAAGTTAGTGAATCAGCTTTCATGCCTGTCCAGAACAGAACAAAGGGTCACCCACATGACAGCTCACTAAATTTCTTTTAAAAACCTGTTGTCTTCCAAGATTTGGGACTAATAATAAAAAAGCCTCAAGTGGCTTTTGTTCATAAATTACCATCAGTCCGTGATCTAACAGAAGAGATAAAGGCAGGGGAATAACTATTTCTCCCAAGTCTTTTTATTATTGTGATTTTAAAAACTATTATTTTTCAATATTTTGGATAGTTCATGCATTTTCAGAAGAAAGCAGCCATGAACAAGTGTATGCATATTGGGAGTTAACTGGAAATATCCATTTTCATGGAAGCTCTCCTTCTAAACAATGGACAGAATCAGGTCTATCCCCTAAACCAGAGGTTGGAAAACGATGACCTTTGACCACATCTGGCTTGCTGCCTGTTCTTTTGAACAGTTTTATCGAAGCACAGCCACTCCCATTTACTTATGTGTCAGGCAAGGATTCTTTCACTCTGCAGTGACAGAGTTGAGTACTTGCAACAGATGGGATATGACTCACAGAATTGAAAATATTTATTATCTGGCCCCTTGGAAATATTTGACGACCCATGTGCTGAGCCACTGACATCGCCATCTAATCCCATAGGGCAACCACTGGTGGTACATCTGTGGTTTAAACTCCTCCTGGCCACTAATAAAAGTGTAATCAGGGTCCATTGATACAGGAAGACTTTTTTTTTTTTTTTTTGTGACAGAGTCTTGCTCTGTTGCCCAGGCTGGAGTGCACTGGCACAATCATAGCTCACTGCAACCTCTGCCACCCAGGCTCACACAATTCTCCTGCCTCAGCCTCCCAAGTAGCTGGGATTACAGGCGCCCGCCACCAGGCCCGACTTTTTTTTTTTTTTTTCCAGTAAAGATGAGGTTTCACCATGTTGACCAGGCTGGTCTCGAACTCCTGACCTCAGGTGATCCACCCTCCTTGGCCTCCCAAAGTGCTGGGATTACAGGTGTGAGCCACCACACCTGGCCAGGAAGGCTGTTCAATATAGGGGCCACACAAGGCCACCTGCTGGCTGTTTTGTCTCCTTTCTCTCTTTTTCAACAGTCGTGCTCCTTCTTTTTCATCATGGCATTGGTTTCTTGGAGAAACAAGGTTATTTTTCCTGTAGAATGTCTCACACTCTGGATTTGACCCACTGCTTCCTGTGCTGTTGTTTCGCTTGTTTCCAAAAGTCCTGTATTTTCCGTAAACTAGTAGTTAGATCTAGAAACTCAATTAGTTTCAGGTTCCATTTCTTTGGGCAAGAATAGTTCGTGGGTGGTGCTGTGTAATTCTTATTACATCACAACAGGAAATCCATTAATGTCTGGTTGTCTCAGTTTTAGGGAGGGTAAGACTGATGATCGAGTGCACCCTTAACCCTCGCTTATCAAATTCCCTACCAAGCTTTTCACCAAATGGTTCTAAAACAGTCCATTGATGATTGCTTTAGACCTATAATTTCATTCAGTGTTGCAATATGGTGATTTTATTATTCTATCATCCCTTTTTCATTTATTAGTTGGGGAAATTCTATAAAGAAGGCATTTCCTTAACTATTGTTCACCCTAAAACGCAGTTTGTACTGAAAATGCAGAATAAATTTCTGGAGTGATAAGTTGGTGCTGTAACAAGCTCTGATTATAAATGAAACTATTTAATTGTCATCATGAACTCATGGATGTTTATATATTTGTGTGCGTCAATCAATTGTTATCATTAGTTACTGCAGTTAGGAAAAATGTCTCATCTGTGGCCATTGGGCTCCCCTTTGATTTGGAGCTGGTGTTCTTTTGGTGCGACCCTTCAGTCTTTGACATGTCTTATTTCTAGCACAACAAAATAACTCAGGCTTGTCTTGTACATCTTATGTTCCAGACTTGGAGGCTGCCATTTCTCCAAGTAGTCCTGGAGATTCTCAAATGCTAAAGTGAACCAACACACTGCCCTAAGACCAGAAAGGAGAAAAAATGGAAGTTCTGGGTTCTGCCAAAGGACTATTTCACTGAGCAGACTGCTGAGACCTCTGAATTATGTGGACACTGAGAATCAGTCATGTGTTGGGGCCGGCGTGGTGGCTCATGCCTCTAATCCCAGCACTTTGGCATTTTGGGAGGCCAAGGCGGGTGGATCACCTGTGGTCAGGAGTTCGAGACCAGCCTGGTCAACATGGTGAAACCCTGTCTCTACTAACAACAAAAACAAAAACAAACCCCAAAAATTAGCCGGGTATGGTGGCGGGCACCTGTAATCCGAGCTAGTCGGGAGGCTGAGGCAGGAGAACTGCTTGGGCTTGGGAGGCAGAGGTTGCAGTGAGCTGAGATTGTGCCACTGCACTTCAGCCTGGGCGACAAGAGTGAAACACCATCTCAAAAAAACAAAAACAAAAACAAAAAAGAATCAGTCACGTGTTGGTTTGTGGATCAAACAAAGTGGAGGTGACATCACTGAAGCCTAGGACATCACTCCCCTTTTCCAGGCAGGCTTTGTGGTTTGACCTGTCTCACATTCCAACCCATGCACCCTAACCCCCTACTTCTTTACCTCTTCCAATTGAGACACAAGATTCATTTTGGCCCAAAGGAGGTATACTTCAAAAGCAATTTTCCTTTATTAAAAGAATGCTTATAAAAAGTTCATTTCACTTCTGCGTCATTTCTTCTGGTCACTCCCAGCTCACTTGCAGCACTTGGCCTTCCCTCCGTAACAGGTGCCTTGAATTTTGGTAAAGATCGGGCAGGCAGAATAGAGACATTGCCCTCCACTGCTGACGCAGTTGTAATGATCAGATCTGTGGCCAAGGCCTGTGAGAAAGTTACCACCTGTAAGGAGGGAACACAAACACTTCAGACTCATGGCTTGTAGCTGCAACGATTTGAGAACATCTCGCGAAAGCAGAACAAATAACTGCAAAACACCACAGAGTCTTCTCTTCCAAGAAATTTGCCCATGATTGATCTTTGGGGCTACTCATGAAATGAGGTGTCTGAAGAGCTTACTCAGTCTGGGGCTATGCCAGCTGTGGCCAAATACAAGCCAAGGAATGAACAGTGGGGTTCTGAGTGGGGTTTTCTTCTGCTGAGAGATTTTAAATGTGCAGGGAATTCAAGTTATTTTTCCAAACAAGTTTTCTGCCTTGTCTCAACACACCCCAAAATCACATCCTGTGTTTTAGAAATGTGGAAGCAGCTGCCACTCTTCAAACACAGCCTACACTTCCCTCCTTCCATGCCTTCAGTTACGCTGTTCCCTCTGCCTTGAATCCCAGCCCCCTCACTTCCCACATGACTATTTCAGCTGAAATCTAGGATCGTTTCACATCAGGCTGAAATTATGGTTACTCTCTAAAACTTTCATAGTTTTTTTTTCTACTTGGACTTTATTTTGCCCTTCTCCCAGTATCCCAGATCTCATAAATAGAGACAGTACTCTGGAATAGCCTTCTATTCCATGCAACAGGGAACAGTCGCCTGTGATATTCCTGGCGAGGGACCAGCAGGCCGCCATGTTGCAAGTCTCCACTGGTAGGCGTTTTGGACTG
This sequence comes from Pan paniscus, assembly GCF_029289425.2. Classification (NCBI taxonomy): domain Eukaryota; kingdom Metazoa; phylum Chordata; class Mammalia; order Primates; family Hominidae; genus Pan; species Pan paniscus. The sequence continues at coordinate 21,675,938 of NC_073256.2, forward strand.
AACTGAATCCCCTAGGAAAAGAATTCCTGTGTCGAAGCCCTAACAGTGCCTCAGAAAGTGATTGTATTTGGAGAGAGAAACTTTAAAGAGGTGATTCAAGTTAAACACGGTCATTGGGGTGTGCTCTGATCCATAAGTCTTGCATCCTTATAAGAAGAGATTGGGACAGACACACACAGAGGAAAGACCATGTGAGGACCCAGGGAGGCGACGGTCATCTACCAGCCAAGGACAGACACCTGAGAAGAAGCCAACCCTGCTTCCACCTTGATCGCAGACTTCCTGCTTCCAGGACTGCGAGGAAATACATTTCTGTTGTTTAAACTGCCTGGTCTGTTTATGGGCAGTTTAAACGATAAATCTGGTAGCCTGAGCGGACTAATACAAGAGGCCATCGCCACCCTAGGAGACAGTACATTCTCATGTTGCAGATCTCTGTTGGAAAGATGGCTTTCACACCGATGGAAATTGTCTCATCAGTAACTTCCATCCAAAGGCTATTTTTCCACTTTTTGCAGTAATTCCACTTTTGAAAAACTCTTCTCATTGTCCTCAATGCCTGGTTTCTGGTCCCTTCCCAAACCTCTTCATTCTTCTGTGGATGTGTTTAAGTTGGCCAATACACTTCCCAAAGTTTGAAGCCTGGTATCAATACAGAGTCCCTTCAATGTGTTCCGCCAACCAAGGTAAGTAGAGGCTTCATTTCTCTCATTTTGTTCTCAAAGCAGCACCATCCAATATGGCAGCCACATGCTCCCTGTGGCTGTTCTCTTTTAGGTTAATTGAAATCACCCTAGCCACATTGCAAGTGCTCACGAGCCCTATGTGGCTAGTGGGTGCTGCATTCATCGAACAGCAGATATAGAATCTTTTTACCACTGCAGAACGTTTTATTGAACTTCATTTCAATAGAAGGGACTCTGTATTGATACCAGGCTTCAAACGTTGGGAAGTCTATTGGCCAACTTAAACACATCCACGGGAGAATGAAGAGGTTTGGGAAGGGCCCGGAAACCAGGCATTGAGGAGAATGAGAAAAGAAGAGTTTTTTTGTGTTGCTGTGGAGATGGAAGGGAATTGAGAGGCACTCTGGTTCTCCCATCCCAGTACTCAGGGAAGCATCTTGGGCCAAGGCCACTCATTTGTTCATACAAAACACAGTCTCTTGATTGCCAGCTTATATTCTTTTTCTCTGACTGATTCCTAATGAGGCTGTCTGAGATTGTACTATGTTTTAATAATCTCGCCATAATGTTGACCTCAAGTAAGATCATGACCAGCTAGACTCTGCCAAAGTCTCCACTTTCTGCTTTAGTCTCCCTGCACTGGAGGCTCCCAGTGCTGGAAAGATACTTAGAGGATGCCTACTCCAACCCACGCTGCAAAAGATGGAAACTCTCCAAGTGATTATCTGTTATTAGAGAGATCAACTGAGCATATAAATTTGAAAGCACTTTGAAATCGAGAAGGTTTATACATCTTTGTTCTTGATTGTTCTTCTCAGTAATCAAATGGTTGGGTATATATATGCTGAGTAAGCAGAGGAGGCCCAAATTTAATATGGATGTAGCTTTTTAGAGCCAAGGTAGACTTCGGAACTCAATTAATTCAACCTTTCTGTGATCCTCTCCCCAGATGAAGGAACAAGGTCCAGTGATGTCCTCAGAGCATGTAGCTGGTCAAAGACCAACCCCAGACCAGAATGGATGCCTCCTGATCTCACTTCAGTTCTCATTCCACTTCACCACACCGCTGGTTGACTGTGGTGTCACGGTGCATAACCAGAACTAATTTCTGGCATTACCTTCCAGGATCTAGTACATTATGGGACACAAAAGGAATTGCAGCAAAGTTAGTGAGAGGGTGCTTTGGTTACATTCTGTGTTCCACAACTAATCTACTGTGTGATCTTTTGCAAACCACTCAACCTCTCTAGGCAGCAGCTTCTCAAATTTAAAACGGAGGAGACTACGCAGCCATAAAAAAGAATGAAAGTGTGTCCTTTGCAGCAACACAGATGCAGCTGGAGGCCAATATCCTAAGCAAATTAACACAGGAAAAGAAAGTCAAATACCACATGTTCTCAGTTATAAGTGGGGGCTAAACACTGAGACACTGGGGGCTACTAGAGGGGAAAGGAGGCAGGGGAGTGTGGAAAACTAACTGTGGGGTACTATGCTCATTACCTGGGTGACAAGATCATATTCCAATCCTCAGCATCTGAGTGGGTCTGGGTTGGGGCTGATAATTTGCATTTTAAAACAAGCTCCTAGGTGACACTGAAGCTTCTGGTCCAGAGGCCATACTTTTACAACCTTTGGTCTGGAATATTGAGGTTCCTTCCTGTTGGAGCAGTCTATGCTGCTTTCAGTCTAGGGGCCTTTTAAAAGCACTTGTCTTTACCATTTTCATGACATTTGCCTTCCCTCTTGTGTTAGATATTGCTGTGCGTGTGTCTGTTTCTCTTACGTGCTTTTTAAGGATGTTTGTGTAATCTAAATGCGTCTGGAGATTTTTGTTTTCCAATAATTGTGGACCAGGCAGCCCAAAAAGAACAGCTAGAATATCTGACATACACACACACACACACACACACGCACATGTGCAGTTTGTAGGTATTAGAGAACCAACAGTAAAGAATTACTAGGTCAAGATTTGAGAGAAAGACAGAAACAAAAGCAGGAACATCACATCCTACTAACATAAAAAAAGTTATTATGAAGGCATGAAACATTTTGAAATAAAGAAGACCTAAATGAGTGGAAATGCTCTGTTAAAACATTTGAAGATTTCTTTTTTAAAAAAATTAATCTTCTGCTTCAACCAAATACCATGAGAATCCCCAGAGGTTCTAATTTGACAAAGTGATTCTAAATTTTATTTGGAAATTCAAAGGGCCGAGAATAGCCAAGACACATTTGGAAAAAAGGTGAGAGGTCTTGCTTTACTGTATTTCAAGACTAAGTATAGAGCCACTGTAATTAAGGCAATGTGCTGATGGCACAAGGACAGAAAAATGTCCAAATGGAATAAGATAGAGTGTAGAAAGAGGCTCATGCATACATGGAGAATTGATGTAGAATAGTAGTGGCTCAGCAGAACGGTGGGGAAAAATAGTCTTATCAACAGTTGGTTCTGGGCTGGGCATGGTGGCTCATGTCTGTAATCCCAGCACTTTGTGAGGTAGAGGCAGGCAGATAACTTGAGGTCAGGTATTTGAGACCAGCCTGGCCAACATGGTGAATCCTGATCTCTACTAAAAATACAAAAATTAGCCAGGTGTGGTGACAGGCGCCTGTAATCCCAGCCACTCGGGAGGCTGAGGCAGGAGAATCCCTTGAACCTGGGAGGGAGAGGTTGCGGTTAGCCAAGATTGTGCCACCGCACTACAGCCTGGGTGACAGAGCGAGACTCAGTCTCAAAAAAAAAAGTTGGTTCTGGACAATCAGATATTCATATTGGGGAAAAAAAATAACTTGACCGTTACTTCATACCGAAGACACACACACACACAGACACACACACACACACACACAACCCATTGCCAGATGGATTATAAGCCTAAATGTAAAAAGAAAAAGGATAAGCTTTTAGAAGACAATATTGGGGACTATCTTCATGTCTTTGATGTAAAGAAAGTCTTCTTAAACAAGATACAAAGTGCAGTAACCTTAGGGAAAAAGGTGGGACACATTCGACTACATTGAAATCATGATAAAAGCCTCTTTTCTAGGAAAGTTTCCATTAAGAGAGTGAAAAATCAAAACACAAAGCAAGAGAAGATATTTGTGATGTATATAATTGTCAAAAGGCTTGCATAGAAAATACATAAAGAACTACAAACCAATAAAAAAAGACAGATAATCCAAAAGAAAACATGGGCAAAAGACCAACAGGTATTTTACAAAAAAGAACCCAGTTGCCTGTAACTATATATAAAAGGGCCCAACTTATTATTTATCAGGGAAATGCAAATTAAAACTCCAGTGAGCTATTGCTACACTCAGCAGGTGGTTAAAATTTAAAAATAATTGATGTTATCAAATGTTGGCAAGGATACAGAGCAAGAGGAACTCTTATTCACTGCTTGTGGGAGTGCAAATTGGTGTAAACAATTTCGGAAAACAGTTTGGCATTGTCCAATACAATTGAATATATGCATAGCCTATGATCCGGTGATGCAACTTTTCAGCATGTAGAAATAGAGGCATAAGGGCACCTACGGGCCAATAGAAATGTGTGCACAAACCAAGCTGTACTATTCAACCTGAATATTAGTGTGGCAAAAGTGTAAAGAATATGAAAAGTATCACCATAAAAGTCAAGTGAGTGATTATTCTTGGGGGTAGGAGGGACTTGTGACTGGGAAGGCTCAAGAATAGCTTCTCATAATTCAATTTAAATATAATAGACTGAAAACAAAAATTCTTTATGTTAATAAAGTGCCTTTCAAGCCCTTTTGAGTTTGGACTGAACCACCATAAGAAAGAAATTTCTCACTGCTACTCAGTAAAAACATATGCACACACCCCAAACTGAAATATGGGTGTAATTAAACAGCATCTACTTTTACTACATGGCATGAAGTAATATTTTCTATTCCCTTAAAAAAACATGGGCCGGGCGTGGTGGCTTGTGGCTGTAATCCCAGCACTTTGGGAGGCGGAGGCAGGCGGACCATGAGGTCAGGAGTTCAAGACCAGCATGACCAGCATGGTGAAATCCCGTCTGTACTAAAAAATACAAAAATTAGCCAGGCTTGGTGGCACGCACCTGTAATCCCAGCTAACTCAGGAGGCTGAGGCAGGAGAATTGCTTGAACCCAGGAGGTGGAGGTTGCAGTGAGCTGAGATTGTGCTGTTGTACTCCAGCCTGGGTGACAGAGCAAGACTCCATCTCAAAAAAACAAAATAAAACAAAACAAAAAAACACGGTAGGCTGAGTGGAGTGGCTCATGCCTATAATCCCAGAACTTTGGGAGTCTGAAGTAGGAGGGTTGCTTGTGCCCAGGAGTTTGAGACCAGCCTGGGCAACACAGTAAGACCTTATCTCTACCAAAAAATAAAAATAAAAAAATTAGCCAGGTGTGGTGGTGCATGCCTGTAGTCACAGTTTCTTGGGAGGCTGAGGTGGGAGGATGGCCTGAGCTCAGGAGGCAGAGGCTGCAGTGAGGCGAGATCACACCACTGCACTTCAGCCTGGGTGACAGAGTGAGACCCTGTCTCAAAAAAAAAAAAAAACAAAGCAAAAACCAAAACCAAAAACCAAAAACCAAAAACCAAAAAAAAAAAACAAAAAAACAAAATCCATTGTAGCAACTGGCAGCATGAAAAGTTCTGCATTTAGAATGCTTTTGTACTCAGCTTTCAGATGGAAAAACTGAGGCATAATTGGAATAAATTAAGCCTATCTGCTGAATACAGTGATGGCCTAGAGAAACTTACAATAGGATCTTACAGAGACTTTCTGAACTGGAGTGCTTGCTTTCAGGATCATCCGTCCCAGCACCTCATTCTGCAGATGAATAAACCAAGGCTTAGCACCACGTGACTCGTGTGAACAAGGATATGGCTGGGATAAAACATGTTCCCGATTCCTCCTGCACGTCCCACCATCATGTCAGGGTCATGGCTGCTTTGGGCTTTGGCCCAGAGAAGCTGACATACACCTGGCTCACAGGAAGCCCCCTCCTATTGACTGGGGAGACCGCTAACCTGGAGAATGTGGATGCATTTCTCAGGAGAGGGAGAGGACTGCCTGCCTGCACACGAGGTGAGTCCAAGGCACCGGCTGAGCTGGCCTGATGGGTGGGGCGGCAGCACCTCACCTGTACCAGGGCACCCCAGGAGGCTGCACCCAGTGACCTGGGCTGAGGATGGGGCCGGCCCCTCTCTCTGCATAGGAAGCTGGCCTCTCTGTGTGGGGAGTCGTCTTGCAGGGGAAGCAGCAATCTCATCCACATAGGATACTGTCTACATGTCCAGGACAAGGATGCAGGCAGCTGCCTGTGACAAGCACCATGACCCTGCCAGGCTCACTCCTTGGCGGCTCACAGACCCTGAAGGCTTGGCAGGGCTTGCCTGCTGCCTTCTGCCAACTGCAGGCCACTCAACCACGGGATGCTTTCCTGCTGCTTGTTCCTTGTCCCCTGGGACACGGAGGCAGCCATCCGAGACTCACATCAGCCCCAGTGTCCCCAGCCCTGGGGATGGGAAACTCTAGCAGGTACCAGAGCTTACCTGAGGCCATCTCAGACAAAAGTAAGCAGAGAGTAAACAGCAGAAGGTAGGAAGTTCTCATGGCGACTGGCAGGCAACACCCAGGATTTCAGGAACTGGGGAGAGGCTGGCTCCTTTGGAGGCTGAGCTGACAGAGGCTTCCAGAGGCTGGAGCGTCACTGTATTTATAAGACTGGTGGATTGCACAACCTCGTCGACGGAACTGAAGGGAGGTGCCACAGTCAAGGGTGAACTTCTAATCGCTAACCCCTGGTGTCATTTGCCCTGAGCAGTCAGCAGTCACATGGCACATTGTCTCCATCTGGCTGCCGCTGGATTTAGCTTTCAGCCTGGAGCCCTGGGGCCAGCTCCTCCTGTTTGGTTTTCTAGGTTAGGCAGTTCTGATGGGGTTTCTGGAAAAGGCAGTTCACACTGGAATCCCTCCTTCTGGATCACATGGAGGAGAGCCACAGGGAAGCTCTGAGCAGGGGGCCGCTCGGCTCTAAGCTGGTGTTGGCCTCTTTAGTTTGATTGTCTTCCTGCAAGACAAACTCAAACTTCACCCCCTTCCCTTGCAAAAGGAGAGCTGGTTGTAATGAAGTTTCTTCCTCTGGCCAAGGCTACCTTCTCATCTCTCCCCTTATGCAGAACACTCTCCTCGATGGACCAACTTTTCTCTTTTCCCACTAGACGTGTTCCTGGGACGTTTCCAAAGGGCACTCCTCAGAAAGTGAGCCCCCAGTGTGGCCCTTGGAGGTCGAGGGTCTGGTCCAGCCTGGGCCCACCCTGCAGAGCTACAGCTGCCAGACTGGGGCGCTGTTAGCGACTCTCCAAGTATCCCTCAGGTTTTCCTTGACTCTAAAGATTTAAGAAACATTTTATTTATTACTGATTTTCATTGTAATTCTGTGAGCAGCTTTCCTGATGTCTCAGTGGCTTATTTGCAAGCAGCAGACGCTGGCTCTCGCTGACCAAGGAAGGGAAGAGTTTATTCGGAGGATATCAGGGTTGGTGGGGGGTGGTGGCATTGCTGGAGAACCCAGCTTGAGGCTCAGTTTCCAGGAATGACATCCACCCTACACTGTCACGGTGGTCCAATGAGAACCCCATGCTGCAGCCACATGGCATGAGACACCCGGAGTGGACTGACCCTCAGCCACTCTACCCCTGGCAGAATGCCGTTCTGCACCCAAACATGAACCTGCCGTATACTCCCACTGCACCCCTGCCAGAGAAAGACAGAGAGAGATCCAGAAAGATGGACAAACAAAAACAGAGACCGAGGAAGAGACAGAGACATGCAGAGAGACAGTAGAGAGACACAGAGAAACAGAGAGATAGAAACAGACAGAGAGAGATGGAAATAGTGAGAGAGAGAGATAGAGAGAAATAGATTCAGAGAGACAGAAAGAAAGAGACAGAAAGATGCAGTGGGATCCTGTAGCTAGCTCACTGAAGCAGTTCACAAAGGGTGTTTGGGAGAAACTTGGAAGAGGCTGAGCCATGCCTGACCTAGGAGCAGTGAGATTGTGGAAAGAGAAAAGAAAGAACCGAAACACAGCTTTCCTTGCTGCTCCTGGGTAAGACATGGCTCAGCCTTTTCCAAGTTCCTCCCAAACACCCTCTGTGAACTGCCTCAATGAGCTAGCTACAGTATTCTATCGGATCTGTTTCTGTCCCTTTCCTTCTGTCTTATTGAAGCCACACTATGATTCTTTGACCAGGCAATATAATCCTCATGTTAGAGAAGAAAAACACTGGGGTTCAGAGAATTGAAACAAATTGCCCAAGGTCACCCAGCTGGTAAATGGAAAACTGGTGTAATGGCCTGGAAAGCCTCATTCCCTAGCCTCTGTGCTGACCGCCTCCTGGGGAGGCTTCCAGGTTATTACACCGGGTGTGGGTTCAATAAGATTGTGAAAGAAAAATGTCTTGGGCACCTTCAAGCTGGGAACTGCTTATTGCGAATCTGCCTCTTTTTCTATTCAAGTCATCTTTTTGCTCCCAGAGATACATGCGTATTTCGATTAACTTTTTTGGAAAGACTTATAATAAATTCAAAAGAATGCAACCGGTCAGGGCGCAGTGGCTCACGTCTGTAATCCTAACACTCTGGGAGGCCGAGGCGGGCAGATCGCCTGAGGTTAGGAGTTCGAGACCAGCCTGGCCAACATGGTGAAGCCCCGTCCTTACTAAAAATACAAAAATTAGCTGGGTGTGGTGGCACACACCTGTAATCCCACCTACTCAAGAGGCGGAGGCCGGAGAATTGCTTGAAACCGGGACACATTGGTTGTAGTGAGCCGAGATCGCACCACTGCACTTCAACCTGGGTGACAAAACCACACTCCGTCTCAAAAATACAATAAAAAGAATGCAACTGTCTGTCTCTCACATACCTGTGACCTGGAAGCCCCCAGTGGTGGGGGCCTTGCTTTGAGCTGTCTCTGCCTTTCTGGACAGAACTAATGTACTTCTTATATATTGATTGATGTCTCATGTCTCCCTAAAATGTATAAAAGCAAGCTGTGCCTTGACCACCTGGAGCACATGTTGTTAGGATTTCCTGAGGCTGTGTCACAGGTACATCCTCAACCTTGGCAAAATAAACTTTTTAAATTAAATGAGACCTGTCTCAAATTTTGGGGGTTTACAAGATAATAAAGTAAAAAATCTCAGAATGCTGCCGGGCACCATGTGAGGTCCGATGGTGTCTGTAGATCCTGGGAGTGAAAGGAATCTAAACCCTGGAATCCTGATTTTCAGGACTGATGTTTTCTGCTCTGAACCTGAAAAACTTTTTTTTTAAATTTTATTTTTATTTTTTATTTATTTTATTTATTTTTTTATTATACTTGAAGTTCTAGGGTACATGTGCACAACGTGCAGGTTTGTTACATATTTATACATGTGCTGTGTTGGTTTGCTGCACCCATTAGCTCATCATTTACATTAGGTATTTCTCCTAATGCTGTCTGTCTCCCCTCCCCCTACCCCACAACAGGCCCCGGTGTGTGATGTTACCCACCCTGTGTCCATGTGTTCTCATTGTTCAATTCCCACCTATGAGTGAGAACATGTGGTGTTTGGTTTTTTGTCCTTGTGATAGTTTGCTCAGAATGGTGGTTTCCAGCTTCATCCATGTTGCTGCAAAGGACATGAACTCATCCTTTTTCATGGCTGCATAGTATTCCATGGTGTATATGTGCCACATTTTCTTAATCCAGTCTATCATTGATGGACATTTGGGTTGGTTCCAAGTCTTTGCAATTGTGAAAGTGCTGCAGTAACATACGTGTGCATGTGTCTTTATAGCAGCATGATTTATAGTCCTTTGGGTATATACCCAGTAATGGGATGGCTGGGTCAAATGATATTTCTAGTTCTAGATCCCTGAGGGATCGCCACACCGACTTCCACAATGGTTGAACTAGTTTACAGTCCCACCAACAGTGTAAAAGTGTTCCTATTTCTCCACCTCCTCTCCAGCACCTGTTGTTTCCTGACTTTTTAATGATCGCCATTCTAACTGGTGGGAGATGGTATCTCATTGTGGTTTTGATTTGCATTCCTCTGATGGCCAGTGATGATGAGCATTTTTTCATGTGTCTCTTGGCTGCATACATGTCTTCTTTTGAGAAGAAACACTTTGCTTTTTAAGGTTACATTTTCAGGATTTCAAGCATCCTGTGAGGGTGCTAGAAGAAGGTCATTTTAGTCCCAGTGTCCAGGGCATCACCCTGTTCCGCTCACGTCCATCAACAGGGTGATGCTGGAGAGCAGAGCTCACTCCTGCGCGCTCTTCAGGAGTGAGGCGCGGTAGCCAGCTCGGAAGGCATGGGAGCCCAGGCGAGATCATAAGGAGGCCAGGTCCCGTGCCATGTGCCCAGGAGAAACCACATACAAGCAGAATGCAGCATCTACTTTCACATAAATATTGCAGTGAGACTGGCTAGAGTCCTGGCTTCATCACTCACAATTGACAAAAGTGTGGCCTTTGTGGGTGGGCGCTGACTAAGGAGACTGATGGGGGCTGTGGCGGCAGAAAGTGCACAAGCCTTTGACAGCCCAGGGATGAGGCTACTGACCCACCTGTGATGAATGACAGTCTAATGGAGGAAATGACACCTGGGATGAGGTTGTAGAGCAGATGGGGGCCAAGTAGATGAAAGTGTGGTGGGAGGACCACGGACATCTCAGGAGAGCAGGGACCAAGGCCTATATAGGAGATGCATGCGTGTGTGTGTGGTGCATGAAGGCTTATGTGTGGTGTGCATTTAGGCTCATATCTTTGTGTGCGTGTGGTGCACATTTAGGCTTTTCCATGTGTGCATTTAGGCTTGTGTGTGTGTCTGCCTGTATTTAGGATTGTGTGTTTGTGTGTGTGCATTTAGATTTGTGTGTGTGCATTTAGGCGTGTGTGTGTGTGTGTACGTGCATTTAGGCTTGTGTGTGCGTGTATTTAGGCTTTTGTGTGTTTGCATTTTGGCTTGTGTGTTTGTGTGTGTGTCCATTTAGGCTTTTGTGTGTGTACATTTAGATTTGTGTGTGTGTGCATTTTGGCTTGTGTGTGTGTACGTGCATTTAGGCTTGCGTGTGTGTGTGTATGTGTGCATTTTGGCTTGCGTGTTTGTGTGTGTATTTAGGCTTTGGTGTGTGCGTGCATTTAGGCTTGTGTGTGTGTGGAGGGTGCACATTTAGGCTTTTGAGGGTCTTATTGAGCAGCTTTGGTTTTCTTCTTCGGCAATAGGGAGGCTTTGGAAGAGGAATTATATGAGCCTGTTGCCATTATAGAACTAGTCTAATATGGAGGTGTTGAGGATGCATGGAGAGGGCGTCAGCTTGGACTTGGGAAGACCCAGGAAGGGGCTGAGGAGCCATTAGGGTCTTACACAACATGGGGAAGGGGGAAGAAATGAGACAGGAACTTGAGGGGAATTAAGAAGCTAAAGTTAACCACCCTCCACTGGCAGATGGAAGGAGCTGGATTTCTGGTCCTGGATGGAAGGAGCTGGATTTCTGGCCCTGGATGGAAGGAGCTGGATTTTTGGCCCTGGCTTGACTGAGTGTGGTGTCAGGCCCTGAGCTGGGTGAGGGGAGGAAGAGCCGGTATGGGAAGATGTTGAGTTATGTAGACAAGTGAGTGTAAGGGGTGCCCTCATTCGCCATCACAGTGGCTGGTGTGTCCTCTGCATGCTGGTCTCTCCCTCCAGTCATCAGTGAAGGCTGACGGAGGGGAGGGGCTGCGTGGGATTTCCACAGTCTCCCCTCACTGGAGGGTCCAGGGTCTGGCATAGATAATCAGTCACTGTTTTGGAATAAATGAATAAACAGAAGAGTGTTGCTATGGACGGAACACATTCCCTGCTTGCATAAATATATAAAAGGATATTTAAGGAGGTAATTAGGCTAAATTAGGTCATAGGACTGGTGGCCTAATAGTTAGACGAAGAGAAATCAGAGCTCTGGGACATGGCGAGAAGGCGTGATGCACAAACCAAGAAGCAGCCCTCACCGGGAACCGAATCAGCCTTCATCTTCATCTGGAGCTTCCAGCCTCCAGAACCATGAGAAATAAACTTGCATTTACCCAGCCTGTGGCACATTGTTGTGGCAGCTGGTTAGACTTATACAAGTGTTGTCTGTATTCTTGGTGAACTCTTCATTTCTTCTAGGACAACAAAACTCCGGGGACTCCATTCCTAGCAGCACCCCAACCTCCTGTTACCCTCACTCCTATGGGGGCTTCCTCTTCAGGGAGGAACTTCAGATTTTTAAGACATGGATGCTTTGTTTTGGTTTGAGACTGTGCAAGTCCCATAAGTGGTGAGCACAATTTGGAACACTATTCCTTATTCCCTTACCCACAATAGTTTGTGTTTTTTTGACAGAGTCTCACTCTGTTACCGAAGTTGGAGTGCACTGGTGCAATCTCGGCTCACTGCAAGCTCTGCCTCCTGGGTTCTGGGCATTCTTCTGCCTCAGCCTCCCGAGTAGCCGGGACTACAGGCAACTGCCACTATGCCTGGCTAATTTTTTGTATTTTTAATAGAGATGGGATTTCACCATGTTAGCCAGGATGGTCTTGATCTCCTGACCTCGTGATCTGCCTGCCTCGGCCTCCCAAAGTGCTGGGATTACAGGTGTGAGCCACCCCGCCTGGCCTTTTTTTTTTTTTCTTCTTTTTTTCAAGACAGACTCTCACACAGTGTCGCCTAGGCTGGAGTGCAGTGGCATGGTCTCGACTCACTGCAACCTCTGCCTCCCGGGTTCAACCAATTCTCATGCCTCAGCCCCCCCAAGAAGCTGGGATTCCAGGCGTGAGCCACTGCACCCGGCCACTCGCAGTAGATCTTGATTATGATCTGCTAAAGGCACGTCCTTGACTGCTGACCTCACAGGCCACGCCACTGGCAGCTGCCCAGAGCAGGAGCTGTTTGTGTCAGGTGCTTGTCACAGCTCTGGAGCGTGAGACCTGAGTGTGAAGAGGGGAGGGGGTCTGGGGTGGGACAGAAGCTGTGTAGGGCAGTACCTGCCCTGGGGCTCCACCTGCAAGGTCAACAGGACACAGTCCTTACATGGTGGGGTTGAGCTGGTTTCAGTCCCAATTCAGGAGCTCCTCAGAGAGTCAGTTCCACCCACGTAGGTTGGAGCTAGCTCCTCAATGCCACTGTGAAGGATAACGAAGGACACAGCCTCACCAAGCACCGCCCCAGCCAGGTGCAACGCCACTGTGAATGTGTCTAGTCCTCAGGACCACGAGAGGCTGTGTTTGAAGGGAGCTGAGCCAGCCCCTGAGTCAGACAGAATGGATTCAGCTTCTGTGCCTCTGTGGAGAGGCAGGGCCAGCTGGGTCTGGCACTCACCTGTCCTGCTGCTAGTAGCAATGGTAAACTGTCTAACACCAGAGGATTACGTGGGTTTAACACATTTATGCGCACAGATGAGAAGTGTTCAATTAGTGCTAGTTCTTACCATGATTATTTCTATTCTTTCCCATATTATGAGGTCATCATTACCCCATTTCCTAGATCATACACCTAGACTGGCAGAGAATAATGTACAGGTAATGAGTGGTACATCCAGAACTGACCCAAGCCATCAGCATAGGGGGTTGAGTGTCATCCTCTCTTTTGCAGGCAGGACATCCCAGTGCTAAGGAGAGTGACCTCAGACACCAGAGACACAGCAAGTGCAGCAGAGCTGATGGCTCTGGGAACACTGGTCTTCATAGTCTTCCCCGTTGTTGGTTTTGTTGTCTTTATTTACAAATAAAGTAAATATTTATTATTTGTAGATAACATTTTATTTATAAAGATAATATACGTGTTGCAAAAAGTTAAAACAATACTGATGTGTAGCAGCAGAAAAGGAAAGTTGTCTTGAATCCTATTTCTCATGGATAAACAGATTGCTAACAATTGGGTTTCTCTCAGCTAATGACATTCTCTTCTACACACGTGAAGGTATCTATTCATGTACACTTCAATACTTACAGCTTGTAAAAAGGAAACACTTTGTAATACTGATCTGCAGCTTGCTTGTTTTCCTTTCCACCTAGCAGTTGTATGTCTTTCAGTATTTTAGATCAAATCCATTTTTATAGTACATGCATTTTCAGTTGATCCTTGAACAACTCGGGCCTGAACTGTACAGGTCCATTTACACATGGATTTTCTTCCACCTCTGCCCCCCCGAGACAGCAAGACCAACCTCTCCTCTACTCCTCCTCCTCAACCCACTCAATGTGAAGATGATGAGGATGAAGACCTTTGTGATTATCCTCTTCCACTTAATGAAGAGTAAATATATTTTGTCTTTCTTATGTTTTCTTTAATAACTTTTGTCTCTAGCTTAGTTTATTGTAAGAATACAGTATATAAGACATATAACATAGAAAAAGTATGTTAATATTTTATTGATAAGCCTTCTGGTTAGCAGTAGGCTATTAGTAGTTAAGTTTTTGGGGAGTTGAAAGTTATATGTGAGTTTTTGACTGTGCCTCATGTATAACTTTTCATGTACTTATTACCCAGTGTGATCTACTGATACAATGCAATCCGTATCAAAATCTCATTGATTTTTTTTGGCAGAAATAGAAAGTCCATCTTCAAATTTATAGCAAACACCAAGGAACTCTAAATAGCCAAAACAATCTTGAAAAAGAAGGAAGTTGGATGACTCAAACTTCCTGACTTTAAAACTCATTGCAAAGGAACAATAATCAAAACAGTGTGGTACTGGCATAAAGACAGACATATAAATAGTGGGATAGAAGAGAAAGCCCAACAGTAAATTTTTGCATATGTGGTTAAATGATTTCCAACAAGGGTGCCACTACCACTGAAAGGGAGAAAAGACAATCTTTTCAACAAATGGTGCTGGGAAAATTGGATATCCACATGCAAAAGAATGAAGTTGAACCCTTGGCTAACAGCATATACAAAAATTAACTCAAAACGGATCAAAGACCTAAACACAAAAACTACAACTACAAAACTCTTAGAAGAAAATATAGGGGAAAAAGTTCACGATAATAGATTTGGCAATGATTTCTTGGATATGACACCAAACACACAGACAATAAAAGAGAAAATAGATAAATTGATCTTCATCAAAATTTAAAAAATATTTTTGTGCATCAACATACACTATAAATGGAATAGAAAGGCAAGTCATAGAATGGGAGCAAATATTTGCAGATTTTATGTCTGGCAATATTTTTATGTCCAGATATATAAAGAGCTTCTAAAACTCAACAACAAACAACCAAACATGATTTAAAAATGGGCAAAATAGACATTTGTCCAAAGAAGATATACAGATGCTCAGTAGAATACTTTTTAACCACATTCCTATAAGTGGACATTAGATTGTTTCTATTTTTTTTACTACTATAAGAGTGGTGCAGTTATCACTGTTATAATACCAAATGTATGTATATACATATATTTACAAGTAAATATAAATTATTACTCATGTAACAAATATATACTAAGAACCTGTAAATGCTTGGTCCCTGCTTTAAAGGAGGAGGACTAGTGAGCCTATTTAATTATTTTGATGATAAATATTATGAAGAAAAAGCACAGGGAACCATGAGGATGAATAACTTGACTTGGGCAACTCACCGGTGGGTTTTCCTGAGGTAGGTAATATGGGGTTTACTGCATTAATTCTTAGGCTTGGAATTGTTGGCTGAAAGATTAAAGGGGTTTCATCTTTAAAATTTTAATACATGTTGCCAATTTGTCCTCCACAAGGTTTACTAATTTACAATCACATGCAAAAAAAAAGTATAGACTTGCACCTGTTTCCAATATTACCATTCATTCTGGCCTGGGTTTATCCATTCATTTATAAATTATGAAGTTTCTTGGATACTGACTACGTGCCAGGCACTGTGCCAGGGTGAATTAGAGACATAGTTCCTTATCTCGACAACTTTACTGTGGGCTGGGGAGAGACAGACAATAAATACGACAATAAATACATTACTTTAAATGACTTAGTTATGTTTCCACACCCACCTGAAAAGGGCCCGGGAGGATCACTGGGTTTCTTGTTGTCGATCTGGGATGAAATTAGGGCAGCTGGGTTAAAAACATAGTTGAAAGCAGTGGTTTTCAAGCAGGGGTGATTTTGCCACTCAGGGGACTTTGGTGATGTGTGGAGACACTTTTGCTGCTGCAGCTTAGGCGGGAGCACTATGAGCATCTGGTCACTAGAGGTCAGGGATGCTGCTGAACATCCTGCAAGGCACAGGGTGGCCTCCTATGATAAAGAATTATCGAACCCCAAATGTTAATTGTGCCAAGGTTGAGAGACCCTGGCAAAAGAAAGAACCAGACAAGGCAGGGTTCAAATCCTAGGCTAGCCACTGAAAAGGCATCTCAGCGGTCATCAACATGCTTGTCTTTTGCATAGGGGACGAGATTAGATGTTGTGATTATTAGATGAGAAAAATGAATAGAAATGTGGAGCACAGGACACAGAGAGCAGAAGTTGTCCATGAATGGTGGGTCGTAGTATAATGATTGCACATCACAATGGAAGAAGGATGGGAGATGGATATTTCTTAACCTGTAGCTCTGGGACCACTTTAGAGGAAGCATGGTAGGAGCAGGAGGAGCTGTGGGGCCTGGTGACTTAGGGAAGGGTGGATCCGTGCCTCTCGTTGTTTCTCTGCTATCTTGTTTGCATTGCATTTTCTTGGTCAGTTTTGTTTGTCATTTTTGAACAGTTTGTTGGATCATTTAAAAAATTGTTTTGCAGCTTTTTTTTATCCTTTGAAATCAGTGCTATTGTTTCTCATACATGTTACCAATGTTTTCCCCACTTTATCATTCAACCTGATTTATTATGTTTTTTGTTTGTTCTGCAGGATAGAGTTGCTCAGTGTAATAAACATGTTTCAATGTCTTCTATTTTGAATATAATCACAATGTCCACTCCTTTGAGTAAAAAATGATAGGTCCGGTGATGGCCATTGGCCCAAATGGTGGCCTTACTGAGCTACACAGCTCCAAAGGGAGCCACCGTGGAGATAGATGAGTGTGTGATGTCAGTGTACCTTACAGAGGTGATGCAAGTAGCTCAGACTCACATTGTGAATCCACAGTGCTTGGTGCTTTCAAAGGGTTTCAAAGGATTTCTTGAGAAGCAAATTCTATTTACAGATAATTTCTATTTCAGTTCCTTTCTGAAATATGAAGGCAAAATGTTAAAAAACTGACATTGATATTATAACTCATAATTCGCATAACAACCTTTTTGTTAGCCGGGTTGGAGACGTTACACACGCTTTGAAGAAACACAAAGCTGGTAGTAATTCTACAATTCAGAAGAAGCTTTATCTGGCAGCCTCTTTTTGTTCTACATCCAAATCCCATTGTGATAGCTAACAGAAAAAGCCTTAGAGGTGGCAAAGAGGTGGATGGATGGTCCTAATGTCCACCCTAGCTCCCCAGCGATCCTCCTAGGATGTGTTGCAATGCGTCTAATATTCTTTCCAGAACCGAGTGTTGAATGGTGTTCCCCACTGCAATAGAAACACACTTGGAATAGGATAGCATTTATAGTCATGACCAACCTATACCCCTCAGGGAGTTGCAAGCTGTGCTCTGGCAGATGGGACCGAGAGCACACCTCTGCCAGGGAAGCTTTGAGCCAAGCAAGGAAATCAAATTCTTCCTGTTATGCCCAGAATTGTCATTTACTGCCCATCCGAATCATAGCCTCATAATATCTCAGCTGGAAGGACGTAGCCAGTATCTACTCCAGGGAGTTTCTGGGAGTCCCTGGGACTTAGAGTTCTGCCAGTACCAACAAGGCTGCGCTCGACACCTTAGCCCACTTCCTAGCCATAGCCATTTCTTCCACAGGCCAGGACTTCTGAATGGCTTTTGTGTGACAGACAGTTTCTGGCAGTTAATAAAAGGAAAGGTAGAACTAATCTAGCTCAACATCATCAGATAATTTACAGATATAGAAGATAATTGCAGAGTGTAAAGAGATTTGTTCAAAGTGACAGCGTGAAAGCTAAAAAAGGGACAATCAGAGGCTTCCCTGAGCCTCTGAAGTGAGGTGACTGTACCTGCATCTGTCCCAGCACCGGGCCCAGCCAATCCCACTTGGCTGGGGTGGGTGGTGCTGCCTGAGAGTCCGGGCAGTCCCTTTTCACCCCTGAGCCTGACCCTGGTTTCTCAGAATCTCAAAATCTAGCTATTTTGAAATATACAATACATCATGGTCAACTATAATCACCCTACTGGGCAGTAGTAGAGCACCAGAACGTTTTCTTCCTGTTTAATGGTAACTTTGTGCTCATTGACCAACCCCTCCCCATCCCCCCTCCCCCTCCCCTCCCCATCCCCCCTCCCAGTCCCCTCCCCAGTCTCAGGTAAGGCTATTCTCCTCTCTGCTTTTGTGAGATCCACTTTTTGGTTTCTGCATATGAGTGAGATCAGGTGGTATTTGTCTCTCTGTGTCTGGCTTACTGATGATTACACAAGGTGTACATATGTCAGTATCACAGTGTAACTCATACATATGTACAATTATGTGTCAATTAAAAATAAAGCAAAGAAAAATAAAAACAAACAAAAAAAATCTGAGCATACGTAGGGCTCCTCAAGGTCCTTAACTTTTGGGGACTTCTTTTTGTTTCACACCAAAAGGAATCATGGTTGTCCTCTGCCAAATGCCAGCCAGGTTGTTTCATACTGTTTTAACCTTGTTGAAAACAAAGGCAATTGGAAGCATTTCAGCAACTCAAGGGATCATGTGTTTATGTGATTTATTGTGAGTGTGGAGTAAAAGGGTTACTAGACGCTAAAGGAAGTAAAACCAGTTTTGTGTGTGCAACTATCAGCTCCCATCTGAAATCCCCCCAGACTGCTTCCTGCTGTAACCAGCTTTTTCCTGTGAGTGGTTTGTTCATTGGCTTTGCAGAAATGAGAACAGCCAATGATGTCAGGAGTCCGGATTTGCCGAAGTCATCAGCATCTGGCAAAGCCTGAGCTGGAGCCAGAAGGAGGCACCATGGCCTGGTGGGAAGCCCCGATGAAGAGTGGGAGGTGAAGCTGGAGTCAGGGTTTTGTGGAACCGCCTGTGCCCGATCTGTGAGAAGCTATGGGTTATCCGCCACCCCCGGTTTCCTCCCTTTTAAAAGAAGAGGGTGAATTTTATGTCTTTTTAGGGACCAGTTTTCAATCTAGGCAGCTCATCAGAATCACCTGGTGATTCTTCACCCAAAAAAAATCACCCTCGAATCAGAATTTTTGATAATGAGGCTCCAGGATCTGTCTTTTTAACAAACCCCCCAAATGGCTACAATTCACACAATGTCACTGCTTCATGCTTTTACCCATCTTGATGTATTTCTAGGATTTGTGAATGTATGCTTTTTCAATTTTAGCATTTTGAAGTTAAGGTGAATCTTATAATTGATGTAAATAATTAATGTGGTCTTCTCTCCCCTTCCCCCGATTCTCCTCTGAGAAGTGGATAATGAATTGTGAATCTTATATTCGGCGGTATTTTTAAGTGAAGGAAACACCTCCTCTCATTTCCAACTTTACGACAACTATGTGAAGCAGGTTGTGCAAGAATTATGTATCCCCTCTTCCCAGAAGAAGAAACGGGCTTGAATAGGTTAGGCACATTACCCTTTGATTTGTTTATTCAACCCACGTTAATAATAAGCATCTTCTGTATGCAGGGGCTGGGCTATATTGGGAGAAAGCAGAGATGAAGACCTGGCTCCTGTCCCCAAGGAGCTTGCAGGCTTGTGGGGGCATCAGAGAAATAAGTCGTGCCCGTGGCTAGATCAACCGACTGGGCTGTGTTCAGAAAGCTGGTAACACACTCATTCTGGGTGTGTCTGACAGTTATTGGGAGAGCTCTTAGCATTTGAATCAGTAGTAAAGAAAATGTGCGCTCACCAATATGGGCGGCATTGTGCAATTTCTTGGGGGAGGAATAGAACAAAGAGGCAAACTCGCTCTCTTTTCTTGAGCTGGAACATCCATCCTTTCCTGCCCTGGGACATTGGAACTTCTAGTTCAGGCGCTTTAAGACTCAGATCAGGATTTTCTCCGTAGACTGCCCTGGTGCTCAGGCCCTCGGGTTTGGACTGCACGACATCTGCAGCTTTCCTGGGCCTCTGGCTTGCAGATGGCAGCTAGTGGGACTGCTCAGCCTCCGTCATCACATGAGCCAGTCCCTCCTAATAAGCATCTTTCTATCTATTTATGAATGTGCTTTTGGTTCTTTTTCTCTGGAGAACCCTGACTAAGGCACCAGGAGAGGAATGATTTGGAAGGAGGGAAGAGGCTGAGGGCCCTGCCCTGCTGGGTTCTGTTGCAAGTGGAGGGCAGGCTGAAGGGGAGCTGGCCTTGTGATAATTCATGGGGTTGAACACTTGGTAGGCTCTTCGGTGTGAAGAGAGCAGACCCATCCTGCCCTCCTGCCCTCAGCCCACTTTTGCTCTTTTGTCCACCGTCATTGAGGGACTTGGTAGAGTCAGAGCTCCATAGAGGGAAGGCTTGGACTCGGGAAAACAGTGAGCATGCCACCTCTTCTGTCATCCAACCGTAGGCCTGGAAGGACTTTTATCAATGCTGTGCCTGGCACTATAAACACACACACACACACACACACACACAAACACACACGGATGAGACAGAGATGGGTCTCATTCTCAGCACGGCATACAAGTGTTAAATAATTTTGCAGGTGTTAAATGTCTTGCAGGCGCAGCACACGGAATAGTATTCATGTGAATCCAGGGTCGTGACATCGTTTGGGTGTGAGGGAAGTCGTTTCAGAGCTTGGGGTATTGAAGTTGAGATTTGAAAGATGAGCAGAAGCTGTTCAGGCAAAAGGAGTGGTGCAGGGAGAGAGGGGCTATGAGCACTCTAGGCAGAGGACATAGACCCTCGGAGGCCATCCATGTTAGGAACTAGCAAAGTGCATTGCAGCTGGCCCTGTAAAACGGGGAGAGGAGGACAGCAGGCTCAGGGGCTTGGCCACCATGCCTGGGGAACCCTGCCAAGGATGGGGAACTTTTCTTTTCTTTTTTTTTTGAGACATAGTCTTTCTCTGTTACCCAGGCTTGAGTGCAGTGGCCTGATCATGGCTCACTGCAGCCTTGACCTCCCAAGCTCAAGAGATTTCCAGGCCCCACCTCAGTATCCTGAGAAGCTAGGACTACAGGCAGGTGCCACCACTCCTGGCTAATTTTTTGTTTCTTTTTCTGTGTGTGGGCAGATGGGGTTTTACCATGTTGCCCAGACTGGTTTTGAACTCCTGGGCTCAAGAGATCTGCCTGTGCAGCCTCCCAGAGGCTGGGATTACAGGCATGAGCCACTATGCCTGGCAATGTGGAACTTTTCTACAAGGACAAGGGGAAACCGTTGAACAGTTTCTTCTCTTTTTACATATTGTGGCAAAATACACATAACTCAAAATTTACCATTTTAACAATGTTTAAGTGTGTAGTCCAGTGGCATTAAGTAAACTCACGTTGTTGTTCAGTCATCACCATCCATCTCCAGAACTTTTTTATCTTGTAAAACTGAAACTCCATACCCATTAAGCAGTAACTCCCACTTTCCTCTCGCCCAGCCCCTGGTAAACCCAGCTATACTTTCCATCTCTGTGAATTTAACTAGTGTAGGTGCCTTGTCTGAATGGAATCACACGGTCTTTGTCCTTTTGTGTCTGGCTTCTTTCACTGAGCACAATGTCCTCAAGGCTCATCCATGTAGCATGTGTGAGAATTTCCTTTCTTCTAAGGCTGAATACTATTTCATTGCCTGTATATACTACATTTTGTTTATCCAGTCATTCGTTTGGACACCTATCAAAAGATTTTAAGAGAGTAACATGGTCCCATTTACATTTTGAAAACATCAGCCTCGTTGCTTTGTGGAGGCTGATTTGGAAGAAGATGTGAGTGGCTGCAGGGAGCCCAGTTAGGAGGCTGCCAGATGAGTCCAGTATAAGAGGCTGGGTGGCGGTGAGGATGGTAGAAATGGAAGGTTTAAGAGCTATTAATACTTAGAAGGAGGAATGAAAAGTTTATTTGGGTGTAGGAAGTGGAGGAGAAAGAGGACTCAAGAGTCATTTCAGGTGGATGGGGCTGTTATTTACAAGGGCAAGCTGCAGACAATGAGTTGGGCTTTGGGTTTGTGGAGTTTGAGAAGTGCATGGGCCATTCAGGCAGGGATATATGCTTCTAAGCTCGAGGCTTATTTGGGAAAGTACTGGCCTAGAGAGGCAATCAGTGCCAAAGGGGTGCGTGAAACTCCTCTCTGCAGAATGAAAAGCAGAAAGAGCCAAGGGGACATTCCTTAGTAACTCCAACATCTGAGGTCTAGTAGAGTTGGATTGGCCAACCAACAACAGTACAAGGGGGTGTTCTGAGAGCACCAAACCAGAGGAGTGTGGTGTCATGAGAGCCAGGGGAAGATAAGGGCTTTTAGGAAGAAAGTGTTTGGTGAGAGAGACTGAAAGAGCGCTCACTGGTTTCAGCAACACAGAGGTAACTGGTAGCATTGGTAAAGGCAATGGCATATTGAGAAGCTGCAGAAGCTGAGACAATCAATGGTTACCAGCTGTGTGTTCTTGGTGTAGTTGTTCAATTTCTCTGAGCCATTAATTCCTAATCTGCAAAATGATACACCCAATAACTCATAGCACCTGTGCATTTAGGGGTTGGAGGTAGATAGAATATGGCTTCCAGAGTCAAGGCAAGGTTCTGTCTGTACAAGGTGATCTTCTTGACTTTGTGGTTGACTCCCTGGACTCTCTGTTCTATGCAAGCCGGCAACAAAGGGGTTTTGCAGCGTTGGTCAGTGTTGTCTTCAACATTTGCACTCAGGACTTTTAATGGATGGGGGATTAGGATGAGCAAGAACAACCAGGCTTTTCTGCTGCAGGAAACATCCCAGGTGCATTTACTCACTCTCTGGTGTTTTATTTCTGAGAAGCCAGCAGCAAGAGAGAGGATGCTGGGGTCGGGAGGCTTGGACTCTGGGCTCAATGCTGTGGGTGACTGGCCATGCAGCCTTGGCAAGCCACTGACTCCCACCTTTGAAATTCCTAACCTATGACATGGAGCCTTCTTCAGCTAGATAATTCTGGAATGTACTTCCTCATTTCAGGTGTGTCTGTATTGCAAATAAGTCCCTACCAAAAAAAGTTGTTGTATTTTGGACAAAAAGACATATCTGCAAGCCAGGTACTTGCATAGCTCTTGTCACAGTTAATTCCCAAAACAACTCTGTGATGTGGGTACTGCTGATCTCATTTAATACATGATGATTGCTTGGCTTCAGGGTCTAATGACTTGCTCACGTGGGACAGAGTGTTTGTATCAGGTAGCAGGAAGTTATGTTTAGGCAGGGGATTATTAATTGAAACCGTAATTGATCACTTGCTCTTCTGCAAAAGGAATCTGTTGTGTCAGCCAATGCCTGGAAGAACCCAGACACTCATTCCTGTCCTCAGAGTAAATCTAAGATCCTCAGCTGACACTTGGAGACCTCTGTTCTTTGGCTCCAATCACATTTTGCTGGTTTAGTGTCTACTTTTTTCTTGCACTTCCACTTACACCTATGCTTTGGTTTTACTGCTCCCTCCAAGTCCTACATCTTCTGCCTTGATAGCTTTGGGCAGGTGATTCCCTTGGCCTGGGACACCCTTTCTTGGTGACACAGTTTGGAATTCTGTCGTTGTGTCAAGGCCAGTGAACCTTTCCTGACCTCCCAATGCTGTAGCATTTTCCTCCTTTTGAATCTGCACTGTATTTTTTACTTTCCTCCTAGTGTCTCTGCCTTGAATCAGAGTTATTTGCCTCTTTATTGCCTTTATATTAGAATATGAAGTTGATTTAGTCTTTGAATTTCATACAAAGGAAACCCATGACAACAGCTGGCACATAATGAAAGCTCAGTGGGTATTTGTTGATTTCAGATGCATGCATCCTTAACTGGTTTTGGCTCATTTATGCACTCATTGATTGAACAGCTAATTATTAGGGTCTAAGATAATGAATATGATGTTCCATCACCTTTAGCTTGGAGAAAACATCCCATGAAATGGCCACACATTTCTTCTGGGATGCCCCCCGTTAGGCGTCTCGGCTGGGGCTTCCTGTCCTGGCAGGTTCGCACAGCATGTAAGAGGTTCTGTGGGACACACGCTCTCATATGATCACTGCCTCAGCCTGTGAGACTAGTATAGCAGATCCATCTTCCCCAAGGTCCCATTTTCTGGAGGTGGAAACTGATGTTCAACAGTGTGGACCGACTCACCTTGTGTCTCCCAGCTACTGGGTCTGTAGATGCTGAGTCTTCTGGCTTCTGTTCCTGTGGTATTTCTGGGAGTCCAGGAAGGATAGGAAGAAAAGGTAAAGGAACAAGTAGGGAGGTGAGGAAAACACGCCAGAGAACAGTGCGGAGAAGGAAGAATCTGACTCCTGGGGCTCATGGCCTTGTGTAAGAGCAGGTTGCTTCTGGGGCTGCCACCAGTTTACCCATGTGAAGGCAGAGTTTGCACCTAAGTCCTGGATCTCACTCACTGCAGGGTGGCTTCTGGGCAGCAGAGGCCAATGAGCTGGGCACGGAGACCAGGTCGGAGGCAAGTCTTGGCCCAGATCTTCACAAAATCCTGCCCTAACTCTACCTATGGACTTCAAAATTACAACTGCCTTTAAAAGTGTCCCAAACCAAGCAAGCTTTATTGTTTAACAGTATTGAGAGTAGGGTAATTCAGGATGTAATGGAACAGCTGTCTTATCAGGAAAAAGGGGGTGCGCTCTCTCCCCCAATTTCTCCCTCCTACCTCTGTAAACCCTCATTTCCTCCTTACCGCCTACCAACCAGCATAGCTGCTTCCCAGCAAAGCCCGTGGAAGGCCAGGCTGGGTGCTGGATTCTGGGTCCCTACATGCTTAGTAAATCATCATGCACCTGCCATGTGAGCCCTGGCTTAGAGCCAGGCTTTCTCATCAAAGCAAACTGCTTGTGTTGTGTCCATAAGCGGCAAGCACTGCCGGACACTCACAGCCATCTGGAAGAGCAAGCTGGATGCTCCCAGCAAGGCCCAACCAGAATCTTCACGGGGTCCCTTCGTGGCCTTGGTTCCTCGTTTATTAAGTATGAGTGTGGCCCTCATGAGTTCTAAGGTTTTTACCTTCCTCCTTTGGAATCTACCATCCAGAATGGGATCAGCTCCCTCCAGGAGAATTTCATGCAGCTTGGAAATAAATCTTCCTCACCTCCTGGCTTGGGTTATGGGACTAGGCTGCACCCTACAGCATGGCAGGCCTGCAGACTCAGGAGGCTAAAACCCCGGTTACCCGCTGTGAGGAACTGGGTGGTGTTAGGGGAGTTGCCTAATGCTCTGTGCCTCAGTTTCCCCATTTGTGATGTGGTGACAATAACCAGTATCTACTGCAAAATATTGTTGCAAGGATTAAATGTTGTTATGAAATCAGGATAGTGCCTGTCACCCAGCCAGTGATGGTGGGCCTTACTGTTTTTGCTCTTTTTGTAGGCACCTGGAGGCTCACACTCCTTGAAGGTGGGCACTTCATCTCAATCATCTTTGGATTCCTACTCCCTGTACTTGTGTGGGCCACCCTGGGCTCCCAGCAATGTCCCTGAGCTGGGGTCGACTGCCCTTCCACCTATTCTAGGCCTGCTGTGTACCCCTGGTTCAGTATTTATCCCATGCTCAGAGCACTGGAGCTGCTGTGAATCATAGGACTTGTTTGATACCACCCTGGGCTAGGATATCTGCCATTCTCATCATACAACAAACATGTTTATATATCAAATGCAAGTACCAGGTGTAGATATTTTCATTTGTGTGATCGTGGAATTTGCTAACATTCATATATTAAACAGTGACTCCACTGGCCAGTGATGCAGTGAAATGAAGGCACTGGATGGAGCAGTTGTGCTGCTGCGTCTTGGAGGGATAGGATAGCAAGTGAGACCTCAGTTAGCTGTGGTGAGACCTCAGTTTCCTCCTGGAGATGGCAGCTGAGCTAGGCCTTCACCTGGGATGCCAGGTGTTTTGGTGTCAGGGACTGAGGGAATGCTCTTGGTAGGGGTTGCTCAATGCTTTCAAATTTTCACAGGTTCCCAGGTTTGTCTCTAGACACACAACCAGCAGTTTGGTTTCTGTCATAGAGAGAAAGGACTTGTGAGCCACTGGTACCCCTGGCTGTACTCTACAGCCATGACTCCAACCCTCCCCGAAACCATCTCCACTGCGCCTTCCAGGTGGTCTGCTCAGGACCTTGGAGACATGACAGGCTTTGAACAAAGGCTCAGGATTCAGGCTTGAAAACAGCCTTGCTGGAAAGCAGCAGCGCCCTCACTGGGGCAAGAAACTCCATGGGCCCAATCTTTCCAGTTGTGGCATCACCATCACTCTTGACTTCTGTAAGCTTTTCTTAAGATCTGACCCTCACAAGCAGACAAATAAAAGCAAACATTTATTTCTTGTGCCATATACTTTTTTCTGGTAATATATATATAGATATGTATATGTATATATAGACACATATATATGTATATATACACATATATATAACACATGTCATATATGTATATATGTACATATACATATACATACACATATATGATACATATTACATATATGTAATATATATTATATCACATGTATGTATAATATAATATAATATATAATATAATATATAATATATTATATTATGTATTATATGTATAATAACCATTTTTAAGTGTGCAGTTCTGTGGCAATAACTATATTTGTATTGTTATGCAACCACCACCACTATCCATCTCTAGATGTTTTAAAATCTCTCCCAGTGCAAACTCTGTACCCATGAAACACCAACTCTCCATTTCCCTGGTAACCCCCATTCTACTTTCCATCTGTATGAATTCAGCTACTCTAGGTACTTCACATGAGTGGAATCATACAGTTTTTGTCCTTTTGTGACTGGACTTATTTCACCTAGTGTAATGTTTTCAAGGTTCATTCATGGAGTAGCACGTGTCAGAATTTCCTTTCTTTCTAAGGCTGAATAATGTTCCATTGCCTGTGGACGACCCATTCTGTTCATCCATTCTGCAGTCCATGGACACTTGGGTTGCTTCCACCCTCTGGCCATTGCGAATAATGTTGCCGTAGACATGAATGTACAAATATCTGTTTGTATCTCTGCTTTCACTTGTTTTGGGTATGGATATGGTTTGGCTGTGTGTCCCCACCCAAATCTCATGTTGAATTGTAATCCCCTGTGTTGGGGCAGAAACCTGCTGGGAGGTGATTGGATCATGGGGGCGGATTTCCCCCGTGCTGTTCTCATGATAGTGAGTGAGTGCTCACAATATCCGGTTGTTTAAAAATGCATGGCATCTCCCTTATTCTGCTCTCTCTTGCTCCTGCTCTGGCATGTGAGATGTGCCTGCTTCCCCTTTGCCTTCTGCCATGATTGTAAGTTTTCTGAGGCCTCCCCAGCCATGCTTCCCGTACAGCCTGTGGAACAGTGAGTCATTTAAACCTCTTTCTTTATAAATTACCCAGTCTCAGTCTCAGGTATTTCTTCATAGCAATGTGAGAATGGACTGGATCATATAGTAAATCTATGTTTAATTTTTGAGGAACCACCATGATGTTTTCCATAGCAGCTGCACCATTTTATATTCTCACCCATAGTGTGCAAGGGTTCTGATTTCTCTACATCCTCATCAATAAATGCTATGCCATATAGTTTGCAGGCATCATATTTCATTCTTACAACAACCCAGCAAAGCAGACCGTAATGCCCAAATATAGACAGGCAGTTTGGAGATATTAGTGAAATACAAAACAATCTTTCCAGGGCCAGCTAGGAAAAGAGTGAAGTCAGGATCCAGACTTGGCTTTGGATTCCGAAGCCCATGACCTTCCCAGCCTATCAGACTATATCTCTAATAGATGAATACATTCTTAATTCACCTAAAATGTTAGTATAAATTATTACCTTTTAAACTGGGTACCTGCTCAATAGAGTATTTTGGGCACTGGGTTGTCAACAAATCATCTCTGCACCATGGTATGCCTTGGTTCCGGGAGAGCATATTCTAATGCATAATTAGTAGAAATAATGGAGTCTATCATAGATTTGCTCTGATCTGAGCTGGTTAGTAACAGGGCACACTGTGCACAGATTCCTTTCCTTTTACTCATTTGGCAAACAGTCACGGAGCCTATCCTCTGTGCCGGGATGTGCATGGGGCTGGCATTTTAGGGATTAAAAGGTTTGGTTCCTGCCTACGAGCCACTGAAGCCACAGGTGGCAGGGACAGTAAACAAGGTCTGCCCACAGCAGGATGAGATAAAAGCTGGTGGAGGTTAAGTGAAAGCCATGCCTGCTCTACTTTTGAAGGTAGGAACCACAACCAGGTTTCACAAATAAAACTGATGACAGAACCTATGTGTCTCATTGCACTGGCTGCTGAGAAATTGCGCAAACCGTGGCAACAATGAGCTTTTGTTTCGTGAACCCAAAGTATTTGAGACGGGTCTCAATCAATTTAGAAAGTTTATTTTGCCAGGGTTAAAGACTTGCCCGTGACACGGCCTCAGGAGGTCCTGACGACATGTGCCCAAGGTGGTCAGGGGACGCCTTGCTTTTTATACATTTTAGGGAGACATGAGACAAATCAATATGTGTAAGCTGTACATTGGTTTGGTCTGTAAAGTTGGGACAACTCAAGGCGGGGGCTTCCACGTCATAGGTAGATAGGAGCCCAAAGTTTGCGTTCTTTTGAGTTTTTGCTCAGCCTTTCAGTGAATATACAATATATATGTGAGAGTGGGATAGGGGAATAGTCACTTATGTCTTAGTCTGGCTCAGTGAATCTGCATTGTCCATCAACAAAAGGGCAGAGGAAGCAATCAGATGTGCATTTGCCTCAGGTGAGCAGAGGGATGACTTTCTGTCCCACACCTGGGGAGGTAAGCTATCAGTTTACACTGTCAGGGTAAAATTCAGCAGAACTGTTCTAGGGGAAAAATCTTGAGGCCCACAAGGAATTTCCTTGTGGGAAAATTGTGAGGGAGGTGTGTAGCTTTTTAAATCTTTGCAGCTATCTTATCTAGGAATAAAATGGGAGGCAGGTTTGCCTATTGCAGTTCCCTGCTTGAATTTTCCCCTTGGCTTAGTGATTTGGTGGTCCCGAGATTGATTTTCCTTTCACAGGTTAAATAAATATGCCGTGCAATATTCTTAAATAGATGAACAAGATTATTAGTTGTTGAAAATCAGAGTCTTGAAATTTTTTAATGCATTCTTTTTCGTTTGAGACCAAGTCTCACTCTGTTGCCCAGGCTGGAGTGCAGTGGCATGATCTTGGCTCACGGCAACCTCTGCCCTCTGGGGTCAAGCGATTCTGGTGCCTCAGCCTCCTGAGTAGCTGGGACTACAGGCAGGCGCCCCCACAGCTGATTAATTTTTGCATTTGTAGTAGAGATGGGGTTTCACCATGTTGGCCAGGCTGGTCTCGAACTCCTGACCTCAAATGATCAGCCTACCTTGGCCTCCCAAAGTGCTGGGATTACAGGCGTGAGCCACTGCGCCTGGCCCTTTCTAGTGCATTTGAATCAGTCTAAATATCAATGGGTTCCTTATTAGTTTGCCCATTTATTCATGGATGTTGATTGACTGCTTGCTGTGCATCTGGGAGCCTCCTGTCTCCCAGCTGGCTGTGCCCTCAGCAGCAACACTCTTGTCCCTCCCACGTGTGGGCCTGAGTCAGGGTTCACTACTGTGGGGAACTCGTGCGGGATTTGGACAGTTTTGGTGAAGTGCAGGCCACCATTCTTGGAGATTGGTGGAGGTTTCTCAGCCTTCTCGGCAACAGGCCACAGCCATGGGTGGGGAGGCTTCTGTGACCTTGGTCTGCAGCCTGGAGGACGACACTTCCCCTGCGCCCGCCCTCCCTGTTTCCTGGCTCCACTTGCAGGGGCTCTGTCCTGATGCCAATCACATGGAGTCACAGGACAAGCAAGGTTCCTTTCCTCCTAGAACTTCTGTTTTACTAGAATAGGTTAACCCAGTGGAAAAGAGGGAAAACAGACCCATAAACTCTGTGTGCGTGTGTGTGTAAAATATGGTGTCAGGCAGGGGAAAGTGTGTAAAAAATTAATCAGGATAAGTGGATGAAGAGGTTAGTTTAAGAGGAGGCAGTCTAAGAAGGCCTCTCTGGAGGGGGAGCCACCAATATTGTATACACGCACGCGCACAGACACACACAGCCACACATACACACACACGTAGACACACTCATACAGACACACCCACACATACAGACACACACAGACATACACACACAGACACATATGCACACAGACACACACACACACAGACACACATGCACAGACACACATGCAGACACACACACAGGCACACACAGATACATAGGCACACACATGCACAGACACACAGACACACACACAGAGACACACAGACACACACACACAGACACACACACAGACACACAGAGACACACACATACAGACACACACATGCACATGCTGACCCACGGGTGCACATACACACACAGGCTGAGCCGGCTGGTATTTCCTCTCTTCCCCTGTTTTGCCCAGACACGCAGGCATCACGGTGTCTGCTGGCCACATCCTCCACCCAAACGCAAAAGCTGGGAGAGGAGCCTAGAGGGTAGGTAACAATAAGGTCAAGGGCAGTTGCTGCCTCAGAGGACACATCCCAGATGAGGCACAGGCTGGGAAGGAGCCCAGGGGCAGCAGGGACCCAGGGGGAAGAGAAAGGACAGGGGGAAGAGAAAGGATGGGGGAAGAGAAAGGACAGGCTGGATGAAGCCCCCCCACGATTCTTTCTGACCCAGCATGCCCTCCATCCACCATCCCTCAGCCCCAGTCACCAGTGTAGGCACTCCAAGGACTGGTGTGAACTGAGGGCATGAGTGCAGCCTGGGGCACAAAGATGACTGTTCTCACTGCAAGCCTATCAAGCCCTCCTGGCTTCCACTCTGTGCTGCCTGAAATGTCTATAAATGGTGTCTGTAAGTCTGTGGCGTGTAAAGGCTGCCTTCCTCCTCCCTGATGTGCACAAGGGCAGAGCTGTAAGGTGAATTCTAGCCCAGTGGAGTATGCAAGATGGGCAGGTAGAGTGCAAGTACTTGTCTCCCTGAGTCTCTGTCTCATCCTGGGAGGTAGGGTGACAGTGGCCTTATAGGACGGTTGCTGTGGAGGTCAAATGGGCTAAGGCCCAGTGCCTTCTGTGTGGCTAGGCTCATGGCTGTAGCATTGCAAGAATCCCAGGCTTTAGTGTCTGCGACAGTGAATTCCAGCATGGCTAATTATTAGACAAGTAACTGGGAGTATATAACCAAAGTGCCCGGGTCACATTTTCTGTAGCTGCAAAACAACACCTGTTTTGTGTAAGACCAGATGGCAAAATGTGGGAAAATGCTGCACTGAATACAAGTTTGGGGTGACTGGCTCCACCGGGCCCAGGCGTGTGGCAGTTGTGATGGAATGCACTTCACGTCTTCCTCTGACAGGATGTGTGTACTCAGCCCAGGAGCTGGGGAGACCTCATGTTCATATTAGGTTGGTGCAAAAGCAATTGCGGTTTCAGACTGTGAATTTTAAAAAATTATAACTAGGCTCAAATACGTTTTTATTAGTCAAAATAGGAACCATTACAATCAACACATTTTTGCCAACAAGAAATAAGTTTGTTTATTCCTGTAGTGTAAAAATTTGTGTTTCAGTATTTGAGTAACCGTTGGAAAGCATTTTTCTGCATCCTGCTGGTTGCGGAAGTGTATTCCCTGCAAAAAGTTGTCCAGATGCTTGAAGATGTAGTTGGTTGGCAAGAGGTTCAGGTGAATATGGTGCATGAGGCAAAACGTCGTAGCGCCATTCGTTCAAGTTTTGAAGCATTGATCGTGCAACTTGGGGTCGGGCATTGTCGAGGAGAGAATCGGGCCCTTTCTGTTGACCAGTGCCAGCTACAGGCATTGCTGTTTTGGATGCATCTTGCGGATTTGCTGAGCATACTTCTCAGATGTAATGGTTTCTCAGGGATTCAGAAAGCTATAATGGATCAGACCTGCGCAGACCAGACCACCAAACAGTGACTATGACCTATTTTTGGTGCGAGTTTGGCTTTGGGAAATGCTTTGGAGCTTCTTCTCAGTCCAACCACTCAGTTGGTCTCCACCGCTTATCGTATAAAATCCACTTTTCGTCGCATGTCACAGTCTGATCAAGAAACGGGTTGTCGTTGTATGGAATAAGAGAAGGTGACACTTCAAAATGGTGATTTTGTTTTTTAAATTTGTGTTTGGCTTATGAGGCACCCACTTATTGAGCTTTTTCACCTTTCCAATTTGCTTCAGATGGCGAATGACCGTAGAATGGTCGACGTTGAGTTGTTTGGCAACTTCTTGGGTAGTGGTAAGAGGATCAGCCTCCATGCTTGCTCTGAACTGGTCGTGGTCCATTTCCCGTGGCCGGCCACTACGCTTCTCTTCTGAACCTCCACTGTACTGTGTGTTCATTAGCAGTTCCTGGACCAAATGCGTGGTTGATGTTGCAGGTTGTCTCCGCTGCTTTATGACCCATTTTGAACTCAAATAAGAAAATTGCTCAAATTTGCTTTTTGTCTAACATCATTTCCATAGTCCAAAATAAATATAAAATAAATAGCAAGTAATAAGCCGTTAGCCAAAAAAAGTGAGAACTGTGCATTGAAATGTATAATATAACCGCATTTATTTAGGAAGGTATTCCAATATCAATCAGCAAATTTCCACAATGCAAAAACTGCAATTATGTTTGCACCAACTAATAGAAAGCTTTCTACGCAGATGCATGGAAAAGTGGGAGCTCCTAAACAGCAGGGACCAGGCCATATTTCTTATAGTTCTTGCACTCTGGCCACTTTTCGCATAGTAGGTGCTCAGTAAATAAGCACAGAATGAGTGTGGCTGTAGTTCCATGTTCAGTTTAACGGTACAACTAAAGTAATTCTTGACCCACAGCTGGGTTGAGCTATGCATGCCGCTGGAGCCCACTCACTGTGTGGTCCTGTTCGATTCCAGTCATCCACCCACCCATGAGCACAGAAGAGAGGGGTCCTGTAGAACTCCAATACCCCTTCTTCTCAGGCCTCTGTTATCACAACATCACCAATTCCCTGCAAACCCTCCCAGAGCTTGCAAAATGCCAAACCCCAAAGGTGCCATGAAAGGATCCATGGCGCCCTGGATCCCTGGCAGAATCTTTTCCATGGCAGGATCTTTTAAGGGAGTGGTGGAGAGGGTGAACATTTGACTTCAGTTATCTTTTTCAGTGAAGAAGCCACTAAAAGTGATTCTACCATGGGAGGGACACCAGTGGAGGAGAGAAGAGGGGAGCACCAGGGGCCACTTGGATTCTGGGTGCTTTGACTGTATTTTCTCATTTAATTTCAGAACCCCAAATCTGAATAGCACCATGTCGAAATAACTAAAGAGATAAATTTCATGAGAGCTAGAAATAATATTGTCATGATGGTTATTATTTAAATATTTTTGGTACAATTTGGGATTTTTTTTCTAAATTCTCATGGCACACCTGAGAGGTCTCACAGAGCACCAATGTTTCAAGGAATAGGAATACATGACCAAGAGTGCAACTCGTGGATGGCTGAGTTCCTGCTTCTGCCTCTGGAACAATGTTTGGTCAGGTCAAAACAATTTCTTAAGGTGCTTACAAACCTTGACAGCAAAAACATCCATTTTTAAAAAAGTTTTAAAAAAGAATGGAAATCTGAGAAGTAATCAAATTCAAAGAAAAAACGTTATTTTGATGCTCACAAACTGTTGGCAGTTTGGCAATACTGTAACATGTACACACCCTAACTATTAATTTTGAAAAATGAGATAATTAAAAATATTTTATATATGTTTGTTTTATGTTATAAACATAAAATATTTTTAAATTACTTATAAACGTACGTAAAATACATATTAAATATAATGGTTGTAGTTAAACACAGATTTCTGCGGCCACTATATCTATATTATATGGAAACTTCAACTTCATCTCTCCCTACCAAAAAGACTTCTGGGAACTTGAAATGTAGTTTAAAAACCACTTTGTTTTTCTTTTCTTTTTCTTTTTCTTTTTTTTGTTAGACGGAGTCTTGCTCTGTCACCAGGCCAGAGTGCAGCGGCATGATCTCGGCTCACTGCAACCTCTGCCTCCCCAGTTCAAGTGATTCTCCTGCCTCAGCCTCCCAAGGAGCTGAGACTACAGGCGCCTGCCACCACTTGGGCTCTGCTAATTTTTGTATTTTTAGTAGAGATGGGGTTTCACCATGTTGGCCAGGATGGTGTTGATCTCTTGACCTCGTGAACCACCCGCCTCAGCCTCCGGAAGTGCTGGGATTACAGGCACACGCCAATATGCCCAGGTAATTTTTTTTGTATTTTTAGTAGAGATGGGGTTTCACCATGTTGGCCAGACTGGTCTCGAACTCCTGACCTCAGGTGATCTGCCCCCCTCGTCCTCCCAAAGTGCTGGGATTATAAGCGTGAGCCACCATGGCTGGCCTAAAAGCCACTTTCTTAGCCAACCTCTTTAACAAAACTAATTTGCAAGAAACAGAATCTGGAAACTTAATGTTTGGTTATTATTCATTGTACCACTCAACCAAAGCTTTACAAATTTTGACTTTGGCATATGACTTCAAAATTTTTAGAAAGACACACTCTAGCTAGAATTCCCGACTGTCTCCTCTGTCTATCCTTCCATTTGAGTAAACATTTTATGCAGCTCTCTGTGGTGGACTCCAACTTTCAGAGACTCAGAAACACGGCTGCCTGTGCAATGCTGATATCACAGAGCAATAGAAGCAGCGCCGTGAAAGAGGTCCTCTCCTCTACCTGATCGTTTTGCAGAGGAGGCCCAGAGAGGGGGAGGGACGGCATTAATTCATTCCTTTATTCATTCATTTGGCATTTATTGAGCAAGTGTGCTGCAAGTGTGCCATTAGGGTGTGGAATTACAACCATAAATAAAATACTGTTTCGACCATTTCAGAAGATTGTTTAATTGAGGAAAAAGACACACCAACAACCAGAACATGAGGAGTTATCATAGGAGCATGTTTCCTTCAGGCAACAGCTGTTGGTCCTTTGTTGTATGCCAGGTTCTGTGCTAGGCTCGGAGAATATAGGGGATAGGTCAGAGAGGTCCCTGGTCCTGATGGAATTTAAACACACGTCAGGAAGTAGATTTGAACAAGATCATGAGAAATGTTGAGTGGCTGGTTGTGGCAGCTCATGCCTCTAATCCCAGAACTTTGGGAGGCCAAGGCAGGAGGATTGCTTGAGCCCAGGAGTTCGAGACCAGCCTGGGCAGCATAGCAAGACCCTGTTTCAAAAAGAAAAGTTAACAAATAAATAAAACAGAAATAGCGTTGAGCAAAAATGTTGCAGGTGCTCACCACGTTCTCCACAGGCACACTTCGGGGAGAGAAGAGAGGGCATCAGAGGTCGCGGACTTAGGAACAGCCGTGGTGGAGCCCGTTGGCTCCCTGGAACTCTCGGGACTGCGTGGTGTGGGTCAGCATAGGTGGCCTGCGAGGATCTTGGTAGGCAGTCCACAGAGAGAGGCCTTGTCCTCCGTAGTGATCACTATTTCAGGGATGGACTAGAGGTTAGGTCAAGGAACAACTAAATGTCACAGAGAGTGATGCTCCCTGCTCAGAGAAGTGGCTCTCTTAGAAAGGGGACATCTTGGTGGCAGGGACTGGCACACCCTCATCTCCCACCGAGCTGACTCAGGTGTGCAGGGCCGGCCCTCTCTAAGCTGCATAATGGGGAGGAAATGGGCCCCCAGGTGTCTGCATTTGCCTTTCCTTCAATACTGAAGGCCATGTGCATAGGGCTGTGTGATTATTTCAGCAGCGCTTGGCTGGGTAAAGGTGGCAGAATAAATGGAACAGACAGGATGATCCAGACCTAGGTCCGCCTAGACGCATGCATGTGGCACAACGTGTGACGGAGCCACTTCACAGCTGCCTTTTTGATAAGCCGTTTACAGGACTTCAGGATGCTTCCTGAGGACAATGGGATGTCATCGAAGGTATTGAGAATGATGTGAGAAATCATTTTCGTTTTTCTTTTTTTTTTCTAGAGACAAGGTCTTTCTCTGTTGCCCATACTGGTATGCAGTGGCACAGTCATAGCTCACTGCAGTCTAGACCTCTCTAGTTCAAGCAATCCTCCTACCTCAGCCTCCTGAGCAGATGGGACTCCAGGCATGTGCCACCACACCCAGCCATTTTTTTTTTTTTGAGACAGAGTCTTGCTGTGTCACCCAGGCTGCAGTGCAGTGGTGCAATCACAGCACACTCCAGTCTTGACCTCCCACCTCAGCCCCTAGAGTAGCTGGGACTATATCCAGCTGTTTATTTATTTTTTTATTGAGATGAGGTCTCACTCTGTTGCGCAGGCTGGTCTTGAACTCTTGAACTCAAGTGATCCTCCCACCTTAGCCTCCCAAAGTGCTGGGATTATAGGCATGAGACACTGCACCTGGTCTAATTCCTTTTCATTTTAAAAAGATGTGGAGGAAGTAGATTGGAACGAGGGCAAGGAAGATCCAATGAGACAAACCGAGTGGCTGTTGTAATGATCTAGGTTGCTGGAGATTTTAAAAAATGTATTTTGTTCACTGCTTTATTCCCAGAACCTAGAAGAGTGCTTGGTTCCAAATAGACACCCAGTAATAGTTAATCAACAAAATTCAGTTGCTGGTTTGAGGGTCAGTGGAATGTGGGTCCCTTTTACTGACACATGGAATTGCTGATCAAATCTCTTAGCATTAATATTTTCAATGACTCTGGAGAGGGAGGGCCCTTTTCCAGGCTTTAGGGCCAACTGACAGAGAAAAATGAAAACCCAGGTACCACAAGGCTGAAAGGTGAAGACGGAGTCATCTCAAATTCTTCCCAACCAGCTCATCAAGATCTACTGGTTGATATAAATGTGTTACCTGGAAGGATGACTTCATGTGTTTGTTTTCTGTTTCGGAGAAAGGAAGTGTATTTGGCAAGGGAACTTCTTCCTTTGTTCAGCCCTGGGAATCCTTAAAGTCAACAGATTTCCAGCAAGTTATACTCAAACAAGGTTGTGTCTCATGGCAAACAAGGCCTTAGAAACAGACAGGCCCAGTTTTGAACACCAGCTCAACCATTCTCAAGACATGCGATCATGGGCAATTAACCTATTTAATACCCATGACTCAGCTTTTTCCATCTATAACATGAAATAATCCTGGTGCCTATATCATAGAATTGTTCTGAAAAATAAGTGAGATAATATGTGTAGTGCATTAATTAAAACATGGAAGTAATAAGCACTTGCTGGATGTCAGGGGTCATTACTTCTACTACAATTAAAGTGGAAAATGGGAAGAGTGAGGCCTGCTGGAGCCAGATGTTCCCTGGCGGACGCCCTGGTCTGGGGACAGGCGACTCACCTGAGTGGCCTATTGCCCTGTGCTGATGGCTTAGCCTGGTATGTCTGCTGATCATGAACCAGCAGGAGGGGGAACTGAGCTATAGCCGTGTTGGAAGAAAATCCAGGAGCAAACTCCATGAGAGAGTCATGAAATCTGGCAGTGGAAGGGCTGCCGCCTGAAAGCTGGTGCTTGGTATATCTGCATGAGAAATTAAGGGATCGGGATGGGAATGTCTTTACGTTAAGCCTTTTCTGCTTGAGGTGACTGCGTATGACAGGGGACCCAGAGTGACAGCATAAGCTGTGGTCTCCCTGCAGACTTACATGTGTCATGGAGTCTGCGTAGGTGGCAGAGAGCTTGAGTTGCTCCGCGGCCAAAGAACCCAGGCTCGGTTAAGAGAATGTGAAGACCACACGCTTGGGCCAACCATGCTGGGCCGGTGTTGGATTTGCAAGCAGGTTCTGAACACAGACTGTCAGCCGCTACTTAGATTGTTCTTTTTTACATGGAGTCGCCAGTCTGAATGCCTCCCTGATGAGATCCGTGCTAAAGCCCTAGGCAGGGGAAGTATAAGCTCCCAAATAAAAAAGGTGAGTCACTGAAGTAGGGTCAGAGGGAGGAGGCAGCTCCTGGGGTAAAACCTGCATCAGACGTAAAAGGGAAGAGCCTCTTAGCAGGGAGCCAGCCTTGCTGCCTGGGCAGATGCATCTTTTACTTTATTATATGTTTATCAGTCCAGGAAAATGTAAGCCCAGTGCATTCAGGGGGCTTAACGCCTTTGTTTTCCTGCTGTGTCCCCAGCTTGGAGAAACAGGCCTAGCACAGCAGAGATGCTGAAGACATATTTGTTGAAGAAATGAATGAATGAATGAATGGATGCAGATTCACTTACACAGCAATCCCTTGTCAGGTGAGAAGGGAGAGAGTGCTGCTCTAATCACTTCTCTCTTTACCTCTGCCTTACCGAATTCCTCCTATCTTATGGGGTTTAGTAAAAATATCACCATTACCAGCTGTTTTATTTTCCCCAAAAATGGCTTTTTATCTGTTGTTGACATGTAACTCGGCCCTGGATGGTTTATGGTTTTGCCTTGTTTTGCCTTTGTTCGGTTTGGTATGAATTTGATATGAGTTTGTAAGTTCTTTGAGGGAGAGGCCATGCCTTAGAATCACAGACCTCTCCAGTCACAGCGTCCCGAGGAAAGGAACTGAGGCTCAGAGAAGCAAAGCCACACAACCACTACACAGCCCTTTGTGTGTTAAAGTGGCTCCACCATTTCTTTCTGGGGAGACTTGTGACCTTGTGCATAAATGCGTTCTTAGCATTCCTCCAAATGGAAGTGGGCTGGCCTTCTGTGGAGGGATGTGGCCTCCTAAGATGCCTCAACTTTCTCCAGAGGATGACAGCCTTTCACAAAAGCACGTCTTTTCCAGTTGAACTGTGGTAAAAAGAAACCAGGAGGCATTGCAGTGAGAACATAGAGCGTCTGCATCCCAGGCATCTGCTGGGATGTTCCTGTCAATGCCCTCCCCTCAGCACTTACCACAGTTGCAGCAGGAGACACGTTCTGTGTAGAGGATGCTTCGTTCTTTTGGTGCTTTAAAAATTACGCCTGGGTTCAGAGCCCAGGGTGCCCACCTTTACACGATGGAACCACCAGGAGAGATTAATTGAGGGTCTGACACCTTCTTAGGTCTGATTAGAGACATTTACCGTCCAATCTCCCTGAAGCCTCCCTGGAGGCTTCATCTGCACCATTAGAACCTTGGTGTCTACAACCCATTATCTTAATCCAGACACTCTTTTCTTTGATTCCAGGTCTTTAGATAATAACTCTTTCAACCAATTGCCAATCAGAAAATCTTTCAATCAGCCTGTGACCTGGAAGCCCCCACTTCGAGCTGTCCCCCCTTTCTGGTCCAAACCAATATACATCTTACATGTATTGATGAATGTCTGCCTGTAACTTCTGTTCCCTTAAAATGTATAAGATAAAGATGTAACCCAACCACTTCTGGCACATGTTCTAAGGATCTCCTGGGGCTGTGTCGGGGGCCTTGGCCACTCATATCTGGCTCAGAATAAACCTCTTTAAATATTTTTTTAAAATCCCCCGATTAAGCCAGATTGACAGGGGAACCTACAGGGAGACATTAAGACATTAGTTTTTTGTTTTGTTTTGCTTTGTTTTGTTTTGTTTGTTTTGTTTTGTTGAGACAGGGTCTTGTTGTGTCAGCCAGGCTGGACTGCAGTGGCACGATCATGGCTCACTGTAACCTCAGTCTCCTGGGCTCAAGTCATTCTTCCACCTCAGCCTCCTGAGTAGTGAGAGTACAGGTGTGTGTTACCACACTTAGCTAATTTTCTTTTTTTTTTTTTTTTTTTTGGAGAGACAGGTTTCACCATGCTGCCTGGGCTGGTCTTGAACTTCTGAGCTCAAGCAGTCTGCCCGCCTTGGCCTCCCAAAGTGCTGGGATTACAGGCATGAGCCACCACATGTGCTAACAACATGAGTTTTCTTCTTTGATACATGTATATGTTTTTAATGAACTGAACTGTGAGTCTACATTGAGTGACATGATGACAACCAGCCTGCGAAAGTCGCTGTGTGGACATTGGTGAGGACATCGTACCCAGCATTACACATTGAGCAACTGGGCTTAGAGAAAATGAAGGAAGTTTCCATTCAGGAAGGAGCTAAACCAAACCCCAGTTGTAGGGGACACTATTGTTCTAACTGAATAGTTAATTTCTTTGGAGCAGGCCAACATGAAAGTTATAGGAATGAAATGTCCATGTGAGGTTCTCAGCAAAACATAAGTAGGAAAGGCAACTATTTTCTTTTGGCGTCATGTGCCAACCTTCCCTGTGAATGCTTGGAGGGAGGACAGACTTTTGCTCTGGAGCATTTTCTATCCTCGTGTGTAGCCGACATCCTTAATCCATCCCAGCATGACTGATTTCCTGATTTCTCCACAGCCAAGGTGAATGGGATAAAATGACTTGGACCACGTTTGCATGGGATGGAAGCCTGGCCACCAGCCTTCCTTTAGGAGTAGCAACCTAGCTTGTCCTAGGGTGCAATAATCTCAAGACCTGGGGTCTAGACACGAAGAATTCCTCCAAGGAATCAAATGGGCCTCAAGTTAATGATTTGGGCTTTGCCTCAACCAGAGGCTGGACTACAGAGCAGATCTGGTTTTTCAAACCATCTTTTATGTTTATAGGATTCGATTTCAAAGAATTGAGATAGTATCTCAATTCTTCCTTGTAACAACACCCAGAGATAAGGACTACCTTAAATTTTACAGATAAAGATAATGAGACTGAGAAAGTTTTAAGTGACTTTCTCTACACTAAGTAGCTGAGTGTGGATCTGCGCATGGGCCACTGAACATCAGCCACTGAATCTGGGTCACTTGCCCAAGCCTACTGGCCCTGAGGCAAAGGCCAGAGAAAGGAAGCCTTGGAAGAGATGGTGTAATAGGAGCCGTGGAGTGGGGATCTGCACACTGGGCCATGCTGCTTGCAGATGTGAGCTTGTTGTGATTTCCCTACTCTTGGGATGCTGCCTTCATTTCCCCTGGATGTTCTGTACGCATGCATCCTCCTTCCCTGCTCACTGTGGTGCCCCCTAATCGGTCACCCCACTTCCGTCCTTTCTCCTCTTTAACCCTTTCGCCACTCAGCAACCAAAGTGATTTTTCTTTAAAAAATTTTTTTAGTTTGGATTCAGAGGGTACATGTGCATGTTTGTTACATGGGAATATTGTGTGCTGGTGGGGATTGGGCTTCTACTGTTCCCATTATCCAAAAGGTGCACATTGTACCCGACAGATACATTTTCAACCCTCACTCCCTCGCTTCCCCATCTCCCCTGCTCTTCAGAGCCCCCAGTGTCTACTATTTCTATCAAGGTGAGTTTTCTGAGATGTAAATCAGAGATTACGCCATTTCCTTGCTCATTACTCCCTCGTGACATTTCGTGGTACACAGACAAGGAGCACGTCCTCTCCCTTGCACTCGCCTTCTCCTCTGCAGGTGGTTGTTGCCCGCAGCTCCCTGCGCCCGACTCCTCCTTGCCACTCAGACCTCATCAACACCTTTCCTGATCATCTGGGATGAACGCATCGCCCCCGTGCTACTTTACTTTCTGGAGTCCTCATCCTCCTCCCTCGTTGTTTCCTTGGCCAGCTTTGTTTTTCTTGGCAGCATGGGTGGCCACCTAACGTTGGATGCTGTGTTTAATTGCTTATAGTAGACACTTGTTTAATTGTTCACTCTTCACCCATAAAGGCAGAGACTCCTTTGTCGGTTGGTTGCTGCTCTCTCTCACCAAAATGTAAGCTCCCTGAGGGCAGGGGCCCTGACTTTCTTGTCCATTCCTGAATTCCACATGGCTAAGGCAATTGCTGATACATGATAGACCTCAAAAAAATGTTTGTTTTTTTTCAATCAATGAGAAAAAAAGGCAGCGTTTTGAATTGCAATGGAGAGAATAGGGAAATAAAAGCTTCAACCCAGACCTCATCCCTGGACAGAGAAAATCCCATGTACTGCATATATGGACACCAAGATGGGAACACATACCCCACCCTTCAGTGCATTAGTCCCTCATTCTGTTTCCAAACCTCACCCCTCCCTCGCCCCCACACCCCTCAGAATGTAGCTCAGTGTCACTTCTACGGCCCACCCTGATCAACTTGTTCATATCCCTTTAAGCACCTACCTGGCAATTTGGTAACTGTAGATTTCTCTGTCACCCCAACCCTGGAAGGCAGAGGTGGGCTTCTCCATCCCAGGGTCCCTTGCATTGTCCCTGCACATCACAGGGGCTTGGGGAACACCTGATAAATGATGAGGAGAGTGGATGAGTGACTAGCAAAGGCTGGAGTCAACTTTTGATGCCCTGAAGTCAATAAAATGACACAGGATGAAAATGTCAAAAAATTTCTTCAACGGCTCCTGCAGGAAGCATTTGAGGAGAGGAAATGATATTACTCAAAGAGCATTGACTGCATTTTCTACTGCATTTTCTATATTCTTGATGCTGTGGTGTTTGGTGCCTTGATCCTGTAGGGACTGCCCATCAAGATCAGTGAGGAAAAAAAGACAGTGTTTTCAACTGCAGTTGAGAGAATAGGGAAATACAGGCTTCAACTCAGGCCCTGCCCCTGAACAGAGAACATTCCCATCTACGTAGAGGGATACCAAGATGAGGACACATGTCCTGTCCTTCAGTGTATCGTCCCCCTCATTCTGCTAGAGCTAGCAAGCAGCTCCCTGTGAGCACACTCCCCGAACCAGAGCCCATACCCTAACTACCTTCTCTATCAAACTTGGGCACAGCAAGTAATATTTCCCTGGCCTGCCCTAAGTCACCCTAGAGCCACGTACCACAAAATCAGGGGTCACCCCTACAGCTCAGAGCCTGTCAAAATTATCCCAAGTATCCAATTCTAAGCGTGGAGACCTAGGAGACCTGCCCTGCCTCATCCATTCCTTGCTGTGAGAACCCAAGGAAGGCTCTGGGCCATGCTCTCCCCTCTTCCTCTTGCTGCCTCCTGACGCATCGTGGTGATTCCCTCATGGCCTGGTGTGGCGGCCACACCCCCTGCTTCTGGGAATCTGTGAGCATCAGCTTCTTCCTTCATAATATCACTTCATGCGTGTGTGAGTTTACCATGACTAATTAAAACAAACTCAAGCATTTTTAGAACACAGATCCTGTTCCGATGCTTTTTCGCATCCACAAAAAAATAAATCCAATGAGGTCATGCATTCGATATACTTAAGAGACAGTGGTCAACTTGATAGACATCTTTCTATGCAAATAAAGCATAAAATGATGTACAAATCTTTACTTAGTCAAAAAAATATTTCTAGTGGATTTCATGCAAGAAGATGGAAAAAGAAAATGATGATTATGGTTCAAAATGTTCTAGTTTCTTAGGGTTCAAAGTACAGGGAAAAAAAGAAGAGAAAAAAAGTATTTAAAACAGAAATAAAAAAATTTAAAAAAACAAAAAGAAAATAAAATGTTCTTGCTAGCTTCTTGGGGTTCAAAGTAGAAGACAAAAAGAGAGAGAAAAACATAGTTAAAACAAAAAGAAAAAAATTAAAAAAAGAAACAAAAAGAAATTAACAAAATTTTCTTGCTACAAAAGGAAAAAAGACAGTTAAGGGGCCTGACAATATCCAGGGAAGAGAGAGACACAATCTGCTCCCACTCTGCAGTCCTGTGTGTGTTTGTCCATGTGAGTCCTCATAGCAGACCAGTCAGAGAAAAAAGTCAACTTGGCATCACTTTCCAGAGTTAATCATTTCATTTTTCTTAAGTTAATTAAACTATTTTTTTCTTAATGGGAGAGCGTCATAGTTTTCCCCTTTCATTCTTTGAGAGGTAACCATGTCCTCCCTGAAGTGGCAGAAAACTCTGTTGACTGCTTCTATCTGAAAGGAAATACAGTCCCTCTCCCCTTCAGGAGAATTTATGCTTTTTCCACTAAAGATGCAGATGTTACTTACATTCCTACAGTGCTTTAAAATTTTCATGATCTTTCAAGTCCATTTTGTCATCTAATTCCTCCAATAAACAGTGATATAGGCAGAGTAGAGAATGTTTTTACCCATTTTACAGATGGAGCTCGAAGATGAGGTAAAAGGCTGAGGCTTGGAGATAAGGCCACTTTTTTCCCGTTAACTTGACCAAGATCAGCTGCCTAGAAAGTGGTAGAGAGGAGACAAGAAACGCAAGGCAGCAGGGCTCAGCCCCTCATCAGTAGCTAGTTTCAACATGTAATAGTTTCATTTTGGCTGGGCGCGGTGGCTCACGCCTGTAATTCGGCACTTTGGGAGGCCGAGGCGGGCGGATTGCTTGAGGTCAGGAGTTCGAGACCAAACTGGCCAACATGGTGAAACCTCGTCTCTACTAAAATTACAAAAAATTAGCCGGGCATGGTGGCACATGCCTGTAGTCCTAGCTACTCAGAA
Organism: Pan paniscus; assembly: GCF_029289425.2. NCBI lineage: Eukaryota > Metazoa > Chordata > Mammalia > Primates > Hominidae > Pan > Pan paniscus. Next base: position 21,720,202 of record NC_073256.2, read on the forward strand.
GGCTGGAGCAGGAGAATTGCTTGAACCTGGGAGGCGGAGGTTGCAGTGAGCTGAGGTCGTGCCATTGTACTCCAGCCTGGGCAAGACAGCGAGACTCCCTCTCAAAAAAAACAATTTTATTTGAATTATCTTTCTGTGAAAGAAATAGGTTCTGGCTCCCGCACTTCCTGTGCACTGATCTTATTTGATGGAACAAAATTTGAATGTGCTACCTATATCATAGGCTGTTCAGTGATACAAAGAAAGATAGATAAATAGATGGACAGATAGATTATGAATATAGATAGACATAGAGCTAGAGATAGAGATATCTTCCACCTATCTGCTCACTATGCCAGGGTATCCTTGAAGCATTTGTTAACTCGACAGAGCCACAGCATAGAAGAAACTTGGGTCTTGAATGACTGCATGGAGCAGAGTCTGCTCTTGCATAGGTGCCCCAATACCCTGTATTCTGGACCCTGCTGCGTCCACTCGGGCTGAAGAATTCAAGAAAAAGCCACCTATCTGTTATAACCCTTCCCTCCAGAGAGATCAGTGTATTAGTAATCGCCTTATTTATTTTGACTTTGATAGTATTTTTTGTTATAAAACAACTCTTGATGTTATTAACGTGAGATAGTCCGAAGATTGTTTCTTCTCACTGTATAATGAAAGCAACTAGGGCAGAAATAACCAAAATCAAAAAGTGCTTTAAAAACAGATGGCTGCAGGTGTCCTATTCTCTTTTGCTTGTGTTAATTAAATTTAGTGTTGGCAGATAATATAAAGAGATACTCAGTTTAATCTGACTTTCGGAGAAATGACAATTTTTATTAGTACAATTATTTCCAAATATTGCAAATATGAGAGCAAATAACCCCCAACTCATAGTGATTCAACACAATAAAGGTTTATTTATCACTCATGGAATAGGCTGCAGGATGGGGGGCATTGGGGCACTCATGTGGGGGCAGCCTTTGCTCCATGCAGTCATTCAAGACCCAGGTTTCTTCTATGCTGTGGCTCTGTTAAGTTCAACAAATGCTTTGAGAATACCCTGGCATAGTGAGCAAACAGGAGGAGGATACCTGTGTCTCTATCTCTATCTCTATCTCTATCAGGTCTGTATCTAAAATCTCTGTCTCTCTCTCTCTCACACTCTCTCTATCTTTGTATCACTGAACAGCCTATGACATAGGTAGCACATTGAAATTTTGTTTCATCGAATAAGATTGATGCACAGGAAATCCAGGAACCAGAATCGATTACTTTTATTGAAACCTAATTGAAATGAAACCACTACTTGTTGAAACTGGCTGCTGATGAGGGGTTAAAGATGAAATCTAAAAATACAGTGTCATTTTATTTTGTATAAAAGTTAAAGAATATTCTGAGTTTGCTGCAGGTTTTTGCTTCTTCTTTTATTTCTGCAGATACCTCTGAGATTATTTTGTTTCGATGTGTTGTTGAAACAAAGCATAGAAATTATTCACATACATAGTATTTCCTGCCAGTAGCTTTGTCATCAATCTGACTGAGACACATCACCAAGCAAAAGCAAACTTTAAATATGAAATAGGCAGTCTTCATTCAAAATATTTATAGGCATTTAATATGGATAGCCACTATTTCATGTATAACTTTTGCTTAATTATAATTGAGAAAGAACAGTAAGTTACAAAGAGGACAGTGATTCTCTCTGTTTCATGCCTCCCAGCACACTAGCATTAAACAAGAGGTACAGAGATTTTTTTTTCTCTGTACCATGTTTTGTTCTGGTTATATTTACTGGCATGTAATTTTGTGTTTATGGAAACAAATAATAAAAATAGAACTAATTATATATATGCCTTAAAAAATTTACAGCTTGGCACAAGAAAAAATGGAAAGAAAGAGAAAAGGGTCTTTCACTAGAGAATATTTGGGAGGGAAGACGGAGTGGGTGCTGCCAGGTGGATGTGTGGCGGAACCTTTTTGCCAGCTTGTTTCCCTTGGGCCTTGGGCCACTTTGTTTTCTCTGAAAGTGCTTTCTCTTTAGCAGGGACTTTGGTAGCATGAGCGGAACCCCTAGGTGTTCGTGGAAACCTGGCTGTCCAGGGGCTTGGGGACACCATGGGACACACTGCCACCCTCTAGTGGTAGAATAGAGATGCACTCCACCACCAGGGGGTCTCCTCTCTGTCATTGTTTTCCAGCCTCAAAAAGTCACATCCTAGCCCTGCGCTCATGGTGACTCAGGCCTGTAATCTCAGCACTTTGGGAGGCCGAGGCGGTTGGATCACTTGAGGTCAGGAGTTTGAGACCAGCCTGACCAATGTGGTGAAACCCCATCTCTATTAAAAACAGAAAAACTAGCCAGGTGTGGTGGCAGGCGCCTGTAATCCCAGCTACTCCAGAGGCTGAGGCAGGAGAATTGCTTGAACCTGGGAGACGGAGATTGCAGTGAACCGAGATCACGCCACTGTACTCCAGCCTTGGCAATGGAGTGAGATGCTGTCTCAAAAAACAAACAAACAAACAACAACAACAAAACCTCACATCTTTTTTGGATAACATGAAAACCCTACACTTAAACCCCCTTCCCTGACCCAGAGATTGTTAGCGGTGTCTGTTTGAGAATCACTGAATTTGTTGCACAATTTTGACAGCTGAGATTTGGTGTAATCGTTGTTGAGGCTTGTAATACAAAAAGCAAAATTTCTTTTTGTCTCTTTCACTTGTCAAATACAGATAATACTGTAACCCTGAATATGCATACGTCTATTCAATAGTTACCCTCACCCTAGTGTTCCCTCAGAGGGGCACACACAATCCTGGTTGCTAAGCATTGCTTTGGTGCATGCTGAAGATCCCAGTAACTTCAAGCTCTCTTTATTTTGAATGTATGTCTACTAAGGGGAGTGACCTGGGTTCCAGTGAAATGGTTTCCACTGCACCTGCTCCTTTCACTTCCTCCCCTGCTCTGTCCTCCCCTTGCTCACCTCTCTTTCAATTTCTCCTTAGCCTGCCTTGCCTTTAGCAGGAGAAGAATGGTGAGAATAGAGAGAATCTAGTCCTGAGCATGGTCGACCTGGGTTCTGGGCAGTTTACCTGTGCCATGTCCTTATTCTACCCATTGGCCTGTGCAGGGAGGTGAGCACTGAGGAAAGACAGGTGTGTTCACTCTGCCCAGGTGAGCTCCGGGATGGGACTCCCTAGGAGGGATCATGGGGAGGGACGTCCAGGCTACCATTCAGGGCTGGCCATCTGGGCTTCAGGGACATCCTGACATCTTTGCCTTGTCCTGTGGTCTCCACAGAGACAGTGTTGGGGCTCCCCTGAGTTGCTGCAATTCCACAAGTGGGGAGCTCCCGTCACATCTCTCTGCTTCCTCAGCCAACCCTCCTCTCCAGCTGCCGGGGCCCTGTCTACCTGACACTTGGACCTTGCTGCATATTTCTCAGCTTCCGTCCACCTCTCCCATCTGGCTGTCTTTGTGTGTGTGTGTGTGGCTTTGTCAGTTACGGCGGGGTTTCTGGGCCACGTGGTCCGTGCTGTTTGAGCCATCCTCAGCTAGAGCCTGTACCATGTCTCTAGGGGAAGGGGCTGGGTATGAGGCCTGGAGAACTTTCAGGGCTGTCTTGCGTGGAGGACTGTCTGCAAGGTTTAGGAGCCGGGATAAAGGTAGTCCCTGCAAAGCCCGGACAGCCACAGCCCACCCTGGGGGCCATCGAGCGCTACCTGGGAGGTCTCTTCCCCATCATTTGCTCAGGCTACGTGTTAGTCAGGGTTCTCCGGAGAAGCAGAACCAATTCCTTCACTGTGTGGGGTGTGGTGAGCCACAGGCCAGCAGGCTGGAGACCCGGGGAGGAGCTGCAGGCCAGTGCCGAGGCCACCTGCTGCCAGAACTCCCTCTTGCTCTGGGGAGGTCAGTCTTTGTTCCATTCATGTCCCCTCCTCATTATGGAAGACCATCTGCTTTACCAATTTAAATATTTATCTCATACTCTACCAACTTAAATATTTATCTCATATGAAAACAACCTTACAGAAACATCCAGAGTACTGTTTGTCCAACTGTCCAGGAACCCTGGCCCAGGCATAACGTCAACCATCAAAAGGCATTTCTCAGGTTTGCGTGCTCTCTGGCGTCTGACCCCCAAAGCCACATTCTCCTTTTCCTCAAGGATGGGTTTCTGGCCCTTGGCAGCTTTGAGACAGATTTGAGGTATTGGAGGTTCCTAGGAAGCGCCAGTCATGCCCTGGTACTCTGTGTTCCGGGGGCCCCGATGCTGAGCATGGACATCAGGCTGGTTCACACTCGGTGACTGCGGCACCGTCACCAGCCTCGCATAAAGCAGGAATGTTTAGCCCTGTCTTAAGGGTTTACTTGGGGAAGGAAATGATGGTGAGCAAGGTAGGACTTTTCACATGGGGAATCATTGTGCTTACATTGTGGATTACGATGATCCCATCCTTTTTCAGAGAGTGTTTTCTCTATTTGCTTATTGCCAGGGTCTGGTCCTGGGGAAAGAAGCAGTTTGGGGCTCTGGTGAGAAGGCACAGGGGCTCCCCCAGAAGCAAGGACAGAGAGAGCACGGCTATGCTTGCTCAGGTGTGCTCAGCAGGCTGCGACGTCTGCAGCCTGGGGCTCCTGTGCCTGTCTCTTTGATGTGACCTCTACCTCTCCTTCACCATCCAGGCTGTCCTGGGGCAAACTCCAGGTGGTCACCTTTAGCTGTGTCTCTGGGCAGACAAGTCTAGACAAGACACCACTTTCTTCTCCACTCCTGTTTCCTGAGTGTACCTAGGGAACTACACCAGGTGCTCCCCCAGGCACCTGCTCCATTAGTGACTGGTGGCCATCTTCACACTCCCGGTGAGCAAGGAAGTGGCACCAGCTGGGATCGTTCTTCTCAAGCCACACCCAGCTGAGAAGGCTGAAGCAGGCACCGCAGCCCGTCCTGTGGACTTGAACTGCTCAGCTGCTGCAGGCGTGTCCTGCCAGGTGGAACAAAAGGAAGAACACACTTCACATGCACAGTGCACACTAGAATGCTATTAAATTCTGAGGGGAATTGGATGACCCTTGACTCCCTCCTCCCTCTGACTTGTTAATTTTCATTTTCTAGATCTCATGGACTTTTTCATAAAGTTTACATTTTATATTTTACAATTTATATTGAAGCATAATTTGCAGAGTGAAAAGCACCAATCTTGGGAGTTCAGCCAGGTGTGTTTTGGCGAATGTGTTCACCTGTGTGACGCCAGTCCCCATTGTGACATGGAGCATTCCCATCCAGCCCCAGACCACACCTTCCCCTTCCCTGCCTCCTCTCCCGATCTGCTGCACTGCATTCCCTACACAGCAGACAGAGCAGGAATCATGCCTTTCTTCTAAGGAACATCCTCCAGTGACTTCATTGCACTGAGAAGCCCCTCTTGGCCCTTGCAGGCCGCTGTGCTCTGGGCCCTCCTACAGCTCTGACTGGTCCTGCAGCCCCCAGTCCCTGGCCTCCTTCTTGGCTCCGAGCACAAACCCTGTCTTAGCACCTCAGGGCCTTTGCATTTGCTCCCCTGCCTCCCTTTCTGGAATTCTGCCCCTGAGATCTGCATGAATTGAGCCCTTTCATCATCTGGGTCTCAGGTCAGGAACGCTAACCAAGACTCTGCCCTTGACCAAACTTTAGTCAGGCTCCTCTGAGCCATCTTTTCAAGTAGGTCCTGTCTGTCTTTGGTCTGTCCAGCCCCATCTTAGCAAAGAATCCTGCTAAGTCACCCCTCGACTTACTAGGCCACCCCCCACTTGCTAGGCCACCCCCCCACTTGCTAGGTCACGTCTCCCCTTGCCAGTTTACCCCCAACTTACTGGGTCACCCCCATTTGCTAGGTCACCCCCTCACTCACTAGGTCACCCCCACTTGCTAGGTCACCCCCCCACTTACTATGTCACCCCCACTTACTAGGTCACCCTCCACTTGCTAGGTCACCCCCTCAGTTGCTAGGCCACCCCCCTTACTAGGTCAAGTCACCCCCCGCTTGCTAGGTCACCCCCCCACTTACTAGGCCACCCCCATTACTAGGTCAAGTCACCCCCCACTTGCTAGGCCATCCCCCCACTTGCTATGCCACCCCCTTACTTGCTAGGCCATCCCCCCACTTGCTAGGCCACCCCCCAACTTGCTAGGTCACGTCTCCCCTTGCCAGTTCACCCCCCACTCACTGGGTCACCCCCATTTGCTAGGTCACCCCCTCACTCACTAGGTCACCCTCCACTTGCTAGGTCACCCCCGCAGTTGCTAGGCCACCCCACTTACCAGGTCAAGTCACCGCCCCGCTTGCTAGGTCACCCCCCCACTTGCTAGGTCACCCGCACTTACTAGGTCACCCTCCACTTGCTAGGTCACCCCGTCACTTGCTAGGTCACCCCGTCACTTGCTAGGCCACCCCCCTTACTAGGTCAAGTCACCCCCCGCTGCTAGGTCACCCCCCACTTGCTAGGTTACCCCCAACTTAGTAAGTTACCCCCACTTGCTAGGTCACTCCCCCACCCTTCCTATCTGACTGTGTTATTTATTCCCCACCTTTGATGTCTAAGTCTCTGACCACCGTTATCAAGAATCCTGTTAGGTCCCATAGTCAAGTTTTGAGACAGCTGCCACAAGGTTATGGAGGAGGAAATGAAGCCTCCACTTACGTGCTGGGTTTGTCAAGTCCATTCAGGTAGAAAGTGGCAAAGTCAGGCTTGGAAATGGGTTTTGTGACTCCATGTTTCTCCTCGTTCAGACCTGCCTTGGAGAACCATTCCCTCCACGTCTTCTGTCTGTGTTTTAGAGAACTGGAAAATAGGCCACTTTAACATGGTCTCTCCTACAAAGAGGTAAGAAGACCCAGCAGAAGGGCAGAAGAACTGGGAGTCTGGCCAGACCTCTGGATGAATGTCAGGGTTGTTGTTATACCCAGGACTGTTGTCACCCTCTTGTCTCTGGACATAGTGACAAGGGACAAGGCAAAGAGAGAGGGCCTATGTTCTTGTGGACATGTGGTGTGCATGAGGAAGCAGAGTGGGTGGTGTAGGATGACTGGCTATGGCTGTGGGCTCACCCTAGTGGGACATAGGGTTGGCAAGGTTCTGGCCAGAGTCGGAAGGGCCAGGACCCCACGTTCCTTCCTCCTGTGTTTGTATCCCATTCAAACCAAAATTAAAATTCTAAGCCCTCCAAGCAACTGAATGGACACCTCCTCTCAGCCCAAGGCATTCCAATGTTAACCTCAAACACTGGTTCAGGCCGTGATGGGACGTGGGGATCAGGAATACCTCATTATACGCTCCGCCCATTGGAATTCAGGCACAGCTAGCCAGCATTAACCTTAAAACAGAGTGCTTAAGGCAAGGTGCGGTGGCTCATGCCTGCAATCCCAGCACTTTGGGAGGCCGAGGTGGGCAGATCACTTGAGGTCAGGAGTTCGAGACCAGCCTGGTCAACACAGTGAAACCCTGTCTCTACTAAAAATACAAAAATTACTTGGCATGGTGGTGCATACCTGTAATCCCAGCTACTTGGGAGGCTGAGGCAGGAGAATCACTTGAACCCAGGAGGTAGAGGTTTCAGTGAGCCAAGATTGTGCCACTGCACTGCAGCCTGGGCAATAGAGAGAGACTCCATCTCAGAAAGCAAAAAACAAAAAACAAAAAACCCAAATCCTCTCTTCTCTCAACATCCTCTCTACCACTTCTCTGGTCTACATAGAAAACTCTTTCGAAGAGCTAGTGTTTTGATATACGACTTGGGTTTTTGTTTTTGCATCCGAAGAATCCTGAATTATCAAACTCCAGAAAAGCACAAACACAAAAGAACTTGCTGAAAGGACTTTATTTGAGATGAGGAAACAAAGTTGATGGCAAAGTACAGGACACACGACAGTTTCCTTCTAGGTCATAAAGCAAATTATGAATACATTTCTCTCTGTTCTCATCCCTCAGAGGCAGCAGAATCTGTGGTTAATACCCATGACAGTGCAGGTCCCATAGGAATATTCTGTTGAATAACAGGACCTTCTGCAATGGCAAGTGAAAGCCCTTGTTGAGCCTGGGGACAGAGAGAGAGAGCATCAGAAATTGAGCACCAGGGTCAGCAGCGGGCAGTAAAGAGAATCTTCAGGAAGTTGCATGCTTGCTGACATGTAATGCTGGCTGCATTACAGCCAATAGCATGATCACACCATCAATAGGAATAAATACGCAGAGCAGTGTTGGTCACACACAGGATTAGAGACCCATTCTGATATGCTGCACTTATCTGCTCCTGCCCTGTCACACACACATCTGAATGCACCCATATGACTGTCTCCAGTTTCCAACGGTTCCTATAAAAGTCAGATTAAAAAACATTCCTTTAGCAGCTGGATGTGGTGGCTTACACCTGTAATCCCAGCACTTTGGGAGGCCAAGGTGGGTTTATCACAAGGTCAGGAGTTCAAGACTAGCCTGGCCAAGATGGTGAAACCCCGTCTCTACTAAAAAAAAAAATACAAAATGTAGCCAGGCTTGGTGGCTGGTGCCTGTAATCCTAGTGACTTGGGAGGCTGAGGCAGAGAATTGCTTGAACCCAGGAGGCGGAGGTTGCAGTGATCTGAGATAGTGCCACTGCGCTCCAGCCTGGGTGACAGAGCGAGACTCCATCAAACAAAACAAAACAAAACAAAACAAAACAAAGCAAAACAAAACATTCCTTTAAAATTAGGCTCTCTTCCTTGAAGTAGAGACTCCTCAATACATTTCAACATGGCAAAAAATTAGAAAATTTCATAGACTTATCATAGAATTAAAAAATCTTTAGAGAAAAGTCATGCCTTGAATATCACTGATTCTTCCTTTTCAGTACAAACATAAAGTAATTGAGGCCTGGGGAGGTGATCACCTAAGAGAAAGAGCCAGCTGTTGGATCTAATTCTAGAAGTGCTTGGTTTTCCTCTCTACACTCCTAGCTCTGCAATGCTGGTGTCTCTTACCCAAAGCTCTAAGACTTGAGCTTGCATCCTCTGCAAAGGAGACGGCAAAGTCCTGGTCATTTGCCCCACGCTGCTCCTGGGCGTCAGCCTCATAAGCTTTTGCCTGCAGTGGCTCATCCTCGGCTTGGAGTGGCTCGGCCTTGGCCTGGAGGGCCACGAGGAGAACAGCAGTGAGGATGGTGAGGGTTCTCATGGCTAGGGTCGCTGGAGGAGAGAGAGCAGGAGCAGATGTGTGGGGAGTGAGGAGCCAGCCTGGATTTATAGGTCTGCTGGGAGAAGGCTCAGGGACAGATGTTGCGGTGAGACGGGGAGTGCATGTGATTGGGGAGCAGAAGAGCTACCCTTGCCCTCCATGTCCCTTTGATGCTCCTTTGTTCTCCAAGCTTCATTGTAGTGTGAGGCTGTTTATTGAGTGTCTGTTCTGGTCCCAGCTGATAGTGATGATAAGAACAGTGTTACATTGTCCTGTTTTCCATCTGCTGGAATATTTACTTGTTAATATTCAAAAAAGAAAAGAACAGTGCTTTCAATGAATAATTTCAGGAATCAAATGCCTCTTATTTTCTGAAGGTGGGGCTGGCCACTCTCTGGAGGTCTAGACCTTGAGGCCAGAGCTGGATCCCACTAGAGTAGAAAGTTAATTCATTGCAGGATTCAGGGGGCATTTCTGCCCTCATGAAGGAGGCTTTGAGATTATGGGGTGAATAGGCTCTTGTGGGGCACAGTGTGGAGAAGATAATGACCTTATCAGCCTATAAGGGAAAAGAACTCAGTGGGATACTAGGTAAAGAGTTAGTAAAACTAAAGCCAAAAGATTTATTTCAAGAAACCCATGTGATCTGAATGTATCAAGTAAAATATATACTAGGTATTTCTCTCCACTTTGAGAAATATCGAAACAATTGACATGTCCCCAATCCCCCTCTGAAATTTTATTTTTAATTTTAGAAAATGTTGAATTGCCCACAAGGACCATTCAAAGGGTAAAAGGAGTAATGAGCCTCCATCCTTGCCCCAGCCCTGCAGCTCTGCTCCAGGAAATCTCCACTTAAAAATTAAACATTGGTTTGCGCTTTGTTTTTTCTCCCTAATGCTGTAATTTGAATACTTGGTAGCTCAAAACATATAGAACTCTACCATTATTTTCATAGTCTCTTGTTTCTGGTCTTCTATTCAGGTATTTTATCCATTTTGAGTTAAGTTTTGTATATGCCAAAAGAGAAGGGTCCAGTTTTATTGTTTCGCGTATGGAAATAGTATTCCCACCACCATTTATTGAAGAGACTCCCCTGTCCCTATTGTGTCTTCTTGATGCCATTGTCAAAAGTTACTTGACCATATGTGTTTGGATGTATTTCTGGACTCTCAATTTTTTTTCACTGGTATGTGTCTGGTTTTATGTCAGTACCATATTGTTTTGATTACCGTAGCTTTGTAATATAATTTAAAACCAGGAATTGTGATGTCTTCAACTTTGTTTTTTTTTTCTCAGAATTGTTTTGTCTGTTTGGGTTCTTTCACCATTTCATACAAATTTTAGGATTTTTTTTTTTATTTCTGTAAAGAATGCCATGGGGATTTGGATAGGAATCGTGCTGAATCTGTATATTGTTTTGTTTGGGATAGACATTTTAACAATCTTAATTCTTCCAATTTTCAGCCCAGGATATCTTTCCATTTATTTTTACATTCTTTAATTTCTTTCACTATTTTTTTTTTCATTTTCAGTGTGTAGATCCTTCACCTCCTTGTTTCTTCCTAGGTGTTTTATTTTTTGATGCTATTGTAAATGGAATTGTTTCTTGATTTTTGTTTCAGTTTTGTTAGGGAATCTATGGGCATTTAAAAATGCATTTGTTCTGTATTTATTTGAATTTTGCCTTCATTTACCCAGCAGGAGATGACCATTTAACTAACATCTAAATTTCGAATTAAACTTTCCCTCTCCAACCCAAACTGTAATTGTCCATTGTGACTTATAGCTGTCTATGCCTCTTTCCCCAGTAGTTCATGGGACAGGCAATAATTACTCTTATCACCTGGAAATCCTACCCTGGAGCTGTTACTCAGATACCCTGATCTAGCTAACAGGACAAGATACTTCTGTAAATAAGTGATCTAATTTGTCTTGACTTAAAGGAGCATTTTGGAATTGTGTGCTCTATCTTTGGAAACTAAGAAGTGTTCCTAGCCTATTTTAATTGAAATAGAAGATAATGCAGACCAATCCCCATGGGCATTGGTAAATGTTTAGACAGATGGGGTGCAGGAAGGCTTATCAGGATCCATATCGCAGCTTGTAAAGTCACCACAATCACCACGCTAACAGACCGAACGCCTGGAAGTAAACAGAACTTCTAGAACAGTAGAACATCAAAGGGTGTCAGGGACAAGGGAACTTCACGTAGTTCCTTTCCCTCTCTCTACTTACCTTCCTGCCCCTAGAGTCACATACATGCAAATACTGAAGCACAAGCTCTATTCTGAAGAGCCCGTTTACTCTAGGATCCAGCTTTCAATGATCATGCACAAAATCGAGGCAGGTGTATCTCCCCCTTGTTTAGCCAACAGGCTCCTGCAAGAGAAGTAACCTCCCTACCGTGACCCGCAGTCACGAGGACTTCATCTCTGTTAACTGCCTTTCTTGAGTTAACCCCACCGCACTCCCACATGGAAGCCCTAATAAGAAGCGAGCATCTTGGAGATGCCACCGAGATGAAGTTGACTTAGGCCAAGGGCTGTCTCTGTTGTCCTCAGTGGCTCCAGCATACCTCCACCCTGAGATGTCCTCACACATCAGACGCTCACCTAGCAGAGCCCACACCATCTTCCAGTAAAGAAGAACCTGCCCTTACAGAGAACTGGGCGCGCAGCACTGTAGTAGCACCTTAAGGACAGCAGGTGGCACTCCTGCCCTTAAACAGGAGTTTACCCAAGAGGGACTTCAAATGGGAGCGCTGTAAAGTGCTGTTCAGCAAACACATTGTTTTCTTCTGCACCCCAAAGTGTACATATTACAACATTAGTTCAGGGGGCACAGAATACACTGCTGCTGGTTCCGTGTCAGCGGTAGCTGCTGGCCCTGGAAGGCTGGCCTGCCCCGTCTCTAACCTAGTGTCATGATGTCGTTCCCCCTTGTGCTGGCTGCGGGGCTGAGGACCTGAGACTGGGGGCCTCTGCTCTTTCTCCTGGGTGGCAATGCTCCTGTCCCTGCCTCCTTCCCAGTCTGTGGTGGGGACTCGACAGCCAGGGCAGGTCAGGTTCTCAGTCTGTGCTGAGGTCTCACCTGGGCCTTGCCTCTGTCTCCCCCAGGTGGCTCCCAAACCCCAATTAGAACAGAGTGAGTCTGTATCTCTTGGTCCCTTTCACCTTTCTTTCTGGGCTGCACCAGAACCTTGGCAGAAATCAGTGGTTTAAGCAAAAAATGGTGCTACATGTAAAAGTCTTTGCAACACTTTCACTTCCACCCCCACCCACCCTGCCCCCAGCACAGTGTCCTGGACTTGCCACCAGTGTCAACTCTGAGTGTAGACACAACTGAAACTGTTCCTTCATACACATGCAGTTAAGCTTTCAGACACTCAACAAGAGCCTTGACACCCTCAAGCTGGGGTAAATATCCTGGGGAAGCTCTGGGTGGGGGTGCAGGTGTGTGTGTGAGAGGAGAGAGGCCTTCAGCAGCAGCAAGGATATTCCCACACTCCCCGAGGCTGTCTGGTGACCCCAGCAGACACAGTGAGTGTGGACCTTGGGCAGGGCCCTGGGACATGGTTTTGACCCAGTGTGGAAGGGCAGTTTTGGAACAGAGTGTGTGTGTTAGCGTGGGGTAGGGCGGGGGCTGCGTGGGGGTGAGCTCTGAGAACTGTCCACCTCCCAGCCCCTGAGAGTGCACCGCCCTGTCCCTCCCCTCAGCCTTTTGTTCACCTCCCTGCAGGAAGGGTCCTGGTGCTGCCTGTGCCACACAGCAACTCCCAGGCCTGCAGATCCAGCTGGGACAGGCAGGAGCTCCAAGTCCCCTGCCCTTTGTCTGCCTTTCCCAGCCGCCTCTCACATGCTGTCTATGTGTCTGGTGTTGTTGCCTGCAGCAATTTTTACAAATGACTATGAAAGAATAACTCTCTTGGGCTGTTTTAAAATGTGGTCCCAGTTCTTGGACTCTTCTCCCACAGAAAGGGAGGTTTACTTCTTTCCTGTTGGATCTAGGTCGGGTGACATCTTCACCAATAGAATGCACCTGACTTAGCACCATGCCGTTTGCTGGGCCCAGGTGCTAAGACACTGGTATTTTTCACTTTCACCGTCTTGGATGGCGCTTCAGTTGGAATATTTTTGTCCCTCTCAAATTCATATATTGAAATATTAAACCACCAGGTGATAGCATTAACAGGTGGTGCCTCTGGGGAGGTGAGTAGGTCCGGAGGGCACCTCATGAATAGGATTAGTGCCCTTATAGAAGAGACCCCAAGGAGCTCCTTCATTCCTTCCATCAGGTGAGGACACAGTGAGGAGGTGCCATCTATGAACGAAAAAGCTGGTTCTCAGCAGACACCAAATCTGCTGCCACCTTGATTTGGACTTCTCAACCTCTAGAACACTGAAAAATATATCTGTTGTTCATAAGCAACTCAGTTTATGGTATTTTTTTAAAATAGTGGCTCAAACGGACTAAGACAGCTGGTCACTTGGGGGCCCAGACACCGTGTTTTGAGGAAGCCTCAGCCTCGCACAGGAAGATGAACTGAGGGCACCTGCGAGGGTGAGCTAGAGAACACAGAACAGCCAGCTTTCTGGGAAAAACCAAAACTCCGATTTACAGTGTTTGTAAATTTCTGTGGTTAGAATCCTCTCAGCTCTGGACGGTTTAAAAAATGTCACACAAACCACCTTTCTCATGAGCCGGCATGATCTGGCCCCAGCGCATCACAAGGTCCCATCCCTCAGCCCTGTGAGAGCTCCCAGCCGAGCCAGCACTGCCTGCCACCTGTGCGCGAGTGTCTCAGCCCTGAGCTCCTCAGATCCCAGCAGAACCTCTCCTCTGAGCCAGGCCCAAATTGCCAAGGTAAGAGTGAAGACCTAATGGTGCTGTTTCAGTCCACTATGTTTGGGACATCTTTCCACACAGCAGTAGATGAACAGAGGGCATTGTCACAGTCTTGGCGAGAAGTTGGACTTGTGCATTTCTGCGTGTGTAAACTTCTGCTTCTCTAAAATATTGGCGAAGTAGGACTGAATCCTCTTACCTTATTCCCAAAGTGTCACAAAGAGCCCATGGTGGTGGGAGCATGAGATTGTGGACTGTTTGGAGTGACCGAAGAACCCTCTCACCCATTCTTAGTTTAAATTCTTCCCGCTGGGAGCAGGGGTGGTGTGGGAGCCAGGTGGAGTCTCAACCTCTGCCCTCAGTAACAGACTCAGAGGAGGCCATAGGACTCAGGAGTTGGCTGAAACAACAGGGAAAGAAGTAGGGATTTTCTCTAGGAGATTAGCTGCGAAGGGCACAGAGAGATGACCATGAATGACATGGCTGTCACCTGGGGAGAGATCCCAAAGTAAGATCAAGAGAAACAAAGGGGAGAAAAGGTAAAGACAACAAAGTAACTCATGCTTTGAGTCCTTGGACCAAGCATTTCCTAAAGCCAGAATTCCTAGGTATGGGAGTGAAAATGTTGACTCAGGGCTGGACAAGGTAGCTCAGCTTGTAATCCTAGCACTTTGGGAGGCTGAGGAGGAAGAATTGCTTAAGGCCAGGAGTTTGAGACCAGCTTGAGCAACATATCAAGACCCCTGCCTCTTAAAAAAAAATGGTGACTCAGCTTGACCTGATTTCTAACGTTTTACTCCAAGACTCCACTAAGATGCCTGAAAAAGATAAAAAATACCAAACTCGGAGAGCCTGAGGCAAAGACGGTGCCGTGCACAAGGACAGGAGATGAGAGCAGATGACAAGTGTCCCAGTGCAGCTTAAGAGCAGATGACAGGTGTCCCAAGAGCAGCTTGGGTATCAGGCTCCCTGGTGATTCCCATGCACAGCCCCGGGGAGAACAGCCTTATTGATGGTGATCAGCAGGGAAGGAGGGACGGCTACATTAGAGGCTGGAAGGACAGCGGGTGAGTCAGGGATGGGGAGCTTCATAGTTGATGTTCAGAAATGGAGGAATTCCAGGTGGTGGCAGGAGCTAGTGGGTGGCCATGGGGTGGAGGGCTGGGACAAAGAGGGGGTGGGGTCACTGTCATCCAGGCGGACAAAGCACTGAGAGGCTGGGAGGGTGACCGGCCAGGTAACATTACAGTGAAAGACCGTTTCCCGTAATCTTAAGTTTCTTAGTGAGTTGAGTGGCTTTGAGCAGCAAAAGGAAAAAATACATAGGTGTAGAAAAAGAGAATAAGTAGTTGTCTGATGTCTTCCATTCTGGTCCTGCTTGTAAGAAGAGTTCAAGTTCTCAAACAGAGAAACAGAAAAGAAAAAAATGCCTGTCTTGTATTAAAAAAAAATTCAGGAGGCTTTTAAGAAATGTCAAGGAAGTATTTATTGAACACTGTTGAAATAAGAGTCAAAACGCTGCAATAGGGTGAGCCGTTGAACTCAACTGTCCTGAAGCCCAAGGCAGGAATATGTAGGCCCTGGGTTAAGCTAGTGGAAAAGTTCTGGTGGTTGTTGGTGGGGAAGTTGAGCAGTGTGATTGGGCAATCTTTGTTAGCTAATTTATTAGGAGATAGGCTCCTATTTTCCCACAGAGACAAGGCTGCTATTCCCTTGAGTAATTACATTTGTAGGGATGAGGCATCTGACTTACTCTTTATTGTTCTACCACTCAAGTGATTCAAGGTAGAAAATGTCTTGTATGTCATCAGTAAACATAGAGTGCATCCAAATGAATGTTTCTGGGTCTCACTTGAGGCCGAGCAACTTGCCCTGGTTGTTTGGAGACCCTCACACCTCTCCCTGCATTCTCTGTCCCTAGAGTTTACAGCTGTCATCGCCCACCCTAGACTGCAGTAGCAGAAGCCACATGTGGTGCTCCCAGTGTGTCTTT
The DNA here is from genome assembly GCF_029289425.2 of Pan paniscus. Lineage (NCBI taxonomy): Eukaryota > Metazoa > Chordata > Mammalia > Primates > Hominidae > Pan > Pan paniscus. The sequence continues at coordinate 21,736,209 of NC_073256.2, forward strand.
ATCCACACAGAGGAGCAGAGAGGCTCCTTCCTCGTCTGGCCCTTTCCCTTGGATTGATGGATGCTTCTCAGCACATCAGCCTGAATTCTACTCCATCCTTCTGTGTTGTAACAGCAATTCCTCTTAATTCAATGGAGGTTGACCTCCTCCTGCATAGCTCTTGCCCTGATTCTACATTCTCTACCTAATTTTCTGCTTTAATCATTCTTTTAATCTATTGAAAGTTTCAACATCTTTATGTTTCAGTTTAAGATTCACCATGAAATCTATCCTTGGCATTCCATGACAGAATGGTCTTTTCCTACTTCCAAAAGTCCTAATGCTTCATTAAACCACATTTTACCCATCATAGTCTCCTATATTTTAGTCTTTTTAATTAGTTTTAATTAGTCTTTTTTAAGGAATGCTGTCACATGGACTAGACACACGGGCTGCTTTACCTCTGTAGGCTTCAGTATTTTTTTTGTAAGCTGCTTAGGAAAAACAGTGCAATTCTGTATCAATATAAATTTTGAGTACAATTAATTAATTTAGTTGAAATTAATTTATTGATCATGTGCAATGTATTAGGTGGTCATCTATGCACTGTGGTAAGATGATGAGGAAAACATGCAGCTTCCCTCCCAGTGTTGGGAGACAAATGTTCCAGAGAGTAAATGAAATGCACAGATGTGAGATAGCTTACAATTCTACAGTTAAAAATAAAGAGAAGAGGGGGATAGAGGTCACCAGGGGGAACTTGTTGCAATTTGAAATTAAGAAATCAGCAAAGCCCTCAGTGACAAAGGGAAGTTCTAGCAGAGACCCCAGGATCTAGGGCGCAAGCCAGGTGGACTTCTGGGAAGTGCAGAAACCGCGTGATGGAGTCAGCCCGACTCAGTGGACGGTTAGGAGAAATATGCAGAGTTACAGCAAGAACTGCGTGACTTCAAGTCAGTGGCGGTTACAGGAACCCAAGGAAGACTGTCCGCCTTTCACATCCTGAAACCCAAAATGTCACCTTCACCTTCGATACCAGGGGAAGACCTTGGACCATTTCTTTGTCAATCACAGACCCACTGTGTCTTCCCTGGGACGTGTATTGGGTTCCCCAGCTGTGAAGTGTCTCATTGGGGTGCCTGGACCCCTAAGCTGCCTCTTCAGACAGGCAGAGCCTCAGTCTGGGGCTGAGACCTGCTCAGAATCTGCATGGGGTAGATGTGGAGAACACCTGCTTCCTTCTGGGCTCTGGGCATTGTGGGTGGTTGGTGTTGGTGGTCACAGCTGTGTCTTGGCCCATCAGATTGTTTTGGTCAAGAATGGGGAATAATCCTACTAGAATCACTGTCCCTTTATTTGCAAACTGTAGTTTCTCTGTCACTCTTGGAAGTTGTGGGGGCATTCTATGAATGACCCTCCAGATAAGAGGAGCCATGGCTTGAACAGAGAAGGTATTTTTCCAAGCATGTGTAGTGGATTCATAAACTGGAACTGCTAGATCCAAAATATAAGAAATCTGTGGCCCAAGCTGGACTTGTCCCTGGAGCTTTGTGATCATGTCCTCATAGGCCATTGACAAGACATCCTCAACTATTGTTAAAGGTACAGTAGGTTTCTAGGGTAGGGACAGAGAGGAGAGACAGGAAGAGAGGTCACATCACACCCCAGCAAGATGTCAGCCTGGCCCTCAGGGACACCCGGGTTAGGCAGTGACCCTGTTCTCTTGGAGGGGAGGAGGAAGACAAGCTCAGGAAGGTACAGACCCCACGTGTGCTGTGCCTGATGGGGAGGCTGCAGTTGAAGGTAGGACAGCAGGGGACACTGTGGCCTTTCCGGGAAATGCTCTGAGCATCTCAGAGAGCACTCCCGGTTCATTCCCTTTCCCTAGACCTGGTTTCTTGCTCACTCACTGATGTGCAGGATGTTGTGGTTATCAGAGCCGCAGCCTGCAGCAACAACAGGAATGTAAGGTTTCTGGTGAAGCTGTATTTTCCCAGCAGAATCACGTTCTCAGCAGCTTTAAGGCAACCCAAGAGAGTGCGCGTTGCAAAGTGCAGTGGAGCATTTGTGTGTGTGCGTTTTCTGGGTGTGAAGACGACTTTATGGGTGTGAAATCCAGGTGTTAGTAGACGTGGCTGAAGGGTGCTCTTAATGAGGACATCCCATTGTGGGCTGCTGTGTTTTGTGTTCCATGCACCCCGCCTTTGCTAACAACCCATTTCCCTCTTAATTAAAGTTGTTTCAGTAGATCTCCTATAACCCTATGTCTTAAAAGGCAAATGTGTGACCTGGACACGTTCAATAAAACTCCAATATTTTGACGCAGAGGATGGTGTTTTTTTCCCGAGAAGTAGTGAGGTTGTGAGTAGCTAAACTGGAAGCTGACATTGATTCTTTTGCCTAGTATATGAGAGTTGTCTTTGAGAGTGAATCCATTCAAAATGAGGCAGAATGAAAAGACAGAGCAGTGGATCGTGAGATCAGTGGCATCATTTGTGCCTTCGTTTCAATTTGTGTCTGAAGCCATGGCTCCTCCTTAAAGATTCTAGATTTTGAAACTTTAATTTGTTCCAAAATATTCATGTAGGATTCTGGCAGTTGCTTTCTAGTGTCTTGACACAGACACATATCAAATTTTAAAGAGGTGTAAACAAAGAAATCTTGTTACGAGATATATATTTAGGATCAAGAAAGATGTTAAGGACAAAATATAGGAGAAACAACCATTTCCTGTAGCTCTCAAAGCAAATTATGAGCTCATTTTTCTCTATTCTGCAAGCTCAGCTGCAGAAGCATGTGAAGCTAACACCACCGATGATGGCGTTCCCAGCATGACATTCTCTTGGACAGCAGAACGTTAATCTACACGCGTGCAGCAGTATGTGAAACTCACACCACCAATGAGGCAGTTCCCAACACGAAGTTCTGTTCGCCGGCAGAATACTAATCTGCAAGAGCAGACCATGCCCCTTGTTGAGCCTGGGAACACAGAGAGAGCATGAGAAATTAAGCACCCAGGTCAGCGGTGGGTGGTAAAGGGAATCTTGGAGAAGTCACATGCTGGCTGACAGGTGATGCTGGCTGCATTAGTGCTGGTAGCACAAACAACCTTAGTCAATAGGAATAAATACACAGAGCAATGCTGCTCATACAGGATTTGAGACTCATTCTCATTCGCTCTGATTTCTGTGCTTTTGCCCCATCAGACACACACCTGAACATACTCTTAAGCCCATCTCCAGTTTTTAAAATTTCCTTTGTTGGCAGAATAAAATATTTTCCCTATAATATCTACTTGTTTAGATCCAGAAAGAACTGGTCAATCTGTCTCTCCATATCTTAACCCTAGCAAATTTTATAGACATACCTTGGAATCAAGTCTTTGGAGAAAGAAGACTACTTACATTTGTTTGTCTCTCTATTCAGTTTGGAGATAAGAAAATCAAGGCCCAGAGGTGGTAAGTAAAGCCACCTAAGTGACATCCACCATTGAGATGTGATTCCAGAGCCCATCTCCCATCCGTCTCTCTAGACTCGGTAGCTTTTTTATGCTGGCCTCTCTCACCTGAAACCTGAAGAGCAGAGCTTTTATCCCATGCAAAGGAAATAGATATGTCCTGGTCTTCTGGCCCACGCTGCTCCTGGCCTGGAGCCTCATCGCCTCTTGCCTGGAGTGGGCCTGCCCGGACCTGGAGGGCTACCAAGAGAATGGCAGCGAGGAGGGCGATAATCCTCATGGCTGGAGTGACCTGGAGGAGGGAGAGCAGGAGCAGCTGTGTGGGGAGGGAGAAGCCAGCTTGGATTTATAGCTTTGCTGGGAGAAGGCTCAGAGACAAGAAACCTCTGGCCTTCTGAGTGAGAGGAGGTGTGCATTTCGTTAGAGAGGATGCTGACTCCTATTGGCCTTGGCGTCCCTGGAATGCTCCTCTGCTCTCCCAGCTTTCTTCACAGGAAGCTCTATGTTTGGTGTCTGTGCTAGGTTGAAGTTGATGGTGATGATGAGGACCCTGGCATTTTTTCCTGTTTTCAGGAAATACCTAATATTTCCTGGTTAAATCTTTAATATTCTAAAAAGAATGGAAACAGTGCTTTCATTCAATAATTTAAGAGAGCAAATGCCTCTTATTTCCTGATAATGGGCCCTACTATTCTCTTCAGGTCTAAACACTGGTGCCAGACCTGAATTCCAGTGGAGTAGAGAGTAACTCATTGCAGGCTTCTAGGTCATTATACCCTCATGAAGGGGCGACTGAGGTTATGGGGTGAGTAGTCTCCTGTAGGGGCCAGAGTGAAGAGGACAATGACCTTATCAGGCTACAGGTGAAATGAGCTCAGTGAGAGAGATAAAGAGTTGTGTAAGGTTCATGAGTTGCTAGGTGCATACACGTGGTCCTTTCTCTCACAGCATGTAAAAAATCAGCTCAACATGGATTGAAGACTCAACATAGACTTGAAAAGACCTGAAACCATACAACTACGAGAAGCACATACAAAGATAAAGCTTTGGACATTGACGTGAGTAATGATTTCTTGGCTATGACACCAAAGGCACAGGCAATAAACAAATGGGAAAATAGACAAGCGGGGCTGCATTGAACGCTAAAGCATCTTCATAGCAAAGGAAACAATCAACTGAGGGAAACGACAACCCAGAAAATGAGAGAAAATGTTTGCAAAGCCTACGTGGTAGAAGGGGTAAATATCTGAATACATAAGGAAGTCAAACAACTCAATAGCAAAAAACAAACAACCTGATTGAAAAACAGACCTAGGACCTGCAGAGGCTTCTCTCACAATAAAATAATGTTTTAAGGAGCTGTGATCGTCTTTATTGGACATGTCAAGTAGGACACGTGTGTTTGGAAGGAAACTTTTTGAGTTTCTCTATTGACTTAGCTGGTAGCCATTACCCCCAGCAGCCGCCAGACACCCAGATAGAAGTTCACAGCAGGGGCTTCACCCGCTGGGTCCCTCTGGGGTGGCCCCACAGTCAGAGGTCAGACTGGGGACACAGCTTCAATATTGAAACCTCAGTGTGAAAGTTTAAGTTTTGTGTTACTTACAGATCCTCAAGCTAGGCAGGGCGAGCAGAGAGGGCAGACAGCAGTCCTGTGTTCCAGGTCTTATGTAGCAAGAGCAGCCATGCACACAGAGGAGAGGACTTCCCTATTTAAGGGTCTTTTGGTATCAGGTGTCCTAATTTTTCAGGGTTACTTTCTATTGGGTACTTTAAATAACTGTTAACAAGCGCAGTTGAGAAATTTGGCAGAAAGCTGGAGTTCAAGCAGGAGTCCACGGAGGGACCGACCCCTCGTCTACTTTGGTCAGCCCTGGCCAGGCCCAGGAAGCAATCAACTGTGGATTCCTCATGACTCCTAAGACAATTGACCCCATGATACCTATGCTGGTGGCTGAGGCCGAACTACCTGGACCGAGGGAATAATTAAAGCCACCAGGAGAGCCTGGCCTGCATATTGTTGTGTACACCTTGCGAGGAGACTAGGATCAAAATGCCACCCACACACAGATGAGGATTTGGAATGTGGTCTGAACTGACCTCTGCAGGCCCTGGGGTCTAACCATAAAAACAAATCCAAGCCATTCAGACAAGTAAGGTTGGAGAATACCTGGGTGAGACTGAATACCGCCTGGGCTTGTGTTGCTGGATAGGGCAGGTTGCAGGTTCCCGAGTAAAGGATGTGCATATAGCATGTGGTTCCCTAGAGGGGACAGTCACCTTTTTGCTTGGCCTTAGATAGTTCAAGGCTAAATGACTGTCTAGGTCATCCAGGCCAAGGACTCATCAAATGATTGCGTGACACCTAATGTCTGTCAGAAGTCCCTCAGGATGGTGGCCAAAGCTGCAGCGAGATTGGTGTTAGCTTGCATCAACTTGTGTTGTGAGCTCAAATACCCTGTTCCCAAACCAATCCCGTAGGCTTACGAGTCTCCCTACACCCAGAGTTAGGAAGATGGTCACTGGGTGGGTGGGATGCATAAGCTTTCCCTTGTGTGGTCCCTCCTGGGTTATTTGAAGGGGAGTTCCAGGGAGACTAGTGCACATTTTAAAATGTACCACTCTCCACCATCCTCCTCCTTGTAGTGAGGTAAACGGGATGAGGTTTCTGGAAATGAGAAAAGAATGCAGTCGTTCCTGAGGGAATGAATACCTATAGTGAGGTTGCTGAACCCAGTATGCAGTCCAGGCAGCCCCTGCCGCCATGGGAAGGTCGTGCACAGCGCTGGTCCAGCAGGCTGGGTGCTCAGGGCCTCCTCTGCAGCTCTGCGTGAAGGCAGCAGGCACTGGGCTATGGAGGACTGGGGGCAGCGGCGCTCTCAGTCTTAAGGAGGGAAGAGGCATCTCAAGCCTCGCTAGGGTTGGTCGCTGTTCCAGAGCAGTGAAGTCGGCTGCCCCTCTGAGGAAGCAGTGAGTTCCTGATCTGTTGCAGGCCCAGCAATTTCACCTTTGGAGGAAGTGGGCACTGGACTCATTCCAGCAGAGGAAGAAATTAGGGCTATTTGGGGACCTGGGCCCCAGATGATGGTTTTAGGTTCTAGGGCATTAGTAGGTGCCTGAAGGGCCCAGTGGATATGGATGTAGAGGCAAAATGAGAAGGGGTGTGTGTGCACGTGGGGAAGGTCTGGTGGTTGTGGGGTTGTCCAGTGTCCTGCAGAAGTGAAACCTGGACCAGCCTCCTGCACACAGAACACACTCCAATCCATAGGCATTTTCCTAGTAACATAGGAGAGAGCTGTTATTGGCAGAGCTGGTTAGATTTGGGTGTGATATTTTAACAGATAGGTCTTCCAAGTCCATATTTTTTGGCATAACTTGTAGGGCAGCCTCATGATCTGATCCAAGCCTTGTGGTTTCCTTGCAGTAGGCGGTTTAACTAATGGGTTACACTGAAGACAAATGGGGATCCCAGCAAAATACCATTCTAAGGGGTCATCTGCAGGGTCCTCAGGAAAGCATGAGCTAAGAAAGCACGGGTCCAGGTACTGGACGTGAGCCAACGCCATGTCCTGGGGGTGGTGAGATCCATACCTTGCGGCAGGAAGGAGAGTAAGGTGAGTCTGGTTTGGGGATGACCCCACAGTCAAGATGAGATTCCTTGGTGTCTCTGGTTCTGGTGAGGCCACTGTTTCCTAGGACAAACCCTTGGATCAGAGCACTGTCTTCTGAGGTGATGGCCTTTTGGTTAGGGGTGGCCTTCCCAGCTGGTCACTCAAGAAGAGAGAGGGCATGGGCTGGTGTTGCACAGGCCGCTGGCCTCTGTGGGACTCCATGGAAGCGTTTAGTGAAAGCTTGAGTGGTGCTTTTCTTGGTGGGGGGATAGGACATTTCTATCCACAACTCATATACTTTGGAGCACAGAAGTATCCCTAAGCCCATGAACGTGTTTGAATGCTTTCTCTGCATGTGAGGCTCCAACCTTTCCGGCCACAGACTGAGTTTGTGCTGAGGCATCATTAGCTGGTTTGTATTCATGCCTGGTCATGGGGAGGGCCACCTGCCTCTGATTGTGGGGGTTGCTGGTGTTTAAGCTTTAGTGCCATGGGTACCATTCAATATCTAAGGATCGGGTTTCCTGGCTTGGATCCAGGTCAGGTGGCATTTGGGGTTTTGCCCCTCTAGCACATTGCCTCAACATGCCAGTTTTCCAGCCTGGGGTTCAATTTCTCACAGTGGCTGTCCTGTTCCAGCAGCTCTCTGGGATGCCAGGCCCCAGGCCTAAGAGCAGCCGTACAACATTTACATACGTAAGATACCCAGCAAGGCCAAAGATAGAGAGCACTGACAGCTTATAACTCAGGGATTTTCTCAAGGTACTTTTATGTCGATATTGATTATGGGGTGGGCTTTTACCAACATTTCTTCAGAGCATTTCTCTGCCATCGACACAGGACATGGTGATGGTAGTTCCATGTGGTCTTTGTCTGATGTAGTTGACGTCCTCTAGTTTGATGGCTTTTTCTCCTCATTTAGTGACCCAGACTGTGCCCTCTTTGGGCTGCAGAGAAACAATCCCCACTTCCTTCAGGGAGGAGTGAGTGGGAGATATTAGCTACCTTTCAAAGCAGGAAGAACTGGAGCTTCTGCTGGAGGCTGTATGTCAAGAGGTGAGGTCTGGTGTAGCAGAAGCATCTTAGGCCTGCACTGTGGCAGCTGCCTGGACCATCAGTCCCCAGAGGATCACAGCTCACTATCTGTATTAGTCCATTTTCATGCTGCTCATAAAGACCTACCCGAGACTGGGTGATTTATGCAGGAAAGAGATTTAATGGACTCACAGTTCCACATGGCTGGGGAGGCCTCACAATCATGGTAGAAGACAAAAGGAGCAAGTCAAGTCTTACGTGGGTGGCAGCAGGCAAAGAGAGAGCTTCTGCAGGGAAACTCCCTATATAAAACCATCAGATCTTGTGAAACTTATTCACTACCATGAGAACAGCATGGGAAAGACCTGCCTCCATGATTCAATTACCTCCCACCAGGTCCCTCCAACACATGGGAATTCAAGATGACATTTGGGTGGGAACACAGCCAAACCATATCACTGTCCATCCTCGATCGAGTCTTTAGTAAATGTTTGACGCTGAGACAGTGGACATCTTGTGATGGTACGAGGGAGTCTCATTATTGCAGAAAATGTGGGTGATGGTATCCATAAGGGAAAAAGAGCTCAACTCTTCTGTGATCACCAGGGTGGGTGCCATGGTTGGTCTGGTCCAATTATAGAAGAGGTGGTGGCCATGGTGTTGAGAATTAAGATAGTTAAGGCTCTCAAAGGAGCTTGGTTCCCTTGATGAACCACTTGTAGGGGGACTGGAGCCTTTCCTAATTTGACTTAGTCTGTGCTCATGCCACAACTTTAATAAGCATGACTTTAGGAGGCCACTGTGTTGCTTGAGGAGGCCAGTGGCTAAGTGAGGGTCCCCTAACCCCCTTGCTGAGTTGCCCACCACCACCCTGAAGTGGGAGCCCTGATCTGCATCAGTGATATCCGGTGGTTCACAAGAGGTAATAGAGCAAATGTCACAGAAAGAGAGCACTTTCTCTACCAAGAGCCTTGGGTTGGAAGAGTCAATGGAAGTGCGGTGGATGTGTGTCTGCTCCTGCACAGCAGAAGGTGCTGGCTGTGATGGGAGAGGCCCAGTGCAGTCCATTTGCCACCAGCTGAAAGGGTGATGGCCCAGGAACAAGGGATTGCTGGCCACAGTTTTGCTTGCCTGAAGCTGTGGTGGGAGACAGCTGTGGTGTGTGGTGCCCTCTAATGTGGCTGTAGCTCTCATGATCTGGGGCTGTAGGACTCCACTCTGTCAGCACCTGAGGAATACAGAACTTGAGAGTCTGGAGTCTGTAAAAATAAGAGGATCTCACCCAAGCCCTGGGAGGTGCATCTGACCGCTAACCTTCTGGGGACAGGACATCAGGGGCTGTCAGCAGGCTCAGTCTGGAGGCCAAAGATGGCAGTCATCTCACTGTGGATGCCTCACCCTTCGAGTGGTGGAAAGTAGCCTGGGTATGTTTTTTCTGAATGCATGAGGCCTGAATCACCTGTAGGAGGACTGGAGTGTCCCCTAATTTGACCCAAACAGGTCCACGCCACAGAGGCCATTCCAGAGGCATTGGATCCAGGGCACTCACAATATGTTGGGCACAGCCCAGGAATCTGTAAAAACTGTCCCCGAGTGGGGGTTATGGCCACAGCAACCTCCCCTGCAACCGGCACCACCAGCTGTATGGCTGGGCTCAGCATACCCTCCCCTCCTATGCAGGCCCTGCTGTGATAAATGTGGGAGGTGGTTGCTGGCCAGTGGGCTCCCGGCCTGCAGGGCAGTGCTGCCTTCCCTGAGGTATGTGGACTTCCCATGTCCAACTCTTCCCATGGCCTCATCAGGTCACCAATTGTTCGGGCAATAGGGTCGCTGCTGCTATTTCTCTCTGCTTGTAGGCAGGAGCTGAATAACAGGGAAACCATGGCCTCAGCTTCCTGTCACTTGAAAGGACTTAAGTGCAAGGTTTGGCTTGTCCTACAAGTGCTGTTCCCATTTTCCCAGGGAGACATGAATGGCTGAGCCTCTGTCAGGAGGAGTCAGACATGGGGCATGGCTGGAGTCTGGGGACACAGCAGCACCAGAACCTCTCCTGTAGTGCCTATGTCTATACGGGCATTGTGTGTAGTGGTAGCCACCTTTTTAACGGGGGATAATGAGCTGCAGCTGTCAGGAAGTTTATGCCTGCAGAAGCCCATAGCCAGGATGGACGTGCTTTCTCCAGAGGCTCTGGGAGTCATGATTGGTGGTACTGAGGGCCTCTATATGAAACTCAGAACCCGGGACCTGGGCATGGCCTGAGAGACCACCTACTGAGCCAGCTGCATGCTGTATCCTGCTGTGGCCCCAGTTAAGACATGGAGGGCTTCTGGGTGACAGCATCTGTGGGCCTCTGCAGAATGGACAAGTGAGGTGTAGGTGCAGGCGGAATGTCCCAGTATGAGCAGGGCCTGCCACAAAGTGGCTGGCACCCTAATGGTGAAGACTTTGGTTTTAACTGCAAGGTGAATTTGGTGGCCCACTGAGGACCAGGTTATCTCTAGAATCTTTACAGCAGTGCGGGGCCTGAACTTTGTGTGGGTTGTGGCCCAGCCATGGTGTTGGAGGAAGCCACTAAAATGACCAGCATGGTTTTCACTTCCTTCTTCTAGGGGCTTCTGAGGAAAATGCTATCAATGTAATGCCACAAGGTACAGGGGTTCACACTGAATCACAGGAAGTCCCGGGGGCACGAGTTATGGGCAGTAGCTGGCTTACTGAGACAGCCTGAGTGCAATTTGGTAAATGTGCACTGGGTCCCTTCCAAAGTCAAAGCAAACACAGACTGCGACCCGTCTGTGATGGCAATGGGCAGAATGCATTGGCCAAGTCTCCTGCTGTGAAATGTTGTGCCCTGGGCCTTTGTATGCCCTCTGTTAACTTGACTGTATCTGGAATCAGGGCCTTAATGGTCCTGGAGGACAATCTGGTGGCTGCTCTACTTGGATTCCAGCACCACAGAGTGGCAAGCACTGTTTCCGTCTTATATTTTAGTGGAGGAGACAAACAATAGGCAAAGTTATGATGGGTATGATACACTATGCAGCCAGTGGTTATTATACAGAATAAAAGGATAACATTGAGGTGACCTGGAGTGCCCAGGTGACACGGTGTTGGGGGCAGGGTGCTGCTCAGTAGTGTCACCATGGCAGCCTCATTGTGGAGAGAACATCAGAGCAGAGGCCAGGAGGGGCTGGGTGAGTCCTGCAGAAACCTGGATGGGTCCAGGAAAAGGGAGAGCAGGTGTAGTAGCCCTGCAGCAGGAGTGTGGCCTGGCCCATGTGGCAGCCTCACCAGCAGCACCCGGAGTGGTTTCAGGAGGTCAAAGAGAACACATGCCCTGCAGGTTGCTCGAGTCAATGGTGGCTGCTGGTTCTGCCTTTTCCATCCCCAACCCAGTGTCCTGAGGTCATTCCCTCCCATGCATGGCTGGAGGGGTGGTAACTGTAGGCTGGGGGGCGTTACTCTGTGGCAGGGGCGGACTCAGTCTGTGCTGAGGTTGCACCTGTGCTTTACCTCCTTCTCGCCCACGTGACTCTCAAACTCCAACCCAAATTAGAAGAGAGGGATTCATCTCTTGTGGTCTCTTTCAGTTTTCTTTCTGGGCTGCACCAGAACCTTGGCAGAACTCTAAGGTTTAAGCAAAAAACAAACAAAAAAAACTGGTTTTGTCTAAAAATCTTTGCAACACTTTCACTTCCATCTCCATCCATGATCTCCCCAGCCTGAGTTTCCCATTCTTTTCACCAATATCGACTCCCAGGCACAGTAGACGTGGCTGAAACTCTTCTCTCATCCACACGGTCTTGAATTTCCAGGGAATATTTAAACGAGTCTGGACACTTAATAAGAGCCTCGACACCATCAACCTGGACACCATCAGAACCTTGACACCACGTTCTGGTGAAGCTGTGGGTGGGGGTGCAGGTGTGGGTGTGGGAGGAGAGAGACCTCCAGGAGCAGCAAGGATCTTCCCACACATGCTGAGGGTGTCCAGGGGCCCCAGCAGACACAGGGTGTGTGGACCTTGGGTGGGGTTCTGGTACATGATTTTGTCCTGGTAGGGAAGGGCAGTCGTGGACCGCAGTGTGCACGTTAGCATAGGGCAGGGCGGGGGCTGTGTGGGGGTGAGCTCTGAGGACCGGCCACCTCCCAGCTCTTCAGAGTGCACCACCCTGCCCCTCCCCTCAGCCCTTTGTCCACTGTCCTGCAGGGAGGGTCCTGGTGCTGCCTGTGCCACACAGCAACTCCTGGACCTGTAGATCCAGCTGGGACAGGCAGGAGCTCCGAGTCCCTGCCCTTTGTCCGTCTTTCCCAGCACCTCTCAGGCTGTCTGTGTGTCTGGTGTTGTTGCATTTTACAATATACTATGAGAGAATAAGTCCGTTGAACAGCTTTAAAAATATGGGCCCTACATCCTGCATCCGTGGCTCTTCCCAAAGAAAGGATGGTTTATCTCCGCTCCTCTTGAATCTAGTCTGGGTGATATTTTGACAAGTAAAATAATCCTGACTTAGTGCTATGTTCTCTTCTGGGATCAGATACTAATTAACTGTTATCTTTCACTTCTTCAGTATGGGATGGTGCTATGGCCTGAATATTTTTGTCCCTATGAAATCCATATGTTTACATCTTAAACCCCAAGGTGATAGCATCAAGAGGTATGGGCTTTTACCCAGTGATGAGATCAGGAGGGCACGGTCCTCATGAATGGGATTCGTGCCCTTGGAGAGGCGACCCCAGAGCACTACGTCATTCCTTCCACCATGTGAGGACTTGTCACTGAACACAGGTCCCGCTGCTCGCCACGTGCAGGGGGGATAACTGGACGGAGGTGGGGTAGAAAGAGAGCGACTTTATTAACCAAAACTACGAAGGGGGAAATGGCTGGATTCACATTACAGCAACCACTTCAAGTTTTTGGGGAGAAGACAAGAGTTTAAAAAGGGGGACTTCACATGGGAGGCATGCAGGGGTTAAGCTGGGCTTGAGGTCTTTGTGTCTTGTTTCGGTGGCTACCTTGGGTCTCTGTCCACCTGGCTCATGGGCTGGTGTCCTCTCCACAATGGCTGCGCTGTTGACTAGAGGCCTTGAGGTAATCTGTGGAATATTCCAAGATATAGTAGTCAAAATGTTAACTTAGCTCATCATGCTTTCTGACACTCGAATTCAAGACCCAACTAAGATGACTGAAAAACATCACAACTACCAAACTCAGAGAACCTGATGCAAACACGGTGCAGTGCACAAGGACAGGAGATGAGAGCAGAGGACAGGTGTGCCGGGTGCAGCCTAGGCATCAGGCTCCCAGGTAAATTATTTGATGCACATCCCCGTTGGAGAACAGCCTTTTTTTTTTTTTTTTTTTTTTTTTTTTTGACAGAGTCTTGCTCTGTCGCCCAGGCTAAAGTGCAATGGTGTGATCTCGGCTCGCTGCAACCTCTGTCTCCTTGGTTCAAGCCATTCTTGTACCTCAGCCTCCCAAGTAGCTGGGATTACAGGCTCCTGCCACCATGCCTGGCTAATTTTTGTATGTATATATATATATATATATATATATATATATATATATATATATATATATACATATATGTGTATATTTAGTAGAGATGAGGTTTTACCATTTTGGCCAGTCTTGTCTTGAACTCTTGACCTCAGGTGATCCACCCGCCTTGGCCTCCCAAAGTGCTGGGATTACAGGCATGAGCCATTGTGCCCAGCCGAGAACAGCCTTACTGATGCTTATCAGCAGTGAGGGAGGGACAGCTACATGAGAGGCTGGAAGGACAGTTGATGAGATCAGGGTTGGGGAGCTTCTTGGTTGATGTTCAGAGCTAGAGGAATTCTAGGTGCTGGCAGGAATTAGTGGGTGTCCAGCGGGTGAAACAAAGATTGTTGGAAAAAAGATTGTTGAGGGTCACTGTCATTCAAAGGTAAAAATAGTGAGAGATTGGGAGGGTGACCTGCCAGGTAATAGCAGACTGAACTCTTTTCCCAGGATTCTTAATGAGTTATTTGGCTTTCAGCAGCAAAGAAAAAAAATACACATATTCAGAAAAGGGAACAAATCATTTTCCCATCCATTACATTCTGCTTTTTCTTGTAAGCAGAGTTCAGAAAAATCAAACAGAGAAACAGAAAAGATAGCCTATGTCTTTTATTGTAAAATACAATTTCACCCGTACGTTTCAGAAATGCAAGGAAGCATTTATTGAAGACTGTTGCAAAAAAGTCAAAATGTTGCAATAGGGAAAACGGTTGTCCTACACTCTCCTAAAGCCAAAGGCAGAAGAATGTAATCCCTGCTTGGAGTTAGGGGGATAGTTCTGGAGGTCGTTAGGAGGGAAGTTGACCGGTGTGATTGGGCCATCTGTGTTGGCTAATTTGTGCTTATTGGAGTTAGGCTTTTATTCTCCTACAGAGACATGGCTGCTATACCCTTGCATAATTACATTTATAGGGATGAGGCATCTGACTTACTCTTTTGTTGTCCTACCATACGAGTGGCTCAAGGTAGAAAATCTCTTATACATCTTCAGTGAACCTAGACTCTATCTGCATCCCGGGGAACAGTTCTGGATCTCATCCAAGGCTGAGCGAGTTGCTCAGGTTGTTTGGAGACCCTCACACCTCTCCCTGCATTCTCTGTCCCTAGAGTTTGCAGCTGTCATTGCTCACCGTAGACTGCAGTAGCAGAAGCCACATGTGGTGCTCCCAGTGTGCCTTTATCCACACAGAGGAGCAGGGAGGCTCTGTCCTCATCTGCCCCTTTCCCTTGGATTGATGGATGCTTCTAAGCAAATAGGCCCGAATTCTACTCCATCCTTCTCTGTTGCAACAGTAATTTCTCTCATTTCAGTGGAGATTGACCTCCTCTTGCATATCTCTTGCCCTGATGCTATTCTCTCCATTGAACATGCTGCTCTACTCCTTTGTTAAGTGTCTCCAGGTTTTAAATATCTTTATGCTTAACCATACAATTTTTTACTGCCACTGCAAGCCAAAATAATCTCTTTTTTCTTCTAAAGTCCTAATGCTTCATTAAGCCACATATTGCCCAAGATATTTTTCTGTATTTCTGCCTTTAATGTTTTGAATTTGATTCTTAAAGGTATGGTATTACAGGAACTAGAAACAAGGACAGTCTTAACTGTGTAGTTTTCAGGTTTATTCGACAGTTTTGTAATAACAATGTGATTTTGTAATGATACGTGATGTTAGAGATTATTAATTAGTTTATTCATAATGAATGTATTGATCCCCTATGATGTGTTAGGCAATCATCTATGCACTGTGGTACGATGAGCCAAACATGCAGTTTCCCTTCTAGCATAAGAAGGCAAATGTTACAGAGAGTCAGTGAAGTGTACAGAAGGTGAGATGGTTATAATTCTAGAGTTAGCAATAAAGAGAACCAGTGGCATGGAGGTCACCAGGGGGAACTTGTTGCAATTTAAAATTGAGAAATTGAGGAAGAACACAGTGACAAAGTGAAATTTTAGCTGAGACCCCAGAGCTGGGGAGCAAGCCAGGCAGAATTTTTGGTGAAGTGCAGATGCCCTGAGATGGAGTCAGCCTGCCCCACATGACAGTTTAGGAGCATATACAGAGTTAGTTCATGACCAGAGGACTTTGAATCAGTGGTAGTGAACCAGAAACCAAAGAAGGGTGCACAGCCTTCACACCCTGAATCCTATTGGGTCCATCACCGTCACTGTCTAAACAAGGGGGATAGCTGGGACCGTTGTGTCTATCAGACCCACTGTGTCCTCCCTGGGATCTGTGTTGGGTTCCCCAGCTGTGCAGCATCTCAGTGGGGTGTGTGGACCCCTGAACTGCCTCTTCAGACAGGCAGAGCCTCAGTCTGGGGCTGACAGCTGCTTAGAATCTGCATGGGGTGGATGTGGGCAGCACCTGCTCCCTTCTCCTGGGCTCTGGGCATTTGTGGTTGGTGTTGGTGGTCACAGCAGTGTCTGGGCCGTGAGACGTCTTAGCCTGGAATGGTGAATAACCCACTAGAGACACCTTCCTTTCTTTGAAGCCTGTAATCTCTGTCCCACTCAAACTCCTTGCACCATCTTTCCAGTGACCACCCGCTACGAGTAGCCATGGCTTGAATATAGTTTCTTTTTCAAACGTGTTTTAAATTGGCCAACTGCAACTACCAGATCCAGAGTAAATACGAGGGGCTCATGCTGGACTCCTGAAAATGGTCATGTCCTGAAAGGCCATTTGTAGGACATATTCGACAAGGGTTCAAGGGTCAGTGGGAATCAGGGGAGGGAAACGGAGGACAGACAGGAGGAAAGGTCACGTCACGCCCCAGCAAGATGTCAGTCTGGCCCTCAGGGACACCGGGGTTACGCAGTGACCCTGTCCTCTCGGAGGGAAGGAGGAAGACAGGATCAGGAAGGCGCAGACCCCTCGTGTGCTGTGCCTGGTGGGGAGGCTGCAGTTGGAGGCAGGACAGCAGGGGGCGCTGTGGCCTTCCCGACAAATGCTCTGAGCATCTCAGAGGGCGCTCCTGGTTCATTCCCTTTCCCCAGGCCTGGTTTCTTGCTCACTCACTGATGTGCAGGATGTTTTGAGTATCAGAGCCTCAGTGCCCTGCAACAACAACAGGGCCGCCAAGTTCCTGATGAAATTTATTTCCTCTCTTCTCTTTTCCCCTGCGAAGCTGTATTTTCCAAACAGAATCAGGGTCTCAGTGGCTTTAAGGCAACTCAAGAGAGTGCGTGTTGCAAAGTGCAGTGGAGCATTTGTGTGTGTGTGTGTTTTCTGGGTGTGAAGACAACTTTATGGGTGTGAAATCCAGGTCTTAGTAGACGTGGCTGTAGGGTGCTCTTAATGAGGATGTCTCGGTGTGGGCTGCTGTGCTTTCTGTTCCATGCATCCCACCTTTGCTAACAACCCATTTCTCTCTTAATTAAAGTTGTTTCAGTGGATCTCCTGTAACCCTACGTTTTAAAAGGCAAATGTGTGACCTGAAGATGTTCAATAAAACTCCGATTCTTTAGCACAGAGGCTACTGATTTTCCTGGAGAAGTAACAATTTTGTGACTGCATAAACTTTAAGCTGACACTGAGTGTTTGCCCAGCACACAATGGATCCGAAGAAAATGAGGCAGAGTGAAAAGGCAGAACAGTGAACAGTGAGATTGGTGGTGACACTGGACCTTCACTTCAACTTAGGTTTGAAGCTCAAATTCCTGCTTGAAATTGCTAGAATTTTGAATTATAGTTTGTTCAAAAATTTGATTTAGGTTTCACATACATGTATCCCAAATCTGTTGACACAGACACATACCACACGTTAAAGAGGTGTAAACACAAAAGTCTTGTTAGAAGACATTTATTTGGGATGAGGAAAGGAAACTGAGGACAAGGTATAGGAGTAACAGCAATTCTCTGTAGCTCTGAAGACAAATTATGAGCTCCTTTTTCTCTCTTCTGGAAGCTCAGCTGAAGCAGTATGGGTAGCGTACTGCAGGAGCACTGCAAGTCCCTCTACGGTATTCTCCAGGACTGCAGGAATCTCATCTGCAGGTGCAGGTCAAGCCCCTCCTTGAGCCTACAGACACAGAGACAGCATCCAAAACTGAGCACCAAGGTCAGCAGTGGGTGGTAAAGGGAATCTTGGAGAAGTCACATGCTGAGTGATAGGTGACGTTGGCTGTATTAGGGCCGGTAGCACAAACAACCTCAGTCAATAGGAATAAATACACAGAGGAGTGCTGGTCTCACAGGATTTGAGACTCAGTCTCATTTGCTTTCATTTTTGCGCTCCGGCCCCATCACATACACACCTGAACACACTGTTAGGCCCATCCCGAGTCTTTAAAAGAGATTCTCTATAGACAGAGAAAAATATTCTCCTAATAATTAAGTCTACTTGTTTAGATCCAGAACGAACTAGTTAGTATGTCTCTCTGTATTTTAAACATAGTGAATTTCACAGACATATCTTGGAATGAAGTTTTGGGAGGAGAAAATCTCTTAGATTTCTTTGGTTCTCTACTCAGTTTATAGATGAGAAAATCAAGGCTCAGAGATGCTAAGTGGAGCCACCTAAGTGACATGGACCATTGAGACTCGATTCCAGACTCTGTCTCCTGTCTGTCCCTCTAGACACTGCAGCTCTGCATGCCGGCTTGTCTTACCTGAAACCTGAAGAGCAGCTCTTTCATCCCATGCAAAGGAATCAACCACTTCCTGATCATCTGCTCCAGGCTGCTCCTGGGCTGTAGCCTCATCAGTCATTGCCTGGAGTGGCTCCGCCCGAGCCTGCAGGGCCACCAGGAGAATGGCAGCAAGGAGGGCAAGGCTCCTTATGGCTGGGGTCACCTGGAGAAGAGAGAGCAGGAGCGGATGTGTGGGGAGGGAGGAGTCTGCCTAGATTTATAGCTGGGAGAAGGCTCAGAGACAAACCTTCTTGAACCTTCTCAGTGAGAGGAGGTGGACATTCGTTGGAGAGGGTGTGGATATCCATTGGCTTCAATGTTCCTCCTTTCCTTCTCTGCTCTCCCAGCTTTCATTCTAGCATGCATCTCTATGCTGAGTGTCTTAGCTGGGTTGGAGCTGATGGTGATGATGAGGACCCTGCCATGATGATGTGCTTTCATTCAGTGAATTCAGGGAATAAAAGCCTCTTACTTTCTGAAGATGGGCTCTACTCTTCTCTGGAAGTCCAGACCTGGACCCAGTGGAGTAGAGAATTAATTCATTCCATGCTTTGAAGGCATTACCACCCTCATGAAGGGGTTTTTGAGGTTACGTGGTGAGGAATCTGCTGTAGGGGCCAGGGTAGAGAGGACAATGACCTCATCAGGCTACAGGTAAAACAAGCTCAGTGACATAAAGAGTTGTCTAAGGCTAAAAATGTCTATTATTTCCATCTCTATTTAGGTGTGAGTGACAAAAATTATATATGTGTAATGTATACTACCTTATGAGTTGATATATGTATATATTTGGACCTTTATCTTGTACCACGTAGAAAAATCAAGTCCAAATGATTAGAAGACCTAAACATAGACCCGAAACCATAAAATGACGAGAGGAACAGATGAAGATAAAGCTTTGACGTTGATGTGGGTAATGATTTCTTGGCTATGATACCAAAGACACGGGCAATAAAGGGGAAAAGAGACAAGTGGAGATGCACTGAAAGCTAAAGCATCTGCACGTCAGAAAACAACCGAACAATCAACTGAGTGAAAAGCAACCCAGAAAATGAGAGAAAATATTTGCAAACCCTACATGATAGAAAGGGTAAATATCTGAAGACATAAGGAAATCAAACAACTCAATAGCAAAAAACCAATAATCTGATTGGAAAACAGACCAATGACCTGAATAGACTTCTCTCAAAAGAATGTTCTAAAGAGCTATGATCATCTCTACTGGACATGTCAA
Source organism: Pan paniscus (assembly GCF_029289425.2). Lineage (NCBI taxonomy): Eukaryota > Metazoa > Chordata > Mammalia > Primates > Hominidae > Pan > Pan paniscus. The sequence continues at coordinate 21,755,703 of NC_073256.2, forward strand.
TTGGGACACGTGTGTTTAGAAGGAAACTGCTTGACTTTCTCTGTTAACTTAGCTGGTAGCCAATGCCCCCAGCAGCCACCAGAGGTTCAGATAGATGTTCACAGCAGGGGATTCACCTGCTGGGCCCCTCTGGGGTGGCCTGGGAGTCACAGTTCAGATTGGGGGCACAGCCTCAATGTTGAAACCTCAATGTGAAAGTTTAAATTTTGTGTTATTTACAGATCCTCAAGCTAGGCAGGGTGAGCAGAGAGGGCAGACAGCAGTCCTGTGTTCCAGGTCTCATGTAGCAAGAGCATCTGTGCACATCCCAGAGAGGACTTCCCCTATTTAAAGGTCTTTGGGGATCAGGTGTCCTAATTTCCAGGGTTATTTTCTGTTGGGTACATTAAATAACTCTGGTGACAAGGACAGTTGAAAAACTTGGTGTAAAGCTTGGGTTCAAACAGGCATCGACAGAGGGACCCCTCATCTACCTTGGTCAGCCCTGGCCAGACCCAGACAGCAACCACCTATGGATTCTCCATGACTCCTAAGACATTTGAGCCCACAATGCCTATGCTGGTGGCTGAGGCTGAACTACCTGGACCGAGGGAATATTTAAAGCCACCAGGAAAGGCCAGCTTGCATAGCGTAGTATACACTCTTTAAGGAGACTAGGAAAAAAGCACCAACCTACACACTGAGGAGGGTTTGGGATTTTGTTCTCAATCAGCCTCTGCAGGCCGTGGGGTCTAACGGTCAAAACACATCAAAGCCATTCAGCCAAGCCCGTAGATGTTGGTGAACACCTGGGTGAGACTGAATACCACTTCGGCTTGTCTTGCTAAGCAGCTCAGGTTTTGTTGGACTCTCCTGAGTTAAGCAAGTACACGCAGCACGTGGTGCCCTAGAGGAGATAGTTATCTCCTTGCTTGGCAATTAGATGCCTTAAGGCTAAAGAATTGTCTAGGAGTAAGAGTTAAAGTGTTTTCAGTAATCTTAAGGTGGGATGAGGCATCTCAGGTCTCTAGGTGTGATTGCTGTTCTAGAGCAGTGGGGTCGCTGTCACTCTGAGGAAGCAGTGAGTTCCTGATCTCTAGCAGGCCCAGGAATTTCACCATTTGAGGAAGTGGCCCTGGTTTCATCCCAGCAGAGGAACAAATTAGAGCTCTTTGAGGAACTGGAACCAGGAGATGGTTTTAGGTTCTAGGGCATTAGTAGGTGCCCTGTGAGGGCCCAGTGGATGTGGATATAGACAGAAAATCTGCAGGGGTGGGCGTGTATGTGGGGAAGGTCCAGTGGTTATGGGAACATCCAGTGACCTGCAGAAGTCAAACCTGGACCAGCCTCCTGCACACAGAACACTCCAATCCATAGGCATTTTCTCAGTAACACATGAGAGAACTATTATTGGGAGAGCTGTTTAGATTTGGGTGTGGAATTGTTACACACAGGTCTCAGAAGCCCAACTTTTTGCCTAACTTGTAGGGCAGCTCCACGATCTGACCTAGTCCTTTGGTTTCTTTGCTGTTGGAGATATAGCTAATGGGGTTACTCTGAAGGCAAATGGTGATCTCACAAAACACCATCGTATTGGGTCATCTGCAGATAGGAAGCGGTATGGCAAGGGTCGGGGTATGTGCCATAAACCAGCGCCATGTGCTGGGGTAGGCAGTGCAGCAGTAAGGAGTAAGGAGTATCATATACTAGTAAGGAGAGGCTGCTTTGCTGGTGACCCCACAGTCAAGGCAAGTTTCCTTGGTGTCTCCAATTCCAGCAAGGCCATTGCCTCCCTTGACGACCCCTTGGGCAGGGGCGATATTGTCTGAAGCCATGGCCATTCCCATGGGGGTGGCCTTCCCAGGTGGCCACCCATGAAGGGAAGTGGGGGTCTGGGCATTTGCTTTACTGCTGCTGTTGCACAGGCTGTTAGCCCTGTGGGTCTTCAGGGAAGCATTCAGCGAAAGCTTGAGCCGTGTTTTCCTTAGTGGTGTAGGACGTTTCCATCCAGAACTCTTATACATCAGAGCACATGCATATCCTTGAGCCTGTGATCATTTTGGAAGCTGTCTTTGCATGTGAGGTTCCAATGTGCAAGCTGCAGTCTGGGTTTGTGCTGTGGCGTTGTTAGACGGTTTGAATTCACAGCTGGCATTGGCAGGGCCACCTGCTGGTTTTTTTTTTTTTTTAGACGGAGTTTCACTCTTGTTGCCCAGGCTGGAGTGCAATGGCGCGATCTTGGGTCGCCGCAATCTCTGCCTCCCGGGTTCAAGCGATTCTGCTGCTTCAGCATCCTGAGTAGCTGAGATTACAGGCATACACCACGATGCCCGGCTAATTTTGTATTTTTAGTAGAGATTGGTTTTCTCCATGTTGGTCAGGCTGGTCTTGAACTCCTGACCTCAGGTGATCCGCCAACCTTGGCCTCCCAAAGTGCTGGGAATACAGGTGTGAGCCACCTGCCGGTCTTTAAAATGTTATTTGTGATTGTGAAGGCTGCTGGTGTTTAAGCTTGATGCCAATGGACCCATTCAATATCTAAGGATTGAGTTGCCTGCCTTGGACAGAGGTCAGGTGGCATTTGAGGCACAGCCCTCCTAGCATGGGATTCCAGCACTTCCCAGCTTTCCAGCGTGGGATACAAGTTCTGACCAGGGCAGTCATGTTCTAGCAGCTTTTGGGCTTTGGATCCTGAGTCTGACAGTAGCTCCACAAGCCATGGGAACATAAGATACCAAGCAAGACCAACCATAAAGAGCACTGACATTTTATCACTCAGGGCTTTGATATTGACATCGATTATGGTGTGAGCTTTCACCAGCGTTTCTTCAGAGTCTTCCTCCACCATTGACACAGGCTACATTTGGGAATGATACTTCCATGTGATCATCAGCTAATGTAGTCTATGTCCACTAGTCTGAAGGCTTCTCTTTGTTTAGTGACTCAGTCTGTGCCCTTTTTGAGTCTTGGAGCAATAATCCCTACTACCTCCAGGGAGGGGTGAGTGGGAGACATTAGCTAAGTTTCAAAGTAGTAAGAACTGGAGCTTCTGCTGGAAGCTGCACGTCAAGATGGGAGGTGTGGTGTAGCAGAAGCACTGTGGCCCTGCTGGGTACCAGTGGGCCTGGGCCGCCAGTCCTTAGGGACTCACAGCTTACTATCCATCCACAATCTGTTTTCCAGTAAATGTATGATGCTGAGACAATGGACCTCTTATCACAGTATGAGGAGTTATCATTACTGGAGCAAATGTGAATGATGTTATCTGTAAGGGAAAATGAACCTGACTCTTCTGTGATTACCAAAGTGTTCACCATGGTGGGCCTAGCCTAATTGTAATGAGGCACTGGTGGCCACAGGGTAGAGAGTTAAGAAAGTTAGGACTCTCAGAAGGGGCTTGGTCCCCTTGGGGTTTCATGCCACAACTTCAATAAGAATGACTTTAGGAGGCCACCGTGCTGCTTAGGGAGGCTGGTGGCTTGGGGGCAATGGGCCAAGTGAGAGTCCCCTAAACCCTCATGCTGTGATGCCCATTCCTATGTCAGCACTGCTGCCTTGAAGTGGGAGCCTAGGTCTTGATCAATGATATTGGGTGGTTTCCAAGAGGGAAATGTCACAAAGCAAATGTCACAGCAAGACAGCACCTGCTACACCAAGGGTCTTGTGTTGGAAGAGTTGATGGAAGTGCAGGGTTGTGTGTCTGCTTCTGCACGCAAAGGTGCTGGCTGTGTGGGAGGGGCCCAGTGAAGTCAATGGGCTGAAAGGGTGATGGCCCAGGAACAAGGGAGTGCTGGCCACAGCCTGTGTTAACCAGGGCACGGCATCTGCAGTTGAGCATCCCTTGCTTGGCTGGAGATCTGGTGAGAGGCACCAGTGGCCTAGGGTACCCTCTAAAGTGGCCACAGCCTCCAGCGTCTAAAGTTGGGGGGCGCGACTTTGGTTTGAGGGCCAGGATGCCATTCTCTCCACTGCAGATGCTGCTCTACACCTTCTTCTAATCTATTCACATTTTCAATATCTCATGTTTCACCATGAAATTCACCATTGAAAATTCACATTTTCAATATCTCATGTTTCACCATGAAATCCTTTATTGCCACTCTAAGACAAAATGATCTCTGTCTTTCTCCTAAAGTCCTAATGCTTCATGAAGCCACATTTTACCCAGGATATTGTTCTACATTTCAGACTTCAGTGTTTTTGATTTGTTTCTTAAAGGTTTGCTATCACAGGCACTAGACACATGGACTGCCTTACCTCAGTAGGTTTCAGTTTTTTCCTATATAGTTTAGTGATGATAATAGAATTCTATATAATTACATGATATTGGTTATAATTAATTTATCCATAATGAATTTGTTGATCCCCTACTATGTATTAGGCAGTTATCTACGCACTGTGGTATAACGATAAGCAAAACATGCTGCTCACCTTCTATTGCAGGGAGAGAAATGTTACAGATGGTAAGTGAAACGTACAGAAGGTGAGATAGTTACAATTCCACAGTTAGCAATAAAGAGAACAAGAGGGATGGAGGCCACTAGGGGAACTTGTTGCAATTTAAAATTGAGAAATCGAGAAAGACCTCAGTGACAAGGTGAAATTTTAGCTGAGACTCCAGGTCTGGGCAACCAGCTGGTGCCCTTCGGGGTGCAGTGCAGATGCCCCGAGATGGAGTCAGCTCGGCCCCCATGACAGTTTGGAACAATATGGAAAGTAACTTATGATCGCATGATTTTGAATCAGTGGCAGTTATTAGAAACTAAGGAAGGCTCCTGCACTTCCAACGGTGAATCCCAATATGTTTCCGTCACTGTCTCAACAAGAGGAAGAGCTCAGACCATTTCTCTGTCACACACAGACTTACTGTGTCTTCCCTGGGACCTGTATTGAGTTCCCCAGCTGTGCGGTGTCTCAGAGGGGTGCCTGGACTCCTGAGCTGCCTCTTCAGATAGGCAGAGCCTCAGTCTGGAGCCACGGTCTGCTCAGAATCTGCATGGGGTGGGCGTGAAAACACCTGCATTCTTCTCCTGGGCTCTGGGCATTTGTCGTTAATGTTGGTGGTCACGGCAGTGTCTGGGCCATGAGACGATTTAGTCAGAAATGGTGAATAACCCACTTGAGACACCTTCCTTTCTTTGAAGCCTGTAATTTTTCTATCCCAGTCAAACTCCTTAGGACCTTTTAACAGTGACTACCTGCTAAGAGTAGGCATGGTTTGAATATAGTTTTTTTTTTTTCCAAACATGTGTTTTGAAATCACTGACTGCAACTACACGATCCAGAGTAAATATGAGGGGCTCACACTGGACTCCCCCTCTGGGCTGGGGGGTCATGTCCTGAAAGGACATTTGCAGGACATATTGGACAAGGGTTCAAGGGTCTGTGGGAATCAGGGGAGCGAAAGAGAGAACAGACAGGTGGAAGGGTCACATCTCATCCCAGCAAGATGTCAGCCTGGCCTCAGGTACACCAGGGTTAGGCAGTGACCCTGTCCTCTTGAAGGGAGGAGGAAGACAGGATCAGGAAGGCGCAGACCCCGCGTGTGCTGTGCCTGGTGGGGAGGCTGCAGCTGGAGGCAGGACAGCAGGGGGCGCTGTGGCCTTCCCGACAAATGCTGTGAGCATCTCAGGGCGCTCCTGGTTCATTCCCTTTTCCCCAGACCTGGTTTCTTGCTCACTCACTGAAGTGCAGGATGCTTTGGGAATTAGAACCTCAGCGCCCTGCAGCACCAGCAGGGACTCAGGTTACTTGGAGAACTCTCGTCCCTCTCTTCATTTTTCCTGATGCCTTAGAAGCAGTATTTTCCAGGCAGAACCAGATTTTCTGCAGCTTTAAGGTAACCCAAGAGAGTGCCTGCCACCCAGTGCAGTGGAGCAATTGTGTGTGCGCATTTTCTATGTGTGCAGACAACTTTGTGTGTATGAAATCTAGATTTTGGTGGATATGGCTGGAAAATACTCTTAATGAGGACATCCCAGAGGGGTGCCTCTGTGCTTTCTGTTCTACTCATCACGTCTTTGTAACAGCCAGTTCCACTTTAATTGAATTGTTTTTTTTCCCATGGAGCTGATACCACGTCAGGTCTAAAAAGCAGGTGTACGATCCAGAACTGCTCAGGGAAACTCAAACACTTCTGGAAAGAACGTGCTGGCTTTTCCTGAGGAGTAGCAGTGTTATGGCTATATAAGCTTGAAGCTGACAATAATGATGGTTTATGGAACACGTAAGCATTATCTTTGCATGAATCCAATCAAAATGAGGCAGAGTGAAAAGGCAGAGCAGTAGATGGGGAGATGAGCAGCATCATTTGAGCTTTCCTAGCAATGTGTGTCTGAAGCCTTTGTTCATCTCCAATATTCCTAGAATTGGAACTGGCTTTTGTTTAACATGTAGAATTTACTGTTCTGGTACTTGCATCCCACGGTCTTGACTAAGACACATATCAAACATTAAAGAGGTGCAAACACAAAACTTGCTACAAGGACTTTATGAGAGATGAGGAAAGGAAGCTGGGGACCAAGTACAGTAGTAATGAAAGTTATCTTCTAGGTCTGAAAGCTAGTTATGAACTTACTTTCTTCTGTTCCACAAGCTCAGAGGAAGCAGAATTTGTAGTGAATCTCACCGGAGGTGCAGGTTCCATAGTTGCGTTCTTGAAGATGATAATCTCTTATTCTGCAAGAGCATCTCAAGAAGGTTCTTGGGCCTGGGGATACAGAGAGCATCAGGCATTAGGACTGGGGTCAGATGTGGGTGGTAGACAGAATCCCCGTGCAGTTACCTGCTGGGCTGATTGCGTTAATCACGGTGGCCCCATCAGAGCAGCAGCAAGATCAGCCGAATCAGTAGGAATCAATGTACACAGCAGTGCTGCTCACAGGCAGCATTAGAGACGCATTCTCATTTGCTCACCTTTTTGTAGTCCTGCTCCATCACCGAGGCATCTGATCACACTCATAGGCCTGTTGCTAGTTTCTAAAACTCTTCTAATAGACAAAGTGAAACATGTTTCTTCAAGAGTGGGCTCTCATCAATGATGCAGGGAAGATGGCCCAGTATGTTTCTGCAGAGCATAAAATAAGTGTGCTTCTCAGAATTGTCATAGAATCAAAAATCTTTGGAGAAAAGTCATCCCTGGAGTATCATCTGGTTCTTTCCTTTTAGTCTACACATGAGGAAATTGAGGCCTGGGGAGGTGATCACCTAAGAGAAAGAGCCAGCTGTTGGGTCTGATTCTAGAGGGGCCTGGTTTTCCTCTCTAGACTCCTAGCTCTGCAATGCTGGCGGCTCTCACCTGAAACTCTAAAACCTGAGCTTGTGTCCCCAGTGAAGGAGATGGCAAAGTCCTGGTCGTCTGCCCCAAGCTGTTCCTGGGCTGCAGCCTAGTCAGCTCTTGCCTGGAGTGGCTCAGACAGGGCCTGGAGGGGCACCAGGAGAATGGCAGTGAGGAGGGTGAGGGTCCTCATGGCTGGGGTCATCTGGAGGAGGGATAGCAGGAGGGGATGTGTGGGGAGTGAGGAGCAAGCCTGGATTTATAGCTCTACTGGGAGAAGGCCTGAGACAGATGCTGCAGTGACAGGAGGTGGAGCTTGTGATTGGTTGTGGCAGGGCTACCCTTGCCCTCCAGGTCCCTTTTGTGTTCTGGTGTTTTCCCAGCTTTCATCATAGCTTCAGGCTTTATGTTTAGTGTCTGGACTGGATCCAAGCTGATAGTGAGGCTGAGTACCCTTATTTATTTTTCTGTTTACAATCTACTTGAATATTTTCTTTTTGATATTGAAAAATGTAAAGAAACCATGATTTCATTCATTAAGTTGGGGAACAAATGCCTCTTATTTTCTGAAGATGGGCCCTGCCACAGTCTGGAGCCCCAGATCTGAACCCAGTGGCATAGAAAATTAATGCATTGGAGAATTCAGGGACATTTCCACCCTCATGAAGAGGTTGTAGGGTGTGTAGCCTCCTCCTGGGGCCGGTGTGAAGAGGACAAAACGACTTCATCAGGCTACAGGTGAAATGAGCTCATTAGGATACTAGGTCAAGAATAAGTAAAACTAAAGCCAAATGGTAGGTTAATTTCAATAAACAAATGTCATTTGGACAGATCAGGTAAAATTTGTACCATTAACATATCTGTACTTTAAGAAATATCGAAACAATTGACATGCCTATAGCCCTCTTCTAGGATCTTTGTGATTGTTTTAATTATAAAATCTTAAATCATGCAGACGGAACAACAGGTAGAAAGGGTAATAGGCTCCCATCTGTTCCCCAGCCCTGCAGCTCTGCTCTTGGAAACCACCATTTCCCAGTTTTACACATTCTTCCACACTTGCTTTTTCCCTCTAATGCTGTGTCTTGTACACTTTGTATATCAAAACACATCAAGCTTCAACGTTACAATTATACCCTATACTTTTCCAGCGTTTGCACATGCCATCACTTTACTATTTTTATACTGGGAAAATAGTGTCAAATTGTCATAATTTGTATATTTCTAAGCTTTGCCATGACAATTTTAAACAGCAATGAATATAATTTTGTAGACATCAGTTTGCCCATAAGTGACAATATCTTTTGAATATGTCTTTAGAAGTAGAATTCTGGGTTAAAGAACGTGTCTTAAATATTTTGAATTTATTGTTACATTGTCCTCACTAAAGATTGTCCAATACAGTGAAACAAAAATCACTCCAACCATCGCTGTGCCCAGTGGAATTTCTTTTAGAAGGCCCTGTTTGGTGCAAACGTAATTCCAGTTTTTGCATTGTTGGAATTTGCCATTTGATATTGGAATACATTCTTAAATAAATGTGGTTATATTATAGACCATTTTAATGCACATTGCTCACTTTATTTTTTTTTTTTACTAATGACTTATTAGTTTCTGTCTATTTTATATTTATTTTACACTATGGAAATGATGTTAGACAAAAAGCAAATTCCAGCAATATTCTTAGTTGAATTCAAAATGGGTCATAAGGCAGTGGAGACAACTCTCAACATCAACAATGCATTTGGCCCAGGACATTGCATTGTGGCCCACTGCACGAACCAACTTACAGTGCCGTGGTGGTTCTGGAAGTTCTGCAAGGGAGACGAGACCCTTGAAGATGAGGAGCATAGTGGCCGGCCATTGGAAGTTGACGACAACCAATTGAGAACAATCATTGAAGCTGATCTGCTTACAACTACACAAAAAGTTGCCAAAGAATTCGACATCAACCATTCTGCAGTTGTGCAGCATTTGAAGCAAATTGGAAAGGTGAAAAAGCTAAATAAGTGGGTGCCTCACGAGCTGACAGAAAATAAAAAAAAGTCGCTTTGAAGTGTCTTCTTCTCTTATTCTACGAAACAACAACAAACCATTTCTTTATCAGATTGTGATGTGCAACAAAAAGTGGATTTTATATGACAACCAGCGGAGATCAGCTCAATGGTTGGACCAAGAAGAAGTTCCAAAGTACTTCCCAAAGCCAAACTTGCGCCATAAAAAGGTCATGGTCACTGTTTGGTGGTCTGCTGCCTGTCTGATCCACTACTGATTCAGCTTTCTGAATCCCTGAGAAACCATTACATCTGAGAAATATGCTCAGCAAATCCATGATATGCATCAAAAACTACAAAAACTACCATGCCTGCAGCCGGCATTGGTCAACAGAAAGGGCCCAATTCTTATCAATGCAACACCCGACAGCATGTCACACAACTAATGCTTCAAAAGCTGAACGAATTGGGCTACGAAGCTTTACCTCATCTGCCATATTCACCTGACCTCTCGCCAACCGACTACCACTTCTTTCAGCATCTGGACAACTTTTTTTGCAAGGAAAATGCTTCCACAACCAGCGGGATGCAGAAAATGCTTTCCAAGAGTTCATTGAATCCAGAAGCACGGATTTTTATGCTACAGGAATAGACAAACTTATTTCTTGTTGGCAAAAATGTGTTGATTTTAATGGTTTCTATTTTGATTAACAAAGCTGTGTTGGAGCCTAGTTATAATGATTTAAAATTCATGGTCCAAAACTGCAATTACTTTTGCACCAACCTAATTTTTACCAATTGTCATTGCCCTTTCTTCCTGCCTATGTTTAGGGCAGCAATATGTTCCTCTAGGAATACTTGACGTCTTAGACTCTCTTGCAGCTCAGTGACAGCTCTGTTCTGAGCAATAAAAGATAATCCCTAAGAGGGGTAGTCTTTAAAATAATGAAATAAATTTCTGTTTTCATGTTATAATTTTCCATTATTGTTTTATGTGGTCTTACTTTTTTCTTCTTGGATCATGGAAGCACTTGGACTTGCAGAAACAGCTGTCTTTTTACCATGAAGAAGACAATTCCTCCATATGGATGGAGGAGCAGAAAGATACAAGACTGTTTGGTTCTTGAGGCCATGGTTGAGATACTGCATCCACTCCTCTTTGCCCACCTCTGGTTGTGTCACGACTTAGGAGAAACATGATCTGGCCTTTGAAATCCACTGTTTATTTGGGTTTCCTGGTCTTTGTGGATGAAAGCAGCTGGTACATGCATTATAGAGCTTTTTAAATCTTTTCCAACGTGATAAGCAAAATTTGATATCACAGTGGAGTCTTGGTTTGCATTTTTCATGTAAATTAGGCTCAAGAGGATTTAATGCCCAAGAAGCACTTGTATTTATTTTTCCTGAAGTGCTTTTTTTTTTTAAACCTTCTTGGCCTATTTATTTTTATTGACTGGTAGCATCTGTTTATATAGTTTGAAATTAACACTTTGTCATGTGTATTAGAAATATTTTTAGTTTGTCATTCTCTATAGGGTTTCTTTTGATGTGTAGTTATTTTTATGTAGATTTAAAATTTATTTGTTGCTTTCTGAGTTTTGTGTCTTTCCCACTTAACTTTGTAAAACTCAGTCTTGCATGTGTTCGTTCATGCTCTGCGCTATGAGTCAGGGTTGCCTTTCCATCTGCTGCCACCCTCCCTGAGGAGGCTGTGCTGTCCCAGGGAGGGCTATCAGGATCCATACCAACTGGACGTATGAATGGCACATACAGAGGCCCAACAAGTGTGTAGGAAACATGGCCGTAGATGAAGCTGCTAGATCAGAGAAACATCAAAGCGACATTGTAGCAACAAAGGTGCTCTGTGTGGTCTGTTTCACCTCTTCTGTCCCACTGTGCTGTGCCTCAGTCTTCCCCAAAGTACACACATTTCAGTGTAAGCACAGAATTCCATTTCTGAAGGCCCTTATCTCTGATCTTGCACCTGACTGACTTATACACACAGGAAGCCCATGTCTCTTCCCTCCTCAGAGACATTCAGATCCTGCTTCTGCACAGGAGGGGCTGGATCCCAAGATGAATTGCAGTCTTGGGGACCTGTTCTTGCTACAATCTCATGCACCTGTAGACCCCGATGGGTGCATCCTGCTGGCCATATCATTATCTCCAGTCTGTGGAGAGGTCAACAGTACTCCTAGCCACCATTTTCTGAGAGCAATAAATCTCTTTACTCAGTAATGATGATCAATGGGAATTCTGACTGGTGGCGTCTGGTAATAAACTTGACTTCAGCTACTTAAAGGATGTGGACCAAAAGATCAGATCCCAGATGCTTCACATGAAATCCCAAAGGAGGGGCTTTACAAAGGCTTGTGCCGATGAGAGCCTGTGATGCTCATGTAAGACCCTCAGTCAGCAAATATCCCTTGAGCATCAGCAGCTGTCAGGTTCTAGGCTCAGAACACAAATAACCCAGCAGCTTACAGAAGCCAGCACTGCAGAATTCAGAGGATAGAGAGTATAGGGTATGAATGAAGTATATGGAATTTGGCATCAGTCTTGTTGCTCAATCATTTTTGACTTTGATTAAGGTAAATAATCTGTCTAATGTTCATTGTCTCCTTAATGTATATTTCTGAAAAAAATATTTAATGGTAATTGAGAGTTAATAGGATTAATGTATTAGTTATTATAATGGATGGATATTTCTTAGTAATCAGTTCATATTAGCTAATATTAGTATATTAAATCTTTTTGTGTTTTGAGAATACTGTCTGGCCTATAGGAGTTATCCAATTAATAGCACTTTTATGATGTCACACAATGCTGCCTTCAACCCATCATAAATGGGAAGAATGCATTAGTATTCTCATTTTACAGAATACTATAGTTTGATCCATAGGATTAAAGTGTTGCCTCCAAGGATAAAGGTCCAGTATCGTCAAAGCTAGGCTGGAATCCCAGGCCCCTTTTTCCAAATCCCTTCATGTGCTTATGGCATGGGTCCCCAAGCCCTGTGCTGAGGAGCAGTACCGGTCCATGGCCTGTTAGGAACCGGGGCACACAGCAGGAGGTGAGCGAACATTACCGCCTGAGCTCTACCTCCTGTCAGATTAACGGTGACATTCGATTCTCACAGGAATGTGGACCCTATTGTGAACTGTGCACTCGAGGGATCTAGGCTGTGTGCTCCTTATCAGAATCTAACTAATGCCTGATGATATGAGGTAGAATAGTTTCATCCAGAAACAATCCCTCGGCACCCCCACCCATGGAAAAATTGTCTTACACCTGTCATTGGTGCCAAAAAACGTGTCCCCAGTAAGTGCCTAACTAAAGTCAAGTGACACTGTGGAGCAGTAGAGGCTTCATGTCCTTCTTGAAGGAGGACAGGACTGGGGCAAGGAGAGAGGTGAGAGATTAAGTTCCAAGTGTGGAGAACAGTGTGTAGAGGAAATGTATGAAGACATTCAGTAGGACGCTGTGTAGACTGTGCTCACTGAAGGAAGGTTGTAAACATGGGGAATGGCAAGTGAGTTTAGACTGGAAATTGTGGATGAGAAGATTCCTGGAGATTTTCTAGATACAGCTTCACATCTTAAGGATGAGGGCTTAAGAATAGAAGGGGGTGAGTGGAAATGAAACTGCCAAGCACACTTTTCTTTGTGCTTCCATGCCCTGTAGGGATTCAGAGCCTCACAGTGGAAGCCCTACAATGAGACAGGGATGCTATGTCTTGGGATAATCACATTGTGAAAACATGGCCCACCTCTGACTTATTCTTTATCGTTCGATCACATGAGTGGGTTCTTTAAAATGCCTAGTAGGTCTTCAGTGTACATACAGAGTTTGTGTTTTCAATAATGATTTCGGGGTCTTATTTGAGGCTGCGAAAATTACCCTGGTTGTCTGGAAACCCTCACATCTCTCCCTGCATTCTCCGTCCCTAGAGTTTGCTGCTTTCATTGGCCACCCTGGACTGCAGTAGCAGAAGCCACATGTGGTGCCCCCAGTTGAGGACGATGGGATGCTCCGTCCTCATCTGCCCCCTTCCCTTGGATTGATGGATACTTCTCAGCACGTCGGCCGGAATTCTGCTCTACTCTTCTCAGTTGCAAAAGCAATTCCTCTAAATTCAATGGAGGTCTCTCTGACCCTGCATACTTCTTGTCCCAATGCCATTTTCTTTACCTAGAATACTGCTCTACCTCTTCTTTTTAATGTATTGAATTTTTCAATATCTTGTATGTTTCAGTTAAAGATATATCATAAACTCTTGTCTCGCCACTACAGGCCAAAATGGCTAGTTCTTCATTAGAAGGTAGTGATGCTTCACAAAGCCATTTTTTACCCATGATATTCTCCTGTTAGTTTTAAATGATTTTTATTGATTTTTAAAGCAATGCTGTCACATGGACTAGGCACATGGGTGCTTTATCCCCATAGGTGTCAGGTTTATTCTATGAAGTTTTGTAATAACAATCTGATTTTGTAATAATATGTGATGTTAGATATGACTAATTAATGTAATCATAATGAATTTGCTGATCCTCTACTATTTATTAGGGAGTCGTCTATGTACTGTGGCCCAACAATGAGTAAAACTTGCAGCTCACCTTCTAGAGTAGGGAGGCAAACATTACAGAAAGCAGGTGAAATGTACAGAATGTAAGATGGTGTGAAACTCTACAGTTTAAAATAAGAGAAGAAAGGGATTGAGGTTTCCAGGGGGAACTAGTTGCAATTTAAAATTGAGAAATCAGTAAAGCCCTCAGTGACAAAGGGAAGTTTTAGCAGAGACTCCAGGATCTGGGGTGCAAGAAAGGTAGACTTCTGGTTGAAGTGCAAAAGCCGTGTGAGGGAGTCAGCCCAGCCCAGCGGACAGTTAGGAGCAATATGCAGAGTTAAAGCAAGCACCATGTGACTTCAAGTCAGTGGCAGTTATAGGAACCTAAGGAATGTTGTCTGGCCATTGCATTCTCAATCTTAATGTGTGTCCTTCCTTGTCCAAAGAAGAGGTAGAGCTGGGACCATTTATGTGTCAGACATAGACTCATCTATAGTCCCTAAGATCTGTATTGAGTTCCCCAGCCATGCAGCATCTCAGTGGGGTGCCTGGATCCCTGAGCTGCCACTTCAGACAGGCAGAGCCTCAGTCTGGGGCCGAGACCTGCTCAGAATCTGCATGAGGTGGACGTGGGGAATGCCTACTCCCTCCTCCTGAGGTCTGGGCATTTGTGGTTGGTGTTGGTGGCTTCCCCATCCATGCAGTGTCTCAGTGGGGTGCCTGGACCTCTGAGCTGCCTCAGCACCCTGCAACAACAAGAAGGCTACGATTTTCCCAGTGAAATGCTTTCCCTCCCTCATCACTTATCTCCTATGAAGCTGTATTTTCCAGGCAGATTCAGTTCTCAGAAGCTTTAAGGCAACACAAGAGAGTGCCTGTTGCAAAGGGCAGTGGAGCATTTGTGTTTGTGCATTTTCTGGGTGTGAAGAAGAGTCTATGGGTGTGAAATCCAGGTCTTAGTAGACATGGCTGGTGGGTGCTCTTAATGAGGACATGCCAGTGTAAGCTGCTGTGCTTTCTGTTCCATGCATCCCACCTTTGCTAACAACACATTTCCCTCTTAAAGAAAGTTTTTTCCATGGATCTCATGTAACCCTATGTCTTAAAAGGAAAATGTACAATTTGACATTGTTCAGTGAAACTCCAATTCTTTAGCACAGAGGATGGTGGTTTTCCCAGAGAAGTAACAATTTTGTGACTGCATGAACTTTAAGCTGACACCGATTGTTTGCCCAGTACATGGGAGCTCTTTGAGTGGATCCAGAGAAAATGAGACAGAGTGAAAAGACAGAGCAGTGGATGGGGAGATTGGTGGTGTCATATGGGCCTTCTTTTCAATTACAGTCTGAAGCCCAAACTCCTGCTTGAAATTCCTAGAATGTGGAATTTTGTTTTGTTTAAAAACTTAGGATTCTGGTAGGTGCATGCCAAGTGTCTTGAGACACAAAGACACATCAAATGTGAAAGAGATGTAAAGACAGAAATCTTGCGATAAGGTATTTATTTAGGATGAGAAAATGAAATTAAGGACAAGGTACAGGAATAACAAGAATTTCTTTTACTCTCAGACTAAATAATGAGCTTATTTTTCTTGATTCTGCAAGCTCAGCAGCAGCAGATCCGGTATAATCTACCAGGAAGGGCACAGGACCCAAAGCGACATTGAAAGAAATGGCAAATTCCTCATCTGCAAATGCACCTCAAGCCTCTCCCTGAGCCTGGGGACACAGGGACAGCATCAGAAATGGATCACCAAGGTCAACAGTGGGTTGTAAAGGGAATCTTGGAGAAGTCACGTGCCAGCTGATGAGTGATGTTGTCTGCATTAGGGCCGGTAGCATGAACAACCTCAGTCAATAGGAATAAATACACAGAGCAGTGCTGGTCACACAGGATTTGAGACTCATTCTCATTTGCGCTCATTTTTGTGCTTCTGCCCCATCACACACACAGCTGAACACACTCTTAGGCTTGGCTCTACTTTTTAAAAACCATTCTATAGATACAGTAAAATATTCTCCCTATAATGAAGTCTACTTGTTTAGATCCAGAAAGAAGTAGTCAGACCATCTCTTCATATCTTAAACCTACTGAGTTTCACAGGCATATCTTGGAATCAAGTCTTTCCTTTTTATTTATTTTTTCTAAAGTGAAAGGATTATTAAGAAAGTAAAAGAGTAAAATAATGGCTACTCTCCAGGCAGAGCAGCCTTAAGTCTTTAAAGACAGAAAACCTGTTAGATTTATTGGGCTCTCTATTCAATTTATAGATGAGAATACGAAGGACCAGAGATGCTAAATGAAGCCACCTAAGTGACATGGACCACTGAGACTCGATTCCAGACTCTCTCTCCCGTCCAACCCTCTAGACTATGCAGCTCTCTGCATGCCGGCCTGTCTCACCTGAAAGTGGAAGAGCAGCGCTTTCATCCCATGTAAAGGAAACAGACACTTCCTGATCATCTGCTCCAGGCTGCTCCTCGGCTGCAGCTTCATCAGCTCTTGCCCGAAGTGGCTCCGCCTGAGCCTGCAGGGCCACAAAGAGAACGGTGGCAGTGAGGAGGACAAGGGTCCTCATGGCTACAGAGACTTGGAGGAGGGAGAGCAGGAGCAGATGTGTGGGGAGAGAGGAGTTAGCCTGGGTTTATAGATCTGCAGAGAGAAGGCTCAGAGACAAGAAACTTGGAAACTTCTCAGTGAGAGGAGGTGTGCATTTCACTGGGAATTGTGTGGGATCCCTTTGGTCTCAATGTCCCTCTTTTCCTCCTTTGATCTCTCAGCTTTTATTGTAGTGTGAATCTCTATTCACACTAGAAAGTGTGAGTAGATGGAGCAGGTGTTTGGAGAAGATGGTGAAGATGAGGATCCTGGCATGTTTTTCATGTTTCTCACTTCATTACATATTTACTTTTTAATAACCAAAAGATAACAGCAGTGCTTTCGTTCAATAAGTTCAGGGAGCAAATGTGTCATTTTCTGCAGATGGCCCCAGTACTCCCTGGAGGTCTACACTCTGGCAGCAGGCATAAATTCCTATCAAGTGAAGAGCCATTTGTTGCAGGCATCAAGGGCGTGACCACCCTCATGAAGTCATGGGGTGAGTAGTCTCCTGTAGGAGCCAGTGTGAAGAGGACCATGACCCTATCACGTGATAGGTGAAATGAACACAATGACATCGAGGTAAAAAGTTCATCCACATCCAAAAGAAATTTTTCCAGCTCTACTGAGATATGAATAGGAATTAAAAATGGTATAAATCTACTGTATACTGTGTTAGGATTTCATGTTCATATACATGTGGTTTTTTATCATATACTGCATACACAAATCAACTCAAAATGTTTTGAAGACCCAAACATAGACCTGAAACCGTAAAATGACGAGAGGAACATATGAAGATAATGCTTTGACATTGATGTTGGTAATGATATCTTTGCTATGGCAGCAAAGACACAGGCAATGAAAAGAAAAATAGACAAGTGGGGCTGCATTGAACATTAAAGCATCTGAATGGCAAAAATCAAAAAGACAAACAACTGAGTGAAAAAGTGACCCAGAACATGCGAGAAAATATTTGCAAACCCTAAGTGGTAGAAGGGGTAAATATCCAAATACATAAGTAAGTCAAACAACTCAATAGCAAATAACAAATAACCTGATTGAAAAACAGGCCAAGGAGCAGGATAGGCTCCTCTCAAAATAAAATAATGTTTCAAGGAGCTACTATTGTCTCTGTTAGACATGTCAAGTAGGACACGTGTATTTCGAAGGAAATTTCCTGAGTGTCTCTATTAACTTAGCTCGTAGCCAATGCCCCAGGCAACCACCAGAGGTTCAGAGAGAAATGCACAGCAGGGGATTCACCCACTAGGTCCCTCTGGGGTGGTCCAGGAGTCACAGGTCAGACTGGGGGCACAGCTTCAATGTTGAAACCTCAATGTGAGAGTTTAAGGTCTGTGTTACTTACAGCTCCTGAAGTTAGGCAGAGTGACCAGAGAGGGCAGACAGCAGTCCTCTGTCCCTGGTCTCCTGTAGCAAGAGCAGCCGTGCACAAACAGAAGGGGACTTCCCTATTTAAGGGTGATTTGGGATCAGGTGTCCTAATATCCTGGGTTACTTTCTGTTGGGTACATTAAATAACTCTGGTGGCAAGGGCAGTTGAGAAATTTGGAGGGACGCTGTGGTGTAGACATGAGTCCACAGAGAACCCCGCATCTAACTCGGTCAGCCCTGGCCAGGCCCAGGCAGCAACCAATGATGGATTCCATGACTCCTAAGACAATGGACCCCGAGACGCCTGTGCTGGTGGCTCAGGCTGAGGTAATTGCACCCAGGGAATACTTAAAGCCCCCAGGAGAGCCTGGCCTGCATATCACAGGATACACTCTGTTAGGGAGACAAGTTATGACTGACACCCATGCACAGGAGAGGATGAGGAATCTTGCCTGAACCAGCCTCCCAAGTACCTGTGCTCTAACCATAACAACACATCAAAGCCGATTGGCTGGGTTGGGATGTTGCAGACCACCTGGTTGAGACTGAATCCCACGTCGGCTTGTTACCAGGCAGGGCAGGTTTTGTTGGGTTCGTTAAGGATGTGCACACAGCATGTGGTTCCCTGGAGCGGACAATTGCCTCATTGCTTGGGCAATGGACAGTTTAAGGCTAAACGAGTGTCTAGGACCACTGGCGCCAAGGACTCCTGAGTTTCCTGCTTGAGATCTAATGTCTTTTGGAAGTCTCTCAGGGAGGCGGCCAAGGTAGAAGCAATATGGATGTTAGCTTACATCACCTGGTGCTGTGTTCTCAAATACCTTGCTCTTAAGTCAATTCTGGGCAGGCTTAAGAGCCTCCATACACACAGCGTGAGTGGGAAGATCACTGGCCACTCGAGATATGCAGGATTGAGCTCCTGTGGTCCCTCCTGTGTTATCTGAGGAGAAGTCCTAGGAAAACTAGAGCACATTTTAAAATGTACCACTATCCACCCTCCTCCTCCTTCTCATAGTGAGGTAGATGTGATAAGGTTTCTGGAAAGGAGAAAAGAAAGCAGTCACTCGAGAGGCAATAAATACCTATGGTGATGTTGCTGAACCCAGTGTACAGGCCAGACAGCGCCTGCTGCCATGGGAAGGTCATGCACAGTGCTGGTCCCACAGGCTGAGTGCTCAGGTCCTCCCCTGCAGCTCTGTGTGAAGGCAGCAGGCATCGGCCGGTGGAGGCCTGGGGGCAGTGGAGTGAGAACTAAAGCATCTCCCTCAACATTAAGGTAGAGGAGGCATCTCAAGCCTTGCTAGGGGCAGTCGCTGTGGCAGAGCAGTGGGGTCTCCTGTCCCTCTGAGGAAGCAGTGAATTCCTGATGTGTGGCAGGCCCAGGAACTTCAGCTTTGGAGGAAGTGAGCACCAGTCTCACCCCAGCATAAGAAGAAATTTGGGTTATTTGGGGAAACTGAGGCTCTGGTGACAGTTTTAGCTTCCAGGGCATTAGTAGGTGCCTGCAGGGTCGCAATGATGAGGTTATAGGGACTAAGTATGAAGGGGTGTATATGAGCGAGAGGAAGATCTCCGGGTTCTGGAAATGTCCCATGTCCTGCGGAAGTGAAACCTGGACCTGCTTCCTGCACACAGAACACACTCCAGTCCATAGGCATTTCCGCAGCACTGCATGAGCGTTATCACTGGAGAGCTGGTGAGATTCGGGCGTGGTATTCTTACACACAGTTCTCCCAAGTCCATAGTTTTCCGTAGCTTGTAGGGCAGCTTTACAATCTCACTGAGGCTCTATGGGTTCCTTGCACCATAAAGTAATGGGCTTATTCTGAAAGCACATGGAGATCTCAGCAAAATTCCACTCTACTGAGGTAATTTTTGGGGTAATCAGCAAAGCATGAGGTCAGGGAAGCAGCAAGGCAAGGGTTTGGGTACTGGCCATGAGCCAGCCCCGTGTACTGGAGATGGCGAGGTCCGTGTTTGTAGCAGTAAGGAAAGGCTGGTTGGTGGTGATCTCGTGGTCAAAGTGATTTTCCTCTACAAGGGACTTAAAGAAATAAGTAAGCGAAAAAGAAATGACCCCTTTAAAATGCGTGCCAGGGCATGAACAGACACTTCTCAAAAAAAGACATACAAGAGGCCAAGAAACATGAAAAAATGCTCCACATTACTGATCATTAGAGAAATGCAAAATAAAACCTCAAAGGGATACCAGCTGACACTAGTCAGAATGGCTGTTATTGAAAAGTTAAAAAATACTGATATTGGCAAGACTGCAGAGAAAGAGAACGCTTATACACTGTTAAGGGGAATGTTAATGAGTTCAGCCATAGTGGAAAGCAGTTTAGAGATTTCGCAAATAACTTAAAATAGAACCAGCATTCAACCAAGGAATCTCACTACTGGGTATATATCCAAAGGAAAACAAATTATTCTGCCAAAAAGACACATGTACTCGTATGTTCATGGCAGCATCATTCATGATAACAAAGACATGGAGTCAACCTAGATGCCCATCAGTGTTGGACTGGATGAGGAAAATGTGGTACATATACATGATGGGATACTACATTCATAAAAGAGAATGAAATTATGTCATCTGCAGCGAGTTGGATTCAGTGAGAAGGTGCCGTCTATGAATCACAAAACCGGTCCTCACCAGACACCAAGTGTGTTGGCACCTTGTTTTGGACTTCTCAGCCTCGAGAACACCAAGACATATATTTCTGTTGTTTCTAAGTCACTTGGTGTATGGTATTTTTTTCCAGCACTCCACATACACTCAGATTGCTTGTGTCTTTGAAGCCCGGATACGATGCTTGGAGGAAGTCTAAGTGTTGCAAATCCTGCTAGCTATGAGTGGGATACAAAGTGTCACACCAATCTCCTCCTTCATGAACCGGCATGATCTGAAGTCAGTGCCTCACAGGGTCTCATCCCTCAGCCCTGTCAGAGCTGCAGCTGAGCCAGCACCCCCTGCCACCTGTTCACAAGTGTCTTGGGCCTGAGGTTTTCAGATCCCAGCAGCACTTCTCCTCTGATGCCTGTGGAGAGAGCCACCTCCCAATTGCAAATGTGTGAATGAAGACCTGATCATGTTGTTTTAATCCATTAAGTCTTGTGGTGTCTTTTCATACAGCCCTAGATGAACAGAGGACAATTTTCACAGTATTGGTGACAAATTGGACTTGTACTTTGTGTGTGTGTGTAAATCTCAGCTTCTCTAAAATATTGATGAAATAGGACAGAACTTTCTCAATGGAATCCCAAAGTGTCACAAAGAGCCCATTGTGGTGGGGGCATGGAATTGTGGACTCTTTGGAGTGACTGAGGAACCCCATTTCACCCATTCTTAGTTTGAATTTTTCCTGTGGGGAGCTGGGGTAGTGTGGGATCCAGGTGGAGTCTCAACCTCTCCCCTCAGTGACAGACTCAGAGGAGGGCGTGCAACTCCAGAGCTGGCTGAAACAATGGACGGAGAAGTAGGGGTTTTCTCCCAGAGATGAGCTGTGAAGGTCCAGGGAAGACGACCATTATTCACATGGCTGTCATCTGGGGAGAGACCCCAAGTTAAGATCAAGAGAAAAAAGCAGGAAACAAAATGGTGAAGACAACAAGGTAACTCATGCCTAGAGTCCTTGGATCAGGCATTTTATGAAGCCAGAATTCTTTCTTTTCTTTTCTTTCTTTCTTTTTTTTTCTTTCTTTTTTTTTTTTTTTTTTTTTTTTTTGAGGCAGAGTGTCACTCTGTCACCCACGCTGGAATGCAGTGGCGCGATCTTGGCTCACTGCAACCTCCACCACCCAGGTTGAAGCGATTCTCTTGCCTCAGCCCCCCGAGTAGCTGAGATTACAGGCACCCACCACCACACCCGGCTAAGTTTTTCTATTTTTAGTAGTAGAGACAGTTTTCACCGTGTTGCGCTGTCTGGTCTTGAACTCCTGACCTCATGATCCACCCTCCTTGGCTTCCCAAAGTGTTTGGATTACAGGTGTGAGCCACTTTTCAGGTGGGGCATTCAAAATGTTAATTCAGCTTGTTGTGGTTTCTTAAATTGGAATGCACAACTCCGCTAATATGCCTGAAGAAGATACAACAAAAATTACCCAGATAAGAGAAGCTGAGGCAAAATGGTGCAGTGCATAAGAGTAGGAAATGAGAGCAGATGGCAGGTGTCCTGGGTGCAGCCTGGAGAAGAGACTCCTGGATGATTCCCATGCACAGCCCAGGGGGAGAACAGCTTTATTGATGCTGATCAGCAGAGAAGGAGGGACGGCTATGTGAGAGGCTGGAGGACAATGGGTGTGTCAGGGACAGGAATTTCATAAGTGATGTTCAGAGATGGAGGAATTCCAGGTGGTGCAGGAGTTAGGGAGTAGCCATGGGGTGGAAGGCTGGAACGAGGTGGCGGTCCCTGTTATCCAGGAGGACACAGAATTGAGATGTTGGGAGGTTGATTTCTAGGAAATGTTAGAGTGAGCTCTTTCCCTTAGTTTCTTCATGAGTTATTTGTTTTTTTCGTGAAAACGGAAAAAATACCGATATTCCTAAAATGGAATGAGTTCTTTTCAGATCTCTTTCCTTCTGGTTTTGCTTATAAGCCGAGTTTAGAAAATCAGAACAGTAACAGCCAAAGAAACCTATTTCATTTTTTGTACAAGTACAAATTAACCAAGACCTTTTAAAAATGTGAAGGAAGCACTTATTGAAGACTGTTGAAATGGGAGTCAGAACGTTGCAACAGGGAGAGCCGTTGGCCTCCACTTTCCTGAAGCCAAAGCGGGAAGGTTAAGCCCTGGGTGAGCTAGCGGAAATGCATTGGAGGTTGGTAGTGGGAGTCTTGCAGTGTGATTGGGCCATCTGCGTTTGCTAGTTTGTGCGTATTGGAGTTAGGCTCCTACCTGCCTACAGAGACAGGGCTGCCGTCCCCTTGAGTAATTACATTTAAAGGGATGAGGCATCTAACTTATTCCTTATTTCCTTGTCCTGCCGCATGAATGGCTCATTTCAGGTAGAAAAGTTCTTGCATGTCATCACTAATCCTAGAGTGTATGTGCATCCCAGTAAACAATGTTGTGCCTCATTTGAGGCTGAGCAAGTTGCCCTGGTTGTTTGGAGACCCTCACACTTCTCCCTGAATTCTCTGTCCCTAGAGTTTGCAGCAGTCATCACCCACCCTAGACTGCAGTAGCAGAAGCCACATGTGGTGCTCCCAGTGTGCCTTTATCCACACAGAGGAGCAGGGAGGCTCCGTTCTCATCTGGCCCTTTCCCTTGGATTGATGGATGCTTCTCAGCACATCAGCCTGAATTCTACTCCATCCTTCTCTCTGGCAACATCCATTCCTCTAAATTCAGTGGAGGTCGACCCTTATCCTGCATAGCTCTTGCCCTGATACCATTCTGTCCACCAAACATTTCATTCTACCTCTTCTTGTAGTCATTCCATGTTTTAAACATATTGATGTTGTACTTGAAGATTCACATGAACTCTTTTTGCTGCTTTAACTGGAATGGCCTGCTTCTTCTAAGGTCCTAAAGCTTCATGATGCCAAATAGTACCCATGACGTTTTTTCATGTTTCAGCCTTGAATACTTTTATTTATTTTGTTTTTTAAAGGTGTGCTGTCATAGGGTCTAGAAAATGGACTGCTCTACCTCTGTTGAATTTAGCTTTTTCCTATGGAATTTAGGAATAACAATTAATAAATAATTTTATATTGTTATGTGCTATTAGATGCAATTAGTTAATGTAATCAGAATTAATTTATTAACCCCCTACTTTATGTTACAGTCATCCGTGCACTCTGGTGCAACAATAAGCAAAACATGCAGCTTCCCTTCTGGAGTAAGGAGGCAAATGTTACATATAGTAAGTGAAGTGTACAGGGAGTGAGATGGTTGCAATTCTACAGTTAGCAATGAGGAAAATCAGAGAATGGAGGTCAGCAGGGGGATCTTGTTGCAATTTAAAATTGAGAGATCAGAAAAGACCTCAGCGACCAAGTGAAGTTTTAGCTGAGACCTCAGATGCTTGGGAGAAAGTCAGGTGGACCTCTGGCAGATGCCCCAAGATGCAGCCATCTTGATCCAGTTCATAGTTCAGAATACTATGGAAAGTTAATTCGGGGACCACATGATTCCAAGTCCGTGGCAGTCACAGCAAGCCAAAGAAGGCTCCTGGGCTTCACACCGTGATTCCCTATTTGTGTCCTTCATCATCTAAACAAGAAGAAGTCTGGGATCATTACCCACTCTGTCCTCCTGGGGTTCTGGGTGGGCTTCTGTATCCATGCAGTGTCTCAGTGGGTACCTGGGCCCCTGAGCTGCCTCAGCCCCCTGCAGCAACAAGAACGCTACCATGTTCCGGGTGAAATGCTTTCCCTCCCTCGTCCCTTATCCCCTCTGAAGCTGTATTTTCCAGGCAGAATCAGGTTCTCAGCAGCTTTAGGGCAACACAAGAGAGTGCGCGTTGCGAAGTGCGGTGGAGCATTTGTGTGTGTGTGTTTTCTGGGTGTGAAGACAACTTTATGATTGTGAAATCCAGGTCTTAGTAGACGTGGCTGGAGGGTCCTCTTAATGAGGACATGCCAATGTGAGATGCTGTGCTTTCTTTTCCATGTATCGCGCCTTTGCTAACAACCCATTTCCCTCTGAATGAAAGTTTTTCCCGTGGATCTCTTGTAACCCTATGTCTTAAAAGGAAAATGTACAATCTGACATTGTTCAATGAAACTCCAATTCTTTAGCACAGAGGATGGTTTTTTTTCCCGGAGAAGTAATGATTTTGTGACTGCATGAAATTTAAGCTGACACCGATTGTTTGCCCAGCGCACGGGAGCTCTTTGAGAGCGGATCCAGAGAAAATGAGGCAGGGTGAAAAGGCAGAGCAGTGGGTGGGGAAATCAGTGGTGTCATATGGGCCTTCTTTTCAATTTGGATCTGAAGCCCAAACTCCTGCTTGAAATTCCTAGAATTTGGAATTTTATATTGTTCAAAAATTTGATTTTGCGTTTTGGTACGTGTATCCCAAGTGTCTTGACACAGACACATATCACACATTAAAGAGGTGTAAACACGGAAATGTTGTAACAAGGCATTTATTTGGGATGAGGAAAGGAAATTGAGCAGAAGGTCCAGGAGTAATAGCAATTCCCTGTAGCTCTCAAAGCAAATTTTGAGCTCATTTTTCTTTTTCTGCAAGCTCAGCAGCAGAATGCCCAGAGTCTTCCCTGGTAGATGCAGGTTCCATAGCGAGTTTCTCCTGCAAGGCACGCTGGTATTCTGCAATAGCAGGCCATGTTTTTCCTTGAGCCTGGGACAGGGAGAGCATGAGAAATTGAGTATGGGGTTAGCAGTGGGTAAGAGAAAGAATCTTGGGGAAGTCACATGCTAGCTGACAGGTGATGCTGGCTGCATTGCAGCCGGTAGCACGAACAACCTCAGTCAATAGGAATAAACACGCAGAGCAGTGCTTGTCACACAGAATTTGAGACTCATTCTCCTTTGCTCTCATTTTTGCGTTCCTGCCCCATCACACACACACCTGAACATAACCTCAGGCTTGGCTGCAGTTTTTAAAAGCTCTTCTGTAGATAGAGTAAAATGTTCTCTTTACAATTAAGTCTACTTGTTTAGATCCAGAAATAACTAGTCTGTCTCTTCATATCTTAAACTTAGTGAATTTCACAGACTTTTCTTGGAATCAAGTCTTTGGAGAAATACAATTTCTCAGGTTTATTTGGCTCTCTGTTCAATTTATAGATGAGAAAATCAATGCCCAGAGATTCTAAGTGAAGCCACCTCAGTGACATAGACTGCTGAGACCCAACTCTGGAACCTATGTCCCGTCCTTCCCTCTAGACTTAGCAGCTCTGCATGCCTGCCTCTCTCACCTGGATGCTTTGGAGCCAAGCTTTCGTCCCATGCAAGGGAAACAACCACTTCTGGGTTGTCCGCTGGAATCTGCTCCGGGGCTGCAGCAACCTCATCAGCTCTTGCCTGGAGTGGCTCAGCCTGGGCCTGCAGGGCCACCAGGAGAATGGCAGCAAGGATGGCGAGGGTCCTCATGGCTGGGGTCACCTGGGGGAGGGAGAGCAGGAGCAGCTGTGTGGGGAGGGAGGAGCCAGCCTGGATGTATAGCTCTACTGGGAGAAGGCTCAGAGACAAGAAACCTTCCTCAATCTCAGTGAGAGGAGGTGTGCATTTTATAAGAGAGGCCCATTGGTCTCAAGGTTGCTCGAATGCTCCTCTTCTCCCAGTTTCAGGCTAGTATACGTCTGTACCTTTAATGTCTGTGCTAGGTTGGAGCTAATAATGACAAGAAAGACCCTGCTATGTTACTCGTGGGTTAACCTGCTTAAATATTATTATTTACTTTTTAACATTCCAAAAAGAATAGAAATTGCACTTTGATTCAACAGGCTCAGGGAACAAATGCTTCTTATTTTCTGAAGATGGGTCCTGCTGTTCTCTGGAGGTCTAGATTCTGGTGTCCTATATGAGTTCCAATGGAATAGAGAGTAATTCACTTCAGGATTCAGGTGACTTACCATCCTCATGAAGAGGTTTTTGAGGTTATGGGGTGAGTAGTCTCCTGTAGGAATCAGGGTGGAGAGGACAATGATTTTATCAGGCTAAAGGTGAAATCAGCTCAGTGACATAGAGTTGTTTAAGTAAAAAAAAGAAAGTTTATTATTTCCACCTCTATTTAGACTTGAGTAACAATTAACAATTGTATATTTATAGTGTACACTACCTCATGATTTTATATATGTATGTATTTAAATCTTTATCTCACACCATGTAGAAACATCAACTCAGAATGAATTGAAAACCTAAATGTAACAACTGAAACCATAAACTACTAGAAGTGTAGAGAAGGATAAAGCTTTTGACATTGATGTAGGTAATGATTTCTTGGCTATGACACCAAAGGCACAGGCAATAAAAGGGAAAATAGACAAGTGTGGCTTCATTTAACGCTAAAGCATCTGCACAGCAAAGGAAACAATCAACCGAGTGAAAAGATAACCCAGAAAATGAGAGAAAATATTTGCAAAACCTACGTGGCAGAAGGGGCAAATATCTGAATACATAAGGAATTCAAACAACACAATAGCAAAAATCAAACAACCTGTTTGAAAAACAAACCGAGGACCTAAATAGGTTTCTCTCAAAAGAATGTTCCAAAGACCTGTGATAGTCTCTACTGGACATGTCAACTAGGACATGTGACATGTGTGTTTAGAAGGAAACTGCTTGAGTTTCTCTATTAACTTAGCTGGAAGCCATTGTCCCCAGCAGTCACCAGAGGTCTGGACAGACGTTCCTAGCAGGGCTTCACCCGCTGGGTCCCTCTGGGGCGGCCCCACAGTCAGAGGTCAGATTGGAGGCATAGCTTCAATGATGAAAAGTCAGTGTAAAGTTTAAGTTTTGTAGTACTTACAGATCCTCTAGCTAGGCAGGGTGACCAGAGAGGGCAGACAGCAGTCCTCTGTCCCAGGTCTTCTATAGCAAGGAGCAGCCGTGCACAAGTGGACTTCCCCTATTTAAAGGTCTTTTGGGATGAGGTGTCCTAATTTCCGGGGTTACTTTCTGTTGGGTCCATTAAATAATTGTGGTGGCAAGGACAGTTGAGAAATTGGGTGGGAAGGTGAGGTTAAAGTAGAACTCCACAGAGGAACCTCTCATCTACCTTGGTCAGCCCTGGCTAGGCCCAGGCAGCAACCAACTATGGATTCTCAATGGCTCCTAACACAGTTGAGTCTGTGATGCATTGGCTGTGGCTAAGCTGAACTACCTGCACCAAGGGAATATTTAAAGCCTCTGGGACAGCCTGGCTGCGTATCATAGTATACGCCCTGCAAAGAGACTAGGATAGGAATGCCACCTGCACACAGAGGAGGATTTGGAATGTGTTTCTAAAGCAGTGTCCCGAGGACCTGGGGTCTAACCATAAAAACCAATGAAAGCCATTTGGCTGAGCTGGGATGTTGGAGAACACCCAGGTGAGACTGAGTGCTACCTGGGCTTCTGTTGCTATGTGGAACAGACATTTTTGGGTTCTCCTGAGTACTGGATGTACACGCGGCATGTGGTTCCCCAGAGGTGACTATCACCTGTTTGCTTGGCCAATGAACAGTTTAAGGTTAAACAATTGTCTAGGATCATCTGGGCCAGGAACTGGTCTGAGTCATTAGCCATCAGGGTGGGGGTGGCCTTTCCAGATGGCCACCCAAGAAAGGAGGTGGGAGTTTGGGCATTCACTTTACTGCTGGTGTTGCACAGCCTCTCAGGCCTTGTGGGTCTTCAGAGAAGCATTCAGCAAAAGCTTGAGTGGTGCTTTCTGGGAGGCATAGGAGTTTCCATCCTTAACTCGTACCCATCGGAGAACAGGTGTATCCCTGAGCCCATGATCATGTCTGGATGCTTTCTGTGAATGCAACGCTCCAACTCTTCAGGCTGCAGTCTGGGTGTGTGCTGCGGCGTCATGAGCCCATTTGGATTGAAGCCTGTGCATCCAGAGAACTACCTCCTCATCCTTAAAACACGATCTGTGGTTGTGAGGGCTGCTGGTGTTTAAGCATTGGTGCCATGGGACCCATTCAATATCTAAGGGTTGAGTTGCCCACCTTGGACACAGGTCAGGTTGTATCTGGGGTGCCGCCCCTCTAACAGGGCTTACAGGGAATTCCCCAGTTTTCCAGTCTGGGGTACAAATTCTGACTAGGGCTGTCCTGTTCCAGCAGCCCTCTAGGCTGCCAGGCCTGGGTTAAACAGCTACCCCACAAGCCATTTGTACATAAGATACGAAGCAAGGCCAATCATAGAGAACACTGACATCTTGTCACTCAGGGCTTTCTTCCCAGTGCTTCTATATTGACACTGATGATGGGGTTGGCTGGCACCCACTTTTCCTTGGAGCCTTTCTCCCCCATGGCCATGTTTGGTGATGGCACTTCCATATGGTCTTTTCCTGACGTAGTTGGTGTCTCTAGTTTGAAGGCTTCTTGTTCTCGTTTACTGCCTCTGACTGCACCCTCGGTGGGTTCTGGAGCAATAATCCTTACTTCCTGCCAGGAGAAGTAAGTGGGAAATATTAGCTAACCTTTAAAACCGGTAAAAAAGGGAGCTTTTGCCAGAAGCTGCATGTGAAATGGAGAGGTGTGGTCTAGCAAAAGCCTCGTGGTCCTGCTGGGTGCCAGTGGGCCTGGGGTGTCATCCTCAGAAGATTGTAGTTTACTATCCATCCACAGTCCATTGTTCAGTACATGTTTGATGTTGAGATGGTGGATGTCCTGCGATGATATGGGGAGGTCTCATTGTTGGAGAACATGTAAATGATGTTATCTGTAAGGGAAAAAAGAAGCTAACTCTTCTGTGATCACCAAGATAGGCACCAAAGTGGGTCTAGCCCAATTGTGATGAGGCGGTGGTGGCCATGGGGTTGAGAGTTAAAAACGTGACGGCCCTTGGAAGGCCCTTGGTGCCTTGGGTGTCCATAGCACATCCAGAGACATTAATAACCATGACTTTAGGAGGTCACCGTGCTGCTTGAGGAGGCTGGTGGCTTGGTGACGATGGACTAAATGAGAGTCCCTTAACCCACCCTCGTGGTGTGATGTCCTGAGGTGTGAGCCTCCATCTGAATCAATGATAGGTGTGGTTCCAAAGGAGAAAGTGAAGAAGGGCCACAAAAAGAGAACACCTGCTCCACGCAGGGCATAAGGAGCTACGGTCCCTGGAAGACTACATGTGCAGAAGCTCATAGCTAGGACAGGTGTGCTTTGTCCAGAGGCTCTGAGAGTTGTGATGGGTGGTAGTGAGGGCCTCCCCATGAAACTCAGAACCCGGGACCCGGGCATGGCCTGGAGAGATCACCTGCTGGACCAGCAACACACTGTATCCTGCTGTGGCCCCAATGGATGTGAAGGGCTTCTGGGTGATGGCATTTGTGGGCCTCAGCAGAATGGACAAGTGGGGTATAGCTGTCTCCAAAGACATGATGTCCCAGTACATGGAGGGCCTGCTGCAACGTGGCTGGGCCACTAGTGGTGAGGATTTGGTTTTTAACTGCAAGGGGACTTTGTCAGCCCACTGACGACAAATTGATGCCCAGAATCTTTAACAGTGCTGGAGGGGCCATGAGTGTGTCCTGCAGAAACCTGGCCACTGTCCAGGAAGAGGGAGAGCGGGTGCAGCAACCCTGCCACAGATGTGTGGCCTGGCCCAGGCGGTGGCTTTACATGCAGCACCCAGAGCGATTTGGGGAGCTCAGGGAGAACAGAGACACTCCAGCTGGCTCAGAGTCACTGGTGGCTCCTGTCCCTGGAGGGGTGGCCTTCTCTGCCTCAACCCAGTCTTGTGCTCTCCTTCCCTCCCATTCTTGGCTGCAGGACTGGGAACCATCTGCTGGGACGTTGCTCTGTGTCTGCCTCATGGCCATGCTCCCATCCTTGCCTCCTCCATAGACTGCGGTCAGGACTCGGCAGCCCAGAGCCCCAGCAGGGTCTCAGTCTGTACTGAGGTCACACCTAGGCATTGTCGCCATCCTTCCGCAGGTGATTCTCAAACTCCAAAACTCAAATTAGAACAGAGAGATTCTTCCCTGTGGTCCTTTTCACTTTTCTCTTTTGGCTGGATCAGAACCTTGGAAGAATTATGTGGTTTAAACAAAAAAGGTGTTATGTCTACAGACTTTTTACAGTACTTTCACTTCCATGTTGATCCATAGTCCCCAACCCCAGCCTGATTTTTTCCACTGATTGCAGCCAGTGTAGACAATCAGTGTCCACACTGTGGATACTATATGTAGATGCAGCCGAAGCTGTGTTTTTCAGACACACGCATTTGAATTTTAGGGAATATTGAAGCGAGTCTAGACTGAATAAAAACCTTGCCATCATTAGGCTGGGGTAAACATTCTGGAGAAGCTGTGGGTGGGGTTGTAGGTGTGAGAGGAGAGAAGCTTCCAGGAGCAGCACGTATATTCTCACACATGTTTATGGTGTCTGGTGGCCCCAGCAGACAGTGTGTGTGGACCTTGGGCGGGGCCCTGGGGTTATGGTTTTGACCCGGTAGGAAAGGGTAGTCATGGAACACAGCATGCGTGTTACCATGGGGCACAGCGGGGGCTACGCAGACGTGAGCTCTGAGGAGGACCCTCCACCTCCCAGCTCCTCAGAGTGCATCGCCCTGTCCCTCCCCTCAGCCCTTTGTCCACTGTCCTGCAGGGAGGGTCCTGGTGCTGCCTGTGCCACACAGTCACTCCCGGGCTTGCAGATCCAGCTGGGACAGGTAGGAGCTCCAAGTCCCTGCCCTTTGTCTGCCTTTCCCAGCCGCCTCTCACAAGCTGTCTGTGTGTCTGGTGTTGAGGATTGCAGCAGGATTATTTTACAATAAACCATAAGGAAATAACTTCCTTGAGCTGTTTTAACATATAGCCCTAAATCCCTGACTCTTTTCACATAAAAATGGAGGTGAAAATGTCTCCTGTTGAATCTAGATTGGGTGACATCTTGACCAGTTGAACACACCTGACTTAGCACCATGCCGTTTGTTGGGCTAAGGTCATAAGGTGTTGGTATCTTTCACTTCCTGTGTATTGGATGGTGCTGCGGCCTGAATGTTTTTGTCCCTCTGAAATTCCTATGTTGAAATCCCTCCCCTGGTGATAGCATGAAAAGGTGGGGCTTTCTGGGAAGTGATATGTTCAGGAGGATGGAGTCCTCATGAGTTGCATTAGTGCCCCTGAGGAAGAAGCCCCAGAGAGCTCCTTCATTCATTCCCTCAGGTGAGGAAGCAGTGACAAGGTACCATCTATGAACCAAAAAGCTGGTCCTCACCAGACACCCAATCTGTTGGCACCTTGATTTGGACATCTCAGCCTCCAGAACACTGAGAAATGTATTTTTGTTGTTTATAAGTCACTTGGTGTATGATTTTCTTTCCCCCAGCATCCCACATATACTAAGAGTGCTGGTGCCTTTGAAGCCCAGCTACAATGCTTGGAGGAAGTCTAAGCATTGCAAAAAAAGGAACTGAACCCACCTGCAAGGAAGAGCTAGAGAACCCAGAGCAACCAGCTTTCTAGGAAAAACAAAACTCTGATATGCAGTGTTTGTAAATCTCTCTGGTTCAAATCCTCCTAGCTATGAGTGGGATAAAAAGTGTCACACCTATCTTTTCTCTCATGAGCTGGCATGACCTGGCCTCAGTGCATCACAGTGTCTCATCCCCCAGCCTGTCAGAGCTCCCACTGAGCCAGCCCAGCACTCCTGCTACCTGTGCGCAAGCGTCGTGGCCCTGAGGTTTTCAGCTCCCAGCAGAACCTCTCCTCTGTTGCCCATGGAGGGGGCTATGTCCCAACTGCAAATGTGTGAATGACAACCTGATCGTGCTGTTTTAATTCCCTAAGTTTTGTGGTGTCTTTTCACACAGCCCTAGATGAACAGAGGGCATTTTCACAGTATTGCTGAGGAATTGGATTTGTACATATTTTGTGTGTGTAAATCTCAACTTGTCTGAAATGTTGATAAAATAGGAAGGAATTTTCTCAACTTCTTCCCAAAGTGTCACAAAGAGCCCATCATGGTGGGGGATGAAACTGTGGACTCTATGGAGTGACTGAGGAACCCTGTCTCATCCATTCTTAGCTTGAATTTTTCCTGTGTGGAGGAGGGGTAGTGGATCCAGGTGGAGTCTGAATCTCTCCACTGAGTGACAGACTCAGAGGAGGGCATGGGACTCGGGAGTTGACTGAAACAATGGAGAAATCAATAGGGGTTTTCTCCCGGAGATCAGCAACGGAGGCTGTGGGGAGATAACCACAATTCATGTGGCTGTCACTTGGGGAGCGAGCCCAAGTTATCAAGAGAAAAATGGGGGTGATAAAAGGTAAAGACAACAAGGACTCTTATGCTTTGGGTCCTTCAATCAGGGATTTTATGAAGCCAGAATTCTTTCTTAAGTATCAGGTGTGGCAGTCAAATTGTTAACTCAGCTTGTTGTGGTTTCTTAAATTTGAATGCAAAACTCAGCTAATATGCCTGAAAATTATATAAAAACATTACCTAGGTCAGAGAATCTGAGTTAAAGACAGTACAGTTCATAAGAACAGGAAACGAGGGTAGATGACAGGTGTTCCTGGTGCAGCCTGGGGAACAGACTCCCGGGTGATTCCCAGGCACATTTCTGTGGGAGAACAGCCTTATCGATGCTGATCAGCAGGGAAGGAGGGACGGCTACCGGAGAGGCTGGAAGTACAGCGGGTGAGTCAGCAACAGGGACCTTCATACTTGATATTCAGAGATGCAGGAATTCCAGGTGGTGGCAGGAGCATGGGGTGGAGGGCTGGAACAAAAGTGGGGGTCGCTGTCAGCCAGGAGGTTCCAGCACTGAGAGGTTGGGAGGGTGACTGAGAGGAAATGTGAGAGTGGGCTCTTTCCCTTAGGTTCTTCATGAGTTGTTTGTTTCTTAGTGAAAAAGGAAAAAATTCAGATATTCATAAAATGGAATGAGTACTTTTCAGATCCCTTTCCTTCTGGTTTTGCTTGTAAGCTGAGTTTAGAAAATCAGAAAAGAAATGGCAAAAGAAACCTATTTCATTTATTGTACAAGAAAAAATTCACCAAGACGTCGCAGAAATGTGAAGGAAGCGCTTATTGAAGACTGGTGAAATAGGAGTCAGAACGTTGCAATAGGGAGAGCCGTTGGCCTCAACTTCCCTGAAGACAAAGGCAGGAAAGGTGAAACCCTGGGTGAGCTAGGGGAAATGCACTGGAGGTTGGCACCCACTCTGTCCTCCTTGGGATCTGCATGGGCTTCCCCATCCATGCAGTGTCTCAGTGGGGTGCTTGGACCCCTGAGCTGCCTCAGCACCCTGCAGCAACAAGAAGGCTACCCTTTTCCTGGTGAAGTGCTTTCCCGGCCTCATCCCTTATCCCCTCTGAAGCTGTATTTTCCAGGCAGAATCAGATTCTCAGCGGCTTTAAGGCAACAGAGGAGAGTGCGTCTCGCAAAGTGTAGTGGAGCATTTGTGCTTGTGTGTTTTCTGGGTGTGAAGACAACTTTATGGGTGTGAAATCCAGGTCTTAGTAGACCTGGCTGGAGGGTGCTTTTAATGTGGACATCCCAGTGTGGGCCGCTGTGCTTTCTGTTCCATGCATCCCGCCTTTGCTAACAACCCATTTCCCTCTTGAAGTTGTTTCAGTGAATCTCCTGTAACCCAATGGCTTAAAAGGCAAATGTGTGACCTGGACACGTTCAATAAAACCCCAGTTCTTTGGGACAGATGATGCTGGTTTCTCCTGAGGAGGAATGATGTTGTGACTGCGTGAACTTTAAGCTGACACTGATTATTTGCCCAGCACACGGGAGCTCTTTGAGAGTGGATCCAGAGAAAATGAGGCAGAGTGAAAAGACAGAGCAGTGGATGGGGAGATTGGTGGTATGATTTGGGCCTTCATTTCCATTTGAGTCTGAAGCTCAAACTCCTGCTTGAAATTCCTAGAATTTCACATTTTATTTTGTTTAAAAACTTAGGATTCTGGTAAGTGCATCCCAAGTGTCTTGAGACACAAAGACACATCAAATGTGAAAGAGATGTAAAGAGAGAAATCTTGCAACGAGGTATTTATTTTGGATGAGAAAAGGAAATGGAGGACAAGGTACAGGAGTAACAAGAATTTCTTTTAACTCTCAGAGTAAATTCTGAGCTTATTTTTCTTGATTCTGCAAGCTCAGCGGCAGCAGATCCGGTGGAGTGTACCACGAAAGGCGCAGGACCCAACGCGACGTTGTAACAAACCGCAAATTCCTCTTCCGCCAATGCACCTCAAGCCTCTCGCTGAGTCTGAGGACACAGGGAAATCATCATAAATGGATCAGAAGGTCGGCAGTGATGGTAAAGGGAGTCTTGGATAAGTCATGTGCTAGGTCATGAGTGATGTTGGCTGCATTGGGGCCAGTAGCATGAACAACCTCAGTCAATAGGAATAAATACACAGAGCAGTGCTGCTCACACAGGATTTGAGACTCATTCTCATTTGCGCTCATTTTTGTGCTTCTGCGCCGTCACACACACAGCTGAACACACTCTTGGGCTTGGCTCTACTTTTTAAAAACTATTCTACAGATACAGTAAAATATTCTCCTTGTAATGAAGTCTACTTGTGTGAATCCAGAAAGAACGAGTCAGACTGTCTCTTCATATCTAAAACCTACTGAATTTCACAGACATATCTTGACGTCAAGTTTTATTTTTCCATTTTATAGATTTTCTAAAGTGAAAGGATTGTTAAGGAAGTAAAGGAATAAAAGAATGGTTACTCTCGAGGCAGAGCAGCCTCAAGTCTTTAAGACAGAAAGATTTATTTGGCTCTCTATTCAATTTATAGATGAGAAAACCAAGGCCCAGAGATGCTAAATGAAGCCCCCGAAGTGACATGGACCATTGAGACTCGATTCCACACTCTGTCTCCCATCCATCCCTCTAGACCCTGCAGTTCTGCATGCCGGCCTGTCTCACCTGAAAGCGGAAGAGCGGCACTTTCATCCCATGTAAAGGCATGAGCACTTTCATCCCATGTAAAGGCATGAGCCATTTCCTGATCATCTGCTCCAGGCTGCTCCTGGGCTGCAGCTTCATCAGCTCTTGCCTGAAGTGGCTCTGCCTGAGCCTACAGGGCCACCAGGAGAAGCATGGCAGTGAGGAGGGCGAAGGTCCTCATGGCTGGCGTGACCTGGAGGAGGGAGAGCAGGAGCAGACGAGTCGGGAGAGAGGAGTTAGCCTGGATAAATAGGTCTGCAGAGAGAAGGCGCAGAGACAAGAAACCTGGAACCCTCTCAGAGAAAGGAGGTGTGCATTTCGTTGGAGATGGTGTGGGATCCCCTTGGTCTCAATGTCCCTGTTTTCCTCCTTTGCTCTCCCAGCTTTCACTCTAGTTTGAATCTCTACGTGTAGTGTTTGTGCTGGGTTGGAGAGGATGGTGACGACGAGGATCCTGGCATGTTTTTCTTGTTTCTCACTTCATTATATATTGACTTTTTACTATTCTACCAAAGGATAACAGCAGTGCTTTTGTTCAATAAGCTCAGGATACAAATGCCTCTTTTCCTGCAGATGGCCCCACTCCTCTGTATAGGTCTACACTCTGGCAGCAGGCATGAATTCCTATCAAGTGAAGAGTCATTTGTTGCAGGCATCAAGGGCGTGACCACTCTCATGAAGGCATGGGGTGAGTAGCCTCCTGTAGGGGCCAGTGTGAAGAGGACAATGACCCTATCAGGTGATAGGTGACATGAACACAGTGATATTAAGGTAAAAAGTCCGTCTACAGCCAAAAATTTGTTTCCGGCTCTATTGAGATATGAATAAGAATTTAAAATGGTATATATCTCCTGTATACCACCTTAGGATTTGATGTTCATGTACATGTGGTTTTTTATCATATACTATATACACAAATCAACTCAAAATGATCGAAGACCCAAACATAGACCTGAAACCATAAAATGACGAGAGGAACGTATGAAGATAATGCTTTGTCATTGGTGTTGGTAACGATATCTTTGCTATGACACCAAGGACACAGGCAATAAACGGGAGAATAGACAAATGGGGCTGCACTGACCTCTAAAGCATCTGCACGTCAAAAAACAAACCAACAAACAAATAATCAACTGAGTGAAAAAGCAACCCTGAAAATGAAAGACAATAATTGCAAACCCTAGGTGGTAGAAGGGGCAAATATCTAAATACATAAGGAAGTCAAACAACTCAAAAGCAAATAACAAGTAACCTGTTTGAAAAACAGGCCAAGGAGCAGGATAGGCTTCTCTCCAAATAAAAGGATGCTCTAAGGAGCTATTGTTGTCTGTATTGGACGTGTCAGTAGGACACATGGATTTAGAAGGAAATTCCTTGAGTTTCTCTATTAATTGAGCTGGTAGCTAATGCTCCCAGCAGCCACCAGAGGTTCAGAGAAAAATGCACAGCAAGAGATTCACCCACAAGGTCCCTCTGGGGTGGCCCGGGAGTCAGAGGTCAGATTGGGGGCACAGGTTCAATGTTGAAACCTCAATGTGAAAGTTTAAGTTTTGGGTTACTTACAGATCCTCAAGGTAGGCAGAGTGAAGAGAGAGGGCAGACAGCAGTCCTCTGTCCCAGGTCTCCTGTAGCAAGAGCAGCCGTGCACAAACAGCAGAGGACTTCCCTATTTAAGTGCCATTTCGGATCAGGTGTCCTAATAACCTGGGTTACTTTCCATTGGGTTTATTAAATAACTCTGGTGGGAAGGACAGTTGAGAAATTTGATGGGAAGCTGGGGTTCAGACAGGAGTCCATGGAGGGTCCCCTCATCTGCCTTGGTCAACCTTGCCCAGGCCCAGGCAGCAACCAACGATGGATTCTCCATGGCTCCTAACACAATGGACCCCGAGATGCCTGTGCTGGTGGCTGATGCTGAGCTAGTTGCAGCAAGGGAATATTTAAAGCCCCCAGGAGAGCCTGGCCTGCATATCACAGGACACACTCTGTTAGAGAGACAAGTTCAAGTTTGACACCCATGCACAGGAGAGGATGAGGAATCTTCCCCTGAACCAGCCTGCCCAGTACCTGAGCTCTAACCATATCAAGACATCAAAGCCGATTGGTGGGCTGGGATGTTGCAGACCACCTGGTTGAGACTGAACCCCACGTCGGCTTGTGTTAGCAGGCAGGGCAGGTTTTGCTGGATTCGTTAAGGATGTGCACACAGTATGTGGTTCCCAGAAGTGGACAATTGCCTCATTGCTTGGCCAATGGACCGTTTAAGGCCAAACGAGTGTCTAGGACCACTGGGGCCAAGAACTCCTGAGTTTCCTGCTGGAGACCTAATGTCTCTTGAAAGTCTCTCAGGGAGGCGGCCAAGGTGGCAGTGAGTTTGGTGTTAGCTTGCATCACCTGGTGCTGTGTGCTCCAATGCCTTGCTCTTCAGCCCATTCTGGGCAGGCTTAAGAGTCTCCATGCACATAGCATGAGTGGGATGATCAGTGGTCACTTGAAATATGCAGGATCAAACTCCTGTGGTTCCTCCTGTGTTATTTGAGGAGAATTCCTAAGAAGACTAGAGCACATTTTAAAATGTACCACTATCCACCGTCCTCCTCCTTCTCCTAGTCAGGTAGATGGGGTAAGGTTTCTGGAGATGAGAAAAGAATGCAGTCGCTCGAGAGGCAATAAATACCTGCGGTGAGGTTGCTGAATCCAGTGTGCAGGCCGGGCAGCCCCTGCCACCATGGGAATGTCGTGCACATTGCTGGTCCCACGGGCTGGGTGCTCAGGTCCTCCCCTGCAGCTCTGTGTGAAGGCAGCAGGCATCGGCCGCTGGAGGACTGGGGGCAGTGGAGTGAGAACTAAAGCATCTCCCTCAACCTTAAGGTAGAGGAGGCATCTCAAGCCTTGCTAGGGGCGGTCGCTGTGGCAGAGCAGTGGGGTCTCCTGTCCCTCTGAGGAAGCAGTGAATTCCTGATGTGTGGCAGGCCCAGGAACTTCAGCTTTGGAGGAAGTGAGCACCAGTCTCACCCCAGCATAAGAAGAAATTTGGGCTCTTTGGGGAAACTGAGGTCCTGGTGACAGTTTTAGCTTCCAGGGCATTAGGAGGTGCCTGTAGGGTCGCAATGATGAGGTTATAGGTACTAAATATGAAGGGGTGTATATGAGCGAGAGGAAGATCTCCGGGTTCCGGAAATGTCCCATGTCCTGCGGAAGTGAAACCTGGACCTGCTTCCTGCACACAGAGCACACTCCAGTCCATAGGCATTTCCGCAGCACTGCATGAGCGTTATCACTGGAGAGCTGGTGAGATTCGGGCGTGGTATTCTTACACACAGTTCTCCCAAGTCCATAGTTTTCCGTAGCTTGTAGGGCAGCTTTACAATCTCACTG
Organism: Pan paniscus; assembly: GCF_029289425.2. Classification (NCBI taxonomy): domain Eukaryota; kingdom Metazoa; phylum Chordata; class Mammalia; order Primates; family Hominidae; genus Pan; species Pan paniscus. Next base: position 21,794,438 of record NC_073256.2, read on the forward strand.
AGGCTCTATGGGTTCCTTGCACCATAAAGTAATGGGCTTATTCTGAAAGCACATGGAGATCTCAGCAAAATTCCACTCTACTGAGGTAATTTTTGGGGTAATCAGCAAAGCATGAGGTCAGGGAAGCAGCAAGGCAAGGGTTTGGGTACTGGCCATGAGCCAGCCCCGTGTACTGGAGATGGCGAGGTCCGTGTTTGTAGCAGTAAGGAAAGGCTGGTTGGTGGTGATCTCGTGGTCAAAGTGATTTTCCTCTACAAGGGACTTAAAGAAATAAGTAAGCGAAAAAGAAATGACCCCTTTAAAATGCGTGCCAGGGCATGAACAGATACTTCTCAAAAAAAGACATACAAGAGGCCAAGAAACATGAAAAAATGCTCCACATTACTGATCATTAGAGAAATGCAAAATAAAACCTCAAAGGGATACCAGCTGACACTAGTCAGAATGGCTGTTATTGAAAAGTTAAAAAATACTGATATTGGCAAGACTGCAGAGAAAGAGAACGCTTATACACTGTTGAGGGGAATGTTAATGAGTTCAGCCATAGTGGAAAGCAGTTTAGAGATTTCGCAAATAACTTAAAATAGAACCAGCATTCAACCAAGGAATCTCACTACTGGGTATATATCCAAAGGAAAACAAATTATTCTGCCAAAAAGACACATGTACTCGTATGTTCATGGCAGCATCATTCATGATAACAAAGACATGGATTCAACCTAGATGCCCATCAGTGTTGGACTGGATGAAGAAAATGTGGTACATATACATGATGGGATACTACATTCATAAAAGAGAATGAAATTATGTCGTCTGCAGCGAGTTGGATTCAGTGAGAAGGTGCCGTCTATGAATCACAAAACCGGTCCTCACCAGACACCAAGTGTGTTGGCACCTTGTTTTGGACTTCTCAGCCTCGAGAACACCAAGACATATATTTCTGTTGTTTCTAAGTCACTTGGTGTATGGTATTTTTTTCCAGCACTCCACATACACTCAGATTGCTTGTGTCTTTGAAGCCCGGATACGATGCTTGGAGGAAGTCTAAGTGTTGCAAATCCTGCTAGCTATGAGTGGGATACAAAGTGTCACACCAATCTCCTCCTTCATGAACCGGCATGATCTGAAGTCAGTGCCTCACAGGGTCTCATCCCTCAGCCCTGTCAGAGCTGCAGCTGAGCCAGCACCCCCTGCCACCTGTTCACAAGTGTCTTGGGCCTGAGGTTTTCAGATCCCAGCAGCACTTCTCCTCTGATGCCTGTGGAGAGAGCCACCTCCCAATTGCAAATGTGTGAATGAAGACCTGATCATGTTGTTTTAATCCATTAAGTCTTGTGGTGTCTTTTCATACAGCCCTAGATGAACAGAGGACAATTTTCACAGTATTGGTGACAAATTGGACTTGTACTTTGTGTGTGTGTGTAAATCTCAGCTTCTCTAAAATATTGATGAAATAGGACAGAACTTTCTCAATGGAATCCCAAAGTGTCACAAAGAGCCCATTGTGGTGGGGGCATGGAATTGTGGACTCTTTGGAGTGACTGAGGAACCCCATTTCACCCATTCTTAGTTTGAATTTTTCCTGTGGGGAGCTGGGGTAGTGTGGGATCCAGGTGGAGTCTCAACCTCTCCCCTCAGTGACAGACTCAGAGGAGGGCGTGGAACTCCAGAGCTGGCTGAAACAATGGAGGGAGAAGTAGGGGTTTTCTCCCAGAGATCAGCTATGAAGGCCCAGGGAAGATGACCATTATTCACATGGCTGTCATCTGGGGAGAGACCCCAAGTTAAGATCAAGAGAAAAAAGCAGGAAACAAAATGGTGAAGACAACAAGGTAACTCATGCCTAGAGTCCTTGGATCAGGCATTTTATGAAGCCAGAATTCTTTCTTTTCTTTTCTTTTCTTTCTTTCTTCCTTTTTTTTTCTTTCTTTTTTTTTTTTTTTTTGAGGCAGAGTGTCACTCTGTCACCCACGCTGGAGTGCAGTGGCGCGATCTTGGCTCACTGCAACCTCCACCTCCCAGGTTGAAGCGATTCTCCTGCCTCAGCCTCCTGAGTAGCTGAGATTACAGGCACCCACCACCACACCCGGCTAATTTTTCTATTTTTAGTAGTAGAGACAGTTTTCACCGTGTTGCGCTGTCTGGTCTTGAACTCCTGACCTCATGATCCACCCTCCTTGGCTTCCCAAAGTGTTTGGATTACAGGTGTGGGCCACTTTTCAGGTGGGGCATTCAAAATGTTAATTCAGCTTGTTGTGGTTTCTTAAATTGGAATGCACAACTCCGCTAATATGCCTGAAAAAGATACAACAAAAATTACCCAGATAAGAGAAGCTGAGGCAAAATGGTGCAGTGCATAAGAATAGGAAATGAGAGCAGATGGCAGGTGTCCTGGGTGCAGCCTGGAGAAGAGACTCCTGGATGATTCCCATGCACAGCCCCGGGGGAGAACAGCCTTATTAATGCTGATCAGCAGAGAAGGAGGGACGGCTATGTGAGAGGCTGGAGGACAATGGGTGTGTCAGGGACAGGAATTTCATAAGTGATGTTCAGAGATGGAGGAATTCCAGGTGGTGCAGGAGTTAGGGAGTAGCCATGGGGTGGAAGGCTGGAACGAGGTGGCGGTCCCTGTTATCCAGGAGGACACAGAATTGAGATGTTGGGAGGTTGATTTCTAGGAAATGTTAGAGTGAGCTCTTTCCCTTAGTTTCTTCATGAGTTATTTGTTTTTTTCGTGAAAACGGAAAAAATACAGATGTTCCTAAAATGGAATGAGTTCTTTTCAGATCTCTTTCCTTCTGGTTTTGCTTATAAGCTGAGTTTAGAAAATCAGAACAGTAACAGCCAAAGAAACCTATTTCATTTTTTGTACAAGTACAAATTAACCAAGACCTTTTAAAAATGTGAAGGAAGCCCTTATTGAAGACTGTTGAAATGGGAGTCAGAACGTTGCAACAGGGAGAGCCGTTGGCCTCCACTTTCCTGAAGCCAAAGCGGGAAGGTTAAGCCCTGGGTGAGCTAGCGGAAATGCACTGGAGGTTGGTAGTGGGAGTCTTGCAGTGTGATTGGGCCATCTGCGTTTGCTAGTTTGTGCGTATTGGAGTTAGGCTCCTACCTGCCTACAGAGACAGGGCTGCCGTCCCCTTGAGTAATTACATTTAAAGGGATGAGGCATCTAACTTATTCCTTATTTCCTTGTCCTGCCGCATGAATGGCTCATTTCAGGTAGAAAAGTTCTTGCATGTCATCACTAATCCTAGAGTGTATGTGCATCCCAGTAAACAGGGTTGTGCCTCATTTGAGGCTGAGCAAGTTGCCCTGGTTGTTTGGAGACCCTCACACTTCTCCCTGAATTCTCTGTCCCTAGAGTTTGCAGCAGTCATGGCCCACCCTAGACTGCAGTAGCAGAAGCCACATGTGGTGCTCCCAGTGTGCCTTTATCCACACAGAGGAGCAGGGAGGCTCCGTTCTCATCTGGCCCTTTCCCTTGGATTGATGGATGCTTCTCAGCACATCAGCCTGAATTCTACTCCATCCTTCTCTCTGGCAACATCCATTCCTCTAAATTCAGTGGAGGTCGACCCTTATCCTGCATAGCTCTTGCCCTGATACCATTCTGTCCACCAAACATTTCATTCTACCTCTTCTTGTAGTCATTCCATGTTTTAAACATACTGATGTTGTACTTGAAGATTCACATGAACTCTTTTTGCTGCTTTAGCCGGAATGGCCTGCTTCTTCTAAGGTCCTAAAGCTTCATGATGCCAAATAGTACCCATGACGTTTTTTCACGTTTCAGCCTTGAATACTTTTATTTATTTTGTTTTTTAAAGGTGTGCTGTCATAGGGTCTAGAAAATGGACTGCTCTACCTCTGTTGAATTTAGCTTTTTCCTATGGAATTTAGGAATAACAATTAATAAATAATTTTATATTGTTATGTGCTATTAGATGCAATTAGTTAATGTAATCAGAATTAATTTATTAACCCCCTACTTTATGTTACAGTCATCCGTGCACTCTGGTGCAACAATAAGCAAAACATGCAGCTTCCCTTCTGGAGTAAGGAGGCAAATGTTACATATAGTAAGTGAAGTGTACAGGGAGTGAGATGGTTGCAATTCTATAGTTAGCAATGAGGAAAATCGGAGAATGGAGGTCAGCAGGGGGATCTTGTTGCAATTTAAGGTTGAGAGATCACAAAAGACCTCAGCGACCAAGTGAAGTTTTAGCTGAGACCTCAGATGCTTGGGAGAAAGTCAGGTGGACCTCTGGCAGATGCCCCAAGATGCAGCCATCTTGATGCAGTTCATAGTTCAGAATACTATGGAAAGTTAACTCGGGGACCACATGATTCCAAGTCCGTGGCAGTCACAGCAAGCCAAAGAAGGCTCCTGGGCTTCACATCGTGATTCCCTATTTGTGTCCTTCATCATCTAAACAAGAAGAAGTCTGGGATCATTACCCACTCTGTCCTCCCGGGGTTCTGGGTGGGCTTCCGTGTCCATGCAGTGTCTCAGTGGGTACCTGGGCCCCTGGGCTGCCTCCGCCCCCTGCAGCAACAAGAACGCTACCATGTTCCTGGTGAAATGCTTTCCCTCCCTCGTCCCTTATCCCCTCTGAAGCTGTATTTTCCAGGCAGAATCAGGTTCTCAGCAGCTTTAGGGCAACACAAGAGAGTGCGCGTTGCAAAGTGCGGTGGAGCATTTGTGTGTGTGTGTTTTCTGGGTGTGAAGACAACTTTATGATTGTGAAATCCAGGTCTTAGTAGACGTGGCTGGAGGGTCCTCTTAATGAGGACATGCCAATGTGAGATGCTGTGCTTTCTGTTCCATGTATCCCGCCTTTGCTAACAACCCATTTCCCTCTGAATGAAAGTTTTTCCCGTGGATCTCTTGTAACCCTATGTCTTAAAAGGAAAATGTACAATCTGACATTGTTCAATGAAACTCCAATTCTTTAGCACAGAGGATGGTTTTTTTTCCCGGAGAAGTAATGATTTTGTGACTGCATGAAATTTAAGCTGACACCGATTGTTTGCTCAGCACACGGGAGCTCTTTGAGAGTGGATCCAGAGAAAATGAGGCAGGGTGAAAAGGCAGAGCAGTGGGTGGGGAAATCAGTGGTGTCATATGGGCCTTCTTTTCAATTTGGATCTGAAGCCCAAACTCCTGCTTGAAATTCCTAGAATTTGGAATTTTATATTGTTCAAAAATTTGATTTTGCATTTTGGTACGTGTATCCCAAGTGTCTTGACACAGATACATATCACACATTAAAGAGGTGTAAACACGGAAATGTTGTAACAAGGCATTTATTTGGGATGAGGAAAGGAAATTGAGCAGAAGGTCCAGGAGTAATAGCAATTCCCTGTAGCTCTCAAAGCAAATTTTGAGCTCATTTTTCTTTTTCTGCAAGCTCAGCAGCAGAATGCCCAGAGTCTTCCCTGGTAGATGCAGGTTCCATAGCGACGTTCTCCTGCAAGGCACGCTGGTATTCTGCAATAGCAGGCCACGTTTTTCCTTGAGCCTGGGACAGGGAGAGCATGAGAAATTGAGTATGGGGTTAGCAGTGGGTAAGAAAAAGAATCTTGGGGAAGTCACATGCTAGCTGACAGGTGATGCTGGCTGCATTGCAGCCGGTAGCACGAACAACCTCAGTCAATAGGAATAAACACGCAGAGCAGTGCTTGTCACACAGAATTTGAGACTCATTCTCCTTTGCTCTCATTTTTGCGTTCCTGCCCCATCACACACACACCTGAACATAACCTCAGGCTTGGCTGCAGTTTTTAAAAGCTCTTCTGTAGATAGAGTAAAATGTTCTCTTTACAATTAAGTCTACTTGTTTAGATCCAGAAATAACTAGTCTGTCTCTTCATATCTTAAACTTAGTGAATTTCACAGACTTTTCTTGGAATCAAGTCTTTGGAGAAATACAATTTCTCAGGTTTATTTGGCTCTCTGTTCAATTTATAGATGAGAAAATCAATGCCCAGAGATTCTAAGTGAAGCCACCTCAGTGACATAGACTGCTGAGACCCAACTCTGGAACCTATGTCCCGTCCTTCCCTCTAGACTTAGCAGCTCTGCATGCCTGCCTCTCTCACCTGGATGCTTTGGAGCCAAGCTTTCGTCCCATGCAAGGGAAACAACCACTTCTGGGTTGTCCGCTGGAATCTGCTCCGGGGCTGCAGCAACCTCATCAGCTCTTGCCTGGAGTGGCTCAGCCTGGGCCTGCAGGGCCACCAGGAGAATGGCAGCAAGGATGGCGAGGGTCCTCATGGCTGGGGTCACCTGGGGGAGGGAGAGCAGGAGCAGCTGTGTGGGGAGGGAGGAGCCAGCCTGGATGTATAGCTCTACTGGGAGAAGGCTCAGAGACAAGAAACCTTCCTCAATCTCAGTGAGAGGAGGTGTGCATTTTATAAGAGAGGCCCATTGGTCTCAAGGTTGCTCGAATGCTCCTCTTCTCCCAGTTTCAGGCTAGTATACGTCTGTACCTTTAATGTCTGTGCTAGGTTGGAGCTAATAATGACAAGAAAGACCCTGCTATGTTACTCGTGGGTTAACCTGCTTAAATATTATTATTTACTTTTTAACATTCCAAAAAGAATAGAAATTGCACTTTGATTCAACAGGCTCAGGGAACAAATGCTTCTTATTTTCTGAAGATGGGTCCTCCTGTTCTCTGGAGGTCTAGATTCTGGTGTCCTATATGAGTTCCAATGGAATAGAGAGTAATTCACTTCAGGATTCAGGTGACTTACCATCCTCATGAAGAGGTTTTTGAGGTTATGGGGTGAGTAGTCTCCTGTAGGAATCAGGGTGGAGAGGACAATGATTTTATCAGGCTAAAGGTGAAATCAGCTCAGTGACATAGAGTTGTTTAAGTAAAAAAAAGAAAGTTTATTATTTCCACCTCTATTTAGACTTGAGTAACAATTAACAATTGTATATTTATAGTGTACACTACCTCATGATTTTATATATGTATGTATTTAAATCTTTATCTCACACCATGTAGAAACATCAACTCAGAATGAATTGAAAACCTAAATGTAACAACTGAAACCATAAACTACTAGAAGTGTAGAGAAGGATAAAGCTTTTGACATTGATGTAGGTAATGATTTCTTGGCTATGACACCAAAGGCACAGGCAATGAAAGGGAAAATAGACAAGTGTGGCTTCATTTAACGCTAAAGCATCTGCACAGCAAAGGAAACAATCAACCGAGTGAAATGATAACCCAGAAAATGAGAGAAAATATTTGCAAAACCTACGTGGCAGAAGGGGCAAATATCTGAATACATAAGGAATTCAAACAACTCAATAGCAAAAATCAAACAACCTGATTGAAAAACAGACCAAGGACCTAAATAGGTTTCTCTCAAAAGAATGTTCCAAAGACCTGTGATAGTCTCTACTGGACATGTCAACTAGGACATGTGACATGTGTGTTTAGAAGGAAACTGCTTGAGTTTCTCTATTAACTTAGCTGGAAGCCATTGTCCCCAGCAGTCACCAGAGGTCTGGACAGACGTTCCTAGCAGGGCTTCACCCGCTGGGTCCCTCTGGGGTGGCCCCACAGTCAGAGGTCAGATTGGAGGCATAGCTTCAATGATGAAAAGTCAGTGTAAAGTTTAAGTTTTGTAGTACTTACAGATCCTCTAGCTAGGCAGGGTGACCAGAGAGGGCAGACAGCAGTCCTCTGTCCCAGGTCTTCTATAGCAAGGAGCAGCCGTGCACAAGTGGACTTCCCCTATTTAAAGGTCTTTTGGGATGAGGTGTCCTAATTTCCGGGGTTACTTTCTGTTGGGTCCATTAAATAATTGTGGTGGCAAGGACAGTTGAGAAATTGGGTGGGAAGGTGAGGTTAAAGTAGAACTCCACAGAGGAACCTCTCATCTACCTTGGTCAGCCCTGGCTAGGCCCAGGCAGCAACCAACTATGGATTCTCAATGGTTCCTAACAGAGTTGACCCTGTGATGCATTGGCTGTGGCTAAGCTGAACTACTTGCACCAAGGGAATAGTTAAAGCCTCTGGGACAGCCTGGCTGCATATCATAGTATATGCCCTGCAAAGAGACTGGGATAGGAATGCCACCTGCACACAGAGGAGGATTTGGAATGTGTTTCTAAAGCAGTGTCCCGAGGACCTGGGGTCTAACCATAAAAACCAATGAAAGCCATTTGGCTGAGCTGGGATGTTGGAGAACACCCAGGTGAGACTGAGTGCTACCTGGGCTTCTGTTGCTATGTGGAACAGACATTTTTGGGTTCTCCTGAGTACTGGATGTACACGCGGCATGTGGTTCCCCAGAGGTGACTAGCACCTGTTTGCTTGGCCAATGAACAGTTTAAGGTTAAACAATTGTCTAGGATCATCTGGGCCAGGAACTGGTCTGAGGCATTGGCCATCAGGGTGGGGGTGGCCTTTCCAGATGGCCACCCAAGAAAGGAGGTGGGAGTTTGGGCATTCACTTTACTGCTGGTGTTGCACAGCCTCTCAGGCCTTGTGGGTCTTCAGAGAAGCATTCAGCAAAAGCTTGAGTGGTGCTTTCTGGGAGGCATAGGAGTTTCCATCCTTAACTCGTACCCATCGGAGAACAGGTGTATCCCTGAGCCCATGATCATGTCTGGATGCTTTCTGTGAATGCAATGCTCCAACTCTTCAGGCTGCAGTCTGGGTGTGTGCTGCGGCGTCATGAGCCCATTTGGATTGAAGCCTGTGCATCCAGAGAACTACCTCCTCATCCTTAAAACACGATCTGTGGTTGTGAGGGCTGCTGGTGTTTAAGCATTGGTGCCATGGGACCCATTCCATATCTAAGGGTTGAGTTGCCCACCTTGGACACAGGTCAGGTTGTATCTGGGGTGCAGCCCCTCTAACAGGGCTTACAGGGAATTCCCCAGTTTTCCAGTCTGGGGTACAAATTCTGACTAGGGCTGTCCTGTTCCAGCAGCCCTCTAGGCTGCCAGGCCTGGGTTAAACAGCTACCCCACAAGCCATTTGTACATAAGATACCAAGCAAGGCCAATCATAGAGAACACTGACATCTTGTCACTCAGGGCTTTCTTCCCAGTGCTGCTATATTGACACTGATGATGGGGTTGGCTGGCACCCACTTTTCCTTGGAGCCTTTCTCCTCCATGGCCACGTTTGGTGATGGCACTTCCATATGGTCTTTGCCTGACGTAGTTGGTGTCTCTAGTTTGAAGACTTCTTCTTCTCGTTTACTGCCTCTGACTGCATCCTCGGTGGGTTCTGGAGCAATAATCCTTACTTCCTGCCAGGAGAAGTAAGTGGGAAATATTAGTTAACCTTTAAAACCGGTAAAAAAGGGAGCTTTTGCCAGAAGCTGCATGTGAAATGGAGAGGTGTGGTCTAGCAAAAGCCTCGTGGTCCTGCTGGGTGCCAGTGGGCCTGGGGTGTCATCCTCAGAAGATCGTAGTTTACTATCCATCCACAGTCCATTGTTCAGTACATGTTTGATGTTGAGATGGTGGATGTCCTGCGATGATATGGGGAGGTCTCATTGTTGGAGAACATGTAAATGATGTTATCTGTAAGGGAAAAAAGAAGCTAACTCTTCTGTGATCACCAAGATAGGCACCAAAGTGGGTCTAGCCCAATTGTGATGAGGCGGTGGTGGCCATGGGGTTGAGAGTTAAAAACGTGACGGCTCTTGGAAGGACCTTGGTGCCTTGGGTGTCCATAGCACATCCAGAGACATTAATAACCATGACTTTAGGAGGTCACCGTGCTGCTTGAGGAGGCTGGTGGCTTGGGGATGATGGACTAAATGAGAGTCCCTTAACCCACCCTCGTGTTGTGATGTCCTGAGGTGTGAGCCTCCATCTGAATCAATGATAGGTGTGGTTCTAAAGGAGAAAGTGAAGAAGGGCCACAAAAAGAGAACACCTGCTCCACGCAGGGCATAAGGAGCTACAGTCCCTGGAAGACTACATGTGCAGAAGCTCATAGCTAGGACAGGTGTGCTTTGTCCAGAGGCTCTGAGAGTTGTGATGGGTGGTAGTGAGGGCCTCCCCATGAAACTCAGAACCCGGGACCCGGGCATGGCCTGGAGAGATCACCTGCTGGACCAGCAACACACTGTATCCTGCTGTGGCCCCAATGGATGTGAAGGGCTTCTGGGTGATGGCATTTGTGGGCCTCAGCAGAATGGACAAGTGGGGTATAGCTGTCTCCAAAGACATGATGTCCCAGTACATGGAGGGCCTGCTGCAACGTGGCTGGGCCACTAGTGGTGAGGATTTGGTTTTTAACTGCAAGGGGACTTTGTCAGCCCACTGACGACAAATTGATGCCCAGAATCTTTAACAGTGCTGGAGGGGCCATGAGTGTGTCCTGCAGAAACCTGGCCACTGTCCAGGAAGAGGGAGAGCGGGTGCAGCAACCCTGCCACAGATGTGTGGCCTGGCCCAGGTGGTGGCTTTACATGCAGCACCCAGAGCGATTTGGGGAGCTCAGGGAGAACAGAGACACTCCAGCTGGCTCAGAGTCACTGGTGGCTCCTGTCCCTGGAGGGGTGGCCTTCTCTGCCTCAACCCAGTCTTGTGCTCTCCTTCCCTCCCATTCTTGGCTGCAGGACTGGGAACCATCTGCTGGGACGTTGCTCTGTGTCTGCCTCATGGCCATGCTCCCATCCTTGCCTCCTCCATAGACTGCGGTCAGGACTCGGCAGCCCAGAGCCCCAGCAGGGTCTCAGTCTGTACTGAGGTCACACCTAGGCATTGTCGCCATCCTTCCGCAGGTGATTCTCAAACTCCAAAACTCAAATTAGAACAGAGAGATTCTTCCCTGTGGTCCTTTTCACTTTTCTCTTTTGGCTGGATCAGAACCTTGGCAGAATTTTGTAGTTTAAACAAAAAAGGTGTTATGTCTACAGATTTTTACAGTACTTTCACTTCCATGTTGATCCATAGTCCCCAACCCCAGCCTGATTTTTTCCACTGATTGCAGCCAGTGTAGACAATCAGTGTCCACATGTAGACACTATATGTAGATGCAGCTGAAGTTTTTTTTTCAGACACACACATTTGAATTTCAGGGAATATTGAAGCGAGTCTAGACTGAATAAAAACCTTGCCATCATCAGGCTGGGGGAAACATTCTGGAGAAGCTGTGGGTGGGGTTGTAGGTGTGAGAGGAGAGAAGCTTCCAGGAGCAGCACGTATATTCTCACACACGTTTATGGTGTCTGGTGGCCCCAGCAGACAGTGTGTGTGGACCTTGGGTGGGGCCCTGGGGTTATGGTTTTGACCCGGTAGGAAAGGGTAGTCATGGAACACAGCATGCGTGTTACCATGGGGCACAGCGGGGGCTACGCAGACGTGAGCTCTGAGGAGGACCCTCCACCTCCCAGCTCCTCAGAGTGCATCGCCCTGTCCCTCCCCTCAGCCCTTTGTCCACTGTCCTGCAGGGAGGGTCCTGGTGCTGCCTGTGCTACACAGTCACTCCCGGGCCTGCAGATCCAGCTGGGACAGGTAGGAGCTCCAAGTCCCTGCCCTTTGTCTGCCTTTCCCAGCCGCCTCTCACAAGCTGTCTGTGTGTCTGGTGTTGAGGATTGCAGCAGGATTATTTTACAATAAACCATAAGGAAATAACTTCCTTGAGCTGTTTTAACATATAGCCCTAAATCCCTGACTCTTTTCACATAAAAATGGAGGTGAAAATGTCTCCTGTTGAATCTAGATTGGGTGACATCTTGACCAGTTGAACACACCTGACTTAGCACCATGCCGTTTGTTGGGCTAAGGTCATAAGATGTTGGTATCTTTCACTTCCTGTGTATTGGATGGTGCTGCGGCCTGAATGTTTTTGTCCCTCTGAAATTCCTATGTTGAAATCCCTCCCCTGGTGATAGCATGAAAAGGTGGGGCTTTCTGGGAAGTGATATGTTCAGGAGGATGGAGTCCTCATGAGTTGCATTAGTGCCCCTGAGGAAGAAGCCCCAGAGAGCTCCTTCATTCATTCCCTCAGGTGAGGAAGCAGTGACAAGGTACCATCTATGAACCAAAAAGCTGGTCCTCACCAGACACCCAATCTGTTGGCACCTTGATTTGGACATCTCAGCCTCCAGAACACTGAGAAATGTATTTTTGTTGTTTATAAGTCACTTGGTGTATGATTTTCTTTCCCCCAGCATCCCACATATACTAAGAGTGCTGGTGCCTTTGAAGCCCAGCTACAATGCTTGGAGGAAGTCTAAGCATTGCAAAAAAAGGAACTGAACCCACCTGCAAGGAAGAGCTAGAGAACCCAGAGCAACCAGCTTTCTAGGAAAAACAAAACTCTGATATGCAGTGTTTGTAAATCTCTCTGGTTCAAATCCTCCTAGCTATGAGTGGGATAAAAAGTGTCACACCTATCTTTTCTCTCATGAGCTGGCATGACCTGGCCTCAGTGCATCACAGTGTCTCATCCCCCAGCCTGTCAGAGCTCCCACTGAGCCAGCCCAGCACTCCTGCTACCTGTGCGCAAGCGTCGTGGCCCTGAGGTTTTCAGCTCCCAGCAGAACCTCTCCTCTGTTGCCCATGGAGGGGGCTATGTCCCAACTGCAAATGTGTGAATGACAACCTGATCGTGCTGTTTTAATTCCCTAAGTTTTGTGGTGTCTTTTCACACAGCCCTAGATGAACAGAGGGCATTTTCACAGTATTGCTGAGGAATTGGATTTGTACATATTTTGTGTGTGTAAATCTCAACTTGTCTGAAATGTTGATAAAATAGGAAGGAATTTTCTCAACTTCTTCCCAAAGTGTCACAAAGAGCCCATCATGGTGGGGGATGAAACTGTGGACTCTATGGAGTGACTGAGGAACCCTGTCTCATCCATTCTTAGCTTGAATTTTTCCTGTGTGGAGGAGGGGTAGTGGATCCAGGTGGAGTCTGAATCTCTCCACTGAGTGACAGACTCAGAGGAGGGCATGGGACTCGGGAGTTGACTGAAACAATGGAGAAATCAATAGGGGTTTTCTCCCGGAGATCAGCAACGGAGGCTGTGGGGAGATAACCACAATTCATGTGGCTGTCACTTGGGGAGCGAGCCCAAGTTATCAAGAGAAAAATGGGGGTGATAAAAGGTAAAGACAACAAGGACTCTTATGCTTTGGGTCCTTCAATCAGGGATTTTATGAAGCCAGAATTCTTTCTTAAGTATCAGGTGTGGCAGTCAAATTGTTAACTCAGCTTGTTGTGGTTTCTTAAATTTGAATGCAAAACTCAGCTAATATGCCTGAAAATTATATAAAAACATTACCTAGGTCAGAGAATCTGAGTTAAAGACAGTACAGTTCATAAGAACAGGAAACGAGGGTAGATGACAGGTGTTCCTGGTGCAGCCTGGGGAACAGACTCCCGGGTGATTCCCAGGCACATTTCTGTGGGAGAACAGCCTTATCGATGCTGATCAGCAGGGAAGGAGGGACGGCTACCGGAGAGGCTGGAAGTACAGCGGGTGAGTCAGCAACAGGGACCTTCATACTTGATATTCAGAGATGCAGGAATTCCAGGTGGTGGCAGGAGCATGGGGTGGAGGGCTGGAACAAAAGTGGGGGTCGCTGTCAGCCAGGAGGTTCCAGCACTGAGAGGTTGGGAGGGTGACTGAGAGGAAATGTGAGAGTGGGCTCTTTCCCTTAGGTTCTTCATGAGTTGTTTGTTTCTTAGTGAAAAAGGAAAAAATTCAGATATTCATAAAATGGAATGAGTACTTTTCAGATCCCTTTCCTTCTGGTTTTGCTTGTAAGCTGAGTTTAGAAAATCAGAAAAGAAATGGCAAAAGAAACCTATTTCATTTATTGTACAAGAAAAAATTCACCAAGACGTCGCAGAAATGTGAAGGAAGCGCTTATTGAAGACTGGTGAAATAGGAGTCAGAACGTTGCAATAGGGAGAGCCGTTGGCCTCAACTTCCCTGAAGACAAAGGCAGGAAAGGTGAAACCCTGGGTGAGCTAGGGGAAATGCACTGGAGGTTGGCACCCACTCTGTCCTCCTTGGGATCTGCATGGGCTTCCCCATCCATGCAGTGTCTCAGTGGGGTGCTTGGACCCCTGAGCTGCCTCAGCACCCTGCAGCAACAAGAAGGCTACCCTTTTCCTGGTGAAGTGCTTTCCCGGCCTCATCCCTTATCCCCTCTGAAGCTGTATTTTCCAGGCAGAATCAGATTCTCAGCGGCTTTAAGGCAACAGAGGAGAGTGCGTCTCGCAAAGTGTAGTGGAGCATTTGTGCTTGTGTGTTTTCTGGGTGTGAAGACAACTTTATGGGTGTGAAATCCAGGTCTTAGTAGACCTGGCTGGAGGGTGCTTTTAATGTGGACATCCCAGTGTGGGCCGCTGTGCTTTCTGTTCCATGCATCCCGCCTTTGCTAACAACCCATTTCCCTCTTGAAGTTGTTTCAGTGAATCTCCTGTAACCCAATGGCTTAAAAGGCAAATGTGTGACCTGGACACGTTCAATAAAACCCCAGTTCTTTGGGACAGATGATGCTGGTTTCTCCTGAGGAGGAATGATGTTGTGACTGCGTGAACTTTAAGCTGACACTGATTATTTGCCCAGCACACGGGAGCTCTTTGAGAGTGGATCCAGAGAAAATGAGGCAGAGTGAAAAGACAGAGCAGTGGATGGGGAGATTGGTGGTATGATTTGGGCCTTCATTTCCATTTGAGTCTGAAGCTCAAACTCCTGCTTGAAATTCCTAGAATTTCACATTTTATTTTGTTTAAAAACTTAGGATTCTGGTAAGTGCATCCCAAGTGTCTTGAGACACAAAGACACATCAAATGTGAAAGAGATGTAAAGAGAGAAATCTTGCAACGAGGTATTTATTTTGGATGAGAAAAGGAAATGGAGGACAAGGTACAGGAGTAACAAGAATTTCTTTTAACTCTCAGAGTAAATTCTGAGCTTATTTTTCTTGATTCTGCAAGCTCAGCGGCAGCAGATCCGGTGGAGTGTACCACGAAAGGCGCAGGACCCAACGCGACGTTGTAACAAACCGCAAATTCCTCTTCCGCCAATGCACCTCAAGCCTCTCGCTGAGTCTGAGGACACAGGGAAATCATCATAAATGGATCAGAAGGTCGGCAGTGATGGTAAAGGGAGTCTTGGATAAGTCATGTGCTAGGTCATGAGTGATGTTGGCTGCATTGGGGCCAGTAGCATGAACAACCTCAGTCAATAGGAATAAATACACAGAGCAGTGCTGCTCACACAGGATTTGAGACTCATTCTCATTTGCGCTCATTTTTGTGCTTCTGCGCCGTCACACACACAGCTGAACACACTCTTGGGCTTGGCTCTACTTTTTAAAAACTATTCTACAGATACAGTAAAATATTCTCCTTGTAATGAAGTCTACTTGTGTGAATCCAGAAAGAACGAGTCAGACTGTCTCTTCATATCTAAAACCTACTGAATTTCACAGACATATCTTGACGTCAAGTTTTATTTTTCCATTTTATAGATTTTCTAAAGTGAAAGGATTGTTAAGGAAGTAAAGGAATAAAAGAATGGTTACTCTCGAGGCAGAGCAGCCTCAAGTCTTTAAGACAGAAAGATTTATTTGGCTCTCTATTCAATTTATAGATGAGAAAACCAAGGCCCAGAGATGCTAAATGAAGCCCCCGAAGTGACATGGACCATTGAGACTCGATTCCACACTCTGTCTCCCATCCATCCCTCTAGACCCTGCAGTTCTGCATGCCGGCCTGTCTCACCTGAAAGCGGAAGAGCGGCACTTTCATCCCATGTAAAGGCATGAGCCATTTCCTGATCATCTGCTCCAGGCTGCTCCTGGGCTGCAGCTTCATCAGCTCTTGCCTGAAGTGGCTCTGCCTGAGCCTACAGGGCCACCAGGAGAAGCATGGCAGTGAGGAGGGCGAAGGTCCTCATGGCTGGCGTGACCTGGAGGAGGGAGAGCAGGAGCAGACGAGTCGGGAGAGAGGAGTTAGCCTGGATAAATAGGTCTGCAGAGAGAAGGCGCAGAGACAAGAAACCTGGAACCCTCTCAGAGAAAGGAGGTGTGCATTTCGTTGGAGATGGTGTGGGATCCCCTTGGTCTCAATGTCCCTGTTTTCCTCCTTTGCTCTCCCAGCTTTCACTCTAGTTTGAATCTCTACGTGTAGTGTTTGTGCTGGGTTGGAGAGGATGGTGACGACGAGGATCCTGGCATGTTTTTCTTGTTTCTCACTTCATTATATATTGACTTTTTACTATTCTACCAAAGGATAACAGCAGTGCTTTTGTTCAATAAGCTCAGGATACAAATGCCTCTTTTCCTGCAGATGGCCCCACTCCTCTGTATAGGTCTACACTCTGGCAGCAGGCATGAATTCCTATCAAGTGAAGAGTCATTTGTTGCAGGCATCAAGGGCGTGACCACTCTCATGAAGGCATGGGGTGAGTAGCCTCCTGTAGGGGCCAGTGTGAAGAGGACAATGACCCTATCAGGTGATAGGTGACATGAACACAGTGATATTAAGGTAAAAAGTCCGTCTACAGCCAAAAATTTGTTTCCGGCTCTATTGAGATATGAATAAGAATTTAAAATGGTATATATCTCCTGTATACCACCTTAGGATTTGATGTTCATGTACATGTGGTTTTTTATCATATACTATATACACAAATCAACTCAAAATGATCGAAGACCCAAACATAGACCTGAAACCATAAAATGACGAGAGGAACGTATGAAGATAATGCTTTGTCATTGGTGTTGGTAACGATATCTTTGCTATGACACCAAGGACACAGGCAATAAACGGGAGAATAGACAAATGGGGCTGCACTGACCTCTAAAGCATCTGCACGTCAAAAAACAAACCAACAAACAAATAATCAACTGAGTGAAAAAGCAACCCTGAAAATGAAAGACAATAATTGCAAACCCTAGGTGGTAGAAGGGGCAAATATCTAAATACATAAGGAAGTCAAACAACTCAAAAGCAAATAACAAGTAACCTGTTTGAAAAACAGGCCAAGGAGCAGGATAGGCTTCTCTCCAAATAAAAGGATGCTCTAAGGAGCTATTGTTGTCTGTATTGGACGTGTCAGTAGGACACATGGATTTAGAAGGAAATTCCTTGAGTTTCTCTATTAATTGAGCTGGTAGCTAATGCTCCCAGCAGCCACCAGAGGTTCAGAGAAAAATGCACAGCAAGAGATTCACCCACAAGGTCCCTCTGGGGTGGCCCGGGAGTCAGAGGTCAGATTGGGGGCACAGATTCAATGTTGAAACCTCAATGTGAAAGTTTAAGTTTTGGGTTACTTACAGATCCTCAAGGTAGGCAGAGTGAAGAGAGAGGGCAGACAGCAGTCCTCTGTCCCAGGTCTCCTGTAGCAAGAGCAGCCGTGCACAAACAGCAGAGGACTTCCCTATTTAAGTGCCATTTCGGATCAGGTGTCCTAATAACCTGGGTTACTTTCCATTGGGTTTATTAAATAACTCTGGTGGGAAGGACAGTTGAGAAATTTGATGGGAAGCTGGGGTTCAGACAGGAGTCCATGGAGGGTCCCCTCATCTGCCTTGGTCAACCTTGCCCAGGCCCAGGCAGCAACCAACGATGGATTCTCCATGGCTCCTAACACAATGGACCCCGAGATGCCTGTGCTGGTGGCTGATGCTGAGCTAGTTGCAGCAAGGGAATATTTAAAGCCCCCAGGAGAGCCTGGCCTGCATATCACAGGACACACTCTGTTAGAGAGACAAGTTCAAGTTTGACACCCATGCACAGGAGAGGATGAGGAATCTTCCCCTGAACCAGCCTGCCCAGTACCTGAGCTCTAACCATATCAAGACATCAAAGCCGATTGGTGGGCTGGGATGTTGCAGACCACCTGGTTGAGACTGAACCCCACGTCGGCTTGTGTTAGCAGGCAGGGCAGGTTTTGCTGGATTCGTTAAGGATGTGCACACAGTATGTGGTTCCCAGAAGTGGACAATTGCCTCATTGCTTGGCCAATGGACCGTTTAAGGCCAAACGAGTGTCTAGGACCACTGGGGCCAAGAACTCCTGAGTTTCCTGCTGGAGACCTAATGTCTCTTGAAAGTCTCTCAGGGAGGCGGCCAAGGTGGCAGTGAGTTTGGTGTTAGCTTGCATCACCTGGTGCTGTGTGCTCCAATGCCTTGCTCTTCAGCCCATTCTGGGCAGGCTTAAGAGTCTCCATGCACATAGCATGAGTGGGATGATCAGTGGTCACTTGAAATATGCAGGATCAAACTCCTGTGGTTCCTCCTGTGTTATTTGAGGAGAATTCCTAAGAAGACTAGAGCACATTTTAAAATGTACCACTATCCACCGTCCTCCTCCTTCTCCTAGTCAGGTAGATGGGGTAAGGTTTCTGGAGATGAGAAAAGAATGCAGTCGCTCGAGAGGCAATAAATACCTGCGGTGAGGTTGCTGAATCCAGTGTGCAGGCCGGGCAGCCCCTGCCACCATGGGAATGTCGTGCACATTGCTGGTCCCACGGGCTGGGTGCTCAGGTCCTCCCCTGCAGCTCTGTGTGAAGGCAGCAGGCATCGGCCGCTGGAGGACTGGGGGCAGTGGAGTGAGAACTAAAGCATCTCCCTCAACCTTAAGGTAGAGGAGGCATCTCAAGCCTTGCTAGGGGCGGTCGCTGTGGCAGAGCAGTGGGGTCTCCTGTCCCTCTGAGGAAGCAGTGAATTCCTGATGTGTGGCAGGCCCAGGAACTTCAGCTTTGGAGGAAGTGAGCACCAGTCTCACCCCAGCATAAGAAGAAATTTGGGCTCTTTGGGGAAACTGAGGTCCTGGTGACAGTTTTAGCTTCCAGGGCATTAGGAGGTGCCTGTAGGGTCGCAATGATGAGGTTATAGGTACTAAATATGAAGGGGTGTATATGAGCGAGAGGAAGATCTCCGGGTTCCGGAAATGTCCCATGTCCTGCGGAAGTGAAACCTGGACCTGCTTCCTGCACACAGAGCACACTCCAGTCCATAGGCATTTCCGCAGCACTGCATGAGCGTTATCACTGGAGAGCTGGTGAGATTCGGGCGTGGTATTCTTACACACAGTTCTCCCAAGTCCATAGTTTTCCGTAGCTTGTAGGGCAGCTTTACAATCTCACTGAGGCTCTATGGGTTCCTTGCACCATAAAGTAATGGGCTTATTCTGAAAGCACATGGAGATCTCAGCAAAATTCCACTCTACTGAGGTAATTTTTGGGGTAATCAGCAAAGCATGAGGTCAGGGAAGCAGCAAGGCAAGGGTTTGGGTACTGGCCATGAGCCAGCCCCGTGTACTGGAGATGGCGAGGTCCGTGTTTGTAGCAGTAAGGAAAGGCTGGTTGGTGGTGATCTCGTGGTCAAAGTGATTTTCCTCTACAAGGGACTTAAAGAAATAAGTAAGCGAAAAAGAAATGACCCCTTTAAAATGCGTGCCAGGGCATGAACAGATACTTCTCAAAAAAAGACATACAAGAGGCCAAGAAACATGAAAAAATGCTCCACATTACTGATCATTAGAGAAATGCAAAATAAAACCTCAAAGGGATACCAGCTGACACTAGTCAGAATGGCTGTTATTGAAAAGTTAAAAAATACTGATATTGGCAAGACTGCAGAGAAAGAGAACGCTTATACACTGTTGAGGGGAATGTTAATGAGTTCAGCCATAGTGGAAAGCAGTTTAGAGATTTCGCAAATAACTTAAAATAGAACCAGCATTCAACCAAGGAATCTCACTACTGGGTATATATCCAAAGGAAAACAAATTATTCTGCCAAAAAGACACATGTACTCGTATGTTCATGGCAGCATCATTCATGATAACAAAGACATGGATTCAACCTAGATGCCCATCAGTGTTGGACTGGATGAAGAAAATGTGGTACATATACATGATGGGATACTACATTCATAAAAGAGAATGAAATTATGTCGTCTGCAGCGAGTTGGATTCAGTGAGAAGGTGCCGTCTATGAATCACAAAACCGGTCCTCACCAGACACCAAGTGTGTTGGCACCTTGTTTTGGACTTCTCAGCCTCGAGAACACCAAGACATATATTTCTGTTGTTTCTAAGTCACTTGGTGTATGGTATTTTTTTCCAGCACTCCACATACACTCAGATTGCTTGTGTCTTTGAAGCCCGGATACGATGCTTGGAGGAAGTCTAAGTGTTGCAAATCCTGCTAGCTATGAGTGGGATACAAAGTGTCACACCAATCTCCTCCTTCATGAACCGGCATGATCTGAAGTCAGTGCCTCACAGGGTCTCATCCCTCAGCCCTGTCAGAGCTGCAGCTGAGCCAGCACCCCCTGCCACCTGTTCACAAGTGTCTTGGGCCTGAGGTTTTCAGATCCCAGCAGCACTTCTCCTCTGATGCCTGTGGAGAGAGCCACCTCCCAATTGCAAATGTGTGAATGAAGACCTGATCATGTTGTTTTAATCCATTAAGTCTTGTGGTGTCTTTTCATACAGCCCTAGATGAACAGAGGACAATTTTCACAGTATTGGTGACAAATTGGACTTGTACTTTGTGTGTGTGTGTAAATCTCAGCTTCTCTAAAATATTGATGAAATAGGACAGAACTTTCTCAATGGAATCCCAAAGTGTCACAAAGAGCCCATTGTGGTGGGGGCATGGAATTGTGGACTCTTTGGAGTGACTGAGGAACCCCATTTCACCCATTCTTAGTTTGAATTTTTCCTGTGGGGAGCTGGGGTAGTGTGGGATCCAGGTGGAGTCTCAACCTCTCCCCTCAGTGACAGACTCAGAGGAGGGCGTGGAACTCCAGAGCTGGCTGAAACAATGGAGGGAGAAGTAGGGGTTTTCTCCCAGAGATCAGCTATGAAGGCCCAGGGAAGATGACCATTATTCACATGGCTGTCATCTGGGGAGAGACCCCAAGTTAAGATCAAGAGAAAAAAGCAGGAAACAAAATGGTGAAGACAACAAGGTAACTCATGCCTAGAGTCCTTGGATCAGGCATTTTATGAAGCCAGAATTCTTTCTTTTCTTTTCTTTTCTTTCTTTCTTCCTTTTTTTTTCTTTCTTTTTTTTTTTTTTTTTGAGGCAGAGTGTCACTCTGTCACCCACGCTGGAGTGCAGTGGCGCGATCTTGGCTCACTGCAACCTCCACCTCCCAGGTTGAAGCGATTCTCCTGCCTCAGCCTCCTGAGTAGCTGAGATTACAGGCACCCACCACCACACCCGGCTAATTTTTCTATTTTTAGTAGTAGAGACAGTTTTCACCGTGTTGCGCTGTCTGGTCTTGAACTCCTGACCTCATGATCCACCCTCCTTGGCTTCCCAAAGTGTTTGGATTACAGGTGTGGGCCACTTTTCAGGTGGGGCATTCAAAATGTTAATTCAGCTTGTTGTGGTTTCTTAAATTGGAATGCACAACTCCGCTAATATGCCTGAAAAAGATACAACAAAAATTACCCAGATAAGAGAAGCTGAGGCAAAATGGTGCAGTGCATAAGAATAGGAAATGAGAGCAGATGGCAGGTGTCCTGGGTGCAGCCTGGAGAAGAGACTCCTGGATGATTCCCATGCACAGCCCCGGGGGAGAACAGCCTTATTAATGCTGATCAGCAGAGAAGGAGGGACGGCTATGTGAGAGGCTGGAGGACAATGGGTGTGTCAGGGACAGGAATTTCATAAGTGATGTTCAGAGATGGAGGAATTCCAGGTGGTGCAGGAGTTAGGGAGTAGCCATGGGGTGGAAGGCTGGAACGAGGTGGCGGTCCCTGTTATCCAGGAGGACGCAGAATTGAGATGTTGGGAGGTTGATTTCTAGGAAATGTTAGAGTGAGCTCTTTCCCTTAGTTTCTTCATGAGTTATTTGTTTTTTTCGTGAAAACGGAAAAAATACAGATGTTCCTAAAATGGAATGAGTTCTTTTCAGATCTCTTTCCTTCTGGTTTTGCTTATAAGCTGAGTTTAGAAAATCAGAACAGTAACAGCCAAAGAAACCTATTTCATTTTTTGTACAAGTACAAATTAACCAAGACCTTTTAAAAATGTGAAGGAAGCCCTTATTGAAGACTGTTGAAATGGGAGTCAGAACGTTGCAACAGGGAGAGCCGTTGGCCTCCACTTTCCTGAAGCCAAAGCGGGAAGGTTAAGCCCTGGGTGAGCTAGCGGAAATGCACTGGAGGTTGGTAGTGGGAGTCTTGCAGTGTGATTGGGCCATCTGCGTTTGCTAGTTTGTGCGTATTGGAGTTAGGCTCCTACCTGCCTACAGAGACAGGGCTGCCGTCCCCTTGAGTAATTACATTTAAAGGGATGAGGCATCTAACTTATTCCTTATTTCCTTGTCCTGCCGCATGAATGGCTCATTTCAGGTAGAAAAGTTCTTGCATGTCATCACTAATCCTAGAGTGTATGTGCATCCCAGTAAACAGGGTTGTGCCTCATTTGAGGCTGAGCAAGTTGCCCTGGTTGTTTGGAGACCCTCACACTTCTCCCTGAATTCTCTGTCCCTAGAGTTTGCAGCAGTCATGGCCCACCCTAGACTGCAGTAGCAGAAGCCACATGTGGTGCTCCCAGTGTGCCTTTATCCACACAGAGGAGCAGGGAGGCTCCGTTCTCATCTGGCCCTTTCCCTTGGATTGATGGATGCTTCTCAGCACATCAGCCTGAATTCTACTCCATCCTTCTCTCTGGCAACATCCATTCCTCTAAATTCAGTGGAGGTCGACCCTTATCCTGCATAGCTCTTGCCCTGATACCATTCTGTCCACCAAACATTTCATTCTACCTCTTCTTGTAGTCATTCCATGTTTTAAACATACTGATGTTGTACTTGAAGATTCACATGAACTCTTTTTGCTGCTTTAGCCGGAATGGCCTGCTTCTTCTAAGGTCCTAAAGCTTCATGATGCCAAATAGTACCCATGACGTTTTTTCACGTTTCAGCCTTGAATACTTTTATTTATTTTGTTTTTTAAAGGTGTGCTGTCATAGGGTCTAGAAAATGGACTGCTCTACCTCTGTTGAATTTAGCTTTTTCCTATGGAATTTAGGAATAACAATTAATAAATAATTTTATATTGTTATGTGCTATTAGATGCAATTAGTTAATGTAATCAGAATTAATTTATTAACCCCCTACTTTATGTTACAGTCATCCGTGCACTCTGGTGCAACAATAAGCAAAACATGCAGCTTCCCTTCTGGAGTAAGGAGGCAAATGTTACATATAGTAAGTGAAGTGTACAGGGAGTGAGATGGTTGCAATTCTATAGTTAGCAATGAGGAAAATCGGAGAATGGAGGTCAGCAGGGGGATCTTGTTGCAATTTAAGGTTGAGAGATCACAAAAGACCTCAGCGACCAAGTGAAGTTTTAGCTGAGACCTCAGATGCTTGGGAGAAAGTCAGGTGGACCTCTGGCAGATGCCCCAAGATGCAGCCATCTTGATGCAGTTCATAGTTCAGAATACTATGGAAAGTTAACTCGGGGACCACATGATTCCAAGTCCGTGGCAGTCACAGCAAGCCAAAGAAGGCTCCTGGGCTTCACATCGTGATTCCCTATTTGTGTCCTTCATCATCTAAACAAGAAGAAGTCTGGGATCATTACCCACTCTGTCCTCCCGGGGTTCTGGGTGGGCTTCCGTGTCCATGCAGTGTCTCAGTGGGTACCTGGGCCCCTGGGCTGCCTCCGCCCCCTGCAGCAACAAGAACGCTACCATGTTCCTGGTGAAATGCTTTCCCTCCCTCGTCCCTTATCCCCTCTGAAGCTGTATTTTCCAGGCAGAATCAGGTTCTCAGCAGCTTTAGGGCAACACAAGAGAGTGCGCGTTGCAAAGTGCGGTGGAGCATTTGTGTGTGTGTGTTTTCTGGGTGTGAAGACAACTTTATGATTGTGAAATCCAGGTCTTAGTAGACGTGGCTGGAGGGTCCTCTTAATGAGGACATGCCAATGTGAGATGCTGTGCTTTCTGTTCCATGTATCCCGCCTTTGCTAACAACCCATTTCCCTCTGAATGAAAGTTTTTCCCGTGGATCTCTTGTAACCCTATGTCTTAAAAGGAAAATGTACAATCTGACATTGTTCAATGAAACTCCAATTCTTTAGCACAGAGGATGGTTTTTTTTCCCGGAGAAGTAATGATTTTGTGACTGCATGAAATTTAAGCTGACACCGATTGTTTGCTCAGCACACGGGAGCTCTTTGAGAGTGGATCCAGAGAAAATGAGGCAGGGTGAAAAGGCAGAGCAGTGGGTGGGGAAATCAGTGGTGTCATATGGGCCTTCTTTTCAATTTGGATCTGAAGCCCAAACTCCTGCTTGAAATTCCTAGAATTTGGAATTTTATATTGTTCAAAAATTTGATTTTGCATTTTGGTACGTGTATCCCAAGTGTCTTGACACAGACACATATCACACATTAAAGAGGTGTAAACACGGAAATGTTGTAACAAGGCATTTATTTGGGATGAGGAAAGGAAATTGAGCAGAAGGTCCAGGAGTAATAGCAATTCCCTGTAGCTCTCAAAGCAAATTTTGAGCTCATTTTTCTTTTTCTGCAAGCTCAGCAGCAGAATGCCCAGAGTCTTCCCTGGTAGATGCAGGTTCCATAGCGACGTTCTCCTGCAAGGCACGCTGGTATTCTGCAATAGCAGGCCACGTTTTTCCTTGAGCCTGGGACAGGGAGAGCATGAGAAATTGAGTATGGGGTTAGCAGTGGGTAAGAAAAAGAATCTTGGGGAAGTCACATGCTAGCTGACAGGTGATGCTGGCTGCATTGCAGCCGGTAGCACGAACAACCTCAGTCAATAGGAATAAACACGCAGAGCAGTGCTTGTCACACAGAATTTGAGACTCATTCTCCTTTGCTCTCATTTTTGCGTTCCTGCCCCATCACACACACACCTGAACATAACCTCAGGCTTGGCTGCAGTTTTTAAAAGCTCTTCTGTAGATAGAGTAAAATGTTCTCTTTACAATTAAGTCTACTTGTTTAGATCCAGAAATAACTAGTCTGTCTCTTCATATCTTAAACTTAGTGAATTTCACAGACTTTTCTTGGAATCAAGTCTTTGGAGAAATACAATTTCTCAGGTTTATTTGGCTCTCTGTTCAATTTATAGATGAGAAAATCAATGCCCAGAGATTCTAAGTGAAGCCACCTCAGTGACATAGACTGCTGAGACCCAACTCTGGAACCTATGTCCCGTCCTTCCCTCTAGACTTAGCAGCTCTGCATGCCTGCCTCTCTCACCTGGATGCTTTGGAGCCAAGCTTTCGTCCCATGCAAGGGAAACAACCACTTCTGGGTTGTCCGCTGGAATCTGCTCCGGGGCTGCAGCAACCTCATCAGCTCTTGCCTGGAGTGGCTCAGCCTGGGCCTGCAGGGCCACCAGGAGAATGGCAGCAAGGATGGCGAGGGTCCTCATGGCTGGGGTCACCTGGGGGAGGGAGAGCAGGAGCAGCTGTGTGGGGAGGGAGGAGCCAGCCTGGATGTATAGCTCTACTGGGAGAAGGCTCAGAGACAAGAAACCTTCCTCAATCTCAGTGAGAGGAGGTGTGCATTTTATAAGAGAGGCCCATTGGTCTCAAGGTTGCTCGAATGCTCCTCTTCTCCCAGTTTCAGGCTAGTATACGTCTGTACCTTTAATGTCTGTGCTAGGTTGGAGCTAATAATGACAAGAAAGACCCTGCTATGTTACTCGTGGGTTAACCTGCTTAAATATTATTATTTACTTTTTAACATTCCAAAAAGAATAGAAATTGCACTTTGATTCAACAGGCTCAGGGAACAAATGCTTCTTATTTTCTGAAGATGGGTCCTGCTGTTCTCTGGAGGTCTAGATTCTGGTGTCCTATATGAGTTCCAATGGAATAGAGAGTAATTCACTTCAGGATTCAGGTGACTTACCATCCTCATGAAGAGGTTTTTGAGGTTATGGGGTGAGTAGTCTCCTGTAGGAATCAGGGTGGAGAGGACAATGATTTTATCAGGCTAAAGGTGAAATCAGCTCAGTGACATAGAGTTGTTTAAGTAAAAAAAAGAAAGTTTATTATTTCCACCTCTATTTAGACTTGAGTAACAATTAACAATTGTATATTTATAGTGTACACTACCTCATGATTTTATATATGTATGTATTTAAATCTTTATCTCACACCATGTAGAAACATCAACTCAGAATGAATTGAAAACCTAAATGTAACAACTGAAACCATAAACTACTAGAAGTGTAGAGAAGGATAAAGCTTTTGACATTGATGTAGGTAATGATTTCTTGGCTATGACACCAAAGGCACAGGCAATGAAAGGGAAAATAGACAAGTGTGGCTTCATTTAACGCTAAAGCATCTGCACAGCAAAGGAAACAATCAACCGAGTGAAATGATAACCCAGAAAATGAGAGAAAATATTTGCAAAACCTACGTGGCAGAAGGGGCAAATATCTGAATACATAAGGAATTCAAACAACTCAATAGCAAAAATCAAACAACCTGATTGAAAAACAGACCAAGGACCTAAATAGGTTTCTCTCAAAAGAATGTTCCAAAGACCTGTGATAGTCTCTACTGGACATGTCAACTAGGACATGTGACATGTGTGTTTAGAAGGAAACTGCTTGAGTTTCTCTATTAACTTAGCTGGAAGCCATTGTCCCCAGCAGTCACCAGAGGTCTGGACAGACGTTCCTAGCAGGGCTTCACCCGCTGGGTCCCTCTGGGGTGGCCCCACAGTCAGAGGTCAGATTGGAGGCATAGCTTCAATGATGAAAAGTCAGTGTAAAGTTTAAGTTTTGTAGTACTTACAGATCCTCTAGCTAGGCAGGGTGACCAGAGAGGGCAGACAGCAGTCCTCTGTCCCAGGTCTTCTATAGCAAGGAGCAGCCGTGCACAAGTGGACTTCCCCTATTTAAAGGTCTTTTGGGATGAGGTGTCCTAATTTCCGGGGTTACTTTCTGTTGGGTCCATTAAATAATTGTGGTGGCAAGGACAGTTGAGAAATTGGGTGGGAAGGTGAGGTTAAAGTAGAACTCCACAGAGGAACCTCTCATCTACCTTGGTCAGCCCTGGCTAGGCCCAGGCAGCAACCAACTATGGATTCTCAATGGTTCCTAACAGAGTTGACCCTGTGATGCATTGGCTGTGGCTAAGCTGAACTACTTGCACCAAGGGAATAGTTAAAGCCTCTGGGACAGCCTGGCTGCATATCATAGTATATGCCCTGCAAAGAGACTGGGATAGGAATGCCACCTGCACACAGAGGAGGATTTGGAATGTGTTTCTAAAGCAGTGTCCCGAGGACCTGGGGTCTAACCATAAAAACCAATGAAAGCCATTTGGCTGAGCTGGGATGTTGGAGAACACCCAGGTGAGACTGAGTGCTACCTGGGCTTCTGTTGCTATGTGGAACAGACATTTTTGGGTTCTCCTGAGTACTGGATGTACACGCGGCATGTGGTTCCCCAGAGGTGACTAGCACCTGTTTGCTTGGCCAATGAACAGTTTAAGGTTAAACAATTGTCTAGGATCATCTGGGCCAGGAACTGGTCTGAGGCATTGGCCATCAGGGTGGGGGTGGCCTTTCCAGATGGCCACCCAAGAAAGGAGGTGGGAGTTTGGGCATTCACTTTACTGCTGGTGTTGCACAGCCTCTCAGGCCTTGTGGGTCTTCAGAGAAGCATTCAGCAAAAGCTTGAGTGGTGCTTTCTGGGAGGCATAGGAGTTTCCATCCTTAACTCGTACCCATCGGAGAACAGGTGTATCCCTGAGCCCATGATCATGTCTGGATGCTTTCTGTGAATGCAATGCTCCAACTCTTCAGGCTGCAGTCTGGGTGTGTGCTGCGGCGTCATGAGCCCATTTGGATTGAAGCCTGTGCATCCAGAGAACTACCTCCTCATCCTTAAAACACGATCTGTGGTTGTGAGGGCTGCTGGTGTTTAAGCATTGGTGCCATGGGACCCATTCCATATCTAAGGGTTGAGTTGCCCACCTTGGACACAGGTCAGGTTGTATCTGGGGTGCAGCCCCTCTAACAGGGCTTACAGGGAATTCCCCAGTTTTCCAGTCTGGGGTACAAATTCTGACTAGGGCTGTCCTGTTCCAGCAGCCCTCTAGGCTGCCAGGCCTGGGTTAAACAGCTACCCCACAAGCCATTTGTACATAAGATACCAAGCAAGGCCAATCATAGAGAACACTGACATCTTGTCACTCAGGGCTTTCTTCCCAGTGCTGCTATATTGACACTGATGATGGGGTTGGCTGGCACCCACTTTTCCTTGGAGCCTTTCTCCTCCATGGCCACGTTTGGTGATGGCACTTCCATATGGTCTTTGCCTGACGTAGTTGGTGTCTCTAGTTTGAAGACTTCTTCTTCTCGTTTACTGCCTCTGACTGCACCCTCGGTGGGTTCTGGAGCAATAATCCTTACTTCCTGCCAGGAGAAGTAAGTGGGAAATATTAGTTAACCTTTAAAACCGGTAAAAAAGGGAGCTTTTGCCAGAAGCTGCATGTGAAATGGAGAGGTGTGGTCTAGCAAAAGCCTCGTGGTCCTGCTGGGTGCCAGTGGGCCTGGGGTGTCATCCTCAGAAGATCGTAGTTTACTATCCATCCACAGTCCATTGTTCAGTACATGTTTGATGTTGAGATGGTGGATGTCCTGCGATGATATGGGGAGGTCTCATTGTTGGAGAACATGTAAATGATGTTATCTGTAAGGGAAAAAAGAAGCTAACTCTTCTGTGATCACCAAGATAGGCACCAAAGTGGGTCTAGCCCAATTGTGATGAGGCGGTGGTGGCCATGGGGTTGAGAGTTAAAAACGTGACGGCTCTTGGAAGGACCTTGGTGCCTTGGGTGTCCATAGCACATCCAGAGACATTAATAACCATGACTTTAGGAGGTCACCGTGCTGCTTGAGGAGGCTGGTGGCTTGGGGATGATGGACTAAATGAGAGTCCCTTAACCCACCCTCGTGTTGTGATGTCCTGAGGTGTGAGCCTCCATCTGAATCAATGATAGGTGTGGTTCTAAAGGAGAAAGTGAAGAAGGGCCACAAAAAGAGAACACCTGCTCCACGCAGGGCATAAGGAGCTACAGTCCCTGGAAGACTACATGTGCAGAAGCTCATAGCTAGGACAGGTGTGCTTTGTCCAGAGGCTCTGAGAGTTGTGATGGGTGGTAGTGAGGGCCTCCCCATGAAACTCAGAACCCGGGACCCGGGCATGGCCTGGAGAGATCACCTGCTGGACCAGCAACACACTGTATCCTGCTGTGGCCCCAATGGATGTGAAGGGCTTCTGGGTGATGGCATTTGTGGGCCTCAGCAGAATGGACAAGTGGGGTATAGCTGTCTCCAAAGACATGATGTCCCAGTACATGGAGGGCCTGCTGCAACGTGGCTGGGCCACTAGTGGTGAGGATTTGGTTTTTAACTGCAAGGGGACTTTGTCAGCCCACTGACGACAAATTGATGCCCAGAATCTTTAACAGTGCTGGAGGGGCCATGAGTGTGTCCTGCAGAAACCTGGCCACTGTCCAGGAAGAGGGAGAGCGGGTGCAGCAACCCTGCCACAGATGTGTGGCCTGGCCCAGGTGGTGGCTTTACATGCAGCACCCAGAGCGATTTGGGGAGCTCAGGGAGAACAGAGACACTCCAGCTGGCTCAGAGTCACTGGTGGCTCCTGTCCCTGGAGGGGTGGCCTTCTCTGCCTCAACCCAGTCTTGTGCTCTCCTTCCCTCCCATTCTTGGCTGCAGGACTGGGAACCATCTGCTGGGACGTTGCTCTGTGTCTGCCTCATGGCCATGCTCCCATCCTTGCCTCCTCCATAGACTGCGGTCAGGACTCGGCAGCCCAGAGCCCCAGCAGGGTCTCAGTCTGTACTGAGGTCACACCTAGGCATTGTCGCCATCCTTCCGCAGGTGATTCTCAAACTCCAAAACTCAAATTAGAACAGAGAGATTCTTCCCTGTGGTCCTTTTCACTTTTCTCTTTTGGCTGGATCAGAACCTTGGCAGAATTTTGTAGTTTAAACAAAAAAGGTGTTATGTCTACAGATTTTTACAGTACTTTCACTTCCATGTTGATCCATAGTCCCCAACCCCAGCCTGATTTTTTCCACTGATTGCAGCCAGTGTAGACAATCAGTGTCCACATGTAGACACTATATGTAGATGCAGCTGAAGTTTTTTTTTCAGACACACACATTTGAATTTCAGGGAATATTGAAGCGAGTCTAGACTGAATAAAAACCTTGCCATCATCAGGCTGGGGGAAACATTCTGGAGAAGCTGTGGGTGGGGTTGTAGGTGTGAGAGGAGAGAAGCTTCCAGGAGCAGCACGTATATTCTCACACACGTTTATGGTGTCTGGTGGCCCCAGCAGACAGTGTGTGTGGACCTTGGGTGGGGCCCTGGGGTTATGGTTTTGACCCGGTAGGAAAGGGTAGTCATGGAACACAGCATGCGTGTTACCATGGGGCACAGCGGGGGCTACGCAGACGTGAGCTCTGAGGAGGACCCTCCACCTCCCAGCTCCTCAGAGTGCATCGCCCTGTCCCTCCCCTCAGCCCTTTGTCCACTGTCCTGCAGGGAGGGTCCTGGTGCTGCCTGTGCTACACAGTCACTCCCGGGCCTGCAGATCCAGCTGGGACAGGTAGGAGCTCCAAGTCCCTGCCCTTTGTCTGCCTTTCCCAGCCGCCTCTCACAAGCTGTCTGTGTGTCTGGTGTTGAGGATTGCAGCAGGATTATTTTACAATAAACCATAAGGAAATAACTTCCTTGAGCTGTTTTAACATATAGCCCTAAATCCCTGACTCTTTTCACATAAAAATGGAGGTGAAAATGTCTCCTGTTGAATCTAGATTGGGTGACATCTTGACCAGTTGAACACACCTGACTTAGCACCATGCCGTTTGTTGGGCTAAGGTCATAAGATGTTGGTATCTTTCACTTCCTGTGTATTGGATGGTGCTGCGGCCTGAATGTTTTTGTCCCTCTGAAATTCCTATGTTGAAATCCCTCCCCTGGTGATAGCATGAAAAGGTGGGGCTTTCTGGGAAGTGATATGTTCAGGAGGATGGAGTCCTCATGAGTTGCATTAGTGCCCCTGAGGAAGAAGCCCCAGAGAGCTCCTTCATTCATTCCCTCAGGTGAGGAAGCAGTGACAAGGTACCATCTATGAACCAAAAAGCTGGTCCTCACCAGACACCCAATCTGTTGGCACCTTGATTTGGACATCTCAGCCTCCAGAACACTGAGAAATGTATTTTTGTTGTTTATAAGTCACTTGGTGTATGATTTTCTTTCCCCCAGCATCCCACATATACTAAGAGTGCTGGTGCCTTTGAAGCCCAGCTACAATGCTTGGAGGAAGTCTAAGCATTGCAAAAAAAGGAACTGAACCCACCTGCAAGGAAGAGCTAGAGAACCCAGAGCAACCAGCTTTCTAGGAAAAACAAAACTCTGATATGCAGTGTTTGTAAATCTCTCTGGTTCAAATCCTCCTAGCTATGAGTGGGATAAAAAGTGTCACACCTATCTTTTCTCTCATGAGCTGGCATGACCTGGCCTCAGTGCATCACAGTGTCTCATCCCCCAGCCTGTCAGAGCTCCCACTGAGCCAGCCCAGCACTCCTGCTACCTGTGCGCAAGCGTCGTGGCCCTGAGGTTTTCAGCTCCCAGCAGAACCTCTCCTCTGTTGCCCATGGAGGGGGCTATGTCCCAACTGCAAATGTGTGAATGACAACCTGATCGTGCTGTTTTAATTCCCTAAGTTTTGTGGTGTCTTTTCACACAGCCCTAGATGAACAGAGGGCATTTTCACAGTATTGCTGAGGAATTGGATTTGTACATATTTTGTGTGTGTAAATCTCAACTTGTCTGAAATGTTGATAAAATAGGAAGGAATTTTCTCAACTTCTTCCCAAAGTGTCACAAAGAGCCCATCATGGTGGGGGATGAAACTGTGGACTCTATGGAGTGACTGAGGAACCCTGTCTCATCCATTCTTAGCTTGAATTTTTCCTGTGTGGAGGAGGGGTAGTGGATCCAGGTGGAGTCTGAATCTCTCCACTGAGTGACAGACTCAGAGGAGGGCATGGGACTCGGGAGTTGACTGAAACAATGGAGAAATCAATAGGGGTTTTCTCCCGGAGATCAGCAACGGAGGCTGTGGGGAGATAACCACAATTCATGTGGCTGTCACTTGGGGAGCGAGCCCAAGTTATCAAGAGAAAAATGGGGGTGATAAAAGGTAAAGACAACAAGGACTCTTATGCTTTGGGTCCTTCAATCAGGGATTTTATGAAGCCAGAATTCTTTCTTAAGTATCAGGTGTGGCAGTCAAATTGTTAACTCAGCTTGTTGTGGTTTCTTAAATTTGAATGCAAAACTCAGCTAATATGCCTGAAAATTATATAAAAACATTACCTAGGTCAGAGAATCTGAGTTAAAGACAGTACAGTTCATAAGAACAGGAAACGAGGGTAGATGACAGGTGTTCCTGGTGCAGCCTGGGGAACAGACTCCCGGGTGATTCCCAGGCACATTTCTGTGGGAGAACAGCCTTATCGATGCTGATCAGCAGGGAAGGAGGGACGGCTACCGGAGAGGCTGGAAGTACAGCGGGTGAGTCAGCAACAGGGACCTTCATACTTGATATTCAGAGATGCAGGAATTCCAGGTGGTGGCAGGAGCATGGGGTGGAGGGCTGGAACAAAAGTGGGGGTCGCTGTCAGCCAGGAGGTTCCAGCACTGAGAGGTTGGGAGGGTGACTGAGAGGAAATGTGAGAGTGGGCTCTTTCCCTTAGGTTCTTCATGAGTTGTTTGTTTCTTAGTGAAAAAGGAAAAAATTCAGATATTCATAAAATGGAATGAGTACTTTTCAGATCCCTTTCCTTCTGGTTTTGCTTGTAAGCTGAGTTTAGAAAATCAGAAAAGAAATGGCAAAAGAAACCTATTTCATTTATTGTACAAGAAAAAATTCACCAAGACGTCGCAGAAATGTGAAGGAAGCGCTTATTGAAGACTGGTGAAATAGGAGTCAGAACGTTGCAATAGGGAGAGCCGTTGGCCTCAACTTCCCTGAAGACAAAGGCAGGAAAGGTGAAACCCTGGGTGAGCTAGGGGAAATGCACTGGAGGTTGGCACCCACTCTGTCCTCCTTGGGATCTGCATGGGCTTCCCCATCCATGCAGTGTCTCAGTGGGGTGCTTGGACCCCTGAGCTGCCTCAGCACCCTGCAGCAACAAGAAGGCTACCCTTTTCCTGGTGAAGTGCTTTCCCGGCCTCATCCCTTATCCCCTCTGAAGCTGTATTTTCCAGGCAGAATCAGATTCTCAGCGGCTTTAAGGCAACAGAGGAGAGTGCGTCTCGCAAAGTGTAGTGGAGCATTTGTGCTTGTGTGTTTTCTGGGTGTGAAGACAACTTTATGGGTGTGAAATCCAGGTCTTAGTAGACCT
Organism: Pan paniscus; assembly: GCF_029289425.2. NCBI lineage: Eukaryota > Metazoa > Chordata > Mammalia > Primates > Hominidae > Pan > Pan paniscus. Next base: position 21,827,865 of record NC_073256.2, read on the forward strand.
GGCTGGAGGGTGCTTTTAATGTGGACATCCCAGTGTGGGCCGCTGTGCTTTCTGTTCCATGCATCCCGCCTTTGCTAACAACCCATTTCCCTCTTGAAGTTGTTTCAGTGAATCTCCTGTAACCCAATGGCTTAAAAGGCAAATGTGTGACCTGGACACGTTCAATAAAACCCCAGTTCTTTGGGACAGATGATGCTGGTTTCTCCTGAGGAGGAATGATGTTGTGACTGCGTGAACTTTAAGCTGACACTGATTATTTGCCCAGCACACGGGAGCTCTTTGAGAGTGGATCCAGAGAAAATGAGGCAGAGTGAAAAGACAGAGCAGTGGATGGGGAGATTGGTGGTATGATTTGGGCCTTCATTTCCATTTGAGTCTGAAGCTCAAACTCCTGCTTGAAATTCCTAGAATTTCACATTTTATTTTGTTTAAAAACTTAGGATTCTGGTAAGTGCATCCCAAGTGTCTTGAGACACAAAGACACATCAAATGTGAAAGAGATGTAAAGAGAGAAATCTTGCAACGAGGTATTTATTTTGGATGAGAAAAGGAAATGGAGGACAAGGTACAGGAGTAACAAGAATTTCTTTTAACTCTCAGAGTAAATTCTGAGCTTATTTTTCTTGATTCTGCAAGCTCAGCGGCAGCAGATCCGGTGGAGTGTACCACGAAAGGCGCAGGACCCAACGCGACGTTGTAACAAACCGCAAATTCCTCTTCCGCCAATGCACCTCAAGCCTCTCGCTGAGTCTGAGGACACAGGGAAATCATCATAAATGGATCAGAAGGTCGGCAGTGATGGTAAAGGGAGTCTTGGATAAGTCATGTGCTAGGTCATGAGTGATGTTGGCTGCATTGGGGCCAGTAGCATGAACAACCTCAGTCAATAGGAATAAATACACAGAGCAGTGCTGCTCACACAGGATTTGAGACTCATTCTCATTTGCGCTCATTTTTGTGCTTCTGCGCCGTCACACACACAGCTGAACACACTCTTGGGCTTGGCTCTACTTTTTAAAAACTATTCTACAGATACAGTAAAATATTCTCCTTGTAATGAAGTCTACTTGTGTGAATCCAGAAAGAACGAGTCAGACTGTCTCTTCATATCTAAAACCTACTGAATTTCACAGACATATCTTGACGTCAAGTTTTATTTTTCCATTTTATAGATTTTCTAAAGTGAAAGGATTGTTAAGGAAGTAAAGGAATAAAAGAATGGTTACTCTCGAGGCAGAGCAGCCTCAAGTCTTTAAGACAGAAAGATTTATTTGGCTCTCTATTCAATTTATAGATGAGAAAACCAAGGCCCAGAGATGCTAAATGAAGCCCCCGAAGTGACATGGACCATTGAGACTCGATTCCACACTCTGTCTCCCATCCATCCCTCTAGACCCTGCAGTTCTGCATGCCGGCCTGTCTCACCTGAAAGCGGAAGAGCGGCACTTTCATCCCATGTAAAGGCATGAGCCATTTCCTGATCATCTGCTCCAGGCTGCTCCTGGGCTGCAGCTTCATCAGCTCTTGCCTGAAGTGGCTCTGCCTGAGCCTACAGGGCCACCAGGAGAAGCATGGCAGTGAGGAGGGCGAAGGTCCTCATGGCTGGCGTGACCTGGAGGAGGGAGAGCAGGAGCAGACGAGTCGGGAGAGAGGAGTTAGCCTGGATAAATAGGTCTGCAGAGAGAAGGCGCAGAGACAAGAAACCTGGAACCCTCTCAGAGAAAGGAGGTGTGCATTTCGTTGGAGATGGTGTGGGATCCCCTTGGTCTCAATGTCCCTGTTTTCCTCCTTTGCTCTCCCAGCTTTCACTCTAGTTTGAATCTCTACGTGTAGTGTTTGTGCTGGGTTGGAGAGGATGGTGACGACGAGGATCCTGGCATGTTTTTCTTGTTTCTCACTTCATTATATATTGACTTTTTACTATTCTACCAAAGGATAACAGCAGTGCTTTTGTTCAATAAGCTCAGGATACAAATGCCTCTTTTCCTGCAGATGGCCCCACTCCTCTGTATAGGTCTACACTCTGGCAGCAGGCATGAATTCCTATCAAGTGAAGAGTCATTTGTTGCAGGCATCAAGGGCGTGACCACTCTCATGAAGGCATGGGGTGAGTAGCCTCCTGTAGGGGCCAGTGTGAAGAGGACAATGACCCTATCAGGTGATAGGTGACATGAACACAGTGATATTAAGGTAAAAAGTCCGTCTACAGCCAAAAATTTGTTTCCGGCTCTATTGAGATATGAATAAGAATTTAAAATGGTATATATCTCCTGTATACCACCTTAGGATTTGATGTTCATGTACATGTGGTTTTTTATCATATACTATATACACAAATCAACTCAAAATGATCGAAGACCCAAACATAGACCTGAAACCATAAAATGACGAGAGGAACGTATGAAGATAATGCTTTGTCATTGGTGTTGGTAACGATATCTTTGCTATGACACCAAGGACACAGGCAATAAACGGGAGAATAGACAAATGGGGCTGCACTGACCTCTAAAGCATCTGCACGTCAAAAAACAAACCAACAAACAAATAATCAACTGAGTGAAAAAGCAACCCTGAAAATGAAAGACAATAATTGCAAACCCTAGGTGGTAGAAGGGGCAAATATCTAAATACATAAGGAAGTCAAACAACTCAAAAGCAAATAACAAGTAACCTGTTTGAAAAACAGGCCAAGGAGCAGGATAGGCTTCTCTCCAAATAAAAGGATGCTCTAAGGAGCTATTGTTGTCTGTATTGGACGTGTCAGTAGGACACATGGATTTAGAAGGAAATTCCTTGAGTTTCTCTATTAATTGAGCTGGTAGCTAATGCTCCCAGCAGCCACCAGAGGTTCAGAGAAAAATGCACAGCAAGAGATTCACCCACAAGGTCCCTCTGGGGTGGCCCGGGAGTCAGAGGTCAGATTGGGGGCACAGATTCAATGTTGAAACCTCAATGTGAAAGTTTAAGTTTTGGGTTACTTACAGATCCTCAAGGTAGGCAGAGTGAAGAGAGAGGGCAGACAGCAGTCCTCTGTCCCAGGTCTCCTGTAGCAAGAGCAGCCGTGCACAAACAGCAGAGGACTTCCCTATTTAAGTGCCATTTCGGATCAGGTGTCCTAATAACCTGGGTTACTTTCCATTGGGTTTATTAAATAACTCTGGTGGGAAGGACAGTTGAGAAATTTGATGGGAAGCTGGGGTTCAGACAGGAGTCCATGGAGGGTCCCCTCATCTGCCTTGGTCAACCTTGCCCAGGCCCAGGCAGCAACCAACGATGGATTCTCCATGGCTCCTAACACAATGGACCCCGAGATGCCTGTGCTGGTGGCTGATGCTGAGCTAGTTGCAGCAAGGGAATATTTAAAGCCCCCAGGAGAGCCTGGCCTGCATATCACAGGACACACTCTGTTAGAGAGACAAGTTCAAGTTTGACACCCATGCACAGGAGAGGATGAGGAATCTTCCCCTGAACCAGCCTGCCCAGTACCTGAGCTCTAACCATATCAAGACATCAAAGCCGATTGGTGGGCTGGGATGTTGCAGACCACCTGGTTGAGACTGAACCCCACGTCGGCTTGTGTTAGCAGGCAGGGCAGGTTTTGCTGGATTCGTTAAGGATGTGCACACAGTATGTGGTTCCCAGAAGTGGACAATTGCCTCATTGCTTGGCCAATGGACCGTTTAAGGCCAAACGAGTGTCTAGGACCACTGGGGCCAAGAACTCCTGAGTTTCCTGCTGGAGACCTAATGTCTCTTGAAAGTCTCTCAGGGAGGCGGCCAAGGTGGCAGTGAGTTTGGTGTTAGCTTGCATCACCTGGTGCTGTGTGCTCCAATGCCTTGCTCTTCAGCCCATTCTGGGCAGGCTTAAGAGTCTCCATGCACATAGCATGAGTGGGATGATCAGTGGTCACTTGAAATATGCAGGATCAAACTCCTGTGGTTCCTCCTGTGTTATTTGAGGAGAATTCCTAAGAAGACTAGAGCACATTTTAAAATGTACCACTATCCACCGTCCTCCTCCTTCTCCTAGTCAGGTAGATGGGGTAAGGTTTCTGGAGATGAGAAAAGAATGCAGTCGCTCGAGAGGCAATAAATACCTGCGGTGAGGTTGCTGAATCCAGTGTGCAGGCCGGGCAGCCCCTGCCACCATGGGAATGTCGTGCACATTGCTGGTCCCACGGGCTGGGTGCTCAGGTCCTCCCCTGCAGCTCTGTGTGAAGGCAGCAGGCATCGGCCGCTGGAGGACTGGGGGCAGTGGAGTGAGAACTAAAGCATCTCCCTCAACCTTAAGGTAGAGGAGGCATCTCAAGCCTTGCTAGGGGCGGTCGCTGTGGCAGAGCAGTGGGGTCTCCTGTCCCTCTGAGGAAGCAGTGAATTCCTGATGTGTGGCAGGCCCAGGAACTTCAGCTTTGGAGGAAGTGAGCACCAGTCTCACCCCAGCATAAGAAGAAATTTGGGCTCTTTGGGGAAACTGAGGTCCTGGTGACAGTTTTAGCTTCCAGGGCATTAGGAGGTGCCTGTAGGGTCGCAATGATGAGGTTATAGGTACTAAATATGAAGGGGTGTATATGAGCGAGAGGAAGATCTCCGGGTTCCGGAAATGTCCCATGTCCTGCGGAAGTGAAACCTGGACCTGCTTCCTGCACACAGAGCACACTCCAGTCCATAGGCATTTCCGCAGCACTGCATGAGCGTTATCACTGGAGAGCTGGTGAGATTCGGGCGTGGTATTCTTACACACAGTTCTCCCAAGTCCATAGTTTTCCGTAGCTTGTAGGGCAGCTTTACAATCTCACTGAGGCTCTATGGGTTCCTTGCACCATAAAGTAATGGGCTTATTCTGAAAGCACATGGAGATCTCAGCAAAATTCCACTCTACTGAGGTAATTTTTGGGGTAATCAGCAAAGCATGAGGTCAGGGAAGCAGCAAGGCAAGGGTTTGGGTACTGGCCATGAGCCAGCCCCGTGTACTGGAGATGGCGAGGTCCGTGTTTGTAGCAGTAAGGAAAGGCTGGTTGGTGGTGATCTCGTGGTCAAAGTGATTTTCCTCTACAAGGGACTTAAAGAAATAAGTAAGCGAAAAAGAAATGACCCCTTTAAAATGCGTGCCAGGGCATGAACAGATACTTCTCAAAAAAAGACATACAAGAGGCCAAGAAACATGAAAAAATGCTCCACATTACTGATCATTAGAGAAATGCAAAATAAAACCTCAAAGGGATACCAGCTGACACTAGTCAGAATGGCTGTTATTGAAAAGTTAAAAAATACTGATATTGGCAAGACTGCAGAGAAAGAGAACGCTTATACACTGTTGAGGGGAATGTTAATGAGTTCAGCCATAGTGGAAAGCAGTTTAGAGATTTCGCAAATAACTTAAAATAGAACCAGCATTCAACCAAGGAATCTCACTACTGGGTATATATCCAAAGGAAAACAAATTATTCTGCCAAAAAGACACATGTACTCGTATGTTCATGGCAGCATCATTCATGATAACAAAGACATGGATTCAACCTAGATGCCCATCAGTGTTGGACTGGATGAAGAAAATGTGGTACATATACATGATGGGATACTACATTCATAAAAGAGAATGAAATTATGTCGTCTGCAGCGAGTTGGATTCAGTGAGAAGGTGCCGTCTATGAATCACAAAACCGGTCCTCACCAGACACCAAGTGTGTTGGCACCTTGTTTTGGACTTCTCAGCCTCGAGAACACCAAGACATATATTTCTGTTGTTTCTAAGTCACTTGGTGTATGGTATTTTTTTCCAGCACTCCACATACACTCAGATTGCTTGTGTCTTTGAAGCCCGGATACGATGCTTGGAGGAAGTCTAAGTGTTGCAAATCCTGCTAGCTATGAGTGGGATACAAAGTGTCACACCAATCTCCTCCTTCATGAACCGGCATGATCTGAAGTCAGTGCCTCACAGGGTCTCATCCCTCAGCCCTGTCAGAGCTGCAGCTGAGCCAGCACCCCCTGCCACCTGTTCACAAGTGTCTTGGGCCTGAGGTTTTCAGATCCCAGCAGCACTTCTCCTCTGATGCCTGTGGAGAGAGCCACCTCCCAATTGCAAATGTGTGAATGAAGACCTGATCATGTTGTTTTAATCCATTAAGTCTTGTGGTGTCTTTTCATACAGCCCTAGATGAACAGAGGACAATTTTCACAGTATTGGTGACAAATTGGACTTGTACTTTGTGTGTGTGTGTAAATCTCAGCTTCTCTAAAATATTGATGAAATAGGACAGAACTTTCTCAATGGAATCCCAAAGTGTCACAAAGAGCCCATTGTGGTGGGGGCATGGAATTGTGGACTCTTTGGAGTGACTGAGGAACCCCATTTCACCCATTCTTAGTTTGAATTTTTCCTGTGGGGAGCTGGGGTAGTGTGGGATCCAGGTGGAGTCTCAACCTCTCCCCTCAGTGACAGACTCAGAGGAGGGCGTGGAACTCCAGAGCTGGCTGAAACAATGGAGGGAGAAGTAGGGGTTTTCTCCCAGAGATCAGCTATGAAGGCCCAGGGAAGATGACCATTATTCACATGGCTGTCATCTGGGGAGAGACCCCAAGTTAAGATCAAGAGAAAAAAGCAGGAAACAAAATGGTGAAGACAACAAGGTAACTCATGCCTAGAGTCCTTGGATCAGGCATTTTATGAAGCCAGAATTCTTTCTTTTCTTTTCTTTTCTTTCTTTCTTCCTTTTTTTTTCTTTCTTTTTTTTTTTTTTTTTGAGGCAGAGTGTCACTCTGTCACCCACGCTGGAGTGCAGTGGCGCGATCTTGGCTCACTGCAACCTCCACCTCCCAGGTTGAAGCGATTCTCCTGCCTCAGCCTCCTGAGTAGCTGAGATTACAGGCACCCACCACCACACCCGGCTAATTTTTCTATTTTTAGTAGTAGAGACAGTTTTCACCGTGTTGCGCTGTCTGGTCTTGAACTCCTGACCTCATGATCCACCCTCCTTGGCTTCCCAAAGTGTTTGGATTACAGGTGTGGGCCACTTTTCAGGTGGGGCATTCAAAATGTTAATTCAGCTTGTTGTGGTTTCTTAAATTGGAATGCACAACTCCGCTAATATGCCTGAAAAAGATACAACAAAAATTACCCAGATAAGAGAAGCTGAGGCAAAATGGTGCAGTGCATAAGAATAGGAAATGAGAGCAGATGGCAGGTGTCCTGGGTGCAGCCTGGAGAAGAGACTCCTGGATGATTCCCATGCACAGCCCCGGGGGAGAACAGCCTTATTAATGCTGATCAGCAGAGAAGGAGGGACGGCTATGTGAGAGGCTGGAGGACAATGGGTGTGTCAGGGACAGGAATTTCATAAGTGATGTTCAGAGATGGAGGAATTCCAGGTGGTGCAGGAGTTAGGGAGTAGCCATGGGGTGGAAGGCTGGAACGAGGTGGCGGTCCCTGTTATCCAGGAGGACGCAGAATTGAGATGTTGGGAGGTTGATTTCTAGGAAATGTTAGAGTGAGCTCTTTCCCTTAGTTTCTTCATGAGTTATTTGTTTTTTTCGTGAAAACGGAAAAAATACAGATGTTCCTAAAATGGAATGAGTTCTTTTCAGATCTCTTTCCTTCTGGTTTTGCTTATAAGCTGAGTTTAGAAAATCAGAACAGTAACAGCCAAAGAAACCTATTTCATTTTTTGTACAAGTACAAATTAACCAAGACCTTTTAAAAATGTGAAGGAAGCCCTTATTGAAGACTGTTGAAATGGGAGTCAGAACGTTGCAACAGGGAGAGCCGTTGGCCTCCACTTTCCTGAAGCCAAAGCGGGAAGGTTAAGCCCTGGGTGAGCTAGCGGAAATGCACTGGAGGTTGGTAGTGGGAGTCTTGCAGTGTGATTGGGCCATCTGCGTTTGCTAGTTTGTGCGTATTGGAGTTAGGCTCCTACCTGCCTACAGAGACAGGGCTGCCGTCCCCTTGAGTAATTACATTTAAAGGGATGAGGCATCTAACTTATTCCTTATTTCCTTGTCCTGCCGCATGAATGGCTCATTTCAGGTAGAAAAGTTCTTGCATGTCATCACTAATCCTAGAGTGTATGTGCATCCCAGTAAACAGGGTTGTGCCTCATTTGAGGCTGAGCAAGTTGCCCTGGTTGTTTGGAGACCCTCACACTTCTCCCTGAATTCTCTGTCCCTAGAGTTTGCAGCAGTCATGGCCCACCCTAGACTGCAGTAGCAGAAGCCACATGTGGTGCTCCCAGTGTGCCTTTATCCACACAGAGGAGCAGGGAGGCTCCGTTCTCATCTGGCCCTTTCCCTTGGATTGATGGATGCTTCTCAGCACATCAGCCTGAATTCTACTCCATCCTTCTCTCTGGCAACATCCATTCCTCTAAATTCAGTGGAGGTCGACCCTTATCCTGCATAGCTCTTGCCCTGATACCATTCTGTCCACCAAACATTTCATTCTACCTCTTCTTGTAGTCATTCCATGTTTTAAACATACTGATGTTGTACTTGAAGATTCACATGAACTCTTTTTGCTGCTTTAGCCGGAATGGCCTGCTTCTTCTAAGGTCCTAAAGCTTCATGATGCCAAATAGTACCCATGACGTTTTTTCACGTTTCAGCCTTGAATACTTTTATTTATTTTGTTTTTTAAAGGTGTGCTGTCATAGGGTCTAGAAAATGGACTGCTCTACCTCTGTTGAATTTAGCTTTTTCCTATGGAATTTAGGAATAACAATTAATAAATAATTTTATATTGTTATGTGCTATTAGATGCAATTAGTTAATGTAATCAGAATTAATTTATTAACCCCCTACTTTATGTTACAGTCATCCGTGCACTCTGGTGCAACAATAAGCAAAACATGCAGCTTCCCTTCTGGAGTAAGGAGGCAAATGTTACATATAGTAAGTGAAGTGTACAGGGAGTGAGATGGTTGCAATTCTATAGTTAGCAATGAGGAAAATCGGAGAATGGAGGTCAGCAGGGGGATCTTGTTGCAATTTAAGGTTGAGAGATCACAAAAGACCTCAGCGACCAAGTGAAGTTTTAGCTGAGACCTCAGATGCTTGGGAGAAAGTCAGGTGGACCTCTGGCAGATGCCCCAAGATGCAGCCATCTTGATGCAGTTCATAGTTCAGAATACTATGGAAAGTTAACTCGGGGACCACATGATTCCAAGTCCGTGGCAGTCACAGCAAGCCAAAGAAGGCTCCTGGGCTTCACATCGTGATTCCCTATTTGTGTCCTTCATCATCTAAACAAGAAGAAGTCTGGGATCATTACCCACTCTGTCCTCCCGGGGTTCTGGGTGGGCTTCCGTGTCCATGCAGTGTCTCAGTGGGTACCTGGGCCCCTGGGCTGCCTCCGCCCCCTGCAGCAACAAGAACGCTACCATGTTCCTGGTGAAATGCTTTCCCTCCCTCGTCCCTTATCCCCTCTGAAGCTGTATTTTCCAGGCAGAATCAGGTTCTCAGCAGCTTTAGGGCAACACAAGAGAGTGCGCGTTGCAAAGTGCGGTGGAGCATTTGTGTGTGTGTGTTTTCTGGGTGTGAAGACAACTTTATGATTGTGAAATCCAGGTCTTAGTAGACGTGGCTGGAGGGTCCTCTTAATGAGGACATGCCAATGTGAGATGCTGTGCTTTCTGTTCCATGTATCCCGCCTTTGCTAACAACCCATTTCCCTCTGAATGAAAGTTTTTCCCGTGGATCTCTTGTAACCCTATGTCTTAAAAGGAAAATGTACAATCTGACATTGTTCAATGAAACTCCAATTCTTTAGCACAGAGGATGGTTTTTTTTCCCGGAGAAGTAATGATTTTGTGACTGCATGAAATTTAAGCTGACACCGATTGTTTGCTCAGCACACGGGAGCTCTTTGAGAGTGGATCCAGAGAAAATGAGGCAGGGTGAAAAGGCAGAGCAGTGGGTGGGGAAATCAGTGGTGTCATATGGGCCTTCTTTTCAATTTGGATCTGAAGCCCAAACTCCTGCTTGAAATTCCTAGAATTTGGAATTTTATATTGTTCAAAAATTTGATTTTGCATTTTGGTACGTGTATCCCAAGTGTCTTGACACAGACACATATCACACATTAAAGAGGTGTAAACACGGAAATGTTGTAACAAGGCATTTATTTGGGATGAGGAAAGGAAATTGAGCAGAAGGTCCAGGAGTAATAGCAATTCCCTGTAGCTCTCAAAGCAAATTTTGAGCTCATTTTTCTTTTTCTGCAAGCTCAGCAGCAGAATGCCCAGAGTCTTCCCTGGTAGATGCAGGTTCCATAGCGACGTTCTCCTGCAAGGCACGCTGGTATTCTGCAATAGCAGGCCACGTTTTTCCTTGAGCCTGGGACAGGGAGAGCATGAGAAATTGAGTATGGGGTTAGCAGTGGGTAAGAAAAAGAATCTTGGGGAAGTCACATGCTAGCTGACAGGTGATGCTGGCTGCATTGCAGCCGGTAGCACGAACAACCTCAGTCAATAGGAATAAACACGCAGAGCAGTGCTTGTCACACAGAATTTGAGACTCATTCTCCTTTGCTCTCATTTTTGCGTTCCTGCCCCATCACACACACACCTGAACATAACCTCAGGCTTGGCTGCAGTTTTTAAAAGCTCTTCTGTAGATAGAGTAAAATGTTCTCTTTACAATTAAGTCTACTTGTTTAGATCCAGAAATAACTAGTCTGTCTCTTCATATCTTAAACTTAGTGAATTTCACAGACTTTTCTTGGAATCAAGTCTTTGGAGAAATACAATTTCTCAGGTTTATTTGGCTCTCTGTTCAATTTATAGATGAGAAAATCAATGCCCAGAGATTCTAAGTGAAGCCACCTCAGTGACATAGACTGCTGAGACCCAACTCTGGAACCTATGTCCCGTCCTTCCCTCTAGACTTAGCAGCTCTGCATGCCTGCCTCTCTCACCTGGATGCTTTGGAGCCAAGCTTTCGTCCCATGCAAGGGAAACAACCACTTCTGGGTTGTCCGCTGGAATCTGCTCCGGGGCTGCAGCAACCTCATCAGCTCTTGCCTGGAGTGGCTCAGCCTGGGCCTGCAGGGCCACCAGGAGAATGGCAGCAAGGATGGCGAGGGTCCTCATGGCTGGGGTCACCTGGGGGAGGGAGAGCAGGAGCAGCTGTGTGGGGAGGGAGGAGCCAGCCTGGATGTATAGCTCTACTGGGAGAAGGCTCAGAGACAAGAAACCTTCCTCAATCTCAGTGAGAGGAGGTGTGCATTTTATAAGAGAGGCCCATTGGTCTCAAGGTTGCTCGAATGCTCCTCTTCTCCCAGTTTCAGGCTAGTATACGTCTGTACCTTTAATGTCTGTGCTAGGTTGGAGCTAATAATGACAAGAAAGACCCTGCTATGTTACTCGTGGGTTAACCTGCTTAAATATTATTATTTACTTTTTAACATTCCAAAAAGAATAGAAATTGCACTTTGATTCAACAGGCTCAGGGAACAAATGCTTCTTATTTTCTGAAGATGGGTCCTGCTGTTCTCTGGAGGTCTAGATTCTGGTGTCCTATATGAGTTCCAATGGAATAGAGAGTAATTCACTTCAGGATTCAGGTGACTTACCATCCTCATGAAGAGGTTTTTGAGGTTATGGGGTGAGTAGTCTCCTGTAGGAATCAGGGTGGAGAGGACAATGATTTTATCAGGCTAAAGGTGAAATCAGCTCAGTGACATAGAGTTGTTTAAGTAAAAAAAAGAAAGTTTATTATTTCCACCTCTATTTAGACTTGAGTAACAATTAACAATTGTATATTTATAGTGTACACTACCTCATGATTTTATATATGTATGTATTTAAATCTTTATCTCACACCATGTAGAAACATCAACTCAGAATGAATTGAAAACCTAAATGTAACAACTGAAACCATAAACTACTAGAAGTGTAGAGAAGGATAAAGCTTTTGACATTGATGTAGGTAATGATTTCTTGGCTATGACACCAAAGGCACAGGCAATGAAAGGGAAAATAGACAAGTGTGGCTTCATTTAACGCTAAAGCATCTGCACAGCAAAGGAAACAATCAACCGAGTGAAATGATAACCCAGAAAATGAGAGAAAATATTTGCAAAACCTACGTGGCAGAAGGGGCAAATATCTGAATACATAAGGAATTCAAACAACTCAATAGCAAAAATCAAACAACCTGATTGAAAAACAGACCAAGGACCTAAATAGGTTTCTCTCAAAAGAATGTTCCAAAGACCTGTGATAGTCTCTACTGGACATGTCAACTAGGACATGTGACATGTGTGTTTAGAAGGAAACTGCTTGAGTTTCTCTATTAACTTAGCTGGAAGCCATTGTCCCCAGCAGTCACCAGAGGTCTGGACAGACGTTCCTAGCAGGGCTTCACCCGCTGGGTCCCTCTGGGGTGGCCCCACAGTCAGAGGTCAGATTGGAGGCATAGCTTCAATGATGAAAAGTCAGTGTAAAGTTTAAGTTTTGTAGTACTTACAGATCCTCTAGCTAGGCAGGGTGACCAGAGAGGGCAGACAGCAGTCCTCTGTCCCAGGTCTTCTATAGCAAGGAGCAGCCGTGCACAAGTGGACTTCCCCTATTTAAAGGTCTTTTGGGATGAGGTGTCCTAATTTCCGGGGTTACTTTCTGTTGGGTCCATTAAATAATTGTGGTGGCAAGGACAGTTGAGAAATTGGGTGGGAAGGTGAGGTTAAAGTAGAACTCCACAGAGGAACCTCTCATCTACCTTGGTCAGCCCTGGCTAGGCCCAGGCAGCAACCAACTATGGATTCTCAATGGTTCCTAACAGAGTTGACCCTGTGATGCATTGGCTGTGGCTAAGCTGAACTACTTGCACCAAGGGAATAGTTAAAGCCTCTGGGACAGCCTGGCTGCATATCATAGTATATGCCCTGCAAAGAGACTGGGATAGGAATGCCACCTGCACACAGAGGAGGATTTGGAATGTGTTTCTAAAGCAGTGTCCCGAGGACCTGGGGTCTAACCATAAAAACCAATGAAAGCCATTTGGCTGAGCTGGGATGTTGGAGAACACCCAGGTGAGACTGAGTGCTACCTGGGCTTCTGTTGCTATGTGGAACAGACATTTTTGGGTTCTCCTGAGTACTGGATGTACACGCGGCATGTGGTTCCCCAGAGGTGACTAGCACCTGTTTGCTTGGCCAATGAACAGTTTAAGGTTAAACAATTGTCTAGGATCATCTGGGCCAGGAACTGGTCTGAGGCATTGGCCATCAGGGTGGGGGTGGCCTTTCCAGATGGCCACCCAAGAAAGGAGGTGGGAGTTTGGGCATTCACTTTACTGCTGGTGTTGCACAGCCTCTCAGGCCTTGTGGGTCTTCAGAGAAGCATTCAGCAAAAGCTTGAGTGGTGCTTTCTGGGAGGCATAGGAGTTTCCATCCTTAACTCGTACCCATCGGAGAACAGGTGTATCCCTGAGCCCATGATCATGTCTGGATGCTTTCTGTGAATGCAATGCTCCAACTCTTCAGGCTGCAGTCTGGGTGTGTGCTGCGGCGTCATGAGCCCATTTGGATTGAAGCCTGTGCATCCAGAGAACTACCTCCTCATCCTTAAAACACGATCTGTGGTTGTGAGGGCTGCTGGTGTTTAAGCATTGGTGCCATGGGACCCATTCCATATCTAAGGGTTGAGTTGCCCACCTTGGACACAGGTCAGGTTGTATCTGGGGTGCCGCCCCTCTAACAGGGCTTACAGGGAATTCCCCAGTTTTCCAGTCTGGGGTACAAATTCTGACTAGGGCTGTCCTGTTCCAGCAGCCCTCTAGGCTGCCAGGCCTGGGTTAAACAGCTACCCCACAAGCCATTTGTACATAAGATACCAAGCAAGGCCAATCATAGAGAACACTGACATCTTGTCACTCAGGGCTTTCTTCCCAGTGCTGCTATATTGACACTGATGATGGGGTTGGCTGGCACCCACTTTTCCTTGGAGCCTTTCTCCTCCATGGCCACGTTTGGTGATGGCACTTCCATATGGTCTTTGCCTGACGTAGTTGGTGTCTCTAGTTTGAAGACTTCTTCTTCTCGTTTACTGCCTCTGACTGCACCCTCGGTGGGTTCTGGAGCAATAATCCTTACTTCCTGCCAGGAGAAGTAAGTGGGAAATATTAGTTAACCTTTAAAACCGGTAAAAAAGGGAGCTTTTGCCAGAAGCTGCATGTGAAATGGAGAGGTGTGGTCTAGCAAAAGCCTCGTGGTCCTGCTGGGTGCCAGTGGGCCTGGGGTGTCATCCTCAGAAGATCGTAGTTTACTATCCATCCACAGTCCATTGTTCAGTACATGTTTGATGTTGAGATGGTGGATGTCCTGCGATGATATGGGGAGGTCTCATTGTTGGAGAACATGTAAATGATGTTATCTGTAAGGGAAAAAAGAAGCTAACTCTTCTGTGATCACCAAGATAGGCACCAAAGTGGGTCTAGCCCAATTGTGATGAGGCGGTGGTGGCCATGGGGTTGAGAGTTAAAAACGTGACGGCTCTTGGAAGGACCTTGGTGCCTTGGGTGTCCATAGCACATCCAGAGACATTAATAACCATGACTTTAGGAGGTCACCGTGCTGCTTGAGGAGGCTGGTGGCTTGGGGATGATGGACTAAATGAGAGTCCCTTAACCCACCCTCGTGTTGTGATGTCCTGAGGTGTGAGCCTCCATCTGAATCAATGATAGGTGTGGTTCTAAAGGAGAAAGTGAAGAAGGGCCACAAAAAGAGAACACCTGCTCCACGCAGGGCATAAGGAGCTACAGTCCCTGGAAGACTACATGTGCAGAAGCTCATAGCTAGGACAGGTGTGCTTTGTCCAGAGGCTCTGAGAGTTGTGATGGGTGGTAGTGAGGGCCTCCCCATGAAACTCAGAACCCGGGACCCGGGCATGGCCTGGAGAGATCACCTGCTGGACCAGCAACACACTGTATCCTGCTGTGGCCCCAATGGATGTGAAGGGCTTCTGGGTGATGGCATTTGTGGGCCTCAGCAGAATGGACAAGTGGGGTATAGCTGTCTCCAAAGACATGATGTCCCAGTACATGGAGGGCCTGCTGCAACGTGGCTGGGCCACTAGTGGTGAGGATTTGGTTTTTAACTGCAAGGGGACTTTGTCAGCCCACTGACGACAAATTGATGCCCAGAATCTTTAACAGTGCTGGAGGGGCCATGAGTGTGTCCTGCAGAAACCTGGCCACTGTCCAGGAAGAGGGAGAGCGGGTGCAGCAACCCTGCCACAGATGTGTGGCCTGGCCCAGGTGGTGGCTTTACATGCAGCACCCAGAGCGATTTGGGGAGCTCAGGGAGAACAGAGACACTCCAGCTGGCTCAGAGTCACTGGTGGCTCCTGTCCCTGGAGGGGTGGCCTTCTCTGCCTCAACCCAGTCTTGTGCTCTCCTTCCCTCCCATTCTTGGCTGCAGGACTGGGAACCATCTGCTGGGACGTTGCTCTGTGTCTGCCTCATGGCCATGCTCCCATCCTTGCCTCCTCCATAGACTGCGGTCAGGACTCGGCAGCCCAGAGCCCCAGCAGGGTCTCAGTCTGTACTGAGGTCACACCTAGGCATTGTCGCCATCCTTCCGCAGGTGATTCTCAAACTCCAAAACTCAAATTAGAACAGAGAGATTCTTCCCTGTGGTCCTTTTCACTTTTCTCTTTTGGCTGGATCAGAACCTTGGCAGAATTTTGTAGTTTAAACAAAAAAGGTGTTATGTCTACAGATTTTTACAGTACTTTCACTTCCATGTTGATCCATAGTCCCCAACCCCAGCCTGATTTTTTCCACTGATTGCAGCCAGTGTAGACAATCAGTGTCCACATGTAGACACTATATGTAGATGCAGCTGAAGTTTTTTTTTCAGACACACACATTTGAATTTCAGGGAATATTGAAGCGAGTCTAGACTGAATAAAAACCTTGCCATCATCAGGCTGGGGGAAACATTCTGGAGAAGCTGTGGGTGGGGTTGTAGGTGTGAGAGGAGAGAAGCTTCCAGGAGCAGCACGTATATTCTCACACACGTTTATGGTGTCTGGTGGCCCCAGCAGACAGTGTGTGTGGACCTTGGGTGGGGCCCTGGGGTTATGGTTTTGACCCGGTAGGAAAGGGTAGTCATGGAACACAGCATGCGTGTTACCATGGGGCACAGCGGGGGCTACGCAGACGTGAGCTCTGAGGAGGACCCTCCACCTCCCAGCTCCTCAGAGTGCATCGCCCTGTCCCTCCCCTCAGCCCTTTGTCCACTGTCCTGCAGGGAGGGTCCTGGTGCTGCCTGTGCTACACAGTCACTCCCGGGCCTGCAGATCCAGCTGGGACAGGTAGGAGCTCCAAGTCCCTGCCCTTTGTCTGCCTTTCCCAGCCGCCTCTCACAAGCTGTCTGTGTGTCTGGTGTTGAGGATTGCAGCAGGATTATTTTACAATAAACCATAAGGAAATAACTTCCTTGAGCTGTTTTAACATATAGCCCTAAATCCCTGACTCTTTTCACATAAAAATGGAGGTGAAAATGTCTCCTGTTGAATCTAGATTGGGTGACATCTTGACCAGTTGAACACACCTGACTTAGCACCATGCCGTTTGTTGGGCTAAGGTCATAAGATGTTGGTATCTTTCACTTCCTGTGTATTGGATGGTGCTGCGGCCTGAATGTTTTTGTCCCTCTGAAATTCCTATGTTGAAATCCCTCCCCTGGTGATAGCATGAAAAGGTGGGGCTTTCTGGGAAGTGATATGTTCAGGAGGATGGAGTCCTCATGAGTTGCATTAGTGCCCCTGAGGAAGAAGCCCCAGAGAGCTCCTTCATTCATTCCCTCAGGTGAGGAAGCAGTGACAAGGTACCATCTATGAACCAAAAAGCTGGTCCTCACCAGACACCCAATCTGTTGGCACCTTGATTTGGACATCTCAGCCTCCAGAACACTGAGAAATGTATTTTTGTTGTTTATAAGTCACTTGGTGTATGATTTTCTTTCCCCCAGCATCCCACATATACTAAGAGTGCTGGTGCCTTTGAAGCCCAGCTACAATGCTTGGAGGAAGTCTAAGCATTGCAAAAAAAGGAACTGAACCCACCTGCAAGGAAGAGCTAGAGAACCCAGAGCAACCAGCTTTCTAGGAAAAACAAAACTCTGATATGCAGTGTTTGTAAATCTCTCTGGTTCAAATCCTCCTAGCTATGAGTGGGATAAAAAGTGTCACACCTATCTTTTCTCTCATGAGCTGGCATGACCTGGCCTCAGTGCATCACAGTGTCTCATCCCCCAGCCTGTCAGAGCTCCCACTGAGCCAGCCCAGCACTCCTGCTACCTGTGCGCAAGCGTCGTGGCCCTGAGGTTTTCAGCTCCCAGCAGAACCTCTCCTCTGTTGCCCATGGAGGGGGCTATGTCCCAACTGCAAATGTGTGAATGACAACCTGATCGTGCTGTTTTAATTCCCTAAGTTTTGTGGTGTCTTTTCACACAGCCCTAGATGAACAGAGGGCATTTTCACAGTATTGCTGAGGAATTGGATTTGTACATATTTTGTGTGTGTAAATCTCAACTTGTCTGAAATGTTGATAAAATAGGAAGGAATTTTCTCAACTTCTTCCCAAAGTGTCACAAAGAGCCCATCATGGTGGGGGATGAAACTGTGGACTCTATGGAGTGACTGAGGAACCCTGTCTCATCCATTCTTAGCTTGAATTTTTCCTGTGTGGAGGAGGGGTAGTGGATCCAGGTGGAGTCTGAATCTCTCCACTGAGTGACAGACTCAGAGGAGGGCATGGGACTCGGGAGTTGACTGAAACAATGGAGAAATCAATAGGGGTTTTCTCCCGGAGATCAGCAACGGAGGCTGTGGGGAGATAACCACAATTCATGTGGCTGTCACTTGGGGAGCGAGCCCAAGTTATCAAGAGAAAAATGGGGGTGATAAAAGGTAAAGACAACAAGGACTCTTATGCTTTGGGTCCTTCAATCAGGGATTTTATGAAGCCAGAATTCTTTCTTAAGTATCAGGTGTGGCAGTCAAATTGTTAACTCAGCTTGTTGTGGTTTCTTAAATTTGAATGCAAAACTCAGCTAATATGCCTGAAAATTATATAAAAACATTACCTAGGTCAGAGAATCTGAGTTAAAGACAGTACAGTTCATAAGAACAGGAAACGAGGGTAGATGACAGGTGTTCCTGGTGCAGCCTGGGGAACAGACTCCCGGGTGATTCCCAGGCACATTTCTGTGGGAGAACAGCCTTATCGATGCTGATCAGCAGGGAAGGAGGGACGGCTACCGGAGAGGCTGGAAGTACAGCGGGTGAGTCAGCAACAGGGACCTTCATACTTGATATTCAGAGATGCAGGAATTCCAGGTGGTGGCAGGAGCATGGGGTGGAGGGCTGGAA
This sequence comes from Pan paniscus, assembly GCF_029289425.2. NCBI lineage: Eukaryota > Metazoa > Chordata > Mammalia > Primates > Hominidae > Pan > Pan paniscus. Next base: position 21,846,232 of record NC_073256.2, read on the forward strand.
CAAAAGTGGGGGTCGCTGTCAGCCAGGAGGTTCCAGCACTGAGAGGTTGGGAGGGTGACTGAGAGGAAATGTGAGAGTGGGCTCTTTCCCTTAGGTTCTTCATGAGTTGTTTGTTTCTTAGTGAAAAAGGAAAAAATTCAGATATTCATAAAATGGAATGAGTACTTTTCAGATCCCTTTCCTTCTGGTTTTGCTTGTAAGCTGAGTTTAGAAAATCAGAAAAGAAATGGCAAAAGAAACCTATTTCATTTATTGTACAAGAAAAAATTCACCAAGACGTCGCAGAAATGTGAAGGAAGCGCTTATTGAAGACTGGTGAAATAGGAGTCAGAACGTTGCAATAGGGAGAGCCGTTGGCCTCAACTTCCCTGAAGACAAAGGCAGGAAAGGTGAAACCCTGGGTGAGCTAGGGGAAATGCACTGGAGGTTGGCACCCACTCTGTCCTCCTTGGGATCTGCATGGGCTTCCCCATCCATGCAGTGTCTCAGTGGGGTGCTTGGACCCCTGAGCTGCCTCAGCACCCTGCAGCAACAAGAAGGCTACCCTTTTCCTGGTGAAGTGCTTTCCCGGCCTCATCCCTTATCCCCTCTGAAGCTGTATTTTCCAGGCAGAATCAGATTCTCAGCGGCTTTAAGGCAACAGAGGAGAGTGCCTCTCGCAAAGTGTAGTGGAGCATTTGTGCTTGTGTGTTTTCTGGGTGTGAAGACAACTTTATGGGTGTGAAATCCAGGTCTTAGTAGACCTGGCTGGAGGGTGCTTTTAATGTGGACATCCCAGTGTGGGCCGCTGTGCTTTCTGTTCCATGCATCCCGCCTTTGCTAACAACCCATTTCCCTCTTGAAGTTGTTTCAGTGAATCTCCTGTAACCCAATGGCTTAAAAGGCAAATGTGTGACCTGGACACGTTCAATAAAACCCCAGTTCTTTGGGACAGATGATGCTGGTTTCTCCTGAGGAGGAATGATGTTGTGACTGCGTGAACTTTAAGCTGACACTGATTATTTGCCCAGCACACGGGAGCTCTTTGAGAGTGGATCCAGAGAAAATGAGGCAGAGTGAAAAGACAGAGCAGTGGATGGGGAGATTGGTGGTATGATTTGGGCCTTCATTTCCATTTGAGTCTGAAGCTCAAACTCCTGCTTGAAATTCCTAGAATTTCACATTTTATTTTGTTTAAAAACTTAGGATTCTGGTAAGTGCATCCCAAGTGTCTTGAGACACAAAGACACATCAAATGTGAAAGAGATGTAAAGAGAGAAATCTTGCAACGAGGTATTTATTTTGGATGAGAAAAGGAAATGGAGGACAAGGTACAGGAGTAACAAGAATTTCTTTTAACTCTCAGAGTAAATTCTGAGCTTATTTTTCTTGATTCTGCAAGCTCAGCGGCAGCAGATCCGGTGGAGTGTACCACGAAAGGCGCAGGACCCAACGCGACGTTGTAACAAACCGCAAATTCCTCTTCCGCCAATGCACCTCAAGCCTCTCGCTGAGTCTGAGGACACAGGGAAATCATCATAAATGGATCAGAAGGTCGGCAGTGATGGTAAAGGGAGTCTTGGATAAGTCATGTGTTAGGTCATGAGTGATGTTGGCTGCATTGGGGCCAGTAGCATGAACAACCTCAGTCAATAGGAATAAATACACAGAGCAGTGCTGCTCACACAGGATTTGAGACTCATTCTCATTTGCGCTCATTTTTGTGCTTCTGCGCCGTCACACACACAGCTGAACACACTCTTGGGCTTGGCTCTACTTTTTAAAAACTATTCTACAGATACAGTAAAATATTCTCCTTGTAATGAAGTCTACTTGTGTGAATCCAGAAAGAACGAGTCAGACTGTCTCTTCATATCTAAAACCTACTGAATTTCACAGACATATCTTGACGTCAAGTTTTATTTTTCCATTTTATAGATTTTCTAAAGTGAAAGGATTGTTAAGGAAGTAAAGGAATAAAAGAATGGTTACTCTCGAGGCAGAGCAGCCTCAAGTCTTTAAGACAGAAAGATTTATTTGGCTCTCTATTCAATTTATAGATGAGAAAACCAAGGCCCAGAGATGCTAAATGAAGCCCCCGAAGTGACATGGACCATTGAGACTCGATTCCACACTCTGTCTCCCATCCATCCCTCTAGACCCTGCAGTTCTGCATGCCGGCCTGTCTCACCTGAAAGCGGAAGAGCGGCACTTTCATCCCATGTAAAGGCATGAGCCATTTCCTGATCATCTGCTCCAGGCTGCTCCTGGGCTGCAGCTTCATCAGCTCTTGCCTGAAGTGGCTCTGCCTGAGCCTACAGGGCCACCAGGAGAAGCATGGCAGTGAGGAGGGCGAAGGTCCTCATGGCTGGCGTGACCTGGAGGAGGGAGAGCAGGAGCAGACGAGTCGGGAGAGAGGAGTTAGCCTGGATAAATAGGTCTGCAGAGAGAAGGCGCAGAGACAAGAAACCTGGAACCCTCTCAGAGAAAGGAGGTGTGCATTTCGTTGGAGATGGTGTGGGATCCCCTTGGTCTCAATGTCCCTGTTTTCCTCCTTTGCTCTCCCAGCTTTCACTCTAGTTTGAATCTCTACGTGTAGTGTTTGTGCTGGGTTGGAGAGGATGGTGACGACGAGGATCCTGGCATGTTTTTCTTGTTTCTCACTTCATTATATATTGACTTTTTACTATTCTACCAAAGGATAACAGCAGTGCTTTTGTTCAATAAGCTCAGGATACAAATGCCTCTTTTCCTGCAGATGGCCCCACTCCTCTGTATAGGTCTACACTCTGGCAGCAGGCATGAATTCCTATCAAGTGAAGAGTCATTTGTTGCAGGCATCAAGGGCGTGACCACTCTCATGAAGGCATGGGGTGAGTAGCCTCCTGTAGGGGCCAGTGTGAAGAGGACAATGACCCTATCAGGTGATAGGTGACATGAACACAGTGATATTAAGGTAAAAAGTCCGTCTACAGCCAAAAATTTGTTTCCGGCTCTATTGAGATATGAATAAGAATTTAAAATGGTATATATCTCCTGTATACCACCTTAGGATTTGATGTTCATGTACATGTGGTTTTTTATCATATACTATATACACAAATCAACTCAAAATGATCGAAGACCCAAACATAGACCTGAAACCATAAAATGACGAGAGGAACGTATGAAGATAATGCTTTGTCATTGGTGTTGGTAACGATATCTTTGCTATGACACCAAGGACACAGGCAATAAACGGGAGAATAGACAAATGGGGCTGCACTGACCTCTAAAGCATCTGCACGTCAAAAAACAAACCAACAAACAAATAATCAACTGAGTGAAAAAGCAACCCTGAAAATGAAAGACAATAATTGCAAACCCTAGGTGGTAGAAGGGGCAAATATCTAAATACATAAGGAAGTCAAACAACTCAAAAGCAAATAACAAGTAACCTGTTTGAAAAACAGGCCAAGGAGCAGGATAGGCTTCTCTCCAAATAAAAGGATGCTCTAAGGAGCTATTGTTGTCTGTATTGGACGTGTCAGTAGGACACATGGATTTAGAAGGAAATTCCTTGAGTTTCTCTATTAATTGAGCTGGTAGCTAATGCTCCCAGCAGCCACCAGAGGTTCAGAGAAAAATGCACAGCAAGAGATTCACCCACAAGGTCCCTCTGGGGTGGCCCGGGAGTCAGAGGTCAGATTGGGGGCACAGATTCAATGTTGAAACCTCAATGTGAAAGTTTAAGTTTTGGGTTACTTACAGATCCTCAAGGTAGGCAGAGTGAAGAGAGAGGGCAGACAGCAGTCCTCTGTCCCAGGTCTCCTGTAGCAAGAGCAGCCGTGCACAAACAGCAGAGGACTTCCCTATTTAAGTGCCATTTCGGATCAGGTGTCCTAATAACCTGGGTTACTTTCCATTGGGTTTATTAAATAACTCTGGTGGGAAGGACAGTTGAGAAATTTGATGGGAAGCTGGGGTTCAGACAGGAGTCCATGGAGGGTCCCCTCATCTGCCTTGGTCAACCTTGCCCAGGCCCAGGCAGCAACCAACGATGGATTCTCCATGGCTCCTAACACAATGGACCCCGAGATGCCTGTGCTGGTGGCTGATGCTGAGCTAGTTGCAGCAAGGGAATATTTAAAGCCCCCAGGAGAGCCTGGCCTGCATATCACAGGACACACTCTGTTAGAGAGACAAGTTCAAGTTTGACACCCATGCACAGGAGAGGATGAGGAATCTTCCCCTGAACCAGCCTGCCCAGTACCTGAGCTCTAACCATATCAAGACATCAAAGCCGATTGGTGGGCTGGGATGTTGCAGACCACCTGGTTGAGACTGAACCCCACGTCGGCTTGTGTTAGCAGGCAGGGCAGGTTTTGCTGGATTCGTTAAGGATGTGCACACAGTATGTGGTTCCCAGAAGTGGACAATTGCCTCATTGCTTGGCCAATGGACCGTTTAAGGCCAAACGAGTGTCTAGGACCACTGGGGCCAAGAACTCCTGAGTTTCCTGCTGGAGACCTAATGTCTCTTGAAAGTCTCTCAGGGAAGCGGCCAAGGTGGCAGTGAGTTTGGTGTTAGCTTGCATCACCTGGTGCTGTGTGCTCCAATGCCTTGCTCTTCAGCCCATTCTGGGCAGGCTTAAGAGTCTCCATGCACATAGCATGAGTGGGATGATCAGTGGTCACTTGAAATATGCAGGATCAAACTCCTGTGGTTCCTCCTGTGTTATTTGAGGAGAATTCCTAAGAAGACTAGAGCACATTTTAAAATGTACCACTATCCACCGTCCTCCTCCTTCTCCTAGTCAGGTAGATGGGGTAAGGTTTCTGGAGATGAGAAAAGAATGCAGTCGCTCGAGAGGCAATAAATACCTGCGGTGAGGTTGCTGAATCCAGTGTGCAGGCCGGGCAGCCCCTGCCACCATGGGAATGTCGTGCACATTGCTGGTCCCACGGGCTGGGTGCTCAGGTCCTCCCCTGCAGCTCTGTGTGAAGGCAGCAGGCATCGGCCGCTGGAGGACTGGGGGCAGTGGAGTGAGAACTAAAGCATCTCCCTCAACCTTAAGGTAGAGGAGGCATCTCAAGCCTTGCTAGGGGCGGTCGCTGTGGCAGAGCAGTGGGGTCTCCTGTCCCTCTGAGGAAGCAGTGAATTCCTGATGTGTGGCAGGCCCAGGAACTTCAGCTTTGGAGGAAGTGAGCACCAGTCTCACCCCAGCATAAGAAGAAATTTGGGCTCTTTGGGGAAACTGAGGTCCTGGTGACAGTTTTAGCTTCCAGGGCATTAGGAGGTGCCTGTAGGGTCGCAATGATGAGGTTATAGGTACTAAATATGAAGGGGTGTATATGAGCGAGAGGAAGATCTCCGGGTTCCGGAAATGTCCCATGTCCTGCGGAAGTGAAACCTGGACCTGCTTCCTGCACACAGAGCACACTCCAGTCCATAGGCATTTCCGCAGCACTGCATGAGCGTTATCACTGGAGAGCTGGTGAGATTCGGGCGTGGTATTCTTACACACAGTTCTCCCAAGTCCATAGTTTTCCGTAGCTTGTAGGGCAGCTTTACAATCTCACTGAGGCTCTATGGGTTCCTTGCACCATAAAGTAATGGGCTTATTCTGAAAGCACATGGAGATCTCAGCAAAATTCCACTCTACTGAGGTAATTTTTGGGGTAATCAGCAAAGCATGAGGTCAGGGAAGCAGCAAGGCAAGGGTTTGGGTACTGGCCATGAGCCAGCCCCGTGTACTGGAGATGGCGAGGTCCGTGTTTGTAGCAGTAAGGAAAGGCTGGTTGGTGGTGATCTCGTGGTCAAAGTGATTTTCCTCTACAAGGGACTTAAAGAAATAAGTAAGCGAAAAAGAAATGACCCCTTTAAAATGCGTGCCAGGGCATGAACAGATACTTCTCAAAAAAAGACATACAAGAGGCCAAGAAACATGAAAAAATGCTCCACATTACTGATCATTAGAGAAATGCAAAATAAAACCTCAAAGGGATACCAGCTGACACTAGTCAGAATGGCTGTTATTGAAAAGTTAAAAAATACTGATATTGGCAAGACTGCAGAGAAAGAGAACGCTTATACACTGTTGAGGGGAATGTTAATGAGTTCAGCCATAGTGGAAAGCAGTTTAGAGATTTCGCAAATAACTTAAAATAGAACCAGCATTCAACCAAGGAATCTCACTACTGGGTATATATCCAAAGGAAAACAAATTATTCTGCCAAAAAGACACATGTACTCGTATGTTCATGGCAGCATCATTCATGATAACAAAGACATGGATTCAACCTAGATGCCCATCAGTGTTGGACTGGATGAAGAAAATGTGGTACATATACATGATGGGATACTACATTCATAAAAGAGAATGAAATTATGTCGTCTGCAGCGAGTTGGATTCAGTGAGAAGGTGCCGTCTATGAATCACAAAACCGGTCCTCACCAGACACCAAGTGTGTTGGCACCTTGTTTTGGACTTCTCAGCCTCGAGAACACCAAGACATATATTTCTGTTGTTTCTAAGTCACTTGGTGTATGGTATTTTTTTCCAGCACTCCACATACACTCAGATTGCTTGTGTCTTTGAAGCCCGGATACGATGCTTGGAGGAAGTCTAAGTGTTGCAAATCCTGCTAGCTATGAGTGGGATACAAAGTGTCACACCAATCTCCTCCTTCATGAACCGGCATGATCTGAAGTCAGTGCCTCACAGGGTCTCATCCCTCAGCCCTGTCAGAGCTGCAGCTGAGCCAGCACCCCCTGCCACCTGTTCACAAGTGTCTTGGGCCTGAGGTTTTCAGATCCCAGCAGCACTTCTCCTCTGATGCCTGTGGAGAGAGCCACCTCCCAATTGCAAATGTGTGAATGAAGACCTGATCATGTTGTTTTAATCCATTAAGTCTTGTGGTGTCTTTTCATACAGCCCTAGATGAACAGAGGACAATTTTCACAGTATTGGTGACAAATTGGACTTGTACTTTGTGTGTGTGTGTAAATCTCAGCTTCTCTAAAATATTGATGAAATAGGACAGAACTTTCTCAATGGAATCCCAAAGTGTCACAAAGAGCCCATTGTGGTGGGGGCATGGAATTGTGGACTCTTTGGAGTGACTGAGGAACCCCATTTCACCCATTCTTAGTTTGAATTTTTCCTGTGGGGAGCTGGGGTAGTGTGGGATCCAGGTGGAGTCTCAACCTCTCCCCTCAGTGACAGACTCAGAGGAGGGCGTGGAACTCCAGAGCTGGCTGAAACAATGGAGGGAGAAGTAGGGGTTTTCTCCCAGAGATCAGCTATGAAGGCCCAGGGAAGATGACCATTATTCACATGGCTGTCATCTGGGGAGAGACCCCAAGTTAAGATCAAGAGAAAAAAGCAGGAAACAAAATGGTGAAGACAACAAGGTAACTCATGCCTAGAGTCCTTGGATCAGGCATTTTATGAAGCCAGAATTCTTTCTTTTCTTTTCTTTTCTTTCTTTCTTCCTTTTTTTTTCTTTCTTTTTTTTTTTTTTTTTTGAGGCAGAGTGTCACTCTGTCACCCACGCTGGAGTGCAGTGGCGCGATCTTGGCTCACTGCAACCTCCACCTCCCAGGTTGAAGCGATTCTCCTGCCTCAGCCTCCTGAGTAGCTGAGATTACAGGCACCCACCACCACACCCGGCTAATTTTTCTATTTTTAGTAGTAGAGACAGTTTTCACCGTGTTGCGCTGTCTGGTCTTGAACTCCTGACCTCATGATCCACCCTCCTTGGCTTCCCAAAGTGTTTGGATTACAGGTGTGGGCCACTTTTCAGGTGGGGCATTCAAAATGTTAATTCAGCTTGTTGTGGTTTCTTAAATTGGAATGCACAACTCCGCTAATATGCCTGAAAAAGATACAACAAAAATTACCCAGATAAGAGAAGCTGAGGCAAAATGGTGCAGTGCATAAGAATAGGAAATGAGAGCAGATGGCAGGTGTCCTGGGTGCAGCCTGGAGAAGAGACTCCTGGATGATTCCCATGCACAGCCCCGGGGGAGAACAGCCTTATTAATGCTGATCAGCAGAGAAGGAGGGACGGCTATGTGAGAGGCTGGAGGACAATGGGTGTGTCAGGGACAGGAATTTCATAAGTGATGTTCAGAGATGGAGGAATTCCAGGTGGTGCAGGAGTTAGGGAGTAGCCATGGGGTGGAAGGCTGGAACGAGGTGGCGGTCCCTGTTATCCAGGAGGACGCAGAATTGAGATGTTGGGAGGTTGATTTCTAGGAAATGTTAGAGTGAGCTCTTTCCCTTAGTTTCTTCATGAGTTATTTGTTTTTTTCGTGAAAACGGAAAAAATACAGATGTTCCTAAAATGGAATGAGTTCTTTTCAGATCTCTTTCCTTCTGGTTTTGCTTATAAGCTGAGTTTAGAAAATCAGAACAGTAACAGCCAAAGAAACCTATTTCATTTTTTGTACAAGTACAAATTAACCAAGACCTTTTAAAAATGTGAAGGAAGCCCTTATTGAAGACTGTTGAAATGGGAGTCAGAACGTTGCAACAGGGAGAGCCGTTGGCCTCCACTTTCCTGAAGCCAAAGCGGGAAGGTTAAGCCCTGGGTGAGCTAGCGGAAATGCACTGGAGGTTGGTAGTGGGAGTCTTGCAGTGTGATTGGGCCATCTGCGTTTGCTAGTTTGTGCGTATTGGAGTTAGGCTCCTACCTGCCTACAGAGACAGGGCTGCCGTCCCCTTGAGTAATTACATTTAAAGGGATGAGGCATCTAACTTATTCCTTATTTCCTTGTCCTGCCGCATGAATGGCTCATTTCAGGTAGAAAAGTTCTTGCATGTCATCACTAATCCTAGAGTGTATGTGCATCCCAGTAAACAGGGTTGTGCCTCATTTGAGGCTGAGCAAGTTGCCCTGGTTGTTTGGAGACCCTCACACTTCTCCCTGAATTCTCTGTCCCTAGAGTTTGCAGCAGTCATGGCCCACCCTAGACTGCAGTAGCAGAAGCCACATGTGGTGCTCCCAGTGTGCCTTTATCCACACAGAGGAGCAGGGAGGCTCCGTTCTCATCTGGCCCTTTCCCTTGGATTGATGGATGCTTCTCAGCACATCAGCCTGAATTCTACTCCATCCTTCTCTCTGGCAACATCCATTCCTCTAAATTCAGTGGAGGTCGACCCTTATCCTGCATAGCTCTTGCCCTGATACCATTCTGTCCACCAAACATTTCATTCTACCTCTTCTTGTAGTCATTCCATGTTTTAAACATACTGATGTTGTACTTGAAGATTCACATGAACTCTTTTTGCTGCTTTAGCCGGAATGGCCTGCTTCTTCTAAGGTCCTAAAGCTTCATGATGCCAAATAGTACCCATGACGTTTTTTCACGTTTCAGCCTTGAATACTTTTATTTATTTTGTTTTTTAAAGGTGTGCTGTCATAGGGTCTAGAAAATGGACTGCTCTACCTCTGTTGAATTTAGCTTTTTCCTATGGAATTTAGGAATAACAATTAATAAATAATTTTATATTGTTATGTGCTATTAGATGCAATTAGTTAATGTAATCAGAATTAATTTATTAACCCCCTACTTTATGTTACAGTCATCCGTGCACTCTGGTGCAACAATAAGCAAAACATGCAGCTTCCCTTCTGGAGTAAGGAGGCAAATGTTACATATAGTAAGTGAAGTGTACAGGGAGTGAGATGGTTGCAATTCTATAGTTAGCAATGAGGAAAATCGGAGAATGGAGGTCAGCAGGGGGATCTTGTTGCAATTTAAGGTTGAGAGATCACAAAAGACCTCAGCGACCAAGTGAAGTTTTAGCTGAGACCTCAGATGCTTGGGAGAAAGTCAGGTGGACCTCTGGCAGATGCCCCAAGATGCAGCCATCTTGATGCAGTTCATAGTTCAGAATACTATGGAAAGTTAACTCGGGGACCACATGATTCCAAGTCCGTGGCAGTCACAGCAAGCCAAAGAAGGCTCCTGGGCTTCACATCGTGATTCCCTATTTGTGTCCTTCATCATCTAAACAAGAAGAAGTCTGGGATCATTACCCACTCTGTCCTCCCGGGGTTCTGGGTGGGCTTCCGTGTCCATGCAGTGTCTCAGTGGGTACCTGGGCCCCTGGGCTGCCTCCGCCCCCTGCAGCAACAAGAACGCTACCATGTTCCTGGTGAAATGCTTTCCCTCCCTCGTCCCTTATCCCCTCTGAAGCTGTATTTTCCAGGCAGAATCAGGTTCTCAGCAGCTTTAGGGCAACACAAGAGAGTGCGCGTTGCAAAGTGCGGTGGAGCATTTGTGTGTGTGTGTTTTCTGGGTGTGAAGACAACTTTATGATTGTGAAATCCAGGTCTTAGTAGACGTGGCTGGAGGGTCCTCTTAATGAGGACATGCCAATGTGAGATGCTGTGCTTTCTGTTCCATGTATCCCGCCTTTGCTAACAACCCATTTCCCTCTGAATGAAAGTTTTTCCCGTGGATCTCTTGTAACCCTATGTCTTAAAAGGAAAATGTACAATCTGACATTGTTCAATGAAACTCCAATTCTTTAGCACAGAGGATGGTTTTTTTTCCCGGAGAAGTAATGATTTTGTGACTGCATGAAATTTAAGCTGACACCGATTGTTTGCTCAGCACACGGGAGCTCTTTGAGAGTGGATCCAGAGAAAATGAGGCAGGGTGAAAAGGCAGAGCAGTGGGTGGGGAAATCAGTGGTGTCATATGGGCCTTCTTTTCAATTTGGATCTGAAGCCCAAACTCCTGCTTGAAATTCCTAGAATTTGGAATTTTATATTGTTCAAAAATTTGATTTTGCATTTTGGTACGTGTATCCCAAGTGTCTTGACACAGACACATATCACACATTAAAGAGGTGTAAACACGGAAATGTTGTAACAAGGCATTTATTTGGGATGAGGAAAGGAAATTGAGCAGAAGGTCCAGGAGTAATAGCAATTCCCTGTAGCTCTCAAAGCAAATTTTGAGCTCATTTTTCTTTTTCTGCAAGCTCAGCAGCAGAATGCCCAGAGTCTTCCCTGGTAGATGCAGGTTCCATAGCGACGTTCTCCTGCAAGGCACGCTGGTATTCTGCAATAGCAGGCCACGTTTTTCCTTGAGCCTGGGACAGGGAGAGCATGAGAAATTGAGTATGGGGTTAGCAGTGGGTAAGAAAAAGAATCTTGGGGAAGTCACATGCTAGCTGACAGGTGATGCTGGCTGCATTGCAGCCGGTAGCACGAACAACCTCAGTCAATAGGAATAAACACGCAGAGCAGTGCTTGTCACACAGAATTTGAGACTCATTCTCCTTTGCTCTCATTTTTGCGTTCCTGCCCCATCACACACACACCTGAACATAACCTCAGGCTTGGCTGCAGTTTTTAAAAGCTCTTCTGTAGATAGAGTAAAATGTTCTCTTTACAATTAAGTCTACTTGTTTAGATCCAGAAATAACTAGTCTGTCTCTTCATATCTTAAACTTAGTGAATTTCACAGACTTTTCTTGGAATCAAGTCTTTGGAGAAATACAATTTCTCAGGTTTATTTGGCTCTCTGTTCAATTTATAGATGAGAAAATCAATGCCCAGAGATTCTAAGTGAAGCCACCTCAGTGACATAGACTGCTGAGACCCAACTCTGGAACCTATGTCCCGTCCTTCCCTCTAGACTTAGCAGCTCTGCATGCCTGCCTCTCTCACCTGGATGCTTTGGAGCCAAGCTTTCGTCCCATGCAAGGGAAACAACCACTTCTGGGTTGTCCGCTGGAATCTGCTCCGGGGCTGCAGCAACCTCATCAGCTCTTGCCTGGAGTGGCTCAGCCTGGGCCTGCAGGGCCACCAGGAGAATGGCAGCAAGGATGGCGAGGGTCCTCATGGCTGGGGTCACCTGGGGGAGGGAGAGCAGGAGCAGCTGTGTGGGGAGGGAGGAGCCAGCCTGGATGTATAGCTCTACTGGGAGAAGGCTCAGAGACAAGAAACCTTCCTCAATCTCAGTGAGAGGAGGTGTGCATTTTATAAGAGAGGCCCATTGGTCTCAAGGTTGCTCGAATGCTCCTCTTCTCCCAGTTTCAGGCTAGTATACGTCTGTACCTTTAATGTCTGTGCTAGGTTGGAGCTAATAATGACAAGAAAGACCCTGCTATGTTACTCGTGGGTTAACCTGCTTAAATATTATTATTTACTTTTTAACATTCCAAAAAGAATAGAAATTGCACTTTGATTCAACAGGCTCAGGGAACAAATGCTTCTTATTTTCTGAAGATGGGTCCTGCTGTTCTCTGGAGGTCTAGATTCTGGTGTCCTATATGAGTTCCAATGGAATAGAGAGTAATTCACTTCAGGATTCAGGTGACTTACCATCCTCATGAAGAGGTTTTTGAGGTTATGGGGTGAGTAGTCTCCTGTAGGAATCAGGGTGGAGAGGACAATGATTTTATCAGGCTAAAGGTGAAATCAGCTCAGTGACATAGAGTTGTTTAAGTAAAAAAAAGAAAGTTTATTATTTCCACCTCTATTTAGACTTGAGTAACAATTAACAATTGTATATTTATAGTGTACACTACCTCATGATTTTATATATGTATGTATTTAAATCTTTATCTCACACCATGTAGAAACATCAACTCAGAATGAATTGAAAACCTAAATGTAACAACTGAAACCATAAACTACTAGAAGTGTAGAGAAGGATAAAGCTTTTGACATTGATGTAGGTAATGATTTCTTGGCTATGACACCAAAGGCACAGGCAATGAAAGGGAAAATAGACAAGTGTGGCTTCATTTAACGCTAAAGCATCTGCACAGCAAAGGAAACAATCAACCGAGTGAAATGATAACCCAGAAAATGAGAGAAAATATTTGCAAAACCTACGTGGCAGAAGGGGCAAATATCTGAATACATAAGGAATTCAAACAACTCAATAGCAAAAATCAAACAACCTGTTTGAAAAACAGACCAAGGACCTAAATAGGTTTCTCTCAAAAGAATGTTCCAAAGACCTGTGATAGTCTCTACTGGACATGTCAACTAGGACATGTGACATATGTGTTTAGAAGGAAACTGCTTGATTTTCTCTATTAACTTAGCTGGAAGCCATTGTCCCCAGCAGTCACCAGAGGTCTGGACAGACGTTCCTAGCAGGGCTTCACCCGCTGGGTCCCTCTGGGGTGGCCCCACAGTCAGAGGTCAGATTGGAGGCATAGCTTCAATGATGAAAAGTCAGTGTAAAGTTTAAGTTTTGTAGTACTTACAGATCCTCTAGCTAGGCAGGGTGACCAGAGAGGGCAGACAGCAGTCCTCTGTCCCAGGTCTTCTATAGCAAGGAGCAGCCGTGCACAAGTGGACTTCCCCTATTTAAAGGTCTTTTGGGATGAGGTGTCCTAATTTCCGGGGTTACTTTCTGTTGGGTCCATTAAATAATTGTGGTGGCAAGGACAGTTGAGAAATTGGGTGGGAAGGTGAGGTTAAAGTAGAACTCCACAGAGGAACCTCTCATCTACCTTGGTCAGCCCTGGCTAGGCCCAGGCAGCAACCAACTATGGATTCTCAATGGTTCCTAACAGAGTTGACCCTGTGATGCATTGGCTGTGGCTAAGCTGAACTACTTGCACCAAGGGAATAGTTAAAGCCTCTGGGACAGCCTGGCTGCATATCATAGTATATGCCCTGCAAAGAGACTGGGATAGGAATGCCACCTGCACACAGAGGAGGATTTGGAATGTGTTTCTAAAGCAGTGTCCCGAGGACCTGGGGTCTAACCATAAAAACCAATGAAAGCCATTTGGCTGAGCTGGGATGTTGGAGAACACCCAGGTGAGACTGAGTGCTACCTGGGCTTCTGTTGCTATGTGGAACAGACATTTTTGGGTTCTCCTGAGTACTGGATGTACACGCGGCATGTGGTTCCCCAGAGGTGACTAGCACCTGTTTGCTTGGCCAATGAACAGTTTAAGGTTAAACAATTGTCTAGGATCATCTGGGCCAGGAACTGGTCTGAGGCATTGGCCATCAGGGTGGGGGTGGCCTTTCCAGATGGCCACCCAAGAAAGGAGGTGGGAGTTTGGGCATTCACTTTACTGCTGGTGTTGCACAGCCTCTCAGGCCTTGTGGGTCTTCAGAGAAGCATTCAGCAAAAGCTTGAGTGGTGCTTTCTGGGAGGCATAGGAGTTTCCATCCTTAACTCGTACCCATCGGAGAACAGGTGTATCCCTGAGCCCATGATCATGTCTGGATGCTTTCTGTGAATGCAATGCTCCAACTCTTCAGGCTGCAGTCTGGGTGTGTGCTGCGGCGTCATGAGCCCATTTGGATTGAAGCCTGTGCATCCAGAGAACTACCTCCTCATCCTTAAAACACGATCTGTGGTTGTGAGGGCTGCTGGTGTTTAAGCATTGGTGCCATGGGACCCATTCCATATCTAAGGGTTGAGTTGCCCACCTTGGACACAGGTCAGGTTGTATCTGGGGTGCCGCCCCTCTAACAGGGCTTACAGGGAATTCCCCAGTTTTCCAGTCTGGGGTACAAATTCTGACTAGGGCTGTCCTGTTCCAGCAGCCCTCTAGGCTGCCAGGCCTGGGTTAAACAGCTACCCCACAAGCCATTTGTACATAAGATACCAAGCAAGGCCAATCATAGAGAACACTGACATCTTGTCACTCAGGGCTTTCTTCCCAGTGCTGCTATATTGACACTGATGATGGGGTTGGCTGGCACCCACTTTTCCTTGGAGCCTTTCTCCTCCATGGCCACGTTTGGTGATGGCACTTCCATATGGTCTTTGCCTGACGTAGTTGGTGTCTCTAGTTTGAAGACTTCTTCTTCTCGTTTACTGCCTCTGACTGCACCCTCGGTGGGTTCTGGAGCAATAATCCTTACTTCCTGCCAGGAGAAGTAAGTGGGAAATATTAGTTAACCTTTAAAACCGGTAAAAAAGGGAGCTTTTGCCAGAAGCTGCATGTGAAATGGAGAGGTGTGGTCTAGCAAAAGCCTCGTGGTCCTGCTGGGTGCCAGTGGGCCTGGGGTGTCATCCTCAGAAGATCGTAGTTTACTATCCATCCACAGTCCATTGTTCAGTACATGTTTGATGTTGAGATGGTGGATGTCCTGCGATGATATGGGGAGGTCTCATTGTTGGAGAACATGTAAATGATGTTATCTGTAAGGGAAAAAAGAAGCTAACTCTTCTGTGATCACCAAGATAGGCACCAAAGTGGGTCTAGCCCAATTGTGATGAGGCGGTGGTGGCCATGGGGTTGAGAGTTAAAAACGTGACGGCTCTTGGAAGGACCTTGGTGCCTTGGGTGTCCATAGCACATCCAGAGACATTAATAACCATGACTTTAGGAGGTCACCGTGCTGCTTGAGGAGGCTGGTGGCTTGGGGATGATGGACTAAATGAGAGTCCCTTAACCCACCCTCGTGTTGTGATGTCCTGAGGTGTGAGCCTCCATCTGAATCAATGATAGGTGTGGTTCTAAAGGAGAAAGTGAAGAAGGGCCACAAAAAGAGAACACCTGCTCCACGCAGGGCATAAGGAGCTACAGTCCCTGGAAGACTACATGTGCAGAAGCTCATAGCTAGGACAGGTGTGCTTTGTCCAGAGGCTCTGAGAGTTGTGATGGGTGGTAGTGAGGGCCTCCCCATGAAACTCAGAACCCGGGACCCGGGCATGGCCTGGAGAGATCACCTGCTGGACCAGCAACACACTGTATCCTGCTGTGGCCCCAATGGATGTGAAGGGCTTCTGGGTGATGGCATTTGTGGGCCTCAGCAGAATGGACAAGTGGGGTATAGCTGTCTCCAAAGACATGATGTCCCAGTACATGGAGGGCCTGCTGCAACGTGGCTGGGCCACTAGTGGTGAGGATTTGGTTTTTAACTGCAAGGGGACTTTGTCAGCCCACTGACGACAAATTGATGCCCAGAATCTTTAACAGTGCTGGAGGGGCCATGAGTGTGTCCTGCAGAAACCTGGCCACTGTCCAGGAAGAGGGAGAGCGGGTGCAGCAACCCTGCCACAGATGTGTGGCCTGGCCCAGGTGGTGGCTTTACATGCAGCACCCAGAGCGATTTGGGGAGCTCAGGGAGAACAGAGACACTCCAGCTGGCTCAGAGTCACTGGTGGCTCCTGTCCCTGGAGGGGTGGCCTTCTCTGCCTCAACCCAGTCTTGTGCTCTCCTTCCCTCCCATTCTTGGCTGCAGGACTGGGAACCATCTGCTGGGACGTTGCTCTGTGTCTGCCTCATGGCCATGCTCCCATCCTTGCCTCCTCCATAGACTGCGGTCAGGACTCGGCAGCCCAGAGCCCCAGCAGGGTCTCAGTCTGTACTGAGGTCACACCTAGGCATTGTCGCCATCCTTCCGCAGGTGATTCTCAAACTCCAAAACTCAAATTAGAACAGAGAGATTCTTCCCTGTGGTCCTTTTCACTTTTCTCTTTTGGCTGGATCAGAACCTTGGCAGAATTTTGTAGTTTAAACAAAAAAGGTGTTATGTCTACAGATTTTTACAGTACTTTCACTTCCATGTTGATCCATAGTCCCCAACCCCAGCCTGATTTTTTCCACTGATTGCAGCCAGTGTAGACAATCAGTGTCCACATGTAGACACTATATGTAGATGCAGCTGAAGTTTTTTTTTCAGACACACACATTTGAATTTCAGGGAATATTGAAGCGAGTCTAGACTGAATAAAAACCTTGCCATCATCAGGCTGGGGGAAACATTCTGGAGAAGCTGTGGGTGGGGTTGTAGGTGTGAGAGGAGAGAAGCTTCCAGGAGCAGCACGTATATTCTCACACACGTTTATGGTGTCTGGTGGCCCCAGCAGACAGTGTGTGTGGACCTTGGGTGGGGCCCTGGGGTTATGGTTTTGACCCGGTAGGAAAGGGTAGTCATGGAACACAGCATGCGTGTTACCATGGGGCACAGCGGGGGCTACGCAGACGTGAGCTCTGAGGAGGACCCTCCACCTCCCAGCTCCTCAGAGTGCATCGCCCTGTCCCTCCCCTCAGCCCTTTGTCCACTGTCCTGCAGGGAGGGTCCTGGTGCTGCCTGTGCTACACAGTCACTCCCGGGCCTGCAGATCCAGCTGGGACAGGTAGGAGCTCCAAGTCCCTGCCCTTTGTCTGCCTTTCCCAGCCGCCTCTCACAAGCTGTCTGTGTGTCTGGTGTTGAGGATTGCAGCAGGATTATTTTACAATAAACCATAAGGAAATAACTTCCTTGAGCTGTTTTAACATATAGCCCTAAATCCCTGACTCTTTTCACATAAAAATGGAGGTGAAAATGTCTCCTGTTGAATCTAGATTGGGTGACATCTTGACCAGTTGAACACACCTGACTTAGCACCATGCCGTTTGTTGGGCTAAGGTCATAAGATGTTGGTATCTTTCACTTCCTGTGTATTGGATGGTGCTGCGGCCTGAATGTTTTTGTCCCTCTGAAATTCCTATGTTGAAATCCCTCCCCTGGTGATAGCATGAAAAGGTGGGGCTTTCTGGGAAGTGATATGTTCAGGAGGATGGAGTCCTCATGAGTTGCATTAGTGCCCCTGAGGAAGAAGCCCCAGAGAGCTCCTTCATTCATTCCCTCAGGTGAGGAAGCAGTGACAAGGTACCATCTATGAACCAAAAAGCTGGTCCTCACCAGACACCCAATCTGTTGGCACCTTGATTTGGACATCTCAGCCTCCAGAACACTGAGAAATGTATTTTTGTTGTTTATAAGTCACTTGGTGTATGATTTTCTTTCCCCCAGCATCCCACATATACTAAGAGTGCTGGTGCCTTTGAAGCCCAGCTACAATGCTTGGAGGAAGTCTAAGCATTGCAAAAAAAGGAACTGAACCCACCTGCAAGGAAGAGCTAGAGAACCCAGAGCAACCAGCTTTCTAGGAAAAACAAAACTCTGATATGCAGTGTTTGTAAATCTCTCTGGTTCAAATCCTCCTAGCTATGAGTGGGATAAAAAGTGTCACACCTATCTTTTCTCTCATGAGCTGGCATGACCTGGCCTCAGTGCATCACAGTGTCTCATCCCCCAGCCTGTCAGAGCTCCCACTGAGCCAGCCCAGCACTCCTGCTACCTGTGCGCAAGCGTCGTGGCCCTGAGGTTTTCAGCTCCCAGCAGAACCTCTCCTCTGTTGCCCATGGAGGGGGCTATGTCCCAACTGCAAATGTGTGAATGACAACCTGATCGTGCTGTTTTAATTCCCTAAGTTTTGTGGTGTCTTTTCACACAGCCCTAGATGAACAGAGGGCATTTTCACAGTATTGCTGAGGAATTGGATTTGTACATATTTTGTGTGTGTAAATCTCAACTTGTCTGAAATGTTGATAAAATAGGAAGGAATTTTCTCAACTTCTTCCCAAAGTGTCACAAAGAGCCCATCATGGTGGGGGATGAAACTGTGGACTCTATGGAGTGACTGAGGAACCCTGTCTCATCCATTCTTAGCTTGAATTTTTCCTGTGTGGAGGAGGGGTAGTGGATCCAGGTGGAGTCTGAATCTCTCCACTGAGTGACAGACTCAGAGGAGGGCATGGGACTCGGGAGTTGACTGAAACAATGGAGAAATCAATAGGGGTTTTCTCCCGGAGATCAGCAACGGAGGCTGTGGGGAGATAACCACAATTCATGTGGCTGTCACTTGGGGAGCGAGCCCAAGTTATCAAGAGAAAAATGGGGGTGATAAAAGGTAAAGACAACAAGGACTCTTATGCTTTGGGTCCTTCAATCAGGGATTTTATGAAGCCAGAATTCTTTCTTAAGTATCAGGTGTGGCAGTCAAATTGTTAACTCAGCTTGTTGTGGTTTCTTAAATTTGAATGCAAAACTCAGCTAATATGCCTGAAAATTATATAAAAACATTACCTAGGTCAGAGAATCTGAGTTAAAGACAGTACAGTTCATAAGAACAGGAAACGAGGGTAGATGACAGGTGTTCCTGGTGCAGCCTGGGGAACAGACTCCCGGGTGATTCCCAGGCACATTTCTGTGGGAGAACAGCCTTATCGATGCTGATCAGCAGGGAAGGAGGGACGGCTACCGGAGAGGCTGGAAGTACAGCGGGTGAGTCAGCAACAGGGACCTTCATACTTGATATTCAGAGATGCAGGAATTCCAGGTGGTGGCAGGAGCATGGGGTGGAGGGCTGGAACAAAAGTGGGGGTCGCTGTCAGCCAGGAGGTTCCAGCACTGAGAGGTTGGGAGGGTGACTGAGAGGAAATGTGAGAGTGGGCTCTTTCCCTTAGGTTCTTCATGAGTTGTTTGTTTCTTAGTGAAAAAGGAAAAAATTCAGATATTCATAAAATGGAATGAGTACTTTTCAGATCCCTTTCCTTCTGGTTTTGCTTGTAAGCTGAGTTTAGAAAATCAGAAAAGAAATGGCAAAAGAAACCTATTTCATTTATTGTACAAGAAAAAATTCACCAAGACGTCGCAGAAATGTGAAGGAAGCGCTTATTGAAGACTGGTGAAATAGGAGTCAGAACGTTGCAATAGGGAGAGCCGTTGGCCTCAACTTCCCTGAAGACAAAGGCAGGAAAGGTGAAACCCTGGGTGAGCTAGGGGAAATGCACTGGAGGTTGGCACCCACTCTGTCCTCCTTGGGATCTGCATGGGCTTCCCCATCCATGCAGTGTCTCAGTGGGGTGCTTGGACCCCTGAGCTGCCTCAGCACCCTGCAGCAACAAGAAGGCTACCCTTTTCCTGGTGAAGTGCTTTCCCGGCCTCATCCCTTATCCCCTCTGAAGCTGTATTTTCCAGGCAGAATCAGATTCTCAGCGGCTTTAAGGCAACAGAGGAGAGTGCCTCTCGCAAAGTGTAGTGGAGCATTTGTGCTTGTGTGTTTTCTGGGTGTGAAGACAACTTTATGGGTGTGAAATCCAGGTCTTAGTAGACCTGGCTGGAGGGTGCTTTTAATGTGGACATCCCAGTGTGGGCCGCTGTGCTTTCTGTTCCATGCATCCCGCCTTTGCTAACAACCCATTTCCCTCTTGAAGTTGTTTCAGTGAATCTCCTGTAACCCAATGGCTTAAAAGGCAAATGTGTGACCTGGACACGTTCAATAAAACCCCAGTTCTTTGGGACAGATGATGCTGGTTTCTCCTGAGGAGGAATGATGTTGTGACTGCGTGAACTTTAAGCTGACACTGATTATTTGCCCAGCACACGGGAGCTCTTTGAGAGTGGATCCAGAGAAAATGAGGCAGAGTGAAAAGACAGAGCAGTGGATGGGGAGATTGGTGGTATGATTTGGGCCTTCATTTCCATTTGAGTCTGAAGCTCAAACTCCTGCTTGAAATTCCTAGAATTTCACATTTTATTTTGTTTAAAAACTTAGGATTCTGGTAAGTGCATCCCAAGTGTCTTGAGACACAAAGACACATCAAATGTGAAAGAGATGTAAAGAGAGAAATCTTGCAACGAGGTATTTATTTTGGATGAGAAAAGGAAATGGAGGACAAGGTACAGGAGTAACAAGAATTTCTTTTAACTCTCAGAGTAAATTCTGAGCTTATTTTTCTTGATTCTGCAAGCTCAGCGGCAGCAGATCCGGTGGAGTGTACCACGAAAGGCGCAGGACCCAACGCGACGTTGTAACAAACCGCAAATTCCTCTTCCGCCAATGCACCTCAAGCCTCTCGCTGAGTCTGAGGACACAGGGAAATCATCATAAATGGATCAGAAGGTCGGCAGTGATGGTAAAGGGAGTCTTGGATAAGTCATGTGCTAGGTCATGAGTGATGTTGGCTGCATTGGGGCCAGTAGCATGAACAACCTCAGTCAATAGGAATAAATACACAGAGCAGTGCTGCTCACACAGGATTTGAGACTCATTCTCATTTGCGCTCATTTTTGTGCTTCTGCGCCGTCACACACACAGCTGAACACACTCTTGGGCTTGGCTCTACTTTTTAAAAACTATTCTACAGATACAGTAAAATATTCTCCTTGTAATGAAGTCTACTTGTGTGAATCCAGAAAGAACGAGTCAGACTGTCTCTTCATATCTAAAACCTACTGAATTTCACAGACATATCTTGACGTCAAGTTTTATTTTTCCATTTTATAGATTTTCTAAAGTGAAAGGATTGTTAAGGAAGTAAAGGAATAAAAGAATGGTTACTCTCGAGGCAGAGCAGCCTCAAGTCTTTAAGACAGAAAGATTTATTTGGCTCTCTATTCAATTTATAGATGAGAAAACCAAGGCCCAGAGATGCTAAATGAAGCCCCCGAAGTGACATGGACCATTGAGACTCGATTCCACACTCTGTCTCCCATCCATCCCTCTAGACCCTGCAGTTCTGCATGCCGGCCTGTCTCACCTGAAAGCGGAAGAGCGGCACTTTCATCCCATGTAAAGGCATGAGCCATTTCCTGATCATCTGCTCCAGGCTGCTCCTGGGCTGCAGCTTCATCAGCTCTTGCCTGAAGTGGCTCTGCCTGAGCCTACAGGGCCACCAGGAGAAGCATGGCAGTGAGGAGGGCGAAGGTCCTCATGGCTGGCGTGACCTGGAGGAGGGAGAGCAGGAGCAGACGAGTCGGGAGAGAGGAGTTAGCCTGGATAAATAGGTCTGCAGAGAGAAGGCGCAGAGACAAGAAACCTGGAACCCTCTCAGAGAAAGGAGGTGTGCATTTCGTTGGAGATGGTGTGGGATCCCCTTGGTCTCAATGTCCCTGTTTTCCTCCTTTGCTCTCCCAGCTTTCACTCTAGTTTGAATCTCTACGTGTAGTGTTTGTGCTGGGTTGGAGAGGATGGTGACGACGAGGATCCTGGCATGTTTTTCTTGTTTCTCACTTCATTATATATTGACTTTTTACTATTCTACCAAAGGATAACAGCAGTGCTTTTGTTCAATAAGCTCAGGATACAAATGCCTCTTTTCCTGCAGATGGCCCCACTCCTCTGTATAGGTCTACACTCTGGCAGCAGGCATGAATTCCTATCAAGTGAAGAGTCATTTGTTGCAGGCATCAAGGGCGTGACCACTCTCATGAAGGCATGGGGTGAGTAGCCTCCTGTAGGGGCCAGTGTGAAGAGGACAATGACCCTATCAGGTGATAGGTGACATGAACACAGTGATATTAAGGTAAAAAGTCCGTCTACAGCCAAAAATTTGTTTCCGGCTCTATTGAGATATGAATAAGAATTTAAAATGGTATATATCTCCTGTATACCACCTTAGGATTTGATGTTCATGTACATGTGGTTTTTTATCATATACTATATACACAAATCAACTCAAAATGATCGAAGACCCAAACATAGACCTGAAACCATAAAATGACGAGAGGAACGTATGAAGATAATGCTTTGTCATTGGTGTTGGTAACGATATCTTTGCTATGACACCAAGGACACAGGCAATAAACGGGAGAATAGACAAATGGGGCTGCACTGACCTCTAAAGCATCTGCACGTCAAAAAACAAACCAACAAACAAATAATCAACTGAGTGAAAAAGCAACCCTGAAAATGAAAGACAATAATTGCAAACCCTAGGTGGTAGAAGGGGCAAATATCTAAATACATAAGGAAGTCAAACAACTCAAAAGCAAATAACAAGTAACCTGTTTGAAAAACAGGCCAAGGAGCAGGATAGGCTTCTCTCCAAATAAAAGGATGCTCTAAGGAGCTATTGTTGTCTGTATTGGACGTGTCAGTAGGACACATGGATTTAGAAGGAAATTCCTTGAGTTTCTCTATTAATTGAGCCGGTAGCTAATGCTCCCAGCAGCCACCAGAGGTTCAGAGAAAAATGCACAGCAAGAGATTCACCCACAAGGTCCCTCTGGGGTGGCCCGGGAGTCAGAGGTCAGATTGGGGGCACAGATTCAATGTTGAAACCTCAATGTGAAAGTTTAAGTTTTGGGTTACTTACAGATCCTCAAGGTAGGCAGAGTGAAGAGAGAGGGCAGACAGCAGTCCTCTGTCCCAGGTCTCCTGTAGCAAGAGCAGCCGTGCACAAACAGCAGAGGACTTCCCTATTTAAGTGCCATTTCGGATCAGGTGTCCTAATAACCTGGGTTACTTTCCATTGGGTTTATTAAATAACTCTGGTGGGAAGGACAGTTGAGAAATTTGATGGGAAGCTGGGGTTCAGACAGGAGTCCATGGAGGGTCCCCTCATCTGCCTTGGTCAACCTTGCCCAGGCCCAGGCAGCAACCAACGATGGATTCTCCATGGCTCCTAACACAATGGACCCCGAGATGCCTGTGCTGGTGGCTGATGCTGAGCTAGTTGCAGCAAGGGAATATTTAAAGCCCCCAGGAGAGCCTGGCCTGCATATCACAGGACACACTCTGTTAGAGAGACAAGTTCAAGTTTGACACCCATGCACAGGAGAGGATGAGGAATCTTCCCCTGAACCAGCCTGCCCAGTACCTGAGCTCTAACCATATCAAGACATCAAAGCCGATTGGTGGGCTGGGATGTTGCAGACCACCTGGTTGAGACTGAACCCCACGTCGGCTTGTGTTAGCAGGCAGGGCAGGTTTTGCTGGATTCGTTAAGGATGTGCACACAGTATGTGGTTCCCAGAAGTGGACAATTGCCTCATTGCTTGGCCAATGGACCGTTTAAGGCCAAACGAGTGTCTAGGACCACTGGGGCCAAGAACTCCTGAGTTTCCTGCTGGAGACCTAATGTCTCTTGAAAGTCTCTCAGGGAGGCGGCCAAGGTGGCAGTGAGTTTGGTGTTAGCTTGCATCACCTGGTGCTGTGTGCTCCAATGCCTTGCTCTTCAGCCCATTCTGGGCAGGCTTAAGAGTCTCCATGCACATAGCATGAGTGGCATGATCAGTGGTCACTTGAAATATGCAGGATCAAACTCCTGTGGTTCCTCCTGTGTTATTTGAGGAGAATTCCTAAGAAGACTAGAGCACATTTTAAAATGTACCACTATCCACCGTCCTCCTCCTTCTCCTAGTCAGGTAGATGGGGTAAGGTTTCTGGAGATGAGAAAAGAATGCAGTCGCTCGAGAGGCAATAAATACCTGCGGTGAGGTTGCTGAATCCAGTGTGCAGGCCGGGCAGCCCCTGCCACCATGGGAATGTCGTGCACATTGCTGGTCCCACGGGCTGGGTGCTCAGGTCCTCCCCTGCAGCTCTGTGTGAAGGCAGCAGGCATCGGCCGCTGGAGGACTGGGGGCAGTGGAGTGAGAACTAAAGCATCTCCCTCAACCTTAAGGTAGAGGAGGCATCTCAAGCCTTGCTAGGGGCGGTCGCTGTGGCAGAGCAGTGGGGTCTCCTGTCCCTCTGAGGAAGCAGTGAATTCCTGATGTGTGGCAGGC
This sequence comes from Pan paniscus, assembly GCF_029289425.2. NCBI lineage: Eukaryota > Metazoa > Chordata > Mammalia > Primates > Hominidae > Pan > Pan paniscus. The sequence continues at coordinate 21,870,483 of NC_073256.2, forward strand.
CCAGGAACTTCAGCTTTGGAGGAAGTGAGCACCAGTCTCACCCCAGCATAAGAAGAAATTTGGGCTCTTTGGGGAAACTGAGGTCCTGGTGACAGTTTTAGCTTCCAGGGCATTAGGAGGTGCCTGTAGGGTCGCAATGATGAGGTTATAGGTACTAAATATGAAGGGGTGTATATGAGCGAGAGGAAGATCTCCGGGTTCCGGAAATGTCCCATGTCCTGCGGAAGTGAAACCTGGACCTGCTTCCTGCACACAGAGCACACTCCAGTCCATAGGCATTTCCGCAGCACTGCATGAGCGTTATCACTGGAGAGCTGGTGAGATTCGGGCGTGGTATTCTTACACACAGTTCTCCCAAGTCCATAGTTTTCCGTAGCTTGTAGGGCAGCTTTACAATCTCACTGAGGCTCTATGGGTTCCTTGCACCATAAAGTAATGGGCTTATTCTGAAAGCACATGGTGATCTCAGCAAAATTCCACTCTACTGAGGTAATTTTTGGGGTAATCAGCAAAGCATGAGGTCAGGGAAGCAGCAAGGCAAGGGTTTGGGTACTGGCCATGAGCCAGCCCCGTGTACTGGAGATGGCGAGGTCCATGTTTGTAGCAGTAAGGAAAGGCTGGTTGGTGGTGATCTCGTGGTCAAAGTGATTTTCCTCTACAAGGGACTTAAACAAATAAGTAAGCGAAAAAGAAATGACCCCTTTAAAATGCGTGCCAGGGCATGAACAGATACTTCTCAAAAAAAGACATACAAGAGGCCAAGAAACATGAAAAAATGCTCCACATTACTGATCATTAGAGAAATGCAAAATAAAACCTCAAAGGGATACCAGCTGACACTAGTCAGAATGGCTGTTATTGAAAAGTTAAAAAATACTGATATTGGCAAGACTGCAGAGAAAGAGAACGCTTATACACTGTTGAGGGGAATGTTAATGAGTTCAGCCATAGTGGAAAGCAGTTTAGAGATTTCGCAAATAGCTTAAAATAGAACCAGCATTCAACCAAGGAATCTCACTACTGGGTATATATCCAAAGGAAAACAAATTATTCTGCCAAAAAGACACATGTACTCGTATGTTCATGGCAGCATCATTCATGATAACAAAGACATGGAGTCAACCTAGATGCCCATCAGTGTTGGACTGGATGAAGAAAATCTGGTACATATACATGATGGGATACTACATTCATAAAAGGGAATGAAATTATGTCATCTGCAGCGAGTTGGATTCAGTGAGAAGGTGCCGTCTATGAATCACAAAACCGGTCCTCACCAGACACCAAGTGTGTTGGCACCTTGTTTTGGACTTCTCAGCCTCGAGAACACCAAGACATATATTTCTGTTGTTTCTAAGTCACTTGGTGTATGGTATTTTTTTCCAGCACTCCACATACACTCAGATTGCTTGTGTCTTTGAAGCCCGGATACGATGCTTGGAGGAAGTCTAAGTGTTGCAAATCCTGCTAGCTATGAGTGGGATACAAAGTGTCACACCAATCTCCTCCTTCATGAACCGGCATGATCTGAAGTCAGTGCCTCACAGGGTCTCATCCCTCAGCCCTGTCAGAGCTGCAGCTGAGCCAGCACCCCCTGCCACCTGTTCACAAGTGTCTTGGGCCTGAGGTTTTCAGATCCCAGCAGCACTTCACCTCTGATGCCTGTGGAGAGAGCCACCTCCCAATTGCAAATGTGTGAATGAAGACCTGATCATGTTGTTTTAATCCATTAAGTCTTGTGGTGTCTTTTCATAGAGCCGTAGATGAACAGAGGGCAATTTTCACAGTATTGGTGACAATCTGGACTTGTACTTTGTGTGTGTGTGTAAATCGCAGCTTCTCTAAAATATTGATGAAATAGGACAGAACTTTCTCAATGGAATCCCCAAGTGTCACAAAGAGCCCATTGTGGTGGGGGCATGGAATTGTGGACTCTTTGGAGTGACTGAGGAACCCCATCTCACCCATTCTTAGTTTGAATTTTTCCTGTGGGGAGCTGGGGTAGTGTGGGATCCAGGTGGAGTCTCAACGTCTCCCCTCAGTGACAGACTCAGAGGAGGGCGTGGAACTCCAGAGCTGGCTGAAACAATGGAGAGGGAAGTAGGGGTTTTCTCCCAGAGATCAGCTATGAAGGCCCAGGGAAGATGACCATTATTCACATGGCTGTCATCTGGGGAGAGACCCCAAGTTAAGATCAAGAGAAAAAAGGGGGAAACAAAATGGTGAAGACAACAAGGTAACTCATGCCTGGAGTCCTTGGATCAGGCATTTTATGAAGCCAGAATTCTTTCTTTTCTTTCCTTTCTTTCTTTCTTTTTTTTTCTTTCTTTTTTTTTTTTTTTTTTTGAGGCAGAGTGTCACTCTGTCACCCACGCTGGAATGCAGTGGCGCGATCTTGGCTCACTGCAACCTCCACCTCCCAGGTTGAAGTGATTCTCCTGCCTCAGCCCCCCGAGTAGCTGAGATTACAGGCACCCACCACCACACCCGGCTAATTTTTCTATTTTTAGTAGTAGAGACAGTTTTCACCGTGTTGCGCTGTCTGGTCTTGAACTCCTGACCTCATGATCCACCCTCCTTGGCTTCCCAAAGTGTTTGGATTACAGGTGTGAGCCACTTTTCAGGTGGGGCATTCAAAATGTTAATTCAGCTTGTTGTGGTTTCTTAAATTGGAATGCACAACTCCACTAATATGCCTGAAAAAGATACAATAAAAATTACCCAGATAAGAGAAGCTGAGGCAAAATGGTGCAGTGCATAAGAATAGGAAATGAGAGCAGATGGCAGGTGTCCTGGGTGCACCCTGGAGAAGAGACTCCTGGATGATTCCCATGCACAGCCCCGGGGGAGAACAGCCTTATTGATGCTGATCAGCAGAGAAGGAGGGACGGCTATGTGAGAGGCTGGAGGACAATGGGTGTGTCAGGGACAGGAATTTCATAAGTGATGTTCAGAGATGGAGGAATTCCAGGTGGTGCAGGAGTTAGGGAGTAGCCATGGGGTGGAAGGCTGGAACGAGGTGGCGGTCCCTGTTATCCAGGAGGACACAGAATTGAGATGTTGGGAGGTTGATTTCTAGGAAATGTTAGAGTGAACTCTTTCCCTTAGTTTCTTCATGAGTTATTTGTTTTTTTCATGAAAACGGAAAAAATACCGATATTCCTAAAATGGAATGAGTTCTTTTCAGATCTCTTTCCTTCTGGTTTTGCTTATAAGCCGAGTTTAGAAAATCAGAACAGTAACAGCCAAAGAAACCTATTTCATTTTTTGTACAAGTACAAATTAACCAAGACCTTTTAAAAATGTGAAGGAAGCACTTATTGAAGACTGTTGAAATGGGAGTCAGAACGTTGCAACAGGGAGAACCGTTGGCCTCCACTTTCCTGAAGCCAAAGCGGGAAGGTTAAGCCCTGGGTGAACTAGCGGAAATGCACTGGAGGTTGGTAGTGGGAGTCTTGCAGTGTGATTGGGCCATCTGCGTTTGCTAGTTTGTGCGTATTGGAGTTAGGCTCCTACCTGCCTACAGAGACAGGGCTGCCGTCCCCTTGAGTAATTACATTTAAAGGGATGAGGCATCTAACTTATTCCTTATTTCCTTGTCCTGCCGCATGAATGGCTCATTTCAGGTAGAAAAGTTCTTGCATGTCATCACTAATCCTAGAGTGTATGTGCATCCCAGTAAACAGGGTTGTGCCTCATTTGAGGCTGAGCAAGTTGCCCTGGTTGTTTGGAGACCCTCACACTTCTCCCTGAATTCTCTGTCCCTAGAGTTTGCAGCAGTCATGGCCCACCCTAGACTGCAGTAGCAGAAGCCACATGTGGTGCTCCCAGTGTGCCTTTATCCACACAGAGGAGCAGGGAGGCTCCGTTCTCATCTGGCCCTTTCCCTTGGATTGATGGATGCTTCTCAGCACATCAGCCTGAATTCTACTCCATCCTTCTCTCTGGCAACATCCATTCCTCTAAATTCAGTGGAGGTCGACCCTTATCCTGCATAGCTCTTGCCCTGATACCATTCTGTCCACCAAACATTTCATTCTACCTCTTCTTGTAGTCATTCCATGTTTTAAACATATTGATGTTGTACTTGAAGATTCACATGAACTCTTTTTGCTGCTTTAACCGGAATGGCCTGCTTCTTCTAAGGTCCTAAAGCTTCATGATGCCAAATAGTACCCATGACGTTTTTTCACGTTTCAGCCTTGAATACTTTTATTTATTTTGTTTTTTAAAGGTGTGCTGTCATAGGGTCTAGAAAATGGACTGCTCTACCTCTGTTGAATTTAGCTTTTTCCTATGGAATTTAGGAATAACAATTAATAAATAATTTTATATTGTTATGTGCTATTAGATGCAATTAGTTAATGTAATCAGAATTAATTTATTAACCCCCTACTTTATGTTACAGTCATCCGTGCACTCTGGTACAACAATAAGCAAAACATGCAGCTTCCCTTCTGGAGTAAGGAGGCAAATGTTACATATAGTAAGTGAAGTGTACAGGGAGTGAGATGGTTGCAATTCTATAGTTAGCAATGAGGAAAATCGGAGAATGGAGGTCAGCAGGGGGATCTTGTTGCAATTTAAGGTTGAGAGATCAGAAAAGACCTCAGTGACCAAGTGAAGTTTTAGCTGAGACCTCAGATGCTTGGGAGAAAGTCAGGTGGACCTCTGGCAGATGCCCCAAGATGCAGCCATCTTGATGCAGTTCATAGTTCAGAATACTATGGAAAGTTAATTCGGGGACCACATGATTCCAAGTCCGTGGCAGTCACAGGAAGCCAAAGAAGGCTCCTGGGCTTCACACCGTGATTCCCTATTTGTGTCCTTCATCATCTAAACAAGAAGAAGTCTGGGATCATTACCCACTCTGTCCTCCCGGGGTTCTGGGTGGGCTTCTGTATCCATGTAGTGTCTCAGTGGGTACCTGGGCCCCTGGGCTGCCTCAGCCCCCTGCAGCAACAAGAACGCTACCATGTTCCGGGTGAAATGCTTTCCCTCCCTCGTCCCTTATCCCCTCTGAAGCTGTATTTTCCAGGCAGAATCAGGTTCTCAGCAGCTTTAGGGCAACACAAGAGAGTGTGCGTTGCAAAGTGCGGTGGAGCATTTGTGTGTGTGTGTTTTCTGGATGTGAAGACAACTTTATGATTGTGAAATCCAGGTCTTAGTAGACGTGGCTGGAGGGTCCTCTTAATGAGGACGTGCCAATGTGAGATGCTGTGCTTTCTGTTCCATGTATCCCGCCTTTGCTAACAACCCATTTCCCTCTGAATGAAAGTTTTTCCCATGGATCTCTTGTAACCCTATGTCTTAAAAGGAAAATGTACAATCTGACATTGTTCAATGAAACTCCAATTCTTTAGCACAGAGGATGGTTTTTTTTCCCGGAGAAGTAATGATTTTGTGACTGCATGAAATTTAAGCTGACACCGATTGTTTGCCCAGCACACGGGAGCTCTTTGAGAGTGGATCCAGAGAAAATGAGGCAAGGTGAAAAGGCAGAGCAGTGGGTGGGGAAATCAGTGGTGTCATATGGGCCTTCTTTTCAATTTGGATCTGAAGCCCAAACTCCTGCTTGAAATTCCTAGAATTTGGAATTTTATATTGTTCAAAAATTTGATTTTGCGTTTTGGTACGTGTATCCCAAGTGTCTTGACACAGACACATATCACACATTAAAGAGGTGTAAACACGGAAATGTTGTAACAAGGCATTTATTTGGGATGAGGAAAGGAAATTGAGCAGAAGGTCCAGGAGTAATAGCAATTCCCTGTAGCTCTCAAAGCAAATTTTGAGCTCATTTTTCTTTTTCTGCAAGCTCAGCAGCAGAATGCCCAGAGTCTTCCCTGGTAGATGCAGGTTCCATAGCGAGTTTCTCCTGCAAGGCACGCTGGTATTCTGCAATAGCAGGCCATGTTTTTCCTTGAGCCTGGGACAGGGAGAGCATGAGAAATTGAGTATGGGGTTAGCAGTGGGTAAGAAAAAGAATCTTGGGGAAGTCACATGCTAGCTGACAGGTGATGCTGGCTGCATTGCAGCCGGTAGCACGAACAACCTCAGTCAATAGGAATAAACACGCAGAGCAGTGCTTGTCACACAGAATTTGAGACTCATTCTCCTTTGCTCTCATTTTTGCATTCCTGCCCCATCACACACACACCTGAACATAACCTCAGGCTTGGCTGCAGTTTTTAAAAGCTCTTCTGTAGATAGAGTAAAATGTTCTCTTTACAATTAAGTCTACTTGTTTAGATCCAGAAATAACTAGTCTGTCTCTTCATATCTTAAACTTAGTGAATTTCACAGACTTTTCTTGGAATCAAGTCTTTGGAGAAATACAATTTCTCAGGTTTATTTGGCTCTCTGTTCAATTTATAGATGAGAAAATCAATGCCCAGAGATTCTAAGTGAAGCCACCTCAGTGACATAGACTGCTGAGACCCAACTCTGGAACCTATGTCCCGTCCTTCCCTCTAGACTTAGCAGCTCTGCATGCCTGCCTCTCTCACCTGGATGCTTTGGAGCCAAGCTTTTGTCCCATGCAAGGGAAACAACCACTTCTGGGTTGTCTGCTGGAATCTGCTCCGGGGCTGCAGCAACCTCATCAGCTCTTGCCTGGAGTGGCTCAGCCTGGGCCTGCAGGGCCACCAGGAGAATGGCAGCAAGGATGGCGAGGGTCCTCATGGCTGGGGTCACCTGGAGGAGGGAGAGCAGGAGCAGCTGTGTGGGGAGGGAGGAGCCAGCCTGGATGTATAGCTCTACTGGGAGAAGGCTCAGAGACAAGAAACCTTCCTCAATCTCAGTGAGAGGAGGTGTGCATTTTATAAGAGAGGCCCATTGGTCTCAAGGTTGCTCGAATGCTCCTCTTCTCCCAGTTTCATGCTAGTATACGTCTGTACCTTTAATGTCTGTGCTAGGTTGGAGCTAATAATGACAAGAAAGACCCTGCTATGTTACTCGTGGGTTCACCTGCTTAAATATTATTATTTACTTTTTAACATTCCCAAAAGAATAGAAATTGCACTTTGATTCAACAGGCTCAGGGAACAAATACTTCTTATTTTCTGAAGATGGGTCCTCCTGTTCTCTGGAGGTCTAGATTCTGGTGTCCTATATGAGTTCCAATGGAATAGAGAGTAATTCACTTCAGGATTCAGGTGACTTACCATCCTCATGAAGAGGTTTTTGAGGTTATTGGGTGAGTAGTCTCCTGTAGGAATCAGGGTGGAGAGGACAATGATTTTATCAGGCTAAAGGTGAAATCAGCTCAGTGACATAGAGTTGTTTAAGTAAAAAAAAGAAAGTTTATTATTTCCACCTCTATTTAGACTTGAGTAACAATTAACAATTGTATATTTATAGTGTACACTACCTCATGATTTTATATATGTATGTATTTAAATCTTTATCTCACACCATGTAGAAACATCAACTCAGAATGAATTGAAAACCTAAATGTAACAACTGAAACCATAAACTACTAGAAGTGTAGAGAAGGATAAAGCTTTTGACATTGATGTAGGTAGTGATTTCTTGGCTATGACAACAAAGGTACAGGCAATAAAAGGGAAAATAGACAAGTGTGGCTTCATTTAACGCTAAAGCATCTGCACAGCAAAGGAAACAATCAACCAAGTGACAAGATAACACAGAAAATGAGAGAAAATATTTGCAAAACCTACGTGGTAGAAGGGGCAAATATCTGAATACATAAGGAATTCAAACAATAGCAAAAATCAAACAACTCAATAGCAAAAATCAAACAACCTGATTGAAAAACAGACCAAGGACCTAAATAGGTTTCTCTCAAAAGAATGTTCCAAAGACCTGTGATAGTCTCTACTGGACATGTCAACTAGGACATGTGACATGTGTGTTTAGAAGGAAACTGCTTGAGTTTCTCTATTAACTTAGCTGGAAGCCATTGTCCCCAGCAGTCACCAGAGGTCTGGACAGACGTTCCTAGCAGGGCTTCACCCGCTGGGTCCCTCTGGGGTGGCCCCACAGTCAGAGGTCAAATTGGAGGCATAGCTTCAATGATGAAAAGTCAGTGTAAAGTTTAAGTTTTGTAGTACTTACAGATCCTCTAGCTAGGCAGGGTGACCAGAGAGGGCAGACAGCAGTCCTCTGTCCCAGGTCTTCTATAGCAAGGAGCAGCCGTGCACAAGTGGACTTCCCCTATTTAAAGGTCTTTTGGGATGAGGTGTCCTAATTTCCGGGGTTACTTTCTGTTGGGTCCATTAAATAATTGTGGTGGCAAGGACAGTTGAGAAATTGGGTGGGAAGGTGAGGTTAAAGTAGAACTCCACAGAGGAACCTCTCATCTACCTTGGTCAGCCCTGGCTAGGCCCAGGCAGCAACCAACTATGGATTCTCAATGGCTCCTAACACAGTTGACCCTGTGATGCATTGGCTGTGGCTAAGCTGAACTACCTGCACCAAGGGAATATTTAAAGCCTCTGGGACAGCCTGGCTGCGTATCATAGTATACGCCCTGCAAAGAGACTAGGATAGGAATGCCACCTGCACACAGAGGAGGATTTGGAATGTGTTTCTAAAGCAGTGTCCCGAGGACCTGGGGTCTAACCATAAAAACCAATGAAAGCCATTTGGCTGAGCTGGGATGTTGGAGAACACCCAGGTGAGACTGAGTGCTACCTGGGCTTCTGTTGCTATGTGGAACAGACATTTTTGGGTTCTCCTGAGTACTGGATGTACACGCGGCATGTGGTTCCCCAGAGGTGACTAGCACCTGTTTGCTTGGCCAATGAACAGTTTAAGGTTAAACAATAGTCTAGGATCATCTGGGCCAGGAACTGGTCTGAGTCATTAGCCATCAGGGTGGGGGTGGCCTTTCCAGATGGCCACCCAAGAAAGGAGGTGGGAGTTTGGGCATTCACTTTACTGCTGGTGTTGCACAGCCTCTCAGGCCTTGTGGGTCTTCAGAGAAGCATTCAGCAAAAGCTTGAGTGGTGCTTTCTGGGAGGCATAGGAGTTTCCATCCTTAACTCGTACCCATCGGAGAACAGGTGTATCCCTGAGCCCATGATCATGTCTGGATGCTTTCTGTGAATGCAACGCTCCAACTCTTCAGGCTGCAGTCTGGGTGTGTGCTGCGGCGTCATGAGCCCATTTGGATTGAAGCCTGTGCATCCAGAGAACTACCTCCTCATCCTTAAAACACGATCTGTGGTTGTGAGGGCTGCTGGTGTTTAAGCATTGGTGCCATGGGACCCATTCAATATCTAAGGGTTGAGTTGCCCACCTTGGACACAGGTCAGGTTGTATCTGGGGTGCCGCCCCTCTAACAGGGCTTACAGGGAATTCCCCAGTTTTCCAGTCTGGGGTACAAATTCTGACTAGGGCTGTCCTGTTCCAGCAGCCCTCTAGGCTGCCAGGCCTGGGTTAAACAGCTACCCCACAAGCCATTTGTACATAAGATACCAAGCAAGGCCAATCATAAAGAACACTGACATCTTGTCACTCAGGGCTTTCTTCCCAGTGCTTCTATATTGACACTGATGATGGGGTTGGCTGGCACCCACTTTTCCTTGGAGCCTTTCTCCCCCATGGCCACGTTTGGTGATGGCGCTTCCATATGGTCTTTTCCTGACGTAGTTGGTGTCTCTAGTTTGAAGGCTTCTTGTTCTCGTTTACTGCCTCTGACTGCACCCTCGGTGGGTTCTGGAGCAATAATCCTTACTTCCTGCCAGGAGAAGTAAGTGGGAAATATTAGCTAACCTTTAAAACCGGTAAAAAAGGGAGCTTTTGCCAGAAGCTGCATGTGAAATGGAGAGGTGTGGTCTAGCAAAAGCCTCGTGGTCCTGCTGGGTGCCAGTGGGCCTGGGGTGTCATCCTCAGAAGATCGTAGTTTACTATCCATCCACAGTCCATTGTTCAGTACATGTTTGATGTTGAGATGGTGGATGTCCTGCGATGATATGGGGAGGTCTCATTGTTGGAGAACATGTAAATGATGTTATCTGTAAGGGAAAAAAGAAGCTAACTCTTCTGTGATCACCAAGATAGGCACCAAAGTGGGTCTAGCCCAATTGTGATGAGGCGGTGGTGGCCATGGGGTTGAGAGTTAAAAACGTGACGGCCCTTGGAAGGCCCTTGGTGCCTTGGGTGTCCATAGCACATCCAGAGACATTAATAACCATGACTTTAGGAGGTCACCGTGCTGCTTGAGGAGGCTGGTGGCTTGGGGACGATGGACTAAATGAGAGTCCCTTAACCCACCCTCGTGTTGTGATGTCCTGAGGTGTGAGCCTCCATCTGAATCAATGATAGGTGTGGTTCTAAAGGAGAAAGTGAAGAAATGCCACGTAAAGAGAACACCTGCTCCACGCAGGGCATAAGGAGCTATGGTCCCTGGAAGACTACATGTGCAGCAGCGCATAGCCAGGACAGGTGTGCTTTGTCCAGAGGCTCTGAGAGTTGTGATGGGTGGTAGTGAGGGCCTCCCCATGAAACTCAGAACCCGGGACCCGGGCATGGCCTGGAGAGATCACCTGCTGGGCCAGCAACACACTGTATCCTGCTGTGGCCCCAATGGATGTGAAGGGCTTCTGGGTGATGGCATTTGTGGGCCTCAGCAGAATGGACAAGTGGGGTATAGCTGTCTCCAAAGACACGAAGTCCCAGTACATGGAGGGCCTGCTGCAACGTGGCTGGGACACTAGTGGTGAGGATTTGGTTTTTAACTGCAAGGGGACTTTGTCAGCCCACTGACGACAAATTGATGCCCGGAATCTTTACAACAGTGCTGGAGGGGCCATGAGTGTGTCCTACAGAATCCTGGCCACTGTCCAGGAAGAGGGAGAGCAGGTGTAGCAGCCCTGCCCTTGTGTCCTGGCCCAGGCGGTGGCTTTACATGCAGCACCCAGAGCGATTTGGGGAGCTCAGGGAGAACAGAGACACTCCAGCTGGCTCAGAGTCACTGGTGGCTCCTGTCCCTGGAGGGGTGGCCTTCTCTGCCCCAACCCAGTCTTGTGCTCTCCTTCCCTCCCATTCTTGGCTGCAGGACTGGGAACCATCTGCTGGGACGTTGCTCTGTGTCTGCCTCATGGCCATGCTCCCATCCTTGCCTCCTCCATAGACTGCGGTCAGGACTCGGCAGCCCAGAGCCCCAGCAGGGTCTCAGTCTGTACTGAGGTCACACCTAGGCATTGTCGCCATCCTTCCGCAGGTGATTCTCAAACTCCAAAACTCAAATTAGAACAGAAATATTCTTCTCTATGGTCCTTTTCACTTTTCTCTTTGGGCTGCACCAGAACCTTGGCAGAATTTTGTGGTTTAAACAAAAAAGGTGTTATGTCTACAGACTTTTTACAGTACTTTCACTTCCATGTTGATCCATAGTCCCCAACCCCAGCCTGATTTTTTCCACTGATTGCAGCCAGTGTAGACAATCAGTGTCCACATGTGGACACTATAAGTAGATGCAGCTGAAGCTGTTTTTTCAGACACACGCATTTGAATTTTAGGGACTATTGAAGCGAGTGTAGACTAAATAAAAACCTTGCCATCATCAGGCTGGGGTAAACATTCTGGAGAAGCTGTGGGAGGGGTTGTAGGTGTGAGAGGAGAGAAGCTTCCAGGAGCAGCACGTATATTCTCACACATGTTTATGGTGTCTGGTGGCCCCAGCAGACAGTGTGTGTGGACCTTGGGCGGGGCCCTGGGGTTATGGTTTTGACCCGGTAGGAAAGGGTAGTCATGAAACACAGCATGCGTGTTACCATGGGGCACAGTGGGGGCTACGCAGACGTGAGCTCTGAGGAGGACCCTCCACCTCCCAGCTCCTCAGAGTGCATCGCCCTGTCCCTCCCCTCAGCCCTTTGTCCACTGTCCTGCAGGGAGGATCCTGGTGCTGCCTGTGCCACACAGTCACTCCCGGGCCTGCAGATCCAGCTGGGACAGGTAGGAGCTCCAAGTCCCTGCCCTTTGTCTGCCTTTCCCAGCCGCCTCTCACAAGCTGTCTGTGTGTCTGGTGTTGAGGATTGCAGCAGGATTATTTTACAATAAACCATAAGGAAATAGCTTCCTTGAGCTATTTTAAAATATGGTCCCTAAATTCTTTTATTATTTTTTATAGAAAGAAAGGTTTCTGGTCTCTCCTGTTAGGTCTAGGACGGGTGACATTTTGACCAATAGACTACATGGAACTAGATGCCATGCTGTTTTCTGGGATCAGGCGCTAGTGAACTGGTGTCTTTTTCTATCTCTGTTTGGATGGTGCTGTGGTCTGAGACATTTTTCCTCTGAAATTCATATGTTGAAGTCTTAGACCCTAGGATGATAGCATTAAAAGAAGGGGTCTTTTTGGAAGTGAGGAGGTCAGCATGGTGGAGTCCTCATGAATGGAATGAGTGCCCCTGTAGAAGAGGTCCCAGAGAGCTCCTTCATTCCTTCTGCCAGATGAAGACACAATAAGAAGATGTTGTATATGAACCAAAAAGCTGGTTCCCACCAGACACTGATTCTGCTGCCACCTTGATTTGGACTTCTTAGCCTCCACAGGGGATTCCGAATGGTGGCAGAAGTTAGGGTGTGACCATGCGGTGGAGGGTTGGAACAAAGAAGATGAAGGGTCACTGTTGTCTCAGAGGACAGAGCGTTGAGAGGTAGTGAGGGTGACCTTCCAGGCAATATTAGAGTAACTTAGTTCACGACATTTTGAATTTTTTTTAGCAATCCACATGTGCTTAGAGGGCTGGTGCCTTCGGAGCCCAGATACCATGCTTGGAGGAAGACTAAGCATCCCACAGGGAGAGGAACTGAGCCCACCTGCAAGGATGGGCTAGAGAACACAGAGCAACCAGCTTTCTAGGAAAAAACAAAACTCTGATTTGCAATGTTTGTAAATTTCTGTGGTTAAAATGCTCCCAGCTATAGACAGTTTAAGAATTATCACACAAAAACTCCTCTCTCATGAGCTGGCCTGATCTGGCCCCAGCACATCACAGGGTCTCATCCTTCAGCTTTCTCAGAGTTTCCAGCTGAGCCAGCACCACCTGCCACCTGTGCACGAGTGTCCTGGCCCTGAAATTTTCAGATCTCAGCAGAACCTCGCCTCTTATGCCCGTGGAAGGATCCAAACCCCATTTGCAAATGTGTGAGTGAAGACCTGATTGTGCTGTTTCAATCCACTACTTTCTGTGGTGTCTTTTCACACAGTCCTAGATGAACAGAAGGCACGGTCTTGGTGAGTTGAATGTGTGCATTTTTTGTGTGTGTAAATCTCAGCCTCTCTATAATATTGTTGAAGTAGGACAGAACCCTCTCACCTTATTCCCAAAGTGTCACAAAGAGCCCATTTTAATGGCAGCGTGGAATTGTGGACTCTTTGGAGTGACTGAAGAACCCCCGTCACCCATTCTTAGTTTAAATTCTTCCTGCTCAGAGCAGGGGTGGTGTGGGAGCCAGGTGGAGTGTCAACCCCTCCCCACAGTGACAGACTCAGAGGAGGCCACGAGACTTGGGGGTTGGCTGGAACAACATGGGAAGAAGTAGGGATTTTCTCCAGGAGATTAGCTACAAAAGTCATAGAGAGATGACGATGATTCACATGGTTGTCACCTGGGGAGAGAGCCCAAAGTAAGTTCAAGAGAAACAAAGGGGAAAAAAAGGTGAAGACCACAATGTAACTCATGCTTTGATTTCTTGGATCAAGCAATTCCTGAAGCTAGAATTCCTCCTCAATTCCAAGATATAGGAGTCAAAACGTTAACTTAGCTTGTTGTTGGTTTCTGACATTTGAATTCAAGACCCCATTAAGAGATCTGAAAAACATCAAAAATACCAGACTCAGAGAACCTGAGGCAAAGATGGTGCAGTGCACAAGGACAGGAGATGAGAGCAGATGACAAGTGTCCCGGGGCAGCTTGAGACCAGATGACAGGTGTACCAAGGGCAGCTGGGGCATCAGGCTCCCTGGTGATTCCCATGCACAACCCCGGGGCAGAATAGCCTTGTTAATGCTGATCAGCAGGGAAGGAGGGGCAGCTATGTGAGAGGCTGGAAGGACAGCAGGTGAGTCAGGGATGGGGAGCTTCATAGTTGATGTGCAGAAATGGAGGAATTCCAGGAGATGGCAGGAGTTAGTGGGTGGCCATGGGTGGAGGGCTGGGGCAAAGAGGAGGGGGTTCACTGTTATCCAGGATCTCAAAGCATTGAGAAGTAGTGAGAGTGACCTTCTGGGAAATATTAGAGTGAAAAATAACTTCTCATAATCTTAAGTTTCTTCGTGAGTTACGGGGCTTTTAGCAGCAAAAGACAAAATATGCCAAAGTTCAGAAAAGGGAACAAGTACTTTTCTCATCTCTTACATTATTTTCTTGTTGTAAACAGAGTTCAGAATATCATATAAACAAGCACAAAATATCAACGGCAACAATAACGAGCCAGTATCCTTTGTTTAAAAGAAAAATTGCACCAGATACTTTTTTGAAATGCCAAGGAATTGGTTATTGAGGAATGTCCCAATAGGTGTTAACTGTTTGCAATAGGGAGAGCAGTTGAACTCAGCTCTCTTGAGGCCAAACACAGGAGAGTTTAAGCCCTAGGGTGAGCTGGTGGAAAAGTACTGGAGGTTGCTGGCAGGAAGGTTGAGCAGTGTGATTGGGCCATCTGTGTTTCCCAATTTGTATTTATGGAAGGTAGGCTCCTATCCTCCCACAGAGAAAAGGGTACTTTCTTCTTGGAAAATGACATTTCAAAGGGTTAGCTTCATATTTGACTTATTCTTTATTTTCTTCTCCTACTATATGAGTGGTTTATTTAAGGTAGAAATATCTCACTGGCATTCCATAAATGTCCTGTGTGTGTGCATTCCAATAATAAGCTTTGGGTTTTATTTGAGGCTAAGCAAGTTGCTCCCATTGTTTGGAGACCCTCACACCTCTCCCTGCATTCTCTGTCCTTAGTGTTTGCAGCTGTCATCGCCCACCCTAGACTGCAGTAGCTGAATCTTAATGTGGTTCTACCAGTATGCTTTTATCCACACAGAGGAGCAGGGATATTGCATCCTCGTCTGCCCCTTTCCCTTAAATTGATGGATGCCTCTGAGAATATCAGTTCAAATTACCAGTTCATCCTTTTCTCTTGCAACATCAATTCCTCCAAATCCAGCAGACTCAGACCCTGACCTGGCATATCTCTGTCCCTGATACCATTCTCTCCAGCAAACATTCTTCTCTAACCCTCCTTTTAATCTATTCAGTTGTAAACATCTTTATGTTCCGGTTTAAGATACACCATAAAATCTATCCTTGCCACTCCAAGACAAAATGATCTCTTCTTTCTAAAGTCCTAATGTTACATAAAGCCACATTTTACCAGTGATATTCTCCTATATTTCATTCTTAAAAGCTTTTAGTTTTTGAAAGGTCTGGTATCACATGAACTGACATGCAGAATTTTTTCTTCTGTAGGTTTCAGCTTTTTTTCTATGAAGTTGAGTAATAATAATGCAATTTTGTAATAGTATGTGATGTTGGGGATAATTAATAACTCAGAATTAATTTGTTGATCCCCAGCTATGTGTTAGGCAGTCTTCTGGGCACTGTGGTACAACAAGGAGCAAAACATGCAGCTTCCCTTCTAGCAAAGAGAGACAAATGTTACCGAGAGTAAGTGAAATGTATAGGATGCGAAATGGTTTGAAATGCTACCGTTAGAAATAAAGAGAACAAGGAGGTTGGAGGTATCCAGGGGAACTTGTGGCAATCTTAAATTGGGAAATCAGGAAAGATTTCAGTGACCAAGGGATGTTTTAGCTGAGACCCCAGGAGCTGGAGGAATGAGCCAGGTGGACTTCTGGGTGAAGGGCAGCTGCCCCAAAATGAAGTGATCCTGGCCCAGTGGACAGTTACGAATAATTTGCAGTTAGTTCAAGGACCACATGACTCCAACTCCAAGGCAGTGACAGGAACCCAAGGAAGGTTGCTTGTTTTTCACCCCCTGAATCATAATATGTGTCCTTCACTGTCTACACAAGGGGGAAGATCTGGGAGCATTTATTTTGTCAGACACCAACCCACTGTGTCCTCCTTGAGGTCTGCAGTAGGTTCCCCAGCTGTGCAGTGTCTCAGTGGGGTGCCTGGAACCCTGAGCTGCCTCTTTACACAGGCAGAGCCTCAGTGTGGGGCTGAGACCTGCTCGGAATCTGCATGGATTGGACGTGGACAACACCTGGTTCCTTCTCCTGGGTGCTGGGCATTTGTGGTTGGTGTTGGTGGTCACAGCTGCGTCTGGACTCATTAGATTGTTTTATTCAAGAATGGTGAATAATCCACTTGAAACACTATTTCTTCCTTTGCAAACTGTGGTCTCTCTGTCACTGTAAGTGTTCTTGGGGCATTTTACCAGTACCACCCAATAAGAGTAGCCAAGGCTTGAACAGACATATTTTTATTCAAAAAATGTATTGTGGAATCACAAACTAGCACTACTAAATTTAAAGTAAAATAAAGACTCTGGGGCTCACGCTGGAATCCTTCCCAGGGCTCTGGGGCTCACGCTGGAATCCTTCCTGGGGCTTTGTGGTCATGTTCTCATAGGCTATTTGCAGGATATGTTGAACTAGTGTTCAAGGTTCAATGGGTGCCTAGAGAAGGAAAGAGAAGAGAGACAGGAAGGGTCACATCACACCTCTGCAAGATGTCAGCCTGGCCTCAGGGACACCAGTAGCGACCCTGTCCTCTTGGAGGAGAGGAGAAAGACAGGCTCAGGAAGGTAGATACTCAACGTGTGCGGTGCCTGGTGGGGAGGCTGCAGTTGGAGGCAGGACAACAGGGGGCGCTGTGGCCTTCCCGGTAATTGCTCTGAGCATCTCAGAGGGCGCTGAACTCCTGGTTCATTCCCTTTCTGCAGACTTGGTTTCCTGCTCACTGGCTGATGTGCAGCACGTTCTGAGTATCAGAACCTCAGCGCCCTGCAGCACCAGCCGGGACGCAGATTACTTGGATAGCTTTTCCCTCACTTCTGTTTTCCCGGTGCCCCTTTAAAACTGTATTTTCAGGTAGAATCAGGTACTCTGCAGTTTTAAGGGAACACAAGAGTGTTACCAGATGGAAGATCTTGACTGTGAGTTGTCCAGATTCTTAGTGCATTGAAGAAATAATTCAACAAAACGTACAAACAAAGCAACAAAAGAACGAAGCAACGAAAGACAAACCAAAGCAACCTGAGAATGCAGTAACGAAAGTACAGACTTATTGACACTCCACAGAGTGGGAGCCAGTTCAAGCAAGTGGCTCAAGAGCCCCCCAGTTAGTGTTTTTATTAAGCTCAAAGAATTTGGTGTGCTGCCTAATCTTGCCTGGAACTGGCTGCACCTGCTGTTCTTTTCCTTGTGCCTTAACCCTTGATTATCCTATTTCCTTATTCTCCTGTCTCAAGGGTGCATTTTTCAGAATACAGTTGAGGAATCTGTGTTTTGTTTGTGTGAAGACAAGTTTATGAATATGAAATCAAGATTTTCCCTGGCATAGGTGGAAAATATTGATGATGAGTGTGTCACAGGGAGGTGCTCCTATGCTTTTCGTTGTACTCGTTACAGGATTTGTTTTGTTTTGTTTTGTTTTGATGGAGTTTCACTCTTGTCATCCAGGCTGGAGTGCAATGGCATGATCTCAGCTCACTGCAACCTCCATTTCCCAGGTTCAAGTGAGTCTCCTGCCTCAGCCTTCCAAGTAGCTGGGATTACAGGCATGTGCCACCACTCTCGGCTAATTTTTGTATTTTTAGTAGAGACGAGGTTTCACCACGTTGGCCAGGCTAGTCTCGAACTCCTGACCTCAGATGATCCATCTGCCTCAGCCTCCCAAAGTGCTGGGATTGCAGGCGTGAGCCACTGCCCCCGGTCTGGAACCATTTCTTTGGTGCTGGGATTACAGGTATGAGCCACCACACCTGGCCCATTACAGCTTTCTTAACTGTTCATTCCAATCTCAATTAAATTTTCTTCAATAGAGCTGTGACAACCCCAGGTCTTCAAAGGCAGATGTGTGACCTGTGTCTGTTCAATGAAACTCCAACACTTCAGGAAAGAACATGGTGGTTTTTTCCCTAAGAAGTAGCGATGTTATGATTGTGTAAACTGAAAGCTGACAATGACTGTTTTCCCTAACACATGGGAGTTACCTTTGAGTGAATGCAATCAAAGTGAAGCAGAGTGAAAAGACAGAGAAGTAGAAGGAGAAATTGGCAGCATAATTTGTGCTTGTAAATCAGTTTGTGTCTGAAGCCAATGTTTGTCCTTGATATTCTTAGAATTTGGAGTTGTATTTTGCTTAAAAAGCTTAATTTAGGATTCTGGTGCTTGCATCCCAAAGAGTCTTGACTAAGAGGTGCATTAAACATCAAACAGGTACAAACACAGAGAACTTGCTACAAAGACTTTATTAGGAATAAGGGAAGAAATTGAAGACAAGGTAAAGGAGTAATAAAAGTTCTCCTCTAGATCTCAAAGCAAATGATGAACACATTTTCCTCTGTGCTCCATGATCCCACTATTGGTGCAGGTCCCATAGTGGTGTTTGGAAAAATGACAGCCTGATATTCTGCAGTAGCAGACCAAGCCCCTCGTTGAGCCTGAAGACACAGAGAAAGCATCAGGCATTGGGACTGGGGTCAGACGCGGTTGGTAAGGAGAATCCCCGTGCAGTTACTTACTGGGCTGATTGCATTCATCATGGTGGCCACACCACAGCAGCAGCAAGATCAGCTCAATCAATAGGAATCAACGTACACAGCAGTGCTGCTCACAGGCAGGATTAGAGACTTATTCTCATTTGCTCACTTTTTGTGATGCTGCTTCTTCACACACACATTTGAGTACACCCTTAGGTCCCTTCCCATTTGTGAAGCTCCTCTAACAAAGTGAAATATGTTTCTTTCCAAGTGGGTTCTCATCCTCGATGCCAGAGAGACTCCCCAGCGTGATTCCACATAGCATAAGATTACTAAATTTCACTGACTTTTCACAGAATCAAATACCTTTGGAGGAGCAATGTCCATTGAATATCGTCTGATTCTGTCTTTTCAGTCTACACTTGAGGAAATTGAGGCCTGGAGAGGTGATCACTTAAGAGAAAGAACCAGCTATTGGGTCTGATTCTAGAAGTGCCTGGTTTTCCTCTCTAGACTCCTGGCTCTGCAGTGCTGGTGGCTCTCACCTGAATCTCTAAAACCTGATCTTATGTGCCCTGTGAAGGAGATGGCAAAGTCCTGGTGGTCTGCCCCAAGCTGCTCCTGGGCTGCAGCCTAGTCAGCTCTTGCCTGGAGTGGCTCAAGCCAGGGCCTGGAGGGGCACCAGGAGAATGGCAGCGAGGAGGCTGAGGGTCCTCATGGCTGGGGTCACCTGGAGGAGGGAGAGCAGGAGTGGATGTGTGGGGAGTGAGAAGCCAGCTTGGATTTATAGCTCTGCTGAGAGAAGGCTCAGAGACAGATGCTGCAGTGAGAGGAGGTGGAGCATGTGATTGGGGAAGGGAAGGGCTGCCTTTGCCATCAAGATCCCTTTGATGCTCTTCTGTTCTCCCAGCTTTTATCATAGCATGGGTCTGTTTATCAAGTGTCTGTTCTGGGTCCAAGCCAATAGTGATGATTAGGACCATGCTATAATTTCCTGTGTCTCATCTGCTGGAACATTTACTTCTTAATATTCAAAAAAGAAAAGAAACACTGCTCTTATTCAATAAGTTCAGGCAATAAATGCCTCTTATTTTCTGAAGATGAGCCCTGCTATTCTTGGTGGTCTAGACCCTGAGGCAAGACCTGGACCCCAGCATAGAGAGTAATTCACTGCAGGATTCTGGGGCATTTCTACCCTCATGAAGGAGGCTTTTGAGGTTCTGGAAGGCATAGTCTTCTGCCACTGCTAGTGTGGAGAGGACAATGGCCTCATCAGGCTATCAGTCAAATAAGCTCAGTGGGATACTACATAAAGAGTTGGTCTGAATAAGGTTAAAATTTTTTTTTATTTCCAACTGTATGGAGGGGAGTGACAATTAGAAATTATATCTGTTGAAAGTACACAACCTGATAATTCAACGTATATCTACATTTGTACCCTTATCTCACACCATATGTAAAAATCAACTCGAATGAATTGAAGACCTAAATATAAGTCTTGAAATCATAAAACTTACTAGAAGAACCCATAGGGATAAAGCTTCCTAACGTTGAACTGGGAGATTATTTCTTGGATATTACGTTAAAGGTAGAGGCAACTAAAGCAAAAATAAACCAGTTGGAGTTCATTTAACTGTAAAACATCTGCATAGCAAAGGAAATCATTAACTGAGCAAAAAGGCAACCTAGCAAGAGAGAGAAAATATTTGTAAATGATACATGTAATGAAAGTAAATATCTAAATATATAAAGAACTTAATAGAAAAAAATAAGTATTAATGATAAATGTGACTAAACAACTAAAAGAAACCATTATTACATAATTAAAGCAAACTGTGATGACAAAATCTTTTCAAGGGCAGAATATAATAAAGTGAAGTTACAAAGAAACACATGAAATTCTGGAATTGAGAAGTACAATAATCGAAATGTAAATTTTATTAACGGCTGCTCAATAGTATACTTAAACTGGCAGAACCAAGATTTAGGAAATGTGTATACAGATAGATAAAAGATTATATAGTCCAGAGAACAGAGAAAAAAGATGAAGAAACAAGAATACAGTTAGAGAAAAGTGAGACACTATTAGGCATGAAAACACTCACTGGGTTGAGAGGGGAACTCTCAATCTGTTAAGGCAGCAGTCCCCAACATTTTTGGCACCAGGGACATCTATGACAAACTTACAACTAACATCATACTCGGTGGTTGAAAAAAAAAAAAAAAAAGGATGCTTTCCTACTGAGCTTAGAAACCAGCCAAGGATATCTGAAGTCAGCACTTCTACTCAACATTGTGCTAGAGGTTCTAGGGCAGTCAGGCAAGAAGGAAAGATTAAATGACATCCAGGTTAGAAAAGAAGTTGTTAAATAATCTCTGTTTGCAAAGACATGATCTTTTATATATAGAAAATCCAAAACAATTTATTAAGAAACTATTAGAACTAATAAGGGAGTTTAGCGTGGTTGAAAAATAGAAGACCAGTGCACAAAAATCAATTGTATTTTTTCTTTCATAATAAACTTTTCAAAAATGAAGCTAAAAACTCCTTTTACAAGTAGTATCAAAAGGAACATAGCTAGTCGTTGAATTAAAAAAATGTGCAAAACTTATACTCCCCAAACCACAAAAAGTTGAAGTTTTTAAGAATATCTAAATAACTGGAAAGAGCTCTTATGCTCAGGGATTGTAAGGTTTAATGTGAGATGTCAATGCTCCCCAAGCTGATCTACAGATTCAGCTCAATCTATTTCAGAATCCCTAATGACTTCTTTGTAGAAACTGACTAGGTGATTCTAAAATTTATATGGAATAGCAAGGATCCCAGAATAGCTAAATAATCTTGAAAAAGAAGAAAAGATTCCTGTTTTCAAAGCATCCTACAAAGAAATGGTAATCATGACAGGGTGGTACTGCTGTAAAGATAGACATAGATCAGTGGAATAGAATTGAGAGTTCAGAAATAAAAACGTGTCTATGGTTATTAACTCATTTTCTGCAATGGTGCCAAGGGCATTCAATGGAGGCAAGAAAATTCTTTTCAACAAATGGTGGGGTAAACTAGATGGCCACAAAATTAGAATGAGTTGGACCCTACATCACACTATATTTAAAAGGTAATTCAAAATGGGTTAGAAATCTAAATGTAAAATCTAAAAGCATAAAACTTTTATAAGGAAACATAGGGGTAAGCCTTCATAACCTATGTTTGGCAATGGATTCTTACATATTATATCAAAAGCATGAGCAACAAAAGAAAAAAACAGGTAATTGGATATTATCAAAATTAAAATCTTTTGTATTTCAAGTGACACTATCAAGAAAGCGAAAAGGCAACTCACAGAATGAGAGAAAATACTTACAAATCACGTATCTCATGAAAGACATGTATCCAGAATATATGCAGTCCTCTTATGATAAACACTTAAAGCTAAATAAACAAATTTATAAACGGGCAAAGGATCTCCTTAGACATTTCTCTAGGGAAGATATACAGATAGTCAATAAGCACATGAAAAAATTCTTGGCATCATTATTTATTAGGGAAATTCAAATCAAAACCACAGTGAAATACCACTTCATATCCACCAGGGTTTTTTAGAATCAAAAAGGCAGATAATAGACAAAACCTCTCGAGGATGTGGAGAAATTTACTGCTGTGGTGTAAAATGGGGCAGTCTCTGGGGAAAACAGTTTTACAGATTCTTTAATAAGTTAAACATAGAATTACCCCGTGAGCTAGGAATTCCACTCCTAGGTATATACCCAAAAGCTATGAAAGCGTATGTCCACACAAACAGTCATGGGGAAGGGCAAGAAGCCAGACATAAAAGACCATGTGTTACATGATTCTGTTTATACAAAATATCCAGAATAAGCAAATCTATGGGGACAGAAAATAGCTTAGTGGTTGCTCAGAGGTAGAGGGATGGGAATATCGGAAGGGAGGAATGGAAAGTCCTTGGGTTCTTTATGAAGTGATGAAAATTAATTTGACTGTGGTTATTGCTGCACATGTCAGTGAATATACTAAACGCCACTGAATTCTGCACTTTAAATGTGTGAGTTGTACATCATGTTAATTTTATCTCGATAGAGTGGCTTTAAAAAACAAAATAACATGAAAAATGATATAACCAATTTTTTTTTTTAAGTTACCAAATGCATTTCCTTTCTCTATATATGGTGCACTACTGGTTTGGGGCCAAATATAAAATAAAATATGTTGGCATGATGGAAATTGTGTTATATTGCTACATTAATTGTGGTTTATTATGTGACCTGGATTAGTGTAATCTGAGAGATATTTGTCGTTACGTTTTTCCAAGCAAACCTTGTTTACTCAAATGTGGAGGCAATTATTACCACTTTTCTTCACTCCCAACTTTTTTATAAGATCGTGTATTCAAAAAGCTCTTTTGGGACAACTAAAATGTTAAATATTTTACGCTATATGATACTATTATCATTTTTGTTTGTCTGTTCGTTGTGAGACGGAGTTTGCACTGCTGCCCAGGCTGAAGTGCAATGGCACGACCTCGGCTCACTGCAACCTGTGCCTCCCGGGTTCAAGTAATTCTCCTGCCTTTGCCTCCCCAAGTAGCTGGGATTACAAGTGTGCACCACCACGCCCTGATAATGTTTGTATTTTTAGTAGAGATGGGGTTTCACCACATTGGCCAGGCTGGTCTTGAATTCCAGACCTCAGGTGATCCGCCACACGCCTCAGCCTCTCACAGTGCTGGGATTACAAGTGTGAGCCACCGTGCCCGGCCTATCATTTATTTTTATTGTGTGTGTTGTTGCAGTTCAATGTAATCATCGATTATAAAATGCCTCCCCCATTTCACATTTCATAAGAGTAAAGAGTTTTTTTAAAGAGCCTTTCTAGAATAGAGAATGTGACATAATTTTATTCTCTTTTGATATTGGAAAATTAAGGATTTTTAGAAGATTTCTAGGCAAGGCAGAGAACTCAGTTGTACTTTAATTGGATTTACAGCATGGGGACTTTTTCTCAGCATCAAGGTGAAGGTGAGAACAGTATAAAATTGATGTGGGCTTAGCATTTGGCATTTACCCAGAGAGATGAGAGAGTAGGGGGAAAGGAACGAAGTCCTCATTCAACAGTGATTAAGTGATGGAACATAGACCAGGGCTGAATGTGAAAGAATTAAAAGAGTTTGGACAACTGATTGGGAAATAGTGGTGTTCCTAGAGAATGGAAGTGTTGACGACACTGAGTGACAGTATGGGAACGGCTGAGTTAGAAAGATCGAGGGGTGGGGACGAGGCAGGGTAGGATGCTGGAATCTGCATTTTTAAGGTGAGAGTATCTCCAAGTGATAAGAAGATTGATGTTATGGCTGTGGAGTGGGTGAATAAAACAGAGTATAAGGAAGGTTTCTGAAACCAGCAGGTCAAGGATCCCTGAGGTGTTGTTGGGAGCCATGTGAGAGCAATGCCATTTCCCACACCACAGCAGTGTTCTCAAAGCCAGAGCTGTGAACCAGAAGCACCTGCATCACCTGGGAACATGGTAGCAATACAAACTCCTGGATCCCACCTCAGACCTATTGAATCAGAACTGATTCTGTGGAGTGGGTCCTAGCAACAGTGTTTTACTGAGACCTCTGAAGACCTAGTGGAGGTTTACTGCTCATAGACCATCATCACTCAGGACAAAGACTCTTTCTCCCAGGTCCTTAGAAAAACAGTGGACATAAATGCTTTCTGTTAAATCCCATTGCTGAGGTCCGTGCAGAGTGAAAGAATTCTGAAACTTTTCAGCCATTTCCAGAGATGTGCCTTTTGTGTGTAAATGCATTTGTTTTATATTTAGTTGAACTTGGCATTCATTTATCCACTGTGAGGTGGCCTTTTAACCAAGGCCCAGGTTTCCAATTAAACCTGCCTCCTTCACCCCAGTTTTTTTTGAGACAGAGTCTTGCTCTGTCACTCAGGCTGGAGTGCAGTAGCACGATCTCAGCTCACTGCAACCTCTACCTGCTGGGTTGAAGCAATTCTCCTGCCTCAGCCTCCCAAGTAGCTGGGATTACAGGTGCACACCACCACACTCAGCTAATTTTTGTATTTTTATTAGAGACAGGGTTTCACCGTGTTGGCCAGGCTGGTCTGAAATTCCTGACCTCAACTGATCCCCTCCTCTCGGCCTCCCAAAATGCTGGGATTACAGGTGGGAGCCACAGTGCCCAGCCCTTCACCCCACATTCTGCTTGTTCATTGTGAATTAAAGCTGTCCACATCACTTTCCCTACTTGCTCAAGGGGAAGACAACAATTACCCTATCACCTGGCAATCCTTCCCAGGAGCTATTCCTAAGCTACCCTGATCTATCTAAGAGGACAAGATTCTTCTAAGGGTAAGTGGTCCTGATTTCCTGGTCTTGACCTAAAGGGGAATTCTGTAATTGTCTGATCTACCTTTGGGAAATAAGAAGTGGCCCCAGCTTACTCTGTGGAATACAAGATAACACAGCCTAGTCCACATGGTGGTTGGTAAACATATAGACAGACGGGAAGCAGGGACTCTTATTGGGATCCGTATCACGACTCATGAAGTCATCAGAGGCACCAAGCAAATAGATGGCACACCTGGAATAAGAAGAACATCAAAGGGCTTTGGAGACAATAAGGGAACTTCAAATGGTTTGCTTTCCTCTCTTCCCTCTCCTCCCAGCCCCCATACTCACATATGGACAAATGTCCAAGCCCTATTCAGCAAAGCCCGTTACTCTTGGGTCCAGCTTTCAATGAACAAATGCAAACACAGGATGGGTATATTTGTCCCTCATTAGCCATCAGGCTTGTGCAGCTTCGTGAGAAGAAACGACTGTCCCCTGTGATGACCGGTGGTCATGAGGACCTTATCTCTGCTCAGTGCCCTTCTCTCGTTCACCCCACCCCACCCCACCCCACATCGAAGCCAGAGCATTTTCACTGAAGTTCAATCTGTTTGTGCCAAGGGCTCTTTCTTCTTTTTCCTCAGTAGCTTCAGTATGTTTCCACCTTGAGATGTCCTCAGTTATCAGAGGGCGACTTAGCAGTGCCCATGCTGTATTCCCAGTCAAGGAGAACCTGCTCTTACAGAAAGCTGGGCCAGCAGAGCCACAGTAGCACCTTAAGGACAGCAGGCGGCGCTCCTGCCCCTTATAAAGTTACCCTGGAGGAACTGCATAGGTACACTACTGAATAGCGGTGTCCAGCAAATGGTTTTTTTTTTTTTTTTTTTTTTTTTTTGGTTGTCGTTGTTGAGACAGAGTCCTGCTCTGTCGCCCAGGCTGGTGTGCAGTGGCGCGCGATCTCGGCTCACTGCAACCTCGCCTCCCAGGTTCAAGCGCTTCTCTTGCTTCAGTCTCCCGAGTAGCTGGGATTACAGGCACACACCACCATGCCAGGCTAATTTTTTTTGTATTTTTAGTAAAGACGGGGTTTCACTATGCTGACCAGGCTGGTCTCGAACCTCAGGTGATCTGCCTACCTCGGCCTCCCAAAGTGCTGGGATTATAGGCATGAACCACCAGGCCCGGCCTGGAACCATTTCTTGGTTGGAGACAGACCCACTCTGTCCTCCCTGGGATCCGTATTGGGTTCCCCAGCTGTGTAGTGTCTCAGTGGGGTGCCTGGACCCTCTGCCTAGCTGAAGCTGCCTCTTCAGACAGACAGAGCCTCGGTCTGGGGCTGAGACCTGCTTAGAATCTGCATGGGGTGAATGTGGAGAACACCGGCTCCCTTCTCCTGAGGTCTGGGCATTTGTTGGTGGTGGTGGTGGTCACAGCAGTATCTGGGCCCGTTGAATTATTTTAGTCAAGAATGGTAAATAACCCACTTGATATTCTGTCTCTTTGCAAACAGTGGTCTCTCTATCAGTCTTGGATTTCTTAAGGCATTCTACCAGAGCCCACCTGATAAGAGTAGCCTTGGCTCAAACAGACATATTCTTATTCCAAATAAGTGTTGTGGAATCATAAACTGAAACTGCTATATTCCAAGTGAAATAAGGAGCTGGCACTCACGCTGGACGCCTCCCTGGGGTCTTGTGGTCAGGGACTGACAGGCCATTTGCAGGATACATTGGATAACTGTTCAAGGGACAGTTGGAATCTGAGGAAGGAAACAGAGGGGAGACAGGAGGAAGAGTCACATTACACCTCAACAAGATGTCAGCCTGGCCCTACAGAGACACCAGGTTTAGGCAGTGACCATGTCCTCTTGGAAAGGAAGAAAAAGACAAGCTCAAAAGGACACAGGCCCCGAGAGTGAGATATTAAGATGAGCAACAGTTGGAGACAGCCTGGCAGGGAAGCCGTGACCATCCTGGTACATACTCTGAGGACCTAAGAGGGTATTGCTGTTGCTGTTCCTCCTGGAAGGTCCTGATAATGAATCTATCACAGTGTGGTGTTCCTGGGCTCTTTGTTTGATTCATTACAGCTTTCTTAACAACCCATTCCAATCTTCAAAAAAAACAAATTTTTTTTTTGAGATAGGGTCTCACTCTTTTGCCCAGGCTGGAGTGTCTCACTCTGTTGCCCAGACTGGAGTGTCTCACTCTGTTGCCCAGGCTGGAGTGTCTCATTCTGTTGCCTAGGCTGGTGTGTCTCACTGTTGCCCAGGCTGGAGTGTCTCGTTCTGTTGTCTAGGCTGGTGTGTCTCACTGTTGCCCAGGCTGGAGGGTCTCGTTCTGTTGTCTAGGCTGGTGTGTCTCACTGTTGCCCAGGCTGGAGTGTCTCATTCTGTTGCCTAGGCTGGTGTGTCTCACTCTGTTGCCCAGGCTGGAGTGTCTCACTGTGTTGCCCAGGCTGGATTGCAGTGGTGCAATCTCAGCTCGCTGCAGCCTCAACATTCTAGGCTCAAGCAATCCTCCCACCTCAGCCTCCCTGATATCTGGGACCATGGGTGTGTGCCACCATGCCCAGCTAATTTTTTGTATGTTTTTGTATAGATGGGGTTTCACCATGTTGCCCAGTCTGGTCTCAAACTCCTGCAACCCATTCCAACCTTAGCTAAAGTTGTTTCAATAGAACTGATATAACCCCCAAACTTAAAAGGTAGATGTGTGATCCAGTTTGGTTGAATAAAACTCCAACAGTTTTGGAAACAGCATGATGGTTTTTCCTGAGAAGGAACGATTTTGTGATTGCATAAACTTTAAGCTGACACTGATTGTCTGCCCAGCACACAGGACTTCTTTCATAGTGGATCCATTGAAAATGAGGCAGAATGAAAAGACAAAGCAGCGGATGGAGAGATCAGGGGCACCATTTGACCTTTCATATACATGTGTCTGAAGCCAGAATTCTTCCTGGAAGTTCCTAGAATTTGGATCTTTATTTTATTAGATCGGCCGGGCCCGGTGGCTCACGCCTGCCATCCCAGCACTTTGGGAGGCCAAGGTGGGTGGGTCACGAGGTCGGGAGATCAAGACCATCCTGGCCAACATGGTGAAACACCGTCTCTACTAAAAATACAAAAATTAGCCAGGCGTGTTGGCGGGTGCCTGCAGTCCCAGCTACTCAGGAGGCTGAGACAGGGGAATTGCTTGAACCTGGGAGGCAGAGCTTGCAATGAGCTGAGATCCCACCACTGCACTCCAGCCTGGGTGACAGAGTGAGACTCCGCCTCAAAAAAAAAAAAAAAAAAACAATAAAAACCCGGAAATCATGTTACCAAGTATTTATTTGGGATGAGGACATGAAATTGAGGACAAGGTATAAGAATAACAATTCCCTTTAATGCTCAAAGCAAATTATGAACTGTTTTTCTCTAGTCTGCAAGCTTAGTAGCAGCAGATTGGGTAGCGTTCACCATGGATGAAGGAGGTCCCACCAAGATGTTCTCCAAAAAGGCAGTATAGTACTCTGCAATGGCAGATCAAGCCCTTTGTTGAGCCTGGGGACCCAGAGAGAGCATCAGAAATTGAGTACGGGGTCAACAGTGGGTGGTAAAGTGAATCTTGGAGAAGTCACATGTTGGCTGATGAGTGATCTTGGCTGTATTGCAGCTGGTAGCACAAACAATCTCAGTCAATAGGAATAAATACACCGAGCAGTGCTGGTCACTCAGGATTCGAGACTCATTCTCCTTTGCTTCACTTTTTTGCATTGCTGCCCATCACACACACACCTGAACACACTTTTAGGCTCCTCTCCAGGTTCTAAAACCTCCTATATAGACAGGGCAACATATTTTCTATATACTTAAGCTTGTTTGTCTGGATCCAGAAGGAACTAGGTAGCATCTCCTTATATCTTAAATCTAGTGAATTTCACAGTCATATCTTGGAATCAAGTTTTTGGAGAAAGAAAAATCTCTTAGATTTCTTTGGTTCTCTATTCCATTTAGATATGAGAAAATCCAGGACCAGAGATGTTAAGTAAAGCCGCCTAAGTGACATCTGCCACTGAGATCCAATTCCAGAGCCTGTCTCCTGTCCTTCTGTCTAGTCTGTAGCTCTGCATGCTGGCATCTCTCACCTGGAACCTGAAGAGAGGAGCTGTCATCTCCTGAAAAGTAAATGACCACATCCTGGTCGTCTGCTGGAGGCTGCTTCTGGGCTGGCATCTCATCAGCTCTTGCCTGGAGCGGCTCTGCCCAGGCCTGAAGGGCCACCAGGAGAAAGGCAGAGAGGAGGGTGAGGGTCCTCATAACTGTAGTCACCTGGAGGAGAGGAGGGAGAGCAGGAGTGGATGTGTGGGGACGGAGGAGCCAGGCTGAATTTATAGCTCTGCTGCGAGAAGGCTCGGAGGTGGATGCTGCAGTGAGAGGAGGTAGGCATTTCGTTGGAGAGGTTGCAGGTGTCCATTGGCCTCCACGTCCTTCTGAGACTCCTCTGCTCTCCCAGCTTTCATTCTAGTGTGAATCTCTAGGTTTAGTGTCTATGCTAGCTTGGAATTCATGGTGATGATAAGGACCCTACCATTATTTCTGCTTTTACCTGCTTAAATATTTACTTTTAATATTGCAAAAAGTAATCGTAACAGTGATTTAATTCAGTAATTTCAGGGAATAAATCCCTCTTATTTTCTGAAAATGAGACCTCTTCTCTTCAGAAATCCAGACCCTCATAACAGACCTCAATTCCACTGTAGTAGAGAACTAATTCATTGCAGGGTTCAAGGGCATTATCACCCTCATTAAGGGGTTTTTGAGGTTAGGGAATGAGCAGTCTCCTATAGGAGCTGGGGTAGAGAGAACAGCAACCTCATCAGGCTATAGGTGAAACAAGTTCAGTGAGATAGAGATAGAGTTGATTGGAAGATAAAAATATGTTTATTATTTTCAGCTCAATATGTGTAAATAGACACATTGTATGTGTCTAATATATACTACCTTAGAATTTGAGATATGTATACATGTGGTCTTTTTTCTTATACCACATACAAAAATCAACTCAATGGATTGAAGACCTAAACATAAGATCTGAAACCATAAACTACTAGAAGAATATATAGGGATAAAGCTTTTTGACATTAATCTGGGCAATTATTTCTTGGCTATGACATCAAAGGGACAGGCAATAAAATGGAAAATAGACAAGCGGGGCTGTGTTGAACACTAAAGCACCTGCACAGCAAAGGAAACCATCAACTGAGTGAAAAGGCAACACAGAACATGAGAGAAAATATTTGCAAACCCTACGTGTTAGAATGGGTAAATATCCGAATATACAAGGAAGTCAAACAATTCAATAGCAAAAAACAATTAATCTGATTAATCAATGGGCCAGTGAGCCCCCATGATGGCTCACACAGGCAATCTCAGCGCTTTCAAAGGCCAAAGTAGGAAGATCGCTTGAGCCCAGGAGTTGGAGACCAGCTTGAGCAACATAGTGAGACTCCATCTCTGCAAAATAAATAAATAATAAATGAAAACTCAATGGGCCAAGAACATGAATAGACTTTTCTCAAAATAAAATAATGTTTTAGCAGCTATGAGTATGATCATCTCTGTTGGACACGTTAAGTAGGACATGTGTGTTTGGAAGGAAACTGCTTAAGTTTATTAACTGAACTCATAGCCACTGCCCCCAGCAACCAACAGTCCCAGACGGCAAAATATTCCCTCACTGGGTCCCTCTGAGGTGGCCCCATAATCACAGGTCAGATTGGGAGCACAGCTTCCTGGGTGGAACCGCAGTATGAAAGTTTAAGTTTTGTATTGTATTACTGACAGATTGTTAAGCTAGGTGAGGCCACCAGAGTGGGCAGAGTACAGTCCCCTGTCCCAGGCCTCATGTTGCCACATGAGCAGCTGTGCACAAGCAGGAAAGGACTTCCCCTATTTAAGGGTCTTTTGGGGACAGATGTCCTAATTTTGAGGGTTACTTTCTATTGAGTAGTTTAAATACCTGCTGGTAAGAGCAGTTGAGAAATCTGTTGGGAAGCTGGCATTAAAATAGGAGTTCACAGAGGGATGCCTTGTCTATGGTCAGCCCTGGCCAGGCCCAGGCAGCAACCAACTATGAATTCTCCATGACTCCTAAGACAATTGACTCTGTGATGCCTACACTGGTGCTGAGGCTGAACTATCTGCACCAAAAGAATATTGAAAGCCACTGGGACAGGCTGGCCTGTGTTTCATAGTATCCACCCTGTAAGGAGGCTAGGCTAAGAATGCCGCTCTCACACAGATGAGGATTTGGAATATGGCCTGAACCAGCCTCCTGGGAACCTGGGGTCCAACCATAAAAACAAATCAAAGCTGTTTGGACAAACAGGTGTGTTGGAGAATGCCCGGGGGAGAGGAGTGCCACCTCGGCTTGTGTTGCTAAGCAGGGCAGGTTTGTTGGACTTTCCGGAATTAAGGATGTACATGCAATGTGTGGTTTCTTAGAGGGAACAATCACCTCTTCTCTTGACCTTAGAGAGTTGAGACTAAACAATTTTTTAGGACTGTTTGGGCCTAGAAATCCTGAGATTTTTAGGTGAGACCTTATGTGTCTCAGAGGTCTCACAAGGGAGGGAGCCAAGGTGGCAGCAAGACGGTGCTGTGTGCTCAAACACCTTGTTCTAAAGCCAGTTCAGGACAGGCTTAATGGCCACCATACACTCAGCATGAGTGGGATGATTACTCTATGCTTGGGATACACAGGATGGAGCTGGTATGGTCCCTCCTGGGTTATTTGAGGGGGAGTGCTAGGGAGAATAGTGCACATTTTAAAATGTACCACTCTCCACCCTCCTCCTCCTCCTCCTCGTAGTGAGGTAAATGGCATCAGTTTTCTGGAAATGAGAAAAGAATGCAGTCACTCCTGAGGGAATAAATACCTACAGCGAGGTTGCCAAGCCCAGTGTGCAGGCCGGGCAGCCACTGTTGCCATGGCAGGGCTGTGCACAGCACTGGTCCAGCAGGCCGGATACACAGGACCTCCCCTGCAGCTCTGTGTGAAGGCAGCAGGCACCGGGCTGTGGAGGACTTGGGGCAGTGGAGTGAGAGCTGAAGCGTCTCCCTCAGTCTTAAGGAGGGAAGAGGCATCTCAAGCCTCGCTAGGGGTGGTCGCTGTTGCAGAGCAGTGAAGTCGGCTGCCCCTCTGAGGAAGCAGTGAGTTCCTGATCTGTAGCAGCCCAGCAATTTCACCGTTGGAGGAAGTAGGCACTGGACTCATTCCAGCAGAGGAAGAGATTAGGGCCATTCAGGGAACTGGGCCCCAGATGATGGTTTTAGGTTCTAGGGCATTAGTAGGTGCCTGAAGGGCCCAGTGGATATGGATGTAGAGGCAAAATGAGAAGGGGTGTGTGTGCACGTGGGGAAAGTCTGCTGGTTTTGGGAAACGTCCAGTGTCCTGCAGAAGTGAAACCTGGACCAGCCTCCTGCACACAGAACACACTCCAATCCACAGGCATTTCCTCAGTAACACATGAGCGTGCTGTTATGGGGGAGCTGGTTAAATTTGGGTGTGATATTGTTACACACAGGTCTCCCAAGTCCATAGTTTTTGCATAACTTGTAAGGCAGCCTCATGGTGTGACCTAGGCCCTATGGTTTCCTTGCACTAGAGGGTATAGCTAATGGGGTTACATGAAGACAAATGGTGTTCCCAGCAAAATACCATTCTATGAAGTCACCTGCAGGGTACGCAACAAAGCATGAGCTAAGAGAGCAGCTAAGCAGGGGTCCAGGTACTGGATGTCAGCCAGCACCATGTCCTGGGGGTGGTGAGGTCCCTACCCTGTAGCAGTAAGGAGAGGCTGGTTTAGTGGTGACCTCACCATCAAGGTGAGATTCCTTGGAGTCCCCTGGTTCTGGTGAGGCTGTTGTTTTTCTTGACAACTCTTGGGTTGGGGCGCTGTGGTCTGAGGCTGTGGCCATCCATGACCCCCACCCCAATCGATTTTTCCATGAATTTCTACAAGTGTAGACTTCCAGTGTAGACGTGGTTGAAACTGTTCTCTCATACACATGCATTTGAATTTCCAGAGAATATTGAAGTGAGCCTGCGCTAGGTTGGAGCTGACTCTCCATAAGAGCCTTGACACCATCAGGCTGGAGTAAATATTCTGCGGAAGCTGTGGGTGGGGGTGCAGGTGTGGGTGTGACAGGAGAGAGGCCTTCAGCAGCAAGGATATTCCCACACAGCTGAGGCAGTCTGGTGGCCCCAGCAGACACAGGGTGTGTGGACCTTGGGCATGGCCCTGGAACATGGTTTTGACCTGGTAGGGAAGGGCAGTCTTGGAACATAGCGTACGTGTTAGCGTGGGGCAGGGCGGAGGCTGCGTGGGGGTGAGCTCTGAGGACTGTCCACCTCCCAGCTCCTCAGAGAGCACCACCCTGTCCCTCCCCTCAGCCCTTTGTCCACCCGCCTGGAGGGAGGGTCCTGGTGCTGCCTGTGCCACACAGCGACTCCCACGCCTGCAGATCCAGCTGGGACAGGCAGGAGTTCCAAGTCCCTGCCCTTTGTCTGCCTTTCCCAGCCACCTCTCACAAGCTGTCTATGTGTCTAGTATTGGCGTCTGCAGAAATTTTACAAAAAACTATGAGGGAATAACTCCCTTGAGCTGTTTAAAATGTGTCCCTAAATCATTGACTCTCCTCACACAGAAAAGGAGGTTTACTTATCCCCTGTTGAATCGAGACCGGGTAACATCTTGACAAATTGAGTGCACCTGACTTAGTGCCATGCTGTTTTTCTGGGATCGGGCCTGATGAACTGGTATCTTTCACTTCCTCTCTATTGGATGGTGCTGCAACCTGAATATTTTTGTCCCTCTGAAATTCATACGTTAAAATCTTAAACCATTAGTTGATAGTATAAGAGGTGGGAGCTTTTGGGAGTTAAGAAGGTCAGAAGGGCACAGGCTTTATGAGTAGCATTAGTGCCCTTATAGAAGATGCCCCAGAGAGCTCCCTCTCTGGTGAGAGGGCTCACTAGATGAGAATACAGTGAGAAGATGCCATCTATGAGTCAGAAAAGCAGCTCTCATGACACCAAATCTCCTGGCACCTTGATTTAGACTTATCAGTCCATGAGAAACACATTTCTGTTTTTATAAGCAGCTTGGTTTATGGCATTATTTTGCTAGCAGCCCAGACAGACTAAGAGCGCTGGTGACTTTGGAGCCCAGGCACCATGCTTAGAGGAAGCCTAAGTGTTGGACAGGGAGAGGAACCGAGCCCATCTACAAGGACTGGCTAGAGAATGCAAAGCAACCCGCTTTCTGGGAAAAAACAAAAACAAAAACAAAAAAACAAGAAACAAAAAACAACTCTGATTTGCAGTGTTTTTAAGTTTCTATTCTTAAAATTCTCCCAGCTATAGATCATTTAACAATTATTTCACAAAAACTCCTCTCTCATGAGCCAGCATGATCCGACCCCAGCATATCACACAGTCCCTTCCCTCAGTCTTGCCGGAGCTCCCACCTGAGCCAGCACTGCCTGCCCCTGTGCAGGAGTGTCTCAGCCCTGAGATCTTCAGATCCCAGCAGAACCTCTCCTCTGATGCCCCTGGAGGGAGCCAGGCCCCAGTTGCAAATGTGTGAGCGAAGACCTGATGGTGCTGTTTCAATCCTCTGAATTTTGTGGTGGCTTTTTACAAAGCAGCAGGTGAACAGGGAGAGAAGTTCTCATTGTCATGGAGAGAAGTTGGACTTGTGCACTTCTTGTATGTAAACTTTTGCTTCTCTAAAATATCGATGGATCTTCTCACTTTATTTTCAAAATGTAACACAGAGCCCATTGTGGTGGGGGAATGGGATTGTGGACTTTTTCCAGTGACTGACTAATCCCCTGTCAACTGTTCTTAGTTTCAATTCTTCCTTGCGGAGTGGGGCGATATGGGACCCAGATGTGGTGCCAACCTCCGCCCTCAGTGACAGATTCAGAGGTGGCCATGGGACTTGGGTGTAGGCTGGAACAATGGGAAGGAAGTAGGGATTTTCTCCAGGAGATCAGCTACGAAGGTCACAGAGAGACGACCATGATTCACATGGCTGTCACCTGAGGAGAGAGCCCAAAGTAAGATCAAGAGAAATAAATGGGAAAAAGGTGAAGACAACAATGTAACTTATGCTTTGAGTCCTTAAATCAACTATTTCCTGAAGCCAGAATTCCCCCTCAATTCCAAGATATAGGAGTCAAAATGTTAACTCAGCTTGTCATGGTTTGACTTTTGAATTCAAGACCCCACTAAGATGTCTGAAAAACATCAAAAATACCAAACTCAGAGAACCTGAGGCAAAGATGGTGCAGTGCACAAGGACAGGAGATGAGAGCAGATGACAGGTGTACTGGGGTCAGTCTGGGCATCAGGCTCCCTGGTGATTCCCATGCACAGCCCGGGGGAGAACAGCCTTGTTGATGCTGATCAGCAGGGAAGGAGGGACGGGTACGTGAGAGGCTGGAAGGACAGCAGGTGAGTCAGGGATGGGGAGCTTCATAGTTGATGTTCAGAGCTGGAGGAATTCCAGGTGGTGGCAGGAGTTACTGGGTGGCCATGTGGTGGAGAGCTTGGACAAAGAGGACGGGGAGTCACTGTCATCCAGGAGGACACAGCACTGAAAGGTTGGGAGGGTGATCTGCCAGGAAATATTAGTGTGAACTCTTTCCCTTAGTTTTTTTTTAATGAGTTATTTAGCTTTTAGTGGCAAAGGAAGAAATACAGAACTTCAAAAAAGGAAACGAGCACTTTTCTCATCTCTTACATTCTGGTTTTGTTTGTAAGCAGAGCTCAGAACAAACAGTGATACAGAACAAAACAACTCTGTACTTTTCTTGTAAAAGAAAAATTTCACCAAGACTTTCAAGAAATGTCAAGGAAACGTTTATTGAAGACTGTTGCAATAGGAGTCAAAACGCTGTAATAGGAAGAGCCGTTGGACTCAACTTACCTCAAGCCAAAGGCAGGAGAATTTAAGCCTTGAGGGGAGCTAGCAGGATAGCTCTGGAGGTCGTTAGGAGGGAAGTTGGCTAGTGTGATTGGGCCATCTATGTTTGCTAATTTGTGCTTGTTGGAGTAAGTCTCCTATCCTCTCACAGAGACAGGGCTGCTGCCCTCTTGGGTAATTACATTTATAGGGATGAGGCATCTGACTTATTCAATATTTATTGTTCCACCACACGAGTGGTTCCTGGTGGAAAATCTCTTGTATGTCATCAGTGAATGTAGAGTGTTTGTGCATCCCGTGAACAGTTCTGGGTCTTACTTGAGGCCGAGCAAGTTGCCCTGGTTGTTTGGAGACCCTCAAACCTCTCCCTGAATTCTCTGTCTCTAGAGTTTGCAGTAGTCATAGTCCACCTTAGACTGCAGTAGCAGAAGCCACATGTGGTGCTCCCAGTGTGTCTTTATCCACACAGAGGAGCAGGGAGGCTCCGTCCTCATCTGCCCCTTTCCCTTGAGTTGATGGTTGCTTTTCAGCACATCAGCCTGAATTCTACCGCATCCTTCTATCTGGCAACATCCATTCCTCAATTCAGTGGAGGTCGACCTGACCCTGCATATTTCTTGCCCTGATATTTTTCTCTCCACCGAACATTCTACTGTACCCCTTCTTTTAATCTACCCATGTTTTAAATACCTCTGTGTTTCACCGTGAAGTATTTTCTTGCGCTCAAAACCAAAATAGTCTGCTTCTTTCTTCTAAACTCCTATTGCTTCATGAAGCCACATTTTCCCAAGGATATTTTTCTATATATCAGCCTTCAATGTTTTTAATTGGCTTTTTTTTCCATGCTGCCACAGAAACTTGATATATGGACTGCTTTGTGGCTGTAGTTTTCATTTTTTCCTATGCAGTTTAGTAATAATAATCTAATTTTATATCATTATGTGATATTAGATATGATTAATTAATTTTATCACAATTAATTTGATGATCTCTTACTATGTACTAGGCAGTCATCTGGACACTGTGGTACAATAATGAGCAAAACATGCAACTTCCCTTCTAGAGCACGGAGGGAAATATTACAGAGAGTGAGTGAAGTGTACAGAATGTGAGACCGCTACAATTCTACAGTTAGAAATAAAGAGAACAGGTGGGATGGAGATTGCCCAGGAAAGTTGCTGCAGTTTAAAATTGAGAAATCAGGAAAGACCTCAGTGACAAAGTGAAATTTTAGCGGAGACCCCAGGTCTGGGAAATGAGCCAGGTGTACTTCTGGGTGAAATGCAGATGCCCCCGGGTGGAGTCAGCCTGGCCCAGCCTACAGTTTGGAAAAATACGGAATGTTAGTTCAGGGACCTCAGGACTTTGAAGCAGTGGCAGTTACTAGAAGCCAAGGAAGCCTCCTGGCCTTCACAATCCGAAGTTCTGTGTGTGTCCTTTACCGTCTAAACAAGGGGAAGGTTGGGATCATTTGTCTGTCAGAATGCCTGTGTCCTCGCTGGGATCTGTGTTGGGTTCCCCGGCCGTGCAGTGTTTCATTGTGGTGCCTGGACACCTGAACTGCCTCTTCAGACAGGCAGAGCCTCAGTCTGGGGCTGAGACCTCCTCAGAATCTCATGGGGTGGGCATGGGAAACACCAGCTCCCTTCTCCTGGGCTCTGGGTGTTTGTGATTGGTGTTGGTGGTCACAGCAGTGTCTGGCCCTTGAGATGTTTTGGTCAAGAATGGGGAGAACCCACTTGAAATGCTGTCCCTTTCTTTGAAGACTGCAATCTCTCTGTCCCACTCAAACTCCTTGTGTCATTTTACCAGTGACCACCTAAGAGTAACTGTGGCTTGAATATAGGTTTTGGTATGTTGTGTTTCTAATTTCATTTGTTTCAAGCAATCTTTAAATTTCCTTATTTTTTTATTGACCCATTGGTCATTCAGGAACATGTTGTTTAGTTCCATGTGTCTGTACAGTTTCCAAAGTTCCTCTTATCATTGATTTCAAATTGTATTCCACTGTGGTCAGAATAATACTTGATATAATTTTGACATACATGATATAGTTTTGACTTAAAAATTTGTTGAGAGTTGTTTTGTGGACTAACATATGATCTGTTCTGGAGAATGTTCTATGTGCTGATGAGAAGAATATATTCTGCATCAGTTAGATGAAATGTCAGTTAGGTCCATTTGGGCTAGAGTGTAGTTTAACTCTGATGTTTGGTTTTGTTAATTTTCTGTTTAAATGGTCAGTTCTTTATTGAAAGTGAGTTGTTGAAGTTTTCTACTATTATTGTATTTCAGCTTATCTCTTTAGATCCATTAACATTTGCATTTGAATGCTCTTTGAATTTTTATATCCTTTTGCTAAATTGACCACTATATCATTATGTAATGACCTTGTTTGCCTCTTTTTGTAATTTTTGACTCAAATTCTGTTTTGTCTGATAGAAATATGGCTACTGTTGCTCTCTTTTGGTTTCCATTTGCATGGAATATCTTTTTTCATCCCTTCACTTTCAATCTATATGTGTCTTTATAGACAAAGTAATTTTCTTGTAGGGAGCATATAGTTGGATCTTGATTTTCAATCCATTCAGCCAATGTATGTCTATAAACTGAAGAATTTAGTTTATACTTAATGTTATTATTGATAAGTAAGAACTTACTATTACCATTTTGTTACTTGTTTTCTGGTTCTTTTGTAACTCATCCCTTCCTTTTCTTTCTTCTTTTATTGCTTTCCTCCTTAGTGGTTAAATGATTTTCTCTGATAGTGCTTTAATTCTTTGCTTTTAAAAAAGTGTATGCATGGCTGGGCACGGTGGCTTACGCCTGTAATCCCAGCACTTTAGGAGGCCGAGGCAGGCGGATCACGAGGTCAGGAGATCGAGACCATCCTGGCTAACACGGCGATACCCCGTCTCTACTAAAAATACAAAAAATTAGCCAGGGGTGGTGGCGGGCACCTGTATTCCCAACTACTTGGGAGTCTGAAGCAGGAGAATGGCCTGAACCTGGGAGGTGGAGCTTGCAGTGAGCTGAGATCGTGCTACTGCACTCCAGCCTGGGTGACAGAGTGAGACTCTGTCTCAAAAAAAAAAAAAAAAAAAATGTGTATGCGTTACAGGTTTTTGCTTTGGGGTTATTAGGAAGATTATGAAATGTTCATAAGAAGTTATTTTCAACAAATGACAACTTAACTTTGATCACAAAGAAAGTAGAAGAAACTAACAAAGACAGAAAAACCTAAAAAACTCTATACTTTAACTCCCTCTCCCCCAACATTTAGACTTATTTGGTCTCAATGTACATCTTTTTATATTGCCTATCTCTTAACAAATTGTTTTATTTATTATTTTTGATAGATTTGCTTTTAAGTATTCATACTAGAGATATGAGAGATCTACAAACCACACTTATAGTATTAGAGTATTCTAAAATTGTCTGTGTACTTACTTTTACCAATTGGTTTTATACCTTCGGATGTTTTCTTTTTGCATGTTGGCATCCTTTTCTTAAAGACTAAAGACTTTCCTTTTATAATTTTGTATTAAGACAGACAGGTCTGGTAATGAATTTCCTCAGTTTTTGTTTGTCAGTCACAACCTTTATTTCTACTCAATATATGAAAGATAGCTTTGCTGGGTGCAGTATTCTTGGTGGGAAGATTATCTCTTAGCCTGTGCCCCAGCACTTTGAGCATATCGTCCCTCTCCTTGTTGGTCTGTAGGATTTCCACTGAGAAGTTTGTAGCCAGGTGAATTGGAGCCTCTTTATGTTTAATTTGCTTCTTTCTTTTTGCTGCTTTTAGAATCCTCTCTTTGTCCTTTGAGAGTTTAATGACCATATGCCTTATGATAGTCTTTTTTGTGTTGAAACTGTTTGATAATCTTTAACCTTCCTATACCTAGATACTTATATCTGTCTCTATATTTGGAAAGTTTTCTATTATTATTTATTTAAGCTTTGTAGCCCTTGCCCTCTCTCAGCTCCCTTTTGAAGGTCAATGACTTTTAGATTTGTTCTTTTGAGGTATTTTCTATATTTAATAGGTATTCTTCATTCTTTTCATTCTTTCTCCTCTTACTTTGTATTTCAAATAGCCTGCATTTGAGCTTACTGATTTTTTTTTTTTACTTGATCAATTCTGTTATTGAGAGTCTGACAGCTTTCTGCTAGGCAGTTTATTTCTCAGTTCCAGGGTTTCTATTTGCTTTTTAGAAAACGATTTTGATATACTTGCTAAATTTTTCTGATACATTTCCGAATTACTTTTCTGTGTCATTGCAAAGTTTGCTGAATTTCCTGAAAACTGCTGTTTTGAATTATTGAACATTGCTATCTTCTTAGGGTTGATCACTGGCTCCTTTGTCCATTGGGGGTGGTCATCTTTTTCTGTTTGCTGTTGTTTCTTATGCAACATCAGGTATACCGAAGACTAAAGGATGGGCTGCCATGTACCAGGCCTCCATTTCTTAATCTCTCAAATCTAGATAATTGTCTCCTACCTCATGTGTGGTAGGGAAAGCAATTGGTGTGATGCCTAACACAATGGGGGCAATGAATGGATATTAACCAATATTGCCATATTTCCTTGATCCTAAGATGGTAGCTGTCTTATATTATTTTTTTCTTTCCGTAACTGAATATCTAAGACTGGGTAACTTACAAAGAAAATACATTTTTTTCTTACAACTCTGAAGGCTGGGAAGTCTGAGATTTAGAGGCTGCATCTGGTGAGGGCCTTCTTGCTGATAAGGAATCTCTGCAGTCCTCAGTTGTGCAGGGTATCACTTGGTGAGGCAGGACACACTGACAGGAACTGGCTTTTACAACAGACTCACAGCAGACTCACTCTTGTGACAATCTACTAACACGTTAATTCATGAATGGGTTAATCCATTCAGGGGCATAGAGCCCTCAGGACCCAATCATCTCTTAAAGACCCCACCTTTTAATAGTGTTATATTGAGGATTAAGTTTCAACATGAACTTTTGGAGGACATACTCAAATTATAGTAATACCAATTACATAATTATAGAAGTTTATCCAAGTAAATCAAAGCAAAACCACTATCAGATTACATTTACTCATAGGTGTAAGATGCATCGAAAGTTTCAAAAGCAAGGCTGGGTGTAGTGGTTCAAACCTGTAATCCCAGCCCTTTGGGAGGCCAAGGCGGGTGGATCACCTGAGATTGGGAGTTCGATACCAGCCTGGGCAACATGGTGAAACCCTGTTACTACTAAAAGTAGAAAAAATTATCTGGGTGTGGTTGCATATGCCTGTAGTCCCAGCTACTTGGGAGGCCAAGGCATGAGAATCGCTTGAACCTGAGAGGCTGAGGTGGCAGCTGGCTGAGATCACACCACTGTACTCCACCCTGGGTAACAGAGTGAGACTCTGTCAAAAAAAAAAAAAAAAGGAAAAGAAAAGAAAAAATACCCAACAACAGTTTCAAGCATTTAATCTGTGAAAAACGTGATATAGAATATGATAGAACTAGGATATTATTAAAGTCCTTCTAAAGAACTGGAACAAGATTGAAATACAGAGAAGACTTAGAAGATTGCTCAGTAAAACTGAAGGTCTAATGTGATGGTTAATTTTATGTGTCAACTTGGCTGTTTTGCAGTGGACCAGATATTTGGTCAAACATTATTCTGGGTATTTATGTAAGGGTGTCTTATTGGATGTGATTAACATTTAAGTTGGTGGACTTTCAGTGAATTAAATTGTCTTGCATAATGTAGGTGGTCCTCATCCAACCAGCTGAAGGCTTGAATAGGGAAAAGGTTGACCTTCCCTGGGCAAGAAAGAATTCTGCCAGCAGACAGGCTCCAGACTTGAACTGCAACTTTGACTCTTCCCTGGGTCTCCAGCTTGATGGCCTATCCTGGAGATTGTTGACTTGCTAGCTCCTTAGTCACATGAGGCATTTACTTAAAACAAATCTCTCTATACATACACGTTCTTTTGGTTCTGTTTCTCTGGAGATCCTTGACCAAGACATACATTTTAGGTAGACACTTCATTTGTGTGGTCACCTGAATTTTCTGCAGCAGAGAATAGGAAGATCTGCAGTTAGACTGATTGGGGTTGGGACATGAGAATGAGGATGTGTGGGATGGAAAGATGGGGAGATATATGCAGGACATGGTTAAAATGAGAGTGAAGTGCCTTTTATCACACCTTTTTGTTTAGGTCCATGCTGAGCCAAGAATTTTCATTAACAGTTAGAAAAAGCTTCCCGTTGCCTGAAGGAAGGGTGAAGAACATCTTCTGTCTATCTTGGTTTTTGCATAACTTGCTGTCCTCCTGACCAGAGACTTGATGCTCACTTTAATAGCTTTGGGCCCGAGGAAACATTTATTTTGTTTCTTACTGTAAGTTTTACTCAGGATAGTAGAGAGTAGGTTATTCTCCCCCATGACCTTGCAGTCCTACTCCATGGAAGTTATTCATATTGCTTGATCACTGTGCTAATATAAGACAAGAGTCTTAGCTTCAAGGGAAAACTGGACATTGAAGAGATCTGCCTGGAAAACCTAGGGTTGTTTATACTGTAGCTGCTCAGAATGGAGCAGCAGAGCCTCTAACAAACTCCCACGCTGTAGCTGATGTTTACATAAAGACTGATGAGGAACAGGAGATGCTATTCAAGATTCTTATAAAAACAGAACCCATTGGCCCAGCACGGTGGCTCATGCCTGTAATCCCAGCACTTTGGGAGGCAAAGGTGGGGAGATCATTCAAGGTTAGGAGTTCGAGACCAGCCTGGCCAACATGGTGCAACTACATCTCTAATAAAAATACAAAAATTTGCTGGGTGCAGTGGCACTTGCCAGTAATCCTAGCTACTTGGGAGGGTGAGGCAGAAGAATCACTTGAACCTGGGAGGCGGAGGTTGCGGTGAGCCAAGATCGTGCTACTGCACTCCAGACTGGGCGACAGAGGAAGACTCCATCTCAAACAAAACAAAACAAAACACCCAAAAAACAAAAAGCAGAACACATCAAAAAGAAAGGGCAGAGACCAAACGACTAATCAATTTTGGCTGTGAGTAAAGCAGTTAAATAGAGGAGCATCACAATGACTTTTAGGCAACCAAGTGGGACCTGGAAAATCCTTCCCTTTCACCCTACACACCAACCTGACCTAAGTTCACAGACTTTGTAGAGTGACCTTAACTTCCCAAAAGATGTACTTGTATAGAGCATCTGAGGTCTCCCCACTCCCCATTCTGGTTCCTGCTGCCGGAGACCCTCACCTCTTGGGTGGTGCATGAGAATGCTCGCCTTCCTCTATCATGCTCTCTTGCTGGCCCTCCACTTCCAGGACCAGGTGTGACAGCAAAAGTGGAAGAGAGTCCTGCTAAGAAAGGTTGCTGAGGCAGAGAACCAGCCCCTACCGCCCAGTAAAGTGGAGAGCTCTCACCAAGGACCATCAGATGAGGAAAGGCAGCACCAGCCTGCACTAGCCTGGTAGGTTCTTTAATATTGGAAGGACTTTGGGACACAGAGAAAAATCTCACCACTATTTACACTAAGTTTAAACCAGTTCTTGAGTATTAAATATTGATACAAAGGTGATTATTTAAATTCCCTTCATCTATATTGATGTAATACATTTAGTATGCCTGATTGTTTTTAAACACATCTAATACCTTAAAGAGTAGATAAACATATTCCTGAAAGACGATCACAAACTTATTCATTCATTATACCAAAAATGATACAGAAGGGCCCATATCATGGATTTGACATCTTTTCTCATTTGTTTTGAGTTTACTCCTTCCTATGATTTTTGTGATCTTCCGAGACCCCAGATGACTAAATGAGGTTGCAAGTCTAGGGTCAAATAGCTGACCCTTGATTAGGAAACAGTGCTTTGCATGTGTCTAAGATGAATCAAACCCAGACTACTTGTTATTTATTATCAGGCTGAGACTTTTTGTTGTTGTTGTAATAAAAATGTTTGTTTGTTTGTTTTTGTCATGTCATGGCACTGTTCAATCCCTGTCTTTTATATAAATTTTAATTCTAGAAACTTGTTTTTCTCACAAACACATCGTTCTTAAGTTTTTGCATAGCCCTAAGTGTATGGCCAATTTTCTTATCATTATGATGTATTGACTTGGTTCATTGGCATAATTAAAAACATATTAACATATAATTTCTCACTAGCATTTTATTAAAATGAGTATAGCTTTATTATAATAAATAGAGTTCATATGTTTGAAGGGATGGAGAGTTGAGA
Source organism: Pan paniscus (assembly GCF_029289425.2). Lineage (NCBI taxonomy): Eukaryota > Metazoa > Chordata > Mammalia > Primates > Hominidae > Pan > Pan paniscus. Next base: position 21,914,720 of record NC_073256.2, read on the forward strand.
CCAACTCCTTCATTAAACATTGGTCTAATTAACCTTTTGGGGACCAGTGAGGGACCATTTGTCTCATTGGTTATTGGGCCTCGTCCTCTATGGTCACCAGCTTCTGAGCTCCTCTTCTATCTGGTTATTAATTGAGATCACTGATGCTTGTCAGTCTGTCTTGTTTTGGGCACAGTTTTAACTTTTTCCTTGTTAAACTTTATTTTATTCTATCTTGTTGATACAGTTATATATCACCAAAACAGAGTGAAATAAAGCGTAATGTAAAATATATATATTTAACACATCTGCTTAAAATTTCAAAAATTAGGTATAGCAATGCTTTCCCACTTTTTAAAATTAAAGGACAAGTAAACATAGCCCATTAGATCTATCTTTCCTTTGAGCCAACAATCACTTTTTGCCTCTCATTGTAAACTTCTACTTTTTGAGTATCATTAGGAATGCATTTAATTTTTAAGTTTCAAACTATTCCAATTAACACTTATATCCTGTCAGGAGTGGTGGCTCAAGCATGTAATCCTAGCACTTTGGGGGGCAGAGGAGAGCAGATCACTTAAGCTCAGGGGTTTGAGACCAACCTGGGCAATACGGTGAAACCCTGTCTCTACAAAAAAATACAAACCATTAGTAGGGTGTGGTGGCACATGCCTGTAGTCCCAGCTACTCAAGAGGCTGAGGTGGGAGGATCATTTGAGCACAGGAGGTCAAGGCTGCAGTGAGCTGAGACTGCACCACTGTACTCCAGCTTGGGTGGCTAAGTTAGACACTGTCTCAAACAACAACAACAAAAAACCCAATTATATTCATTTTTGTTATTTTGTTATTGCTCTATGATGCTCACATTGTGCATCATTGGAATGCAAAGACCAGTTAACTTAATGTAGATCAGAATTCTCAATACAATGGAACCATACAAACCACCATATAACAAAGCAAAAGAAAAAAAAAAGGAAAAAGAAAAGAAAATTAAAAAGGTCAAACACACTAAGTTTAATGCTTGAACTTTATTTTGGAGACAGAAATTTAGAAAGACACAAGGTACACAGAGTAAAATGTTTTTCTTTTTTCAGGACCTTGAACTGAATCTTGCACTGCTTTGGTTTCTATCTAGGAAGCTCAGCGACAGCAGAGTCTGTAGAGGCGGCCACTGATTTCGCACACCCCGGAGAGGGACTCAAGGATAGTACAATGGCCGATTCGGCAATAGCAGGTGGCTCTTGCCTGAGAACCTGTGGAAAGAAGAGAGGGTCAGGCACAGTGAGGGAGGTGGGAAAAAGGACAAGCACAGCCAGACTAACTGAGATAGTCTAAATAAGAGACACTGTATCAGTCATGTTAGGATGGAGAAAATTCATGTCTTTGTCGTAAATGACAAGAAATCTTACTAGCTATGTGTTAGTCATGCAAGATCATAGTTTTTTTCCCCATGTGAGTCTATCCAGGACGTATTTATTACCTGCTCCCTGGTCCAACAATATACCTCTCAACCTCAGGGTTACCTACTCTTCATTCTGCTTCATCCACACCCCTAATCTTGACCTCCATGTGTGATTTCCAGGTCCTAACAAGGCTCCCTAAAGCACCTGGATCAGTTTCTGAAATGCCGCATTGTGCATGCTAATGTCATGGACCAAATACTTTGGTGCTCAAGGAGTCTTTGAAGACCTTCCAAATTCAAATCCTTCATTCTCTGTCTCTCCCTTTTTTTTTTTTTTTTAACATTTTACATATTTACTTGTTTTAATTGACAAACAATAATTGTGTATATGTATGAGACACAATATGATGTTTCGATCTAAGGATGTATTGTAGAAAGATTTAATCAAGCCTATTAGCCTACATCGAAACACACCTATAGGTTCCTCTGTAGGTTCTAAAAGCTTTTCCAATGGACAAAGTAAAACAATCTCTATATAACTAAGTCTGCCCATTTAGACCTACAAAGAACTAGTCAGTGTAGCTCTTTCTATCTTAAAAGTAGCAAATTTCACAGAAATATCTTGGAACTAAAAGTCTTAGAAAAAAGAAAATCTTTTAGATTTATTTGGTTCTCACTGATTAATTTATAGATGAGAAAATCAAGGTCCAGGAAGATTAAGTAAAGTCACTCAAGTGAGGTAGACCTTTCCACACTTGACTCCAGATCCTTTCTCCAATCCTTTTGTTCTAGATTTTGCAGACGTGCAAGATTGATGTCTCCTACCTGATGTTCTAAGAGCAGAGAGTCCATTTCCTGCAAAGGAGATAGCAAGGTCCTGGTTGTCTTCCCCAGACTGCTTCTGGGTTGTAGCCTCATCAGCTCTTTCCTGGAGTGACTCAGCCTGGGCCTGCAGGGCCACCAGGAGAATGGCAGCAAGGATGGCGATGGTCCTCATGGCTGGGGTCACCTGGAGGAGGGAGAGCAGGAGTGGATATGTGGGGAGTGAGGAGTCAGCCTGGATTTATAGCTCTGCTGGGGGAAGACCTGAGACAGAAGCTGCAGTGAGAGGAGGTGGGCATGTGATTGGGAGGGGAAGGGCTGCCTTTGCCCTCAAGATCCCTTTGATGTTCCTCTTTCTCCCAGCTTTCATCAAAGCGTGAGTCTGTATGCTTAATGCCTCTTCTTGATCCAAGGTGTTAATGATGATAAGGACATTACTATCCTGTTCTGTTTCCCATCTGCTTGAGTATTTACTTTTATATATTCAAAAAAGAAAAACAACAGCGCTTTCATTCAATAAGTTTGGGGATCAAATGCCTCTTGTTTTCTGAAGATGGTCCCTGGTACTCTCTGGATGACTCTCTGGGGGCAGACCTGGGACCCAGTGGAGTAGAGAGTTAATTCATTGCAGGATTCAGGGATATTACTAACCTCCTGTAGGAGGCTTTTGAGATCTCAAGGTGAGTAGTCTCCTGCTGGTGCCAGTATGGAGAGGACAATGACCTTATCAGGCTATAGGGGAAATGAGCTCAGTAAAATAGTAGGCCAAGTTTATCAGATTAAAATCAAAATTCGGATTTAGTTCAAGAAGTTGGTGTGATCTGAATGCATCACATAAAATGTGTAGCAGGTACTTCTCTCCACTTTGGGGAATATCAAAGTAATTTAGGTGCGTACAGCCCCTTTCCGAGATTTTTTTTTAGTTTTAGAAAATTGTAAATCATGCACAAGGAACAACATTCAAAAGGTAGAAGTCATGAGCTCTCATTTCTACCCCCAGGCCTTCAGTTCTGACCCAGGAAACCATCACTATTAACAGTTACACATAGTATTCTGCACTTTGCTTTTTTCACCTGTAACACTGGCACTTTGTATATCAAAATACATGGAATGCTATTATAATTTTTAATAGCCTTTTACTATCCCAGGGTTTGTATATGCCATCACTTATTTTTTGCACTGATAAAATATTATAAAATTATTACAGTTTGGTTATTCTTAAACTTTTGCAGTAATAAGTAAAGTTACAGTGATTATCTTGTATATATGTTCTCTTACCTATATGGATAAACTTATAGAAATAGAATTGCTGTGTCAAAGAATGCATCTTAAGCCAGCATGGTGGCACATGCCTGTATTTCTAGCTATTTGACAGGCTGAGGTGGGAGGATCACTGGAGACCAGGAGTTCGATACCAGCCTGAAAACATAGTGAGACCCCTTTCTCTTAAAAAAAAAAAAAAAAAGAGACTATATCTTACACATTTTTAAGATATTACTACATATTTCCATAATATCACCGTATTTGATCCAAATCCTTTGGGGCTCAGTGGGCCCTTGGAGAGTCTCTATATTTGAATTCCTCATTTAATTTTTTTCAAATTTATTTATTTATTCATTGAAAAATAATTTTGTGTATATTTGTAGGGTATGATGTGACGTTTGGATTGATATCCACATGGGAGAAACACATAAGCTAATTAAGATAGCCATCACCTCACCAACTTAATTTTTTAAGGAGAATTACAAATTGATTCCTTTAGCAGTTTGAAAGATACAATACATCACTATTAACTGTGGTCACCATGCAGTGCCATAGATAACTAAGACTCTCCAGCATAACTGAAACTTTGTACTCTTGGCTCAACATCTTCTCTTTTCCTATCTCACCCACCTCCAGCTTCTGATGACCACCTTTGTACTCTAGTTCCATAAAATCGACATTTTAACATTCCATATGTAAGTGATATCATATAGTATTTGTCTTCCTGTGTCTGGTTTATTTCGTTTAGCACAATGTCCTTTGGTTCCATCCATGTTGTCATTAATGAAGAATTTCCTTCTTTTTTTTTTTTTTTTTTTTTTTTTTGGAGACGGAGTCTTGCTGTCGCCCAGGCTGGAGTGCAGTGGTGCGATCCCGGCTCACTGCAACCTCTGCCTCCCAGGTTCACGCCTTTCTCCTGCCTCAGCCTCCGGAGTAGCTGGGAGTACAGTCGCCCGCCACCATGCTCGGCTAATTTTTTTGTATTTTTAGTAGAGACGGTGTTTTACTGTGTTAGCGAGGATGATCTCGATCTCCTGACCTCGTGATCCACCTGCCTGGGCCACCCAAAGTGCTGGGATTACAGGCGTGAGCCACCGCGCCCTGCCAATTTCCTTCTTTTTTAAGGCTATATGGTATACCATCTTGCATATATACCATATTTTCTTTATTCATTCATCCACTGATGAACATTTAGGCTGATTCCATATCTTGCTTATTTTGAATAATGCTGAAATGGACATGGGAGTGCAGATTCTTCTTTGATACAGTGATTTCAATTTCTTGGGAGATATACCCAGAAGTGGGATTGCTGGGTCATATGGTAATTCTATGTTCAGTGCTTTGAGGAACCGCCATACTATTTTCCAAAATGGCTGCACTAATTTACATTTCCACCAATGGCCTATAAGGGTCCCCTTTTTTTTATATCCTCACCAACACGTATTATTTGTCTACTTGTTAAAAGCCATTCTAACAGATGATTACCTCTTTATGATTTTAATTTGCATTTCCCTGATAATTAGTGATGTTGAGTATGTTTTTCATATATTTGTGGGCCAGGTTTATTGCCCTTTTTTAAATTGGGATGTTTGTTTTCGTCTTATTGAGTGTTTGAATTCCTTATATCTTTGGGATATTAGCCCCTTATCAGATATATGGTTTGCAAACACTTTCTCCTAGTCCCTGGATCATCTTTTCACTTTGTTTCCTTTCTGTGCAGAAATTTTTTAGTTGATGTAACCTCCTTGGTCTATTTTTGATTTTGTTGTCTTTGCTTTTGGAGTCCTGTTGTAGAAATAATTGCCCAGAGAAATGTCATAAAGATTTCCCTCTATGTTTTCTTCTAGTAGATTTACAATTTCGGGTCTTTTATGTAAGTCTTTAATCCATTTTGAGTTGAGTTTTGTGTATAGTGTGGGATAAGTGTCCAATTTCATTCTTCTGCTGGTGGATATCTAGTTTTCCTTACCCCTTTTAGTGAAGAGACTGTCCTTTCCCCATTGTGTGTTCTTGGCATCTTTGTTGAAGATCAAGTAATCATAAATACCTGGATATAGTTTTGGGCTTTCTACTCCTTTCCTTTGGTTATTGTGTCTGCTTTTACACCAGACCATGCTGTTTTGCTTCCAATAACTTTATGATACATTTTAAAATCAGAGAGCATGATGCCTCTATCTTTGTTATTTTTGCTCAAGATTGCTTTGGCTATTCGGGGTCATTTCTGATTTCATGCCAATTTTAGTATTTTTTTAATTCCTGTGAAAAATTACATTGGAATTTTGATGGGGATCTACAGATCACTTTGGGTAGTGTAGACATTTTAATAATATTAATTCTTCCAATCCATGAACTCAAGATATCTTTCCATTTACTTGTGTCTTCTTCAGTTTTATTCATCAATATTTATAGTTTTCAGTCTACAGATCTTTCACTTTTTTGGTTAAAATTACTTCTAAGAATTTTATTTTTGAGTGCTATTATAAATGAGATTGTGTGGGCTTCTAAACCTTTGTGCCAGTCCAAACTCCTGTCTTTATTATTAGTGCCTCCTACAAAATTAGAAAGTGTCAAGTCATGCTATTGCCTTGAGAGAGTGGGAGAGAAGCCAGACCTTTAGAATACAGTGGAGAGGTTGGGGTGTTTGATATGTGTTTCAGTTTTTTCTTTCTTTGCAGAGAAACTGATAGAGTTTATCTCCCACTTATTCTGCTTTATGAAAATGAGAGGATCTGAATTAAATCTGTAATATCTATAATATTTATTTGAATTCGTGAATTAACAGGGAGACTGGGAGGGACTAATTTCCTGCATCAGTGATTCCAGGTTTCATGGCCCTTGTTTTTCCCTGGTGGCCATTTAGCACCAGGTTTTAAACCATCTGTATTTATACTGCTTCTCTATTTCTCACTGGACATTGCTGAGTTTGTAGATAGCATTCCACAGTTGTTTCCTAGCCTCCGTCTCTCTGGCATTGTCTCTCTGAATCTCTAGCAATGACTGAAGAAACAATGTGGGACATTTTTATTCCAGTTCTAACCTTTCTCCATGAATTCTCTCATGTGTTTGATCACCCAGAGTCCTTATTAATTGGAGAAATTGATATCTTCAGTCTCTCTTCATCCTTCTCTGACCCCAAAATTAATTGGGTGAGCAGAAAATCTGGAAAGATATATGGGTGGTTTAAAAACCACTGTCCAGGCCCTGTGGTGTGACAGGCAGAGCTGAGCACTGGCCAAGCCAGAAGATGCCCGGTGGCCCATCTTCCCAGGACCAGGCCCTCGTCAGCAGCCCATTGCTCAGCCTTAGACACAACTCTGTTGCCAGTCAAGTTTCTCATTATCTCTGGCAGAAGTGTTTCTAGAGAACTCCACTGGGCTGGGCGCAATGGCTCATGCCTGTAATCCCAGCACTTTGGGAGGCCAAGGCGGTCAGATCATTTGAAGTTAGGAGGTGGAGACCAGCCTTGCCAACATGGTGAAACTCCATCTCTACTAAAAATACAAAAATTATCTGGATGTGGCAGTGGATGCCTATAGTCCCAGCTATTCTGGAGGATGAGACACGAGAATCTCTTGAACCTGGACAGCAGAGGTTGCAGGGAGCTGAGATTGTGCCAGTGCACTCCAGCCTGGGCAACAAAGCGAGACTCCATCCCAAAAAAAAAAAAAAAAAGAAAAAGAAAACTGCACTGACATTATGGAAAATAATTTTAGTTTCTTAATGTGTTTGTAAATAATCATTTAGAATAAAATGCCTTTCCTGTTCCCTTTTTTCTTTAACTGTAGCAAAGTGCCCATTATCTATTGTCCCATTGACTTCAAACGTGCTGTCATTTAAAATAAAGTCTGAAAAACTATTTTTCTTGTCCTTTATTCTGAGTCCAATCTTGTCTCTCCTATACTCAGCGCTGGGACAAAAACAGGATTTCCATCCATAATATGGACATTCACTCTTAATTTCCATCCATAATATGGACATTCACTCTTAGAAGGCATGTACTCCCTGGGCGATGATTTAATTATTTAACATAAAAATTAATTTAACTGTGCTAAAAAGTAGAGGGCAAGGGAATTGGCCTGAAAGAAAATACTTCAGATAGCAACAGAATCTGGTTTTATAATAGAGGTTTTGTATTCCAGGATATTCCAGGGGACAAACAATGCTTAGATGTGTGTTTATTACTGGTAACAGTCAAGCAGATGGGAGACAGGGAGAGTGATAGGGGCCTTCATGAACACGAAGAGCAGGTGTTTCAGTGCAGCTGCTGGATTGGAGAATCATCAAAGGTCTGAACCATCAACCCAAAGGATACCTCTATCCCACAGCCACGCAGGTTTGGGGTAGCTCATTGCCCTGGGATGCTGCTTCCTCCAAATAGTACAGAGCTGGGGTCTTTTTACTCCCCTTGGTCCTCAGGCTCCTTCGGTCCCTTGAGAGACATTGACCTCTAGGAGGCTCACAGCCCTGACAGCCTTTCTCCTTGTCCTTCTCTGGAGCCTCTTGGAGAAAGCTCACCAGGTCCTAGCCTTGCAGCAGCCTGGGACAGAGGACCCAGATGTAGCTGTCCCCTTTGCAGGAATGAAAACTGCATTATGAGCTTCGGGTAACACAACAGGACAATGTGCTGTCTGTTGGGAGCTGCAGTCTCAGTGGTGCCATCAACTAGCTGTGGGATCATTAGTGCATGACTTCACCTATCATGGCCTCTGTCTTTCAACTCTAAATTGGGGGCAATAGAGTCTCTCCAAGGGGTCTTGGGTGCAAGACCTTGAAACCCTTGAAAGATTAATGTATGCAGTTCATCCCGCAGGCACGAGCAGACAACTAGGCAACAAATAACAGCCACTTAAAGCTTTCTTAGCCTAAGCTGCTTTCAGAAACAGCCTGTGAAAGTTTCTCCAGGCTCTACGGTGCCTTTGAATATCAAATTTTTAACCCCAAAGTCCATGTAATTCATTCTGGCAATCACCCAATATTATTCAAATTTCATGTAGTTCATTCAGGCAATCACCCAATATTACTGAAATTTTAATCTTCTCTTAGAATACTCATTCTCCATGAAATCTTTTCCAAATGTATAGTGCTAAATGCTGTCAATTTCAGAATGATTCCTGCATTTATATCTTCAGCTCCAACCACCCAGCTGAATTCCAGACTCCGGAACACATTTCCTGTCGTGTGCGCTAGAATCTCCAACAGATACCTCACCCCTAGCGTCCAAAACTAAACTCTTCACTGTACATCTCCCCAGCTTGCAGGCACCACACACACATACAGGTGTTGTCATTTCAGAAAATGGCACCAGTGTCTCTGCAGTTGTGCAGGGCAAAAAATAAAAATATTCTTCAGATATCCTAATATTCCATATTCTTACATCAGCAACTTCTGTTGCCTCTGTACCTTCAACATAAATTTTGAATGGAGCCATTTCTTATCCCCTGCACTGCCAGCACCCTGGTGCAATATACACTGGCTTCTCATCTGGGCTTCCTCAGCCCCCTTGTAACTGAGCTCCCACTGATACTGGGCTCTGTGCTGCCTCTGAGCACCCGTTTTCCAGAGCTGGTCAATACCCCTGTCTAGCAAGGCTCTTTCCCAGCCATTTTCAAGATGCAACACCCAGGTACTAAGTCCTGACAGGCACTAATCTCCACGGTTCTCCAGGAATGAACAAATAAAGAAATAACCACACATATCCCATGTATCCACAAAAGTAGTGCCTTTTTTTTAAAGAGGATGGGTAGCTCATTGCCCTTTCTTAAAGAAGCACTACGTTTGTGGATACATGTGGATACATAGGATGTCCCCACAGCTATGCTCTTGCAATTGGTGTCCAGCAGCCTCTGAACAAGTGAGGAAGGTTCATCCAATAGTGCAAAACTGGGCTGTAGGTGTCCACCAGGAGGAGCCAGAGGTCCTCATGTTCATGAAGGCCCTTATCTCTCTCCCTGTCTCCCATCTGCTTGACTGTTACCAGCAATAAATATGGTCATGTCTAACCATCATTTGTCCCCTGGAATATCCTGGAATACAAAACCTCTATTATAAAACTGGATTCTGTTGCTATCTTATTTTCTTCCAGGCCAATTGTCTTGCACACTACTTTGTAACACAGTCAAGTTCATTCCTATGTTAAATAATTAAGTCATCCATCAGGGGAGTACATACATTCTAAGAGTGAATGTTCATATTACGATGGAAATCCTGTTTTTGTCCTGGCCCTGAGTGACCTGGACAAGTAGATCTTTCTACCCTGAGATCCAGCTCCTCAGGGTAGAAAGTGCAGAGCTGACATCTCTATGAAAATGACCAGGGCAATAGAAACAAAAAGGTAAGAAAAAAAGGTAAAGAAAAAAATAAGGGAAAGAAAAGGGGGGACTACATGGCCCAAATACATTGAGCTTACTGTGAAAACTCATTTTTGGAGATAGAAAGAAGATAAAGCACAAGGAAGAGAGACTAAATTGTTCGTTTCCAGGTTTTCAAATGGAATCTTGTCCTGATTTGGGTCTCAATTAACAAAGCACAAGGACAGCTGAGCCTGTAACAGGTGTTGCTGAGGATACAGGACCGAGAGTGATACTCAGTGGCAACATGCAGGTCTGCAACTGCAGGTGCCTCTCACCTGGTGACCTGCAGGAAGGTGGAGGAGCATATTGGGCACAGTGCTCGGTTTGGGGGTATGGGAAATCAGATCAGAGCAGCCCAGAGGAGGACTGTGTCTGCTCACAGGAAGCATACCTCACAGGTTCTAATAGAGCAGAATAAAGAGATCATAACTGGCCATCTGTTGGCCATTCAAGATCTGGTTCTTCCTTTCATGTTTTCTGTCATTTATATCACACAGTCCCCACTCCCTGCACACAGGCACTGAGACCCAGAGACATGCACATGCACGTCTATAACACATCCATCCCCAGTTTCCACCTCACAACACACTCCACTCACCACACAGGCGTGCACATACCTGCACAATATAAACATACAATCATATGCACAGGTGCACGCATGCACACACACCCTGAAGTGCAGACTCCAAACTCTAATATATCTGGTTTAGTCTCTGAGGCTGAAGCTGCTCAGAGGGCGCCCCCTGCGATGCGGGGAGTAATATCTCCCCCTCTCCCCCCCGGGCTATTACCAGCCACATCGCAGGGGGGTGAGGGCGCCCCCCACAATGCGGGGAGTAATATCGCCCCCCTCTCCCCCCCTGCATATTACGAGCCACGGTGGTCACACAGCGTGTTGACGTTATTGTCAATAATATCTTCTCTGCCTCTGGAAATGACCAACTAGATCACAGACCGGTGTACATCCTCTTCACTATTTGTAGTAATAGCATCCTCTTCCCCCTGGATATTAAGAACAGTATCACAGGAGTCTTTCTACCCCCAGCGGCATTGGGTGTAGTATCGTCCTCTCCCACGTTGAAATTATGAACCATATCACTGGGGGCGTGTCCACCCCGTGCGATATTGATAGTAGCATCATCCTCTTCTCTCCTGGATCATGGGAGCAATGTCACTGGGGTGGTGTACACTTTCTGCGGTATCGGCAGTAAGATCATCCTCTCTGCCTTGGAATATGAAGGACCATAACACAGGGGGGCTGTACACACCCTGTGCTGTTAAGAAGAATGTTATGCTCTCCCACGCTGCACATGAGAAAAAATATCGCAGAGTGGGTGTACACCTCCTGCGATATGGGAGGTAATATCATCTTCTCTTCTTCTGGATAGTAGCAACAATATCACACGGGTTTGTACACTTTCTGTGATATTGGGAGTAATATCAACTTCTCCGCCTTTGAATATTAAGAACAGTGTCACAGACTGGATGTACACCCCCTGCGATATTGGGAGTAAAATCAGCCTCTCCTCTCCATGGATATTAGGAATAATATCCCAGAATGGGTGTACACCTTCTGCTGTATGGGAAGTCATATCTTCCTCTCCCTTCCTGGCTACTAGGAACCATATCAGAGGGTGGGTGTACACAGCCTGCAATATTGCGAGTAAAATCACCCTCTACCCGTCCGGATATTAGGAACAATATCACAGAAGGGGTGTACACTTTCTGCGATACTGGGAGTCATAGCATTGTCTTCTTCCGTGAATATTAGGAGCAATTTCACCGGGTGGATGTACACCCACTGCTCTATTGGGAGTGACGTCATACTCCACCCCCTGGAGATTATATTCGGATCAATATCACCGGCTGGGTGTACACCTACTGCGATATTGAACGTAATATCATGCTCTCTCCCTCCCTGGACATTAGGAGCAATATCACAGGTGGGTGTACACCCACTGAGGTATTAGGCGTAATATTCATATTCATTATTCCTCATTTATTAGTCACATGAATATGAATTACCAATATTAATATTAATAACAAATTGCTGATAAAAGTGTTCAAAATATTAATATTATTTATTAGGAGCTAATATTACTGTTTTCTAATGAATAAGATCAATATCAGTTATTAATATCAGGCATTATTAATCAGTAATGTTAATCATTTATTGTTATCATTCGTATAACTAACATTAATTATCATTAGTATTGGTATTGATGTTAAAAATTATATTATCAGTTATTAATGTCGATAATTATTAGTATCAATTAATAATGGATGTTAATTGCGATAAGTAATATTGATATTAAAATGGATATTATTGATTATTAATTATTAATTGCGATAAGTAATATTGATATTGAAATTGATATTATTAATTGCGACAAGTAATATCGATATTAAAATGGATATTAGTGAATATTAATTATTAATTGCGATAATAATATTAATTATTAATTTCGATAATGATATTATTAATTGCGATAAGTAATATTCATATTAAAATTGATAGTATTAATTGCTATAGGTAATATTGATATTAAAATTGATATTATTAATTGCGATAAGTAATTTTGCCCCATTCCACATAATATCTGTGATCTTGTTGCTAATACCCAGGCGGGGAGAGGACGTTATTAATCCCAATAATCCGGAAGGTGTAGACCTCCCCTGTGATATTGTCCCTAATATCCAAAGGTGGAGAGGAAGATATACCTCCCAATTTCGCAGGGGTTGTACACCACCCCTGTGACATTGTTCCTAATGTCCAGGGGTAGAGAAAATGACATGACTCACAATAAGGCAGGGGGTGAACACCCCGTCCATGATATTGTTCCTAATATTCAGGGGGGAAGAGTATGATATTACTCCCAATATCACAGAGGGTGTACTCTCCATATCCCAGGTTGTGGATAGTATCCTGATCTGTGATAGACTCCGCCACGATGCGGGGAGTAATGTCATCCCCCTCTCCTTCCCTTGCTATTACGATACACATCACACGGGCGCGGGCGACCCCCACGATGCGGGGAGAAATATCACCCCCCACCCCTGATATTACGAGCCACATCGCAGGGGGGTGGACACCCCCAGTGATGCGGAGAGTAATATCTAGCCCCCTTCCCCATGGATATTAGGAGCCACATCGCAGGGGCGTGGACACCCTCTGCTGATGGGCAGAGTGATATCAACCCCCATCCCCCCTGCATGTTAGCAGTCACTGAGGACACACAGTGTATTTACCATATTTCCAGTAAGATCATCTTTTCGATTGAACCTTATGAACAAGATCACAGAGGGGTGTACACCTCCTGCGATACTGGGGGTAATAGCGTTCTCTCCTCCACTGCATACTGGGAACAATATCACAGGGGTGTGTATTCCTCCTTCCATATTGAGAGTCATATCATACTTGCCTTCCATATATTAAGAACAATAGCAAAGAGGGGGGTGGACACTTTGACGATACTGGGAGTAACATCATTCTCTCTACCCCTGGATATTAGTAGCAATATCACAGGGGGATGTACATTTCTTGTGATATTGAGAGTACTATTATTGTCTTCCCCGCTGGATATGAAAAACAATACCACAAGGGGCGTCAAACCACCTGCCAAATTTGAGGGCATGTTATCCTCTTCGCCCTCGGATATTAGAGACAATAACACAGGGGTAATGTACACCCACTGCTTGATTGGGAGAAGGATCATCCTCTCCCTTCTTGGATATTAGAACAATATCACGGGGGTGGGGGGTTGTACTGCCTCTGCGATATTGGGAGTAAAACTCTCCTGTCTTCCCCTGGATATTAGGACGTGTATCAGAGGGGGAGGGTGCACATTCTCTGCGATATTCAATGTAATCTTATGCTCTCCCTCCCAGGGTATGAAGAACAATATTACAGGAGGGGTGTACACCCCCTGCGATATTGGGAGTCATATCATCCTCTTTCGCTCTGGATATTAGGAAGAATATCACAGGGCTGTGTACACCCCCTGTGATACTGGGAGTCATATCATCCTGTGGCCCTGAGGAGAGAAGCCATTTCTCTACTGTCTCCTGTCTCTGAAGAGGAGGAGGAAGTATAAGTGGGAAAACAACAGGAATGAAGTCGGTGGCAAGACCAGCCGGTGGCACTGATGAGCCGGCCTGAGGTGAAAAGATTAACCACCCCTTAGATTAACCCTAAGCACATGTGCTCTGAATCCATCACGGCCCTTTCACGTGGAACCCCTTGGAGTTGTAAGCCCTTAAACAGGCCAGAAACTCTGTCTTCCTTGGAGGAGCTGGGTTCTTAAGATGTGAGTCTGTCGATGCTCCCGGCCGAGTAAAAAAACCTCTTCTTTCTTGAATCTGCTGTCTGAGGAACTTCGTCCACGGCTTGTCCTACTTTATTTTTTAGTGCTCTGATCGGGAATCGAACGCGGGCAGTGGCGGTAAAAGCACCGAATCCCAACCACTAGACCATCAGGGGAACTTTGAACCTTGGGGAAAATAGATCGCCCACCATTAGAAGTGGGTCGGCCATCAGAAGGAAGCCTGGACAGGTCCCTTGCTTCTAAGGTGTGGCACAAGGTAACTGGTAAAGGATACCTAGACCAGTTTGTATACATAGACACTTGGTGACAGCTGGTGCTAGACCCCCCCACAGTGGCTAAGAGGGCAGGCAGCAGAAATACTAGTAGCAAAGGGACAGATAGCTAAGGAACGATCCCACCCCACCCACCCACGGAAATCAACTCCTAAAGCTCTATTCCACCCAGCATCAAAAGATGCATTGCAGGAGATGGCACCAGAGATCCCAGTGGTGCCCTCCACTTAGCAGGGAAAGAGGCTCCCCACTCTAGAGCCCACAGTACTTATGCCTCCGCAAGACAAGCGTATCCCTAGGCCACCTAGAGTAGACAAGGACTCGGGAGAAACCCCTCCCTTGGCAGCTCATTTACCACCCAAAACGGGGATCCAAATGCCCCTGAGAGAGCAGCGGTATACTGCGATAGATGAGGATGGTCACGTGGTGGAGAGGCGTGTTTTTGGGTACCAGCCCTTCACCTCTGCTGACCTTCTCAACTGGAAAAATAATACCCTGTCCTATACCGAAAAGCCACAAGCTCTGATTGATTTGCTCCAAACTGTTATCCAGACCCACAACCCCACCTGGGCTGATTGCCACCCATTGCTCATGTTCCTCTTGAACAGAGATGAAAGGCGGAGAGTTCTCCAAGCAGCAACTAAGTGGCTAGAGGAACATGCACCAGCTGATTATCAAAAGCCCTGAGAGCACATAAGGACCCAGTTACCAGGAACCGACCCCCAGTAGAACCCACATGAAAGAGGGGATATGCAAAGGCTAAACCGAGACAGGGAAGCTCCCTTGGAAGGATTACAGAGGGGAGCTCAGAAGGCCACAAACGTTCACAAGGTCTCTGAGGTCATTCAGGGAAAAGAAGAAAGTCCAGCACAATTCTATGAGAGACTGTGTCAGGCCTATCGTGTGTATACTCCCTTTGATCCCCAGAGCCCTGAAAATCAGCGCATGATTAACATGGCTTTAGTCCATGAAAGCACAGAAGACATGAGAAGAAAACTGCAGAAACAGGCTGGGCTTGCAGGGATGAATACATCACAATGATTAGAATAGCTAACCAGATGTTTGTAAACAGGGATGCAGTAAGCCGTAAGGAAAACGGCAAAGAGAATGAACATCAGGCCTGGAGAAACACTGACCTGTTTGTTAGCTGCAGCAATCAGAGGGGCACCCCGAGAGAGGCAAGGGAAAGGGGGCCCTGGGAAAGAAACTCTGCTTGGCTGTCAGAGTTTGCAGTGTAACCAGTGTGCTTATTGTAAAGAAACAGGACAGTGGAAGAACAAATGTCCTCAGCTCAAAAGAAAACAAGGTGACTCAGAGCAGGAGGCCCGGGACAAGGAGGAAGGGGCCCTGCTCAACCTGGCAGAAGGGTTATTGGACTGAGGGAGACCAGGCTCGAGTGTCCCCAAAGAGCCTCTGGTCAGAAGGACAGTCTGGGATAGAGAAATTGATTTTCTTGTAGATACCGGTGCTGAACAATCGCTAGTAACCGCCCCGGTCACCCCATTATCCAAAAAGACTATTGACATCATCAGAGCCACGGGGGTTTCAGCAAAGCAAGCTTTCTGCTTGCCCCAAACTTGTGCTGTAGGAGGACATAAAGTCATTCATCAGTTTTTGTACATGCCTGACTGTCCCTTGCCCTTGTTGGGAAGGGACTTGCTTAGCAAGCTGAGAGCCACTATCTCTTGTATAGAGCATGGCTCTTTGCTGCTAAAGTTGCTCAGATTAGGAGTCATTATGACCCTTATGGTCCCCCAAGAGGAGGAACGGAGACTTTTCTTAACTGAGCTGGGCCAAGAGATAAGACCAGCTCTGGCTAAGCGGTGGCCAAGAGTATGGGTGGAAGACAACCCTCCAGGGTTGGCAGTCAACCAACCCCCTGTACTCATAGAAGTGAAGCCTGGGGCCCAGCCTGTGAGGGAAAAACAGGACCCGGTCCCCCAGAGAAGCTCTTCAAGGGATCCAGGTCCATCTCAAGCACCTAAGAACTTTTGGAATCAGAGTTCCTTGTCAGTCTCCATGGAACACTCCCCTCCCGCCTGTTCCCAAGCCATGGACCAAGGACTACCGGCTGGTACAGGATTTGCGCTTACTTCATCAAGCTACACTGACTTTACATCCAGCAGTACCTAACCTGTACACATTGCTGGGGTTGCTGCCAGCTGAGGACAGCTGCTTCACCTGCTTGGACCTAAAAGATGCTTTCTTTAGCATCAGATTAGCCCCTGAGAGCCAGAAGCTGTTTGCCTTTCAGTGGGAAGATCCAGAGTCAGGTGTCACTACTCAGTACACTTGGACTGGGCTTCCCCAAGGGTTCAAGCACTCCCCCACCATCTTCGGGGAGGCATTGGCTTAAGACATCCAGAAGTTTCCCACCAGAGACCTAGGCTACATTTTGCTCCAGTACGTTGATGACCTTTTGCTGGGACACCCCACGGCAGTCGGGTGCACCAAGGGAACGGATGCCCTACTCCGGCACCTGGAGGACTGTGGCTATAAGGTGTCCAAGAGAAAAGCTCGGATCTGCTGACAGCAGGTAAGTTCCTTAGGATTTACTATCTGACACGGGGAACACAGCCTGGGATCAGAAAGAAAGCAGGTCATTTGCAATCTAGCAGAACCTAAGAGCAGAAGGCAGGTCAGAGAATTCTTAAGAGCTATGGGGTTTTGTAGACCACGGATCTCAAACTTTGCAGTATTAGCCAAGACTTTGTATGAGGTCACAAGGGGGCGGGGACTGGGAACCTTTTGAATGGGGATCCCAACAACAGCAAGCCTTTCATGAGTTAAAGGAAAAAACTTATGTCAGCCCCAGCCCTGGGGCTACCCGTTCTGACAAAGCCTTTTCCATTGTATATGTCGGAGAGAGAAAAGATGGAAGTTGGAGTTTTAACCCAAACTATGGGGCCCTGGCTGAGGCCGGTGGCCTACCTCTCTAAACAACTAGACGGGGCTCCTAAAGGATGGCCCCCATGTTTGAGGGCCTTGGCAGCAACTGCCCTGCTAGTACAAAAGCAAATAACCTGACTCCTGGGCAAAACCTGAACATACAGGCCCCCCATGCTGTGGTGACTTTCATGAATACTAAAGGACATCATTGGCTAACCAACGCTGGACTCACCAAGTACCAAAGTTTGTTCTGTGAAAATCCCCGTAGAACCACTGAAGTTTGGAACACCCTAAACCCTGCCACCTTGCTCCCGGTATCAGAGAGCCCTGTCGAGCCTGATTGTGTAGAAGTGTTGGACTCAGTTGATTCTAGCAGACCTGACCTCCCGGACCAGCCTTCGGCCATCCGTAGACTGGGAACTATACATGGATGGGAGCAGCTTCATCAACCCACAAGGAGAGAGAGGTGCAGGGTATGCAGTGGTAACCCTGGACACTGTTGTTGAAACCAGATCTTTGCTCCAGGGCACTTCAGCCCAGAAAGCTGAACTCATTGCTTTCATTTGGGCCTTAGAACTCCGTGAAGGTAAGACTGTCAACATTTACACTGATTCTCGGTATGCCTTTTTAACCCTTCAAGTGCATGGAGCATTCTAGAAAGAGAAGGGCCTATTGAACTCTGGGGGAAAAGACATAAAATATCAACCAGAAATCTTGCAATGATTTGAAGCAGTATGGAAACCCCACAAGGTGGCAGTTATGCATTGCAGAGGACACCAGCGAGCCTCCAACTTGGTGGGCTTGGGGAATTCCCACGCTGACTCAGAGGCTCAAAAAGGAGCATCTGCCCCCTTCCGGGCATCAGTCACAGCCCCTCTGCTCCCTCAAGCACCTGATCTTGTACCTACTTCTTCTAAAGAAGAAAAGGACTTTCTCCAGGTAGAGGGAAGGACAAGTGATGGAGGAAGGATGGATTCGGTTACCAGATGGGAGAGTAGCTGTGCCACAGCTGCTAGGAGCTGCAGTTGTACTGGCTGTGCAGGAAACCACCCATCTAGGTCAGGACTCACTGGAAAAGTTGTTAGGCTGGTATTTCTACATCTTGCATTTGTCAGCTCTTGCCAAAACGGTGACCCAGCTGTGTGTTACCTGCCGACAGCATGATGGGAGTCAAGGTCCAGCCGTTCCGCCCGGCATATGAGCTTATGGAGCAGCCCCCTTTGAAGGTCTCCAGGTAGACTTCACAGAGATGCCAAAGTGTAGAGGTAACAAGTATTTACCAGTTCTTAGGTCTACCTACTCTGGGTGGGTGGAGGCTTATCCGACACGAACTGAGAAAACTCATGAAGTAACCCGTGTGCTTCTTCGAGATCTTATTCCCAGATTTGGACTGCCCTTATGGATCAGCTGAGATAACGGGCCTGCATTTGTGGCTGACTTGGTACAGAAGACGGCAAAGGTACTGGGGATCACACGGAAACTGCATGCTGCCTACTGGCCTCAGAGTTCTGGAAAAGTGGAGCGGATTAATCAGACTATCAAAAATAGCATTATTGTCTTCTCCGCTGGTTATTAAAAACAATAACACAAGGGGCGTCAAACCACCTGCCCAATTGGAGGGTATGTTAACCTCTCCCCCCCGCCTCCACCGCCCCCATATATTAGAGACAGTAACACAGGGGTGATGTACACCCACTGCTTTATTGGGAGTAATATCATCCTCCCTCTTCTTGGATATTAGGAACAATACCACAGTGCGTGTGTACGTCTGTCGTGAAATTCGATATAATGTCATCCTGTGCCTCCTTGGATATGAAGAACAATATCACAGGGGATGTACAACTTCTGAGATATTGGGATTGATATCATCCTCTCCCCTCTGGAAGTTAGGGACAACATCACAGGGATAGTGTACACCCTCTGTGATGTTGGGACTAATGTCATCTTCCCACCCCCTGGATATTACAAACCATATCACAAGGGGCGTGTACACACACTTCGATATTGGCATTAATACCATCCTCTCCCTCTTTGGGTATTCAGTGCAATATTTCAGGTGGGGTATACGCCACCTGCAATATTGGAAGTACTATTATTTTCTCCCCCCGTGGATATTAGCAACTATATCACAGGGGGTGTGAAAAACCCCCTCGATATTTGGAGTAATATCGTCGTCTCCCCTCATGAATGTTAAGAACAATATCGTGAGGGGGCTTGTACACCCCCTTTGATATTTGATATCCTCTTCCCCCCTGGATATTAGGAACAATGTCAGGAAGGGATGTACAGACCCTGTGACACTTGCTGTCATCTAATTGTCTCTCCCCTAGATATTAGGAAAAATGTAACTGGGGATGTGAACACCCCTGCGATATTGGGAGTAGTATCATCCTCTACCCCCTTGCATATTAGGAACAATATCACAGGTGGGGTGTACTGCCTCTGCGATATTGGGTGTCAAATTATCCTCTCTTCCCCTGGATATGAGGAAGTGTATCAGAGGGGGAGGGTGTACATTCCCTGAGATATTCAATGTAATCTTATCCTCTCCCTCCCAGGGTATGAAGAACAATATTACAGGAGGGGTGTACACCCTCTGCGATATTGAGAGTCATATCATCCTCTTTCACTCTGGATATTAGGAACAATATCACAGGGTTTTGTACACCCCCTGCGGTATTGGGAGTAATATCATCCTCTCTCGCTCTGGAGATTAGGAAGAGTATCACAGGGCTGTGTACACTCCCTGCAGTAGTAGGAGTGACATCATCCTCTCTCCCTCTGGATGTGGGGAAGAGTTTCACAGGGATGTGTTCACCCCCTGCGATATTGGGAGTAATATCAACCTGTCACCCTCTGGATAGTAGGAATAGTATCACATGGGTGTGTACGCTCCCTGCAACGTGGGGAATAATATCCTCTGCCCCCTGGATGTTAAAAAGCAAATCACGGGGGTTGTGCACCTGCTGCGATATTGGGAGTAATATCTTCCTCTCTCCGCCTGGATATTAGGAGTAATATAACAGGGGTGGTTTACATCCCCTGCGATATCGGGAGTGATATCATCCTCTCTCCCCCAGGATATTAGGAAAAACATCACAGGGGGGTGTCCACCTGTGGACTATTCTGGTTGCAGCTTTGACTCTGCTGTCTTTTATGGTAACTGCATCCACCTTGCCTTTGGGGATTGAGTGCTCTGATCACTTGGCCCCAGCCCTTGTAGTGTGCCTATGTCACTTACCCTCTTTATAACTCAGTCTCTTCCTCTATAAAATGGGCATCATCATTGCACCCACCCCCAGGGCTGCTGTGAGGTATAGATGGATTAGCATATGGAAAGTAATAGAAGAGGGTCTCAAAGCCCATGTGTCGTTATCAGAATTATTTCGTGACAGGGGAGAGCTGGAGGAGAGAGGAAGGTGCTGAGCAGACCCATGTGCTCTCCCACCAGTGTTTCCTGAGCACCTACTATGTGCTGCCCACTGTGAGAGCTGTTAGGGTTGAAATAGGGAGCACAGCAGGGTAGGGGCCGCCATCAGGAGCTTAGTGGGGAGACCATTGTGCAACATGGTTCCAGCACTTGGGGTGGGGAAGCTCAGGGAGTACAAGGGCCTAGGATCCTGGACAGAATCATGGAAAGGACACAGCCTCCCCAGCCTCTCCTGCCTCCACTGCCTCCCTGGCCTCCTCTGCTTCCCTGGCCTCTCCTGCCTTCCTGGCTTCCCCTTCCTCTCCGGCCTCCCCAGTCTCCCCTGTCTCTCCTGCTTTTGAGGTGGGCCAGGAGCTGCTGGTGCTCACTTAGCCTGTCCTGGACTCTGGGTGTAGCACTTCGATGTCCAGAAAATACCCCCAGGTTCAGCTCATCACACAGCCAAGGAAGGAGCTCCACACTGACACTAAGGCTACATCCTGGGCTCATTCATCAGGGCATGCCTCCAAAATATTTCTCCACGTCTCCTCCCTTTGCCCACCTGCATTGTCTCTGTGCCTCAGCCCCAGCTGGGGGCCTGCAAGGATCCCCTATCTCCTCTGCCCCTGCTCGGCTGGGTCCCAGGCAATCTGTCTGCCCACCACGCCTCTCGCCCCTTGCCCACCACTCTCCAGCCCCACAGTTCTTTTTCTGCTTATTTCCCAGCCTCTGGGCTTTTGCACACGCTGTTCCCTCTGCCTGAACACCCTCCACTGGGCTGAGAACAACTCTCTGAGACCTCTCTCAGCTGTTGCTTCCTTTGGAACAGCCGCTGCTGCTGTCCCTCTCCCAGCTCCAAGACCTGCTGAGCCTCCTGTCTTTTTCAGTTCCCATGCCCCCAGCACTTCTCCTTGGCCTCTTTTTGCCCAATTGACAATGTCCATTCTCAATGCCTTCTCACCCAGCGCTGAGCCCCACTGGGTGAAGGCAATGCCTGTCATGTTCACCACAATATCCCCTCCCCCATCACCACGACTGGTCCACAGTGATGCTCAAAAAAGATCTGTTGGTAGGCAATGCGAAGGTGCATTCATGTCCTCCTGCAGGCGGAATTCTCCACGAGTTTTGAGCAGCCTCGGTTTTCCCACCACCTCCAAATCATGCAAGACACAGGGTAAGAGCAAAGACAAGGTGGCTGTGGCCGATGTCCACCCTCTCGGGGCGTCCCTTCTCTTCTCTCCTCCTTGGGCAGGGAGACCATCGGGGTGCAACCTGCCTGGGGCGGTGAGGAGGTGCAGGGCCTGGCCAGAGCGGGCCTGGCCACGGGCAAGGGACAGCGACCTCCTGGGCCAGGACAGGTGAGCGCGGCGCAGGCCCGGGACCCGCGTGGCGGCGGTGCGCGTGAGCGGCCAGCAGAGGGAGCCAGAGAGCCAGGAGCTGCCCGGGGAGGAGCCCGCGCCGGCCCCAATGCCCAGCTCCGCGCGGCGCGGACCCACCGAGCCCGCGCTCAGACGGCCCAGCTCCGCCGAGAGGCTGCTCGCGCCGGGTCCTTCCTCTTCCCCAAGTGCAGGCAGAGCCCCTGGAGCCATGGGCAGCCCTTCCGGCAGCTCCGAAGCCACTGGCAAGTCCCGAGGCAGAGATGGCCCGCCCAGGAGGGAGGGGGACGACGTCCCTCCCTAGGAGAAGAGGCTGCGGCTGTTGCTGGAGGGGGAATCGCACAGCCCCAGGACTGCGAGGACGGAGAGGACGCGCCGCGGCCGGGCAGGGAGGAGACCGGCACCCAGACAGGTGGCGACGGCAGAGGAGTAAGTGACGCGGGCGCTGGGGTCCGGGGGTGCCGGGGGCGCGGGTACGGGCGGCGGGAGGCTCCGTAGCCGGCCCTGGGTTGAAGTTGGTAATTGAGCGGCAACTCCGGCGGGCGCGGAGTGACAGCTCGTGACGGCCTCCGAGACGCCAGCTGCCCCTTCTCGGCTGTGGGGCTTCGACTTCCTGATTCTCCCACGACGTCGCTGGCCAGGAGACGCGCTGGACTCTGTGGCTAGCCAAAAGGGGAGGGGGAGCCCCGCGTTCTGGGGGCCCCCAGCAGGGGAAGGGGCGGGGGTTGCTCTGGGCATCCTGTCTGGGGCATCTGTCTGGGACTCTGTCGGTGCCTCTCACCTGGCGAGGGGCCTGTGGTGGGGGTAGGGGGGAAGTCCCTGGCACCAGGCTTGGCCAAGCCCTGCTCTGCTGGGCTGCGGGCTGGCGGCGCTCGCCCAGCGCCTCACCTGCCCCGCATCTTCCTGTTTTTCTTCCCTTTCTAGTTGGGCAGCGACAGTTGAGAGGAGGCAGATGGCTTCCATCCGAGCAATCGCTCTCCTTTTTCCATCCCTACAGAGAGGGACAGAGAGGCAAAGTTCCTTCCATCCCCCGGGGCGCTGTCCCTGTGAGCTCCCGGTGTCCTGCACACGTGGGCCCCTGAGTCACCGGGCCTGTGTGTGTGTGGGATGGGGCTCCGTGGCCAGCCTGGCCTCCTGGGGTTCACTTTCTGCTTTCCTACGCCAACTCTTCCTATGTGGCTTTGGTGGCCTTCCACTGGGGAGGCACGTGGATTTGGAGGGCAGATGAGGGACCGCTGGGGAGCTGTACCCCTCAGTGAGGGCTGCCACCTTGATGGTTTTTGATGGATAATGGGGTTGACCTCTTTGTTCCTTCCACATGTTTTTATGTTTGACCATTTGCTCAGCTGAGCTTGTCTTAATAATTTGATTCGTGGTTAATGAGCCCCACATGGGAGAGAGGGCGGCCTTCATTCTGAACCCATTTAGGCAGCACGGGCAGCCCTCCTCGCGGTGGGCTGCATCAGAGCCCCCCTGCCCAGTCTTGGGGTTGCTCCTGGATGCTGTCTGGGAGGCTTGCTCATGGTGACATCCTCATCTCCCCGTGCACGTTACCGCATTCAGAGCTTGGGTCACCTGGACACTGAACTCAGGTGAATTTTCTCTGAGATCCCAGGAGAAGAAGGACAGTTCTCAGGAAGGTTTTCCAGGGCCGACCACGGAAAGGATGAGAAGGGAGAGGTCCTGGTCAGGAACACAATTACGGTGGCAGTGTAACGCCGGGAAACTTTATTGCGTGAAGTCCCTCTCACTCCCTCTACCTCCCTCTTTTATGTGGACTCTGCCAAAGACCAGGATACTAGAATGCAGTGCAGTGACCAAGCATAGTGGGACCTTGGGAATGCGAGTCTGGAGCCAGGTGGCTGGGGTTTGCATCCTGGTTCTGCCCCTCCTTAGCTGGCTGACATGGCACAAGCCACTTACCCTCTCTGAGCCTTACTGTCTTCAGTGGCAAATGGATCTGTCAACAGGCCCCATTGCCTGGGGTTGTTACTGCTGAGATTAAGGGATGCTCGTCCATAGAAGCATTTAGCGTTGTTCCTGGCACATAGTGTATGGTGGATAAATGGGACTTAGGACTAAAACTCATGCCTTGGTGTTTTTGCAGTGATGTTTTGTTCTGGGGTGCATCACAAGAGACAAGGTTCTTGGCTGGGCATGGTGGCTCAAGCCAATAATCCCAGCACTTTGAGAGGCCGAAGGGGGAGGATCGCTTGAGCCCAGGAGTTTTTTTTTTTTTTTTTTTGAGACGGAGTCTCGCTCTGTCGCCCAGGCTGGAGTGCAGTGGCGCGATCTCGGCTCACTGCAAGCTCCGCCTCCCGGGTTCACGCCATTCTCCTGCCTCAGCCTCCCGAGTAGCTGGGACTACAGGCGCCCGCTACCACGCCCGGCTAATTTTTTGTATTTTTAGTAGAGACGGGGTTTCACCGTGTTAGCCAGGATGGTCTCGATCTCCTGACCTCGCGATCCGCCCGCCTCGGCCTCCCAAAGTGCTGGGATTACAGGCGTGAGCCACCGCGCCCGGCCGAGCCCAGGAGTTTTAAGACCAGCCTGGGCAACGCGGTGAAGCCTCATATCTACCAAAAAAAAAAAAAAAAAAAAAAGCCAGTTTTGGTGGTGTGTGCCTGTAGTCCCAAGTACTTGGAAGGATGAGGTGGGAGGATTGCTAGAGCCTGGAAGGTTGGGCTGCAGTGAGCTGTGATCATGCCACTGCACTCCAGCGTAGGTCACAAAGTGAGACCGTTTCAAGGAAAAGAGAGAGAGAGAGACAGACAGACCCACAAGAGTCTTAAGCCAGAATCTCCATGTTAAAATGCTTTCTGGAGGCTAAAAGGATGATATGTTGATAATGAAATATTTAAAAGGCAGAAACCCCACTGAATTGTTTTGTCCACAGAGGGAAATGGGAATCGCATCACCTGAAGGATGATGGAGGAACTGAACAGAAACCATCCTTGTTTCCTGAATCTGAATATGGCACGCTCTTTTCACGGTGACTGTAGCTGCTCAGTCTGGCGGTCCCTTGAAAAGAGGGAATCTTGATTTTCAAACTTAAAAGTTGGCCCAAAACCCACTGCTGCCCACAATGCCTGCCAGACACATTCCTCTTCCCTTTTAGTTTCTATGGGAATACTCTCTTTGAAGAACCCATGAAGCAGTGTCAGGCTGGTGTGAGGATCAGCAGTGATTTCTTTGAGGAGGAGAGCCCGTTTCTTCACTCACAGGCCATGTCTGAGTGGATCCAGAAGGACAGAGTGCCCTTTTATGAGATTTTGTCTGTGTAGACCATTAGCTTGGTAAAAATGTCAAAACCATCCTCGTTCTTTAATGGCAGATTATTTTGGACTTTTCTCTGCAAGAAGCAGCATGGGCATTCAGATGCTTTTAAGGATAAAATGTTCTTTCTCAACACCAGGCCTGGTGCTCTGGATGGCTGAGGTTTTAATGTCACTGGATGTCCCTTGGAGTGGCTCCCAGACTGTGATCTTGTGGTTGGGTGGCAAGGGGTTGCTTTATTCGGTGGTGGCTAGAGGAGGTTTTAGCAGATAAATCGGGACCCCAGGAGCCCCTGAGTGCCAAGTCCTGCTACAGGGCATGTGTTTATGGTGGGGATGTGGGGGGGGTGGAGGGTGGGGAGCATTGATTTCCTGCCAATATCAGAAGTTTCACCGGCTTCTTTTGTATCCACAAACACCCACCCCATTGAGAAGGCCTAGAAAACCTGGCCCTCCCCAAGCCTTTATTGACCACTTGTGAATGATCCCAGGGTGTGTCTGACCAACAGCTCTTCCTGGAGGGAGAGAAAAGTCTCTCCTAGGTATCTGGTTATCACCCTCAACCATTTGCTGAGCCTTCCCCAGGACCAGGCACCTCGGCGGAGATTTCTGAGTTGTCAGGCAGAACCGAGCATTCAAGGGTGATAACTCACTGGAGTCCCTGAAATCCCTGATGGATGCACCAGGTAAAAGCATCCAGGGTTGAAACCAGATCAGGAAGGTTATTGTCAGCCTGGGACTCCTGTAGAGGTGCATCCACGTTGCAGGGATTTTCCTTCTTGCTGAGGAGAAACCTGGGTTTCTCAGCTTTGGCACAGTCACAACATTTGGGGTCAGACCATTGGTTGTGGTGGGGGGGCTGTCCTGTGTATTGTAGGATGGTTAGCAGCATCTGTGGTCTCCATCCTCTGGGTGCCATTCTACCCTCCCAGCTATGGCTACCCCAGATGTCTCCAGATGGTTTCAAATGCCGTGGAGCAAGGGAGTGGTACGTGAGCAAAACCACCCCAGTTGACAGCCATTGGTCTACACTTGTGGAAATGTTTGAGGGTGAGAGTGTCGAGCTTGGGTCCCTGCTGTACCCTTTATGAGCAATGCGGTCTTGGAAAATTAATACTACTCCAGGGGCCTTAGTTTTCTCATCTATAAAATGGAGATAAATGAGATACACTTTCATAGGAAGGTTATATGGGATTTACTGAGATAATAAGACAGTACATGGAAAATGCTGGGCATAGCATTTATTTATTTTTATGTTTTTTGAAGATGAAGTCTTACTCTGTTGCCCAGGCTGGAGTGCAGTGGCATGATCTCTGCTCACTGCAACCTCCACCTCCTGGGCTCAAGTGATTCTCCTGCCTCAGCCTCCCAAGTAGGTGGGATTACAGGTGCCCACCACCACACCTGGCTAATTTTTGTATTTTTAGTACAGGTGGGGTTTCACCATGTTGGCCAGGCTGGTCTCAAACTCCTCACCTAAGGTGATCCACCTGCCTCGGCCTCCCAAGGTGCTGAGATCACAGGTGTGAGGCACCACACTGGGCTGGGCATAGCATTGTAACACAGACAAAGCACAAAATACGTGGGCAATATCTTTTTACATTTGGCTTGTCTAGACTCCATCCTCCATCCCCTCATGCACTGGTGTGGTGCAGACCAGAATATCACCCACCTAGACTGCAGAGTGGATTTGGGTGGCATCTTGGCTTTCTGCACAAGACTTGCCTGTTCCCCACCACATCCCCCTGGTTCTCAGGGTCCAGGATTCCAGGAGGCAGGGATGTGGGCAGGCAGGGTAGGTGGCCCACCCAGTTCACTCCCACGCTTGGGACCTGCAGAGCTGGCTGTCCGAGACAGGATGTTTGGACCATCATCTGGGTTTCTGGATTTCCATTTGTGCACAGCTGGACTACACAGGCTGAAGTTCTCTCTGCAGAGGTATAGATATTTCCCTGGTGACGATCTTTCAAGCTGACATGAAGACATGGCCACCCACAGGAACATCGTGTGTCTGCCGTGGCACTCTTGTAATTTGTGAGGCAGGCTCCTGACGAATGCAGTGCGTAAGTGGGAAATGGTGGGAAGTTCTCCCATCCCCCCTGGCCGAAAGTGCTGCCTGCGTAGGTTGGTGGACGGTCCTTTGAGCAGGAAGAAGACATGGAGCACATTCCTGTTAGCTACGACAGAGAGGGGCAGGGTACACGCTGGACATTTCAAGCCCCTCCAGAGAAGCAAGTCTTACTGTGCTGGGAGTACTTGTGGAGTGGGGGCTGTGTTGCCCTGGGCTTTAATTATTTCAGGAACATTTAACCGCAGGGTTGGCAGGCTGGATCTTGATATGTGTTTCTCAGTTGGAAAGACTTTGGACCATAGGGAAATGTCTCCTCAATTCTTTTAATTTCATTAGGGTTGCCATTTTTCTTCCTGTGGCCTCTGGAATGTGACACAGAACTCAAGGGACAGGAAGGAGATGAGTTGGAGGCTGGGACAGGGGTCCCTGCCAGGGATGCTGGTGACTCACGTGACGGTGTTGATGTGTGGAGTCCGGTGCCTGGTTTGGGGAATGTTGGTGGGATATGTTCCAAAGGACTGACGGACCTATCAGGTATTGGAGGTGAATGGTCAAGTCTGATCTCAGGGCTGACAGTGTCAGGCAAGGACAGGAAGTTGACGTTGGACTCATTGGCTGAGGTTGCTTGGGACCCAGGGGGCAACGTGTGCCAGGACAGATGGCTCCCGGGCTAGGAAGGCAGGTTTGGGCTGGAGACCCGGGCTTGGGATGCATCCCAGGTAGGCAGTGGTTGAGGCTGTGGAAATGACCGCGATTGCCTGGGATGAGAGTGGAGACAGACAAGATGGGGGTTTTGCTCTAAGCCTGGGGAGCCCACCTCCCAGGTTCAAGCGATTCTCCTGCCTCAGCCTCTCAAGTAGCTGGGAATGCAGGTGCGTGCCACCATGCCTGACTAACTTTTGTATTTTTAGTGGAGATGAGGTTTGGCCAGGCTGCTTTCAAACTCCTGACCTCAAGTGATTGGCCCACCTTAGCCTCCCAAAGTGCTGGGATTACAGGCATGAGCCACCATGCCTGACCATTTTTAAATAGTAATTTTTATGAAATATTTTCAAACACAATTTTATTGTACATTGGAAAAGTCAATCATGATTTGAAAACTTTATCAAAATCCAATCAAATATCAATTAACCATTTAATTGTGGATGAGTAAGGAGACTATTTTGACCAAAACATGTTAGAACAATTACCACTTATAGAAATAATCTATGTTTTAATGTTTTAGTTGAATTAAACAATCTTTTACATTCTGTCCAGGCGCAGTGGCTCACACCTGTAATCCCAGCACTTTGGCAGGTCGAGGTTGGCGGATCAGCTAAGGTCAGGAGTTCGAGACCAACCTGGCCAACATGGCAGAACTGTCTCTACTAAAAATACAGAAATTAGCCAGGTGTGGTGGCACACACCTGTAATCCCAGCTGCTTGGGAAGCTGAGGCAGGAGAATCATTTGAACCTGGGAGACAGAGGTTGCAGTCAGCCGAGATCGCACCACTGCACTTCAGCCAGCCTGGGTGACAGAGCGAGACTCTTTCAAAAATAAATAAATAAATAAAATAGAATTCTGAATTTTATTTTTAATAATTATTTTGTAAAAAGAATGTCTTGTTTTTTGGAGTTGTTTAATTTATTGAATTGACAAAAATTATGTACAAGAGGGTACAACATGATGTGATTGAAGTATGTATACATTAGAAAATGGCTAAATCAAGCTAAATAACATATCACCTCCCAGACTTATTTTTTTATGGTGAGAACACTTAAAAAATCTACTCTCTTAGTGATTTCCAAGTGTATGATATGTTGTTATTAACTATAGGTACCATGTTGTCCCATAGACATCCTGAACTTATTCTTCCCTCTAAAAATGACATTCTCTGTCCTTTGGCATCTGCCCACTCCCCCACCCTGGCAACCATCATTCTACTCTGCTTCTGTGAATTCAACTTTTTTATTTTCTTTTTCTTTCTTTTTTTTTTTGAGACAATCTCACTGTATTGCCCAGGCTGTAGTGCAGGGGTGTGATCTTGGCTCACTGCAGCCTTGACCTCCCAAGCTCAATCAATCATCCCACCTCGGCCTCCTGAGTATCTGGGAGTACAGGCATGCACCATCATGCTCCACTAATTTTTGTATTTTTTTGTAGAGATGGGGTCTTGCTATGTTATGCAGGCTGGTCTCGAACTCCTGGGCTCAAGCAATCTGCCGGCCTCAGCCTCCCAAAGTGCTGGGATTACAGGCATGAGCCACCATGGCTGGCCGAGTTCAACTTTTTTAGATTCCACATATAAGTGAGATCATGCGGTATTTGTCGTTCTGTGACTGACTTATTTCACTTAACATAATGTCCTCCAGGCTCATCCATGTTTTCTCAAATGGCAGGATTTCCTTCGTTTTGAAGGCTGAATAGTATTCCACTGTGTACATACACTACATTGTTGCTGGAAGTGTAATGGAGGCCAGTTGGGCGAGGAGGGGGAAAAGATTCACTCTAAGTCTAGATGCTCCAGGACCCACCCAGGATGTGTGCAAGGAAGTGCAGGATGCTCCTGGTCTTGCAAACTGTGGTTTGTGGGACTCCAAAGTCCCTATCCTTCCACGATGCTTTCTGTCCTGTTATCACATTTCCTTGGAGGAGAACCCAGCCTTGGTGGAGAGCCCTGCTCTGGCTTTGTCCCTCGGCATGAGATGGCAAAGGATGGTGCTGCTGGGAGACCCTCACGTCTGCACACTGGGGGCTGCTTGCCTTCTCCATTCCTCCTTCAAGTATCTGAGCAGCTCCTGTGTGCCAGCTGCTGGTCTACAAGATGGATGGGTCCTTGGAGATCACGCTGTAGCAGAGGAGGCAAGCTGTAGCCCACACGCCACAACCAGCCCCCTGCCTATTGACACATATAAAGTTTTATTGGAACACAGCCACACCCATTTCAGTGCATATTGTCTGTGGCTGCTTTCCTGCTACAATGGAGAGTTGAATAGTTGCGACAGAGACCTATGGCCTGCAAAGCTGAACTATTTACCATCTGGCCCTCGAGGGAAATGAAAAAATGCTGATCCTTGTACCCCGACAGTCTTAGGTTAAGAGGACTTTGTTGTACCACCCTGACGTCCCAGGCGGCCATGAGTCCAGCCATCCTTGAAATGTACACAGGTCTGGGCTAGGGTTGCAGCAGGTGAGTCCCAATTTTGCAGGTCTTTGGTATCAGGGGCACAACCCAGGATTTTGAGTGGGGTTTCCTCACCACTGTGGCTGGGCACTGGGCTAGTGTGCTTTCTGATTTTTGTATGGGGAAGAGAAAGGAGGGAGGAAATGGCAACCTGTTGCCCTGTTCTAACATTTTCCTAAGATGGGTCTCCAGGCCAGGGCTTGGGATCTCACCTTGCACAGCTTACAAAACCCAGTGAGGCCAGCTGTCTTGGCGCTGCCACTCTGAGGGATGGAGCCCCCAAATGACTAGGAAGGGAGATAAAAGAATGGTTTCTGCAAGCACAAGAAGTGGCATTATTGAAATAAACATTTCCCCCAAGTTTTACAATGTCTAGGCATGCATATTTAAGTGTCTGTCTCAAAAGCTCATGCTAATAACGAGATGGTGCATTTCATTTCCTTTTTTTGTTCTCTGAGCAACATGCAGCTTCCTGCACAGCCCTCCCTGCAGGCAACTGCACTGAGGTGACAGTCCTCCTGACTGCCAGCACAGATCCCCAGGGCCTCTGAGGGCCCCGTATTCTGGGGGCAGCCTTTCCCCCTTCTATTTGGCCCCAGCTGGAAGGGGGCAGGTTACCCACAGCCCAGCACAGGTCTCCCGCCTTAGCTTCTCTAGGGAGTCTGGCTCCCTCTGACCCTCTAGACCTCACCAGCTGAGGATCAGAGCCCCGCGGCAGAAGCCAGGGCCAGGGGCATTGGGGGGTGGTTTGAGAGTGCAGCTCTGTATGGGGGCAGGACGGGCCCAGGAAAAGCTGCTCAGTGGAGACTGCAAAGAGATGGCAGAGTTAGGACAAGAGGGCCAGGCATGGTGGCTCACACCTGTAATCCCAGCACTTTGGGAGGCCGAGGTAGGGGGATAACCTGAGGCCAGGAGTTTGAGACCAGCCTGGCCAACATGGTGAAAACCTGTCTCTACTAAAAATACAATAATTAGCTGGACATGGTGACACCTATAATCCCAGCTACCTGGGGAACTGAGCTGGGAGAATTGCTTGAACCCAGAAGATGGAGGTTGCAGTGAGCTGAGATTGTGCCACTGCACTCCAGCCTGGGCAGCAGAGCAAGATTCCGTCTCAAAAAAAAAAAAAAGTCAGGACAAGAGGAGGAGGGAAGAGAAGGGAGCTTTGGGGCAGCAGCCAGGACCTTAAAGGCACAGAAGAGGAAGCTTGGATTTCCAATTCCAAAGGACATGAAGTCACACACCTTTATTTAACCTGCTCCAGGTGAGGCTGGGCTTTGTGTATTTTCCTTGTTTTCCTTTTCCTTGTGTTCAGGCTGTTGTAGAAACAGGTACACAGGGGCCCAGTGTGGCGCCCTGTTCTAGTTGCCTTCAGGAAGCATGGGGTGCCCTGGTTTCCTTGGCTTCGTGTCCCCCTTTCCTCCTGCCACCCCTGACTATGCACCCTACCTTGTCCCTCAGACCATCCTCCTGGAGGGTCCTCGCCAGGGCCTGTGTCCTTGCTAGTCTTTGGGGAGGAAGACTGGCTTGAAAGCCTGTCAGCTTAAGTTGCAAGGTGTAGGTGCCTGGGAGGGCATGTGCACGGCCCTCTTGACTGACCCATTCATGTTTTTCTTTTTTGACTCTGTTCTATGTTGTCCTGATGGAGGGGTAAGCCCCTGCCTTCTGCCTTTCCTGCCTTGGACTCTTGCAATTGGGCCAGATAAGAGGGTCCATGTGGTCTGAGAATTCAAGCAATTCAGGCCAGGCGTGGTGGCTCACACCTGTAATCCCAGCACTTTTGGAGGCCAAGGCGGGTGGGCCAGGAGTTCGAGACCAGCTTGGCCAACATAGTGAAACCCTGTCTCTACAAAAAATACAAAAGTTAGCCGGGCTTGGTGGTGCACGCCTGTAATCCTAGTTATTTGGGAGGCTGAGGCAAGAGAATCACTGGAACCCAGAAGAAGCAGGTTGCAGTGAGGAGGAGGTTGCTGTGAGCCGAGATTGTGTCCTTGGACTCCAGCCTGGGTGATAGAGCGAGACTATGTCTCCAAAAAAAAAAAAAAAAAAAATATATATATATATATATATATATATAAAACAAAAAACAAAACTTCCTCTTGATTTGCTTTTCTTGATCTTGCTTCTCAGAGGTAACACTGGGAAGGGTTAGGGTATACCTCTCCACACCTTTTTCTTTGATTTCTTTTTATTTTTTATTCTAAGTTCTGAGATACACGTGCAGAATGTGCAGGTTTGTTACACAGGTGTACGTGTGCCACGGTGGTTTACTGCACCTACTAACCCATTGTCTAGGTTTTAAGCCCCGCATGCATTAGGTATTTGTCCTAACGCTCTCCCTCCCCTTGTCCCCCATCCCCGACAGGCCCCGGTGTATGATGCTCACCTCACTGTGTCCGTGTGTTCTCATTGTTCAGCTCCTACTTATGAGTGAGAACACGCAGAGTTTGGTTTTCTGTTCCCGTCCACACCTTTTTCCTCTGTGCACGCAAGCACATGTATTTGCACATAAGTGTTTATTGTAACCTTTTTAAAAAATGAAAATGGAATAATGCTATATTTATTCTTTGGAGAAGCCTGCTTTTCAGGCAGCATGTCTTTGACATTGTCTCACGTTGGAACCTGGGTACCAGCTTCTTCTCCCAGCAGTTATTCTGACGTGTGGATGCACCATGCTTCGTTTAACCAGCCCTGCACTGATACGTCTTTGGGTGGTTTCTGCCTTTTCCCAATCACAGACGGTGTTCTGATGAATTTCCTTGCACACATCACTTGGTGCTCTGTGCCTGCGTTTCCGTGAGATGTTCCTGGAGGTGGGCTGTCTAGGTCAGAGGGGGATCTGTGCTCAATTTGCATCCTGTGCAAAATTCCATCCAGTCATCCGGCTCCCCAAGGGCTCACATGGTACTGTCCTCTGTAGACATCATCTTCTGCAGATGATGGCACGACCACCTCTCTTTCTTTTACTCACACCAGTCTGCACCCTGGTGTCCTGGGGGGGGGGGTCCAGCCCCTACCTGCTTGTCTGCCCCCACACCACAGTGCCCCCAGCCCCTGCTAACAGGGACTCTGGCTTCTGAGCTCTGGCAGACTGCTTCACTCTGGAGAAGTTTGCTTTCTCAAACATTCCTGGCAATGTTACTGCAAACCGTGAGGCCTGCGTTTGCCTTCTTCAGGCCTCAGTTTTCTCATAAGTAAAATGGGGATAATGTGATGCTACTGTCTGCATCCTAGAGCTGCCATGAGGGTTCAGTGAAATCACTTTTGAGAGCACGTTCACAGTGCCGGCCTTGTGCGCAGTTAGCACGTGTGGGGCAGGGCTGTTGCTGATACGTGGTTGACTGTCATTGCTAGACTGTGGCTTTACCAGGGGTGATGTCTTTAGTGCCAAGCCCAGAGCCACCCCTAGTACCTGCTGTGTTTATAGAGTGATTGAGTGTCAGGGTCAGAGACTGGGGCAATGGCAGCAGAAACAGAGGAAAGAAGTGGGGCTTCTAATAGTTCCTGCACCAGTGGCCCTTGAGATGAAGCCTTCTTGCCAAGGTCTGGGGCTGTGCTGTGTGTTCTAGGCCCGAGACTGGAAACTAGGCCTGGCTACAGACCCGGCTTAGCTGGGGAAGTGCAGGTCAGCATCCTGCTTCATTAGGACACCTCCAAGCCCAGCTTAGACGTGGATGCCAGGTGACCCCTGTTTACTCTGAACCCAGACAGAGGACAGGGAAGTGTTCAAGGGTGGGGACCCTCATCACAGCCCTTGAGTCTGTAAGGCGTATGGGTTTGTGCACGCGTGTGAGCACGGCCGTGTCTTCTCTGTGTTTCAAGCTCGAGGTTGTGTTTATGCAGGGTTAGGCTTGCCAAGTAAAATACAGGAGGTCCAATTAAACCTGAATTTCTCATCAACCTTTTTTTTTTTTTTTTGGTGCAAATATATCCCATGCAATATTTGGGACCTGCTTACCCCAAAAAATGATTTGTTGTTTATCTGAAATCCAACTTAAACTGGCATCCTGTCTTTTCACTTGCTACATATGAGAGTTCCGTGTGGGGGTTATCAGTGTGCATTTGTGAGTTCCCATGTGAAGGACTCTCTCCAAGTGTCTGTAGGTGCCAGGATGGAGATGGACAGAGAAGCTCCTCTTGGGCTGCTTTAGTGGCACCTAGAGGCTGTGGGGTTGGACACTTCAGCCCCAGGGGCCTGGGCAGCACTGTCCAGCACGTGCCTGCCCCTGTCTTCTCCACGGGGGCTGACTTCCCTGCCATCTCTCTCCAAATACGGTGGCAAGAGCTATCTCATCTGCCCCCATCTGGAGCTTGGCGTCCCAGCCAGACAAGAGGGCAAACAGTGTATAGATGGCTGCAAAGCTTTCCCCAGCTCCTTCTGCAAGGGGCCTGCAGATGAAAGGGAAGCCCTCATCCTCACCGCCTCCCCCTTCCAGAAAACCCAGGCAACAGCCACCTCTGAGTGCTGCTTTAGAAGCTTCTCCCTCCTGGTGATTAAACCACCCCAAACAATAAAGCACTGCATTTCCACCATAGGCTTGTTCACATGCACGCAGCCAGTTGTCTTGGATCCGCCCGTGTGCCTGATTCATCAGGGTGAGGGGTTCTCCTCTGAGGTGCTTGCAAAGAGCTGCTTAATTTTCATGTGAAAGACTCTCTGTAGAAACCAGGCCCAGCTTTGGAAGAAAGCCCTTTCTCCCCCTTTAGCAAATTCGGTGTCATTTTTTTTTCTTTCTTTTTTGAGATGGAGTTTCACTTTTGTTGCCCAGGCTGGATTGCAATGGTGCAATCTTAGTTCACTGCAGTCTCTGCCTCCCGGGTTCAAGCGATTCTCCTGCCTCAGCCTCCTGAGTAGCTGGGACTACAGGCACCCACAACCACACCTAGCTAATTTTTTTTTGTATTTTCAGTAGAGAGGGAGTTTCACCATGTTGGCCAGGCTGGTCTTGAACTCCTGACCTCAGGTGATCCACCTCGGCCTCCCAAAGTGCTGGGATTACAGGCATGAGCCACCATGCCTGGCTGGAATTCTGTATCACTCTGGATACTTATGACTTCAAGCATCCAGGACTCTGTCCTGAGTATCCTGAGCCTGAGGGTGTATGTGTGTCCAGCTGGCTTGGAGGTTGTCTACAGGCAGGTTGAACTTGGCCTCTGAGTCCATGGCAGCCTCATGTGGGAAATGCCACCAAGGAGCCTCATCGTGTGCTTTTAGGAGATAGTTTCTATTTAGTCATTGCTGAATCTGTTACAGACAGGGTCTCGATTTCTTGCAAGTCCTGTATGAGGTCGGTGCTGTGATTATCCACATGTTCACTTGCTCTCTCTGGCCTTTTTCAGGCTCTTGCACTTCCTTTGTTCTTTTCCTGCCACAGGGTCTTTGCACATCCTGCTCTTTCTGCCTGGAAAGGTTTTCCCTCTCCCTGCCTCTTCACCTGGTCATGGTCTCATCTGACAGTGGAGTCACTACATCCTCAGGGACACCTGGCCACACTGACTCAGTCACAGCAACCCCCTGTTACCTGCTTTCATGACACCAGGTGCCTCTCTGTGGTAGACACTAGCTCAGCTATGGCTTCCTATTTCTGTGCGTGTCATCCTTCCCCTTCAAGACTGTGGTCACCATAAGGGCCAGGGAAATGCCTGTTCTGATTCTCATTTGTGTCTCTGGTGTTTAGTATATGCTCACCTAGAATTTGATTAATGAATGACAGCATACCCATCTTACAGATGAGAAAGTTGAGGCTCGGGAACATTATGTAACTTGCTCAGTATTAGATAGTGATGGTTCAAAGCCATCTAGCTGGTCGCTGGGTGCACACTCTTAACCACTTCACTATGGTTCTTCTCTCATGGTAGCTCTCCAACAGCAGGAGTGAGAGACAACTTTAGGACAGGTGTAACTAGAATCTCAGGGGTTATCCTAGAAGGTGGTGTCAGGAACATGCTTGCCTATGGGCCTTCTTACTGTATTGCATAAAATACTCAGTTTTTGTGACTCACCTTTAGTAAGGACCTTAGCAATATTTGAAGCACAGTTGTCAATAGGAAAGGGTGGGTGTTTATACTTTTTTAAAAAGGAGTCTATATCATATTTATCTTGTGGTCTGCCATGCCCCCCGATCTTCTTCAGCTTCAGTTATGCAAAATTAACACTTCTTCTCTTGACTGCCTCTCTCTTACCTGTTAAGTTTCTTTTCTGTGTTTGAGATTGCTTAGAATTTTTCCCCATTACTACAGCCTGCTTCCCAACTGCATCCCCCACCCAGCTTGTTCTGGATTTTTTCAACAACAGCTCCAGCGTTTAGTGAGGGCTCAATTGAAGGAAAGCCTTGGAAAAGGATGTGTGATGAAAGGTGAAGATACCTAATGGGCAGGCAGTCATCAGGGTTAATTCAAAGGCTGGAAGAAGGGCTGACCTGGAGGACTGGAAATGTCTTTGAGCTGAAGGTCATGTGCAGATGGAACGAAGAGGGTGAGCCTTTTGGGGTGAACTGCAAGTATTTGATAATATCCCTGTCCCCATGGTTGGGGAAGTCTTGATAAACATCCTTAATGTGATGGAAGGATTAAGGAACCCCTGGCTCTACCTGCCCAGCATGACAGTAACGTGACACAGCCAAGTTATTGATTATTGGTTGCCCAGCTGTCATCAGCTCAACATTTTTGGTTAGTTATAGCTGCAATTTGCATTAGTTATCAATGCCAGTTTTGACTTTCCTAGTCAATAAAGTGTTCTGAGAGTGGTAACTAAGGCTGAGCACTACCCATAATCATGAGTATTACGGAGGCAAGCCCCCTTGCCCACCTACCTGCAGGTGATGACACACCCTAGGGAAATCACTCAGTTCTTTCGAGGGCCCCGAATAAATGCCCAACTCCATCTGTTCATCTGTCCGCCCATCCATCCAACCTGCCTTCCTTCCATCCGTCCATCCATCCATCCATCCATCCATCCATCCAGATATGCATACATCCATCCACCCACCTACCCATCTATCGACCCACCCACCCATCTATCCATCCAACCCACTCTCTTCCACCTAACTATCATCCACCTACCCACCCACCCACCCATCTATCCATCCACTCACCCATGCATCTATCCACCCATTCACTCGTCTAACCATCTATCCACCATTTATCCCTCCACCCCCTCACCCACTCGTCCATTTCTCCACCCACTCAGCCATCCCGTCACTGACTCAACCATCCATTCATTCATCCACCTGCCCGCCCAC
The DNA here is from genome assembly GCF_029289425.2 of Pan paniscus. Classification (NCBI taxonomy): domain Eukaryota; kingdom Metazoa; phylum Chordata; class Mammalia; order Primates; family Hominidae; genus Pan; species Pan paniscus. Next base: position 21,952,559 of record NC_073256.2, read on the forward strand.
CCATCTGTCCACCCATCCACCTATGTATCCATTCCTCTGCTTGTCCTTCTGTTCATTTGTTCCACAAAGACTCATTAACCACCTGCTAAATTCTGGGGAGGTACCTGCTCTAGTAATTGAGAACATGGTCTCTGGAATATGATTCCCTCGGCTCAAACTGAGCTGCCTCCTAGCTAGCTGCTTGGGTAAGTTATAGAAACTGTGCTTTGATTTTCTTATCTGAAAATTGGCTATTAATAGCTTCTACTCTTGCAGATATAATGAGGATTAAATAAGATGTCACATTAAAAGTGCATCGTCGACACTCAATAGAGATTAGGTTTTCCCATTCATTATTATTCTTGGCAGATGCTGCAGATAACGTGGAGAGCATACGAAAGACACATGTTTGAAAAAATAGTGAAATACAGGTGCTAAGTTCTGCAGTAGGGGAAGGTCAGAGAGCCATGGAGAGGGCCTAGCTCAATCCTGGAGCCTCAGAAAAATGTTCCCCATTGAATTCCTGTTTTAGCTGAGACTTATGGGATGGGTAGTAGTTGGAGATCCCAGACAGGATGTGACCGAGTTAGCCAGGGAAAAATTGGGTCCTGGCACCCATGGCAGAATTGATTGATCAGTTCTTCTGTCTCCTCTGTTTGGAAGTCTACTAGGTCTGGGAATGTCAAGTTGGGGAGGGTGCTGACAATGATCATGACCCTCACCTGTCCTTACATGTCCTCTGTGTATCTGCAAAGCCTTTGCCTCAGTCTCCTCTTTTGGAAAGTGGGATTGGAAACTACATCTGCTTCTCTCCCAGGACTGCTAGGAAGACAAGATTAGATGGCAGGTGAGAGCTCTTGGAAAATGCAAACATTCTACTATTTGAATGCAAAGTGTTCTTCTTTGCCTGTTATGTTTCCTAATCTGTGAAATCATACCGGACATCGAAGCTGTCTATTAAAAAAATAGCAAAGTGGCTGGCCATGGTGGCTCATGACTGTAATCCTAGCAATTTGAGAGGCTGAAGGGGGTGGATCATTTGAGGCCAGGAGTTCGATACCAGCCTGGCCAATATGCGAAACCCCATCTCTGCTAAAAATACAAAAATTAGCCAGATGTGGTGGCATCTGCCTGTAGTCCCAGCTACTCAGGAGGCTGAGACACAAGAATCATTTGAGCTCAGGAGGCAGAGGTTGCAGTGAGCCAAGATTGTACCACTACACTCCAGCCTGGGCAATGGAGTGAGGCTCTGTCTGAAAAAAGAAAAAAAAAAAAAGCAAAGTTAACACTTCGTCCATCTCTCCCCTGGGAGAGGCAATTTGTCAAAGATTGTTGTTGGATTTTACACACAGGGAAATCTAAGGAAGGTGTGGAAACCAGACCAGGACTCCAGAGTCTGGTCTCCCTGTTTGCAGGGTCTTAAAAGGGTGAGACACTTTGGGTTCTTTCTACAAGATTGCTTTTTTAAAAACAAACAAACAAACAAAGAACTCAAAAAAAAAAAAAAAAAAAAACAGCCCTGAGCTAAATATTCACAAGGGACCTTAGGCAATATCTGCAAACAAAACTGAGTGATGAGTGGAATCTGTCATCTTTACAACTAAGACAGCTCCAGAGTTGAAGCAAGTGGAAATATCTCTAGAGACAGAGATTTGGGCAGGTTTTGCCAGTTACAAGCTATGAGAACCCAGGTAGGTTTACCTCTCTGAGCTTCTGTGACCTTGTAAAATAAGATGCATTGTGCTAAACATGCAGGAGGAATCCCAGCATCCTCCTGTGCACAAGCCTGGTTTCTTCCCATCCTTTTTCTTGTTCTGCCTCTCTCACCCTCTCCAAGAGACGAATACGTTTGGACCCAGTAGCGGCCTATGTTTGCAATAGCTCGCAGGTGATTCTCATGCAGCCCGCCGGGAGTTTGAGATCAGACTGGCCAACATGGTGACACCCTGTCTTTACTAAAAATACAAAAATTAGCCAGGCATGATGGTGCATGCCTGTAATCCCAGCTACTCAGAAGGCTGAGGCAGGAGAATCACTTGAACATGGGAGGTGGAGTTTGCAGTGAGCTGAGGTTGCACCACTGCACTGCACTCCAGCCTGGGTGACAGAGCGAGACTCTGTCTCAAAAAATAAAAAAGTGTTTGTGAGGACACTGGGATTGATCTTGGGGATGTTGGGGGATGGAGGTACTTCATCTACTGAACAAAAACCATGGGATACCAATGCTAGAGGAAGAAGCGTCATCCTCAGTTTCTACTAACTCAACCACTCATGAGATGGGGGCTTGGTGTCCAAGAGAAGAGCCTCTTTTTAGGTCTTCAGCCTTGATCAAACCATTTCTGAATTCTTCATACACATATAATCAGGTGCTATGTGTGGTAGTGATTGGATCATCTTTCTGTCTTTTCCTGTGCTAGGAAGGAAAATACATGTACAGCCAACTTCCTTGAGGGTGTGTTCTTTTGCATCAGGGTTTCTCAAACTCTTGCCATTAAAACACCTGTAAGAGAATCATCCCGGGTGCTTGCTCACTCTGCATACAGACCCTTTAGAATCAGAGTCAGAATCCCTGGGGCTGGAACCACAAAATGAAATGACATTCCAATAAGTTTGTCATCACGTAAGAGAGAATACGTGAGTATTTGGATACCTATAATACAAAGTAGATTCAAAAAGAATGACTTGATTATTTTAAATGTTGTGTTTTAAAAAATTTAATACAGAAAAGGCTGGGTGCAGTGGCTCACACCTGTAATCCTAGCACTTTGAGAGGCCAAGGCAGGTGGATCATTTGAGGTCAGGAGTTCAAGATTAGCCTGGCCAACAAGGTGAAACCCCTTCTCTACTAAAACTACAAAAATTAGCCAGGTGGTAGTGGTGCGTGCCTGTAATCCCAGCTACAGGGGAGGCTGAGGCAGGAGAATCGCTTAAGCCTGGGCGGCGGAGGTTTGGTGAGCTGAGATCGTACCACTGCACTCCAATGTGGGTGATGATTGTTTAACCACCACCAAAATGGGTTCTGAGCCCAAATATTAATATGAAGGACATTGGTGACATTGTCTCAAAAAAATTAATGAATACAGAAAAGTACAAAAAGGGAGATAAGTCACCCCAAATCTCATGACCCCAAGAAATAAACCTCCTTAATATTAAGTGAACAGCATTCCTTGCTATGCACAAAGATGGCTAGAGACATGAACAGACATCACACAAAATGAGATTTTAAAAACAAGAAGTAGCACATTGAATGCTGTGTAGATTTATCAGAAGAAAAAGAAATGGAAGTGAAACTGAAGGAACTGGTCAACTCAGATAAATGTAGTTTTTCCTCACTAAAAATCAGTTTCTAGAACATCTAAGAAATCAAAGATGATGAAAAATATTGATGTTTTATAAATACGTAGGAATCTTTACAGTTGAGTGATCATCTCATGAAAAATTTTTACAGTCACTGCAAAAAAAGTCATTGCAAAATCTTTACTCCTTTTGCTTTTTGCCAGCACCGACATTGGCCTTTGCAGTCTCTTGACTTCCTTGTGCCCTTGCATTCCTTTTGCTGTTTTCTCGAGGTTGTCTTTGTCTCATGCCAGCCATGTCTTGTAAATCTATATTTGAGTTCATTTTTCTTTGCATAATTCAAAGAACCAGATAGCATGCAACAGCCCATTGTTTAACCACCACCAAAATTGGTTCTGAGTCCAAGTATTAATATGAAGATGACATCCATTGTGGTCTTGCACATTTTGTTGCCTTCCCGGGGTGAAGGACATTAGTGACCATTTGTTTCCTCTGGAGCGGTCGGTTGGTCATGAACTTCCTGGTCCAGATAGTTACCGTGTCATTCATCATGGTGGTTGATCCTCAGGTAGTTAGGGAGGAAAATAAACAAGAAATTATATGTTTAAAACCACGTTTCAATTTTAGACCTGATTAATTGACTTAATAAAGGGCATTAGCACTTCTACTTCCTACAGTCCCTCCCTTTACCTCTGGAAACTAGTTATTTCTAGATTGTTTTATGTTGTTAAGGTTGACCACCCTTTCTTTCTGTTCTGCAATCATAGTCCTATTTTTAAGTGGATTCACCTCTCATCACTAGCCTTTTGTCATGGTCATTCAATTCACAAGTTGCTTATTTTTTAAATTTCTTGGCTGACTAAATTTTATTATGAAGGCTTTTTTTTTTTTTAAAGAGCTCAGAAATACTGTATTCTCTAAGTTCTTGAACATGTGATAGTGTCTTTTGCCTATTTTGATTAGGCAATAATTTAGCTGGCTATAAAATTCTTGGATTATACTCTATTTCCCTTAGAAATTATAGGCACCTGTCCACTGACTTATTTCATTGTGCTTTCTTTTTTTTTTTTTTTTTGTTTTTTTTGAGATGGAGTCTCACTCTGTCACCCAGGCTGGAGCGCAGTGGCGCCACCTCAGCTCATTGCAAGCTCTGCCTCCTGGGTTCACGCCATTCTCCTGCCTCAGCCTCCCGAGTAGTTGGGACTACAGGCACCCGCCACCACACCTGGCTAATTTTTTGTATTTTTAGTAGAGATGGGGTTTCACCGTGTTAGCCAAAATGGTCTCGATCTCCTGACCTCGTGATCCACCAGCCTTGGCCTCCCAAAGTGCTGGGATTACAGGTGTGAGCCACCGTATGAGCCCAGCCTCATTGTGCTTTCCACTAACCCCTTTTCCCTGGCCTCTTCCATCTTGTCTTCTTCTCTCCCAGTAGTTTCTTCATGAAGAGGCCATGTGGTATATTCCATGAGATATTTCACACTCAAAGATGACTTCTTTTATACTCTTTTGATAATTTGTCTAGGAATCTCTGCCTTGATTTATAAGGGAGTGTGTAATAAATACAGTAAAAGAGAAACACACAAAGTATTTTGAGACATCAGCGAAGGGAGAAACCAATTATATTAATATTTGGGGTTATATCAGGGAAGGCTTAGTTAAGAGGTGACATTTGAGCTAAGCCTTGAAATAAGGGAAGGATTTGGCGATGCAGTAATGGTGAGAGAGTAGAAGCAAGGCATGAGGGGTTAATGTTATGTATCAATTTGACTGGGTTGTGGGGTGCCCAGATATTTGGCTACACATTATTCTGGGTGTGTCTCTGAGGTATTCTGGATGAGGATAACATTTAATTGGTAGACTGAATAAAGCAGATTGTCCTCCCCAATGTGGGTGAGCCTCATCCAATCCATTGAAGGCCTGAACAAAACAAAAAGGTAGAGTCACAGAGAATTTGCTCTTTTTACCTGATTATATTTGAGTTGGGACATCAGTCTTCTCCTGACTTTAGATATGGAACTATATCATTGGCTGTCCTGGGTCTCCAGCTTGCTGGCTGCAGACTCCAGGACTCCTTAGCCTCCATAACCATGTGAGCTATCCCCTATAACAAATCAATCTGTCTATCTCTATGTGTATAGCTCTACCTCTATCTCTCTGCTCTTTGGAGAACGTAGAGTAATACACAAGGTTATATTAGAGAAGAGGATGACCCAAGGAAAAGCATGGAGGCAGAAAAGTGTGAAGAGGGTTTGGGAAGACTGGGGTCCTGATGGGGAGTTGATTTCACTGTGTGTAGCATGGAGAATCCTTGAAAATATTCAAGAGGTGAAAATTGTATTTGTGGAAGAACACCAGGAGTATGTGAAAAGAAAAATACTCCCTCCATTTTAACTCCACTGAAGGGGGCATCATAGGGATGCACTGGGCACATGGTTTGGAGGGCAGTTGAGGCCATATCTGGAGGATCTTTACTTCTCGGCTGAGTCTGAAGTTCTCTTTCTGGGGAGTGGGAGATCATTACAAATCTTTGAGCTGCACTCAAGAGATGATTTTGCTAACAATGGCAGGGCGACGGTGCTGGTGGTGGTGGTGGGAAGCTGGTAGCATGAATTCTAATTGGGCTTCTGTTATTCTAGCCGAGGAAGATGGGGAATGGACTTTCAGTAGAATAATACAGATCTGGGAATCAACTGCATGGAGGAGGTAGTTACAGGTGATGAGATGATTCAGGGACAAAGTTTGGTAAAGGAGAAAAGATACTAGGCTGGTAAAAAAAAATAATTGTTATTTTTGCCATTACTTTTAATGGCAAAATCCGCAATTACTTTTGCACCAACCTAATAGGATGCAAACTTCGGAGCCATCTGCATCAGAGGGTTTGATGAAGATCAACAAACTTTGGGAACACAGGAAAGGAGCGGAGAGGGTAATGACTTGAGGGCATAGCAGGGATGATCAAGGTTTTTCTTGTTAGCATGTGGAGACTTAAGCATGAGTATATGTTAAACACCTGGCACATACATGGTAAAAAATATGAATGAAATGATGAGTGAAGCTGGTGAGTCATGAGAGTTCCAAGGGAACGGGAAATAAAGGGAGGTCTCAGATAAGGCACAAGTGGAGAAGGTAGCTTGGGAAAGGAGAAGGATGCTTCTCCTTATAAGATGGGAAAGGCAGAGGAAGAGGGTCAAGATACAGTGATCTAGGGGTGAGATGGAAGTGAGTTGAGAGAACTCAACTCTGGGCTCTGAAACCCCTAGGGATGGGTTTGGGGGGCTTTGAGATATGGAAGAGGTTTAAAGTCTATTGTTATAGCAAATATGGTTTGGAATTTATTTGTGATGCTTAAAAATATTGCTGAACAGAAGTGAAGTCTACCCTACAATTGGATGGTGAGATTATTTAGTGGAACTACCAGATCCCTGTTGTGATTCTTTCCAGTATCATTCAGCAGCCCTTGGTCAGTTGCGAGGCAAGTCATCAATGGGATATGGAGATTTTCCAGGTGGGTGTGGTTGAAGGCAGGGAAGAACGCGTTTAGGACCACATTACAAGAAGGTGACTGTAAGGTCCAGGCTGAGCAGGAAGGTAAAGCAAGAAGGAAACATGAGGTTGTGAAGAGAAGTTTAGAGGGATGAGGAGGCAGGAGAGGTGAACAGTTGCAGGATGTAGCTAGAGTGGCGATGTTAGATCTTGGGTCCAGAGAGCTTTACAGTGATGACGAAGATCAAAGGGCATTAGAATCAAGCGATAAAGAGCCACTGTTTGATGTTGGGATGTAAGGGTGCTGCAGGTGGATGTCTGCACATTGATGGTGAGAATGTGGTCACCCTGGCCTTGCTGGGTCTTTGCTAAGGAGAGTGTGCTCTATTCTGGGGGCCGTTTTCATCACCTGATTAGAGCAGTGGTCCCCAAATGGTGTTCTTTGGACCATCTGTATAAAATGTTCATAGGTCAAGGATAAAATGGAAAAACAGAGAAAATGTCACAGAAATGTGCCCATTGGTGAAAGACAACCAGCTGTCCTTTATGGAGGATTGTTCTTTATTCTCAAAATGTATATATTCTATTCTATTAAAACATTTTTGTATTTGCACTTTTTTCTCTTTTATGAAATGCCATGGGGTAGAAATTTGTAATGTATCCAGTTCTTCTGTCTCCATGCATTGCAGTGTGGTGGGGGAGGGGAAGTGGCCAGTACTGGCCAACAGGCTGGGGGCAGAGGTGCAGTGTGAGACTTCTAGCCTGGAGCATTTAATTCTTAGTACAGGACTCTCTAGCATTCTTCTCCCTCTGTTCCCTGCTTGGTGATCCTCAAGGTAATGCACCCCCCATTAGCCTTAGTCTTAGGGTGAGTTTGATGGAAAACAGAGCACCCCACACTTACCTGCAAATGTAGCATGAGTGAGAAAAACAACTTCTGATGTTTGAATTTACCAAGATTTAGGAGTTGTTATTGCAGCAAAATCTAACCTATTCTGACCAATCATGGTGGAATTTCTGTGTGTGTGTGTGTGTGTGTGTGTGTGTGTGTGTGTGTGAAACTGGTAGTTTAAAAAAGTTCCTTCTTACCGAAAAGAAAAAATGGCAACCTTATGTTGGTTCTCAAATTAAAAAATATTTTTACTGGTTTATAAAATAGAAAAATCTGAGAATCCATAGCTTAGAGAACTACAGTGTGGGATGTCCGTAAAGACCATGTTATTTTATCAGCTCCTAACACCACTTTATAGAAGCTTAGCCAATACTTGGGCTATTTCAGTCTTTCCCATTCCACATTCCATGGACTCTTGAAGAGATATTGATGAAATGGAACAGCCATGAACCACCCTAACTCAATCCTAGTGGCAGAATCCCCCCTTTTGCTGCAGAATAAGCTTCTTGCTACAGTGATACTTGAACCCCTTAGATATATTCTGTATTAATTATATTAAAACACGACCAATGCTTTTGCTTTGTTGTCCCCCAAATTAAACACCTTAATCATGAGAACCCAGATAATTGGATTTAGTGTGACTGATTCCCAACTTTCAGTAAGAACATAATTAGATTATATTTTTCTCCAATTCAGATAAAAGAAAATTGACAATAAAATGTTGATCAATACGTGTAGCTCAGGAGGTAGAGCCTGCTTTGAGATGCAGAAGTGTTTGTTTTTTTATATCTATATTCTTGAGTAAAGAAAAAAATCCATCTCTCTTTCCTAGAGGGGAAGACTTTCAGAGCTGGGCTTGGCAACAGCCTATCAGAGGCTGAATTAAACCAATAGGTACCTCCCTGGAGTGAATGGTATATTTCTCCTGTTCGGAGGACTGTGCTTTTGTGGTAGAGTTTGCTTTCTGTCTTGGTCTCCGGATGTGTGTATCTGTGGGTGGATGTCTGCATGTAAATGGCAGTGTATACCTGTGTGGGTGTGTACAAAATTCCCATGTGAATCTCAGCTTTGTGGGGATCTCCAGGTGTTGAGCCTAGCAGATGCCACTTGAAGAAAAATCACTTGAAAATGAGACAGAAAGAATGGAAACTAAATCCTAGCTCTAAAGGCACCAGGCTGACTAAAAAAAAAAAAAAAAAAAACTCTGGATTTTCTTTGTTTTGGACTCTACCTGCCTCGACATGACATTTCTGTTTCCTGTGCAATGATCAGAATGAAGGAAATCCTCAGCACGAAAGAGCAGATACTGTGTGATTCTGTGTATGTCAGGGTTTCAGCTGTGGCACTGCTGACATTTTGGCTCAGCAATTTCTCTGTTCTATGTGTGGGGGTTTCCTGTGCATTTTAGGATGTTGAGCGGCATCCCCGGATCCCTGGACTCACTGGATGCAGTAACACAACTCCTCCCAAGTAGACACAACCCCCAGTGTCTCCAGATATTGTCTAATGTCCCCAGGGGGCAAAATAGCCCCCATCTGAGAACTGCTGCTTTCATAAAATACAATGTCAGGTGAAATAAGTGGAGGCTGTTTGTAGTCAGGGGTTTGTAGAGATGGAAGAGACCCCAGGAATATCCTGGAAGGGGCTGTAATGTTCTGTTTCTTGAATTGGGTGTCGATAATATGGAGGTATTCAGTTTTTTGTTTTTTTTTTTTTTGTTTTTGAGGCAGGATCTTGCTCTGTCACCCAGAAGGAGCACAGTGGCACCATCATGGCTCACTGCAGCCTCTGCCTCCTGGGCTCAAGCAATCCTTCCACCTCAGCCCTCCCCAGTAGCTGGGGCTGCAAGCATGTGCCACAACTGTTGCCTAATTTTTCATTTATTTTTTGTAGAGAGGGTTGTCTCACTATGTTGCCCAGGCTGGTCTCAAGCTCCGGGGCTCAAGCAATCTTGTCATCTCGGCCTCCCAAAGTGCTGGGATGGCAGGCATGAGCCACTGCGTCTGGCCAGTATGTTCAGTTTGTAAGAAAAGTACTGTGTTGACCTCTTCTATGTGCACATTTCTTTAAGTAATAATTCAATAAAGCATTTAGAAAAATTGGTGATAATAGGAGTGATTTGTAGAGTGATTGGCATGAAAGCTGATCACCTTAATTTGAACTACTCTGAAATGAGCACCAGGGGCCACCAAGAGGACCCTTTCAAGGTGTCATAGCCAAGGAGAGGAGTGTGTTGTGTACATCTCTGCATAAAGGATTTGCTGGTTACATGGAAGGATGAAGTCTCCTTCTGAGGACAGAGGCAGCAAGGCAAGTGGAAGCTCAAAGCATTGAGCTTTCTAAGTGGACTTTGCTTAAATCTTGTGAATGACTCATGCTCTTAACATATACTCATGTACATATTGTCCATATAAACATTAATTCTGTAACAAGGCTCACACATAAGGGTTTTTTTTTTTTTTTCTTTGGGACAGTCTTGCTTTATTGCCCAGGCTAGAGTACAGTGGCATAGTCTTGACTCACCGCAACCTCCGCCTCCTGGGTTCAAGCAATGCTTGTGTCTCAGGCCCCCGAGTAGCTGGGACTACAGGTGCACAACACCATGCCTGGCTAATTTTTGTATTTTTAGTAGAGAGGGGGTTTCACCACGTTGGCCAGGCTGGTCGCAAACTCCTGACCTCAAGTGATCTGCCCACCTCAGCCTCCTAAAGTGTTGGGATTACAGGTGTGAGCCACTGCACCTGGGCCCACACATAAGGTTTGAGTTGAGATAGAGAAAACTCTGGCAGGACTGAGGGATTGGGCCACTGTCTCTGGGTAATGTGCACAATTTCTGGAATCTTCTCTACTTCCAGAGTTCCCACTTTCTATTTGTCTCCTGTTTATTCAACAAACTTGTATGGAACCACAGTGTGTCTAGAACTTGCCAGGTGTGGAGGATAAAAAGATGATTGAGGTTGGGCATGGTGGCTCATGCCTGTAATCCCAGCACTTTGGGAGGCCAAGGCAGGGAGATCACTTGAGGTCAGGAGTCTGAGGACAACCTGGCCAACATGATGAAACATCTCTACTAAAAATACAAAAATTAGGCAGACATGGTCGCATGCACATGTAGTCCTAGCTCCTTGGGAAGCTGAGGCAGAAGAATCGCTTGAATCCAGGAGTCAGATGTTGCAGAGAGCTGAGATCACACCGCTGCATTCCAGCCTGGGAGACAGAGCGAGATTCCATGTCAAAAAAAAAGATGACTGAGATACAGACTCCATCAGGGTTGACTCTAACACAAATTAGGTAAGGGCCCAAGGTCTGGCTGGGCAAGCAGCTTGATCGGCTTCATACTGCATCCTCTACTAGAATGAAGAACACTTTTTTCTTTACCCATGAAAATGTTTTGTGCTTCATACCTACAGGTGCAATTTGTGTTAATTCTGCAAAATTTGTCGCATAACTCTGCCTGTATTCTTAGCATTTTTCCTTTGAGAGATTTCTCAGCACATCATCTTTGGACTATGTGGAATTGGAAATTTACTTAGAGTCAGCAACAAGTACTGGAAAGTCAGTTCTTAGTCAAGAGTTAGGTTTTCAAAGATAGTGGATAAAATAAATTAGTACAGTCAAGATTATACATGCAAATCCCCTCATCATTCATAAAGTTTAGCCGTCAGTCTTACCGTGGCTCACCAGGTCCAATCCATACTTCTTCCTCCATGATTGGAGCAGAGGGTGATTTTTTTTTATGAGCAACTGATGAAGTCATTTAGAGACTATTTGCAGTAGGAGCCATGTGTACTACAGACCAATCAATGTGCCCTCATGGCTCCATTTCTGCCTCTCTTCCTCTTTGTTCTTGCCAAGTACCCAGAGTTCATTTTCCATAGATTGAAAGAGCCCAAGTTGGGCCTATATCTAGGAGTACAATTGCTGGGTTATTTGGTAACTCTATGTAGAATTGTTTGGGAAGTTGTTAAACTGTTTCTCACAGTGGCTACACCATTTTAATTCCCACCAGCAGTGGATGAAGGTTCTAGTTTCTCTGCATCCTCACCAACACTTGTTATTTTCTGTATTTTTTTTTTTTTTTTTGAGATGAAGCCTTGCTTTGTCGCCCAGGCTGGAGTGCAGTGGCACAATCTTGGCTCACTGCAACTTCTGCCTCCCAGATTCAAGTTACTCTCCTGCCTCAGCCTCCCGAATAGCTGGGATTATAGGCACCCACCACCTTGCCTGGGTAATTTTTGTATTTTTTTAGTACAGACAGGGTTTCACCATGTTGGCCAGGCTGGTCTCAAACTTCTGGCCTCAGGTGATCCACCTGCCTCGGTCTCCCAAAGTGCTGGGATTACAGGCATGAGCCACCGCACCAGGCCAATTTTCTGTATCTTTGATTCCAGCCATCCTTATGGGTGTGAAGTGGTATCTCATTGTGGTTTTGATTTCTGTTTCCCTGATGATGAATTTCATTGAGCATCTTTTCATGTGCTTATTGGCCACTTGTATGTCTTCCTTGGAGATGTGCCATATTTTCATATTCAAAAATGAAAGCACAGGTCCACACAAAAATTTGTACATGAATAATTACAGTAGCATCACTCCTAATAACCCAAAGAGGGAATTAATCCAAATGCCCACACCAGATGAAGAGGTACACCGAATGTTGTCTACCCAAATGGTGGAATATTATTTGATCACAAAAAGGAGCAAAGTACATATGCTACGGCGTGGATGAACCTTCAAAACAGATGAAAGATCACATTCTACATGATTTCATTCAGATGGTAATCTATAGAAATAGGAAGTCGATTAGTGGTTGCTTAGGACTGGTAGGGGCATGGGAGAATGGGGGTGTTAGCTAAAGCGTATGAGGTTTCTTTTTGAGGTCATGAAATGTTCTAAGATTGACTGGTAATGTTTTTGTATATCTCTGAATATATTAAAAACCATTGAAATGTAAAAAATGCAAAGAAAAAACAGCCCAGGTTGCAATTTTATTCAACACTTGATTGGCTTTAAAAATAGATTCCAGGCTGGGCATGGTGGCTCACACCTGAAATCCCAGTGCTTTGGGAGGCTGTGGTGGGAGGATTGCTTGAGGCCAGGAGTTCCAGGCCAGCCTTGGCAACATGGCAAGACCCTGTCTGTACAAAAAAAGAAAAAATAAATAGCAGCTGGGTGCAGTAGCTCACACCTGTAATCCCAGCACTTTGGGAAGCTGAGGCGGGCAGATCACCTGACATCAGGAGTTCAAGACCAGCGTGGCCAACATAGTGAAACCCCATCTCTACCAAAAATATAAAATTTAGCCTTTTGGTTCTCTAAGCAGCACTATGGCGTTTGTTAGGAACAAGTGCCTTATGAAAGGTGGCAAAAAGGGAGTTAAGAAGAAAGTAGTTGATCCATATTCTAAGAAAGATAAGTATGATGTGAAAGCACCTCCTATGTTCAATATAAGAAATATTGGAAAGACTTGGTCACCAGGACCCAAGGAACCCAAATTGCATCTGATGGTCCCAAGGGTCTTGTGTTTGAAGTGAGTCTTGCTGATTTGCAGAATAATCAAATTGCATTTAGAAAATTCAAGCTGATTACTGAAGATGTTCAGGGCAAAAACTGCCTGACTGTCTTCTATGGCATGGGTCTTACCTGTGACAAAATATGTTCCATGGCTGAAAAATGTTGAACAATGATTGAAGCTCATGTTGATGTCAAGACGACGATGGTTACTTCTTTCATCTGTTTTGTGTTGGTTTTACTAAAAAACGCAACAATCAGATACGGAAGACCTCTTATGCTCAGCACCAACAGTCTGCCAACTCCAGAAGAAGATGATGGAAATCATGACCTGAGAGGTGCAGACAAATGACTTGAAAGAAGTGGTCAGTAAATTGATTCCAGACAACATTAGAAAAGATGTAGAAAAGGCTTGCCAATGTATCCTCTCCATGATGTCTTCATTAGAAAAGTAAAAATGCTGGAGAACCCTGGGTTTGAAAGGCATGGAGCTTCATGGTGAAGGTAGTAGTTCTGGAAAACCCACTAGGGATGAGACACATGCTAAAGTTGAATGAGCTGATGGATATGAACCACCAGTCCAAGAATCTGTTTAAAGTTCAGACTTATAATAGTGGCAAATAGAAAGTCCTACTTGTGAGAAACAAACAATGAACAACAGTGAAAAAAGCAAAATGAGCCTGGTGTGGTGGTGCATGCCTGTGATCCTAGCTACTCAGGAGGCTGAGGCACGAGAATCACTTGAACCCGGAGACAGAGGTTGCAGTGAGCCAAGATTGCACCATTGCACTCCAGCCTGGGAAACAGAGTGAGATTCTCTCCAAAAAAAAAAAAAAAAAAAAAAGGATCTGGGCTTGGTGGCATTCAGCTGTAGTCTCAGCTACTCTGAAGGCTGAGGTGGGAGGATGGCTTGAGGCCAGGAGTAATTTGAGGCTGCAGTGAACTATGATTGTGACACTGTACTCCAGCCTGGACTGCAGAGCAAGACCCTATCTCTTACACATACATACATACACACACACATGCATACATACCCAGGCTCTACCTCCGGTGATTCTGACTCAGTAGGGTGGGGTATCCCCTAGGGATCCTGCTGTTCAGCCTGGTCTGGGATCCACTTTTCACTGGGAACTGAGACACTGGCTGTGAGCCTTTCTGTCCTGTGATGTAGAGGTCATGGCGACGCAGGTTCAAGCTTAAGGAGAACTGACTGCTTTAGGTATTGTTCTGAACATCATCTCTTACTCTCACAGCAACATCCTTAGAAGGTCGATGTGTCCCCACTCTACAGATGAGCAACTGAGGTTTCAGAGGAGTTTAGCTTGTTCAAAACTTATTCTTCCTATTGGAAACTTTGTACCCTTTGACCAGTGTCTCCTATCCCCTACCTTTCCTCCACCCCAGCCCCAGATAACCACTGTCCTACTCTCTATTTCTGTGAGTTCAACTTCTTTAGATTCCACATATAATAAAATCATGCAGTATTTGTCTTTCTGTGCCTGGCTTATTTCACTCAACACAATGTCTTTCAGATTCATCTATGTTGTTGAAAATGACAGGATTTCTTTTCTTTTAAGGGTTAATAGTATTCCGTTGTGTGCATATAGTACATTTGCTTTATCCTTTCATCCATTGATGGACACTTAGGTTGATTCTATATCTTGGGTATTGTGAATAGTGCTGCAGTGAACATAGGAATGTAGGGATCCCATCGACATATTGATTTCGATTTTTTTTTTTTTTTTTGTCTATACCCAGAATTTGGGTTGCTGGATTATATGCTTTGAAATCTATAGCACAGCAGTGTGACTATAGTCAATAATAATGTATCTTTCAAAATAACTAAGAGGGTACATTTCAAATGTCTCATCATAAAAATTGTCAGTAAATGAGGGGATGGACATGTTAATTAGTTTGATCTAATCATCCCACATTGTATACACATATCAAAACATCACGTAAATGTGTACAATTATGATTTGTCAATTAAAATAACATTAGTTAAAAAAATAAGTAACTTGTTCAAAGCCCCAGTTGGGATTGATGGAGCCGGGACATGCACCAAAGCTGTTGCTCTCAGGCCCGCAGAGTCCTTGGTCCACGAATGTTGAAGCCCTACCTGAGATTTCTACTGAGATCAGTGTAGGGATTCAACGTCTCAGAATCATCCCATCCTCCAGGGCCCACAAGTCCATGACTGCTGCCTCTACCCCCGACCCTACTGACCTGAAATGTGGCCCCTGCTTTCATTTCCAGGAGCATACAACACTTACACCAAGCATTGATGGGTTTTGTTGACTTCATTTGAGATGTGGGGCCGTGGAGAGGGTCCCATGATCCTTGCTTGGTGTTGGCCAACTCATTGACTTCTCTCATTTGACTTTACCCTGCCCTTTTCTACTCACCTCCTCTGTCATGGATTGCTCTGGGAATTCTGAGCCCTAGTTCCTTTATTTTGCAGATAACCTGCACTCTTCTCTGCAATGAATCCCAAAAGTATGTAGTTGAGCTGACTGCAAGGTGCTTGACACGCAAGAGATTCCACAAATGGGATTTGGCCTCTGGAAAGTGGTGGTAGTTCCAGATTTATGTGGATGTTACTTTGTATTTCCCTATAAAATATATTCTTTAAACTATCAAGCTCTTGGCTCCTGGATGCAGTCCTTTGCTGGTGGCAGTGGGCTGGGTACTGCCTCCGGGGAGAAATGCTACCCACTTAGAGAAAGAGAAAATGGTTCTCTTTAAGAGGCAGAGGGAGGTTTCCAGTGCCAGTTTGTTTGGAAGCAAAATGTCTGTTGTATTAAAATTGCCCAAACTTGGGCTGGTGCCTTGTGTGTTTAGAGCTCAAAGCCACGATTGTTTTCTTTTTTTTTTTGGTGGTCGGTTTTCCATCCTATTGCTTGGCAGGTTTCTGCTAATAGCTTCGACCTCAAGAGTGCCAATATACAGACACTAATATCACCTACTATGTGTCAGTCTGTAGTGCCTACTATGTGCCAGGCATTGGAGATAATATAATGATGAACAAGATAAACATGGCACTTGGAAAAGAGAGTCTAGTTCCCACTCTCAGCCCACCCCAAAGAGAGGCCAGAATTGGGCTTCCAAAGATCTCAGATGTCCTTGCATCATCTCCCTGAAAAGGGCGGGTGAAGCTTTGGTGTCTGAAGAGAATTTGGCTGGACAATCCCCCAGGTTTGGAACGATGGGAAGGAGCTGCCATCTGTGTTTAAGGTGAGAAGCAGAGGAGTGGCTTGATATCAGAGGATGCCAAGATGAAGAGAAGGTTTTGTCAGTTCCTATGCATAGTGGAGACCTGTTACAGTGAGGGTCCCTGGGGCTGAGCCTGTGGGTCGGTGGAATGATGCTGTGAGGATGGTCTTGTTATAGCATGTGGCCCAAAGAATGTTGACGGATCATGAGCAGCTGGAAGAATGGAGAGTTCGGGGGATGTAGTTCCTACCTGGCTTTCCAACAGTGTGTAAGCCCAGAATTCTTACATAAGCCCATGGAGAAGGGAAAGGAATGCTGGTAACGACAAGATTGCATTCTCCACCTGCCAGGCATCCAGGGACTCAGAGCAGATTTAAGTGAAGTTACAGAAATAGGAATGCGACATTTCCTAAATTCGGGTGTGCTGGAGCAAAATGGATTCTCTCTCTAGTTTGTGGGGAAGGAGAATGCTAACAGACAAGACTCCAGGTTTTAGGTCTTAAACCTGGTGCCTAGAAATGCATTTTCTACTGGATGCAGACAGAAGCTCCATATAGACATATCCATCGCTGCATCTCTCATGCCTTGTGTTCTCCCTAATTTTCCCTTTTTAACCCACAGAGGAAGAAAGTTCCAGTATCACTTCTGGCGTCTCAAGACTGAGTTAAGTGGCCAGGTGGGGTTATTCATGCCTGTAATCTCATACTGAAGGGGTGGCCTGCCCGTCCACACCTGTGGGTATTTCTAGTCAGGTAGGATGAGAGACAGAAAAGAAATAAGACACAGAGACAAAGTATAGAGAAACAACAGTGAGCCCAGGGAACCGGCGCTCAGCATACCAAGGACCTGCACTGGGACCCGTCTCTGAGTTCCCTCAGTTTTTATTGATTATTATCTTCATTATTTCAGCAAAAGGGAATGTAGTAGGAGGGCAGGGTGATAATAAGGAGAAGGTCAGCAACAAATATGTGAGCAAAAGAATCTATGTCATAATGAAGTTCAAGGGAAGGTACTATGACTGGACATGCACGTAAGCCAGATTTATGTTTCTCTCCACCCAAACATCTCAGTGGAGTAAAGAATAACAAGGCAGCATTGCCGTAAACATGTCTCGCCTCCCACCATAGGGCGGTTTCTCCCATCTCAGAATTGAACAAATGTACAGTTGGGTGTTATATAGAGACATTCAGTTCCCAGGGGCAGGCAGGAGACAGTGGCCTTCATCTTTCTCAACTGCAAGAGGCTTTCCTCTTTGACTAATCCACCTCAGCACAGACCATTTATGGGTGTTGGGCTGGAGGACGGTCAGGTCTTTCTCATCTCACGAGGCCATATTTCAGACTATCACATTGGGAGAAACCTTGGACAATACCCAGCTTTCAAGGGCAGAGGTCCCTGTGGCTTTCCACAGTGCACTGTGCCCCTGGTTTATTGAGACTAGAGAATGGCGATGACTTTTACCAAATATACTGCTTGCAAACATTTTGTTAACAAGGCACGTCCTGCACAGCCCTACATCCCTTAAACCTTGATTTCATACAACACATGTTTTTGTGAGCTCCAGGTTGGGTCGAAGTGGTTGGGGCAAAGTGGCTGGGGCAAAGCTACAGATTAACAACATCTCAGCAAAGCAATTGTTTAAAGTACAGGTCTTTTTCAAAATGGAGTCTCTTTTGTCTTCCCTTTCTATGTAGACACAGTAACAGTCTGATCTCTCTTTCTTTTCCCTACATATCCCCCATCCCCCTTTTCGTTTTGACAAAACCAGCATCATCATCATTGCCCCTTCTCTCTGGTCGCTGTCTCTCTGGAGCTGCTGGATACACCTGTAGAATAACAATAGAAAAGACAGACATACAAGGATTAATACAAAATTTGCAATAGTGGAATTTCCGGTGGTTTTCACCCAAGTGACGGGGCAAGAGGACGGTGTGGGTGCTGCGGCACCCGGGCAGTCTCCCACCTCCTTTGTGTCTTAGTTGCTGTTTCTCATAGTTTTCAGTCTTTCTCCTCACCTGCTGACTCGCGCCTTTTATCTCTTTGTCTCCCTTCTCTTATGGTCTCTCTCTCTCTCTTTTACACTATCTCTCTCCCCAGTCTCACTTTCTGTGTCTGTCTCTGATCTCTGTCTCTTTTTCTTTCCCTTCCTCTCCCTGGCTCTCCACATGTGCCGTTTTCTTGGTGGATGGCAACTTCATCTGTTCTGATATCACCATTTTGTTCGCCCTGCGAGTCGATGATGCTCGATTGCGGGTTTTCTGCCTCTGCGGAGGCACTTTCATTTGCATCTCTGATGGGTTCATTGTAGAACTTCAAATGTCTAGTGGGTATCCAAACAGGAAGCTGATTTTCTCCTGGTGAAACACGAGCAAAACCTCTCCCCCATGGTATCACCTTACCTATTTCCCACGTTTTGTTTTTGTTGTCTTTCCACCAAATCAGTTTTCCCTCATGTGGGCTGTTCTTTTCACCAGTAAAATGTTCTGCAGAAGTAGTGGTCTGATTTCTATATATGTTTAGAAAATTTAAAGTATAGAGTGTTATATTAAGTTGCATCTGGGGAGTGTTATACTCCTTACTGTCTTTTTCCTTTTTTTGTTTAACCAATTGAGCTTTGAGTGTTCTAAGCAGGACAGGTAGGATCTGCGTCTGGCACAGCCAGCCAGGTCTCCTTACCCTCTGCTTCCCTTTCTGCCTGTGACTGAATGGATATGTCAGGGTCTAGTAGGGGATCCAGGAAGAGGAAGCCTCATTAACTTCTATTCTGCAGCAATTGATGGCCACCCAACTTGAACAGTGGGGTTTTGTCACCTCATGTACTAAGACCAGAGATAGCTGATGCCAAGGTTGGCTAAATTAGTAGCTTGAGATGTTAGGTTTTTCTTTTGAGGTTTCTATGCTGCTATTGTCTTCTGCTCTTGGTCACAGAGGCTGCCACAATCCGCATGTCAAGTCCTCATGTGACAATATCCAGAGACAGCAAGGAAGAGGTACAGTGTATTCCTGCATGTTTCTTAAAAAAATGTTTTTGATAGAGAATAATTGTACACATTTATGGGGTCCATGTGAGATTCTGGTACATGCATGCAATGTGTAATGATCATATCAGGGTCTTTAGGATATTAATCTCCTCAAACATTGATCATTTCTTTGTGTTGCGAATATTTCACATCTTATTGCTATTTAGAAATATACAATAAATCCATTTATCAGGATACAAAATCTTTGTACACAAATCAGTAGCAGTGCTATACGCCAACATCTATAGGCTGAAAATCAAATCAAACCCTTTTATGATAGCTGTAAAATAAAATACTTACAATATAACTAACCAAGGAGGTGAAAGACCCCTACAAGGAAAACTACAAAACACTGTTGAGAGAAATCATAGGTGACACAAACAAATGGAAACACATTCCATGCTCATGAATGGGTAGACTCAATATTGTGAAAATGACCATATTGCCAAAAGCAGTCTACAAATTCAATGCAATTCCTATCAATATACCATCATTATTCTTTATAGAACTAGAAAAAAAATGCCAAAATTCATTTGGAACTAAAAAAGAGTCTGCATAATCAAAGCAAAGCTAAGCAAAAAGAACCAATCTAGAGGCATCACATTACCCAACTTCAAACTGTATTACAAGGCTATAGTCACCAAAACAGCATAGTGCTGGTATAAAAATAGGCACATGACCAATGGGACAGAGTAGAGAACCTAGAAATAAAACCAAATAAATAACAGCCAACTGATCTTCGACAAAGTAAACAAAAACAAAGTAGGGAAAGTACACCCTATACAACAAATAGTGCTGGGATAATTGGCAAGCCACATGTAAAAGAATAAAACTGCATCCTCATCTCTCACATTATACAAAAATCAACACAAGATGGATCAAAGACTTAAATCTAAGATCTGAAAACATAAAAATCCTAGAAGATAACATTGGAAAACGTTTCTACACATTGGCTTAGGCAAATAGTTCATGACCAAGAACCCAAAAGCAAATACAAGAGAAACAAAGATAAATAGATGGGACTTAATTAAACTAAAAGCCTCCTGCACAGCATAGGAAATAATCAGCAGAGCAAACAGATCACCCACAGAGTAGGAGAAAATTTTCACAAACTGCATCTGACAAAGAACTAATGTCCAGAATTTACAGGGAACTCTAATCGGCAAGAAAAAAAATAATCCCATCAAAAAGTGTGCCAAGGAAATGAATAGACAATCCTCAAAAGAAGATATGCAAATGGCCAACAAACATGAAAAAATGCTCAAAATCACTAATTGCCAGGGAAATGCAAATCAAAACCACAATGCAATACCACGTGTAAAATAAACAAAAATAGGGCCAGGCGCGGTGGCTCACGCCTGTAATCCCAGAACTTTGGGAGGCTGAGGTGGGTGGATCAGGAGGTCAGGAGTTTGAGACCAGCCTGACCACCATGGTGAAACCCAGTCTCTACTGAAAATACAAAAATTAGCCAGGCATGGTGGCGGTTGCCTGTAATCCCAGCTACTCAGGAGGCTGAGGCAGGAGAATTGCTTGAATCTGGGAGGCAGAGGTTACAGTGAGCTGATATTGCAGCACTGTACTCCAGCCTGGGCGACAGAGCGAGACTCCATCTCAAAAAAAACAAAAACAAAAACAAAAAAAGCAAAAATTGATGTTGGCACAGATGTGGTGAAAGAGAACGCTTTTACACTGATGGTGGGAATGTAAGCTAACACCACCACTATGGAAAGCAGTATGGAGATTCCTTAAAGAACTAAAAGTAGATCTATCATTTGATCCAGCAATCCCACTGCTAGGTATTTACCCAGAGGAAAAGAAGTCATTATATGAAAAAGATACTTTTGCACACATGTTTACAGCAGCAAAATTCACAGTTGCAAAACTATAGAACCAGCCCAAATGCCCACCAATGAATTAGTGGATAAAGAAAGTGTGTTATATATGTATATATACACCATAGAATACTACTTAGCCTTAAAAAAGAATGAAATATTGGCATTCATAGCAACCTGGATGGAGTTGGAGAACATTATTCTAAATGAAGTAACTCAGGAATGGAAAACCAAACATTGCATGTTCTCACTCGTAAGTGGGAGCTAAGCTATGATGATGCAAACGCACAAGAATGAAACAGTGGACTTTGGGGGCTCAGGGGGAAGGTGGGAGGGGTTGAGAGATAAAACACTATACATTGGGTAAACTGCTTTGGTGATGGGTATGCCAAAATTTCAGAGATCACCACTAAGGAACTTATCCATGTAACCAAATACCACCTGTTCCCTAAAAACTATTGAAATTAAAAAAATATATATACAACAAATTGTTATAGTCACTTTCTGTGATAATGAACACTAGATCTTATTCCTTCTATTATATATTTTTATACCCATTAATCAATCTCTTTTCAAACCCCTCCTATTCCCAGCCTCTGGTAACTATCATTCTACTCTTTATCTCCATGATATCAATTTTATATAGCTCCAGGGCACACAAGTCCATAACTGCGGCCTCTATCCCTGACCCTACTGACCTGAAACATGGCCCCCGCTTTGATTTCCAGGAGCATAAACTGCTCATATAAGTGAGAACATGCAATAGTTTTCTTTCTGTGCATGGCCTAGTTCACCTAACATTATGACCTTTAATTCCATCCATTTAGCTGAAAATGACAGGATTTCATTCTTCTTTATGGCTGAATACTATTCTATTGTGCGTATATTCCCATTTTCTTTATCCATTTATCCATTGATTGACACTTAGATTGATTGCATATCTTGGCTATTGTAAATAGTGCTGCAGTAAATATGGGGGTACAGGTATCCCGTTGATACACTGATATCCTTTTTTTTGGATGTGTAGCCAGGAGTGGGATTGCTGGATCATATGGTAGATCTGTTCTTAGTTTTTTGAGAAATCTCTGTACTTTTTTTCATAATGGCTGTACCAATTTACATTTCCACCAACAATATACAATAATTTTCTTTTCTTCACATGCTTGCCAGCATTTGTTGTGCTTTGTCTTTTTAATAATAGCCATTCTAAAAAGTGTGAGATGATATCTCATTGAGGTTTTGATTTGCATTTCCGTGATGATTAGTGATGTTGAATATTTTTTCATCAACTTGGTGATTTGTATATCCTCTTTTGAGAAATGTCTATTTTTTGATTGTTTCTTTTGCTATGCAGAAGCTCTTCCATTTAATTAGATCCTATTTGTCAATTTTTGCTTTTGTGGAAATTGCGTTTGGCATCTTCACCATGAACTCTTTGCCCATCACTATGTACTGGGTGGTATTGCCTAGGTTGTCTTCCAGCGTTTTTATAGTTATGGGTTTTACATTTAAGTCTGTAGGCCATTTTGAGTTAATTTTTGTGTATGGTGTAAGGGAGGGGTGTTGTCTTTTCACTCTGTTGATTGTTTTATTTGACATGCAGAAGGTACTTAGTTTAATATAATCCCATTCATCTGTTTTTGTTGCTTGTACTTTTTAAGTGTTAGCCATACAATGTTTGTTCTCCAACGTTTCTCCTGTGATTACTTCTAGTAGTTTTATACTTGTGGCTGTTACATTTAAGTTTTTAATCTATTTTGAGTTTATTTTTGTAAGTGATGAGAGATAAGGGCCTAGTTTTATTCTTCTTTGTTTGGATATCTAGTTTTCCTGGCACCATTTAATGAAGAGGGTGTCCTTTATTCAATGTATGTTCTTGACAGCTTTCTTGAAAATCAGTTAGCTGTAAATATGTGGATTTATTTCTGGGTTCTTTAGTCTGTTTCCTTTGTTTTCATGTCTGTTTTAATACCAATATATGCTGTTTTGGTTACTATAGCTTTGCAGTAAGTATATATGTATGTATGTGTATGTGTATATATATATATATATATATATATATATATATATATATATTTTTTTTTTTTTTTTTTTTTTTTTTTTTTTTTTTTGAGACGGAGTCTCGCCTTGTCACTCAGGCTGGAGTGCAGTGGTGAAATCTCGGCTCATTGCAAGCTCCGCCTCCCAGGTTCATGCCGTTCTCCTGCCTCAGCCTCCCGAGTAGCTGGGACTATAGGTGCCCACCACCACGCCCGGCTAATTTTTTGTTTTTTTTTTTTTAGTAGAGACGGGGTTTCACCATGTTAGCCAGGATGGTCTCGATCTCCTGACCTCGTGATCCAGCCACCTTGGCCTCCCCAAGTGCTGGGATTACAGGCATGAGCCACCACGCCCAGCTGCTTTGCAGTATATTTTTAAATCAGGTAGTGTGAGGCTTCTAGCTTTGTTCTTTTTGCTCAGTATTGCTTTGGCTATTTGGGGTCTTCTGTGGTTCCATATGAATTTCAGGGTTTTATTTTTTTCCTGTTTCTGTGAAGAATGTAATTCATAGGGATTATACTGAATCTCTAGATTGCTTCAGGTAGTATGGTCATTTTAACAGTATTAGTTATTCCAAACCACGAGCAAGATATGCCTTTCCATTTGTTTGTGTCTTCTCAATTTATTTTATCAGTGTTCTGTGGTTTTCATTGTAGAGGTTATTTTTTCCCCCCATCCTTGGTTAAGTTTATTCCTAGGTATTTTATTTTTGTAGCTATTGTAAATGAATTTCTTCCTTGGTTTCTTTTTTAGCTAGTTTGTTACTGGTATATAGAAACATTACTGATTTTTGTATGTTGATTTTGTGTCCTGAAGCTTTACTGAATTATACATCTGTTTTTTAAAAAATTTTTTATCTTTTATTTTTTGAGATAGAGTCTCGCTCTGTTGCCCAGGCTGGAGTGCAGTGGTGCAATCTTGGCTCACTGCAACCTCCGCCTCTCAGATTCAAGTGATTCTCCTGCTTCAACCTCCCAAGTAGCTGCGATTACAGGCACCTACCACCTATGCCTGGCTAATTGTATTTTTAATAGAGATAGGATTTCATCATGTTGGCCAGGCTGGTCTCAAACTCCCAACCTCAGGTGATCCGCCCATCTTGGCCTCCCAAAGTGCTGGGATAACAGGCATGAGCTACCATGCCCAGCCTAATTTATCCACTTTAAGAGTATTTTGGTGGAGTCTTCAGGTTTTTCTGTTTACAAGTGTAAGATTATGTCATCTGCAAAGTGAGACAATTTGACTTCCTCTTGTCTAGTTTGGATGCCTTTTATTTCTTTATCTTGTCTGATCACTCTGGCTTCGATGTCCCATACTGTGTTGAATAAGAGTGGTGAAAGTGGGCATCCTTGTCTTGTTCCAGTTCTTAGATGAAAAGCTTTTCAATTTTTCCCAGTGAGTAGGATGTTAGCTGTAGGTTTGTCATATATACCTTTTCTTAGGTTGAAGTGTTCCTTCTATGCATAATTTATTGAGAGTTTTCATCATGAAGGAATGGTAAGTTTTACTGAGTGATTTTTCTGCATCTGCTGAGATGATCAGATAGTTTTTGCCTTTCATCTTGTTGATGTGATGTATCACATGTATTGATTTTGTGTATGTTGACCCATCTTTGCAATCCTGGGATAAATCCCACTTGATCATGGTACATTATCTTTTTCATTCATCATTAGATTTGGCTTGGTAGTATTATGCTGAGAATTTTTCCATCTGTGTTCATTAGGAATATTGCCCAATAGTTTTCTCTTTTTGTTGTGTCCTTGTCTTGATTGGATATCAGGGTAATGTTGGCCTTATACAATGAGTTAGGAAGAATTCCCTCCTCTTCAATTATTGGGAATAGTTTGAGAAGAATTGGTGTTTGTTTTTCTTTATAAACTGTGTAGAAATCAGCATAAAAACCTAGTCTGGGGCTTTCCTCTTTGGGGAGACTTTTTGTTACTGATTCAAACCTGCTATTAATTTTGAGTCAGATCAGGTTTTCTGTTTCTTACTAGTTCAATCTTGGTAGGCTGTGTATGTCTGGGAATTTATCCCTTTCCTCTAAGTTTTCCAATTTGTTAGCATATGGTTGTTCATAGTAGCCTCTAATGATCCTTTTTATTTCTTTGGTAAAGGTTGTAATGTCTCCTTTTTCATTTCTGATTGTATTTATTTGGGTCTACTTTCTTTCTTTTTTTTTTTTTGGTTAGCCTTACTAGTGGTTTATCAATTTTGTTTAACTTTTCAAAAAACCAACTTTTATCTTGTTGATTCTTTGCATTTCTTTTTTGTCTCTGTTGCATTTGGTTCTGCTGTTATTTTTTTTTCTTTCTACTAATTGTGTGTTTGGTTTTTTCTTGCTTTTTGAGTTCCTTGAGGTGCATTATTAGGTTGTTTATTTGAGATCTTTCTACTTTTTTGGTGTAGGCATTTATTGCTATAAACTTTCCTCCTAGTACTGCTTTTGCTGTATCCCATAGGTTTTGCATGATGTGTTTCCATTTTCTGTTTAAAAAAATTTTTTTGATTTCCATCTTAATTTCTTCATTGACCCAATGATCATTCAATAGCACATTTAATGTCCATGTATTTGTACAGTTTCCAAATTTCTTCTTGTTATTGATTTCAAGTTTTATTCCGTTGTGGTCTGAGAAGATACTTGATATGATTATAATTTTTAAAATTTTTTGAGCCTTGTTTTGTGTCCTAACATATGGTCTATCCTGGAGAATGTTCCATGTGTTGATGAGATGATTGTGTATTCTGCTGCTGGATGAAATATTCTGAAAATATCTGTTAGGTCCATTTGGTCTAAAGTGCAGCTTAAATCTAACGTTTCTTTGTTGATTTTATGTCTAGATGAACTGTCCAATGCTGACAGTAGGATATTGAAGTTCTCAACTATCATTGTATTGGACTCTATCTCTCCCTGTAGATTTAATAATATTTGCTATGTGTGTCTGCATGCACTTGTGTTGGTTGCATGCATATTTAGAATTGTTATAATGACCTTCTTTGTCCTTTTTACTATTTTTGACTTAAAGTCTGTTTTATCTGATGCAAGTTTAGCTACTCCTGATTACTTTTGATTTCTGTTTGTGTGGCATATCTTTTTCAATCACTTCACTTTCAGTCTGTGTGTGTCTTTACAAATGAAGTGAGTTTCTTGTAGACTTGTTGGGTCATTTTTTATCCATTAAGCCTGTCTCTATCTTTTAGGTAGGTAATTTAACCCATATTCAAAGTTATTATTGATAGGTGAGGACTTATTCCTGTCATTTTGTTCATTGTTTTCTGGTTACTTTGTATATCCTTTTGATTTGGTTTGGCTGTGTCCCCACTCAGATCTCATCTTGAATTCCCATGTGTTGTGGGAGGGACCCAGTGGGAAGTAGTTGAATCATGGGGGCAGGTATTTTCCATGCTATTCTTTTGATAGTGAGTAAGTCTCATGAGATCTGATGGTTTTAAAAGGAGGAGTTTCCCTGCTCAAGCTCCTCCCTTTGCCTGCTGCCATCCCTGTAAGATGTGACTTATCTCTCCTTGACTTCCGCAATGATTTAGAAGCCTCCCCAGCAATGTAGAAGTGTAAGTCCATTAAACCTCTTTCTTTTGTAAATTTCCCAGTCTTGTATGTGTCTTTATCAGCTGTGTGAAAATGGACTAATACAGTAAATTGATACCAGAAGTGGGGTGTTGTTGCTAAAAGATACCTGAATATGTGGAAGTGACTTTGGAACTGGGAAACAGGCAGAGGTTGGAGGGCTCAGAAGGAGACAGGAAAATGTGGGAAAATTTGGAATAGATTTCCTAGAGACTTGCCCAAAATGCTGATGGTTATATAGACAATAAAGTCTAGGCTGAGGTTGTCTCAGATGGAAATGAGGAACTTGCTGGGAACTGGCACAAAGGTGACTCCTGTTATGTTTTAGCAAAGAGACAGGTGGCATTTTGCCCCTGCTGTAGAGATTTGTGGAATTTTGAACTTGAGAGAGATGATTTAGGGTATCTGGTAGAAGAAATTTCTAAGGAGCAAAGCATTCAAGAGATGACTAGGGTACTGTCAAAGGCACTCAGTTTTATAAGGGAAGCAGAGCATAAAAGTTTGGAAGATTTGCGCCTGACAATGCAATAGAAAAGAAAATCTCATTTTCTCAAGAAAAATTTGATCTGGCTGCAGAAGTTTGTTTAAGTAACAAGGAGTCAAATGTGAATCCCCAAGACAATGGGGAAAATGTCTCCAGGGCATGTCACAGGTCTTCATGGCAGCCCCTCCCATCAAAGGCCCAGAGGCCTGGGAAGAAAAGATGGTTTTGTGGGCTGGGCCCAGGGCCCCCCTGCTGTGAGCAGCCTCGGGTGCCTGAGTCCTAGCCACTCCAGCTGCAGCTAAAAGGAGCCAAGGTACAATGTGGGCTGTAGCGTCAGAGGGTGCAAGCCCCAAGCCTTAGTAGCTTCCACATAGTGTTGAGCCTGTGGGTGCACAGAAGTCAAAAATCGAGGTTTGGGAACTGCTGCCTAGACTTCAGAAGGTGTATGGAAATGCCTAGATGTCCAGGCAGAAGTTTGCTGCAGGGGCAAGGCACTCATGGAGAACCTGTACTAGGGCAGTGCAGAATGGAAACGTGGGGTCGGAGCCCCCACATAGAGTCTCTACTGTGGCACCACCTAGTGGAGCTGTGAGAAGAGGGCCACCATCCTCCAGACCCCAGAATGGTGGATTCACTGACAGCTTGCACTGTGTGCCTGGAAAAGCTGCAGACAATGCCAACCCATGAAAGGAGCCAGGAGGGGGTTTATACCCACAAAGCCTCAGGAGTGGAGCTGTGGCCTTTTTTCTCCCAAGGCCATGGGAGCCCACCTCTTACGTCAGCATGACCTGCATGTGAGACATGGAGTCAAAGGAGATCATTTTGGAGCTTTGAGATTTGACTGCCTCACTGGATTTTGGGCTTGCATGGCGCCTGTAGCCCCTTTGTTTTGGCAATTTTCTCCCAATTGGAATGACTGTGTTTACCCAATGCCTATACCCCCATCATATCTAGGAAGTAACTAACTTGTTTTTGATTTTACATGCTCATAGGCAGAAGGGATTTGCCTTGTCTCACATGAGACTTTGGACTGTGGACTTTTGAGTTAATGCTGAACTTAGTTAAGAGTTTGGGGGACTGTTGGGAAGGCATAATTAGTTTTGAAATGAGATTTGGGAAGGGCCAGGGGCAGAATAATATGGTTTGGTTGTGTCCCCACCCAAATCTCATCTGGAATTCCCACATGTTGTGGGAGGGACCTGATGGGAAGTAATTGAGTCATGGGGGCAGGTCTTTCCCGTGCTGTTCTCATGATAGTGAATACGTCTCACAAGGTCTGATGGTTTTAAAAAGGATAGTTTTCCTGCAGAAGCTCTCTCTTTGCCTGCTGCCATCCATGAGAGACATGACTTGCTTTTTCTTGCCTTCCAACATGATTGTGAGGCTTCCTCAGCTATATGGAAATGTAACTCCATTAAACCTCTTTCTTTCATAAATTTCCCAGTCTCAGTCAGGTATGTCTTTATCAGCAGTGTGAAAACAGACTAATACACCTTTGTTCCTTTTTTCTCTCATTATTTATTGTTGCCGTTTGGTGGTTTTCTTTAGTGGTGACGTTTGAATCCTTTCTCCTTTGTGTGTCTGCCCTACCATGAGTTTTATACTTTCATGTATTTTCATGATGGTAGATATTGTTCTTTTCTTCCCAGTGTAGGACTCCCTTAAGCATTTCTTGTAGGACCACAATAAACAAGACACAAACAGTGTTTTGCTTATCTGGGAAATATTTTTTTCTCTTTTTTTTTTTTTTTTTAAAGCAATGGAATCTCACTCTGTCACCCAGGCTGGAGTACAGTGGCATGATTATAGCTCACTGCAGCCTTGAACTCCTGGCTCAGATGATCCTCCTGACTCAGCCTTCTGAGTCTCTAGAATTGCAGATGTGAGCCACTGTGCCAGTCTTCTTCATTTGTGAAGGATAGCTTTGCTGGGTATAGCAATTTTGGCTTACATTTATTTATTTATTTATTTATTTATTTATTTATTTATTTATTTATTTATTTATTTATTTTTACTTGTAGTATACATCCCCTTTTCTCCTAGCCTGTAAGGTTCCTGCTGAGAAATCCCCTGTTAGCCTGATGGAGATTCTCTTATAAGTGACTTGGTGCTTTTCTCTTGCTGTTTTTAGCATTTTCTCTTTGTCTTTTGACAATTTGACCATAATGTGCCATGGAGAAGACCTTTTTGAGTTGTATTTATTTGGTAATCATTGAGCTTCCTGTATTTGGAAGCTTTCAGGAAGTTTTCAGTTATTATTTTATTAAATAGGTTTCCTATGCCTTTACCCATCTCATCTCCATCCAGAACTCCCAGAATTTCACTTTTGTTCACATATGTGTCCCACATGTCATGTAGCCTTGCTTCATTCTTTTTTCTTTCTTTTTGTCTGACTGGATTATTTTAAAAGACTAGTCTTCAGGTTCAGAAATTCTTTGTTTTGCTTGAACTAGTCTATTGTTAAAGCTGTCAATTATCTTTTGTATTTCTTTCAATGATTTTGTCTCTTCCAGGATTTATGTTTGGTTCTTTGTTATGCTGTCTATCCCTGTTGAATTTCTCATTCAGATCATGAATTGTTTTCCTGATTTTTTTGTATTCATTATTTGTGTTCTCTTATTCTCCCTGGGTTTCTTTAATATCATTATTCTGAATTTTTTTCAGGCATTTCATAGATTTTCTTTTCATTGGAATCTCTTGCTGGAGAATTATTGTGCTTCTTTGGAGATGTTATGTTTCCTTTTTCATATTTCTTGAGTCCTTATGTGACTATCTGTGCCTCTGACATAGCAGTCACTTCTTCCAATTTTATGGATTGACTTTGATATGGGAAAGACCTTTTCTTATAGCTGTATCTACAGTGTTCATTGGATATCACACTTTGGCTTTGATTCTGGGTGGGTACAGTGGTATAGTCTGCATATGATTTCTTCAGCTGTAATTGGCATGAGTGGTGTCTGTGAGTTATTCAGTGGCTTAGACTGCAGTTTTTTTGTTTGTGTGTTTGTGGTTGAGATGGAGTCTAGCTCTGTCACCAGGCTGGAGTGCAGTGATGCAATCTCAGCTCACCGCAACCTCTGCCTCCCAGGTTCAAGCGATTCTCCTGCCTCAGCCTCCTGAGTAGCTGTGACTACAGGCATGTGCCACCACGCCCAGCTAGTTTTTGTATTTTTAGTAGAGACGGGGTTTCACCATGTTGGCCAGGCTGGTCTCGAACTTCTGACCTCGTGATCTACCTGCCTCGGCCTCACAAAGTGCTGGGATTACAGGTGTGAGCCACCGCACCCAGCCATCTGCAGTTGTTATTGTAGGCTGTGATGAGGCTTTGCTGAGGATGGGGATGCCAGGAAGTCTTGTCCTTCAGCATCAATGGTAGTGGTGGTGGACCAGGTGTGTCAATACTAGGGACCGTGGGCAGTGTATGTGGGCATTGATGATAGCCTGTCTGCATGGGCCAATCCCTGGGCCTCCAGATGGCTTCTTTGGTTTCTGGCAGTGGCAGCACTGGGCCAGGTGGGCAGGTGGGCCACTGGGCTCCTGGGTGGTGTGTGTGGCAGTCTGATCTCTAGTTCTCCAGGTGATGTGTGCAGGTTCTGGTGGTGGTTAGGCAGGCGTTTCCTCAGGCCTCTCAGTAGTAAGTGTGAGCATTAGCTCTGGAGGCAGTGTGAGTCAATCTCCAGGCCCCCAGATGGGACATTCAGGCACCAGCATATTCCTATGCATTTCTAGATAAAAGTATTTTTCAGAAAACCTGAGCATATGTCCTATTAATACAACTTACCCTCATCAGCTCTGCATAAGAAGGGGGAATTCCCTCAGTAGAAC
Organism: Pan paniscus; assembly: GCF_029289425.2. Classification (NCBI taxonomy): domain Eukaryota; kingdom Metazoa; phylum Chordata; class Mammalia; order Primates; family Hominidae; genus Pan; species Pan paniscus. The sequence goes on from NC_073256.2 coordinate 21,983,724, forward strand.
AGTCAGAATGGAATCACAGACTTGTTTTGAGGCAGTCACTGGTAAGGGGCTGTAGGCTAAAATGATAAGCTCAGAATCTAAACCTTAGACTAGGCAATGGCAAACTTTTTCCATAAACAGGCAAACGGTAATATTTTAGGCTTTTGGTCTAGAAAACCTCTGTTGCAGTGACGCAGCGGTGCCATCGTAGTCTAAAAGCATATGTAGACAATGCATAAATGAATGGACCTGGTTTTATTCCAGTAAAACTTAATTTATACAAACAGTCAGAGGGCCGGATTTGGCCCTTGGTCTATAGTTTGCCAACCCTGTTTAGACCAGTCACAAATTATTCCCTGGGGCTGGGCCAATTTTTTCTAAAAAGAAAAAAAAAAGAAAGCAACCCACTGTCAGAATAAAATAGGGTTTCTATTTAAAAAGAAGAAGAGGCTGGGTGTGGTGGCTCATGCCTATAATCCTAGCACTTTGGGAGGGTGAGGCAGGAGGACTGCTTAAGTCCAGGTGTTTGAAACCAACTTGGGCAATATAGTGAGACCCTGTCTCTGCAAAGAATAAAAAAATTAGCCAGGCATGGTGGCACATGTCTGTAGTCTTAGCTATGTAGGAGGTTGAAGGGGAAGATCAGGTGAGCCCAGGATTTTGAGGTTACAGCGAGCTCTGACTGTGCCACTTGTACTCTAGCCTAGGCAAAGAGTAAGACCCCATTTCAAAAAAAAAAATAATGGTTGGCTGGGGTGGGTTGGAGAAGAAAGTATTTCTGAATTTATGGGTAGGTAACTGGTAGTGTCAAGTCAAATTTGCTCTACAGTCTTAGTCATTATAAATAAAGACAACTAGAAGATCTCCATCTAGCTATTAAAAATTGGTCAAAATCTACAGAGATAAAAGATGGTGACCCTTGTATCAGTTAGTTATTGTCACAAAATGCTGCATAACAAGTCACTCCAAATCTCAGTGGCTTAATACAACAGTCATTTATTTTCATGGATCTGTGTGTCAGCTGAGGATTGGTTAATCTAGCATGAGCATGTCTGGGAAGGTCTAACTTTGCTCTTATAGTCTCTTATCTTCTGCTGGAAGCAGGAGGCTGGCCTGGGCTTGTTCTCATGGTGATAGCAGGAGTGAGTGAGCACAAATGAATGCACACTTTCCAAGCTTATGGTCATGCAGATTAATATTCCAGTGGCCAAGCTAGACATATGACTAAACCCAACATTAGGGGCTGGAGAAATATACTCCGATTCTTCAGTGGGAGGAAATGCAGAGACAAATGACAGAGTCTTGGATTCAAGGAGGACTTGGATCCATTAATGTACCTTAATCAACCACAACCCTCTAACCACCAATGCAATTAAGTAAGTATTCATTGAATGCACTTGTGCCTGAATGCTTCTGGCTGCAGCCCAGGCAATGGATGCCTGACTGGGGAGGGACCATAGCAGGGACTCGATGTCCTGCAGGTCTGCATGTAATTGTGCACGGCCGACTCCACATTGGTCTTGGCTGATTTGCTTTGTCCTGTGTCCCCAAGGGGCAAAGATTGGCTGATTTTATTTCGGAACAATTTTGACAAAGTTGTTTTCAGGAGCCCAGGAAGCAAATCAATTGTAGATTTGAATTTTGCAGGGGGTCAGAATTGTTGAATATATATATAGTCTTTTACATGCTGATAATTATTTCCATACCACAAAGAAGGCTAGCAATTAGGAGGTTGCTGTTCAATTCCTTTGCCCCGTGAGCTCATGAGCTGTGTCTATGTGGGGGGCACTCACTTGTCAGAGATATTTTCCTTCAGAATAACATTAGCCAACATTCTAAATAAATGCAGGAAATTAAATAGTCTTCCCCAGACAGGTACTTTGCCCTTCTAAAGTGAATTACACATTCTAAAATAAAACACAGTCACATTAAAAAACCAAAAGGTCTTTGTGTTAGTTTGGTCTGGCTTCAGCAAAGATAATATTTTCCTCCAGAGTAGAAGATCCTTGTAATGCACGACATTGCATATGGCAGCCCCACATCTCATTTCCTTTTTTGTTGTTGTTTTTAACTGAAAGAGTTGTCAATTTTATTTTCACATTTCCCAATACAAATGAAAACTGCATCTTTTTTGGTCCCACTTCTCCCCTCCAAAACTATTCTCTTTGATAGGGCAAGGGGGCAAGTCTTCCTTACGCTGTTAAGAAAACCCGACATCACAGCAGCATGATCTCCTGGTGAAGGGAACAGGTAAATATAAAATTCATATAGGCCGGGCGCAGTGGCTCACACCTTTAATCCCAGCACTTTCAGAGGCTGAGGCGAGCGTGTCACGAGGTCAGGAGATTGAGACCATCCTGGCCAACATGGTGAAACCCCGTTTCTACTAAAATAAAAAAAATTAGTCTGGCATGGTGCGCATGCCTGTAGTCCCACACTACTCAGGAGGCTGAGGCAGGGGAATCGCTTGAACCCGGGAGGTGGAGGTTTCAGTGAGCTGAGATCATGCCACTGCCTTCCAGCCTGGGTGACAGAGGAAGACTCTGTCTCAAAAACAAAACAAAACATTACAAACAAACAAAACACAACAATAATAACAACAAAACAACACTGATGTAATGAGGCCTCCCCTCTATCCTTATCTGTCTGGTTGAGTCATTCTGGGCTGACTGAGCACCATCATGAGACGGGCAGGAGGTCTCATCATTGGGCACCCAGGCATCATGGGCATGTGGCCTCCCATGGGTGGCCTCATTCCTGGAGCAGGTCCCACTGGCATCATCCCAGGAGGAGGAGGGCCCATCATTGGCATCATGGGAGGGCCCCCCATATGGGGTGCTGCCATTATTCTTAGATGTGCGAGAAGTGTCAAATATACATTAGATTGTGAAGAATTAATATAAAAAGAAAGCAAAGTATTTTGTTAAAATATTTTATACTTGTAGACCTGGTATTTCGGATAGATTTGTTTAAATCTGTGATATTATTCCAATTACCTTCACTTCTTTTGTTTTACTTTTTAAAATGTGGTTACTACAAAATGCAAAAGTAAATATGTGGCTTCCATCATATTTCATCACATTTATGTGGACCCTGAGGATCTAGGGGAGTTATGAGCCTTAAGTTGAGGGTGACCCAGATCAACATGAATTGCTCTGAAAGAGAAGCAAAGGGCATAAAGAGAACGTATAAATGGAGAGAGGGAGTGAGGAAAGGCTTTCTTTCTTACACAGTCTGGCACTTCTTCAAAAGCTTAAACACAGAGTTCTATGACCCAGCACTTCCACTCCAGTTTATGAAAGAAATGAAAATATATGTCCGTCCAGAAACTTGTACACAAATGCTCATAGCAGCATTATTAATAATAACGCCAAAGTGAAAACAACACAAATGCTTGTTCACAGATGAGTGGAGAAATAGAACATGGTTTGACCATGCAATGGAATATTATTCAGTCATCAAAAGGAATGAAGTACTAACACGGGCTACAACACGGATGAACTATGAGAATATTATGCTAGGTGGAAGAAACCAGTCACAAATGGTCACATATTAGAAGATTTCATTTATATGAAATGTCCAGAACACGCAAATCTATGAAGACAGAAACCCTGCCTCTACTAAAAATACAAAATTAGATTGGTGTGGTGGCACATCTCTGTAATCCCAGCTACTCGGGAGGCAGGAGAATTGCTTGAACCCGGGAGGCGGAGGTTGCAGTGAGCCGAGATTGTGCCACTGCACTCCAGCCTGTGACAGAGACTCTATCTCAAAAAAAGTAGATTGTCAGGGCTTAGTGGGAGGAGGAAATGGCAGGAACCTGCTTATTGGATACAGGGTTTCTTTTTGGGGTGATGCAAATGTTTTAAAATTGATCATGATGGTGGTCACCGAGCTCTGTGAATGCACTGAAGCCATTGATTTGTTCACTATAAATGGGCAAATCATACGGTACCTGAATTATATTTTAATAGTTATATTAAAAAAGTAAAATCTTCCTTGAAGTGATGACACTTAAGGAGAGGCCTAAGGGGTGGGATGAGTTCACTATGTAGAGAAATGAGGAACAGCATTTCAGGGTTAGAAACAGCATAGTGAAGTCCCTGAGGTTGATAGGCATAGAGCAGATTTAAGGGACTTTTTTTTGAGACGGACTTTCACTCTTGACGCCCAGGCTTGGGTGGAGTGGTGCGATCTTGGCTCACAGCAACCTCTGCCTCCCGAGTTCAAGCGATTTTCCTGCCTCAGTCTCCTGAGTAGCTGGGATTACAGGTGCCATCCACCACACCTGGCTAATTTTGGGATATTTAGTAGAGATGGGTCTCCACCATGTTGACCAGGCTGGTCTTGACCTCGTGATCTCAGGTGATCCACCCGCCTCAGCTTCCCAAAGTGCTGGGATTACAGGCGTGAGCCACTGTGCTCAGCCAGATTTAAGGGACTTTCAAGAAGTTTGTGTGGCTGAAGCCTGCAGGGCAAGCGAGAGAATCAGGAAATGAGGCTGGAGAAAGAGAGGGGCTAGGTCATGGAGGGTCTCACATTAGTGTGTGGAAACTTCACACGAGTGGTCCCACCTTGGGCATCCCACCTAACTACTCTGTGTCCCAGCTTCCCCACTGGTGAAATAAAGGACTGATGTAGGGATGGAATGAGATAGGGTGTGCTCAGTAAAGGTGACCTTTTATCATGGTTTTTTTTTTTTTTTTGATATGGAGTCTCACTCTGTCGCCCAGGCCGGAGTGCAGTGGCGCGATCTCGGCTAACTGCAAGCTCCACCTCCCGCGTTCACGCCATTCTCCTGCCTGAGTCTCCCAAGTAGCTGCGACTACAGGCGCCTGACACCACGCCCAGCTAAAATTTTAGTATTTTTAGTAGAGACGGGGTTTCACCGTGTTAGGGAGAATGGTCTGGATCTCCTAACGTCATGATCCGACCGCCTCGGCCTCCCAAAGTGCTGGGATTACAGGCGTGAGCCACCGCGCCGCCCGGCCGAGCTTTTATCATTGTTAACCCACCCAGCAGTGGGAGCCATTGAAAGCGAGTGATCGGTTTGGATGCACCTTCTGAAGTGATCGCTTTGGTCCCTGTGAGGAGTGCAGATTGTCACAGGGCCAGGGGAAGACAGAGGCCAGTGAGGAGGCATTTGCAGTCAAACAGCTGGAGGTGATGGCTTGGTTTATGGTGGTGTCAGGAGAGTGGCTGAGCATTGAACGGATCTGAAAAGATTTAGGAGGTAAAACCCACGTGACTTGGTCACTGAATGTGGGTTGGGTGGGCTGGAGGGAAGGTAAGAAAGAATGAGAAGAAAAACATACTCAAGTGGACCCTCCAGCCTAAGGTTACTTGAGGTCCCTTTGTGAAGAGGAATGTTTGTGTTTATGATGAAAATGTCTAGACTTTCCAAGGCCATTTGCAGTATTTTTTTTTTTAACAGCCAACAACTCCTCCTTCCCTATGCCCTAAACATGAATTTTTTTTTTGCCCTAACTTATCACAGAGGGATGGATGTTTATTTGCTTTAATGAAAAATGCAGAATGCCAATAAGAAAGCATATTAAATTAATCTGGATTGCTGGGAGGGAGTTAAATCTGTTTAGATGTGCACCAGTGTTACTACAATAGTTTGGTCTAAACCCATTTCTGGCCTGCGGCTGCAGGAGGTTGACTCCCAGCTTGCTTCCATTTGAAAGATCCCAGCAACAAGCACATTTGGCATTTCCAGCCAAACCCACTTTGTGCAGCGAAGGAAAAGTTGAGGAGTGCCTCTGTTGTTTTCCCCCAAATCATTTGGCAGAAATGTGGCTGGGAGCTTCGTTGCTGATTTTTTCAGTTTTAATATTGCTGTGGAAAGCCTGTACCAACACTCAGCCATATTATTAATCCACAGCTCCAGTCCGGGCTGTGATTTGTTTTTCCTTTGAGTGACACAAACTTATTTTCCATTAAGACCCAATGCAAATAGACACTCATGCACCATCACCATAACTCCCCCTGATGGGCGGAGGGAAGTCAGTGGAATGATTCTAGTTTGGTGTTCATATCGGTGGGATTTATTTATTTATTTATTTAATCTCTCTCTGTCGCCAGGCTGGAGTGCAGTGGTGCGATCTCGGCTCACTGCAACCTCTGACTCCCTGGTTCAAGCGATTCTCCTGCCTCAGCCTCCTGAGTAGCTGGGCTTTCAGGCATGTGCCACCATGCCCGGCTAATTTTTTGTATTTTTAGTAGACACGGGGTTTCACCGTGTTGGCCAGGATGGTCTTGATCTCCTGACCTCGTGATCTGTCCGCCTCGGCTTCCCGAAGTGCTAGGATTACAGGCGTGAGCCACTGCGCCTGGCCTGGTGTTGTTTTTTAAAAGCATATTTCTCTCAAATTAACTCTGGGGTGTCCCACTGTGACTTGGGAAAAGGTTGGATTTTCTGGAGGTGGAAAGTCAAACTTCAAATACAATTTGGAGGCTGCACTGTGGCTCACGCCTGTAATCCCAATACTATGGGAGGCTGAGGTGGGTGGATCATTTAAGGCCAGAAGTTCAAGACCAACCTGGGCAACATGACGAGACCTCGTTTCTACTAAAAATACAAAAATTAGTCAGGCGTGGTGGTACATGCCTGTAATCCCAGCTACTTAAGAGGCTGAGGCAGGTGTTATTGCTTGAACCTGGGAGGCAGAGTTGTCCTGTGTCCAAACCCCATGAGGCGTATCAGCTGGCTGAAGATAAAATCGGTCACGCTGTGTTGGGATTCAGGTTGCTGTTATCATACCTCATCCCCACCCCTGCTAGGCATCCACAAATAGTCATCTTCAATGAGACGTCCCTCCTGCCCCTGGCTGCCTTATTTCATCTGCACCCAATCGTATCCATTGCTTGTCAGTGGGTCTCAACCTTGTCTGCATCTTGGAATCTCCTGGGGAGAAGAGACAATACCAAGGCTCTCTCTCACTTAGCGTGATGTTTCCAAGGTCCATCCACATGTAGTAGGCACCAATATTTCCATTGTATGGATACAGCACATTTTGTTTGTTCATTCGTCAACCAAATGGCCATCTTGGTTGTTGCTACCTTTTGGTTATTATATATATTGCATGATTCCATTTATGTGAAAGGCCCAGAATAGGCAAATCTATAGAAGCAGAAAGCAGGTAAGTGGTTGCCAGGAGCTGGGGGAAAGGGGAGGGGATGGAGAGTGCTTGATGGATACAGGGTTATTTTTTGGGGGGGCGGGGGTGTTAATGAAAATGTTTTGGAACTAGACAGAGATGATGATTGCTTAATATTGTGAATGTATTTAATGATACTGAAGTGTATGGTTTCATACAGGGACTTGCGTGTTATGTGAATTCTGCATCATTAAAAAAATACTGCTAGGAGCAATGGCTCATGCCTGTAATCCCAGTACTGTGTGAGGCCAAGGCGGGCAGATCACCTGAGGCTGGGAGTTCGAGACCTGCCTGGGCAGCATGGTGAAACCCTATCTCTATTAAAAATACAAAAATTAGCCAGGCGTGGCGGTGCACACCTGTGATCCCAGCTACTTGGGAGGCTGAGGTAGGAAAATGGGTTGAACCCAGGAGGCAGAGGTAGCAGTGAGGTGAGATCGTACCACTGCACTTCCGCCTGGGTGACAGAACAAGATTCCATCAAAAAAAAAAAAAAAACACACACACACACTCACACAAACCAAAAATACTGATGCCCATGTTTCATCCCCAAGAGATTCTGTAATAATTGATCTGGGCTGCAGAGCCCGGGCACTGGGGGTTTTAAAATCTCCCCAGGTGATTCTGATGTGCAGCTGTGATTGAGAATCTCCTTCTGGAATGAACTTGTTCATGTTTTACTTGTGTTGTTTTCTAGCCTGCCAATGTCTTTCTGTTTCCCTTCACATCTTTGGGTTGTAATTTTTACAATGCAGTCTTAACAACCAGCTGCCTCAAAATGCACTGGGATCCCTCCTAACCAGGTAGCTCCCCATCTCTAACTCTGACCTGCCAAGTCAGAATCTTGTGCGTGGGGCCCAGGACTGTACATATTGAAACAGGCAATGACCTGGGAACTATCTCTGAACACCCCTAGGTTTCCCCTGTGTTTGTCCTTTCCTTTCACATTTGGACCCCTTTGTGTGCTGACCACTGGGCTGTTTCACATGGACATAACATAAAAAAGACAGGCCAGGTGCCTTGGCTCATGCCTGTAATCCCAGCACTTTGGGAGGCCGAGGTAGGCCAATCACTTGAGGCCAGGAGTTTAAGATCTGCCTGGCCAACAGGAGTAAACCCCGTCTCTACCAAAAATATGAAATTAGCTGGGTGCGGTGATGCACACCTTTGATCCCAGCTACTCAGGAGGCTGAGGCTGGAGAATCCCTTGAGCCCAGGAAGCAGAGACTGCAGTGAGCCGAGATCGCACCACTACACTCCAGCCTGGGTGAGAGTGAGACTCTTAAAAAAAAAAAAAAAAAAAAAAAAAGACAGAGATGATCCTTCCCTTATGGAGCTCTCAGTGAAACAAGAAAGCTCACGATGTCCTGGCATTTGTCAGAAATACATTTGGTATATGTAGCTGGGGTCACATGCTTGACATGCCTATTGAAAACTTCTGGGTAGGAAGAGAACAATCATCACAGCATCACAGCCTGGCATAACTGTCTCCCAGGACAGGTCTCCCTGGGGAGACTGAGACCACAACTCTGAAATCAGAGCTTAAATCCAGGTTCTACATTTCCCTCAGTAATGTAGGTGATGTAGGACAGTTTTTATATTAGTTATCTATTGCTGTGCAACAATATTACTGCAAACTCTGTGGCTTGAGACAGCACACAGTTATCACTACGTGGTTTCTGTGGGTCAGGAATTCAGGCGTGATTCAGCTGGGTTCAGTGCAAGGCTGCAACCATAATGTCAGCCAGGGCTCAGTTCTCATCTGGAGGCTTGAGTGGTGATTGATCTGCTTCCCGTCTCATCTGGTTGTTGGCAGCATTCAGTTCCTTGCAGGCTGCTGGACTCAGGGCCCCAGGTTCTTGCTGTCCTCAGCTTCTTGCCACATGGGCCTCTACATCTGGTCACTCATGACATGGCAGCTCACATCTTTAAAGCCAGCAAGATAGCCTCCTAGCAAGACAACTTAACATCCTATCTAACATAATCACTACATCTCATCACCTCTGCCATATTCTCTTGGTTATAAGAAAGTCATAGGTCCCTTTGTCAGACGAGTAGATTGCAAACATTTTCTCCCATTCTGTAGATAACCTGTTCACTCTGATGGTAGTTTCTTTTGCTGTGCAGAAGCTCTTGAGTTTAATTAGATCCCATTTGTCAATTTTGGCTTTGTTGCCATTGCTTTTGGTGTTTTAGACATGAAGTCCTTGCCCATGCCTATGTCCTGAATGGTATTGCCTAGGTTTTCTTCTAGGGTTTTTATGGTTTTAGGTCTAACATTTAAGTCTTTAATCCATCGTGAATTGATTTTTGTATAAGATGTAAGGAAGAGATCCAATTTCAGCTTTCTACTTATGGCTAGCCAGTTTTTCCAGCACCATTTATTAAATAGGGAATCCTTTCCCCATTTCTTGTTTTTGTCAGGGTTGTCAAAGATCAGATAGTTGTAGATAATGTGGCATTAATTCTGAGGGCTCTGTTCTGTTCCATTGGTCTATATCTCTGTTTTGGTACCAGTACCATGCTGTTTTCGTTACTGTAGCCTTGTAGTGTAGTTTGAAGTCAGGTAGCATGATGCCTCCAGCTTTGTTCTTTTGGCTTAGGATTGACTTGGTAATGCCAGCTCTTTTTTGGTTCCATATGAACTTTAAAGTAGTTTTTTTCCAATTCTGTGAAGAAAGTCATTGGTAACTTGATGGGGATGGCATTGAATCTATAAATTACCTTGGGCAGTATGGCCATTTTCATGATATTGATTCTTCCTACCCATGAGCTTGGAATGTTCTTCCATTTGTTTGTATCCTCTTTTATTTCGTTGAGCAGTGGTTTGTAGTTCTCCTTGAAGAGGTCCTTCACATCCCTTGTAAGTTGGATTCCTAGGTATTTTATTCTCTTTTATGTGAATGGGAGTTCACTCATGATTTGGCTCTCTGTTATTGGTGTATACGAATGCTTGTGATGTTTGCACATTGATTTTTATGCTGAGACTTTGCTGAATTTTGCTATTTTAGTAGGGATGGGGTTTGCTGAATGCAGCCCCCAGTCACTTACTCCCTTCTTGGTCAATTGATCACAACTCTCTCACGATCACGACCCTCTCACGTGGACCCCCTTAGGGTTGTGAGCCCTTAAAAGGGACAGGAATTGCTCACTTGGGGAGCTGGGTTGTTAGAGACGTGTGCCACCACTACCAGCTAATTTTTGTATTTTTAGTAGAGACGGGGTTTCCCCATGTTGGTTGGCCAGGATAGTCTCGATCTCTTGACCTCGTGATCCGCCCACCTCGGCCTCCCATAGTGTTGGGATTAAGTGTTGGGATTACAGGTGTGAGCCACTCCACCCAGCCCAGAGAAGGCTTTTCATACTTGCTTGTCAGCCTCCTGCATCCTACTCCAGCACCTGGCACTCACAACCTGTGCGCTGCTCTCATCCGTGACCATCTCTCCCCAGGCCTGCTGTTCCTCGAGAAAGGAAGTTGTAACGGGCAGAGTTCTAGGACAGACCCCAAGAGAACCACTCCTTTATATCTGCTCCCTGTATCATCTCTTCTTGAGTGTGTACAGAGCTTGTGATTTGGCCAAGGGGAAGGAATTTTGCAAAAGTGATTATGGTCACACTTGCTTCGTTAAGCACATTTGCTCAGCTGACTTTGAGTTCATCCAAAGCAGGATGATCTTGGGTGGGCCAGACCTAATCAAGTGAGTCTTTTAAAGGTGAAGTTTCAGAGGTTCAATCCTTAGCCTCCAAGGAGAGGTAAATGGCCATGCTGTGAACTGTCTTTGGAGGTGGCAGCTGTAGGAGCTGAGGGCCTTCGTTCAACAATTGCAAGAAATTGAATTCAGTCCACAAACTGAATAAGCTTGGAAGAGGACACTGAGCATCTGATGAGACCCCAGCTGACACTCTGTTTGCAGTATTGTGACCCTGAATAGAAGAACCAGTTAAACCCTGCCCAGACCCTTGGCTCATGAAAACAGATAATAACTGGGTGGTGTTTTAAGCTGCTCAGTTTGCACTGGTAAATCCACCAACAGGAAAGTAATATAGAAGTTAAATGGGCCAGGCATGGTGGCTCATGCCTGTAATCCCAACACATTGGGAGGCTAAGGTGGGTGGATCACAAGGTCAGGAGATCGAGACCATCCTGGCCAACATGGTAAAACCCCGTCCCTACTAAAAATACAAAAATTAGCCAGGCCTGGTGGCATGCACCTGTAGCCCCAGCTACTCAGGAGGCTGAGGCAGGGGAATCACTTGAACCCAGGAGGTGGAGGTTGCAGTGACCCGGGACCATGCCACTGCACTCCAACCTGGGCAACAGAGAGAGACCCCATCTCAAAAAAAAAAAAAGTTAAATGAATACTTTTGACCATTGATGGAAGTTGCTTTCATTCCCTCTTACTTAATCATCTTTATGAAAGAGGGATGCTTTAACCCCATTTGTAACAAGTGAGGCTGAGGCTCAGGAAAGTGATAGAATTTAGCAAAGTCCACCTTGCTACCTGGTGGCCCCAGCTAGAACTCTGCCCCAGGTCCATATACCTAAAGTCATTACAGCGTCCACTAAAATTTTGCCCCTCTCTCGATGCCTTCCTCTTTAGAAGCCTGTTCCTTCAGGGATAGATCCCAACTCAGTGTTACAAGGTACTGAACTCTGATTTTCACAAAATATAATAACTGCCCCCCAAAATTAATAATAGTATTTTTGAGCTGGGCACGGTGGTTCATACCTGTAATCCCAGCACTTTGGGAGGCTGAGGTGGGTGGATGATGAGGTCAAGAGATCGAGAGCATCCTGGACAACATGGTGAAATCCCGTCTCTACTAAAAATACAAAAATTAACTGGGAGTGGTAGCGGGCACCTGAAATCCCAGCTACTCGGGAGGCTGAGGCAGGAGAATCGCTTGAACCCAGGAGGCAGAGGTTGCAGTGAGCCGAGATTGCACCACTGCACTCCAGCCTGGCAACAGAGCAAGACTCCGTCTCAAAAAAAAAAAAAAAAAGTATGTTTGAGTCCTTATGTGTCAACCACTGGGCTATCCCAACACCAATAGTTATTATGATTATTTTTTCCATTTTATTGATGAGGAAACCAACACATAGAAAGGTAAAGAAACTTGCCAAAGGTGACGGTCACACAGCCAAAGAGCTGTAGAAGCAGCACAGGAATCCCAGCAAACTCACAGCCAAGCTCTGTTTTCACCTTCATATCATACAGTCCTCAGACTAAAACCCTAACTCTGACTTTCCAAATCAAAAATCATACTCAAGGCCGGGCGCGGTGGCTCACGCCTGTCATCTCACCACTTTGGGAGGCCGAGGCAGGTGGATCACCTGAGGTCAGGAGTTCCAGACCAGCCAGACCAACGTGGTGAAACCCCATCTCTACTAAAAATACAAAACTTAGCCAGGCGTGGTGGTGGGTGTCTGTAATCCCAGCATTTTGGGAGGCTGACGCATGAAAATCACTTGAACCCAGGAGGCAGAAGTTGCAGCGATCCATGATCATGCCACTGCACTGCAGCCTGGACAAGAGTGTGAGACTCTGTCACAAAAAAAAAAAAAAAAAAAATTGTTCTTAATAATAGCTTGGAAGTGCACATATCTTCTGTGAAGGTTGATGGACTACAATTAGCTTCAAAACACAAATAAGTAACTGTTTAAATGAGGCCTTCTGTGTAATATCTAGGGAAAATCAATGTGGCTATTCATATTTTGTTTCCCCTTCCAGGCACAGAGAAGTTGCCCATGTCTCTGTGATCCGTTTTGTCCAATGAACCATGAGCAGCAGCAACTTGAGTCACCTCCAGGTGGAAGTGTTAAGAGGCTCTATGATCCACCACATTCCCTTTCCCCTGAAGTGGTGATCAAGGACACATGCAGAGATGGGGCTTTTGTCAGCCTGGATCCCTGAGTGAACACAATGAACAGACCACCACACAATGCTCTAACACAGCCCAGACATGCAACGTGACCAAGAATAAGCCTCACTGTGGCCAGGCATGGTGGCTCATGCCTGTCATCCCAGCACTTTGGGAGGCCAAGGCGGGTGGATCATTTGAGGTCAGGAGTTCAAGACCAATCTGGCTAACATGGTGAAATCCTGTCTCTACTAAGTATAAAAATTAGCCAGACAGTGGTGGCATGGGCCTGCAATCCCAGCTACTCAGGAGGCAGGAGAATCACTTGACTCTGGGAGGCAGAGGTTGCAGTGAGCTGAGATTGTCACCCAGACTAGAGTGCAGTGGTGCAGAGTGAGACCCTGTCTCAAAAACAAACAAACAAATGCCTCACTGCATGGAGCCACTGAGATTTCGGGATTGTTGTTACTGCACCAGAACCCAAATCATCCTGACCGCTAGGGTGTCCTAACTAGGGTTTCTTACCAAAAGCAAAGGCATTTTTAAAGTTCGTGACATTTAAACAAAGGAGCAAATACCAATATCTACCAGTTTCTCAGGCTAACAAACCCAAACAAAGCCAACAGCCAGAAGTTAAACAGATCATTAGGTTGAAAATAGAACTGTCAAAACAGGCACAATTGACTTCATTTAGTGATTGCAAAGAACATCAGGCAAGACACAGGTGTGGTCATCATAACATTTATCACATGCTTAATTGCACATGTTTGATTAAGAAAAACACAAAGTATTTAAGCTCATCTGTAGTTAAAAGTGCCTATCCGTGCATTTATCTATTCATCCTGATTTATTTATTGAGCAACTCTTTTGTGCCAGGCACTGTGCTGTGTTGCGGGAAGTCAGGGACCCCAAACGGAGGGACCAGCTGAAGCTATGACAGAAGAACGTGGATTATGAAGATTTTATGGACATTTATTAGTTCCCCAAATTAATACTTTTGTAATTTCTTATGCCTGCCTTTACTGCAATCTCTAAACATAAATTGTAAAGATTTCATGGACACTTATCACTTCCCCAATCAATACCCTTGTGATTTCCTATGCCTGTCATTACTTTAATCTCTTAATCCTGTCAGTCGAGAAGGATGTATATCGTCTCAGGACCTGTAATAATTGCGTTAAGTACACAAATTTTACAGCATGTGTGTTTGAGCAATATGAAATGTGGACACCCTGAAAAAAGAACAGGATAACAGCAATTGTTCAGGGAATTAGAGAGATAACCTTAAACTCTGACTGCCGGTGAGCCGGGCAGAACAGAACCATATTTCTCTTCTTTCAAAAGCAAATGGGAGAAATATCACTGAATTCCTTTTCTCAGCATGGAACGTCCCTGAGAAAGAGAATGCGCTCCTAGGGGTAGGTCTCTGAACTGGCCCCCCCGGGGCGTACCTGTCTCTTATGGTCGAGATTGCAGAGGTGAAATAAACTCCAGTCTCCCATAGCACTCCCAGGCTTATTAGGAAGAGAAAATTCCCACCTAATAAACTTTGGTCAGACCAGTTGATCTCAAAACCCTGTCTCCTGATAAGATGTTATCAATGACAATGGTGCCAAAACTTCATTAGCAATTTTAATTTCACTTCCGTCCTGTGGTCCTGTGATCTCACCCTGTCTCCACTTGCATTGTGATATTCTATTACCTTGTTAAGTACTTGATGTCTGTCACCCACACCTATTCGTATACTCCCTCCCCTTTTGAAACTCCCTAATAAAAACTTGCTGGTTTTTGTGGCTTGTGGGGCATCACGGATCCTACCAATGTGTGATGTCTCCCCCGGACGCCCAGCTTTAAAATTTCTCTCTTTTGTACTCTGTCCTTTTATTTCTCAAGCCAGTCGACGCTTAGGAAAATAGAAAAGAACCTACATGATTATCGGGGCAGGTCCCCCTATATCTGGCGCCCACGTGGTCTTTCTTTTTTCCTAAGTGCATGAGGGAACCGGATTCGCTTTGGTAGGTGCGGTGAAACGTCAATCGGCTTGGTCCACAGATAAGCGTGTTCAACTCCCCGACGAGTGGTGAGTAATCTGTGTGTGGTATGGGTTAACTATGGGTCATGTGTAATCTAACAAACTCCTGTTAAAACCGGTAACCATGAAAAATATGATCACTCTATTCAGGGCAGTAGAAAAATACTGTTCTTGGTTTCCTGAAAAAGGAACGGTGTATATAAAATTGTGTGATTGTGTCCGTAAAGCATTCCGAAAACTGGTCTCGGCCGTGTATTATGTTCCCATCACTGTTTGGGGTGCTTGGTGCGTGCCATCTTCGTGGCTTGCCAATCTCGTGAACCCCTGCAGTTGCCGCAGTTTTCTGCCTTTTCCTCAGTTTCTCTGCCTTTTTCTCAACTTTCCTCTCCCACATGGCCTTCCTTCAGACTCTCCCTTCAGCTACTCCTCCCCTACCTAACGATTCTGAAAATTCGATTTCTAACTCTGGTAACTTTGGCTTAAAGTTACCCCCTAATTTTCTTACTTCTTCTCACGAAAAGCCGGTACTTCAAACTCCTGCGGCTGTGACTCACAAAGCCCGGTACCATAAATATGCTAATTCTTCTCTCTTCAAACCTCCAGCATCAACTAATGGCTCTGGGACCAAATTACAATTTACCTGTCATTCTCCAGGCCCTCCCCCATCCACTACAGCCCCTCACCCTCCTGTCGTTTCAGTTCCTCAACCAGTCTGCGTCGATATGCGCCGCTCAATCTTACCTTTTTAAAAACAATTTAAGGATGCTTGTACTCAGTATGGTCCTACTTTTCCTTATGTTCAAATGGTATTGCGAACTTTTTATACTGAGGTCGTTTTGCTTCCTTTAGACTGTGATCTTTTGGCAAAAAGCTGTTCTAAGTCCATCTCAGCCTGGTGGTCAGAGGAGGCCTGTTTACAGGCTCAGCTAAATCGGAGTAATGACATTCTAATTACTCAGGCTCAGCTCACAGACTCCGATAGTTTATCTGATGCTTATGCCCAATTAAACTTTGATACTCTTACTACAGAACAAGTAACAAAAGTGTGTATGAGAGCTTGGGATAAATTACACTCCCCAGCCTAAGTTCCTGTTTCTTTTACTACTGGTAAACAAGCTCAATTGCTTTTACTACCTAATATCCTTTTAAACAAAGGAGATAAGACAAGTGGCCCTGGGATTCAGCAGTGGCCGCTTTCTAAAGAAAAACTGGAGGCTTTAAATCAATTGGTTTCTGAGCAGTTACAACTTGGAAATGTGGAACCTTCTCTTTCCCCTTGGAATTCCCCTGTGTTTCTAGTAAAAAAGAAATCAGGCAAATGGCGGATGGTAACCGATTTAAGGGCCATTAATGCTGTAATTAAACCTATGGGGGCCGTCCAACCCGGCATGCCTGCCCCTGCTTTAATACCTAAAGATTGGCCTCTCATACTTATTGATCTTAAAGAGTTTTTTTTTTTTCATATTGCTTTACATAAATCGGATTGTGAAAAATTTGCTTTTACTGTATCATCTATCAATAATCAGGAGCCTGTAGCTCGTTATCAATGGAAAGTACTTCCTCAGGGAATGCTAAATAGCCCTACAATCTGCCAGCTTTATGTTGGACAAGTGCTTTCACCAGTTTGAGCCCGATTTCCCGAGGCCTATATTCTTCATTATATTGATGATATTTTAATTTCTGCCCCCACTGATAAAAAAATTAATTTTTTTTAGCCGCTGTGTTACAGAGGCTGGATTACACATTGCTCAGGATAAAATTCAGCAGACCACTCCTGTTCAATATTTAGGAATGGTGGTCGATAAACAATGTATTCAACCTCAAAAAGTTTAAATTAGGAGAGATTCTTTAAAAACTTTAAATGACTTCCAAAGACTTTTGGGTCACATTAATTATATAAGACCTACTTTAGGCATTCCGACCTATGCCCTGTCTAACTTGTTCTCTATGCTGCGGGGAGATTCTCCCCGCAGCCCTAGGACTTTGACCCCTGAGGCTTTACTGGATCTGGAATTTGTAGAGGAAACAATCCAGACTGCCCAGTTATCTAGAGTACAGACATTTCAGCCTTTTCAGCTTCTGGTTTTTGCTTCATTACACTCTCCTACTGGACTAATAGTTCAACATAATGATTTAGTGGAATGGTGTTTTCTTCCTCATTCTGTGTCAAAAACTTTATCTAGACCAAATAGCCATATTAATTGGACAGGTTCGGTGCAGAATACTTCAAATTTCTGGATTTGATCCAAGTGTAATTGTAGTTCCTTTAAATCAGCTGGAAGTTCAAGTTGCCTTTCAACATTCTGTACTGTGGCAAATTCACTTGGCTGATTTTATTGGTGTTATTGACAATCATTATCCAAAAAAACAAATTGTTTGATATCATAAAAATAACGTCTTGGGTGGTTCCTCGATTACCCAAAAATCAACCCATTCCTGAGGCCATTACAGTATTCACTGATGGCTCTGGTAATGGCAATGCTGGCTATACAGGTCCTGCAGACAAACTTCTTTCTACCTCTTATACTTCTGTTCAAAAGGCGGAGTTAATTGCTGTGATTACTGCCTTACAGGATTTCCCCAAACCTTTAAATATTGTCTCTTATTCTACTTAACGTGGGGAAGAGGATATGCTTGTGTTTCACCAGGAGATCATCATTCCCCTGTCTGGGTACCCACCAAAAGACTCAAGCTTCTTGTGAATACTGACAATCAAAACCACAGTGAAGAGATGTCTGTGTCAGAGACTGCCTTCAGATGTGGTGAGATATGTGCGGACTCCTCAGAAACAGGCACACCAAATCACAATGGGTGTAAATCAATCCTCCCTGATGACAGTGGAGACCCATCTAACTAATCACACGTCTCATGATTACCTTTCTTTTTCTCCTTACAAACCTAAATATCTCACCATTTCTATTAGCCAGAAAATAACATCCCTCTGTTCTTCTCTTTCTCCTTCAGCACTCCATCTCGCTTACACTAGGTTTTATTTAATGATTCTCCTCCTTATACTTTCTGTCTCACCAGTTTCTTCTCACACTGATTCACCTGCTACACATAATTATTCTTCTTGGGCTTAGGTGCCTTTTCCTCCACTTATTCGCCCTCTCACCTGGATAGATGCTCCCGCAGAAATCTACACTAACGCAGAAATCTACACTAACGATAGTGTGTGGATGCCTGGAGCCATAGACGACCCTTGCCCTGCTCAACCAGGAGAAGAAGGCACTGCATTTAATGTTACCATGGGTTATAAATACCCCCCCTCTGTGCCTCGGACATGCACCTGGTTGCATCCATCTAGAAACTCAGTTCTGGGCTGCTTATCTTTCAGAAACATCAGCTACAGATAAAATGGGACATTTGGTCTCTGGCCTCTCCCTTTCTCCTTTAAAACAAATGAAAGGAGGAGTAATGGGAGGTACCCCATACTTTCAGTATAAACCTGCAGGAAAACCATGCCCTAAACATTTTGAGGGCCCATCTAAAACTTTAATTTGGGAAGATTGTGTTAACTCACATGCAGTAATATTAAAAAATGACTCATATGGTTGAGTAATAGACTGGGCACCAAAGGGCTATTTAAAAAACAATTTTTCCTCTGTGGAAGGGAATGCCTGGAGGCTACTTATTTTATTTCTTATCAGGAGAAAGAGAATCATCATTCTACTTTGCATACAAGGATCAGCTCATTCTTTCCCTTAAAATGGGAAGATAAATGCATTACCACCTCCCCACCCCAGGCCTCCTATGATACTCCCTATTCTGAGCCCAGAACACCCAGGACTTTGGAAATTGGCTATTGTCATGTCTGGACTGCGAGTATGGGAAGGAAAAACTATTTTGACTGTTTTTCCCACTACCGTGCCACTCTCTCAGTATCAACGTAGACCCAGACATTCTGCTTTACTTACCTCCAACCTGACTGTTCCCATACAGAATTGTGTTAAGCCTCCTTACATGCTATTGGTAGGAAATATCAAAATTTGGATGAATAATCAAACTGTCCAATGCGTCAATTGTCATCTATACACTTGTATTAACTCCCATTTTGACTCCAGGAAAAGTGTAATGTTGGTTCGAGCTCGAGAAGGAATCTGGATTCTGATAACTTTACCTAGACCTTGCGAATCCTCCCCCTCAATACATTTAATTAATGAAGTGGTACAACGAATTCTAAAAGGACCTAAGATATTTGTTTTCACTTTAATCGCTGTTATCATGGGCCTAATTACAGTCACTGCAATGGCCACCACTGCCGGAATGGCATTACACTAGTCTATCCAAACGGCTCATTTTGTTAATGATTGGCAAGCCAATTCCACCCAAATGTGGAATTCTCAACAAGGCATCGATCAAAAATTGGCAAATCAAATTAATCATTTAAGACAGTCTGTTATTTGGCTTGGAGATCGGGTAGTGAGTCTAGAACATCGCATGCAAATCCAGTGCGATTGGAATACTGTGGATTTCTGCATCACCCCTATTCCTATAACGAGACTGATCATCCATGGGAAATGGTCAAAAGACACCTTCTAGGTAGAAAAGATAATTTATCATTGAAAACAACTAAATTAAAAAAACAAATTTTTGAAGCCTCCCAAGCTCACTTATCCATCGTGCCTGGAGCTCAGGCGTTAGATCAGGTGGCAGAAAATCTTTATGGATTAAACCCCACAACTTGGATTAAGTCTATTGGGGGCTCCACTGTAGTAAATTTTGGAATTATGTTTCTCTGCTTAATCGGCTTGCTTTTAGTGTGCCGTACCAGTCAAGTAATCCTGTGTCAAAATCGAGAGAACGAACAAGCCTTCATCGCCATGGCACATTTATATAAAAAGAAAGGGAGAGATGTTGCGGGAAGTCAGGACCCCAAACGGAGGGACCGGCTGAAGCCATGACAGAAGAACGTGGATTATGAAGATTTTATGGACATTTATTAGTTCCCCAAATTAATACTTTTGTAATTTCTTATGCCTGTCTTTACTGCAATCTCTAAACATAAATTGTGAAGATTTCATGGACACTTATCACTTCCCCAATCAATACCCTTGTGAATTCCTATGCCTGTCTTTAATCACTTAATCCTGTCAGTCGAGAAGGATGTATATCGTCTCAGGACCTGTAATAATTGCGTTAAGTACACAAATTGTATAGCATGTGTGTTTGAGCAATATGAAATGTGGGCACCCTGAAAAAAGAAGAGGATAACAGCAATTGTTCAGGGAATAAGAGAGATAACCTTAAACTCTGACTGCCGGTGAGCCGGGCAGAACAGAACCATATTTCTCTTCTTTCAAAAGCAAATGGGAGAAATATCGTTGAATTCCTTTTCTCAGCATGGAACGTCCCTGAGAAAGAGAATGCCCACCTAGGGGTAGGTCTCTGAACTGGCCCCCCAGGGCTTACCTGTCCCTTATGGTCGAGATTGCAGAGGTGAAATAAACTCCAGTCTCCCATAGCACTCCCAGGCTTATTAGGAAGAGAAAATTCCCACCTAATAAACGTTGGTCAGACGGGTTGATCTCAAAACCCTGTCTCCTGATAAGATGTTATCAATGACAATGGTGCCAAAACATCATTAGCAATTTTAATTTCACTTCCGTCCTGTGGTCCTGTGATCTCACCCTGTCTCCACTTGCATTGTGATATTCTATTACCCTGTTAAGTACTTGATGTCTGTCACCCACACCTATTCGTATACTCCCTCCCCTTTTGAAACTCCCTAATAAAAACTTGCTGGTTTTTGTGGCTTGTGGGGCATCACGGATCCTACCAATGTGTGATGTCGCCCCGGACGCCCAGCTTTAAAATTTCTCTCTTTTGTACTCTGTCCTTTTATTTCTCAAGCCAGTCGACGCTTAGGAAAATAGAAAAGAACCTACCTGATTATCAGGGCAGGTCCCCCGACAGTGTTGGGTGGTGGTAATGCAATGATGAAGATGGCAGGCATGCCTCTGCCCTCCATGAGTTTCTAGGATACAGAGGGGGACAAACAAAAAATAAGTAAATCCATGAAAGAAGTATAGGTGGAACCTGCCCCCAGTATTTCAATGTAGGTTCTTTATATTTTCCACAAGTGTCAGCCAGCTGAGAAATAAAGAGAGACACTACAAAGAGGAATTTTACAGCTGGGCTGCTGCAGGTGACATTACACATCAGTAGGACCGTGATGCCCCCTGAGTCTCAGATGAGCAAGTTTTTATTAAGGGCTTCAAAAGGAAAGGGGGTGTAAGAACAGGGAGTAGGTACAAAGGTCACATGCTTCAAAGGGTAAAAAGCAGAACTACTACTAAGGGTCTAACAAAGATTGCGTGCTTCTGAGGGAACAGGACAAAGGGCAAAAGCAGAACTACTAATAAGTGTCCAGCAAAGATCACAAAGCAAAGGGCAAAAGCAGAACCACTGATAAGGGTCTATGTTCATTCAAGCATGTATTGTCTTGATAAACATCTTAAACAACAGAAAACAGGGTTCAAGAGCAGAGAACCAGGCTGACCACAGATATATCAGGGCGGAGTTTTTCTCCACCCTAGTAAGCCTTTGGGTACTGCAGGAGACCAGGGCATATCTCAGTCCTTATCTCAACTGCATAAGACAGACATTCCCAGAGCGGCCATTTATAGACCTTCCCCCAGGAATGCATTCCTTTCCCAGGGTATTACTATTAATATTCCTTGCTAGGAAAAGAATTTAGCAATATCTCTCCTACTTGCACATCCATTTATAGACTCTCTGCAAGAAGAAACATATGGCTCTTTTTGCCCAACCCTGCAGGCAGTCAGACCTTATGGTTGTCTTCCTTTGTTCCCTAAAAATTGCTGTTATTCTCTTCTTTTTCAAGGTGCACTGATTTCATATTGTTGAAACACACGTTTCACAATCAATTTGTACAGTTAACACAATTATCACAGTGGTCCTGAGGTGATATACATCCTTAGCTTATGAATATAACAGAATTAAGAGATTAAAGACAGGCATAAGAAATTATAAAAGTATTATTTGGGAACTGATAAATGTCCATGAAATCTTCACCATTTATGTTCCTCTGCCATGGCTCCAGCCAGTCCCTCTCCATTTGGGGTCCCTGACTTCCCACAACAAGAAACAATAAGAGGTTAAGGTGGAGAAGAGCAGGGAAGTCCACTTTAGAAGGGGGTCAGGGAAGAGCTGTCTGTGGAAGCATCATTTTAGCTGACATCTAAAGGATGGTCTAATTTGGGGAGGTGCAGAGGAAAATCATTCCAGGCTGAAGCAGCAAGTGCAAAGGCCCTGTTGTGGGAAAAGGTTTTAAAGTCCAAGAAAACAAAAGGAGGCCATAGTGGCTGAAATAGAGTAGGCCAAGGGCAGGAGATAGGAGAGGGCTGGAGAGGTGGCAGGAACAGGCAGAAGACTCGGGGTCTCGATTTTATTCTATGTACCATGGGCAGGAAAGGCAGGGATGAGACTCAATAGACGCCTTAAGATCACTGAAGCTGCCAGGTAGGAAATGGATTGCTGAGCATGGAGAGCAGGTGCAGAGTACCAGTTAAGACCAGTTAGGAGGCTGCTGTAGCCCAGCTGAGATAGTGGTGTCCTAGGCAAAGATAATGACAGTGAAGCTAGAGAGAGTGGACAAGTTGGATAAAGTTTAGAATCACAGGACTTGCTGACTGGAGAAGAGGGCAAAAGCAGAGTTAGCACAACACATGAGTTATGACCACCTTGAGCAGCTCAGCAGGGGGTGGTGCCATTTACAGAACAGAGATGGCATGGACAGAGCCCATGGAGAAGGAGGAGGAAAAAGAGTTTGGCTTTGGGTTTTTTTTTTTAGGACAGGGTCTCTGGCTGTGTCACCCAGGCTGGAGTGCATTGGTGCAATCGTAGCTCTTTGCAGCCTCAAACTCCTGGGCTCAAGTGATCCTCCTGCCTCAGCCTGCCATGTAGCAGGACTACAGATCCTACAGATGCACATCACCATGCCTAGCTTTTTTTTTTTTTTTTTTTTTTTTTTTTTGTAGATAGGGAGTCTCACTGTGTTTTCCGGGCTGGCTTCAAACTCCTGGCCTCAAGTAATCCTCCCACCTCAGCCTCCCATAGCACTGGGATTACAGCCATCACCTACTACTCCAAGCCATGAGTTTGGCTTTGGATGTAACAAGGTTGAGGTGTTCATGAGTTGACAAGTGGAAAAAACAAGAAAGAAGTTGAGTGTTTAAGACTGCTGTTTGAAGGAGAAGTCTAGCCTCAAGACAAAAGTTCAGGACTCATTAGCTGAGAAATGGCACTGAAAATTATGTAAATGGATAAGCTCAGCTAGCAAACAACTCCAGAGAGAGCAGAAAGTCCAGAGAGAGCAGCACTGGGCTATGCACCTGGCCTAATGCCGCCCCGCTCCTCCCAATCCCTGTGTTATGCTGGAGAGGGTTCAGCCTCTGGTGAGTTTCACCAAACTCCCACATCTCTTCTGAGACCTTCTCTAAAATCTCCTCTTTTATACTTAGTGAAATGGGATTCTCTTTTTCCCATCCAGCTTAAGCAAAAACTTTTGACTATGAGAAGAATGAGGATGCATTTAGTATCTCTTCTGCATGGCTAATTCCATCAAAGTTTTCTCATTATTCATGCCTGGCACTCTCATTTTCTTCTTTTGCCTCTAAGAGCACAGTCGTAGCCTTAATTACTGACCTTTTCACTCTTCTAATGCCAGCGATTTCCCCCATCTCAGTTCTCAGGAAGTTCTGTTCACAGAATTATCTCCTGAATCCTCACCTGGAGATAGAAATTGTTCTCTGTGGCCATATCTTCCCCCTCTAATTCTTATCAAAAAACTCAGTGATCTCTGTGCATCAAATATTAAACTCAAGCTCAACAGATCATGCTTCTGGCTTGTCTCTCTCTCCGGCCTGTGGGTTAACAGGTATGCAACCTTTGCAGAGGAGACACCAAATTCTCAGGAGGCCAGAGTTTCCAAAGGTAGTGGTCACTCTTGCTCTCTTTCTCCTGCTCAAAATTCAGCATTAGAGAGTGTTACACCATTGCACCTGCAGAGGATTTCATCTGACTCTAGAGACTGCAGAGGAGAGAGATGGACAAACTAACAGGCATTCAGAAAATGACTACCACAATGGGGAAGAAAATGAAAGTCAAAACAAATAAGCAATGGTCAAAAAAAGAAAAAAAATCTAGAGGGCAGCTGCAGTGGCTCACACGTGTAATCTCAGCACTTTGGGAGGCCGAGGCAGGTGGATCACTTGAGATCAGGAGTTCGAGCCCAGCCAGGGCAACATAGTGAAACCACATCTCTACTAAAAATACAAAAATTAGCCAGGTGTGGTGGTGGGCACCTGTAATCCCAGCATTTTGGGAGGCTGAGGTGGGTGGATCACCTGATGTCAGGAGTTTGAGACCAGCGTGGCCAACATGGTGAAACCCTATTTCTATTAAAAAATACAAAAATTAGCCAGGTGTGGTGGCAGGTGCCTGTAATCCCAGCTACTTGGGAGGCTGAGGCAGGAGAATTGCTTGAACCCAGGAGGCAGAGGTTGTGGCAAGCAAAGATTGCACCACTGCACTCCAACCTGGGCAACAGTGAGACTGTCTCAAAAAAAAAAAAAAAAAAAAACGTAGAGATGTCCATCCAGTCTGAACAGAATATTCCAGAGCAGACGTTGGGACACTATGGCACATGGGCCAAATCTGACCTGCTTGCACATGTGTTTGTCAATAAAGTTTTATTGAAACACAGCCATGCACATTTACTACATATTGTGTATTGCTGCTGGATTTGGCTGTTCTCTCATGCTATAAAGAAATACCTGAGACTGGGCAATATATAAAGAAAAGAGGTTTAATTGGCTCGCAGTTTTGTAGGCTGTACAGGGAGCATGACACTGACATCTGAGCTTCTGTGGAGGCCTCAGGAAAATTACAATGATGGCAAAAGGTGAAGCGGGAGCAAGAGACTAAGGAGGGAGGTGCTACACACTCGTAAACAACCCGATCTTGCAAGAACTCACTCACTATTGCAAGGACAGGACCAAAAGGATGATGCTAAAGCATTCATGAGAAATCCACCCCTATGATCCAATCTCTTCCCACCAGGCCCCACCTCTAACACTGGGGACAGCTTTTATCTTGGCTTTTTCACTGGCAGCCCCTTCCTCAAGGACTTAACTTGTGCAAGCTGACTCTTAGCACATCAAAGAATGCAATGAACTGATAAGATACTGTGGGGTGAGCAATATCCGCAGTTCCCAGGAATTTGTCCGATTGATAATGCCTAAAGCCCCACGTCTATCACTTTGTAATCGTCTTAAAGCCCTTAGACCTAGAACTGTTTACTTTCCTGTATCAATTTATCCTTTTAACTTTTTTGCCTACTTTACTTCTGTAAAATTCTTTTAACTAGACCCATTTCCCATTTCTAAACTGAAGTATAAAAGAAAATCTAGCCCCTTCTTCGGGGCCAAGAGAACTTTAAGTGTTAGCCATTTCTTGGCCACCAGCTAAATAAGCAGACTCTTAATTCATGTCAAAGTGTGGCATTTTCTCTAATTCATTCAAGTACAACATTTGGAGGCCCCAGCGGGAAACGCCATGAGGCGAGAGCCGGGCTCCCCCGGAAGGACGGCCGGCTTGTGGGGGGTGCCACCTGAAAAAAAATCTTCAGGTCCTTGAAAGGTGACCGTCTTCCAGAGGAGAGCGGATCTACTACCGTGTGGGTGCCCATAAAAGTTCCACCTCTGAGTCCTCGACTTCTGACCCCGAGGTCACGTAGGTCAGATTTGACTTCAGTTCTAGTAAGAGGGAAGCGGCCCTGATGAGGGCGTCCCTCTTTCGACTCTGCCTGTTTCTCTAGGACGCTAGAAGGTAGAGCCCTGGTTTTCTGTTAGGCACCTCTGTGTCTCTTTCTAGGAGGGAAGTGGCCCTGACAGGGGCCCTCCCTTGACTCAGTCCACATCCCAGGATGCTGGAGGACTAAGTCCTGGTTTCTGGCAGACCTGTCACTCTCTCTCCCTCTTTTTCTATCTCTCATCTTTCTCTTGTTCAAGTTTCTTGAAGAATCTCCAAGAAAGAAAAAAAAAAAACTGTTATAAACTCTGTGTGAATAATGAATGAATGAGGGAGGACAAGGGCTTGCGCTTGTCCTGCAGTTTGTAGCTCCACCGCGAAAGCTACGGAGTTCAAGTGGGCCCTCACCTGCGGTTCCGTGGCGACCTCATAAGGCTTAAGACAGCATCAGGCATAGCTCCATCTGAGCCGGAAGTTTATACCTGCCTGCCAATGCTAAGAGAAGCCCAAGTCCTCTCAGGGGGAGCGGCCAGGCAGTCATCTGACTGATCCCATCACAGGAAAGCCTCCCCTTGTCTGTCTAAAAAAAAAAAAAGGAAGAAACTGTCATAACTGTTTACATGCCCTAAAGTCAATTGTTTGTTTTATATTGATTGTTCTGTTCAGTGTCTATTGTCTTGTTAGTAGTTGTCAAAGTTTTGCATGTCAAGACGTTGATATTGCCCAAGACGTCTAAGTAAAAACTTCTTCAAGGTCCTTAGTGCTGATTTTTTGTCACAGGAGGTTAAATTTCTCATCAATCTTTTAGGCTGGCCACCACAGTCCTGTCTTTTCTGCCAGAAGCAAGTCAAGTGTTGTTACAAGAACAAGTGTGAAAAACATTGGTCTGATTAAGATTTCTAGCACCATGAAAGTTGTAAGTATTTAGATCGTCATACTCCACGTCCAAGTGATTAGACCTCCTCTAAGTTAAACCAGTAGTGAGTTCAAAACGGCCACCCTGCAGATTTCCTTGCTCACCTCTCTTGTCATTCTGTAACTTTTCCTGTGCCCTTAAGTAGAACACTGTGTAAAGAAATGTACGCCCGTACTGCTTTACTTCATTTAGATTCTTACTCTGTTCCTCTGTGGCTACTCTGCCATCTTAAAAATGATCCGAGTAGTCCTTTTCCGCCTTGTCCCTGCCCCCTACCCCGCACATCTCTTTTTACGGTGCGACAGCAAGTTTACCGTCTCCAGGACTTGGCTCTGCTCTCACTCCTTAAACCCTTAAAAGAAAAAGCTAAGTTTAAGCTATTTGCGTTTAAGTCATAAAGACACCAAAAATATTTAAAGTGCAGATCTAGAAGAAGAAGAAGAATGCCTAGATCAAACTGACCCAGAAGATCTCAGGCTGGCTCTAGTCCTCCTCCCTCAATCTTAAAGCTACAGCAATGTAGCAAGTAGTATTAGCTGTTGTAAGTTTTTCTGCTCTTTCTGTTCATATTGATTCTGTTCTTTCACTACGCCAGTCCCCCAAGAAATAAGTTTCTCTGTCCATGCTAAGTTTAATATCTATGCTCAAATCTTATTAAATTGCCTTCAAAAAAAAAAAATAAGAAGAAGAAACACTTCCTCCCAGCCTTGTAAAGTTAAAGCCCTCTCCAATATATGCTGCAGAATTTTTCTCTCAGTTCAGAGGATTATAAAGTCCGCCTTAAAAAAGGCAAGCTCCAGACACTGTGCAAAATAAAATGGCCAAAGTTTAAAGTCAAGTGGCCCCCTGAAGGGTCACTGAACCTCACAATTGTTCAAGCTGTGTGGCAGGTTGTTACTGAAAGTCCTAGCCACCCTGATCAGTTTCCCTACATTAGCTACGTTTAGTCAGAATCCACTCTCCATGGCTCCGTTCATGCGCCATTCATAATTCTACCTCCAAGCTCCTCCTAAGCCAGACCGCGTTTTCGCCTCGACCCCTCAGCTGGTTTGGCTTCCCCTGTACCGCCTCCCTCTGAAGAAGAGGGGAGTCTCCCTCACCCAGTCCCACCGCCTTACAACCAGCCTTCTCCCTTAAAGTTATCCCATGTCTCCTCGACGACATCCCCTGTAGGCTCGCCACCCATTGCCTCTCAGTAGCAACAGCGGCAGGAAGAAATAACCCCTCTACTACCACTGAGAGAGGCACAAGTCCCTCCAGGTGACAAGCGCTCAGCCCCCTTCTTAGTTTGTGTTCCTTTTTCTACTTCTGACTTATATAATTAGAAAACCCATAATCCTCCCTTCTCTGAAGAGCCCCAGGCTTTGACCTCTCTGACAGAGTCTGTACTCCGGACCCACCCACCCACCTAAGATGATGCCAACAGCTGCTTTTAACCCTTTTCACCTCTGAAAAAAACGAACGTATCCGAAAAGAAGCCAAAAAGTACTTCCTCACATCAGCCAATGGACCGGAAGAAGAAGCTAGAGACCTCCTTGAGGAGGTCTTTCCCTCTACCCGGCATAACTGGCACCCAAATTCCTCAAGTAGAAAGGGAGCTTCAGACGATTTTAACCGGTATCTCCTCGCAAGTATTAAAAGAGCCTCTCAGAAACCCATAAACTTGTCTAAGACGACCGAAGTTGTCTAAAGCCCGATAAGTCACCAAGAACGTTTTTAGAGCGCCTCCAGGAGGCTTATCAGATTTACACCCCTTTTGACCCGGCAGCTCCCAAAAATAGCAGTGCTTTTAATTTAGCATTTGTGGCACAGGCAGCTCCGGATATTAAAAAGAAACTCCAAAAACTAGAAAAATTTTCTAGAATAAATATCAGTCAGCTTTTAGAAATAGCCTAAAAAGTTTTTGACAATCAAAAGTTTAAAAAACAAAAACAAACAACACAAGCAGCTGAAAAGGCCGCTGATAAAGCATTCAAAAGACAAACAACAATCTTAGTGGCGGCTATCCAAGAAGTACAGAATGAAATAGCCCATTAATTTAGCATTAACTGAAGCCCCTGCTTTAGCCCCCCCTAATATCTCCATAAAAGCCAAGGAGTTGCTAAAGACGTGTTTACTCAGATTCTAAGACCCTAAAGCCGCCCAGTGGCCTATTTATCTAAGAGGCTAGATCCTGTGGCCTGTGGATGACCAAGTTGTCTGCGAGCCGTAGCGGCTACAGCAAGCCTAGTCCAGGAAGATGATAAGTTAACTCTAAGTCAAAATTGAACCCTTACAGCTCCTCACGCCGTAAAGACCTTACTACGAAGTGCTTCTGGCAAATAGATGTCAAATGCTCGCATCTTGCAGTATCGAAGTTTACTCTTAGATCAGCCTCGTTTGACTTTCTCTCCCACAAAGTGTTTCAATCCAGCTACACTACTTCCTGACCCAGACTCCACTATTCCTGCTCATGACTGTCAAGAACTGTTAGAAACTATCGAAACTGGCCTATCTGATCTTCAAGCTGTGCCCCTAGAAAAGGCAGATGCCGCCGTGTTCACAGACAGTAGCAGCTTCCTCAAGCAGGAAGTATGAAAAGCCAGTGCAGCTGTTACCACGGAGACACATGTGTTGTAAGCTCAAGCTTTACCAGCGAACACCTCAGCACAAAAGGATGAATTGATCGCCGTCACTCAGGCTCTCCGATAAAGTAGAATAAACGTATTAACATTTACACTGACAGCAAGTACGCCTTTGCTACTGTTCATGTACACAAAGCCATCTACCAGGAAAGCAGGCTACTCACCTCAGCAGGCAGCTGTGATCCACCGCAAAGGACATCAAAAAGAAAACACGGCCGTGGCCCATAGTAACCAGAAAGCTGATTCAGCAGCTCAGGTCGCAGCGAGACTTTCAGTCACGCCTCTAAACTTGCTGCCCACAGTCTCCTTTCCACAGCCAGATCTGCCTGACAATCCCGTATACTCAACAACAAAAAAACTGGCTTCAGATCTCAGAGCCAATAAAAATCAGGAAAGTTAGTAGATTCTTCCTGACTCTAGAATCTTCATACCCTGAACTCTTAAAGAAACTTTAATCAGTCACCTACAGTCTACCACCCACTTAAAAAGAGCAAAGCTACCTCAACTCCTCCGGAGCCATTTTCAGATCCCCCATCTTCAAAGCCTAACAGATTAAGCAGCTCTCCAGTGCACAACCTGCGCCCAAGTAAATGCCAAACAAAGTCCTAAACCCAGCCCAGGCCACTGTCTCTGAAAAAAGTCGCCAAGAAAAAAGTAAGAAATTGACTTTACAGAAGTCAAACCACACCAGGCTAAGTACAAATACCTTCTAGTACTAGTAGACACCTTCTCCAGATAGACTAAGGCATTTGCTACCGAAAATGAAACCACCAACACAGTAGTTAAGTTTTTACTCAATGAAATCATCCCTCAATATAGGCTGCCTGCTGCCATAAAGTCTGATAATAGAGCAGCCTTCACCTCGCCTATAGCTCAGTCAGTGAGTAAGGTGTTAAACATTCAACAGAAGCTCCATTGTGCCTATAAACCCCAGAGCTCCAGGCAAGTAGAACGCATGAACCACACCCTAAAAAACACTCTTACAAAATTGATCTTAAAAACCAGTGTAAATTAAGTAAGTCTCCTTCCTTTAGCCCTACTTAAAGTAAGGTGCACCCCTTACCAGGCTAAGTTCTCACCTTTTGAAATCATGTTTAGGAAGGCGCTGCCTATCTTGCCTAAGCTAAGAGATGCCAAATTAGCAGAAATATCACAAACTAATTGATTACAGTACCTATAGTCTCTCCAACAGGTACAAGATATCATCCTGCCACATGTTCGAGGAGCCCATCCCAATCCAATTCCTGACCAAAGTCCTGCCATTCGTTCCAGCCAGGAGACCTAGTGTTTGTTAAAAAGTTCCAAAAAGAAAGACTCACTCCTGCTTAGAAAAGACCTCACACCGTCATCCTCACGACGCCAATGGCTCTGAAAGTAGACGGCATTCCTGCTTACATTCATCACTCCCGCATCAAAAAGGCCAACAGAGCCCAACTAAAAACGTAAGTCCCCAGGCCTAAGTCAGGCCCCTAAAACTGCACCTAAGTCAGGTGAAGCCATTAGATTCATTCTTTTTACTACCTCACTTACTTGTTATTGCCCCTTACGTCCTCTGTGCCTTCCTACTCCTTTCTCCTCACCTCTTTCACAACAGAACGTGTATTTGCAAACACCACTTAGAAGGCCAGTACATCCAAGTCTCCTTTGCAGTTGATTTATGTGTACTGTTCCCAAAGCCAGCCCATACCCTCGAAAAGCAACACAATCTGCCAGTCCCAGGAGCAGGAAATGTCGACCTTGCAGCAAGATTCAGACACTCCAAGAGCCAAACTAAGTGTAGAAGCTCCAAAAGTGCAGAAAAAAAGACTCCAAAATATTGGCTTTTGCCTCTGTCCTAGAAATCACCCTGAGGCTAGCTGTCAAGATACTTAACAGTTTTTGTCCTGATTAGACACGTGTATCTTTAGCCACCTACTCTAGAAGATCAACCAGATCTTCAACTCTTTCCATAAGTCCTGCTTCTCACCTAAATTATGTACTAGAAAAAATTGTAATCCTCTTACTATAACTGTCCATGACCTTAATTCAACTCAATAGTATCATGGCATGTCATCAAGATTAAGATTTTATATCCCAGGATTTAATGTTAAGACTATGTTCACCATCCAAAAAAACCCTAGTCTCATAAAGCCCACCCAAGCCAATCAGGCCTTTAACTGATCTAAGTAACCCTCTGTTCCAGAAACACCCTGACAAAGTTGACTTAACTGTTCCTCCACCATTCTTAGTCATAAAAGATACAGTCCAGAAAGTGCAAGAAAATCTAGATAAGCGCCAACAAGAACAAGAAAATAACATCCCCTAGTATCAAAGCATGTTCAACTAGAACCCAGAGCTAACTATTCTAATTACTAAGTTAGCCAGACCCCCTCCCCATCCTATTAAATCTAACTTTTGGACCTTGTATATTAGTTTCTTAATTTTGTAAAACAACACATAGCTTCTATCAACCTTATGTATCTTAAGACTCAATATAACCCCCTTGTTATAACTGAAGAATCAACGATTTGATTCCCCAAAAACACAAGAGAGGAATGTAATGCCCAACCTTGTTTTTACTAACCCTGTTCTTAGACTCTCCCTTTCTTTGAATCACCTAGCCTTGTTTCCACCTGAATTGACTCTCCCTTAGTTAAGAGAGCCAGACAGACTCCATCTTGGCTCTTTCACTGGCAGCCCCTTCCTCAAGGACTTAACTTGTGCAAGCTGACTCCCAGCACATGAAAGAATGCAATTAACTGATAAGATATTGTGGCGAGCAAATATCCGCAGTTCCCAGGAATTCGTTCAATTGATAACTCCCAAAGCCCCGCGTCTATCACCTCATAATAGTCTTAAAGCCCCTAGACCTAGAATTCTTTACTTGCCTTAACAATTTATCCTTTTAACTTTTTTGCCTACTTCTGTAAAATTGTTTTCACTAGACCCCCCTCCCCTTTTTAAACCAAAGTATAAAAGAAAATCTAGCCCCTTCTTGGAGGCCGAGAGAACTTTAAACGTTAGCCATTTCTTAGCCGCCGGTTAAATGAACAGACTTTTAATTCGTCTCAAAGTGTAGCATTTTCTCTAACTCGCTCAAGTACAACACATCCAGCAGGCACGTAATCCACTCCAAAATGCTGTCCTGGGGTAGTGAAGATGATGTTGCTGGAAATATCCTGAAATGGCATGCGGATGAGTACCCCCAGAGGCTTACATGTTGAGCTAAGTACTTTGCTGATGAAGGGTACAAGTTGAAGGGGTTTTGAAAGGCAGAGTGAGGTTCCTCAGAAGGCTGTTGCTACAGAAAGCCAGGAGGAGAAATTACATGGCCAGATAGAGTGGCATGACCATTGGATAAGGGCTTTTTGTTTGATGGTTTTTGAGATGGAGTTTTACTCTTGTTGCCCAGGCTG
This sequence comes from Pan paniscus, assembly GCF_029289425.2. Lineage (NCBI taxonomy): Eukaryota > Metazoa > Chordata > Mammalia > Primates > Hominidae > Pan > Pan paniscus. Next base: position 22,016,471 of record NC_073256.2, read on the forward strand.
CAGTGCAATGGCACGATCTCAGCTCACCACAACCTACGTCTCCCAGGTTCAAGCGATTCTCCTGCCTCTGCCTCCCTAGTAGCTGGGATTACAGACTTGTGCCACCACGACCGGCTAATTGTGTATTTTTTGTAGAGATGGGGTTTCTCCACGTTGGTCAGACTGGTTTTGAACTCCCGACCTCAGGTGATCCGCCTGCCTTGGCCTCCCAAAGTGCTGGGATTACAGGCGTGAGCCACGACGCCCAGCCTGGATGAGGGTCTTTAGCAAAGATGGAAGTTTTGGTACCTTGCAGTTTAATCTCTTCATTTATGTCCCCCTGAAATCTTCAGGAATAGCACTATTTTGTCAATACTTCTGGGGTCATACTTAGGGGGACTTAAAGGAGATGTGATGTGGCAGCCTTTGACTCAAGGGAGTATCATACTAGCTCACAGAGATCTGGGTACATGCCAGTTGAACCAACTCTTCTGAGGATATGATAGATCCTGGGAGGCCACTCTGATCCTGCCAAACTTGAGGCCAGATGAGTCTTTGAAAAACATGGTTTGGCTTAACACCAGCACTTAATCTAACACCCACTATGAATCTTGCTGAACTGAAGCTATACAAATACCTTTTCAAAAGATTTTTTTTTTTTTTTCATTCCAGATCCTTCTTAGAAATTCCTAAGGCTCAATGTTGTGTGGAAGATTCTGAGAAAGAAAGTAGTTTCCGATCTTTGGGATTCCCCTGAGATGGTCCAATCTGCAAAAAGTTCATTGCCATTTCCATCAAGGACACTGAGAACAGGAGTCTTATCTGGATTGGATCCTGGGAATTCAGAAGCTTCAGCAGGTGGGAAATGCACCCTCCACAGGCTCACACCCTTGTTTGCTGTTTCAGTTACCTATTGCACCTAAAATTAGAAACTTTAAAAACCACCACAAGTCATTATTGCTCAGGACCCTGTGAGTTGCATGGGGACTTCCTGGCTGGTTTAACCTGGGCTCATTTGTGTGGCTACCTGCAGCTGGAGGGCCAGCTGGGCGGAACATCCAGGACGGCCTCATGCATGTGCCTGGCAGTTGGTGCTGGTTGTCAGCCGGGGAACCTTGTTTTCCTTCATGTGGCCCCTCGCCCTCCAGAGCCCCTCTCCAAATGGCCCTTTAAGCAGGATAGCCAAGGTTTGCTTGGTGCCAGCATCCAAGAGGGCAAAAATATGGAAACTACGAGAGGGCTCTCAAGGCCTAAGACTATATGCACCCCAAAAGTCTGAGGTCTCAGTTAATTCAGAAAGTTTATTTTGCCAAGGTTGAGGAAACATGCCTGTGACACAGCCTCAGGAGGTTCTGACAACATGTGCTTAAGGTGGTAGGGATACAGCTTGGTTTGATACATTTTAGAGAGACATGAGACATCAATCAATATGTGTAAGATGTACATTGGTTCAGTCTGGAAAGGCGGGACAACTCCAGGTGAAGGTGAAGGTGAGACAAGGGGAAGGGGCTTCCTGGTCATAGGTAGTTAAGAGACAAATGGTTGCATTCTTTTGAGTTCCTGATTAGCCTCTCCAAATGAGGCAATCAGATATACATTTATCTCAGTGAGCAAAGGGGTGACTGAATAGAATGGGAGGCAGGTTTCCCCTAAGCAGTTCCCAGCCTGACTTTTCTCTTTAGCTTAGTAACTTTGTTTTAGGTTGGGGGACAGAGTGTCGCTCTGTTGCCCAGGCTGGAGTGCAGTGGTACGATCTCGGCTCACTGCAACCTCTAACTCCAGGGTTCAAGTAATTTCCATGCCTCAGCCTCCCAAGTAGTTGGGATTACAGGCGCCTGCCACCACGCCTAATTTTCATACTTTTTAGTAGAGACGGGGATTTGTCATGTTGACCAGGCTGGTCTTGAACTCCTGAGGTCAGGTGATCTGCCCGCCTCAGCTTCCCAAAGTGCTGGGAACTCCTGACCTCAGGTGATCCGCCTGCCTCAGCTTCCCAAAGTGCTGGGATTACAGGCGTGAGCCACTGAGCCCAGCCTAGCTTAGTGATCTTGTGGTCCCAAGGTTTATTTTCCTTTCATGGCTAGAAGTTGGTCACCATCACTTTGGCAGCATTCCACTGGCCCAAGCAAGTCATAGGCAGCCCAGATTCATGTAGAGGAATATAAACTCTACCTCTTAAGGGAAAGATTGGTTCAATTACACTGCAAGAGTATTTGCAGAAAGTTGTACCCATCTTTGGAAACTACCACACACACACACACACACACACACACACACACACCTTTACATGCAACCCTCCCTTGAGGTGCATCTACTTCTAGGCAGAACCAAAACTTGACAGTACTCGACAGAAGAAAAGTAGTGTCCTAAATGCCAGTTCTCTTCTTACTCAACTTCAGCCTCATTATAAGCAAATTGTAACAGTTTATGTGTCTTGAGAAACATTTTAATTAATCTTTGGAATTTAAGAATTTGAATTCATAGCAGTAGCCTGTGCATAGGAAATACGCATATTGTAAGTTTTTCCTTTCTGATAAATCATGCTGAGGGAACCACAATGTAACTTTTTTTTTTTTTTTTTTTTTTTTTGAGACGGAGTCTCACTCTGTTGCCCAGGCTGGAGGGCAGTGGCATGATCTCAGCTCACTGCAACCTCCGCCTCCCAGGTTCAAGTGATTCTCCTGCCTCAGCCTCCTGAGTAGCTGGGATTACAGGTGCACAAGACGGGGTTTCACCATGTTGGTCAGGTTGGTCTGTAACTCCTGACCTCTGATCTGCCCACCTCAGCCTCCCAAAGTGCTGGGATTATAGGCGTGAGCCACCCGTTCACGTATAATGTAATTGTATATTGAAAGTTTCTCTTTTTTAAATAATAATTAACAGGTTTAAGAGAATGTATTTCCTGATGTATTCCTTTCACTGCAGACATCTATTGCCTTTTCAGTCTAGCAGCCCTCCCCTCTATAGAAACTCACACTTCCTACTCCAGTCACGTGGCTCTCATGGGGGCTACCATGTTCTCACATGACTCCACCCCTCTGGCCTCAGTTGATTGGTCTAGGGATGAGCATCTGGCTAAATTGGCCAATCAGAATTCTTCCCTTGAATATTTGTCCAAACTGGAACTACACCAAGTTAATCATTCTCTGTGATGACAGGAACTGTGTAGTAAGAAATACAGGAGGTTTTGTGGCCACGTTTCTCACCTTATGGAGAAAAGGCTTGAGTAAGAAGAAATTAAGCCAGTATGCAGACAAAGCTAGAGACAGAGATGGAGAGATCTTGTGGTAAGCCCCTTAGTTTTTATCATTCTAGTACATGCTTGCTACTGCATACAACCAAGACTTTCACCTGAGGGTTTTCTCAAAGTCAGGCATGGAGTATGTCAGAAAAGCCACAGAAGCCGGGTGCAGTGGCTCACTCCTGTAATCCCAACACTGAGAGGCCGAGGCAGGTGGATCACAAGGTGAGGAGTTCGAGACCAGCCTGACCAACATGGCAAATCCCCGTCTCTACAAAAAATAAAAAAATTAGCAGGGCATGGTGGCAGGTGACTGTAATCTCAGCTACTCAAGAAACTGAGGCAAGAGAATTGTTTGAACCTGGGAGGCAGATGTTGCAGTGAGCCGAGATCATGCCATTGCAGTCCAGCCTGGGTGACAGAGCAAGACTATATCTCAAAAAAAAAAAAAAAAAAAAAAAAAGAAGAAGAAGAAGAAAGCAAAGCCAGAGAGTAAGAAGAAGAAGAAGAAGAAGAAAGCAAAGCCAGAGAGTTGATGCCCTGGGACCAGTCCTCAGCCAGTGACGGATGGGAGCCAGGCTATAAATGCTTCAATATCTTTGCCCCCTGGATGGAACAACTTTGAAATGTATTCCACATCACCTCCCAGAGGTCCCCAGTGGGGTCAAATCCTAGTTGCCTGGAGTGGCAAGATGCTCACTGAAGCCCCTTGTGTGGCCTCCTGCCTTTCCATGAATCACTTCCTCACTCCCCTATTGGTGTTCCCTGGAATCATCTCCTAAATAATCCACTTGCAATCCTGTCCCTCTTTCAGGATCTGCTTGGGGTTGGGGTTGGGGAGTGCGGAGAAAAACATGATCCCTTTTCCACTCCACACTAGTAAGATGAGTTTCTGTCACTGGCAACCAAGAGATCTGACTATTACCTCCTTCTGAGATAATTCCTAAAATGTATTTGGGAATTTCCCCACCTCCACCCCACTGCGTATGTCATCAATATGTAGATTTCTTAACAAAGTTTAATGGTATTCTTTGATCAACCTCAAGTTTCACAAAACACACTGCACTTTCATAAGGGCACCCCATGACTGACAGATCAGCCATTCAAAAGAAGGGAAGTGTCAGAGATGGCTCTGCTAGACTCACGAGTTTTTCAGTAGAATCCCGGTCAGGGTGGTGTGGTCCGGAGATGCTTCTGGAGCTCTGGGACCCACAAGCCTACGTGTCCCATGGTGGAGTATTAGGACAACTTGAAAACATAGTGGCAGGAGGAGGCTTCCTCTCTCCCCTGCAGTTCATCCTTCAACACACCCAATGTGCTCAATAGATATTGGTTAAATGAATAATGGGGCCAGGCATGGTGGCTCACGCCTGTAATCCCAGCACTTTGGGAGGCTGAGGCAGGTGGATCACCTGAGGTCAGGAGTTCAAGACCAGCCTGGCCATAGAGGAAGGAGAAGCACTGGAACCTGGGAGGCAGAGTTTACAGCACGCTAAGATGGCACCACTGCACTCCAGCCTGGGTGACAGAGCGAGACTCAAACAAACAAAAAAATAGTGGATTTATTCCTTCCAAACTGCAACTCACCAAAAGAAGACCAACACGCATCACAATGTTGTGGCCATAATCACCACAGTGACAATAATAAATATAATCAACTCTCGAGCCAGCCACCCCCACTAAACCTAGTGGATCACATCTGGTGTTTCACTTTGGGGATGTTTTAGTGGTCATGGTAGATTGTCGCCTGACTGCTGGCTGTTTCTACCATGTTTCAGGAATATAGAGATGTGTACAGATGACCCCAAAAATTAATTAGTATGCAATTCTCAAAGAGACAAACTGTACCCCAAAAGCTACTGGAATGAAAAAAAAAAAAGTTTTAATTCTCAAAGAGACCAACTAGATAGTAAAAGCATTTATGTTCCCTTGGAGAATCTTCTCACCAATGACTCAAAGTTTTCTCCAGACCAGGGAATGCCTGGGGCATTGGACATTCCCAATTCTGGTATCACCTCCCATTCTCCTTTAGGTCCAGTTTTCTCAGAGGAGCATACATTGTTTATTGCCACCAAGGGTATCCAAGGACACAAACTGAAGATAATAGTGCTTTATTGTCTCTCAGTCACCTTTCCCTCCCACATGCTGGAAGCAGAGCCAAGTCCAATTTATCCAATTACAAAATAGCAACATTGGCATCATGAGATCAGCTAACAAAACTTTCAGAGGCAATCTATCATCCTACCAAAAGTAACCAACATCTGTGGAGCACTTACCATGACTAAGGGTCAACATAAGTGGTTTTCATGCTGGATGCATCAGGATGGACTAGTTTATGCTGCAGTAACAAATTAACCCCAGAGTCTCAGCAGCTTAGCAACCAAGGTTGATTTCTTACATTCCATGTCCACAATGGGTTGGCTGTGTATAGTGTGCTCCATATGGCCACTCAAAGACCTAGAATCATGGAAATTCTACCATCTTAATGCAGGGATTCTCCCATAGTTACTGCACCAGGAGATGAGAGAATAAGATAGTTATTCCCAAGCCCTCAAAAGCTGTAGACTAGAGGTGATGTCAGTGACTTCCACTTATAGAGCATTGGAATCTAGCATGGATCCATCTAATTACAGGGGGTCTGGGGAATACAGGGAGCAGACGGAAATCCCATGAGCAGTAACCATTCCTGCCAGCATGCATTATTTCAGCTGAACCTCACAACCCCATGGAATGTAGAACAGAGACTTGGGGAGTTATGGGACCTGCCCCAAGGTGTCATAGATAATGAGTTGCAGAGCTGAGATATGACCCTCGGCCTGGTAGGATTCTCATACTCATCATAAAATTCTATGAAATTCCTCATACAGCAAAACACCACACCAAGTAAAAAGAAAGCCAAGTTGTGCAAATACAAAATAGAACTCCCCTGACACTTCACCTCCTCACCCACCCTACCCCCACCGAAAGAATCAACCTATGCAAATAACTGGAATGAAATTCACAGGCAATTTCAGCAGGGGAAATGGGGTTATCTCATCTGGGTCTCACATCCAACCTCGTCAAGACAAGACCTTCCCTAAACTTCACCTGAACACCTGGACACACCGTCATGTCTTGCTGCTTCTTGTTACTGGAAATGCAATGATGATGTCTTTATACAATTTATAGGTCTTTCTATAAGTGCCAAGATAAATGTCATCTCTGTACCTGCATATCATTCAGAGGTAGGCAAGCTTCTGTGTAAAGTGCTAGATAGTAAATATTATAAACTTTGCAGGACTCATCTGATCTCCATCCTATATTTTTTTTGTTTTTGTTTTACAATTTTTTTTTCCTTTTAGATAGGGTCTAAAAAGAAAATAAAACTTATCCATGTTGTGATATGGATGAACGTTAAAAACATGCTGAGTGAAAGAAGCAGACATGAAAGGTCATATATTGTAGAATTCCACTTATATGCAATGTTCAGACTAAGCCAATCGACAGAGATAGAAAGTAGATGAGAGGTTTCCAAGGGCTGCAGGAGGGGGTATGCAGAGTGACTGCTGAATGGATATGAGGCTTCCAATTGAGGTGTTGAAAAAGCCCTGAAACTAGGTAGTGGTGATAATTGCACAACATGATAAATGTACAAAATGTCCCTGAATTGTACACTTTCAGATGCACAAAATGATAAATGTTGCACATATTATACCACAATTTTATTCATTTATTTTAGAGATAGAGTCTCACTCCATCACCCAGACTGCAGTGCAATGGCACAATCACAGCTCACTGCTACCTTTACCGCCTGGGCTCAAGCAATCCTCCTACCTAGTCTTCCAAGTAGCTGGGACTACAGGTGAACCCTACCACACCCAGCTTTTTAAATTTTTTTATAGAGTTGCATTCTCGCTTTATTGCCCAGACTGGCCCACACTCTTGGCTTCAAGTGATTCTCTCATCTCAGCCTCCCAAAGTGCTGGGATAACAGGTGTAAGCCATCAGGCCAGGCAATTTTTAATTCTTATGCAAAATTTTCAACTAATTCCCAGGATTAAAAAAAGTTGATCAACATGGGGATTAGAGGAAAAAAATAATTTTAAACAAGAGAAAAAATTAAATGAGATGATGTATATGTATACAGTGCCTGGCCTCATGATCACTGAGTCCACTGCAGCTTTTTATTTTTTTTTCCATACAGGGTCTCACTCTGTCACCCAGACTGAGTACAGTGGCATAATCATGGCTTACTGCAGCCTCAGCCTCCTGGGCACAAGTGATCCTCCTACCTCAGCCTCTCAAGTAGCTGGGACTACATGTGCACACAACCACACCTAGCTATTTTTGTTGTTGTGTTCTTGTTGTTTTTGTTGTATTTTTTGGTAGTGGCAGGGTCTCACCATGTTGCGCAGGCTGGCATCTTGAACTCGTGGGCTCAAGCGATCCTCCCACCTCAGCTTCCCAAAGTGCTGGGATTACAGGTGTAAGCCACCATCCCAATCCTGTTGTAGCTATTTTAATAGTGCTGGTGAGCAATAGTTTGCTCTCCCTATAAAAACAGAACATACTAAGCCAAGGAAAGCACCAATCTAGTTTGTTCTCCCCAGATCTTCAAAATGTTGGAATTAGTATGAGTCCAAAATATTTCATGTGTTTTTTTTTTTTTTTTTTTTTTTTTGGAGATGCAGTCTCGTTCCATCATCCAGGTTGGAATGCAGTGGCGCAATCTCGGCTCACTGCAACCTCCGCTTCCCGGGTTCAAGCAATTCTCCTGTCTCAGCCTCCCGAGTAGCTGGGATTACAGACATGTACCGCCACGCCTGGTTAATTTTTGCATTTTTAGTACAGATGGGGTTTCTCCATATTGGCCAGGCTGGTCTTGAACTCCTGACCTCAAATGATCTACCCGCCTTGGCCTCCCAAAGTGCTGGGATTACAGGTGTAAGCCACCATGCACGGTCAGTTTGATTTTTTATTGTGGTAAAATACATACAAAATCTATTATTTTAGCCATTTTCAAAGGAAAAATTCAGTGGTATTAAGTGCATCCACCACATTGTACAACCATGTCCCCCATCCATCTCCAGAACGCTTTCATTCTGTCCTGCAAATATGCAGCACCTTGCTACACTCCATGTTGTTTGTCCCACAACAGAGCTGGGCTGAATTATTAATGTGGACTTTGTTCAGCAACGGACTAATGAGGGAGAAGCCCATGAACTCTGTGAGGAGTGCATGACAGGTGCTCGTGGGATGACATGGCTCGGTGCCCTCCAGCTGCTGCTGCCACCACCTGTCCTGCTGGGCGGCCACCCCTCCCAGGGAAGAAGAGCACTCACAACTGCTGCCGATCTCCTTCCAGGGCTTCCGCTGGGACTACCATCAGGATGTGGACACCCCCAACATGGACCGTCTGGCCGGGGAGGGCGTCAAGGCCAAGTACCTCATGCCGCCCCTTGTCACAATGACCTCCCCGTCCCACTTTACTGCCATGCCAGGTAAGCGTCACTCTGCCCATTTCACCAGATGCCCATCAAAGCCCCAGCGTCCGTCATTCCCTGTGATAAGAAGCAAAAACTCAGTCAGCTCTAGGGAGGCTGGGGCGGGTCCGGGGTCTCACTTTGTTGCCCAGGCTGTAGCTCAGTGGTATAATCACAGCTCAGTGGAGCCTCAAACTCCTGGTCTCAAGCAGTCCTCCCTAGCTCAGGCTCCCCAGTAGCTGGGGATACAGACAAGCCACCATGCCTAATTTTCTCATTTTCTTAGAAATTGGGGCAGGGGGTGTCTCACTATGTTGCCTAGGCTGGTTTTGAACTCCTGGCCTCAAGAGATCATCCCACCTCAGCCTCCCAAAGTGCTGAGATTGGAGACATGAGCTACCGTGACTGGCCTGATCTTTTTTAAAAAAGTAAATAAGGCCGAGCATGGTGACTCACCCCTGTAATCCCAGCACTTTGGGTGGCTGAGGCAGGTGGATCACCTGAGGTCAGGAGTTCAAGACCAGCTTGGCCAACATGGTGAAACGTCGTCTATCCTAAAAATACAAAAATAAGCTGGGCGTGGTGGCAGATGCTTATAACGACAGCTACTCGGGAGTCTGATACAGGAGAATCACTTGAACCCAGGAGGTGGAAGTTGAAGTGAGCTGAGCTCATGCCATTGCACTCCAGTTTGGGCAACAGAGCAGGATTTTGTCTCAAAAAAAATAAAAGTAATAAAAATAAAAAGGTAAATAAAATCACTTTTAAATAATTGTATAAAAATAATAAAACATTGACATTTACAGAGCTCAGTTAGATGACGTGACTCATACCCTCCAAAGGTGTCCTGGTTCTCTTACATAAGAATTGAAATGTCTTTCTGTGGCCCAAAATATCCCACAGAGCCTGGCCCCTGGCCCATCTTCTGCCAGCCTCTCTCATCTCTCTCCCTCTCCTTCACTTCCTTCCGGATCACAAAGGCCTTTTGCCTGTGCCTTCTGCCCTGCTCCCTCCAGGCCCAGGGCCTTGGCCTGTGCTACTCCAGTCCCTCCCTCACCAGGAGCATGCAGTCCAGTCGGGGAGACAGACACCACACACCCAAACAGGCAGATACATCCCGTGACAACTCAGGAGGCATCAAGGAGGAAAATGAGTTTTCCACGCACAGACTACAGGGGTAAACTGGATTCAAACTAGAGAGGGAGAAAGGGGGTCTCTGAACATGGGGCAGTTGAGCTGAAAGAGATCTCAGGGGACCAGAGCAAGGAAAAGTGTTCCAGACAGAGGGAAGAGCATGTGTGAGGTCTCTGAGACAAAGACCAGGTCATTTCAGAATCCCAGTGGCCACTAAAATAGAGGGATTCCAACCTAAAAAGGAGGAAGAGGAGGCTGCTGGAAAGCAAAGGACATTGTGTAAGATTCATAATAGTGGGGGTGGAGCCAAGATGGCCGAATAGGAACAGCTCCAGTCTACAACTCCTGGCGTGAACAATGCAGAAGACAGGAGCTTTCTGCATTTCCAACTGAGGTACTGGGTACATCTCACTGGGGAGTGTCAGAAAGTGGATGGAGGACACTTGGTGCAGTGCACCGAGCATGAGCCCAAGCAGGGTGAGGCATTGCCTCACCCCGGGAAGTGCAAGGGGTCAGAGAATTCCCTACCCTTGTCAAAGAAACGGGTGACAGATGGCACCTGGAAAATCGGGTCACTCCCACACTAATACTGCACTTTTCCAAGGGTCTTAGCAAACGGCACACCAGGAGATTATATCCTGCGCCTGGCTCAGAGGGTCCTAAACCCATGGAGCCTCACTCATTGCTAGCACAGCAGTCTGAGATCAACTGCAAGGTGGCAGCAAGACTGGGGATGGGGCACCTGCCATTGCCTAGGCTTCAGTAGGTAAACAAAGAAGCTGGGAAGCTCCAACTGGGTGGAGCTCACCACAGCTCAAGGAGGCCTGCCTGCCTCTGTAGGCTCTACCTCTGGGGGCAGGGCATTGGCAAACAAAAGGCAGCAGAATCCTCTGCAGACTTAAATATCCCTGTCTGACAGCTTTGAAGAGAATAGTGGTTCTCCCAGCACGCAGCTGGTGATCTGAGAATGGACAGACTACCTCCTCAAGTGGGTCCCTGACCCCCGAGTTGCCTAACTGGAGGCACCCCTCTGTAGGGGCAGACTGACACCTCACATGGCCGGGTACTCCTCTGAGACAAAACTTCCAGAGGAACAATCAGGCAGCAACATTTGCTGCTCACCAATATCCGCTGTTCTGCAGCCTCCACTGCTGACACCCAGGCAAACTCCAACAGACCTGCAGCTGAGGGTCCTGACTCTTAGAAGGAAAACTAACAAACAGAAAAGGCATCCACATTAAAACCCCATCTGTACGTCACCATCATCAAAGACCAAAGGTAGATAAAACCACGAAGATAGGGAAAAAACAGAGAAGAAAAACTGGAAACTCTAAAAATCAGAGTGCCTCTCCTCCTGCAACGGAATGCAGCTCCTCACCAGCAATGGAACAAAGCTGGACAGAAAATGACTTTGACGAGTTGAGAGAAGAAGGCTTCAGATGATTAAATTAATCCGAGCTAAAGGAGGAAGTTCGAATCCATGGCAAAGAAGTTAAAAACCTTGGAAAAAAAATTAGATGAATGGCTAGCTAGAATAACCAATGCAGAGAAGTCCTTAAAGGACCTGATGGAGCTGAAAACCAAGGCACGAGAACTACATGACAAATGCACAAGCCTCAGTAACCGATTCAATCAGCTGGAAGAAAGGGTATCAGTGATGGAAGATAAAATGAATGAAATGAAGCAAGAAGAGAAGTTTAGAGAAAAAAGAATAAAAAGAAATGAACAAAGCCTCAAAAAATATGGGACTATGTGAAAAGACCAAATCTACGTCTGATTGGTGTACCTGAAAGTGGCAGGGAGAATGGAACCAAGCTGGAAAACACTCTGCGGGATATTATGCAGGAGAACTTCCCCAATCTAGCAAGGCAGGCCAACATTCAAATTCAGGAAATACAGAGAACACCACAAAGATAATCCTCAAGAAGAGCAACTCCAAGACACATAATTGTCAGATTCACCAACGTTAAAATGAAGGAAAAAATGTTAAGGGCAGCCAGAGAGAAAGGTCAGATTACCCACAAGGGAAGCCCATCAGACTAACAGCTGATCTCTCGGCAGAAACTCTACAAGCCAGAAGAGAGTGGGGGCCAATATTCAACATTCTTAAAGAAAAAAATTTTCAACTCAGAATTTCAAATCCAGCCAAACTAAGCTTCATAAGTGGAGGAGAAATAAAATACTTTACAGACAAGCAAATGCTGAGAGATTTTGTCACCACCAGTCCTGCCCTACAAGAGCTCCTGAAGGAAGCACTAAACATTGAAAGGAATAATCATTACCAGCCACTGCAAAAACATGCCAAATTGTAAAGACCATCAAGGCTAGGAAGAAACTGCATCAACTAATGAGCAAAACAACCAGCAAATATCATAATGACAGGATCAAATTCACACATAACTATATGAACCTTAAATGTCAATGGGCTAAATTCTCCAATTAAAAGACAGACTGGCAAATTGGATAAAGAGTCAAGACCCATCAGTGTGCTGTATTCAGGAAACCCATCTCATGTTCAGAGACACACATAGGCTCAAAATAAAGGGATGGAGGAAGATCTACCAAGCAAATGGAAAACCAAAAAAAAGGCAGGTGTTGCAATCCTAGTCTCTGATAAAACAGACTTTAAACCAACAAAGATCAAAAGAGACAAAGAAGGCCATTACATAATGGTAAAGGGATCAATTCAACAAGAAGAGCTAACTATCCTAAATATATATGCACCCAATACAGGAGCACCCAGATTCAAAAAGCAAGTCCTTAGAGACCTACAAAGAGACTTAGACCCCCACACAATAATAATGGGAGACTTTAACACCCCACTGTCAACATCAGACAGATCAACAAGACAGAAAGTTAACAAGGATATTCAGGAATTGAACTCAGCTCTGCACCAAGCGGACCTAATAGACATCTACAGAACTCTCCACCCCAAATCAACAGAATATACATTCTTCTCAGCACCACACCACACTTATTCCAAAATTGACCACATATTTGGAAGTGAAGCACTCTTCAGCAAATGTAAAACAACAGAAATTATAACAAACTGTCTCTCAGACCACAGTGCAATCAAACTAGAACTCAGGATTAAGAAACTCACTCAAAACTACTCAACTACATGAAAACTGAACAACCTGCTCCTGAATGACTACTGGGTACATAATGAAATGAAGGCAGAAATAAAGGTGTTCTTTGAAACCATTGAGAACAAAGACAAACGTACCAGAATCTCTCAGACACATTCAAAGCAGTGTGTAGAGGGAAATTTATAGCACTAAATGCCCACAAAAGGAAGCAGGAAAGATCTAAAATTGACACCCGAACATCACAATGAAAAGAACTACAGAAGCATAGAGCAAACACATTCAAAAGCTAGCAGAAGGCAAGAAATAACTAAGATCAGAGCAGAACTGAAGGAAATAGAGACACCAAAAACCCTTCAAAAAATCCATGAATCCAGGAGCTGGTTTTCTGAAAAGAGCAAAAAGACTGATAGACCATTAGCAAGACTAATAAAGAAGAAAAGAGAGAAAAATCAAATAGACACAATAAAAATTGATAAAGGGGATATCACCAGAAATCCCACAAAAATACAAACTGTCATCAGAGAATAGTATAAACACCTCTATGCAAATAAACTAGAAAATCTATGAGAAATGGATAAATTCCTCGACACGTACACCCTCCCAAGGCTAAACCAGGAAGAAGGTGAATCTCTGAATAGACCAATAACAGGCTCTGAAATTGAGGCAATAATTCATAGCTTACCAACCAAAAAAAGTCCAGGACCAGATGGATTCACAGCCGAATTCTACCAGAGGTACAAGGAGGAGCTGGTACCATTCCTTCTGAAACTATTCCAAATAATAGAAAAAGAGGGAATCCTACCTAACTCATTTTATGAGGCCAGCATCATCTTGATACCAAAGCCCAGCAGAGACACAACCAAAAAAGAGAATTTTAGACCAATATCCCTGATGAACATCGATGCAAAAATCCCCTATAAAATACTGGCAAACCAAATCCAGCAGCACATCAAAAACTTATCCACCATGATCAAGTGGGGTTCATCCCTGGGATGCAACATTGGTTCAACATATTCAAATCAGCAAACATAATCCAGCATATAAACACAACCAATAACAAAAACCATACGATTATCTCATTAGATGCAGAAAAGGCCTGTGACAAAATTCAACAACCTTCATGCTAAAAACTCTCAATAAATTAAGTATTGATGGGACATATCTCAAAATAGTAAGAGCTATCTATGACATACCCACAGCCAATATCATACTGAATGGGCAAAAACTGGAAGCATTCCCTTTGAAAACTGGCACAAGACAGGGATGCCCTCTCTCACCACTCCTATTCAACACAGTGTTGGAAGTTCTGGCCAGGGCAATCAGGAAGGAGAAGGAAATAAAGGGTATTCAATTAAGAAAAGAGGAAGTCAAATTGTCCCTGTTTGCAGATGACATGATTGTCTATCTAGAAAACCCCATTGTCTCAGCCCAAAATTTCCTTAAGCTGATAGGCAACTTCAGCAAAGTCTCAGGATACAAAATCAATGTACAAAAATCACAAGCATTCTTATACACCAATACAGACAAACAGAGAGCCAAATCATGAGGGAACTCCCATTCACAATTGCTTCAAAGAGAATAAAATACCTAGGAATCCAACTTACAAGGGATGTGAAGGACCTCTTCAAGGAGAACTATAAACCACTGCTCAATGAAATAAAAGAGGACACAAACAAATGGAAGAACATTCCATGCTCATGGGTAGGTAGAATCAATGTTGTGAAAATTGCCATACTGCCCAAGGTAATTTATAGATTGAATGCAATCCCCATCAAGTTACAAATAACTTTCTTCACAGAATTGGAAAAAACTGCTTTAAAGTCCATGTGGAACCAAAAAAGAGCCCATATTTCCAAGTCAATCCTAAGCCAAAAGAACAAAGCTAGAGGCATCACACTACCTGACTTCAAACTATACTACAAGGCTACAGTAATCAAAACAGTATGGTACTGGTACAAAAACAGAGATATAGACAAATGGAACAGAACAGAGCCCTCAGAAATAATGCCACATATCTACAACCATCTGATCTTTGACAAACCTGACAAAATCAAGAAATGGGGAAAGGATTCCCTATTTAATAAATGGTGCTGGGAAAACTGGCTAGCCATATGGAGAAAGCTGAAACTGGATTCCTTCCTTACACCTTATACAAAAATTAATTCAAGATGGATTAAAGACTTAAATGTTAGACCTAAAACCATAAAAACCCTAGAAGAAAACCTCAGCAATACCATTCAGGACATAGGCATGGGCAAGGACTTCATGTCTAAAACACCAAAAGCAATAGCAAGAAAAGCCAAAATTAACAAATGGGATCTAATTAAACTCAAGGGCTTCTGCACAGCAAAAGAAACTACCATCAGAGTGAACAGGCAACCTACAGAATGGGAGAAAATTTTTGCAATCTACTCATCTGACAAAGGGCTAATATCCAGAATCTACAATGAGCTCCAATAAATTTACAAGAAAAAAACAAACAATCCCATCAAAAAGTGGGCAAAGGATATGAACAGACACTTCTCAAAAGAAGACATTTATGCAGCCAAAAGACACGTGAAAAAAATGCTCATCATCCCTGGCCAGAGAAATGCAAGTCAAAACAACAATGAGATACCATCTCACACCAGTTAGAATGGCGATCATTAAAAAGTCAGGAAACAACAGGTGCTGGAGAGAATGTGGAGAAATAGGAACACTTTTACACTGTTGGTGGGACTGTAAACTAGTTCAACCATTGTGGAAGTCAGTGTGGTGATTCCTCAGGGATCTAGAACTAGAAATACCATTTGACCCAGCCATCCCATTACTGGGTATATACCCAAAGGATTATAAATCATGCTGCTATAAAGACACATGCACACGTATGTTTATAATGGCACTATTCACAATAGCAAAGACTTGGAACCAAGCCAAATGTCCAACAACGATAGACTGGATTAAGAAAATGTGGCACATATACACCATGGAATCCTATGCAGCCATAAAAAATGATGAGTTTATATCCTTTGTAGGGACATGGATGAAGCTGGAAACCATCATTCTCAGCAAACTATCGCAAGGACAAAAAACCAAACACCGAATGTTCTCACTCATAGGTAGGAATTAAACAATGAGAACACATGGACACAGGAAGGGAAACATCACACACTGGGGCCTGTTGTGGGGTCGGGGGAGGGGGGAGTCATAACATTAAGAGATATACCTAATGTTAAATGACGAGTTAATGGGTACAGCACACCAACATGGCACTTGTATACATATGTAACAAACCTGTACGTTGTGCACATGTACCCTAAAACTTAAAGTATAATAAAAAATAAAAAATAAAATAAAAACTTTGGCTGTTGACTCCAAATATCCTGCTTCATCATCTCTCCACTCCAGAAACTTTTCACATGCTTACAAAGGGTGTTCGTTTCTCCTCTAAGTATTTGCTCACCATCCCCACCTGCAAGAAGGTGGAAGTAGGGCCTCTGCCTGGGATGGTAACTCTCAAATATAAGGCAAGACCTGTCTCTCCACCAATATCCCCAGGACTGAAGGACTGTGAAAGTCTGCATATTGATCAAGCTTCTCCCTCCCTTATCTGAAGAGACTTACTTCCTTCAAGACACTTTTCCTCTTCCCACCTAGCTCCATGCCCCCATCCAGTCATCTTCCAACCCATCTCTCCCCACCTACATGCCACACAAGAGGGGCGTGACCACAGCACCTGGAAGTTCCTTAAAGTTGAATGGTGTGTCAGGCTGGGTGCGGTGACTCATGTCAGTAACCCCAGAACTTTGGGAGGCTGAGGCAGGCAGGTCATTTGAGGTCAGGAGTTCGAGACCAGCCTGGCCAAAATGGTGAAACTCCATCTCCACTAAAAATATAAAAATTAGCTGGGTGTGGTTGTGCTTGCCTGTAGTCCCAGCTACTTGGGGGGCTGAGGCAAGGGAATCACTTGAACCTGGGAGGCAGAGGTTACAGTGAGCCAAGATTGCGCCACTGTACTCCAGCCTGGGCGACAGAGTGAGACTGTCTCAAAAAAAAAAAAAAAAAAAAAGAAATTGAATGGTGCGATTAGCTTATAATTTTTTAAAAATGGAGTGATGTATTCATTTTCTAAGCTGCATAAGAAATCAACACAAATTTAGCAGCTTAAAACCTCCATCTATTACCTCTCCTTTCCTGTGGGTCAGGAGTCTGGGGTGCAGCTTTAGCTGGGTCCTCTGCGCAGGTTCTTACAAGGTTGTGATCAAGGTGTCGGCTGGAATTAGTGTCTCATATGAGGCTTGGGGTCTTCTCCCAACCTCACATGGTTGTTGGCAGAATTTATTTCCATGCAACTGTGGAACTCATGTGGCTGGCTTCATCAAAACCAGCCAGGCATGGTGGCTCACGCCTGTAATCCCAGCACTTTCGGAGGCCGAGGCAGGTGGATCACCTGATGTCAGGAGTTCGAGACCAGCCTGGCCAATATGGTGAAACCCCTTCTCTACATAACTTAGCCGGGCATGATGGCGCACACCTGTAATCCCAGCTACTTTGGAGGCTGAGGCAGGAGAATCACTTGAACCCAGGAGGCAGAGGTTGCAGTAAGCCGAGATCGTGCCACTGCACTCCAGCCTGGGCAACAGAGTGAGACTCCATGTCAAAAACAAACAAACAAAAAACAAAAACCAGGAGGAAGGAGTCTCTCTCCTCCAGACCTTCATTGAAGATCTCACCTGAAGATGTCAGGCCCACCCTGAATAATCTCTTTTTTGATTAACTCAAAGTGAATGGATTAGGGGCTTAGTTACATCTGCAAAATCCCTTCATCTTTTTCATAGGTATAGATTAGAAGCAAGCCACGGGTCCTGCCTACACTCCAGGGGAGAGGAGGTTACACCTGGCATTTATCCAGGGCAAGATCCTAGGGGGTCATCTCAGGATTCTGCCTTCCAAATAGATCCTCGGTGGAGCTCACATGCCTGGGCGAGCACCAGCCTTTGTTTAAAGGCAACAGAGAATGGTGTCCTAGCTCAGATCTCCAGCAAGCCTCCAGAATGATGCTCCAGTCTCTGAACCCAGGGCCAACGCAGCAGGAGCTTTGGGTACACATGGGGGCTTCCCCCACTTTGAAGTGAGTCATCACGTCCGTATTAGACCCTAGCTGTTGCTTAGGCAAAAATGATGATTTAAAAGAAGATGGAGAGAAGAGGAGAGTTAATTTAAAAGTACATATATTCGGCCGGGCGTGGTGGCTCACGCCTGTAATCCCAGCACTTTGGGAGGCTGAAGCAGGCGGATCATGAGGTCAGGAGATGGAGACCATCCTGACTAACACGGTGAAATCTTGTCTCTATTAAAAATACAAAAAAATTAGCTGGGCGTGGTGGCCGGCGCCTGTAGTCCCAGCTACTCAGGAGGCTGAGGCAGGAGAATGACGTGAACCCAGGAGGCGGAGCCTGCAGTGAGCCGAGATCTCGCCACAGCACTCCAGCCTGGGCAACAGAGTGAGACTCCATCTCAAAAAAAAGAAAAAAAGAGAAAGTACTTATATTCATTCCCTAGGGCTGCCACAACCAAGTACCAAAAGCTGGGTGACTTGAAACCAGAGAAATTGACTGTCTTGTGGCTCTGGTGGCCAGCAGTCTGAAACAGAGGTGCCAGCAGGGCCACGCTCCCTCCTGCACTTGTCGGGGAGTCCTGCCTTGCCTCTTCCTAGCTTCCTGTGGTCTCCTGGCAGTCTTCAGTGTTTCTTGGTTTGCATACGCATCAGTCCAATCTTCCGTCCAATCCATGGCCTTCTTCCCTGTGTCTCTGTGACTCGGCGTGTCCTCTCCTCTTTTATAAGGACACCAGTCATTGACTTAGGCCCTCCCTACTCCAGGATGACTTCATCCTAATCAATCGCATCTGCAATAACCCTATTTCTTTTTCTTTCTTTCCTTCCTTCTTTCTTTCTTTCTTTCTTTCTTTCTTTCTTTCTTTCTTTCTTTCTTTCTTTCTGTCTTTCTTTATTTCTCTGTCTGTCTTCCTTCCCTCCTGCCTTCTTTCTTCCTTTCTTCCTTTGGAGACGGAGTTTCACTCTTGTTGCCCAGGCTGGAGTGCAATAGCGTGATCTCAGCTCAATGCAACCTCCGTCTCCTAAGTTCAAGCAATTCTCCTGCCTCAGCCTCCCGAGTAGCTGGGATTACAGGTATGCACCACCACACCCAGGTAATTTTGAATTTTTAGTAGAGAAGGGGTTTCTCCACGTTGGTCAGGCTGGTCTCAAACTCCTGTCCTCAGGTGATCCGCCCGTCTTGGCCTCCCAAAGTGCTGGGATTACAGGCGTGAGCCACCACGCCTGGCCTGCAATAACTCTATTTCTAAATAAGGTCACATTCTGAACTACTAGAATATGGGATTTCAACATGTTTTGAGGAAGACTCAGTTTAACCCATAAGAATACTATGTGGGCCACACATGCTGCTTCACATCTGTTATCCCAGCACTTTGGGAGGTTGAAGCAGGAGGATCATTGCTCAGGGCGTAGGGGGACACCAGGTGCATAAAACCACAGCATTGACTGGTGTGGGGGCTCACACCTGCATGTTTGGGAAGCTAAGGCAGGGCGATCACTTGAGCCCAGGAGTTTGAGGCCAGCCTGGGTGACATAGTGAGATCTCACTTCTAAAAAAAAAAAAAAATTAATTAGCTGGGCATGTTGTTACCCACCTACAGTCCCAGCTACTCAGGAGGCTGAAGCAGGAGGGTCGCTTGAGTCTAGAAGATCAAGGCTGTGGCGAGCTGTGATTGCACCACTGCACTCCAACCTGGGCAACAGAGCAAGCCCTGTCTC
This sequence comes from Pan paniscus, assembly GCF_029289425.2. Classification (NCBI taxonomy): domain Eukaryota; kingdom Metazoa; phylum Chordata; class Mammalia; order Primates; family Hominidae; genus Pan; species Pan paniscus. The sequence goes on from NC_073256.2 coordinate 22,036,190, forward strand.
AAACAAACAAACAAACAAAAAAATCATCTCCCTTGTCTTCTGATTCCCTGAGCTGTCATAGAAAGGAAGTGAAGCAGTGAAAGCATCCCCCCAAAAGAGACATTTCAAAACCAGCCTAAGCAACATAGCAAGACCTTGCCTTTAGAAAGTATTTAAATTTGAAGGGGGGGGGGGAAAGCAGTACTATGGCACAGAGTTGACAGCTACAGGTGTGGCTACATCCAGGTCCTAAAACTATATCATCAGAATGACCCCTCACCCTCCCCCCGCTTTCCATTTTACTTTCTTAAGCATGAACATGAAATTTCCAAGATTGTTTCTCCTTTGGCTAATCTGCTTCTCAGACCCAATCACTGTGGCCAGGGTGGTGGAAGGATACTGACATCCAGGCTGGGACCACATGCCCCAACTCCAGATCAGGGTGGGGAATGGCCAGTCGCATACATGTCGTGGGGGACTAGTGACTCCTCGGTGGAAAATCGGGGACTGTCATTGGAGAGGAGCGATAGAAGAAAGGCTGAAGCAGTGCAATGTATCTCCTGCACCAGCCCGGGCCTCGATGTCTTGAGTACTGATGACCCAGTACTCAGTCTAGGGCAATCCCAACTTCATCTGCGGGGCTGCCCACAGTACATGGACCCCTCACTGGATTTGCTGACCACATGTGCAAACAGCCACTTCCCAGCCCCACACCCCGCAGTCCCCCTGAACCCTGTCAAAATTCCCCTCAGTTCTCACCAAGATTAAAAGCAATTCTGAGGGTGAGCGGCTCATTCTGCTAGTTTAACTCTCTCGGTTCCTTCCCTCTCCAGAACTCTGTACTTACTGCTCCGTCACTGGTAATGACAATGAACATCTTCACAATCTCAGGTTTTATTGAAAAGTGATTGAGGACCAGTTAGAATCAGTTATACTACAGAAACTAAAGAAATCCCGTCAAACAAATGGTATGTAATAGAAAGTCTTAGGGCAGCCGTGTGTATTTTCTCCTGCAATGAATCAATTGAAAATGAGAAGCTGTTACCGCCATGTTCCGGGCAGAAGCTATCAAAAGTATAAGCCATGATATTATAATTTGATGATTTTTTCATCCGTCAAATGGATATGGCCCAGGGGTGAAAAGTGGATGCTCCGTAACTAGATGATGGTCAAGAGTTATAAAAATGAGGTCCTCTCTGTTCAACATTTCTCCTTTCTTGAAAGGATACTCAATGTCATACTCAGAGCCTCTAATGGCCAGAGATAAAGTTCCTCCCAGTTCCAGAGCACCCCAGGACAACCCCAAAACCAGAGCACCTGCTTATTGCCATGTAGACTATGTACTGTGCAATTCCTGGGGTGGCATTTTCATAAATATGTGGGTGGCGCCCCCTGGAGGTATGCAATGCACAACTTGCACCAATGGTAAGTCATCGTATCCCAAAGTCCACAAAGAAGAAGTAAACAAAATTCCCATCGATGTTGCCATCAGTCATGAGTCTGCCTTTTCTTCATGGGACAGTAGCAAAAACAATTTGGCCAAGTGTGCTTGGATGATCTCTAAGATGGAATCAGGGTCTCTCACTTTCAGCACTATTGACATTTGGGGCTGGATCATTATTTTGTCTTAGTGGGAGTTGTCCGGGGCATTGGAGGATGTTTAGCAGCATCCCTGGCCTCTACCCATTAGCTGCCAGTAGCACCACCTCCTCCAGCTGCAACAACCAAAATTATCTCCAGACATGGCCACATGTTGTCTGGGGGGCAAAATCACCCCCTGGTTGAGAAGCCCTGAAGTAAAGACATAATATGCAGATCACATGTAAGTAACAGAGCCTAAGGACCACACAGGTGATGCTGTACCCATGACAAAGACAGAGTCTTAAAGAGGTTAGAGAGGTGGAGAAAGAGAAAATAAATGAAGTCCCAGCTGCCGAGAGCAACAGATGCTGACTAGATGTTGTTGATAGTCATCTTTAAACTGAGTTAAAAGATGCTGAGAAGCCATCAGCTCCCATCCTGCTCTCCAGGGACAACGCTGCTGAAAAAGACCTGGAGATCAACAAAGCCCCAAACACAGGTGCACTGAGCAAAGAAACCAGAGATTGAGACAAAAAAGACATTCCCTCAGAGACTACTCATTTCCAAGAGGGGAGAAAAAGTGGAGTCATGAAAAACAGTTGAGGCTGGGTAGAGTGACTCGCACCTGTAATCCCAGCACTTTGGGATTACTCCCAGGCTGAGATGGGAAGATTGCTTGAACTCAGGAGTTCAAGACCAGCCTGGGCAAAATAGCAAGACCTTGCCTCTAGAAAAAGGGAAAAAATTAGCCAGGTGTGGTGATACATGCCTGTGGTCTCAGCTACTCAGGAGGCTGAGTTGGGAGGATTGCTTGAACCCAGGAGGTAGAGGCTGCAGTGAGCTGGGATCGTACCACTGCACTCCAGCCTGGGCTACAGATTCTGTCTCAAAAAAGAAAAAAAATAAACAAAATTGAGGTCGGGCACAATGGCTCATGCCTGTAATCCCAGCACTTTGGGAGGCCAAGGTGGGCAGATCACGAGGTCAGGAGATTGAGACCATCCTGGCTAACACGGTGAAACCCCATCTCTACTAAAAATACAAACAATTAGCCGGACATGGTGCTGGGTGCCTATAGTCCCAGCTACTCTGGAGGCTGAGGCAGAAGAGTGGAGTGACCTCGGGAGGTGGAGCTTGCAGTGAGCCAAGATCACACCACTACACTCCAGCCTGGGCAAAAGAGCAAGACACCATCTCAAAAAAAAAAAGAAAATTAAAAATTTTTTTGAGACCAAGTCTCACTCTGTCACCCAGGCTGGAGTGAAATGGTGCGATCTTGGCTCACTGCAACCTCCACCTCCTGGGTTCAAGTGATTCTTATGTCTCAACCTTGTGCCTCAACATGACTACAGGCATGTTGTCACCATGCCTAATTTGTGCATTTTTAGTAGAGATGGAGTTTCACCATGTTGTCCAGGATGGTCTTGAACTCCTAGGTTCAAGCAATCTACCCACCTCAGCCTCCAAAAATGCTGAGATTACAGGCATGAGCCACCGTGCCCGACCTCTAACTTTTCATTATGGAAATTTCCCATATACACAAAAAGCAGGGAGAGAATTACACCATGAACCCCTATGCACCCATCATCCCACTGGAAGAACTTTTCAACATTTCTCCAATCTCATTCCAGTTCCCACTTTTCTTTTCTTTCCTGCTATTTTAGTATATTTTAAAGCAAATTCCAGACATTTCATTTCACCCATATGCATAACACACCGGAGTGCATTCTTGATGTAAGGATTTTGTTTTGTTTCATAACCCCCATGCCATTGCCACAGTTAATAGATTTAACATGAAGAAACTAAGATTCTTGCAGGTGGAGAAAAGATCTAATTACCACCTTAAAGCCTCTCCTACTAGCGCTTCTCAGATCTGAACGTGTATGCGAATCACCTGGGCATCTTGTTAAAATGCAGATTCTGGCCCAGGAGGTCCTTCCCGGTGAGCCCTGAGAGTCTTCAATTCCAAAAGCTCCCAGGTGATGCAATGCTAAGGGTCCATGAATCACACAAGAGGAAGGGTCGGCCAAACACCCACAACAACTGGGTGCAAAGTCCTGACCGTTCCTGACTGCAGGGCCTTCAGTGAACGGGGAGGCTGGGGACCATTTGGGAAAGAAGGGAGGTTTTTCTTAACAGCTCCAGGCCTTGTAGAACTGCCAGGGAATAACAGACACAAGGTCAGCAAAGTCTAACCAACAGCACGAGTGCATTCATATTCCACAACAACTGCAGCAAAGAACCATGAAATGGGTGGTTTCAAACAATGTCTGGGCCGGGTGTCGTGGCTCACACCTAAATAATCTCAGGACTTTTGGAAGCTGAGGTGGGTGGATCACTTGAGGCCAGGAATTCGAGACCAGCCTGGCCGATATGGCAAAACCTCGTCTCTACTAAAAATACAAAAATTAGCCATGCATGGTGGCAGGCAACTGTAGTCCCCACTTCTTGGGAGGCTGAAGCAAGAGAATGGCTTAAGCCTGGGAGGTGGAGGTTGCAGTGAACTGAGATCGTGCCACTGCACTCCAGACTGGGCAACAGAGCAAGCCTCTGTCTTAAAAAAAAAAAAAAAAAAAATTGTCTGGAGGCCAGAAGTCCAAAATCAATCAAAGGTCAGCAGGAGCATGCTCCTTCAGAGGTTCTAGGGGAGAATCCATTCCTTGCATCTTCCAGCTTGTAGAGGCTACTAGAATTCCTCAACTTGTGGCTGCATGATCCAATCTCTGCCTCTGTGCTCACCTTGCCTCCTCCTCTTCCGTCTGGGTCTCCTCCTCTGGAGGAAGAGTGTCAGGCCTCTGAGCCCAAGCTAAGCCATCATATCCCCTGTGACCTGCATGTACACATCCAGATGGCTGGTTCCTGCCTTAACTGATGACATTATCTTGTGAAATTCCTTCTCTTTGCTCATCCTAGCTCAAAAGCTCCCCTACTGAGCACCTTGTGACCCCCACTCCTGCCTGCCAGAGAACAACCCCGCTTTATCCTTTACCTACCCAAATCCTATAAAATGGCCCCACCCCATCTCCCTTCACTGACTCTCTTTTTGGACTCAGCCCACCTGAACCCAGGTGAAATAAACAGCTTTATTGCTCACACAAAGCCTGTTTGGTGGTCTCTTCACATGGATGCATGTGAAATTTGGTGCTGTGACTCGGATTGGGGCACCTCCCTTGGGAGATCAATCCCCTGTCCTCCTGCTCTTTGTTCTGTGAGAAAGATCCACCTACGACCTCAGGTCCTCAGACTGAGCAGCCCAAGAAACATCTCACCAATTTCAAATCTGGGAAGCAGCTTCTTTTTACTCTCTTCTCCAACCTCCCTCACTATCCTTCAACCTCTTTCTCCTTTAAATCTTGGCACCACATTTCAATCTCTCCCTTCTCTTAATTTCAATTCCTTTCATTTTCTGGTAGAGACCAAGGAGACACGTTTTATCCATGGACCCAAAACTCAGGTGCCGGTCATGGACTAGGGAAGGCAGCCTTCCCTTGGTGTTTAATCACTGCAGGGATGCCTCTCTGGTTATTCACCCAGGTTTCAGAGGTGTCAGACCATGCAGGGATGCATGCCTTGGTCCTTCACCCTTAGCAGCAAGTCCCACTTTTCTAGGGGGGGCACAGGAACCCCGACCTCTTATCTCTGCACCTCGATCCCTTATTTCCATGCCCCGCCTCTTTTCTCTGTGCCCTGATCCCTTATTTCCACAACCTGACCTCCTATCTCTGCACCCCAACCCTTTATTTATGTGCCCCAACCCATTTCCTGCTTTTCTGGAAGGCAAGACCGCCCCACCCCTTCTGTGTCTCTACTCTCTCTTTTCTCTAGGCTTGCCTCCTTCACTATGGGCAAGCTTCCACCCTCCATTCCCCTTTCTTCTCCCTTAGCCTGTCTTCTTCAAAACCTAAAACCTCTTCAACTCACACCTGACCTAAAACCTAAATGCCTTGTTTTCTTCTACAATGCTGCTTGACCCCAATACAAACTCAACAGTGGTTCCAAATAGCCAGAAAATGGCATTTTCAATTTTTCCATCCTACAAGATCTAGATAATTCTTGTCATAAGATGGGCAAATGGTCTGAGGTGCCTGACGTCCAGGCATTCTTTTACACATCGGTCCCTCCCTAGTCTCTGTTCCCAATGCAACTCATCCCAAATCTTCTTTCTTTCCTTCTCACCTGTCCCCTCAGTCCCAACCCCAAGTGTCAGTGAGTCTTTCTAATCTTCCTTTTCTACAGACCCATCTGACCTCTCCCCTCCTTGCCAGGCTGAGCTAGGTCCCAATTCTTCCTCAGCCTCTGCTCCTCCACCCTATAATCCTTTTATCACCTCCCCTCATTACACTGGGTCTGGCTGACAGTTTCATTCCATGACTAGCCCTCCCCAACCTGCCCAGCAATTTACTCTTAAAAAGGTGGCTGGAGCTAAAGGCATAGTCAAGGTTAATGCTCCTTTTTCTTTATCCCAAATCAGATAAGGTTTAGGCTCCTTTTCATCAAATATAAAAATCCACCCCAGTTCATGGCTCGTTTGGCAGCAACCCTGAGATGCTTTACAGCCCTAGACCCTAAAAGGTCAAAAGGCCGTCTTATTCTCAATATACATTTTATTATCCAATCGGCTCCCGACATTAAATAAAAGTCCAAAAATTAAATTCTGGCCCTCAAACCCCACAACAGGACTTAATTAACCTCGCCTTCAAGGTGTACAATAATAGAGTAGAGGCAGCCAAGTAGCAACATATTTCTCAGTTGCAATTCCTTGCCTCAACTGTGAGACAAACCCCAGCCACATCTCCAGCACACAAGAGCTTCCAAACGCCTAAAGCGCAGTGGCCAGGCATTCTTCCAGAACCGCTTCTCCCAGGAGCTTGCTACAAGTGCCAGAAATCTGGCCATCAGACCGAAGAATACCTGCAGCCTGGGATTCCTCCTAAGCCATGTCCCATCTGTGTGGGACCCCACTAGCAATCGGACTGTTCAACTCACCTGGCAGCCACTCCCAGAGCCCCTGGAACTCCAGCCCAAGGCTCTCTGACTGACTCCTTCCCAGATCTTCTTGGCTTAGCAGCTGAAGTCTGACACTGCCCGATCGATCGCCTCGGAAGCCTCCAGGACCATCACAGATGCTCTAGGTTACTTTCACAGTGGAGCGTAAGTCCATCCCCTTCTTAATCAATACAGAGGCTACTCACTTCACATTACCTTCTTTTCAAGGGCCTGTTTCCCTTGCCTCCATAACTGTTGTGGGTATTGACAGCCAGGCTTCTAAACCTCTTAAAACTCCCCAACTCTGGTGCCAACTTAGACAACACTCTTTTAAGCACTCCTTTTTAGTTATCCCCACCTGCCCAGTTCCCTTATTAGGCCGAGACACTTCAACTAAATTATCTGCTTCCTTGACTATTCCCGGACTACAGATACATCTCATTGCCACCCACCTTAACCCACAAGTAGAAGATACCTGTACTCCCTCCTTGGCGACCTATCATGCACTCCTTATCATCTCATTAAAACCTAATCACCCTTACCCTCCTCAATGCCAATATCTCATCCCACAGCATGCTTTGAAAGGATTAAAGTCTGTTATCACACATCTGCTACAGCATGGCCTTTTAAAGCCTATAAACTCTCCTTACAATTCCCCCATCTTACCTGTCCTAAAACCAGACAAGCCTTACAAGTTAGTTCAGGATCTATGACTTATCAACCAAATTGTTTTGCCTATCCGCCCCAAGGAGCCAAACACGTATACTCTCCTATCCTCAATTCCTCCCTCCACAACCCATTATTCTGTTCTGGATCTCAAACATGCTTTCTTTACTATTCCTTTGCACCCTTCATCCCAGCCACTCTTCACTTTCACTTGGACTGACCCTGACACCCATCAGGCTCTGCAAATTACCTGGGCTGTAGTGCTGCAAGGCTTCACAGACAGCCCCCATTACTTCAGTCAAGCCCAAATTTCTTCCTTATCTGTTACCTATCTCCGCATAATTCTCAGAAAAACACACGTGCTCTCCCTGCCGATCGTGTGTGACTAATCTCTCAAACCCCAACCCCTTCTACAAAACAACAACTCCTTTCCTTCCTGGGCATGGTTGGATACTTTCATCTTTAGATATCTGGTTTTGCCATCCTAACAAAACCATTATATAAACTCACAAAAGGAAACCTAGCTGACCCCATAGATCCTAAATCCTTTCCCCACTCCTCTTTCTGTTCCTTGAAGACAGCTTTAAAGACTGCCCCCACCCTAGTCTTGGTTCCCTGACCGGGAAGCGATGTAATTGACGGAAAGTCGAGGCAGCCCGTTAGGTGGCTTAGGCCTGCCCTGTGGAGCATCCCTGTGGGGGACTCCGGCCAGCTTGAGCGACGCGGATCCTGAGAGCTCTCCCGGGTAGGCAATTGCCCCGGAGGAATGCCTCGTCAGAGCAGTGTGTAGTAGGCCCCCATGGAGGATCAACACAGTGGCTGAACACAGGGAAGGAAGAGGCAGTTGGAGTCCGGACATTTGAAACTTGGAAAGACTGGTCTTTGGAACTTGCCCACTCCATTTGACTGGAAGTGTGGCCTGATGACCCACGGCGTGCCTGTACTGGCACTTTGGTTTTTGTTTTCGACTTGACTTGAATTGCTTGATACTTTGGTTTTGGTTTGACCTGGCTTGGATTTCTGGATACTCTGATTTTGGTTTTGATTCTGGTTTGGTGAAAACTGAAAAAGTGTGTGTGTACCCTTTTGACCCATTCTTTGTTCTGTGGTGTGCGTGTGGTGTGATCTTGGTGTTTTGTCTCGAGGAAACGTGGGTCAGATACAAAGTAAGCCTACTCCGCTAGGAACTATGTTGAAAAATTTTAAGAAAGGATTTAATGGAGACTTTGGAGAACTTAGAACTTTGTGTGAAATAGATTGGCCAACATTAGAAGTAGGGTGGCCATCAGAAGGAAGCCTGCACAGGTCTCTTGTTTCTAAGGTATGGCACAAGGTAACTGGTAAGTCAGGACACTCAGACCAGTTTCCATACATAGACACTTGGTTACGACTGATGCTAAACCCCCCATAGTGGCTAAGAGGGCAGGCAGCAGCAGTGCTAGTAGCAAAGTGACAGAGAGCCAAGGAAGGATCCCACTCCACCCGCCGAGGGAAATCAACTCCTGAAGTTCTGTTCGACCCAACATCAGAAGATCCATTGCAGGAGATGGCACCAGTGATCCCAGTGGTGCCCTCTCCTTACCAGGGAGGCAGGCTCCCCACTTTTGAGTCCACAGTGCTTGTGCCTCCACAAGACAAACATATCCCCAGGCCACCCAGAGTAGACAAGAGAGGAGGTGAGGACTCGGGAGAAACCCCTCCCTTGGCAGCTCGTTTAAGACCCAAAACGGGGACACAAATGCCCCTGAGAGAGCAGCGGTATACTGGGATAGATGAGGATGGTCACGTGGTGGAGAGGCGTGATTTTGGGTACCAGCCCTTCACCTCTGCCCACCTTCTCATCTGGAAAAACAATAACCCGTCCTGTACCGAAAAGCCACAAGCTCTGATTGATTTGCTCCAAACTATTATCCAGACCCATAACCCCACCTGGACTGATTGCCACCAGTTGCTCATGTTCCTCTTTAACACAGATGAAAGGCGGAGAGTGCTCCAAGCAGCAACTAAGTGGCTAGAGGAACATGCACCAGCTGATTACCAAAACCCCCAAGAGTATGGAAGGACCCAGTTACCAGGATCTGACCCCCAGTGGGATCCACATGAAAGAGAGGATATGCAAAGGATAAACAGAGACAGGGAAACTCTCTTGGAAGGATTAAAGAGGGGAGCCCAGAAGGCCACAAATGTTAACAAAGTCTCTGAGGTCATTCAGAGAAAAGAAGAATGTCCAGCACAATTGTAGGAGAGACTGTGTGAGGCCTATTGTATGTATACTCCCTTTGATCCCGATAGCCCTGAAAATCAAGGCATGATTAACATGGCTTTAGTTAGTCACAGCGCAGAAGACATTAAAAGAAAACTGCAGTAACAGGCTGAGTTTGCAGGGATGAACACATCACAGTTATTAGAAATAACTAACCAGGCGTTTGTAAACAGGGATGCAGTAAGCCGTAAGGAAAACCACAGAGACAATGAACGTCAGGCCCAGAGAAACACCGACCTGTTAGCGGCAGCAATCAGAGGGGTCCCCCCAAAGAGGCAAGGGAAGGGGGGCCCCAGGAAGGAAACTCAGCCTGGCTGCCAGAGCTTGCAGCGTAATCAGTGTGCTTATTGTAAAGAAATAGGACATTGGAAAAACAAATGTCCTCAGCTAAAAAGAAAATCAGATGACTCAGAGCAGGAGGCCCCAGACAAGGATGAAGGGGCCCTGCTCAACCTGGCAGAAGGGTTATTGGACTGAGGGGGACCGGGCTCAAGGACCCCCAAAGAGCCTATGGTCAGGATGACAGTTAGGGGTAAAGACATTGATTTTCTCGTAGATACTGGTCCTAAACATTCGGTAGTAACCGCCCCGGTCACCCCCTTATCCAAAAAGTTTATTGACATCATCGGAGCCACGGGAGTTTCAGCAAAGCAAGCTTTCTGCTTGCCTCGGACTTGTGGTGTAGGAGGACATAAAGTGATTCATCAGTTTTGGTACACTCCTGACTGTCCCTTGCGCTTGTTGGGAAGGGACTTGCTTAGCAAACAAAGCCACTATCTCTTTTACAGAACATGGCTCTTTGCTGCTAAAGTCACCCATAACGAGAGTCATTATGACCCTTACGGTCCCCCGAGAGGAAGAATGGAGACTTCTTAACTGAGTGGGGCCAAGAGATAAGACCAGCTCTGGCTAAGCGGTGGCCAAGAGTGAGGGCGGAAGACAACCCTCCAGGGTTTGCAGTCAACCAAGCCCCCGTACTTGTAGAAGTTAAGCCTAGGGCCCAGCCGGTTAGGCAGAAACAGGAGCCGGTCCCCAGAGAAGGTCTTGAAGGTATCCAGGTCCATCTCAAGCACCTAAGAACTTTTAGAATTAGAGTTCCTTGTCAGTCTCCATGGAACACTCCCCTCCTGCCTGTACCCAAGCCTAAGAACAAGGACTACTGGCCTCTACAGGATTTGCACTTGGTTAATCAGGCTACAGTGACTTTACATCCAGCAATACCTAACCCGTACACATTGCTGGGGTTGCTGCCAGCTGAGGACAGCTGCTTCACCTGCTTGGACCTGAAAGATGCTTTCTTTAGCATCAGATTAGCTCCTGAGAACCAGAAGCTCTCTGCCTTTCAGTGGGAAGATCCGGAGTCAGGGGTCACTACTCAGTACACTTGGACCGGGCTTCCCCAAGGGTTCAAAAACTCCCCTACCCTCTTCAGGGAGGCATTGCCTCGAGACCTCCAGAAGTCTCCCACCAGAGACCTAGACTGCGTGTTGCTCCAGTACGTTGATGACCTTTTGCTGGGACACCCCACGACAGTCGGGTGCACCAAAGGAACAGATGCTCTACTCTGGCACCTGGAGGACTGTGAGTATAAGAGGTCCAAGAAAAAAGCTTAGATCTGCCGACAATAGGTACATTACTTAGGATTTACTATCCCAAAGGGGGAGAGCAGCCTAGGATCAGAAAGAAAGCATGTCATTTGCAATCTACCGGAGCCTAAGACCAGAAGGCAGGTGAGAGAATTCTTATGGGCTGTGGGGTTTTTCAGACTGTAGATCCCAAACTTTGCAGTATAAGCCAAGCCTTTGTATGAGGTCACAAAGGAGGGGGGGGGGGGGGAGGAGGACCGGGAACGTTTTGAATGGGGATCCCAGCAACAGCAAGCCTTTCATGAGATAAAGGAAAGATTTATATCAGCCCCAGCCCTGGGGCTACCCGATCTAACAAAGCCTTTTCCATCGTATGTGTCAGAGAGAGAAAAGATGGCAGTTGGAATTTTAATCCAAACTGTGGGTCCCTGGCTGAGGCCGGTGGCCTACCTCTCTAAACAACTAGACGGAGTTTCTAAAGGATGGCCCCCTTGTTTAAGGGCCTTGGCAGCAACTGCCCTGCTAGTACAAGAAGCAGATAAGCTGACTCTTGGACATAACCTGAACATAAAAGTCCCCCATGCTGTGGTGACTTTAATGAATACTAATAGACATCATTGGCTAATGAATGCTAGACTCACTAAGTACCAAAGTTTGCTCTGTGAAAATCCCCATATAACCATTGAAGGTTGTAACACCCTGAACCCCGCTACCTTGCTCCCAGTGTCAGAGAGCCCTGTCGAGAATGACTGTGTAGAAGTGTTGGACTCAGTTTACTCTAGCAGACCTAACCTCCAGGACCAGCCTTAGGCATCAGTAGACTAGGAACAGTACTTGGATGGGAGCAGCTTCATCAACCCACAAGGACAGAGATGTGCAAGCTATGCGGTGGTAACTCTGGACACTGTTGCTGAAGCCAGATCGTTTCCCCAGGGCACTTCAGCTCAGAAAGCTGAACTCATTGCTTTCATTTGGGACTTAGAACTTAGTGAAGCTAAGAATGTCAACATTTACACTGAATCTCAATATACCTTTTCAACCCTTCAAGTGCGTGGAGCATTATAGAAAGAAAAGGGCCTATTGAACTCTGGGGGAAAAGACACAAAATATCAACAAGAAATCTCGCAATTATTAAAAGCCGTATGGAGACCCCACAAGGTGGCAATTATGCATTGCAGAGGACACCAGCGAACTTCCACCTTGGTGGGTTTAGGGAATTCCCGCGCTGACTTAGAGGCTCGAAAAGGAGCATCTGCCCCCTTCCGGGCATCAGTCACAGCCCCCATGCTCCCTCAAGCACCTGATCTTCTACCTACTTATTCTAAAGAAGAAAAGGACTTTTTCCAGGCAGAGAGAGGACAAGTGATGGAGGAAGGATGAATTCGGTTACCGGATGGGAGAGTAGCTGTGCCACAGCTGCTAGGAGCTGCAGTTGTACCGGCTGTGCCTGAAACCACCCATCTAGGTCAGGAGTCACTTGATAAGTTGTTAGGCTGGTATTTCTACATCTCGCATTTGTCAGCCCTTGCCAAAACGGTGACGCAGTGGTGTGTTACCTGCCAACAGCATAATGCGAGGCAAGGTCCAGCCGTTCCACCCGGCATACAAGCTTATGGAGCAGCCCCCTTTGAAGATCTCCAGGTGGACTTCACAGAGATGCCAAAGTGTAGAGGTAACAAGTATTTACTAGTTCTTGGGCATACCTACTCTGGGTAGGTGGAGGCTTATCCAACACAAACTGAGAAAGCTCGTGAAGTAACTCTTGTGCTTCTTCGAGATCTTATTCCTAGATTTGAACTGCCCTTACGGATCGACTGAGATAACAGGCCAGCATTTGTGGCTGACTTAGTACAGAAGGCGGCAAAGATATTAGGGATCACATGGAAACTGTATGCTGCCTACTGGCCTCAGAGTTCCAGAAAGGTAGAGCGAATGAATCAAACTATCAAAAATAGTTTAGGGAAAGTATGTCAGGAAACAGGATTAAAATGGATACAGGCTCTCCCTATGGTATTATTTAAAATTAGATGTACCCCTTCTAAAAGAACAGGATATTCCCCTTATGAAATTTTATATCATAGGCCCCCTCCTGTATTGCGGGGACTTCCAGGCACTCCCTGAGAGTTAGGTGAAATTGAGTTACAGCGACAGCTACAGGCCTTAGGAAAAATTACACAAACATTCTCAGCCTGGGTAAATGAGAGATGCCCTGTTAGCTTATTCTCCCCAGTTCACCCTTTCTCCTCAGGTGATCGAGTGTGGATCAAGAACTGGAAAGTAGCCTCTTTGTGTCCACTGTGGAAAGGACCCCAGACTATCGTTCTGAGCACTCCCACCGCTGTGAAGGTAGAAGGAATCCCAGCCTGGATCCACCACAGCCCTGTAAAACCTGCAGCACCTGAAACCTGGGAGGCAAGACCAAGCCCAGACAACCCTTGCAGAGTGACCCTGAAGAAGACGACAAGCCCTGCTCCAGTCACACCCGGAAGCTGACTGGTCCACGCACGGCCGAAGCCTGAGGAAACTCATCGTGAGATTCATTTTTCTTAAATTTTTGACTTATACAGTAAGGGCTTCAACTGATCTTACTCAAACTGGGGACTGTTCCCAGTGTATTCATCAGGTCACCGAAGTAGGACAGCAAATTAAAACAATCTTTTTGTTCTATAGTTATTATGAATGTATGGAAACAATAAAAGAAACTTGTTTGTATAATGCCACTCAGTACAAGGTATGTAGCCCGAGAAATGACCGACCTGATGTGTGTTATAACCCATCTGAGCCCCCTGCAACCACCGTTTTTGAAATAAGAAGAAGAACTGGCCTTTTCCTAGGTGATACAAGTAAAATAATAACTAGAACGGAAGAAAAAGAAATCCCCAAGCAAATAACTTTAAGATTTGATGCTTGTGCAGCCATTAGTAATAAAACCTAGAAATAGGATGTGGTTCTCTTAACTGAGAAAGGAGCTAAAGAGTAGAAAATAAATATGTTTGTCATGAGTCAGGGGTTTGTAAAAATTGTGCCTATTGGCCATGTGTTATTTAGGCTACTTAAAAAAAGAACAAAAAGGACCCGGTTTATCTTCAGAAGGGGGAAGCCAACCCCTCCTGTGCTGCCGGTCACTGTAACCCACTAGAACTAATAATTATCAATCCCCTAGATCCCTGTTGGAAAAAGGGAGAACGCGTAACCCTGGGGATCAATAGGACAGGGTTAAACCCTCAAGTTGCCATTTTAATTAGAGGGGAGGTCCACAAGTGCTCTCCCAAACCAGTATTTCAAACCTTTTATGAGGAGCTGAATCTGCCAGCACCAGAACTTCTGAAAAAGACAAAAAATTTGTTTCTCCAATTAGCAGAAAATGTAATTTTCTTACTTAATGTTACTTCTTGTTATGTACGCGGAGGAAGCACTATCGGAGACAGATGGCCTTGGGAAGCCCGAGAGTTGGTGCCTACTGATCCAGCTCCTGATATAATTCCAGTTCAGAAGGCCGAAGCTAGCAACTTCTAGGTCCTAAAACCCTCAATTATTAGACAATACTGTATAGCTAGAGGAGGGAAAGACTTTATCATCCCTGTAGGAAAGCTTAATTGTATAGGAGAGAAGTTGTATAACAGCACAACAAAGACAATTACTTAGTAGGACCTAAACCACACTGAAAAGAATCCATTTAGTAAATTTTCTAAATTAAAAACTGCTTAGGCTCATCCAGAATCTCATCAGGACTGGACGGTTCCCGCTGGACTATACTAGATACGTAGGCACAGAGCCTACATTCGGTTACCTAATAAATGGGCAGGCAGTTGTGTTATTGGCACTATTAAGCCATCCTTTTTCTTATTACCCATAAAAATGGGTGAGCTACTAGGTTTCCCTGTCTACGCCTCCCAAGAAAAGAAAGGCATAGTTATAGGAAACTGGAAAGAGAATGAGTGGCCCCCTGAAAGGATCATTCAGTATTATGGGCCTGCCACATGGGCACAAGACGGCTCATGGGGATACCGAACCCCCATCTACATGCTCAATTGGATCATACGGTTGCAGGCCATCTTACAAATAATTACTAATGAAACTGGCAGAGCTTTGACTGTTTTAGCTTGGCAAGAAACCCAAATGAGGAATGCTATCTATCAGAATAGACTGGCCTTAGACTACTTGCTAGTAGCTGAAGGAGGAGTTTGTGGAAAATTTAACTTAACCAATTGCTGCCTACAAATAAATGATCAAGGACAGGTGGTTAAAAACATAGTCAGGGACATGACAAAGGTGGCACATGTGCCTGTACAGGTTTGGCACGAGTTTAATCCTGAGTCTTTATTTGAAAAATGGTTTCAAGCTATAGGAGGATTTAAAACCCTCATAGTAGGTGTATTGCTAGTGATAGGAAACTGCTTTCTGCTCCCCTGTGTATTACTCTTGCTTTTTCAAATGATAAAAGGTTTTGTAGCAACTTTGGTTCATCAGAAAAGTTCAGCACACGTGTGTTATATAAATCAGTATCGCTCTATCTCACAAAGAGACTCAAAAAGTAAAGATGAGAGTGAGAACTCCCACTAAAAAGTGAAAATGCTCAAAGGGGGGAAATATGGTATGAGACCACCACTTCTCCTGTTGTCCTTCCCAGTTTCTCCCCAACCTCTCCTTTTCCCTAGTTTGTAAGACAGCAAAAAAATGGAGAAAGCAAAAAGTTGGAAAAAACAGAAGTAAAATAAATAGCTAGACGACCTTGGTGCCACCACCTGGCCCTGGTGGTTAAAATAACAATATTAACCCCTGACCAAAACTACTGGTGTTATCTGTAAATCCCAGACATTGTATGAGAAAGCACTGTAAAAACTTTTTGTTCTGTTAGCTGATGTATGTAGCCCCCAGTCACGTTCCTCAGACTTACTTGATCTATTATGACTTTTTCACGTAGACCCCTTAGAGTTGTCAGCCCTTAAAAGGGCTAGGAATTTCTTTTTCAGGGAGCTCGGCTCTTAAGACACGAGTCTGCCGACGCTCCCGGCCAAATGAAAAAGCCTCTTCCTTCTTTTTTTTTTTTTTTTTTTTAATTTTCATTTTTATTTTTATTGATCATTCTTGGGTGTTTCTCACAGAGGGGGATTTGGCAGGGTCATAGGACAATAGTGGAGGGAAGGTCAGCAGATAAACAAGTGAACAAAGGTCTCTGGTTTTCCTAGGCAGAGGACCCTGAGGCCTTCTGCAGTGTTTGTGTCCCTGGGTACTTGAGATTAAGGAGTGGTGATGACTCTTAACGAGCATGCTGCCTTCAAGCATCTGTTTAAAAAAGCACATCTTGCACCGCCCTTAATCCATTTAACCCTGAGTGGACACAGCACATGTTTCAGAGCACAGGGTTGGGGGGTAAGGTCACAGATCAACAGGATCCCAAGGCAGAAGAATTTTTCTTAGTACAGTGCAGTGGCGTGATCTCGGCTCGCTACAACCTCCACCTCCCAGCCTCTTCCTTCTTTAATCCGGTGTCTGAGGAGTTTTGTCTGGAACTCGTCCTGCTACACTAGCTCTCCGTGACTCATCCCAACCCTTTTCATTACACACAGCCGAAGTGCAGCGCTGTGCAGTTGAAATTCTTACACAAGGACCAGGATCGCATCCTGTAGCCTTTTTGTCCAAACAACTTGACCTTATTGTTTTAGGTTGGCTGTTATGTCTCTGTGCAGCAGCTGCTGCCACCCTAATATTTTTAAAGGCCCTTAAAATCACAAACTATGCTCAACTCACTCTCTACAGCTCTCATAATTTCCAAAATGTATTTTCCTCCTCATACCTGCCACATATACATTCTGCTCCCTGGCTTCTTCTGCTGTACTCACTCTTTGTTGAGTCTACCACAATTACCATTGTTCCTGGCCCAGACTTCAATCCGGCCTCCCCCATTATTCCTGATACCACACCTGACCCTCATGACTGCATCTCTCTGATCCACCTGACATTCACCCCATTTCCCCACATTTCCTTCTTCCCTGTTTCTCACCCTGACCACACTTAGTTTATTGATGGCAGTTCCACCAGGCCTAATTGCCACACACCAGCAAAAGCAGGCTATGCTATAGTACAAGCCACTAGCCCGCCTCTTAGAACCTCTCATTTCCTTTCCATCGTGGAAATCTATCCTCAAGGAAATAACTTCTCAGTGTTCCATCTGCTATTCTACTGCTCCTCAGGGATTCTTCAGGCCCCCTCCCTTCCCTACACATCAAGCTCAGGGATTTGCCCCCACCCAGGACTGGCAAATCAGCTTTACTCAACGTGCCCTGAGTCAGGAAACTAAAATACCTCTTGGTCTAGGTAGACACTTTCACTGGATAGGTAGAGGCCTTTCCCACAGGGTCTAAGAAGGCCACCACGGTCATTTCTTCCCTTCTGTCAGACATAATTCCTCAGTTTGGCCTTCCCACCTCTATACAGTCCGATAGCAGACCGGCCTTTATTAATCAAGTCAGCCAAGCATTTTTTCAGGCTCTTAGTGTTCAGTGAAACCTTTATATCCCTTACAGTCCTCAGTCTTCAGGAAAGGTAGAACAGACTAATGGTCTTTTAAAAACACACCTTACCAAGCTCAGCCACCAACTTAAAAAGGACGGGACAATACTTTTACCACTTTCCTTTCTCAGAATTCAGGCCTGTCCTCGGAATGCTACAAGGTACTGCCCATTTGTTGCGGGAAGTCAGGGACCCCAAACGGAGGGACCGGCTGAAGCCATGGCAGAAGAACATGGATTGTGAAGATTTTATGGACATTTATTAGTTCCCCAAATTAATACTTTTGTAATTTCTTATGCCTGCCTTTACTGCAATCTCTAAACATAAATTGTAAAGATTTCATGGACACTTATCACTTCCCCAATCAATATCCTTGTGATTTCCTATGCCTGTCTTTGCTTTAATCTCTTAATCCTGTCAGCCGAGAAGGATGTATATCGTCTCAGGACCCTGTAATAATTGCGTTAACGACACAAATTGTACAGCATGTGTGTTTGAGCAATATGAAATGTGGGCATCCTGAAAAAAGAATAGGATAACCGCAATCGTTCAGGGAATAAGAGAGATAACCTTAAACTCTGACCGCTGGTGAGTCCGGCAGAACAGAGCCATATTTCTCTTCTTTCAAAAGCAAATGGGAGAAATATCACTGAATTCCTTTCTCAGCATGGAACGTCCCTGAGAAAGAGAATGCGCACCTAGGGGTAGGTCTCTGAACTGGCCCCCCGGGGCGTACCTGTCTCTTATGGTTGAGATTGCAGAGGTGAAATAAACTCCAGTCTCCCATAGCGCTCCCAGGCTTATTAGGAAGAGGAAATTCCCGCCTAAAAAACTTTGGTCAGACCGGTTGATCTCAAAACCCTGTCTCCTGATAAGATGTTATCAATGACAATGGTGCCAAAACTTCATTAGCAATTTTAATTTCACTTCGGTCCTGTGGTCCTGTGATCTCGCCCTGTCTCCATTTGCCTTGTGTTATTCTATTACCCTGTTAAGTACTTGATGTCTGTCACCCACACCTATTCGTATACTCCCTCCCCTTTTGAAACTCCCTAATAAAAACTTGCTGGTTTTTGTGGCTTGTGGGGCATCACGGATCCTACCAATGTGTGATGTCTCCCCCGGACGCCCAGCTTTAAAATTTCTCTCTTTTGTACTCTGTCCTTTTATTTCCCAAGCCAGTCGACGCTTAGGAAAATAGAAAAGAACCTACGTGATTATCGGGGCAGGTACCCCGAAACCCATTGGATCTCCTGTATAGACGCTCCTTTTTATTAGGCCCCAGTCTCTTTCCAGACACAAGACCAACTTGGACTGTGCCCCAAAAAACTTGTCATCCCTACTGTCTTCTCTCTAGTCATACTCCTATTCACTGTTCTCAACTACTCATATATGCCCTGCTCTTGTTTACACTGGTGGTTTACACTGTTTCTCCAAGCCATCACAGCTGATATCTCCTGGTGCTATCCCCAAACCACCACGCTTAACTCTTAAATAATCTTTGCTGACAAGGCTATGCTGAACCTCCTTAGGCACTCTCTAATTAGATGTCCTAGGTCCTCCCAATTCTTAGTCCTTTAATACCTGTTTTTCTCCTTCTCTTATTCTGTTTAGTTTTTCAATTCATACAAAACTGTATCCAGGCCATCACCATAATTCTAAATGACAAATGTTTCTTCTAACAACCCCACAATATCACCCCTTACTACAAAACCTTCTTTCAGCTTAATCTCTCCTACTCTAGGTTCCCATGCCACCCCAATCCCGCTCGAAGCAGCCCTGAGAAACATCGCCCATTGTCTCTCCATACCACCCCCAAAGAATTTTCACCATCCCAATACTTTACCACTATTTCATTTTATTTTTCTTATGAATATAAGAAGACAGGAAAGACAGGCCTCTGAGCCCAAGCTAAGCCATCATATCCCCTGTGACCTGCATGTACACATCCAGATGGCCAGTTCCTGCCTTAATTGATGACATTCCACCACAAAATAAATGAAAATGGCCTGTTCCTGCCTTAACTGATGACATTATCTTGTGAAATTCCTTCTCCTTGCTCATCCTGGCTCAAAAGCTACCCTACTGAGCACCTTGTGACCCCCCACTCCTGCCTGCCAGAGAACCCCCCTTTTTCCTTTACCTACCCAAATCCTATAAAATGGCCCCACCCCTATCTCCCTTCGCTGACTCTTTTTGGACTCAGCCCACCTGCATCCAGGTGAAATAAACAGCTTTATTGCTCACAAAAAGCCTGTTTTGTGGTCTCTTCACACGGACGCGCATGAAAAAGGGTGTCCTTTTTTTTTTTTTTTGAGATGAAGTTTCACTCTTGTTGCCCAGGCTGGAGTGCAATGCCATGACCTCAGCTCACTGCCACTTCCTCCTCCTGGGTTCAAGCAACTCTCTTGCCTCAGCCTCCCCAGTAGCTGGGATTGCAGGCATGCGCCAACATGCCCGGCTAATTTTGTATTTTTAGTAGAGATGGGGTTTCTCCATGTTGGTCAGGCTGGTCTCAAACTCCTGACCTGAGGTGATCCACCCGCCTCGGCCTCCCAAAGTGCTGGGATTACAGGCATGAGCCACTGCGCCCAGACAAAAGTGTCCTCTTATAAGGACACTTGTCTTTAGATGTGCAGCTTACCTAAATTACTCCAGGATAATCTCGAGATCCTTAACTTAATTACATCTGCAGAGACCGTTTTTCCAAATAATGCCACCTCCACAGATTCTAGGCACAAGGATCTGGATATATCTTGTGCAAAGCCACCATTCAGCTCACTACACTAGAAAGAGGAAAAGCAACGAAGTAACAAAAGGCGCAGAAGAAAGAACAGATGCAGCTTGTGTGGCAGTGGCCATCAAGGCAGGCTGGGGTAAAACTGTGTTAACAGAACCCCCAGATGGAACTCAAGTGTGGCCGTCTACTCCCAGCTACTCACAGAGAACGTTTCTGTTTCTGACAGCAGAGTAAGAGAATGGGTGTGAAGAGAGATAGCCCATTCTCTGTTGGCCTAATTCCTAAGGAATTGTGTCTCTGCCTTCGGGTCATTCTCAAGTCTTGTTCAAGGATAAAATGATTTATTGATGGCCGTAATTAAAAAGCAATGTCAACAGAAGCAGCCTCAGCATTTTTCATTTGTACTTACACATGAGTAGGAGCAGTTTAGGGAAACGGGTGTCTTCAGGTTCTGTTTTCTCCATCTAGAAAAGGGCTGCCTTCGTGGAATGCTGGTCCTGGGGAGAAGTCTCACTTCTATAGCAGGAATTGATAGAGTTTTAAATTCCGATTGGTACACGGAGCTACCCGTCCTCATTTCAAGCACTTCTGGTTTGTTCTGGGCTCAGTGGGTGAGCAATGAGTAGAACGCTGGGGAGGAGGATTTGGAGTGAGCGTGGTTTTGATCCCCAGAGGGAGCTGTTTTTCCATCAATGTCTTGACTGTGATTCAGAATGGGCTTCTCCGCTCAAGATGGGATTACTGGGCTGATTTAAGGCAGGTGATTGACTTGATTTGGTGGCTACTTTTATACTAGCTGGTTAACGAGCTGTTTTCTTCATTAGTTTCAGGCATATGAGCGTAATGAAGCATTGGACCTCCCAAATTACAAGGGAAATACAGATATAGCTTATGTGGTAGGTTCAAAGGAGTTAGTGAACAAACACAGTAGGGCCACAAATTATTGTTAAAGACATGAATGTATGAAAGTGTATCTATGTCCAAATGGACTCTCTGCAACCATACTGTTCCACCTGAAAATTAGTAGATCGAAATTCAGCAAATGCTTGGACAGGGGATACTCTCAGAAGTATTCTGACTCAATAGCATGGTTTATTTTCATATCACTAAAGTAATTTCTTCTCAAATTGGCTCTGGACTAAATCTTATGATACCTACTTGTTCCGATTGTACTTAGCCACCTGCAAATAAGGTGGGGGCAGTGGTAAGAGGAGCTGTTGAATGAAACTAAACATTTGTTGGATGCCTACTGAAGATAAAGCCCTATGCTTTGTGCCAGGGAGATTCCAGAGTAAACGAGGCACAGACCTACTCTCAGGAATCTTTTGCAAACTAATGGAGAAAACACATCTGCAGGCAATGACTTATGGTATAAGAGGAAATGGGGCCAGGTACGGTGACTCACACCTGTAATCCCAGCACTTTGGGAGGCAGAGGTAGGTGGATCACTTGAGGTCAGGAGTTCAAGACCAGCCTGGCCAACATGGCGAAACCCTGTCTCTACTAAAAGTACAAAAAAAAAAAAAAAAAAAAAAAGAGCCAGGCTTGATGGTGTGCACCTGCAATCCCAGCTACGTGGGAGGCTGAGGCACAAGAATCACTTAAACCTGGGAGGTGGAGACTGTAGTGAGCCGAGATCCCACCACTGCACTCCAGCCTAGAAGACAGAGCAAGACTCTGTCAAAAAAAAAAAAAAAAAAAGGAAATAAGATTGGTGTTGAATGGGAAATCTAAGCAGGATGGAATGACAGGAGAGCGCCCACTTGCCCAGCTCCAATAACACTTTTGACAGCCATGACAATATTGCAGGGACACCCATTCCTCATGGTATCTGAAGTCCCATGAAAGCTTGAGTCTGGAGGCTGGTTCAGTCTTGACTTTAAGATAAGGGGATACAAGGAATGATTTTCATCTATCCCAAGCCAATTGTCCAGCCAAAAATCTAGGTCTGAGATGATGAGAAAAAGCAAGTCATCAACCATGTCAGCCATTTCATCATCATCATCATCATCATCATCATCATCATCATCATCATCCTCATCATCATCATCAGAATCAAAAGACAGACCTGTAACCGTCTTGTGTGCCTGGCTCTCATCTTAGTTCAAAATATAGAAGTAAATTCTATGGCCAGCGAACAATGACCAAAATAGCTATCACTCTTGTCTGCCACCATGTAAGACATTCCTTTTGCCTTCCACCATGATTTCGAGACTTCTTCAGCCACATGGAACTGTGAGCCCATTAAACCTCTTTTTCTTTATAAATTACCCAGTCTTGAGTAATAAAATAGTGGTTTGCCCACAACATCAATGAACGATGCTGTTACTTGTTCCAAACACATATCATTTAAGAGGTTTGGATAAACAACAACCTAAAATAAATAAGCACTAAGCAAACTCAGGGCTACATAATCCCTGTGGTGAGGTAACTCACAATGGGTACAACTGGGACACTTTACCGTTAAATCACCTCTATCTACACGTGCCCAAGCAGTGAGATACTTGGTTTTAATTCTAAAAAATCATGGTGCACATTTACTCCTGCCTTCCAACTGGGCTCTAACGTCACCTCCTCAGAGAAGCCCGCTTTTCTGTGCTTCCACTCTGCTTTTTTTCAACATTTAGTAGAGCATCAGTCACCATCCATATCTGGGAACAATGATTGTAAGTAACAGAAACCCATTTGCATGAACTTGAGGACAAGGAACACACCTTATCTCTAACAGGCAAACTCATGGGCACAAGAAACAAATGAGAGGCCATGAGAGAATGGAAAATGCAGTTACAGAAACCAAAATTCCTCTTTCTTGCTCTCAGAAGCCCATGGTCTCTTTTTTTTTTCTTTTTTTCTTTTTTTTTTTGAGACGCAGTCTCGCTCTGTCGCCCAGGCTGGAGTACAGTGGTGCAATCTCAGTTCACTGCAAGCTGCACCTCCTGGGGTTAATGCCATTCTCCCACCTCAGCCTCCCAATTAGCTGGGGCTACAGGCACCCGCCACCACACCCAGCTAATTTTTGTATTTTTAGTAGAGATGGGCTTTCACCGTGTGAGCCAGGATGGTCTCGATCTCCTGACCTTGTGATCCGGCCATCCTGGTCTCCCAAAGTGCTGGGATTACAGGCGTGAACCACCGCACCTGGAAGCCCATGGTCTTTCTTATCAGCCCTGTGGACTTTCTTATCTCTTCTTCTCACTCACAACCAATTTTCCCTTTTTGCTGGTGGCCCATCATGGCAGCCAGCAGAGCCCACCGCCAGCTGATCAGTCAGTTACTGGATATCTTGGAGAGGGAGGGAGGGAGGGAGGGAGGGAGAGAGGGAGAGGGAGAAAGAGAGAGAGAGAATGACAATTGGGCTTCTGGCCAACCAATTGAGTATAGGGAGGGGAAGTACCATGGTACAAATATGGCTCCAAGACCTGCTTTCCAGCATGGCCAGTGAATAGGGAAACTGAGGGAAGGTACCTGCAGACACAGCAGACATCTCAGAACATGCTCTCTGTTCTTAGTTCTCTCTCCTGCCTTCTCCTAGATTGTAAATATCACAAGACAGTCTAGGATAGTACCTGGCTCAAAATATTTGAGAAAGAGGAAAAGGAAGACATTGCATTAAACTGTAAAGTACATGGTTTCCTAAATTCACTCTGCAAGTTTTTGGGTTTTTTGTTTTTTGAGACAGAGTCTCGCTCTGCTGCCCAGGCTGGAGTGCAATGGCATAATCTTGGCTCACTGCAACCTCCACCTCCCAGGTTCAAGCAAATCCCCTGCCTCAGCCTCCTGAGTAGCTGGGATTACAGGCACACACAGCTATACCAGTTAATTTTTGTATTTTTAGTAGAGACGGGGTTTCACCATGTTGGCCAGGCTGGTCTCGAACTCTTGACCTCATGATCCACCCACCTCGGCTGCCCAAAGTGCTGGGATTACAGGTGTGGGCCACCACACCTGGCCGACTCTGCAAGTATTTAAGTGAATGAATGTCAGTCCCTGAGAATCAGAATTTCTTCTGATTTAACGGCATTAAATCTCCGTTAGGTTTAATACTGGTCAGCAGCTGTGGGGTGTCCTGGGTTTGGGATCAGTGGGATGAGGAACAAGCAGGTTCTCCAAAGCACCACTCAGGGAGGGGAGGTGTTAACTAGGCCAAAGATGATGGGTGGGGTATGTGCCTGGGTTTCAAACAGCTTATGCCAGGCCTAAACACCGACGCTGAGGAAGAAACTGTGTTAAGCAAATTGATGACACAATGGAGGAGGTCAAAAAGTTTAATATTGCTAAGAAGATACAAATATTGATCATGCAATATGTTATTGTTATCACACCATCTCCTGCTACACGCCAGCTTTCCTTCACAATGAGATACAAGAGATTTGTGGATCTGACCTAACCCTCCAAATTATAAGGTCCCTGAGAGTGGGCTCATGACATTCATGTTTAATAAATGTGGCATAAAGGTTAATGCAGGCTGCCATGTGACCCAATGCCAGTTTGATGCTGCATTCAAAGAACCATCATTCCAGCATGCAGCACACTTAAAGGCAATTGAAATGTTTACCGCCGTCCCTCAAGACAAACACCAAATAAAAATTATTTTCAAAATGCATAGCAACACTTCTTAAAATCTTATTTTCCCATCTCCTTCTCTCTCTCTACCACATTCCCAGGAGTTTCCCAGGAGCAAAACTGTCATAAAGACCCAGGAGCAAAATGATTAGTGACTTCACGATATCTGATTCTGATTTAGTTGGTTTAGAGTGGTGTCCGGGCATACGTATTTTTTTAAAATCTTGTTGGGCACAGTGGCACACACCTGTAGTCTCAGCTACTCAGGAGGCTGAGGCAGAAGAATCACCTGAGCCCAGGAGTTTGAGTCCAGCCTGGGCAACGTAGCAAGACCCTGTCTCTGAAAAAAAAGAAAAAAAAGCAAAAACAAATCTCTCTCAGCTTCAGTCAGGGTTGATAACTAGTTGATCAAAAAATTGTGGTAACCATCCTTCACAATGGACCTTAATATTCCCACCTCCTGGTGTTATTCATTGTGGAATCTGTCTTAGCTAGTCCTCAATTGGGTCTGGTATCCAGGCCCCACCTTGAGAGTCTAGTCCCACCTCCTACCCCACACATGGTTTTACACTTACTTTCAAGACTGGCCTAAAAATGTAACATGTATTTGTTTTGACCTTGTTTCCAATGAAACAACTGTTCTAAACATTCATTTAGGATGGTTAGGGAAATTTGAACACTGGCTAAATACTAGAAGATATTTGTTTCAAAATAACCCAGATTGGTAATGAGATGATGGCAGCTGAGGCTGGTGATAGGCACAGAGGGCTTCATTATCAAATAGAAACAGGTGGAAAAAACAGAACTTTTCCATAATACAAATAAAAGGTAAACACGAAAATGTATTGAGTGCATAAAAAGAATCTATGGTCTCACAGGCATTAGCTTATAATTTGAACATCAAAAATAAAAGTGACGGCCGGGTGCAGTGGCTGATGCCTGTAATCCCAGCACTTTGGGAGACGGAGGTGGGTGGATCACTTGAGCCCAGGAATTTGAGACCAGCCTGAGCAACATAGTGAGACCCCCATCTCTAAAATAAATAAATACAAATAAAAGTGACTAGAATTGATTATAGAACATCAACTCGATTTGAGTCTATAAAGATTACTGGTGGAGGGGGGCAATGGGGAGAAGGAGGAAGAGAATATATTTGTGACCTAGATTATTTTCCTTACTTTTGAGAGAATCTTCGGGTCTCCTGGGTCTTCTAGCCCAGTATTTATTTTTATTTTTTATTTATTTGTGTATTTATTTATTTATTTTTTTAGATGGAGTCTCACTCTGCCACCAGACTGCAGTGCAGTGGTGCGATCTCGGGCCACTGCAACTTCCGCCTCCCAGGTTCAATCTATTCTCCTGTCTCAGCCCCCAAGTAGCTGGGACTACAGGTACCTGCCACTTCACCCAGATAATTTTTTTTTTTTTTTTTTTTTTTTGAGACAGAGTCTGGCTCTGCTGCCCAGGCTGGAGTGCAGTGGTGCAATCTCGGCTCACTGCAAGCTCCTCCTCGAGGTTCATGCCATTTTCCTCCCTCAACCTCCCGAGTAGTTGGGACTACAGGCACCTGCCACCACGCCCGGCTAATTTTTTTTGTGTTTTTAGTAAAGACAGGGTTTCATCGTGTTAGCCAGGATGGTCTCGATCTCCTGACCTCGTGATCTGCCCGCGTCGGACTCCCAAAGTGCTGGGATTACAGGCATGAGCCACTGTGCCCGGCCGCACCCAGCTAATTTTTGTATTTTTTGTAGAGATGGTGTTTCACCATGTTGATCCAGGCTGGTCTCAAACTCCTGACCTTAGGTGATCCGCCCGCCTTGGCATCCCAAAATACAAGGATTACAGGCATGAGTCACCACACCCTACCTATTTTCCTTAGTTTTCAGAGAACCTTTGTGTCTCCTGGGTGTTCTAGCCCAGTATATCTCAAACTTGGCTGCATCAAGGACCTTATTGAAATGCAGGTTCTCATCTGGGAGGCTCAGTGGGCCGGCAAATCTGCATTGGTTTAGGAAGCTCACCCTGAGTATCAAGCTTCAGTGAGGATCAGGCAGACCCCTGCCTACCAAGCCCCTCTCAGCTGGGCTTAACTCTGGCTCTCTCCGGCCAGGGTTCCTCCCTTCAAAATAGGAGCTATTTTCAAAAAGTCTCTTGGAAAAAAAGCCCTGTTTTAAAATTGGGGTGTTCAGGATTGGCCATCTGCTCACCATGGGGTTTTAAGACCTTTGCCCAGACCCCTGCAACCAACTTAGAACTGACATCTTTACTTTTGAAGGCCCCACTCCACACCATATTAAATTCATTAAAATCAACCGCCATTACAGGCATATCTCAGGCATCATGCCCTCAGAACGGAGTTGCAGCTGACCACTTGACAGTGTTGTAAGGCATTAAAGATGCATTCATTTCAGCCTTGCAGTTTTCACACTTAGCCAATTGTCTTAGGTCTAAAGCATTCATGTTGAAGCATTGTTATGGGCCCCAGACATTATGCTTCCCAGCCTTAATGGCCTCTGCAATGGTCGTTCCTACTGGCCCACTCCTGGGTTCTGGCCGGCTAGCCCGCACCACCTCACTACTCCCCCATTCAAGCGTGCCTTAAATGTGTGGTTTCCAAACTCATCTACACGTTACGGTCACCTGGGATTTTTTTTTTTTTTTTAAATCTTCCAAAACCCAGGCCACACCCAAGAGCAATTAAACCTCAACCTCTGGAATGGGACATAGCATCCGTTTTTTGTATTGTTTTTGAGACAGGGCCTCACTCTTTTACCCAGGCTGGAGTGCAGTGGCACAATCATAGCTCATTACAGCCTCCAACTCCTGGGCTCAAGAAACCCTCCCACTTCAACCTCCACGGTAGCTGGGATCACAGGCGGGCACCACCACACATGGCTAATTTTTAAATTTTTTATAGAGACGGTATCTCCCTATGTTCTCCAGGCTGGTCTCAAACTCCTGGGCTCAAGCGATACTCCCACCTCAGCCTCCCAAACTGCTGGGATTATAGGCATGGGACACCATGACTGGACATCAACATCTGTATTTTTTGAAGGACAGACGAGTTTGGGAACTACCGCGCTAGACTGAGCTAGGTTTCCTAGCCCTGTCTGAGCGTAGGATTCAGCCGGGCTGCTTCTGAAAACCGAGCTCCCCAGGCTCCTTCCCAGGTAATTCTGATTCATTAGGTCTGGGGTGGGCCCCGGAATGTGCATTTTTTATGAGATCCCTCTGGGTGAATCAGGCTAAAGCCAGTTTGGGATCTGAGACCTTGGAAATCATTCCCCAGATTCCCTCCTAACCCAGTTCCCGGCTTGGCCCACCTCACCCAGGCTGGGTCACGTCTGACTTTGTAGATTACACCAGAGAGGGAAGCCCCAGCCATCACAATGTGAGAACATTTTACAATGATGAGGATATGCCAAATACATTTTAAAACTCATTCAGGATTAGCGTTCACCTTAAACTTGACAGACTCTGAGAACGGGCTGGCCACGTGCTGTGCACAACCCTTAGTGCGCTTCTGTGACTAATATTTGGATAATTGATTGTTGGAAGCTCAGGAAGCCTCTCTCTCTCTCAGAGGGGTTGAAGTTAACTTCTTTATTTCTGAGGTAGAGAAGAAAATGAGGATGTTCTGCCTTTTGCTAGACTGAATACTGTCTTCCAAAAATTCACATTCACCAGGAATCCCAGAATGTGACCTTATTAGAAAATAGGAGCAGGGCATGTTGGCTCATGCTTGTAATCTTAGCACTTTGGGAGGCTGAGGCAGGAGGATCACTTGAGGTCAGGAGATCGAGACCTGCCTGGCTAGCATGGCAAAACCCTGTCTCTACTAAAAACACAAAAATTAGCTAGGCATGGTGGCGTGCACCTGTAATCCCAGCTACTTCACAGGCTGAGGCTGAAGAATCACTTGAACCCAGGAGGAAGAGTTGCAGCGAGCTGAGATTGTGTCACTGAACTCCAGCCTGGGCAACAGAGCAAGACTCCATCTCAAAAAAAGAAAAGAAAATAGGATCACTGCAGATCTAATTACAAAGAGGACATACTGGAATAGCGTGGACCTTAAATCGAGTAATAATGGCATTCCTCATGGGAAGAGAAGAAGAGACAGAGACACACAGGGGAGAAGGCCACATGAGAATGAAGGAAGAAAATGGAATGATGTGGCCACAAGCCAAGGATTGTCAGCAACCACCAGAAGCCAGAAGAGGCAAAGAAGGATTCATCCCTAGAGCCTTCAGAGCGAGCACGGCCCTGCCCGTTTCAGACATCAAGCTTCTGGAAGTGGAGAGAATGACTTTCTGTTGTCCTGAGCCACCCATTTGGGGAACTTTGTTAGAATAGTCACAGCCAGGTCATGTGCTCCTGAATGCATCTCAGGCATTAATAAGCACTGTCTTGGCCAGTCAGGGTGGCTCACCCCTGTAATTCCAGCACTTTGGGAGGCTGAGGTGTGTAGATCACCTGAGGTCAGGAGTTCGAGACCAGCCTGACCAACATGGAGAAACCCCATCTCTACCAAAAATACAAAAATTAGCAGGGCGTGGTGTTGCGCACCTGTAATCCCAGCTACTTGGGAGGCTGAGGCAAGAGAATCACTTGAAACCTGGAGGCAGAGGTTGCAGTGAGCCGAGACTGCGCCATTGTACTCCAGCCTGGGCAACAAGAGCGAAACTCCGTCTCAAAAAAAATAATAAGTGTTGTCTTGACTATGGTCATCAAAAATATTTGATTACGTGTTAGCTAGAAAGCCTGCCCCTTTCACAGACGGACGGAAGGGCCAAAAGAAAATAGATTGTTTGCAGTGGGGCAAGAAGGATAAGAATCCTATGGGAAAAAAAGAGGGATTTGTTTAGTGAGCGCTGGGGAGAGGCATTTGTTTTCTTGCTTAAAAAAGAAACACAGGTTGGGTGCGGTGGCTCAAGCCTTAATCCCAGCACTCTCAGAGGCCAAGGTGGGTGGATCACCTAAGGTCAGGAGCTCCAGACCAGCCTGGCCAACACCGTGAAACCCCATCTCTACTAAAAAGACAAAAACAAAAGAAAGAAATTAGCCAGGCCTGGTGGCGAGCGCCTGTAATCCCAGCTACTCGGGTGACTGAGGCAGAGAATCACTTGAACCTGGGAGGCAGAGGTGGCAGTAAGCCAAGATGGCATCGTTGCACTCCAGCCTAGGCAACAAGAGTGAAACTCTGTCTCAAACAAAAAGAAAGAAAGAAAAAAAACATAGTTTTAAGTACACTCGGTGGAGTTAAAAAATACATCCTCGTTGCACAGTGCTTTTGGAATCTTTTCTAAACTTCTGTTGCACATGATCTAATTTGATCTTCATAGCAACTCCCTGAGGTGGATAGGGCAGGCCTTTCTGAACACCTATTTTCTAGTTTGCATTAAAAGGACGGAATTGGCTGGGACCAGTGGCTCATGCCTATAATCCCAACACTTTGCGATACAGAGGGGAAGTGCTCAGAAGGGAAGAATGTGGTCCTTTTAAATGATATGGAAGTCACGAAGGGAAGCACTGGGTAGAGGACGGTGTGGTCTCTGGCTAGGGCTCCACCCCAGGGCCTGTGCCCACGGACCTAGGTGAGGACAGGCATTTTTGTTTTCCTGCACAGATGTTGCATTTCCCAAGACCACCCCGGCTGCCACACCCCCATTCTGTGCCTCTAAAAACCCTGAGACCCTAGCAGGCAGACACACAGGCAGCTGGACTTCGAGAGGGACACATCACCGGAGGAACACAAGGGTGCTGGACGTCAAAAGGAACTCACCAATGGGCACCGACACCGCAGGACACTGACTGCAGAACGACGCAGAGTTTGGCTGGGACATTCGGAGAAGAGTCAGGCCACTCACCCGACTCCAGGGGTAAACCATCTCCCTTCTGGCTCCCCCATCTGCTGAAAGAAACTTCCACTCAATAAAACCTTGCACTCTCACGCCTGTAAATCCAGCACTTTGGGAGGCCGAGGCGGGTAGATCACGAGGTCAGGAGATCCAGACCATCCTGGCTAACACGGTGAAACCCCATCTCTACTAAAAATACAAAAAAATTAGCCAGGCCTGGTGGTGGGTGCCTGTAGTCCCAGCTACTTGGGAGGCTGAGGCAGGAGAATGGCGTCAACCCAGGAGGCGGAGCTTGCAGTGAGCTGAGATCGCACCACTTCCGGTACACCAAGGCAAGAACCCCGGGACAAAGAGAGCCCTCTGTCCTTGCAATAAGGCGGGGGTCTAATTGAGCCGACTAACACAAGCTACCTACAGACGGCTAAACTAAAACAGCACCCTGTAACACACGCCCACTGGGGCTTCAACTATAAACATTCACCCCTGGACACTGCCATGGGGCTCCCTGCCTGTCTGCATGCTCTCCTAGAGGTTTGAGCAGTGGGGCACTGAATAAAGGAAACACACCCGCATCGCATGCCCTTCGAGGGGGACAACGGAACTTTTCCCATTTCATCTGAGAGGCCAAGGCAGGAGGATCGCTAGAGCCCATGAGTTTGAGACCAGCCTACACAACATAGCAAGCCCCATCTCTACAAAAAAAATAAGTAAACAACAACCAAAAAAAGCATTAAAAATTAGCCAGCTGTGGTGGCACACACCTGTAGTCTCAGCTACTCAGGAGGCTGATGTGGAAGGATTGATTGAGCCCAGGAGATTGAGGCTGCAGTGAGCCAAGATTGAACCACTGCGCTCCAGCCTGGGCGACAGAGTGACACCCTGTTTCGAAAACAAAAAAAGAATGGAACAAAATAACTTCTCAAATACCTAGCAGAGGCAGATCTGGTTCTCAAATGCAGGTTTTCCAGGTTTCAATTCTTGTTTCTAGCAGTATTATGGAGAAACATGATCACTAATACATGAAGGAGAGGAGGTTTCAAGTTCTGATGAAAAGACGGTAAAGAGTTGACTAGGAGTGACTAGGAATAGGAAGAAAACGCATGACACTACTTAGAGGAAAGAAGAAAAATAAGCATAGAGGTGACTGAGCAGACAGAAAGGACTTGGAAGAAGCGTGTTTAGCCCTGTCTCTAAATTTTTTCCCTTGCGTTAGTAACTTCCCTGATGACTTGGATGAATCTTCTCTTCCAGGGTACCTAGAGTTCCCTTTCTGTCCACTTCTCCTTTCCCAGGGCGCATACAGTCTGGGAAAGCATGGTCTGCAGGTTTCTCATATCTTTCCTTCCTTAGTCAGCCCCTGGCATCTCTACATAACCCATATACACCTGGAGTTCCACATGTCCCAGTCTTTGCACTGCAGTGAATTCAAAGAATGGTAGACTCTAGCTGGGTGCAGGGGTCACACCTGTAATCCCAGCACTTTGGGAGGCCGAGGCAGGCGGATCACTTGAGCCCAGGAGTTCAAGACCAGGCCTGGCCAACGTGGTGAAACCCCATCTCTACTAAAAATACAAAAATTAGCTGGGCTTGGGGGTACATGCCCAGTAGTCCCAGCTTTTGTGGAGGCTGAGGCAGAAGAATTGCTGGAACCCAGGAGGCAGAGGTTGCAGTGAGCTGAGATTGTGCCACTGCACTCCAGCAGCCTGGGCAACAGAGCAAGGCCCAGTCTCAAAAAAACACAAAGACATAACTAAACAAAAAAAAAACAAAAAACATAAAACGCGCACACACACAAAAACAAAGGTAGACTCCAATAAGAAAAATTCACTCAAAAGCAATACAAATAATTATTCAGTCAACCCAGTTCTATCTCAGTTCTTTATTATATACATAAACTTATTCTGTCCAGATTCCCTAGCTTTCTTTTTCTTATCTTTTTTGTTTTCTTTTGAGACAGGACCTCACTCTGTCACCCAGGCTGGAGTATAGTGGCTAAATCATGGCTCACTGCAGCCTCAGCCTCCTGGGCTGAAGTAGTTCTCCCACCTCAGCCTCCCAAATAACTGGGACTACAGGTGCATGCCACCATGCTCAGCAACTTTTTGTATTTTTTGTAGAAACGGGGTCTCACTATGTGGGCCAGGCTGGTCTTGAACTCCTGGACTCAAGAAGTCCACCTGCCTCAACCTCCCAAAGTGCCAAGATTACAAGCATGAGCCACTGCATCTGGCTGATTCCTTAATTTTCTTTTTCTCTTTGCCCATTGCCTGGATTCCATAAGCAGAAGGAAAACCCAGGGGCTGACTTTCTAGGCAAGACTCTTTCCTCTTCAAAACGTAAATTGGCTCAAGTAGTACAAAAACTGAAACATGTTTATAACTTAACATCTTTTCTTCCTACCACCCCCTTCAATCTCTTGAGCAATGAGAAAAGGCACTGGGCTCTTTATTTGTGTAGGGAAAAGAAAGAGAGATCAGACTGTCACTGTGTCTATGTCGAAAGGGAAGACATAAGAGACTACATTTTGAAAAAGATCTGTACTTTAAACAATTGCTTTGCAGAGATGTTGTTCATTTGTAGCTTTGCCCCAGCCACTTTGCCCCAACCACTTTGACCCAACTTGGAGTTCACAAAAACATGTGTTGTATAAAATCAAGGTTTAAGGGATCTAGGGCTGTGCAGGACGTGCCTTGTTAACCAAATGTTTACAAGCAGTATACTTGGTAAAACTCATTGCCATTCTCTAGTCTCAATGAACCAGGGGCACAATACACTGTGGAAAGCCGCAGGGACCTCTGCCCTTGAAAGCAGAGTATTGTCGAAGGTTTCTCCCCATGTGATAATCTGAAATATGGCCTCGTGGGATGAGAAAGACCTGACTGTCCCCCAGCCCGATAACTGTAAAGGGTCTGTGCTGAGGTGAATTAGTAAAAGAGGAAAGCCTCTTGCAGTTGAGATGGAGGAAGGCCACTGTCTCCTGCCTGCCCCTAGGAACTCAAAGTCTCGGTGTAAAACCCGATTGTACATTTGTTCAAGTCTGAGATAGGAGAAAAGCTGCCCTGTGACGGGAGGCAAGACATGTTTGCAGCAATGCTGCCTTGTTATTCTTTACTCCACTGAGATGTCTGGGTGGAGAGAAACATAAATCTGGCTTATGTACACGTCCAGGCATAGTACCTTCCCTTGAACTTAATTATGATATAGATTCTTTGGCTCACATGTTTTTTGTTGACCTCCTTATTATCACCCTGCTCTCCTACTACATTCCTTTTTGCTGAAATAATGAAAATCATAATCAATAAAAACTGAGGGAACTCAGAGGCCGGTGCCGGTGCATGCCCTTTGTGTGCTGAGTGCCGGTCCCATGGACCCACTGTTGTTTCTCTATACTTTGTCTCTGTGTCTTATTTCTTGTCTCCGTCTCTCATCCCACCCGACTAGAAATACCCACAGGTATGGAGGGGCAGGCCACCCCTTCCTCTGGAGCCCAGCGTGGGGCCCTTCTCTAGGGTGAAGGTACGCTAAGAACAGGAGCATTGAGGACAGCCGACGACAGATTCCCGAGTACGTCCACAGTCAGCCTTGCGGTTAGCTTGTGCGCTGGGAGGAATCCAGGGTAACAATGGGGCAAACTGAAAGTAAATATGCTTCTTATCTCAGCTTCATTAAAATTCTCTTAAGAAGAGGGGGAGTTAAAGCTTCTACAGAAAATCTAGTTACGCTATTTCAAACAATAGAACAATTCCGCCCATGGTTTCCAAAACAGGGAACTTTAGATTTAGAAGATTGGGGAAAAATTGGCAAAGAACTAAAACAAGCAATTAGGGAAGGTAAAATTATCCCACTTACAGTATGGAATGATTGGGCCATTATTAAAGCAACTTTAGAACCATTTCAAATAGAAGAAGATAGCGTTTCAGTCTTTGATGCCCCTGAAAGCTGTGTAATAGATGGTGAAGAAGAGGCAGGAACAGAGTTTAAGAAAGGAATGGAAAGTTCACATTGTAAAAATGCAGTAGAGCCTGTACTGGCTTGGTCAATGCAGAATGTTGACTATAATCAATTACAGGAGGTAATATATCCTGAATCATCAAAATTGGGGGAAGGAGGTCCAGAATTATTTGGGCCATCAGAGTTTAGACCACGATGGCCACCAATCATTTGATCTTACAATACCACCTAGTGGACAAGATAGCGCACTGCATGAGACCATTGCTACAGCCAGAAAACAGGGAGATCTTGAGGCATGGCAATATCCGGTAATGTTACAACCCATGCCGGCCGGGAAAGGGAGTCAAGCAGGAGCGTCTGTCTGAACTGACACTAGATATGAATATTTCACCATAAAAATGTTAAAAGATATGAAGGAAGGAGTTAAACAATATGGACCTAACTCTCCTTGTATGAGAACATTATTAGATTCCATTGCTCATGGAAATACTTATTCCTTATGATTGGGAAATTTTGGCTAAATCTTCCCTTTCACCCTTTCAGTATCTACAGTTTAAAATCTGGTGGATTGATGGGGTACAAGAACAGGTACGAAAAAATCAGGCTACTAATCCTGTTGCTTATATAGATGCAGACTAATTGCTAGGAACAGGTCCAAATTGGGGCACTATTAAACAACAATCAGTAATGAAAATGAGGCTATTGAACAACTAAGAGCTATTTGCCTCAGGGCCTGGAAAAAGATTCAGAACCCAGGAACCTCCTGCCCTTCTTTTAGTTCAATCAGACAAGGCTCTAAAGGGCCATTTCCAGACTTTGTGGCAAGGTTGCAAGATGCAGCTCAAAAATCCATTGCAGATAATAACGCCCGAAAAGTTATTGTAGAAATAATGGCTTATCAAAATGCAAATCCAGAGTGTCAATAAGCCATAAAGCCATTAAGAGGAAAGGTTTCAGCAGGAGTTGATGTAATTACAGAATATGTGAACGCTTGTGATGGGATTGGAGGAGCTATGCATAAGGCAATGCTATTGGCCCCAGCAATTACAGGGGTTGCTTTAGGAGGACAAGTTAAAACATTTGGGGGAAAATGTTATAATTGTGGTCAAATCGGTCATCTAAAAAAGAATTGCCCAGGCTTAAATAAACAGAGCAAAAAAAAAAAAAAAAAAAAAAGAGCCACCTGGCCTGTGTCCAAGATGTGGAAAAGGAAAACATTGGGCTAAGGCATGTCGTTCTAAATTTGATAAAAATGGACAACCATTTTTGGGAAACGGCAAGAGGGGCCAGCCCCACGCCCCGCAACAAAGTGGGGCATTCCTGATTCAGCCATTCGTTCCTCAGGGTTTTCAGGGACAACAACCCCCACAGTAAATACCGCCATTTCAGGAAATCAGCCAATTACATTACAATACGACAATTATCCCCTGCCTTAGCAGGCAGTGCTGCAGTAGATTTGTGTTCTACTCAAATGATTTCTTTACTCCCTGGAGATCCCCCGCAAAAGATTCCTACAGGGGTATATGGCCCGCTGCCAGAAGGGATGGTAGGCCTTATTTTAGGAAGATCTAGTCTAAATTTGAAAGGAGTTCAAATTCATACTAGGGTAATTGACTCAGATTATAAAGGGGAAATTCAGTTAGTGATCAGCTCTACTGTACCCTGGAGTGCCAATCCAGGTGATAGAATTGCTCAATTACTGCTCTTGCCTTATATTAAAATTGGGGATAGCAAAACAGAAAGAACAGGAGGGTTTGGAAGTACCAACACTGCTGGAAAAGCTGTTTATTGGGCTAGTCAGCTCTCAGAGAATAGACCTGTGTGTACAGTTACTATTCAGGGAAAACAGTTTGAAGGATTAGTGGATACTGGGGCTGATGTTTCTATCATTGCCTTAAATCAATGGCCTAAAAATCGGCCTAAACAAAAGCCTGTTACAGGGCTTGTTGGTGTGGGCACTGCCTCAGAAGTGTATCAAAGTGCCAGGATTTTACATTGTCTAGGACCTGTTAATCAAGAGAGTACAGTTCAGCCTATGATTACTTCTATTCCAATTAATTTATGGGGCCGAGACTTATTAGAACAGTGGCATGCAGAGATTACTATTCCAGTCTCTCTATACAGACCCACGAGTCAAAAAATCATGACTAAAATGGGATATCTCCCTGGCAAAGGACTAGGGAAAAATGGAGAAGGCATTAAAGTTCCAACTGAGGCTAAGGGAAATCCAGAAAGAAAAGGACTAGGATATCCTTTTTAGGGGTGGCCACTGTAGAGCCTCCAAAACCCATTCCATTAACTTGGAAAACAGAAAAGCCTGTATGGGTAAATCAGTGGCCACTACCAAAACAAAAGCTGGAGGCCTTACACTTATTAGCAAAAGAACAATTAGGAAAGGGACATATTGAGCCTTCATTTTCGCCTTGGAATTCTCCTGTGTTTGTAATTCAGAAAAAATCCGGCAGATGGCGCATGCTAACTGATTTAAGAGCTGTTAATGCAGTAATTCAACCCATGGGGCCTCTCCAACCTGGGCCGCCCACTCCAGCCATGATCCCCAAAGATTGGCCTTTAATTATAATTGATCTGAAGGATTGTTTTCTTACCATTCCTCTGGCAAAACAGGATTTTGAAAAATCTGCTTTTACTATACCAGCCATAAATAATAAAGAACCAGCCACTAGATTTCAGTGGAAAGTGTTGCCTCAGGGAATGCTTAATAGTCCAACTATTTGTCAGACTTTTGTATCTCAAGTTCTTCAACCAGTTAGAGACAAGTTT
Organism: Pan paniscus; assembly: GCF_029289425.2. Classification (NCBI taxonomy): domain Eukaryota; kingdom Metazoa; phylum Chordata; class Mammalia; order Primates; family Hominidae; genus Pan; species Pan paniscus. Next base: position 22,073,657 of record NC_073256.2, read on the forward strand.
TCAGACTGTTATATCATTCATTATGTTGATGATATTTTGTGTGCTGCAGAAACAAGAGACAACTTAATTGACTGTTACACATTTCTGCAGACAGAGGTTGCAAACGCAGGCCTGACAATAGCATCTGATAAGATTCAGACCTCCACTCCTTTTCATTATTTGGGAATGCAGGTAGAGGAGAGAAAAATTAAATCACAAAAAGTAGAAATAAGAAAAGACACATTAAGAACATTAAATGACTTCAAAAATTACTAGAAGATATTAATTGGATTCAGCCAACTCTAGGCATCCCTACTTATGCCATGTCAAATTTGTTCTCTATCTTGAGAGGGGATCCAGACTTAAATAGTACAAGAATATTAACTCCAGAGGCAACTAAAGAAATAGAATTAGTTGAAGAAAAATTTCAGTCAGCAAAAGTAAGTAGAATAGATCACTTAGCCCCACTCCAACTTTTAATTTTTGCTACTGCACATTCTCCAACAGGCATTATTGTTCAAAATACAGATCTTGTGGAGTGGTCATTCCTTCCTCACAGTACAGTTAAGACTTTTACATTGTACTTAGATCAAATGGCTACATTAATTGGTCAGGCAAGACTATGAATAGTAAAATTGTGTGGAAATGACCCAGATAAAATCATTGTTTCTTTAAACAAGGAACAGGTTAGACAAGCCTTTATCAATTCTGATGCAGAGCAGATTGGTCTTGCTGGTTTTGTGGGAATTATTGATAATCATTACCCAAAAGCAAAAATCTTCCAGTTTTTGATATTGACTACTTGGATTTTACCTAAAATTACCAGACAAAAACCTCTAGAAAATGCTCTGACGGTGTTTACTGATGGTTCCAGCAATGGAAAAGTGGCTTACACTGGGCCAAAAGAACAAGTCATTGAAACTCAATATCACTCAGCTCCAAGAGCAGAATTGGTTGCTGTCATTTCAGTGTTACAAGATTTTAATCAGCCTATTAACATTGTTTCAGATTCTGCATATGTAGTACAGGCTACAAAGGATGTTGAGACAGCCCTAATCAAATATAGTATGGATGATCAGTTAAATCAGCTGCTTAAATTGTTACAACAAACTGTAAGAAAAAGAAATTTCCCATTTTATATTGCTCATATCCGAGCACATACTAATTTACCAGGGCCTTTAACTAAGGCAAATCAACAAGCTGACTTGCTAGTATCATCTGCCTTCATGGAAGCACAAGAACTTCATGCCCTGACTCATGTAAATGCAACAGGATTAAAAAACAAATTTGATATCACATGGAAACAAGCAAAAAATGTTGTACAACATTGTGCTCAGTGTCAAGTCTTACACCTGCCCGCTCAAGAGGCAGGAGTTAATCCTAGAGGTTTATGTCCTGATGCATTATGGCAAATGGACGTCACACATGTACCTTCATTTGGAAAATTGTCATTTGTCCATGTGACAGTTGATACTTATTCACATACCATATGGGCAACCTGCCAGACAGGAGAAAGTACTTCCCATGTTAAAAGACATTTATTATCTTGTTTTGCAGTCATGGGAGTTCCAGAAAAAATTAAAACAGATAATGGGCCAGGATACTGTAGTAAAGCATTTCAAAAATTCTTAAATCACTGGAAAATTACACATACAACAGGAATCTCTAATTTCCAAGGACAGGCCATAATTGAAAGAACTAATAGAAGACTCTAAGCTCAATTGGTTAAACAAAAAAAGGGAAAAGTAAGGAGTATAACACTCCCCAGATGCAACTTAATCTAGCACTCTATACTGTAAATTTTTAAAATATATATAGAAATCAGACCACTACTTCTGCAGAACAACATTTCACTGGTAAAAAGAACAGCCCACATGAGGGAAAACTGATTTGGTGGAAAGACAACAAAAATAAAACATGGGAAATAGGTAAGGTGATAATATGGGGGAGAGGTTTTGCTTGTGTTTCACCAGGAGAAAATCAACTTCCTGTTTGGGTACCGACTAGACATTGGAAGTTCTACAGTGAACCCATCAGAGATGCAAGGAAAGGCACCTCCGCAGAGACAGAGAACCCGCAATCGAACATCATCGACTCGCAGGGTGAACAAAATGGTGATATCAGAAGAACAGATGAAGTTGCCATCCACCAAGAAAGTGGGGCCGCCGACCTGGGCCCAGCTAAAGAAGCTGACACATTTAGCTGAAAAAAGCCTGGAAAACACAAGGGTAACACAAATTCCAGAGAATAGGCTGCTTGCAGCTTTAATGATTGTATCAACGGTGGTAAGTCTCCCTATGTCTTCAGGAGCCGCTACAGCTAACTATACTTACTGGGCCTATGTGATTTTCCCACCCTTAATTCGGGCAGTCACTTGGATAGATAATCCTATTGAAGTATATGTTAATAACAGTGCATGGGTACCAGGCCCCACAGATGACCATGGCCCTGCCCAACCTGAAGAAGAAGGAATGATGATAAACGTTTCCATTGGGTATCATTATCCTCCTATTTGCCTGGGAAAAGCACCAGGATGCTTAATGCCTACAATCCAAAATTGGTTGATAGAAGTACCTACTGTCAGTGCCACCAGTAAATTTACTTATCGTGTGATAAGTGGAATGTCACTCGGGTCACAAATGAATAATTTACAGAATTCTTCCTATCAAAGATCATTAAAATTTAGGCCTAAAGGGAAACCATGCCCCAAGGAAATTCCAAAAGAATCAAAAGACCCAGAAGTCTTAGTTTGGGAAGAATGTGTGGCTGATACTGCAGTGGTACTACAAAACAATAAATTTGGAACTATTATAGACTAGGCCCCTCGAGGCCAATTATATTATGACTGTATGGGCCAGACCCACTCATATTCACAGGCTCCATCTCTCTGGCCCACTAATCCGGCCTATGATAGTGATTTAACTAAAAGGCTAGACCAGATTTATAGAAGGCTAGAATCACCCTATCCATGGAAATGGGGTGAAAAGAGGATTTCATCACCCTGACCAAAGTTAGTTAGTCCTGTTGTTGGTCCTGAACACCCAGAATTATGGAAGCTCACTGTGGCCTCATACCACATTAGAATTTGGTCTGGAAATCAAGTTATGGGAACAAGAAATCTTAAGCCATATTATACTATTAACCTAAATTCCAATCTGAAAATTCCTTTGCAAAGTTGTGTAAAACCCCCTTATATGCTAGTTGTAGGAAACATAGCTATTAAACCAGATTCCCAAACTACAACCAGTGGAAATTGTAGATTGTTTACTTGCATTGATTCAAATTTTGATTGGCAGAATGGTATTCTGTTAGTAAGGGCAAGAGAAGGCGTGTGGATCCCTGTGGATGGATCGACCGTGGGAGGCTTCTCCATCCGTACATATTTTAAGTATTAAAAGGAGTTCTAACTAGATCTAAAAGATTCATTTTTACTTTGATTGCAGTGATTATGGGTCTTATTGCAGTCACAGCTACTGCTGTGGCTGCTGGAATTGCTTTACACTCCTCTGTTCAAACTGCAGAATATGTGAATAATTGGCAAAAGAATTCCTCAAAATTGTGGAATTCTTAGACTTAACTAGATCAAAAATTGGCAAATCAAATTAATGATCTTAGACAAACTGTTATTTGGATGGGATATAGGCTCATGAGATTAGAATATCTTTTTCAGTTACAGTGTGACTGGAATACGTCAGATTTTTGTATTAAACCTCGAGCCTATAATGAATCTGAACATCACTGGGACATGGTTAGATGCTGTCTACAAGGAAGAGAAGATAATCTTACCTTAGATATTTCTAAATTGAAAGAACAAATTTTTGAAACATCAAAAGCCCAGTTAAATCTGGTGTCAGAAACGGAGGCAAAGGTAAAAGCTGTTGATAGCCTCACAAATTTTAACCCTGTCACTTGGGTTAAAACCATTGGAAATTCCACTATTGCAAATTTTGTATTAATTCTTGTATGTCTGTCCTCTCTATTGTTAGTCTACAGGTGTATCCAGCAGCTCCGGAGAGACAGCGACCAGCGAGAAGGGGCCATGATGACCATGGCGGTTTTGTCAAAAAGAAAAGGGGGAAATAGCAGGGAAAACAGAGAGATCAGACTGTCACTGTGTCTATGTAGAAAGGGAAGACATAAGAGACTCCATTTTGAAAAAGACCTGTACTCTAACAATTGCTTTGCTGAGATGTTGTTCATTTGTAGCTTTGCCCCAGCCACTTTGCCCCAGTCACTTTGACCCAACTTGGAGTTCACAAAAACATGTGTTGTATAAAATCAAGGTTTAAGGGATCTAGGGCTGTGCAGGACGTGCCTTGTTAACCAAATGTTTACAAGCACTAAACTTGGTAAAAGTCGTTGCCATTCTCTAGTCACAATAAACTAGGGGCACAATGCACCGTGGAAAGCCGCAGGGAGCCCTGCCCTTGAAAGCAGCTTATTGTCCGAAGGTTTCTCCCCATGTGATAGTCTGAAATATGTCCTCATAGGATGAGAAAGACCTGACTGTCCCCCAGCCTGACACCCGTAAAGGGTCTTTGCTGAGGCGGATTAGTAAAAGAGGAAAGCCTCTTGCAGTTGAGATGGAGGAAGGCCACTGTCTCCTGCTTGTCCCTGGGAACTGAATGTCTCGGTGTAAACCCGATTGTACATTTGTTCACCTCTGAGCTAGGAGAAAAGCTGCCCTGTGGCGGGAGGCGAGACGTGTTGGCAGTAATGCTGCCTTGTTATTCTTTACTCCACTGAGATGTCTGGGTGGAGAGAAACATAAATCTGGCCTACGTGCACGTCCAGGCATAGTACCTTCCCTTGAACTTAATTATGATATAGGTTCTTTTGCTCACAGGTTTTTTGTTGACCTTCTCCTTATTATCACGCTGCTCTCCTATTACATTCCTTTTTGCTGAAATAATGAAAATCATAATCAATAAAAACTGAGGGAACTCAGAGACCAGTGCCCGTGCAAGTCCTGGTGTGCTGAGTGCCGGTCCCCTGGACCCACTGTTGTTTCCCTGAACTTTGTCTCTGTGTCTTACTTCTTTTCTCCGTCTCTCATCCCACCCGACTAGAAATACCCACAGGTGTGGAGGGGCAGGCCACCCCTTCAATTTGGTGACACATAGCCTGTGGCCTCAAAGAACACTGACACCCCGGTAACATCCATTCGAAGAGCTTCTCCGTACCTCCCCTCCTTTATCCCCAAGGTCTCTGGGTCAGAGATCACTGAGTCATTCACAACATGATGTTTAACACCGAGACGCTCTGGAATTGCTCCTTCAAGACGACTCAGAAGAAGACCCAGTGCTGAGACAATCGTGTTCTCTCTCTCTCTGGATCACCGCCCAGAGACAAGGACTGCCAGAGACCCTGGCTTCCCCAGCTGCTGCCTCCCATTCCTGTGCCTGTGGGATGAGAGTTCGAAGCTGTGTGACCTTTACCAAGTTACTTACCCTCTCTAAGCATGTGTTTCCCTAAATGTGAAATAGGGATGATGGTGATGTGTTTATTTCACAGATTTGATAGAAGGATTAAATGAGAGATGCATCAAAAGCAGTGGGCACAGGGTCAATGCTCAGTGAGCTTTCTCTTTTCTTATCAATAGACAGGTCTCCATGAGGACAGAGACTGGCTTCATCTCGACTGTAGCCTCAGGGCTGGCCACAGTGTCTGCACCCAGCAGGACTTCAGTCAATATCTGTTTAGACACTAACCACACACTTAGGCATAAAAGCCCTTTGGAAGAAAGTTGACCATTTCATGCACCTTCAGACTATGAAGAGCAATGATGACAACTTTAGCTCGAGAGGGTCTCAGTGCCCATTCATCACCACTGTGAAAAGGCAGAAACCAGAGCTGTGTGTTTAACTCCCAGCCCCAAAACCTGTTGGCTTTGCTTTATCACTATGAGCTTCCAATGCCATCCCTTTAGAATGGGGCCTCTCTCTTCTTCCCCAAGGCACCAGCCTTCACCCCACACCTCTCCTTATTAGCTGGTTCCTCCTGTCTGTACTCTGAGCCCATGCTGTGCTCGTCAGATAGCAACATGGGAGAATACAGCAGCCCAGAATGCAGGCTGCAGAGTTAGGTCCCCAGAACAGGATCTCAGTGGGCTCCATCCTTCCTCAGCTGGGCGACCATGGCCATTGACTTCCTCTCTGTGCCTCAGTTGCTCCATCTGTGAAATGACGATTGTCATAGTCCCTGCTTCAAGGATTAACTGAGAAAATGCAGGGAAGGTGCTTGGAACTAAATGCTCAAAAAAAGTCCATCTGGCCAGGCACAGTGTCTCACGCCTGTAATCCCAGCACTTCGGGAGACCGAGGCAGGTGGATCACTTGAGGTCAGGAATTCAAGACCAGCCTGGTCAACTTGGCAAAACCCCGACTCTACTAAAAATACAAAAATTAGCCAGGCATGGTGGCAGGCACCTGTAATCCCAACTACTTGGGAGGCTGAGGCATGAGAATCTCTTGAACCTGGGAGGCAGAGGTTGCAGTGAGCCGAGATGGTGCCACTGCACTCCAGCATGGGCAACAAGAGCAAAACTCTGTCCCCCCCCCAAAAAAAGTCCATCATTCTTATTAATGGAGGACAAATCATCTCAGTGCTTCTTTGGCTGATCAGTACCCTCAAAGCTAGTGTTATCCAATAGGCCAGAGGTCCCCATCCCCCAGACCACAGACCAGTAGCAGTCTGTGGCCTGTTAGGAACTGGGCTGCACAGAAGGAGGTGAGCAGTGAGCTAATGAGTGAAGCTTCATCTGTATTTACAGCTACTCCCCATGGCTAGCATTACCACCTGAGCTCTGTCTCCTGTCAGATCAGCAGTGGCATTAGATTCTGATAGGAGCACCAACCCTATTGTGAACTGCATGTGGAAGGGATCTAGGTTGTGTGCTCCTTATGAGAATCTAATGCCTGATGATCTGTCACTGTCTCCCACCACCCGGAGATGGGATTATCTAGTTGCAGGAAAACAAGCTCAGCGCTCCCACTGATTCTACATTATGGTGAGTTGTATAATGATTTCATTATATACTATAATGTTCATAACAATAGAAATAAAGTACACAATAAATGTAATGCACTTGAATCATACTGAAACTTCCCCTAAAAAATACATGGAAACTGGTCCTTGGTGCTAAAAAAAATTGGGGACCACTGCAATAGACTATTCAGTCACGGTCCAATCAAACATTCTGCAATGGCGGGCTTGCTGTAATCTGCACTGTCCAACATGGGAGCTGCTAGCCACCCACATGGGCTGTTGAGCTCTTGAAATGTGGCTGGTGAGAATGAAGAACTGAGTTTTCAATTTTCTCTTAACTAATTTTATTTTATTTTATTTTATTTTGAGACAGAGTCTCACTCTATCCTCCAGGCTGGAGTGCAGTGGTGCAATCTCGTCTCACTGCAACCTCCATCTCCCGGGTTCAAGCAATTCTCCTGCCTCAGCCTCCTGAGTAGCCAGGATTACAGGAACCCGCCATCATGCCCGGCTAATTTTTGTATTTTTGTAGAGACGAGATTTCACCATGTTGACCAGGCTGATCTTGAACGCCTGACCTCAGGTGATCTGCCCAACTTGGCCTCCCAAAATGCTGGGATTACAGGTGTGCCACCATGCCTGCCCTTAACTCATTTCTAAATCACAAAATCTAAACAACAAGTGGCTAGGAGCTACCACAGTGTACAAGGCAGCTGTAGAATCACAGGAAATTGTCAATGACCCTGTCCTGCTTCAAGTTGACTTTTCTCCCTCATGGTGAGACTCTAGATTCTTTCCTTTTCTCTCACATTTTTTAGACTTTCAGGCTTAGACCATGAAAATAAGTTCTGTCCTTCCAAGAAAAAAACGTTCATAACACTTACTGTATACCAGGCTGATTTCAGTGCTTTACATGTATTAATTTACAACAACTCTGAGGCAGGAGCTGTGATTATGCCCATTTAACAGACGACAAAACTGAGGCACAAAGCAGTGCTGGAACTTCTCAAAGTCACACAGGTAGCAGGAGGCAGAGCTCGGATTTGAACTCACTTTGGGTTCAGCAACTCACAGCTCTCACCTATGACATAATATTACTTCTGTGGTCAAAACACTTAGACCTGGATTTCACAGGAATCTTGTGCTTGCCTGGCTGCTAGGGAGGTTTTCATCATCTTCCTTATCTCACAGTTCAAAACCCAGGGCCTCCAAGCTCTTGCTACGGTGGCCGTTCACTGGCAGGAGGCTTCTGGGAAGGTTCTCCTTTTCTGTCATTTTTCTTATTCGTAGTTTTTTGTCTCATTGGTGTTTATCTGCAGAACTTTGTTTCCTTCTGCTCAATTCATAATCAGAGTGCTTTTCCTCCTGGCTCAATTCATAAGTGTTTGTGCAAAAAGAGGTTGGCGCAGAGCCAGGCGACTGGCGACACCCAGCTCGTCTGGCAAGTGGATATCAAATTGTTGTATCTCGTTCTGCCATTCACAGCTCCTGCTGTGGGGCTGGGTCATCTGCCAGCTCTCCAAGGAGCTGGCGGGAAACCGCTGCAATCAGAGCGAACCCAAGGCCCGGATGAGCCTGCCTCGGCACAGCACTCCAGCTGCCCCCAGTGCCTTTTGGGGACACATCTGCTTTGCCAGGCAGGGCTGTGGGAGGGCCGCCTGCCTCCTGTCCATCACAGGGAAAACCTACCCTTGTCCCGCGTCCCTTCCAGGCAGGCTGTGTGGAGATTGCTGCGTTCACCTTTAATATGGCTAAAATGTTTTCCTTCAATGACAGCAATGCTGCCAGAACCCATCAAGACACCCAGGAACTGATGTCCCTTGGCAGATGATGCTGGAAAGATGGGATTCCCGACAGCCTCTGCATCTGTTGCTCACAGCCCACGAGCATCTCCACCGTCCAGCAGGTCAGGGCACGGTCTCTCTCTCTCTCACGGTCTCTCTCTCACGGTCTCTCTCTCTCACGGTCAGGGCAGAAAGAGAGAGAGTCCATCTGGAGCAGACTCGGATTTTAAATGAGTGTCCCCGATAATTTAACATGATCAATGGCTGAGGTATTTCACTAAGTTCAGGAGTCCCAGTTCGCAGAGAGGGGCAGCCAGCCATGACTGTAAGACCTGGGCACACCGTAAAAACCAGACAGCAGGTCTCACCCCTCCCCAGAGAGCTCCAGAGAGTATCAAAGAGTGAAACAGCAGAGGGATGGTCTGGGTGGGGTCACCGTGGCTGGCAAGGGTCTGTGACAGCACCTTGTTAGGCTACTCCCAAGAGGAAATTTGGAGAGAGGGTGGGAGGGCAGCTCTCAGTGCAAGCTAAGTCTCCTGGAAAGTAACTTCCAAACTTTGGAGGATTGTGAGCAAGATGGGACCAACTTCTACCTAAAAGCAACTTCTACCTAAAAGAATGTTAATAGCAAGATAACTCATCCTAATGTTGGTCCAAGCTAGGTCTTTATTATGCATCATAAAGGCTCTGAGAATAACAATGTAACCTCCAAAAGGGCTGCGGGCTTTGAGGAATCTCAGGCAACTCGCTTCCTTCTGCTCAGTGACTCCCCTGGAACACAGCAAAGCAAGGAAACACTTAGAGCCAGGCTTGAGTTCTGAATTTCAAATACAGGCAGTCCATCTCTTTCTACCCAATTGTTCCCTAGATGAGTAACTAACTCCTTCCCCTTAACCACACATACTTCCTTCCAAAGCACAAGAGCGATGGGCTGTCCATGAGCCTCCCCAAAACATGTGCACCTTGTGACATAAATTCTGTCACCCAAAGAGACCAGACAAAATGCAAAACCAAAGTGGAAGCTTTCCTTGAATTATAGGTTCTAAGGAGTTTCGGACCCTCTACAAAACCCAAGAGTTAGGAATTGCCTGTAAGAAGCACCAGCTCTTGTTTTAAAGAGGCAATTTAAGGATAATAGCCGTGCTGATGCCACACTACGCTAAGGGAGAATAATGAACCTTATAAAACTAGCGATTTTCCAATTGCTTTTGCTGCTGGAAACACTGATTATGCTAATTAAAGGGTAGAATAGTAAATAGCCACTCTTTTGCATCCAATTAAGTGTTCAGATTATTTCTCAGATGTACTTGTTGAAAATAGCACTTCTGATAATCATGAGTCCCAAATAAACAGAGTCCAGTGTGGTGTGGTACATGAGTGTGTGTGTGCACACGTGTGTGTTTCTGGAACTCATTTTATGGAGATCCCCCATCCCAGAGCTCCCCAAATTCCTATGAGACCAAATAAGAAAAATCACAGTTTCCTAAGACTACAGCTTTGGATATCTCTGGAAAAGGTGTGTATTGAGAACAGAGAATATGGAAACTATTTCATGTTGGCAATGTCTGTGATTTAACATTGCAAACATTAGAAAAGCAACTGGTTCTTCAGAGCCACCTAAGTCCCTCATAATGGCAATATTAGCTTCTTCTAAATAATAAATTAGCCAGTCAAACTGTGTCCTACAGCATGTTAGAAGTTTCATCCTTCTAGTCAATGTCACATTTCAAGGCAAAGTCGATTTATATGTAGGATAAACGAAGTGCTGTCACTAAAAATTGAGAATTATGTCTAATGCCAATCAGCAATGGAATAAATAAGTATTAGAGGATTTGCAAGTGAAAGCAACCATAGAAATGCTATCATCAGGAAGGAAAATGTATTACCTGCAGAGGTCACAGAAAAGACGCTAGAACCCAGAAGAGAAAGAATCTCAGTAAATATTTCCATTAAGTTAATCAAGACTGGCTGGGTACAGTGGCTCATGCCTGTAATCCCAGGACTTTAGGAGGCCAAAGCGGGCGGATCACGAGGTCAGGAGTTCGAGACCAGCCTGGCCAACATGGTGAAACCCTGTCTTTATTAAAAATACAAAACATTAGCCGGGCATGGTGGCATGCACCTGTAATCCCAGCTACCCAGGAGGCTGAGGCAGGAGAATTGTTTTAATCCAGAAGGCAGAGGCAGATGTTGCAGCAAGCCATCACACCATTGCACTCCAGGCTGAGTGAAAGATCACGGCTCCATTTTGAAAAAAAAAAAAGAAAGAAAGAAAGAAAGGAAGTTAATCAGGGTGAGAATAGGATGAGATTTTCACCCACAAAAGGAAATGAGATTCATTCATTTTTTCAACATACATTCCATCAATAGTGAGCCCCTGCTCTGAGCTCGGCCCATTCTAGGTCCCAGGAAATGGGTAACCAACCAGACATGGCCCCTGATTTGGAGCTCACATTTTAGAGCAGCTAAATGGACAGTAAACAAGTAAGCAAATTAAGATCATCTTAAATTGGGGGAAGTTCTTTAGAGAAGCACTTCCATAAAGCTCAATCGCATCATAGACTATGACTGCCAGGGGGTAGGGAAGGTAATATCTCACCTGCTTGTGGATAGCAGAGCTTCTGAGGCCTTGCAAAGTATTTAGTACTAAGATTTCTGTCTTAGGTCAAGTTCCCTAAAGGCAGAGCCTGAGGCAGGGATTGAGTGCATGTAATTCATTCAGGAACAGCTCTCAGGAGATAGGAGTAAGGAAAACAGGATATGGCAGGGAAGGAGCTAAGTGAGATGTGGTCTTAGCTGGAGACCGGCTCCAGTCTGATCTCACAGGGAGCTCCAGAGGATGAACTGCACCACCATGTTATCCCAGCCTAAGGTCTTTTGTTCTCCTGTGTCAGCCGGTCCCTGGCCAAGGGCTGCAGACTCTCTTGGGGCCCCAGCAGACCGGAGGAGAAGGAGCATGATCTGTGGTCTACTCTTTTGTGCACACCCACTCACCTCTTCCCCAGCTGACACTGCTGGAGGAGGAGAGGGAGAGATGTCATCTCCTCCTATGGCAACCTGTGAGATGGCAATGGCCCTTTTCCTGTTGGGCGTAATCTGCTGCCATCTCTTGCTGTATGCAGCCTGACACAGAAGGGTGAAGGTCACTAGGTTCCACTGACAGGGGTCTTTGTCTCAAGCAGCAACCATAGGACCGAGGGTCCCTTGCAAGATTCAGCCACATTTCATGACTGTCTGCAACACACCCCATGCCTCTGATGGAAGGAACCCAATGCCCCATGCTGCACCCATTTCTGCCAGACTAGGGTCCCTGATCTCAATTTCCCTCTGCAGTCCCCATCTCTGGGGTCTGCAGACACATTTCAGATCCCTCCTTAGTACCTCCCAGGAGGCAGAAGCCAGAGGAAACGATCCTTGTCCCAATGCAACTGACCATGCCACCTCACTGCATGCTCTTTCTCCCTCTCCAGGAAAAATCAAGCTTGTAGAATACTTACCAATATGCCCACATGCATTTAGTCCCCATAACCACTTCTTGGGGCAGCATTACCATCCCCAAGTTACAGACGAGGAAACTAAGGAGAGCATTTATATAACATGCATCTAAGTGGTGGACAAAGGATCTAACCAGGCAGTGCGGCACCAGAGCACACATTTTTGTTGTTCAGAGAGATGGGGTCTCTCTCTGTCCCTCAAATTGGAGTACAGTGGCCTGATCATAGCTCACTGCAGCCTTGAACTCCCAAGCTCCAGCAATCTTCCCGCCTCAGCCTCCTGAGTAGCTGGGACTACACGCATTCACCACCAACCCAGCTAATTTTTAAAAAACATGTTTCTAGAGATAGGGTCTGACCCCAAACTCCTGACTTCAAGCGATCCTCCTGCCTCAGCCTCCCAAAGTGCTGGGATTAGAGTTGTGAGCCCCCGCGCCCAGCCCAGAGCAGACTTTTTTTTTTTTTTGAGATGGAGTCTCACTCTGTCACCCAGGCTGAAGTGCAGTGGCAAAATCTCGACCCAGAGCACACTTTTAACCACCATATCATTCTGCCTCTGGGTAGGTTAGTCAAGCTCTGTAGCTGATCAAATGTCTGTAGAGAGAAAGAGACATCAGTCTCCCCTTCTTCCAAACACCCCCAAATTTTACAAGTGATTTTCTCAGATCACTCAGCATCAGGAATGGGGATGTGCAGGGCAGCCTGTCCCCTTCCGAACAGCCCAGCAGATATCCCAAGATTACATCTCATTGGCTCTGACTAGGACATGAGCCCAAAGCTGAACCAGTTGCTGTAGCCATGGCATGCAGCACCCTCGGTCCTCTGGCCAGGCCAGAGCTACATCCCACCTCTGGATAATGTGACCCAGCCCACCAGGAAGTAGGTGCTGAGCAGGCAAGCATTCATCACCCACTGCACACACCAGGGAAGGCTTGTGGTGGCTTAATCCCACTTGGAGGCAAAGAAAAGAGTGCCTGCTCCATGCCAAAATGTGATGCCCAACACTATATCTTAAAGCTAGCTGGCTTTGTAATCCCAGTTACTTGGGAGGCTGAGGCAGGAGAACCACTTGAATCCAGGAGGCGGAGTTTGCAGTGAGCCAAGATCACGCCAGTGCGCCCCAGCATGGGTGATAAGAGAGAAATTCTGTCTCAAAAATAAAAAATAAAAAATTAAAAAAATAAAAAGCTAGCCTGCTTAATCCTCACAAACATGCCATCTACTTTTTGGCATTCTCGATGTAGAAACACTGAGACGCTGAGACACTGGGAGATTTTAAAACTCACCACCACCCGAGCACGCTGTCTCATGCCTGTAATCCCAGCACTTTGAGAGGCTGAGGCAGGAGAATTACTTGAACCCAAGAGTTCAGGACCAGCCTGGGCAAATTAGTGAGACCTCATCTCTACAAATATTAAAAAAAAAAAAAAAAAATTAGGGCTAGGCACGGTGGCTCACACATGTAATCCCAGCACTTTGGGAGGCCAAGGCAAGTGGATCACTTCAGCCCAGGGATTCGAAACCAGCCTGGCAAACACGACAAAACTCTATCTCAACTAAAAATAGAAAACTTAGCTGGGCATAGTGGCACATGTCTATAATCCCAGCTACTTGGGAGGCTGAGGCACGAGAATTGCTTGAACCCAGGAGTCAGAGGTTGCAGTGAGCTGAGATTGTGCCCCTGCACTCCAACCTAAGTGACAGAGTGAGACAGTGTCTCAAAAAAAAAAAAAAAAAATTGGTGTGGTGGCACATGCCTGTTGCCCCAGCTGCTCAAGAGGCTGAGGTAGCAGGATCACTTAAGCCCAGAAGTTCAAGGGTGCAATGAGCTATGATTGTACCCCTACACCACTATGTATACATATACATGTATATATGTATATGTACACATACACATATATACGTTTATGTATATATGTGTATGTGTATATATACATATATACATGTATATGTATATGCGTATGTGTATATATACACATATATACATGTATATGTATATGCGTATGTGTATATATACACATATATACATGTATATGTATATGCGTATGTGTATATATACACATATATACACGTATATGTATATGCGTATGTGTATATATACACATATATACACGTATATGTATATACGTATGTGTATATATACACATATATACACGTATATGTATATACGTATGTGTATATACACGTATATACACGTATATGTATATACGTATGTGTATATACACGTATATACACGTATATGTATATACGTATGTGTATATACACGTATATACACGTATATGTATATACGTATGTGTATATACACGTATATACACGTATATGTATATACGTATGTGTATATACACGTATATACACGTATATGTATATACGTATGTGTATATACACGTATATACACGTATATGTATATACGTATGTGTATATACACGTATATACACGTATATGTATATACGTATGTGTATATACACGTATATACACGTATATGTATATACGTATGTGTATATACACGTATGTACACGTATATGTATATACGTATGTGTATATACACGTATGTACACGTATATGTATATACGTATGTGTATATACACGTATATACACGTATATGTATATACGTATGTGTATATACACGTATATACACGTATATGTATATACGTGTATATACACGTATATACACGTATATGTATATACGTGTATATACACGTATATACATGTATATGTATATACGTATGTGTATATACACGTATATACATGTATATGTATATACGTATGTGTATATACACGTATATACATGTATATGTATATACGTATGTGTATATACACGTATATACATGTATATGTATATACGTATGTGTATATACACATATATACATGTATATGTTATACGTATGTGTATATACACATATATACATGTATATGTATACATGTATGTATATATACACATATGTATACATGTACATGTGTATATATGTGTATATATATGTGTATATATATATAAAACACACATGCACAAATTCACCACCAACAACTCAGAATTTACCGTCTCCTTCTATTCTAAGGAACTATTTTTCATTTTACCTTCTCTGAAGTTGGAATACACCTTACAATCACTGGAATGTCATGGTCTCATTGGCAGCATTTTTCTGCTTAGTAGCCCATGAAATAATAGCACATCTTGTAACTAACAGTGTTGTAGATGCTATGAGATCCTGGGGAAGCCCAGAATCTAACTCCACCCTGTCTGACTCCAAAGACCACATATTTCCTACACCTTTGGACAGGGGCACAGATGTAGACAACTCGAGCTTTGCTGATTGTGAGAAAGGTATGAGAAATGGCCCTGATGGAATTTTCTTCTTGTAGTTGCAGGGGAACAAAGCGGCATCATTCCACTATTCCAGGGGATGTGCTAAATACGAGGGTGAGGCTGTCAAGCGGTCCCTGGTGGAGTTCTACACTCACCCAAACAGCAACGAGACAGAGCAGAGGGAGAACATCGATACCGTCATGAACTGGTTCACCAAGGAAGACTTTGATTTTGTGACTCTGTGCTACAGAGAGCCAGATAATGTGGGACAACGATTCGGGCCAGAGGCAGAGAACAGGAAGTTGATGATTCATCAATTCGACAGGACCATCGGGTATCTGGCGGGAGCCACTGAGAAGCACAGCCTGCAGAGCACCTCAGCGTCATCATCACATGAGACCATGGGATGACCACCGTGAAGAAGAGACCCAATGTCAACAAGATCCCCTTGTCCAACTACGTCAAGTTCAGTGACCTGGTCAAGTTTGATATTGTGGGTTACAGTGGCTTTGGGATGCCCCTGCCCAAGTTGAGGCAAGAGGAAGCCCTTTAGCAGGCGCTGAAGAATGCGCACCCTCACCTCCACGTCAACAAGAAGGAGGAGTTTCCAGAACACTTCCATCTCGCTAAACATGACCGGGTTCTGCCAATCGTGATGTATGCCAATTCTGGTTACAGTATCAATGGGGTAAGTTCATTCTAAAATGAATAAAGTCACTTTGGATCTAGGAGACAACCATTAGGGAAGGGTGGTTCTGCAAAAATCAAACATGAGTGCACAGCCGGGCACGGTAGCTCACGCCTATAATCCTAGCACTTTGGGAGGCTGAGGCAAGTCTATCACCTGAGGTCAGGAGTTTCAGACCAGCCTGGCCAACATGGTGACACCCAAGCTCTACTAAAAATACAAAAATTAGCTGGGCGTGGTGGCGCGCATCTGTAGTTCCAGCTGCTCTGGAGGCTGAGGCAGGAGAATCGCTTGAACCTGGGAGGCAGAGGTTGCAGTGAGCCAAGATCATGCTACTGCACTCCAGTCTGGGCAACAGAGTGAGACCCTGTCTCAAAAAAATATAATATAATATAATATAATATAATATAATATAATATAATATAACATAACATAATAAAACAAAACAAAACAAAACAAAATAAAATAAGTGCACACACCACGAGTTGTAGCCCACAGGGTCCTAAATGTTCCCCATCCCCCGCCCAACCAATGCTGCCCCAAGTTACCGTTATACAAGATTAATGACCAATTCAACTTGATAAGGCTGATTTAAAAATAAAAATAAGGCTGGCCATGGTGGTTCACACCTGTAATCTCAGTGTTTTGGGAGGCCAAGACAGGAGGATTGATTAAGGCCAGGAGTTCAAGACCAGCGCGAGCAACAAAGGGAGACGCCATCTCTACAAAAAACTAACAAATAAATAAATAGCCAGACATGGCGATGCATGCCTGTAGTCCCAGCTACTCAGGAGGCTGAGGTGGCAGGATTTCTTGAGCCCAGGAGGTCAAGCCTGCACTAAGCTGTGATTGCACTACTGCACTCCAGCTTGAGCAGCAGAGCAAGACCCCATCTCTAAAAAATAAACAAATAATAAAAAATAAACACCAACTTCATTATTCAAAACTGTGCACAGCGCTTCACTAAACATTGAACAGCAGTTCTTTCATTTTTGTCTTCCCAACAACCCTAGAAAATAGATGCTCTTCGTTCCGCCATTTTAAAGAAGAAATCAAAACCTAGAGAGAAGTGACTTGAGATTAAAAATGTAAGGTTGGGCTGGGTGCAGTGGCTCACACCTGTAATCCCAGCACTTTAGAAGGCTAACGTAGGTACATTGCTTGAGCCCAGGAGTTTGAGACCAGCCTAGGCAACACAGTGAAACACTATCTCTACAAAAAATGCAAAAAATGTAGCTGGGTGTAGTGGCACGTGCCTGTGGTCCCAGCAACTCAGGAGGCTGAGGTGGGAGAACTGCTCGATCCCGGGGGTGTTGAGTCTGCAGTGAGCCATGATCACGCCACTGTGAGATAGGAGGCAGGACTTGACTCCACAGGCAGGGTATGGACACCAGACCAAATTGAGGACTACCTAAAACAGGGCTGGGGCAGAAGAAGCTTTCCATCAGACATGCCCACCAGTGTGCCATGTGAGTTTACTATTGCCAAGGCAACACCAAGGAGTTACTGCCCCTTTCCATGGCAATGACCCAATGACTCAAAGGTTACTACACATTTTCTAGAAATTCCTGCATAAACTGCCCTTTAATCTGCATGAAATTACAAGTGAGTATAAATGTGATTGCAAACTCTCTGCCGCTACTCTCTGCCTCCAAGGTAGCCCTGCCCTACAGGACTGTAGGGCACAGGGCTGTAATGCTGCCTCTTCAATAAAGCTGTTTTCTTCTAAACCTCCGGCTTGCCCTTGAATTCTTTCCTGGGTAAAGACAAGAACCCTCACGTGCTATTGAGAGGTGACAGCATGCTAGC
Organism: Pan paniscus; assembly: GCF_029289425.2. Taxonomy (NCBI): domain Eukaryota; kingdom Metazoa; phylum Chordata; class Mammalia; order Primates; family Hominidae; genus Pan; species Pan paniscus. Next base: position 22,091,699 of record NC_073256.2, read on the forward strand.
AGCTCTCGAGCTCACTCTCGGCGCCTCCTCTGCCTGGGCTCCCACTTTGGTGGCACTTGAAGAGCCCTTCAGCCCACCGCTGCACTGTGGGAGCCCCTTCCTGGGCTGGTGGAGGCTGGAGCCGGCTCCCTCAGCTTGCGGGGAGGTGTAGAGGGAGAGGCGCGGGCAGGAAACGGGGCTGGGCACGGCGCTTGCGGGACAGTGCGAGTTCCGGGTGGGCATGGGATCACTGGACCCTGCACTCGGAGTGGTTCGCCGGCCCCGCTGGACCCGGGCAGTGAGGGGCTTAGCACCTGGGTCAGCAGCTGCTTTGCTCAATTTCTCACTGGGCCTTAGCTGCTTCCCTGCAGGGCAGGGCTCGGGACATGCAGCCCGCCATGCCTGAGCCTCCACCCAACCCGCCGTGGGCTCCTGAGCGCCCTGAGCCTCCGCGATGAGTACCGAGCCTCCCCGACGAGCACCGCCCCCTGCTCCAGGGCACCCAGTCCCTTCGACCACCCAAGGGCTGAGGAGTGCCAGCACAGGGCACGGTACTTGCAGGCACCTCCACCTGTGGCCCCCGTGTGGGACCCACTTGGTGAAGCCAGCTGGGCTCCTGAGTCTGGTGGGGACTTTGAGAACCTTTATGTCTAGCTAAGGGATTGTAAATACACAAATCGGCACTCTGTATCTAGCTCAAGGTTTGTAAACACACCAATCATCACCCTGTGTCTAGCTCAGGATTTGTGAATGCACCAGTGGACACTCTGTATCTAGCTAATCTAGCAGGGATTTGGTGAACTTTTGTGCCTAGCTCAGGGATTCTAAATGCACCAATCAGCACCCTGTCAAAACAGACCCATCAGCTCTCTGTAAAACAGACCAATCGGCTCTCTGTAAAATGGACCAATCAGCAGGATGTGGGTGGGGCCAGAGAAGGGAGTAAAAACAGGCTGCCCCAGCCAGCAGTGGCAACCCACTGGGGTCCGTTTCCACACTGTGGAAGCTTTGTTCTTTTGCTCTTTGCAATAAATCTTGCTGCTTCTCACTCTTTGGGTCCACACTGCCTTTATGAGCTGTAACACTCACCTCAAAGGTCTGCAGCTTCACTCCTGAAGCCAGCGAGACTACGAACCCACCGGGAGGAAAAAACAACTCCAGACGCGCCACCTTAAGAGCTGTAACACTCACCTTGAAGGTCTGCAGCTTCACTCCTGAAGCCAACGAGACCACAAACCCACCAGAAGGAAGAAACTCTGAACACATCCAAGCATCAGAAGGAACAAACTCTGGACACGCCGCCTTTAAGAACTGTGACACTCACCGGGAGGGTCCGCGGCTTCTTTCTTGAAGTCAGTGAGACCAAGAAACCACCAGTTCCGGACACACTATGCTCCACTTCGGGGCTCCCCTGCCCTGTGTCAACTGCACTCTGGCCTGGGTGGCAGAGAAAGAGACCCTATCTTTAAAAAAAGAAAGAATGTAAGGTTAAGTGCTGCCCCCAAGCCTGAGTGGCTGATCATTATACAGAGTACACGAAGATCACCAAAAATGTCACCACAAAGGCCCCCTGCCGCTGGTTCTCATTTGCCCATATCAAAAAATATGCAAGCCTGTTCATACAAAGACACACACAGATGCTGGTAGCAAAACTATTCATAATTATCAAAAGATGGCAACAACGCAAATGTCCATCAACAACAGACGAATAAGCAAACAAGTACAGTCTACCCGTGTGATGGAACATTAATCAGCCAAAATATGGAATGAAGGGCTGATTCATGCTACAACCTGGATACACCTTGAAACCATTAGGCTAAGTGAGAGAAGCCAAATATTAGATGATCATATAATACATATATCATATATATAATATATAACAAATATATATATAATATATATCATATATATCATATATATCATATATAATATATCATATATATCATATATAATATATATCAAATATATAATATATTATATATAATATATATAATATATCATATATAATATATAATATATATCATATATATCATATATAATATATATCATATATATCATATATAATATATATATATCATATATATATATGCCCAGAATATGAAAATCCAAAGAAACAGAAAGTAGATTAATGGTTGCCAGGAGCCAGGGGTGGGGATAATCAGGGGGAAATAAAGGGTGACTGCTAATGGATACAGGGTTTCTTCTGGGGTAATTAAAATTTCTAAAATTGATGCTGATGATGGCTGCAGAACTCTGTGATTATATTAAAAACCACTGAATTATACACTTTATTTGTTTATTTAGAGACAGGGTCTGGCTCTGTTGCCCAGGCTGGAGTGCAGTGGTGCAATCTCAACTCACTGCACCCTCCACCTCCCAGGCTCAAACCATCCTCCCACTTCAGCCTCCTGAGTAGCTGGGACTACAGACACACACCACCATGCCCAGCTAATTTTTTTGTATTTTTGGTCGAGACAGGGTTTTGCCATGTTGCTCGGGCTCGTCTCAAACTCTTGGGTTCAAGCGATCCTCCCACCTCAGCCTCCCAAAGTGCTGGGATTACAATTGTGAGCCGCCATGCCCGGCCAAATGATACACTTTAAATGGGCAAACTGTATGGTATGTGAATTATCTTTCAATAAAGCTGTTATTAAAAAGCAGCTTTAACGGCCAGGAATAAGGGCCATGCCAGTAATCCCAGAACTTTGAGAGGCCAAGGCAGGAGGATCACTTGAGCCCAGGAGTTCAAGACCAGCCTAGACAACATGGCAAAACCTGGTCTCTACAAAAAAATTAAAAATTAGGCTTGGCGTGGTGGCTCACGCCTGTAATCCCAGCACTTTGGGAAGCTGAGGTAGGTACATCACTTGAGGTCAGGAGTTCAAGACCAGACTGGCCAACATGGTGAAACCCTGTCACTGCTAAAAATATTTTTTACAAATTAGCCAGGCATGGTGGTGGGTGCCGAGGCTGAGGCAGAAGAATGGCTTGAACCCGAGAGGTGGAGGTTGCAGTGAGCCAAGATTATGCCACTGCACTTCAACCTGCTGGGCGACAGAGCGAAACTCCATTTCAAAAAAAAAAAAAAAAAATTAAAAATTAAAAATTAGCCAGCGGTGGTGGCTCGTGTTTGTAGTCCCAGCTACTCAGGAGGCTAAAGTGGGAGGATTGCTTGAGCCCAGGAGGTTGAGGCTGCAGTGAGCCAAGACTGTGTCACTGCACTCTGGCCTCAGCAACAGCACAAGACTCTGTTTCACAATTTTAAAAACAATTAAAAAATGAGCCTAAAGAAAACACAAAAACCAATGCTAACTGTGAGACATAAATGAGGTGGTCTATTTTTTGTTAACTACCAACTAACAATTCATGGCAGAAAGAAAGTTTAAATGATGCTATAGCCAGGCGCTGTGGCTCACACCAGTAATCCCAACACTTTGGGAGGCTGAGGCAGGTGGATCACCTGAAGTCAGGAGTTTGAGAGCAGCCCGGTCAACATGGTGAAACCCCCTCTCTAGTAAAAGTACAAAAATTAGCCAGGTGTGGTGGCGGGTGCTTATAATCCCAGCTACTCTGGAGACTGAGACAGGGGAATCGCTTGAACCCCGGGGGGGCGGAGGTTGCAGTGAGCCAAGATCGCGCCATTGCACTACAGCCTGGGCGACAGAGCGAAACTCCGTCTCAAAAAATAAATAAATAATTAAATAAATGATGCTATAAACCTCATGTGAGGGAAGACTGTCCCAGGTACAGCTTGAAGAACCCTTGCTGTGAATAGGAGCCAAATGCGATCATTATGTTTGCAACTTGCTTCATGTCAGCTTGTTGCAACTCCAGAGTGTAACAGGTATGAGAAAACTCATGGCGTTACTGTTTAATGTTGGTGGAAATATTCACATTAAAATACAACAGTTTATCACCTAAGGTATATTTTATCCCTCAAGTGGCCCGGAACGCTGTGATTATTGCACACCAATCGCACGCCCATAGCTAAGGCCTTGCCAAGGAGAAATTCCACAATCACCTGGCCTATTTGTAAACCTAGTTTATAACGTTTTGTAACAGGATATCTTGACAGTAGCATGAGGACATTTAACGAGGCAAGAACATTCCCCACTGACCAACCAGATGGTTTGAGGGAACAGGATGCTGTGCTCAGTTTAATCTTCTGCTGCACCGACCATTAAGCAGAAAATGCTTTGGGTCAATGCCTCTCACTGAATCCACTTCTCAGATTCCTGTCCACCTGCCTGCTTTGCAGTGCAGAGTAAAGTGGGCCTTCCTTGACTCTCTTCAGGGACCAACGTGCTTGAGGCCATCATGAGGACATTCATTTTCTTTTTTTTTCTTTTTTTTTTTTTTTTTTTGAGAGTCTCGCTCTGTCGCCCAGGCTGGAATGCAGTGATGTGATCTCAGCTCCCCACTGCAACCTCTGCCTCCCAAGTTCAAGTGATTCTCCTGCCTCAGCCTCCTGAGTAGCTGGGATTACAGGCACGCATCACCAGGCCCAGCTAATTTTTCTATTTTTTGTAGAGACAGGGTTTCACCATGTTGGCCATGCTGGTGTCGAACTCCTGACTTCAAGTGATCCACCTGACTCGGCCTCCCAAAGTGCTGGTATTACAGGTGTGAGCCAACGTGCCTGGCAGAGGGCTTTCATTCTTGATGGACTGCTCCATAGCCTCAGAGACAGTCGGAATGGTTTCTTCAACCAGAGCGGAGCAGACAGGCAATTTCTGTATCCACCAGGACAAATATTAGAGCAACTCTTCAATGTACAGAGAACATCACATTTCTTAGATGCTAGAATATCTGTTGGTCTAAAATATAAATAAATAGTATTGTAGCCAGCCACAGTGGCTCACACCTATAATTCCAGAGCTTTGTGGGGCTGAGGCAGGAGGTTCACTTGAGGTCAAGAGTTCGAGACCAGCCTGGGCAACACAGCAAGACAGCCCCACCACCACCTGCCATATCTATAAAAATTAAAATAATTAGCTGTGCATAGTAGTGTGGGCCTGTAGTCCCAACTACTTGGGAAGCTGATGTGGGTGGATCGCTTGAGCCCAGGAATTTGAGGCTGCAGTGGGCTATGACAGCATCATTGTACTCCAGCTAGACCTTGTCTCAAAAAAAAAAAAAAAAAAAAAGTGTTGCAATTGAAATTACTTTATCATTTGAAAAGAGGGACAGACAAGAAAGGTATTTGGCATTTACCAAGCAATTACCCAGAATCCTCATCCCATCCTACACCCACCCTTCCCCTAAAAATATATGTATATGTTTTTATACCATAAAAAATACATCTATTTGGCTCTGGAACCAGATTGCTTGGGTTCAATTACCTGATCTAGCATTTGCTCCTGATGACTCAGTGCAGAAAAGCTCTGTAACTCAGTTTCCCCAGCTGTAAATTGGGGAATGGCGCCTTTACTGGCCTGCCATAAGGGTAAACAAGGTAACATATATATATAAAGCATTCAGAACAATTCATGATATATAGTAAGCTCTACATATTTGAGCTTATTATTGCTGTCAGTACGATTATCATCATCCTGCTGTTTCCAATGAGTACGCTTTCTACATTCTCTTTCTTAAAGACCTTTAAATCCTTTGTATTCTCTCCACCACCTCAGAGAGCAGTGTCCTTGTAGTTTAAATTTTCAAAGACTTCATGGATCCAATAAGCATGACATTAACTAAGGGACAGTTTTCTTTCAGTGGATTGGAATCCAAAATGGCTTTTTTATTGTTATTATTGCCCAGGCTGGTCTCGAACTCCTGACTTCCAGTGATCCCCCCACCTCACCCTCCCAAAGTCTGCTGAGATTACAGGCATGAGCCACCATGCCCGGCCCTCATTCTCTTCTTTTATAAGGACACCAGTCATTGCATCTGCCCCCTCACCAGCAGCCCCCAGTCCAGGATGACTCATCGTTACTTGATTACATCTAGAAAGACCCTATTTCCAAATAAGGTCACATTCCTGGGTACTGAGGATTAAGATTTCAAATTTTTTCCCTGACTCAATTTTTTTTTTGAGTCAGGGCCTCACCCTGTCACCCAGGCAGGAGTACAGTTATGTGATTATAGCTCACTGCAGTCTCAAACTCTTGGGCTCAAGGGATCCCCTGACCTCAGTCTTCCAAGTGGCTGAGACTACAGGCACACACCACCATGCCCAATTAATTTTTTTGTTTTTTTGTGTGTGTGTTTTTTTTTGTACAGGTTAGGTGTCACTCTGTTGACTAGGCTGGTCTGACCTCAAGCGATTCTCTTGTCTTGGCCTCCCAAGGCAGTGGGATTACAGGTGTTATCCCATGCCTGACCCTCTTTCTACATCAACATCATTGTATCATTAGCCTGAGCTGCCCATATTCTTTATTCTGCACAATCTCCTCCTTTAACATAACTTCCATCTCGATATCATGGGGCCTGCTGGGCACTACAAACAGCCTAAGGAAACCACTTTCCTTACTTAAGAATTTACTTAACCTTAAATTCTATTACAAAGTCCATATTGAACTTAATTTATATTTGAACTATAAAAATGTTCTGTAAGTTGAAACATGACCTATAAAGGTCTCTACACCCTGAAGCAACGTTTTAGAAAGAAATCAATTGGTCCTTTTCTGCAGAAACCATTAACCATAGGAGAGATAAAGGAAAAACTTCAATGTACTGATTGAACTTCCATGCCCATAGCTAACTTCTAAAAGGCAACCATTCCATACTGTTAAACTGCCTTAGGTTGTTGATACTGTTATTAAAGAGACCCTCAAAGCCAGAAGTTGAATCTTGACTGTAGTTCTTGCACGTACACGCACACTCTTGCAACTGAAACCACTCAGATTGTCCTAATGCTGCTACCCATAGCAACACCACCTGGAATTTTACGTTTGTTTTTAAGCGTCAGTCGTAATCTTCACTTGCTCCTGAACACACCGCACCTGTGAGAGCCACGTGACATTAAAAAAGTCCCTTCAGTGAGGCCAGGCATGGTGGCTCACACCTGTAATCCCAGCCCTTTGGGAGGCCAAGGCAGGTGGATCATGATGTCAAGAAATTGACACCTTCCTGGCCAACATGGTAAAACCCTGTCTCTACTAAAAATACAAAAATTAGCTGGGTGTGGTGACGCGTGCCTGTAGTCCCAGCTACTCGAGAGGCTGAGGCAGGAGAATCGCTTGAGCCCGGGAGGCAGAGGTTGCAGTGAGCTGAGATCGTGCTAGTGCACTCCAGCCTGGCAACAGAGGGAGACTGTCTGAAACAAAAAAATTCCTTCAGTGCCTTGATCCTTCCAGATTCGGATCCAAGAGAGATGACATTTGTCCATCACCAGACACTGCACACTAAGATAAAGATTTCTTCTGGCCAGGCGCGGTGGGTCACGCCTGTAATCCCAGCACTTTGGGAGGCAGAGGTGGGTGGATAACCTGAGGTCAGGAATTTGAGACCAGCCTGGCCAAGGTGTTCAAACCCTGTCTCTACTAAAAATACAAAAGTGGCCCAGCCGGGTGGCTCAGGCCTGTAATCCCAGCTACTCGGGAGGCTGAGGCAGGAGAATCGCTTGAAGCTGGGAGGTGGAGGTTGCAGTGAGCCGAGATTGCACCATTGCACTCCAGCCTGGGCAACTAGAGAGCAAAACTCTGTCTCCAGAAAAAAAGAAAAAAAGATTTCTTCTGTGTGCATGGCTCAGCTCTGTGGTCCGCTAGCGTCCTTCCTCAATCTGCTTCCAATCTGTGGACTCAGGAAAGACTGAACCAACCTAGATTTATTAATATTTTAGTATAACATAATACAGTGTTACTTACTATGACATTGACCGTATATGCCCTTTTGCTCCTTGGAGGAAAGACAATTAATAGCTACTATGTGAGTTAATAAAATAAGCCCAGGATTTATGAGTATAACTAACCTGTTCCCATTGGTTTTCCTTGTCTCCTGCAGGCAGAGAGCTGATCAAAACAGCAAAAGCAAAGCAGTGCCCCTGGCCCAGTTCTGAAGCCAACCTTCCTTAATCAGCCAGACCCATCCCTGGTTAGGACTTGCTGTGGATTCTCAGGTGACTCCATCTCAGGATACAGGGACTGAGAGGGTGTATGCAACATCTCAGAGCCAGAAACCGTTGATTCTGTCTAAAAACACAGCAATAACCACATCCCATCCTCTTGATTTAAATGAAAGTGTTTGGAGGAATAAAAGATGAACCTTTCTTTTTCTTTGTCAGATCTTGCGCTCATTTGCTTCTGGTGTGGAACAACAGCTATAAGAAAACAAGTGTATTCAATTAGAATTAATTCCCTCTCTTATTCTCATAGCTGAGCAGGGCTCAAGTGGCTCTCATCTGAAAGAGGTAATAACATTTTATCTGTCTCCTCATCTACCTTTTGCAAGTATACTTAACAAATTAGCTCTCAGGACTCTTCCAAATGGAGTTTTATGAGGAATTTGCTAAGGTAAACGTTTTAGACTTTGAACACAGTTCAGATTTCAGGGGCAGTACTGAAATCTGAACTGTGTTGCTAACTACCCTGCCTTTCAACTCAAGACACAATAACTTTGAACTAAAATAATTATATTTTTGTTGTTTTCCACTCTGTCCCCACGTCTATATCACCACCACCCCCAATCCCACCCCGCAGGAGCTAACTCCTCCTTCCTGTCCCTTCAAGATCAAAACTCCTCCTGCAAGACCCGCTAGCTCTGCCTGCTCACCTTCGTGGCAGATATCGCTATCGTACTTTTATCCTCATTTGTGTGATAAGTACTTCAATGTCCACTTCTTCCACGAGCCCCTGAGCCCCTGGAGGGCCTGGACCACACCTAGTTTTTCTCACCGTTACATCTCCCTTGTCAGGCACATGGTAGGCGCTTAAAAAGTATTTGATGAACGAATGGCTTGTTTGGTGACAGTCCAAAGGCTGGGGGACAGAGGTAAAGCTCCCTCGTTTCGGGCCCCAGACGGGTGGCGCTGATGGAGAGGAGGTTAGGATAAGGCCTCCAGGACCGAAGCGCGCACCCGTAAGGCCCCTGCTAAAAAGACTTCCTGAAGGCGGAGGAACTGCGAGCGTGCCTACGTTAGCCCAAGACCTGACCCGTCGATCCCAGGGACCCTCACCCTAACTGGCCCCGCCTCCTGGGCCCCAAACTCGGACTCCGCCCGGCCTGAAGCTCCGGATCCTGGGGCCCGCCCCTGGCCCCGCGTCAGCAGACCGTGGGCTCGCTCCTGGGCCTGCCTCAAACCCTCCGCAGGTAACGCCTCCCGAACTTGAGCCACATTCCGATCCCCTCCTCAAACCCCTCCCCGTTTCCCACACCCGGGACCCCTCGCTCTGTCTCGGCCCAGCCCCAAGCCCAGCTAGGTCTCGGCCCCTGAGCCCAGCCCCGACCGGCCTCCCAGTCCCTGGGTCCCTCCCGACACCGGCCCCTCCCTAAGCTCCGTCTCCCAGGGCCCGCCTCCTGAGCGCAGCCCGCAGCCCGGACTCGGCCCCGCCTCCCGGGCCCTGGGCCCCTCCCCACGTGGGCCCGTCCTAAGCTTCGCCTCCCAGAGTCCGCGCACCGCCTGGCCAAGTGCTACGACATAGTCAACGCCCCGCCCCTGCCCCGCCTCCTGAGCCCTTCTCTGAGTCTGGCCTTAGCCCCCCCGCCATATTGGGAGTCATATCAGCCTCTCCTCTCCATGGATATTAGGAAGAATATCCCAGGATGGGTGTACACCTCCTGCTGTATGGGGAGTTATATCGTCCTCTCCCTTCCTGGCTACTAGGAACAATTTCAGAGGGTGGGTGTACACAGCCTGCGATATTGTGAGTAATATCACCCTCTCCCCTTCCGGATATTAGGAACAATGTCACAGAAGGGGTGTACATTTCCTGTGATACCGGGAGTAATAGCATTCTCTTCTTCCGTGAGTATGAGGAGGAATATCACCGGGTGGATGCACACCCAGTGCTATATTGGGAGTAACGTCATACGCCATCCACTGGAGATGAGATTCGGATCAATATCACCGGCTGGGTGTACAGCTACTGCGATATTGAACGTAATATCATGCTCGCTCCCTTCCTGGACATTAGGAGCAATATCACAGGTGGGTGTACACCCACTGAGGTTTTAGGTGTACTATTAATATTAATTCTTCCTCATTTATTATTAACATGAATATCTATTACTAATATTAATATTAAGAAATCATTGCTCATAAAAAGTGTTCAGATTATTAATATTAATATCAATTATTAAGAGCTAATATGACTGTTTTCTAATGAATAAGATCAATATCAGTTATTAATATCAGGCGTCATTAATCATTAATATTAATCATTTATTGTTATCGTGAGTATAACTCTTTAATATGAATTATTATTATCGCTATTGATTTTAAAAATGATATGATCAGTTATTAATTGATAATTATTAGTCTCAATAATCGATACTATTAATTGCGGTAAGTCACATTGTGCCATTCCACCCCTCCCTCGGCAGCTCATTTACGACCCAAAACGGGGATCCAAATGCCCCTGAGAGAGCAGCGGTATACTGGGATAGAGGAGGATGGTCACGTAGTGGAGAGGCGTGTTTCTGGGTACCAGCCCTTCACCTCTGCCGACCTTCTCAACTGGGAAAACAATACACCGCCCTCTACCGAAAAGCCACAAACCCTAATTGATTGGCTCCAAACTGTTATCCAGACCCACAACCCCATCTAGGATGATTGCCACCAGTGGCTCATGTTCCTCTTTAACAGAGATGAAAGGCGGAGAGTCCTCCAAGCAGCAACTAAGTGGCTAGAGGAACACGCACCAGCTGATTATCAAAACCCCCAAGAGTATGGAAGGACCCAGTGACCAGGAACCGACCCCCAGATGGACCCACATGAAAGAGAGGATATGCAAAGGCTGAACCGAGACAGGGAAGCTCTCTTGGAAGGATTAAAGAGGGGAGCTCAGAAGGCCACAAACGTTCACAAGGTCTCTGAGGTCATTCAGGGAAAAAGAAGAAAGTCCAGCACAATTATACGAGAGACTGTGTAAGGCCAATCATATGTATACTCTCTTTGATCCCGATACCCCTGAAATCAGCACGTGATTCATATGGCTTTAGTCGGTCAAAGTGCTGGCTCTTCGCTTTACAAATGTAAATCCTGAGGCTGCAATCCTAAGTTGTTAGCTCAAGGTCATGCAACTGTACATTACCATATTCTATGACCATACTTTTCATCATTAGTAAGTAGACAAAGATCTTTATAGTTTTCTTTTTTTTTTTTTTTGAGATGGAGTCTCCCTCTGTCGCCCAGGCTGGAGTGCAGTGGCGGGATCTTGGCTCACTGCAAGCTCTGCCTCCTGGGTTCACACCATTCTCCTGCCTCAGCCTTCTGAGCAGCTGGGGCTACAGGCACCCGCCACCACTCCCAGCTAATTTTTTGTATTTTTTAGTAGAGACAGGGTTTCACCCTGGTAGCCAGGATGGTCTTGATTTCCTAACCTCATGATCCACCTTCCTCGGCCTCCCAAAGTGCTAGGATTTTAGGCGTGGGTCACTGTGCCCAGCCTGCTGGGAGACTTCTATCTCTACTTCCCATCGGTCATTAGTGGAGGGGCTTCCATGGGGAGCATTATTCCTTGACACTTCCAGTTTGCCCAGCAAGAGGCAAAGGACTCCAGAGGCAAGAGAAAGACCTTGGGCCACAAGACCCATACCTGGCATCTCAAAGCAATGTTCTAGTAAAGACATAAATGCCAGGAGCGGGTATAAGTGGAGCACTAAGACTATCTACTATAAGAAAATATGTCACTAGTCTAACCATTGGGATGATTTCAAAGGTGTTTTCCCACACTTAATGGTGATCACACCACAGTTATTATGGACAGAGACCAGGTGTGGTGGCTCACACCTGAAATGGCAGCACTTTGGGAGGCTGAGGTGGGCAGATCACATGAGGTCAGGAGTTTGAGACCACCCTGGCCAACGTGATGAAACCATATCTCTACTAAAAATATAAAAATTAGATGGGTATGGTAGTGCACACCTGTAATTCTAGCTACTTGGGAGGCTGAGGCATGAGAATCACTTGAACCCGGGAGGCAGTGTTTGCAGTGAACTGAGATTGCACCACTGCACTCCAGCCTGGGAGACTCTATCTCAAAATAAAATAAAATGGACAAAAAGAGCAGGACCAAGAAAGTACAACTTTAATGCATCTGCAGCCAGTTCTTAGAACAGGACAAGGTGATTAGCAGATACCAATTCTCATGGCTTTTGTGTTTCACAAAACATTAAACTGCAGACTGCATCTTGAATTATTTCATCAAATGACAAACACTTACACGATGTAGAAGGAAATGATGAATTCTTAAAATATAATTGACAAGTAATACAAAGAAGACAGGCTAGTAAGCATAAATTTTCACTTTGTGGACTTCCTTGTCATCACATTCCCTCTGTTTGTTGTAGTGATAGAACGTATTGTCCCTTCTCTGAAGTTTCTTCACATATCCTGTCTCCGGCCAACGATCTACCTGCACATCAAGAACCAGAGTACAAACGTTACAATGCAGGGTTGATTTTTATCTCATATTTTACTATCAAATAGTTAAAAAGTATGACTTACACAAACAAAGTATAAGATTAGATTTTAGAATGCTTGAGCTTTTAAAATATTATATGCACAAGACACATCTTACATTGCAGCCTTATGCTGTAAGATAACTAATTCAGACCGAGTGCGGTACCTCTTTCCTGTAATCCCAGCACTTTGGGAGGCTGAGGCAGGTGGATCAATTGAGGTCAGGAGTTCAAGACCAACCTGGCCAACATGGTGAAACAATGCCTCTACTAAAAATACAAAAATTAGCTGGGCGTGGTGGTAGGTGCCTATAATCCCAGGTACTCAGGGGGCTGAGGCAGAAGAATCCATTGAACTCTAGAGGCAGGGGTTGCAGTGACCCTAGATGGTGCCACTGCACTCCAACCTGGGCGACAGAACAAGACCCTGTCTCGGAAAAAAAAAAAAAAAAAGGACAACTAATTCAGTGCTTTTCTCTAGAGCCCAATTTCTAGGTTTATTTTATTTTATTTTATTTTATTTTGGAGACAGAGTCTTGCTACACTGCCCAGGCTGTCCTCGAACTGATCCAGCCAAGTGATCCTCCCAGCTCGGCCTCCCAAGTGCTGGAATTACAGGCCTGAGCCACTGCACCCAGCTCCAATTTCTAGATTTAAATTTCAATACTGTGGCCAAGAAAAGACAAAACATTCAAAGTAATCTAAACTTCATTTCTCTTATGTTTACAAAAGATTTCAAACATTCTAACTTCTAAAATTAATATCACAGGAGGAAATTAGGGCTAAGCCCAGGCTCCATTATGTAAGTGCTGCCTGCTGATTGTTGATGACTACACAGTGAATAAAGCAAGCAACTCAAGAACTATCCAAAGGTGTATATGCATTTCCTTCTGCCCCAATTTCAAGTTCACCTTGAAATCCACTTTTTTTTTTTTTTTGAAACAGGGTCTCACTCTGTCTCCCAGGCTGTAGTGCGGTGTTGCGATCATAGCTCACTACAGCCTCAACCTCCTGGGCTCAGGGGATCCTCCAGCCTCTGCCTCCCGAGTAGTTAGAACTACAGGTATGCACCACCATGCCCAGATAAGTTTTCTATTTTTCTTTTTTTTTTTGTAGAGACAGGGTCTCACTATGTTGCCCAGGCTGGTCTCAAACTCCTGGCCTAAAGCAGTCCTCCTACCTTGGCCTCCCAAAGTGTCAAAACTCTTTTTTTTAATTTCTCCTACCATTCTTTATTGTTGTTGTTGTTGTTGTTGTTGTTATTTTTATTATTATTATTATTATTATTATTATATGTTACCGACGTTGGTCTCAAACTCCTGGTCTCAAGTGATCCTCCTGTCTTGGCTTTCCAAAGTGTTGGGATTACAGGTGTGAGCCACTGTCCCCAGTCATCTCCTACCATTCCTTCTTGTATACCATATTGCTTTATCTACTTTATCATTTGGCTTGATCTAATTTGGAGATCTGTCTCTCCACTTCCTCTTCAATGTTATCCCTTCCTGGCCAGGTTAATGTATTTCGCTACTGTCAAATATATTCCTTTCAGATTTTGTGAGATGCACTTTATCATGACCAAAAACTCATTATCTAGGTTGTAGAAAACCAAATCCTGCTCTTCAACACCATCTATACAGGCAGTCCTGCACCCTTTCTCCAAATCCTCTTCTTCAACACCTTCTATACAGGTAGTCCTGCACCTTTTCTGTTCCCCATGAATAAATCTCAGCTTTCAGTAGGAAGAGAAGATGAATATACCATCTGTGTCCACATGTCTTTTACTTTCTAATAACACATCTTCATTTTTTGTGTCATCTCATTTACTTATGAATTAGCGAGAATAGGTAACAGCATATCTGAGAAACCTTGGCAGGCCCTTTGACATACATTACAGAAAACCAGCAGTCCTTTCCACCACTGAGGCCACACCTGCCTGTGTGGCTTCCAATACCTTTGGCAGGGAAAGGAGGTGTTCTCAAGACTCCATTACAGCCCTCTTTCCTCCTGGGGCCAGGAGCAGATTATCTGAAAACCATCTGATCCGGTGAGAAAACAGTAGAACCAATGCCTCTTCTGAACATCTGGAGCTGAGCTACTTGATATGGGACAATCCTTAGGACAGCTAGGTTGGTCCTATGCTTGTTGACTTCTAGACATTTTTCCTTTTGATGCCCCTTGGCATCTCTGAACTTTCTTTTCTTCTTGACTTTCAACTTGATCATTTCCATTTGATCTGGGAAACTTTCTTGCCTGTGGTGGAATGGAATGAGATCCTCAAGTTTAAGGACTTTCCCCTCAGGAGGGAAGGTCAGCAAGCACTATACCACCAGGTAATGAAAAACAGCTTCTCTCAAACCCTCAAACCACTGCACACTGGGAGAAACATCCCACCCAAAGTAAGCCTTCTGTCACCATCCTATCCATCCCTGAAGACCCACTGCAAATGCCACTGGGGACACTAAGCCCTCTCTGGGGATTGTCCCTGGAAGGAAGTGATTTTGTTTTCCTCTAAATTCCTGTGCTTCTTTTTGTTAAGGAACATATACTTTGATTTGTGTAAGGTTTTATTGTTCTTGTTACTTATTTTAGAATCTAAGATGATGAGATTAATAAAAGTTATCATTTACTAAACACTTGCTGTTCCTTCAGTCAACAAATTTTTTGTGTGGGAGTCTTGCTCTGTCGCCCAGGCTGGAGTGCAGTGGCATGATCTCAGCTTACTGTAACCTCCCCCTCCCGGGTTCAAGTGATTCTCCTGCCTCAGCCTCCCTAGTAGCTGGGATTACATGTGTGCACCACCATGCCCGGCTAATTTTGTGTATTTTTAGTACAGACAGGGTTTCACCATGTTGGCCAGGCTGGTCTCTAACTCCTGACTGCAGGTGAACGGCCCGCCTCTGCCTCCCAAAGTGCTAGGATTACAGGCGTGAGCCACTGTGCCCAGCCCAACAAATTATGAGCACTATAATGTCAGGCACTTCAAACATGTGATTACATTTAATTCTTGTGACAACTTTCTTTTCTTTTTTCTTTTCTTTTTTTTTTTTTGAGACAGGGTCTTGCTCTCTCACCCAGGCTGGTGTGCGGTGATGTCATCACAGGTCACTGCAGCCTCGATCTCCTGCACTCAAGCAATCCTCCCACCTGAGCCTCCCAGTAGCTGGGACTACAGAGACACTCCACCATGCCTGGCTAATTAAAAAAAAATTTTTGTAGAAATGGGGTCACACTATGTTGCCCAGGCTGGTCTCAAAATCCTGGCCTCAAGCAATCCTTCACCCTCAGCCTCCCAAAGCACTGGGCTTAGAGACGTAAGCCACCACAGCTGGCCGCCTATGAGTCTGAGGCTTGTGTATCTTTAGGGGCATCCCAATCTTAAGGCAGGGTATGAAGCTTATTTTATTTATTTATTTATTTGAGACGGAGTTTCATTCTTGTTGCGCAGGCTGGAGTGCAATGGCGTGATCTCAGCTCACTACAACCTCCACCTCCTGGTTTCAAGTGATTCTCCTGCCTCGGCCTCCCGAATAGCTAGGATTACAGGCATGTGCCACCATGCCCGGCTAGTTTTGTATTTTTAGTAGAGATAGGGTTTCTCCATATTGGTCAGGCTGGTCTCAAACTCCCAACCTCAGATGATCCACCTGCCTCGGCCTCCCAAACTGCTGGGATTACAGGTGTGAGCCAACACGCCCGGCCCAAAGCTTATTTTAAACAGCATAAAAATGATAATGCTTCTGTTTTATCTGTTTAAAAGCCATAGATGATATAGTAATGAAAATTATCCTTGGCAATGGGGATAGAGTATAATGGTTGAGAAGACAGATACATGAAAGTCACAGTAATCAATCTTCACTTGATCAGTATTTTAAATTGTCTTGTTAACCCCAATAATGTCACTAAATTAATGTCTATTAAAGAGGTAATAACATGTTAGTTCTGTATTGCCTCCATTATTTTTCCTATGTACTTTTAAAATTTTAATTTAATTAATTAATTTATTTATTTGAGATGGGGTTTCGCTTTGTTGCCCAGGCTGTAGTGTAATGGTGTGATCTCGGCTAACTGCAACCTCTGCCTCCCAGGCTCAAGTGATTCTCCTGCCTCCGCTTCCCAAGTAGTTGGGACTACAGGTGCATGCCACCATGCCCGGCTAATTTTTGTATTTTTAGTAGAGACAGGGTTTCACCATGTTGGCTAGGCTGGTCTCAAACTCATTACCTCAAGTGATCTGCCTACCTCGGCCTCCCAGAGGGCTGGGATTACAGGTGTGAGCCACCACTCCCAGCATCCTATGTACTTTTCAAGGAATTTTTAAGTAGAGGTCAAATAATAGAATAAAAGAAAAAGAAGAGCTTATAGTGATCTGCAAAATCTACACGTTAGAATCTGAAAAATGATGAGTTAGTAAAAAATAATGAAAAATAAACAACTGAGTTAATAAACACTGTTATAATTCCAAATCTAAAAATTAAAATATATTTATGAATACTATGTCATATTTTACAATACAGTTGGCCCTTGACCAATGCAAGTTTGAACTTGGGGAGTCCATTTATACATGGATTGTTTTCAAAAAATTTGTTGAAATTCTTTTTGAGATTTGCAACGATTTGAAAAAATTTGCAAACCTCACAGACTATAAATATCAAAAATAATTAAGAAAAAGGTTTGTCATGAATGCATAAAATATATTAAGATATTAGTGTATTCCTGGGTTGATCAATTATTCACCTTATGGGCAAGGGTTTCTGTTAACACTAGGTTACTAGTAGTTGTTTTAGGGAGTCAAAAGTTATACACAAATTTTTGACGGCATGAAGCATTGAAGCCTAGTCCCTGTGTTGTTCAGGGGTGAACTGAATTTGTAAAAACACGTCTCTTAAGAATCACTTGAACCCGGGAGGCGGAGGTTGCAGTGAGCCGAGATTGCGCCAGTGCACTCCAGCCTGGGTGACAGAGCGAGACTCTGTCTGAAAAAAAAAAAAAAAAGTCTCTTAGTAGCCAAGAGAATAAATAAGTTTAGAAGAACCACACAGTATAAACAGGAGCCAAATCTAGACTTTGGTCTAGCCTTCATAAAGCAAAGCTAGGTCTCTACTCTTTCAGGAAAGCCTGGGATATACTACCAAAGTCACGAGTTGTTCTAACACTTTTGTTTGTAAGGTATAATTGCCACAAAAATCACAGGATTTTAACCTCTTTCTAATTCATGCTTAAAACAAAAAGTAACAAGAGGGAAATAATAGTTACCCAACATACTGATTATCTGATAATAAAATCACCTGAGTGAGGAAAAAAGCTTCTTTTTTTGTGGTTTACTGCAAAAGATTCATTTAGCAGAGCACAGTTGCTCAATAAAAGAGAAAATTCTGAATGTGCCCAGCTGAACGACCACCTCTTCTCCCACTCTGCCTGCAAATCATTCTTCTGGGCCTCTCCCCCTTAATAAGATGAGAGAGTCTGGCCGGGCGTCCTGGCTATTGCCTGTAATCCTAGCACTCTGGGAGGCTTAGGCGGGTGGATCACTTGAGGTCAGGAGTTCAAGACCAGCCTGGCCAAACACGGCAAAATCCCGTCTCTACAAAAATACAAAAATTAGCCAGGCATGGTGGCGCACGCCTGTGATCCCAGCTACTCGCGAGGCTGAGGCAGGAGAATCCCTTGAATCCGGGAGGTGGAGTGTGCTGAGATTGTGTCACTGCACTCCAGCCTGGGTGACAGAATGAGACTCTGTCTCAAAAAATAAAATAAAAGTAAATAAAAGTAAACAAAATAAAATGAGAGAGTTGGAGTAGAATTTCCTTCAGTTATTCTCTGGTTGTTTATAGAATACTTTTCAGCATCTGAGAAATACATTTCGAGTTCAGGTTTCTAGAGGCATAAATCTTACCATAGAAACTTGTTTCACTTGTCTATATTCGGTTTCATCCCGATATCCTGCTTGTTGAAATCTGTACAGATTTTCTATCTCTTCTGACCATTTTTTGGCAGGACTTATTGATTTTGGTTTTACGTCAGAACTAGCCATGGTTACAGAGGCCTTATTTTCAATAATATCTGAAAGATGTTAAAAAAACATTAATGGATGATGTAATAGTGACAATTTTGAAATTCCCTTTAAGAATAAACAAAACTGGCTGGGTGCAGTGGCTCACACCTGTAATCCCAGCACTTTGGGAGGCCGAGGCGGGTGGATCACGAGGTCAGGAGTTTGAGACCAGCCTGGCCAATATGGTGAAACAACGTCTCTGCTAAAAATACAAAAATTAGCTGGGCATGGTGGTGCACGCCTGTAATCCCAGCTACTGGGGCAGCTGAGCCAGTAGAATGGCTTGAACCCAGGAGGCGGAGGTTGCAGTGAGCCGAGATTGTGCCACCGCACTCCAGCCTGTGTGACAGAGCAAGACTCCATCTCAAAAAAAAAAAAAATGAGAATAAACAAAACTAACACTTAAAAGTTATACTTAGAGTTGAGAATCCCATTAAATATATTAGTTTTTAAACATACAATTCCAAGATTGAGAAGGATTCATGCTCTATTTTGTGGGGATAAAACTGTAACAAACAAACAAAAAAAAAACCCAAGTACCTGAAAGATACATAGAAAACTGTTTTTTTCTTTATCGATAAAATCCCAGTCAGAGTTGGAGTTACGGAGTGATGTTCTAAAAGCTGTATACAAATACTGGAGTTTCAGGTAATAGTTTGCACATTTCTAAAAACATGCTCAGTAGATTGTCAAAATATCCACCACCATTCCATTACTTATATTCAAAGTTGCATCTCTCTCTCTCTCTCTCTCTCTCTCTGTCTCTCTTTCTCTGAAAAAGGGAATGTAAGACCTGTCTTCTCACTCTGTTCGCTTTCTTGTTTCTGGGAGGGAATGGGTTATTCTTTTTCACTTCTGAATTGCTTGGAGACATCCCAATTGCTGCAATTCATTTACTGAGGTCACTGTAGTACCTGACCTTTTGGTGAACTAATGTGAGAAAATGGCCTAACACAGATTCCATGCACACTGTGTGGCTGTCGTGGTACTGAGACCATGGATTTAAAAACAGTGTAGGAGGTCACTAATAGTCTTGGAAAGTCTAATATACGACTTTAGTTCATGTAATTGTCTATTCACCAAACTTCCATAGCAAGTTTTTCAAAGGCATAATCTTACACTTGTTTTCTCAGCTACTTATTTTATTAACAAAATATATCAGTCATTTAACTGAAATAAAGTGTACAGAATTTTCACTATGATTCCTTGAATGCATTCTTCTATTAAAATATATTTCTATTGGCTGAAACACATTAAAGTCAGATCCTGTAAATAAATTAATATTTTATGAATTTTTTTCAATCACAATAACAAATGCTCATTGTGTTTAAAAGGTCAAGAAATACACTAATATATAACAGGGAAAGGCTGCCCATGGTGGCTCGGGCCTGTAATCCCAGCACTTTGGGAGACTGAGGTCAGGAGACCTGAGGTCAGGAGTTCAAGACCAGCCTGGCCAACACGGTGAAACCCCATCTCTATTAAAAATACAAAATTAGCCAGGCATGGTGGCACATGCCTGTAATCCCAACTACTTGGGAGGCTGAGGCATGAGAATCACTTGAACCTGGGAGGTGGAGGTTGCAGTGAGCTGAGATCACACCATTGCACTTTAGCCTGGGCAACATGAGCGAAACTCCTCCTCAAAAAGGAAAAAAAAAAAAAATGAACTGGGCGTGGTAGCAGGTGCCTGCAATCACAGCTACTTGGGGGGCTGAGGCTTGAGAATCGCTTGAAACCCAGGAGGTGGAGGGTGCACTCCAGCCTGGGTGACAGAGCAAGACTCTGGCTCCAAAAAAAAAAAAAAAAAAAGTATACATATATACATATATATATATGTGTGTGTATATATATATATACATGTACATATATATACATGTATATATATGTATATATGTATGTGTATATATACACACACACACACATATGCTTATATGCATATATATAAAGGAAAACTCAAAATAAGCATGACATTAATTAGAAATATCCATCCTTCATACTGGGTAAAAATCATACTAAATATACGATTAATTAACATAGACTTAAAAGTTTTATTTAAAAGGATCTTCTAATAAATGCTTTTACAAGACATAAATTTAGCTTCACTTGGATTTAATAGAGGAAAAATAGGAAATGGAAATAAAATGGACAGACTTGCTGAATTTCAGACAAATATTTCTTCAATATGAAAGATGTAGCCTAAATGTTCCCTTAGTGGTTAGTAAAAAAAGATAATGAAGACTGTTAGGAGGCTAAGTCACAAGTACCAATGGACTCTTTTCTATGAAAAACAAGAAAGTTGTTCTAATGCTCTTCCTATTTAGATTTTTGTTAAATTACTTCACATTCTAAAGATTATAGTGTTTATATTGTATTCTTTTTTTTTTTTTTTTTTGAGACGGAGTCTCGCTCTGTCACCAGGCTGGAGTGAAGAGGTGCGATCTCGGCTCACTGCAAGCTCCACTTCCCAGGTTCATGCTATTCTCCTGCCTCAGCCTCCTGAGTAGCTGGGACTACAGGCGCCTGCTACCAGGCCCAGCTAATTTTTTGTATTTTTAGTAGAGACGGGGTTTCACTGTGTTAGCCAGGATGTTCTCGATCTCCTGACCTCATGATCCGCCTGCCTCAGCCTCCCAAAAGGCTGGGATTACAGGCGTGAGCCACCACACCTGGCTAAATTTTTATATTTTTAGTAGAGATGGGTTTCACCATGTTTCTCAGGCTGGTCTTGAACTCCTGGCCTCAAGTGATCCGTGTACCTCGGCCTCCCAAAGTGCTGTGATTACAGGCGTAAGCCATCGCACCCGGTCCAGTTTTACAGTATTATACGAGTTTATGTAAAATTTGGAAAACCTGGCAAAACAATAAATAAGCCACGCTTCAGTGAAACCTTTGTCCTTTAATGCCATTCATTCTAGTGGGAAGTTCACTACTCCACTGCTGCACAATATAATAGCAATATACCAGCTATGACAAAGAGGTGAGTTGGACATGTGATACAGCCTAAGAATCCATTCATATATATAATATGAAATATTACACAGGAATATATATTACACAGGAAAAAGGTTCTAAGAAATATTAAAGAGAAAAGTTAGGCTGGGCGTGATGGCTCACGCCTGTAATCCCAGCACTTTGGGAGGCCAAGGTGGGTGGATCACCTGAGGTCGGGAGTTCGAGACCAGCCTGACCAACATGGAGAAACCCGTCTCTACTAAAGATACAAAATTAGCCGGACGTGGTGGCGCATGCCTGTAATCCCAGCTAATCAGGAGGTGAGGTAGGAGAATTGCTTGAACCTGGGAGGCGGAGGTTGCAGTGAGCCAAGATCACGCCATTGCACTCCAGCCTGGGCAACAAGAGTGAAACTCTGTCTAAATTAAGAGAAAAAAAAAAAAAAGTTAGTGAATTCACTGTATTAAAATACTTTCAGGACAGGAACGGTGGCTCACGCCTGTAATCCCAGCACTCTGGGAGACTGAAGTGGGTGGATCACGAGGTCAGGAGTTCAAGACCAGCCTGGCCAAGATGGTGAAACCCCGTGTCTACTAAAAATACAAAAATTAGCCGGGCATGGTGGCGCATGCCTGTAATCCCAGCTAATCAGGAGGCTGAGGCAGAGAACTGCTTGAACTTGGGAGGCGGAGGTTGCAGTGAGCCGAGATGGTGCCACTGCACTCCAGCCTGGGTGACAGAGCGAGACTGTCTGAAAAAAAAAAAAAAAAAAAAAAAACAAAAAAAAAACTTCCAAATTAGTCATATTTTTATATGAATTTAGTGACTGTATTACTTACAGGACTTTTACAGATGAAGCACATGTAGTGATACAATCTTAATTTTTGTCTTATCTATGCCCTTTTTGCTTTAGGCTTGACTTTTTGCTCATATTCATTCGAAACGTATTTTCTTGAATGCATCTATGTGACCTTTTGTCACTTTCAGCTCAAAAAATTATGGCAACTATACATAAAAATGCTACATTTAATAGAAGAGCAGAAAATATGCCGTATTCAATTGGACTTTGGGGGAAATCACCACTTTTCTCAGTAGAAATAGACATCCTCCGGTTATTATTAAGCATTTCAAAATTTTATTTTCCCAAAATACCTAAAGAGAATATGAATGTAAATTTCACCATAGTAGGAACTCTAGTGACCACTGTAACTACGCTATGTAAGTGGTGGTGGAAATTCTTTTTTTTTTGCCCTTACTTTCAGTTTATTAAAAACACAAAATGAAACTAAAATTAGGAAAGATCAACTTACAATTCCTTGATTAAATTTTTCAGTGATTCTAGGAAATTCAGTGGCAGTTCTAATTCTGCTAGTACTTAGCACTTGCAGACTGAGTGGTTTCTTTGCTGGCAGTTGTGCCAAAAAAAGAATTGATAAAAAAATATATTTAATGGCCAGATGCAGCGGCTCACACCTGTAATCCCAGCTCTTTCTGAGACTGAGGAGGGAGGATCATTTGAGTCCAAGTTCAAGACCAGCCTGGGCAAAGTAGTGAGACCCTATCTCTACAAAAAAATAAAATTAGCTGGGTGTGGTGGCTCATGACTGTAGTCTCAGCTACTGGGGAGGCTAAGGTGGGAGGATTGTTTGAGCCCCCAAGGTTGAGGCCACAGTGAGCTGTGATCAAGTCACTGCATTCCAGCCTGGGAGACAAGAATGAGACCCTGACTCAAGAAAAAAGTATTAAAAAAATAAATAAATAAAAATAAACACTTGGGCCACGCGCAGTGGCTCACGCCTGTAATCCCAGCACTTTGGGAGGCCGAGGCAGGTGGATCACCTGAGGTCAAGAGTTCGAGACCAGCCTAGCCAACATGGTGAAACCCTGTCTCTACTAAAAAAAAAAAAAAAAAAAAAAAAAAAATTAGCTGGATACGGTGGCGGATGCCTGTAGTCCCAGCTACTTCGGGAGGCTGAGGCAGGAGAATCACTTGAACCCAGGAGAGGTTGCGGTGAGCCAAGATCGCACCACTGCACTCCAGCCTGGGTGACAGAGCAAGACACCATCTCAAAAAAATAAATAAATTTGACATCTAAAATACCAAGTTGTAGTTCCACAAACAGGAAACAGCAATGCCTGAGTTTCTGGTTTGTGAAACTGAATTATATGAAATACTTAGGGTTTATATGCATACAGATGGTCCCGTGGAATGGTTCAACTCATATCTCCACTTTACCACGGTGCAAAAGCAATACGCATTCAGTAATTCGAGTACCCATGCAACCATTCTGTTTTCCACTTTGAATTCAGTATTCAGTAAGTTACATGACATAGTCAACACTTTATTATAAAATAGGCTTTGTGTTAGATGATGTTGCC
Source organism: Pan paniscus (assembly GCF_029289425.2). NCBI lineage: Eukaryota > Metazoa > Chordata > Mammalia > Primates > Hominidae > Pan > Pan paniscus. Next base: position 22,115,628 of record NC_073256.2, read on the forward strand.
CAACTGCAGGGGAGCTAAGTGTTCTGAGGACGTTTAAAGTTGGCTAGGTGCTTTAAATGCATTTTCGACCTACCATGGGTGTATTGGGACATAATCCCATGGTTAAATTGAGGAGCATGTTATTTTATGTATTTATTTATTATTTTTTTGAGATGGAGTTTCACTCTTGTTGCTCAGGCTGGAGTGCCATGGCGCGATCTCTCCTCACCACAACCTCCGCCTCCCGGGTTAAAGCGATTCTCCTGCCTCAGCCTCCCGAGTAGCTGGGATTACAGGCATGCGCCACCATGCCTGGTTAATTTTTTTGTATTTTTAGTAGAGACGAGGTTTTCCCATGTTGGTCAGGCTGGTCTCGAATTCCCGACCTCAGGTGATCCGCCTGCCTCAGCCTCCCAAAGTGCTGGGATTACAGGCGTGAGCCACCACGCCCGGCCTCGGGTACGTTATTTTAAAAACACACCATCTCGGCGCAGTGGCTCACGCCTGTAATCCCAGCACTTTGGGAGACCGAGGCGGGTGGATCACGAGGTCAGGAGATCGAGACCATCCTGGCCAACAAAGTGAAACCCCGTCTCTACTAAAAATACGAAAAATTAGCCGGGCATCGTGGCGGGCGCCTGTGGTCCCAGCTACTCGGGAGACTGAGGCAGGAGAATGGCTTGAACCCGGGAGGCGGAGGTTGCAGTGAGCCGAGATCGCGCCACTGCACTCCAGCCTGGGCTACAGAGCGAGACTCCGTCTCAAAAAACAAAAACAAAAATAAAAACAAAAAACACCATCTCAACTCCCGGACAATCTAAAGTTGTAACAGAAGCTTCTGATGTAGCCAGCCACCCAAATTCCCTTTTCACTTCCCTTTCACTCTGAAAAGCGCTTTTACTTTTAGTAGTATTAAAACTTCAAGAGCATTAGCCTCCCTAATAGTCCCTTTTTTTCTCCTATTAGATTATTTCTGTTCTTAAGAGGCAGCAGGAGGAGCCCTGTAACCAGCACGTAACCTTAGGCAAGGCCATGAACACGCCTGCGCCTGTTTCCTGAACTTAAAGAGAAGCGTTAGCCGGTCTCTAAGGTCCTGGAACTCCCGTCTGCTGTCGCTGGGCGTTCATTTGAAAGACAAAAGCGGTTCCGAAAGCACGCCTGGCGGTCCCTGCTCTGGGAGTGCTGACCTGCCTGTGTGCAGCACAAAACCGCTCCCTTCCGGCCCTCACAGCTAACCTGCAGTCCCCATCCCTCCAGCTTCCCTTCTGCCATAAATCACTAACTGTCTGGGAGATGAAATCCGCCTGCTGAAGGCTGGGATGGACAAAACACAGTATTCCAAAATCTAGGGCCCAAATCGGAGCCCTCGGAGACGCGGCCCCTAAAGCCAATAGGGTCCGGGGCGGCCCGGAAACTTCCGGGAGAACCGGACCCTGAGATTCTGGAAGGGCCAAATAGTGACCCTCCTCCCTGAAAATCACGGAAGAGACATGAAAACCACGGGATCTCCCTGGCAAACCTCAGGAGACAGCAGAGAACGGCGGAGCCGAGAAGGCGGGGCAAGAACTTCCGGGTGGGGCTACGGCCGGGGCGCAGGTGTTGGCGGGCAGGGCCCCCGCCTCCAGCGACGCATCCACTCACCCCTGGGTCCGGCTCTACTGGGTTATCCTCGTTCCGCCGAGCAGGAGAGGCCGGGGGCGCCCGGGAGCTTGCAGGCGGGCGTGGGTGCTTGCGTTCTCTACTAGGGATCCGCGGGCAGAGCCAGCGAGAGGCCCAGTGTTGTGGCCTTCGCGACCCTCGCGTCTCTTAGTAACGCGATGAAGCTGCGGGAGCTCCCGGCTCCTTCAGGCCCCGCCCAGCTAGCTCAGGCCCCGCCCCCGGGTTGGGCTTTTATGCGCATGCGCGAGGGCCGAGGTGGGCGCAGGCCCATCTTACTAAGCCAATGTAGGTCCCAGGTAAGAGCGCTGCCAGGGCTTACCCCTGAGCAGAGATGGAGGGCGAAAAAGGGTTACTTGCTGCTGCTTGAATCCCAGACAAAATTCCCTATGAAAGCGGATCACAGCACGGAGACTGTGTTTGTAGTTCCTGATAGTAGATATCTCCTATCTATTCATTTGCGAGGAATGAACCATTCCAGAGAGTCGCCATAGTGCCTGACAATCAGTAAACCTACAATAGATGATCTCTATAGCTTTAATTATTTTTTCTAGCATTATCTATTACTATATTACAGTACTATCTATTTTAGCGAAAAGTGATCAGATTCAAGATATACTTTTTTTGTTTTTGTTTTGAGACGGAGTCTCGCTCCATCGCCCAGGCAGGAGTGCAGTGGCGCGATCTCGGCTCACTGCAAGCTCCGCCTCCTAGGTTCACGCCATTTTCCTGCCTCAGCCTCCCGAGTAGCTGGGACTACAGGCGCCCGCCACCACGCCTGGCTAATTTTTTGTATTTTTAGTAGAGACGGGGTTTCACCGTGTTAGCCAGGATGATCTCGATCTGCTGACCTCGTGATCCACCCGCCTCGGCCTCCCAAAGAGCTGGGATTACAGGCGTGAGCCACTGTGCCCGGCGAAGATAGATGTTTTGAATGTAGAGCCATCAGGACTTGTCAAATTGTTGAATGAAAGAAAGGAGCAATTGTGTGCTGGAGCCAGCTCATTAGAGCTCTGGAGACTCAGTAATTAAATTTTTAGGAATCTTTCTGAGCTAGTTGTTAAATAGAAGCCATGAGCTGGAGTCAATGAAGATGACAAGGGCCTCGGGCACCTGCCCCAAACAAAACAAAAACACAAGATATATTACAAATTAAATTATATAAACTTCTAAATAAATGAGTCATACTAAAACAAAGGCAATACTTAGTAAAACTAAAAACAAAACAAAAAACTATGTACTTACAACTCCCAAATTTCTCTCTTCAGCCCGGTCTTTCTCTGAACTTTAGATTTGTATATCAACGTATATTCAACATCCACTTGATTGTACAAAACAACCTCCCCAAACACCTCCCTGCCAAAACAAAAACAAAAACCCTGCTCCTTCTTCATGTCTTTTAGTAGATGTGGCCTAGAGCCCTCTCTTTCCATATCCATCAGTGCAACCTGCTGGCTTTATAGCTTCTACTCAAGCCATCCTAATTTTTCTCTTTTCTGGCAATTACAACCGTTCCCAACAGCTCTCTATGCCCCCTCTATAGTCTGTTGTCAACACAACAGTCAATGCAATCTGTTTAAAACCTAAGTCAAGGCCGGGCGCGGTGGCTCACACCTGTAATCCCAGCACTTTGGGAGGCTGAGGTGGGCAGATCACGAGGTCAGGAGTTTGAGATCAGCCTGGCCAATATGGCAAAACCCCGTCTCTACTAAAAATACAAAAGAACTAGCTGGGAGTGGTGGCATGCACCTGTAGTCCCACCTACTCGGGAGGCTGAGGCAGGAGAATCGCTTGAACCCAGGAGGTGGAGGTGGAGGTGGCAGTGAGCCGAGATTGCGTCACTGCACACCAGCCTGGGCATAGAGGGAGACTCCGTCTCAAAGAAAACAAAACAAAAAAACCTAAGTCAAATTATGTCAGTCCTCTGCTTACAACCCGGCAATGGCTTCCCATCTTATGGAGAGTGAAAACCAGAGGCTACACATGGTGAGCAAAGCCCTGTAAGATTTGCTCACAACACCCTCCCTCCTTCCTCTGTAGCCCTGGATCATTCTGCTGCAGCCACGCTGGCCTAACACTGCCTAGCACACAGTAGGTGCTAAAGGGATATATTTTGAATCAGTATATTTCATCACTGCCCCTCCGATGCTGTGGAGGCAGCATGGCACAGTGGCTAGCAGTGTGTTGTCAGAGAGCACAGTGTCTAAAAGTGTGGTGGCCTTCTTGGATTTAAATCTGAGCTCTACTTACTAGCAACATGACCCTGGACAAGCTGCTTAACCTCCGTATCCTCAACTGGCAAATGAGGACAGAAAGTGTACCTATCTGATGGGCAGGTAGGATGTGAGGATGAAATAATGAGTATAAAACACTGATAACATCTGGAACTACATAAACGATAGACAGTAATTACTTCCATTAGAAGGTACACTCCCACGTCCACAGGGATTTTTGTCTGCTTTTTTATTTTTATTTTTTTGAGACCGGGTCTCTTTTGTCATCTAGACTGGAGTGCAGTGGTGCCATCTTGGCTCACTGCAACCTCTGCCTCCAGGTTCAAGTGATTCTTGTGCCTCAGCTCCCAAGTAGTTGTTATTGTAGGTGTACCACTACACCCGGCTAATTTTTTTTGCATCTTTAGTAGAGCTGGGGTTTTGTCATGTTGGTCTTTAACTCCTGGCCTCAAGTGATCCACCTGACTTGGCCTCCCAAAGTGCTGAGATTACAGGCAGGAGCCACCAGGATGGGCCACATTTTTTGTCTACTTTGCTCACTACCGTATCTTTAGTGTCTAAAACAGTGTCTGATACACAGTAGATGGTCAGTGAATGAATACATTTGCTGAATGAATTAAGCTTCACCATCACGTTTCCTGCAGTATTGCAGCAGCTTCCTACCTGAATTCCTGCCCCAGACTACCTGAGTGTTGTGTCTTTTTGTTTTGTTTTGCTTTCGAGATGGAGTTTTGCTCTTGTTGCCCAGGCTGGAGTGCCATGGTACAATCTCAGCTCAGTGCAATTTCCACATCCTGGGTACAAGCGATTCTCCTGCCTCAGCCTCCTGAGTAGCTGGGATTACAGGCCCCTGCCACCATGCCTGGCTATTTTTTTTTATTAGTTTTAGTAGAGATGGGGTTTCCCCGTTGGTCAGGCTGGTCTCGAACTCCTGACCTCGGGTGATCCACCTGCGTCGGCCTCCCAAAGTGTTGGGATTATAGGCATGAGCCACCACACTGGTCCTGAATATTCTTTAGACTCGAATCCAGTGGTTTTCAAACTTTAGGGTCCATCAGAATCACCTAGAAGGTGTGTTAAGCTTCAAACTGCCAGGCCCCACTCTCCCAGAGTTTCTGATTCGCTAGGTTTGGTCTGGGCTATGCTTACCTATCTTGCCTATTTTCTATCCTGTCTTTCTCTTTGTCCTGACTCTATTTCCCTTTGTTTGTACTGTATCCATTGTGGAAAGAGGAGGAGATAAATAAGTGAGCAAATCAATAAGATCACGAGCATTAACTTGACCTGCCTTTCCTGGAGCTCTACCGTGAGATTCTTCGGACACTAGACTCACAGCAGAATTTGTTGTTAGGTCTCCATAACCCTGCCAGGGCAGTTGTTCCCATGTGTTCTAAGACAAACCATCAAAGGTGTTGCCAGTAGTATAGTAGCAGGATATTTTACCTCAATTAGTGATTATGTTGTGTATACCTTTCCATGTCACCCCTCCTCCCCCTCCTCAAGATTTCATGGAAATCTGTATTTGAATAGAACTCTGAGTATCATGACTACAGGCACAAGCTGACATTCACTAGGGATGTCATTCTGTTTTGTTTTGTTTTTTTGAGACAGAGTCTCTCTCTGTTGCCCAGGCCGGAGTGAACTGGCATGATCTAGGCTCACTGCAACCTCCGCCTCCCAGGTTCAAGTGATTCTCCTGCCTCGGCCTCCCGAGTAGCTGGAGATGTGTGCCACCATGCCCGGCCGATTTTTGTATTTTTAGTAGAGATGGGGTTTCACCATGTTGTCCAGGCTGGTCCTGAACTCCTGACCTCAGGTGATCACCTGCCTCAGCCCTCCAAAGTGCTGGGATTACAGGCATGAGCCACTGCGGTAGGCTGGGATGGCATTCTGATTCCTGATTTCCCTGGTCAGAAGTCTTTGTTCCTGGATTTATTCTCATGTTACCTTGAGTCTCTGTGGAAGCATTTATTTGCCATATTCTGCAAACATGTTGTCCCCACATAGATTGAATGCTACCCGAAGGTTTGTCACAGTGCTGTGCACAAAGCGGGACTTCAAGTGTTATGGAGGCCTGGAAAGCCAGGTACAATGGCTCACCCAGCACTTTGGGAGGCCGAGGCGAGCGGATTGCATGAGGCCAGGAGCTCGAGACCAGCCTGGTCAACGTAGTGAAACCCTGTCTCTGCTAAAAATACAAAAATGAGCCAGGCGTGGTGGCGCGTGCCCGTAGTCCCAGCTACTCTGGAGGCTGAGGCAGGAGAATCGCCTGAACCCGGGAGGCGGAGGTTGCAGAGAGCCGAAATCAAGCCACTGCACTCCGGCCTGGGCGATAGAACTAGACCCCAACTGAATAAATAAATAAAATAAAGCAAAAGTGTTCTGGGTTGTTTGTGTTTAATTATACTAAGGAGATTTGATAGGAAGGAGCACAATAAATGTCATGGTGATTATTTGGTTTATTGTAATACAATAAATGAAATACAATAAAAGGTTTAACAAACCTTTTCATAAAGTTGCTTTGGTTGTTAAAAAAGTTTAGACCTTTCCTGCCATTTTTCTTTTTTTAAGTAAATCATTCTAACTTCCTAAAAGTTAGCTCAAAAAGGTGGGGGCCCAGGGGAGAGGCCAGCAGCGAAGGCATTATTGGGATCTTATTTGCCCCAAGATCACGCAGAGATGACTTATTCAGTTTGTAGATTATATAAACGGAAGAGGGAATTAATAGTTACTGAATCTACCATGAGTCAGATACAAACTTTCTCATACAATCCTCCTGGTAATCCAACAAGGTTAGAAATTGGGAACAGAAGAGAGGGCGGGGAACTGAGCTCGGGTTTCAGGCTAGCAGCAGACAAGCAGGAAGCGGAACGAAGAATGATTTCTAAGCGCAGTTCCACAGCCCACTCACCTCGTCGGCTGGGGCCACCTGCTCTGGGAGTTTCGATTTCCCTTCCCGCGACTGCACCTGCACAGACATGGGCAACGCCTTACCAGAGCAACACCTGTGTTTGTTTGGCGGGAATGAACCTTGCACTCGGCAGGGCTCAGGGCCCATCGCGTGCAGCGAAGCGCGGGTGATTTAAACCCAAGCAGCCGGCGCCTAGAATCCGACCGGATGCTCCTTAACTTTGGCCCCGGTCTCCGGACTCCTCTGATTGGACGTGGCTTCGTTCGGCCGCCCAATGGCGAGGCAGCGCGAGGCTTCCCGGAAGTGGCGGCGCGGTCAGGGCTGGCCTTGGCTTCAGCTGCGGTTTTGGGGTTCAGGACGCTGGGATCGGCGGCGCTATGAGTTCTTTCGAGGGGCAGATGGCCGAGTACCCAACTATCTCCATAGACCGCTTCGACAGGGAGAACCTGAGGGCCCGCCCCTACTTCCTGTCCCACTGCCACAAAGGTGAGTGAGGGCTGCGCGTCGCCCGCTCCCGGGGCGCTGGGGGCTGGAGAGAGGACAGGAGGGGGCCGGCCCTGGAGCAAGGAGCTGCAGCCTGTGGGAAGCCAGCGAGGGGGCGGCCAGCACACGCCTTGTCCCAGTCGGGCTCTTCAGCCTCTCAAAGGCTTCATCTATTTTCGGATGTGGTCAACGCGGCGTAACGGCGCCTTCCAGTTGCGCCCTGGGCCGGCTTGGTCAAGCACTGCTAGTAGGTTCTCTTGGTAGCTTTGCTGGTGGCCGATGATCAGAGATTGGCGAGGGTTAGTACTTCCCTCAGAGCCTCGCTACCATGTATGAAGAAAACAAGTTTCAGATCCATTTGACCACACCCTCAAACATCGGTCAGCAAGCAGGAGACTCAGACACACACACAACTGTGGAACAACCCGCCTAAGAGCTCCACGAAGTGCAAGCTCCCTGGCCTTTGGATGTTCTGTCCGTCTCCAATATGAAAGCTTCGTTCTAGTTTAGGATGGAGGGATGTTTCCCTTCTAGATGGTATCAGGCAACCAGAAAAGCTACTATGATTTCACAGCTGGATCCTTTCACAGCTGGGCCGATTTAGGGATTAAGGTTAGAGTGTCGCTGATGCTCCAAACAGAGATTGGAGCTAAATTCCAGAGTTTAAATACCGCTAACTTGACAACCACTGTTCACTTTCACTTCTGTTGTGCTAACAAGTCACTAACTTTTACCAGGGAAAACAGTTTTAATGCTCATTGTGCTAATTCGCCCAGCCATTTATGTTAATTGGAGAAAATGATAAACGGAATCACTGGAGTTGCTGCCTCCTGCTGTGTGGCCTTGCAGCGTGCTGGAGCAGGAAGCTCCCACTACCCTGTGGAGTCAATCAGCATAACAAACCAATCTGTACATGCGCAGTAGGAAAGGATTTTAAAGTAAATTACAGGTATCCAAACACAGCCTTTCCTCACAGGGTTGGTGTGAAGGCCAGCTATGTAGTTTTGTGTGTGGAATCAATCACTTGGACTATAAATTGTTGAAGTTACTGCTTCTGGGAAATGTCTCTGCTTTCTTTTCCACAAAGCCACCAGTGATTTCTCTTTAATGAGTAAAATCTGGACCTCTTCTCGTGCGTTGCCGTATTCGCATCGTGCACGTCTTTGAGCATCTCCTCCTTCCTTTTCTTTTTTTTGGAGACAGGGTCTCCCTTTGTCGCATAGGCTGGAGTACAGTGTGGCACATGTTCTCTGCTCAAGTAGTTGGGACTGCAGGAGTCAGCCACCATGCCTAGCTAATTTTTGTATTTGTATTATTATTTTGAGGTGGAGTCTCCGTCACCAGGCTGGAGTGCAGTGGCGTGATCTCTGCTCACTGCAACCTCCGCCTCCTGGGTACAAGCGATTCTCGTGCCTCAGCCTCCCAAGTAGCTGGAGTTACAGGCACGCATCACCACACCCAGGTAATTTTTGTATTTTTAGTAGAGATGGTGTTTCACCATGTTGGCCAGGCTGGTCTCGAACTCCTGGCCTCAGGTAGATCGACCCACCTCAGCCTCACAAAGTGTTAGGATTACAGGTGTGAGCCGCTGCGCCTGATACATTTCCGGTTTTGTTTTTCATTGAGAATCCACTGCTGGACGAGGATATGCCTATTTTTACTTTTTGTGTAGAGTCGCACTGGAGTCTCTGAACTCAAAATGGGCTAGCCAGGATTAAAGTATACTTCCGAAACTTGCACTTCGTGTTTAGGACGGCTGAGTTTGGAGAAATAATAAATCTGAAGGAATTTGAAATCACCATAAGTTTGTGCATTAAGCGAGAAATGGACTCTTTCCTACTGTTGAACAGTCTATAACAACTTTTTCTGTTCTCTGACCACATGTGGATCTGCTTAGTCAACAAGGACATAAACTCATCAAGGGTGAAAACACAACTTCTGCTTTTGGAGGTTTCTCACATTGCCTTCTGTTGGCTTTTAACCTTTTTGGGACACAGGCTTCTTTGATTATGATATGGACTATCTCCACAAAATTCATATGTTGAAGCCCTAACCCCCAAAGTGACTGTATTTGGGGCTGGGGCTTTTAGGAGGAAAATAAGTTTAAGTGGGGTCATACCGTGGTGTCCTACTCTGATAGGATTAGTTTTCTTACAAGAGAAGGAAGAGAGAGGGCGCTCTGTCCTCATGCGGGGCCTAGGAAAGCCATGTGAGTTCATAGTGAGAAGGCGGCTGTCTGTAAGTTAGGAAAAGTGCCCTCCCCAGAAACCAAATCGCCCCGCATCTTGATGTTCCCAGCTTCCTGAACTGTGAGAAATACCTTTTTGGTGTTGAAGGCAACCAGAACACTACCTTTCCTTACAGGGCTGGTGTGAAGGCCAACTATGGTATCTATGGTATCTTGTGATAGCAGCTCAAACATGAGAAACTGTATGGACTCTTTTGCTAGAAAAAATGCATGGAAACCCATCGACATCACTTCCTTTTTTTTTTTTTCTTTGAGACAGGGTTTTGCTCTGTCACCGAGGCTGGATTGCAGTGGCGCGATCTCGGCTCACTGCAGCCTTCACCTCTTGGACTCAACCAATCCTCCCACCTCAGCAAGTACTCCCACCTGAGTAGTTGGGATTACAGACATGCACCATCATGCCTGGCTAATTTTTCTATTTTTTATAGAGAGACAGGATTTCCCCATGTTGCCCAGGCTGGTATCGAACTCCTGGGTGCAAGTGATCCACTCACCTCAGCCTCCCAAAGTGCTGGGATGACAGGTGTGAGCTACCACACCCAGCTCCACATCACATTTTGATATAATTCGGAGTAGGCTGTGGACCCACCTGATGCTTATTTGTGGGCCATCTGGAAGCCAATGCTGTGTGCAGGGTGGGCTTTACTAAGCATCATCCGTAAGTTCTGGAAGATGAGAGGACCCCTCGACCCCTGAGACCTGAGATAGTGGCCCAGGGTTGGGGAAATCCCCTTCAGGGGGCAATTTATGATGGTTGCCAAGGAAAAGGAAAACCTCCCTGGAAAAGCAGACCTGGGTGCAGTTCCAGCCACACAAAGCAAACCCATCCAGTTCTTGTGACTACCAGTTGGAAGGGGCCTCAGGGTGGTGAGGATGGGGGACCATGATGCACCATGCAGGGTGCTGCCTGCTTAGTCAGTGTGGGAGCAGGATGCAGAGTCTGGATTCAGCCTCCTCTTTGCCATGGTGCAAACTCTTTGGAAACTCCAATTATGGAGAGTCCTGCCCAGGGATATACCCATAGGCCCTAAAAGACTGGACCAGATATCCCTTGAGGGAATTTACCCTTTGGGAGACAGGTGGACTCTCCCGGAGGCATATATACAATCAAGGGCTGCCAAGTGACATGTGGTGACTGCTCTGCTTTCACTGGGTCTAATGATGGCCACACCACATACAAACTGAGGGTGTGCTTGTGTGTGTGTGTGGTGGTGCTCGTGGTAATTAGAATTGGTTTGGTTTAGCTAAACAATTTATTGTTCTTGTTTTTTTTTTTTTTTTTTTTTTTTTTTTGGTTATTTATTTACTTTTGAGATGGAGTTTCACTCTAGTTGCCCAGGCTGGAGTGCAGTGGTGCAATCTCGGCTCACCGCAACCTCTGCCTTCCGGGTTCAAGCAATTCTCCTATCTCAGCCTCCCAAGTAGCTGGGATTACAGCCATGCGCCACCAGCCCCAGCTAATTTTGTATTTTTAGTGGAGACAGGGTATCTCCATATTGGTCAGGCTGGTCTCGAACTCCCGACCTCAGGTGATCCGCCTGCCTCGGCCTCCCAAAGTGCTGGGGTTACAGGCATGAGCCACCGCGCCCAGCCGTTTGTTTGTTTTTGAGATGAAGTCTCACTCTGTCACCCAGGCTGAAGTGCAGTTTTATGGCCTTGGCTCACTGCAACCTCTACCTCCCGTGTTCAAGTGATTGTCCTGCCTCAGCCACCCGAGTAGCTGGGATTATAGGGGTGTGCTACTATTCATGGCTAATTTTTGTATTTTTAGTAGAGATGGGGTTTTACCGTGTTGGCGAGGTTGGTCTTGAACTTCTGACCTCAGGTGATCCGCCTGCCTCGGCCTCCCAAAATGTTGGGATTACAGGCATGAGCCACCGTGTCCAACTGGTTTAGCTAAACAATTTAGAGCTGTTTGATCATTGTTGTCTGGGCCTTTACTTGCTAAAGATTCAGAATATATTGGAATGCATGATATACTTAATGTAATAGTCGGTCTAATTGCTACCTTTCTGTTGTCTGTGTCTGTTAATGTGGAGCACTGTGGAGCAAGTCTTTGTGGATAGTAATATTCCCCTTTCAATCCATCACAGTAGGCTGAGAGGATGACAAAACTCTTACTCTGAACCTGAGTGATTTCCCAGCAGACTCCATGGTCACAAACTTGAATTTCTAGATAGACTGATTTAAGTGGCAGGAAGTGAATGGGTCACATAGAGCGTGGCTCGAAGGATGGTTGGATTGAAATGAAGTAAGAGTGGAGGGCTAGAAGCAGTTCTCATTCTTCTGTGGCTGCCCAGAGTGATTTAAACTCTGGCCTGTGATGCACAGAATCACTCTCCTTTTAAATTGACTTGGATGGCTCAGAAATGGGCTGCCGGTCCTGTTCTGAGGAGGATTCTTCACTTGCAGAAGAAAGAGCTCATAGCCCATGTGAATCAATTCTTATAAAAGCAAACCTCATGGGTTTTCTCTTGAAGCTGAAAAAGAAGACGACTGTTTCCCTTGGGCTAAGGAATCCTCTGGGAAAACATATTCATGAGTTTTTGTTCTTTTGCTTTTAGGTCACATGAAAGGATTAAGAGCCCCTACCTTGAAAAGAAGGTTGGAGTGCAGGTAATTTATTTTGCTACTTGTGTGTGTGTGTTTTTAAGCAAACATTTTAATTGAGAGAGAACAACTGTACAGAAAAGTACATACATCCAAGCATATAGTCATTTACAAAATGAACGCATCACTCAGATTAAGAAATAGGACAGTACCAATATCCCAGACCCCTCCTACCTCCCAACTCATTCCCTCCTCCCAAAGGTAACCTCTATTCTGACTTTTGTCATCATGGGTTAGCTTTGGCTGTTTGTGAACTTTATGTATATATATATATATATATATATATATATATATGTAGAATCCTACCAAATACACTCTTTAAAAACAACTATATATATATGTAGAATCCTACCAAATACACTCTTTAAAAACAACAACAACAACAGCAACAAAAAAAAAACAGAGATGGAGTTTTGCTATGTCGCCCAGGCTGATCTCGAACCCCTGGCCTCAGGTGATCCTCCTGCCTTATTCTTCTGAAGGGCTGGCATTATAGATGTGAGCCACTGGCACCTGGCCACAAATATACCCTTTTATATTTGTTTTACTTTAGTGAACTTTGTATTTGTGTGATTTATCTATGCTGCTAGGTACAGCAATAACTCACTCCATGTTATTTCTGTAAGAGTATATGAGAGAGAATGGCTATTCCATTGTAAAGGATCATATAATACTGGATTTTTTCTTAAAGCTGAACTGTTAGATGCTTTTCTTGCAGCCATTGCCTACATCTAAATTCCCACTTCTCAAGATCCATATTTGAAAAGGGCCAGTGGATGTCAGGCTTCTCTTCTAATTGATAGCAATACTCTCTCTTCTTGATAATGATAGCTAATGTTTATTGAATACTTACTGTATCTGGGCACTGTGTATTTCTTAGTTCAACAATTTTTTTTTTTTTTTTTTTTTTTTTTTTGTAGAGACGGGGTCTTACCATGTTGCCCAGGCTGGTTGTAAACTCCTGGCTTCAAGTGATCTCCCATCTTGGCCTCCCACAGCCCTGGGCTTATAGGCATGAGCCTTTGCACCTGGCCAATAATTTTTTATTACTTTATTTGTATTTACTTATTGACTTTTGTGACAGGGTCTTGCTCTGTCGCCCAGGCTGGAGTGCAATGGCACGATCTCAGCTCACTGCAACTTCTTTTCTAGTGATTCTTTTGCTTCAGCCACCTGAGTAGCTGGGATTACAGGTGCGCACCACCACGCCCAGCTACTTTTTGTATTTTTGGTAGAGAGGGGTTTTACCATGTTCGCCAGGCTGGTCTCGAACTCCTGACCTCAAGTGATCTGCCTGCCTCAGCCTCCCAAAGTGTTGGGATTACAGGAATGAGCCACCACTCCTGGCCTCAGTAATTTTTTTTGGTCGCCTGTGACGTGTCAGGCATTGTACTGGAGGTGGAGAATGCATTAGTGAGCCACACAGATGCAAGGCTCTGCCCTCTTGTACCTGACATTTTCATTAGAGCTTCTTGATAACCTTTTGAATAGATCCTACTATTATTTCTATTTTACAGATGAGGAAACTGAGGAACCAGAGAGGTTAAATCAGTTGCCCAGTGTCACACAGCCAGTAAGTGGCAGGACCAGGATTCCAGCCAGGTCTGTCTGATTGTAGAGCCTATGTATCAGTCATCTGCTGCTGCATAACAAATTACTTCAAAATGGAGTGACTTAACACTGATCATGTCTTATTGCTCAGTTTCTGTGGATCAGGGATTGACAGGGTAGAATGGGAATGGTTTCCCAGCCCAGGTATCAAACATCAGTGAGCAGAGTCTTCAGATGTCAGCCCCATAAGATCTGAAGACTCCCTCATCCATGTCTGATACCTGGGCTGGGAAAACTCACACAGCTAGGGGCTAGAACCATTTGGCATGTTTTTTTTTTTTTTTTTTTTTTTTTTTTGAAACAGAGTCTAACTCTGCTGCCCAGGCGGGAGTGCAGTAGCGTGATGTTGGCTCACTGCAATCTCTGCCTCCCAGGTTCAAGCAATTCTCCCGGCTCAGCCTCCCAAGCAGCTAGGACTACAGGCACGTGCCACTAAGCCCAACTAATTTTTGTATTTTTCAGTAGAGATGGGGTTTCACCATGTTGGTCAGGCTGGTCTCAAACTCCTGACTTCAAGTGATCTGCCCACCTTGGCCTCCCAAAGTGCTGGGATTACAGGCGTGAGGCATCTCTATCTCTAGAAGTCTCTTTAGGCCAGGCGTAGTGGCTTAGGCTTATAATCCCAGCACTTTGGGAAGCTGAGGTGGGAGGATGACCTGAGCCTAGGAGTTTGAAACCAACCTGGGCAACGTAGGGAGACCTCGTCTCTACAGAAAATAGGAAAAATGAGCCAGGTGTGGTGGCATGTGCTGTAGTCCCGGGTGCTCAGGCTGCTGAGGTGGGAGGATAGCTTGCATTCCAGCCTGGGTGACAGTGAGCTCCCCTCCCCCTAAAAAAAAAAATCTCTTTAGCGTGAGTCCGTCAGGATGGCCAGACCTGTTAAATGGAGACTCAGGGTTAAAAAGCGTATGTCCTAAGAGAGAGCTAGGAGGAAGTTATACTACCTGGACATCTAACCTCCAAAGCCATGCAATTACTTCCACGGCATTCTATGGTGAAGGTAATTACAGAAAACTGCCCAGATTCAAGGGGAGGGAACATAGACCCCGCCAGTCAGTGGAGGAATTTTAGTATCTATTTTGTAAGGAGAGCATGTATGGATGGTGTATGTCGTTGTGTGGCCATCTTTGGAAAAATACAATCTACCGTAGACTATATTCCTAACCTCAAAATGATAGCGTTAAGTTTTAAAAGTTTATTATGGGCTGGGCGCGGTGGCTCATGCCTGTAATCCCATCACTTTGGGAGGCTGAGGTGGGTGGATCAGTTGAGGTCAGGATATCGAGACCAGCCTGGCCAACACGGTGAAACCCCGTTTCTATTAAAAATACAAAAAGTTAGCTGGGCGTGGTGGTGCGCATGTAGTCCCAGCTACTCAAGAGGCTAAGGCAGGAGAATCGCTTGAACCCGGGAGGCGGAAGGTTGCAGTGAGCCGAGATCGCGCCACCGCACTCCAGCCTGAGTGACAGATCAAGACTCCGTCTCAAAAAAAAAAAGAAAAAAAAAAGTTTATTATGAAATTAATTTCTGTTCTTTAAAAAAAAAAAAAAAAGAATAGGCTGGGCGCAGTGGCTCTCGCCTATAATCCCATCACTTTGGGAGGCCGAGGTGGGTGGATCACCCGAGGTCAGGAGTTCGAGACCAGCCTGGCCAACGTGGTCAAACTCCATCTCTACAAAAATATAAAAATTAGTCCGGCATCATGGCGCGTGCTTGTAATCCCAGCTACTCGGGAGGCTGAGACAGGAGAATCGCTTGAACCTGGGAAGTGGAGTTTGCAGTGAGCCGAGATCACACCATTGCACTCCAGCCTGGGTGACAGAGCAAGACTCCATCTCAAAAAAAAAAAAAAAAAAAAAAGGATAGACTTACACAGTAAAAAGCAGAAGTTTCTATTCCCAACACACCTTTTCCAGACGTAGCGTAACGTGTGGCGGTATCTTTCCAGACACACCTAATCACATACAAGCGCGTATTTCCAAGTAACAATGGTGAGGGACCACTGTTGGAGGAGGTCCAGGGACACCGTGTTTCCACCCCCACCTTGTGCTCTTGATGGCACTGAAATGGTGCGCATAGGTATGTTGGGAGTGACTCTAACAGATTTTGTGCCAGCGTAATTTCTGAATAATTAGATGTATGATGAAATAGATTTCATAACCATGCCCGGCTAGTATTTGTGTTTTTAGTAGGGATGGGGTTTCACCATGTTGGTCAGACTGGTCTCAAATGAAATTATTAGATGTATGATGAAATAGATTTCTTAGTCACCAAGATGGCTCATTTTGGATTGTACTGAAAGTTTTTTCTTTTTTCCTTTCAGCTTGAAGGTTTATCTATACTGTTCACCTGTGACTAAGGAGTTGTTGTTAACGAGCCCGAAATACAGATTTTGGAAGAAACAAATTGTAAGTTTTATTTTCTTAATAACTTAATTTTTTTTAAGTGGGAAGTATTTTTAGAGGTAGATTGACAAAAACTTTGCCTCAGTTTGTCACATACTACAGTTATCCACATTAATTAGAATATTGAGTCTCTGGCCGGACATGGTGGCTTACACCTATAATCCCAGCACTTTGGGAGGCCTTGGCGGATGGATCACTTGAGGTCAGGAGTTCATGACCAGCCTGGCCAACATGGTGAAACCCTGTCTACTAAAAATACAAAATTTGGCCAGGTGTGGTGGCACACACTTGTAGTCCCAGCTACTTGGGAGGCTGAGGCAGGATAATTGCTTGAACCCAGGAAGCAATGGTTGCATTGAGCTGAGATCACGCCACTGCACTCCAGCCTGGGCAATAGAGTGGGACTCCATCTAAAATAAAAAATAAAAATAAAAATAAGTCTGTTGGCATTGAACAATATGGCAGAAGTCAACATTTGGTAGTTGTTGATATGTTTTCCTTGTTCCTCAAGAGTGAGATCTAGGTCTTAGTTTTGTTTGTTTAATCTCATTGACCCTCTTGCTAAGATGCATTTTAATATTTTCTATTTTTTGTTTTTGAGATAGAGTCTCGCTCTGCTGCCGAGGCTGGAGTGCAGTGGCTCAAACTCAGCTCTCTGCAACCTCTGCCTCCTGAGTTCAAGTGATTCTCCTGCCTCAGCCTCCCGAGTAGCTGGGACTACAGAATCCCACCACCATACCCAGCTAATATTTGTGTTTTTAGTAGGCAGGGGATTTCACCGTGTTGGTCAGGCAGGTCTCAAACTCCTGACTTCAGGTGATCCACCCACCTTGGTTCCACCCACTTGATTCCAAGTGGATCCACTTAGATCCACTCCCAAAGTGTCGGAATTACAGGTGTGAGCCACCATGCCTGGCCACATTTTAATATTTTAGAGTGTAAAGTGTTCATTAACATAATTATTAAATCCTTTTATTTAAATTGTGGGATAGAGTAAGAAAAATAAACATAAATTACAGGCTGTCATAAGGAAGAGATGACAGCTAGAAGAATACAGATAGAATGGGTAACTTTCGGTCTGGCAGAATAAAATGCACCTGTCCAATGTGAGGTAGTCAAGGGGAGGAAAAATGTCTGGTGCATAGAAAATGCAAAGAAGGCAGAAACACTCCAATTATATATGACTATATATAGGAAAGGATTTAATTGTACCTTTGGTCAGAAGACAAATTCTCAGTTTAAGTTAAAAAAATCAGACAAATCTGGCTGGGCCCAGTGGCTCACGCTTGTAATCCCAGCACTTTGGGAGGCCGAGGCGGGCAGCTCACCTGAGGTCAGATAGAGACCAGCCTGGCCAACAGGGCGAAACCCCGTGTCTACTAAAAATGCAAAAAATTGGGTGTGGTGGCGGTGCCTGTAATCCCAGCTCCTTGGGATGCTGAGGCAGGAGAATTGCTTGAACCTGGGAGGCGGAGGTTGCAATGAGCTGAGATCGTGCCACTACACTCCAGCCTGGGTGACAGAGTGAGATTCCATCTTCAAAAACAATCAAAAAAGTTAGACAAATTCATGAGTATTAGTCTATAAGAGACATAGATAAAACAGAAGGATAAATACAGGTTGAAATTTGAAATTTTGGGGGAAGAAGAAAAAATTACTAACCAATTAGAAGGCAAAAATGTCAGAGTGGCAGTTTTTAATATCAGAAAGTAGACTAGAAGGCAAAGAAAGACAAGGTTTGAAGAGGGTATCACTGTTAAAAGGAGCCATGGGTCACATGGACGTATGTGCAATTGACAAAATAGCGTCCAACTGAAGTAGAAACTGTGAGAAACTGTCACCCAGTGCTTGATCTGAGGAGAACCACAATGATTTAACAGAATGTGGGTTCATTATGTGGATTAGTTCTTAAATCATTGTGGGAGTTGGCAGAGCAGTTGGTCCCAGTGTCACAAAGAGTCTGTTCACTTTTTTTTTTTTTTTTCTTTTTTTGAGATAGTCTCACTCTGTCACAGGCTGGAGTGCAGAGGCGTGATCTCGGCTCACCGCAACCTCCGTCTAACCGGTTCAAGCAATTCTCCCTGCCTCCGCCTCCCTAGTAGCTGGGATTACAGGCCTGAACCACCACACCTGGCTAATTTTTGTATTTTTTAGTAGAGATGGGGTTTTGCCATGTTGGCGAGGCTGGTCTTGTACTCCTGCCCTCAGGTGATCCTCCCGCCTCGGCCACCCAAGTGCTGGGATTACAGGTGTGAGCCACTGTGCCGGGCTTCTGTTTGCTCTTAAGCTGCTTACAGCCAGTGCCTCCCTCCTACCCACATTTGGGCAAGCTGACAAAAAGGCCCATGCCTGCCTTAGCACTAAGGCGAAGTTCAAACCAGGCATGTCCAGGCCCAACCCGCACCAAAGTGGAAACCAGGGCTACTTGCTCCTACTCTCTCTTAAGCCACAGGAAACACTTCTGTCCCCAGCTCAGGGACTGCACTGCCCTCCCCGAAAGTCCTGTGATGTGACTGAAGTTTTCTTCTCATTCTCTGTCGTGTGTGTGCTTGCGTGTGTGTATGTGCATGCGTGTGTGAGTATGCACACATAGTGTGTGCACGTGTGTTTGTGTGCATGACATCATCCACCTCCACATCTGACCTTTGATTGGGAAGGGGATTTGTCCTCCCTCTGCAGAGCAGTCACAACAGCAGGGTTGTTCCTGTTGTCTCTGGCATTCAGCTTGAAGTTAATACAGGTCAGCCCGGCCAGCAGTCAGGAAGAAAAGCTGGAAGAGAAGTGGAGGGGAACAGAGACAAACTGGAAGGCAGAATGGCCCACTAGAGCCCAGCAGGACAGACTGAAACCCACTTCTGTCTCTCACTTCCTCTGGCCTCAATAGTGCTGGTCTCCCACTTTGGCTCTGAAGCACATGCACCTGCCCCAGGATTCGGAGGAGCTGCACACAGGCACCCAGCAGAAGCTGATGTTGCTGCGGCCCTGCCCCAGACTCTGAGTTAAGCCAGAAGGTCAATGTTCAGGAGCTGTTACCATTTCTGGTGCCCTTCAGAGCATTAAAAAAACCCTACTTGTTCACATCTGCCTTCTGAATGTTTACTGTGGGCAACAACATGGAAAGGGGTTCTAGGAAACAGTTCCAGCTTAGGTGAGTTGACATAGTACAAACAAGGCCACCGCAGAATCAGGGCAAGAAATAGGAAATCAACAATTGTCACTGAAGAGCTTAACATGCCCCTCCCAGATGCTGAAAGAAGGAGGCAGGAAACAAGATGCAGAAAATGTGTAAATGTGGACTAATGAACAGAACTTTAAACCCAAGGAAGAAAATAGTATTTTGGGGGGTGCTCATGACATTTACAAAAACTAACCATGTACTGCATCACAAAAGAAGGCAATGATGTTGGAGATCAGAAACAAAGGGACAGCTAAAATCTTCCCATACACGTGGAAACTAAATGCATACAATAACTGACCCTTTGGTTAAAAGGGAAATTGTACGATAAAGAAAACATACAATATGTAGAACTGATATGGCTAGGCTTGGGGGCTCACATGTGTAGTCCTAGCACTTCGGGAGGCCAAGGTGGGACAATTGTGTGAGTCCGGGAGTTCGAAACCAGCCTGGGCAATACCGCAAAACCCCATGTCTACAAAAAAACCTTAAAAATTAGCCTGGTATTGTAGAGTGTGCCTGTAGTCCCAGCCACTCAGAAGGCTGAGGCAGAAAAATCACTTGAGCCCCGAAGTTTGAGGCTATAGTGAGCCGTGATTGCGCCACTGCACTCCAGGCTGGCTAACACAGTGAGAGCCTGTCTCAAAAAAAATAAATAAATAAAGGAGCTGATGGACAATGGAAACGTGGCATGTCAGAATGTGTGGAACATAGCTAAATTTGTCCTTGAAGGGAAATTGATAGCATTAAATGGGTATATTAGAAAAGAGGATGGGCTCAGTGGCTCACACCTGTAATTGCAGCACTTTGGGAGGCTGAGGTGGAAGGATCACCTGAGGTCAGGAGTTCGAGACCAGTCTGGCCAATATGGTGAAACCCCATCTCTGCTACAAAACATTAGCCAGGCATGGTGGCGGGTGCCTGTAGTCCCAGCTGCTCAGGAGGGTGAGGCAGGAGAATTGCTTGAACCTGGGAGGCAGAGGTTGCAGCAAGCTGAGATCGTGCCACTGCGCCCCAGCCTGGGCAACAGAGCGAGACCCTATCTCAAAAATAATAAATGGGGAAAAACCCATTTCATACATGAAAATGTAAGAATCCTCATAAAGACAGTAACTGAATCTAGCAGTGTTAAATAGTACATCATGAATAAGATGTTTCATTCCAGAAATGCAAAAATACTTTAACACCCAAACCTTAGACACTGTAAGTTTTAGGACATTAGTGGACTGAAAAGATGAAAAATCACATTGATCTATACATCAGATACTTACTGAATGCTTCCTATGTGCTAGTCTCTGTTTTGATGGCAGGGGGAAATGTACCAGGGAGCATTCTGCATCACTTAGAACCAGTGCATGAGGCCGGGTGTGGTGGCTCACGCCTGTAATCCCAGCACTTTGGAAAGCTGAGGCAGGTGATCCTGAGGTTAGGAGTTGGAGACCAGCCTGGCCAACATGTCAAAATCCTGTCTCTACTAAAAATACAAAAAACTCAGCCTTGCGTAGTAGCGGGCCCTGTCATCCCAGCTACTTGGGAGGCTGAGGCAGGAGAATCGCATGAACCCAGGAGGCGGTGGTTGCAGTGAGCCGATACCACACCACTGCGCTCCAGCCTGGGTGACAGAGTGAGAATCCTTCTGAGAAAAAAAAAAAAAAGAACCAGTGTATGAAGCATCCATGTCACAGACCCATCCAGACTGTGTTCTGAGGCACAAAAGTTAGGACACGTGACCACGTTTTTACAAAGACTCAAAAGTCAGAGAGGAATGGGAGTGGTAGGGATGGGGAGATGAAGGAGGAAAAATGAATTCATGGAAACAGAATTGTGTCAGGGGATTATATGCATTTACGAGGCATTTATTCTGTATTGCCAAATCTCCCTCAAGACAGGTATTATTTTCTTTACAATTTTTTCTAACTGTTAAAATATTTATTACGATGTAATGGGAATTGTTTATATAGAGAGTCTGAAACTTCTCTTTGCCCCGTTTCTGTGTTTCAGACAGCAAAGGCATATAAAGCCATGAAAAACTGCTATATACATGGTCTCTTATTTTATTTTTATAGATATCTATTGAAATTGAGACTCCTACCCAGATATCTTTAGTGGATGAAGCATCAGGAGAGGTAACTAAATATTAAATATTGATTCCTTTAAACTAGTGCTAAAATGATGGTTTATCTTTCTCTTTGATTTTGTAGTCAGTTGCTCCACCCCTCAGCTATACCCTCAATCTTTCTCTTTGATTTTGAATGCTCATTTAACCATAAATAAAAATCTAGTAATTGAGTGGGGTTTTAGGGGCAAAAAAATCCCTTTGTGATTGTGTAAGTCCATTTGGGCTGCACTCACAAAACTACCATAGACTGAGTGGCTTATGCAATAGACACTTGTTGCTTAGGGTTCTAGAGACTGGAAATCCAAGATCCAGTCTCCAGCAGATTTCATGTCTGGTGAGGGCCCACTTCCTGGTTCTTTTTTTTTTTTTGAGACGGAGTCTCACTCCGTCACCCAGGCTGGAATGCAGTGGTGTGATCTTGGCTCACTGCAACCTCCACCTCCTGGGTTCAAGCGATTCTCCTGCCTCAGCCTCTCTAGTAGCTGGGATTACAGGCGCCTGCCACCACGACCAGAGCCCAGCTAATTATTGTATTTTTAGTAGAGAGGGGGTTTACCATGTTGGTCAGACTTGTCTTGAACTCCTGACCTCAAGTGATCCGCCTGCCTTGGGCTCCCAAAGTGCTGGGGTGACAGGCGTGAGTCACTGTGCCTGGCCACTTCCTGGTTCTTACATGCTGTCTTTTTCCCTGTGTCCTCCCATAGTAAAGGGGCAAACAAGCTCCCCTGGGTGTCTTATAAAGGCACTGATGTCACTCACAAGGCTTCTATGCCCAACAACTAATCACCTCCCAAAGGCCTCCTAATAAAACCACTTTGGGGGTTAGGATTTCAACATAGGGATTTTGGGGAGGGACACGAACATTTAGTCGTTAACAGTGATGTATTTATTTCCCATGTTGTAAAGGATTGGGCATGGCTTATTTTTTCTTCCTTATTACATGCTAATGATGGGAACCCTGGTGTTGATATTACTACATGATGTTATTGTCACATTTACTGAGTTTTATAATATTCAGAATTTAAAATGGTGATTAATATTTTTGCATCAAATTCATGGATATTGTACTTTTTTCTGAACTCTTATTCAGAAAAGGGGCACTGCCAAGTGGAAAAAATTTATTTTTCATCATTAAATTTTGAAGTAGTACTTTTGTGAATGTATGGTTTTAATAAGTAGGACTATAGACATACACCCCCCATTTTTTTAACCTTTACAGCTGGTAGGTATTTTCCTATTTTGGTTAATATTGGTTCTGTAGCTTGATTATAGCACACTGCTTTGCCATGTTTAACTGTGAGGGTGTCTTGTGTTGTTTGAATGTGATCTGAACAGAAACTGAGCTTTTCAGATGTTTCTTCTTTGGAGATCAGACAGTTGAAGTATTCTTCCCATCAAATTTTCCTGAGGGAGGATTACAGAGCCAGTTTAGGGAGAATTAAAAAGGAAAAAAAAAAATAGGTGAACCATTGTAAATGCCATCCTGGACTCTGCCAACTGCTTTTCCGGGGAATAGTGTCATGGTGTGTGGCCTTGTCACATCAGGGATATTGGTGAAAGGCATTCCCTGAGCTGAGGGTCGACAGCAGGCTGACTTTTGAGCAGTCTTGCCTCCACTTTGAGTTTTTATGTTTCTTCCTGTGTGCCATGACTTTTGTGCTTTGTTTATCCAGCTCCAACCAGGGGGAGACCCATTTGAAAGGGTCCTCCAGAATGAATGGAGACTTCCATGAGGAGTCACTGTCACTGAGCAGTGACCTGGTGTGTGCAGAGCTCTCCCCACTTACTGATGGCTGGAGAGGCAGTAGTGCCTGCAGGTCTTGCCCTTGCCGAACACTATGATGTGCAGTGTGTATCAGGACCAGGCCTGATCCAGGCTTTAATCTTTTTTTCTTTTTTCCTTTTTTTTTGAGACTGAGCCTCACTCTGTCGCCCAGGCTGGAGTGCAGTAGGGTCATCTTGGTTCACTGCAATCTCCACCTCCTGGGTTCAAGCAATTCTCTTGCCTCAGCTTCCTGAGTAGCTGGGGATTACAGGTGCCCACCACCACGCCCGGCTAATTTTTGTATTTTTAGTAGACACAGGGTTTCACCATGTTGGCCAGACTGGTCTCGAACTGCTGACCTCAAGGGATTCGCTCACCTCAGCCTCCCAAAGTGCTGGAATTACAGGTGTGAGCCACTGCACTTGACTGAGGCTTTAAAAATTGTTAAATAGTGGCCAGGCATGGTAGCTCTCACCTGTAATCCCAGCACTTTGGGAGGCCGAGGCAGATGTATCACTTGAGGTCAAGAGTTCAAGACTAGCCTGGCGAACATGGTGAAACCCCATCTCTACTAAAAATACAAAAAATTAGCCAGGCGTGATGGCAGGCGCCTGTAATCCCAGCTACTGGGGAGGCTGAGGCAGGAGAATTGCTTGAACCCAGCAGGCAGAGGTTGCAGTGAGCCAAGATCATGCCATTGCACTCCAGCCTGGGCAACAGAGTGAGACTCCATCTCAAAAAAAAAAAAAAAAAAAAAAAATTAAATAGCTTTATTGAGATAGAAATCAAGTCACAGACTTGTGTATCCATCACCACAATCAATTTCAGAATATTTTCAGCACCCCAAGGGAAAAAGCCTTTACCGATTGCAATCCCTCCCTATTCTCTCCTTCCCCAACCCCCTGGCAACCACTACTGTATTGGACTCTCTGTCTCCATGGGTTCACCTTGGATACATTCTGGATATCATTCTGGATATTTCATATGAGTGGAATCATACAACATGTGTTCATTTCTTATCTGGCTTCTTTCACTGAAGATGTTTTCAAGGGTCATCCATGTTGTAGCATGTGTCAGTTCTTTTTATGGCCAAATAATATTTCATTATATGGCTAGACCACATTTTCCTGATTCATGCATCATTTGATAGACATTTGAACTGGTTCCACCTTTTGGCTAGTATGAAGAATGCTGCTGTGCTAGCTGGGCATGGCAGTGCCCGCCTGTAGTCCCAGCTATTTGGGAGGCTGAGGTAGGAGAATGGCTTGAACCCAGGAATCTTGATCGCATCACTGCCCTCCAGAGTAGGTGACAGAGCCAGACTCCGTCTCCCCCAACCAAAAAAAAAAAAAAAAAAAAAAAAAAAGAATGCTGCTGTGAACAGTCAGGCACACATTTTTTGTAGCCATCGGTTTTCACTTACCTTGGTGGCACAACCCTGTAGTCCCAGCTACTGGGGAGGCTGAGGCAGAGAATTGCTTGATCCCAGGTGGCGGAGGTTGCAGTCAGCCAAGTTTGCACCACTGCATTCCAGCCTGGGGGACAGAGCAAGACTCTTGTCTCAAAATAAAAGTAAATAAATAAAGAAATAAATAAATGGAAGTCTTCAGCAGCTGTTTCCCCAGTGACCTTGTATTTTATCATCACTTGTATTTCTCTCACCATGAGCAAGAATGATCTCAACATATAATTGAAAGTGCTAACATATCACAAGGAACATCTATTACAAACTGGGTAGCATCTCCATTCTGTTATTTTCTACCCGAGGGAAGAGGAAACAGCTGAGTGCCTGGTGTGGTTCAAATTACTGTGGGATTCCATTACCATTGTATTGTAATGGATATGTTTGCAGGAAGCATTTACTATGCATCTCACATATATTTGCTTTATTGGGATTTTATATGAGACTCAAAAGTCACTGGGATATGTTTCTTTTTCAGGTTTTTATTTCAGGGCAATAATGGAGCTATCTTGTACACAGGAGAATTCAGATTGGTGCAAGGAGAAGCTGCTAGAATGGAGCTTCTGTACTCCGGGGGCAGGTACTGGGCTTCGTATAGGTGTTTTTTTGTTTGTTTGTTTGTTTGTTTGTTTGTTTGTTTGTTTGTTTGTTTGTTTTGTGAAATGGAGTGTTGCTCTGTCGCCCAGGCTGGAGGGCAGTGATGCAATCTTGGCTCACTGCAATCTCTGCCTCCAGAGTTCAAGTGATTCTCCTGCCTCAGCCTCCCAAGTAGCTGGGATAACAGGTGTGTGCCACCACACTCAGCTAATTTTGTATTATTAGTAGAGATGGGGTTTTGCCATGTTGGCCAGGCTGGTCTTGAACTCCTGACCTCAGGTGATCTGCCGGCCTTGGCCTCTCAAATTGCTGGGATTACAGGCATGAGCCACTGTGCCTGGCCCGTTGTACAGTTCTTGTGTGTATGACTGAATAAAGTTTTATTGTTCTGGCCATAAACAGAACAATATTGTTCTGGCCATAAACAGGTGTGGTGGCTAATGCCTGTAATCCCAGCAGTTTGGGAGGCCGAGGTGGGTGGATCATTTGAGGCCAGGAGTTCGAGACCAGACTGGTCAACATGGTGAAACCCTGTCTCTACTAAAAAATACAAAAATTAGCAAGGTGTGGTGGTGCACACCTGTGATCCCAGATACTTGGGAGGCTGAGGCAGGAGAATTGCTTGAACCCGGGAGGTGGAGGAGGTGGCAGTGAGCAGACATTGCACTTCAGCCTGGGCAACAGAGCGAAACTCCATCTCAAAAAACAAAAAAAGTTACACATAATTTATATCACATTGGATGGCTAACATCAATTTTTTTCTTCTTTTCAGAGTCAAAGACATCCAAAGTGTATATTTAGATACTATGTTGTGTGATCCAAGATTTTACCAAATTCCAAGTCGGGTAAGTCTGCCTGGAGGAACAGGGTTATCATCTGGGTGTGCCCGTGGTTTTAGTAGGAAGTTTGTAGGGTGACAGGTCATATCCTAACTGTCCCCAAAGGTGTGAGTACCTGGGACTGTTGGGAAGCAAAAGGCTATGTGCGGCTCTCCACCTGTTAAATGTCTCTTTAAAATCCTGTCTAGGAGGAGTGTTTAAGTGGAGTCTTAGAGCTGGTTCAAAGCTGGATCACTCGGAGCCTGTACCATGTTGTGTGGCTGAACTGCAAAGCGGCTTATGGCTATGGATATTTGTTCACCAACCTTAGTGAAGAATTAGGAGTCCAGGTATGGTGACTGTTCATTCTTTTTTTTTTTTTTTTCTTTTTTTGAGAGGGAGTCTTGCTATGTCACCCAGGCTAGAGTGCAGTGATGCGATCTTGGCTCACTGCAGCCTCCACCTCCCGGGTTCAAGCAATTCTCCTGGCTCAGCCTCCTGAGTAGCTGGGATTACAGGTGTGAGCCACCATGCCCGGCTAATTTTTGTATTTTTATTAGAGACAAGGTTTCGCCATGTTGGCCAGGCTAATCTTGAACTCCTGACCTCAAGCTATCTGCCTGCCTCGGCCTCCCAGAGTGCTGGGATTATAGGCATGAGCCACTGCTCCCAGCATATTCATTCTTTTCTCTTGTTCCCTTCCATCCTCCCAGCTCACCTTTCCTCCCCCTCCTCGCCTGCTAAATAACTGCAGACAGGGACAGATGGAAGCACCCTATCAAGATGTGTCTGCAGCAGATGTTGGTGGGCCCTCTGAAGGAATATATCATCTTAGTTCAGTCACATCCTCCTGGGAGAAAATTGACAGAAGCCCAAATGGCTTACAAGAGCCTTCAGTGAAATGCCCCATAGACAAAGTATTTTTCCCAAACTTTGGGTCGTGAAATAAATTTAGCGATTGTGACCAGCATTGAAAATAAATTTGAACAAGGAAATATGGGAGTGGATTATTTGCAGTACATGCTCCTCTGTTGCATGTCATGTATGTGCCTTAAAGATGATTCTTGATTTTTTATTTTGTTTTATTTTACTTTTGAGACTGTCTTGCTCTGTCACCCAGGCTGGAGTGCAGCAGTGGCATGGTCTCGGTTCACTGCAACCTCTGCCTCCTGGGTTCAAGTGATTCTCTTGCTTCAGCCTCTGAAGTAGCTCAGATTACAGGCCTGAGCCACCACACCTGGCTAATTTTTGTATTTTTAGTAGAGATGGGGCTTCAGCATGTTTGTCAGGCTGGTCTCGAACTCCTGACCTCAAGTGATCCACTGGCCTCTGCCTCCCAAAGTGCTGGAAATACAGGCATGAGCCATGGCGCCTGGCTGAGGGTAGATGATTCTTGATTATTTTTGTCTGTGTGGATTACTGCTTTATTCCCAGCATTTAGAATAAAGCTCGACACACAGTAGGTGTACAAGAACATTAATTGAATTTCCCTTGAAGGACTGAAGGACAATATTAACATCATTAAATGACATCCCTGAGCCGAGTCTCTGTAATTTTTCACAGCCGTCAGTGATGGCAGCGATCCTGGCCAGTCAGCCTTGTGCCTCTTGACATGCTGGCAGAATACCAGAGTGCACTGAAATAGCCAAAAACTGCTTTTTAAGAAAGAAGAGAGGGTGAATTCACCAACTGGGTGTTTTGCCCTGAGTAATTAACCTTGAACAATTTATAGGAAATACAGTTCAAATAATTTGTCTGTACATATTATTTTCCTTAGATTCATGTCAATAAGCTAGACATGTTTAGGAACATGCCTGAGATCCTTCATCATCTCACAACAGACCACAACACTCAGATCCATGCATGCTGGCACCCCGAGGTACATGTGTGAGTGGCTCGAGACCTCCAGAAGTTTCCCACCAGAGACCTAGGCTGCGTGTTGCTCTGGTAGGTTGATGAGCTTTGGTTGGGACACCCCATGGCAGTCGGCTGCACCAAGGGAATGGATTGTCCTACGCCCACACCTGGAGGACTGTGGGTATAAGGTGTCCAAGAAAAAAGCTCAGATCTGCTGACAGCAGGTATGTTCCTTGGGATTTACTATCCGACAGGGGGAACACAGCCTGGTATCAGAAACAAAGCAGGTCATTTGCCATCGAGCAGAGCCTAAGAGCAGAAGGCAGGTGAGAGAGTTCTTAGGAGCTGTGGGGTTTTGTAGACTGTGGATCTCAAACTGCAGTGTTAGCTAAGCCTTTGTTTGAAGTCACAAAAGGGGCGGGACCGGGAACCTTTTGAATGGGGATCCCAACAATAGCAAGTCTTTCATGAGTTAAAGGAGAAACTTATGTCAGCCCCAGCCCTGGGGCTACCCGATCTAAGAAAGCCTTTTACATCTTAAGTGTCAGAGAGAGAGAAAAGATGGCAGCGGACTTTGAACCCAAACTGTGGGGCCCTGGCCGAGGCCGGTGGCCTACCTCTCTAAACAACTAGATGGGGTCTCTAAAGGATGGCCCCTGTGTTTGAGGGCCTTGGCAGCAACTTCCCTGCTAGTACAAGAAGCAAATAAGCTGACTCTTGGGTAGAACCTGAACAGAAAAGGCCCCCCATGCTGTGGTGACTTTAATGAATACTAAAGGACATGATTGGCTAACGAATGCTAGACTCACCAGGTACCGAAGTTTGCTCTGTGAAAATCCCCATATAACCACTGAAGTTTATAACACCCTACACCCCGCCACCTTGCTCCCACTATCAGAGAGCCCTGTGGAGCATGATTGTGTAGAAGTGTTGGACTCAGTTGACTCTAGCAGACCTGACCTCTGGGTCCAGCCTTGGGCATCAGTAGACTGGGAACTATAGGTGGACGGGAGGAGCTTCATCATCCCACAAGGAGAGGTGCAGGGTATGCAGTGGTAACCCTGGGCACTGTTGTTGAAGCCAGAACGTTTCCCCAGACCACTTCAGCCCAGAAAGCTGAACTCATTGCTTTCATTCCGGCCTTAGAACTCAGTGAGGGTGAGACTGTCAACATTTACACTGATTCTCGGTATGTCTTTTTAACCCTTCAAGTGCATGCAGCATGATGGAAAGAAAAGGGCCTATTGAACTCTGGGGGAAAAGACAGAAAATATCAACAAGAAATCTTGCAATGATTAGAAGCAGTATGGAAACCCCACAAGGTGGCAGTTAGGCATTGCAGAGGACACCAGCGAGCTTCCACCTTGCTGGGTTTGGGGAATCCCCGCGCTGACTCAGAGGTTTGAAAAGCAGCATCTGCCCCCTTCTGGGCATCAGTGCTCCCTCAAGCACCTAATCTTGGACCTGCTTCTTCTAAAGAAAAGGACTTTCTCCAGGTAGTGGGAAGGACAAGTGATGAAGGAAGGATGGACTCGGTTACCAGAAGGGAGAGTAGCTGTGCCACAGCTGCTAGGAGCTGCAGTTGTACTGGCTGTGCAAGAAACCACCCATCGAGGTCAGGAGTCACTGGAAAAGTTGTTGGGCAGGTATTTCTACATCTCGCCTTTGTCAGCCCTTGCCAAAACGGTGAGGCAATGGTGTGTTACCTGCCGACAGCATGATGCGAGGCAAGGTCTAGCTGTTCCGCCCGGCATACGAGCTTATGCAGCGACCCCCTTTGAAGGTCTCTAGGTGGACTTCACAGAGACGCCAAAGTGTGGAGGTAATAAGTATATACTAGTTCTTGGGCGTACCTACTCTGGGTGGGTGGAGACCTATCCAACACGAACTGAGAAAGCTCGTGAAGTAACCCCTGTGCTTCTTCGAGATGTGATTCCTAGATTTCGACCGCCCTTACGGATTGGCTCAGACAATGGGCCTGCGTTTTTGGCTGCCTTGGTACAGAAGACGACAAAGGAATTGGGGATCACACGGAAACTGCATGCGGCCTCCCGGCCTCAGAGTTCCGGAAAGGTGGAGCGGATGAATCGAACTATCAAAAATAGTACTATTGTCTTCCCCGCTGGATATTTAAAACAACACTACATGGGGTGTCAAACCACCTGCTAAATTTGAGAGAATATTATCCTCTTTCTCCCTCCCCTGGCCCCGGATATTAGAGACAATAACACAGGGATGATGTACACCCACTGCTTTATTGGAAGTAGTATCATCCTCTCCCTTCTTGGATATTAGGAACAATATCACACTGTGCATGTAGGCCTGTCGTGAAATTCAATGGAATGTCATCCTGCGCCTCCCTGGATATGACAAAAAATATCATGGGGGATGTACAACTTCTGAGATACTGGGAGTGATACCACCCTCTCCCCTCTGGAAGTTGGGGTCAATATCACAGGGGTAGTGTACAGCCTCTGGGATGTTGGGACTAATATCATCCTCCCGCCCACTGGATATTAAAAACCATAGCACAAGGGTCGTGTACAGACACTTCGATATTGCTATGAATACCATCCTCTCCCTCTTTGGATATTCGGTGCCATATTTCAGGTGGGGTATACACCACCTACAATATTGGCAGTAAGATGATTTTCTCCCCCGCTGGATATCAGAAACAATATCACACGGGGTTGTGAACAACCCCTGCGATATTTGGAGTAATATCATCGTCTCCCCTCACGATTACGAAGAACAATATCGTAGGGGTGGGGGATGTACACCCCCTTTCATATTTGATATCATCCTCTTCCCCCATGGATATTAGGAACAATATCAGGAAGGGATGTACAGACCCTGCGACCTTTGCTGTCATAGAATTGTCTCTGCCCCAGATATTAGGAAAAAATGTCACTGGGGATGTGAACAGCCCTGCGATATTGAGAGTAGTATCATCCTGTCCCCCCTTGCATATTGGGAACAACATCACAGGTGGGCTGTACTGCCTCTGTGATATTGGGAGTGAAATTTTCCTCTCTTCCCCTGGACATTAGGAAGGGTATCAGAAGGGGAGGGTGTACATTCCCTGCGATATTCAACATAAGCTTATCCTCTGCCTCCCAGGGTATTCAGAACAATATTACAGGAGGGGTGTACACCCTCTGCGATATTGAGAGTCACATCATCGTCTTTCGCTCTGGATGTTAGGAACAATATCACAGGGTTTTGTACACCACCTGCGATATTGGGAGTCATATCATCCTCTCTCCCTGTGGATATTAGGAAGAGTATCACAGGGCTCTGGAAACCCCCTGCGGTACTGGGAGTAATATCATCCTCTCTCCCTCTGAATATACGAAGATTTTCCCAAGGGTTTGTACACCCCCTGCTATATTGGGAGTAAGATCATCCTCTCCACCCAGGAAATGACTAACAAGGTCATGGGGGCGTGTGCTTCACCTGCGATATTGGCAGTAATGTCGTCCTCCCGAAACCTGGATGTTAGCAATGAGATCACAGAGGGGGTGTACACACCCTGCGACATTGGAAGTAATAGGATCCTCTCCCCACCTGGATACTGGGAAAGATACCACAGCGCGGGTATACGTTTCCTACGCTGTTGGGAGTAATATCCTTCTTTTCCTTTCTGGATATTAGGAAGAATATCAGAAGGGTACTGTACAATTACTTCGATATTGGGAGTAATATCATCTTCTATTTTGCTGGATATTGGGCACAAAACACAAAAGGTTGTACAACCCCTGCGATATTGGGAGTAATAACATACTCTCCTTCCCTGGATGTTAGAAAACAATATCATCAGGGCTGAACACCCCCCGAGATAATGGGAGTCATGTTTACTCTTTCACAGGCCATTTGGAACAATATCACAGGGGACGTTTACAAACAGGGGTGGTATACACCCCCTGTGATATTGGGAGTAACATCATTCTCTCCACCTCAGGATATTAAGAACAATATCCCGGCGGGAGGTGGTACACCCCAGTGATATTGCGAATAATGTCATCCTCTCCTTCCCTGGAAATTAGGAACAATATCACAGGGGGGTGTACACCTGTGATATTGGAAGCAATATCATCCTCTCACCCGCGGGATATTAGAAAAAAATATCACAGTGTACACCCACTGTGATATGAGGAGTAATATCTTCCTAGGATATTACGAATAATTTCACAGTCTGTACACACATGGTGTACATTCACTGTGATATTAGGAGTAATATCTACCTAGTAGATAACAAGTAACATCGCAGGGTGTACAGCCACTTTGATATTTGCTGTAATATTTTTTAAAGTTGTTACAAATAAGATCACAGGGTGTACCAACATGGTGTACACTCACTGTGATATCAGGAGTCGTATCTGTGTAATATATTATGAATAATATCACAGGGTGTACACCCACTGTATTATTAGGAGTAAGATCTCTGTAGGATATTACAATTAAGATCACAGGGTGTAGAACCACCGTGATATTAGGAGCAATATCTTTCTAGGATATTACAAATAATATCACAGGGTGTACACCCACTCTACTGTCAGGAGCAATATCTCCCTAGGATATCAAAAATCCTATCACAGGGTGTCCAATCTCTGCCTTCCATGTTCTAAGGGATTCTCCTTCTTCAGCCTCCCGAGTAGCTAGGGTTACCCGCCACCACGCCTGGCTATTTTTTTTTTTTTTTTTTTTTTTTTCACTGGAGACGGGGTTTCACCACATTGGCCAGGCTGGTCTGGAACTCTTGACCTCAGGTGATCAGCCCGTCTCGACCTCCCAAAGTGCTGGGATTACAGGCGTGAGCTACCGCGCCCGGCCCATGCTGTATCCTTATCTGTCGTCTATTGTTGTTTCTTTAGGAGCCCAGAAATAACTTCCCACCTATATGTTCAAATGATTTTTCACATGAGTGCTAAGAAACCTCATTGGTGGAAAAGCAGCCTTTTCAAGAAATGGTGTTGGAGAAACTTGATTTCCACATGCAGAAGAATGAAGGTGGACCCTAAGTCACACCAGGTGCAAAAATTAACACAAACTGGATCAGAGACCTCACCTCAAGCGCTAAAAGTATCATATGCCTAAAGGAAAACATTGGCCACGCTTTCGTGACATCAGATTGGGCAATGTTCTCTGGAATATGACACCAAAAGCATAGGCAACAAAAGAAAATTAGATTCCTTGGATTACATCTAAATGACAGACACTTTTGTGCAGCAAAAAACACTGCAAACTGGGTGAAAAGATAACCCATGTATTAGGAAAAATATTTGCAAAGCATATATCTGAAAAGAGGTTGATATCCATCATATATAAAGAACAGCTAGAACTAAACAACAAGAAACCCAAAGCATCCCATCAACAATGGTCAGAAGACTCGAGTAGACGTGTTCCTAAAGAAGATATAGCAATGGCCAATAAGCATCTAAAATCATGTTCAAAATCACTCATCGTAGGGAAGCGCAAATCAAACCAAGAATGTGTTAACAAACATTAGGATGGATGTGATAAACAAACAGGCATTGGCGAGACTAAAGGGAAATAGGAATGCTCGAATCTGATCGGAGGGAATGTAAAACCGTGAAGGAACGGGGAAAATAGTATGGCGTGTACTGGAAAAATTAGAAACAGAATGATCAGATGTTCCCGCAGTTGCATTTGTGGGTACCCACCAAAAGGAATTAGAAGCCAGGAGTGGAAGACAGATTTGTGTACACCCATATTCATAGCAGCATTATTCACAACAGCCAAAATGTGGAAGCAACCCAAGGGTTCGTGGACAGATGAATGAAAAAGCACACTGCAGTTCCTTCATACAATGGAAGACTATTCAGCCTTCAAAAGGCAGGCACTTCTGGCCGGTGCGGTGGCTCACGCCTGTAATCGCAGCGTCTTGGAAGACCGAGGTGGGCAGATCACCTGAGGTCAGGAATTCAAGACCAACCTGGCCATCTTGGTGAAACCCTGTCTCTACTGAAAATGCAAAGAATGAGATGAGCGTGGTGGCGTGTGCCTATAGTCCCAGCTACTCGGGAGGCTGAGGCACAAGAATAGCTGGAACCCGGGAAGCGGAGGTTGCAGTGAGCTTAGATTGTGCCACTGCACTCCAGCCTGTGAGACAGAGTGAGACTCCATGGAAACACAAAACAAAACAAAATCAAAAGAACAAACACAAAACAAAACAAAACAAAAAAACAGAGAGACACTTCTGAAGCAGGCTGCAACGTGGATGAACCTTGAAGACATTATCGTCAGTGAAATAAATAAATCCCAAAAGGATAAACAGGCCAAGATTCAGTGGCTCGCACCTGTAACCTCAGCACTTTGGGAGGCTGAGCCAGGCGGATCACTTCAGGTCCGGAGTTCGAGACCAGCCTGGCCAATATGATGAAAGCTCGTCTCTATTAAAAATACAAAAATTAGCTGGGCGTGGTGGCGCACGCCTGTAATCCCAGCTATTCAGGAGACTGAGACACAAGAATCGCTTGGACCCACGATGTGGAGGTTGCAGTGAGGTGACATCATGCCACTGCACTCCAGCCTGGGTGACAGAGAAAGACTCTGTCTCCAAAACAAAAACATTAAACACGGTATGATTCCACTTTTCTAGGAACTGTCTAGAGTAGTTAAACTCATAGAGTTGCAAACTAGAAAGGTGGCCCCCAGGGGCGGGCGAGAAAGAGGAGTGGAGATCTTGGTGAATGGGTGGAATTTCCATTTTGAAAGATAAAACTGTTCCGGAGACGATGACGGTGATGGTTGCTAAACAGTGTGAACGTACTTAATGTCATGAAACTGTAAACTGTAAAAGCGTGGAAACTGTAAGTGTTTATACTGGCCATTCTATATGAACTAATATATATTTTAATTTTTAATATTTTACGTGGTAAATTTTCCCATAATAAAAGATGAAAATTAAAGCAATTGGATGTTTAAAAAGAAAAGAAAGAAGCGAAGAATACCCACCAGCTTTCTCCTGATTAGAGGAAGAGCCCCAAAACTTCTACGGACACTCACTTTTCTCTTCTTGCATTATTATGAGGACATCCTTAGAGGTTGGGGAACTTGGGTGACTTTGGCTAATGAGGAGCTCTGTGCCTTGAGCCCCCCAGGCCACAGAATAGTAAATAGTCAGTCTGTGCCTCCAGCCCTGCAGTGTGAGGATCCAGTCCTGTGGGCTCCACTCCCGTCACCTGTATCAGGGGGCTCACGTCTCACACTGTCTTCCTGTCAGCCTTGAGAACGGAGTCTGAGCCTCCATAGTGCACCACACAGGGAGGACAGTGGACCTGTTCTCCGTGGTCATGGCCCAGCAGAGGGGAAGGGCAGTTC
Source organism: Pan paniscus (assembly GCF_029289425.2). Classification (NCBI taxonomy): domain Eukaryota; kingdom Metazoa; phylum Chordata; class Mammalia; order Primates; family Hominidae; genus Pan; species Pan paniscus. The sequence goes on from NC_073256.2 coordinate 22,150,902, forward strand.
AGTGAGTGTAGGGAAAAGAAAGAGAGATCAGACTCTTACTATGTCTATGTAGAAAGGAAAGACATAAGAGACTCCATTTGGACAAAGACCTGTACTTTCAACAATTGCTTTGCTGAGATGTTGTTAATGTGGAGCTTTGCCACAGCCACTTTGACCCAACCTGAAGCTCACAAAAACATGTGTTGTATGAAATCAAGGTTTAAGGGATCTAGGGCTGTGCAGGACTTACCTTGTTAACAAGATGTTTCCACGCAGTATACTTGGTAAAAGTCATCGCCATTCTCTAGTCTCAATAAACCAGGGGCACGATACACTGTGGAAAGCCGCAGGCAGCCCTACCCTTGAAAGCGGCGTATTGTCCAAGGTTTCTCCCCATGTGATAGTCTGAAAAGTGGCCTCCTGGGAGGAGAAGGACCTGACGGTCCCCGAGCCCGACACCAGTAAAGGGTCTGTGCTGAGGTGGATTAGTCAAAGAGGAAAGCCTCTTGCAGTTGAGAGAGAGGAAGGCCACTGTCTCCCGCCTGCCCCTGGGAACTGAATGTCTCGGTAGAAAACCCGATTGTACATTTGTTCAATTCTGAGATGGGGGAAAAACCGCCCTATGGTGGGAGGTGAGACATGTTTGCAGCAATGCTGCCTTGTTATTCTTTACTCCACTGAGATGTTTGGGTGGAGAGAAACATAAATCTGGCCTACGTACACGTCCAGGCATAGTACCTTCCCTTGAATTTCATTATGACATAGCTTCTATTGCTCACATGCTCGTTGCTGACCTTCTCCTTATTATCACCCTCCCCTCCTACTACATTCCTTTTTGCTAAAATAATAAAAATAATAATCAGTAAAAACTGAGGGAACTCAGAGGCCGGTGCAATTGCAGATCCTTGGTATGCTGAACGCCAGTCCCCTGGGCTCACTGTTGTTTATACTTTGTCTCTGTGTCTTATTTCTTTCCTCAGTCTCTCATTCCACCCGACTAGAAATACTCACAGGTGTGGAGGCGCAGGCCACCCATTCAAGTGAGTGCTGAGGGACGGTCGGGAGCCTTGTTTGGTTTCCTCATCCTCAGGACAAACAGGAGAGTGCGGTGGGCAGATGGGAGGAGACCAATGTGCAAACTGTCCGCTCAGCAGACTGTGGAGTTTCTGTTCTTGGTTGTGCTGGGGGTCTCAGAAATCTTATACAAAATTTTGCTTTCCTCCCCCACTGGTTGTCCTTTTCATAGACATCTCACCCATGATAGCAGGGAATCAGTCCCTCTAAACTATTCCCTAACAACAACAAAAAGATTATGAAGGTGATGATGAGGATAAAGAGGATGATGACAGACACCATGGCATCATGAACCCTTACTGAGGGCCTCCTAAAGGCCAGGCTCTGAGCTCTGTGCTCTATGCAGCTTGTTTCATTTCATCTGCATAGTCTCCACATTATTGGTGCACATTTCAGGATGATTTTACAGACTAGAAAAGGAGCAACGCCTTTTCATATAACTCGTACTAGATCATGAAGTCAAAAAGGGTGAAGTCCAATTAGAACCAGGCAATCTAGGTCCAGACACATGGCATTTGGCCAGTCCTCTCCCTTCAACCAACCTGCCCTCTCAAATCCTTGTCACTCAGGCGGATGCCCCTGCTCACTGTGCCCTTCCCTTTGGGGGTTCCTTGGAGACCACAGCTAGACCAATGGGTGCCACAATCACTGTGTCAAGTGTGGAAAGGGCAGCTGAGATCACATCGACGATTCCAGAAAGAATTGGCACAGGATCATTCGGGACGCATCACTCCCTTGCCCTTGTTCCTGGCTTTCCGTACAGCTCTCGACTTCCTCAAAGGAGTCATCAGTTCGGAGTTTGGCTTCCATTCCTATTGAGGAAGCTGGAAAGCGTTTCAAAAATGCTCCTCCGATGTGCCTGTGGTTAAGACCTCTGAGCTCTGCTTAAAACTTTTGGAAGCTGGGAGCGGTGGCTCACGCCTGTAATCCCAGCGCTTTGGGAGGCTGAGGCAGGCGAATCACAAGGTCAGGAATTCGAGACCAGCCTGGCCAACATGGTGAAACTACGTCTCTACTCAAAATAGAAAAAAATGAGCCAGACGTAGTCGGGGGCGCCTGTCATCTCAGCTACTTGGCAGGCTGAGGCAGGAGAATAGCTTGAACCTGGGATGCAGAGGTTGCGGTGAGCCGAGATCACTCCACTGCACTCCAGCCTGGGCAACGGAACGAGACACCATCTCAAAACATCAAAAAGAAAAACAAAAGCCAAAAAAAACCACAACTTTTTGAAAGTTGGAAGACCAGGAAGTATAGTACCCGGGACTTCGAGTCTGGCCATGAATTTTGAATACCACCCTTTCTACTTCTCTGTATGGCAAAGGGTGAGATGTCCATCCTCTGAGACTCAGCACTCTCATCTGACTTGATTTCCAGTTGATCCGATGGAAGTGAGTGATGATTAAGCTGATCGTGGGTGCCCGCTACGTGATCCCTAGGTGACGGATGCGTAAAGTAAAGGCAAAGTGAATTTTAGATACATTCCTTAAGATTTTCAGCTTCAACTCCACACAATTCAACGGAAATATCCCGTGACCTGAAGTTCTGCTTTCCCTGCATTCCAGACATGACATTTTATTTTGTCCTTCTCTCAGTAAGGACTGAGTACTGGGAGAGGAACAAGTGATTCTCTTTGGTTTCTGATTCCCCAGAGCCTATATCGTGCTTGGCACACAGGAGACAGCAAAAGTCAAATATATGTGAAGGATTGAATTGACACTTCCTTGCTTCACCAAAATTGGCTGTCATCAGCGTGACTTTGACTTACTTGATTCTTTTTTTTTTTTTTTTTTTTTTTTTTTTAACACGGAGTTTTGCTCTCGTTGCCCAGGCTGGCGTGCAGTGGTGTGATTTCGGCTCACCGTAGTCTCTGCCTCCCAGGTTCAAGCCATTCTCCCGCCTCAGCCTCCCGAGTAGCTGGGACTATAGGTGCGCGCCGCCATACCGGGCAACGTTTTTGTATTTTTAGTAGAAGCGGGGTTTCACCATGTTGGCCAGGATGGTCTTGATCTCCTGACCCCGTGATCCGCCCTCCTCGGCCTCCCAAAGTGCTTGGATTACCGGCGTGAGCCACCGCATCCGGCCAAACTTTCTGATGAAAACTCTAAGTCCACCGAAGCTAAGGACAGGAGTTAGAGCTTCCATGAATTTTAAAACAAGACCCACCGATTTGAGTAAGCAATTACTCTCTCCAAGGAGAAAAGTCCGAAAACACAATGATGAAATCACTAGGACCTAACTGGCATGTAGAACTATTTTCTGCTTATGAGCTATCAACTTTCATTTCATTTCCAGATGGCATGGTCTCAGCTGTTATACAGTGTTTACAAATGTTGTAAATCAAGGGAATTTGTATCAATCTAGTAGAATAAATAAAATATTTGAGTTCTTAATTTCCTTTAATTAGGATAACCTTTTTCTTAAAGTGAAGACAATGGTTTTATTACATCTTTTCCTTCGGAAAAGATAGGCTGTATTTTCTAGCAATTACGAATTTGTTATATATGATGATCTGGTTCTTGGAACGTTCTTGAAGCTAGTGTCTCTAAGGCAGGTGTTTATAGCAAGATGTGAATAACACAGCAATCGATGTTGAAAGCATTATAAGGCAATTGAGTTTGTCAGAACTACAAAATATTGCTGAGTGTGGATTGCTCTGAAATCTGAAAACATTACTTGTGAATTGCTTCTATCCAAAATGCAGACACAATGCTGGGTATTGGTTTACTTGTTTCCGATTTTTCAACCCTCTCTTCCAGGCAAAAGAGGGTTGTATCCAAACGATACAGACCCACAGAGTCGAACAGATGTCTCTATATTCCTCCTCCTCGAACTCTCAGAGGATACTGAACTGCAGCCGGTTGTCGCTGGGCTGTTCCTGTCCATGTGCCTGGTCACGGTGCTGGGGAACCTGCTCATCATCCTGGCCATCAGCCCTGACTCCCACCTCCACACCCCCATGTACTTCTTCCTCTCCAACCTGTCCTTGCCTGACATCGGTTTCACCTCCACCACCGTCCCCAAGATGATAGTGGACATCCAGTCTCACAGCAGAGTCATCTCCTATGCAGGCTGCCTGACTCAGATGTCTCTCTTTGCCATTTTTGGAGGCATGGAAGAGAGACATGCTCCTGAGTGTGATGGCCTATGGCCGGTTTGTAGCCATCTGTCACCCTCCATATCGTTCAGCCATCTTGAACCCATGTTTCTGTGGCTTCGTAGATTTGTTGTCCTTGTTTTTTTTTCTTTTTTTTCCCCCTCAGGCTTTTAGACTCCCAGCTGCACAACTTGATTGCCTTACAAATGACCTGCTTCAAGGATGTGGAAATTCCTAATTTCTTCTGGGAACCTTCTCAACTCCCCCATCTTGCATGTTGTGACACCTTCACCAGGAACATCAACCTGTATTTCCCTGCTGCCGTATTTGGTTTTCTTCCCATCTCGGGGAGCCTTTTCTCTTACTGTAAAATTGTTTCCTCCATTCTGAGGGTTTCCTCATCAGGTGGGAAGTAGAAACCTTCTCCACCTGTGGGTCTCACCTGTCAGTTGTTTGCTGATTTTATGGAAGAGGCGTTGGAGGGTACCTCGGTTCAGATGTGTCATCTTCCCCGAGAAAAGGCGCAGTGGCCTCAGTGATGTACACGGTGGTCACTCCCATGCTGAACGCCTTCATCTACAGCCTGAGAAACAGGGATATTAAAAGTGTCCGGCGGCGGCAGCACGGCTGCACAGTCTCATCTCAATATCTTCTTATCTGTTCCATTCCTTTTGTAGGGTGGGTTAAAGAAGGCAGCAAGGTCAAATAAGAATGATATCACAGGGTGAATACCCACTGTGACATTACGAGTGATACCTCCCTAGGATGTAAAAAATACTGTCACAGAGTACACACACATGGGTTACACCCGCGGTGATATTAGAAGCACTATCTCCCTTAAATATAATGAAAAAATCACAGGGTGTGCACACTGTGTGATATGACGAGTCATATTTACCCTGGATATCACGACTCATATCAAGGGTGTACACACACCGGGTACACGCACTGTAATATCAGGAGTTGCATCTCCCTAGGATATTACGAAGAATATCACAGGGTATACACTATGTGTGAACATCCACTGTGATATTTGAAGTCATATCTCTCCATGAGATTACAAATAATATCAAAGTGTGTACACCCCTGTGACATATGAGGAGTAACATCCTTCTAGGGTATTGCAGATAACATCACAAGGTGTACACCTTCTGTGACCTTTTGCACACACTTTGTGCCATTCAAGGAAACATCTCCCTAGGATATTACGAATAATGACACAGGCGGTTGACACACATGCTGTACATCTCCTGTGCCATCAGGAGTAATATTCCCCTAGGATATTACGAATAATATCACAGCAGGTGTACACATATGGTGTTCACCCCATGTGACATTAGGAGGAAAATGCCCCTAGGATATTAGGAATAGTATCACAGGCGTTGAATACGCATGATATACACCTCCGGTGACATTGAAAGTAACATCCCTCTAGGATATTACGAATAATATCACAGGGAGTACACCCCGTGTGACATTAGGAGTAACATCCCCCGAGGATATAACGAATAATATCAGGGGGCATACATACATTGTCACCTTAGTGGTAACATCTCTTTAGGATATTACCAATAATATCACAGGATGTCCACTGACCGTGATATTAGGAGTCCCATTTTCCTAGGATGTTATGGATAATATCACAGGAGGTGTTCACACACAATATGTACACCATGTGTGTACACCCAATGTGATATGTGAAGTCATATGTCCCTAGGATCTTACGAATATTATCAAAGGGTGTACACCCCATGTGACATTTAAAGTAACATCCCTTTTGGATATTCCAAATGCTATCACAGGCTGTGATATTAGGAGTGTGATATTAGCAGTAACCTCTTCCTAGGATAACCCATGTGATATTAGGAGTAGCCCCTTCCTAGGATATTACGAATAACATCACAGGGTGTACAACCCTGTGACTTTAAAAGTAACACCCCCCTAGAATATTACAATAATATAACAGGGTGTACAACCCCTGTGACATTACGAGTAACATCTCCCTAGGATATTTCAAATGATGTCACTGGGGTCACACCCTCTGTGATATTAGCAGCAACATCTTTCTAGGAGGTTACGAATGATATCACAAGGTGTGCACTCACTGTGATATTAGAAAGAATATCTCCCTAGGATATAAGCTATCACATCACAGAGTGTACACACATAGTGTACACCCACTGTGTTATTAGAAGCAATATCTCCCTATGATATTATGAAAAATAGCACAGGTTGTACCCTCTGTGGGATAGTAGAAGTAATGTTTACCATGGACATTACAAATAATATCACAGAATGTACACACATGGAGTACACCCACTGTGATATTAGGAGTTATATCTCTCTAAGATATTACAAATAATATCCCAGTGGGTGTAGCCCATGTGTGAACACCCACTGTGATCATTAAAGTAATATCTCTCTATAAGATTACAAATAATATCGAAGGCTCTACACCCCCTGTGACATTAGGAGTAACATCCCCCTACAATATTGGGAGCAACATCAAACGGTGTACACCCCTGTAACGTTAGGGGTAACATCCCTCCCAGAATATTACTCATAATATCACAAGGTGTACACACATTGTGACATTAGTAGTAATATCCAGCTAGCGTATTTTCAATAATATCACAGAAGGAGCACACCTGTGACATTAAGAGTGACATCGCCCTAGAATAGTAAGAATACTATCACAGGGTGTACACCTCCTGTGATATTAGGAGAATCATCTCACCAGAATATTACGAATAATGTCACAGGGTGTTATCTTCTGTGACATTAGGAGTATAGACCCCTGGGAAATTATGAATACTATCACAGGGTGTACACCCCTGTGACATTAGGAGTAACATCCTTCTAGAATATCATGAATAATATCACAATGTGTACACCCCCTGTGTCATTAACAGTACAAATCCCCTAGGATATTATGAAATAGAACACAGGGAGCACACACCGAGTGACATTAGAAGTCACATCCCCCAAGGATATAACGAATAATATCAGAGAATGTACATGCATTGGGACATAAGTAGTCACATCTCTTTCGGATAATACGAACAGTATCAAAGGGTGTACACGCATGGTGAAATTAGTAGTGAACTCCCGCTGGGATATTACGAATTTTATGACAGGGTCTACACGCCCTGTGACAATAGTAGTCACGTATTACTAGAATATGACGAAGAATATTAAAGTGTGTACAGGACCTGTGATTTAGGAGGAATATTTCTATAGAAGATTACACGTAATATCACTGGGTGTACACCCCGTGTAACGTTAGGAGTCACATCACACAAAACTATAACGAATACTTTCACAAGGTGAGCAACATCTGTGATAATAAAAGTAACATTTCCCTGGAGTATGAGGATAATATCACAGAGCGTACATCCTCGGTGATATGAGGAGTGACATCTTATGAGGGTAATACGTGTAATTTGACAAGGTGCAAAAACCCTGTGACATAAGGAGTGACATCCCTTCAGGATATTCCGAATCATGCCAAAGGGAAAATACTCCATGTGACAATAAAATCAACCTCCCGTTAGGAGATTAAGAATAATAGCACAATAGGTACACACATTGTGACATTATTATTAACGTTTCGCAAGGGTATTGCGAATAATATCAGAGTGTGTAGAGGCGTGTGACATCAGGATTCACATTTGGCTACAATATCACGAATAATCTCACAGGCTGTATACCCACTGGGATTAAACAGTGGCATCGTCCTAGAATATGGAAAATAATGTCCCAGGGTGTTAACCAAGTGTGGCAGTAGAGGAAATACAGGGGCAGAAAGGGAGCAATATCACCCCCTCTCCCCACCCTGGATATTAGGAGCCAAATCGAAGTGGGGCCAGGGCGCCTCCCGGCGGTGGCGGAGTAAAATCACCCGCCTTTCCACCCGGATATGACGTTCCACATCACAGGCAGAAGAGCTCCACCCTCGATGCGGGGAGCAATATCACCCCGCTCTCGCCCCTGCATATGATGACCCACCTCGGATGGGGGCGGACGCCCCCGCGATCCGGGGAGTAACATCAGTCCCCACTCCCCCCATGGATATGACGATACACATTGCAGGGGGGCGGACGACCATCCCAAGCCGGGAGTAATATCACCACCCTCTCCCAACCTCGATATGACGATCCAGTTCGAAGGGGGGCGAGGCGCCCCCCGCGATGCGGGGAGTAAAGAGCCAGCCCCTCTCGCCCCCCTGGCTCTTAGGACCCCCATCGCAGGGGGGCGAGGCGCCCCCCGCGATGCGGGGAGTAAAGAGCCAGCCCCTCTCGCCCCCCTGGCTCTTAGGACCCCCATCGCAGGGGGGCGAGGCGCCCCCCGCGATGCGGGGAGTAAAGAGCCAGGGGGGCGAGAGGGGCTGGCTCTTAGGACCCCCATCGCAGGGGGGCGAGGCGCCCCCCGCGGTGCGGGGAGTAAAGAGCCAGCCCCTCTCGCCCCCCTGGCTCTTAGGACCCCCATCGCAGGGGGGCGAGGCGCCCCCCGCGGTGCGGGGAGTAAAGAGCCAGCCCCTCTCGCCCCCCTGGCTCTTAGGACCCCCATCGCAGGGGGGCGAGGCGCCCCCCGCGGTGCGGGGAGTAAAGAGCCAGCCCCTCTCGCCCCCCTGGCTCTTAGGACCCCCATCGCAGGGGGGCGAGGCGCCCCCCGCGGTGCGGGGAGTAAAGAGCCAGCCCCTCTCGCCCCCCTGGCTCTTAGGACCCCCATCGCAGGGGGGCGAGGCGCCCCCCGCGGTGCGGGGAGTAAAGAGCCAGCCCCTCTCGCCCCCCTGGCTCTTAGGACCCCCATCGCAGGGGGGCGAGGCGCCCCCCGCGGTGCGGGGAGTAAAGAGCCAGCCCCTCTCGCCCCCCTGGCTCTTAGGACCCCCATCGCAGGGGGGCGAGGCGCCCCCCGCGGTGCGGGGAGTAAAGAGCCAGCCCCTCTCGCCCCCCTGGCTCTTAGGACCCCCATCGCAGGGGGGCGAGGCGCCCCCCGCGGTGCGGGGAGTAAAGAGCCAGCCCCTCTCGCCCCCCTGGCTCTTAGGACCCCCATCGCAGGGGGGCGAGGCGCCCCCCGCGGTGCGGGGAGTAAAGAGCCAGCCCCTCTCGCCCCCCTGGCTCTTAGGACCCCCATCGCAGGGGGGCGAGGCGCCCCCCGCGGTGCGGGGAGTAAAGAGCCAGCCCCTCTCGCCCCCCTGGCTCTTAGGACCCCCATCGCAGGGGGGCGAGGCGCCCCCCGCGGTGCGGGGAGTAAAGAGCCAGCCCCTCTCGCCCCCCTGGCTCTTAGGACCCCCATCGCAGGGGGGCGAGGCGCCCCCCGCGGTGCGGGGAGTAAAGAGCCAGCCCCTCTCGCCCCCCTGGCTCTTAGGACCCCCATCGCAGGGGGGCGAGGCGCCCCCCGCGGTGCGGGGAGTAAAGAGCCAGCCCCTCTCGCCCCCCTGGCTCTTAGGACCCCCATCGCAGGGGGGCGAGGCGCCCCCCGCGGTGCGGGGAGTAAAGAGCCAGCCCCTCTCGCCCCCCTGGCTCTTAGGACCCCCATCGCAGGGGGGCGAGGCGCCCCCCGCGGTGCGGGGAGTAAAGAGCCAGCCCCTCTCGCCCCCCTGGCTCTTAGGACCCCCATCGCAGGGGGGCGAGGCGCCCCCCGCGGTGCGGGGAGTAAAGAGCCAGCCCCTCTCGCCCCCCTGGCTCTTAGGACCCCCATCGCAGGGGGGCGAGGCGCCCCCCGCGGTGCGGGGAGTAAAGAGCCAGCCCCTCTCGCCCCCCTGGCTCTTAGGACCCCCATCGCAGGGGGGCGAGGCGCCCCCCGCGGTGCGGGGAGTAAAGAGCCAGCCCCTCTCGCCCCCCTGGCTCTTAGGACCCCCATCGCAGGGGGGCGAGGCGCCCCCCGCGGTGCGGGGAGTAAAGAGCCAGCCCCTCTCGCCCCCCTGGCTCTTAGGACCCCCATCGCAGGGGGGCGAGGCGCCCCCCGCGGTGCGGGGAGTAAAGAGCCAGCCCCTCTCGCCCCCCTGGCTCTTAGGACCCCCATCGCAGGGGGGCGAGGCGCCCCCCGCGGTGCGGGGAGTAAAGAGCCAGCCCCTCTCGCCCCCCTGGCTCTTAGGACCCCCATCGCAGGGGGGCGAGGCGCCCCCCGCGGTGCGGGGAGTAAAGAGCCAGCCCCTCTCGCCCCCCTGGCTCTTAGGACCCCCATCGCAGGGGGGCGAGGCGCCCCCCGCGGTGCGGGGAGTAAAGAGCCAGCCCCTCTCGCCCCCCTGGCTCTTAGGACCCCCATCGCAGGGGGGCGAGGCGCCCCCCGCGGTGCGGGGAGTAAAGAGCCAGCCCCTCTCGCCCCCCTGGCTCTTAGGACCCCCATCGCAGGGGGGCGAGGCGCCCCCCGCGGTGCGGGGAGTAAAGAGCCAGCCCCTCTCGCCCCCCTGGCTCTTAGGACCCCCATCGCAGGGGGGCGAGGCGCCCCCCGCGGTGCGGGGAGTAAAGAGCCAGCCCCTCTCGCCCCCCTGGCTCTTAGGACCCCCATCGCAGGGGGGCGAGGCGCCCCCCGCGGTGCGGGGAGTAAAGAGCCAGCCCCTCTCGCCCCCCTGGCTCTTAGGACCCCCATCGCAGGGGGGCGAGGCGCCCCCCGCGGTGCGGGGAGTAAAGAGCCAGCCCCTCTCGCCCCCCTGGCTCTTAGGACCCCCATCGCAGGGGGGCGAGGCGCCCCCCGCGGTGCGGGGAGTAAAGAGCCAGCCCCTCTCGCCCCCCTGGCTCTTAGGACCCCCATCGCAGGGGGGCGAGGCGCCCCCCGCGGTGCGGGGAGTAAAGAGCCAGCCCCTCTCGCCCCCCTGGCTCTTAGGACCCCCATCGCAGGGGGGCGAGGCGCCCCCCGCGGTGCGGGGAGTAAAGAGCCAGCCCCTCTCGCCCCCCTGGCTCTTAGGACCCCCATCGCAGGGGGGCGAGGCGCCCCCCGCGGTGCGGGGAGTAAAGAGCCAGCCCCTCTCGCCCCCCTGGCTCTTAGGACCCCCATCGCAGGGGGGCGAGGCGCCCCCCGCGGTGCGGGGAGTAAAGAGCCAGCCCCTCTCGCCCCCCTGGCTCTTAGGACCCCCATCGCAGGGGGGCGAGGCGCCCCCCGCGGTGCGGGGAGTAAAGAGCCAGCCCCTCTCGCCCCCCTGGCTCTTAGGACCCCCATCGCAGGGGGGCGAGGCGCCCCCCGCGGTGCGGGGAGTAAAGAGCCAGCCCCTCTCGCCCCCCTGGCTCTTAGGACCCCCATCGCAGGGGGGCGAGGCGCCCCCCGCGGTGCGGGGAGTAAAGAGCCAGCCCCTCTCGCCCCCCTGGCTCTTAGGACCCCCATCGCAGGGGGGCGAGGCGCCCCCCGCGGTGCGGGGAGTAAAGAGCCAGCCCCTCTCGCCCCCCTGGCTCTTAGGACCCCCATCGCAGGGGGGCGAGGCGCCCCCCGCGGTGCGGGGAGTAAAGAGCCAGCCCCTCTCGCCCCCCTGGCTCTTAGGACCCCCATCGCAGGGGGCGAGGCGCCCCCCGCGGTGCGGGGAGTAAAGAGCCAGCCCCTCTCGCCCCCCTGGCTCTTAGGACCCCCATCGCAGGGGGGCGAGGCGCCCCCCGCGGTGCGGGGAGTAAAGAGCCAGCCCCTCTCGCCCCCCTGGCTCTTAGGACCCCCATCGCAGGGGGGCGAGGCGCCCCCCGCGGTGCGGGGAGTAAAGAGCCAGCCCCTCTCGCCCCCCTGGCTCTTAGGACCCCCATCGCAGGGGGGCGAGGCGCCCCCCGCGGTGCGGGGAGTAAAGAGCCAGCCCCTCTCGCCCCCCTGGCTCTTAGGACCCCCATCGCAGGGGGGCGAGGCGCCCCCCGCGGTGCGGGGAGTAAAGAGCCAGCCCCTCTCGCCCCCCTGGCTCTTAGGACCCCCATCGCAGGGGGGCGAGGCGCCCCCCGCGGTGCGGGGAGTAAAGAGCCAGCCCCTCTCGCCCCCCTGGCTCTTAGGACCCCCATCGCAGGGGGGCGAGGCGCCCCCCGCGGTGCGGGGAGTAAAGAGCCAGCCCCTCTCGCCCCCCTGGCTCTTAGGACCCCCCATCGCAGGGGGGCGAGGCGCCCCCCGCGGTGCGGGGAGTAAAGAGCCAGCCCCTCTCGCCCCCCTGGCTCTTAGGACCCCCATCGCAGGGGGGCGAGGCGCCCCCCGCGGTGCGGGGAGTAAAGAGCCAGCCCCTCTCGCCCCCCTGGCTCTTAGGACCCCCATCGCAGGGGGGCGAGGCGCCCCCCGCGGTGCGGGGAGTAAAGAGCCAGCCCCTCTCGCCCCCCTGGCTCTTAGGACCCCCATCGCAGGGGGGCGAGGCGCCCCCCGCGGTGCGGGGAGTAAAGAGCCAGCCCCTCTCGCCCCCCTGGCTCTTAGGACCCCCATCGCAGGGGGGCGAGGCGCCCCCCGCGGTGCGGGGAGTAAAGAGCCAGCCCCTCTCGCCCCCCTGGCTCTTAGGACCCCCATCGCAGGGGGGCGAGGCGCCCCCCGCGGTGCGGGGAGTAAAGAGCCAGCCCCTCTCGCCCCCCTGGCTCTTAGGACCCCCATCGCAGGGGGGCGAGGCGCCCCCCGCGGTGCGGGGAGTAAAGAGCCAGCCCCTCTCGCCCCCCTGGCTCTTAGGACCCCCATCGCAGGGGGGCGAGGCGCCCCCCGCGGTGCGGGGAGTAAAGAGCCAGCCCCTCTCGCCCCCCTGGCTCTTAGGACCCCCATCGCAGGGGGGCGAGGCGCCCCCCGCGGTGCGGGGAGTAAAGAGCCAGCCCCTCTCGCCCCCCTGGCTCTTAGGACCCCCCATCGCAGGGGGGCGAGGCGCCCCCCGCGGTGCGGGGAGTAAAGAGCCAGCCCCTCTCGCCCCCCTGGCTCTTAGGACCCCCATCGCAGGGGGGCGAGGCGCCCCCCGCGGTGCGGGGAGTAAAGAGCCAGCCCCTCTCGCCCCCCTGGCTCTTAGGACCCCCATCGCAGGGGGGCGAGGCGCCCCCCGCGGTGCGGGGAGTAAAGAGCCAGCCCCTCTCGCCCCCCTGGCTCTTAGGACCCCCATCGCAGGGGGGCGAGGCGCCCCCCGCGGTGCGGGGAGTAAAGAGCCAGCCCCTCTCGCCCCCCTGGCTCTTAGGACCCCCATCGCAGGGGGGCGAGGCGCCCCCCGCGGTGCGGGGAGTAAAGAGCCAGCCCCTCTCGCCCCCCTGGCTCTTAGGACCCCCATCGCAGGGGGGCGAGGCGCCCCCCGCGGTGCGGGGAGTAAAGAGCCAGCCCCTCTCGCCCCCCTGGCTCTTAGGACCCCCATCGCAGGGGGGCGAGGCGCCCCCCGCGGTGCGGGGAGTAAAGAGCCAGCCCCTCTCGCCCCCCTGGCTCTTAGGACCCCCATCGCAGGGGGGCGAGGCGCCCCCCGCGGTGCGGGGAGTAAAGAGCCAGCCCCTCTCGCCCCCCTGGCTCTTAGGACCCCCATCGCAGGGGGGCGAGGCGCCCCCCGCGGTGCGGGGAGTAAAGAGCCAGCCCCTCTCGCCCCCCTGGCTCTTAGGACCCCCATCGCAGGGGGGCGAGGCGCCCCCCGCGGTGCGGGGAGTAAAGAGCCAGCCCCTCTCGCCCCCCTGGCTCTTAGGACCCCCATCGCAGGGGGGCGAGGCGCCCCCCGCGGTGCGGGGAGTAAAGAGCCAGCCCCTCTCGCCCCCCTGGCTCTTAGGACCCCCATCGCAGGGGGGCGAGGCGCCCCCCGCGGTGCGGGGAGTAAAGAGCCAGCCCCTCTCGCCCCCCTGGCTCTTAGGACCCCCATCGCAGGGGGGCGAGGCGCCCCCCGCGGTGCGGGGAGTAAAGAGCCAGCCCCTCTCGCCCCCCTGGCTCTTAGGACCCCCATCGCAGGGGGGCGAGGCGCCCCCCGCGGTGCGGGGAGTAAAGAGCCAGCCCCTCTCGCCCCCCTGGCTCTTAGGACCCCCATCGCAGGGGGGCGAGGCGCCCCCCGCGGTGCGGGGAGTAAAGAGCCAGCCCCTCTCGCCCCCCTGGCTCTTAGGACCCCCATCGCAGGGGGGCGAGGCGCCCCCCGCGGTGCGGGGAGTAAAGAGCCAGCCCCTCTCGCCCCCCTGGCTCTTAGGACCCCCATCGCAGGGGGGCGAGGCGCCCCCCGCGGTGCGGGGAGTAAAGAGCCAGCCCCTCTCGCCCCCCTGGCTCTTAGGACCCCCATCGCAGGGGGGCGAGGCGCCCCCCGCGGTGCGGGGAGTAAAGAGCCAGCCCCTCTCGCCCCCCTGGCTCTTAGGACCCCCATCGCAGGGGGGCGAGGCGCCCCCCGCGGTGCGGGGAGTAAAGAGCCAGCCCCTCTCGCCCCCCTGGCTCTTAGGACCCCCATCGCAGGGGGGCGAGGCGCCCCCCGCGGTGCGGGGAGTAAAGAGCCAGCCCCTCTCGCCCCCCTGGCTCTTAGGACCCCCATCGCAGGGGGGCGAGGCGCCCCCCGCGGTGCGGGGAGTAAAGAGCCAGCCCCTCTCGCCCCCCTGGCTCTTAGGACCCCCATCGCAGGGGGCGAGGCGCCCCCCGCGGTGCGGGGAGTAAAGAGCCAGCCCCTCTCGCCCCCCTGGCTCTTAGGACCCCCATCGCAGGGGGGCGAGGCGCCCCCCGCGGTGCGGGGAGTAAAGAGCCAGCCCCTCTCGCCCCCCTGGCTCTTAGGACCCCCATCGCAGGGGGGCGAGGCGCCCCCCGCGGTGCGGGGAGTAAAGAGCCAGCCCCTCTCGCCCCCCTGGCTCTTAGGACCCCCATCGCAGGGGGGCGAGGCGCCCCCCGCGGTGCGGGGAGTAAAGAGCCAGCCCCTCTCGCCCCCCTGGCTCTTAGGACCCCCATCGCAGGGGGGCGAGGCGCCCCCCGCGGTGCGGGGAGTAAAGAGCCAGCCCCTCTCGCCCCCCTGGCTCTTAGGACCCCCATCGCAGGGGGGCGAGGCGCCCCCCGCGGTGCGGGGAGTAAAGAGCCAGCCCCTCTCGCCCCCCTGGCTCTTAGGACCCCCATCGCAGGGGGGCGAGGCGCCCCCCGCGGTGCGGGGAGTAAAGAGCCAGCCCCTCTCGCCCCCCTGGCTCTTAGGACCCCCATCGCAGGGGGGCGAGGCGCCCCCCGCGGTGCGGGGAGTAAAGAGCCAGCCCCTCTCGCCCCCCTGGCTCTTAGGACCCCCATCGCAGGGGGGCGAGGCGCCCCCCGCGGTGCGGGGAGTAAAGAGCCAGCCCCTCTCGCCCCCCTGGCTCTTAGGACCCCCATCGCAGGGGGGCGAGGCGCCCCCCGCGGTGCGGGGAGTAAAGAGCCAGCCCCTCTCGCCCCCCTGGCTCTTAGGACCCCCATCGCAGGGGGGCGAGGCGCCCCCCGCGGTGCGGGGAGTAAAGAGCCAGCCCCTCTCGCCCCCCTGGCTCTTAGGACCCCCATCGCAGGGGGGCGAGGCGCCCCCCGCGGTGCGGGGAGTAAAGAGCCAGCCCCTCTCGCCCCCCTGGCTCTTAGGACCCCCATCGCAGGGGGGCGAGGCGCCCCCCGCGGTGCGGGGAGTAAAGAGCCAGCCCCTCTCGCCCCCCTGGCTCTTAGGACCCCCATCGCAGGGGGGCGAGGCGCCCCCCCCGCGGTGCGGGGAGTAAAGAGCCAGCCCCTCTCGCCCCCCTGGCTCTTAGGACCCCCATCGCAGGGGGGCGAGGCGCCCCCCGCGGTGCGGGGAGTAAAGAGCCAGCCCCTCTCGCCCCCCTGGCTCTTAGGACCCCCATCGCAGGGGGGCGAGGCGCCCCCCGCGGTGCGGGGAGTAAAGAGCCAGCCCCTCTCGCCCCCCTGGCTCTTAGGACCCCCATCGCAGGGGGGCGAGGCGCCCCCCGCGGTGCGGGGAGTAAAGAGCCAGCCCCTCTCGCCCCCCTGGCTCTTAGGACCCCCATCGCAGGGGGGCGAGGCGCCCCCCGCGGTGCGGGGAGTAAAGAGCCAGCCCCTCTCGCCCCCCTGGCTCTTAGGACCCCCATCGCAGGGGGGCGAGGCGCCCCCCGCGGTGCGGGGAGTAAAGAGCCAGCCCCTCTCGCCCCCCTGGCTCTTAGGACCCCCATCGCAGGGGGGCGAGGCGCCCCCCGCGGTGCGGGGAGTAAAGAGCCAGCCCCTCTCGCCCCCCTGGCTCTTAGGACCCCCATCGCAGGGGGGCGAGGCGCCCCCCGCGGTGCGGGGAGTAAAGAGCCAGCCCCTCTCGCCCCCCTGGCTCTTAGGACCCCCATCGCAGGGGGGCGAGGCGCCCCCCGCGGTGCGGGGAGTAAAGAGCCAGCCCCTCTCGCCCCCCTGGCTCTTAGGACCCCCATCGCAGGGGGGCGAGGCGCCCCCCGCGGTGCGGGGAGTAAAGAGCCAGCCCCTCTCGCCCCCCTGGCTCTTAGGACCCCCATCGCAGGGGGGCGAGGCGCCCCCCGCGGTGCGGGGAGTAAAGAGCCAGCCCCTCTCGCCCCCCTGGCTCTTAGGACCCCCATCGCAGGGGGGCGAGGCGCCCCCCGCGGTGCGGGGAGTAAAGAGCCAGCCCCTCTCGCCCCCCTGGCTCTTAGGACCCCCATCGCAGGGGGGCGAGGCGCCCCCCGCGGTGCGGGGAGTAAAGAGCCAGCCCCTCTCGCCCCCCTGGCTCTTAGGACCCCCATCGCAGGGGGGCGAGGCGCCCCCCGCGGTGCGGGGAGTAAAGAGCCAGCCCCTCTCGCCCCCCTGGCTCTTAGGACCCCCATCGCAGGGGGGCGAGGCGCCCCCCGCGGTGCGGGGAGTAAAGAGCCAGCCCCTCTCGCCCCCCTGGCTCTTAGGACCCCCATCGCAGGGGGGCGAGGCGCCCCCCGCGGTGCGGGGAGTAAAGAGCCAGCCCCTCTCGCCCCCCTGGCTCTTAGGACCCCCATCGCAGGGGGGCGAGGCGCCCCCCGCGGTGCGGGGAGTAAAGAGCCAGCCCCTCTCGCCCCCCTGGCTCTTAGGACCCCCATCGCAGGGGGGCGAGGCGCCCCCCGCGGTGCGGGGAGTAAAGAGCCAGCCCCTCTCGCCCCCCTGGCTCTTAGGACCCCCATCGCAGGGGGGCGAGGCGCCCCCCGCGGTGCGGGGAGTAAAGAGCCAGCCCCTCTCGCCCCCCTGGCTCTTAGGACCCCCATCGCAGGGGGGCGAGGCGCCCCCCGCGGTGCGGGGAGTAAAGAGCCAGCCCCTCTCGCCCCCCTGGCTCTTAGGACCCCCATCGCAGGGGGGCGAGGCGCCCCCCGCGGTGCGGGGAGTAAAGAGCCAGCCCCTCTCGCCCCCCTGGCTCTTAGGACCCCCATCGCAGGGGGGCGAGGCGCCCCCCGCGGTGCGGGGAGTAAAGAGCCAGCCCCTCTCGCCCCCCTGGCTCTTAGGACCCCCATCGCAGGGGGGCGAGGCGCCCCCCGCGGTGCGGGGAGTAAAGAGCCAGCCCCTCTCGCCCCCCTGGCTCTTAGGACCCCCATCGCAGGGGGGCGAGGCGCCCCCCGCGGTGCGGGGAGTAAAGAGCCAGCCCCTCTCGCCCCCCTGGCTCTTAGGACCCCCATCGCAGGGGGGCGAGGCGCCCCCCGCGGTGCGGGGAGTAAAGAGCCAGCCCCTCTCGCCCCCCTGGCTCTTAGGACCCCCATCGCAGGGGGGCGAGGCGCCCCCCGCGGTGCGGGGAGTAAAGAGCCAGCCCCTCTCGCCCCCCTGGCTCTTAGGACCCCCATCGCAGGGGGGCGAGGCGCCCCCCCGCGGTGCGGGGAGTAAAGAGCCAGCCCCTCTCGCCCCCCTGGCTCTTAGGACCCCCATCGCAGGGGGGCGAGGCGCCCCCCGCGGTGCGGGGAGTAAAGAGCCAGCCCCTCTCGCCCCCCTGGCTCTTAGGACCCCCATCGCAGGGGGGCGAGGCGCCCCCCGCGGTGCGGGGAGTAAAGAGCCAGCCCCTCTCGCCCCCCTGGCTCTTAGGACCCCCATCGCAGGGGGGCGAGGCGCCCCCCGCGGTGCGGGGAGTAAAGAGCCAGCCCCTCTCGCCCCCCTGGCTCTTAGGACCCCCATCGCAGGGGGGCGAGGCGCCCCCCGCGGTGCGGGGAGTAAAGAGCCAGCCCTCTCGCCCCCCTGGCTCTTAGGACCCCCATCGCAGGGGGGCGAGGCGCCCCCCGCGGTGCGGGGAGTAAAGAGCCAGCCCCTCTCGCCCCCCTGGCTCTTAGGACCCCCATCGCAGGGGGGCGAGGCGCCCCCCGCGGTGCGGGGAGTAAAGAGCCAGCCCCTCTCGCCCCCCTGGCTCTTAGGACCCCCATCGCAGGGGGGCGAGGCGCCCCCCGCGGTGCGGGGAGTAAAGAGCCAGCCCCTCTCGCCCCCTGGCTCTTAGGACCCCCATCGCAGGGGGGCGAGGCGCCCCCCGCGGTGCGGGGAGTAAAGAGCCAGCCCCTCTCGCCCCCCTGGCTCTTAGGACCCCCATCGCAGGGGGGCGAGGCGCCCCCCGCGGTGCGGGGAGTAAAGAGCCAGCCCCTCTCGCCCCCCTGGCTCTTAGGACCCCCATCGCAGGGGGGCGAGGCGCCCCCCGCGGTGCGGGGAGTAAAGAGCCAGCCCCTCTCGCCCCCCTGGCTCTTAGGACCCCCATCGCAGGGGGGCGAGGCGCCCCCCGCGGTGCGGGGAGTAAAGAGCCAGCCCCTCTCGCCCCCCTGGCTCTTAGGACCCCCATCGCAGGGGGGCGAGGCGCCCCCCGCGGTGCGGGGAGTAAAGAGCCAGCCCCTCTCGCCCCCCTGGCTCTTAGGACCCCCATCGCAGGGGGGCGAGGCGCCCCCCGCGGTGCGGGGAGTAAAGAGCCAGCCCCTCTCGCCCCCCTGGCTCTTAGGACCCCCATCGCAGGGGGGCGAGGCGCCCCCCGCGGTGGCGGGAGTAAAGAGCCAGCCCCTCTCGCCCCCCTGGCTCTTAGGACCCCCATCGCAGGGGGGCGAGGCGCCCCCCGCGGTGCGGGGAGTAAAGAGCCAGCCCCTCTCGCCCCCCTGGCTCTTAGGACCCCCATCGCAGGGGGGCGAGGCGCCCCCCGCGGTGCGGGGAGTAAAGAGCCAGCCCCTCTCGCCCCCCTGGCTCTTAGGACCCCCATCGCAGGGGGGCGAGGCGCCCCCCGCGGTGCGGGGAGTAAAGAGCCAGCCCCTCTCGCCCCCCTGGCTCTTAGGACCCCCATCGCAGGGGGGCGAGGCGCCCCCCGCGGTGCGGGGAGTAAAGAGCCAGCCCCTCTCGCCCCCCTGGCTCTTAGGACCCCCATCGCAGGGGGGCGAGGCGCCCCCCCGCGGTGCGGGGAGTAAAGAGCCAGCCCCTCTCGCCCCCCTGGCTCTTAGGACCCCCATCGCAGGGGGGCGAGGCGCCCCCCGCGGTGCGGGGAGTAAAGAGCCAGCCCCTCTCGCCCCCCTGGCTCTTAGGACCCCCATCGCAGGGGGGCGAGGCGCCCCCCGCGGTGCGGGGAGTAAAGAGCCAGCCCCTCTCGCCCCCCTGGCTCTTAGGACCCCCATCGCAGGGGGGCGAGGCGCCCCCCGCGGTGCGGGGAGTAAAGAGCCAGCCCCTCTCGCCCCCCTGGCTCTTAGGACCCCCATCGCAGGGGGGCGAGGCGCCCCCCGCGGTGCGGGGAGTAAAGAGCCAGCCCCTCTCGCCCCCCTGGCTCTTAGGACCCCCATCGCAGGGGGGCGAGGCGCCCCCCGCGGTGCGGGGAGTAAAGAGCCAGCCCCTCTCGCCCCCCTGGCTCTTAGGACCCCCATCGCAGGGGGGCGAGGCGCCCCCCGCGGTGCGGGGAGTAAAGAGCCAGCCCCTCTCGCCCCCCTGGCTCTTAGGACCCCCCATCGCAGGGGGGCGAGGCGCCCCCCGCGGTGCGGGGAGTAAAGAGCCAGCCCCTCTCGCCCCCCTGGCTCTTAGGACCCCCATCGCAGGGGGGCGAGGCGCCCCCCGCGGTGCGGGGAGTAAAGAGCCAGCCCCTCTCGCCCCCCTGGCTCTTAGGACCCCCATCGCAGGGGGGCGAGGCGCCCCCCGCGGTGCGGGGAGTAAAGAGCCAGCCCCTCTCGCCCCCCTGGCTCTTAGGACCCCCATCGCAGGGGGGCGAGGCGCCCCCCGCGGTGCGGGGAGTAAAGAGCCAGCCCCTCTCGCCCCCCTGGCTCTTAGGACCCCCATCGCAGGGGGGCGAGGCGCCCCCCGCGGTGCGGGGAGTAAAGAGCCAGCCCCTCTCGCCCCCCTGGCTCTTAGGACCCCCATCGCAGGGGGGCGAGGCGCCCCCCGCGGTGCGGGGAGTAAAGAGCCAGCCCCTCTCGCCCCCCTGGCTCTTAGGACCCCCATCGCAGGGGGGCGAGGCGCCCCCCGCGGTGCGGGGAGTAAAGAGCCAGCCCCTCTCGCCCCCCTGGCTCTTAGGACCCCCATCGCAGGGGGGCGAGGCGCCCCCCGCGGTGCGGGGAGTAAAGAGCCAGCCCCTCTCGCCCCCCTGGCTCTTAGGACCCCCATCGCAGGGGGGCGAGGCGCCCCCCGCGGTGCGGGGAGTAAAGAGCCAGCCCCTCTCGCCCCCCTGGCTCTTAGGACCCCCATCGCAGGGGGGCGAGGCGCCCCCCCGCGGTGCGGGGAGTAAAGAGCCAGCCCCTCTCGCCCCCCTGGCTCTTAGGACCCCCATCGCAGGGGGGCGAGGCGCCCCCCGCGGTGCGGGGAGTAAAGAGCCAGCCCCTCTCGCCCCCCTGGCTCTTAGGACCCCCATCGCAGGGGGGCGAGGCGCCCCCCGCGGTGCGGGGAGTAAAGAGCCAGCCCCTCTCGCCCCCCTGGCTCTTAGGACCCCCATCGCAGGGGGGCGAGGCGCCCCCCGCGGTGCGGGGAGTAAAGAGCCAGCCCCTCTCGCCCCCCCTGGCTCTTAGGACCCCCATCGCAGGGGGGCGAGGCGCCCCCCGCGGTGCGGGGAGTAAAGAGCCAGCCCCTCTCGCCCCCCTGGCTCTTAGGACCCCCATCGCAGGGGGGCGAGGCGCCCCCCGCGGTGCGGGTAGTAAAGAGCCAGCCCCTCTCGCCCCCCTGGCTCTTAGGACCCCCATCGCAGGGGGCGAGGCGCCCCCCGCGGTGCGGGGAGTAAAGAGCCAGCCCCTCTCGCCCCCCTGGCTCTTAGGACCCCCATCGCAGGGGGGCGAGGCGCCCCCCGCGGTGCGGGGAGTAAAGAGCCAGCCCCTCTCGCCCCCCTGGCTCTTAGGACCCCCATCGCAGGGGGGCGAGGCGCCCCCCGCGGTGCGGGGAGTAAAGAGCCAGCCCCTCTCGCCCCCCTGGCTCTTAGGACCCCCATCGCAGGGGGGCGAGGCGCCCCCCGCGGTGCGGGGAGTAAAGAGCCAGCCCCTCTCGCCCCCCTGGCTCTTAGGACCCCCATCGCAGGGGGGCGAGGCGCCCCCCGCGGTGCGGGGAGTAAAGAGCCAGCCCCTCTCGCCCCCCTGGCTCTTAGGACCCCCATCGCAGGGGGGCGAGGCGCCCCCCGCGGTGCGGGGAGTAAAGAGCCAGCCCCTCTCGCCCCCCTGGCTCTTAGGACCCCCCATCGCAGGGGGGCGAGGCGCCCCCCGCGGTGCGGGGAGTAAAGAGCCAGCCCCTCTCGCCCCCCTGGCTCTTAGGACCCCA
This sequence comes from Pan paniscus, assembly GCF_029289425.2. Classification (NCBI taxonomy): domain Eukaryota; kingdom Metazoa; phylum Chordata; class Mammalia; order Primates; family Hominidae; genus Pan; species Pan paniscus. The sequence goes on from NC_073256.2 coordinate 22,172,581, forward strand.
TCGCAGGGGGGCGAGGCGCCCCCCGCGGTGCGGGGAGTAAAGAGCCAGCCCCTCTCGCCCCCCTGGCTCTTAGGACCCCCATCGCAGGGGGGCGAGGCGCCCCCCGCGGTGCGGGGAGTAAAGAGCCAGCCCCTCTCGCCCCCCTGGCTCTTAGGGACCCCCATCGCAGGGGGGCGAGGCGCCCCCGCGGTGCGGGGAGTAAAGAGCCAGCCCCCTCTCGCCCCCCTGCTCTTAGGACCCCCATCGCAGGGGGGCGAGGGGCCCCCCCGCGGTGCGGGGAGTAAAGAGCCAGCCCCTCTCGCCCCCTGGCTCTTAGGACCCCCAACGCAGGGGGGCGAGGCGCCCCCCCGCGGTGCGGGGAGTAAGGGCCCAGCCCCTCTCGCCCCCCTGGCTCTTAGGACCCCCATCGCAGGGGGGCGAGGGCGCCCCCCCGCGGTGCGGGAGTAAAGAGCCAGCCTCCTCTCGCCCCCCTGGCTCTTAGGGACCCCCATCGCAGTGGGGGCGAGGCGCCCCCCGCGGTGCGGAGTAAAGAGCCAGGGGGCGAGGCCCCCCGCGGTGCGGGAGTAAAGAGCCAGCCCCTCTCGCCCCCCCTGGCTCTTAGACCCCCATCGCAGGGGGGCGAGGCGCCCCCCGCGGTGCGGGGAGTAAAGAGCCAGCCCCTCTCGCCCCCCTGGCTCTTAGGACCCCCATCGCAGGGGGGCGAGGCGCCCCCCGCGGTGCGGGGAGTAAAGAGCCAGCCCCTCTCGCCCCCCTGGCTCTTAGGACCCCCATCGCAGGGGGCGAGGCGCCCCCCGCGGTGCGGGGAGTAAAGAGCCAGCCCCTCTCGCCCCCCTGGCTCTTAGGACCCCATCGCAGGGGGGCGAGGCGCCCCCCGCGGTGCGGGGAGTAAAGAGCCAGCCCCTCTCGCCCCCCTGGCTCTTAGGACCCCCATCGCAGGGGGGCGAGGCGCCCCCCGCGGTGCGGGAGTAAAGAGCCAGCCCCTCTCGCCCCCCTGGCTCTTAGGACCCCCATCGCAGGGGGGCGAGGCGCCCCCCGCGGTGCGGGAGTAAAGAGCCAGCCCCTCTCGCCCCCCTGGCTCTTAGGACCCCCATCGCAGGGGGGCGAGGCGCCCCCCGCGGTGCGGGGAGTAAAGAGCCAGCCCCTCTCGCCCCCCTGGCTCTTAGGACCCCCATCGCAGGGGGGCGAGGCGCCCCCCGCGGTGCGGGGAGTAAAGAGCCAGCCCCTCTCGCCCCCCTGGCTCTTAGGACCCCCATCGCAGGGGGGCGAGGCGCCCCCCGCGGTGCGGGGAGTAAAGAGCCAGCCCCTCTCGCCCCCCTGGCTCTTAGGACCCCCATCGCAGGGGGGCGAGGCGCCCCCCGCGGTGCGGGGAGTAAAGAGCCAGCCCCTCTCGCCCCCCTGGCTCTTAGGACCCCCATCGCAGGGGGGCGAGGCGCCCCCCGCGGTGCGGGGAGTAAAGAGCCAGCCCTCTCGCCCCCCTGGCTCTTAGGACCCCCATCGCAGGGGGGCGAGGCGCCCCCCGCGGTGCGGGGAGTAAAGAGCCAGCCCCTCTCGCCCCCCTGGCTCTTAGGACCCCCATCGCAGGGGGGCGAGGCGCCCCCCGCGGTGCGGGGAGTAAAGAGCCAGCCCCTCTCGCCCCCCTGGCTCTTAGGACCCCCATCGCAGGGGGGCGAGGCGCCCCCCGCGGTGCGGGGAGTAAAGAGCCAGCCCCTCTCGCCCCCCTGGCTCTTAGGACCCCCATCGCAGGGGGGCGAGGCGCCCCCCGCGGTGCGGGGAGTAAAGAGCCAGCCCCTCTCGCCCCCCTGGCTCTTAGGACCCCCATCGCAGGGGGGCGAGGCGCCCCCCGCGGTGCGGGGAGTAAAGAGCCAGCCCCTCTCGCCCCCCTGGCTCTTAGGACCCCCATCGCAGGGGGGCGAGGCGCCCCCCGCGGTGCGGGGAGTAAAGAGCCAGCCCCTCTCGCCCCCCTGGCTCTTAGGACCCCCATCGCAGGGGGGCGAGGCGCCCCCCGCGGTGCGGGGAGTAAAGAGCCAGCCCCTCTCGCCCCCCTGGCTCTTAGGACCCCCATCGCAGGGGGGCGAGGCGCCCCCCGCGGTGCGGGGAGTAAAGAGCCAGCCCCTCTCGCCCCCCTGGCTCTTAGGACCCCCATCGCAGGGGGGCGAGGCGCCCCCCGCGGTGCGGGGAGTAAAGAGCCAGCCCCTCTCGCCCCCCTGGCTCTTAGGACCCCCATCGCAGGGGGGCGAGGCGCCCCCCGCGGTGCGGGGAGTAAAGAGCCAGCCCCTCTCGCCCCCCTGGCTCTTAGGACCCCCATCGCAGGGGGGCGAGGCGCCCCCCGCGGTGCGGGGAGTAAAGAGCCAGCCCCTCTCGCCCCCCTGGCTCTTAGGACCCCCATCGCAGGGGGGCGAGGCGCCCCCCGCGGTGCGGGGAGTAAAGAGCCAGCCCTCTCGCCCCCCTGGCTCTTAGGACCCCCATCGCAGGGGGGCGAGGCGCCCCCCGCGGTGCGGGGAGTAAAGAGCCAGCCCCTCTCGCCCCCCTGGCTCTTAGGACCCCATCGCAGGGGGGCGAGGCGCCCCCCGCGGTGCGGGGAGTAAAGAGCCAGCCCCTCTCGCCCCCCTGGCTCTTAGGACCCCCATCGCAGGGGGGCGAGGCGCCCCCCGCGGTGCGGGGAGTAAAGAGCCAGCCCCTCTCGCCCCCCTGGCTCTTAGGACCCCCATCGCAGGGGGGCGAGGCGCCCCCCGCGGTGCGGGGGAGTAAAGAGCCAGCCCCTCTCGCCCCCCTGGCTCTTAGGACCCCCATCGCAGGGGGGCGAGGCGCCCCCCGCGGTGCGGGGAGTAAAGAGCCAGCCCCCTCTCGCCCCCCTGGCTCTTAGGACCCCATCGCAGGGGGGCGAGGCGCCCCCCGCGGTGCGGGGAGTAAAGAGCCAGCCCCTCTCGCCCCCTGGCTCTTAGGACCCCCATCGCAGGGGGGCGAGGCGCCCCCCGCGGTGCGGGGAGTAAAGAGCCAGCCCCTCTCGCCCCCCTGGCTCTTAGGACCCCCATCGCAGGGGGGCGAGGCGCCCCCCGCGGTGCGGGGAGTAAAGAGCCAGCCCCTCTCGCCCCCCTGGCTCTTAGGACCCCCATCGCAGGGGGGCGAGGCGCCCCCCGCGGTGCGGGGAGTAAAGAGCCAGCCCCTCTCGCCCCCCTGGCTCTTAGGACCCCCATCGCAGGGGGGCGAGGCGCCCCCCGCGGTGCGGGGAGTAAAGAGCCAGCCCCTCTCGCCCCCCTGGCTCTTAGGACCCCCATCGCAGGGGGGGCGAGGCGCCCCCCGCGGTGCGGGGAGTAAAGAGCCAGCCCCTCTCGCCCCCCTGGCTCTTAGGACCCCCATCGCAGGGGGGCGAGGCGCCCCCCGCGGTGCGGGGAGTAAAGAGCCAGCCCCTCTCGCCCCCCTGGCTCTTAGGACCCCCATCGCAGGGGGGCGAGGCGCCCCCCGCGGTGCGGGGAGTAAAGAGCCAGCCCCTCTCGCCCCCCTGGCTCTTAGGACCCCCATCGCAGGGGGGCGAGGCGCCCCCCGCGGTGCGGGGAGTAAAGAGCCAGCCCCTCTCGCCCCCCTGGCTCTTAGGACCCCCATCGCAGGGGGGCGAGGCGCCCCCCGCGGTGCGGGGAGTAAAGAGCCAGCCCCTCTCGCCCCCCTGGCTCTTAGGACCCCCATCGCAGGGGGGCGAGGCGCCCCCCGCGGTGCGGGGAGTAAAGAGCCAGCCCCTCTCGCCCCCCTGGCTCTTAGGACCCCCATCGCAGGGGGGCGAGGCGCCCCCCGCGGTGCGGGGAGTAAAGAGCCAGCCCCTCTCGCCCCCCTGGCTCTTAGGACCCCCATCGCAGGGGGGCGAGGCGCCCCCCGCGGTGCGGGGAGTAAAGAGCCAGCCCCTCTCGCCCCCCTGGCTCTTAGGACCCCATCGCAGGGGGGCGAGGCGCCCCCCGCGGTGCGGGGAGTAAAGAGCCAGCCCCTCTCGCCCCCCTGGCTCTTAGGACCCCCATCGCAGGGGGGCGAGGCGCCCCCCGCGGTGCGGGGAGTAAAGAGCCAGCCCCTCTCGCCCCCCTGGCTCTTAGGACCCCCATCGCAGGGGGCGAGGCGCCCCCCGCGGTGCGGGGAGTAAAGAGCCAGCCCCTCTCGCCCCCCTGGCTCTTAGGACCCCCATCGCAGGGGGGCGAGGCGCCCCCCGCGGTGCGGGGAGTAAAGAGCCAGCCCCTCTCGCCCCCCTGGCTCTTAGGACCCCATCGCAGGGGGGCGAGGCGCCCCCCGCGGTGCGGGGAGTAAAGAGCCAGCCCCTCTCGCCCCCCTGGCTCTTAGGACCCCCATCGCAGGGGGGCGAGGCGCCCCCGCGGTGCGGGGAGTAAAGAGCCAGCCCCTCTCGCCCCCCTGGCTCTTAGGACCCCCATCGCAGGGGGGCGAGGCGCCCCCCGCGGTGCGGGGAGTAAAGAGCCAGCCCCTCTCGCCCCCCTGGCTCTTAGGACCCCCATCGCAGGGGGGGCGAGGCGCCCCCCGCGGTGCGGGGAGTAAAGAGCCAGCCCCTCTCGCCCCCCTGGCTCTTAGGACCCCCCATCGCAGGGGGGCGAGGCGCCCCCCCGCGGTGCGGGGAGTAAAGAGCCAGCCCCTCTCGCCCCCCTGGCTCTTAGGACCCCCATCGCAGGGGGGCGAGGCGCCCCCCGCGGTGCGGGGAGTAAAGAGCCAGCCCCTCTCGCCCCCCTGGCTCTTAGGACCCCCATCGCAGGGGGGCGAGGCGCCCCCCGCGGTGCGGGGAGTAAAGAGCCAGCCCCTCTCGCCCCCCTGGCTCTTAGGACCCCCATCGCAGGGGGGCGAGGCGCCCCCCGCGGTGCGGGGAGTAAAGAGCCAGCCCCTCTCGCCCCCCTGGCTCTTAGGACCCCCATCGCAGGGGGGCGAGGCGCCCCCCGCGGTGCGGGGAGTAAAGAGCCAGCCCCTCTCGCCCCCCTGGCTCTTAGGACCCCCATCGCAGGGGGGCGAGGCGCCCCCCGCGGTGCGGGGAGTAAAGAGCCAGCCCCTCTCGCCCCCTGGCTCTTAGGACCCCCATCGCAGGGGGGCGAGGCGCCCCCCGCGGTGCGGGGAGTAAAGAGCCAGCCCCTCTCGCCCCCCTGGCTCTTAGGACCCCCATCGCAGGGGGGCGAGGCGCCCCCCGCGGTGCGGGGAGTAAAGAGCCAGCCCCTCTCGCCCCCCTGGCTCTTAGGACCCCCATCGCAGGGGGGCGAGGCGCCCCCCGCGGTGCGGGGAGTAAAGAGCCAGCCCCTCTCGCCCCCCTGGCTCTTAGGACCCCCATCGCAGGGGGGCGAGGCGCCCCCCGCGGTGCGGGGAGTAAAGAGCCAGCCCCTCTCGCCCCCCTGGCTCTTAGGACCCCCATCGCAGGGGGGCGAGGCGCCCCCCGCGGTGCGGGGAGTAAAGAGCCAGCCCCTCTCGCCCCCCTGGCTCTTAGGACCCCCATCGCAGGGGGGCGAGGCGCCCCCCGCGGTGCGGGGAGTAAAGAGCCAGCCCCTCTCGCCCCCCTGGCTCTTAGGACCCCCATCGCAGGGGGGCGAGGCGCCCCCCGCGGTGCGGGGAGTAAAGAGCCAGCCCCTCTCGCCCCCCTGGCTCTTAGGACCCCCATCGCAGGGGGGCGAGGCGCCCCCCGCGGTGCGGGGAGTAAAGAGCCAGCCCCTCTCGCCCCCCTGGCTCTTAGGACCCCCATCGCAGGGGGGCGAGGCGCCCCCCGCGGTGCGGGGAGTAAAGAGCCAGCCCCTCTCGCCCCCCTGGCTCTTAGGACCCCCATCGCAGGGGGGCGAGGCGCCCCCCGCGGTGCGGGGAGTAAAGAGCCAGCCCCTCTCGCCCCCCTGGCTCTTAGGACCCCCATCGCAGGGGGGCGAGGCGCCCCCCGCGGTGCGGGGAGTAAAGAGCCAGCCCCTCTCGCCCCCCTGGCTCTTAGGACCCCCATCGCAGGGGGGCGAGGCGCCCCCCGCGGTGCGGGGAGTAAAGAGCCAGCCCCTCTCGCCCCCCTGGCTCTTAGGACCCCCATCGCAGGGGGGCGAGGCGCCCCCCGCGGTGCGGGGAGTAAAGAGCCAGCCCCTCTCGCCCCCCTGGCTCTTAGGACCCCCATCGCAGGGGGGCGAGGCGCCCCCCGCGGTGCGGGGAGTAAAGAGCCAGCCCCTCTCGCCCCCCTGGCTCTTAGGACCCCCATCGCAGGGGGGCGAGGCGCCCCCCGCGGTGCGGGGAGTAAAGAGCCAGCCCCTCTCGCCCCCCTGGCTCTTAGGACCCCCATCGCAGGGGGGCGAGGCGCCCCCCGCGGTGCGGGGAGTAAAGAGCCAGCCCCTCTCGCCCCCCTGGCTCTTAGGACCCCCATCGCAGGGGGGCGAGGCGCCCCCCGCGGTGCGGGGAGTAAAGAGCCAGCCCCTCTCGCCCCCCTGGCTCTTAGGACCCCCATCGCAGGGGGGCGAGGCGCCCCCCGCGGTGCGGGGAGTAAAGAGCCAGCCCCTCTCGCCCCCCTGGCTCTTAGGACCCCCATCGCAGGGGGGCGAGGCGCCCCCCGCGGTGCGGGGAGTAAAGAGCCAGCCCCTCTCGCCCCCCTGGCTCTTAGGACCCCCATCGCAGGGGGGCGAGGCGCCCCCCGCGGTGCGGGGAGTAAAGAGCCAGCCCCTCTCGCCCCCCCTGGCTCTTAGGACCCCCATCGCAGGGGGGCGAGGCGCCCCCCGCGTGCGGGGAGTAAAGAGCCAGCCCCTCTCGCCCCCCTGGCTCTTAGGACCCCCATCGCAGGGGGGCGAGGCGCCCCCCGCGGTGCGGGGAGTAAAGAGCCAGCCCCTCTCGCCCCCCTGGCTCTTAGGACCCCCATCGCAGGGGGGCGAGGCGCCCCCCGCGGTGCGGGGAGTAAAGAGCCAGCCCCTCTCGCCCCCCTGGCTCTTAGGACCCCCATCGCAGGGGGGCGAGGCGCCCCCCGCGGTGCGGGGAGTAAAGAGCCAGCCCCTCTCGCCCCCCTGGCTCTTAGGACCCCCATCGCAGGGGGGCGAGGCGCCCCCCGCGGTGCGGGGAGTAAAGAGCCAGCCCCTCTCGCCCCCCTGGCTCTTAGGACCCCCATCGCAGGGGGGCGAGGCGCCCCCCGCGGTGCGGGGAGTAAAGAGCCAGCCCCTCTCGCCCCCCTGGCTCTTAGGACCCCCATCGCAGGGGGGCGAGGCGCCCCCCGCGGTGCGGGGAGTAAAGAGCCAGCCCCTCTCGCCCCCCTGGCTCTTAGGACCCCCATCGCAGGGGGGCGAGGCGCCCCCCGCGGTGCGGGGAGTAAAGAGCCAGCCCCTCTCGCCCCCCTGGCTCTTAGGACCCCCATCGCAGGGGGGCGAGGCGCCCCCCGCGGTGCGGGGAGTAAAGAGCCAGCCCCTCTCGCCCCCCTGGCTCTTAGGACCCCCATCGCAGGGGGGCGAGGCGCCCCCCGCGGTGCGGGGAGTAAAGAGCCAGCCCCTCTCGCCCCCCTGGCTCTTAGGACCCCCATCGCAGGGGGGCGAGGCGCCCCCCGCGGTGCGGGGAGTAAAGAGCCAGCCCCTCTCGCCCCCCTGGCTCTTAGGACCCCCATCGCAGGGGGGCGAGGCGCCCCCCGCGGTGCGGGGAGTAAAGAGCCAGCCCCTCTCGCCCCCCTGGCTCTTAGGACCCCCATCGCAGGGGGGCGAGGCGCCCCCCGCGGTGCGGGGAGTAAAGAGCCAGCCCCTCTCGCCCCCCTGGCTCTTAGGACCCCCATCGCAGGGGGGCGAGGCGCCCCCCGCGGTGCGGGGAGTAAAGAGCCAGCCCCTCTCGCCCCCCTGGCTCTTAGGACCCCCATCGCAGGGGGGCGAGGCGCCCCCCGCGGTGCGGGGAGTAAAGAGCCAGCCCCTCTCGCCCCCCTGGCTCTTAGGACCCCCATCGCAGGGGGGCGAGGCGCCCCCCGCGGTGCGGGGAGTAAAGAGCCAGCCCCTCTCGCCCCCCTGGCTCTTAGGACCCCCATCGCAGGGGGGCGAGGCGCCCCCCGCGGTGCGGGGAGTAAAGAGCCAGCCCCTCTCGCCCCCCTGGCTCTTAGGACCCCCATCGCAGGGGGGCGAGGCGCCCCCCGCGGTGCGGGGAGTAAAGAGCCAGCCCCTCTCGCCCCCCTGGCTCTTAGGACCCCCATCGCAGGGGGGCGAGGCGCCCCCCGCGGTGCGGGGAGTAAAGAGCCAGCCCCTCTCGCCCCCCTGGCTCTTAGGACCCCCATCGCAGGGGGGCGAGGCGCCCCCCGCGGTGCGGGGAGTAAAGAGCCAGCCCCTCTCGCCCCCCTGGCTCTTAGGACCCCCATCGCAGGGGGGCGAGGCGCCCCCCGCGGTGCGGGGAGTAAAGAGCCAGCCCCTCTCGCCCCCCTGGCTCTTAGGACCCCCATCGCAGGGGGGCGAGGCGCCCCCCGCGGTGCGGGGAGTAAAGAGCCAGCCCCTCTCGCCCCCCTGGCTCTTAGGACCCCCATCGCAGGGGGGCGAGGCGCCCCCCGCGGTGCGGGGAGTAAAGAGCCAGCCCCTCTCGCCCCCCTGGCTCTTAGGACCCCCATCGCAGGGGGGCGAGGCGCCCCCCGCGGTGCGGGGAGTAAAGAGCCAGCCCCTCTCGCCCCCCTGGCTCTTAGGACCCCCATCGCAGGGGGGCGAGGCGCCCCCCGCGGTGCGGGGAGTAAAGAGCCAGCCCCTCTCGCCCCCCTGGCTCTTAGGACCCCCATCGCAGGGGGGCGAGGCGCCCCCCGCGGTGCGGGGAGTAAAGAGCCAGCCCCTCTCGCCCCCCTGGCTCTTAGGACCCCCATCGCAGGGGGGCGAGGCGCCCCCCGCGGTGCGGGGAGTAAAGAGCCAGCCCCTCTCGCCCCCCTGGCTCTTAGGACCCCCATCGCAGGGGGGCGAGGCGCCCCCCGCGGTGCGGGGAGTAAAGAGCCAGCCCCTCTCGCCCCCCTGGCTCTTAGGACCCCCATCGCAGGGGGGCGAGGCGCCCCCCGCGGTGCGGGGAGTAAAGAGCCAGCCCCTCTCGCCCCCCTGGCTCTTAGGACCCCCATCGCAGGGGGGCGAGGCGCCCCCCGCGGTGCGGGGAGTAAAGAGCCAGCCCCTCTCGCCCCCCTGGCTCTTAGGACCCCCATCGCAGGGGGGCGAGGCGCCCCCCGCGGTGCGGGGAGTAAAGAGCCAGCCCCTCTCGCCCCCCTGGCTCTTAGGACCCCCATCGCAGGGGGGCGAGGCGCCCCCCGCGGTGCGGGGAGTAAAGAGCCAGCCCCTCTCGCCCCCCTGGCTCTTAGGACCCCCATCGCAGGGGGGCGAGGCGCCCCCCGCGGTGCGGGGAGTAAAGAGCCAGCCCCTCTCGCCCCCCTGGCTCTTAGGACCCCCATCGCAGGGGGGCGAGGCGCCCCCCGCGGTGCGGGGAGTAAAGAGCCAGCCCCTCTCGCCCCCCTGGCTCTTAGGACCCCCATCGCAGGGGGGCGAGGCGCCCCCCGCGGTGCGGGGAGTAAAGAGCCAGCCCCTCTCGCCCCCCTGGCTCTTAGGACCCCCATCGCAGGGGGGCGAGGCGCCCCCCGCGGTGCGGGGAGTAAAGAGCCAGCCCCTCTCGCCCCCCTGGCTCTTAGGACCCCCATCGCAGGGGGGCGAGGCGCCCCCCGCGGTGCGGGGAGTAAAGAGCCAGCCCCTCTCGCCCCCCTGGCTCTTAGGACCCCCATCGCAGGGGGGCGAGGCGCCCCCCGCGGTGCGGGGAGTAAAGAGCCAGCCCCTCTCGCCCCCCTGGCTCTTAGGACCCCCATCGCAGGGGGGCGAGGCGCCCCCCGCGGTGCGGGGAGTAAAGAGCCAGCCCCTCTCGCCCCCCTGGCTCTTAGGACCCCCATCGCAGGGGGGCGAGGCGCCCCCCGCGGTGCGGGGAGTAAAGAGCCAGCCCCTCTCGCCCCCCTGGCTCTTAGGACCCCCATCGCAGGGGGGCGAGGCGCCCCCCGCGGTGCGGGGAGTAAAGAGCCAGCCCCTCTCGCCCCCCTGGCTCTTAGGACCCCCATCGCAGGGGGGCGAGGCGCCCCCCGCGGTGCGGGGAGTAAAGAGCCAGCCCCTCTCGCCCCCCTGGCTCTTCGGATCCGCGGTGGACTCACTGCCTGTTTATCTTATTGTGGTTAATATCATCTCCCCCTCTGCAGATTATGAGCTGTTTCACAGACCTATGTACACCCTCGGTGTACAGAAGTTGTACACCCGTCTGTTTTGGGAGTCATATCATCCTCTTCCTCCCTGAATATTAGGAACAGTATCACAGGGGTGTTTCTACTCCCTGGAATATCGGGTGTCATGTTCTCGTCTCCCACGTTGCAGTTAGAATCAGTGTCATCGACGGCGTGTCCAACTTCTGTGATATTGCAAGTAATATTATCCTCTTCCCTCCGGGATTATGGGAACAATATCCTTGGGGGTTTCCACTTTCTGACACGTATGTGGTCAAGTCAATCCCTCCGCCTTGGAATATTTTTAAGGACCATCTCACACGGGGGTGTACAATTCCTGCGATGTTGGTTGTAATGGCATTGTCTTCTTCCGTGAATCCTAGGAGCAAAATCATCGGGTGGATGCACGCCCAGTGCTATATTGGGAGTAACATTATTGTCCACCCCCTGGAGATTATATTCCGATCAATATCACCGGCCCTGTGTACACCTACTGCGATATTGAACTTAATATCATGCTCTCTCCCTCCCTGGACATTGGGAGCAATATCGCAGGTGGGTGTACACCCACTGAGGTATTAGGGCGTAATATTAGTATGAATTATTCCTCACTTATTATTATCATGAATATGAATGACTGATATTAATATTTATATTAAGAAATAATTGCTAATAAAAAGTTTTCAGAATATTAATATTAATATTAATTATTAGGATCTAATATTACTGTTTTCTAATGAATAAGTCATTATCAGTTATTAATATCAGGCGTCATTAATCATTAATATTAATTATGTATTGTTATCATTAGTATAACTATTTAACATTAGTAATTATCGCTATTGATTTCAAAAATTATATTATGGGTTATTAATATTGATAATTATTAGTGTCAATTAATAACTGAGATTATTAATTGCGGTAAGTCGCCTTGCACCATTGCACCCCTCCCTCGGCAGCTCGTTTATGACCCTAAATGGGGACACAAATGCCCCTGAGAGAGCAGCGGTAGACTGGGATAGATAAGGATGGTCACTTGGTGGAGAGGCGTGTTTTTCGGTACCAGCTCTTCACCTGAGTCGACCTTCTCAACTGGAGAAACAATACACCGCCCTATACCGAAAAGCCACAAGCTCTAATTGATTTGCTCCAACCTGTTATCCACACCCACAACCCCACCTGGGCTGATTGGCACCAGTTGCTCATGTTCCTCTTTAACAGCGAAGAAAAGCGGAGAGTCCTCCAAGCAGCAACTAAGTGGCTACAGGAACATGCAACCAGCTGATTATCAAAACCCCCAACAGTATGGAAGGACCCAGTTGCCAGGAACCGACCCCCAGTTGGACCCACATGAAAGAGAGGATATGCAAAGGATAAACCGAGACCGGGAAGCTCTCCTGGAAGGATTAATGAGGGGAGCTCAGAAGGCCACAAACGTTAACAAGCTCTCTGAGGTTATTCAGGGAAAAGAAGAAATTCCAGCACAATTGTACGAGAGAGAATTGTGGGAGGCCTATTGTATGTATACTCCCTTTGATCCCGATAGCCCTGAAAATCAGCCCGTGATTCCCATGGTTTTAGGCCGTCAAAGAGCAGAAGACAGGAGAAGAAAACTGTGGAAACAGGCTGGGCTTGCGGGGATGAATCCATCCCAATTACTAGAAATAGCTAGCCAGGTGTTTGTAAACAGGGATGCAGTAAGCCGTAAGGAAAACGTCAAAGAGAATGGAGGTCAGGCCCGGCGATACGCCGACCTGTTTGTCAGCTGCAGCAATCAGAGGGGACCCCCAAAGAGGCAAGGGAAGGGGGGCCCTGGGAAAGAAACTCAGCTTGGCTGTCAGAGTTTGCAGCGTATCCAGTGTGCTGATTGTAAAGAAATAGGACAGTGGAAGAACAAATGCCCTGAGCTCAAAAGAAAACAAGGTGACTCAGAGCAGGAGGCCCCGGACAAGGAGGAGGGGGCCCTGTGCAACCTGGCAGAAGGCTTCTTAGACTGAGGGAGACCGGGTTCAAGCGTCCCCATTGAGCCTCTGGTCAGAATGACAGTCGGGGGTGGAGACATTGACTTTCTTGTAGATAGCGGTGCTGAACCTTCGCTAGTAACCGCCCCGGTCGCCCCCTTATCCAAGAAGACTACTGACGTCATCGGAGCCATGGGGGTTTCAGCAAAGCAAGCTTTCTGCTTGCCTCGGACTTGTAGTGTAGGAGGACATAAAGTCATCCATCAGTTTTGGTACATGCCTGACTGTACCTTGATCTTTTCGGGAAGCGACTTGCTCAGCAAGCTGAGAGCCATTATCTCTCTGACAGAGCACGGCTCTTCGCTGCTAATGTTACCCGGAACGGGAGTTACTATGACCCTTATTGTCCCCCGAGATGAGGAATGGAGACTTTTCTTAACTGAGCCAGGCCAAGAGAGAAGACCAGCTCTGGCTAAGCGGTGGCCAAGGGTGCGGCAGAAGACAACCCTCCGGGATTGGCCAGTTAAGACTGGGGCCCAGCCGGTGAGGCTGAAATCAGGAGCCAGTCCCCAGAGAAGCCCTTCAATGTATCCAGGTCCGTCTCAAGCACCTAAGAACTTTTGGAATGATTGTTCCTTGTCTGTCTCCATGAACACTCCCCTCCTGCCTGTTCCCAAGCCACGGACCGAGGACTACCGGCCGGTAGAGGATTGGCGCTTGCTTCATCAAGGTACACTGACTTTACATACAACACTACCTAACCCATCCACATAGTTTGGGTTGCTGCCAGCTGAGGACAGCTGGTTCACCTGCTTGGACCTGAAAGACACTTTATTTCCTATCAGATTAGCCCCTGAGAGGCAGAAGCTGTTTGCCTTTCAGTGGGCAGATCCGGAGTCAGGTGTCACTACTCAGTACACTTGGACCGGGCTTCCCCAAGAGTTCAAGAACTCCCCCAACATCTTCGAGGAGGCGTGGACTCGAGACCTCCAGAAGTTTCCCAGCAGGGACCTAGGCTGCGTGCTGCTCCAGTAGGTTGACGACCTTCTGCTGGGACACCACACGGCAGTCGGGTGTGCCAAGGGAACAGATGCCCTACACCGGCACCTGCAGTACTGTGGGTAGAAGGTGTCCAGGAAGAAAGTTCAGATCTGCTGACAGCAGGTACGTTACTTGGGAATGACTATCCGACAGGGGTCGAAACGCAGCCGGGGATCAGAAAGAAAGCAGGTCATTTGCCATCTAGCGGAGCCTAAGATCTGAAGGCAGGTGAGAGAATTCTTAGCAGCTGTGGGGTTTTGTAGACTGTGGATCCCAAACTTTGCAGTATTAGCCAAGCCTTTGTATGAGGTCACAAAGGGGGCGGGGACCGGGAACCTTTGGAATGCGGATCCCAACAACAGCAAGTCTTTCATGAGTTAAAGAAAAAAGTTCTGGCAGCGCCAGCCCTGGGGCTAGCCGATCTGACAAAGCCTTTTCCATTGTATGCATCAGAGAAAGAAAAGATGGCAGCTGGACTTGAACCCAAACTGGCGGAGGCCGGTGGCCTACCTCTCTAAACAACTAGACGGGGTTTCTGAAGGATGGCCCCCCTGTTGCAAGGCCTTGGCAGGAACTGCCCTGCCAGTACAAGAAGCAAATAAACTGACTCTTGGGCAAAGCCTGAACATAAAGGCGTCCCGTGCTGTGGTGACTTTAATGAACACTAAAGGACATCACTGGCTAACGAATGCCAGACTCACCAAGTACTAAACTGCTCTGCAAAAATCCCCGTACAACCATTGAAGTTTGCAACACCCTACACCCCACCACCTTGCTCCCGGTATCAGAGAGCCCTGTCGAGCCTGATTGTGTAGAAGTGTTGGACTCAATTGACTCTAGCAGACCTGACCTCTGGGACCAGGCTTGGGCATCAGTAGACTGGGAACTATACGTGGATGGGAGCAGCTTCTTCAACCCCCAAGGAGAGAGAGGCGCAGGGTATGCAGTGATAACCCTGGACACTGTTGTTGAAGCCAGATCTTTGCCCCAGGCCACTTCAGCCCAGAAAGCTGAACTCATTGCTTTCATTGGGGCCTTAGAACTCAGTGAGGGTGAGACTGTCAACATTTACACTGATTCTCGGTTTGTCTTTTTAACCCTTCAAGTGCATGGAGCATGATAGAAAGAAAAGGACCTATTGAACCCTGGGGGAAAAGACAGAAAATACCAGCAAGAAATCTTGCAATGATTAGGAGCAGTATGGAAACCCCACAAGGTGGCAGTTATGCATTGCAGAGGACACCAGCGAGCTTCCCTCTTGCTGGGTTTGGGGAATTCCCGCGCTGACTCAGAGGCTTGAAAAGCAGCATCTGCCCCCTTCTGGGCATCAGTGCTCCCTCAAGCACCTGATCTTGGACCTGCTTCTTCTAAAGGAGAAGAGGACTTTCTCCAGGTAGAGGGAAGGACAAGTGATGGAGGAAGGATGGACTCGGTTACCAGATGGGAGAGTAGCTGTGCCACAGCTGCTAGGAGCTGCAGTTGTACTGGCTGTGCAAGAAACCACCCATCGAGGTCAGGAGTCACTGGAAAAGTTGTTAGGCCGGTATTTTTACATCTCGCCTTTGTCAGCCCTTGCCAAAACGGTGAGGCAGCGGTGTGTTACCTGCCGACAGCATGATGTGAGGCAAGGTCCAGCCGTTCCGCCCGGCATATGAGCTTGTGGAGCAGCCCCCTTTGAAGGTCTCCAGGTGGACTTCACAGAGATGTCAAAGTGTGGAGGTAACAAGGATGTACTAGTTCCCGGGCATACCTACTCTGGGTGGGTGGAGGCCTATCCAACACGAACTGAGAAAGCTCGTGAAGTAACCCCTGTGCTTCTTCGTGATCTGATTCCTAGATTTCGACGGTCTTTAGGGATCGGCCCAGACAACGGGCCTCCGTTTTTGGCTGCCTTGGTACAGAAGACGGCAAAGGTATTGGGGATCACACGGAAACTGCATGCGGCCTCCCGGCCTCAGAATTCCGGAAAGGTGGAGAGGATGAATCGGACTATCAAAAATAGTACTATTGTCTTCCCCGATGGATATTTAAAACAAAACCACATGGGGCGTCAAACCACCTGCTAAATTTGAGGGAATGTTATCCTCTCCCCAGCTCCCTCGGCCCCGGATATTAGAGACAATAACACAGGGGTGATGTACACCCACTGCTTTATTGGGAGTAATATCATCCTCTCCCTTCTTGGATATTAGGAACAATATCACACTGTGCGTGTAGGCCTGTCGCGAAATTCAATGCAATGTCATCCTGTGCCTCCCTGGATATGACGAACAATATCACGGGGGATGTACAACTTCTGAGATATTGGGAGTGATATTATCCTCTCCCCTCTGGAAGTTGGGGTCAATATCACAGGGGTAGTGTACACCCTCTGGGATGTTGGGACTAATATCATCCTCCCTCCCACTGGATACTAAAAACCATATCACAAGGGGCGTGCACACACACTTCGATATTGGTATGAATACCATCCTCTCCCTCTTTGGATATTTGGTGCCATATTTCAGGTGGGGTATACACCACCTACAATATTGGCAGTAAGATGATTTTCTCCCCGCCCCCCCACCGGATATCAGAAACAATATCACAGGCATTGTGAACAACCCCTGCGATATTTGGAGTAATATCACCGTCTCCCCTCATGATTATTAAGAACAATATCGTAGGGGTGGGGGATGTACACCCCCTTTCATATTTGATATCATCCTCTTCCCCCCTGGATATTAGGAACAATATCAGGAAGGGATGTACAGACCCTGCGACCTTTGTTGTCATAGAATTGTCTCTCCCCTAGATATTAGGAAAAAATGTCACTGGGGATGTGAACAGCCCTGCGATATTGAGAGTAGTATCATCCTCTGCCCCCTTGCATATTGGGAGCAACATCACAGGTGGGGTGTACTGCCTCTGTGATATTGGGAGTGAAATTTTCCTCTCTTGCCCTGGACATTACGAAGGGTATCAGAGGGGGAGGGTTACATTCCCTGCGATATTCAACGTAACCTTATCCTCTCCCTCCCAGGGTATTCAGAACAATATTACAGGAGGGGAGTACACCCTCTGCGATATTGAGAGTCATGTCATCCTCTCTCCCTGTGGATATTAGGAAGAGTGTCACAGGGCTCTGGAAACCCCCTGCGGTACTGGGAGTAATGTCATCCTCTCTCTCTCTGAATACAGGAAGATTTTCACAGGGGTGTGTACACCCCCTGTGATATTGGGAGTAAGATCATCCTCTCCACCCAGGAAATGACTAACAAGGTCACGGGGGAGTGTACTCCCCCTGCGATATTGGGAGTAATGTCGTCGTCCCCAAACCTGGATGTTAGCAACGAGATCACAGAGGGGCTGTACACACCCTGCCACATTGGATGTAATATGATCCTCTCCCCACCTGGATACTGAGAAAGATACCACAGCGCAGGTATACGTTTCCTACACAGTTGTGAGTAATATCATTCTTTTCCTTTCTGGATATTAGGAAGAATATCACAGGGGTGCTGTACAATTACTTCCATATTGGGATTAATATCCTCTATTTTGCTGGACATTGGGCACAAAAACACAAAAGGGTGTACAACCCCTGCGATATTGGGAGTAATAGTATACTCTCCATCCTTGGATGTTAGAAAACAATATCATCAGGGCTGAACACCCCCCGCGATAATGGGAGTCATGTTTACTCTTTCACAGGCCATTTGGAACAACATCACAGGGGACGTTTACAAACAGGGGTGGTGTACATCCCCTGTGATATTGGGAGTAACATCATTCTCTCCACCTCCAGATATTAAGAACAATATCCCGGCGGGAGGTGGTACACCCCCAGTGATATTGCGAATAATGCCATCCTCTCATTCCCTGGATATTAGGAACAATATCACTGACGGGTGTACACCTTCTGTGATATCGGAAGCAATATCATCCTCTTCCCCCCGGATATTAGAAAAAAATATCACTCACAGTGTACACCCACTATGGTATGAGGATTAATACATTCCTAGGGTATTACGAATAATTTCACAGTCTGTACAAACTTGATGTACACTCACTGTGATATTAGGAGTAATATCTACCTAGGAGATAACAAATAACATCGCAGGGTGTACACCCACTTTGATATTAGCTGTAATATTTTTCTAAGTTGTTACAAATAGGATCACAGGGTGTACCAACATGGTGTACACTCACTGTGATATCAGGAGTCGTATCTCTGTAATATATTATGAATAATATCACAGGGTGCACACCCACTGTATTATTAGGAGTAAGATCTCTGTAGGATATTACAACTAAGATCACAGGGTGTAGAGCCACCGTGATATTAGGGGCAATATCTTTCTAGGATATTACAAATAATATCACAGGGTGTACGTCCACTCTGCTGTCATAGCTAGGGTTACCCGCCACCACGGCCGGCTAATTTTTTTTTTTTTTATTTTCACTGGAGACGGGGTTTCACCACGTTGGCCAGGCTGGTCTGGAACTCCTGACCTCAGGTGATCCATCAGCCTCGGCCACCCAAAGTGCTGGGATTACAGGTGTGGGCCATGGTGCTGGGCCAGGAGTTATAGATTCAATTCATTTGGAAACCCAGCTCCCATCTTTGAGTGTGCATGTACTTTTATGAAGAAATAATGTCAGAAAACCGAAGGATGATTATAAATATGAAAAGTAACAGGCATGTGAAAAGGTCTTCCGATTGAGAACTATAAGTTTTGATTTCGTTTTCAGATAATGGGGTCCTAGCTCTTGTGTCATTCTTTTACATATTCTACATCAATGGAAGTTGTAGCACCGTGTCAGAATAAAGTAGAGAGTATTTCAAGTCTTCTTAATTTCTTTCAATTAGACAGAGATATTTTTCTAAAAGAGAGAAGGACATTGTCATTGCATTGTATTTTTTCTGAAAAGAGTAGGCCGTATTTTACTGAGATCACAGATTTGTTATATATGACGTTTTGGTCTTCTAATATTCTTCCGTGGATTTTCTCTAAAGTAGTATGTACAGAAAGCCTCTAATAGCTAAAAAGTAAATCA
Source organism: Pan paniscus (assembly GCF_029289425.2). NCBI lineage: Eukaryota > Metazoa > Chordata > Mammalia > Primates > Hominidae > Pan > Pan paniscus. The sequence goes on from NC_073256.2 coordinate 22,190,776, forward strand.
CGTAATAATTCTGAGATTTTTGGAATTGTCACAACTGAGAAACATTGCTGGCGGTGTATGGTCCACAAGTGTGAAGTTGTTCCTTGTGAATTGCTCGCATCCAGCATTAAGGGCTGGTTTTTATCTTTTATGTTTCCAATCCTCTTTCCTTCTCCAGGTGTCCAAGACACACAGGGCCACGGAATCTCACAGGTGTCTGAGAATTCCTCCTCCTGGGACTCTCAGAGGATCCAGAACTGCAGCCGGTCCTCGCTTTGCTTTCCCTGTCCCTGTCCATGTATCTGGTGATGGTGCTGAGGAACCTGCTCAGCATCCTGGCTGTCAGCTCTGACTCCCCCCTCCACATCCCCACGTAATTCTTCCTCTCCAACCTGTGCTGGGCTGACATGGGTTTCACCTCGGCCACGGTTCCCAAGGTGATTGTGGACATGCAGTCGCATAGCAGAGTCATCTCTCATGCGGGCTGCCTGACGCAGATGTCTTTCTTGGTCCTTTTTGCATGTATAGCAGGCATGCTCCTGACTGTGATGGCCTATGACTGCTTTGTAGCCATCTGTCGCCCTCTGCACTCCCCAGTCATCGTGAATCCTCACCTCTGTGTCTTCTTCGTTTTGGTGTCCTTTTTCCTTAGCCTGTTGGATTCCCAGCTGCACAGTTGGATTGTGTTACAATTCACCAGCATCAAGAATGTGGAAATCTCTCATTTTGTCTGTGACCCCTCTCAACTTCTCAACATTGCCTGTTCTGACAGCGTCATCAATAGCATATTTATATATTTTGATAATACTATGTTTGGTTTTCTTCCCATTTCAGGGATCCTTTTGTCTTACTATAAAATTGGCCCCTCCATTCTAAGGATTTCATCGTCAGATGGGAAGTATAAAGCCTTTTTCACCTGTGGCTCTCACCTAGCAACTGTTTGCTGGTTTTATGGAACAGGCATTGGTGTGTACCTGACTTCAGCTGTGTCACCACCCCCCAGGAATGGTGTGGTGGCATCAGTGATGTAGGCTGTGGTCACCCCCATGCTGAACATTTTCATCTACAGCCTGAGAAACAGGGACATACAAAGTGCCCTGCGGAGGCTGCACAGCAGAACAGTGGAATCTCATGATCTGTTCCATCCTTTTTCTTGTGTGGGTGAGAAAGGGCAAACACATTAAATCTCTACATCTGCAAATCCTGCCCCTTAGTCACGTTATTTTTGTGGCTTGATGTCGTTTATTCCTTTCCGCATTTCCTTTGTGAATATTGCTTTCTTAATTATGCCTTTAACTGGAATGGGTGAGGATTCTGGGATCCTTGGTTTAGCAGAAACCTCATGACAGAATCCTCTATACCTAGGCGGCCTCTTTTAGTTTCTGAGCAATAATCCTGTCATCCAGGTGGAATCACAACCATCTTTTTATATACACGAAGTCCTCACTTCGTTTTGGAATTCCCTGAAAACTGACTTTATGGAAACAATGTACAGGAGGTCCTCCAACAGCATTGGCTGTTTAAAGTTGTGTAGTTATACTGTTGAAGAAAAATAAGTGGTTTCACTATACATAATTTTGCTTCAAGGTGAAGTTTCCAAGAGACTTTCAAAGATGTTAAGTGAAGACATACTCTATATCAAATTCATGTCCTCTTCCACAGTTCATGTGGAATTTCTTTATAAACTGCTTCTAGAGAATCTATTTAGGCAGGTTCTGTGTAGAGATCCATGTCGTCGTTCCTTAATCTTGGCTTTGAGTCAAATCACCTGGGGAGCTTAGAAATGATGAGGCCTGGGTCTCAATACCTGAGATTCTCATTTCCTTGCACCTGTGTGAGTGTGTGGATTTTTTTTTTTCTTTTAAAGCACCAGAGGTGGTTCCAATGACGAAGTTCTTAGAGGCATCAAGCTCCAATAAGTAAGAACAGAAATTAAATGTAATATGATTTCTTCAAATATTATCTTCAAATGCATTTTCCATCAACACCATACAAATGTTTATTATGCTGTTTTTTCTTACCATTTTGCATTTTCTATTTCTTTCTTTTCCTTTTTTTTTTTTGAGTCAGAGTTTCACTCTTCTTGCCCAGGCTGGAGTTCAATGGCACGGTCTCGGTTCACAGCAACATCTGCCTCCCGTATTAAAACAATTCTCTTGTCTCAGCCTTCCAAGTAGCTGGGATTACAGGCATGCGCTACCACGCCTGGCTAATTTTTTTTTTGTGTGTGTGTGTTGTTAACAGAGACAGTGTTTCTCCATTTTGGTCAGGCTGGTCTTGAACTCCCGACCTCAGGTTATCCACCCGCTTCCGCCTCCCAAAGTGCTGGGATTACAGGCATGAGCGACTGCGCCCAGCCACCACTTAGCATTTACATTTTACATTTGTGGAAGTTGTAGATTTATACACACATTGATTGCTTCTTTGTTATACACTTGCATGTAGATACGATGGGAAATAGAAAAGAATGAAATGGGCACAGTATCCCTGAAGTTTCACATTCCGAGACATTTTAAAAATATTTGTTTTTCAGAAATTTTTTTCAATGAAGAAACTGTGGTATACACACCCAATGAAGTATTACTCAGCCTAAAAAGGAAGCAACTCCTCTCTGCTGCAGACAAAATAGATGAGATTGCAGGTCTGTCTATTAAATGAAAGAAGGCCGGAACAGAATGACAAATATTTCATGTCCTCACTTCTACGTAGGAAGAAAAAAGGAAACATTGGCCCGGTGTGGTGGCTCAGGCCTGTAATCCCAGCACTCTGGGAAGCGGAGTCGCACGGATCACTTGAGTCCAGCAGTTCGAGACCCGCCTGGCCAACATGGTGAAACCCTGTCTCTACGGAAAACACAAACAATAAGCCGGGCGTGGTGACGCGTGCCTCTAGTCTCAGCTTCTCCGAGGGCTGAGGCCCAAGAAAAGATTGAACTTGGGAGGCGGAGATTGCAGTGAGCCTGGATTGTGCCTGTATACTCCAACCTGGGCAACAAAAAGAGACTCCATCCCACACATACCTACACACAAAAGGAATCTCAGGAAGGTGGAGAGTATAAAGGTGGTTAGCAGACGCTAGGAAGAAAAGGGGTGGGATAGGGAATGAAGACAAGTGGATAATTGGGTCTCAAAATACAGAAAGATGGAATAAGTGAGTTCTAGTGTTTGATAGTACAGTATGAAAATTTTAGTTCACAAGAATTGCTTGCATATTTCCAGATGCTTTGGTAAGAAGCTTCCTAACTTTCTCATTATGATGGTTTTTAAGCTCTTCTCTTTCTGCTCTTGAAATCATGCTGGTTTTTTGTTTTTTGTTTTTTGCTTTGAGATGGAGTTTCGCTCTTGTTGCCCAGACTGGAGTGTCATGGTGTAATCTTGGCTCACCGCAACCTCTGCCTCCTGGGTTCAAGCGATTCTCCTGCCTCCACCTCCCGAGTAGTTGGGATTACAGGCCTGCGCCAGCACGCCCTGTTAATGTTGTATTTCTAGTAGAGACGGGGGTTTCTCCCTGTCGGTCAGGCTGGTCTTCAACTCCTGACCTCTGGTGATCCGCCCGCCTCGGCCTCCCAAAGTGCTGGGATTACAGGGGTGAGCGACCGCGCCCGGCCCATGCTGTATCCTTATCTTTTGTCCGTTGTTGTTTTTTTTTTGCTATGGAGCCCAGAAAGAACTTCTCACCTATATGTTCACATGATTTTTCACATGAGTGCTAAGAAAGCTCATTGGTGGAAAAGCAGCCTTTTCAAGAAATGGTGTTGGAGAAACTTGATTTCCACATGCAGAAGAATGAAGGTGGACCCTATGTCACACCAGGTGCAAAAATTAACACAAACTGGATCAAAGACCTCACCCCAAGCGCTAAAAGTATGATACGCCTAAAAGAAAACATTGGCCACACTTTCATGATATCAAATTGGGCAATGTTCTCTGGGATATGACACCAAAAGCATAGGCAACAGAAGTAAATTAGATTCCTTGGATTACATCTAAATGACAGACACTTTTGTGCAGCAAAAAACACTTTTAACTGAATGAAAAGATAACCCATGGATTAGGAAAAATATTTGCAAAGCATGTATCTGAAAAGAGGCTGATATCCGTCATATATAAAGAACAGCTAGAGCTAAACAACAAGAAACCCAAAGCATCCCATCAACAATGGTCAGAAGACTCGAGTAGACGTGTCCCTAAAGAAGATATCGTAATGGCCAATAAGCATCTAAAATGATGTTCAAAATCACTCATCATAGGAAAGCGCAAATCAAACCAGGAATGTGATACCACACATTAGGATGGATATGATAAACAAACAGGGATTGGTGAGACTAGAGGGAAGTAGGAATGCTCGAATCTGATCGGAGGGAATGTAAAATCGTGAAGGAACGGGGAAAATAGTATGGCGTGTACTGGAAAAATTAGAAACAGAATGATCAGATGTTCCCGCAGTTGCATTTGTGGGTACCTACCAAAAAGAATTAGAAGCCAGGAGTGGAAGACAGATTTGTGTACACCCATATTCATAGCAGCATTATTCACAACAGCCAAAATGTGGAAGCAACCCAAGGGTTCGTGGACAGATGAATGAAAAAGCACACTGCAGTTCCTTCATACAATGGAAGACTATTCAGCCTTCAAAAGGCAGGCATTTGTGGCCGGTGCGGTGGCTCACGCCTGTAATCGCAGCGTCTTGGAAGACCGAGGTGGGCGGATCACCTGAGGTCAGGAATTCAAGACCAGCCTGGCCATCTTGGTGAAACCCTGTCTCTACTGAAAATGCAAAAAATGAGACAAGCTTGGTGGCGTGTGCCTATATTCCCAACTACTCGGGAGGCTGAGGCACAAGAATAGCTGGAACCCGGGAGGCGGAGGTTGCAGTGAGCCCAGATTGTGCCACTGCACTCCAGCCTGTGCGACAGAGTGAGACTCCATGGAAACACAAAACAAAACAAAGTCAAACGAACAAAGAAAAAACAACAAAAAAAAAACCAGACAGGCACTTCTGACGCAGGCCGCAACATGGATGAACCTTGAGGACATTATCGTCAGTGAAATAAATAAATCCCAAAAGGATAAACAGGCCCAGGCTCAGTGGCTCGCACCTGTAACCCCAGCACTTAGGGAGGCTGAGCCAGGCAGATCACTTCAGGTCAGGAGATCGAGACCAGCCTGGCCAATATGGTGAAAGCTCGTCTCTATTAAAAATATAAAAATTAGCTGGGCGTGGTGGCGCACGCCTGTAATCCCAGCTACTCAGGAGACTGAGACACAAGAATCGCTTGAACCCGCGATGTGGAGGTTGTAGTCAGCCCAGACCACGCCACTGCACTCCAGCCTGGGTGACAGAGAAAGACTCTGTCTCCAAAACAAAAAAAATTAAACACGGTATGATTCCACTTATCTATCAATTGTCAAGAGTAGTTAAACTCATAGAGTTGCAAACTAGAAAGGTGGCCCCCAGGGGTGGGTGAGAGACAGGAATGGAGAGCTTGGTGAATGGGTGGAATTTCCATTTTGAAAGATAAAACTGTTCCGGAGACGATGGCGGTGATGGTTGCTAAACAATGTGAACATGCTTAATGTCATTAAACTGTGAACTGAAAAAGAGTGGAAATTGTAAATGTTTATACTGGCCGTTCTCTATGAACTAATATGTATTTATAATCTTTAATATTTATACGTGGTATGTTTTCCCATAATACAAGACGGAAATTGAAGCAGTTGGATGTTTAAAAAGAAAAGAAAGAAGCGAAGAATACCCACCAGCTTTCTCCTGATTAGAGGAAGAGCCCCAAAGCTTCTATAGACATTCACTTTTCTTCTTTTTGCAATATTATGAGGAAATCCTTAGAGGTTGGGGAACTTGGGCAACTTTGGCTAATGAGGAGCTCTGTGCCTTGAGCCCCCCAGGCCACAGAATAGTCAATAGTAGGTCTGTGCCTCCAGCCCTGCAGTGTGAGGTTGCAGTCCTGTGGACTGCACTCCCGTCACCTTTATCAGGGGTCTGATGTCTCACCCTGTCTTCTTGCCAGCCTTAAGGATGGAGTCGGAGCCTCCATGGTGCACCACGCAGGGAGGACAGTGGATCTGTTCTCTGTGGTCATGCCCCAGCAGAGGGGAGGGACAGTTCAGTGAATGTAGGCAAAAGAAAGTGAGATCAGACACTTACTGTGTCTATGTAGAAAGGAAAGACATAAGAGACTCCATTTTGAAAAAGACCTGTACTTTCAATAATTGCTTTGCTGAGATGTTGTTAATCCATAGCTTTGCCCCAGTCACTTTGAACCAACCACTTTGACCCAACCTGAAGCTCACAAAAGCATGTGTTGTATGAAATCAATGTTTAAGGGATCTAGGGCTGTGCAGGACATGCCTTGTTAACAAGATGTTTCCAAGCAGTATACTTGGTAAAAGTCATCGCCATTCTCTAGTCTCAATAAACCAGGAGCAAGATACACTGTGGAAAGCCCCAGGGACCTCTGCCCTTGAAAGAGGCTTATTGTCCAAGGTTTCTCCCCATGTGATAGTCTGAAAAGTGGCCTCATGGGATTAGAAAGACCTGACCGTCCCCAAGCCCGACCCCCGTGAAGGGTCTGTGCTGAGGGGGATTAGTCAAATAGGAAAGCCTCTTGCAATTGAGAGAGAGGAAGGCCTCTGTCTCCTGCCTGCCACTGGGAACTGAATGTATCGATATGAAACCCGATTGTACATTTGTTCAATTCTGAGATGGGAGAAAAACGGCCCTATGTTGAGAGGTGAGACGTGTTTACAGCAATGCTGCCTTTTTATTCTTACTCCACTGAGGTGTTTGGGTGGAGAGAAACAGAAATCTGGCTTACGTACATGTCCAGTCATAGTACCTTCCCGTGAACTTCATTATGACATAGATTCTATTGCTCACATGTTCGTTGCTGACCTTCCCCTTATTATCACCCTGCCCTCCTACTACATTCCTTTTTGCTAAAATAATAAAAATAATAATCAATAAAAACTGAGGGAACTCAGAGGCTGGTGCCGGTGCAGATCCTTGGTATGCTGAGCGCCAGTCCACTGGGCTCACTGTTGTTTCTCTATACTTTGTCTCTGTGTCTTATTTCTTTTCTCAGTCTCTCATCCCGCCCAACTAGAAATACTCACAGGTGTGGAGGGGCAGGCCACTCCTTCAAGTGAGTGCTGAGGGACGGTCGGGAGCCTTATTTGTTTCCTCATCTTCAGGACAAACAAGAGAGTGCGGTGGGCAGATGGGAGGAGACCAATATGCAACTCTCTGCTCAGCAGACTGTGGAGTTTCTGTTCTTTGTTGCACTGGGGGTCTCAGAAATCTTATTCAAAATTTTGCTTTCCTCCCCCACTAGTTGTCCTTCTCATAGACATCTCACCCATGATAGCAGGGAATCAGTCCCTCTAAACTATTCCCTAAGAACAACAAAGAGATTATGAAGGTGATGATGAGGATAAAGAGGATGACAACAGACACCATGGCATCATGAACCCTTACTGAGGGCTTCCTAAAGGCCAGGTTCTGAGCTCTGTGCTCTATGCAGCTTGTTTCATTTCAACTGTGTAGTCTCCACGTTATTAGTGCACATTTCAGAATGATTTTACAGACTAGAAAAGGTGCAATGGATTTTCATGTAGCTTGTACCAGATCACGAAGTCAAAAAAGGCGAAGTCCAATTTGAACCAGGCAGTGTACGTCCAGACACATGACATTTGGCCAGTCCTCTCCCTGTATCCAACCTGCCCTCTCAAATCCTTGTCACTCAGGCCGATGCCCCTGCTCACTGTGCCCTTCCCTTTGGGGGTTCCTTGGAGACCACAGCTAGACCAGTGGGTGCCACAATCACTGTGTCATGTATAGAAAGAGCAGCTGAGATCACATCGAGGATTCCAGAAAGAATTGGCACAGGATCATTCGGGACGCATCTCTCCCTTGCCCCTGTTCCTGGCTTTCCTTACAGCTCTCGACTTCCTCAAAGGAGTCATCAATTCGGAGTTTGGCTTCCATTCCTACTAAGGAAGCTGGAAAATATTTCAAAAATGCTCCTCCGATGTGCCTGCGGTTAAGACCTCTGAGCTCTGCTTAAAACTTTTTGAAGCTGGGCGCGTGGCTCACGCCTGCAATCCCAGCCGTTTGGGAGGCTTAGGCAGGTGAATCACAAGGTCAGGAATTCGAGACCAGCCTGGCCAACATGGTGAAACCCTGTCTTTACTAAAAATACAAAAAAAAAAAAAAAATTGCCAGGCATGGTGGCCTATGCCTCTAATCCCAGCTACTTGGCAGGCTGAGGCAGAAGACTCCTTTAAAGCCGAGAGACAGAGGTTGCAGTGAACCGAGATCACGTCACTGCACTCCAGCCTGGGCAACAGAGCAAGACTCTGTCACAAAAAAATAAGTAAATAAAAATTACGAAAAAAAGTGCTTGGATGGGCTTGGCAAACTTCAGCCATTAGCTCACGTACCACTTTGGAAGGGCATACCTTCAGTCACTTCACCCTTTAATCTCTTTGCTCAAGACTAAAGTTCTGAGAGGAAGTCTAATCGGCTGAGTTGTGTCCATGTGGGCAGTGCAGGAAAGGATGCAGTGGGAGGCGGCTCCAGGGACGTCTTTGTCCTCCATCACGGAAAAGCAGGCACCTGGATTATCCACCCTAAGAAATCTGGACAAAGGAAAACGAGGTTCTCTGAGGAAGGAGACATAGAGCCCAAGGAGCTAACCAAGAGACAAATAGTCATCCTGTCTTGTCATTTTCTTTTACACTGTGTGTACATTATCTTACACTTATCACTTTGTTTTCTTTCTCTCCTTTAATCGCACCCTGCTGCCAAAAGTTAAAATAAAATGAAAGTGTTGAGATAGCTCAGTAACTGACTTTTGGTCAATTGCCTTTTCCTATAGTGAACAGCTGCCCAAACGATTGTCTCTGTCACTGTACAGATTTGCAAGCGTTTGCAGGATCACTCCCAATCCCCCATCACAGGGCTGTGTTACAGCACAATTTAGTTCAGTGTTTTGCTCTCTGCAACAGGGAGGTTCTCATCCATTACAGGATGCAGTAAAAACAGGGGTACCATAAGCAACCACCTCTTTCCTCAACGGTGTGATGAAAGCAAAAGCCAAGTAGCTCCATGTATCCAACTTAAAAATATAAAAATTACACCTGTGGGCTGCAGTTGGAGCTATGGCGGCGGCAGCTGTCACTGGGCCTAGCCCGAGGTGTGGACCTGGGGACTCCCCAGAAGGGTTGGAGGGGGAGGCTCACGGAGCGTTGGTGGAAGGCGCACAGGATGCTAAAGCTTTACAACAGCCTCTCGGAAGGGGAGGCGGTGGGACTTCCTGCGGGGCCTGACCCGCTGGACCCTATCCATCTGAACGGGGCGCACTTCGACCCAGAAGTTTACCTAGACAAGCTGCCTAGAGAGTGCCCTCTTGCCCAGCTGATGGACAGTGAGGCCGACATGGTGCAGCAGATCCGGGCTCTAGACAGCGACATGCAAACCCTGGTCTATGAGAACTACTATAAGTTCATCCCAGCCACAGAAATTGACAAACAGCATAAAACTGTATGAGGAATTGCAGGAAACCCAGAATTTCCCAGATAACCTTGTAAAAGAAGAACGAAGTTGGAAGACTCACAAAAAAATATATATTATATATATATATGTATAAAGTTGTATTTTCATTCTGTTGTAAATGTTTAGTAATTTCTATTGTGATTTTTCATTTAACTCCTGAAAGGATATTTTTAATTTTCCAAATGTGTGCTTGTGTTTAGCTATCTTCTTGCTGTTGACTTCTAATTTTGTTTCATTATGGTCGGGAAAATGTGGTCTGGACAATGTCAATCGTATAGTGGATTTTGTTGAGACTTCTTTATGGCCTAATATGTGGCCAGTTTTTTTGTTTTTGTTTTTTGTTTTTTTTTGGCAAATTTGCCACATGTGGTTAAAAGGAATGTGGATTATTTGTTTTTTTAGGAGAGTTTTTATTTCTCAATAGATAAGGTTCTCAGTGTAATTAAAATCTAGCTTCAATTAACAATATGCTAGATCTCTCAAACCTTAGGATGTTAGTCAGTGTAACAATAGACTGCTGCTGAGACGAATAAACCCTGAACTCTCAGTGGGTTGGCACCCATAGCATAGTCTGGTGCAGGGCAGGGGTTCTCCTTGGGCGCCCTTGTCCAACAGTGATTCAGAGATTCTGGAGGTTTCCATCTTTTAATTTTGCCATCTCAGAGATTATCACTGGTAGCCATATGGATAGGGAGAGAGGGAACATAGCTCACACTTGCCTTTGATAACTTTGGCCCAGAAGTGATTTCTTACATTCCTATTGGTGGAAATGCAGTCACATGGTTCCAAACTAACTGCAAGTGAGGCTGGGAAATGTAGTCTTTCTGCATGTCCAGGAAGAGGAATGGTGTGAATACAGCATTGTCTTTGACACACTAAGCATGTGCTGAAGAGTTCTTACTCTCATAAGAGGTTTGTCTGTCCTGTGTAACTTTCTCAGTTTTTGCTTAGATAGTTTCAGGCAATGTTGTTTGGTACATTCAGCTTGATGATTATGTCCTCTTGGCAAAGTAGTCAAAATTCCCATCAGTTTGAATGAAAGTGTTTTACAGATAGGTCAGGAAATGTTAATACTTTAAAAGGCCCTTCTATTCCTCCACTGTACAGATAAGAACAACAGAGTCCTAGAGAGAGGAGGTCATGGGTCTCACTCATGAGTGGCAGAATTGAAACCAACATGGCAGTAACTTTGCCTTTCCCCCATCATGTTGTTCTCCCTCTATCTTCACTCTGCTGATTTCTTCACTTGCTCCATACAGACCTCCCAGTGCCAAGTGTGTCAGTGTGTCCGAAATTGGTGTGTTCTTGGTCTCACTGACTTCAAGAATGAAGCCGCAGACCCTCCTGGTGAGTGTTACAGTTCTTAAAGGTGGCGTGTCTGGAGTTTGTTCCTTCTGATGTTCGCATGTGTTCGAAGTTTCTTCCTTCTGGTGGGGTTCGTGGTCTCGCTGGCTCAGGAGTGAAGCTGCAGACCTTCTCAGTGAGTGTTACAGCTCATAAAGGCAGTGTGGACCCAAAGAGTGAGCAGCAACAAGATTTATTGCAAAGAGCAAAAGAACAAAGCTTCCACAGTGTGGAAGGGGACCCCAGCGGGTTGCCACTGCTGGCTCTGGCAGCCTGTTTTTATTCTCTTACTTGGCCCCACCCACATCCTGCTGATTGGTCCATTTTACAGAGAGCCTGAGTGGTCTCTTTTGACAGAGTGTTGATTGGTGCGTTTACAATCCCTGAGCTAGACACAAAGACACCCCACGTCCCCACTAGATTAGCTAGATACAGAGTGTCCACACAAAGGTTCTCCAAGTCCCCACCCTAGTAGCTAGATACAGAGTGCCGATTGGTGCATTCACAAACCCTGAGCTAGACACAGGGTGCTGATTGGTGTGTTTACAAACCTTGAGCTAGATACAGAGTGCCGATTGGTGTATTTACAATCCCTTAGCTAGACATAAAGGTTCTACAAGTCCCCACCAGACTCAGGAGCCCAGCTGGCTTCACCCAGTGGATCACACACAAGAGCCGCAGGTGTAGCTGCCTGCCAGTCCCTCTCCATGCTCCCAACCTCTTCAGCCCTTGGGTGGTCGATGGGACTGGGCGCCGTGGAGCAGGGGGTGGTGATCATCGGGGAGGCTCGTGCTGGACAGAAGTCCACAGAGGGGGGAAGGCTAAGGAATGGTGGGCTGCAGGTCCTGAGCCCTGCCCCATGGGGAGGCAGCTAAGGCCCGGCGAGAAGTCGAGCACAGCAGCTGCTGGGCCAGGTGCTAAGCCCCTCACTGCCTGGGCCGGCAAGGCCGGCCGGCAGCTCCTAGTGCAGGGCCGCCAAGCCCATGCCCACCTGGAACTTCAGCCAGCAGGCAAGCAGCATGCATAGCCCCAGTTCTGGCTCACGCCTCTCCCTCCACACCTCCCTGCAAGCTGAGGGAGCCAGCTCCAACCTTGGCCAGCCAAGACAGGAGCTCCCACCGTGAAGCCGCGGGCTGAAGGGCTCCTCAAGTGCCGCCAAAGTGGGAGCCCAGGCAGAGGAGGCACCGAGAGCGAGCGAGGGCTGTGAGGGCTGCCAGCATGCTGTCACCTCTCATAAGGAGTGATTAATCTGAGCTTCTCGAGAAAGTCCATTCCTGGTAGGCACTGGGAATAAGAAATCTCAGAGTATAAAAAGAAAATCAAGTGGTAGCACTTTTGTGAATGGCTCCAAAATTAGATCCTTTATCTTTTTTTTTACATGAAGCACAGTTGCCCAAAACACGCTTAGCCTGAGATGAAGCACATATTAGAGAAAGGTTCTCTCTATAGCATTATGTATTACTCGAGTGAGCATTAAAAAGAGGAGACGGGACGTGCTCTCTCTAGCTATTATTACCTCCACTATAGAGTTGACATACACAAGCTCATTATTCCATTATGTTTTATTCAACAAAATAACTTTAATGTTGAAGCTTAAATTGAATTCGTTAAAACATCTTTGTCTCCAGCATAATGTTCCCCAAGTGTCTCCTTGGTGCCTGAATTTTCTCCAGAATTATAGTGCTGAAGCTATGAAAATGGTGAAATTATATGCAATCTGCAAAACAATGTGGCTATAACGTGGTAATTGGCCTTCCACATAATTAAAGGAACATTTCCTCATCAGAGCTGTTCCATCAGAGACCCAAAGGCTATCGTTGTACAAATCACCCACTTAGGAAAAGCTTTATTCTCAGTAGCCTCTAAAAATCTGGTTATGCAAACAGATTTGCTTATTCAGTAACATTAATGGCTTCTCATAGTTAAAAAGTCATCAATGTGTTTGACCTAAAATCTGTTTCCTCCGTGACCAAGTACCATTTTTATTTTGACAGTTAGGAGCCTTTTGACTCTTTCACAGCTGGCATGAAGGCACAGGGAGGGAAATCTCATAAACCAACAACCTGTGTATTCCCAGACTGTTAATCAATAGAAAATCACTTCAACTGGATTAGGGTCTTGTACCTGGCAGAAAGGCTCTTATGGACATTGGAATTGGATTTCTACACTTGATATGACACCTCCTTGAGTCAGATCAGATTCATGTTTGATAGACTCTTGACAAAAAATTGCTCCAGGATCTGTGCAGTAGCTAAAGCCTTTTTGTTGTTGTTGTTGTTTTAAAAGCAGCATTAAATGTTTTCATGAAGACCTTCCCAGCAGTGATTTTATTGGGAATATGGTCTTTAGCTCTGGTCCTGAATAACTCACACTGAGGAAACCTCTAACAAGTGTTTTATTGGAAGATGTCTGATGGATGGTTGGTTTTAATAACAAATCTCTTCCCTTTTTCTGTCCCCTGTGTTCTATTCTCCTTTCTCTACACATTATTCTGGGAGGATTCACCTATTCCCAAAGTCCTTTCCTCTTTATTTCCATTCCAGAGCTCTCTGTATAACTCCAGGCTGATGAATCCAATGGCCCAGTTGTTATCTCCACTTGGCTGTCTTTCTTGCATTGACCTCATCTTACCTTGCCTCTCCTGATTTCCTCTTCTGCCTGGGCTCACCACGTCAGATTCACACCACCATCCACCCAGCTTCCAAAACACCTGGGCCTCCTCCTTCATTCCTCCCTCTTTCTCAGTCAAGTTAGTCTACTGTCTCCTCTCCATCCTCACTGCCACAGCCTTGGTCCGCCAACCATCTTGTCTCACTTGGTGTATTGCAGCCTCCTACCTGGTCTACTCACCTCCCACTCTCCTCCAGCCAGACTGCTCTTTTTATAGCACAAAGTGGATGATTACTCCCCTGCTTAAAAACATCTACTGTCTCCCTTTGTCTACAGGATAAACACGACAAAGAGCCTTTAAGATTTGGCTCCAACTTACCTCTATATTGGTCAGTTTTTATAATTATATGAACATCTCTCAGCTCCTCACCCTCTCACGTCTCGATTTTTGCACATGCTCTTCCCTCTGCTGGGAATGATCTTCCACACCTCTCCTATCGACCTGGCTAGTTCCTACCATTTTCTAGTCTTCAGCTGAGGAGTCCTGTGGTGGAGAAGGATTTCTCACCACCTGATAGAGATTGCATGCCCACCCACCTCCGGACTTTTATTTATTTATTTATTTATTTTGACGGAGTCTCGCTCTGACCATGCAGGCTGGAGTGCAGTGGCGTTATCTTGGCTCACTGCAATCTCTGCCTCCTGGGTTCAAGCAATTCTCCCACCTCAGCCATCTGAGTATCTGGAATTACAGGTGCCCGCCACCACATCGGGCAAATTTTTTTTGTATTTTTAGTAAAGGCAGGATTTCACCATGTTGGCCAGGCTGTTTTCAAACTCCTGGCCTCAAGTGATCCACCCACCTTGGCCTCCCAAAGTGCTGGGATTACAGGCAAGAACAACTGCACCTAGCCAATCGGGTGCCCCTTCTATTTGCTCCCATTGCCCCAGGCATACTGTCACCATAACTCTTACCATTCTGAGTTGAAAATGTTTTTTTTTTTTGCTTTTTATTTCTCTCATTAAATGCAAAGCTCATTGAAAAGAGGACAGTGGTTGTTCACTGTTGTACTCCTAACCTTTGACTCAGTGTCCTGAGGTTGGCTCTAGAGCTGTGCACACATGTTCAGACATTGGAGCACATCTTGTCTAGCACCTCTTTTGAGGTGGCTTAGAGAAAAGTCAGTAGGTACTTCCCCAAGGATGAAACAGAAGCTTCACCTAAACCAGTTCTTCAACTTCAGCCTGCATTAGAATCCTCTGAGAGCTTGTTAAAAATACAGTCTCCTAGAGCCCACTCTTCAAGAGTCGGTGAGTTGCTTCATCATCAAAATATATACAGAATTCAGGCAGTCTTCAGTGCCAGCCTGGTCTGAGCCTCCGTGGACTCCCACCTGCAGAATCTCCCTGCTGGTCTCCTTGCTTCTGCTCTTACCTTCTTATTACCCATTCAAGTAGCCAGGGTGATCCTTTTTAAAATTTTTGTTAAATTTTTTTGAGATGAAGTCTCACTCTGTTGCCCAGGCTGGAGTGCAGCGGTGTTATCTCAGCTCGCTGCAGCTCTACCTCCTGGGCTCAAGCCATCCTCCCACCTCAGCCTCCTGGGTAACTGGGACCACAGACATACACCACCACACCCGGCTAATTTTTGTATTTTTTGTAAAGACACAGTCTTGCTATGCTGCCCAGGCTAGTCTTGAACTTCTGTGTGCACCCACCTCAGCCTCCTGCATTTTTAGGAGGCCCTTCTTGTACGGATTTTGATGCAGAGGCCTGGGTGCCTCATGTCTCCTCCCATCTCTCTCTGTCTTTCTGTCTCCATCTCTCTCTCTCTTTCTCTTTGCGTTATAGCTGCCTTGGGGACTAGACTCTGCCTTAGGCATCCCTCTGACTCTTGTTTGCTTTTACACTGAGGCTGCTTTAAGTTGCACCTTGATCTGAAGCCTTGGGCTTCTCTTCCTATTCCTTGCTTTTGTTGGAAGGGCCGTGCAGCTTCTTGACAAATTGCTAAGGTTCCCATGAGTTTCCAAGTCCCCAAGAACCAAACCAGATGACAAACAAAGATGCAGCCCACAGCTGGGGAGACAGATTTCATGTCCACACAGAGACTCCAAGATGCTGAACTGAAATCCACCCCGAAACCTGTTATCTCTCATTTAAGTTCAATGTCACCTGGGGGCTTGCAGGGCAGGGCTGGTGACCATTCACAGGGAAAGATGCTTTGAAATGGCAACTGAGAATGGTGTGGTGGTTGACAGATGGCACGTCAGAGCATAGATTAACATGGGAAGAGAAACTCAGCGCTTGGGGGAAGTGTGTGAGGCTGGCAGCCACACAGAGGGCTTTTCCTGCGAGCTCTTGCATAGAGGCAAACAGCCAGGAGGTTTTGCTTTCTGAGCCTGAGCGGAAGCATGTTCCTCCCTGCACATTGCCGCTCTGCAGCAAATGTTTATTCCTGTTGCACTGATTAAAAGTGCTTACCAGGCCGGGCGCGGTGGCTCACGCCTGTAATCCCAGCACTTTGGGAGGCCGAGGCAGGCAGATCACAAGGTCAGGAGATTGAGACCATCCTGGCTAACACGGTGAAACCCCGTCTCTACTAAAAATACAAAAAATTAGCCGGACATGGTGGCGGGCGCCTGTAGTCCCAGCTACTTGTGAGGGTGAGGCAGGAGAATGGCATGAACCCAGGAGGCAGGGCTTGCAGTGATCCGAGATTGTGCCACTGCACTCCAGCCTGGATGACAGAGCAAGACTCCGTCTCAAAAATACAAAGTGCTTACCGAAGGGGTTTGAGGGCAGTGGTGACACTGTGAGTTATGGCTCTGTCGGCCGCCAGTGGAGCCAGCCGCTCTGCACAGCCGTGCAAGGGTGTTTTGAAAAGTGGCTCAGCCGGCCAGGAGTGACTGGCTGTAAATATTGCTGCCACAACATCTTGTAGCCTGATTGGGGCAGTGTTTGCAGAACCCTTAAACCACTACACTTGTTCAGGCTTAAAAATAAGCTTACATTTTTGTTTGTTTTGTTTTGTTTTATGAGATGGAGTCTTGTTCTGTCACCGGGTTGGAATGCAGAGGCATGATCTCGGCCCACTGCAACCTCTGCCTCCTGCGTTCAAGTGATTCTCCTGCCTCAGGCTCCCGAGTAGCTGGGACTACAGGCGTGTGCCGTCATGTCCAGCTAATTTTTGAATTTTTAGTACAGACGGGGCTTCACCATGTTGGCCAGGATGGTGCGATTTCTTGACCTCGTGATGTGCCCTCCTTGGCTTCCCAAAGTGCTAGGATTACAGGCGTGAGCCACCGTGCCTGGTCAAACATATTGCTTCTTTTCTCAACTTCTGCTGAACTCTATTTTGCTTCTTTTTCCTGGATAAAGCTCTTCTTTATCCAGAAGAGCTTTTAGCAGCAAAGTTACCCAACGCCCTTCCCTAGTCTCTCCTTGCAACTGGCTCTCAGCGGGGGGGTTGGGGGGGGTGGAGGGGCGGTGGGTAAGAGGAAATCCTTGACAGAACCAATTTACATGAGTGTTTGGAGGACTCTCGCTAGCCCCAGGAGGTGTTTGCATTTTTAAATTGGTTAGTAGTGTCAGAATGTTTCATGAGTAAGAGCACAGCCTCTAAGTTGGATACCCTGAATTTAAATCTCAACATGGCCATTTTGTATATAACCAGAGGATGGATTTGGGGACCCAATGGATCTACCATGACATGAACTTGCACCAACATTCACCTGATCTCCAAAATGCCTATTCTGACTGGTAGACCCTAGTCTCAGCCTAGTGCCAGTTCAGAGCCTGTGTCCAGTGATCCTACACATGTCTCATTACTTCCTTTTCTCCTGTTCAGTCATCCTGGTAAAAGGCTGTGTATTCCCTTGGGGGCAGGCTGGGAGAAAGATTGACAGTATAAATTTTTGGCAGTGGAGCAGAGTCCTTTCTGGAGGGGACCTGGCTTCCCATTCAGACAAGGGACTCCGGGTCTGTGAACTGGCTTATGTCTGGAAATTCACGGGGGACTGTGACTCTGTTTTTATGATTCAGATTAGACTTCTGCTCACCTGACCTAGAACTCTTCTGCAAACACAGATCCAGTAAAAATGTGGCAGGCTTCTTATCTGTTTCACCTCTAGGAATGCCACAGTCAGCTGGCACCATAGGTCTCTGCGAGTCAGACTATTCTGGTTGCAGCTTTGAGTCTGCTATCTTTTATGGTAACTGCATCCACCTTGCCTTTGGGGATTGAGTGCTCTGATCACTTGGCCCCAGCCCCTGTAGTGTGCCTATGTCACTTACCCTCTTTATACCTCAGTTTCCTCCTCTATAAAACGGGCATCCTCATTGCACCCACCCCGAGGGCTGCTGTGAGGTATAGATGGATTAACATATGGAAAGTAATAGAAGAGGGTCTCAAAGCCCATGTGTCGTTATCAGAATTATTTCGTGACAGGGAAGAGCTGGAGGAGAGAGGAAGGTGCTGAGCAGATCCATGTGCTCTCCCACCAGTGTTTCCTGAGCACCTACTATGTGCTGCCCACTGTGAGAGCTGTTAGGGTTGAAATAGGGAGCACAGCAGGGTAGGCACTGCCATCAGGAGCTTAGTGGGGAGACCATTGTGCAACATGGTTTCAGAGCTTGGGGTGGGGAAGCTCAGGGAGCACAGGGGCCTAGGATCCTGGGCAGAATCATGGAAAGGACACAGCCGCCCCAGCCTCTCCTGCCTACTCTGCCTCCCTGGCCTCCTCTGCTTCCCTGGCCTCTCCTGCCTTCCTGGCTTCCCCTTCCGCCGTGGCCTCCCCAGTCTCCCCTGTCTCTCCTGCTTTTGAGATGGGCCAGGAGCTGCTGGTGCTCACTTAGCCTGTCCTGGACTCTGGGTGTAGCACTTCAATGTCCAGAAAATACCCCCGGGTTCAGCTCATCACACAACCTAGGAAGGAGCTCCACACTGACACTAAGGCTGCATCCTGGACTCATTCATCAGGGCATGCCTCCAAAATATTTCTCCACGTCTCCTCCCTTTGACCACCTGCATTGTCTCTGTGCCTCAGCCCCAGCTGGGGGCCTGCAAGGATCCCCTATCTCCTCTGCCCCTGCATGGCTCGGTCCCAGGCAATCTGTCCACCCACCACGCCTCTCGCCCCTTGCCCACCGTGCTCCAGACCCACAGTCCTCTTTCTGCTTTCCCAGTCTCTGGGCTTTTGCACACGCTGTTCCCTCTGCCTGAACACCCTCCACTGGGCTGAGAACAACTTTCTGAGGCCTCTCTCAGCTGTTGCTTCCTTTGGAACAGCCGCTGCTGCTGTCCCTCTCCCAGCTCCAAGACCTGCTGAGCCTCCTGTCTTTCTCAGTTCCCATGCCCCCAGCACTTCTTCTTGGCCTCCTTTTGCCCAACTGACAATGTCCATTCTCAATGCCTTCTCACCCAGCGCTGAGCCCCACTGGGTGAAGGCAATGCCTGTCATGTTCACCACAATATCCCTTCCCCTATCACCACGCCTGGTCCGCAGTGATGCTCAAAAAAGATCTGTTGGTAGGCAATGCGAAGGTGCATTCATGTCATCCTGCAGGAGGAATTCTCCACGAGTTTTGAGCAGCCTCGGTTTTCCCACCACCTCCAAATCATGGAAGACACAGGGTAACAGCAAAGACAAGGTGGCTGTGGCCGATGTCCACCCTCTCGGGGCGTCCCTTCTCTTCTCTCCTCCTTAGGCAGGGAGACCATCGGGGTGCAACCTGCCTGGGGCGGTGAGGAGGTGCAGGGCCTGGCCAGAGCGGGCCTGGCGACGGGCAAGGGACAGCGACCTCCTGGGCCAGGACAGGTGAGAGCGGCGCAGGCCCGGGACCGGCGTGGCGGCGGTGCGCGTGAGCGGCCAGCAGAGGGCGCCAGAGAGCCAGGAGTGGCCCGCAGAAGAGCCCGCGCCGGCACTGGTGCCCAGGTCCGCGCCGCGCGGACTCACCGAGCCTGCGCTCAGACGCCCCAGCTCCGCCGAGAGGCCGCTTGCTCCGGGTCCTTCTTCTTCCCCAAGTGCAGGCAGAGCCCCCGGAGTCATGGCCAGGCCTTCCGGCAGCTCCGAAGCCACTGGCAAGTCCCGAGGCAGGGATGGCCGGCCCAGGAGGGAGGAGGACGACGTCCCTCCCGAAGAGAAGAGGCTGCGGCTGTTGCTGGAGGGGGAAGCGCACACCCCCAGGACTGCGAGGACGGGGAGGACGCGCCGCGGCCGGGCAGGGAGGAGACCGGCACCCAGACAGGTGGCGACGGCAGAGGAGTGAGTGACGCGGGCCCGGGGGTCCGGGGGTGCAGCGGGCGCGGGGGTGCCGGCGACGCGGGGTAGGGGCGGCGGGAGGCTCCGTGGCCTGCCCCGGGTTGAAGTTGGGAGGGCGGCTTTCATTCTGAACCCATTTAGGCAGCACTGGCAGCCCTCCTCGCCGTGGGCGGCATCAGAGCCCCCCCTGCCCAGTCTTGGGGTTGCTCCCGGATGTTGTCTGGGAGGCTTGCTCATGGTGACATCCTCATCTCCCCGTGCACGTTACCGCATTCAGACCTTGGGTCACCTGGACACTGAACTCAGGTGAATTTTCTCTGAGATCCCGGGAGAAGGAGGACAGTTCTCTGGAAGGTTTTCCAGGGCCGATCACGGAAAGGATGAGAAGGCAGAGGTCCTGGTCGGGGACACAATTACGGTGGCAGTGTAACACCAGGAAACTTTATTGCGTGAAGTCCCTCTCACTCCCTCTACCTCCCTCTTTTACGTGGACTCTGCAAAGACCAGGATACCAGAATGCAGTGGAGTGACCAAGTGTAGTGGGACCTTGCGAACGCGAGTCTGAAGCCAGGCGGCTGGGGTTTGCATCCTGGTTCTGCCCCTCCTTAGCTGGCTGACATGGCACAAGCCACTTACCCTCTCTGAGCCTTACTGTCTTCAGTGGCAAATGGATCTGTCAACAGGCCCCATTGCCTGGGGTTGTTACTGCTGAGATTAAGGGAAGCTCCTCCGTAGAAGCACTTAGCGTTGTTCCTGGCACATAGTGTATGGTGGATAAATGGGACTTAGGACTAAAACTCATGCCTTGGTGTGTTTTTGCAGTGATGTTTTGTTCTGGGGTGCATCACAAGAGACAAGGTTCTTGGCTGGGCATGGTGGCTCAAGCCAATAATCCCAGCACTTTGAGAGGCCGAAGTGGGAGGATTGCTTGAGCCCAGGAGTTTAAGACCAGCCTGGGCACGTGGTGAAGCCTCATATCAACCAAAAATAAAAAAATAAAAAATAAAGCCAGGTATGGTGGTGTGTGCCTGTAGTCCCAAGTACTTTGGAGGCTGAGGTGGGAGGATTGCTAGAGCCTGGAAGGTCGGTCTGCAGTGAGCTGTGATCATGCCACTGCACTCCAGCCTGGGTGACAAAGTGAGACTCTGTTTCAAGGACAAGAGAGACAGAGACAGACAGACCCACAAGAGTCTTAAGCCAGAATCTTCATGTTAAAATGCTTTCTGGAGGCTAAAACGATGATATGTTGATAATGAAATATTTAAAAGGCAGACACCCCACTGAATTGTTTGGTCCACAGAGGGAAATGGGAATCGCATGACCTGAAGGATGATGGAGGAACTGAAAAGAAACCATCCTTGTTTCCTGAATCTGAACGTGGCACCCTCTTTTCACGGTGTCTGTATCTGCTCAGTCCGGCGGCCCCTCGAAAAGAGGGAATCTTGATTTTCAAACTTAAAATTTGGCCCAAAGCCCACTGCTGCCCACAATGCCCTCCAGACCCATTCCTCTTCCGTTTTAGTTTCTATGGGAATACTCTCTTTGAAGAACCCATGAAGCAGTGTCAGGCTGGTGTGAGAATCAGCAGTGATTTCTTTGAGGAGGAGAGCCCGTTTCCTCACTCACAGGCCATGTCTGAGTGGATCAAGAAGAACAGAGCGCCCTTTTATGAGATTTTGTCTGCGTAGACCATTAGCTTGGTAAAAATGTCAAAACCATCCTCGTTCTTTAATAGCAGATTATTTTGGACTTTTCTCTGTAAGAAGCAGCATGGGCATTCAGATGCTTTTAAGGATAAAATGTTCTTTCTCATCACCAGGCCTGGTGCTCTGGATGGCTGAGGTTTTAATGTGACTTGGTGTTCCTTGGAGTGGCTCCCAGGCTGTGCTCTTGTGGTTGGGTGGCAAGGGGTTGCTTTATTCGGTGGTGGCTAGAGGAGGTTTTAGCAGATAAATCGGGACCCCAGGAGCCCCTGAGTGTCAAGTCCTGCTGCAGGGCATGTGTTTATAGTGGGGATGTAGGGGGCTGGAGGGTGGGGGCATTGATTTCCTGCCAATATCAGAAGTTTCACAGGCTTCTTGTGTATCCACAAACACCCACCCCATTGAGAAGGCCTAGAAAACCTGGCCCACCCCAAGCCTTTATTGACCACTTGTGAATGATCCCAAGGTGTGTCTGACCCACAGCTCCTCCTGGAGGGAGAGAAAAGTCTCTCCTAGGTATTTGGTTATCAACCTCAACCACTTGCTGAGCCTTCCCCAAGACCAAGCATCTTGGCAGAGATTTCTGGGTTGTCAGGCAGAACCGAGCATTCGAGGGTAATAACTCACTGGAGTCCCTGAAATCCCTGATGGACGCACCAGGTAAAAGCATCCAGGGTTGAAACCAGATCAGGAAGGTTATTGTCAGCCTGGGGCTCCTGTAGAGGTGCATCCACGTTTCAGGGATTTTCCTTCTTGCTGAGGAGAAACCTGGGTTTCTCAGCTTTGGCACAGTCACAACATTTGGGGTGAGACCATTCGTGGTGGTGGGGGAGGGGCTGTCCCATGTATTGAAGGATGGTTAGCAGCATCTGTGGTCTCCATCCTCTAGGTACCATTCTACCCTCCCAGCTGTGGCTACCCCAGATGTCTCCAGATGGTTTCAAATGCTGTGGGGCAAGGGAGTGGTACGTGAGCAAAACCACCCCAGTTGAGAGCCATTGGTCTACACTTGTGGAAATGTTTGAGGGTGAGAGTGTCGAGCTTGGGTCCCTGCTGTACCCTTTATGAGCAATGCGGTCTTGGAAAATTAATAGTACTCCAGGGGCCTCAGTTTTCTCATCTATAAAATGGAGATAAATGAGATACACTTTCATAGGAAGATTATATGGGATTTACTGAGATAATAAGACAGTACATGGAAAATACTAGGCATAGCATTTATTTATTTTAATTTTTTTTAAAGACAGAGTCTTACTCTGTTGCCCAGGCTGGAGTGCAGTGGCATGATCTCCGCTCACTGCAACCTCCACCTCCTGGGCTCAAGTGATTCTCCTGCCTCAGGCTCCCGAGTAACTGGGACTACAGGTGTGCGCCATCATGCCCACCTAATTTTTGAATTTTTAGTACAGACAGGGCTTCACCATGTTGGCCAGGATAGTCTGATCTCTTGACCTCCTGATCTGCCCACCTCACCCTTCCCAAGTGCTGGTATTACAGGCATGAGCCACCATGCCTGGCCAAATATAAACTCACTTTCTTACCTCTTCTGCTGAACTCTATTTGCTTCTTTTCCCAAATATCTTTATCCAGAAGAGCTTTTAGCAACAAAGTTACCCAATGCCCTTCCCTAGTCTCTCCTTGCAACTGGCTCTCAGCAGGGGGTGGGAGGAAATCTTTGACAGAACCAATTTACATGACTGTTTGGAGGACTCTGGCTAGACCCAGGAGGTGTTTGCATTGTTAAATTGGTTACTAGTGTCAGAATGTTTCATGAGTAAGAGCCCAGCCTCTATGTTGGATGCCCTGAATTTGAATCTCAGCATTGCCGCTTTGTATATAACCAGAGGATGGATTGGGGGACCCAATGGGTCTACCATGACATGAACTTGCACCAACATTCACCTGACCTCCAAAATGCCTATTCTGACTGGTAGACCTTAGTCTCGCCCTAGTGCCAGTTCAGAGCCTGTGTCCAGTGATCCTGCACAGGTCCATTAGTTCCTTTTCTCCTGTTCAGTCATCCTGGTAAAAGGCTGTGTATTCCCTTGGGGGCAGGCTGGGAGAAAGATTGACAGTATAAATTTTTGGCAGTGGAGCAGAGTCCTTTCTGGAGGGGACCTGGCTTCCCATTCAGACAAGGGACTCCGGGTCTGTGAACTGGCTTATGTCTGGGAATTGACTGGGGACTGTGACTCTGTTTTTATGATTCAGATTAGACTGCTGCCCACCTGACCTAGAACTCTTCTGCAAACAAAGATCCAGTAAAAATGTATAAACCTAATATCTAGAGTTCATTTATTTATTCAACAAATATACCTTTGGCACTGATGGCCTGCTAGACTTTCAGCCCAATACTGGTGTAAAATGATAAATAAGACAGTCAAGGAATCTGTACTTGGATCTCACTGTCTAATCATAGAGACACAAATAATTTATATAGTAACAATTGTGACAAGTGCTATGAAAAAAAAGGAATGGGGGCTCTAAAATTTGTAATGGGAAAGAGGACCATCTCTTCACAGAGGATACAGAAGCTGCTTCCTTCTGCATCTCCCACTGTTGGCTAGAATACATTTCTCTTTATTAGGATTGTCATTTGCAAAGGCTGCATATTGAATCTGTATGGCTCAGGGTCAGACAGGGACATTTCAATTGCAGCTGAGAGTATGGCAGTTGCAGAACAACCACAGATGAGGAAGATGAGAAGAGTAGCATGATGACCCTAAAGAAATACCAAACCCAGGAGGTAGAAGAAAGAGCCATCTAGTCCTAGCATGGAGCATACTGTACTTCTCCATTTTCTAATCCCAGAGCACCATGTGGCCTTAGGGGAATATATGGATGAAAAGAAAAAGCTGGTGTGCGGGTAAGCCACGTACTTGTTTTTCAAATGATGCGCACATCTCCCCTCTTTATCTCTAAAGTCTATGAACTAGGTCAGCTCCCAACTCGTGGCACCTACAGTGAACCAGACGCTGAGCCAGGGGAGGTCTAGATAACAAGAGACAATCTCTGACAGTTGTTGAAATTCTTCTTTACCTCTTAGAGCAAAACTCAGAGGCTGTCCTGTTCTGATATTTAAGTAAAATCACGAATTGCTGGTAGTTGGTGACCTAGTCAGTGAACGAGCTCCTTATCAATAGTGGGAGAATAATAGTAATAGTCCGTTCTGGGGAAAAGAATATGGCACTGTAATGGTCTTGGGGTTTTTTAACTTTGGCTTTGTAAGCAACATTATTTTTGCTTGGGTTAAAGCCTCTTCCAGCTGTTTATCAACATAGATAAAAGTATATTGCTTTATTATTTCTCCTTGAGTCATATTCAACGCTTTCTTTGCATGGGCAATGCCAATATCCCACTGAGCATGTCCTCTCTGAGGTTGAGGTTTCCAGGTCTTTTTTTCTCAGAGTGATTGCTGGCTTCTTTGGGAGCCTCAGCCAGTAATTCTTTATACTGTTTATGACCTTTATACTCCCATACCTGCTTTTCATTAACCCATGCCCTCACTGGCTGGTTGCTAAGAAATTGGACATGATATGACAAGGCACCCCTTGTGTCAGTTTTAGTATGAACTTCCAGCTGGGGCTCACTTGAGACCAAGGTAGGAACCTAAGGTAGAAATGATAGGTTCCTGCCTTGGGCTTTTTCTGTTTGGTAGGTTTTTTACTACTGATTCTATTTCAGATCTCATTATTGGTTTGTTCAGGCATTCAATTTCTTTCTAGTTCAACCTTGGGAGGTTGTACTTTTCCAGGCATTTATCAGTTTCTTCTAGGCTTTGTAGCATGTGTGCATGCAGATGCTCCTAATAGTCTCTGAGGGTTTTTTGCATTTCTTTGGGGTCAGTGTTAATATCCTCTTTCTCATTTCTGATTGTGTTTTTTTGGATCTTCTTTTTTTAGTCTAGCTAGCAGTCTAAATAAGCAGACTTATTTATTCTTTTAAAGAGCCAACTTTTGGTTTCATTAATCTTTTGTGTGGGTTCATGTCTCTATTTCATTCAGTTCAGCTCTGATTTTGGTTATTTCTTTCCTCTGCTAGCTGTGGGTTGATTTGCTCTTGTTTTTTTAGTTCTTCTAAGTGTGATGTTAGGTTCTTAATTTGAGATCTCTCTAACTTTTTGGTGTAGGCATTTTCATGCTATAAATGTTCCTCTTAACACTGCTTTGGCTGTGTCTCAGGGATTCTGGTATTGTACCTTTGTTTGAATCAGTTTCAATGAACGTCTCTTTTTTTTTTATTATTATTTTTTAAGACAGTGTCTCACTCTATCACCCAGGCTTGGGTGGAGCAGGACAACCACAGCTTACTGTAGTCCCAACCCCTTAGGCTCAAGCAATTCTCCCACCTCGACCTCCCAAGTAGTTGGGACTACAGTCGTGCACCATCACACCTGGCTAATTTTTTTTTTAATCTTGTAGAGACAGGGTCCCACCATGTTGCACAAGGTGGCCTTAAACTCCCGGACTCAAGTGATCCACCTTCCTTAACCTTGCAAAGTGCTAGCATTACAGGTGTGAGCCACTGCACCTGGCCCAGTTTCAAAGAATTTCTTGATTTCTGCCTTAATTTTATCCTTTACCCAAAAGTCTTTAAGGAGCATATTGTTTAATTTCCATGTACTTGTATAGTTTTGAGAGATCGTCTTGGTATTGATTTCTATTTTTATTGCATTGCGGTCTGAGAATGTTACTGGTATGCATTCTTTTTAATTTGTTAAGGATTGCTTTATGGCCAAGCATGTGGTTGATCTTAGAGTATGTGCCATGTACAGATGACAAGGATGTGTATTCTGTTGGTGTGTGGTGGAATGTTCCATAGATGTCTGTTAAGTCCATTTGGTCAAGTGTTGAGTTTAGGTCCTCAATATCTTTATTTGTTTTCTGCCTCAATGATCTGCTTAACACTGTCAGTGGGGTGTCAATGTCTTTCGTTATTATTGTGTGGTTATCTAAGTCTCTTCATAGGTCTCTAAGAACTTGTTTTATAAATCTCAGTGCTCCAATATTGGGTGCATATATATTTAGGATTATTAAGTCTTCTTTTTGAATTGAACACTTTATCATTTTGTAATGCCTTTCTTTGTCCTTTTTGATCATTGTTGCTTTTAGTCTGTTTTGTCTGAAATAAGAATAGCAACCACTGTTCTTTTTCTTTTCCATTTGCTTGCTAGATCTTTATCCATCCCTTTCCTTTGAGGCTATGAATGTCATTGCGTGTGAGATCTCTTGATGACAACATACAGCTGTGGCCCAGCCTTTCTACTCCTGAATATTTGCAAAAGAAAAATGAAAGCATATATCCATACCATGACTTGTACATGAATGTCCATAGCAGCTTTATTTTCAATAGCCAAAAACTGGAAATAATCAAACATCAATCAATACGTGACTGGATAAACACATAGATGTATAGCCATGCAATGGTGCTCAGCAATGAAAAGGAATGAACAACTAATTCATATTATAGCAAGGACGAATCTCAAATAATTATGCTGAGTAAAAGAAACCCAACAAGAAAGAGTATAGAATATATTATTCTATTCACATGAAATTCCAAGAAAATACAAAGTAATCTATAGTGTCAGCAGAAAAGTTTTGGCCTTTAGACTGAGAGGTGAAAGAGAACCAGGAGGGGAATATTACAAAAGGCATGAAAAAATGTTAGGGGGAATGGATATGTTCATTATTTTGAATGTGACAATGGTCTCACAAACGTATAGATATGGCAAAACTTATCCGATTATACACTTTACTGTTTGAAGTTTATTGTATGTCACTTATACTTCAATAAAAAATGTTTTTTTAAATAGTAACAGTTATTTTAAATGACCTTGACAAAATATTGTGCAACACTTAAAAATACTATTTATGAAGTTTATAGTGACACTGATATATAGTATATATCAAGTTACAAAAGCAGGATACCTAATTATAAGAATATTGTTTATAGCTATGTAAAACAAAATATTAAACAACAAACTAGGCATAAATGAAACTTTCTTTAGAATGACAGTTTGTCTCTGAGAAGAGCAGTTCATCTGTAACTTGTCCATCCTTGTCATGTTTAATATTTTACCAATTTTCTAAAATTAGCAATTACATTTTTATTGTAACAAAAGCCTATCAAATTTTAATTTTATTCATTTAAAAGAGTAAGAGCACATAGTTCTCAGGCCTCCATGTACTTTTGGAAAACCTGGGTGGAAGAACAGTGTCTTTGTCAATAGGAAAAGCTGTCAAACAAGAAAGGGCTGTCCATTTTTTTTCCTCAGATGAGCATTGCCAACACAGCTGCCTCAGGGGTGTTCAGTGTAGCATATCTACCTGAAGCGAGGCATACCCCAGCCCTGAGAGGTTTGTATAGGACTGTGTGCTCAACCTCTTCTCTCTATTCCCTGACAGCCGATGTCAGACCCTGCCACTAGCCTCCTTAACAGAAGTTCCCAGCCATGAAGCCTCTCCTTGTTGTGTTTGTCTTTCTTTTCCTTTGGGATCCAGTGCTGGCAGGTAAAACTGGCATATTTTGGGGGGTAGGGGTGCTTCATATAGAAGAACAATGCCACTAAACAACCCAATAAACATACTCCACCCATGGGCCCTTTAATTTTCAAGCTAGAAAAAAGCATCAACTAGTTTTGATGTCAGCAAGACCTGGGCTTGAATCTGGCTGTCCAACTTGTTAACTATATAACTTTGGACAAAGGTCTAAGCTTCTCTGAGCCTTAGTTTCCTTTTTTTTTTTTTTTTTTTTGGCTGAACTGATCAGCACCAGTGAGCCTTAGTTTCTTCATTTGAAAAATGGAAATATGGAAATGAAGAGTCTCACAAGGATTAAATCAGATCATGTATGGAATATGTCCATACATAATATGAAAAGTACCTGGCTCATGAGAGCTATCATTGTATTTTCATTAGTAATGCCCATCCTGTCTTCCTGCTGTTATTTTGTCTCTAATTCAAGAATGTATCTAAGTATAACAGTCAAAACCAGAAAATAGTGACAACACAATTTGTTAATTTTCTAATATACTGAAGTTTCCTACAGTTAATTTACTATTTGTGAATCCATTAGTTACATGAGGAAACAGATTTAGAACGGCTAGTTTCAAGAGAATCACTGAGCTTCATGTGATAGAAGAAATGCCTGATCAGATGAGATAGCAGCTAGGGAGACATGACAGAGAGTGTGAGTGGCCCTGTGCTCTAGCTTCACCATATCCTTTCTGACTTTAGCAATCTCATCTGGAAAATTCTTTTCACTCAGTGTTACTGAATCAGTCCAGTCAGATTGGTTCATCTGCCTAGATGGACTGAAGTGTTTGCCTGAAGTATTCTCCAGGCAAATGAATCAGATATTCAGATTATGTGACTCACCAGGCTAAATTTAAGAATTCATGGGATCAAGGCCTCTTAAAGCTGTTGATGCAACCAATTCCACTACGGTTTATGGCAATGGATTTGTGGCCTCCAGACAAAGAACCGCATCTAGTGTACAATATTCCCTTCAATTCCTTTTGCATTCTCATAACTTGTCATTTCCATTGAAATTTCTTGTCTCATTTTATAGACCATTATATTTCATCTTCCCAAAAGTGTTACAGATTGTCCTCTAGGGCTTCTGTCTTGCAAACTAAGTAACACTGATCCCTTCTTGTTCCTGTAGGACAATTATCCTCCAGGGCATTATGACTCAGATAGGGTATGTGTTTGCTCAAAATTTCTACAGATTCCTTGAGCTTCAATAAGACTTCTCAAATCTTCAGAATTGATTTCATCCTCCTTCAAACTCACAAGACCATTCCACATTGCAAATACATCATTGCGCTTGTCATGTTTTATCCTCTCTCAGAGAGATATTTTGTATTTCTTCTCTTTTTGTCTAGAATGAAAATTCATTGAGGTTAAGGTCTATATCATACTCAAATCTGTACCCCAACAGTCCTTGATTCACAGGATTTATAAAAATTGGTTTATGAATAATAATGAGTAAGTAATTATTTAAAAAATAATGAGTGAATGACTATGTGAATAGCTAGCTTGATTGTTTGGGTTATATTCATTGACAAATTCAGGGAAACTTCCAAATTATTACTTGTTTTAGTCAGCTTGGGCTGCGATAACAAAATTCCGCAGACTGTGGCTTAGACAAACTTTATTTTCTCATAGTTCCAGAAGATGAGAAATCCAAGATCAAGGTGCTAGCTGATTCAATTTCTGATGAGGGCTTGCTTTCAAGCTTGTAGATGGCCATCTTTTTGCTGTGACCTTCACTAATAAGAACATCAATCCTATTGGATTAGCCTGTCGATCTTATTGGATTAGGGTTCCACCATCATGACCTCATTTAACTTATATTACTTCCTGAAGGCCCTATCTCCAAAGACAGTCACATCAGGGGTGAGGGTTTCAGCATATGAATTTTGGGGTGACACAATTCAGCCCCTAC
The DNA here is from genome assembly GCF_029289425.2 of Pan paniscus. Taxonomy (NCBI): domain Eukaryota; kingdom Metazoa; phylum Chordata; class Mammalia; order Primates; family Hominidae; genus Pan; species Pan paniscus. The sequence goes on from NC_073256.2 coordinate 22,220,693, forward strand.
TACTAATTAATTTTTTCAGTTACAGGATCAATTATCATAACCAAATCTCCTTGGTATCCGGTTGGATAAAAATTGAGGGACTAGCAATTTTATGGTCCAAAAAGGCCTGTAGTGAATTATCTTTCTATTCATTTTCCTTCCAGGTATAAATTCATTATCATCAGAAATGCACAAGAAATGCTATAAAAATGGCATCTGCAGACTTGAATGCTATGAGAGTGAAATGTTAGTTGCCTACTGTATGTTTCAGCTGGAGTGCTGTGTCAAAGGAAATCCTGCACCCTGACATAAGAAACCAATGAATGGCCACTATCCTGTAGGCCCTTGATTCTGCCATCTTTCACAAAACCAGGGAATTTAGATCCAACTGTGACACCATGATGTGTCCATGACTACTGGTTTTTAGCATTTTTATAAACCAGCAGACTCTCGTGGTCGTAAATTTAAAGAGCTGAGCTGTAGCCTTCTTTAAAAGAGCTCGGTTTTTCACAAAAACAGTGTAGAAGATATTTTCTCACCTCAAAGTGATGTCCAGTGTGCTCATCAGCACCTGTTTCTCCCTCTAATCATAGAGGATATTCTTATTATTTAGAAAGGCTTCAAGGGAAACAACTTTTGACACCTAAGTCGTGTCCTACCTTCGCTTCAGCTTCGCATTTCCCATTTCTGTGAAATTCCCAACTTTAGAGAAGCAGATTTGCCATGGCCTTCTGACAACCTTGTACATCTCTCACATAAATCGCATAGGCAGGGCTTAACTACAGGCTGGCCCGAGTCTGGACTGAGTCTGACCCTGAAGTTCCTTTGGAACAGGAGAGGCCATCTTGTGATGGGCTGGAACAAGGTAATTTCTCATCCACCTCCCTAGTTTCAGTTGAGCAATGGAACTTCCCACCTGAGCCCCTAGGGTTCAGCTACAGGCTATAAGACTGCCGTCCTGTGGTTTAGTGTTGGTTCCTTAGCAGCAGAGTGATGCCACCTCTGCTGCCTGTCATCTGACTCCTCTGGATGGGTGTTATCCTGTGGCTTAAGAGCTAACACCATGCTGATCTTGCTTTGCTATATGTGTAACTAATAAACTGCCTAAATCCATTTGGACTCATGATTTTCTTTACCAATAAACTTTATGAAGGTGTAACAGGAAAACTTAGCAACTTCTGTCATGTTGCTTCTGACCCTACTGGCTACGCTGGTGAATTCTTGCTTGATTTTTCAACAACATTCACCTTTATGGATGCATGAATGTGTGAGTTCTGTATCTGCTGCTCACGATAAAGACTGGGTGGCAAAGGAGAGTAGATTCTGGCTGTGGAGCAACTTTCACTATCTTCAGTGCTCGATATGGCTCAGGCTCTCTAGTGATGTGAGACTGAGAGTGTGGGGCTCTTGCCGCAAATAGCCGGTTGCTGATGTGGTACAAGGAAAAGGATACAGCGTCTCAGTTCTGGGGCTGAGATGACAGTACTGCCTGCCTAACCACACATGGCTGCTGGGAAGGGATGAAAAGAGAACAGCAGGTGAAAAAGCATGAGGGGTTGTAAGGAGTTCTGTACTTCCAGCAAATGTCCAACCTTTGAGCAAATTCAGTGTTGGTGTCTTTGGAGAGGAAGGTACTAAAAATCCAGTAGAATGTGTCCTCTCTGAGGCCCAGACTCCCTATGTAGACTGTAAGGAGTTTGGTTAAAATTGAATGGGATCAGAGATGGCCTGGAATTGTAACTATGGTTACTAAGTGTGCAGAGTAAATGCATCCAGACATGGCTAGGAAAACTGTGAGACACTGAGGGAGACAGAGGGGTCCCTACTGGAAGAGCACCAAATCTTCTGAAACTTTGGCCTCATAACATCCTGGAAAAGCAGTCTTAGGCTTGCTTTTCATCTCACTCCTCCTAGTTGGGTGCAAGTTCTCTACACATACAGATAAAGAGAAACCTGAAAACAATCCAGCCTGCTGACAATCTGAAGAATGAGGTGTGATGACACTTTACAGACTAACTAGAAAGCTGATCCCCAAAGCCAGGGAGTGAGTCTACATTCTCTATGCTAGAAAGTACTCTCTGGAATCTGGCTAAGTCCTGCATGGACAGAACTTTCCACTGCTGCATGATATCAAAATAAGGCTATTACATCAGGGCCAGGCAACCTCTATGCCTTAGACCCTGCTCTACTATTCGCACTAGCCAATATTAAACCTGCTTATCCCAACTCCCTGCTCCTTCCAATGGAAATTTGCTAATCCTGCACTGCCTTCACCTTACCCTTGACAAGCCATATACCCTGTCAGGAAATGAACTCTGTAACAACCAAGGTAGCTGCAAACTTTATTCTTTTGAGAGAAAGTGTGTATGTTATATGCACACTCTCCAGCTTTGCTGAAGGAACCTGAACAGATATTCACTAACTTTGGTTGGTCTCTGTACATTGACACTTCCAAAAGAAATCCAATTCCAAGATCCAAAGCTTTTTAAAAAATAATTTAATTATTTACCAAATCTATCTGTATGGAAACAAAATGGGGAAGGGATTTGTCACAATATGGAGCAAACTCTCTTCAAAATTCTTTCTGAATATCGCTCCCTGAAATCTTACTCATTCAGTAGTGAAAACTGCATTGTCTAAAAGCAACATCTAGAATTTATCTGGGATATCTAGAATTTTTAATAGAGATTCTGAGAAGCCTCAAGGGTAAGAACAAGCTCTGTCTTTAGGGAAACTCATTTTTACTTAGAGCTAATTTTTGACATTTTTTCCAATTTTATTGAGATATGATTGCCAAATAAAAATTGTATATTCAAGGTGCAGGACATGGCTTGATTACATATACATCATGTAACGATTACCACAAATTTCTATTGTTTCTAAGCCACCCCATCTGAGAAATTTTACTACAGCAGTTCTAAAAGGCAGAGAGAGCATCTTATATTTTCTGTATTCTGATAATTTGACATCTGAAGCCTTGTTGAACCTGGAGGGTCTGCCACTCCCAGAGTTAGCCAACTCCTAGAGACAGTATGCTTTTCAAATCATACTTGCCCACAGTGTGCTTTTCAAACCAACCAATTCAGAGTCCACACCTCAACCACCTCCTTTATCAGGCCTTCATACTACGGGACCCTATCCACTCACCCTAATCACCCAAGTACCAGGCAATCAGGGATATTCCCTAGACTCCAGCACCTGCTAAAATTATTCGAATTTTAGCCAATCAATTTAGACATTTATTTTGTTAAAGTTAAGAAAAGTGGCCAATGACACAGCCTCAGGAGGTCCTAAGGACATGTGCCCAAGGTGGATGGGTTACAGCTTAATTTTATGCATTTTAGGGAGACAGAAGTTACAAGCAAAGGCATAAATCAATGCATGTAAGCTATACATTGGTTCACGGGGCACGGTGGCTCACGCCTGTAATCCCAGCACTTTGGGAGGCAGAGGTGGGTGGATCACAAGGTCAGGAGATCGAGACAATCCTGGCTAACACGGTGAAACCCCATTTCTACTAAAAATACAAAAACTAGCTGGGCATGGTGGCAGGTGCCTGTAGTCCCAACTACTCGGGATGCTGAGGCAGGAGAATGCCTTGAACCCAGGAGACAGAGCTTGCAGTGAGCCGAGATCACACCACTGCACTCCAGCCTGGGCGACAGCACGAGACTCCGTCTCAAAAAAAAAAAAAAGAAAGATATACATTGGTTCAGCCTGAAAAGCAGGACATCTCAAAGCAGGGGGAGGGGAGCTTCCAGGTCATAGGTGGATTCAGAGATGTCCTGGGTGGCATTTGTTTGAAGGAGTTAAGCTCTGCCTAAAGAGTTAAAGTCAGCCTAAGTTAATTTAAGGTAAGGTAAGGTGGGAGGGGGTGGGTGGGATTGTGGAAGCCAAGGTCCCTGTCGTGTAGATGAAGCCTCTAGTTTGCAGGCTTCAGAGAGAATAGATGTGGATATCTCTTATTGGACCTTAACCCATTTCCTGTTTGCCCTGAGAATATTCTTGTCTCTAATCCTAATGTAACATATACATTTCTGTTGCATTAGGATTACAGACAATTTCTGTTGGCAAATGACTCCAAGAACAGTTTTTATATTTTATTTTCACATTGAAAGTGAGTCAGATTTGCATCAGCTTCAAAAAGCATGTTATATAAAATCATATGAGTACTGGCCATCTGCACTTTTTTTTTTTCTGAATGGGCAATGGGTTAAAAAGTGTCAGACTCTCCTGAAGAGCCCTAGTAAAGGAAGGAGATTCTCTACAGAAAGTAAATTTCCCCATCAAGAGACAGCTTTGCAGGGCTATTTCAAAATATGTCAAAGAAATGTATTTCAGGGTAAAATACTTTTATTTTCTTTGGGGCCCACTATCTATCATGTGATATTATACCAGATTCAGGTTGGAATTTGGCACAGTCTGTTTTCTCAGCCTTAAGATCACTGTTTTAATGTTAATGCTGGTCAGTTGTGTCTAAACTCCAAGGGGGGGAAGATATAATAAGGGATCTGCAACACCTCCCACCTTCCCATCGTTGCCTGATGTAAGAATAGCTACTCCTGCTCTCTTTTGATTCCCATTTGCATGGAATACCTTTTCCCACCATTTTACCTTGAGTTTGTATGAATCCTGCTGTGTTAGGTGAGTCTCTTGAAGACAGTGGATATTTGGATTGTGATCTTCAATCCATTCTCCCATTCTATATCTTTCGAGTAGAGCATTTAGGCCATTTACATTCGATGTTAATATTACATTCTATGTTAATATTGAAATATGAAGTACTTTTCTTCATCATGTTAATTGTTATCTGGATATGTTTTTTCATTGTGTTATTGTTTTATAGGCCTGTGAGTTTTAAGTTTTTAAGAGGTTCTATTTTGATATATATTGAGCTTTTGTTTCAAAGTTTAGAACCCTTTATAGCAGTTCTTGGAGTGCTGGTTTGGAAGTGACAAATTCCCTCAGCATTTTTTGTCTGAAAATAACTTTATTTCTCCATTTACGAAACTTAGTTTTGCAGGATACAAAATTCTTGGCTGACAGTTGTTCTGTTTAAGGAGGTTGAAGATACAACCCCAATCCCCTGAGGTTTCTGCTGAGAAGTCTGCTGTTAGTCTGATAGGTTTTCCTTTGTAATTTCACTGCTGCTTTTTTCTTACTGCTCTTAGAATTATTTCCTTCATGTTGACTCTAAATAGCCTGATGACTATATGCCTTAGTGAATGTGTAATGAATTTCCCAGGAGTTCTTTGAGCTTCTTGGATTTGCATATCTAGATCTCCAGGCAGGCGAGGGAAGTTTTCCTCAATTATTCCCTAAAATAGGTTTTCCAGACTTAGTATTTTCTCTTCTTCCCCAGGAACACCAATAATTCTTACGTTTGGCCACTTTACATAATCCCATACTTCTTAGAGACTTTGTTCATTTCCTTTTATTATTTTTCTTTATTTTTGTCTGATTGGGTTAATTCAAAAGTCTTGTTTTTGAGCTCTGAAATTCTTCATTCTACATGTTCTAGTTTATTGTTAAAACTTTCCACTGTATTTTGTAGTTCCCTCAGTGTGTCTTTCATTTCCAAAAGTTCCAGTTGTTTTTTTCTTGATGATATCTATGTCTCTGGAAAATTTTTCATTCAAATCCTGAACTGCTTTTTAATTTCTCTAAGATGGTTTCCACCTTTCTCCAATATCTTCTTGAGTAGCTTAATAATCAATCTTCATATTTCTTATCTGGTATTTCAAAGATTTCATCTTGATTTGAGTCCATTGCTGGATAGCTAGTGTGATCTTTTAGGTGTGTTATAGCACCTTGTTTTGTCATATTACTAGAGTTATTTTTCTGGTTCCTTCTGATTTGGATAGACTACTTCTTCTCATTATTCTTGAATTTATATTTGATATGACTGTGTTTCTCTTATTTGCTTGTTTGTTTTTAAATTTCTTTTTTCCCCTTAAGGATGAGACTTTAATTCTTATAGTTAATTATAGCCTAATTCAGTTCTTGGTGCTTTAGAGGGTGAAGACCCTTGGTTATAGAGAGTCTTTGTATGATGGTTTTCTTATATGCTAGTTGTAGTAGCAATGTGCTCAGTGTGTGAGCAAGTTCACTGTGTCCCATGGGGTTGGAATGGTAGAGGTCTCTTAAAGCTTATCCCATTCCCCCATAGTGTGGACTTATTTATTTATTAATTTTCCCCCAGTATTTTATTTACTAATTTGATAGTTCAGGCTTCAGGCCAGTAGGGGAGGTGTCCCTGGGTAGGAACCAGCTGTGGCTAAAGCAGGTGGGTGAATGATGTCCCAGGCTTGACAGAGGAGGCCGGAGGAGCTCTCAGTGAGTTACACTGGGGTCTTATTGTGGGAAGGGTTGGAGCCACCTCAGCCCTGCTGCCAGATCACCAGGAAAGTTACCCACCTCTCAGGCATGCTCCTGTCCCAGTGTTCCTGCTGTTCAGGAGCTGACTGACAGGCCTTTTCTTCATGACCTTTTTTTCATCTGTAGGAATGTTGATGTTCCAAATAGAGAGGAATTGTGGCTCTGCCTCTCATGCAACCTTGAACCTAGAGGGAGCTCCTCCTGTGGGGATGTGTTCCAGGAAGACTGTCTATAGTTGCACCCACACTAAGCTCCCATGGGAGAAGCCCAACTGTGCCTATGGTGGTGGATAACATGGGAAAGACTTCCTTTTCTCCAAGACCCTTCACATGCGCCAGAGCTGTCTGACTGTTGGGGTAGAGTGAAGACCTTCCCTGCTGAGCCCAGCACTTCAACTGTGCGTCTACTGAAGGAAGCCTTCCATCTGGTGCTCAAGGCCTGCCTCCTGGGTTCTTTTGTCCCACAGGCTGTTCCCTTGATGTGGTGCAGTCCTCCTTCCCCTGCAAGTGGGAGTCCCTGGAAGTCCCTGGGAGCCAGGTCACTGTGAGTGTTCTTGCTCCTCTGGGTCTAGCTGCCCAGAGAAGTTGACACACTCGAGGCTGGTGTTGGGGAATGTCTGCAAGGGATCCAGTTATGTGACCTATGCTCAAGTTTCCCTGCAGTGGGTAGCAGCACCAGCTCTAATGGGAGTGGCAAGGTTGTGACATAGATTCTGTGAAATTCCTGGGTTACTGATAGCCTTAGTGTGTTAGCTTTCTTGAATGCGGGTTATAGTAGTAATGAACTGGTCATGTGGACGGACTCAGGACCTCCTGTTTAGCCAGAGTGGTGCAGGCAGCGGTGATAGCTGAGATCCCATAGCGGTTTTCTCCTTCCTGGGTGCAATGTTAATCTACCAGGAGATACTGTCAAGGACTGTGTGGGTTGGCCTCCAGCTAGGAGGTGGCGCTTGCAAAAGAGCAGCAGCTGCGGTAGTAGCAGTGGGATTTTTGCTTGCCTGATGTTGCCCAGAGGGGGATACTCTGGTTTCTCTGGACATGCGCGGGGCCATGTAGCTCCCAGGAGACTCTGTCCTTTGCGTTGAGTTACCAGGGCGGGTGGCCGGGCAAAGCCAGGTAGGGGCTGGGTCGGGCGGGCTTGCACACTGGTCTCCGTGTGCAGAGAAAGCAGGAGCTTCTATGGGTATTGGGGGATGGGAGCGGGTCTCAGGCCACTAGGTTAATGTTTCAGAGGGCAGCGTTGCTGCCCCTGCTGCACAGAAGAGTCTGTGCAAGGAGTAGGGAGTAGCAGGCGGTGGTAAGCTCCACAGTTCCTACCCACTTGACAAGGCAGATCCACTCCCACGGTGTTCCACTGGAAGCAGCGAGCTGATTCCTGTCAGCCTGTAATCAGAACTCGCGGCTGCCGGGAGTCATAAGCTTTCCCCGCAGAGATTGCCGTCCAGGCGTTCAGGCCACGCCCCTCCCTGTCCGCTGCAAAGCTGGCGTGTTCCCGTGGCTCCTGCACTTGCAGTTTCTGCACCCACGACTTCTGCACCTACGGCTCCTGCACTTGCAGCCCACTTTTCACCCTCCCAACCCCGACCCTGGCCAAGGAAGTTCGTCCCCACCGAGGTTGTACTGTGAACCCCGTTGGGAGATTCTTTCAACCTGCAACCAGCGCCTGAACTTTGTAGCTGGCCGCAAGGCCTCCTGTGAGGAACAGTAAGGAATGGCTGCACTTAATCTACGCTGGGATCTGGAAGTGCATGCGAGGGTCTCCCCCTAAAAGTATGGAATAGTTTATATTCCATAACCCTCCCCAAGTCGGTTCCTGCGTTAGTTCGGGTTAGGGCTTCCCCGCCAGAACCCCCACCTTGTGTCCTGGACTTTCAGGATCCCTAGCGGGGATGTGTATCCCAGAGGCAAATTCCCTCTGTCACACTCAGGGGACTCGCAGCCCTTCGACTGACTCAGTGTAGGCTGCAGTCTCCTGCTTCCTTCAAAACATCAATAGATTCCTATGGTTTTCCTGTTCAGTTATTGCGTTGCTTCTCGAAAAATAGTTCACAACGTGAATCTGTACACACTATTTTGTCCTTCCAAGTGGAAGAGGTACGCTAGCAGTTCCTCTAATCCACCATTTTGGAAAAGCATTCCTAATTTTTCAAGGATAGAAACATTTTTATGGCCTGGTCATCCTAAATAGCACAAAACGTCTTTGTCCATTGCAAACTATAACATACTCAATATTTCACCGTAAATATTTTCAATATGACTTTCACTTCATTGTTTTCAACATCAAACCACGAGTGTTCCTTAGTAGGTTCCCAAGTTAGACAATCCAATAGAAAAATGGACGAACGTCTTGAAGGGTCATATCACAAATAAGGATATCTAAATGGCCAATAAACATCTGAAAAGGTACTCAGCTTCATTAGTCATCCATGCAACACAAATCAAACCCCATATGTCATCACTATATTCTCCCTAGAATATCTTTTTAAAGGCATAAAGTACTAGATGTGGACAAGAATGTAAAGCAACAAGAATGCTCACACATTGTGGATGGGAGTACAAATTGGTACAACCAATTTGGAAAACAATCAGATGCTATGTATTTACTAAAACTGAATGTATGCATAGCCTGTGCCCTAGGAATTTCTCTCCTAGGTATATAACCCCACAGAAATCCCTGCACCACAACTCTATTTATAAAAGTGAAAACTGGAAACTACAAATAAGACCATCTTCACTTACAATATTCAAATAAATTGTAATATCTTTCCCAATGTATTACAATATGCCATTGAGAAGGATAAACTACAATTACATGAAACAGATTAATAAACTTCACAAAAGTAATGTAGTGGGGAAGACGCCAGACACAAAGGAATACCTACAATTCCATTTATATAAAGTTCAAAAATAGATGTCAGCGCCTTCCTATTAAAAGTCAGGCTAGGAATTATTTTGTGTGGAGTAGTGACTGGTAGTGCCTGGGATGTTGTAATATTCTTTTGGGGGGGCAGGATGCTGGTTACACAGGTGTGTTAAATTTGTGCAGTTCATGAGGATGTTTACTCATGATTTGCACATTTTTTAATTGTATGTTATACTTCAAAAAGTTCTTAAGAGACTTTTAAGAAGCGATAAATTAATAAAAAGAAAAATACTCAATACAAGGAATTAGAGTATTTCTGTAAGAGAGACAATAAAGAGAAATACAGCAGACACAGGAACACTGATAGGCTAAAGCCATTGTTTTAATCGAATGGTGCAACTGAGAGGGATCTGGGTTCCCAGAGGAAATCAGCAACAGCTTTCAGGTACTCACAACTATTTCCCAGTCAGTATAGGTAAATATTTTGGGTTTACACAGCACAAATGTATAGTATCACACAAAATATGATATTGTTCGTTTTTTAGACATTTTGGCCGGCAAGTACCTTGCAGTCGCCAACATGAAGCAAAGATTTTTTGTATGTAGACATTGGGTCCACTTCTACCTGCCAAGAGAAACAAAGGTTAATGCACAGTTAGTGTCCTGAAGAGTCATGTTGTCATGGATAAAATTAGACCTCAGACCATAGTTTTCACTTGACCATAGTTTTCACTTTTTAATAATGAATTAGATGCGATCAAAGATACTCAAGACATTTTATAGCTGGATGCCCCTTTTCAGTTGCTCTTACCTTGTTTTCCAGGGGCCCTATTATAAGCCATTATATGTATCCACAATTAGTTACATGAATTACTGATCAACTATGTGGAGTTAACAGGACCCAGCATATTCAGCTTGAGACTATTTGCTTCAGAAAGAATATTCAGACATCAAAGTCATCCCAGGAGCCTGCAGAGGTCCCATACCAGGAGGCATGCAGGGTCTGGAATAGCTATCTGAGGCAGTTTGTGATTATCAAAGTGTCAGCATAAAGAAAGAAGGATCACTGAACTGGAATTTTAGAAGCCTGCAGTTCTACCCCTGTATTCCCCCATAATATTCTGCATGACTTTTTGTCAAGTGCTTAATCACAAGGTACTTAAGAAGTACCCATTCTCCCATGGGTACTTTGCACCCATGGGAGAATGAGTGTGAAATGGTTTGAAATACCTGAGACAAATATGGAAATTTATTGCTAGTAATTTTTCTACACCTTAAGAACTGGGAGCCTCTGGAAACCAGAGGGTGGAGGAGGGGTAATAGGAAGGCAGTTTAAGAGGGTAAGGGTGGCCCTGAGTTGCCCCTACTGAATCACCTGCTCTTGCATTCTAAGTCTTATCAGTTTCTCCACCCAGGTGCCCCCATGAGTCCATGGATTGAACCTTTGTGGTGTGAAAATAATCAATGTGGTATGGTCAAGGGCCATTAGCAGGCAAACTTGCCCACCGTGTGCTCACTAGACCTCAGGCACCTTTCTGGGGACAAAGGAGTCCAGTAGAGACACATTGCAAAGTGTCGGAGGTCCCACCATGCAGGACATCAGCCGTCATCTCAACATGGTCCTCATTCGTATCTGTCTTCATTTTATTTTTTTTAATTTTTATTTTTAAGATGAAGTTTCATGCTTGTTGCCCAGGCTGGAGTGCAATGGCACCATCTCAGTTCACTGCAATCTCCGCCTCCTGGGTTCAAGTGATCCTCTTTTCTCAGCTTCCCGAGTAGCTGGGACAGGCATGCGCCACCATGCCCGGCTAATTTTGTATTTTTAGTAGAGACGGGGTTTCACCATGTTGGCTAGACTGATCTTGAACTCCTGACCTCAGGTGATCCACTCGACTTAGCCTCCCAAAGTGCTTGGATTGCAGGCGTGAGCCACCGCGCCCAGCCTCATATCTGTCTTTTAAACACTTCACACTTGGTCCTTGAGTGATACACTTTATATATGAAGGTTTGAGGCAAAGGGTAGAGGCTCTCTGCTGACCCCAGAAAACCACAAGCAAAACAGTTTTGAGAACCTCCACTTTAGTGACTGAAGTAGACTCTTCTCATTATCACCAAGTTGCTGGCTTCTGTCCAGAGAATGTAAATTCTGACCTCTCAAACTGATGTTTCATAGGACCTCATCATGCTATAAGTTAGTGTAATACATCTTAACCAGCTGTGTCTGTGGATTCTGCTCAGCATAAAATTTACCTTGGCTTCTAAATGAGTGAAAAATAACATGGGTGGCTGACTGTAGAAGGCAAGTTCTAAGAGCCCTCAAAGAACAGTCTCCTTCTCATCCCCAAGTCCTTCCTATACTTTGAAAGTCTCATCTTTTTGCTCTGCCCTACTTCTGCCAGTACCAACAGTCCAGCCTTCCCCTCAAACTTCACCAGCTCCCCAAACCAAAATCCATAACCAGTTTCTTTTCTGAAGAGAGCTACCTCCTGTTCTATGTCCTTTGGATCTTTTCTCCATTCTCTGGACCAGCCCAGCATGTCCATCTCTGCTCACCTTCCTCCCTGTTGCAGCTTCCTTTGTCCAAGTCCTGCCTTTTTCTCACTCTTGTAGAACCTCACACCTTTTTTCCCTTTACTATTCCTAATTCTACAAGGTGGGGACTCCATTTTACCTGGTGGAACATAGAAGAGTAGTTAAGGACCACGAGGGCCAAGAGGACGCTCCTTGTGGCCATACCAATCAGCAAAGAAGCAGCTGTGACTCAACGGAGAGTCACTCTCTACGCAGCTTTGAAGAGATGGGGAGCTGCATGGCTAGTGAACCTTTTGGAACAAGAACATCTGCCTGCTCCACTGAGCAATCCAATCAGCAAAATGTCTGTTTGAACATGACATCCCTTCATTAAAGCACACTTCCTGGGTGCCACATGCATGCTAGCAACTGCATGAACACTGTGTAGGCAGCCCTATTCTAGGCCCTGGTAGGGTGCTGTGTAGGTGTCTGTGTATCTTCATTGTACATCCACTGAAATGCCTATAGTGTGCAGAGAACCATAAGGCTGCCTTACATAGTTGACAAAGAGTTTTTTTTTTTTTTTTTTTCAACCTTACACACACACGAAGTCCAGGTAGGCATGATTCTCTCCATTTTAAAAACAAAAATTAAGAGTCTCAGGTAGAAGAAATGACTTTCTCAAGCTCACATAGATCCTAAATGGTAGCAACATGATTTATAAGCAGGCTTCCCTGACTCCTATATACAGAAGTACTAAAGCATGGCGTTGCCCAGTTCTTGTATAGCTGCAATGTCTTTAGGAAAATAAGAGCTCCTCAAAAACAGCATGGAAAAAGCAAGTCCCCATAACACCCACAACATGACCCAGGGAAAAACACTGAGTCTATGGCTCCCCATTGAGCATATGCTGTGTGCCGGGTAATGGGGGGGCATACAAAGAATTTATGACAAAATTCTTGCTTGGAGGGACTAAAGTCAACAGTGTTTGACAGTTTTTGAAGTGTTTTAAGTTTTTCAACAACTTTATCTGATACTGTATGAAGAACACAAAACCCAGAATCAGAAAGTCTTTCTGGTGTGGACTCTGCATGCAGTAGCTTGACAAGCTTTTAATAAAGCACGTACTTTACCTCACTGACCATCAGTTTTCTCACTTGGAAAGAAGGTTGTACACCTGGCTGGGTGCAGTTGCTCATGCCTATAATTCTAACGTTTTGGGAGGCTGAGGAAGGTGGATTGCTTGAGCTCAGCAGTTCAAGACCAGCCTGGGCAACATGGCAAAACCCCATCTCTACAAAAAATGCAAAAATTAGCCAGGCATGATAGTGAGCGCCTGTACTCCTAGCTACTCAGGAGGCTGAGGTGGGAGAATCACCTGAACCCAGGAGGTCAAGGCTGCAGTGAGCCATGATTGCACCACTGCACTCCAGCCTGGGTGACACAGTGAGACTCTGTCTTAAACAAAAAAAAAAAAAAAAGGTTGTACTCCATCAGTCCCACCTATCAGGAAGGCTTGTCACAAGGCCAAATGAAGTAACTCTTAAGGACAGTCCTTTACAGAACATATATTTAAGGAACTATTAGACTCATGTAACAGAAGAAGACATTTAAAACTATAGATATTGGCCAGGTGTGGTGGCATGTGCCTGTAATCGCAGCACTTTGGGAGGCCGAGATGAGAAGATCGCTTGAGGTCAGGCATTCAAGATCATCACGGGCAACATAGTGAGACCCCTTTCTCTATTTAAAGAAATAAAACTAGAGATGTTGCTTCTCCAGCTAGAGAGTGAAATAGCCAGGACTAGGAACACATGCTTCCCTCTCTCTGTCCCTGTTTTATTCACAAGAATGCATCAAATGTATGCCACTTCAATGGACTCTTGTTTTCCAGCTTCAAGATGTTTGTGATGTGGTTGAGATTGCACATCTGTGAAAGACTCATAAAGAACTGCAGAGCAGAAAATCAGTAAATAGAGAAAGAATAGAGGACCTGAGTTTTGAGGAGCACAAAGAGAAAAGATTAAGCAAGCACAAATGCATTAAGGGACTCTCCTGAGACCCACTTTCCAACCTGCAGCATTAGGCACAGCCTGATTTGCACTCTCTCAGCTGCCATGGTGCTGATCTTCTGTTCTCCAAGAAACTCCCTCTGTCTCCATCTCAACCCTTCCCACTGTGCCGTCCAGAACCACAGTTCTACTATAAACATACCTTCTACTTTATGTCTTCCCCAAGAACACTCTTCCATCTCTGTGTCTTGGCAAAATGCTAGGTCCTTCTCTAAGGACACTGCTTCCTGGCAGCCTTGGTGACTGGAAGCTGTTCATTGACCCAGGCTCCAGACACCAGAGGACAAGTAAGCCCCACTTCACAATCTCCTGAACGATACCTGACATGATCCTGACACCGCCTTTCCCTCACCCTGTCCACATTTAATTGCTCATCGACATTCTGAGTTCTGCGTCTAACATACAGTTCACACTCGCCCATTTCTGTCTCCACCGCTGCCACTGCGTCCATGCCATCACTGTCTGTCACTAAACTCAGTAAATGGCCTCTTAAATGGCTCCCATATCATTTTTAAATATTTACCATTTATCCTATTTATCCTCCACTTGGTAACCAAAATGACCTTTTTATAAAAACTGGAATTGATTCATGCATTTGCCCTGTGGAAAACTCCTCAGGATGGCTTCCTTTTGGGTTAAAGTGGAAAGTTCTTAGCGTGGCTACTGGCCTGGCCCCTGGCTTATCCCCCCACCCAAGTCCTCTCATTTTTTCTGTCTCTCACTGCATTGCACCATACTGGCCTTCACTATTCCCAAACATGTCGACCTCAAAGCTTTCACATGTGCTGTTTGCACAGCCTGGAAATCTGTACCACTCACCTTCTCATCCTCACCTAACATTCAGTCTCATTTAGAGGGACAGTATCCGTCTGTTCCACAGAACGGAAGAAACCCAATAAAAATTAGGTTCTGTCTTGTAAATCTCTCTCAAAGGACACTTTCTCATCCTGAGCATGTTGAATATTAGAATTTTATATTTGTGCATTTGTTTTTCTTCAACATTTGCTTCCTCCACTTGACTACCAGCTCAATAAGAGCATGGACCATGTTCTCGCATATATGTGATATCAGATCGACAAAATCCAATTTTTTTGTTAAAAAAAATGTGAGTTTTCTAGGACTGCCATAACAAAGTACTACAAGCCAAGTGGCTTAAACAACAGAAATGTGTTGTCTCATCGTTTTGGAGGTTGGAAATCTGAGATCATGTTGTTGGCAGGGTTGATTCCTTCAGAGGGCTGTCAGAAAAGGAACTGTTCCAGGCCTCCTGGCTTCTGATAGCCACTGCATTCCTTCATTCTGGGTGGTATTCTCCTGTGTCTTCACATCGTCTTCTCTCTGTGTATATCTGTGTCTGTGTCCAACTTTGCCCTTCTTATAAGGACATAGTCATATTGAATTAGAGTCCACCCTAATGACCTCATCTTAACTTGATCTATGTAAAGACCCTATTTTCGACTCAGGTTGCATTCACAGGTGATGAAGGTTAGGACTTCAACATCTTTTGTGGGGTTACAATTCAACCCCTAACAAGTGGTCATCTTTGATCTTCCTGAGTAATCTTTATGACCCAAATGACATCAAAGCAACCAACTCCTTTTCTAGAACACTAATTATTCTTCATTTTTCTTTCACCACATTTACCCAGAAGAAAAGCCATCTGTAGAACTGCTTCTGCTCTCAGGCTTTTGAAAGCCACTAGAACACATCACATGATTCCACAGGAAAGCTGAGTTTAGAAATTTGGTTGTTCTTTTTTTTATACATTCTAGTCAACCTCAGATGCTATTTGCCCTCATCACTTCCCACCCCCATCCTACTCTCAGAAGAACCTCTGGCTTCCTATTTCACAGAGAAAATTGATGTCAGAGAATTTAAATTCACTTAACTTTGCACACAATTCCCATCAAAATGCCACCATCATTCTTCACAGAACTAGAAAAAGCAATCCTAAAATGTATATGGAACCAAAAAAGAGCCCACATAGCTAAAGCAAGGCTAAGCAAAAAGAACAAATCTGGAGGCTCCACACAGCAGGGGACAAGTAAAGCCACTTCACAATCTCCTGCCAGCCCCATACCGTTTCCAGAATGATACCTGACATGATCCGGACACCGCCTTTCCCTCACCCTGTCCACATTGAATTGCTCATCAAACGTTCCCAGTTCTGCCTTCAGCATGCATTTTACACTCACCCATTTCCATCTCCACTGCTGCCACTGCGTCCATGCCATCACCGCTGTCACCAAACTCAGTAAATGGCCTCTTAAATGGCTCCCATATCATTTTTAGATATTTACCATTTATCCTCCACTTGGTAACCAAAATGACCTTTTATAAAACTGAAATTGATTTATGCATTTGCCCTGTGGAAAATCCTTCAGGATGGCTTCCACCTGGCCCCACTCTTGACAGGTCAGGACTATTACAATTCAAGGTGAATTTTAGGTAGGGACATAGCCAAACCCTATCAGCATCCTCTCCAGGTATTTGCTTCTTAAGATGATGTTCTTGTTCTGTATCACATCACAATCTTCCTGGATTGCTTTGTACCTTTCAGGCACATTGTCAGAGTCTTTTCCACAATTCTACCTCCCCTTTTCTTGCCATAAATGCTGATGTGAGGTTTGCTCCTCAATCTTATTTTCTTCTTACTCTTCTGAATCTCTCTTGTTGAATTCATTCCTTTTTATGACTCTTTGACTTTTGATTCTAAAATTTATATATGCAATCTCAGTTCCTCTTTTAAACTTCCGAACTGTCTACTTGGCTGCTCCACCTAGACATCCTACAGGAAGCTCAAACTCAACCTATCCAAAACATTACTAATTGTTTTCTCATCCTTCCTCCCAAAACCTCTGGTGTTTCCAGTGAACTTCAGCACTGAACCCACAAACTTAAATCAGAAACCTGGAAATTATCCTAACTACCTTTCTCTTTCTAAATTCCACAGATATTAAAAATCAAGTATTTATTTATTTTATTTCTTATTGCTCTTGAGATGAACATTCTCCTTTTTACACTACTGCCAATACTCTTACTTTACTTCTCACTTGATCTTGGAGTCATAAAGCCTTGTCATGGGTCTCCATGACTTTGATTTTACAACACCATAAACCCATATTAAAACAAGTGTGGACTTGATTCCCCCAGCTTAAACTCCTAAGCACAGCATTAAAATACCCTTAGTGACATTATGCTAAGTGAAATAAGTCAAGCACAGAAAGACAAATACTGCATAATCTTACTTATATGTGGAATCTAGAAAAGTCAAACTCAGAAGCAGGGAGAAGAATGGCGGTTACCAGAGGCTAGGGCCAGGAGTGCAGAGAGGGGAGACGTTGGTCAAAGGGTACAAAGTTTCATTTTGTCAAGACGCCTGAGTAAAGACATGGGACACTCTCCCTCTCCAGAAAAAAAGAACCAAAATTGTGAATTACACCTAGGATAGAACATCTATGAGAAAACTCCAGAGTTCAACAGAGAAGTCACAGGAAACACTGGAGCCATAGAAGGAGCAGGATGTGGGTTGGCTAGGAGCCTGGAATGGCTCCCATTTGCTGGGAAAAGGTAAATGAGAGCCTCTCAGGGGTTCACATCTCCATCTCAGACTACTGTAACCCTAGCAACACGAGGGCTTTTTTCCCACGTGGGCCCTGAGATTAGCGTGGGTGGTGATCAGGATACCTCTCAAGGGCATTGCTCCACACAGGGAAGTCATGTTGAGTTATACACATCCCCTGAGATCTAAGTGGCTGCAGCACAGTGCTAGTGCAAGCGCCCAGCCTCCACCAGACTGAATCCTGTCCTGGGAACCAACAGGCCCCACATCTCCACAGAGGAGAACCCCCATTGATATCCCCTGACGTCCACCCAGATGGCTGCAGTGGCTCAGCACTGGCTGAACCCAGTGATGCTACAGAGTCCTCAGCACTTTAGCCCAAGTGGAGTACTACTCCCTGGGGAAAGGATGGTGCAGTGCACCCAGGAGACTCTCGCGGGGACAAAGGGAGCCCTACTGTGAGCTTTCCAGAGCCTGACAGCTCCCGTCTGGGACTGTAAGAAGCAACCCTGCCCCCCCCAGTAGAATGACATCTATGCTTGGGCTCACCCCCTAGGCCACTGCAGCAGCTGCTGGTCCCGCCAGGAGTCAAAACAAGTTGGTCTGAGAGCTGCCTCTCTGGATCTGTGCCCTCACTAGCAGTACAGCCCCTGTGCTCCAGCCCATACACAGAAGGTGGGGTCTCTTCCTTCACTCCCATGCACAACACTACAGCTGCTGCTGCTGCTACTGGCAGCCAATGCGAGTGAACCCAGGAGCTGCTTGTCTGGGTCTGTGAATAGCAACCACTCCCTGACCAGTAGCAAGGCCTTTGTGCTTGAGCTCACACGCAGAAGGCAGGATCCCTCCGCTGCCCTGAACAACACTGCAGCCAGGAGCTGAAGCAAGCACTACTCAGAGCCTGAGAATTTTCTGCTTAGGGCTGTGATCACCAACCTCATCCCTATCAGAAGCACATCCTCTGTGCTTTCGTTTGTGTTCCGAATACAGGCTCCCTCCCCATATACACCATGGCAGCTACTGCTACTGCTGGAAATGAAGTGTGAACTCCCAGAGCCTGAGAGTTCCTTGCAAGGGACAGTTGAGAGCAACCTTACCCATACCAGCAGCAGGATTGCTGTGCTCTAGCACAACCTCTGAGGTCAGGCTCTCCACTCACCACCACAGATCGCTCAGCCCCACCTACTACAGGCTACACTCCTGCATGCCACCAAAGCCTTGACGTCATGCCCCCAGATACTGAGCGCCCCATCTGAAGACTAGGAATTACCCGATCCATTCCACCATCTCTGGTCCTTGTACACTCCTCCTAGGGACCTGAAGATGGGCCCACCTAGCCTGCTGCCAACACCACCAACCACAGCCACCCACATGTGTTGCCTAGGAGCCTAGAGACTAGCCTGCCAAGCCCATCATAGCCACCACTAACATTAGGAAGTGCACCTGGGAGCCTGAGTGTTATCCTGCACCACTGCTACCCTCACTCACACCATTCATGCTGCCCAGGGACCTGAGAACCTACCCACTCATCCAGCCCTCCACTGCCACTGCCAGTACCAAGAAATCTGCCTGGAGTTCACCCACCTGGACCTGCTAACACTGGTGCCCACATACACCATCCAGTGACCCAAGGTCAAGTATGCATTGTCTGTCATTATCACTACAAGGGCTTGAGGACTGGCCAACCTGGCATCCCTATCCCCAGCAAAGCCTCACCATGGCTTCCATTAGCAACTGCAGCCAAGCCACTGAGGAAATTACAGATACCACTGATGCTATTCACAGCCAAAGAGATTCATGGGATGGGGAGACAGGTCCTTGGGATTTTACTGTTTTCTAGGAAGCAGAATCTTTTCCAACTTTATTTCATGTAAAGTGTTCATTACAGCATGAATACAAGATGTATTCAATCCACAAATACAACAGCCCACAGGCATTCAGGAGGTTGTACATCACAAAAGAGAAAAATCAAGACTAACAGCATAATGAACTGTTGTTTGGGGGAATTTGACCATCTGATTCTAAAATCTGTATGGAAATGAAAAGAACCAAAAATAGCCAAGACACTCACACACACAGAAAAGATAAGTGAGAAGATTTGGCTCTGTTGGAGACAGACTCATAGATAGATAGATAGATAGATAGATAGATGATAGATAGATAGATCTTATTTAAAAGTTTATTAACTTATTATGAAGCTATAGTAGTAAGACAGCATGGCATTAGTGCAAGTATAGACAAATAGAACAATAGAACAGATTAAGGTTCCCAGCATCAGACTCACGCATATGTGGAACCTGATTTAAAACAAAGGTGGCACAGCTAGACAGTAGAGAAACAACAATCTTTTCAATAATTTTTGGTCTTGAAACAATTGGTTTTCCATAGGGGAAAAGAAAACTAAATAGGACCCCTAATTTACACCATACACAGAAATCATCACAGGTGGTTATAGAGCTAAATGAGAAAGAAAAATAATAAAGAAAAAAGAAAGATAATATAGGAAATAGTTTTATGACCTGGGAGTAGGGAAAGATTAGTAAGCAAGAACCAGAAAATTAAGAATATGTGTGCTTACTGTATTGGCTGGGTGGGGTGGCTCATGCCTGTCATCCCAGCACTTTGGAAGGCTGAGGCAAGTGGATCCCCTGAGGTCAGGAGTTCCAGACCAGCCTGGCCAACATGGCAAAACCCCATCTCTACTAAAAATACAAAAATTAGCCAGGCGTGGTGGTGGGCACCTGTAGTCCCAGCTACTTCGGAGGCTGAGGCAGGAGAATCGTTTGAACCCAGGAGGTGGAGGTTGCAGTAAGCCGAGTTTGGGCCATTGCACTCCACCCTGGGTGATGAGCAAGACTGTCTCAAAAAACAATAATAATAATAATATTGAGTACCTACTGTATGGCAGTGTGCATGCAAAGCATTTTATAAGCTGTATCTCATTTCATCCTGAAAAAAAACCACGCAAAACATTCCAATGCACTTTTTGAGGAGATCTTGAGGCTGAGATGCTAAATAATGCATCTGAGGGTGTAGGCCTGCAAAGCAGAGTGTAGCCAGGAACGCCATGCTCCACTGACACACCACACACAGCCCTGTGGTCGTTGGCTGCCTGCGTAAAAGCCTGCCTTCAGGGTCAGAACAAAATCAAAGTTAGTGTCATCTTCACTCTCCGACATCCCTCATCACCCCAAGAGGGACAGGCCTAAGGGCCCTTCTCCAGGGCTGAGTCTCTGTCATTCCAGAGAAGCCCAGTCTGGCTCCACTCTGGACACTGTGCGTCCAACCTTGAACACAGCACTGAACCGACTCTTCTAAGGGAGAGTTTCACCTCCTCAACTCCAAAAAAGAAATCTCTCCTAGAACCTTCAGAGTCCCCTAATCCTAGCCAACATTTCATACCAGCCATTTGGAGAACAAAGTCCATCAGTGAACTTTTCCAGGACTTTTTTTTTTTTTGCAGTATCTGCCTTCAGCCAGGTAAATAAGTCAGCCGCTAGACAAGGAAGCTGTCCCTTCTCCACTAGTTCTGAGCCCATACCTTCTCTTGGCCAGGCCACTGGTTGACAACTTGAGAGACTCCGTGTGTTGGAACTGTCTTTCCAGGCTTAAATTCAGCCTGTGTTTCATAACACCCTTTCTCTGTGCTCCTGAGCTTTCAGTGGTGCTCCAGAGGAAAGGAGAGACAGAGCAGATATTTTCACTGCCATGTTTATATCAAAGTACATTTGAAGGCAGAGGGAAAGTGCTCAGGCTTAGGCATGGGGATCCTGGTCTTTTCTCCTGTTCTGCTATCAGGAAACGTGACAGCCTTAGCTGAGTCTCTTGTTTTCCCGCGGTTTGTAGAAAAGGAGGTAGCACTGAAAGGCCAGGGCCTTTTCTTCCTCGAATTCTGCAGAACCCTGTGATCTCCTCAGTCTGCCCCTCCAGGAAGAGTGAGGCCAGGGTCCAGCCCCACTCAGCCCAGCCTGGCTCTATAAAGGAGCCTCCCAGGCAGCCACCACTGGGAGTTCCAACTCTGTGCCCTCTTCGGCCATGAACCTCTGTCTTTCTTCATTACTCTTCTTCCTGGTGATCTTACTGCCTTCAGGTAAGACAGTGGGCATGGGTCTGAACATAAAAGTGGGTGTTCCCAAATATTGAGATGCTTAAAAAACCCTCTAACTATAAGCCCAGCAACAGGACACCAATATCAGATGGGCCAGCATGTTAGGGGCATGGTGAGCGGACCCCAGCTCCTGCCCTGCTCTGCTGTTGCTGCAGCTGGAAGATCTGCCAGGGCACCGGGGAGGGGGGTGGATGTCATTGTGCACACAGATCGTGCAGCCACCCAGATTCCTATCTCCCCTCCAATGCCTCTGGCTACCCTGAGCTTTATCTGCCTTGCTGAGTTGTGATAAGAGGTGAGGTAAATCACAACGAACAAGCCATCCACCAGGAGGTGATGGCAAGCCTAGGATTTCTCCCAGCCTCATTAAGATTGATTTTTCTTTTCTGTGGTCTCTCCCCGCTTCAGGAAAAGGTATGTTTGGGAATGATGGAGTCAAAGTTCGCACCTGCACTAGCCAGAAAGCCGTATGTTTCTTCGGGTGTCCGCCAGGATACAGGTGGATTGCGTTCTGCCACAATATTCTGTCTTGCTGTAAAAATATGACACGTTTTCAACCCCTGCAAGCCAAAGATCCATGGGTTCATTAAAAGGATATGTGAATGGCTCAAAGTACTAAGCTCCTCATCTGTGTGTCAGGATCTTAGAGCTCGTAAGTGAGCCGTGCACAGAAATGAGGACCACATTCTGACAATTTACTGGCAAAATTCCAGAAACATTTTGTAAAGGCAGCACGGCCATGAAATGCATCCCCTGTTATTTTTCCTACCCTCCCATCTCCAATCACTCATTCCTCTTTCAAATTCAAATTCAGGCCAGGCGCAGCGGCTCACGCCTGCCCACCTGTAATCCCAACACTTTGGGAGGCTAAGGTGAGCAGATCACTTGAGGTCAGGAGTTTGTGACCAGCCTGGCCAACATGGTGAAACCTCATCTCTACTAAAAATACAAAAATCTGCCGGGTGTGGTGGGTGCATGTAATCCTAGCTACTCAGGAGGCTGAGGCAGGAGAATTGCTTGAACCCGGGAGACGGAGGTTGCATTGAGAAGAGATCACGACACTGCACTCCAGCCTGGACAACAGAGTGAGATTCCGCCTCAAAAAATAATAATAATAATTCAAATTCTATTGATTAATACAAGTTCACAGGCCCAAGGGATGATATATTCTGGCCATAGAAACAAAAGCTAACCACACACCAGTCACACATTTGAGTAGTTTACATCTATTAGGGAACTTACTCCACACAATAAAATCTACAATTTCTCCCATTTTGCAGATGAAGAATATTTTCCAAGGTCACACGACAAGAGTTAGTCCCAGGTTTAAATCCACAGAGTCTGCACGCAGTGTCTTGAGTGTAAAGTTGCACCACCTCTCCGTTAGTAAGCATGGGAATCAAGCTAGATTGTGGTTCCAATGAGGAGGCAAGAATCCAACTAGACCCCCCTAATGGCAAGACCCTCAGTGCTCATCCTGTGGTTTAAAGCCATCATGCTTCTGGTTGCCAAGTTGCTTTCATGGCTCTGTACTCAGTGGCTTTCATGAGTCACGATCGGTGTCACCCTAAAATCCCACACACCGAACATGCTTCTTTCACCACTGCGGTGATACACTGGACCATACACCCATTCCAAACCTGCAGCTGTCTGAAGGCAGCACTGTCCAACAGCACGTCCTCACCCTCCACTCCAGGGTTCCCACCTGGAGGCAGAGGCCTCGGGTCTGCATTGAGACCCTCCTCATTCTCTACTAAGAAAAGAGAAGGGTAGCTGAGTTTCGGATCTCCCTTCTCCACAAACGTGCCTGGCAGGCACACTCTGAAAGTCTGCACCGAATGCTAAGCAGGGGTGAGCCGAATGCTCAGAGCCCAGCCTCAACATCAATCACCCAAATTCCAGCAAACAAGAAATATCAGAGATCATCATGGTGCACGAGGCGAGCCTCCGAGGGTATCATGCTTCAGCTGATCGCTTCGGGTCTGTGAGTGTGTCTACAGTGGTCCTGTGGCATCAGACCACCTGCACGTGCTCATTTCAAACCAACCCCTTATCAAAAAAAAAAAAAAAAAACAGGGAAGGACATTGCAAAAGTTCACAAAACAATATCAATGCAATGAAATTAACATAAAAATAGAAAATAAAAGAGAAAACTGGGCGAAGGGAAAAAGCAGATATTCTTTCACCAGATGTCAAAAGGATCTAATGCTCAAAAAAGCCAAAAACTCCAACCCTTTTCTTGCAGTTTCTAAGGCCATGGTCACTCCAGCCTGGTGGAGATGCTGCTCTAAGTTTGACAGTGGGGTGCAGAAAAGACACAACTCTCTCCAGCAGCATTCAGAGAGGACTGAAACATTTACAATTACTTTTGCTGAAAACCCACACAAGAAACAAGAATACTAAATTATCACACACAAACAGCATAATGTATTGATCCTGTAGCCCACTGGGTGTGGACTTTGAGTCAGTGGGCAGCGTCTCTGAGGGGGCCACAGGTGTCAATCTCACTCTCCAAGTCCCAGGGCAGCCATGAGGAGGGTCCACAATTTAGGCTTAGAGACCTATATCCCCAGAAATTTTACTGGGGTGAATGACAGAATCACATGGGTGCCATTGAGATATCAGTTCGTCCCGGTGCAGCAAACTGTTTCAGGGCCATGATTGGACAGAACAGCCCTGCAGAGCCCCCTTGCTTTATGGGCACGTCTCACATCTATTCTGTGGGGGTAAGATGTATTCCCAGTACACTCTCTGTATGCTTAAGACATCCAGAGTTAATGTCTGTTACTTGAAACCAAGAAATCTGGCCAGGTGTGGTGGCTCATGCCTGTAATCCCAGCACTTTGGGAAGCCGAGTTTGGGAAGTTTCAACATGGTGAAACTTCATCTCTACAAAAATACAAAAACTAGCTGGGCTGGTCTCGAACTCCTGACCTCAGGTGATCCATCCACCTCGACCTTCCAAAGTGCTGGGATTACAGGTAGACACACCGCAACTGGCCAAATCACATATTTTCAAAAGTACTCAGCTGTCAAATAATAATCACTGAGGACTCCCCATCCTGTGTCTGTCAAGTTACATTAAAGGGTTCAGATCTGGAGCCACAGCACTTTTCCAAAAGCCAGCATCTCTGCCTTTCAAGATCCACGTATGCAGAAGCTCAGTTTTGTTCAACAAACGTCAGACTCCTCTTACTACCCAGTTCCTGATTTTGCATCTCAAGAACTCCAAAAACCATGCTGGAAACAACCATTTTTAGTGGAATGAGCAAGTGGGAGGAGAGGAGTGAAAAGGAGAGGGCGCTGTTGTATTATTGCCTCTGTGGAGCCCTTCTAGAAACCAGTTCAAGTTCTCCCTCTGGTCATTGGTCTGGAAGTGAGGGGACCTGAGAAGAGCAATCAACTTCTGCACAACAGAACCAGGTCGTGTTGTGTCCCCCGAGATCATTATGATGTCCACCATCACTGAGATGGTGTCAGACCCTAAGAAAGGAAGGATTCTGTTAGCAAGACTAGCTGTGCCTACCATTGGATGTTCAGAGATCCCGAATAAGAGCAGAGGTCTCATCAGTTTCCTGAAATTGGCCTTTGGCAGGGAGCACATGTCTCCCATCTCCACGATAACCACCCACTGTGCTGGGCTCATGCCCAGACATCCCAGCAGATGGGACTGAGCATGGCATGGCTGGTGGGTCACAGGCAGACCCTGAGGTTCAGGCCTGGCCTATTGGAAAGTATGGTCAGCCACAGCGGTATAGAAGCTAAAATCCCTGCCTTCTTTCCCCCGACCATCGAGCAATAGTGAGCTCCACCTATCGGATCCAGGTGGTGTGTTATCCCCACAAAATCTAGGTGGAAGCCTCTGCTGCTCAGGCCTTCTCCGCTAGCACCAGCAGAGAGCTTCTGACCCGATCAGGCAGGAAATCCTGGAGTCAACCTGTTGGGACAATAGTGCCTTCTTTATCTGCTCATGCTTTGGTTTGGGCACACGGACAGCTTTTTTCTCAAATTATGAGATGTCCCAGCTCTTCTTAGCCCAGTCATCTGCTTCTGAGGACAAAAGCAATTCCATCGCACAGAGTTGATGGGAGTAGCAGTTCCTTAAGCTCCCTCCGAAAGATACCTGTTTGCTTCATATTGCAGCATATTTCACAAGCCGTGTCAACCCTCACAGTTAGGGCTTTAAGCAGGCAATGCCAATGGCCACATGCTGAAGGGACAATGACAGTATTCTAGACCTCAGTTATGGCTTCTTTTTTTTATTATTTGAGATGGAGTCTCTCTCTGTCGCCAGGCTGCAGTGCAGTGGTGCGATCTTGGCTCACTGCACCCTCCATCTCCCAGGTTCAAGCAATTTTCCTGCCTCAGCCTCCTGAGTAGCTGGGACTACGGGCAAGGGCTACCACGCCCAACTAATTTTTTTGTATTTTTAGTAGAGAAGGGGTTTCACTGTGTTGGCCAGGCTGGTCTTGAGCCCCTGACCTCATGTGATCCACCAGCCTCGACCTCCCAAAGTGCTGGGATTACAGGCATGAGCCACTGCGCCCAGCCTACGTCATGGCTTCTTAACTCAGGCTGGAGCCAGGACGAGTGTGCAATACAGGAGCAATTGACTGTGAGCATGAGGTGTTCAGACGGATTCCTCGCCCTGATTCCTGAGGTTGTATGTAAGGAAGTCTTCCAATCTTATTCTCTAAAATTGGAGCAAATTGGCCGGGCGCGGTGGCTCACGCCTGTAATCCCAGCACTTTGGGAGGCCGAGGTGGGCAGATCACGAGGTCAGGAAATCGAGACCTTCCTGGCTAACACAGTGAAACCCCATCTCTACTAAAAATACAAAAAATTAGCCAGGTGTGGTGGCGGGCACCTGTAGTCCCAGCTATTCCGGAGGTTGAGACAGAGAATGGCGTGAACCCGGGAGGCGGAGCTTGCAGTGAGCCGAGATCACACCACTGCACTCCATCCAGCCTGGGCGACAGAGCGAGACTCTGACTCAATTAAAAAAAAAAAAAATGGAGCAAATTGGCTGGGTGCAGTGGTTCATGCCTGTAACTTTGGGAGGCCAAGGCGGGCAGATCACGAGGTCAGGAGTTCAAGACCAGCCTGGCGAATATGATGAAATTCCATCTCTACTAAAAATACAAAAATTAGCCGGCGTGGTGGCAGGTGCCTGTAATCCCAGCTACTTGGGATGCTGAAGCAGGAGAATCGCTTGAACCCAGGAAGCAGAGGTTGCAGTGAGCCGAGATGGCACTACTGCACTCTAGCCTGGGTGACAAAGCAAGACTCCGTCTCGAAAAAAAAATATTGAAGCAGATTACTCAACTAATTGCCAACCCATCAGGGGACCTGATAGTGTAAAATCTTTCATAACTAAAGTACAGGTGTAAAAACTAACATTCAGAGCAGGCAAGACATTTTCCCAGGACCACACAACTCATCAGTGTGCAAAACTGGGATTCAAACACAGATCTAGCCACTCCCTTTCTGCTTCCTGATCTGTAACATGAAGCCTCAGTCTCTCTCAGAGCACTGCTGGAACAGGAAGGGGAAGAGGTGAACTGCAACTTTCTGGAGATGTGGAGTCAGGTTAGAAAAGCATGGGTCAGGATGTCAGGAGAAATTCTCCCTTCAAACCAGACCATGAGGCAGGGATCCTTAAGCTCATAGCCTGGGACTTTGACAGGACCTGACAGGTTGAACCTCGTCTGAGAAATTCCCTTCCCAGTATCTGGGCAGATCTCTAGCTTCTGTCTGGTTTCCCCCAGAGGTTAGCACTGCTCAGCTCTGCTCAACTGGGGAGCTAGACAAGAGAGGAACTGAGAAGGAGAAGCTGCAGAAGAAACTGACCTTTCTTTCAACTGCCCTGGAGTTAGCTCACTCCCAGAGGGATAAAAGACCTTGAATCAAAGTCTTGGGCTGCATTTGATGGTGCTTTTCCTCCCACAACCTCAGGGGCAAGCTGACTCCCGGGTTCCTGGCCGGCTCCAACCTGAGTCCTGACAGGTGCATCCTGTATCTTGATGGCCTTCAATGGGCCTGGAAAAGGGCAGAAGGAGTACAAATGTTGCTGGTGTCTCAGGTCTGTTTCACAGACCAAAACCTCCCTGGAGTAGGGAAAGGCATTTATTGGATTTGGCAGAATATCGAAAGCCTTACACCCTCTCCGTGTACACTCACGAGGCCCTGTCATCTGCAGCTGCAGCTGGGCCTCCTGACACTGAGCAGGTGTTCTGTGTAGAATGCGCCCTTCACACACACCAGAAATCAGTGGCTTTCTGACTTTACAAGCAGATGTCTTGTGGGCTTGGTAACCACAACCTAAATGGCTTCTAGGGAATGCAGCCAAATCAAGTTTCTGAACTTCTATTTGCTGGGTTTTTTTTCATCTCAAATGCTAAGAACTGTGAGCCAGGCCCAAATATAAAAGCCCCTTGGGGCTGAGTGCAATGGTTCATGCCTGCAATCCCAGCACTTTGGAACTCCAAAGTGGGGCGGGTTGCTTGAGCACAGGCGTTTAAGGCCAGCCTGGGCAACATGGCGAAACCCCGTATCTACAAAAAATACAAAACTTAGCCAGGTGTGGTGGCTCGCACCGGTACTCCCAGCTACTCAGGAGGCTGAGGTGGGGGGATCACTTGAGCCTAGGGAGACTGAGGCTGCAGTGAACCATGATCGCACCACTGTGCACAGCCTGGGTGAGACACCAAGACCCTGTCCCAAAAATTAAAATTTAAAAAGCCCCTCAGGAGACCCAGCCTAATATTACTGAAGGTACTTGTGCTTTTCTTCACCTTTGCTCTAGGGGAATCTAAAATCCCTCCCAGTTCTGCAATTCCCGGCTGTGGGCTCAGAAGCCTTAGTTATTCTGGAAGCAGCAAGAGGTTCATTTTAGGACAAAATCTATTCTTCTCTCAATGTCTTTCAAAGGAAAATGGAAAGTAATGCAATGCTCCACATCTTCATTGAGGAAGAACATGATGTTTCCCCTTCGTTTCTCTAAAGGAAATGCTGCTTAGGCAAGTGTCTAAGCCATGAAGATCCCTCACCCTCATTCTCGCTCTCCTTCTTAGTCCTCTCTGTCTCACGTAAAGCAGACTCTTTGGAGGATACACAGAGTAATTACAAATAAATACTGGGTTGTGCTGGCCCAGGGTATGCTGACTTTCTGCTCAGCCCATGGCAAACCACCATGGCTAAGAACTCGTTCTCCATACCCCTCTACCCACTTAGCCGAGGCAGCATCCTGACCTGTGCCTGCAGGACACCTGGTGTGGGATTCAAGAAATATCCGATGACAGAGTGCATGAGAGGCAGTAGGGACAGGGCAGGCAGGGAGCACATGCTGCTCCCAGGGCCGCTGGCTGCCTGTCCTGGGAACAGGGGCCTGGGATGCCACCCAAATGTCATCCATGGGCGCAGGACCATGGGCTGGTTGTGAGTGGGCTTTAGTATTGAACAGCTGGATCTCAAACCTGATTCTTCCTGAGCCACTGATTAGCTGGATGGTTATGAACGAGTCATTTAACCTCTGTCAGCTTCAATGTGCTCTTCCCTAAGACAGGGATAATAAGAGAAGTTAATTCACAGGACTGTTGGGAGGATTAAGTGAGCTTAAAAAGTACTGAGCCTGGCGGCTGGCAAATAGCAAGTGCTCGATGAGTAGTAACCAGTAAATAAGCACTCAGCAGGTAGTAGCTGTCACTGCTGCTGCTGCTGCTGTTATTTGGAAGTGGGTTTTGCCTTCTAATTCTTGCCGAATTATCTTCCCGCTGCGCCATGTCAATGGCACGACGGACCAGGACAGCCACCTCCAGTGCCCCATAGGCTCAGATTCACTAACAGTTAGAAGGACCTGTTCCTAGATGTACCCATTAATGGACAGGAGAGTCTGTGGCCCACCCATTAGGGAGAGAGTTCCCACAGCCATGCTGTCTTCCCAGTCACAGCAGCACCCCTCTCCCAGAAGCACCCTTCCCTTAGCAGCCTCACACCTGCCTGCTAGGAGGTCGCGTGGCTCATGAGCAAAGCCCAGGTCTGGGAGTCGGGGGTTTCCTCACCCATGCACTGACCGTGTCTATGACTCTAGGCACGTCACCTCAACTGCCTGCAATGGTACCATGCAGGACTGAGGTACCATGGTGCTCCCTACTAAGGAAGAAAGAGGGCACCAGTCTAGAAAACATCTGGAGACAGTAGACAGTGCCCAGGAAGCACCAGCTCATGACTAGCGTGGAGGCATTGCAG
Organism: Pan paniscus; assembly: GCF_029289425.2. Taxonomy (NCBI): domain Eukaryota; kingdom Metazoa; phylum Chordata; class Mammalia; order Primates; family Hominidae; genus Pan; species Pan paniscus. Next base: position 22,250,415 of record NC_073256.2, read on the forward strand.
AAATACACAGCGCAGGGCCGGGTGCAGTGGCTCACACCTGTAATCCCAGCATTTTGGGTTGCTGAGATGGGAGGACTGCTGGAGCCCAGAAGTTCAAGACCAGCCTGGGCAACATAGTGAGACCCCATCTTTACAAAAAATATACAAAATTAGCTGGGCATGGTGGTGTGCATCTATAATCCCAGCTATTTGGGGGTCTGAGGTGAGAGGATCGCTTGAGCACTGGAGGTCAAGGCTGCAGTGAGTCATGATCACACCACCATACCAACTGGGCAACAGAGTGAGACCCTGTCTCTTAAAAAAAGAAGAAGAAAGAGGAATATGCAGTGCCCCATGGTCAGTTTCCTGCCAGGGGTGAAGGGAAGTGGCATCGTCACAAGAGAATTTCAAAACAATCATAAAAGCGACTAAGAGTGAGTGTATTATTTATTATCACCATGCTCCAGCAATTCTAGACAAGGTTAGTGATAACACTCCCGGGGGTTGGTGAGGGCAGTCAGTCCCATTGTCCTCCACCTTGGTGTGCCATTGCCCGGGGGCCACAGCCTCCCACCTCTCTGATTCACGCATTCCCTAAAATGCTCCATGCCAGGGCCCAGCCCCCTTTGCCAGAATCATATTATTTTTCTCTCTGCTCTGGCTGCTGAATGCTCCCCACCCTGTCTCACTAAGATCACCTCTAGCTGGGAGCCTTCGACCCTCTTGGGCTCCTGATGTTCCTTTCACCTTTACTTCCTGACTGTGCCCACTCCCTGCTCTGTACCTGGCAGGGAAACTGGGAAAGTTTCCGGCATCAAAACGGAGTCCCTTGTGTTAAAAAAACCTTAAGAAGGCCGGGCGTGGGGGCTGAAGCCTGTAATCCCAGCACTTTGGGAGGCCAAGGTGGGTGGATCACCTGAGGTCAGGAGTTCAAGATCAGCCTGGCCAACATGGTGAAACCCCTCCACTAAAAATACAAAAAAAAAAATTAGCCAAGCATGGTGGCACATGCCTGTAATCCCAGCTACTCAGGAGGCTGAGTCAGGAGAATTCCTTGAACCCAGGAGATGGAGGTTGCAGTGAGCCAAGATTGTGCCACTACACTCCAGCCTGAGTGACTCCGTCTCAAAAACAAAAACAAAAACCTTAACAAATAGAGCCAGGGAAGGTTGAGAAGGGAGGGTTGTCTTGCACAAATGCCCAATCAGAACTATCACAAAAACCCTGCAAAAACCACAACCTTGCACAAAAGCCGTCACAACCTTACACACACACACACACAAATATTTTTGTGAGGGAAGCTGCCCGGCAGCTTCCTGTCCAGCCTCAGACAGGTGCCACCCCTGTTATTGATCCTTGTAGCCAAGGATAATTATCTCCAAACAATTATGTGATCTTCCTCATTTTTCCTTTAACAACATTTGTCTTCTTTTTTCCCAATATGCACATAGTTTACTAGGAAACATGTAGACATGTAGCCCCATTGCAATGCTCTATTCCCCCCAAATAAACATGATTTTTCTAGAAAAAAAAAAAGGAGAGAAAAAACATTGTTTCCCAAACCTGCATTACACTTCTTAGTTGGATGTATTCCCATTGCAATTCCCATTCCTGAATAAACATCATTTTCTTTCTGTCTGTTATCTAGGTTGAAAAAACATACCCAACAAAAGAGAATATAGGCTTGAATATTCATTGTACCAGCTCTGAAATCATGAGCTATTCAAGTAGACTCTCTGAAGCTCGGTTTTCTCATCTATAAATGGAGATGGTTTGTGCCATACCCACTTGTGAAGATCTACTGAGATACTATATATATGAGTCTTTGAAAGAGTTACACAAGTATGAGTTGCTTTTTGATTTGTTTATCACCATTTTCATTATTTTGCTCAGCTCAAGCCCAGCCCTGGGACCCTGACAAGTGCTGGGCCAGGCAAGGCCAGGGCCAAAGATCTGCTTGGAAAATAAGTGGGAGGAGTCGCTGGAGGAATGCTTCCTCTTCTCTCTTTATCTATGTGCTTTCTGCTGTCCAGGTCCTCCTCCCTGAGCTGCCCGAGAGCTTCTGGGACCCAGGAGGTTTGGAGTCACCTTCACACACATACTTAGGCCTCCCTGCATCACCCACCTGCAGAGTCAATCTCAATTCTCTAAGAGCTGCTGGAACCAGGAGGAGGGGCTGCCCAATGTTCCCCGGTGGAAAAGCCCTGAGGACGTTTCTATGGGAATTTCCCGGGTACCCTGGAGGGAGATGATACCCTTTCCCACTGAGAGAAGAGGTTTGGGAAGGAAATGAGGGGGATGGGAAAGGTTCCAAAATGGAATCATGGGTGAGATCTCAAGGGAACTGGCTCAGATGTAAATTTCATCATCAGCTGATCATCTAGAGCCTGCTTGGAGTCAGTGGCAAGGCTCTTTCTCCAGATGCTGGGAGAGGGGGTGCTGATATTGAAAATCTGCATCCCTGCTGTGAGTGGCCCCAACAGAGAGCCCCCAAGGGCCTTGGCCATCACTGCCCCCTGCATCCGGAGCCCTCCCCGGGACCCATGAGCCCCCAGCTGAGTGTCCAGGGAGCCGAGGAACTGCACCTGAAGGCTTCTCCCAACAGCACTCTTGAGCGAGGCCCTCACCCACAGAGCACGGCAGGATTCATGAGCTGCTTTCACATAACGTGGACAGAGTTCATTATTCCATTTTCTTTTAGAGAAGGAAACTGCAGCTCAGACAGTAAAATGATCTCTACAAAGCCATATAGCTAGTGAGTAGGAGAGCTGGGAGTCCAGGCAGCTGTCCTGACTCGCAGTCTAGCGCTCTTTCCATTCGAATGCAGTGAAAAAAGAAGAACCAGGTTGATTATTTTGGCCTAAGCTTTATCATCTACTAAAAGCTAATCCCAACCCCATCTCCCCAAACTCTTGCTGCCCGGAATGTGTCCAGAAAGTACTCGTGGGCTCAAAGATCGAACTTACAGGTAAGAGAGATGGACATTGCAATTTCTGCCCAGAACTTCAGGACACATATTCCACATCCAACCCTGGGGACCTCCCAAGACAAGTGAGCTCGCTCCTCTTCTCAGCCCTCACTCTGCTCTGATCTCTAGGCTAAAGCACCCAGCTGCTTTGATTCCCAGGACACTGCTCAGAGCTGTGTCTGAGCAGCCCCCACTCCTGCTGCACTCCCATTTGTTTCAAGCAGGATATTTCACATCTGGTCCTGCCCGAAGACAGAGAAAGAATGGGATGCTCTTGTCTCTAATCTCAGATTCCAAAATTCCATGAATACAGCTTGAGTCCAAACTCATTTTGTGGGAGTCACACCAATGACTACTCATATGAATTTTCCATCTACAAAAGCCAGTCATGCTTTGTCTCAAAGATGGTAATTAACCTTTATCTTCCCAAAATGGATGCTTATGGTACTGATTTTGGTTTTACCTGAGGGTGCAACCTTCCGTTTATCCCAGTTTGCCTTCATTTTATTAGACTTGGCCTCTCATGCCAACCTGTTGATATCATCTAGGTTTCAGATTCTGCCACCCTCTGGCATGGCAAGAAACTCATTGTAGGGATGGGAGAGATGGACAGCACCTCTCCCAGGATATTTTTCTTTAAGAGACAGAGTCTTGTTCTGTCACCCAGGCTGGAGTGCAGTGGCACCATCATGGCTCACTGCAGCCTCAATCCTCTGGGCTCAAGCAATCCTCCCATCTCAGCCTCCTGAGTAGCTAGGACTACAGGTGTGCACGACCATGCCTGGTTAAATTTTAATTTTTTATAGAGATGGGGGGAGGGTCTCACTATGTTGCCCAAGATAGTCTCAAACCCCTGGCCTCAAGTGATCCTTCTGCCTCAGCCTCATGAAATGCTGCGTTTGGATTACTATTATTTTGGTAGAGAGGTGCAACCAGCTAGGCTTAGGGAACGCCTGTACCCCGCGACTTCATCCTGTGATCCCTGTCTTGAGTAGTGTAAGTTTGGGGCAACAATGAGTAAACTATGAGGTGGGGGAGGTCAAGCTTTATAGGCTTCTGCCCTTGTCTACTGCTGGTTACTTCCTCCTTCACCAGAGCACCTGCCACCCCACTCTCAGCAATGTTCATCTCAAAGAGGCTGAGACAAGCTGAATCCACAAAGGGAATCTCAATTGTAAGGATCACCAAACTTTTTCTGTGAAGGCCAGAGAGTAAATATTGTAGGCTTTGCAGGGCATGCAGTCCACATCACAACTACTCAACTCTGTGATGGAGTGAAAGTAGCTGTAGACAATATATGTGTGAAGCCGTGTTTCAATAAAACTTTATTTATACAAACAGACAGTTGTCAGATTTAGCCCACAGGGTGCAATTTGCCAACTCCTACTCCAATGGGACATTTCAGCTGCTGTGGCCTACCACAGAGTGCCACACAGAGAAGCTTGCACCAAGACTCTGCCCTCAAGCAGCTTCTAATCTACACGTTTGTGAAAGATGAGTAAGTATAGGAAGGGGGAACATGTAATAATATTCTTTCATATCATCACAGCTTTTCCATTCACTCCTAGAGGGTTTACCCTGCACTCGCTGTGTGCCAGGCACTGTGCTCGGCCCGTGGGAAGGTAGAGATGAAGTCCCCACACTGCCCCAGGGAGTGCCCCATTCCCTCTGGAGCTGTGTGAACAAGGCTCTGGCCTTCTCTCCAGGAATACCAAAGGGAGCACAGAGACCAGAGGGCAAAGGAGGAACGGCAAAAATGGAGTGCCTGAATCACCCGCACAGCTTCCGTCCTCAGCCCTCCAGTATGACTTTGGATGAGTTATGAACTCTAAATCTCAGCTCCTCCTCCTATTTGAGGAAACAATGCTTATCCCCAAGGATTGTTATGAAGCTTAAATGACACATGTGCAAAGCACAGGGCCTGAAACAAGTTAGATGCTTACTAATTGATACTTTTGTTGCTTTATCTATGAAAGGATAAAAAAATACTTCCCAATGGGGCCGTGCAAGATGGATCACACCTGTAATCCCAGCATTTGGAAGGCCAGGGTGGGAGGACCACTTGAACCTAGGAGTTCAAGACCAGCCTAGGCAACATAGCAAGACCCTGTCTCAAAAAAATTTTTTTTAATTTAAAAATAATTTTAAAAATTTTCAAAAAGCTTTCTGATGAACACTACTCCTGACCATTCCATGCAATTCTGAGTAGTGTTATTCCCTCTAGAGCATCCCAAAATGCCAAAATTCATTCATTTATTCATTCATTCAGTTTTTCTTACAAACATATAATTCTCGCCTACTATGTAAGTAGACACCCTCCAAAAAGCCTGGAGGTCTGTCCTCTGAGTTTACAGCATAGTAGAGATGATAAACTAAAAAATAAATAAAAATAAACAAGTTAATAATTACAAAAATGGCAATTGTTTTGAAGGAAGAGTGCAGGGAAAGATTTATATATGTACATGTGTGAACGTGTGTACATACATACACACATGTAATGTGCTGCACAACGTACGTACCACACTCAGATCAAGATATCAGATGTTCCCACCACCCCGGAAAAGTCCCTCATGCCATTCTCAGGCATTAACCCTACCAGAGACAACTACTACTCTGAATTCTGTGACCATCAGTGAATTTTGTCTGTGACTGAACTTGGTGTTAATGGAATCACACTGTGTGCAGTCTCGTGTGACTGGTTTCTTTTGGTCAAGGTTATGTTTATTAGGTTCATTCTGTTTGTGGAAGAGCAGTTCATTCTTTTTTATTACTGTCTATACCACAATGTATCTGTTCTCCTATTGATGAGCATTTGGCTTGCCTTCACTTTTTGGTTATTAAAAATAGAGCTATTGGCAGGGGGCGGTGGCTCATGCCTGTAATCCCAGCACTTTAGGAGCCCAAAGTGGGTGGGTCACCTGAGGTCAGGAGTTCAAGACCAGCCTAGCCAACATGGTGAAACACCGTCTCTACTAAAAATACAAAAAAATTAGCTGGGTGTGGTGGCGGGCGCCTGTAGTCCCAGCTACTTGGGAGGCTGAGGCAGGAGGATTGCTTGAACCAAGGAAGTGGAGGCTGCAGTGAGCCAAGATCATGCCATTGCACTCCAACCTGGGCAACAAGAGCAAAACTCTGCCAGGAAAAAAAAAAAAAAAAAAAAAAAGCTACTATAAACCTTTTTGTACACATATTTTTTTTAAATACATGCACTGATTTCTTAGTAAATACCTGAAGTTTCCAAGTTGTTCGCACCAATTTAATTCTCATCAGCAAAGAGGGAGAGCTCCATTTGCCACACATCTTCACAAACACTCAGCATTGTCTGTCTTCTACATTTTCACCTTCTGGTGGGTGTGTAGTGGTATCTCATTGTTTTTTCATGGGTTTTGTTTTGTCTTGTTTGAGACAGAGGTTCCCTTTGTCGCCCAGAGTGGAATGCAGTGGTGAGATCTTGGCTTGCTGCAACCTCAGCCTCCCAGCTCAAATGATTCTCATGCCTCAGCCTTTTAAAATTATTTTTTGTTTGGCAGGGCACGGTGGCACATGCCTGTGATTCCAGCACGAGTAGCATGCCACTACACCCGGTTAATTTTTGTATATTTTATAGAGATAAGATTTCTCCATGTTAGCCAGGCTGCTTTCAAACTCCTGACCTCAGGTGATCCACCTGTCTCGGCCTCCCAAAGTGCTGGAATTACAGGCGTGAGCCACTGTGCCCTGCCAAACAAAAAATAATTTTAAAATTATCCAAATGTGTCTCTTTAAAAATTTTTGTTGTTGTCGTTTTGAGACAGAGTCTCCCTCTGTTGCCCAGGCTGGAGTGCAGTGGCGCAATCTTGGCTCACTGCAACCTCCACCTCCTGGGTTCAAGCGAGTGTCCTGCCTCAGCCTCCCTGAGTAGCTGGGGCTACAGGCATGCGCCACCACGCCCAGCTAATTTTTTTTGTACTTTTAGTAAAGACGAGGTTTCACCATATTGGCCAGGCTGGTCTTGAACACTTGACATCAGGTGATCCACCTGCCTCGGCTTCCCAAAGTGCTGGGATTACAGGCGTGAGCCACCGTGCCCGGCGAAAAATATTTTTTCACTTCCATTTATCCAACAGTTCCTGCTGTTTTGCATACCTGGCACTAAATGTCTTCTTCCGCTTTCCTGTTCCCCACTTCTTTTGTGGGATCCACTTGAAGCCTCCCTTGTGGGCTGTGACTCTTTCCTGCCACCAGGTGGCAGACTTTGCCTGCTGTGCCACCTCTCCTGCCTGCTTAGTGTCGGTGGGAGTTGGGGGTGGACAAGCTGATAGAGTTCTGTATCTTTTCTGAAGTTCTGCTTGGCCATCAATTGCTTCCTTTTCTTTTTGGTCCTCGTGGTCAGCACAATGCTTTGGATAGAGTCAGCATTCAATAACAAGCAAAGCAGACACAGTTTTTGTTTGTAAGTTAAAGTTCTAGAGGCCTATTGCATAACAATGTGTGTCTATGTAACACGACTGAACCGTACTCTCAAAAGTGGTTATGAAGATAAATTTCATGTTATATGTTTTGCAGCACAATTAAAAGTAAAAAATAAAAAAAATAGGCCGGGCGCGGTGGCTCATGCCTGAAATCCCAGCACTTTGGGAAGCCGAGGTGGGCACATCACCTGAGGTTGGGAGTTCGAGACCAGCCTGACCAACATGGAGAAACCCCGTCTCTACTAAAAATACAAAATTAGCCAGGCCTGGTGGCACATGCCTGTAATCACAGCTACTTGGGAGGCTGAAGCAGGAGAATCACTTGAACCTGGGAGGCGGACGTTGCAGTGAGCTGAGATCGCGCAATTGCACTCCAGCCTGGGCAACAAGAGTGAAACTGTGTCTCAATAAATAAATAAATCAGGCCTTTCTTTACCCAACCCCAACCCCAAGGTGGCGCTCATCATCATGTGCTTACACCTCCTGTTATCATTTCTATCAAAAATAATAACAATAACACAAAATTTAAAAGCAAAGTAGATTAATGGGTTGGGCACGGTGGCTTGTGCCTGTAATCCCAGCACTTTGGGAGGCTGAGGCAGGTGGATCACCTGAGGTCAGGAGTTCAAGACCAGCCTGGCCAACATGGTGAAACGCTGTCTCTACTAAAAATACAAAAATTAGCTGGGCGTGGTGGCCTACACCTGTAATCCTAGCTACTTGGTTGGGAGGCTGAGGCAGGAGAATCGCTTGAACCCAGGAGGCGAAGGTTGCAGTGAGCCTAGATCGTACCATTGCACTCTAGCCTGGGCAACAGAGCGAGGCTCGTCTCAAATAAATAAATAAATAAATGCAAAGTAGATTAATGAAGGCAAAGCCTCTCTTTGCATAATTTCTCTACAAGAATGTCCGCTCTCCAAATTCTCTGTGACCTGTTTGCAGAACTTGACAGTTTACAACAATAAAGGCACATGAGGTTACAGCTGTGGCCTTCCTCTCGCAGCAAGGGGGAGCTAGGGCCCAAATAAACATTCAAACCAAGGAGCACAGCAGTGAGTTTCCTAATGGTGGGATAACGGGAGGCTGAGCACTGGGTGAGGCTGTCCCAGGGGGACCCTCCTGCCACTGCTGGGTCTGACGCAGGAAAGCAGCACCTGCTGTGGGCCCATGAGACAGCTGCCAGAAGGCCAAGCTGCCCATGACAGCTCCTTCGCCTGCAAACACACACACACACATGCCTGGAGATGGATCTGGCAAGGCCCTTGGAAATCACCTCTGAAGATGAGTAAACTGAGGCTCGGAGAGGCAAAGGAACATTGCCAGGAACACACTGTGAGGGAGGCCAGAAACCGCACTGGATCCCAGGTCTGCGGAGGGGCAGCCCAGTGCCCCATGCACCACACCATGTGCATTTAAGGAAGGAAGTTGGCAAAAACGATGGGTGGAAATCAGTTTCTGACCACTTAGAAAGTGGAAATCCTTAGCAAAGATAAGTTGATAAGATGCATCAATTGGGTTTAATTCTGTAAAAAGTTGTACATTCAAAATGTATATAAAAGGAAAGACACAAATTTGGAAAACAAGGCAGGTGGAGGCAAAACAAAAATATTAATAATAATCAGTGAAGAGAACAGCACCGTGCTGGCCCAGTGGCTCACGGCTGTAATCCAAGCAATTTGGGAGGCTGAGGCGAGCAGATCACTTGAATCTAGGAGTTCGAGGCCAGCCTGGGCAACATAGAGAGACCCCCCCCCACCCTCCATCCGCACATCTCTTTTAAAAATAAGAACATAGCTGGGGCCAGGTGCTGTGGCTCACACCTGTAATCCCAGCACTTTGGGAGGCAGAGGTGGGCAGATCACTTGAGGTCAGGAGTTCAAGACCAGCCTGGCCAACATGGTGAAACCCCACACTAAAAATACAAAAATTAGCCAGGTGTGGTGGTGCGTGCCTGTAATCTCAGCTACTTGGGTGACAGAGGCAGGAGAATTGCTTGAACCTCGGAGGCAGAGGTTGCAGTGACCCAGGATTGCACCACTGCACTCCAGCCTGGGTGACAGAGTGAGACTCTGTCTCAAAAAAAAAAAAAAATGTAGCCAGATGTGGTGGTGCACACCTGTGGTCCCAGCTACTCCAGAGGCTGACGTGGGAGGATCACTTGACCCCATGAAGTAGAGGCTGCAGTGAGCCAAGATTGCACCATTGCACTCCAGCCTGGGTGAGAGTGAGACCCCCTAAAAAAAAAAAAAAGAAAAAAAAAAAAAGAGTACCAAGAGAACAGCACTGAAAGATGTTAGAGACTTGGATGCAGTCAGCCTGGGCTCTGCTCAGTGTGTCACTTACTAGCTACATGACATTAGGAAAGGTATTGAACTTTCTGAACTTCAGTTACTCACTGGTAAACAGAAAAATAATAATTGCACTATACAGCATGAGGAAGTTAATGCAGTTAGCACAATATCTAGTACCTCATGTGAGTTCAATAGATGTTGAGTGCATCTGATTCTATTCATTGATGATAAGAATTGATAGCACATGTCAGACCTACACCCAGATTCCATTTGACAAGATAGAATTTATCAAAAATCCAAGCTTTGCTGAGGTGTAGATAGAAAATTTGCAAACTGCGTAGGGCTTCCCTCAAAGAGCAACAAATCACAGAAGTGCCTGACAGCAGGGCCAAGTGTTTACAGTGCTGAATGCCCTTTCAGTCCTTTTCATCTTCCATAGACTGTAGGACAGTGTGTCTTCCAAGATGCGTGCTCACATCCGATCACGGAGGAAATCATTCAAAACATTAGCTAGAGAACATTAGCAAGAAGCCTACAGACCGCCCCGCCCCCCCGCCAACCCCCCACCGCCCCGCTGACATTTCAACCAAGCTCCTGTTCTCCCTTCCTGATTTTCTAACAATGCACAGGCCCTGCCCTCGAGCCACCCACCCACTGCCTCCCGAGCGATGGGCACTCCCAGACAAGACCCAGGCTTTCCTCCCTGCGGCGCCAGCCTGGGAAAAGCAGACAGAGCACGGGCCCTGATGGCCCCTCCGCCGGCTCCCCCAGCCCTTCCCTTCCCTGGCACCAAAACAGATGACTTCACTGAGGGATTCAGCTATCAGCCAGCCAGCCCTCCGGAACGGGAGCGGAAGGGAGCACCAAGGCTGGCCTCTGCTCTGGTTACTTTGGCACAGGACGGGGCTCTGTGGAGTGTCAGCCACAGCCTTCAAATCAGAGGAGCCACAGCCTTGCTCCAGGGTCCCTGCCACCCTGGGCCAGCACTGCCCCTGCACGTGGCCGCCTCTCCCAGCCTGACCTCCTCCCTCCTCCACACTGCGCTGGGGTGCACAGCAGCTGAGTTAGGAACAGACGACAGAGGAGCCTCCCTTTCTGAGTCCTTGCTCCCCGTCCTGAGCCCCCAGGCTGCTGACCACAGACCATTCATTTGGTCCACGTTGAAAGTCTCAGTGCAGTCCAGTCGTTTTTAATCCAGAGCAGGAATTAAAGCCTCGATCACTGTCTAGATCCGGGTGTCCACTCTCCTGCTCCTCAGCCCCCTTCCTTGACGGCACCATATGTGACTATGGAGGGGCCCGCAGGGAGTGTGGGGAGAGTTGCTCAGGCAGGCAGTGGCCCCAGGGAAACGGCTACATCCCGCCTCGGCATGTCACTGCACTGGTGGCTTTACTGTTGGTCTTTTTCCACCTGGTCCAATGCTTTAGAAGTACTGGTGGCTGCCCTGGACGGAATGGAGCACCCCTAAGAGGGCACGCACTGGAGTTGGGCTTGGGTTTCCCACAGCCATGTGAGCTTGCAGCAAGTAAGTTACCTAACCTTGCTGGACCTCAGTGGTCTCATCTGTAAAACGGCGACATAATTGTTACCATCTCAGCACATTGTTGTAATAATTACTACTTTATGCCCAGTGCATAGTAAGCACTCAATAAATGTGAGTTTTTTTGTTTTGTTTTGGTCTAAATAGAGTCAGGGTCTCCCTCTATTGCCCAGGCTGGAGTGCAGTGACACGATCATAGCTCACTGCAGCCTTGACCTCCATGAGTTACTTTTGTTACCTGGGTCTGTCTGCTGGTGAGGGTTTCTATGATATATGATGGCCTTGGTGGGGTAGTCAGCTTCAGCCGGACTTTCTCAGTTCGACTACACCACCCTTCGAGTGTATAAGTGGGGGCTCTGGACCCCCAGGGTAGCCCCGGACTCCTACGTGCTGGATCGTGGGTTTCAGGTGTCCTTCTCTGTTTCAGCCTGGGATGGGACACACTGCAATTCCTGGTGTCTAGACACATCAGAATCACTAGATGGAGAAGTAGGCTTTGCCCAACATCAGAAGAGAACTGGGCCTGGCATGGCGGCTCACACCTGTAATCCCAGTACTTAGGGAGGCCGAGGCGGGTGGATCACTTGAGGCCAGGAGTTTGAGACCAGCCTGGCCAAAATGGCGAAACCCCATCTCTATTAAAATTGCAAAAAATTAGCCAGGCATGCTGGCACATGCTGCTTGGGAGGGTAAGGCATGAGAATTGCTTGAACCAGGGAGGCGGAGGTTGCAGTGAGCCAAGATTGTACCATCCTGGGTGACAAAGTGAGACTCTGTATCAAAAAACAAACAAACAAAAAACAGAAGAGAACTGTGTCATGCCTCTTCTGCACCCAGAGGGGCAGGTGCCAATGGATGGAGAATGCTCTTCCCTTCTCAAAGCTCCCTAAGAGGCGCAGGTGCCAGTGGATGGAGAATGCCCTCCCCTTCTCGAATCTCCCCAAGTCAATGTTGTCACTCAGACGCCACTCCCTGGGAGCAACTTCCTATGCATCTCAGGGCACCAGAGGCCAGTTTACTCTGTTGAGCCTTTGTGCAGACTCTGAGTGACTCTCGTTCACCTCTTTGTGGCTGGGACTCATCTCCATGGTAGAGCCTGCTCCTGTCTCTTAAAGGGTGGATGTGGGACAGGGTCAGGGAGTAACCCCAGGAGCAGGAAGGGCCGTGGACACTGTTTCTCGTTAGATTTCACGTTTTTACCCATCTTCTGCCCACCTCTGAGGGATCCTTGCATGTGCATTAGGCTCTTCTGTCTCTCTACCTGACTAGCGTGCGTTCCCTGCCCCACGACACCTCCGCAGATTGGGAGGGTGTTTATGGGTCTCCATCTTGTGCTTGTGAACACGGAGAGGAGAGAGCCAGTGACCACCCTGCCAAGCAGCTTTTTCCAAAATCAGATCAGGGTCTTCTGGTTCTGGTTTTGGAGAGGAGCCCCGATGTCCAGCCAGTTACCCCAAGAGAGGATGCTCACTCTGTCCCTAGAGTGACAGTTGAGTAAGGTCCCAGAGTGCTGACCTCCACGCCTCTCTCTGCACAGCCTGGGAGTCATGGTTAGTGATGACCTGCAGAGATTCCTGCTGAGGCCATGGAGGCCCTGCCATGCGCTGAGCACTGGGGAAGCCCCCAGGCACCTACATGCCCCTAGACGGGAAGACCCTCCAGGCCCACAGTCTTCATGAGATGCCATTTTTTAATGGTGAGAATGAGTGTTGGCGAAAGTGCCCATCAACAGACACTGCCACACTTCACGGGGAATAGCAAACCCGAAACAAACCTTTTGGGACGCAACTGGACTCTGCAGCTCACAACGCTTAAAAACCAGGTCCCAAAGGCACTTCCAGTGTTCTTGACCCTCCCCTCTCATTTCAAACCTCATGTCCAACTCAAATCTCCTCTCAACACAACTCCAAATCCCTGGCTGCTCTCCTCAGCTTCATTCCTGCCCTGACCCCATTGTTTGTGTTTGGTTTTCTGTGCACCTGACATTAACCCTGAATTGTCTTTTTTTTTTTTTTTTTTCAGATGGAGTCTCACTCTGTTGCTCAGGCTGGAGTGCAGTGGCGCGATTTTGGCTCACTGCAACCTCCGTCTCCTGGGTTCAAGGGGTTCTTGTGCCTCAGCCTCCCGCGTAGCTGGAATTACAGACACATGCCACCATGCCTGGCTAATTTTTGTAGTTTTAGTAGAGATGGGGTTTCACCATGTTGGCCAGGCTGGTCTTGAACTCCTGATCTCGTGATCTGCCCGCCTTGGCCTCCCAAAGTGCTGGGATTACAGGCATGAGCCACTGCTCCCAGCCTAACCCTCAATTCTTTTACAAAATTTTGGCTTGGATTCACCTCTCTGACTCTTCCCAGGACAGACGGACCCTGGTAGGATGCTCCCAATGGCCCCTCATGCCTGAGCACATGGCACCCGGGATGTGACTGCTACTGCCATGAGGGTATCAGCTATTCAGTAAATAAGAAAGTAGGCCAGGTGCAGCGGCTCACGCCTGTAATCCCAGCACATTGGGAGGCCGAGGTGGGGGGATCACTTGTATTCAGGAGTTTGAGACCAGCCTGGCCAACATGGAGAAACCCCATCTCTACTAAAAGTACAAAAATTAGCCAGGTGTAGTGGTGTACACCTGTACTCCCAGCTACTCGGGAGGCTGGGGCAGGATAATTGCTTGAACCTAGGAAGCGGAGGCTGCAGTGAGCTGAGATTGCACCACTACACTCCTGCCTGGGCGTCAGAGCGAGACTCTGCCTCAAAAAAAGAAAGGTATGGAAGGAAAGAAGGAAGGAAGGAAGGAAGGAGGGGCGGGTGGGTCTAGGTTGAGCACAATAGCTCACACCTGTAATCCCAGCACTTTGAGAGACTGAGGTGGGATGATTGCTTGAGCCCAGAGGTTCGAGACCAGCCTGGGTAACATAGTGAGTCCCGGTCTCTACTAAAAATTTAAAAATTAGCCCAGCCCAGTGTGGTGGTGTGCACCTATAGTCCCAGCTACTTGGGCGGCTGAAGCAGAAGGATCTCTGGAGTGTGGGAGGTTGAGGCTGCAATGAGCTGTGATTGCACCACTGCACTCCTGCCTGGGTGATAAAGCAAGACCCTGTTGGAAAGGGAAGGGAAGGGGAGGGGAGAGGAGGGGAGGGGAGGGAGGGAGGAAGGAGGGAAGGGAGGAAGGGGGAAAGGGAGGAAGGGAGGAAGGAAGGCAGGAAAGGAGAAAATAAAAAGTAAAAAGTCAGGCCAGGCGTGGTGGCTCACGCCTGTAATCCCAGCACTTTGGGAGGCTGAGGCAGGTGATCACCTGAGGTCAGGAGTTCAAGACCAGTCTGACCAACATGGCAAAACTCTGTTTACTAAAAATACAAAAAACTAGCCGGGCGTGGTGGCTTGGTGGCGGGTGCCTGTAAACTTAGCTACTTGGGAAGAGGGAGAATTGTTTGAACCTGGCAGATGGAGGTCGCAGTGAGCCAAGATCACACCATTGCACTCCAGCCTGGGCGACAGAGCAAGACTCAGTCTCAAAAAAAAAAAAAAAAAAAAAAAAAAAAATCTGAGGGTTTGGGGTTTCAATCAGACTGGAGAGAAAATGACTCAGGCTGTGTCTAAGAAAAAGGCCAGTAACTTCATCAACTAGAGCTGAAAATATTAGGCATATATGCAGGCAGCTCATAACCAACTTCCAGACAGGCTGCCCCTCAAGTCCACCCTTAATGTTTCTTTCCCCCTTTTTAACAATGTGACATCTACTACCAGTGTTAAGGGCTGCGTAGAGCATAAGTGTAACTTTCTCTGTCCACCCCTCACTAAGGGTGTCCACAGGGGTCTAAGTCCTGAGAGCATGCCCTCCAGAGCATCTGGCCTCAGACCTGAGAGCATGCCCTCCAGAGCATCTGGCCTCCCTCTCCTCCCTCTCCTCCTTCTAGGGTGCTACCATGTGGTGCAAGTTTCCAAGAACATGGCCCATGGCTAGGACCCCAGATTTGAAGTCCAGAGACCTGGGTTCTTTCTTTCCCGGCTGTGCGACCTTGAGTGAGTCATTTAACCTTTGTAGGCTACAGTTTCCTCATCTGTGACAGATACAAGAAGTCTTGCTCTTTCTCCCTTCCAGGTGGTAGGAATCAAACAAGACCACCAATGTGGGCGACTCCACACTCTTCAATGCCTGCCACAGTCTCCAGGTTTCCAAGCAGAGTCTCCCGGGCTCCAGCCTCTCCTCCCAACCCTGGATGTGGGGACAAGGAGCAACCTGATCCCCGGCCTCAGATCAAGATAGAACTTCCCGCCATCCTGAGGAAGTGAGAGCCCCACTCACCACTCCAGATGCCCTTCCCCATGACTTCACTTGACATGCAGAGGAAATGACGGCTGGGCACAGTGGCTCACGGCTGTAATACCAGCACTTTTGGAGGCCAGAGCAGGAGGATCACTTGAGGCCGGGAGTTTGAGACCAGCCTGGACAACATAGCAAGATCCCATCTCTACAAAGATAAAAATTTGTTTTAAAAGAACTTTTAAAAAGAAGACAAAATGACTTAAAATGGATAGCAAAAGCAACCTGAATCAGTGGGACCAAGACCATAAATATCAGGGAGAGCTGCAAGGGGCTGTGTGCAACTCCTTGCACCACAAGAAGCGGGAGAGACCATCTAGACTTGCAGTGGCAGATGGGCCCTGGAGGGCCCCCGAGATCGTGAGGTCCTCGGATGCAGGAATGGGGCTTATTCTTTGTATTCTCCAGAACTAGCAGAGTCCCAGGAACCTCCTAAACTGCTGAAGAAGAGGCGCAGGATAGAGCCTGAGAGGTGTGGGAGAGGAGGGATGCCGCGGAGGAAGTGGGAGGCCTTGTTTTCAGGCACCATCCTGCCTGTGTGCCCTGGGAATGGAAGAAAGGGAGGAAGGAGGTTTGCAAAGCTGCTGTGGCCACCCACAAGCTGAGCCACCTCGCGTCCCTGCTTCCTAGCATGATTCCTTGGGCCCCCCCCAGTTACTCTAATGACTCTGATGTGCCCCATCATCACACTCCCGGTGATTCTGGGCACCGGTCTGGCGCCGGTGTATCCCCAGCACTGCCGCCGCCGTGAGCTGCATCCCCCTCCCAGGCCCCAAGAGCGCCTCTTGCCATCACTGTCTGCCCATTGGGTCTGCTCAGAGCTGTGCACCCACTGCTGGACCCCACCCCAGAACAGTCATCCTTGCGGAGGCTTCTCTGGAGGGGCGGGAGAGGCCACAGACAAGCTGTCGGGCTGGGTATTATTGTCCAGACCTGAGAGGCCACTTATCTGAGCCGCCCACACAGGGAAATGAGATAGTCCAGCACTACTTTTCCCACTAATATTCTTATCTTGACTGGAAAGAATACTGTGTTTGTGTGTGAAGACGTGCGCATGTGATTTTGCAAACTCCTGTATGTGTCTATTTGAGTGTTTTCATCCCATGACTTCTGACCGCATGGCTATACATTGGGACCATTTTCTATGAATCATGTCTGCCTGGGGCGTGCTGTATGAGAAGGAGATGGCAAGAAGGGAGACAAGAAGTGGAGGATGCTAAGGAGAAAGACAACAATCAGAGGGAAAAAACATTTTAAAAATGGAAAACAACTAGTTTTGGTAAAAGGATGAAGCAATGGGTATTTTCATACACTGATTATGAGGGTGTGTATTGATACAGCCCTTATGGAGAGTAATCTCTAAATGCTAAAATGTTGAAATGTTAAATGTGTCTTCTCTTGATTGGAAGTGTACCTTCCATATCTTCCCAAGAGAAATGCTTGCATCTAGACACACAGGAATATGTACAAGAATGCTCATGCAGAATTATCTGTAGTAGCGAAAATTATAAACAACCTAAATGTTAATTGACAAGGGAGTGGTTAAATATAGTATTTTGTTGTTGCTTTTATATCTTTCCTTTAGTTTTTTTCTTTCTTTCTTATATCTGATGTTTCCTTAGATAAATTATATTATAGCACAGTATAACAGTGCTCTGGAATACTATGTACCAGTCAGAGAGAACAAGAAAAGTCTTTATACCAGAATGAAAAGATTCCCCAAATATGTAAGTTTTTAAAAATTGTAAAATGTATATGGATTATACCATATAAGCAACAAAAAGGAAAAAGCACATATATATGTGTGTGTATGTGTGTATATATATCTCGAGGGAGAGAGAGAGAGCAGGAAGGAGTAAATGCTAAAATGACAGTGGTGGTCACCTCTAAAAGGAAGGACTAGAATTGAAGGTGGGAAAAGTATCATTTGCTTTCTGTGCATTATCTGAATTATTCTACAATGGAAGTAAGTTTCTGTCATACTTATGAAATTATAAACACTTTTTGATTTTTTAAAATCAGCAAGAGTAGAATCCAGTCACTGTAGATGCTACGATCTAAACAAAAGCCAAGAAAGAAAATAAATACCTTGTTTTCTGTGGCAACTGTGATGTAGCCTGATTCCCCTTCTCCAGGTGAGGTGGAGAGGGACACAGGAGCAGAGGCAGGTGGGAAGAAGGCAGCCCCAATGCCAGGACATCCTGGAAAAATAGCTACCACTGCAGGGAACTCGGGGTCGGGGGTGGCTGGAAGTGTTCCTCAGTGTTAAATTCAGAAAAGGGTTTAATTTGGGTCACCATTGTGTCTTTATCAATGGTGAAACTGAGGCCTGGACTGAGAAAAATGAGGTAGAGTATCACACCCAAAGTAAAAATTAATTTCTGCAAGTCTACAATTATTTCTCTTTCTCTCTGTGTAAGTGGAGGAGGAGAGGGAAATTCAATCTGTAGACACCAATGAGTTTTCATTCCTCCTCCCAAGGAGAAATTCTGGCAAAGTTCTTGAATGTGAGCCGACCCACAGATACTGACGGCCAGCACAATCCAAAATCTAACTCTATGAGGAGAGAGGGGAACCAGGAAGCCTAGAACCAGAAGCTGAAGACTAAAGCTCCCAGAGCCTACTGAACCACCCCATCCCAAATCTCCTTGTCAAGATGGCAACTTTATTCAGAAGGGGGCTGCCAAGGTTAAACAGAGCTATTGAAGAAGAAATCATCCCTCACGCCTCCACCACAGGCCCAAAGAAGAACTATAAGAGGATCCTTTGGAAAATGGATTGAATTTTGCTCTTGTGGCTACAAGGAATAGAACCAGCATCAAGGGTACATAATGTAATAGTTCTTTCAACTAGTGTCTGTGAGTAGATAAACTCCATCTTTGTATGAACATGTTTTTGGTTTTTTGGGTTTATTTTCCCCCCGTTATTCTCAAGCAGTACCCAGTTTCGTTGGGTATAAAATTCCAGATCACCAGTCATTTTCCTTCAATGCTTATTCCATTGTATTCTGTTTTTTTATAACTGTTTAAAAGTCTATTGACCACCAAAATGCTGTGCCTTGGCCTGCTAATCCATTCTTTCTCTCTAGTTGCTTTAGAAAATTTCCCCCTATCTTTGGTATTCTACAATGCACATGGAAATCAATTTTTTAAAACCTTTTTAGGACTTGTGTTTCCTGAATCTAAGGATATCTGTCCTTCATCAATTGTGAAAAGCTCTCAAGTATTATCGCTTCAAATATTGCCTTTCCCTAATTCTTTGCATTTCTCCCTTTTGCCTTAGTTTAAGTTCCTATGAAAGCAGAACCTGAAAGGAAGACTTGAGTTAATTTAAGAGGTGATCACGGTGAACAGAAGTGATGGAATCAGAAGAATAAAACAGAAAATCCAATAAAGTTGGATTATGAGCTGGCTACCACTGAGATTCACTGGGGTTCAGTCCTGCTGAGGATTCTTTGAGTAAATTAATAGAGAATGCCTTATATTGTCTCACCAAAGGACAATTGAGTTGATACACTTATCTACTTCTTCTCATCCCTCATTAGTTGAGGGCTGCTGCCAGCTGTGTCAACACCTTCAAAAGTCTGAACTATTTGTGCATAAGCTAAATGGGCTTTTGCAGTGTTGGGAAAAGCCCAGAGTCAGAAGAACAGAAAGACACTGTGGTCTGCAGTTGAGAAGGGATGCCGGCATTGCCCATGAAATGTGCATGAAATGTTGGCATTGAACTATGGCTGCACAAAATCAGGTGGGTCAAGCAAATTAACACAATGCATTACCAGCATCATCTTCAAATTTATAGTGAAACTTCTCATTTGATCTTTCATATCTCTTGGCTTCATTTCTATATTTTTCATTGCTTTTTAGCTCTGAGCCTCATATGTGGCAGTTTCCTCAGATTTCTATTCTCATTTGTTGATTTTCTATTTAGCTGTGTGTAAATAGCTCATCTTTCTCATAATAGCATTTTCTTATAGTTTCATCTTTCACATGTTTATTTGCTTGCTTTCACATTGTACCATTATCTCAGTATCTTTGGCAGTAATCCTGCTATTCATTGTGCCTACTGGCTATCATGGCAAGATATTTTTCTATGTGTTTTGTGATGTATTTTCAGTGTGGATTTATTGAACTTTAATTTACTGAACTTTAATTTATTGAACTTTAATTTATTAATTTATTGAACTCTAATTTACTGAACTTATTTTCAGTGAGGATTTACCACCGCACTCCTTGCCATTCTATTGTAGAAATTTATTGAACTATTAATTTATTGAACTTTAATTTACTGAACTTATTTTCAGTGAGGATTTACAGATTCACTTATTCACTTATTTCAGTGAGGATTTACCACCCCACTCCCTGCCATTCTATTGTAGAAATTCTACACACTGGGAAGAGAATCATGTACTTTACTATTTGATTCTTCCAGATGCTCCATGAAGGGTATCATAAACTTGGGATCATTTTTGTCTATTGTGATAAAATACACATAGCATAAATTGACCATTTTAAACACTTTTAAGTGTACAGTTCAGTGGCATCAAGTATATTTGCATTGTTGGACAACCGTCACCACCATCCATTTCCACAACTTTTCCATCATCCCAAAGTGAAACTCTGTGCCCATGAAACACTAACTCCCCATTCCACTCTTTCCCAGCCCTGATAACCACAATTCTACCTTCTGTCTCTATTAATTTAACTATTTTAGGTACCTCATGTAAGTAGAATTATACAGTGTTTGTCCTTCTGCATCTGGCTTCTTTCACTTGGCCTAATGTCCTCAAGGTTCACCCATGTTATGGTATGTATCAGAATTTCCTTTCTTTTTTAAGGCAGAATAATATTCCATTGTACGTATATTCCACGTTTAGTCTGTCCATTCATCCATGGATGGATATTTGAGTTGTTTGGACCAATGTTTAAGTGAATTTCTCAGCTTAGGTTTCAGTTTATTACATGAGAGATATTTTTTCCCCACCGAGAGGCTAAGCAACTGAAGTCTCCCTCACCAGCAGGTAGGATTTGTCTGGTCCCCCATTCACTGAGCAGGCAGCTTTTCAAGGGTCCTGACTTTTGCACAAATCTCAGATCCAGCTCCCCTTTCTAAGGCCTCATCACCTGTCCCCATGAGCGTGCATCAGAATGTGCCCCACCCAGGCTCCAGCTCCCCCACATCAGCTCTCACACTTGCCACTCCACCTTTCTTTTTGTTTTTTGTGTTTTTGCTTGTTTGTTTGTTTTTTGAGACGGAGTCTCACTCTGTCGCCCAGGCTGGAGTGCAGTGGCATGATCTCCGCTCACTGCAAGCTCCACCTCCTGGGTTCACGCCATTTTCCTGCCTCAGCCTCTCCCAGTAGCTAGGATTACAGGTGCATGCCACCACGCCCGGCTAATTTTTTGTATTTTTAGTAGAGACAGGGTTTCACCGTTGTCTCGATCTCCTGACCTTGTGATCTGCCTGCCTCAGCCTCCCAAAGTGCTGTGATTACAAGCGTGAGCCACCACGCCCCACCGCCACTGTACCTTTCCATGTCCTCTTCATCTCTGGCATTGGGGACTCCCCTTTCTTGATTTGAAGAAATGGTTTTCAATCTTGGCTTATATTTACATTCAACTGGGGACATTTTTTAAAATCCCAAGACACAACCCAGACCAATTACATTCAAACCTCTGGCATAAAAAGTGAGGTTTTAAAAATATATTATACAAATAATCGTACAATAGGTACCTAGATATGTAAAAGCTCATAAAGGTATAACTTGAGTTATCAAAATATCGTGAGCCCTGCTCTAGTACTGCTGCCTGTGTTAGGTGCTTCTGGACTCTGGTTCTAACAGTGGGAGGTTGTGTTTGTGATCATTTCCAGGCACAACTTTAATCTGGAAATAAAATAGTCATTTTGGCTTTCTCTTTCAGCCTCCTACGTGAGAGTTTCCCAATTCTAAGAACATTCTGATGTTCTATGCCACATCTTGCAATTGGGTATGAACAATTTTTCAATAATAGCAAATAAATGAGTCTTCTCAGTGTATCTTCATCTTGTCACCACTGCTGAAGAGCGTGATTCTCCTCTAGCCTAGAATGAGCTTCGACTGCTGTTCAGTTACTCCAGTAAACTCCAGGATACTTATTAATGATGGTAACAGCAGCCAACAAGTATTAAGAACTTTTGCTATTAAACTGCCCTGCTACCATTGGGACCAAGAATCTGGACAACAAATTTTCCATTTTTATTTTTTATTTTCCTTCCATAAATGTAAGTATACAATATATAATGAATATAAAATGTATACAATATAATAAATATATAGTATAATATATACTGTATATTATTACTATTAATATAAACTATATGTTTATTATGAACGATTTTAAACTTAGAGATAAGCACAGAAAAACAGACCTCAGTAGGACCACCTGAAAGATTTAATAGATGTCAATACTTTGGCACACTGGTATCGGATCTTTTGAAAGAGAAACCAAATTGTGTCCAGGCATGGTGTCTCACGCCTGTAATCCAACCATTTCGGGAAGCCAAGGTGGGAGGATTGCTTGAGACCAGGACTACCCTGGGCCACACAGTGAGACTCCCATCTCTACAAATAAATAAGTGAAAAAAGAAATGGATAAAGATAAAACTAAAACCCTTACCACTCCTTCACCCCTACCCAACCCAAAGGTAACTACTATCTTGAAGTTATGTTTACCATTTCCAAGCATATTTTTCCTCTTTCTACGTGTGCATATATTCATAAATAGCCTATGATGCACGTAAATTTTCTACATAAATTCGATTGTGTTGGAATGACGGGGAGTGACTGAATGGCTGCCTGCTCACGTGCAGCCCCTGCTTGCTCCAGTAGATGTCACTCGGGTCCCAGTCGGCGAGGGCACAGCTGTTCTGTTCTCAGCAGCGAGTTTGGGATTCCCTCTGTGGTAGTACTGACTCGCTTTGCAGTCTGAGACTGTTCACCTGCAAAATGCAGTAGCTTTATTTTTCAAAACGTAAAGTAACATCGGAAACAATGACACCTCGAATGATTTCAGTTGTGACTGGGTGTGGTGGCTCACGCCTGTAATCCCAGCACTTTGGGAGGATGAGGCAGGTGGATCACTTGAGGCCAAGAGTTCGAGATCAGCCTGGGCAACATAGCAAGACCCACATCTCCAGCAAAAACACAAAAATTAGCCAGTCTCATAACCTGGTCTCAAAATACATAAATAAAAATTTAAAAATAAAATAAAAAAAATTAACAAAAAGAATGATTTCTTTACCTAGAGAGGAAGCTCAAGAGAATGCAAGCACAGGGCAGAGGACAAAGAGCTGCGTTCATGTCCCTCTTGCTCAGCCGAGCAGCAGACAGGGCTTGGGCTGGCCAGGCCCCTCCCTGCCTCAGTGCCCTCCTCTGAGAATGGGAGAGTTGGACTGATTCAGGGGTGGCAAATAATCCCATGTCACATGCCGCCTCTTGTCCATTGACAATGGCTCCCTGGAGGCTGCTCTGGGCAGAGAAAGAAAAGGTTCAGTCCTGGACCAGCAATAGAGGGGCATGAGACGGACAGGGCAGCATGCATGCTGCTGACCCAGGAGGCCACCTGAGGCCCTCCCAGCATAAAACCCACCTCCTGCCCTCCCCTGTGTGCTGGGGAGCAGCCCAGAGATGCAGACACACGGCCAGGACCATGCTCCCATCTGGGTTGCACACAGGTGTCATTATTTTGGAAGTGGTGTGGCTTACTTTCAGGCCCAGGAAGGCTTAGGAAGCTTGACCTCACAGGTGACAGACTCAGGACCAGGGAGCGCAGAGGCTGAGAAATATCCCCAGGTGCTGTGTGTGCTGTGATCAAGCTCTGGTCTTTCCCACCTGAAACCGCCAGCAGATTAACCCTGGCCCCCAGGTCCACGGCAGAGCCTGAACACACATCCACAACTTCCCCACTCACTCAAATTTGCCAACAGATCCAGCAAATTTGGTGAAACAAAAACAAGTCCAGAGAAGTAAGTGCTGCCAGTTTGATATGGTTCCAGGATGCAGTCATGGCCGGTGTCTTCCTTGGGACATCTGTTGGTCCTAGTGACTGGCCTGGAGGCAGGGGCATGGACAAACTGGTCCCTAGGGCACACTCCAGAGGGCTGAGAGCCCCACTGGCTGAGCCAAAGGCACCAGCAGCCTCCCTGCCTGCTCCTCCTCCTGGCCCCTCCCTGACCTGCCCTCTTGCTGGCCTCAGGGCCCCGGGGGAGGCCTAAAGAGGCCGTGGGAGTTTGGCTACCATTATCCGGCCCTTATCACCACTAACGTTCAAGCTGACACTGAGCCCACTTAGTTCAATGACAAGGAGCCGACCTGGGGGTCACGCCTGTCTCCAGAGAGCCGGTGCTATCTCGGTGACCTGCGGAAACCTTGGCATGAGCTCATGTTTTCTGACGACAGAGGACCCCAGCCATATCACAGGCCCGTGCCCCCACCCTCCGCATCTGGCATGAGCCGGGTGAAGGCTTTACCATTACTTACTGAAATAGCAACACTGATAACCACAGCAGACACAAGCGCATTGATGAATTTCCATTCAGAAAAGCACCTACTCCAGCCCTGCCCACTGCCTGCATGTGTCCAACGCGGTGGACAGCCAGGCACAGGCAGAGCCATTCTTGGACACAGCCCCAAAACATCACCACCCCCAACTCAGCCCCCGTTGTTCGGGAACAGGCCTCAAAATCTGGCCATGAACTGCCCTAAGACTGGCCATAAACAAAATCTCTGCAGCACTGTGACATGTTCGTGATGGCCATCGCACCCACGCTGGAAGGTTGTGGGTTTACCAGAATGAGGGCAAGGAACACCTGGCCCACCCAGGGTGGAAAACAGCTTAAAGGCGTTCTTAAACCACAAACAATAGCATAAGGGATCTGTGCCTTAAGGACATGTTCGTGCTGCAGATAACGAGCCAGACCCATCGCTTTACTTTTGCCCATCCCTTTATTTTCCATAAGGAATACTTTTAGTTAATGTATAGTCTATAGAAACAATGCTTATCACTGGCTTGCTGTCAATAAATACATGGGTAAATCTCTGTTCCAGGCTCTCAGCTCTGAAGGCTGTGAGACCCCTGATTTCCCACTCCACACTATATTTCTGTGTGTGTGTCTTTAATTCCTCTAGTGCCACTGGGTTAGGGTCTCCACGACTGAGCTGTTTTCAGCACCCCGTGAAGATATGATGTGTCCATAGGCCGTTAGAGGAATATGTATCCCGAGAATTCATGCTACAGCATACTTTCTCCTCACTTGGGAAAATGCCTTCAGGATAGAAACCTTGTTTAATATATTTGTATGTTCCGAAATTGTCCCCCGCCTCACCAGCACAGGCTGTTCAACATAAACGGGCTGGGTTGAATTGAATCGGGCAGAGTTGACAGAACACAGGACCAGGAAGCAGGTCACCCAAGCTGCTGGCCCTGCCATGGCTCCTGGTGGACGTGAGGGAGGTGAGTTTCCTCTCTATGCTCCAGGTGGAGTTACCTTATATGGTCTTAAGATCTGTCTATTAAGAAGAGCACTTAGTGCATTTACATTTAATGTCATTACTGACATATTTGAGTTAAACCTACCACTTCTTTTGTAATTTTCTTTTTTTAATTTAATTACTTATTTATTTATTTATTTTTGAGATGGAGTCTCACTCTGTCACCAGGCTGGAGTGCAGTGGTGCGATCTCTCCTCTGCCTCCCAGGTTCAAGCGATTCTCCTGCTTAAGCCTCCCAAGTAGCTTGGACTAGAGGTGTGTGCCACCATGCCCATCTTATATTTGTGTTTTTAGTAAAGACAGAGTTTCACCATGTTGGCCAGGATGGTCTCAATCTCTTGACTTCGTGATCCACTGGCCTCAGCCTCCCAAAGTGCTGGGATTACAGGCATGAGCCACTGCACCCACCTCTTTTGTGATTTTCTGTTTGTCCTGACTGTTCTATGTTTGTTTTTCTCTGTCTTCTTACCATCACTTTTTTAATTTTTTATTTATTTATTTTTTTGAGACAGGATCTCGCTCTGTTGCCTAAGGCTGTAGTACAGTGGCGTGATCACAGCTCACTATGGCCTCAACCTCCTGTGTTTAAGCAATTCTCCTGCCTCAGCCTCCTGCATAGCTAGAATTACAGGTGGAAGCCACTACACCCAGCCAATTTTAAAATTTTTTGTTGAGACGGTTTCACCATGTTGACCAGGCTGATCTCAAACTCCTGGGCTCAAGCAATCCACCTGCCTCAGCCTCCCAAATTGCTGGGATTACAGGCATGAGCCACCACACCTGGCTCTTCATCACTTTATTTAATTTTATCATTCCATTCTTCCCCTCTACTAATTTGAAAAGTATATGCGCTATTTTATCATGATTACCCTAGCAATTAAACATACAGAGTTAACTTCTCATCAAAGTGTAAAATTGAGTGCTATTGACTGCGAGTGGTGGCGCTTGCGTGTAATCCCAACATATTGGGAGGCCAAGGTGGGAGGATCATTCTATCTCAGGAGATCAAGACCAGCCTGGGTAACATAGCAAGACCTCATCTCTGCTCAAAATAAAAAGTTAAATAAATAAATAAATAAAAATTAAAAATGAGTAGGGTGTGGTGGTAGTGCACATGTGTGATGCCAGCTAGTATGGAGGCTGAGGCAGAAAAATCACTTGAACCTGAAAGGTTGAGGCCGTAGTGAGCTGTGATCATACCACTGCACTACAGCCTTAGGCAACAGAGCGAGATCCTGTCTCAAAAATAAATAAATAAATAAAAAATTTAAAAAGTGATGGTAAGAAGGAGAGAAAAACAAACACAGAACAGTCAGGACAAATAGAAAATTACAAAAGAGGCGGGCACAATGGCTCACACCCGTAATCCCAGCACTTTGGGAGGCTGAGCCAAGTGGATCACGAAGTCAAGAGATGGAGGCCATCCTGGCCAACATGGTGAAACTCCGTCTCTACTAAAAATACAAATATAAGATGGGCATGGTGGTACACACCTGTAGTCCCAGGTACTTGGGAGGCTGAGGAAGGAGAATCGCTGGAACCCAGGAGGTGGAGGCTACAGTGAACCAAGATTGTGCCATTTGACTCCACCCTGGGTGACAGAGCAAGACTGTGTCTCAAAAAAAGAAAAAAAAAAGAAAGAAAGAAAGAAAGAAAGAATTTGATTACCTTCCGAATTATATTATTACCTTTTTTGTCTGGCTACTTTAAGATTTTTTTCTTTGACTTTGGTTTTCTTCAGTTTTATTAAGATGTGTGGAAGTATGTTTTATTTATTTAGGTAGCGATTTATTCTATTAGATTTGATTTGTGGATTTGGGCGTTTTATCAATTCTAGAAAATAATTAACTGTTATCACTTCAAGTATTGCCTCTATTCTATTCTCTTTTCTGGGATTCAACTAAACTTATTCTGTCTTCTATATATCTTATCCTTTCTTCTCTGTTTTCCATTATCTCATTTCTTCATGTCGCATTCTGCTTAATTTCTTCTGGATAATTTCCTACTCACTAATTCTCTCTTTAATTGCTTCCAATCTGCTGTTACGCCCATTCATTACTGAACTTTTAATTTTCTGTTATTGTATTTTTCATTTGTACAAGTTCTTTTTGCTTCCTTTTAAAATCTGCTGTGTTTCAAAGTCATT
This sequence comes from Pan paniscus, assembly GCF_029289425.2. Classification (NCBI taxonomy): domain Eukaryota; kingdom Metazoa; phylum Chordata; class Mammalia; order Primates; family Hominidae; genus Pan; species Pan paniscus. Next base: position 22,277,643 of record NC_073256.2, read on the forward strand.
GAAAGAGAAGGAAAAAAAATCTGCTATATTGCTCTTGAAAGTTTCCTGCAGATATTTCCTAGCTTCTTCTATATTTCCTTAAGCATGCTAATTATATTTTTGGTGGGTTTTATTTTTGTGTGTGTCAGTGGGAGAGTCCCTCTCTGACTATTCCAGCAGTCAAAGCATTTGTAGATCTGATTCTCTTGCCTGTTCTTTCTCCTGGTTCTCCTCACAGTACCTTATTTTCTTCTGGTGTCAGGTTACCTTTCATTGTGTGCTGCTCATTGCACTAAAAATATATTTATAGTAATCATTTCAGGTCCAGGATGACACTACCTTGCTCCAAAAACGATTTTGCTTGCCTCTGCAGGGTGCCTAGAGGCTCCCATTAATATTGGTAATATCACCCTCTCACCTTCCAGATATTAGGAACAATATCACAGAAGGGGTGTACACTGCCTGCAATACTGGGAGTAATAGCATTCTCTTCTTCCGTGAATATGAGGAGCAATATCACTGGGTGGATGTACACCCACTGCTATACTGGGAGTAACGTCATACTCCACCCCCTGGAGATTATATTCGGATAAATATCACCAGGTGGGTGTACACCTACTGTGATATTGAACGGAATATCATGCTCTCTCCCTCCCTGGACATTAGGAACAATATCACAGGTGGGTGTACACCCACTGAGGTATTAGGCGTAATATTAGTATTCATTATTACTCATTTATTATTCATATGAATATGAATTACCAATATTAATATTTAGAAATAATTGCTAATAAAAAGTTTTCAGGTTACTAATATTAATATTATTAGGAGCTAATATTACTGTTTTCTAATGAATAAGATCAGTATCAGTTATTAATATGAGGCGTTATTAATCATTAATATCAATCATTTATTGTTATTGTTAGTATAACTATTTAATATTCATTATCATTATTATCGGCATTGATTTTAAAAATTATATTATCAGTTATTAATACTGATAATTATAATTAATACCAATAAATACTAATAATTATTAGTAGTAATTAATAATTGATACTATTAATTGATATTATTAATTCATAATTGATATTATTAATTCCGATAAGTAATATTGCGCCATTCCACACAGTATCGCAGAAAACGTACACCCCCCCTGTGATGTTCCTAACAGCCAGGGGTAGACGATGCCATTACGCCAAATAACGCACCGGGTGGGCATCCCTTCTGTGATCTTGTAGCTAATATCCGGGCGCGGAGAGGACGGTATTAATCCCAATAATCCAGAACGTGTAGACCTCCCCTGTGTTATTGTCCCTGATATCCAAAGGTGGAGAGGAAGATATACCTCCCAATTTCGCAGGGGTTGTACACCACCCCTGTGACATTGCTCCTAATGTCCAGGGGTAGAGAAAATGACATGACTCACAATATGGCAGGGGGTGAACACCCCCTTCATGATATTGTTCCTAATATTCAGGGGGGAAGAGTATGATATTCCTCCCAATATCACAGGGGGTGTACTCCCCATATCCCAGAGGGTGGATAGTATCCCGATCTGTGATGGACTCCTCCACGATGCGGGGAGTAATGTCATCCCCCTCTTCTTCCCTTGCTATTACGATACACATCGCAGCGGGGCGGGCAACCCCCACGATGCGGGGAGAAATATCACCCCCCCCACCACTGATATTACGAGCCACATCGCAGGGGGGTGGACACTCCCAGTGATGCGGGGAGTCATATCTATCCCCTTTCCCCATGGATATTAGGAGCCACATCGCAGGGGCGTGGACACTCTCCGCTGATGCGCAGAGTAATTTCAATCCCCGTCCCTCCCTGCATGTTAGCAGCCACTGTGGACACACAGTGTATTTACCATATTTCCAGTAAGATCATCTTTTCCATTGAACCTTATGAACAAGATCACAGAGGGGTGTACACCTCCTGCGATATTGGGGGTAATATCATTCTCTCCTCCACTGCATACTGGGAACAATATCACCGGTGCTTGTATTCCCCCTTCCATCTTGGGAGTCATATAATACTTGCCTTCCATATATTAAGAACAATAGCAAAGGGGGGGTGGACACTTTGACGATATTGGGAGTAACACCATTCTCTCTACCCCTGGATATTAGTAGCAATATCACAGGGGGATGTGCATTTCTTGTGATATTGAGAGCAGTATTATTGTCTTCCCCCACTGGATATTAAAAACAATACCACAAGGGGCGTCAAACCACCTGACAAATTTGAGCGAGTGTTATCCTCTCCGCCCCCCCCCCTCCGCCCCCGGATATGAGAGACAATAATACGGGGGTAATGTACACCCACAGCTTTATTAGGAGAAGTGTCATCCTCTCCTCCCTTGGATATTAGGAACAATATCACAACGGGGGTGTACTGCCTCTGCGATATTGGGAGTAAAATTATCCTCTCTTCCCCTGGATGTGAGGAAGTGTATCAGAGGGGGAGGGTGTACATTCCCTGCGATATTCAATGTAATCTTATGCTCTCCCTCCCAGGGTATTAAGAACAATATAACAGGAGGGGTGTACACCCTCTGCGATATTGAGAGTCATATCATCCTCTTTTGCTCCGGATTTTAGGAACAATATCACAGGGCTGTGTACACCCCCTGCGATATTGGGAGTAATATCATCCTGTCAACCTGAGGAGAGAAGCCATTTCTCTGCTGTCTCCTGTCTCTGAAGAGAAGGAGGAAGTACAAGTTGAAAAACAACAGGAATGAAGTCGGTGGCAAGACCAGCCGGTGGCACTGATGAGCCGGCCTGAGGTGAAAAGATTAACCACCCCCACTCTAAGCGCATGTGCTCTCAATCCATCACGATTCTTTCACGTGGAACCCCTTAGAGTTGTAAGCCCTTAAACGGGCCAGGAACCCTGTCTTCCTTTGGGGGTTGGGCTCTTAAGACAAGAGTCTGCCGACACTCCCGGCTGAATAAAAAAATCTCTTCCTTCTTCAATCCACTGTCTGAGGGGCTTAAAATCTCTTCCTTCTTCAATCCACTGTCTGAGGGGCTTATTCTGCAGCTCCTCCTGCTCCATTTCTTGGTTCACGTGACTGGGAATCCAACCCAGGCAGCGGCACTGAGAGCGGCAAAGCCTAACCACTAGACTACCAGGGGGACCTAGAACCTTGTGGGAAATAGATTGCTCACAATTAGAAGTGGGTTGGCCATACGAAGGAAGCCTGGACATGTCCCTTGTTTCTAAGGTGTGGCACGAGGTAACTGGTAAAGGATACCTAGACCAGTTCGCATACATAGACACTTGGTGACAGCTGGTGCTAGACCCCCCACACTGGCTAAGAGGGCAGGCAGCAGCAATACTAGTACCAAAGGGACAGATGGCTAAGGAAGGATCCCGCTCCACCCACCCAGAGAAATCAGCTCCTGAAGTTCTGCTCCACCCAGCATCAGAAGATCCATTGCAGGAGATGGCACCAGAGATCCCATTGGTGTCCTCCCCTTACCAGGAAAAGAGGCTCCCCACTCTTGAGCCATCAGTGCTTGCGCCTCTGTAAGACAAGCGTATCCCCAGGCCACCCAGAGTAGACAAGAGAGGAGGCGAGGACTCGGGAGAAACCCCTCCCTTGGCAGCTCATTTAAGACCCAAAATGGGGATCCAAATGCCCCTGAGAGAGCAGTGGTATACAGGGATAGATGAGGATGGTCATCTGGTGGGGAGGCGTGTTTTTGGGAACCAGCCCTTCACCTCTGCCCACCTTCTCAACTGGAAAAATAATACCCCACCCTATACTGAAAAGCCACGAGCTCTAATTGATTTACTCCAAACTAATATCCGGACCCACAACCCCCCCTGGGCTGATTGCCACCAGTTGCTCATGTTCCTCTTTAACAGAGATGAAAGGTGGAGAGTGCTCCAAGCAGCAACTAAGTGGCTAGCAGAACACGCACCAGCTGATTATCAAAACCCCCAAGAGTATGGAAGGACCCAGTTACCAGGAACCGACCCCCAGGGGGACCCACATGAAAGAGAGGATATGCAAAGGCTAAACCAAGACAGAGAAGCTCTCTTGGAAGGATTACAGAGGGGAGCTCAGAAGGCCACAAACGTTAACAAGCTCTCTGAGGTCATTCAGGGAAAAGAAGAAAGTCCAGCACAATTCTAGGAGAGACTGTGTGAGGCCTATGGTATGTATACTCCCTTTGATCCCAATAGCCCTGAAAATCAGCACATGATTAACATGGCTTTAGTCAGTCAAAGCGCAGAAGACATTAGAAGAAAACTGCAGAAACAGGCTGGGCTTGCAGGGATGAATACATCGCAATGATTAGAAATAGCTAACCAGGTGTTTGTAAACAGGGAAGCAGTAAGCCGTAAGGAAAATGGCAAAGAGAATGAACGTCAGGCCCGGATAAATGCCAACCTGTTTGTTAGCTGCAGTAATCAGAGGGGTCACCACAAAGGGCAAGGGAAGGGGGGCCCCGGGAAAGAAACTCAGCTTGGCTGTCAGAGTTTGCAACGTAACCAGTTTGCTGATTGTAAAGAAATAGGACAGTGGAAGAACAAATGCCCTCAGCTAAAAAGAAAACCAGGTGACTGAGAGCAGGAGGCCCTGGACAAGGAGGAAGGGGCCCTGGTCAACCTGGCAGAAGTGTTTCTGGACTGAGAGAGACCGGGCTCAAGTGTCCCCAAAAAGCCTCTGGTGAGAATGACAGTCGGGGGTAGAGACATTGATTTTCTTGTAGATACCGGTGCTGAACATTCGGTACTAACTACCCCGGTCGCCCCCTTATCCCAAAAGGCTATTGACATCATCGGAGCCACGGGGGTTTCAGCAAAGCAAGCTTTCTGCTTGCCTCGGACTTGTGCTGTAGGAGGACATAAAGTGATTCAGCAGTTTTTGTCCATGCCTGACTGTCCCTTGCGCTGGTTGGGAAGAGACTTGCTTAGCAAGCTGAGAGCCACTATCTCTTTTACAGAGCACGGCTCTTTGCTGCTAAAGTTACCTGGAACGGGAGCCATTATGACCCTTATGGTCCCCCGAGAGGAGGAATGGAGAATTTTCTTAACTGAGCCCTGCCAAGAGTGAAGACCAGCTCTGGCTAAGTGGTGGCCAAGAGTACGGGTGGGACACAACCCTCCAGGGTTGGCAGTCAACCCAGCCCACATATTCATAGAAGTGAATCCTGGGGCCCAGCTGGTTATGCAAAAACAGGACCGGGTCCCCAGAGAAGCCCTTCAAGGTATCCAGGTCCATCTCAAGCACCTAAGAACTTTTGGAATTAGAGTTCCTTGTCAGTCTCCATGGAACACTCCCATCCTGCCTGTTCCCAAGCCAGGGACCAAGGACTACAGGCTGGTACAGGATTTGTGCTTGCTTCATCAAGCTACACTGACTTTACATCCAACAGTACCTAACCCGTCCACATTGTTGGGGTTACTTCCAGCTAAGGACAGCTGGTTCACCTGTTTGGACTGGAAAGACACTTTCTTTCGTATTGGATTAGCCCCTGAGAGCCAGAAGCTGTCTGCCTTTCAGTGGGAAGATCCAGAGTCAGGTGTCACTACTCCGTACACTAGGACCCGGCTTCCCCAAAGGTTCAAGAACTCCCCCACCATCTTTGGGGAGACGTTGTCTCAAGACCTCCAGAATTTTCCCACCAGAGACCTGGGCTGCGTGTTGCTCCAGTAGGTTCATGAACTTTTGCTGGGACACCCCACGGCAGTTGGGTGTGCCAAGGGAATGGATGCCCTACACTGGCACCTGGAGGACTGTTGGTATAAGGTGTCCAAGAAGAAAGCTCAGATCTGCTGACAGCAGGTACATTCTGGGGATTTACTATCTGACAGGGGGAACACAGCCTGGGATTAGCAAGAAAGCAGGTCATTTGCAATCTAGCAGAGCCTAAGAGCAGAAGGCAGGTGAGAGAATTCTTAGGAGCTGTGGGGTTTTGTAGACTGTGGATCCCAAACTTTGCAGTATTAGCCAAGCCTTTGTGTGAGGTCACAAAGGGGGCGGGGACCGGGAAGCTTTTGAATGGGGATCACTACAATGGCAAGACTTTCATGACCTAAAGGAAAAACTTATGTCAGCCCCAGGCCTGGGGCTACCCGATCTGACAAAGCCTTTTCCATTATATGTGTCAGAGAGACAAAAGATGGCAACTGGACTTTGAACTCAAACTGTGGGGCCCTGGCCGAGGCTGGTGGCCTACCTCTCTAAACAATCAGACAGGGTTTCTAAAGGATGGCCCCAGTGTTTAAGGGACTTGGCAGCAACTGCCCTGCTAGTACAAGAAGCAAATAAGCTGACTCTTGGGCAAAGCCTGAACATAAAGGCCCCCCATGCTGTGGTAACTTTAATGAGTACTAAAGGACATCATTGGCTAACGAATGCCAGACTCACCAAGTACCAAACTTTGCTCTGCGAAAATCCCCATATAACCATTGAAGTTTGTAACAGCCTACACCCCGCCACCTTGCTGCCGGTATCAGAGAGCCCTGTCAAGCCTGATTGTATAGAAGTGTTGGACTCAATTGACTCTAGCAGACTTGACCTCCAGGACCAGGCTTGGGCATCAGGAGACTGGGAACTATACGTGGATGGGAGCAGCTTCTTCAACCCCCAAGGAAAGAGAGGTGCAGGGTATGCAGTGATAACTCTGGACACTGTTTTTGAAGCCAGAACGTTGCCCCAGGCCACTTCAGCCCAGAAAGCTGAGCTCATTGCTTTCATTCAGGCCTTAGAACTCAGTGAGGGTCAGACTTTCAACATTTCCACTGATTCTCGTATGTCTTTTTGAACCTTCAAGTTCATGGAGCATGATAGAAAGAAAAAGGCCTATTGAACTCTGGGGGAAAAAGACAGAAAATATCCACAAGAAATCTTGCAATGATTAGAAGCAGTATGGAAACCCCACAAGGTGGCAGTTACCCATTGCAGAGGACACCAGCGAGCTTCCACCTTGCTGGGTTTGGGGAATTCGCATGCTGACTCAGAGGCTTGAAAAGCAGCATCTGCCCCCTTCCAGGCATCAGTGCTCCCTCAAGCACCTGATCTTGGACCTGCTTCTTCTAAAGAAGAAAATGACTTTCTCCAGGTAGAGGGAAGGACAAGTGATGGAGGAAGGATGAATTCGGTTACCAGATGGGAGAGTAGCTGTGCCACAGCTGCTAGGAGCTGCAGTTATACTGGCTGTGCAAGAAACCACGCATCGAGGTCAGGAGTCACTGGAAAAGTTGTTAGGCCGGTATTTCTACATCTCGCCTTTGTCAGCCCTTGCCAAAACGGTGAGGCAGCGGTGTGTTACCTGCCGACAGCATGATGTGAGGCAAGGTCCAACCGTTCCGCCAGGCATACGAGCTTATGGAGCAGCCCCCTTTGAAGATCTCCAGGTGGACTTCACAGAGACGCCAAAGTGTGGAGGTAACAAGTATGTACTAGTTCTTGGGCATACCTACTCTGGGTGGGTGGAGGCCTATCCAACACGAACTGAGAAAGCTCGTGAGGTAACCCCTGTGCTTCTTCGAGATGTGATTCCTAGATTTCGACTGCCGTTACGGATCGGCTCAGACAACGGGCCTGCGTTTTTGGCTGCCTTGGTACAGAAGACGGCAAAGTTATTGGGGATCACACGGAACCTGAATGCCGCCTCCCGGCCTCAGAGTTCTGGAAAGGTGGAGCGGATGAATCGGACGATCAAAAATATTGCTATTGTCTTCCCCTCTGGATACTTGAAACAACACCACAAGGGGCGTCAAACCACCTGCTAAATTTGAGGGAATGTCATCCTCTCCCCAGCTCCCCCGGCCCCGGATATTAGAGACACTAACACAGGGGTAATGTACACCCACTGCTTTATTGGCAGTAATATCATCCTCTCCCTTCTTGGATATTAGGAACAATATTACACTGTGCGTGTACGCCTGTCGCGAAATTCAGTGGAATGTCATCCTGCGCCTCCCTGGATATGACGAACAATATCATGGGGGATGTACAACTTCTGAGATATTGGGAGTGATATCATCCTCTCCCCTCTGGAAGTTAGGGACAATATCACAGGGGTAGTGTACACCCTCTGGGATGTTGGGACTAATATCATCCTCCCGCCCACTGGATATTAAAAACCGTAGCACAAGGGGCGTGTACACACACTTCGATATTGGTATGAATACCATCCTCTCCCTCTTTGGATATTCGGTGCCATATTTCAGGTGGGGTATACACCACCTGATTTTGGTGTATACACCAATACACCACCAATATTGGAAGTAATATGATTTTCTCCCCGTTGGATATCAGAAACAATATCACAGGGGGTTATGAACAACCCCTGCGATATTTGGAGTAATATCATCGTCTCCCCTCACGATTATTAAGAACAATATCGTAGGGGTGGGGGGTGTACACCCCTTTTCATACTGGATATCGTCCTCTTCCCCCCTGGATATTAGTAACAATATCAGGAAGGGATGTACAGACCCTGCGACCTTTGCTGTCATAGAATTATCTCTGCCCTAGATAATAGGAAAAATGTCACTGGGGATGTGAACAGCCCTGCGATATTCAGAGTAGTATCATCCTCTGCCCCCTTGCATATTGGGAACAACATCACAGGTGGGCTGTACTGCCTCTGTGATATTGGGAGTAAAATTTTCCTCTCTTCCCCTGGACACTAGGAAGTGTATCAGAGGGGGAGGGTGTACATTCCCTGTGATATTCAACGTAACTTTGTCTTCTCCCTCCCAGGGTATTCAGAACAATATTACAGGAGGGGTGTACACCCTCTGCGATATTGAGAGTCATATCATCCTCTTTCGCTCTGGATGTTAGGAACAATATCACAGGGTTGTGTACACCCCCTGTGATATTGGGAGTCATATCATCCTCTCTCCCTGTGGATATTAGGAAGAGTATCACAGGGCTGTGGAAACCCCCTGCGGTACTGGGAGTAATATCATCCTCTCTCCCTCTGAATATAGGAAGATTTTCACAGGGGTGTGTACACCCTCTGCGATATGGGGAGTAAGATTATCCTCTCCACCCAGGAAATGACTAACAAGGTCATGGGGGTGTGTACTCCCCCTGCGATATTGGGAGTAATGTCGTCCTCCCCAAACCTGGATGTTAGCAACGAGATCACAGAGGGGCTGTACACACCCTGCGACATTGGAAGTAGTATGATCCTCTCCCCACCTGGATACGGGGAAAGATACCACAGCGCGGTTATACGTTTCCTACGCTGTTGGGAGTAATATCATTCTTTTCCTTTCTGGATATTAGGAAGAATATCACAGGGGTGCTGTACAATTACTTCGATATTGGGAGTAATATCATCCTCTATTTTCCTGGATATTGGGCACAAAAACACAAAAGGGTGTACAACCCCTGCGATATTGGGAGTAATACCACACTCTCCTTCCCTGGATGTTAGAAAACAATATCATCAGGGCTGAACACCCGCCGCGATAATGGGAGTCATGTTTACTCTTTCACAGGCCATTTGGAACCATATCACAGGGGGTGTTTACAAACAGGGGTGGTGTACACCCCCTGTGATATTGGGAGTAACATCATTCTCTCCACCTCTGGATATTAAGAACAATATCCCGGCGGGAGGTGGTACACCCCCAGTGATATGGCGAATAATGTCATCCTCTCCTTCCCTGGATATTAGGAGCAATATCACAGGGGGGGTGTACACCTTCTGTGATATTGGAAGCAATATCATCCTCTCCCCCGCTGGATATTAGAAAAAAATATCACTCACTGTGTACACCCACTGTGATATTAGGAAGAATAATGCAGGGTGTACACCCACTCTGACTTTAAGAGAAATAGCTCCCTCAAATGTCCCAAACAATATCACAGGGTATACAAGGATATTTCCCTAGGATATTACAAATACTATCACAGGGTGTACACGCACTGTAATATTAGGAATCGTATCTCCCTAGGTGATATTAGGAGTAATATCTACCTAGTAGATAACAAATAACATGGCAGGGTGTACACCCACTTTGATATTAGCTGTAATATTTTTCTAAGTTGTTACAAATAAGATCACCGGGTGTACCAACATGGTGAACACTCACTGTGATATCAGGAGTCGCATCTCTGTAATATATTATGAATAATATCACAGGGTGTGCACCCACTGTATTATTAGGAGTAAGATCTCTGTAGGATATTACAATTAAGATCACAGGGTGTAGAGCCACCGTGATATTAGGAGCAATATCTTTCTAGGATATTACAGATAATATCACAGGGTGTACGCCCACTCTACTGTCAGGAGCAATATCTCCCTAGAATATCAAAAATCCTATCACAAGGTGTCCAATCTCTGCCTTCCAGGTTCTAAGGGATTCTTCTGCTTCAGCCTCCCCAGTAGCTAGGGTTACCCGCCACCACGCCAGGCTAATATTTTTTTATTTTCACTGGAGACGGGGTTTCACCACGTTGGCCAGGCTGGTCTGGAACTCCTGATGTCAGGTGATCCATCAGCCTCTGCTGCCCAAAGTGCTGGGATTACAGGTGTGAGCCATGGTGCTGGGCCAGGAGTTATAGATTCTGTTCATTTGGAAACACAGCTCCCATCTTTCAATGTGCATGTACTTTTATGAAGAAATGATGTCAGAAAGCCAAAGGATGATAATAAATATGAAAAGTAACAGGCATGTGAAAAGGTCTTCCGATTGAGAACTATAAGGTTCGATTTCATTTTCAGATAATGGGGTCCTAGCTCTTGTGTCGTCCTTTTACATATTCTACATCAAGGGAAGTTGTAGCACGGTGTCAGAATAAAATAGAGTGTATTTCATGGCTTCTTAATTTCTTTCAATTAGACTGAGATATTTTTCTTAAAGAGAGAAGGACATTTTCATTGCATTGTATTTTTTCTGAAAAGAGGAGGCCGTATTTTACTGAGATCACGGATTTGTTATATATGAAGTTTTAGTCTTCTAATGTTCTTCAGTGGATATTCTCTAAAGTAGTATATACAGAAAGCCTCGTATAGCAAAAAAGTAAATCACGTAATAATTCTCAGATTTTTGGAATTGTCACAACTGAGAAACATTGCTGGCGGTGTATGGTCCGCAAGTGTGAAGATGTTCCTTGTGAATTGCTCGCATCTAGCATTAAGGGCTGATTTTTAACTTTTATTTTTCCAATCCTCTTTCCTTCTCAAGGTGTCCAAGACACACAGAGCCATGGAATCTCACAGGTGTCTGAGAATTCCTCCTCTTGGGACTCTCAAAGGATCCAGAACTGCAGCCAGTCCTCGCTTTGCTGTCCCTGTCCCTGTCCATGTATCTGGTCACGGTGCTGAGGAACCTGCTCAGCATCCTGGCTGTCAGCTCTGACTCCCCCCTCCACACTCCCGTGTACTTCTTCCTCTCCAACCTGTGCTGGGCTGACATGGGTTTCACCTCGGCCACGGTTCCCAAGATGATTGTGGACATGCAGTCGCATAGCAGAGTCATCTCTCATGCGGGCTGCCTGACACAGATATCTTTCTTGGTCCGTTTTACATGTATAGAAGGCATGCTCCTGACTGTGATGGCCTATGACTGCTTTGTAGACATCTGTCGCCCTCTGCACTACCCAGTCATCGTGAATCCTCACCTCTGTGTCCTCTTCGTTTTGGTGTCCTTTTTCCTCAGCCTGTTGGATTCCCAGCTGCACAGTTGGATTGTGTTACAATTCACCATCATCAAGACTGTGGAAATCTCTCATTTTGTCTGTGACCCCTCTCAACTTCTCAAACTTGCCTGTTCTAACAGCGTCATCAATAGCGTATTCATATATTTCGATAGTACTATGTTTGGTTTTCTTCCCATTTCAGGGATCCTTTTGTCTTACTATAAAATTGTCCCCTCCATTCTAAGGATTTCATCATCAGATGAGAAGTATAAAGATTTCTTCAACTGTGGCTCTCACCTAGCTGTTGTTAGCTGGTTTTAGGGAACAGCCATTGGCATGTACCTGATTTCAGCTGTGTCACCACCCCCCAGGAATGGTGTGGTGGCGTCAGTGATGTACGCTGTGGTCACCCCCATGCTGAACCTTTTCATGTACAGCCTGAGAAACAGGGACATACAAAGTGCCCTGCGGAGGCTGCTCAGCAGAACAGTGGAATCTCATGATCTGTTCCATCCTTTTTCTTGTGTGGGTGAGAAAGGGCAACCACATTAAATCTCTACATCTGCAAATCCTGCCCCTTAGTCACGTTATTTTTGTGGCTTGATGGCTTTTATTCCTTTCCGCATTTCCTATGTGAATATTGTTTTTTTCTTTATGTCTTTAACTGGAATGGGTGAGGATTCTGGGATCCTTTGTTTAGCTTAAACCTCATGACTGAATCGTCTATACCTAGGCGGCCTCCTTTGGTTTCTGAGCAATAACACTGTCATCCAGGTGGAATCACAACCATCTTTTTATATACGTGAAGTCCTCACTTCATTTTGGAATTCCTTGAAAATTGACTTTATGGAAACAATGTATAGCAGGTCCTCCAACACCACTGGTTCTTCAAAGTTGTGTAGTTATAATGTTGGAGAGGAATAAGTGGTTTCACTATTCCTAATTTTGCCTCAAGGTGAAGTTTCCAAGAGACTTTCAAAGATGTTAAGTGAGGACATACTGTACATCAAATTCATATCCTCTTCCACAGTTCATGTGGAATTTCTTTATAAACTGCTTCTAGAGAATCTCTTTAGGCAGGTTCTGTGTAGAGATCCATGTCGCCGTTCCTCAATCTTGGCTTTGAGTCAAATCACCTGGGGAGCTTACACATGATGAGGCCTGGGTCTCATTACCTGAGATTCTGATTTCTCTGCACCTGTGTGAGTGTGTGGAATTTTTTTTTTTTTTTTTTAAGCACCAGAGGTGGTTGCAATGACGAAGTTTTTAGAGGCATCAAGCTCCAATGAGTAAGAACAGAAATTAATTGTAATATGATTTCTTCAAATATTATCTTCAAATGCATTGTCCATCAACACCGTACCAATGTTTATTATGCTGTTGTTTCTTACCATTTAGCATTTTCTATTTTTTTTTTTTCTTTCTTTTTTTTTTTTTTTTCTTTTTGAGGCAGAGTTTCACTCTTGTTGCCCAGGCTGGAGTGCAATGGCACGATCTTGGCTCACTGCAATCTCTGCCTCCTGTATTCAAGCGATTCTCCTGTCTCAGCCTTCCAAGTAGTTGGGATTACAGGCATGCGCTACCATGCCTGGCTAATTTTTTTTTTTTTTTTTTTTTTTTTTTTGGTATTTTTAGTACAGACAGTGGTTCTCCATATTGGTTAGGCTGGTCTTGAACTCCCGATCTCAGGTGATCCGTCAGCTTCCGCCTCCCAAAGTGCTGGGATTATAGGCGGGAGCCAACGCGCCCAGCCACCACTTAGCATTTTCATTTTACATTTGTTGAAATTACAGATTTATACACACATTGATTGCTGCTTTGTTATACACTTGCATATACATAAGATGGGAAGTAGAAAAGAATAAAATGGGCACAGTATCCCTGAAGTTTCACATTCCGAGACATGTTAAAAATATTTGTTTTTTAGAAATTTGTTTCAATTGAGAAACTGTGGTATACACACACAATGAAGTATTATTCAGCCTAAAAAGGAATAAATAAAATTCTCTCCACTGCAGACAAAATGGATGAGTTTGCAGGTCTGTATATGAAGTGAAATAAGCCAGGCACAGAATGACAACTATTTCATGTCCTCACTTCTATGTAGGAACAAAAAAGAAAATCTTGGCCAAGTGTGGTGGCTCAGGCCTGTAATCCCAGCACTGTGGGAGGCCGAGTCGTACGGATCACTTGAGGCCAGGAGTTCAAGACCCGCCTGGCCAACATGGTGAAACCCCCATCTCTACTGAAAACACAAACAATTAGCCAGGGGTGGTGACGCGTGCCTGTAGTCTCAGCTGCTCGGAGGGCTGGGGCCCAAGAAGCGCTTGAACTGGGGAGGCAGAGCTTGCAGTGAGCCCGGATTGTACCTGTATACTCCAACCTGGGCAACAGAAAGAGACTCCATCACACACCTACACACAAAAGGAATCTCAGGAAGGTGGAGAGTATAAAGGGGGTTAGCAGATGCTAGGAAGAAAAGGGGTGGGACGGGGAATTAAGACAAGTGGATAATTGGGTCACAAAATACAGAAAGATGGAATAAGTGAGTTCTAGTGTTTGATAGTACAGTATGAAAATTTTAGTTCACAGGAATTGCTTGCATATTTCCAGATGCTTTGGTAAGAAGCTTCCTCATTTTCTCATTATGCTGGTTTTTCAGCTACTCTCTTTCTGCTCTTGAAATCGTGCTGGATTTTCTGTTTTTGGCTTTTTGTTTTGAGACAGAGTTTCACTTTTGTTGCCCAGGCTGGAGTGTCATGGTGCCATCTTGGCTCACTGCAACCTCTGCCTCCTGGGTTCAAGCGATTCTCCTGCCTCCATCTCCCGAGCAGCTGGGATTACAGGCATGCCCCAGCATGCTCAGCTAATGTTGTATTTGTAGTAGAGATGGGGGTTTCTTCCTGTCTGTCAAGCTTGTCTTGAACTCCTGACCTCAGGTGATCCGCCCGCCTCGGCCTCCCAAAGTGCTTGGATTACAGGTATGAGCAACCGTGCCCGGCCCATGCTGTATCCTTATCTGTTGTCTGTTGTTGGTTTGTTCTGGAGCCCAGAAATAACTTCTCCCCTATATGTTCAAATGATTTTTAACATGAATGCTAGGAAAGCTCATTGGTGGAAAAGCAGCCTTTTCAAGAAATGGTTTTGGAGAAACTTGATTTCCACATGCAGAAGAATGAAGGTGGACCCTATGTCACACCAGGTGCAAAAATTAACACAAACTGGGTCAAAGACCTAACCTCAAGTGCTGAAAGTATAATATGCCTAAAAGAAAATATTGGCCACACTTTCATGACATCAGATTGGGCAATGTTTTCTGGGATATGACACCAAAAGCATTGGCAACAAAAGAAAATTAGATTCCTTGGATTACATCTAAATGACAGACACTTCTGTGCATCAGCAAACACTGTGAACTGAGTGAAAAAATAACCCATGGGTTAGGAAAAATATTTGCAAATCATATCTCTGAAAAAAGGCTGATATGCATCATATACAAAGAACAGCTAGAACTGAACAACAAGAAACCCAAAGCATCCCATTAACAATGGTCAGAAGACTCGAGTAGATGCGTCATTAAGAAGATATAGCAATGGCCAATAAGCATCTAAAATGATGTTCAAAATCACTCATCACAGGGAAGCGCAAATCAAACCAAGAATGTGATACGACACATTAGGATGGATATGATAAACAAATAAGCATTGGTGAGACTAGAGGAAAGTAGGAATGCTCGAATCTGATTGGAGGGAATGTAAAACCATGAAGGAACAGGGAAAATAGTATGGTATGTACCGGAAAAAGTAGAAACAGGATTATCAGATGTTCCCGCTGTTGCACTTGTGGGTACCTGCCAAAAAGAATTAGAAGCCAGGAGTGGAAGAGAGATTTGTACACCCAAATTCATAGCAGCATTATTCACAAGAGCCAAAATGTGGAGGCAACCCAAGGGTTCGTGGACTGATGAATGAAGAAGCACACTGGAGTTCCTTCATACAATGGAAGACTATTCAGCCTTCAAAAGGCAGGCACTTCTGGCCGGTGCGGTGGCTCACGCCTGGAATCCCAGCATCTTGGAAGACCGAGATGGGCGGATCACCTGAGGTCAGGAATTCAAGACCAGCCTGGCCATCTTGGTGAAACCCTGTCTCTACTGAAAATGCAAAAAATGAGACGAGCGTGGTGGCCTGTGCCTATAGTCACAGCTACTCGGGAGGCTGAGGCACAAGAATCGCTGGAACCCGGGAGGTGGAGGTTGCAATGAGCCCAGATTGTGCCACTGCATTCCAGCCTGTGCGACAGAGTGAGACTCCATGTAAACACACAACAAAACAAAACCAAAAAAAAAAAAAAAAAAACACCCAAACACCCAGACAGGCACTTCTGACACAGGATGCAACACGGATGAACCTTGAAGACATTCTCATCAGTGAAATAAAGAAATCCCAAAAGGATGAACACGCTCAGGCTCAGTGGCTCGCACCTGTAACCCCAGCACTTTGGGAGGCTGAGGCAGGCGGATCACTTAAGGTCAGGAGTTCGAGACCAGCCTGCCCAATATGGTGAAAGCTTGTCTCTATTAAAAATACAAAAATTAGCTGGGCGTGGTGGCGCACGCCTGTAATCCCAGCTACTCGGGAGACTGAGACACAAGAATCGCTTGAACCCACGATGTGGAGGTTGCAGTCAGCCCAGACCACGCCACTGCACTCCAGCCTGGGCAACAGAGAAAGACTCTGTCTCCAAAACAAACAAACCAAAAAAAATAAACACGGTATGATTCCACTTATATCACGTGTCTAGAGTAGTTAAACTTATAGAGTTGCAAACTAGAATGGTGGCCCCCAGGGGTGGGCGAGAGAGAGAGGAATGGAGAGTTTGTTTAATGGGTGCAATTTCCATTTTCAACGATAAAACTGTTCTGGAGATGATGGCGGTGTTGGTTGCTAAACAATGCAAATGTATCTAATGTGATTAAACTATAAACTGAAAAACAGTGGAAATTGTAAATGTTTATACTGGCCATTCTATATGAAATAATCTATATTTATAATTTTTAACATTTATACGTGGTATATTTTCCCATAATAAAAGATGAAAATTAAAGCACTTGGATCTTGTAAAAGAAAAGAAAGAAGCGAATAATACACACAAGCTCTCTCCTGATTAGAGGAAGAGCCTCAAAGCTCCTATGGACACTCGCTTTTCTCTTCTTCTTGCATGATCATGAGGAAATCCTTAGAGCTTGGGGAACTTGGCTAATCCTTAGAGCTTGACTCTGGCTAATGAGGGGCTCTGTGCCTTGAGCCCCCCAGGCCATAGAATAGTAAATACTCAGTCTGTGCCTCCAGCCCTGCAGTGTGAGGTTGCAGTCCTGTGGGCTCCACAACCGTCACCTGTATCGGGAGGCTCATGTCTCATCCTGTCTTCTGGCCAGCCTTGTGGACGGAGTCTGAGCCTCCAATGTGGACCATGCAGGGAGAACAGTGGACCTGTTCTCAGTGGTCATGGCCTAGCAGAGGGGAAGGGCAGTTCAGTGAGTGCTGAGGGACGGTCGGGAGCCTTGTTTGTTTCCTCATCCTCAGGACAAACAGGACAATGCGGTCGGCAGACGGGAGGAGACCAATGTGCAAACTGTCAGCTCAGCAGACTGCGGACTTCCTGTTCTTGGTTGTGGTGGGGGGTCTCAGGAATCTTCTTCAAAATTTTGCTTCCCTCCTCCACTGGTTGTCCTTTTCATAGACATCTCACCCATGATAGCAGGGAATGAGTCCCTCTAAACTGTTCCCTCAGAAGAACAAAAAGACGATGAAGGTGATGATGAGGATAAAGCGGATGATGACAGACACCATGGCATCATGAACCCTTCCTGAGGGCTTCCTAAAGGCCAGGCTCTGAGCTCTGTGTTCTATGCAGCTTGTTTCATTTCATCTGCGTAGTCTCCCAGTTATTAATGCACATTTCATGATGATTTTACAGACTAGAAAAGGAGCACCACATTTTCATAGAACTTGTACCAGATCATTAAGTCAAAAAGGGTGAAGCCCAATTTGAACCAGGCAGTCTAAGTCCAGACACATGGCATTTGGCCAGTCCTCTCCCTGCAATCAACCTGCCCTCTCAAATCCTCATCACTCAGGCCGATGCCCCTGCTCACTGTGCCCTTCCCTTTGGGGGTTCCTTGTAGACCACAGCTAGACCAGTGGGTGCCACAATCACTGTGTCAAGAATGGAAAGGGCAGCTAAGATCACATCGAGGATTCCAGAAAGAATTGGCACAGGATCATTCAGGACGCATCTCTCCCTTGCCCCTGTTCCTGGCTTTCCGTACAGCTCTCGACTTCCTCAAAGGACTCATCATTTCGGGGTTTGGCTTCCATTCTTATTGAGGAAGCTGGAAAGTGTTTCAAAAATGCTCCTCCGATGTGCCTGTGGTTAAGACCTCTGAGCTCTGTTGAAAACTTTTGGAAGCTGGGCGCGGTGGCTCACGCCTGTAATCCCAGCACTTTGGGAGGCTGAGGCAGGCGAATCACAAGGTCAGGTATTCAAGACCAGCCTGGCCAACATGGTGAAACCCCTTCTCTCCTAAAAAGAGAAAAATATTAGCCGGGCATAGTGGCCGGCCTCTGTCATCTCAGCTACTCGGCAGGCTGAGGCAAGAGAATAGCTTGAACCTGGGATGCGGAGGTTGCAGTGAGCCGAGCTCACTCCACTGCACTCCAGCCTGGGCAACAGAACGACTCCGTCTCAAAATAAAAAACAAAAACAAAAACAAAAGAGAACCCAAACATTTTGAGTGTTGGGAGACCATCAAGTATATTGCCCGGGACTTAGAGTCTGGCCATTAATTTTCAATACCACCCTTTCTACTTATCTGTATGGCAAAGGGTGAGACGTCCATCCTCTGAGATTCAGCACTCTCATCTGAGTTGATTTCTAGTTGATCCAATGGAAGTGAGCGATGATTAAACCGATCGTGGGAGCCCGCTGCGTGATCTCTATGTGATGGACGCGTAAATAAAGGTAAAGTGAATTTTAGATACATTCGTTAATATTTTAAGCTTAAACTCCACACGGTTCAACAGAAATATCCCCTGACCTGAAGTTCTGGTTTCCCTGCATTCCAGACAGGACATTTTGTTTTTTCCTTCTCTCAGTAAAGACTGAGTACTGTGAGAGGAACAAGTGATTCTCTTTTGTTTCTGATTCCCTAGAGCCTATATCTTGCTTGGCACATAGGAGACAGCAAAAGGAAACACCTATGTGAATTATTGCATTGACACTTCCTTGGTTCACAAAAATTGGCTGTCATCAGTGTGACGTCAGTGTCACAGAGCGTGTGTTTTTGGTTTTTTGTTTTTTGAGACAGAGTTTTGCTCTTGTTGCCCAGGCTGGCGTGCAGTGGTGTGATTTCGGCTCACTGTAGCCTCTGCCTCCCAGGTTCAAGCCATTCTCCTGCCTCAGCCTCCCGAGTAGCTGGGACTATAGGCGCGCGCCGCCATACCGGGCAAAGTTTTTGTATTTTTAGTAGAGGCGGGGTTTCACCATGTTGGCCAGGATGGTTTTGATCTCCTGACCCCGTGATCAGCCCTCCTCCGCCTCCCAGAGTGCTGGGATTAGAGGCGTGAGCCACCGCGTCCGGCCAAACTTTCTGATGAAAACTCTAAGTCCACCGAAGCTAAGGACAGGAGTTAGAGCTTCCATGAATTTTAAAACAAGACCCACCGATGTGATTAGGCAATTACTCTCTCGAAGGAGAAAAGTCCGAAAACACAATGATGGAATCACTAGGACCTAACTGGCATGTGGAACTATTTTCTGCTTATGAACTATCAACTTTCATTTCATTTCCGGATGGCATGGTCTCAGCTGTTATACAGTGTTTACAAATGTTCTAAATCAAGGGAATTTGTATCAGTCTATTCGAATCAAATAAAATATTTGAGTTATTAATTTCCTTTAATTAGGATAACCATTTTCTTAAAGTGAAGAGAATGGTTTTATTACATATTTTTCTTCGGAAAAGATAGGCTGTATTTTCTAGCAATTACGAATTTGTTGTTCTATATGACGATCTGGTTCTTGGAGCATTCTTGAATCTAGTATCTCTAAGGCAGGTGTGTATAGCAAGAAGTGAATAACACAGAAATCAATGATGAAAGCATTAGAAGACAATTGAGTTTGTCAGAACTGCAAAATATTGCTGAGTGTGGATTGTTCTGAAATCTGAAAACATTACTTGTGAATTGCTTCTATCCAAAATGCAGACACAATGCTGGGTGTTGGTTTAGTTGTTTCCGATTTTTCAACCCTCTTTTCTAGGCAAAAGCTGTCCAAACTCTACAGACCCACAGAATCTAACAGATGTCTCTATATTCCTCCTCCTAGAACCTCAGAGGATCCAGAACTGCAGCTGGTCGTCGCTGGGCTGTTCCTTCCCATGTGCCTGGTCACGGTGCTGGGGAACCTGCTCATCCTCCTGGCTGTCAGCCCTGAGTCCCACCTCCACACCCCCATGTACTTCTTCCTCTCCAATCTGTCCTTGCCTGACATCGGTTTCACCTCCACCGTGGTCCCCAAGATGATTGTGGACATCCAATCTCACAGCAGAGTCATCTCCTATGCAGGCCGTCTGACTCACATGTCTCTCTTTGCCATTTTTGGAGGCATGGAAGAGAGACATGCTCCTGAGTGTGATGGCCTATGACTGGTTTGTAGCCATCTGTCACCCTCTATATCATTCAGCCACCATGAACCCGTGTTTCTGTGGCTTCCTACTTTTGTTGTCTTTTTTTTTTTTCTCGGTCCTTTAGAAGCCCAGCTGCACAACTTGATTGCCTTATGAATGACCTGCTTCAAGGATGTGGAAATTCCTAATTTCTTCTGCGACCCTTCTCAACTCCCCCATCTTGCATGTTGTGACACCTTCACCAATAACATAATCATGCATTTCCCTGCTGCCATATTTGGTTTTCCTCCCATCTCGGGGACCCTTTTTTCTTACTCTAAAATTGTTTCCTCCATTCTGAGGGTTTCATCATCAGGTGGGAAGTATAAGGTCTTCTCCACCTGTGGGTCTTACCTGTCAGTTGTTTGCTGATTTTATGGAACAGGCGTTGGAAGCTACCTCAGTTCAGATGTGTCATCTTCCCCGAGACAGGGTGCAGTGGCCTCAGTGATGTACACGGTGGCACCCCCATGTCACCCTCTGTGACATTAGGAGTAGCATCTTTCTAAAATATTATGAATAATTTTGAAACATGTACACCCCCTCTGACATTAGAAGTAACATCGCCCGAAGATATAAGAAATAATATCAGATTGTGTACCTGCATTGTGACATCAGTAGTAACATCCCTTTAGGGTATTACGAATATTATCAGAGTGTGAAGACCTTCTGTGACATTAGGAGTAACATCACCCTACAATATTGGGAATAATACCCCACGGTGTACACCACCTGTGACACTGGTGGTAACATTTCTTTAGGATATTACAAATAGTATGACAGGGTGTACAGCCTCTGTGATATTAGGAGTAACATATCTGAAAAAACTTTACAAATAATATCACGGATTGTACACCACGTGTGACATTAGGAGTAACATCCCCTGAAACGATTATGAATAACTTCACAGATTGTACACCTTCTGTGATATTAGGAGTAAACATCTTTCTAGAATGTGAAGAATACCATCGCAGGGTGGACACCCCCGTGACATGAGGAGTAACATCACTCTAGGATATTAGGAATAATATAACAACGTGTACACAATTTGTATGGTAGGAGTAACATCCGCCTGGGATACTAGGAATCATAGCACAGAAAGCACACCCCCTGTGACAATAGGAGTCACATCCCCTTAGGATATTAGGAATAATATCACAAGGTGTACATGCACTGTGACATTAGTAACTATAACCAGCTAGTAGATTGGGAATAATGTCACAGCTTGCACAGATTTGCGACATTAGGAGTAACATCCCCCTAGAATATTATGAATAATATCACAGGGTGTACACACCCTGCAACTTTAGGGTAATCATCACCCTGGATTACTACAAATAATTTCACAGGATGTTAAACCCCTGTGACAATAGGAATAATATACTTCCATGATATGACAAATAATATCACAGTGTGTACACCCACTGTGATATTAAAAGTTATCCCTCCCTCAGATATTGTGAGTAATATCACAGGCTGTACACCATGTGTTCACACCCACTGTGATTTTTAAATTACTATCTCCTTAGGATATTACGAATAATTTCAAGGGGTGTACACACCCTATGACATTAAGATAGCATCCCTTTAGGATATTCGAAATAATATCCCAAGGTGTACACCCCATGTGACATTGCGAGTAACATTTTCCTGGGATATTACCAATACGATCCCACGGTTGACACCCTCTGTGATTTTAAAAGTAAAATCCCCCTAGAATATTGCTAATCGTAACACAGGGTGTACACCCCGTGACGTTAGGAGTAACATCCTCCCAGGATATTACAAATAATATCACAAGGTATACACACATGTTGACATTTGTAGTAATATCCCATTAGTATATTGTGAATACTATCACAGGGTATACACACCTGTGACTTTAGGAGTAACACCCCCCTACAATCTTGGGAACAATATCACACAGTGTACACCCCTGTAACGTTAGGAGTAACATCCCCCCTGAATATTGCTAATAATATCACAAGGTGTACACGTATTGTGACATTAGTAGTAATATCCTTTTAGCATATTTTCAAAACTATCACAGAAGGAACACACCTGTGACATTAAGAGTAACATCCCCCTAGAATAGTAAGAATAATATCACGGGGTGTACACCTCCAGTGACATTAGGAGTATCATCTCGCTAGAATATTTTGAATAATGTCAGAAGGTGTCATCTTCTGTGACAATAGGAGTATAGACCCCTGGGAAATTATTCATACTATCACAGGGTGTACACCCCTGTGACATTAGGAGTAACATCTTTCTAGAATATCACGAATAATATCACAATGTCTACAACCCTGTGTCATTGAAAGTAAAATTTCCCTAGGATATTACGAAATAGAACACAGGGAGTACACGTGTGTGACATTAGAAGGAACATCCCCCGAGGATATAACGAATAATATCAGAGAATGTACCTGCATAGGGACATCAGTAGTAACATCTCTTCAGGATAATACGAATAATATCAAAGGGTGTACATGCATTGTGAAATGAGTAGTGAACACCAGCTAGCATATTATGAATTTTATGACAGGGTCCACACGCCCTGTGACATTAGCAGTAACGTTTTCCTAGACTATTACGAATAATATTAAAGGGTGTACAGGACCTGTGATTTACGAGTAACATTTCTATAGAATATTGCACATAATATCACTGCGTGTACACCGCGTGTGACCTTAGGGGTAACATCCCACAAAATTATAACGAATAATTTCACAAGGTGTACACCCTCTGTGACATTAAAAGTAACAATTCCCTAGAAAATGACGATAATATCACAGAGTGTACGCCCTCTATGATATGAGGAGTGACATCTTCTAAGGATAATACGAGTAATTTGACAAAGTGTACAAACCCTGTGACACAAGGAGTGACATCCCTCCAGGATATGATGAATAATATCAAAGGGAAGATATCCAGTGTGACAATAACAGTAACCTACCCTTAGGAGATTAAGAAAAATACCACAAGGTGCACACACATTGTGACATCATTACTAACATTCCCCTAGGATATTGGGAATAACATCACAGTGTGTAGAGTCCTGTGACATCAGAATGAACATTCCCCTACAGTATTACAAATAATATCACAGGGTGTCTATCCCCTGTGACTTTAGTAGTGTTAACTCGCTAGAACATGGAAAATAATGTACCAGGGTGTTAACCAAGTGTGGCAGTAGAGAAAAGATCATAGGAGTACTTGAGTAAAATCACCCCCCTCTCCCCCCCTGGATATAACGATCCACACCGCAGGGGTGGGGGAGACGCCCCCCACGATGCAGGGAGTAATATCACCACCCTCTCCCCCCCTGGGTATTACGATCCACACCGCAGCGGGGGCGGAGACGCCCCCCGCGATGCGGGGAGTAATATCACCCCCCTCTCCCTCCCGGATATTACGATCCACACCGCATGGGGGGAGGAGACGCCCCCCGCGATGTCGGGAGTAATATCTCCCCCCTCTCCCCGTCTGGATATAACGGTCCACGGTGGTCACACCGCTTGCGGACGTTATTGTCAGTAATATCTTCTCCGCCTCTGGAAATTACCAACTATATCACAGACGGGTGTGCATCCTCTGCACTAGTTGCAGTAACAGCATCCTCTTCTCCCTCGATATTAAGAACAATATCACAGGAATGTTTTTACCCCCAGCGGCATTGGGTGTAGTATCATCTTCTCCCACGTTGAAATAAGGAGCAATATCACTGGGGGCGTGTCCACCCCATACGATATTGATAGTAGCATCATTCTCTTCTCTCCTGGAACACGGGAGCAATGTCACTGGGGTGGTGTACACTTTCTGCGGTATTGGGAGTAAGATCCTCCTCTCCGCCTTGGAATATGAAGGACCATATCACAGGGGGGCTGTACACACCCTGTGCTGTTAAGAAGAATGTTATGCTCTCCCGCCCTGCACATTAGAAAACATATCGCAGAGTGGGTGTACACCTCCTGCGATATGGGAGGTAATATCATCTTCTCTTCTTCTGGATAGTAGCAACAATATCACACGGGTTTGTACACTTTCTGTGGTATTGGGAGTAATATCAACCTCTCCGCCTTTGAATATTAAGAACAATATCACAGACTGGATGTACAACCCCTGCGATATTGGGAGTCATATCAGCCTCTCCTCTCCATGGATATTAGGAATAATATCCCAGAATGGGTGTACACCTCCTTCTGTATGGGAAGTCATATCGTCCTCTCCCTTCCTGGCTACTAGGAACGGTATCAGAGGGTGGGTGTACACAGCCTGCGATATTGCGAGTAATATCACCCTCTCCCCCTCCGGATATTAGGAACAATATCACAGAAGGGGTGTACACTTTCTGCGATACTGGGAATCACAGCATTCTCTTCTTCCGTGAATATTAGGAGCAATATCACCGGATGGATGTACACCCACTGCTCTATTGGGAGTGACGTCATACTCCACCCCCCTGGAGATTATATTCGGATCAATATCACCGGTTGTGTGTACACCTACTGCGATATTGAACGTAATATCATGATCTCTCCCTCCCTGGACATTAGGAACAATATCACAGGTGGGTGTACACCCACTAAGGTATTAGGTGCAATATTAGTATTAATTATTCCTCATTTATTATTCACACGAATATGAATTACCAATAGTAATATGAAGAAATAATTGCCAATAAAACATTTTCACATTATTAATATTACTATTATTAATATTAATATCAATTATTAGGAGCTAAATTACTCTTTTCTAATGAATAAGGTCGATATCGGTTATGAATATCAGGCGTTATTAATCATTAATATTTCTCATTTATTTTTATCATTAGCACAAGTATTTAATATTAATTTTCATTATTATGGATATTGATTTTAAAAATTATATTATCAGTTATTAATATTGATAATTATAATTAATATCAATTACTAATAATTATTAGTATTAATAATTGATATTATTGATTGATCTTATTAATTCATAATTGATATTATTAATTGCGATAGGTAATATTGCGCCATTCCACACAGTATTGCAGAAAACGTACACGCCCCCTGTGATGTTGTTCCTAACAGCCAGGGGTAGACGATGCCATTACGCCAAATAACGCACTGGGTGGACAACACTTCTGTGATCTTGTTGCTAATATCCGGGCGCGGAGAGGGCCGTATTAATCCCAATAATCCAGAACGTGTAGACCTCCCCTGTGTTATTGTCCCTGATATCCAAAGGTGGAGAGGAAGATATACCTCCCAATTTCACAGGGGTTGTACACCACCCCTGTGACATTGCTCCTAATGTCCAGGTGTAGAGAAAATGACATGACTCACAATATGGCAGGGAGTGAACACCCCCTTCATGATATTGTTCCTAATATTCAGGGGGGAAGAGTATGATATTCCTCCCAATATCACAGGGGATGTACTCCCCATATCCCAGGTTGTTGATAGTATCCCGATCTGTGATAGACTCCTCCATGATGCGGGGAGTAATGTCATCCTCCTCTCCTTCCCTTGCTATTACGATACACATCGCAGGGGGGCGGGAGACCCCCACGATGCGGGAAGAAATATCACCCACCCACCCCCGATATGACGAGCCACATCGCAGGGGGGTGGACACCCCCAGTGATGCGGAGAGTCATATCTATCCCCTTTCCCCATGGATATAGGAGCCACATCTCAGAGGCGTGGACATGCTCCGCTGATGCGCAGAGTAATATCAACCCCCATCCCTCCCTGCATGTTAGCAGCCACTGAGGACATACAGTTTATTTACGATATTTCCAGTAAAATCACCTTTTCTAATGAACCTTATGAACAAGAACACAGAGGGGTGTACCCCTCCTGCGATATTGGGGGTAATATCATTCTCTCCTGCACTGAATACTGGGAACAATATCACAGGGGCGTGTATTCCTCCTTCCATGTTAGGAGTCATATCATACTTCCTTCCATATATTAAGAACAATAGCAAAGTGGAGGGGGGTGGACACTTTGACGATACTGGGAGTAACATCATTCTCTCTACCCCTGGATATTACTAGCAATATCACAGGGGGATGTGCATTTTTTGTGATATCGAGTGTAGTATTATTGTCTTCCCCGCTGGATATTAAAAACAATACCACAAGGGGCATCAAACCACTTGCCAAATTTGAGGGAATGTTATCCTCTCTGCCCCACCTCCGCCCCCGGATATGAGAGACAATAACACAGGGGTAAAGTACACCCACTGCTTCATTGGGAGAAGTATCATTCTCTCCCTTCTTGGATATTAGGAACAATATCACGGGTGTGGGGGGCTGGTGTGCTGCCTCTGCGATATTGGGAGTAAAATTATCCACTCTTCCCCTGGATGTGAGGAAGTGTATCAGAGGCGGAGGGTGCATATCCCCTGCGATATTCAATGTAATCTTATGCTCTCCCTCCCAGGGTATTAAGGACAAATTACAGGAGGGGTGTACACCCTCTGCGATATTGAGAGTCATATCATCCTCTTTCGCTCTGGATATTAGGAAAAATATCACAGGGGTGTGTACACCCCCTGCGATATTGGGAGTAATACCATCCTGTCACCCTGAGGAGAGAAGCCATTTGTCTACTTCTCCTGTCTCTGAAGAGGAGGAGGAAGTAAAAGTTGAAAAACAACAGGAATGAAGTCACTGGCAAGACCAGCCGGTGGCACTGATGAGCCGGCCTGAGGTGAAAAGATTAACCCCCGCCCCCGCACTCTAAGCACATGTGCTCTCAATCCATCACCACTCTTTCACGTGGAACCCCTTAGCGTCCTAAGCCCTTAAACGGGCCAGGAACTTTGTCTTCCTTCGGGGAGGTGGGCTCTTAAGACGAGAATCTGCCGACGCTCCCAGCCAAATAAAAAAGCCTCTTCCTTCTTGAATCTGCTGTCTGAGGGGCTTTTCCGCGGCTCCTCCTGCTCCATTTCTTGGTTCCCTGACCGGAAATCAAACCCAGGTAGTGGCGGTGAGAGCGCCAAAGCCTAACCACTAGACCACCAGGGAGACCTAGAACCTTGTGGGAAATAGATTGCCCACCATTAGAAGTGGGTTGGCCATACGAAGGAAGCCTGGACAGGTCCCTTGTTTCTGAGGTGTGGCACAAGGTAACTGGTAAAGGATAGCTAGACCAGTTCCCATACACAGACACTTGGTGACGGCTGGTGCTAGACCCCCCACAGTGGCTGAGAGGGCAGGCAGCAGCAATACTAGTACCAAAGGGACAGATGGCTAAGGAAGTATCCCGCTCCACCTGCCCAGGGAAATTAACTCCTCAAGTTCTGTTCGACCCAACATCAGAAGATCCATTGCAGGAGATGGCACCAGTGATCCCAGTGGTGCCCTCCCCTTACCGAGGAAAGAGGCTCCCCACTCTTGAGCCCTCTGTGCTTGCGCCTCCTCAAGACAAGCATATCCCCAGGCCACCCAGCATAGACAAGAGAGGAGGTGAAGACTCGGGAGGAACCCCTCCCTTGACAGCTCGTTTATGACCCAAAATGGGGATCCAAATGCCCCTGAGAGACCAGCGGTATACTGGGATAGATGAGGATGGGCACATGATGGGGAGGCGTGTTTTTGGGTACCAGCCCTTGAGCTCTGCCGACCTTCTCAACTGGAAAAACAATAGCCCATCCTATACCGAAAAGCCACGAGCTCTAATTGATTTGCTCCAAACTAATATCCGAACCCACAACCCCACCTGGGCTGATTGCCACCAGTTGCTCATGTTCCTCTTTAACACAGATGAAAGGCGGAGAGTGCTCCAAGCAGCAACTAAGTGGCTAGAGGAACATGCACCAGCTGATTATCAAAACCCCCAAGAGTATGGAAGGATCCAGTTACCAGGAACCAACCCCCAGTGGGACCCACATGAAAGAGAGGATATGCAAAGGCTAAACCAAGACAGAGAAGCTCTCTTGGAAGGATTACAGAGGGGAGCTCAGAAGGCCACAAATGTTAACAAGCTCTCTGAGGTCTTTCAGGGAAAAGAAGAAAGTCCAGCACAATTCTAGGAGAGACTGTGTGAGTCCTATGGTATGTATACTCCCTTTGATCCTGATAGCCCTGAAAATCAGCGCATGATTCACATGGCTTCAGTCCCTCAAAGGCAGAAGACATGAGAAGAAAACTGCAGAAACACGCTGGGCTTGCAGGGATGAATCCATCACAATGATTATATGGTATGAGGCCACCACTTCTCCTGTTGTCCTTCCCAGTTTCTCCACAACCTCCCCTTTTCCCTAGTTTATAAGACAGGAGAAAAGGGAGAAAGCAAAAAGTTGGAAATAGAAGTAAGATAAATAGCTAGATGACCTTGGCGCCACCTCCTGGCCCTGGTGGTTAAAATAATAATAATATTAACCCCTGAGCAAAACTACTGGTGTTATCTGTAAGTTCCAGACGTTGTATGAGAAAGGACTGTAAAACTTTTTGTTCTGTTAGCTGATGTTTGTAGCCCCAGTCACGTTCCTCATGCTTAATTGATCTATTATGACTTTTTCACAAGGACCCCTGAGAGTGGTAAGCCCTTAAAAGGGCTAGGAATTTCTTTTTCAAGGAGCTCGGCTCTTAAGACACGAGTCTGCTGACACTCTCGGCCAAATAAAAAACCTCTTCCTTCTTTAATCCGGTGTCCGAGGAGTTTTGTCTGTGACTCGTCCTGCTACATTTCATGGTTCCCTGACTGGGAAGCGAGGTAATTGACGGACAGTCGAGGCAGCCCCTTAGGTGGCTTAGGCCTGCCCTGTGGAGCATCCCTGCGGGGAACTCCGGCCAGCTTGAGCAACGCAGATGCTGAGTGCGCTCCCGGGTAGGCAATTGCCCCGGTGGAACGCCTCGTCAGAGCAGTGTGTGGTAGGCCCCTGTGGAGGATAAACGCAGTGGCTGAACACCAGGAAGGAAGAGGCACTTGGAGTCCGGACATTTGAAACTGGGTAAGACTGGTCTTTGGAACTTGCCCACTCCATTTGAGTGGAAGCGTGGCCTGATAACCCATGGCGTGCCTGTACTGGCACTTTGGTTTTTGTTTTTGACTTGACTTGAATTGCTTGATACTTTGGTTTTGGTTTGACCTGGCTTGGATTTCTGGATACTCTGATTTTGGTTTTGATTCTGGTTTCTTGAAAACTGAAAAAGTGTGTGTGTGCCCTTTTTACCCATTCTTTGTTCTGTGGCGTGCGTGTGGTGTGAGCTTGGTGTTTTGTCTCGAGGAAACGTGTGTCAGACACAAAGTAAGCCCACTCTGCTAGGAACTATTTTGAATAATTTTAAGAAGGGATTTAATGGAGACTATGGGGTTACTATGACACCAGGGAAACTTAGAACTCCTTGTGAAATAGATTGGCCACCATTAGAAGTGGGTTGGCCATCAGAAGGAAGCCTGGACAGGTCCCTTGTTTCTAAGGTATGGCACAAGGTAACTGGTAAGTCAGGACACTCAGACCAGTTTCCAGACATAGACACTTGGTTACAGCTGGTGCTAGACCCCCCACAGTGGCTGAGAGGGCAGGCAGCAGCAGTGCTAGTAGCAAAGGGACAGACAGCCAAGGAAGGATCCCACTCCACCTGCCCAGGGAAATCAACTCCTGAAGTTCTGTTCAACACAACATCAGAAGATCCATTGCAGGAGATAGCACCAGTGATCCCAGTGGTGCCCTCCCCTTACTAAGGAGATTGGCTCCCCACTTTTGAGTCCACAGTGCTTGTGCCTCTCCCAGACAAACATATCCCTAGGCCACCCAGAGTAGACAAGAGAGGAGGTGAAGCCTCAGAAGAAACCCCTCCCTTGGCAGCTCATTTAAGACCCAAAACGGGGATCCAAATGCCCCTGAGAGAGCAGCGGTATACTGGGATAGATGAGGATGGGCACATGGTGGGGAGGCGTGTTTCTGTGTTCCAGCCCTTCACCTCTGCCCACCTTCTCAACTGGAAAAACAATATCCCATGCTATACCGAAAAGCCACAAGCTCTGATTGATTTGCTCCAAACTATTATCCAGACCCATAACCCCACCTGGGCTGATTGCCACCAGTTGCTCATGTTCCTCTTTAACAGAGATGAAAGGCAGAGAGTGCTCCAAGCAGCAGCTAAGTGGCTAGAGGAACATGCACCGGCTGATTACCAAAACCCCCAAGAGTATGAAAAGACCCAGTTGCCAGGAACCAACCCCCAGTGGGACCCAAATGAAAGAGAGGATATGCAAAGGCTAAACCGAGACAGGGAAGCTCTCTTGGAAGGATTACAGAGGGGAGCCCAGAAGGCCACAAATGTTAACAAGGTCTCTGAGGTCATTCAGGGAAAAGAAGAAAGTCCAGCACAATTCTAGGAGAGACTGTGTGAGTCCTATGGTATGTATACTCCCTTTAATCCCGATAGCCCTGAAAATCAATGCATGATTAACATGGCTTTAGTTAGTCAAAGCGCATAAGACATTAGAAAGAAAACTGCAGAAACAGGCTGGGTTTGCAGGGATGAACACATCACAGTTATTAGAAATAGCTAACCAGGTGTTTGTAAACAGGGACACAGTAAATCGTAAGGAAAACTGCAGAGAGAATGAACGTCAGGCCCGGCAAAATGCCAACCTGTTAGCTGCAGCAATCAGAGGGGTCCCCCCAAAGAGGCAAGGGAAGGGGGGCCCCGGGAAAGAAACTCAGCCTGGCTGTCAGAGCTTGCAGCGTAATCAGTGTGCTGATTGTAAAGAAATAGGAAAGTGGAAGAACAAATGTCCTCAGCTGAAAAGAAAACCAGGTGACTCAGAGCAGGAGGCCCCGGACAAGGAGGAATGGGCCCTGCTCAACCTGGCAGAAGGTTTATTGGACTGAGGGAGACCGGGCTCAAGTGTCCCCAAAGACCCTGTGGTCAGAATGACAGCTGGGGGTAGAGACATTGATTTTCTTGTAGATACCGGTGCTGAACATTCGGTAGTAACCACCCCGGTCGCCCCCTTATCCAAAAAGTCTATTGACATCATCGGAGCCATGGGGGTTTCAGCAAAGCAAGCTTTCTGCTTGCCTCGGACTTGTGCTGTAGGAGGACATAAAGTGATTCAGCAGTTTTTGTCCAATCCTGACTGTCCCTTGCGCTTGTTGGGAAGGGACTTGCTTAGCAAGCTGAGAGCCACTATCTATTTTACAGAGCACGGCTCTTTGCTGCTAAAGTTACCTGGAACGGGAGCCATTATGACCCTTACGGTCCCCTGAGAGGAGGAATGGAGACTTTTCTTAACTGAGCCGGGCCAAGAAAGAAGACCAGCTCTGGCTAAGAGGTGGCCAAGAGTACGGGTGGGACACAACCGTCCAGGGTTGGCAGTCAACCCAGCCCCTGTACTCATAGAAGTGAAGCCTGGGGCCCAGCCGGTTATGCAAAAACAGGACCCGATCCCCAGAGAAGCTCTTCAAGGTATCCAGGTCCATCTCAAGCACCTAAGAACTTTTGGAATTAGAGTTCCTTGTCAGTCTCCACGGAACACTCCCCTCCTGCCTGTTCCCAAGCCAGGGACCAAGGACTACAGGCTGGTACAGCATTTGCGCTTGCTTCATCAAGCTAAACTGACTTTACATCCAACAGTACCTAACCCGTCCACATTGTTGGGGTTACAGCCAGCTAAGGACAGCTGGTTCACCTGTTTGGACCGGAAAGATGCTTTCTTTCATATCAGATTAGCCCCTGAGAGCCAGAAGCTGTTTGCCTTTCAGCGGAAAGATCCAGAGTCAGGTGTGACTACTCAGTACACTTGCACCCAGCTTCCCCAAGGGCTCAAGAACTCCCCCACCATCTTCGGGGAGGCGTTGGCTCGAGACCGCCAGAAATTTCCCACCACAGACGTAGACTGCATGTGGCTCCAGTAGATTGATGCCCTTTTGCTGGGACACCCCATGGCAGTCAGGTGCCCCAAGGGAACAGATGTCCTACACCGGCACCTGGTGGACTGTGGGTAGAAAGTGTCCAAGAAAAAAGCTGAGA
This sequence comes from Pan paniscus, assembly GCF_029289425.2. NCBI lineage: Eukaryota > Metazoa > Chordata > Mammalia > Primates > Hominidae > Pan > Pan paniscus. The sequence goes on from NC_073256.2 coordinate 22,309,977, forward strand.
TCTGCCGACAGCAGGTACTTTACTTAGGATTTACTACCTGACAGGGGGAACACAGCCTGGGATCAGAAAGAAAGCAGGTCATTTGCAATCTACCGAAGCCTAAGAGCAGAAGGCAGTTGAGAGAATTCTTAGGAGCTGTGGGGTTTTGTAGACTGTGGATCCCAAACTTTGCAGTATTAGCCAAGCATTTGTATGAGGTCACAAAGCGGCGGGGACCAGGAACTTTTGGAATAGGGATCCTTACAATGGCAAGCCTTTCACGACCTAAAGGAAAAACTTATGTCAGCCCCAGGCCTGGGGCTACCCGATCTGACAAAGCCTTTTCCATTGTATGTGTCAGAGAGAGAAAAGATGGCAGCTGGACTTTTCACTCAAACTGTGGGGCCGTGGTCGAGGCCGGTGGCCTACCTCTCTAAACAACCAGACAGGGTTTCTAAAGGATGGCCCCCCTGTTGGAGGGCCTTGGCAGCAACTGCCCTGCTAGTACAAGAAGCAAATAAGCTGACTCTTGGGCAAAACCTGAACATAAAGGCCTCCCGTGCTGTGGTGACTTTAATGAGTACTAAAGGACATCATTGGCTAACGAATGCTAGACTCACCAAGTACCAAACTTTGCTCTGCGAAAATCCCCATATAACCTTTGAAGTTTGTAACAGCCTACACCCCACCACCTTGCTCCCGGTATCAGAGAGCCCTGTCGAGCCTGATTGTGTAGAAGTGTTGGACTCAATTGACTCTAGCAGACCTGACCTCCGGGACCAGCCTTGGGCATCAGTAAACTGGGAACTATACGTGGATGGGAGCAGCTTCTTCAACCCCCAAGGAGAGAGAGGTGCAGGGTATGCAGTGATAACCCTGGACACTGTTGTTGAAGCCAGAATGTTGCCCCAGGCCACTTCAGCCCAGAAAGCTGAACTCATTGCTTTCATTCAGGCCTTAGAACTCAGTGAGGGTGAGACTGTCAACATTTACACTGATTCTCGGTATGTCTTTTTAACCCTTCAAGTGCATGGAGCGTGCTAGAAAGAAAAGGGCTTATTGAACTCTGGGGGAAAGACAAAATATCAACAAGAAATCTTGCAATGATTAGAAGCAGTATGGAAACCCCACAAGGTGGCAGTTATGCATTGCAGAGGACACCAGCGAGCTTCCACCTTGCTGGATTTGGGGAATTCCCGCGCTGACTCAGAGGCTTGAAAAGCAGCATCTGCCCCCTTCTGGGCATCAGTGCTCCTTCAAGCACCTGATCTTGGACCTGCTTCTTCTAAAGAAAAGGACTTTCTCCAGGTAGTGGGAAGGACAAGTGATGGAGGAAAGATGGATTCGGTTGCCAGATGGGAGAGTAGCTGTGCCACAGCTGCTAGGAGCTGCAGTTGTACTGGCTGTGCCAGAAACCACCCATCGAGGTCAGGAGTCACTGGAAAAGTTGTTAGGCCGGTATTTCTAAATCTCGCCTTTGTCAGCCCTTGCCAAAACGGTGAGGCAGCGGTGTGTTACCTGCCGACAGCATGATGCGAGGCAAGGTCCAGCCGTTCCGCCCGGCATACGAGCTTATGGAGCAGCCCCCTTTGAAGGTCTCCAGGTGGACTTCACAGAGACGCCAAAGTGTGGAGGTAACAAGTATGTACTAGTTCTTGGGCGTACCTACTCTGGGTGGGTGGAGGCCTATCCAACACGAACTGAGAAAGCTCGTGAAGTAAACCCTGTTTTTCTTCGAGATGTGATTCCTAGATATCGACCGCCCTTATGGATCGGCTCAGACAACGGGCCTGCGTTTTTGGCTGCCTTGGTACAGAAGACAGCAAAGGCACTGGGGATCACACGGAAACTGCATGCCGCCTCCTGGCCTCAGCGTTCCGGAAAGGTGGAGCGGATGAATCGGACTATCAAAAATAGTGCTATTGTCTTCCCCGCTGGATATTTAAAACAACACCACAAGGGACGTCAAACCACCTGCTAAATTTGAGGGAATGTTATCCTCTCCCCAGCTCCCCCAGCCCCGGATATTAGAGATAATAACACAGGGGTGATGTACACCCACTGCTTTATTGGGAGTAATATCATCCTCTCCCTTCTTGGATATCGGAAACAATATCACACTGTGAGTGTAGGCCTGTCATGAAATTCAATGGAATGTCATCCTGCGCCTCCCTACATATGACGAACAATATCACGAGGGATGTACAACTTCTGAGATATTGGGAGTGATATCATCCTCTCCCCCCTGGAAGTTAGGGACCATATCACAGGGGTAGTGTACTCCCTCTGGGATGTTGGGACTAATATCATCCTCCCGCCCACTGGATATTAAAAAACATACCACAAGGGTCGTGTACACACACTTCGATATTGGTATGAATACCATCCTCTCCCTCTTTGGATATTCGGTGCCATATTTCAGGTGGGGTATACACCACCTGCAATATTGGCAGTAAAATGATATTTCCCCCCCGCCCCGGATATCAGAAACAATATCACAGGGCGTTGTGAACAACCCCTGCGGTATTTGGAGTAATATCATCGTCTCCCCTTACAATCATTAAGAACAATATCGTAGGGGTGGGGGATGTACACCCCCTTTCATATTTGATATCATCCTCTTCCCCCTGGATATTAGGAATAATATCAGGAAGGGATGTACAGACCCTGTGACCTTTGCTGTCATAGAATTGTCTCTCCCCTAGATATTAGGAAAAAATGTCACTGGGGATGTGAATAGCCCTGTGATATTGAGAGTGGTATCATCCTCTGCCCCTATTCATATTGGGAACAACATCACGGGTGGGCTGTACTGCCTCTGTGATATTGGGAGTGAAATTTTCCTCTCTTCCCCTGGACATTAGGAAGGGTATCAGAGGGTGTGGGTGTACATTCCCTGCGATATTCAATGTAACCTTATCCTCTCCCTCCCAGGGTATTCAGAACAATATTACAGGAGGGGTGTACACGCTCTGCGATATTGAGAGTCATATCACCCTCTTTCGCTCTGGATGTTAGGAACAATATCACAGGGTTGTGTACACCCCCTGCGATATTGGGAGTCATATCATCCTCTCTCCCTGTGGATATTAGGAAGAGTATCACAGAGGTGTGGAAACCACCTGCAGTACTGGGAGTAATATCATCCTCTCTCCCTGTGAATATAGGAAGATTTTCACAAGAGTGTGTACACCCCCTGCGATATTGGGAGTAAGATCATCCTCTCCACCCAGGAAATGACTAACAAGGTCACGGAGGGGTGTACTCCCCCTGCTATATTGGGAGTAATGTTGTCCTCCCCAAACCTGGATGCTAGCAACGAGATCACAGAGGGGGTGTACACACTCTGCCACATTGGAAGTAATATGATCCTCTCCCCACCTGGTTACTGGGAAAGATACCACAGCTCGGGTATACGTTTCCTTTGCTATTGGGAATAATATCATTCTTTTCCTTTCTGGATATTAGGAAGAATATCACAGGGGTGCTGTACAATTACTTCGATATTGGGAGTAATATCATCCTCTATTTTCCTGGATATTGGGCACAAAATCACAAAAGGGTGTACAACCCCTGCGATATTGGGAGTAATAGCATACTCTCCTTCCCTGCATGTTAGAAAACAATATCATCAGGGCTGAACACCCCCCGCGATAATGGGAGTCATGGTTACTCTTTCACAGGCCATTTGGAACCATATCACAGGGGGTGTTTACAAACAGGGGTGGTTTACACCCCGTGAGATATTGGGAGTCACATCATTCTCTCCACCTCCGGATATTAAGAACAATATCCTGGTGGGAGGTTGTACACCCCCAGTGATATTGCGGATAATGTCATCCTCTCCTTCCCTGGAAATTAGGAACAATATCACAGGGGGGTATACACCTTCTGTGATATTGGAAGAAATATCATCCTCTCCCCCGCTGGATATTAGAAAAAATTATCACGGTGTACACCCACTGTGATATGAGGAGTAATATCTTCCTAGGGTATTATGAATAATTTCACAGTCTGTACACACACGGTGTACACTCCCTGTGATATTAGCAGTAATATCTACCTAGGAGATAACAAATAACATCACAGGGTGTACACCCACTTTGATATTAGCTGTAATATTTTTCTAAGTTGTTACAAATAAGATCACAGGGTGTACCAACATGGTGTACACTCACTGTGATATCAGGAGTCGTATCTCTGTAATATATTATGAATAATATCACAGCGTGTACACCCACTGTATTATTAGGAGAAAGATCTCTGTAGGATATTACAATTAAGATCACAGGGTGTAGAGCCACCGTGATATTAGGAGCAATATCTTTCTAGGATGTTACAAATAATATCACAGGGTGTACGCCCACTTTGCTGTCATAGCCAGGGTTACCCGCCACCACGCCCGGCTAATTTTTTTTATTTTCACTGGAGACGGGGTTTCACCACGTTGGCCAGGCTGGTCTGGAACTCCTGACCTCAGGTGATCCATCAGCCTCGGCCGCCCAAAGTGCTGGGATTACAGGTGTGAGCCATAGTGCTGGGCCAGGAGTTATAGATTCTATTCATTTGGAAACCCAGCTCCCATTTTTCAGTGTGCATGTACTTTTATGAAGAAATGATGTCAGAAAACGGAAGGATGATAATAAATATGAAAAGTAACAGGCATGTGGAAAGGTTTTCCGAATGAGAACTATAAGTTTCGATGTCGTTTTCAGATAATGGGGTCCTAGCTCTTGTGTCGTTCTTTTACATATTCTACATCAATGGAAGTTGTAGCACGGCATCAGAATAAAGTAGAGTGTATTTCACGGCTTCTTAATTTCTTTCAATTAGACTGAGATCTTTTTCTAAAAGAGAGAAGGACATTTTCATTGCATTGTATTTTTTCTGAAAAGAGTAGGCTGTATTTTACTGAGATCACGGATTTGTTATATCTAACCTTTTGGTCTTCTAATGTTCTTCAGTGGATTTTCTCTAAAGTAGTATGTACAGAAAGCCTCATATAGCAAAAAAGTAAACCACGTAATAATTCTGAGATTTTTGGAATTGTCACAACTGAGAAACATTGCTGGCGGTGTATGGTCCACAAGTGTGAAGATGTTCCTTGTGAATTGCTTGCATCCAGCATTAAGGGCTGGTTTTTATCTTTTATTTTTGCAATCCTCTTTCCTTCTCAAGGTGTCCAAGACACACAGGGCCACGGAATCTCACAGGTGTCTGAGATTTCCTCCTCCTGGGACTCTCAGAGGATCCAGAACTGCAGCCGGTCCTCGCTTTGCTGTCCCTGTCCCTGTCCATGTAAATGGTGATGGTGCTGAGGAACCTGCTCAGCATCCTGGCTGTCAGCTCTGACTCCCCCCTCCACACCCCCATGTACTTCTTCCTCTCCATCCTGTGCTGGGCTGACATCGGTTTCACCGCGGCCACGGTTCCCAAGGTGATTGTGGGCATGCAGTCGCATAGCAGAGTCATCTCTCATGCGGGCTGCCTGACGCAGATGTCTTTCTTGATCCTTTTTGCATGTATAGAAGGCATGCTCCTGACTGTGATGGCCTATGACTGCTTTGTAGCCATCTGTCGCCCTCTGCACTACCCAGTCATCGTGAATCCTCACCTCTGTGTCTTCTTCGTTTTGGTGTCCTTTTTCCTTAGCCTGTTGGATTCCCAGCTGCACAGTTGGATTGTGTTACAATTCACCATCATCAAGAATGTGGAAATCTCTCATTTTGTCTGTGACCCCTCTCAACTTCTCAAACTTGCCTGTTCTAACAGCGTCATCAATAGCATATTTATATATTTTGATAATACTGTGTTTGGTTTTCTTCCCATTTCAGGGATCCTTTTGTCTTACTATAAAATTGGCCCCTCCATTCTAAGGATTTCATCGTCAGATGGGAAGTATAAAGCCTTTTTCACCTGTGGCTCTCACCTAGCAGCTGTTTGCTGATTTTATGGAACAGGCATTGGTGTGTACCTGACTTCAGCTGTGTCACCACCCCCCAAGAATGGTGTGGTGGCATCAGTGATGTACTCTGTGGTGGTCACCCCCATGCTGAACCTTTTCATCTACAGACTCAGAAACAGGGACATACAAATTGCCCTGCGGAGGCTGCGCAACAGAACAGACGAATCTCATTATCTGTTCCATCCTTTTTCTTGTGTGGGTGAGAAAGGGCAAACACATTAAATCTCTACATCTGCAAATCCTGCCCCTTAGTCACATTATTTTTGTGGCTTGATGGCTTTTATTCCTTTCCGCATTTCCTTTGTGAATATTGCTTTCTTCGTTATGCCTTTAACTGGAATGGGTGACGATTCTGGGATCCTTGGTTTAGCAGAAACCTCATGACAGAATCCTCTATACCTAGGCGGCCTCTTTTAGTTTCTGAGCAATAAACCTGTCATCCAGGTGGAATCACTACCATCTTTTTATATACACGAAGTCCTCACTTCGTTTTGGAATTCCCTGAAAACTGACTTTATGGAAACAATGTACAGGAGGTCCTCCAACAGCATTGGCTGTTCAAAGTCGTGTAGTTATACTGTTGAAGAAACATAAGTGGTTTCACTATACATAATTTTGCTTCAAGGTGAAGTTTCCAGGAGAGATCCATGTCGCCATTCCTCAATCTTGGCTTTGAGTCAAATCACCTGGGGCACTTACAAATGATGAGGCCTGTGTCTGAATACCTGAGATTCTGATTTCCTTGCACCTGTGTGAGTGTGTGGATTTTTTTTTTTTTTCTTTTAAAGCACCAGCGGTGGTTCCAATGACGAAGTTCTTAGAGGCATCAACCTCCAATAAGTAAGAACAGAAATTAATTGTAATATGATTTCTTCAAATATTATCTTCAAATGCATTGTCCATCAACACCATACAAATGTTTATTATGCTGTTTTTTCTTACCATTTTGCATTTTCTATTTCTTTCTTTTCCTTTTTTTTTTGAGTCAGAGTTTCACTCTTGTTGCCCAGGCTGGAGTTCAATGGCACGGTCTCGGCTCACTGCAACCTCTGCCTCCCATATTCAAGCAATTCTCTTGTCTCAGCCTTCCAAGTAGCTGGGATTAAAGGCTTGCGCTACCATGCCTGGCTAATTTTTTTTTTTTTTTTTTGTACCGTTAATAGAGACAGTGTTTCTCCATTTTGGTCAGGCTGGTCTTGAACTCCCGACCTCAGGTAATCCGCCCTCTTCCGCCTCTCAAAGTGCTGGGATTACAGGCATGAGCGACCGCGCCCAGCCACCACTTAGCATTTACATTTTACATTTGTGGAAGTTGTAGATTTATACACACATTGATTGCTGCTTTGTTATACACTTGCATATACATAAGTTGGGAAATAGAAAAGAATAAAATGGGCACAGTATCCCTGAAGTTTCACATTCCGAGACATTTTAAAAATATTTGTTTTTCAGAAATTTGTTTCAATGAAGAAACTGTGGTATACACACCCAATGAAGTATTATTCAGCCTAAAAAGGAAGAAACTCCTCTCCGCTGCAGACAAAATGGATGAGATTGCAGGTCTGTATATTAAATGAAAGAAGCCAGGCACAGAATTACAAATATTTTATGTCCTCACTTCTATGTAGGAAGAAAAAAGGAAACCTTGGCCAGGTGTGGTGGCTCAGACCTGTAATCCCAGCACTCTGGGAGACGGAGTCGCACGGATCATATGAGTCCAGCAGTTCGAGACCCGCCTGGCCAACATGGTGAAACCCTGTCTCTACGGAAAACACAAACAATAAGCCGGGCGTGGTGATGCGTGCCTCTAGTCTCAGCTTCTCCGAGGGCTGAGGCCCAAGAAGCGATTGAACTTGGGAGGCGGAGATTGCAGTGAGCCTGGATTGTGCCTGTATACTCCAACCTGGACAACAAAAAGAGACTCCATCCCACACACACCTACACACAAAAGGAATCTCAGGAAGGTGGAGAGTATAAAGTTGGTTAGCAGATGCTAGGAAGAAAAAGGGTGGGATAGGGAATGAAGACAAGTGGATAATTGGGTCTCAAAATACAGAAGGAAGGAATAAGTGAGTGCTAGTGTTTGATAGTACAGTATGAAAATTTTAGTTCACAAGAATTGCTTGCATATTTCCAGATGCTTTGGTAAGAAGCTTCCTAACTTTCTCATTATGATGGTTTTTAAGCTCTTCTCTTTCTGCTCTTGAAATCATGCTGGTTTTTTTTTTTTTTGCTTTGAGATGGAGTTTCGCTCTTGTTGCCCAGACTGGAGTGTCATGGTGTAATCTTGGCTCACTGCAACCTCTGCCTCCTGGGTTCAAGCGATTCTCCTGCCTCCACCTCCGGAGTAGCTGGGATTACAGGCATGCGCCTGTAGTAGAGATGGGGGTTTCTCCCTGTCGGTCAGGCTGGTCTTCAACTCCTGACCTCTGGTGATCCGCCCACCTCGACCTCCCAAAGTGCTGGGATTACAGGCGTGAGCGACCGCGCCCGGCCCATGCTGTATGCTTATCTTTTCTCTGTTTTTGTTTTTTTTTTTTGCTATGGAGCCCAGTAAGAACTTCTCACCTATATGTTCACATGATTTTTCACATGAGTGCTAAGAAAGTTCATTGGTGAAAAAGCAGCATTTTCAAGAAAAGGTGTTGGAGAAACTTGATTTCCACATGCAGAAGAATGAAGGTGGACCCTATGTCACACCAGGTGCAAAAATTAACACAAACTGGATCAAAGACCTCACCCCAAGTGCTAAAAGTATGATATGCCTAAAAGAAAACATTGGCCACACTTTCATGACATCAAATTGGGCAATGTTCTCTGGGATATGACACCAAAAGGATAGGCAAGAGAAGTAAATTAGATGCCTTGGATTACATCTAAATGACAGACACTTTTTTGCAGCAAAAACACTGTTAACTGAATGAAAAGATAACCCATGGATTAGGAAAAATATTTGCAAAGCATATATCTGAAAAGAGGCTGATATCCACCATATATAAAGAACAGCTAGAACTAAACAACAAGAAACCCAAAGCATCCCATCAACAATGGTCAGAAGACTCGAGTAGACGTGTCCCTAAAGAAGATATCGTAATGGCCAATAAGCATCTAAAATGATGTTAAAAATCGCACATCATAGGGAAGCGCAAATCAAACCAAGAATGTGATACCACACATTAGGATGGGTATGATAAACAAACAGGGATTGGTGAGACTAGAGGGAAGTAGGAATGCTCGAATCTGATCGGAGGGAATGTAAAACCATGAAGGAACGGGGAAAATAGTATGGCGTGTACTGGAAAAATTAGAAACAGAATGATCAGATGTTCCCACAGTTGCATTTGTGGGTACCTACCAAAAAGAATTACAAGCCAGGAGTGGAAGACAGATTTGTGTACACCCATATTCATAGCAACATTATTCACAACAGCCAAAATGTGGAAGCAACCCAAGGGTTTGTGGACAGATGAATGAAAAAGCACACTGCAGTTCCTTCATACAATGGAAGACTATTCAGCCATCAAAAGGCAGGCACTTCTGGCCGGTGCAGTGGCTCACGCCTGTAATCGCAGCGTCTTGGAAGACCGAGGTGGGCGGATCACCTGAGATCAGGAATTCAAGACCAGCCTGGCCATCTTGGTGAAACCCTGTCTCTACTGAAAATGAAAGAAATTAGGTAAGCGTGGTGGCGTGAGCCTATAGTCCCAGCTACTAGAGAGGCTGAGGCACAAGAATCGCTGGAACCCGAGAAGAGGAGGCTGCAGTGAGCCCAGATTGTGCCACTGCACTCCAGCCTGTGCGACAGAGTGAGACTCCATGGAAACACAAAACAAAACAAAGTCAAATGAACAAACAAAAAACAACAACAAAAAAAGAGACAGGCACTTCTGACGCAGGCCGCAACATGGATGAACCTTGAGGACATTATCGTCAGTGAAATAAATAAATCCCAAAAGGATAAACAGGCCCAGGCTCAGTGGCTCGCACCTGTAACCCCAGCACTTAGGGAGGCTGAGCCAGGCGGATCACTTCAGGTCAGGAGTTCGAGACCAGCCTGGCCAGTATGGTGAAAGCTCGTCTCTATTAAAAATACAAAAATTAGCTGGGCGTGATAGCGCATGCCTGTAATCCCAGCTACTCGGGAGACTGAGACACAAGAATCGCTTGAACCCACGATGTGGAGGTTGCAGTCAGCCCAGACCATGCCACTGCATTCCAGCCTGGGTGACAAAGACTCTATCTCCAAAACAAAAAACTAAACACGGTATGATTCCACTTATCTATCAATTGTCTAGAGTAGTTAAATTCATAGAGTTGCAAACTAGAAAGGTGGCCCCAGGGGTGGGTGAGAGACAGGAATGGAGAGCTTGGTGAATGGGTGGAATTTCCATTTTGAAAGATAAAACTGTTCCGGAGACGATGGCGGTGATGGTTGCTAAACAATGGGAACATGCTTAATGTCATTAAACTGTGAACTGAAAAAGAATGGAAATTGTAAATGTTTTTACTGGCCGTTCTCTATGAACTAATATGTATTTATAATTTTTGATATTTATACGTGGTACATTTTCCCATAATAGAAGATGGAAATTGCAGCATTTGGATGTTTAAAAAGAAAAGAAAGAAGCGAAGAATACACACCAGCTTTCTCCTGATTAGAGGAAGAGCCCCAAAGCTTCTATAGGCACTCACTTTTCTCTTCTTCTTCTTGCAATATTATGAGGAAATCCTTAGAGGTTGGGGAACTTGGGCGACTTTGGCTAATGAGGAGCTCTGAGCCTTGAGCCCCCCAGGTCACAGAACAGTAAATAGTAGGTCTGTGCTTCCAGCCCTGCAGTGTGAGGTTGCAGTCCTGTGGACTGCACTCCCGTCACCTTTATCAGCGGTCTGATGTCTCACCCTGTCTTCTTGCCAGCCTTGAGGATGGAGTCTGAGCCTCCATGGTGCACCACGCAGGGAGGACAGTGGACATGTTCTCTGTGGTCATGGCCCAGCAGAGGGAAAGGGCAGTTCAGTGAATGTAGGCAAAAGAAAGTGGGATCATACACTTACTGTGTCTATGTAGAAAGGAAAGACATAAGAGACTCCATTTTGAAAAAGACCTGTACTTTCAATAATTGCTTTGCTGAGATGTTGTTAATCCATAGCTTTTCCCCAGTCTCTTTGAACCAACCACTTTGACCCAACCTGAAGCTCACAAAAGCATGTGTTGTATGAAATCAATGTTTAAGGGATCTAGGGCTGTGCAGGACATGCCTTGTTAACAAGATGTTTCCAAGTAGTATACTTGGTAAAAGTCATCGCCATTCTCTAGTATCAATAAACCAGGGGCAAGATACACTGTGGAAAGTCGCAGGAACTTCTGCCCTTGAAAGAGGCTTATTGTCCAAGGTTTCTCCCCATGTGATAGTCTGAAAAGTGGCCTCATGGGATTAGAAAGACCTGACCGTCCCCAAGCCCGACCCCCGTGAAGGGTCTGTGCTGAGGGGGATTAGTCAAATAGGAAAGCCTCTTGCAATTGAGAGAGAGGAAGGCCTCTGTCTCCTGCCTGCCGCTGGGAACTGAATGTATCGACATAAAACTCGATTGTACATTTGTCCAATTCTGAGATGGGAGAAAAACGGCCCTATGTTGAGAGGTGAGACGTGTTTGCAGCAATGCTGCCTTTATATTCTTACTCCACTGAGATGTTTGGGTGGAGAGAAACAGAAATCTAGCTTAAGTACACGTCCAGTCATAGTACCTTCCCTTGAACTTCATTATGACATAGATTCTATTGCTCACATGTTCGTTGCTGACCTTCCCCTTATTATCACCCTGCCCTCCTACTACATTTCTTTTTGCTAAAATAATAAAAATATTAATCAATAAAAACTGAGGGAACTCGGAGGCCGGTGCCGGTGCAGATCCTTGGTATGCTGAGCGCCGGTCCACTGGGCTCACTGTTGTTTCTCTATACTTTGTCTCTGTGTCTTATTTCTTTTCTCAGTCTCTCGTCCCACCCGACTAGAAATACCCACAGGTGTGGAGGGGGAGGCCACCCCTTCAAGTGAGTGCTGAGGGGCGGTCGGGAGCCTTGTTTGTTTCCTCATCCTCAGGACAAACAGGAGAGTGCGGTGGGTAGATGGGAGGAGACCAATATGCAACTCTCTGCTCAGCCGACTGTGGAGTTTCTGTTCTTGGTTGTGCTGGGGGTCTCAGAAATCTTATTCAAAATTTTGCTTTCCTCCCCCACTGGTTGTCCTTTTCATAGACATCTCACCCATGATAGCAGAGAATCAGTCCCTCTAAGCTATTCCCTAAGAACAACAAAGAGATTATGAAGGTGATGATGAGGATAAAGAGGATGACGACAGACACCATGGCATCATGAACCCTTACTGAGGGCTTCCTAAAGGCCAGGCTCTGAGCTCTGTGCTCTATGCAGCTTGTTTCATTTCAACTGTGTAGTCTCCACGTTATTAGTGCACATTTCAGGATGATTTTACAGACTAGAAAAGGTGCAACGGATTTTCATGTAGCTTGTACCAGATCACGAAGTCAAAAAGGGTGAAGTCCAATTTGAACCAGTCAGTCTACGTCCAGACACATGGCATTTGGCCAGTCCTCTCCCTGCATCCAACCTGCCCTCTCAAATCCTTGTCACTCAGGTCTATGCCCCTGCTCACTGTGCCCTTCCCTTTGGGGGTTCCTTGGAGACCACAGCTAGACCAGTTGGTGCCACAATCACTGTGTCATGTATAGAAAGAGCAGCTGAGATCACATCATGGATTCCAGAAAGAATTGGCACAGGATCATTCGGGACGCATCTCTCCCTTGCCCCTGTTCCTGGCTTTCCTTACAGCTCTCGAACTTCCTCAAAGGAGTCATCAATTCGGAGTTTGGCTTCCATTCTTACTGAGGAAGCTGGAAAATATTTCAAAAATGCTCCTCCGATGTGCCTGTGGTTAAGACCTCTGAGCTCTGCTTAAAACTTTTTGAAGCTGGGTGCGTGGCTCACGCCTGTAATCCCAGCCCTTTGGGAGGCTTAGGCAGGTGAATCACAAGGTCAGGAGTTCGAGACCAGCCTGGCCAACATGGTGAAACCCTGTCTTTACTAAAAATACAAAAAAAAAAAAAAAAAATTGCCAGGCATGGTGGCGTATGCCTGTAATCCCAGCTACTGGGGAGGCTGAGGCAGAAGACTCCTTTAAAGCCGAGAGACAGAGGTTGCAGTGAACCGAGATCACGTCACTGCACTCCAGCCTGGGCAGCAGAGCAAGACTCTGTCACAAAAAAATAAATAAAAATTACGAAGAAAAGTTCTTGGATGGGCTTGGCAAACTTTAGGCATTAGCTCACGTAACAGTTTGGAAGGGCATACCTTCAGTCACTTCACCCTTTAATCTCTTTGCTCAAGACTAAAGTTCTGAGAGGAAGTCTAATCGGCTAAGTTGTGTCCATGTGGGCAGTGCAGGATAAGATGCAGTGGGAGGCGGCTCCAGGGACGTCTTTGACCTCCATCATGGGGGAGCAGGTGCCTGGATTATCCACCCTAAGAAATCTGGACAAAGGAAAACGAGGTTCTCTGAGGAAGGAGACATAGAGCCCAAGGAGCTAACCAAGAGACAAGTAGTCATCCTGTCTTGTCATTTTGTTTTACACATGTGTGTACATTATCTTACACTTATCACTTTGTTTTCTTTCTCTCCTTTAATTGCACCCTGTTGCCAAAAGTTAAAATAAAATGAAAGTATTGAGATAGCTCTGTAAGTGGCTTTTGGTCAATTGCCTTTTCCTATAGTGAACAGCTGCCCAAACGATTGTCTCTGTCACTGTGCAAATTTGCAACCGTTTGCAGGATCACTCCCAATCCCCCATCACAGGGCTGTGTTGCAGCACAATTTAGTTCAGTGTTTTGCTCTCTGCAACAGGAAGGTTCTCATCCATTACAGGATGCAGTAAAAACAGGCGTACCATAAGCAACCACCTCTTTCCTCAACGATGTGATGAAAGCAAAAGCCAAGTAGCTCCATGTATCCAACTTAAAAATATAAAAATTACACCTGTGGGCTGCAGTTGGAGCTATGGCGGCGGCAGCTGTCCCTGGGCCTAACCCGAGGTGTGGACCTGGGGACTCCCCAGAAGGGCTGGATGTGGAGGCTCACGGAGCGTCGGCGGAAGACGCACAGGATTCTAAAGCTTTACAACAGCCTCTCGGAAGGGGAGGCGGTGGGACTTCCCGCGGGGCCTTTCCCGCTGGACCCTATCCATCTGAACGGGGCGCACTTCGACCCGGAAGTTTACCTAGACAAGCTGCCTAGAGAGTGCCCTCTTGCCCAGCTGATGGACAGTGAGGCGGACATGGTGCAGTAGATCCGGGCTCTAGACAGCGACATGCAAACCCTGGTCTAAGAGAACTGCTATAAGTTCATCCCAGCCACAGAAATTGACAAACAGCATAAAACTGTATGAGGAATTGCAGGAAACCCAGAATTTCCCAGATAACCTTGTAAAAGAAGAACAAAGTTGGAAGACTCACAAAAAAAATATAATATATATATACATAAATATATAAATATATACCATAAAATATAAAAATATATAAATATATATAAACATATACTATATATATGCATATATATATAAAGTTGTATTTTCGTTCTGTTGTAAATGTTTAGTAATTTCTATTGTGATTTTTCATTTAACTCCTGAAAGGATATTTTTAATTTTCCAAATGTGTGCTTGTGCTTAGCTATCTTCTTGCTGTTGACTTCTAATTTTGTTGCATTATGGTCGGGAAAATGTGGTCTGGACAATGTCAATCGTATAGTGGATTTTGTTGAGACTTCTTTATGGCCTAATATGTGGCCAGTTTTTTTGTTTTTGGCAAATTTGCCACATGTGGTTACAAGGAATGTGGATTATTTGTTTTTTTAGGAGAGTTTTTATTTTTCAATAGATAAGGTTCTCAGTGTAATTAAAATCTAGCTTTAATTAACAATATGCTAGATGTCTCAGACCTTAGGATGTTAGTCAGTGTAACAATAGACTGCTGCTGAGACGAATAAACCCTGAACTCTCAGTGGGTTGGCACCCATAGCATAGTCTGGTGCAGGGCAGGGGTTCTCCTTGGGCGCCCTTGTCCAACAGTGATTCAGAGATTCTGGAGGTTTCCATCTTTTAATTTTGCCATCTCAGAGATTATCACTGGTAGCCATATGGATAGGGAGAGAGGGAACATAGCTCACACTTGCCTTTGATAACTTTGGCCCAGAAGTGATTTCTTACATTCCTATTGGTGGGAATGCAGTCACATGGTTCCAAACTAACTGCAAGTGAGGCTGGGAAATGTAGTCTTTCTGCATGTCCAGGAAGAGGAATGGTGTGAACACAGCATTGTCTTTGACACACTAAGCATGTGCTGAAGAGTTCTTACTCTCATAGGAGGTTTGTCTGTCCTGTGTAACTTTCTCAGTTTTTGCTTAGATAGTTTCAGGCAATGTTGTTTGGTGCATTCAGCTTGATGATTATTATGTCCTCTTGGCAAAGTAGTCAAGATTCCCATCAGTTTGAATGAAAGTGTTTTACAGATAGGTCAGGAAATGTTAATACTTTAAAAGGCCCTTCTATTCCTCCGCTCTACAGATAAGATCAACAGAGTCCTACAGACAGGAAGTCATGGGTCTCACTCATGAGTGGCAGAATTGAAACCAACATGGCAGTAACTTTGCTTTCCCCCATCAGGTTGTTCTCCCTCTATCTTCACTCTGCTGATTTCTTCACTTGCTCCATACAGACCTCCCAGTGCCAACTGTATAAGTGTGTCCGGAATTGGTGGGTTCTTCATCTCACTGACTTCAAGAATGAAGCCGCAGACCCTCCTGGTGAGTGTTACAGTTCTTAAAGGGGGCGTGTCTGGAGTTTGTTCCTTCTGATGTTCACATGTGTTCAAAGTTTCCTCCTTCTGGTGCGGTTCGTGGTCTCACTGGCTCAGGAGTGAAGCTGCAGACCTTCTCAGTGAGTGTTACAGCTCATAAAGGCAGTGTGGACCCAAAGAGTGAGCAGCAACCAGATTTATTGCAAAGAGCAAAAGAACAAAGCTTCCACAGTGTGGAAGGGGACCCCAGTGGGTTGCCACTACTGGCTCTGGCAGCTTGTTTTTATTCTCTTACTTGGCCCCACCCACATCCTGCTGATTGGTCCATTTTACAGAGAGCCTGAGTGGTCTGTTTTGACAGAGTGCTGATTGGTGCGTTTACAATCCCTGAGCTAGACACAAAGACACCCCACGTCCCCACTAGATTAGCTAGATACAGAGTGTCCACACAAAGGTTTTCCAAGTCCCCACCATAGTAGCTAGATACAGAGTGTCAATTGGTGCATTCACAAACCCTGAGCTAGACAGAGGGTGCTGATTGGTGTGTTTACAAACCTTGAGCTAGATACAGAGTGCCGATTGGTGTATTTACCATCCCTTAGCTAGACATAAAGGTTCTACAAGTCCCCACCAGACTCAGGAGCCCAGCTGGCTTCACCCAGTGGATCACACACAGGAGCCGCAGATGGAGCTGCCTGCCAGTCCCTCTCCGTGCGCCCACACTCTTCATCCCTTGGGTGGTCGATGGGACTGGGGGCCGTGGAGCAGGGGGCGGTGCATGTCGGGGAGGCTCGTGCTGTACAGGAGTCCACGGAGGGGGGAGGCTAAGGAATGGTGGGCTGCAGGTCCTGAGCCCTGCCCCATGGGGAGGCAGCTAAGGCCCGGCGAGAAGTCGAGCACAGCAGCTGCTGGCCCAGGTGCTAAGCCCCTCACTGCCTGGGCCGGCAAGGCCGGCCAGCAGCTCCCAGTGCAGGGCCGCCAAGCCCATGCCCACCTGGAACTTCAGCCGACAGGCAAGCAGCATGCATAGCCCCAGTTCTGGCTCATGCCTCTCCCTCCACACCTCCCTGCAAGCTGAGGGAGCCAGCTCCAACCTTGGCCAGCCAAGACAGGGGCTCCCACCGTACAGCCGCGGGCAGAAGGACTCCTCAAGTGCCGCCAAAGTGAGAGCCCAGGCGGAGGAGGCACTGAGAGCGAGCGAGGGCTGTGAAGGCTGCCAGCATGCTGTCACCTCTCATAAGGAGTGACTAATCTGAGCTTCTCCAGAAAGTCCATTTCTGGTAGGCACTGGGAATAAGAAATCTCAGAGTATAAAAAAAAAAATCAAGTGGTAGCACTTTTGTGAATGGCTCCAAAATTAGATCCTTTATCTTTTTTTTTTCATGAAGCACAGTTGCCCAAAACACGCTTAGCCTGAGATGAAGCACATATTAGAGAAAGGTTCTCTCTACAGCATTATGTATTACTCGAATGAGCATTAAAAAGAGGAGATGGGACATGCTCTCTCTAGCTATTATTACCTGCACTATAGAGTTGACATACACAAGCTCATTATTGCATCATGTTTTATTCAACAAAATAACTTTAATGTTGAAGCTTAAATTGAATTCGCTAAAACATCTTTGTCTCCAGCATAGTGTGCCTCAAGTGTCTCCTTGGTGCCTGAATTTTCTCCAGAATTATAGTGCTGAAGCTATGGAAATGGTGAAATTATATGCAATCTGCAAAACAATGTGGCTATAAGGTGGTAATTGGCCTTCCACATAATTAAAGGAACATTTCCTCATCAGAGCTGTTCCATCAGAGACCCAAAGGCTATCGTTGTACAAATCACCCACTTAGGAAAACCTTTATTCCCAGTAGCCTCTAAAAATCTGGTTATGCAAACAGATTTGCTCATTCAGTAACATTAATGGCTTCTCATAGTTAAAAAGTCATCAATGGGTTTGACCTATAATCTGTTTCCTCCGTGACCAAGTGCCATTTTTATTTTGACAGTTAGGAGCCTTTTGACTCTTTCACAGCTGGCATGAAGGCACAGGGAGGGAAATCTCAAAAACCAACAACCTGTGTATTCCCAGACTGTTAATCAATAGAAAATCACTTCAACTGGATTAGGGTCTTGTACCTGGCAGAAACGCTCTTATGGACATTGGAATTGGATTTCTACACTTGATATGACACCTCCTTGAGTCAGATCAGATTCATGTTTGATAGACTCTTGACAAAAAATTGCTCCAGGATCTGTGCAGTAGCTAAAGCCTTTTTGTTGTTGTTGTTGTTTTAAAAGCAGCATTAAATGTTTTCATGAAGACCTTCCCAGCAGTGATTTTATTGGGAATATGGTCTTTAGCTCTGGTCCTGAATAACTCACACTGAGGAAACCTCTAACAAGTGTTTTATTGGAAGATGTCTGATGGATGGTTGGTTTTAATAACAAATCTCTTCCCTTTTTCTGTCCCCTGTGTTCTATTCTCCTTTCTCTACACATTATTCTGGGAGGATTCACCTATTCCCAAAGTCCTTTCCTCTTTATTTCCATTCCAGAGCTCTCTGTATAACTCCAGGCTGATGAATCCAACGGCCCAGTTGTTATCTCCACTTGGCTGTCTTTCTTGCATTGACCTCATCTTACCTTGCCTCTCCTGATTTCCTCTTCTGCCTGGGCTCACCACGTCAGATTCACACCACCATCCACCCAGCTTCCAAAACACCTGGGCCTCCTCCTTCATTCCTCCCTCTTTCTCAGTCAAGTTAGTCTACTGTCTCCTCTCCATCCTCACTGCCACAGCCTTGGTCCAGCCAACCATCTTGTTGAATTATATGAACATCTCTCAGCTCCTCACCCTCTCACGTCTCGATTTTTGCACATGCTCTTCCCTCTGCTGGGAATGATCTTCCATACCTCTCCTATCAATCTGGCTAGTTCCCACCATTTTCTAGTCTCCATCTGAGGAGTCTTGTGGTGGAGAAGGATTTCTCACCACCTGATAGAGATTGCATGCCCACCCACCTCCGAGCTTTTATTTATTTATTTATTTTTTGACGGATTCTCCCTCTGACCATGCAGGCTGGAGTGCAGTGGCACGATCTTGGCTCACTGCAATCTCCGCCTCCTGGGTTCAAGCAATTCTCCCACCTCAGCCGTCTGACTATCTGGAATTACAGGTACCCGCCACCACATCTGGCTAATTTTTTTGTATTTTTAGTAAAGACAGGATTTCACCATGTTGGCCAGGCTGTTTTCGAACTCCTGGCCTCAAGTGATCCACCCACCTTGGCCTCCCGAATTGCTGGGATTACAGGCATGAACAACTGCAACTGGCCAATCGGGTGCCCCTTCTATTTGCTCCCATTGCCCCCAGGCATACTGTCACCGTAACTCTTACCATTCTGAGTTGAAAATGCTTTTTTTTTTCTTTTTATTTCTCTCATTAAATGTAAAGCTCATTGAAAAGAGGACAGTGGTTGTTCACTGTTGTACTCCTAACCTTTGACTCAGTGTCCTGAGGTTGGCTCTAGAGCTGTGCACACATGTTCAGACATTGGAGCACATCTTGTCTAGCACCTCTTTTGAGGTGGCTTAGAGAAAAGTCAGTAGGTACTTCCCCAAGGATGAAACAGAAGCTTCACCTAAACCAGTTCTTCAACTTCAGCCTGCATTAGAATCCTCTGAGAGCTTGTTAAAAATACAGTCTCCTAGAGCCCACTCTTCAAGAGTCGGTGAGTTGCTTCATCATCAAAATATATACAGAATTCAGCCAGTCTTCAGCGCGAGCCTGGTCTGAGCCTCTGTGGACTCCCACCTGCAGATTCTCCCTGCTGGTCTCCTTGCTTCTGCTCTTACCTTCTTATTACCCATTCAAGTAGCCAGGGTGATCCTTTTTAAAAAAAAAATTTTAATTTGTTTGAGATGAAGTCTCACTCTGTTACCCAGGCTGGAGTGCAGTGGTGCTATCTCAGCTCGCTGCAGCTCTACATCCTGGGCTCAAGCCATCCTCCCACCTCAGCCTCCTGGGTAACTGGGACCACAGACATACACCACCACACCTGGCTAATTGTTGTATTTTTTGTAAACACACGGTCTTGCTATGTTGCCCAGGCTAGTCTTGAACTTCTGTGTGCACCCACCTCAGCCTCCTGCATTTTTAGGAGGCCTCTCTTGTAGGGATTTTGATGCAGAGGCCTGGGTGCCTCATGTCTCCTCCCATTTCTCTCTGTCTTTCTGTGTCTGTCTCTCTGTCTCTGTATCTCTCTCTCTTTCTCTTTGCCTTATAGCTGTCCTGGGGACTAGACACTGCCTTAGGCATCCGTCTGACTCCTGTTCGCTTTTACACTGAGGCTGCTTTAAGTTGCACCTTGATCTGAAGCCTTGGGCTTCTGTTCGTAATCCTTGCTTTTGTTGGAAGGGCCGTGCAGCTTCTTGACAAATTGCAAAGGTGCCCACGAGTTTCCAACTCCCCAAGAACCAAACCAGATGACAAAGATACAGCCCACAGCTGGGGAGACAGATTTCATGTCCACACGGAGACTCCAAGATGCTGAACTGAAATCCACCCTGAAACCTGTTTTCTCTCTCATTTAAGTTCAATGTCACCTGGGGGCTTGCAGGGCAGGTCTGGTGACCATTCACAGGGGAAAGATGCTTAGAAATGGCAACTGAGAATGGTGTGGTGGTTGACAGATGGCACGTCAGAGCATAGATTAACACGGAAAAAGAAACTCACCCCTTTGGGGGAGTGTGTGAGGCTGGCGGCCACACAGAGGGCTTTTCCTGCGAGCTCTTGCATAGATGCAAACAGCTAGGAGGTTTTGCTTTCTGAGCCTGAGTGGAAGCATGTTCCTGCCTGCACATTGCCGCTGTGCAGCAAATGTTTATTCCTGTTGCATTGATTAAAAGTGCTTACCAGGCCGGGCGCGGTGGCTCAAGCCTGTAATCCCAGCACTTTGGGAGGCCGAGGCAGGCAGATCACAAAATCAGGAGATAGAGACCATCCTGGCTAACACGGTGAAACACCGTCTCTACGAAAAATACAAAAAATTAGCCGGGCATGGTGGCGGGCGCCTGTAGTCCCAGCTACTTGTGAGGCTGAGGCAGGAGAATGGCATGAACCCAGGAGGCGGGGCTTGCAGTGATCGGAGATTGTGCCACTGCACTCCAGCCTGGATGACAGAGCAAGACTCCGTCTCAATAAAACAAAGTGCTTACCGAAGGGGTTTGAGGGCAGTGGTGACACTGTGAATTATGGCTTTGCCGGCTGCCAGTGGAGCCAGTCGCTCTGCACAGCCGTGCAAGGGTGTTTTGAAAAGTGGCTCAGCCGGCCAGGAGTGACTGGGTGTAACTATTGCTGCCACAACATCTTGTAGCCTGATCGGGGCCGTGTTTGCAGAACCCCTAAACCACTACACTTGTTCAGGCTTAAAAATAAGCTTACTTTTTTTTGTTTCTTTTGTTTTGTTTTATGAGATCGAGTCTTATTCTGTCACCAGGTTGGAATGCAGTGGCATGATCTCGGCCCACTGCAACCTCTGCCTCCTGCGTTCAAGTGATTCTCCTGCCTCAGGTTCCCGAGTAGCTGAAACTACAGGCGTGTGCCATCATGGCCAGCTAATTTTTGAATTTTTAGTACAGACGGGGCTTCACCATGTTGGCCAGGATGGTGTAATCTCTTGACCTCGTGATCCACCCGCCTTGGCTTCCCAGAGTGCTAGGATTACAGACATGAGCCACCGTGCCTGGTCAAACATAAACTTACTTTCTTACCTCTTCTGCTGAACTCTATTTGCTTATTTTCTCAATTTCTGCTGAACTCTATTTTGCTTCTTTTTCCTGGATAAAGCTCTTCTTTATCCAGGGGGGTGGGTAGGAGGAAATCCTTGACAGGACCAATTTGCATGACTGTTTGGAGGACTCTGGCTAGCCCCAGGAGGTGTTTGCATTTTTAAATTGGTTACTAGTGTCAGAATGTTTCATGAGTAAGAGCCCAGCCTCTATGTTGGATGCCCTGAATTTAAATCACAATATGGCCATTTTGTATATAACCAGAGGATGGATTTGGGGACCCAATGGATGTACCATGACATGAACTTGCACCAACATTCACCTGACCTCCAAAATGCCTATTCTGACTGGTAGGCCCTAGTCTCAGCCTAGTGCCAGTTCAGAGCCTGTGTCCAGTGATCCTGCACAGGTCTCATTAGTTCCTTTTCTCCTCTTCAGTCATCCTGGTAAAAGGCTGTGTATTCCCTTGGGGGCAGGCTGGGAGACAGATTGACAGTATAAATTTTTGGCAGTGGAGCCGAGTCCTTTCTGGAGGGAAGCTGGCTTCCCATTCAGACAAGGGACTCCGGGTCTGTGAACTGGCTTCTGTCTGGGAATTGACGGGGGACTGTCACTCTGTTTTTATGATTCAGATTAGACTTCCGCTCACCTGACCTAGAACTCTTCTGCAAACACAGATCCAGTAAAAATGTGGCAGGCTTCTTATCTATTTCACTTCTAGGAATGCCACGATCAGCTGGCACCATAGGTCTCTGAGAGTCAGGCTATTCTGGTTGCAGCTTTGACTCTGCTGTCTTTTATGGTAACTGCATCCACCTTGCCTTTGGGGATTGAGTGCTCTGATCACTTGGCCCCAGCCCCTGTAGTGTGTCTATGTCACTTACCCTCTTTATACCTCAGTTTCCTCCTCCATAAAATGGGCATCCTCATTGCACCCACCCCCAGGGCTGCTGTGAGGTATAGATAGATTAGCATATGGAAAGTAATAGAAGAGGGTCTCAAAGCCCATGTGTCGTTATCAGAATTATTTCGTTACAGGGGAGAGCTGGAGGAGAGAGGAAGGTGCTGAGCAGACCCACGTGCTCTCCTACCAGTGTTTCCTGAGCACCTATTATGTGCTGCCCACTGTGAGAGCTGTTAGGGTTGAAATAGGGAGCACAGCAGGGTAGGGGCTGCCATCAGGAGCTTAGTGGGGAGACCATTGTGCAACATCGTTCCAGAGGTTGGGGTGGGGAAGCTCAGGGAGCACAGGGGCCTAGGATCCTGAACAGAATCATGGAAAGGACACAGCCTCCCCAGCCTCTCCTGCCTCCTCTTCCTCCCTGGCCTCCTCTGCTTCCCTGGCCTCTCCTGCCTTCCTGGCTTCCCCTTCCACCCCGGCCTCCCCAGTCTCCCCTGTCTCTCCTGCTTTTGAGGTGGGCCAGGAGCTGCTGGTGCTCACTTAGCCTGTCCTGGACTCTGGGTGTAGCACTTCGATGTCCACAAAATACACTCGGGTTCAGCTCATCACACAACCAAGGAAGGATCTCCACACTGACACTAAGGGTTCATCCTGGGCTCATTCATCAGGGCATGCCTCCAAAATATTTCTCCATGTCTCCTCCCTTTGCCCACCTGCATTGTATCTGTGCCTCAGCCCCGGCTGGGGGCCTGCAAGGTTCCCCTATCTCCTCTGCCCCTGCACGGCTGGGTCCCAGGCAATCTGTCCGCCTACCACGCCTCTCGCCCCTTGCCCACCACGCTCCAGCCCCACAGTTCTTTTTCTGCTTCTTTCCCAGCCTCTGGGCTTTTGCACACGCTGTTCCCTCTGCCTGAACACCCTCCACTGGGCTGAGAACAACTCTCTGAGGCCTCTCACAGCTGTTGCTTCCTTTGGAACAGCCGCTGCTGTTGTCCCTCTCCCAGCTCCAAGACCTGCTGAGCCTCCTGTCTTTTTCAGTTCCCATGCCCCCAGCACTTCTCCTTGGCCTCCTTTTGACCAATTGACAATGTCCATTCTCAATGCCTTCTCACCCAGCACTGAGCCCCACTGGGTGAAGGGAATGCCTGTCATGTTCACCACAATATCCCCTCCCCCATCACCACGACTGGTCCACAGTGATGCTCAAAAAAGATCTGTTGATAGGCCATGCGAAGGTGCATTCATGTCATCCTGCAGGCGGAATTCTCCACGAGTTTTGAGCAGCCTCGGTTTTCCCACCACCACCAAACCATGGAAGACACAGGGTAAGAGCAAAGACAAGGTGGCTGTGGCCGATGTCCACCCTCTCGGGGCGTCCCTTCTCTTCTCTCCTCCTTGGGAAGGGAGACCGTCGGGGTGCAACCTGGTTGGGGCGGGGAGGAGGTGCAGGGCCTGGCCAGAGCGGACATGGCCACTGGCAGGGGACCGCGACTGCTTGGTCCAGGGCAGGTGAGCGCAGCACAGGCCAGGGCCCGGCGTGTCCGCGGTGCGCGCGAGGGGCCAGCAGAGGGCGTCAGAGAGCCACGAGCGGCCCGCGGAAGAGCCCGCGCCGGCCCCGATGCCCAGCTCAGCGCGGCGCGGACCCAACGAGCCCGCGCTCAGACGCCCCACCTCCGCCGACAGGCCACTCGCGCCGGGTCCTTCCTCTTCCCCAGGTGCAGGCCGAGCCCCCGGAGCCATGGCCAGCCCTTCGGGCAGATCTGAAGCCACTGGCAAGCCCCGAGGCAGGGATGGCGGAGGACGACGTCCCTCCCGAAGAGAAGAGGCTGCGGCTCTTGCTGGAGGGGGGAAGCGCACAGCCGGAGGACTGCGAGGACGGGGAGGACGCGCCGCAGCCAGGCAGGAAGGAGACCGGGACCCAGACAGGTGGCGACGGCAGAGGAGTAAGTGACGCGGGCGCTGGGGTCCGGGGGTGCCGGGGTCACAGGGTAGGGTCGGCGGGAGGCTCCGTGGCCGGCCCCGGGTTGAAGTTGGTAATTGAGCGGCAACTCCAGCGGGCGCGGAGTGACAGCTCGTGACGACCTCCGAGACGCCAGCTGCCCCTTCTCGGCTGTGTGGCTTCGACTTCCTAATTCTCCCACGACGTCGCTGGCCAGGAGATGCGCTGGACTCTGTGGCTAGCCAAAAGGGGAGGGGGAGCCCCGCTTCCTGGAGGCCCCTAGCATGGGAAGGGGCGGGGGTTGCTCTGGGCATCCTGTCTGGGGCATCTGTCTGGGACTCTGTCGGTGCCTCTCACCTGGCGAGGGGCCTGTGGTGGGGGTAGGGGGGAAGTCCCTGGCACCAGGCTTGGCCAAGTCCTGTTCTGCTGGGCTGCGGGCTGGCGGCGCTCGCCCAGCTCCTCACCTGTCCCGCATCTTCCTGTTTTTCTTCCCTTTCTGGTTGGGCAGCGAGAGTTGAGAGGAGGCAGATGGCTTCCATCCCAGAAATCGCTCTCCTTTTTCCGTCCCTATAGAGTGAGACAGAGAGGCAAAGTTCCTTGCATCCCCCGGGGCGCTGTCTCTGCGAGCTCCCGGTGTCCTGCACACGTGAGCCCCTGAGTCACCGGGCCTGTGTGTGTGTGGGATGGGGTTCCGTGGCCATCCTGGCCTCCTGGGGTTCACTTTCTGCTTTCCTACGCCAAGTCTTCCTGTGTGGTTTTGCTGGCCTTCCACTGGGGAGGCACGTGGGTTTGGAGGGCAGATGAGGGCCCACTGGAGAGCTGTACCCCTCAGTGAGGGCCGCCACCTTGATGGTTTTTGATGGATAATGGGGTTGACCTCTTTGTTCCTTCCACATGTTTTTATGTTTGACCATTTGCTCAGCTGAGCTTGTCTTAATAATTGGATTCGTCGTTAATGAGCCCCACATGGGAGAGAGGGCGGCCTTCATTCTGAACCCATTTAGGCAGCACTGGCAGCCCTCCTTGCCGTGGGCGGCATCAGAGCCCCCCCTGCCCAGTCTTGGGGTTGCTCCCGGATGCTGTCTGGGAGGCTTGCTCATGGTGACATCCTCATTTCCCCGTGCACGTTACCGCATTTAGAGCTTGGGTCACCTGGACACTGAAATCAGGCGAATTTTCTCTGAGATCCCGGGAGAAGGACGATAGTTCTTTGGAAGGTTTTCCAGGGCCGATGACGGAAAGGATGAGAAGGCAGAGGTCCTGGTTGGGGACACAATTACGGTGGCAGTGTAACGCCGGGAAACTTTATTGCGTGAAGTCCCTCTCACTCCCTCTACCTCCCTCTTTTACGTGGACTCTGCCAAAGACCAGGATACCAGAATGCAGTGGAGTGACCAAACGTAGTGGCACCTTGGGAATGCGAGTCTGGAGCCAGGCGGCTGGGATTTGCATCCTGGTTCTGCCCCTCCTTAGCTGGCTGACATGGCACAAGCCACTTACCCTCTCTGAGCCTTACTGTCTTCAGTGGCAAATGGATCTGTCAACAGGCCCCATTGCCTGGGGTTGTTACTGCTGAGATTAAGGGATTCTTGTCCATAGAAGCACTTAGCGTTGTGCCTGGCACATAGTGTATGGTGGATAAATGGGACTTAGGACTAACACTCATGTCTTGGTGTGTTTTTGCAGTGATATTTTGTTCTGGGGTGCATCACAAGAGACAAGGTTCTTGGCTGGGCATGGTGGCTCAAGCCAATAATCCCAGCACTTTGAGAGGCCAAAAGAGGAGGATCGCTTGAGCCCAGGAGTTTAAGACCAGCTGGGCAACATGGTGAAGCCTCATATCTACCAAAAAAAAAAAAAAAAAAAAAAAAAAAGGCCAGGTATGGTGGTGTGTGCCTGTAGTCCCAAGTACTTGGGAGGCTGAGGTGGGAGGATTGCTAGAGCCTGGAAGGTTGGGCTGCAGTGAGCTGTGATCACGCCACTGCACTCCAACCTAGGTGACAAAGTGAGACCGTTTCAAGGAAAAGAGAGAGAGAGACCCACAAGAGTCTTAAGCCAGAATCTCCATGTTAAAATGCTTTCTGGAGGCTAAAAGGATGATATGTTGATAATGAAATATTTAAAAGGCAGACACCCTACTGAATTTTTTGGTCCACAAAGGGAAATGGGAATCACATGACCTGAAGGATGATGGAGGAACTGAACAGAAACCATCCTTGTTTCCTGAATCTGAATATGGCACCCTCTTTTCACGGTGCCTCTATCTCCTCAGTCCGGCGGCCCCTCGAAAAGAAGGAATCTTGATTTTCAAACTTAAAATTTGGCCCAAAGCCCACTGCTGCCCACAATGCCCGCCAGACACATTCCTCTTCCGTTTTAGTTTCTATGGGAATACTCTCTTTGAAGAACCCATGAAGCAGTGTCAGGCTGGTGTGAGAATCAGCAGTGATTTCTTTGAGGAGGAGAGCCCGTTTCTTCACTCACAGGCCATGTCTGAGTGGATCCAGAAGAACAGAGTGCCCTTTTATGAGATTTTGTCTGCGTAGACCATTAGCTTGGTAAAAATGTCAAATCATCCTCGTTCTTTAATAGCAGATTATTTTGGACTTTTCTCTGTAAGAAGCAGCATGGGCATTCAGATGCTTTTAAGGATAAAATGTTCTTTCTCATCACCAGGCCTGGTGCTCTGGATCCATGAGGTTTTAATGTGATTGGATGTCCCTTGGAGTGGCTCCCAGGCTGTGATCTCGTGGTTGGGTGGCAAGTGGTTGCTTTATTCGGTGGTGGTTAGAGGATGTTTTAGCAGGTAAAAAGGGGACCCCAGGAGCCCGTGAGTGCCAAGTCCTGCTGCAGGGCATGTGTTTATGGTGGGGAGGCGTGGTAGTGGAGGGTGGGGGGCATTGATTTCCTGCCAATATCAGAAGTTTCACAGGCTTCTTGTGTATCCACAAACACCCACCCCATTGAGAAGGCCTAGAAAAACTGGCCCTCCCCAAGCCTTTATTGATGGCTTTTGAATGATCCCAGGGTGTGTCTGACCCATAGCTCCTCCTGGAGGGAGAGAAAAGTCTCTCCTGGGTATTTGGTTGTCAATCTCAACCACTTGCTGAGCCTTCCCCAAAACCACACACCTCGGCAGAGATTTCTGGGTTGTCAGGCAGAACCGAGCATTCAAGGGTAATAACTCACTGGAGTCCCTGAAATCCCTGATGGACGCACCAGGTAAAAGCATCCAGGGTTGAAACCAGATCAGGAAGGTTATTGTCAGCCTGGGGCTCCTGTAGAGGTGCATCCACGTTGCAAGGGTTTTCCTTCTTGCTGAGGAGAAACCTGGGTTTCTCAGCTTTGGCACAGTCACAACACTTGGGGTGAGGCCATTGGTGGTGGTGTTGGGGGGGGCGTCCTGTGTATTGTAGGATGGTTAGCAGCATCTGTGGTCTCCATCCTCTAGGTACCATTCTACCCTCCCAGCTATGGCTACCCCAGATGTCTCCAGATGGTTTCAAATGCTGTGGGGCAAGGGAGTGGTACGTGAGCAAAACCACTCCAGTTGAGAGCCATTGGTCTACACTTGTGGAAATGTTTGAGGGTGAGAGTGTCGAGCTTGGGTTCCTGCTGTACCCTTTATGAGCAATGAGGTCTTGGAAAATTAATAGTACTCCAGGGGCTTCAATTTTCTCATCTATAAAATGGAGATAAATGAGATACACTTTAATAGGAAGGTTATATGGGATTTACTGAGATAATAAGACTGTACATGGAAAATACTGGGCATAGCATTTATTTATTTTTATTTTTTTTAAGACAGGGTCTTACCTTGTTGCCCAGGCTGGAGTGCAGTGGCATGATCTCCACTCACTGCAACCTCCACCTCCTGGGCTCAAGTGATTCTCCTGCCTCAGCCTCCAGAGTAGCTGGGATTACAGTTGCCCACCACCACACCCAGCTAATTTTTGTATTTTTAGTAGAGATGGGTTTTCACCCTGTTGGGCAGGCTGATCTCAAACTTCTGACTGAAGGTGATCCGCCTGCCTCAGCCTCCCAAGGTGCTGAGATCACAGGTGTGAGCCACCACACTGGGCTGGGCATAGCATTGTAACACAGACAAAGCACGAAATACTTGGGCTATATCTTTCTACATTTGTCTTGTCTAGACTCCATCCTCCATCCCGTCATGCACTGGTGTGGTGCAGACCAGAATATCCCCCACCTAGACTGCAGAGTGGATTTGGGTGGCATCTTGGCTTTCTGCACAAGACTTGCCTGTTCCCCACCACATCCCCCTGGTTCTCAGGGTCCAGGATTCCAGGAGGCTGGGATGTGGGCAGACAGGTCAGGTGGCCCACCCAGTTCACTCCCACGCTGGGGACCTGCAGAGCTAGCTCCCTGAGACAGGGTGTTTGGACCAACATCTGGGTTTCTGGATTTCCATGTGAGCACAGCTGGACTACACAGGCTGAAGCTCTCTCTGCGGAGATATAGATATTTCCCTGACGATGATCTTTCTAGCTGACATGAAGACATGGCCACCTGCTGGAACGTGTTGTGTCTGCTGTGGCGGTCTTGTAATTTGTGAGGCAGGCTCCTGAGGAATGCAGTGCATAAGTGGGAAATGGTAGGAAGTTCTCCCATCCCCGCCTGGCTGAAAGTGCTGCCTGCGTAGGTTGGTGGATGGTCCTTTGAGCAGGAAGAAGACACGGAGCACATTCCTGTTAGCTACGACCGAGAGGGGCAGGTTACACACTGGACATTTCAAGCCACTGCAGTGAAGCAAGTCTTACTGTGCTGGGATTACTTGTGGAGTGGGGGCTGTGTTGTTGCCCTGAGCTTTAATTATTTCAGGAATATTTAACCGCAGGGCCAGCAGGCTGGATCTTGATATGTGTTTCTCAGTTGGAAAGATTTTGGACCATAGAGAAATGTCTTCTCAATTCTTTTAATTTCATTAAGGTGGTCATTTTTCTTCTTGTGGCCTCTGGAATGTGACACAGAACTCAAGGGACAGGAAGGAGATGAGTTGGAGGCTGGGGCAGCGGTCCCTGCCAGGGATGCTGGTGACTCACGTGACGGTGTTGATGTGTGGAGTCCGGTGCCTGGTTTGGGGAATGTTGGTGGGATATGTTCCAAAGGACTGACGGACCTATCAGGTACTGGAGGTGGATGGTCAAGTCTGATCTCAGGGCTGACAGTGTAAGGAAGGACTGGAAGTTGGCGTTGGACTCATTGGCTGAGGTTGCTGGGGACTCGGGGGCAATGTATGCCAGGACAGATGGGTCTGGGGCTAGGAAGGCAGGTTTGGGCTGGAGACCTGAGCTTGGGAGGCATCCCAGGTAGACAGTGGTTGAGGCTGTGGAAATGACCGCGATTGCCTGGGATGAGAGTGGAGACAGACAAGATGGGGGTTTTGCTTTAAGCCTGGGGAGCCCACCTCCCAGGTTCAAGCGATTCTCCTGCCTCAGCCTCCCAAGTAGCTGGGAATGTAGGTGCGTGCCACCATGCCTGACTAACTTTTGTATTTTTAGTAGAGATGAGGTTTGGCCAGGCTGGTCTCAAACTCCTGACCTCAAGTGATCGGCCCACCTTGGCCTCCCAAAGTGCTGGATTACAGGCATGAGCCACCATGCCTGACCATTTTTAAATATTAATTTTTATGCAATATATTCAAAACACATTTTACTGTACATTGGAAAAGTCAATCATGATTTGAAAACTTTATCAAAATCCAATCAAATATCAATTAACCATTTAATTGTGGATAAGCAAGGAGACTATTTTGACCAAAACATGTTAGAACAATTACCACTTATAGAATCTGTGTTTTAATGTTTTAATTGAATTAAACAATCTTTTACATTCTGTCCAGGCGCAGTGGCTCACACCTGTAATCCCAGCACTTTGGGAGACCGAGGCTGGAGGATCACCTAAGGTCAGGAGTTCGAGACCAGCCTGGTCAACATGGCAGAACTGTCTCTACTAAAAATACAGAAATTAGCCAGGTGTGATGGCACACTCCTGTAATCCCAGCTACTTGGGAGGCTGAGGCAGGAGAATCGTTTGCACCTGGGAGACAGAGGTTGCAGTCAGCCGAGATCGCACCACTGTACTTCAGCCAGCCTGGGTTACAGAGCGAGACTCTGTTTCAAAAATAAATAAATAAATAAAATAGAATTCTGAATTTAATTTTTAATAATTATTTTTGTAAAGAGAATGTCTTGTTTTTTGGAGTTGTTTAATTTATTGAATTGGCAAAAATTGTGTATAAAATGGTATACAACATGATGTGATTGAAGTATGTATACATTATGAAATGGCTAAATCAAGCTAAATAACATATCACCTCCCAGAATTATTTTTTTGTAGTGAGAACACTTAAACAATCTACTCTCTTAGTGATTTCCAAGTGTATGATATGTTGTTATTAACTATAGGTAACATGTTGTCCCATGGACCTCCTGCACTTATTCTTCTTCTCTAAAAATGATATTCTGTGTCCTTTGGCATCTGCCCACTTCCCCACCCTGGCAACCATCATTCTACTCTGCTTCTGTGAATTCATCTTTTTTCTTTTCTTTTTCTTTCTTTCTTTCTTTTTTTTTTTTTTGAGAAAATCTCATTCTGTTGCCCAGGCTGTAGTGAAGGGGTATGATCTTGGCTCACTGCAGCCTTGACCTGCCAAGCTCCATCAATCCTCCCACCTCGGCCTCCTGAGTATCTGGGAGTACAGGCATGCACCACCACGCTCCACTAATTTTTGTAATTTTTTGTAGAAATGGGGTCTTGCTATGTTATGCAGGCTGGTCTCGAACTCCTGTGCTCAAGCAATCTGCCGGCCTCAGCCTCCCAAAGTGCTGGGATTATAGGCATGAGCCACCACGCCTGGCTGAGTTCAACTTTTTTAGATTTCACATATAAGTGAGATCATGTGGTATTTGTCGTTTTGTGCCTGGCTTATTTCACTTAACATAATATCCTCCAGGCTCATCCATGTTTTCTCAAATGGCAGGATTTCCTTCGTTTTAAAGGCTGAATAGTATTCCATTGTGTACATACACCACATTGTTGCTAGAAGTGTAATGGAGGCCAGTTGGAGGAGGAGGGGGAGAAGATTCACTCTAAGTCTAGATGCTCCAGCACCCACCCAGGATGTGTGCAAGGAAGTGCAGGATGCTCCTGGTCTTGCAAACTGTGGTTTGTGGGACTCCAAAGCCCCTATCCTTCCACAGTGCTTTCCGTCCTGTTATCACATTTCCTTGGAAGAGAACCCAGCCTTGGTGGAGAGCCCTGCTCTGGCTTTGTCCCTTGGCATGAGATGGCAAAGGATGGTGCTGCTGGGAGACCCTTACGTCTGCACACTGGGGGCTGCTTGCCTTCTCCATTCCTCCTTCAAGTATCTGAGTAGCTCCTGTGTGCCAGCTGCTGGTCTACAAGATGGATGGGTCCTTGGAGATCACGCTGTAGCAGAGGAGGCAGGCTGTAGCCCACACGCCACAACCAGCCCCCTGCCTGTTGACACATATAAAGTTTTATTGGAACACAGCCACACCCATTTCAGTGCATATTGTCTGTGGCTGCTTTCCTGCTACAATGGAGAGTTGAATAGTTGGGACAGAGACCTATGGCCTGCAAAGCTGAACTATTTACCATCTGGCCTTGAAGAGAAATGAAAAAATGCTGATCCTTGTACCCCGACAGTCTTAGGTTAAGAGGACTTTGTTGTACCACCCTGACGTCCCAGGCGGCCATGAGTCCAGCCATCCTTGAAATGTACACAGGTCTGGGCTAGGGTTGCAGCAGGTGAGTCCCAATTTTGCAGGTCTTTGGTATCAGGGGCACAACCCAGGATTTTGGGTGGGGTTTCCTCATCACTGTGGCTGGGCACTGGGCTAGTGTGCTTTCTGATTTTTGTATGGGGAAGAGAAAGGAGGGAGGAAATGGCAACTTGTTGCCCTGTTCTAACATTTTCCTAAGATGGGTCTCCAGGCAAGGGCTTGGGATCTCACCTTGCACAGCTTACAAAACCCAGTGAGGCCGGCTGTCTTGGCGCTGCCACTCTGAGGGACGGAGACCCTAAATGACTAGGAAGGGAGATAAAAGAATGGTTTCTGCAAGCTCAAGAAGTGGCGTTATTGAAATTAACATTTCCCCCAAGTTTTACAATGTCTAGGCATGCATATTTAAGTGTCTGCCTCAAAAGTTCATGCTAATAACGAGATGGTGCATTTAATTTCCTTTTTTTGTTCTCTGAACAACATGCAGCTTCCTGCACAGCCCTCCTTGCAGGCAACTGCACTGAGGTGACAGTCCTCCTGACTGCCAGCACAGATCCCCAGGGCCTCTGAGGGCCCCGTATTCTGGGGGCAGCCTTTCCCCCTTCTATTTGGCCCCAGCGGGAAGGGGGCAGGTTACCCACAGCCCAGCACAGGGCTCCTGCCTTGGCTTATCTAAGAAGTCTGGCACCCTCTGACCCTCTAGACCTCACCAGCTGAGTATCAAAGCCCCGCGGCAGAAGCCAGGGCCAGGGGGCATTGGGGGGTGGTTTGAGAGTGCAGCTCTGTAGGGGAGCAGGACGGGCCCAGGAAAAGCTGCTCAGTGGAGACTGCAAAGAGATGGCAGAGTTAGAACAAGAGGGCTGGGCATGGTGGCTCACACCTATAATCCCAGCACTTTGGGAAGCCGAGATAGGGGGATAACCTGAGGCCAGGAATTTGAGACCAGCCTGGCCAACATGGTGAAAACCTGTCTGTACTAAAAATACAATAATTAGCTGGACGTGGTGACACCTATAATCCCAGCTACTTGGGAAGCTGAGCGAGGAGAATTGCTTGAACCCAGAAGATGGAGGTTGTAGTGGGCTGAGATTGTGCCACTGCACTCCAGCCTGGGAAGCAGAGCAAGATTCCATCTCAAAAAAAAAAAAAAAAAAAAAAAAAGTCAGGACAGGAGGAGGGAAGAGAAGGGAGCTGTGGGGCAGCAGCCAGGACCTTAAAGGCACAGAAGAGGAAGCTTGGATTTCCAATTCCAAAGGACATGAAGTCACACACCTTTATTTAACCTGCTCCTGGTGAGGCTGGGCTTTGTGTATTTTCCTTGTTTTCATTTTCCTTGTGTTCAGGCTGTTGTAGAAACAGGTACACGGGCCCAGTGTGGCGCCCTGTTCTAGTTGCCTTCAGGAAGCATGGGGTGCCCTGGTTTCCTTGGCTTCGTGTCCCCCTTTCCTCCTGCCACCCCTGACTGTGCACCCTACCTTGTCCCTCAGACCATCCTCCTGGAGGGGCCTCGCCAGGGCCTGTGTCCTTGCTAGTCTTTGGGGAGGAAGACTCTGGCTTGAAAGCCTGTCGGCTTAAGTTGCAAGGTGTAGGTGCCTGGGAGGGGATGGGCACGGCCCTCTTGACTGATCCATTCATGTTTTTCTTTTTTGACTCTGTTCTATGTTGTCCTGATGGAGGGGTAAGCCCCTGCCTTCTGCCTTTCCTGCCTTGGACTCTTGCAATTGGGCCAGATGAGAGGGTCCATGTGGTCTGAGAATTCAAGCAATGCAGGCCAGGCATGGTGGCTCACACCTGTAATCCCAGCACTTTTGGAGGCCAAGGCGGGTGGGCCAGGAGTTCGAGACCAGCTTGGCCAACATAGTGAAACCCTGTCTCTACAAAAAAAATACAAAAGTTAGCGGGGCTTGGTGGTGCATGCCTGTAATCCTAGTTATTTGGGAGGCTGAGGCAAGAGAATCACTGGAACCCAGAAGAAGCAGGTTGCAGTGAGGAGGAGGTTGCAGTGAGGAGGAGGTTGCAGTGAGCCGAGATTGTGTCCTTGGACTCCAGCCTGGGTGATAGAGCGAGACTATGTCTCCAAAAAAAAAAATATATATATATATATATATATATAGAAAACAAAAAACAAAACTTCCTCTTGATTTGCTTTTCTGGATCTTGCTTCTCAGAGGTAACACCGGGAAGGGTTGGGGTATACCTCTCCACAGCTTTTTCTTTGATTTCTTTTTGTTTTTTATTCTAAGTTCTGAGATACACGTGCAGAATGTGCAGGTTTGTTACACAGGTGTACCTGTGCCATGGTGGTTTACTGCACCTACTAACCCATCGTCTAGGTTTTAAGCCCCGCATGCATTAGGTATTTGTCCTAACGCTCTCCCTCCCCTTGTACCCCACCCCCGACAGGCCCCGGTGTATGATGCTCCCCTCACTGTGTCCGTGTGTTCTCGTTGTACAGCTCCTGCTTATGAGTGAGAACACGCAGAGTTTGGTTTTCTGTTCCCGTCCACACCTTTTTCCTCTGTGCACGCAAGCACATGTATTTGCACATAAGTGTTTATTGTAACCTTTTTAAAAAATGAAAATGGAATAATGCTATATTTATTCTTTGGAGAAGCCTGCTTTTCAGGCAGCATGTCTTTGACATTGTCTCACGTTGGAACCTGGGTACCACCTTCTTCTCCTAGCAGTTATTCTGACGTGTGGATGCACCATGCTTCGTTTAACCAGCCCTGCACCGATACGTCTTTGGGTGGTTTCTGCCTTTTCCCAGTCACAGATGGTGTTCTGATGAATTTCCTTGCACACATCACTTGGTGCTCTGTGCCTGCATTTCTGTGAGATGTTCCTGGAGGTGGGCTGTCTAGGTCAGAGGGTGATCTGTGCTTGATTTGCATCCTGTGCAAAATTCCATCCAGTCATCCAGCTCCCCAAGGGCTCACATGGTACTGTCCTCTGTAGACATCATCTTCTGCAGATGATGGCACGACCGCCCCTCTTTCTTTTACTCACACCAGTCTGCACCCTGGTGTCCTGGGGGGGGGGTCCAGCCCCTACCAGCTTGTCTGCCCCCACACCACAGTGCCCCCAGCCCCTGCTAACAGGGACTCTGGCTTCTGAGCTCTGGCAGACTGCTTCACTCTGGAGAAGTGTGCTTTCTCAAACATTCCTGGCAATGTTACTGCAAATCGTGAGGCCTGCGTTTGCCTTCTTCAGGCCTCAGTTTTCTCATAAGTAAAATGGGGATAATGTGATGCTACTGTCTGCAACCTAGAGCTGACATGAGGGTTCAGTGAGATCACTGTTGAGAGCACGTTCACAGCGCCGGCCTTGTGCGCAGTCAGCACGTGTGGGGCAGGGCTGTTGCTGATACGTGGTTGACTGTCATTGCTAGACTGTGGCTTTACCAGGGGCATTGTCTTTAGTGCCGAGCCCAGAGCCACCCTTAGTACCTGCTGTGTTTATAGAGTGATTGAGTGTCAGGGTCAGAGACTGGGGCAATGGCAGCAGAAACAGAGGAAAGAAGTGGGGCTTCTAATAGTTCCTGCACCAGTGGCCCTTGAGATGGAGCCTTCTTGCCAAGGTCTGGGGCTCTGCTGTGTGTTCTAGGCCCGAGACTGGAAGCTAGGCCTGGCTACATTCCTAGCTGAGCTGGGGAAGTGCAGATCAGCATCCTGCTTCATTAGGACACCTCCAAGCCCAGCTTAGACGTGGATTCCAGGTGATCCCTGTTTACTCTGAGCTCAGACAGAGGACAGGGAAGTGTTCAAGGGTGGGGACCCTCATCACAGCCCTTGAGTCTGTAAGGCATATGGGTTTGTGCACGCGTGTGAGCACGGCCGTGGCTTCTCTGTGAGTTTCAAGCTCGAGGTTGTTTTTATGCAGGGTTAGGCTTGCCAGGTAAAATATAGGAGGTCCAATTAAACTTGAATTTCTCATTAACCTTTTTTTTTTTTTTTTTTTGGTGCAAATATATCCCATGCAATATTTGGGACCTGCTTACCCCAAAAAATGATTTGTTGTTTATCTGAAATTCAAACTAAACTGGCATCCTGTCTTTTCACTTGCTATGTATGAGAGTTTTGTGTGGGGGTTATCAGTGTGCATTTGTGAGTTCCCATGTGAAGGACTCTCTCCAAGTGTCTGTAGGTGCCAGGATGGAGATGGACATAGAAGGTCCTCTTGTGCTGCTTTAGTGGCACCTAGATGCTGTGGGGTTGGACACTTCAGCCCCAGGGACCTGGGCAGCACTGTCCAGCACGTGCCTGCTCCTGTCTTCTCCATGGGGGCTGACTTCCCTGCCATCTCTCTCCAAATACGGTGGCAAGAGCTATCCCATCCGCCCCCATCTGGAGCTCAGTGTCCCAGCCAGACAAGAGGGCAAACAGTGTGCAGAGGGTTGCAAAGCTTTCCCCAGCTCCTTCTGCAAGGGGCCTGCAGATGAAAGGGAAGCCCTCATCCTCACCGCCTCCCCCTTCCAGAAAACCCAGGCAACAGCCACCTCTGAATGCTGCTTTAGAAGCTTCTCCCTCCTGGTGATTAAACCACCCCAAACAATAAAGCACTGCATTTCCACCATAGGCTTGTTCACATGCACGCAGCCAGTTGTCTTGCATCCACCCGTGTGCCTGATTCATCAGGGTGAGGGGTTCTCCTCTGAGGTGCTTGCAAAGAGCTGCTTAATTTTCATGTGAAAGACTGTCTGTAGAAACCAGGCCCAGCTTTGGAAGAAAGCCCTTTCTCCCCCTTTAGCAAATTCGGTGTCTTTTTTTTTTCTTTTTTGAGACGGAGTTTCACTTTTGTTGCCCAGGCTGGTGTGCAGTGGTGCAATCTCAGTTAACTGCAGTCTCTGCCTCCTGGGTTCAAGCGATTCTCCTGCCTCAGCCTCCTGAGTAGCTGGGACTACAGGCACCCACAACCACACCCAGCTAATTTTTTTTTGTATTTTTAGTAGAGATGGAGTTTCACCATGTTGGCCAGGTTGGTCTTGAACCCCTGACCTCAGGTGATCCACCTCGGCCTCCCAAAGTGCTGGGATTACAGGCATGAGCCACCACGCCTGGCTGGAATTCTGTGTCATTCTGGATACTTATCATGACTTCAAGCATCCAGGACTCTGTCCTGGGTATCCTGAGCCTGAGTTTGTATGTGTGTCCAGCTGGCTTGGAGGTTGTCTACAGGCAGGTTGAACTTGGCCTCTGAGTGCATGGCAGCCTCATGTGGGAAATACCACCAAGGAGCCTCATGGTGTGCTTTTAGGAGATAGTTTCTATTTAGTCATTGCTGAATCTGTTACAGACAGGGTCTCGATTTCTTGCAAGTCCTGTATGAGGTCGGTGCTGTGATTATCCACATTTTCACTTGCTCTCTCTGGCCTCTTTCAGGCTCTTGCACTTCCTTTGTTCTTTTCCTGCCACAGGGTCTTTGCACATCCTGCTCTTTCTGCCTGGAAAAATTTTCCCTCTCCCTGCTTCTTCACCTGGTCACGGTCTCATCTGACAGTGGAGTCACTACATCCTCAGGGACGTCTGGCCACACTGACTCAGTCACAGCAACCCCCTGTTATCTGCTTTCATGACACCAGGTGCCTCTCTGTGGTAGCCACTATCTCAGCTACGGCTTCCTATTTCTCTGCATGTCATCCTTCCCCTTCAAGACTGTGGTCACCATAAGGGCCAGGGCCATGCCTGTTCTGATTCTCATTTGTGTCTCTGGTGTTTAGTATATGCTTACCTAGAATTTGATTAATGAATGACAACATACCCTTTTTACAGATGAGAAAGTTGAGGTTCGGAAACATTATGTAACTTGCTTGGTATTAGATAGGGATGGTTTGTAGCCATCTGGCCGGTCGCTGGGTGCACACTCTTAACCACTTCACTATGGTTCTTCTCTCATGGTAGTTCTCCAACAGCAGGAGTGAGAGACAACTTTAGGACAGGTGTAACCAGAATCCCAGGGGTTATCCTAGAAGGTGGTGTCAGGAACATACTTGCCTATGGGCCTTCTTACTGTATTGCATAAAATACCCAGTTTTTCTGACTCACCCTTAGTAAAGACCTTAGCAATATTTGAAGCACAGTTGTCAGTAGGAAAGGGTGGATGTTTATACTTTTTTAAAAAGGAGTCTATATCATATTTATCTTGTGGTCTGCCATGCTCCCCGCTCTTCTTCAGCTTCAGTTATGCAAAATTCACACTTGTTCTCTTGACTGCCTCTCTCTTACCTGTTCAGTTTATTTTCTGTGTTCGAGATTGCTTAGAATTTTTCCCCGTTACTATGGTCTGCTTCCCAACTGCATCCCCCACCCAGCTTGTTCTGGATTTTGTCAACAACAGTTCCAGCGTTTAGTGAGGGCTGGATTGAAGGAAAGCCTTGGAAAAGGCTGTGTGATGAAAGTTGAAGACAATTAATGGGCAGGCAGTCATCAGGGTTAATTCAAAGGCTGGAAGAAGGGCTGACCTGGAGGACTGGAAATGTCTTTGAGCTGAAGGTCATGTGCAGGTGGAATGAAGAGGGTGAGCCTTTTGGGGTGAACTGCAAGTATTTGATAATATCCCTGTCCCCATGGTTGAGGAAGTCTTGATAAGCATCCTTAATGTGATGGAGGGATTAAGGAACCCCTGGTTCTACCTGCCCAGCACGGCAGTAATATGACAGAGCCAAGTTATTGATTATTGGTTGCCCAGCTGTCATCAGCTCAACATCTTCTGTTAGTTATAGCTGCAATTTGCATTAGTTATCAATGCCAGTTTTGACTTTCCTAGTCAATAAAGTGTTCTGAGAGTGGTGACTAAGGCTGAGCACTACCCATAATCATGAGTATTACAGAGGCAAGCCCCCTTGCCCACCTACCTGCAGGTGATAAGACACCCTAGGGAAATCACTCAATTCTTTGGAGGACCCTAAATAAATGCCCAAGCCTATCTGTTCATCTGTCCATCCATCCATCCACCCTTCCTTCCTTCCATCTGTCCATCCATCCATCCAGACATGCATCCATCGAACCACCCACCCATCTCTTTACCCACCCACCCATCTATCCATACAACCCACTCTCTTATACACCCAGCTATCATCCACCTACCCACCCACCAACCCATCTATCCATCCGCTCACCCATGCATCTATCCACCCGTTCACTCAACTAAGCATCTATCCAGCCACCCATCCATCCATTTATCCCTCCAACCCCTCACCCACTCATCCATTTCTCCACCCACTCAGCCATCCCTTCACTGACTCAACCATCCATTCATTCGTCCACCTGCCCGCCCACCCATTATCCACCCATCCACCTATGTATCCATCCATCTGTTGTCCTTCTGTTCATTTATTCCACAAAGACTCCTTAACCACCTGCTAGATTCTGGGGAGGTACCTGCTCTAGTAATTGAGAACATGATCTCTGGAATATGATTCCCTGGGCTCAAACTGAGCTGCCTCCTAGCTAGCTGCTTGGGTAAGTTATAGAAACTGTGCTTTGACTTTCTTATCTGAAAATTGGCTCTTAATAGCTTCTACTTTTGCAGATATAGTGAGGATTAAATAAGATGTCACATTAAAAGTGCGTCATCAGCACTTAACAGAGTTTAGGTTTTACCATTCATTATTATTCTTGGCAGATGCTGCAGATAACGTGGAGAGCATACGAAAGACACGTGTTTGAACAAATAGTGACATACAGGTGCTAAGTTCTGCAGTAGGGGAAGGTCAGACAGCCATGGAGAGGGCCTGGCCCAATCCTGGAGCCTCAGAAAAATGTTCCCCCTTGAATTCCTGTTTTAGCTGAGACTTGTGGGCTGGGTAGTAGTTGGAGATCCCAGACAGGATGTGACCGAGTTAGCCAAGGAAAAATTGGGTCCTGGCACCCATGGCAGAATTGATTGATCAGTTCTTCTGTCTCCTGTGTTTGGAAGTCCACTAGGTCTGGGAATGTCAAGTTGGGGGAGGGCGCTGACAATGATCATGACCTTCACCTGTCCTCACATGTCCTCTGTGTATCTGCAAAACCTCTGCCTCAGTCTCCTCTTTTGGAAAGTGGGATTGGAAACCACATCTGCTTCTCTCCCAGGACTGCTAGGAAGACAAGATTAGATGGCAGGTGAGAGCTCCTTGAAAATAAAAACATTCTACTATTTGAATGCAAAGTGTTCTTCTTTGCCTGTGATGTTTCCTAATCTGTGAAATCATACTGGACCTCGAAGCTGTCTATTAAAAAAATAGCAAAGTGGCTGGGCATGGTGGCTCATGCCTATAGTAGTTCTAGCACTTTGAGAGGCTGAGGGGGTGGTGGATCATTTGAGGCCAGGAGTTCGATACCAGCCTGACCAATATGTGAAACCCCATCTCTACTAAAAATACAAAAATTAGCCAGGTGTGGTGGCATCTGCCTGTAGTCCCAGCTACTCGGGAGGCTGAGGCACAAGAATCATTTGAGCTCAGGAGGCAGAGGTTGCAGTGAGCCAAAATTGCACCACTGCACTCCAGCCTGGGCAACAGAGTGAGGCTCTGTCTGAAACAAGAAAAAAAAAAAAGCAAAGTTAACACTTCCTCCATCTCTCCCCTGGAGGAGGCAATTTGTCAAAGATTGTTTTTGGATTTTACACACAGGGAAATCTAAGGAAGGTGTGGAAACCAGACCAGGACTCCAGACTCTCGTCTCCCTGTTTACAGGGTCTTAAATGGGGGAGCCACTTTGGGTTCTTTCCACAAGATTGCTTTGTTAAAAAAACAAGAAGCAAACAAACAAACAAAAAACTCAAAAAAAAACAGCCCTGACCTAAATATTCACAAGGGACCTTAGGCAATATCTGCAAACAAAAGTGAGTGATGAGTGGAATCTGTCGTCTTTACAACTAAGACAGCTCCAGAGTTGAAGCAAGTGGAAATATCTCTAGAGACAGAGATTTGGGCAGGTTTTGCCAGTTACAAGCTATGAGAACCTGGTCAGGTTTACCTCTCTGAGCTTCTGTGACCTTGTAAAATAGGCTGCATTGCGCTAAACTTGCAGGAGGAATCCCAGCATCCTCCTGTGCACAATGCTGGTGCACAAGATTTTCCAGGTGGGTGTGGTTGAAGGCAGGGAAGAACGCGTTTACTAGCACATTACAAGAAGGTGACTGTAAAGTCCAGGGTGCGCAGGAAGGTAAAGCAAGAAGGAGACATGAGGTTGTGAAGAGAAGTTTAGAGGGATGAGGAGGCAGGAGAGGTGAACAGTTGCAGGATTTAGCTAGAGTGGTGATCTTAGATCTTGGGGCCACAGAGCTTTCCAATGATGATGAAGATCAAAGGACATTTGAATCAAGCTATAAAGAGCCACTGTTTGATGTTGGGATGTAAGGATGCTGCAGGTGGATGTCAGTGCATTGATGGTGAGAATG
Organism: Pan paniscus; assembly: GCF_029289425.2. Classification (NCBI taxonomy): domain Eukaryota; kingdom Metazoa; phylum Chordata; class Mammalia; order Primates; family Hominidae; genus Pan; species Pan paniscus. Next base: position 22,351,552 of record NC_073256.2, read on the forward strand.
TGGTCACCCTCCCTGCTGGGTCTTTGCTAAGGAGAGTGTGCTCTGTTCTTGGGCTGTTTTCATCACCTGATTAGAGCAGTGGTCCCCAAATGGTGTTCTTTGGACCATCTGTATAAAATATTCATAGGTCAAGGATAAAATGGAAAAACAGAGACAATGTCACAGAAATGTGCCCATTGTTGAAAGACCACCAGCTGTCCTTTTTGGAGGATTGTTCTTTATTCTAAAAATGTGTATATTCTATTCTATTACAACATTTTTTATTTGTATTTTTTTCTCCTTTATGAAATGCCATGGGGTAGAAATTTGTAATGTATCCAGTTCTCGTGTCTCCATGCATTGCAATGTGGTGGGGGAGGGGGTGTGGCTAGTACTGGCCAACAGGCTGGGGGCAGAGGTGCAATGTGAGACTTCTGGCCTGGAGCATTTAATTCTTAGTACAAGGCTCTCTAGCATTCTTCTCCCTCTGTTTCCTGCTTGGTGATACTCGAGGTAATGCAACCCCCATTAGCCTTAGTCTTAGGGCAAGTTTGATGGAAAACAGAGCACCCCACACTTCCCTGCCAATGTAGCATGAGTGAGAAAAACAACTTCTGATGTTTGAAGTTACCAAGATTTAGGAGTTGTTATTGCAGCAAAACCTCACCTATTCTGACCAATCATGGTGGAATTTCTGTGTGTGTGTGTGTGTGTGCGCGCGCGCGTGTGTGTGTGTGTGTGTAACTGGTAGTTTAAAGAAGTTCCTTCTTACCAAAAAGAAAAAAAAAATAACAACCTTATGTTGGTTCTCAAATTTAAAAAAATGTTTTTACTTGTTTGTAAAATAGAAAAATCTGAGAATCTGTAGCTTAGAGAACTACAGTGTGGGATGTCTGTAAAGACCAGGTTATTTTATCAGCTCCTAACAACACTTTATAGAAGCTTAGCCAAGACTTGGATTATTTCAGTCTTTCCCATTCCACATTCCATGGACTCTTGAAGAGACATTGATGAAACAGTTCAGCCATGAACCACCCTAACTCAATCCTAGTGGCAGAATCCCTCTTTTACTGCAGAATGAGCTTCTTGCTACAGTGATACTTGAACCCCTTAGATATATTCTGTACTAATTATGTGAAAACATGACCAATGCTTTTGCTTTGTTGTCCCCCAAATTAAACACCTTAATCATGAGAACCCAGATAATTGGATTTAGTGTGACTGATTCCCAACTTTCAGTAACAGCATAATTAGATTATATTTTTCTCCAGTTCAAATAAAAGAAAATTGACAATAAAATGCTGATCAGTATGTATAGCTCAGGAGGTAGAGCCTGCCTTGAGATACAGAAGTGATTGTTTTTTTTTAGATCTATATTCTTGAGTAAAGAAAAAATCCATCTCTCTTTCCTAGAGGGGAAGACTTTCAGAGCTGGGCTTGGCAACAGCCTATCAGAGGCTGAATTAAACCAATAGATACCTCCCTGGAGTGAATAGTGCATTTCTCCTGTTCGGAGGACTGTGCTTTTGTGGTAGAGTTTGCTTACTGTCTTGGTCTCCGGATGTGTGTATCTGTGGATGGATGTCTGCATGTAAATGGCAGTGTATACCTGTGTGGGTGTGTACAAAATTCCCATGTGAATCTCAGCTTTGTGGGGATCTCCAGGTCTTGAGCCCAGCAGATGCCATTTAAAGAAAAATCACTTGAAAATGAGACAGAAAGAATGGAAACTAAATCCTAGCTCTAAAGGCACCAGGCTGACTAAAAAAAAAAAACTCTGGATTTTCTTTGTTTTGGACTCTACCTGCCTCCAAATGACATTTCTGTTTCCTATGCAATGATCAGAATGAAAGAGATCCTGAGCACGAAAGAGCAGATACTGTGTGATTCTGTGGATGTCAGCGTTTCAGCTGTGACACTTCTGACATTTTGGCTCAGCAATTTCTCTTTTGTATGTGTGGGGGTTTCCTTTGCATTTTAGGATATTGAGCGGCATCCCTGTGTCCCTGGACTCACTGGATGCAGTAACACAACTCCCCCCAAGTAGACACAACCCCCAGTGTCTCCAGATATTGCCTAATGTCCCCAGGGGGCAAAATAGCCCCCATCTGAGAACTGCTGCTTTCATAAAGTACAATGTCAGGTGAAATAGGTGGAGGCTGTTTGTAGTCAGGGGATTGTAGAGATGGAAGAGACCCCAGGAATATCCTGGAAGGGGCTGTAATATTCTGTTTCTTGAATTGGGTGTCGGTAATATGGATATGTTCGGCTTTTTTTGTTTTTTTTTTTTTGAGGCAGGATCTTGCTTTGTCACCCAGGCTGGAGCACAGTGGCACCATCATGGCTCACTGCAACCTCTGCCTCCTGGGCTCAAACAATCTTTCCAGCTCAGCCCTCCCAAGTAGCTGGGACTACAGGCATGTGCCACCACTGTTGCCTAATTTTTCATTTATTTTTTGTAGAGAGGGTTGTCTCACTATGTTGCCCAGGCTGGTCTCAAGCTCCGGGGCTCAAGCAATCTGGTCATCTTGGCCTCCCAAAGTGCTGGGATGACAGGCATGAGCCACTGTGCCTGGCCAGTATGTTCAGTTTGTAAGAAAAGTACTGTGTTGACCTCTTGTATGTGCACATTTCTTTAAGTAATAATTCAATAAAGCCTTTAGAAAAATTGGTCATAATAGGAGTGATTTGTAGAGTGATTGGCATGAAAGCTGACCACCTTAATTTGAAGTACTCTGAAATGAGCACCAGGGGCCACCAAGAAGAGCCTTTCAAGGTGTCATAGCCAAGGAGAGGAGTGTGTTGTGTACATCTCTGCATAAAGGATTTGCTGGTTACATGGAAGGATGAAGCCTCCTTCTGAGGACAGAGGCAGCAAGGCAAGTGGAAGCCCAAAGCATTGAGCTTTCTAAGTGGACTTTGCTAAAATCTTGTGGATGACTCATGCTCTTAACATATACTCATGTACATATTGTCCATATAAGCATTAATTCTGTAACAAGGCTCACACATAAGGGTTGTTTTTTTTTTTCTTTGGGACAGTCTTGCTTTATTGCCCTGGCTAGAGTACAGTGCCATAATCTTGACTCACTGCAACCTCCGCCTCCTGGGTTCAAGCAATGCTTGTGTCTCAGGCCCCCGAGTAGCTGGCACTACAGGTGCACAACACCATGCCTGGCTAATTTTTGTATTTTCAGTAGAGACGGGGTTTCACCATGTTGGCCAGGCTGGTCGCAAACTCCTGACCTCAAGTGATCTGCCCACCTCAGCCTCCTAAAGTGTTGGGATTACAGGTGTGAGCCACTGCGCCTGGGCCCACACATAAGGTTTGAGTTGAGATAGAGAAAACTCTGGCAGGACTGAGGGATTGGGCCACTGTCTCAGGGTATTATGCACAATTTCTGGAATCTTCTCTACTTCCAGAGTTCCCACTTTCTATCTGTCTCCTGTTTATTCAACAAACTTGTATGGAACCACAGTGTGTCTAGAACTTGCCAGGTGTGGAGGATAAAAAGATGATTGAGGTCGGGCATGGTGGCTCATGCCTGTAATCCCAGCACTTTGGGAGGCCAAGGCAGGGAGATCACCTGATGTCAGGAGTTTGAGGACAACCTGGCCAACATGATGAGACATCTCTACTAAAAATACAAAAATTAGGCAGACATGGTGGCATGCACATGTAGTCCTAGCTCCTTGGGAAGCTGAGGCAGGAGAATCGCTTGAACCCAAGAAGCAGATGTTGCAGTGAGCTGAGATCACACCGCTGCATTCCAGCCTGGGAGACAGAGCGAGATTCCATGTCAAAAAAAAAGATGACTGAGATACAGACTCCATCAGGGTTGACTCTAACACAAATTAGGTAAGAGCCCAAGGTCTGGCTGGGCAAGCAGCTGGATCGGCTTCATCCTGCAGCCTCTACTAGAATGAAGAACACTTTTTTCTTTACCCATGAAAATGTTCTGTGCTTCATACCTACAGGGGCAATTTGTGTTAATTCTGCAAAATTTGCCGCATAACTCTGCCTGTATTCTTAGCATTTTTCCTTTGAGAGATTTTTCAGCACATTATCTTTGGACTATGTGGAATTGGAAATTTACTTAGAGTCAAAAACAAGTACTGGAAAGTCAGTTCTTAGTCAAGAGTTAAGTTTTCAAAGATAGTAGATAAAATAAAAAATTAGTACAGTCAAGATTATACATGCAAATCCCCTCATCATTCATAAAGTTTAGCCGTCAGTCTTACCGTGGCTCACCAGGTCCAATCCACACTTCTTCCTCCACGATTGGAGCAGAGGGTGATTTTTTTTATGAGCAACTGATGAAGTCATTTAGAGACCATTTGCAGTAGGAGCCATGTGTACTAGAGACCAATGAATGTGCCCTCATGGCTCCATTTCTGCCTCTCTCCCTCTTTGTTCTTGCCAAGTACCCATAGTTCATTTTCCATAGATTAAAAGAGCCCAAGTTGGGCCTATATCTAGGAGTACAATTGCTGGGTCATTTGGTTACTCTATGTAGAATTGTTTGGGAAGTTGTCAACTGTTTCTCACAGTGGCTACACCATTTTAATTCCCACTAGCAGTGCATGAAGGTTCTAGTTTCTGTGCATCTTCAACACTTGTTATTTTCTGTATTTTTTGTTTGTTTGTTTTTGAGACGAAGCCTTGCTCTGTCACCCAGGCTGGAGTGCATGGCACAATCTTGGCTCACTGCAACTTCTGCCTCCCAGATTCAAGTTACTCTCCTGCCTCAGCCTCCCGAGTAGCTGGGATTATAGGCACCCACCAGCATGCCTGGCTAATTTTTGTATTTTTTTAGTAGAGACAGGGTTTCACCATGTTGGCCAGGCTGGTCTCAAACTTCTGGCCTCAGGTGATCTGCCTGCCTCGGTCTCCCAAAGTGCTGGGATTACAGGCATGAGCAACCGCACCAGGCCAATTTTCTGTATCTTTGATTCCAGCCATCCTTATGGGTGTGAAGTGGTATCTAATTGTGGTTTTGATTTCTGTTACCCTGATGATGAATTTCATTGAGCATCTTTTCATGTGCTTATTGGCCACTTGTATGTCTTCCTTGAAGATGTGTCATATTTTCATATTCAAAAATGAAAGCACAGGTCCACACAAAAATTTGTACATGAATAATTACAGTAGCAACACTCCTAATAACCCAAAGTGGGAATTAATCCAAATGCCCACACCAGATGAAGAGGTACACCGAATGTTGTCTACTCAAATGGTGGAATATTATTTGATCACAAAAAGGAGCAAAGTACATATGCTACAGCGTGGATGAACCTTCAAAACAGATGAAAGATCACATTCTACATGATTTCATTCAGATGGTAATCTATAGAAATAGGAAGTCGATTAGTGGTTGCTTAGGGCTGGTAGGGGCATGGGAGGATGGGGGTGTTAGCTAAAGGGTATGAGGTTTCTTTTTGAGGTCATGAAATGTTCTAAAATTGACTGGTAATGTTTCTGTATATCTCTGAATATATTAAAAACCACTGAAATGTAAAAAATGCAAAGAAAAAACAGCCCAAGTTGCAATTTTATTCAACACTTGATTGGCTTTAAAAATAGATTCCAGGCTGGGCATGGTGGCTCACACCTGAAATCCCAGTGCTTTGGGAGGCTGTGGTGGGAGGATTGCTTGAGGCCAGGAGTTCCAGGCCAGCCTTGGCAACATGGCAAGACCCTGTGTCTACAAAAAAAGAAAAAATACATAGCAGCTGGGTGCAGTAGCTCACACCTGTAATCCCAGCACTTTGGGAAGCTGAGGCGGGCAGATCACCTGACATCAGGAGTTCAAGACCAGCCTGGCCCACATAGTGAAACCCCATCTCTACCAAAAATAAAAAATTTAGTCTTTTGGTTCTCTAAGCAGCACTATGGCGTTTGTTAAGAACAAGTGCCTTATGAAAGGTGGCAAAAAGGGAGTTAAGAAGAAAGTAGTTGATCCATTTTCTAAGAAAGATTAGTATGATGTGAAAGCACCTCCTATGTTCAATATAAGAAATATTGGAAAGACTTGGTCACCAGGACCCAAGGAACTCAAATTGCATCTGATGGTCCCAAGGGTCTTGTGTTTGAAGTGAGTCTTGCTGATTTGCAGAATAATGAAATTGCATTTAGAAAATTCAAGCTGATTACTGAAGATGTTCAGGGCAAAAACTGCCTGACTATCTTCTATGGCATGGGTCTTACCTGTGACAAAATATGTTCCATGGCTGAAAAATGTTGAACAATGATTGAAGCTCATGTTGATGTCAAGACTACGGTGGTTACTTCTTTCATCTTGTTTTGTGTTGGTTTTACTAAAAAACGCAACAATCAGATACGGAAGACCTCTTATGCTCAGCACCAACAGTCTGCCAAATCCAGAAGAAGATGATGGAAATCATGACCTGAGAGGTGCAGACAAATGACTTGAAAGAAGTGGTCAATAAATTGATTCCAGACAACATTAGAAAAGATGTAGAAAAGGCTTGCCAATTTATCCTCTCCATGATGTCTTCATTAGAAAAGTAAAAATGCTGGAGTACCCCGGGTTTGAAAGGCATGGAGATTCGTGGTGAAGGTAGTAGTTCTGGAAAACCCACTTGGGACGAGACACACGCTAAAGTTGAATGAGCTGATGGATATGAACCACCAGCCCCAGAATCTGTTTAAAGTTCAGACTTATAATAGTGGCAAATAAAAAGTCCTACTTGTGAAAAACAAACAATGAATAACAGTGAAAAAAGCAAAATTAGCCTGGTGTGGTGGTGCATGCCTGTGATCCTAGCTACTCAGGAGGCTGAGGCAGGAAAATCACTTGAACCCGGAGACAGAGGTTGCAGTGAGCCAAGATTGCACCATTGCACTCCAGCCTGGGAAACAGAGTGAGATTCTCTCCAAAAAGAAAAAAAAAAAAAGGGATCTGGGCTTGGTGGCATTCACCTGTAGTCTCAGCTACTCTGAAGGCTGAGGTGGGAGGATGGCTTGAGGCCAGGAGTAATTTGAGGCTGCAGTGAACTATGATTGTGACACTGTACTCCAGCCTGGACTGCAGAGGAAGACCCTATCTCTTATATATACATACATACACACACACATGCATACATACCCAGGCTCTACCTCCAGTGATTCTGACTCAGTAGGGTGGGGTATCCCCTAGGGATCCTGCTGTTCAGCCTGGTCTGGGATCCACTTTTCACTGGGAACTGAGACACTGGCTATGAGCCTTTCTGTCCTGTGATGTAGAGGTCATGGCGACGCAGGTTCAAGCTTAAGGAGAACTGACTGCTTTAGGTATTGTTCTGAACATCATCTCTTACTCTCACAGCAACATCCTTAGAAGGTCGATGTGTCCCCGCTCTACAGATGAGCAACTGAGCTTTCAGAGGAGTTTAGCTTGTTCAAAACTTATTCTTTCTATTGGAAACTTTGTACCCTTTAACCAGTGTCTCCTATCCCCTACCTTTCCTCCACCCCAGCCCCAGATAACCACTGTCCTACTCTCTATTTCTGTGAGTTCAACTTCTTTAGATTCCACATATAATGAAATCATGCAGTATTTGTCTTTCTGTGCCTGGCTTAGTTCACTTAACACAATGTCTTTCAGATTCATCTATGTTGTTGAAAATGACAGGATTTCTTTTTTTTTTAAGGGTTAATAGTATTCCGTTGTGTGTATATAGTACATTTGCTTTATCCTTTCATCCATTGATGGACACTTAGGTTGATTCTATATCTTGGGTATTGTGAATAGTGCTGCAGTGAACATAGGAATGTAGGGATCCCATCGACATATTGATTTCGATTTTTTTTTTTTTTTTGTCTATACCCAGAATTTGGGTTGCTGGATTATATGCTTTGAAATTTATAGCACAGCAGTGTGACTATAGTCAATAATAATGTATCTTTCAAAATAACTAAGAGGGTACATTTCAAATGTCTCATCATAAAAATTGTCAGTAAATGAGGGGATGGACATGTTAATTAGTTTGATCTAATCATCCCACATTGTATACACATATCAAAACATCACATAAATGTGTACAATTATGATTTGTCAATTAAAATAACATTAGTTAAAAAAATAAGTAACTTGTTCAAAGCCCCAGTTGGGATTGATGGAGCCGGGACATGCACCAAGGCTGTTGCTTTCAGGCCCGCAGAGTCCTTGGTCCACGAATGTTGAAGCCCTACCTGAGATTTCTACTGAGATCAGTGTAGGGATTCAATGTCTCAGAATCATCCCATCCTCCAGGGCCCAGAAGTCCATGACCGCTGCCTCTACCCCCGACCCTACTGACCTGAAATGTGGCCCCTGCTTTCATTTCCAGGAGCATACAACACTTACACCAAGCATTGATGGGTTTTGTTGACTTCATTTGAGATGTGGGGCTGTGGAGAGGGTCCCATGATCCTTGCTTGGTGTTGGCCAACTCATTGACTTCTCTCAATTGACTTCACCCTGCCCTTTTCTACTCACCTCCTCTGTCATGGATTGCTCTGGGAATTCTGAGCCCTAGTTCCTTTATTTTGCAGATAACCTGCACTCTTCTCTGCAACGAATCCCAAAAGTATGTAGTTGAGCTGACTGCAAGGTGCTTGACACGCAAGAGATTCCACAAATGGGATTTGGCCTCTGGAAAGTGGTGGTAATTCCAGATTTATGTGGATGTTACTTTGTATTTCCCTATAAAATATATTCTTTAAACTATCAAGCTCTTGGCTCCTGGATGCAGTCCGTTGCTGGTGGCAGTGGGCTGGGTACTGCCTCCGGGGAGAAATGCTGCCCACTTAGAGAAAGAGAAAATGGTTCTCTTTAAGAGGCAGAGGGAGGTTTCCAGTGCCAGTTTGTTTGGAGGCAAAATGGCTGTTGTATTAAAATTGGCCAAACTTGGGCTGGTGCCTTGTGTGTTTAGAGCTCAAAGCCACGATTGTTTTCTTTTTTTTTTTTTTTTTTTTTTTTTTTGGTGGTCGGTTTTCCATCCTATTGCTTGGCAGGTTTCTGCTAATAGTTTCGACCTCAAGAGTGCCAATATACAGACACTAATATCACCTAATATGTGTCAGTCTGTAGTGCCTACTATGTGCCAGACATTGGAGATAATATAATGATGAACAAGGTAAACATGGCACTTGGAAAAGAGAGTCTAGTACCCACTCTCAGCCCACCCCAAAGAGAGGCCAGAATTGGGCTTCCAAAGATCTCAGATGTCCTTGCATCATCTCCCTGAAAAGGGCGGGTGAAGCTTTGGTGTCTGAAGAGAATTTGGCTGGACAATCCCCCAGGTTTGGAACGATGGGAAGCAGCTGCCATCTGTGTTTAAGGTGAGAAGCAGAGGAGTGGCTGGATATCAGAAGATGCCAAGATGAAGAGAAGGTTTTGTCAGTTCCCATGCATAGTGGAGACCTGTTACAGTGAGGGTCCCTGGGGCTGAGCCTGTGGGTCGGTGGAATGATGCTGTGAGGACGGTCTTGTTATAGCAGATGGCCCAAAGAAGGTTGACGGATCATGAGCAGCTGGAAGAATAGAGAGTTCGGGGGATGTAGTTCCTACCTGGCTTTCCAACAGTGTGTAAGCCCAGAATTCTTACATAAGCCCGTGGAGAAGGGAAAGGAATGCTGGTAACAACAAGATTGCATTCTCCACCTGCCAGGCATCCAGGGACTCAGAGCAGATTTAACTGAAGTTACAGAAATAGGAATGCGACATTTCCTAAATTCGGGTGTGCTGGAGCAAAATGGATTCCCTCTCTGGTTTGTGGGGAAGGAGAATGCTAACAGACAAGACTCCAGGTTTTCGCTCTTAAGCCTGGTGCCTAGAAATGCATTTTCTACTGGATGCAGACAGAAGCTCCATATAGACATATCCATCGCTGCATCTCTCATGCCTTGTGTTCTCCCTAATTTTCCCTTTTTAAACCACAGAGGAAGAAAGTTCCAGCATCACTTCTGGCCTCTCAAGACTGAGTTAGGTGGCCAGGTGGGGTTATTCATGCCTGTAATCTCATACTGAAGGGGTGGCCTGCCCGTCCACACCTGTGGGTATTTCTAGTCAGGTGGGATGAGAGACAGAAAAGAAGTAAGACACAGAGAAAAAGTATAGAGAAACAACAGTGAGCCCAGGGAACCGGCGCTCAGCATACCAAGGATCTGCACTGGGACCCGTCTCTGAGTTCCCTCAGTTTTTATTGATTATTATCTTCATTATTTCAGCAAAAGAGAATGTAGTAGGAGGGCAGGGTGATAATAAGGAGAAGGTCGGCAACAAATATGTGAGCAACAGAATCTATGTCATAATGAAGTTCAAGGGAAGGTACTATGACTGGACATGCACGTAAGCCAGATTTATGTTTCTCTCCACCCAAACATCTCAGTGGAGTAAAGAATAACAAGGCAGCATTGCTGTAAACATGTCTCGCCTCCCACCATAGGGCAGTTTCTCCCATCTCAGAATTGAACAAATGTACATTTGGGTGTTATATAGAGACATTCAGTTCCCAGGGGCAGGCAGGAGACAGTGGTCTTCGTCTTTCTCAACTGCAAGATGCTTTCCTCTTTGACTAATCCACCTCAGCACAGACCCTTTATGGGTGTTGGGCTGGGGGACGGTCAGGCCTTTCTCATCCCACGAGGCCCTATTTCACACTATCACATTGGGAGAAACATTGGACAATACCCAGCTTTCAAGGGCAGAGGTCCCTGTGGCTTTCCACAGGGCACTGTGCCCCTGGTTTATTGAGACTAGAGAATGGCGATGACTTTTACCAAATAAACTGCTTGCAAACGTTTTGTTAACAAGGCACGTCCTACACAGCCCTACATCCCTTAAACCTTGATTTCATACAACACATGTTTTTGTGAGCTCCAGGTTGGGTCGAAGTGGTTGGGGCAAAGTGGCTGCGGCAAAGCTACAGATTAACAACATCTCAGCAAAGCAATTGTTTAAAGTACAGGTCTTTTTCAAAATGGAGTCTCTTATGTCTTCACTTTCTATGTAGACACAGTAACAGTCTGATCTCTCTTTCTTTTCCCTACATATCTCCCTTTTCGTTTTGACAAAACCACCATCATCATCATGGCCCCTTCTCGCTGGTCGCTGTCTTTCTGGAGCTGCTGGATATACCTGTAGACTAACAATAGAAAAGACAGACATACAAGGATTAATACAAAATTTGCAATAGTGGAATTTCCGGTAGTTTTAACCCAAGTGACAGTGGGCAAGAGGACGGTGTGGGTGCTGCAGCACCCAGGCAGTCTCCCACCTCCTTTGTCTCTTAGTTGCTGTTTCTCATAGTTTTCAGTCTTTCTCCTCACCTGCTCACTCGCGCCTTTTATCTCTTTGTCTCCCTTCTCTTACGGTCTCTCTCTCTCTCTTTTACACTATCTCTCTCCCCAGTCTCACTTTCTGTGTCTGTCTCTGATCTCTGTCTCTTTTTCTTTCTCTTCCTCTCCCTGGCTCTCCACATGTGCCATTTTCTTGGTGGATGGCAACTTCATCTGTTCTGATATCACCATTTTGTTCGCCCTGCGAGTCAATGATGCTCGATTGCGGGTTTTCTGCCTCTGCGGAGGCACTTTCATTTGCATCTCTGATGGGTTCATTGTAGAACTTCAAATGTCTAGTGCGTATCCAAACAGGAAGCTGATTTTCTCCTGGTGAAACACAAGCAAAACCTCTCCCCCATGTTATCACCTTACCTATTTCCCACGTTTTGTTTTGTTGTCTTTCCACCAAATCAGTTTTCCCTCATGTGGGCTGCTCTTTTCACCAGTAAAATGTTCTGCAGAAGTAGTGGTCTGATTTCTATGTATGTTTAGAAAATTTACAGTATAGAGTGTTTCATTAAGTTGCATCTGGGGAGTGTTATACTCCTTATTGTCTTTTTCCTTTTTTTGTTTAACCAATTGAGCTTTGAGTGTTCTAAACAGGACAGGTAAGATCTGCGTCTGGCACAGCCAGCCAGAACTCCTTACCCTCTGCTTCCCTTTCTGCCTGTGACTGAATGGATATGTCAGGGTCTAGTAGGGGATCCAGGAAGAGGAAGCCTCATTAACTTCTATTCTGCAGCAATTGATGGCCACCCAACTTGAACAGTGGGGTTTTATCACCTCATGTACTAAGACCAGAGATAGCTGATGCCAAGGTTGGCTAAATTAGTAGCTTGAGATGTTAGGTTTTTCTTTTGAGGTTTCTATGCTGCTATTGTCTTCTGCTCTTGGTCACAGAGGCTGCCACAATCCGCATGTCAAGTCCTCATGTGACAATATCCAGAGACAGCAAGGAAGAGGTACAGTTTATTCCTGCATGTTTCTTAAAAAAATGTTTTTGATAGAGAATAATTGTACACATTTATGGGGTCCATGTGAGATTCTGGTACATGCATGCAATGTGTAATGATCAAATCAGGGTCTTTAGGATATTAATCTCTTCAAACATTGATCATTTCTTTGTGTTGTGAATATTTCAAATCTTATTGCTATTTAGAAATATACAATAAATCCATTTATCAGGATACAAAATCTTTGTACACAAATCAGTAGCAGTGCTATACGCCAACATCTATCAGGCTGAAAATCAAATCAAACCCTTTTATAATAGCTGTAAAATAAAATACTTACAATATAACTAACCAAGGAGGTGAAAGACCCCTACAAGGAAAACTACAAAACACTGTTGAGAGAAATCATAGGTGACACAAACAAATGGAAACACATTCCATGCTCATGAATGGGTAGACTCAATATTGTGAAAATGACCATATTGCCAAAAGCAGTCTACAAATTCAATGCAATTCCTATCAATATACCATCATTATTCTTTATAGAACTAGAAAAAAAATGCCAAAATTCATTTGGAACTAAAAAAGAGTCTGCATAACCAAAGCAAAGCTAAGCAAAAAGAACCAATCTAGAGGCATCACATTACACAACTTCAAACTGTATTACAAGGCTATAGTCACCAAAACAGCATAGTGCTGGTATAAAAATAGGCACATGACCAATGGGACAGAGTGGAGAACCTAGAAATAAAGCCAAATACATAACAGCCAACTGATCTTCGACAAAGTAAACAAAAACAAAGTAGGGAAAGTACACCCTATACAACAAATAGTGCTGGGATAATTGGCAAGCCACATGTAAAAGAATAAAACTGGATCCTCATCTCTCACATTATACAAAAATCAACACAAGATGGATCAAAGACTTAAATCTAAGATCTGAAACCATAAAAATCCTAGAAGATAACATTGGAAAACGTTTCTACACATTGGCTTAGGCAAATAGTTCATGACCAAGAACCCAAAAGCAAATACAACAGAAACAAAGATAAATAGATGGGACTTAATTAAACTAAAAGCCTCCTGCACAGCATAGGAAATAATCAGCAGAGCAAACAGATCACCCACAGAGTAGGGGAAAATTTTCACAAACTGCATCTGACAAAGAACTAATGTCCAGAATTTACAGGCAACTCTAATCGGCAAGAAAAAAAATAATCCCATCAAAAAGTGTGCCAAGGAGATGAATAGATAATTCTCAAAAGAAGATATGCAAATGGCCAACAAACATATGAAAAAATGCTCAAAATCACTAATTGCCAGGGAAATGCAAATCAAAACCACAATGCAATACCACGTGTAAAATAAACAAAAATAGGGCCAGGCGCGGTGGCTCATGCCTGTAATCCCAGAACTTTGGGAGGCTGAGGTGGGCGGATCAGGAGGTCAGGAGTTTGAGATCAGACTGACCAACATGGTGAAACCCAGTCTCTACTGAAAATACAAAAATTAGCCAGGCATGGTGGCGGTTGCCTGTAATCCCAGCTACTCAGGGGGCTGAGGCAGGAGAATTGCTTGAATCTGGGAGGCAGAGGTTACAGTGAGCTGATATTGCAGCACTGTACTCCAGCCTGGGCGACAGAGCGAGACTCCATCTCAAAAAAAACAAAAACAAAAACAAAAAAAGCAAAAATTGATGTTGGCACAGATGTGGTGAAAGAGAACGCTTTTACACTGATGGTGGGAATGTAAGCTAACACCACCACTATGGAAAGCAGTATGGAGATTCCTTAAAGAACTAAAAGTAGATCTATCATTTGATCCAGCAATCCCACTGCTAGGTATTTACCCAGAGGAAAAGAAGTCATTATATGAAAAAGATACTTTTGCACACATATTTACAGCAGTAAAATTCACAGTTGCAAAACTATACAACCAGCCCAAATGCCCACCAATGAATTAGTGGATAAAGAAAATGTGTTATATATGTATATATACACCATAGAATACTACTTAGCCTTAAAAAAGAATGAAATATTGGCATTCATAGCAACCTGGATGGAGTTGGAGAACATTATTCTAAATGAAGTAACTCAGGAATGGAAAACCAAACATTGCATGTTCTCACTCGTAAGTGGGAGCTAAGCTATGATGATGCAAACGCACAAGAATGAAACAGTGGACTTTGGGGGCTCAGGGGGAAGGTGGGAGGGGTTGAGAGATAAAACACTATACATTGGGTAAACTGCTTTGGTGATGGGTATGCCAAAATTTCAGAGATCACCACTAAGGAACTTATCCATGTAACCAAATACCACCTGTTCCCTAAAAACTATTGAAATTAAAAATATATATATACAACAAATTGTTACAGTCACTTTCTGTGATAATGAACACTAGATCTTATTCCTTCTATTATATATTTTTATACCCATTAATCAATCTCTTTTCAAACCCCTCCTATTCCCAGCCTCTGGTAACTATCATTCTACTCTTTATCTCCATGATATCAATTTTATATAGCTCCAGGGCACACAAGTCCATAACTGCGGCCTCTATCCCTGACCCTACTGACCTGAAACATGGCCCCCGCTTTGATTTCCAGGAGCATAAACTGCTCATATAAGTGAGAACATGCAATAGTTTTCTTTCTGTGCATGGCTTAGTTCACCTAACATTATGACCTTTAATTCCATCCATTTAGCTGAAAATGACAGGATTTCATTCTTCTTTATGGCTGAATACTATTCTATTGTGCGTATATTCCCATTTTCTTTATCCATTTATCCATTGATTGACACTTAGATTGATTCCATATCTTGGCTATTGTAAGTAGTGCTGCAGTAAATATGGGGGTACAGGTATCCCGTTGATACACCGATATCCTTTTTTTTGGATGTGTAGCCAGGAGTGGGATTGCTGGATCATATGGTAGATCTGTTCTTAGTTTTTTGAGAAATCTCTGTACTTTTTTTCATAATGGCTGTACCAATTTACATTCCCACCAACAATATACAATAATTTTCTTTTCTTCACATGCTTGCCAGCATTTGTTGTGCTTTGTATTTTTAATAATAGCCATTCTAAAAAGTGTGAGATGATATCTCATTGAGGTTTTGATTTGCATTTCCGTGATGATTAGTGATGTTGAATATTTTTTCATCAACTTGGTGATTTGTATATCCTCTTTTGAGAAATGTCTATTTTTTGATAGTTTCTTTTGCTGTGCAGAAGCTCTTCCATTTAATTAGATCCTATTTGTCAATTTTTGCTTTTGTGGCAATTGCGTTTGGCATCTTCACCATGAACTCTTTGCCCATCACTATGTACCGGGTGGTATTGCCTAGGTTGTCTTCCAGCGTTTTTATAGTTATGGGTTTTACATTTAAGTCTGTAGGCCATTTTGAGTTAAATTTTGTGTATGGTGTAAGGGAGGGGTGTTGTCTCTTCACTCTGTTGATTGTTTTATTTGACGTGCAGAAGGTATTTAGTTTAATATAATCCCATTCGTCTGTTTTTGTTGCTTGTACTTTTTAAGTGTTAGCCATACAATGTTTGTTCTCCAACGTTTCTCCTGTGTTTATTTCTAGTAGTTTTATACTTGTGGCTGTTACATTTAAGTTTTTAATCTATTTTGAGTTTATTTTTGTAAGTGATGAGAGATAAGGGTCTAGTTTTATTCTTCTGTGTTTGGATATCTAGTTTTCCTGGCACCATTTAATGAAGAGGGTGTCCTTTATTCAATGTATGTTCTTGACAGCTTTCTTGAAAATCAGTTAACTGTAAATATGTGGATTTATTTCTGGGTTCTTTAGTCTGTTTCCTTTGTTTTCATGTCTGTTTTAATACCAATACACGCTGTTTTGGTTACTATAGCTTTGCAGTAAGTATATATGTATGTATATATATATATATAAATTTTTTTTTTTTTTTTTTTTTTTTTTTTTTTGAGACGGAGTCTCGCCTTGTCACTCAGGCTGGAGTGCAGTGGTGAAATCTCGGCTCATTGCAAGCTCCGCCTCCCAGGTTCATGCCGTTCTCCTGCCTCAGCCTCCCGAGTAGCTGGGACTACAGGTGCCCACCACCACGCCCGGCTAATTTTTTTTTTTTTTTTTTTTTTTTTTTTTTGTAGAGACGGTGTTTCACCATGTTAGCCAGGATGGTCTCGATCTCCTGACCTCGTGATCCAGCCACCTTGGCCTCCCCAAGTGCTGGGATTACAGGCATGAGCCACCACGCTCAGCTGCTTTGCAGTATATTTTTAAATCAGGTAGTGTGAGGCTTCTAGCTTTGTTCTTTTTGCTCAGTATTGCTTTGGCTATTTGGGGTCTTTTGTGGTTCCATATGAATTTCAGGGTTTTATTTTTTTTTCCTGTTTCTGTGAAGAATGTAATTGATAGGGATTATACTGAATCTCTAGATTGCTTCGGGTAGTATGGTCATTTTAACAGTATTAGTTATTCCAACCCACGAGCAAGAGATGCTTTTCTATTTGTTTGTGTCCTTCTCAATTCATTTTATCAGTGTTTTGTGGTTTTCATTGTAGAGGTTTTTTTTCCCCCCATCCTTGGTTAAGTTTATTCCTAGGTATTTTATTTTTGTAGCTATTGTAAATGAATTTCTTCCTTGGTTTCTTTTTTAGCTAGTTTGTTACTGGTATATAGAAACATTACTGATTTTTGTATGTTGATTTTGTGTCCTGAAGCTTTACTGAATTATACATCTGTTTTTAAAAAAAAATTTTATCTTTTATTTTTTGAGATAGAGTCTCGCTCTGTTGCCCAGGCTGGAGTGCAGTGGTGCAATCTTGGCTCACTGCAACCTCCGCCTCTCAGTTTCAAGTGATTCTCCTGCTTCAACCTCCCAAGTAGCTGGGATTACAGGCACCTACCACCAATGCCTGGCTAATTGTATTTTTAATAGAGACAGGATTTCATCATGTTGGCCAGGCTGGTCTCAAACTCCCAACCTCAGGTGATTCGCCCATCTTGGCCTCCCAAAGTGCTGGGATAACAGGCATGAGCTACCATGTCCAGCCTAATTTATCCATTTGAAGAGTATTTTGGTGGAGTCTTCAGGTTTTTCTGTTTACAAGTATAAGATTATGTCATCTGCAAAGTGAGACAATTTGATTTCCTCTTGTCTAGTTTGGATGCCTTTTATTTCTTTATCTTGTCTGATCACTCTGGCTTCGATGTCCCATACTGTGTTGAATAAGAATGGTGAAAGTGGGCATCCTTGTCTTGTTCCAGTTCTTAGATGAAAAGCTTTTCAATTTTTCCCAGTGAGTATGATGTCAGCCGTAGGTTTGTCATATATACCTTTTCTTAGGTTGAAGTGTTCCTTCTATGCATAATTTGTTGAGAGTTTTCATCATGAAGGAATGGTAAGTTTTACTGAGTGATTTTTCTGCATCTGCTGAGATGATCAGATAGTTTTTGCCTTTCGTCTTGTTGATGTGATGTATCACATGTATTGATTTTGTGTATGTTGACCCATCTTTGCAATCCTGGGATAAAGCCAACTTGATCATGGTATATTATCTTTTTCATTCATGATTAGATTTGGCTTGGTAGTATTATGCTGAGAATTTTTCCATCTGTGTTCATTAGGAATATTGCCCAATAGTTTTCTCTTTTTGTTGTGTCCTTGTCTTGATTGGATATCAGGGTAATGTTGGCCTTATACAATGAGTTAGGAAGAATTCCCTCCCCTTCAATTATTGGGAATAGTTTGAGAAGAATTGGTGTTTGTTTTTCTTTATAAACTGTGTAGAAATCAGCATAAAAACCTAGTCTGGGGCTTTCCTCTTTGGGGAGACTTTTTGTTACTGATTCAAACCTGCTATTAATTTTGAGTCAGATAAGGTTTTCTGTTTCTTCCTAGTTCAATCTTGGTAGGCTGTGTATGTCTGGGAATTTATCCCTTTCCTCTAAGTTTTCCAATTTGTTAGCATATGGTTGTTCATAGTAGCCTCTAATGATCCTTTTTATTTCTTTGGTAAAGGTTGTAATGTCTCCTTTTTCATTTCTGATTGTATTTATTTGGGTCTACTTTCTTTCTTTTTTTTTTTTTGGTTAGCCTTACTAGTGGTTTATCAATTTTGTTTAACTTTTCAAAAAACCAACTTTTATCTTGTTGATTCTTTGCATTTCTTTTTTGTCTCTGTTGCATTTGGTTCTGCTGTTATTATTTTTTTCTTTCTACTAATTGTGTGTTTGGTTTGTTCTTGCTTTTGGAGTTCCTTGAGGTGTATTATTAGGTTGTTTATTTGAGATCTTTCTCCTTTTTTGGTGTAGGCATTTATTGCTACAAACTTTCCTCCTAGTACTGCTTTTGCTGTATCCCATAGGTTTTGCATGATGTGTTTCCATTTTCTGTTTAAAAAATTTTTTTTGATTTCCATCTTAATTTCTTCATTGGCCCAATGATCATTCAATAGCACATTTAATGTCCATGTATTTGTACAGTTTCCAAATTTCTTCTTGTTATTGATTTCAAGTTTTATTCTGTTGTGGTTTGAGAAGATACTTGATATGATTTTAATTTTTAAAATTTTGTTGAGCCTTGTTTTGTGTCCTAACATATGGTCTATCCTGGAGAATGTTCCATGTGTTGATGAGATGATTGTGTATTCTGCTGCTGGATGAAATATTCTGAAAATATCTGTTAGGTCCATTTAATCTAAAGTGCAGCTTAAATCTAACTTTTCTTTGTTGATTTTATGTCTAGATGAACTGTCCAATGCTGACAGTAGGATATTGAAGTTCTCAACTATCATTGTATTGGACTCTATCTCTCCCTGTAGATTTAATATTTGCTATGTGTGTCTGCATGCACTTGTGTTGGTTGCATGCATATTTAGAATTGTTATAATGACCTTCTTTGTCCTTTTTACTATTTTTGACTTAAAGTCTGTTTTATCTGATGCAAGTTTAGCTACCTGATTACTTTTGATTTCTGTTTGTGTGGCATATCTTTTTCAATCCCTTCACTTTCAGTCTGTGTGTGTCTTTACAAATGAAGTGAGTTTCTTGTAGACGATGTTTGGTCATTTTTTATCAATTAAGCCTGTCTATCTTTTAGGTAGGTAATTTAACCCATTTTCAAAGTTATTATTGATAGGTGAGGACTTATTCCTGTCATTTTGTTCATTGTTTTCTGGTTATTTTGTATATCCTTTTGATTTGGTTTGGCTGTGTCCCCACTCAGATCTCATCTTGAATTCCCATGTGTTGTGGGAGGGACCCAGTGGGAAGTAGTTGAATCATGGGGGCAGGTATTTTCCATGCTATTCTTTTGATAGTGAGTAAGTCTCATGAGATCTGATGGTTTTAAAAGGAGGAGTTTCCCTGCTCAAGCTCCTCTCTTTGCCTGCTGCCATCCCTGTAAGATGTGACTTATCTCTCCTTGACTTCCGCAATGATTTAGAAGCCTCCCCAGCAATGTAGAAGTGTAAGTCCATTAAACCTCTTTCTTTTGTAAATTTCCCAGTCTTGTATGTGTCTTCATCAGCTGTGTGAAAATGGACTAATACAGTAAATTGATACCAGAAGTGGGTTGTTGTTGCTAAAAGATACCTGAATATGTGGAAGTGACTTTGGAACTGGGAAACAGGCAGAGGTTGGAGGGCTCAGAAGGAGACAGGAAAATGTGGGAAAATTTGGAAGAGATTTCCTAGAGACTTGCCCAAAATGCTGATGGTTATATAGACAATAAAGTCTAGGCTGAGGTTGTCTCAGATGGAAATGAGGAACTTGCTGGGAACTGGCACAAAGGTGACTCCTGTTATGTTATAGTAAAGAGACAGGTGGCATTTTGCCTCTGCTGTAGAGATTTGTGGAATTTTGAACTTGAGAGAGATGATTAAGGGTATCCGGTAGAAGAAATTTCTAAGCAGCAAAGCATTCAAGAGATGACTAGGGTACTGTCAAAGGCACTCAGTTTTATAAGGGAAGCAGAGCATAAAAGTTTGGAAGACTTGCGCCTGACAATGCAATAGAAAAGAAAATCTCATTTTCTCAAGAAAAATTTGATCTGGCTGCAGAAGTTTGTTTAAGTAACAAGGAGTCAAATGTGAATCCCCAAGACAATGGGGAAAATGTCTCCAGGGCATGTCACAGGTCTTCATGGCAGCCCCTCCCATCAAAGGCCCAAAGGCCTGGGAAGAAAAGACGGTTTTGTGGGGTGGGCCCAGGGCCCCCCTGCTGTGAACAGCCTCGGGTGCCTGAGTCCTAGCCACTCCAGCTGCAGCTAAAAGGAGCCAAGGTACAACGTGGGCTGTAGCGTCAGAGGGTGCAAGCCCCAAGCCTTAGCAGTTCCACATTGTGTTGAGCCTATGGGTGCACAGAAGTCAAAAATCGAGGTTTGGGAACTGCTGCCTAGACTTCAGAAGGTGTATGGAAATGCCTAGATGTCCAGGCAGAAGTTTGCTGCAGGGGCAAGGCACTCATGGAGAACCTGTACTAGGGCAGTGCAGAATGGAAACGTGGGGTCGGAGCCCCCACATAGAGTCTCTACTGTGGCACCACCCAGTGGAGCTGTGAGAAGAGGGCCACCATCCTCCAGACCCCACAATGGTGGATTCACTGACAGCTTGCACTGTGTGCCTGGAAAAGCTGCAGACAATGCCAACCCATGAAAGGAGCCAGGAGGGGGTTTATACCCACAAAGCCTCAGGAGTGGAGCTGTGGCCTTTTTTCTCCCAAGGCCATGGGAGCCCACCTCTTACGTCAGCATGACCTGCATGTGAGACATGGAGTCAAAGGAGATCATTTTGGAGCTTTGAGACTTGACTGCCTCACTGGATTTTGGGCTTGCATGGCGCCTGTAGCCCCTTTGTTTTGGCAATTTTCTCCCAATTGGAATGACTGTGTTTACCCAATGCCTATACCCCCATCATATCTAGGAAGTAATTAACTTGTTTTTGATTTTACATGCTCATAGGCAGAAGGGATTTGCCTTGTCTCACATGAGACTTTGGACTGTGGACTTTTGAGTTAATGCTGAACTTAGTTAAGAGTTTGGGGGACTGCTGGGAAGGCATAATTGGTTTTGAAATGAGATTTGGGAAGGGCCAGGGGCAGAATAATATGGTTTGGTTGTGTCCCCACCCAAATCTCATCTGGAATTCCCACATGTTGTGGGAGGGACCTGATGGGAAGTAATTGAGTCATGGGGGCAGGTCTTTCCCGTGCTGTTCTCATGATAGTGAATACGTCTCACAAGGTCTGATGGTTTTAAAAAGGGTAGTTTTCCTGCAGAAGCTCTCTCTTTGCCTGCTGCCATCCATGAGAGACATGACTTGCTTTTTCTTGCCTTCCAACATGATTGTGAGGCTTCCTCAGCTATGTGGAAATGTAACTCCATTAAACCTCTTTCTTTCGTAAGTTTCCCAGTCTCAGTCAGGTATGTCTTTATCAGCAGTGTGAAAACAGACTAATACACCTTTGTTCCTTTTTTCTCTCATTATTTATTGTTGCCGTTTGGTGGTTTTCTTTAGTGGTGACGTTTGAATCCTTTCTCCTTTGTGTGTCTGCCCTACCATGAGTTTTATATTTTCATGTATTTTCATGATGGTAGATATTATTCTTTTCTTCCCAATGTAGGACTCCCTTAAGCATTTCTTGTAGGACCACAATAAACAAGACACAAACAGTGTTTTGCTTATCTGGGAAATATTTTTTTCTCTTTTTTTTTTTTTTTTTATAGCAATGGAATCTCACTCTGTCACCCAGGCTGGAGTACAGTGGCATGATTATAGCTCACTGCAGCCTTGAACTCCTGGCTCAGATGATCCTCCTGCCTCAGCCTTCTGAGTCTCTGGAATTGCAGATGTAAGCCACTGTGCCAGTCTTCTTCATTTGTGAAGGATAGCTTTGCTGGGTATAGCAATTTTGGCTTACATTTATTTATTTATTTATTTATTTATTTATTTATTTATTTATTTATTTATTTATTTTTACTTGTAGTATACATCCCCTTTTCTCCTAGCCTGTAAGGTTCCTGCTGAGAAATCCCCTGTTGGCCTGATGGAGATTCTCTTATAAGTGACTTGGTGCTTTTCTCTTGCTGTTTTTAGCATTTTCTCTTTGTCTTTTGACAATTTGACCATAATGTGCCATGGAGAAGACTTTTTGAGTGGTATTTATTTGGTAATCTTTGAGCTTCCTGTATTTGGAAGCTTTCAGGAAGTTTTCAGTTATTATTTTATTAAATAGGTTTTCTATGCCTTTACCCATCTCATCTCCATTCAGAACTCCCAGAATTTCACTTTTGTTCACATATGTGTCCCATATGTCATGTAGCCTTGCTTCATTCTTTTTTCTTTCTTTTTGTCTGACTGGATTATTTTAAAAGACTAGTCTTCAGGTTCAGAAATTCTTTGTTTTGCTTGAACTAGTCTATTGTTAAAGCTGTCAATTATGTTTTGTATTTCTTTCAATGATTTTGTCTCTTCCAGGATTTATGTTTGGTTCTTTGTTATGCTGTCTATCCCTGTTGAATTTCTCATTCAGATCATGAATTGTTTTCCTGATTTTTTTGTATTCATTATTTGTGTTCTCTTATTCTCCCTGGGTTTCTTTAATATCATTATTCTGAATTTTTTTCAGGCATTTCATAGATTTTCTTTTCATTGGAATCTCTTGCTGGAGAATTATTGTGCTTCTTTGGAGATGTTATGTTTCCTTTTTCATATTTCTTGAGTCCTTATGTGACTATCTGTGCCTCTGACATAGCAGTCACTTCTTCCAATTTTATGGATTGACTTTGATATGGGAAAGACCTTTTCTTATAGCTGTATCTACAGTGTTCATTGGATATCACACTTTGGCTTTGATTCTGGGTGGGTACAGTGGTATATTCTGCATATGATTTCTTCAGCTGTAATTGGCATGAGCGGTGTCTGTGAGTTATTCAGTGGCTTAGACTGCAGTTTTTTTGTTTGTGTGTTTGTGGTTGAGATGGAGTCTAGCTCTGTCACCAGGCTGGAGTGCAGTGATGCAATCTCAGCTCACCGCAACCTCTGCCTCCCAAGTTCAAGCGATTCTCCTCCCTCAGCCTCCTGAGTAGCTGTGACTACAGGCATGTGCCACCACGCCCAGCTAGTTTTTGTATTTTTAGTAGAGACGGGGTTTCACCATGTTGGCCAGGCTGGTCTCGAACTCCTGACCTCGTGATCTACCTGCCTCGGCCTCACAAAGTGCTGGGATTACAGGGGTGAGCCACCGCACCCAGCCATCTGCAGTTGTTATTGTAGGCTGTGGTGAGGCTTTGCTGAGGATGGGGATGCCAGGAAGTCTTGTCCTTCAGCATCAATGGTAGTGGTGGTGGACCAGGTGTGTCAATACTAGGGACTGTGGGCAATGTATGTGGGCACTGATGATAGCCTGTCTGCATGGGCCAATCCCTGGGCCTCCAGATGGCTTCTTTGGTTTCTGGCAGTGGCAGCACTGGGCCAGGTGGGCAGGTGGGCCACTGGGCTCCTGGGTGGTGTGTGTGGCAGTCTGATCTCTAGTTCTCCAGGTGACGTGTGCAGGTTCTGGTGGTGGTTAGGCAGGCGTTTCCTCAGGCCTCTCAGTAGTAAGTGTGAGCATTAGCTCTGGAGGCAGTGTGAGTCAATCTCCAGGCCCCCAGATGGGACATTCAGGCACCAGCATATTCCTATGCATTTCTAGATAAAAGTATTTTTCAGAAAACCTGAGCATATGTCCTATTAATACAACTTACCCTCATCAGCGCTGCATAAGAAGGGGGAATTCCCTCAGTAGAACAGTCAGAATGGAATCACAGACTTGTTTTGAGGCAGTCACTGGTAAGGGGGTGTAGGCTAAAATGATAAGCTCAGAATCTAAACCTTAGACTAGGCAATGGCAAACTTTTTCCATAAACAGGCAAACGGTAATATTTTATGCTTTTGGTCTAGATAACCTCTGTTGCAGTGACGCAGTGATGCCATCGTAGTCTAAAAGCATAAGTAGACAAGGCATAAATGAATGGACCTGGTTTTATTCCAGTAAAACTTAATTTATACAAGCAGTCAGAGGGCCGGATTTGGCCCTTGGTCTATAGTTTGCCAACCCTGTTTAGACCAGTCACAAATTATTCCCTGGGGCTGGGCCAATTTTTTCTAAAAAGAAAAAAAAAAAGAAAGCAACCCACTGTCAGAATAAAATAGGGTTTCTATTTAAAAAGAAGAAGAGGCTGGGTGTGGTGGCTCATGCCTATAATCCTAGCACTTTGGGAGGGTGAGGCAGGAGGACTGCTTAAGTCCAGGTGTTTGAAACCAACTTGGGCAATATAGTGAGACCCTGTCTCTGCAAAGAATAAAAAAATTAGCCAGGCATGGTGGCACATGTCTGTAGTCTTAGCTATGTAGGAGGTTGAAGGGGAAGATCAGGTGAGCCCAGGATTTTGGGGTTACAGTGAGCTCTGACTGTGCCACTTGTACTCTAGCCTAGGCAAAGAGTAAGACCCCATTTCAAAAAAAAATAATGGTTGGTTGGGGTGGGTTGGAGAAGAAACTATTTCTGAATTTATGGGTAGGTAACTGGTAGTGTCAAGTCAAATTTGCTCTACAGTCTTAGTCATTATAAATAAAGACAACTAGAAGATCTCTATCCAGCTATTAAAAATTGGTCAAAATCTACAGAGATAAAAGATGGTGACCCTTGTATCAGTTAGTTATTGTCACAAAATGCTGCATAACAAGTCACTCCAAATCTCAGTGGCTTAATACAACAGTCATTTATTTTCATGGATCTGTGTGTCAGCTGAGGATTGGTTAATCTAGCATGAGCATGTCTGGGAAGGTCAACTTTGCTCTTATAGTCTCTTATCTTCTGCTGGAAGCAGGAGGCTGGTCTGGGCTTGTTGTCATGTTGATAGCAGGAGTGAGTGAGCACAAATGAATGCACACTTTCCAAGCTTATGGTCATGCAGATTAATATTCCAGTGGCCAAGCTAGACATATGACTAAATCCAACATTAGGGGCTGGAGAAATATACTCCGATTCTTCAGTGGGAGGAAATGCAGAGACAAATGACAGAGTCTTGGATTCAAGGAGGACTTGGATCCATTAATGTACCTTAATCAACCACAACCCTCTAACCACCAATGCAATTAAGTAAGTATTCGTTGAATGCACTTGTGCCTGAATGCTTCTGGCTGCAGCCCAGGCAATGGATGCCTGACTGGGGAGGGACCAGAGCAGGGACTCACTGTCCTGCAGGTCTGCATGTAATTGTGCACGGCCGACTCCACATTGGTCATGGCTGATTTGCTTTGTCCTGTGTCCCCAAGGGGCAAAGATTGGCTGATTTTATTTCTGAACAATTTTGACAAAGTTGTTTTCAGGAGCCCAGGAAGCAAATCAATTGTAGATTTGAATTTTGCAGGGGGTCAGAATTGTTGAATATATATATAGTCTTTTACATGCTGATAATTATTTCCATACCACAAAGAAGGCTAGCTATTAGGAGGTTGCTGTTCAATTCCTTTGCCCCGTGAGCTCATGAGCTGTGTCTATGTGGGGGGCACTCACTTGTTAGAGATATTTTCCTTCAGAATAACATTAGCCAACATTCTAAATAAATGCAGGAAATTAAATAGTCTTCCCCAGACAGGTAATTTGCCCTTCTAAAGTGAATTACACATTCTAAAATAAAACACAGTCACATTAAAAAACCACAAGGTCTTTGTGTTAGGTTGGTCTGGCTTCAGCAAAGATAATATTTTCCTCCAGAGTAGAAGATCCGTGGAATCCACGGTATTGCATATGGCAGCCCCACATCTTGTTTCCTTTTCTTTTTTTTCGTTTTTAACTAAAAGAGTTGACAATTTTATTTTCACATTTCCCAATACAAATGAAAACTGCATCTTTTTTGGTCCCACTTCTCCCCTCCAAAACTATTCTCTTTGATAGGGCAAGGGAACAAGTCTTCTTATGCTGTTAAGAAAACCCGGCATCACAGCAGCATGATCTCCTGGTGAAGGGAGCAGGTAAATATAAAACTCATATAGGCCGGGCGCAGTGGCTCACACCTGTAATCCCAGCACTTTGGGAGGCTGAGGCGAGCGGGTCACGAGGTCAGGAGATTGAGACCATCCTGGCCAACATGGTGAAACCCTGTCTCTACTAAAATTTAAAAAAATTAGCCGGGCATGGTGCCCACTCCTGTAGTCCCAGCTACTCAGGAGGCTGAGGCAGGGGAATCGCTTGAACCCGGGAGGTGGAGGTTTCAGTGAGCTGAGATCGTGCCACTGCCCTCCAGCCTGGGTGACAGAGGAAGACTCTGTCTCAAAAACAAAACAAAACATTACAAATAAAAAGCACAACAATAACAACAACAAAACAACACTGATATAATGAGGCCTCCCCTCTATCCTTATCTGTCTGGTCGAGTCATTCTGGGCTGACTGGGCACCATTATGAGACGGGCAGGAGGTCTCATCATTGGGCACCCAGGCATCACAGGCATGTGGCCTCCCATGGGCGGCCTCATTCCAGGAGCAGGTCCCACTGGCATCATCCCAGGAGGAGGAGGGCCCATCATTGGCATCATGGGAGGGCCCCCCATATGGGGTGCTGCCATTATTCTGAGATGTGCGAGAAGTGTCAAATACACATTAGATTGTGAAGACTTAATGTAAAAAGAAAGCAAAGTATTTTGTTAATGTTAAAATATTTTATACATGTAGACCTGGTATTTTAGATAGATTTGTTTAAATCTGTGATATTATTCCAATTACCTTCACTTCTTTTGTTTTACTTTTTAAAATGTGGTTACTAAAAAATGCAAAAGTAAATATGTGGCTTGCATCATATTTCATCACATTTAGTGTGGACCCTGAGGATCTAGGGGAGTTATGAGCCTTAAGTTGAGGGTGACCCAGGTCAATGTGAATTGCTCTGAAAGAGAAGCAAAGAGCATAAAGAGAATGTATAAATGGAGAGAGGGAGCTCGGTCTTACAAGGTGAGGAAAGGCTTTCTTTCTTACACAGTCTGGCACTTCCTCATAAGTTTAAACACAGAGTTGTATGACCCAGCACTTCCACTCCCGTTTATGGAAGAAATGAAAATATATGTCCGTGCAGAAACTTGTACACAAATGCTCACAACAGCATTATTCATAATAGCGCCGAAGTGAAAACAACACAAATGCTTGTCTACTGATGAGTAAAGAAATAGAACATGGTTTGACCATACAATGGAATATTATTCAGTCATCAAAAGGAATGAATACTAACACGTGCTACAACATGGATGAACTATGAGAATATTATGCTAAGTAGAAGAAACCAGTCACAAAAGGTCACATATTAGAAGATTTCATTTATATGAAATGTCCAGAACACGCAAATCTATGAAGACAGAAACCCTGTCTCTACTAAAAATACAAAATTAGATGGGCATGGTGGCATATGCCTGTAATCCCAGCTACTCGGGAGGCAGGAGAATTGCTTTAACCCGGGAGGTGGAGGTTGCAGTGAGCCGAGATTGTGCCACTGCACTCCAGCCTGTGACAGAGTCTCTATCTCAAAAAAAGTAGATTGTCAGGACTTAGTGGGAGGAGGAAATGGCAGGCACCTGCTCATGGATACAGGGTTTCTTTTGGAGTGATGAAATGTTTTAAAATTGATCATGATGGTGGTTGCCGAGCTCTGTGAATGCACTGAAACTATTGATTTGTTTACTTTAAATTGGCAAAGCATACGGTACCTGAATTGTAATAGTAACATTAAAAAATAAAATCTTCCTTGAAGAGATGACACTTAAGGAGAGGCCTAGGGGGTGGGATGAGTTCACTATGTGGAGAAATGAGGAACAGCATTTCAAGGTGAGGAACAGCATAGTGAAGTCCCTGAGGTTGACAGGCATAGAGCAGATTTAAGGGACTTTTGTTTTTGAGACGGACTTTCACTCTTGACGCCCAGGCTTGGGTGGAGTGGTGCGATCTTGGCTCACGGCAACTTCTGCCTCCCGAGTTCAAGCGATTTTCCTGCCTCAGTCTCCCGAGTAGCTGGGATTACAGGTGCCATCCACCATCTTCCTTGGTGGGAAAATTCTCCAAGGGAACATAAATGCTTCTACTATCTAGTTTGTCTCTTTGAGAATTAAAACTTTTTATTTTTCATTCCAGTAGCTTTTGGGGTACAATTTGGCTCTTTGAGAATTGCATACTAATTAATTTTAGGGGCCATCTGTACACATCTCTATATTCCTGAAACATGGTAGAAACAGCCAGCCGTCAGGCGACAATCTACCATGACCACTAAAATATCCCCAAAGTAAACACTAGATGTGATCCGCTAGGTTTAGTGGAGGTGGCTGGCTCGAGAGTTGATTATATTTATTATTGTCACTGTGGTGATTATGGCTACAACATTGTGATGCGTGTTGGTCTTCTTTTGGTGAGTTGCAGTTTGGAAGGAATAAATCCATTTTTTTTTTTTTTTTTTTTTGAGTCTTGCTCTGTCACCCAGGCTGGAGTGCAGTGGTGCCATCTCAGCGTGCTGTAAACTCTGCCTCCCAGGTTCAAGTGCTTCTTCTGCCTCTATGGCCAGGCTGGTCTTGAACTCCTGACCTTAGGTGATCCACCTGCCTCAGCCTCCCAAAGTGCTGGGATTACAGGCGTGAGCCACCATGCCCGGCCCCATTATTCATTTAACCAATATCTATTGAGCACATTGGGTGTGGTGGAGGATGAACTGCAGGGGAGAGAGGAAGCCTCCTCCTGCCACTATGTTTTCAAGTTGTCCTAATACTCCACCATGACACGCAGGCTTGTGGGTCCCAGAGCTCCAGAAGCATCTCCCGACCACAACATCCTGACCCAGATTCTACTGAAAAATACGCGAGTCTAGGAGAGCCATCTCTGACACTTCCCTTCTTTTGAACGGCTGATCTGTCAGTCATGGGGAGCCCTTATGAAAGTGCAGTGTGTTTTGTGAAATTTGAGGTTGATCAAAGAATACCATTAAACTTTGTTAAGAAATCTACATATTGATGACATACGCAGTGGGGTGGAGGTGGGGAAATTCCGAAATACCTTTTAGGAATTATCTCAGAAGGAGGTAATAGTCAGAACTCTTAGTTGTCAGTGACAGAAACTCGTCTTACTAGTCTGGAGTGGAAAAGGGATCATGTTTTTCTCCGCATTCCCCAACCCCAACCCCAAGCAGATCCTGAAAGAGGGACAGGATTGCAAGTGGATTATTTAGGAGATGATTCCAGGGATCACCAATAGGGGAGTGAGGAATTGATTCATGGAAAGGCAGGAGGCCACAGAGAGGGCTTCAGTGAGCAGCTTACCACTCCAGGCAACTAGGATTTGACCCCACTGGGGGCCTCTGGGAGGTGATGTGGAATGCATTTCAAAGTTGTTCCATCCAGGGGGCAAAGATATTGAAACATTTATATCCTGGCTCCCACCCGTCACTGGCTGAGGACTGGTCCCAGGGCATCAGCTCTCTGGCTTTGCTTTCTTCTTCTTCTTCTTTTTTTTTTTTTTTGAGACATAGTCTTGCTCTGTCACCCAGGCTAGACTGCAATGGCATGATCTCGGCTCACTGCAACATCTGCCTCCCAGGTTCAAACGATTCTCTTGCCTCGTATTCCTGAGTAGCTGGGATTACAGGTGCCTGCCACCATGCCTCACTAATTTTTTTTATTTTTTGTAGAGACGGGGTTTTGCCATGTTGGTCAGGCTGGTCTCGAACTCCAGACCTCGTGATCCACCTGCCTCAGCCTCCCATTGTTGGGATTACAGGAGTGAGCCCCTGCGCCTGGCTTCTGTGGCTTTTCTGACATGCTCTATGCCTGACTTTGAGAAAGCCCTCAGGTGAAAGTCTTGGTTGTATGCAGTAGCAAGAATGTACTAGAATGATGAAAACCAAGGGGCTTACCACAAGATCTCTCTCTCTATCTCTGTCTCTAGCTTTGTCTGCATACTGGCTTAATTTCTTCTTACTCAAGCCTTTTCTCCATAAGGTGAGAAACGTGGCCACAAAAGCTCCTGTATTTCTCACTACACACAATTCCTGTCATCACAGAGAATGATTAACTTGGTCTAGTTTCAGTTTCGAAAAATATTCAAGGGAAGAATTCTGATTGGCCAATTTAGGCCAGATGCTCATCCCTGAACCAATCAACTGAGGACAGAGGGGTGGAGTCATTTGAGAACATGGCAGCCCCCATGAGAGCCACATGACTGGAGTAGGAAGTGTGAGTCTCTATAGAGGGGAGGGTTGCTAGGCTGAAAAGGCAATAGATGTCTGCAGTGAAAGGAATAGATCAGGAGATACATTCTGTTAAACCTGTTAATTATTTGAAAAAAAGAGAAACTTTCAATATACTGTCACAGTATATGTGAGCCGGTGGCTCACGCCTATAATCCCTGCACTTTGGTAGGCTAAGGTGGGCAGATCAGAGGTCAGGAGTTTGAGACCAACCTGACCAACATGGTGAAACCATGTCTTGTGCACCTGTAATCCCAGCTACTCAGGAGGCTGAGGCAGGAGAATTGCTTGAACCAGGGAGGCGGAGGTTTCAGTGAGCTGAGATCATGCCACTGCCCTCCAGCCTGGGCAACAGAGTGAGATTCCTCAAAAAAAAAAAAAAAAAAGTTACATTGTGGTTCCCCCAGCATGATTTATCAGAAAGGAAAAACTTACAATATGTGTATTTCCTATGCACAGGCTACTGCTATGAATTGAAATTCTTAAATTCCAAAGATTAATTATAATGTTTCTCAAGACACATAAACTGTTAGAATCTGCTTATAATGAGGCTGAAGTTGAGTAAGAAGAGAACTGGCATTTAGGACACTAATTTTCTTCTGTCGAGTACTGTCAAGTTTTGGTTCTGCCTGGAAGTAGATGCACCTCAAGGGAGGGTTGCATGTAAAGCTGTGTGTGTGTGTGTGTGTGTGTGTGGTAGTTTCCAAAGATGGGTACAACTTTCTGCACATGCTCGTGCAGTATAATTGAACCAATCTTTCCTTTAAGAGGTAGAGTTTATACTCCTCTACAAGAATCTGGGCTGCCTATGACTTGCTTTGGCCAGTGGAATGCTGCCAAAGTGATGGTGACCAACTTCTAGCTGTGAAAGGAAAATAAACCTTGGGGCCTCAAGATCAGTAAGCTAGGCTGGGCTCGGTGGCTCACGTCTGTAATCCCAGCACTTTGGGAAGCTGAGGCGGGTAGATCACCTGAGGTCAGGAGTTCAAGACCAGCCTGGCCAACATGACAAAACCCCGTCTCTACTAAAAAATATGAAAATTAGCCAGGCGTGGTGGCAGGCGCCTGTAATCCCAGCTACTTGGGAGGCTGAGGCAGGGAAATTGTTTGAACCCTGGAGTTGGAGATTGCAGTGAGCCGAGATCGTACCACTGCACTCCAGCCTGGGCAACAGAGCGAGACTCTGTCCCCCCACCCAAAAAAAAGTTACTAAGCTAAAGAGAAAAGTCAAGCTGGGAACTGCTTAGGGGAAACCTGCCTCCCATTCTATTCAGTCACCCCTTTGCTCACTGAGATAAATGTATATGTGATTGCCTCATTTGGAGAGGCTAATCAAGAACTCAAAAGAATGCAACCATTTGTCTCTTAACTACCTATGACCTGGAAGCCCCTTCCCTTTGTCTCACCTTCACCTTCACCTGGAGTTGTCCCGCCTTTCCAGACTGAACCAATGTATATCTTACACATATTGATTGATGTTTCATGTCTCTCTAAAATGTATCAAACCAAGCTGTGTCTCTACCACCTTAAGCACATATTGTCAGGACCTCCCGAGGCTGTGTCACAGGCATGCGTCCTCAACCTCGGCAAAACAAACTTTCTGAATTAACTGAGACCTCAGATTTCTGGGGTGCAAATAGTCTTAGGCTTTGAGAGCCCTCTGGTAGTTTCCATATTTTTGCCCTCTTGGATGCTGGCACCAAGCAAACCTTGGCTATCCTGCTTAAAGGGACATTTGAAGAGGGGTTCTGGAGGGCGAGGGGCCACATGGAGGACAACAAGGTTCCCCGGCTGACAACCAGCACCAACTGACAGGCACAAGCATGAGGCCGTCCTGAATGCTCCACCCAGCTGGTCCTCCAGCAGCAGGTAGCCACACAAATGAGCCCAGGTTAAACCAGCCAGGAAGTCCCCATGCAACTCACGGGGTCATGAGCAATAATGGCTTGTGGTGGTTTAAAGTTTCTAATTTTAGGTGCAATAGGTAACTGAAACAGCCCACAAGGGTGTGAGCCTGTGGAGGGTGCATTTCCCACCTGCTGAAGCTTCTCAATTCCCAGGATCCAATCCAGATAAGACTCCCGTTCTCAGTGTCCTTGATGGAAATGGCAATGAACTTTTTGCAGATTGGACCATTTCTCAGGGGAATCCCAAAGATCGGAAACTACTTTCTTTCTCAGAATCTTCCACACAGTATTGAGCCTTAGGAATTTCTAAGAAGGATCTGGAATGAAAAAAAAAATCTTTTGAAAAGGTATTTGTATAGCTTCAGTTCAGCAAGATTCATAGTGGGTATTAGACTAAGTGCTGGTGTTAAGCCAAACCATGTTTTTCAAAGACTCATCTGGCCTCAAGATTGGCAGGATCAGAGTGGCCTCCCAGGATCTATCCCATCCTCAGAAGAGTTGGTTCAACTGGCATGTACCCAGATCTCTTTGAGCTACGATGATACTCCCTTGAGTCAAAGGCTGCCACATCACATCTCCTTTAAGTCCCCCTAAGTACGACCCCAGAAGTATTGACAAAATAGTGCTATTCCTGAAGATTTCAGGAGGACATAAATGAAGAGACTAAACTGTAAGGTACCAAAACTTCCATCTTTGCTAAAGACCCTCATCCAGGCTGGGCACGGTGACCCACGCCTGTAATCCCAGCAATTTGGGAGGCCAAGGCGGGTGGATCACCTGAGGTCGGGAGTTCAAGACCAGCCAGACCAACATGGAGAAACCCCATCTCTACCAAAAATACACAATTAGCCGGGCGTGGTGGCACATGCCTGTAATCCCAGCTACTAAGGAGGCTGAGGCAGGAGAATCGCTTGAACCTGGGAGACGTAAGTTGTGGTGAGCTGAGATCGTGCTATTGCACTCCAGCCTGGGCAACAAGAGTAAAACTCCCTCTCAAAAACCAACAAACAAAAAGCTCTTATCCAATGGTCATGCCACTCTGTCTGGCCATGTAATTTCTCCTCCTGGCTTTCTGTAGCAACAGCCTTCTGGGGAACCTCACTCTGCCTTTCAAAACCCCTTCGCCTTGTACCCTTCATCAGCAAAGTACTTAGCTCAACATGTATGCCTCTGGGGGTACTCATCCACATGCCATTTCAGGATATTTCCAGCAACATCATCTTCACTACCCCAGGATGGCATTTTAGAGTGGATTGCATGCCTGCTGGATGTGTTGTACTTGAACGAGTTAGAGAAAATGCCACACTTTGAGACAAATTAATAGTCTGTTCATTTAGCCGACGGCTAAGAAATGGCTAACGTTTTAAGTTCTCTCGGCCTCGAAGAAGGGGCTAGATTTTCTTTTATACTTTGGTTTAGAAAGGGGAGGGGGGTCTAGTTAAAACAAGTTTACAGAAGTAGGCAGAAAAGTTAAAAGGATAAATTGTTGCAGGAAAGTAAAGAATTCTAGGTCTAGGGGCTTTAAGACTATTATG
Organism: Pan paniscus; assembly: GCF_029289425.2. Lineage (NCBI taxonomy): Eukaryota > Metazoa > Chordata > Mammalia > Primates > Hominidae > Pan > Pan paniscus. The sequence continues at coordinate 22,385,494 of NC_073256.2, forward strand.
AGGTGATAGAAGCGGGGCTTTGGGCGCTATCAATTGGACGAATTCCTGGGTACTGCGGATATTGCTCGCCACAGTATCTTATCAGTTAATTGCATTCTTCGATGTGCTGGGAGTCAGCTTGCACAAGTTAAGTCCTTGAGGAAGGGGCTGCCAGTGAAAGAGCCAAGATGGAGTCTCTCTGGCTCTCTTAGCTAAGGGAGAGTCAATTCAGATGGAAACAATGCTAGGTGATTCAAAAAAAGGGAGAGTCTAAGAACAGGGTTAGTAAAAATAAGGTTGGGCATTACATTCCTCACTTGTGTTTTTGGGGAATCAAATCGTTGATTTTTCAGTTATAACAAGGGGGTTATATTGAGTCTTAAGATACATAAGTTCGACAGAAGCTATGCGTTGTTTTACAAAATTAAGAAACTAATTTAATATACAAGGTCCAAAAATTAAACTTAATAGTAAGGACGGGGAGGGGGTCTAACTTAGTAATTAGAATAGTTAGCTCTGGGTTCTAGTTGAACATGTTTTAATACTGGGGGATGTTATTTTCTTGTTCTTGTTGGCGCTTATCTAGATTTTCTTGCACTTTCTGGAGTGTATCTTTTATGACTAAGAATGGTGGAGGAACAGTTAAATCAACTTTCTCAGGGTGTTTCTGGAACATAGGGTTACTTAGATCAGTTAAAGGCCTGATTGGCTTGGGTGGGCTTTATGAGACTAGGGTTTTTTTTGGATGGTGAACATAGACTTAACATTAAATCCTGGGATATAAAATCTTAATCTTCATGACATGCCATGATACTATTGAGTTAAATTAAGGTCATGGCCAGTTATAGTAAGAGGATTACAATTTTTTCTAGTATATAATTTAGGATGAGAAGCATGACTTATGGAAAGAGTTGAAGATCTGGTTGATCTTTTAGAGTAGGTGGCTAAAGTTACACATGTCTAATCAGGGCAGAAAAACTGATAAGTATTTTGACAGCTAGCATCAGGGTGATTTCTAGGACAGAGGTAAAAGTCAATATTTTGGAGTCTTTTTTCTGCACTTTTGGAGCTTCTACACTTAGTTTGGCTCTTGGAGTGTCTGAATCTTGCTGAAAGGTCGACACTTCCTGCTCATGGAACTGGCAGATTGTGTTGCTTTTCGTGGGTATGGGCTGGCTTTGGGAACAGTACAAATAAGTCAACTGCAAAAGAGACTTGGAGGTACTGGCCTTCTAAGTGGTGTTTGCAAATACACTTCCTGTTGTGAAAGAGGTGAGGAGAAAGGAGTAGGAAGGCATAGAGGATGTAACGGGCAAAAACAAATAAGTGGGGTAGATAAAAAGAATGAATCTAATGGCTTCACCTAACTTAGGTGCAGTTTTAAGGGGACTGACTTAGGCCTGGCGACTTATGTTTTTAGCTGGGCTCTGTTGGCCTTTTTGATGCGGGAGTGATGAATGTAAGCAGGAATGCCGTCTACTTTCAGAGCAGTTGGCGTCGTGAGGATGACGGTGTGAGGTCTTTTCTAAGCAGGAGTGAGTCTTTCTTTTTGGAACTTTTTAACAAACACTAGGTCTTCTGGCTGGAACGAATGGCAGGACTTTGGTCAGGAATTGGATTGGGATGGGCTCCTGGAACAAGTGGCAGGAGAATATCTTGTACCTGTTGGAGAGACTATAGGTACTGTAATCAATTAGTTTGTGATATTTCTGCTAATTTGGCATCTGTTAGCTTAGGCAAGATAGGCGGTGCCTTATTATACATGATTTCAAAAGGTGAGAAATGAGCCTGGTAAGGGGTGCACCTTACTTTAAGTAGGGCTAAAGGAAGGAGACTTACTTAATTTACATTGTTTTTTTAAGATTAATTTTGTAGGAATGTTTTTTAGGGTGTGGTTCATGCGTTCTACTTGCCTGGAGCTCTGGGGTTGATAGGCACAATGAAGCTTCTATTGAATGTTTAACGCCTTACTGACTGACTGAGCTATAGGCGAGGTGAAGGCTGCTCTATTATCAGACTTTATGGCAGCAGGCAGCCTATATTGAGGGATGATTTCATTGAGTAAAAACTTAACTACTATGTTGGTGGTTTCATTTTCGGTAGCAAATGCCTTAGTCTATCTGGAGAAGGTGTCTACTAGTACTAGAAGGTATTTGTACTTAGCCTGGTGTGGTTTGACTTCTGTAAAGTCAATTTCTTACTTTTTTCTTGGCGACTTTTTTCAGAGACAGTGGCCTGGACTGGGTTTAGGACTTTGTTTGGCATTTACTTGGGCGCAGGTTGTGCACTGGAGAGCTGCTTAATCTGTTAGGCTTTGAAGACGGGGGATCTTAAAATGGCTCTGGAGGAGCTGAGGTAGCTTTGCTCTTCTTAAATGTGTGGTAGACTGTACCTAACTGATTAAAGTTTCTTTAAGAGTTCAGGGTATGAAGATTCTAGAGTCAGGAAGAATCTACTAACTTTCCTGATTTTTATTGGCTCTCAGATCCGAAGCCCGTTGTTGTTGTTGTTGTTGTTGAGTATACGGGATTGTCAGGCAGATCTGGCTGTGGAAAGGAGACTGTTGGCAGAAAGTTTAGAGGCGTGACTGAAAGTCTCGCTGCGACCTGAGCTGCTGAATCAGCTTTCTGATTACTATGGGCAACGGCCGTGTTTTCTTTTTGATGTCCTTTGCGGTGGATCACAGCTACCTGCTGAGGTGAGTAGCCTGCTTTCCTGGTAGATGGCTTTATGTACATGCACAGTAGCAAAGGCGTACTTGCTGTCAGTGTAAATGTTAATACATTTATTCTTACTTTATCGGAGAGCCTGAGTGAGGGCGATCAACTCAGCCTTTTGTGCTGAGGTGTTCGCTGGTAAACCTTGAGCTTACAACACATGTGTCTCCGTGGTAACAGCTGCACTGGCTCTTCATATTTCCTGCTTGAGGAAGCTGCTACTGTCTGTGAACATGGCAGCATCTGCCTTTTCTAGGGGCACAGCTTGAAGATAAGATAGGCCAGTTTCGAAAGTTTCTAACAGTTCTTGACAGTCATGAGCAGGAATAGTGGAGTCTGAGTCAGGAAGTAGAGTAGCTGGATTGAAACACTTTGTGGGAGAGAAAGTCAAACGCGGCTGATCTAACAGTAAAATTCGATACTGCAAGATGCGAGCATTTGACATCTATTTGCCAGAAGCATTTTGTAGTAAGGTCTTTACGGCGTGAGGAGCTGTAAGGGTTAAATTTTGGCTTAGAGTTAACATCATCTTCTTGGGCCAGGCTTGCTGTAGCCGCTACGGCTCACAGACAACTTGGTCATCTAGAGGCCACAGGATCTAGCCTCTTAGACAAATAGGCCACTGGGCGGCTTTAGGGTCTTAGAGTCTGAGTAAGCACGTCTTTAGCAACTCCTTGCTTTTATGGAGACATTAGGGAGGGCTAAAGCAGGGGCTTCAGTTAATGCTAAATTAATGGGCTATTTCATTCTGTACTTCTTGGATAGCTGCCACTACAATTTTTGTCTTTTGAATGCTTTACAGCGGCCTTTTCAGCTGCCTGTGTTGCTTGTTTTTGTTTTTTAAGCTTTTGATTATCAAAAACTTTTTGGACTATTTCTAAAAGCTGACTGATATTTATTCTAGAAAATCTTTTTAGTTTTTGGAGTTTCTTTTTAATATCCTAGGCTGCCTGAGCCACAAATGCTAAATTAAGAGCAAGGCTATTTTCGGGAGCTGCCGGGTCAAAAGGGGTGTAAATCCGATAAGCCTCCTGGAGGCGCTCTAAAAACGTTCTTGGTGACTTATTGGGCCTTTGGACAACTTCGGTCGTCTTAGACAAGTTTATGGGTTTCTGAGAGGCTCTTTTCTTGACAGGAGATACCGGTGAAAATCGTCTAAAGCTCTCTTTCTACTTGAGGAATGTGAGTCCTGGTTAGGCCGGGTAGAGGGAAAGACCTCCTCAAGGAGGTCTCTAGCTTCTTCTTCCGGTCCATTGGCTGATGTGAGGAAGTACTTTTTGGCTTCTTTTTGGATACGTTCCTTCTTTTCAGAGGTGAAAAGGGTTAAAAGCAGCTGTTGGCATCATCTTAGGTGGGCGGGTGGGTCCGGAGTACAGACTCTGTCAGAGAGGTCAAAGCCTGGGGCTTTTCAGAGAAGGGAGGATTATGGGTTTTCTAATTATATAAGTCAGAAGTAGAAAAAGGGACACAAACTAAGAAGGGTGCTGAGCGCTCGTCACTTGGAGGGACTTGTGCCTCTCTCAGTGGTAGTAGAGGGGCTGCTTCTTCCTACCACGGTCAAGATTGAGAGGCAATGGGTGGCGAGACTACAGGGGACGTCGTCGAGGAGACATGGGATAACTTTAAGGGAGAAGGCTGGTTGTAAGGCGGTGGGACTGGGTGAGGGAGACTCCCCTCTTCTTCAGAGGGAGGCAGTACAGGGGAAGCTGAACCGGCTGAGGGTCGAGGCGAAAACGCGGTCTGGCTTAGGAGGACCTTGGAGGTAGAATTATGAATGGCGCATGAATGGAGCCATGGAGAGTGGATTCTGACTAAACGTAGCTAACGTAGGGAAACTGATCAGGGTGGCTAGGAGTTTCTGTAACAACCTGCCACACAGCTTGAACAATTGTGAGGTTCAATGACCCTTCAGGGGCCACTTGACTTTAAACTTTGGCCATTTTATTTTGCACAGTGTCTGGAGCTTGCCTTTTTTAAGGCGGACATTATAATCCTCTGAACTGAGAGAAAAATTCTGCAGCATACATTGGAGAGGGCTTTAACTTTACAAGGCTGGGAGGAAGTGTTTCTTATTAAATTGCCTTCAAAAAATAAAATAAAATAAAATAAGATTTGAGCATAGATATTAAACTTAGCATGGACAGAGAAACTTATTTCTTGGGGGACTGGCGTAGTGAAAGAACAGAATCAATATGACTAGAAAGAGCAGAAAAACTTACAACAGCTAATACTACTTGCTACATTACTGTAGCTTTAAGATTGAGGGAGGAGGACTAGAGCCAGCCTGAGATCTTCTGGGTCAGTTTGATCTAGGCATTCTTCTTCTTCTTCTAGATCTGCACTTTAAATACTTTTGGTGTCTTTATGACTTAAACGCAAATAGCTTAAACTTAGCTTTTTCTTTTAAGGGTTTAAGGAGTAAGAGCAGAGCCAAGTCCTGGAGACGGTAAATTTGCTGTCGCACCGTAAAACGAGATGTGCGGGATAGGGGGCAGGGACAAGGCGGAAAAGGACTACTCGGATCATTTTTAAGTAGGGACAGTAGCCACAGAGGAACAGAGTAAGAATCTAAATGAAGTAAAGCAGTACGGGCGTACATTTCTTTACACAGTGTTCTACTTAAGGGCACTGGAAAAGTTACAGAATGACAAGAGAGGTGAGCAAGGAAATCTGTAGGGTGGCTGTTTTGAACTCACTACTGGTTTAACTTAGAGGAGGTCTAATCACTTGGACGTGGAGTATGACGATCTAAATACTTACAACTTTCATGGTGCTAGAAATCTTAATCAGGCAAATGTTTTTCACACTTGTTCTTATAACAACACTTGACTTGCTTCTGGCAGAAAAAAAAGGACTGTAGTGGCCAGCCTAAAAGGTTGATGAGAAATTTAACCTCCTGTGACAAAAAATCAGCACTAAGGACTTTGAAGAAGTTTTTACTTAGACGTCTTGGACAATATCAACGTCTTGACATGCAAAACTTTGACAACTACTAACAAGACAATAGACACTGAACAGAACAATCAATATAAAACAAACAATTGACTTTAGGGCATGTAAACAGTTATGACAGTTTCTTCCTTTTTTTTTTTTTTTTTTTTTTAGACAGACAAGGGGAGGGTTTCCTTTGATGGGATCAGTCAGATGCCTGCCTGGCCGCTCCCCCTGAGGGGACTTGGGCTCCTCTTAGCATTGGCAGGCAGGTATAAACTTGCGGCTCAGATCAAGCTATGCCTGATGCTGCCTTAAGCCTTATGAGGTCGCCACGGAACCGCAGGTGAGGGCCCACTTGAACTCCGTAGCTTTCGCGGTGGAGCTACAAACTGCAGGACAAGCGCAAGCCCTTGTCCTCCCTCATTCATTCATTATTCACACAGAGTTTATAACAGTTTTTTTTTTTTTTTCTTTCTTGGAGATTCTTCAAGAAACTTGAATAAGAGAAAGATGAGAGATAGAAAAAGAGAGACAGAGAGTGACCGGTCTGCCAGAAACCAGGACTCAGTCCTCCAGCATCCTGGGATGTGAACTGAGTCAAGGGAGGGCCCCTGTCAGGGCCACTTCCCTCCTAGAAAGAGACACAGAGGTGCCTAACAGAAAACCAGGGCTCTACCTTCTAGCGTCCTAGAGAAACAGGTAGAGTTGAAAGAGGGACACCCTCATCAGGGCCGCTTCCCTCTTACTAGAACTGAAGTCAAATCTGACCTACGTGACCTCAGGGTCAGAAGTCGAGGACTCAGAGGTGGAATTTTTATGGGCACCCACATGGTAGTCGATAAGCTCTCCTCTGGAAGACGCTCACCTTTCGAGGACCTGAAAATTCTTTTTTAGGTGGCACCCCCCTACAAGCCGGCCGTGAGCCCGGAGGGAGCCCGGGTCTCGCCTGATGTCGTTTCTCGCTGGGGCCTCCAAGTGTTGTACTTGAATGAGTTAGAGAAAATGCCACACTTTCACATGAATTACGAGTCTGCTTATTTAGCTGTGGGCCAAGAAATGGCTAAGTCTTAAAGTTCTCTTGGCTCCGAAGAAGGGGCTAGATTTTCTTTTATACTTCAGTTTAGAAAGGGGAAACGGGTCTAGTTAAAAGAATTTTACAGAAGTAAAGTAGGCAAAAAAGTTAAAAGGATAAATTGTTACAGGAGAGTAAACAGTTCTAGGTCTAAGGTCTTTAAGACTATTACAAAGTGATAGACGTGGGGCTTTAGGCATTATCAATCGGACAAATTCCTGGGAACTGCGGATATTGCTCGCCCCACAGTATCTTATCAGTTAATTGCATTCTTCGATGTGCTAAGAGTCAGCTTGCACAAGTTAAGTCCTTGAGGAAGGGGCTGCCAGTGAAAAAGCCAAGATAAAAGCTGTCCCCGGTGTTAGAGGTGGGGCCTGATGGGAAGAGATTGGATCATGGGGGTGGATTTCTCATGAATGATTTAGCATCATCCTTTTGGTCCTGTCCTTGCAATAGTGAGTGAGTTCTTGCAAGATCAGGTTGTTTACGAGTGTGTAGCACCTCCCTCCTTACTCTCTTGCTACCGCTTCACCTTCTGCCATCATTGTAAGTTTCCTGAGGCCTCCACAGAAGCTCAGCAGATGTCAGTGTCATGCTCCCTGTATAGCCTACAAAACTGCGAGCCAATTAAACCTCTTTTCTTTATGTATTGCCCAGTCTCAGGTATTTCTTTATAGCATGAGAACAGCCAAATCCAGCAGCCATAGACAATATGTAGCAAATGTGCATGGCTGTGTTTCAATAAAACTTTATTGACAAACACATGTGCAAGCAGGTTAGATTTGGCCCATGGGCCATAGTGTCCCAGCGTCTACTCTGGAATATTCTGTTCAGCCTGGATGGACATCTCTAGGTTTTTTTTTTTTTTGAGACAAAGTCTCACTGTTGCCCAGGCTGGAGTGCAGTGGTGCAATCTTTGCTCACCACAACCTGTGCCTCCTGGGTTCAAGCAATTCTCCTGCCTCAGCCTCCCAAGTAGCTGGGATTACAGGCACCTGCCACCACACCTGGCTAATTTTTGTATTTTTTAATAGAAATAGGGTTTCACCATGTTGGCCAGGCTGGTCTCAAACTCCTGACATCAGGTGATCCACCCACCTCAGCCTCCCAAAATGCTGGGATTACAGGTGCCCGCCACCACACCTGGCTAATTTTTGTATTTTTAGTAGAGATGTGGTTTCACTATGTTGCCCTGGCTGGTCTCGAACTCCTGATCTCAAGTGATCCACCTGCCTCGCCCTCACAAAACGCTGAGATTACACGTGTGAGCCACTGCAGCTGCCCTCTAGATTTTTTTTTTTTTTGACCATTGCTTATTTGGTTTGACTTTCATTTTCTTCCCCATTGTGGTAGTCATTTTCTGAATGCCTGTTAGTTTGTCCATCTCTCTCCTCTGTAGTCCCTAGAGTCAGATGAACTCCTCTGCAGGTGCAATGGTGTAACACTCTCTAGTGCTGAATTTTGAGCAGGAGAAAGAGAGCAAGAGTGACCACTACCTTTGGAAACACTGGCCTCCTGAGAATTTGGTGTCTCCTCTGCAAAGGTTGCATACCTGTTAACCCACAGGCCGGAGAGACAAGCCAGAATCATGATCTGTTGAGCTTGAGTTTAATATTTGATGCACAGAGATCACTGAGTTTTTTGATAAGAATTAGAGGGGGAAGAAATGGCCACAGAGAACAATTTCTATCTCCAGGTGAGGATTCAGGAGATAATTCTGTGAACAGAACTTCCTGAGAACCGAGATGGGGGAAATCGCTGGTATTAGAAGAGTGAAAATGTCAGTAAGTATGGCTACGACTGTGCTCTTAGAGGCAAAAGAAGAAAATGAGACTGCCAGGCATGAATAATGAGAAATCTTTGATGGAATTAGCCATGCAGAACAGATACTAAATGCATCCTCATTCTTCTCATAGTCAAAAGTTTTTGCTTAAGCTGGATGGGAAAAAGAGAATCCCATTTCACTAAGTATAAAAGAGGGGATTTTAGAGAAGGTCTCAGAAGAAAGAGATGTGGGGGTTTGGTGAAACTCACCAGAGGCTGAACCCTCTCCAGCATAACACAGGGATTGGGAGGAGCGGGGCGGCATTAGGCCAGGTGCATAGCCCAGTGCTGCTCTCTCTGGACTTTCTGCTCTCTCTGGACTTGTTTGCTAGCTGAGCTTATCGATTTACATAATTTTCAGTGCCATTTCTCAGCTAATGAGTCCTGAACTTTTGTCTTGAGGCTAGACTTCTCTTTGAAACAGCAGTCTTAAACACTCAACTTCTTTCTTGTTTTTTCCACTTGTCAACTCATGAACACCTCAACCTTGTTACATCCAAAGCCAAACTCATGGCTTGGAGTGGTAGGTGATGGCTGTAATCCCAGTGCTATGGGAGGCTGAGGTGGGAGGATTACTTGAGGCCAGGAGTTTGAAGCCAGCCTGGAAAACACAGTGAGACTCCCTATCTACAAAAAAAAAAAAAAAAAAAAAAAAAAAAAAAAGCTAGGCATGGTGATATGCATCTGTAGGATCTGTAGTCCTGCTACATGGTAGGCTGAGGCAGGAGGATCACTTGAGCCCAGGAGTTTGAGGCTCAAAGAGCTATGATTGCACCAATGCACTCCAGCCTGGGTGACACAGCCAAAGACCCTGTCTTAAAAAAAAAAACCCAAAGCCAAACTCTCTTTTTCCTCCTCCTTCTCCATGGGCTCTGTCCATGCCATCTCTGTTCTGTAAATGGCACCACCCCTGCTGAGCTGCTCAAGGTGGTCATAACTCATGTGTTGTGCTAACTCTGCTTTTGCCTTCTTCTCCAGTCAGCAAGTCCTGTGATTCTAAACTTTATCCAACTTGTCCACTCTCTGTAGCTTCACTGTCATTATCTTTGCCTAGGACACTGCTATCTCAGCTGGGCTACAGCAACCTCCTAACTGGTCTTAACTGGTATTCTGCATCTGCTCTCCATGCTCAGCAATCCATTTCCTACCTGGCAGCTTCAGTGATCTTAAGGCGTCCATTGAGTCTCATCCCTGCCTTTCCTGCCCATGGTACATAGAATAAAATCGAGACCCCGAGTCTTCTGCCTGTTCCTGCCACCTCTCCAGCCCTCTCCTATCTCCTGCCCTTAGCCTACTCTATTTCAGCCACTATGGCCTCCTTTTGTTTTCTTGGACTTTCAAACTTTTTTCCACAACAGGGCCTTTGCACTTGCTGCTTCAGCCTGGAATGATTTTCCTCTGCACCTCCCCAAATTAGACCATCCTTTAGGTGTCAGCTAAAATGGTGCTTCCACAGGCAGCTCTTCCCTGACTCTGCTCTTCTCCACCTTAACCTCTTATTGTTTCCTGTTGTGGGAAGTCAGGGACCCCAAATGGAGAGGGACTGGCTGGAGCCATGGCAGAGGAACATAAATGGTGAAGATTTCATGGACATTTATCAGTTCCCAAATAATACTTTTATAATTTCTTATGCCTGTCTTTAATCTCTTAATTCTGTTATATTCATAAGCTAAGGATGTACATCACCTCAGGACCACTGTGATAACTGTGTTAGCTGTACAAATTGATTGTAAAACATGTGTATTTCAACAACATGAAATCAGTGCACCTTGAAAAAGAGAATAACAGCAATTTTTAGGGAACAAAGGAAGACAACCATAAGGTCTGACTGCCTGCAGGGTTGGGCAAAAAGAGCCATATGTTTCTTCTTGCAGAGAGTCTATAAATGGATGTGCAAGTAGGAGAGATATCGCTAAATTCTTTTCCTAGCAAGGAATATTAATAGTAATACCCTGGGAAAGGTATGCATTCCTGGGGGAAGTTCTATAAATGGCCGCTCTGGGAATGTCTGTCTTATGCGGTTGAGATAAGGACTGAGATACGCCCTGGTCTCCTGCAGTACCCAAAGGCTTACTAGGGTGGAGAAAAACTCCGCCCTGATATATCTGTGGTCAGCCTGGTGCCCTGCTCTTGAACCCTGTTTTCTGTTGTTTAAGATGTTTATCAAGACAATACATGCGTGAATGAACATAGACCCTTATCAGTGGTTCTGCTTTTGCCCTTTGCTTTGTGATCTTTGCTGGACCCTTATCAGTAGTTCTGCTTTTGTGCTTTGTCCTGTTCCCTCAGAAGCACGTGATCTTTGTTAGACCCTTAGTAGTAGTTCTGCTTTTTGCCCTTTGAAGCATGTGACCTTTGTACCTACTCCCTGTTCTTACACCCCCTTCCCTTTTGAAGCCCTTAATAAAAACTTGCTCATGTGAGACTCAGGGGGGCATCACGGTCCTACTGATGTGTAATGTCACCCACAGAAGCCCAGTTGTAAAATTCCTCTCTTTGTAGTGTCTCTCTTTATTTCTCAGCTGGCTGACACTTATGGAAAATAGAAAGAACCTACATTGAAATATTGGTGGCAGGTTCCACCTATACTTCTTTCATGGATTTACTTATTTTTGTTTGTCCCCCTCTGTATCCTAGAAACTCCTGGAGGGCAGAGGCATGCCTGCCATCTTCATCATTGCATTACCACCACCCAACACTATCGGGAGACCTGCCCTGATCATCAACTCGGTTCTTTTCTATTTTCCTAAGTGCCGAGTGGCTTGAGAAATAAAAGGACAGAGTACAAAAGAGAGAAATTTTAAAGCTGGGCATCCGGGGGAGACATCACACATTGGTACGATCCATGATGCCCCACAAGCCACAAAAACCAGCAAGTTTTTATTAGGGAGTTTCAAAAGGGGAGAGAGCATATGAATAGGTGTGGGTGACAGACATCAAGTACTTAACAGGGTAATAGAATATCACAAGGCAAGTGGAGACAGGGTGAGATCACAGGACCACAGGACGGAAGTGAAATTAAAATTGCTAATAAAGTTTTGGCACCATTGTCATTGATAACATCTTATCAGGAGACAGGGTTTTGAGATCAACCCGTCTGACCAAAGTTTATTCCAAAGTTTATTAGGCGGGAATTTTCTCTTCCTAATAAGCCTGGGAGTGCTATGGGAGACTGGAGTTTATTTCACCTCTGCAATCTCGACCATAAGAGACAGGTACGCCCCGGGGGGCCAGTTCAGAGACCTACCCCTAGGTGCGCATTCTCTTTCTCAGGGACGTTCCATGCTGAGAAAAGGAATTCAACGATATTTCTCCCATTTGCTTTTGAAAGAAGGGAAATATGGTTCTGTTCTGCCTGGCTCACCGGCGGTCAGAGTTTAAGGTTATCTCTCTAATTCCCTGAACAATTGCTGTTATCCTGTTCTTTTTTCAGGGTGCCCACATTTCATATTGCTCAAACACACATGCTGTACAATTTATGTACTTAACGCAATTATTACAGGTCCTGAGACGATATACATCCTTCTCGACTGACACGATTAAGAGATTAATGACAGGCATAGGAAATCACAAGGGTATTGATTGGGGAAGTGATAAGTGTCCATGAAATCTTCACAATTTATGTTTAGAGATTGCAGTAAAGACAGGCATAAGAAATTACAAAAGTATTAATTTGGGGAACTAATAAATGTCCATAAAATCTTCATAATCCACGTTCTTCTGTCATGGCTTCAGCCGGTCCCTCCGTTTGGGGTCCTGACTTCCCGCAACATCTCTCCCTTTCTTTTTATATAAATGTGCCATGGCGATGAAGGCTTGTTCGTTCTCTCGATTTTGACACAGGATTACTTGACTGGTACGGCACACTAAAAGCAAGCCGATTAAGCAGAGAAACATAATTCCAAAATTTACTACAGTGGAGCCCCCAGTAGATTTAATCCAAGTTGTGGGGTTTAATCCATAAAGATTTTCTGCCACCTGATCTAACGCCTGAGCTCTAGGCACGATGGATAAGTGAGCTTGGGAGGCTTCAAAAATTTGTTTTTTTAATTTAGTAGTTTTCAATGATAAATTATCTTTTCTACCTAGAAGGTGTCCTTTGACCATTTCCCATGAATGATCAGTCTCGTTATAGGAATAGGGGTGATGCAGAAATCCAAAGTATTCCAATCGCACTGCATTTGCATGCGATGTTCCAGACTCATTACCTGATCTCCAAGCCAAATAACAGAATGTCTTAAATCATTAATTTGCTTTGCCAATCTTTGATCGATGCCTTGTTGAGAATTCCACATTTGGGTGGAGTTGGCTTGCCAATCATTAACAAAATGAGCCGTTTGAATAGACTGGTGTAATTCCATTCCGGCAGTGGTGGCCATTGCAGTGACTGTAATTAGGCCCATGATAACAGCGATTAAAGTGAAAACAAATATCTTAGATCTTTTTAGAATTCGTTGTACCACTTCATTAATTAAATGTATTGAGGGGGAGGATTCCCAAGGTCTAGGTAAAGTTATCGGAATCCAGATTCCTTCTCAAGCTCGAACCAACTTTACACTTTTCCTGGAGTCAAAATGGGAGTTAATACAAATGTATAGATGACAATTGACGCATTGGACAGCTTGATTATTCATCCAAATTTTGATATTTCCTACCAATAGCATGTAAGGAGGCTCAACACAACTCTGTATGGGAACAGTCAGGTAGGAGGTAAGTAAAGCAGAATGTCTGGGTCTACGTTGATACTGAGAGAGTGGGACGGTAGTGGGAACAACAGTCAAAATAGTTTTTCCTTCCCATACTCGCAGTCCAGACGTGGCAATAGCCAATTTCCAAAGTTCTGGGTGTTCTGGGCTCAGAATAGGGAGTATCATAGGAGGCCTGGTGGGGGGCGGGGGTAATGCCTTTATCTTCCCATTTTAAGGGAAAGAATGAGCTGATCCTTGAATGCAAAGTAGAATGATGATTCTCTTTCTCCTGATAAGAAATAAAATAAGTAGCCTCCAGGCATTCCCTTCCACAGAGGAGCAATTGTTTTTTAAATAGCGCTTTGGTGCCCAGTCTATTACTAAACCATATGAGTCATTTTTTAATATTACTGCATGTGAGTTAACACAATCTTCCCAAATTAAAGTTTTAGATGGTCCCTCAAAATGTTTAGGGCATGGTTTTCCTGCAGGTTTATACTGAAAGTATGGGGTACCTCCCATTACTCCTCCTTTCATTTGTTGTAAAGGAGAAAGGGAGAGGCCAGAGGCCAAATGTCCCATTTTATCTGTAGCTGATGTTTCTGAAAGATAAGCAGCCCAGAACTGAGTTTCTAGATGGATGCAACCAGGTGCATGTCCGAGGCACAGAGGGGGTTATTTATAACCCATGGTAACATTAAATGCAGTGCCTTCTTCTCCTGGTTGAGCAGGGCAAGGGTCGTCTATGGCTCCAGGCATCCACACACTATCGTTAGTGTAGATTTCTGCGGGAGCATCTATCCGGGTGAGAGGGCGAATAAGTGGAGGAAAAGGCACCTAAGCCCAAGAAGAATAATTATGTGTAGCAGGTAAATCAGTGTGAGAGGAAACTGGTGAGACAGAAAGTATAAGGAGGAGAATCATTAAATAAAACCTAGTGTAAGCGAGATGGAGTGCTGAAGGAGAAAGAGAAGAACAGAGGGATGTTATTTTCAGGCTAATAGAAATGGTGAGATATTTAGGTTTGTAAGGAGAAAAAGAAAGGTAATCAGGAGAAGTGTGATTAGTTAGATGGGTCTCCACTGTCATCAGGGAGGATTGATTTACACCCATTGTGATTTGGTGTGCCTGTTTCTGAGGAGTCGGCACAGATCTCACCACATCTGAAGGCAGTCTCTGACACAGACGTCTCTTCACTGTGGTTTTGATTGTCAGTATTCACAAGAAGCTTGAGTCTTCTGGTGGGTACCCAGACAGGGGATTGATGATCTCCTGGTGAAACACAAGCATATCCTCTTCCCCACGTTAAGTAGAATAAGAGACAATATTTAAAGGTTTGGGGAAATCCTGTAAGGCAGTAATCACAGCAATTAACTCCGCCTTTTGAACAGAAGTATAAGAGGTAGAAAGAAGTTTGTCTGCAGGACCTATATAGCCAGCATTGCCATTACCAGAGCCATCAGTGAATACTGTAACGGCCTCAGGAATGGGTTGATTTTTGGTTAATCGAGGAACCACCCAAGACGTTATTTTTATAAAATCAAACAATTTGTTTTTTTGGATAATGATCGTAAATAACACCAATAAAATCAGCCAAGTGAATTTGCCACAGTACAGAATGCTGAAAGGCAGCTTGAACTTCGAGCTGATGTAAAGGAACTACAATTACACTTGGATCAAATCCAGAAATTTGAAGTATTCTGCACCGAACCTGTCCAATTAATATGGCTATTTGGTCTAGATAAAGTTTTTGACACAGAATGAGGAAGAAAACACCATTCCACTAAATCATTATGTTGAACTATTAGTCCAGTAGGAGAGTGTAATGAAGCAAAAACCAGAAGCTGAAAAGGCTGAAATGTCTGTACTCTAGATAACTGGGCAGTCTGGATTGTTTCCTCTACAAATTCCAGATCCAGTACATAGGTCGGAATGCCTAAAGTAGGTCTTAAATAATTAATGTTACCCAAAAGTTTTTGGAAGTCATTTAAAATTTTTAAAGAATCTCTCCTAATTTGAATTTTTTGAGGTTGAATACATTGTTTATCGACCACCATTCCTAAATATTGAACAGGAGTGGTCTGTTGAATTTTATCCTGAGTAATGTGTAACCCAGCCTCTGTAACACAGCGGCTCAAAATTTGGTAACAGTCAATTAATTTTTTATCAGTGGGGGCAGAACTTAAAATATCATCAATATAATGAAGAATATAGGCCTCGGGAAATCGGGCTCAAACTGGTGAAAGCACTTGTCCAACATAAAGCTGGCAGATTGTAGGGCTATTTAGCATTCCCTGAGGAAGTACTTTCCATTGATAATGAGCTACAGGCTCCTGATTATTGATAGATGGTACAGTAAAAGCAAATTTTTCACAATCCGATTTATGTAAAGCGATATGAAAAAAAAAAACTCTTTAAGATCAATAAGTATGAGAGGCCAATCTTTAGGTATTAAAGCAGGGGCAGGCATGCCGTGTTGTACGGCCCCCATAGGTTTAATTACAGCATTAATGGCCCTTAAATCGGTTACCATCCGCCATTTGCCTGATTTCTTTTTTACTAGAAACACAGGGGAATTCCAAGGGGAAAGAGAAGGTTCCACATTTCCAAGTTGTAACTGCTCAGAAACCAATTGATTTAAAGCCTCCAGTTTTTCTTTAGAAAGCGGCCACTGCTGAATCCCAGGGCCACTTGTCTTATCTCCTTTGTTTAAAAGGATATTAGGTAGTAAAAGCAATTGAGCTTGTTGAACAGTAGTAAAAGAAACAGGAGCTTGGGCTGGGGAGTGTAATTTATCCCAAGCTCTCATACACACTTTTGTTACTTGTTCTGTGGTAAGAGTATCAAAGTTTAATTGGGCATAAGCATCAGAGAAACTATCGGAGCCTATGAGCTGAGCCTGAGTAATTAGAATGTCATTACTCCGATTTAGCTGAGCCTGTAAACAGGCCTCCTCTGACCACCAGGCTGAGATGGACTTAGAACAGCTTTTTGCCAAAAGATCACAGTCTGAAGGAAGCAAAACGACCTCAGTATAAAAAGTGTGCAATACCATTTGAACATAAGGAAAAGTAGGACCATACTGAGTACAAGCATCCTTAAATTGTTTTTAAAAAGGTAAGATTGAGCGGCGCATATCGACGCAGACTGGTTGAGGAACTGAAACGACAGGAGGGTGAGGGGCTGTAGTGGATGGGGGAGGGCCTGGAGAATGACAAGTAAATTGTAGTTTGGTCCCAGAGCCATTATTTAATGCTGGAGGTTTGAAGAGAGAAGAATTAGCATATTTATGGTACCGGGCTTTGTGAGTCACAGCCCCAGGAGTTTGAAGTACCAGCTTTTCGTGAGAAGAAGTAAGAAAAGTAGGGGGAAACTTTAAGCCAAAGTTACCAGTTAGAAATCAAATTTTCAGAATCGTTAGGTAGGGGAGGAGTAGCTGAAGGGAGAGTCTGAACGAAGGCCATGTGGGAGAGGAAGGTTGAGAAAAAGGCAGAGAAACTGAGGAAAAGGCAGAAAACTGCGGCAACTGCAGGGGTTCACGAGATTGGCAAGCCACGAA
This sequence comes from Pan paniscus, assembly GCF_029289425.2. Taxonomy (NCBI): domain Eukaryota; kingdom Metazoa; phylum Chordata; class Mammalia; order Primates; family Hominidae; genus Pan; species Pan paniscus. The sequence continues at coordinate 22,402,267 of NC_073256.2, forward strand.
GATGGCACGCACCAAGCACCCCAAACAGTGATGGGAACATAATACCCGGCCGAGACCAGTTTTCGGAATGCTTTACGGACACAATCACACAATTTTATATACACCGTTCCTATTTCAGGAAACCAAGAACAGTATTTTTCTACTGCCTTGAATAGAGTGATCATATTTTTCATGGTTACCGGTTTTAACAGGAGTTTGTTAGATTACACATGACCCATAGTTAACCCAGACCTTACACAGATTACTCACCACTCGTCGGGGAGTTGAACACGCTTATCTGTGGACCAAGCCGATTGACGTTTCACCGCACCTACCAAAGGGAATCCGGTTTCCTCATGCACTTAGGAAAAAAGAAAGACCACGTGGGCGCCAGATATCGGGGGACCTGCCCCGATAATCACGTAAGTTCTTTTCCATATTCCTAAGAGTCGACTGGCTTGAGAAATAAAAGGACAGAGTACAAAAGGGAGAAAATTTAAAGCTGGGCGTTGGGGGAGACATCACACATTGGTAGGATCCGTGATGCCCCACAAGCCACAAAAACCAGCAAGTTTTTGTTAGGGAGTTTCAAAAGGGGAGGGAGCATATGAATAGGTGTGGGTGACAGACATCAAGTACTAAACAGGGTAATAGAATATCACAAGGCAAGTGGAGACAGGGCGAGATCACAGGACCAGAGGACCGAAGTGAAATTAAAATTGCTAATGAAGTTTTGGCACCATTGTCATTGATAACATCTTATCAGGAGACAGGGTTTTGAGATCAACCCGTCTGACCAAAGATTATTAGGCGGGAATTTTCTCTTCCTAATAAGCCTGGGAGCGCTATGGGAGACGAGTTTATTTCACCTCTGCAATCTCGACCATAAGAGACAGGTACGCCCCGGGGGGCCAGTTCAGAGACCTACCCCTAGGTGCGCATTCTCTTTCTCAGGGACGTTCCATGCTGAGAAATGGAATTCAGCGATATTTCTCCCATTTGCTTTTGAAAGAAGAGAAATATGGTTCTGTTCTGCCTGGCTCACCGGCGATCAGAGTTTAAGGTTATCTCTCTAATTCCCTGAACAATTGCTGTTATCCTGTTCTTTTTTCAGGGTGCCCACATTTCATATTGCTGAAACACACATGCTGTACAATTTATGTACTTAACGCAATTATTACAGGTCCTGAGACGATATACATCCTTCTCGACTGACAGGATTAAGAGATTAAAGTAATGACAGGCATAGGAAATCACAAGGGTATTGATTGGGGAAGTGATAAGTGTCCATGAAATCTTTACAATTTGTGTTTAGAGATTGCAGTAAAGACAGGCATAAGAAATTACAAAAGTATTAATTTGGGGAACTAATAAATGTCCATAAAATCTTCATAATCCACGTTCTTCTGTCATGGCTTCAGCTGGTCCCTCCGTTTGGGGTCCCTGACTTCCCACAACACAGCACAGTGACTGGCACAAAAGAGTTGCTCAATAAATAAATCAGGATGAATAGATAAATTCACGGATAGGCACTTTGAACTACAGATGAGCTTAAATACTTTGTGTTTTTCTTAGTCAAACATATGCAATTAAGCATGTGATAAATGTTATGATGACCATACCTGTGTCTTGCCTGATGTTCTTTGCAATCACTAAATGAATTCAATTGTTCCTGTTTTGACAGTTCTATTTTCAACCTAATGATCTGTTTATTTTAACTTCTGGCTGTTGGCTTTGTTTGGGTTTTTTAGCCTGACAAAGTGGTAGATATTGGTATTTGCTCTTTTGTTTAAATGTCACGAACTTTAAAAATGCCTTTGCTTTTGGTAAGAAACCCTAGTTAGGACACCCTAGCGGTCAGGATGATTTGGGTTCTGGTGCAGTAACAACAATCCCCAAATCTCAGTGGCCTCATGCAGTGAGGTATTTCTTTGTTTGTTTCTGAGACAGGGTCTCACTCTGTCACCCAGACTAGAGTGCAGTGGTGCAATCTCAGCTCACTGCAACCTCTGCCTTCCAAACTCAAGTGATTCTCCTGCCTCCTGAGTAGCTGGGATTACAGGCCCATGCCACCACTGTCTGGCTAATTTTTGTACTTAGTAGAGACAGGATTTCACCATGTTAGCCAGGTTGGTCTTGAACTCCTGACCTCAAATGATCCGCCCGCCTTAGCCTGCCAAAGTGCTGGGATGACAGGCATGAGCCACCATGCCTGGCCACAGTGAGGCTTATTCTTGGTCACGTAGCATGTCTGGGCTGTGTTAGGGCATTGTGGGGTGGTCTGTTCATTGTGTTCACTCAGGGATCCAGGCTGACAAAAGCCCCATCTCTGCATGTGTCCTTGATCACCACTTCAGGGGAAAGGGAATGTGGTGGATCATAGAGCCTCTTAACACTTCCAGCTGGAGGTGACTCAAGTTGCTGCTGCTCATGGTTCATTGGACAAAACGGATCACAGAGTCATGGGCAACTTCTCTGTGCCTGGAAGGGGAAACAAAATATGAATAGCCACATTGATTTTCCCTAGATATTACACAGAAGGCCTCATTTAAACACAGTTACTTATTTGTGTTTTGAAGCTAATTGTAGTCCATCAAACTTCACAGAAGATATGTGCACTTCCAAGCTATTATTAAGCACAATTTTTTTTTCTTTTTTTTTTTTTTTGAGACAGAGTCTCACTCTCTTGTCCAGGCTGGAGTGCAGTGGCATGATCATGGATCGCTGCAACTTCTGCCTCCTGGGTTCAAGTGATTTTCATGCCTCAGCCTCCCAAAATGCTGGGATTACAGACACCCACCACCACGCCTGGGTAAGTTTTGTATTTTTAGTAGAGATGGGGTTTCACCTTGTTGGCCTGGCTGGTCTGGAACTCCTGACCTCAGGTGATCCACCTGCCTCGGCCTCCCAAAGTGCTGAGATGACAGGCGTGAGCCGCCGCGCCTGGCCTTGAGTATGATTTTTGATTTGGAAGTTCAGAGTTAGGGTTTTAGTCTGAGGACTGTATGATGTGAAGGTGAAAAGCAGAGCTTGGCTGTGAGTTTGCTGGGATTCCTGTGCTGCTTCTACAGCTCTTTGGCTGTGTGACCGTCACTTTTGACAAGTTCCTTTACCTTTCTATGTGTTGGTTTCCTCATCAATAAAATGGAAAAACTAATCATAATCATAATAGCTATTTGTGTTGGGATAGCCCAGTGGTTGACACATAAGGACTCAAACATACTTTTTTTTTTTTTTTTTTTTTTTTTTTTTGAGACGGAGTCTTGCTCTGTTGCCAGGCTGGAGTGCAGTGGTGCAATCTCGGCTCACTGCAACCTCTGCCTGCTGGGTTCAAGCGATTCTCCTGCCTCAGCCTCCCGAGTAGCTGGGATTACAGATGCCTGCTACCACTCCCAGTTAATTTTTGTATTTTTAGTAGAGACGGGGTTTCACCATGTTGTCCAGGATGCTCTCGAACTCTTGACCTCATGATCCGCACACCTCAGCCTCCCAAAGTGCTGGGATTACAGGTATGAACCGCCGTGCCCAGCTCAAAAATACTATTATTAATTTTGGGGGGCAGTTATTATATTTTGTGAAAATCGGAGTTCAGTATCTTGTAACACTGAGTTGGGATCTATCCCTGAAGGAACAGGCTTCTAAAGAGGAAGGCATCGAGAGAGGGGCAAAATTTTAGTGGACGCTGTAATGACTTTAGGTATATGGACCTGGGGCAGAGTTCTAGCTGGGGCCACCAGGTAGCAAGGTGGACTTTGCTAAATTCTATCACTTTCCTGAGCCTCAGCCTCACTTGTTACAAATGGGGTTGAAGCATCCCTCTTTCAGGGCTAAGATGAAGATGATTAAGTAAGAGGGAATGAAAGCAACTTCCATCAATGGTCAAAAGTATTCATTTTTTTTTTTTTTTTTTTTTTTTTTGGGATTGAGTCTCTCTCTGTTGCCCAGGTTGGAGTGCAGTGGCATGGTCCCGGGTCACTGCAACCTCCACCTCCTGGGTTCAAGTGATTCCCTTGCCTCAGTCTCCTGTGTAGCTGGGACTACAGGTGCGCGCCACCACGCCTGGCTAATTTTTGTATTTTTAGTAGAGACGTGGTTTTACCATGTTGGCCAGGATGGTCTCGACCTCCTGACCTTGTGATCCACCCACCTTAGCCTCCCAAAATGTTGGGATTACAGGCATGAGCCACCATGCCTGGCCCATTTAACTTCTATATTACTTTCCTGTTGGTGGATTTACCAGTGCAAACTGAGCAGCTTAAAACACCACCCAGTTATTATCTGTTTCCATGAGCCAAGGGTCTGGGCAGGGTTTAACTGGGTCTTCTATTCAGGGTCACAATACTGCAAACAGAGTGTCAGCTGGGGTCTCATCAGATGCTCAGTGTCCTCTTCCAAGCTGATTCAGTTTGTGGACCGAATTCAATTTCTTGCAATTGTTGAACGAAGGCCCTCAGCTCCTAGAGCTGCCACCTCCAAAGACAGTTCACAGCATGGCCATTTATGTCTCCTTGGAGGCTAAGGGTTGAATCTCTGAAACTTCACCTTTAAAAGACTCACCTGATTAGGTCTGGCCCACCTAAGATAATCCTGCTTTGGATGAACTCAAAGTCAGCTGAGCAAATGTGCTTAACAAAGCAAGTGTGACCATAATCACATTTGCAAAATTCCTTCCCCTTGGCCAAATCACAAGCTCTGCACACACTCAAGAAGAGATGATACAGGGAGCAGATATAAGGGAGTGGTTCTCTTGGGGGCTGTCCTAGAACTCTGCCCATTACAACTTCCTTTCTCGAGGAACAGCAGGCCTGGGGAGAGATGATCACGGATGAGAGCAGCCCACAGGTTGTGAGCACCAGGTGCTGGAGTAGGATGCAGGAGGCTGACAAGCAAGTATGAAAAGCCTTCTCTGGGCTGGGTGGAGTGGCTCACACCTGTAATCCCAACACTATGGGAGGCCGAGGTGGGCGGATCACGAGGTCAAGAGATCGAGACTATCCTGGCCAACCAACATGGGGAAACCCCGTCTCTAATCAAAATGCAAAAATTAGCTGGGAGTGGTGGCACACGTCTCTAACAACCCAGCTCCCCAAGTGAGCAATTCCTGTCCCTTTTAAGGGCTCACAACCCTAAGGGGGTCCACGTGAGAGGGTCGTGATCGTGAGAGAGTCGTGATCGATTGACCAAGAAGGGAGTACGTGACTGGGGGCTGCATTCAGCAAACCCCATCTCTACTAAAATAGCAAAATTCTGCAAAGTCTCAGTATAAAAATCAATGTGCAAACATCACAAGCATTCCTATACACCAATAACAAACAGAGAGCCAAATCATGAGTGAACTCCCATTCACAATTGCTTCAAAGAGAATAAAATACCTAGGAATCCAGCCTACAAGGGATGTGAAGGACCTCTTCAAGGAGAACTATAAACCACTGCTCAACGAAATAAAAGAGGATACAAACAAATGGAAGAACATTCCATGCTCATGGGTAGGAAGAATCAATATCGTGAAAATGGCCATACTGCCCAAGGTAATTTATAGTTTCAATGCCATCCCCATCAAGCTACCAATGACTTTCTTCACAGAATTGGAAAAAAACTACTTTAAAGTTCATATGGAACCAAAAAAGAGCTGGCATTACCAAGTCAATCCTAAGCCAAAGAACAAAGCTGGAGGAATCAGGCTACCTGACTTCAAACTATACTACAAGGTACAGTAACCAAAACAGCATGGTACTGGTACCAAAACAGAGATATAGACCAATGGAACAGAACAGAGGCCTCAGAAATAATGCCGCATTATCTACAACTATCTGATCTTTGACAAACCTGGCAAAAGCAAGAAATGGGGAAAGGATTCCCTATTTAATAAATGGTGCTGGAAAAACTGGCTAGCCATATGTAGAAAGCTGAAACTGGATCTCTTCCTTACACCTTATACAAAAATCAATTCAAGATGGATTAAAGACTTAAATGTTAGACCTAAAACCATAAAAACCCTAGAAGGAAACCTAGGCAATACCATTCAGGACATAGGCATGGGCAAGGACTTCATGTCTAAAACACCAAAAGCAATGGCAACAAAAGCCAAAATTGACAAATGGGACCTAATTAAACTCAAGAGCTTCTGCACGGCAAAAGAAACTACCAGCAGAGTGAACAGGTAACCTACAGAATGGGAGAAAATTTTTGCAATCAACTCGTCTGACAAAGGGACCTATGACTTTCTTATAACCAAGAGAATATGGCAGAGGTGATGGGATGTAGTGATTATGTTAGATAGGATGTTAAGTTGTCTTGCTAGGAGGTTATCTTGCTGGCTTTGAAGATGTGAGCTGCCATGTCATGAGTGGCCAGATGGAGAGGCCCATGTGGCAAGAAGCTGAGGACAGCAAGAACCTGGGGCCCTGATTCCAGCAGCCTGCAAGGAACTGAATGCTGCCAACAACCAGATGAGACGGGAAGCAGATCAATCACCAGTCAAGCCTCCAGATGAGAACTGAGCCCTGGCTGACATTATGGTTGCAGCCTTGCACTGAACCCAGCTGAGTCATGCCTGGATTCCTGACCCACAGAAACCACGTAGTGATAACTGTGTGCTGTCTCAAGCCACAAAGTTTGCAGTAATATTGTTGCACAGCAATAGATAACTAATATAAAAACTGTCCTACATCATGTACATTACTGAGTGAAATGTAGGACCTGGATTTTAGCTCTGATTTCAGAGTTGTGGTCTCAGTCTCCCCAGGGAGACCTGTCCTGGGAGACAGTTATGCCAGGCTGTGATGCTGTGATGATTATTCTCTTCCTACCCAGAAGCTTTCAATAGGCATGTCAAGCATGTGACCCCAGCTACATATACCAAATGTATTTCTGACAAATGCCAGGACATCGTGAGCTTTCTTGTTTTACTGAGAGCTCCATAAAGGAAGGATCATCTCTGTCTCTTTTTTTTTTTTCTTTTTTAAGAGTCTCACTCTCACCCAGGCTGGAGTGTAGTGGGGCGATCTCGGCTCACTGCAGTCTCTGCCTCCTGGGCTCAAGGGATTCTCCAGCCTCAGCCTCCTGAGTAGCTGGGATCAAAGGTGTGCATCACCGCACCCAGCTAATTTCATATTTTTGGTAGAGACGGGGTTTACTCATGTTGGCCTGGCAGATCTTGAACTCCTGGCCTCAAGCGATTCCCCTACCTCGGCCTACCAAAGTGCTGGGATAACAGGCATGAGCCAATGCACCTGGCCTGACTTTTTTATGTTATGTCCATGTGAAACAGCACAGTTGTCAGCACACAAAAGGGTCCAAATGTGAAAGGAAAGGGCAAACACAGGGGAAACCTAGGGGTGTTCAGAAGTAGTTCCCAGGTCATTGCCTGTTTCAATATGTACAGTCCTGGGCCCCACGCACAAGATTCTGTCTTGGCAGGTCAGAGTTAGAGATGGGGAGCTACCTGGTTACGAGGGATCCCAGTGCATTTTGAGGCAGCTGGTTGTTAAGACTGCATTGTAAAAATTACAACCCAAAGATGTGAAGGGAAACAGAAAGACATTGGCAGGCTAGAAAACAACACAAGTAAAACATGAACAAGTTCATTCCAGAAGGAGATTCTCAACCACAGCTGCACATCAGAATCACCTGGGGAGATTTTAAAACCCCAGTGCCCGGGCTCTGCAGCCCATATCAATTATTACAGAATCTCTTGGGGATGAAACATGGGCATCAGTATTTTTGGTTTGTGTGTGTGTGTGTGTGTGTGTGTGGTTTTTTTTTTTTTTTTTTTTTTGAGACGGAATCTTGTTCTGTCACCCAGGCTGAAGTGCAGTGGTGCGATCTCAGCTCACTGCTACCTCTGCCTCCCGGGTTCAACCCATTTTCCTACCTCAGCCTCCCAAGTAGCTGGGATCACAGGTGTGCACCCCCACGCCTGGCTAATTTTTGTATTTTTAATAGAGATAGGGTTTCACCATGCTGCCCAGGCAGGTCTCGAACTCCCAGCCTCAGGTGATCTGCCCGCCTTGGCCTCACACAGTGCTGGGATTACAGGCACGAGCCATTGCTCCTAGCAGTATTTTTTTAATGAGGCAAAATTCACATAACATAAAGTCCCTGTATGAAACCATACACTTCACTATCATTAAATACATTCACAATATTAAGCAATCATCATCTCCGTCTAGTTCCAAAACATTTTCATTAACACCCCCGCCCCCACAAAAAATAACCCTGTATCCATCAAGCACTCTCCATCCCCTCCCTTTTCCCCCAGCTCCTGGCAACCACTTACCTGCTTTCTGCCTCTATAGATTTGCCTATTCTGGGCCTTTCACATAAATGGAAACATGCAATATATATAATAACCAAAAGGTAGCAACAACCAAGATGGCCATTTGGTTGACGAATGAACAAACAATATGTGCTGTATCCATACAATGGAAATATTGGTGCCTACTACATGTGGATGGACCTTGGAAACATCATGCTAAGTGAGAGAGAGCCTTGGTACTGTCTCTTCTCCCCAGGAGATTCCAAGATGCAGCCAACGTTGAGACCCCCTGACAAGCAATGGATATGATTGGGTGCAGATGAAATAAGGCAGCCAGGGGCAGGAGGGACGTCTCATTGAAGATGATTACTTGTGGATGCCTAGCAGGGGTGGGGATGAGGTATGATAACAGCAACCCCAATCCCAACACTGCGTGACCGATTTTATCTTCAGCCAGCTGATATGCTTCATGGGGTCTGGACACAGGACAACTCTGCCTCCCAGGTACAAGCAATAACACCTGCCTCAGCCTCTTAAGTAGCTGGGATTACAGGCATGTACCACCACGCCTGGCTAATTTTTGTATTTTTAGTAGAAACGAGGTCTCATCATGTTGCCCAGGTTGGTCTCGAACTTCTGGCCTTAAATGATCCACCCACCTCAGCCTCCCATAGTACTGGGATTACAGGCATGAGCCACAGTGGCAGCCTCCAAATTGTATTTGAAGTTTGACTTTCCACCTCCAGAAAATCCAACCTTTTCCCAAGTCACAGTGGGACACCCCGGAGTTAATTTGAGAGAAATATGCTTTTAAAAACAACTCCAGGCCAGGCGCAGTGGCTCACGCGTGTAATCCTAGCACTTTGGGAAGCTGAGGCGGACGGATCACGTGGTCAGGAGATCAAGACCATCCTGGCCAACATGGTGAAACCCCGTGTCTACTAAAAATACAAAAAATTAGCCGGGCATGGTGGCACATGCCTGAAAGCCCAGCTACTAGGGAGGCTGAGGCAGGAGAATCGCTTGAACCAGGGAGTCAGAGGTTGCAGTGAGCCGAGATCGCGCCACTGCACTCCAGCCTGGCGACAAGGAGAGATTCCGTCTCAACATAGATAAATAAAACCCTCCGATATGAACACCAAACTAGAATCATTCCACTGACTTCCCTCCGCCAATCAGGGGGAGTTATGGTGATGGTGCATGAGTGTCTATTTGCATTGAGTCTTAATGGAAAAAAAAGGTTGTGTCACTCAAAGGAAAAACAAATCACAGCCCAGACTGGAGCTGCGGATGAATAACATGGCTGAGTGTTGGTACAGGCTTTCCACAGCAATATTAAAACTGAAAAAATCAGCAATGAAGCTCCCAGCCACATTTCTGCCAAATGATTTGGGGGAAAACAACAGAGGCACTCCTCAACTTTTCCTTCGCTGCACAAAGTGGGTTTGGCTGGAAATGCCAAGTGTACTTGTTGCTGGGATCTTTCAAATGAAAGCAAGCTGGGAGTCAACCTCCTGCAGCCGCAGGCCAGAAATGGGTTTAGACCAAACTAGTATAGTAACACTGGTGCACATCTAAACAGATTTAACTCCCTCCCAGCAATCCAGATTAATTTAATATGCTTTCTTATTGGCATTCTGCATTTTTCATTAAAGCAAATAAACATCCATCCCTCTGTGATAAGTTAGGGCAAAAAAAAAATTCATATGTTTAGGGCATAGGGAAGGAGGAGTTGTTGGCTGTTAAAAAAATACTGCAAATGGCCTTTGAAAGTCTAGACATCTTCATCATAAACACAAACATTCCTCTTCACAAAGGGACCTCAAGTAACCTTAGGCTGGATGGCCCACTTGAGTATGTTTTTCTTCTCATTCTTTCTTATCTTCCCTCCAACCAACCCAACCCACATTCAGTGACCAAGTCACGTGGGTTTTACCTCCTATATCTTTTCAGATTCGTTCACTGCTCAGCCACTCTCCTGACACCACCATAAACCAAGCCACCATCACCTCCAACTGTTTGACTGCAAATGCCTCCTCACTGGCCTCTGTCTTCCCCTGGCCCTGTGACAATCTGCACTCCGGTCGGATCATGACGTTAGGAGATCCAGACCATTCTCCCTAACACGGTGAAACCCCGCCTCTACTAAAAATACAAAAATTTTAGCTGGACGTGGTGGCGGGCGCCTGTAGTCGCAGCTACTTGGGAGACTGAGGCAGGAGAATGGCGTGAACGCGGGAGGTGGAGCTTGCAGTGAGCCGAGATCGCGCCACTGCACTCCGGCCTGGGCGACAGAGTGAGACTCCATCTCAAAAAAAAAAAAAAAAAAATGATAAAAGGTCACCTTTACTGAGCCCACCCTATCTCATTCCATCCCTACATCAGTCCTTTATTTCACCAGTGGGGAAGCTGGGACACAGAGTAGTTAGGTGGGATGCCCAAGGTGGGACCACTCGTGTGAAGTTTCCACACACTAATGTGAGACCCTCCATGACCTAGCCCCTCTCTTTCTCCAGCCTCATTTCCTGATTCTCTCGCTTGGCCTGCAGGCCTCAGCCACACAAACTTCTTGAAAGTCCCTTAAATCTGGCTGAGCGCAGTGGCTCACACCTGTAATCTCAGCACTTTGGGAAGCTGAGGCGGCTGGATCACCTGAGATCAGGAGTTCGAGACCAGCCTGGTCAACATGGTGGAACCCCATCTCTACTAAATATCCCAAAATTAGACAGGTGTGGTGGATGGCACCTGTAATCTCAGCTACTCGGGAGACTGAGGCAGGAAAATCGCTTGGACTCGGGAGGCAGAGGTTGCCGTGAGCCAAGATCGCACCACTCCACCCAAGCCTGGGCGTCAAGAGTGAAAGTCCGTCTCAACAAAAAAAGTCCCTTAAATCTGCTCTATGCCTATCAACCTCAGGGACTTCACTATGCTGTTTCTCACCCTGAAATGCTGTTCCTCATTTCTCTACATAGTGAACTCATCCCACCCCCTAGGCCTTTCCTTAAGTGTCATCACTTCAAGGAAGATTTACTTTTTTAATATAACTATTAAAATATAATTCAGGTACCGTATGGTTTGCCCATTTAAAGTGAACAAATCAATGGTTTCAGTGCATTCACAGAGCTCGGCAACCACCATTATGATCAATTTTAAAACATTTTCATCACCCCAAAAAGAAACCCTGTATCCATGAGCAGGTACCTGCCATTTCCTCCTCCCACTAAGCCCTGACAATCTACTTTTTTTGAGATAGAATATCTGTCACAGGCTGGAGTGCAGTGGCACAATCTCGGCTCACTGCAACCTCCGCCTCCCGGGTTCAAGCAATTCTCCTGCCTCCCGAGTAGCTGGGATTACAGAGATGTGCCACCATGCCCATCTAATTTTGTATTTTTAGTAGAGTCAGGGTTTCTGTCTTCATAGATTTGCGTGTTCTGGACATTTCATATAAATGACATCTTAGAATATGTGACATTTTGTGACTGGTTTCTTCCACTTAGCTTAATATTCTCATAGTTCATCCGTGTTGTAGCCCGTGTTAGTACTTCATTCCTTTTGATGACTGAATAATATTCCATTGCATAGTCAAACCATGTTCTATTTCTCCACTCATCAGTAGACAAGCATTTGAGTTGTTTTCACTTTGGCGCTATTATGAATAATGCTGCTATGAGCATTTGTGTACAAGTTTCTGGACGGACATATATTTTCATTTCTTTCATAAACTGGAGTGGAAGTCCTGGGTCATAGAGCTCTGTGTTTAAGCTTTTGAAGAAGTGCCAGACTGTGTAAGAAAGAAAGCCTTTCCTCACCCTGTGAGACTGAGCTCCCTCTCTCCATTTATATGTTCTCTTTAAGCCCTTTGCTTCTCTTTCAGAGCAATTCACGTTGACTTGGGTCACCCTCAACTTAAGGCTCATAACTCCCCTAGATCCTCAGGGTCCACACTAAATTTGATGAAATATGATGCAAGCCACATATTTACATTTGCATTTTGTAATAACCACATTTTAAAAAGTAAAACAAAAGAAGTGAAGGTAATTGGAATAATATCACAGATGTAAACAAATCTATCCAAAATACCAGGTCTACATGTATAAAATTTTTTAACAATAACAAAATACTTTGCTTTCATTTTATATTAAGTCCTCACAATCTAATGTGTATTTGACACTTCTCGCACATTTCAGAATGATGGCAGCAGCCCATATGGGGGGCCCGCCCATGATGCCAATGATGGGCCTTCCTGCTCCTGGGATGATGCCAGTGGGACCTGCTCCTGCCATGAGGCCGCCCATGGGAGGCCACATGCCTGTGATGCCTGGGTGCCCAATGATAAGACCTCCTGCCCGTCTCATGATGGTGCCCAGTCAGCCCAGAATGACTCGACCAGACAGATAAGGATAGAGGGGAGGCCTCATTGCATCAGTGTTGTTTTGTTGTTGTTATTGTTGTGTTTTTTTGTTTGTAATGTTTTGTTTTGTTTTTGAGACAGAGTCTTCCTCTGTCGCCCAGGCTGGAGGGCAGTGGCATGATCTCAGCTCACTGAAACCTCCACCTCCCGGGTTCAAGCGATTCCCCTGCCTCAGCCTCCTGAGTAGTGTGGGACTACAGGCGTGTTCACCATGCCCGGCTAATTTTTTTTTATTTTAGTAGAAACGGGGTTTCACCATGTTGGCCAGGATGGTCTCAATCTCCTGACCTCGTGACCCGCTCGCCTCAGCCTCTGAAAGTGCTGGGATTACAGGTGTGAGCCACTGCGCCTGGACTATATGAATTTTATATTTGCCTGTTCCCTTCACCAGGAGATCATGCTGCTGTGATGTCGGGTTTTCTTAACAGCGTAAGGAAGACTTGCCCCCTTGCCCTATCAAAGAGAATAGTTTTGGAGGGGAGAAGTGGGACCAAAAAAGATGCAGTTTTCATTTGTATTGGGAAATGTGAAAATAAAATTGTCAACTCTTTCAGTTAAAAACAAAAAAAGAAAAGGAAAGAAGATGTGGGGCTGCCATATGCAATACCGTGGATTTCACGGATCTTCTACTCTGGAGGCAAATATTATCTTTGCTGAAGCCAAACCATCCTGACACAAAGACCTTTTGTTTTTTTAATGTGACTGTGTTTTATTTTAGAATGTGTAATTCACTTTAGAAGGGTAAAGTACCTGTCTGGGGAAGACTATTCAATTTCCTGCATTTATTTAGAATGTTGGCTGATGTTGTTATGAAGGGAAACAGCTCTAACAACTGAGTGCCCCCCACATAGCCACAGCTCATGAGTTCATGGGGCAAAGGAATTGAACAGCAGCCTCCTAATAGCCAGCCTTCTCTGTGATGTGGAAATAATTATCAGCATGTAAAAGACTATATATATATTCAACAATTCTGATCCCCTGAAAAATTCAAATCTACAACTGATTTGCTTCCTGGGCTCCTGAAAACAACTTTGTCAAAATTGTTCAGAAATATAATCAGCCAATCGTTGCCCCTTGGGGACGCAGGATAAAGCAAGTCAGCCATGACCAATGTGGAGTCGGCCGTGCACAATTACATGCAGACCTGCATGATATCGAGTTCCTGCTATGGTCCCTCCCCAGTCAGGCCCCCATTGCCTGGGCTGCAGCCAGAAGCATTCAGGCACAAGTCCATTCAACAAATACTTATTTAATTGTATTGGTGGTTAGAGGGTTGCAATTGATTAAGGTACATTAATGGATCCATGTCCTCCCTGTATCCAAGACTCTGCCATTTGTCTCTGCAGTTCCTCCCACTGAAGAATCGGAGTATATTTCTCCAGTCCCTAATGTTGGGTTTTGTAATGTGTCTAGCTTTGGCCACTGGAATATTAATCTGTATGACCAACAACTTGGAAAGTGTGCATTCATTTGTGCTCACTCACTCCTGCTATCACCATGACAACAAGCCCAGGCCAGACTGCTGCTTCCAGCAGAAGATAAGAGACACCAAGAGCAAAGTCGAGCTTCCCAGACATGCTCATGCTAGATTGACCAATCCTCAGCTGACCCATAGATCCATGAAAATAAACGATTGTTGTATTAAGCCACTGAGATTTGGAGTGACTTGTTATGCAGCATTTTGTGAAAACAACTAACTGACACAAGGGTCACTGTCCTTTATCTCTGTAGATTTTAACCAATTTTAATAGCTAGATGGAGATCTTCTAGTTGCCTTTATTTATAATGAATATGACTGTAGAGCTAGTTTGGCCTGACACTACCAGTAACCTACCCAGAAATTCAGAAATACTTTCTTCTCCAACCTGCCCCAACCAACCTTTTGTTTGTTTGTTTGTTTTTGGGTTCTCCCTCTTTGCCTAGGCAAGAGTACAAATGGTACAGTCAGAGCTCACTGTAGCCTCAAAATCCTGGGCTCAAGTGATCTTCCCCTTCAGCCTCCTATGTAGCTAAGACTACAGACATGTGCCACCATGCCTGGCTAATTTTTTTATTCTTTGCAGAGAGAGGGTCTCACTGTATTGCCCAAGTTGGTTTCAAACTCCTGGCCTCAAGCAGTCCTCCTGCCTCACCCTTCCAAAGTGCTAGGATTATAGGCATGAGCCACCACACCCAGCCTCTTCTTCTTTTTAAATAGAAACCTTATTTTTTTCTGACAGTGGGTTGCTTTCTTTCTTTTTTTTTTTTTAAGAAAAAGTTGGCCCAGCCCCAGGGAATAAATTTTGACTGCTCTAAACAACTATAGACCAAGGGCCAAATCTGGCCCTCTGACTGTATAAATTAAGTTTTACTGGAATAAAACCAGGTCCGTTGATTTATCCATTGTCTACATACGCTTTTAGGCTACGATGGCACCACTGCGTCACTACAACAGAGGTTATTTAGACCAAAAGCCTAAAATATTACCGTTTGCCTCTTTATGGAAAAACTTTGCCATTCCCTAGTCTAAGGTTTAGATTCTGAGCTTATCATTTTATCCTACCCGCCCTCACCAGTGACTGGCTCAAAACAAGTCTGTAATTCCATTCTGACTGTTCTACTAAGGGAATTCCCTCTTCTTCTCATGCAGAGCTGATGAGGGTAAGTTGTATTAATAGGACATACGCTCAGGTTTTCTGAAAAATACTTTTATCTAGAAATGCATAGGAACATGGTGGTGCCTGAATGTACCATCCGGGGGCCTGGAGATTGACTCACCTGCCTCCACAGCTGGTGCTCACACTTACTACTGAGAGGCCTGAGGAAACGCCTGCCTACACACCACCAGAACCTGCATAGGTCACCTGGAGAACTAGAGATCAGCCTGCCACACACACCACCCAGGAGCCCAGTGGTGCACCTGCCCACCTGGCCCAGTGCTGCCACTGCCAGAAACCAAAGAAGCCACCTGGAGGCCCAGGGATTGGCTCACACAGATAGGCTATCATCAGTGCCCACAAACGCTGCCCATGGTCCCTACTATTGACACATCTGGTCCACCGCCACTACCACTGATGCTGAAGGACAAGACTTCCTGGCATCCCCATCCTCAGCAAAGCCTCACCACAGCCTCCAATAACAACTGCCGTCTGGCCAAGTGTGGTGGCTCACGCCTGTAATACCAGCACTTTGAGAGGCCGAGGCGGGTAGATCACGAGGTCAGGAGTTCGAGAGCAGCTTGGCCAACATGGTGAAACCCCGTCTTTACTAAAAATACAAAAATTAGCTGGTCATGGTTGCACGTGCCTATAGTCCAGGCTACTCAGGAGGCTGAGGCAGGAGAATTGCTTGAACATGGGAGGCAGAGGTTGCGGTGAGCTGAGATTGTGCCACTGCACTCCAGCCTGGTGAGAGAGTTAGACTCCATCTCAACAACCACCAAAAAAAAAAAAAAACAAAAAAAAAAAACCACTGCAGTCTAAGCCACTGAATGACTCACAGGCACCACTCATGCCAATTACAGCTGAAGGAATCATATGCAGACTATACCACTGTACCCACCCAGAATCAAAGCCAAAGTGTGATATCCAATGAACACTGTAGATACAGCTATAAGAAAAGGTCTTTCCCATATAAAAGCCAATCCATAAAATTGGAAGAAATGACTGTTATGTCAGAGGCACAGATAGTCACATAAGGATGCAAGAAATATGAAAAAGGAAACATAACATCTCCAAAGAAGCACAATAATTCTCCAGCAACAGATCCAATGAAAAGAAAATCTATGAAATGCCTGAAAAAATTTCAGAATAATGTTATTAAAGAAACTCAGGGAGATACAAGAGAACACAGATAATGAATACAAAAAAAGAAAAAAAAGAAAACAGGAAAACAATTCATGATCTGAATCACAAATTCAACAGAGATAGACAGCATAACAAAGAGCCAAACACAAATCCTGGAAGACAATAAATCATTGAAATAAATACAAAAGATAATTGACAGCTTTAACAATAGACTAGATCAAGCAAAACAAAGAATTTCTGAACCTGAAGACTGGTCTTTTAAAATAATCCAGTCAGACAAAAAGAAAGAAAAAAGAATGAAGCAAGGCTACATGACATATGGGAAACATATGTGACAAAAAACTGAAATTCTGGGAGTTCTGGATGGAGATGCGATTGGTAAAGGCATAGAAAACCTATTTAATGAAATAGTAACTGAAAACTTCCTGAATGCTTCCAAATGCAGGAAGCTCAAAGATTACCAAGTAAATACAACTCAAAAAGGTCTTCTCCAAGGCACATTATGGTAAAATTGTCAAAAGACAAAGAGAAAATGCTAAAAACAGGAAGAGAAAGGTATCAAGTCACTTATAAGAGAATCTCCATCAGGCTAACAGGGAATTTCTCAGCAGAAACCTTACAGGCTAGGAGAAAAGGGGATGTATATTACAAGTAAAAAATAAAAATAAAAAAATGTAAGCCAAAAATACTATACCCAGCAAAGCTATCCTTCACAAATGAAGGAGACTGGCATAGTGGCTCACATCTGCAATTCCAGAGACTCAGAAGGCTGAGGCAGTAGGACCATTTGATCCCAGGAGTTCAAGGCTGCAGTGAGCTATGATCATGTCACTGTACTCCAGCCTGGGTGACAGAGTGAGACTCCATTGCTAAAAAAAAAATAGTAATAATAAAAAAGTATTTCCCAGATAAGCAAAAGACTGTTTGTTTGTGTCTTGTTTGTTGCGGTCCTACAAGAAATGTTTAAGGGAGTCCTACACTGGGAAGTGAAAGAACAATATCTACCATCATGAAAATACCTGAAAGTATAAAACTCACTGGTAGTTCAGACACACAAAGAACAAAGGATTCAAACATCACCACTAAAGAAAACCACCAAACTGCAACCATAAATAATGAGAGAAAAAAGGAACAAAGGTGTATTAGTCTGTTTTCACACTGCTGATAAAGACATACCTGACTGAGACTGGGCAATTTACAAAAGAAAGAGGTTTAATGGACTTACACTTCCACATAGCTGAGGAAGCCTAAGAATCACGTTGGAAGGCAAGAAGCAAGTCATGTCTCACATGGATGGCAGCAATCAAAGATAGAGCTTCTGCAGAGAAACTACCCTTTTCAAAACCATCAGACCTTGTGAGACGTATTCACTATCATGAGAACAGCATGGGAAAGACCTGACCCCATGACTCAGTTACTTCCCACCAGGTCCCTCCCACAACATGTGGGAATTCAAGATGAGACTTGGGTGGGGACACAACCAAACCGTATCATTCTGCCCCTGGCCCTTCCCAAATCTCATATCCTCACATTTCAAAACCAATCATGCCTACCCAACAGTCCCCCAAAGTCTTAACTAAGTTCGGCATTAATTCAAAAGTCCACAGTCCAAAGTCTCATTTGAGACAAGGCAAATCCCTTCTGCCTATGAGCATGTAAAATCAAAAACAAGTTAGTTACTTCCTAGATACAATGGGGGTAGAGGCACTGGGTAAATACAGTCATTCCAAATGGCAGAAAATTGCCAAAACAAAGGGGCTACAGGACCCATGCAAGCCCAAAATCCAGTGGGGCAGTGAAATCTCAAAGCTCCAAAATGATCTCCTTTGACTCCATGTCTCACATGCAGGTCATGCTGATGTAAGAGGTGGCCTCCCATGGCCTTGGGAGAAAAAAGGCCACAGCTCCACTCCTGTGGCTTTGTATGGTTTAGACCCCCTACTGGCTCCTTTCACGGGTTGGCATTGAGTGTCTGCAGCTTTTCCAGGCACACAGTGCAAGCTGTCAGTGAATCCAGCATTCTGGGGTCTGGAGGATGGTGGCCCTCTTCTCAAAGCTCCACTAGGTGGCGCTGCAGTAGGGACTCTATGTGGGGGCTCCAACCCCACATTTCCCTTCTGCACTGCCCTAGTAGAGTTTCTCCATGAGTGCCCTGCCCCTGCAGCAAACTCCTGCCTGGATATCTAGGCATTTCCATACAACTTCTGAAATCTAGGCAGCAGTTCCCAAACCTCAATTTTTGACTTCTGTGCACCCACAGGCTCAACACTATGTGGAAGCTGCTAAGGCTTGGGGCTTGCACCCTCTGAAGCCACAGCCCACGTTGTGCCTTGGCACCTTTTAGCTGCAGCTGGAGTGGCTAGGGCTCAGGCACCCTAGGCTGCTCACAACAGGGGTCCCTGGGTCCAGCCCACAAAACCATCTTTTCTTCCTAGGCCTCTGGACCTTTGATGGGAGGGGCTGCCATGAAGACCTGTGACATGCCCTGGAGACATTTTCCCCATTGTCTTGGGGATTCACATTTGACTCCTCGTTACTTAAACAAACTTCTGCAGCCAGATCGAATTTTTCTTGAAAAAATGGGATTTTCTTTTCTATTGCATTGTCAGGCTGCAGATTTTCCAAACTTTCATGCTCTGCTTCCCTTATAAAACTGAAGGCCTTTAACAGCACCCAAGTCATCTCTTGAATGCTTTGCTGCTTAGAAATATCTTCTATCAGATACCCTAAATCTCAAGTTCAAATACCCTATCAGATACCCTAAATCGTCTCTCTCAAGTTCAAAATTCCACAAATCTCTACAGCAGGGGCAAAAAGCCACCAGTCTCTTTGCTAAAACATAACAGGAGTCACCATTGTGCCAGTTCCTAACAAGTTCCTCATTTCCATCTGAGACAACCTAAGCCTAGACTTTATTGTCCATATAACCATCAGCATTTTGGGCAAGTCTCTAGAAAATCTCTTCCAAATTTTCCCACATTTTCCTCTCTCCTTCTCAGCCCTCCAAACTGTTCCAACCTCTGCCTGATTCCCAGTTCCAAAGTCACTTCCACATATTCAGGTATCTTTTAGCAACACCCCACTTCTGGTACTAATTTACTGTATTAGTCCATTTTCACACAGCTGATAAAGACACATTCAAGACTGGGAAATTTACAAAAGAAAGAGGCTTAATGGGCTTACAGTTGTACATTGCTGGGGAGGCTTCAAAATCATTGCGGAAGTCAAGGAGAGGCAAGTCATATCTTACAGGGATGGCAGCAGGCAAAGAGAGAGCTTGAGCAGGGAAACTCCTCGTTTTAAAACCATCAGATCTCATGAGACTTATTCACTATTAAAAGAATAGCATGGGAAATACCTGCCTCCATGATTCAACTACTTCCCACTGGGTCCCTCCCACAACACATGGGAATTCAAGATGAGATCTGAGTGGGGACACAGCCAAACCATATCAAAAGGATATACAAAATAACCAGAAAACAATGAACAAAATGACAGGAATAAGTCCTCACCTATTAATAATAACTTCGAAAATGGGTTAAATTACCTACCTAAAAGATAGAGACAGGCTTAATGGATAAAAAATGACCCAACAACATCTACAAGAAACTCACTTCACTTGTAAAGACACACACAGACTGAAAGTGAAGGGATGGAAAAAGATACACCACACAAACAGAAATCAAAAATAATCAGGAGTAGCTAAACTTACACCAGATAAAACAGACTTTAAGTCAAAAACTGTAAAAAGGACAAAGAAGGTCATTATATGGTAATAAAGGGATCAATTCAGCAACAATGTATAACAATTCCAAATATGCATGCAACCAACACAAGCGCATCCAGAGACATATAGCAAATATTATTAAATCTACATGGAGAGATAGAATCCAATACAATGATAGTTGAGAACTTCAGTATCCTACTCTCAGAATTGGACAGTTCATCTAGACATAAAATCAACAAAGAAACATTAGATTTCAGCTGCACTTTAGACCAAATGGACCTAACAGTTATTTTCAGAATATTTCATCCAGCAGCAGCAGAATATACAATCATCTCATCAACACATGGAACATTCTCCAGGATAGACCATAGGTTAGGACACAGAACAAGGCTCAATAAAATTTTAAAAACTAAAATCATATCAAGTGTCTTCTCAGACCACAATGGAATAATACTTGAAATCAATAAGAAGAAGAAATTTGGAAACTGTACAAATACATGGACATTAAACATGCTATTGAATAATCATTGGGTCAATGAAGAAATTAAGATGGACATCAAAAATTTTTTTTAAACAGAAAATGGAAATACATCATGCAAAACCTATGGGATACAGCAAAAGCAATACTAAGAGGAAAGTTTATAGCAATAAATGCCTACACGAAAAAAGTAGAAAGATTTCAAATAAACAACCTAATGATGCATCTCAAGGAACTCAAAAAGCAAGAACAAATCAAACACACAATTAGTAGAAAGAAAAAAAAATAAATAACATAGCAGAACCAAATGCAACAGAGACAAAAAAAAATGCAAAGAATCAACAAGATAAAAGTTGGTTTTTTGAAAAGTTAAACAAAATTGATAAACCACTAGTGAGGCTAACCAAAAAAAAAAAAAAAAAAAAAGAGACCCAAATAAATACAATCAGAAATGAAAAAGGAGACATTGTAACTGTTACCAAAGAAATAAAAAGAATCATTAGAGGCTATTATGAACAATCATATGCTAACAAATTGGAAAACCTAGAGGAAAGGGATAAATTCCCAGACATACACAGCCTACCAAGATTGAACTAGGAAGAAACAGAAAAATGTGAACTGACCCAAAATGAATAGCAGGTTTGAATCAGTAACAAAAAGTCTCCCAAAAGAGAAAAGCCCTAGACTAGGCTTTTATGCTGATTTCTACCCAATTTATAAAGAAAAACAAACACCAATTCTTCTCAAACTATTCCCAAAAATTGAAGAGGAAGGAATTCTTCCTAACTTATTGTATAAGGCCAGCATTACCCTGATATCCAATCAAGACAAGGACACAACAAAAGGAGAAAACTACAGACCAATATTCCTAATGAACACAGATGGTAAAATTCTCAGCATAATACTACCAAGCCAAATCTAATGATGAATGTAAAAGATAATATACCATGATCAAGTGGGATTTATTCCAGGAATACAAAGATGGCTCAACATACACAAATCAATACATGTGATACATCACATCGACAAGATGAGAGGCAAAAACTATCTGATCATCTCAGCAGATGCAGAAAAATCACTCAGTAAAACTTACCATTCCTTCATGATGAAAACTCTCAACAAATTACGCATAGAAGGAACACTTAAACCTAAGAAAAGGCGTATATGACAAATCTACAGCTAACATCCTACTCACTGGGAAAAAATTGAAAAGCCTTTCCTCTAAGAACTGGAACAAGGGAAGGATGCCCACTTTCACCACTCTTATTCAATACAGTATGGGACATCCAAGCCAGAGTGATCAGACAAGATAAAGAAATAAAAGGCATCCAAATGGACAAAAGGAAGTCCAATTGTCTCACTTTGCAAATGACATAATCTTATACCTGTAAACAGAAAAACCTAAAGACTCTACCAAAAAACTCTTAAAATAAATTAGGCTGGGCATGGTAGCTCATGCCTGTAATCTCAGCACTTTGGGAGGCCAAGGTGGATGGATCACCTGAGGTTGGGGGTTTGAGACCAGCCTGGCCAACATGGTGAAACCCTGTCTCTACCAAAAATACAATTAGCCAGGCATGGTGGTAGGTGCCTGTAATCCCAGCTACTTGGGAGGCTGAAGCAGGAGAATCGCTTGAAACTGAGAGGTGGAGGTTGCAGTGAGCCAGGATTGCACCACTGCACTCCAGCCTGGAAAACAGAGTGAGACTCTCAAAAAATAAAAAATAAAAAACATTTTTAAAAACGGATGTATAATTCAGTAAAGCTTCAGGACACAAAATCAACATACAAAAATCAGTAATGTTTCTATATACCAGTAACAAACTAGCTAAAATAGAAATCAAGGAAGAAATTCTATTTACGATAGCTACAAAAATAAAATACCTAGGAATAAACTTAACCAAGGATGAGGAAAAAAAAAAAAAAGAAAAAAACCTCTACAATGAAAACCACAAAACACTGATAAAATAAATTGAGAAGTACACAAACAAATGGAAAGGCATCTTATGCTCGTGGGTTGGAATAACTAATACTGTTAAAATGACCATACTACCCGAAGCAATCTAGAGATTCAGTATAATCCCTATCAGTTATATTCTTCACAGAAACAGGAAAAAAAAAAAAAACCTCTGAAATTCATATGGAACCACAGAAGACCCCAAATAGCCAGAGCAATACTGAGCAAAAAGAACAAAGCTAGAAGCCTCACACTACCTGATTTAAAAATATACTGCAAAGAGGCCGGGCGAGGTGGCTCAAGCCTATATCCCAGCACTTTGGGAGGCCAAGGCGGGTGGATCACAAGGTCAGGAGAACGAGACCATCCTGGCTAACACGGTGAAACCCCGTCTCTAATTAAAAAAAAAAAAAAAATTAGCCAGGCGTGGTGGCGGGCATCTGTAGTCCCAGCAGCTACTCGGGAGGCTGAGGCAGGAGAATGGCATAAACCCGGGAGGAAGAGCTAGCAGTGAGCAGAGATCACGCCACTGCACTCCAGCCTGGGCGACAGAGCAAGACTCCATCTCAAAAAGAAAAAAAAAAAAACATATATATATGTGTATATATGTATATATGTATGTTATACGTATATATGTATGTATATACGTATATATGTATGTATATACGTATATATGTATGTATATACGTATATATGTATGTATATACGTATATATGTATGTATATACGTATATATGTATACATACGTATATATGTATGTATATACGTATATATGTATACATACGTATATATGTATGTATATACGTATATATGTATATATGTGTATATACGTATATATGTATATATACACGTATATATGTATATATGCACATATATGTATATATACACGTATATATGTATATATGTGTATATATATAAGTATATGTGTGTGTGTGTATATATATATGTATATATATACATATATATATATTACAAAGCTATAGTAACCAAAACAGTGTATATTGGTATTAAAACAGACACAAAAACAAAGGAAACAGACTAAAGAATCCAGAAATGAATCCACATATTTACAGCTAACTGATTTTCAAGAAAGCTGTCAAGAACATGCATTGAATAAAGGACACCCTCTTCATTAAATGGTGCCAGGAAAACTAGATATCCAAACACAGAAGAATAAAACTATACCCTTGTCTCTCATCACTTACAAAAATAAACTCAAAATCAATTAAAGACTTAAATGTAACAGCCACAACTATAAAACTACTAGAAATAAACACAGGAGAAACGCTTGAGAACAAAGATTGTATGGCTAACACTTAAAAAGTACAAGCAACAAAAACAGACAAATGGGATTATATTAAACTAAATACCTTCTGCATATCAAATAAAACAATCAACAGAGTGAAAAGACAACACCCCTCCCTTACACCATACACAAAAATTAACTCAAGATGGCCTACAGACTTAAATGTAAAACTCATAACTATAAAAACGCTGAAGACAACCTAGGCAATACCACCCGGTACATAGTGATGGGCAAAGAGTTCATGGTGAAGATGCCAAACGCAATTGCCACAAAAGCAAAACTCGACAAATGGGATCTAATTAAATGAAAGAGCTTCTGCACAGCAAAAGAAACTATGAAAAAATAAACAGACATTTCTCAAAAGAAAATCTACAAATCACCAAGTTTATGAAAAAATATTCAACATCACTAATCATCACGGAAATGCAAATCAAAACCACAATGAGATATCATCTCACACTTGTTAGAATGGGTATTAAAAACACAAAC
The DNA here is from genome assembly GCF_029289425.2 of Pan paniscus. NCBI lineage: Eukaryota > Metazoa > Chordata > Mammalia > Primates > Hominidae > Pan > Pan paniscus. Next base: position 22,426,658 of record NC_073256.2, read on the forward strand.
CACAACAATTCCTGGTAAGCATGTGAAGAAGAGAAAATTATTGTATATTGTTGGTGGGAATGTAAATTGGTACAGCCATTACGAAAAAAAGTACAGAGATTTCTCAAAAAACTAAGAACAGATCTACCATATGATCCAGCAATCCCACTCCTGGGTATATATCCAAAAAAAGATATCAGTGTATCAACGGGATACCTGTACCCCCATATTTACTGCAGCACTATTTACAATAGCCAAGATATGGAATCAATCTAAATGTCAATCAATGGATGAATGGATAAAGAAAATGGGAATATACACACAATAGAATAGTATTTAGCCATAAGAAAGAATGAAATCCTGTCATTTTCATCTAAATGGATGGAACTAAAGGTCATAACGTCAGGTGAACTAGGCCATGCACAGAAAGAAAACTATTGCATGTTCTCACTTATATGAGCAGCTTATGCTCCTGGAAATCAAAGCGGGGCCATGTTTCAGGTCAGTAGGGTCAGGGATAGAGACCACAGTTATGGACTTGTGTGACCTGGAGCTCTATAAAATTGATATCATGGAGATAAAGAGTAGAATGATAGTTACCAGAGGGTGGGAATAGGAGGGGTTTGAGAAGAGGTTGATTAATAGGTATAAAAATATATAATAGAAGGAATGAGATCTAGTGTTTATTATCACAGAAAGTGACTACAACAATTTATTGTATATTTCTTTTTTTTAATTTCAATAGTTTTTAGGGAACAGGTGGTATTTGGTTACATGGATAAGTCCCTTAGGGGTGATCTCTGAAATTTTGGCATACCCATCAGCAAAGCCGTTTACCCAATGTATAGTCTTTTATCTCTCACCCCTTCCCACCTTCCCCCTGAGCCCCCAAAGTCCACTGTTTCATTCTTGTGCCTTCGCATCATCATAGCTTAGCTCCCACTTACGAGTGAGAACATGCAATGTTTGGTTTTCCATTCCTGAGTTACTTCATTTGAAATAATGGTCTCCAACTCCATCCAGGTTTTTATGAATGCCATTATTTTATTCCTTTTTAAGGCTAAGTAGTATTCTATGGTATACATATATATAACACATTTTCTTTATCCACAAATTGATTGATGGGCATTTTGGGCTGGTTCTATAGTTTTGCAACTGTGAATTCTGCTGCTGTAAACATGTGTGCAAAAGTATCTTTTTCATACATTGACTTCTTTTCCACTGGGTAGATACCTAATAGTGGGATTGCTGGATCAAAAGGTAGATGTACTTCTAGTTCTTTAAGGAATGTCCATATTGTTTTCCATAGTGCTGGTACTAGCTTACATTCCCACCATCAGTGTAAAAGCGTTGTCTTTCACCACATCCATGCCAACATCAATTTTTGTGTTTTTTTTGTTTTGTTTTGTCTTTTGTTTTTTGTTCTTTTGAGATGGAGTCTCACTCTGTCACCCAGGCTGGAGTACAATGGTGCTATATCAGCTCACTGCAACCTCTGCCTCCCGGGTTCAGGCAATTCTCCTGTCTCAGCCTCCTGAGTAGCTGGGATTACAGGCAACTGCCACCATGCCCGGCTAATTTTTATATTTTCAGTAGAGACTGGGTTTCACCATGTTGGTCAGGCTGGTCTCAAACTCCTGACCTCGTGATCCGCCCACCTTGGCCTCCCAAAGTGCTAGGATTACAGGCGTGAGCCACCACGCCCGGCCCTCTTTTTGTTTATTTTACACGTGGTATTGCATTGTGGTTTTGATTTGCATTTCCCTGGTAATTAGTGATGTTGAGCATTTTTTCATATGTTTGTTGGCCATTTGTATATCTTCTTTTGAGAATTGTCTATTCATGTCCTTGGCACATTTTTTGATGAGATTATTTTTTTTCTTGCTGATTAGAGTTCCCTGTAGATTCTGGACATTAGTCCTTTGTCAAATGCAGTTTGTGAAAATTTTCTCCCACTCTGTGGGTGATCTGTTTACTCTGCTGATTATTTCCTATGCTGTGCAGGAGGCTTTTAGTTTAATTAAGTCCCATCTGTTTATCTTTGTTCCTGTTGTATTTGCTTTTGGGTTCTTGGTCATTAACTCTTTGCCTAAGCCAATGTGTAGAAGCATTTTCCAATGTTATCTTCTAGAATTTTTATGGTTTCAGACCTTAGATTTAAGTCTTTGATCCATCTTGTGTTGATTTTTGTATAAGGTGAGAGATAAGGATCCAGTTTTATTCTTCTACATGTGGCTTGCCAATTATCCCAGCACTATTTGTTGTATAGGGTGTACTTTTCTTACTTTGTTTTTGTTTACTTTGTCGAAGATCAGTTGGCTGTTAAGTATTTGGCTTTATTTCTAGGTTCTCTACTCTGTCCCATTGGTCATGTGCCTATTTTTATACCAGCACCATGCTGTTTCGGTGACTATAGCTTTGTAATATAGTTTGAAGTTGGGTAATGCGATGCCTCTAGATTGGTTCTTTTTGCTTAGTTTTGCTTTGGCTTTGCAGACTCTTTTTTAGTTCCAAATGAATTTTGGCATTTTTTTTTTCTAGTTCTATAAAGAATGATGATGGTATATTGATAGGAACTGCATTGAATTTGTAGACTGCTTTTGACAGTATGGTCATTTTCACAATATTGAGTCTACCCATCCATGAGCATGGAATGTGTTTCCATTTGCTTGTGTCATCTATGATTTCTTTCAACAGTGTTTTGTAGTTTTCCTTGTAGGGGTCTTTCACCTCCTTGGTTAGGTATATTCCTAAGTATTTTATTTTTGCAGCTATTATAAAAGGGTTTGATTTGAATCTCAACCTGGTAGATGTTGGTGTATAGCACTGCTACTGATATGTGTACATAGATTTTGTATCCTGATAAATAGATTTATTGTGTATTTCTAAATAGCAATAAGATTTGAAATATTCCCAACACAAAGAAATGATCAATGTTTGAGGTGATTAATATCCTAAAGACCCTGATTTGATCATTATACATTGCATGCATGTACCAGAATCTCACATGGACCCCATAAATGTGTACAATTATTCTCTATCAAAAACTTTTTTTAAGAAACATGCAGGAATACACTGTACCTCTTCCTTGCTGTGTCTGGATATTGTCACATGAGGACTTGACATGCGGATTGTGGCACCCTCTGTGACCAAGAGCAGAAGACAACAGCAGCATAGAAACCTCAAATGGAAAACCTAACATCTCAAGCTACTAATTTAGCCAACCTTGGCATCAGCTATCTCTGGTCTTAGTACATGAGGTGATAAGCCCCCACTGTTCAAGTTGGGTAGCCATCAATTGCTGCAGAATAGAAGTTAATGAGGCTTCCTCCTCCTGGATCCCCTACTCGACCCTGACATACCCATTCAGTCACAGACAGAAAGGGAAGCACAGGGTAAGGAGACCTGGCTGACTGTGCCAGACGCAAATCTTACCTGTCCTGCTTAGAAAACTCAAAGCTCAATTGGTTAAACAAAAAAAGGAAAAAGACAATAAGGAGTATAGCACTCCCCAGATGCAACTTAATCTAACACTCTATACTTTAGATTTTCTAGACATACATAGAAATCAGACCACTACTTCTGCAGAACATTTTACTGGTAAAAAGAAAAGCCCACATGAGGGAAAACTGATTTGGTGGAAAGACAACAAAAACAAAACATGGGAAATCGGTAAGGTGATAACATGGGGGAGAGGTTTTGCTTGTGTTTCACCCGGAGAAAATCAGCTTCCTGTTTGGATACCCACTAGACATTTGAAGTTCTACAATGAACCCATCAGAGATGCAAATGAAAGTGCCTCTACAGAGACAGAAAATCCGCAATCGAGCATCATCGACTCGCAGGGTGAACAAAATGGTGATATCAGAACAGATGAAGTTACAATCCACCAAGGAAACGGCACATGTGGAGAGCCAGAGAGAGGAAGGGAAAGAAAAAGAGACAGAGATCAGAGAGAAACACAGAAAGTGAGACTGGGGAGAGAGATAGTGTAAAAGAGAGAGAGAGAGAGACCGTAAGAGAAGGGAGACAAAGAGATAAAAGGTGCGAGTGAGCAGGTGAGGAGAAAGACTGAAAACTAGGAGAAACAGCAACTAAGACACAAAGGAGGTGGGAGACTGCCTGGGTGCCGCAGCACCCACACCGTCCTCTTGCCCCCGTCACTTGGGTTAAAACCACCGGAAATTCCACTATTGCAAATTTTGTATTAATCCTTGTATGTCTGTACTTTCTATTTTTAGTCTACAGGTGTATTCAGCAGCTCCAGAGAGACAGCGACCAGCGAGAAGGGGCCATGATGATGGTGGTGGTTTTGTCAAAACGAAAATGGGGATATGTAGGGAAAAGAAAGAGAGATCAGACTGTTACTGTGTCTACATAGAAAGGGAAGACATAAGAGACTCCATTTTGAAAAAGACCTCTACTTTAAACAATTGATTTGCTGAGATGTTGTTAATCTGTAGCTTTGCCCCAGCCACTTTGCCCCAACCACTTTGACCCAATCTGGAGCTCACAAAAACATGTGTTGTATGAAATCAAGGTTTAAGGCATGTAGGGCTGTGCAGGACGTGCCTTGTTAACCAAATGTTTGCAAGCAGTATACTTAGTAAAAGTCATCACCATTCTCTCGTCTCAATAAACCAGGGGCACAATGCACTGCGGAAAGCCGCAGGGACCTCTGCCCTTGAAAGCTGGGTATTGTCCAAAGTTTCTCCCCTTGTGATAGTCTGAAATATGGCCTCGTGGGATGAGAAAGACCTGACCCTACCCCAGCGCGACACCCATAAAAGGTCTGTGCTGAGGTGGATTAGTCAAAGAGGAAAGACTCTTGCAGTTGAGATAGAGGAAGGCCACTGTCTCCTGACTGCCCCTGGGAACTGAATGTCTCGGTATAAAACACGATTGTACATTTGTTCAATTCTGAGATGGGAGAAAAACCGCCCTATTGTGGGAGGTGAGACATGTTTACAGCAATGCTGCCTTGTTATTCTTTACTCCACTGAGATGTTTGGGTGGAGAGAAACATAAATCTGGCTTACATGCACGTCCAGTCATAGTACCTTCCCTTGAACTCCATTATGACATAGATTCTATTGCTCACATGTTTGTTGCTGACTTTCTCCTTATTATCACCCTGCCCTCCTACTACATTCCTTTTTGCTGAAACAATGAAGATAATAATCAATAAAAAACTGAGGGAACTCAGAGGCTGGTGCCAGTGCAGGTCCTTAGTATGCTAAGCGCCGGTCCCCTGGGCCCACTGTTTTTTCTCTATACTTTGTCTCTGTGTCTGATTTCTTTTCTGTCTCTCATCCCACCCGACAAGAAATACCCACAGGTGTGGAGGGGCAGGCCACCCCTTCAGTATGAGATTAGAGGCATGAATAACCCCACCTGGCCACCTAACTCAGTCTTGAAAGGCCAGAAGTGATGCTGGAACTTTCTTCCTCTGTGGGTTAAAAAGGGAAAATTAGGGAGAACACAAGGCATGAGAGATGCAGCGATGGATATGTCTATATGGAGATTCTGTCTGCATCCAGTAGAAAAATGCATCTCTAGGCACCAGGTTTAAGAGCGAAAACCTGGAGTCTTGTCTGTTAGCATTCTCCTTCCCCACAAACCAGAGAGGGAATCCATTTGCTCTAGCACACGCGGATGTAGGAAATGTCACATTCCTATTTCTGTAACTTCAGTTAAATCAGCTCTGAGTCCCTGGATGCCTGGCAGGTGGAGAATTCAATCTTGTCGTTACCAGCATTCCTTTTCCTTCTCCATGGGCTTATGTAAGAATTCTGGGCTTACACACTGTTGGAAAGCCAAGTAGGAACTACATCCCCCGAACTCTCCATTCTTCCAGCTGCTCATGATCCATCAACCTTCTTTGGGCCACCTGCTATAGCAAGACCCTCCTCACAGCATCATTCCACTGACCCACAGGCTCAGCCCCAAGGACCCTCACTAGAACAGGTCTCCACTATGCATAGGAAGTCACAAAAACCTTCTCTTCATCTTGGCTTCCTCTGATATCCAGCCACTCCCCCACTTCTCATCTTAAACACAGATGGCAGCTCCTTCCCATCGTTCCAAAACTGAGGGATTGTCCAACCAAATTCTCTGCGGACACCAAAGCTTCACCCGTCCTCTTCAGGGAGGTGATGCAAGGGCATCTGATATCTTTGGAAGCCCAATTCTGGCCTCTCTTTGGGGTGGGCTGAGAGTGGGAACTAGACTCTCTTTTCCAAATGCCATGTGTATCTTGTTCATCATTACATTATCTCCAATGCCTGGCACATAGTAGGCACTACAGACTGACACATAGTAGGTGCTACTAGTGTCTGTATAATGGGACTCTTGAGGTTGAAGCTATTAGCAGAAACCTGCCAAGCAAAAAGATGGAAAACCAACCACCAAAAAAAAAAAAAAAAAAAAAAAGAAAAGAAAACAATCGTGGCTTTGAGCTCTAAACACACAAGACACCAGCCCAAGTTTGGGCAATTTTAATACAACAGCCATTTTGCCTCCAAACAAACTGGCACTGGAAACCTCCCTATGCCTCTTAAAGAGAACCAGTTTCCCTTTCTCTAAGTGGGCAGCATTTCTCCCCGGTGGCAGTACCGAGCCCACTGCCACCAGCAAACGACTGCAGCCAGGAGCAAAGAGCTTGATAGTTTGAAGAATAGATCTTATAGGGAAAAACAAAGTAACATCCACATAAATCTGGAACTACCACCACTTTCCAGAGGCCGAATCCCATTTGTAAATTCTCTTGCGTGTCAAGCACCTTGCAGTCAGCTCAACTACACACTTTTGGGATTCATTGCAGAGAAGAGTGAAGGTTATCTGCAAAATAAAGGAACCACGGCTCAGAATTCCCAGAGCAATCCATGACAGAGGAGGTGAGTAGAAAAGGGAAGGGTGAAGTCAAAGGAGAGAAGTCAATGAGTTGGCCAACACCAAGCAAGGATCATGGGACCCTCTCCACGGCCCCACATCTCAAATGAAGTCAACAAAACCCATCAATGCTTGGTGTAAGTGTTGTATGCTCCTGGAAATGAAAGCAGGGGCCACATTTCAGGTCAGTAGGGTCGGGGGTAGAGGCAGCGGTCATGGACTTGTGGGCCCTGGAGGATGGGATGATTCTGAGACATTGAATCCCTACACTGATCTCAGTAGAAATCTCAGGTAGGGCTTCAACATTCGTGGACAAAGGACTCTGTGGGCCTGAGAGCAACAGCCTTGGTGCATGTCCAAGCTCCATCAATCCCAACTGGGGCTTTGAACAAGTTATTTTTTTAACTAACATTATTTTAATTGACAAATCAGAATTGTACCCATGTATGTGATGTTTTGGTACGTGTACAATGTGGGATGATTGAATCAAACTAATGAACACGTCCATCCCCTAATTTACCGACAATTTTCATGATGCGACATTTGAAATGTGCCCACTTAGTTGTTTTGAAAGATACATTATTATTGACTATAGTCACGCTGCTGTGCTATAGATTTCAAAACATATAATCCAGCAACCCAACTTCTGGATATAGACCAAAAAAAAAAAAAAAATCAAAATCAATATGTCGAAGGGATCCCTACATTCCTATGTTCACTGCAGCTCTATTCACAATACCCAAGATATAGAATCAACCTAAGTGTCCATCAGTGGATGAAAGGGTAAAGCAAATGTACTATATACACACAACGGAATACTGTTAACCCTTAAAAAAGAAAGAAATCCTGTCATTTTCAACAACACAGATGAACTTGAAAGACATTGTGTTAAGTGAAATAAGCCAGGCACAGAAAGACAGATACTGCATGGTTTTACTGATATGTGGAATCTAAAGAAGTTGAACTCACAGAAATAGAGAGTAGGACAGTGGTTATCAGGGGCTGGGGTGAAGGAAAGGGAGGGGATGGGAGTCACTGGTCAAAGGGTACGAAGTTTCCAATAGGAAGAATAAGTTTTAAACAAGCTAAACTCCTCTGAAAGCTCAGTTCCTCATCTGTAGAGCACGGATACATCATTAACCTTCTAAGGATGTTGCTGTGAGAGTAAGAGATGATGTTCAGCACAATACCTAACGCACAGTCAGGTCTCCTTAAGCTTGAACCTGCATCGCCATGACCTCTACATCTCAGGACAGAAAGGCTCACAGCCAGTGTCTCAGTTCCCAATGAAAAGTGGATCCCAGACCAGGCTGAACAGCAGTATCCCTAGGGGATATCCCACCCTACTGAGTCAGAATCACCAGAGGTAGAACCTGGGTATGTATGTATGTGTATGTGTATGTGTATGTGTGTGTGTGTGTGTGTGTGTGTGTGTGTGTGTGTGTACAAGAGACAGGGTCCCGCTCTGCAGTCCAGGCTGGAGTGCAGTGTCACAATCATAGTTCACTGCAGCCTCAAATTACTACTGGCCTCAATCCATCCTCCCGTCTCAGCCTTCAGAGTAGCTGAGACTACAGGCGCATGCCACCAAGCCCGGATACTTTTTTTTTTCTTCCTTTTGGAGAGAGTCTCACTCTGTTGCCCAGGCTGGAGTGCAATGGTGCAATCTTGGCTCACTGCAACCTCTGTCTCCCGGGTTCAAGTGATTCTCATGCCTCAGCCTCCTGAGTAGCTAGGATTACAGGCATACACAACCACACCAGCCTAATTTTGCTCTTTCATTGTTGTTTCTTGTTTGTTTTTCACAAATAGGACTTCTTATTTGCTACTGATTTAAGTCTGAACTTTAAACGGATTCTTGGACTGGTGGTTCATATCCATCAGCTCATTCAACTTTAGCATGTGTGTGTCTCGTCCCTAGTGGGTTTTCCAGAACTACTACCGTCACCACGAAGCTCCATGCCTTTCAAATCCATGGTTCTCCAGCATTTTTACTTTTCTAATGAAGACATCATGGAGAGGATAGATTAGCAAGCCTTTTCTATAACTTTTCCAATGTTGTCTGGAATCAATTTATTGACCACTTCTTTCAAGTCATTTGTCTGCACCTCTCAGGTCATGATTTCCATCATCTTCTTCTGGATTTGGCAGACTGCTGTTGCTGAGCATAAGAGGTCTTCAGTATCTGATTGTTGTGTTTTTTAGTAAAACCAAGACAAAACAGAAGAAAGAAGTAACCATCGGTAGTCTTGACATCAACATGAGCTTCAATCATTGTTGAACATTTTTCAACCTTGGAACATATTTTGTCACAGGTAAGACCCATGGCATTGAAGTTAGTCAGGCAGCTTTTGCCCTGAACATCTTCAGTAATCAGCTTGAATTTTCTAAATGCAACTTCATCATTCTGCAAATCAGCAAGACTCACTTCAAACAGAAGACCCTTCAAACCATCAGATGCAATTTGGGTTCCTTGGGTCCTGGCGACCAAGTCTTTCCAGTATTTCTTATATTGAACATAGCAGGTGCTTTCACATCATACTGATCTTTCTTAGAGAATGGACCAACTACTTCCTTCTTAACTCCCTTTTTGCCACCTTTCATAAGCCACTTGTTCTTAACAACCGCCATGGTGCTGCTCGGAGTACCAAAAGGCTAAATTTTATATTTTTGGTAGAGATGGGATTTCAGGATGTTGGCCAAGCTGCTCTTGAACTCCTGATGTCAGGTGATCTGCCCGCCTCGGCCTCCCAAAGTGCTGGGATTACAGGTGTGAACCACTGCACCCAGCTGTTATTTATTTTTTCTTTTTTTGTACAGACAGGGTCTTGCCATGTTGCCAAGGCTGGCCTGGAACTCCTGGTCTCAAGCAATCCTCCCACCACAGCCTCCCAAAGCACTGGGATTTCAGGTGTGAGCCACCATGCCCAGCCTGGAATCTATTTTTAAAGCCAATCAAGTGTTGAATAAAATTGCAACTTGGGCTCCTTTTTCTTTGCATTTTTTACATTTCAATGGTTTTCAATATATTCAGAGATATACACAAACATTACCAGTCAATTTTAGAACATTTCATGACCTCAAAAAGAAACCTCATACCCTTTAGCTAACACCCCCATCCTCCCATGCCCCTACCAGCCCTAAGCAACCATTAATCGACTTCCTATTTCTGTAGATTTCCATCTGAATGAAATCATGTAGAATGTGATCTTTCACCTGTTTTGAAGGTTCATCCACGCTGTAGCGTATGTACTTTCCTCTTTTTTGTGATCAAATAATATTCCACTATGTGGGCAGAAAAGAATAGGTGTATCTCTTCATCTGGTGATAGGCATTTGGATTAATTCTCTCTTTGGGTTATTAGGAGTGTTGCTACTGTAATTATTCATGTACAAAATTTTGTGTGGACCTGTGCTTTCATTTTTGAATACAAAAATATGGCGCATCTCCAAGGAAGACATACAAGTGGCCAACAGGCACATGAAAAGATGCTCAATGAAATTCATCATCAGGGAAACAGAAATCAAAACCACAATTAGATACCACTTCATACCCATAAGCATGGCTAGAATCGAAGATAGAGAAAATTGGCCTAGTGCAGTGGCTCATGCCTGTAATCCCAGCACTTTGGGAGACCGAGGCAGGTGGATCACCTGAGGCCAGGAGTGTGAGACCAGCCTGGCTAACATGGTGAAACCCTGTCTGTACTAAAAAAAATACAAAAATTAGCCAGGCCTGGTGGCAGGTTCCTATAATCCCAGCTACTCGGGAGGCTGAGGCAGGAGAGTAACTTGAATCTGGAGGCAGAGTTTGCAGTGAGCTGAGATTGTGCCACTGCACTCCAGCCTGGGCGACAGAGCAAGTCTTTGTCTCAAAAAAAAAAAAAAAAAAAAAAAAACCCAGAAAATAACAAGTGTTGGTGAGGATGCAGAGAAACTAGAACCTTCATACACAGCGGTAGGAATTAAAATGGTGTAGCCACTGTGAGAAACAGTTTAACAACTTCCCAAACAATTCTACATAGAGTTACCAAATGACCCAGCAATTGTACTCCTAGACATAGGCCCAACTTGGGCTCTTTCAATCTATGGAAAATGAAGTATGGGTACTTGGCAAGAACAAAGAGGGAGAGAGGCAGAAATGCTGCCATGAGGGCACATTGATTGGTCTATAGTACACATGGCTTCTACTGCAAATGGTCTCTAAATGACTTCATCAGTTGCTCAGAAAAAAAGTCACCCTCTGCTCCAATCGTGGAGGAAGAAGTATGGATTGGACCTGGTGAGCCACGGTAAGACTGACGGCTAAACTTCATGAATGATGAGGGGATTTGCACGTATAATCTTGATTGTACATCAAATCTTGATTTTTTATTTTATCCACTGTCTTTGAAAACCTAACTCTTGACTAAGAACTGACTTTCCTGTACTTGTTGACTCTAAGTAAATTTCCAATTCCACATAGTCCAAAGATGATGTGCTGAGAAATCTCTCAAAGGAAAAATGCTAAGAATACAGGCAGAGTTATGCGACAAATTTTGCACAATTAACAGAAATTGCACTTGTGGGTATGAAGCACAAAACATTTTCATGGGTAAAGAAAAAAGTGTTCTTCATTCTAGTAGACGCTGCAGGATGAGGCCGATCTAGGTGTCTGCCCAGCCAGACCTTGGGCTCTTACCTAGTTTGTGTTAGAGTCAACTCTGAGGGAGTCTGTATTTCGGTCATCTTTTTTTTTTTTTTTTTTTGACATGGAATCTTGCTCTGTCTCCCAGGCTGGAATGCAGTGGTGTGATCTCAGCTCACTGAAATATCTGCCTCCTGGGTTCAAGCGATTCTCCTGCCTCAGCTTCCCAAGTAGATGGGACTACATGTGCATGCCACCATGCCTGGCGAATTTTTGTATTTTTAGTAGAGATGTTTCATCATGTTGGCCAGGCTGTGCTCAAATTCCTGCCCTCAAGTGATCCGCCTGCCTTGGCCTCCCAAAGTGCTGGGATTACAGGCATGAGCCACCATGCCCGATCTCAGTCATCTTTTATCCTCCACGCCTGGCAAGTTCTAGACACACTGTGGTTCCATATAAGTTTGTTGAATAAACAGGAGACAGAAAGTGGGAGCTCTGGAAGTAGAGTAGATTCCAGAAATTGTGCATATTTCCCAGAGACTGTGGCCCAATTCCTCAGTACTGCCAGAGTTTTCTCTATGTCAACTCAAACCTTGTGTGTGGGCCCAGGCGCAGCGGCTCACACCTGTAATCCCAACACTTTAGGAGGCTGAGGTGCACAGATCACTTGAGGCCAGGAGTTTGAGACCAGCCTGGCCAACATGGTGAAACCCCGTCTCTACTAAAAATACAAAAATTACCCAGGCATGGTGTTGTGCACATGTAGTCCCAGCTACTCAGGTGGCTGAGGCACAAGCATTGCTTGAACCCAGGAGGCGGAGGTTGCAGTGAGTCACGATTATGCCACTGTACTCTAGCCTAGGCAATAAAGCAAGACTGTCACAAAAGAAAAAAAAAAAAACCCTTAAGTGTGGGCCTTGTTACAGAATTAATGTTTATATGGACAATATGTACATGGGTGTATATTAAGAGCATGAGTCATCCACAAGATTTTAGCAAAGTCCATTTGGAAAGCTCAATGCTTTGGGCTTCCACTTGCTTTGCTGCCTCTGTCCTCAGAAGGAGGCTTCATCCTTCCATGTAACCAGCAAATCCTTTATGCAGAGATGTACACAACACACTCCTCTCCTTGGCTATGACACCTTGAAAGGGTACTCTTGGTGGCCCCTGGTGCTCATTTCAGAGTAGTTCAAATTAAGGTGATCAGCTTTCATGCCAATCACTCTACAAATTACTCCTATTATGACCAATTTTTCTAAATGCTTTATTGAATTACTTAAAGAAATGTGCACATAGAAGAGGTCAACACAGTACTTTTCTTACAAACTGAACATACTGGCCAGACGCAGTGGCTCATGCCTGTCATCCCAGCACTTTGGGAGGCCGAGGTGAGCAGATTGCTTGAGCCCAGGAGCTTGAGACCAGCCTGGGCAACATAGTGAGACAACCCTCTCTACAAAAAATAAATAAATAAAAAATTAGGCAACTGTGGTGGCACATGCCTGTAGTCCCAGCTACTAGGGAGGGCTGAGGTGGGAGGACTGCTGGAGCCCAGGAGGCAGAGGCTGCAGTGAGCCATGACGGTGCCACTGGGCTCCAGCCTAGGTGACAGAGCAAGATCCTGCCTCAAAATCAACAACAACAACAACAAAAAAAACTGAACATCTCCATATTACTGACACCCAATTCAAGAAACAAAATATTACAGCCCCTTCCAGGATATTCCTGGGGTCTCTTCCATCTCTATTAACCCCTAACTACAAACAGCCTTCACCTATTTCACCTGACATTGTACTTTATGAAAGCAGCAGTTCTCAGATGGGGCTATTTTGCCCCCTGGGGACATTAGGGAATATCTGGAGACACTGGGGGCTGTGTCTACTTGGGGAGAGTTGTGTTACTGCCTCCAGTGAGTCCAGGGATCCAGGGATGCCGCTCAACATCCTGAAATGCACAGGGAACCCCCACACATACAACAGAGAAATTGCTGAGCCAAAATGTCAGCAGTGTCACAGCTGACACCCTGATATACACACTATCACACAGTATCTGCTCTTTCGTGCTCAGGATCTTTTTCATTCTAATGATCTCATAGGAAACAGAAATGTCATTTAGAGGTAGGTAGAGTGCAATACAAAGAAGATCCAGAGGTTTTTTGTTTTGTTTTGTTTTGTTTTGTTTTTTAATCAGCCTGGTGCCTTTAGAGCTAGGATTTAGTTTCCATTCTTTCTGTCTCATTTTCAAGTGATTTTTTCTTCAAATGGCATCTACTGGGCTCAAGAACCGGAGACCCCCACAAAGCTGAGATTCACATGGGAATTTTGTACACACCCACACAGGAATACACTGCCATTTACTTGCAGACATCCACCCACAGATACACACATCCGGAGACCAAGACAGAACGCAAACTCCACCATAAAAGCACGGTTCCCCATACAGGAGAAAAGCACCATTCACTCCAGGGAGGTACCTATTTGTTTAATTCAGCCTCCGATAATCAGGCTGTTGCCAAGCCCAGCTCTGAAAGTCTTCCCCTCTAGGAAAGAGAGATGGATTTTTTCTTTACTCAAGAATATAGATTAAAAAAACAAACACTTCTGCATCTCAAAGCAGTCTCTACCTCCTGAGCTACACATATTGATCAGCATTTTATTGTCAATTTTCTTTTATTTGAATTGGAGAAAAATATAACTTAGTTATGTTCTTACTGACAGTTTGGAATCAGTTACACTAAATCCAATTCTCTGGGTTCTCATGATTAAGTTGTTTAATTTGGGGGACAACAAAGCAAAAGTATTGGTCGTGTTTTAATTTAATTAGTACAGGATATATCTAAGGGGTTGCAGTATCACTGTAGCAAGAAGCTCATTCTGCAGTAAAAGGGGGGGTTCTGCCACTAGGATTGAGTGAGGGTGGTTCATGGCTGCACCGTTTCATCAATGTCTCTTCAAGAGTCCATGGAATGTGGAATGGGAAAGACTGAAATAGTGCAAGTCTTGGCTAAGCTTCTATTAAGGGGTGTTAGGAGCTGATAAAATAACCTGGTCTTTATAGACATCCCACACTGTAGTTCTCTAAGCTACAGATTCTCAGATTTTTCTATTTTATAAACAAGTAAAAATATTTTTTTAATTTGAGAACCAACATAAGGTTGCTATCTTTTTTTTCTTTTGGGTAAGAAGGAACTTTTTTAAACTACCAGTTACACACACACACACACACACACACACACACACACACACACACACACAGAAATTCCACCATGATTAGTCAGAATAGGTGAGGTTTTGCTGCAATAACAAACAACTCCTAAATCTTGGTAACTTCAAACATCAGAAGTTGTTTTTCTCACTCATGCTTCATCTGCAGGGAGGTGTGGGGTGCTCTGTTTCCCATCAAACTTGCCCTAAGACAGAGGTTAATGGGGGTTGAAATACCTCGAGTATCACCAAGCAGGGAACAGAGGGAGAAGAATGTTAGGAGTCTTGTACTAAGAATTAAACGCTCCAGGCTAGAAGTCTAACATTGCACCTCTGCCCCCAGCCTCTTGGCCAGTACTAGCCACATCCCCTCCCCCACCACAAGGCAATACATGAAGACAGGAGAATTGGATACATTACAAATTTCTACCCCATGGCATTTCATAAAAGAGAAAAAAAATGCCAATACAAAAATGTTTTAATAGAATAGAATATATACATTTTTAGAATAAAGAACAATCCTCCAAAAAGGACAGCTGGTGGTCTTTCACTGGTGGGCACATTTCTGTGACATTGTCTCTGTTTTTCCATTTTATCCTTGACCTATGAACATTTTATACAGATGGCCAAAAGAACACCATTTGGGGACCACTGCTCTAATCAGGTGATGAAAACGGCCCCAAGAACAGAGCACAGTCTCTTTAGCAAAGACCCAGCAGGGCCAGGGTGACCATGTTCTCACCATCAATGTGAAGACATCCACCTGCAGCATCCTCACATCCCAACATCAAACAGTGGCTCTTTATAGCTTGATTCTAATGCCCTTTGATCTTCATCATCATTGTAAAGCTCTCTGGCCCCAAGATCTAACATCGCCACTCTAGCTACATCCTGCAACTGTTCACCTCTCCTGCCTCCTCATCCCTCTAAACTTCTCTTCACAACCTCATGTTTACTTCTTGCTTTACCTTCCTGCTCAGCCTGGACCTTACAGTCACCTTCTTCTTGTAATGTGCTCCTAAACTCTTTCTTCCCTTCCTTCAACCACACCCACCTGGAAAATCTCCATACCCCATTGATGACTTGCCTCGCAACTGCCCAAGGGCTGCTGAATGATACTGGAAAGAATCACAACATGGATCTGGTAGTTCCACTAAATAATCTCACCATCCAACTCTAGGGTAGACTTCACTTCTGTTCAGCAATATTTTTAAGCATCACAAATAAATTCCAAACCATATTTGCTATAACAATTGACTTTAAACCTTTTCCATATCTCAAAGCCCCCCAAACCCAGCCCTAGGGGTTTCAGAGCCCAGAGTTGATTTCTCTCAACTCACTTCCATCTCATCCCTAGATCACTGTATCTTGATCCTCTTCCTCTGCCTTTCCCATGTTATAAGGAGAAGCATCCTTCTCCTTTCCCAAGCTACCTTCTTCACTTGTGCCTCATTTGAGACCTGCCTTTATCACCCGTTCCCTTGGAACTCCCATGACTCACCACCTTCCCTTGTCATTTCACTCATAAACATTTTGCACCGTGTATGTGCCAGGTGTTTAACATATAATCATGCTTAAGTCTCCACATGCTAACAAGAAAAACCTTGATTATCCCTGCTATGCCCTCAAGTCATTACCCTCCCCGCTCCTTTCCTGTGTTCCCAAATTTTGTTGATCTTCATCAATCCCTCTGATGCAGATGGCTCCGAAGTTTGCATCCTATTAGGTTGGTGCAAAAGTAATTGCGGATTTTGCCGTTAAAAGTAATGGCAAAAACAGCAATTCTTTTTGTAGCAGCCTAGTATCTTTTCTCCTTCTACCAAACTTTGTCCCTGAGACATCTCATCACCTATAACTACCTCCTCCATACAGTTGATTCCCAGATCTGTATTATTCTACTGAAAGTCCATTCCCCAATTTTCTTGGCTAGAATAACAGAAGCCCAATTAGAATTCATGATAACAGTTTCCCACCACCACCACCACCACCACCATCGTCGCCCTGCCATTGTTAGCAAAACCATCTCTTGAGTGGAGCTCAAAGATTTGTAATTTCCCACTCCCCAGAAAGATAACTTCAGACTCAGACTAGAAGTAAAGATCCTCCAGATATGGCCTCAACTACCCTCCAACCCATGTCCCCAGTGCATCCCGTTGATGTCCCCTTCAGTGGAGTTAAAATGGAGTGAGTGTTTTTCTTTTCACATACTCCTGGTGTTCTTCCACAAATACAATTTTCACCTCTTGAATATTTTCAAGGATTCTCCATGCTACACAAAGAGAAATCCGAACTCCCCATCAGGACCCCAGTCTTCCCAAACCCTCTTTGCACTTTTCTGCCGCCATGCTTTTCCTTGGTTCATCCTCTTCTCTAATATAACCTTGTGTATTATTCTAGGTTCTCCAGAGAAAGAGCAGAGAGATAGAGGTAGAGCTATACACATAGAGAGAGACAGATTGATTTGTTGTAAGGGATGGCTCACATGGTTATGGAGGCTAAGGAGACCTGGAGTCTGCAGCCAGCAAGCTGGAGACCCAGGACAGCCAATGATATAGTTCCAACTCGAGTCCACATCTAAAGTCAGGACAAGATTGATGTCCCAGCTCAAATATAATCAGGTAAAAAGAGCAAATTCTCTGTGACTCTACCTTTTTGTTTTGTTCAGGCCTTCAATGGATTGGATGAGGCTCACCCACATTGGGGAGGACAATCTGCTTTATTCAGTCTACCAATTAAATGTTATCCTCATCCAGAATACCTCAGAGACACACCCAGAATAACGTGTAGCCAAATATCTGGGCACCCCACAACCCAGTCAAATTGATACATACCGCTAACCATCATGTCTTGCTTCTACTCTCTCGCCATTTCTGCATGGCCAAATCCTTCCCTTATTTCAAGGCTTAGTTCAAATGTTACCTCTTAACTAAGCCTTCCCTGCTAACCCCAAATATTAATAGAATTGGTTTCTCCCTTCTCTGATGTCTCAAAATATATTGTGTTTCTCTTTTATTGTATTTATTACAAACTCCCTTATAAATCAAGACAGTGATTCCCAGACAAATTATCAAAAGAGTATAAAAGAAGTCTTCTTTGAGTGTGAAATATCTCACGGAATATAGCACATGGCCTCTTCATGAAGAAACTACTGGGAGAGAAGAAGACAAGCTGGAAGAGGCCAGGGAAAGGGGGTTAGTATAAAGCACAATGAGGCTGGGCTCATACAGTGGCTCACACCTGTAATCTTAGCACTTTGGGAGGCGAAGGCGGGTGGATCATGAGATCAGGAGATTGAGATCATGCTGGCTAACACGGTGAAACCCCATCTCTACTAAAAATACAAAAAAGTTAGCCAGACATGGAGGTGAGCGCCTGTAGTCCCAGCTACTCGGGAGGCTGAGGAAGGAGAATGGTGTGAACCCGGGAGGCAGAGCTTGCAGTGAGTCGAGATTGCACCACTGCACTCAAGCCTGGGTGACAGAGCAAGACTCCATCTCAAAAATAAAATAAAATAAAATAAAGCACAATGAAATGTCAGTGGATGGGTGCTTATAATTTCTAAGGGAAATAGAGTATAATCCAAGAATTTTATAGCCAGCTAAATTATTGCCCAATCAAAATAGGCAAAAGACATGATCACATGTCGAAGAACTTAAAGAATACAGTATTTCTGAGCTCTTTAAAAAAAAAAAGTCTTCATAATAAAATTTAGTCAGCCAAGGAATTAAAAAATAAGCAACTTGTGAATTGAATGACCATGACAAAAGGCTAGTGATAGGACTATGATTGCAGAACAGAAAGAGAAGGTGGTCAACCTTAACAACATAAAACAACCTAGAAATAACTAGTTTCCAGAAGTAAAGGGAGGGACTGTAGGAAGTAGAAGTGCTAATGCCCTTTATTAAGTCAATTAATCAGGTCTAAAATTGAAACGTGGTTTTAAATATATAACTTCTTGTTTATTTTCCTCCCTAACTACCTGAGGATCAACCACCATCATGAATGACACAGTGACTACCTGGACCAGGAAGTTCATGACCAATCGACCGTTCCAGAGGAAACAAATGGTCACCAATGTCCTTCACCCCGGAAAGGCAACAAAATGTACACGACCACAATGGATGTCATCTTCATGTTAATAGTTGGACTCAGAACCTATTTTAGTGGTGGTTAGACAATCGTCACCCACATTGGAGTACAGTGGTACGATCTCAGCTCACCAAATCTCTGCCTCCCAGGCTTAAGCAACTCTCCTGCCTCAGCCTCCCCCGTAGCTGGGATTACAGGCACGCACCACTACTGCCTGGCTAATTTTTATGTTTTTAATAGAGATGGGGTTTCACCTTGTTGGCAGGCTGGTGTTGAACTCCTGACCTCAAATGATCCACCCGCCTTCGCCTCCCAAATTGCTAAGATTACAGGCATGGGTCACCGTGCTCAGCCTTTTCTGTATTAAATTTTTTTAAACACAACATTTAAAATAATCAAGTCATTCTTTTTGAATCTACTTTGTATTATAGGTATCCAAATACTCACCTATTCTCTCTCACATGATGACAAACTCGTTGAAATGTCATTTAATTTTGTGGATCCAGCCCCAGGGATTCTGACTCTGATTCTAAAGGGCCTGCATGCAGAGCGAGCAAGCCGCCTGGATGATTCTCTTACAGGTGTTTTAAGGGCAGCAGTTTGAGACACCCTGATGCAAAAGAACGAACCCTCAAGGAAGTTGGCTGTACATGTATTTTCCTTCCTAGCACAGGAAATGACAGAAAGATTATCCAATCAGTACCACTCATAGCACCTGATTATATGTGTATGAGGAATTCAGAAATGGTTTGATCAAGGTTCAAGACCTAAAAAGTAGCTTTTCTCTCGGACACCAAGTCCCCATCTCATGCGTTGTTGAGTTAGTAGAATCTGAGGATGATGCTTCTTCCTCCAGCATTGGTATCTTATGGTTTTGTTGTTCAGTAAATGAAGTACCTCCATCCCCCAACATCCCCAAGCTTAATTCCAGTTTCCTCACATACACTTTTTGTTTTGTTTTGTTTTTGAGACGGAGTCTCGCTCTGTCACCCAGGCTGGAATACTGTGCAGTGGTGCAACCTCAGCTCACTGCAACTTCCACCTCCCAGGTTCAAGTGATTCTCCTGCCTCGGCCTCCTGAGTAGCTGGCATTACAGGCATGCACCATCATGCCTGGCTAATTTTTGTATTTTTAGTAGAGATGAGGTTTCATCATGTCGTCCAGGCTTGTCTCAAACTCTCTGCCTCAAGTGATCCACCTACCTCAGCCTCCCAAGTGCTAAGATTACAGGTGTGAGCCACCGTGCCCAGCCCCCTCACTTACACTTTTACAGAAGATCTGATCATACCCACTCCGCAGAAGTCAGAATGGCCCCCACGTGGTGTTAAACCGGAGTGAAAACTTCAGTTCAATCAACTGAGGGTGACACAGAAACATTTCCCCCAAAATGCTTTTGGCAGCTCTGCTGATCCATAACCTGGCTCCATTTCAGGGCAAGATCTCCACTTAAGCTGCACTGGCTTCCACTAGAGTAAATCACATTAACTCATGGCAAACACAACTGAAGGGCAAAAAGATTCTTTTTAAAATGATTTTTGTCTCTCACTTACCAACACACGCTGGCCTCCCTAGAGCCTGACTCCATTCAGCACCTGTTCCACTGAGCACCCACTGAAAACTCAGCTCATGAGCTGAGATGACCCAGACATCAAGGAGTTTACAATCCAGGGGAAGAACAGACCTGAATACAAGTGATGACAATACAAGACAGAGTCAAAGAGCCCAACTTGAAGTATCAGCAGAATAGCACCAAAGACTAGTTCCCAACCCAGCTCCCAGCGCCAGAGACAGAGCCAGGCTGGCTGCATGAGATCAGCTGGCAGCTTTTGCAAACCTAGGTCCTAGCTAAGCCCCTAATCATCAGACTGGCAGTCACTGGGAGTGAGCTCCAGGAACTGGTTTATTTAATAAGCACCCACACACAGGATTCTGATGTTCCTAAGGGTTGTAGAAACATGGAACTATAGAAAACACTAAAAAAAAGAA
The DNA here is from genome assembly GCF_029289425.2 of Pan paniscus. NCBI lineage: Eukaryota > Metazoa > Chordata > Mammalia > Primates > Hominidae > Pan > Pan paniscus. Next base: position 22,447,433 of record NC_073256.2, read on the forward strand.
AGGCACTAAAAGAAACCTATAAATATTCACTACCATCACAGGCATCATGAGGACACTCCACGTGCACTATTTACAATACTTAGAATATCCTGCAAGGGAAACATTCATTCATGACGATGGACTTTATTGGGATCAGAGCCAGCCCTGGGAATGTTTGAACCTGCGCTGAAAGTCACCCCCACCTCCCCACAAGAGGGGGCTAACATTAAGGAGCATGGACCAGATGGGAATTGGAGTGTCCTTTTATTATGAGACCACAGTGAGAGACTTTTTTTTTTTTTTCCAGAGTCTCGTTCTTGCCACCCAGGCTGGCGGCCAGTGGTGCAATCTCAGCTCACTGCAACTTCTGCCTCCCGGGTTCAAGTGATTCTCCTGCCTCAACCTCCCGAGTAGCTGGGACTATAGGCATCCGCCACCACACCTGGCTAATTTTTGTATTTTTAATAGAGACAGTGTTTCACCATGTTGGTCAGGATGGTCTTGATCTCTTGACCTCATGATCCTCCTACCTTGGCCTCCCAAAGGGCTGGGATTACAGATGTGAGCCACCACGCCTAGCCTCAGACTTTCAAGTAAAGCCACAATGGACCACAGAGCTGAGACATCAGGGCTAACATGGAATCTCTGTCATTACATCTCGAGATCTTATTATCTTTGCTCAAAGAAAAAAATAATCACAATTGACATTTTGAGGACAAGACATCTGAATGTAAACTTGATCTTAGAGGATATTAAGGAATTACTGGTAAATTGATTAGGTATGACAATGATCATATAAAAAATGCCCTCATGTTTTTAGAGGGAAAGTAAATTACGTAGGGGTGAATATCAGGATGCAATTACATAACTACTGTAAACTATTTTGTAAATACTTCAGAAAAACCAATGGAGTAAATATTGCAAATGTTAATAGTTTTTAAATCTATGTGATGGGTATATGATAGCGCATTAAACTGCTGTCTCTGCTTTTATGTTTATTGAAATTTTTGTAATAATAATAGTAATAAAAAAAACTTGGCCAGGCACAGCAGCTCATGCCTGTAATCTCAGCACTTTGGGAGGCCGAGGTGGATGGAGGACTGCTTGAGCCCAGCAGTTTGAGACCAGCCTAGGCAACATGGTGAAACCTCATCTCTAAAAAAATAGGCAAATTAGTCAGGCATGGTGGTGTGCACCTGCAGTCCCAGCTACTCAGGAGGCTGAGGTGGGAGGATCAACTGATCCCAGAAGGTCAAGGCTGTAGTGAGCCAAGGTCACGCCACTGCACTTCAGCCAGGGCGACAGACCCTGTCTCAAACAAACAAGCAAACAAAAACCCTCTTGATCCCATTTCCCAAGAAAGTGATTTTTTTGAGATCTTACCATCTCCTGGCTTGGTGCAGAGTACAGGAAATCGAAACAAAGTACAGCACACAAGGAATAAGGAGGGAGGGAAGCGTGGGGGAGGCTGACACCATGGACTCTCCCAGCTCAGTCGACCCATGCGCCTTGCTTCATGGAAGAAAGGAATGGAAGATGAAGTATGCCTTTCACACACAGTGACCTTCCTCACTAGTAAATGTGCCTCCAGAAGTGTTCAAGAACTGAGTGCCAGAGCCAGGCTGGCTGCATGAGAATCACCTGTGAGCTTTTGCAAACATAGGCCCCTACTGGGTCCAAATGTATTCATCTCTTGGAGAGGAGGAGAGAGGCAGAACAAGGAAAAGGATGGGAAGAAACCAGCCTTGTGCACAGGAGGATGCTGGGATTCTTCCTGCAAGTTTAGCGCAATGCAGCCTAATTTACAAGGTCACAGAAGCTCAGAGATGTAAACCTGCCCAGGTTCTCATAGCTTGTAACTGGCAAAACAAAACCCACCCAAGTCTCTGTCTCTAGAGATATTTCCACATGCTTCAACTCTGGAGCTGTCTTAGTTGTAAAGACAGATTTCACTCCTCACTCACTTTTGTTTGCAGATATTGCCTAAAGTCCCTTGTGAATATTTAGGTCAGGGCTTTTTTTTTTCTTTTTCTTTTTCTTTTTTGAGTTTTTTGTTTGTTTGTTTCTTTTTAAAAAAGCAATCTTGTAGAAAGAACACAAAGTGGCTCCCCATTTTAAGACCCTGCAAACAGGGAGACCAGAATCTGGAGTCCTGGTCTGATTTCCACACTTTCCTTAGATTTCCCTGTGTGTAAAATCCAACGACAATCATTGACAAATTGCCTCCCCCAGGGGAGAGATGGAGGAAGTGTTAACTTTGCTTTTTTCTTTCTTTTTTTCAGACAGAGCCTCACTCTGTTGCCCAGGCTGGAGTGCAGTGGTGCAATTTTGGCTCACTGCAACCTCTGCATCCTGAGCTCAAATGATTCTTGTGCCTCAGCCTCCTGAGTAGCTGGGACTACAGGCAGATGCCACCACACCTGGCTAATTTTTGTATTTTTAGTAGAGATGGGGTTTCACATATTGGTCAGGCTGGTATCGAACTCCTGGCCTCAAATGATCCACCACCCCCTCAGCCTCTCAAAGTGCTAGAACTACTATAGGCATGAGCCACCATGCCCAGCCACTTTGCTATTTTTTTAATAGACAGCTTCGAGGTCCAGTATGATTTCACAGATTAGGAAACATCACAGGCAAAGAACACTTTGTATTCAAATACTAGAATGTTTTCATTTTCAAAGAGCTCTCACCTGCCATCTAATCTTGTCTTCCTAGCAGTCCTGGGAGAGAAGCAGATGTGGTTTCCAATCCCACTTTCCAAAAGAGGAGACTGAGGCAGAGGCTTTGCAGATACACAGAGGACATGTGAGGACAGGTGAAGGTCATGATCATTGTCAGCGCCCTCCCCAAACTTGACATTCCCAGACCTAGTGGACTTCCAAACAAAGGAGACAGAAGTACTCATCAATCAATTCTGCCATGGGTGCCAGGACCCAATTTTTCCCTGGCTAACTTGGTCACATCCTGTGTGGGATCTCCAACTACTACCCATCCCACAAGTCTCAGCTAAAACAGGAATTCAACGGGGAACATTTTTCTGAAGCTCCAGGATTGGGCTAGGCCCTCTCCATGGCTCTCTGACCTTCCCCTACTGCAGAACGTAGCACCTGTATGTCACTATTTGTTCAAACATGTGTCTTTCGTATGCTCTCCACGTTATCTGCAGCATCTGCCAAGAATAATAATGAATGGTAAAACCTAATCTCTATTGAGTGCCGATGATGCACTTTTAATGTGACATCTTATTTAATCCTCACTATATCTGCAAAAGTAGAAGCTATTAATAGCCAATTTTCAGATAAGAAAGTCAAAGCACAGTTTCTATAACTTACCCAAGCAGCTAGCTAGGAGGCAGTTCAGTTTGAGCCCAGGGATTCATATTCCAGAGATCATGTTCTCAATTACTAGAGCAGGTACCTCCCCGGAATCTAGCAGGTGGTTAAGGAGTCTTTGTGGAATAAATGAACAGAAGGACAACAGATGGATGGATACATAGGTGGATGGGTGGATAATGGGTGGGCGGGCAGGTGGACGAATGAATGGATGGTTGAGTCAGTGAAGGGATGGCTGAGTGGGTGGAGAAATGGCTGAGTGGGTGAGGGGTTGGAGGGATAAATGTATGGATGGGTGGGTGGATAGATGGTTAGATGATTGAATGGGTGGATAGATGCATGGGTGAGTGCATGGACAGATGGGTTGGTGGGTGGGCAGGTGGATGATAGCTAGGTGCATAAGAGAGTGAGATGGATGGATAGATGGGTGGGTGGGTAGACAGATGGGTGGGTGGTTGGATATATCCATGTCTGGATGGATGGACGGATGGAAGGAAGGAAGGGTGGATGGATGGATGGACAGATGAACAGATGGACTTGGGCATTTATTCGGGGTCCTCCAAAGAATTGAGTGATTTCCCTAGGGTGTCTCATCACCCGCAGGTAGGTGGGCAAGGAGGTTTGCCTCTGTAATACTCATGATTATGGGTAGTGCTCAGCCTTAGTCACCACTCTCAGAACACTTTATTGACTAGGAAAGTCAAAACTGGCATTGATAACTAATGCAAATTGCAGCTATAACTAACAGAAAATGTTGAGCTGATGACAGCTGGGCAACCAAAAATCAATAACTTGGCTCTGTCATATTACTGCCATGCTGGGCAGGTAGAACCAGGGGTTCCTTAATCCCTCCATCACATTAAGGATGCTTATCAAGACTTCCTCAACCATGGGGACAAGGATATTATCAAATACTTGCAGTTCACCCCAAAAGGCTCACCTTCTTCATTCCACCTGCACATGACCTTCAGCTCAAAGACATTTCCAGTCCTCCAGGTCTGCCCTTCTTCCAGCCTTTGAATTAACCCTGATGACTGCCTGCCCATTAAGTGTCTTCACCTTTCATCACACAGCCTTTTCCAAGGCTTTCCTTCAATCCAGCCCTCACTAAACGCTGGAACTGTTGTTGACAAAATCCAGAACAAGCTGGCTGGGGGATACAGGTGGGAAGCAGGCTGTAGTAATGGGGAAAAATTCTAAACAATCTCGAACACAGAAAAGAAACTGAACAAGTAAGAGAGAGGCAGTAAAGAGAAGAAGTGTGAATTTTGCATAACTGAAGCTGAAGAAGATCGAGGGGCATGGCAGACCACAAGATAAATATGATATAGACTCCTTTTTAAAAAAGGATAAACATAGACCCTTTCCTACTGACAACTGTGCTTCAATATTGCTAAGGTCTTTACTAAAGGCGAGTCAGAAAAACTGAGTATTTTACGCAATACAGTAAGAAGGCCCGTAGCCAAGTAAGTTCCTGACACCACCTTCTAGGATAACCCCTGAGATTCTGGTTACACCTGTCCTAAAGTTGTCTCTCACTCCTGCTGTTGGAGAACCACCATGAGAGAAGAACAATAGTGAAGGGGTTAAGAGTGTGCACCCAGCGACCAGCCAGATGGCTTCAAACCATCACTATCTAATACCGAGCAAGTTACATAATGTTCCCGAGCCTCAACTTTCTCATCTGTAAAATGGGTATGCTGTCATTCATTAATCAAATTCTAGGTGAGGATATACTAAACACCAGAGACACAAATGAGAATCAGAACAGGCATGTCCCTGGCCCTTATGGTGACCACAGTCTTGAAGGGGAAGGATGACACACACAGAAATAGGAAGCCGTAGCTGAGATAGTGGCTACCACAGAGAGGCACCTGGTGTCATGAAAGCAGATAACAGGGGGTTGCTGTGACTGAGTCAGTGTGGCCAGGCGTCCCTGAGGATGTAGTGACTCCACTGTCAGATGAGACGGTGACCAGGTGAAGAGGCAGGGAGAGGGAAAATTTTTCCAGGCAGAAAGAGCAGGATGTGCAAACACCCTGTGGCAGGAAAAGAACAAAGGAAGTGCAAGAGCCTGAAAGAGGCCAGAGAGAGCAAGTGAACATGTGGATAATCATAGCACCCACCTCATACAGGACTTGCAAGAAATCGAGACCCTGTCTGTAACAGATTCAGCAATGACTAAATAGAAATTGTCTCCTAAAAGCACACGATGAGGCTCCTTGGTGGTATTTCCCACATGAGGCTGCCACGCACTCAGAGGCCAAGTTCAACCTGACTGTAGACAACCTCCGAGCCAGCTGGACACACATACACCCTCAGGCTCAGGATACCCAGGACAGAGTCCTGGATGCTTGAAGTCATGATAAGTATCCAGAATGACACAGAATTCCACCCAGGCATGGTGGCTCACGCCTGTAATCCCAGCATTTTGGGAGGCTGAGGTGGATCACCTGAGGTCAGGAGTTCAAGACCAACCTGGCCAACATGGTGAAACTCCCTCTCTAGTAAAAACAGAAAAATATTAGCCGGGTGTGGTTGTGGGTGCCTGTAGTCCCAGCTACTCAGGAGGCTGAGGCAGGAGAAACGCTTGAACCCAGGAGGCAGAGACTGCAGTGAACCGAGATTGCACCATTGCACTCCAGCCTGGGCAACAAAAGTGAAACTCCATCTCAAAAAAGGAAGAAAAAAAAAAGAATGACACAGAATTTGCTAATAGGGGAGAAAGGGCTTTCTTCAAAGCTGGGCCTGGTTTCTACAGAGAGTCTTTCAGATGAAAATTAAGCAACTATTTGCAAGCAGCTCTTTGGAAGCACCTCAGAGGAAAACCCCTCACCCTGATGAATCAGGCACACAGGCGGATCCAAGACAACTGGCTGCATGCATGTGAACAAGCCTATGGTGGAAATGCAGTGCTTTATTTGTTTGGGGTGGTTTAATCACGAGGAGGGAGAAGCTTCTAAAGCAGCATTCAGAGGTGGCTGTGGCCTGGGTTTTCTGGAAGGGGGAGGCGGTGAGGATGAGGGCTTCCATTTAATCTGCAGGCCCCTTGCAGAAGGAGCTGGGGAAAGCTTTGCAGCCATCTGTACACTGTTTGCCATCTTGTCTGGCTGGGCAGCCGAGCTCCAGATGGGGGCAGATGGGATAGCTCTTTTCACCGTATTTGGAGAGAGATGGCAGGGAAGTCAGCCCCCATGGAGAAGACAGGAGCACACAGGTGCTGGACAGTGCTGCCTAGGCCCCTGCGCTGAAGTGTCCAACCCCACAGCCTCTAGGTGCCACTAAAGCGGCCCAAGAGGATCTTCTATGTCCATCTCCATCCTGACACCTACAGACACTTAGAGAGAGTCCTTCAAATGGGAACTCACAAATGCACACTGATAACCCCCACACGGAACTCTCATACGTAGCAACTGAAAAGACAGGATGCCAGTTAAACTTGAATTTCAGATAAACAACAAATCATTTTTTAGGGTAAGAAGGTGCCAAATATTGCATGGTATATATTTGCACCAAAAAAAAAAAAAAAAAAAAAAAATGGTTAATGAGAAATTCAGGTTTAATTGGACCTCCTGTATTTTACCCGGCAAGCCTAACCCTGCATAAACACAACCTCGAGCTTGAAACTCACAGAGAAGCCACAGCCGTGCTCACACACGTGCACAAACCCATATGCCTTTCAGAGTCAAGGACTGTGATGAGGGTCCCCACACTTGCACACTTCCCTGTCCTCTGTCTGGGCTCAGAGTAAACAGAGGGTCACCTGGCATCCAGGTCTAAGCTGGGTTTGGAGGTGTCCTAATGAAGCAGGATGCTGACCTGCACTTCCCCAGCTCAGCCGGGGCTGCAGCCAGGCCTAGCTTCCAGTCTCGGGCCTAGAACACACAGGACAGCCCCAGACCTTGGCAAGAAGGCTTCATCTCAAGGGCCACTGGTTCAGAATCTATTAGAAGCCCCACTTCTTTCCTCTGTTTCTGCTGCCATTGCCCCAGTCTCTGACCCTGACACTCAATCACTCTATAAACACAGCAGGTACTAGGGGTGGCTCTGGGCTCGGCACTAAAGACAATGCCCATGGTAAAGCCACAGTCTAGCAATGGCAGTCAACCACGTATCAGCAACAGCCCTGCCCCACACGTGCTGACTGCGCACAGGGCCGGCGCTGTGAACGTGCTCTCAACAGTGATCTCACTGAACCCTCATGGCAGCTCTAGGATGTAGACAGTAGCATCACATTATCCCCATTTTACTTTTGAGGAAACTGAAGCCTGAAGGCGGCAAATGCAGGCCTCGAGATTTGCAGTAACATTGCCAGGAATGTTTGAGAAAGCAAAATTCTCCAGAGTGAGGCAGTCTGCAAGAGCTCAGAAGCCAGAGTCCCTGTTAGCAGGGGCTGGGGGGACTGTGGGGTGGGGACAGACAAGCAGGTAGGGGCTGGACACCCCAGGACACCAGGGTGCAGACTGGTGTGAGGAAAAGAAAGAGAGGCGGTCGTGCCATCATCTGCAGAAGATGATGTCTACAGAGGACAGTACCATGTGAGCACTTGGGGAGCCGGATGAGTGGATGGAATTTTGCACAGGATGCAAATTAAGCACAGATCCCCCTCTGACCTAGACAGCCCACCTCCAGGAACATCTCACAGAAATGCAGGCACAGAGCACCAAGTGATGTGTGTGAGGAAATTCATCAGAACACCGTCTGTGATTGGGAAAAGGCGGAAACCATCCAAAGACGTATCGGTGCAGGGCTGGTTAAACGAAGCATGGTGCATCCACACGTCAGAATAACTGCTAGGAGAAGAAGGTGGTACCCAGGTTCCAACATGAGACAATGTCAAAGACATGCTGCCTGAAAAGCAGGCTTTCCAAAGAATAAATACGGCATTATTCCATTTTTACTTTTTAAAAAAGTTACAATAAACACTTATATGCAAATACATGTGCTTGCGTGTACAGAGGAAAAAGGTGTGGACAGGAACAGAAAACCAAACTCTGCGGGTTGTCACTCATAAGTGGGAGTTGAACAATGAGAACACATGGACACAGGGAGGGGAACATCACACACCGGGGCCCGTCGGGGGTGGGGGACAAGGGGTGGGAGAGCGTTAGGACAAATACCTAATGCATGCGGGGCTTAAAACCTAGATGACGGGTTGATAGGTGCAGCAAACCACCATGACACATGTATATCTATGTAACAAACCTGCACATTCTGCACATGTATCTCAGAACGTAGAATAGAAAATAAAAAGAAATCAAAGAAAAAGGTGCGGAGAGGTATACCCCAACCCTTCCCAGTGTTACCTCTGCGACGCAAGATCAAAAAAAGCGAATCAAGAGGATGTTTAGTTTTTGTTTTCTATATAACTTTTTTTTTTTTGGAAACATAGTCTCGCTCTATTGCCCAATCTGGAGTCCAGGGACACAATCTCGGCTCACTGCAACCTCCTCCTCACTGCAACCTCCTCCTCACTGCGACCTCCTCCTCACCACAACCTCCTCCTCACTGCAACTTGCTCCTTCTGGGTTCCAGTGATTCTCTTGCCTCAGCTTCCCAAATAACTAGGATTACAGGTGCTCACCACCAAGCCCGGCTAACTTTTCTATTTTTTGTAGAGACAGGTTCCACTATTTTGACCAAGCTGGTCTCAAACTCCTGGCCCACCCGCCTTGGCCTCCAAAAGTGCTGAGATAACAGGTGTGAGCCACCATGCCTGGCCTGCATTGCTTGAATTCTCAGACCACATGGACCCTCTCATCTGGCCCAATTGCAAGAGTCCAAGGCAGGCAAGGCAGAAGGCAGGGGCTTACCCCTCCATCAGGACAACATAGAACAGAGTCAAAAAAGAAAAACATGAATGGATCAGTCAAAGGGCCATGCACATGCCCTCCCAGGCACCTACACCTTGCAACTTAAGCCAACAAGCTTTCAAGCCACAGAGTCTTCCTTCCTAGAGACTAGCAAGGACACAAGCCCTGGCCAGGCCCATTCAGGAGGATGGTCTGAGGGATAAGGTGGGGTGCACAGTCAGGGGTAGCAGGAGGAAAGGGGGACACGAAGCCAAGGAAACCAGGGCACCCCATGCTTCCTGAAGGCCACCAGAACAGGGCACCACACAGATCCCCTGTGTACCTCTTTCTACAACAGCCTGAACACAAGGTAAAGGAAAACAAGGAAAATACACAAAGCTCAGCCTCACCTGGAACAGGTTAAATAAAGGTGTGTGACTTTGTCTTCATGTCCTTTGGAATTGGAAATCCAAACTTCCTCTTCTGTGCCTTTAAGGTCCTGGCTGCTGCCCCACAGCTCCCTTCTCTTCCCTCCTTCTTTTGTCCTGACTTTTTTTTTTTTTTTTTTTGAGATGGAATCTTGCTCTGTTGCCCAGGCTGGAGTACAGTGGCACAATCTCAGCTCACTGCAACCTCCATCTTCCGGGTTCAAGCAATTCTCGTGGCTCAGCTTCCCAAGTAGCTGGTATTATAGGTGTCACCATGTCTGGCTAATTATTGTATTTTTAGGAGAGACAGGCTTTCACCATGTAGGCCAGGCTAGTCTCAAACTCCTGGCCTCAGGTGATCCACCCACCTCGGCCTCCCAAAGTGCTGGGATTACAGGTGTGAGCCACCATGCCCGGCCCTCTTGTCCTAACTCTGCCATCTCTTTGCAGTCTCCCCTGAGCAGCTTTCCCTTGGCCCGCCCTGCCCCCCTCCAGAACTGTACTCTCAAACCACCCCCAATGCCCCCTGGCCCTGGCTCCTGCCCCGGGGCTCTGATCCTCAGCTGGTGAGTTCTAGAGGGTCAGAGGAAGCCAGACTCCCTAGAGAAGCTATGGCAGGAGCCCTGTACTGGGATGTGGGTAATCTGACCCCTTCCAGCTGGGGCCAAATAGAAGGGGGAAAGGCTGCCCCCAGAATACGGGGCCCTCAGAGGCCCTGGGGATCTGTGCTGGCAGTCAGGAGGACTGTCACCTCTGTGCAGTTGCCTGCAAGGAGGGCTGTGCAGGAAGCTGCATGTTGCTCAGAGAACAAAAAAAGGAAATGAAATGCACCATCTTGTTATTAGCAAGAGCTTTTGAGGCAGACACTTAAATATGCATGCCTAGACATTGTAAAACTTGGGGGAAATGTTAATTTCAGTAACGCCAGTTCTTGAGCTTGCAGAAACCATTCTTTTATCTCCCTTCCTAGTCATTTGGGGGCTCCATCCCTCAGAGTGGCAGCGCCAAGACAGCCGGCCTCACTGGGTTTTGTAAGCTGTGCAAGGTGAGATCCCAAGCCCTTACCTGGAGACCCATCTTAGGAAAACGTTAGAACAGGGCAACAAGTTGCCATTTCCTCCCTCCTTTCTCTTCCCCATACAAAAATCAGAAAGCACACTAGCCCAGTGCGCAGCCACAGTGATGAGGAAACCCCACTCAAAACCCTGGGTTGTGCCCCTGATACCAAAGATCTGCAAAATTGGGACTCACCTGCTGGAACCCTAGCCCAGACTTGTGTACATTTCAGGGGTCGCTGGACTCATGGCCGCCTGTGACGTCAGGGTGGTACAAGTCCTCTTAATCTAAGACTGTCGGGGTACAAAGATAAGCATTTTTTTTCCTTTTTCTTGAGAGCCAGATGGTAAATAGTTCAGCTTTGCAGGCCATAGGTTTCTGTCCCAACTATTCAACTCTCCATTGTAGCAGGAAAGCAGCCACAGACAATATGCACTGAAATGGGTGTGGCTGTGTTCCAATAAAACTTTATTTGTATGAACAGGCAGGGAGCTGGTTCTGGCCTGTGGGCTACAGCCTGCCTCCTCTGCTACAGCGTGATCTCCAAGGACCGATCCGTCTTGTAGATCAGCAGCTGGCACACAGGAGCTGCTCAGATACTTGAAGGAGGAACGGAGAAGGCAAACAGCCCCCACTATGCAGACGTGAGGGTCTCCCAGCAGCACCATCCTTTGCCATCTCATGCCGAGGGACAAAGCCAGAGCAGGGCTCTCCACCAAGGCTGGGTTCTCCTCCAAGGAAATGTGATAACAAGACAGAAAGGACTGTGGAAGGATAGGGGCTTTGCAGTCCCACAAACCACAGTTTGCAAGACCAGGAGCATCCTGCACTTCCTTGCACACATCCTGGGTGGGTGCTGGAGCATCTAGACTTAGAATGAATCTTCTCCCCCTCCTTCCCCAACTGGCCTCCATTAAACTTCCAGCAACAATGTAGTGTATGTACACAATGGAATACTATTCAGCCTTCGAAAAGAAGGAAATCCTGCCATTTGAGACAACATGGATGAGCCTGGAGGATACTATGTTAAGTGAAATAAGCCAGGCACAAAACGACAAATACCACATTATCTCACTTACATGTGGAATCTAAAAAAGTTGAACTCAGCCAAGCATGGTGGCTCATGCCTGTAATCCCAGCACTTTGGGAGGTTGAGGCTGGCAGATTGCTTGAGCACAGGAGTTCGAGACCAGCCTGCATAACATAGCAATAGCCCATCTCTACAAAAAATACAAAAATCATTGGAGCATGGTAGTGCATGCCTGTACTCCCAGATACTCAGGAGGCTGAGGTGGGAGGATTGATTGAACTTGGGACGTCAAGGCTGCAGTGAGCCAAGATCACACCCCTGCACTACAGCCTGAGCAATAGAAGGAGACTGTCTCAAAAAAAAGAAAGAAAAATAAAAGAAAAAAGTTGAATTCATAGAAGCGGAGTAGAATGATGGTTGCCAGAGTGGGGAAGTGGGCAGATGCCAAAGGACACAGAATGTCATTTTTAGAGAAGAATAAGTTCAGGAGATCCGTGGGACAACATGGTACCTATAGTTAATAACAACATATCATACACTTGGAAATCACTAAGAGAGTAGATTTTTTAAGTGTTCTCACCACAAAAAAATAAGTCTGGGAGGTGATATGTTATTTACCTTGATTTAGCCATTTCATAATGTATACATACTTCAATCACATCATGTTGTATACCCTTTTGTACATAATTTTTGCCAATTCAATAAATTCAACAACTCCAATAAACAAGACATTCTCTTTACAAAAATAATTATTAAAAATAAAATTCAGAATTCTATTGTATTTATTTATTTTTGAAACAGAGTCTCGCTCTGTCACCCAGGCTGGCTGAAGTACAGTGGGGTGATCTCGGCTGACTGCAACCTCTGTCTCCCAGATTCAAATGATTCTCCTGCCTCAGCTTCCCAAGTAGCTGGGATTACAGGTGTGTGCCATCACACCTGGCTAATTTCTGTATCTTAAGTAGAGACAGTTTCGGCATGTTGACCAGGCTGCTCTCGAACTACTGACCTTGGGTGATCCGCCAGCCTCGGCCTCCCAAAGTGCTGGGATTACAAATGTAAGCCACTGTGCCCGGCCAGAATATAAAAGATGGTTTAATTCAACTAAAACATTAAAACATTGATTATTTCTATAAGTGTTAATTGTTCTAATATGTTTTGGTCAAAATAGTCTCCTTACCTATCCACAATTAAGTGGTTAATTGACATTTGATTGGATTCTGATGAAGTTTTCAAATCATGATTGACTTTTCCAATGTATAGTAAAATGTGCTTGAAAATATTTCATAAAAATTAATATTTAAAAATGGTCAGGCATGGTGGCTCATGCCTGTAATCCCAGCACTTTGGGAAGCCAAGGTGGGCCGATCACTTGAGGTCAGGAGTTTGAGACCAGCCTGGCCAAACCTCATCTCTACTAAAAATGCAAAAGTTACTCGGGCATGGTGGCGTGCACCTGCATTCCCAGCTACTTGGGAGGCTGAGGCAGGAGAATCGATTGAACCTGGGAGGTGGGCTCCCCAGGCTTAGAGCAAAACCCCCATCTTGTCTGTCTCCACTCTCATCCCAGGCAATCGCGGTCATTTCCATAGCCTCAACCACTATCAACCTGGGATGCCTCCCAAACCCGAGTCTCCAGCCCAAATCTGCCTTCCTAGCCCCAGACCCATCTGTCCTGGCACACATTGCCCACTGGGTCCCAAGCAACCTCAGCCAATGAGTCCAACATCAACTTCCTGTCCTTGCCTGACACTGCCAGCCCTGAGATCAGACCTGACCATTCACCTCCAGTACCTGATAGGTCCGACAGTCCTTTGGAACATATCCCACGAACATTCCCCAAACCAGGCACCGGACTCCACACATCAACATCGTCACGTGAGTCACCAGCATCCCTGGCAGGGACCCCTGTCCCAGCCTCCAACTCATCTCATTCCTGTCCCTTGAATTCTGTGTCACAATCCAGAGGCCACGAGAAGAAAAATGACAACCTTAATGAAATTAAAAGAATTGAGAAGACATCTCCGTATGGTCCAAAGTCTTTCCAACTGAGAAACACATATCAAGATCCAGCCTGCCAGCCCTGGGGTTAAATGTTCCTGAAATAATTAAAGCCCAGGGCAACACAGTCCCCATTCCAAAGTACTCCCAGCATAGTAAGACTTGCTTCCCTGGATGGGCTCGAAATATCCAGTGTGTACCCTGCCCCTCTCTGTTGTAGCTAACAGGAATGTGCTTCATGTCTTCTTCCTGCACGAAGGACCATCCACCAACCTGTGCAGGCAGCACTTTTGGCCAGGGGAGGATGCGAGAACTTCCCACCATTTCCCACTTACACACTGCATTCCTCAGGAGCCTGCCTCACAAATTACAAGAGCGCCACAGGAGACACAACATGTTCCGGCAGGTGGCCATGTCTTCATGTCAGCTTGAAAGATCGTCACCAGGGAAATATCTATATCTCGGCAGACAGAGCTTCAGCCTGTGTAGTCCAGCTGTGCTCAAATGGAAATCCAGAAACCCAGATGTTGGTCCAAACAACCTGTCTCAGGGAGCTGGCTCTGCAGGACCCCAGCGTGGGAGTGAACTGGGTGGGCCACCTGCCCTGCCTGCCCACATCCCTGCTTCCTGGAATCCTGGACCCTGAGAACCAGGGGGACATGGTGGGGAACAGGCAAGTCTTGTGCAGAAAGCCAAGATGCCACCCAAATCCACTCTGCAGTCTAGGTGGGTGATATTCTGCTCCGCACCACACCAGTACATAAGGGGATGGAGGATGGAGTCTAGACAACCCAAATGTAGAAAGATATTGCCCAAGTATTTTGTGCTTTGTCTGTGTTACAATGCTTTGCCCAGCCCAGGGTGGTGGCTCACACATGTGATCTCAGCACCTTGGGAGGCCGAGCTGGGCGGATCATCTTAGGTCAGGAGATTGAGACCAGCCTGGCCAACATGGTGAAACCCCATCTCTACTAAAAATACAAAAATTAGCCAGGTGTGGTCGTGGGCAACTGTACTCCCAGCTACTTGGGAGGCTGAGGCACGAGGATCACTTGAGCCCAGGAGGTGGAGGTTGCAGTGAGCGGAGATCATGCCACTGCACTCCAGCCTGGGCAACAGAGTAAGACTCCATCTCAAAAAAAAAAATAAAAATAAATAAAAGCTATGCCCAGCATTTTCAATGTACTGTCTTATTATCTCAGTAAATCCCATGTAACCTTCCTATGAAAGTGTATCTCATTTATCTCCATTTCATAAATGAGAAACCTGAGGCCCCTGGAGTCGTATTAATTTTCCAAGACTGCATTGCTGATAAAGAGTACAGCAGGGACCCAAGCTTGACACTCTCACCCTCAAACATTTCCACAAGTGTAGACCAATGGCTCTCAGCTGGAGTGGTTTGGCTCACGTACAACTCCCTTGCTCCATGGCATTTGAAACTGTCTGGAGACATCTGGGGTAGCCATAACTGGGAGGGTAGAATGGTACCTAGAGGATGGAGACCACAGATGCTGCTAACCATCCTACAATACACAGGATGGCCTCCCCACCACCACCACCACCATGAATGGTCTGATCCCAAATGTTGTGACTGTGCCAAAGCTGAGAAACCCAGGTTTCTACTCAGCAAGAAGGGAAAATACCTGCAACGTGCATGCACCTCTGAAGGAATCCCTCTGCAGGAGCCCCAAGCTGAGAATAACCTTCCTGATCTGGTTTCAACCCTGGATGCTTTCAACTTGTGCGTACATCAGGGATTTCAGGGACTCCAGTGAGTTATTACCCTCGAATGCTCGGTTCTGCCTGACAACCCAGAAATCTCTGACAAGATGCCTGGTCTTGGGGAAGGCTCAGCAAGTGGTTGAGGTTGATAACCAAATACCTAGGAGAGACTTTTCTCTCCCTCCAGGAGGAGCTGTAGGTCAGACACACCCTGGGATCATTCACAAGTTGTCAATAAAGGCTTGGGGAGGGCCAGGTTTTCTAGGACTTCTCAATGGGGTCGGTGATTGTGGATACAAAGGAAGCCTGTGAAACTTCTGATATTGGCAGGAAATCAATGTCCCCCACCCTCCACCCCCCCAGGTCCCCACCATAAACACATGCCCTGCAGCAGGACTTGGCACTCTGGGGATCCTGGGGTCCCGATTTATCTGCTAAAACATCCTATAGCCACCACCGAATAAAGCAACCTCTTGCCACCCAACCACAAGAGCACAGTATGGGAGCCACCCCAAGGAACACCAAGTCACATTAAAACCTCAGCCATCCAGAGCACCAGGCCTGGTGGTGAGAAAGAACATTTTATCCTTAAAGGCATCTGAATGCCCATGCTGCTTCTTACAGAGAAAAGTCCAAAATAATCTGCTATTAAAGAACAAGGATGGTTTTGACATTTTAACCAAGCTAATGGTCTGCGCAGACAAAATCTCATAAAAGGGCGCTCTGTTCTTCTTGATCCACTCAGACATGGCCTGTGAGTGAGGAAACGGGCTCTCCTCCTCAAAGAAATCACTGCTGATTCTCACACCAGCCTGACACTGCTTCATGGGTTCTTCAAAGAGAGTATTCCCATAGAAACTAAAAAGGAAGAGGAATGTGTCTGGTTTGCATTGTGGACAGCAGTGGGCTTTGGGTCAAATTTTAAGTTTGAAAATCAAGATTCCCTCTTTTTGAAGGGCCGCTGCACTGAGAAAATACAGACACCGTGAAAAGAGGGTGCCACGTTCAGATTCAGGAAACAAGGATGGTTTCTGTTCAGTTCCTCCATCATCCTTCAGGTCATGCGATTCCCATTTCCCTCTGTGGACCAAAAAGTTCAGTGGGGTTTCTGCCTTTTAAATATTTCATTATCAACATATCATCCTTTTAGCCTCCAGAAAGCATTTTAACATGGAGATTCTGGCTTAAGACTCTTGTGGGTCTCTCTGTCTCTCTCTCTCTCTCTCTCTTTTCCTTGAAACAGGGTCTCACATTGTCACCCAGGCTGGAGTGCAGTGGCATGATCACAGCTCACTGCAGACCGATCTTCCAGGCTCTAGCAATCCTCCCACCTCAGCCTCCAAAGTACTTGGGACTACAGGCACACACCACTATACTTGGCTTTTGTTTTGTTTTGTTTTGTTTTTGTTTTTGTTTTTGTTTTGGTAGATATGAGGCTTCACCACGTTGCCCAGGCTGGTCTTAAACTGCTGGGCTCAAGTGATCCCCCCTTCGCCCTCGAAAAGTGCTGGGATTATTGGCTTGAGCCACCACGCCTGGCCAAGGACCTTGTCTCTTGTGATGCACCCCAGAACAAAACATCGCTGCAAAAACACACTAAGGCATGAGTTTCAGTCCTAAGTCCCATTTATGCACCATACACTATGTGCCAGGCACAATGCTAAGTGCTTCTATGGACGAGTTTCCCTTAATCTCAGCAGTAACAACCGCAGGCACTGGGGTCTCTAGACCGATCCATTTGCCAGTGAAGACAGTAAGGCTCAGAGAGGATAAGTGGCTTGTGCCATGTCAGCCAGCGAAGGAGGGGCAGAACCAGGATCCAAACCCCAGCCACCTGGCTCCAGACTCGCGTTCCCAAGGTCCCAATACGCTTGTTCACCACACTGCATTCTAGTATCCTGGTCTTTGGCAGAGTCCACGTAAAAGAAGGAGGTAGAGGGAGTGAGAGGGACTTTACGCAATAAAGTTTCCTGGTGTCACACTGCCACCGTAATTGTGTCCCTGATCAGGACCTCTCCCTTCTCATCCTTTCCGTGATCGGCCCTGGAAAACCTTCCAGAGAACTGTCCTCCTTCTCCCGGGATCTCAGAGAAAATTCGCCTGAGCTCAGTGTCCAGGTGACCCAAGCTCTGAATGCGGTAACGTGCACAGGGAGATGAGGATGTCACCATGAGCAAGCCTCCCAGACAGCATCCAGGAGCAACCCCAAGACTGGGCAGGGTGGGGCTCTGATGCAGCCCACGGCGAGGAGGGCTGCCCGTGCTGCCTAAATGGGTTCAGAATGAAGGCCGCCCTCTCTCCCATGTGGGACTCATTAACCACGAATCCAATTATTAAGACAAGCTCAGCTGAGCAAATGGTCAAACATAAAAACATGTGGAAGGAACAAAGAGGTCAACCCCATTATCCATCAAAAACCATCAAGGTGGCGGCCCTCACTGAGGGGTACAGCTCTCCAGCGGGCCCTCATCTGCCCTCCAAACTCACGTTCCTCCCCAGTGGAAGGCCAGCAAAGACACACAGGAAGAGTTGGGGTAGGAAAGCAGAAAGTGAACCCCAGGAGGCCAGGCTAGCCACGCAGCCCCATCCCACACACACAGGCCCGGTGACTCAGGGGCCCACGTGTGCAGGAAACCGGGAGCTCATAGGGACAGCGCCCCGGGGGATGCAAGGAACTTTGCCTCTCTGTCCCTCTCTGTAGGGATGGAAAGAGAACGATTTCTGGGATGGAAGCCATCTGCCTCCTCTCAATTCTCGCTGCCCAAATAGAAAGGGAAAAAAAACCAGGAAGATGCGGGACAGGTGAGGAGCTGCGTGAGCGCCGCCAGCCCGCAGCCCAGCAGAGCAGGGCTTGGCCAAGCCTGGCGCCAGGGAATTCCCCCTGCCCCCACCACAGGCCCCTCGCCAGGTGAGAGGCACCTACAGAGTCCCACATAGATGCCCCAGACAGGATGCCCAGGGCAACCCCCGCCCCTTCCCCTGCTGGGAGCCCCCAGGACGCGGGGCTTCCCCTCCCCTTTGGCTAGCCGCAGAGTCCAGCGGGTCTCCCAGCAAGGGACGTCGTGGGACAATCAGGAAGTCGAAGCCACACAGCCGAGAAGGGGCAGCTGGCGTCTCGGAGGCCGTCAGGAGCTGTCACTCCGCGCCCGCCGGAGTTGCCGCTCAGTAACCAACTTCAACCCGAGGCCAGCCACGGAGAATCCAGCCGCCTCTACCCCACGTCCCCGGCACCTCCGCGCCCCCGGCACCCCCGGACCCCCGCGCCCGCGTCACTTACTCCTCTGCCGTCGCCACCTGTCTAGGTGCCGGTCTCCTCCCTGCCCGGCCGCGGCGCGTCCTCCCCGTCCTCGCAGTCCTGGGGCTGTGCGCTTCTCCCCTCCAGCAACAGCCGCAGCCTCTTCTCTTCGGGAGGAACGTCGTCCTCCTCCCTCCTGGGCCGGCCATCCCTGCCTCGAGGCTTGCCAGTGGCTTCGGAGCTGCCGGAAGGGCTGGCCATGGCTCCAGGGGCTCTGCCTGCACTTGGGGAAGAAGAAGCACCCGGCGCGAACGGCCTCTCGGCGGAGCTGGGGCGTCTGAGCGCGGGCTTGCTGGGTCCGCGCGGCGCGGAGCTGGGCATCGGGGCCGGCGCGGGCTCCTCCTCGGGCCGCTTCTGGCTCCCTGGCGCCCACTGCTGGCCGCTCCCGTGCACCGCGGACACGCCGGACCCGGGCCTGGGCCGCTCTCACCTGTTCAGGCCCAGGCAGTCCCTGTCCCTTGCCCTTGGCCAGGCCCGCTCTGGCCAGGCCCTGCATCTCCTCCCCGCCCCAGCCAGGTTGCAACCCGGTGGTCTCCCTGACCAAGGAGGAGAGAAGACAAGGGACACCCGAGAGGGTGGACATCGGCCACAGCCACCTTGTCTTTGCTCTTACCCTGTGTCTTCCATGATTTGGAGGTGGTGGGAAACCCGAGGCTGCTCAAAACTCGTGGAGAATTCCTCCTGCAGGATGACATGAATGCACCTTCCCATTGCCTACCAACAGATCTTTTTTGAGCATCACTGTGGACCAGACGTAGTGATGGGGGAGGGGATATTGTGGTGAACATGACAGGCATTGCCTTCATCCAGTGGGGCTCAGCGCTGGGTGAGAAGTCATTGAGAATGAACATTTTCAATTCGGCCAAAGGAGGCCAAGGAGAAGTGCTGGGGCCATGGGAACTGAAAAAGACAGGAGGCTAGCCGGTCTTCCAGCTGGGAGAGGGCCAGCAGCAGCGGCTGTTCCAAACGAAGCAACAGCTGAGAGAGCTCTCAGAGAGTTGTTCTCAGCCCAGTGGAGGGTGTTCAGGCAGAGGGAACAGCGTGTGCAAAAGCCCAGAGGCTGGGAAAGAAGCAAAAAGAGGACTGTGGGGCTGGAGCGTGGTGGGCAAGGTGCGAGAGGCGTGGTGGGTGGACAGATTGCCTGGGACCCAGCCCTGCAGGGGCAGAGGAGATAGGGGATCCTTGCAGACCCCCAGCCGGGGCTCAGGCACAGAGACAATGCAGGTGGACAAAAGGAGGAGACGAGGAGAAATATTTTGGAGGCATGTCCTGATGAATGAGCCCAGGATGAACCCTTAGTGTCAGTGTGGAGCTCCTTCCTTGGCTGTGTGATGAGCTGAACCCAGAGGTATTTTCTGGACATCGAAGTGCTACACCCAGAGTCCAGGACAGGCTAAGTGAGCACCAGCAGCTCCTGGCCCACCTCAAAAGCAGGAGAGACAGGGGAGACTGGGGAGGCCGGGGTGGAAGGGGAAGCCAGGAAGGCAGGAGAGGCCAGGGAAGCAGAGGAGGCCAGGGAGGCAGCGGAGGCAGGAGAGGCTGGGGAGGCTGTGTCCTTTCCATGATTCTGCCCAAGATCCTAGGCCCCTGTACTCCCTGAGCTTCCCCACCCCAAGCTCTGGAACCATGTTGCACAATGGTCTCCCCACTAAGCTCCTGATGGCGACCCCTACACTGCTGTGCTCCCTATTTCAACCCTAACAGCTCTCACAGTGGGCAGCACATAGTAGGTGCTCAGGAAACACTGGTGGGAGAGCACATGGTTCTGTTGAGCACCTTCCTCTCTCCTCCAGTTCTCCCCTGTCATGAAATAATTCTGATAACGACACATGGGCTTTGAGACCCTCTTCTATTACTTTCCATATGCTAATCCATCTATACTTCACAGCAGCCCTGGGGGTGGGTGCAATGAGGATGCCCATTTTATAGAGGAAGAGACTGACGTATAAAGAGGGTAAGTGACATAGGCACACTACAGGGGCTTGGGCCAAGTGATCAGAGCACTCAATCCCCAAAGGCAAGGTGGATGCAGTTACCATAAAAGACAGCAGAGTCAAAGTTGCAACCAGAATAGCCTGACTCGCAGAGACCTATGGTGCCTGCTGATCGTGGCATTCCTAGAAGTGAAATAGATAAGAAGCCTGCCACATTTTTACTTGATCTGTGTTTGCAGAAGAGTTCTAGGTCATGTGAGCAGAAGTCTAATCTGAATCACAAAAACAGTCACACTCCCCATTCAATTTCCAGACATAAGCCAGTTCACAGACTCGGAGTCCCTTGTCTGAATGGGAAGCCAGTTCCCCTCCAGAAAGGACTCTGCTCCACTGTCAAAAATTTATACTGTCAATCTTTCTCCCAGCCTGCCCCCAAGGGAATACACAGCCTTTTACCAGGATGACTGAACAGGAGAAAAGGAACTAATGAGACCTGTGCAGGATCACTGGACACAGGCTCTGAACTGGCACTAGGCTGAGACTAGGGTCTACCAGTCAGAATAGGCATTTTGGAGGTCAGGTGAATGTTGGTGCAAGTTCATGTCATGGTAGATCCATTGGGTCCCCAAATCCATCCTCTGGTTATATACAAAGCGGCAATGCTGAGATTCAAATTCACGGCATCCAACATAGAGGCTGGGCTCTTACTCATGAAACATTCTGACACTAGTAACCAATTTAAAAATGCAAACACCTTCTGGGGCTAGCCAGAGTCCTCCAAACAGTCATGTAAATTGGTTCTGCCGAGGATTTCCTCCCACCCCCTGCTAAGAGGCAGTTGCAAGGAGAGACTAGGGAAGGGCATTGGGTAACTTTGTTGCTAAAAGCTCTTCTGGATAAAGACGTTTGGGAAAAGAAGCAAATAGAGTTCAGCAGAAGAGGTAAGAAAGTAAGTTTATGTTTGGCCAGGCACGGTGGCTCACGCCTGTAATCCCAGCACTTGGGAAGGCCGAGGCGGGCAGATCACGAGGTCAAGAGATCCGACTATCCTGGCCAACATGGTGAAGCCCCGTCTCTACTAAAATTCAAGAATTAGATGGGCATGATGGCACACGCCTGTAGTCCCAGTTACTCGAGAACCTGAGGCAGGATAATCACTTGAGCCCAGGAGGTGGATGGAGGTTGCAGTGAGCGGAGATCATGCCACTGCACTCCAGCCTGGGCAATAGAGTAAGACTCTGTCTTAAAATAAAATAAAAATAAATAAATGCTATGCCAAGTATTTTCCATGTACTGTCTTATTATCTCAGTAAATCCCATATAACCTTCCTATGAAAGTGTATCTCATTTATCTACATTTTATAGATGAGAATACTGAGGCCCCTGGAGTACTATTAATTTTCGAAGACCTCATTGCTCATAAAGGGTACAGCAGGGACTCAAGCTCGACACTCTCACCCTCAAACATTTCCACAAGTGTAGACCAATGGCTCTCAAGTGGAGTGGTTTTGCTCACGTAACACTCCCTTGCCCCACAGCATTTGAAACCATCTGGAGACATCTGGGGTAGCCATAGCTGGGAGGGTAGAATGGCACCTAGAGGATGGAGACCACAGATGCTGCTAACCATCCTTCAATACACAGGACGGCCCCACCACCACCACGAATGGTCTGACCCCAAATGTTGTGACTGTGCCAAAGCTGAGAAACCCAGGTTTCTCCTCAGCATAAGGAAAATCCCTGCAACGTGGATGCACCTCTACAGGAGCCCCAGGCTGACAATAACCTTCCTGATCTGGTTTCAACCCTGGATGCTTTTACCTGGTGCGTCCATCAGGGATTTCAGGGACTCCAGTGAGTTATTACCCTCGAATGCTCGGTTCTGCCTGACAACACAGAAATCTCTGACAAGATGCCTGGTCTTGGGGAAGGCTCAGCAAGTGGTTGAGGTTGATAACCAGATACCTAGGAGAGACTTTTGTCTCCCTCCAGGAGGAGCTGTGGGTCAGACACACCCTGGGATCATTCACAAGCGGTCAATAAAGGCTTGGGGAGGGCCAGGTTTTCTAGGCCTTCTCAATGGGATGGGTATTTGTGGATACACAAGAAGCCTGTGAAACCTCTGATATTGGCAGGAAATCAATGCCCCCCACCCTCCACCCCTCCCCACATCTCCACCATAAACACATGCCCTGCAGGGCAGGACTTGGAACTCAAGTGCTCCTGGGGGCCCGATTTATCTGCTAAAACATCCTATAGCCACCACCGAATAAAGAAATCCCTTGCTACCCAACCACAAGAGCACAGCCTGGGAGCCACTCCAAGGAACACCAAGTCACATTAAAACCTCAGCCATCCAGAGCACCAGGCCTGGTGATAAGAAAGAACATTTTATCCTTAAAAGCATCTGAATGCCCATGCTGCTTCTTGCAGAGAAAAGTCCAAAATAATCTGCTATTAAAGAACGAGGATTGTTTTGACACTTTTACCAAGCTATTGGTCTACGCAGACAAAATCTCAAAAAAGGGCACTCTGTTCTTCTGGATCCACTCAGACATGGCCTGTGAGTGAAGAAACGGGCTCTCCTCCTCAAAGAAATCACTGCTGATCCTCACACCAGCCTGACACTGCTTCATGGGTTCTTCAAAGAGAGTATTCCCATAGAAACTAAAAGGGAAGAGGAATGTATCTGGCGGGCATTGTTGACAGCAGTGGGCTTTGGGTCAAATTTTAAGTTTGAAAATCAAGATTCCCTCCTTTTGAGGGGCCGCCAGACTGAGCAGATACAGACACCGTGAAAAGAGGGTGCCACGTTCAGATTCAGGAAACAAGGATGGTTTCTGTTCAGTTCCTCCATCATTCTTCAGGTCATGCGATTCCCATTTCCCTCTGTGGACCAAACAGTTCAGTGGGGTTTCTGCCTTTTAAATATTTCATAATCAACATATCATCATTTTAGCCTCCAGAAAGCATTTTAACATGAAGATTCTGGCTTAAGACTCTTGTGGGTCTGTCTGTCTCTCTCTCTCTCTCTTTTCCTTGAAACAGAGTATCACTTTGTCACCCAGGCTGGAGTGCAGTGGCATGATCACAGCTCACTGCAGACCGACCTTCCAGGCTCTAGCAATCCTCCCGCCTCAGCCTCCAAAATACTTGGGACTACAGGCACACACCACCATAGCTGGCTTTATTTTTTATTTTTTTATTTTTGGTTGATATGAGGCTTCACCACGTTGCCCAATCTTGTCTTAAACTCCTGGCCTCGAGCGATCCTCTCACTTCGACCTCTCAAAGTGCTGGGATTAGTGGCTTGAGCCACCATGCCCAGCCAAGAACCTTGTCTCTTGTGATGCACCCCAGAACAAAACATCACTGCAAAAACACACCAAGGCATGAGTTTTAGTCCTAACTCCCATTTATCCACCATACACTATGTGCCAGTCACAACGCTAAGTGCTTCTATGGATGAGTTTCCCTTAATCTCAGCAGTAACAACCATAGGCAATGGGGCCTGTTGACAGATCCATTTGCCACTGAAGACAGTAAGGCTCAGAGAGGGTAAGTGGCTTGTTCCATGTCAGCCAGCTAAGGAGGGGCAGAACCAGGATGCAAACCCCAGCCGCCTGGCTTCAGACTCGCATTCCCAAGGTCCCACTACGTTTGGTCACTCCCCTGCATTCTGGTATCCTGGTCTTTGGCAGAGTCCACGTAAAAGAAGGAGGTGGAGGGAGTGAGAGGGACTTCACGCAATAAAGTTTCCCGGCGTTACACTGCCACCGTAATTGTGTTCCCGACCAGGACCTCTCCCTTCTCATCGTTTCCGTGATCGGCCCTGGAAAACCTTCCTGAGAACTGTCCTCCTTCTCCCGGGATCTCAGAGAAAATTCACCTGAGTTCAGTGTCCAGCTGACCCAAGCTCTGAATGCGGTAACGTGCACGGGGAGATGAGGATGTCACTAGGAGCAAGCCTCCCAGACAACATCCGGGAGCAACCCCAAGACAGGGCAGGGGGGGCTCTGATGCAGCCCACGGCGAGGAGGGCTGCCCGTGCTGCCTAAATGGGTTCAGAATGAAGGCCGCCCTCCCAACTTCAAACCGGGGTCGGTCACGGAGCCTCCCGCCGCCTCTACCCCACGTCCCCGGCACCTCCGCGCCCCCGGCACCCCCGGACCCCCGCGCCCGCGTCACTTACTCCTCTGCCGTCGCCACCTGTCTGGGTGCCAATCTCCTCCCTGCCCGGCCGCGGCGCGTCCTCCCCGTCCTCGCAGTCCTGGGGCTGTGCGCTTCCCCCTCCAGCAACAGCCGCAGCCTCTTCTCTTCGGGAGGAACGTCGTCCTCCTCCCTCCTGGGCCGGCTATCCCTGCCTCGGGGCTTGCCAGTGGCTTCGGAGCTGCCGGAAGGGCTGGCTTTGGATCCGGGGGCTCTGCCTGCACTTGGGGAAGAAGAAGCACCCGGCGCCAGCGTCCTCTCGGCGGAGCTGGGGCGTCTGATCTAGGGCTCCGTGGGTCCGCGCAGCGTGGAGCTGGGCATCGGGGCCGGCGCCGGCCCTTCCGCGGGCCGCTCCTGGCTCCCTGGCGCCCTCTGCTGGCCTCTCCCGCGCACCGCCGCCACGCTGGGCTGGGGCCTGCGCCGCTCTCACCTGTCCTGGCCCAGGAGGTCGCTGTCCCTTGCCTGTGGCCAGGCCCACTCTGGCCAGGCTTTGCACCTCCTCCCCGCCGCAGCCAGGTTGTACCCCGATGGTCTCCCTGCCCAAGGAGGAGAGAAGCCAATGGACGCCCGGAGAGGGTGTACACCGGCCACAGCCACCTTGTGTTTGCTCTTAACCTGTGTCTTCCATGATTTGGAGGTGGTGGGAAACCCGAGGCTGCTCAAAACTCGTGGAGAATTCCTCCTGCAGGATGACATGAATGCACCTTCCCATTGCCTACCAACAGAACTTTTTTGAGCATCACTGTGGACCAGGCTTGGTGATGGGGGAGGGGATATTGCAGTGAACATGACAGGCATTGCCTTCATCCAGTGGGGCTCAGCGCTGGGTGAGAAGGCATTGAGAATGGCCTTTGTCAATTCGGCCAAAGGAGGCCAAGGAGAAGTGCTGGGGCCATGGGAACTGAAAAAGACAGGAGGCTAGCCGGTCTTCCAGCTGGGAGAGGGCCAGCAGCAGCGGCTGTTCCAAACGAAGCAACAGCTGAGAGAGCTCTCAGAGAGTTGTTCTCAGCCCAGTGGAGGGTGTTCAGGCAGAGGGAACAGCGTGTGCAAAAGCCCAGAGGCTGGGAAAGATGCAAAAAGAGGACTATGGGGCTGGAACGTGCTGGGCAAGGTGCGAGAGGCGTGGTGGGCGGACAGATTGCCTGGGACCCAGCCCTGCAGGGGCAGAGGAGATAGGGGATCCTTGCAGACCCCCAGCCGGGGCTCAGGCACAGAGACAATGCAGGTGGACAAAAGGAGGAGACGAGGAGAAATATTTTGGAGGCATGCCCTGATGAATGAGCCCAGGATGCACCCTTAGTGTCAGTGTGGAGCTCCTTCCTTGGCTGTGTGATAAGCTGAACCCGGGGGTATTTTGTGGACATCGAAGTGCTACACCCAGAGTCCAGGACAGGCTAAGTGAGCACCAGCAGCTCCTGGCCCACCTCAAAAGCAGGAGAGACAGGGGAGACTGGGGAGGCCGGGGTGGAAGGGGAAGCCAGGAAGGCAGGAGAGGCCAGGGAAGCAGAGGAGGCCAGGGAGGCAGCGGAGGCAGGAGAGGCTGGGGAGGCTGTGTCCTTTCCATGATTCTGCCCAAGATCCTAGGCCCCTGTACTCCCTGAGCTTCCCCACCCCAAGCTCTGGAACCATGTTGCACAATGGTCTCCCCACTAAGCTCCTGATGGCAGCCCCTACACTGCTGTGCTCTCTATTTCAACCGTAACGGCTCTCACAGTGGGCAGCACATAGTAGGTGCTCAGGAAACACTGGTGGGAGAGCACGTGGGTCTGCTCAACTCTTTCCTCTCTCCTCCAGCTCTCCCCTGTCATGAAATAATTCTGATAATGACACATGGGCTTTGAGACCCTCTTCTATTACTTTCCATATGCTAATCCATCTATACCTCACAGCCGCCCTGGGGGTGGGTGCAATGAGGATGCCCATTTTATAGTGGAGGTGACTGACGTATAAAGAGGGTAAGTGACATAGGCACACTACAGGGGCTGGGGCCAAGTGATCAGAGCACTCAATCCCCAAAGGCAAGGTGGATGCAGTTACCATAAAAGACAGCAGAGTCAAAGCTGCAACCAGAATAGCCTGACTCGCAGAGACCTATGGTGCCAGCTGATCGTGGCTTTCCTAGAAGTGAAATAGATAAGAAACCTGCCACATTTTTACTTGATCTGTGTTTGCAGAAGAGTTCTAGGTCAGGTGAGCAGAGGTCTAATCTGAATCATAAAAACAGAGTCATAGTCCCGCGTCAATTCCCAGACATAAGCCAGTTCACAGACCCGGAGTCCCTTGTCTGAATGGGAAGCCAGGTCCCCTCCAGAAAGGACTCTGCTCCACTGCCAAAAATTTATACTGTCAATCTTTCTCCCAGCCTGCCCCCAAAGGAATACACAGCCTTTTACCAGGATGACTGAATAGGAGAAAAGGAACTAATGGGACCTGTGCAGGATCACTGGACACAGGCTCTGAACTGGCACTAGGGCGAGACTAGGGTCTACTAGTCAGAATAGGCATTTTGGAGGTCACGTGAATGTTGGTGTAAGTTCAAGTTATGGTAGATCCATTGGGTCCCCAAATCCAACCTCTGGTTATATACAAAGTGGCCATGTTGAGATTTAAATTCAGGGTATCCAACTTAGAGTCTGGGCTCTTATTCATGAAACATTCTGACACTACTAACCAATTTAAAAATGCAAACACCTCCTGGGGCTAGCGAGAGTCCTCCAAGCAGTCATGTAAATTGGTTCTGTCAAGGATTTCCTCCTACACACCCCCCCACCCCAACCTGAGAGCCAGTTGCAAGGATAGACTAGGGAAGGGCATTGGGTAACTTTGTTGCTAAATGTCTTCTGGATAAAGAAGAGCTTTATCCAGGAAAAAGAAGCAAAATAGAGTTCAGCAGAAGTTGAGAAAAGAAGCAAATAGAGTTCAGCAGAAGAGGTAAGAAAGTAAGTTTATTTTTGACCAGGCATGGTGGCTCACGCCTGTAATCCTAGCACTTTGGGAAGCCAAGGCGGGCAGATCACGAGGTCAAGAGATCAAACCATCCTGACCAACATGGTGAAGCCCTGTCTGTACTAAAAATTCAAAAATTAGCTGGCCATGATGGCACACGCCTGTAGTCCCAGCTACTCGGGAGCCTGAGGCAGGAGAATCACTTGAACGCAGGAGGCAGAGGTTGCAGTGGGCCGAGATCATGCCACTGCATTCCAACCCGGTGACAGAACAAGACTCCATCTCATAAAACAAAACAAAACAACCAAAAAAGAAAGCTTATTTTTAAGCCTGAACAAGTGTGGTGGTTTAGGGGTTCTG
The DNA here is from genome assembly GCF_029289425.2 of Pan paniscus. Classification (NCBI taxonomy): domain Eukaryota; kingdom Metazoa; phylum Chordata; class Mammalia; order Primates; family Hominidae; genus Pan; species Pan paniscus. The sequence continues at coordinate 22,475,517 of NC_073256.2, forward strand.
CAAACACAGCCCCAATCAGGCTACAGTATGTAGTGGCAGCAATATTTACATCCAGTCACTCCTGGCCGGCTGAGCCAATTTTCAAAACGCCCTTGCACGGCTGCGCAGAGCGGCTGGCTGCACTGGCAGCCGGCAGAGCTATAACTCACACTGACACCACTGCCCTCAAACCCCTTAGGTAAGCACTTTTTTTGAGACGGAGTCCTGCTCTGTCAACCAGGCTGGAGTGCAGTGGCACAATCTCGGCTCACTGCAAGCCCCGCCTCCTGGGTTCATGCCATTCTCCTGCCTCAGCCTCCCAAGTAGCTGGGACTACAGGCGCCCGCCACCATGTCCGGCTAATTTTTTGTATTTTTCGTAGAGACGGGGTTTCACCGTGTTAGCCAGGATGGTCTCAATCTCCTGACCTTGTGATCTGCTTGCCTCGGCCTCCCAAAGTGCTGGGAGTACAGGCGTGAGCCACCGCGCCCGGCCTGGTAAGCACTTTTAATCAATGCGACAGAAATAAACATTTGCTGCAGAGCGGCAATGTGCAGGGAGGAACATGCTTCCACTCAGGCTCAGAAAGCAAAACCTGGTTGTTTACATCTATGCAAGAGCTCACAGCAAAACCCCTCTGTGTGGCTGCCAGCCTCACACACTCCCCCAAAGGGGTGAGTTTCTCTTTCCATGTTAATCTATGCTCTGACGTGCCATCTGTCAACCACCACACCATTGTCAGTTGACATTTCAAAGCATCTTAGCCCTGTGAATGGTCACCAGCCTTGCCCTGCAAGCCCCCAGGTGACATTGAACTTAAATGAGAGAGAAAACAGGTTTTGGGGTGGATTTCAGTTCAGCATCTTGGAGTCTCTGTGTGGACATGAAATCTTTCTCCCCAGCTGTGGGCTGCATCTTTGTTTGTCATCTGGCTTGGTTCTTGGGGACTTGGAAACTCGTAGGGACCTTTGCAATTTGTCAAGAAGCTGCACGGCCCTTCCAACAAAAGCAAGGAATAGGAACAGAAGCCCAAGGCTTCAGATCAAGGTGCAACTTAAAGTAGCCTCAGTGTAAAAGCAAACAAGAGTCAGAGGGATGCCTAAGGCAGAGTCTAGTTCCCAGGGCAGCTACAAGGCAAAGAGAAAGAGAGAGAGAGCAGAGACAGAAAGACAGAGAGAGATGGGAGGAGACATGAGGCACCCAGGCCTCTGCATCAAAATCCCTACAAGAGGGGCCTCCTAAAAATGCAGGAGGCTGAGGTGGGTGCACACAGAAGTTCAAGACTAGCCTGGGAAACTTAGCAAGACTGTGTCTTTACAAAAAATACAAAAATTAGCTGGGTGTGGTGGTGTATGTCTTTGGTCCCAGTTACCCAGGAGGCTGAGGTGGGAGGATGGCTTGAGCCCAGGAGGTAGAGCTGCAGCGAGCTGAGATAGAACCTCTGCACTCCAGCTTGGGCAACAGAGTGAGACTTCATCTCAAAAAAATTTAAAAAGTTTTTAAAAAGGATCACCCTGGATACTTGAATGGGTAATAAGAAGGTAAGAGCAGAAGCAAGGAGACCAGCAGGGAGATTCTGCAGGTGGGAGTCCACAGAGGCTCAGACCAGGCTGGCGCTGAAGACTGGCTGAATTCTGTATATATTTTGATGATGAAGCAACTCACCGACTCTTGAAGAGTGGGCTCTAGGAGACTGCATTTTTAACAAGCTCTCAGAGGATGCTAATGCAGGCTGAAGTGGAAGAACTGCTTTAGGTGAAGCTTCTGTTTCATCCTTGGGGAAGTACCTACTGACTTTTTTCTAAGCCACCTCAAAAGAGGTGCTAGACAAGATGTGCTCCAATGTCTGAACATGTGTGCACAGCTCTAGAGCCAACCTCAGGACACCGAGTCAAAGGTTAGGAGTACAACAGTGAACAACCACTGTCCTCTTTTCAATGAGCTTTGCATTTAATGAGAGAAATAAAAAGCAAAAAAAAAAAAATCATTTTCAACTCAGAATGGTAAGAGTTATGGTGACAGTATGCCTGGGCAATGGGAGCACATAGAAGGGGCACCCAATCGGCCAGGTGCAGTTGTTCATGTCTGTAATCCCAGCACTTTGGGAGGCCAAGGTGGGTGGATCACTTGAGGCCAGGAGTTCGAAAACAACCTGGCCAACATAGTGAAATCCTGTCTTTACTAAAAATACAAAAAAATTAGCCAGATGTGGTGGTGATCACCTGCAATGCCAGATACTCAGAATGCTGAGGTGGGAGAATTGCTTGAACCCGGGATGCGGAGATTGCAGTGAGCCAAGATCGCGTCACTGAACTCCAGCCTGGGTGGCCAGAGCGAGACTACGTCAAAAAAAAAAAAAAAAAAAAAAAAAGCCCGGAGGTGGGTGGGCATGCAATCTCTATCAGGTGGTGAGAAATCCTTCTCCACCACAGGACTCCTCAGTTGAAGACTAGAAAATGGTAGGAACTAGCCAGGTCGATAGGAGAGGTGTGGAAGATCATTCCCAGCAGAGGGAAGAGCATGTGCAAAAATCGAGACGTGAGAGGGTGAGGAGCTGAGAGATGTTCATATAATTGTAAAAAGTGACTAATGTAGAGGTAAGTTGGAGCCAAATCTTAAAGGCTCTTTGTCGTGTTTATCCTGTAGACAAAGGGAGACAGTAGATGTTTTTAGGCAGGGGAGCAATGATCCACTTTGTGCTAAAAGAAGATCAGTCTGGCTGAAGGAGAGTGGGAGGTGAGTAGACCAGGTAGGAGGCTGCAATACACCAAGTGAGACAAGATGGTTGGCTGGACCAAGGCTGTGGCAGTGGGGATGGAGAGGAGACAGTAGACTAACTTAACTGAGAAAGAGGGAGGAATGAAGGATGAGACCTAGGTGATTTGGAAGCTGGGGGGATGGTGGTGTGAATCTAACGTGGTGAGCCCAGGCAGAAGAGGAAATCAGGAGAGGAAAGGTAAGATGAGGTCAATGCAAGACAGACAGCCAAGTGGAGATAACAACTGGGCCATTGGATTCATCAGCCTGGAGTTATACAGAGAGCTCTGGAATGGAAATAAAGAGGAAAGGACTTTGGGAATAGGTGAATCCTCCCAGAATAATGTGTAGAGAAAGGAGAATAGAACACAGGGGACAGAAAAAGGGAAGAGATTTGTTATTAAAACCGACCATCCATCAGACATCTTCCAATAAAACGCTTGATAGAGGTTTCCTCAGTGTGAGTTATTCAGGACCAGAGCTAAAGACCATATTCCCAATAAAATCACTGCTGGGAAGGTCTTCATGAAAACATTTAATGCTGCTTTTAAAACAACAAAAACAAAAAGGCTTTAGCTACTGCACAGACCCTGGAGCAATGTTTCGGCAAGAGTCTATCAAACATGAATCTAATGTGACTCAAGGAGGTGTCATATCAAGTGTAAAAGTCCAGTTCCAATGTCCATAAGAGCCTTTCTGCCAGGTACAAGACCCTAATCCTGTTGAAGTGATTTTCTATTGATTAATAGGCTGGGAATACACAGGTTGTTGGTTTTGGAGATTTCCCTCCCTGTGCCTTCATGCCAGCTGTGAAAGAGTCAAAAGGCTCCTAACTGTCAAAATAAAAATGACACTTGGTCACAGAGGAAACAGATTATAGGTCAATCACATTGATGACTTTTTAACTATGAGAAGCCATTAATGTTATTGAATAAGTAAATCTGTTTGCATAAGCAGATTTTTATAGGCTGATGGGAATAAAGGTTTTCCTAAGTGGGTGATTTGTACAACGATAGCCTTTGGGTCTCTGATGGAACAGCTCTGATGAGGAAATGTTCCTTTAATTATGTGGAAGGCCAATTACCACGTTATAGCCACATTGTTTTGCAGATTGCATATAATTTCACCATTACCATAGCTTCAGCACTGTAATTCTGGAGAAAATTCGGGCACCAAGGAGACCCTTGAGGCACACTATGCTGGAGACAAAGATGTTTTAGCGAATTCAATTTAAGCTTCAACGTTAGAGTTATTTTGTTGAATAAAACATAATGCAATAATGAGCTTGTGTATGTCAACTCTATAGTGGAGGTAATAATAGCTAGAAAGAGCACGTCCCGTCTCCTCTTTTTAATGCTCATTGAAGTAATACATAATGCTACAGAGAGAACCTTTCTCTAATATGTGCTTCATCTCAGGCTATGGGTGTTTTTTTGCAACTGTGCTTAATGAAAAAAAGGTAAAGGATCTAATTTGGGAGCCATTCACAAAAGTGCTACCACTTGATGTTTTTTTATACTCTGAGATTTCTTATTCTCAGTGCCTACCAGGAATGGACTTTCTGGAGAAGCTCAGATTAATCACTCCTTATGAGAAGTGACAGCGTGCTGGCAGCCCTGACAGCCCTCATTCACTCTCGGTGCCTCCTCTGCCCGGGCTCCCACTTTGGTGGCACTTGAGGAGCCCTTCAGCCCACGGCTGCACGGTGGGAGCCACTTTCTGGGCTGGCCAAGGTCGGAACTGGCTCCCTTAGTTTGCAGGGAGGCATGGAGGGAGAGGCATGAGCCGGAACTGAGGCTATGTGCACTGCTTGCCTGCCAGCTGCAGTTCCGGATGGGCGTGGGCTTGGCGGCCGTGCACTAGGAGCTGCTGGCAGGCCTTGCCTGCCCGGGCAGCAAGGGGCTTAGAACCTGGGCCAGCAGCTGCTGTGCTTGACTTCTCACCGGGCCTTAGCTGCCTCCCTGTGGGGCAGGGCTCGGGACCTGCAGCCTGCCATTCCTTAGCCTCCCCCCTCAGTGGGCTCCTGTGTGGCCCAAGCCTCCCCAATGATCACCGCCCCCTGCTCCACGGCGCCCAGTCCCATCGACCACCCAAGGGCTGAAGAGTGTGGGCGCATGGAGGGGGACTGGCAGGCAGCTCCACCTGCAGCTCCTGTGCTGGATCCACTGGGTGAAGCCAGCTGTGCTCCTGAGTCTGGTGGGGACTTGTAGAACCTTTATGTCTAGCTAAGGGATTGTAAATACACCAATTGGCACTCTGTATCTAGCTCAAGGTTTGTAAACACACCAATCAGCACCCTGTGTCTAGCTCAGGGTTTGTAAATGCACCAATCAACACTCTGTATCTAGTTACTAGGGTGGGGACTTGGAGAACCTTTGTGTGGACACTCTGTATCTAGCTAATCTAGTGGGGACGTGGGGAGCCTTTGTGTCCAGCTCAGGGATTGTAAACGCACCAATTAGTGCCCTATCAAAACAGACCACTCAGGCTCTCTGTAAAATGGACCAATCAGCAGGATGTGGGTGGAGCCAGGTAAGAGAATAAAAGCAGACTGCCAGAGCCAGCAGTGGCAACCCACTGGGGTCACCTTCCGCACTGTGGAAGCTTTGTTCTTTTGCTCTTTGCAATAAATGTTGTTGCTGCTCACTGTTTGGGTCCACACTGCCTTTATGATCTGTAACACTCACCAAGAAGGTCTGCAGCTTCACTCCTGAAGCCAGCGAGACCATGAACCCACCGGGAGAAATGAACAACTCCAGACGTGCAGCCTTAAGAGCTGTAAAACTCACCATGAAGGCCTGCAGCTTCACTCCTGAGCCAGCGAGACCACGAACTCCACCAGAAGGAAGAAACTTCGAACACATCCAAACATCAGAAGGAACAAACTCCAGACACACCACCTTTAAGAACTGCAACGCTCACCAGAAGGTTCCACAGCTTCATTCTTGAAGTGAGTGAGACCAAGAACCCAGCAATTCTGGACACACTTATACACTTGGCAATGAGAGGTCTGTATGGAGCAAGTGAAGAAATCAGCAGAGTGAAGATAGAGGGAGAACAACATGATGGGGGAAAGGCAAAGTTAGTGCCATGTTGGTTTCAATTCTGCCACTCATGAGTGAGACCCATGACCTCCTCTCTCTAGGACTCTGTTGTTCTTATCTGTAGAGTGGAGGAATAGAAGGGCCTTTTAAAGTATTAACATTTCCTGACCTATCTGTAAAACACTTTCATTCAAACTGATGGGAATCTTGACTACTTTGCCAAGAGGACATAATAATCATTAAGCTGAATGCACCAAACAACATCGCCTGAAACTATCTAAGCAAAAACTGAGAAAGTTACACAGGACAGACAAACCTCCTGTAAGAGTAAGAACTCTTCAGCACATGCTTAGTGTGTCAAAGACAATGCTGTGTTCACACCATTCCTCTTCCTGGACATGCAGAAAGACTACATTTCCCAGCCTCACTTGCAGTTAGTTTGGAACCATGTGACTGCATTTCCACCAATAGGAATGTAAGAAATCACTTCTGGGCCAAGGTTATCAAAAGCAAGTGTGAGCTATGTTTCCTTTCTTACTATCCATAGGGCTACAAGTGAAAAACTCTGAGATGGCAGAATTAAAAGATGGAAACCTCCAGAATCTCTGAATCACTGTTGGACAAGGGCCCTCAAGGAGAACCCCTGCCCTGTACCAGACGATGCTATGGGTGTCAACCCACTGAGAGTTCAGGGTTTATTCATCTCAGCAGCAGTCTATTGTTACACTGACTAACATCCTAAGGTTTGAGAGATCTAGCATATTGTTAATTGAAGCTAGATTTAAGTTACACTGAGAACCTTATCTATTTAAAAATAAAAACTCTCCTAAAAAAAAGCAAATAATCCACATTCCTTTCAACCACATGTGGCAAATTAAAAAAAAAAAAAAAAAAAAAAAAAACCTGGCCACATATTAGGCCATAAAGAAGTCTCAACAAAATCCACTATACAATTGATATTGTCCAGATCACATTTTCCTGACCATAATGCAACAAAATTAGAAGTCAACAGCAAGAAGATAGCTAAACACAAGCATACATTTGGAAAATTAAAAATATCGTTTCATGAGTTAAATGAAAAATCACAATAGAAATTACTAAACATTTACAACTGAATGAAAACACAACTTTATATATATATGTATATATATATGTATATTTTTTGTGAGTCTTCCAACTTTGTTCTTCTTTTACAAGGTTATTTGGGAAATTCTGGGTCTCCTGCAATTCCTCATACAGTTTTATGCTGTTTGTCAATTTCTGTGGCTGGGTCTATGAGAACTTATCGTAGTTCTCATAGACCGGGGTTTGCATGTCGCTGTCTAGAGTCCGGATCTGCTGCACCATGTCCGTCTCACTGTTCATCAGCTGGGCCAGAGGGCACTCTCTAGGAAGCTTGTCTAGGTAGACTTCCGGGTCGAAGTGCGCCCCGTTCAGATCAGTGGGGTCCAGGGGGTCGGTCCCCGCGGGGAGTCCCATCGCCTCCCCTTCCGAGAGGCCATTGTAAAACTTTAGCATCCTGTGCGCCTTCCACCGGCGCTCCGTGAGCCTCCCCATCCAGCCCTTCTGGGGAGTCCCCAGGTCCACACCCCGGGCTAGGCCCAGTGACAGCTGCCGCCGCCATAGCTCCAACTGCAGCCCACGGGCGTAAATTTTATATTTTTAAGTTGGATACATGGAGCTACTTGGCTTTTGCTTTCATCACACCGTTGAGGAAAGAGGTGGTTGCTTATGGTACCCCTGTTTTTACTGCAACGTGTAATGGATGAGAATCTCCCTGTTGCAGAGAGCAAAACACTGAACTAAATTGTGCTGTACCACAGCTCTGTGTTGGGGGATTGGGAGTGATCATGCAAACGCTTGCAAATTTGCACAGTGAGAGAGACAATTGTTTGGGCAGCTGCTCACTATATGAAAAGGCAATTGACCAAAAGTCTCTTACTGAGCTATCTCAATACTTTCATTTTATTTTAACTTTTGGCAGCAGGGTGCAATTAAAGGAGAGAAAGAAAACAAAGTGATAAGTGTAAGATAATGTACACACATGTGTAAAAGAAAATGACAAACAGGATCACTATTTGTCTCTTGGTTACCTCCTTGGGCTCTATGTCTCCTTCCTCAGAGAACCTCGTTTTCCTTTGTCCAGATTTGTTAGGGTGGATAATCCAGGCGCCTGCTCCCCCATGATGGAAGCCAAAGACGTCCCTGGAGCCGCCTCCCGCTGCATCCTTTCCTGCACTGCCCACATGGACACAACTCAGCCGATTAGACTTCCTCTCAGAACTTTAGTCTTGAGCAAAGGGATTAAAGGGTGAAGTGACTGAAGGTATGCCCTTCCAAAGTGGTACGTGAGCTAATGGCTAAAGTTTGCCAAGCCCATCCAAGCACATTTTTTCGTAATTTTTATTTATTTATTTTTTTGAGACAGAGTCTTGCTCTGTTGCCCAGGCAGGAGTGCAGTGGCGTGATCTCGATTCACTGCAACCTCTGTCTCCCGGCTTCAAAGGAGTCTCCTGTCTCAGCCTCCCCAGTAGCTGGGATTGCAGGTGTATGCCACCATGCCTGGCTAATTTTTTTGTTTTTTGGGGTTTTTTTCGTATTTTTAGTAGAAACAGGGTTTCACCATGTTGGCCAGGCTGGTCTCGAAATCCTGACCTTGTGATTCGCGTGCCTCAGCCTCCCAAAGGGCTGGGATTACAAACGTGAGCCACCGCACCCAGCTTCAAAAAGTTTTAAGCAGAGCTCAGTGGTCTTAACCACAGGCACATCGGAGGAGAATTTTTGAAAAACTTTCCAGCTTCCTCAATAGGAATGGAATCCAAACTCCGAATTGATGACTCCTTTGAGGAATTCGAGAGCTGTAAGGAAAGCCAGGAACAGGGACAAGGGAGAGATGCGTCCCGAATGATCCTGTGCCAATTCTTTCTGGAATCCTTGATGTGATCTCAGCTGCCTTTTCTATACATGACACAGTGATTGTGGCACCCACTGGTCTAGCTGTGGTCTCCAAGGAACCCCCAAAGGGAAGGGCACAGTGAGCAGGGGCATCCGCCTGAGTGACGAGGATTTGAGAGGGCAGGATGGTTGCAGGGAGAGGACTTGCCAAATACCATGTGTCTGGACTTAGACTGCCTGGTTCAAATTGGACTTCACCCTTTTTGACTTCGTGATCTGGTACAAGCTACATGAAAATCCGTTGCGCTTTTTCTAGTCTGTAAAATCATCCTGAAATGTGCACTAATAACGTGGAGACTATGCAGATGAAATGAAACAAGCTGCATAGAGCACAGAGCTCAGAGTCTGGCCTTTAGGAAGCCCTCAGGAAGGGTTCATGATGCCATGGTGTCTGTCGTCATCCTCTTTATCCTCATCATCACCTTCAGAATCTCTTTGTTGTTCTTAGGGAATAGTTTAGAGGGACTGATTCCCTGCTATCATGGGTGAGATGTCTATGAAAAGGACAACCAGTGGGGGAGGAAAGCAAAATTTTGAATAAGATTTCTGAGACCCCCAGCACAACCAAGAACAGAAACTGCACAGTCTGCTGAGCAGAGAGTTGCATATTGGTTTCCTCACATCTGCCCACCACACTCTCCTGTTTGTCCTGAGGATGAGGAAACAAACAAGGCTCCCGACCATCCTTCAGCACTCACTTGAAGGTGTGGCCTCCCCCTCCACAGCTGTGGGTATTTCAAGTCGTGTGGGACAAGAGACTGAGAAAAGAAATAAGACACAGAGACAAAATATGGAGAAACAACAGTGGGCCTAGGGGACCAGCGCTCAGCATACCAAGGACCTGCACTGGCACAGGCCTCTGAGTTCCCTCAGTTTTTATTGATTATTATTTTAGCAAAAAGGAATGTAGTAGGAGGGCAGGGTGATAATAAGGAGAAGGCCAGCAACGAACATGTGAGCAATAGAATCTATGTCATAATGAAGTTCAAGGGAAGGTACTATGACCGGACGTGTACCTAAGCCAGATTTATGTTTCTCTCTACCCAAACATCTCAGTGGAGTAAAGAATGACAAGGCAGCATTGCTGCAAACATGTCTCGCCTCTCACCATAGGGCGGTTTTTCTCCCATCTCAGAATTGAACAAATGTACAATCGGGTTTGACATTCTGTGCCTGGCTTCTTTCATTTAATATACAGACCTGCAATCTCATCCATTTTGTCTGCAGTGGAGAGGACTTTCTTCCTCTTTAGGCTGAATAATACTTCACTGGGTGTGTATACCACAGTTTCTTCATTGAAACAAATTTCTAAAGAGCAAATATTTTTAAAGTCTCGGAATGTGAAACTTCAGGGATACTGTGCCCATTTTATTCTTTTCTATTTCCCATCTTGTGTATATGCAAGTGTATAACAAAGCAGCAATTGATGTGTGTATAAATCTATAACTTCAACAAATGTAAAATGTAAATGCTAAGTGGTGGCTGGGCGCGGTCGCTCATGCCTGTAATCCCAGTACTTTGGGAGGCAGAAGCGGGCGGATCACCTGAGGTCGGGAGTTCAAGACCAGCCTGACCAAAATGGAGAAACGCTGTCTCTACTAACAATACCAAAAAAAAAAAAAAAAAGATAGCCAGGCATGGTAGTGCATGCCTGTAATCCCAGCTACTTGGAAGGCTGAGACAGGAGAATTGCTTGAATACGGGAGGCAGAGGTTGCAGTGAGCCGAGACTGTGCCATTGAACTCCAGCCTGGGCAACAAGAGTGAAACTCTGACTCAAAAAAAAAAAAAAAAAAAAAAAGACAAGAAGGAAATAGAAAATGCGAAATGGTAAGAAAAAACAGCATAATAAACATTTGTGTGGTGTTGATGGACAATGCATTTGAAGATAATATTTGAAGAAATCATACTACAATTAATTTCTGTTCTTATTCATTGGAGCTTCATGCCTCTAAAATCTTCGTCATTGGAACTACCTCTGGTGCTTTAAAAGAAAAAAAAAAAAAATCCACCTACTCACACAGGTGCAAGGAAATCAGAATCTCAAGTATTGAGGCCCAGGCCTCACCATGCGTAAGCTCACCAGGTGATTTGACTCAAAGCCAAGATTGAGGAACGGCGACATGGATCTCTCCACAGAACCTGCCTAAATAGATTCTCTAGAAGCAGTTTATAAAGAAATTCCACATGAACTGTGGAAGAGGATATGAATTTGATGTACAGTATGTCCTCACTTAACATCTTTGAAAGTCTCTTGGAAACTTCACCTTGAAGCAAAATTATGTATAGTGAAACCACTTATTTTTCGTCAACAGTATAACTACACAACTTTGAAAAACGAGTTGTGTTGGAGGACCTTCTGTACATTGTTTCCATAAAGTCAGTTTTCAGGGAATTCCGAAACGAAGTGAGGACTTCGTGTATATAAAGTGATGGTTGTGATTCCACCTGGATGACAAGGTTATTGCTCAGAGACTAAAAGAGGCCGCCTAGGTATGGAGGATTCTGTCATGAGGTTTCTGATAAACCAAGGATCCCAGAATCCTCACCCATTCCAGTTAAAGGCATAAAGAAGAAAGCAATATTCACAAAGGAAATGCGGAAAGGAATAAAAGCCATCAAGCCACAAAAATAATGTGACTAAGGGGCAGGATTTGCAGATGTAGAGATTTAATGTGGTTACCCTTTCTCACTCACACAAGAAAAAGGATGGAACAGATCATGAGATTCGACTGTTTTGCTGTGCAGCCTCCGCAGGGCACTTTGTATGTCCCTGTTTCTCAGGCTGTAGATGAAAAGGTTCAGCATGAGGGTGACCACAGCGTACATCACTGATGCCACCACACCATTCCTGGGGGGTGGTGACACAGCTGAAGCCAGGTACATGCCGATGCCTGCTCCATAAAATCAGCAAACAGCCGCTAGGTGAGAGCCATAGGTGGAGAAGGCTTTATACTTCCCATCTGACGATGACATCCTTAGAATGGAGGGGAAAATTTTATAGTAAGACAAAAGGATCCCTGAAATGGGAAGAAAACCAGACATAGTACTATCAAAATATATGAATATGCTATTGATGACGCTGTCAGAACAAGCAAGTTTGAGAAGATGAGAGGGGTCACAGACAGAATTAGAGATTTCCACATTCTTGATGCTGGTGAATTGTAACACAATCCAACTGTGCAGCTGGGAATCCAACAGGCTAAGGAAAAAGGACACCAAAACGAAGAAGACACAGAGGTGAGGATTCACGATGACTGGGTAGTGCAGAGGGCAACAGATGGCTAGAAAGCAGTCATAGGCCATCAAAGTCAGGAGCATGCCTTCTATACATGCAAAAAGGAGCAAGAAAGAAATCTGTGTCAGGCAGACTGCATGAGAGATGACTCTGCTATGCGCCGGCATGTCCACAATCATCTTGGGAACCGTGGCCGAGGTGAAACCGATGTCAGCCCAGCACATGTTGGAGAGGAAGAAGTACTTGGGGGTGTGGAGGGGGGAGTCAGAGCTGACAGCCAGGATGCTGAGCAGGTTCCTCAGCACCGTGACCAGATACATGGACAGGGACAGGGACAGCAAAGCGAGGACCGGCTGCAGTTCTGGATCCTCTGAGAGTCCCAGGAGGAGGAATTCTCAGACACCTGTGAGATTCTGTGGCCCTGTGTGTCTTGGACACCTTGAGAAGGAAAGAGGATTGGAAAAATAAAAGATAAAAACCAGCCCTTAATGCTGGATGCAAGCAATTCACAAGGAACATCTTCACACTTGCGGACCATACACCGCCAGCAATGTTTCTCCGTTGTGACAATTCCAAAAATCTCAGAATTATTACGTGATTTACTTTTTTGCTATATGAGGCTTTCAGTACATACTACTTTAGAGAAAAACCACGGAAGAATATTAGAAGACCAAAACTTCATATATAACAAATCCGTGATCTCCGTAAAATACGGCCCTACTCTTTTCAGAAAAAATACAATGCAATGAAAATGTCCTTCTCTCTTTCAGAAAAAGATCTCAGTCTAATTGAAAGAAATTAAGAAGCCGTGAAATACACTCTACTTTATTCTGACACCGTACTACAACTTCCATTGATGTAGAATATGTAAAAGGACGACACAAGAGCAAGGACCCCATTACCTGAAAACGAAATCGAAACTTATAGTTCTCAATTGGAAGACCTTTTCACATGCCTGTCACTTTTCATATTTATTATCATCCTTCAGTTTTCTGACATCATTTCTTTATAAAAGTACATGCACACTCAAAAATGGGAGCTGTGTTTCCAAATGAATTGAATCTATAACTCTTGGCCCAGCACCATGGCTCACACCTGTAATCCCACCACTTTGGGCAGCCGAGGCTGATGGATCATCTGAGGTCAGGAGTTCCAGACCAGCCTGGCCAACGTGGTGAAACCCCGTCTCCAGTGCAAATAAAAAAAAAAATTAGCCGGGCGTGGTGGCGGGTAACCCTAGCTACTCGGCAGGCTGAAGCTGGAGAATCCCTTAGAACATGGAAGGCAGAGATTGGATACCCTGTGATAGGATTTTTGATATCCTAGGGAGATATTGCTCCTGACAATAGAGTGGGCGTACACCCTGTGATATTATTTGTAATATCCTAGAAAGATATTGCTCCTAATATCACGGTGGCTCTACACCCTGTGATCTTAATTGTAATATCCTACAGAGATCTTACTCCTTATAATACAGTGGGTGTACACCCTGTGATATTATTCATAATATATCACAGAGATATGACTCCTGATATCACAGTGAGTGTACACCATGTTTGTACACCCTGTGATCTTATTTGTAACAACTTAGAAAAATATTACAGCTAATATCAAAGTGGGTGTACACCCTGCGATGTTATTTATTATCTACTAGGTTAATATTACTCCTAATATCACATTGAGTGTACACCATGTGTGTACAGACTGTGAAATTATTCGTAATACCCTAGGAAGATATTTCTCCTCATATCACAGTGGGTGTACACCGTGAGAGATTTTTTTTTCTAATATCCAGCGGGGGAGCGGTTGATATTGCTTCCAATATCACAGAAGGAGTACACCCCCCTGTGATATTTTTCCTAATATCCAGGAAAGGAGAGGATGACATTATTCGCAATATCACTGGGGGTGTACCACCTCCCGCCGGGATATTGTTCTTAATATCCGGAGGTGGAGAGAATGAGCTTACTCCCAATAACACAGGGGGTGTACACCACCCCTGTTTGTAAACACCCCCTATGATATTGTTCCAAATGGCCTGTGAAATAGTAAACGTGACTCCCATTATCGCGGGGGGTGTTCAGCCCTGATGATACTGTTTTCTAACATCCAGGGAAAGAGAGTATGCGATTACTCCCAATATCGCAGGGGATGTACACCCTTTTGTGTTTTGTGCCCAATATCCAGGAAAATAGAGGATGATATTACTCCCAATATCGAAGTAATTGTACAGCACCCTTGTGATATTCTTCCTAATATCCAGAAAGGAAAAGAATGATATTACTCCCAAAAGCGTAGGAAACGTATACCCGCGCTGTGATATCTTTCCCAGTATCCAGATGGGGAGAGGATTATATTACTTCCAATGTGGCAGGGTGTGTACACCCCCTCTGTGATGTCATTGCTAACATCCAGGTTTCGGGAGGACGACATTACTCCCAATATCGCAGGGAGAGTACATCCCCCCGTGACCTTGTTAGTCATTTCCTGGGTGGAGAGGATGATCTTACTCCCAATATCGCAGGGGGTGTATACCCCCCTGTGAAAATCTTCCTATATTCAGAGGGAGAGAGGATGATGTTACTCCCAGTACCTCAGGGGGTTTCTAGAGCCCTGTGATACTCTTCGTAATATCCACAGGGAGAGAGGATGATATTACTCCCAATATCACAGGGGGTGTATACCCCTCCTGTAATATTGTTCTGAATACCCTGGGAGGGAGAGGATAAGGTTACGTTGAATATCACAGGGAATGTACACCCTCCCCCTCTGATACCCTTCCTAGTGTCCAGGGGAAGAGAGGAAAATTTCACTCCCAATATCACAGAGGTAGTACACCCCACCTGTGATGTTGTTCCCAATATGCAAGGGGGCAGAGGATGATACTACTCTCAATATCGCAGGGCTGTTCACATCCCCAGGGACATTTTTTCCTAATATCTAGGGCAGAGAGAATTCTATGACAGCAAAGGTCTCAGGGTCTGTACATCCCTTCCTGATATTGTTCCTAATATCCAAGGGGGAAGAGGATGATATCAAATATGAAAGGGGGTGTACATCCCACACCCCTATGATATTGTTCTTAATAATCGTGAGCGGAGATGGTGATATTACTCCAAATATCGCAGGGGTTGTTCACAACCCCCTGTGATATTGTTTCTGATATCCGGGGGGGTAGAAAATCATATTACTTCCAATATTGCGGGCGGTGTATACCCCACCTGAAATATGGCACCGAATATCCAAAGAGGGAGAGGATGGTATTCATACCAATATCGAAGTGTGTGTCCACGTCCCTTGTGATATGGTTTTTAGTATCCAGTGGGCGGGAGGATGATATGAGTCCCAACATCCCAGAGGGTGTATACTACTCCTGTGATATTGTTCCTAACCTCCATAGGGGAGAGGATGATATCACTCCCAATATCTCAGAAGTTGTATATTCCCCGTGATATTGTTCATCATATCCAGGGAGGCGCAGGATGACATTCCATTGAAATTCACGACAGGCCTACACGCACAGTGTGATACTGTTCCTACTATCCAAGAAGGGAGAGGATGATATTACTCCCAATAAAGCAGTGGGTGTACATCACCCCTGTGTTGTTGTCTGTAATATCCGGGGCCGGGGGAGGAGGGGAGAGGATAACTTTCCCTCCAATTTAGCAGGTGGTTTGACGCGCCTTGTGGTGTTGTTTTAAATATCCAGCGGGGAAGACAATAGTACTATTTTTGATAGTCCGATTCATCCGCTCCACCTTTCCGGAACTCTGAGGCCGGGAGGCAGCATGCAGGTTCCGTGTGATCCCCAATACCTTTGCCATCTTCTGTATCAAGGCAGCCGAAAACGCAGGCCCGTTGTCTGAACCGATACGTAAGCGCGGTCGAAATCTAGGCATCACATCTCGAAGAAGCACAGGGGTTACTTCACGAGCTTTCTCAGTTCGTGTTGGATAGGCCTCCACCCACCCAGAGTAGGTACGCCCAAGAACTGGTACATACTTGTTACCTCCACACTTTGGCATCTCTGTGAAGTCTACCTAGAGACCTTCAAAGGGGGCTGCTCCATAAGCTCGTATGCCGGGCGGAACAGCTGGACCTTGCCTCGCATCATGCTGTCGGCAGGTAACACACCGCTGCCTCACCGTTTTGGCAAGGGCTGACAAAGGCGAGATGTAGAAATACCGGCCTAACAACTTTTCCAGTGACTCCTGACCTCGATGGGTGGTTTCTTGCAAAGCCAGTACAACTGCAGCTCCTAGCAGCTGTGGCACAGCTACTCTCCCATCTGGTAACCGAATCCATCCTTCCTCCATCACTTGTCCTTCCCTCTACCTGGAGAAAGTCCTTTTCTTCTTTAGAAGAAGGAGGGCCAAGATCAGGTGCTTGAGGGAGCACTGATGCCCAGAAGGGGGCAGATGCTGCTTTTCTAGCCTCTGAGTCAGCGCGGGAATTCCCCAAACCCAGCAAGGTGGAAGCTCGCTGGTGTCCTCTGCAATGCCTAACTGCCACCTTGTGGGGTTTCCATACTGCTTCTAATGATTACAAGATTTCTTCTTGATATTTTCTGTCTTTTCCCCCAGAGTTCAATAGGCCCTTTTCTTTCTATCAAGCTCCATGCACTTGAAGGGTTAAAAAGACATACCGAGAATCAGTGTAAATGTTGACAGTCTCACCCTCACTGAGTTCTAAAGCCCCAGTGAAAGCAATGAGTTCAGCTTTCTGGGCTGAAGTGGCCTGGGGCAACGATCTGGCTTCAACAACCGTGTCCAGGGTTATCACTGCATACCCTGCACCTCTCTTTCCTTGGGGGTTGAAGAAGCTGCTCCCATCTACGTATAGTTTCCAGTCTACTGATGCCCAAGGCTGGTCCCGGAGATCAGGTCTGCTAGAGTCAATTGAGTCCAACACTTCTACACAATCAGGCTCGACAGGGCTCTCTGATACCGGCAGCAAGGTGGCGGGGTGTAGGGTTTTGCAAACTTCAATGGTTATACGGGGACTTTCACAGAGCAAAGTTTGGTACTTGGTCAGTCTGGCATTCGTTAGCCAATGATGTTCTTTAGTATTCATTAAAAGTCACCACAGCACGGGAGGCCTTTATGTTCAGGTTTCGCCCAAGAGTCAGCTTATTTGCTTCTTGTACTAGCAGGGCAGTTGCTGCCAAGGCCCTCCAACAGGGGGGCCATCCTTTAGAAATCCCGTCTAGTTGTTGAGAGAGGTAGGCCACCGGCCTCAGCCAGGGCCCCACAGTTTGGATTCAAAGTCCAGCTGCCATCTTTTCTCTCTCTGATGCATACAATGGAAAAGGCTTTGTCAGATCGGGTAGCCTCAGGGCTGGGGCTGCCAGAAGTTTTTCCTTTAACTCATGAAAGACTTGCTGTTGTTGGGATCCACATTCCAAAGTTTCCCGGTCCCCGCCCCCTTCGTGACCTCATACAAAAACTTGGCTAATACTGCAAAGTTTGGGATCCACTGTCTACAAAGCCCCACAGCTCCTAAGAATTCTCTCACCTGCTTTGTGCTCTTAGGCTCCGCTAGATGGCAAATGACCTGCTTTCTTTCTGATCCTGGGCTGCGTTCCGACCCCTGTCGGATAGTAAATCCCAAGTAACGTACCTGCTGTCGGCAGATCTGAGCTTCCTTCTTGGACACCTTCTACCCACAGTCCTCCAGGTGCTGGTGTAGGGCATCTGTTCCCTTGGCACACCCGACTGCGGTGGGGTGTCCCAGCAGAAGGTCATCAACCTACTGGAGCAACACGCAGCCTAGGTCTCTGCTGGGAAACTTCTGGAGGTCTCGAGCCCATGCCTCCCCGAAGATGGTGGGGGAGTTCTTGAACCCTTGGGGAAGTCCGGTCCAAGTGTACTGAGTAGTGACACGTGACTCCGGATCTTCCCACTGAAAGGCAAACAGCTGCTGCCTCTCAAGGGCTAATCTGATAGGAAAGAAAGCGTCTTTCAGGTCCAAGCAGGTGAACCAGCTGTCCTCAGCTGGCGGCAACCACAACAATGTGGACGAGTTAGGTACTGTTGGATGTAAAGTCAGTGTGGCTTGATGAAGCAAGCGCAAATCCTGTACCGGCCGGTAGTCCTTGGTCCGTGGCTTGGGAACAGGCAGGAGGGGAGTGTTCCATGGACACTGACAAGGAACAATCATTCCAAAAGTTCTTAGGTGCTTGAGACGGACCTGGATACCTTGAAGGGATTCTCTGGGTACGGGCTCCTGTTTTTGCCTCACCGGCTGGACCCCAGTCTTAACTGGCCAATCCCAGAGGGTTCTCTACTGCCCGTACTCTTGGCCACTGCTTAGCCAGAGCTGGTCTTCTCTCTTGGTCTGGCTCAGTTCAGAAAAGTCTCCATTCCTCCTCTCGGGGGACCATAAGCGTCATAATGACTCCCATTCTGGGTAACTTTAGCAGTGAAGAGCCGTGCTCTGTGAAAGAGGCAGTGTCTCTCAGCTTGCTGAGCAAGTCCCTTCCCGAAAAGGTCAAGAGACAGTCAGGCATGTACCAAAACTGATGAATGACTTTATGTCCTCCTACAGTACAAGTCCGAGGCAAGCAGAAAGCTTGCTTTGCTGAAACCCCCGTGGCTCCGATGACCTCAATAGTCTTTTTGGATTAGGGGGCGACCGGGGCGGTTACTAGCGAATGTTCAGCACCGCTATCTACAAGAAAGTCAATGTCTCCACCCCCGACTGTCATTCTGACCAGAAGTCAGAATGGGGATGCTTGAGCCCGGTCTCCCTCAGTCCAAGAACCCTTCTTCCAGGTTGAGCACGGCCCCTTCCTCCTTGTCTGGGGCCTCCTGCTCTGAGTCACCTTGTTTTCTTTTGAGCTCAGGGCATTTGTTCTTCCACTGTCCTATTTCTTTACAATCAGCACACTTGTTACGCTGCAAACTCTGACAGCCAAGCTGAGTTTCTTTCCCAGGGCCCCCCTTCCCTTGCCTCTTTGGGGGGGCCCCTCTGATTGCTGAAGCTGACAAACAGGTCGGCGTGTCGCCGGGCCTGACTTCCATTCTCTCTGCGGTTTTCCTTACGGCTTACTGCATCCCTGTTTACAAACACCTGGCTAGCTATTTCTAGTAATTGGGATGGATTCATGCCTGCAAGCCCAGTCTGTTTCTGCAGTTTTCTTCTCATGTCTTCTGAGCTTTGATGGACTAAAGCCATGTGAATCATGCGCTGATTTTCAGGGCTATCGGAATCAAAGGGAGTATACATATGATAGGCCTCACACATTCTCTCGTAGAATTGTGCTGGACATTCTTCTTTTCCCTGAATGACTTCAGAGAGCTTGTTAACGTTTGTGGCCTTCTGAGCTCCCCTCATTAGTCCTTCGAACAGAGCTTCCCTGTCTCTGTTTAGCCTTTGCATATCCTCTCTTTCATGTGGGTCCAACGGGGGGTCGGTTCCGGGCAACTGGGTCCTTCCATACTCTTGGGGCTTTGATAATCAGCTGCTGCATGTTCCTCTAGCCACTTAGTTGCTGCTGGGAGGACTCTCCACCTTTCTTCGCTGTTAAAGAGGAAAATGAGCAACTGGTGCCAATCAGCCCAGGTGTGGTTGTGGGTCTGGATAACAGTTTGGAGCAAATCAATTAGGGCTTGTGGCTTCTCGGTATAGGGCGGTGAACTGTTTTTCCAGTTGAGAAGGTCGACGCAGGTGAAGGGCTGATACCCAAAAACACGGCTTTCCACCACATGAGCATTGTCATTTATCCCAGTCTACCGCTGCTCCCTCAGGGGCATTTGTGTCCCCGTTTTGGGTCGTAAACGAGCTGCCGAGGAAGGCGTGGAATGGCGCAATGCTACTTACCGCAATTAATAATCTCAATTATTAATTGACACTAATAATTATCAATATTAATAACCAATAATATAATTTTTAAAATCAATACCGATACTAATGATAATTAATGTTAAATAGTTATACTAACGATAACAATACATGATTAATATTAATGATTAATGATGCCTGATATCAATAACTGATATTGATCTTATTCATTAGAAAACAGTAATATTAGCTCCTAATAATTAACATTAATATTAATAATCTGAAAACTTTTTATTAGCAATTATTTCTTAATATTAATATTAATATCGGCCATTCATATTCATGTTCATAAAAAATAAGGGATAATTCACACTAATATTACTCCCTAATACCTCAGTGGGTGTACACCCACCTGTGATATTTCTCGTAATGTTCAGGGAGGGAGAGAGCATGATATTACGTTCAATATCGCAGTAGGTGTACACCCAGCCTGTGATATTGATCCGAATATAATCTCCAGGGGTTGGAGTATGACATTACTCCCAATATAGCACTGGGTGTGCATACACCCGGTGATTTTGTTCCTAATATTAACGGAAGAAGAGAATGCTGTTACTCCCAACATCGTAGGAAGGGTACACCCCCGTGTGAGATGGTCCTTAATAACATTCCAAGGCGGAGGGGGTGATATGACTACATATATGGCAGAAAGTGGACACCCCCAGGATATTGTTCCCACAATCCTGGAGGGAAGAGGATGATATTACTTTCAGTATCACAGAAGGTGAACATGCCCACACTGATATTGTTTCTAATTGCAACGTGGGAGAGGAGGATATGACACGCGATATCCCACTGAGTAGAAACACCGCTGTGATACTGCTGTTCATATTCAGGGAGGAAGAGGATGATATGACTCCCAATACAGACGGCTGTACAACCTCTGTACACCGGGGTGTACACTGGTGGGTGAAACAGTTCATAATCTCCAGAGCGGGAGACGATATTACTCACAATATGATAAACAGGATGTGAGTCCACCGCGGATCCTAAAAACCAGGGTGTCCAGAGGGGTTGGCTCTTACTCTCCGCATCGCGGGGCGTGCCTCACACCCCTGCGATGGGAGTCCTAAGAGCCAGGGGGTAAGAGGGGCGGGCTCTTAATCCCCTCATCGATGGGCGTGCCTCACACCACAGAGATGGGGGTTTTAAGAGCCAGGCGGAAAAGAGGGGCTGGCTCTTACTACAGGCATTGCGGGGCGTGCCTCATCCCCCTGCG
This sequence comes from Pan paniscus, assembly GCF_029289425.2. Lineage (NCBI taxonomy): Eukaryota > Metazoa > Chordata > Mammalia > Primates > Hominidae > Pan > Pan paniscus. The sequence goes on from NC_073256.2 coordinate 22,496,550, forward strand.
ATGGGGATCCTAAGAGCCAGGGGGGCAAGAGGGGCAGACAATTGCACCTCGCATCGCGGGGAGTGCCTCACCCCCCTGTGATGGGATTTCTAAGAGCCAGGGAGGCAAGCGGGGCTGCAGGAGACAGTGGCTGTCCTCCATCTCAACTGCAAGAGGCTTTCCTCTTTGACGAATCCACCTCAGCACAGAACCTTCACGGGTGTCAGGCTGGGGGCGAGTCAGGTTTTTCCCATTCTACGAGGCCATATTTCAGAATGTCAAAAGGGGAGGAACTTTGGAAAATAACCTGCTTTCGGTGGCAGAGGTCCCTGTGGCTTTCCACGGTGCATTGTGCCCCTGGTTTATTGAGACTAGAGAATGGCAATGACTTTTACCAAGTATACTGCTCGTAAACATTTGGTTAACAAGGCACGCCCTGCACAGCCCTAGATCCCTTAAGCCTCGATGTTATACAACACAGGTTTTGATGAGCTCCAAGTTGGGTCAAAGGGGCCGCGGCAAAGCTACAAATGATCAACATCTCAGCAAAGCAATTGTTTAAAGTACAGGTCTTTTTCAAAATGGAGTCTCTTATGTCTTCCCCTTCTACATAGACACAGTGACAGTCTGATCTCCCTTTCTTTACCCTACATCCAAGGGCTTGAACATTTCTTGACTTGTTGGCAATCCAAATCGTTATGTCTCCGAAACAGAGTTGACTGAGGGGACCGCAGGGCTGGGCAGGACCTTTGACTTCGTATACAACCACAGGAGCAAGAAAACCTCAGCCCCACTCTACCAACACGCACCTAGTAAAATTCCGCCAACCGAATCTCACCCACGCTAACACGTGGGGAGCGTTGCTTGCACCACAAGTCCCCATTTGGCTCAACCGCCGATGCCAAGTGTGTGGTTCCAGTTGCGACGGCACCCCGTGAAGTGGCTTCCGGATGTGCGAATGAACCAGGCAGAGTTTCACTGGCCAGATAGACCCCAGCAAAGCTGAAGTCAACTCCCACACTTGGGATGTACTTCAGAGGTAAAACATTCATCCCGTCTTCTTTCCGGATGTCTGACACCGTGGTTCTCCCCCTGATCCTAAGAGTAGCTGAGGTAGAGACTCACTGAAAGATCTAGGCAGGGAGATCCCATCATGCACAGGCTCTCTCCATTCTCTGACCTGGGAACAACTCTGAGCAGGATTCCACATCTAGGGGGCCTCGGAACTGAGCGGGATTTTCTGAGACACACCAAATGGCTGCTCCCTTTCCGCCGCTGTTGAGGGTCGTTATCTGGATTATCCAGATCACCTAGAAAGTATCCGTATCCAGAATCAATAAGATCGACTCTCTGCTCCTCTGACAGCAGAAGGAGCAGGACCATAAGGAACCAAAGAGCGTGGAAGGAAACGATGTGACAGGAAAGCTCAGAGAACGGCCACAGGGGGTCGTCAGCAGGCCTTCCAACCTGAATCATGAATAATTAATGAAGCGCAAATCAAAGGGGACTCGAGTTTCAGCAGGAGCAATTCATCCAACGGGAGATCGCCGGAGGGCCAACACGATTGAGAGACTGGGAGCCGGGTGCAGTGTCAAAGGGGACGCGACTGGTTCCAAAGCTCAAGAACACCATGGGGTCACTTGGGCTACGTGAGAAAATGCCCCAGTGTGCTGGTTCATCATTCCGACTCCTGCCTGTCTCTTCCCGTCCAAGGAACATGGACCCTAAGTCGTGCAGCTGCAGATGACCATGGGCAGAATTAGGGGCCGTGGCACAAAAGTTCACCGACGCGGGAGTTCCACAGAAGGTGCGGTGGATCTTCGCAAATCCAGAGACATGGCAATGGGACCCAGGGAATTAGAGCCTCACAGGCGTCCGGGAGACTTTTCAGGCATAATGCCTGGAGTCGCAAGACGAGCTGAAAAAGGAGCCAGGCACTGAAGGACAAAGCGTTGTTGACTTTCCTCATCTGTGTTTCCCAGTGCGGTCCAATTCACGGTGGTTTCCAAGCGCCTCCTGGAGGAGAAAACACATGAGGGTGCGGTCAGGGTTCTCTGCTGACAGACTTACCTTGGGGAAGAAAGAGAAGCTCTGAAGATGGATCATGGCCGTGACTGCACGTCAAGGAGAATCTCCTTGATGACACTGAGGCCCCCGTCGAGATAGACTAAATGTGGTCCAATTAAAAGGTGTCTATTTTACCACATTTTTTAAAACAAAACAAAACAAAACAAAACAAAAAGATGGAAAAGAAGACAGGGGTAGAGGCACCAGTGTTACATGTCTGACGGGGAGCATCTATTCTTCAAAGCTTGCAGCTGTACACGTAGGTTTTAGAATGTCTGTCAGCAGTGGACATGATCTTAGAGTGGGCTGTGCAGATAGACCTTTCCAGGTCACGTAATTGGATTAAGTTAATTGCAATGAAGGTACAGGTAACTGATTAGGTTAGGGTAGGTTCCACGTCAGGTGACCAGTGGCAGTATAAAAGGCAGCCTGGAAAGCAGAGGTCCCTCTCCGCCCCTTCCTCCGTCGTCCTGGATGCTGCATCGCTTCCAGCGGGGCTGCTCCAGCACCTGCCCATCTCAGCGCCAGCCGGGGAAAGAAAGTAGACGTGTAATTTCAGGTTAGTTTCACTGAACAATTGTTTCTTGCACGCAATCTCTGAGGGGTGTGGGGGTGGGGGGAAGAGACAAAGGAGGCCGAAAGAAACCGTTCACACTGGGGCTTGCTGGTGGGGAAGGATGTGTTCTCGTTACTAGTAATTCTTGCAACAGAAAACGAGAAAACATATCCGTGTCCACGTGTGGGATAAGACCAAGATGGGAATGCGAAAAGAAATGTACTGCAGCATGCTGAATTGGTGGGTAAATGGAAAAAGGACTTTGGAAAAAAGGGTGGTTTGCCTTTCAGCCGTGTAAGACGTCGATACGATATGGCACTTGTTCCCCGTTTGTTCAGATGAATTCGTGTGGTATGCGTAAAATACCAGAATAATAAATAAATAAAGAGGGGCTGGAGCTAAAGCCAAAAGGTAGAACAGGAAAGACCATCAGCTGCTAGTGTGGTAGAGAGGAAGGTAACTTCTCTCTATGAATTTGTGTTTGGAAGTTGCCTAATGAAATGGCCAGAGTAGCGATTCAAGTTGTCATAGGAAGCATCCCTTATCCCTGACTTCAAACAGACCTGCCAAAGGGTGGCGCAAGCCATGCCCTGTGTCTTCGATCATTCTGTCCATCAAGGGAGATAGAATCACCGTGACTTCTACCGGAGTGAATCGTGAGAGACCTAAGTCCAGTCTCCACAATCAGTTGTTTGTTTGGGGTTGAAAGCTCAACTCCCCATACCTAGGCCACGGGCCCTGTGGCAGGTGCGGTTTACTCTTGGACTAGGTAGTCATGGCAGAGGAACACACAGTATCCGACGATGCACACAGCACATTGTGTTCTACAGATTTGACCGACTGGTGGTGAGGTCTCCTCATGACCACACCGGCAGGGAGTTAGCAGGTGGCTTCCTGTGGGTGTGTGAATATCCAATGTGCTTAACCTTCGACATGTGTGTGTCTGTGTGTGTTTCAGGTGACCCAACAGTCAACCCCTGAAAAAGGCGGTCATAAAACCCCCAGGCGACGAAGATGATGGCACGTCGGGACCCCAAATCTTGGGCCAAGAGACTGGTGAGAGCCCAGACCCTCCAGAAGCAGCGGAGGGCCCCAGTTGGGCCAAGGGCTCCCCCACCCGATGAAGAAGATCCCAGGGTAAGTCTAGCCCTGGATCTCTTGGGTATCGGGGTGGGGGTGGGGACGGGGGGGAGGGTGTGTCACATGGTCCTCAGAGACTGGGTTGGATTCCAAAGAGCTCTGTCACCACCACCCAGGTTGCTTTTCCCATCCAAGGTGGGCGTGGCTTGGGACCTTCTCCCCGGCCCGATAGGTCCCTTGAGAGACTCTTGGGGGCAACCTCCCTTTCTACTTAGAGTCCTGTGTAGCCACGTTTGGCTGTGTTGTTGACATCGGGTTCACCATCGTGCCCCTTGGAACCTTGAGTCCTTCCTTTCAGAGTTCCTCCGTCACGTGGGCTTTGGGAGGGAACATCGTATCCGAACTCTCCCAGCACTTAACGGCCCCCATGCCGGTGTCCCCTCTTTGGAATCCTTATTCAGCTCTGAATTCACAATCCGTCCCGATGTGGACGTGGGATCGCTGCCTGTGGCTTCAGCTCACTCACCGACATCACTTCCTTTCCACCCACAGCTCAAGTGCAAAAACTGCGGGGCCTTTGGCCACACGGCCAGAAGTACCAGGTGCCCCATGAAGTGCTGGAAGGCAGCCCTGGTTCCAGCGACCTTGGGGGAAAAGGAAAGGAAGGAAAACCGGAAACCATGGAAGCCCCAGGTTGAAGCCAACCCGGGGCCCTTGAACAAGGATAAGGGAGAGAAGGAAGAGAGACCAAGGTGAGCAGTGGGAGGGGTTTTCACCACTCTTAGGGTACTGCCTCCTAAGGACATGTTGTCTCTGCACCTGCACACCATGTGCCTTTCCATCTCCGGGCCAGGGAAGGAACGCTGCAGAGAAATAGGCCGGAGCTCCGTGTCCTCCGGGGTTCCACACCCAGGAGCTCCTTGGGCTCTGGGAGATTCAGGGACGGGGAGAGGCGGGGGCGCTTCGTGCAGGTTCCCCACGACAGGGGGAAAAGCGATGGAATCCAAATCACAGTCCTTAGTTGGGAAGCCTAGAGGGCCACCTGGAGGTTGGGAAGGTTGGCACGCGAGGGAAGGTGCAGAGGGGGAAAGGGCACCAGATGTCCATTTCTGTATCACAAAACACGGAATGGGGCTGGGCCTCACACAGGGTTCTCCCTGTCTCCTGGGGAAAACCAGAGGGCACGGCCTGACCTTTTTCTGTTCTGCAGGCAACAAGACCCGCAGAGGAAGGCTCTCCTCCACATATTTTCCGGGAAACCTCCAGAGAAGCCGCTGCCGAATCGAAAAGGATCCACGGAATCTTCTGATTATCTGAGGGTGAGTGTCACCCCGGGCCCCTGATCCTTTTCTTCTCTAGGTCACCCTGGTTGATTTCCTTTTAGCTTCCCGTCTGCGGGAGGAAATCGGGGAACCCCTCTTTCTTGCCTTCTTGGGGTCAGGGACTCCACGATCCTTCCAGGTCAATTTGATTCCAGGCGAAGGCATCTGAAGATGCCGTATTTCCTGTTGCTTTCTTTCTGTCCAATTATGGCAAGCCTGCCAACAACATGTTCCTAGCGGCATGAGGAAATTAGTCCCTCAGAGGCCCCAAACGTGGAGAAGGCTAAACCCAGGAACATGCATGTTTTCAGAGAAGACGTCCTGAGTACCCTTGAGCCACCAACCTGCCTTCGGAAGGGCATCAGTCCGTTCCACTTCATGGAAGGCTGAGTGGAGGCGCTTTGATCCAGTTAATGCCCGAGACGCGATCTTTTGAACAATGGTGTGCATAGATCAGCTACACATAGCTCGAGAGCGCATCTTTCATGTGTCTTGTCCCGATCAGCACTCAGGTGGACGGTCTGTCCCTGCTTCCAAGGACCGCCTGTCGATACTGTACTAAGAATTTCATGGCGTGTGCACCTTGTCTTTGGATATGCTTGATTTTCACGTTGGCTTCATGCGGTGGAACTTCTAATCTGTGTTGTTTCCTCTCTTTCAGGTTGCAAGCGGGCCAATGCCGGTCCACACAACCAGTAAGAGGCCGCGCCTGGACCCTGTCCTCGCTGATCGCTCAGCTACCGAAACGTCTGACAGGGTCTCCGTCTTGGCTTCACCGTCTCCCCTCAGAAAAGCCAGTCTGAGCTCCTCCTCAAGTCTTGGACCAAAGGAAAGACAGACAGGGGCTGCGGCCGACATCCCTCAGCCTGCAGTCAGGCAGCAGGGCCCCGAGCCTCTCCTCGTGGTGAAGCCGACACACAGCAGCCCTGAGGGTGGCTGCCGAGAAGTTCCCCAGGCTGCCTCCAAAACCCACGGCCTGCTCCAGGCCATCAGACCCCAGGCACAAGACAAACGTCCTGCGGTGACCTCACAGCCCTGCCCGCCAGCCGCCACACACAGCTTGGGCCTAGGCTCCAATCTCAGCTTCGGGCCAGGAGCCAAGAGACCTGCCCAGGCTCGGATTCAGGCTTGCCTGAACTTCCCCAAGAAACCGAGACTGGGTCCCTTCCAGATCCCCGAAAGCGCCATCCAGGGAGGTGAGCTGGGGGCCCCGGAGAATCTCCAACCTCCGCCAGCCTCAACCGAACTTCGACCAAGTACGTCGCCCCAGATGGGCAGGAGGACACCCGCCCAGGTGCCCAGCGTCGACCGGCAGCCTCCGCATAGCAGATCTTGCCTGCCTACTGCCCAGGCCTGCACCATGTCCCATCACCCAGCGGCCAGCCATGATGGGGCCCAGCCTCTCAGAGTGCTCTTCCGGAGACTGGAAAACGGACGCTGGAGCTCCAGCCTCCTGGCGGCACCCTCATTTCACTCTCCTGAGAAGCCGGGAGCCTTCCTCGCTCAGAGCCCTCATGTGTCAGAGAATTCTGAGGGTCCCCGTGTTCGTGTCCCACCGAGCGTCCTCTATGAGGACCTTCAGGTTTCCTCCTCCTCAGAGGACAGCGATTCTGACCTGGAGTGAGACTGCAGGTGGCAGGGGCTCCTTGGCCTCCAGCTCCCGTGACTTGGAGGGGACTGTGGGACTGAGGAGCGCAGAGCAGAGAGCACTCTGTGCGGTGACTTTGAAGCTCCCCGGCTGTGGCGCTTCTGTGGATGTGGGAGCCCAGGCCAGGCAGGGAGCAGATGCAGGGACTCTGCCTCATTGAATTCTGGTGAGGGACATTGTAGTTCGCATGGTTCTCCGGAAATGCGCGAGGAAAAGCTTCCGTGCCAGTGATTCGTTGCCTCAGAAACTGCGTGACACGCAGGAGTCAGACTTCCGCTGGGACGTCAATAGGAAACTGGGGAATTACTGTGTATTTGCTCTCTAGATGACTGAATAAGGGAAAAGTTATGGAACCCTTAGAGGTGCAGCCCTTCCGCTGTGCCCCGCCCTGAGAGCAGTGTTTCGGACGCTGGGAAGCGTGCTGTGCAAAGCGCTCTCGGGGTCTTTCCTCAGCCTCGAAATTTGGGCTGTGGAATGCCTTTGTACATATGTGTGTTGAATTTGTTTTGAAGTGAATAAAATTCTCAAAAAGATGACGTATTGTCTTTTGACTCTCATTCCGTGTTTGTGTTTAACTGATTTTCCAAGTGTAGTGGTGACGTGTCCCTTCACACCTGTGGGTGTTTCTAGTCGGGTGGGATGAGAGACGGAGAAAAGAAATAAGACACAGAGGCAATGTATAGGGAAACAACAGTGGGTCCAGGGGACCGGCACTCAGCACACCAAGGACCTGCACCGGCACTAGCCTCTGAGTTCCCTCAGTTTTAATTGATTGTGATTTTCATTATTTCTGCAAAAAGGAATGTAATAGGAGAGCAGGGTAATAATAAGGAGAAGGTCAACAAAAAAAAACATGTGAGCAAATGAATCTATATCATAAGTAAGTTCAAGGGAAGGTACTATGCCTGGACATGCACGTAGGCCAGATTTATGTTTCTCTCCACCCAAACATCTCAGCGGAGTAAAGAATAACAAGGCAGCATTACTGCCAACATGTCTCACCTCCCGCCACAGGGCAGCTTTTCTCCGAGCTCAGAGTTGAACAAATGTACGATCGGGTTTTACACCGAGGCATTCAGTTCCCAGGGGTGAGCAGAGACAGTGGCCTTCCTCCATCTCAACTTCAAGAGGCTTTCCTCTTTTACTAATCCACCTCAGCGCAGACGCTTTACGAGTGTCAGTCTAGGGGACAGTCAGGTCTTTTTTATCCCACAAGGCCATATTTCAGACTATCGCACGGGGAGAAACCTTGGACAATACCCTGCTTTCAAGGGCAGACGTCCCTGCAGCTTTCCACGATGCATTGTGCCCCTGGTTTATTAAGACGAGAGAATGGCCATGACTTTTACCAAGTATACTGCTTGTAAACATTTGGTTAACAAGGCACGTCCTGCACGGCCCTACATCCCTTAAACCTTGATTTTATACAACACAGGTTTTTATGAGCTCCAAGTTGGGTCAAAGCGGCTGGGGCAAAGCTACAAATGAACAACATCTCAGCAAAGCAATTGTTTAAAGTACAGGTCTTTTTCAAAATGGAGTCTCTTATGTCTTCCTTTTCGACATAGACACAGTGACAGTCTGATCTCTGTTTCTTTTCCCTACATCCAATGGCTTGAAAATTTCTTGACTTGTTAGCAATCCAAATCGTTATGTCGCCGAAACAGAGTTGACTGAGGGGACCGCAGGGCTGGCAGGACCTCTGACTTCGTATACATCCACAGGAGCAAGAAAACCTCAGCCCCACTCTACCAACACGCACCTAGTAAAATTCCGCAAACCGAATCTCACGCACGCTAACACATGGGGAGCATTGCTTGAACCACGAGTCCCCATTTGGCTCAACCGCCGATGCCAAGTGTGTGGTTCCAGTTGCGACGGCCCCCCGTGAAGTGGCTTCCGGATGTGCGAATGAACCAGGCAGAGTTTCACTGACCAAATAGACCCCAGCAAATCTGTAGTTAACTCCCAGATTTGGGATGTACTTCAGAGGTAAAACATTCATCCCATCTTCTTTCCGGATGTCTGACATCGAGCCTTTCCATGGTTCTCCCCCTGATCCTAAGACTAGCTGAGGTAGCGACTCACTGAAAGATCTAGGCAGGGATATCCCATCATGCACAGACTCTCTCCATTCTCTGACCTGGGAACAACTCTGAGCAGGATTCCATATCTAGGAATCCTCGGAACTGAGCGGAATTTTCTGAGACACACCAAATGGCTGCTCCCTTTCCGCCGCTGTTGAGGTTCGTTATCTTGATTATCCAGATCACCTAGAAAGTATCCGTATCCAGAATCAATAAGATCTACTCTCTGCTCCTCTGACAGCAGAAGGAGCAGGACCACAATGAACCAAAAAGCGTGGAAGGAAACGATGTGACAGGAAAGCTCAGAGAACGGCCACAGGGAGTGGTAAGCAGGCCTTCCAACCTGAATCATGAATAATTAATGAAGCGCAAATCAAAGGGGACTCGGGTTTCAGCAGGTGCAATTCATCCAACGGGAGATCGCCGGAGGGCCAACAAGATTGAGAAACTGGGAGTCGGGTGCAGTGTCAAGGGGGACGCGACTGGTTCCAAAGCTCAAGAACACCATGGGGTCACTTGGGCTACATGAGAAAATGCCCCAGTGTGCTGGTTTATCATTCCGAATCCTGCCTGTCTCTTCCCGTCCAAGGAACACGGACCCTAACTCGTGCAGTTGTAGATGACCGTGGGCAGAATTAGGGGACGTGGCCCAAAAGTTCACCGACATGGGGGTTCCACAGAACGTCCGGTGGATCTTCGCAAATTCAGAGAAATGACAATGGGACCCAGGGAATTAGAGCCTCACAGGCGTCCGGGAGACTTTTCAGGCATAATGTCTGCTGTCGAAAGAGGAGCTGAAAAGGGAGCCAGGCACTGAAGGACAAAGCGGTGTTGACTTTCTTCATCTGTGTTTCCCAGTGCAGTCCAATTCACTGTGGTAGAATTCATGTATTTATTTTACGTCGGCTTGTTGTTGCAAACTTTTGATGTTGTTGATTTTTGGTTGGAGAGTTTCGGTTTGAAAAAGTAGATATTCTGAATATGGAGGTTGTCCAAGATTGTATCTCAAGGTGAGTCTACTTGATGCCAGCGAACCATACTTTGACATATAATACATATGTTTTAATTATATTTTGTCTGTTTTAAAACAGTTTAAAAAATCACTTCGTGTAAAATGTCAGAGTTAGATACACCAATGTTAAATTTCTCATCACATGTCCTGAGGCAGTGTAAAATTCAGTCTTGAATGCAAAATTCCCAGCCACTTCTATGTGGAACTTTCTGCAGACTGAGATTGTATCCAGCGTTTTCAGGGGGCGCAGGTGTGGTACGAGCTTGTCCTTGGCTTCCTGCTGAAGTTGGAATCCTGCAGATTGCTTAGGGGCGGTTTCTGCCTGTCCCTTCTTTCCAGGTCATCACTAACCTTTTCTGAGCCCCCATGGGGACTCAGAACTTATCTAGAGTCCCAGGTCGGCCTGGGATGCTGCCCTTGAGCCTCTGTTCTGCCCATGATGGTTCCATGCCACTGATCTGCTGGGACACATTCTGCAGAGGGATGGGCTGGCAGGAGCTGTCCCTGCCTTTCTGAAAATCACAGAGATTTCTGTTGTCTGAAGCCACATAGAAATATCTGTGGAGTCTCAGGTATGCCAGGGATGCCATTCACAGACTCTTGTTCATCCTCTTAATGGCAGCAAGAGTGATTTCTGAGTTTCCTAATTGACTTCAAAATAATTTTGTTGATTTTGTTGGGTCAAAGACCACTCCTCTTTCAGTGGCATCCAGTTCACCTGTAGGGTTTTTTGGGATTATGTGGAAACTCTTGGATTTTTCCAGAGCCTCACTTCATTCTGGATTTTCTCAGGAATGCACGAGCTGATCCCTGCCTTGGTGGATCTTGAAACATTGAGGGACGCCCCTTAGGTCCAGGAGGCACTAGGAGGTCCATCAGGAATTGAGAGGGCATGCGTCTGCCCGTCTGTAGCTGGAACTTCTATTTGCCTTCAGAATGCAGATTCTTCCTGAACTAATACATTATCTTCATCTTGGTGTAAGTAGCCACAATATAATAATTCATGGTAACTCTATTAATAAAAATAACTGAATATCAACAATGAAGATAATAATGACAATGTTAATTATTATAATATTAATAGTAAAAATAAAACAACGGCAATAGAGATTACAGATTCCCCTAAGTGAAGGACAATGTCCAGATATAGGGACACATGAGTCGTTTGCACTCGGAGTCAAATGAAACGTGTTCCTCAAAGGCAAAGGACAAGCAGCATAAGGAAAACACAACGTTAATGGATGATCACATGGGCTACCTTGGAACTCATGTGGAAAGACTGCAGGCAAAGTGTACCTGGTACTGGGACTCCCCACCAGCCAGCCCCCACCCACCTTCATGAGGTAGGACAGCAGGATAATGGGGAAGGGGTCCATGCAAGGGATGCAAGGCTCGTGTCACACCTGATTCAAAGAAGCACTACTTCTGACAGATGTTTATCTCCTAACACTGTGTCACCTCTAATTGCCTGGCTGCATGTCTGCCATCTGTTCTTCTTAGGTCACAGGAGGGACAGACATTACTGTCCACCTATCTGCATACAGAGCCAATGGAGGCCATTACCCTTGTGGCTTCCTCTTTGGAAAGGGGCAACATACATGGCAGATGCCATTCTCTGTCTCTTTGGAAAACTTTGTCAGCACACTTAAGGTTTTCTTCAGCCACAGAAAGCCACCTGCTTCAAAGTCTCATCCTCCACAAGTGGCAAGCACACAATCAAGGAGTACATAGGCTTTGTCATTTGATTCAGTTGGAACAAATAGGGGAGGACTTCTTAGCTCTACAGCTCTGTCGGTGTGGCCAGGTGACAATGTGAGGCTGCACTGCCATTAGACTTTTCCCTTTGCACATAAGGCTTCCCTCCAATCCTTTCCACAGATGTGGATCCTCACATCACTTCCTAATAAACATCCTGCACACTAAACTTCATCTATATCCAGTTCCCTGGGAACCAAACCTGTGACAAAAGTGAAAAGTTTCTAGGGAAAATAGGGTTCCTTATCAGACAGGAATCAAATTCTGCTGAGCTAGAAAATAAAGTAAAGTCTGACGCCATCTCATGATTTTTTTTCTTAGGACATTACCACTGCCAGCAAGAATTATGTGCATCATTTTGTGGGGACAAACATCATACTGGAGTGGGATGAGGTTGTTGTGAGTTGAGGAGAAATGCTGATGAATGGAATTTTCCCTCAATTTGGATTCAGGAGAGGACATAAAAACAGCTGGAAATAAAAGGTGTCCGAAAACATTTTTCTGGTTTTTCAAAACTTCCAATTTCAGGTTGGGAGACACTGTATATTTAAATTCTAAAGGGATGTAGCATACTGAGACGAAATAACTATAGATAATGTGTCCATTTTATGAATAATACAATTTATGGTATGACAGGAGACCAAAGGACATAACACATATTTGGAGTTAAAGAAATTAACAGACATTCTCGATAATTCCTCAGCTATTATGGCAGAGATGCTGGGACAATGGATGTCCATGTAGCAGAACTTTTTTTTTTTTTTGGGAGACGGAGTCTCACTCTGTAACCAGGCTGTGCTGCAAAGGTGCAATCTCGGCTCACTGCAACCTCTGCCTCCCGGGTTCAAGCAATCCTCCTGCCTCGGCTTCCTGAGTAGCTGGGACTACAGGCACACACTACCACACTCACCTAATTTTTGTATTTTTAGTACAGACGGGGTTTCACCATGTTTGCTAGGATGGTCTCAGTTTCCTGATCTCCTCATCTTCCTGCTTTGGCCTCCCAAAGGGTTGGGATTACAGGTGTGAGCCACCATGCCTGGCTCTTGTAGCAGTACTTTTGAACTTAATGGCTGAAAGCATCCACCTCCAAACTTACGTATTATATCTGCAAAAGAGTACAAACCATGTGATGAATTTTAAAGGGAAGACAAGCCTGTGGGAATTCAACAGCCATGGCAATGTTTTGAACTTCTTTTTATTAAACATGTAAGAAGTAAGTGAAGTTCAAGACCTAACATAATTGCCAGGAATTATCTGAGGAATTACCAAGATGACCATAGACACTATGAAATCCTTATGATGCCCTCTGCTGGAGTTTCCTCCTACAGCCAGTGATTTTAAGCCACAAGCAAATGTCTCTGCAGGCACAAGAATTCAACCCACATGTAATATTCAATTTTAAATGAGATGACAATAAAATTATGTGCCATATAGCAACAACTTTTTTTTTCTTTCAGACAGAGTCTTTCTCTGTTGCCTAGGCTGGAGTGCAGTGGGGCACTCTTGGCTCACTGCAATCTCTGCCTCCAGTGTTCAAGTGATTTTCCCACCTTTTTCACAATGTATCCTTATCCTCAAACTCATCCTCCGAAGTAGCTGTGATTATAGGCCTGTGCCGCAATGTCTGGCTGATTTTTGTGTCAGCAAAATTATTTCTGGGGTAGAGAGTTAGGAATCTTTTTTCTCCCACACCCAAAAACATGTTCTCCAAATGATCTGTCAATAGAAATAACTGATACCTATATATGCTAACCTACTTTTTCTTTCTTTAAATTCAGAACTAGAGTGTGGAAAAGTGATATGAAGAAGGTTCTCTTAATTTTCAACACAAGTTATGGGCTAGGCATTTTGCTAGGTGCTACAGATACGCACTAATATACCCACAATACTTTTGCCTTATTGCCTTCTATGTTGTAATAATGCGCCAAAAGAAAAGTATAGACTAGCTTTTTATTTTTTGAGATGGGGGATAATTCTGTCACCCAGGATGGAATGCAGAGACGGGATCTTGGCTCACTGCACCTTCTGCCTCCTGGGTTCAAGTGATTCTCCTGCCTCAGCCTCCTGAGTAGCTGGGATTACAGGCACGTGCCACCACACCCAGAAAATTTTTGTATTTTTCGGAAAGACAGCTTTCATCACGTTGGCCAGGCAGGTCTCCAACCCCTGGCCTCAAGTGATCCACCTATCTTGGCCTTCCAAACTGCTGGGATTACAGGCATGAGCCATAGTGCCCAGCCAAGAATAGCTTTAAATAGAAAGTATGAAACCAAAAGAAACGTATGCTCATCAATTTTATACTGTATTTTGCCAGGTGCAGAAGATCGACTTGTAGTAATGTAAGGGAATAAGGTCAATTCACATCTAGTTGTTTGGACAAGTCACCAGAAATCAAAAGTTGAAGGAGTTGTATATTTTGAGGTGGGTTGCACAGGCAAGCAGCAAGTTGCTATCTCTCCAAAGTCCTAAACTGTTCTATTTGTCCTACTGTGGAAAAATGAGTCTTCAACTTGATTTCAATTTATATAGGAAAATGCTTAATAAAACTAATAAGGGCTACATTCCAGGACACATCCAGACCACCCATATACTGAACCTTGATTCTAGAGACACCTCCTGTTCAATGTAATTGGATTTTCAAGACAACAAAAATATAACCCTGACACAGTATTGGAGAGCCAAAAGGAAAGGACATTTTGGGTTGAAATTTTTTCTTTTAAAAATGTGTCCTTGAGTTCTATTAACAATAGCTGAAGCCTGGGAACAGCTCAAATGTCTATTGAGAGGAAACTGATAAATTATATGCATATTATAGAGTAATATTTATCAATAAATGGGAATAATCAACTCTATGAATCGACATCATGATCATGGATCAATATAATCTTTCTAATCCCGAGTCGGGAAAGCTAAGCTAAAAAGTGTTCTATAATATAAACAAATGTATACAAAATTCTAGAACACACAAACCTAATATAAGCTTAAAAAGTTCAGAAAAGCCAGGCGCAGTGGCTCATGCCTGTTATGTCAGCACTTTGTGAGGTGGGTGGATCGCATGAACTCAGGAGTTCAAGACCAGCCTGGCCAACATGGTGAAGCTACCACATCATTATCAAAAATACAAAAATTAGCCCAGTGTGGTGTGGTACACAGGAACAGAAAACCAAATACTACATATTCTCATGTATAAGTGAGAGCTAAACATTGGGTTATACACTGTTTAGCTCTCACTTATATGGAAACAACAGACACTGGAGATTCTTAGAGGGAGGAGGGAGGGTTGGGTGCAAGACTTGAAAAACTACCTATTGCGTATTATGTTCACTACGTGGGTGATGAGATCATTCATACTCTAAACCTCAGCAGCACAAAATACATCCATGTAAGAAACCTGCACATGTATCCTCTGTGTCTAAAATAAAAATTAAAAACGTAAAAAATGAACAAAGATATATGAGCAGTCATTTCTCGAAAAAGGAGATACAAATGGACAACATATGTATAAACAATTCTTACCCTCTCTAGTCATCACGGGAATGCAAATGAAAACAACCAAGAAATACTACCTCACACCTGTTAGAATAGCTATTATCAAAAAGATGGACGATAACAAGTGTTGGTAAGGATGTGGAGAAAAGGGAACCTCTGTATACTGGTGGTGGGAATGTAAATTAGTATGGCCACCTTGGAAAATAGTATGGAGGTTTCTCAAAAAATTAACAATAAAAATACCATTTTGTTCCAGCAATCCCACTTATTTTATATATAATATATATATCCATATATATATCCATATATATATACATATATATATATGAAGTCATTGAAATCACTATGTGAAAGAGATATCTGCGCTCCTATGTTTCTTTCAGAACTGTTCACAATAGTCAAGATCTATGAAGAAGACATACATGTTATCATTCATTCATGGACGGCTGAATTAATGTTATATATATATATATATATACATGCACAATGGAATATTATTCACTATTATATAATAAAGAAACCCTGTCATTTGTGACAACATTGATGGATCTGAAGGGTATGAAGTCATGTGAAATCAACCAAACACAGAATGACAAATACTGTATGATTTCACTTGTATTTGAAATCTCAAAAATCAAACTCAGAAGCAGAGGGTAGACTGGCCAGGAGCTGTGGTGCAGGTAAGTTTGTAGGTGTGATTACAGTACAAAGTTTTAGATATACCATTTAAATAAGTTCAGGAAGTCTAATTTACAGCATAGTGCTTATAGCTATGAATACTGTATTGCATACTTAAAATATAATAGGAGGGTGAATTTTGTGTTAATTATTCTTACCAATAAAAATAATAATTAGAATGGGAGGGAGAACTTTGGGAGGTGCTGAATATGTTTATAATCTTGATGGCAGTGATGCTTTCACAATGTATCCTTATTCTCAAACTCACTGAGATATACACATTAAATAGGTACAGCTTTTTGAATGTAATTATGTCTCAACAAAGTGTTTTTAAGGGGGGTTGGTTAAAAAATTTAAAAAGGAAGGGTAGATATTCCTTTGCCCTTCTCTCATGCCTTTTTTCTCCCTGCTGTCTAGAATTCAGAAATAATAGTTGGGAATTTATCAGCCAAACTAGGACCTTTTCTAAAGTATAGCAGAGCAGAGAGCTGGAAGGGACCTGCATCCCTAATGATATAAGAAAGTATCTGTTCTAGCCCTGAATGGTATAACTACAGATTAATTTTAGGTGAAAAGAAATCAACTTCTGCTTTGTTTAAGCAAACTTTTTCAGGCATTAATTTTATAAACATGTAGAGAAAACATATTCCTTATGAGCAGAAACAATGTTTATGCCATAAGGTCCATGATGGGTGTTCAATAATGTGTGACGATAATAATGAAGACAATAGTGATAAATAAAAGAAAATAAAAAGCAGTGAAACAAAGTGGTTTAATAGCTATACACAGTTATTTTGTTGAAAGATTCTGCTGCTAATATTATTCAATATTTTTGTATGCTTGTGCAAGTAAGGAAATTTACATTGTCTAATAAAAATTATTTATCAATTTATAAAACAGTAAAAATTTCATAGAATGGGGCTAAGAATCTGCATTGCAAACTAACTCTTTCAGTTGATTTTATGCACAGTAATTATTGAGAATTCCCTTATCTAGATCCAACGGATCTGGACCTACATAGGTGCTATCAAGACTTAAGGAAGAAAATTTTCCTGACTCTATCCATACCTCCAATTAGTAATAGATCTAGAGATTTAGAACTGAAATCCAGACCTCCTGCCTCCATGTGCAGTGACCTTTTACTGTCCTGTTTTGCTTCACTTGTTGAAGAGGATTTGAGAATAAATGACCACATGATTCAACTCCTCCTCAGCTCTGAGGAACATAGCCCTGTTCTGGCAAACAAGAGGCTCCTGCAGTAGTAGAGGAGGCAAATATACGTTGACTAATCTAACATACAAGGCAGTAGACACTGTACCATAAACAAGACACAGTGAGGGTTCAGACCAGGAGCAAAGTGGGGATTAATAGGGCTAGTAAAGTCTGCGAAGTGTTCACTAACAAAATGTCTAATCATTAACTAAACTAAATGGTTTCTCAACATGGCGTAATTAATTGTAACTTAAAATAAATGGTTGCATGTTTATAAACCTTAATCTTTTGCCAAAATATTTGTAGCTTATGTTCCCATTTAACAAGGTTTTCTGGTCAAAACTGTGCACCCACATCATTCTAATGAACTTAGTGTCCAATAAAACATGGACTCTCAGTCGTCCCATGAAGGTCATTTTGTGTGCATAGTACATCTCTGTGAATATGCCTAATGAGGTATGGAAGGACACTTATTATCCACAAAGAGACATTCCACTGGTGCTAGAGAGCCACAGATGGAAGTTTTCTCTGCCTACTGGAAATAAAGCCAAGCTTTCTTCTTTCCTCAGCCGTGAGGATTGCTGTCCTCCTCTTTATCATTCTCTTTTTTTTTTTTTTTATGAGCCAAGCTCCACCAAATAACAAGATAAACTTTGTGTAAGACTTGGTAAGAGTAGAGTGTCTGACACGTTATGGTGCTATAATACTCAAAGCAAAAACAAAATCGCCTACGACCAGAAAAGGGAGTCACATAGGAAATCTGGAAGACCTATTGGCTGAGAGACCTGCAGCCTCATAGTTCATTAGCTCTCCATAGCAACTCTCACATGAAATGAAGTCAGTGGTGTTTCAAGTGCTTGAAACCCTCTTTACTTCTAAATGTGAATTCATTAGGCAAGTTTACTAGCAGTTTCTACACCTCAAAAGCAAAATAATCAGGCATTATTCAACTAAATATTGGTCTCCAGAACTCCTCTATTTTCTTTTGGAAAAGTTAGTTAGTTTAAGACATTTGGCATAAAGCCTCTGCCAAAGCTTTGGTGGGGTCAGCCAGGAACGATTCGTGGGGCCTCCTTGAAAATATTGCAATAATCTAAGAAATCTTCAACCTATTGCCCCTCAGTGCAGTTGGTCCCCTGTACTTGACTTTCCCCCTAAGTTTGATTCCATTTCCTAACATTATCCTTCCCTCTTCCTCCTCAGCAACTAGTCTTCTAAATTAGAACTTAAACACAATGAACAGATATGACCCTGCAACAGAGCATGCCCTTCTGCATTGAGCATGCAATCATTATCACAGGTATAAGACCCCTTAAACAGACATGGTTTTGGTGATTGTGTGTAGGACTTACTGCTTTTACCCAAGAAGATGATCAGGCATCCTAAGTAGATCAGAAAATTTTCTGGAGGTCTTGAATGTGCATAGGCAAGAAAGTTTAAGCAACCTGTTGCCTTATATGAGGCCAAATATCTTCTCATATTTTCTTTTGAATTCAGGATTTCAAGCTTGGGGAAGGAGTGGGAAAGTAGCCATGGACAGGTGAGAATGTGGATGGTCCTTTTACATTGTCAGGGATGGTCAAATTCTATGCTTTATGTTGTTTGCTAAAAGACATTTACCAAAGTTTTCAACAGAAAATAGGATGGCACACAAGCCTATTCCTGGTGAATCCAGCCTTTTCTACCTAGTCTGTGATAGTAAATTTAAAAGGACTGCTTAGGGTAAATGAAGGCCAGTGGTATAAAATGGATGATGCCGAGGTCACCGCCTCTAGCATCACTTCTGTCCTGAGTCAACAGGCCTATGTCCTCTTTTACATCCAGAAGAGTGAATGGGAAAGACACAGTGAGAGTGTGTCAAGAGGCAGGGAACCAAGAGCCCTTGGCGCTGAAGACACACACAGGCGAGCAACGCAAGGAGAGCTCAAGAGAGACCACCCCTGCCTCCAGGCATCCGAGTTGGATGAGCACTTGGTGGAAAGAGCCACTCAGGAAAGCACCTTAGACCACTGGAAATTCCTTCAAGAGCAAAACAAAACGAAGCCTGAGTTCAACGTCAGAAAAGTCGAAGGTACCCTGCCTCCCAACGTACTTGTGATTCATCAATCCAAATACAAGTGTGGGATGAAGAACCGTCATCCTGAACAGCAAAGCTCCCTGCTAAACCTCTCTTCGACGACCCCGACAGATCAGGAGTCCATGAACACTGGCACACTCGCTTCCCTGCAAGGGAGGACCAGGAGATCCAAAGGGAAGAACAAACACAGCAAGAGGGCTCTGCTTGTGTGCCAGTGATCTCAGTGCAAGTACCGACCCACACGTAGGGGTGCACACACACACACACACACACACACACATAACTACACCCAGAAGCGCGCACGCAAACACACACACACACACACACACACGAACACCGTCAATCCTACATAAACTAATGAGGAGCCCAAGTTTCTGTCTCTACAACAGGGACAACTGGATAGTGATGGCTACATCTCAGGATGAGCCCGCATATGGGAAACATCGAGTTTTGGGGTCGTGAGTCTTCCGAACCTCTGGAGGGACTGTCTGAGTGTTTGTGTTCATGATAGATGACATTCAGTGTGTATTTCTGAATATGACCTACCGACGTGTAGGTTTGCGTGTGAGGTTATTGCAGGGGACTCGGTTTCGTATTTTCTCTTGGGGTGTGTTTCATTCGTCAGTTGTTGTTCGGCATGAGAAGGTGAAATTTGGCTCATGTGGGACATCCGTGGATCATTCTCGCCACCTTGAATAGTGGAAACTGGAATGCATTTGGAAGATAAGAACGGTGCTCTTCTTTCTTACCCGGGCTCGCCGTTTTTACATTGGTTCCTGAATGGACCTCAGGCGCCCTGGGACTTGTGCTCTTGCTGGAACCCACATAACGCCGGAAACAGACAGACCGACTTGCCTGTTTCACGGTGCCCACTTCCCATGAGTCGAAACGGAAAATTTTCCCACTGGCATGTAAGTCATCTGGAACGAAGCTGTATTGATAATAAAGGAAAGCAAACACAGGAGTGTGTGTATTCAACTGAAATAAATTCAGAAAGCCCTGAACTAAATCTCATTTGGTGTGTTTAAAAATGGCATTTGGGGAATTTCTGGGTCATTCGTCCAGCTGCGAAAGCTGCGTCTCTGAAGCACAGTCCCTGTCCTGCAGTCAGGCTTATTTATCCGACGTGGTGTTTCCGTGGAAATGATTGTGGGAAATGGCCCCTTCCTTTTCTCTATTTGCTGATTAGATTTCATGGTCCCTTTCTCGTCAGGTACAGGGATCAAAGTTGACCAACCCCAGAGGAAAGCTGCCCAGGGCACAACTCAGGGCTCCGTAGAACCACAGAATCTTGGGCGCAGCCCTGCTCAAGCACCCAAATGTGCATACGAACAGGGTCTCCGTGTGACGTGTGTGAAAACTACGGTGTGATGAGCATGACTGGCAGACAGCTTATCGATTGGGCTCCCCTCAAAATCGGTTATGAGCGTTAAAGCACACCGATGCCCAGGTCCCGGCTGCAGGAATAAGACCCTCCAGGGTCTTGTGTGAAGCCTCGGCATCTGCATTGCTCATGCTTCTGGGGATCATTCTCCTGAAAATGGTGGCTCCTTTCTCCCTGTGGAGCATCTTTCTAAGCAGTGCTCTTTTCTTCCCCCAGGACACTTTACATCCGGCACAGGAAGCCTTCTGATGGAGCACACCTGGCCCATGAAAAGACAAGGGAAAGAAACGGGGCCAAAGGTCACAGTCCACTCATTCCATCATCCTCCTTAAAATCATCCTAATTTCATGGGCCCTGAAGCCAGGGCTGTTTCTTTACACCTAGAGGCCTTGGCGCCGGGCCTCAATTCTGCCCTGTTCCTTACTGTCTAAGACATGTTGGGAAAATCCCTAGAGCCAGGATCTTCATTCCTGGTAAGCCAGACAGCCGGAAGACACACCCAATTTCTGTCCCTCTTACTTCAGGGAACATGTCCACTTTCGTCAGCATTACAATTTTGGCACCAAATGTGCGAACTGCAATTCCACCATACAATGCATAACTGGAAATGGAGGCAACATCTCCGATCCTGAACAATCGATGCGAGAATCCAGGATATACACGGCTTATTTTTGCCTTTTCCCACTGAAACAAGGGCCAGTATGAAAAATGGTATGCTATCCTCTGTTTCACTCCCTGCTTTTAAACGTCTCCGATGTTTCTTCTTGAGACAGGGCCTCACTTCCGTCACCCGGGCTTTTCTACGGTATAATTTTCCTTGTTTGCTTTTGTCAAAATTAGAACTTTTTATTTCATCTCTATGAAACCTTGATCCATTATCACATGCGTATGGAAATATTATCACACATGCTGTGAGATACGTTCTTTTTATTTTCATCAATTCTTTAATAAACAAAAGGTTATAGCTGGGATACCTTCTGATTTCTCAAGTTTTTTGTTTCATGTTTTCTTAAACTGCCGTCGCACGTCCGAAACCACTCACTATACAATGTCAGGACCGTCTCTCTTTTCTGGCAAACATAAATTTGCGGATTGTCAACAATTAGTCTCTCGGTGATTGCATGATTTCCCCAAAGTCTTTCACAGTCTACTTTGAGCACTGAGTATCTCTTCAAACTTCAGTGCATGTTTCTACCATTTGATGCTTTATTATTTGGCAATCTAGCTTCCACAAGAGCATTTCATGCAAAGACTTGTCTTGTTCTCCACTGGCAGCTAATTTCACTCGGATAGAGAATCGATAGGCTCAACGTGGAAAGGTTATCGCTGGAAGGTCTGTTAGATTCCACGGATCTCTCCTTTCTCATTAGGGAAGAAAATACGCTGTGCTAAATATTATACTTCATTGACTATTCTCAGGTCAGAAAGCGCACTTCCGACTTCTTGTCCTTCCGTCGCTGAGAGGATGATGGCAGCTGCCAAAAGTACATACTTGGAAGTTCATCCCAGCACAAAAACACACACACACACACGCCCCCCACCCACACAAACACAGTCACACACACACACTCACACTGTTTCCCAGGTAAAGATTTCTTCCCTGCCATTGCTTTACCTAAAATAAGGCAACTGTGTGGCCACTGTCCCAACCCGGTTACACTCATATTATATGTGCCTATCATCCTGAGGAGTAATTTGATTCAGGTGTTCTGGAAGTCATGATGTGGGCTGTGTCTGTTGAATTCCCAGCGATGCAAGGGGACACACCCTGTGACTCATTCCTGAATTGAGTGCTGATATTTGATTGGTTTATCGCGCACCTGAGGAGAGGGTGGGGTGTTCGCGGTTGGTGGGGGTGAGTTATAGAAGGGCTGATGCGGCCAGAGAGCTCGTCATTTGAAGACTCTCTCGGAAGAGATAGCGTCTTTCTGCAACCTGCGGTCCCAGCAGAAAAACCTTGTGATCCTTGTTCCAGTCGACATGGCGGACGACTCACTCTACTTGGGAGGTGAGTGGCAGTTCAACCACTTTTCAAAACTCACATCTTCTCGGCCAGATGCAGCTTTTGCTGAAATCCAGCGGACTTCTCTCCCTGAGAAGTCACCACTCTCATCTGAGACCCGTGTCGACCTCTGTGATGATTTGGCTCCTGTGGCAAGACAGCTTGCTCCCAGGGAGAAGCTTCCTCTGAGTAGCAGGAGACCTGCTGCGGTGGGGGCTGGGCTCCAGAATATGGGAAATACCTGCTACGTGAACGCTTCCCTGCAGTGCCTGACGTACACACCGCCCCTTGCCAACTACATGCTGTCCCGGGAGCACTCTCCAACGTGTCATCGTCACAAGGGCTGCATGCTCTGTACTATGCAAGCTCACATCACACGGGCCCTCCACATTCCTGGCCGTGTCATCCAGCCCTCACAGGCATTGGCTGCTGACTTCCATAGAGGCAAGCAGGAAGATGCCCATGAATTTCTCATGTTCACTGTGGATGCCATGAAAAAGGCATGCCTTCCCGGGCACCAGCAGGTAGATCATCACTCTAAGGACACCACCCTCATCCACCAAATATTTGGAGGCTACTGGAGATCTCAAATCAAGTGTCTCCACTGCCACGGCATTTCAGACACTTTTGACCCTTACCTGGACATCGCCCTGGATATCCAGGCAGCTCAGAGTGTCAAGCAAGCTTTGGAACAGTTGGTGAAGCCCGAAGAACTCAATGGAGAGAATGCCTATCATTGTGGTCTTTGTCTCCAGAGGGTGCCGGCCTCCAAGACGTTAACTTTACACACTTCTGCCAAGGTCCTCATCCTTGTATTGAAGAGATTCTCCGATGTCACAGGCAACAAACTTGCCAAGAATGTGCACTATCCTGAGTGCCTTGACATGCAGCCATACATGTCTCAGCAGAACACAGGACCTCTTGTCTATGTCCTCTATGCGGTGCTGGTCCACGCTGGGTGGAGTTGTCACAACGGACATTACTTCTCTTATGTCAAAGCTCAAGAAGGCCAGTGGTATAAAATGGATGATGCCGAGGTCACCGCCTCTAGCATCACTTCTGTCCTGAGTCAACAGGCCTATGTCCTCTTTTACATCCAGAAGAGTGAATGGGAAAGACACAGTGAGAGTGTGTCAAGAGGCAGGGAACCAAGAACCCTTGGCGCTGAAGACACACACAGGCGAGCAACGCAAGGAGAGCTCAAGAGAGACCACCCCTGCCTCCAGGCACCCGAGTTGGACGAGCACTTGGTGGAAAGAGCCACTCAGGAAAGCACCTTAGACCACTGGAAATTCCTTCAAGAGCAAAACAAAACGAAGCCTGAGTTCAACGTCAGAAAAGTCGAAGGTACCCTGCCTCCCAACGTACTTGTGATTCATCAATCCAAATACAAGTGTGGGATGAAGAACCGTCATCCTGAACAGCAAAGCTCCCTGCTAAACCTCTCTTCGACGACTCCGACAGATCAGGAGTCCATGAACACTGGCACACTCGCTTCCCTGCAAGGGAGGACCAGGAGATCCAAAGGGAAGAACAAACACAGCAAGAGGGTTCTGCTTGTGTGCCAGTGATCTCAGTGCAAGTACCGACCCACACGTAGGGGTGCACACACACACACACACACACACACACACACATAACTACACCCAGAAGCGCGCACGCAAACACACACACACACACACACACACACGAACACCGTCAATCCTACATAAACTAATGAGGAGCCCAGGTTTCTGTCTCTACAACAGGGACAACTGGATAGTGATGGCTACATCTCAGGATGAGCCCGCATATGGGAAACATCGAGTTTTGGGGTCGTGAGTCTTCCGAACCTCTGGAGGGACTGTCTGAGTGTTTGTGTTCATGATACATGACATTCAGTGTGTATTTCTGAATATGACCTACCGACGTGTAGGTTTGCGTGTGAGGTTATTGCAGGGGACTCGGTTTCGTATTTTCTCTTGGGGTGTGTTTCATTCGTCAGTTGTTGTTCGGCATGAGAAGGTGAAATTTGGCTCATGTGGGACATCTGTGGATCATTCTCGCCACCTTGAATAGTGGAAACTGGAATGCATTTGGAAGATAAGAACGGTGCTCTTCTTTCTTACCCGGGCTCGCCGTTTTTACATTGGTTCCTGAATGGACCTCAGGCGCCCTGGGACTTGTGCTCTTGCTGGAACCCACATAACGCCGGAAACAGACAGACCGACTTGCCTGTTTCATGGTGCCCACTTCCCATGAGTCGAAACGGAAAATTTTCCCACTGGCATGTAAGTCATCTGGAACTAAGCTGTATTGACAATAAAGGAAAGCAAACACAGGAGTGTGTGTATTCAACTGAAATAAATTCAGAAAGCCCTGAACTAAATCTCATTTGGTGTGTTTAAAAATGGCATTTGGGGAATTTCTGGGTCATTCGTCCAGCTGCGAAAGCTGCGTCTCTGAAGCACAGTCCCTGTCCTGCAGTCAGACTTATTTATCCGACGTGGTGTTTCCGTGGAAATGATTGTGGGAAATGGCCCCTTCCTTTTCTCTATGTGCTGATTAGTTTTCATGGTCCCTTTCTCGTCAGGTACAGTGATCAAAGTTGACCAACCCCAGAGGAAAGCTGCCCAGGGCACAACTCAGGGCTCCGTAGAACCACAGAATCTTGGGCGCAGCCCTGCTCAAGCACCCAAATGTGCATACGAACAGGGTCTCTGTGTGACGTGTGTGAAAACTACAGTGTGATGAGCATGACTGGCAGACAGCTTATCGATTGGGCTCCCCTCAAAATCGGTTATGAGCGTTAAAGCACACCGATGCCCAGGTCCCGGCTGCAGGAATAAGACCCTCCAGGGTCTTGTGTGAAGCCTCGGCATCTGCATTGCTCATGCTTCTGGGGATCATTCTCCTGAAAATGGTGGCTCCTTTCTCCCTGTGGAGCATCTTTCTAAGCAGTGCTCTTTTCTTCCCCCAGGACACTTTACATCCGGCACAGGAAGCCTTCTGATGGAGCACACCTGGCCCATGAAAAGACAAGGGAAAGAAACGCGGCCAAAGGTCACAGTCCACTCATTCCATCATCCTCCTTAAAATCATCCTAATTTCATGGGCCCTGAAGCCAGGGCTGTTTCTTTACACCTAGAGGCCTTGGCGCCGGGCCTCAATTCTGCCCTGTTCCTTACTGTCTAAGACACGTTGGGAAAATCCCTAGAGCCAGGATCTTCATTCCTGGTAAGCCAGACAGCCGGAAGACACACCCAATTTCTGTCCCTCTTACTTCAGGGAACATGTCCACTTTCGTCAGCATTACAATTTTGGCACCAAATGTGCGAACTGCAATTCCACCATACAATGCATAACTGGAAATGGAGGCAACATCTCCGATCCTGAACAATCGATGCGAGAATCCAGGATATACACGGCTTATTTTTGCCTTTTCCCACTGAAACAAGGGCCAGTATGAAAAATGGTATGCTATCCTCTGTTTCACTCCCTGCTTTTAAACGTCTCCGATGTTTCTTCTTGAGACAGGGCCTCACTTCCGTCACCCGGGCTTTTCTACGGTATAATTTTCCTTGTTTGCTTTTGTCAAAATTAGAACTTTTTATTTCATCTCTATGAAACCTTGATCCATTATCACATGCGTATGGAAATATTATCACACATGCTGTGAGATACGTTCTTTTTATTTTCATCAATTCTTTAATAAACAAAAGGTTATAGCTGCGATACCTTCTGATTTCTCAAGTTTTTTGTTTCATGTTTTCTTAAACTGCCGTCGCACGTCCGAAACCACTCACTATACAATGTCAGGACCGTCTCTCTTTTCTGGCAAACATAAATTTGCGGATTGTCAACAATTAGTCTCTCGGTGATTGCATGATTTCCCCAAAGTCTTTCACAGTCTACTTTGTGCACTGAGTATCTCTTCAAACTTCAGTGCATGTTTCTACCATTTGATGTTTATTATTTGGCAATCTAGCTTCCACAAGAGCATTTCATGCAAAGACTTGTCTTGTTCTCCACTGGCAGCTAATTTCACTCGGATAGAGAATCGATAGGCTCAACGTGGAAAGGTTATCGCTGGAAGGTCTGTTAGATTCCACGGATCTCTCCTTTCTCATTAGGGAAGAAAATACGCTGTGCTAAATATTATACTTCATTGACTATTCTCAGGTCAGAAAGCGCACTTCCGACTTCTTGTCCTTCCGTCGCTGAGAGGATGATGGCAGCTGCCAAAAGTACATACTTGGAAGTTCATCCCAGCACAAAAACACACACACACACACGCCCCCCACCCACACAAACACAGTCACACACACACACTCACACTGTTTCCCAGGTAAAGATTTCTTCCCTGCCATTGCTTTACCTAAAATAAGGCAACTGTGTGGCCACTGTCCCAACCCGGTTACACTCATATTATATGTGCCTATCATCCTGAGGAGTAATTTGATTCAGGTGTTCTGGAAGTCATGATGTGGGCTGTGTCTGTTGAATTCCCAGCGATGCAAGGGGACACACCCTGTGACTCATTCCTGAATTGAGTGCTGATATTTGATTGGTTTATCGCGCACCTGAGGAGAGGGTGGGGTGTTCGCGGTTGGTGGGGGTGAGTTATAGAAGGGCTGATGCGGCCAGAGAGCTCGTCATTTGAAGACTCTCTCGGAAGAGATAGCGTCTTTCTGCAACCTGCGGTCCCAGCAGAAAAACCTTGTGATCCTTGTTCCAGTCGACATGGCGGACGACTCACTCTACTTGGGAGGTGAGTGGCAGTTCAACCACTTTTCAAAACTCACATCTTCTCGGCCAGATGCAGCTTTTGCTGAAATCCAGCGGACTTCTCTCCCTGAGAAGTCACCACTCTCATCTGAGACCCGTGTCGACCTCTGTGATGATTTGGCTCCTGT
Organism: Pan paniscus; assembly: GCF_029289425.2. Lineage (NCBI taxonomy): Eukaryota > Metazoa > Chordata > Mammalia > Primates > Hominidae > Pan > Pan paniscus. Next base: position 22,523,796 of record NC_073256.2, read on the forward strand.
GGCAAGACAGCTTGCTCCCAGGGAGAAGCTTCCTCTGAGTAGCAGGAGACCTGCTGCGGTGGGGGCTGGGCTCCAGAATATGGGAAATACCTGCTACGTGAACGCTTCCCTGCAGTGCCTGACGTACACACCGCCCCTTGCCAACTACATGCTGTCCCGGGAGCACTCTCCAACGTGTCATCGTCACAAGGGCTGCATGCTCTGTACTATGCAAGCTCACATCACACGGGCCCTCCACATTCCTGGCCGTGTCATCCAGCCCTCACAGGCATTGGCTGCTGACTTCCATAGAGGCAAGCAGGAAGATGCCCATGAATTTCTCATGTTCACTGTGGATGCCATGAAAAAGGCATGCCTTCCCGGGCACCAGCAGGTAGATCATCACTCTAAGGACACCACCCTCATCCACCAAATATTTGGAGGCTACTGGAGATCTCAAATCAAGTGTCTCCACTGCCACGGCATTTCAGACACTTTTGACCCTTACCTGGACATCGCCCTGGATATCCAGGCAGCTCAGAGTGTCAAGCAAGCTTTGGAACAGTTGGTGAAGCCCGAAGAACTCAATGGAGAGAATGCCTATCATTGTGGTCTTTGTCTCCAGAGGGTGCCGGCCTCCAAGACGTTAACTTTACACACTTCTGCCAAGGTCCTCATCCTTGTATTGAAGAGATTCTCCGATGTCACAGGCAACAAACTTGCCAAGAATGTGCACTATCCTGAGTGCCTTGACATGCAGCCATACATGTCTCAGCAGAACACAGGACCTCTTGTCTATGTCCTCTATGCGGTGCTGGTCCACGCTGGGTGGAGTTGTCACAACGGACATTACTTCTCTTATGTCAAAGCTCAAGAAGGCCAGTGGTATAAAATGGATGATGCCGAGGTCACCGCCTCTAGCATCACTTCTGTCCTGAGTCAACAGGCCTATGTCCTCTTTTACATCCAGAAGAGTGAATGGGAAAGACACAGTGAGAGTGTGTCAAGAGGCAGGGAACCAAGAACCCTTGGCGCTGAAGACACACACAGGCGAGCAACGCAAGGAGAGCTCAAGAGAGACCACCCCTGCCTCCAGGCACCCGAGTTGGACGAGCACTTGGTGGAAAGAGCCACTCAGGAAAGCACCTTAGACCACTGGAAATTCCTTCAAGAGCAAAACAAAACGAAGCCTGAGTTCAACGTCAGAAAAGTCGAAGGTACCCTGCCTCCCAACGTACTTGTGATTCATCAATCCAAATACAAGTGTGGGATGAAGAACCGTCATCCTGAACAGCAAAGCTCCCTGCTAAACCTCTCTTCGACGACCCCGACAGATCAGGAGTCCATGAACACTGGCACACTCGCTTCCCTGCAAGGGAGGACCAGGAGATCCAAAGGGAAGAACAAACACAGCAAGAGGGCTCTGCTTGTGTGCCAGTGATCTCAGTGCAAGTACCGACCCACACGTAGGGGTGCACACACACACACACACACACACACACACACACATAACTACACCCAGAAGCGCGCACGCAAACACACACACACACACACACACAAACACGAACACCGTCAATCCTACATAAACTAATGAGGAGCCCAAGTTTCTGTCTCTACAACAGGGACAACTGGATAGTGATGGCTACATCTCAGGATGAGCCCGCATATGGGAAACATCGAGTTTTGGGGTCGTGAGTCTTCCGAACCTCTGGAGGGACTGTCTGAGTGTTTGTGTTCATGATAGATGACATTCAGTGTGTATTTCTGAATATGACCTACCGACGTGTAGGTTTGCGTGTGAGGTTATTGCAGGGGACTCGGTTTCGTATTTTCTCTTGGGGTGTGTTTCATTCGTCAGTTGTTGTTCGGCATGAGAAGGTGAAATTTGGCTCATGTGGGACATCCGTGGATCATTCTCGCCACCTTGAATAGTGGAAACTGGAATGCATTTGGAAGATAAGAACGGTGCTCTTCTTTCTTACCCGGGCTCGCCGTTTTTACATTGGTTCCTGAATGGACCTCAGGCGCCCTGGGACTTGTGCTCTTGCTGGAACCCACATAACGCCGGAAACAGACAGACCGACTTGCCTGTTTCACGGTGCCCACTTCCCATGAGTTGAAACGGAAAATTTTCCCACTGGCATGTAAGTCATCTGGAACGAAGCTGTATTGATAATAAAGGAAAGCAAACACAGGAGTGTGTGTATTCAACTGAAATAAATTCAGAAAGCCCTGAACTAAATCTCATTTGGTGTGTTTAAAAATGGCATTTGGGGAATTTCTGGGTCATTCGTCCAGCTGCGAAAGCTGCGTCTCTGAAGCACAGTCCCTGTCCTGCAGTCAGGCTTATTTATCCGACGTGGTGTTTCCGTGGAAATGATTGTGGGAAATGGCCCCTTCCTTTTCTCTATTTGCTGATTAGATTTCATGGTCCCTTTCTCGTCAGGTACAGGGATCAAAGTTGACCAACCCCAGAGGAAAGCTGCCCAGGGCACAACTCAGGGCTCCGTAGAACCACAGAATCTTGGGCGCAGCCCTGCTCAAGCACCCAAATGTGCATACGAACAGGGTCTCCGTGTGACGTGTGTGAAAACTACGGTGTGATGAGCATGACTGGCAGACAGCTTATCGATTGGGCTCCCCTCAAAATCGGTTATGAGCGTTAAAGCACACCGATGCCCAGGTCCCGGCTGCAGGAATAAGACCCTCCAGGGTCTTGTGTGAAGCCTCGGCATCTGCATTGCTCATGCTTCTGGGGATCATTCTCCTGAAAATGGTGGCTCCTTTCTCCCTGTGGAGCATCTTTCTAAGCAGTGCTCTTTTCTTCCCCCAGGACACTTTACATCCGGCACAGGAAGCCTTCTGATGGAGCACACCTGGCCCATGAAAAGACAAGGGAAAGAAACGGGGCCAAAGGTCACAGTCCACTCATTCCATCATCCTCCTTAAAATCATCCTAATTTCATGGGCCCTGAAGCCAGGGCTGTTTCTTTACACCTAGAGGCCTTGGCGCCGGGCCTCAATTCTGCCCTGTTCCTTACTGTCTAAGACATGTTGGGAAAATCCCTAGAGCCAGGATCTTCATTCCTGGTAAGCCAGACAGCCGGAAGACACACCCAATTTCTGTCCCTCTTACTTCAGGGAACATGTCCACTTTCGTCAGCATTACAATTTTGGCACCAAATGTGCGAACTGCAATTCCACCATACAATGCATAACTGGAAATGGAGGCAACATCTCCGATCCTGAACAATCGATGCGAGAATCCAGGATATACACGGCTTATTTTTGCCTTTTCCCACTGAAACAAGGGCCAGTATGAAAAATGGTATGCTATCCTCTGTTTCACTCCCTGCTTTTAAACGTCTCCGATGTTTCTTCTTGAGACAGGGCCTCACTTCCGTCACCCGGGCTTTTCTACGGTATAATTTTCCTTGTTTGCTTTTGTCAAAATTAGAACTTTTTATTTCATCTCTATGAAACCTTGATCCATTATCACATGCGTATGGAAATATTATCACACATGCTGTGAGATACGTTCTTTTTATTTTCATCAATTCTTTAATAAACAAAAGGTTATAGCTGCGATACCTTCTGATTTCTCAAGTTTTTTGTTTCATGTTTTCTTAAACTGCCGTCGCACGTCCGAAACCACTCACTATACAATGTCAGGACCGTCTCTCTTTTCTGGCAAACATAAATTTGCGGATTGTCAACAATTAGTCTCTCGGTGATTGCATGATTTCCCCAAAGTCTTTCACAGTCTACTTTGAGCACTGAGTATCTCTTCAAACTTCAGTGCATGTTTCTACCATTTGATGCTTTATTATTTGGCAATCTAGCTTCCACAAGAGCATTTCATGCAAAGACTTGTCTTGTTCTCCACTGGCAGCTAATTTCACTCGGATAGAGAATCGATAGGCTCAACGTGGAAAGGTTATCGCTGGAAGGTCTGTTAGATTCCACGGATCTCTCCTTTCTCATTAGGGAAGAAAATACGCTGTGCTAAATATTATACTTCATTGACTATTCTCAGGTCAGAAAGCGCACTTCCGACTTCTTGTCCTTCCGTCGCTGAGAGGATGATGGCAGCTGCCAAAAGTACATACTTGGAAGTTCATCCCAGCACAAAAACACACACACACACACGCCCCCCACCCACACAAACACAGTCACACACACACACTCACACTGTTTCCCAGGTAAAGATTTCTTCCCTGCCATTGCTTTACCTAAAATAAGGCAACTGTGTGGCCACTGTCCCAACCCGGTTACACTCATATTATATGTGCCTATCATCCTGAGGAGTAATTTGATTCAGGTGTTCTGGAAGTCATGATGTGGGCTGTGTCTGTTGAATTCCCAGCGATGCAAGGGGACACACCCTGTGACTCATTCCTGAATTGAGTGCTGATATTTGATTGGTTTATCGCGCACCTGAGGAGAGGGTGGGGTGTTCGCGGTTGGTGGGGGTGAGTTATAGAAGGGCTGATGCGGCCAGAGAGCTCGTCATTTGAAGACTCTCTCGGAAGAGATAGCGTCTTTCTGCAACCTGCGGTCCCAGCAGAAAAACCTTGTGATCCTTGTTCCAGTCGACATGGCGGACGACTCACTCTACTTGGGAGGTGAGTGGCAGTTCAACCACTTTTCAAAACTCACATCTTCTCGGCCAGATGCAGCTTTTGCTGAAATCCAGCGGACTTCTCTCCCTGAGAAGTCACCACTCTCATCTGAGACCCGTGTCGACCTCTGTGATGATTTGGCTCCTGTGGCAAGACAGCTTGCTCCCAGGGAGAAGCTTCCTCTGAGTAGCAGGAGACCTGCTGCGGTGGGGGCTGGGCTCCAGAATATGGGAAATACCTGCTACGTGAACGCTTCCCTGCAGTGCCTGACGTACACACCGCCCCTTGCCAACTACATGCTGTCCCGGGAGCACTCTCCAACGTGTCATCGTCACAAGGGCTGCATGCTCTGTACTATGCAAGCTCACATCACACGGGCCCTCCACATTCCTGGCCGTGTCATCCAGCCCTCACAGGCATTGGCTGCTGACTTCCATAGAGGCAAGCAGGAAGATGCCCATGAATTTCTCATGTTCACTGTGGATGCCATGAAAAAGGCATGCCTTCCCGGGCACAAGCAGGTAGATCATCACTCTAAGGACACCACCCTCATCCACCAAATATTTGGAGGCTACTGGAGATCTCAAATCAAGTGTCTCCACTGCCACGGCATTTCAGACACTTTTGACCCTTACCTGGACATCGCCCTGGATATCCAGGCAGCTCAGAGTGTCAAGCAAGCTTTGGAACAGTTGGTGAAGCCCGAAGAACTCAATGGAGAGAATGCCTATCATTGTGGTCTTTGTCTCCAGAGGGTGCCGGCCTCCAAGACGTTAACTTTACACACTTCTGGCAAGGTCCTCATCCTTGTATTGAAGAGATTCTCCGATGTCACAGGCAACAAACTTGCCAAGAATGTGCACTATCCTGAGTGCCTTGACATGCAGCCATACATGTCTCAGCAGAACACAGGACCTCTTGTCTATGTCCTCTATGCGGTGCTGGTCCACGCTGGGTGGAGTTGTCACAACGGACATTACTTCTCTTATGTCAAAGCTCAAGAAGGCCAGTGGTATAAAATGGATGATGCCGAGGTCACCGCCTCTAGCATCACTTCTGTCCTGAGTCAACAGGCCTATGTCCTCTTTTACATCCAGAAGAGTGAATGGGAAAGACACAGTGAGAGTGTGTCAAGAGGCAGGGAACCAAGAACCCTTGGCGCTGAAGACACACACAGGCGAGCAACGCAAGGAGAGCTCAAGAGAGACCACCCCTGCCTCCAGGCACCCGAGTTGGACGAGCACTTGGTGGAAAGAGCCACTCAGGAAAGCACCTTAGACCACTGGAAATTCCTTCAAGAGCAAAACAAAACGAAGCCTGAGTTCAACGTCAGAAAAGTCGAAGGTACCCTGCCTCCCAACGTACTTGTGATTCATCAATCCAAATACAAGTGTGGGATGAAGAACCGTCATCCTGAACAGCAAAGCTCCCTGCTAAACCTCTCTTCGACGACCCCGACAGATCAGGAGTCCATGAACACTGGCACACTCGCTTCCCTGCTAGGGAGGACCAGGAGATCCAAAGGGAAGAACAAACACAGCAAGAGGGCTCTGCTTGTGTGCCAGTGATCTCAGTGCAAGTACCGACCCACACGTAGGGGTGCACACACACACACACACACACACACACACACATAACTACACCCAGAAGCGCGCACGCAAACACACACACACACACACACACAAACACGAACACCGTCAATCCTACATAAACTAATGAGGAGCCCAAGTTTCTGTCTCTACAACAGGGACAACTGGATAGTGATGGCTACATCTCAGGATGAGCCCGCATATGGGAAACATCGAGTTTTGGGGTCGTGAGTCTTCCGAACCTCTGGAGGGACTGTCTGAGTGTTTGTGTTCATGATAGATGACATTCAGTGTGTATTTCTGAATATGACCTACCGACGTGTAGGTTTGCGTGTGAGGTTATTGCAGGGGACTCGGTTTCGTATTTTCTCTTGGGGTGTGTTTCATTCGTCAGTTGTTGGTCGGCATGAGAAGGTGAAATTTGGCTCATGTGGGACATCCGTGGATCATTCTCGCCACCTTGAATAGTGGAAACTGGAATGCATTTGGAAGATAAGAACGGTGCTCTTCTTTCTTACCCGGGCTCGCCGTTTTTACATTGGTTCCTGAATGGACCTCAGGCGCCCTGGGACTTGTGCTCTTGCTGGAACCCACATAACGCCGGAAACAGACAGACCGACTTGCCTGTTTCACGGTGCCCACTTCCCATGAGTCGAAACGGAAAATTTTCCCACTGGCATGTAAGTCATCTGGAACGAAGCTGTATTGATAATAAAGGAAAGCAAACACAGGAGTGTGTGTATTCAACTGAAATAAATTCAGAAAGCCCTGAACTAAATCTCATTTGGTGTGTTTAAAAATGGCATTTGGGGAATTTCTGGGTCATTCGTCCAGCTGCGAAAGCTGCGTCTCTGAAGCACAGTCCCTGTCCTGCAGTCAGACTTATTTATCCGACGTGGTGTTTCCGTGGAAATGATTGTGGGAAATGGCCCCTTCCTTTTCTCTATTTGCTGATTAGATTTCATGGTCCCTTTCTCGTCAGGTACAGGGATCAAAGTTGACCAACCCCAGAGGAAAGCTGCCCAGGGCACAACTCAGGGCTCCGTAGAACCACAGAATCTTGGGCGCAGCCCTGCTCAAGCACCCAAATGTGCATACGAACAGGGTCTCCGTGTGACGTGTGTGAAAACTACGGTGTGATGAGCATGACTGGCAGACAGCTTATCGATTGGGCTCCCCTCAAAATCGGTTATGAGCGTTAAAGCACACCGATGCCCAGGTCCCGGCTGCAGGAATAAGACCCTCCAGGGTCTTGTGTGAAGCCTCGGCATCTGCATTGCTCATGCTTCTGGGGATCATTCTCCTGAAAATGGTGGCTCCTTTCTCCCTGTGGAGCATCTTTCTAAGCAGTGCTCTTTTCTTCCCCCAGGACACTTTACATCCGGCACAGGAAGCCTTCTGATGGAGCACACCTGGCCCATGAAAAGACAAGGGAAAGAAACGGGGCCAAAGGTCACAGTCCACTCATTCCATCATCCTCCTTAAAATCATCCTAATTTCATGGGCCCTGAAGCCAGGGCTGTTTCTTTACACCTAGAGGCCTTGGCGCCGGGCCTCAATTCTGCCCTGTTCCTTACTGTCTAAGACATGTTGGGAAAATCCCTAGAGCCAGGATCTTCATTCCTGGTAAGCCAGACAGCCGGAAGACACACCCAAATTCTGTCCCTCTTACTTCAGGGAACATGTCCACTTTCGTCAGCATTACAATTTTGGCACCAAATGTGCGAACTGCAATTCCACCATACAATGCATAACTGGAAATGGAGGCAACATCTCCGATCCTGAACAATCGATGCGAGAATCCAGGATATACAAGGCTTATTTTTGCCTTTTCCCACTGAAACAAGGGCCAGTATTAAAAATGGTATGCTATCCTCTGTTTCACTCCCTGCTTTTAAACGTCTCCGATGTTTCTTCTTGAGACAGGGCCTCACTTCCGTCACCCGGGCTTTTCTACGGTATAATTTTCCTTGTTTGCTTTTGTCAAAATTAGAACTTTTTATTTCATCTCTATGAAACCTTGATCCATTATCACATGCGTATGGAAATATTATCACACATGCTGTGAGATACGTTCTTTTTATTTTCATCAATTCTTTAATAAACAAAAGGTTATAGCTGCGATACCTTCTGATTTCTCAAGTTTTTTGTTTCATGTTTTCTTAAACTGCCGTGGCACGTCCGAAACCACTCACTATACAATGTCAGGACCGTCTCTCTTTTCTGGCAAACATAAATTTGGGGATTGTCATCAATTAGTCTCTCGGTGATTGCATGATTTCCCCAAAGTCTTTCACAGTCTACTTTGTGCACTGAGTATCTCTTCAAACTTCAGTGCATGTTTCTACCATTTGATGCTTTATTATTTGGCAATCTAGCTTCCACAAGAGCATTTCATGCAAAGACTTGTCTTGTTCTCCACTGGCAGCTAATTTCACTCGGATAGAGAATCGATAGGCTCAACGTGGAAAGGTTATCGCTGGAAGGTCTGTTAGATTCCACGGATCTCTCCTTTCTCATTAGGGAAGAAAATACGCTGTGCTAAATATTATACTTCATTGACTATTCTCAGGTCAGAAAGCGCACTTCCGACTTCTTGTCCTTCCGTCGCTGAGAGGATGATGGCAGCTGCCAAAAGTACATACTTGGAAGTTCATCCCAGCACAAACACACACACACACACACGCCCCCCCCCACACACAAACACACTCACACACACACTCACACTGTTTCCCAGGTAAAGATTTCTTCCCTGCCATTGCTTTACCTAAAATAAGGCAACTGTGTGGCCACTGTCCCAACCCGGTTACACTCATATTATATGTGCCTATCATCCTGAGGTGTAATTTGATTCAGGTGTTCTGGAAGTCATGATGTGGGCTGTGTCTGTTGAATTCCCAGCGATGCAAGGGGACACACCCTGTGACTCATTCCTGAATTGAGTGCTGATATTTGATTGGTTTATCGCGCACCTGAGGAGTGGGTGGGGTGTTCGCGGTTGGTGGGGGTGAGTTATAGAAGGGCTGATGCGGCCAGAGAGCTCGTCATTTGAAGACTCTCTCGGAAGACATAGCGTCTTTCTGCAATCTGCGGTCCCAGTAGAAAAACCTTGTGATCCTTGTTCCAGTCGACATGGAGGACGACTCACTCTACTTGGGAGGTGAGTGGCAGTTCAACCACTTTTCAAAACTCACATCTTCTCGGCCAGATGCAGCTTTTGCTGAAATCCAGCGGACTTCTCTCCCTGAGATGTCACCACTCTCATCTGAGACCCGTGTCGACCTCTGTGATGATTTGGCTCCTGTGGCAAGACAGCTTGCTCCCAGGGAGAAGCTTCCTCTGAGTAGCAGGAGACCTGCTGCGGTGGGGGCTGGGCTCCAGAATATGGGAAATACCTGCTACGTGAACGCTTCCCTGCAGTGCCTGACGTACACACCGCCCCTTGCCAACTACATGCTGTCCCGGGAGCACTCTCCAACGTGTCATCGTCACAAGGGCTGCATGCTCTGTACTATGCAAGCTCACATCACACGGCCCCTCCACATTCCTGGCCGTGTCATCCAGCCCTCACAGGCATTGGCTGCTGACTTCCATAGAGGCAAGCAGGAAGATGCCCATGAATTTCTCATGTTCACTGTGGATGCCATGAAAAAGGCATGCCTTCCCGGGCACAAGCAGGTAGATCATCACTCTAAGGACACCACCCTCATCCACCAAATATTTGGAGGCTACTGGAGATCTCAAATCAAGTGTCTCCACTGCCACGGCATTTCAGACACTTTTGACCCTTACCTGGACATCGCCCTGGATATCCAGGCAGCTCAGAGTGTCAAGCAAGCTTTGGAACAGTTGGTGAAGCCCGAAGAACTCAATGGAGAGAATGCCTATCATTGTGGTCTTTGTCTCCAGAGGGCGCCGGCCTCCAAGACGTTAACTTTACACACTTCTGCCAAGGTCCTCATCCTTGTATTGAAGAGATTCTCTGATGTCACAGGCAACAAACTTGCCAAGAATGTGCACTATCCTGAGTGCCTTGACATGCAGCCATACATGTCTCAGCAGAACACAGGACCCCTTGTCTATGTCCTCTATGCTGTGCTGGTCCACGCTGGGTGGAGTTGTCACAACGGACATTACTTCTCTTATGTCAAAGCTCAAGAAGGCCAGTGGTATAAAATGGATGAAGCCGAGGTCACCGCCTCTAGTATCACTTCTGTCCTGAGTCAACAGGCCTATGTCCTCTTTTACATCCAGAAGAGTGAATGGGAAAGACACAGTGAGAGTGTGTCAAGAGGCAGGGAACCAAGAACCCTTGGCGCTGAAGACACACACAGGCGAGCAACGCAAGGAGAGCTCAAGAGAGACCACCCCTGCCTCCAGGCACCCGAGTTGGACGAGCACTTGGTGGAAAGAGCCACTCAGGAAAGCACCTTAGACCACTGGAAATTCCTTCAAGAGCAAAACAAAACGAAGCCTGAGTTCAACGTCAGAAAAGTCGAAGGTACCCTGCCTCCCAACGTACTTGTGATTCATCAATCCAAATACAAGTGTGGGATGAAGAACCGTCATCCTGAACAGCAAAGCTCCCTGCTAAACCTCTCTTCGACGACCCCGACAGATCAGGAGTCCATGAACACTGGCACACTCGCTTCCCTGCAAGGGAGGACCAGGAGATCCAAAGGGAAGAACAAACACAGCAAGAGGGCTCTGCTTGTGTGCCAGTGATCTCAGTGCAAGTACCGACCCACACGTAGGGGTGCACACACACACACACACACACACACATAACTACACCCAGAAGCGCGCACGCAAACACACACACACACACACAAACACGAACACCGTCAAACCTACATAAACTAATGAGGAGCCCAAGTTTCTGTCTCTACAACAGGGACAACTGGATAGTGATGGCTACATCTCAGGATGAGCCCGCATATGGGAAACATCGAGTTTTGGGGTCGTGAGTCTTCCGAACCTCTGGAGGGACTGTCTGAGTGTTTGTGTTCATGACAGATGACATTCAGTGTGTATTTCTGAATATGACCTACCGACGTGTAGGTTTGCGTGTGAGGTTATTGCAGGGGACTCGGTTTCGTATTTTCTCTTGGGGTGTGTTTCATTCGTCAGTTGTTGGTCGGCATGAGAAGGTGAAATTTGGCTCATGTGGGACATCCGTGGATCATTCTCGCCACCTTGAATAGTGGAAACTGGAATGCATTTGGAAGATAAGAACGGTGCTCTTCTTTCTTACCGGGGCTCGCCGTTTTCACATTGGTTCCTGAATGGACCTCAGGCGCCCTGGGACTTGTGCTCTTGCTGGAACCCACATAACGCCGGAAACAGACAGACCGACTTGCCTGTTTCACGGTGCCCACTTCCCATGAGTCGAAACGGAAAATTTTCCCACTGGCATGTAAGTCATCTGGAACGAAGCTGTATTGATAATAAAGGAAAGCAAACACAGGAGTGTGTGTATTCAACTGAAATAAATTCAGAAAGCCCTGAACTAAATCTCATTTGGTGTGTTTAAAAATGGCATTTGGGGAATTTCTGGGTCATTCGTCCAGCTGCGAAAGCTGCGTCTCTGAAGCACAGTCCCTGTCCTGCAGTCAGACTTATTTATCCGACGTGGTGTTTCCGTGGAAATGATTGTGGGAAATCGCCCCTTCCTTTTCTCTATTTGCTGATTAGATTTCATGGTCCCTTTCTCGTCAGGTACAGGGATCAAAGTTGACCAACCCCAGAGGAAAGCTGCCCAGGGCACAACTCAGGGCTCCGTAGAACCACAGAATCTTGGGCGCAGCCCTGCTCAAGCACCCAAATGTGCATACGAACAGGGTCTCCGTGTGACGTGTGTGAAAACTACGGTGTGATGAGCATGACTGGCAGACAGCTTATCGATTGGGCTCCCCTCAAAATCGGTTATGAGCGTTAAAGCACACCGATGCCCAGGTCCCGGCTGCAGGAATAAGACCCTCCAGGGTCTTGTGTGAAGCCTCGGCATCTGCATTGCTCATGCTTCTGGGGATCATTCTCCTGAAAATGGTGGCTCCTTTCTCCCTGTGGAGCATCTTTCTAAGCAGTGCTCTTTTCTTCCCCCAGGACACTTTACATCCGGCACAGGAAGCCTTCTGATGGAGCACACCTGGCCCATGAAAAGACAAGGGAAAGAAACGGGGCCAAAGGTCACAGTCCTCTCATTCCATCATCCTCCTTAAAATCATCCTAATTTCATGGGCCCTGAAGCCAGGGCTGTTTCTTTACACCTAGAGGCCTTGGCGCCGGGCCTCAATTCTGCCCTGTTCCTTACTGTCTAAGACATGTTGGGAAAATCCCTAGAGCCAGGATCTTCATTCCTGGTAAGCCAGACAGCCGGAAGACACACCCAATTTCTGTCCCTCTTACTTCAGGGAACATGTCCACTTTCGTCAGCATTACAATTTTGGCACCAAATGTGCGAACTGCAATTCCACCATACAATGCATAACTGGAAATGGAGGCAACATCTCCGATCCTGAACAATCGATGCGAGAATCCAGGATATACAAGGCTTATTTTTGCCTTTTCCCACTGAAACAAGGGCCAGTATTAAAAATGGTATGCTATCCTCTGTTTCACTCCCTGCTTTTAAACGTCTCCAATGTTTCTTCTTGAGACAGGGCCTCACTTCCGTCACCCGGGCTTTTCTACGGTATAATTTTCCTTGTTTGCTTTTGTCAAAATTAGAACTTTTTATTTCATCTCTATGAAACGTTGATCCATTATCACATACGTATGGAAATATTATCACACATGCTGTGAGATACGTTCTTTTTATTTTCATCAATTCTTTAATAAACAAAAGGTTATAGCTGGGATACCTTCTGATTTCTCAAGTTTTTTGTTTCATGTTTTCTTAAACTGCCGTGGCACGTCCGAAACCACTCACTATACAATGTCAGGACCGTCTCTCTTTTCTGGCAAACATAAATTTGGGGATTGTCATCAATTAGTCTCTCGGTGATTGCATGATTTCCCCAAAGTCTTTCACAGTCTACTTTGTGCACTGAGTATCTCTTCAAACTTCAGTGCATGTTTCTACCATTTGATGCTTTATTATTTGGCAATCTAGCTTCCACAAGAGCATTTCATGCAAAGACTTGTCTTGTTCTCCACTGGCAGCTAATTTCACTCGGATAGAGAATCGATAGGCTCAACGTGGAAAGGTTATCGCTGGAAGGTCTGTTAGATTCCACGGATCTCTCCTTTCTCATTAGGGAAGAAAATACGCTGTGCTAAATATTATACTTCATTGACTATTCTCAGGTCAGAAAGCGCACTTCCGACTTCTTGTCCTTCCGTCGCTGAGAGGATGATGGCAGCTGCCAAAAGTACATACTTGGAAGTTCATCCCAGCACAAACACACACACACACACACGCCCCCCCCCCACACACACAAACACACTCACACACACACTCACACTGTTTCCCAGGTAAAGATTTCTTCCCTGCCATTGCTTTACCTAAAATAAGGCAACTGTGTGGCCACTGTCCCAACCCGGTTACACTCATATTATATGTGCCTATCATCCTGAGGAGTAATTTGATTCAGGTGTTCGGGAAGTCATGATGTGGGCTGTGTCTGTTGAATTCCCAGCGATGCAAGGGGACACACCCTGTGACTCATTCCTGAATTGAGTGCTGATATTTGGTTGGTTTATCGCGCACCTGAGGAGTGGGTGGGGTGTTCGCGGTTGGTGGGGGTGAGTTATAGAAGGGCTGATGCGGCCAGAGAGCTCGTCATTTGAAGACTCTCTCGGAAGAGATAGCGTCTTTCTGCAACCTGCGGTCCCAGCAGAAAAACCTTGTGATCCTTGTTCCAGTCGACATGGAGGACGACTCACTCTACTTGGGAGGTGAGTGGCAGTTCAACCACTTTTCAAAACTCACATCTTCTCGGCCAGATGCAGCTTTTGCTGAAATCCAGCGGACTTCTCTCCCTGAGAAGTCACCACTCTCATCTGAGACCCGTGTCGACCTCTGTGATGATTTGGCTCCTGTGGCAAGACAGCTTGCTCCCAGGGAGAAGCTTCCTCTGAGTAGCAGGAGACCTGCTGCGGTGGGGGCTGGGCTCCAGAATATGGGAAATACCTGCTACGTGAACGCTTCCCTGCAGTGCCTGACGTACACACCGCCCCTTGCCAACTACATGCTGTCCCGGGAGCACTCTCCAACGTGTCATCGTCACAAGGGCTGCATGCTCTGTACTATGCAAGCTCACATCACACGGGCCCTCCACATTCCTGGCCGTGTCATCCAGCCCTCACAGGCATTGGCTGCTGACTTCCATAGAGGCAAGCAGGAAGATGCCCATGAATTTCTCATGTTCACTGTGGATGCCATGAAAAAGGCATGCCTTCCCGGGCACAAGCAGGTAGATCATCACTCTAAGGACACCACCCTCATCCACCAAATATTTGGAGGCTACTGGAGATCTCAAATCAAGTGTCTCCACTGCCACGGCATTTCAGACACTTTTGACCCTTACCTGGACAGCGCCCTGGATATCCAGGCAGCTCAGAGTGTCAAGCAAGCTTTGGAACAGTTGGTGAAGCCCGAAGAACTCAATGGAGAGAATGCCTATCATTGTGGTCTTTGTCTCCAGAGGGCGCCGGCCTCCAAGACGTTAACTTTACACACTTCTGCCAAGGTCCTCATCCTTGTATTGAAGAGATTCTCCGATGTCACAGGCAACAAACTTGCCAAGAATGTGCACTATCCTGAGTGCCTTGACATGCAGCCATACATGTCTCAGCAGAACACAGGACCCCTTGTCTATGTCCTCTATGCTGTGCTGGTCCACGCTGGGTGGAGTTGCCACAACGGACATTACTTCTCTTATGTCAAAGCTCAAGAAGGCCAGTGGTATAAAATGGATGATGCCGAGGTCACCGCCTCTAGCATCACTTCTGTCCTGAGTCAACAGGCCTATGTCCTCTTTTACAGCCAGAAGAGTGAATGGGAAAGACACAGTGAGAGTGTGTCAAGAGGCAGGGAACCAAGAGCCCTTGGCGCTGAAGACACACACAGGCGAGCAACGCAAGGAGAGCTCAAGAGAGACCACCCCTGCCTCCAGGCACCCGAGTTGGACGAGCACTTGGTGGAAAGAGCCACTCAGGAAAGCACCTTAGACCACTGGAAATTCCTTCAAGAGCAAAACAAAACGAAGCCTGAGTTCAACGTCAGAAAAGTCGAAGGTACCCTGCCTCCCAACGTACTTGTGATTCATCAATCCAAATACAAGTGTGGGATGAAGAACCGTCATCCTGAACAGCAAAGCTCCCTGCTAAACCTCTCTTCGACGACCCCGACAGATCAGGAGTCCATGAACACTGGCACACTCGCTTCCCTGCAAGGGAGGACCAGGAGATCCAAAGGGAAGAACAAACACAGCAAGAGGGCTCTGCTTGTGTGCCAGTGATCTCAGTGCAAGTACCGACCCACACGTAGGGGTGCACACACACACACATAACTACACCCAGAAGCGCGCACGCAAACACACACACACACACACACAAACACGAACACCGTCAATCCTACATAAACTAATGAGGAGCCCAAGTTTCTGTCTCTACAACAGGGACACCTGGATAGTGATGGCTACATCTCAGGATGAGCCCGCATATGGGAAACGTCGAGTTTTGGGGTCGTGAGTCTTCCGAACCTCTGGAGGGACTGTCTGAGTGTTTGTGTTCATGATAGATGACATTCAGTGTGTATTTCTGAATATGACCTACCGACGTGTAGGTTTGCGTGTGAGGTTATTGCAGGGGACTCTGTTTCGTATTTTCTCTTGGGGTGTGTTTCATTCGTCAGTTGTTGGTCGGCATGAGAAGGTGAAATTTGGCTCATGTGGGACATCCGTGGATCATTTTCGCCACCTTGAATAGTGGAAACTGGAATGCATTTGGAAGATAAGAACGGTGCTCTTCTTTCTTACCGGGGCTCGCTGTTTTTACATTGGTTCCTGAATGGACCTCAGGCGCCCTGGGACTTGTGCTCTTGCTGGAACCCACATAACGCCGGAAACAGACAGACCGACTTGCCTGTTTCACGGTGCCCACTTCCCATGAGTCGAAACGGAAAATTTTCCCACTGGCATGTAAGTCATCTGGAACGAAGCTGTATTGATAATAAAGGAAAGCAAACACAGGAGTGTGTGTATTCAACTGAAATAAATTCAGAAAGCCCTGAACTAAATCTCATTTGGTGTGTTTAAAAATGGCATTTGGGGAATTTCTGGGTCATTCGTCCAGCTGCGAAAGCTGCGTCTCTGAAGCACAGTCCCTGTCCTGCAGTCAGACTTATTTATCCGACGTGGTGTTTCCGTGGAAATGATTGTGGGAAATCGCCCCTTCCTTTTCTCTATTTGCTGATTAGATTTCATGGTCCCTTTCTCGTCAGGTACAGTGATCAAAGTTGACCAACCCCAGAGGAAAGCTGCCCAGGGCACAACTCAGGGCTCCGTAGAACCACAGAATCTTGGGCGCAGCCCTGCTCAAGCACCCAAATGTGCATACGAACAGGGTCTCCGTGTGACGTGTGTGAAAACTACGGTGTGATGAGCATGACTGGCAGACAGCTTATCGATTGGGCTCCCCTCAAAATCGGTTATGAGCGTTAAAGCACACCGATGCCCAGGTCCCGGCTGCAGGAATAAGACCCTCCAGGGTCTTGTGTGAAGCCTCGGCATCTGCATTGCTCATGCTTCTGGGGATCATTCTCCTGAAAATGGTGGCTCCTTTCTCCCTGTGGAGCATCTTTCTAAGCAGTGCTCTTTTCTTCCCCCAGGACACTTTACATCCGGCACAGGAAGCCTTCTGATGGAGCACACCTGGCCCATGAAAAGACAAGGGAAAGAAACGGGGCCAAAGGTCACAGTCCACTCATTCCATCATCCTCCTTAAAATCATCCTAATTTCATGGGCCCTGAAGCCAGGGCTGTTTCTTTACACCTAGAGGCCTTGGCGCCGGGCCTCAATTCTGCCCTGTTCCTTACAGTCTAAGACATGTTGGGAAAATCCCTAGAGCCAGGATCTTCATTCCTGGTAAGCCAGACAGCCGGAAGACACACCCAAATTCTGTCCCTCTTACTTCAGGGAACATGTCCACTTTCGTCAGCATTACAATTTTGGCACCAAATGTGCGAACTGCAATTCCACCATACAATGCATAACTGGAAATGGAGGCAACATCTCCGATCCTGAACAATCGATGCGAGAATCCAGGATATACAAGGCTTATTTTTGCCTTTTCCCACTGAAACAAGGGCCAGTATTAAAAATGGTATGCTATCCTCTGTTTCACTCCCTGCTTTTAAACGTCTCCAATGTTTCTTCTTGAGACAGGGCCTCACTTCCGTCACCCGGGCTTTTCTACGGTATAATTTTCCTTGTTTGCTTTTGTCAAAATTAGAACTTTTTATTTCATCTCTATGAAACGTTGATCCATTATCACATACGTATGGAAATATTATCACACATGCTGTGAGATACGTTCTTTTTATTTTCATCAATTCTTTAATAAACAAAAGGTTATAGCTGGGATACCTTCTGATTTCTCAAGTTTTTTGTTTCATGTTTTCTTAAACTGCCGTGGCACGTCCGAAACCACTCACTATACAATGTCAGGACCGTCTCTCTTTTCTGGCAAACATAAATTTGGGGATTGTCATCAATTAGTCTCTCGGTGATTGCATGATTTCCCCAAAGTCTTTCACAGTCTACTTTGTGCACTGAGTATCTCTTCAAACTTCAGTGCATGTTTCTACCATTTGATGCTTTATTATTTGGCAATCTAGCTTCCACAAGAGCATTTCATGCAAAGACTTGTCTTGTTCTCCACTGGCAGCTAATTTCACTCGGATAGAGAATCGATAGGCTCAACGTGGAAAGGTTATCGCTGGAAGGTCTGTTAGATTCCACGGATCTCTCCTTTCTCATTAGGGAAGAAAATACGCTGTGCTAAATATTATACTTCATTGACTATTCTCAGGTCAGAAAGCGCACTTCCGACTTCTTGTCCTTCCGTCGCTGAGAGGATGATGGCAGCTGCCAAAAGTACATACTTGGAAGTTCATCCCAGCACAAACACAAACACACACACACACTCACACACGCTCCCCCCACACACACACAAATACACTCACACACACACTCACACTGTTTCCCCAAACACACACACACACACACGCCCCCCCCCACACACACAAACACACTCACACACACACACTCACACTGTTTCCCAGGTAAAGATTTCTTCCCTGCCATTGCTTTACCTAAAATAAGGCAACTGTGTGGCCACTGTCCCAACCCGGTTACACTCATATTATATGTGCCTATCATCCTGAGGAGTAATTTGATTCAGGTGTTCTGGAAGTCATGATGTGGGCTGTGTCTGTTGAATTCCCAGCGATGCAAGGGGACACACCCTGTGACTCATTCCTGAATTGAGTGCTGATATTTGATTGGTTTATCGCGCACCTGAGGAGTGGGTGGGGTGTTCGCGGTTGGTGGGGGTGAGTTATAGAAGGGCTGATGCGGCCAGAGAGCTCGTCATTTGAAGACTCTCTCGGAAGACATAGCGTCTTTCTGCAACCTGCGGTCCCAGTAGAAAAACCTTGTGATCCTTGTTCCAGTCGACATGGAGGACGACTCACTCTACTTGGGAGGTGAGTGGCAGTTCAACCACTTTTCAAAACTCACATCTTCTCGGCCAGATGCAGCTTTTGCTGAAATCCAGCAGACTTCTCTCCCTGAGAAGTCACCACTCTCATCTGAGACCCGTGTCGACCTCTGTGATGATTTGGCTCCTGTGGCAAGACAGCTTGCTCCCAGGGAGAAGCTTCCTCTGAGTAGCAGGAGACCTGCTGCGGTGGGGGCTGGGCTCCAGAATATGGGAAATACCTGCTACGTGAACGCTTCCCTGCAGTGCCTGACGTACACACCGCCCCTTGCCAACTACATGCTGTCCCGGGAGCACTCTCCAACGTGTCATCGTCACAAGGGCTGCATGCTCTGTACTATGCAAGCTCACATCACACGGGCCCTCCACATTCCTGGCCGTGTCATCCAGCCCTCACAGGCATTGGCTGCTGACTTCCATAGAGGCAAGCAGGAAGATGCCCATGAATTTCTCATGTTCACTGTGGATGCCATGAAAAAGGCATGCCTTCCCGGGCACAAGCAGGTAGATCATCACTCTAAGGACACCACCCTCATCCACCAAATATTTGGAGGCTACTGGAGATCTCAAATCAAGTGTCTCCACTGCCACGGCATTTCAGACACTTTTGACCCTTACCTGGACAGCGCCCTGGATATCCAGGCAGCTCAGAGTGTCAAGCAAGCTTTGGAACAGTTGGTGAAGCCCGAAGAACTCAATGGAGAGAATGCCTATCATTGTGGTCTTTGTCTCCAGAGGGCGCCGGCCTCCAAGACGTTAACTTTACACACTTCTGCCAAGGTCCTCATCCTTGTATTGAAGAGATTCTCCGATGTCACAGGCAACAAACTTGCCAAGAATGTGCACTATCCTGAGTGCCTTGACATGCAGCCATACATGTCTCAGCAGAACACAGGACCCCTTGTCTATGTCCTCTATGCTGTGCTGGTCCACGCTGGGTGGAGTTGCCACAACGGACATTACTTCTCTTATGTCAAAGCTCAAGAAGGCCAGTGGTATAAAATGGATGATGCCGAGGTCACCGCCTCTAGCATCACTTCTGTCCTGAGTCAACAGGCCTATGTCCTCTTTTACAGCCAGAAGAGTGAATGGGAAAGACACAGTGAGAGTGTGTCAAGAGGCAGGGAACCAAGAGCCCTTGGCGCTGAAGACACACACAGGCGAGCAACGCAAGGAGAGCTCAAGAGAGACCACCCCTGCCTCCAGGCACCCGAGTTGGACGAGCACTTGGTGGAAAGAGCCACTCAGGAAAGCACCTTAGACCACTGGAAATTCCTTCAAGAGCAAAACAAAACGAAGCCTGAGTTCAACGTCAGAAAAGTCGAAGGTACCCTGCCTCCCAACGTACTTGTGATTCATCAATCCAAATACAAGTGTGGGATGAAGAACCGTCATCCTGAACAGCAAAGCTCCCTGCTAAACCTCTCTTCGACGACCCCGACAGATCAGGAGTCCATGAACACTGGCACACTCGCTTCCCTGCAAGGGAGGACCAGGAGATCCAAAGGGAAGAACAAACACAGCAAGAGGGCTCTGCTTGTGTGCCAGTGATCTCAGTGCAAGTACCGACCCACACGTAGGGGTGCACACACACACACATAACTACACCCAGAAGCGCGCACGCAAACACACACACACACACACACAAACACGAACACCGTCAATCCTACATAAACTAATGAGGAGCCCAAGTTTCTGTCTCTACAACAGGGACACCTGGATAGTGATGGCTACATCTCAGGATGAGCCCGCATATGGGAAACGTCGAGTTTTGGGGTCGTGAGTCTTCCGAACCTCTGGAGGGACTGTCTGAGTGTTTGTGTTCATGATAGATGACATTCAGTGTGTATTTCTGAATATGACCTACCGACGTGTAGGTTTGCGTGTGAGGTTATTGCAGGGGACTCTGTTTCGTATTTTCTCTTGGGGTGTGTTTCATTCGTCAGTTGTTGGTCGGCATGAGAAGGTGAAATTTGGCTCATGTGGGACATCCGTGGATCATTTTCGCCACCTTGAATAGTGGAAACTGGAATGCATTTGGAAGATAAGAACGGTGCTCTTCTTTCTTACCGGGGCTCGCTGTTTTTACATTGGTTCCTGAATGGACCTCAGGCGCCCTGGGACTTGTGCTCTTGCTGGAACCCACATAACGCCGGAAACAGACAGACCGACTTGCCTGTTTCACGGTGCCCACTTCCCATGAGTCGAAACGGAAAATTTTCCCACTGGCATGTAAGTCATCTGGAACGAAGCTGTATTGATAATAAAGGAAAGCAAACACAGGAGTGTGTGTATTCAACTGAAATAAATTCAGAAAGCCCTGAACTAAATCTCATTTGGTGTGTTTAAAAATGGCATTTGGGGAATTTCTGGGTCATTCGTCCAGCTGCGAAAGCTGCGTCTCTGAAGCACAGTCCCTGTCCTGCAGTCAGACTTATTTATCCGACGTGGTGTTTCCGTGGAAATGATTGTGGGAAATCGCCCCTTCCTTTTCTCTATTTGCTGATTAGATTTCATGGTCCCTTTCTCGTCAGGTACAGTGATCAAAGTTGACCAACCCCAGAGGAAAGCTGCCCAGGGCACAACTCAGGGCTCCGTAGAACCACAGAATCTTGGGCGCAGCCCTGCTCAAGCACCCAAATGTGCATACGAACAGGGTCTCCGTGTGACGTGTGTGAAAACTACGGTGTGATGAGCATGACTGGCAGACAGCTTATCGATTGGGCTCCCCTC
This sequence comes from Pan paniscus, assembly GCF_029289425.2. Taxonomy (NCBI): domain Eukaryota; kingdom Metazoa; phylum Chordata; class Mammalia; order Primates; family Hominidae; genus Pan; species Pan paniscus. Next base: position 22,545,446 of record NC_073256.2, read on the forward strand.
AAAATCGGTTATGAGCGTTAAAGCACACCGATGCCCAGGTCCCGGCTGCAGGAATAAGACCCTCCAGGGTCTTGTGTGAAGCCTCGGCATCTGCATTGCTCATGCTTCTGGGGATCATTCTCCTGAAAATGGTGGCTCCTTTCTCCCTGTGGAGCATCTTTCTAAGCAGTGCTCTTTTCTTCCCCCAGGACACTTTACATCCGGCACAGGAAGCCTTCTGATGGAGCACACCTGGCCCATGAAAAGACAAGGGAAAGAAACGGGGCCAAAGGTCACAGTCCACTCATTCCATCATCCTCCTTAAAATCATCCTAATTTCATGGGCCCTGAAGCCAGGGCTGTTTCTTTACACCTAGAGGCCTTGGCGCCGGGCCTCAATTCTGCCCTGTTCCTTACAGTCTAAGACATGTTGGGAAAATCCCTAGAGCCAGGATCTTCATTCCTGGTAAGCCAGACAGCCGGAAGACACACCCAAATTCTGTCCCTCTTACTTCAGGGAACATGTCCACTTTCGTCAGCATTACAATTTTGGCACCAAATGTGCGAACTGCAATTCCACCATACAATGCATAACTGGAAATGGAGGCAACATCTCCGATCCTGAACAATCGATGCGAGAATCCAGGATATACAAGGCTTATTTTTGCCTTTTCCCACTGAAACAAGGGCCAGTATTAAAAATGGTATGCTATCCTCTGTTTCACTCCCTGCTTTTAAACGTCTCCAATGTTTCTTCTTGAGACAGGGCCTCACTTCCGTCACCCGGGCTTTTCTACGGTATAATTTTCCTTGTTTGCTTTTGTCAAAATTAGAACTTTTTATTTCATCTCTATGAAACGTTGATCCATTATCACATACGTATGGAAATATTATCACACATGCTGTGAGATACGTTCTTTTTATTTTCATCAATTCTTTAATAAACAAAAGGTTATAGCTGGGATACCTTCTGATTTCTCAAGTTTTTTGTTTCATGTTTTCTTAAACTGCCGTGGCACGTCCGAAACCACTCACTATACAATGTCAGGACCGTCTCTCTTTTCTGGCAAACATAAATTTGGGGATTGTCATCAATTAGTCTCTCGGTGATTGCATGATTTCCCCAAAGTCTTTCACAGTCTACTTTGTGCACTGAGTATCTCTTCAAACTTCAGTGCATGTTTCTACCATTTGATGCTTTATTATTTGGCAATCTAGCTTCCACAAGAGCATTTCATGCAAAGACTTGTCTTGTTCTCCACTGGCAGCTAATTTCACTCGGATAGAGAATCGATAGGCTCAACGTGGAAAGGTTATCGCTGGAAGGTCTGTTAGATTCCACGGATCTCTCCTTTCTCATTAGGGAAGAAAATACGCTGTGCTAAATATTATACTTCATTGACTATTCTCAGGTCAGAAAGCGCACTTCCGACTTCTTGTCCTTCCGTCGCTGAGAGGATGATGGCAGCTGCCAAAAGTACATACTTGGAAGTTCATCCCAGCACAAACACACACACACACACACGCCCCCCCCCCACACACACAAACACACTCACACACACACTCACACTGTTTCCCAGGTAAAGATTTCTTCCCTGCCATTGCTTTACCTAAAATAAGGCAACTGTGTGGCCACTGTCCCAACCCGGTTACACTCATATTATATGTGCCTATCATCCTGAGGAGTAATTTGATTCAGGTGTTCGGGAAGTCATGATGTGGGCTGTGTCTGTTGAATTCCCAGCGATGCAAGGGGACACACCCTGTGACTCATTCCTGAATTGAGTGCTGATATTTGGTTGGTTTATCGCGCACCTGAGGAGTGGGTGGGGTGTTCGCGGTTGGTGGGGGTGAGTTATAGAAGGGCTGATGCGGCCAGAGAGCTCGTCATTTGAAGACTCTCTCGGAAGAGATAGCGTCTTTCTGCAACCTGCGGTCCCAGCAGAAAAACCTTGTGATCCTTGTTCCAGTCGACATGGAGGACGACTCACTCTACTTGGGAGGTGAGTGGCAGTTCAACCACTTTTCAAAACTCACATCTTCTCGGCCAGATGCAGCTTTTGCTGAAATCCAGCGGACTTCTCTCCCTGAGAAGTCACCACTCTCATCTGAGACCCGTGTCGACCTCTGTGATGATTTGGCTCCTGTGGCAAGACAGCTTGCTCCCAGGGAGAAGCTTCCTCTGAGTAGCAGGAGACCTGCTGCGGTGGGGGCTGGGCTCCAGAATATGGGAAATACCTGCTACGTGAACGCTTCCCTGCAGTGCCTGACGTACACACCGCCCCTTGCCAACTACATGCTGTCCCGGGAGCACTCTCCAACGTGTCATCGTCACAAGGGCTGCATGCTCTGTACTATGCAAGCTCACATCACACGGGCCCTCCACATTCCTGGCCGTGTCATCCAGCCCTCACAGGCATTGGCTGCTGACTTCCATAGAGGCAAGCAGGAAGATGCCCATGAATTTCTCATGTTCACTGTGGATGCCATGAAAAAGGCATGCCTTCCCGGGCACAAGCAGGTAGATCATCACTCTAAGGACACCACCCTCATCCACCAAATATTTGGAGGCTACTGGAGATCTCAAATCAAGTGTCTCCACTGCCACGGCATTTCAGACACTTTTGACCCTTACCTGGACAGCGCCCTGGATATCCAGGCAGCTCAGAGTGTCAAGCAAGCTTTGGAACAGTTGGTGAAGCCCGAAGAACTCAATGGAGAGAATGCCTATCATTGTGGTCTTTGTCTCCAGAGGGCGCCGGCCTCCAAGACGTTAACTTTACACACTTCTGCCAAGGTCCTCATCCTTGTATTGAAGAGATTCTCCGATGTCACAGGCAACAAACTTGCCAAGAATGTGCACTATCCTGAGTGCCTTGACATGCAGCCATACATGTCTCAGCAGAACACAGGACCCCTTGTCTATGTCCTCTATGCTGTGCTGGTCCACGCTGGGTGGAGTTGCCACAACGGACATTACTTCTCTTATGTCAAAGCTCAAGAAGGCCAGTGGTATAAAATGGATGATGCCGAGGTCACCGCCTCTAGCATCACTTCTGTCCTGAGTCAACAGGCCTATGTCCTCTTTTACAGCCAGAAGAGTGAATGGGAAAGACACAGTGAGAGTGTGTCAAGAGGCAGGGAACCAAGAGCCCTTGGCGCTGAAGACACACACAGGCGAGCAACGCAAGGAGAGCTCAAGAGAGACCACCCCTGCCTCCAGGCACCCGAGTTGGACGAGCACTTGGTGGAAAGAGCCACTCAGGAAAGCACCTTAGACCACTGGAAATTCCTTCAAGAGCAAAACAAAACGAAGCCTGAGTTCAACGTCAGAAAAGTCGAAGGTACCCTGCCTCCCAACGTACTTGTGATTCATCAATCCAAATACAAGTGTGGGATGAAGAACCGTCATCCTGAACAGCAAAGCTCCCTGCTAAACCTCTCTTCGACGACCCCGACAGATCAGGAGTCCATGAACACTGGCACACTCGCTTCCCTGCAAGGGAGGACCAGGAGATCCAAAGGGAAGAACAAACACAGCAAGAGGGCTCTGCTTGTGTGCCAGTGATCTCAGTGCAAGTACCGACCCACACGTAGGGGTGCACACACACACACATAACTACACCCAGAAGCGCGCACGCAAACACACACACACACACACACAAACACGAACACCGTCAATCCTACATAAACTAATGAGGAGCCCAAGTTTCTGTCTCTACAACAGGGACACCTGGATAGTGATGGCTACATCTCAGGATGAGCCCGCATATGGGAAACGTCGAGTTTTGGGGTCGTGAGTCTTCCGAACCTCTGGAGGGACTGTCTGAGTGTTTGTGTTCATGATAGATGACATTCAGTGTGTATTTCTGAATATGACCTACCGACGTGTAGGTTTGCGTGTGAGGTTATTGCAGGGGACTCTGTTTCGTATTTTCTCTTGGGGTGTGTTTCATTCGTCAGTTGTTGGTCGGCATGAGAAGGTGAAATTTGGCTCATGTGGGACATCCGTGGATCATTTTCGCCACCTTGAATAGTGGAAACTGGAATGCATTTGGAAGATAAGAACGGTGCTCTTCTTTCTTACCGGGGCTCGCTGTTTTTACATTGGTTCCTGAATGGACCTCAGGCGCCCTGGGACTTGTGCTCTTGCTGGAACCCACATAACGCCGGAAACAGACAGACCGACTTGCCTGTTTCACGGTGCCCACTTCCCATGAGTCGAAACGGAAAATTTTCCCACTGGCATGTAAGTCATCTGGAACGAAGCTGTATTGATAATAAAGGAAAGCAAACACAGGAGTGTGTGTATTCAACTGAAATAAATTCAGAAAGCCCTGAACTAAATCTCATTTGGTGTGTTTAAAAATGGCATTTGGGGAATTTCTGGGTCATTCGTCCAGCTGCGAAAGCTGCGTCTCTGAAGCACAGTCCCTGTCCTGCAGTCAGACTTATTTATCCGACGTGGTGTTTCCGTGGAAATGATTGTGGGAAATCGCCCCTTCCTTTTCTCTATTTGCTGATTAGATTTCATGGTCCCTTTCTCGTCAGGTACAGTGATCAAAGTTGACCAACCCCAGAGGAAAGCTGCCCAGGGCACAACTCAGGGCTCCGTAGAACCACAGAATCTTGGGCGCAGCCCTGCTCAAGCACCCAAATGTGCATACGAACAGGGTCTCCGTGTGACGTGTGTGAAAACTACGGTGTGATGAGCATGACTGGCAGACAGCTTATCGATTGGGCTCCCCTCAAAATCGGTTATGAGCGTTAAAGCACACCGATGCCCAGGTCCCGGCTGCAGGAATAAGACCCTCCAGGGTCTTGTGTGAAGCCTCGGCATCTGCATTGCTCATGCTTCTGGGGATCATTCTCCTGAAAATGGTGGCTCCTTTCTCCCTGTGGAGCATCTTTCTAAGCAGTGCTCTTTTCTTCCCCCAGGACACTTTACATCCGGCACAGGAAGCCTTCTGATGGAGCACACCTGGCCCATGAAAAGACAAGGGAAAGAAACGGGGCCAAAGGTCACAGTCCACTCATTCCATCATCCTCCTTAAAATCATCCTAATTTCATGGGCCCTGAAGCCAGGGCTGTTTCTTTACACCTAGAGGCCTTGGCGCCGGGCCTCAATTCTGCCCTGTTCCTTACAGTCTAAGACATGTTGGGAAAATCCCTAGAGCCAGGATCTTCATTCCTGGTAAGCCAGACAGCCGGAAGACACACCCAAATTCTGTCCCTCTTACTTCAGGGAACATGTCCACTTTCGTCAGCATTACAATTTTGGCACCAAATGTGCGAACTGCAATTCCACCATACAATGCATAACTGGAAATGGAGGCAACATCTCCGATCCTGAACAATCGATGCGAGAATCCAGGATATACAAGGCTTATTTTTGCCTTTTCCCACTGAAACAAGGGCCAGTATTAAAAATGGTATGCTATCCTCTGTTTCACTCCCTGCTTTTAAACGTCTCCAATGTTTCTTCTTGAGACAGGGCCTCACTTCCGTCACCCGGGCTTTTCTACGGTATAATTTTCCTTGTTTGCTTTTGTCAAAATTAGAACTTTTTATTTCATCTCTATGAAACGTTGATCCATTATCACATACGTATGGAAATATTATCACACATGCTGTGAGATACGTTCTTTTTATTTTCATCAATTCTTTAATAAACAAAAGGTTATAGCTGGGATACCTTCTGATTTCTCAAGTTTTTTGTTTCATGTTTTCTTAAACTGCCGTGGCACGTCCGAAACCACTCACTATACAATGTCAGGACCGTCTCTCTTTTCTGGCAAACATAAATTTGGGGATTGTCATCAATTAGTCTCTCGGTGATTGCATGATTTCCCCAAAGTCTTTCACAGTCTACTTTGTGCACTGAGTATCTCTTCAAACTTCAGTGCATGTTTCTACCATTTGATGCTTTATTATTTGGCAATCTAGCTTCCACAAGAGCATTTCATGCAAAGACTTGTCTTGTTCTCCACTGGCAGCTAATTTCACTCGGATAGAGAATCGATAGGCTCAACGTGGAAAGGTTATCGCTGGAAGGTCTGTTAGATTCCACGGATCTCTCCTTTCTCATTAGGGAAGAAAATACGCTGTGCTAAATATTATACTTCATTGACTATTCTCAGGTCAGAAAGCGCACTTCCGACTTCTTGTCCTTCCGTCGCTGAGAGGATGATGGCAGCTGCCAAAAGTACATACTTGGAAGTTCATCCCAGCACAAACACAAACACACACACACACTCACACACGCTCCCCCCACACACACACAAATACACTCACACACACACTCACACTGTTTCCCCAAACACACACACACACACACGCCCCCCCCCACACACACAAACACACTCACACACACACACTCACACTGTTTCCCAGGTAAAGATTTCTTCCCTGCCATTGCTTTACCTAAAATAAGGCAACTGTGTGGCCACTGTCCCAACCCGGTTACACTCATATTATATGTGCCTATCATCCTGAGGAGTAATTTGATTCAGGTGTTCTGGAAGTCATGATGTGGGCTGTGTCTGTTGAATTCCCAGCGATGCAAGGGGACACACCCTGTGACTCATTCCTGAATTGAGTGCTGATATTTGATTGGTTTATCGCGCACCTGAGGAGTGGGTGGGGTGTTCGCGGTTGGTGGGGGTGAGTTATAGAAGGGCTGATGCGGCCAGAGAGCTCGTCATTTGAAGACTCTCTCGGAAGACATAGCGTCTTTCTGCAACCTGCGGTCCCAGTAGAAAAACCTTGTGATCCTTGTTCCAGTCGACATGGAGGACGACTCACTCTACTTGGGAGGTGAGTGGCAGTTCAACCACTTTTCAAAACTCACATCTTCTCGGCCAGATGCAGCTTTTGCTGAAATCCAGCAGACTTCTCTCCCTGAGAAGTCACCACTCTCATCTGAGACCCGTGTCGACCTCTGTGATGATTTGGCTCCTGTGGCAAGACAGCTTGCTCCCAGGGAGAAGCTTCCTCTGAGTAGCAGGAGACCTGCTGCGGTGGGGGCTGGGCTCCAGAATATGGGAAATACCTGCTACGTGAACGCTTCCCTGCAGTGCCTGACGTACACACCGCCCCTTGCCAACTACATGCTGTCCCGGGAGCACTCTCCAACGTGTCATCGTCACAAGGGCTGCATGCTCTGTACTATGCAAGCTCACATCACACGGGCCCTCCACATTCCTGGCCGTGTCATCCAGCCCTCACAGGCATTGGCTGCTGACTTCCATAGAGGCAAGCAGGAAGATGCCCATGAATTTCTCATGTTCACTGTGGATGCCATGAAAAAGGCATGCCTTCCCGGGCACAAGCAGGTAGATCATCACTCTAAGGACACCACCCTCATCCACCAAATATTTGGAGGCTACTGGAGATCTCAAATCAAGTGTCTCCACTGCCACGGCATTTCAGACACTTTTGACCCTTACCTGGACAGCGCCCTGGATATCCAGGCAGCTCAGAGTGTCAAGCAAGCTTTGGAACAGTTGGTGAAGCCCGAAGAACTCAATGGAGAGAATGCCTATCATTGTGGTCTTTGTCTCCAGAGGGCGCCGGCCTCCAAGACGTTAACTTTACACACTTCTGCCAAGGTCCTCATCCTTGTATTGAAGAGATTCTCCGATGTCACAGGCAACAAACTTGCCAAGAATGTGCACTATCCTGAGTGCCTTGACATGCAGCCATACATGTCTCAGCAGAACACAGGACCCCTTGTCTATGTCCTCTATGCTGTGCTGGTCCACGCTGGGTGGAGTTGCCACAACGGACATTACTTCTCTTATGTCAAAGCTCAAGAAGGCCAGTGGTATAAAATGGATGATGCCGAGGTCACCGCCTCTAGCATCACTTCTGTCCTGAGTCAACAGGCCTATGTCCTCTTTTACAGCCAGAAGAGTGAATGGGAAAGACACAGTGAGAGTGTGTCAAGAGGCAGGGAACCAAGAGCCCTTGGCGCTGAAGACACACACAGGCGAGCAACGCAAGGAGAGCTCAAGAGAGACCACCCCTGCCTCCAGGCACCCGAGTTGGACGAGCACTTGGTGGAAAGAGCCACTCAGGAAAGCACCTTAGACCACTGGAAATTCCTTCAAGAGCAAAACAAAACGAAGCCTGAGTTCAACGTCAGAAAAGTCGAAGGTACCCTGCCTCCCAACGTACTTGTGATTCATCAATCCAAATACAAGTGTGGGATGAAGAACCGTCATCCTGAACAGCAAAGCTCCCTGCTAAACCTCTCTTCGACGACCCCGACAGATCAGGAGTCCATGAACACTGGCACACTCGCTTCCCTGCAAGGGAGGACCAGGAGATCCAAAGGGAAGAACAAACACAGCAAGAGGGCTCTGCTTGTGTGCCAGTGATCTCAGTGCAAGTACCGACCCACACGTAGGGGTGCACACACACACACATAACTACACCCAGAAGCGCGCACGCAAACACACACACACACACACACAAACACGAACACCGTCAATCCTACATAAACTAATGAGGAGCCCAAGTTTCTGTCTCTACAACAGGGACACCTGGATAGTGATGGCTACATCTCAGGATGAGCCCGCATATGGGAAACGTCGAGTTTTGGGGTCGTGAGTCTTCCGAACCTCTGGAGGGACTGTCTGAGTGTTTGTGTTCATGATAGATGACATTCAGTGTGTATTTCTGAATATGACCTACCGACGTGTAGGTTTGCGTGTGAGGTTATTGCAGGGGACTCTGTTTCGTATTTTCTCTTGGGGTGTGTTTCATTCGTCAGTTGTTGGTCGGCATGAGAAGGTGAAATTTGGCTCATGTGGGACATCCGTGGATCATTTTCGCCACCTTGAATAGTGGAAACTGGAATGCATTTGGAAGATAAGAACGGTGCTCTTCTTTCTTACCGGGGCTCGCTGTTTTTACATTGGTTCCTGAATGGACCTCAGGCGCCCTGGGACTTGTGCTCTTGCTGGAACCCACATAACGCCGGAAACAGACAGACCGACTTGCCTGTTTCACGGTGCCCACTTCCCATGAGTCGAAACGGAAAATTTTCCCACTGGCATGTAAGTCATCTGGAACGAAGCTGTATTGATAATAAAGGAAAGCAAACACAGGAGTGTGTGTATTCAACTGAAATAAATTCAGAAAGCCCTGAACTAAATCTCATTTGGTGTGTTTAAAAATGGCATTTGGGGAATTTCTGGGTCATTCGTCCAGCTGCGAAAGCTGCGTCTCTGAAGCACAGTCCCTGTCCTGCAGTCAGACTTATTTATCCGACGTGGTGTTTCCGTGGAAATGATTGTGGGAAATCGCCCCTTCCTTTTCTCTATTTGCTGATTAGATTTCATGGTCCCTTTCTCGTCAGGTACAGTGATCAAAGTTGACCAACCCCAGAGGAAAGCTGCCCAGGGCACAACTCAGGGCTCCGTAGAACCACAGAATCTTGGGCGCAGCCCTGCTCAAGCACCCAAATGTGCATACGAACAGGGTCTCCGTGTGACGTGTGTGAAAACTACGGTGTGATGAGCATGACTGGCAGACAGCTTATCGATTGGGCTCCCCTCAAAATCGGTTATGAGCGTTAAAGCACACCGATGCCCAGGTCCCGGCTGCAGGAATAAGACCCTCCAGGGTCTTGTGTGAAGCCTCGGCATCTGCATTGCTCATGCTTCTGGGGATCATTCTCCTGAAAATGGTGGCTCCTTTCTCCCTGTGGAGCATCTTTCTAAGCAGTGCTCTTTTCTTCCCCCAGGACACTTTACATCCGGCACAGGAAGCCTTCTGATGGAGCACACCTGGCCCATGAAAAGACAAGGGAAAGAAACGGGGCCAAAGGTCACAGTCCACTCATTCCATCATCCTCCTTAAAATCATCCTAATTTCATGGGCCCTGAAGCCAGGGCTGTTTCTTTACACCTAGAGGCCTTGGCGCCGGGCCTCAATTCTGCCCTGTTCCTTACAGTCTAAGACATGTTGGGAAAATCCCTAGAGCCAGGATCTTCATTCCTGGTAAGCCAGACAGCCGGAAGACACACCCAAATTCTGTCCCTCTTACTTCAGGGAACATGTCCACTTTCGTCAGCATTACAATTTTGGCACCAAATGTGCGAACTGCAATTCCACCATACAATGCATAACTGGAAATGGAGGCAACATCTCCGATCCTGAACAATCGATGCGAGAATCCAGGATATACAAGGCTTATTTTTGCCTTTTCCCACTGAAACAAGGGCCAGTATTAAAAATGGTATGCTATCCTCTGTTTCACTCCCTGCTTTTAAACGTCTCCAATGTTTCTTCTTGAGACAGGGCCTCACTTCCGTCACCCGGGCTTTTCTACGGTATAATTTTCCTTGTTTGCTTTTGTCAAAATTAGAACTTTTTATTTCATCTCTATGAAACGTTGATCCATTATCACATACGTATGGAAATATTATCACACATGCTGTGAGATACGTTCTTTTTATTTTCATCAATTCTTTAATAAACAAAAGGTTATAGCTGGGATACCTTCTGATTTCTCAAGTTTTTTGTTTCATGTTTTCTTAAACTGCCGTGGCACGTCCGAAACCACTCACTATACAATGTCAGGACCGTCTCTCTTTTCTGGCAAACATAAATTTGGGGATTGTCATCAATTAGTCTCTCGGTGATTGCATGATTTCCCCAAAGTCTTTCACAGTCTACTTTGTGCACTGAGTATCTCTTCAAACTTCAGTGCATGTTTCTACCATTTGATGCTTTATTATTTGGCAATCTAGCTTCCACAAGAGCATTTCATGCAAAGACTTGTCTTGTTCTCCACTGGCAGCTAATTTCACTCGGATAGAGAATCGATAGGCTCAACGTGGAAAGGTTATCGCTGGAAGGTCTGTTAGATTCCACGGATCTCTCCTTTCTCATTAGGGAAGAAAATACGCTGTGCTAAATATTATACTTCATTGACTATTCTCAGGTCAGAAAGCGCACTTCCGACTTCTTGTCCTTCCGTCGCTGAGAGGATGATGGCAGCTGCCAAAAGTACATACTTGGAAGTTCATCCCAGCACAAACACAAACACACACACACACTCACACACGCTCCCCCCACACACACACAAATACACTCACACACACACTCACACTGTTTCCCCAAACACACACACACACACACGCCCCCCCCCACACACACAAACACACTCACACACACACACTCACACTGTTTCCCAGGTAAAGATTTCTTCCCTGCCATTGCTTTACCTAAAATAAGGCAACTGTGTGGCCACTGTCCCAACCCGGTTACACTCATATTATATGTGCCTATCATCCTGAGGAGTAATTTGATTCAGGTGTTCTGGAAGTCATGATGTGGGCTGTGTCTGTTGAATTCCCAGCGATGCAAGGGGACACACCCTGTGACTCATTCCTGAATTGAGTGCTGATATTTGATTGGTTTATCGCGCACCTGAGGAGTGGGTGGGGTGTTCGCGGTTGGTGGGGGTGAGTTATAGAAGGGCTGATGCGGCCAGAGAGCTCGTCATTTGAAGACTCTCTCGGAAGACATAGCGTCTTTCTGCAACCTGCGGTCCCAGTAGAAAAACCTTGTGATCCTTGTTCCAGTCGACATGGAGGACGACTCACTCTACTTGGGAGGTGAGTGGCAGTTCAACCACTTTTCAAAACTCACATCTTCTCGGCCAGATGCAGCTTTTGCTGAAATCCAGCAGACTTCTCTCCCTGAGAAGTCACCACTCTCATCTGAGACCCGTGTCGACCTCTGTGATGATTTGGCTCCTGTGGCAAGACAGCTTGCTCCCAGGGAGAAGCTTCCTCTGAGTAGCAGGAGACCTGCTGCGGTGGGGGCTGGGCTCCAGAATATGGGAAATACCTGCTACGTGAACGCTTCCCTGCAGTGCCTGACGTACACACCGCCCCTTGCCAACTACATGCTGTCCCGGGAGCACTCTCCAACGTGTCATCGTCACAAGGGCTGCATGCTCTGTACTATGCAAGCTCACATCACACGGGCCCTCCACATTCCTGGCCGTGTCATCCAGCCCTCACAGGCATTGGCTGCTGACTTCCATAGAGGCAAGCAGGAAGATGCCCATGAATTTCTCATGTTCACTGTGGATGCCATGAAAAAGGCATGCCTTCCCGGGCACAAGCAGGTAGATCATCACTCTAAGGACACCACCCTCATCCACCAAATATTTGGAGGCTACTGGAGATCTCAAATCAAGTGTCTCCACTGCCACGGCATTTCAGACACTTTTGACCCTTACCTGGACAGCGCCCTGGATATCCAGGCAGCTCAGAGTGTCAAGCAAGCTTTGGAACAGTTGGTGAAGCCCGAAGAACTCAATGGAGAGAATGCCTATCATTGTGGTCTTTGTCTCCAGAGGGCGCCGGCCTCCAAGACGTTAACTTTACACACTTCTGCCAAGGTCCTCATCCTTGTATTGAAGAGATTCTCCGATGTCACAGGCAACAAACTTGCCAAGAATGTGCACTATCCTGAGTGCCTTGACATGCAGCCATACATGTCTCAGCAGAACACAGGACCCCTTGTCTATGTCCTCTATGCTGTGCTGGTCCACGCTGGGTGGAGTTGCCACAACGGACATTACTTCTCTTATGTCAAAGCTCAAGAAGGCCAGTGGTATAAAATGGATGATGCCGAGGTCACCGCCTCTAGCATCACTTCTGTCCTGAGTCAACAGGCCTATGTCCTCTTTTACAGCCAGAAGAGTGAATGGGAAAGACACAGTGAGAGTGTGTCAAGAGGCAGGGAACCAAGAGCCCTTGGCGCTGAAGACACACACAGGCGAGCAACGCAAGGAGAGCTCAAGAGAGACCACCCCTGCCTCCAGGCACCCGAGTTGGACGAGCACTTGGTGGAAAGAGCCACTCAGGAAAGCACCTTAGACCACTGGAAATTCCTTCAAGAGCAAAACAAAACGAAGCCTGAGTTCAACGTCAGAAAAGTCGAAGGTACCCTGCCTCCCAACGTACTTGTGATTCATCAATCCAAATACAAGTGTGGGATGAAGAACCGTCATCCTGAACAGCAAAGCTCCCTGCTAAACCTCTCTTCGACGACCCCGACAGATCAGGAGTCCATGAACACTGGCACACTCGCTTCCCTGCAAGGGAGGACCAGGAGATCCAAAGGGAAGAACAAACACAGCAAGAGGGCTCTGCTTGTGTGCCAGTGATCTCAGTGCAAGTACCGACCCACACGTAGGGGTGCACACACACACACATAACTACACCCAGAAGCGCGCACGCAAACACACACACACACACACACAAACACGAACACCGTCAATCCTACATAAACTAATGAGGAGCCCAAGTTTCTGTCTCTACAACAGGGACACCTGGATAGTGATGGCTACATCTCAGGATGAGCCCGCATATGGGAAACGTCGAGTTTTGGGGTCGTGAGTCTTCCGAACCTCTGGAGGGACTGTCTGAGTGTTTGTGTTCATGATAGATGACATTCAGTGTGTATTTCTGAATATGACCTACCGACGTGTAGGTTTGCGTGTGAGGTTATTGCAGGGGACTCTGTTTCGTATTTTCTCTTGGGGTGTGTTTCATTCGTCAGTTGTTGGTCGGCATGAGAAGGTGAAATTTGGCTCATGTGGGACATCCGTGGATCATTTTCGCCACCTTGAATAGTGGAAACTGGAATGCATTTGGAAGATAAGAACGGTGCTCTTCTTTCTTACCGGGGCTCGCTGTTTTTACATTGGTTCCTGAATGGACCTCAGGCGCCCTGGGACTTGTGCTCTTGCTGGAACCCACATAACGCCGGAAACAGACAGACCGACTTGCCTGTTTCACGGTGCCCACTTCCCATGAGTCGAAACGGAAAATTTTCCCACTGGCATGTAAGTCATCTGGAACGAAGCTGTATTGATAATAAAGGAAAGCAAACACAGGAGTGTGTGTATTCAACTGAAATAAATTCAGAAAGCCCTGAACTAAATCTCATTTGGTGTGTTTAAAAATGGCATTTGGGGAATTTCTGGGTCATTCGTCCAGCTGCGAAAGCTGCGTCTCTGAAGCACAGTCCCTGTCCTGCAGTCAGACTTATTTATCCGACGTGGTGTTTCCGTGGAAATGATTGTGGGAAATCGCCCCTTCCTTTTCTCTATTTGCTGATTAGATTTCATGGTCCCTTTCTCGTCAGGTACAGTGATCAAAGTTGACCAACCCCAGAGGAAAGCTGCCCAGGGCACAACTCAGGGCTCCGTAGAACCACAGAATCTTGGGCGCAGCCCTGCTCAAGCACCCAAATGTGCATACGAACAGGGTCTCCGTGTGACGTGTGTGAAAACTACGGTGTGATGAGCATGACTGGCAGACAGCTTATCGATTGGGCTCCCCTCAAAATCGGTTATGAGCGTTAAAGCACACCGATGCCCAGGTCCCGGCTGCAGGAATAAGACCCTCCAGGGTCTTGTGTGAAGCCTCGGCATCTGCATTGCTCATGCTTCTGGGGATCATTCTCCTGAAAATGGTGGCTCCTTTCTCCCTGTGGAGCATCTTTCTAAGCAGTGCTCTTTTCTTCCCCCAGGACACTTTACATCCGGCACAGGAAGCCTTCTGATGGAGCACACCTGGCCCATGAAAAGACAAGGGAAAGAAACGGGGCCAAAGGTCACAGTCCACTCATTCCATCATCCTCCTTAAAATCATCCTAATTTCATGGGCCCTGAAGCCAGGGCTGTTTCTTTACACCTAGAGGCCTTGGCGCCGGGCCTCAATTCTGCCCTGTTCCTTACAGTCTAAGACATGTTGGGAAAATCCCTAGAGCCAGGATCTTCATTCCTGGTAAGCCAGACAGCCGGAAGACACACCCAAATTCTGTCCCTCTTACTTCAGGGAACATGTCCACTTTCGTCAGCATTACAATTTTGGCACCAAATGTGCGAACTGCAATTCCACCATACAATGCATAACTGGAAATGGAGGCAACATCTCCGATCCTGAACAATCGATGCGAGAATCCAGGATATACAAGGCTTATTTTTGCCTTTTCCCACTGAAACAAGGGCCAGTATTAAAAATGGTATGCTATCCTCTGTTTCACTCCCTGCTTTTAAACGTCTCCAATGTTTCTTCTTGAGACAGGGCCTCACTTCCGTCACCCGGGCTTTTCTACGGTATAATTTTCCTTGTTTGCTTTTGTCAAAATTAGAACTTTTTATTTCATCTCTATGAAACGTTGATCCATTATCACATACGTATGGAAATATTATCACACATGCTGTGAGATACGTTCTTTTTATTTTCATCAATTCTTTAATAAACAAAAGGTTATAGCTGGGATACCTTCTGATTTCTCAAGTTTTTTGTTTCATGTTTTCTTAAACTGCCGTGGCACGTCCGAAACCACTCACTATACAATGTCAGGACCGTCTCTCTTTTCTGGCAAACATAAATTTGGGGATTGTCATCAATTAGTCTCTCGGTGATTGCATGATTTCCCCAAAGTCTTTCACAGTCTACTTTGTGCACTGAGTATCTCTTCAAACTTCAGTGCATGTTTCTACCATTTGATGCTTTATTATTTGGCAATCTAGCTTCCACAAGAGCATTTCATGCAAAGACTTGTCTTGTTCTCCACTGGCAGCTAATTTCACTCGGATAGAGAATCGATAGGCTCAACGTGGAAAGGTTATCGCTGGAAGGTCTGTTAGATTCCACGGATCTCTCCTTTCTCATTAGGGAAGAAAATACGCTGTGCTAAATATTATACTTCATTGACTATTCTCAGGTCAGAAAGCGCACTTCCGACTTCTTGTCCTTCCGTCGCTGAGAGGATGATGGCAGCTGCCAAAAGTACATACTTGGAAGTTCATCCCAGCACAAACACAAACACACACACACACTCACACACGCTCCCCCCACACACACACAAATACACTCACACACACACTCACACTGTTTCCCCAAACACACACACACACACACGCCCCCCCCCCACACACACAAACACACTCACACACACACACTCACACTGTTTCCCAGGTAAAGATTTCTTCCCTGCCATTGCTTTACCTAAAATAAGGCAACTGTGTGGCCACTGTCCCAACCCGGTTACACTCATATTATATGTGCCTATCATCCTGAGGAGTAATTTGATTCAGGTGTTCTGGAAGTCATGATGTGGGCTGTGTCTGTTGAATTCCCAGCGATGCAAGGGGACACACCCTGTGACTCATTCCTGAATTGAGTGCTGATATTTGATTGGTTTATCGCGCACCTGAGGAGTGGGTGGGGTGTTCGCGGTTGGTGGGGGTGAGTTATAGAAGGGCTGATGCGGCCAGAGAGCTCGTCATTTGAAGACTCTCTCGGAAGACATAGCGTCTTTCTGCAACCTGCGGTCCCAGTAGAAAAACCTTGTGATCCTTGTTCCAGTCGACATGGAGGACGACTCACTCTACTTGGGAGGTGAGTGGCAGTTCAACCACTTTTCAAAACTCACATCTTCTCGGCCAGATGCAGCTTTTGCTGAAATCCAGCAGACTTCTCTCCCTGAGAAGTCACCACTCTCATCTGAGACCCGTGTCGACCTCTGTGATGATTTGGCTCCTGTGGCAAGACAGCTTGCTCCCAGGGAGAAGCTTCCTCTGAGTAGCAGGAGACCTGCTGCGGTGGGGGCTGGGCTCCAGAATATGGGAAATACCTGCTACGTGAACGCTTCCCTGCAGTGCCTGACGTACACACCGCCCCTTGCCAACTACATGCTGTCCCGGGAGCACTCTCCAACGTGTCATCGTCACAAGGGCTGCATGCTCTGTACTATGCAAGCTCACATCACACGGGCCCTCCACATTCCTGGCCGTGTCATCCAGCCCTCACAGGCATTGGCTGCTGACTTCCATAGAGGCAAGCAGGAAGATGCCCATGAATTTCTCATGTTCACTGTGGATGCCATGATAAAGGCATGCCTTCCCGGGCACAAGCAGGTAGATCATCACTCTAAGGACACCACCCTCATCCACCAAATATTTGGAGGCTACTGGAGATCTCAAATCAAGTGTCTCCACTGCCACGGCATTTCAGACACTTTTGACCCTTACCTGGACATCGCCCTGGATATCCAGGCAGCTCAGAGTGTCAAGCAAGCTTTGGAACAGTTGGTGAAGCCCGAAGAACTCAATGGAGAGAATGCCTATCATTGTGGTCTTTGTCTCCAGAGGGCGCCGGCCTCCAAGACGTTAACTTTACACACTTCTGCCAAGGTCCTCATCCTTGTATTGAAGAGATTCTCCGATGTCACAGGCAACAAACTTGCCAAGAATGTGCACTATCCTGAGTGCCTTGACATGCAGCCATACATGTCTCAGCAGAACACAGGACCCCTTGTCTATGTCCTCTATGCTGTGCTGGTCCACGCTGGGTGGAGTTGCCACAACGGACATTACTTCTCTTATGTCAAAGCTCAAGAAGGCCAGTGGTATAAAATGGATGATGCCGAGGTCACCGCCTCTAGCATCACTTCTGTCCTGAGTCAACAGGCCTATGTCCTCTTTTACAGCCAGAAGAGTGAATGGGAAAGACACAGTGAGAGTGTGTCAAGAGGCAGGGAACCAAGAGCCCTTGGCGCTGAAGACACACACAGGCGAGCAACGCAAGGAGAGCTCAAGAGAGACCACCCCTGCCTCCAGGCACCCGAGTTGGACGAGCACTTGGTGGAAAGAGCCACTCAGGAAAGCACCTTAGACCACTGGAAATTCCTTCAAGAGCAAAACAAAACGAAGCCTGAGTTCAACGTCAGAAAAGTCGAAGGTACCCTGCCTCCCAACGTACTTGTGATTCATCAATCCAAATACAAGTGTGGGATGAAGAACCGTCATCCTGAACAGCAAAGCTCCCTGCTAAACCTCTCTTCGACGACCCCGACAGATCAGGAGTCCATGAACACTGGCACACTCGCTTCCCTGCAAGGGAGGACCAGGAGATCCAAAGGGAAGAACAAACACAGCAAGAGGGCTCTGCTTGTGTGCCAGTGATCTCAGTGCAAGTACCGACCCACACGTAGGGGTGCACACACACACACACACACACACACATAACTACACCCAGAAGCGCGCACGCAAACACACACACACACACACAAACACGAACACCGTCAAACCTACATAAACTAATGAGGAGCCCAAGTTTCTGTCTCTACAACAGGGACAACTGGATAGTGATGGCTACATCTCAGGATGAGCCCGCATATGGGAAACATCGAGTTTTGGGGTCGTGAGTCTTCCGAACCTCTGGAGGGACTGTCTGAGTGTTTGTGTTCATGACAGATGACATTCAGTGTGTATTTCTGAATATGACCTACCGACGTGTAGGTTTGCGTGTGAGGTTATTGCAGGGGACTCGGTTTCGTATTTTCTCTTGGGGTGTGTTTCATTCGTCAGTTGTTGGTCGGCATGAGAAGGTGAAATTTGGCTCATGTGGGACATCCGTGGATCATTCTTGCCACCTTGAATAGTGGAAACTGGAATGCATTTGGAAGATAAGAACGGTGCTCTTCTTTCTTACCGGGGCTCGCCGTTTTTACATTGGTTCCTGAATGGACCTCAGGCGCCCTGGGACTTGTGCTCTTGCTGGAACCCACATAACGCCGGAAACAGACAGACCGACTTGCCTGTTTCACGGTGCCCACTTCCCATGAGTCGAAACGGAAAATTTTCCCACTGGCATGTAAGTCATCTGGAACGAAGCTGTATTGATAATAAAGGAAAGCAAACACAGGAGTGTGTGTATTCAACTGAAATAAATTCAGAAAGCCCTGAACTAAATCTCATTTGGTGTGTTTAAAAATGGCATTTGGGGAATTTCTGGGTCATTCGTCCAGCTGCGAAAGCTGCGTCTCTGAAGCACAGTCCCTGTCCTGCAGTCAGACTTATTTATCCGACGTGGTGTTTCCGTGGAAATGATTGTGGGAAATCGCCCCTTCCTTTTCTCTATTTGCTGATTAGATTTCATGGTCCCTTTCTCGTCAGGTACAGTGATCAAAGTTGACCAACCCCAGAGGAAAGCTGCCCAGGGCACAACTCAGGGCTCCGTAGAACCACAGAATCTTGGGCGCAGCCCTGCTCAAGCACCCAAATGTGCATACGAACAGGGTCTCCGTGTGACGTGTGTGAAAACTACGGTGTGATGAGCATGACTGGCAGACAGCTTATCGATTGGGCTCCCCTCAAAATCGGTTATGAGCGTTAAAGCACACCGATGCCCAGGTCCCGGCTGCAGGAATAAGACCCTCCAGGGTCTTGTGTGAAGCCTCGGCATCTGCATTGCTCATGCTTCTGGGGATCATTCTCCTGAAAATGGTGGCTCCTTTCTCCCTGTGGAGCATCTTTCTAAGCAGTGCTCTTTTCTTCCCCCAGGACACTTTACATCCGGCACAGGAAGCCTTCTGATGGAGCACACCTGGCCCATGAAAAGACAAGGGAAAGAAACGGGGCCAAAGGTCACAGTCCACTCATTCCATCATCCTCCTTAAAATCATCCTAATTTCATGGGCCCTGAAGCCAGGGCTGTTTCTTTACACCTAGAGGCCTTGGCGCCGGGCCTCAATTCTGCCCTGTTCCTTACTGTCTAAGACATGTTGGGAAAATCCCTAGAGCCAGGATCTTCATTCCTGGTAAGCCAGACAGCCGGAAGACACACCCAAATTCTGTCCCTCTTACTTCAGGGAACATGTCCACTTTCGTCAGCATTACAATTTTGGCACCAAATGTGCGAACTGCAATTCCACCATACAATGCATAACTGGAAATGGAGGCAACATCTCCGATCCTGAACAATCGATGCGAGAATCCAGGATATACAAGGCTTATTTTTGCCTTTTCCCACTGAAACAAGGGCCAGTATTAAAAATGGTATGCTATCCTCTGTTTCACTCCCTGCTTTTAAACGTCTCCAATGTTTCTTCTTGAGACAGGGCCTCACTTCCGTCACCCGGGCTTTTCTACGGTATAATTTTCCTTGTTTGCTTTTGTCAAAATTAGAACTTTTTATTTCATCTCTATGAAACGTTGATCCATTATCACATACGTATGGAAATATTATCACACATGCTGTGAGATACGTTCTTTTTATTTTCATCAATTCTTTAATAAACAAAAGGTTATAGCTGGGATACCTTCTGATTTCTCAAGTTTTTTGTTTCATGTTTTCTTAAACTGCCGTGGCACGTCCGAAACCACTCACTATACAATGTCAGGACCGTCTCTCTTTTCTGGCAAACATAAATTTGGGGATTGTCATCAATTAGTCTCTCGGTGATTGCATGATTTCCCCAAAGTCTTTCACAGTCTACTTTGTGCACTGAGTATCTCTTCAAACTTCAGTGCATGTTTCTACCATTTGATGCTTTATTATTTGGCAATCTAGCTTCCACAAGAGCATTTCATGCAAAGACTTGTCTTGTTCTCCACTGGCAGCTAATTTCACTCGGATAGAGAATCGATAGGCTCAACGTGGAAAGGTTATCGCTGGAAGGTCTGTTAGATTCCACGGATCTCTCCTTTCTCATTAGGGAAGAAAATACGCTGTGCTAAATATTATACTTCATTGACTATTCTCAGGTCAGAAAGCGCACTTCCGACTTCTTGTCCTTCCGTCGCTGAGAGGATGATGGCAGCTGCCAAAAGTACATACTTGGAAGTTCATCCCAGCACAAACACACACACACACACACGCCCCCCCCCACACACACAAACACACTCACACACACACACTCACACTGTTTCCCAGGTAAAGATTTCTTCCCTGCCATTGCTTTACCTAAAATAAGGCAACTGTGTGGCCACTGTCCCAACCCGGTTACACTCATATTATATGTGCCTATCATCCTGAGGAGTAATTTGATTCAGGTGTTCGGGAAGTCATGATGTGGGCTGTGTCTGTTGAATTCCCAGCGATGCAAGGGGACACACCCTGTGACTCATTCCTGAATTGAGTGCTGATATTTGGTTGGTTTATCGCGCACCTGAGGAGTGGGTGGGGTGTTCGCGGTTGGTGGGGGTGAGTTATAGAAGGGCTGATGCGGCCAGAGAGCTCGTCATTTGAAGACTCTCTCGGAAGAGATAGCGTCTTTCTGCAACCTGCGGTCCCAGCAGAAAAACCTTGTGATCCTTGTTCCAGTCGACATGGAGGACGACTCACTCTACTTGGGAGGTGAGTGGCAGTTCAACCACTTTTCAAAACTCACATCTTCTCGGCCAGATGCAGCTTTTGCTGAAATCCAGCGGACTTCTCTCCCTGAGAAGTCACCACTCTCATCTGAGACCCGTGTCGACCTCTGTGATGATTTGGCTCCTGTGGCAAGACAGCTTGCTCCCAGGGAGAAGCTTCCTCTGAGTAGCAGGAGACCTGCTGCGGTGGGGGCTGGGCTCCAGAATATGGGAAATACCTGCTACGTGAACGCTTCCCTGCAGTGCCTGACGTACACACCGCCCCTTGCCAACTACATGCTGTCCCGGGAGCACTCTCCAACGTGTCATCGTCACAAGGGCTGCATGCTCTGTACTATGCAAGCTCACATCACACGGGCCCTCCACATTCCTGGCCGTGTCATCCAGCCCTCACAGGCATTGGCTGCTGACTTCCATAGAGGCAAGCAGGAAGATGCCCATGAATTTCTCATGTTCACTGTGGATGCCATGAAAAAGGCATGCCTTCCCGGGCACAAGCAGGTAGATCATCACTCTAAGGACACCACCCTCATCCACCAAATATTTGGAGGCTACTGGAGATCTCAAATCAAGTGTCTCCACTGCCACGGCATTTCAGACACTTTTGACCCTTACCTGGACAGCGCCCTGGATATCCAGGCAGCTCAGAGTGTCAAGCAAGCTTTGGAACAGTTGGTGAAGCCCGAAGAACTCAATGGAGAGAATGCCTATCATTGTGGTCTTTGTCTCCAGAGGGCGCCGGCCTCCAAGACGTTAACTTTACACACTTCTGCCAAGGTCCTCATCCTTGTATTGAAGAGATTCTCCGATGTCACAGGCAACAAACTTGCCAAGAATGTGCACTATCCTGAGTGCCTTGACATGCAGCCATACATGTCTCAGCAGAACACAGGACCCCTTGTCTATGTCCTCTATGCTGTGCTGGTCCACGCTGGGTGGAGTTGCCACAACGGACATTACTTCTCTTATGTCAAAGCTCAAGAAGGCCAGTGGTATAAAATGGATGATGCCGAGGTCACCGCCTCTAGCATCACTTCTGTCCTGAGTCAACAGGCCTATGTCCTCTTTTACAGCCAGAAGAGTGAATGGGAAAGACACAGTGAGAGTGTGTCAAGAGGCAGGGAACCAAGAGCCCTTGGCGCTGAAGACACACACAGGCGAGCAACGCAAGGAGAGCTCAAGAGAGACCACCCCTGCCTCCAGGCACCCGAGTTGGACGAGCACTTGGTGGAAAGAGCCACTCAGGAAAGCACCTTAGACCACTGGAAATTCCTTCAAGAGCAAAACAAAACGAAGCCTGAGTTCAACGTCAGAAAAGTCGAAGGTACCCTGCCTCCCAACGTACTTGTGATTCATCAATCCAAATACAAGTGTGGGATGAAGAACCGTCATCCTGAACAGCAAAGCTCCCTGCTAAACCTCTCTTCGACGACCCCGACAGATCAGGAGTCCATGAACACTGGCACACTCGCTTCCCTGCAAGGGAGGACCAGGAGATCCAAAGGGAAGAACAAACACAGCAAGAGGGCTCTGCTTGTGTGCCAGTGATCTCAGTGCAAGTACCGACCCACACGTAGGGGTGCACACACACACACATAACTACACCCAGAAGCGCGCACGCAAACACACACACACACACACACAAACACGAACACCGTCAATCCTACATAAACTAATGAGGAGCCCAAGTTTCTGTCTCTACAACAGGGACACCTGGATAGTGATGGCTACATCTCAGGATGAGCCCGCATATGGGAAACGTCGAGTTTTGGGGTCGTGAGTCTTCCGAACCTCTGGAGGGACTGTCTGAGTGTTTGTGTTCATGATAGATGACATTCAGTGTGTATTTCTGAATATGACCTACCGACGTGTAGGTTTGCGTGTGAGGTTATTGCAGGGGACTCGGTTTCGTATTTTCTCTTGGGGTGTGTTTCATTCGTCAGTTGTTGGTCGGCATGAGAAGGTGAAATTTGGCTCATGTGGGACATCCGTGGATCATTTTCACCACCTTGAATAGTGGAAACTGGAATGCATTTGGAAGATAAGAACGGTGCTCTTCTTTCTTACCGGGGCTCGCTGTTTTTACATTGGTTCCTGAATGGACCTCAGGCGCCCTGGGACTTGTGCTCTTGCTGGAACCCACATAACGCCGGAAACAGACAGACCGACTTGCCTGTTTCACGGTGCCCACTTCCCATGAGTCGAAACGGAAAATTTTCCCACTGGCATGTAAGTCATCTGGAACGAAGCTGTATTGATAATAAAGGAAAGCAAACACAGGAGTGTGTGTATTCAACTGAAATAAATTCAGAAAGCCCTGAACTAAATCTCATTTGGTGTGTTTAAAAATGGCATTTGGGGAATTTCTGGGTCATTCGTCCAGCTGCGAAAGCTGCGTCTCTGAAGCACAGTCCCTGTCCTGCAGTCAGACTTATTTATCCGACGTGGTGTTTCCGTGGAAATGATTGTGGGAAATCGCCCCTTCCTTTTCTCTATTTGCTGATTAGATTTCATGGTCCCTTTCTCGTCAGGTACAGTGATCAAAGTTGACCAACCCCAGAGGAAAGCTGCCCAGGGCACAACTCAGGGCTCCGTAGAACCACAGAATCTTGGGCGCAGCCCTGCTCAAGCACCCAAATGTGCATACGAACAGGGTCTCCGTGTGACGTGTGTGAAAACTACGGTGTGATGAGCATGACTGGCAGACAGCTTATCGATTGGGCTCCCCTCAAAATCGGTTATGAGCGTTAAAGCACACCGATGCCCAGGTCCCGGCTGCAGGAATAAGACCCTCCAGGGTCTTGTGTGAAGCCTCGGCATCTGCATTGCTCATGCTTCTGGGGATCATTCTCCTGAAAATGGTGGCTCCTTTCTCCCTGTGGAGCATCTTTCTAAGCAGTGCTCTTTTCTTCCCCCAGGACACTTTACATCCGGCACAGGAAGCCTTCTGATGGAGCACACCTGGCCCATGAAAAGACAAGGGAAAGAAACGGGGCCAAAGGTCACAGTCCACTCATTCCATCATCCTCCTTAAAATCATCCTAATTTCATGGGCCCTGAAGCCAGGGCTGTTTCTTTACACCTAGAGGCCTTGGCGCCGGGCCTCAATTCTGCCCTGTTCCTTACAGTCTAAGACATGTTGGGAAAATCCCTAGAGCCAGGATCTTCATTCCTGGTAAGCCAGACAGCCGGAAGACACACCCAAATTCTGTCCCTCTTACTTCAGGGAACATGTCCACTTTCGTCAGCATTACAATTTTGGCACCAAATGTGCGAACTGCAATTCCACCATACAATGCATAACTGGAAATGGAGGCAACATCTCCGATCCTGAACAATCGATGCGAGAATCCAGGATATACAAGGCTTATTTTTGCCTTTTCCCACTGAAACAAGGGCCAGTATTAAAAATGGTATGCTATCCTCTGTTTCACTCCCTGCTTTTAAACGTCTCCAATGTTTCTTCTTGAGACAGGGCCTCACTTCCGTCACCCGGGCTTTTCTACGGTATAATTTTCCTTGTTTGCTTTTGTCAAAATTAGAACTTTTTATTTCATCTCTATGAAACGTTGATCCATTATCACATACGTATGGAAATATTATCACACATGCTGTGAGATACGTTCTTTTTATTTTCATCAATTCTTTAATAAACAAAAGGTTATAGCTGGGATACCTTCTGATTTCTCAAGTTTTTTGTTTCATGTTTTCTTAAACTGCCGTGGCACGTCCGAAACCACTCACTATACAATGTCAGGACCGTCTCTCTTTTCTGGCAAACATAAATTTGGGGATTGTCATCAATTAGTCTCTCGGTGATTGCATGATTTCCCCAAAGTCTTTCACAGTCTACTTTGTGCACTGAGTATCTCTTCAAACTTCAGTGCATGTTTCTACCATTTGATGCTTTATTATTTGGCAATCTAGCTTCCACAAGAGCATTTCATGCAAAGACTTGTCTTGTTCTCCACTGGCAGCTAATTTCACTCGGATAGAGAATCGATAGGCTCAACGTGGAAAGGTTATCGCTGGAAGGTCTGTTAGATTCCACGGATCTCTCCTTTCTCATTAGGGAAGAAAATACGCTGTGCTAAATATTATACTTCATTGACTATTCTCAGGTCAGAAAGCGCACTTCCGACTTCTTGTCCTTCCGTCGCTGAGAGGATGATGGCAGCTGCCAAAAGTACATACTTGGAAGTTCATCCCAGCACAAACACACACACACACACACGCCCCCCCCCCACACACACAAACACACTCACACACACACTCACACTGTTTCCCAGGTAAAGATTTCTTCCCTGCCATTGCTTTACCTAAAATAAGGCAACTGTGTGGCCACTGTCCCAACCCGGTTACACTCATATTATATGTGCCTATCATCCTGAGGAGTAATTTGATTCAGGTGTTCGGGAAGTCATGATGTGGGCTGTGTCTGTTGAATTCCCAGCGATGCAAGGGGACACACCCTGTGACTCATTCCTGAATTGAGTGCTGATATTTGGTTGGTTTATCGCGCACCTGAGGAGTGGGTGGGGTGTTCGCGGTTGGTGGGGGTGAGTTATAGAAGGGCTGATGCGGCCAGAGAGCTCGTCATTTGAAGACTCTCTCGGAAGAGATAGCGTCTTTCTGCAACCTGCGGTCCCAGCAGAAAAACCTTGTGATCCTTGTTCCAGTCGACATGGAGGACGACTCACTCTACTTGGGAGGTGAGTGGCAGTTCAACCACTTTTCAAAACTCACATCTTCTCGGCCAGATGCAGCTTTTGCTGAAATCCAGCGGACTTCTCTCCCTGAGAAGTCACCACTCTCATCTGAGACCCGTGTCGACCTCTGTGATGATTTGGCTCCTGTGGCAAGACAGCTTGCTCCCAGGGAGAAGCTTCCTCTGAGTAGCAGGAGACCTGCTGCGGTGGGGGCTGGGCTCCAGAATATGGGAAATACCTGCTACGTGAACGCTTCCCTGCAGTGCCTGACGTACACACCGCCCCTTGCCAACTACATGCTGTCCCGGGAGCACTCTCCAACGTGTCATCGTCACAAGGGCTGCATGCTCTGTACTATGCAAGCTCACATCACACGGGCCCTCCACATTCCTGGCCGTGTCATCCAGCCCTCACAGGCATTGGCTGCTGACTTCCATAGAGGCAAGCAGGAAGATGCCCATGAATTTCTCATGTTCACTGTGGATGCCATGAAAAAGGCATGCCTTCCCGGGCACAAGCAGGTAGATCATCACTCTAAGGACACCACCCTCATCCACCAAATATTTGGAGGCTACTGGAGATCTCAAATCAAGTGTCTCCACTGCCACGGCATTTCAGACACTTTTGACCCTTACCTGGACAGCGCCCTGGATATCCAGGCAGCTCAGAGTGTCAAGCAAGCTTTGGAACAGTTGGTGAAGCCCGAAGAACTCAATGGAGAGAATGCCTATCATTGTGGTCTTTGTCTCCAGAGGGCGCCGGCCTCCAAGACGTTAACTTTACACACTTCTGCCAAGGTCCTCATCCTTGTATTGAAGAGATTCTCCGATGTCACAGGCAACAAACTTGCCAAGAATGTGCACTATCCTGAGTGCCTTGACATGCAGCCATACATGTCTCAGCAGAACACAGGACCCCTTGTCTATGTCCTCTATGCTGTGCTGGTCCACGCTGGGTGGAGTTGCCACAACGGACATTACTTCTCTTATGTCAAAGCTCAAGAAGGCCAGTGGTATAAAATGGATGATGCCGAGGTCACCGCCTCTAGCATCACTTCTGTCCTGAGTCAACAGGCCTATGTCCTCTTTTACATCCAGAAGAGTGAATGGGAAAGACACAGTGAGAGTGTGTCAAGAGGCAGGGAACCAAGAGCCCTTGGCGCTGAAGACACACACAGGCGAGCAACGCAAGGAGAGCTCAAGAGAGACCACCCCTGCCTCCAGGCACCCGAGTTGGACGAGCACTTGGTGGAAAGAGCCACTCAGGAAAGCACCTTAGACCACTGGAAATTCCTTCAAGAGCAAAACAAAACGAAGCCTGAGTTCAACGTCAGAAAAGTCGAAGGTACCCTGCCTCCCAACGTACTTGTGATTCATCAATCCAAATACAAGTGTGGGATGAAGAACCGTCATCCTGAACAGCAAAGCTCCCTGCTAAACCTCTCTTCGACGACCCCGACAGATCAGGAGTCCATGAACACTGGCACACTCGCTTCCCTGCAAGGGAGGACCAGGAGATCCAAAGGGAAGAACAAACACAGCAAGAGGGCTCTGCTTGTGTGCCAGTGATCTCAGTGCAAGTACCGACCCACACGTAGGGGTGCACACACACACACATAACTACACCCAGAAGCGCGCACGCAAACACACACACACACACACACAAACACGAACACCGTCAATCCTACATAAACTAATGAGGAGCCCAAGTTTCTGTCTCTACAACAGGGACACCTGGATAGTGATGGCTACATCTCAGGATGAGCCCGCATATGGGAAACGTCGAGTTTTGGGGTCGTGAGTCTTCCGAACCTCTGGAGGGACTGTCTGAGTGTTTGTGTTCATGATAGATGACATTCAGTGTGTATTTCTGAATATGACCTACCGACGTGTAGGTTTGCGTGTGAGGTTATTGCAGGGGACTCGGTTTCGTATTTTCTCTTGGGGTGTGTTTCATTCGTCAGTTGTTGGTCGGCATGAGAAGGTGAAATTTGGCTCATGTGGGACATCCGTGGATCATTTTCACCACCTTGAATAGTGGAAACTGGAATGCATTTGGAAGATAAGAACGGTGCTCTTCTTTCTTACCGGGGCTCGCTGTTTTTACATTGGTTCCTGAATGGACCTCAGGCGCCCTGGGACTTGTGCTCTTGCTGGAACCCACATAACGCCGGAAACAGACAGACCGACTTGCCTGTTTCACGGTGCCCACTTCCCATGAGTCGAAACGGAAAATTTTCCCACTGGCATGTAAGTCATCTGGAACGAAGCTGTATTGATAATAAAGGAAAGCAAACACAGGAGTGTGTGTATTCAACTGAAATAAATTCAGAAAGCCCTGAACTAAATCTCATTTGGTGTGTTTAAAAATGGCATTTGGGGAATTTCTGGGTCATTCGTCCAGCTGCGAAAGCTGCGTCTCTGAAGCACAGTCCCTGTCCTGCAGTCAGACTTATTTATCCGACGTGGTGTTTCCGTGGAAATGATTGTGGGAAATCGCCCCTTCCTTTTCTCTATTTGCTGATTAGATTTCATGGTCCCTTTCTCGTCAGGTACAGTGATCAAAGTTGACCAACCCCAGAGGAAAGCTGCCCAGGGCACAACTCAGGGCTCCGTAGAACCACAGAATCTTGGGCGCAGCCCTGCTCAAGCACCCAAATGTGCATACGAACAGGGTCTCCGTGTGACGTGTGTGAAAACTACGGTGTGATGAGCATGACTGGCAGACAGCTTATCGATTGGGCTCCCCTCAAAATCGGTTATGAGCGTTAAAGCACACCGATGCCCAGGTCCCGGCTGCAGGAATAAGACCCTCCAGGGTCTTGTGTGAAGCCTCGGCATCTGCATTGCTCATGCTTCTGGGGATCATTCTCCTGAAAATGGTGGCTCCTTTCTCCCTGTGGAGCATCTTTCTAAGCAGTGCTCTTTTCTTCCCCCAGGACACTTTACATCCGGCACAGGAAGCCTTCTGATGGAGCACACCTGGCCCATGAAAAGACAAGGGAAAGAAACGGGGCCAAAGGTCACAGTCCACTCATTCCATCATCCTCCTTAAAATCATCCTAATTTCATGGGCCCTGAAGCCAGGGCTGTTTCTTTACACCTAGAGGCCTTGGCGCCGGGCCTCAATTCTGCCCTGTTCCTTACAGTCTAAGACATGTTGGGAAAATCCCTAGAGCCAGGATCTTCATTCCTGGTAAGCCAGACAGCCGGAAGACACACCCAAATTCTGTCCCTCTTACTTCAGGGAACATGTCCACTTTCGTCAGCATTACAATTTTGGCACCAAATGTGCGAACTGCAATTCCACCATACAATGCATAACTGGAAATGGAGGCAACATCTCCGATCCTGAACAATCGATGCGAGAATCCAGGATATACAAGGCTTATTTTTGCCTTTTCCCACTGAAACAAGGGCCAGTATTAAAAATGGTATGCTATCCTCTGTTTCACTCCCTGCTTTTAAACGTCTCCAATGTTTCTTCTTGAGACAGGGCCTCACTTCCGTCACCCGGGCTTTTCTACGGTATAATTTTCCTTGTTTGCTTTTGTCAAAATTAGAACTTTTTATTTCATCTCTATGAAACGTTGATCCATTATCACATACGTATGGAAATATTATCACACATGCTGTGAGATACGTTCTTTTTATTTTCATCAATTCTTTAATAAACAAAAGGTTATAGCTGGGATACCTTCTGATTTCTCAAGTTTTTTGTTTCATGTTTTCTTAAACTGCCGTGGCACGTCCGAAACCACTCACTATACAATGTCAGGACCGTCTCTCTTTTCTGGCAAACATAAATTTGGGGATTGTCATCAATTAGTCTCTCGGTGATTGCATGATTTCCCCAAAGTCTTTCACAGTCTACTTTGTGCACTGAGTATCTCTTCAAACTTCAGTGCATGTTTCTACCATTTGATGCTTTATTATTTGGCAATCTAGCTTCCACAAGAGCATTTCATGCAAAGACTTGTCTTGTTCTCCACTGGCAGCTAATTTCACTCGGATAGAGAATCGATAGGCTCAACGTGGAAAGGTTATCGCTGGAAGGTCTGTTAGATTCCACGGATCTCTCCTTTCTCATTAGGGAAGAAAATACGCTGTGCTAAATATTATACTTCATTGACTATTCTCAGGTCAGAAAGCGCACTTCCGACTTCTTGTCCTTCCGTCGCTGAGAGGATGATGGCAGCTGCCAAAAGTACATACTTGGAAGTTCATCCCAGCACAAACACACACACACACACACGCCCCCCCCCCACACACACAAACACACTCACACACACACTCACACTGTTTCCCAGGTAAAGATTTCTTCCCTGCCATTGCTTTACCTAAAATAAGGCAACTGTGTGGCCACTGTCCCAACCCGGTTACACTCATATTATATGTGCCTATCATCCTGAGGAGTAATTTGATTCAGGTGTTCGGGAAGTCATGATGTGGGCTGTGTCTGTTGAATTCCCAGCGATGCAAGGGGACACACCCTGTGACTCATTCCTGAATTGAGTGCTGATATTTGGTTGGTTTATCGCGCACCTGAGGAGTGGGTGGGGTGTTCGCGGTTGGTGGGGGTGAGTTATAGAAGGGCTGATGCGGCCAGAGAGCTCGTCATTTGAAGACTCTCTCGGAAGAGATAGCGTCTTTCTGCAACCTGCGGTCCCAGCAGAAAAACCTTGTGATCCTTGTTCCAGTCGACATGGAGGACGACTCACTCTACTTGGGAGGTGAGTGGCAGTTCAACCACTTTTCAAAACTCACATCTTCTCGGCCAGATGCAGCTTTTGCTGAAATCCAGCGGACTTCTCTCCCTGAGAAGTCACCACTCTCATCTGAGACCCGTGTCGACCTCTGTGATGATTTGGCTCCTGTGGCAAGACAGCTTGCTCCCAGGGAGAAGCTTCCTCTGAGTAGCAGGAGACCTGCTGCGGTGGGGGCTGGGCTCCAGAATATGGGAAATACCTGCTACGTGAACGCTTCCCTGCAGTGCCTGACGTACACACCGCCCCTTGCCAACTACATGCTGTCCCGGGAGCACTCTCCAACGTGTCATCGTCACAAGGGCTGCATGCTCTGTACTATGCAAGCTCACATCACACGGGCCCTCCACATTCCTGGCCGTGTCATCCAGCCCTCACAGGCATTGGCTGCTGACTTCCATAGAGGCAAGCAGGAAGATGCCCATGAATTTCTCATGTTCACTGTGGATGCCATGAAAAAGGCATGCCTTCCCGGGCACAAGCAGGTAGATCATCACTCTAAGGACACCACCCTCATCCACCAAATATTTGGAGGCTACTGGAGATCTCAAATCAAGTGTCTCCACTGCCACGGCATTTCAGACACTTTTGACCCTTACCTGGACAGCGCCCTGGATATCCAGGCAGCTCAGAGTGTCAAGCAAGCTTTGGAACAGTTGGTGAAGCCCGAAGAACTCAATGGAGAGAATGCCTATCATTGTGGTCTTTGTCTCCAGAGGGCGCCGGCCTCCAAGACGTTAACTTTACACACTTCTGCCAAGGTCCTCATCCTTGTATTGAAGAGATTCTCCGATGTCACAGGCAACAAACTTGCCAAGAATGTGCACTATCCTGAGTGCCTTGACATGCAGCCATACATGTCTCAGCAGAACACAGGACCCCTTGTCTATGTCCTCTATGCTGTGCTGGTCCACGCTGGGTGGAGTTGCCACAACGGACATTACTTCTCTTATGTCAAAGCTCAAGAAGGCCAGTGGTATAAAATGGATGATGCCGAGGTCACCGCCTCTAGCATCACTTCTGTCCTGAGTCAACAGGCCTATGTCCTCTTTTACATCCAGAAGAGTGAATGGGAAAGACACAGTGAGAGTGTGTCAAGAGGCAGGGAACCAAGAGCCCTTGGCGCTGAAGACACACACAGGCGAGCAACGCAAGGAGAGCTCAAGAGAGACCACCCCTGCCTCCAGGCACCCGAGTTGGACGAGCACTTGGTGGAAAGAGCCACTCAGGAAAGCACCTTAGACCACTGGAAATTCCTT
The DNA here is from genome assembly GCF_029289425.2 of Pan paniscus. Classification (NCBI taxonomy): domain Eukaryota; kingdom Metazoa; phylum Chordata; class Mammalia; order Primates; family Hominidae; genus Pan; species Pan paniscus. Next base: position 22,577,361 of record NC_073256.2, read on the forward strand.
CAAGAGCAAAACAAAACGAAGCCTGAGTTCAACGTCAGAAAAGTCGAAGGTACCCTGCCTCCCAACGTACTTGTGATTCATCAATCCAAATACAAGTGTGGGATGAAGAACCGTCATCCTGAACAGCAAAGCTCCCTGCTAAACCTCTCTTCGACGACCCCGACAGATCAGGAGTCCATGAACACTGGCACACTCGCTTCCCTGCAAGGGAGGACCAGGAGATCCAAAGGGAAGAACAAACACAGCAAGAGGGCTCTGCTTGTGTGCCAGTGATCTCAGTGCAAGTACCGACCCACACGTAGGGGTGCACACACACACACATAACTACACCCAGAAGCGCGCACGCAAACACACACACACACACACACAAACACGAACACCGTCAATCCTACATAAACTAATGAGGAGCCCAAGTTTCTGTCTCTACAACAGGGACAACTGGATAGTGATGGCTACATCTCAGGATGAGCCCGCATATGGGAAACATCGAGTTTTGGGGTCGTGAGTCTTCCGAACCTCTGGAGGGACTGTCTGAGTGTTTGTGTTCATGATAGATGACATTCAGTGTGTATTTCTGAATATGACCTACCGACGTGTAGGTTTGCGTGTGAGGTTATTGCAGGGTTCTCGGTTTCGTATTTTCTCTTGGGGTGTGTTTCATTCGTCAGTTGTTGGTCGGCATGAGAAGGTGAAATTTGGCTCATGTGGGACATCCGTGGATCATTCTCGCCACCTTGAATAGTGGAAACTGGAATGCATTTGGAAGATAAGAACGGTGCTCTTCTTTCTTACCGGGGCTCGCTGTTTTTACATTGGTTCCTGAATGGACCTCAGGCGCCCTGGGACTTGTGCTCTTGCTGGAACCCACATAACGCCGGAAACAGACAGACCGACTTGCCTGTTTCACGGTGCCCACTTCCCATGAGTCGAAACGGAAAATTTTCCCACTGGCATGTAAGTCATCTGGAACGAAGCTGTATTGATAATAAAGGAAAGCAAACACAGGAGTGTGTGTATTCAACTGAAATAAATTCAGAAAGCCCTGAACTAAATCTCATTTGGTGTGTTTAAAAATGGCATTTGGGGAATTTCTGGGCCATTCGTCCAGCTGCGAAAGCTGCGTCTCTGAAGCACAGTCCCTGTCCTGCAGTCAGACTTATTTATCCGACGTGGTGTTTCCGTGGAAATGATTGTGGGAAATCGCCCCTTCCTTTTCTCTATTTGCTGATTAGATTTCATGGTCCCTTTCTCGTCAGGTACAGTGATCAAAGTTGACCAACCCCAGAGGAAAGCTGCCCAGGGCACAACTCAGGGCTCCGTAGAACCACAGAATCTTGGGCGCAGCCCTGCTCAAGCACCCAAATGTGCATACGAACAGGGTCTCCGTGTGACGTGTGTGAAAACTACGGTGTGATGAGCATGACTGGCAGACAGCTTATCGATTGGGCTCCCCTCAAAATCGGTTATGAGCGTTAAAGCACACCGATGCCCAGGTCCCGGCTGCAGGAATAAGACCCTCCAGGGTCTTGTGTGAAGCCTCGGCATCTGCATTGCTCATGCTTCTGGGGATCATTCTCCTGAAAATGGTGGCTCCTTTCTCCCTGTGGAGCATCTTTCTAAGCAGTGCTCTTTTCTTCCCCCAGGACACTTTACATCCGGCACAGGAAGCCTTCTGATGGAGCACACCTGGCCCATGAAAAGACAAGGGAAAGAAACGGGGCCAAAGGTCACAGTCCACTCATTCCATCATCCTCCTTAAAATCATCCTAATTTCATGGGCCCTGAAGCCAGGGCTGTTTCTTTACACCTAGAGGCCTTGGCGCCGGGCCTCAATTCTGCCCTGTTCCTTACTGTCTAAGACATGTTGGGAAAATCCCTAGAGCCAGGATCTTCATTCCTGGTAAGCCAGACAGCCGGAAGACACACCCAAATTCTGTCCCTCTTACTTCAGGGAACATGTCCACTTTCGTCAGCATTACAATTTTGGCACCAAATGTGCGAACTGCAATTCCACCATACAATGCATAACTGGAAATGGAGGCAACATCTCCGATCCTGAACAATCGATGCGAGAATCCAGGATATACAAGGCTTATTTTTGCCTTTTCCCACTGAAACAAGGGCCAGTATTAAAAATGGTATGCTATCCTCTGTTTCACTCCCTGCTTTTAAACGTCTCCAATGTTTCTTCTTGAGACAGGGCCTCACTTCCGTCACCCGGGCTTTTCTACGGTATAATTTTCCTTGTTTGCTTTTGTCAAAATTAGAACTTTTTATTTCATCTCTATGAAACGTTGATCCATTATCACATACGTATGGAAATATTATCACACATGCTGTGAGATACGTTCTTTTTATTTTCATCAATTCTTTAATAAACAAAAGGTTATAGCTGGGATACCTTCTGATTTCTCAAGTTTTTTGTTTCATGTTTTCTTAAACTGCCGTGGCACGTCCGGAACCACTCACTATACAATGTCAGGACCGTCTCTCTTTTCTGGCAAACATAAATTTGGGGATTGTCATCAATTAGTCTCTCGGTGATTGCATGATTTCCCCAAAGTCTTTCACAGTCTACTTTGTGCACTGAGTATCTCTTCAAACTTCAGTGCATGTTTCTACCATTTGATGCTTTATTATTTGGCAATCTAGCTTCCACAAGAGCATTTCATGCAAAGACTTGTCTTGTTCTCCACTGGCAGCTAATTTCACTCGGATAGAGAATCGATAGGCTCAACGTGGAAAGGTTATCGCTGGAAGGTCTGTTAGATTCCACGGATCTCTCCTTTCTCATTAGGGAAGAAAATACGCTGTGCTAAATATTATACTTCATTGACTATTCTCAGGTCAGAAAGCGCACTTCCGACTTCTTGTCCTTCCGTCGCTGAGAGGATGATGGCAGCTGCCAAAAGTACATACTTGGAAGTTCATCCCAGCACAAACACACACACACACACACGCCCCCCCCACACACACACAAACACACTCACACACACACTCACACTGTTTCCCAGGTAAAGATTTCTTCCCTGCCATTGCTTTACCTAAAATAAGGCAACTGTGTGGCCACTGTCCCAACCCGGTTACACTCATATTATATGTGCCTATCATCCTGAGGAGTAATTTGATTCAGGTGTTCGGGAAGTCATGATGTGGGCTGTGTCTGTTGAATTCCCAGCGATGCAAGGGGACACACCCTGTGACTCATTCCTGAATTGAGTGCTGATATTTGGTTGGTTTATCGCGCACCTGAGGAGTGGGTGGGGTGTTCGCGGTTGGTGGGGGTGAGTTATAGAAGGGCTGATGCGGCCAGAGAGCTCGTCATTTGAAGACTCTCTCGGAAGAGATAGCGTCTTTCTGCAACCTGCGGTCCCAGCAGAAAAACCTTGTGATCCTTGTTCCAGTCGACATGGAGGACGACTCACTCTACTTGGGAGGTGAGTGGCAGTTCAACCACTTTTCAAAACTCACATCTTCTCGGCCAGATGCAGCTTTTGCTGAAATCCAGCGGACTTCTCTCCCTGAGAAGTCACCACTCTCATCTGAGACCCGTGTCGACCTCTGTGATGATTTGGCTCCTGTGGCAAGACAGCTTGCTCCCAGGGAGAAGCTTCCTCTGAGTAGCAGGAGACCTGCTGCGGTGGGGGCTGGGCTCCAGAATATGGGAAATACCTGCTACGTGAACGCTTCCCTGCAGTGCCTGACGTACACACCGCCCCTTGCCAACTACATGCTGTCCCGGGAGCACTCTCCAACGTGTCATCGTCACAAGGGCTGCATGCTCTGTACTATGCAAGCTCACATCACACGGGCCCTCCACATTCCTGGCCGTGTCATCCAGCCCTCACAGGCATTGGCTGCTGACTTCCATAGAGGCAAGCAGGAAGATGCCCATGAATTTCTCATGTTCACTGTGGATGCCATGAAAAAGGCATGCCTTCCCGGGCACAAGCAGGTAGATCATCACTCTAAGGACACCACCCTCATCCACCAAATATTTGGAGGCTACTGGAGATCTCAAATCAAGTGTCTCCACTGCCACGGCATTTCAGACACTTTTGACCCTTACCTGGACAGCGCCCTGGATATCCAGGCAGCTCAGAGTGTCAAGCAAGCTTTGGAACAGTTGGTGAAGCCCGAAGAACTCAATGGAGAGAATGCCTATCATTGTGGTCTTTGTCTCCAGAGGGCGCCGGCCTCCAAGACGTTAACTTTACACACTTCTGCCAAGGTCCTCATCCTTGTATTGAAGAGATTCTCCGATGTCACAGGCAACAAACTTGCCAAGAATGTGCACTATCCTGAGTGCCTTGACATGCAGCCATACATGTCTCAGCAGAACACAGGACCCCTTGTCTATGTCCTCTATGCTGTGCTGGTCCACGCTGGGTGGAGTTGCCACAACGGACATTACTTCTCTTATGTCAAAGCTCAAGAAGGCCAGTGGTATAAAATGGATGATGCCGAGGTCACCGCCTCTAGCATCACTTCTGTCCTGAGTCAACAGGCCTATGTCCTCTTTTACATCCAGAAGAGTGAATGGGAAAGACACAGTGAGAGTGTGTCAAGAGGCAGGGAACCAAGAGCCCTTGGCGCTGAAGACACACACAGGCGAGCAACGCAAGGAGAGCTCAAGAGAGACCACCCCTGCCTCCAGGCACCCGAGTTGGACGAGCACTTGGTGGAAAGAGCCACTCAGGAAAGCACCTTAGACCACTGGAAATTCCTTCAAGAGCAAAACAAAACGAAGCCTGAGTTCAACGTCAGAAAAGTCGAAGGTACCCTGCCTCCCAACGTACTTGTGATTCATCAATCCAAATACAAGTGTGGGATGAAGAACCGTCATCCTGAACAGCAAAGCTCCCTGCTAAACCTCTCTTCGACGACCCCGACAGATCAGGAGTCCATGAACACTGGCACACTCGCTTCCCTGCAAGGGAGGACCAGGAGATCCAAAGGGAAGAACAAACACAGCAAGAGGGCTCTGCTTGTGTGCCAGTGATCTCAGTGCAAGTACCGACCCACACGTAGGGGTGCACACACACACACATAACTACACCCAGAAGCGCGCACGCAAACACACACACACACACACACAAACACGAACACCGTCAATCCTACATAAACTAATGAGGAGCCCAAGTTTCTGTCTCTACAACAGGGACAACTGGATAGTGATGGCTACATCTCAGGATGAGCCCGCATATGGGAAACATCGAGTTTTGGGGTCGTGAGTCTTCCGAACCTCTGGAGGGACTGTCTGAGTGTTTGTGTTCATGATAGATGACATTCAGTGTGTATTTCTGAATATGACCTACCGACGTGTAGGTTTGCGTGTGAGGTTATTGCAGGGGACTCGGTTTCGTATTTTCTCTTGGGGTGTGTTTCATTCGTCAGTTGTTGGTCGGCATGAGAAGGTGAAATTTGGCTCATGTGGGACATCCGTGGATCATTCTCGCCACCTTGAATAGTGGAAACTGGAATGCATTTGGAAGATAAGAACGGTGCTCTTCTTTCTTACCGGGGCTCGCTGTTTTTACATTGGTTCCTGAATGGACCTCAGGCGCCCTGGGACTTGTGCTCTTGCTGGAACCCACATAACGCCGGAAACAGACAGACCGACTTGCCTGTTTCACGGTGCCCACTTCCCATGAGTCGAAACGGAAAATTTTCCCACTGGCATGTAAGTCATCTGGAACGAAGCTGTATTGATAATAAAGGAAAGCAAACACAGGAGTGTGTGTATTCAACTGAAATAAATTCAGAAAGCCCTGAACTAAATCTCATTTGGTGTGTTTAAAAATGGCATTTGGGGAATTTCTGGGCCATTCGTCCAGCTGCGAAAGCTGCGTCTCTGAAGCACAGTCCCTGTCCTGCAGTCAGACTTATTTATCCGACGTGGTGTTTCCGTGGAAATGATTGTGGGAAATCGCCCCTTCCTTTTCTCTATTTGCTGATTAGATTTCATGGTCCCTTTCTCGTCAGGTACAGTGATCAAAGTTGACCAACCCCAGAGGAAAGCTGCCCAGGGCACAACTCAGGGCTCCGTAGAACCACAGAATCTTGGGCGCAGCCCTGCTCAAGCACCCAAATGTGCATACGAACAGGGTCTCCGTGTGACGTGTGTGAAAACTACGGTGTGATGAGCATGACTGGCAGACAGCTTATCGATTGGGCTCCCCTCAAAATCGGTTATGAGCGTTAAAGCACACCGATGCCCAGGTCCCGGCTGCAGGAATAAGACCCTCCAGGGTCTTGTGTGAAGCCTCGGCATCTGCATTGCTCATGCTTCTGGGGATCATTCTCCTGAAAATGGTGGCTCCTTTCTCCCTGTGGAGCATCTTTCTAAGCAGTGCTCTTTTCTTCCCCCAGGACACTTTACATCCGGCACAGGAAGCCTTCTGATGGAGCACACCTGGCCCATGAAAAGACAAGGGAAAGAAACGGGGCCAAAGGTCACAGTCCACTCATTCCATCATCCTCCTTAAAATCATCCTAATTTCATGGGCCCTGAAGCCAGGGCTGTTTCTTTACACCTAGAGGCCTTGGCGCCGGGCCTCAATTCTGCCCTGTTCCTTACTGTCTAAGACATGTTGGGAAAATCCCTAGAGCCAGGATCTTCATTCCTGGTAAGCCAGACAGCCGGAAGACACACCCAAATTCTGTCCCTCTTACTTCAGGGAACATGTCCACTTTCGTCAGCATTACAATTTTGGCACCAAATGTGCGAACTGCAATTCCACCATACAATGCATAACTGGAAATGGAGGCAACATCTCCGATCCTGAACAATCGATGCGAGAATCCAGGATATACAAGGCTTATTTTTGCCTTTTCCCACTGAAACAAGGGCCAGTATTAAAAATGGTATGCTATCCTCTGTTTCACTCCCTGCTTTTAAACGTCTCCAATGTTTCTTCTTGAGACAGGGCCTCACTTCCGTCACCCGGGCTTTTCTACGGTATAATTTTCCTTGTTTGCTTTTGTCAAAATTAGAACTTTTTATTTCATCTCTATGAAACGTTGATCCATTATCACATACGTATGGAAATATTATCACACATGCTGTGAGATACGTTCTTTTTATTTTCATCAATTCTTTAATAAACAAAAGGTTATAGCTGGGATACCTTCTGATTTCTCAAGTTTTTTGTTTCATGTTTTCTTAAACTGCCGTGGCACGTCCGGAACCACTCACTATACAATGTCAGGACCGTCTCTCTTTTCTGGCAAACATAAATTTGGGGATTGTCATCAATTAGTCTCTCGGTGATTGCATGATTTCCCCAAAGTCTTTCACAGTCTACTTTGTGCACTGAGTATCTCTTCAAACTTCAGTGCATGTTTCTACCATTTGATGCTTTATTATTTGGCAATCTAGCTTCCACAAGAGCATTTCATGCAAAGACTTGTCTTGTTCTCCACTGGCAGCTAATTTCACTCGGATAGAGAATCGATAGGCTCAACGTGGAAAGGTTATCGCTGGAAGGTCTGTTAGATTCCACGGATCTCTCCTTTCTCATTAGGGAAGAAAATACGCTGTGCTAAATATTATACTTCATTGACTATTCTCAGGTCAGAAAGCGCACTTCCGACTTCTTGTCCTTCCGTCGCTGAGAGGATGATGGCAGCTGCCAAAAGTACATACTTGGAAGTTCATCCCAGCACAAACACACACACACACACACGCCCCCCCCACACACACACAAACACACTCACACACACACTCACACTGTTTCCCAGGTAAAGATTTCTTCCCTGTCATTGCTTTACCTAAAATAAGGCAACTGTGTGGCCACTGTCCCAACCCGGTTACACTCATATTATATGTGCCTATCATCCTGAGGAGTAATTTGATTCAGGTGTTCGGGAAGTCATGATGTGGGCTGTGTCTGTTGAATTCCCAGCGATGCAAGGGGACACACCCTGTGACTCATTCCTGAATTGAGTGCTGATATTTGGTTGGTTTATCGCGCACCTGAGGAGTGGGTGGGGTGTTCGCGGTTGGTGGGGGTGAGTTATAGAAGGGCTGATGCGGCCAGAGAGCTCGTCATTTGAAGACTCTCTCGGAAGAGATAGCGTCTTTCTGCAACCTGCGGTCCCAGCAGAAAAACCTTGTGATCCTTGTTCCAGTCGACATGGAGGACGACTCACTCTACTTGGGAGGTGAGTGGCAGTTCAACCACTTTTCAAAACTCACATCTTCTCGGCCAGATGCAGCTTTTGCTGAAATCCAGCGGACTTCTCTCCCTGAGAAGTCACCACTCTCATCTGAGACCCGTGTCGACCTCTGTGATGATTTGGCTCCTGTGGCAAGACAGCTTGCTCCCAGGGAGAAGCTTCCTCTGAGTAGCAGGAGACCTGCTGCGGTGGGGGCTGGGCTCCAGAATATGGGAAATACCTGCTACGTGAACGCTTCCCTGCAGTGCCTGACGTACACACCGCCCCTTGCCAACTACATGCTGTCCCGGGAGCACTCTCCAACGTGTCATCGTCACAAGGGCTGCATGCTCTGTACTATGCAAGCTCACATCACACGGGCCCTCCACATTCCTGGCCGTGTCATCCAGCCCTCACAGGCATTGGCTGCTGACTTCCATAGAGGCAAGCAGGAAGATGCCCATGAATTTCTCATGTTCACTGTGGATGCCATGAAAAAGGCATGCCTTCCCGGGCACAAGCAGGTAGATCATCACTCTAAGGACACCACCCTCATCCACCAAATATTTGGAGGCTACTGGAGATCTCAAATCAAGTGTCTCCACTGCCACGGCATTTCAGACACTTTTGACCCTTACCTGGACAGCGCCCTGGATATCCAGGCAGCTCAGAGTGTCAAGCAAGCTTTGGAACAGTTGGTGAAGCCCGAAGAACTCAATGGAGAGAATGCCTATCATTGTGGTCTTTGTCTCCAGAGGGCGCCGGCCTCCAAGACGTTAACTTTACACACTTCTGCCAAGGTCCTCATCCTTGTATTGAAGAGATTCTCCGATGTCACAGGCAACAAACTTGCCAAGAATGTGCACTATCCTGAGTGCCTTGACATGCAGCCATACATGTCTCAGCAGAACACAGGACCCCTTGTCTATGTCCTCTATGCTGTGCTGGTCCACGCTGGGTGGAGTTGCCACAACGGACATTACTTCTCTTATGTCAAAGCTCAAGAAGGCCAGTGGTATAAAATGGATGATGCCGAGGTCACCGCCTCTAGCATCACTTCTGTCCTGAGTCAACAGGCCTATGTCCTCTTTTACATCCAGAAGAGTGAATGGGAAAGACACAGTGAGAGTGTGTCAAGAGGCAGGGAACCAAGAGCCCTTGGCGCTGAAGACACACACAGGCGAGCAACGCAAGGAGAGCTCAAGAGAGACCACCCCTGCCTCCAGGCACCCGAGTTGGACGAGCACTTGGTGGAAAGAGCCACTCAGGAAAGCACCTTAGACCACTGGAAATTCCTTCAAGAGCAAAACAAAACGAAGCCTGAGTTCAACGTCAGAAAAGTCGAAGGTACCCTGCCTCCCAACGTACTTGTGATTCATCAATCCAAATACAAGTGTGGGATGAAGAACCGTCATCCTGAACAGCAAAGCTCCCTGCTAAACCTCTCTTCGACGACCCCGACAGATCAGGAGTCCATGAACACTGGCACACTCGCTTCCCTGCAAGGGAGGACCAGGAGATCCAAAGGGAAGAACAAACACAGCAAGAGGGCTCTGCTTGTGTGCCAGTGATCTCAGTGCAAGTACCGACCCACACGTAGGGGTGCACACACACACACATAACTACACCCAGAAGCGCGCACGCAAACACACACACACACACACACACAAACACGAACACCGTCAATCCTACATAAACTAATGAGGAGCCCAAGTTTCTGTCTCTACAACAGGGACAACTGGATAGTGATGGCTACATCTCAGGATGAGCCCGCATATGGGAAACATCGAGTTTTGGGGTCGTGAGTCTTCCGAACCTCTGGAGGGACTGTCTGAGTGTTTGTGTTCATGATAGATGACATTCAGTGTGTATTTCTGAATATGACCTACCGACGTGTAGGTTTGCGTGTGAGGTTATTGCAGGGGACTCGGTTTCGTATTTTCTCTTGGGGTGTGTTTCATTCGTCAGTTGTTGGTCGGCATGAGAAGGTGAAATTTGGCTCATGTGGGACATCCGTGGATCATTCTCGCCACCTTGAATAGTGGAAACTGGAATGCATTTGGAAGATAAGAACGGTGCTCTTCTTTCTTACCGGGGCTCGCTGTTTTTACATTGGTTCCTGAATGGACCTCAGGCGCCCTGGGACTTGTGCTCTTGCTGGAACCCACATAACGCCGGAAACAGACAGACCGACTTGCCTGTTTCACGGTGCCCACTTCCCATGAGTCGAAACGGAAAATTTTCCCACTGGCATGTAAGTCATCTGGAACGAAGCTGTATTGATAATAAAGGAAAGCAAACACAGGAGTGTGTGTATTCAACTGAAATAAATTCAGAAAGCCCTGAACTAAATCTCATTTGGTGTGTTTAAAAATGGCATTTGGGGAATTTCTGGGCCATTCGTCCAGCTGCGAAAGCTGCGTCTCTGAAGCACAGTCCCTGTCCTGCAGTCAGACTTATTTATCCGACGTGGTGTTTCCGTGGAAATGATTGTGGGAAATGGCCCCTTCCTTTTCTCTATTTGCTGATTAGATTTCATGGTCCCTTTCTCGTCAGGTACAGTGATCAAAGTTGACCAACCCCAGAGGAAAGCTGCCCAGGGCACAACTCAGGGCTCCGTAGAACCACAGAATCTTGGGCGCAGCCCTGCTCAAGCACCCAAATGTGCATACGAACAGGGTCTCCGTGTGACGTGTGTGAAAACTACGGTGTGATGAGCATGACTGGCAGACAGCTTATCGATTGGGCTCCCCTCAAAATCGGTTATGAGCGTTAAAGCACACCGATGCCCAGGTCCCGGCTGCAGGAATAAGACCCTCCAGGGTCTTGTGTGAAGCCTCGGCATCTGCATTGCTCATGCTTCTGGGGATCATTCTCCTGAAAATGGTGGCTCCTTTCTCCCTGTGGAGCATCTTTCTAAGCAGTGCTCTTTTCTTCCCCCAGGACACTTTACATCCGGCACAGGAAGCCTTCTGATGGAGCACACCTGGCCCATGAAAAGACAAGGGAAAGAAACGGGGCCAAAGGTCACAGTCCACTCATTCCATCATCCTCCTTAAAATCATCCTAATTTCATGGGCCCTGAAGCCAGGGCTGTTTCTTTACACCTAGAGGCCTTGGCGCCGGGCCTCAATTCTGCCCTGTTCCTTACTGTCTAAGACATGTTGGGAAAATCCCTAGAGCCAGGATCTTCATTCCTGGTAAGCCAGACAGCCGGAAGACACACCCAAATTCTGTCCCTCTTACTTCAGGGAACATGTCCACTTTCGTCAGCATTACAATTTTGGCACCAAATGTGCGAACTGCAATTCCACCATACAATGCATAACTGGAAATGGAGGCAACATCTCCGATCCTGAACAATCGATGCGAGAATCCAGGATATACAAGGCTTATTTTTGCCTTTTCCCACTGAAACAAGGGCCAGTATTAAAAATGGTATGCTATCCTCTGTTTCACTCCCTGCTTTTAAACGTCTCCAATGTTTCTTCTTGAGACAGGGCCTCACTTCCGTCACCCGGGCTTTTCTACGGTATAATTTTCCTTGTTTGCTTTTGTCAAAATTAGAACTTTTTATTTCATCTCTATGAAACGTTGATCCATTATCACATACGTATGGAAATATTATCACACATGCTGTGAGATACGTTCTTTTTATTTTCATCAATTCTTTAATAAACAAAAGGTTATAGCTGGGATACCTTCTGATTTCTCAAGTTTTTTGTTTCATGTTTTCTTAAACTGCCGTGGCACGTCCGGAACCACTCACTATACAATGTCAGGACCGTCTCTCTTTTCTGGCAAACATAAATTTGGGGATTGTCATCAATTAGTCTCTCGGTGATTGCATGATTTCCCCAAAGTCTTTCACAGTCTACTTTGTGCACTGAGTATCTCTTCAAACTTCAGTGCATGTTTCTACCATTTGATGCTTTATTATTTGGCAATCTAGCTTCCACAAGAGCATTTCATGCAAAGACTTGTCTTGTTCTCCACTGGCAGCTAATTTCACTCGGATAGAGAATCGATAGGCTCAACGTGGAAAGGTTATCGCTGGAAGGTCTGTTAGATTCCACGGATCTCTCCTTTCTCATTAGGGAAGAAAATACGCTGTGCTAAATATTATACTTCATTGACTATTCTCAGGTCAGAAAGCGCACTTCCGACTTCTTGTCCTTCCGTCGCTGAGAGGATGATGGCAGCTGCCAAAAGTACATACTTGGAAGTTCATCCCAGCACAAACACACACACACACACACGCCCCCCCCACACACACACAAACACACTCACACACACACTCACACTGTTTCCCAGGTAAAGATTTCTTCCCTGCCATTGCTTTACCTAAAATAAGGCAACTGTGTGGCCACTGTCCCAACCCGGTTACACTCATATTATATGTGCCTATCATCCTGAGGAGTAATTTGATTCAGGTGTTCGGGAAGTCATGATGTGGGCTGTGTCTGTTGAATTCCCAGCGATGCAAGGGGACACACCCTGTGACTCATTCCTGAATTGAGTGCTGATATTTGGTTGGTTTATCGCGCACCTGAGGAGTGGGTGGGGTGTTCGCGGTTGGTGGGGGTGAGTTATAGAAGGGCTGATGCGGCCAGAGAGCTCGTCATTTGAAGACTCTCTCGGAAGAGATAGCGTCTTTCTGCAACCTGCGGTCCCAGCAGAAAAACCTTGTGATCCTTGTTCCAGTCGACATGGAGGACGACTCACTCTACTTGGGAGGTGAGTGGCAGTTCAACCACTTTTCAAAACTCACATCTTCTCGGCCAGATGCAGCTTTTGCTGAAATCCAGCGGACTTCTCTCCCTGAGAAGTCACCACTCTCATCTGAGACCCGTGTCGACCTCTGTGATGATTTGGCTCCTGTGGCAAGACAGCTTGCTCCCAGGGAGAAGCTTCCTCTGAGTAGCAGGAGACCTGCTGCGGTGGGGGCTGGGCTCCAGAATATGGGAAATACCTGCTACGTGAACGCTTCCCTGCAGTGCCTGACGTACACACCGCCCCTTGCCAACTACATGCTGTCCCGGGAGCACTCTCCAACGTGTCATCGTCACAAGGGCTGCATGCTCTGTACTATGCAAGCTCACATCACACGGGCCCTCCACATTCCTGGCCGTGTCATCCAGCCCTCACAGGCATTGGCTGCTGACTTCCATAGAGGCAAGCAGGAAGATGCCCATGAATTTCTCATGTTCACTGTGGATGCCATGAAAAAGGCATGCCTTCCCGGGCACAAGCAGGTAGATCATCACTCTAAGGACACCACCCTCATCCACCAAATATTTGGAGGCTACTGGAGATCTCAAATCAAGTGTCTCCACTGCCACGGCATTTCAGACACTTTTGACCCTTACCTGGACAGCGCCCTGGATATCCAGGCAGCTCAGAGTGTCAAGCAAGCTTTGGAACAGTTGGTGAAGCCCGAAGAACTCAATGGAGAGAATGCCTATCATTGTGGTCTTTGTCTCCAGAGGGCGCCGGCCTCCAAGACGTTAACTTTACACACTTCTGCCAAGGTCCTCATCCTTGTATTGAAGAGATTCTCCGATGTCACAGGCAACAAACTTGCCAAGAATGTGCACTATCCTGAGTGCCTTGACATGCAGCCATACATGTCTCAGCAGAACACAGGACCCCTTGTCTATGTCCTCTATGCTGTGCTGGTCCACGCTGGGTGGAGTTGCCACAACGGACATTACTTCTCTTATGTCAAAGCTCAAGAAGGCCAGTGGTATAAAATGGATGATGCCGAGGTCACCGCCTCTAGCATCACTTCTGTCCTGAGTCAACAGGCCTATGTCCTCTTTTACATCCAGAAGAGTGAATGGGAAAGACACAGTGAGAGTGTGTCAAGAGGCAGGGAACCAAGAGCCCTTGGCGCTGAAGACACACACAGGCGAGCAACGCAAGGAGAGCTCAAGAGAGACCACCCCTGCCTCCAGGCACCCGAGTTGGACGAGCACTTGGTGGAAAGAGCCACTCAGGAAAGCACCTTAGACCACTGGAAATTCCTTCAAGAGCAAAACAAAACGAAGCCTGAGTTCAACGTCAGAAAAGTCGAAGGTACCCTGCCTCCCAACGTACTTGTGATTCATCAATCCAAATACAAGTGTGGGATGAAGAACCGTCATCCTGAACAGCAAAGCTCCCTGCTAAACCTCTCTTCGACGACCCCGACAGATCAGGAGTCCATGAACACTGGCACACTCGCTTCCCTGCAAGGGAGGACCAGGAGATCCAAAGGGAAGAACAAACACAGCAAGAGGGCTCTGCTTGTGTGCCAGTGATCTCAGTGCAAGTACCGACCCACACGTAGGGGTGCACACACACACACATAACTACACCCAGAAGCGCGCACGCAAACACACACACACACACACACACAAACACGAACACCGTCAATCCTACATAAACTAATGAGGAGCCCAAGTTTCTGTCTCTACAACAGGGACAACTGGATAGTGATGGCTACATCTCAGGATGAGCCCGCATATGGGAAACATCGAGTTTTGGGGTCGTGAGTCTTCCGAACCTCTGGAGGGACTGTCTGAGTGTTTGTGTTCATGATAGATGACATTCAGTGTGTATTTCTGAATATGACCTACCGACGTGTAGGTTTGCGTGTGAGGTTATTGCAGGGGACTCGGTTTCGTATTTTCTCTTGGGGTGTGTTTCATTCGTCAGTTGTTGGTCGGCATGAGAAGGTGAAATTTGGCTCATGTGGGACATCCGTGGATCATTCTCGCCACCTTGAATAGTGGAAACTGGAATGCATTTGGAAGATAAGAACGGTGCTCTTCTTTCTTACCGGGGCTCGCTGTTTTTACATTGGTTCCTGAATGGACCTCAGGCGCCCTGGGACTTGTGCTCTTGCTGGAACCCACATAACGCCGGAAACAGACAGACCGACTTGCCTGTTTCACGGTGCCCACTTCCCATGAGTCGAAACGGAAAATTTTCCCACTGGCATGTAAGTCATCTGGAACGAAGCTGTATTGATAATAAAGGAAAGCAAACACAGGAGTGTGTGTATTCAACTGAAATAAATTCAGAAAGCCCTGAACTAAATCTCATTTGGTGTGTTTAAAAATGGCATTTGGGGAATTTCTGGGTCATTCGTCCAGCTGCGAAAGCTGCGTCTCTGAAGCACAGTCCCTGTCCTGCAGTCAGACTTATTTATCCGACGTGGTGTTTCCGTGGAAATGATTGTGGGAAATCGCCCCTTCCTTTTCTCTATTTGCTGATTAGATTTCATGGTCCCTTTCTCGTCAGGTACAGTGATCAAAGTTGACCAACCCCAGAGGAAAGCTGCCCAGGGCACAACTCAGGGCTCCGTAGAACCACAGAATCTTGGGCGCAGCCCTGCTCAAGCACCCAAATGTGCATACGAACAGGGTCTCCGTGTGACGTGTGTGAAAACTACGGTGTGATGAGCATGACTGGCAGACAGCTTATCGATTGGGCTCCCCTCAAAATCGGTTATGAGCGTTAAAGCACACCGATGCCCAGGTCCCGGCTGCAGGAATAAGACCCTCCAGGGTCTTGTGTGAAGCCTCGGCATCTGCATTGCTCATGCTTCTGGGGATCATTCTCCTGAAAATGGTGGCTCCTTTCTCCCTGTGGAGCATCTTTCTAAGCAGTGCTCTTTTCTTCCCCCAGGACACTTTACATCCGGCACAGGAAGCCTTCTGATGGAGCACACCTGGCCCATGAAAAGACAAGGGAAAGAAACGGGGCCAAAGGTCACAGTCCACTCATTCCATCATCCTCCTTAAAATCATCCTAATTTCATGGGCCCTGAAGCCAGGGCTGTTTCTTTACACCTAGAGGCCTTGGTGCCGGGCCTCAATTCTGCCCTGTTCCTTACTGTCTAAGACATGTTGGGAAAATCCCTAGAGCCAGGATCTTCATTCCTGGTAAGCCAGACAGCCGGAAGACACACCCAAATTCTGTCCCTCTTACTTCAGGGAACATGTCCACTTTCGTCAGCATTACAATTTTGGCACCAAATGTGCGAACTGCAATTCCACCATACAATGCATAACTGGAAATGGAGGCAACATCTCCGATCCTGAACAATCGATGCGAGAATCCAGGATATACAAGGCTTATTTTTGCCTTTTCCCACTGAAACAAGGGCCAGTATTAAAAATGGTATGCTATCCTCTGTTTCACTCCCTGCTTTTAAACGTCTCCAATGTTTCTTCTTGAGACAGGGCCTCACTTCCGTCACCCGGGCTTTTCTACGGTATAATTTTCCTTGTTTGCTTTTGTCAAAATTAGAACTTTTTATTTCATCTCTATGAAACGTTGATCCATTATCACATACGTATGGAAATATTATCACACATGCTGTGAGATACGTTCTTTTTATTTTCATCAATTCTTTAATAAACAAAAGGTTATAGCTGGGATACCTTCTGATTTCTCAAGTTTTTTGTTTCATGTTTTCTTAAACTGCCGTGGCACGTCCGGAACCACTCACTATACAATGTCAGGACCGTCTCTCTTTTCTGGCAAACATAAATTTGGGGATTGTCATCAATTAGTCTCTCGGTGATTGCATGATTTCCCCAAAGTCTTTCACAGTCTACTTTGTGCACTGAGTATCTCTTCAAACTTCAGTGCATGTTTCTACCATTTGATGCTTTATTATTTGGCAATCTAGCTTCCACAAGAGCATTTCATGCAAAGACTTGTCTTGTTCTCCACTGGCAGCTAATTTCACTCGGATAGAGAATCGATAGGCTCAACGTGGAAAGGTTATCGCTGGAAGGTCTGTTAGATTCCACGGATCTCTCCTTTCTCATTAGGGAAGAAAATACGCTGTGCTAAATATTATACTTCATTGACTATTCTCAGGTCAGAAAGCGCACTTCCGACTTCTTGTCCTTCCGTCGCTGAGAGGATGATGGCAGCTGCCAAAAGTACATACTTGGAAGTTCATCCCAGCACAAACACACACACACACACACGCCCCCCCCCCCGCACACACAAACACACTCACACACACACTCACACTGTTTCCCAGGTAAAGATTTCTTCCCTGCCATTGCTTTACCTAAAATAAGGCAACTGTGTGGCCACTGTCCCAACCCGGTTACACTCATATTATATGTGCCTATCATCCTGAGGAGTAATTTGATTCAGGTGTTCTGGAAGTCATGATGTGGGCTGTGTCTGTTGAATTCCCAGCGATGCAAGGGGACACACCCTGTGACTCATTCCTGAATTGAGTGCTGATATTTGGTTGGTTTATCGCGCACCTGAGGAGTGGGTGGGGTGTTCGCGGTTGGTGGGGGTGAGTTATAGAAGGGCTGATGCGGCCAGAGAGCTCGTCATTTGAAGACTCTCTCGGAAGAGATAGCGTCTTTCTGCAACCTGCGGTCCCAGCAGAAAAACCTTGTGATCCTTGTTCCAGTCGACATGGAGGACGACTCACTCTACTTGGGAGGTGAGTGGCAGTTCAACCACTTTTCAAAACTCACATCTTCTCGGCCAGATGCAGCTTTTGCTGAAATCCAGCGGACTTCTCTCCCTGAGAAGTCACCACTCTCATCTGAGACCCGTGTCGACCTCTGTGATGATTTGGCTCCTGTGGCAAGACAGCTTGCTCCCAGGGAGAAGCTTCCTCTGAGTAGCAGGAGACCTGCTGCGGTGGGGGCTGGGCTCCAGAATATGGGAAATACCTGCTACGTGAACGCTTCCCTGCAGTGCCTGACGTACACACCGCCCCTTGCCAACTACATGCTGTCCCGGGAGCACTCTCCAACGTGTCATCGTCACAAGGGCTGCATGCTCTGTACTATGCAAGCTCACATCACACGGGCCCTCCACATTCCTGGCCGTGTCATCCAGCCCTCACAGGCATTGGCTGCTGACTTCCATAGAGGCAAGCAGGAAGATGCCCATGAATTTCTCATGTTCACTGTGGATGCCATGAAAAAGGCATGCCTTCCCGGGCACAAGCAGGTAGATCATCACTCTAAGGACACCACCCTCATCCACCAAATATTTGGAGGCTACTGGAGATCTCAAATCAAGTGTCTCCACTGCCACGGCATTTCAGACACTTTTGACCCTTACCTGGACAGCGCCCTGGATATCCAGGCAGCTCAGAGTGTCAAGCAAGCTTTGGAACAGTTGGTGAAGCCCGAAGAACTCAATGGAGAGAATGCCTATCATTGTGGTCTTTGTCTCCAGAGGGCGCCGGCCTCCAAGACGTTAACTTTACACACTTCTGCCAAGGTCCTCATCCTTGTATTGAAGAGATTCTCCGATGTCACAGGCAACAAACTTGCCAAGAATGTGCACTATCCTGAGTGCCTTGACATGCAGCCATACATGTCTCAGCAGAACACAGGACCCCTTGTCTATGTCCTCTATGCTGTGCTGGTCCACGCTGGGTGGAGTTGCCACAACGGACATTACTTCTCTTATGTCAAAGCTCAAGAAGGCCAGTGGTATAAAATGGATGATGCCGAGGTCACCGCCTCTAGCATCACTTCTGTCCTGAGTCAACAGGCCTATGTCCTCTTTTACATCCAGAAGAGTGAATGGGAAAGACACAGTGAGAGTGTGTCAAGAGGCAGGGAACCAAGAGCCCTTGGCGCTGAAGACACACACAGGCGAGCAACGCAAGGAGAGCTCAAGAGAGACCACCCCTGCCTCCAGGCACCCGAGTTGGACGAGCACTTGGTGGAAAGAGCCACTCAGGAAAGCACCTTAGACCACTGGAAATTCCTTCAAGAGCAAAACAAAACGAAGCCTGAGTTCAACGTCAGAAAAGTCGAAGGTACCCTGCCTCCCAACGTACTTGTGATTCATCAATCCAAATACAAGTGTGGGATGAAGAACCGTCATCCTGAACAGCAAAGCTCCCTGCTAAACCTCTCTTCGACGACCCCGACAGATCAGGAGTCCATGAACACTGGCACACTCGCTTCCCTGCAAGGGAGGACCAGGAGATCCAAAGGGAAGAACAAACACAGCAAGAGGGCTCTGCTTGTGTGCCAGTGATCTCAGTGCAAGTACCGACCCACACGTAGGGGTGCACACACACACACATAACTACACCCAGAAGCGCGCACGCAAACACACACACACACACACACACAAACACGAACACCGTCAATCCTACATAAACTAATGAGGAGCCCAAGTTTCTGTCTCTACAACAGGGACAACTGGATAGTGATGGCTACATCTCAGGATGAGCCCGCATATGGGAAACATCGAGTTTTGGGGTCGTGAGTCTTCCGAACCTCTGGAGGGACTGTCTGAGTGTTTGTGTTCATGATAGATGACATTCAGTGTGTATTTCTGAATATGACCTACCGACGTGTAGGTTTGCGTGTGAGGTTATTGCAGGGGACTCGGTTTCGTATTTTCTCTTGGGGTGTGTTTCATTCGTCAGTTGTTGGTCGGCATGAGAAGGTGAAATTTGGCTCATGTGGGACATCCGTGGATCATTCTCGCCACCTTGAATAGTGGAAACTGGAATGCATTTGGAAGATAAGAACGGTGCTCTTCTTTCTTACCGGGGCTCGCTGTTTTTACATTGGTTCCTGAATGGACCTCAGGCGCCCTGGGACTTGTGCTCTTGCTGGAACCCACATAACGCCGGAAACAGACAGACCGACTTGCCTGTTTCACGGTGCCCACTTCCCATGAGTCGAAACGGAAAATTTTCCCACTGGCATGTAAGTCATCTGGAACGAAGCTGTATTGATAATAAAGGAAAGCAAACACAGGAGTGTGTGTATTCAACTGAAATAAATTCAGAAAGCCCTGAACTAAATCTCATTTGGTGTGTTTAAAAATGGCATTTGGGGAATTTCTGGGTCATTCGTCCAGCTGCGAAAGCTGCGTCTCTGAAGCACAGTCCCTGTCCTGCAGTCAGACTTATTTATCCGACGTGGTGTTTCCGTGGAAATGATTGTGGGAAATCGCCCCTTCCTTTTCTCTATTTGCTGATTAGATTTCATGGTCCCTTTCTCGTCAGGTACAGTGATCAAAGTTGACCAACCCCAGAGGAAAGCTGCCCAGGGCACAACTCAGGGCTCCGTAGAACCACAGAATCTTGGGCGCAGCCCTGCTCAAGCACCCAAATGTGCATACGAACAGGGTCTCCGTGTGACGTGTGTGAAAACTACGGTGTGATGAGCATGACTGGCAGACAGCTTATCGATTGGGCTCCCCTCAAAATCGGTTATGAGCGTTAAAGCACACCGATGCCCAGGTCCCGGCTGCAGGAATAAGACCCTCCAGGGTCTTGTGTGAAGCCTCGGCATCTGCATTGCTCATGCTTCTGGGGATCATTCTCCTGAAAATGGTGGCTCCTTTCTCCCTGTGGAGCATCTTTCTAAGCAGTGCTCTTTTCTTCCCCCAGGACACTTTACATCCGGCACAGGAAGCCTTCTGATGGAGCACACCTGGCCCATGAAAAGACAAGGGAAAGAAACGGGGCCAAAGGTCACAGTCCACTCATTCCATCATCCTCCTTAAAATCATCCTAATTTCATGGGCCCTGAAGCCAGGGCTGTTTCTTTACACCTAGAGGCCTTGGCGCCGGGCCTCAATTCTGCCCTGTTCCTTACTGTCTAAGACATGTTGGGAAAATCCCTAGAGCCAGGATCTTCATTCCTGGTAAGCCAGACAGCCGGAAGACACACCCAAATTCTGTCCCTCTTACTTCAGGGAACATGTCCACTTTCGTCAGCATTACAATTTTGGCACCAAATGTGCGAACTGCAATTCCACCATACAATGCATAACTGGAAATGGAGGCAACATCTCCGATCCTGAACAATCGATGCGAGAATCCAGGATATACAAGGCTTATTTTTGCCTTTTCCCACTGAAACAAGGGCCAGTATTAAAAATGGTATGCTATCCTCTGTTTCACCCCCTGCTTTTAAACGTCTCCAATGTTTCTTCTTGAGACAGGGCCTCACTTCCGTCACCCGGGCTTTTCTACGGTATAATTTTCCTTGTTTGCTTTTGTCAAAATTAGAACTTTTTATTTCATCTCTATGAAACGTTGATCCATTATCACATACGTATGGAAATATTATCACACATGCTGTGAGATACGTTCTTTTTATTTTCATCAATTCTTTAATAAACAAAAGGTTATAGCTGGGATACCTTCTGATTTCTCAAGTTTTTTGTTTCATGTTTTCTTAAACTGCCGTGGCACGTCCGGAACCACTCACTATACAATGTCAGGACCGTCTCTCTTTTCTGGCAAACATAAATTTGGGGATTGTCATCAATTAGTCTCTCGGTGATTGCATGATTTCCCCAAAGTCTTTCACAGTCTACTTTGTGCACTGAGTATCTCTTCAAACTTCAGTGCATGTTTCTACCATTTGATGCTTTATTATTTGGCAATCTAGCTTCCACAAGAGCATTTCATGCAAAGACTTGTCTTGTTCTCCACTGGCAGCTAATTTCACTCGGATAGAGAATCGATAGGCTCAACGTGGAAAGGTTATCGCTGGAAGGTCTGTTAGATTCCACGGATCTCTCCTTTCTCATTAGGGAAGAAAATACGCTGTGCTAAATATTATACTTCATTGACTATTCTCAGGTCAGAAAGCGCACTTCCGACTTCTTGTCCTTCCGTCGCTGAGAGGATGATGGCAGCTGCCAAAAGTACATACTTGGAAGTTCATCCCAGCACAAACACACACACACACACACGCCCCCCCCCCCGCACACACAAACACACTCACACACACACTCACACTGTTTCCCAGGTAAAGATTTCTTCCCTGCCATTGCTTTACCTAAAATAAGGCAACTGTGTGGCCACTGTCCCAACCCGGTTACACTCATATTATATGTGCCTATCATCCTGAGGAGTAATTTGATTCAGGTGTTCTGGAAGTCATGATGTGGGCTGTGTCTGTTGAATTCCCAGCGATGCAAGGGGACACACCCTGTGACTCATTCCTGAATTGAGTGCTGATATTTGGTTGGTTTATCGCGCACCTGAGGAGTGGGTGGGGTGTTCGCGGTTGGTGGGGGTGAGTTATAGAAGGGCTGATGCGGCCAGAGAGCTCGTCATTTGAAGACTCTCTCGGAAGAGATAGCGTCTTTCTGCAACCTGCGGTCCCAGCAGAAAAACCTTGTGATCCTTGTTCCAGTCGACATGGAGGACGACTCACTCTACTTGGGAGGTGAGTGGCAGTTCAACCACTTTTCAAAACTCACATCTTCTCGGCCAGATGCAGCTTTTGCTGAAATCCAGCGGACTTCTCTCCCTGAGAAGTCACCACTCTCATCTGAGACCCGTGTCGACCTCTGTGATGATTTGGCTCCTGTGGCAAGACAGCTTGCTCCCAGGGAGAAGCTTCCTCTGAGTAGCAGGAGACCTGCTGCGGTGGGGGCTGGGCTCCAGAATATGGGAAATACCTGCTACGTGAACGCTTCCCTGCAGTGCCTGACGTACACACCGCCCCTTGCCAACTACATGCTGTCCCGGGAGCACTCTCCAACGTGTCATCGTCACAAGGGCTGCATGCTCTGTACTATGCAAGCTCACATCACACGGGCCCTCCACATTCCTGGCCGTGTCATCCAGCCCTCACAGGCATTGGCTGCTGACTTCCATAGAGGCAAGCAGGAAGATGCCCATGAATTTCTCATGTTCACTGTGGATGCCATGAAAAAGGCATGCCTTCCCGGGCACAAGCAGGTAGATCATCACTCTAAGGACACCACCCTCATCCACCAAATATTTGGAGGCTACTGGAGATCTCAAATCAAGTGTCTCCACTGCCACGGCATTTCAGACACTTTTGACCCTTACCTGGACAGCGCCCTGGATATCCAGGCAGCTCAGAGTGTCAAGCAAGCTTTGGAACAGTTGGTGAAGCCCGAAGAACTCAATGGAGAGAATGCCTATCATTGTGGTCTTTGTCTCCAGAGGGCGCCGGCCTCCAAGACGTTAACTTTACACACTTCTGCCAAGGTCCTCATCCTTGTATTGAAGAGATTCTCCGATGTCACAGGCAACAAACTTGCCAAGAATGTGCACTATCCTGAGTGCCTTGACATGCAGCCATACATGTCTCAGCAGAACACAGGACCCCTTGTCTATGTCCTCTATGCTGTGCTGGTCCACGCTGGGTGGAGTTGCCACAACGGACATTACTTCTCTTATGTCAAAGCTCAAGAAGGCCAGTGGTATAAAATGGATGATGCCGAGGTCACCGCCTCTAGCATCACTTCTGTCCTGAGTCAACAGGCCTATGTCCTCTTTTACATCCAGAAGAGTGAATGGGAAAGACACAGTGAGAGTGTGTCAAGAGGCAGGGAACCAAGAGCCCTTGGCGCTGAAGACACACACAGGCGAGCAACGCAAGGAGAGCTCAAGAGAGACCACCCCTGCCTCCAGGCACCCGAGTTGGACGAGCACTTGGTGGAAAGAGCCACTCAGGAAAGCACCTTAGACCACTGGAAATTCCTTCAAGAGCAAAACAAAACGAAGCCTGAGTTCAACGTCAGAAAAGTCGAAGGTACCCTGCCTCCCAACGTACTTGTGATTCATCAATCCAAATACAAGTGTGGGATGAAGAACCGTCATCCTGAACAGCAAAGCTCCCTGCTAAACCTCTCTTCGACGACCCCGACAGATCAGGAGTCCATGAACACTGGCACACTCGCTTCCCTGCAAGGGAGGACCAGGAGATCCAAAGGGAAGAACAAACACAGCAAGAGGGCTCTGCTTGTGTGCCAGTGATCTCAGTGCAAGTACCGACCCACACGTAGGGGTGCACACACACACACATAACTACACCCAGAAGCGCGCACGCAAACACACACACACACACACACAAACACGAACACCGTCAATCCTACATAAACTAATGAGGAGCCCAAGTTTCTGTCTCTACAACAGGGACAACTGGATAGTGATGGCTACATCTCAGGATGAGCCCGCATATGGGAAACATCGAGTTTTGGGGTCGTGAGTCTTCCGAACCTCTGGAGGGACTGTCTGAGTGTTTGTGTTCATGATAGATGACATTCAGTGTGTATTTCTGAATATGACCTACCGACGTGTAGGTTTGCGTGTGAGGTTATTGCAGGGGACTCGGTTTCGTATTTTCTCTTGGGGTGTGTTTCATTCGTCAGTTGTTGGTCGGCATGAGAAGGTGAAATTTGGCTCATGTGGGACATCCGTGGATCATTCTCGCCACCTTGAATAGTGGAAACTGGAATGCATTTGGAAGATAAGAACGGTGCTCTTCTTTCTTACCGGGGCTCGCTGTTTTTACATTGGTTCCTGAATGGACCTCAGGCGCCCTGGGACTTGTGCTCTTGCTGGAACCCACATAACGCCGGAAACAGACAGACCGACTTGCCTGTTTCACGGTGCCCACTTCCCATGAGTCGAAACGGAAAATTTTCCCACTGGCATGTAAGTCATCTGGAACGAAGCTGTATTGATAATAAAGGAAAGCAAACACAGGAGTGTGTGTATTCAACTGAAATAAATTCAGAAAGCCCTGAACTAAATCTCATTTGGTGTGTTTAAAAATGGCATTTGGGGAATTTCTGGGTCATTCGTCCAGCTGCGAAAGCTGCGTCTCTGAAGCACAGTCCCTGTCCTGCAGTCAGACTTATTTATCCGACGTGGTGTTTCCGTGGAAATGATTGTGGGAAATCGCCCCTTCCTTTTCTCTATTTGCTGATTAGATTTCATGGTCCCTTTCTCGTCAGGTACAGTGATCAAAGTTGACCAACCCCAGAGGAAAGCTGCCCAGGGCACAACTCAGGGCTCCGTAGAACCACAGAATCTTGGGCGCAGCCCTGCTCAAGCACCCAAATGTGCATACGAACAGGGTCTCCGTGTGACGTGTGTGAAAACTACGGTGTGATGAGCATGACTGGCAGACAGCTTATCGATTGGGCTCCCCTCAAAATCGGTTATGAGCGTTAAAGCACACCGATGCCCAGGTCCCGGCTGCAGGAATAAGACCCTCCAGGGTCTTGTGTGAAGCCTCGGCATCTGCATTGCTCATGCTTCTGGGGATCATTCTCCTGAAAATGGTGGCTCCTTTCTCCCTGTGGAGCATCTTTCTAAGCAGTGCTCTTTTCTTCCCCCAGGACACTTTACATCCGGCACAGGAAGCCTTCTGATGGAGCACACCTGGCCCATGAAAAGACAAGGGAAAGAAACGGGGCCAAAGGTCACAGTCCACTCATTCCATC
The DNA here is from genome assembly GCF_029289425.2 of Pan paniscus. Lineage (NCBI taxonomy): Eukaryota > Metazoa > Chordata > Mammalia > Primates > Hominidae > Pan > Pan paniscus. The sequence goes on from NC_073256.2 coordinate 22,602,762, forward strand.
ATCCTCCTTAAAATCATCCTAATTTCATGGGCCCTGAAGCCAGGGCTGTTTCTTTACACCTAGAGGCCTTGGCGCCGGGCCTCAATTCTGCCCTGTTCCTTACTGTCTAAGACATGTTGGGAAAATCCCTAGAGCCAGGATCTTCATTCCTGGTAAGCCAGACAGCCGGAAGACACACCCAAATTCTGTCCCTCTTACTTCAGGGAACATGTCCACTTTCGTCAGCATTACAATTTTGGCACCAAATGTGCGAACTGCAATTCCACCATACAATGCATAACTGGAAATGGAGGCAACATCTCCGATCCTGAACAATCGATGCGAGAATCCAGGATATACAAGGCTTATTTTTGCCTTTTCCCACTGAAACAAGGGCCAGTATTAAAAATGGTATGCTATCCTCTGTTTCACTCCCTGCTTTTAAACGTCTCCAATGTTTCTTCTTGAGACAGGGCCTCACTTCCGTCACCCGGGCTTTTCTACGGTATAATTTTCCTTGTTTGCTTTTGTCAAAATTAGAACTTTTTATTTCATCTCTATGAAACGTTGATCCATTATCACATACGTATGGAAATATTATCACACATGCTGTGAGATACGTTCTTTTTATTTTCATCAATTCTTTAATAAACAAAAGGTTATAGCTGGGATACCTTCTGATTTCTCAAGTTTTTTGTTTCATGTTTTCTTAAACTGCCGTGGCACGTCCGGAACCACTCACTATACAATGTCAGGACCGTCTCTCTTTTCTGGCAAACATAAATTTGGGGATTGTCATCAATTAGTCTCTCGGTGATTGCATGATTTCCCCAAAGTCTTTCACAGTCTACTTTGTGCACTGAGTATCTCTTCAAACTTCAGTGCATGTTTCTACCATTTGATGCTTTATTATTTGGCAATCTAGCTTCCACAAGAGCATTTCATGCAAAGACTTGTCTTGTTCTCCACTGGCAGCTAATTTCACTCGGATAGAGAATCGATAGGCTCAACGTGGAAAGGTTATCGCTGGAAGGTCTGTTAGATTCCACGGATCTCTCCTTTCTCATTAGGGAAGAAAATACGCTGTGCTAAATATTATACTTCATTGACTATTCTCAGGTCAGAAAGCGCACTTCCGACTTCTTGTCCTTCCGTCGCTGAGAGGATGATGGCAGCTGCCAAAAGTACATACTTGGAAGTTCATCCCAGCACAAACACACACACACACACACGCCCCCCCCCCCGCACACACAAACACACTCACACACACACTCACACTGTTTCCCAGGTAAAGATTTCTTCCCTGCCATTGCTTTACCTAAAATAAGGCAACTGTGTGGCCACTGTCCCAACCCGGTTACACTCATATTATATGTGCCTATCATCCTGAGGAGTAATTTGATTCAGGTGTTCTGGAAGTCATGATGTGGGCTGTGTCTGTTGAATTCCCAGCGATGCAAGGGGACACACCCTGTGACTCATTCCTGAATTGAGTGCTGATATTTGGTTGGTTTATCGCGCACCTGAGGAGTGGGTGGGGTGTTCGCGGTTGGTGGGGGTGAGTTATAGAAGGGCTGATGCGGCCAGAGAGCTCGTCATTTGAAGACTCTCTCGGAAGAGATAGCGTCTTTCTGCAACCTGCGGTCCCAGCAGAAAAACCTTGTGATCCTTGTTCCAGTCGACATGGAGGACGACTCACTCTACTTGGGAGGTGAGTGGCAGTTCAACCACTTTTCAAAACTCACATCTTCTCGGCCAGATGCAGCTTTTGCTGAAATCCAGCGGACTTCTCTCCCTGAGAAGTCACCACTCTCATCTGAGACCCGTGTCGACCTCTGTGATGATTTGGCTCCTGTGGCAAGACAGCTTGCTCCCAGGGAGAAGCTTCCTCTGAGTAGCAGGAGACCTGCTGCGGTGGGGGCTGGGCTCCAGAATATGGGAAATACCTGCTACGTGAACGCTTCCCTGCAGTGCCTGACGTACACACCGCCCCTTGCCAACTACATGCTGTCCCGGGAGCACTCTCCAACGTGTCATCGTCACAAGGGCTGCATGCTCTGTACTATGCAAGCTCACATCACACGGGCCCTCCACATTCCTGGCCGTGTCATCCAGCCCTCACAGGCATTGGCTGCTGACTTCCATAGAGGCAAGCAGGAAGATGCCCATGAATTTCTCATGTTCACTGTGGATGCCATGAAAAAGGCATGCCTTCCCGGGCACAAGCAGGTAGATCATCACTCTAAGGACACCACCCTCATCCACCAAATATTTGGAGGCTACTGGAGATCTCAAATCAAGTGTCTCCACTGCCACGGCATTTCAGACACTTTTGACCCTTACCTGGACAGCGCCCTGGATATCCAGGCAGCTCAGAGTGTCAAGCAAGCTTTGGAACAGTTGGTGAAGCCCGAAGAACTCAATGGAGAGAATGCCTATCATTGTGGTCTTTGTCTCCAGAGGGCGCCGGCCTCCAAGACGTTAACTTTACACACTTCTGCCAAGGTCCTCATCCTTGTATTGAAGAGATTCTCCGATGTCACAGGCAACAAACTTGCCAAGAATGTGCACTATCCTGAGTGCCTTGACATGCAGCCATACATGTCTCAGCAGAACACAGGACCCCTTGTCTATGTCCTCTATGCTGTGCTGGTCCACGCTGGGTGGAGTTGCCACAACGGACATTACTTCTCTTATGTCAAAGCTCAAGAAGGCCAGTGGTATAAAATGGATGATGCCGAGGTCACCGCCTCTAGCATCACTTCTGTCCTGAGTCAACAGGCCTATGTCCTCTTTTACATCCAGAAGAGTGAATGGGAAAGACACAGTGAGAGTGTGTCAAGAGGCAGGGAACCAAGAGCCCTTGGCGCTGAAGACACACACAGGCGAGCAACGCAAGGAGAGCTCAAGAGAGACCACCCCTGCCTCCAGGCACCCGAGTTGGACGAGCACTTGGTGGAAAGAGCCACTCAGGAAAGCACCTTAGACCACTGGAAATTCCTTCAAGAGCAAAACAAAACGAAGCCTGAGTTCAACGTCAGAAAAGTCGAAGGTACCCTGCCTCCCAACGTACTTGTGATTCATCAATCCAAATACAAGTGTGGGATGAAGAACCGTCATCCTGAACAGCAAAGCTCCCTGCTAAACCTCTCTTCGACGACCCCGACAGATCAGGAGTCCATGAACACTGGCACACTCGCTTCCCTGCAAGGGAGGACCAGGAGATCCAAAGGGAAGAACAAACACAGCAAGAGGGCTCTGCTTGTGTGCCAGTGATCTCAGTGCAAGTACCGACCCACACGTAGGGGTGCACACACACACACATAACTACACCCAGAAGCGCGCACGCAAACACACACACACACACACACACAAACACGAACACCGTCAATCCTACATAAACTAATGAGGAGCCCAAGTTTCTGTCTCTACAACAGGGACAACTGGATAGTGATGGCTACATCTCAGGATGAGCCCGCATATGGGAAACATCGAGTTTTGGGGTCGTGAGTCTTCCGAACCTCTGGAGGGACTGTCTGAGTGTTTGTGTTCATGATAGATGACATTCAGTGTGTATTTCTGAATATGACCTACCGACGTGTAGGTTTGCGTGTGAGGTTATTGCAGGGGACTCGGTTTCGTATTTTCTCTTGGGGTGTGTTTCATTCGTCAGTTGTTGGTCGGCATGAGAAGGTGAAATTTGGCTCATGTGGGACATCCGTGGATCATTCTCGCCACCTTGAATAGTGGAAACTGGAATGCATTTGGAAGATAAGAACGGTGCTCTTCTTTCTTACCGGGGCTCGCTGTTTTTACATTGGTTCCTGAATGGACCTCAGGCGCCCTGGGACTTGTGCTCTTGCTGGAACCCACATAACGCCGGAAACAGACAGACCGACTTGCCTGTTTCACGGTGCCCACTTCCCATGAGTCGAAACGGAAAATTTTCCCACTGGCATGTAAGTCATCTGGAACGAAGCTGTATTGATAATAAAGGAAAGCAAACACAGGAGTGTGTGTATTCAACTGAAATAAATTCAGAAAGCCCTGAACTAAATCTCATTTGGTGTGTTTAAAAATGGCATTTGGGGAATTTCTGGGTCATTCGTCCAGCTGCGAAAGCTGCGTCTCTGAAGCACAGTCCCTGTCCTGCAGTCAGACTTATTTATCCGACGTGGTGTTTCCGTGGAAATGATTGTGGGAAATCGCCCCTTCCTTTTCTCTATTTGCTGATTAGATTTCATGGTCCCTTTCTCGTCAGGTACAGGGATCAAAGTTGACCAACCCCAGAGGAAAGCTGCCCAGGGCACAACTCAGGGCTCCGTAGAACCACAGAATCTTGGGCGCAGCCCTGCTCAAGCACCCAAATGTGCATACGAACAGGGTCTCCGTGTGACGTGTGTGAAAACTACGGTGTGATGAGCATGACTGGCAGACAGCTTATCGATTGGGCTCCCCTCAAAATCGGTTATGAGCGTTAAAGCACACCGATGCCCAGGTCCCGGCTGCAGGAATAAGACCCTCCAGGGTCTTGTGTGAAGCCTCGGCATCTGCATTGCTCATGCTTCTGGGGATCATTCTCCTGAAAATGGTGGCTCCTTTCTCCCTGTGGAGCATCTTTCTAAGCAGTGCTCTTTTCTTCCCCCAGGACACTTTACATCCGGCACAGGAAGCCTTCTGATGGAGCACACCTGGCCCATGAAAAGACAAGGGAAAGAAACGGGGCCAAAGGTCACAGTCCACTCATTCCATCATCCTCCTTAAAATCATCCTAATTTCATGGGCCCTGAAGCCAGGGCTGTTTCTTTACACCTAGAGGCCTTGGCGCCGGGCCTCAATTCTGCCCTGTTCCTTACTGTCTAAGACATGTTGGGAAAATCCCTAGAGCCAGGATCTTCATTCCTGGTAAGCCAGACAGCCGGAAGACACACCCAAATTCTGTCCCTCTTACTTCAGGGAACATGTCCACTTTCGTCAGCATTACAATTTTGGCACCAAATGTGCGAACTGCAATTCCACCATACAATGCATAACTGGAAATGGAGGCAACATCTCCGATCCTGAACAATCGATGCGAGAATCCAGGATATACAAGGCTTATTTTTGCCTTTTCCCACTGAAACAAGGGCCAGTATTAAAAATGGTATGCTATCCTCTGTTTCACTCCCTGCTTTTAAACGTCTCCAATGTTTCTTCTTGAGACAGGGCCTCACTTCCGTCACCCGGGCTTTTCTACGGTATAATTTTCCTTGTTTGCTTTTGTCAAAATTAGAACTTTTTATTTCATCTCTATGAAACGTTGATCCATTATCACATACGTATGGAAATATTATCACACATGCTGTGAGATACGTTCTTTTTATTTTCATCAATTCTTTAATAAACAAAAGGTTATAGCTGGGATACCTTCTGATTTCTCAAGTTTTTTGTTTCATGTTTTCTTAAACTGCCGTGGCACGTCCGGAACCACTCACTATACAATGTCAGGACCGTCTCTCTTTTCTGGCAAACATAAATTTGGGGATTGTCATCAATTAGTCTCTCGGTGATTGCATGATTTCCCCAAAGTCTTTCACAGTCTACTTTGTGCACTGAGTATCTCTTCAAACTTCAGTGCATGTTTCTACCATTTGATGCTTTATTATTTGGCAATCTAGCTTCCACAAGAGCATTTCATGCAAAGACTTGTCTTGTTCTCCACTGGCAGCTAATTTCACTCGGATAGAGAATCGATAGGCTCAACGTGGAAAGGTTATCGCTGGAAGGTCTGTTAGATTCCACGGATCTCTCCTTTCTCATTAGGGAAGAAAATACGCTGTGCTAAATATTATACTTCATTGACTATTCTCAGGTCAGAAAGCGCACTTCCGACTTCTTGTCCTTCCGTCGCTGAGAGGATGATGGCAGCTGCCAAAAGTACATACTTGGAAGTTCATCCCAGCACAAACACACACACACACACACGCCCCCCCCCCCCGCACACACAAACACACTCACACACACACTCACACTGTTTCCCAGGTAAAGATTTCTTCCCTGCCATTGCTTTACCTAAAATAAGGCAACTGTGTGGCCACTGTCCCAACCCGGTTACACTCATATTATATGTGCCTATCATCCTGAGGAGTAATTTGATTCAGGTGTTCGGGAAGTCATGATGTGGGCTGTGTCTGTTGAATTCCCAGCGATGCAAGGGGACACACCCTGTGACTCATTCCTGAATTGAGTGCTGATATTTGGTTGGTTTATCGCGCACCTGAGGAGTGGGTGGGGTGTTCGCGGTTGGTGGGGGTGAGTTATAGAAGGGCTGATGCGGCCAGAGAGCTCGTCATTTGAAGACTCTCTCGGAAGAGATAGCGTCTTTCTGCAACCTGCGGTCCCAGCAGAAAAACCTTGTGATCCTTGTTCCAGTCGACATGGAGGACGACTCACTCTACTTGGGAGGTGAGTGGCAGTTCAACCACTTTTCAAAACTCACATCTTCTCGGCCAGATGCAGCTTTTGCTGAAATCCAGCGGACTTCTCTCCCTGAGAAGTCACCACTCTCATCTGAGACCCGTGTCGACCTCTGTGATGATTTGGCTCCTGTGGCAAGACAGCTTGCTCCCAGGGAGAAGCTTCCTCTGAGTAGCAGGAGACCTGCTGCGGTGGGGGCTGGGCTCCAGAATATGGGAAATACCTGCTACGTGAACGCTTCCCTGCAGTGCCTGACGTACACACCGCCCCTTGCCAACTACATGCTGTCCCGGGAGCACTCTCCAACGTGTCATCGTCACAAGGGCTGCATGCTCTGTACTATGCAAGCTCACATCACACGGGCCCTCCACATTCCTGGCCGTGTCATCCAGCCCTCACAGGCATTGGCTGCTGACTTCCATAGAGGCAAGCAGGAAGATGCCCATGAATTTCTCATGTTCACTGTGGATGCCATGAAAAAGGCATGCCTTCCCGGGCACAAGCAGGTAGATCATCACTCTAAGGACACCACCCTCATCCACCAAATATTTGGAGGCTACTGGAGATCTCAAATCAAGTGTCTCCACTGCCACGGCATTTCAGACACTTTTGACCCTTACCTGGACAGCGCCCTGGATATCCAGGCAGCTCAGAGTGTCAAGCAAGCTTTGGAACAGTTGGTGAAGCCCGAAGAACTCAATGGAGAGAATGCCTATCATTGTGGTCTTTGTCTCCAGAGGGCGCCGGCCTCCAAGACGTTAACTTTACACACTTCTGCCAAGGTCCTCATCCTTGTATTGAAGAGATTCTCCGATGTCACAGGCAACAAACTTGCCAAGAATGTGCACTATCCTGAGTGCCTTGACATGCAGCCATACATGTCTCAGCAGAACACAGGACCCCTTGTCTATGTCCTCTATGCTGTGCTGGTCCACGCTGGGTGGAGTTGCCACAACGGACATTACTTCTCTTATGTCAAAGCTCAAGAAGGCCAGTGGTATAAAATGGATGATGCCGAGGTCACCGCCTCTAGCATCACTTCTGTCCTGAGTCAACAGGCCTATGTCCTCTTTTACATCCAGAAGAGTGAATGGGAAAGACACAGTGAGAGTGTGTCAAGAGGCAGGGAACCAAGAGCCCTTGGCGCTGAAGACACACACAGGCGAGCAACGCAAGGAGAGCTCAAGAGAGACCACCCCTGCCTCCAGGCACCCGAGTTGGACGAGCACTTGGTGGAAAGAGCCACTCAGGAAAGCACCTTAGACCACTGGAAATTCCTTCAAGAGCAAAACAAAACGAAGCCTGAGTTCAACGTCAGAAAAGTCGAAGGTACCCTGCCTCCCAACGTACTTGTGATTCATCAATCCAAATACAAGTGTGGGATGAAGAACCGTCATCCTGAACAGCAAAGCTCCCTGCTAAACCTCTCTTCGACGACCCCGACAGATCAGGAGTCCATGAACACTGGCACACTCGCTTCCCTGCAAGGGAGGACCAGGAGATCCAAAGGGAAGAACAAACACAGCAAGAGGGCTCTGCTTGTGTGCCAGTGATCTCAGTGCAAGTACCGACCCACACGTAGGGGTGCACACACACACACATAACTACACCCAGAAGCGCGCACGCAAACACACACACACACACACACAAACACGAACACCGTCAATCCTACATAAACTAATGAGGAGCCCAAGTTTCTGTCTCTACAACAGGGACACCTGGATAGTGATGGCTACATCTCAGGATGAGCCCGCATATGGGAAACGTCGAGTTTTGGGGTCGTGAGTCTTCCGAACCTCTGGAGGGACTGTCTGAGTGTTTGTGTTCATGATAGATGACATTCAGTGTGTATTTCTGAATATGACCTACCGACGTGTAGGTTTGCGTGTGAGGTTATTGCAGGGGACTCGGTTTCGTATTTTCTCTTGGGGTGTGTTTCATTCGTCAGTTGTTGGTCGGCATGAGAAGGTGAAATTTGGCTCATGTGGGACATCCGTGGATCATTTTCGCCACCTTGAATAGTGGAAACTGGAATGCATTTGGAAGATAAGAACGGTGCTCTTCTTTCTTACCGGGGCTCGCTGTTTTTACATTGGTTCCTGAATGGACCTCAGGCGCCCTGGGACTTGTGCTCTTGCTGGAACCCACATAACGCCGGAAACAGACAGACCGACTTGCCTGTTTCACGGTGCCCACTTCCCATGAGTCGAAACGGAAAATTTTCCCACTGGCATGTAAGTCATCTGGAACGAAGCTGTATTGATAATAAAGGAAAGCAAACACAGGAGTGTGTGTATTCAACTGAAATAAATTCAGAAAGCCCTGAACTAAATCTCATTTGGTGTGTTTAAAAATGGCATTTGGGGAATTTCTGGGTCATTCGTCCAGCTGCGAAAGCTGCGTCTCTGAAGCACAGTCCCTGTCCTGCAGTCAGACTTATTTATCCGACGTGGTGTTTCCGTGGAAATGATTGTGGGAAATCGCCCCTTCCTTTTCTCTATTTGCTGATTAGATTTCATGGTCCCTTTCTCGTCAGGTACAGGGATCAAAGTTGACCAACCCCAGAGGAAAGCTGCCCAGGGCACAACTCAGGGCTCCGTAGAACCACAGAATCTTGGGCGCAGCCCTGCTCAAGCACCCAAATGTGCATACGAACAGGGTCTCCGTGTGACGTGTGTGAAAACTACGGTGTGATGAGCATGACTGGCAGACAGCTTATCGATTGGGCTCCCCTCAAAATCGGTTATGAGCGTTAAAGCACACCGATGCCCAGGTCCCGGCTGCAGGAATAAGACCCTCCAGGGTCTTGTGTGAAGCCTCGGCATCTGCATTGCTCATGCTTCTGGGGATCATTCTCCTGAAAATGGTGGCTCCTTTCTCCCTGTGGAGCATCTTTCTAAGCAGTGCTCTTTTCTTCCCCCAGGACACTTTACATCCGGCACAGGAAGCCTTCTGATGGAGCACACCTGGCCCATGAAAAGACAAGGGAAAGAAACGGGGCCAAAGGTCACAGTCCACTCATTCCATCATCCTCCTTAAAATCATCCTAATTTCATGGGCCCTGAAGCCAGGGCTGTTTCTTTACACCTAGAGGCCTTGGCGCCGGGCCTCAATTCTGCCCTGTTCCTTACTGTCTAAGACATGTTGGGAAAATCCCTAGAGCCAGGATCTTCATTCCTGGTAAGCCAGACAGCCGGAAGACACACCCAAATTCTGTCCCTCTTACTTCAGGGAACATGTCCACTTTCGTCAGCATTACAATTTTGGCACCAAATGTGCGAACTGCAATTCCACCATACAATGCATAACTGGAAATGGAGGCAACATCTCCGATCCTGAACAATCGATGCGAGAATCCAGGATATACAAGGCTTATTTTTGCCTTTTCCCACTGAAACAAGGGCCAGTATTAAAAATGGTATGCTATCCTCTGTTTCACTCCCTGCTTTTAAACGTCTCCAATGTTTCTTCTTGAGACAGGGCCTCACTTCCGTCACCCGGGCTTTTCTACGGTATAATTTTCCTTGTTTGCTTTTGTCAAAATTAGAACTTTTTATTTCATCTCTATGAAACGTTGATCCATTATCACATACGTATGGAAATATTATCACACATGCTGTGAGATACGTTCTTTTTATTTTCATCAATTCTTTAATAAACAAAAGGTTATAGCTGGGATACCTTCTGATTTCTCAAGTTTTTTGTTTCATGTTTTCTTAAACTGCCGTGGCACGTCCGGAACCACTCACTATACAATGTCAGGACCGTCTCTCTTTTCTGGCAAACATAAATTTGGGGATTGTCATCAATTAGTCTCTCGGTGATTGCATGATTTCCCCAAAGTCTTTCACAGTCTACTTTGTGCACTGAGTATCTCTTCAAACTTCAGTGCATGTTTCTACCATTTGATGCTTTATTATTTGGCAATCTAGCTTCCACAAGAGCATTTCATGCAAAGACTTGTCTTGTTCTCCACTGGCAGCTAATTTCACTCGGATAGAGAATCGATAGGCTCAACGTGGAAAGGTTATCGCTGGAAGGTCTGTTAGATTCCACGGATCTCTCCTTTCTCATTAGGGAAGAAAATACGCTGTGCTAAATATTATACTTCATTGACTATTCTCAGGTCAGAAAGCGCACTTCCGACTTCTTGTCCTTCCGTCGCTGAGAGGATGATGGCAGCTGCCAAAAGTACATACTTGGAAGTTCATCCCAGCACAAACACACACACACACACGCCCCCCCCACACACACACAAACACACTCACACACACACTCACACTGTTTCCCAGGTAAAGATTTCTTCCCTGCCGTTGCTTTACCTAAAATAAGGCAACTGTGTGGCCACTGTCCCAACCCGGTTACACTCATATTATATGTGCCTATCATCCTGAGGAGTAATTTGATTCAGGTGTTCGGGAAGTCATGATGTGGGCTGTGTCTGTTGAATTCCCAGCGATGCAAGGGGACACACCCTGTGACTCATTCCTGAATTGAGTGCTGATATTTGGTTGGTTTATCGCGCACCTGAGGAGTGGGTGGGGTGTTCGCGGTTGGTGGGGGTGAGTTATAGAAGGGCTGATGCGGCCAGAGAGCTCGTCATTTGAAGACTCTCTCGGAAGAGATAGCGTCTTTCTGCAACCTGCGGTCCCAGCAGAAAAACCTTGTGATCCTTGTTCCAGTCGACATGGAGGACGACTCACTCTACTTGGGAGGTGAGTGGCAGTTCAACCACTTTTCAAAACTCACATCTTCTCGGCCAGATGCAGCTTTTGCTGAAATCCAGCGGACTTCTCTCCCTGAGAAGTCACCACTCTCATCTGAGACCCGTGTCGACCTCTGTGATGATTTGGCTCCTGTGGCAAGACAGCTTGCTCCCAGGGAGAAGCTTCCTCTGAGTAGCAGGAGACCTGCTGCGGTGGGGGCTGGGCTCCAGAATATGGGAAATACCTGCTACGTGAACGCTTCCCTGCAGTGCCTGACGTACACACCGCCCCTTGCCAACTACATGCTGTCCCGGGAGCACTCTCCAACGTGTCATCGTCACAAGGGCTGCATGCTCTGTACTATGCAAGCTCACATCACACGGGCCCTCCACATTCCTGGCCGTGTCATCCAGCCCTCACAGGCATTGGCTGCTGACTTCCATAGAGGCAAGCAGGAAGATGCCCATGAATTTCTCATGTTCACTGTGGATGCCATGAAAAAGGCATGCCTTCCCGGGCACAAGCAGGTAGATCATCACTCTAAGGACACCACCCTCATCCACCAAATATTTGGAGGCTACTGGAGATCTCAAATCAAGTGTCTCCACTGCCACGGCATTTCAGACACTTTTGACCCTTACCTGGACAGCGCCCTGGATATCCAGGCAGCTCAGAGTGTCAAGCAAGCTTTGGAACAGTTGGTGAAGCCCGAAGAACTCAATGGAGAGAATGCCTATCATTGTGGTCTTTGTCTCCAGAGGGCGCCGGCCTCCAAGACGTTAACTTTACACACTTCTGCCAAGGTCCTCATCCTTGTATTGAAGAGATTCTCCGATGTCACAGGCAACAAACTTGCCAAGAATGTGCACTATCCTGAGTGCCTTGACATGCAGCCATACATGTCTCAGCAGAACACAGGACCCCTTGTCTATGTCCTCTATGCTGTGCTGGTCCACGCTGGGTGGAGTTGCCACAACGGACATTACTTCTCTTATGTCAAAGCTCAAGAAGGCCAGTGGTATAAAATGGATGATGCCGAGGTCACCGCCTCTAGCATCACTTCTGTCCTGAGTCAACAGGCCTATGTCCTCTTTTACATCCAGAAGAGTGAATGGGAAAGACACAGTGAGAGTGTGTCAAGAGGCAGGGAACCAAGAGCCCTTGGCGCTGAAGACACACACAGGCGAGCAACGCAAGGAGAGCTCAAGAGAGACCACCCCTGCCTCCAGGCACCCGAGTTGGACGAGCACTTGGTGGAAAGAGCCACTCAGGAAAGCACCTTAGACCACTGGAAATTCCTTCAAGAGCAAAACAAAACGAAGCCTGAGTTCAACGTCAGAAAAGTCGAAGGTACCCTGCCTCCCAACGTACTTGTGATTCATCAATCCAAATACAAGTGTGGGATGAAGAACCGTCATCCTGAACAGCAAAGCTCCCTGCTAAACCTCTCTTCGACGACCCCGACAGATCAGGAGTCCATGAACACTGGCACACTCGCTTCCCTGCAAGGGAGGACCAGGAGATCCAAAGGGAAGAACAAACACAGCAAGAGGGCTCTGCTTGTGTGCCAGTGATCTCAGTGCAAGTACCGACCCACACGTAGGGGTGCACACACACACACATAACTACACCCAGAAGCGCGCACGCAAACACACACACACACACACACAAACACGAACACCGTCAATCCTACATAAACTAATGAGGAGCCCAAGTTTCTGTCTCTACAACAGGGACACCTGGATAGTGATGGCTACATCTCAGGATGAGCCCGCATATGGGAAACGTCGAGTTTTGGGGTCGTGAGTCTTCCGAACCTCTGGAGGGACTGTCTGAGTGTTTGTGTTCATGATAGATGACATTCAGTGTGTATTTCTGAATATGACCTACCGACGTGTAGGTTTGCGTGTGAGGTTATTGCAGGGGACTCGGTTTCGTATTTTCTCTTGGGGTGTGTTTCATTCGTCAGTTGTTGGTCGGCATGAGAAGGTGAAATTTGGCTCATGTGGGACATCCGTGGATCATTTTCGCCACCTTGAATAGTGGAAACTGGAATGCATTTGGAAGATAAGAACGGTGCTCTTCTTTCTTACCGGGGCTCGCTGTTTTTACATTGGTTCCTGAATGGACCTCAGGCGCCCTGGGACTTGTGCTCTTGCTGGAACCCACATAACGCCGGAAACAGACAGACCGACTTGCCTGTTTCACGGTGCCCACTTCCCATGAGTCGAAACGGAAAATTTTCCCACTGGCATGTAAGTCATCTGGAACGAAGCTGTATTGATAATAAAGGAAAGCAAACACAGGAGTGTGTGTATTCAACTGAAATAAATTCAGAAAGCCCTGAACTAAATCTCATTTGGTGTGTTTAAAAATGGCATTTGGGGAATTTCTGGGTCATTCGTCCAGCTGCGAAAGCTGCGTCTCTGAAGCACAGTCCCTGTCCTGCAGTCAGACTTATTTATCCGACGTGGTGTTTCCGTGGAAATGATTGTGGGAAATCGCCCCTTCCTTTTCTCTATTTGCTGATTAGATTTCATGGTCCCTTTCTCGTCAGGTACAGGGATCAAAGTTGACCAACCCCAGAGGAAAGCTGCCCAGGGCACAACTCAGGGCTCCGTAGAACCACAGAATCTTGGGCGCAGCCCTGCTCAAGCACCCAAATGTGCATACGAACAGGGTCTCCGTGTGACGTGTGTGAAAACTACGGTGTGATGAGCATGACTGGCAGACAGCTTATCGATTGGGCTCCCCTCAAAATCGGTTATGAGCGTTAAAGCACACCGATGCCCAGGTCCCGGCTGCAGGAATAAGACCCTCCAGGGTCTTGTGTGAAGCCTCGGCATCTGCATTGCTCATGCTTCTGGGGATCATTCTCCTGAAAATGGTGGCTCCTTTCTCCCTGTGGAGCATCTTTCTAAGCAGTGCTCTTTTCTTCCCCCAGGACACTTTACATCCGGCACAGGAAGCCTTCTGATGGAGCACACCTGGCCCATGAAAAGACAAGGGAAAGAAACGGGGCCAAAGGTCACAGTCCACTCATTCCATCATCCTCCTTAAAATCATCCTAATTTCATGGGCCCTGAAGCCAGGGCTGTTTCTTTACACCTAGAGGCCTTGGCGCCGGGCCTCAATTCTGCCCTGTTCCTTACTGTCTAAGACATGTTGGGAAAATCCCTAGAGCCAGGATCTTCATTCCTGGTAAGCCAGACAGCCGGAAGACACACCCAAATTCTGTCCCTCTTACTTCAGGGAACATGTCCACTTTCGTCAGCATTACAATTTTGGCACCAAATGTGCGAACTGCAATTCCACCATACAATGCATAACTGGAAATGGAGGCAACATCTCCGATCCTGAACAATCGATGCGAGAATCCAGGATATACAAGGCTTATTTTTGCCTTTTCCCACTGAAACAAGGGCCAGTATTAAAAATGGTATGCTATCCTCTGTTTCACTCCCTGCTTTTAAACGTCTCCAATGTTTCTTCTTGAGACAGGGCCTCACTTCCGTCACCCGGGCTTTTCTACGGTATAATTTTCCTTGTTTGCTTTTGTCAAAATTAGAACTTTTTATTTCATCTCTATGAAACGTTGATCCATTATCACATACGTATGGAAATATTATCACACATGCTGTGAGATACGTTCTTTTTATTTTCATCAATTCTTTAATAAACAAAAGGTTATAGCTGGGATACCTTCTGATTTCTCAAGTTTTTTGTTTCATGTTTTCTTAAACTGCCGTGGCACGTCCGGAACCACTCACTATACAATGTCAGGACCGTCTCTCTTTTCTGGCAAACATAAATTTGGGGATTGTCATCAATTAGTCTCTCGGTGATTGCATGATTTCCCCAAAGTCTTTCACAGTCTACTTTGTGCACTGAGTATCTCTTCAAACTTCAGTGCATGTTTCTACCATTTGATGCTTTATTATTTGGCAATCTAGCTTCCACAAGAGCATTTCATGCAAAGACTTGTCTTGTTCTCCACTGGCAGCTAATTTCACTCGGATAGAGAATCGATAGGCTCAACGTGGAAAGGTTATCGCTGGAAGGTCTGTTAGATTCCACGGATCTCTCCTTTCTCATTAGGGAAGAAAATACGCTGTGCTAAATATTATACTTCATTGACTATTCTCAGGTCAGAAAGCGCACTTCCGACTTCTTGTCCTTCCGTCGCTGAGAGGATGATGGCAGCTGCCAAAAGTACATACTTGGAAGTTCATCCCAGCACAAACACACACACACACACGCCCCCCCCACACACACACAAACACACTCACACACACACTCACACTGTTTCCCAGGTAAAGATTTCTTCCCTGCCATTGCTTTACCTAAAATAAGGCAACTGTGTGGCCACTGTCCCAACCCGGTTACACTCATATTATATGTGCCTATCATCCTGAGGAGTAATTTGATTCAGGTGTTCGGGAAGTCATGATGTGGGCTGTGTCTGTTGAATTCCCAGCGATGCAAGGGGACACACCCTGTGACTCATTCCTGAATTGAGTGCTGATATTTGGTTGGTTTATCGCGCACCTGAGGAGTGGGTGGGGTGTTCGCGGTTGGTGGGGGTGAGTTATAGAAGGGCTGATGCGGCCAGAGAGCTCGTCATTTGAAGACTCTCTCGGAAGAGATAGCGTCTTTCTGCAACCTGCGGTCCCAGCAGAAAAACCTTGTGATCCTTGTTCCAGTCGACATGGAGGACGACTCACTCTACTTGGGAGGTGAGTGGCAGTTCAACCACTTTTCAAAACTCACATCTTCTCGGCCAGATGCAGCTTTTGCTGAAATCCAGCGGACTTCTCTCCCTGAGAAGTCACCACTCTCATCTGAGACCCGTGTCGACCTCTGTGATGATTTGGCTCCTGTGGCAAGACAGCTTGCTCCCAGGGAGAAGCTTCCTCTGAGTAGCAGGAGACCTGCTGCGGTGGGGGCTGGGCTCCAGAATATGGGAAATACCTGCTACGTGAACGCTTCCCTGCAGTGCCTGACGTACACACCGCCCCTTGCCAACTACATGCTGTCCCGGGAGCACTCTCCAACGTGTCATCGTCACAAGGGCTGCATGCTCTGTACTATGCAAGCTCACATCACACGGGCCCTCCACATTCCTGGCCGTGTCATCCAGCCCTCACAGGCATTGGCTGCTGACTTCCATAGAGGCAAGCAGGAAGATGCCCATGAATTTCTCATGTTCACTGTGGATGCCATGAAAAAGGCATGCCTTCCCGGGCACAAGCAGGTAGATCATCACTCTAAGGACACCACCCTCATCCACCAAATATTTGGAGGCTACTGGAGATCTCAAATCAAGTGTCTCCACTGCCACGGCATTTCAGACACTTTTGACCCTTACCTGGACAGCGCCCTGGATATCCAGGCAGCTCAGAGTGTCAAGCAAGCTTTGGAACAGTTGGTGAAGCCCGAAGAACTCAATGGAGAGAATGCCTATCATTGTGGTCTTTGTCTCCAGAGGGCGCCGGCCTCCAAGACGTTAACTTTACACACTTCTGCCAAGGTCCTCATCCTTGTATTGAAGAGATTCTCCGATGTCACAGGCAACAAACTTGCCAAGAATGTGCACTATCCTGAGTGCCTTGACATGCAGCCATACATGTCTCAGCAGAACACAGGACCCCTTGTCTATGTCCTCTATGCTGTGCTGGTCCACGCTGGGTGGAGTTGCCACAACGGACATTACTTCTCTTATGTCAAAGCTCAAGAAGGCCAGTGGTATAAAATGGATGATGCCGAGGTCACCGCCTCTAGCATCACTTCTGTCCTGAGTCAACAGGCCTATGTCCTCTTTTACATCCAGAAGAGTGAATGGGAAAGACACAGTGAGAGTGTGTCAAGAGGCAGGGAACCAAGAGCCCTTGGCGCTGAAGACACACACAGGCGAGCAACGCAAGGAGAGCTCAAGAGAGACCACCCCTGCCTCCAGGCACCCGAGTTGGACGAGCACTTGGTGGAAAGAGCCACTCAGGAAAGCACCTTAGACCACTGGAAATTCCTTCAAGAGCAAAACAAAACGAAGCCTGAGTTCAACGTCAGAAAAGTCGAAGGTACCCTGCCTCCCAACGTACTTGTGATTCATCAATCCAAATACAAGTGTGGGATGAAGAACCGTCATCCTGAACAGCAAAGCTCCCTGCTAAACCTCTCTTCGACGACCCCGACAGATCAGGAGTCCATGAACACTGGCACACTCGCTTCCCTGCAAGGGAGGACCAGGAGATCCAAAGGGAAGAACAAACACAGCAAGAGGGCTCTGCTTGTGTGCCAGTGATCTCAGTGCAAGTACCGACCCACACGTAGGGGTGCACACACACACACATAACTACACCCAGAAGCGCGCACGCAAACACACACACACACACACACAAACACGAACACCGTCAATCCTACATAAACTAATGAGGAGCCCAAGTTTCTGTCTCTACAACAGGGACACCTGGATAGTGATGGCTACATCTCAGGATGAGCCCGCATATGGGAAACGTCGAGTTTTGGGGTCGTGAGTCTTCCGAACCTCTGGAGGGACTGTCTGAGTGTTTGTGTTCATGATAGATGACATTCAGTGTGTATTTCTGAATATGACCTACCGACGTGTAGGTTTGCGTGTGAGGTTATTGCAGGGGACTCGGTTTCGTATTTTCTCTTGGGGTGTGTTTCATTCGTCAGTTGTTGGTCGGCATGAGAAGGTGAAATTTGGCTCATGTGGGACATCCGTGGATCATTCTCGCCACCTTGAATAGTGGAAACTGGAATGCATTTGGAAGATAAGAACGGTGTTCTTCTTTCTTACCGGGGCTCGCTGTTTTTACATTGGTTCCTGAATGGACCTCAGGCGCCCTGGGACTTGTGCTCTTGCTGGAACCCACATAACGCCGGAAACAGACAGACCGACTTGCCTGTTTCACGGTGCCCACTTCCCATGAGTCGAAACGGAAAATTTTCCCACTGGCATGTAAGTCATCTGGAACGAAGCTGTATTGATAATAAAGGAAAGCAAACACAGGAGTGTGTGTATTCAACTGAAATAAATTCAGAAAGCCCTGAACTAAATCTCATTTGGTGTGTTTAAAAATGGCATTTGGGGAATTTCTGGGTCATTCGTCCAGCTGCGAAAGCTGCGTCTCTGAAGCACAGTCCCTGTCCTGCAGTCAGACTTATTTATCCGACGTGGTGTTTCCGTGGAAATGATTGTGGGAAATGGCCCCTTCCTTTTCTCTATTTGCTGATTAGATTTCATGGTCCCTTTCTCGTCAGGTACAGGGATCAAAGTTGACCAACCCCAGAGGAAAGCTGCCCAGGGCACAACTCAGGGCTCCGTAGAACCACAGAATCTTGGGCGCAGCCCTGCTCAAGCACCCAAATGTGCATACGAACAGGGTCTCCGTGTGACGTGTGTGAAAACTACGGTGTGATGAGCATGACTGGCAGACAGCTTATCGATTGGGCTCCCCTCAAAATCGGTTATGAGCGTTAAAGCACACCGATGCCCAGGTCCCGGCTGCAGGAATAAGACCCTCCAGGGTCTTGTGTGAAGCCTCGGCATCTGCATTGCTCATGCTTCTGGGGATCATTCTCCTGAAAATGGTGGCTCCTTTCTCCCTGTGGAGCATCTTTCTAAGCAGTGCTCTTTTCTTCCCCCAGGACACTTTACATCCGGCACAGGAAGCCTTCTGATGGAGCACACCTGGCCCATGAAAAGACAAGGGAAAGAAACGGGGCCAAAGGTCACAGTCCACTCATTCCATCATCCTCCTTAAAATCATCCTAATTTCATGGGCCCTGAAGCCAGGGCTGTTTCTTTACACCTAGAGGCCTTGGCGCCGGGCCTCAATTCTGCCCTGTTCCTTACTGTCTAAGACATGTTGGGAAAATCCCTAGAGCCAGGATCTTCATTCCTGGTAAGCCAGACAGCCGGAAGACACACCCAAATTCTGTCCCTCTTACTTCAGGGAACATGTCCACTTTCGTCAGCATTACAATTTTGGCACCAAATGTGCGAACTGCAATTCCACCATACAATGCATAACTGGAAATGGAGGCAACATCTCCGATCCTGAACAATCGATGCGAGAATCCAGGATATACAAGGCTTATTTTTGCCTTTTCCCACTGAAACAAGGGCCAGTATTAAAAATGGTATGCTATCCTCTGTTTCACTCCCTGCTTTTAAACGTCTCCAATGTTTCTTCTTGAGACAGGGCCTCACTTCCGTCACCCGGGCTTTTCTACGGTATAATTTTCCTTGTTTGCTTTTGTCAAAATTAGAACTTTTTATTTCATCTCTATGAAACGTTGATCCATTATCACATACGTATGGAAATATTATCACACATGCTGTGAGATACGTTCTTTTTATTTTCATCAATTCTTTAATAAACAAAAGGTTATAGCTGGGATACCTTCTGATTTCTCAAGTTTTTTGTTTCATGTTTTCTTAAACTGCCGTGGCACGTCCGGAACCACTCACTATACAATGTCAGGACCGTCTCTCTTTTCTGGCAAACATAAATTTGGGGATTGTCATCAATTAGTCTCTCGGTGATTGCATGATTTCCCCAAAGTCTTTCACAGTCTACTTTGTGCACTGAGTATCTCTTCAAACTTCAGTGCATGTTTCTACCATTTGATGCTTTATTATTTGGCAATCTAGCTTCCACAAGAGCATTTCATGCAAAGACTTGTCTTGTTCTCCACTGGCAGCTAATTTCACTCGGATAGAGAATCGATAGGCTCAAGGTGGAAAGGTTATCGCTGGAAGGTCTGTTAGATTCCACGGATCTCTCCTTTCTCATTAGGGAAGAAAATACGCTGTGCTAAATATTATACTTCATTGACTATTCTCAGGTCAGAAAGCGCACTTCCGACTTCTTGTCCTTCCGTCGCTGAGAGGATGATGGCAGCTGCCAAAAGTACATACTTGGAAGTTCATCCCAGCACAAACACACACACACACACGCCCCCCCCACACACACACAAACACACTCACACACACACTCACACTGTTTCCCAGGTAAAGATTTCTTCCCTGCCATTGCTTTACCTAAAATAAGGCAACTGTGTGGCCACTGTCCCAACCCGGTTACACTCATATTATATGTGCCTATCATCCTGAGGAGTAATTTGATTCAGGTGTTCGGGAAGTCATGATGTGGGCTGTGTCTGTTGAATTCCCAGCGATGCAAGGGGACACACCCTGTGACTCATTCCTGAATTGAGTGCTGATATTTGGTTGGTTTATCGCGCACCTGAGGAGTGGGTGGGGTGTTCGCGGTTGGTGGGGGTGAGTTATAGAAGGGCTGATGCGGCCAGAGAGCTCGTCATTTGAAGACTCTCTCGGAAGAGATAGCGTCTTTCTGCAACCTGCGGTCCCAGCAGAAAAACCTTGTGATCCTTGTTCCAGTCGACATGGAGGACGACTCACTCTACTTGGGAGGTGAGTGGCAGTTCAACCACTTTTCAAAACTCACATCTTCTCGGCCAGATGCAGCTTTTGCTGAAATCCAGCGGACTTCTCTCCCTGAGAAGTCACCACTCTCATCTGAGACCCGTGTCGACCTCTGTGATGATTTGGCTCCTGTGGCAAGACAGCTTGCTCCCAGGGAGAAGCTTCCTCTGAGTAGCAGGAGACCTGCTGCGGTGGGGGCTGGGCTCCAGAATATGGGAAATACCTGCTACGTGAACGCTTCCCTGCAGTGCCTGACGTACACACCGCCCCTTGCCAACTACATGCTGTCCCGGGAGCACTCTCCAACGTGTCATCGTCACAAGGGCTGCATGCTCTGTACTATGCAAGCTCACATCACACGGGCCCTCCACATTCCTGGCCGTGTCATCCAGCCCTCACAGGCATTGGCTGCTGACTTCCATAGAGGCAAGCAGGAAGATGCCCATGAATTTCTCATGTTCACTGTGGATGCCATGAAAAAGGCATGCCTTCCCGGGCACAAGCAGGTAGATCATCACTCTAAGGACACCACCCTCATCCACCAAATATTTGGAGGCTACTGGAGATCTCAAATCAAGTGTCTCCACTGCCACGGCATTTCAGACACTTTTGACCCTTACCTGGACAGCGCCCTGGATATCCAGGCAGCTCAGAGTGTCAAGCAAGCTTTGGAACAGTTGGTGAAGCCCGAAGAACTCAATGGAGAGAATGCCTATCATTGTGGTCTTTGTCTCCAGAGGGCGCCGGCCTCCAAGACGTTAACTTTACACACTTCTGCCAAGGTCCTCATCCTTGTATTGAAGAGATTCTCCGATGTCACAGGCAACAAACTTGCCAAGAATGTGCACTATCCTGAGTGCCTTGACATGCAGCCATACATGTCTCAGCAGAACACAGGACCCCTTGTCTATGTCCTCTATGCTGTGCTGGTCCACGCTGGGTGGAGTTGCCACAACGGACATTACTTCTCTTATGTCAAAGCTCAAGAAGGCCAGTGGTATAAAATGGATGATGCCGAGGTCACCGCCTCTAGCATCACTTCTGTCCTGAGTCAACAGGCCTATGTCCTCTTTTACATCCAGAAGAGTGAATGGGAAAGACACAGTGAGAGTGTGTCAAGAGGCAGGGAACCAAGAGCCCTTGGCGCTGAAGACACACACAGGCGAGCAACGCAAGGAGAGCTCAAGAGAGACCACCCCTGCCTCCAGGCACCCGAGTTGGACGAGCACTTGGTGGAAAGAGCCACTCAGGAAAGCACCTTAGACCACTGGAAATTCCTTCAAGAGCAAAACAAAACGAAGCCTGAGTTCAACGTCAGAAAAGTCGAAGGTACCCTGCCTCCCAACGTACTTGTGATTCATCAATCCAAATACAAGTGTGGGATGAAGAACCGTCATCCTGAACAGCAAAGCTCCCTGCTAAACCTCTCTTCGACGACCCCGACAGATCAGGAGTCCATGAACACTGGCACACTCGCTTCCCTGCAAGGGAGGACCAGGAGATCCAAAGGGAAGAACAAACACAGCAAGAGGGCTCTGCTTGTGTGCCAGTGATCTCAGTGCAAGTACCGACCCACACGTAGGGGTGCACACACACACACATAACTACACCCAGAAGCGCGCACGCAAACACACACACACACACACACAAACACGAACACCGTCAATCCTACATAAACTAATGAGGAGCCCAAGTTTCTGTCTCTACAACAGGGACACCTGGATAGTGATGGCTACATCTCAGGATGAGCCCGCATATGGGAAACGTCGAGTTTTGGGGTCGTGAGTCTTCCGAACCTCTGGAGGGACTGTCTGAGTGTTTGTGTTCATGATAGATGACATTCAGTGTGTATTTCTGAATATGACCTACCGACGTGTAGGTTTGCGTGTGAGGTTATTGCAGGGGACTCGGTTTCGTATTTTCTCTTGGGGTGTGTTTCATTCGTCAGTTGTTGGTCGGCATGAGAAGGTGAAATTTGGCTCATGTGGGACATCCGTGGATCATTCTCGCCACCTTGAATAGTGGAAACTGGAATGCATTTGGAAGATAAGAACGGTGTTCTTCTTTCTTACCGGGGCTCGCTGTTTTTACATTGGTTCCTGAATGGACCTCAGGCGCCCTGGGACTTGTGCTCTTGCTGGAACCCACATAACGCCGGAAACAGACAGACCGACTTGCCTGTTTCACGGTGCCCACTTCCCATGAGTCGAAACGGAAAATTTTCCCACTGGCATGTAAGTCATCTGGAACGAAGCTGTATTGATAATAAAGGAAAGCAAACACAGGAGTGTGTGTATTCAACTGAAATAAATTCAGAAAGCCCTGAACTAAATCTCATTTGGTGTGTTTAAAAATGGCATTTGGGGAATTTCTGGGTCATTCGTCCAGCTGCGAAAGCTGCGTCTCTGAAGCACAGTCCCTGTCCTGCAGTCAGACTTATTTATCCGACGTGGTGTTTCCGTGGAAATGATTGTGGGAAATCGCCCCTTCCTTTTCTCTATTTGCTGATTAGATTTCATGGTCCCTTTCTCGTCAGGTACAGGGATCAAAGTTGACCAACCCCAGAGGAAAGCTGCCCAGGGCACAACTCAGGGCTCCGTAGAACCACAGAATCTTGGGCGCAGCCCTGCTCAAGCACCCAAATGTGCATACGAACAGGGTCTCCGTGTGACGTGTGTGAAAACTACGGTGTGATGAGCATGACTGGCAGACAGCTTATCGATTGGGCTCCCCTCAAAATCGGTTATGAGCGTTAAAGCACACCGATGCCCAGGTCCCGGCTGCAGGAATAAGACCCTCCAGGGTCTTGTGTGAAGCCTCGGCATCTGCATTGCTCATGCTTCTGGGGATCATTCTCCTGAAAATGGTGGCTCCTTTCTCCCTGTGGAGCATCTTTCTAAGCAGTGCTCTTTTCTTCCCCCAGGACACTTTACATCCGGCACAGGAAGCCTTCTGATGGAGCACACCTGGCCCATGAAAAGACAAGGGAAAGAAACGGGGCCAAAGGTCACAGTCCACTCATTCCATCATCCTCCTTAAAATCATCCTAATTTCATGGGCCCTGAAGCCAGGGCTGTTTCTTTACACCTAGAGGCCTTGGCGCCGGGCCTCAATTCTGCCCTGTTCCTTACTGTCTAAGACATGTTGGGAAAATCCCTAGAGCCAGGATCTTCATTCCTGGTAAGCCAGACAGCCGGAAGACACACCCAAATTCTGTCCCTCTTACTTCAGGGAACATGTCCACTTTCGTCAGCATTACAATTTTGGCACCAAATGTGCGAACTGCAATTCCACCATACAATGCATAACTGGAAATGGAGGCAACATCTCCGATCCTGAACAATCGATGCGAGAATCCAGGATATACAAGGCTTATTTTTGCCTTTTCCCACTGAAACAAGGGCCAGTATTAAAAATGGTATGCTATCCTCTGTTTCACTCCCTGCTTTTAAACGTCTCCAATGTTTCTTCTTGAGACAGGGCCTCACTTCCGTCACCCGGGCTTTTCTACGGTATAATTTTCCTTGTTTGCTTTTGTCAAAATTAGAACTTTTTATTTCATCTCTATGAAACGTTGATCCATTATCACATACGTATGGAAATATTATCACACATGCTGTGAGATACGTTCTTTTTATTTTCATCAATTCTTTAATAAACAAAAGGTTATAGCTGGGATACCTTCTGATTTCTCAAGTTTTTTGTTTCATGTTTTCTTAAACTGCCGTGGCACGTCCGGAACCACTCACTATACAATGTCAGGACCGTCTCTCTTTTCTGGCAAACATAAATTTGGGGATTGTCATCAATTAGTCTCTCGGTGATTGCATGATTTCCCCAAAGTCTTTCACAGTCTACTTTGTGCACTGAGTATCTCTTCAAACTTCAGTGCATGTTTCTACCATTTGATGCTTTATTATTTGGCAATCTAGCTTCCACAAGAGCATTTCATGCAAAGACTTGTCTTGTTCTCCACTGGCAGCTAATTTCACTCGGATAGAGAATCGATAGGCTCAAGGTGGAAAGGTTATCGCTGGAAGGTCTGTTAGATTCCACGGATCTCTCCTTTCTCATTAGGGAAGAAAATACGCTGTGCTAAATATTATACTTCATTGACTATTCTCAGGTCAGAAAGCGCACTTCCGACTTCTTGTCCTTCCGTCGCTGAGAGGATGATGGCAGCTGCCAAAAGTACATACTTGGAAGTTCATCCCAGCACAAACACACACACACACACGCCCCCCCCACACACACACAAACACACTCACACACACACTCACACTGTTTCCCAGGTAAAGATTTCTTCCCTGCCATTGCTTTACCTAAAATAAGGCAACTGTGTGGCCACTGTCCCAACCCGGTTACACTCATATTATATGTGCCTATCATCCTGAGGAGTAATTTGATTCAGGTGTTCGGGAAGTCATGATGTGGGCTGTGTCTGTTGAATTCCCAGCGATGCAAGGGGACACACCCTGTGACTCATTCCTGAATTGAGTGCTGATATTTGGTTGGTTTATCGCGCACCTGAGGAGTGGGTGGGGTGTTCGCGGTTGGTGGGGGTGAGTTATAGAAGGGCTGATGCGGCCAGAGAGCTCGTCATTTGAAGACTCTCTCGGAAGAGATAGCGTCTTTCTGCAACCTGCGGTCCCAGCAGAAAAACCTTGTGATCCTTGTTCCAGTCGACATGGAGGACGACTCACTCTACTTGGGAGGTGAGTGGCAGTTCAACCACTTTTCAAAACTCACATCTTCTCGGCCAGATGCAGCTTTTGCTGAAATCCAGCGGACTTCTCTCCCTGAGAAGTCACCACTCTCATCTGAGACCCGTGTCGACCTCTGTGATGATTTGGCTCCTGTGGCAAGACAGCTTGCTCCCAGGGAGAAGCTTCCTCTGAGTAGCAGGAGACCTGCTGCGGTGGGGGCTGGGCTCCAGAATATGGGAAATACCTGCTACGTGAACGCTTCCCTGCAGTGCCTGACGTACACACCGCCCCTTGCCAACTACATGCTGTCCCGGGAGCACTCTCCAACGTGTCATCGTCACAAGGGCTGCATGCTCTGTACTATGCAAGCTCACATCACACGGGCCCTCCACATTCCTGGCCGTGTCATCCAGCCCTCACAGGCATTGGCTGCTGACTTCCATAGAGGCAAGCAGGAAGATGCCCATGAATTTCTCATGTTCACTGTGGATGCCATGAAAAAGGCATGCCTTCCCGGGCACAAGCAGGTAGATCATCACTCTAAGGACACCACCCTCATCCACCAAATATTTGGAGGCTACTGGAGATCTCAAATCAAGTGTCTCCACTGCCACGGCATTTCAGACACTTTTGACCCTTACCTGGACAGCGCCCTGGATATCCAGGCAGCTCAGAGTGTCAAGCAAGCTTTGGAACAGTTGGTGAAGCCCGAAGAACTCAATGGAGAGAATGCCTATCATTGTGGTCTTTGTCTCCAGAGGGCGCCGGCCTCCAAGACGTTAACTTTACACACTTCTGCCAAGGTCCTCATCCTTGTATTGAAGAGATTCTCCGATGTCACAGGCAACAAACTTGCCAAGAATGTGCACTATCCTGAGTGCCTTGACATGCAGCCATACATGTCTCAGCAGAACACAGGACCCCTTGTCTATGTCCTCTATGCTGTGCTGGTCCACGCTGGGTGGAGTTGCCACAACGGACATTACTTCTCTTATGTCAAAGCTCAAGAAGGCCAGTGGTATAAAATGGATGATGCCGAGGTCACCGCCTCTAGCATCACTTCTGTCCTGAGTCAACAGGCCTATGTCCTCTTTTACATCCAGAAGAGTGAATGGGAAAGACACAGTGAGAGTGTGTCAAGAGGCAGGGAACCAAGAGCCCTTGGCGCTGAAGACACACACAGGCGAGCAACGCAAGGAGAGCTCAAGAGAGACCACCCCTGCCTCCAGGCACCCGAGTTGGACGAGCACTTGGTGGAAAGAGCCACTCAGGAAAGCACCTTAGACCACTGGAAATTCCTTCAAGAGCAAAACAAAACGAAGCCTGAGTTCAACGTCAGAAAAGTCGAAGGTACCCTGCCTCCCAACGTACTTGTGATTCATCAATCCAAATACAAGTGTGGGATGAAGAACCGTCATCCTGAACAGCAAAGCTCCCTGCTAAACCTCTCTTCGACGACCCCGACAGATCAGGAGTCCATGAACACTGGCACACTCGCTTCCCTGCAAGGGAGGACCAGGAGATCCAAAGGGAAGAACAAACACAGCAAGAGGGCTCTGCTTGTGTGCCAGTGATCTCAGTGCAAGTACCGACCCACACGTAGGGGTGCACACACACACACATAACTACACCCAGAAGCGCGCACGCAAACACACACACACACACACACAAACACGAACACCGTCAATCCTACATAAACTAATGAGGAGCCCAAGTTTCTGTCTCTACAACAGGGACAACTGGATAGTGATGGCTACTTCTCAGGATGAGCCCGCATATGGGAAACATCGAGTTTTGGGGTCGTGAGTCTTCCGAACCTCTGGAGGGACTGTCTGAGTGTTTGTGTTCATGATAGATGACATTCAGTGTGTATTTCTGAATATGACCTACCGACGTGTAGGTTTGCGTGTGAGGTTATTGCAGGGGACTCGGTTTCGTATTTTCTCTTGGGGTGTGTTTCATTCGTCAGTTGTTGGTCGGCATGAGAAGGTGAAATTTGGCTCATGTGGGACATCCGTGGATCATTCTCGCCACCTTGAATAGTGGAAACTGGAATGCATTTGGAAGATAAGAACGGTGCTCTTCTTTCTTACCGGGGCTCGCTGTTTTTACATTGGTTCCTGAATGGACCTCAGGCTCCCTGGGACTTGTGCTCTTGCTGGAACCCACATAACGCCGGAAACAGACAGACCGACTTGCCTGTTTCACGGTGCCCACTTCCCATGAGTCGAAACGGAAAATTTTCCCACTGGCATGTAAGTCATCTGGAACGAAGCTGTATTGATAATAAAGGAAAGCAAACACAGGAGTGTGTGTATTCAACTGAAATAAATTCAGAAAGCCCTGAACTAAATCTCATTTGGTGTGTTTAAAAATGGCATTTGGGGAATTTCTGGGTCATTCGTCCAGCTGCGAAAGCTGCGTCTCTGAAGCACAGTCCCTGTCCTGCAGTCAGACTTATTTATCCGACGTGGTGTTTCCGTGGAAATGATTGTGGGAAATGGCCCCTTCCTTTTCTCTATTTGCTGATTAGATTTCATGGTCCCTTTCTCGTCAGGTACAGGGATCAAAGTTGACCAACCCCAGAGGAAAGCTGCCCAGGGCACAACTCAGGGCTCCGTAGAACCACAGAATCTTGGGCGCAGCCCTGCTCAAGCACCCAAATGTGCATACGAACAGGGTCTCCGTGTGACGTGTGTGAAAACTACGGTGTGATGAGCATGACTGGCAGACAGCTTATCGATTGGGCTCCCCTCAAAATCGGTTATGAGCGTTAAAGCACACCGATGCCCAGGTCCCGGCTGCAGGAATAAGACCCTCCAGGGTCTTGTGTGAAGCCTCGGCATCTGCATTGCTCATGCTTCTGGGGATCATTCTCCTGAAAATGGTGGCTCCTTTCTCCCTGTGGAGCATCTTTCTAAGCAGTGCTCTTTTCTTCCCCCAGGACACTTTACATCCGGCACAGGAAGCCTTCTGATGGAGCACACCTGGCCCATGAAAAGACAAGGGAAAGAAACGGGGCCAAAGGTCACAGTCCACTCATTCCATCATCCTCCTTAAAATCATCCTAATTTCATGGGCCCTGAAGCCAGGGCTGTTTCTTTACACCTAGAGGCCTTGGCGCCGGGCCTCAATTCTGCCCTGTTCCTTACTGTCTAAGACATGTTGGGAAAATCCCTAGAGCCAGGATCTTCATTCCTGGTAAGCCAGACAGCCGGAAGACACACCCAAATTCTGTCCCTCTTACTTCAGGGAACATGTCCACTTTCGTCAGCATTACAATTTTGGCACCAAATGTGCGAACTGCAATTCCACCATACAATGCATAACTGGAAATGGAGGCAACATCTCCGATCCTGAACAATCGATGCGAGAATCCAGGATATACAAGGCTTATTTTTGCCTTTTCCCACTGAAACAAGGGCCAGTATTAAAAATGGTATGCTATCCTCTGTTTCACTCCCTGCTTTTAAACGTCTCCAATGTTTCTTCTTGAGACAGGGCCTCACTTCCGTCACCCGGGCTTTTCTACGGTATAATTTTCCTTGTTTGCTTTTGTCAAAATTAGAACTTTTTATTTCATCTCTATGAAACGTTGATCCATTATCACATACGTATGGAAATATTATCACACATGCTGTGAGATACGTTCTTTTTATTTTCATCAATTCTTTAATAAACAAAAGGTTATAGCTGGGATACCTTCTGATTTCTCAAGTTTTTTGTTTCATGTTTTCTTAAACTGCCGTGGCACGTCCGGAACCACTCACTATACAATGTCAGGACCGTCTCTCTTTTCTGGCAAACATAAATTTGGGGATTGTCATCAATTAGTCTCTCGGTGATTGCATGATTTCCCCAAAGTCTTTCACAGTCTACTTTGTGCACTGAGTATCTCTTCAAACTTCAGTGCATGTTTCTACCATTTGATGCTTTATTATTTGGCAATCTAGCTTCCACAAGAGCATTTCATGCAAAGACTTGTCTTGTTCTCCACTGGCAGCTAATTTCACTCGGATAGAGAATCGATAGGCTCAAGGTGGAAAGGTTATCGCTGGAAGGTCTGTTAGATTCCACGGATCTCTCCTTTCTCATTAGGGAAGAAAATACGCTGTGCTAAATATTATACTTCATTGACTATTCTCAGGTCAGAAAGCGCACTTCCGACTTCTTGTCCTTCCGTCGCTGAGAGGATGATGGCAGCTGCCAAAAGTACATACTTGGAAGTTCATCCCAGCACAAACACACACACACACACGCCCCCCCCACACACACACAAACACACTCACACACACACTCACACTGTTTCCCAGGTAAAGATTTCTTCCCTGCCATTGCTTTACCTAAAATAAGGCAACTGTGTGGCCACTGTCCCAACCCGGTTACACTCATATTATATGTGCCTATCATCCTGAGGAGTAATTTGATTCAGGTGTTCGGGAAGTCATGATGTGGGCTGTGTCTGTTGAATTCCCAGCGATGCAAGGGGACACACCCTGTGACTCATTCCTGAATTGAGTGCTGATATTTGGTTGGTTTATCGCGCACCTGAGGAGTGGGTGGGGTGTTCGCGGTTGGTGGGGGTGAGTTATAGAAGGGCTGATGCGGCCAGAGAGCTCGTCATTTGAAGACTCTCTCGGAAGAGATAGCGTCTTTCTGCAACCTGCGGTCCCAGCAGAAAAACCTTGTGATCCTTGTTCCAGTCGACATGGAGGACGACTCACTCTACTTGGGAGGTGAGTGGCAGTTCAACCACTTTTCAAAACTCACATCTTCTCGGCCAGATGCAGCTTTTGCTGAAATCCAGCGGACTTCTCTCCCTGAGAAGTCACCACTCTCATCTGAGACCCGTGTCGACCTCTGTGATGATTTGGCTCCTGTGGCAAGACAGCTTGCTCCCAGGGAGAAGCTTCCTCTGAGTAGCAGGAGACCTGCTGCGGTGGGGGCTGGGCTCCAGAATATGGGAAATACCTGCTACGTGAACGCTTCCCTGCAGTGCCTGACGTACACACCGCCCCTTGCCAACTACATGCTGTCCCGGGAGCACTCTCCAACGTGTCATCGTCACAAGGGCTGCATGCTCTGTACTATGCAAGCTCACATCACACGGGCCCTCCACATTCCTGGCCGTGTCATCCAGCCCTCACAGGCATTGGCTGCTGACTTCCATAGAGGCAAGCAGGAAGATGCCCATGAATTTCTCATGTTCACTGTGGATGCCATGAAAAAGGCATGCCTTCCCGGGCACAAGCAGGTAGATCATCACTCTAAGGACACCACCCTCATCCACCAAATATTTGGAGGCTACTGGAGATCTCAAATCAAGTGTCTCCACTGCCACGGCATTTCAGACACTTTTGACCCTTACCTGGACAGCGCCCTGGATATCCAGGCAGCTCAGAGTGTCAAGCAAGCTTTGGAACAGTTGGTGAAGCCCGAAGAACTCAATGGAGAGAATGCCTATCATTGTGGTCTTTGTCTCCAGAGGGCGCCGGCCTCCAAGACGTTAACTTTACACACTTCTGCCAAGGTCCTCATCCTTGTATCGAAGAGATTCTCCGATGTCACAGGCAACAAACTTGCCAAGAATGTGCACTATCCTGAGTGCCTTGACATGCAGCCATACATGTCTCAGCAGAACACAGGACCCCTTGTCTATGTCCTCTATGCTGTGCTGGTCCACGCTGGGTGGAGTTGCCACAACGGACATTACTTCTCTTATGTCAAAGCTCAAGAAGGCCAGTGGTATAAAATGGATGATGCCGAGGTCACCGCCTCTAGCATCACTTCTGTCCTGAGTCAACAGGCCTATGTCCTCTTTTACATCCAGAAGAGTGAATGGGAAAGACACAGTGAGAGTGTGTCAAGAGGCAGGGAACCAAGAGCCCTTGGCGCTGAAGACACACACAGGCGAGCAACGCAAGGAGAGCTCAAGAGAGACCACCCCTGCCTCCAGGCACCCGAGTTGGACGAGCACTTGGTGGAAAGAGCCACTCAGGAAAGCACCTTAGACCACTGGAAATTCCTTCAAGAGCAAAACAAAACGAAGCCTGAGTTCAACGTCAGAAAAGTCGAAGGTACCCTGCCTCCCAACGTACTTGTGATTCATCAATCCAAATACAAGTGTGGGATGAAGAACCGTCATCCTGAACAGCAAAGCTCCCTGCTAAACCTCTCTTCGACGACCCCGACAGATCAGGAGTCCATGAACACTGGCACACTCGCTTCCCTGCAAGGGAGGACCAGGAGATCCAAAGGGAAGAACAAACACAGCAAGAGGGCTCTGCTTGTGTGCCAGTGATCTCAGTGCAAGTACCGACCCACACGTAGGGGTGCACACACACACACATAACTACACCCAGAAGCGCGCACGCAAACACACACACACACACACACAAACACGAACACCGTCAATCCTACATAAACTAATGAGGAGCCCAAGTTTCTGTCTCTACAACAGGGACAACTGGATAGTGATGGCTACTTCTCAGGATGAGCCCGCATATGGGAAACATCGAGTTTTGGGGTCGTGAGTCTTCCGAACCTCTGGAGGGACTGTCTGAGTGTTTGTGTTCATGATAGATGACATTCAGTGTGTATTTCTGAATATGACCTACCGACGTGTAGGTTTGCGTGTGAGGTTATTGCAGGGGACTCGGTTTCGTATTTTCTCTTGGGGTGTGTTTCATTCGTCAGTTGTTGGTCGGCATGAGAAGGTGAAATTTGGCTCATGTGGGACATCCGTGGATCATTCTCGCCACCTTGAATAGTGGAAACTGGAATGCATTTGGAAGATAAGAACGGTGCTCTTCTTTCTTACCGGGGCTCGCTGTTTTTACATTGGTTCCTGAATGGACCTCAGGCGCCCTGGGACTTGTGCTCTTGCTGGAACCCACATAACGCCGGAAACAGACAGACCGACTTGCCTGTTTCACGGTGCCCACTTCCCATGAGTCGAAACGGAAAATTTTCCCACTGGCATGTAAGTCATCTGGAACGAAGCTGTATTGATAATAAAGGAAAGCAAACACAGGAGTGTGTGTATTCAACTGAAATAAATTCAGAAAGCCCTGAACTAAATCTCATTTGGTGTGTTTAAAAATGGCATTTGGGGAATTTCTGGGTCATTCGTCCAGCTGCGAAAGCTGCGTCTCTGAAGCACAGTCCCTGTCCTGCAGTCAGACTTATTTATCCGACGTGGTGTTTCCGTGGAAATGATTGTGGGAAATGGCCCCTTCCTTTTCTCTATTTGCTGATTAGATTTCATGGTCCCTTTCTCGTCAGGTACAGGGATCAAAGTTGACCAACCCCAGAGGAAAGCTGCCCAGGGCACAACTCAGGGCTCCGTAGAACCACAGAATCTTGGGCGCAGCCCTGCTCAAGCACCCAAATGTGCATACGAACAGGGTCTCCGTGTGACGTGTGTGAAAACTACGGTGTGATGAGCATGACTGGCAGACAGCTTATCGATTGGGCTCCCCTCAAAATCGGTTATGAGCGTTAAAGCACACCGATGCCCAGGTCCCGGCTGCAGGAATAAGACCCTCCAGGGTCTTGTGTGAAGCCTCGGCATCTGCATTGCTCATGCTTCTGGGGATCATTCTCCTGAAAATGGTGGCTCCTTTCTCCCTGTGGAGCATCTTTCTAAGCAGTGCTCTTTTCTTCCCCCAGGACACTTTACATCCGGCACAGGAAGCCTTCTGATGGAGCACACCTGGCCCATGAAAAGACAAGGGAAAGAAACGGGGCCAAAGGTCACAGTCCACTCATTCCATCATCCTCCTTAAAATCATCCTAATTTCATGGGCCCTGAAGCCAGGGCTGTTTCTTTACACCTAGAGGCCTTGGCGCCGGGCCTCAATTCTGCCCTGTTCCTTACTGTCTAAGACATGTTGGGAAAATCCCTAGAGCCAGGATCTTCATTCCTGGTAAGCCAGACAGCCGGAAGACACACCCAAATTCTGTCCCTCTTACTTCAGGGAACATGTCCACTTTCGTCAGCATTACAATTTTGGCACCAAATGTGCGAACTGCAATTCCACCATACAATGCATAACTGGAAATGGAGGCAACATCTCCGATCCTGAACAATCGATGCGAGAATCCAGGATATACAAGGCTTATTTTTGCCTTTTCCCACTGAAACAAGGGCCAGTATTAAAAATGGTATGCTATCCTCTGTTTCACTCCCTGCTTTTAAACGTCTCCAATGTTTCTTCTTGAGACAGGGCCTCACTTCCGTCACCCGGGCTTTTCTACGGTATAATTTTCCTTGTTTGCTTTTGTCAAAATTAGAACTTTTTATTTCATCTCTATGAAACGTTGATCCATTATCACATACGTATGGAAATATTATCACACATGCTGTGAGATACGTTCTTTTTATTTTCATCAATTCTTTAATAAACAAAAGGTTATAGCTGGGATACCTTCTGATTTCTCAAGTTTTTTGTTTCATGTTTTCTTAAACTGCCGTGGCACGTCCGGAACCACTCACTATACAATGTCAGGACCGTCTCTCTTTTCTGGCAAACATAAATTTGGGGATTGTCATCAATTAGTCTCTCGGTGATTGCATGATTTCCCCAAAGTCTTTCACAGTCTACTTTGTGCACTGAGTATCTCTTCAAACTTCAGTGCATGTTTCTACCATTTGATGCTTTATTATTTGGCAATCTAGCTTCCACAAGAGCATTTCATGCAAAGACTTGTCTTGTTCTCCACTGGCAGCTAATTTCACTCGGATAGAGAATCGATAGGCTCAAGGTGGAAAGGTTATCGCTGGAAGGTCTGTTAGATTCCACGGATCTCTCCTTTCTCATTAGGGAAGAAAATACGCTGTGCTAAATATTATACTTCATTGACTATTCTCAGGTCAGAAAGCGCACTTCCGACTTCTTGTCCTTCCGTCGCTGAGAGGATGATGGCAGCTGCCAAAAGTACATACTTGGAAGTTCATCCCAGCACAAACACACACACACACACGCCCCCCACACACACACACAAACACACTCACACACACACTCACACTGTTTCCCAGGTAAAGATTTCTTCCCTGCCATTGCTTTACCTAAAATAAGGCAACTGTGTGGCCACTGTCCCAACCCGGTTACACTCATATTATATGTGCCTATCATCCTGAGGAGTAATTTGATTCAGGTGTTCGGGAAGTCATGATGTGGGCTGTGTCTGTTGAATTCCCAGCGATGCAAGGGGACACACCCTGTGACTCATTCCTGAATTGAGTGCTGATATTTGGTTGGTTTATCGTGCACCTGAGGAGTGGGTGGGGTGTTCGCGGTTGGTGGGGGTGAGTTATAGAAGGGCTGATGCGGCCAGAGAGCTCGTCATTTGAAGACTCTCTCGGAAGAGATAGCGTCTTTCTGCAACCTGCGGTCCCAGCAGAAAAACCTTGTGATCCTTGTTCCAGTCGACATGGAGGACGACTCACTCTACTTGGGAGGTGAGTGGCAGTTCAACCACTTTTCAAAACTCACATCTTCTCGGCCAGATGCAGCTTTTGCTGAAATCCAGCGGACTTCTCTCCCTGAGAAGTCACCACTCTCATCTGAGACCCGTGTCGACCTCTGTGATGATTTGGCTCCTGTGGCAAGACAGCTTGCTCCCAGGGAGAAGCTTCCTCTGAGTAGCAGGAGACCTGCTGCGGTGGGGGCTGGGCTCCAGAATATGGGAAATACCTGCTACGTGAACGCTTCCCTGCAGTGCCTGACGTACACACCGCCCCTTGCCAACTACATGCTGTCCCGGGAGCACTCTCCAACGTGTCATCGTCACAAGGGCTGCATGCTCTGTACTATGCAAGCTCACATCACACGGGCCCTCCACATGCCTGGCCGTGTCATCCAGCCCTCACAGGCATTGGCTGCTGACTTCCATAGAGGCAAGCAGGAAGATGCCCATGAATTTCTCATGTTCACTGTGGATGCCATGAAAAAGGCATGCCTTCCCGGGCACAAGCAGGTAGATCATCACTCTAAGGACACCACCCTCATCCACCAAATATTTGGAGGCTACTGGAGATCTCAAATCAAGTGTCTCCACTGCCACGGCATTTCAGACACTTTTGACCCTTACCTGGACAGCGCCCTGGATATCCAGGCAGCTCAGAGTGTCAAGCAAGCTTTGGAACAGTTGGTGAAGCCCGAAGAACTCAATGGAGAGAATGCCTATCATTGTGGTCTTTGTCTCCAGAGGGCGCCGGCCTCCAAGACGTTAACTTTACACACTTCTGCCAAGGTCCTCATCCTTGTATTGAAGAGATTCTCCGATGTCACAGGCAACAAACTTGCCAAGAATGTGCACTATCCTGAGTGCCTTGACATGCAGCCATACATGTCTCAGCAGAACACAGGACCCCTTGTCTATGTCCTCTATGCTGTGCTGGTCCACGCTGGGTGGAGTTGCCACAACGGACATTACTTCTCTTATGTCAAAGCTCAAGAAGGCCAGTGGTATAAAATGGATGATGCCGAGGTCACCGCCTCTAGCATCACTTCTGTCCTGAGTCAACAGGCCTATGTCCTCTTTTACATCCAGAAGAGTGAATGGGAAAGACACAGTGAGAGTGTGTCAAGAGGCAGGGAACCAAGAGCCCTTGGCGCTGAAGACACACACAGGCGAGCAACGCAAGGAGAGCTCAAGAGAGACCACCCCTGCCTCCAGGCACCCGAGTTGGACGAGCACTTGGTGGAAAGAGCCACTCAGGAAAGCACCTTAGACCACTGGAAATTCCTTCAAGAGCAAAACAAAACGAAGCCTGAGTTCAACGTCAGAAAAGTCGAAGGTACCCTGCCTCCCAACGTACTTGTGATTCATCAATCCAAATACAAGTGTGGGATGAAGAACCGTCATCCTGAACAGCAAAGCTCCCTGCTAAACCTCTCTTCGACGACCCCGACAGATCAGGAGTCCATGAACACTGGCACACTCGCTTCCCTGCAAGGGAGGACCAGGAGATCCAAAGGGAAGAACAAACACAGCAAGAGGGCTCTGCTTGTGTGCCAGTGATCTCAGTGCAAGTACCGACCCACACGTAGGGGTGCACACACACACACATAACTACACCCAGAAGCGCGCACGCAAACACACACACACACACACACAAACACGAACACCGTCAATCCTACATAAACTAATGAGGAGCCCAAGTTTCTGTCTCTACAACAGGGACAACTGGATAGTGATGGCTACTTCTCAGGATGAGCCCGCATATGGGAAACATCGAGTTTTGGGGTCGTGAGTCTTCCGAACCTCTGGAGGGACTGTCTGAGTGTTTGTGTTCATGATAGATGACATTCAGTGTGTATTTCTGAATATGACCTACCGACGTGTAGGTTTGCGTGTGAGGTTATTGCAGGGGACTCGGTTTCGTATTTTCTCTTGGGGTGTGTTTCATTCGTCAGTTGTTGGTCGGCATGAGAAGGTGAAATTTGGCTCATGTGGGACATCCGTGGATCATTCTCGCCACCTTGAATAGTGGAAACTGGAATGCATTTGGAAGATAAGAACGGTGCTCTTCTTTCTTACCGGGGCTCGCTGTTTTTACATTGGTTCCTGAATGGACCTCAGGCGCCCTGGGACTTGTGCTCTTGCTGGAACCCACATAACGCCGGAAACAGACAGACCGACTTGCCTGTTTCACGGTGCCCACTTCCCATGAGTCGAAACGGAAAATTTTCCCACTGGCATGTAAGTCATCTGGAACGAAGCTGTATTGATAATAAAGGAAAGCAAACACAGGAGTGTGTGTATTCAACTGAAATAAATTCAGAAAGCCCTGAACTAAATCTCATTTGGTGTGTTTAAAAATGGCATTTGGGGAATTTCTGGGTCATTCGTCCAGCTGCGAAAGCTGCGTCTCTGAAGCACAGTCCCTGTCCTGCAGTCAGACTTATTTATCCGACGTGGTGTTTCCGTGGAAATGATTGTGGGAAATGGCCCCTTCCTTTTCTCTATTTGCTGATTAGATTTCATGGTCCCTTTCTCGTCAGGTACAGTGATCAAAGTTGACCAACCCCAGTCTCTTTAGGACTCTGCTCATCAGGCCCGAGATGCCCCCTGGGTGCACATACCTGGCCTGTGAACAAATAAGGGGAAGGAAGGGTTCCAAAGACCATACTATGCTCAATCCACCCTCGCCTCTGACACTATGCTGACTTCATGAACCCTGGGTCAGAAGCTATTTCTTTACACCTGTAGGCCTTGCCTCATGGCCTAAAGACGTCCCCATTTCTTACATCTTATAAATTTTGACAAAACCCTCAGTGCCTGAATCTTCATTCCTCATAGGCCAAAGGGAGATACACCAGAATTCTGTCCCTCTGAAACTGCAGCACATCTCAGCTTCCATCACATGAAATTTTGCACCAAATATTGTTAGTGGAGTTCCACCTCACAATGAGTAACTGGTAGTTCAGACAACATCTCAGACTCTATACAGTTTCTGGCGAAGTTCATTTGGTGTGACTATGCTTTTCCTCTATAAAGAAGCTGTGAGAACACTTAGGATTCATATTTAGTCTTTTGATCAGTCTTTTATTATTTTCAATGTATTTACTAGACTTTAGTTTAATATTTCTGATGAACTTTGATGCAAAATTTGTCGATATAGTAGTGGCAAACCAAATCCAGCAACATATCAAAAAGCTTATCCACCAAGATCAAGTCAGCTTTATCCCTTTGGTGCAGGGCTGGTTCAACATACACATATCAATAAATGTAATTCACCATGTAAACAGAACTATAGACAAAAACCCCATGATTATTTCAGTAGACTCAGAAAAGATCTTTGATAAAATTCAACATTCCTTTAAGTTAAAAACCTCATGAAACTAGGTATTGTTGGAACATATCTCAAAATAATAAGAGCCCTTTATGAAAAACCCACAGCCAATATCATAATGAATAGGTAAAAGCTGGAAGCATTCCGTTTGAAATTCAGCACAAGGCAAGGATGCACTCTCTCACCACTCCTACTCAATATAGTACTGGAAGTTCTGGCCAAGGAAATCAGGCAAAAGAAAGAAATAAATCATATTCAAATAGTAAAAGAGGAAGTTGAACTGTCTTTGTTTGCAGATGACATGATCCTATATCTATAAAATCCCAACATCTCAGCCCAAAAGATTCTTAAGCTTATCAGCATCTCAGTAAAGTCTCAAGATACAAAATCAGTGTGCAAAAATCACAAGCATTCTTTTACACAAACAACAGACAAGAAGAGAGCCAAATCACAAATGAGTTCCCATTTACAATTGCTGAAAAGAGTATAAAATACCTAGGAATACAGCTAACAAGGCAAGTGAAGGACCTCTTCAAGGAGAACTACTAACCACTACTCAAGGAAATAAGAGAGGGCACAAACAAATGGAAAAACATTCCATGCTCATGTGTAAGAAGAATCAATATCATGAAAATACCATATTTCCGAAAGTAATTCATAGATTCAATGCTATTCCCATAAACTACCTTGGACATTCTTTACAGAATTAGCAAAAACTACTTCAAAATTCATATGGAATGAAAAAAGACCCCATATACCCAGGAGAATCCTAGGGCAAAATAACAAAGTTAGAGGCATCACGCTACCTGACTTCAAAATGTATTACAAGGCTACAGTTACCCAACAGCATGGTAGTGGTACAAAACAGACACACAGACCTATGGAATGGAATAGATATATCAGAAATAAGACTGCACATCTTCAACCATTTTATTTTTGATGAAAACAAGCGATGGGGAAAAGATTCCCTGTTTAATAATAAATGGTGCTTGAAAAACTGGCTAGACATATGCAGAAAACTGAAACTGTACCCCTTCCTTATACGTTTATACAGGAATGAACTGAAAATGGATTAAAGACTTAAATGTAAAACCCAAAGCTGTAAAAAATCCAACCCCATATAAAAGTGGGCAAAAGCTGGGTACAGTGGCTCATGCCTGTAATCCCAGCCGTTTGGGAGGGTGAAGTGGGCACATAACTTGAGGCCAGGAATTCAAGATCAGCCTGGCCAAGCTGGTGAAACCACATCTCTACTGAAAATACAATAAATTAGCCGGATGTAGTGATGCGGGCCTGTAATCCCAACTACTCAAGAGCCTGAGAGAGAAGAATCGCCTGAATCTGGGAGGCAGAGGTTGCAGTGACCCGAGATTGTGCCACTGAACTCCACTCTGAATGACAGAGCAAGACTCTGTCTTAAAAAATAAAAATTTAAAAATTTCAAAAGTGAGCTAAGGACATGAACAGACACTTCTCAAAAGAAGACATTTATGCAGCCAACAAACATGAAAAAAAGCCCAACATTACTCATCATTAGAGAAATACAAATCAAAACCGCAGTGAGATACAATCTCATGCCAGTCAGAATAGTGATTATTAAAAAGTCAAAAAACAACAGATGCTGGTGAGACTGTGGGGAAATAGGAACATTTTTACACTGTTGGTTCGAATGTAAGTTAGTTCAACCACTGTGGAAGACTGTGGTGATTTTTCAAAGACCTAAAATCAGAAATACCATTTGACCCAGCAATCCCATTACTGGGTTTATACCCAAAGGAATATAAATTCTTGTATTATAAAGATACATGCATGAGTACGTTCATTGCAGCACTATTCACAATAGAAAAGACAGAATCAACCCAAATGCCCATCAATGATAGACTGGATACAGAAACTGTGATACATATACACCATGGAATACTATGCAGCCATAAAAAGGAATGAGATCATGTCCTTTGCAGGGACATGGATGAAGCTGGAAGTCATTATTCTCAGCAAACTAATGCAGGAACAGAAAACCAAATACACATGTTCTCACTTATAAGTGGGAGGTGAACAATGACAGAACATAGACACTGGGAGGGGAACAACATACACCAGAGTCTGTCTGGGGGTGAGTGAGGAGGGAGTGCATCAGGATAAATAGCTAATGCATGTGGGCTGAATACCTAGGTGATGGGTTGATAGGTACAGCAAACCACCATGGCACACATTTACCTATGTAACAAACCTGCATATCATGCACATGTATCCCAGAACTTAAAATGAAATAAAATAAAATTTTAAAAAACTTCATTTTTTCTAACCTTCCAAAATGCAGGGATTACAGGCGTGAGCCACCGTGCCTGGCCTTGTTTTAACATATCTGAACAAGATTTAAGACATCAGTTTGAAAAGAGCCCCTCTATGGCAGCAACATGAATTCTGTCAAACCTGAAGCAAGAACAAACATCAAATTTACGGTGAAGCTGGGGTACAAAAAATGGTGAAATTATTCTTTAAGAAAAGTCTGTGGGAAAAATGACCTGAAGAATCAGTCATTTACAAATGGATACCTTATTCTAAGAAGAGATAACACAATGTTGAAGATGAAGTCAGCAGAGGAGGGACATCCATACCAATTTTTGAGAAAAAAATCGTTTCTATGCCCTAACTGAGGAGGGTTGACAATTAACAAGAGATATTATAGCCAACACCACAGACATCTCAATTGGTTCAGCTTACACAATACTGACTATAACGTGAAAGTTGAGAAACTTTACATTTGATGAGTCCCAAATACCCTTGTGTCTAGATCAGCAGTGGACAAAAGCAGAGCTATTAGTGACTATTCTGAGCAAGCGGAATCAAGATCCTGAAGCATTATTTTGAAGAATTATAACAGGGAGTGAAACTGGCTTTATCAAAAAGATCCTGAAGACAAAGCACAATTCAAGCAATGGCTACCAAGAGGTAGAAGTGGTCCAGTCAAAGCAAAAGCAAATTTCTCAAAAGCAAAAGCCATGGAGGTTTTGGGATGCTCAAGGCATTTTGCTTGTTGACTTTCTGTAAGATGAAAGCACCATAACATCTGCTTACTAGGAGAGTTCTTAGAGAAAATTACCAAATACTTTTGCAGAAAAGCGCCCTGTAAAGCTTCACTAGAGAGTCCCTCTGCTCCACAACAACACTTCTATTCCTTCCTCTCATCAAACATGGGTAATTTTGTAAGAGTTTTCATGGGAAATTATTAGGCATCAACATTACAGTCCTGATTTGGTTTCTTCTGACCTTTTTTTCCCTAATCTTAAAATAACTGTAAAGGGCACCCATTTTTCTTTAGTTAATAATAGAAGACTGCATTGATACGGTTAAATTCCCGTTACCCTCAGTTCTTTAGCAATGGACTGAATGGCTGGGATCATCCCTTAATGGAGTGTCTGGACCTCAGTAGAGCTTATATTGAGAAATAAAGTTTATATTTATATTTTTATTGTTAATTCCATTTTTCACTGACATTTTTAAATCCCTTCACAATTCACGTTTGTCTCAAAGGTATTTAAATTTAGAAATCATATCAAGTGTTAAATAAAGAAAATTATATAGACAGAAGGAGAACAGAATCTATAAATATGCATGTTTGTGTACATACATCCATATACATACATATGTGTGTGCATGCAGTAATTTTATTCTCCTAAAGCAATGCCTCTGCCTTCCACCCTCACTGCACATGTCCTAGTCCTGTGATGTCCCTGGAACTGAGCACCTGATTTCCTTCTCTGCCTCCCACATGAACAGGGAATAGAAATGGAAACCACACTCTGTGGTTGCTGTTGTGAAAATCCATGTTCCCCACAGGCTGAGTTTGGCATCTTACATTCTAGTTCCCATTGTAAAAAAGCAAGCAACAAACAAAAACTACAAAAGAAAAAATGAAATAGTTGAAAGTCTAGAGCCACAGAGGTTCCGGATCCACCCACCGCCCACGGTGACCTCCACAGCCCTCCAGGCCTGAGGGCAGTTATGCCTGAACGGCCTGCCTCTTCACCATCCACGCAGGAAAGTGACTTTAAACTTCAATAGCTATGACTCTGTTCCACAAGGAACCAGATCAACATTCAAAGTCAGTGGTCTGACAACTCTAAGCTTTGGCCGGAAAGTATTGGAAACATTTAACGTGCAGTGGATGAAGCGGCCCGGCCCCACTGCACACAACACACTCACAGGGACTCAAAGGAAGAGACTCAGGATCCACTGGGTGGAAGTGAGGACATACCC
Organism: Pan paniscus; assembly: GCF_029289425.2. Classification (NCBI taxonomy): domain Eukaryota; kingdom Metazoa; phylum Chordata; class Mammalia; order Primates; family Hominidae; genus Pan; species Pan paniscus. The sequence continues at coordinate 22,645,146 of NC_073256.2, forward strand.
AGAAACACAGGGGGTGGGAGGGGGTCAAATCAGGAAGGCTCAGGACCTGACCTCCTCCTAGGCCCTGCCCCTCCGGAACTCGCAGTTTTTTCTGACCCAGAAGCGGATTTCACTGACGGAAAAGAAGTTCAGTGTTTCTGGTCCAGCCCAGTAAGCTGCTCCTGTTGCCCAGCCTTCCACACCCCTGTAGACGTCACAATCCCTGCACCCACTAACCTGACAAGGGAGCTATGCATCACCTGGAGACAGTCCTAGGCCTGCACTCCTGTGATGGGGTCCAGGGTCTGTGTCCATTTCTGGTTAAAATTGCTGTAAGGCTGGTCGCTGTCTTGGCCTCCCCTCCTCACCCCATGTGAAGTTTTTACTCAGGAGATGGATTCTCACCCCTCTTGCAACATCAAGGACAGTGCCAGGACACCGTACCATCCCCTTGACCCTGGGATTCTGTAGACCTCAGTCTTCTCCTGAGGTCCCCTCCTTCCCTACCTCATTTTTTCCATACTTCTGGGGCCAGAGCCTGCTACACCTCAGGCTTCCTCTTCACAGTCACAGAGCAAGGGAGCCCCCTTCATCCTTGGGCTTTGGCCACAGCTCACCTGCTGCAGGACACTCAGCAGCTTTCAGTAGTTCATCCAGACATCCAGTTGGAAGTGGGATTTCCTGGAAGGAAAGCAGGAACCCAGAATTACACTGAATTCTAACACCAGGGCCCAGATTCCCATTCTGCATGGGACACCAAGCTGCAAACACTACATAGGCACTTAATGCTCAGCTCTCCTTCTAACATCGGGTCCAATTGTGTCCCTCCTCCTTGGAATATCTCAGAAAATGTATCTCCACCTAGAGTTGTTTGAAAGCATCATCCTATGTGATTCCAGACCATCAGGGGGTGCAATGGGTCCTCACCAGTATTTCCACTCTGCTTGGAAGACTTAGAAAATCCTGAGGCTGCTCAGAGGGTCAGATTCCCATCTGTGTGTTTCAGTAAAACTTCAGTCTTCCCCGGACAAGTGAGGAGACAGAAAATGTCTAGTCCCTGGCACATCTTTTGCAAGCAATGGAGGCTCCCAGGAATCAAAACTATCAACGAATATATTTTTGAGACTCTGGTCAAAAGAAGAGTCATCCTGCAATTTCAGGTAGGATGGAGTGGTTCTGTGGCTCCTGAGGTGATTTTGAAAAGATCTTGACTCTCAGAAGGACCAAGGAGGACATTTCCGGCATTTCCAGACCTGGAAGAGTGACTGATGGACCTCCAGTGTTACTTGGAAAACTTTTTGTTGGACAGCTTTGTAATAAGAGGATCTTGCTTTGGCTTTCAGGCCTTCACATAGGTTGTTTAGATCATGGAAGTGTTTCTGCATTTCTGCATAGGCTCAGGATGCCTTCTCAAGTCATCCCTGCAATTATGAGACAGTTGCTTTCTCCAGAGATCACTTAGAATAATACAAGAGGCTTCACCCTCAAAGGGACACCAGACAATATAGCCACAGTCCAGCCAAGATTATCTGTATTTACATACCTGTAAAGTAACACTCCCAGTTATCTCCATTAACTTGGACATCTTTCATGAATAGGGAAACTCTAGTGATTGTTATATAACAGCTGCCACAAAAATTAACCAATAAAAAGAAATGATAAAGGAAAAATAATTAATAATCATGATAATGAACACAATGACCTAAATAGTGTGAATTTTAATACTGGTGACAATATAAACATAAGGATACAAAAATTAATGTGGAGCTTCCCCTAAACATATGAAAACTTCACAAATTGAGTCCTCCTTGTGTAATTTGGAGTCAGAGTCAAAGAATTTCTCTATGAAATGTGTTCCATGATGGCAAACATCAAAAACAGGAGGTGAAAGAAAAGCAAGCTGCAGGAGACCATGGACTAAAATGAACATTTGTGTGCAAAACTCTCTCATCAAGAACTACCAGCCAGAGGTGAAGGGACTGTGATTTGTGTCCTGCCCACAACTGGGTACACAAAAGCTTTCAGTAGTGCAACCAGATGGCTGGTTTGGCCTGGCTCCCTGCAAGGAAGACACGTCTCTGATCCCCACCAGCCCATCAGTCCTGGAACTCAGAATCCTACATGCAGTAAACATGAAGCTCCAACTCCATAGCTGACTTTACCTCCTTACTGTCCTTCTGCCATCTGGTGTTTCAGGTGCTCTCCAGATCTGGACTTCTTGGCTCCCCTACCTTTACCAAGTGAACTCAGGATGTATCATTCTCAGTCTTCTCCTGCCAGTCCAAAGTGAAACTCACCAATACAAGCATATCCTGGATGGGCTTCCTTGGAATATTTAGAAAACAATGAGCTTGCTCGGGGGTGTTGTGAGCTCTAGGAGTAGAGTTACAGTCTCCCATGGAAACCTGAGAGGACTTAGAATATTCCCAAAGGCCTAAGCAGTCCAATCTGTCCTGGAAACATCAGGAATGATATACTCGGTCTTCCTGAGGCTCCAAAATTTTTCTAAATAAACTCAGAGGTTACAGAACCATTTTTCTCTTGGGCACTGAAGTGGAGTTATTTGCCTTCTGCCAGCATCTCACTTTTTTTTTCTCTAAGTTAGCTTTTGAGCCCAGAAGTAGATATTCCTTGTATTTGATTTACACAGGGAGCTTCCTAGAATGCCCATGCCTCTGGATAGTTTCTGCATTCACTCAGGTATTGACAAAATGCTGCAGTTCTACTGAAAATCTCTGAGATGACCATTTGATCACCTGAGTAACTTTTGAATGTGTCTTCTATGGTAGCCCTGGAGCCTCCCTTCTGGTGTTTCATACATTGCCGGTACCAAGTATCCAGGGTGAAACCCTCCATCAGATATTGTTGGCAATTCCAGTATGGAGATGACGCTAACGTGATGGGGCTCAAGAATCAGATGGTAGAAGACCAGCCGGGAGGTGAAGTCTCAGTAGGCTACGGGATTAATGTTCCATGCACACCAGACTTCTGAGACTCAGGAGGCGTGTGTGGATCTGTCTGCCCGGTGTCTCTCATCTACAGCCTGGACCAGCTATTTCTTGGGGTGAACTACTGAAGGCTTTTGTACGACCTGTGTCAGGCAAGACTCTGGCCAGACCCTTTGCCATAGTCCATTTGTAATGTATTTCCACATGGCACAGGTATCTCCACTTTTGCCCATGCTCTCATGTGGCTCAGAATTATTCTCCCTACTGCCACTCTTCTTTGCCATCACAGAAGATATTTCAAGATGTAGCCCTAAGCTTCTCCATCTAATCAATAACATGAGGGTTCATATGGGAACATTGTCACAGGCTTACAGGAATATGTTCTTAAATATCTGCTTTTTTATTATTCTCTTCATTAAATTGACATTTATATCATCACAATTATGACTGTTATTAATGTTATTATTATGTTGGTACAGTTCTTTATCATGGATATATTTGTGGTCATTTTTATGCAATGTTGAATAATTGTTTTATGTTCCTGAAGACTGTTGAATTTGCTGAAGATGATTAAAAGTCAACCTTAAAACATAAATACCACAGAAACCCCAGGACTCCTACTGTACTGCTTGGTGTCCTGTAGAAGAACGGGCTTCCTGAATTATTCTTTTATTTTTCAGGCAGGTACCTATTCATACCAGCATAGGAGACTGATGAAGTGCACCCTCATCTTGCCATGGGCTCAGAAAGAATTCGTAAATATGCTTTATGTGATAGCAACTCTATGTGTAGGACTGTGAGCCCTAGAATGCACTTTCTTTCACCAACTAGTCCACCTAACAGTTTTCTAAGTCAAATCCCCTATCTATGCTTGGATAGGTCATGAATGGCTTTCTGTTACCCACCTAAGATGAAGGGATATTGCTAAATCAGGTTTGTGGCCAAGAAACTTTTATCTGGAGTGGCAGGAGAGGGCCTACCTGTTCACCAGAGTGTCTGCAACATTTTCTTTTTTTTCCTTTTTATTTATTTATTTATTTATTTTTTGAGATAGAGTCTCGCTCCGTCACTCAGGCTGGAGTCCAGTGTCACGATCTTGGCTCGCTGCAACCTCAGACTCCCAGGTTCAAGCGATTCTCCTGCCTCAGCCTCCTGAGTAGCTGTGATTACAGGTGCGTGTCACCACGCCCGACTAATTTTTGTATTTTTAGTAGAGAGGGGGTTTCACCATGTTAGTCAGACTGGTCTCAAACTCCTGACCTCATGATCCACCTGCCTTGGCCTCCCAAAGTGCTGGGATTACAGGCATAAGGCGCCGCACCTGGCCTCTGCAACATTTTCTAAGTCAGTATAGAAGCTCTTTGAACCACCTTTTCAGTCAAAGAACTCATGAAAAAGTCCAAGAACATGTGACCTTCTGGAAATTGTCAAAATCTCCACAGGTGTCCACAGTCATCTAGATCTGTATTGCAAGCCACTGACTGGGTTCCAACATTGTTAAAGCAAATGCAAAATATGCCATGCCCACCAAAAAAAATCCAGAAGCCATGGTATTTAGCTGTTTCCATCTTTCTTGCCTCCTGCAGGTGGGAGAGTACTGAGTATCATGCCCTCCTACAGCCTCTGGAGGATATGCCAATGTCTAGAGGTACCAGTAGAGAAGGGCCATGAAAGACAGATGACAGCCAGGTGGCTGGGAATGACATTGTCCTGGGGCTTATTGCTTGTCATGAACTCTGCCACTGGGCAACATGTGCAGGTGTGGACCCGTGCCTTCTCTGGATCCCTGCCCCATCAGCCAGCTGTCTTATCTCCTGAAAGCTGGTAGGTGTTGGTCAGCATGGTGTTCCAGGACCAGGGTTATATTAACATTCTCTCTTAGGCTGAAACACCAGAAGTTAACACAGGAGTCCCCAGGTGTGCACATACTAACTTCCAGATTGTTTTTATTCTCGTTCTAGATGTTCATCCTTGCTTTTTGGGACTTGAAATAACCCTACACAGCCAAATATTTATGCCTATTATCCACTTATGGAAAACTTATATGTCCCAAGTCCATAGGGTTAGTATTATTATCACTATTAAAACCATTAGTACTAGTATCATGATGATCATTATTCCTGTTAATATACATCAATATTTTTATTACTGCCATTGTTAATATGGATTTTTCATTATTGTACAGCAATGAATATAGTTTATCCATTCACAAATGGTGTTCAGTTACCAAAGATGACTACAAGGCATGTTCTACAGACATATACACACACAGCTGTCCTGGAGACCCAGCTTTGCCACCAATTGCTCTTTCATAAGATGAGATCACCCAATACCCACCAGTTTTTCAGGACTCGACCTGAGCTGGCTCAGCTAGACCTGGAAAAGTTTCCTATGCCCAAATGTACTTGGAAAAATTTAAAAGTCTCTTCAGAGGCCCAGTAATAGCTTTTGGCAACTTCTAAGACCAGGGAGAGTTTCTTGGCCATTCAGAGCCATTCAAATATTCCAAGTAAACTCAAGGATCCAGAAACCCCACTTGCAGTCATGAAATACCAGTGAATGGCCTCTGTGAGTCTCTTCAAGGTTTTCAAAGATGACTGCCTGAGAAGGCTGGCCAGGAAGTCACCCAAGCCCAACCTTCTGCAGGACGTTCTATGACAGCCAGGGACCCAGGGAATTGCCACTGAACAGAAGGGAGGAACAGAGATGGCATGCCTGAGCTTCTGGAAATATTCTAAGTGCTCTTGTTGGCCCAGAAAAGACTGGTGCTACCATATGAGGAACAGACTTGGCAACCTACCTACTCCAAGAACCACAGAAGGTTTAAAGGTTCCCAGGAAGTCCCAGGAAGGGCAGCCATAGCCCTTTAGAGCCATCAGATTTTATTCTAAGTCTACTTGGGAGACAGTGCTCTTAGCTTCATAAAAACACCAGTGGAGGTGCTAAAACTTGCCCCAGTATCCAGTCTTTTCTACGTCATCTCAGAGCCAGGCAGCCACTATTTCCCAAAGCTGCTGTGCAATGAAAGGGGAATATTCTAGGTGCTCTCCTGTGCCCACGAAATTCTGTGGCTGCGCTGAAAGGCAGGAGATGTCCTCTGGAATGCTCTTCAGAAATCTGACAACACTGGTCAAGATTAAAGAAGCTCAATTCAACGTCATACAAAACCAATCCCAAATATATATATATATATATATATATATATATATATATATATATATGCATAGTGAAGCAAAATGATGAACACATCTGCTAATAATCATGAATGACAATAATAACAACAACGATGATCTTAGTGATAATGCCACCAACACTGTTAATGGCAATAACAATGAACCTGAGGTAATGAGTGTTAGGGTCCCTATTCACTGATGTGAAGGATGGCGACAATTTCTGGCCTCACAGAAATAAAGGAAAAGTAAACACCTGGAGGAGGAGGAGGTGAACCTGGAGCTGCCGCCGGCCTCTGGGCGCTCCTTGGTGGAAGGAGAGGGACTTGGTCCTGAGCCTGCCCCAGATCCACCTACAACAGAATCCCAGAGTCCCAGTCCCTGGATGGGCTCAGTCCCAACCAGGCCAGATGCCCCGGAGCCCCGTAGCCCGGGTCCTCCAGCCCTCGCTGCCGCTGCTTCTCGCGGAGCCAGGGCCGCCCCCGCGCCACCTCAGCCTCTGCGGGGCTCTGGGAGGGCAGCGCCGAGGATGCTCCGGTCCCAGCGGGGGCATCCGGGCCCAGAGGGGGTATCCGGCCTCAGGCGGATACTGACGTCCTGAGGGCGCGGAATAGGGCGGCCTGCGCAGGGCCGGCCGTCTCAGGCCTTGCAAAAAGAGCGGCCTGTCCAAAGCCCCTACCGGAACCTCCCCGGAGGCCCCAGCCTCAAAGCCAGGGCGATGGCGCTTCCCTGACCATGGGTGAGGAAAACTCAGGTCCTCCCTGGAGACCCGGCCCGTCGCGGGAGGCAGACCGCGCATGCGCCCGGCATGGCCGGAACGATGGGTTTCATTGCCCTCTGTCGGCCAAGAGGTGGCAGCACAGGACGTTTGGCCTTAGCGGTGGACCTGAGTCTGAATCACTGAAATTCAGGTGTAGATTATTCAGTACTTTTCTTTTGGAAGATCAAATGGAAATTGAGTACGATATCTTGTGCTTTAATTAAAGAAGATGGAAATAAAGAAGCAAATCCAAAAATCAGTATACAAAAGCCGAGTGATTCCCTCTATGTGGAGGGAAGACGAGCTTGAATAAGAGAAGCATTCTGTGTTACACTTTAATAATGGCTGGAGATCTGCCACCATGCATTTGTCAAATCCCATAGAATTTCACAGCACAAATAGTACATCTTAATGGGGTTCAGGAGTACATATAATGTCAGCCACAGTTTGTGGGTAAATTACATATTTAATTAAATAGATTAAACAATAAATAATGATATGAGCTCTGCCTGGACACAGTCCTTGCCTCTCCAACCAGTTTGCCAAGGGCTTGAATTTCTTGCTCATTATCCTCACACTTGACATCAACCCTGGCTGCAGAGTAAAATCAATCACTTGTGGAGATTTTAAAATATAATGATGTGTCAATTTCAACCATGGATAAGGCCATTTAGCCTTAGTAAGGCCGATCATATTAAGATTGTGCCTGTTTGGCAAAATTTCAAGTCATCCCACTTGATATTCAGGAAACATTTTCTCTTGAGTTTTAAGTTCAGTGGTGAGGCTCCTTCACAGACAATACATTTTCCAATTCTGAGGACAAGGCAGAGGAGGGCCCCTCTGTGAGAACTTTCATTTTGCTTCAGGAAAATGAAATCCCTATATTGAATCAAATATAGGAAAGGCTTGCAAGGTGGCTGACAGGTTCAGCTGTTTTATCATGCTGGTGTTTTATCTTCTGGACTGCAGTAAAAGGAGCACAGCTGTGTCTGTCTCTGTGTAATAACTCAGGACTTACCGGAATAAAATGTGGGGTGTTATGAGATGAACTGCTACTTCCAGTTAGAGAGGGTCCAGGGACAAAATTTCAAGAGCCTTCTGAGGGATAGAAGAGAAGAGCTGCCTTATTCTCTGATCCCAGGTAACAGCTCAGAGACAGAGGAAAGGGCTGCGGACACCCAAATGCATATACAAGGTGTCTTTGATACAGCCTCCATTTCCCTGCTAAATCTATGCAATGACACACTGAGAAATCTAGCAAGTGGGGCTGAAGATCCCTGGTGTGTCAACTCGAGGGTTGGATGGAAACAAGTGGTTTTAGTGGACGTTGAAGTAAAGGGAGGTGAGCTGTGAGGAAAGAGCTGTTGAAGACTGGGGAGACTCAGAAGTTGGGGTAGAATCTCGACCAAGAATCTCACCCAAGGAGTGCAGATGCAAATCGATTTGTTAGGGCTGCATAAATGAAACAAGGGCTTCGCCAACATACTAAGTTTGTTCAACAACAGATTGTATTCTTTCAATATTTGTAAGTATTGGTCTTTTGGAAAAGTTTAATGAGATTTCTTATATAATTCTGCACTCAATTTATTCCCTGGTCACTTTGCTATTATGCATTTACATGCCACATTTTTATGAATAGATATTTTCTCAAATTTCTGAATTATTTTGCTAAAGTATGTGTTAAGAGTTTTTTCTAGGGGTCCACCTTCTTGACTCACTTTTCTGATGAGAAATCTATCAGGTTTCTCCACAGTGATTTTCAAGTTTGATAGCTCCTCAATGTGAGAAACTCAATGTCAACTAAGAAATGAATTACCACTAAAGAATTTTCTCCTTTCAAGATGCTAACCATGTTTTGTCCAGTGAGAAATCTCACATGTGCCACAAGTGTAGCTCTATGAAGAAAGGATTTCTCATGATTTTTCATTGCATAACTTCTCCAGTAAGAAGTATTTGGTATTCCAAGAGAATTCATTGCCCTTGGAAAGATTTTCCCTTCTTATTTAGCTCATGAAGGCTTTCCTCTCTTATTTTCCATTTTAGCAGCATTTTATCACTCTTCTCTTGTGAACATCAAGCCTGTGCTTGGCTGAATGTTTATTCACAGAAAATAGAAATAAAGGGTTCATCCAAGTAAAGTTTTCTCATGTTATTTGGCAATAAATTGCAAATAAAAACATTTTCACACTGAATTCAGAGTTAGAGATTCTCTACCTGAAAGTCCCACATGTTTTAAGTTATAGCTGTTGCTGAACACTTTTAGTTGATTATATTGACAGTTTCAGCTCTCTCATGTCACTTATGCTCAGATCACTAACAAGTCTTTGGTACATACATGTCATACAATTTCTCTTCCATATGAATTTATTGATGTGGACTGAAGAATAAAGGTAACTGAAGTATCTTCCATGTTGATTACAGTATTTCTTCAAAATGTGAGTCCTTCGGCATGTTTAGATGCTACAACTACAGCTGAAGTCTCTTCCACATTCCTTACCTTCGTCATTCCTAACACCGTGTCATCTAAAGTCAGAATATGTTCTGAAGAAGTTTATAATTTTCTCTCCAGGGTGAATTTTCTGATGCTCTTTAAGATTAGTACATTGTCTGAAGGCTTGCCCACATAAAAGGCATTCATATGCCTTTTCTCCAGTGCGTGTTCTCTCATGTCATCTAAGGTCGGAAGACAGACTGAAGGCCTTCCCACATAGAAGACAAGCATGTGGTTTCTCTCCAGTGTGAATTATTTTGTTTCCTCTAAAGCCAGAGCTTTGACTAAAGGCTTTCCCACTTTTATCACATTCATAACACTTTTTTCCAAGGTGAGTTCTCTCATGTCTTTGAAGGTTAAAGGATTGAATAAAGGCTTTCCCATATTGATGACACTTATATGGTCTCTGTCCCGTGTGAGTTTTCTCATGTCTTCTAAGGTGAGAACACTGAGTGAAGGCTTTTCTACATAGATGACATGCATATGGCCTCTCCCCAGTGTGAGTCATCTTGTGCCGTCTAAGGTGGAAGCAATTAGTATAGGCCTTTTCACATAGATTACACTGATATGATTTACCTTTAGTATGAATTTGTTTATGTGGTTCAGTGGACAAAAGATTACGAAGGGATTTTCCACACTGTTTGCTGACATAGGGTTTCTTTCCACTATGAGTTAACGAACACTGAGTTATTGTGGAACTGTGAGTGCAATCTTCTCCTGAATCATTACATTCAAAAGGATCCTCCAGAATGAGAGAATTCTCCTTTGGGGCAAAGATTAAAAGCTCTTAATGGTTTACCCACATATATCTATACATTCATTTCACTACCTTTGAATCCTAGACCAACCATTCAGTGGTAGACCCCAGTTGAAAGCTTTCCAATGTTTCTTGTGTGAAAGGAAATTAAATTTTGGGACCCTAAACTCATTTAACCAAAGGGAAAAATCAATCTGGGAACTGGGTCACACAAGCCTGCCTCCCTCTTCTGGTTCCTAAATAATATGGCTACAAGATGAAAAGCTATAAGCCTCCCCCATATTTTGCCCATGAGGAAATTCCTCATGAGCTCTTAAAATTGCACCATGGCAATGCAAACTGATAACTTGTCTTTACAGGTGCAGTCATCCCCAGTTCACCAGACACAAATGCATATCTGATTGTTTCCCTGCCCCATGTTGCCTATGTTGTCTTATGTAAAATGCAGCTTTCCTGCATTATTCCTCTGCCTCATTTGTTTATGTCATCTTATCTAAAAAAATCCAGATTCACTGAGCCAGAAAAATGCATGAATGACTATTTTTTCTACCCACCTTTTACATGAAAATTGTGTACTTCTCAATATCCCACCTTTCCCCTTTAAATTTGGAGCCTTCAAAATCATCTTTGGAGAAAGGCATACACCTGTCCCCTGGATGCATGTCCTTAACTTTGGCAAATAAATCTCCTAAAATGATTGAGACTTGTCTTGTCATTTTTCTCGATTGACATTTGCATACACATTATCTCCTGCAGACACAGATATGTTCTCTTCTGTAACATCTCAACTGCAGAGTTATTGCATAATTGTGTTGATATCAATATCTTTCAATGTCTGGGCATGAGCAATGTATATGCACTTGTTCTATTTTAGAGATCTCATGTTATGGTTTAGAACACAGGTCAATGTATTCACTAAATTCAAAGTATCCAATTTTTTTTTGCTTAGAAAGCACTTAATGCCAGCCTAATTACGCTCAGGTGATTGTGCTTCATTACTAACTTAACCCATTACCATGTCTTTAACTTAGATGACTGGTGTACACAGCTATAAAACTTACCATTGTCATACTGGTGGAGGCGTCTTTTCTGGTGATAGGATGCATGGATATCATGTGTGTTTTCTTAAGGGCACTTTCCCTGTCTGAAATAATTGAAAAATAAATTGTTACATTGGTATTATGGTAATAAAATTGTTTGAAAAGCCCCAAGGCCCACGTACTTTTTTCAAAAATTGACACTTAGATGTGGCAAGTGTGTCAAATGAAGAAACTACTTGAATAGAAGAAATAGATTGTACAGTGTCAGAAATTAGAAAAGATTTTTAAAATTAAAATGTGAAAAGAGTTAAAATGGAGATGAGATATCAGGCAGGTAAAAAGAGGGATAGTCTTCACAGGGATATCAGGAAAAGAGTCAGCATATGAAAGTTTAACCCCAGCCAAGTATATGAATTATCCTTTTCCCAAAAGTGAAAGAAAAGAAAAAAAAGAGGAATTTGAAGGCACTCTCTCTCCTTGGGAGGGTTTGGTGTTTACAACACCCTTAAATCACTCGTCATGTTTCAGGGTTCTTATTTCTTCTCTTCTTATTTCTTTCTTCGGCAGCATTTTCGGCCACGCGTCGAGCACTTGCCGATCTGTTCCTCCTTTGGAAGGCAGGTGAGCACAGCACACCGGCCGCCTCTGACTCTGCAATAATATTTCTGCAATGTGTTTATGATTCCTCCATGACCTGCAATGACAAAATAGCACACACAGAAAGGTTTTAAGAAGGCTTTTAGTACACATACAAGGCTTCTGGAATTCCTCAAATAACTCATCTCTTGCTTTTCTTGTATTCTTTTGTTTCTTTTTCCTTTTTCTATAAAATCAGGAGGAAAATAAAGGTATGACTAAACAACCCATAGACAATGTTTCTAAGGCTGCAGCTCAGCTGTGGACCCACAGTGGCACCGGGGAAGTGGCGTGACCCTGTGACTGCCGCAGGAACAGTGGGGGTGCTGAGGCTGTGGTGTCCTCAGAGGTAGCACAAACATTCCACCTCCAACCACCGCACTTAGTAAAACAGGAGCCTGTGCTTCTATTCTCAGAGTAAATCAATCTTTCCTGCTATATTAAAATTTTATGTCTGATTCATGTCTCATCAGCTGGTATAATAATCTTCCCTTGAAGAGTTGGGGAAAGAGATACCTTTGGGGAGCTATTTAGTTTCTTAATGATTTTTTTTTTTTGAGGTGTACTCTCACCCTGTCACCCAGTCTGGAGTTCAGTGGCATGATCTCGGCTTACTGCAACCTCCGCCTGCCAGGTTTAAGCAATTCTCTGCCTCAGCCTCCCGAGTAGCTGGGATTACAGGTGCCCGCCACCGTGCCCAGATAATTTTTGTATTTTTAGTAGAGACGGGGTTTCACCATCTTGGCCAGGCTGGTCTTGAACTCCTGACCTCGTGATCTGCCCACCTCGGCCTCCCAAAATGTTGAGATTACAGGCATGGGCCGCCGCACTTGGCCTCTTAATGATTCTTGTCTGAAAAAAAAATGGTGATGCCTAGTTCCCATATAACAAACCTGCTTGGTCCAAAGCACTCTGACGGATGGAGAAATACTGACTCTGAATTACATATTCTCAATTAGCTCAATCCTTAGATTTCCCAGCCCATCTTACCTGGAACAGGCACCAAAAACAGGAAGAGCAAAGCAAACAGAAGATAATGGATCCTCATAGCTGCTAGGCTTCACCCCACGCCGAGACTGGATGAAAAGGTGTGCTTGGTCACTTTATAAAGGTTCCAGCCACGGCTGCAATTCTTGTCATATTACAGTGATGACATTATGACATGTTTTCTGATGCATCATTCCAATGCCTCTCGCCATGCAGAACACACCCACTCACTCAGTTAATTAGGAACCCAATGGTAAGGCAGAGCTCCCTATGGATTTGTGGCTGTCCGGGTGCTCTCTGGACTCCAGGGGCTTGTCTGGGTGTGGGTCGGATTGGGGTGTGGGTACAGATAGGGCTGGCATGGGCAAGAATGCCCCCTTTGGAGAATAGTCTCAGGGCATGTGACTAGGGGCTGACTTGTCCGTACTTTGCTACTTTGGAGTTTTTTCCTCTTCCTAAAATGCTGGGAGAGTCTAAGACCCTCCTGGGGACCAAATAAATCCAGCCCTGGACATATTCAATACCTGGCAATAGGACTGGCTTTTTGGTAGTGAGGTAAGGGAGGAAAATGGGCTACATTCAAGGTTAGCTGACCGCCTGGCCCTTGGCCTATGATGGGGTGCTATAATTTGAGTGAAACATGTCTCATTCTTTCATTTTTTTTTTTTTTTTGAGAGACAGAGTCTCACTTTGTTGTGCAGGCTGGAGTGCAGTGGCATGATTACAGCTCACAGCAGCTTGAGCTGTCAGGCTCAAGAGGTCCTCCCACTTCAGCCCCCTGAGTAGCTGGGACCACAAACGCATACCTCCACACATGGCTAAATTTTAAATTTTCTGTAGAAAATAAAATGGGGTCTCACTATGCTGCCCAGACTGGTTTCGAGCCCAGATGTGAACTCCTGGGCTCAAGCAATCCTCTTGCTTCAGCCTCCTAAATTGCTGGGATTACTGGTATGAGCCACTGTGTGCGGCCCATGTCCGATTCTTCATCATTGTCTAAAACCTACCAAATTTATGAGTAAAGAAGGTGTTTAATTTTACTTCATCAGAGAAAGAGGATGCTGGGATGATAGATTTAATAGACTGGCATCTCCTCCTAGTCAATGACTGTCCCTGTGCAAAAGAGGGGCTTCAGAATAGACATTTAAGACCTCAAGTTACTCTTGACTCAGGAGCATTCAAGGCAGTCCAGGGGCCAGATGATTTCCCCTGCATATAGATTCAACGTTTAGAGGGAAAAATGCTAAAAAAGAAAAAAAAAACAGCTATTAAACTTAAATGTTCAGGAATCCAATGGATGGGTTGTATTTGGTTGACTATCAATTGGGAACTAAGTAAGTCAATGACAATTCAATTGGGAGCTGAAGTCACCGTGATGTCTCCTAGCTGCTGCTTCATGTGAATGCAATTATAACGGATCCACTAAGGATCAAGGGTGTGTTAGTTCTGGGAGTGTGTGTTCAGAATTTGGGTGCACCACACCTGTCAGATTCAGTAAGAAAACTCTGAACACATACTATAGGAAGGGACAAGTATCATGTTTTCAGCATAGGTGAGGGTGAAGTGGATGAGATACCAAGAGGGACCAGTCTTGGTTCTTTCTCTCCAGAAGCTCCATGTAGGGCCAGGTAGATGGGCAGACAGTCAAATGATAAATTTAGGATGGATTCTAATGGGAGTCATAGGAAGATTTCAAGCACAGGGCTGCAGAAACGTAGAAGAAAGATAACTCATCATAACTCAAAGATAACTCTTTGAGCCAAGAGTGGAGCTCAATCAGCAGATTTAAGACTTTAGATATGTAGATGCTTCTTTTTAAAATCTAACTTTCCTCTTAAGTTCATGATTTCAGACGAAGCAATTGGAGATATTTATAAATGGGGGAAGGAGGTGAGTGTGGGTGGGATGGGTGCTGACTTCACAGTCTTACTATGTCAGAGATAACGATGGCATTGGGTGTTGTAGAGGATTAACACCAGCCCTCAGCCTGGGGTGAAGACAGTCAGACGCTGGAGATGACTTGCTTTTCCACATGGAGAATAGACTTCCACAGGTGAACCCCTGGTCTAACCTGTTCCTTCATAGACTGGGAGGCATTTTTATGGCAACACCACTATTTCATAAAGGTTCCTTGGGGAGGAAAAAGTGCCACTTTTTCTTGTCAACTAATTTGGGAGCTGGAAATTGGAGATTGGGCTGTGACAATCAGCCTTTTCAAGTTTGGACATACTCCAGACACACAAAATCCGTTTTGAGAGGGACTTACGTGTTTTAAGAAAATTATAAAACTAATGCATTTTATGGTAAAATTTCAAACAATAGAAGAGAGAGACTGTGTAATTTACTTCTCTACTCCAGGGAGCCACTGATAACTGTGAATTGCCCTCTTTTTGGCTTATTATAATCCTTTTCATGTCATAAATACTTTTAGCCTCTCAAATGATAACAAGTACACGTGTGCTGTCTAATAGTTGGGTGAATAGATTCATGTGTCTGAAGCCTCACAACACTAACGAGAGCTGGGTCTTGTCACTCCCTGCCCCTGGGCTCTGAGTCACAGCGCTTGGAACTGCAGATCCTGCAAATTTTTGTACCCATGTGCTTGGTTTCCTTGTAGCTCTCACAGCCAGCATTTCGACAATTTTGATTAGGTTGAGCGAGGAAGAGAAAATTTAGTTATTTATCACCTTTGTTCATGTCAGACTTTCCTTTAATTATTATTTTTTAAATCCTGTTCTTAAAATGTGGAGCCGAGATGTGATTGGTCCAAGTTTGTGGCTGAAGGGCAGAGCTATGTAGAAGACAAACACCAGGTCTGAAGTGAGGCGTCACTGGGCCATCACTCAGCCCTACTGTGTATGGCGTGGGTTTACCTGAATAAATTACCTAAGCTCTGTGAGCATCTGTAACTCAGCAACAAAGCACAGAGAGCAGTACATTTCCTGTTTAGGTCACAGTGAAAGCCCTATGAGTTAATGGTGTGAAATTGACTTGTACATTGCAAATTACCATGTGACCCATGTATCACCCAAGTATCACCCACGTGACCCTCGGTTAACGATATCAAGACTCTGGCATGGGCTCCCAGCACGGGAATCCAGGGTGTCAACTCTTCTTCATCTTGACATAGTCTAAGATGAAGTTTGGCTGAGCCATTCTCCTTTGCAGCCATTAATCTTGTCACCATTATATAAGTTATACAAATAAAGGCAGACATTTTTCCAATTTTATAGATGAGGACACTGAGGCTCAGAGAGGTTGAATGACATGCTGTAGTGAATGGCAGCATTGTGACCTGAAGCCAGGATGTCCAGTCATTTCTCTGCCTGCTCTCAGAGTCATCCCTTGACTACTGGTGGTCTACACTCATGTGTAGTGGTCTATACTTAGGTGTGTACCCTTTTCCATCACCCCATTGTCCCTAAATTCTTTGCATCCTAGCGTCTCAAGAAATCTGTCCAAACTACTCTTCCTAAGTCCAGCCAAGCCTTTTACATCCCCAGCTCAGTGAGTTTTTTGTCTGTAATCTTCCAACCTGACCATTTTGCAACATGTGCCTCATAAGGCCACTTTCAGAAACCTATCCCTCGATTTCAATTCAACGTCCAGAGAACTTCATGGACATCTGCTCTGTATTAGGGTCTTAGGACCTGGTGCTGTGCAGGAAAGAAAGATAAACAATATTCACCCTCTAGGCTCTGAATTTTCACTATTTCCCAGTCTAATGGAAAAAGATACAAGCTGACAGTAACACGATATAACAGACATCTGCTTTCCATTGTCTCCTCCTATCCTTCCCATTACTGCCTTTGATTCATCATGGAACTTTTCCTCCTTCTCCTGTCCCTGAAGTCCCCAAAAGGGAGCATCTTCAAGAATTTAACATTTTCATGGCAATCATAATGATGATGATGATAATGATCCTCCTCCTCATGATCATCGTCAAGTCATTGTAACAGATTTATTGAGTACATATTATGTTCTAGACACTGTGCTAAGCAATTTACTTGCATTTATTTCATTTGAATCATGCAGTAATTTAATAATGTTGATACACTTATCTGCATTTCCCAAATGGGGAAAGGCCTGTTGATGCTCCCATGCTCCTAACTGTATTCCAGATGCTTACTCGTGGGCCTCTGCTGGCTTCATATGATCTTTGGGATGTGGTTATCTATGCCTGCATGCAGCTACCTTCCATCTTCATCTCTAGTCTGGACCATTTCCCCAATGTTCTCAACCAATCTTTACATCACTTTTTCTGTAAATATCAACTTCACTCTCCAGATTGCTTGGTGATAGATGCTGGAAACTAGATTCTTTCTGACTCTTCTTTCTTTTTTTTTTTTTTTTTTTTTTTTTGAGACAGAATCTCACCCCGTCTCCCAGGCTGGAGTGAAGTGGCACAGTCTTGGCTCACTGCAACCTTCACCTCCCGGGTTCAAGCGATTCTCCCACCTCAGCCTCCCAAATAGCTGGGACTATAAGTTTGTGCCTCCATGCCCAGCTAATTTTTGTATTTTTAGTAGAGACAGGGTTGCACCACATTGGCCAGGCTGGTCTTGAACTCCTGATCTCCAGGGACCTGCCCTCCTCGGGCTCCCAAAGTGCTGGGTTTACAGGCATCAGCCAATTCTTTCTACAAAGTGGTTTGCATAATTTTCAGGGACCAACGCAAATACCAGTTCCTCATGATCACAGTCACCCCAGTTGAAAGTGATCCCTCCCTCCTCTGCAGTTCTGCAGAGCGCATTTTGCATGACACTTGGAGCTTCTACCAAGTTCCATAATGAATGCCATATACTATTTGTGAACATTTCTTATTATCTTTAATAGATGGTGTCTTTTCATTTATGTCCTTATGTTAATGAGAAAGTACATACTCAAGTCCTATGTTGCTTTCACCCTTTAGATAATAAGAATTATTTTCAAATCCTAGAGTATCTCCTAGGATGCTCAGGATGAATATCACAAAGAAGAAATACTTCCAGAAGAGCAAGGAAATAGGGAGAGAACACTAGCAGCTAATGCAAAGACAACAAATGATTTACCACATGAGAACAATCTGAACACACTTATGGTTTAACAAAACATAAATAAATTCGTGAGATACTGAGTGTGGCAGGCAGCCACTGCAATGGCCCCCAGTAACCCTTGCCTTTAGGGAATGCTGGTATCATGCTTTGGTGCAGATATGATATGGAGGGTGGAGCAGAGGCTTACGAGACTGAAGGCCAGAAGACCAAGAGCTGAACTCAGGGCTGCTGTGTTTTGGATGCCAGTGGGAGAAAGGCAGACCTGAGTGCCAGAGCCATCTAGAAGAAGCAATCAAGAGTTAATACAATGGTTGAGCATGAGAGAAGGAATTAAGAGAGGAGGCAGCCTAGGGATACTGTTCAGGGGACAGGGTAGGTGGCAGTCCCATCAATTAGAATTAAAGTGGTGATGCCAGCAGGCACTGAGGGAGACATGCTATGGAGAGAGAGCCAGGCTTAACATATGGCATCTTTTTAAAACAGGCTCAAACTAGTTTAGGAATTTATAGGCTTAGCAGTGATGTGGGGTTGCATGCCTTTCCCAGAGTTTCTAAAATCATGCTTGACAAGATGGGGACTGACTCTCCTAATTCCTATAGGCAAAATCAAGGAGGGGATAAGTGTATGAGAAATTCATATAAAGCTACCCTAAAGACATTTTTCTACCCATTTGGCAGCAATATTTTCGCCACAAATAGAATGAAGTGCATAATAGTACCTCACCTTCTGTTTAGCCTGTGTAACTCCAACCAGGTTCTTTCTATTTAATCATGGCCCTGTCCCAGTAAAAACACACCCTATACTACCTCTGGCCACCAGCCTACACAGTTCTGATGGCTGCTTCCTCAGGGAGGACTTTTAGGGGACAGGTGGCTCTTACAAAACAATCATGAGGTCAACTCATCAATGGGCTGGCAGCAGAGGTGGGGAAGTGATGCATCCAAGGCAAAAGGTGTGACCCAGGGGACTTTTTTGTTAAAACAGGTCATCTGCCACTATCCTTTCTTCAGAACTGGTAATTGAGATGAGCCTATTGACTGATGTGGTAATAGGCCATGGATGACTATTAAATGATTTGCACATGGTGGCTAGTATCTATGGAGCTGTTATTACGTACCTGGCATGGCAATTGGTGCTTTAATGCATTTCTCTGACAAAAAAAGGCATAAAGTAGGTATCAGAATTTTTACTTAAGGAGAAGGAGGAGGCACAGTGGCTCACACCTGTAATCCTAGCACTTTGGGAGGTCAAGGTGGGTGGATCACCTGAGGTCAAGAGTTTGAGACAAGCCTGGCCAACATGGTGAAACCCCGTGTCTATTGAAAATACAAAAATTAGCTGGAAGTGGTGGTGGGCACCTGTAATCTTAGCTACTTGGGAGGCTGAGGCAGAAAAGTTGCTTGAACCTGGGAGGTGGAGGTTGCAGTGAGCCCAGATCACACCATTGCACTCCAGCCTGGGTGACAGCAAAACTCTGTTTCAAAAAAAAAAAAAAAGATTAGGAAACTAAGGCTAAGACAAATGAAATAACTTTCTAAAATTTGAAGCCCAGGACCATCAGGCTCACAGATTATGCTAACTACTTGCTTTATTATTCAGGTTATTGTAGTTATATTTTATATCAATGTTTCTGTCAAAGGTTTTTGGTGTGGGGTTTCCCAGTGGAAAGGTAAATGATTATATGTGGTGGAGAATAAATGAGAGAGGGCTTGGGGAATGGAAGCTACACCTCACCCACTTGGCTCAGACCACAAGGCTACTCCTGTTTTGAGAATTTCCAGCTAACTGCCTTATAAAATTACATAGCATGGTATTTATGGTGCTAGAGCACCAAGAAAAATTCAATAAAATGATGAATTTGACATCTCTGACTCAATCTCCTCTTCCCTATTTTTCAAGAGGTTTTATGATTGCGTATATTAGGGGCCAGCAAACCTTTTCTGTAAAGGGCTAGACAGTAAATATTTCTAGGCATTGCTGGCCATGTGGCTTCTGTTGCAACTACTTAATTCTGCAGCTATAGTACAGAAGCAGTCATAAACAATACATAAACAAATGGCCGTGGCTTTGTTCCAATAAAAATGTATTTATAAAACTGGGTGGCAACTGGATTTAGCCAGTAGTCCATAGTTTTCTGATCCCTGGCATAAATTTATGAGACACTGAGTGTGGCAGGAAGCCTCTACGATTGCTGCCAAGGATTCCTGTCTTTGTGAAATGCTGTTATTCATGCTCTGGTGTAAGCCGCTCCTTTTGATTATGAGCTGGCCTCATTCACTCATTTCTAATAAATAGATTATAAGTCTATGAAGCAATAGATTATAACCTAATCTCAGAAGTCATGAGAGTAAGCTATAAAAAGGCTGTGGGTTCAGTTTTGGATGCCTTCTCACTCTTCTTGCTCTTGTGGAAGCCTGCTTCCATGTTTTGAGTCGCCCTATGGAGAGACCTACAAGGCAATGAACTGAGGGGCTTCTCTGGCCAACAGCTAGGCAGTCACTAAGGCTCTTAATATACCAGCCCACAGGGAACTAACTCCCTCCAATAACCATGTGAGTGAGTTTATGGAAGTAGATCCTTCCCTGTGTAGGCTTCAGATACAACTGCAGCCCTGGCTGACAGCTTAACTGCGACTTCATGACTGAGCTTGATCTAGAAGCATCCAGCTGGGCCATGCCTGGTTTCTACAATCCACAGAATGTGTGAGATAACAATGTTTCTCGTTTTCATCCACTAATTTTTGGGATAATTTGTTATGTAGCAATGGATAACAAATATAGTGAGGTATAGTGCAAAGAATGGAAGAGATTTAGAGACCTATGTTTCAATCCCAGTTTTTTTACAAATTTACTACGTAAATTTAGACTAACTGTTGACCAAGTCTAGCCCTTCCATTTTTTATTCTGCCTACAAAAGGGAAAGGAATCATGGATTTCTGAGGTCATTACAGGTCTAAGTCTTCATGGTTCATTGAATTGAGTCAAGCTGATTCCTGCGTCTAAACCAGAGTCTTGAATTGGAAGCCCATGAGTAAAATATAGTCCATCGACGTATTTTGATATTAGGTGTCAACATTTAAAAAACTAAAAATTTTGTATAAAAATTCAGTTTTCTGACTTCCTCAGAAAAATTCAATGATTAAACCACCAGGGCCCACGTTTCTACATGTAACACTAAGATTTATCCAAAAATCTCTTGTCCCGTTACATCACAGGTCCCCAACCTCTGGGCCATGGACCAGTACCAGTCCCTGGACTGTTAGGAACTGTGCCACACAGCATGAGGTGGGTGACAGGCAAGTGAGCGAAGCTTCATCTGTATTTAAAGCTGCTCCTCATCACTTGCATTACCACCTGAGCCCCACCTCCTGTCAGATAAGTGGCACCATTAGATTATCATAGGAGTGCGGACCCTATTGTGAACTGTGCGTGCCAGGGATCTAGGTTGCATGTTTCTTATAAGAATCTAATGCCTGATGATCTGTCACTGTCTCCTATCACCCCCAGATAGAGCTCTTTAGTTGCAGGAAAACAAGCTCAGGGCTCCCACTGATTCTACACTATGATGAGTTGTATAATTATTTCACTGTATGTTACAATGTAATAATAGAAATAAAGTGCACAATAAATGTAATGCACTTGAATCATTCCAAAACCATCTCCCCCACCTTGGTCCATGGAAAAATTGTCTTCTACAAAGCTAGTCCCTGGTGCCAAAAAGGTTGGGGACAGCTTCTTTACATAGTACATGAGTGCTCCAATGCACTGCAGTAGCCAATTCCTTAATATCTCTCACTGGCCTGGCTCTGATGGACTTTGGGGAACCACTTGAATGATGCTTATTTTGAGATCTTCCCTAAAACAGAGAAATTATGTTCTTTTACCATCTGCTTGTATCTTGGGTCCAGGACACTGACCAATTTTTAGTTCAATATGGCCTTTGCAAAGTTCTGTGATGTGATAACATCTAGATCCACAAGTCCCGCTCACGCAAACTTCAGGGAAATCCCAGATCAGAGCCACATATTCTTATGTTAGAACATTAGAGCTCTTATGTTCTTCTCTCTCTTCCTTACATCTAGAATACATCTTATCCCTCCCTCTTTACAGAAAAAGACACACACTTCTACATACACACAGACATTTCTAGTTTCATACCATTGTGTTTGGTAAAACATACTTCATATGATGTTAATCTTCTTAAATTTGTTAACTTGTTTTGTGGCCTCACATGTTATCTACTCTGGAGAATATTCTACGTGCCCTTGAGAAGAATGTGTATTCTGCTGTTGAATAGAATGTTCAGTATATGTCTGTCAGGTCCGTTTGGTCTTTAGTGTTGTTCAAGTCCACTGTTTCTTTATTGTGTTTCTTTCTAGATGACCTATCCAATGTTGAAAGTGGGGTGTTGAAGTCTCTGATATTACTGAATTGCTGTTACTCCTTTCAGTTCTCTAAATCTTTGCTTTATATATTTATAATTGTTTTATTTTCTTGATGAATTGACCACTTTATCATTATATAATAACTTTATTTGTCTCTTGTTACAGTTTTTGACTTAAAGTCTCTTTTATCTGATGTAGGAACAGCCACTCTTGCTCTTTTTGATTACCACTGGCATGGAATATTTTTCCCATCCCTTTACTTTCAGCCAATGTGAGGCCTTCTAGCTAAAGTGAGTCTGTTGTAGACAGCATATAGTTGGACCTTGCTTTTTGATACATTCAACCACTTTACATGTTTTGATTAGAAAATTTAATCCATTTACATTCAAAGTGATAGGTAATGACTTACTATTGTCATGTTGTTAATTGTTTTTCTTTAGTGTTTGTAGTTACTTTGCTTATAAAATCAATGCACTATTTTTTTTCTCTTTGTTAACTTCAGATCTCAGAGTGTATTTAAGAATATCACATCTTTGAGCAGTTGCCCATTAATTCAATCTCAAAACTGAGCATCTTCTTTAAGTCAGACTTTGAGTTCCTCATGCCATTCTGTGCAATGGCAAACCAAAAATGTGTTTTAGTTTTTCTCAAAAACACATTGAAATCTCTTTATCTAGTTTTTGGAGACGGAAGATTATAGGAGTGGAAATCAGTACCCTCCTCTTCTCTATTCATCTCTGATACAAGCATGTGCACAGAGGTGGTTTTTGGCATTTCTCCATTTCCTGGGGACAGCTTCTTTGAAAAGGAAGTCTTTTTCTCTATTTTTATTTCCATAAAGGCTACTCAGCCAAATAAATGAGATAGCTGTTTCTTTCCCTACCCTGCAATCTATTTGTTCTTTTTTCAAGGTTCCAACTTCTTCTTACCTTTTTTCCTTTTTTCCAGGAAGAAAAAAAAATATTTAATTTGATCCTAACTTGAAGAATCCAGGTTCAACACCTCCTGAGATACAAAAAGAGGGTGACAGTGTACCTTAATGATCCAAGAAGGCATGAGGTGGAGCAGGAAAGAAATCAAATGCTACTTTGGTGAACAATGAGATCCTAGCTCTTGGGGAGGTGAGAAGCATCTGAGTACTCAGGGAAATATTTCTTTCTTCACTTGGGGTTGAGACTGTACTGTCCTCAGAACCTAACATTTGTCCTGGGGAGTTGTACAGATGTTCTATCTAACAGGTTCATGAGCTAAGATATAAGTTTGTTGGCACTCACCCTGGTGGGCATGCATGGAGACAGGCTGAGGGTTGGACCAGTACCCAGTAGACAAGGCATTTTAGAGAACTCAGCCCCTCAGGCTTAATGTTCTCTGGAGCTTGGGTGTCACTAGATACCCATGATATTCCTGCTGCTATTCTCAGTGACTGCTCCAGCCTGTTTAAGCAAAGGGAAAGAGGTGCTGGAACAATCAAGTGGTGTCCTCACTGCTGGCAGGTGGGAGGGAGGGAGCAAAGGAGAGCAGTGAAGCAAGACTGCACTCCCAAGCAGTGAAGGAGAGAAGGAGGGTGAATGAAGGAGGAGGACAACTTGGGGTCAAGAGACTGAGGCTGGAACATGTAAGAGCCCACTGGCCTTTTAAAGGACCTAAGCAAAGAAACTTCCCTTTTGGAATCTGGGAAAAGCATTAATTTTCCAGACTTTAATTTGTTGCCCTTCTTTGATGAAATCTCCAGAAACTTTGATAAAATGTTCTGTTTGTACTGCATAGGTCTCGTACAAAAGTGTGAGGGAGTTTGAGGGAACTTTTGGTCAGGGGAGGGTGACTGTGGTCCACTGCAACCCTCCTGTGTGCTCCTGGAGAGAGGGCATCACCTTTTACATGGAGGTGACCACAGCAGAAGACCATGACCCCCAGCAGGGCCTCGGTTCCAGGCAACGCTCACAACACATAGGAGGACCCAGAAACACTTTGTTCAGGAAGAACCACAACTCTGTACTTCAAGCAATGGTTCTGGGCTCTGGATGCAGAATGAACACAATGAGGTATCTTAATAATAACAGCTAAAGATCCACCCCAGACAAGGAAGTCACGTCACTGCAGGAGGTGCCTTGGCATAATATTTAATTTTCAAAAGCAGCCGAGATGGGGATGAGAACCAGAGGATTAGAGGAAGATGACTCCTTAAGGATGAGGACACTCATCTGGCTTAGAGACACAACCTGGCCTGTAGCTGATACCGTCTGCACCTCAGGCTCCTCCCTGTAACAACAACTCAGTGACAATGGTAAACTCAAATGTGAAGCTTTTCCAGTTCCTTTGGTTTTGCTCACCTGTGACGTGCACCACACCTAGCATCGAACATCGCAGCTGAATATTCAGTCCTGTGAGTCACCGTGACTCTGCCATCAGCTGGTCAGGCAGATGAGAATTCCAGGAAGCCCGAGGCTGGCGCATCCCCCTGCCGGGAAGGGACCTAGCCTTTGCCCTGTCTCGTGGTGTGAATGTGCATTCCTGGTGCTGAGATTGCCCAGCCACCTTTACTCCCAGTCATGCTAGAGTCTGCCAGGCTTTCCTCACCTGGAGGAGGACACGTGAGTCTTGTGGGAGGAATTGGATAGAAAGACACCCCCCTTTAGGGGAAGAAGGATGGAGAAGCACAATGATGCCAAAATGCTGCCTTCCAAGACTTCTTCAGCTGTAGCAACTTTCCCCACTTCCAGGCACTACCACATGCCTGGTCAATCCTACAGAGAGGCTGAGAGTCTCTTTGTCACCTGGTCCCCCCATTGCTGCCCCTCTACCCGGCCTTGCAGCTGATGCTTCCCTCCATGGGCTCCCCCACCCAGGATCTAGGCACTGAGTCAACTGGGAGGCAGGAAGGGAGGACAGAGTCCCTTTGACTCTCCCCACATTCTGGTGGGGCTGATCTGTCACTCTTCCGGGTGCCAGCCACTGGGCTAGTCCTTAACTTCCTTCCTTCATTTCTTCCTTCCTTACTCCCACTTTCATTCCTCCCTCCGTTTCCTCCTTCTTTCCACAAACATAGGCATCGAGCTAAATATTCAGGAAAATAAATGGTGCACAGGTCACAGGCTCTGGGTGGCACAGGAGTCTGTAGAGGACAGCAGACACAGGAGGCAGTTGAATGGTGACAGACTCCAGCTCCAGGTGGGCCCAGCAGTGGAGGAGTCACAGGAGCGGCAGCCAGCCACATTCGGGCCTGAGTGTCAGCTTCCCGGAGAAAGTGTAGTCAGAGCTGCAAGCTAAAGGGTGAACAGGGGAAAATGTGAGCAACGTCCCAGGTGTAGGAACCAGAGGGTACAAAACTGGAAAATAAAAAGCATGTGAGTTCAGGAATTTAAAATACCTTGGGGCTGGAAGTGGTGGCTCAACACCTAAAAAAACTAGCAGTGTGCAATGGTGCATGCCTGTGGTCCCAGGTATTTGGGAGGCTAAGGTGGGAGGAGCACTTGAGCCCAGGAGGTGGAGGCTGCAATAAGCGGTGACAGTGCCACTGCACTCCAGCCTGAGCAACAGAGTGAGTCCCTGTTTCAAGAAACAACAACAAGAAAAAATACTTTGGGCTGGTTGGAGATGAACAAGGCAGCAGTTCTGGCTGGGGAGTTTAGCAGGGGCTTCTATACAAGGGGTCTTGGGGACCCTATTGGGAAGTTTGGGGCTAACCAGGAGGACAGTGAGCAGCTTGTGATGGGGTTTAGGCAGTCAATGCGGGGGTCAGACTAGGCTTCAGGACAGTCAGCCTGGTACCTAGGGAGGCCTGGGAGCACCAGGCTCAGCGTCAGGGAGGCTCTTGACCTCCTTCCTGTCTGGTGCCCATCGCCCCTTTACGGGCCACCTGGCTTTGGTTTGGATGTCTCCATCTTGCTTTTAGACCAAAACCAGTGGCTGAATCCATGCCCAGGGCCTGGGACCTGG
This sequence comes from Pan paniscus, assembly GCF_029289425.2. Lineage (NCBI taxonomy): Eukaryota > Metazoa > Chordata > Mammalia > Primates > Hominidae > Pan > Pan paniscus. Next base: position 22,671,270 of record NC_073256.2, read on the forward strand.
CTTTGCTCTCTGCTGGCCTCCCTGTGCTTGCTCATTGAGTCTTTCCCACTTGTCATTTTCAGTTTCCATGCTGTACCCAGGATCCTACCATAGGAAGGAAGCCAGTTCGCTCTGCTACATTGAATTTATGCTTCTCTCTTGCTTTTCTGCACCATGCAGACCCACTCGGGGACCAGGGGAGCCTCCTGTAGTGATGGGTCTCATGTCTGAGCCTGACCCTTCTCTCTCCCTGCAGCCCTGCATTGGAGTCCCAGGACACGAGAAGCTGGCAATTCAAGGCCTGACAACAGGCTTAAGCCAGTGTCTAGAGGCATGGAACTGTGCCTGTAGTTCCATTTATATTTTTGAGTGGGAAATATGATGAACAGTGGATTCAAACCTCTCCTTGGAAGTTCAAATGACAGGAGGAGAAGCCTGCTATGCTAACATGGATCAAAGGGATGGAGACTTTTGAGTGTAAAATCATCCACCAGCTTCTCCCAATACCCACTGCTGGGACAGACACAAATCTCCCTCCTTCCAGGACCATCTTGCCAGGCTCCTGTCTGCTTCCTTCTCCTGAGACAGGGCAGGGGTCCCTTATCTCTTAGTCTTGAGGTGAGCTGTGAAATACCTTGAGATGGCTTCCCAGAGCGGCATGGAGCAAAGCTCACAAGTCATTTTCCACCTTGCCCAAATCCAGGAACACATGCATTTCGCAGAAACCCCAACTCCTTTCACACATTCCCACCACAGCGAGAATAGGAGACTCCGCCCCTTTCTTCCACTTTACCAGCTGTGTGCTCTTGGGCAAGTTTCTTAACTTGGGTGAGTTTCCACTTCTTCATGTCCAAGTAATAATAACCACTTCATTGCAGATCAAGTGTAAAACATAAAAAGCAATTCTTAACGCATGGTCTTCTGTTATCCTTGTTATGACCACAGTGATTGTCACAAGCACTATTTATTAAGAGAGGGAGAGCTAGAAGTGACGTTGTGGGTGAACAGCATGTCTCCTATATTCTATGGCATAGGAACCATGTGGCATAAGGGAAAGTGCACCAGGTTGGGGGCCCATCAGGGTCCACCATTAACTTGCTTCGTGCAGACATGCCTCTTAAACCTTAAAATAGACATGGTAAAAGTCTGCTGGCTCCCGGCTGTGTGGCTCTGGGTAAGTGACTTCACATTTCTGAGTCTTAAGTATCTCATCTGCAGTGTAGGCATATTCATGCCACTCCATAGATGACCTGGGATCAATGCATGGGCAGTGCTCGGCATAGAAGCTGGAGTGGAGAAAGCATTCAGAAAGCTCCAACGAGCTGGGAGAGGTGGTGTTGCTAGGTCTACCTGCAGGAGGTACTTGGACCCCTGGGAGTTTAGCAGCAGAGTTCTTCTCTACCTGTATGCTGGACAGATCTGGTCTGAGCTCTCCATCTGCCTGGGCCTTGTCTGTGCCGGCGCTTGTGTCCCATCCCAGGGGCCTCCCTCTGGGTAACCACAGTGACCACGAAGCCCTTGCTAGCCTGTCTATAGGGTGGGCTACTCCTTTGTGTGCATTCTCAGATTTAGGCAGGACAGGCACATGTTTCCCTGCAGGCGAGACCTGTGACTAAGCTTCCAGTGGAGTCACCTGTAGAACAATCTGCAGGTGATCTAACACACCCATGGCATCCCATGGGGAGGAATCTTGGAAAAAGCTTGAACCTCTGGCATCCCGCCATCCCGAGGACCGTCAGGATTTTAGAGACGCCATTTATGGTCTTCTCAGTGTGGCGGACCCTTGCTTCTCTGCAGAGTGAGGGAGGAAGCCGAGGACCTTGGGTGAATTTCTTTTATAATTTTGGGTGAATTTCTTAATTCATTCCGAACAGATGACATTATTTGTGTGCATAGAGGGGGATGTGGAAGGCAATTCCAAAAGAGGAATTTTAGTATTCTGAGGTATTGCAGTGTTATTGTTAAAGTACATAGCCTATGGTCCTGCAAGAGTAGTATTTTGAAAGGTTTCCTTCTTTGTTTTGTTAAAAATCCATCTTACCCCTTTATTGTTGCAGTATGTTAACAGAGAGCTATTTTCAAGTGGTCGATAATCAGCCTGGGAGAGCTATGCTGCCCGTCTCTGCCTCATGTGAGGAAGGATAGGGGCTTGGAGGAGTTTCGGTGGGATGGACCTGCTCATATCGCCCAGCACAGGATTGTCATGGGGGTGGGATTTGGTGATAATAAATCACCTTTAGAGATGGGTGGCAGGACAAGAGCCTCACCTTTCTGTGACGACTATTCACATTCAAGTGTTCCAAGAGGTGGCAAGACAGGCCTGACTGCCTTGATCTGAAGAGCCCAGACCAACTCTAAAAGGTTTAGACTTTGAGCTTATGTGGGAGATTGGCTCATGCATGGGTGGTTTAAAAATCCATTCTAGGCCGGTCGCGGTGGGTGATGCCTGTAATCCCAGCACTTTGGGAGGCCAAGGAGGGTGGATCACCTGAGGTCAGGAGTTCGAGACCAGCTGGCCAACATGGTGAAACACCGTCTCTACTAAAAATTTAAAAACTAGCCAGGTTCAGGTGCGCACATCTGTAATTCCAACTACTTGGGAAGGTTGAGGCAGGAGTATCCCTTGAACCTGGGAGGCGGAGGTTGCGGTGAGCCAAGATTGCACCACTGCACTCCAGCCTGGGTGACGGAGTGAGACTCAGTCTAAAAAAAAAAAAAAAAAAAAAAAAAAAAAAAAAAAATCCATTCTGGCTATAATTGCATAGTGAGACACTATGTGTAAATTATACATGTATCTGCATGTGTGTATTTTAGTCACTAAATTACTCCACCTGTATGATGTTAAAATGCAATATGTACTCTTTCCAGGTTGACAACTATCTCAAATCACATTTGCTGTATCTTATTTGAATCAAGAAGATTCAATTATTAGTTAATAAAATGAATCACCTGTACAGTCCCAATACTGTATGGTTCATAAGGAATTTCGTGTATCCTCTGTTTTCAAAATCAAAGAGCAAACAGCGTGTGTTCAAATTATCAAGGAAGGGCCAAAGCTCAGTGAGGTCAAGGACGGCAGACATAGGACAAGGACGCAGGCATTTTCATTCCTAGTTCAGGGCTTTTTCCAGGATGCCATGAGGCTCACTGGGGCATGGCTTCAATTTAGTGACATCCTGGGTCCCTTTTCTGTCTATGATTCCATGAGGGAGGGACAGAAGATACACATGTCATGCTGTCAGAGGCAGATGCTCAGTGTGGAGACTCAGGGGCCAGGGGACTCTTCACTTCTCCAGCCCCAACACATCGAGCCTCCCTGTTAGCTCTGCTGCCTCCTGTGGGGTAAGTGTCAAGCCCCTGAAAATGAAGGGGTTACAAGTTCTGTTGTGAAGCCCTATAATAAAGGAGAGCTAATAAAGGCTTTGCCCCACCTTCTGACCGATTGTAGAGACGAGTACCCCAATGGGACGGGGAGTGGCTGGAATGAGGAGAGGAAGAAGGCGGTGAAACCAGGGGATTGTGAGAGATAAGACAAGGATGCGGGCTTCAGGCTGTGACTAGGATGTGGCCGCGATCACAGTGGGGTTTCCCAGCATCCCCTGGTGAAATCTGCCCCAGTGCTTGGATTAAAAAGGACAGTAGTGGTGCACTGAAGAAGACCAGTGTTTGAGGCTTAGGTTAATTCACTCATTCCTTCCTCTATTTCATATTTATTGTTCTTCACTGGTTACTAAAGATGTAAATATGAGTATTTATGTACCAGGCCCTGTCCTTGAGGAGCTCAAGGTCTAGTGGGAGGACTATAAATATGTAAATAAATGATGGCAACAGAGTGACTAGACCCTATGATAGGATGCACCGAAGTGTCTGAGGGGCAGAGACGTAGACCAATTGATAATGCCAGGCAGGAATGCGGGTAGAGGGCCAGGAAAGCTTCAGAGTGGGGTTGAAATTCGAGCCAATTTGAGTACTAGGAGGGAACAGCTCTGTCATTCCTCGTTACTGTGTCATATCAGGAAGCTGATTCCTTAGAGATACAGTGGAGATTATCATACTTATCTCAGAAGAAAGAGCTATGTGAAAAGTATGAGGATTTGCCAAGAAAAACATCCTGGGCCCCCATTGGACCATGCCTAGTCCTTCTGCCCCTGCTGGCTGGCTGGAGCTCCGGCCCACCACCAGGCACCCTCCTGCCCCTCTTGGGGTTGGCAGAGGGTTCACGCACCTCTGAGTGCCAGCCAGAGAAGCAACTGGCAATGTCCTGGGTCTCCCAGCACCTCTTCCCAGCTTCCCCTGACCACAGGCTGAAGGTGTCTTAGCAAGGACAAGGCAGGTGAATCCTCAAATTGAAAACAGATCTGGACGGAGGGCAGGATGGGGTGGACGTAATCACTACTTTTATTTGTCCTCGCACTGAGGATCATACTCCGGTCTCTCACATGGATCCCTGGGGAGCCAGTCCACGGAGCACAGCCGAGAGGCAGTCCAGGCTTAGTCAGAGCCACAGACCGTGGGTGAGGCTCCTGCTCTTCGGCTGCAGAGAGCTGCCTCCTGGCCTCTGAGGCCGATCCACCTGGGCCACCCTGCGGTCACAACTCCAGAAGACAGGAGGCAGGAAGAGGAAGGCTCTACTCTCCTTATCCACAGCGTTGTCTGTGCTGCTGGCCTGTCCCTGTTCCCAAATAAGAGCAGATGCCTGACAATGCCTCAATAAATATCCCTGCTGATTCAGTCTGAACTTAATTCATTTCCACCCCCCTGGCGTCAATGGTACCCTGTGCAGGACAGAGACGAATGAGGCACTGTAATCAGTGCCATGAGATTCAGGCCAGAAGCGTTGGTAACCTGGGCGCCCTGGCTCTCCCCTGCGGTGACCCCAGCTGCTCCTGTCCTTAGCCCAGTGCCCAGCTTCAGAACAAGTGCTCAAAAAAAAAAAAAAAAAAAAAAAAAAAAAAAAAAAAAATCCCATCTGCAGGCACTGGAAGGGCAGCGCGCCCCCGCGTGGTAGGTGTTGGTATTGCCGGGATGCCTGCCTGACCCAAGCCTTTCAGGCTTTGAAAAAGAGCGTTTTGGGGATTCTGTCTTAGAACCACTCCAGGACATTTTAGGACGGAGTTCAATCCTGTCACTTTACAGATGGGGACAGGGATGCTATGGAGATCTGCCCAATATCCCAGAGGGGCGGAACAAGAAAGTAAGCCCCAGTTTTGGGGGCTCTCACTTGGTCTCTGGGCTGATCCAGTCAGATTCATTCTCAGGCCTTACAGAGACACTTTACATTGAAAAAAAGAAAAAGAAAAAACAGCCAAAAAGTAAACAAAAATTAAAAAGGGAACAGAGCAACTCCGGAGCTCACCACTGAGGACTCCAGGAGCCTGCACCACCTTCCCTCCCCTCCCTTCCTTTCCCTTCCACTCCCCTTCCCTTCCCTTCCCTTCCCTTCCATGTTTGCTTCCCGGAAGCCTCAGCAAACACTCCCAGACAGCCTGTTTTGTGCTGCGCAATGCCATAGGTACCAGTTTTTTACCATGCCTTACAGGTGGACAAACACTTCCTTTGGAGAAATTTTACATAAGAGGGAGATGACATTTTCTACAATTTAGATCAGCCCAGGCCCAAGGTCCACCTTAAAAATATTAAATAGTACAGCCTAGGGCCCACGCGAGTGCCCTGCTGGCTGGCCCTGGACTCTGCGGAGGGCTCCCTGGGGGTTCTCACCTGCAGCACCCTGGCAGGGAGGGACGGGGTTCCCATCCTCCCCATCTCACCTGGTGGAGACCCCTTGGTCCTTGGGTGAGGCTCTGCTTCCACACCCCCAGGCTGCTGTGCTCTGATGGGGTCTGAGATCGAGCCCAGCTCCTTCATTTCATTTCTGAGGAACATGAGGCCAAAAGAAGGGGCTGCTGTCTAACGGCACCTGCTCAGAAGTCCCATCCTTATGGAACCAGGCTCCAGCCCCCCAGTGGCCCTTCATTTTATTTTGTGTTTCTGGTACACAGATCTGCTGGTGTGGGCTGGTGGCACTCCTGGCTGAGAATGTGTCTGCCAGTTCTGAGGCATGCACGTTTGCTGCGTTTCACTCTGAGCCAAGGCTAATAGGGGCCAATGCCCTTCAGGAAGTCATTCCCTTCAGGGATGGAACAATGGCTCTCCCCTCTAGAGGCATGACAGAGAGCCCTGCAGAGGTGCCTGTGCCTAAGAGAGACTTACTCTGGGCACTTCCAGAGGTCTGTCTGATTGCATTTAGAAAAGAAAAAAAAAACAAGAGTGAGTTTAGAAGAGGCTGCGAGAGGCCAAAGGCAAGATGACAAATATTCATTGCAACTTGAGCTGGGAATTGAGACTGTAGCCCCAAAGTATACATTCTAGAGGGCTCTTTACAGCACCTCAGCTCATTCAGGAGCACACTGGACTCAGGCAGCGACAGAAAGAGGAACACAGAGCATCTTCCCAAGCCACCTGTCAGTCAGGAAAAAGCTTGGCATGTGGTCTCTATCTCTCAGCACGTTTGTTTTTATTATTTTTTAAATTCCTTGCTTGTAATTGGTGTTCACTACCATTGGAACTAGTATTCAACAAATTCAAGCAGGATCCAGAGAAAGGCAAAAGGCAACTAAGCATTCAGGAATCTCCATGAACAGGGGCCCTGCCTTGCTCCAATTACACAGAAATATGTTTTTTAGAAGGATCATAGAAGAATGAATGCTGGCTGATAGGCATACTGAGAATGCCATTTATGAATTGCTAGCCTGGGGGAAATGTGCTTCACCTGATGATTTTCGTTTTTCTTTCATTCCTAAAATGGACCCGCTTACCCCCTATTATACACACTATCAGCTTGTTGTATTAATAAATTGAAATAGCCTAAGAGTAAATGCTTGAAAACAATACTATCCTACTGAAATGTGACCTGTTGGTGTTATTGCTTGAGGAGGCATAAAGGGAAAAGGGATAAGGTGCATTACCATCTGGGTGAATAAGCAGGAGAAGGCTAGTGCTGGGTGTGGTAAGAAAGATGTCATCAGATGGAAAACAGAGCAGCAGATTGGTTGCATTTATGTCTCTCTGAAAATCAGTTTGGAGCTTGGTTTCTAGTCGGTTCCCATCTCCAGATACTTAAGAGACATTCCCTTGATTAGGAAAGGAAAGTGGAATATCACAAAATTCTGAGACCCCTTTGAAAAGGCAGTACATGGAGAAGTAAGGAAGTTAAAAAAGTGTCTTTTATCAGCTCTTCACCTTTGGTGCTAAATTCATTCAACAAATATTTATTGAACACCTACTATAAGCTACACATTCCTTTAAGCCCTTGGGATACTTCAACATCCCTGCCTTCCGGGAGCTTATATTTTAGATCCCAGATCTGCCATCCATCTCTGGTTTCTCTTTTCCTTCTTCATCTGTATTTGATACGCAACACCTATTCCAGGGATCAGAGCAAATGTCATGCTTTTTCTCACCAGAATGGCAGAAAAAAAGTCTGCAGATCCCTTGCTGCATACGGCAGATGGTATTTCTAATTCCCAGTGGAACATCCCCTATGGATACAACAGAAGAGAGTTGACATTTAACTCATATAGTGCAGAGAATAGAAGATGACCCCAGCCCACTGCCAAGGGTTATATATTCTGACAAGGCTAAGTATTTTTGGACAAGCCCCAGTTTAACCGAACTTTGGCCTCTTAGCTTTAAAACAGGAACAATAATTTATATCTGAAATGTTGCCAGGAGGATGATAGGGTGTGTTTTATGAATGCTCACCTGGCCCATCTAGGCCCTAAAAAGCCCACGCAGATCTTAAATGAGGGTCCTCGAGCCTCCTGGTGAGAGATGTGCACTAGAAGGAAACAAAGGAAGTTTTGGAAAACAGAAGTGGTCCAGAATAGGACAGGTCTTGGTCTCTAAGGAAATTAGAGGTATTAACCCATTCTCAACTTATGGCCCAATTTTTAGTTTTATGTCCTACAACGAAAAGGAGAAAATAAAACCTCTCTCCTCACCAGGACCTGTGGGCTTGTAAGTCACAAATGACCACCTAAATTTTTATAACAACAGGACATTGGGCAAGAGATGGTTGAAAGAAAGATCTTACTTATGTCAGATCTGCAAATGCCACGTACGATGACTTTAAACAGCAGCAACAACAGCAGCAACAACAACAACAGCACAGTGTTGGTCTTGCGTGATTAGGAAAACACTCTTGTACAACATCCAACCTCCAAACGGGGTCTAATCCCTGATTCTGTATCATCTCAGCCCTGTCACAGCTTGGAGGAGACGGCAAAGTGAAGAAGGTGGGGGGTCCACCTTTAGTCAAGACAGAAGAGCCCCCAGCCTGGAAGCGTGGAGACCTGGATTCTGGTCTTACTTCTTCCAATATCTCATTATGTCTCCTTAGACAACTCATTTAACTGGTTACACTTCAGCTTGCCCATCTGTAAAATGTGTTCTATGTGCAAGCAGGGGGAATATTATAAGTTTGAAGACCTACTATGACCATAAAGATTCATTGCACAGTGGTAAATTAACACTTTCTCTGGACTTTGGTTTTCTTTTTGTAGAGCATGGGGCTGCTATAGACAATCTCTGATTCCCTTCCAGCTCTGACATTCATATGACTATAACTTCCTTCTGAAAACTTTTCTCAGACTGCAGTGAGTGCTTGCCACTTGTATCAGAGCAAGCATACCCCTTTGTCTTGTGTCAAGACCTTTATAACACTTATTTAGCTTTTAAAAAACTTCACAGGGGAGATCAAAATTGTCCAAGACTGAGCCCCACAGTGGCCCACCTGCATCCACTAACAACATACAGACACACCTACCCACTGTCCATATAGACACACACATAAATGGAATTCCTGCACTACCTTCCCCAGGGCTAACCAGGAGACATTTACCTGAGTTTGTTTGGACCAAACAAAAGAGAACAGCAAACAGAAAAAAGACCTTCATGTTTTAAGGTCCGTTGAACCTCCCTGCCCTCCCGTGAAGGAGAGCAAATATGATGAATGATGGAATGAAATGGAGCGGAGAAGGCACAAAATGGGACATTTATAGGTTTTTGGGAATACTGATCAGCATGAGCATATTTATCTGCTCTACTGAGTAAGGCTGTGGGCAGAAGGTTACTGACTACTCTTCCCTTTCTGCCTAAAAATAGACTGGCTTCCGGATATTCAGAGAAGCAGGGATCAACCAATAATTCCATATACGGATATTGAAGATGAAAGTGAACCAACGTTGAGGTGTGGCTACTTAGTGCCAAGCCCTGTGCTAGGTGCTAGAGACATGGTTGTGTAAAGATATATTTTCCGCCTTCAGAAAGCTGCGGTGTCCACCACGGTTGAGCAGATAATTAGCTTATTTCCCAGCAACATGACTCCCATCTACCAACAGAAACATAGGCCCACGTGCATTAGGAGACATGTGCACGAACGTTCATTGTAGCACATTTCCTTGCAGCCAAGAGAATGCAACCAAATAGTGTATTATGACAACAACAAAACACAATGTATTTCCACACCACAACAAGAATAGAAAAACAAGAAGATGTGTACAACAACGTGGATGAACCTCACAAACGCTATGCTGAAAGAAAAAAAAAACAGAGACAACATACCACATTATTCCAAAAATTTGGCAAAATTCACCTATTTATGAAGAGCCAGGATATTGTCTACTTTGGAGGAAGAGGACAGGCTCTTCTCTCATTTGATGAAGTTATCCGCTGTCGGAGGTGACAGTCTAGTGAGGGATGCAGAGAGCCCCCGGCAACCACAGGGCTGTGTCATCCTGGGCTGGAGGGAGGTTTGTGGGCTCTGGGGTGCTGGGAGTTGTGAAAACAGAATCTGCAAGGACATGATATTTTTGTGTGTGGGTTTATATAATATGTGGTATTAAAACACACAGTGGATAAAGCTGCACATTTTGCCCCTATTTGATTTTAGTCCCAGGATCACTTAGATTTATTTCCCTTAAAATTCTCTTAAGCAAAAGGGGCAAGTGAGAAGGATGTCTTCTCTCCTATCCCCCTGGGCTTCATAACAATTGCTGTTAGCTTCTTATTAATCCTTCCAGAGGTGTCCCATGTGTATGGAAGCAGAGATGAATCCATACCCCATTTTTATGTAAACAATAGCAGACTCTAGATATCATTCTGGACTTTCCTATATTACTTGTTATAGCTTGCAGAGCTTTGTTATTCTTCAGATTAGACACATCATATTTTCTGCAAGCTGTCTTCTGCATTATTTAACCAGTCTACAACAACCATATCTCACCATGAGTCTTACCTAGACATGGATTTTGAAAAAGAGACATCAAGCAGTGGTCTTGGACTTTCTGCATGGGTGAACAGTGTGAGCATCTCAAAGAGGCAGGGGCTGGGTGTTCATTTTGAACTTTCCACCTCTGGAGAGATTAAGCAGGACAATGTGCCCTGGCAGGGACTCTCTGACTCACAGACCTTTCTGTACCTTGCAAAATCACCTTTGAAGTTAAGACTTTAGGGAAAATTGGGCACTCCAAGCTGCTTTTGACCCTCCACCAAAAAAAAAAGAGAGAGAAAAAACGTTACCTTGAATGTTAGCTATGTACTAAGTAATTGTAAAATAGTTATGAATATTTGTGAGGGTCCAACTCAGTACTTTAAAAAATCGATTAAAATGTGAAATTCTTTCTCTGTGGAGCATTTGTTCTGAAGACATCTCTGAAATCTCTCATTAAAAAAAAAAAATAAAGAAAGAAAAGCAGTTTCATTTGCCCCTTAGGGAAATTGGCTTCCACACCAAGATGATACCCTAAGTTCAAGGGTCCCAAGGAATAATGACAATTCTGAATGTATCCTGTGCATGGACAAAGTGGCTGTATGATACATGAACCATTGTTTGATAAAAACACTGAGTGTGGATATTCAAAAATTTGAGTCATTTTTTAAAAGTCACTAAGATGACTTATAGATAAAACAATAAAATGCATATTTTATGCTTTACATTCATTCTTTCTATTTATACTACACGTTATTTGGAAAGGATCCAAGGTAAAGCTGGATGGCATATTTTTTCTAGTAGTGCAGTTACTGATCAAATCATTGTGAAATTATAGTTTAGAAAATTTCTATATAGTTTGGAAACAATAAACTATGTTGGAAAATAAATTCATTTGGGGGAGAAATAAATTAATAGTACTAAATTTTATCATGTACCTTCTCCTCCAGACTTGAATCCATTTCCAAATCACAGACCCAGAAAGCAATACCCACGGAACTATTTTGTGGATAATTCTGAAGAATAAGGCATATCATTTCAAAGAAATCAAACTAGAAAATCACGCGTATTGGCTAATTTTGTTAATATCTGGTTATAGGTTCATAGGTTCATATAATTGCATAGTTGAAAGGAAATAGAGTTCAATTTGTCCCAACACACAAGCTAATTATTCTGATGTGCATCATACTCATGAATGGAAAAGAAGAGTGTAAGGAGAAGAGAGGAAAGATAACTTTGGGTTTGCAAACATTTGATAGTAGAAAAAATGTTTCTGTATTTTAAAAAATATTGATACAATTCAACAACAAAAAGACAAACAACACACTTAAAAATGGACAAAGGACTTAAATAGATTTTTCCAAAGAAGAAATTCAAATGACCAGCAAGCACACGAAAGATGCTCAATATCATTAGTCATTAGAAAAATGCAAATCAAAACCACAATGAAATATCACTTCACATCTACTAGGACAGTCATAAAAAAAATAAAACTTCAGAAGCAGTGGCTCACACCTGTAATCCCAGCACTTTGGGAGGCCAAGGCTGGTGGATCACAAGGTCAGGAGTTCAAGACCAGCCTGGCCAATATGGTGAAACTCCATCTCTACTAAAAATAGAAAAATTAGCCGGGCAATTAGCTAGGCATGCTGGTGGGCGCCTGTAATCCCAGCTACTCAGGAGGCTGAGGCAGGAGAATCGCTTGAACCCGGGAGGCGGAAGTTGCAGTGAGCTGAGATCGGGCCACTGCACTCCAGCCTGGGCGCCAGAGCGAGACTCTGTCTCAAAATGAAACAAAACAAAACAAAATTTTTGAAAACAGCAAGTGTTGGTGAGGATGTGGAGAAATTGTAACCTTCATATGTTGCTGCTGGGAATGTACAGTGGTGCAGCTGCTGTGGAAAAGTCTGGCAGTTCCTCAGAAAGTTAAACAATATGAGTTACCAATATGGCCTAGCAATTCAACTCCTAGGTGTATACATACAAGCAGTGAAAATAGGTGTTCAAACAGCAACCTGTACATGAGTGTAGTGTTCATAGCAGAATTAGTCACAAGCGTCAACGGTGGAAGCAATGCAAATGTGCATCAGTTGATGAATGTATAAGCAAAGTGTGGCGCATCCATGCAATGCAATATTATTTAGTCACAAAAGGAAAAGAAGTAATGCCACATTCTCCAACATGGAGGAACTTTGAAAATCTCACATTAAGTAAAATAAGCTAGGCACAAAATACCACATATTGTATGATTCCATATATATGAAATGTGCACAGCTGGCAAATCCAGTGGCTGCTTACTGGTGTCTCCTTTTGGGATGATGAAAAAGTCAGCTGGGGTTTCTCCCCACTTTTTTATCCTCATGGGCAATGCTAATGTTACTCCTCTTGCTCCGGAGGTTTTATTTATTTATGTATTTTGGGTTTTCAAGAAAGAGGCAGGGTTTGTGTTCATGAATTTAATCTCTCTTTATGAAGGCATACTAACTTCCCATTTTGGTCTTATTATTTATTTCCATTTTGGTCTTATCAACTAAGGGAGATTCCCTGGGTGCAGAAGGTCATTTCCCATGACCCAAAGAGGTAAAAATAAGCCAGGTGAGAGCAGGTCAAGCCTGCAGAGTTGCAGTGACGACCACATGTAGGGACAGGAAGAAAAGATTAGAAGCGCCCATTATTTATGTCACACGAGGTGCAATGGGGTGGAATTGACTGAGCCTGCCCACCTGTTCCTTGCCCCGCAAACCTCAGGCATTGAAGAGAAGACAGGCTTCCTGATGATGGGGACTCTCTGAGCAATGGATGAGTCAGAAGGATCAAATCCCGGGGAAAGCTGCTGGGGTGCAGGGGAGGGAAGGACGCTGCGCGGAAGGTGGGCGTGCAGAGTGGAATACAAGGCAGTCAGGTGTGCTGCAGGGCGTTCTGAGACAGCCTCCAGCAAGCTCCTGTCTAAGGACCTCTTCCCACTGCGTAAAACTGGTGGCCATACAACCTCATCAGGGCTCAGGGGCCTGTACTAAAAAGCTGCTGTGAGAACAAAGAATGCATAACTAATGGAATTGCTGGCTCAGGACTGACCTTGAGAACCCATTATATTTATTCAGTTGTCTCCAAGCAGGATGGCACATTTTCTTTTTAATGTCTGTAATTTTTATTTATTTTTATTTTATTTTACTTTAAGTTCTGTGATACATGTGCAGAACGTGCAGGTTTGTTACATAGATATGCATGTGCCATGGTGGTTTTCTGCACCCATCAACCCGTCATCTATATTCTAAGCCCCACATGCATTAGGTATTTGTCCTAATGCTCTCCCTCCCCTTGTCCCCAACCCAGCACTGCAAATATTATAATATCAAAGAATGAGAGGAAAAAAAAATCAGTTTCTACCTGTTTTTTATGAATCCCAGGTAGGCTCCAAAATCTCCCTGGGTAACATGCTTTAAATGTCATATCATCTTTTTATAAATTTTTTTTTTATTTTTACTCACCGCTATGCAAACAAGGAGTCTTATCATCTTACTGCCCAGGAAGCGCTTTCTTATGTTAACTCTGTGAGTTTCTGGATGCAACTTAAGTCTACAACAGAATGTCTTTGCTTATAATTAAGTGATATCTTTGTATATACATATATATGTTTATTTTTAGGCACATTAATTTTGTTCTTACAAATGTATATTTAACATTTAAGAGTAATGCAATAACTTGATGGTATTTTTAAAGGTGCAAATATCTAAAAATCACCAATAATTTTAACATTAGAAACTTTATTGTTTTTAAGCATACTTTTCACAGTTAATTTTATATGAAATATGTGAACATTGGTATCATAATTTTTAGGACATATAAGTATTTTGAAAATGTTATGCATTTTGATGGTTTTTCACTGTGTTATATTTATTATACCTAAGGAATATGTAATATCTCTGAGTAGATTTATTGTAGTTCGCTAATGTAGTGCTCCATTTTGAACTTTTTAGAGGTTTTTTTTGGTTTCTCAAAGTATTTTTTATTTCCCAGGATAATTTCTGAGCAGAATAACTGAAACAATGAGAACAAGTATTTTATATCTTACATACATATTGAGATTGCTTTACAAAGAGGTTATTTAAGTTACCAGTGCTTCTGGTTTTGTATGTGAGGACTAGTTTCATATACCTTCATTATCCGTGGCTATCAGCCCCGTGTGAGTGTGCCCATATATAAGTTGATTAAGGAACATCTTTGTTCAGAAAAAAAGCCTGGAAAGGTGGCATTCTGTAAAGGGCTCTGTGTACCTAGTTTCTTTCCTATGCTGAGCCCCAGGATCCTGATTCTTACCCAGATGCTTATATTTAGGTTGGTGCAAAAGTAATTGCGGTTTTGACCGTTATTTTCAATGGCAAAAACCACAATTACTTTTGTAGCAATCTAATACATAACAATATTTGCAGGAAGTTTTAATTTATGGGGATTAAAGAAAGCTGCAAAGAGAATAATGAGCTCAAAGTTTTGTGATGTGCAGTTTATTATTAATTAACTTGAGCCTAAAATAATTATCACTGATGAAGATTTTATGGACAGATTAGGCAAATATCATTATTTCTTCCCTATTTATTTATTAAAGACATCCATGAAACTTCTTTTAAGTAGAGATACCCTACAGAAAAGTTTAAGACAAACAGCAGATTCTACCCACATTCATTCTGTGCCACCTCTCACTCGCTTGCTTACCCTAGCAAAGCAATCCTGCAACAGCTGGTCTGCATGAGCAAGCAGATGTTAGCGGTCAGTGTAAAACTAGCAGAAGTGAAGTCAGCACTTTTAGAAACTGGAAGAGACTTAACTGAACTGGAATATGTGCGATTTCAATGAAAAAATGCAGTTTTAAAACAATCAATATGTATTTATTCCTAATGAGATTTGAGAAACTGTGGTAAGCAAAATGAGAATTAGATCCCATGAGAAAGTCACACGTTGAGAAAGAAAGAGACTATTTGCAAACATAAGACTATTTAAAAATAATTAAAAATCTAATAACTGAACTTCAAAATCCAAAAATAGTAAAAAAGAAAAAAAAAAAAAAAAAGAAGGGCTCTACAGAAAGAGAAACTGATATAAAAATAAATATCTGCAAAGTAGAGAACAAAAGGGAAAAGCATGAAAATTATGGTTGAAAGATAATGAGAGGATATTTCAAGGATAACTGGGGTTTAAGCCGGAGGCATTCCAGAGAAAGGGAAGATAATTGATGGAGGAAAGAATATGTAAGGTTAGATATAAAAGGAGCACATGTACATGGATAAGAATAAAGCGGTAACCTGGCCGGGCGCGGTGGCTCACGCCTGTAATTCCAGCACTTCGGGAGGCCGAGGCGGACAGATCACCTGAGGTCGGGAGTTTGAGACCAGCCTGATCAACATGGAGAAACCCCGTCTCTACTAAAAATACAAAATTAGCCGGGCATGGTGGTGGACACCCATAATCCCAGCTACTTAGGAAGGCTGAGGCAGGAGAATTGCTTGAACCTGGGAGAATCGCTTGAACCCGGGAGGTGGAGGTTGTGGTGAGCCAAAATCGCACCATTGCACTCCAGCCTGGGCAACAAGGGTGAAACTCTATCTCAAAAAAAAAAAAAAAAGAAAGAAAAGAAAAGAAAGTAGTAACCCAGTAAAACTATTAAATTTTACAGAAGAGAAAAAATGATCAATAAACAAACGAAAAAACGCTCAACTACACAGTAATCAAGGGTGTGCCAGACTGATATCTGCAAGATGGTGGACTAAGAGGCTCCAGCCTTTCCTTCCTTCCACGGATATACCAAAGAAATATCAACACACAGATCGGTTCTTTCTGAGAGAAAACCATGGACTAATTGAAAGACTACTACACATCAAGCAACTGAGAAAATATTCATGTGAAAACAGGTGGGAAGAGCTGAGACACACTCCCCGCACAATCCCTATCCCAGGCATAACACCTTACAATTAATTGGTAAGGAAGTCCCAACTCCTAGCTTCTCCCTGAGGAGTGAAGGGTTTGGACCACACATATAGTACCCTGACCTTTATGCTTCCCACCCAGGGATTTGGCTCCTAAATCACCCAGCTCAGGGTTGATAGAGCTGGGCATCTGCAGGTCTCCCTAAACCACAGACACCAAAGAGATGGTGGGACACAGATTTGCAAGCACTTTTGGCAGCTCTCTCCCTGGGCTGAGGCCAGAGCAGGCAGGTAAATGCCCACCTCCCGGTTTCTACCTGCAAGGGGTTTATCTACCCATTTTCCCATCTGCTGCCTGAGGGTTGACTTCTGGGTCTGTATCTGGGAGCCAAAGGGGCAGGGTGAACAGTAGACCTGTGGGAGCCTGAACAGAGGTATAGCTAGGCACTGCGCCTGCTCCTCTCGACTAGCTCCAGCAAGAAATCCAGGTCTCCAGCTTCTCCCTTGAAGGAGAATACTTCAAGCACAGTTTTATAGCTGCCACCTGGGGGACTGGCTCCTAAATCACTTATCTCTAGAAGTTAATGTGAGGCAGGAGAATTGCAGAGGAAATTGGAAGTTGGATAAAGGATAGAGTGAATAAAAGCAGAAACAGAAGCAAGGTGAAGGGGTGGGTGAGCAAGAAGCAAGATGAAAGGCAGAAGTGAAGCAGCCAAAAGAAAAAGTGAGATAAAGAAGAGAGCAAGGACCCCATGGCCAGCAAGATCCACATCAAACCAGGAAGGGGCAGCTCTTCAGAGATAGGCATTAAAGAGAAAAAGTATCCTTAACAGGATGCTGTATGATAATCAGCTCATTAAAGCTCATGCATATGGACTACCTATCATGCATGTAGTTAAAATTATGGGATGGAGACAATGCACAAGCCCGCACAGGCTAAAGTAACTAAGCAACACACCTATCTATCAAAAGGCAGGCACCGGCAAAAGATCAGGCAGCCTTGCGAAGAGAAGGAAAAAAAACGCATAAAAAGACCCAAGGTACACCGAAGCCATGCTAATCTCATTTGGCGGAAGTCAGCCCACTATCCCCTCTCCGGGAATGTAATACTGCGCTTCACACACTTTTGCTGCTTGCTTTGCTGTCTGAGTATCACATCCAGTTCTTTGTTCAGGACACCAAAAGCCTGGAATTGCACAGCACCATCGGGTCATAAATGGGTCTCTGCATTTTGTGTCTTCTAAGGCCACAGAGAACAAATGGGTAGTTTTAAAGGGGCACAAGAGGACTTCCAGAGGGTATTCTTCCAGGCTTAGCACAAAGAGAACAGGCAGTAACTCCCAGCTCTCAGTATCTCCCCAGAAGGCATTTGCCTGCACACTCTCTCAGCTGCTGCTAGAGAACAGGGCTTCGAACTGGCTTGCAGGTAGGAGATGATGGGGCTGATGGAGAATGGGTTTGACCACACACGTAACACCTCAACTACATTTCACAGTACTTAGAATAGAATGGACTCCATTGCACAGTACCTAGAATAGAAGTAGGTATTCAAAAAATAGTTTTTAAATAAAAGAACAAATTATTTTAATTCTTTCTAATAAAAGTTTATGATATCCACATTTCCTAGCACAAATTGTGTGATTTTGAAAATTCGGTTCATGTCAAGCTAAGTCATCTTCTGTAAGATCACAGGTAGCATTTTTGTCATTTATCTTGCCACAATAAAATATTTGAACTGTCTGGCACAAGTGGCAATATCTCCGCTCCCTGCTGCTCAGACACTTCCGCAAAAAACCTGCACCTGATTGGACAACGTGGCCCCGGAGAACAGGTAAGTGGCAGAGCTTTGTTTCTATATCAGCAACATCAGTTTTAATGTAAACAGCAGGCGTCTTTCTTTTTAGAGCAGTAGCCTACTTGTGTTTCCATATAATTACAGTATTCTTGGCAGAAGCCTTCACTTCTCCTGCAGTCAACAACTTTTAAATCTGATGCAGGTTCTGCATTAAAAAAAGAAAAAATCCAACATTAGCTTCTTAAGACCATCTCCAGAATCAAACAGTGGTCATTTGAGCCGTGAGGGAGAGGGTGGGGGTGGGATGGATATGAAACAGCTTTCCATAGTTAATAGCTTCAAGTTCCAAACTAAAACATCAACTCCAGATATATAGCTCTGCCCCACTAAATCTCCTTTAACCAAAGGAAGGAATAATCCTGTCTCATAGGAATACTGTTAGACTAAATAACACACGCCTACTATTGCACCTGTTTATATTTGTTGTGTAATAATTGAGTTTTCTTTTTCCCTTCCCTTGGGAGGAGATCCAGATGAATGAGTCCTTTGGAACTGTGGGCCAATTAGAAAGGGATGGGAGTTTGGGTAGGATGCTGCAGGCATCAAATTCAGCAGGACTTTATTTGCTGGATGTCACAGCAATTTGCCAACACCCTCCTGTCTTTCTTGCTCTTGCCCACTGATCTGCTAACCTAGTTTTCCCTGTCTTAGGGTCAGCAATCAGCTTGGCATTAAAGAATCATCTTGGAAACTACAGGCTCTTCCAGGCTCTTTTGGATTTGAAGCTGGTCCTGCCCAGGGGTTCGGGGGCTGACCAGAAGCCTGGCCCTTCTGGAAGAGTCCAGAAGAGTGGCTGTGGGCTCAATTGTCCCTTGCCATTTCCTGCTACCTCCTTGCCTGAGTAGACTGACAATACAGTCTATTCTCTGCCCCCATCCTCAGGAAGCATTTCCCAGACCTCAATGGACACCTGAAACTTAGTAGGTATTCAGTAAATTCCTTGAACGGGAATGACCTTCAAAGCTAAGGGCATGGGGCTGCAACCTGGCAGGAGGCCATGTTTCCACCCGTGTCTCCTCTGGCTCCTGTTCTTGGAGGAAGCCAGCAATTACAGACGTGGCTTCAGATAAATTGCCTTTTGGCCCCTCAATACTCCCACGTTCCACAAGGCCCTCAATGATCCAGCCCCAGGGGAAGCTGTGAGACCCCGTGGTCTCCCTGACAGGCAGGGCAGCCCAATGCACCCGCACCATGTCTTCCCCAAACAATGACTGCTCACCCACCCCGACCAGCACAGACATCTTCCCGTCTATTTGTTCCCTCTACGTCTCCCCAGTGGATGCACTTGTTGCACGTGTTGGTCCCTGACTCACCTTGGTAAGGTGGGGTGCGCGGTGGTAAGAGGTCCCGTTTCACTGCGTGGCGTAGCAGCTGAAACCCGTTTGTGCCTTGCCCAGGGGCTCTTTCCCTGAGTTCTCCGAGAGCCTCAGTGGCTGAGTGGTTCACATGTCTGGCTTGAGACGATCCTGTGCAAGTGGAAACACACGTCTGAGGATGCTCTGAGGCCTCCGCCTGGCAGACCCGTCAGCATGAGGCACCTACAGTCTACCAGGTGAGTGAGCATGGGTGATTGGATGGGGGAGTTGGGAGGGGTGCTAGTGTTCCATCTGTGTGCACATTTGTGCACATGCGTTGTATGCACCTATGTGTAGACAGAGAAGGTGAATGAAGTGTAAGAAATGTATGCCATGAACGGTGAGTCTGAGAACCTCCTCAAAGCCAGCACAGCCAGAGAATTTATTTCAAGTGTCACTAATGCAGTTGTTAAGATTCCCTAAAATGTAATGTTCTTCTCTGTAAGGGAAAGGGGAATGTTAAAAGGATAAGAAAATGGAGTCGGGGAGGGACACTCTTCCCTGGGAAGCAAGTGCCATCAGCCAATTCAGAGTGCCATTTATGAACCCAGTTCAGAGACTCGTACCCAAAGCTCCACCAGGAATACATGCTCCAAGGACTTCATCTCTCCCTGTCCAGCCTGGACTCCCATACCTCAGATGACCATTGCAGAGAGATTCTGGCACCCAGACCCGGGTCACCTTTCCATTTTACCTGGAAACAGCAGGGCCACAAGGAGAAGGCTGGTGACGAACGGGAGCAATCGTTGCCTCATGTCTGCCAAGAGCACTGCAAGCCAGAAAGCACCCAGGGTGGGTGGGCAGGCAGCGGGGCTCCTTTGATGGAGTGAGGCTGGGTGTGTGGGCCCGGAGCGTGGGAAGAGCTGTGCTCCAGGATGACTTCTCATTCTCAAAGGACAATGTGGACACGCTACTATCCCACTGCTGGTGGAACAAACACTTGAGACACATATTTCAGGAAGTAAATAATATGCCTGAATGTCTTGGGTGGGTTTGGTGAATAAGGAAGAACAGAGAGAAACAGAAAGATGAAAGGCATGGAGGGGCAGAACAAACATAAGTATCATAAAGTTGCCAATGTCCTCAAACGCTTCTCAAAAGCCCCCTAATGTTCATAAGAACAGGGACATAAATAAACTGCCATGTCGATTCTATCCTGTTGGCTGAGCGTTTTTATTTTAGTGTTAAAAAATCATGCATAAGACACAACATAACAGGTAGGACCTGGTTTTACAAACTATCCCTTCCTGAAGTTATACAGAGAGTTCCAAGGCTGCTCAAAATGTTCTTTTCTTTTTCTTCTCCTCTCTGAGTCTCTCTCCCTGTTTCTTGGTCCCCTCCACTTCTCCTTCCTCACTTTGGACCCCCCTCCTTTCTATTTTAACTTATTTGAGTTGTCTTGATTTTTCTCTCCGCTTTCCATTCTCTTTACCCCCACACACCTCCTGTTGATGTCACTGGGTCCAATTCAATTCTTTTAAAAAAGAAAAAAAAATCTGTGTTTGAGTCTGGGTTTTCTCCTCTAGTGATATCCAAGCAGAGGACTTGTCTTCCCTTCTCCTTCATCTTTTTAAGCATTTTAACCAAGTGTGTGTTTCTTACTTGGCTGCATTAGCTCAGGTATGCATGTAACCCAGACAGTCTGCTCTGGACTTAACTAAAGTGAAGAAGGCTTTGGTTGAAGAGTTTTGTATTCACATAACATCCAATGTAACATCAGTGATGTCTGGAAAAGATAGTGCTTATCTCATATGTCTCATTTGCATGTATATTTTAATCCAGACAGAGAAAACAACTTAGGTCATTTGTGTAAATAAAAATACTTACTCTCTACCTGGAGAAAGCTGGAAGCAAATGGAGAAAGAGGCAGCAATGACAATAGAGACCTGGGCATCCGCTGAAGCACCAACAAAGGGCGGAAGGTTTGCAGCTGCGGACAGGTGCACATAGCAGCTGCCCTGGCAGCACAATGCGGAGGCCACTATCTTTTGGGTCTCAGGACAGATTCTCCACTGCAAAGCATGAGGTGCTGGTCAGGGAGAGCAGGAGTATCATTCACATCCTTTCACTTTAAGGAATTAGGAAGTCTTCCAATTCCAAGAGCACAGGGCAACACTGCGGAGTTAGGTGACAACTGGCCCATGATAAGTTTCTTTAATCACTTACTGCATCAAATTCTGATAATTGGATGTTGGAAGAACATAGACAGTCAAGAAAGGAGGTAGACAGCTGCTCTACCTCAACCCTAAATGAAGATTGATTCGCTCATCTACATACTCTGGGTATTTTTTATACTCTAGTTCAATAGCAACTTCTTACAGTTGTATTTGTAATTATTTAAACTTGGAATGTGGATCTTTTATAACAGTGATGGAAATTTTGGAGTATATTGGTAACTTATTTCTATATATTTTTATCTTCTCTATAAAAGGAAAGAAAACAAAAACAAGCCTATTCCACCATTCAGATATTAATAGTAATGAATCATTAATCAAAATCGTGACTTAAAATATAACAGCATTTGAGTAATTACCACCCAGGTAACGGAATCTTCTTTTAAGTCGTTAGAATTGTTTGAAATAATTTAAATGAAGAAACTGAGCCAAAAATAGTTAGATCTCACTTCCTTTGTCTACGTCTTGAGATAAAGTAAGCCCCCTCTTCCATGCTTCTGAAAAGAACAATCTTAAAAAAGAGCAGCCGGGAAAGCCTAGTTCTGCTCTTTGACAGGCAAAAGCTGGTGAAGTCGTAATAAAGGCAATTAATGTTACATCTGTCCTAACACAACAATGCTCTCAGCTCCTGTCCTCTTCTGCCAGATTTCTGTGTCCTAAAAAAATCTTTGAATAATTCTCTTGCTAAAAGCCACATCCATCCTGAGGGGGAGGATGGCAGAACCCATTATAGAATATTCTAATAATTGTTTCAAGTTTTTTTTGGTCCATTCAATCAATAAATCATATTCTTTTTTTTTAAGCTGCTTAGTATGTGGTATCTTGATTCGTTTGGACTAAGTAGGTGGGCTAAAGTAAAATGATCAAGATTTTATTGTCAAATAAGAAGTTCTGCAAATACATATTCCTGAAGGATCTTATTGGAAATTGCACACACGTGCAGGGAGTAAGATTTTCCACATCGGCACATCCTCCTTCTTGCTTCCCAAGTAGCATCCTGGTAAATCCTGGAAAATATGAATGCGAGAAGGAAAACCCTATTGTAGCCCAGTTTGGAATCAGAAGTTCTCTGCAGAATCAAATTTAGACTCTTCTTTTGCATTACTAAATGACCCAGTGAAAGTTTCTCTGGAGGAGACTCACAGAAGAGCGAAGCAAAGATTCCTATGCAGATTTTCTTATTCTTAAGTCTGAGATTGTAACATGCTAACAAGTCTGTAAGACCAACTAGAATGCCATTTACAGAGGCACAGATTCCCCTCTAGGGAAAATAACTGATATATGGAAAAGACACAAATATTAGAGTCTTCTTTGGAAAAAGCAGTCAGGAAGAATTACATGATAGGAGAGAAAACTGCTTTTGGATTGTGGTAAAAGAAGTAGCTTTGAGAATTGTGCAAAAATATTCCTTGGTATTTTGTTTCTTTTTCATGCACAGAATCACAAAATGAATTGTGTTTTCAGAAGTCAATTTGATCTGTAGCCATTTCAGCCATCCCAAGAATGCTCTTAAGGCAGCATATAAAAGAACACAGGAAATCCTTTCATGAGCGCTAAGGCATAAACACAATTTAGTTTTGGTAATAAAAACATGGTATTCTTATAAGTTTAAATAAATCTGTTGAGATTGCCTATTCTTTTTCTTGAGACGGAGTCTGGCATTGTTGCCCAAGCTGGAGTGCAGCGGCGCCATCTCAGCTCACTGCAACCTCCGCCTCCCGGGTTCAAGCGACTCTCCTGCCTCAGCCTCCTGAGTAGCTAGGATTACAGGTGCCTGCCACCGCGCCCAGCTAATTTTTGTATTTTTAGTAGAGATCGGGTTTTCACCATGTTGGCCAGGCTGGTCTTGAACTCCTGACCTCAAGTGATCCTCCCACCTCTGCCTCCCAAAGTGCTGGGATTACAGGCGTGAGCCACCTTGCCTGGCCGAGGTTGGCAATTCTGACGAAACAATCATAACATTTTGGAAATGAAAACTGTCTTAGAGACCTAACCAATATTTTAAGAAGAGGAAATGGAGGATGAGTGAAAAAGCGATGTGTCTATATGTGTTAATTAAAGACTAAAGATCTGGAGGAGGCTATGCACTGCAGACACTATTAACAGAATGGAGTCCATGTAAATAAACAAAGGGGTGCTCAAAGTTAAAGGGAAAGGCAACAAATTTGTTTGGGGAAGAGCAGGAGTTCATGGTGGTCACACACATAAGAAGAAATGTAGTTTTTCACGGGAATAGTATCTTTTCTCCACGGTGCCATGATGCTTTTATTATTTTGTGTGTAATTTCTCATAACTGGAAAGCATTTCAGCCCCTTCCCAGTCCTTACAGGTTGATCATTTTTTCTCTCGGATTCAGCCACAAAGGCAGCTCTACCACTCATCATGTGTCTGTCTTTGACTTTGTCATGTTGGGAAGACTCAGGACCCCACCTATTTTTACCCACAGGGCCCTCTGTGCCTATGAAAGTGAGGTCCCAGCAGTCCTTGTGGACATATCACAATCTAAAATTCAGGAATAAGAAAATCTACATAGGAATCTCTGCTTCACTCACCTGTGAGACTCTTCCAGGCTAATTTTCTTTGGGTCATGTGGTAATGCAAGAGAAAGTTGATTCTATAGCAACTTCTGAGCACAGACTTGGCTGCAATATGTTTCCCCTTTACACAGTCATATTTTCCAGGATTTAATGGGATGTCTCTTGGGAGGCAAGAAAGAGAATATGCCAGTGTGGAAAACCTTAACTCCTGCACGTTGAAAATTTCAAGTTCTGCTCTTTTGGATATTTAAGTAAGGACCTGGGTGGTGATTTGCTCACCCAGAGATTTTCTCTGTCAATCTCTGTCTCTCTCTCTCAACTTCAAATAATAAAAAACGCATAAATTAAAAAGTGAAAAATATCCAAACAATCCTTCCTTCTGTTGATTTTCATTAGGCACATTTCAAAGGGTTACTGATCATTCATTATGAACTACAGACTTCAGATCTGTATCCATCCTTTGGAGACAGAAGATAAGTAGCAATGTTATTGGGTTTCTGATTGTGTTTGTAGTGCATCAGGTACAAATTATTAAATATTTCCTGCCAATTCTGGAAACAATAAAATAGAACAATCTATCTTTGTTCTTTTACTGTAAAGCCCTGAAATTAAAGTAGTGTGACTTTGTGATGTCGTTAAGTGCTGAGGATAGCAGTTCATTAATATGACTATGTGAATTACACCTGAGGGCGGGAGGGGGCGCTGTTTCAGAATCCAGCCTCTTTAGAGAGCAAAACAATAGGACACCAGGACGGCAAGCCAAACCCAGGGCTCTTCAGTGAAGACCACGATACAAGGCTTTCTACGTTATCTGACAATGAGATAGCTTTGCTTTCTGCTTGTTATTGTCTCTCTGGCCACTACGGCGGGTGGCGTTGATTAAAGTCTGTAGAAGTCCCTTGCTTTGCTCTATATTTACATTGGGAAGTACAAGATGGCTTCTCTTGGCAAGGCATCAAATTACATTTTAAAAGGAGACAAAAAATAATTGTAGCACAGGGTCAGCAGTTGGATCTCTGTTTGTAAGTGTTGTTGGGCAGAATGGCCATATGGCAGGAGGGGAAATCAAGGTACAAGTCAAATAAGTCACCTTCCCAAGGTCACCTGCTAAGCAGTAGAGCTGGGATTCCAGGCTTTGTGTATTTGTACATGCCATGCTGTGCTGCCTCTGAATTGCACTTGAGATGTGGGGTCTAGGCCTGGTCTTGCCTAATATCGTGGCCAGTGTTAGGAAAACCACTAAGCCACTTAGGAAAATCACTAAGTGGTTCACTTAGTGAACCACTAAGGTTCACTGTTACTGAACCTTAGTAACAGTGCCTAAAAGGTGAGGATGTTGACACTTACCATGCCTAATTCAAGAGTTTATGGTGAGGATCAAAGGAGATTATGTATTAAAAGTATTTTATAAAATACAAAATATGAGAATAATGAAAAGAGTCTAAAAAAATATAAGACTAAAATAAATGTCACATTGTCTTATAGCGTGTTCTGTATGTTGCATTTGGAGTGTGGCATCCTTGGGCGTGGTTCAGTTGTTTCTTCTTTTCCTGTAATTGCAGTGTTGAGACCTAGGGGCTTGCCCAGATATGCACTCAATTTTCAGCACAATATTTTATAGATGGAATAGAAGTACACATCACCATCTGTGCAAGAGGCCTTGGAGGTAAACAACCTGAGGCAGTAAGTGGACCTTCCAGGATCCAGATTCTAATAAATCAACTCTTAAAAAGGCATTTATGAAATGCTCAGGGTCATTTGAATACAGATTGGCTGTTAAATTGTATTTAGGAATGAATGCTGATTTTTTCCAGGGGTGATAATAGTATTGGGGTTCTATTTTACAAAACGAGTTCTTTCCCCCTGAGTTACACCTTCTAGAGTATTTTCAAATGGGCACCTTTGAAATAATTTATTTTTATTTGAGATAATCTAGGAGAGAGTTATCAAGGGATGAAACAAGACTAACCACATATTGAGGCTGGGCGATGCCTACGCGAAGGGCCATTACACTGTTTTGGTAGAAAGGGCACAATCCAGCCTCAGTTTCCACCCTGACAAGGTGAGGATGATGCTGCTTACCATGACTAGAAGCTCGTACGTGGCATTATGTCCTTCTATTAGGAAGCACAGGGTAGCAGGTTGTCTTTCTGGCTTATTTGAATCGCTGTTGACATTCCTTGGCTAGATCCCTGTTTCCCTATGTGTTTGCAAAATGGCGACACTCCTCATTTATTAGCTGGACTGCTTTCGAAGAGAGAAGCTTTTGACTACCTTAAAATTTGGTTTGGACAGGAAAGGCAGGCAGGTCAAATGTTTCATCACTCACCTTTCTTTACAGGTTTTCAGGATCAAGAATCCACAGCTCAGCGCAGGGCTGCTCTCTGCTGCCCTCTGCTGGATGGGACCCTCCACAGACGCCCACTTGATCAACCCCTTAAGCTCCAATGGGTTCCCAAGCTTGTCATCACACATCACCTCTTTTGTTTTTCTCCTCAGAGGTCTATGTTTTGAAATATAGTGTATTCTAAACAAGGCACACTTAACATTGATTTACTTTACATTTTAATTAACACACGATATATATAACTCCTGAGCAAAACTTTCGATCGGAAAAGAAAACCGATATTATCAGGATAAAAATGATGTTTTTCTTAGGTTTATAGCTGATTAGGTAGACATATTTTTTGTTCAACTTATAAAGTGTTGAAACTCATGCTTAACTCCCATTGTTATTCTCCATTATCACAACCAGAGGCGGTTTTCCAGCCTGTATTCTTCTTCAGTCTCCTATATTGGCTTTGCATTGAGTGGAAGCTCAGCAAACCTTCTTTGATAACTGAACCCGTGGTTGCAATGGGGATGCCCTTGCTGCTAGGCCGCAGGAAGGAAAGCTACTGAGGTCCTACTTCCAGCGACTCTAGGGACCAGCACTACTGCGTTTCAGGGTTTTGTACGATTCAGTAAGCTCTCATCCCATTTTCTCAAACAGCATGCATAGGTGTTGGGACATCTTCCAATTCTGTATTCTTGGCTGCGACATTTCTTCCGGCAACGGGCAGTCCCATAACCACATATTCTGTCCAATTCAAATTCGCTTCTCACTAGATAACGGGATATGGCACTGTCATTAATTGCTTACTGGCACCAAAAGGCAAGGCTTTGGCAGAAGGTGTTTTCAGAGGGGGATAGAGAATGCTAGTGCATGGTGGTAGAGGTTTTCCTGGACCCCCATCCTCCTCCACTTTCCTAGATGATTGACTTGACCTTCTGATTCCCAACCAGCATGGATTTTATTTGAAAATGTACATCATTCCATGTCACAGCTATTTTCAAAATCCCTACAAGTTTACTATTGTTTTCTTTATTAAATCTCTCCAAGCCCCTTACTGGGTCTCCAAAGCAATCGTGATCTGATCTTGGGCCACTTTTTCAGACTCAAGCTTTTCCACTGTGGCCCTCACTCTGTCCATGAAACTCTTGCCGGCTTCCCTTCTGTTCCATGTGAGCTTACTCTTTGCTATCCTAGTACCTTCACGTGCACTGTCCCCTCTGCCTGGAAGGTTTTTCTTCCTTCCCATAAGTGGATTCTTTGAACTTTTATGTCTCAACCTTAAGTTCCCAATATTGGGCAAATCTTTCTCTGTCCTCTTCGTGTATTGAAATGCCCCAAAAGTATTTTTCTCCCTATGCATTTGTTATTCTTTTATATCACCTATCGCAAGTTGTAGTTATATATCTATGTATCTATATAGGTATATGTATATACATATATATAGAGAGATACATACAAACATAGATATAGATATGTATATATGTATGTATATTTTGTTATTTGCTATTCTCATTCGAACTATGAGCTCCCTGACAATGAGGCCCATGTTTATGTTGCTTACCATTGTGTAACTGCTACGAGGAACATAGCCTGTTCTCAGTAAGGACGTGGAGAGTAAATGATTGGATAGACTAGAGCAGAATAAACTAGAGTGGTTGCAAGTAGAGCGGAGGAAACTAGAAAGGAGCAGAATCCTGATTGTTCGGCCGTTGGCCCAGAGCAGTTTTCAGGAGACATGGATTTAGCTTCTCAGTCTCAGGGTGCGCTCTCTGAGGCTGAAAGCAGCTTTGTAAAACTCATTATCTCACATGCCACACTGATAGGATCTTACAGAGATATCAGGAAAACCCAGAAGCAAGGCTGATGGTAGGGAGGACGGTGTAAGGTGGACCGAGAGAGTCTCGCTGGAGAGAGCTTTGCGAGAGGTTCTCTAGCAAACTCAGCAGGAGTCAGGCTTGGGGGAGGGTGTCAGAGGAACCCTGGGGAGAGGAGAGTCAGGGCTGCAAATGGACCTCTTTGCAGAGGTCGGGGCCCAAGAGTCCTAATTTCATCTTAGCCTTAAGTCCTTCTCCCCTGTTGCATCTGTTCCTTTTCTACAAAGCAGAAACGGGCTGCTAATCCTCGCACCAGGGTTTTATGTCTTTCATTTGTTCTGGTAAAGAGAAGCCTCCTGTTTCTGATGCTTAGGTATCAAGGTTCTTTGTCCAGGATGTAGGTGAGGACTAAAAGGCTGTTTGACCAATTCATGTGCTTGATAGGATATTGAAGGGGTTAATATTTGGAATGGCCCCACAGTGGGTGATGAGGAAAGACTGTTTTGCTGTAGGCTTCATTCAAAAGCAAGCCCTTGTGGTCACAGTACAAGGCAATGAAGAAAGGAGTGAGGTGGGCTGCAGTGTGTATCATGCTGAGGGAGTAGGTGGAGGTTGAGTAGCAGATATGTGCCTTCTGACATATCTGTGGCAGGTCACTTTACAACCTGGAGTTAGAGGAGGAAAAAGAGGACAGCATGCTCGCTCAGGGAAAACGAAGCTTAGCGTTAGGGGAGAAGAAGAATAGACTAGGAAGAGAACACAACCTTTAAATTGTTAGACTGTCAGTTTCAAACAAGCCCTCACAGGCCATCTATTTAGAGATGGGAATTAAGGCTCAGAGAAGGAAAGTGACTAATCTGAGGTCACACAGCAACTTATGTGTCAAAGCTGGAACAAAAACCTAGTTGGTATGTCTTATAGTCTGAGTAAACACAATGCAAAAGGGAGAATACGGTCCATACACTAAGGCTGAGTAATAAATATATCCTAAGCAATAAATACATTCCAGGGTAGACTACACTACACTAGTTTCTTTCTTGCATAAGCAATTTTCCTCCTCTGCTCTACAGACCCAGAAAATCTTAGACAGGTCTCAGGTCTTAGTTAATGTAGAAAGTTTATTTTGTCAAGGTTGAGGACACACCTGTGACACAACCTCAGGAGGTCCTGAGGACATGAGCCCAAGGTGGTTGTGATACAGCTTACTTGCTTTTACACATTTCGGGGAGACATAATACATCAATCAATACATGTGATTTGCTTTTTTTTTTTTTTTTTTTTTGAGACAGAGTCTTGCTCTGTCGCCCAGGGTAGAGTGCAATGGCACGATCTCAGCTCACTGCAACCTCCACCTCTTGGGTTCAAGCGATTCTCCTGCCTCCGCCTCCTGAGTAGCTGGAATTACAGACATGCACCACCACACCCAGCTAATTTTTGTATTTTTAGTAGAGACGAGGTTTCACCATGTTGGCCAGGCCAGTCTCGAACTCCTGACCTCAAGTGATCTGCAGACCTCAGCCTCCCAAAATGCTGAGATTACAGGTGTGAGCCACTACACCTGGCTGATTTACATTGGTTTGGTCCAGAAAGGTGGGACAATTCAAAGTGGGGGTGGCGCGGGGCCTGTGGGGGTGCAGTGGGAGTGTGTGGCAGATGGCCTTCCAGGCTATAGGTAAATTTAAACATTTTCTGGTTGACAATTGATTGAGTTTGCCTAAAGACCTGGGATCAATAGACAGGAATGTTTGGGTTGCGACAAGAGGTTGTATTGTGGAGGCCAAAGTTGTATCATGCAGTTGATGCTTTTAGATAGCAGGCTTCAGAGAGAACAGGCTGTAAAATGTTTCTTATCACACTTAAAGTCTGTGTTGATGTTCATGATGGAAAGTGTAATGAGGCATGTCCAACCCCCACTTCCTTTCATGGCCTGAAGCAGTCTTTCAGATTAAATTTTAAGAGCCCTGGCTGAGGAGGGAGTCCATTTGGATGGTTGGGGAGGGGTCTTAGAATTTTATTTTTGGTTGACAGCACCCATCCCCAGTCCCTGTGGGTATCTGAGGGGCTGACAGTGTGTGACAGCCAAACTTACCCAAAGCAGGGGTGGCAGGAGAAGAGGCAGGCAGCGCATGTCATTCACCCTCATCCACTTCTGCCACTTCCCTCCCTAATCCTCTTCCTGCTAATGGTCTTTCTCAGAATTCAACTGCAGAGGACAGTCT
Source organism: Pan paniscus (assembly GCF_029289425.2). NCBI lineage: Eukaryota > Metazoa > Chordata > Mammalia > Primates > Hominidae > Pan > Pan paniscus. The sequence goes on from NC_073256.2 coordinate 22,701,723, forward strand.
GACCCAGCCCTCAGCAGCCAGGTGGGGATAATGGCAGCCAGCTCTGCGGTGCATTCTTCGGGATCTGGAGGGATCCCTGACCCAGGCTTTCCATCCCAAGTTCTTTGTCTTGAGATCAAAGGTTGAAGAAAACCTGTACTTTGATAAATTGCTAACATATTTTAACAGACCTGGAACATGCTCATAGCAGAATTTCACAGAAGTGTCTTTGGGAAATGACACGGGAAGAAAGAAAAAGGAAGAGTTAACCTAAACAGGTACCCTCTGAAAAAAAAATCATTAACCCATCTGAATCACAGTGGAGGCACAGCCTGGAAGGGTAAAAAGATGGGTGCTGGGTGTCTGTCAAAGCCCCATAAAATTGACTGAGCAGCTTGGAAGAGAAGATCCGATGGCTTCTACGAGTCAAAACAATTGGTTTCGTCCCAGCACTGCTAGACTTGTTAAGCAACTCTAAAAATCTTATTTTCTCTCACTGTACTATAGAGAATGCTGCTCAGCTTGTAAAAGAAGGGAATTAGATTAGATGCTCTCTCATATCCATTGCAAATATATTAAGAAATACATGCTTCTGGGGACATAGATTAACGTAGGAGTCAGAAGATTGCTGACATCTCAGTCTAAAATTTCCTGAGCAGAGTTCAAAGGCACCTGCTATTTGTGTTGTCAGTAAATTACGTTCTTGCCTACTGAAATCACTGCATCCCCTTTAATCCTAATCATCTGACTTGATATGAAAAGTTGCAAAATTTAGGAGGATGAGTAGGCGCCCTTTCTGTGCAGAGTAAAGTTGTTCAGAAGGAGGAGGATGGGGGAAGGCATCTTATTCTACAAAATCAACAATGAATAATTGCTGCTGCCCTGCAATGGAACAAGCATGGCTAGTGAGTCCTCATCGCTGAGGATTCCATGAGGAATTGTTACCGTGTGTGGCCAGGGCGCCAAGGACATCTAGGACTCCTGATACCTACATTTCTTTTTTCCTCCTTGAGCTAGTAAGCCTCGTGGCTATAAGGTGCATACAAGGACTGCCACATACTGCATTTTACTAATGGACCCAATGAAAGCAAAGAGAAAAAAGGCTGAGATTGAAGAAGGTTACTCCATCCTTCAGGATTTATTTTCTAAATCAAATGTTTTTCTTCTCCCCCTGTCATCCCCAGCAACTGTGTATGTTTCCAGCTGAGAGTCCCTTTTTACCTGGAAGATCTTGATAGAGTAGAAGAGAAATGGCTAATAGCAGCACAAGTCTCTGCATAATGCTGGGGCTGCTGGCGAGAAGCAGACGCAAGTCGGAGGGAATCACCCCAAGCAGGAGCAGGGCAGGTGTATTTATGGGCAGAGGCTACTCTTGATTACTGAGGCTTATCAAAATGCAGCGTTCCTTGGTGAACACTCACCAAGGCACAGTGTGGGGGAGGTGTTGGGGCTACAGAAATGCCAGCTGGGCAGTGTTGAGGGTGGGGAGACAGTATTACCATAGGTAAAGTCCAAGTCACTTCACTTGCTTCCCTGAATCGTTTCTGAAGCAAGAACTGGATTAGATGATCTCTAAGATACCTTCCAGCCTTGACATTCCTCAATTCTGGTGAGAGGACTTTCTCTTCCATTTCAGTACATTTCAGTCAGGAGATTCTTGTTGAAAATTGTGATGTGGCTAATGGAATTGAAGTCCATAGCCCCCAAGACCTCTCTGAAGTAAACGTTGAAACAAACATACAATGTCAAGGAGAAGAATGGCATGGAGCGTGGGGAGGTCATAAATGTGTGAAAGGTCCCAGCACATTTCTGTGATAGAAAGAGTGTAGGATGAGGATGACAAGTGACAACAAGGAATACTTGATGGCAGGCATTGTCCAAGGGTGGGATTGTAACCACAGAGCATCAGGCTCACTTAGGGCTTAGGTGAAAAGGAGGACAAGAATGAGAAGAGAGGTTAAAAGGAGACAATTCATGAGAATGCTGTATTTCTAACAATGGCTTCAAATAAAACATAACCTTCCAGAGAGCATACGCCTGGCCCTCAACCCGGGGTACATGCTCCCTGGATTTAACCCCAACCCCACCCGAGGCAAAACATATAGAGCATATGCTCCTGGCATTTGCCCTTAGGGAAAACACCAGATAATTTTATTTTAAGAAAAAAAAAATACTTCATTTCTCTAAAATGAAGTATTTTAGAGAAAGTAAAAACGTCCAATCTTGGAAGTTGACATTCTCGAATAAGCTCCCCTTATTCTAGAACACAGATTAGACAAAGCCTGACAGACATACGTTGCTTGCACATCCTAAGCAAAATCTAGCAGTCAGTGTGTCTTCCCCAGAGTTCTCACTTAGGGGAGAATGTGATGGAAAACCAGGTCTCCTTTCACAGTAACGGAATAGAATAGAACATCAGAAATCATAAACTATGCCAGTTTGGGTGCTCCATGAAGCATTTATCAACAGGAATTAGAAAGGAAATAAATTTATTGGGAAATGCCTGTGAAAGATAAAGGGGGGCCAGGCGCAGTGGCTCACACCTGTAAATCTCAGCACTTGGGGAGGCTGAGCGAGGGAGGAGGATCATGTGAGCTCAGGGGTTTGAGTCCATCATGGACGGCATAGAGAGACCCCGTCTCTACACAAAAAGAAAATTAGCCAGGGATGGTGGTGTGTCCCTGTAGTCCCAGCTACTTGGGAGGCTGAGGCAGGGGGTCTCTTGAGCCCAGAAGCTCGAGGTTGCAGTAAGCTATGATGGCACTACTGCACTCCAGTGTAGTAGGCAATACAGCAAAACCTTGTCTCTGAAAAAAATAAAATAAAATAAAAATTCAAAATAAAAAGTTGAAGGGGAGAGGGAGCAAGATTGAGTAGGGAAAGTCTTCAGAACATGATGTCAATTAACACCTGTGAAAAGGTTTGGAGTCGGGGGAGCCTCAGACTACAGTGCAGAAAATTTCAGCATTGCCAGTGGGGAACCCCAGGGCAAAGACTGTCCTACACCAGCAGACATGGCCCAGCTCTAGTCCACATTGTGCTCATTCACTGCCTGGAAGCAGCCAGGGCAAGAGTGGTAGCCATGGGAATCCTGCCGCAGGTTACAAACGTGCAGCACGTAGAGGCCGTCGGATACTCTCCTCACAGCAGACACACAACAAGCACAAATGTGCAGGATCCATGGGACCCTCCTAGCCTGCCACATGTCAGGCTTTAGTAATTTTTGATGATGAGCTTCAAGGGAAAAACATCAGCCAATATTCAAGGTCATCTATGTGACCAGGATTCTGAAGAAAACTGAAAAATTCTGATGATAATAAATATTCAGCAATTCTTCAAAAAAAAAAAAGTAATTCATATACAGGGACTGAATAACCAAACTTCAAAAGAAATCCTATATCTTCTTAGGAGAAAAAAATAATAAAAGGTTTATTTGCTGAGTCCTTATAAAGTATTTCAGAGTTCTGGTTTCGGTCGCTACAAGTAAAAAGACTGAAAGTAACTACTTTACTCCTTAAAAAAAGAAAAAAAAAGCCAAATAAATGGAAAAATCAATGACTTTTCTTGGACCCATTAGGGAACTGAGGGCTCCGGGCAAACCCATTGCGTGGAAATCTGGAGTCACAGCTGAGATGAGCTAACCTGGAATGGAAGCTCTGTAACCATAAACTAGCAGGAACACTTACGGTGACTTCGACAACTTGCTGGAGGCCGAACGTGGACATTTAGGAGAGTGAAAAACTGCTAGAGACCATGGTCAAAGGCTCTCCCTTCTCAACCCCTGCTTTCCTGGGTTTTAAATCCAGGAAGCCCCCAAGGTTATCATGGTGAAGAGCCAGAATGGAAGCCCTCATTGCCCTGAAAGGAGAAGGGAAGAGTGATATTGTGAAACATGTCCAGAGGATTCCCCATAACCAAAGCCTCCTCCTCTGCAGGAAAAACGATTTTACTCGAGCCATATCCCACCTGGAGGGGAAGACGTTTCCCTATTCCAGCCCCATCTGACCTTCCTGTCTCACTTGAGGGATGGGGGTAGCTAAGAATTTCTTGAGAGCCAGGCACGGTGGCTCATGCTTGTAACCCCAGCACTCTGGGAGGCCAAGGTGGGCAGATCACAAGGTCAGAAGTTCAAGACCAGCCTGCCCAATATGGTGAAACCCCATCTCTACTTAAAAAGTACAAAAATTAGCCAGGTGTGGTGGTACACACCTGTAGTCCCAGCTACTTGGGAGGCTGAGGCAGAAGAGTCACTGAACCTGGGAGGAGGAGGTTGAAGTGAGCCAAGACCATGCCACTGTACTCCAGCCTGGTGACAGAGATTTAAAAAAAAAATTTTCTTGTGACAGTCACAGTGCAGGGACACACAGGCTCAGGTAAAGATGAGATTTACTTATAAGATTATAGAATGCTTCCTTTTCCCCTGCCTCTTTTTTGTTCATCCCTTGCAGCTGTCTGAGACATAAGATCCTTAATATCATCCTCAGGTTAGTCCCATTCAACCATCGCCTCTATTTGCAGGCTTGACCAGGTCCCAGTATCATGTGGATAAATTGACAAAGATCAGGAAGTCATAGATTGTATGTTTAAATGAGGATTCTAAATTCCTCAGCAAATTCCTGGGGGTTTTCCTTTGGGTTAGGGAAGTCTTTCACTATTTCTGTCAGTTCGGATTTTGACCAAGACATAAAGGTAATTAAAGAAGGCAGACACAGTTGATCTGAGGAACTAACTTTAGAAGGCATTTTCCTAACTTGCTTCTCATCTTCAGAGTAGAAAGGCAGCTGAGTGAAGAGGGTAGTGGAATCAGAGTAATTAGGCAGAGGAAGAAGAGAGACAGGAGGAAAAGAAGGAGCATTGAGAGTTGAGTGAGTCAATGTACAATTTTTTATCATCACTGATTAAGTGCTTAAGGTTTTAATTTGCCTTTTGTAAAGAGTCTTTAAGAAAGGCAAGTTTTGATTTGCTTAGTCTTTTAGAAGCTTCTGCATGCCAATTAAAAACATATCTCATTTTTTTTTGAGGCATTTAAGATCACTTCTCTTTCAATGTAGCTTATAGATGAATAACTGTTTAGGTTAAAATTTCTTCACTGTGACCAGTGTAATTCTAAGTTGTCTTTAGTAAAGTTTACACATTTATTTAGAAAAACACAGGTTCTGGGTCCATAATTTTTATACATGAACGTAGCTAGTGTCCAAGATGAAGAGGTTCCAGACTACCTGGATACAGATGAACTCATGATTCTTTGTCTTCCCTAAACCCTACCTTCTTAAGTCCTTCTGTTGGACCCAGTCCAGTTTCTGCTGGATCCAGACACAGAGAGAAAGCGGTGAGTAAAACCGGCTCAGCTGGTAACTACATCTGGCTACTCATTGTCCCAGGAACCATTATCAGGGCTTCTTTGGGTCCCTCTTCTGACAACAGAAGTATTAAAAAATAAACTTAGGCACATAAAAATCTTAGAGTTTTCTTTTGAGCAGATATCAATTTAAGAATCGGGCAGGCTCCAAATCACAAGTCTTTTGGGGCTCACGCAAAGAGGCACGAGGAAAAGGCTTTTATAGGGTGAAAATGGAAGAAAGGCAAATTAAACATCTAATTGGTTAAGGTGGAGTATAAGCCTTATTCGAATCATTCCATTCCCTTGTTAGAGGTTAGTTGGTGGTTTCTGATTGGTTAAAGTTTTCTTTTACCATTCAAACCGAGTTGGGTTTTAGTTTGCTTATGTAGAAACCGAGTGCACTGAAGCTCCCGCAGTCTAATCGCCTCTCATTTAATTATTTTAACAAGAGAAATATTCTGTGTTCATATAATAGATAATTTAACGTTAAGATGTCAATATTTACAACTTGATCTATAGATTAAATATAATCCCAGTCAAACTTTTAGCAAGATATGCTGTTGACATTTCCAAACTGATTCAAAAGACCTAGAATCGTCAATACAATACTGGAAAGAACAAGGTTGGTGGATGATAGGGTTTCTGTCCCCATCTAAATCTCATCTTGGGTTCTTGCTCCCATAATCCCCATGAGTCATGGGAGGGACATGGTGAGAAGTAAATGAATCATGAGGGGTTTTTTTTCTGTGCTTTTCTCATGAAAATGAGTAAGTCTCACAAGATCTGATGGTTTTATAAAGGTCAGTTCCCCTGCACACGCTGTCTTTCCTGTCACCATGTAAGACATACCTTGCTCCTCCTTTGCCTTGAGTCATGATCGTGAGACCTCCCCAACTGTGTGGAACTGTAAGTCCATTAAACCTCTTTTTCTTCATAAATTACCCCATCTCGGATATTTATTTATAGCAATGTGAAAATGGGTTAATACAGTGAACTTACACTACCTTATATCAAGACTCACTAAAAAACTGCAATGATGAAGGCAGTGTGGGAGTGGTGAAGCAATAAATAAATAGATCAAACAGAGAAACAGAACAGAATGGATAGCTCAGAAAAGATCAAAGCAACTCCTCTCTATCAAAGAAGCAAAGGTAATGTAATGGAGGAAGAATAGTCTTCTCAACAAATGGTGCTTGAACAATTAGATATCCCTATGCAAAAGAGAAAGAGAAGGAGAGGTAGAGAGGAGAAGAGAAGGCAATGAAGTGGGGGAAAAGAGGGAGGGAGAGAGAGAGAGAGAGAGATGGCCTACGATGAGGGAGTGATTAAACAAACTGTGGTTCATCCGTATCCTGGAATACTGCCCGACAATAAGAAGGAAAGAGCTATTGATAAATGCAACAACCTGGATGAATCCCCAGAAAGTTATGCTGACTGAAAAAAGCCAGTCTAATAAGGATATATACATTCCATTTATATGGCATTCCTAAAAGGGCAAAATTGTAGAAATGGAGAATAAATCACTGATACAGGGTTTAAGACGGAGGTGGAGGTGTGAGGGAAGAGAGAGTGGCTCTGAAAGGGTAACATGAGAAGTCCTCCTGATAATGGAAATGTTATGCATCAGTGTCAATAACCTGGTTGTGATATTGCACTATGGTTTTACAAAGATGTTTCTATTGAGGAAAATAGAGTAAAAGATCTGGGTATCTCTCTGCATTATTATTATTATTTTTGGAACTGTAGAGGAATCTACAATTATCTCAAAATAGAAAGTGTAACTAAAACTTCCTTTTCATGAAAGGGTTATTGATTCTAATAGAATTAAATCTTTCGACTTTGAAAAATTAAAGGGGAGTTAAGGCAAGATTTCTGAGCCAGCAGGAAACCAAAACTAACTCTTAAGCACTGGAAACATGATAGGAAATTCTTACTTAAACTAAGTAATTGTCTCAGTCCATTCATGCTGCTATAATAAAATATCTTATACTGGGTGATTTATAAACAATAGAAATTTATTACTTACAGTTTTAGGGGCTGGAAGACCTCAAAAGATTTATTATATCCTGAGGACCCAGTTTGTGCTTTCAAGATAGCACCTTGTTGCTCAGCCTTCACATCGCAGAAGAGATAAACGCTGTGTCCTCCCATGGTGGAAGGAGCAAGGCAGTTTCTTTCAACCTCTTTTATAAGGGTGCTAATTCCATTCATGAGGGCAGGGCCCTTGAGGCTTAATCACCTCCTCAAAGGCCTCATCTGTTAATCACCAGAGTGGGGATTAGGCTTCAGCATTAATTTTGGAAGAACACATTCCCACCATAACAGTAATTTTGAGGCTTAGAATCAGAAGGTAAACTGTCAGCCAGTTCCTAGGAAAATCGTAGGCAGTGATTTGGGGAAGAGGGTCTAAATCACTGGAGTTACTGAGACTCATAGAGGTAATTATGACTCCCTTGCCTGTCAGCAAATTTTATCTCAGACTTACGTGTAGAGAACAAGTCTATAGAAAATATTTAACTAGCCCCAATTAAAGACATGGAGTCATGATGATTAATTTAGACAGGTGTGTGTGTGACACATAAAAGTCTTTGATAAATGGACCGCCTATCCATCAATTTGTCGTTCATGTAGCTATTCATGTAAATGTATGCTCATTTATGTGGGCATATGGCATGATGGTAAAAATTTTTAAAAAGTGTGCTCTTGCGATAGTTTGATGAGAATGATGGTTTCCAGTTTCAAGGACAAAAAACCAAACACCGCATGTTCTCACTCATAGGTGGGAATTGAACAATGAGAACACTTGGACACAGGATGGGGAACATCACACACCGGGGCCTGTTGTGGGGTGGGGGGAGGGGGGAGGGATAGCATTAGGAGATATACCTAATGTAAATGATGAGTTAATGGGTGCAGGACACCAACATGGCACACGTATACATATGTAACAAACCTGCACATTGTGCACATGTACCCTAGAACTTAAAGTATAATAAAAAGAAAAGGAAAAAAAAGAATAAAATTTTGTTTTGTATTAAAAAAAAGTGTGCTCATTTCTCTACCTATTCATCTTCTTTCCACCTCCCTCTCTCTCTTTTCTTTATTTTCTTTTGTTTACTTCTTTCATGTCAATAGGTTAGTAAGCGCCAACTTACTAGACTGAGTACAAGCTAGAGATTTGTTAATTTCTAGTCTCTTCTAGTCCTCTTTTAAGAAAAATATCAGATGGCTTTGGGACAATTTATCTACTCCAGAATGATAGAAAAATAAACCGGGATGGAGGGAGCATCAAGGTCAGGCAGTGTTGTACTCCTTTCTAAATGAAACACTTGACAAACTGAGCAAAGACAGTCATTTATTTTTATTAAAGTGTCTGCCTACAGCAGAGGCAAGAGTAAAAAGATCTAGGTTATGTATGCTTCTCTGGAAACCTAAATCTTCTGCATTAATCTATAATGCTCCCACATGGCTGGATGGTCCGACAGCATTTCAGAGACTTCTGGCAGAGAGCAATAAGTTCTTCATTTTTCCCGCAATTGTTCTTGCATGTCCCTTTAAGTTTGTTGCATTTCTCATCAAAAAATGCATTCTTGGCTACACGAAGGAAGGAGCCATTTGGATTAATTCCCTTTTCAGACATGTATGTTTACCAGATACAGTTGTATGACTACTTGGTGAAGATTTTTTCACAAGCTGTCATAGTGCCATATCCTAGCGGTAGATGAGATGGTAGGGGACCTAATTTTTATCTGATATTTCAGTCTCATAGTCACACAGGGTGAAATACCGTAAAGAATACATTTGTCTTCCAGCATTTGAGACCAAGCTGTGTAGGAGCTTTGGGAAATGTAAGCTATGGTTCTTTAATCGAAATCTGTTGGGGATAATTATCAACTTGTTCCCATATACACTCCCAGAGGCTGCTAATTTTCCTAGTGCACTCTCAGAGGCTGCTACTTGGTGAGAGTAGAGCAAGAGCTGAGACTGAGGAGATAGCTCCAGACCAGAGCAAAGGAAGGGATAAAGATACAAAAAGAGAATGAGTTTACTGTGGTAGATAGAAACTTGCTTGGAAGGCTCAGCCTGATTTCTCCCCCATATTCACCAAAGCAACGACTGCGGAAAACTTGTGCTTTAGAGAAGGAGGGTGCAGCATGTTGGGAATGTTTTTCTAAGATTTTCTCAGTTCATTTTGCGGAGAATTCCAGTTCCCACCTTAGGGCTTTATCAGTAGCAGTCCCAAGAGCAGCCTGCTTCAAGTTAAGGACAGACAGCACGTCTTATCAGGATCAACATTTTAGAGCTGCCCAATTTGTGTATATATAATGAAGGCATCAGATGTACAGAGATTGCATTTAATGTCTATACTATAAAGTATATACATTTAATGTCAACATATAAAGGTGCCTAATTCAAATCTACGTAAAACTTACCGCCAGGTGGATTAGTGCCAGCATATGCACTAATGATTATCCAGGATCAGCACATCAGTTCATAAGTGAAAATACTCCACTATTTCAAAGCTCGATGAACTCTGGCTCTCACTGGCAGGGGTCTATGTTCTCTCTGCCCTACAGTAAGGCAGATACTAATATAATACTATACTATAGACTATAGCATGGTATTCAGATAAAATCTTTTTGCTTTAGTATAGTATCATAGTATAGCTTAGTATATACTATAAAAATACTAGTATTATAGTATATACTGGTATAATAGTGTATACTATAGTATTATACTAGTATATATACTATACTATATACTAGTGTGTAATAGTAGTATATATACTATATACTAGTGTATTATACTAGTATACTATACTATATATTAGTGTATTATACTAGTATGTACACTATACTATGTACTAGTATATAATACTACTAGTAATAATATAGTATATATACTATATTATCATACTAGTATATATACTATACTATATACTAGAGTATTATACTAGTATATATACTATACTATATACCAGAGTATTATAATAGTATATATACTATACTATATATTAGTGTATTATACTAGTATATACACTGTACTATATACTAGTGTATTATACTAGTATATACACTATACTATATACTAGAGTATTATACTAGTATATATACTATACTACATACTAATATATAATACTACTAGTAATAATATACTAGTATAATATAGTATCTGGCCAGGTGCAGTGTCTCACACCTATAATCCCAGCACTTTGGGAGGCTGAGGAGGGTGGATCACGAGGTCAGGAGTTCGAGACCAGGCTGACCAACACGGTGAAACCCCGTCTCTACTAAAAATACAAAAAATTAGCCAGGCAAGGTGGCACATGCCTGTAATCCCAGCTACTCAGGAGGCTGAGGCAGGAGAATCGCATGAACCCAGGTGGCAGAGGTTGCAGTGAGCTGAGATTGTGAAACTGCACTCCAGCCCGGGGAACAGAGTGAGACTCTATCTCAAAAAAAATATATATATATATATACTAGTACAATACTATATAGTATATAATACTAGTAAAATACCATACTGTAACATCAGTAAATAATTATAGTATATACTATGCTATACTATAATACTATACTAAACCAAAAAGATTTTCTCTAATACTATTATATTATAGTATTATACTCTAGTATATCTAATAGATAATTATTAGATTAATAATTATATAACAAGCATTATGTAATTATAGATAAGTATCTGTAATTACATAGTAATTATAGTAACTAATTATACTTTTATAATTATAGTATTATCTAACAGATAATTTTGTAGTATATAACATCTTTTTTTTGACTTATTATATAATAAGTATGAGTGATCTGAAAAAGATACCTCTGGCCAGTTTCGAATGTGCATATCAAAACCAGTGGCCTGAATACGACATAGGTCACTGTGGGTCCTAGATCCTCGTGTTTTGACACAGAATCTACTCTCACAGGCTTGTCACAAAACAGACCACAGCTATGAGCAGCTGATGTGAAAAGTTGAGCATTATACCTGGGATCGTATATCACTGGTATCTGGCACAAATTGGGACTTACTGTGGTCTCTGAGAATCCCTTTCTTCAGCTCTCTGGAGGCTCACATGAGCCTGGTCTTAAGCCTTAATTTTGAAGAGGATACAATTGGAGCCACTGGAGATTCCCAGGAGCAGGAGAAAATGAAGAGAGTTTTGATATGGGAAGGGTGTCTTTAATGCCTCTTACTGTGGCAAGACAGTTGGGCTCCTACCCTGGCTTTGTTTTGGTTATCTATAAGACTCTGAGAAGCACTGAGCCCATCTGAGGCACAATTTCTGCATCTGTAATAAAATTTGTAAAATGGACCTTCGAACCCAAAAAGATTTTCTCTAACTTCCATTAAATTAGGGGTAAGACAGAGTTTTCCTTAAAGGCGCTGGCACTGGAAGACTAGATGCATTTTATGTGAAGCTCTCATCACAGTACTTGGCTTCATGATATGTGATCAAGAAATGGCAGTCCAAGTTATGCTGCTTTACCTGTTGCCATGACTGGCATGAGTGCATAGGTGTCTCTAAGCTCAGATCCTTACCTGTCCCTTCTCCTTACCTGTCTCAATCTCTACCATAACTACATTTTAAAAGGTTCATAGACTGCTATCCTTGTTTTTAATTTTTTCTCAATTTTTGTTTTTGTTAGTGAGCATGAGATGGGATGCCAAAAGGCATCTTTCCTGGCCTTCTTTTATTCTTTCAAACCTGTGAGAGCCCCTCCTAGATAACAATGTAAAATGCAAAGGAATTACAGAAGAGGCGTTGGGGGATATCACCTCTTGTAGTAGATGGGTTGATCACGCCCAGGCATTCACTGAAGGGGACCCTGTCTCTGGGACACCACCTCCGATCACCTTCCCTGTAAAGATGCCCATTTTACCTGGGGTCAGAAAGAAGAGCACGGCAAAGAGAAAGAGGAAAGTCCTCATGACTGGGTGGGTCTTGAGAGATCAGCACCGTGTCCATGAGGAAAGAGCAGCAAACACCCACATTTATACATTTCTCCAGACCAAGTAACATCTTGATCAGTGAGGCTTAGCAGAAACGAGAGGATTTCCATGCTCTGCTGCGCAGAGCCCACCCAACCTCAGTGGGTGTCACTCAGTCTACAGCTCATCATTTTTCTGATTCTGGAAAGTTTTCAAGAAGGAAAGTGGGGATGAAGGGAGGACAGAGTAGGGCAGACACAGAAAAAATAAAAAAATCTGGAGTCCAGTAGTTTGGTTTCTAATCCTGGCTGTGTTCCTGAACAGCTTTGGTTTACTCATATGTAAAATGGGAGTAATTATACAATATCTCAATGCTTCAGTTAAGAGCTGATGAACCGTAGTGAGGTGGAATCTGAATTCCAGATTCAGTCTTTTTGAGCTTTGTAAACTTGGCAAAGGGCTTGACCTAAGCATATATTTGTTAAAAAATGTGAATCTTGCTGTATGCTGCACGCTTTTCGTGCTTGGTCCTGCCATGCTGCTCACCTGTACCATGGCACTGTTGGTGCAGCAAGGGGCTGGTAACCATCATGCCTTGCCCTAGACACCTGGGCTCAAGCAATCTACCTGCCTTAGGCTCCCAAAAGCTACGATAATAGACATAAGCCACCCATCTGGGCCAATACTCAAGTCCTTAATGATTTTAAAATATGCAGTAATTATGGCTTTGGTGCGTGAGGTGATATCTTACAGGAAAGGGGTTTCAGAGCTAACTTGACAAAATGATTGCTACCCCTCCTTTTCTCCCTGTGATACTTGTAGAGAATAAAAATGAAAGCTAGAAAAGTGAGAGTCCACATTTATTGAGTTCTTACATGGTACCAGGCCTCCTTCCAAGCATTCCACATATTCAAAACACTTTTGCATTATAATCATACTAGATTCTTACAACACTTTGAGAGGCAGGCAGAATTTGCAAGTGGCTTCCTATTTTCTCCCAGAAAACAGAAGCTGGAAGAGATGAAAGGGGTCACTATCTTCTGGCCCCTGCATTAGTATGGTGGAAACTCACATGGCCCCTGCTCTTTCAACCTCTAGCCTGGTGTTCTTTCCACTACACCAGTTAGACTCCCCAAAATAAAAGGCTTTCTGGATGCCAAGGGTTATTATCCATGATATCATCCCTTTATCCTGGGAAATGGAGCATATAATTGTGTTTTATTGATTCACTTCACGGATCAAGAGCATCTCCCCATTACTTTTAAATAAAAATGAGCCTCTCATTTGGGTCTTCTCAAGGAAATCCCAATCTCTATTCTGAAGAGTCTTCCCTAAAAGATGGCCCTGATCAGGAAGACATTTTTTTTTCTATTTGCTATGTTCTTCATTTTGGTTCAACTGTCATCAGGTAAGTAAAAATGGATGGGATTTTGATTGGGCAGATTATAAAGCCTGTTGATTCTTCCATGTTTGACCTTAATGGTCAAGCTCTCATGGCACCTGTCATGGGAATTTCTTAGACCTACAGTGACATTTACTAAGAGCAAACAGCATAGAGTGTATTTTTTTTTGTAATTTGTTTTTGCTGGTTACCTGGAATGCTGGCCTTGAGAAACAGAATAAAGATTGCAACTCTGTGATCTACTGTCTCCTGTTATGCTATGTCACATGTGAAGTTGGGAGTGTTTTATACAGTGTTAATTCCTGTGTTGATTTTAATTTTCAAAATGTATTTTGTTTTGAATTTAGGGTGCCAGGCAGGACTTGATTTTTCCCAACCATTTCCATCAGGTAAGTTAAATCTCTTGTATATAATTATTTTTTCTCTTAGGAACTCTGCCGCTGTTAGCTCTCTCTGATGTCTGGAGGCAAAGAGGGGACAGAGATAGTGGCAGAAATAGAATTGTCTGAAAAATCAGTTCACTAACTTATCTTCTTCTCTTTCTCTTGTTCCAAGTATAATATTTGGATATTTTTGATTTCACAGAAAAATATCTTTGTGACTGGACTGTAATTTGGCCATAGAGATTTGGACTCAGTGGCTTTTCCCATTAGCTGTTGGTGCTCACTAAACCAAGTTCTTAGATTTATTCTTGTACCAGCCAATTAGCACTGCTCTGTGAACATGCCTGCCCATCTCTTGAAAGCTCTGCTGCTAAGTCTGGTAATAATATATGTCACAAATGCATGAGGTTAGTTGAAGGAAGCTCAAATTAAAGAGAGAGGTTGCCTCAATGAAAACTCAGCACCATTGCAGAAAAGCTATTCATAACGAATAGCCCCCAGATCTTTTCTTTTTCTTTGAAGTCATATTATACAGAAAGAAAGGATATTGTAAACAAAACTAAAAGAAATATTGTAGACAAAGTTGAAATGGTTTTAGACAGAATTTCAAAGTGAGAAATATTAAGGTTGCTACTAGTCCTTGAGTGTTTGCTCTGTACCAGGCATCCTGCTAAAAACTTTACATGGACTTTGTCATGTAATCCTCAAAACAGTCCTATGTGGTAGGTATTATTATCATGAAAATATTTACATATAATATTCCATTTGATCCCTAAACTGATTTAAAAATGCAGTCAGGTGCTTCTAGAATGGCCACTGGACAAATGAGAATATGGACCTTAACCTGCCGGTTACTAGGCCCAAACTAGAGTTGATCTTCAAGGATCTTTAAAAAACCACAATATACCCCTCCCATTTTTTGTCCAGTAAACTTCACAGTCATATCAGGTATGTATTTTTATAGTTCTGTAATATGTATGTCTCTTTGTCTGTCTGTGGTTTACTTTTGATCCCTGCAAGATTATAAACACTTGGAGAGTAGGAATTGCGATGATCTGTTGCTTAAAAATTAACTCTCCCCAACTCCCTACTGCAAAAAGCAGAAACTATTTTTGAAAAATCTGGGCTGATTCTTGAAAATATTCTTTGCAATCATACGT
Organism: Pan paniscus; assembly: GCF_029289425.2. NCBI lineage: Eukaryota > Metazoa > Chordata > Mammalia > Primates > Hominidae > Pan > Pan paniscus. Next base: position 22,716,930 of record NC_073256.2, read on the forward strand.
ACGAACTGTCCCTTTTTTTTTTTTGGTGGTCTTTGACATGTTCCCCATTTCTAGACATTTCCTGGAAAGCTCCCTCAGCAGCTCTTTCTTGGCACAGGTGAGTTTGCTGTCTGTGAGTCGTGCAAGCTTGGTCGGGGAAAATGCAGGAAGGAGTGCTTGGAGAATGAGAAGCCCGATGGAAATTGCAGGCTGAACTTTCTCTGCTGCAGACAGAGGATCTGACAAACCAGACCAGCACACTTCTGGCCTTAGAAGCAGACCTGGATATTCAAAGAAGTTCAAGAGAAGTTATGTGGCTTATCCAAATCACACAGTGAGTGAGTCTCAGAATCATTCTCATTTCTTTCTCCCTTTGTTTCGTTTTATTGCTTATTTTTTAAAGATGACTTTTTTTTCTTTTTTTTTTTGAGAAGGAGTCTCACTCTGTCGCCCAGGCTGGAGTGCAGTGGCTCGATCTTGGCTCACTGCAACCTCCACCTCCCGGGTTCAAGCAATTCTCCTGCTTCAGCCTCCCAAGTAGCTGGGACTACAGGCGCACACCGCCATGCCTGGCTAATTTTTGTATTTTTACTAGAGATGAGGTTTCACCATGTTGGCAAGGCTGGTCTCGATCTCCTGACCTCAGGTGATCTGCTCACCTTGGCCTCCAAAAGTGCTAGGATTATAGGCATGAGCCACCATGCTGGGCGAGATGACCTTTAAAAAACATCAAGACATGAGTGTGTACCTAGTATCTGCTCAATCAGATACCACTACTATGTATATGTAGAGTACCTTACAATTTATGAAGTATTTTCCATACTTCTCTCATATGACTCATGATTACCTTATGAGGTAGGTTTTATTACTCCTATTTACATTTGAAAATATTGAGGCTCAAGAGGCTGTTAATTCTTCAGAGCCATAGCTAGGATCCAGTAACTGCTATGCACATTGCTGTCATGTTTTACGTATCCATCTATATGTACTAACTATGTTAATGGAATAATAATTCTATCAAATATAATACATTATTTTTATATTCACATTATTTCTTGGTTTGTCTAAATATTATCATTCATTGATTCTAGTACTTATGGTGTATTTACCTGTGAAAGAAAATGATTAGAGATTAACTTAAAATGTTCAACACAGAATGTGCATAAATGGTTGACTGTCTAATTTTGCCTTGTGAAATAAAATCCAGCTTCACAAAATAAAGGCCAAAATTACCAGCCCTATGACCAGTGACTTGAACTTGGTTACTTAGTTTTAATGTATGAGATTAAACAATGTTTTGTTTAATATTTGGGCCTATTATTTGTCTCTTTGTGCTCAAATCTGTTCCTTGTTTTTTTCTGCTTTGCTGAGTAAAATGGGAACTATTAGTTGCAAACTACATTTTCCAGGCTTCCTGACTTCTGGCTAGTTTTGGTCAACGTGTTTCCTACGAGAATGGGAGATTGAAGAAGGAAGGACAATGTGAATTTCTCCCCGACTCCCTCTCTTTTCCAGCAGTGGCTTTTCCTGCTCAGCAAGGCCGCTGCTTTTCTGTCTTCTGCACTCACCTGGCAGTCCCACCGCAAGTTTAGCTTCTGCCAGCCAGTGCTGCTCCCAGGCTCAGGCTCACACAAATCCTTCCATTTTTCCTCAAACCTTAGGGCAGTAGGAGATTTCTGCTGTGACTATCAGTAGGGTTGCCTCATTGCTCCCGCTTTGCATTGTCATCTTTTCCAACACTTTATCTGTACATATTAAATTCTTTCTATGGAACTATCCATTGGGGGAACCCTTTTAATGCTTGATTGGTTCAATTTTTAGATTCACTGTATTTACATATGATCCACTGTTTTCCAAAAGAGATTTGAAACACAGCCCTCAAGAAACCTAGAGTGTTTCCCTCATTTATACAGGAATTACCCCAGGGAAGTGGGAAGTGGGGTATTTGGTCTTAAGAGTCCAGTTCACAGTAATTTTCTGCTGGCAGATGGTCTTCCTCCCCAGGTCTCCACAGTGCAAATGCAGCTGCTAGCTTACAGAACACCATGAAACTGGAATACTACTTACTCATTCCAAATACTGCATTGCTTTATCTTAAAAAAATGCTCTGGAACCTAGTTGAAGTTTCTTTTAATGAAAGATTCTTGTGAGTGTCTCAGAGTCATACAAAGTGGTAGACCAGTAGCTGTGCCCTGATATTACCTCACTAATGACCTCATGTAGCATCCAGATGGCAGCTGCAGAGGACACCTCCCACAGGTGCTCACCTAGTCACAAATTGTTCCCTTTCATGGCAGGCCAAGTCTCACTAACGCAAGACTCCATAACAACTGCTTTAGTATCCACTGAGGGGTTAAGTTAAATATTAAAAGCTTAAAAAGCCAGTGCCCTGATATAAAGGCTGGAATGTAACAAAAGCCCACTAAGAGTTTTGCTTAGGCCTTTCCTGGGCCTTAAAGCATGACAAACTAATGAAGGAGTTCTTAACAGGACCCGTTTAGGATTAAACAAGTTTACAGGAGGTCTGAAGGAACTCCCCAAATATCAGTGATTTAGCAGGCGACAAGGTAAGGGTAATAACCCCAGCACCTGGACCCATTTAGATTAAGTACATTTACTGAGGCTCCAGAGGAAGGTCTTCGGGACTCAGACCTTAGTTATAGATTAAAAGAAGTTAATAACTTATGTCTTTATATGAATGCACACTTACACATAAACATATAGCTTGGAAGGTATATAAGCTCTGGAAAACTTTGTAATTTTAAGTTGGTCTGGCGATAATTTCCAGGACTTCTCCCTATAACTGGTTGCAGAAATAAAAACTCTCTTCCTCCCGAGTTTATTTGCATCTTGTTATTGGGCTGTGAGAAATAGCAGCCCAACTCTCAGTTTGGTCCAGGAACACTTTTTCTTTACACTTTAGATTCATGGAAACAAAGAGACTGAAAGTAAAAGGATGGAAAGAGATTTGCCATACAAACAATAACCAAAGGAGAGCTGTAGTGGCTATACCAACAGTGCACAAAACAAACTTTAAGACAAAATCGGTACTAAAGATGAAGAAGGGCATTTTGTAATGTTAGCAAGTTAATCTATCACGATAATATAACAAGTATAAACACATGCACCTAACAACAGAGTGCCAAAATACCTGAAGGGAAAATTGACAGAATTGAAGGGAGAAATAGAGAAGTCAACAGTAATAGCAGGAGACTTTAATATACCACTTTTAATAATAGACAAAACAACTAGAAAAAAGATTAGCAAGGAAATACAAGATTTGAATAGCACTGTAAAACAATGACCTCAAAGCCATCTGTGGAACACTGCACCAATTACAGCAAAATACACATTCTTCTTCTGTTCACATGAAATATTCTTTAGAATAGACTGTATGTTAGATTAAAATACAAGCTCCTCAATACATTTAAAAGGATAGGAATCATACAAAGTATGTTCTCTGAACAAAATGGGATAATAGAAAGAAATTTGGGAAAGTCACAACTATGTGGAAATTAAACAGCATAAATGTGAATAAATGATGGGTCAAAGCAGAAAACATAAGGGAATGTAGAAAATACTTTAAAGAGAACCCCCAAACACTTTAAAATATACAACACAACAGCAACTTACCAAAACTGTGAGATGCAGCTAAAACAATGCTTAAAGGAAAATGTATGGTTGTAAATGCCTATATTTACAAAGAAGATAGATTTAAAATCAGTAAATTATCTTCCATCTCAAGAAAATTAAGGAAGAGCCAGCTAAACCCAAAGCAAGCAGAAGGAAGAAAATAATAAATATTAGCACGGAAATAAATGAAATAGAGACTAAGAAAACAATAGAATAAATCAACACAACAAAAATTTATTTTTTGAAATGATCAACAAAATTGGCAAGCCTCTAACTAGACTGACTAAGAAAAAAAGAGAATACTCATATTACTAAAATCATGAGTGAAAGAGAAATTTTACAAAAGATCTTACGAAAGTATTTTTTAATATTATTAAGGAATACTATAAACAATTTTATGGCAACAATTTTGATAACCTAGATGAATAAATGCCTAGAAATGCATACATATCAAACCTAATTCAAGAAGAAATAGAAAGTCTACAATGGACCTATAACAAATAAAGTGCATGAATTGATAATAATAACACTAACAAAAATCCCACATAGTAAAACCCAGGGCCAAATGGCTCCACTGGAACATTGTAAAGATGTTACTCTATTTTATTTTGCCTCGATTTTTTTTTTCAGACAGGGTCTCACTCTGAAGCTCAGGCTGCAGTGCAGTGGTATGATCTCGGCTCACCCCATCCTCTGCCTCCGGGGCTCAAATGATCCTCCCACCTCAGCCTCCTGAGTGGCTGGGACCACAGGTGCCTGCCACCATGTCCAGTTAATTTTCGTATGTTTTGTGGAGATAGGGGTCTCATTATGTTGCCCAGGCTAGTCTCGAACTAAACTCCTGGCTCAGGTGATCTGCCCACCTTGGCCTCCCAAAGTGCTGGGATTACAGGCGTGAACCACCACACCTGTCCTGGCTTGCATATTTTTTGATGAGAAGTTTGCTGCAGTTATTCTGTCATCTTTCTAAAGGCAGGAGGCATGTATGCCTTCTCTGTTGACAAAGGTAGAGGATGTTCTTTGTTTTTGTTTTTTAATGTGCTCCCTTCTCCTAGTTCTCCTAGCTTTAATATTTTGTTTTGCATTTTTTTAGATTGTTCATTCACCAGTGCCATACAAACAACTGTTGTTCTTCCCTCAGTTTCTTAATTAAGAAATTAAGACTTTCTTTTCCATAAAAGAGAAAGATTCTTGCAAGCTTTCGTTCTTTCTCACAGTTGCTACTGTTCCCCTCGGCCAACTTACATCATGAAATACTCTAATCTTTTTTGTAAGCACCTACTGAGTCTATGGAGAAGACATTAGAAGTTGGTGTGAACTTCTCTTTTGTCTGTGACCCCAGATATTTATATTGTTTCTCTAGTTTATGCTTGCTCTTAGCAATTCTCTACAGACTTTACCTGAAATCTTTTAAATCATATTCTGGGGGTAATCTGCTTCAGGTAAGCAAGCACTCATGGTCTTTATTTTTTGGAGGTTCCTGTCTTTTCTTATATTTCTAGGTAGGTGGCTGATTTGTGACCTTAGCTTTCCAATGAGTTCAAGAAACTGAATATTTGCAGTCTGCCGTGTGTTTTCCTGTGTATTTGTTTCATGTGGGATGATCTTCTTTACGTTTTTCTATATCTTAAGCAGAAGCCATTCTTCATTTAATAACACACTTACTTTCTTTAAGAGATACAGAAATACTTATATTTTCTGCTAATTCTTGTGCCAATTTTGGTAAGTTAAATTTTTGAGAGATTTTTTTATTTTATGTAAGTTGTGAAGTGTTTTGGCATATACCTGTTGACAACATTTTTATATTAGTTTAATGTTTCTTGGATCTGTAGTGATAACTTCTTTTTCACTTATTCTGCATACTTGGGCTTACATTGTTCCCTTTTCTAAGGTTCTTAGAGCATAATTTTAAGTCATAGATTTAAACATTTCTTCTTTTCTACAATAAGTATTTGGATACAAATTTCTTTCGAAGTCATAGTTTTGTTGTGCTCCACAAAATTCGATATATAGAAATGCTTTCCAATTATTCTCATTATTTATTCTTTGATACAAACACAATCTAGAATTATGTTGCTTTATTTCCACATATTTGAAAATATCCTAAATAGCTTATTTTATAGATTTCCAATTTAATCCCCTTGTGGTGAGAAATATACTCTGAAGAATTTAAATGTGTGTAAACACATCAATATTTGTTTTATGGCCTAGCATATGGTTCATTTTTATGAATGTATCATATGTACTTGAAAAAATGTGTATTTTGCAGTTGTCTTATGATGTGTTCTATAAATATCAATGCAGTCAGTGGAATGGTGGTATTGTTCAGATCATGCATGACTTTGCTAATTTTTCCCTGTGTTCTATCAGTTGCTGAGAGAGTGGTGTAAAAATTTTCTACTATGAATATAGAAGTGTCTATTTCTCCCTTTAATTAAATCAAATAATATAAAAACATGTTAATGGTTTTTATGTATTTTCAATGGATTAACCCTTTTCTCCTTAAGCAACAGCACTCCACGCAATATAGTGAGACCCTGTCAAAAAAAAAAAAAAAAAGAAAAAGAAAGAAAACCTGCACACGTACTCCTGAACTTAAAATTAAAGGTTTTTGTGTGTTTGTTTTAATTATTATTTTAAGAATAGATTTTATGTAAAATCATGTACTAGGAAAAGCGTGGTGGCTATATATCTTATAGACATGGTAATACTTGAGATAAGACTTGAAGGAAAAATGAGAGAAGTCTAAGCAGAGACACAGAATAGAATATTCCAGGCAGAAAGGCAGGGTTCTCTGCGTTTGTTTCCCACAAATGTGGTTTAGTTAAAATCTGATCCATCAGCCCACACATTAATCAATGGAGCATGGAAAATAGTATGTTCCCAATGAACATTACAAATCGAGGATGACTTCCAGTCCCTTCAGAGCAGTAGAACATATTTTAATCAATGCCCCTTGATAAAAGAGCTTGATTCCAGCTACTGCACTTCCTTCATCAGCTCTCCACTGATGCCTGGAGCCATGAAAATATTTTTCTTTATTTTTGCTGCTCTCATTCTTCTTGCTCAAATTTTCCAAGGTAAGAGGGAAATTCTTCTAGAAGTAGAGATGGCAGTCTGCTCAGGATCTGTCTTTTGAGATGAAAGCTCAACTTTTACAAAGTTGAAGGTTCCAAGGCAAACCAGTCACTGAAAATCTTTTCCTGAGCTCAGACACAAAACAATGGGACCACATTGACCGGGACCATCTCCATCCATAATAGTTTCTAGTCAACTTCCCTAACAGCTCTGCCAAGGAATTCAGACTTCTTTGTACTTTTAGATCTCTTTCCTCCTTTTGTAATCTGCAACGCAGGTTCAGCACATTCTTTTTTTTTTTTTTTTTTTTTTGAGACGGAGTCTCGCTCTGTCGCCCAGGCTGGAGTGCAGTGGTGCGATCTCGGCTCACTGCAAGCTCCGCCTCCCAGGTTCATGCAATTCTTCTGCCTCAGCCTCCCGAGTAGCTGGGACTACACGCACCCGCCACCACGCCCGGCTAATTTTTTTGTAGTTTTAGTAGAGACGGGGTTTCACCATGTTAGCCAGGATGGTCTTGATGTCCTGACTTCATGATCCGCCCTCCTCGGCCTCCCAGAGCCCTGGGATTACAGGCATGAGCCACCGCGCCTGGCCAGCATATTCTAAAGTGATTTCTTTAAAATGAAAAAAAAAAAAAGAAAGAAAGAAAGAAAAGATTATCCAAGGAAATGCCAAACATATTTGTTAAGTTAGGGAAGTACAGCCTTTGTAATCTAAATTAAACTAAAGTTATGTTACTAGATTCTTAGACAGCTAATTTTTTTTCATGTCTGAGTCGTCGGTCCAAATCTCTTATCCATACATTATTTTAGACTTTTTGGCTTTCACACACTGGTTGAAAATTATGCCATTAAAACCACTAAACTAACATCTTGCTTACTATTCTCTTAAGTCTTTGCGTCTTTGAGATTCTCTTTGCTTCATACAACCACGACTCTGTTCCTAAGAAATGTTTATGTCCATACCTCCTCAACTATCCTTCGTTCCTTCTGTTGTGAAGCTTTTCCTATTAGAGGTTCTCCATGCATCATGAAGCCCCCTGTCTGTTCCTTCATGGCTCCTGAATTTCTACTTTCCTTTATTACACATTCTGTCCTCAGTAGTCCTGGAAAACCAATAGATATTGAATGTGTGCTAACCAATTGTAAGAAATTGTTCTGTCCACTATGATAAAGGTAGGTAAAACGAAGAGGTAAAAATATAAAGCATGGACATTGACCTTAATTTGCTTGAAGTTATTAGTCTATTCCTTCTGTGTTGTTCGAAAATAGGTTGCTTGTAGTGGTAAATAAGCTTTCAATACATTTAACATGTATAAGTAAGTATATCAATGAGACAGGAAAATTCACAAATAACTTTAATATGAAACAGTTTTCACAAGTGCCATAAAAGATGCAAAGTATAAAGAGAAGTCATAGATGTGGAAACTTGGTTCTAACTAGGAAATGCAGAAAGGCTTCCTGGGAAGTAGTATTTGTTTTGCACATTTGGAAATAGGCAAGACTAGAACTAAAGAACAGAGCCAGGGAACAATGTCCCCATGAAAGTTTCAGTGACTCCATGAAAGTCTCAGTTGTAAAATCAGTTCCCGATTTTCTGCCCTCAGCATCTTTTTGTAGATGTCAGACAATGCTCCAGAATAGATAAACTCATTTAAAATTGTCTTCTCCATCCACTTTAATCAGTACTCCAATTTATTCAGATCAGTCTATAGATGTGGATGCCTAATAGCTCCCTGTCCACAAAACTCATCTCAGATGTATTTGAATTACAATAATAAGCATAGTTTGGGCACAGATTAGAACCACCACCATCACCATAATCACATAGAATCTCAGAGTTAGAAGTGAATTTAATGATCAATATAAAAGGTAATAAACATAGGTTATTAGGCCAAACTATATGAGTTTGGATCTCAGTGCTAATCTTTATAAGCTGTATGCACCCTGTGTTTTACTTTCCATTCTATAAATGATAATAATAATAGCATTGTTTTGAAGATGAATAAACTTGTTATATTAATTAGAAACTAACTTGTTATAATAAAGAATCTTAATGATAGAATGACTGAAGAAAGACAAAACCTTATTTTTCTTTCATGTAAAAGTCCAAAAATAGCTAAGTTGACTAGGTGAGGGTAGAGGGTTCTTTTTCACCAAGTTATGTTGTGATTTGGGCTGAAGGTCAACCCTGCCATCCTAAACAGTTGACCATTTTATTTGGTTCCAAGGATATTCTAACAGGCAGGGTTAGAAAGTATAGAACCTGATTAAGATTACATGGAAGCAGCTCACATCATTCCACTCCTTTTTCATTTTTCCAAATTTGTTCATGTGGACATATAGAAATAGGAAGCTAGGAGCTGATGTGATTACCTAAGTATTCATGTGTCCAGCTAAACCCAGAGGTTCTATGACTAAAAGTCTGAAGGTAAAAATGACTGCTTTGGGACAGTTTAACAATCTCTCTGTATAACTGCTTGAGCAGTGGCAGGCACATACTCTATGCTATGTTAGAGTTTACCATTGTTGGTCATTTGTTCTTCTACTTATTTTTTTGTTCTCTGCCCTAATTCAGTATTGAACACCCTATACACGTATATATATATATATGTGTGTGTGTGTGTGTGTGTGCGCGTGTGTGTGTCTCAATTGATTGTCCAGATGCCTGATAAATTTAAGTGATCTGTAGTTCACAGTATCCCAAGTTCAACTTTGGACTATTCAAAACTTTCTCCTTAATTTGAGCAGAAATCTAAGTCCCTGCAATTTCTTTCCATTAGTCTTTGCCTTAACTTGGCACTAACAAAATATATTCCACATGATAATATTTCAGATATATGGCAGCTAATATATACTGTTTCTCCCCCAAAGTTGTTATTTCCAGGAATAAACATTACTCCTTTTGAGAAGAACTGCTACTTCTTCCACTATTTTTTCCTAAGAGTGTATCTTACCAATTAAAAAAGATTCCTGTTTTGACATATTTTTTCCTCTTCAACCTAATCTCTGTTATGAATGAATACACATTGCCTATGTCTCTCTAAATTTGCTTGCCAGAGCTAAATACACGATTCCATTGGTGTTCTTTGCACAGTAAATTGAGAAGGACTAGCATCATGTTGTTTATCTTTCTACCTAAAACTGTGAGACTCCGACATCATATGCCAGGGCATATGATCTACTATTGGCCTGCCTATAATGTAACAGAACAATCTTTAACTTTTGCTATAAATCAGAGACTATTTGGATACAGGGGAAAAAAAATCTGTTGGTAAGGATCGTTCATTGGAATTAGAAAGTATTTTGTCATCTTCCTTGGAAGAAACATTCTGTTTCTGTACAAGCTAGATATGATTTTGACATATGAAAATCTTTTCTGTTTTTTTCCAATTGGCTATTTAATAAGGACATTGATTATATTGTACCAGGGGTCTGAGCTCAGACATGACTGTTCAGATAACATCTGATTTTTCTAATTTCTAGGTTTATAGTCTGTGTCTCTAGGAGTTATGGTAATGAGGAAGTCTGAATTTGGCCTGGGCGATGTAATTTTATCTTACAGTTACTAATTACTAGATAACTGAAGACAAATTGCTTTCTTTACTTAGCCAGGACAGCAATTCATAGAGCACTAATTAGTAAGAGAATGGAAGGTCACTGTGAAGCCGAATGTCTTACCTTTGAAGTAAAGACTGGGGGCTGTAGAGCTGAATTAGCACCATTTTGCTGCAAAAACAGAAAGAAACATTAAAAACTAAGCACCAGCTGCAAGAAACAAAGAGGTGAAGATTCTCTGGCTGCTATATCAGTGGGATAAATCTCTCTGGACCATCTCTCTTTGATCTGCAAAGTTTGGATTATCTGAAGCCATGTCTGTCCAGTTCCCAGTGCTACAAGGAGATACCCTTCCTAGGCTGTGAACTTCTTCCAGGCAGACACTATATCTTGTTGACCTTTGCACTCTCAGTTCCTGACACACGGCCTATTAATGATTTCTTTTACTTTATATAAAAGTGAGCCATTGAATACACAGATAAAAGAGATGGAATGGAATGGTTGGACTGGCACTCAGGTGAATTGAGTTCTAAAGTTATAGCTCTGGCTTTAAACAGATGTAGGACATTGGGCCCTCTGTGCCAAGATTCTGGTATCTATAATGTGAGCAGATTGAACCTCTCAGTAAACGGAATACCTGCTAGATGCTCATTGTGGCTGCTTCAGCAGTATCACTGTCATGTACTCCTTTCTCTCTTTTATAGGTAGGAACTGTTTAGATTCTTGTTCATTTACCTGTTCGATCTAAAACATCAAGTTTTAGAATGAAATGCACCCATATCAAAATTCAAGTTGGCTGTAGCTTGAGCAACATCTTCATTCTGGCCATTTGCAGTGAGAATTGATCAAATCATGGGTTTCTGAAGCAGTAAGTTCCCCAAAGGTCATCGAATTCAGTGCCCTTATTACAAATGAGGAGAGTGAGACTGAAGAAGATTATACAGTTACTGACTTAGTCACATTTATATTCCAACTTCGGGCTTTCTGGACTTGTCTGCTTAGCATGTCCACAAAATAGGATGCTGGAAGATAATAGAACAACAAAAGGCAGTCCTAAAGATGGAATGTTTCTCAGCGGGTTCAGGTGAACAGTTAAATGGAGGAAGAAATTGAAACAAACTGAAAAAAAAAAAAAAAAAACCATAGAAAGAAAAAAAGACACTTTCTAAGAATCTCTTTTGTAATCCTGCAAACCCTGCCCTTTCAGAGCATAACAATGGCAACCTGAGGCTTGCCTTTTCCCTAATTTGCCAAAATTTGGAGTCCCAGCTTTCTAGCAGAAGAAAGCATATATCACAGACCATTTCATCGTAGAAGATTTATAGTACACCATCCCAGAACAGAAGAAGTAAAATCCCTCTGCGCTGCTCTAGAAAATGTCCTTCTCTATTCAGTTAAGCTGGCTTCCTGTAGAGATGTAAATAAAGGAGAAAAAAAAATCTGGAACAAGACAATGTGTAAAATGTTTTAAAATAAAAAATAAAATGTGTTTTTGAAAGATCTTCTGGTATTGCCACTTGTCTTCATGGTGCTAATTTTCTTATTCTGAAAACTATGCTGGAGGAAAATATGTAAAGTTATCTGTTTCAATCAGAGGAGTTTTCTGTTCTGCATTTTCCCTAGAAATTCCTTAAACATTGTCTCAGATAAAACTAACTGCCTTTGAGAATCTAAGTGTGTTTAGACTTTCTCGTTTCTTCATTTTTAATATTTCCTCTTCTTTCTCTGTCAGTCAAATGACTTGAAATATAGCATACATTTCCTGTCTCCAGTGTTTTTATACCCTATTTCCTTCTCAACCTATAGAAATCTCTTAAAGCCAGGCATGGAGGCTCATGCCTGCAATTTCAGCACTTTGGGAGGCCAAGACAGGAGGATCCTTTGAGCCCAGGAGTTCGAGACCAGCCTGGGCAACATAGGGAGACCCCATCTCTACAAAAATTTAAAAATTTAGGCTGGGCACAGTGGCTCACGCCTGTAATCCCAGCACTTTGGGGGGCCGAGGTGGGCAAATCACAAGGTCAGGAGTTTGAGACCAGCTTGACCAACCTGGTGAAACCCCGTCTCTACTAAAAATACAAAAAGCAGCCAGGCGTGGTGGCATGCATCTGTAATCCCAGCTCCTTGGGAGTCTGAGACAGGGGAATCGCTTGAACCCGGGAGGCAGAGGTTGCAGTGAGCCAAGATCATGCCATTGCACTCCAGCCTGGGTGACAAGAGCAAGTCTATGTCTCAAAAAAAAAAAAAAGAAAAGAAAAGCCCGGTATAGTGGCTCACACCCATAGTCCCAATTGCTTGGGGGCTGAGCCCTGGAAGTTGAGGCTGCAGTGAGCCTGATCATGCCATTGCACTCCAGCCTGAGTGACAGGGGGAGACTCTGTCTCAAAAAAAAAAAAAAAGAGAACCTGTTTCAAAAGAAGAAGAAGGAGAAGAAGGAAGAAGAAGAAGAAGAAGAAGAAGAAGAAGAGGAAGAAGAAGAAGATTATTTTAGCTCTCATCATACTACTGGAATTTCTCTTTATAAAGGTACCAGGTACCTCCTTAGTCAGTTAATAGTAGTTTTTCTCTTAATAAATTACCAGGGCCAACTCCATTGACCTATGGCCAGTATTCATCCTTCAGGCCCTTTCTGAAACATTTTACAAGGTGATCTATCTCCTGCACCTTAATTTCTTTCTTTTCTGGCCATGGGAATGTTTGTCTGCTGGACATTTCTCTTTGTCTTCTCCACACATTCTCAGTCTTCTTTGCTGACTGTTCCTCATATTCTCTTGGCTAGGATTGCTTTCACCTATGTTTCATTCTCTTCTTATTATACGTGTTATCTCCAAACAATCTCCTCCATTCTCATGGTTCCCACTCTTTATGGACTAATGACGTGGTGTTACTTCTTTACTTTTATGATTTCTTTACTCTGCTCTGTGGTGCTGTGCTGGGACTCTGAAAACAGCATTTGTCATACTGCTTGGCCAGTTAGCTTCTTGTTAGCACCTTTAATGAAAGGTATTAGCAGGAGAGTGGAAAACAAGACAAAGAGTGAAGGCATCTGTTCCTATGCCGTTTTTGTCAGCCCCATTCCAATAGCAGCAGATGGTTGGCTCCAGGCTTCAGGCTTTATATTCTTTCCACTTTCTTAGCAGCCCCACAAATATGCCAGAAAAGGACCAGCAGCATCCTAGCTCTACCTCCTTGGTTGTAAGAGGACCGGCTGAGCTACAATCTGCTTTTCTATGCACCTTGTCTATCCAAGCACCTGTTGGACCATGTCTCCTCCTCAGAAGTCTGAACACTGGCTATCAAGTGCCTCTGCCTCATTTGCCTGCACATCAGTCATTGAACATTGCTCCCTTCCAATTTTAAGCATGACTTATGTGGTGTAACCCACTAGGAGACATGGGCGCCTGGTACTGTGTCTTCTCCTCATAGGTTCAAGCTCTAGCTGCATACAAGTAAGATAATTTTGAGCGCTAGCCCCTGAGAGTAACTTTACTCCTTTGTTCCTGTATGTTAAAAGGCGATATCTCTTTTGTATGGTTATCTCTGTGCCTTTTCAACCTTCCACTACTTATGTATCCAATTTAAGTTTACTGAGCTACTCTAAGCGGATTTCTGATAGGCACTTCAAAGGTAATGTCTTTATTGCAATTTATTGGTTTGCTTCCAAATCTGACCTTCATTTAATATTCTAAATCTTAGAAAATATTGCTATCGTTTACTTGACATTCAGGTTAAAAGTAGAGGTTTACTCAGGAATGCTTACTTTTCTGAATAAGTCACACAATTTACTCATGACATTAATCTGCATAAATTGCTTATTAATCCCTGTAAATCTTAATGCAATTATCTCCTTCCCTCTTTCTCCTCACTGATGTTGTTCTAGATCAGTGCCTTATTATCTTCAGCCTCTGCTCTTACTCTGTCATACTTGGTGTTAAGAAATTCATCCTCACTGCCAATTATCTAAAATTTACTTATAATTTGTGGATTGAACTTTGCATGAAGTAAAGGAATAGTTCTACTTTTTCATGATTTATGAGCACACACATGAGCATACACACACCCATGTGAATTGACAAACCATAAAAATTAGTCTAAGATTTATATTCAGATGTCTACGAATCCTTAGAACACTCAAATATTAGAACTAGAAGTAGCCTTAGAGATCACTTAAGTCCCTGCTTCCAGAACTATATTGGTTAATTATAGTCAGTGTAACTAGCCTAGAATACTTATAATTAGAGCTCTATGCCCCACTCTAACACTTTCAAATGGGGATCTCTTAAGAATTTAAATTTGTAAAATGACTTTTCCAATTAAGTCTCCTGCACAGTGACATTTGAGACCTGTTGATCACTGAACACAGAAGCATCTGAGATCCATTGATCTCTGTCCCACACCTCCAGTTAGTTGCAGAAATAGATTCAGGCTCAAATGCAGGATTGCTGCCTTCATGTCCAGTGGCATATCACTGTGTTGCACTTTTCCATTTGTAAAAGAGGTATGGAGAGGGCATGACCAAGTGGTTCACCTTGCTCAACCCCAGGAACAGAAGCTCAAACTTTATTGGGTAGACAGACACATGTACAGCAAATGAACATTCCATGTATTAAGTTCTACAGCCTGATCCGAGACCTGTGGGAGTTTAGAACATGTGCATTTAGACTAATTACGACTGGAGTCATTGGGGTCCAGAGAGGTTTCACAGACAAAATGTCTTGTGACCATTTAAACCAACTGGTTTATCAACTTAGCGTAAATCACTTTAACTGAAACTGAAGGAGTATTGCTGCTAAACTTCCTTTGTTGCCAATATATTTGTAGTTTATGTTCCCATTTGACAATTATTTCCATTCAAAACTGCTCACTTTCATTCTTCTGGGGAACTGAACCGAAAATGTTAAGGACTCTCTGTTCTCTTATGAAAGCCATTCTGCTCATATGGTGCACTTCTGTCCCTGATTGTCTATATCGAGGTATAGAAAGGTCCTTTTTATCCAAACAAAGACATTTCACTGGCCCAGGTGAGCTGCTGACCAAAATGAAGCCACCTATCTTCTGTCTGTATGGACACCTTCACCTGTGAGGACTATTATCATTCTCATTTGCCACTTAATTTTTTTCCCATTTCACTTTTTTTTTTTTTTTCGAAACAAGTCTCACTAGGTGGCAAAACAATCTGTGGAAGCCTTGACAAGTTTAATGAAACTGAGACCTTGAGGGAATCCCCTGGGCAAAATCTCCACTATCTATATGTGGAGAAGGGGCTGTATGAGAAACCAGGAAAACTGATGACAGAGAGAACTGTAGTCTTCTAACCCGTGCACAAGCCCTTCCGGCTGTGTGAACTGCAGAGCGGGCCAGGTAAAGGCTGACTTAGATGAACTGCAGTAAGAGGTGCTCCAGGTGTCTTGATCCACCTCTGCTTCATCACTGAAACTGAACAGGATCTGAGTAGTAGAAAATGGGGCACTTTCCTGATTTTTTTTTTTTTTTTTTTTTGAGACAGGATCTCATTCTGTTTCCAGTCTGGAGTGCAGTGGCACCATCATAGCTATGATTACAGGCACATGCCACCATGTCTGGCTAAATTTTTTTATTTTAGTAGAGATGAGGGGTTACTCTATTGCTCAGGCTGATCTCAGACACCTGAGTTCAAGCAAGCCTCTTTAGTGATTTTAAGAAACTTACAAGGGAGAGCTATGACAAAGCTCTGTGGACCCAAGGCAAACAGTGTAACAGGGGCTGACTTATAAGGATCACCATCAATCTTAGCAACCTAACCCATTGTCCTTCAATACTGCTGCTCTTCTGGGCTTGTCTCTGTTCCTATGACTTTATTCCAATCCTTGGCTGTACCTCTTTTTTTTTTTTTTTTTTTGTCAACCCCCGGTCTTTTCAAATAGAACTTACAGAGATCAAAACTCTCACTCTGAAACTGAGTGTACTCCTTCACATTCAAGGTAGGAACAAGAACTACAGGTATAAAGTCTTCTGCATGGACAGGCTTTGAAGCAGCTCTGAATCAGACTCCCTACCTTTGTCCAAGGAGATGCATGTGCATTAGGATCAGATCCCCTCTGAGGAGGTAGGGCTGGTTATGCCCAGGAAGTGATATGGACACATGTTGCCTTATATACACTGCATTGCATTTTAGATGGACCATCTTCTCGTCAGGACTTCTTAGTGACCCAATCAAACAGCCTTCCTACAACCATTGTGCTTTGGTAGGGTTGTAGTTTCTTCTGGAAAAGCTAAGGAAATTTTCTAAGGTAGGACAGGAAAATCTTGTTTTAGATAGTAATAATAAATCATAATTTTAAAAATTATGCTTCAATGCATTGTCATTTTTTTCACTTCTCAGCATTTTTTTTTTTTTTTTTTTCTTGAGTCTTGCTCTGTCACCCAGGCTGGAGTGCAGTGGTGCGATCTCGGCTCACTGCAAGCTCCGCCTTCCGTCTCACGCCATTCTCCTGCCTCAGCCTCCTGAGTAGCTGGGACTACAGGCACCCGCCACTACGCCCGGCTAATTTTTTGTACTTTTAGTACAGACGGGGTTTCACAGCGTTAGCCAGAATGGTCTCGATCTCCTGACCTCGTGATCCACCCGCCTCGGCCTCCCAAAGTGCTGGGATTACAGGAGTGAGCCACCGCACCCAGCCCACTCCTCAGCTTTTATCAGATCCATTTTCTAGGCAAGGAATCAGAGACTCAGAGACACAGTGAGCAGACCTTAATTTACCCAGACTTTCATTTAGTGGGTTAGTTTCTCGTAAGGGGCTTCCAAATGTAGACAATGTGTGTCCCATGCAGACTCAAGAGGAATCAATTCAGTCTATTTGAAGACACCCCAAACTCATATTTTGTAGAAACCAAAAAACAAAATATTTGGTAGAGAAGGTCGAAGTGTCTGAACGGTACATACAGGCAGAGCTACATTACTTGGCTCCTATGTGAAGAGAGAGGGAGCTGCAGAAAAACTAAATGGGAAGGCTCAGATGTATGAATTTCTTCAACTGAAATTGCATACAATCCTGGCTCCTTAATCTGTGTCCACTTCCCAGCAGTTATGGGAGGTATGAGCTCAGCTCAGGGGAAACAAACTTAGCTCTGGAAATCTGGAGAAGCAGTGAGCAGGGCTGATCCCCCAAGTACCCTGATGAATCCCAGTGTTCTTTCTGTTCAATTACCTAAGGGAAGCTATTCAAATTTTAAGTCCGTTTTGAATCAAAATATTGATATATTGTTTTAAAAAAACTTAAAATTTAAAGAAACTGGTATTAGTTATGGGAAAACCCGAAGGGTACCCTCATTTGGAAATAATCTTTGAGAAATCTTTGCAGTGTGAACAGTTGGGATTTGGTCTTTCCAAAATCCAGCTAGCATGCACTTAAGAAAAAGGAAAATCAGAAAATGTAGAAAATGAAATGCTAACTTACATATTTCACTTTAACATTTATTAAGGATATTAATGAGGCTATTGAAAATTGAAAATGCAGTTTTGCTATTTTAAAAAATGTTCTTGTGTGAGAGTAGACATCCCTTGGTAAATGTCCATGGAAATATTGAACATTTAATTTTTCATTAGTTCTAAACAAAATCATGTATTTCCTAAAAGGTACACATTTTACATGCCTCAATATCCATAGTTGACACAAAATACTCTGAAACAGAAAACAAAACATTAAACTATCCCATATTTTAAATTAAAAATATTTTTTCAAATAGCTCTGAGAACACTGAAATATGTGAAATTACAATATATTCTAAAACGATTACCTAAGAAAATTAGGGGATGTCATCCACGTTTGTCTCAAAGGAATTCAGATTTATGATTCATCTTAAGAAATGTGAAAAGAACACATTAAATATAAAGATGGATAAAGGAATTTATTAATATACACAGTAACTTTTGTTCTTTTAAAGCAATGATTGGGGCCTCCTGGGCCCAGCTCAGGTCCTGGCCCAAGAAGTCCCTGGAACAGAGCCCTTGCTTTTGTCCCTGCCTCCCGGGTGAATGAGGAATAGAAAAGGAACATACATTCCTCATCCTTGGTGTGAATTTGCACGCTCCCCACCGGCCAACTGTGGCAATTCACACTGTAGTTCTGACAATAAATGGCCCGTTCTGACTGGGCTGGTGGGGGTCCTGGTCCAGCCACCTCCAGCCAGGGGTCCCTGGGTAGTGAAGGCGCCACGACCTGCTCCACTCAAGATGTGCAGCTCCACCCAAGATGTGCAGCTCCACCCACTCACGCTAGAGAGGAAGAAGAACTTCTGCCATAAACTTTTGTTGTTATTGTTTTGTTTGGTTTGGTTTGAGACAGGGTCTCGTTCTGTTGCTCCGCCTGGAGTGCAGTGGCCCCATCACGGCTCACTGCAGCCTCGACCTCCTGGGCTCAAGTGATTCTCATGCTTCAGCCTCTGGAGGAGCTGGGGCCACAGGCATCCACCACCACACCTGGCTAAGTTTTTGTATTTTTGTGGAAAACAAGGTCTTGCTCTGTTGCCCAGGCTGGTCTCAAACTCTGCCCACCTCAGCATCCCAAAGTGCTGGGATTCCAGGTGCGAGCCACCGCACCCAGCCTCCTAAACTGTTTTTAATTTGTCCAGAATGAACCGGGTCATCCACCACTGTAAGTGGTCTGACTACCCTGACCATAAAGTATCGGAAACATTCAACTTGCAGCTGGTGGAAGAAGCGTAGCTCCTCTGCACGTAAAACACTCGCGTTGTGGCAAACGCGGAGACCAAGGCTGCACTGGCCGGAAGTGGGGACAGATCCCGATACACCCTGGGGACAGAGCAGGGAAGCTCAGGCCTGGTCCACACTGGTTCTGCCCTCTTTCTGGCCCACTACCCCATCCTGAGACCGCAGGTTCCGGCGGACCCGGATGCAGATTTTCCGGATGAAAAGCCCCTTTCCTGGAGTGGACTTTGATATTTTCTGTTCACAACTCCGTGTCACCATCCTCCACTCCTACGTTCTGGCGTCTGGTGTCACTGCCGACGTCACAATCCCCGCACCTACGTGTCTCAGCCGCAGTAGCCCTACGTCGCTGTCAGACGCTGGGAGGTTGGTGCCCCGACATGCTTTTGTGTCTTTTGTCTTTTCACCCTCTCCCCTCCCCACCCAGTGCCCCGTCTAAGTCCCCACTCGGAAGTGGATTCTCACCCCTCGCGGCCCTTTGTGGGCAAAGCCAGGAGGAGGAAGGCCGCAACCTCCCGCTGGCTTCGGGATTTCTTAGACATCAGTAGTCTTCTAAGGCCCTCCACCCTGACCGCACCCCTCCTTCATCCTCGCGTCTCTTGGGACACTGCCCTGCTGCCCTCAGGCCTTTCCTTAGTCGCAGACTCAGGGAGGCCCCAGAACCCCCTCGGCTTGGACATCACCGGCCACAGTCCTGTGACGCCCTGTGATCTTCCGTCCCAGATCTCATTCCACTGGCTGTGCCTGTCAGGGTGTGCTTAGATTTTGGAGTCCCAGTGTAAGGCATACTCTTATTGGGAAGGGGGCTTCTTCATTCTCTTCTTGTGAATGTAGATGTGAAGCCAGGGGATAAGGAGAAAAAGAGAGGCCAAAAGAGAACCAGAGAGCCAGGGAGCTAGGGAGAGTGAGGTTGAAAAAGAAGGTAACATTGAGAATTGGGAAGCTGTCTCTGATGGATTTTGAAAAGCAGTGATAGTGAAAGAGTTCTAGAAGCTTTGTAGAAGGTGTTGAAAAAAATTGTGAAAGTTACGTGGGCAAGAAATAGTGGGATAGATGAGATAGACAAAGAGAGACAAAGGGAGCCCACAGCTCTCTCTATTATAAAACTTTTGGGATTTGCCCAAGATTTCATTCTACCATAGCGTCATTCGACCTGTCCCAGGCCAGGGCACACTATTCCATGTTCTGGATGTGCTGAGCTGATCATCTTCTTCAGGAAAAGTAAAAGATCAAGTCATATACTGTATAGATTTATAAGAAAATAAGATTAAGATTGAAATTTTCTGATACAAGTGAGTCTAGAGAACCTTTACCATGTATGGTTACTGGCGCCAAAGAAGCCTTAGTGATTCCTGGACAGAATCGCAGAATGTCAATGAAGGAGAGAGCAGGTATGTTAGTGTGTGTTTACCTTGGGTTGCCAGGAGGTTGCCATGTGACTATGTGTGACTGTGTGCATTTGTGTGTGTGTGGTGTGAATGTGTGATAAAGGGTCAAACTAGGGCAGAGAAAGCACCCTGGCCTGCCATGACATTGAACGTTATAAATTTAGAACACCTGCCGGAGACATGAGACCCACAGTGGAGGCCATAGGATCCTGCCAGCATGGGGGGTTTCTGGACCTGTCAGGGGGCTCATCTCAGGTTTCCTCCCACTGTCGATCTATGTTCCCTCTCTAAATGAAAGTCACCTCTTGTGCGGAGACAGGTAAACTGTGGGCATGATCTAAATTTCTTCCCTGTGCTCATTAGAAAATGAAACATTTCCCATCATCTCTCACTCCATTCACACTGTAACTGCACAGACACGGTGCTCAGATACCTGAAATAACAACGTCTTCCCTGAAAGTCCTCAGACCAAATTAGATGTCCCTTCTCAGGTGGATGGGCTCCTGAGAAAGCAAACTGTTTCCTGTGGTCACCATCCCTTATCACACACATTCACCGATAGGAAAAGCCATTAGAAAAGTTGAGGGTGGGAGATGAGCATTAGGACTTATGGGATGCAGGTAGGATTTGGAGCCCAACACAAGTGCACTTGACTGAGGAACACAGAAAGAATGTGTGCTGGATGATAAATGGAGTTTTGGGCTTGTGAGAATTAGACTCTGTGTGGAAGACTAACGGATCCCTTTCTGTCCTGCAGCTTGGCTACCACACAAATGAATCCACCCAAACGTCGCCAAGTGGAGCAGGGTACCAATATAGGTAAGGCAAATTTCCCTGATATTTCTTAAGATCTCCCTGCCTGGAGGTCAGTGTCATGTCTCACAATCTTATAAAAGGAGAAGGTGCTTTCTGCAGGATGAGTGGAAAGTCATGCTTGATTGATGGGGGCTGGTGTCCTGAGGCTGGCCTATGCTGGGTTGTGGATTTCTGAAGGTCATATTCTGAAATCCAAGAGACTCTTGCTGGAAGAGCCTTAACCTCCCTCATTGTGATCTCTCTGCAGGTGCAAAAACACCCTCAATTCCAGGAGCTCCACACTGAATTCAGGCCAGTCCCTGGAACCTCCCCAGGTAAGTTATTATGTCATTGCATGGCAAAGATTGCAAAACACCCTCAATTCCAGGAGCTCCACACCAGAATTCATGCCCGTCCCAGAAACCTCCCCAGATAAGTTCACATGTCCTTGCATGGCAAAGATTGGACAGTGCTGCACACTCTTCAGGCTCAAGAGACATCCAGTGGATGTACATTTAGGTGGGTCAGCATGAGAGTCAATTCTGGGAGGGAGTGTATTTTAAACTTGTAGAGGGTGAAGCTCCTGGCAACTCCCTCCACATCAGCATCATTTGCAGCCTTTTTGGAGAATACTGACGGCCATCTTTTCACGGGTGCAGCAGGATTCCAGCAATGAGGAGCTCATCATAGTCCTAGAACAAGGGACAGAAGTGAGGTTGAGCCTGGAAGAGGTCATCCTCATCTTGGCCCCAGAGACAGCGCTGCAGCTGACCGTGGAGAACACAGTCCTTGTGATTGTTCCTGGCATATCCTGAGGTCACAAGATGGCCTGCAGTCCCCTGTGCAGATCCAGTACATCATGCCTTCCGTTGATGACTTCAGCTTGGAGTGCCATGCTCAAGATGGAGACATCTCAGACATGAAAGGAGAGAATGTGCCTCTTTCACCTGCAGAAGAACGGGAGGCAGCACCCCTATATCACCAGCCCTTGATGATATCCCCAGCAAACCACAAAGCTGGGATCAGCCCTTTTCTTCTAGTAACCCCATTGTGCATTCCATGCTGTCTGGCAGCCTTCCCCCAACGCTACCCTCTACCACCCACATCTAGTCCCGTGGGACACCCTAGACCAGCCAACTCCAGTTTCAGCCTGCATGGTATGGAGCTACTGTGCACCTCCTCCCTCAGCCGTATGCCCCCTTCACCAACTCCTGGTCCCCAGATCTATCACAGGGTTCACCATAGGCCTCCCAGCAGGGCACAGAGATGTCTCTTTAGGAAGTGATTTAACCAAGAGTCACCCCCTGAATTGATAGGTCAGAGATTGTCCAAGTCCTTAGTCAGTGCATTCCCTGAAATGTGGAGAGAAAGTAATTCCAAGGACCGCTTGCTTCCCCTTTGCTGTTTCCCATCAACACCCACTGTCTTCAACAGCAGAGGGCTCCAGATGCTGCAGGGAGGGGGAGAACCGCAGGGAGTTCAAATAAAACATTCACATTTCACTTCACACACACTGTCCCTTAGACTTTCTCTTCCTATTTAAGCACATACATCCAACCACACTCAATCGAATCCCTGACTGCTCCATGTGAGAGTTCTGCTTCCAGCATGACGTGGTCTGAAAGTTCATCTGAAGACAGCTGCTCACTCCCGGGGGCTAATACTGCCCTTGCATGCTGATGTCCTTGTAGTCATTGGTCTGATGCCACAATAAATAATTCCTAAGGCTGATGCTCTATTTCTGCCCTGAGACTCTCCCCTTTTTCTCCAAGCTGTGCCCCATTCCTTGTCTTAGTCCAGGTTCCCTACACTCCCCAGGCCAATGCTTTTGAATAAATCTTGACGTCATTGAATGAAGTAGTGGTGACTGCTGTGTTTGCTTCCAACTGAGACACTCTCCTGCTCTCACTCATCACGTTTCCGTTCACATTTGCCTTTGTTTAGTTTTGTTTTCCATTGTTTGGGTTTATTATTCATGTACTTATGAAATAACTGCCACATTTCTGACAGTTTTTTTGGCCAATTTGGAGCTTTTCCTGTGCTCCTCCTTCCAAGTCCTGAGTGGGGTCACTGTTTGCACCTCTGGGCCCTGGGATTGGTCTGGCTTAGAAAATGGTTGAACAGAGCTTAGCTCTGTGTGTTGGGACGGGCACCTGCACTTGCTCACAGCTGCTTCCAGGCTCTCCCTGTCCTGCCTGGATGTCTCTGTGTCTCTGGAGTGTCTAGAAAGTCTAGAAGTTCTCTTGAGGTCCCAGCACCTCTTTGTTGGCCTGCATGTCCCAGCCTGTATGTCCATGGCCAGCTAGAGCTACCACTAGCTTTTCCTGGCCAACCTGGGAGCTCAGGCCTGAGTCCTGGAGGCAGGGGAGATGCAGGGATAATGTCCTGGCCTTCTGGAGCCCAACTCCAGTAGGTGGGGAGTGCTCATGACCCTGCGGGGAGTTCAGGGCGTTTGCCCTTGACTTGCCTGACCCTCTAAAACCTCACATGTCCCCTGGAGGTGGGTGCAGCTTCCTCCTACTCTGGCCTTGCTGGCCTGGGAAGGGCGTCCTTGGTCCCTTGAACCCTCACAGCATTTTCTCTTCTACTGAGGTTTCAGGAACTGCCTTTCCCCTCTGGGAAGGAGGACAGGGACTCTTTCAGGTTTGATTCTCCTCGGGGTTTTGGACGTTGGCTGAGGTGGGAACTGCCTTCATCCACATGAAAGGCCCAGCCACGGCATCCTCACCAGCCTGGGCCTCTGGGTAGGTTTTGAGTCTGGTCGCTGGAGAGGCCGCTTCTGTGAGGCCCAAGACAGCAGCCCCTGTGAAGGCCATTCTCCTCTGTGCCCTCAGGGTGTCAGGACCCGCCTGTGTCCAGGAAGTCCCCTCTGAGACTAGATTGTCCTTGGTGCAGCCCTCCCAGAGCCGTGCAGAGGCAGATGTGGTGCACTGGGCCTGGGCTCTGAGGAAGCAGTGGTAGCAGGGGCCAGGGAGGACCCAGGCTCTAGGGCAAGGGAGTGTCTAACCTGGGTAGAGCTGGGCCGCATTCAGGGAGTGGCACTCCAGGGTTCTGTTTCAGGTGGAGCTGGGGCCAACTCAGGATCAAGTACCTCTCCTTCCACCTCCAGGACTCACCCAGGGGCAGGCGGGAGCTCCAGGTTCTCCTCTCCTCCTCTTCCTCCTCCATGTGTTTTCTCTTGCTTTATTTCTCTGAGTCAAGAAATTGGGGCTGTCCTTCATATCGGTGAATTTTGACCCTAATCATCATGACCTTGTTGAGGAAAAGAGTCATACTCTGCAAAATATTTGGAGATATTTATTCTGAGCCAAATATGATTGACCATGTCATGTGACCCAGCCCTCAGGAGGTTCTGAGAACGTGTGTCCAAGGTGATCAGGGTGCAGCTTGGTTTTATACATTTTAGGGAGACATGACTTCAACTAAGTGCATTTAAGAAATACGTTGATTTGATCCAGAAAAGTGGGACAACTTGAAGGAGGGGGGCTTCCAGCTTATAGGTAGATTTAAAAATTATCTGGTTGATAATTGGATGAGTTTATCTAAGACCAGGGATCTATTGAAAGGAAATCTTTAGGTTAAGATAAAGAGGTGGGGAGGCCAAGTTTTACTGTGCAGAGGAACCTTCAGATAGTAGACTTGAGAGGGAGTAGGTTGTAAAATGTTTCTTATTGGATTTAAAAGGGAGCCTGGTCTTTGTTGATTATCTCCTGTGTCTGGAAAGAAAGAAAGAAGAAAAAAAGATGGGGAGCCTTAACCTCCCTCACTGTGGTCTCACCACAGATGCAGAAACACCCTTACTTCAAAGAATTCCTCACATGAATTCATTCCAGGCCTGGAATCACCCCAGGTAACTCCCTATGTTCATGGATAGCAAAGATAGGACTATGTTGCATAATCTCCAGGCCACAAGACACATCCAGTGGTGGTGAATTCAGCAGGGTCAGCATGACTGCCACTTCTAGGAGGGAATTTGTATTTTAAAGTTGTAGAGGGTGAAGCTGCTCCAGCTCCCTCCCCAGGAGCATCATTTGCAGTCTTTTTTGAAGGCAGTGGACTGAGGGCTGTCTTTCCACAGCAGCAGCAGAATTCCAGCACAGAGACGTTCATCATCGTGGTCCCAGAACAAGGGACAGAACTCACACTGAGCCTGGAAGAGTATGTCCTCATCCTGTCCCCACAGACAGCCCTGCCCTGATCCTGGGTAACAGTGTATTTGTGGTCGTGCCTGAGCATGTCCTGAGGTCACTGGATGGCCTGCAGTTCCCTCTGCAGATCGATTACATCTAGCACTCTGTGGATGACTTCACCTTGGAGTTCCATGTTCAAGACAGAGACACCTCAGACATGAAAGAGACAATGTGCCTCCCTCACCTGCAGAAGAGGGGGAGGCAGAACCCGTATGTCACCAGCCCTTGATGAGATCCCAAGAAAACCATGTTGCTTGGCTCAGCCCTTCTCTTTCAATAATCCTACTGTGCATTGCATACTTTCTCCTCTGTGCCCTACCCTTTACCAACCACACCTAGTCCAGTGGGATTCCCTAGACCAGCCAATCTCAGCTTCAGCCTGTATAGGATGGAGACTTTGCCCAACTCCTGCCTCAGACCTATGCACCCTTCACCAAGTCCAGCACTCAGGTCTGCCACAGGGTTCACCATAGTTCTCCAACCGGAGCATAAAGATGTCTTTTCAAGAAGGGATGTAGCCAAGATCCACCACTTACATTGATAGATCAGAGATTGGCCAAATCCTTAGTCAGTGCATGCCCTAAAATGTGGAGGGAGAGTAATTCCAGGAACCTCTTGCTTCCCCTTTGCTGTTTCCCATCATGATCCATTGTGCTCACTAGCAGAGGATCCCAGATGCTGCAGGGAGACGAAGAACTGCAAGGTGTTTAAATAAAGTGCTCCCATTTCACTTGGCACACAGTGTCCCCTAGAATTTCTCTTCCATATTCAACCTCTTAAATGCAACCACACTCAATCGAATCCCTTACTCCTCAACGTGAGGGTTCTGCTTTCAGCATGCTTTCAGTGGCGTGAAAATTCACCTGAAGAACTCTGCTCACTCCCAGGGCTAACACAGCCCCTTGATTGCTGGTGTCCATGTAGTCATTGGTCTGATGTATGGATAATAATTCCTAAGCGTGATACTGTATGTATGCCCTGAGATTTTCACCATTTTCTCCGTGCTGTGACCCGGTCCTTGTCTTTGTTCAGGTTCCCAACACTCCCCAGGCCACTACTTTTCAATAAATACTGAAATTATACGATGAAATAGTGGTGACTGCTGTGATTGCTTCGAAGTGAGACACGCTTCTGCTCTGGCTCATCAAGTTTACATTACCACTTGCCATTACTAAGTTTTGTTTTCAATTTTTGGTTTGTATTTCATATACCTATAGAATAAATTTCATGATTAGGGCAGCATTTCTTTGTGAAAATGCAGGGCCATAACTTTGAGGAGGACAGACAAGTTTCTATCTCCTTCGTGTAGAAAAAAAAAGGCAATCACACTGCTGATTTCAAACATGTTGGATAAAACAGTAACCAGGCATGTCAGGTGTGTAGAGTGAGATGCTACTGTGTTTTGAAACATAATGGAAAGGTTCTTGCATAATGTATCTTATGAGGAGAGGCCTAAATATAAATTAAAAAAATAGTTACAGTAGTGTATCACTGCATATGTATCTAAAAAAAGAACGACAACTGGATAACACAAGTGAGGTTCTAAGATCCTTGAACCGGAAGAGACAGGCAGGAGTCGGAATGGTGAACCAGCACACTGGGGCATTTTCTCATGTAGCCCAAGTGACCCCATGGTGTTCTTGAGCTTTGGAACCAGTCGCGTCCCCTTTGACACTGCACCCGGCTCCCAGTCTCTCAATCGTGTTGGCCCTCCGGCGATCTCCCGTTGGATGAATTGCTCCTGCTGAAACTCGAGTCCCCTTTGATTTGCGCTTCATTAATTATTCATGATTCAGGTTGGAAGGCCTGCTGACGACCCCCTGTGGCCGTTCTCTGAGCTTTCCTGTCACATCGTTTCCTTCCACGCTCTTTGGTTCCTTATGGTCCTGCTCCTTCTGCTGTCAGAGGAGCAGAGAGTTGATCTTATTGATTCTGGATACGGATACTTTCTAGGTGATCTGGATAATCCAGATAACGACCCTCAACAGCGGCGGAAAGGGAGCAGCCATTTGGTGTGTCTCAGAAAATCCCGCTCAGTTCCGAGGCCCCCTAGATGTGGAATCCTGCTCAGAGTTGTTCCCAGGTCAGAGAATGGAGAGAGCCTGTGCATGATGGGATCTCCCTGCCTAGATCTTTCAGTGAGTCTCTACCTCAGCTACTCTTAGGATCAGGGGGAGAACCACGGTGTCAGACATCCGGAAAGAAGACGGGATGAATGTTTTACCTCTGAAGTACATCCCAAATGTGGGAGTTGACTTCAGCTTTGCTGGGGTCTATTTGGCCAGTGAAACTCTGCCTGGTTCATTCGCACATCCGGAAGCCACTTCACGGGGGGCCGTCGCAACTGGAACCACACACTTGGCATCGGCGGTTGAGCCAAATGGGGACTCGTGGTGCAAGCAACGCTCCCCACGTGTTAGCGTGGGTGAGATTCGGTTGGCGGAATTTTACTAGGTGCGTGTTGGTAGAGTGGGGCTGAGGTTTTCTTGCTCCTGTGGTTGTATACGAAGTCAAAGGTCCTGCCCAGCCCTGCGGTCCCCTCAGTCAACTCTGTTTCGGAGACATAACGATTCGGATTGCCAACAAGTCAAGAAATGTTCAAGCCCTTGGATGTAGGGTAAAGAAAGGGAGATCAGACTGTCACTGTGTCTATGTAGAAGGGGAAGACATAAGAGACTCCATTTTGAAAAAGACCTGTACTTTAAACAATTGCTTTGCTGAGATGTTGATCATTTGTAGCTTTGCCGCGGCCCCTTTGACCCAACTTGGAGCTCACAAAAACCTGTGTTGTATAACATCGAGGCTTAAGGGATCTAGGTCTGTGCAGGGCGTGCCTTGTTAACCAAATGTTTACGAGCAGTATACTTGGTAAAAGTCATTGCCATTCTCTAGTCTCAATAAACCAGGGGCACAATGCACCGTGGAAAGCCACAGGGACTTCTGCCCTTGAAAGCAGGGTATTGTCCAAGGTTTCTCCCCATGTGACAGTCTGAAATATGGCCTCGTGGGATGGGAAAGACCTGACTGTCCCCCAGCCTGACACCCGTAATGGGTCTGTGCTGAGGTGGATTAGTCAAAGAGGAAAGCCTCTTGCAGTTGAGATGCAGGAAGGCCACTGTCTCCTGCTTGCCCCTGGGAACTGAATGTCACGGTGTAAAGCCCGATCGTACATTTGTTCAACTCTGAGCTCGGAGAAAAGCTGACCTGTGGCGGGAGGCGAGACGTGTTGGCAGTAATGCTGCCTTGTTATTCTTTACTCCGCTGAGATGTTTGGGTGGAGAGAAACATAAATCTGGCCTACGTGCACGTCCAGGCATAGTACCTTCCCTTGAACTTAGTAATGATATAGATTCTTTGGCTCACGTGTGTGTATTTTGTTTGTTTGTTTGTTTGTTTGTTTGTTTGTTTTTGTTGACCTTCTCCTTATTATCACCCTGCTC
The DNA here is from genome assembly GCF_029289425.2 of Pan paniscus. Taxonomy (NCBI): domain Eukaryota; kingdom Metazoa; phylum Chordata; class Mammalia; order Primates; family Hominidae; genus Pan; species Pan paniscus. Next base: position 22,745,697 of record NC_073256.2, read on the forward strand.
TCCTACCACATTCCTTTTTGCTGAAATAATGAAAATCATAATCAATAAAAACTGAGGGAACTCAGAGGCCGGTGCCGGTGCAGGTCCTTGGTGTGCTGAGTGCCGGTCCCCTGGACCCACTGTTGTCTCCCTATACTTTGTCTCTGTGTCTTATTTCTTCTCTCCGTCTCTCATCCCACCCGACTAGAAACAGCCACAGGTGTGGAGGGGCAGGCCACCCCTTCACTCGGAAAATCAGTTAAACACAAACACGGAATGAGAGTCAAAAGACAATATGTCATCTTTTTGAGAATTTTATTCACTTCAAAACCAATTAAACACACACATGTACAAAGGCATTCCACAGCCCAGTTTTCGAGGCTGAGGAAAGACCCCGAGAGCGCTCTGCACAGCACGCTTCCCAGCGTCCGAAACACTGCTCTCAGGGCGGGGCACAGCGGAAGGGCTGCACCTCTCAGGGTTCCTTAACTTTTCCCTTATTCAGTCATCTAGAGAGCAAATACACAGTAATTCCCCAGTTTCCTATTGACGTCCCAGCGGAAGTCTGACTCCTGCGCGTCACGCAGTTTCTGAGGCAACGAATCTCTGGCACGGAAGCTTTTCCTGGCGCGTTTCCGGAGAACCACGCGAACTACAACGTCCCTCACCAGAATTCAATGAGGCAGAGTCCCTGCATCTGCTCCCTGCCTGGCCTGGGCTCCCACATCCACAGAAGCGCCACAGCCGGGGAGCTTCGGAGTCACCGCACAGAGTCTGCTCTCTGCTCTGCACTCCTCAGTCCCACAGTCCCCTCCAAGTCACGGGAGCTGGAGGCCAAGGAGCCCCTGCCACCTGCAGTCTCACTCCAGGTCAGAATCGCTGTCCTCTGAGGAGGAGGAAACCTGAAGGTCCTCATAGAGGACGCTCGGTGGGACACGAACACGGGGACCCTCAGACTTCTCTGACACATGAGGGCTCTGAGCGAGGAAGGCTCCCGGCTTCTCAGGAGAGTGAAATGAGGGGGCCGCCAGGAGGCTGGAGCTCCAGCGTCCGTTTTCCAGTCTCCGGAAGAGCACTCTGAGAGGCTGGGCCCCATCATGGCTGGCCGCTGGGTGATGGGACATGGTGCAGGCCTGGGCAGTAGGCAGGCAAGGTCTGCTGTGCGGAGGCTGCCGGTCGACGCTGGGCACCTGGGCGGGTGTCCTCCTGCCCATCTGGGGCGACGTACTTGGTCCAAGTTCGGTTGCGGCTGGCGGAGGTTGGAGATTCTCCGGGGCCCCCAGCTCACCTCCCTGGATGGCGCTTTCGGGGATCTGGAAGGGACCCAGTCTCGGTTTCTTGGGGAAGTTCAGGCAAGCCTGAATCCGAGCCTGGGCAGGTCTCTTGGCTCCTGGCCCGAAGCTGAGATTGGAGCCTAGGCCCAAGCTGTGTGTGGCGGCTGGCGGGCAGGGCTGTGAGGTCACCGCAGGACGTTTGTCCTGTGCCTGGGGTCTGATGGCCTGGAGCAGGCCGTGGGTTTTGGAGGCAGCCTGGGGAACTTCTCGGCAGCCACCCTCAGGGCTGCTGTGTGTCGGCTTCACCACGAGGAGAGGCTCGGGGCCCTGCTGCCTGACTGCAGGCTGAGGGATGTCGGCCGCAGCCCCTGTCTGTCTTTCCTTTGGTCCAAGACTTGAGGAGGAGCTCAGACTGGCTTTTCTGAGGGGAGACGGCGAAGCCAAGACGGAGCCCCTGTCAGACCTTTCGGTAGCTGAGCGATCAGCGAGGACAGGGCCCAGGCGCGGCCTCTTACTGGTTGTGTGGACCGGCATTGGCCCGCTTGCAACCTGAAAGAGAGGAAACAACACAGGTTAGAAGTTCCTCCGCATGGAGCCAACGTGAAAATCAAGCACATCCAAAGACAAGGTGCACACGCCATGAAATTCTTAGTACAGTATCGACAGGCGGTCCTTGGAAGTAGGGACAGACCCTCCACCTGAGTGCTGATCAGGACAAGACACATGAAAGATGCGCTCTCGAGCTATGTGTAGCTGATCTAAGCACACCATTGTTCAAAAGATCGCGTCTTGGGCATTAACTGGATCAAAGCGCCTCCACTCAGCCTTCCATGAAGTGGAACGGACTGATGCCCTTCCGAAGGCAGGTTGGTGGCTCAAGGGTACTCAGGACGTCTTCTCTGAACACATGCATGTTCCTGGGTTTAGCCTTCTCCACGTTTGGGGCCTCTGAGGGACTAATTTCCTCATGCCGCTAGGAACATGTTGTTGGCAGGCTTGCCATAATTGGACAGAAAGAAAGCAACAGGAAATACGGCATCTTCAGATGCCTTGGCCTGGAATCAAATTGACCTGGAAGGATCGTGGAGTCCCTGACCCCAAGAAGGCAAGAAAGAGGGGTTCCCCGATTTCCTCCCGCAGACGGGAAGCTGAAAGGAAATCAACCAGGGTGACCTAGAGGAGAAAAGGACCAGGGGCCCGGGGTGACACTCACCCTCAGATAATCAGAAGATTCCGTGGATCCTTTTCGATTCGGCAGCGGCTTCTCTGGAGGTTTCCCAGAAAACATGTGGAGGAGAGCCTTCCTCTGCGGGTCTTGTTGCCTGCAGAACAGAAAAAGGTCAGGCCGTGCCCCCTGGTTTTCCCCAGGAGACAGGGAGAACCCTGTGTGGGGCCCAGCCCCGTTCCGTGTTTTGTGATACAGAAATGGACATCTGGTGCCCTTTCCGCCTCTGCACCTTCCCTCACGTGCCAACCTTCCCGTCCCCCAGGTGGCCCTCTAGGCTTCCCAACTAAGGACTGTGATTTGGATTCCATCGCTTTTCCCCCTGTCGTGGGGAACCTGCACGAAGCGCCCCCGCCTCTCCCCGTCCCTGAATCTCCCAGAGCCAAAGGAGCTCCTGGGTGTGGAACCCCGGAGGACACGGAGCTCCGGCCTATTTCTCTGCAGCGTTCCTTCCCTGGCCCGGAGACGGAAAGGCACACGGTGTGCAGGTGCAGAGACACCATGTCCTTAGGAGGCAGTACCCTAAGAGTGGTGAAAACCCCTCCCACTGCTCACCTTGGTCTCTCTTCCTTCTCTCCCTTATCCTTGTTCAAGGGCCCCGGGTTGGCTTCAACCTGGGGCTTCCATGGTTTCAGGTTTTCCTTCCCTTCCTTTTCCCCCAAGGTCGCTGGAACCAGGGCTGCCTTCCAGCACTTCATGGGGCACCTGGTACTTCTGGCCGTGTGGCCAAAGGCCCCGCAGTTTTTGCACTTGAGCTGTGGGTGGAAAGGAAGTGATGTCGGTGAGTGAGCTGAAGCCACAGGCAGCGATCCCACGTCCACATTGGGACGGATTGTGAATTCAGAGCTGAATAAGGATTCCAAAGAGGGGACACCGGCATGGGGGCCGTTAAGTGCTGGGAGAGTTCGGATACGATGTTCCCTCCCAAAGCCCACGTGACGGAGGAACTCTGAAAGGAAGGACTCAAGGTTCCAAGGGGCACGACGGTGAACCCGAAGTCAACAACACAGCCAAACGTGGCTACACAGGACTCTAAGTAGAAAGGGAGGTTGCCCCCAAGAGTCTCTCAAGGGACCTATCGGGCCGGGGAGAAGGTCCCAAGCCACGCCCACCTTGGATGGGAAAAGCAACCTGGGTGGTGGTGACAGAGCTCTTTGGAATCCAACCCAGTCTCTGAGGACCGTGTGACACCCCCTCCCCCCGTCCCCACCCCCACCCCGATACCCAAGAGATCCAGGGCTAGACTTACCCTGGGATCTTCTTCACTGGGCGGGGGAGCCCTTGGCCCAACTGGGGCCCTCCGCTGCTTCTGGAGGGTCTGGGCTCTCACCAGTCTCTCGGCCCAAGATTTGGGGTCCCGACGTGCCATCATCTTCGTCGCCTGGGGGTTTTGTGACCGCCTTTTTCAGGGGTTGACTGTTGGGTCACCTGAAACACACACAAACACACACATGTCGATGGTTAAGCACATTGGATATTCACACACCCACAGGAAGCCACCTGCTAACTCCCTGCCGGTGTGGTCATGAGGAGACCTCACCACCAGTCGGTCAAATCTGTAGAACACAATGTGCTGTGTGCATCCTCGGATACTGTGTGTTCCTCTGCCATGACTACCTAGTCCAAGAGTAAACCGCACCTGCCACAGGGCCCGTGGCCTAGGTATGGGGAGTTGAGCTTTCAACCCCAAACAAGCAACTGATTCTGGAGACTGGACTTAGGTCTCTCACGATTCACTCCGGTAGAAGACACGGTGATTCTATCTCCCTTGACGGACAGAATGATCGAAGACACAGGGCATGGCTTGCGCCACCCTTTGGCAGGTCTGTTTGAAGTCAGGGATATGGGATGCTTCCTGTGACAACTTGAATCGCTACTCTGGCCATTTCATTAGGCAACTTCCAAGCACAAATTCATAGAGAGAAGTTACCTTCCTCTCTACCACACTAGCAGGTGATGGTCTTTCCTGTTCTACCTTTTGGCTTTAGCTCCAGCCCCTCTTTGCTTATTTATTTTTTCTGGTATTTTACGCATACCACACGAATTCATCTGAACAAACGGGGAATAAGTGCCACATCGTATCGACGTCTTACACGGCTGAAGGGCAAACCACCCTTTTTTCCAAAGTCCTTTTTCCATTTACCCACCAATTCAGCATGCTGCAGTACATTTCTTTTCGCATTCCCATCTTGGTCTTATCCCACACGTGGAGACGGATATGTTTTCTCGTTTTCTGTTGCAAGAATTACTAGTAACGAGAACACATCCTTCCCCACCAGCAAGCCCCAGTGTGATCGGTTTCTTTCGGCCTCCTGTGTCTCTTCCCCCCACCCCCACACCCCTCAGGGATTGCGTGAAAAAAACAATAGTTCAGTGAAACTAACCTGAAATTACACGTCTACTTGCTTTCCCCGGCTGGCGCTGAGATGGGCAGGTGCTGGAGCAGCCCCGCTGGAAGCGATGCAGCATCCAGGACGACGGAGGAAGGGGCGGAGAGGGACCTCTGCTTTCCAGGCTGCCTTTTATACTGTCTCTGGTCACCTGACGTGGAACGTACCTTAACCTAATCAGTTACCCGTACCTTCATTGCAATTAACTTAATCGAATTACGTGACCTGGAAAGGTCTATCTGCACAGCCCACTCTAAGATCATGTCCACTGCTGACAGACATTCTAAAACCTACGTGTACAGCTGCAAGCTTTGAAGAATAGATGCTCCCCGTCAGACATGTAACACTGGTGCCTGTACCCCTGTCTTCTTTTCCATCTTTTTGTTTTGTTTTGTTTTGTTTTGTTTTAAAAAATGTGGTAAAATAGACACCTTTTAATTGGACCACATTTAGTCTATCTCGACGTGGGCCTCAGTGTCATCAAGGAGATTCTCCTTGACGTGCAGTCACGGCCATGATCCATCTTCAGAGCTTCTCTTTCTTCCCCAAGGTAAGTCTGTCAGCAGAGAACCCTGACCGCACCCTCATGTGTTTTCTCCTCCAGGAGGCGCTTGGAAACCACCGTGAATTGGACCGCACTGGGAAACACAGATGAGGAAAGTCAACAACGCTTTGTCCTTCAGTGCCTGGCTCCTTTTTCAGCTCGTCTTGCGACTCCAGGCATTATGCCTGAAAAGTCTCCCGGACGCCTGTGAGGCTCTAATTCCCTGGGTCCCATTGCCATGTCTCTGGATTTGCGAAGATCCACCGCACCTTCTGTGGAACTCCCGTGTCGGTGAACTTTTGTGCCACGGCCCCTAATTCTGCCCATGGTCATCTGCAGCTGCACGACTTAGGGTCCATGTTCCTTGGACGGGAAGAGACAGGCAGGAGTCGGAATGATGAACCAGCACACTGGGGCATTTTCTCACGTAGCCCAAGTGACCCCATGGTGTTCTTGAGCTTTGGAACCAGTCGCGTCCCCTTTGACACTGCACCCGGCTCCCAGTCTCTCAATCGTGTTGGCCCTCCGGCGATCTCCCGTTGGATGAATTGCTCCTGCTGAAACTCGAGTCCCCTTTGATTTGCGCTTCATTAATTATTCATGATTCAGGTTGGAAGGCCTGCTGACGACCCCCTGTGGCCGTTCTCTGAGCTTTCCTGTCACATCGTTTCCTTCCACGCTCTTTGGTTCCTTATGGTCCTGCTCCTTCTGCTGTCAGAGGAGCAGAGAGTTGATCTTATTGATTCTGGATACGGATACTTTCTAGGTGATCTGGATAATCCAGATAACGACCCTCAACAGCGGCGGAAAGGGAGCAGCCATTTGGTGTGTCTCAGAAAATCCCGCTCAGTTCCGAGGCCCCCTAGATGTGGAATCCTGCTCAGAGTTGTTCCCAGGTCAGAGAATGGAGAGAGCCTGTGCATGATGGGATCTCCCTGCCTAGATCTTTCAGTGAGTCTCTACCTCAGCTACTCTTAGGATCAGGGGGAGAACCACGGTGTCAGACATCCGGAAAGAAGACGGGATGAATGTTTTACCTCTGAAGTACATCCCAAATGTGGGAGTTGACTTCAGCTTTGCTGGGGTCTATTTGGCCAGTGAAACTCTGCCTGGTTCATTCGCACATCCGGAAGCCACTTCACGGGGGGCCGTCGCAACTGGAACCACACACTTGGCATCGGCGGTTGAGCCAAATGGGGACTCGTGGTGCAAGCAACGCTCCCCACGTGTTAGCGTGGGTGAGATTCGGTTGGCGGAATTTTACTAGGTGCGTGTTAGTAGAGTGGGGCTGAGGTTTTCTTGCTGCTGTGGTTGTATACGAAGTCAAAGGTCCTGCCCAGCCCTGCGGTCCCCTCAGTCAACTCTGTTTCGGAGACATAACGATTTGGATTGCCAACAAGTCAAGAAATGTTCAAGCCCTTGGATGTAGGGTAAAGAAAGGGAGATCAGACTGTCACTGTGTCTATGTAGAAGGGGAAGACATAAGAGACTCCATTTTGAAAAAGACCTGTACTTTAAACAATTGCTTTGCTGAGATGTTGATCATTTGTAGCTTTGCCGCGGCCCCTTTGACCCAACTTGGAGCTCACAAAAACCTGTGTTGTATAACATCGAGGCTTAAGGGATCTAGGGCTGTGCAGGGCGTGCCTTGTTAACCAAATGTTTACGAGCAGTATACTTGGTAAAAGTCATTGCCATTCTCTAGTCTCAATAAACCAGGGGCACAATGCACCGTGGAAAGCTACAGGGACCTCTGCCCTTGAAAGCAGGGTATTGTCCAAGGTTTCTCCCCATGTGACAGTCTGAAATATGGCCTCGTGGGATGGGAAAGACCTGACTGTCCCCCAGCCTGACACCCGTAATGGGTCTGTGCTGAGGTGGATTAGTCAAAGAGGAAAGCCTCTTGCAGTTGAGATGCAGGAAGGCCACTGTCTCCTGCTTGCCCCTGGGAACTGAATGTCTCGGTGTAAAGCCCGATCGTACATTTGTTCAACTCTGAGCTCGGAGAAAAGCTGCCCTGTGGCGGGAGGCGAGACGTGTTGGCAGTAATGCTGCCTTGTTATTCTTTACTCCGCTGAGATGTTTGGGTGGAGAGAAACATAAATCTGGCCTACGTGCACGTCCAGGCATAGTACCTTCCCTTGAACTTAGTAATGATATAGATTCTTTGGCTCACGTGTGTTTTTTTTTTTTTTTTTTTTTTTTTTTTTTTTTTGGTGTTGTTGACCTTCTCCTTATTATCACCCTGCTCTCCTACTACATTCCTTTTTGCTGAAATAATGAAAATCATAATCAATAAAAACTGAGGGAACTCAGAGGCCGGTGCCGGTGCAGGTCCTTGGTGTGCTGAGTGCCGGTCCCCTGGACCCACTGTTGTCTCCCTATACTTTGTCTCTGTGTCTTATTTCTTCTCTCCGTCTCTCATCCCACCCGACTAGAAACAGCCACAGGTGTGGAGGGGCAGGCCACCCCTTCACTCGGAAAATCAGTTAAACACAAACACGGAATGAGTGTCAAAAGACAATATGTCATCTTTTTGAGAATTTTATTCACTTCAAAACCAATTAAACACACACATGTACAAAGGCATTCCACAGCCCAGTTTTCGAGGCTGAGGAAAGACCCCGAGAGCGCTCTGCACAGCACGCTTCCCAGCGTCCGAAACACTGCTCTCAGGGCGGGGCACAGCGGAAGGGCTGCACCTCTCAGGGTTCCCTAACTTTTCCCTTATTCAGTCATCTAGAGAGCAAATACACAGTAATTCCCCAGTTTCCTATTGACGTCCCAGCGGAAGTCTGACTCCTGCGCGTCACGCAGTTTCTGAGGCAACGAATCTCTGGCACGGAAGCTTTTCCTGGCGCGTTTCCGGAGAACCACGCGAACTACAACGTCCCTCACCAGAATTCAATGAGGCAGAGCCCCTGCATCTGCTCCCTGCCTGGCCTGGGCTCCCACATCCACAGAAGCGCCACAGCCGGGGAGCTTCGGAGTCACCGCACAGAGTCTGCTCTCTGCTCTGCACTCCTCAGTCCCACAGTCCCCTCCAAGTCACGGGAGCTGGAGGCCAAGGAGCCCCTGCCACCTGCAGTCTCACTCCAGGTCAGAATCGCTGTCCTCTGAGGAGGAGGAAACCTGAAGGTCCTCATAGAGGACGCTCGGTGGGACACGAACACGGGGACCCTCAGACTTCTCTGACACATGAGGGCTCTGAGCGAGGAAGGCTCCCGGCTTCTCAGGAGAGTGAAATGAGGGGGCCGCCAGGAGGCTGGAGCTCCAGCGTCCGTTTTCCAGTCTCCGGAAGAGCACTCTGAGAGGCTGGGCCCCATCATGGCTGGCCGCTGGGTGATGGGACATGGTGCAGGCCTGGGCAGTAGGCAGGCAAGGTCTGCTGTGCGGAGGCTGCCGGTCGACGCTGGGCACCTGGGCGGGTGTCCTCCTGCCCATCTGGGGCGACGTACTTGGTCCAAGTTCGGTTGCGGCTGGCGGAGGTTGGAGATTCTCCGGGGCCCCCAGCTCACCTCCCTGGATGGCGCTTTCGGGGATCTGGAAGGGACCCAGTCTCGGTTTCTTGGGGAAGTTCAGGCAAGCCTGAATCCGAGCCTGGGCAGGTCTCTTGGCTCCTGGCCCGAAGCTGAGATTGGAGCCTAGGCCCAAGCTGTGTGTGGCGGCTGGCGGGCAGGGCTGTGAGGTCACCGCAGGACGTTTGTCCTGTGCCTGGGGTCTGATGGCCTGGAGCAGGCCGTGGGTTTTGGAGGCAGCCTGGGGAACTTCTCGGCAGCCACCCTCAGGGCTGCTGTGTGTCGGCTTCACCACGAGGAGAGGCTCGGGGCCCTGCTGCCTGACTGCAGGCTGAGGGATGTCGGCCGCAGCCCCTGTCTGTCTTTCCTTTGGTCCAAGACTTGAGGAGGAGCTCAGACTGGCTTTTCTGAGGGGAGACGGCGAAGCCAAGACGGAGCCCCTGTCAGACCTTTCGGTAGCTGAGCGATCAGCGAGGACAGGGCCCAGGCGCGGCCTCTTACTGGTTGTGTGGACCGGCATTGGCCCGCTTGCAACCTGAAAGAGAGGAAACAACACAGGTTAGAAGTTCCTCCGCATGGAGCCAACGTGAAAATCAAGCACATCCAAAGACAAGGTGCACACGCCATGAAATTCTTAGTACAGTATCGACAGGCGGTCCTTGGAAGTAGGGACAGACCCTCCACCTGAGTGCTGATCAGGACAAGACACATGAAAGATGCGCTCTCGAGCTATGTGTAGCTGATCTAAGCACACCATTGTTCAAAAGATCGCGTCTTGGGCATTAACTGGATCAAAGCGCCTCCACTCAGCCTTCCATGAAGTGGAACGGACTGATGCCCTTCCGAAGGCAGGTTGGTGGCTCAAGGGTACTCAGGACGTCTTCTCTGAACACATGCATGTTCCTGGGTTTAGCCTTCTCCACGTTTGGGGCCTCTGAGGGACTAATTTCCTCATGCCGCTAGGAACATGTTGTTGGCAGGCTTGCCATAATTGGACAGAAAGAAAGCAACAGGAAATACGGCATCTTCAGATGCCTTGGCCTGGAATCAAATTGACCTGGAAGGATCGTGGAGTCCCTGACCCCAAGAAGGCAAGAAAGAGGGGTTCCCCGATTTCCTCCCGCAGACGGGAAGCTGAAAGGAAATCAACCAGGGTGACCTAGAGGAGAAAAGGACCAGGGGCCCGGGGTGACACTCACCCTCAGATAATCAGAAGATTCCGTGGATCCTTTTCGATTCGGCAGCGGCTTCTCTGGAGGTTTCCCAGAAAATATGTGGAGGAGAGCCTTCCTCTGCGGGTCTTGTTGCCTGCAGAACAGAAAAAGGTCAGGCCGTGCCCCCTGGTTTTCCCCAGGAGACAGGGAGAACCCTGTGTGGGGCCCAGCCCCGTTCCGTGTTTTGTGATACAGAAATGGACATCTGGTGCCCTTTCCGCCTCTGCACCTTCCCTCACGTGCCAACCTTCCCGTCCCCCAGGTGGCCCTCTAGGCTTCCCAACTAAGGACTGTGATTTGGATTCCATCGCTTTTCCCCCTGTCGTGGGGAACCTGCACGAAGCGCCCCCGCCTCTCCCCGTCCCTGAATCTCCCAGAGCCAAAGGAGCTCCTGGGTGTGGAACCCCGGAGGACACGGAGCTCCGGCCTATTTCTCTGCAGCGTTCCTTCCCTGGCCCGGAGACGGAAAGGCACACGGTGTGCAGGTGCAGAGACACCATGTCCTTAGGAGGCAGTACCCTAAGAGTGGTGAAAACCCCTCCCACTGCTCACCTTGGTCTCTCTTCCTTCTCTCCCTTATCCTTGTTCAAGGGCCCCGGGTTGGCTTCAACCTGGGGCTTCCATGGTTTCAGGTTTTCCTTCCCTTCCTTTTCCCCCAAGGTCGCTGGAACCAGGGCTGCCTTCCAGCACTTCATGGGGCACCTGGTACTTCTGGCCGTGTGGCCAAAGGCCCCGCAGTTTTTGCACTTGAGCTGTGGGTGGAAAGGAAGTGATGTCGGTGAGTGAGCTGAAGCCACAGGCAGCGATCCCACGTCCACATTGGGACGGATTGTGAATTCAGAGCTGAATAAGGATTCCAAAGAGGGGACACCGGCATGGGGGCCGTTAAGTGCTGGGAGAGTTCGGATACGATGTTCCCTCCCAAAGCCCACGTGACGGAGGAACTCTGAAAGGAAGGACTCAAGGTTCCAAGGGGCACGACGGTGAACCCGAAGTCAACAACACAGCCAAACGTGGCTACACAGGACTCTAAGTAGAAAGGGAGGTTGCCCCCAAGAGTCTCTCAAGGGACCTATCGGGCCGGGGAGAAGGTCCCAAGCCACGCCCACCTTGGATGGGAAAAGCAACCTGGGTGGTGGTGACAGAGCTCTTTGGAATCCAACCCAGTCTCTGAGGACCGTGTGACACCCCCTCCCCCCGTCCCCACCCCCACCCCGATACCCAAGAGATCCAGGGCTAGACTTACCCTGGGATCTTCTTCACTGGGCGGGGGAGCCCTTGGCCCAACTGGGGCCCTCCGCTGCTTCTGGAGGGTCTGGGCTCTCACCAGTCTCTCGGCCCAAGATTTGGGGTCCCGACGTGCCATCATCTTCGTCGCCTGGGGGTTTTGTGACCGCCTTTTTCAGGGGTTGACTGTTGGGTCACCTGAAACACACACAAACACACACATGTCGATGGTTAAGCACATTGGATATTCACACACCCACAGGAAGCCACCTGCTAACTCCCTGCCGGTGTGGTCATGAGGAGACCTCACCACCAGTCGGTCAAATCTGTAGAACACAATGTGCTGTGTGCATCCTCGGATACTGTGTGTTCCTCTGCCATGACTACCTAGTCCAAGAGTAAACCGCACCTGCCACAGGGCCCGTGGCCTAGGTATGGGGAGTTGAGCTTTCAACCCCAAACAAGCAACTGATTCTGGAGACTGGACTTAGGTCTCTCACGATTCACTCCGGTAGAAGACACGGTGATTCTATCTCCCTTGACGGACAGAATGATCGAAGACACAGGGCATGGTTTGCGCCACCCTTTGGCAGGTCTGTTTGAAGTCAGGGATATGGGATGCTTCCTGTGACAACTTGAATCGCTACTCTGGCCATTTCATTAGGCAACTTCCAAGCACAAATTCATAGAGAGAAGTTACCTTCCTCTCTACCACACTAGCAGGTGATGGTCTTTCCTGTTCTACCTTTTGGCTTTAGCTCCAGCCCCTCTTTGCTTATTTATTTTTTCTGGTATTTTACGCATACCACACGAATTCATCTGAACAAACGGGGAACAAGTGCCACATCGTATCGACGTCTTACACGGCTGAAGGGCAAACCACCCTTTTTTCCAAAGTCCTTTTTCCATTTACCCACCAATTCAGCATGCTGCAGTACATTTCTTTTCGCATTCCCATCTTGGTCTTATCCCACACGTGGAGACGGATATGTTTTCTCGTTTTCTGTTGCAAGAATTACTAGTAACGAGAACACATCCTTCCCCACCAGCAAGCCCCAGTGTGATCGGTTTCTTTCGGCCTCCTGTGTCTCTTCCCCCCACCCCCACACCCCTCAGGGATTGCGTGAAAAAAACAATAGTTCAGTGAAACTAACCTGAAATTACACGTCTACTTGCTTTCCCCGGCTGGCGCTGAGATGGGCAGGTGCTGGAGCAGCCCCGCTGGAAGCGATGCAGCATCCAGGACGACGGAGGAAGGGGCGGAGAGGGACCTCTGCTTTCCAGGCTGCCTTTTATGCTGCCTCTGGTCACCTGACATGGAACGTACCCTAACCTAATCAGTTACCCGTACCTTCATTGCAATTAACTTAATCCAATTACGTGACCTGGAAAGGTCTATCTGCACAGCCCACTCTAAGATCATGTCCACTGCTGACAGACATTCTAAAACCTACGTGTACAGCTGCAAGCTTTGAAGAATAGATGCTCCCCGTCAGACATGTAACACTGGTGCCTGTACCCCTGTCTTCTTTTCCATCTTTTTGTTTTGTTTTGTTTTGTTTTGTTTTGTTTTAAAAAATGTGGTAAAATAGACACCTTTTAATTGGACCACATTTAGTCTATCTCGACGTGGGCCTCAGTGTCATCAAGGAGATTCTCCTTGACGTGCAGTCACGGCCATGATCCATCTTCAGAGCTTCTCTTTCTTCCCCAAGGTAAGTCTGTCAGCAGAGAACCCTGACCGCACCCTCATGTGTTTTCTCCTCCAGGAGGCGCTTGGAAACCACCGTGAATTGGACCGCACTGGGAAACACAGATGAGGAAAGTCAACAACGCTTTGTCCTTCAGTGCCTGGCTCCTTTTTCAGCTCGTCTTGCGACTCCAGGCATTATGCCTGAAAAGTCTCCCGGACGCCTGTGAGGCTCTAATTCCCTGGGTCCCATTGCCATGTCTCTGGATTTGCGAAGATCCACCGCACCTTCTGTGGAACTCCCGTGTCGGTGAACTTTTGTGCCACGGCCCCTAATTCTGCCCATGGTCATCTGCAGCTGCACGACTTAGGGTCCATGTTCCTTGGACGGGAAGAGACAGGCAGGAGTCGGAATGATGAACCAGCACACTGGGGCATTTTCTCACGTAGCCCAAGTGACCCCATGGTGTTCTTGAGCTTTGGAACCAGTCGCGTCCCCTTTGACACTGCACCCGGCTCCCAGTCTCTCAATCGTGTTGGCCCTCCGGCGATCTCCCGTTGGATGAATTGCTCCTGCTGAAACTCGAGTCCCCTTTGATTTGCGCTTCATTAATTATTCATGATTCAGGTTGGAAGGCCTGCTGACGACCCCCTGTGGCCGTTCTCTGAGCTTTCCTGTCACATCGTTTCCTTCCACGCTCTTTGGTTCCTTATGGTCCTGCTCCTTCTGCTGTCAGAGGAGCAGAGAGTTGATCTTATTGATTCTGGATACGGATACTTTCTAGGTGATCTGGATAATCCAGATAACGACCCTCAACAGCGGCGGAAAGGGAGCAGCCATTTGGTGTGTCTCAGAAAATCCCGCTCAGTTCCGAGGCCCCCTAGATGTGGAATCCTGCTCAGAGTTGTTCCCAGGTCAGAGAATGGAGAGAGCCTGTGCATGATGGGATCTCCCTGCCTAGATCTTTCAGTGAGTCTCTACCTCAGCTACTCTTAGGATCAGGGGGAGAACCACGGTGTCAGACATCCGGAAAGAAGACGGGATGAATGTTTTACCTCTGAAGTACATCCCAAATGTGGGAGTTGACTTCAGCTTTGCTGGGGTCTATTTGGCCAGTGAAACTCTGCCTGGTTCATTCGCACATCCGGAAGCCACTTCACGGGGGGCCGTCGCAACTGGAACCACACACTTGGCATCGGCGGTTGAGCCAAATGGGGACTCGTGGTGCAAGCAACGCTCCCCACGTGTTAGCGTGGGTGAGATTCGGTTGGCGGAATTTTACTAGGTGCGTGTTGGTAGAGTGGGGCTGAGGTTTTCTTGCTCCTGTGGTTGTATACGAAGTCAAAGGTCCTGCCCAGCCCTGCGGTCCCCTCAGTCAACTCTGTTTCGGAGACATAACGATTTGGATTGCCAACAAGTCAAGAAATGTTCAAGCCCTTGGATGTAGGGTAAAGAAAGGGAGATCAGACTGTCACTGTGTCTATGTAGAAGGGGAAGACATAAGAGACTCCATTTTGAAAAAGACCTGTACTTTAAACAATTGCTTTGCTGAGATGTTGATCATTTGTAGCTTTGCCGCGGCCCCTTTGACCCAACTTGGAGCTCACAAAAACCTGTGTTGTATAACATCGAGGCTTAAGGGATCTAGGGCTGTGCAGGGCGTGCCTTGTTAACCAAATGTTTACGAGCAGTATACTTGGTAAAAGTCATTGCCATTCTCTAGTCTCAATAAACCAGGGGCACAATGCACCGTGGAAAGCCACAGGGACCTCTGCCCTTGAAAGCAGGGTATTGTCCAAGGTTTCTCCCCATGTGACAGTCTGAAATATGGCCTCGTGGGATGGGAAAGACCTGACTGTCCCCCAGCCTGACACCCGTAATGGGTCTGTGCTGAGGTGGATTAGTCAAAGAGGAAAGCCTCTTGCAGTTGAGATGCAGGAAGGCCACTGTCTCCTGCTTGCCCCTGGGAACTGAATGTCTCGGTGTAAAGCCCGATCGTACATTTGTTCAACTCTGAGCTCGGAGAAAAGCTGCCCTGTGGCGGGAGGCGAGACGTGTTGGCAGTAATGCTGCCTTGTTATTCTTTACTCCGCTGAGATGTTTGGGTGGAGAGAAACATAAATCTGGCCTACGTGCACGTCCAGGCATAGTACCTTCCCTTGAACTTAGTAATGATATAGATTCTTTGGCTCACGTGTGTTTTTTTTTTTTTTTTTTTTTTTTTTTGGTGTTGTTGACCTTCTCCTTATTATCACCCTGCTCTCCTACTACATTCCTTTTTGCTGAAATAATGAAAATCATAATCAATAAAAACTGAGGGAACTCAGAGGCCGGTGCCGGTGCAGGTCCTTGGTGTGCTGAGTGCCGGTCCCCTGGACCCACTGTTGTCTCCCTATACTTTGTCTCTGTGTCTTATTTCTTCTCTCCGTCTCTCATCCCACCCGACTAGAAACACCCACAGGTGTGGAGGGGCAGGCCACCCCTTCACTCGGAAAATCAGTTAAACACAAACACGGAATGAGAGTCAAAAGACAATATGTCATCTTTTTGAGAATTTTATTCACTTCAAAACCAATTAAACACACACATGTACAAAGGCATTCCACAGCCCAGTTTTCGAGGCTGAGGAAAGACCCCGAGAGCGCTCTGCACAGCACGCTTCCCAGCGTCCGAAACACTGCTCTCAGGGCGGGGCACAGCGGAAGGGCTGCACCTCTCAGGGTTCCCTAACTTTTCCCTTATTCAGTCATCTAGAGAGCAAATACACAGTAATTCCCCAGTTTCCTATTGACGTCCCAGCGGAAGTCTGACTCCTGCGCGTCACGCAGTTTCTGAGGCAACGAATCTCTGGCACGGAAGCTTTTCCTGGCGCGTTTCCGGAGAACCACGCGAACTACAACGTCCCTCACCAGAATTCAATGAGGCAGAGCCCCTGCATCTGCTCCCTGCCTGGCCTGGGCTCCCACATCCACAGAAGCGCCACAGCCGGGGAGCTTCGGAGTCACCGCACAGAGTCTGCTCTCTGCTCTGCACTCCTCAGTCCCACAGTCCCCTCCAAGTCACGGGAGCTGGAGGCCAAGGAGCCCCTGCCACCTGCAGTCTCACTCCAGGTCAGAATCGCTGTCCTCTGAGGAGGAGGAAACCTGAAGGTCCTCATAGAGGACGCTCGGTGGGACACGAACACGGGGACCCTCAGACTTCTCTGACACATGAGGGCTCTGAGCGAGGAAGGCTCCCGGCTTCTCAGGAGAGTGAAATGAGGGGGCCGCCAGGAGGCTGGAGCTCCAGCGTCCGTTTTCCAGTCTCCGGAAGAGCACTCTGAGAGGCTGGGCCCCATCATGGCTGGCCGCTGGGTGATGGGACATGGTGCAGGCCTGGGCAGTAGGCAGGCAAGGTCTGCTGTGCGGAGGCTGCCGGTCGACGCTGGGCACCTGGGCGGGTGTCCTCCTGCCCATCTGGGGCGACGTACTTGGTCCAAGTTCGGTTGCGGCTGGCGGAGGTTGGAGATTCTCCGGGGCCCCCAGCTCACCTCCCTGGATGGCGCTTTCGGGGATCTGGAAGGGACCCAGTCTCGGTTTCTTGGGGAAGTTCAGGCAAGCCTGAATCCGAGCCTGGGCAGGTCTCTTGGCTCCTGGCCCGAAGCTGAGATTGGAGCCTAGGCCCAAGCTGTGTGTGGCGGCTGGCGGGCAGGGCTGTGAGGTCACCGCAGGACGTTTGTCCTGTGCCTGGGGTCTGATGGCCTGGAGCAGGCCGTGGGTTTTGGAGGCAGCCTGGGGAACTTCTCGGCAGCCACCCTCAGGGCTGCTGTGTGTCGGCTTCACCACGAGGAGAGGCTCGGGGCCCTGCTGCCTGACTGCAGGCTGAGGGATGTCGGCCGCAGCCCCTGTCTGTCTTTCCTTTGGTCCAAGACTTGAGGAGGAGCTCAGACTGGCTTTTCTGAGGGGAGACGGCGAAGCCAAGACGGAGCCCCTGTCAGACCTTTCGGTAGCTGAGCGATCAGCGAGGACAGGGCCCAGGCGCGGCCTCTTACTGGTTGTGTGGACCGGCATTGGCCCGCTTGCAACCTGAAAGAGAGGAAACAACACAGGTTAGAAGTTCCTCCGCATGGAGCCAACGTGAAAATCAAGCACATCCAAAGACAAGGTGCACACGCCATGAAATTCTTAGTACAGTATCGACAGGCGGTCCTTGGAAGTAGGGACAGACCCTCCACCTGAGTGCTGATCAGGACAAGACACATGAAAGATGCGCTCTCGAGCTATGTGTAGCTGATCTAAGCACACCATTGTTCAAAAGATCGCGTCTTGGGCATTAACTGGATCAAAGCGCCTCCACTCAGCCTTCCATGAAGTGGAACGGACTGATGCCCTTCCGAAGGCAGGTTGGTGGCTCAAGGGTACTCAGGACGTCTTCTCTGAACACATGCATGTTCCTGGGTTTAGCCTTCTCCACGTTTGGGGCCTCTGAGGGACTAATTTCCTCATGCCGCTAGGAACATGTTGTTGGCAGGCTTGCCATAATTGGACAGAAAGAAAGCAACAGGAAATACGGCATCTTCAGATGCCTTGGCCTGGAATCAAATTGACCTGGAAGGATCGTGGAGTCCCTGACCCCAAGAAGGCAAGAAAGAGGGGTTCCCCGATTTCCTCCCGCAGACGGGAAGCTGAAAGGAAATCAACCAGGGTGACCTAGAGGAGAAAAGGACCAGGGGCCCGGGGTGACACTCACCCTCAGATAATCAGAAGATTCCGTGGATCCTTTTCGATTCGGCAGCGGCTTCTCTGGAGGTTTCCCAGAAAATATGTGGAGGAGAGCCTTCCTCTGCGGGTCTTGTTGCCTGCAGAACAGAAAAAGGTCAGGCCGTGCCCCCTGGTTTTCCCCAGGAGACAGGGAGAACCCTGTGTGGGGCCCAGCCCCGTTCCGTGTTTTGTGATACAGAAATGGACATCTGGTGCCCTTTCCGCCTCTGCACCTTCCCTCACGTGCCAACCTTCCCGTCCCCCAGGTGGCCCTCTAGGCTTCCCAACTAAGGACTGTGATTTGGATTCCATCGCTTTTCCCCCTGTCGTGGGGAACCTGCACGAAGCGCCCCCGCCTCTCCCCGTCCCTGAATCTCCCAGAGCCAAAGGAGCTCCTGGGTGTGGAACCCCGGAGGACACGGAGCTCCGGCCTATTTCTCTGCAGCGTTCCTTCCCTGGCCCGGAGACGGAAAGGCACACGGTGTGCAGGTGCAGAGACACCATGTCCTTAGGAGGCAGTACCCTAAGAGTGGTGAAAACCCCTCCCACTGCTCACCTTGGTCTCTCTTCCTTCTCTCCCTTATCCTTGTTCAAGGGCCCCGGGTTGGCTTCAACCTGGGGCTTCCATGGTTTCAGGTTTTCCTTCCCTTCCTTTTCCCCCAAGGTCGCTGGAACCAGGGCTGCCTTCCAGCACTTCATGGGGCACCTGGTACTTCTGGCCGTGTGGCCAAAGGCCCCGCAGTTTTTGCACTTGAGCTGTGGGTGGAAAGGAAGTGATGTCGGTGAGTGAGCTGAAGCCACAGGCAGCGATCCCACGTCCACATTGGGACGGATTGTGAATTCAGAGCTGAATAAGGATTCCAAAGAGGGGACACCGGCATGGGGGCCGTTAAGTGCTGGGAGAGTTCGGATACGATGTTCCCTCCCAAAGCCCACGTGACGGAGGAACTCTGAAAGGAAGGACTCAAGGTTCCAAGGGGCACGACGGTGAACCCGAAGTCAACAACACAGCCAAACGTGGCTACACAGGACTCTAAGTAGAAAGGGAGGTTGCCCCCAAGAGTCTCTCAAGGGACCTATCGGGCCGGGGAGAAGGTCCCAAGCCACGTCCACCTTGGATGGGAAAAGCAACCTGGGTGGTGGTGACAGAGCTCTTTGGAATCCAACCCAGTCTCTGAGGACCGTGTGACACCCCCTCCCCCCGTCCCCACCCCCACCCCGATACCCAAGAGATCCAGGGCTAGACTTACCCTGGGATCTTCTTCACTGGGCGGGGGAGCCCTTGGCCCAACTGGGGCCCTCCGCTGCTTCTGGAGGGTCTGGGCTCTCACCAGTCTCTCGGCCCAAGATTTGGGGTCCCGACGTGCCATCATCTTCGTCGCCTGGGGGTTTTGTGACCGCCTTTTTCAGGGGTTGACTGTTGGGTCACCTGAAACACACACAAACACACACATGTCGATGGTTAAGCACATTGGATATTCACACACCCACAGGAAGCCACCTGCTAACTCCCTGCCGGTGTGGTCATGAGGAGACCTCACCACCAGTCGGTCAAATCTGTAGAACACAATGTGCTGTGTGCATCCTCGGATACTGTGTGTTCCTCTGCCATGACTACCTAGTCCAAGAGTAAACCGCACCTGCCACAGGGCCCGTGGCCTAGGTATGGGGAGTTGAGCTTTCAACCCCAAACAAGCAACTGATTCTGGAGACTGGACTTAGGTCTCTCACGATTCACTCCGGTAGAAGACACGGTGATTCTATCTCCCTTGACGGACAGAATGATCGAAGACACAGGGCATGGCTTGCGCCACCCTTTGGCAGGTCTGTTTGAAGTCAGGGATATGGGATGCTTCCTGTGACAACTTGAATCGCTACTCTGGCCATTTCATTAGGCAACTTCCAAGCACAAATTCATAGAGAGAAGTTACCTTCCTCTCTACCACACTAGCAGGTGATGGTCTTTCCTGTTCTACCTTTTGGCTTTAGCTCCAGCCCCTCTTTGCTTATTTATTTTTTCTGGTATTTTACGCATACCACACGAATTCATCTGAACAAACGGGGAACAAGTGCCACATCGTATCGACGTCTTACACGGCTGAAGGGCAAACCACCCTTTTTTCCAAAGTCCTTTTTCCATTTACCCACCAATTCAGCATGCTGCAGTACATTTCTTTTCGCATTCCCATCTTGGTCTTATCCCACATGTGGAGACGGATATGTTTTCTCGTTTTCTGTTGCAAGAATTACTAGTAACGAGAACACATCCTTCCCCACCAGCAAGCCCCAGTGTGATCGGTTTCTTTCTGCCTCCTGTGTCTCTTCCCCCCACCCCCACACCCCTCAGGGATTGCGTGAAAAAAACAATAGTTCAGTGAAACTAACCTGAAATTACACGTCTACTTGCTTTCCCCGGCTGGCGCTGAGATGGGCAGGTGCTGGAGCAGCCCCGCTGGAAGCGATGCAGCATCCAGGACGACGGAGGAAGGGGCGGAGAGGGACCTCTGCTTTCCAGGCTGCCTTTTATGCTGCCTCTGGTCACCTGACATGGAACGTACCCTAACCTAATCAGTTACCTGTACCTTCATTGCAATTAACTTAATCCAATTACGTGACCTGGAAAGGTCTATCTGCACAGCCCACTCTAAGATCATGTCCACTGCTGACAGACATTCTAAAACCTACGTGTACAGCTGCAAGCTTTGAAGAATAGATGCTCCCCGTCAGACATGTAACACTGGTGCCTGTACCCCTGTCTTCTTTTCCATCTTTTTGTTTTGTTTTGTTTTGTTTTGTTTTGTTTTGTTTTAAAAAATGTGGTAAAATAGACACCTTTTAATTGGACCACATTTAGTCTATCTCGACGTGGGCCTCAGTGTCATCAAGGAGATTCTCCTTGACGTGCAGTCACGGCCATGATCCATCTTCAGAGCTTCTCTTTCTTCCCCAAGGTAAGTCTGTCAGCAGAGAACCCTGACCGCACCCTCATGTGTTTTCTCCTCCAGGAGGCGCTTGGAAACCACCGTGAATTGGACCGCACTGGGAAACACAGATGAGGAAAGTCAACAACGCTTTGTCCTTCAGTGCCTGGCTCCTTTTTCAGCTCGTCTTGCGACTCCAGGCATTATGCCTGAAAAGTCTCCCGGACGCCTGTGAGGCTCTAATTCCCTGGGTCCCATTGCCATGTCTCTGGATTTGCGAAGATCCACCGCACCTTCTGTGGAACTCCCGTGTCGGTGAACTTTTGTGCCACGGCCCCTAATTCTGCCCATGGTCATCTGCAGCTGCACGACTTAGGGTCCATGTTCCTTGGACGGGAAGAGACAGGCAGGAGTCGGAATGATGAACCAGCACACTGGGGCATTTTCTCACGTAGCCCAAGTGACCCCATGGTGTTCTTGAGCTTTGGAACCAGTCGCGTCCCCTTTGACACTGCACCCGGCTCCCAGTCTCTCAATCGTGTTGGCCCTCCGGCGATCTCCCGTTGGATGAATTGCTCCTGCTGAAACTCGAGTCCCCTTTGATTTGCGCTTCATTAATTATTCATGATTCAGGTTGGAAGGCCTGCTGACGACCCCCTGTGGCCGTTCTCTGAGCTTTCCTGTCACATCGTTTCCTTCCACGCTCTTTGGTTCCTTATGGTCCTGCTCCTTCTGCTGTCAGAGGAGCAGAGAGTTGATCTTATTGATTCTGGATACGGATACTTTCTAGGTGATCTGGATAATCCAGATAACGACCCTCAACAGCGGCGGAAAGGGAGCAGCCATTTGGTGTGTCTCAGAAAATCCCGCTCAGTTCCGAGGCCCCCTAGATGTGGAATCCTGCTCAGAGTTGTTCCCAGGTCAGAGAATGGAGAGAGCCTGTGCATGATGGGATCTCCCTGCCTAGATCTTTCAGTGAGTCTCTACCTCAGCTACTCTTAGGATCAGGGGGAGAACCACGGTGTCAGACATCCGGAAAGAAGACGGGATGAATGTTTTACCTCTGAAGTACATCCCAAATGTGGGAGTTGACTTCAGCTTTGCTGGGGTCTATTTGGCCAGTGAAACTCTGCCTGGTTCATTCGCACATCCGGAAGCCACTTCACGGGGGGCCGTCGCAACTGGAACCACACACTTGGCATCGGCGGTTGAGCCAAATGGGGACTCGTGGTGCAAGCAACGCTCCCCACGTGTTAGCGTGGGTGAGATTCGGTTGGCGGAATTTTACTAGGTGCGTGTTGGTAGAGTGGGGCTGAGGTTTTCTTGCTCCTGTGGTTGTATACGAAGTCAAAGGTCCTGCCCAGCCCTGCGGTCCCCTCAGTCAACTCTGTTTCGGAGACATAACGATTTGGATTGCCAACAAGTCAAGAAATGTTCAAGCCCTTGGATGTAGGGTAAAGAAAGGGAGATCAGACTGTCACTGTGTCTATGTAGAAGGGGAAGACATAAGAGACTCCATTTTGAAAAAGACCTGTACTTTAAACAATTGCTTTGCTGAGATGTTGATCATTTGTAGCTTTGCCGCGGCCCCTTTGACCCAACTTGGAGCTCACAAAAACCTGTGTTGTATAACATCGAGGCTTAAGGGATCTAGGGCTGTGCAGGGCGTGCCTTGTTAACCAAATGTTTACGAGCAGTATACTTGGTAAAAGTCATTGCCATTCTCTAGTCTCAATAAACCAGGGGCACAATGCACCGTGGAAAGCCACAGGGACCTCTGCCCTTGAAAGCAGGGTATTGTCCAAGGTTTCTCCCCATGTGACAGTCTGAAATATGGCCTCGTGGGATGGGAAAGACCTGACTGTCCCCCAGCCTGACACCCGTAATGGGTCTGTGCTGAGGTGGATTAGTCAAAGAGGAAAGCCTCTTGCAGTTGAGATGCAGGAAGGCCACTGTCTCCTGCTTGCCCCTGGGAACTGAATGTCTCGGTGTAAAGCCCGATCGTACATTTGTTCAACTCTGAGCTCGGAGAAAAGCTGCCCTGTGGCGGGAGGCGAGACGTGTTGGCAGTAATGCTGCCTTGTTATTCTTTACTCCGCTGAGATGTTTGGGTGGAGAGAAACATAAATCTGGCCTACGTGCACGTCCAGGCATAGTACCTTCCCTTGAACTTAGTAATGATATAGATTCTTTGGCTCACGTGTGTTTTTTTTTTTTTTTTTTTTTTTTTTTGGTGTTGTTGACCTTCTCCTTATTATCACCCTGCTCTCCTACTACATTCCTTTTTGCTGAAATAATGAAAATCATAATCAATAAAAACTGAGGGAACTCAGAGGCCGGTGCCGGTGCAGGTCCTTGGTGTGCTGAGTGCCGGTCCCCTGGACCCACTGTTGTCTCCCTATACTTTGTCTCTGTGTCTTATTTCTTCTCTCCGTCTCTCATCCCACCCGACTAGAAACACCCACAGGTGTGGAGGGGCAGGCCACCCCTTCACTCGGAAAATCAGTTAAACACAAACACGGAATGAGAGTCAAAAGACAATATGTCATCTTTTTGAGAATTTTATTCACTTCAAAACCAATTAAACACACACATGTACAAAGGCATTCCACAGCCCAGTTTTCGAGGCTGAGGAAAGACCCCGAGAGCGCTCTGCACAGCACGCTTCCCAGCGTCCGAAACACTGCTCTCAGGGCGGGGCACAGCGGAAGGGCTGCACCTCTCAGGGTTCCCTAACTTTTCCCTTATTCAGTCATCTAGAGAGCAAATACACAGTAATTCCCCAGTTTCCTATTGACGTCCCAGCGGAAGTCTGACTCCTGCGCGTCACGCAGTTTCTGAGGCAACGAATCTCTGGCACGGAAGCTTTTCCTGGCGCGTTTCCGGAGAACCACGCGAACTACAACGTCCCTCACCAGAATTCAATGAGGCAGAGCCCCTGCATCTGCTCCCTGCCTGGCCTGGGCTCCCACATCCACAGAAGCGCCACAGCCGGGGAGCTTCGGAGTCACCGCACAGAGTCTGCTCTCTGCTCTGCACTCCTCAGTCCCACAGTCCCCTCCAAGTCACGGGAGCTGGAGGCCAAGGAGCCCCTGCCACCTGCAGTCTCACTCCAGGTCAGAATCGCTGTCCTCTGAGGAGGAGGAAACCTGAAGGTCCTCATAGAGGACGCTCGGTGGGACACGAACACGGGGACCCTCAGACTTCTCTGACACATGAGGGCTCTGAGCGAGGAAGGCTCCCGGCTTCTCAGGAGAGTGAAATGAGGGGGCCGCCAGGAGGCTGGAGCTCCAGCGTCCGTTTTCCAGTCTCCGGAAGAGCACTCTGAGAGGCTGGGCCCCATCATGGCTGGCCGCTGGGTGATGGGACATGGTGCAGGCCTGGGCAGTAGGCAGGCAAGGTCTGCTGTGCGGAGGCTGCCGGTCGACGCTGGGCACCTGGGCGGGTGTCCTCCTGCCCATCTGGGGCGACGTACTTGGTCCAAGTTCGGTTGCGGCTGGCGGAGGTTGGAGATTCTCCGGGGCCCCCAGCTCACCTCCCTGGATGGCGCTTTCGGGGATCTGGAAGGGACCCAGTCTCGGTTTCTTGGGGAAGTTCAGGCAAGCCTGAATCCGAGCCTGGGCAGGTCTCTTGGCTCCTGGTCCGAAGCTGAGATTGGAGCCTAGGCCCAAGCTGTGTGTGGCGGCTGGCGGGCAGGGCTGTGAGGTCACCGCAGGACGTTTGTCCTGTGCCTGGGGTCTGATGGCCTGGAGCAGGCCGTGGGTTTTGGAGGCAGCCTGGGGAACTTCTCGGCAGCCACCCTCAGGGCTGCTGTGTGTCGGCTTCACCACGAGGAGAGGCTCGGGGCCCTGCTGCCTGACTGCAGGCTGAGGGATGTCGGCCGCAGCCCCTGTCTGTCTTTCCTTTGGTCCAAGACTTGAGGAGGAGCTCAGACTGGCTTTTCTGAGGGGAGACGGCGAAGCCAAGACGGAGCCCCTGTCAGACCTTTCGGTAGCTGAGCGATCAGCGAGGACAGGGCCCAGGCGCGGCCTCTTACTGGTTGTGTGGACCGGCATTGGCCCGCTTGCAACCTGAAAGAGAGGAAACAACACAGGTTAGAAGTTCCTCCGCATGGAGCCAACGTGAAAATCAAGCACATCCAAAGACAAGGTGCACACGCCATGAAATTCTTAGTACAGTATCGACAGGCGGTCCTTGGAAGTAGGGACAGACCCTCCACCTGAGTGCTGATCAGGACAAGACACATGAAAGATGCGCTCTCGAGCTATGTGTAGCTGATCTAAGCACACCATTGTTCAAAAGATCGCGTCTTGGGCATTAACTGGATCAAAGCGCCTCCACTCAGCCTTCCATGAAGTGGAACGGACTGATGCCCTTCCGAAGGCAGGTTGGTGGCTCAAGGGTACTCAGGACGTCTTCTCTGAACACATGCATGTTCCTGGGTTTAGCCTTCTCCACGTTTGGGGCCTCTGAGGGACTAATTTCCTCATGCCGCTAGGAACATGTTGTTGGCAGGCTTGCCATAATTGGACAGAAAGAAAGCAACAGGAAATACGGCATCTTCAGATGCCTTGGCCTGGAATCAAATTGACCTGGAAGGATCGTGGAGTCCCTGACCCCAAGAAGGCAAGAAAGAGGGGTTCCCCGATTTCCTCCCGCAGACGGGAAGCTGAAAGGAAATCAACCAGGGTGACCTAGAGGAGAAAAGGACCAGGGGCCCGGGGTGACACTCACCCTCAGATAATCAGAAGATTCCGTGGATCCTTTTCGATTCGGCAGCGGCTTCTCTGGAGGTTTCCCAGAAAATATGTGGAGGAGAGCCTTCCTCTGCGGGTCTTGTTGCCTGCAGAACAGAAAAAGGTCAGGCCGTGCCCCCTGGTTTTCCCCAGGAGACAGGGAGAACCCTGTGTGGGGCCCAGCCCCGTTCCGTGTTTTGTGATACAGAAATGGACATCTGGTGCCCTTTCCGCCTCTGCACCTTCCCTCACGTGCCAACCTTCCCGTCCCCCAGGTGGCCCTCTAGGCTTCCCAACTAAGGACTGTGATTTGGATTCCATCGCTTTTCCCCCTGTCGTGGGGAACCTGCACGAAGCGCCCCCGCCTCTCCCCGTCCCTGAATCTCCCAGAGCCAAAGGAGCTCCTGGGTGTGGAACCCCGGAGGACACGGAGCTCCGGCCTATTTCTCTGCAGCGTTCCTTCCCTGGCCCGGAGACGGAAAGGCACACGGTGTGCAGGTGCAGAGACACCATGTCCTTAGGAGGCAGTACCCTAAGAGTGGTGAAAACCCCTCCCACTGCTCACCTTGGTCTCTCTTCCTTCTCTCCCTTATCCTTGTTCAAGGGCCCCGGGTTGGCTTCAACCTGGGGCTTCCATGGTTTCAGGTTTTCCTTCCCTTCCTTTTCCCCCAAGGTCGCTGGAACCAGGGCTGCCTTCCAGCACTTCATGGGGCACCTGGTACTTCTGGCCGTGTGGCCAAAGGCCCCGCAGTTTTTGCACTTGAGCTGTGGGTGGAAAGGAAGTGATGTCGGTGAGTGAGCTGAAGCCACAGGCAGCGATCCCACGTCCACATTGGGACGGATTGTGAATTCAGAGCTGAATAAGGATTCCAAAGAGGGGACACCGGCATGGGGGCCGTTAAGTGCTGGGAGAGTTCGGATACGATGTTCCCTCCCAAAGCCCACGTGACGGAGGAACTCTGAAAGGAAGGACTCAAGGTTCCAAGGGGCACGACGGTGAACCCGAAGTCAACAACACAGCCAAACGTGGCTACACAGGACTCTAAGTAGAAAGGGAGGTTGCCCCCAAGAGTCTCTCAAGGGACCTATCGGGCCGGGGAGAAGGTCCCAAGCCACGCCCACCTTGGATGGGAAAAGCAACCTGGGTGGTGGTGACAGAGCTCTTTGGAATCCAACCCAGTCTCTGAGGACCGTGTGACACCCCCTCCCCCCGTCCCCACCCCCACCCCGATACCCAAGAGATCCAGGGCTAGACTTACCCTGGGATCTTCTTCACTGGGCGGGGGAGCCCTTGGCCCAACTGGGGCCCTCCGCTGCTTCTGGAGGGTCTGGGCTCTCACCAGTCTCTCGGCCCAAGATTTGGGGTCCCGACGTGCCATCATCTTCGTCGCCTGGGGGTTTTGTGACCGCCTTTTTCAGGGGTTGACTGTTGGGTCACCTGAAACACACACAAACACACACATGTCGATGGTTAAGCACATTGGATATTCACACACCCACAGGAAGCCACCTGCTAACTCCCTGCCGGTGTGGTCATGAGGAGACCTCACCACCAGTCGGTCAAATCTGTAGAACACAATGTGCTGTGTGCATCCTCGGATACTGTGTGTTCCTCTGCCATGACTACCTAGTCCAAGAGTAAACCGCACCTGCCACAGGGCCCGTGGCCTAGGTATGGGGAGTTGAGCTTTCAACCCCAAACAAGCAACTGATTCTGGAGACTGGACTTAGGTCTCTCACGATTCACTCCGGTAGAAGACACGGTGATTCTATCTCCCTTGACGGACAGAATGATCGAAGACACAGGGCATGGCTTGCGCCACCCTTTGGCAGGTCTGTTTGAAGTCAGGGATATGGGATGCTTCCTGTGACAACTTGAATCGCTACTCTGGCCATTTCATTAGGCAACTTCCAAGCACAAATTCATAGAGAGAAGTTACCTTCCTCTCTACCACACTAGCAGGTGATGGTCTTTCCTGTTCTACCTTTTGGCTTTAGCTCCAGCCCCTCTTTGCTTATTTATTTTTTCTGGTATTTTACGCATACCACACGAATTCATCTGAACAAACGGGGAACAAGTGCCACATCGTATCGACGTCTTACACGGCTGAAGGGCAAACCACCCTTTTTTCCAAAGTCCTTTTTCCATTTACCCACCAATTCAGCATGCTGCAGTACATTTCTTTTCGCATTCCCATCTTGGTCTTATCCCACATGTGGAGACGGATATGTTTTCTCGTTTTCTGTTGCAAGAATTACTAGTAACGAGAACACATCCTTCCCCACCAGCAAGCCCCAGTGTGATCGGTTTCTTTCTGCCTCCTGTGTCTCTTCCCCCCACCCCCACACCCCTCAGGGATTGCGTGAAAAAAACAATAGTTCAGTGAAACTAACCTGAAATTACACGTCTACTTGCTTTCCCCGGCTGGCGCTGAGATGGGCAGGTGCTGGAGCAGCCCCGCTGGAAGCGATGCAGCATCCAGGACGATGGAGGAAGGGGCGGAGAGGGACCTCTGCTTTCCAGGCTGCCTTTTATGCTGCCTCTGGTCACCTGACATGGAACGTACCCTAACCTAATCAGTTACCTGTACCTTCATTGCAATTAACTTAATCCAATTACGTGACCTGGAAAGGTCTATCTGCACAGCCCACTCTAAGATCATGTCCACTGCTGACAGACATTCTAAAACCTAAGTGTACAGCTGCAAGCTTTGAAGAATAGATGCTCCCCGTCAGACATGTAACACTGGTGCCTGTACCCCTGTCTTCTTTTCCATCTTTTTGTTTTGCTTTGTTTTGTTTTGTTTTAAAAAAATGTGGTAAAATAGACACCTTTTAATTGGACCACATTTAGTCTATCTCGACGTGGGCCTCAGTGTCATCAAGGAGATTCTCCTTGACGTGCAGTCACGGCCATGATCCATCTTCAGAGCTTCTCTTTCTTCCCCAAGGTAAGTCTGTCAGCAGAGAACCCTGACCGCACCCTCATGTGTTTTCTCCTCCAGGAGGCGCTTGGAAACCACCGTGAATTGGACCGCACTGGGAAACACAGATGAGGAAAGTCAACAACGCTTTGTCCTTCAGTGCCTGGCTCCTTTTTCAGCTCGTCTTGCGACTCCAGGCATTATGCCTGAAAAGTCTCCCGGACGCCTGTGAGGCTCTAATTCCCTGGGTCCCATTGCCATGTCTCTGGATTTGCGAAGATCCACCGCACCTTCTGTGGAACTCCCGTGTCGGTGAACTTTTGTGCCACGGCCCCTAATTCTGCCCATGGTCATCTGCAGCTGCACGACTTAGGGTCCATGTTCCTTGGACGGGAAGAGACAGGCAGGAGTCGGAATGATGAACCAGCACACTGGGGCATTTTCTCACGTAGCCCAAGTGACCCCATGGTGTTCTTGAGCTTTGGAACCAGTCGCGTCCCCTTTGACACTGCACCCGGCTCCCAGTCTCTCAATCGTGTTGGCCCTCCGGCGATCTCCCGTTGGATGAATTGCTCCTGCTGAAACTCGAGTCCCCTTTGATTTGCGCTTCATTAATTATTCATGATTCAGGTTGGAAGGCCTGCTGACGACCCCCTGTGGCCGTTCTCTGAGCTTTCCTGTCACATCGTTTCCTTCCACGCTCTTTGGTTCCTTATGGTCCTGCTCCTTCTGCTGTCAGAGGAGCAGAGAGTTGATCTTATTGATTCTGGATACGGATACTTTCTAGGTGATCTGGATAATCCAGATAACGACCCTCAACAGCGGCGGAAAGGGAGCAGCCATTTGGTGTGTCTCAGAAAATCCCGCTCAGTTCCGAGGCCCCCTAGATGTGGAATCCTGCTCAGAGTTGTTCCCAGGTCAGAGAATGGAGAGAGCCTGTGCATGATGGGATCTCCCTGCCTAGATCTTTCAGTGAGTCTCTACCTCAGCTACTCTTAGGATCAGGGGGAGAACCACGGTGTCAGACATCCGGAAAGAAGACGGGATGAATGTTTTACCTCTGAAGTACATCCCAAATGTGGGAGTTGACTTCAGCTTTGCTGGGGTCTATTTGGCCAGTGAAACTCTGCCTGGTTCATTCGCACATCCGGAAGCCACTTCACGGGGGGCCGTCGCAACTGGAACCACACACTTGGCATCGGCGGTTGAGCCAAATGGGGACTCGTGGTGCAAGCAACGCTCCCCACGTGTTAGCGTGGGTGAGATTCGGTTGGCGGAATTTTACTAGGTGCGTGTTGGTAGAGTGGGGCTGAGGTTTTCTTGCTCCTGTGGTTGTATACGAAGTCGAAGGTCCTGCCGAGCCCTGCGGTCCCCTCAGTCAACTCTGTTTCGGAGACATAACGATTTGGATTGCCAACAAGTCAAGAAATGTTCAAGCCCTTGGATGTAGGGTAAAGAAAGGGAGATCAGACTGTCACTGTGTCTATGTAGAAGGGGAAGACATAAGAGACTCCATTTTGAAAAAGACCTGTACTTTAAACAATTGCTTTGCTGAGATGTTGATCATTTGTAGCTTTGCCGCGGCCCCTTTGACCCAACTTGGAGCTCACAAAAACCTGTGTTGTATAACATCGAGGCTTAAGGGATCTAGGGCTGTGCAGGGCGTGCCTTGTTAACCAAATGTTTACGAGCAGTATACTTGGTAAAAGTCATTGCCATTCTCTAGTCTCAATAAACCAGGGGCACAATGCACCGTGGAAAGCCACAGGGACCTCTGCCCTTGAAAGCAGGGTATTGTCCAAGGTTTCTCCCCATGTGACAGTCTGAAATATGGCCTCGTGGGATGGGAAAGACCTGACTGTCCCCCAGCCTGACACCCGTAATGGGTCTGTGCTGAGGTGGATTAGTCAAAGAGGAAAGCCTCTTGCAGTTGAGATGCAGGAAGGCCACTGTCTCCTGCTTGCCCCTGGGAACTGAATGTCTCGGTGTAAAGCCCGATCGTACATTTGTTCAACTCTGAGCTCGGAGAAAAGCTGCCCTGTGGCGGGAGGCGAGACGTGTTGGCAGTAATGCTGCCTTGTTATTCTTTACTCCGCTGAGATGTTTGGGTGGAGAGAAACATAAATCTGGCCTACGTGCACGTCCAGGCATAGTACCTTCCCTTGAACTTAGTAATGATATAGATTCTTTGGCTCACGTGTGTTTTTTTTTTTTTTTTTTTTTTTTTTTTTGGTGTTGTTGACCTTCTCCTTATTATCACCCTGCTCTCCTACTACATTCCTTTTTGCTGAAATAATGAAAATCATAATCAATAAAAACTGAGGGAACTCAGAGGCCGGTGCCGGTGCAGGTCCTTGGTGTGCTGAGTGCCGGTCCCCTGGACCCACTGTTGTCTCCCTATACTTTGTCTCTGTGTCTTATTTCTTCTCTCCGTCTCTCATCCCACCCGACTAGAAACACCCACAGGTGTGGAGGGGCAGGCCACCCCTTCACTCGGAAAATCAGTTAAACACAAACACGGAATGAGAGTCAAAAGACAATATGTCATCTTTTTGAGAATTTTATTCACTTCAAAACCAATTAAACACACACATGTACAAAGGCATTCCACAGCCCAGTTTTCGAGGCTGAGGAAAGACCCCGAGAGCGCTCTGCACAGCACGCTTCCCAGCGTCCGAAACACTGCTCTCAGGGCGGGGCACAGCGGAAGGGCTGCACCTCTCAGGGTTCCCTAACTTTTCCCTTATTCAGTCATCTAGAGAGCAAATACACAGTAATTCCCCAGTTTCCTATTGACGTCCCAGCGGAAGTCTGACTCCTGCGCGTCACGCAGTTTCTGAGGCAACGAATCTCTGGCACGGAAGCTTTTCCTGGCGCGTTTCCGGAGAACCACGCGAACTACAACGTCCCTCACCAGAATTCAATGAGGCAGAGCCCCTGCATCTGCTCCCTGCCTGGCCTGGGCTCCCACATCCACAGAAGCGCCACAGCCGGGGAGCTTCGGAGTCACCGCACAGAGTCTGCTCTCTGCTCTGCACTCCTCAGTCCCACAGTCCCCTCCAAGTCACGGGAGCTGGAGGCCAAGGAGCCCCTGCCACCTGCAGTCTCACTCCAGGTCAGAATCGCTGTCCTCTGAGGAGGAGGAAACCTGAAGGTCCTCATAGAGGACGCTCGGTGGGACACGAACACGGGGACCCTCAGACTTCTCTGACACATGAGGGCTCTGAGCGAGGAAGGCTCCCGGCTTCTCAGGAGAGTGAAATGAGGGGGCCGCCAGGAGGCTGGAGCTCCAGCGTCCGTTTTCCAGTCTCCGGAAGAGCACTCTGAGAGGCTGGGCCCCATCATGGCTGGCCGCTGGGTGATGGGACATGGTGCAGGCCTGGGCAGTAGGCAGGCAAGGTCTGCTGTGCGGAGGCTGCCGGTCGACGCTGGGCACCTGGGCGGGTGTCCTCCTGCCCATCTGGGGCGACGTACTTGGTCCAAGTTCGGTTGCGGCTGGCGGAGGTTGGAGATTCTCCGGGGCCCCCAGCTCACCTCCCTGGATGGCGCTTTCGGGGATCTGGAAGGGACCCAGTCTCGGTTTCTTGGGGAAGTTCAGGCAAGCCTGAATCCGAGCCTGGGCAGGTCTCTTGGCTCCTGGCCCGAAGCTGAGATTGGAGCCTAGGCCCAAGCTGTGTGTGGCGGCTGGCGGGCAGGGCTGTGAGGTCACCGCAGGACGTTTGTCCTGTGCCTGGGGTCTGATGGCCTGGAGCAGGCCGTGGGTTTTGGAGGCAGCCTGGGGAACTTCTCGGCAGCCACCCTCAGGGCTGCTGTGTGTCGGCTTCACCACGAGGAGAGGCTCGGGGCCCTGCTGCCTGACTGCAGGCTGAGGGATGTCGGCCGCAGCCCCTGTCTGTCTTTCCTTTGGTCCAAGACTTGAGGAGGAGCTCAGACTGGCTTTTCTGAGGGGAGACGGCGAAGCCAAGACGGAGCCCCTGTCAGACCTTTCGGTAGCTGAGCGATCAGCGAGGACAGGGCCCAGGCGCGGCCTCTTACTGGTTGTGTGGACCGGCATTGGCCCGCTTGCAACCTGAAAGAGAGGAAACAACACAGGTTAGAAGTTCCTCCGCATGGAGCCAACGTGAAAATCAAGCACATCCAAAGACAAGGTGCACACGCCATGAAATTCTTAGTACAGTATCGACAGGCGGTCCTTGGAAGTAGGGACAGACCCTCCACCTGAGTGCTGATCAGGACAAGACACATGAAAGATGCGCTCTCGAGCTATGTGTAGCTGATCTAAGCACACCATTGTTCAAAAGATCGCGTCTTGGGCATTAACTGGATCAAAGCGCCTCCACTCAGCCTTCCATGAAGTGGAACGGACTGATGCCCTTCCGAAGGCAGGTTGGTGGCTCAAGGGTACTCAGGACGTCTTCTCTGAACACATGCATGTTCCTGGGTTTAGCCTTCTCCACGTTTGGGGCCTCTGAGGGACTAATTTCCTCATGCCGCTAGGAACATGTTGTTGGCAGGCTTGCCATAATTGGACAGAAAGAAAGCAACAGGAAATACGGCATCTTCAGATGCCTTGGCCTGGAATCAAATTGACCTGGAAGGATCGTGGAGTCCCTGACCCCAAGAAGGCAAGAAAGAGGGGTTCCCCGATTTCCTCCCGCAGACGGGAAGCTGAAAGGAAATCAACCAGGGTGACCTAGAGGAGAAAAGGACCAGGGGCCCGGGGTGACACTCACCCTCAGATAATCAGAAGATTCCGTGGATCCTTTTCGATTCGGCAGCGGCTTCTCTGGAGGTTTCCCAGAAAATATGTGGAGGAGAGCCTTCCTCTGCGGGTCTTGTTGCCTGCAGAACAGAAAAAGGTCAGGCCGTGCCCCCTGGTTTTCCCCAGGAGACAGGGAGAACCCTGTGTGGGGCCCAGCCCCGTTCCGTGTTTTGTGATACAGAAATGGACATCTGGTGCCCTTTCCGCCTCTGCACCTTCCCTCACGTGCCAACCTTCCCGTCCCCCAGGTGGCCCTCTAGGCTTCCCAACTAAGGACTGTGATTTGGATTCCATCGCTTTTCCCCCTGTCGTGGGGAACGTGCACGAAGCGCCCCCGCCTCTCCCCGTCCCTGAATCTCCCAGAGCCAAAGGAGCTCCTGGGTGTGGAACCCCGGAGGACACGGAGCTCCGGCCTATTTCTCTGCAGCGTTCCTTCCCTGGCCCGGAGACGGAAAGGCACACGGTGTGCAGGTGCAGAGACACCATGTCCTTAGGAGGCAGTACCCTAAGAGTGGTGAAAACCCCTCCCACTGCTCACCTTGGTCTCTCTTCCTTCTCTCCCTTATCCTTGTTCAAGGGCCCCGGGTTGGCTTCAACCTGGGGCTTCCATGGTTTCAGGTTTTCCTTCCCTTCCTTTTCCCCCAAGGTCGCTGGAACCAGGGCTGCCTTCCAGCACTTCATGGGGCACCTGGTACTTCTGGCCGTGTGGCCAAAGGCCCCGCAGTTTTTGCACTTGAGCTGTGGGTGGAAAGGAAGTGATGTCGGTGAGTGAGCTGAAGCCACAGGCAGCGATCCCACGTCCACATTGGGACGGATTGTGAATTCAGAGCTGAATAAGGATTCCAAAGAGGGGACACCGGCATGGGGGCCGTTAAGTGCTGGGAGAGTTCGGATACGATGTTCCCTCCCAAAGCCCACGTGACGGAGGAACTCTGAAAGGAAGGACTCAAGGTTCCAAGGGGCACGACGGTGAACCCGAAGTCAACAACACAGCCAAACGTGGCTACACAGGACTCTAAGTAGAAAGGGAGGTTGCCCCCAAGAGTCTCTCAAGGGACCTATCGGGCCGGGGAGAAGGTCCCAAGCCACGCCCACCTGGGATGGGAAAAGCAACCTGGGTGGTGGTGACAGAGCTCTTTGGAATCCAACCCAGTCTCTGAGGACCGTGTGACACCCCCTCCCCCCGTCCCCACCCCCACCCCGATACCCAAGAGATCCAGGGCTAGACTTACCCTGGGATCTTCTTCATCGGGCGGGGGAGCCCTTGGCCCAACTGGGGCCCTCCGCTGCTTCTGGAGGGTCTGGGCTCTCACCAGTCTCTTGGCCCAAGATTTGGGGTCCCGACGTGCCATCATCTTCGTCGCCTGGGGGTTTTGTGACCGCCTTTTTCAGGGGTTGACTGTTGGGTCACCTGAAACACACACAAACACACACATGTCGATGGTTAAGCACATTGGATATTCACACACCCACAGGAAGCCACCTGCTAACTCCCTGCCGGTGTGGTCATGAGGAGACCTCACCACCAGTCGGTCAAATCTGTAGAACACAATGTGCTGTGTGCATCCTCGGATACTGTGTGTTCCTCTGCCATGACTACCTAGTCCAAGAGTAAACCGCACCTGCCACAGGGCCCGTGGCCTAGGTATGGGGAGTTGAGCTTTCAACCCCAAACAAGCAACTGATTCTGGAGACTGGACTTAGGTCTCTCACGATTCACTCCGGTAGAAGACACGGTGATTCTATCTCCCTTGACGGACAGAATGATCGAAGACACAGGGCATGGCTTGCGCCACCCTTTGGCAGGTCTGTTTGAAGTCAGGGATATGGGATGCTTCCTGTGACAACTTGAATCGCTACTCTGGCCATTTCATTAGGCAACTTCCAAGCACAAATTCATAGAGAGAAGTTACCTTCCTCTCTACCACACTAGCAGGTGATGGTCTTTCCTGTTCTACCTTTTGGCTTTAGCTCCAGCCCCTCTTTGCTTATTTATTTTTTCTGGTATTTTACGCATACCACACGAATTCATCTGAACAAACGGGGAACAAGTGCCACATCGTATCGACGTCTTACACGGCTGAAGGGCAAACCACCCTTTTTTCCAAAGTCCTTTTTCCATTTACCCACCAATTCAGCATGCTGCAGTACATTTCTTTTCGCATTCCCATCTTGGTCTTATCCCACATGTGGAGACGGATATGTTTTCTCGTTTTCTGTTGCAAGAATTACTAGTAACGAGAACACATCCTTCCCCACCAGCAAGCCCCAGTGTGATCGGTTTCTTTCGGCCTCCTGTGTCTCTTCCCCCCACCCCCACACCCCTCAGGGATTGCGTGAAAAAAACAATAGTTCAGTGAAACTAACCTGAAATTACACGTCTACTTGCTTTCCCCGGCTGGCGCTGAGATGGGCAGGTGCTGGAGCAGCCCCGCTGGAAGCGATGCAGCATCCAGGACGACGGAGGAAGGGGCGGAGAGGGACCTCTGCTTTCCAGGCTGCCTTTTATGCTGCCTCTGGTCACCTGACATGGAACGTACCCTAACCTAATCAGTTACCCGTACCTTCATTGCAATTAACTTAATCCAATTACGTGACCTGGAAAGGTCTATCTGCACAGCCCACTCTAAGATCATGTCCACTGCTGACAGACATTCTAAAACCTACGTGTACAGCTGCAAGCTTTGAAGAATAGATGCTCCCCGTCAGACATGTAACACTGGTGCCTGTACCCCTGTCTTCTTTTCCATCTTTTTGTTTTGTTTTGTTTTGTTTTGTTTTGTTTTAAAAAATGTGGTAAAATAGACACCTTTTAATTGGACCACATTTAGTCTATCTCGACGTGGGCCTCAGTGTCATCAAGGAGATTCTCCTTGACGTGCAGTCACGGCCATGATCCATCTTCAGAGCTTCTCTTTCTTCCCCAAGGTAAGTCTGTCAGCAGAGAACCCTGACCGCACCCTCATGTGTTTTCTCCTCCAGGAGGCGCTTGGAAACCACCGTGAATTGGACCGCACTGGGAAACACAGATGAGGAAAGTCAACAACGCTTTGTCCTTCAGTGCCTGGCTCCTTTTTCAGCTCGTCTTGCGACTCCAGGCATTATGCCTGAAAAGTCTCCCGGACGCCTGTGAGGCTCTAATTCCCTGGGTCCCATTGCCATGTCTCTGGATTTGTGAAGATCCACCGCACCTTCTGTGGAACTCCCGTGTCGGTGAACTTTTGTGCCACGGCCCCTAATTCTGCCCATGGTCATCTGCAGCTGCACGACTTAGGGTCCATGTTCCTTGGACGGGAAGAGACAGGCAGGAGTCGGAATGATGAACCAGCACACTGGGGCATTTTCTCACGTAGCCCAAGTGACCCCATGGTGTTCTTGAGCTTTGGAACCAGTCGCGTCCCCTTTGACACTGCACCCGGCTCCCAGTCTCTCAATCGTGTTGGCCCTCCGGCGATCTCCCGTTGGATGAATTGCTCCTGCTGAAACTCGAGTCCCCTTTGATTTGCGCTTCATTAATTATTCATGATTCAGGTTGGAAGGCCTGCTGACGACCCCCTGTGGCCGTTCTCTGAGCTTTCCTGTCACATCGTTTCCTTCCACGCTCTTTGGTTCCTTATGGTCCTGCTCCTTCTGCTGTCAGAGGAGCAGAGAGTTGATCTTATTGATTCTGGATACGGATACTTTCTAGGTGATCTGGATAATCCAGATAACGACCCTCAACAGCGGCGGAAAGGGAGCAGCCATTTGGTGTGTCTCAGAAAATCCCGCTCAGTTCCGAGGCCCCCTAGATGTGGAATCCTGCTCAGAGTTGTTCCCAGGTCAGAGAATGGAGAGAGCCTGTGCATGATGGGATCTCCCTGCCTAGATCTTTCAGTGAGTCTCTACCTCAGCTACTCTTAGGATCAGGGGGAGAACCACGGTGTCAGACATCCGGAAAGAAGACGGGATGAATGTTTTACCTCTGAAGTACATCCCAAATGTGGGAGTTGACTTCAGCTTTGCTGGGGTCTATTTGGCCAGTGAAACTCTGCCTGGTTCATTCGCACATCCGGAAGCCACTTCACGGGGGGCCGTCGCAACTGGAACCACACACTTGGCATCGGCGGTTGAGCCAAATGGGGACTCGTGGTGCAAGCAACGCTCCCCACGTGTTAGCGTGGGTGAGATTCGGTTGGCGGAATTTTACTAGGTGCGTGTTAGTAGAGTGGGGCTGAGGTTTTCTTGCTCCTGTGGTTGTATACGAAGTCAAAGGTCCTGCCCAGCCCTGCGGTCCCCTCAGTCAACTCTGTTTCGGAGACATAACGATTTGGATTGCCAACAAGTCAAGAAATGTTCAAGCCCTTGGATGTAGGGTAAAGAAAGGGAGATCAGACTGTCACTGTGTCTATGTAGAAGGGGAAGACATAAGAGACTCCATTTTGAAAAAGACCTGTACTTTAAACAATTGCTTTGCTGAGATGTTGATCATTTGTAGCTTTGCCGCGGCCCCTTTGACCCAACTTGGAGCTCACAAAAACCTGTGTTGTATAACATCGAGGCTTAAGGGATCTAGGGCTGTGCAGGGCGTGCCTTGTTAACCAAATGTTTACGAGCAGTATACTTGGTAAAAGTCATTGCCATTCTCTAGTCTCAATAAACCAGGGGCACAAT
Organism: Pan paniscus; assembly: GCF_029289425.2. Taxonomy (NCBI): domain Eukaryota; kingdom Metazoa; phylum Chordata; class Mammalia; order Primates; family Hominidae; genus Pan; species Pan paniscus. The sequence continues at coordinate 22,783,491 of NC_073256.2, forward strand.
GCACCGTGGAAAGCTACAGGGACCTCTGCCCTTGAAAGCAGGGTATTGTCCAAGGTTTCTCCCCATGTGACAGTCTGAAATATGGCCTCGTGGGATGGGAAAGACCTGACTGTCCCCCAGCCTGACACCCGTAATGGGTCTGTGCTGAGGTGGATTAGTCAAAGAGGAAAGCCTCTTGCAGTTGAGATGCAGGAAGGCCACTGTCTCCTGCTTGCCCCTGGGAACTGAATGTCTCGGTGTAAAGCCCGATCGTACATTTGTTCAACTCTGAGCTCGGAGAAAAGCTGCCCTGTGGCGGGAGGCGAGACGTGTTGGCAGTAATGCTGCCTTGTTATTCTTTACTCCGCTGAGATGTTTGGGTGGAGAGAAACATAAATCTGGCCTACGTGCACGTCCAGGCATAGTACCTTCCCTTGAACTTAGTAATGATATAGATTCTTTGGCTCACGTGTGTTTTTTTTTTTTTTTTTTTTTTTTTTTTTGGTGTTGTTGACCTTCTCCTTATTATCACCCTGCTCTCCTACTACATTCCTTTTTGCTGAAATAATGAAAATCATAATCAATAAAAACTGAGGGAACTCAGAGGCCGGTGCCGGTGCAGGTCCTTGGTGTGCTGAGTGCCGGTCCCCTGGACCCACTGTTGTCTCCCTATACTTTGTCTCTGTGTCTTATTTCTTCTCTCCGTCTCTCATCCCACCCGACTAGAAACACCCACAGGTGTGGAGGGGCAGGCCACCCCTTCACTCGGAAAATCAGTTAAACACAAACACGGAATGAGTGTCAAAAGACAATATGTCATCTTTTTGAGAATTTTATTCACTTCAAAACCAATTAAACACACACATGTACAAAGGCATTCCACAGCCCAGTTTTCGAGGCTGAGGAAAGACCCCGAGAGCGCTCTGCACAGCACGCTTCCCAGCGTCCGAAACACTGCTCTCAGGGCGGGGCACAGCGGAAGGGCTGCACCTCTCAGGGTTCCCTAACTTTTCCCTTATTCAGTCATCTAGAGAGCAAATACACAGTAATTCCCCAGTTTCCTATTGACGTCCCAGCGGAAGTCTGACTCCTGCGCGTCACGCAGTTTCTGAGGCAACGAATCTCTGGCACGGAAGCTTTTCCTGGCGCGTTTCCGGAGAACCACGCGAACTACAACGTCCCTCACCAGAATTCAATGAGGCAGAGCCCCTGCATCTGCTCCCTGCCTGGCCTGGGCTCCCACATCCACAGAAGCGCCACAGCCGGGGAGCTTCGGAGTCACCGCACAGAGTCTGCTCTCTGCTCTGCACTCCTCAGTCCCACAGTCCCCTCCAAGTCACGGGAGCTGGAGGCCAAGGAGCCCCTGCCACCTGCAGTCTCACTCCAGGTCAGAATCGCTGTCCTCTGAGGAGGAGGAAACCTGAAGGTCCTCATAGAGGACGCTCGGTGGGACACGAACACGGGGACCCTCAGACTTCTCTGACACATGAGGGCTCTGAGCGAGGAAGGCTCCCGGCTTCTCAGGAGAGTGAAATGAGGGGGCCGCCAGGAGGCTGGAGCTCCAGCGTCCGTTTTCCAGTCTCCGGAAGAGCACTCTGAGAGGCTGGGCCCCATCATGGCTGGCCGCTGGGTGATGGGACATGGTGCAGGCCTGGGCAGTAGGCAGGCAAGGTCTGCTGTGCGGAGGCTGCCGGTCGACGCTGGGCACCTGGGCGGGTGTCCTCCTGCCCATCTGGGGCGACGTACTTGGTCCAAGTTCGGTTGCGGCTGGCGGAGGTTGGAGATTCTCCGGGGCCCCCAGCTCACCTCCCTGGATGGCGCTTTCGGGGATCTGGAAGGGACCCAGTCTCGGTTTCTTGGGGAAGTTCAGGCAAGCCTGAATCCGAGCCTGGGCAGGTCTCTTGGCTCCTGGCCCGAAGCTGAGATTGGAGCCTAGGCCCAAGCTGTGTGTGGCGGCTGGCGGGCAGGGCTGTGAGGTCACCGCAGGACGTTTGTCCTGTGCCTGGGGTCTGATGGCCTGGAGCAGGCCGTGGGTTTTGGAGGCAGCCTGGGGAACTTCTCGGCAGCCACCCTCAGGGCTGCTGTGTGTCGGCTTCACCACGAGGAGAGGCTCGGGGCCCTGCTGCCTGACTGCAGGCTGAGGGATGTCGGCCGCAGCCCCTGTCTGTCTTTCCTTTGGTCCAAGACTTGAGGAGGAGCTCAGACTGGCTTTTCTGAGGGGAGACGGCGAAGCCAAGACGGAGCCCCTGTCAGACCTTTCGGTAGCTGAGCGATCAGCGAGGACAGGGCCCAGGCGCGGCCTCTTACTGGTTGTGTGGACCGGCATTGGCCCGCTTGCAACCTGAAAGAGAGGAAACAACACAGGTTAGAAGTTCCTCCGCATGGAGCCAACGTGAAAATCAAGCACATCCAAAGACAAGGTGCACACGCCATGAAATTCTTAGTACAGTATCGACAGGCGGTCCTTGGAAGTAGGGACAGACCCTCCACCTGAGTGCTGATCAGGACAAGACACATGAAAGATGCGCTCTCGAGCTATGTGTAGCTGATCTAAGCACACCATTGTTCAAAAGATCGCGTCTTGGGCATTAACTGGATCAAAGCGCCTCCACTCAGCCTTCCATGAAGTGGAACGGACTGATGCCCTTCCGAAGGCAGGTTGGTGGCTCAAGGGTACTCAGGACGTCTTCTCTGAACACATGCATGTTCCTGGGTTTAGCCTTCTCCACGTTTGGGGCCTCTGAGGGACTAATTTCCTCATGCCGCTAGGAACATGTTGTTGGCAGGCTTGCCATAATTGGACAGAAAGAAAGCAACAGGAAATACGGCATCTTCAGATGCCTTGGCCTGGAATCAAATTGACCTGGAAGGATCGTGGAGTCCCTGACCCCAAGAAGGCAAGAAAGAGGGGTTCCCCGATTTCCTCCCGCAGACGGGAAGCTGAAAGGAAATCAACCAGGGTGACCTAGAGGAGAAAAGGACCAGGGGCCCGGGGTGACACTCACCCTCAGATAATCAGAAGATTCCGTGGATCCTTTTCGATTCGGCAGCGGCTTCTCTGGAGGTTTCCCAGAAAATATGTGGAGGAGAGCCTTCCTCTGCGGGTCTTGTTGCCTGCAGAACAGAAAAAGGTCAGGCCGTGCCCCCTGGTTTTCCCCAGGAGACAGGGAGAACCCTGTGTGGGGCCCAGCCCCGTTCCGTGTTTTGTGATACAGAAATGGACATCTGGTGCCCTTTCCGCCTCTGCACCTTCCCTCACGTGCCAACCTTCCCGTCCCCCAGGTGGCCCTCTAGGCTTCCCAACTAAGGACTGTGATTTGGATTCCATCGCTTTTCCCCCTGTCGTGGGGAACGTGCACGAAGCGCCCCCGCCTCTCCCCGTCCCTGAATCTCCCAGAGCCAAAGGAGCTCCTGGGTGTGGAACCCCGGAGGACACGGAGCTCCGGCCTATTTCTCTGCAGCGTTCCTTCCCTGGCCCGGAGACGGAAAGGCACACGGTGTGCAGGTGCAGAGACACCATGTCCTTAGGAGGCAGTACCCTAAGAGTGGTGAAAACCCCTCCCACTGCTCACCTTGGTCTCTCTTCCTTCTCTCCCTTATCCTTGTTCAAGGGCCCCGGGTTGGCTTCAACCTGGGGCTTCCATGGTTTCAGGTTTTCCTTCCCTTCCTTTTCCCCCAAGGTCGCTGGAACCAGGGCTGCCTTCCAGCACTTCATGGGGCACCTGGTACTTCTGGCCGTGTGGCCAAAGGCCCCGCAGTTTTTGCACTTGAGCTGTGGGTGGAAAGGAAGTGATGTCGGTGAGTGAGCTGAAGCCACAGGCAGCGATCCCACGTCCACATTGGGACGGATTGTGAATTCAGAGCTGAATAAGGATTCCAAAGAGGGGACACCGGCATGGGGGCCGTTAAGTGCTGGGAGAGTTCGGATACGATGTTCCCTCCCAAAGCCCACGTGACGGAGGAACTCTGAAAGGAAGGACTCAAGGTTCCAAGGGGCACGACGGTGAACCCGAAGTCAACAACACAGCCAAACGTGGCTACACAGGACTCTAAGTAGAAAGGGAGGTTGCCCCCAAGAGTCTCTCAAGGGACCTATCGGGCCGGGGAGAAGGTCCCAAGCCACGCCCACCTTGGATGGGAAAAGCAACCTGGGTGGTGGTGACAGAGCTCTTTGGAATCCAACCCAGTCTCTGAGGACCGTGTGACACCCCCTCCCCCCGTCCCCACCCCCACCCCGATACCCAAGAGATCCAGGGCTAGACTTACCCTGGGATCTTCTTCATCGGGCGGGGGAGCCCTTGGCCCAACTGGGGCCCTCCGCTGCTTCTGGAGGGTCTGGGCTCTCACCAGTCTCTCGGCCCAAGATTTGGGGTCCCGACGTGCCATCATCTTCGTCGCCTGGGGGTTTTGTGACCGCCTTTTTCAGGGGTTGACTGTTGGGTCACCTGAAACACACACAAACACACACATGTCGATGGTTAAGCACATTGGATATTCACACACCCACAGGAAGCCACCTGCTAACTCCCTGCCGGTGTGGTCATGAGGAGACCTCACCACCAGTCGGTCAAATCTGTAGAACACAATGTGCTGTGTGCATCCTCGGATACTGTGTGTTCCTCTGCCATGACTACCTAGTCCAAGAGTAAACCGCACCTGCCACAGGGCCCGTGGCCTAGGTATGGGGAGTTGAGCTTTCAACCCCAAACAAGCAACTGATTCTGGAGACTGGACTTAGGTCTCTCACGATTCACTCCGGTAGAAGACACGGTGATTCTATCTCCCTTGACGGACAGAATGATCGAAGACACAGGGCATGGCTTGCGCCACCCTTTGGCAGGTCTGTTTGAAGTCAGGGATATGGGATGCTTCCTGTGACAACTTGAATCGCTACTCTGGCCATTTCATTAGGCAACTTCCAAGCACAAATTCATAGAGAGAAGTTACCTTCCTCTCTACCACACTAGCAGGTGATGGTCTTTCCTGTTCTACCTTTTGGCTTTAGCTCCAGCCCCTCTTTGCTTATTTATTTTTTCTGGTATTTTACGCATACCACACGAATTCATCTGAACAAACGGGGAACAAGTGCCACATCGTATCGACGTCTTACACGGCTGAAGGGCAAACCACCCTTTTTTCCAAAGTCCTTTTTCCATTTACCCACCAATTCAGCATGCTGCAGTACATTTCTTTTCGCATTCCCATCTTGGTCTTATCCCACATGTGGAGACGGATATGTTTTCTCGTTTTCTGTTGCAAGAATTACTAGTAACGAGAACACATCCTTCCCCACCAGCAAGCCCCAGTGTGATCGGTTTCTTTCTGCCTCCTGTGTCTCTTCCCCCCACCCCCACACCCCTCAGGGATTGCGTGAAAAAAACAATAGTTCAGTGAAACTAACCTGAAATTACACGTCTACTTGCTTTCCCCGGCTGGCGCTGAGATGGGCAGGTGCTGGAGCAGCCCCGCTGGAAGCGATGCAGCATCCAGGACGACGGAGGAAGGGGCGGAGAGGGACCTCTGCTTTCCAGGCTGCCTTTTATGCTGCCTCTGGTCACCTGACATGGAACGTACCCTAACCTAATCAGTTACCTGTACCTTCATTGCAATTAACTTAATCCAATTACGTGACCTGGAAAGGTCTATCTGCACAGCCCACTCTAAGATCATGTCCACTGCTGACAGACATTCTAAAACCTAAGTGTACAGCTGCAAGCTTTGAAGAATAGATGCTCCCCGTCAGACATGTAACACTGGTGCCTGTACCCCTGTCTTCTTTTCCATCTTTTTGTTTTGTTTTGTTTTGTTTTGTTTTAAAAAATGTGGTAAAATAGACACCTTTTAATTGGACCACATTTAGTCTATCTCGACGTGGGCCTCAGTGTCATCAAGGAGATTCTCCTTGACGTGCAGTCACGGCCATGATCCATCTTCAGAGCTTCTCTTTCTTCCCCAAGGTAAGTCTGTCAGCAGAGAACCCTGACCGCACCCTCATGTGTTTTCTCCTCCAGGAGGCGCTTGGAAACCACCGTGAATTGGACCGCACTGGGAAACACAGATGAGGAAAGTCAACAACGCTTTGTCCTTCAGTGCCTGGCTCCTTTTTCAGCTCGTCTTGCGACTCCAGGCATTATGCCTGAAAAGTCTCCCGGACGCCTGTGAGGCTCTAATTCCCTGGGTCCCATTGCCATGTCTCTGGATTTGCGAAGATCCACCGCACCTTCTGTGGAACTCCCGTGTCGGTGAACTTTTGTGCCACGGCCCCTAATTCTGCCCATGGTCATCTGCAGCTGCACGACTTAGGGTCCATGTTCCTTGGACGGGAAGAGACAGGCAGGAGTCGGAATGATGAACCAGCACACTGGGGCATTTTCTCACGTAGCCCAAGTGACCCCATGGTGTTCTCGAGCTTTGGAACCAGTCGCGTCCCCTTTGACACTGCACCCGGCTCCCAGTCTCTCAATCGTGTTGGCCCTCCGGCGATCTCCCGTTGGATGAATTGCTCCTGCTGAAACTCGAGTCCCCTTTGATTTGCGCTTCATTAATTATTCATGATTCAGGTTGGAAGGCCTGCTGACGACCCCCTGTGGCCGTTCTCTGAGCTTTCCTGTCACATCGTTTCCTTCCACGCTCTTTGGTTCCTTATGGTCCTGCTCCTTCTGCTGTCAGAGGAGCAGAGAGTTGATCTTATTGATTCTGGATACGGATACTTTCTAGGTGATCTGGATAATCCAGATAACGACCCTCAACAGCGGCGGAAAGGGAGCAGCCATTTGGTGTGTCTCAGAAAATCCCGCTCAGTTCCGAGGCCCCCTAGATGTGGAATCCTGCTCAGAGTTGTTCCCAGGTCAGAGAATGGAGAGAGCCTGTGCATGATGGGATCTCCCTGCCTAGATCTTTCAGTGAGTCTCTACCTCAGCTACTCTTAGGATCAGGGGGAGAACCACGGTGTCAGACATCCGGAAAGAAGACGGGATGAATGTTTTACCTCTGAAGTACATCCCAAATGTGGGAGTTGACTTCAGCTTTGCTGGGGTCTATTTGGCCAGTGAAACTCTGCCTGGTTCATTCGCACATCCGGAAGCCACTTCACGGGGGGCCGTCGCAACTGGAACCACACACTTGGCATCGGCGGTTGAGCCAAATGGGGACTCGTGGTGCAAGCAACGCTCCCCACGTGTTAGCGTGGGTGAGATTCGGTTGGCGGAATTTTACTAGGTGCGTGTTAGTAGAGTGGGGCTGAGGTTTTCTTGCTCCTGTGGTTGTATACGAAGTCAAAGGTCCTGCCCAGCCCTGCGGTCCCCTCAGTCAACTCTGTTTCGGAGACATAACGATTCGGATTGCCAACAAGTCAAGAAATGTTCAAGCCCTTGGATGTAGGGTAAAGAAAGGGAGATCAGACTGTCACTGTGTCTATGTAGAAGGGGAAGACATAAGAGACTCCATTTTGAAAAAGACCTGTACTTTAAACAATTGCTTTGCTGAGATGTTGATCATTTGTAGCTTTGCCGCGGCCCCTTTGACCCAACTTGGAGCTCACAAAAACCTGTGTTGTATAACATCGAGGCTTAAGGGATCTAGGGCTGTGCAGGGCGTGCCTTGTTAACCAAATGTTTACGAGCAGTATACTTGGTAACAGTCATTGCCATTCTCTAGTCTCAATAAACCAGGGGCACAATGCACAGTGGAAAGCCACAGTGACCTCTGCCCTTGAAAGCAGGGTATTGTCCAAGGTTTCTCCCCATGTGACAGTCTGAAATATGGTCTCGTGGGATGGGAAAGACCTGACTGTCCCCCAGCCTGACACCCGTAATGGGTCTGTGCTGAGGTGGATTAGTCAAAGAGGAAAGCCTCTTGCAGTTGAGATGCAGGAAGGCCACTGTCTCCTGCTTGCCCCTGGGAACTGAATGTCTCGGTGTAAAGCCCGATCGTACATTTGTTCAACTCTGAGCTCGGAGAAAAGATGCCCTGTGGCGGGAGGCGAGACGTGTTGGCAGTAATGCTGCCTTGTTATTCTTTACTCCGCTGAGATGTTTGGGTGGAGAGAAACATAAATCTGGCCTACGTGCACGTCCAGGCATAGTACCTTCCCTTGAACTTAGTAATGATATAGATTCTTTGGCTCACGTGTGTTTTTTTTTTGTTGTTGTTGACCTTCTCCTTATTATCACCCTGCTCTCCTACCACATTCCTTTTTGCTTAAATAATGAAAATCATAATCAATAAAAACTGAGGGAACTCAGAGGCCGGTGCCTGTGCAGGTCCTTGGTGAGCTGAGTGCCGGTCCCCTGGACCCACTGTTGTCTCCCTATACTTTGTCTCTGTGTCTTATTTCTTCTCTCCGTCTCTCATCCCACCCGACTAGAAACACCCACAGGTGTGGAGGGGCAGGCCACCCCTTCACTCGGAAAATCAGTTAAACACAAACACGGAATGAGAGTCAAAAGACAATATGTCATCTTTTTGAGAATTTTATTCACTTCAAAACCAATTAAACACACACATGTACAAAGGCATTCAACAGCCCAGTTTTCGAGGCTGAGGAAAGACCCCGAGAGCGCTCTGCACAGCACGCTTCCCAGCGTCCGAAACACTGTTCTCAGGGCGGGGCACAGCGGAAGGGCTGCACCTCTCAGGGTTCCCTAACTTTTCCCTTATTCAGTCATCTAGAGAGCAAATACACAGTAATTCCCCAGTTTCCTATTGACGTCCCAGCGGAAGTCTGACTCCTGCGCGTCACGCAGTTTCTGAGGCAACGAATCTCTGGCACGGAAGCTTTTCCTGGCGCGTTTCCGGAGAACCACGCGAACTACAACGTCCCTCACCAGAATTCAATGAGGCAGAGCCCCTGCATCTGCTCCCTGCCTGGCCTGGACTCCCACATCCACAGAAGCGCCACAGCCGGGGAGCTTCGGAGTCACCGCACAGAGTCTGCTCTCTGCTCTGCACTCCTCAGTCCCACAGTCCCCTCCAAGTCACGGGAGCTGGAGGCCAAGGAGCCCCTGCCACCTGCAGTCTCACTCCAGGTCAGAATCGCTGTCCTCTGAGGAGGAGGAAACCTGAAGGTCCTCATAGAGGACGCTCGGTGGGACACGAACACGGGGACCCTCAGACTTCTCTGACACATGAGGGCTCTGAGCGAGGAAGGCTCCCGGCTTCTCAGGAGAGTGAAATGAGGGGGCCGCCAGGAGGCTGGAGCTCCAGCGTCCGTTTTCCAGTCTCCGGAAGAGCACTCTGAGAGGCTGGGCCCCATCATGGCTGGCCGCTGGGTGATGGGACATGGTGCAGGCCTGGGCAGTAGGCAGGCAAGGTCTGCTGTGCGGAGGCTGCCGGTCGACGCTGGGCACCTGGGCGGGTGTCCTCCTGCCCATCTGGGGCGACGTACTTGGTCCAAGTTCGGTTGCGGCTGGCGGAGGTTGGAGATTCTCCGGGGCCCCCAGCTCACCTCCCTGGATGGCGCTTTCGGGGATCTGGAAGGGACCCAGTCTCGGTTTCTTGGGGAAGTTCAGGCAAGCCTGAATCCGAGCCTGGGCAGGTCTCTTGGCTCCTGGCCCGAAGCTGAGATTGGAGCCTAGGCCCAAGCTGTGTGTGGCGGCTGGCGGGCAGGGCTGTGAGGTCACCGCAGGACGTTTGTCCTGTGCCTGGGGTCTGATGGCCTGGAGCAGGCCGTGGGTTTTGGAGGCAGCCTGGGGAACTTCTCGGCAGCCACCCTCAGGGCTGCTGTGTGTCGGCTTCACCACGAGGAGAGGCTCGGGGCCCTGCTGCCTGACTGCAGGCTGAGGGATGTCGGCCGCAGCCCCTGTCTGTCTTTCCTTTGGTCCAAGACTTGAGGAGGAGCTCAGACTGGCTTTTCTGAGGGGAGACGGCGAAGCCAAGACGGAGCCCCTGTCAGACCTTTCGGTAGCTGAGCGATCAGCGAGGACAGGGCCCAGGCGCGGCCTCTTACTGGTTGTGTGGACCGGCATTGGCCCGCTTGCAACCTGAAAGAGAGGAAACAACACAGGTTAGAAGTTCCTCCGCATGGAGCCAACGTGAAAATCAAGCACATCCAAAGACAAGGTGCACACGCCATGAAATTCTTAGTACAGTATCGACAGGCGGTCCTTGGAAGTAGGGACAGACCCTCCACCTGAGTGCTGATCAGGACAAGACACATGAAAGATGCGCTCTCGAGCTATGTGTAGCTGATCTAAGCACACCATTGTTCAAAAGATTGCGTCTTGGGCATTAACTGGATCAAAGCGCCTCCACTCAGCCTTCCATGAAGTGGAACGGACTGATGCCCTTCCGAAGGCAGGTTGGTGGCTCAAGGGTACTCAGGACGTCTTCTCTGAACACATGCATGTTCCTGGGTTTAGCCTTCTCCACGTTTGGGGCCTCTGAGGGACTAATTTCCTCATGCCGCTAGGAACATGTTGTTGGCAGGCTTGCCATAATTGGACAGAAAGAAAGCAACAGGAAATACGGCATCTTCAGATGCCTTGGCCTGGAATCAAATTGACCTGGAAGGATCGTGGAGTCCCTGACTCCAAGAAGGCAAGAAAGAGGGGTTCCCCGATTTCCTCCCGCAGACGGGAAGCTGAAAGGAAATCAACCAGGGTGACCTAGAGGAGAAAAGGACCAGGGGCCCGGGGTGACACTCACCCTCAGATAATCAGAAGATTCCGTGGATCCTTTTCGATTCGGCAGCGGCTTCTCTGGAGGTTTCCCAGAAAATATGTGGAGGAGAGCCTTCCTCTGCGGGTCTTGTTGCCTGCAGAACAGAAAAAGGTCAGGCCGTGCCCCCTGGTTTTCCCCAGGAGACAGGGAGAACCCTGTGTGGGGCCCAGCCCCGTTCCGTGTTTTGTGATACAGAAATGGACATCTGGTGCCCTTTCCGCCTCTGCACCTTCCCTCACGTGCCAACCTTCCCGTCCCCCAGGTGGCCCTCTAGGCTTCCCAACTCAGGACTGTGATTTGGATTCCATCGCTTTTCCCCCTGTCGTGGGGAACGTGCACGAAGCGCCCCCGCCTCTCCCCGTCCCTGAATCTCCCAGAGCCAAAGGAGCTCCTGGGTGTGGAACCCCGGAGGACACGGAGCTCCGGCCTATTTCTCTGCAGCGTTCCTTCCCTGGCCCGGAGACGGAAAGGCACACGGTGTGCAGGTGCAGAGACACCATGTCCTTAGGAGGCAGTACCCTAAGAGTGGTGAAAACCCCTCCCACTGCTCACCTTGGTCTCTCTTCCTTCTCTCCCTTATCCTTGTTCAAGGGCCCCGGGTTGGCTTCAACCTGGGGCTTCCATGGTTTCAGGTTTTCCTTCCCTTCCTTTTCCCCCAAGGTCGCTGGAACCAGGGCTGCCTTCCAGCACTTCATGGGGCACCTGGTACTTCTGGCCGTGTGGCCAAAGGCCCCGCAGTTTTTGCACTTGAGCTGTGGGTGGAAAGGAAGTGATGTCGGTGAGTGAGCTGAAGCCACAGGCAGCGATCCCACGTCCACATTGGGACGGATTGTGAATTCAGAGCTGAATAAGGATTCCAAAGAGGGGACACCGGCATGGGGGCCGTTAAGTGCTGGGAGAGTTCGGATACGATGTTCCCTCCCAAAGCCCACGTGACGGAGGAACTCTGAAAGGAAGGACTCAAGGTTCCAAGGGGCACGACGGTGAACCCGAAGTCAACAACACAGCCAAACGTGGCTACACAGGACTCTAAGTAGAAAGGGAGGTTGCCCCCAAGAGTCTCTCAAGGGACCTATCGGGCCGGGGAGAAGGTCCCAAGCCACGCCCACCTTGGATGGGAAAAGCAACCTGGGTGGTGGTGACAGAGCTCTTTGGAATCCAACCCAGTCTCTGAGGACCGTGTGACACCCCCTCCCCCCGCCCCACCCCCACCCCGATACCCAAGAGATCCAGGGCTAGACTTACCCTGGGATCTTCTTCACTGGGCGGGGGAGCCCTTGGCCCAACTGGGGCCCTCCGCTGCTTCTGGAGGGTCTGGGCTCTCACCAGTCTCTCGGCCCAAGATTTGGGGTCCCGACGTGCCATCATCTTCGTCGCCTGGGGGTTTTGTGACCGCCTTTTTCAGGGGTTGACTGTTGGGTCACCTGAAACACACACAAACACACACATGTCGATGGTTAAGCACATTGGATATTCACACACCCACAGGAAGCCACCTGCTAACTCCCTGCCGGTGTGGTCATGAGGAGACCTCACCACCAGTCGGTCAAATCTGTAGAACACAATGTGCTGTGTGCATCCTCGGATACTGTGTGTTCCTCTGCCATGACTACCTAGTCCAAGAGTAAACCGCACCTGCCACAGGGCCCGTGGCCTAGGTATGGGGAGTTGAGCTTTCAACCCCAAACAAGCAACTGATTCTGGAGACTGGACTTAGGTCTCTCACGATTCACTCCGGTAGAAGACACGGTGATTCTATCTCCCTTGACGGACAGAATGATCGAAGACACAGGGCATGGCTTGCGCCACCCTTTGGCAGGTCTGTTTGAAGTCAGGGATATGGGATGCTTCCTGTGACAACTTGAATCGCTACTCTGGCCATTTCATTAGGCAACTTCCAAGCACAAATTCATAGAGAGAAGTTACCTTCCTCTCTACCACACTAGCAGGTGATGGTCTTTCCTGTTCTACCTTTTGGCTTTAGCTCCAGCCCCTCTTTGCTTATTTATTTTTTCTGGTATTTTACGCATACCACACGAATTCATCTGAACAAACGGGGAACAAGTGCCACATCGTATCGACGTCTTACACGGCTGAAGGGCAAACCACCCTTTTTTCCAAAGTCCTTTTTCCATTTACCCACCAATTCAGCATGCTGCAGTACATTTCTTTTCGCATTCCCATCTTGGTCTTATCCCACATGTGGAGACGGATATGTTTTCTCGTTTTCTGTTGCAAGAATTACTAGTAACGAGAACACATCCTTCCCCACCAGCAAGCCCCAGTGTGATCGGTTTCTTTCTGCCTCCTGTGTCTCTTCCCCCCACCCCCACACCCCTCAGGGATTGCGTGAAAAAAACAATAGTTCAGTGAAACTAACCTGAAATTACACGTCTACTTGCTTTCCCCGGCTGGCGCTGAGATGGGCAGGTGCTGGAGCAGCCCCGCTGGAAGCGATGCAGCATCCAGGACGACGGAGGAAGGGGCGGAGAGGGACCTCTGCTTTCCAGGCTGCCTTTTATGCTGTCTCTGGTCACCTGACGTGGAACGTACCCTAACCTAATCAGTTACCTGTACCTTCATTGCAATTAACTTAATCCAATTACGTGACCTGGAAAGGTCTATCTGCACAGCCCACTCTAAGATCATGTCCACTGCTGACAGACATTCTAAAACCTACGTGTACAGCTGCAAGCTTTGAAGAATAGATGCTCCCCGTCAGACATGTAACACTGGTGCCTGTACCCCTGTCTTCTTTTCCATCTTTTTGTTTTGTTTTGTTTTGTTTTGTTTTGTTTTAAAAAATGTGGTAAAATAGACACCTTTTAATTGGACCACATTTAGTCTATCTCGACGTGGGCCTCAGTGTCATCAAGGAGATTCTCCTTGACGTGCAGTCACGGCCATGATCCATCTTCAGAGCTTCTCTTTCTTCCCCAAGGTAAGTCTGTCAGCAGAGAACCCTGACCGCACCCTCATGTGTTTTCTCCTCCAGGAGGCGCTTGGAAACCACCGTGAATTGGACCGCACTGGGAAACACAGATGAGGAAAGTCAACAACGCTTTGTCCTTCAGTGCCTGGCTCCTTTTTCAGCTCGTCTTGCGACTCCAGGCATTATGCCTGAAAAGTCTCCCGGACGCCTGTGAGGCTCTAATTCCCTGGGTCCCATTGCCATGTCTCTGGATTTGCGAAGATCCACCGCACCTTCTGTGGAACTCCCGTGTCGGTGAACTTTTGTGCCACGGCCCCTAATTCTGCCCATGGTCATCTGCAGCTGCACGACTTAGGGTCCATGTTCCTTGGACGGGAATAGACAGGCAGGAGTCCGAATGATGAACCAGCACACTGGGGCATTTTCTCACGTAGCCCAAGTGACCCCATGGTGTTCTCGAGCTTTGGAACCAGTCGCGTCCCCTTTGACACTGCACCCGGCTCCCAGTCTCTCAATCGTGTTGGCCCTCCGGCGATCTCCCGTTGGATGAATTGCTCCTGCTGAAACTCGAGTCCCCTTTGATTTGCGCTTCATTAATTATTCATGATTCAGGTTGGAAGGCCTGCTGACGACCCCCTGTGGCCGTTCTCTGAGCTTTCCTGTCACATCGTTTCCTTCCACGCTCTTTGGTTCCTTATGGTCCTGCTCCTTCTGCTGTCAGAGGAGCAGAGAGTTGATCTTATTGATTCTGGATACGGATACTTTCTAGGTGATCTGGATAATCCAGATAACGACCCTCAACAGCGGCGGAAAGGGAGCAGCCATTTGGTGTGTCTCAGAAAATCCCGCTCAGTTCCGAGGCCCCCTAGATGTGGAATCCTGCTCAGAGTTGTTCCCAGGTCAGAGAATGGAGAGAGCCTGTGCATGATGGGATCTCCCTGCCTAGATCTTTCAGTGAGTCTCTACCTCAGCTACTCTTAGGATCAGGGGGAGAACCACGGTGTCAGACATCCGGAAAGAAGACGGGATGAATGTTTTACCTCTGAAGTACATCCCAAATGTGGGAGTTGACTTCAGCTTTGCTGGGGTCTATTTGGCCAGTGAAACTCTGCCTGGTTCATTCGCACATCCGGAAGCCACTTCACGGGGGGCCGTCGCAACTGGAACCACACACTTGGCATCGGCGGTTGAGCCAAATGGGGACTCGTGGTGCAAGCAACGCTCCCCACGTGTTAGCGTGGGTGAGATTCGGTTGGCGGAATTTTACTAGGTGCGTGTTAGTAGAGTGGGGCTGAGGTTTTCTTGCTGCTGTGGTTGTATACGAAGTCAAAGGTCCTGCCCAGCCCTGCGGTCCCCTCAGTCAACTCTGTTTCGGAGACATAACGATTTGGATTGCCAACAAGTCAAGAAATGTTCAAGCCCTTGGATGTAGGGTAAAGAAAGGGAGATCAGACTGTCACTGTGTCTATGTAGAAGGGGAAGACATAAGAGACTCCATTTTGAAAAAGACCTGTACTTTAAACAATTGCTTTGCTGAGATGTTGATCATTTGTAGCTTTGCCGCGGCCCCTTTGACCCAACTTGGAGCTCACAAAAACCTGTGTTGTATAACATCGAGGCTTAAGGGATCTAGGGCTGTGCAGGGCGTGCCTTGTTAACCAAATGTTTACGAGCAGTATACTTGGTAAAAGTCATTGCCATTCTCTAGTCTCAATAAACCAGGGGCACAATGCACCGTGGAAAGCCACAGGGACCTCTGCCCTTGAAAGCAGGGTATTGTCCAAGGTTTCTCCCCATGTGACAGTCTGAAATATGGCCTCGTGGGATGGGAAAGACCTGACTGTCCCCCAGCCTGACACCCGTAATGGGTCTGTGCTGAGGTGGATTAGTCAAAGAGGAAAGCCTCTTGCAGTTGAGATGCAGGAAGGCCACTGTCTCCTGCTTGCCCCTGGGAACTGAATGTCTCGGTGTAAAGCCCGATCGTACATTTGTTCAACTCTGAGCTCGGAGAAAAGCTGCCCTGTGGCGGGAGGCGAGACGTGTTGGCAGTAATGCTGCCTTGTTATTCTTTACTCCGCTGAGATGTTTGGGTGGAGAGAAACATAAATCTGGCCTACGTGCACGTCCGGGCATAGTACCTTCCCTTGAACTTAGTAATGATATAGATTCTTTGGCTCACGTGTGTGTATTTTGTTTGTTTGTTTGTTTGTTTGTTTGTTTGTTTTTGTTGACCTTCTCCTTATTATCACCCTGCTCTCCTACCACATTCCTTTTTGCTGAAATAATGAAAATCATAATCAATAAAAACTGAGGGAACTCAGAGGCCGGTGCCGGTGCAGGTCCTTGGTGAGCTGAGTGCCGGTCCCCTGGACCCACTGTTGTCTCCCTATACTTTGTCTCTGTGTCTTATTTCTTCTCTCCGTCTCTCATCCCACCCGACTAGAAACAGCCACAGGTGTGGAGGGGCAGGCCACCCCTTCACTCGGAAAATCAGTTAAACACAAACACGGAATGAGAGTCAAAAGACAATATGTCATCTTTTTGAGAATTTTATTCACTTCAAAACCAATTAAACACACACATGTACAAATGCATTCCACAGCCCAGTTTTCGAGGCTGAGGAAAGACCCCGAGAGCGCTCTGCACAGCACGCTTCCCAGCGTCCGAAACACTGCTCTCAGGGCGGGGCACAGCAGAAGGGCTGCACCTCTCAGGGTTCCCTAACTTTTCCCTTATTCAGTCATCTAGAGAGCAAATACACAGTAATTCCCCAGTTTCCTATTGACGTCCCAGCGGAAGTCTGACTCCTGCGCGTCACGCAGTTTCTGAGGCAACGAATCTCTGGCACGGAAGCTTTTCCTGGCGCGTTTCCGGAGAACCACGCGAACTACAACGTCCCTCACCAGAATTCAATGAGGCAGAGCCCCTGCATCTGCTCCCTGCCTGGCCTGGACTCCCACATCCACAGAAGCGCCACAGCCGGGGAGCTTCGGAGTCACCGCACAGAGTCTGCTCTCTGCTCTGCACTCCTCAGTCCCACAGTCCCCTCCAAGTCACGGGAGCTGGAGGCCAAGGAGCCCCTGCCACCTGCAGTCTCACTCCAGGTCAGAATCGCTGTCCTCTGAGGAGGAGGAAACCTGAAGGTCCTCATAGAGGACGCTCGGTGGGACACGAACACGGGGACCCTCAGACTTCTCTGACACATGAGGGCTCTGAGCGAGGAAGGCTCCCGGCTTCTCAGGAGAGTGAAATGAGGGGGCCGCCAGGAGGCTGGAGCTCCAGCGTCCGTTTTCCAGTCTCCGGAAGAGCACTCTGAGAGGCTGGGCCCCATCATGGCTGGCCGCTGGGTGATGGGACATGGTGCAGGCCTGGGCAGTAGGCAGGCAAGGTCTGCTGTGCGGAGGCTGCCGGTCGACGCTGGGCACCTGGGCGGGTGTCCTCCTGCCCATCTGGGGCGACGTACTTGGTCCAAGTTCGGTTGCGGCTGGCGGAGGTTGGAGATTCTCCGGGGCCCCCAGCTCACCTCCCTGGATGGCGCTTTCGGGGATCTGGAAGGGACCCAGTCTCGGTTTCTTGGGGAAGTTCAGGCAAGCCTGAATCCGAGCCTGGGCAGGTCTCTTGGCTCCTGGCCCGAAGCTGAGATTGGAGCCTAGGCCCAAGCTGTGTGTGGCGGCTGGCGGGCAGGGCTGTGAGGTCACCGCAGGACGTTTGTCCTGTGCCTGCGGTCTGATGGCCTGGAGCAGGCCGTGGGTTTTGGAGGCAGCCTGGGGAACTTCTCGGCAGCCACCCTCAGGGCTGCTGTGTGTCGGCTTCACCACGAGGAGAGGCTCGGGGCCCTGCTGCCTGACTGCAGGCTGAGGGATGTCGGCCGCAGCCCCTGTCTGTCTTTCCTTTGGTCCAAGACTTGAGGAGGAGCTCAGACTGGCTTTTCTGAGGGGAGACGGCGAAGCCAAGACGGAGCCCCTGTCAGACCTTTCGGTAGCTGAGCGATCAGCGAGGACAGGGCCCAGGCGCGGCCTCTTACTGGTTGTGTGGACCGGCATTGGCCCGCTTGCAACCTGAAAGAGAGGAAACAACACAGGTTAGAAGTTCCTCCGCATGGAGCCAACGTGAAAATCAAGCACATCCAAAGACAAGGTGCACACGCCATGAAATTCTTAGTACAGTATCGACAGGCGGTCCTTGGAAGTAGGGACAGACCCTCCACCTGAGTGCTGATCAGGACAAGACACATGAAAGATGCGCTCTCGAGCTATGTGTAGCTGATCTAAGCACACCATTGTTCAAAAGATCGCGTCTTGGGCATTAACTGGATCAAAGCGCCTCCACTCAGCCTTCCATGAAGTGGAACGGACTGATGCCCTTCCGAAGGCAGGTTGGTGGCTCAAGGGTACTCAGGACGTCTTCTCTGAACACATGCATGTTCCTGGGTTTAGCCTTCTCCACGTTTGGGGCCTCTGAGGGACTAATTTCCTCATGCCGCTAGGAATATGTTGTTGGCAGGCTTGCCATAATTGGACAGAAAGAAAGCAACAGGAAATACGGCATCTTCAGATGCCTTGGCCTGGAATCAAATTGACCTGGAAGGATCGTGGAGTCCCTGACCCCAAGAAGGCAAGAAAGAGGGGTTCCCCGATTTCCTCCCGCAGACGGGAAGCTGAAAGGAAATCAACCAGGGTGACCTAGAGGAGAAAAGGACCAGGGGCCCGGGGTGACACTCACCCTCAGATAATCAGAAGATTCCGTGGATCCTTTTCGATTCGGCAGCGGCTTCTCTGGAGGTTTCCCAGAAAACATGTGGAGGAGAGCCTTCCTCTGCGGGTCTTGTGGCCTGCAGAACAGAAAAAGGTCAGGCCGTGCCCCCTGGTTTTCCCCAGGAGACAGGGAGAACCCTGTGTGGGGCCCAGCCCCGTTCCGTGTTTTGTGATACAGAAATGGACATCTGGTGCCCTTTCCGCCTCTGCACCTTCCCTCACGTGCCAACCTTCCCGTCCCCCAGGTGGCCCTCTAGGCTTCCCAACTAAGGACTGTGATTTGGATTCCATCGCTTTTCCCCCTGTCGTGGGGAACGTGCACGAAGCGCCCCCGCCTCTCCCCGTCCCTGAATCTCCCAGAGCCAAAGGAGCTCCTGGGTGTGGAACCCCGGAGGACACGGAGCTCCGGCCTATTTCTCTGCAGCGTTCCTTCCCTGGCCCGGAGACGGAAAGGCACACGGTGTGCAGGTGCAGAGACACCATGTCCTTAGGAGGCAGTACCCTAAGAGTGGTGAAAACCCCTCCCACTGCTCACCTTGGTCTCTCTTCCTTCTCTCCCTTATCCTTGTTCAAGGGCCCCGGGTTGGCTTCAACCTGGGGCTTCCATGGTTTCAGGTTTTCCTTCCCTTCCTTTTTCCCCAAGGTCTCTGGAACCAGGGCTGCCTTCCAGCACTTCATGGGGCACCTGGTACTTCTGGCCGTGTGGCCAAAGGCCCCGCAGTTTTTGCACTTGAGCTGTGGGTGGAAAGGAAGTGATGTCGGTGAGTGAGCTGAAGCCACAGGCAGCGATCCCACGTCCACATTGGGACGGATTGTGAATTCAGAGCTGAATAAGGATTCCAAAGAGGGGACACCGGCATGGGGGCCGTTAAGTGCTGGGAGAGTTCGGATACGATGTTCCCTCCCAAAGCCCACGTGACGGAGGAACTCTGAAAGGAAGGACTCAAGGTTCCAAGGGGCACGACGGTGAACCCGAAGTCAACAACACAGTCGAACGTGGCTACACAGGACTCTAAGTAGAAAGGGAGGTTGCCCCCAAGAGTCTCTCAAGGGACCTATCGGGCCGGGGAGAAGGTCCCAAGCCACGCCCACCTTGGATGGGAAAAGCAACCTGGGTGGTGGTGACAGAGCTCTTTGGAATCCAACCCAGTCTCTGAGGACCGTGTGACACCCCCTCCCCCCGTCCCCACCCCCACCCCGATACCCAAGAGATCCAGGGCTAGACTTACCCTGGGATCTTCTTCACTGGGCGGGGGAGCCCTTGGCCCAACTGGGGCCCTCCGCTGCTTCTGGAGGGTCTGGGCTCTCACCAGTCTCTCGGCCCAAGATTTGGGGTCCCGACGTGCCATCATCTTCGTCGCCTGGGGGTTTTGTGACCGCCTTTTTCAGGGGTTGACTGTTGGGTCACCTGAAACACACACAAACACACACATGTCGATGGTTAAGCACATTGGATATTCACACACCCACAGGAAGCCACCTGCTAACTCCCTGCCGGTGTGGTCATGAGGAGACCTCACCACCAGTCGGTCAAATCTGTAGAACACAATGTGCTGTGTGCATCCTCGGATACTGTGTGTTCCTCTGCCATGACTACCTAGTCCAAGAGTAAACCGCACCTGCCACAGGGCCCGTGGCCTAGGTATGGGGAGTTGAGCTTTCAACCCCAAACAAGCAACTGATTCTGGAGACTGGACTTAGGTCTCTCACGATTCACTCCGGTAGAAGACACGGTGATTCTATCTCCCTTGACGGACAGAATGATCGAAGACACAGGGCATGGCTTGCGCCACCCTTTGGCAGGTCTGTTTGAAGTCAGGGATATGGGATGCTTCCTGTGACAACTTGAATCGCTACTCTGGCCATTTCATTAGGCAACTTCCAAGCACAAATTCATAGAGAGAAGTTACCTTCCTCTCTACCACACTAGCAGGTGATGGTCTTTCCTGTTCTACCTTTTGGCTTTAGCTCCAGCCCCTCTTTGCTTATTTATTTTTTCTGGTATTTTACGCATACCACACGAATTCATCTGAACAAACGGGGAACAAGTGCCACATCGTATCGACGTCTTACACGGCTGAAGGGCAAACCACCCTTTTTTCCAAAGTCCTTTTTCCATTTACCCACCAATTCAGCATGCTGCAGTACATTTCTTTTCGCATTCCCATCTTGGTCTTATCCCACACGTGGAGACGGATATGTTTTCTCGTTTTCTGTTGCAAGAATTACTAGTAACGAGAACACATCCTTCCCCACCAGCAAGCCCCAGTGTGATCGGTTTCTTTCTGCCTCCTGTGTCTCTTCCCCCCACCCCCACACCCCTCAGGGATTGCGTGAAAAAAACAATAGTTCAGTGAAACTAACCTGAAATTACACGTCTACTTGCTTTCCCCGGCTGGCGCTGAGATGGGCAGGTGCTGGAGCAGCCCCGCTGGAAGCGATGCAGCATCCAGGACGACGGAGGAAGGGGCGGAGAGGGACCTCTGCTTTCCAGGCTGCCTTTTATACTGTCTCTGGTCACCTGACGTGGAACGTACCCTAACCTAATCAGTTACCTGTACCTTCATTGCAATTAACTTAATCCAATTACGTGACCTGGAAAGGTCTATCTGCACAGCCCACTCTAAGATCATGTCCACTGCTGACAGACATTCTAAAACCTACGTGTACAGCTGCAAGCTTTGAAGAATAGATGCTCCCCGTCAGACATGTAACACTGGTGCCTGTACCCCTGTCTTCTTTTCCATCTTTTTGTTTTGTTTTGTTTTGTTTTGTTTTGTTTTAAAAAATGTGGTAAAATAGACACCTTTTAATTGGACCACATTTAGTCTATCTCGACGTGGGCCTCAGTGTCATCAAGGAGATTCTCCTTGACGTGCAGTCACGGCCATGATCCATCTTCAGAGCTTCTCTTTCTTCCCCAAGGTAAGTCTGTCAGCAGAGAACCCTGACCGCACCCTCATGTGTTTTCTCCTCCAGGAGGCGCTTGGAAACCACCGTGAATTGGACCGCACTGGGAAACACAGATGAGGAAAGTCAACAACGCTTTGTCCTTCAGTGCCTGGCTCCTTTTTCAGCTCGTCTTGCGACTCCAGGCATTATGCCTGAAAAGTCTCCCGGACGCCTGTGAGGCTCTAATTCCCTGGGTCCCATTGCCATGTCTCTGGATTTGCGAAGATCCACCGCACCTTCTGTGGAACTCCCGTGTCGGTGAACTTTTGTGCCACGGCCCCTAATTCTGCCCATGGTCATCTGCAGCTGCACGACTTAGGGTCCATGTTCCTTGGACGGGAAGAGACAGGCAGGAGTCGGAATGATGAACCAGCACACTGGGGCATTTTCTCACGTAGCCCAAGTGACCCCATGGTGTTCTTGAGCTTTGGAACCAGTCGCGTCCCCTTTGACACTGCACCCGGCTCCCAGTCTCTCAATCGTGTTGGCCCTCCGGCGATCTCCCGTTGGATGAATTGCTCCTGCTGAAACTCGAGTCCCCTTTGATTTGCGCTTCATTAATTATTCATGATTCAGGTTGGAAGGCCTGCTGACGACCCCCTGTGGCCGTTCTCTGAGCTTTCCTGTCACATCGTTTCCTTCCACGCTCTTTGGTTCCTTATGGTCCTGCTCCTTCTGCTGTCAGAGGAGCAGAGAGTTGATCTTATTGATTCTGGATACGGATACTTTCTAGGTGATCTGGATAATCCAGATAACGACCCTCAACAGCGGCGGAAAGGGAGCAGCCATTTGGTGTGTCTCAGAAAATCCCGCTCAGTTCCGAGGCCCCCTAGATGTGGAATCCTGCTCAGAGTTGTTCCCAGGTCAGAGAATGGAGAGAGCCTGTGCATGATGGGATCTCCCTGCCTAGATCTTTCAGTGAGTCTCTACCTCAGCTACTCTTAGGATCAGGGGGAGAACCACGGTGTCAGACATCCGGAAAGAAGACGGGATGAATGTTTTACCTCTGAAGTACATCCCAAATGTGGGAGTTGACTTCAGCTTTGCTGGGGTCTATTTGGCCAGTGAAACTCTGCCTGGTTCATTCGCACATCCGGAAGCCACTTCACGGGGGGCCGTCGCAACTGGAACCACACACTTGGCATCGGCGGTTGAGCCAAATGGGGACTCGTGGTGCAAGCAACGCTCCCCACGTGTTAGCGTGGGTGAGATTCGGTTGGCGGAATTTTACTAGGTGCGTGTTAGTAGAGTGGGGCTGAGGTTTTCTTGCTGCTGTGGTTGTATACGAAGTCAAAGGTCCTGCCCAGCCCTGCGGTCCCCTCAGTCAACTCTGTTTCGGAGACATAACGATTTGGATTGCCAACAAGTCAAGAAATGTTCAAGCCCTTGGATGTAGGGTAAAGAAAGGGAGATCAGACTGTCACTGTGTCTATGTAGAAGGGGAAGACATAAGAGACTCCATTTTGAAAAAGACCTGTACTTTAAACAATTGCTTTGCTGAGATGTTGATCATTTGTAGCTTTGCCGCGGCCCCTTTGACCCAACTTGGAGCTCACAAAAACCTGTGTTGTATAACATCGAGGCTTAAGGGATCTAGGGCTGTGCAGGGCGTGCCTTGTTAACCAAATGTTTACGAGCAGTATACTTGGTAAAAGTCATTGCCATTCTCTAGTCTCAATAAACCAGGGGCACAATGCACCGTGGAAAGCCACAGGGACCTCTGCCCTTGAAAGCAGGGTATTGTCCAAGGTTTCTCCCCATGTGACAGTCTGAAATATGGCCTCGTGGGATGGGAAAGACCTGACTGTCCCCCAGCCTGACACCCGTAATGGGTCTGTGCTGAGGTGGATTAGTCAAAGAGGAAAGCCTCTTGCAGTTGAGATGCAGGAAGGCCACTGTCTCCTGCTTGCCCCTGGGAACTGAATGTCTCGGTGTAAAGCCCGATCGTACATTTGTTCAACTCTGAGCTCGGAGAAAAGCTGCCCTGTGGCGGGAGGCGAGACGTGTTGGCAGTAATGCTGCCTTGTTATTCTTTACTCCGCTGAGATGTTTGGGTGGAGAGAAACATAAATCTGGCCTACGTGCACGTCCAGGCATAGTACCTTCCCTTGAACTTAGTAATGATATAGATTCTTTGGCTCACGTGTGTGTATTTTGTTTGTTTGTTTGTTTGTTTGTTTGTTTGTTTTTGTTGACCTTCTCCTTATTATCACCCTGCTCTCCTACCACATTCCTTTTTGCTGAAATAATGAAAATCATAATCAATAAAAACTGAGGGAACTCAGAGGCCGGTGCCGGTGCAGGTCCTTGGTGAGCTGAGTGCCGGTCCCCTGGACCCACTGTTGTCTCCCTATACTTTGTCTCTGTGTCTTATTTCTTCTCTCCGTCTCTCATCCCACCCGACTAGAAACAGCCACAGGTGTGGAGGGGCAGGCCACCCCTTCACTCGGAAAATCAGTTAAACACAAACACGGAATGAGAGTCAAAAGACAATATGTCATCTTTTTGAGAATTTTATTCACTTCAAAACCAATTAAACACACACATGTACAAATGCATTCCACAGCCCAGTTTTCGAGGCTGAGGAAAGACCCCGAGAGCGCTCTGCACAGCACGCTTCCCAGCGTCCGAAACACTGCTCTCAGGGCGGGGCACAGCAGAAGGGCTGCACCTCTCAGGGTTCCCTAACTTTTCCCTTATTCAGTCATCTAGAGAGCAAATACACAGTAATTCCCCAGTTTCCTATTGACGTCCCAGCGGAAGTCTGACTCCTGCGCGTCACGCAGTTTCTGAGGCAACGAATCTCTGGCACGGAAGCTTTTCCTGGCGCGTTTCCGGAGAACCACGCGAACTACAACGTCCCTCACCAGAATTCAATGAGGCAGAGCCCCTGCATCTGCTCCCTGCCTGGCCTGGACTCCCACATCCACAGAAGCGCCACAGCCGGGGAGCTTCGGAGTCACCGCACAGAGTCTGCTCTCTGCTCTGCACTCCTCAGTCCCACAGTCCCCTCCAAGTCACGGGAGCTGGAGGCCAAGGAGCCCCTGCCACCTGCAGTCTCACTCCAGGTCAGAATCGCTGTCCTCTGAGGAGGAGGAAACCTGAAGGTCCTCATAGAGGACGCTCGGTGGGACACGAACACGGGGACCCTCAGACTTCTCTGACACATGAGGGCTCTGAGCGAGGAAGGCTCCCGGCTTCTCAGGAGAGTGAAATGAGGGGGCCGCCAGGAGGCTGGAGCTCCAGCGTCCGTTTTCCAGTCTCCGGAAGAGCACTCTGAGAGGCTGGGCCCCATCATGGCTGGCCGCTGGGTGATGGGACATGGTGCAGGCCTGGGCAGTAGGTAGGCAAGGTCTGCTGTGCGGAGGCTGCCGGTCGACGCTGGGCACCTGGGCGGGTGTCCTCCTGCCCATCTGGGGCGACGTACTTGGTCCAAGTTCGGTTGCGGCTGGCGGAGGTTGGAGATTCTCCGGGGCCCCCAGCTCACCTCCCTGGATGGCGCTTTCGGGGATCTGGAAGGGACCCAGTCTCGGTTTCTTGGGGAAGTTCAGGCAAGCCTGAATCCGAGCCTGGGCAGGTCTCTTGGCTCCTGGCCCGAAGCTGAGATTGGAGCCTAGGCCCAAGCTGTGTGTGGCGGCTGGCGGGCAGGGCTGTGAGGTCACCGCAGGACGTTTGTCCTGTGCCTGCGGTCTGATGGCCTGGAGCAGGCCGTGGGTTTTGGAGGCAGCCTGGGGAACTTCTCGGCAGCCACCCTCAGGGCTGCTGTGTGTCGGCTTCACCACGAGGAGAGGCTCGGGGCCCTGCTGCCTGACTGCAGGCTGAGGGATGTCGGCCGCAGCCCCTGTCTGTCTTTCCTTTGGTCCAAGACTTGAGGAGGAGCTCAGACTGGCTTTTCTGAGGGGAGACGGCGAAGCCAAGACGGAGCCCCTGTCAGACCTTTCGGTAGCTGAGCGATCAGCGAGGACAGGGCCCAGGCGCGGCCTCTTACTGGTTGTGTGGACCGGCATTGGCCCGCTTGCAACCTGAAAGAGAGGAAACAACACAGGTTAGAAGTTCCTCCGCATGGAGCCAACGTGAAAATCAAGCACATCCAAAGACAAGGTGCACACGCCATGAAATTCTTAGTACAGTATCGACAGGCGGTCCTTGGAAGTAGGGACAGACCCTCCACCTGAGTGCTGATCAGGACAAGACACATGAAAGATGCGCTCTCGAGCTATGTGTAGCTGATCTAAGCACACCATTGTTCAAAAGATCGCGTCTTGGGCATTAACTGGATCAAAGCGCCTCCACTCAGCCTTCCATGAAGTGGAACGGACTGATGCCCTTCCGAAGGCAGGTTGGTGGCTCAAGGGTACTCAGGACGTCTTCTCTGAACACATGCATGTTCCTGGGTTTAGCCTTCTCCACGTTTGGGGCCTCTGAGGGACTAATTTCCTCATGCCGCTAGGAATATGTTGTTGGCAGGCTTGCCATAATTGGACAGAAAGAAAGCAACAGGAAATACGGCATCTTCAGATGCCTTGGCCTGGAATCAAATTGACCTGGAAGGATCGTGGAGTCCCTGACCCCAAGAAGGCAAGAAAGAGGGGTTCCCCGATTTCCTCCCGCAGACGGGAAGCTGAAAGGAAATCAACCAGGGTGACCTAGAGGAGAAAAGGACCAGGGGCCCGGGGTGACACTCACCCTCAGATAATCAGAAGATTCCGTGGATCCTTTTCGATTCGGCAGCGGCTTCTCTGGAGGTTTCCCAGAAAACATGTGGAGGAGAGCCTTCCTCTGCGGGTCTTGTGGCCTGCAGAACAGAAAAAGGTCAGGCCGTGCCCCCTGGTTTTCCCCAGGAGACAGGGAGAACCCTGTGTGGGGCCCAGCCCCGTTCCGTGTTTTGTGATACAGAAATGGACATCTGGTGCCCTTTCCGCCTCTGCACCTTCCCTCACGTGCCAACCTTCCCGTCCCCCAGGTGGCCCTCTAGGCTTCCCAACTAAGGACTGTGATTTGGATTCCATCGCTTTTCCCCCTGTCGTGGGGAACGTGCACGAAGCGCCCCCGCCTCTCCCCGTCCCTGAATCTCCCAGAGCCAAAGGAGCTCCTGGGTGTGGAACCCCGGAGGACACGGAGCTCCGGCCTATTTCTCTGCAGCGTTCCTTCCCTGGCCCGGAGACGGAAAGGCACACGGTGTGCAGGTGCAGAGACACCATGTCCTTAGGAGGCAGTACCCTAAGAGTGGTGAAAACCCCTCCCACTGCTCACCTTGGTCTCTCTTCCTTCTCTCCCTTATCCTTGTTCAAGGGCCCCGGGTTGGCTTCAACCTGGGGCTTCCATGGTTTCAGGTTT
Organism: Pan paniscus; assembly: GCF_029289425.2. Taxonomy (NCBI): domain Eukaryota; kingdom Metazoa; phylum Chordata; class Mammalia; order Primates; family Hominidae; genus Pan; species Pan paniscus. Next base: position 22,810,104 of record NC_073256.2, read on the forward strand.
TCCTTCCCTTCCTTTTTCCCCAAGGTCTCTGGAACCAGGGCTGCCTTCCAGCACTTCATGGGGCACCTGGTACTTCTGGCCGTGTGGCCAAAGGCCCCGCAGTTTTTGCACTTGAGCTGTGGGTGGAAAGGAAGTGATGTCGGTGAGTGAGCTGAAGCCACAGGCAGCGATCCCACGTCCACATTGGGACGGATTGTGAATTCAGAGCTGAATAAGGATTCCAAAGAGGGGACACCGGCATGGGGGCCGTTAAGTGCTGGGAGAGTTCGGATACGATGTTCCCTCCCAAAGCCCACGTGACGGAGGAACTCTGAAAGGAAGGACTCAAGGTTCCAAGGGGCACGACGGTGAACCCGAAGTCAACAACACAGCCGAACGTGGCTACACAGGACTCTAAGTAGAAAGGGAGGTTGCCCCCAAGAGTCTCTCAAGGGACCTATCGGGCCGGGGAGAAGGTCCCAAGCCACGCCCACCTTGGATGGGAAAAGCAACCTGGGTGGTGGTGACAGAGCTCTTTGGAATCCAACCCAGTCTCTGAGGACCGTGTGACACCCCCTCCCCCCGTCCCCACCCCCACCCCGATACCCAAGAGATCCAGGGCTAGACTTACCCTGGGATCTTCTTCACTGGGCGGGGGAGCCCTTGGCCCAACTGGGGCCCTCCGCTGCTTCTGGAGGGTCTGGGCTCTCACCAGTCTCTCGGCCCAAGATTTGGGGTCCCGACGTGCCATCATCTTCGTCGCCTGGGGGTTTTGTGACCGCCTTTTTCAGGGGTTGACTGTTGGGTCACCTGAAACACACACAAACACACACATGTCGATGGTTAAGCACATTGGATATTCACACACCCACAGGAAGCCACCTGCTAACTCCCTGCCGGTGTGGTCATGAGGAGACCTCACCACCAGTCGGTCAAATCTGTAGAACACAATGTGCTGTGTGCATCCTCGGATACTGTGTGTTCCTCTGCCATGACTACCTAGTCCAAGAGTAAACCGCACCTGCCACAGGGCCCGTGGCCTAGGTATGGGGAGTTGAGCTTTCAACCCCAAACAAGCAACTGATTCTGGAGACTGGACTTAGGTCTCTCACGATTCACTCCGGTAGAAGACACGGTGATTCTATCTCCCTTGACGGACAGAATGATCGAAGACACAGGGCATGGCTTGCGCCACCCTTTGGCAGGTCTGTTTGAAGTCAGGGATATGGGATGCTTCCTGTGACAACTTGAATCGCTACTCTGGCCATTTCATTAGGCAACTTCCAAGCACAAATTCATAGAGAGAAGTTACCTTCCTCTCTACCACACTAGCAGGTGATGGTCTTTCCTGTTCTACCTTTTGGCTTTAGCTCCAGCCCCTCTTTGCTTATTTATTTTTTCTGGTATTTTACGCATACCACACGAATTCATCTGAACAAACGGGGAACAAGTGCCACATCGTATCGACGTCTTACACGGCTGAAGGGCAAACCACCCTTTTTTCCAAAGTCCTTTTTCCATTTACCCACCAATTCAGCATGCTGCAGTACATTTCTTTTCGCATTCCCATCTTGGTCTTATCCCACACGTGGAGACGGATATGTTTTCTCGTTTTCTGTTGCAAGAATTACTAGTAACGAGAACACATCCTTCCCCACCAGCAAGCCCCAGTGTGATCGGTTTCTTTCTGCCTCCTGTGTCTCTTCCCCCCACCCCCACACCCCTCAGGGATTGCGTGAAAAAATCAATAGTTCAGTGAAACTAACCTGAAATTACACGTCTACTTGCTTTCCCCGGCTGGCGCTGAGATGGGCAGGTGCTGGAGCAGCCCCGCTGGAAGCGATGCAGCATCCAGGACGACGGAGGAAGGGGCGGAGAGGGACCTCTGCTTTCCAGGCTGCCTTTTATACTGTCTCTGGTCACCTGACGTGGAACGTACCCTAACCTAATCAGTTACCTGTACCTTCATTGCAATTAACTTAATCCAATTACGTGACCTGGAAAGGTCTATCTGCACAGCCCACTCTAAGATCATGTCCACTGCTGACAGACATTCTAAAACCTACGTGTACAGCTGCAAGCTTTGAAGAATAGATGCTCCCCGTCAGACATGTAACACTGGTGCCTGTACCCCTGTCTTCTTTTCCATCTTTTTGTTTTGTTTTGTTTTGTTTTGTTTTGTTTTGTTTTAAAAAATGTGGTAAAATAGACACCTTTTAATTGGACCACATTTAGTCTATCTCGACGTGGGCCTCAGTGTCATCAAGGAGATTCTCCTTGACGTGCAGTCACGGCCATGATCCATCTTCAGAGCTTCTCTTTCTTCCCCAAGGTAAGTCTGTCAGCAGAGAACCCTGACCGCACCCTCATGTGTTTTCTCCTCCAGGAGGCGCTTGGAAACCACCGTGAATTGGACCGCACTGGGAAACACAGATGAGGAAAGTCAACAACGCTTTGTCCTTCAGTGCCTGGCTCCTTTTTCAGCTCGTCTTGCGACTCCAGGCATTATGCCTGAAAAGTCTCCCGGACGCCTGTGAGGCTCTAATTCCCTGGGTCCCATTGCCATGTCTCTGGATTTGCGAAGATCCACCGCACCTTCTGTGGAACTCCCGTGTCGGTGAACTTTTGTGCCACGGCCCCTAATTCTGCCCATGGTCATCTGCAGCTAGCTGCACGACTTAGGGTCCATGTTCCTTGGACGGGAAGAGACAGGCAGGAGTCGGAATGATGAACCAGCACACTGGGGCATTTTCTCACGTAGCCCAAGTGACCCCATGGTGTTCTTGAGCTTTGGAACCAGTCGCGTCCCCTTTGACACTGCACCCGGCTCCCAGTCTCTCAATCGTGTTGGCCCTCCGGCGATCTCCCGTTGGATGAATTGCTCCTGCTGAAACTCGAGTCCCCTTTGATTTGCGCTTCATTAATTATTCATGATTCAGGTTGGAAGGCCTGCTGACGACCCCCTGTGGCCGTTCTCTGAGCTTTCCTGTCACATCGTTTCCTTCCACGCTCTTTGGTTCCTTATGGTCCTGCTCCTTCTGCTGTCAGAGGAGCAGAGAGTTGATCTTATTGATTCTGGATACGGATACTTTCTAGGTGATCTGGATAATCCAGATAACGACCCTCAACAGCGGCGGAAAGGGAGCAGCCATTTGGTGTGTCTCAGAAAATCCCGCTCAGTTCCGAGGCCCCCTAGATGTGGAATCCTGCTCAGAGTTGTTCCCAGGTCAGAGAATGGAGAGAGCCTGTGCATGATGGGATCTCCCTGCCTAGATCTTTCAGTGAGTCTCTACCTCAGCTACTCTTAGGATCAGGGGGAGAACCACGGTGTCAGACATCCGGAAAGAAGACGGGATGAATGTTTTACCTCTGAAGTACATCCCAAATGTGGGAGTTGACTTCAGCTTTGCTGGGGTCTATTTGGCCAGTGAAACTCTGCCTGGTTCATTCGCACATCCGGAAGCCACTTCACGGGGGGCCGTCGCAACTGGAACCACACACTTGGCATCGGCGGTTGAGCCAAATGGGGACTCGTGGTGCAAGCAACGCTCCCCACGTGTTAGCGTGGGTGAGATTCGGTTGGCGGAATTTTACTAGGTGCGTGTTGGTAGAGTGGGGCTGAGGTTTTCTTGCTCCTGTGGTTGTATACGAAGTCAAAGGTCCTGCCCAGCCCTGCGGTCCCCTCAGTCAACTCTGTTTCGGAGACATAACGATTTGGATTGCCAACAAGTCAAGAAATGTTCAAGCCCTTGGATGTAGGGTAAAGAAAGGGAGATCAGACTGTCACTGTGTCTATGTAGAAGGGGAAGACATAAGAGACTCCATTTTGAAAAAGACCTGTACTTTAAACAATTGCTTTGCTGAGATGTTGATCATTTGTAGCTTTGCCGCGGCCCCTTTGACCCAACTTGGAGCTCACAAAAACCTGTGTTGTATAACATCGAGGCTTAAGGGATCTAGGGCTGTGCAGGGCGTGCCTTGTTAACCAAATGTTTACGAGCAGTATACTTGGTAAAAGTCATTGCCATTCTCTAGTCTCAATAAACCAGGGGCACAATGCACCGTGGAAAGCCACAGGGACCTCTGCCCTTGAAAGCAGGGTATTGTCCAAGGTTTCTCCCCATGTGACAGTCTGAAATATGGCCTCGTGGGATGGGAAAGACCTGACTGTCCCCCAGCCTGACACCCGTAATGGGTCTGTGCTGAGGTGGATTAGTCAAAGAGGAAAGCCTCTTGCAGTTGAGATGCAGGAAGGCCACTGTCTCCTGCTTGCCCCTGGGAACTGAATGTCTCGGTGTAAAGCCCGATCGTACATTTGTTCAACTCTGAGCTCGGAGAAAAGCTGCCCTGTGGCGGGAGGCGAGACGTGTTGGCAGTAATGCTGCCTTGTTATTCTTTACTCCGCTGAGATGTTTGGGTGGAGAGAAACATAAATCTGGCCTACGTGCACGTCCAGGCATAGTACCTTCCCTTGAACTTAGTAATGATATAGATTCTTTGGCTCACGTGTGTGTATTTTGTTTGTTTGTTTGTTTGTTTGTTTGTTTGTTTTTGTTGACCTTCTCCTTATTATCACCCTGCTCTCCTACCACATTCCTTTTTGCTGAAATAATGAAAATCATAATCAATAAAAACTGAGGGAACTCAGAGGCCGGTGCCGGTGCAGGTCCTTGGTGAGCTGAGTGCCGGTCCCCTGGACCCACTGTTGTCTCCCTATACTTTGTCTCTGTGTCTTATTTCTTCTCTCCGTCTCTCATCCCACCCGACTAGAAACAGCCACAGGTGTGGAGGGGCAGGCCACCCCTTCACTCGGAAAATCAGTTAAACACAAACACGGAATGAGAGTCAAAAGACAATATGTCATCTTTTTGAGAATTTTATTCACTTCAAAACCAATTAAACACACACATGTACAAATGCATTCCACAGCCCAGTTTTCGAGGCTGAGGAAAGACCCCGAGAGCGCTCTGCACAGCACGCTTCCCAGCGTCCGAAACACTGCTCTCAGGGCGGGGCACAGCAGAAGGGCTGCACCTCTCAGGGTTCCCTAACTTTTCCCTTATTCAGTCATCTAGAGAGCAAATACACAGTAATTCCCCAGTTTCCTATTGACGTCCCAGCGGAAGTCTGACTCCTGCGCGTCACGCAGTTTCTGAGGCAACGAATCTCTGGCACGGAAGCTTTTCCTGGCGCGTTTCCGGAGAACCACGCGAACTACAACGTCCCTCACCAGAATTCAATGAGGCAGAGCCCCTGCATCTGCTCCCTGCCTGGCCTGGACTCCCACATCCACAGAAGCGCCACAGCCGGGGAGCTTCGGAGTCACCGCACAGAGTCTGCTCTCTGCTCTGCACTCCTCAGTCCCACAGTCCCCTCCAAGTCACGGGAGCTGGAGGCCAAGGAGCCCCTGCCACCTGCAGTCTCACTCCAGGTCAGAATCGCTGTCCTCTGAGGAGGAGGAAACCTGAAGGTCCTCATAGAGGACGCTCGGTGGGACACGAACACGGGGACCCTCAGACTTCTCTGACACATGAGGGCTCTGAGCGAGGAAGGCTCCCGGCTTCTCAGGAGAGTGAAATGAGGGGGCCGCCAGGAGGCTGGAGCTCCAGCGTCCGTTTTCCAGTCTCCGGAAGAGCACTCTGAGAGGCTGGGCCCCATCATGGCTGGCCGCTGGGTGATGGGACATGGTGCAGGCCTGGGCAGTAGGCAGGCAAGGTCTGCTGTGCGGAGGCTGCCGGTCGACGCTGGGCACCTGGGCGGGTGTCCTCCTGCCCATCTGGGGCGACGTACTTGGTCCAAGTTCGGTTGCGGCTGGCGGAGGTTGGAGATTCTCCGGGGCCCCCAGCTCACCTCCCTGGATGGCGCTTTCGGGGATCTGGAAGGGACCCAGTCTCGGTTTCTTGGGGAAGTTCAGGCAAGCCTGAATCCGAGCCTGGGCAGGTCTCTTGGCTCCTGGCCCGAAGCTGAGATTGGAGCCTAGGCCCAAGCTGTGTGTGGCGGCTGGCGGGCAGGGCTGTGAGGTCACCGCAGGACGTTTGTCCTGTGCCTGCGGTCTGATGGCCTGGAGCAGGCCGTGGGTTTTGGAGGCAGCCTGGGGAACTTCTCGGCAGCCACCCTCAGGGCTGCTGTGTGTCGGCTTCACCACGAGGAGAGGCTCGGGGCCCTGCTGCCTGACTGCAGGCTGAGGGATGTCGGCCGCAGCCCCTGTCTGTCTTTCCTTTGGTCCAAGACTTGAGGAGGAGCTCAGACTGGCTTTTCTGAGGGGAGACGGCGAAGCCAAGACGGAGCCCCTGTCAGACCTTTCGGTAGCTGAGCGATCAGCGAGGACAGGGCCCAGGCGCGGCCTCTTACTGGTTGTGTGGACCGGCATTGGCCCGCTTGCAACCTGAAAGAGAGGAAACAACACAGGTTAGAAGTTCCTCCGCATGGAGCCAACGTGAAAATCAAGCACATCCAAAGACAAGGTGCACACGCCATGAAATTCTTAGTACAGTATCGACAGGCGGTCCTTGGAAGTAGGGACAGACCCTCCACCTGAGTGCTGATCAGGACAAGACACATGAAAGATGCGCTCTCGAGCTATGTGTAGCTGATCTAAGCACACCATTGTTCAAAAGATCGCGTCTTGGGCATTAACTGGATCAAAGCGCCTCCACTCAGCCTTCCATGAAGTGGAACGGACTGATGCCCTTCCGAAGGCAGGTTGGTGGCTCAAGGGTACTCAGGACGTCTTCTCTGAACACATGCATGTTCCTGGGTTTAGCCTTCTTCACGTTTGGGGCCTCTGAGGGACTAATTTCCTCATGCCGCTAGGAATATGTTGTTGGCAGGCTTGCCATAATTGGACAGAAAGAAAGCAACAGGAAATACGGCATCTTCAGATGCCTTGGCCTGGAATCAAATTGACCTGGAAGGATCGTGGAGTCCCTGACCCCAAGAAGGCAAGAAAGAGGGGTTCCCCGATTTCCTCCCGCAGACAGGAAGCTGAAAGGAAATCAACCAGGGTGACCTAGAGGAGAAAAGGACCAGGGGCCCGGGGTGACACTCACCCTCAGATAATCAGAAGATTCCGTGGATCCTTTTCGATTCGGCAGCGGCTTCTCTGGAGGTTTCCCAGAAAACATGTGGAGGAGAGCCTTCCTCTGCGGGTCTTGTGGCCTGCAGAACAGAAAAAGGTCAGGCCGTGCCCCCTGGTTTTCCCCAGGAGACAGGGAGAACCCTGTGTGGGGCCCAGCCCCGTTCCGTGTTTTGTGATACAGAAATGGACATCTGGTGCCCTTTCCGCCTCTGCACCTTCCCTCACGTGCCAACCTTCCCGTCCCCCAGGTGGCCCTCTAGGCTTCCCAACTAAGGACTGTGATTTGGATTCCATCGCTTTTCCCCCTGTCGTGGGGAACCTGCACGAAGCGCCCCCGCCTCTCCCCGTCCCTGAATCTCCCAGAGCCAAAGGAGCTCCTGGGTGTGGAACCCCGGAGGACACGGAGCTCCGGCCTATTTCTCTGCAGCGTTCCTTCCCTGGCCCGGAGACGGAAAGGCACACGGTGTGCAGGTGCAGAGACACCATGTCCTTAGGAGGCAGTACCCTAAGAGTGGTGAAAACCCCTCCCACTGCTCACCTTGGTCTCTCTTCCTTCTCTCCCTTATCCTTGTTCAAGGGCCCCGGGTTGGCTTCAACCTGGGGCTTCCATGGTTTCAGGTTTTCCTTCCCTTCCTTTTTCCCCAAGGTCTCTGGAACCAGGGCTGCCTTCCAGCACTTCATGGGGCACCTGGTACTTCTGGCCGTGTGGCCAAAGGCCCCGCAGTTTTTGCACTTGAGCTGTGGGTGGAAAGGAAGTGATGTCGGTGAGTGAGCTGAAGCCACAGGCAGCGATCCCACGTCCACATTGGGACGGATTGTGAATTCAGAGCTGAATAAGGATTCCAAAGAGGGGACACCGGCATGGGGGCCGTTAAGTGCTGGGAGAGTTCGGATACGATGTTCCCTCCCAAAGCCCACGTGACGGAGGAACTCTGAAAGGAAGGACTCAAGGTTCCAAGGGGCACGACGGTGAACCCGAAGTCAACAACACAGTCGAACGTGGCTACACAGGACTCTAAGTAGAAAGGGAGGTTGCCCCCAAGAGTCTCTCAAGGGACCTATCGGGCCGGGGAGAAGGTCCCAAGCCACGCCCACCTTGGATGGGAAAAGCAACCTGGGTGGTGGTGACAGAGCTCTTTGGAATCCAACCCAGTCTCTGAGGACCGTGTGACACCCCCTCCCCCCGTCCCCACCCCCACCCCGATACCCAAGAGATCCAGGGCTAGACTTACCCTGGGATCTTCTTCACTGGGCGGGGGAGCCCTTGGCCCAACTGGGGCCCTCCGCTGCTTCTGGAGGGTCTGGGCTCTCACCAGTCTCTCGGCCCAAGATTTGGGGTCCCGACGTGCCATCATCTTCGTCGCCTGGGGGTTTTGTGACCGCCTTTTTCAGGGGTTGACTGTTGGGTCACCTGAAACACACACAAACACACACATGTCGATGGTTAAGCACATTGGATATTCACACACCCACAGGAAGCCACCTGCTAACTCCCTGCCGGTGTGGTCATGAGGAGACCTCACCACCAGTCGGTCAAATCTGTAGAACACAATGTGCTGTGTGCATCCTCGGATACTGTGTGTTCCTCTGCCATGACTACCTAGTCCAAGAGTAAACCGCACCTGCCACAGGGCCCGTGGCCTAGGTATGGGGAGTTGAGCTTTCAACCCCAAACAAGCAACTGATTCTGGAGACTGGACTTAGGTCTCTCACGATTCACTCCGGTAGAAGACACGGTGATTCTATCTCCCTTGACGGACAGAATGATCGAAGACACAGGGCATGGCTTGCGCCACCCTTTGGCAGGTCTGTTTGAAGTCAGGGATATGGGATGCTTCCTGTGACAACTTGAATCGCTACTCTGGCCATTTCATTAGGCAACTTCCAAGCACAAATTCATAGAGAGAAGTTACCTTCCTCTCTACCACACTAGCAGGTGATGGTCTTTCCTGTTCTACCTTTTGGCTTTAGCTCCAGCCCCTCTTTGCTTATTTATTTTTTCTGGTATTTTACGCATACCACACGAATTCATCTGAACAAACGGGGAACAAGTGCCACATCGTATCGACGTCTTACACGGCTGAAGGGCAAACCACCCTTTTTTCCAAAGTCCTTTTTCCATTTACCCACCAATTCAGCATGCTGCAGTACATTTCTTTTCGCATTCCCATCTTGGTCTTATCCCACACGTGGAGACGGATATGTTTTCTCGTTTTCTGTTGCAAGAATTACTAGTAACGAGAACACATCCTTCCCCACCAGCAAGCCCCAGTGTGATCGGTTTCTTTCTGCCTCCTGTGTCTCTTCCCCCCACCCCCACACCCCTCAGGGATTGCGTGAAAAAAACAATAGTTCAGTGAAACTAACCTGAAATTACACGTCTACTTGCTTTCCCCGGCTGGCGCTGAGATGGGCAGGTGCTGGAGCAGCCCCGCTGGAAGCGATGCAGCATCCAGGACGACGGAGGAAGGGGCGGAGAGGGACCTCTGCTTTCCAGGCTGCCTTTTATACTGTCTCTGGTCACCTGACGTGGAACGTACCCTAACCTAATCAGTTACCTGTACCTTCATTGCAATTAACTTAATCCAATTACGTGACCTGGAAAGGTCTATCTGCACAGCCCACTCTAAGATCATGTCCACTGCTGACAGACATTCTAAAACCTACGTGTACAGCTGCAAGCTTTGAAGAATAGATGCTCCCCGTCAGACATGTAACACTGGTGCCTGTACCCCTGTCTTCTTTTCCATCTTTTTGTTTTGTTTTGTTTTGTTTTGTTTTGTTTTAAAAAATGTGGTAAAATAGACACCTTTTAATTGGACCACATTTAGTCTATCTCGACGTGGGCCTCAGTGTCATCAAGGAGATTCTCCTTGACGTGCAGTCACGGCCATGATCCATCTTCAGAGCTTCTCTTTCTTCCCCAAGGTAAGTCTGTCAGCAGAGAACCCTGACCGCACCCTCATGTGTTTTCTCCTCCAGGAGGCGCTTGGAAACCACCGTGAATTGGACCGCACTGGGAAACACAGATGAGGAAAGTCAACAACGCTTTGTCCTTCAGTGCCTGGCTCCTTTTTCAGCTCGTCTTGCGACTCCAGGCATTATGCCTGAAAAGTCTCCCGGATGCCTGTGAGGCTCTAATTCCCTGGGTCCCATTGCCATGTCTCTGGATTTGCGAAGATCCACCGCACCTTCTGTGGAACTCCCGTGTCGGTGAACTTTTGTGCCACGGCCCCTAATTCTGCCCATGGTCATCTGCAGCTAGCTGCACGACTTAGGGTCCATGTTCCTTGGACGGGAAGAGACAGGCAGGAGTCGGAATGATGAACCAGCACACTGGGGCATTTTCTCACGTAGCCCAAGTGACCCCATGGTGTTCTTGAGCTTTGGAACCAGTCGCGTCCCCTTTGACACTGCACCCGGCTCCCAGTCTCTCAATCGTGTTGGCCCTCCGGCGATCTCCCGTTGGATGAATTGCTCCTGCTGAAACTCGAGTCCCCTTTGATTTGCGCTTCATTAATTATTCATGATTCAGGTTGGAAGGCCTGCTGACGACCCCCTGTGGCCGTTCTCTGAGCTTTCCTGTCACATCGTTTCCTTCCACGCTCTTTGGTTCCTTATGGTCCTGCTCCTTCTGCTGTCAGAGGAGCAGAGAGTTGATCTTATTGATTCTGGATACGGATACTTTCTAGGTGATCTGGATAATCCAGATAACGACCCTCAACAGCGGCGGAAAGGGAGCAGCCATTTGGTGTGTCTCAGAAAATCCCGCTCAGTTCCGAGGCCCCCTAGATGTGGAATCCTGCTCAGAGTTGTTCCCAGGTCAGAGAATGGAGAGAGCCTGTGCATGATGGGATCTCCCTGCCTAGATCTTTCAGTGAGTCTCTACCTCAGCTACTCTTAGGATCAGGGGGAGAACCACGGTGTCAGACATCCGGAAAGAAGACGGGATGAATGTTTTACCTCTGAAGTACATCCCAAATGTGGGAGTTGACTTCAGCTTTGCTGGGGTCTATTTGGCCAGTGAAACTCTGCCTGGTTCATTCGCACATCCGGAAGCCACTTCACGGGGGGCCGTCGCAACTGGAACCACACACTTGGCATCGGCGGTTGAGCCAAATGGGGACTCGTGGTGCAAGCAACGCTCCCCACGTGTTAGCGTGGGTGAGATTCGGTTGGCGGAATTTTACTAGGTGCGTGTTGGTAGAGTGGGGCTGAGGTTTTCTTGCTCCTGTGGTTGTATACGAAGTCAAAGGTCCTGCCCAGCCCTGCGGTCCCCTCAGTCAACTCTGTTTCGGAGACATAACGATTTGGATTGCCAACAAGTCAAGAAATGTTCAAGCCCTTGGATGTAGGGTAAAGAAAGGGAGATCAGACTGTCACTGTGTCTATGTAGAAGGGGAAGACATAAGAGACTCCATTTTGAAAAAGACCTGTACTTTAAACAATTGCTTTGCTGAGATGTTGATCATTTGTAGCTTTGCCGCGGCCCCTTTGACCCAACTTGGAGCTCACAAAAACCTGTGTTGTATAACATCGAGGCTTAAGGGATCTAGGGCTGTGCAGGGCGTGCCTTGTTAACCAAATGTTTACGAGCAGTATACTTGGTAAAAGTCATTGCCATTCTCTAGTCTCAATAAACCAGGGGCACAATGCACCGTGGAAAGCCACAGGGACCTCTGCCCTTGAAAGCAGGGTATTGTCCAAGGTTTCTCCCCATGTGACAGTCTGAAATATGGCCTCGTGGGATGGGAAAGACCTGACTGTCCCCCAGCCTGACACCCGTAATGGGTCTGTGCTGAGGTGGATTAGTCAAAGAGGAAAGCCTCTTGCAGTTGAGATGCAGGAAGGCCACTGTCTCCTGTTTGCCCCTGGGAACTGAATGTCTCGGTGTAAAGCCCGATCGTACATTTGTTCAACTCTGAGCTCGGAGAAAAGCTGCCCTGTGGCGGGAGGCGAGACATGTTGGCAGTAATGCTGCCTTGTTATTCTTTACTCCGCTGAGATGTTTGGGTGGAGAGAAACATAAATCTGGCCTACGTGCACATCCAGGCATAGTACCTTCCCTTGAACTTAGTAATGATATAGATTCTTTGGCTCACGTGTGTGTATTTTGTTTGTTTGTTTGTTTGTTTGTTTGTTTTTGTTGACCTTCTCCTTATTATCACCCTGCTCTCCTACCACATTCCTTTTTGCTGAAATAATGAAAATCATAATCAATAAAAACTGAGGGAACTCAGAGGCCGGTGCCGGTGCAGGTCCTTGGTGAGCTGAGTGCCGGTCCCCTGGACCCACTGTTGTCTCCCTATACTTTGTCTCTGTGTCTTATTTCTTCTCTCCGTCTCTCATCCCACCCGACTAGAAACACCCACAGGTGTGGAGGGGCAGGCCACCCCTTCACTCGGAAAATCAGTTAAACACAAACACGGAATGAGAGTCAAAAGACAATATGTCATCTTTTTGAGAATTTTATTCACTTCAAAACCAATTAAACACACACATGTACAAAGGCATTCCACAGCCCAGTTTTCGAGGCTGAGGAAAGACCCCGAGAGCGCTCTGCACAGCACGCTTCCCAGCGTCCAAAACACTGCTCTCAGGGCGGGGCACAGCGGAAGGGCTGCACCTCTCAGGGTTCCCTAACTTTTCCCTTATTCAGTCATCTAGAGAGCAAATACACAGTAATTCCCCAGTTTCCTATTGACGTCCCAGCGGAAGTCTGACTCCTGCGCGTCACGCAGTTTCTGAGGCAACGAATCTCTGGCACGGAAGCTTTTCCTGGCGCGTTTCCGGAGAACCACGCGAACTACAACGTCCCTCACCAGAATTCAATGAGGCAGAGCCCCTGCATCTGCTCCCTGCCTGGCCTGGACTCCCACATCCACAGAAGCGCCACAGCCGGGGAGCTTCGGAGTCACCGCACAGAGTCTGCTCTCTGCTCTGCACTCCTCAGTCCCACAGTCCCCTCCAAGTCACGGGAGCTGGAGGCCAAGGAGCCCCTGCCACCTGCAGTCTCACTCCAGGTCAGAATCGCTGTCCTCTGAGGAGGAGGAAACCTGAAGGTCCTCATAGAGGACGCTCGGTGGGACACGAACACGGGGACCCTCAGACTTCTCTGACACATGAGGGCTCTGAGCGAGGAAGGCTCCCGGCTTCTCAGGAGAGTGAAATGAGGGGGCCGCCAGGAGGCTGGAGCTCCAGCGTCCGTTTTCCAGTCTCCGGAAGAGCACTCTGAGAGGCTGGGCCCCATCATGGCTGGCCGCTGGGTGATGGGACATGGTGCAGGCCTGGGCAGTAGGCAGGCAAGGTCTGCTGTGCGGAGGCTGCCGGTCGACGCTGGGCACCTGGGCGGGTGTCCTCCTGCCCATCTGGGGCGACGTACTTGGTCCAAGTTCGGTTGCGGCTGGCGGAGGTTGGAGATTCTCCGGGGCCCCCAGCTCACCTCCCTGGATGGCGCTTTCGGGGATCTGGAAGGGACCCAGTCTCGGTTTCTTGGGGAAGTTCAGGCAAGCCTGAATCCGAGCCTGGGCAGGTCTCTTGGCTCCTGGCCCGAAGCTGAGATTGGAGCCTAGGCCCAAGCTGTGTGTGGCGGCTGGCGGGCAGGGCTGTGAGGTCACCGCAGGACGTTTGTCCTGTGCCTGCGGTCTGATGGCCTGGAGCAGGCCGTGGGTTTTGGAGGCAGCCTGGGGAACTTCTCGGCAGCCACCCTCAGGGCTGCTGTGTGTCGGCTTCACCACGAGGAGAGGCTCGGGGCCCTGCTGCCTGACTGCAGGCTGAGGGATGTCGGCCGCAGCCCCTGTCTGTCTTTCCTTTGGTCCAAGACTTGAGGAGGAGCTCAGACTGGCTTTTCTGAGGGGAGACGGCGAAGCCAAGACGGAGCCCCTGTCAGACCTTTCGGTAGCTGAGCGATCAGCGAGGACAGGGCCCAGGCGCGGCCTCTTACTGGTTGTGTGGACCGGCATTGGCCCGCTTGCAACCTGAAAGAGAGGAAACAACACAGGTTAGAAGTTCCTCCGCATGGAGCCAACGTGAAAATCAAGCACATCCAAAGACAAGGTGCACACGCCATGAAATTCTTAGTACAGTATCGACAGGCGGTCCTTGGAAGTAGGGACAGACCCTCCACCTGAGTGCTGATCAGGACAAGACACATGAAAGATGCGCTCTCGAGCTATGTGTAGCTGATCTAAGCACACCATTGTTCAAAAGATCGCGTCTTGGGCATTAACTGGATCAAAGCGCCTCCACTCAGCCTTCCATGAAGTGGAACGGACTGATGCCCTTCCGAAGGCAGGTTGGTGGCTCAAGGGTACTCAGGACGTCTTCTCTGAACACATGCATGTTCCTGGGTTTAGCCTTCTCCACGTTTGGGGCCTCTGAGGGACTAATTTCCTCATGCCGCTAGGAACATGTTGTTGGCAGGCTTGCCATAATTGGACAGAAAGAAAGCAACAGGAAATACGGCATCTTCAGATGCCTTGGCCTGGAATCAAATTGACCTGGAAGGATCGTGGAGTCCCTGACCCCAAGAAGGCAAGAAAGAGGGGTTCCCCGATTTCCTCCCGCAGACGGGAAGCTGAAAGGAAATCAACCAGGGTGACCTAGAGGAGAAAAGGACCAGGGGCCCGGGGTGACACTCACCCTCAGATAATCAGAAGATTCCGTGGATCCTTTTCGATTCGGCAGCGGCTTCTCTGGAGGTTTCCCAGAAAACATGTGGAGGAGAGCCTTCCTCTGTGGGTCTTGTGGCCTGCAGAACAGAAAAAGGTCAGGCCGTGCCCCCTGGTTTTCCCCAGGAGACAGGGAGAACCCTGTGTGGGGCCCAGCCCCGTTCCGTGTTTTGTGATACAGAAATGGACATCTGGTGCCCTTTCCGCCTCTGCACCTTCCCTCACGTGCCAACCTTCCCGTCCCCCAGGTGGCCCTCTAGGCTTCCCAACTAAGGACTGTGATTTGGATTCCATCGCTTTTCCCCCTGTCGTGGGGAACCTGCACGAAGCGCCCCCGCCTCTCCCCGTCCCTGAATCTCCCAGAGCCAAAGGAGCTCCTGGGTGTGGAACCCCGGAGGACACGGAGCTCCGGCCTATTTCTCTGCAGCGTTCCTTCCCTGGCCCGGAGACGGAAAGGCACACGGTGTGCAGGTGCAGAGACACCATGTCCTTAGGAGGCAGTACCCTAAGAGTGGTGAAAACCCCTCCCACTGCTCACCTTGGTCTCTCTTCCTTCTCTCCCTTATCCTTGTTCAAGGGCCCCGGGTTGGCTTCAACCTGGGGCTTCCATGGTTTCAGGTTTTCCTTCCCTTCCTTTTTCCCCAAGGTCTCTGGAACCAGGGCTGCCTTCCAGCACTTCATGGGGCACCTGGTACTTCTGGCCGTGTGGCCAAAGGCCCCGCAGTTTTTGCACTTGAGCTGTGGGTGGAAAGGAAGTGATGTCGGTGAGTGAGCTGAAGCCACAGGCAGCGATCCCACGTCCACATTGGGACGGATTGTGAATTCAGAGCTGAATAAGGATTCCAAAGAGGGGACACCGGCATGGGGGCCGTTAAGTGCTGGGAGAGTTCGGATACGATGTTCCCTCCCAAAGCCCACGTGACGGAGGAACTCTGAAAGGAAGGACTCAAGGTTCCAAGGGGCACGACGGTGAACCCGAAGTCAACAACACAGTCGAACGTGGCTACACAGGACTCTAAGTAGAAAGGGAGGTTGCCCCCAAGAGTCTCTCAAGGGACCTATCGGGCCGGGGAGAAGGTCCCAAGCCACGCCCACCTTGGATGGGAAAAGCAACCTGGGTGGTGGTGACAGAGCTCTTTGGAATCCAACCCAGTCTCTGAGGACCGTGTGACACCCCCTCCCCCCGTCCCCACCCCCACCCCGATACCCAAGAGATCCAGGGCTAGACTTACCCTGGGATCTTCTTCACTGGGCGGGGGAGCCCTTGGCCCAACTGGGGCCCTCCGCTGCTTCTGGAGGGTCTGGGCTCTCACCAGTCTCTCGGCCCAAGATTTGGGGTCCCGACGTGCCATCATCTTCGTCGCCTGGGGGTTTTGTGACCGCCTTTTTCAGGGGTTGACTGTTGGGTCACCTGAAACACACACAAACACACACATGTCGATGGTTAAGCACATTGGATATTCACGCACCCACAGGAAGCCACCTGCTAACTCCCTGCCGGTGTGGTCATGAGGAGACCTCACCACCAGTCGGTCAAATCTGTAGAACACAATGTGCTGTGTGCATCCTCGGATACTGTGTGTTCCTCTGCCATGACTACCTAGTCCAAGAGTAAACCGCACCTGCCACAGGGCCCGTGGCCTAGGTATGGGGAGTTGAGCTTTCAACCCCAAACAAGCAACTGATTCTGGAGACTGGACTTAGGTCTCTCACGATTCACTCCGGTAGAAGACACGGTGATTCTATCTCCCTTGACGGACAGAATGATCGAAGACACAGGGCATGGCTTGCGCCACCCTTTGGCAGGTCTGTTTGAAGTCAGGGATATGGGATGCTTCCTGTGACAACTTGAATCGCTACTCTGGCCATTTCATTAGGCAACTTCCAAGCACAAATTCATAGAGAGAAGTTACCTTCCTCTCTACCACACTAGCAGGTGATGGTCTTTCCTGTTCTACCTTTTGGCTTTAGCTCCAGCCCCTCTTTGCTTATTTATTTTTTCTGGTATTTTACGCATACCACACGAATTCATCTGAACAAACGGGGAACAAGTGCCACATCGTATCGACGTCTTACACGGCTGAAGGGCAAACCACCCTTTTTTCCAAAGTCCTTTTTCCATTTACCCACCAATTCAGCATGCTGCAGTACATTTCTTTTCGCATTCCCATCTTGGTCTTATCCCACACGTGGAGACGGATATGTTTTCTCGTTTTCTGTTGCAAGAATTACTAGTAACGAGAACACATCCTTCCCCACCAGCAAGCCCCAGTGTGATCGGTTTCTTTCTGCCTCCTGTGTCTCTTCCCCCCACCCCCACACCCCTCAGGGATTGCGTGAAAAAAACAATAGTTCAGTGAAACTAACCTGAAATTACACGTCTACTTGCTTTCCCCGGCTGGCGCTGAGATGGGCAGGTGCTGGAGCAGCCCCGCTGGAAGCGATGCAGCATCCAGGACGACGGAGGAAGGGGCGGAGAGGGACCTCTGCTTTCCAGGCTGCCTTTTATACTGTCTCTGGTCACCTGACGTGGAACGTACCCTAACCTAATCAGTTACCTGTACCTTCATTGCAATTAACTTAATCCAATTACGTGACCTGGAAAGGTCTATCTGCACAGCCCACTCTAAGATCATGTCCACTGCTGACAGACATTCTAAAACCTACGTGTACAGCTGCAAGCTTTGAAGAATAGATGCTCCCCGTCAGACATGTAACACTGGTGCCTGTACCCCTGTCTTCTTTTCCATCTTTTTGTTTTGTTTTGTTTTGTTTTGTTTTGTTTTAAAAAATGTGGTAAAATAGACACCTTTTAATTGGACCACATTTAGTCTATCTCGACGTGGGCCTCAGTGTCATCAAGGAGATTCTCCTTGACGTGCAGTCACGGCCATGATCCATCTTCAGAGCTTCTCTTTCTTCCCCAAGGTAAGTCTGTCAGCAGAGAACCCTGACCGCACCCTCATGTGTTTTCTCCTCCAGGAGGCGCTTGGAAACCACCGTGAATTGGACCGCACTGGGAAACACAGATGAGGAAAGTCAACAACGCTTTGTCCTTCAGTGCCTGGCTCCTTTTTCAGCTCGTCTTGCGACTCCAGGCATTATGCCTGAAAAGTCTCCCGGACGCCTGTGAGGCTCTAATTCCCTGGGTCCCATTGCCATGTCTCTGGATTTGCGAAGATCCACCGCACCTTCTGTGGAACTCCCGTGTCGGTGAACTTTTGTGCCACGGCCCCTAATTCTGCCCATGGTCATCTGCAGCTAGCTGCACGACTTAGGGTCCATGTTCCTTGGACGGGAAGAGACAGGCAGGAGTCGGAATGATGAACCAGCACACTGGGGCATTTTCTCACGTAGCCCAAGTGACCCCATGGTGTTCTTGAGCTTTGGAACCAGTCGCGTCCCCTTTGACACTGCACCCGGCTCCCAGTCTCTCAATCGTGTTGGCCCTCCGGCGATCTCCCGTTGGATGAATTGCTCCTGCTGAAACTCGAGTCCCCTTTGATTTGCGCTTCATTAATTATTCATGATTCAGGTTGGAAGGCCTGCTGACGACCCCCTGTGGCCGTTCTCTGAGCTTTCCTGTCACATCGTTTCCTTCCACGCTCTTTGGTTCCTTATGGTCCTGCTCCTTCTGCTGTCAGAGGAGCAGAGAGTTGATCTTATTGATTCTGGATACGGATACTTTCTAGGTGATCTGGATAATCCAGATAACGACCCTCAACAGCGGCGGAAAGGGAGCAGCCATTTGGTGTGTCTCAGAAAATCCCGCTCAGTTCCGAGGCCCCCTAGATGTGGAATCCTGCTCAGAGTTGTTCCCAGGTCAGAGAATGGAGAGAGCCTGTGCATGATGGGATCTCCCTGCCTAGATCTTTCAGTGAGTCTCTACCTCAGCTACTCTTAGGATCAGGGGGAGAACCACGGTGTCAGACATCCGGAAAGAAGACGGGATGAATGTTTTACCTCTGAAGTACATCCCAAATGTGGGAGTTGACTTCAGCTTTGCTGGGGTCTATTTGGCCAGTGAAACTCTGCCTGGTTCATTCGCACATCCGGAAGCCACTTCACGGGGGGCCGTCGCAACTGGAACCACACACTTGGCATCGGCGGTTGAGCCAAATGGGGACTCGTGGTGCAAGCAACGCTCCCCACGTGTTAGCGTGGGTGAGATTCGGTTGGCGGAATTTTACTAGGTGCGTGTTAGTAGAGTGGGGCTGAGGTTTTCTTGCTGCTGTGGTTGTATACGAAGTCAAAGGTCCTGCCCAGCCCTGCGGTCCCCTCAGTCAACTCTGTTTCGGAGACATAACGATTTGGATTGCCAACAAGTCAAGAAATGTTCAAGCCCTTGGATGTAGGGTAAAGAAAGGGAGATCAGACTGTCACTGTGTCTATGTAGAAGGGGAAGACATAAGAGACTCCATTTTGAAAAAGACCTGTACTTTAAACAATTGCTTTGCTGAGATGTTGATCATTTGTAGCTTTGCCGCGGCCCCTTTGACCCAACTTGGAGCTCACAAAAACCTGTGTTGTATAACATCGAGGCTTAAGGGATCTAGGGCTGTGCAGGGCGTGCCTTGTTAACCAAATGTTTACGAGCAGTATACTTGGTAAAAGTCATTGCCATTCTCTAGTCTCAATAAACCAGGGGCACAATGCACCGTGGAAAGCTACAGGGACCTCTGCCCTTGAAAGCAGGGTATTGTCCAAGGTTTCTCCCCATGTGACAGTCTGAAATATGGCCTCGTGGGATGGGAAAGACCTGACTGTCCCCCAGCCTGACACCCGTAATGGGTCTGTGCTGAGGTGGATTAGTCAAAGAGGAAAGCCTCTTGCAGTTGAGATGCAGGAAGGCCACTGTCTCCTGCTTGCCCCTGGGAACTGAATGTCT
Source organism: Pan paniscus (assembly GCF_029289425.2). Lineage (NCBI taxonomy): Eukaryota > Metazoa > Chordata > Mammalia > Primates > Hominidae > Pan > Pan paniscus. Next base: position 22,829,719 of record NC_073256.2, read on the forward strand.
CGGTGTAAAGCCCGATCGTACATTTGTTCAACTCTGAGCTCGGAGAAAAGCTGCCCTGTGGCGGGAGGCGAGACGTGTTGGCAGTAATGCTGCCTTGTTATTCTTTACTCCGCTGAGATGTTTGGGTGGAGAGAAACATAAATCTGGCCTACGTGCACATCCAGGCATAGTACCTTCCCTTGAACTTAGTAATGATATAGATTCTTTGGCTCACGTGTGTGTATTTTGTTTGTTTGTTTGTTTGTTTGTTTGTTTTTGTTGACCTTGTCCTTATTATCACCCTGCTCTCCTACCACATTCCTTTTTGCTGAAATAATGAAAATCATAATCAATAAAAACTGAGGGAACTCAGAGGCCGGTGCCGGTGCAGGTCCTTGGTGAGCTGAGTGCCGGTCCCCTGGACCCACTGTTGTCTCCCTATACTTTGTCTCTGTGTCTTATTTCTTCTCTCCGTCTCTCATCCCACCCGACTAGAAACAGCCACAGGTGTGGAGGGGCAGGCCACCCCTTCACTCGGAAAATCAGTTAAACACAAACACGGAATGAGAGTCAAAAGACAATATGTCATCTTTTTGAGAATTTTATTCACTTCAAAACCAATTAAACACACACATGTACAAATGCATTCCACAGCCCAGTTTTCGAGGCTGAGGAAAGACCCCGAGAGCGCTCTGCACAGCACGCTTCCCAGCGTCCGAAACACTGCTCTCAGGGCGGGGCACAGCGGAAGGGCTGCACCTCTCAGGGTTCCCTAACTTTTCCCTTATTCAGTCATCTAGAGAGCAAATACACAGTAATTCCCCAGTTTCCTATTGACGTCCCAGCGGAAGTCTGACTCCTGCGCGTCACGCAGTTTCTGAGGCAACGAATCTCTGGCACGGAAGCTTTTCCTGGCGCGTTTCCGGAGAACCACGCGAACTACAACGTCCCTCACCAGAATTCAATGAGGCAGAGCCCCTGCATCTGCTCCCTGCCTGGCCTGGACTCCCACATCCACAGAAGCGCCACAGCCGGGGAGCTTCGGAGTCACCGCACAGAGTCTGCTCTCTGCTCTGCACTCCTCAGTCCCACAGTCCCCTCCAAGTCACGGGAGCTGGAGGCCAAGGAGCCCCTGCCACCTGCAGTCTCACTCCAGGTCAGAATCGCTGTCCTCTGAGGAGGAGGAAACCTGAAGGTCCTCATAGAGGACGCTCGGTGGGACACGAACACGGGGACCCTCAGACTTCTCTGACACATGAGGGCTCTGAGCGAGGAAGGCTCCCGGCTTCTCAGGAGAGTGAAATGAGGGGGCCGCCAGGAGGCTGGAGCTCCAGCGTCCGTTTTCCAGTCTCCGGAAGAGCACTCTGAGAGGCTGGGCCCCATCATGGCTGGCCGCTGGGTGATGGGACATGGTGCAGGCCTGGGCAGTAGGCAGGCAAGGTCTGCTGTGCGGAGGCTGCCGGTCGACGCTGGGCACCTGGGCGGGTGTCCTCCTGCCCATCTGGGGCGACGTACTTGGTCCAAGTTCGGTTGCGGCTGGCGGAGGTTGGAGATTCTCCGGGGCCCCCAGCTCACCTCCCTGGATGGCGCTTTCGGGGATCTGGAAGGGACCCAGTCTCGGTTTCTTGGGGAAGTTCAGGCAAGCCTGAATCCGAGCCTGGGCAGGTCTCTTGGCTCCTGGCCCGAAGCTGAGATTGGAGCCTAGGCCCAAGCTGTGTGTGGCGGCTGGCGGGCAGGGCTGTGAGGTCACCGCAGGACGTATGTCCCGTGCCTGGGGTCTGATGGCCTGGAGCAGGCCGTGGGTTTTGGAGGCAGCCTGGGGAACTTCTCGGCAGCCACCCTCAGGGCTGCTGTGTGTCGGCTTCACCACGAGGAGAGGCTCGGGGCCCTGCTGCCTGACTGCAGGCTGAGGGATGTCGGCCGCAGCCCCTGTCTGTCTTTCCTTTGGTCCAAGACTTGAGGAGGAGCTCAGACTGGCTTTTCTGAGGGGAGACGGCGAAGCCAAGACGGAGCCCCTGTCAGACCTTTCGGTAGCTGAGCGATCAGCGAGGACAGGGCCCAGGCGCGGCCTCTTACTGGTTGTGTGGACCGGCATTGGCCCGCTTGCAACCTGAAAGAGAGGAAACAACACAGGTTAGAAGTTCCTCCGCATGGAGCCAACGTGAAAATCAAGCACATCCAAAGACAAGGTGCACACGCCATGAAATTCTTAGTACAGTATCGACAGGCGGTCCTTGGAAGTAGGGACAGACCCTCCACCTGAGTGCTGATCAGGACAAGACACATGAAAGATGCGCTCTCGAGCTATGTGTAGCTGATCTAAGCACACCATTGTTCAAAAGATCGCGTCTTGGGCATTAACTGGATCAAAGCGCCTCCACTCAGCCTTCCATGAAGTGGAACGGACTGATGCCCTTCCGAAGGCAGGTTGGTGGCTCAAGGGTACTCAGGACGTCTTCTCTGAACACATGCATGTTCCTGGGTTTAGCCTTCTTCACGTTTGGGGCCTCTGAGGGACTAATTTCCTCATGCCGCTAGGAATATGTTGTTGGCAGGCTTGCCATAATTGGACAGAAAGAAAGCAACAGGAAATACGGCATCTTCAGATGCCTTGGCCTGGAATCAAATTGACCTGGAAGGATCGTGGAGTCCCTGACCCCAAGAAGGCAAGAAAGAGGGGTTCCCCGATTTCCTCCCGCAGACGGGAAGCTGAAAGGAAATCAACCAGGGTGACCTAGAGGAGAAAAGGACCAGGGGCCCGGGGTGACACTCACCCTCAGATAATCAGAAGATTCCGTGGATCCTTTTCGATTCGGCAGCGGCTTCTCTGGAGGTTTCCCAGAAAACATGTGGAGGAGAGCCTTCCTCTGCGGGTCTTGTGGCCTGCAGAACAGAAAAAGGTCAGGCCGTGCCCCCTGGTTTTCCCCAGGAGACAGGGAGAACCCTGTGTGGGGCCCAGCCCCGTTCCGTGTTTTGTGATACAGAAATGGACATCTGGTGCCCTTTCCGCCTCTGCACCTTCCCTCACGTGCCAACCTTCCCGTCCCCCAGGTGGCCCTCTAGGCTTCCCAACTAAGGACTGTGATTTGGATTCCATCGCTTTTCCCCCTGTCGTGGGGAACGTGCACGAAGCGCCCCCGCCTCTCCCCGTCCCTGAATCTCCCAGAGCCAAAGGAGCTCCTGGGTGTGGAACCCCGGAGGACACGGAGCTCCGGCCTATTTCTCTGCAGCGTTCCTTCCCTGGCCCGGAGACGGAAAGGCACACGGTGTGCAGGTGCAGAGACACCATGTCCTTAGGAGGCAGTACCCTAAGAGTGGTGAAAACCCCTCCCACTGCTCACCTTGGTCTCTCTTCCTTCTCTCCCTTATCCTTGTTCAAGGGCCCCGGGTTGGCTTCAACCTGGGGCTTCCATGGTTTCAGGTTTTCCTTCCCTTCCTTTTTCCCCAAGGTCTCTGGAACCAGGGCTGCCTTCCAGCACTTCATGGGGCACCTGGTACTTCTGGCCGTGTGGCCAAAGGCCCCGCAGTTTTTGCACTTGAGCTGTGGGTGGAAAGGAAGTGATGTCGGTGAGTGAGCTGAAGCCACAGGCAGCGATCCCACGTCCACATTGGGACGGATTGTGAATTCAGAGCTGAATAAGGATTCCAAAGAGGGGACACCGGCATGGGGGCCGTTAAGTGCTGGGAGAGTTCGGATACGATGTTCCCTCCCAAAGCCCACGTGACGGAGGAACTCTGAAAGGAAGGACTCAAGGTTCCAAGGGGCACGACGGTGAACCCGAAGTCAACAACACAGTCGAACGTGGCTACACAGGACTCTAAGTAGAAAGGGAGGTTGCCCCCAAGAGTCTCTCAAGGGACCTATCGGGCCGGGGAGAAGGTCCCAAGCCACGCCCACCTTGGATGGGAAAAGCAACCTGGGTGGTGGTGACAGAGCTCTTTGGAATCCAACCCAGTCTCTGAGGACCGTGTGACACCCCCTCCCCCCGCCCCACCCCCACCCCGATACCCAAGAGATCCAGGGCTAGACTTACCCTGGGATCTTCTTCACTGGGCGGGGGAGCCCTTGGCCCAACTGGGGCCCTCCGCTGCTTCTGGAGGGTCTGGGCTCTCACCAGTCTCTCGGCCCAAGATTTGGGGTCCCGACGTGCCATCATCTTCGTCGCCTGGGGGTTTTGTGACCGCCTTTTTCAGGGGTTGACTGTTGGGTCACCTGAAACACACACAAACACACACATGTCGATGGTTAAGCACATTGGATATTCACACACCCACAGGAAGCCACCTGCTAACTCCCTGCCGGTGTGGTCATGAGGAGACCTCACCACCAGTCGGTCAAATCTGTAGAACACAATGTGCTGTGTGCATCCTCGGATACTGTGTGTTCCTCTGCCATGACTACCTAGTCCAAGAGTAAACCGCACCTGCCACAGGGCCCGTGGCCTAGGTATGGGGAGTTGAGCTTTCAACCCCAAACAAGCAACTGATTCTGGAGACTGGACTTAGGTCTCTCACGATTCACTCCGGTAGAAGACACGGTGATTCTATCTCCCTTGACGGACAGAATGATCGAAGACACAGGGCATGGCTTGCGCCACCCTTTGGCAGGTCTGTTTGAAGTCAGGGATATGGGATGCTTCCTGTGACAACTTGAATCGCTACTCTGGCCATTTCATTAGGCAACTTCCAAGCACAAATTCATAGAGAGAAGTTACCTTCCTCTCTACCACACTAGCAGGTGATGGTCTTTCCTGTTCTACCTTTTGGCTTTAGCTCCAGCCCCTCTTTGCTTATTTATTTTTTCTGGTATTTTACGCATACCACACGAATTCATCTGAACAAACGGGGAACAAGTGCCACATCGTATCGACGTCTTACACGGCTGAAGGGCAAACCACCCTTTTTTCCAAAGTCCTTTTTCCATTTACCCACCAATTCAGCATGCTGCAGTACATTTCTTTTCGCATTCCCATCTTGGTCTTATCCCACACGTGGAGACGGATATGTTTTCTCGTTTTCTGTTGCAAGAATTACTAGTAACGAGAACACATCCTTCCCCACCAGCAAGCCCCAGTGTGATCGGTTTCTTTCTGCCTCCTGTGTCTCTTCCCCCCACCCCCACACCCCTCAGGGATTGCGTGAAAAAAACAATAGTTCAGTGAAACTAACCTGAAATTACACGTCTACTTGCTTTCCCCGGCTGGCGCTGAGATGGGCAGGTGCTGGAGCAGCCCCGCTGGAAGCGATGCAGCATCCAGGACGACGGAGGAAGGGGCGGAGAGGGACCTCTGCTTTCCAGGCTGCCTTTTATACTGTCTCTGGTCACCTGACGTGGAACGTACCCTAACCTAATCAGTTACCTGTACCTTCATTGCAATTAACTTAATCCAATTACGTGACCTGGAAAGGTCTATCTGCACAGCCCACTCTAAGATCATGTCCACTGCTGACAGACATTCTAAAACCTACGTGTACAGCTGCAAGCTTTGAAGAATAGATGCTCCCCGTCAGACATGTAACACTGGTGCCTGTACCCCTGTCTTCTTTTCCATCTTTTTGTTTTGTTTTGTTTTGTTTTGTTTTGTTTTGTTTTAAAAAATGTGGTAAAATAGACACCTTTTAATTGGACCACATTTAGTCTATCTCGACGTGGGCCTCAGTGTCATCAAGGAGATTCTCCTTGACGTGCAGTCACGGCCATGATCCATCTTCAGAGCTTCTCTTTCTTCCCCAAGGTAAGTCTGTCAGCAGAGAACCCTGACCGCACCCTCATGTGTTTTCTCCTCCAGGAGGCGCTTGGAAACCACCGTGAATTGGACCGCACTGGGAAACACAGATGAGGAAAGTCAACAACGCTTTGTCCTTCAGTGCCTGGCTCCTTTTTCAGCTCGTCTTGCGACTCCAGGCATTATGCCTGAAAAGTCTCCCGGACGCCTGTGAGGCTCTAATTCCCTGGGTCCCATTGCCATGTCTCTGGATTTGCGAAGATCCACCGCACCTTCTGTGGAACTCCCGTGTCGGTGAACTTTTGTGCCACGGCCCCTAATTCTGCCCATGGTCATCTGCAGCTAGCTGCACGACTTAGGGTCCATGTTCCTTGGACGGGAAGAGACAGGCAGGAGTCGGAATGATGAACCAGCACACTGGGGCATTTTCTCACGTAGCCCAAGTGACCCCATGGTGTTCTTGAGCTTTGGAACCAGTCGCGTCCCCTTTGACACTGCACCCGGCTCCCAGTCTCTCAATCGTGTTGGCCCTCCGGCGATCTCCCGTTGGATGAATTGCTCCTGCTGAAACTCGAGTCCCCTTTGATTTGCGCTTCATTAATTATTCATGATTCAGGTTGGAAGGCCTGCTGACGACCCCCTGTGGCCGTTCTCTGAGCTTTCCTGTCACATCGTTTCCTTCCACGCTCTTTGGTTCCTTATGGTCCTGCTCCTTCTGCTGTCAGAGGAGCAGAGAGTTGATCTTATTGATTCTGGATACGGATACTTTCTAGGTGATCTGGATAATCCAGATAACGACCCTCAACAGCGGCGGAAAGGGAGCAGCCATTTGGTGTGTCTCAGAAAATCCCGCTCAGTTCCGAGGCCCCCTAGATGTGGAATCCTGCTCAGAGTTGTTCCCAGGTCAGAGAATGGAGAGAGCCTGTGCATGATGGGATCTCCCTGCCTAGATCTTTCAGTGAGTCTCTACCTCAGCTACTCTTAGGATCAGGGGGAGAACCACGGTGTCAGACATCCGGAAAGAAGACGGGATGAATGTTTTACCTCTGAAGTACATCCCAAATGTGGGAGTTGACTTCAGCTTTGCTGGGGTCTATTTGGCCAGTGAAACTCTGCCTGGTTCATTCGCACATCCGGAAGCCACTTCACGGGGGGCCGTCGCAACTGGAACCACACACTTGGCATCGGCGGTTGAGCCAAATGGGGACTCGTGGTGCAAGCAACGCTCCCCACGTGTTAGCGTGGGTGAGATTCGGTTGGCGGAATTTTACTAGGTGCGTGTTGGTAGAGTGGGGCTGAGGTTTTCTTGCTCCTGTGGTTGTATACGAAGTCAAAGGTCCTGCCCAGCCCTGCGGTCCCCTCAGTCAACTCTGTTTCGGAGACATAACGATTCGGATTGCCAACAAGTCAAGAAATGTTCAAGCCCTTGGATGTAGGGTAAAGAAAGGGAGATCAGACTGTCACTGTGTCTATGTAGAAGGGGAAGACATAAGAGACTCCATTTTGAAAAAGACCTGTACTTTAAACAATTGCTTTGCTGAGATGTTGATCATTTGTAGCTTTGCCGCGGCCCCTTTGACCCAACTTGGAGCTCACAAAAACCTGTGTTGTATAACATCGAGGCTTAAGGGATCTAGGTCTGTGCAGGGCGTGCCTTGTTAACCAAATGTTTACGAGCAGTATACTTGGTAAAAGTCATTGCCATTCTCTAGTCTCAATAAACCAGGGGCACAATGCACCGTGGAAAGCCACAGGGACTTCTGCCCTTGAAAGCAGGGTATTGTCCAAGGTTTCTCCCCATGTGACAGTCTGAAATATGGCCTCGTGGGATGGGAAAGACCTGACTGTCCCCCAGCCTGACACCCGTAATGGGTCTGTGCTGAGGTGGATTAGTCAAAGAGGAAAGCCTCTTGCAGTTGAGATGCAGGAAGGCCACTGTCTCCTGCTTGCCCCTGGGAACTGAATGTCACGGTGTAAAGCCCGATCGTACATTTGTTCAACTCTGAGCTCGGAGAAAAGCTGACCTGTGGCGGGAGGCGAGACGTGTTGGCAGTAATGCTGCCTTGTTATTCTTTACTCCGCTGAGATGTTTGGGTGGAGAGAAACATAAATCTGGCCTACGTGCACGTCCAGGCATAGTACCTTCCCTTGAACTTAGTAATGATATAGATTCTTTGGCTCACGTGTGTGTATTTTGTTTGTTTGTTTGTTTGTTTGTTTGTTTGTTTGTTTTTGTTGACCTTCTCCTTATTATCACCCTGCTCTCCTACCACATTCCTTTTTGCTGAAATAATGAAAATCATAATCAATAAAAACTGAGGGAACTCAGAGGCCGGTGCCGGTGCAGGTCCTTGGTGTGCTGAGTGCCGGTCCCCTGGACCCACTGTTGTCTCCCTATACTTTGTCTCTGTGTCTTATTTCTTCTCTCCGTCTCTCATCCCACCCGACTAGAAACAGCCACAGGTGTGGAGTGGCAGGCCACCCCTTCACTCGGAAAATCAGTTAAACACAAACACGGAATGAGAGTCAAAAGACAATATGTCATCTTTTTGAGAATTTTATTCACTTCAAAACCAATTAAACACACACATGTACAAAGGCATTCCACAGCCCAGTTTTCGAGGCTGAGGAAAGACCCCGAGAGCGCTCTGCACAGCACGCTTCCCAGCGTCCGAAACACTGCTCTCAGGGCGGGGCACAGCGGAAGGGCTGCACCTCTCAGGGTTCCTTAACTTTTCCCTTATTCAGTCATCTAGAGAGCAAATACACAGTAATTCCCCAGTTTCCTATTGACGTCCCAGCGGAAGTCTGACTCCTGCGCGTCACGCAGTTTCTGAGGCAACGAATCTCTGGCACGGAAGCTTTTCCTGGCGCGTTTCCGGAGAACCACGCGAACTACAACGTCCCTCACCAGAATTCAATGAGGCAGAGTCCCTGCATCTGCTCCCTGCCTGGCCTGGGCTCCCACATCCACAGAAGCGCCACAGCCGGGGAGCTTCGGAGTCACCGCACAGAGTCTGCTCTCTGCTCTGCACTCCTCAGTCCCACAGTCCCCTCCAAGTCACGGGAGCTGGAGGCCAAGGAGCCCCTGCCACCTGCAGTCTCACTCCAGGTCAGAATCGCTGTCCTCTGAGGAGGAGGAAACCTGAAGGTCCTCATAGAGGACGCTCGGTGGGACACGAACACGGGGACCCTCAGACTTCTCTGACACATGAGGGCTCTGAGCGAGGAAGGCTCCCGGCTTCTCAGGAGAGTGAAATGAGGGGGCCGCCAGGAGGCTGGAGCTCCAGCGTCCGTTTTCCAGTCTCCGGAAGAGCACTCTGAGAGGCTGGGCCCCATCATGGCTGGCCGCTGGGTGATGGGACATGGTGCAGGCCTGGGCAGTAGGCAGGCAAGGTCTGCTGTGCGGAGGCTGCCGGTCGACGCTGGGCACCTGGGCGGGTGTCCTCCTGCCCATCTGGGGCGACGTACTTGGTCCAAGTTCGGTTGCGGCTGGCGGAGGTTGGAGATTCTCCGGGGCCCCCAGCTCACCTCCCTGGATGGCGCTTTCGGGGATCTGGAAGGGACCCAGTCTCGGTTTCTTGGGGAAGTTCAGGCAAGCCTGAATCCGAGCCTGGGCAGGTCTCTTGGCTCCTGGCCCGAAGCTGAGATTGGAGCCTAGGCCCAAGCTGTGTGTGGCGGCTGGCGGGCAGGGCTGTGAGGTCACCGCAGGACGTTTGTCCTGTGCCTGGGGTCTGATGGCCTGGAGCAGGCCGTGGGTTTTGGAGGCAGCCTGGGGAACTTCTCGGCAGCCACCCTCAGGGCTGCTGTGTGTCGGCTTCACCACGAGGAGAGGCTCGGGGCCCTGCTGCCTGACTGCAGGCTGAGGGATGTCGGCCGCAGCCCCTGTCTGTCTTTCCTTTGGTCCAAGACTTGAGGAGGAGCTCAGACTGGCTTTTCTGAGGGGAGACGGCGAAGCCAAGACGGAGCCCCTGTCAGACCTTTCGGTAGCTGAGCGATCAGCGAGGACAGGGCCCAGGCGCGGCCTCTTACTGGTTGTGTGGACCGGCATTGGCCCGCTTGCAACCTGAAAGAGAGGAAACAACACAGGTTAGAAGTTCCTCCGCATGGAGCCAACGTGAAAATCAAGCACATCCAAAGACAAGGTGCACACGCCATGAAATTCTTAGTACAGTATCGACAGGCGGTCCTTGGAAGTAGGGACAGACCCTCCACCTGAGTGCTGATCAGGACAAGACACATGAAAGATGCGCTCTCGAGCTATGTGTAGCTGATCTAAGCACACCATTGTTCAAAAGATCGCGTCTTGGGCATTAACTGGATCAAAGCGCCTCCACTCAGCCTTCCATGAAGTGGAACGGACTGATGCCCTTCCGAAGGCAGGTTGGTGGCTCAAGGGTACTCAGGACGTCTTCTCTGAACACATGCATGTTCCTGGGTTTAGCCTTCTCCACGTTTGGGGCCTCTGAGGGACTAATTTCCTCATGCCGCTAGGAATATGTTGTTGGCAGGCTTGCCATAATTGGACAGAAAGAAAGCAACAGGAAATACGGCATCTTCAGATGCCTTGGCCTGGAATCAAATTGACCTGGAAGGATCGTGGAGTCCCTGACCCCAAGAAGGCAAGAAAGAGGGGTTCCCCGATTTCCTCCCGCAGACGGGAAGCTGAAAGGAAATCAACCAGGGTGACCTAGAGGAGAAAAGGACCAGGGGCCCGGGGTGACACTCACCCTCAGATAATCAGAAGATTCCGTGGATCCTTTTCGATTCGGCAGCGGCTTCTCTGGAGGTTTCCCAGAAAACATGTGGAGGAGAGCCTTCCTCTGCGGGTCTTGTGGCCTGCAGAACAGAAAAAGGTCAGGCCGTGCCCCCTGGTTTTCCCCAGGAGACAGGGAGAACCCTGTGTGGGGCCCAGCCCCGTTCCGTGTTTTGTGATACAGAAATGGACATCTGGTGCCCTTTCCGCCTCTGCACCTTCCCTCACGTGCCAACCTTCCCGTCCCCCAGGTGGCCCTCTAGGCTTCCCAACTAAGGACTGTGATTTGGATTCCATCGCTTTTCCCCCTGTCGTGGGGAACGTGCACGAAGCGCCCCCGCCTCTCCCCGTCCCTGAATCTCCCAGAGCCAAAGGAGCTCCTGGGTGTGGAACCCCGGAGGACACGGAGCTCCGGCCTATTTCTCTGCAGCGTTCCTTCCCTGGCCCGGAGACGGAAAGGCACACGGTGTGCAGGTGCAGAGACACCATGTCCTTAGGAGGCAGTACCCTAAGAGTGGTGAAAACCCCTCCCACTGCTCACCTTGGTCTCTCTTCCTTCTCTCCCTTATCCTTGTTCAAGGGCCCCGGGTTGGCTTCAACCTGGGGCTTCCATGGTTTCAGGTTTTCCTTCCCTTCCTTTTTCCCCAAGGTCTCTGGAACCAGGGCTGCCTTCCAGCACTTCATGGGGCACCTGGTACTTCTGGCCGTGTGGCCAAAGGCCCCGCAGTTTTTGCACTTGAGCTGTGGGTGGAAAGGAAGTGATGTCGGTGAGTGAGCTGAAGCCACAGGCAGCGATCCCACGTCCACATTGGGACGGATTGTGAATTCAGAGCTGAATAAGGATTCCAAAGAGGGGACACCGGCATGGGGGCCGTTAAGTGCTGGGAGAGTTCGGATACGATGTTCCCTCCCAAAGCCCACGTGACGGAGGAACTCTGAAAGGAAGGACTCAAGGTTCCAAGGGGCACGACGGTGAACCCGAAGTCAACAACACAGTCGAACGTGGCTACACAGGACTCTAAGTAGAAAGGGAGGTTGCCCCCAAGAGTCTCTCAAGGGACCTATCGGGCCGGGGAGAAGGTCCCAAGCCACGCCCACCTTGGATGGGAAAAGCAACCTGGGTGGTGGTGACAGAGCTCTTTGGAATCCAACCCAGTCTCTGAGGACCGTGTGACACCCCCTCCCCCCGTCCCCACCCCCACCCCGATACCCAAGAGATCCAGGGCTAGACTTACCCTGGGATCTTCTTCACTGGGCGGGGGAGCCCTTGGCCCAACTGGGGCCCTCCGCTGCTTCTGGAGGGTCTGGGCTCTCACCAGTCTCTCGGCCCAAGATTTGGGGTCCCGACGTGCCATCATCTTCGTCGCCTGGGGGTTTTGTGACCGCCTTTTTCAGGGGTTGACTGTTGGGTCACCTGAAACACACACAAACACACACATGTCGATGGTTAAGCACATTGGATATTCACACACCCACAGGAAGCCACCTGCTAACTCCCTGCCGGTGTGGTCATGAGGAGACCTCACCACCAGTCGGTCAAATCTGTAGAACACAATGTGCTGTGTGCATCCTCGGATACTGTGTGTTCCTCTGCCATGACTACCTAGTCCAAGAGTAAACCGCACCTGCCACAGGGCCCGTGGCCTAGGTATGGGGAGTTGAGCTTTCAACCCCAAACAAGCAACTGATTCTGGAGACTGGACTTAGGTCTCTCACGATTCACTCCGGTAGAAGACACGGTGATTCTATCTCCCTTGACGGACAGAATGATCGAAGACACAGGGCATGGCTTGCGCCACCCTTTGGCAGGTCTGTTTGAAGTCAGGGATATGGGATGCTTCCTGTGACAACTTGAATCGCTACTCTGGCCATTTCATTAGGCAACTTCCAAGCACAAATTCATAGAGAGAAGTTACCTTCCTCTCTACCACACTAGCAGGTGATGGTCTTTCCTGTTCTACCTTTTGGCTTTAGCTCCAGCCCCTCTTTGCTTATTTATTTTTTCTGGTATTTTACGCATACCACACGAATTCATCTGAACAAACGGGGAACAAGTGCCACATCGTATCGACGTCTTACACGGCTGAAGGGCAAACCACCCTTTTTTCCAAAGTCCTTTTTCCATTTACCCACCAATTCAGCATGCTGCAGTACATTTCTTTTCGCATTCCCATCTTGGTCTTATCCCACACGTGGAGACGGATATGTTTTCTCGTTTTCTGTTGCAAGAATTACTAGTAACGAGAACACATCCTTCCCCACCAGCAAGCCCCAGTGTGATCGGTTTCTTTCTGCCTCCTGTGTCTCTTCCCCCCACCCCCACACCCCTCAGGGATTGCGTGAAAAAAACAATAGTTCAGTGAAACTAACCTGAAATTACACGTCTACTTGCTTTCCCCGGCTGGCGCTGAGATGGGCAGGTGCTGGAGCAGCCCCGCTGGAAGCGATGCAGCATCCAGGACGACGGAGGAAGGGGCGGAGAGGGACCTCTGCTTTCCAGGCTGCCTTTTATACTGTCTCTGGTCACCTGACGTGGAACGTACCCTAACCTAATCAGTTACCTGTACCTTCATTGCAATTAACTTAATCCAATTACGTGACCTGGAAAGGTCTATCTGCACAGCCCACTCTAAGATCATGTCCACTGCTGACAGACATTCTAAAACCTACGTGTACAGCTGCAAGCTTTGAAGAATAGATGCTCCCCGTCAGACATGTAACACTGGTGCCTGTACCCCTGTCTTCTTTTCCATCTTTTTGTTTTGTTTTGTTTTGTTTTGTTTTGTTTTAAAAAATGTGGTAAAATAGACACCTTTTAATTGGACCACATTTAGTCTATCTCGACGTGGGCCTCAGTGTCATCAAGGAGATTCTCCTTGACGTGCAGTCACGGCCATGATCCATCTTCAGAGCTTCTCTTTCTTCCCCAAGGTAAGTCTGTCAGCAGAGAACCCTGACCGCACCCTCATGTGTTTTCTCCTCCAGGAGGCGCTTGGAAACCACCGTGAATTGGACCGCACTGGGAAACACAGATGAGGAAAGTCAACAACGCTTTGTCCTTCAGTGCCTGGCTCCTTTTTCAGCTCGTCTTGCGACTCCAGGCATTATGCCTGAAAAGTCTCCCGGACGCCTGTGAGGCTCTAATTCCCTGGGTCCCATTGCCATGTCTCTGGATTTGCGAAGATCCACCGCACCTTCTGTGGAACTCCCGTGTCGGTGAACTTTTGTGCCACGGCCCCTAATTCTGCCCATGGTCATCTGCAGCTAGCTGCACGACTTAGGGTCCATGTTCCTTGGACGGGAAGAGACAGGCAGGAGTCGGAATGATGAACCAGCACACTGGGGCATTTTCTCACGTAGCCCAAGTGACCCCATGGTGTTCTTGAGCTTTGGAACCAGTCGCGTCCCCTTTGACACTGCACCCGGCTCCCAGTCTCTCAATCGTGTTGGCCCTCCGGCGATTTCCCGTTGGATGAATTGCTCCTGCTGAAACTCGAGTCCCCTTTGATTTGCGCTTCATTAATTATTCATGATTCAGGTTGGAAGGCCTGCTGACGACCCCCTGTGGCCGTTCTCTGAGCTTTCCTGTCACATCGTTTCCTTCCACGCTCTTTGGTTCCTTATGGTCCTGCTCCTTCTGCTGTCAGAGGAGCAGAGAGTTGATCTTATTGATTCTGGATACGGATACTTTCTAGGTGATCTGGATAATCCAGATAACGACCCTCAACAGCGGCGGAAAGGGAGCAGCCATTTGGTGTGTCTCAGAAAATCCCGCTCAGTTCCGAGGCCCCCTAGATGTGGAATCCTGCTCAGAGTTGTTCCCAGGTCAGAGAATGGAGAGAGCCTGTGCATGATGGGATCTCCCTGCCTAGATCTTTCAGTGAGTCTCTACCTCAGCTACTCTTAGGATCAGGGGGAGAACCACGGTGTCAGACATCCGGAAAGAAGACGGGATGAATGTTTTACCTCTGAAGTACATCCCAAATGTGGGAGTTGACTTCAGCTTTGCTGGGGTCTATTTGGCCAGTGAAACTCTGCCTGGTTCATTCGCACATCCGGAAGCCACTTCACGGGGGGCCGTCGCAACTGGAACCACACACTTGGCATCGGCGGTTGAGCCAAATGGGGACTCGTGGTGCAAGCAACGCTCCCCACGTGTTAGCGTGGGTGAGATTCGGTTGGCGGAATTTTACTAGGTGCGTGTTGGTAGAGTGGGGCTGAGGTTTTCTTGCTCCTGTGGTTGTATACGAAGTCAAAGGTCCTGCCCAGCCCTGCGGTCCCCTCAGTCAACTCTGTTTCGGAGACATAACGATTTGGATTGCCAACAAGTCAAGAAATGTTCAAGCCCTTGGATGTAGGGTAAAGAAAGGGAGATCAGACTGTCACTGTGTCTATGTAGAAGGGGAAGACATAAGAGACTCCATTTTGAAAAAGACCTGTACTTTAAACAATTGCTTTGCTGAGATGTTGATCATTTGTAGCTTTGCCGCGGCCCCTTTGACCCAACTTGGAGCTCACAAAAACCTGTGTTGTATAACATCGAGGCTTAAGGGATCTAGGGCTGTGCAGGGCGTGCCTTGTTAACCAAATGTTTACGAGCAGTATACTTGGTAAAAGTCATTGCCATTCCCTAGTCTCAATAAACCAGGGGCACAATGCACCGTGGAAAGCCACAGGGACCTCTGCCCCTGAAAGCAGGGTATTGTCCAAGGTTTCTCCCCATGTGACAGTCTGAAATATGGCCGCGGAGAATGGGAAAAACCTGACTCGCCCCCAGCCTGACACCCGTGAAGGTTCTCTGCTGAGGTGGATTAGTGAAAGAGGAAAGCCTCTTGCAGTTGAGAGAGAGGACAGCCACTGTCTCCTGCAACCTCGCATGCCTCCCTGGCTCTTAAGAATCCCATCGCAGGGGGGTGAGGCACGCCCCGCGATGCGAGGTGCAATAGTCAGCCCCTCTTGCCCCCCTGGCTCTTAGGATCCCCATCGCAGGGGGGTTAGGTACGCCCCGCAATGCCTGTAGTAAGAGCCAGCCCCTCTTTTCCGCCTGGCTCTTAGAACCCCCATCTCTGTGGTGTGAGGCACGCCCATCGATGAGGGGATTAAGAGCACGCCCCTCTTACCCCCCTGGCTCTTAGGACTCCCATCGCAGGCGTTGAGGCACGCCCCGCGATGCGGAGTGTAAATGCCAGCCCCTCTGGACACCCTGTTTTTTAGGATCCGCGGTGGACTCACATCCTGTTTATCATATTGTGAGTAATATCGTCTCGCGCTCTGGAGTTTATGAACTGTTTCACCCACCAGTGTACACCCCGGTGTACAGAGGTTGTACAGCCGTCCGTATTGGGAGTCATATCATCCTCTTCCTCCCTGAATATTAAGAGAAGTATCACAGCGGTGTTTCTACTCCCTGGGATATCGCGTGTCATATCCTCCTCTCCCACGTTTCAATTAGAAACAATATCAGTGTGGGCGTGTTCACCTTCTGTGATACTGAAAGTAATATCATCCTCTTCCCTCCAGGATTGTGGGAACAATATCCCTGGGGGTGTCCACTTTCTGCCATATATGTAGTCATATCACCCCCTCCGCCTTGGAATATTATTAAGGACCATCTCACACGGGGGTGTACCCTTCCTACGATGTTGGGAGTAATAGCATTCTCTTCTTCCGTGAATATTAGGAAGAAAATCACCGGGTGTATGCACACCCAGTGCTATATTGGGAGTAATGTCATACTCCACCCCCTGAAGATTATATTCGGATCAATATCACCGGCTGGGTGTACACCTACTGCGATATTGAACGTAATATCATGCTCTCTCCCTCCCTGAACATTAGGAGAAATATCACAGGTGGGTGTACACCCACTGAGGTATTAGGGAGTAATATTAGTGTGAATTATCCCTTATTTTTTATGAACATGAATATGAATGGCCGATATTAATATTAATATTAAGAAATAATTGCTAATAAAAAGTTTTCAGATTATTAATATTAATATTAATTATTAGGAGCTAATATTACTGTTCTCTAATGAATAAGATCAATATCAGTTATTAATATCAGGCATCATTAATCATTAATATTAATCATGTATTGTTATCGTTAGTATAACTATTTAATATTAATTATCATTAGTATCGGTATTGATTTTAAAAATTATATTATGGGATATTAATATTGATAATTATTAGTGTCAATTAATAATTGATATTATTAATTGCGGTAAGTAGCATTGCGTCATTCCACCCCTTCCTCGGCAGCTCGTTTACGACCCAAAACGGGGACACAAATGCCCCTGAGGGAGCAGCGGTAGACTGGGATAAATGAAAATGCTCATGTGGTGGAGAGCCGTGTTTTTGGGTACCAGCCCTTGACCTGCGTCGACCTTCTCAACTGCAAAAACAGTTCACCGCCCTATACCAAGAAGCCACAAGCCCTAATTGATTTGCTCCAAACTGTTTTCCATACCCACAACCACACCTGGGCTGATTGGCCCCAGTTACTCATTTTCCTCTTTAACAGCGAAGAAAGGCGGAGAGTCCTCCAAGCAGCAACTACGTGGCTAGAGTAACATGCAGCAGCTGATTATCAAAACCCCCAATAGTATGGAAGGACCCAGTTGCCCGGAACCGACCCCCAGTTGGACCCACATGAAAGAGAGGATATGCAAAGGCTAAACCGAGACAGGGAAGCTCTGTTCGAAGGATTAATGAGGGGAGCTCAGAAGGCCACAAACGTTAACAAGCTCTCTGAAGTCATTCAGGGAAAAGAAGAATGTCCAGCACAATTCTACGAGAGAATGTGTGAGGCCTATCATATGTATACTCCCTTTGATCCCGATAGTCCTGAAAAGCAGCGCATGATTCACATGGCTTTAGTCCATCAAAGCTCAGAAGACATGAGAAGAAAACTGCAGAAACAGACTGGGCTTGCAGGCATGAATCCATCCCAATTACTAGAAATAGCTAGCCAGGTGTTTGTAAACAGGGATGCAGTAAGCCGTAAGGAAAACCGCAGAGAGAATGGAAGTCAGGCCCGGCGACACGCCGACCTGTTTGTCAGCTTCAGCAATCAGAGGGGCCCCCCCAAAGAGGCAAGGGAAGGGGGGCCCTGGGAAAGAAACTCAGCTTGGCTGTCAGAGTTTGCAGCGTAACAAGTGTGCTGATTGTAAAGAAATAGGACAGTGGAAGAACAAATGCCCTGAGCTGAAAAGAAAACAAGGTGACTCAGAGCATGAGGCCCCGGAAAAGGAGGAAGGGGCCGTGCTCAACCTGGAAGAAGGGTTCTTGGACTGAGGGAGACCGGGCTCAAGCGTCCCCATTCTGACTTCTGGTCAGAATGACAGTCGGGGGTGGAGAATTGACTTTCTTGTAGATAGCGGTGCTGAACATTCGCTAGTAACCGCCCCGGTCGCCCCCTAATCCAAGAAGACTATTGAGGTCAACGGAGCCACGGGTGTTTCAGCAAAGCAAGCTTTCTGCTTGCCTCGGACTTGTAGTGTAGGAGGACATAAAGTCATTCATCAGTTTTGGTACATGCCTGACTGTCTCTTGACCTTTTCGGGAAGGGACTTGCTCAGCAAGCTCACAGCCACTCCCTCTTTCACAGAGCACGGCTCTTCGCTGCTAAAGTTACCAGGAATGGGAGTCATTATGACGCTTATGGTCCCCCGAGAGGAGGAATGGAGACTTTTCTGAACTGAGCCGGGCCAAGAGAGAAGACCAGCTCTGGCTAAGCAGTGGCCAAGAGTACGGGCAGAAGAGAACCCTCTGGGATTGGCCAGTTAAGACTGGGGTCCAGCCGGTGAGGCAAAAACAGGAGCCCGTACCCAGAGAATCCCTTCAAGGTATCCAGGTCCGTCTCAAGCACCTAAGAACTTTTGGAATGATTGTTCCTTGTCAGTGTCCATGGAACACTCCCCTCCTGCCTGTTCCCAAGCCACGGACCAAGGACTACCGGCCGGTACAGGATTTGCGCTTGCTTCATCAAGCCACACTGACTTTACATCCAAAAGTACCTAACTCGTCCACATTGTTGTGGTTGCCGCCAGCTGAGGACAGCTGGTTCACCTGCTTGGACCTGAAAGACACTTTCTTTCCTATCAGATTAGCCCCTAAGAGGCAGCAGTTGTTTGCCTTTCAGTGGGAAGATCCGGAGTCACGTGTCACTACTCAGTACACTTGGACCGGACTTCCCCAAGGGTTCAAGAACTCCCCCACCATCTTCGGGGAGGCATGGGCTCGAGACCTCCAGAAGTTTCCCAGCAGAGACCTAGGCTGCGTGTTGCTCCAGTAGGTTGATGACCTTCTGCTGGGACACCCCACGGAAGTCGGGTGTGCCAAGGGAACAGATGCCCTACACCAGCACCTGGAGGACTGTGGGTAGAAGGTGTCCAAGAAGGAAGCTCAGATCTGCCGACAGCAGGTACGTTACTTGGGATTTACTATCCGACAGGGGTCGGAACGCAGCCCAGGATCAGAAAGAAAGCAGGTCATTTGCCATCTAGCGGAGCCTAAGAGCACAAAGCAGGTGAGAGAATTCTTAGGAGCTGTGGGGCTTTGTAGACAGTGGATCCCAAACTTTGCAGTATTAGCCAAGTTTTTGTATGAGGTCACGAAGGGGGCGGGGACCGGGAAACTTTGGAATGTGGATCCCAACAACAGCAAGTCTTTCATGAGTTAAAGGAAAAACTTCTGGCAGCCCCAGCCCTGAGGTTACCCGATCTGACAAAGCCTTTTCCATTGTATGCATCAGAGAGAGAAAAGATGGCAGCTGGACTTTGAATCCAAACTGTGGGGCCCTGGCTGAGGCCGGTGGCCTACCTCTCTCAACAACTAGACGGGATTTCTAAAGGATGGCCCCCCTGTTGGAGGGCCTTGGCAGCAACTGCCCTGCTAGTACAAGAAGCAAAAAAGCTGACTCTTGGGCGAAACCTGAACATAAAGGCCTCCCGTGCTGTGGTGACTTTCAATGAATACTAAAGAACATCATTGGCTAACGAATGCCAGACTGACCAAGTACCAAACTTTGCTCTGTGAAAGTCCCCGTATAACCATTGAAGTTTGCAAAACCCTACACCCCGCCACCTTGCTGCCGGTATCAGAGAGCCCTGTTGAGCCTGATTGTGTAGAAGTGTTGGACTCAATTGACTCTAGCAGACCTGATCTCCGGGACCAGCCTTGGGCATCAGTAGACTGGAAACTATACGTAGATGGGAGCAGCTTCTTCAACCCCCAAGGAAAGAGAGGTGCAAGGTATGCAGTGATAACCCTGGACACGGTTGTTGAAGCCAGATCGTTGCCCCAGGCCACTTCAGCCCAGAAAGCTGAACTCATTGCTTTCACTGGGGCTTTAGAACTCAGTGAGGGTGAGACTGTCAACATTTACACTGATTCTCGGTATGTCTTTTTAACCCTTCAAGTGCATGGAGCTTGATAGAAAGAAAAGGGCCTATTGAACTCTGGGGGAAAAGACAGAAAATATCAAGAAGAAATCTTGTAATCATTAGAAGCAGTATGGAAACCCCACAAGGTGACAGTTAGGCATTGCAGAGGACACCAGCGAGCTTCCACCTTGCTGGGTTTGGGGAACTCCCGCGCTGACTCAGAGGCTAGAAAAGCAGCATCTGCCCCCTTTTGGGCATCAGTGCTCCCTCAAGCACCTGATCTTGGCCCTCCTTCTTCTAAAGAAGAAAAGGACTTTCTCCAGGTAGAGGGAAGGACAAGTGATGGAGGAAGGATGGATTCGGTTACCAGATGGGAGAGTAGCTGTGCCACAGCTGCTAGGAGCTGCAGTTGTACTGGCTTTGCAAGAAACCACCCATCGAGGTCAGGAGTCACTGGAAAAGTTGTTAGGCCGGTATTTCTACATCTCGCCTTTGTCAGCCCTTGCCAAAACGGTGAGGCAGCGGTGTGTTACCTGCCGACAGCATGATGCGAGGCAAGGTCCAGCTGTTCCGCCCGGCATACGAGCTTATGGAGCAGCCCCCTTTGAAGGTCTCTAGGTAGACTTCACAGAGATGCCAAAGTGTGGAGGTAACAAGTATGTACCAGTTCTTGGGCGTACCTACTCTGGGTGGGTGGAGGCCTATCCAACACGAACTGAGAAAGCTCGTGAAGTAACCCCTGTGCTTCTTCGAGATGTGATGCCTAGATTTCGACCGCGCTTACGTATCGGTTCAGACAACGGGCCTGCGTTTTCGGCTGCCTTGATACAGAAGATGGCAAAGGTATTGGGGATCACACGGAACCTGCATGCTGCCTCCCGGCCTCAGAGTTCCGGAAGGGTGGAGCGGATGAATCGGACTATCAAAAATAGTACTATTGTCTTCCCCGCTGGATATTTAAAACAACACCACAAGGCGCGTCAAACCACCTGCTAAATTGGAGGGAATGTTATCCTCTCCCCTCCTCCCCCGGCCCCGGATGTTACAGACAACAACACAGGGGTGATGTACACCCACTGCTTTATTGGGAGTAATATCATCCTCTCCCTTCTTGGATAGTAGGAACAGTATCACACTGTGCGTGTAGGCCTGTCGTGAATTTCAATGGAATCTCATCCTGCGCCTCCCTGGATATGATGAACAATATCACGGGGAATATACAACTTCTGAGATATTGGGAGTGATATCATCCTCTTCCCTATGGAGGTTAGGAACAATATCACAGGAGTAGTATACACCCTCTGGGATGTTGGGACTCATATCATCCTCCCGCCCACTGGATACTAAAAACCATATCACAAGGGACGTGGACACACACTTCGATATTGGTATGAATACCATCCTCTCCCTCTTTGGATATTCGGTGCCATATTTCAGGTGGGGTATACACCGCCCGCAATATTGGAAGTAATATGATTTTCTACCCCACCGGATATCGGAAACAATATCACAGGTGGTTGTGAACAACCCCTGCGATATTTGGAGTAATATCACCATCTCCGCTCACGATTATTAAGAACAATATCATAGGGGTGTGGGATGTACACCCCCTTTCATATTTGATATCATCCTCTTCCCCCTTGGATATTAGGAACAATATCAGGAAGGGATGTACAGACCCTGCGACCTTTGCTGTCATAGAAATGTCTCTGCCCTAGATATTAGGAAAAAATGTCCCTGGGGATGTGAACAGCCCTGCGATATTGAGAGTAGTATCATCCTCTGCCCCCTTGCATATTGGGAACAACATCACAGGTGGGGTGTACTACCTCTGTGATATTGGGAGTGAAATTTTCCTCTCTTCCCCTGGACACTAGGAAGGGTATCAGAGGGGGAGGGTGTACATTCCCTGTGATATTCAACGTAACCATATCCTCTCCCTCCCAGGGTATTCAGAACAATATTACAGGAGGGGTATACACCCCCTGTGATATTGGGAGTAATATCATCCTCTCTCCCTGTGGATATTACGAAGAGTATCACAGGGCTCTAGAAACCCCCTGAGGTACTGGGAGTAACATCATCCCCTCTCCCTCTGAATATAGGAAGATTTTCACAGGGGGGTATACACCCCCTGCGATATTGGGAGTAAGATCATCCTCTCCACCCAGGAAATGACTAACAAGGTCACGGGGGGATGTACTCTCCCTGCGATATTGGGAGTAATGTCGTCCTCCCGAAACCTGGATGTTAGCAATGACATCACAGAGGGGGTGTACACACCCTGCCACATTGGAAGTAATATAATCCTCTCCCCATCTGGATACTGGGAAAGATATCACAGCGCGGGTATACGTTTCCTACGCTGTTGGGAGTAATATCATTCTTTTCCTTTCTGGATATTAGGAAGAATATCACAAGGGTGCTGTACAATTACTTCGATATTGGGAGTAATATCATCCTCTATTTTCCTGGATATTGGGCACAAAACACAAAAGGGTGTACATCCCCTGCGATATTGGGAGTAATCGCATACTCTCTTTCCCTGGATGTTAGAAAACAATATCATCAGGGCTGAACACCCCCCGCGATAATGGGAGTCACGTTTACTATTTCACAGGCCATTTGGAACAATATCATAGGGGGTGTTTACAAACAGGGGTGGTGTACACCCCCTGTGTTATTGGGAGTAAGCTCATTCTCTCCACCTCCGGATATTAAGAACAATATCCCGGCGGGAGGTGGTACACCCCCAGTGATATTGCGAATAATGTCATCCTCTCCTTTCCTGGATATTAGGAAAAATATCACAGGGGGGTGTACTCCTTCTGTGATATTGGAAGCAATATCAACCTCTCCCCCGCTGGATATTAGAAAAAAAAATCTCTCACGGTGTACACCCACTGTGATATGAGGAGAAATATCTTCCTAGGGTATTACGAATAATTTCACAGTCTGTACACACATGGTGTACACTCAATGTGATATTAGGAGTAATATTAACCTAGTAGATAATAAATAACATCGCAGGGTGTACACCCACTTTGATATTAGCTGTAATATTTTTCTAAGTTGTTACAAATAAGATCACAGGGTGTACAAACATGGTGTACACTCACTGTGATATCAGGAGTCATATCTCTGTGATATATTATGAATAATATCACAGGGTGTACACCCACTGTATTATAAGGAGTAAGATCTCTGTAGGATATTACAATTAAGATCACAGGGTGTAGAGCCACCGTGATATTAGGAGCAATATCTTTCTAGGATATTACAAATAATATCACAGGGTGTACGCCCACTCTATTGTCAGGAGCAATATCTCCCTAGGATATCAAAAATCCTATCACAGGGTATCCAATCTCTGCCTTCCATGTTCTAAGGGATTCTCCAGCTTCAGCCTGCCGAGTAGCTAGGGTTACCCGCCACCACGCCCAGCTAATTTTTTTTTTTATTTGCACTGGAGACGGGGTTTCACCACGTTGGCCAGGCTGGTCTGGAACTCCTGACCTCAGATGATCCATCAGCCTCGGCTGCCCAAAGTGCTGGGATTACAGGTGTGAGCCATGGTGCTGGGCCAAGAGTTATAGATTCTATTCATTTGGAAACACAGCTCCCATTTTTGAGTGTGCATGTACTTTTATAAAGAAATGATGTCAGAAAACTGAAGGATGATAATAAATATGAAAAGTGACAGGCATGTGAAAAGGTCTTCCGATTGAGAACTATAAGTTTCGATTTCGTTTTCAGGTAATGGGGTCCTTGCTCTTGTGTCGTCCTTTTACATATTCTACATCAATGGAAGTTGTAGTACGGTGTCAGAATAAAGTAGAGTGTATTTCACGGCTTCTTAATTTCTTTCAATTAGACTGAGATCTTTTTCTGAAAGAGAGAAGGACATTTTCATTGCATTGTATTTTTTCTGAAAAGAGTAGGGCCGTATTTTACGGAGATCACGGATTTGTTATATATGAAGTTTTGGTCTTCTAATATTCTTCCGTGGTTTTTCTCTAAAGTAGTATGTACTGAAAGCCTCATATAGCAAAAAAGTAAATCACGTAATAATTCTGAGATTTTTGGAATTGTCACAACGGAGAAACATTGCTGGCGGTGTATGGTCCGCAAGTGTGAAGATGTTCCTTGTGAATTGCTTGCATCCAGCATTAAGGGCTGGTTTTTATCTTTTATTTTTCCAATCCTCTTTCCTTCTCAAGGTGTCCAAGACACACAGGGCCACAGAATCTCACAGGTGTCTGAGAATTCCTCCTCCTGGGACTCTCAGAGGATCCAGAACTGCAGCCGGTCCTCGCTTTGCTGTCCCTGTCCCTGTCCATGTATCTGGTCACGGTGCTGAGGAACCTGCTCAGCATCCTGGCTGTCAGCTCTGACTCCCCCCTCCACACCCCCAAGTACTTCTTCCTCTCCAACATGTGCTGGGCTGACATCGGTTTCACCTCGGCCACGGTTCCCAAGATGATTGTGGACATGCTGGCGCATAGCAGAGTCATCTCTCATGCAGTCTGCCTGACACAGATTTCTTTCTTGCTCCTTTTTGCATGTATAGAAGGCATGCTCCTGACTGTGATGGCCTATGACTGCTTTCTAGGCATCTGTTGCCCTCTGCACTACCCAGTCATCGTGAATCCTCACCTCTGTGTCTTCTTCGTTTTGGTGTCCTTTTTCCTTAGCCTGTTGGATTCCCAGCTGCACAGTTGGATTGTGTTACAATTCACCAGCATCAAGAATGTGGAAATCTCTAATTCTGTCTGTGACCCCTCTCATCTTCTCAAACTTGCTTGTTCTGACAGCGTCATCAATAGCATATTCATATATTTTGATAGTACTATGTTTGGTTTTCTTCCCATTTCAGGGATCCTTTTGTCTTACTATAAAATTTTCCCCTCCATTCTAAGGATGTCGTCGTCAGATGGGAAGTATAAAGCCTTCTCCACCTATGGCTCTCACCTAGCGGCTGTTTGCTGATTTTATGGAGCAGGCATTGGCATGTACCTGGCTTCAGCTGTGTCACCACCCCCCAGGAATGGTGTGGTGGCATCAGTGATGTACGCTGTGGTCACCCTCATGCTGAACCTTTTCATCTACAGCCTGAGAAACAGGGACATACAAAGTGCCCTGCGGAGGCTGCACAGCAGAACAGTCGAATCTCATGATCTGTTCCATCCTTTTTCTTGTGTGAGTGAGAAAGGGTAACCACATTAAATCTCTATATCTGCAAATCCTGCCCCTTAGTCACATTATTTTTGTGGCTTGATGGCTTTTATTCCTTTCCGCATTTCCTTTGTGAATATTGCTTTCTTCGTTATGCCTTTAACTGGAATGGGTGAGGATTCTGGGATCCTTGGTTTAGCAGAAACCTCATGACAGAATCCTCTATACCTAGGCGGCCTCTTTTAGTCTCTGAGCAATAACCTTGTCATCCAGGTGGAATCACAACCATCACTTTATATACACGAAGTCCTCACTTCGTTTTGGAATTCCCTGAAAACTGACTTTATGGAAACATTGTACAGAAGGTCCTCCAACACAACTCGTTGTTCAAAGTTGTGTAGTTATACTGTTGATGAAAAATAAGTGGTTTCACTATACATAATTTTGCTTCAAGGTGAAGTTTCCAAGAGACTTTCAAAGATGTTAAGTGAGTACATACTGTACATCAAATTCATATCCTCTTCCACAGTTCATGTGGAATTTCTTTATAAACTGCTTCTAGAGAATCTATTTAGGCAGGTTCTGTGTAGAGATCCATGTCGCCCTTCCTCAATCTTGGCTTTGAGTCAAATCACCTGGGGAGCTTACGCATGGTGAGGCCTGGGCCTCAAAACTTGAGATTCTGATTTCCTTGCACCTGTGTGAGTATGTGGATTTTTTTTTTTCTTTTAAAGCACCAGAGGTAGTTCCAATGACGAAGTTTTTAGAGGCATCAAGCTCCAATGAATAAGAACAGAAATTAATTGTAGTATGATTTCTTCAAATATTATCTTCAAATGCATTGTCCATCAACACCATACAAATGTTTATTATGCTGTTTTTTCTTACCACTTCGCATTTTCTATTTCCTTATTGTCTTTTTTTTTTTTTTTTTTTTTTTGAGTCAGAGTTTCACTCTTGTTGCCCAGGCTGGAGTTCAATGGCACAGTCTCGGCTCACTGCAACCTCTGCCTCCCGTATTCAAGCAATTCTCCTGTCTCAGCCTTCCAAGTAGCTGGGATTACAGGCATGCGCTACCATGCCTGGCTATCTTTTTTTTTTTTTTTTTGTATTGTTAGTAGAGACAGTGTTTCTCCATTTTGGTCAGGTTGGTCTTGAACTCCTGACCTCAGGTGATCCGCCCGCTTCTGCCTCCCAAAGTACTGAGATTACAGGCATGAGCGACCGCGCCCAGCCACCACTTAGCATTTACATTTTACATTTGTTGAAGTTATAGATTTATACACACATCACTTGCTGCTTTGTTATACACTTGCATATACACAAGATGGGAAATAGAAAAGAATAAAATGGGCACAGTATCCCTGAAGTTTCACATTCCGAGACTTTAAAAATATTTGCTCTTTAGAAATTTGTTTCAATGAAGAAACTGTGGTATACACACCCAGTGAAGTATTATTCAGCCTAAAGAGGAAGAAAGTCCTCTCCACTGCAGACAAAATGGATGAGATTGCAGGTCTGTATATTAAATGAAAGAAGCCAGGCACAGAATGTCAAATATTTCATATCCTCACTTCTATGTAGGAAGAAAAAAGGAAACCTTGGCCAGGCTTGGTGGCTCAGACCTGTAATCCCAGCACTCTGGGAGGCCGAGTCGCACGGATCACTTGAGTCCAGGAGTTCGAGACCCGCTTGGCCAACATGGTGAAACCCCGTCTCTACGGAAAAAACAAACAATTAGCCGGGCGTGGTGACGCGTGCCTCTAGTCTCAGCTACTCGGAGGGCTGAGGCCCAAGAAGCACTTGAACTAGGGAGGCGGAGCTTGCAGTGAGCCCGGATTGTGCCTGTGTACTCCAATCTGGGCAACAGAAGGAGACTCCATCACACAACTACACAGAAAAGGAATCTCAGGAAGGTGGAAAGTATAAAGGTGGTTAGCAGACGCTAGGAAGAAAAGGGGTGGGATGGGGAATGAAGACAAGTGGATAATTGGGTCCCAAAATACAGAAAGATGGAATAAGTAAATTCTAGTGTCTGATAGTACAGTGTGAAAATTTTAGTTCTTGAATATTTGCAGATGCTTTGGTAAGAAACTTCCTAACTTTCTCATTATGCTGGTTTTTAAGCTCTTCTCTTTCTGCTCTTGAAGTCATGCTGGTTTTTTTTGTTTGTTTGTTTTTTGTTTTGAGATGGAGTTTCACTCTTGTTGCCCAGGCTGGAGTGTCATGGTGCAATCTTGGCTCACAGCAACCTCTGCCTCCTGTGTTCAAGCGATTCTCCTGCCTCCACCTCCCGAGTAGCTGGGATTATAGGCATGCGCCTGTAGTAGAGACGGGGGTTTCTCCCTGTCGGTCAGGCTGGTCTTCAACTCCTGACCTCACGTGATCCGCCCACCTCGGCCTCCCAAAGTGCTGGGATTACAGGCGTGAGCGACCGCGCCAGGCCATGCTGTAACCTTATCTGTTGTCTGTTGTTGTTTGTTTATTTTGGAGCCCAGAAATAACTTGGTACCTGTATGTTCAAATGATTTTTAACATGAGTGGTAAGAAAGCTCATTGGTGGAAAAACAGCCTTTTCAAGAAATGGTGTTGGAGAAACTTGATTTCCACATGCAGAAGAATGAAGGTGGACCCTATGTCACACCAGGTGCAAAAATTAACACAAACTGGATCAAAGACCTCACCCCAAGCTCTAAAAGAATCATTCGCCTAAAGGAAAACATTGGCCATGCTTTCATGACATCAGATTGGGCAATGTTCTCTGGGATATGACACCAAAAGCATAGGCAACAATAGAAAATTACATTCCTTGGATTACATCTAAATGACAGACACTTTTGTGCAGCAAAAACCACGGCGAACTGAGTGAAAAGATAACCCATGGATTAGGAAAAATATTTGCAAAGCATATATCTGAAAAGAGGCTGATATCCATCATATATAAAGAACAGCTAGAACTAAACAACAAGAAACCCAAAGCATCCCATCAACAGTGGTCAGAAGACTCGAGTAGACGTGTTCCTAAAGAAGATATCGCAATGGCCAATAAGCAACTAAAATGATGTTCAAAATCACTCATCATAGGGAAGCGCAAATCAAACCAAGAATGTGACACCACACATTAGGATGGATATGATAAACAAACAGGCATTGGTGAGACTAGAGGGAAGTAGGGATGACCGAATCTGATCGGAGGGAATGTAAAACCGTGAAGGAACGGGTAAAATAGTATGACGTCTACTGGAAAAATTAGAAACAGAATGATCGGATGTTGCCGCAGTTGCATTTGTGGGTACCCACCAAAAAGAATTACAAGCCAGGAGTGGAAGACAGATTTGTGTACACCCATATTCATAGCAGCATTATTCACAAAAGCCACAATGTGGAAGCAACCCAAGGGTTCGTGGACAGATGAATGAAAAAGCACACTGCAGTTCCTTCACACAATGGAAGACTATTCAGCCTTCAAAAGGTAGGCACTTCTGGCCGGTGCGGTGGCTCACGCCTGTAATCGCAGCGTCTTGGAAGACCGAGATGGGCGGATCACCTGAGGTCAGGAATTCAAGACCAGCCTGGCCATCTTGGTGAAACCCTGTCTCTACTGAAAATGCAAAAAATGAGATGAGCGTGGTGGCGTGTGCCTATAGTCCCAGCTACTCGGGAGGATGTGGCACAAGAATCGCTGGAACCCGGGAAGCGGAGGTGAGCCCAGATTGTGCCACTGTACTCCAGCCTGTGCGACAGAGTGAGACTCCATGGAAACACAAAACAAAACAAAGTCAAACGAACAAACAAAAAACAACAAAAAAAAAACAGACAGGCACTTCTGACGCAGGCCGCAACATGGATGAACCTTGAAGACATTATCGTCAGTGAAATAAATAAATCCCAAAAGGATAAACAGGCCTAGGCTCAGTGGCTCGCACCTGTAACACCAGCACTTTGGGAGGCTGAGCCAGGCGGATCCCTTCAGGTCAGGAGTTCAAGAGCAGCCTGGCCAATATGGTGAAAGCTCGTCTCTATTAAAAATCCAAAAATTAGCTGGGCGTGGTGGCGCACACCTGTAATCCCAGCTACTTGGGAGACTGAGACACAAGAATCGCCTGAACCCACGATGTGGACGTTGCAGTGAGCCGAGATCACGCCACTGCACTCCAGCCTGGGTGACAGAGAAAGACTCTGTCTCCAAAACAAAAAAATTAAACACAGTATGATTCCACTTATCTATCAAGTGTCTAGAGTAGTTAAACTCATAGAGTTGCAAACTAGAAAGGTGGCCCCCAGGGGTGGGCAAGAGAGAGGAATGGAGAGCTTGGTGAATGGGTGGAATTTCCATTTTGAAAGATAAAACTGTTCCGGAGACAACTACGGTGATGGTTGCTAAACAATATGAAGGTACTTAATGTCATTAATCTGTAAACTGAAAAACAGTGGAAATTGTAAATGTTTATAGTGGCCATTCTATATGAACTTATATATATTTATAATTTTTAATATTTTTACGTGGTATATTTTCCGATAATAAAAGATGAAAATTAAAGCAGTCGGATGTTTAAAAAGAAAAGAAAGAAGCGAAGAATACACACCAGCTTTCTCCTGATTAGAGGAGGAGCCCCAAAGCTTCTATAGACACTCACTTTTCTCTTCTTCTTCTTGCATTATTATGAGGAAATCCTTAGAGGTTGGGGAACTTGGGCGACTTTGGCTAATGAGGAGCTCTGTGCCTCAGCCCCCCAAGTCACAGAATAGTAAATACTCAGTCTGTGCCTCCAGCCCAGCAGTGTGAGGTTGCAGTCCTGTGGGCTCCACAGCCGCCACCTGTATCAGGAGGCTCATGTCTCACCCTGTCTTCTTGCCGGCCCTGAGGACGCAGTCTGAGCCTCCATGGTGCACCACGCAGGGAGGACAGTGGACCTGTTCTCCGTGGTCATGTCCCAGCAGAGGGGAGAGGCAGTTCAGTGAGTGTAGGGAAAAGAAAGAGAGATCAGACTCTTACTGTGTCTATGTAGAAAGGAAAGACATAAGAGACTCCATTCGGAGAAAGACCTGTACTTTCAACAATTGCTTTGCTGAGATGTTGTTAATGTGGAGCTTTACCCCAGCCACTTTGACCCAACCTGAAGCTCACAAAAACATGTGTTGTATGAAATCAAGGTTTAAGGGATCTGGGGCTGTGCAGAACGTGCCTTGTTAACAAGATGTTTCCAAGCAGTATACTTTGTAAAAGTCGTCGCCATTCTCTAGTCTCAATAAACCAGGGGGACAATACACTGTGGAAAGCCGCAAGGAGCCCTGCCCTTGAAAGCAGGGTATTGTCCAAGGTTTCACTCCATGTGATAGTCTGAAATATGGCCTCATGGGATGAGAAAGACCTGACCGTCCCCCAGACCGACCCCCGTAAAGGGTCTGTGCTGAGGTGGATTAGTGAAAGAGGAAAGCCTCTTGAAGTTGAGAGAGAGGGAGGCCGCTGTCTCCTGCCTGCCGCTGGGAACTGAAAGTCTCGGTATAAAACCCGATTGTACATTTGTTCAATTCTGACATGGGAGAAAAACCGCCCTATGGTGAGAGGCGAGACATGTTTGCAGCAATGCTGCCTTGTCATTCTTTACTCCACTGAGATGTTTGGGTGGAGAGAAACATAAATCTGGCTTAGGTACACGTCCGGTCATAGTACCTTCCCTTGAACTTCATTATGACATAGATTCTATTGCTCACATGTTCGTTGCTGGCCTTCTCCTTATTGTCACCCTGCCCTCCTACTACATTCCTTTTTGCTAAAATAATAAAAATAATAATCAATAAAAACTGAGGGGACTCAGAGGCCTGTGCCAGTGCAGGTCCTTTGTATGCTGAGCGCTGGTCCCCTAGGCCCACTGTTGTTTCTCCATACTTTGTCTCTGTGTCTTATTTCTTTTCTCAGTCTCTTGTCCCACACGACTTGAAATACCCACAGCTGTGGAGGGGGAGGCCACCCCTTCAAGTGAGTGCTGAAGGATGGTCGGGAGCCTTGTTTGTTTCCTCATCCTCAGGACAAACAGGAGAGTGTGGTGGGCAGATGTGAGGAAACCAATATGCAACTCTCTGCTCAGCAGACTGTGCAGTTTCTGTTCTTGGTTGTGCTGGGGGTCTCAGAAATCTTATTCAAAATTTTGCTTTCCTCCCCCACTGGTTGTCCTTTTCATAGACATCTCACCCATGATAGCAGGGAATCAGTCCCTCTAAACTATTCCCTAAGAACAACAAAGAGATTCTGAAGGTGATGATGAGGATAAAGAGGATGACGACAGACACCATGGCATCATGAACCCTTCCTGAGGGCTTCCTAAAGGCCAGACTCTGAGCTCTGTGCTCTATGCAGCTTGTTTCATTTCATCTGCATAGTCTCCACGTTATTAGTGCACATTTCATGATGATTTTACAGACTAGAAAAAGCGCAACGGATTTTCATGTAGCTTGTACCAGATCACGAAGTCAAAAAGGGTGAAGTCCAATTTGAACCACGCAGTCTAAGTCTAGACACATGGCATTTGGCAAGTCCTCTCCCTGCAACCATCCTGCCCTCTCAAATCCTCGTCACTCAGGCGGATGCCCCTGCTCACTGTGCCCTTCCCTTTGGGGGTTCCTTGTAGACCGCAGCTAGACCAGTGGGTGCCACAATCACTGTGTCATGTATAGAAAAGGCAGCTGAGATCACATCAAGGATTCCAGAAAGAATTGGCACAGGATCATTCGGGACGCATCTCTCCCTTGTCCCTGTTCCTGGCTTTCCTTACAGCTCTCGACTTCCTCAAAGGAGTCATCAATTCGGAGTTTGGATTCCATTCCTATTGAGGAAGCTGGAAAGTTTTTCAAAAATTCTCCTCTGATGTGCCTGTGGTTAAGACCACTGAGCTCTGCTTAAAACTTTTTGAAGCTGGGCGCGGTGGCTCACGTTTGTAATCCCAGCCCTTTGGGAGGCTGAGGCAGGCGAATCACAAGGTCAGGATTTCGAGACCAGCCTGGCCAACATGGTGAAACGCTGTTTCTACTAAAAATACGAAAAAAAACCCAAAAAACAAAAAAAATAGCCAGGCATGGTGGCATACACCTGTAATCCCAGCTACTGGGGAGGCTGAGACAGGAGACTCCTTTGAAGCCGGGAGACAGAGGTTGCAGTGAATCGAGATCACGCCACTGTACTCCTGCCTGGGCAACAGAGCAAGACTCTGTCTCAAAAAAATAAATAAATAAAAATTACGAAAAAATGTGCTTGGATGGGCTTGGCAAACTTTAGCCATTAGCTCACGTACCAGTTTGGAAGGGCATACCTTCAGTCACTTCACCCTTTAATCCCTTTGCTCAAGACTAAAGTTCTGAGAGGAAGTCTAATCGGCTGAGTTGTGTCCATGTGGGCAGTGCAGGAAAGGATGCAGCGGGAGGCGGCTCCAGGGACGTCTTTGGCCTCCATCATGGGGGAGCAGGCGCCTGGATTATCCACCCTAACAAATCTGGACAAAGGAAAACGAGGTTCTCTGAGGAAGGAGACATAGAGCCCAAGGAGCTAACCAAGAGACAAATAGTCATCCTGTTTGTCATTTTCTTTTACACATGTGTGTACATTATCTTACACTTATCACTTTGTTTTCTTTCTCTCCTTTAATTGCACCCTGCTGCCAAAAGTTAAAATAAAATGAAAGTACTGAGATAGCTCAGTAAGAGACTTTTGGTCAATTGCCTTTTCATATAGTGAGCAGCTGCCCAAACAATTGTCTCTGTCACTGTGCAAATTTGCAAGCGTTTGCATGATCACTCCCAATCCCCAAACACAGAGCTGTGTTACAGCACAATTTAGTTCAGTGTTTTGCTCTCTGCAACAGGGAGATTCTCATCCATTACACGTTGCAGTAAAAACAGGGGTACCATAAGCAACCACCTCTTTCCTCAACGGTGTGATGAAAGCAAAAGCCAAGTAGCTCCATGTATCCAACTTAAAAATATAAAATTTACGCCCGTGGGCTGCAGTTGGAGCTATGGCGGCGGCAGCTGTCACTGGGCCTAGCCCGGGGTGTGGACCTGGGGACTCCCCAGAAGGGCCCGAGGGGGAGGCTCACGGAGCGCCGGCCGAAGGCGCACAGGATGCTAAAGTTTTACAATGGCCTCTCGGAAGGGGAGGCGATGGGACTCCGCGCGGGGACCGACCCCCTGGGCCCCACTGATCTGAACGGGGCGCACTTCGACCCGGAAGTTTACCTAGACAAGCTTCCTAGAGAGTGCCCTCTGGCCCAGCTGATGAACAGTGAGACGGACATGGTGCAGCAGATCCGGGCTCTAGACAGCGACATGCAAACCCCGGTCTATGAGAACTACGATATGTTCTCATAGACCCAGCCACAGAAATTGACAAACAGCATAAAACTGTATGAGGAATTGCAGGAGACCCAGAATTTCCCAAATAACCTTGTAAAAGAAGAACAAAGTTGTAAGACTCACAAAAAAATATACATATATATATATACATATATATATATAAAGTTGTGTTTTCATTCAGTTGTAAATGTTTAGTAATTTCTATTGTGATTTTTCATTTAACTCATGAAACGATATTTTTAATTTTCCAAATGTATGCTTGTGTTTAGCTATCTTCTTGCTGTTGACTTCTAATTTTGTTGCATTATGGTCAGGAAAATGTGATCTGGACAATATCAATTGTATAGTGGATTTTGTTGAGACTTCTTTATGGCCTAATATGTGGCCAGGTTTTTTTTTTTTTTTTTTTTTTTTTTTTTTGCTAATTTGCCACATGTGGTTGAAAGAAATGTGGATTATTTGTTTTTTTTTAGGAGAGTTTTTATTTTTAAATAGAAAAGGTTCTCAGTGTAATTTAAATCTAGCTTCAATTAACAATATGCTAGATCTCTCAAACCTTAGGATGTTAGTCAGTGTAACAATAGACTGCTGCTGAGATGAATAAACCCTGAACTCTCAGTGGGTTGACACCCATAGCATAGTCTGGTACAGGGCAGGGATTCTCCTTGAGGGCCCTTGTCCAACAGTGATTCAGAGATTCTGGAGGTTTCCATCTTTTAATTCTGCCATCTCAGAGTTTTTCACTTGTAGCCCTATGGATAGTAAGAAAGGAAACATAGCTCACACTTGCTTTTGATAACCTTGGCCCAGAAGTGATTTCTTACATTCCTATTGGTGGAAATGCAGTCACATGGTTCCAAACTAACTGCAAGTGAGGCTGGGAAATGCAGTCTTTCTGCATGTCCAGGAAGAGGAATGGTGTGAACACAGCATTGTCTTTGACACACTAAGCATGTGCTGAAGAGTTCTTACTCTTACAGGAGGTTTGTCTGTCCTGTGTAACTTTCTCAGTTTTTGCTTAGATAGTTTCAGGCAATGTTGTTTGGTGCATTCAGCTTAATGATTATTATGTCCTCTTGGCAAAGTAGTCAAGATTCCCATCAGTTTGAATGAAAGTGTTTTACAGATAGGTCAGGAAATGTTAATACTTTAAAAGGCCCTTCTATTCCTCCACTCTACAGATAAGAACAACAGAGTCCTAGAGAGAGGAGGTCATGGGTCTCACTCATGAGTGGCAGAATTGAAACCAACATGGCACTAACTTTGCCTTTCCCCCATCATGTTGTTCTCCCTCTATCTTCACTCTGCTGATTTATTCACTTGCTCCATACAGACCTCTCATTGCCAAGTGTATAAGTGTGTCCAGAATTGCTGGGTTCTTGGTCTCACTCACTTCAAGAATGAAGCTGTGGAACCTCCTGGTGAGTGTTACAGTTCTTAAAGGTGGTGTGTCTGGAGTTTGTTCCTTCTGATGTTTGGATGTGTTCGAAGTTTCTTCCTTCTGGTGGATTTCGTGGTCTCGCTGGCTCAGGAGTGAAGCTGCAGACCTTCATGGTGAGTGTTACAGCTCTTAAGGCTGCACGTCTGGAGTTGTTCATTTCTCCCGGTGGGTTCATGGTCTCGCTGGCTTCAGGAGTGAAGCTGCAGACCTTCTTGGTGAGTGTTATAGGTCATAAAGGCAGTGTGGACCCAAACAGAGACCAGCAACAACATTTATTGCAAAGAGCAAAAGAACAAAGCTTCCACAGTGCGGAAGGTGACCCCAGTGGGTTGCCACTGCTTGCTCTGGCAGTCTGCTTTTATTCTCTTACCTGGCTCCACCCACATCCTGCTGACTGGTCCATTTTACAGAGAGCCTGAGTGGTCTGTTTTGATAGGGCACTGATTGGTGCGTTTACAATCCCTGAGCTAGACACAAAGGCTCCCCACGTCCCCACTAGATTAGCTAGATACAGAGTGTCCACACAAAGGTTCTCCAAGTCCCCACCCTAGTAGCTAGATACAGAGTGTTGATTGGTGCATTTACAAACCCTGAGCTAGACACAGGGTGCTGATTGGTGTGTTTACAAACCTTGAGCTAGATACAGAGTGTCAATTGGTGTATTTAGAATCCCTCAGCTAGACATTAAGGTTCTACAAGTCCCCACCAGACTCAGGAGCACAGCTGGCTTCACCCAGTGGATCCAGCACAGGAGCTGCAGGTGGAGCTGCCTGCCAGTCCCCCTCCATGCACCCACACTCTTCAGCCCTTGGGTTATCGATGAGACTGGGTGCCGTGGAGCAGGGGGCGGTGATCATTGGGGAGGCTTGGGCCACATAGGAGCCCACGGAGGGGGGAGGCTAAGGAATGGCAGGCTGCAGGTCCCGAGCCCTGCCCCACAGGGAGGCAGCTAAGGCCCGGTGAGAAGTCAAGCACAGCAGCTGCTGGCCAAGGTGCTAAGCCCCTTGCTGCCCGGGCAGGCAAGGCCTGCCGGCAGCTCCTAGTGCAGGGCCGCCAAGCCCACGCCCATCCGGAACTGCAGCTGGCAGGCAAGCAGTGCACATAGCCCCAGTTCCGGCTCATGCCTCTCCCTCCATGCCTCCCTGCAAACTAAGGGAGCCAGCTCCGACCTTGGCCAGCCCAGAAAGTGGCTCCCACCGTGCAGCCGTGGGCTGAAGGGCTCCTCAAGTGCCACCAAACTGGGAGCCCGGGCAGAGGAGGCACCGAGAGTGAATGAGGGCTGTGAGGGCTTCCAGCACGCTGTCACTTCTCATAAGGAGTGATTAATCTGAGCTTCTCCAGAAAGTCCATTCCTGGTAGGCACTGAGAATAAGAAATCTCAGAGTATAAAAAAACATCAAGTGGTAGCACTTTTGTGAATGGCTCCCAAATTAGATCCTTTACCTTTTTTTCATTAAGCACAGTTGCACAAAACACCCATAGCCTGAGATGAAGCACATATTAGAGAAAGGTTCTCTCTGTAGCATTATGTATTACTTCAATGAGCATTACAAAGAGGAGACGGGACGTGCTCTTTCTAGCTATTATTACCTCCACTATAGAGTTGACATACGCAAGCTCATTATTGCATTATGTTTTATTCAACAAAATAACTCTAATATTGAAGCTTAAATTGAATTCGCTAAAACATCTTTGTCTCCAGCATAGTGTGCCTCAAGTGTCTCCTTGGTGCCCAAATTTTCTCCAGAATTACAGTGCTGAAGCTATGGTGATGGTGAAATTATATGTAATCTGCAAAGCAATGTGGCTATAACGTGGTAATTGGCCTTCCACATAATTAAAGGAACATTTCCTCATCAGAGCTGTTCCATCAGAGACCCAAAGGCTATCGTTGTACAAATCACCCACTTAGGAAAACCTTTATTCCCAGCAGCCTATAAAAATCTGCTTATGCAAACAGATTTGCTTATTCAATAACATTAATGGCTTCTCATAGTTAAAAAGTCATCAATGTGATTGACCTATAATCTGTTTCCTCTGTGACCAAGTGTCATTTTTATTTTGACAGTTAGGAGCCTTTTGACTCTTTCACAGCTGGCATGAAGGCACAGGGAGGGAAATCTCCAAAACCAACAACCTGTGTATTCCCAGCCTATTAATCAATAGAAAATCACTTCAACTGGATTAGGGTCTTGTACCTGGCAGAAAGGCTCTTATGGACATTGGAACTGGACTTTTACACTTGATATGACACCTCCTTGAGTCAGATTAGATTCGTGTTTGATAGACTCTTGCCGAAACATTGCTCCAGGGTCTGTGCAGTAGCTAAAGCCTTTTTGTTGTTGTTGTTTTAAAAGCAGCATTAAATGTTTTCATGAAGACCTTCCCAGCAGTGATTTTATTGGGAATATGGTCTTTAGCTCTGGTCCTGAATAACTCACACTGAGGAAACCTCTAACAAGTGTTTTATTGGAAGATGTCTGATGGATGGTTGGTTTTAATAACAAATCTCTTCCCTTTTTCTGTCCCCTGTGTTCTATTCTCCTTTCTCTACACATTATTCTGGGAGGATTCACCTATTCCCAAAGTCCTTTCCTCTTTATTTCCATTCCAGAGCTCTCTGTATAACTCCAGGCTGATGAATCCAACGGCCCAGTTTTTATCTCCACTTGGCTGTCTGTCTTGCATTGACCTCGTCTTACCTTTCCTCTCCTGATTTCCTCTTCTGCCTGGGCTAACCACGTTAGATTCACACCACCATCCTCCCAGCTTCCAAATCACCTAGGTATCATCCTTCATTCCTCCCTCTTTCTCAGTCAAGTTTGTCTACTGTCTCCTCTCCATCCTCACTGCCACAGCCTTGGTCCAGCCAACCATCTTGTCTCACTTGGTGTATTGCAGCCTCCTACCTGGTCTACTCACCTCCCACTCTCCTCCAGCCAGACTGCTCTTCTTCTAGCACAAAGTGGATCATTACTCACCTGCCTAAAAACATCTACTGTCTCCCTTTGTCTACAGGATAAACACGACAAAGAGCCTTTAAGATTTGGCTCCAACTTACCTCTACATTAGTCACTTTTTACAATTATATGAACATCTCTCAGCTCCTCACCCTCTCACGTCTCGATTTTTGCACATGCTCTTCCCTCTGCTGGGAATGATCTTTCACACCTCTCCTATCGACCTGGCTAGTTCCTACCATTTTCTAGTCTTCAACTGAGGAGTCCTGTGGTGGAGAAGGATTTCTCACCACCTGATAGAGATTGCATGCCCACCCACCTCCGGGCTTTTTTTTTTTTTTTTTTTTTTTTTTTTGACGGAGTCTCACTCTGGCCACCCAGGCTGGAGTTCAGTGACGCTATCTTGGCTCACTGCAATCTCGGCATCCCGGGTTCAAGCAATTCTCCCACCTCAGCCTTCTGAGTATCTGGAATTGCAGGTGATCACCACCACATCTGGCTAATTTTTTTGTATTTTTAGTAAAGACAGGATTTCACTATGTTGGCCAGGTTGTTTTCGAACTCCTGGCCTCAAGCGATCCACCCACCTTGGCCTCCCAAAGTGCTGGGATTACAGACATGAACAACTGCACCTGGCCGATTGGGTGCCCCTTCTATGTGCTCCCATTGCCCAGGCATACTGTCACCATAACTCTTACCATTCTGAGTTCAAAATGATTTTTTTTTTTTTTTGCTTTTTATTTCTCTCAGTAAATGCAAAGCTCATTGAAAAGAGGACAGTGGTTGTTCACTGTTGTACTCCTAACCTTTGACTCAGTGTCCTGAGGTTGGCTCTAGAGCTGTGCACACATGTTCAGACATTGGAGCACATCTTGTCTAGCACCTCTTTTGAGGTGGCTTAGAGAAAAGTCAGTAGGTACTTCCCCAAGGATGAAACAGAAGCTTCACCTAAAGCAGTTCTTCAACTTCAGCCTGCATTAGCATCCTCTGAGAGCTTGTTAAAAATGCAGTCTCCTAGAGCCCACTCTTCAAGAGTCGGTGAGTTGCTTCATCATCAAAATATATACAGAATTCAGCCAGTCTTCAGCACCAGCCTGGTCTGAGCCTCTGTGGACTCCCACCTGCAGAATCTCCCTGCTGGTCTCCTTGCTTCTGCTCTTACCTTCTTATTACCCATTCAAGTAGCCAGAGTGATCCTTTTTAAAAACTTTTTAAATTTTTTTGAGATGAAGTCTCACTCTGTTGCCCAGGCTGGAGTGCAGTGGTGCTATCTCAGCTCGCTGCAGCTCTACCTCCTGGGCTCAAGCCATCCTCCCACCTCAGCCTCCTGGGTAACTGGGACCAAAGACATACACCACCACACCCGGCTAATTTTTGTATTTTTTGTAAAGACACGGTCTTGCTAAGTTTCCCAGGCTAGTCTTGAAATTCTGTGTGCACCCACCTCAGCCTCCTGCATTTTTAGGAGGCCCCTCTTGTAGGGATTTTGATGCAGAGGCCTGGGTGCCTCATGTCTCCTCCCATCTCTCTCTGTCTTCCTGTCTCTGTCCTCTCTCTCTTTCTCTTTGCCTTGTAGCTGCCCTGGGAACTAGACTCTGCCTTAGGCATTCCTCTGACTCTTGTTTGCTTTTACACTGAGGCTGCTTTAAGTTGCACCTTGATCTGAAGCCTTGGGCTTCTGTTCCTATTCCTTGCTTTTGTTGGAAGGGCCGTGCAGCTTCTTGACAAATTGCAAAGTTGCCTACGAGTTTCCAAGTCCCCAAGAACCAAGCCAGATGACAAATAAAGATGCAGCCCACAGCTGGGGAGAAAGATTTCATGTCCACACAGAGACTCCAAGATGCTGAACTGAAATCCACCCCGAAACCTGTTTTCTCTCTCATTTAAGTTCAATGTCACCTGGGGGCTTGCAGGGCAAGGCTGGTGACCATTCATAGGGCAAAGATGCTTTGAAATGTCAACTGAGAATGGTGTGCTGGTTGACAGATGGCACGTCAGAGCATAGATTAACACGGAAAGAGAAACTCACCCCTTTGGGGGAGTGTGTGAGGCTGGCAGCCACACAGAGGGGTTTTGCTGTGAGCTCTTGTATAGATGTAAACAACCAGGTTTTGCTTTCTGATCCTGAGTGGAAGCATGTTCCTCCCTGCACATTGCCGCTCTGCAGCAAATGTTTATTTCTGTCGCATTGATTAAAAGTGCTTACCAGGCCGGGCGCGGTGGCTCATGCCTGTACTCCCAGCACTTTGGGAGGCCGAGGCAAGCAGATCACAAGATCAGGAGATTGAGACCATCCTGGCTAACACGGTGAAACCCCGTCTCTACGAAAAATACAAAAAATTAGCCGGGCATGGTGGCGGGCGCCTGTAGTCCCAGCTACTTGGGAGGCTGAGGCAGGAGAATGGCATGAACCCAGGAGGCGGGGCTTGCAGTGAGCCGAGATTGTGCCACTGCACTCCAGCCTGGATGACAGAGCAAGACTCCGTCTCAAAAAAAGTGCTTACCTAAGGGGTTTGAGGGCAGTGGTGACAGTGTGAGTTATGGC
Source organism: Pan paniscus (assembly GCF_029289425.2). Classification (NCBI taxonomy): domain Eukaryota; kingdom Metazoa; phylum Chordata; class Mammalia; order Primates; family Hominidae; genus Pan; species Pan paniscus. The sequence goes on from NC_073256.2 coordinate 22,870,035, forward strand.
TCTGCCGGCTGCCAGTGGAGCCAGCCGCTCTGCGCAGCCGTGCAAGGGCGTTTTGAAAAGTGGCTCAGCCGGCCAGGAGTGACTGGGTGTAAATATTGCTGCCACTACATACTGTAGCCTGATTGGGGCTGTGTTTGCAGAACCCCTAAACCACCACACTTGTTCAGGCTTAAAAATAAGCTTTCTTTTTTGGTTGTTTTGTTTTGTTTTATGAGATGGAGTCCAGTTCTGTCACCGGGTTGGAATGCAGTGGCATGATCTCGGCCCACTGCAACCTCTGCCTCCTGCTTTCAAGTGATTCTCCTGCCTCAGGCTCCCGAGTAGCTGGGACTACAGGCGTGTGCCATCATGGCCAGCTAATTTTTGAATTTTTAGTACACACAGGGCTTCACCATGATGGTCAGGATGGTGTGATCTCTTGACCTCGTGATCTGCCCGCCTTGGCTTCCCAAAGTGCTAGGATTACAGGCGTGAGCCGCCATGCCTGGTCAAAAATAAGCTTACTTTCTTACCTCTTCTGCTGAACTCTATTTGCTTCTTTTCTCAACTTCTGCTGAACTCTATTTTGCTTCTTTTTCCTGGATAAAGCTCTTCTTTATCCAGAAGACTTTTAGCAACAAAGTTACCCAATGCCCTTCCCTAGTCTATCCTTGCAACTGGCTCTCAGGTTGGGGTGGGGGGGTGTGTAGGAGGAAATCCTTGACAGAACCAATTTACATGACTGCTTGGAGGACTCTCGCTAGCCCCAGGAGGTGTTTGAATTTTTAAATTGGTTAGTAGTGTCAGAATGTTTCATGAGTAAGAGCCCAGACTCTAAGTTGGATACCCTGAATTTAAATCTCAACATGGCCACTTTGTATATAACCAGAGGTTGGATTTGGGGACCCAATGGATCTACCATAACATGAACTTGCACCAACATTCACGTGACCTCCAAAATGCCTATTCTGACTAGTAGACCCTAGTCTCGCCCTAGTGCCAGTTCAGAGCCTGTGTCCAGTGATCCTGCACAGGTCCCATTACTTCCTTTTCTCCTGTTCAGTCATCCTGGTAAAAGGCTGTGTATTCCTTTGGGGGCAGGCTGGGAGAAAGACTGACAGTATTAATTTTTGGCAGTGGAGCAGAGTCCTTTCTGGAGGGGAACTGGCTTCCCATTCAGACAAGGGACTCCGAGTCTGTGAACTGACTTATGTCTGGGAATTGACGCGGGACTGTGACTCTGTTTTTATGATTCAGATTAGACTTCTGCTCACATGACCTAGAACTCTTCTGCAAACAGAGATCAAGTAAAAATGTGGCAGGCTTCTTATCTATTTCACCTCTAGGAAAGCCACGATCAGCTGGCACCATAGGTCTCTGCGAGTCAGGCTATTCTGGTTGCAGCTTTGACTCTGCTGTCTTTTATGGTAACAGCATCCACCTTGTCTTTGGGGATTGAGTGCTCTGATCACTTGGCCCCAGCCCCTGTAGTGTGCCTATGTCACTTACCCTCTTTATACGTCAGTCTCCTCCTCTATAAAATGGGCATCCTCATTGCACCCACCCCCAGGGCGGCTGTGAGGTATAGATGGATTAGCATATGGCAAGTAATAGAAGAGGGTCTCAAAGCCCATGTGTCGTTATCAGAATTATTTCGTGACAGGGGAGAGCTGGAGGAGAGAGGAAAGAGTTGAGCAGACCCACGTGCTCTCCCACCAGTGTTTCCTGAGCACCTACTATGTGCTGCCCACTGTGGGAGCTGTTAGGGTTGAAATAGGGAGCACAGCAGTGTAGGGGCTGCCATCAGGAGCTTAGTGGAGAGACCATTGTGCAACATGGTTCCAGAGCTTGGGGTGGGGAAGCTCAGGGAGTACAGGGGCCTAGGATCTTGGGCAGAATCATGGAAAGGACACAGCCTCCCCAGCCTCTCCTACCTCCGCTGCCTCTCTGGCCTCCTCTGCTTCCCTGGCCCCTCCTGCTTCCCTGGCTTCCCCTTCCACCCCGGCCTCCCCAGTCTCCCCTGTCTCTCCTGCTTTTGAGGTGGGCCAGGAGCTGCTGGTGCTCACTTAGCCTGTCCTGGACTCTGGGTAGCACTTCGATGTCCAGAAAATACCCCTGGGTTCAGCTCATCACACAGCCAAGGAAGGAGCTCCACACTGACACTAAGGGTGCATCCTGGGCTCATTCATGAGGGCATGCCTCCAAAATATTTCTCCACGTCTCCTCCCTTTGTCCACCTGCATTGTCTCTGTGCCTGAGCCCCAGCTGGGGGTCTGCAAGGATCCCCTATCTCCTCTGCCCCTGCACGGCTGGGTCCCATGCAATCTGTCCACCCACCACGCCTCTCGCCCCTTGCCCACCACGCTCCAGCCCCACAGTCCTCTTTTTGCTTCTTTCCCAGCCTCTGGGCTTTTGCACACGCTGTTCCCTCTGCCTGAACACCCTCCACTGGGCTGAGAACAACTATCTGAGACCTCTCTCAGCTGTTGCTTCGTTTGGAACAGCCGCTGCTGCTGTCCCTCTCCCAGCTGGAAGACCAGCTGAGCCTCCTGTCTTTTTCATTTCCCATGGCCCCAGCACTTCTCCTTGGCCTCCTTTGGCCGAATTGACAATGTCCATTCTCAATGACTTCTCACCCAGCGCTGAGCCTCACTGGGTGAAGGCAATGCCAGTCATGTTCACCACAATATCCCCTCCCCCATCACTACGTCTGGTCCACAGTGATGCTCAAAAAAGATCTGTTGGTAGGCAATGGGAAGGTGCATTCATGTCATCCTGCAGGCGGAATTCTCCACGAGTTTTGAGCAGCCTCGGGTTTCCCACCACCTCCAAATCATGGAAGACACAGGGTAAGAGCAAAGACAAGGTGGCTGTGGCCGATGTCCACCCTCTCGTGGCGTCCCTTGTCTTCTCTCCTCCTTGGGCAGGGAGACCATCGGGTTGCAACCTGGCTGGGGCGGGGAGGAGATGCAGGGCCTGGCCAGAGCGGGCCTGGCCAAGGTCAAGGGACAGGGACCGCCTGGGCCTGGCCAGGTGAGAGCGGCCCAGGCCCGGGTCCGGCGTGTCCGCGGTGCACGGGAGCGGCCAGCAGAGGGCGCCAGGGAGCCAGGAGCGGCCCGAGGAGGAGCCCGCGCCGGCCCGGATGCCCAGCTCCGCGCCGCGCGGACCCAGCAAGCCTGCGCTCAGACGCCCCAGCTTCTCCGAGAGGCCGCTCGCGCCGGGTGCTTCTTCTTCCCCAAGTGCAGGCAGAGCCCCCGGAGCCATGGCCAGCCCTTCCGGCAGGTCCGAAGCCACTGGCAAGCCCTGAGGCAGGGATGGCCGGCCCAGGAGGGAGGAGGACGACGTCCCTCCCTAGGAGAAGAGGCTGCGGCTGTTGCTGGAGGGGGGAAGCGCACAGCCCCAGGACTGCGAGGACGGGGAGGACGCGCCGCGGCCAGGCAGGAAGGAGACCGGCCCCCAGACAGGTGGCTAAGGCAGAGGAGTAAGTGACGCGGGCGCGTGGGTCCAGGGGTGCCGGGGGCGCGCAGGTGCCGGGGACGCGGGGTAGAGGCGGCGGGAGTCTCCGTGGCTGGCCCGGGGTTGAAGTTGGTTACTGAGCGGCAACTCCGGCGGGCGCGGAGTGACAGCTCCTGACGGCCTCCGAGACGCCAGCTGCCCCTTCTCGGCTGTGTGGCTTCGACTTCCTGATTCTCCCACGACGTCCCTGACTGGGAGACCCGCTGGACTCTGCGGCTAGCCAAAGGGGAGGGGGAGCCCCACGTCCTGGGGGCCCCCAGCAGGGGAAGGGGCGGGGGTTGCCCTGGGCATCCTGTCTGGGGCATGTGTCTGGGACTCTGTCGATGCCTCTCACCTGGCGAGGGGCCTGTGGTGGGGGCAGGGGGAAGTCCCTGGCGCAAGGCTTGGCCAAGCCCTGCTCTGCTGGGCTGCGGGCTGGCGGCACTCACGCAGCTCCTCACCTGTCCCGCATCTTCCTGGTTTTTTTTCCCTTTCTATTTGGGCAGCGAGAATTGAGAGGAGGCAGATGGCTTCCATCCCAGAAATCGTTCTCTTTCCATCCCTACAGAGAGGGACAGAGAGGCAAAGTTCCTTGCTTCCCCCGGGGTGCTGTCCCTATGAGCTCTCGGTTTCCTGCACACGTGGGCCCCTGAGTCACCGGGCCTGTGTGTGTGGGATGGGGCTCCGTGGCCAGCCTGGCCTCCTGGGGTTCACTTTCTGCTTTCCTACCCCAACTCTTCCTGTGTGGCTTTGCTGGCCTTCCACTGGGGAGGCACGTGAGTTTGGAGGGCAGATGAGGGCCCGCTGGAGAGCTGTACCCCTCAGTGAGGGCTGCCACCATGATGGTTTTTGATGGATAATGGGGTTGACCTCTTTGTTCCTTCCACATGTTTTTATGTTTGACCATTTACTTAACTGAGCTTGTCTTAATAATTGGATTCGTGGTTAATGAGTCCCACATGGGAGAGAGGGCGGCCTTCATTCTGTACCCATTTAGGCAGCACGGGCAGCCCTCCTCACCGCGGGCTGCATCAGAGCCCCACCCTGCCCAGTCTTGGGGTTGTTCCTGGATGTTGTCTGGGAGGCTTGCTCATGGTGACATCCTCATCTCCCTGTGCACGTTACTGCATTCAGAGCTTGGGTCACCTGGAGACTGAACTCAGGTGAATTTTCTCTGAGATCCCGGGAGAAGGACGACAGTTCTCAGGAAGGTTTTCCAGGGCCAATCACGGAAAGGATGAGAAGTGAGAGGTCCTGATCAGGGACACAATTACGGTGGCAGTGTGACACCAGGAAACTTTATTGCGTAAAGTCCCTCTCACTCCCTCTACCTCCTTCTTTTACGTGGACTCTGCCAAAGACCAGGATACCAGAATGCAGTGGAGTGACCAAGTGTAGTGGGACCTTGGGAACACGAGTCTGGAGCCAGGCGGCTGGGGTTTGGATCCTGGTTCTGCCCCTCCTTCGCTGGCTGACATGGCACAAGCCACTTACCCTCTCTGAGCCTTACTGTCTTCACTGGCAAATGGATCGGTCTAGAGACCCCAGTGCCTGCGGTTGTTACTGCTGAGATTAAGGGAAACTCGTCCATAGAAGCACTTAGCATTGTGCCTGGCACATAGTGTATGGTGGATAAATGGGACTTAGAACTGAAACTCATGACTTAGTGTGTTTTTGCAGTGATGTTTTGTTCTGGGGTGCATCACAAGAGACAAGGTCCTTGGCCGGGTGTGGTGGCTCAAGCCAATAATCCCCGAACTTTGAGAGGGCGAAGGGGGGATCACTTGAGCCCAGCAGTTTAAGACCAGCCTGAGCAACGTGGTGAAGCCTCATATCTACCAAAAAAAAAACAAAAACAAAAACAAAAACAAAAGCCAAGTATAGTGGTGTGTGCCTGTAGTCCCAAGTACTTTGGAGGCTGAGGTGGGAGGATTGCTAGAGCCTGGAATGTCGGGCTGCAGTGAGCTGTGATCATGCCACTGCACTCCAGCCTGGGTGACAATGTGAGACCCTGTTTCAAGGAAAAGAGAGAGGGAGAGAGAGACAGAGAGACCCACAAGAGTCTTAAGCCAGAATCTCCATGTTAAAATGCTTTCTGGAGGCTAAAATGATGATATGTTGATAATGAAATATTTAAAAGGCAGAAACCCCACTGAACTGTTTGGTCCACAGAGGGAAATGGGAATCGCATGACCTGAAGGATGATGGAGGAACTGAACAGAAACCATCCTTGTCTCCTGAATCTGAACATGGCACCCTCTTTTCACGGTGTCTGTATCTTCTCAGTCCAGCGGCCCCTCGAAAAGAGGGAATCTTGATTTTCAAACTTAAAATTTGACCCAAAGCCCACTGCTGCCCACAATGCCCACCAGACACATTCCTCTTCCTTTTCAGTTTCTATGGGAATACTCTTTCTGAAGAACCCATGAAGCAGTGTCAGGCTGGTGTGAGGATCAGCAGTGATTTCTTTGAGGAGGAGAGCCCGTTTCTTCACTCACAGGCCATGTCTGAGTGGATCAAGAAGAACAGAGCGCCCTTTTATGAGATTTTGTCTGCGTAGACCATTAGCTTGGTTAAAATGTCAAAACCATCCTTGTTCTTTAATAGCAGATTATTTTGGACTTTTCTCTGCAAGAAGCAGCATGGGCATTCAGATGCTTTTAAGGATAAAATGTTATTTCTTATCACCAGGCCTGGTGCTCTGGATGGCTGAGGTTTTAATGTGACTTGGTGTTCCTTGGGGTGGCTCCCATACTGTGCTCTTGTGGTTGGGTGCCAAGGGGTTGCTTTATTCGGTGGTGGCTATAGGATGTTTTAGCAGATAAATCGGGACCCCAGGAGCCCCAGAGTGCCAAGTCCTGCTGCAGGACATGTGTTTATGGTGGGGACCTGTGGGGGTGGAGGGTGGGGGGCATTGATTTCCTGCCAATATCAGAAGTTTCACAGGCTTCTTGTGTATCCATAAACACCGACCCCATTGAGAAGGCCTAGAAAACCTGGCCCTCCCCAAGCCTTTATTGACAACTTGTGAATGATCCCAGGGTGTGTCTGACCCACAGCTCCTCCTGGAGGGAGACAAAAGTCTCTCCTAGGTATTTGGTTGTCAACCTCAACCACTTGCTGAGCCTTCCCCAAGACCAGGCATCTTGTCAGAGATTTCTGGGTTGTCAGGCAGAACCGAGCATTTGAGGGTAATAACTCACTGGAGTCCCTGAAATCCCTGATGGACGCACAGGTTGAAAGCATCCAGGGTTGAAACCAGATCAGGAAGGTTATTCTCAGCTTGGGGCTCCTGCAGAGGGATTCCTTCAGAGGTGCATCCACGTTGCAGGTATTTTCCCTTCTTGCTGAGGAGAAACCTGGGTTTCTCAGCTTTGGCACAGTCACAACATTTGAGATCACACCATTCATGGTGGTGGTGGTGGTGGGGAGGCCATCCTGTGTATTGTAGGATGGTTAGCAGCATCTGTGGTCTCCATCCTCTAGGTACCATTCTACCCTCCCAGTTATGGCTACCCCAGATGTCTCCAGACAGTTTCAAATGCCATGGAGCAAGGGAGTTGTACGTGAGCCAAACCACTCCAGCTGAGAGCCATTGGTTTACACTTGTGGAAATGTTTGAGGGTGAGAGTGTTAAGCTTGGGTCCCTGCTGTACCCTTTATCAGCAATGCAGTCTTGGAAAATTAATACGACTCCAGGGGCCTCAGGTTTCTCATCTATGAAATGGAGATAAATGAGATACACTTTCATAGGAAGGTTACATGGGATTTACTGAGATAATAAGACAGTACATTGAAAATGCTGGGCATAGCTTTTATTTATTTATTTATTTTTTAAGATGGAGTCTTACTCTGTTGCCCAGGCTGGAGTGCAGTGGCATGATCTCCGCTCACTGCAACCTCCACCTCCTGGGCTCAAGTGATTCTCGTGCCTCAGCCTCCCAAGTAGCTGGGAGTACAGTTGCCCACCACCACACCTGGCTAATTTTTGTATTTTTAGTAGAGATGGGGTTTCACCATGTTGGCCAGGCTGGTCTCAATCTCCTGACCTAAGATGATCCGCCCAGCTCGGCCTCCCAAGGTGCTGAGATCACATGTGTGAGCCACCACCCTGGGCTGGGCATAGCATTGTAACACAGACAAAGCACAAAATACTTGGGCAATACCTTTCTACACTTGGGTTGTCTAGACTCCATCCTCCATCCCCTCATGTACTGGTGTGGTGCAGAGCAGAATATCACCCACCTAGACTGCAGAGTGGATTTGGGTGGCATCTTGGCTTTCTGCACAAGACTTGCCTGTTCCCCACCATGTCCCCCTGGTTCTCAGGGTCCAGGATTCCAGGAAGCAGGGATGTGGGCAGGCAGGGCAGGTGGCCCACCCAGTTCACTCCCATGCTGGGGACCTGCAGAGCCATCTCCCTGAGACACGGTGTTTGGACCAACATCTGGGTTTCTGGATTTCCATTTGAGCACAGCTGGACTACACAGGCTGAAGCTCTCTCTGCCGAGATATAGATATTTCCCTGGTGACGATCTTTCAAGCTGACATGAAGACATGGCCACCTGCTGGAACATGTTGTGTCTGCTGTGGCGCTCTTGTAATTTGTGAGGCAGGCTCCTGAGGAATGCAGTGTGTAAGTGGGAAATGGTGGGAAGTTCTCACATCCTCCCCTGGCCAAAAGTGCTGCCTGCACAGGTTGGTGGATGGTCCTTCGTGCAGGAAGAAGACATGAAGCACATTCCTGTTAGCTACAACAGAGAGGGGCAGGGTACACACTGGATATTTCGAGCCCATCCAGGGAAGCAAGTCTTACTATGCTGGGAGTACTTTGGAATGGGGACTGTGTTGCCCTGGGCTTTAATTATTTCAGGAACATTTAACCCCAGGGCTGGCAGGCTGGATCTTGATATGTGTTTCTCAGTTGGAAAGACTTTGGACCATACGGAGATGTCTTCTCAATTCTTTTAATTTCATTAAGGTTGTCATTTTTCTTCTCGTGGCCTCTGGATTGTGACACAGAACTCAAGGTACAGGAATGAGATGAGTTGGAGGCTGGGACAGGGGTCCTTGCCAGGGATGCTGGTGACTCACGTGACGATGTTGATGTGTGGAGTCCGGTGCCTGGTTTGGGGAATGTTCGTGGGATATGTTCCAAAGGACTGTCAGACCTATGAGGTACTGGAGGTGAATGGTCAGGTCTGATCTCAGGGCTGGCAGTGTCAGGCAAGGACAGGAAGTTGACGTTGGACTCATTGGCTGAGGTTGCTTGGGACCCAGGGGGCAATGTGGGCCAGGACAGATGGGTCTGGGGCTAGGAAGGCAGATTTGGGCTGGAGACTCGGGTTTGGGAGGCATCCCAGGTTGATAGTGGTTGAGGCTATGGAAATGACTGCGATTGCCTGGGATGAGAGTGGAGACAGACAAGATGGGGGTTTTGCTCTAAGCCTGGGGAGCCCACCTCCCAGGTTCAAGCGATTCTCCTGCCTCAGCCTCCCAAGTAGCTGGGAATGCAGGTGCACGCCACCATGCCCGAGTAACTTTTGCATTTTTAGTAGAGATGAGGTTTGGCCAGGCTGGTCTCAAACTCCTGACCTCAAGTGATCGGCCCACCTTGGCTTCCCAAAGTGCTGGGATTACAGGCATGAGCCACCATGCCTGACCATTTTTAAATATTAATTTTTATGAAATATTTTCAAGCACATTTTACTATACATTGGAAAAGTCAATCATGATTTGAAAACTTCATCAAAATCCAATCAAATGTCAATTAACCACTTAATTGTGGATAGGTAAGGAGACTATTTTGACCAAAACATATTAGAACAATTAACACTTATAGAAATAATCAATGTTTTAATGTTTTAGTTGAATTAAACCATCTTTTATATTCTGGCCGGGCACAGTGGCTTACATTTGTAATCCCAGCACTTTGGGAGGCCGAGGCTGGCGGATCACCCAAGGTCAGTAGTTCGAGAGCAGCCTGGTCAACATGCCGTAACTGTCTCTACTTAAAATACAGAAATTAGCCAGGTGTGATGGCACACACCTGTAATCCCAGCTACTTGGGAAGCTGAGGCAGGAGAATCATTTGAATCTGGGAGACAGAGGTTGCAGTCAGCCGAGATCACCCCACTGTACTTCAGCCAGCCTGGGTGACAGAGCGAGACTCTGTTTCAAAAATAAATAAATACAATAGAATTCTGAATTTTATTTTTAATAATTATTTTTGTAAAGAGAATGTCTTGTTTATTGGAGTTGTTGAATTTATTGAATTGGGAAAAATTATGTACAAAAGGATATACAACATGATGTGATTGAAGTATGTATACATTATGAAATGGCTAAATCAAGGTAAATAACATATCACCTCCCAGACTTATTTTTTTGTGGTGAGAACCCTTAAAAAATCTACTCTCTTAGTGATTTCCAAGTGTATGATATGTTGTTATTAACTATAGGTACCATGTTGTCCCACGGATCTCCTGAACTTATTCTTCTCTAAAAATGACATTCTGTGTCCTTTGGCATCTGCCCACTTCCCGACTCTGGCAACCATCATTCTACTCCGCTTCTATGAATTCAACTTTTTTCTTTTATTTTTCTTTCTTTTTTTTGAGACAGTCTCCTTCTATTGCCCAGGCTGTAGTGCAGGGGTGTGATCTTGGCTCACTGCAGCCTTGACGTCCCAAGTTCAATCAATCCTCCCACCTCAGCCTCCTGAGTATCTGGGAGTACAGGCATGCACTACCATGCTCCAATGATTTTTGTATTTTTTGTAGAGATGGGCTATTGCTATGTTATGCAGGCTGGTCTCGAACTCCTGTGCTCAAGCAATCTGCCGGCCTCAACCTCCCAAAGTGCTGGGATTACAGGCATGAGCCACCATGCTTGGCTGAGTTCAACTTTTTTAGATTCCACATGTAAGTGAGATAATGTGGTATTTGTCGTTTTGTGCCTGGCTTATTTCACTTAACATAGTATCCTCCAGGCTCATCCATGTTGTCTCAAATGGCAGGATTTCCTTCTTTTCGAAGGCTGAATAGTATTCCATTGTGTACATACACTACATTGTTGCTGGAAGTTTAATGGAGGCCAGTTGGGGGAGGAGGGGGAGAAGATTCACTCTAAGACTAGATGCTCCAGCACCCACCCAGGATGTGTGCAAGGAAGTGCAGGATGCTCCTGGTCTTGCAAACTGTGGTTTGTGGGACTGCAAAGCCCCTATCCTTCCACAGTGCTTTCTGTCTTGTTATCACATTTCCTTGGAGGAGAACCCAGCCTTGGTGGAGAGCCCTGCTCTGGCTTTGTCCCTCAGCATGAGATGGCAAAGGATGGTGCTGCTGGGAGACCCTCACGTCTGCATACTGGGGGCTGTTTGCCTTCTCCGTTCCTCCTTCAAGTATCTGAGCAGCTCCTGTGTGCCAGCTGCTGATCTACAAGACGGATCGGTCCTTGGAGATCACGCTGTAGCAGAGGAGGCAGGCTGTAGCCCACAGGCCAGAACCAGCTCCCTGCCTGTTCATACAAATAAAGTTTTATTGGAACACAGCCACACCCATTTCAGTGCATATTGTCTGTGGCTGCTTTCCTGCTACAATGGAGAATTGAATAGTTGGGACAGAGACCTATGGCCTCCAAGGCTGAACTATTTACCATCTGGCTCTCAAGAAAAAGGAAAAAAAATGCTTATCTTTGTACCCCGACAGTCTTAGATTAAGAGGACTTGTACCACCCTGACGTCACAGGCGGCCATGAGTCCAGCCACCCCTGAAATGTACACAAGTCTGGGCTAGGGTTGCAGCAGGTGAGTCCCAATTTTGCAGATCTTTGGTATCAGGGGCACAACCCAGGATTTTGAGTGGGGTTTCCTCATCACTGTGGCTGGGCACTGGGCTAGTGTGCTTTCTGATTTTTGTATGGGGAAGAGAAAGGAGGGAGGAAATGCCAACTTGTTGCCCTGTTCTAACGTTTTCCTAAGATGGCTCTCCAGGTAAGGGCTTGGGATCTCACCTTGCACAGCTTACAAAACCCAGTGAGGCCGGCTGTCTTGGCGCTGCCACTCTGAGGGATGGAGCCCCCAAATGACTAGGAAGGGAGATAAAAGAATGGTTTCTGCAAGCTCAAGAACTGGCGTTATTGAAATTAACATTTCCCCCAAGTTTTACAATGTCTAGGCATGCATATTTAAGTGTCTGCCTCAAAAGCTCTTGCTAATAACAAGATGGTGCATTTCATTTCCTTTTTTTGTTCTCTGAGCAACATGCAGCTTCCTGCACAGCCCTCCTTGCAGGCAACTGCACTGAGGTGACAGTCCTCCTGACTGCCAGCACAGATCCCCAGGGCCACTGAGGGCCCTGTATTCTGGGGGCAGCCTTTCCCCCTTCTATTTGGCCCCAGCTGGAAGGGGGCAGATTACCTACATCCCAGTACAGGGCTCCTGCCTTAGCTTCTCTAGGGAGTCTGGCTCCCTCTGACCCTCTAGAACTCACCAGCTGAGGATCAGAGCCCCGGGGCAGGAGCCAGGGCCAGGGGGCATTGGGGGTGGTTTGTGAGTACAACTCTGGAGGGGGGCAGGGCGGGCCAAGGAAAAGCTGCTCAGGGGAGACTGCAAAGAGATGGCAGAGTTAGGACAAGAGGGCCGGGCATGGTGGCTCACACCTGTAATCCCAGCACTTTGGGAGGCCGAGGTGGGCGGATCACCTGAGGCCAGGAGTTTGAGACTAGCCTGGCCTACATGGTGAAAGCCTGTCTCTCCTAAAAATACAATAATTAGCCGGACATGGTGACACCTATAATACCAGCTACTCGGGAAGCTGAGCCACGAGAATTGCTTGAACCCGGAAGATGGAGGTTGCAGTGAGCTGAGATTGTGCCACTGTACTCCAGCCTGGGCAACAGAGCAAGATTCCATCTCAAAAAAAAAAAAAAAAAGTCAGGACAAAAGAAGGAGGGAAGAGAAGGGAGCTGTGGGGCAGCAGCCAGGACCTTAAAGGCACAGAAGAGGAAGCTTGGATTTCCAATTCCAAAGGACATGAAGACAAAGTCACACACCTTTATTTAACCTGTTCCAGGTGAGGCTGAGCTTTGTGTATTTTCCTTGTTTTCCTTTTCCTTGTGTTCAGGCTGTTGTAGAAAGAGGTACACAGGGGCTCTGTGTGGTGCCCTGTTCTGGTGGCCTTCAGGAAGCTTGGGGTGCCCTGGTTTCCTTGTCTTCGTGTCCCCCTTTCCTCCTGCTACCCCTGACTGTGCACCCCACCTTATCCCTCAGACCATCCTCCTGAATGGGCCTGGCCAGGGCTTGTGTCCTTGCTAGTCTCTAGGAAGGAAGACTCTGTGGCTTGAAAGCTTGTTGGCTTAAGTTGCAAGGTGTAGGTGCCTGGGAGGGCATGTGCATGGCCCTTTGACTGATCCATTCATGTTTTTCTTTTTTGACTCTGTTCTATGTTGTCCTGATGGAGGGGTAAGCCCCTGCCTTCTGCCTTGCCTGCCTTGGACTCTTGCAATTGGACCAGATGAGAGGGTCCATGTGGTCTGAGAATTCAAGCAATGCAGGCCAGGCATGGTGGCTCACACCTGTTATCTCAGCACTTTTGGAGGCCAAGGCGGGTGGGCCAGGAGTTTGAGACCAGCTTGGTCAAAATAGTGAAACCCTGTCTCTACAAAAAATAGAAAAGTTAGCCGGTCTTGGTGGTGCGCACCTGTAATCCTAGTTATTTGGGAAGCTGAGGCAAGAGAATCACTGGAACCCAGAAGGAGCAAGTTGCAGTGAAGACGAGGTTGTGGTGAGGAGGAGGTCGCAGTGAGGAGGAGGTTGAAGTGAGCCGAGATTGTGTCCCTGGACTCCAGACTGGGCAATAGAGCGAGACTATGTTTCCAAAAAAAAAAAAAAAAAGTTATATAGAAAACAAAAACTAAACATCCTCTTGATTCGCTTTTTTTGATCTTGCGTCTCAGAGGTAACACTGGGAATGGTTAGGGTATACCTCTCCACACCTTTTTCTTTGATTTCTTTTTATTTTCTATTCTACGTTCTGAGATACATGTGCAGAATGTGCAGGTTTGTTACATAGATATACATGTGCCATGGTGGTTTGCTGCACCTATCAACCCGTCATCTAGGTTTTAAGCCCCGCATGCATTAGGTATTTGTCCTAACGGTCTCCCACCCCTTGTCCCCCACCCACGATGGGCCCCGGTGTGTGACGTTCCCCTCCCTGTGTCCATGTGTTCTCATTGTTCAACTCCCACTTATGAGTGACAACCCGCAGAGTTTGGTTTTCTGTTCCTGTCCACACCTTTTTCCTCTGTACACGCAAGCACATGTATTTGCATATAAGTGTTTATTGTAACTTTTTTAAAAAGTAAAAATGGAATAATGCCGTATTTATTCTTTGGAAAGCCTGCTTTTCAGGCAGCATGTCTTTGACATTGTCTCACGTTGGAACCTGGGTACCACCTTCTTCTCCCAGCAGTTATTCTGACGTGTGGATGCACCATGCTTCGTTTAACCAGCCCTGCACCGATACGTCTTTGGATGGTTTCCGCCTTTTCCCAATCACAGACGGTGTTCTGATGAATTTCCTCACACACATCACTTGGTGCTCTGTGCCTGCATTTCTGTGAGATGTTCCTGGAGGTGGGCTGTCTAGGTCAGAGGGGGATCTGTGCTTAATTTGCATCCTGTGCAAAATTCCATCCACTCATCCGGCTCCCCAAGTGCTCACATGGTACTGTCCTCTGTAGACATCATCTTCTGCAGATGATGGCACGACCGCCTCTCTTTCTTTTACTCACACCAGTCTGCACCCTGGTGTCCTGGGGTGTCCAGCCCCTACCTGCTTGTCTGTCCCCACCCCACAGTCCCCCCAGTCCCTGCTAACAGGGACTCTGTCTTCAGAGCTCTGGCAGACTGCCTCACTCTGGAGAATTTTGCTTTCTCAAACATTCCTGGCAATGTTACTGCAAATCTCGAGGCCTGCATTTGCCGCCTTCAGGCCTCAGTTTCCTCAAAAGTAAAATGGGGATAATGTGATGCTACTGTCTGCATCCTAGAGCTGCCATGAGGGTTCAGTGAGATCACTGTTGAGAGCACGTTCACAGCACCGGCCCTGTGCGCAGTCAGCACGTGTGGGGCAGGGCTGTTGCTGATACGTGGTTGACTGCCATTGCTAGACTGTGGCTTTACCATGGGCATTGTCTTTAGTGCCGAGCCCAGAGCCACCCCTAGTACCTGCTGTGTTTATAGAGTGATTGAGTGTCAGGGTCAGAGACTGGGGCAATGGCAGCAGAAACAGAGGAAAGAAGTGGGGCTTCTAATAGATTCTGAACCAGTGGCCCTTGAGATGAAGCCTTCTTGCCAAGGTCTGGGGCTGTCCTGTGTGTTCTAGGCCCGAGACTGGAAGCTAGGCCTGGCTGCAGCCCCGGCTGAGCTGGGGAAGTGCAGGTCAGCATCCTGCTTCATTAGGACACCTCCAAGCCCAGCTTAGACCTGGATGCCAGGTGACCCTCTGTTTACTCTGAGCCCAGACAGAGGACAGGGAAGTGTGCAAGTGTGGGGACCCTCATCACAGTCCTTGACTCTGAAAGGCATATGGGTTTGTGCACGTGTGTGAGCACGGCTGTGGCTTCTCTGTGAGTTTCAAGCTCGAGGTTGTGTTTATGCAGGGTTAGGCTTGCCAGGTAAAATACAGGAGGTCCAATTAAACCTGAATTTCTCATTAACCATTTTTTTTTTGGGGTGCAAATATATACCATGCAATATTTGGCACCTTCTTACCCTAAAAAATGATTTGTTGTTTATCTGAAATTCAAGTTTAACTGGCATCCTGTCTTTTCAGTTGCTACGTATGAGAGTTCCGTGTGGGGGTTATCAGTGTGCATTTGTGAGTTCCCATTTGAAGGACTCTCTCTAAGTGTCTGTAGGTGTCAGGATGGAGATGGACATAGAAGATCCTCTTGGGCCACTTTAGTGGCACCTAGAGGCTGTGGGGTTGGACACTTCAGCGCAGGGGCCTAGGCAGCACTGTCCAGCAGCTGAGTGCTCCTGTCTTCTTCATGGGGGCTGACTTCCCTGCCATCTCTCTCCAAATACGGTGAAAAGAGCTATCCCATCTGCCCCCATCTGGAGCTCGGCTGCCCAGCCAGACAAGATGGCAAACAGTGTGCAGATGGCTGCAAAGCTTTCCCCAGCTCCTTCTGCAAGGGGCCTGCAGATTAAATGGAAGCCCTCATCCTCACCGCCTCCCCCTTCCAGAAAACCCAGGCCACAGCCACCTCTGAATGCTGCTTTAGAAGCTTCTCCCTCCTCGTGATTAAACCACCCCAAACAAATAAAGCACTCCATTTCCACCATAGGCTTGTTCACATGCATGCAGCCAATTGTCTTGGATCCCCCTGTGTGCCTGATTCATCAGGGTGAGGGGTTCTCCTCTGAGGTGCTTGCAAAGAGCTGCTTGCAAATAGTTGCTTAATTTTCATCTGAAAGACTCTCTGTAGAAACCAGGCCCAGCTTTGAAGAAAGCCCTTTCTCCCCTATTAGCAAATTCTGGGTCATTCTTTTTTTTTTTCCTCCTTTTTTGAGATGGAGTTTCACTTTTGTTGCCCAGGCTGGAGTGCAGTGGTGCAATCTTGGTTCACTGCAGTCTCTGCCTCCTGGGTTCAAGCGATTCTCTGCCTCAGCCTCCTGAGTAGCTGGGACTACAGGCACCGACAACCACACCCGGCTAATATTTTTCTGTTTTTACTAGAGAGGGAGTTTCACCATGTTGGCCAGGTTGGTCTTGAACTCCTGACCTCAGGTGATGCACCTCAGCCTCCCAAAGTGCTGGGATTACAGGCGTGGGCCACCACGCCTGGGTGGAATTCTGTGTCATTCTGGATACTTATCATGACTTCAAGCATCCAGGACTCTGTCCTGGGTATCCTGAGCCTGAGGGTGTATGTGTGTCCAGCTGGCTCGGAGGTTGTCTACAGTCAGGTTGAACTTGGCCTCTGAGTGCGTGGCAGCCTCATGTGGGAAATACCACCAAGGAGCCTCATCGTGTGCTTTTAGGAGACAGTTTCTATTTAGTCATTGCTGAATCTGTTACAGACAGGGTCTCGATTTCTTGCAAGTCCTGTATGAGGTGGGTGCTATGATTATCCACATGTTCACTTGCTCTCTCTGGCCTCTTTCAGGCTCTTGCACTTCCTTTGTTCTTTTCCTGCCACAGGGTGTTTGCACATCCTGCTCTTACTGCCTGGAAAAATTTTCCCTCTCCCTGCCTCTTCACCTGGTCACCGTCTCATCTGACAGTGGAGTCACTACATCCTCAGTGACGCCTGGCCACACTGACTCAGTCACAGCAACCCCCTGTTATCTGCTTTCATGACACCAGGTGCCTCTCTGTGGTAGACACTAGCTCAGCTATGGCTTCCTATTTCTGTGAGTGTCATCCTTCCCCTTCAAGACTGTGGTCACCATAAGGGCCAGGGACATGCCTGTTCTGATTCTCATTTGTGTCTCTGGTGTTTAGTATATCCTCACCTAGAATTTGATTAATGAATGACAGCATACCCATTTTACAGATGAGAAAGTTGAGGCTCGGGAACATTATGTAACTTGCTCGGTATTAGATTGTGATGGTTTCAAGCCATCTGGCTGGTCGCTGGGTGCACACTCTTAACCCCTTCACTATTGTTCTTCTCTCATGGTAGTTCTCCAACAGCAGGAGTGAGAGAGAACTTTTGGACAGGTGTAACCAGAATCTCAGGGGTTATCCTAGAAGGTGGTGTCAGGAACATACTTGGCTATGGGCCTTCTTACTGTATTGCATAAAATACCCAGTTTTTCTGACTCGCCTTTAGTAAAGACCTTAGCAATATTGAAGCACAGTTGTCAGTAGGAAAGGGTCTATGTTTATCCTTTTTTAAAAAGGAGTCTATATCATATTTATCTTGTGGTCTGCCATGCCCCCCGATCTTCTTCAGCTTCAGTTATGCAAAATTCACACTTCTTCTCTTTACTGCCTCTCTCTTACTTGTTCAGTTTCTTTTCTGTGTTCGAGATTGCTTAGAATTTTTCCCCATTACTACAGCCTGCTTCCAACCTGTATCCCCCAGCCAGCTTG
Organism: Pan paniscus; assembly: GCF_029289425.2. Lineage (NCBI taxonomy): Eukaryota > Metazoa > Chordata > Mammalia > Primates > Hominidae > Pan > Pan paniscus. Next base: position 22,887,620 of record NC_073256.2, read on the forward strand.
TTCTGGATTTTGTCAACAACAGCTCCAGCGTTTAGTGAGGGCTCGATTGAAGGAAAGCCTTGGAAAAGGCTGTGTGATGAAAGGAGAAGACACTTAATTGGCAGGCAGTCATCAGGGTTAATTCAAAGGCTGGAAGAAGGGCTGACCTTGAGGACTGGAAATGTCTTTGAGCTGAAGGTCATGTGCAGGTGGAATGAAGAAGGTGAGACTTTTGGGGTGAACTGCAAGTATTTGATAATATCCCTGTCCCCATGGTTGAGGAAGTCTTGATAAGCATCCTTAATGTGATGGAGGGATTAAGGAACCCCTGGTTCTACCTGCCCAGCATGGCAGTAATATGACACAGCCAAGTTACTGATTTTTGGTTGCCCAGCTGTCATCAGCTCAACATCTTCTGTTAGTTATAGCTGCAATTTGCATTAGTTATCAATGCCAGTTTTGACTTTCCTAGTCAATAAAGTGTTCTGAGAGTGGTGACTAAGGCTGAGCACTACCCATAATCATGAGTATTACAGAGGCAAGCCTCCTTGCCCACCTACCTGCGGGTGATGAGACACCCTAGGGAAATCACTCAATTCTTTGGAGGACCCCGAATAAATGCCCAAGCCCATCTGTTCATCTGTCCATCCATCCATCCACCCTTCCTTCCTTCCATCCGTCCATCCATCCATCCATCCAGACATGGATACATCCAACCACCCACCCATCTATCTACCCACCCACCCATCTATCCATCCATCCCACTCTCTTATGCACCTAACTATCATCCAACTGCCCACCCACCAACCCATCTATCCATGCACTCACCCATGCATCTATCCACCCATTCACTCATCTAACCATCTATCCACCCACCCATCCATCCATTTATCCCTCCAACCCCTCACCCACTCATCCATTTCTCCACCCACTCAGCCATCCCTTCACTGACTCAACCATCCATTCATTCGTCCACCTGCCCGCCCACCCATTATCCACCCATCCACCTATGTATCCATCCATCTGTTGTCCTTCTGTTCATTTATTCCACAAAGACTCCTTAACCACCTGCTAGATTCTGGGGAGGTACCTGCTCTAATAATTGAGAACATGATCTCTGGAATATGATTCCCTGGGCTCAAACTGAACTGCCTCCTAGCTAGCTGCTTGGGTAAGTTATAGAAACTGTGCTTTGACTTTCTTATCTGAAAATTGGCTATTAATAGCTTCTACTTTTGCAGATATAGTGAGGATTAAATAAGATGTCACATTAAAAGTGCATCATCGGCACTCAATAGAGATTAGGTTTTACCATTCATTATTATTCTTGGCAGATGCTGCAGATAACTTGGAGAGCATACGAAAGACACATGTTTTAACAAATAATGACATACAGGTGCTAAGTTCTGCAGTAGGGGAAGGTCAGAGAGCCATGGAGAGGGCCTAGCCCAATCCTGGAGCTTCAGAAAAATGTTCCCCGTTGAATTCCTGTTTTAGCTGAGACTTGTGGGATGGGTAGTAGTTGGAGATCCCAGACAGGATGTGACTGAGTTAGCCAGGGAAAATTTCGGTCCTGGCACCCATGGCAGAATTGATTGATGAGTTCTTCTGTCTCCTTTGTTTGGAAGTCCACTAGGTCTGAGAATGTCAAGTTGGGGGAGGGCGCTGACAATGATCATGACCTTCACCTGTCCTCACATGTCCTCTGTGTATCTGCAAAGCCTCTGCCTCAGTCTCCTCTTTTGGAAAGTGGGATTAGAAACCATATCTGCTTCTCTCCCAGGACTGCTAGGAAGACAAGATTGGATGGCAGGTGAGAGCTCTTTGAAAATGAAAACATTCTAGTATTTGAATGCAAAGTGTTCTTTGCCTGTGATGTTTCCTAATCTGTGAAATCATACTGGACCTCGAAGCTGTCTATTAAAAAAATAGCAAAGTGGCTGGGCATGGTGGCTCATACCTATAGTAGTTCTAGCACTTTGAGAGACTGAGGGGGGTGGATCATTTGAGGCCAGGAGTTCGATACCAGCCTGACCAATATGTGAAACCCCATCTCTACTAAAAATACAAAAATTAGCCAGGTGTGGTGGCATCTGCCTGTAGTCCCAGCTACTCAGGAGGCTGAGGCACAAGAATCATTTGAGCTCAGGATGCAGAGGTTGCAGTGAGCCAAAATTGCACCACTGCACTCCAGCCTGGGCAACAGAATGAGGCTCTGTCTGAAAAAAAGAAAGAAAAAAGCAAAGTTAACACTTCCTCCATCTCTCCCCTGGGGGAGGCAATTTGTCAAAGATTGTTGTTGGATTTTACACACAGGGAAATCTAAGGAAAGTGTGGAAATCAGACCGGGACTCCAGACTCTGGTCTCCCTGTTTGCAGGGTCTTAAAATGGGGAGCCACTTTGGGTTCTTTCTACAAGATTGCTTTTTTAAAAACAAACAAACAAGCAAACAAAAAACTCAAAAAAAATTTTAAAAATGCCCTGACCTAAATATTCACAAGGGACCTTAGGCAATATCTGCAAACAAAAGTGAGTGAGGAGTGAAATCTCTCTTTACAAGTAAGACAGCTCCAGAGTTGAAGCAAGTGGAAATATCTCTAGAGACAGAGACTTGGGTGGGTTTTGTTTTCCCAGTTACAAGCTATGAGAACCTGGGCAGGTTTACATCTCTGAGCTTCTGTGACCTTGTAAAATAGGCTGCATTGTGCTAAACTTGCAGGAGGAATCCCAGCATCCTCCTGTGCAGAAGGCTGGTTTCTTCCCATCCTTTTCCTTGTTCTGCCTCTCTCCTCCTCTCCAAGAGATGAATACATTTGGACCCACTGGGGGCCTATGTTTGCAAAAGCTCACAGGTGATTCTCATGCAGCCAGCCTGGCTCTGGCACTCAGTTCTTGAACACTTCTGGAGGCACATTTACTAGTGAGGAAGGTCACTGTGTGTGAAAGGCATGCTTCATCTTCCATTCCTTTCTTCCATGAAGCAAGGCGCATGGGTCGACTGAGCTGGCAGAGTCCATGGTGTCAGCCTCCCCCACGCTTCCCTCCCTCCTTATTCCTTGTGTGCTGTACTTTGTCTTGATTTCCTGTACTCTGCAGCAAGCCAGGAGATGGTAAGATCTCAAAAAAATCATTTTTTTGGGAAATGGGATCAAGAGGGTTTTTGTTTGCTTGTTTGTTTGAGACAGGGTCTGTCGCCCAGGCTGAAGTGCAGTGGCGTGACCTTGGCTCACTACAGCCTTGACCTTCTGGGATCAGTTGATCCTCCCACCTCAGCCTCCTGAGTAGCTGGGACTGCAGGTGCACACCACCATGCCTGACTAATTTGCCTGTTTTTTTAGAGATGAGGTTTCACCATGTTGCCTAGGCTGGTCTCAAACTGCTGGGCTCAAGCAGTCCTCCATCCACCTCGGCCTCCCAAAGTGCTGAGATTACAGGCATGAGCTGCTGTGCCTGGCCAAGTTTATTATTATTATTACAAAAATTTCAATAAACATAAAAGCAGAGACAGCAGTTTAATGTGCTATCATATACCCATCACATAGATTTAAAAACTATTAACATTTGCAATATTTACTCCATTTGTTTTTCTGAAGTATTTACAAAATAGTTTACAGTAGTTATGTAATTGCATCCTGATATTCACCCCTACGTAATTTACTTTCCCTCTAAAAACATGAGGGCATTTTTTATATGATCATTGTCATACCTAATCAAATTAGCTGTAATTCCTTAATATCCTCTAAGATCAAGTTTACATTCAGATGTCTTGTCCTCAAAATGTCAATTATGATTATTTTTTTCCTTGAGCAAAGATAATAAGATCTCAAGATGTAATGACAGAGATTCCATGTTAGCCCTGATGTCTAAGCTCTGTGGTCCATTGTGGCTTTACTTGAAAGTCTGAGGCTAGGCGTGGTGGCTCATATCTGTAATCCCAGAACTTTGGGAGGCCAAGGTAGGCAGATCATGAGGTCAGGAGATCAAGACCATCCTGACCAACATGGTGAAACCCTGTCTCTATTAAAAATACAAAAATTAGCCAGGTGTGGTGGCGGATGCCTATAGTCCCAGCTACTCGGGAGGTTGAGGCAGGAGAATCACTTGAACCCGGGAGGCAGAAGTTGCACTGAGCTGAGATTGCACCACTGGCTGCCAGCCTGGGTGGCAAGAACGAGACTCTGGAAAAAAAAAAAAAAGTCTCTCACTGTGGTCTCATAATAAAAGGACACTCCAATTCCCATCTGGTCCATGCTCCTTAATGTTAGCCCCCTCCTGTGGGGAGGAGGGGGTGACTTTCAGCGCAGGTTCAAACATTCCCAGGGCTGGCTCTGATCCCAATAAAGTCCATCGTCATGAATGAATGTTTCCCTTGCAGGATATTCTAAGTATTGTAAATAGTGCACGTGGAGTGTCCTCATGATGCCTGGGATGGTAGTGAATATTTATAGGTTTCTTTTAGTGCCTTTCTTTTTTTTAGTGTTTTCTATAGTTCCATGTTTCTACAACCCTTAGGAACATCAGAATCGTGTGTGTGTGTGCTTATTAAATAAACCAGTTCCTGGAGCTCACTCCCAGTGACTGCCAGTCTGATGATTAGGGGCTTAGCTAGGACCTAGGTTTGCAACAGCTCCCAGCTGATCTCATGCAGCCAGCCTGGCTCTGTCTCTGGCGCTGGAAGCTGGGTTGGGAACTAGTCTTTGGTGCTATTCTGCTGATACTTCAAGTTGGGCTCTTTGACTCTGTCTTGTATTGTCATCACTTGTATTCAGGTCTGTTCTTCCCCTGGATTGTAAACTCCTTGATGTCTGGGTCATCTCAGCTCATGAGCTGAGCTTTCAGTGGGTGCTCAGTGGAACAGGTGCTGAATGGAGTCAGGCTGTAGGGAGGCCAGCGTGTGTTGGTAAGTGAGAGACAAAAATCATTTTAAAAAGAATCTTTTTGCCCTTCAGTTGTGTTTGCCATGAGTTAATGTGATTTACTCTAGTGGAAGCCAGTGCAGCTTAAGTGGAGGTCCTGCCCTGAAATGGAGCCAGCTTATGGATCAGCAGAGCTGCCAAAAGCGTTTTGGGGGAAATGTTTCTGTGTCACCCTCAGTTGATTGAACTGAAGTTTTCACTCCGGTTTAACACCACGTGGGGGCCATTCTGACTTCTGCGGAGTGGGTATGATCAGATCTTCTGTAAAAGTGTAAGTGAGGGGGCTGGGCACGGTGGCTCACACCTGTAATCTTAGCACTTGGGAGGCTGAGGTAGGTGGATCACTTGAGGCAGAGAGTTTGAGACAAGCCTGGACGACATGATGAAACCTCATCTCTACTAAAAATACAAAAATTAGCCAGGCATGATGGTGCATGCCTGTAATGCCAGCTACTCAGGAGGCCGAGGCAGGAGAATCACTTGAACCTGGGAGGTGGAAGTTGCAGTGAGCTGAGGTTGCACCACTGCACAGTATTCCAGCCTGGGTGACAGAGCGAGACTCTGTCTCAAAAACAAAACAAAACAAAAAGTGTATGTGAGGAAACTGGAATTAAGCTTGGGGATGTTGGAGGATGGAGGTACTTCATTTACTGAACAACAAAAACCATAGGATACCTATGCTGGAGGAAGAAGCACCATCCTCAGATTCTACTAACTCAACCACGCATGAGATGGGGACTTGTTGTCCGAGAGAAAAGCTACTTTTTAGTTATTGAACCTTGATCAAACCATTTCTGAATTCCTCATACACATATAATCAGGTGCTATGAGTGGTACTGATTGGATAATCTTTCTGTCGTTTCCTGTGCTAGGAAGGAAAATACATGTACAGCCAACTTCCTTGAGGGTTCGTTCTTTTGCATCAGGGTGTCTCAAACTGCTGCCCTTAAAACAGCTGTAAGAGAATCATCCAGGTGGCTTGCTCGCTCTGCATGCAGGCCCTTTAGAATCAGAGTCGGAATCCCTGGGGCTGGAGCCACAAAATGAAATGACATTTCAACGAGTTTGTCATCATGTGAGAGAGAATAGGTGAGTATTTGGATACCTATAATACAAGGTAGATTCAAAAAGAATGACTTGATTATTTTAAATGTTGTGTTTTAAAAAATTTAATACAGAAAAGGCTGAGCACGGTGACCCATGCCTGTAATCTTAACACTTTGGGAGGCCAAGGCGGGTGGATCATTTGAGGTCAGGAGTTCAAGACCAGCCTGGCCAACAAGGTGAAACCCCATCTCTACTAAAAACATAAAAATTAGCCAGGCAGTAGTGGTGCGTGCCTGTAATCCCAGCTACGGGGAAGGCTGAGGCAGGAGAATTGCTTAAGCCTGGGAGGCAGAGATTTGGTGAGCTGAGATCGTACCACTGTACTCCAATGTGGGTGACGATTGTTTAACCACCACTAAAATGGGTTCTGAGTCCAACTATTAACATGAAGATGACATCCATTGTGGTCGTGTACATTTTGTTGCCTTTCCGGGGTGAAGGACATTGGTGACCATTTATTGCCTCTGGAACGGTCGATTGGTCATGAACTTCCTGGTCCAGGTAGTCACTGTGTCATTCATGATGGTGGTTGATCCTCAGGTAGTTAGGGAGGAAAATAAACAAGAAGTTATATATTTAAAATCACGTTTCAATTTTAGACCTGATTAATTGACTTAATAAAGGGCATTAGCACTTCTACTTCCTACAGTCCCTCCCTTTACTTCTGGAAACTAGTTATTTCTAGGTTGTTTTATGTTGTTAAGGTTGACCACCTTCTCTTTCTGTTCTGCAATCATAGTCCTATTGTCATGGTCATTCAATTCACAAGTTGCTTATTTTTCAATTTCTTGGCTGACTAAATTTTATTATGAAGACTTTTTCTTTTTAAAGAGCTCAGAAATACTGTATTCTTTAAGTTCTTCAGCATGTGTCTTTTGCCTATTTTGATTGGGCAATAATTTAGCTGGCTAGAAAATTCTTGGATTATACTCTATTTCCCTTAGAATTTATAGGCACCCATACACTGACATTTCATTGTGCTTTATTTTATTTTATTTTATTTTTGAGATGGAGTCTTGCTCTGTCACCCAGGCTTGAGTGCAGTGGTGCAATCTCGACTCACTGCAAGCTCTGCCTCCCGGGTTCACACCATTCTCCTTCCTCAGCCTCCCGAGTAGCTGGGACTGCAGGCGCCCGCCTCCATGCCTGGCTAACTTTTTTGTATTTTTAGTAGAGACGGGGTTTCACCGTGTTAGCCAGGATGGTCTCAATCTCCTGATCTCATGATCCACCGGCCTTGGGCTCCCAAAGTGCTGGGATTACAGGTGTGAGCCACTGTATGAGCCCAGCCTCATTGTGCTTTGTACTAACCCCCTTTCCCTGGCCTCTTCCAGCTTGTCTTCTTCTCTCCCAGTAGTTTCTTCATGAAGAGGCCATGTGCTATATTCCATGAGATATTTCACACTCAAAGAAGACTTCTTTTATATTCTTTTGATAATTTGTCTGGGAATCACTGTCTTGATTTATAAGGGAGTTTGTAATAAATACAATAAAAGAGAAACACAATATATTTTGAGACATCATAGAAGGGAGAAACCAATTCTATTAATATTTGGGGTTAGCAGGGAAGGCTTAGTTAAGAGGTAACATTTGAACTAAGCCTTGAAATAAGGGAAGGATTTGGCCATGCAGAAATGGCGAGAGAGTAGAAGCAAGACATGATGGTTAGCGGTATGTATCAATTTGACTGGGTTGTGGGGTGCCCAGATATTTGGCTACACATTATTCTGGGTGTGTCTCTGAGGTATTCTGGATGAGGATAACATTTAATTGGTAGACTGGATAAAGCAGATTGTCCTCCCCAATGTGGGTGAGCCTCATCCAATCCATTGAAGGCCTGAACAAAACAAAAAGGTAGAGTCACAGAGAATTTGCTCTTTTTACCTGATTATATTTGAGCTGGGACATCAATCTTGTCCTGACTTTAGATGTGGACTCGAGTTGGAACTATGTCATTGGCTGTCCTGGGTCTCCAGCTTGCTGGCTGCAGACTCCAGGACTCCTTAGCCTACATAACCATGTGAGTCATCCCTTACAACTAATCAATCTGTCTCTCTCTATGTGTATAGCTCTACCTCTGTCTCTCTGCTCTTTCTCTGGAGAACCTAGAATAATACAGAAGGTTATATTAGAGAAGAGGATGACCCAAGGAAAAGCATGGAGGCAGAAAAGTGCAAAGAGGGTTTGGGAAGACTGGGGTCCTGATGGGGAGTTTGGATTTCTCTTTGTGTAGCATGGAGAATCCTTGAAAATATTCAAGAGGTGAAAATTGTATTTGTGGAAGAACACCAGGAGTATGTGAAAAGAAAAACACTCACTCCATTTTAACTCCACTGAAGGGGACATCAACGGGATGCACTGGGGACATGGGTTGGAGGGTAGTTGAGGCCATATCTGGAGGATCTTTACTTCTAGGCTGAGTCTGAAGTTATCTTTCTGGGGAGTGGGAAATTACAAATCTTTGAGCTCCACTCAAGAGATGGTTTTGCTAACAATGGCACGGCGACGGTGGTGGTGGTGGTGGTGGTGGTGGGAAACTGTTATCATGAATTCTAATTGGGCTTCTGTTTTCTAGCCAAGAAAATTGGGGAATGGACTTTCAGTAGAATAATACAGATCTGGGAATCAACTGCATGGAGGAGGTAGTTATAGGTGATGAGATGTCTCAGGGACAAAGTTTGGTAGAAGGAGAAAAGATACTAGGCTGCTACAAAAATAATTGCGTTTTTGCCATTACTTTTAACGGCAAAATCCGCAATTACTTTTGCACCAACCTAATAGGATGCAAACTTCGGAGCCATCTGCATCAGAGGGATTGATGAAGATCAACAAAGTTTGGGAACACAGGAAAGGAGCGGGGAGGGTAACGACTTGAGGGCATAGCCGGGATAATCAAGGTTTTTCTTGTTAGCATGTGGAGACTTAAGCATGATTATATGTTAAACACCTGGCACATACACGGTGCAAAATATTTATGAGTGAAATGACAAGTGAAGGTGGTGAGTCATGGGAGTTCCAAGGGAACGGGTGATAAAGGCAGGTCTCAAATGAGGCACAAGTGGAGAAGGTAGCTTGTGAAAGGAGAAGGATGCTTCTCCTTATAACATGGGAAAGGCAGAGGAAAAGGATCAAGATACAGTGATCTAGGGGTGAGATGGAAGTGAGTTGAGAGAACTCAACTCTGGGCTCTGAAACCCCTAGGGCTGGGTTTGGGGGGCTTTGAGATACGGAAGAGGTTTAAAGTCAATTGTTATAGCAAATATGGTTTGGAATTTATTTGTGATGCTTAAAAATATTGCTGAACAGAAGTGAAGTCTACCCTAGAGTTGGATGGTGAGATTATTTAGTGGAACTACCAGATCCATGTTGTGATTCTTTCCAGTATCATTCAGCAGCCCTTGGGCAGTTGCGAGGCAAGTCATCAATGGGGTATGGAGATTTTCCAGGTGGGTGTGGTTGAAGGAAGGGAAGAAAGAGTTTAGGAGCACATTACAAGAAGAAGGTGACTGTAAGGTCCAGGCTGAGCAGGAAGGTAAAGCAAGAAGTAAACATGAGGTTGTGAAGAGAAGTTTAGAGGGATGAGGAGGCAGGAGAGGTGAACAGTTGCAGGATGTAGCTAGAGTGGCGATGTTAGATCTTGGGGCCAGAGAGCTTTACAATGATGATGAAGATCAAAGGGCATTAGAATCAAGCTATAAAGAGCCACTGTTTGATGTTGGGATGTGAGGATGCTGCAGGTGGATGTCTGCACATTGATGGTGAGAACATGGTCACCCTGGCCCTGCTGGGTCTTTGCTAAAGAGACTGTGCTCTGTTCTTGGGGCCGTTTTCATCACCTGATTAGAGCAGTGGTCCCCAAATGGTGTTCTTTTGGACCATCTGTATAAAATATTCATAGGTCAAGGATAAAATGGAAAAACAGAGACAATTTCACAGAAATGTGCCCACTGGTGAAAGACCACCAGCTGTCCTTTTTGGAGGATTGTTCTTTATTCTAAAAATGTATATATTCTATTCTATTAAAACATTTTTGTATTGGCATTTTTTTCTCTTTTATGAAATGCCATGGGGTAGAAATTTGTAATGTATCCAATTCTCCTGTCTTCATGTATTGCCCTGTGGTTGGGGAGGGGATGTGGCTAGTACTGGCCAAGAGGCTGGGGGCAGATGTGCAATGTTAGACTTCTAGCCTGGAGCATTTAATTCTTAGTACAAGACTCTCTAACATTCTTCTCCCTCTGCTCCCTGCTTGGTGATACTCGAGGTATTGCAACCCCCATTAACCTTTGTCTTAGGGCAAGTTTGATGGGAAACAGAGCACCCCACACCTCCCTGCAGATGAAGCATGAGTGAGAAAAACAACTTCTGATGTTTGAAGTTACCAAGATTTAGGAGTTGTTTGTTATTGCAGCAAAACCTCACCTATTCTGACTAATCATGGTGGAATTTCTGTGAGTGTGTGTGTGTGTGTGTGTGTGTAACTGGTAGTTTAAAAAAGTTCCTTCTTACCCAAAAGAAAAAAAAGATAGCAACCTTATGTTGGTTCTCAAATTAAAAAAATATTTTTACTTGTTTATAAAATAGAAAAATCTGAGAATCTGTAGCTTAGAGAACTACAGTGTGGGATGTCTATAAAGACCAGGTTATTTTATCAGCTCCTAACACCCCTTAATAGAAGCTTAGCCAAGACTTGCACTATTTCAGTCTTTCCCATTCCACATTCCATGGACTCTTGAAGAGACATTGATGAAACGGTGCAGCCATGAACCACCCTCACTCAATCCTAGTGGCAGAACCCCCACTTTTACTGCAGAATGAGCTTCTTGCTACAGTGATACTGCAACCCCTTAGATATATCCTGTACTAATTAAATTAAAACACGACCAATACTTTTGCTTTGTCGTCCCCCAAATTAAACAACTTAATCATGAGAACCCAGAGAATTGGATTTAGTGTAACTGATTCCAAACTGTCAGTAAGAACATAACTAAGTTATATTTTTCTCCAATTCAAATAAAAGAAAATTGACAATAAAATGCTGATCAATATGTGTAGCTCAGGAGGTAGAGACTGCTTTGAGATGCAGAAGTGTTTGTTTTTTTAATCTATATTCTTGAGTAAAGAAAAAATCCATCTCTCTTTCCTAGAGGGGAAGACTTTCAGAGCTGGGCTTGGCAACAGCCTGATTATCGGAGGCTGAATTAAACAAATAGGTACCTCCCTGGAGTGAATGGTGCTTTTCTCCTGTTTGGGGAACCGTGCTTTTATGGTGGAGTTTGCATTCTGTCTTGGTCTCCGGATGCGTGTATCTGTGGGTGGATGTCTGCAAGTAAATGGCAGTGTATTCCTGTGTGGGTGTGTACAAAATTCCCATGTGAATCTCAGCTTTGTGGGGATCTCCGGTTCTTGAGCCCAGTAGATGCCATTTGAAGAAAAAATCACTTGAAAATGAGACAGAAAGAATGGAAACTAAATCCTAGCTCTAAAGGCACCAGGCTGATTAAAAAAAAAAAAAAAAAAACCTCTGGATCTTCTTTGTATTGGACTCTACCTACCTCTAAATGACATTTCTGTTTCCTATGAGATCATTAGAATGAAAAAGATCCTGAGCACGAAAGAGCAGATACTGTGTGATAGTGTGTATATCAGGGTGTCAGCTGTGACACTGCTGACATTTTGGCTCAGCAATTTCTCTGTTGTATGTGTGGGGGTTCCCTGTGCATTTCAGGATGTTGAGCGGCATCCCTGGATCCCTGGACTCACTGGATGCAGTAACACAACTCTCCCCAAGTAGACACAACCCCCAGTGTCTCCAGATATTCCCTAATGTCCCCAGGGGGCAAAATAGCCCGATCTGAGAACTGCTGCTTTCATAAAGTACAATGTCAGGTGAAATAGGTGGAGGCTGTTTGTAGTCAGGGGTTAATAGAGATGGAAGAGACCCCAGGAATATCCTGGAAGGGGCTGTAATATTTTGTTTCTTGAATTGGGTGTCAGTAATATGGAGATGTTCGGTTTTTTTTGTTGTTGTTGTTGATTTTGAGGCAGGATCTTGCTCTGTCACCTAGGCTGGAGCACAGTGGCACTGTCATGGCTCACTGCAGCCTCTGCCTCCTGGGCTCCAGCAGTCCTCCCACCTCAGCCCTCCCTAGTAGCTGGGACTACAGGCATGTGCCACCACAGTTGCCTAATTTTTTATTTATTTATTTTTTGTAGAGAGGAGTGTCTCACTATGTTGCCCAGGCTGGTCTCAAGCTCCTGGGCTCAAGCAATCTGCTCACCTCGGCCTCCCAAAGTGCTGAGATGACAGGCATGAGCCACTGCGTCTGGCCAGTATGTTCAGTTTGTAAGAAAAGTACTGTGTTGACCTCTTCTATGTGCACATTTCTTTAAGTAATAATTCAATAAAGCATTTAGAAAAATTGGTCATAATAGGAGTCATTTGTAGAGTGATTGGCGTGAAAGCTGATCACCTTAATTTGAACTACTCTGAAATGAGCACCAGGGGCCACCAAGAGGACCCTTTCAAGGTGTCATAGCCAAGGAGAGGAGTGTGTTGTGTACATCTCTGCATAAAGGATTTGCTGGTTACATGGAAGGATGAAGCCTCCTTCTGAGGACAGAGGCAGCAAAGCAAGTGGAAGCCCAAAGCATTGAGCTTTCTAAATGGACTTTGCTAAAATCTTGTGGATGACTCATGCTCTTAACATACACCCATGTACATATTGTCCATATAAACATTAATTCTGTAACAAGGCCCACACTTAAGGGTTTTTTTTTTTTTTCTTTTGTGACAGTCTTGCTTTATTGTCTAGGCTAGAGTACAGTGGCATAATCGTGACTCACTGCAACCTCAGCCTCCTAGGTTCAAGCAATGCTTGTGCCTCACCCACCCGAGTAGCTGGGACTACAGGTGCACAACACCATGCCTTGGTAATTTTTGTATTTTTAGTAGAGACGGGGTTTCACCATGTTGGCCAGGCTGGTCTCAAACTCCTGGCCTCAAGTGATCTGCGCACCTCAGCCTCCTAAAGTGTTGGGATTACAGGTGTGAGCCACTGCGCCTGGGCCCACACATAAGGTTTGAGTTGAGATAGAGAAACTCTGGCAGTACTGAGGAATTGGGCCACAGTCTCTGGGAAATATGCACAATTTCTGGAATCTTCTCTACTTCCAGAGTTCCCACTTTCTGTCTCCTGTTTATTCAACAAACTTGTATGGGACCACAGTGTGTCTAGAACTTGCCAGGCGTGGAGGATAAAAGATGACTGAGATCGGGCATGGTGGCTCATGCCTGTAATCCAAGCACTTTGGGAGGCCAAGGCAGGCGGATCACTTGAGGGCACGAATTTGAGCACAGCCTGGCCAACATGATGAAACGTCTCTACTAAAAATACAAAAATTAGCCAGGCATGGTGGCATGCAAATGTAGTCCCATCTACTTGGGAAGCTGAGGCAGGAGAATCGCTTGAACCCAGGAGGCAGATGTTTCAGTGAGCTGAGATCACACCACTGCATTCCAGCCTGGGAGACAGAGCAAGATTCCATGTCAAAAAAAAAAAAAAGATGACTGAAATACAGACTCCCTCAGAGTTGACTCTAACACAAACTAGGTAAGAGCCCAAGGTCTGGCTGGGCAGACACCTTGATCGGCCTCATCCTGCAGCGTCTACTAGAATGAAGAACACTTTTTTCTTTACCCATGAAAATGTTTTGTGCTTCATACCCACAAGTGCAATTTCTGTTAATTGTGCAAAATTTGTCGCATAACTCTGCCTGTATTCTTAGCATTTTTCCTTTGAGAGATTTCTCAGCACATCATCTTTGGACTATGTGGAATTGGAAATTTACTTAGAGTCAGCAAGTACAGGAAAGTCAGTTCTTAGTCAAGAGTTAGGTTTTCAAAGACAGTGGATAAAATAAAAAATCAAGATTTGATGTACAATCAAGATTATACGTGCAAATCCCCTCATCATTCATAAAGTTTAGCAGTCAGTCTTACCGTGGCTCACCAGGTCCAATCCATACTTCTTCCTCCACGATTGGAGCAGAGGGTGATTTTTTTTCTGAGCAACTGATGAAGTCATTTAGAGACCATTTGCAGTAGAAGCCATGTGTTCTAGAGACCAATCAATGTGCCCTCATGGCAGCATTTCTGCCTCTCTCCCTCTTTGTTCTTGCCAAGTACCCACACTTCATTTTCCATAGATTGAAAGAGCCCAAGTTGGGCCTAGGTCTAGGAGTACAATTGCTGGGTCATTTGGTAACTCTATGTAGAATTGTTTGGGAAGTTGTTAAACTGTTTCTCACAGTGGCTACACCATTTTAATTCCTACCAGCTGTGTATGAAGGTTCTAGCTTCTCTGCATCCTCACCAACACTTGTTATTTTCTGTTTTTTTTTTTTTTTTTTTTTTTTTGAGACAAAGACTTGCTCTGTCACCCAGGCTGGAGTGCAGTGGCACAATCTCAGCTCACTGCAAACTCTGCCTCCAGATTCAAGTTACTCTCCTGCCTCAGCCTCCCGAGTAGCTGGGATTATAGGAACCTGCCACCAGGCCTGGCTAATTTTTGTATTTTTTTTAGTACAGACAGGGTTTCACCATGTTAGCCAGGCTGGTCTCACACTCCTGGCCTCAGGTGATCCACCTGCCTCGGTCTCCCAAAGTGCTGGGATTACAGGCATGAGCCACTGCACCAGGCCAATTTTCTCTATCTTCGATTCTAGCCATGCTTATGGGTATGAAGTGGTATCTAATTGTGGTTTTGATTTCTGTTTCCCTGATGATGAATTTCATTGAGCATCTTTTCATGTGCTTATTGGCCACTTGTATGTCTTCCTTGGAGATGTGCCATATTTTCATATTCAAAAATGAAAGCACAGGTCCACACAAAATTTTGTACATGAATAATTACAGTAGCATCACTCCTAATAACCCAAAGAGAGAATTAATCCAAATGCCTATCACCAGATGAAGAGATACACCTATTGTTGTCTACCCACATGGTGGAATATTATTTGATCACAAAAAAGAGTAAAGTACATACGCTACAGCGTGGATGAACCTTCAAAACAGATGAAAGGTCACATTCTACATGATTTCATTCAGATGGAAATCTACAGAAATAGGAAGTCGATTAGTGGTTGCTTAGGGCTGGTAGGGGCATGGGAGGATGGGGGTGTTAGCTAAAGGGTATGAGGTTTCTTTTTGAGGTCATGAAATGTTCTAAAATTGACTGGTAATGTTTGTGTATATCTCTGAATATATTGAAAACCATTGAAATGTAAAAAATGCAAAGAAAAAGGAGCCCAAGTTGCAATTTTATTCAACACTTGATTGGCTTTAAAAATAGATTCCAGGCTGGGCATGGTGGCTCACACCTGAAATCCCAGTGCTTTGGGAGGCTGTGGTGGGAGGATTGCTTGAGGCCAGGAGTTCCAGGCCAGCCTTGTCAACATGACAAGACCCTGTCTGTACAAAAAAAGAAAAAATAAATAACAGCTGGGTGCAGTGGTTCACACCTGTAATCCCAGCACTTTGGGAGGCAGAGGCGGGCAGATCACCTGACATCAGGAGTTCAAGAGCAGCTTGGCCAACATCCTGAAATCCCGTCTCTACCAAAAATATAAAATTTAGCCTTTTGGTTCTCCGAGCAGCACCATGGCGGTTGTTAAGAACAAGTGCCTTATTAAAGGTGGCAAAAAGGGAGTTAAGAAGGAAGTAGTTGGTCCATTCTCTAAGAAAGATCAGTATGATGTGAAAGCACCTGCTATGTTCAATATAAGAAATACTGGAAAGACTTGGTCGCCAGGACCCAAGGAACCCAAATTGCATCTGATGGTTTGAAGGGTCTTCTGTTTGAAGTGAGTCTTGCTGATTTGCAGAATGATGAAGTTGCATTTAGAAAATTCAAGCTGATTACTGAAGATGTTCAGGACAAAAACTGCCTGACTAACTTCTATGGCATGGGTCTTACCTGTGACAAAATATGTTCCAAGGTTGAAAAATGTTCAACAATGATTGAAGCTCATGTTGATGTCAACACTACCGATGGTTACTTCTTTCTTTTGTTTTGTGTTGGTTTTACTAAAAAACACAACAATCAGATACTGAAGACCTCTTATGCTCAGCAACAGCAGTCTGCCAAATCCAGAAGAAGATGATGGAAATCATGACCTGAGAGGTGCAGACAAATGACTTGAAAGAAGTGGTCAATAAATTGATTCCAGACAACATTGGAAAAGATATAGAAAAGGCTTGCCAATCTATCCTCTCCATGATGTCTTCATTAGAAAACTAAAAATGCTGGAGAACCGTGGATTTGAAAGGCATGGAGCTTCATGGTGACGGTAGTAGTTCTGGAAAAGCCACTAGGGACGAGACACACACATGCTAAAGTTGAATGAGGTGATGGATATGAACCACCAGTCCAAGAATCCGTTTAAAGTTCAGACTTAAAACAGTAGCAAATAAGAAGTCCTATTTGTGAAAAACAAACAAGAAACAACAATGAAAGAGCAAAATTAGGCTGGTGTGGTGGTGTATGCCTGTAATCCTAGCTACTCAGGAGGCTGAGGCATGAGAATCACTTGAACCCGGGAGACAGAGGTTGCAGTGAGCCAAGATTGCACCATTGCACTCCAGCCTGCGCAACAGAGTGAGACTCTCTCCAAAAGGAAGAAAAAAAAAAAAAAAGTATCCGGGCTTGGTGGCATGCGCCTGTAGTCTCAGCTACTCTGAAGGCTGAGACGGGAGGATGGATTGAGGCCAGGAGTAATTTGAGGCTGCAGTGAACTATGATTGTGACACTGCACTCCAGCCTGGACTGCAGAGCGGGACCCTGTCTCTTGTACATACACACACACACACACACACACACACATACATACATACATACATACATACATACATACCCAGGTTCTACCTCTGGTGATTCTGACTCAGTAGGGTGGGATATCCCCTAGGGATCCTGCTGTTCAGCCTGGTCTGGGATCCACTTTTCATTGGGAACTGAGACACTGGCTGTGAGCCTTTCTGTCCTGAGATGTAGAGGTCATGGCGATGCAGGTTCAAGCTTAAGGAGACCTGACTGTGCGTTAGGTATTGTGCTGAACATCATCTCTTACTCTCACAGCAACATCCTTAGAAGGTTAATGATGTATCCGTGCTCTACAGATGAGGAACTGATCTTTCAGAGGAGTTTAGCTTGTTTAAAACTTGTTCTTCCTATTGGAAACTTCGTACCCTTTGACCAGTGTCTCCCATCCCCTCCCTTTCCTTCACCCCAGCCCCTGATAACCACTGTCCTACTCTCTATTTCTGTGAGTTCAACTTCTTTAGATTCCACATATAAGTAAAACCATGCAGTATCTGTCTTTCTGTGCCTGGCTTATTTCACTTAACACAATGTCTTTCAAGTTCATCTGTGTTGTTGAAAATGACAGGATTTCTTTCTTTTTTAAGGGTTAATAGTATTCCGTTGTGTGTATATAGTACATTGGCTTTATCCTTTCATCCACTGATGGACACTTAGGTTGATTCTATATCTTGGGTATTGTGAATAGAGCTGCAGTGAACATAGGAATGTAGGGATCCCTTCGACATATTGATTTTGATTTTTTTTTTTTTTGGTCTATATCCAGAAGTTGGGTTGCTGGATTATATGTTTTGAAATCTATAGCACAGCAGCGTGACTATAGTCAATAATAATGTATCTTTCAAAATAACTAAGTGGGCACATTTCAAATGTCGCATCATGAAAATTGTCGGTAAATTAGGGGATGGATGTGTTCATTAGTTTGATCTAATCATCCCACATTGTATACACGTACCAAAACATCACATACATGGGTACAATTATGATTTGTCAATTAAAATAACTTTAGTTAAAAAAATAACTTGTTCAAAGCCCCAGTTGGGATTGATGGAGCTTGGACATGCACCAAGGCTGTTGCTCTCAGGCCCACACAGTCATTTGTCCACGAATGTTGAAGCCCTACCTGAGATTTCTACTGAGATCAGTGTAGGGATTCAATGTCTCAGAATCATCCCATCCTCCAGGGCCCACAAGTCCATGACCGCTGCCTCTACCCCCGACCCTACTGACCTGAAATGTGGCCCCTGCTTTCATTTCCAGGAGCATACAACACTTACACCAAGCATTGATGGGTTTTGTTGATTTCATTTGAGATGTGGGGCCGTGGAGAGGGTCCCATGATCCTTGCTTGGTGTTGGCCAACTCATTGACTTCTCTCCTTTGACTTCACCCTTCCCTTTTCTACTCACCTCCTCTGTCATGGATTGCTCTGGGAATTCTGAGCCGTGGTTCCTTTATTTTGCAGATAACCTTCATTCTTCTCTGCAATGAATCCCAAAAGTGTGTAGTTGAGCTGACTGCAAGGTGCTTGACACGCAAGAGAATTTACAAATGGGATTCGGCCTCTGGAAAGTGGTGGTAGTTCCAGATTTATGTGGATGTTACTTTGTTTTTCCCTATAAGATCTATTCTTCAAACTATCAAGCTCTTGGCTCCTGGCTGCAGTCGTTTGCTGGTGGCAGTGGGCTGGGAACTGCCTCCGTGGAGAAATGCTGCCCACTTAGAGAAAGGGAAACTGGTTCTCTTTAAGAGGCATAGGGAGGTTTCCAGTGCCAGTTTGTTTGGAGGCAAAATGGCTGTTGTATTAAAATTTCCCAAACTTGGGCTGGTGCCTTGTGTGTTTAGAGCTCAAAGCCACGATTGTTTTCTTTTCTTTTTTTTTTTTTTTTTTTTTTTTGGTGGTTGGTTTTCCATCTTTTTGCTTGGCAGGTTTCTGCTAATAGCTTCAACCTCAAGAGTCCCATTATACAGACACTAATAGCACCTACTATGTGTCAGTCTGTAGTGCCTACTATGTGCCAGGCATTGGAGATAATATAATGATGAACAAGATAAACATGGCATTTGGAAAAGAGAGTCTAGTTCCCACTCTCAGCCCACCCCAAAGAGAGGCCAGAATTGGGCTTCCAAAGATCTCAGATGCCCTTGCAGCACCTCCCTGAAGAGGACGGGTGAGGCTTTGGTGTCTGCAGAGAATTTGGCTGGACAATCCCTCAGTTTTGGAACGATGGGAAGGAGATGCCATCTGTGTTTAAGATGAGAAGTGGGGGAGTGGCTGGATATCAGAGGAAGCCAAGATGAAGAGAAGGTTTTTGTGAGTTCCTATGCATAGTGGAGACCTGTTCTAGTGAGGGTCCCTGGGGCTGAGCCTGTGGGTCAGTGGAATGATGCTGTGAGGATGGTCTTGCTATAGCAGGTGGCCCAAAGAAGGTTGATGGATCATGAGCAGCTGGAAGAATGGAGAGTTCGGGGGATGTAGTTCCTACTTGGCTTTCCAACAGTGTGTAAGCCCAGAATTCTTACATAAGCCCATGGAGAAGAAAAAGGAATGCTGGTAACGACAAGATTGAATTCTCCACCTGCCAGGCATCCAGGGACTCAGAGCAGATTTAACTGAAGTTACAGAAATAGGAATGTGACATTTCCTACATCCGGGTGTGCTAGAGCAAATGGATTCCCTCTCTGGTTTGTGGGGAAGGAGAATGCTAACATACAAGACTCCAGGTTTTCGCTCTTAAACCTGGTGCCTAGAGATGCATTTTCTACTGGATGCAGACAGAAGCTCCATATAGACATATCCATCGCTGCATCTCTCATGCCTTGTGTTCTCCCTAATTTTCCCTTTTTAACCCACAGAGGAAGAAAGTTCCAGCATCACTTCTGGCCTTTCAAGAGTGAGTAAGGTGGCCAGGTGGGGTTATTCATGCCTGTAATCTCATACTGAAGGGGTGGCCTGCCCCTCCACACCTGTGGGTATTTCTTGTCGGGTGGGATGAGAAACAGAAAAGAAATCAGACACAGAGACAAAGTACAGAGAAACAACAGTGGGCCCAGGGGACCGGCGCTTAGCATACTAAGGACCTGCACTGGCACCAGCCTCTGAGTTCCCTCAGTTTTTTATTGATTATTATCTTCATTGTTTCAGCAAAAAGGAATGTAGTAGGAGGGCAGGGTGATAATAAGGAGAAAGTCAGCAACAAACATGTGAGCAATAGAATCTATGTCATAATGGAGTTCAAGGGAAGGTACTATGACTGGACGTGCATGTAAGCCAGATTTATGTTTCTCTCCACCCAAACATCTCAGTGGAGTAAAGAATAACAAGGCAGCATTGCTGTAAACATGTCTCGCCTCCCACCATAGGGCGGTTTTTCTCCCATCTCAAAATTGAACAAATGTACAATCGTGTTTTATACCGAGACATTCAGTTCCCAGGGGCAGTCAGGAGACAGTGGCCTTCCTCTATCTCAACGGCAAGAGTCTTTCCTCTTTGACTAATCCACCTCAGCACAGACCTTTTATGGGTGTCGCGCTGGGGGACCGTCAGGTCTTTCTCATCCCACGAGGCCATATTTCAGACTATCACATGGGGAGAGACTTTGGACAATACCCAGCTTTCAAGGGCAGAGGTCCCTGCGGCTTTCCACAGTGCATTGTGACCCTGGTTTATTGAGACGAGAGAATGGTGATGACTTTTACTAAGTATACTGCTTGCAAACATTTGGTTAACAAGACACATCCTGCACAGCCCTACATGCCTTAAACCTTGATTTCATACAACACTTGTTTTTGTGAGCTCCAGATTGGGTCAAACTGGTTGGGGCAAAGTGGCTGGGGCAAAGCTACAGATTAACAACATCTCAGCAAAGCAATTGTTTAAAGTACAGGTCTTTTCCAAAATGGAGTCTCTTATGTCTTCCCTTTCTATGTAGACACAGTAACAGTCTGATCTCTCTTTCTTTTCCCTACATATCCCCATTTTCGTTTTGACAAAACCACCACCATCATCATGGCCCCTTCTCGCTGGTCGCTGTCTCTCTGGAGCTGCTGAATACACCTGTAGACTAAAAATAGAAAGGACAGACATACAAGGATTAATACAAAATTTGCAATAGTGGAATTTCCGGTGGTTTTAACCCAAGTGACGGGGGCAAGAGGACGGTGTGGGTGCTGCGGCACCCGGGCAGTCTCCCACCTCCTTTGTGTCTTAGTTGCTGTTTCTCCTAGTTTTCAGTCTTTCTCCTCACCTGCTCACTCGCACCTTTTATCTCTTTGTCTCCCTTCTCTTACGGTCTCTCTCTCTCTCTAACACTATCTCTCTCCCCAGTCTCACTTTCTGTGTCTCTCTCTGATCTCTGTCTCTTTTTCTTTCCCTTCCTATCTCTGGCTCTCCACATATGCCGTTTCCTTGGTGGATTGTAACTTCATCTGTTCTGATATCACCATTTTGTTCACCCTGCGAGTCGATGATGCTCGATTGCGGATTTTCTGTCTCTGCAGAGGCACTTTCATTTGCATCTCTGATGGGTTCATTGTAGAACTTCAAATGTCTAGTGGGTATCCAAACAGGAAGCTGATTTTCTCCGGGTGAAACACAAGCAAAACCTCTCCCCCATGTTATCACCTTACCGATTTCCCATGTTTTGTTTTTGTTGTCTTTCCACCAAATCAGTTTTCCCTCATGTGGTCTATTCTTTTTACCAGTAAAATGTTCTGCAGAAGTAGTGGTCTGATTTCTATGTATGTCTAGAAAATCTAAAGTATAGAGTGTTAGATTAAGTTGCATCTGGGGAGTGCTATACTCCTTATTGTCTTTTTCCTTTTTTTGTTTAACCAATTGAGTTTTGAGTGTTCTAAGCAGGACAGGTAAGATTTGCGTCTGGCACAGTCAGCCAGGTCTCCTTACCCTGTGCTTCCCTTTCTGCCTGTGACTGAATGGGCATGTCAGGGTCGAGTAGGGGATCCAGGAGGAGGAAGCCTCATTAACTTCTATTCTGCAGCAATTGATGGACACCCAACTTGAACAGTGGGGGCTTATCACCTCATGTACTAAGACCAGAGATAGCTGATGCCAAGGTTGGCTAAATTAGTAGCTTGAGATGTTAGGTTTTTCATTTGAGGTTTCTATGCTGCTGTTGTCTTCTGCTCTTGGTCACAGAGGCTGCCACAATCCGCATGTCAAGTCCTCATGTGACAATATCCAGACACAGCAAGGAAGAGGTACAGTGTATTCCTGCATGTTTCTTAAAAAAATGTTTTTGATAGAGAATAATTGTACACATTTATGGGGTCCATGTGAGATTCTGGTACATGCATGCAATGTGTAATGATCAAATCAGGGTCTTTAGGATATTAATCACCTCAAACATTGATCATTTCTTTGTGTTGGGAATATTTCAAATCTTATTGCTATTTAGAAATACACAATAAATCTATTTATCAGGATACAAAATCTATGTACACATATCAGTAGCAGTGCTATACACCAACATCTACCAGGCTGAGAATCAAATCAAACCCTTTTATAATAGCTGTAAAAATAAAATACTTAGGAATATACCTAACCAAGGAGGTGAAAGACCCCTACAAGGAAAACTACAAAACACTGTTGAAAGAAATCATAGATGACACAAGCAAATGGAAACACATTCCATGCTCATGGATGGGTAGACTCAATATTGTGAAAATGACCATACTGCCAAAAGCAGTCTACAAATTCAATGCAGTTCCTATCAATGTACCATCATCATTCTTTATAGAACTAGAAAAAAAGAATGCCAAAATTCATTTGGAACTAAAAAAGAGTCTGCAAAGCCAAAGCAAAACTAAGCAAAAAGAACCAATCTAGAGGCATCACATTACCCAACTTCAAACTATATTACAAAGCTATAGTCACCAAAACAGCATGGTGCTGGTATAAAAATAGGCACATGACCAATGGGACACAGTAGAGAACCTAGAAATAAAGCCAAATACTTAACAGCCAACTGATCTTCGACAAAGTAAACAAAAACAAAGTAAGAAAAGTACACCCTATACAACAAATAGTGCTGGGATAATTGGCAAGCCACATGTAGAAGAATAAAACTGGATCCTTATCTCTCAACTTATACAAAAATCAACACAAGATGGATCAAAGACTTAAATCTAAGGTCTGAAACCATAAAAATTCTAGAAGATAACGTTGGAAAATGCTTCTACACATTGGCTTAGGCAAAGAGTTAATGACCAAGAACCCAAAAGCAAATGCAACAGAAACAAAGATAAATAGATGGGACTTAATTAAACTAAAAGCCTCCTGCACAGCATAGGAAATAATCAGCAGAGTAAACAGAGCACCCACAGAGTGGGAGAAAATTTTCACAAACTGCATTTGACAAAGGACTAATGTCCAGAATCTACAGGGAACTCTAATCAGCAAGAAAAAAATAATCTCATCAAAAAATGTGCCAAGGACATGAATAGACAATTCTCAAAAGAAGATATACAAATGGCCAACAAACATATGAAAAAATGCTCAACATCACTAATTACCAGGGAAATGCAAATCAAAACCACAATGCAATACCACGTGTAAAATAAACAAAAAGAGGGCCGGGCGCGGTGGCTCACGCCTGTAATCCTAGCACTTTGGGAGGCCAAGGTGGGCCTATCACGAGGTCAGGAGTTTGAGACCAGCCTGACCAACATGGTGAAATCCAGTCTCTACTGAAAATACAAAAATTAGCCGGGGATGGTGGCAGTTGCCTGTAATCCCAGTTACTCAGGAGGCTGAGGCAGGAAAATTGCTTGAACCCGGGAGGCAGAGGTTGCAGTGAGCTGATATGGCACCATTGTACTCCAGCCTGGGTGACAGAGTGAGACTCCATCTCAAAAAGAACAAAAAACAAAAGACAAAACAAAACAAAAAAAAACAAAAATTGATGTTGGCATGGATGTGGTGAAATACAACGCTTTTACACTGATGGTGGGAATGTAAGCTAGTACCAGCACTATGGAAAACAATATGGAGATTCCTTAAAGAACTAGAAGTACATCTACCTTTTGATCCAGCAATCCCACTGTTAGGTATCTACCCAGAGGAAAAGAAGTTAATATATGAAAAAGATACTTTTGCACAGGTTTACAGCAGCAGAATTCACAGTTGCAAAACTATAGAACCAGCCCAAAATGCCCATCAATCAATTTGTGGATAAAGAAAATGTGTTATATATATGTATACCATAGAATACTACTTAGCCTTAAAAAGGAATAAAATAATGGCATTCATAACAACCTGGATGGAGTTGGAGACCATTATTTCAAATGAAGTAACTCAGGAATGGAAAACCAAACATTGCATGTTCTCACTCGTAAGTGGGAGCTAAGCTATGATGATGCGAAGGCACAAGAATGAAACAGTGGACTTTGGAGGCTCAGGGGGAAGGTGGGAGGGGGTGAGAGATAAAAGACTATACATTGGGTAAACGGCTTTGCTGATGGGTATGCCAAAATTTCAGAGATCACCCCTAAGGGACTTATCCATGTAACCAAATACCACCTGTTCCCTAAAAACTATTGAAATTAAAAAAAAGAAATATACAATAAATTGTTGTAGTCACTTTCTGTGATAATAAACACTAGATCTCATTCCTTCTATTATATATTTTTATACCTATTAATCAACCTCTTTTCAAACCCCTCCTATTCCCACCCTCTGGTAACTATCATTCTACTCTTTATCTCCATGATATCAATTTTATAGAGCTCCAGGTCACACAAGTCCATAACTGTGGTCTCTATCCCTGACCCTACTGACCTGAAACATGGCCCCGCTTTGATTTCCAGGAGCATAAGCTGCTCATATAAGTGAGAACATGCAATAGTTTTCTTTCTGTGCATGGCCTAGTTCACCTGACGTTATGACCTTTAGTTCCATCCATTTAGCTGAAAATGACAGGATTTCATTCTTTCTTATGGCTAAATACTATTCTATTGTGTGTATATTCCCATTTTCTTTATCCATTCATCCATTGATTGACATTTAGATTGATTCCATATCTTGGCTATTGTAAATAGTGCTGCAGTAAATATGGGGGTACAGGTATCCCGTTGATACACTGATATCTTTTTTTGGATATATACCCAGGAGTGGGATTGCTGGATCATATGGTAGATCTGTTCTTAGTTTTTTGAGAAATCTCTGTACTTTTTTTCGTAATGGCTGTACCAATTTACATTCCCACCAACAATATACAATAATTTTCCTTTCTTCACATGCTTGCCAGCATTTGTTGTGCTTTGTCTTTTTAATACCCATTCTAACTAGTGTGAGATGATATCTCATTGTGGTTTTGATTTGCATTTCCGTGATTATTAGTGATGTTGAATATTTTTTCATAAACTTGGTGATTTGTAGATTTTCTTTTGAGAAATGTCTGTTTATTTTTTCATAGTTTCTTTTGCTGTGCAGAAGCTCTTTCATTTAATTAGATCCCATTTGTCAAGTTTTGCTTTTGTGGCAATTGCGTTTGGCATCTTCACCATGAACTCTTTGCCCATCACTATGTACCGGGTGGTATTGCCTAGGTTGTCTTCAGCGTTTTTATAGTTATGAGTTTTACATTTAAGTCTGTAGGACATCTTGAGTTAATTTTTGTGTATGGTGTAAGGGAGAGGTGTTGTCTTTTCACTCTGTTGATTGTTTTATTTGATATGCAGAAGGTATTTAGTTTAATATAATCCCATTTGTCTGTTTTTGTTGCTTGTACTTTTTAAGTGTTAGCCATACAATCTTTGTTCTCAAGCGTTTCTCCTGTGGTTATTTCTAGTAGTTTTATAGTTGTGGCTGTTACATTTAAGTCTTTAATTGATTTTGAGTTTATTTTTGTAAGTGATGAGAGACAAGGGTATAGTTTTATTCTTCTGTGTTTGGATATCTAGTTTTCCTGGCACCATTTAATGAAGAGGGTGTCCTTTATTCAATGCATATTCTTGACAGCTTTCTTGAAAATCAGTTAGCTGTAAATATGTGGATTCATTTCTGGATTCTTTAGTCTGTTTCCTTTGTTTTTGTGTCTGTTTTAATACCAATACACGCTGTTTTGGTTACTATAGCTTTGTAATATATATATATGCATATATATATATATATACACACACACACATATACTTATATATATACGTGTATATATACATATATACGTGTATATACACATATATACGTGTATATATACATATATGTGCATATACACATATATACATATATACGTATATACATACATATATACGTATATATACATATCTACGTATATACATACGTATATACCTATATACATACGTATATACGTATATACATACATATCTACGTATATACACACGTATATACGTATATACATACATATCTACGTATATACACACGTATATACGTATATACATACATATCTACGTATATACATACGTATATACGTATAACATACATATCTACGTATATACATACGTATATACGTATAACATACATATATACATATATACACATATATATATTTTATTTATATATATATATATATATATATATATATGTTTTTTTTTTTTCTTTTTGAGATGGAGTCTTGCTCTGTCACCCAGGCTGGAGTGCAGTGGCGTGATCTCTGCTCACTTCAAGCTCTTCCTCACAGGTTCATGCCATTCTCCTGCCTCAGCCTCCCGAGTAGCTGCTGGGACTACAGATGCCCGCCACCACGCCTGGCTAATTTTTTTTTTTTTTTTTTTTTTTTTAGAGACGGGGTTTCTCCGTGTTAGCCAGGATGGTCTCGTTCTCCTGACCTTGTGATCCACCCGCCTTGGCCTCCCAAAGTGCTGGGATATAGGCTTTAGCCACCTCGCCCGGCCTCTTTGCAGTATATTTTTAAATCAGGTAGTGTGAGGCTTCTAGCTTTGTTCTTTTTGCTCAGTATTGCTCTGGCTATTTGGGGTCTTCTGTGGTTCCATATGAATTTCAGGGTTTTTTTTTTTTCCTGTTTCTGTGAAGAATATAATTGATAGGGATTATACTGAATCTCTAGATTGCTTCGGGTAGTATGGTCATTTTAACAGTATTAGTTATTCCAACCCACGAGCATAAGATGACTTTCCATTTGTTTGTGTCCTTCTCAATTTATTTTATCAGTGTTTTGTGGTTTTCATTGTAGAAGTTTTTTGGGTTTTTTTTTTTCCTCATCCTTGGTTAAGTTTATTCCTAGGTATTTTATTTTTGTAGCTATTATAAATAGAATTTCTTCCTTGATTTCTATTTTAGCTAGTTTGTTACTGGTATATATAAACATTACTGATTTTTGTATGTTGATTTTGTGTCCTGAAGCTTTACTGAATTATACATCCATTTTGAAAAATGTTTTTTATTTTTTATTTTTTGAGAGAGTCTCACTCTGTTTTCCAGGCTGGAGTGCAGTGGTGCAATCTTGGCTCACTGCAACCTCCACCTCTCAGGTTCAAGCGATTCTCCTGCTTCAGCCTCCCAAGTAGCTGGGATTACAGGCACCTACCACCATGCCTGGCTAATTGTATTTTTGGTAGAGACAGGGTTTCACCATGTTGGCCAGGCTGGTCTCAAACCCCCAACCTCAGGTGATCCATCCACCTTGGCCTCCCAAAGTGCTGGGATTACAGGCATGAGCTACCATGCCCAGCCTAATTTATTTTAAGAGTTTTTTGGTAGAGTCTTTAGGTTTTTCTGTTTACAGGTATAAGATTATGTCATTTGCAAAGTGAGACAATTGGACTTCCTTTTGTCCATTTGAATGCCTTTTATTTCTTTATCTTGTCTGATCACTCTGGCTTGGATGTCCCATACTGTGTTGAATAAGAGTGGTGAAAGTGGGCATCCTTCCCTTGTTCCAGTTCTTAGAGGAAAGGCTTTTCAATTTTTTCCCAGTGAGTAGGATGTTAGCTGTAGATTTGTCATATACGCCTTTTCTTAGGTTGAAGTGTTCCTTCTGTGCCTAATTTGTTGAGAGTTTTCATCATGAAGGAATGGTAAGTTTTACTGAGTGATTTTTCTGCATCTGCTGAGATGATCAGATAGTTTTTGCCTCTCATCTTGTCGATGTGATGTATCACATGTATTGATTTGTGTATGTTGAGCCATCTTTGTATTCCTGGGATAAATCCCAATTGATCATGGTATATTATCTTTTTCATTCATCATTAGATTTGGCTTGGTAGTATTATGCCGAGAATTTTACCATCTGTGTTCATTAGGAATATTGGTCTGTAGTTTTCTCCTTTTGTTGTGTCCTTGTCTTGATTGGATATCAGGGTAATGCTGGCCTTATACAATGAGTTAGGAAGAATTCCTTCCTCTTCAATTTTTGGGAATAGTTTGAGAAGAATTGGTGTTTGTTTTTCTTTATAAATTGGGTAGAAATCAGCATAAAAGCCTAGTCTAGGACTTTTCTCTTTTGGGAGACTTTTTATTACTGATTCAAACCTGCTATTCATTTTGGGTCAGTTCACATTTTTCTGTTTCTTCCTAGTTCAATCTTGGTAGGCTGTGTATGTCTGGGAATTTATCCCTTTCCTCTAGCTTTTCCAATTTGTTAGCATATGATTGTTCATAATAGCCTCTAATGATTCTTTTTATTTCTTTGGTAACAGTTATAATGTCTCCTTTTTCATTTCTGATTGTATTTATTTGGGTCTCTTTTTTTTTTTTTTTTTTTTTGGTTAGCCTCACTAGTGGTTTATCAATTTTGTTTAACTTTTCAAAAAACCAACTTTTATCTTGTTGATTCTTTGCATTTTTTTGTCTCTGTTGCATTTGGTTCTGCTATGTTATTTATATTTTTTTCTTTCTACTAATTGTGTGTTTGATTTGTTCTTGCTTTTTGAGTTCCTTGAGGTGCATCATTAGGTTGTTTATTTGAAATCTTTCTACTTTTTTCGTGTAGGCATTTATTGCTATAAACTTTCCTCTTAGTATTGCTTTTGCTGTATCCCATAGGTTTTGCATGATGTGTTTCCATTTTCGGTTTAAAAAACATTTTTGATGTCCATCTTAATTTCTTCATTGACCCAATGATTATTCAATAGCATGTTTAATGTCCATGTATTTGTACAGTTTCTAAATTTCTTCTTCTTATTGATTTCAAGTATTATTCCATTGTGGTCTGAGAAGACACTTGATATGATTTTAGTTTTTTAAATTTTATTGAGCCTTGTTCTGTGTCCTAACCTATGGTCTATCCTGGAGAATGTTCCATGTGTTGATGAGATGATTGTATATTCTGCTGCTGCTGGATGAAATATTCTGAAAATAACTCTTAGGTCCATTTGGTCTAAAGTGCAGCTGAAATCTAATGTTTCTTTGTTGATTTTATGTCTAGATGAACTGTCCAATGCTGAGAGTAGGATGTTGAAGTTCTCAACTATCATTGTATTGGACTCTATCTCTCCATGTAGATTTAATAATATTTGCTATATGTCTCTGGATGCGGTTGTGTTGGTTGCATGCATATTTGGAATTGTTATACTTTGTTGCCGAATTGATCCCTTTATTACCATATAATGACCTTCTTTGTCCTTTTTACAGTTTTTGACTTAAAGTCTGTTTTATCTGGTGTAAGTTTAGCTACTCCTGATTATTTTTGATTTCTGTTTGTGTGGTGTATCTTTTTCCATCCCTTCACTTTCAGTCTGTGTGTGTCTTTACAAGTGAAGTGAGTTTCTTGTAGATGTTGTGGGTCATTTTTTATCCATTAAGCCTGTCTCTATCTTTTAGGTAGGTAATTTAACCCATATTCGAAGTTATTATTGATAGGTGAGGACTTATTCCTGTCATTTTGTTCATTGTTTTCTGGTTATTTTGTATATCCTTTTGATATGGTTTGGCTGTGTCCCCACTCAGATCTCATCTTGAATTCCCATGTGTTGTGGGAGGGACCCAGTGGGAAGTAGTTGAATCATGGAGGCAGGTATTTCCCATGCTATTCTTTTAATAGTGAATAAGTCTCATGAGATCTGATGGTTTTAAAAGGAGGAGTTTCCCTGCTCAAGATCTCTCTTTGCCTGCTGCCATCCCTGTAAGATGTGACTTGCCTCTCCTTGACTTCCGCAATGATTTTGAAGCCTACCCAGCAATGTACAACTGTAAGCCCATTAAGCCTCTTTCTTTTGTAAATTTCCCAGTCTTGAATGTGTCTTTATCAGCTGTGTGAAAATGAACTAATACAGTAAATTAGTACCAGAAGTGGGGTGTTGCTAAAAGATACCTGAATATGTGGAAGTGACTTTGGAACTGGGAAACAGGCAGAGGTTGGAACAGTTTGGAGGGCTCAGAAGGAAACAGGAAAATGTGGGAAAATTTGGAAAAGATTTTCTAGAGACTTGCCCAAAATGCTGATTGTTATATGGACAATAAAGTCTAGGCTTAGGTTGTCTCAGATGGAAATGAGGAACTTGTTAGGAATTGGCACAATGGTGACTCCTGTTATGTTTTAGCAAAGAGACTGGTGGCTTTTTGCCCCTGCTGTAGAGATTTGTGGAATTTTGAACTTGAGAGAGATGATTTAGGGTATCTGATAGGGTATTTGAACTTGAGATATAGGGTATCTGATAGAAATTTCTAAGCAGCAAAGCATTCAAGAGATGACTTGGGTGCTGTTAAAGGCCTTCAGTTTTATAAGGGAAGCAGAGCATGAAAGTTTGGAAAATCTGCAGCCTGACAATGCAATAGAAAAGAAAATCCCATTTTTTCAAGAAAAATTCGATCTGGCTGCAGAAGTTTGTTTAAGTAACGAGGAGTCAAATGTGAATCCCCAAGACAATGGGGAAAATGTCTCCAGGGCATGTCACAGGTCTTCATGGCAGCCCCTCCCATCAAAGGTCCAGAGGCCTAGGAAGAAAAGATGGTTTTGTGGGCTGGACCCAGGGACCCCTGTTGTGAGCAGCCTAGGGTGCCTGAGTCCTAGCCACGCCAGCTGCAGCTAAAAGGCACCAAGGCACAACGTGGGCTGTGGCTTCAGAGGGTGCAAGCCCCAAGCCTTAGCAGCTTCCACATAGTGTTGAGCCTGTGGGTGCACAGAAGTCAAAAATTGAGGTTTGGGAACTGCTGCCTAGATTTCAGAAGTTGTATGGAAATGCCTAGATATCCAGGCAGGAGTTTGCTGCAGGGGCAGGGCACTCATGGAGAAACTCTACTAGGGCAGTGCAGAAGGGAAATGTGGGGTCGGAGCCCCTACATAGAGTCCCTACTGCAGCGCCACCTAGTGGAGCTTTGAGAAGAGGGCCACCATCCTCCAGACCCCAGAATGCTGGATTCACTGACAGCTTGCACTGTGTGCCTTGAAAAGCTGCAGACACTCAATGCCAACCCGTGAAAGGAGCCAGTAGGGGGTCTAAACCATACAAAGCCACAGGAGTGGAGCTGTGGCCTTTTTTCTCCCAAGGCCATGGGAGCCCACCTCTTACATCAGCATGACCTGCATGTGAGACATGGAGTCAAAGGAGATCATTTTGGAGCTTTGAGATTTCACTGCCCCACTGGATTTTGGGCTTGCATGGGTCCTGTAGCCCCTTTGTTTTGGCAATTTTCTGCCATTTGGAATGACTGTATTTACCCAGTGCCTATACCCCCATTGTATCTAGGAAGTAACTAACTTGTTTTTGATTTTACATGCTCATAGGCAGAAGGGATTTGCCTTGTCTCAAATGAGACTTTGGACTGTGGACTTTTGAATTAATGCTGAACTTAGTTAAGACTTTGGGGGACTGTTGGGAAGGCATGATTGGTTTTGAAATGTGAGGATATGACATTTGGGAAGGGCCAGGGGCAGAATGATATGGTTTGGTTCTGTCCCCACCCAAGTCTCATCTTGAATTCCCACATGTTGTGGGAGGGACCTGGTGGGAAGTAATTGAGTCATGGGGTCAGGTCTTTCCCATGCTGTTCTCATGATAGTGAATACGTCTCACAAGGTCTGATGGTTTTGAAAAGGGTAGTTTCTCTGCAGAAGCTCTATCTTTGATTGCTGCCATCCATGTGAGACATGACTTGCTTCTTGCCTTCCAACGTGATTCTTAGGCTTCCTCAGCTATGTGGAAGTGTAAGTCCATTAAACCTCTTTCTTTCGTAAGTTGCCCAGTCTCAGTCAGGTATGTCTTTATCAGTAGTGTGAAAACAGACTAATACACCTTTGTTCCTTTTTTCTCTCATTATTTATGGTTGCAGTTTGGTGGTTTTCTTTAGTGGTGATGTTTGAATCCTTTGTTCTTTTTGTGTCTGAACTACCAGTGAGTTTTATAGTTTCATGTATTTTCATGATGGTAGATATTGTTCTTTCACTTCCCAATGTAGGACTCCCTTAAACATTTCTTGTAGGACCGCAACAAACAAGACACAAACAAACAGTCTTTTGCTTATCTGGGAAATACTTTTTTCTCTTTTATTATTACTATTTTTTTTTTTTAGCAATGGAGTCTCACTCTGTCACCCAGGCTGGAGTCCAGTGACATGATCATAGCTCACTGCAGCCTTGAACTCCTGGGATCAAATGGTCCTACTGCCTCAGCCTTCTGAGTCTCTGGAATTGCAGATGTGAACCACTATGCCAGTCTCCTTCATTTGTGAAGGATAGCTTTGCTGGGTATAGTATTTTTGGCTTACATTTTTTTATTTTTATTTTTTACTTGTAATATACATCCCCTTTTCTCCTAGCCTGTAAGGTTTCTGCTGAGAAATTCCCTGTTAGCCTGATGGAGATTCTCTTATAAGTGACTTGATACCTTTCTCTTCCTGTTTTTAGCATTTTCTCTTTGTCTTTTGACAATTTTACCATAATGTGCCTTGGAGAAGACCTTTTTGAGTTGTATTTACTTGGTAATCTTTGAGCTTCCTGCATTTGGAAGCATTCAGGAAGTTTTCAGTTACTATTTCATTAAATAGGTTTTCTATGCCTTTACCAATCGCATCTCCATCCAGAACTCCCAGAATTTCAGTTTTTTGTCACATATGTTTCCCATATGTCATGTAGCCTTGCTTCATTCTTTTTTCTTTCTTTTTGTCTGACTGGATTATTTTAAAAGACCAGTCTTCAGGTTCAGAAATTCTTTGTTTTGCTTGATCTAGTCTATTGTTAAAGCTGTCAATTATCTTTTGTATTTATTTCAATGATTTATTCTCTTCCAGGATTTGTGTTTGGCTCTTTGTTATGCTGTCTATCTCTGTTGAATTTGTGATTCAGATCATGAATTGTTTTCCTGTTTTCTTTTTCTTTCTTTTTCTTTTTTTTTTGTATTCATTATCTGTGTTCTCTTGTATCTCCGTGAGTTTCTTTAATAACATTATTCTGAAATTTTTTCAGGCATTTCATAGATTTTCTTTTCATTGGATCTGTTGCTGGAGAATTATTGTGCTTCTTTGGAGATGTTATGTTTCCTTTTTCATATTTCTTGCATCCTTATGTGACTATCTGTGCCTCTGACATAACAGTCATTTCTTCCAATTTTATGGATTGGCTTTTATATGGGAAAGACCTTTTCTTACAGCTGTATCTACAGTGTTCATTGGATATCACACTTTGGCTTTGATTCTGGGTGGGTACAGTGGTATAGTCTGCACATGATTCCTTCAGCTGTAATTGGCATGAGTGGTGCCTGTGAGTCATTCAGTGGCTTAGACTGCAGTGTTTGTTTTGTTTTTTTTGTTTTTTTGTTTTTTTTTTTTTTGGTTGTTGAGATGGAGTCTAACTCTGTCACCAGGCTGGAGTGCAGTGGCACAATCTCAGCTCACCGCAACCTCTGCCTCCCGTGTTCAAGCAATTCTCCTGCCTCAGTCTCCTGAGTAGCTGGGACTATAGGCACATGCAGCCATGACCAGCTAATTTTTGTATTTTTAGTAGAGACGGGGTTTCACCATGTTGGCCAAGCTGCTCTCGAACTCCTGACCTCGTGATCTACCCGCCTCGGCCTCTCAAAGTGCTGGTATTACAGGCGTGAGCCACCACACTTGGCCAGACGGCAGTTGTTATTGGAGGCTGTGGTGAGGCTTTGCTGAGGATGGGGATGCCAGGAAGTCTTGTCCTTCAGCATCAGTGGTAGTGGCGGTGGACCAGGTGTGTCAATACTAGGGACCATGGGCAGCGTTTGTGGGCACTGATGATAGCCTGTCTGTGTGAGCCAATCCCTGGGCCTCCAGGTGGCTTCTTTGGTTGCTGGCAGTGGCAGCACTGGGCCAGGTGGGCAGGTGCACCACTGGGCTCCTGGGTGGTGTGTGTGGCAGGCTGATCTCTAGTTCTCCAGGTGACCTATGCAGGTTCTGGTGGTGGGTAGGCAGGTGTTTCCGCAGGCCTCTCAGTAGTAAGTGTGAGCACCAGCTGTGGAGGCAGGGGAGTCAATCTCCAGGCCCCCGGATGGTACATTCAGGCACCAGCATATTCCTATGCATTTCTAGATAAAAGTATTTTTCAGAAAACCTGAGCGTATGTCCTATTAATACAACTTACCCTCATCAGCTCTGCATGAGAAGAAGGGGGAATTCCCTCAGTAGAACAGTCAGAATGGAATTACAGACTTGTTTTGAGCCAGTCACTGGTGAGGGCGGGTAGGATAAAATGATAAGCTCAGAATCTAAACCTTAGATAGGGAATGGCAAACTTTCTCCATAAAGAGGCAAACGGTAATATTTTAGGCTTTTGGTCTAAATAACCTCTGTTGTAGTGACGCAGTGGTGCCATCGTAGCCTAAAAGCGTATGTAGACAATGGATAAATCAACGGACCTGGTTTTATTCCAGTAAAAGTTAATTTATACAGTCAGAGGGCCAGATTTGGCCCTTGGTCTATAGTTGTTTAGAGCAGTCAAAATTTATTCCCTGGGGCTGGGCCAACTTTTTCTTAAAAAAAAAAAAAAAAGAAAGAAAGAAACCCACTGTCAGAATAAAATAAAGTTTCTATTTAAAAAGAAGAAGAGGCTGGGTGTGGTGTCTCATGCCTATAATCCTAGCACTTTGGAAGGGTGAGGCAGGAGGACTGCTTGAGGCCAGGAGTTTGAAACCAACTTGGGCAGTATAGTGAGACCCTCTCTCTGCAAAGAATAAAAAAATTAGCCAGGCATGGTGGCACATGTCTGTAGTCTTAGCTACATAGGAGGCTGAAGGGGAAGATCACTTGAGCCCAGGATTTTGAGGCTACAGTGAGCTCTGACTGTACCATTTGTACTCTTGCCTAGGCAAAGAGGGAGAACCCAAAAACAAACAAACAAACAAAAGGTTGGTTGGGGCAGGTTGGAGAAGAAAGTATTTCTGAATTTCTGGGTAGGTTACTGGTAGTGTCAGGCCAAACTAGCTCTACAGTCATATTCATTATAAATAAAGGCAACTAGAAGATCTCCATCTAGCTATTAAAATTGGTTAAAATCTACAGAGATAAAGGACAGTGACCCTTGTGTCAGTTAGTTGTTTTCACAAAATGCTGCATAACAAGTCACTCCAAATCTCAGTGGCTTAATACAACAATCGTTTATTTTCATGGATCTATGGGTCAGCTGAGGATTGGTCAATCTAGCATGAGCATGTCTGGGAAGCTCGACTTTGCTCTTGGTGTCTCTTATCTTCTGCTGGAAGCAGCAGTCTGGCCTGGGCTTGTTGTCATGGTGATAGCAGGAGTGAGTGAGCACAAATGAATGCACACTTTCCAAGTTTTTGGTCATACAGATTAATATTCCAGTGGCCAAAGCTAGACACATTACAAAACCCAACATTAGGGACTGGAGAAATATACTCCGATTCTTCAGTGGGAGGAACTGCAGAGACAAATGGCAGAGTCTTGGATACTGGGAGGACATGGATCCATTAATGTACCTTAATCAATTGCAACCCTCTAACCACCAGTACAATTAAATAAGTATTTGTTGAATGCACTTGTGCCTGAATGCTTCTGGTTGCAGCCCAGGCAATGGGGGCCTGACTGGGGAGGGACCATAGCAGGAACTCGATATCATGCAGGTCTGCATGTAATTGTGCACGGCCGACTCCACATTGGTCATAGCTGACTTGCTTTATCCTGCGTCCCCAAGGGGCAACGATTGGCTGACTATATTTGTGAACAATTTTGACAAAGTTGTTTTCAGGAGCCCAGGAAGCAAATCAGTTGTAGATTTGAATTTTTCAGGGGATCAGAATTGTTGAATATATATATAGTCTTTTACATGCTGATAATTATTTCCACATCACAGAGAAGGCTGGCTATTAGGAGGCTGCTGTTCAATTCCTTTGCCCCGTGAACTCATGAGCTGTGTCTATGTGGGGGGCACTCAGTTGTTAGAGCTGTTTCCCTTCATAACAACATCAGCCAACATTCTAAATAAATGCAGGAAATTAAATAGTCTTCCCCAGACAGGTACTTTACCCTTCTAAAGTGAATTACACATTCTAAAATAAAACACAGTCACATTAAAAAAACAAAAGGTCTTTGTGTCAGGTTGGTCTGGCTTCAGTAAAGATAATATTTGCCTCCAGAGTAGAAGATCCATGAAATCCACGGTATTGCATATGGCAGCCCCACATCTTCTTTCCTTTTCTTTTTTTGTTTTTAACTGAAAGAGTTGTCAATTTTATTTTCACATTTCCCAATACAAATGAAAACTGCATCTTTTTTGGTCCCACTTCTCCCCTCCAAAACTATTCTCTTTGATAGGGCAAGGGGGCAAGTCTTCCTTACGCTGTTAAGAAAACCCGACATCACAGCAGCATGATCTCCTGGTGAAGGGAACAGGTAAATATAAAATTCATATAGTCCAGGCGCAGTGGCTCACACCTTTAATCCCAGCACTTTCAGAGGCTGAGGCGAGCGGGTCACGAGGTCAGGAGATTGAGACCATCCTGGCCAACATGGTGAAACCCCGTTTCTACTAAAATAAAAAAAATTAGCCGGGCATGGTGAACACGCCTGTAGTCCCACACTACTCAGGAGGCTGAGGCAGGGGAATCGCTTGAACCCGGGAGGTGGAGGTTTCAGTGAGCTCAGATCATGCCACTGCCCTCCAGCTTGGGCGACAGAGGAAGACTCTGTCTCAAAAACAAAACAAAACATTACAAACAAAAAAAACACAACAATAACAACAACAAAACAACACTGATGCAATGAGGCCTCCCCTCTATCCTTATCTGTCTGGTCGAGTCATTCTGGGCTGACTGGGCACCATCATGAGACGGGCAGGAGGTCTTATCATTGGGCACCCAGGCATCACAGGCATGTGGCCTCCCATGGGCGGCCTCATTCCAGGAGCAGGTCCCACTGGCATCATCCCAGGAGCAGGAAGGCCCATCATTGGCATCATGGGCGGGCCCCCCATATGGGCTGCTGCCATCATTCTGAAATGTGCGAGAAGTGTCAAATACACATTAGATTGTGAGGACTTAATATAAAATGAAAGCAAAGTATTTTGTTATTGTTAAAAAATTTTATACATGTAGACCTGGTATTTTGGATAGATTTGTTTACATCTGTGATATTATTCCAATTACCTTCACTTCTTTTGTTTTACTTTTAAAAATGTGGTTGTTACAAAATGCAAATGTAAATATGTGGCTTGCATCATATTTCATCACATTTAGTGTGGACCCTGAGGATCTAGGGGAGTTATGAGCCTTAAGTTGAGGGTGACCCAGGTCAACGTGAATTGCTCTGAAAGAGAAGCAAAGGGCTTAAAGAGAACGTATAAATGGAGAGAGGGAGCTCAGTCTCACAGGGTGAGGAAAGGCTTTCTTTCTTACACAGTCTGGCACTTCTTCAAAAGCTTAAACACAGAGTTCTATGACCCAGCACTTCCACTCCAGTTTATGAAAGAAATGAACATATATGTCCGTCCAGAAACTTGTACACAAATGCTCATAGCAGCATTATTCATAATAGCGCCAAAGTGAAAACAACACAAATGCTTGTCTACTGATGAGTGGAGAAATAGAACATGGTTTGACTATGCAATGGAATATTATTCAGTCATCAAAAGGAATGAAGTACTAACACGGGCTACAACACGGATGAACTATGAGAATATTAAGCTAAGTGGAAGAAACCAGTCACAAAAGGTCACATATTCTAAGATGTCATTTATATGAAATGTCCAGAACACGCAAATCTACGAAGATAGAAACCCTGACTCTACTAAAAATACAAAATTAGATGGGCATGGTGGCACATCTCTGTAATCCCGGCTACTCGGGAGGCAGGAGAATTGCTTGAACCCGGGAGGCGGAGGTTGCAGTGAGCCGAGATTGTGCCACTGCACTCCAGCCTGTGACAGAGACTCTATCTCAAAAAAAGTAGATTGTCAGGGCTTAGTGGGAGGAGGAAATGGCAGGTACCTGCTCATGGATACAGGGTTTCCTTTTGGGGTGATGAAAATGTTTTAAAATTGATCATAATGGTGGTTGCCGAGCTCTGTGAATGCACTGAAACCACTGATTTGTTCACTTTAAATGGGCAAATGATACGGTACCTGAATTATATTTTAATAGTTATATTAAAAAAGTAAAATCTTCCTTGAAGTGATGACACTTAAGGAAAGGCCTAGGGGGTGGGATGAGTTCACTATGTAGAGAAATGAGGAACAGCATTTCAGGGTGAGAAACAGCATAGTGAAGTCCCTGAGGTTGATAGGCATAGAGCAGATTTAAGGGACTTTTTTTGTTGAGACGGACTTTCACTCTTGACGCCCAGGCTTGGGTGGAGTGGTGCGATCTTGGCTCACGGCAACCTCTGCCTACCGAGTCCAAGCGACTTTCCTGCCTCAGTCTCCCGAGTAGCTGAGATTACAGGTGCCATCCACCACACCTGTCTAATTTTGGGATATTTAGTAGAGATGGGGTTCCACCATGTTGACCAGGCTGGTCTCGAACTCCTGATCTCAGGTGATCCAGCCGCCTCAGCTTCCCAAAGTGCTGAGATTACAGGTGTGAGCCACTGCGCTCAGCCAGATTTAAGGGACTTTCAAGAAGTTTGTGTGGCTGAGGCCTGCAGGCCAAGCGAGAGAATCAGGAAATGAGGCTGGAGAAAGAGAGGGGCTAGGTCATGGAGGGTCTCACATTACTGTGTGGAAACTTCACACGAGTGGTCCCACCTTGGGCATCCCACCTAACTACTCTGTGTCCCAGCTT
Organism: Pan paniscus; assembly: GCF_029289425.2. NCBI lineage: Eukaryota > Metazoa > Chordata > Mammalia > Primates > Hominidae > Pan > Pan paniscus. Next base: position 22,926,628 of record NC_073256.2, read on the forward strand.
CCCCACTGGTGAAATAAAGGACTGATGTAGGGATGGAATGAGATAGGGTGGGCTCAGTAAAGGTGACCTTTTATCATTTTTTTTTTTCTTTTTTTTGAGATGGAGTCTCACTCTGTCGCCCAGGCCGGAGTGCAGTGGCGCGATCTCGGCTCACTGCAAGCTCCACCTCCCGCGTTCACGCCATTCTCCTGCCTCAGTCTCCCAAGTAGCTGCGACTACAGGCGCCCGCCACCACGCCCAGCTAAAATTTTTGTATTTTTAGTAGAGGCGGGGTTTCACCGTGTTAGGGAGAATGGTCTGGATCTCCTAATGTAATGATCCGACCGGAGTGCAGATTGTCACAGGACCAGGGGAAGACAGAGGCCAGTGAGGAGGCATTTGCAGTCAAACAGTTGGAGGTGATGGTGGCTTGGTTTATGGTGGTGTCAGGAGAGTGGCTGAGCAGTGAACGGATCTGAAAAGATATAGGAGGTAAAACCCACGTGACTTGGTCACTGAATGTGGGTTGGGTTGGCTGGAGGGAAGGTAAGAAAGAATGAGAAGAAAAACATACTCAAGTGGGCCATCCAGCCTAAGGTTACTTGAGGTCCCTTTGTGAAGAGGAATGTTTGTGTTTATGATGAAGATGTCTAGACTTTCAAAGGCCATTTGCAGTATTTTTTTTTAACAGCCAACAACTCCTCCTTCCCTATGCCCTAAACATATGAATTTTTTTTTTTGCCCTAACTTATCACAGAGGGATGGATGTTTATTTGCTTTAATGAAAAATGCAGAATGCCAATAAGAAAGCATATTAAATTAATCTGGATTGCTGGGAGTGAGTTAAAGCTGTTTAGATGTGCACCAGTGTTACTATACTAGTTTGGTCTAAACCCATTTCTGGCCTGCGGCTGCAGGAGGTTGACTCCCAGCTTGCTTTCATTTGAAAGATCCCAGCAACAAGTACACTTGGCATTTCCAGCCAAACCCACTTTGTGCAGCGAAGGAAAAGTTGAGGAGTGCCTCTGTTGTTTTCCCCCAAATCATTTGGCAGAAATGTGGCTGGGAGCTTCATTGCTGATTTTTTCAGTTTTAATATTGCTGTGGAAAGCCTGTACCAACACTCAGCCATGCTATTCATCCACAGCTCCAGTCTGGGCTGTGATTTGTTTTTCGTTTGAGTGACACAACCTTTTTTTCCATTAAGACTCAATGCAAATAGACACTCAGGCACCATCACCATAACTCCCCCTGATTGGCGGAGGGAAGTCAGTGGAATGATTCTAGTTTGGTGTTCATATCGGAGGGTTTTATTTATCTATGTTGAGACGGAATCTCTCCTTGTCGCCAGGCTGGAGTGCAGTGGCGCGATCTCGGCTCACTGCAACCTCTGACTCCCTGGTTCAAGCGATTCTCCTGCCTCAGCCTCCCTAGTAGCTGGGCTTTCAGGCAAGTGCCACCATGCCCGGCTAATTTTTTGTATTTTTAGTAGACACGGGGTTTCACCATGTTGGCCAGGATGGTCTTGATCTCCTGACCACGTGATCCGTCCGCCTCAGCTTCCCAAAGTGCTAGGATTACACGCGTGAGCCACTGCGCCTGGCCTGGAGTTGTTTTTAAAAGCATATTTCTCTCAAATTAACTCCGGGGTGTCCCACTGTGACTTGGGAAAAGGTTGGATTTTCTGGAGGTGGAAAGTCAAACTTCAAATACAATTTGGAGGCTGCCACTGTGGCTCATGCCTGTAATCCCAGTACTATGGGAGGCTGAGGTGGGTGGATCATTTAAGGCCAGAAGTTCGAGACCAACCTGGGCAACATGACGAGACCTCGTTTCTACTAAAAATACAAAAATTAGCCAGGCGTGGTGATACATGCCTGTAATCCCAGCTACTTAAGAGGCTGAGGCAGGTGTTATTGCTTGAACCTGGGAGGCAGAGTTGTCCTGTGTCCAAACCCCATGAGGCATATCAGCTGGCTGAAGATAAAATCGGTCACGCAGTGTTGGGATTGGGGTTGCTGTTATCATACCTCATCCCCATCCCTGCTAGGCATCCACAAATAATCATCTTCAATGAGACGTCCCTCCTGCCCCTGGCTGCCTTATTTCATCTGCACCCAATCATATCCATTGCTTGTCAGGGGGTCTCAACCTTGGCTGCATCTTGGAATCTCCTGGGGAGAAGAGACAATACCAAGGCTCTCTCTCACTTAGCATGATGTTTCCAAGGTCCATCCACATGTAGTAGGCACCAATATTTCCATTGTATAGATACAGCACATATTGTTTGTTCATTCGTCAACCAAATGGCCATCTTGGTTGTTGTTACCTTTTGGTTATTATATATATTGCATGATTCCATTTATGTGAAAGGCCCAGAATAGGCAAATCTATAGAGGCAGAAAGCAGGTAAGTGGTTGCCAGGAGCTGGGGGAAAGGGGAGAGGATGGAGAGTGCTTGATGGATACAGGGTTATTTTTTTGGGGGGCGGGGGGTGTTAATGAAAACGTTTTGGAACTAGACAGAGATGATGATTGCTTAATATTGTGAATGTATTTAATGATACTGAAGTGTATGGTTTCATACAGGGACTTTATGTTATGTGAATTTTGCCTCATTAAAAAAATACTGCTAGGAGCAATGGCTCGTGCCTGTAATCCCAGCACTGTGTGAGGCCAAGGCGGGCAGATCACCTGAGGCTGGGAGTTCGAGACCTGCCTGGGCAGCATGGTGAAACCCTATCTCTATTAAAAAAACAAAAATTAGCCAGGCTTGGGGGTGCACACCTGTGATCCCAGCTACTTGGGAGGCTGAGGTAGGAAAATGGGTTGAACCCGGGAGGCAGAGGTAGCAGTGAGCTGAGATCGCACCACTGCACTTCAGCCTGGGTGACAGAACAAGATTCCGTCTCAAACACACACACACACACACAAACCAAAAATACTGATGCCCATGTTTCATCCCCAAGAGATTCTGTAATAATTGATATGGGCTGCAGAGCCCGGGCACTGGGGTTTTAAAATCTCCCCAGGTGATTCTGATGTGCAGCTGTCATTGAGAATCTCCTTCAGGAATGAACTTGTTCATGTTTTACTTGTGTTGTTTTCTAGCCTGCCAATGTCTTTCTGTTTCCCTTCACATCTTTGGGTTGTAATTTTTACAATTCAGTCTTAACAACCAGCTGCCTCAAAATGCACTGTGATCCCTCGTAACCAGGTAGCTCCCCATCTCTAACTCTGACCTGCCAAGACAGAATCATGTGCGTGGGGCCCAGGACTGTACATATTGAAACAGGCAATGACCTGGGAACTATCTCTGAACACCCCTAGGTTTCCCCTGTGTTTGCCCTTTCCTTTCACATTTGGACCCCTTTGTGTGCTGACAACTGGGCTGTTTCACATGGACATAACATAAAAAAGACAGGCCAGGTGCATTGGCTCATGCCTGTAATCCCAGCACTTTGGTAGGCCGAGGTAGGTGAATCGCTTGAGGCCAGGAGTTCAAGATCTGCCTGGCCAACATGAGTAAACCCCGTCTCTACCAAAAATATGAAATTAGCTGGGTGCGGTGATGCACACCTTTGATCCCACCTACTCAGGAGGCTGAGGCTGGAGAATCCCTTGAGCCCAGGAGGCAGAGACTGCAGTGAGCCGAGATCGCACCACTACACTCCAGCCTGGGTGAGAGTGAGACTCTTAAAAAAAAAAAAAAAAAGAGAGACAGAGATGATCCTTCCTTTATGGAGCTCTCAGTAAAACAAGAAAGCTCACGATGTCCTGGCATTTGTCAGAAATACATTTGGTATATGTAGCTGGGGTCACATGCTTGACATGCCTATTGAAAGCTTCTGGGTAGGAAGAGAACAATCATCACAGCATCACAGCCTGGCATAACTGTCTCCCAGGACAGGTCTCCCTGGGGAGACTGAGACCACAACTCTGAAATCAGAGCTTAAATCCAGGTCCTACATTTCACTCAGTAATGTACATGATGTAGGACAGTTTTTATATTAGTTATCTATTGCTGTGCAACAATATTACTGCAAATTTTGTGGCTTGAGACAGCACACAGTTATCACTACGTGGTTTCTGTGGGTCAGGAATCCAGGCGTGACTCAGCTGGGTTCAGTGCAAGGCTGCAACCATAATGTCAGCCAGGGCTCAGTTCTCATCTGGAGGCTTGACTGGTGATTGATCTGCTTCCCGTCTCATCTGGTTGTTGGCAGCATTCAGTTCCTTGCAGGCTGCTGGAATCAGGGCCCCAGGTTCTTGCTGTCCTCAGCTTCTTGCCACATGGGCCTCTCCATCTGGCCACTCATGACATGGCAGCTCACAACTTCAAAGCCAGCAAGATAACCTCCTACCAAGACAACTTAACATCCTATCTAACATAATCACTACATCCCATCACCTCTGCCATATTCTCTTGGTTATAAGAAAGTCATAGGTCCCTTTGTCAGACGAGTTGATTGCAAAAATTTTCTCCCATTCTGTAGGTTACCTGTTCACTCTGCTGGTAGTTTCTTTTGCCGTGCAGAAGCTCTTGAGTTTAATTAGGTCCCATTTGTCAATTTTGGCTTTTGTTGCCATTGCTTTTGGTGTTTTAGACATGAAGTCCTTGCCCATGCCTATGTCCTGAATGGTATTGCCTAGGTTTTCTTCTAGGGTTTTTATGGTTTTAGGTCTAACATTTAAGTCTTTAATCCATCTTGAATTGATTTTTGTATAAGGTGTAAGGAAGAGATCCAGTTTCAGCTTTCTACATATGGCTAGCCAGTTTTTCCAGCACCATTTATTAAATAGGGAATCCTTTCCCCATTTCTTGCTTTTGCCAGGTTTGTCAAAGATCAGATAGTTGTAGATAATGCGGCATTATTTCTGAGGCCTCTGTTCTGTTCCATTGGTCTATATCTCTGTTTTGGTACCAGTACCATGCTGTTTTGGTTACTGTACCTTGTAGTATAGTTTGAAGTCAGGTAGCCTGATTCCTCCAGCTTTGTTCTTTTGGCTTAGGATTGACTTGGTAATGCCAGCTCTTTTTTGGTTCCATATGAACTTTAAAGTAGTTTTTTTCCAATTCTGTGAAGAAAGTCATTGGTAGCTTGATGGGGATGGCATTGAAACTATAAATTACCTTGGGCAGTATGGCCATTTTCACGATATTGATTCTTCCTACCCATGAGCATGGAATGTTCTTCCATTTGTTTGTATCCTCTTTTATTTCATTGAGCAGTGGTTTATAGTTCTCCTTGAAGAGGTCCTTCACATCCCTTGAAAGTTGGATTCCTAGGTATTTTATTCTCTTTGAAGCAATTGTGAATGGGAGTTCACTCATGATTTGGCTCTCTGTTTGTTATTGGTGTATACGAATGCTTGTGATGTTTGCACATTGATTTTTATCCTGAGACTTTGCTGAATTTTGCTATTTTAGTAGAGATGGGGTTTGCTGAATGCAGCCCCCAGTCACGTACTCCCTTCTTGGTCAATCGATCACGACTCTCTCATGATCACGACCCTCTCATGTGGACCCCCTTAGGGTTGTGAGCCCTTAAAATGGACAGGAATTGCTCACTTGGGGAGCTGGGTTGTTAGAGACGTGTGCCACCACTCCCAGCTAATTTTTGCATTTTGATTAGAGATGGGGTTTCCCCATGTTGGTTGGCCAGGATAGTCTCGATCTCTTGACCTCGTGATCCGCCCACCTCGGCCTCCCATAGTGGTGGGATTACAGGTGTGAGCCACTCCACCCAGCCCAGAGAAGGCTTTTCATACTTGCTTGTCAGCCTCCTGCATCCTACTCCAGCACCTGGTGCTCACAACCTGTGGGCTGCTCTCATCCGTGATCATCTCTCCCCAGGCCTGCTGTTCCTCGAGAAAGGAAGTTGTAATGGGCAGAGTTCTAGGACAGCCCCCAAGAGAACCACTCCCTTATATCTGCTCCCTGTATCATCTCTTCTTGAGTGTGTGCAGAGCTTGTGATTTGGCCAAGGGGAAGGAATTTTGCAAATGTGATTATGGTCACGCTTGCTTTGTTAAGCACATTTGCTCAGCTGACTTTGAGTTCATCCAAAGCAGGATGATCTTAGGTGGGCCAGACCTAATCAGGTGAGTCTTTTAAAGGTGAAGTTTCAGAGATTCAACCCTTAGCCTCCAAGGAGACATAAATGGCCATGCTGTGAACTGTCTTTGGAGGTGGCAGCTCTAGGAGCTGAGGGCCTTCGTTCAACAATTGCAAGAAATTGAATTCAGTCCACAAACTGAATCAGCTTGGAAGAGGACACTGAGCATCTGATGAGACCCCAGCTGACACTCTGTTTGCAGTATTGTGACCCTGAATAGAAGACCCAGTTAAACCCTGCCCAGACCCTTGGCTCATGGAAACAGATAATAACTGGGTGGTGTTTTAAGCTGCTCAGTTTGCACTGGGAAATCCACCAACAGGAAAGTAATATAGAAGTTAAATGGGCCAGGCATGGTGGCTCATGCCTGTAATTCCAACACTTTGGGAGGCTAAGGTGGGTGGATCACAAGGTCAGGAGGTCGAGACCATCCTGGCCAACATGGTAAAACCACGTCTCTACTAAAAATAGAAAAATTAGCCAGGCGTGGTGGCACGCACCTGTAGTCCCAGCTACGCAGGAGACTGAGGCAAGGGAATCACTTGAACCCAGGAGGTGGAGGTTGCAGTGACCCGGGACCATGCCACTGCACTCCAACCTGGGCAACAGAGAGAGACTCCATCTCAAAAAAAAAAAAAAAAAAAAGAAGTTAAATGAATACTTTTGACCATTGATGGAAGTTGCTTTCATTCCCTCTTACTTAATCATCTTTATGAAAGAGGGATGCTTTAACCCCATTTGTAACAAGTGAGGCTGAGGCTCAGGAAAGTGATAGAATTTAGCAAAGTCCACCTTGCTACCTGGTGGCCCCAGCTAGAACTCTGCCCCAGGTCCATATACCTAAAGTCATTACAGCGTCCACTAAAATTTTGCCCCTCTCTCGATGCCTTCCTCTTTAGAAGCCTGTTCCTTCAGGGATAGATCCCAACTCAGTGTTACAAGGTACTGAACTCTGATTTTCACAAAATATAATAACTGCCCCCCAAAATTAATAATAGTATTTTTGAGCTGGGCACGGCGGTTCATACCTGTAAACCCAGCACTTTGGGAGGCTGAGGTGTGCGGATCATGAGGTCAAGAGATCGAGAGCGTCCTGGACAACATGGTGAAACCCCGTCTCTACTAAAAATACAAAAATTAACTGGGAGTGGTAGCAGGCATCTGTAATCCCAGCTACTCGGGAGGCTGAGGCAGGAGAATCGCTTGAACCCAGCAGGCAGAGGTTGCAGTGAGCCGAGATTGCACCACTGCACTCCAGCCTGGCAACAGAGCAAGACTCCGTCTCAAAAAAAAAAAAAAAAAAAAAAAAAAGTATGTTTGAGTCCTTATGTGTCAACCACTGGGCTATCCCAACACCAATAGCTATTATGATTATGATTAGTTTTTCCATTTTATTGATGAGGAAACCAACACATAGAAAGGTAAAGGAACTTGCCAAAAGTAACGGTCACACAGCCAAAGAGCTGTAGAAGCAGCACAGGAATCCCAGCAAACTCACAGCCAAGCTCTGCTTTTCACCTTCCCATCATACAGTCCTCAGACTAAAACCCTAACTCTGAACTTCCAAATCAAAAATCATACTCAAGGCCAGGCGCGGCGGCTCACGCCTGTCATCTCAGCACTTTGGGAGGCCGAGGCAGGTGGATCACCTCAGGTCAGGAGTTCCAGACCAGCCAGGCCAACATGGTGAAACCCCATCTCTACTAAAAATACAAAACTTAGCCAGGCGTTGTTGTGGGTGTCTGTAATCCCAGCATTTTGGGAGGCTGACGCATGAAAATCACTTGAACCCAGGAGGCAGAAGTTGCAGCGATCCATGATCATGCCACTGCACTCCAGCCTGGACAAGAGGGTGAGACTCTGTCTCAAAAAAAAAAAAAAAAGAAAAAAAATTGTGCTTAATAATAGCTTGGAAGTGCACATATCTTCTGTGAAGTTTGATGGACTACAATTAGCTTCAAAACACAAATAAGTAACTGTGTTTAAATGAGGCCTTCTGTGTAATATCTAGGGAAAATCAATGTGGCTATTCATATTTTGTTTCCCCTTCCAGGCACAGAGAAGTTGCCCATGACTCTGTGATCCGTTTTATCCAATGAACCATGAGCAGCAGCAACTTGAGTCACCTCCAGGTGGAAGTGTTAAGAGGCTCTATGATCCACCACATTCCCTTTCCCCTGAAGTGGTGATCAAGGACACATGCAGAGATGGGGCTTTTGTCAGCCTGGATCCCTGAGTGAACACAATGAACAGACCACCCCACAATGCCCTAACACAGCCCAGACATGCAACGTGACCAAGAATAAGCCTCACTGTGGCCAGGCATGGTGGCTCATGCCTGTCATCCCAGCACTTTGGCAGGCTAAGGCGGGTGGATCATTTGAGGTCAGGAGTTCAAGACCAACCTGGCTAACATGGTGAAATCCTGTCTCTACTAAGTACAAAAATTAGCCAGACAGTGGTGGCATAGGCCTGTAATCCCAGCTACTCAGGAGGCAGGAGAATCACTTGAGTTTGGGAGGCAGAGGTTGCAGTGAGCTGAGATTGCACCACTGCACTCTAGTCTGGGTGACAGAGTGAGACCCTGTCTCAAAAACAAACAAACAAATACCTCACTGCATGAGGCCACTGAGATTTGGGGATTGCTGTTACTGCACCAGAACGCAAATCATCCTGACCGCTAGGGTGTCCTAACTAGGGTTTCTTACCAAAAGCAAAGGCATTTTTAAAGTTTGTGACATTTAAACAAAAGAGCAAATACCAATATCTACCACTTTGTCAGGCTAACAAACCCAAAGCCAACAGCCAGAAGTTAAAATAAACAGATCATTAGGTTGAAAATAGAACTGTCAAAACAGGAACAATTGAATTCATTTAGTGATTGCAAAGAACATCAGGCAAGACACAGGTATGGTCATCATAACATTTATCACATGCTTAATTGGACATGTTTGACTAAGAAAAACACAAAGTATTTAAGCTCATCTGTAGTTCAAAGTGCCTATCCGTGTATTTATCTATTCATCCTGATTTATTTATTGAGCAACTCTTTTGTGCCAGTCACTGTGCTGTGTTGCGGGAAGTCAGGGACCCCAAACGGAGGGACCAGCTGAAGCCATGACAGAAGAACGTGGATTATGAAGATTTTATGGACATTTATTAGTTCCCCAAATTAATACTTTTGTAATTTCTTATGCCTGTCTTTACTGCAATGTCTAAACATAAATTGTAAAGATTTCATGGACACTTATCACTTCCCCAATCAATACTCTTGTGATTTCCTGTGCCTGTCATTACTTTAATCTCTTAATCCTGTCAGTCGAGAAGGATGTATATCGTCTCAGGACCTGTAATAATTGCGTTAAGTACATAAATTGTACAGCATGTGTGTTTGAGCAATATGAAATGTGGGCACCCTGAAAAAAGAACAGGATAACAGCAATTGTTCAGGGAATTAGAGAGATAACCTTAAACTCTGACCGCCGGTGAGCCGGGCAGAACAGAACCATATTTCTCTTCTTTCAAAAGCAAATGGGAGAAATATCACTGAATTCCTTTTCTCAGCGTGGAAGGTCCCTGAGAAAGAGAATGCGCACCTAGGGGTAGGTCTCTGAACTGGCCCCCGGGGCGTACCTGTCTCTTATGGTCGAGATTGCAGAGGTGAAAGAAACTCCAGTCTCCCATAGCACTCCCAGGCTTATTAGGAAGAGAAAATTCCCGCCTAATAATCCTTGGTCAGACGGGTTGATCTCAAAACCCTGTCTCCTGATAAGATGTTATCAATGACAATGGTGCCAAAACTTCATTAGCAATTTTAATTTCACTTCGGTCCTGTGGTCTCGCCCTGTCTCCACTTGCCTTGTGATATTCTATTACCCTGTTAAGTACTTGATGTCTGTCACCCACACCTATTCGTATACTACCTCCCCTTTTGAAACTCCCTAATAAAAACTTGCTGGTTTTTGTGGCTTGTGGGGCATCACAGATCCTACCAATGTGTGATGTCTCCCCCAGATGCCCAGCTTTAAAATTTCTCTCTTTTGTACTCTGTCCTTTTATTTCTCAAGCCAGTCGACGCTTAAGAAAATAGAAAAGAACTTACGTGATTATCGGGGCAGGTCCCCCGATATCTGGCGCCCACGTGGTCTTTCTTTTTTCCTAAGTGCATGAGGGAACCGGATTCGCTTTGGTAGGTGCGGTGTAACGTCAATCGGCTTGGTCCACAGATAAGCGTGTTCAACTCCCCGACGAGTGGTGAGTAATCTGTGTAAGGTCTGGGTTAACTATAGGTCATGTGTAATCTAACAAACTCCTGTTAAAACCGGTAACCATGAAAAATATGATCACTCTATTCAAGGCAGTAGAAAAATACTGTTCTTGGTTTCCTGAAAAAGGAACGGTGTGTATAAAATTGTGTGATTGTGTCCGTAAAGCATTCCGAAAACTGGTCTCGGCCGGGTATTATGTTCCCATCACTGTTTGGGGTGCTTGGTGCGTGCCATCTTCGTGGCTTGCCAATCTCGTGAATCCCTGCAGTTGCCGCAGTTTTCTGCCTTTTCCTCAGTTTCTCTGCCTTTTTCTCAACCTTCCTCTCCCACATGGCCTTCGTTCAGACTCTCCCTTCAGCTACTCCTCCCCACCCTAACGATTCTGAAAATTTGATTTCTAACTGGTAACTTTGGCTTAAAGTTTCCCCCTACTTTTCTTACTTCTTCTCACGAAAAGCCAGTACTTCAAACTCCTGCGGCTGTGACTCACAAAGCCCGGTACCATAAATATGCTAATTCTTCTCTCTTCAAACCTCCAGCATCAAATAATGGCTCTGGGACCAAACTACAATTTACCTGTCATTCTCCAGGCCCTCCCCCATCCACTACAGCCCCTCACCCTCCTGTCATTTCAGTTCCTCAACCAGTCTGCGTCGATATGCGCCGCTCAATCTTACCTTTTTAAAAACAATTTAAGGATGCTTGTACTCAGTATGGTCCTACGTTTCCTTATGTTCAAATGGTATTGCACACTTTTTATACTGAGGTCGTTTTGCTTCCTTCAGACTGTGATATTTTGGCAAAAAGCTGTTCTAAGTCCATCTCAGCCTGGTGGTCAGAGGAGGCCTGTTTACAGGCTCAGCTAAATCGGAGTAATGACATTCTAATTACTCAGGTTCAGCTCACAGGCTCCGATAGTTTCTCTGATGCTTATGCCCAATTAAACTTTGATACTCTTACCACAGAACAAGTAACAAAAGTGTGTATGAGAGCTTGGGATAAATTACACTCCCCAGCCCAAGCTCCTGTTTCTTTTACTACTGTTCAACAAGCTCAATTGCTTTTACTACCTAATATCCTTTTAAACAAAGGAGATAAGACAAGTGGCCCTGGGATTCAGCAGTGGCCGCTTTCTAAAGAAAAACTGGAGGCTTTAAATCAATTGGTTTCTGAGCAGTTACAACTTGGAAATGTGGAACCTTCTCTTTCCCCTTGGAATTCTCCTGTGTTTCTAGTAAAAAAGAAATCAGGCAAATGGCGGAAGGTAACCGATTTAAGGGCCATTAATGCTGTAATTAAACCTATGGGGGCCATCCAACCCGGCATGCCTGCCCCTGCTTTAATACCTAAAGATTGGCCTCTCATACTTATTGATCTTAAAGAGTTTTTTTTTCATATAGCTTTATATAAATCGGATTGTGAAAAATTTGCTTTTACTGTACCATCTATCAGTAATCAGGAGCCTGTAGCTCATTATCAATGGAAAGTACTTCCTCAGGGAATGCTAAATAGCCCTACAATCTGCCAGCTTTATGTTGGACAAGTGCTTTCACCAGTTTGAGCCCGATTTCCCGAGGCCTCTATTCTTCATTATATTGATGATATTTTAATTTCTGCCCCCACTGATAAAAAATTAATTGACTGTTACCAAATTTTGAGCCGCTGTGTTACAGAGGCTGGGTTATACATTACTCAGGATAAAATTCAACAGACCACTCCTGTTCAATATTTAGGAATGGTGGTCGATAAACAATGTATTCAACCTCAAAAAATTCAAATTAGGAGAGATTCTTTAAAAATTTTAAATGACTTCCAAAAACTTTTGGGTAACATTAATTATTTAAGACCTACTTTAGGCATTCCGACCTATGTACTGGATCTGGAATTTGTAGAGGAAACAATCCAGACTGCCCAGTTATCTAGAGTACAGACATTTCAGCCTTTTCAGCTTCTGGTTTTTGCTTCATTACACTCTCCTACTGGACTAATAGTTCAACATAATGATTTAGTGGAATGGTGTTTTCTTCCTCATTCTGTGTCAAAAACTTTATCTAGACCAAATAGCCATATTAATTGGACAGGTTCACTGCAGAATACTTCAAATTTCTGGATTTGATCCAAGTGTAATTGTAGTTCCTTTAAATCAGCTCGAAGTTCAAGCTACCTTTCAACATTCTGTACTGTGGCAAATTCACTTGGCTGATTTTATTGGTGTTATTGACAATCATTATCCAAAAAAACAAATTGTTTGATTTTATAAAAACAACGTCTTGGGTGGTTCCTCCATTAACCAAAAATCAACCCATTCCTGAGGCCGTTACAGTATTCACTGATGGCTCTGGTAATGGCAATGCTGGCTATATAGGTCCTGCAGACAAACTTCTTTCTACCTCTTATACTTCTGTTCAAAAGGCGGAGTTAATTGCTGTGATTACTGCCTTACAGGACTTCCCCAAACCTTTAAATATTGTCTCTTATTCTACTTAACGTGGGGAAGAGGATATGCTTGTGTTTCACCAGGAGATCATCAATCCCCTGTCTGGGTACCCACCAGAAGACTCAAGCTTCTTGTGAATACTGACAATCAAAACCACAGTGAAGAGACGTCTGTGTCAGAGACTGCCTTCAGATGTGGTGAGATCTGTGCCGACTCCTCAGAAACAGGCACACCAAATCACAATGGGTGTAAATCAATCCTCCCTGATGACAGTGGAGACCCATCTAACTAATCACACTTCTCCTGATTACCTTTCTTTTTCTCCTTACAAACCTAAATATCTCACCATTTCTATTAGCCTGAAAATAACATCCCTCTGTTCTTCTCTTTCTCCTTCAGCACTCCATCTCGCTTACACTCGGTTTTATTTAATGATTCTCCTCCTAATACTTTCTGTCTCACGAGTTTCCTCTCACACTGATTTACCTGCTACACACAATTATTCTTCTTGGGCTTAGGTGCCTTTTCCTCCACTTATTCGCCCTCTCACCTGGATAGATGCTCCCGCAGAAATCTACACTAACGATAGTGTGTGGATGCCTGGAGCCATAGACGACCCTTGCCCTGCTCAACCAGGAGAAGAAGGCACTGCATTTAATGTTACCATGGGTTATAAATACCCCCCTCTGTGCCTCGGACATGCACCTGGTTGCATCCATCTAGAAACTCAGTTCTGGGCTGCTTATCTTTCAGAAACATCAGCTACAGATAAAATGGGACATTTGGTCTGTGGCCTCTCCCTTTCTCCTTTACAACAAATGAAAGGAGGAGTAATGGGAGGTACCCCATACTTTCAATATAAACCTGCAGGAAAACCATGCCCTAAACATTTTGAGGGCCCATCTAAAACTTTAATTTGGGAAGACTGTGTTAACTCACATGCAGTAATATTAAAAAATGACTTATATGGTTTAGTAATAGACTGGGCACCAAAGGGCTATTTAAAAAACAATTGCTCCCCTGTGGAAGGGAATGCCTGGAGGCTACTTATTTTATTTCTTATCAGGAGAAAGAGAATCATCATTCTACTTTGCATACCAGGATCAGCTCATTCTTTCCCTTAAAATGGGAAGATAAAGGCATTACCCCCCCCACCAGGCCTCCTATGATACTCCCTATTCTGAGCCCAGAACACCCAGAACTTTGGAAATTGGCTATTGCCGTGTCTGGACTGCGAGTATGGGAAGGAAAAACTATTTTGACTGTTTTTCCCACTACCGTCCCACTCTCTCAGTATCAACGTAGACCCAGACATTCTGCTTTACTTACCTCCAACCTGACTGTTCCCATACAGAGTTGTGTTAAGCCTCCTTACATGCTATTGGTAGGAAATATCAAAATTTGGATGAATAATCAAACTGTCCAATGCGTCAATTGTCATCTATACACTTGTATTAACTCCCATTTTGACTCGAGGAAAAGTGCAATGTTGGTTCGAGCTCGAGAAGGAATCTGGATTCTGATAATTTTACCTAGACCTTGGGAATCCTCCCCCTCAATACATTTAATTAATGAAGTGGTACAATGAATTCTAAAAGGACCTAAGATATTTGTTTTCACTTTAGTCGCTGTTATCATGGGCCTAATTACAGTCACTGCAATGGCCACCACTGCCGGAATGGCATTAGACCAGTCTATTCAAACGGCTCATTTTGTTAATGATTGGCAAGCCAATTCCACCCAAATGTGGAATTCTCAACAAGGCATCGATCAAAAATTGGCAAATCAAATTAATGATTTAAGACAGTCTGTTATTTGGCTTGGAGATCGGGTAGTGAGTCTAGAACATCGCATGCAAATGCAGTGCGATTGGAATACTGTGGATTTCTGCATCACCCCTATTCCTATAACGAGACTGATCATTCATGGGAAATGGTCAAAGGACACCTTCTAGGTAGAAAAGATAGTTTAACATTGAAAACAACTAAATTAAAAAAACAAATTTTTGAAGCCTCCCAAGCTCACTTATCCATCGTGCCTGGAGCTCAGGCGTTAGATCAGGTGGCAGAAAAGCTTTATGGATTAAACCCCACAACTTGAATTAAGTCTATTGGGGGCTCCACTGTAGTAAATTTTGGAATTATGTTTCTCTGCTTAATCGGCAGGCTTTCAGTGTGCCGTACCAGTCAAATAATCCTGTATCAAAATCGAGAGAATGAACAAGCCTTCATCGCCATGGCACATTTATATAAAAAGAGAGGAAGAGAGGTTGCGGGAAGTCAGAACCCCAAACGGAGGGACTGGCTGAAGCCATGACAGAAGAACGTGGATTATGAAGATTTTATGGACATTTATTGGTTCCCCAAATTAATACTTTTGTAATTTCTTATGCCTGTCTTTACTGCAATCTCTAAACATAAATTGTGAAGATTTCATGGATACATCACTTCCCCAATCAATACCCTTGTGATTTCCTATGCCTGTCATTACTTTAATCTCTTAATCCTGTCAGTCGAGAAGGATGTATATCGTCTCAGGACCTGTAATAATTGCGTTAACTATACAAATTGTACAACATGTGTGTTTGAGCAATATGAAATGTGGGCACCCTGAAAAAAGAACAGGATAACAGCAATTGTTCAGGAAATTAGAGACACAACCTTAAACTCTGACCGCAGGTGAGCCGGGCAGAACAGAACCATATTTCTCTTCTTTCAAAAGCAAATGGGAGAAATATCACTGAATTCCTTTTCTCAGCGTGGAAGGTCCCTGAGAAAGAGAATGCGCACCTAGGGGTAGGTCTCTGAACTGGCCCCCGGGGCGTACCTGTCTCTTATGGTCGAGATTGCAGAGGTGAAAGAAACTCCAGTCTCCCATAGCACTCCCAGGCTTATTAGGAAGAGAAAATTCCCGCCTAATAAACTTTGGTCAGACGGGTTGATCTCAAAACCCTATCTCCTGATAAGATGTTATCAATGACAATGGTGCCAAAACTTCATTAGCAATTTTAATTTCACTTCCATCCTGTGGTCCTGTGATCTCACCCTGTCTCCACTTGCCTTGGATATTCTATTACCCTGTTAAGTACTTGATGTCTGTCACCCACACCTATTCGTATACTACCTCCCCTTTTGAAACTCCCTAATAAAAACTTGCTGGTTTTTGTGGCTTGTGGGGCATCACAGATCCTACCAATGTGTGATGTCTCCCCCGGATGCCCAGATTTAAAATTTCTCTCTTTTGTACTCTGTCCTTTTATTTCTCAAGCCAGTCGACGCTTAGGAAAATAGAAAAGAACCTACCTGATTATCAGGGCAGGTCCCCCGATAGTGTTGGGTGGTGGTAATGCAATGATGAAGATGGCAGGCCTGCCTCTGCCCTCCAGGAGTTTCTAGGATACAGAGGGGGACAAATAAAAAATAAGTAAATCCATGAAAGAAGTATAGGTGGAACCTGCCCTCAATATTTCAATGTAGGTTCTTTCTATTTTCCATAAGTGTCAGCCAGCTGAGAAATAAAGAGAGACACTACAAAGAGAGGAATTTTACAGCTGGGCTGCTGCGGGTGACATTACACATCAGTAGGACCGTGATTCCCCCTGAGTCTCAGATGAGCAAGTTTTTATTAAGGGCTTCAAAAGGGAAGGGGGTGTAAGAACAGGGAGTAGGTACAAAGGTCACATGCTTCAAAGGGTAAAAAGCAGAACTACTACTAAGGGTCTAACAAAGATCACATGCTTCTGAGGGAACAGGACAAAGGACAAAAGCACAACTACTGATAAGTGTCCAGCAAAGATCACAAAGCAAAGGGCAAAAGCAGAACCACTGATAAGGGTCTATGTTCATTCACACATGTATTGTCTTGATAAACATCTTAAGCAACAGAAAACAGTGTTCAAGAGCAGAGAACCAGCCTGACCACAGATATATCAGGGTGGAGTTTTTCTCCACCCTAGTAAGCCTTTGGGTACTGCAGGAGACCAGGGCGTATCTCAGTCCTTATCTCAACCGCATAAGACAGACATTCCCAGTGCGGCCATTTATAGACCTTCCCCCAGGAATGCATTCCTTTCCCAGGGTATTACTATTAATATTCCTTGCTAGGGAAAGAATTTAGTGATATCTCTCCTACTTGCACATCGGTTTATAGACTCTCTGCAAGAAGAAACATATGGCTCTTTTTGCCCAACCCTGCAGGCAGTCAGACCTTATGGTTGTCTTCCTTTGTTCCCTAAAAATTGCTGTTATTCTCTTTTTCAAGGTGCACTGATTTCATATTGTTGAAACACACATGTTTTACAATCAATTTGTACAGTTAACACAATTATCACAGTGGT
Organism: Pan paniscus; assembly: GCF_029289425.2. Classification (NCBI taxonomy): domain Eukaryota; kingdom Metazoa; phylum Chordata; class Mammalia; order Primates; family Hominidae; genus Pan; species Pan paniscus. Next base: position 22,943,766 of record NC_073256.2, read on the forward strand.
CCTGAGGTGATGTACATCCTTAGCTTATGAACATAACAGAATTAAGAGATTAAAGACAGGCATAAGAAATTATAAAAGTATTATTTGGGAACTGATAAATGTCCATGAAATCTTCACCATTTATGTTCCTCTGCCATGGCTCCAGCCAGTCCCTCTCCATTTGGGGTCCCTGACTTCCCACAACAAGAAACAATAAGGTTAAGGTGGAGAAGAGCAGGGAAGTCCACTTCGTAAAAGGGTCAGGGAAGAACTGTCTGTGGAAGCACCATTTTAGCTAACACCTAAAGGATGGCCTAATTTGGGGAGGTGCAGAGGAATATCATTCCAGGCTGAAGCAGCAAGTGCAAAGGCCATGTTGTGGAAAAAAGTTTGAAAGTCCAAGAAAACAAAAGGAGGCCATAGTGGCTGAAATAGAGTAGGCCAAGGGCAGGAGATAGGAGAGGGCTGGAGAGGTGGCAGGAACAGGCAGAAGACTCGGGGTCTCGATTTTATTCTATGTACCATGGGCAGGAAAGACAGGGATGAGACTCAATGGACGCCTTAAGATCACTGAAGCTGCCAGGTAGGAAATGGATTGCTGAGCATGGAGAGCAGGTGCAGAATACCAGTTAAGACCAGTTAGGAGGTTGCTGTAGCCCAGCTGAGATAGCAGTGTCCTAGGCAAAGATAATGACAGTGAAGCTACAGAGAGTGGACAAGTTGGATAAAGTTTAGAATCACAGGACTTGCTGACTGGAGAAGAGGGCAAAAGCAGAGTTAGCACAACACATGAGTTATGACCACCTTTAGCAGCTCAGCAGGGGTGGTGCCATTTACAGAACAGAGATGGCATGGACAGAGCCCATGGAGAAGGAGGAGGAAAAAGAGAGTTTGGCTTTGGGTTTTTTTTTAAGACAGGGTCTTTGGATGTGTCACCTAGGCTGGAGTGCATTGGTGCAATCATAGCTCTTTGCAGCCTCAAACTCCTGGGCTCAAGTGATCCTCCTGCCTCAGCCTGCCATGTAGCAGGACTACAGATCCTACAGATGCATATCACCATGCCTAGCTTTTTTTTTTTTTTTTTTTTTTTTTTTGTAGATAGGGAGTCTCACTGTGTTTTCCAGGCTGGCTTCAAACTCCTGGCCTCAAGTAATCCTCCCACCTCAGCCTCCCATAGCACTAGGATTACAGCCATCACCTACCACTCCAAGCCATGAGTTTGGCTTTGGATGTAACAAGGTTGAGGTGTTCATGAGTTGACAAGTGGAAAAAACAAGAAAGAAGTTGAGTGTTTAAGACTGCTGTTTCAAAGAGAAGTCTAGCCTCAAGACAAAAGTTCAGGACTCATTAGCTGAGAAATGGCACTGAAAATTATGTAAATGGATGAGCTCAGCTAGCAAACAAGTCCAGAGAGAGCAGCACTGGGCTATGCACCTGGCCTAATGCCACCCCGCTCCTCCCAATCCCTGTGTAATGCTGGAGAGGGTTCAGCCTCTGGTGAGTTTCACCAAACCCCCACATCTCTTTCTTCTGAGACCTTCTCTAAAATCCCCTCTTTTATACTTAGTGAAATGGGATTCTCTTTTTCCCATCCAGCTTAAGCAAAAACTTTTGACTATGAGAAGAATGAGGATGCATTTAGTGTCTGTTCTGCATGGCTAATTCCATCAAAGATTTCTCATTATTCAGGCCTGGCAGTCTCATTTTCTTCTTTTGCCTCTAAGAGCACAGTCGTAGCCATACTTACTGACATTTTCACTCTTCTAATACCAGCGATTTCCCCCATCTCGGTTCTCAGGAAGTTCTGTTCACAGAATTATCTCCTGAATCCTCATCTGGAGATAGAAATTGTTCTCTGTGGCCATTTCTTCCCCCTCTAATTCTTATCAAAAAACTCAGTGATCTCTGTTCATCAAATATTAAACTCAAGCTCAACAGATCATGATTCTGGCTTGTCTCTCTCTCCGGCCTGTGGGTTAACAGGTATGCAACCTTTGCAGAGGAGACACCAAATTCTCAGGAGGCCAGAGTTTCCAAAGGTAGTGGTCACTCTTGCTCTCTTTCTCCTGCTCAAAATTCAGCACTAGAGAGTGTTACACCATTGCACCTGCAGAGGAGTTCATCTGACGCTAGGGACTACAGAGGAGAGAGATGGACAAACTAACAGGCATTCAGAAAATGACTACCACAATGGGGAAGAAAATGAAAGTCAAACCAAATAAGCAATGGTCAAAAAAAAAAAAAAAACCTAGAGGGCAGCTGCAGTGGCTCACACGTGTAATCTCAGCGTTTTGTGAGGGCGAGGCAGGTGGATCACTTGAGATCAGGAGTTCGAGACCAGCCAGGGCAACATAGTGAAACCACATCTCTACTAAAAATACAAAAATTAGCCAGGTGTGGTGGCAGGTGCCTGTAATCCCAGCTACTTGGGAGGCTGAGGCAGGAGAATTGCTTGAACACAGGAGGCACAGGTTGTGGTGAGCAAAGATTGCACCACTGCACTCCAGCCTGGGCAAGAGTGAGACTTTGTCTCAAAAAAAAAAAAAAAAAACCTAGAGATGTCCATCCAGGCTGAACAGAATATTCCAGAGCAGACGCTGGGACACTATGGCCCATGGGCCAAATCTGACCTGCTTGCAGATGTGTTTGTCAATAAAGTTTTATTGAAACCCAGCCATGCACATTTGCTACATATTGTCTATGGCTGCTGGATTTGGCTGCTCTCATGCTATAAAGAAATACCTGAGACTGGGCAATATATAAAGAAAAGAGGTTTAATTGGCTCACAGTTTTGTAGGCTATACAGGGAGCATGACACTGACATCTGCTGAGCTTCTGTGGAGGCCTCAGGAAACTTACAATGATGGCAGAAGGTGAAGCGGGAGCAAGAGAGTAAGGAGGGAGGTGCTACACACTCGTAAACAACCTGATCTTGCAAGAACTCACTCACTATTGCAAGGACAGGACCAAAAGGATGATGCTAAATCATTCATGAGAAATCCACCCCCATGATCCAATCTCTTCCCATCAGGCCCCACCTCTAACACCGGGGACAGCTTTTATCTTGGCTTTTTCACTGGCAGCCCCTTCCTCAAGGACTTAACTTGTGCAAGCTGACTCTTAGCACATCGAAGAATGCAATTAACTGATAAGATACTGCGGGGCGAGCAATATCCGCAGTTCCCAGGAATTTGTCCGATTGATAATGTCTAAAGCCCCACGTCTATCACTTTGTAATAGTCTTAAAGTCCTTAGACCTAGAACTGTTTACTCTCCTGTAACAATTTATCCTTTTAACTTTTTTGCCTACTTTACTTCTGTAAAATTCTTTTAACTAGACCCGTTTCCCCTTTCTAAACTGAAGTATAAAAGAAAATCTAGCCCCTTCTTCGGGGCCAAGAGAACTTTAAGAGTTAGCCATTTCTTGGCCACCAGCTAAATAAGCAGACTCTTAATTCATGTGAAAGTGTGGCATTTTCTCTAACTCATTCAAGTACAACACTTGGAGGCCCCAGCGAGAAACGCCATCAGGCGAGACCCGGGCTCCCTCTGGGCTCACGGCCGGCTTGTAGGGGGGTGCCACCTAAAAAAAAATTTTCAGGTCCTCGAAAGGTGACCGTCTTCCAGAGGAGAGCTTATCGACAACCGTGTGGGTGCCCATAAAAATTCCACCTCTGAGTCCTCGACTTCTGACCCTGAGGTCACGTAGGTCAGATTTGACTTCAGTTCTAGTAAGAGGGAAGCGGCCCTGATGAGGGTGTCCCTCTTTCCACTCTACCTGTTTCTCTAGGACGCTAGAAGGTAGAGCCCTGGTTTTCTGTTAGGCACCTCTGTGTTTCTTTCTAGGAGGGAAGTGGCCCTGACAGGGGCCCTCCTTTGACTCAGTTCACATCCCAGGATGCTGGAGGACTGAGTCCTGGTTTCTGGCAGACCGGTCACTCTCTGTCTCTCTTTTTCTATCTCTCATCTTTCTCTTATTCAAGTTTCTTGAAGAATCTCCAAGAAAGAAAAAAAAAACTGTTATATACTCTGTGTGAATAATGAATGAATGAGGGATGACAAGGGCTTGCGCTTGTCCTGCAGTTTGTAGCTCCACCGCGAAAGCTACGGAGTTCAAGTGGGCCCTCACCTGCGGTTCTGTGGCGACCTCATAAGGCTTAAGGCAGCATCAGGCATAGCTTGATCTGAGCCGGAAGTTTATACCGGCCTGCCAATGCTAAGAGGAGCCCAAGTCCCCTCAGGGGGAGCGGCCAGGCAGGCACCTGACTGATCCCATCACAGGAAACCCGCCCCTTGTCTGTCTAAAAAAAAAAAAAAACAAAGAAAGAAATTGTCATAACTGTTTACATGCCCTAAAGTCAATTGTTTGTTTTATATTGATTGTTCTGTTCAGTGTCTATTGTCTTGTTAGTAGTTGTCAAAGTTTTGCATGTCAAGACGTTGATATTGCCCAAGACGTCTAAGTAAAAACTTCTTCTAAGTCCTTAGTGCTGATTTTTTGTCACAGGAGGTTAAATTTCTCATCAATCTTTTAGGCTGGCCACCACAGTCTTGTCTTTTCTGCCAGAAGCAAGTCAAGTGTTGTTACAAGAGCAAGTGTGAAAAACATTTGCCTGATTAAGATTTCTAGCACCATGAAAGTTGTAAGTATTTAGATCGTCATACTCCACGTCCAAGTGATTAGACCTCCTCTAAGTTAAACCAGTAGTGAGTTCAAAACAGCCACCCTGCAGATTTCCTTGCTCACCTCTCTTGTCATTCTGTAACTTTTCCAGTGCCCTTAAGTAGAACACTGTGTAAAGAAATGTACGCCCGTACTGCTTTACTTCATTTAGATTCTTACTCTGTTCCTCTGTGGCTACTGTCCAATCTTAAAAATGATCCGAGTAGTCCTTTTCCGCCTTGTCCCTGCCCCCTATCCCGCACATCTCGTTTTACGGTGCGACAGCAAGTTTACCGTCTCCAGGACTTGGCTCTGCTCTTACTCTTTAAACCCTTAAAAGTAAAAGCTAAGTTTAAGCTATTTGCGTTTAAGTCATAAAGACACCAAAAGTATTTAAAGTACAGATCTAGAAGAAGAAGAAGAATGCCTAGATCAAACTGACCCAGAAGATCTCAGGCTGGCTCTAGTCCTCCTCCCTCAATCTTAAAGCTACAGCAATGTAGCAAGTAGTATTAGCTGTTGTAAGTTTTTCTGCTCTTTCTAGTCATATTGATTCTGTTCTTTCACTACGCCAGTCCCCCAAGAAATAAGTTTCTCTGTCCATGCTAAGTTTAATATCTATGCTCATATCTTATTAAATTGCCTTCAAAAAAATAAAATAAAATAAGAAACACTTCCTCCCAGCCTTGTAAAGTTAAAGCCCTCTCCAATGTATGCTGCAGAATTTTTCTCTCAGTTCAGAGGATTATAAAGTCCGCCTTAAAAAAGGCAAGATCCAGACACTGTGCAAAATAAAATGGCCAAAGTTTAAAGTCAAGTGACCCCTGAAGGGTCATTGAACCTCACAATTGTTCAAGCTGTGTGGCAGGTTGTTACAGAAACTCCTAGCCACCCTGATCAGTTTCCCTACATTAGCTACGTTTAGTCAGGATCCACTCTCCATGGCTCCATTCATGCGCCATTCATGATTCTACCTCCAAGGTCCTCCTAAGCCAGACCGCGTTTTCGCCTCGACCCTCAGCCGGTTCAGCTCCCCTGTACTGCCTCCCTCTGAAGAAGAGGGGGTCTCCCTCACCCAGTCCCACCGCCTTACAACCAGCCTTCTCCCTTAAAGTTATACCATGTCTCCTCGACGACGTCCCCTGTAGGCTCGCCACCCATTGCCTCTCAATCATGACCGTGGTAGGAAGAAGTAGCCCCTCTACTACCACTGAGAGAGGCACAAGTCCCTCCAAGTGACGAGCGCTCAGCACCCTTCTTAGTTTGTGTCCCTTTTTCTACTTCTGACTTATATAATTAGAAAACCCATAATCCTCCCTTCTCTGAAAAGCCCCAGGCTTTGACCTCTCTGACAGAGTCTGTACTCCGGACCCACCCGCCCACCTAAGATGATTGCCAACAGCTGCTTTTAACCCTTTTCACCTCTGAAAAGAAGGAACGTATCCAAAAAGAAGCCAAAAACTACTTCCTCACATCAGCCAATGGACCGGAAGAAGAAGCTAGAGACCTCCTTGAGGATGTCTTTCCCTCTACCCGGCCTAACCAGGACTCACATTCCTCAAGTAGAAAGAGAGCTTTAGACGATTTTCACCGGTATCTCCTGTCAGAAACCCATTGAAAGAGCCTCTCAGAAACCCATAAACTTGTCTAAGACGACCGACGTTGTCCAAAGGCCCGATAAGTCACCAAAACGTTTTTAGAGCGCCTCCAGGAGGCTTATCGGATTTACACCCCTTTTGACCCGGCAGCTCCCGAAAATAGCCTTGCTCTTAATTTAGCATTTGTGGCTCAGGCAGCCTAAGATATTAAAAAGAACCTCCAAAAACTAAAAAGATTTTCTAGAATAAATATCAGTCAGCTTTTAGAAATAGCCCAAAAAGTTTTTGATAATCAAAAGCTTAAAAAACAAAAACAAGCAACACAGGCAGCTGAAAAGGCCGCTGTAAAGCATTCAAAAGACAGACAAAAATTTTAGTGGCAGCTATCCAAGAAGTATGGAATGAAATAGCCCATTAATTTAGCATTAACTGAAGCCCCTGCTTTAGCCCTCCCTAATATCTCCATAAAAGCCAAGGAGTTGCTAAAGTCGTGCTCACTCAGACTCTAAGACCCTAAAGCCGCCCAGTGGCCTATTTGTCTAAGAGGCGAGATCCTGTGGCCTCTAGATGACCAAGTTGTCTGTGAGCCGTAGCGGCTACAGCAAGCCTGGCCCAAGAAGAAGATAAGTTAACTCTAAGCCAAAATTTAACCCTTACAGCTCCTCATTCCGTAAAGACCTTACTACAAAATGCTTCTGGCAAATAGATGTCAAATGCTCGCATCTTGCAGTATCGAAGTTTACTGTTAGATCAGCCTCATTTGACTTTCTCTTCCACAAAGTGTTTCAATCCAGCTACACTACTTCCTGACTCAGATTCCACTATTCCTGCTCATGACTGTCAAGAACTGTTAGAAACTATCGAAACTGGCCTATCTTATCTTCAAGCTGTGCCCCTAGAAAAGGCAGATGCTGCCATGTTCACAGACAGTAGCAGCTTCCTCAAGCAGGAAATATGAAGAGCCAGTGCAGCTGTTACCACGGAGACACATGGGTTATAAGCTCAAGGTTTACCAGCAAACACCTCAGCACAAAAGGCTGAATTGATCGCCCTCACTCAGGCTCTCCAATAAAGTAAGAATAAACGTATTAACATTTACACTGACAGCAAGTACGCCTTTGCTACTGTGCATGTACATAAAGCCATCTACCAGGAAAGCAGGCTACTCACCTCAGCAGGTAGCTGTGATCCACCGCAAAGGACATCAAAAAGAAAACACGGCCGTTGCCCATAGTAATCAGAAAGCTGATTCAGCAGCTCAGGTCGCAGCGAGACTTTCAGTCACGCCTCTAAACTTGCTGCCCACAGTCTCCTTTCCACAGCCAGATCTGCCTGACAATCCCGTATACTCAACAACAACAACAACAACAACAACAACAACAACAACAACAACAACAACGGGCTTCGGATCTGAGAGCCAATAAAAATCAGGAAAGTTAGTAGATTCTTCCTGACTCTAGAATCTTCATACCCTGAACTCTTAAAGAAACTTTAATCAGTTACGTACAGTCTACCACCCATTTAAGAAGAGCAAAGCTACCTCAGCTCCTCCAGAGCCATTTTAAGATCCCCCATCTTCAAAGCCTAACAAATTAAGGAGCTCTCCAGTGCACAACCTGCGCCCAAGTAAATGCCAAACAAAGTCCTAAACCCAGTCCAGGCCACTGTCTCTGAAAAAAGTCGCCAAGAAAAAAGTAAGAAATTGACTTTACGGAAGTCAAACCACACCAGGCTAAGTACACATACCTTCTAGTACTAGTAGACACCCTCTCCAGATAGACTAAGGCATTTGCTACCGAAAATGAAACCACCAACATAGTAGTTAAGTTTTTACTCAATGAAATCATCCCTCAATATAGGCTGCCTGCTGCCATAAAGTCTGATAATAGAGCAGCCTTCACCTCGCCTATAGCTCAGTCAGTCAGTAAGGCGTTAAACATTTAATAGAAGCTTCATTGTGCCTATCAACCCCAGAGCTCCAGGCAAGTAGAACGCATGAACCACACCCTAAAAAACACTCTTACAAAATTAATCTTAAAAAATCAGTGTAAATTAAGTAAATCTCCTTCCTTTAGCCCTACTTAAAGTAAGGTGCACCCCTTACCAGGCTAATTTCTCACCTTTTGAAATCATGTATAATAAGGCACCGCCTATCTTGCCTAAGCTAATAGATGCCAAATTAGCAGAAATATCACCAACTAATTGATTACAGTACCTAAAGTCTCTCCAACAGGTACAAGATATTCTCCTGACACTTGTTCCAGGAGCCCATCCCAATCCAATTCCTGACCAAAGTCCTGCCATTCGTTCCAGCCAGGAGACCTAGTGTTTGTTAAAAAGTTCCAAAAAGAAAGACTCACTCCTGCTTAGAAAAGACCTCACACCGGCATCCTCACGATGCCAAGTGCTCTGAAAGTAGACGGCATTCCTGCTTACATTCATCACTCCCGCATCAAAAAGGCCAAAAGAGCCCAGCTAAAAACATAAGTCGCCAGGTCTAAGTCAGTCCCCTTAAAACTGCACCTAAGTTAGGTGAAGCCATTAGATTCATTCTTTTTATCTACCCCACTTATTTGTTTTTGCCCGTTACATCCTCTGTGCCTTCCTACTCCTTTCTCCTCACCTCTTTCACAACAGGACGTGTATTTGCAAACACCACTTAGAAGGCCAGTACCTCCAAGGAAGTCTCCTTTGCAGTTGACTTATTTGTACTGTTCCCAAAGCCAGCCCATACCCATGAAAAGCAACACAATCTGCCAGTTCCAGGAGCAGGAAGTGTCGACCTTTCAGCAAGATTCAGACACTCCAACAGCCAAACTAAGTGTAGAAGCTCCAAAAGTGCAGAAAAAAGACTCCAAAATATTGACTTTTACCTCTGTCCTGGAAATCACCCTGATGCTAGCTGTCAAGATACTTATCAGTTTTTCTGCCCTGATTAGACATGTGTAACTTTAGCCACCTACTCTAAAAGATCAACCAGATCTTCAACTCTTTCCATAAGTCATGCTTCTCATCCTAAATTATATACTAGAAAAAATTGTAATCCTCTTACTATAACTGGCCATGACCTTAATTTAACTCAATAGTATCATGGCATGTCATGAAGATTAAGATTTTATATCCCAGGATTTAATGTTAAGTCTATGTTCACCATCCAAAAAAAACCCTAGTCTCATAAAGCCCACCCAAGCCAATCAGGCCTTTAACTGATCTAAGTAACCCTATGTTCCAGAAACACCCTGACAAAGTTGATTTAACTCTTCCTCCACCATTCTTAGTCATAAAAGATACACTCCAGAATGTGCAAGAAAATCTAGATAAGCGCCAACAAGAACAAGAAAATAACATCCCCCAGTATCAAAACATGTTCAACTAGAACCCAGAGCTAACTATTCTAATTACTAAGTTAGACAGACCCCCTCCCCGTCCTACTATTAAGTTTTAATTTTTGGACCTTGTATATTAAATTAGTTTCTTAATTTTGTAAAACAACGCATAGCTTCTGTCAAACTTATGTATCTTAAGACTCAATATAACCCCCTTGTTATAACTGAAAAATCAACGATTTGATTCCCCAAAAACACAAGTGAGGAATGTAATGCCCAACCTTATTTTTACTAACCCTGTTCTTAGACTCTCCCTTTCTTTGAATCACCTAGCATTGTTTCCATCTGAATTGACTCTCCCTTAGCTAAGAGAGCCAGAGAGACTCCATCTTGGCTCTTTCACTGGCAGCCCCTTCCTCAAGGACTTAACTTGTGCAAGCTGACTCCCAGCACATCGAAGAATGCAATTAACTGATAAGATACTGTGGCGAGCAATATCCGCAGTTCCCAGGAATTCGTCCAATTGATAGCGCCCAAAGCCCCGCTTTTATCACCTCATAATAGTCTTAAAGCCCCTAGAACTAGAATTCTTTACTTTCCTGCAACAATTTATCCTTTTAACTTTTTTGCCTACTTCTGTAAAATTGTTTTAACTAGACCCCCCTCCCCTTTCTAAACCAAAGTATAAAAGAAAATCTATCCCCTTCTTCGAGGCCGAGAGAACTTAAAACGTTAGCCATTTCTTAGCCGTCGGCTAAATGAACAGACAATTTGTCTCAAAGTGTGGCATTTTCTCTAACTCGTTCAAGTACAACACATCCAGCAGGCATGCAATCCACTCTAAAATGCCATCCTGAGGTAGTGAAGATGATGTTGCTGGAAATATCCTGAAATGGCATGTGGATGAGTACCCCCAGAGGCATACATGTTGAGCTAAGTACTTTGCTGATGAAGGGTACAAGGTGAAGGGGTTTTGAAAGGCAGAGTGAGGTTCCCCAGAAGGCTGTTGCTACAGAAAGCCAGGAGGAGAAATTACATGGCCAGACAGAGTGGCATGACCATTGGATAAGAGCTTTTTGTTTGTTGGTTTTTGAGATGGAGATTTAATCTTGTTGCCCAGGCTGGAGTGCAATAGCACGATCTCAGCTCACCGCAACTTACATCTCCCAGGTTGAAGCGATTCTCCTGCCTCAGCCTCCTTAGTAGCTGGGAACACAGGCATGTGCCACCACGCCCGGCTAATTGTGTATTTTTGGTAAAGATGGGGTTTCTCCATGTTGGTCAGGCTGGTCTTGAACTCCCGACCTCAGGTGATCCACCCGCCTTGGCCTCCCAAATTGCTGGGATTACAGGCGTGAGTCACCGTGCCCAGCCTGGATGAGGGTCTTTAGCAAAGATGGAAGTTTTGGTACCTTGCAGTTTAATCTCTTCATTTATGTCCTCCTGAAATCTTCAGGAATAGCACTATTTTGTCAATACTTCTGGGGTCGTACTTAGGGGGACTTAAAGGAGATGTGATGTGGCAGCCTTTGGCTCAAGGGAGTATCATCGTAGCTCAAAGAGATCTGGGTACATGCCAGTTGAACCAACTCTTCTGAGGATGGGATAGATCCTGGGAGGCCACTCTGATCCTGCCAATCTTGAGGCCAGATGAGTCTTTGAAGAACATGGTTTGGCTTAATACCAGCACTTAGTCTAATACCCACCATGAATCTTGCTGAAGTGAAGCTATACAAATACCTTTTCAAAAGATTTTTCTTTTCATTCCAGATCCTTCTTAGAAATTCCTAAGGCTCAATACTGTGTGGAAGATTCTGAGAAAGAAAATAGTTTCCGATCTTTGGGATTCCCGAGATGGTCCAATCTGCAAAAGTTCATTGCCATTTCCATCAAGGACACTGAGAACAGGAGTCTTATCTGGATTGGATCCTGGGAAATGAGAAGCTTCAGCAGGTGGGAAATGCACCCTCCACAGGCTCACACCCTTGTGGGTTGTTTCAGTTACGTATTGCACCTAAAATTAGAAACTTTAAACCACCACAAGCCATTATTGCTCAGGACCCTGTGAGTTGCATGGGGACTTCCTGGCTGGTTTAACCTGGGCTCATTTGTGTGGCTACCTGCAGCTGGAGGGCCAGCTGGGCGGAGCATCCAGGACGGCCTCATGCATGTGCCTGTCAGTTGGTGCTGGTTGTCAGCCGGGGAACCTTGTTTTCCTCCATGTGGCCCCTTGCCCTCCAGAACCCCTCTCCAAATGTCCCTTTAAGCAGGATAGCCAAGGTTTGCTTGGTGCCAGCATCCAAGAGGGCAAAAATATAGAAACTACGAGAGGGCTCTCAAGGCCTAAGATTATTTGCACCCCAGAAATCTGAGGTCTCAGTTAATTCAGAAAGTTCGTTTTGCCAAGGTTGAGGACGCATGCCTGTGACACAGCCTCGGGAGGTCCTGACAATATGTGCTTAAGGTGGTAGGGACACAGCTTGGTTTGATACATTTTAGAGAGACATGAAACATCAATCAATATGTGTAAGATATACATTGGTTCAGTCTGGAAAGGCGGGACAACTCCAGGTGAAGGTGAAGGTGAGACAAAGGGAAGGGGTTTCCAGCTCATAGGTAGTTAAGAGACAAATGGTTGCATTCTTTTGAGTTCTTGATTAGCCTCTCCAAATGAGGCAATCACATATACGTTTATCTCAGTGAGCAAAGGGGTGACTGAATAGAATGGGAGGCAGGTTTCCCCTAAGCAGTTCCCAGCTTGACTTTTCTCTTTAGCTTAGTAACTTTTTTTTGGGAGGGGGGACAGAGTCTCGCTCTGTTGCCCAGGCTGGAGTGCAGTGGTACGATCTCGGCTCACTGCAATCTCCAACTCCAGGGTTCAAACAATTTCCCTGCCTCAGCCTCCCAAGTAGCTGGGATTACAGGCGCCTGCCACCACGCCTGGCTAATTTTCATATTTTTTAGTAGAGACGGGGTTTTGTCATGTTGGCCAGGCTGGTCTTGAACTCCTGACCTCAGGTGATCTGCCCGCCTCAGCTTCCCAAAGTGCTGGGATTGCAGACGTGAGCCACCGAGCCCAGCCTAGCTTACTGATCTTGAGGCCCCAAGGTTTATTTTCCTTTCACGGCTAGAAGTTGTTCACCATCACTTTGGCAGCATTCCACTGGCCAAAGCAAGTCATAGGCAGCCCAGATTCTTGTAGAGGAGTATAAACTCTACCTCTTAAAGGAAAGATTGGTTCAATTATACTGCACGAGCATTTGCAGAAAGTTGTACCCATCTTTGGAAACTACCACACACACACACACACACAGCTTTACATGCAACCCTCCCTTGAGGTGCATCTACTTCCAGGCAGAACCAAAACTTGACAGTACTCGACAGAAGAAAATTAGTGTCCTAAATGCCAGTTCTCTTCTTACTCAACTTCAGCCTCATTATAAGCAGATTCTAACAGTTTATGTGTCTTGAGAAACATTTTAATTAATCTTTGGAATTTAAGAATTTCAATTCATAGCAGTAGCCTGTGCATAGGAAATACGCATATTGTAAGTTTTTCCTTTCTGATAAATCATGCTGAGGGAACTACAATGTAACTTTTTTTTTTTTTTTTTTTTGAGGAGTCTCACTCTGTTGCCCAGGCTGGAGGGCAGTGGCATGATCTCAGCTCACAGAAACCTCCGCCTCCCTGGTTCAAGCAATTCTCCTGCCTCAGCCTCCTGAGTAGATGGGATTACAGGTGCACAAGACGTGGTTTCACCATGTTGGTCAGGTTGGTCTCGAACTCCTGACCTCTGATCTGCCCACCTTAACCTCCCAAAGTGCAGGGATTATAGGCGTGAGCCACCGGCTCACATATACTGTGACAGTATATTGAAAGTTTCTCTTTTTTTCAAATAATTAACAGGTTTAACAGAATGTATCTCCTGATCTATTCCTTTCACTGCAGACATCTATTGCCTTTTCAGCCTAGCAGCCCTCTCCTCTATAGAGACTCACACTTCCTACTCCAGTCATGTGGCTCTCATGGGGGCTGCCATGTTCTCAAATGACTCCACCCCTCTGTCCTCAGTTGATTGGTTCAGGGATGAGCATCTGACCTAAATTGGCCAATCAGAATTCTTTCCTTGAATATTTTTCGAAACTGAAACTAGACCAAGTTAATCATTCTCTGTGATGACAGGAATTGTGTGTAGTGAGAAATACAGGAGCTTTTGTGGCCACGTTTCCCGCCTTATGGAGAAAAGGCTTGAGTAAGAAGACATTAAGCCAGTATGCAGACAAAGCTAGAGACAGAGATAGAGAGAGAGATCTTGTGGTAAGCCCCTTGGTTTTCATCATTCTAGTACATGCTTGCTACTGCATACAACCAAGACTTTCACCTGAGGGCTTTCTCAAAGTCAGGCATAGAGTATGTCAGAAAAGCCACAGAAGCCAGGCGCAGGGGCTCACTCCTGTAATCCCAACAATGGGAGGCTGAGGCAGGTGGATCAAGAGGTCTGGAGTTCGAGACCAGCCTGACCAACATGGCAAAACCCCGTCTCTACAAAAAATAAAAAAAATTAGTGAGGCATGGTGGCAGGCACCTGTAATCCCAGCTACTCAGGAATACGAGGCAAGAGAATCGTTTGAACCTGGGAGGCAGATGTTGCAGTGAGCCGAGATCATGCCATTGCAGTCCAGCCTGGGTGACAGAGCAAGACTATGTCTCAAAAAAAAAGAAAGAAAGAAGAAGAAGAAAGCAAAGCCAGAGAGTTGATGCCCAGGGACCAGTCCACAGCCAGTGACGGATGGGAGCCAGGCTCTAAATGTTTCAATATCTTTGCCCCCTGGATGGAACAACTTTGAAATGTATTCCACATCACCTCCCAGAGGTCCCCAGTGGGGTCAAATCTTAGTTGCCTGGAGTGGTAAGCTGCTCATTGAAGCCCCCTGTGTGGCCTCCTGCCTTTCCATGAATCAATTCCTCACTCCCCTATTGGTGATCCCTGGAATCATCTCCTAAATAATCCACTTGCAATCCTGTCCCTCTTTCAGGATCTGCTTGGGGTTGGGGTTGGGGAATGCAGAGAAAAACATGATCCCTTTTCCACTCCAGACTAGTAAGACGAGTTTCTGTCACTGACAACCAAGAGTTCTGACTATTACCTCCTTCTGAGATAATTCCTAAAAGGTATTTGGGAATTTCCCCACCTCCACCCTACTGCATATGTCATTAATATGTAGATTTCTTAACAAAGTTTAATGGTATTCTTTGATCAACCTCAAATTTCACAAAACACACTGCACTTTCATAAGGGCTCCCCATGACTGACAGATCAGCCGTTCAAAAGAAGGGAAGTGTCAGAGATGGCTCTCCTAGACTCGCGTATTTTTCAGTAGAATCTGGGTCAGGATGTTGTGGTCGGGAGATGCTTCTGGAGCTCTGGGACCCACAAGCCTGCGTGTCATGGTGGAGTATTAGGACAACTTGAAAACATAGTGGCAGGAGGAGGCTTCCTCTCTCCCCTTCAGTTCATCCTCCACCACACCCAATGTGCTCAATAGATACTGGTTAAATGAATAATGGGGCCGGGCATGGTGGCTCACGCCTGTAATCCCAGCACTTTGGGAGGCTGAGGCAGGTGGATCACCTGAGGTCAGGAGTTCAAGACCAGCCTGGCCATAGAGGCAGAAGAAGCACTTGAACCTGGGAGGCAGAGTTTACAGCACGCTGAGATGGCACCACTGCACTCCAGCCTGGGTGACAGAGCAAGACTCAAAAAGAAAAAAAAAAATGGATTTATTCCTTCCAAACTGCAACTCACCAAAAGAAGACCAATACGTATCACAATGTTGTGGCCATAATCACCACAGTGACAATAATAAATATAATCAACTCTCGAGCCAGCCACCTCCACTAAACCTAGTGGATCACATCTAGTGTTTACTTTGGGGATATTTTAGTGGTCATGGTAGATTGTCGCCTGACTGCTGGCTTTTTCTACCATGTTTCAGGAATATAGAGATGTGTACAGATGGCCCCTAAAATTAATTAGTATGCAATTCTCAGAGCCAAACTGTACCCCAAAAGCTACTGGAATGAAAAAAAAAAGTTTTAATTCTCAAAGAGACAAACTAGATAGTAGAAGCATTTATGTTCCCTTGGAGAATCTTCCCACCAAGGACTCAAAGTTGTCTCCAGACCAGGGAATGCCTGGGGCCTTGGACTTTCCCAATTCTGGTATCACCTCCCATTCTCCTTTAGGTCCAGTTTTCTCAGAGGGTCATGCATTGCTCATTGCCACCAAGGGTATCCAAGGACACAAACTGAAGATAATAGTGCCTTATTGTCTCTCAGTCATCTTTCTCTCCCACATGCTGGAAGGAGAGCCGAGTCCAATTTATCCAATTACAAAATAGCAACATTGGCATCATGAGATCAGCTAATAAAACTTTCGAGGCAATCTAGCTTCCTACCGAAAGTAACCAACATCTGTGGAGCACTTACCATGACTAAGGGTCAACATAAGTGGTTTGCATGCTGCATGCATCAGGATGGACTAGGTTATGCTGCAGTAACAAATTAACCCCAGAGTCTCAGCAGCTTAGCAATCAAGGTTGATTTCTTACATTCCATGTCCACAATGGGTTGGCTGGGTATGGTGTGCTCCATATGACCACTCAAAGACCTAGAATGATGGAAATTCTACCATCTTAATGTAAGGATTCTCCCATAGTTACTGCACCAGGAGATGAAAGAATGAGATGGTTATTCCCAAGCCCTCAAAAGCTGTAGAGTAGAGGTGATATCAGTGACCTCCACTTATAGAGCATTGGACCCTGGCATGGATCCATCTAACTACAGGGGGCCTGGGGAATACGGGGAGCAGATGGAAATCCCATGAGCAGTAACCATTCCTGCCAGCATGCATTATTTCATCTGAACCTCACAACCCTATGGAATAGAGAACAGAGGCTTGGAGAGTTATGGGACCTGCCCCAAGGCATCATAGATAATGAGTTGCAGAGCTGAGATATGACCCTCGGCCTGGCAGGATTCAAACCACTATGCTGCATACTCATCACAAAATTCTATGAAATTCCTCATACAGCAAAACACCACACCAAGTAAAAAGAAAGCCAAGTTGTGCAAATACAAAATAGAACTCACCTGACACTTCACCTCCTCCCCAACCCCAACCCCACCGAAAGAATCAACCTACGCAAATAACTGGAATGAAATTCTCAGGCAATTTCAGCAGGGGAAATGGGGTTATCTCATCTGGGTCTCATCCGACCTCGTCAAGACAAGACCTTCCCTACACTTCACCTGAACACCTGGACCACCGTCATGTCTTGCCACTTCTTGTTACTGGAAATCCAATGATGATGTCTTTATACAATTTATAGGTCTTTCTATAAGTGCCAAGATAAATGTCATCTCTGTACCTGCATATCATTCAGAGGTAGGCAAGCTTCTATGTAAAGTACTAGATAGTAAATATTATAAACTTTGCAGGACTCATCTGATCTCCATCCTATATATTTTTTTGTTTTTGTTTTTGTTTCACAATTTTTTTTTCTTTTTAGATAGGGTCTAAAAAGAAAATAAAACTTATCCATGTTGTGATATGGATGAACGCTGAAAATATGCTCAGTGAAAGAAGCAGACATGAAAGGTCATATATTGTAGAATTCCATTTATATGCAATGTTCAGACTAAGCCAATCGACAGAGATAAAAGTAGACGAGAGGTTTCCAAGGGCTGCAGGAGGGGGTATGCAGAGTGAC
Source organism: Pan paniscus (assembly GCF_029289425.2). Lineage (NCBI taxonomy): Eukaryota > Metazoa > Chordata > Mammalia > Primates > Hominidae > Pan > Pan paniscus. The sequence goes on from NC_073256.2 coordinate 22,961,105, forward strand.
TGCTGAATGGATATGAGGCTTCCAACTGAGGTGTTGAAAAAGCCCTGAAACTAGGTAGTGGTGATAATTGCACAACATGATAAATGTACAAAATGTCCCTGAATTGTACACTTTCAGATGCACAAAATGATAAATGTTGCATATATTATACCACAATTTTATTCATTTATTTTAGAGATAGAGTCTCACTCCATCACCCAGACTGCAGTGCAATGGCACAATCATAGCTCACTGCTGCCTTTACCGCCTGGGCTCAAGCAATCCTCCCACCTAGTCTTCCAAGTAGCTGGGACTACAGGTGAACCCTACCACACCCAGCTTTTTTAATTCTTTTATAGAGTTGCATTCTCGCTTTATTGCCCAGACAGGCCCAAACTCCTGGCTTCAAGTGATTCTCTCATCTCAGCCTCCCAAAGTGCTGGGATAACAGGTGTAAGCCATCAGGCCAGGCAATTTTTAATTCTTATGCAAAATTTTCAACTAATTCCTAGGATTAAAAAAAATGTCGATCAACATGCGGATTAGAGGAAAAAAATAATTTTAAACAAGAGAAAAAGTTAAATGAGATGATGTATATGTATACAGTGCCTGGCCTCATGATCACCGAGTCCACTGCAGCTTTTAATTTTTTTTTTCCATACAGGGTCTCACTCTGTCACCCAGGCTGAGTACAGTGGCATAATCATGGCTTACTGCAGCCTCAACCTCCTGGGCACAAGTAATCCTCCCACCTCAGCCTCTCAAGTAGCTGGGACTACAGATGCACACAAACACACCTAGCTATTTTTGTTGTTGTCATTGTATTTTTTGGTAGTGTCAGGGTCTCACCATGTTGCCCAGGCTGGCATCTTGAACTCCTGGGCTCAAGCGATCCTCCCACCTCAGCTTCCCAAAGTGCTGGGATTACAGGTGTGAGCCACCATGCCCATCCTGTTGTAGCTATTTTAATAGTGCTGGTGAGCAATAATTTGCTCTCCCTCTAAAAACAGAACATACTAAGCCAAGGAAAGCACCAATCTAGTTTGTTCTCCCCAGATCTTCAAAATGTTGGAATTAGTATAAGAGTCCAAAATATTTCATGTGGTATATTTATTTATTTATTTATTTATTTATTTATTTTGGAGATGCAGTCTCGTTCCCTCGTCCAGGTTGGAATGCAGTGGCACAATCTCTGCTCACTGCAACCTCCGCCTCCCGGGTTCAAGCAATTCTCCTGCCTCAGCCTCCCAAGTAGCTGGGATTACAGACATGAACCACCACGCCTGGCTAATTTTTGCATTTTTAGTAGAGATGGGATTTCTCCATGTTGGCCACTCTGGTCTTGAACTCCTGATCTCAAATGATCTACCCGCCTTGACCTCCCAAAGTGCTGGGATTACAGGTGTAAGCCACCATGCCCGGCCAATTTGATTTTTTATTGTTGTAAAATACATACAAAATCTATTATTTTAGCCATTTTCAAAGGAAAAATTCAGTGGTGTCAAGTGCATCCACCACACTCTACAGCCATATCCCCCATCCATCCCCAGAATGCTTTCATACTGTCCTGCAAATATGCAGCACCTTGCTACACTCCAGGTTGTTGTCCCACAACAGAGCTGGGTTGAATTATTAATGTGGACTTTGTTCAACAACGGACTAAAGAGGGAGAAACCCAAGAACTCTGTGAGGAGTGCATGACAGGTGCTCGTGGGATGACATGGCTCGGTGCCCTCCAGCTGCTGCTGCCACCACCTGTCCTGCTGGGCGGCCACCCCCTCCCAGGGAAGAAGAGCACTCACAACTGCTGCCGATCTCCTTCCAGGGCTTCCGCTGGGACTACGATCAGGATGTGGACACCCCCAACAGGGATCGTCTGGCCGGGGAGGGCGTCAAGGCCAAGTACCTCATGCCGCCCCTTGTCACAATGACCTCCCCGTCCCACTTCACTGCCATGCCAGGTAAGCGTCACTCTGCCCATTTCACCCGATGCCCATCAAAGCCCCAGCGTCCGTCATTCCCTGTGATAAGAAGCAAAAACTCGGTCAGCTTTAGGGAGGCTGGGGCGGCTCCGGGGTCTCACTCTGTTGCCCAGGCTGTAGCTCAGTGGCATAATCACAGCTCAGTGGAGCCTCAAACTCCTGGTCTCAAGCAGTCCTCCCTAGCTCAGGCTCCCCAGTAGCTGGGGATACAGAGAAGCTACTATGCCTAATTTTCTCATTTTCTTAGAAATTGGGGCAGGGGGTGTCTCACTATGTTGCCTGGGCTAGTTTTGAACTCCTGGCCTCAAGTGATCATCCCGCCTCAGCCTCCCAAAGTGCTGAGATTGGAGACATGAGCTACCGTGCCTGGCCTGATCTTTTTTAAAAAAGTAAATAAGGCCGAGCATGGTGACTCACCCCTGTAATCCCAGCACTTTGGGTGGCTGAGGCGGGTGGATCACCTGAGGTCAGGAGTTCAAGACCAGCTTGGCCAACATGGTAAAACGTCGCCTATCCTAAAAATACAAAAATAAGCTGGGCGTGGTGGCAGATGCTTATAACGACAGCTACTCGGGAGTCTGATATAGGAGAATCACTTGAACCCAAAAGGTGGAAGTTGAAGTGAGCCGAGATCATGCCATTGCACTCCAGTTTGGGCTACAGAGCAAGATTTTGTCTCAAAAAAAGAAAAAGTAATAAAAATAAAAATGTAAATAACTAAAATCACTTTTAAATAATTGTATAAAAATAATAAAACATTGACATTTACAGAGCTCAGTTAGATGAGGTGACTCATACCCTCCAATGGTGTCCTGGTTCTCTTACATAAGAATTGAAATGTCGTTCTGTAGCCCAAAAGATCCCACACAGCCTGGCCCCTGGCCCATCTTCTGTCAGCCTCTCTCATCTCTCTCCCTCTCCTTCACTTCCTTCCGGATCACAAAGGCCTTTTGCCTGTGCCTTCTGCCCTGCTCCCTCCAGCCCCAGGGCCTTGGCCTGTGCTAGTCCAGTCCCTCCAGCTCACCAGGAGCATGCAGTCCAGTCGGGGAGACAGACACCAGACACCCAAACTGGCACATACATCCCGTGACAACTCAGGAGGCATCAAGGAGGAAAACAAGTTTTTCAGGCACAGACTACAGGGGTAAACTGCCTTCAAACTAGAGAGGGAGAAAGGGGGTCTCTGAGCATGGGGCAGTTGAGCTGAAAAAGATCTCAGGGGACCAGAGCAAGGAAAAGTGTTCCAGGCAGAGGGAAGAGCATGTGTGAGGTCTCTGAGACAAAGACCTGGTCGTTTCAGAATCCCAGTGGCCACTAAAATAGAGGGATTCCAACCTAAAATGGAGGAAGAGGAGGCTGCTGGAAAGCAAAGGACTCTGTGTAAGAATCATAATAGCGGGGGCGGAGCCAAGATGGCCGAATAGGAACAGCTCCAGTCTACAACTCCTGGCGTGAGCGATGCAGAAGACAGGTGATTTCTGCATTTCCAACTGAGGTACTGGGTTCATCTCACTGGGGAATGTCAGAAAGTGGGTGCAGGACACCTGGTGCAGTGCATCGAGCATGAGCCCAAGCAGGGTGAGGCATTGCCTCACCCTAGGAAGTGCAAGGGGTCAGAGAATTACCTTCCCTAGTCAAAGAAACGGGTGACAGATGGCACCTGGAAAATCGGGTCACTCCCACCCTAATACTGCACTTTTCCAAGGGTCTTAGCAAACGGCACACCAGGAGATTATATCTCACGCATGGCTCAGAGGGTCCTAAACCCATGGAGCCTCACTCATTGCTACCACAGCAGTCTGAGATCAAACTGCAAGGTGGCAGCAAGACTGGGGGAGGGGCGCCCACCATTGCCTAGGCTTCAGTAGGTAAACAAAGCAGCTGGGAAGCTCCAACTGGGTGGAGCCCACCACAGCTCAAGGAGGCCTGCCTGGTTCTGTAGACTCTACCTCTGGGGGCAGGGCATTGGCAAACAAAAGGCAGTAGAATCCTCTGCAGACTTAAATATCCCTCTCTGACAGCTTTGAAGAGAATAGTGGTTCTCCCAGCACGCAGCTGGAGACCTGAGAATGGACAGACTGCCTCCTCAAGTGGGTCCCTGACCCCCGAGTTGCCTAACTGGAGGCACCCCCCTGTAGGGGCAGACTGACACCTAACATGGCCGGGTACTCCTCTGAGACAAAACTTACAGAGGAACAATCAGGCAGCAACATTTGCTGCTCACCAATATCTGCTGTTCTGCAGCCTCCACTGCTGACACCCAGACAAACTCCAACAGACCTGCAGCTGAGGGTCCTGACTCTTAGAAGGAAAACTAACAAACAGGAAAGGCATCCACACTAAAACCCCATCTGTACGTCACCATCATCAAAGACCAAAGGTAGATAAAACCACAAAGATGGGGAAAAAACAGAGCAGAAAAACTGGAAACTCTAAAAATCAGAGTGCCTCTCCTCCTCCAAAGGAATGCAGCTCCTCACCAGCAATGGAACAAAGCTGGACAGAAAATGACTTTGATGAGTTGAGAGAAGAAGGCTTCAGATGATTAAATTACTCCGAGCTAAAGGAGGAAGTTCGAACCCATGGCAAAGAAGTCAAAAACCTTGGAAAAAAAATTAGACGAATGCCTAGCTAGAATAACCAATGCAGAGAAGTCCTTAAAGGACCTGATGGAGCTGAAAACCAAGGCACGAGAACTACGTGACAAATGCACAAGCCTCAGTAGCCGATTCAATCAACTGGAAGAAAGGGTATCAGTGAGGGAAGATAAAATGAATGAAATGAAGCAAGAAGAGAAGTTTAGAGAAAAAAGAATAAAAAGAAATGAACAAAGCCTCAAAAAATATGGGACTATGTGAAAAGACCAAATCTACATCTGATTGGTGTACCTGAAAGTGGCAGGGAGAAGGGAACCAAGTTGGAAAACACTCTGCGGGTTATTATGCAGGAGAACTTCCCCAACCTAGAAAGGCAGGCCAACATTCAAATTCAGGAAATACAGAGAACACCACAAAGATACTCCTCAAGAAGAGCAACTCCAAGACACATAATTGTCAGATTCACCAAAGTTAAAATGAAGGAAAAAATGTTAAGGGCAGCCAGAGAGAAAGGTCAGATTACCCACAAAGGGAAGCCCATCAGACTAACAGCTGATCTGTTGGCAGAAACTCTAGGAGCCAGAAGAGAGTGGGGGCCAATATTCAACATTCTTAAAGAAAAAAATTTTCAACTCAGAATTTCAAATCCAGCCAAACTAAGCTTCATAAGTGAAGGAGAAATAAAATACTTTACAGACAAGCAAATGCTGAGAGATTTTGTCACCACCAGTCCTGCCCTACAAGAGCTCCTGAAGGAAGCGCTAAACATTGAAAGGAACAATCATTACCAGCCACTGCAAAAACACGCCAAATTGTAAAGACCATCAAGGCTAGGAAGACACTGCATTAACTAATGAGCAAAATAACCAGCAAACGTCTTAATGACAGGATCAAATTCACACATAACTATATGAACCTTAAATGTCAATGGGCTAAATTCTCCGATTAAAAGACAGACTGGCAAATTGGATAAAGAGTCAAGACCCATCAGTGTGCTGTATTCAGGAAACCCATCTCATGTGCAGAGACACACATAGGCTCAAAATAAAGGGATGGAGGAAGATCTACCAAGCAAATGGAAAACAACAAAAAAAGGCAGGTGTTGCAATCCTACTCTCTGATAAAACAGACTTTAAACCAACAAAGATCAAAAGAGACAAAGAAGGCCATTACATAATGGTAAAGGGATCAATTCAACAAGAAGAGCTAACTATCTTAAATATATATGCACCCAATACAGGAGCACCCAGATTCAAAAAGCAAGTCCTTAGAGACCTACAAAGAGACTTAGACTCCCACACAATAATAATGGGAGACTTTAACACCCCACTGTCAACATTAGACAGATCAACGAGACAGAAAGTTAACAAGGATATTCAGGAATTGAACTCAGCTCTGCACCAAGCGGACCTAATAGACATCTAAAGAACTCTCCACCACAAATCAACAGAATATACATTCTTCTCAGCACCACACCACACTTATTCCAAAATTGACCACATATTTGGAAGTGAAGCACTCTTCAGCAAATGTAAAACAACAGAAATTATAACGAACTGTCTCTCAGACAACAGTGCAATCAAACTAGAACTCAGGATTAAGAAACTCACTCAAAACTACTCAACTACATGAAAACTGAACAACATGCTCCTGAATGACTACTGGGTACATAATGAAATGAAGGCAGAAATAAAGGTGTTCTTTGAAATCAACGAGAACAAAGACAAAACGTACCAGAATCTCTCAGACACATGCAAAGCAGTGTGTAGAGGGAAATTTATAGCACTAAATGCCCACAAAAGAAAGCAGGAAAGATCTAAAATTGACACCCTAACATCACAATTAAAAGAACTACAGAAGCATAGAGCAAACACATTCAAAAGCTAGCAGAAGGCAAGAAATAACTAAGATCAGAGCAGAACTGAAGGAAATAGAGACACCAAAAACCCTTCAAAATATCAATGAATCCAGGAGCTGGTTTTCTGAAAAGATCAACAAAATTGATAGACCGCTAGCCAGACTAATAAAGAAGAAAAGACAGAAGAATCAAATAGACACAATAAAAAATTGATAAAGGGGATATCACCACCAATCCCACAAAAATACAAACTATCATCAGAGAATAGTATAAACACCTCTATGCAAATAAACTAGAAAATCTAGAAGAAATGAACAAATTCCTCGACACGTACACCCTCCCAAGGCTAAACCAGGAAGAAGTTGAATCTCTGAATAGACCAATAACAGGCTCTGAAATTGAGGCAATAATTAATAGCTTACCAACCAAAAAAAGTCCAGGACCAGATGGATTCACAGCCGAATTCTAACAGGGTACAAGGAGGAGCTGGAACCATTCCTTCTGAAACTATTCCAAAAAATAGAAAAAGAGGGAATCCTACCTAACTCATTTTATGAGGCCAGCATCATCTTGATACCAAAGCCCAGCAGAGACACAACCAAAAGGAGAATTTTAGACCAATATCCCTGATGAACATCGATGCAAAAATCCTCTATAAAATACTGGCAAACCGAATCCAGCAGCATATCAAAAACTGATCCACCATGATCAAGTGGGCTTCCTCCCTGGGATGCAAGATTGGTTCAACATATTCAAATCAGTAAACATAATCCAGCATATAAACAGAACCAATGACAAAAACCATACGATTATCTCATTAGATGCAGAAAAGGCCTGTGACAAAATTCAACAACCTTCATGCTAAAAACTCTCAATAAATTAAGTATTGATGGGACATATCTCAAAATAATAAGAGCTATCTATGACAAACCCACAGCCAATATCATAGTGAATGGGCAAAAACTGGAAGCATTCCCTTTGAAAACTGGCACAAGACAGGGATGCCCTCTCTCACCACTCCTATTCAACATAGTGTTGGAATTTCTGGCCAGGGCAATCAGGCAAGAGAAGGAAATAAAGGGTATTCAATTAAGAAAAGAGGAAGTCAAATTGTCCCTGTTTACAGATGGCATGATTGTATATCTAGAAAACCCCATTGTCTCAGCCCAAAAACTCCTTAAGCTCATAGGCAACTTCAGCAAAGTCTCAGGATACAAAATCAATGTGCAAAAATCACAAGCATTCTTATACACCAATACAGACAAACAGAGAGCCAAATCTGAGTGAACTCCCATTCACAATTGCTTCAAAGAGAACAAAATACCTATGAATCCAACTTACAAAGGATGTGAAGGACCTCTTCAAGGAGAACTATAAACCACTGCTCAACGAAATAAAAGAGGACAAAAACAAATGGAAGAACATTCCATGCTCATGGGTAGGTAGAATCAATATCGTGAAAATGGCCATACTGCCCAAGGTAATTTATAGATTCAATGCAATCCCCATCAAGTTACAAATGACTTTCTTCACAGAATTGGAAAAAAATGCTTTAAAGTTCATGTGGAACCAAAAAAGAGCCCACATTGCCAAGTCAATCCTAAGCCAAAAAAACAAAGCTAGAGGCATCATGCTACCTGACTTCAAACTATACTACAAGGCTACAGTAATCAAAACAACATGATACTGGTACAAAAACAGAGATATAGACAACTGGAACAGAAGAGAGCCCTCAGAAATAATGCCACATATCTACAACCATCTGATCTTTGACAAACCTGACAAAAACAAGCAATGGGGAAAGGATTCCCTATTTAATAAATGGTGCTGGGAAAACTGGCTAGCCATATGGAGAAAGCTGAAACTGGATCCCTTCCTTACACCTTATACAAAAATTAATTCAAGATGGATTAAAGACTTAAATGTTAGACCTAAAACCATAAAAACCCTAGAAGAAAACCTCAGCAATACCATTCAGGACATAGGCATGGGCAAGGACTTCATGTCTAAAACACCAAAAGCAATAGCAAGAAAAGCCAAAATTAACAAATGGGATCTAATTAAACTCAAGGGCTTCTGCACAGCAAAAGAAACTACCATCAGAGTGAACAGGCAACCTACAGAATGGGAGAAAATTTTTGCAATCTACTCATCTGACAAAGGGCTAATATCAAGAATCTACAATGAGCTCCAATAAATTTACAAGAAAAAAACAAACAATCCCATCAAAAAGTGGGCAAAGGATATGAACAGACACTTCTCAAAAGAAGACATTTATGCAGCCAAAAGACACGTGAAAAAAATGCTCATCATCCCTGGCCAGAGAAATGCAAGTCAAAACAACAATGAGATACCATCTCACACCAGTTAGAATGGCGATCATTAACAAGTCAGGAAACAACAGGTGCTGGAGAGAATGTGGAGAAATAGGAACACTTTTACACTGTTGGTGGGACTGTAAACTAGTTCAACCATTGTGGAAGTCAGTGTGGCGATTCCTCAGGGATCTAGAACTAGAAATACCATTTGACCCAGCCATCCCATTACTGGGTATATACCCAAAGGATTATAAATCATGCTGCTATAAAGACACACGCACACGTATGTTTATAATGGCACTATTCACAATAGCAAATACTTGTTACCAAGCCAAATATCCAACAACGATAGACTGGATTAAGAAAATGTGGCACATATACACCATGGAATCCTATGCAGCCATAAAAAATGATGAGTTTATGTCCTTTGTAGGGACATGGACGAAGCTGGAAACCATCATTCTCAGCAAACTATTGCAAGGACAAAAAACCAAACACCGCATGTTCTCACTCATAGGTAGGAATTAAACAATGAGAACACATGGACACAGGAAGGGAAACATCACACACTGGGGCCTGTTGTGGGGTCGGGGGAAGGGGGAGGGATAGCATTAAGAGATATACCTAATGTTAAATGACGAGTTAATGGGTACAGCACACCAACATGGCACTTGTGTACATATGTAACAAACCTGCACGTTGTGCACATGTACCCTAAAACTTAAAGTATAATAAAAAATAAAAAATAAAATAAAAACTTTGGCTGTTGACTCCAAATATCCTGCTTCATCATCTCTCCACTCCACAAACTTTTCACATGCTTACAAAGGGTGTTCGTTTCTCCTCTAAGTATTTGCTCGCCAGCCCCACCTGCAAGAAGGTGGAAGTAGGGCCTCTGCCTGGGATGGTAACTCTCAAATGTAAGGCAAGACCTGTCTCTCCACCAATATCCCCAGGACTGAAGGACTGTGAAAGTCTGCATACTGATCAAGCTTCTCCCTCCCTTATCTGAAGGGACTTACTTCCTTCAAGACACTTTTCCTCTTCTCACCTAGCTCCATGCCCCCATCCAGTCATCTTCCAACACATCTCTCCCCACCTGCATGCCACACAAGAGGGGCGTGACCACAGCACCTGGAAGTTCCTTAAAGTTGAATGGTGTGTCAGGCCGGGTGCGGTGGCTCATGTTAGTAACCCCAGCACTTTGGGAGGCTGAGGCAGGCAGGTCACTTGAGGTCAGGAGTTTGAGACCAGCCTGGCCAAAATGGTGAAACTCCATCTCCACTAAAAATATAAAAATTAGCTGGGTGTGGTTGTGCTTGCCTGTAGTCCCAGCTACTTGGGGGGCTGAGGCAAGGGAATCACTTGAACCTGGGAGGCAGAGGTTACAGTGAGCCAAGATTGCGCCATTGCACTCCAGTCTGGGCGACAGAGTGAGACTCTGTATAAAAAAAAAAAAAAAAAAAAAAAAAAAAAAAAAAAAGATATCGAATGGTGTGATTAGCTTATGATTTTTAAAAAATGGAATGATGTATTCATCTTCTAAGCTGCATAACAAATCAACACACATTTAGCAGCTTAAAACACCCATCTATTACGTCTCCTTTCCTGTGGGTCAGGAGTCTGGGGGTGCAGCTTTAGCTGTGTCCTCTTGTCAGGTTCTTACAAGGTTGTGATCAAGGTGTCGGCTGGAATTAGTGTCTCATATGAGGCTTGGGGTCTTCTCCCAACCTCACATGGTTGTTGGCAGAATTTATTTCCATGCAACTGTGGAACTCATGTGGCTGGCTTCGTCAAAACCAGCCAGGCATGGTGGCTCACGCCTGTAATCCCAGCACTTTCGGAGGCCGAGGCAGGTGGATCACCTGATGTCAGCAGTTCGAGACCAGCCTGGCCAATATGGTGAAACCCCGTCTCTACATAACTTAGCCGGGCATGATGGCGCACGCCTGTAATCCCAGCTACTTTGGAGGCTGAGGCAGGAGAATCACTTGAACCCAGAAGGCAGAGTTTGCAGTAAGCCGAGATCGTGCCACTGCACTCCAGGCTGGGCAACAGAGTGAGACTCCATGTCAAAAACAAACAAACAAAAACCAAAAACCAGGAGGAAGGAGTCTCTCTCCTCCAGACCTTCATTGAAGATCTCACCTGAAGATGTCAGGCCCACCCTGAATAATCTCCCTTTTGATTAACTCAAAGTGAATGGATTCGGAGCTTAGTTACATCTGCAAAATCCCTTCAACTTTTCCATAGGTATAGATTAGAAGCAAGCCACGGGTCCTGCCTACACTCCAGGGGAGAGGAGATTACACCTGGCATTTATCCAGGGCAAGAACCTAAGGGGTCATCTCAGAATTCTGCCTTCCAAATAGATCCTCGGTGGAGCTTACATGCCTGGGCGAGCACCAGCCTTTGTTTAAAGGCAACCGAGAATGGTGTCCTGGCTCAGATCTCCCGCAAGCCTCCACAATGATGGTCCAGTATCTGAAGCCAGGGCCAAGGCAGCAGGAGCTTTGGGTGCACATGGGGGCTTCCCCCACTTTGAAGTGAGTCATCACATCCGTATTAGACCCTAGCTGTTGCTTAGGCGAAAATGATGATTTAGAAGAAGATGGAGAGAAGAGGAGAGTTAATTTAAAAGTACTTATATTCGGCCGGGCGTGGTGGCTCACGCCTGTAATCCCAGCACTTTGGGAGACTGAGGCAGGCGGATCATGAGGTCAGGAGATGGAGACCATCCTGGCTAACACGGTGAAATCTTGTCTCTATTAAAAATACAAAAAATTAGCTGGGCGTGGTGGCCGGCGCCTGTAGTCCCAGCTACTCAGGAGGCTGAGGCAGGAGAATGGCGTGAACCCAGGAGGCGGAGCCTGCAGTGAGCCAAGATCACGCCACTGCACTCCAGCCTGGGCAACAGAGCGAGACTCCACCTCAAAAAAAGAAAAAAAAGAGAAAGTACTTATATTCATTCCCTAGGGCTGCCACAACCAAGTACCAAAACTGGGTGACTTGAAACCAGAGAAATTGATTGTCTTGTGGCTCTGGTGGCCAGCAGTCTGAAACAGAGGTGCCAGCAGGGCCACGCTCCCTCCTGCACTTGTCGGGGAGTCCTGCCTTGCCTCTTCCTAGCTTCCTGTGGTCTCCTGGCAGTCTTCAGTGTTTCTTGGTTTGCATACGCATCAGTCCAATCTGCCGTCCAATCCGTGGTCTTCTTCCCTGTGTCTCTGTGACTTGGCGTGTCCTCTCCTCTTTTATAAGGACACCAGTCATTGACTTAGGCCCTCCCTACTCCAGGATGACTTCATCCTAATCAATAGCATCTGCAATAACCCTATTTCTTTTTCTTTCTTTCCTTCTTTATTTCTTTTTCTTTCTTTCTTTCTTTCTTTCTTTCTTTCTTTCTTTCTTTCTTTCTTTCTTTCTTTCTTTATTTCTCTGTCTGTCTTCCTTCCCTCCTGCCTTCTTTCTTCCTTTCTTCCTTTCTTTCTTTCGAGACGGAGTTTCACTCTTGTTGCCCAGGCTGGAGTGCAATAGCACGATCTCAGCTCAATGCAACCTCCGTCTCCTGACTTCAAGCAATTCTCCTGCCTCAGCCTCCCGAGTAGCTGGGATTACAGGTATGCACCACCACACCCAGGTAATTTTGAATTTTTAGTAGAGAAGGGGTTTCTCCATGTTGGTCAGGCTGGTCTCAAACTCCTGACCTCAGGTGATCCGCCCGCCTTGGCCTCCCAAAGTGCTGGGATTACAGGCATGAGCCACCACGCCCGGCCCGCAATAACTCTATTTCTAAATAAGGTCACATTCTGAGCTACTAGAATTTAGGATTTCAACATGTTTTGAGGTGGACTCAATTTAACCCATAAGAATACTATGTGGGCCACACATGCTGCTTCACATCTGTTATCCCAGCACTTTGGGAGGTTGAAGCAGGAGGATCATTGGTCAGGGCGTAGGGGGACACCAGGAGCATAAGTCCATGGCGTTGACTGGTGTGGGGGCTCACACCTGCATGTTTGGGAAGCTAAGGCAGGGCGATCACTTGAGCCCAGGAGTTTGAGGCCAGCCTGGGTGACATAGTGAAATGTCACTTCTAAAAAAAAAAATTAATTAGCTGGGCATGTTGGTACCCACCTACAGTCCCAGCTACTCAGGAGGCTGAAGCAGGAGGGTCGCTTGAGTCCAGAATATCAAGGCTGTGGCGAGCTGTGATTCCACCACTGCACTCCAGCCTGGGCAACAGAGCAAGCACTGTCTCAAACAAACAAACAAATAAAAAAATCATCTCCCTTTTCTTCTGATTCCCTGAGCTGTCATAGAAAGGAAGTGAAGCAGTGAAAGCATCCCCCCCAAAAGGGAGTTTTCAAAACCAGCCTAAGCAACATAGCAAGACCTTGACTTTAGAAAGTATTTAAAGTTGAAGGAAAAAAAAAAAAAAAAAAGCAATACTATGGCACAGAGTTGACAGCTACAGGTGTGGCTACATCCAGGTCCTAAAACTATATCATCAGAATGACCCCTCACCCTCCCCCCGCTTTCCATTTTACTTTCTTAAGCATGAACATGAAATTTCCAAGACTGTTTCTCCTTTGGCTAATCTGCTTCTCAGACCCAATCACTGTGGCCAGGGTGGTGGAAGGATACTAACATCCAGGCTGGGACCACATGTCCCAGCTCCACATCAGGGTGGGGAATGGCCAGTCGCACACATGTCGTGGGGGACTAGTGACTCCTCGGTGGAAAATCGGGGACTGTCATTGGAAAGGAGCGATAGAAGAAAGGCTGAAGCAGTGCAATGTATCTCCTGCACCAGCCTGGGCCTCGATGTCTTGAGTACTGATGACCCAGTACTCAGTCTAGGGCAATCCCAACTCCATCTGTGGGGCTGCCCACAGTACATGGACCCCTCACTGGATTTGCTGACCACACGTGCAAACAGCCACTTCCCAGCCCCACTCCCCGCAGTCCCCCTGAACCCTGTCAAAATTCCCCTCAGTTCTCACCAAGATTAAAAGCAGTTCTGAGGGTGAGCGGCTCATTCTGCTAGTTTAACTCTCTCGATTCCTTTCCTCTCCAGAACTCTGTACTTACTGCTCCGTCACTGGTAATGACAATGAACATCTTCACAATCTCAGGTTTTATTGCAAAGTGATTGAGGACCAGTTAGAATAAGTTATGCTACAGAAACTAAAGAAATCCCGTCAAGCAAATTGTGTGTCATAGAAAGTCTTAGGGCAGCCATGTATATTTTCTCCCCCAATGAATCAATTGAAAATGAGAAGCTGTTACCGCCATGTTCCGGGCAGAAGCTATCAAAAGTATAAGCCATGATATTATAATTTGATTTTTCATCCGTCAAATGGATATGGCCCAGGGGTGAAAAGTGGATGCTCTGTAACTAGATGATGGTCAAGAGTTATAAAAATGAGGTCCTCTCTGTTCAACATTTCTCCTTTCTTGAAAGGATACTCAATGTCATGCTCAGGGCCTCCAATGGCCAGAAATAAAGTTCCTCCCAGTTCCAGAGCACCCCAGGACAACCCCAAAACCAGAACAACTGCTTATTGCCATGTAGACTATGTACTGTGCAATTCCTGGGGTGGCATTTTCATATATATGTGGGTGGCGCCCCCTGGAGGTATGCAACGCACAACTTGCACAAATGGTAAGTCATCGTATCCCAAAGTCCACAAAGAAGAGGTAAACAAAATTCCCATCGATGTTGCCATCAGTCATGAGTCTGCCTTTTCTTCATGGGACAGTAGCAAAAACAATTTGGCCAAGTGTGCTTGGATGATCTCTAAGATGGAATCAGGGTCTCTCACTTTCAGCACTATAGACATTTGGGGCTGGATCATTATTTTGTCTTAGTGGGAGTTGTCCGGGGCATTGTAGGGTGTTTAGCAGCATCCCTGGCCTCTACCCATTAGCTGCCAGTAGCACCACCTCCTCCAGCGGCAACAACCAAAATTATCTCCAGACATGGCCACATGTTGTCTGGGGGACAAAGTCACCCCCTGGTTGAGAAGCCCTGAAGAAAAGACATAATATGCAGATCACATGTAAGTAAGAGAGCCTAAGGGCCACACAGGTGATGCTGTACCCATGACAAAGACAGAGTCTTAAAGAGGTTAGAGAGGTGGAGAAAGAGAAAAGAAATGAAGTCCCAGCTGCCGAGAGCAACAGATGCTGACTAGATGTTGTTGATAGTCATCTTTAAACTGAGTTAAAAGATGCTGAGAAGCCATCAGCTCCCATCCTGCTCTCCAGGAACAACACTCCTGAAAAAGGCCTGGAGATCAACAAAGCCCCAAACACAGGTGCACTGAGCAAAGAAACCAGAGATTGAGACAAAAAAGACATTCCCTCAAAGACTACTCATTTCCAAGAGGGGAGAAAAAAGTGGAGTCATGAAAAACAGTTGAGGCTGGGTAGAGTGACTCGCACCTGTAATCCCAGCACTTTGGGATTACTCCCAGGCTGAGATGGGAAGATTGCTTGAACTCAGGAGTTCAAGACCAGCCTGGGCAAAATAGCAAGACCTTACCTCTAGAAAAAGGGAAAAAATTAGCCAGGTGTGGTGATACATGCCTCTGGTCTCAGCTACTCAGGAGGCTGAGGTGGGAGGATCGCTTGAACCCAGGAGGTAGAGGCTGCAGTGAGCAGGAATCGTACCACTGCACTCCAGCCTGGGCTACAGATCCTCTCTCAAAAAAGAAAAAAATTAAACAAAATTAAGGCCGGGCACGATGGCTCATGCCTGTAATCCCAGCACTTTGGGAGCCCAAGGTGGGCAGATCACGAGGTGAGGAGATTGAGACCATCCTGGCTAACACGGTGAAACCCCATCTCTACTAAAAATACAAACAATTAGCCGGATATGGTGCTGGGTGCCTATAGTCCCAGCTACTCTGGAGGCTGAGGCAGAAGAATGGAGTGACCTCGGGAGGTGGAGCTTGCAGTGAGCCAAGATCACACCACTACACTCCAGCCTGGGCAAAAGAGCAAGACCCCATCTCAAAAAAAAAAAAAGAAAATTAAAAATTTCTTTGAGACCAAGTCTCACTCTGTCACCCAGGCTGGAGTGAAATGGTGCGATCTTGGCTCACTGCAACCTCCGCCTCCTGGGTTCAAGTCATTCTCATGTCTCAACCTTGTGCCTCAACATGACTACAGGCATGTTGTCACCATGCCTAATTTTTGCTTTTTTAGTAGAGATGGGGTTTCACCATGTTGTCCAGGATGGTCTTGAACTCCTAGGTTCAAGCAATCTACCCACCTCAGCCTCCCAAAATGCTGAGATTACAGGCATGAGCCACCGTGTCCGATCTCTAACTTTTCATTATGGAAATTTCCCATATACACAAAAAGCAGGGAGAGAATTATACCATGAATCCCCATGCACCCATCATCCCACTGGAAGAACTTGTCAACATTTCTCCAATCTCATTCCAGTTCCCACTTTTCTTTTCCTTCTTGCTATTTTAGGATATTTTAAAGCAAATTCCAGACATTTCATTTCACCCACATCCATAACACACCAGGGTGCATTCTTGATGTAAGGATTTTGTTTTGTTTTATAATCCCCATGCCATTGCCACAGTTAATAGATTTAACATGAAGAAACTAAGATTCTTGCAGGTGGAGAAAAGATCTAATTACCACCTTAAAGCCTCTCCTACTAGCACTTCTCAGATCTGAACATGTATGCAAATAACCTGGGCATCTTGTTAAAATGCAGATTCTGGCCCAGAAGGTCCTTCCGGGTGAGCCCTGAGAGTCTTCAATTCCAAAAGCTCCCAGGTGATGCAATGCTAAGGGTCCATGAATCACACAAGAGGAAGGGTCGGCCAAACACCCACAACAACTGGGTGCAAAGTCCTGACTGTTCCTGACTGCAGGGCCTTCAGTGAACGGGGAAGCTGGGGACCATTTGGGAAAGAAGGGAGGTTTTTCGCATCAGCTCCAGGCCTTGTAGAACTGCCAGGGAATAACAGACAAAAGGTCAGCAAAGTCTAACCAACGGCACGAGTGCATTCATTTTCCACAACCACTGCAGCAAAGAACCATGAAATGGGTGGTTTCAAACAATGTCTGGGCCGGGTGCCGTGGCTCACACCTAAATGATCTCAGGACTTTGGGAAGCTGAGGTGGGTGGATCACTTGAGGCCAGGAATTCGAGACCAGCCTGGCCAATATGGCAAAACCTCATCTCTACTAAAAATACAAAAATTAGCCATGCATGGTGGCAGGCACCTGTAGTCCCCACTTCTTGGGAGGCTGAAGCAAGAGAATGGCTTGAGCCTGGGAGGTGGATGTTGCAGTGAACTGAGATCGTGCCACTGCACTCCAGACTGGGCAACAGAACAAGCCTCTGTCTAAAAAAAAAAAAAAAAAAAAAAAAATTGTCTGGAGGCCAGAAGTCCAAAATCAATCAAAGGTCAGCAGGAGCATGCTCCTTCAGAGGTTCTAGGGGAGAATCCATTCCTTGCATCTTCCAGCTTATAGAGGCTACTAGAATTCCACAACTTCTGGCTGCATGATCCAATCTCTGCCTCTGTGATCACCTTGCCTCATCTTCTGTCTGGGTCTCCTCCTCTGGAGGAAGAATGTCAGGACTCTGAGCCCAAAGCTAAGCCATCATATCCCCTGTGACCTGCATGTACACATCCAGATGGCCAGTTCCTGCCTTAACTGATGACATTATCTTGTGAAATTCCTTCTCCTTGCTCATCCTGGCTCAAAAGCTCCCCTACTGAGCACCTTGTGACCCCCACTCCTGCCTGCCAGAGAACAACCCCCCTTTCTCATTTACCTACCCAAATCCTATAAAATCGCCCCACACCATCTCCCTTCACTGACTCTCTTTTCGGACTCAGCCCACCTGAACCCAGGTGAAATAAACAGCTTTACTGCCCACACAAAGCCTGTTTGGTGGTCTCTTCACATGGATGCATGTGAAATTTGGTGCCATGACTCAGATTGGGGGACCTCCCTTGGGAGATCAATCCCCTGTCCTCCTGCTCTTTGCTCTGTGTGAAAGATCCACCTACAACCTCAGGTCCTCAGACTGACCAGCCCAAGAAACAACTCACCAATTTCAAATCTGGGAAGCAGCTTCTTTTTACTCTCTTCTCCAACCTCCCTCTCTATCCTTCAACCTCTTTCTCCTTTCAATCTTGGCACCACACTTCAATCTCTCCTTTCTCTTAATTTCAATTCCTTTCATTTTCCGGTAGAGACCAAGGAGACACGTTTTATCCGTGGACTCAAAACTCTGGTGCGGGTCACGGACTAGGGAAGGCAGCCTTCCCTCGGCATTTAATCATTGCAGGGACGCCTCTCTGATTATTCGCCAAGGTTTCAGAGGTGTCAGACCACGCAGGGATGCCTGCCTTGCTCCTTCAACCTTAGCAGCAAGTCCTGCTTTTCTGGGGGAGAAGCAAGAACCCCTCAACCCCATATCCTTCACCCTTAGCAGCAAGTCCCACTTTTCTAGGGGAGGCACAGGTACCCCGACCTCTTATCTCTGCACCCCGATCCCTTATTTCCATGCCCCGCCTCTTTTCTCTGTGCCCTGATCCCTTATTTCCACAACCTGACCTCCTATCTCTGCACCCCAACCCTTTATTTCTGTGCCCCAACCCATTTCCTGCTTTTCTGGAAGGCAAGACCACCCCACCCCTTCTCTTTGTGTCTCTACTCTCTCTTTTCTCTAGGCTTGCCTCCTTCACTATGGGCAAGCTTCCACCCCCCATTCCCCTTTCTTCTCCCTTAGCCTGTCTTCTTCAAAACCTAAAACCTCTTCAACTCACACCTGACCTAAAACCTAAATGCCTTATTTTCTTCTACATTGCCGCTTGAACCCAATACAAACTCAACAGTGGTTCCAAGTAGCCAGAAAATGGCAATTTCAATTTTTCCATCCTACAAGATCTAGATAATTCTTGTCATAAGATGGGCAAATGGTCTGAGGTGCCTGACGTCCAGGCATTCTTTTACACATTGGTCCCTCCCTAGACTCTGTTCCCAATGCAACTCATGCCAAATCTTCTTTCTTTCCCTCCCACCTGTCCCCTCAGTCCCAACTCCAAGTGTCAGTGAGTCTTTCTAATCTTCCTTTTCTACAGACCCATCTGACCTCTCCCCTCCTCGCCAGGCTGAGCTAGGTCCCAATTCTTCCTCAGCCTCTGCTCCTCCACCCTATAATCCTTTTATCACCTCCCCTCCTTACACTGGGTCCGGCTTACAGTTTCATTCCATGACTAGCCCTCCCCAACCTGCCCAGCAATTTACTCTTAAAAAGGTGGCTGGAGATAAAGGCATAGTCAAGGTTAATGCTCCTTTTTCTTTATCCCAAATCAGGTAAGATTTAGGCTCTTTTTCATCAAATATAAAAATCCACCCCAGTTCATGGCTCGTTTGGCAGCAACCCTGAGATGATTCACAGCCCTAGACCCTAAAAGGTCAAAAGGCCGTCTTATTCTCAATATACATTTTATTACCCAATCTGCTCCCGACGTTAAATAAAACTCCAAAAATTAAATTCCGGCCCTCAAACTCCACAGCAGGACTTAATTAACCTCGCCTTCAAGGTGTACAATAATAGAGTAGAGGCAGCCAAGTAGCAACATATTTCTCAGTTGCAATTTCTTGCCTCCACTGTGAGACAAACCCCAGCCACATCTCCAGCACAAGAGTTTCCAAACGCCTAAAGCGCAGTGGCCAGGCATTCTTACAGAACCGCCTCTCCCAGGAGCTTGCTACAAGTGCCAGAAATCCGGCCACAAGGCCAAGGAATGCCTGCAGCCTGGGATTCCTCCTAAGCCATGTCCCATCTGTGTGGGACCCCACTAGAAATCGGACTTTTCGACTCACCTGGCAGCCACTCCTAGAGCCCCTGCAACTCCAGCCCAAGGCTCTCTGACTGACTCCTTCCCAGATCTTCTTGGCTTAGCAGCAGCAGACCGACACTGCCCGATCGATCACCTCGGAAGCCTACAGGACCATCACAGACGCTCTAGGTTACTCTCACAGTGGAGCGTAAGTCCATCCCCTTCTTAATCAATACAGAGGCTACCCACTCCACATTACCTTCTTTTCAAGGGCCTGTTTCCCTTGCCTCCATAACTGTTGTGGGTATTGACGGCCAGGCTTCTAAACCTCTTAAAACAACCCAACTCTGGTGCCAACTTAGACAATACTCTTTTAAGCACTCCTTTTTAGTTATCCCCACCTGCCCAGTTCCCTTATTAGGCCGAGACACTTCAACTAATTTATCTGCTTCCTTGACTATTCCCGGACTACAGATACATCTCATTGCCACCCACCTTAACCCACAAGTAGAAGATACCTCTACTCCCTCCTTGGCGACCTATCATGCACTCCTTACCATCTCATTAAAACCTAATCACCCTTACCCTGCTCAATGCCAATATCTCATCCCACAGCATGCTTTGAAAGGATTAAAGTCTGTTATCACACATCTGCTACAGCATGGCCTTTTAAAGCCTATAAGCTCTCCTTACAATTTCCCCATCTTACCTGTCCTAAAACCAGACAAGCCTTACAAGTTAGTTCAGGATCTATGACTTATCAAATTGTTTTGCCTATCCACCTCAAGGTGCCAAACACATATACTCTCCTATCCTCAATTCCTCCTTCCACAACCCCTTATTCTGTTCTGGATCTCAAACATGCTTTCTTTACTATTCTTTTGCACCCCACATCCCAGCCACTCTTCGCTTTCACTTGGACTGACCCTGACACCCATCAGGCTCAGCAAGTTACCTGGGCTGTACTGCCGCAAAGCTTCACAGACAGCCCCCATTACTTCAGTCAAGCCCAAATTTCTTATCTGTTACCTATCTCCGCATAATTCTCAGAAAAATCCACGTGCTCTCCCTGCTGATCGTGTGTGACTAATCTCTCAAACCCCAACCCCTTCTACAAAACAACAACTCCTTTCCTTCCTGGGCATGGTTGGATACTTTCATCTTTAGATATCTGGTTTTGCCATCCTAACAAAACCATTATATAAACTCACAAAAGGAAACCTAGCTGACCCCATAGATCCCAAATCCTCTCCCCACTCCTCTGTTCCTTGAAGACAGCTTCAAAGACTGTCCCCCGCCCCCAGTCTTGGTTCCCTGACCGGGAAGTGAGGTAATTGATGGAAAGTCGAGGCAGCCCGTTAGGTGGCTTAGGCCTGCCCTGTGGAGCATCCCTGCGGGGGACTCCGGCCAGCTTGAGAGACGCGGATCCTGAGAGCTCTCCCGGGTAGGCAACTGCCCCGGAGGAATGCCTCGTCAGAGCACTGTGTGGTAGGCCCCCATGGAAGATCAACACAGTGGCTGAACACAGGTAAGGAAGAGGCACTTGGAGTCTGGACATTTGAAACTTGGTAAAACTGGTCTTTGGAACTTGCCCACTCCATTTGAGTGGAAGCGTGGCCTGATCACCCACGGCTTGCCTGTACTGGCACTTTGGTTTGTGTTTTTGACTTGACTTGAATTGCTTGATACTTTGGTTTTGGATTGACCTGGCTTGGATTTCTGGATACTCTGATTTTGGTATTGATTCTGGTTTGGTGAAAACTGAAAAAGTGTATGTGTGCCCTTTTGACCCATTATTTGTTCTGTGGTGTGAGCTTGGTGTTTTGTCTCGAGGAAACGTGGGTCAGATACAAAGTAAGCCTACTCCGCTAGGAACTATGTTGAAAAATTTTAAGAAAGGATTTAATGGAGACTTTGGGGAACTTAGAACTTTGTGTGAAATAGATTGGCCAACATTAGAAGTAGGGTGGCCATCAGAAGGAAGCCTGGACAGGTCTCTTGTTTCTAAGGTATGGCACAAGGTAACTGGTAAGTCAGGACACTCAGACCAGTTTCCATACATAGACACTTGGTTACGGCTGATGCTAAACCCCCCACAGTGGCTAAGAGGGCAGGCAGCAGCAGTGCTAGTAGCAAAGTGACAGACAGCCAAGGAAGGATGCCGCTCCACCCACCGAGGGAAATCAACTCCTGAAGTTCTGTTCGACCCAACATCAGAAGATCCATTGCAGGAGATGGCACCAGTGATCCCAGTGGTGCCCTCTCCTTGCCAGGGAGGCAGGCTCCCCACTTTTGAGTCCACAGTGCTTGCGCCTCCACAAGACAAACATATCCCCAGGCCACCCAGAGTACACAAGAGAGGAGGTGAGGACTCGGTAGAAACCCTCCCTTGGCAGCTCGTTTAAGACCCAAAACGGGGACACAAATGCCCCTGAGAGAGCAGCGGTATACTGGGATAGATGAGGATGGTCACGTGGTGGGGAGGCGTATTTTTGGGTACCAGCCCTTCACCTCTGCCCACCTTCTCATCTGGAAAAACAATACCCTGTCCTGTACCGAAAAGCCACAAGCTCTGATTGATTTGCTCCAAACTATTATGCAGACCCATAACCCCACCTGGGCTGATTGCCACCAGTTGCTCATGTTCCTCTTTAACACAGATGAAAGGCGGAGAGTGCTCCAAGCAGCAACTAAGTGGCCAGAGGAACATGTACCAGCTGATTATCAAAGCCCCCAAGAGTATGGAAGGACCCAGTTACCAGGAACTGACCCCCAGTGAGACCCACATGAAAGAGAGGATATGCAAAGGCTAAACAGAGACAGGGAAGCTCTCTTGGAAGGATTAAAGAGGGGAGCCCAGAAGGCCACAAATGTTAACAAAGTCTCTGAGGTCATTCAGAGAAAAGAAGAAAGTCCAGCACAATTGTAGGAGACACTGTGTGACGCCTATTGTATGTATACTCCCTTTGATCCCGATAGCCCTGAAAATCAAGGCATGATTAACATGGCTTTAGTTAGTCAAAGCGCAGAAGACATTAAAAGAAAACTGCAGAAACAGGCTGAGTTTGCAGGGATGAACACATACAGTTATTAGAAATAGCTAACCAGGCGTTTGTAAACGGGGATGCAGTAAGCCATAAGGAAAACCACAGAGACAATGAACGTCAGGCCCAGCGAAACACCGACCTGTTAGCGGCAGCAATCAGAGGGGTCCCCCCAAAGAGGCAAGGGAAGGGGGGCCCCGGGAAGGAAACTCAGCCTGGCTGCCAGAGCTTGCAGCGTAATCAGTGTGCTTATTGTAAAGAAATAGGACATTGGAAAAACAAATGCCCTCAGCTAAAAAGAAAACCAGATGACTCAGAGCAGGAGGCCCCAGACAAGGATGAAGGGCCCTGCTCAACCTGGCAGAAGGGTTATTGGACAGAGGGGGACCGGGCTCAAGGACCCCCAAAGAGCCTATGGTCAGGATGACAGTTTGGGGTAAAGACATTGATTTTCTTGTAGATACCGGTGTTAAACATTCGATAGTAACCGCCCCGGCCGCCCCATTACCCAAAAAGTTTATTGACATCATCGGAGCCACGGGAGTTTCAGCAAAGCAAGCTTTCTGCTTGCATCGGACTTGTACTGTAGGAGGACATAAAGTGATTCAGCAGTTTTTGTACACACCTGACTGTCCCTTGCGCTTGTTGGGAAGGGACTTACTCAGCAAACTGAGAGCCACTATCTCTTTTACAGAGCATGGCTCTTTGCTGCTAAAGTCACCAAGAACGGGAGTCATTATGACCCTTACGGTCACCCGAGAGGAAGAATGGAGACTTTTCTTAACTGAGTGGGGCAAAGAGATAAGACCAGCTCTGGCTAAGCGGTGGCCAAGAGTGTGGGCGGAAGACAACCCTCCAGGGTTTGCAGTCAACCAAGCCCCCGTACTTATAGAAGTTAAGCCTAGGGCCCAGCCGGTTAGCAAAAACAGGAGCCGGTCCCCAGAGAAGCTCTTGAAGGTATCCAGGTCCATCTCAAGCACCTAAGAACTTTTGGAATTAGAGTTCCTTGTCAGTCTCCATAGAACACTCCCCTCCTGCCTGTTCCCAAGCCTAAGACCAAGGACTACTGGCCGGTACAGGATTTGTGCTTGGTTAATCAGGCTACAGTGACTTTACATCCAGCAGTACCTAACCCGTACACATTGCTGGGGTTGCTGCCAGCTGAGGACAGCTGCTTCACCTGCTTGGACCTGAAAGATGCTTTCTTTAGCATCAGATTAGCCCCTGAGAGGAAGAAGCTGTTTGCCTTTCAGTGGGAAGATCCGGAGTCAGGTGTCACTACTCAGTACACTTGGACCGGGCTTCCCCAAGGGTTCAAGAACTCCCCCACCATCTTCGGGGAGGCATTGCCTCGAGACCTCCAGAAGTCTCCCACCAGAGACCTAGACTGCGTGTTGCTCCAGTACGTTGAAGATCTTTTGCTGGGACACCCCACGGCAGTCGGGTGCACCAAAGGAACAGATGCTCTACTCCGGCACCTGGAGGACTGTGGGTATAAGATGTCCAAGAAAAAAGCTTAGATCTGCCGACAGCAGGTACATTACTTAGGATTTACTATCGGAAAGGGGGAGAGCAGCCTAAGATCAGAAAGAAAGCATGTCATTTGCGATCTACCGGAGCCTAAGACCAGAAGGCAGGTGAGAGAATTCTTAAGGGCTGTGGGGTTTTGCAGACTGTAGATCCCAAACTTTGCAGTATAAGCCAAGACTTTGTATGAGGTCACAAAGGGGGGGGGGGCGGAAACGTTTTGAATGGGGATCCCAGCAACAGCAAGCCTTTCATGAGATAAAGGAAAGATTTATATCAGCCCCAGCCCTGGGGCTACCCGATCTAACAAAGCCTTTTCTATCGTATGTGTCAGAGAGAGAAAAGATGGCAGTTGGAGTTTTAATCCAAACTGTGGGTCCCTGGCCGAGCCCGGTGGCCTACCCCTCTAAACAACTAGACGGGGTTTCTAAAGGATGGCCCCCGTGTTTAAGGGCCTTGGCAGCAACTGCCGTGCTAGTACAAGAAGCAGATAAGCTGACTCTTGGACAAAACCTGAACATAAAGGCCCCCCATGCTGTGGTGACTTTACGGAATACTAAAGGACACCATTGGCTAATGAATGCTAGACTCACCAAGTACCAAAGTTTGCTCTGTGAAAATCTCCATATAACCATTGAAGTTTGTAACACCCTGAACCCCGCTACCTTGCTCCCAGTATCCGAGAGCCCTGTCGAGCATGACTGTATAGAAGTGTTGGACTCAGTTTACTCTAGCAGACCTAACCTCCAGGACCAGCCTTAGGCATCAGTAGACTAGGAACTATACGTGGCTGGGAGCAGCTTCATCCACCCACAAGGAGAGAGATGTGCAAGCTATGCGGTGGTAACTCTGGACACTGTTGCTGAAGCCAGATCGTTTCCCCAGGGCACTTCAGCTCAGAAAGCTGAACTCATTGCTTTCATTCGGGCCTTAGAACTCAGTGAAGCTAAGAATGTCAACATTTACACTGACTCTCAATATGCCTTTTCAACCCTTCAAGTGCATGGAACATTATATAAAGAAAAGGGCCTATTGAACTCTGGGGGAAAAGACATAAAACATCAAGAACAAATCTTGCAATTATTACAAGCAGTATGGAGACCCCACAAGGTGGCAGTTATGCATTGCAGAGGACAGCAGCGAGCTTCCACCTTGGTGGGTTTAGGGAATTCCCACGCTGACTTAGAGGCTCGAAAAGCAGCATCTGCCCCCTTCCGGACATCAGTCACAGCCCCCATGCTCCCTTCAAGCATCTGATCTTGTACCTACTTATTCTACAGAAGAAAAGGACTTTCTCCAGGCTGAGAGAGCACAAGTGATGGAGGAAGGATGAATTCGGTTACCGGATGGGAGAGTAGCTGTGCCGCAGCTGCTAGGAGCTGCAGTTGTACTGGCTGTGCATGAAACCACCCATCGAGGTCAGGAATCACTTGAAAAGTTGTTAGGCTGGTATTTCTACATCTCGCATTTGTCAGCCCTTGCCAAAACGGTGACACAGTGGTGTGTTACCTGCCGACAGCATGATGCGAGGCAATGTCCAGCCGTTCCACCCGGCATACAAGCTTATGGAGCAGGCCCCTTTGAAGATCTCCAGGTGGACTTCACAGAGATGCCAAAGTGTAGAGGTAACAAGTATTTACTAGTTCTTGGGTGTACCTACTCTGGGTGGCTGGAGGCTTATCCAACACGAACTGAGAAAGCTCGTGAAGTAACTCGTGTGCTTCTTCGAGATCTTATTCCTAGATTTGGACTGCCCTTATGGATCAGCTCAGATAATGGGTCGGCGTTTGTGGCTGACTTAGTACAGAAGGCGGCAAAGGTATTGGGGATCACACGGAAACTGCATGCTGCCTCCCAGCCTCAGAGTTCCGGAAAGGTGGAGCGAATGAATCAAACTATCAAAAATAGTTTAGGGAAAGTATGTCAGGAAACAGGATTAAAATGGATACAGGCTCTCCCTATGGTATTATTTAAAATTAGATATACCCTTTCTAAAAGAACAGGATATTCCCCTTATGAAATATTATATCATAGGCCCCCTCCTATATTGCGGGGACTTCCAGGCACTCCCTGAGAGTTAGGTGAAATTGAGTTACAGCGACAGCTACAGGCTTTAGGAAAAATTACACAGACAATCTCAGCCTGGGTAAATGAGAGATGCCCTGTTAGTTTATTCTCCCCAGTTCACCCTTTCTCCCCAGATGATCGAGTGTGGATCAAGGACTGGAACGTAGCCTCTTTGTGTCCACGGTGGAAAGGACCCCAGACTGTCGTCCTGACCACTCCCACCGCTGTGAAGGTAGAAGGAATCCCAGCCTGGAACCACCACAGGTGTGTAAAACCTGCAGCGCTGGAAACCTGGGAGGCAAGACCAAGCCCAGACAACCCTTGCAGAGTGACACTGAAGAAGACGACAAGCCCTGCTCCAGTCACACCCGGAAGCTGACTGGTCCACGCATGGCCGAAGCATGAGGAAGCTCATCGTTAGATTCATTTTTCTTAAATTTTGGACTTACACAGTAAGGGCTTCAACTGACCTTACTCAAAATGGGGACTGTTCCCAGTGTATTCATCAGGTCACCGAAGTAGGACAGCAAATTAAAACAATCTTTCTGTTCTATAGTTATTATGAATGTATGGAAACATTAAAAGAAACTTGTTTGTGTAATGCCACTCAGTACAAGGTATGTAGCCCAAGAAATGACCGACCTGATGTGTGTTATGACCCATCTGAGCCCTCTGCAACCACCGTTTTTCAAATAAGAACTGGCCTTTTGCTAGGTGATACAAGTAAAATAATAACTAGAACAGAAGAAAAAGAAATCCCCAAGCAAATCATTTTAAGATTTGATGCTTGTGCAGCCATTAACAGTAAAAAGCTAGAAATAGGATGTGGTTCTCTTAACTGAGAAAGGAGCTAAAGAGTAGAAAATAAATATGTTTGTCATGAGTCAGGGGTTTGTAAAAATTGTGCCTATTGGACATGTGTTATTCAGGCTACTTAAAAAAAGAACAAAAAGGACTCGGTTTATCTTCAGAAGGGAGAAGCCAACCCCTCCTGTGCTGCCGGTCACTGTAACCCACTAGAACTAATAATTACCAATCCCCTAGATCCCCTTTGGAAAAAGGGAGAAAGTGTAACCCTGGGGATCAATAGGACAGGTTTAAACCCTCAAGTTGCCATTTTAATTAGAGGGGAGGTCCACAAGTGCTCTCCCAAACCAGTATTTCAAACCTTTTATGAGGAGCTGAATCTGCCAGCACCAGAACTTCTGAAAAAGACAAAAAATTTGTTTCTCCAATTAGCAGAAAATGTAATTTTCTTACTTAATGTTACTTCTTGTTATGTACGCGGAGGAACCACTATCGGAGACAGATGGCCTTGGGAAGCCCGAGAGTTGGTGCCTACTGATCCAGCTCCTGATATAATTCCAGTTCAGAAGGCCGAAGCTAGCAACTTCTAGGTCCTAAAAACCTCAATTATTAGACAATACTGTATAGCTGGAGAAGGGAAAGACGTTATCATCCCTGTAGGAAAGCTTAATTGTATAGGACAGAAGTTGTATAACAACACAACAAAGACAATTACTTAGTAGGACCTAAACCACACTGAAAAGAATCCATTTAGTAAATTTTCTAAATTAAAAACTGATTAGGCTCATCCAGAATCTCATCAGGACTGGACGGTTCCCGCTGGACTATACTAGATACGTAGGCACAGAGCCTACATTCGGTTACCTAATAAATGGGCAGGCAGTTGTGTTATTGGCACTATTAAGCCATCCTTTTTTTTATTACCCATAAAAATGGGTGAGCTACTAGGTTTCCCTCTCTACGCCGCCCGAGAAAAGAAAGGCATAGTTATAGGAAACTGGAAAGAGAATGAGTGGCCCCCTGAAAGGATCATTCAGTATTATGGGCCTGCCACATGGTCACAAGACGGCTCATGGGGATACCGAACCCCCATCTACATGCTCAATTGGATCATACGGTTGCAGGCCATCTTACAAATAATTACTAATGAAACTGGCAGAGCTTTGACTGTTTTAGCTTGGAAAGAAACCCAAATGAGGAATGTTATCTATCAGAATAGACTGGCCTTAGACTACTTGCTAGTAGCTGAAGGAGGAGTTTGTGGAAAATTTAACTTAACCAATTGCTGCCTACAAATAAATGATCAAGGACAGGTGGTTAAAAACATAGTCAGGGACATGACAAAAGTGGCACACGTGCCTGTACAGGTTTGGCACGAGTTTAATCCTGAGTCTTTATTTGAAAAATGGTTTCAAGCTATAGGAGGATTTAAAACCCTCATTGTAGGTGTATTGCTAGTGATAGGAAACTGCTTTCTGCTCCCCTGTGTATTACTCTTGCTTTTTCAAATGATAAAAGGTTTTGTAGCTACTTTGGTTCATCAGAAAACTTCAGCACAAGTGTGTTATATAAATCAGTATCGCTCTATCTCACAAAGAGACTCAAAAAGTAAAGATGAGAGTGAGAACTCCCACTAAAAAGTGAAAATGCTCAAAGGGGGGAAATATGGTATGAGACCACCACTTCTCCTGTTGTCCTTCCCAGTTTCTCCCCAACCTCCCCTTTTCCCTAGTTTGTAAGACAGCAAAAAATGGAGAAAGCAAAAAGTTGGAAAAAACAGAAGTAAAATAAATAGCTAGACGACCTTGGTGCCACCACCTGGCCCTGGTGGTTAAAATAACAATATTAACCCCTGACCAAAACTACTGGTGTTATCTGTAAATCCCAGACATTGTATGAGAAAGCACTGTAAAAACTTTTTGTTCTGTTAGCTGATGTATGTAGCCCCCAGTCACGTTCCTCAGGCTTACTTGATCTATTATGACTTTTTCACGTAGACCCCTTAGAGTTGTCAGCCCTTAAAAGGGCTAGGAATTTCTTTTTCAGGGAGCTCGGCTCTTAAGACACGAGTCTGCCGACGCTCCCGGCCAAATGAAAAAGCCTCTTCCTTCTTTTTTTTTTTTTTTTTTTAATTTTCATTTTTATTTTTATTGATCATTCTTGGGTGTTTCTCACAGAGGGGGATTTGGCAGGGTCATAGGACAATAGTGGAGGGAAGGTCAGCAGATAAACAAGTGAACAAAGGTCTCTGGTTTTCCTAGGCAGAGGACCCTGAGGCCTTCTGCAGTGTTTGTGTCCCTGGGTACTTGAGATTAAGGAGTGGTGATGACTCTTAACGAGCATGCTGCCTTCAAGCATCTGTTTAACAAAGCACATCTTGCACCGCCCTTAATCCATTTAACCCTGAGTGGACACAGCACATGTTTCAGAGAGCACAGGGTTGGGGGGTAAGGTCACAGATCAACAGGATCCCAAGGCAGAAGAATTTTTCTTAGTACAGTGCAGTGGCGTGATCTCGGCTCGCTACAACCTCCACCTCCCAGCCTCTTCCTTCTTTAATCCGGTGTCTGAGGAGTTTTGTCTGGAACTCGTCCTGCTACACTAGCTCTCCGTGACTCATCCCAACCCTTTCCATTACACACAGCCGAAGTGCAGCGCTGTGCAGTTGAAATTCTTACACAAGGACCAGGATCGCATCCTGTAGCCTTTTTGTCCAAACAACTTGACCTTATTGTTTTAGGTTGGCTGTTATGTCTCTGTGCAGCAGCTGCTGCCACCCTAATATTTTTAAAGGCCCTTAAAATCACAAACTATGCTCAACTCACTCTCTACAGCTCTCATAATTTCCAAAATGTATTTTCTTCCTCATACCTGCCACATATACATTCTGCTCCCTGGCTTCTTCTGCTGTACTCACTCTTTGTTGAGTCTACCAGAATTACCATTGTTCCTGGCCCAGACTTCAATCCGGCCTCCCCCATTATTCCTGATACCACACCTGACCCTCATGACTGCATCTCTCTGATCCACCTGACATTTACCCCATTTTCCCACATTTCCTTCTTCCCTGTTTCTCACCCTGACCACACTTAGTTTATTGATGTCAGTTCCACCAGGCCTAATTGCTACACACCAGCAAAAGCAGACTATGCTATAGTACAAGCCACTAGCCCGCCTCTTAGAACCTCTCATTTCCTTTCCATCGTGGAAATCTATCCTCAAGGAAATAACTTCTCAGTGTTCCATCTGCTATTCTACTGCTCCTCAGGGATTCTTCAGGCCCCCTCCCTTCCCTACACATCAAGCTCAGGGATTTGCCCCCACCCAGGACTGGCAAATCAGCTTTACTCAACGTGCCCTGAGTCAGGAAACTAAAATACCTCTTGGTCTAGGTAGACACTTTCACTGGATAGGTAGAGGCCTTTCCCACAGGGTCTAAGAAGGCCACCAGGGTCATTTCTTCCCTTCTATCAAACATAATTCCTCAGTTTGGCCTTCCCACCTCTATACAGTCCGATAGCAGACCGGCCTTTATTAATCAAGTCAGCCAAGCATTTTTTCAGCCTCTTAGTGTTCAGTGAAACCTTTATATCCCTTACAGTCCTCAGTCTTCAGGAAAGGTAGAACAGACTAATGGTCTTTTAAAAACACACCTTACCAAGCGCAGCCACCAACTTAAAAAGGACTGGACAATACTTTTACCACTTTTCTTTCTCAGAATTCAGGCCTGTCCTCGGAATGCTACAAGGTACAGCCCATTTGTTGCGGGAAGTCAGGGACCCCAAACGGAGGGACTGGCTGAAGCCATGGCAGAAGAACGTGGATTGTGAAGATTTTATGGACATTTATTAGTTCCCCAAATTAATACTTTTTTAATTTCTTATGCCTGCCTTTACTGCAATCTCTAAACATAAATTGTAAAGATTTCATGGACACTTATCACTTCCCCAATCAATATCCTTGTGATTTCCTATGCCTGTCTTTGCTTTAATCTCTTAATCCTGTCAGCCGAGAAGGATGTATATCGTCTCAGGACCCTGTAATAATTGCGTTAACTACACAAATTATACAGCATGTGTGTTTGAGCAATATGAAATGTGGGCATCCTGAAAAAAGAATAGGATAACCGCAATCGTTCAGGGAATAAGAGAGATAACCTTAAACTCTGACCGCTGGTGAGCCCGGCAGAACAGAGCCATATTTCTCTTCTTTCAAAAGCAAATGGGAGAAATATCACTGAATTCCTTTCTCAGCATGGAACGTCCCTGAGAAAGAGAATGCGCACCTAGGGGTTGATCTCTGAACTGGCCCCCCGGGGCGTACCTGTCTCTTATGGTTGAGATTGCAGAGGTGAAATAAACTCCAGTCTCCCACAGCGCTCCCAGGCTTATTAGGAAGAGGAAATTCCCGCCTAATAAACTTTGGTCAGACCGGTTGATCTCAAAACCCTGTCTCCTGATAAGATGTTATCAATGACAATGGTGCCAAAACTTCATTAGCAATTTTAATTTCACTTCGGTCCTGTGGTCCTGTGACCTAGCCCTGTCTCCATTTGCCTTGTGTTATTCTATTATCCTGTTAAGTACTTGATGTCTGTCACCCACACCTATTCGTATACTCCCTCCCCTTTTGAAACTCCCTAATAAAAACTTGCTGGTTTTTGTGGCTTGTGGGGCATCACGGATCCTACCAATGTGTGATGTCTCCCCCGGATGCCCAGCTTTAAAATTTCTCTCTTTTGTACTCTGTCCTTTTATTTCTCAAGCCAGTCGACGCTTAGGAAAATAGAAAAGAACCTACGTGATTATCGGGGCAGGTCCCCCGAAACCCATTGGATCTCCTGTATAGACGCTCCTTTTTGATAGGCTCCAGTCTCATTCCAGACACAAGACCAACTTGGACTCTGCCCCCAAAAAATTGTCATCCCTACTATCTTCTGTCTAGCCATACTCCTATTCACTGTTCTCAACTACTCATATATGCCCTGCTCTTGTTTACACTGGTGGTTTACACTGTTTCTCCAAGCCATCACAGCTGATATCTCCTGGTGCTATCCCCAAACCACCACGCTTAACTCTTAAATAATCTTTGCTGACAAGGCTATGCTGAACCTCCTTAGGCACTCTCTAATTAGATGTCCTAGGTCCTCCCAATTCTTAGTCCTTTAATACCTGTTTTTCTCCTTCTCTTATTCCGTTTAGTTTTTCAATTCATACAAAACTGTATCCAGGCCATCACCATAATTCTAAATGACAAAAGTTTCTTCTAACAACCCCACAATATCAGCCCTTACCACAAAACCTTCTTTCAGCTTAATCTCTCCTACTCTAGGTTCCCATGCCACCCCAATCCCGCTCGAAGCAGCCCTGAGAAACATCGCCCATTGTCTCTCCATACCACCCCCAAAGAATTTTCACCATCCCAATACTTTACCACTATTTCATTTTTCTTATTAATATAAGAAGACAGGAACGACAGGCCTCTGAGCCCAAGCTAAGCCATCATATCCCCTGTGACCTGCATGTACACATCCAGATGGCCAGTTCCTGCCTCAATTGATGACATTCCACCACAAAATAAATGAAAATGGCCTGTTCCTGCCTTAACTGATGACATTATCTTGTGAAATTCCTTCTCCTTGCTCATCCTGGCTCAAAAGCTACCCTACTGAGCACCTTGTGACCCCCACTCCTGCCTGCCAGAGAACCCCCCTTTTTCCTTTACCTACCCAAATCCTATAAAATGGCCCCACCCCTATCTCCCTTCGCTGACTCTTTTTGGACTCAGCCCACCTGCATCCAGGTGAAATAAACAGCTTTATTGCTCACAAAAAACCTGTTTTGTGGTCTCTTCACACGGACGCGCATGAAAAAGGGTGTCCTTTTTTTTTTTTTTTGAGATGAAGTTTCACTCTTGTTGACCAGGCTGGAGTGCAATGCCATGCCCTCAGCTCACTGCCACTTCCTCCTCCTGGGTTCAAGCAACTCTCTTGCCTCAGCCTCCCCAGTAGCTGGGATTGCAGGCATGCGCCAACATGCCCGGCTAATTTTGTATTTTTAGTAGAGATGGGGTTTCTCCATGTTGGTCAGGCTGGTCTCAAACTCCTGACCTGAGGTGATCCACCCGCCTCGGCCTCCCAAAGTGCTGGGATTACAGGCATGAGCCACTGCGCCCAGACAAAAGTGTCCTCTTATAAGGACACTTGTCTTTAGATGTGCAGCCTACCTAAATTACTCCAGGATAATCTCGAGATTCTCAACTTAATTACATCTGCAAAGACCCTTTTTCCAAATAATGCCACCTCCACAGATTCTAGGCACAAGGATCTGGATATATCTTGTGCAAAGCCACCATTCAGCTCACTACACTAGAAAGAGGAAAAACAACGAAGTAACAAAAGGCGCAGAAGAAAGAACAGATGCAGCTTGTGTGGCAGTGGCCATCAAGGCAGGCTGGGGTAAAACTGTGTTAACAGAACCCCCAGATGGAACTCAAGTGTGGCCGTCTACTCCCAGCTACTCACAGAGAACGTTTCTGTTTCTGACAGCAGAGTAAGAGAAGGGGTGGGAAGAGAGATAGCCCATTCTCTGTTGGCCTAATTCCTAAGGAATTGTGCCTCTGCCTTCGGGTCATTCTCAAGTCTTGTTCAAGGATAAAATGATTTATTGATGGCCATAAAAAGCAATGCCAACAGAAGCAGCCTCAACATTTTTCATTTGTACTTACACATGAGCGAGAGCAGTTTAGGGAAACGGGTGTCTTCAGGTTCTGTTTTCTCCATCTAGAAAAGGGCTGCCTTCGTGGAATGCTGGTCCTGGGGAGAAGCCTCATTTCTATAGCAGGAATTGATAGAGTTTTAAATTCCGATTGGTACACGGAGCTACCCGTCCTCATTTCAAGCACTTCTGGTTTGTTCTGGGTTCAGTGGGTGAGCAATGAGTAGAACTCTGGGGAGGAGGATTTGGAGTGAGCGTGGTTTTGATCCCCAGAGGGAGCTGTTTTTCCATCAATGTCTTGACTGTGATTCAGAATAGGCTTCTCCGCTCAAGATGGGATTACTGGGCTGATTTAAGGCAGGTGATTGACTTGATTTGGTGGCTACTTTTATACTAGCTGGTTAACGAGCTGTTTTCGTCATTAGTTTCAGGCATATGAGCGTAATGAAGCATTGGACCTCCCAAATTACAAGGAAAATACAGACATAGCTTATGTGGTAGGTTGAAAGGAGTTAGTGAACAAACACAGTAGGGACACAAATTATTGTTAAAGACATGAATGTATGAAAGTGTATCTATGTCCAAATGGACTCTCTGCAAGCATACTGTTCCATCTGAAAAATAGTAGATCGAAATTCAGCAAATGCTTGGACAGGGGATACTCTCAGAAGTATTCTGACTAAATAGCATGGTTTATTTTCATATCACTAAAGTAATTTCTTCTCAAATTGACTCTGGACTAAATCTTATGATACCTACTTATTCCGATTGTACTTAGCCACCTGCAAATAAGGTGGGGGCAGTGGTAAGAGGAGCTGTTGAATGAAACTAAACATTTGTTGGATGCCTGCTGAAGATAAAGCCCTATGCTTTGTGCCAGGGAGATTCCAGAGTAAATGAGGCACAGACCGACTCTCAGGAATCTTTTGCAAACTAATGGAGAAAACACATCTGCAGGCAATGACTTATGGTATAAGAGGAAATGGGGCCAGGTACGGTGACTCACACCTGTAATCCCAGCACTTTGGGAGACAGAGGTAGGTGGATCACTTGAGGTCAGGAGTTCAAGACCAGCCTGGCCAACATGGCGAAACCCTGTCTCTACTAAAAGTACAAAAAAAAAAAAAAGAGAGCCAGGCTTGATGATGTGCACCTGCAATCCCAGCTACGTGGGAGGCTGAGGCACAAGAATCACTTAAACCTGGGAGGTGGAGACTGTAGTGAGCCGAGATCCCACCACTGCACTCCAGCCTAGAAGACAGAGCAAGACTCTGTCAAAAAAAAAAAAAAGGAAATAAGATTGGTGTTGAATGGGAAATCTAAGCAGGATGGAATGACAGGAGAGCGCCCACTTGCCCAGCTCCAATAACACTTTTGACAGCCATGACAATATTGCAGGGACACCCATTCCTCATGGTATCTGAAGTCCCATGAAAGATTGAGTCTGGAGGCTGGTTCAGTCTTGACTTTAAGATAAGGGGATACAAGGAATGATTTTCATCTATCCCAAGCCAATTGTCCAGCCAAAAATCTAGGTCTGAGATGATGAGAAAAAGCAAGTCATCAACCATGTCAGCCATTTCATCATCATCATCATCATCATCCTCATCATCATCATCAAAAACAAAAGACAGACCTGTAACCGTCTTGTGTGCCTGGCTCTCATCTTAGTTCAAAATATAGAAGTAAATTCTATGGCCAGCGAACAATGACCAAAATAGCTATCACTCTTGTCTGCCACCATGTAAGACATTCCTTTTGCCTTCCACCATGATTTCGAGACTTCTTCAGCCACATGGAACTGTGAGCCCATTAAACCTCTTTTTCTTTATAAATTACCCAGTCTTGAGTAATAAAATAGTGGTTTGCCCACAACATCAATGAACGATGCTGTTACCTGTTCCAAACACATATCATTTAAGAGGTTTGGATAAACAACAACCTAAAATAAATAAGCAGTAAGCAAACTCAGGGCTACATAATCCCTGTGGTGAGGTAACTCACAGTGGGTACAACTGGGACACTTTACCGTTAAATCACCTCTATCTACACGTGCCCAAGCAGTGAGATACTTGGTTTTAATCCTAAAAAATCATGGTGCACATTTACTCCTGCCTTCCAACTGGGCTCTAACGTCACCTCCTCAGAGAAGCCCGCTTTTCTGTGCTTCCACTCTGCTTTTTTTCAGCATTTAGTAGAGCATCAGTCACCATCCATATCTGGGAACAATGATTGTAAGTAACAGAAACCCATTTGCATGAACTTGAGGACAAGGAGCACACCTTATCTCTAACAGGCAAACTCATGGGCACAAGAAACAAATGAGAGGCCATGAGAGAATGGAAACTGCAGTTACAGAAACCAAAATTCCTCTTTCTTGCTCTCAGAAGCCCATGGTCTCTTTTTTTTTCTTTTTTTCTTTTTTTTTTTTTTTGAGACGCAGTCTCGCTCTGTCGCTCAGGCTGGAGTGCAGTGGTGTAATCTCAGTTCACTGCAAGCTGCACCTCCTGAGGTTAACGCCATTCTCCCACCTCAGCCTCCCAATTAGCTGGGGCTACAGGCACCCGCCACCACACCAAGCTAATTTTTGTATTTTTAGTAGAGATGGGCTTTCACCGTGTGAGCCAGGATGGTCTCGATCTCCTGACCTTGTGATCTGGCCATCCTGGTCTCCCAAAGTGCTGGGATTACAGGCGTGAACCACCGCACCTGGAAGCCCATGGTCTTTCTTATCAGCCCTGTGGACTTTCTTATATCTTCTTCTCACTCACAACCAATTTTCCCTTTTTGCTGGTGGCCCATCATGGCAGCCAGCAGAACCCACCGCCAGCTGATCAGTCAGTTACTGGATATCTTGGAGAGGGAGGGAGGGAGGGAGGGAGAGAGGGAGAGAGAGAGAGAGAGAATGACAATTGCGCTTCTGGCCAACCAATTGAGTATAGGAAGGGGAAGTACCATGGTACAAATATGGCTCCAAGACCTGCTTTCCATCATGGCCAGTGAATAGGGAAATTGAGGGAAGGTACCTGCAGACACAGCAGACATCTCAGAACATGCTCTCTGTTCTTAGTTCTCTCTCCTGCCTTCTCCTAGATTGTAAATATCACAAGACAATCTAGGATAGTACCTGGCTCAAAATATTTGAGAAAGAGGAAAAGGAAGACATTGCATCAAACTGTAAACTACATGGTTTCCTAAATTCACTCTGCAAGTTTTTGGGTTTTTTTGTTTTTTGAGACAGAGTCTCGCTCTGCTGCCCAGGCTGGAGTGCAATGGCATAATCTTGGCTCACTGCAACCTCCACCTCCCAGGTTCAAGCAAATCCCCTGCCTCAGCCTCCTGAGTAGCTGGGATTACAGGCACACACAGCTATACCAGTTAATTTTTGTATTTTTAGTAGAGACGGGGTTTCAGCATGTTGGCCAGGCTGGTCTCGAACTCGACCTCATGATCCACCCACCTCGGCTGCCCAAAGTGCTGGGATTACAGGTGTGGGCCACCACACCTGGCCGACTCTGCAAGTATTTAAGTGAATGAATGTCAGTCCCTGAGAATCAGAATTTCTTCTGATTTAACGGCATTAAATCTCCGTTAGGTTTAATCCTGGTCAGCAGCTGTGGGGTGTCCTGGGTTTGGGATCAGTGGGATGAGGAACAAGCAGGTTCTCCAAAGCACCACTCAGGGAGGGGAGGTGTTAACTAGGCCAAAGATGATGGGTGGGGTATATGCCTGGGTTTCAAACAGCTTATGCCAGGCCTAAAAAACGACGCTGAGGAAGAAACTGTGTTAAGCAAATTGATGACACAATGGAGGAGGTCAAAAAGTTTAATATTGCTAAGAAGGTACAAATATTGATCATGCAATATGTTATTGTTATCACACCATCTCCTGCTACACGCCAGCTTTCCTTTACAATGAGATACAAGAGATTTGTGGATCTGACCTAACCCTCCAAATTATAAGGTCCCTGAGAGTGGGCTCATGACATTCATGTTTAATAAATGTGGCATAAAGGTTAATGCAGGCTGCCATGTGACCCAATGCCAGTTTGATGCTGCATTCAAAGAACCATCATTCCAGCATGCAGCACACTTAAAGGCAATTGAAATGTTTACCGCCGTCCCTCAAGACAAACACCAAATAAAAATTATTTTCAAAATGCGTAGCAACACTTCTTAAAATCTTATTTTCCCATCTCTTTCTCTCTCTCTACCACATTCCCAGGAGTTTCCCAGGAGCAAAACTGTCATAAAGACCCAGGAGCAAAATGATTAGTGACTTCACGATATCTGATTCTGATTTAGTTGGTTTAGAGTGGTGTCCGGGCATACGTATTTTTTTTAAATCATTTTGGGCACAGTGGCACACACCTGTAGTCTCAGCTACTCAGGAGGCTGAGGCAGAAGAATCACCTGAGCCCAGGAATTTGAGTCCAGCCTGGGCAACATAGCAAGACCCTGTCTCTGAAAAAAAAGAAAAAAAAAGCAAAAACAAATCTCTCTCAGCTTCAGTCAGGGTTGATAACTAGTTGATCAAAAAATTGTGGTAACCATCCTTCACAATGGACCTTAATATTCCCACCTCCTGGTGTTATTCATTGTGGAATCTGTCTTATCTAGTCCTCAATTGGGTCTGGTATCCAGGCTTCACCTTGAGAGTCTAGTCCCACCTCCTACCCCACATATGGTTTTACACTTACTTTCAAGACTGGCCTAAAAATGTAATATGTATTTGTTTTGACCTTGTTTCCAATGAAACAACTGTTCTAAACATTCATTTAGGATGGTTAGGGAAATTTGAACACTGGCTAAATACTAGAAGATATTTGTTTCAAAATAACCCAGATTGGTAATGAGATGATGGCAGCTGAGGCTGGTGATAGGCACACAGGGCTTCATTATCAAATAGAAACAGGTGGAAAAAACAGAACTTTTCCATAATACAAATATAAGGTAAACACGAAAATGTATTGAGTGCATAAAAAGAATCTATGGTCTCACAGGCATTAGCTTATAATTTGAACATCAAAAATAAAAGTGACGGCCAGGTGCAGTGGCTGATGCCTGTTATCCCAGCACTTTGGGAGACGGAGGTGGGTGGATCACTTGAGCCCAGGAATTTGAGACCAGCCTGAGCAACATAGTGAGACCCCCATCTCTAAAATAAATAAATACAAATAAAAGTGACTAGAATTGATTATAGAACATCAACTCGATTTGAGTCTATAAAGATTACTGGTGGAGGGGGGCAATGGGGAGAAGGAGGTGAAAAGAGCCGGGCGCATTCCTCAGCCCCGGGCTCAAAACAAACAAGCCCAGTACAAACACATCCCATCCTCCCATCCCACCACATATCACCATATATCTCTTAAACTTCCCCCGGGCTCAAAACAAAGAAGCCCAGTACAAACACCACCAGGAAAGTCTCCGATTAGGGGACAGATGAGGGGACAGCCGTTCAAAGTTTTACTGAAAGAGCGGGAACCAAAAGAATTCCTTTGTTCCCCTGTAACTTTCAGGCTATAAAAAGCAAACACTCGCATTGTTCAGGGCCCTCTTGTATGCTGTGGAATGGAGGGACCAGGTTCGAACTTGTAGTAAAGATCCTTGCCGCTTGGCTTTGACTCTGGACTCTGGTGGTCTTCTTTGGGGAACTAACGGTCTGGGCATAACAGAGGAAGAGAATATATTTGTGACCTAGATTATTTTCTTTAGTTTTGAGAGAATCTTCGGGTCTCCTGGGTCTTCTAGCCCAGTATTTATTTTTATTTTTTATTTATTTGTGTATTTATTTTTTTATTTTTTTAGATGGAGTCTCACTCTGCCACCAGACTTCAGTGCAGTGGTGCGATCTCGGGCCACTGCAACTTCCGCCTCCCAGGTTCAATCTATTCTCCTCTCTCAGCCCCCAAGTAGGTGGGACTACAGGTACCTGCCACTTCACCCAGATAATTTTTTTTTTTTTTTTTTTTTTTTTTTGAGACAGAGTCTGGCTCTGCTGCCCAGGCTGGAGTGCAGTGGTGCAATCTCGGCTCACTGCAAGCTCCTCCGCGAGGTTCATGCCATTTTCCTCCCTCAGCCTCCCGAGTAGTTGGGACTACAGGCACCTGCCACCACGCCTGGCTAATTTTTTTGTGTTTTTAGTAAAGACAGGGTTTCATCGTGTTAGCCAGGATGGTCTCGATCTCCTGACCTCGTGATCTGCCCGCGTCGGACTCCCAAAGTGCTGGGAATACAGGCATGAGCCACTGTGCCCAGCCGCACCCAGCTAATTTTTGTATTTTTTGTAGAGATGGTGTTTCACCATGTTGATCCAGGCTGGTCTCAAACTCCTTACCTCAGGTGATCCGCCGGCCTTGACATCCCAAAATACAAGGATTACAGGCATGAGTCACCACACCCTACCTATTTTCCTTAGTTTTCAGAGAACCTTTGTGTCTCCTGGGTGTTCTAGCCCAGTATATCTCAAACTTTGCTGCATCAAGGACCTTGTTGAAATGCAGGTTCTCATCTGGGAGGCTCAGTGGGCCAGCAAATCTGCACTGGTTTAGGAAGCTCACCCTGAGTACCAAGCTTCAGTGAGGATCAGGCAGACCCCTGCCTGCCAACCCCCTCTCAGCTGGGCTTAACTCTGGCTCTCTCCTGCCAGGGTTCCTCCCCTCAAAATAGGAGCTATTTTCAAAAAGTCTCTTGGAAAAAGCCCTGTTTTAAAATTGGGGTGCTCAGGATTGGCCATCTGCTCACCATGGGGTTTTAAGACCTTTGCCCAGAACCCTGCAACCAACTTAGAACTGACATCTTTACTTTTGAAGGCCCCACTCCACACCATATTAAATTCATTAAAATCAACCTCCATTACAGGCATATCTCAGGCATCACGCCCTCAGAACGGAGTTGCAGCTGATCCCTTGACAGTGTTGTAAAGCATTAAACATGCATTCATTTCAGCCTTGCAGTTTGCACATTTAGGAGCCAATTGTCTTAGGTCTAAAGCATTCATGCCGAAGCATTGTTATGGGCCACAGACACTACGCTTCCCAGACTTAATGGCCTCTGCAATGCTCGTTCCTACTGGCCCACTCCTGGGTTCTGGCTGGCTAGCCCGCGCCACCTCACTGCTCCCCCATTCAAGTGTGCCTTAAATGTGTGGTTTCCAAACTCATCTACACTTTAGGGTCACCTGGGATTTTTTTTTTAAATCTTCCAAAATCCAGGCCACACCCAAGAACAATTAAACCTCAACCTCTGGAATGGGACATAGCATCCGTTTTTTGTTTGTTTTGTTTTTGAGACAGGGCCTCGCTCTGTTACCCAGGCTGGAGTGCAGTGGCACAATCATAGCTCACTACAGGCTCCATCTCCTGGGCTCAAGAAACCCTCCCACTTCAACCTCCACGGTAGCTGGGATCACAGGCGGGCACCACCACACCTGCCTAATTTTTAAATTTTTTATAGAGACAGTATCTCCCTATGTTCACCAGGCTAGTCTCAAACTCCTGGGCTCAAGTGATACTCCCGCCTCAGCGTCCCAAACTGCTGGGATTATAGGTATGAGCCACCATGCCCGGACATCAGCATCTGTATTTTTTGAAGCACAGACGAGTTTGGGAACTACCGCGCTAGACTGAGCTCGGATTCCTAGCCCTGTCTGACCGTAGGATTCGGCTGGGCTGCTTCTGAAAATAGAGCTCCCCAGGCTCCTTCCCAGGTGATTCTGATTCATTAGGTCTGGGGTGGACCCCGGAATGTGCATTTTTTATGAGATCCCTCTGGGTGAATCTGGCTAAAGCCAGTTTGGGATCTGAGACCTTGGAGATCATTCCCCAGCTTCCCTCCTAACCCAGTTCCCGGCTTGGCCCACCTCACCCAGGCTGTGTCACGTCTGACTTCGCAGATTACACCTGAGAGGGAAGCCCCAGCCATCACAATGTGAGAACATTTTACAATGACCAGGATATGCCAAATACATTTTAAGACTCATTCAGGATTAGCGTTCACCTTAAACTTGACAGACTCAGAGAACGGGCTGGCCACGTGCTGTGCACAACCCTTAGTGCCCTTCTGTGACTAATATTTGGATAATTGATTGTTGGAAGCTCAGGAAGCCTCTCTCTCTCAGAGGGGTTGAAGTTAACTTCTTTATTTCTGAGGTAGGGAAGAAAATGAGGATGTTCTGCCTTTTGCTAGACTGAATACTGTCCTCCAAAAATTCACATTCACCAGGAATCCCAGAATGTGACCTTATTAGAAAATAGGGGCAGGGCATGGTGGCTCATGCTTGTAATCTTAACACTTTGGGAGGCTGAGGCAGGAGGATCACTTGAGGTCAGGAGTTCGAGACCAGCCTGGCTAGCATGGCAAACCCTGTCTCTATTAAAAACATAAAAATTAGCTAGGCATGGTGGCGTGCACCTGCAATCCCAGCTACTTCAGAGGCTGAGGCTGAAGAATCACTTGAACCCAGGAGGCAGAGTTGAAGCGAGCTGAGATTGTGTCACTGAACTCCAGCCTGGGCAACAGAGCA
The DNA here is from genome assembly GCF_029289425.2 of Pan paniscus. Lineage (NCBI taxonomy): Eukaryota > Metazoa > Chordata > Mammalia > Primates > Hominidae > Pan > Pan paniscus. The sequence continues at coordinate 23,003,358 of NC_073256.2, forward strand.
AGACTCCATCACAAAAAAAAAAAAAGAAAAGAAAATAGGGTCACTGCAGATCTAATTACAAATAGGTCATATTGGAATAGCGTGAACCTTAAATTGAGTAATAATGGCATCCTCATGGGAAGAGAAGAAGAGACAGAGACACACACAGGAGAAGGCCACATGAGAATGAAGGAAGAGAATGGAATGATGTGGCCACAAGCCAAGGAATGCCAGCAACCACCAGAAGCCAGAAGAGGCAAGGAAGGATTCATCCCTAGAGCCTTCAGAGGGAGCACGGCCCTGCCCGTTTCAGACATCAAGCTTCTGGAACTGGAGAGAATGACTTTCTGTTGTCCTGAGCCACCCATTTGGGGAACTTTGTTAGAACAGTCACAGCCAGGTCATGTGCTCCTGGATGCATCTCAGGCATTAATAAGAACTGTCCTGGTCAGTCAGGGTTGCTCACCCCCGTAATCCCAACACTTTGGGAGGCTGAGGTGTATAGATCACCTGAGGTCAGGAGTTTGAGACCAGCCTGACCAACATGGAGAAACCCCATCTCTACTAAAAATACAAAAATTAGCTGGGTGTGGTGTTGTGCACCTGTAATCCCAGCTACTTGGGAGGCTGAGGTAAGAGAATCACTTGAACCCTGGAGGCAGAGGTTGCAGTGAGCTGAGACTGCGCCATTGCCCTCCAGCCTGGGCAACAAGAGCAAAACTCCGTCCTCCCCCCAAAAATAATAAGTACTGTCTTGACTGTGGTCATCAAAAATATTTGATGAAGGGTTAGCTAGAAAGCCTGACCCTTTCACAGACGGACAGAAGGGCCAAAAGAAAATAGATTGTTTGCAGTGGGGTAAGAAGGATAAGAATCCTATGGGGGAAAAAAAAAAAAAAAAAAAAAAAAAAAAACCAGAGGGATTTGTTTAATGAGCGCTGGGGAGAGGCATTTGTTTTCTTGCTTAAAAAAGAAACACAGGTTGGGTGCGGTGGCTAAAGCCTTAATCCCAGCACTCTGGGAGGCCAAGGTGGGTGGATCACCTAAGGTGAGGAGTTCGAGACCAGCCTGGCCAACACTGTGAAACCCCATCTCTACTAAAATGACAAAAACAAAGAAAGAAAGAAATTAGCCAGGCATGGTGGTGAGCGCCTGCAATCCCAGCTACTCGGGTGGCTAAGGCAGAGAATCACTTGAACCTGGGAGGCAGAGGTTGCAGTAAGCCAAGATGGCATCATTGCACTCCAGCCTAGGCAACAAGAGTGAAACTCTGTCTCAACCAAAAAAGAAAGAAAGAAAGAAAGAAAACCATAGTTTTAAGTCCACTCAGTGGAGTTTAAAAATACATTCCCATTGCACAGTGCTTTTGGAATCTTTTCTAAACTTCTGTTGCACATGGTCTAATTTGATCTTCATAGCAACTCCCTGAGATGGATAGGGCAGGCCTTTCTGAACACCTATTTTCTAGTTTGCATTAAAAGAACGGAATTGGCTGGGACCAGTGCCTCATGCCGATAATCCCAACACTTTGTGATACAGAAGGGAAGTGCTCAGAAGGGAAGAATGTGGTCCCTTTAAATGATATGGAAGTGAGGAAGGGAAGTACTGGGTAGAGGAGGGTGTGGTCCCTGGCTAGGGCTCCTCCTCCCCAGGGCCTGTGTCCATGGACCTAGGTGAGGACAGGCATTTTTGTTTTCCTGCCCAGATGTTGCATTTCCCAAGACCACCCTGGCTGCCACACCCCCATTCTGTGCCTATAAAAACCCTGACACCCTAGCAGGCAGACACACAGGCAGCTGGACTTCGAGAGGAGCACATCACCGGAGGAACACAAGGGTGCTGGACGTCAAGAGGAACGCACCAATGGGCACCGACACACCGCAGGCCACTAACTGCAGAACAACGCAGAGTTTGGCTGGGACGTTCGGAGAAGAGTCCGGCCACTCACCCAACTCCAGAGGTAAACCATCTCCCTTCTGGCTCCCCCATCTGCTGAGAGATACTTCCACTCAATAAAACCTTGCACTCTCAAGCCTGTAATCCCAGCACTTTGGGAGGCCGAGGTGGGCAGATCACGAGGTCAGGAGATCCAGACCATCCTGGCTAACACAGTGAATCCCCATCTCTACTAAAAATACAAAAAAATTAGCCAGGCTTGGTGGTGGGTGCCTGTAGTCCCAGCTACTTGGGAGGCTGAGGCAGAAGAATGGCGTGAACCCAGGAGTCGGAGCTTGCAGTGAGCTGAGATCGCACCACTGCCGGTACACCAAGGCAAGAACCCCGGGACAAAGAGAGCCCTCTCTCCTTGCAATAAGGCGGGGGTCTAATTGAGCCGACTAACAGAAGCTACCTACAGACGGCTAAACTAAAACAGCACCCTGTAACACACGCCCACTGGGGCTTCAACTATAAACATTCACCCCTGGACACTGCCAGGAGTCTCCCTGCCTGTCTGCATGCTCTCCTAGAGGTTTGAGCAGTGGGGCACTGAAAAATTAACGACACCCGCATCGCATGCCCTTCGAGGGGGACAACAGAACTTTTCCCATTTCATCTGAGAGGCCAAGGCAGGAGGATCGCTTGAGCCCATGAGTTTGAGACCAGCCTACACAACATAGCAAGACACCATCTCTACAAAAAAAAAAATAAGTAAACCAAAAAAAAAAAGCATTAAAAATTAGCCAGCTGTGGTGGCACACACCTGTAGTCTCAGCTACTCAGGAGGCTGATGTGAAAGGATTGAGTGAGCCCAGGAGATTGAGGCTGCAGTGAGCCAAGATTGAACCACTCCACTCCAGCCTGGGCGACAGAGTGACACGCTGTTTCGATAACAACAAAAAGAATGGAACAAAATAACTTCTCAAATAGCTAGCAGAGGCAGATCTGGTTCTCAAACGCAGGTTTTCCAGGTTTCATTTCTTGTTTCTAGCAGTATTATGGAGAAACATGATCACTAATACATGAAGGAGAGGAGGTTTCAAGTTCTGATGAAAAGATGGTAAAGAGAGGAAATTGTTGACTAGGAGTGACTAGGAATAGGAAGAAAACGCATGACACTACTTAGAGGAAAGAAGAAAAATAAGCATAGAGGTGACTGAGCAGACAGAAAGGACTTGGAAGAAGCGTGTTTGGCCCTGTCTCTAAATTTTTTCCCTTGCATTACTAACTTCCCTGATGACTTTGATGAATCTTCTCTTCCAGGGTACCTAGTGTTCTCTTTCTGTCCACTTCTCCTTTCCCAGGGCCCATACAGTCTGGGAAAGCATGCTCTGCAGGCTTCTCATATCTTTCCTTCCTTAATCCGCCCCTAGCATCTCTACATAACCCATATACACCTGGAGTTCCACATGTCCCAGTCTTTGCACTGCAGTGAATTCAAAGAATGGTAGACTCTAGCTGGGCGCAGGGGCTCACACCTGTAATTCCAGCACTTTGGGAGGCTGAGGCAGGTGGATCACTTGAGCCCAGGAGTTCAAGACCAGGCCTGGCCAACATGGTGAAACCCCATCTCTACTAAAAATACAAAAATTAGCTGGGCTTGGTGGTACATGCCCAGTAGTCCCAGCTTCTGGGGAGGCTGAGGCAGAGGTTGCAGTGAGCTGAGATCGTGCCTCTGCACTCCAGCAGACTGGGCAACAGAGCCCAGTCTCAAAAAAAACACAAAGACAAAACTAAACAAAAAAAAAACCAAAAAACAAAAAATGCGCACACACAAAAAAACAAAGGTAGACTCCAATAGGAAAAATTCACACAAAAGCAACTCAAATAATTATTCAGTGAACCCAGTTCTATCTCAGTTCTTTATTATATATAGAAACTTATTCTGTCCATATTCCCTAGTTTTCTTTTTCTTATCTTTTTTGTTTTGAGACAGGACCTCACTCTGTCACCCAGGCTGGAGTATAGTGGCACAATCATGGCTCACTGCAGCCTCAACCTCCTGGGCTGAAGTAGTTTCCCACCTCAGCCTCCCAAGTAACTGCGACTACAGGTGCATGCCACCATGCTCAGCACCTTTTTGTATTTTTTCTAGAAACGGGGTCTCACTATGTGGGCCAGGCTGGTCTTGAACTCCTGGACTCAAGAAGTCCACCTGCCTCAACCTCCCAAAGTGCCAAGATTACAAGCATGAGCCACTGCATCTGGCTGATTCCTTAGTTTTCTTTTTCTCTTTGCCCATTGCCTGGATTCCATAAGCAGAAGGAAAACCCAGGGGCTGACTTTGTAGGCAAGACTCTTTCCTCTTTAAAACGTAAATTGGCTCAAGTGGTACCAAAACTGAAACATGTTTATAACTTAACATCTTTTCTTCCTACCCCTTCAATCTCTTGAGCAATGAGAAAAGGCACTGGGCTCTTTATTTGTGTAGGGAAAAGAAAGAGAGATCAGACTGTCACTGTATCTATGTAGAAAGGGAAGACATAAGAGACTCCATTTTGAAAAAGATCTATACTTTAAACAATTGCTTTGCAGAGATATTGTTCATTTGTAGCTTTGCCCCAGACACTTTGCCCCAACCACTTTGACCCAACTTGGAGTTCACAAAAACATGTGTTGTATAAAATCAAGGTTTAAGGGATCTAGGGCTGTGCAGGACATGCCTTGTTAACCAAATGTTTACAAGCAGTATACTTGGTAAAAGTCATTGCCATTCTCTAGTCTCAATAAACCAGGGGCACAATACACTGTGGAAAGCCGCAGGGACCTCTGCCCTTGAAAGCAGGGTATTGTTCAAGGTTTCTCCCCATGTGATAATCTGAAATATGGCCTCGCGGGATGAGAAAGACCTGACTGTCCCCCAGCCCGATACCCATAAAAGGTCTGTGGTGAGGTGAGTTAGGAAAAGAGGAAAGCCTCTTGCAGTTGAGATGGAGGAAGGCCACTGTCTCCTGCCTGCCCGTGGGAACTCAAAGTCTCGGTGTAAAACCCGATTGTACATTTGTTCAACTCTGAGATAGGAGAAAAGCTGCCCAGTGATGGGAGGCGAGACATGTTTGCAGCAATGCTGCCTTGTTATTCTTTACTCCACTGAGATTTTTGGGTGGAGAGAAACATAAATCTGGCTTATGTACATGTCCAGTCATAGTACCTTCCCTTAAACTTAATTATGATATAGATTCTTTTGCTCACATGCTTTTTGTTGACCTCCTTATTATCACCCTGTTCTCCTAGTATATTCCTTTTTGCTGAAATAATGAAAATCATAATCAATAAAAACTGAGGGAACTCAGAGGCCGGTGCCTGTGCATGTCCTTGGTGTGCTTAATGCCGGTCCCCTGGACCCACTGCTGTTTCTCTATACTTTGTCTCTGTGTCTTATTTCTTTTCTCCGTCTCTCATCCCACCTGACTAGAAATACCCACAGGTGTGGAGGGGCAGACCACCCCTTCATCTGGAGCCCAGCGTGGGGCCCTTCTCTAGGGTGAAGGTACGCTAAGAACGTGAGCATTGAGGACAGCGGACGAGAGATTCCCCAGTACGTCCACAGTCAGCCTTGCGGTTAGCTTGTGCGCTGGGAGGAATCCAGGGTAACAATGAGGCAAACTGAAAGTAAATATGCTTCTTATCTCAGCTTCATTAAAATTCTCTTAAGAAGACGTAGAGTTAAAGCTTCTACAGAAAATCTAGTTACGCTATTTCAAACAATAGAACAATTCCACCCATGGTTTCCAGAAAAGGGAACTTTAGATTTGAAAGATTGGGAAAAAATTGGCAAAGAACTAAAACAAGCAATTAGGGAAGGTAAAATCATCCCACTTACAGTATGGAATGATTGGGCCACTATTAAAGCAACTTTAGAACCATTTCAAATAGAAGAAGATAGCGTTTCAGTCTTTCATGCCCCTGAAAGCTGTGTAATAGATTGTGAAGAAGAGGCAGAAACAGAGTTTAAGAAAGGAATGGAAAGTTCACATTGTAAAAATGCAGTAGAGCCTGTACTGGCTTGGTCAATGCAGAATGTTGACTATAATCAATTACAGGAGGTAATATATCCTGAATCATCAAAATTGGGGGAAGGAGGTCCAGAATTATTTGGGCCATCAGAGTTTAGACCACGATGGCCACCAACTCTTTCTCCCGCGGTTCAGATGCCTGTGATGTCACAATCTCAAATGCCAATCCAGGCACAGTATCCGCAATACCAGCCAGTAGAAAATAAAACCCGACCATCGGTAGTTTATCACCACCAGCCGCCAGCCGAATTTCACTATCCGCCGTCTCCAGAGGTTCAGTATGGATCTCAGGCAGTGCGTCCTGTGCCAAACAGCAAGGCACTATATCAACAACCCACGGCGATGGCGTTTGATCTTACAGTACCACCTAGTGGACAAGAATGTGCACTGCATGAGACCACTGCTACAACCAGAAAACAGAGAGATCTTGAGGCATGGCAATATCCGGTAATGTTACAACCGATGACGGCAGGGAAAGGGAGTCACGCAGGAGCGTCTGTCTGAACTGAGACTAGATATGAATCTCTCACCATAAAAATTTTAAAAGATATGAAGGAAGGAGTTAAACAATATGGACTTAACTCTCCTTATATGAGAACATTATTAGATTCCATTGCTCGTTGAAATAGACTTATTCCTTATAATTGGGAAAATTTGGCTAAATCTTCCCTTTCACCCTCTCCGTAACTACAGTTTAAAACCTGGTGGATTGATGGGGTACAAGAACAGGTACGAAAAAATCAGGCTACTAATCCTGTTGCTTATATAGATGCAGACCAATTGCTAGGAACAGGTCCAAATTGGGGCACTATTAACCAACAATCAGTAATGAAAATGAGGCTATTGAACAACTAAGAGCTATTTGCCTCAGGGCCTGGGAAAAGATTCAGAACCCAGGAACCTCATGCCCTTCTTTTAGTTTAATCAGACAAGGCTCTAAAGAGCCATATCCAGACTTTGTGGCAAGGTTGCAAGATGCAGCTCAAAAATCCATTGCATGTAACGCCCGAAAAGTTATTGTAGAAATAATGGCTTATCCAAACGCAAATCCAGAGTGTCAATCAGCCATAAAGCCATTAAGAGGAAAGGTTTCAGCAGGAGTTGATGTAATTACAGAATATGTGAAGGCTTGTGATGGGACTGGAGGAGCTATGCATAAGGCAATGCTATTGGCTCAAGCAATTACAGGGGTTGCTTTAGGAGGACAAGTTAAAACATTTGGGGGAAAATGTTATAATTGTGGTCAAATCGGTCATCTAAAAAAGAATTGCCCAGGCTTAAATAAACAGAGCAAAAAAAAAAAAAAAAAAGAGCCACCTGGCCTGTGTCCAAGATGTGGAAAAGGAAAACATCGGGCTAAGGCATGTCGTTCTAAATTTGATAAAAATGGACAACCCTTGTCGGGAAACGGCAAGAGGGGCCAGCCCCAGGCCCCGCAACAAAGTGGGGCATTCCCGATTCAGCCATTTGTTCCTCAGGATTTTCAGGGACAACCCCCAGAGTAAATACCACCATTTCAGGGAATCAGCCAATTAGAATACGACAATTATCCCCTGCCACAGCAGGCAGTGCTGAAGTAGATTTATGTTCTACTCAAATGATTTCTTTACTCCGTGGAGAGCCCACGCAAAAGATTCCTAAAGGGGTATATGACCTGCTGCCACAAGGGATGGTAGGCCTTATTTTAGGAAGATCTAGTCTAAATTTGAAAGGAGTTCAAATTCATACTGGGGTAATTGACTCAGATTATAAAGGGGAAATTCAGTTAGTGATCAGCTCTACCGTTCCCTGGAGTGCCAATCCAGGTGATAGAATTGCTCAATTACTGCTCTTGCCTTATATTAAAATTGGGGATAGCAAAACAGAAAGAACAGGAGGGTTTGGAAGTACCAACACTGCTGGAAAAGCTGTTTATTGGGCTAGTCAGCTCTCAGAGAATAGACCTGCGTGTACAGTTACTATTCAGGGAAAACAGTTTGAAGGATTAGTGGATACTGGGGCTGATGTTTCTATCATTGCCTTAAATCAATGGCAAAAAAATCGGCCTAAACAAAAGCCTTTTACAGGACTTGTTGGTGTGGGCACTGCCTCAGAAGTGTATCAAAGTGCCAGGATTTTACATTGTCTAGGACCTGATAATTAAGAGAGTACATTTCAGCCTATGATTACTTCTATTCCAATTAATTTATGGGGCCGAGACTTATTCGAACAGTGGCATGCAGAGATTACTATTCCAATCTCTCTATACAGCCCCACGAGTCAAAAAATCATGACTAAAATGGGATATCTCCCTGGCAAAGGACTAGGGAAAAATGGAGAAGGCATTAAAGTTCCATTTGAGGCTAAGGGAAATCCAGAAAGAAAAGGACTAGGGTATCCTTTTTAGGGGTGGCCACTGTAGAGCCTCCAAAACCCATTTCATTAACTTGGAAAACAGAAAAGCCTGTATGGGTAAATCAGTGGCCACTACCAAAACAAAAGCTGGAGGCCTTACACTTATTGGCAAAATAACAATTAGAAAAGGGACATATTGAGCATTCATTTTCGCCTTGGAATTCTCCTATGTTTGTAATTCAGAAAAAAATCAGGCAGATGGCACATGCTAACTGAATTAAGAGCTGTTAATGCAGTAATTAAACCCATGGGGCCTCTCCAACCTGGGCTGCCCTCTCCAGCCATGATCCCCGAAGATTGGCCTTTAATTATAATTGATCTGAAGGATTGCTTTTTTACCATTCCTCTGGCAAAACAGGATTTTGAAAAATTGGCTTTCACTTTACCAGACATAAATAATAAAGAACCAGCCACTAGATTTCAGTGGAAAGTGTTGCCTCAGGGAATGCTTAATAGTCCAATTATTTGTCAGACTTTTGTAGCTCAAGTTCTTCAACCAGTTAGAGACAAGTTTTCAGACTGTTATGTCATTCATTATGTTGATGATATTTTGTGTGCTGCAGAAACAAGAGACAAATTAATTCACTGTTACACATTTCTGCAGACAGAGGTTGCAAACGCAGGCCTGACAATAGCATCTGATAAGATTAAGACCTCCACTCCTTTTCATTATTTGGGAATGCAGGTAGAGGAGAGAAAAATTGAACCACAAAAAGTAGAAATAAGAAAAGACACATTAAGAACATTAAATGACTTCCAAAATTGCTAGGAGATATTAATTGGATTCAGCCAACTCTTGGCATCCCTACTTATGCCATGTCAAATTTGTTCTCTATCTTAAGAGGGGATCCAGACTTAAATAGTAAAAGAATATTAACTCCAGAGGCAACTAAAGAAATAGAATTAGTTGAAGAAAAATTTCAGTCAGCAAAAGTAAATAGAATAGATCACTTAGCCCCACTCCAACTTTTAATTTTTGCTACTGCACATTCTCCAACAGGCATTATTGTTCAAAATACAGATCTTGTGGAGTGGTCATTCCTTCCTCACAGTACAGTTAAGACTTTTACATTGTACTTAGATCAAATGGCTACATTAATTGGTCAGGCAAGACTATGAATAGTAAAATTGTGTGGAAATGACCCAGATAAAAATCATTGTTTCTTTAAACAAGGAACAGGTTACACAAGTCTTTATCAATTCTGGTGCAGGGCAGATTGGTCTTGCTGATTTTGTGGGAATTATTGATAATCATTACCCAAAAGCAAAAATCTTCCAGTTTTTGAAATTGACAACTTGGATTTTACCTAAAATTACAGAGAAAAACCTCTATAAAATGCTCTGACGGTGTTTACTGATGGTTCCAGCAATGGAAAAGTGGCTTACACTGGGCCAAAAGAACAAGTCATTGAAACTCAATATCACTCAGCTCAAAGAACAGAATTGGTTGCTGTCATTTCAGTGTTACAAGATTTTAATCAGCCTATTAACATTGTTTCAGATTCTGCATATGTAGTACAGGCTACAAAGGATGTTGAGACAGCCCTAATCAAATATAGTATGGATGATCAGTTAAATCAGCTGTTTAAATTGTTACAACAAGCTAAGAAAAAGAAATTTCCCATTTTATATTGCTCACATCCGAGCACATACTAATTTACCAGGGCCTTTAACTAAGGCAAATGAACAAGCTGACTTGCTAGTATCATCTGCCTTCATGGAAGCACAAGAACTTCAGGCCCTGACTCATGTAAATGCAACAGGATTAAAAAACAAATTTGATATCACATGGAAACAACCAAAAAATGTTGTACAACATTGTGCTCAGTGTCAAGTCTTACACCTACCCGCTCAAGAGGCAGCAGTTAATCCTAGAGGTTTATGTCCTGATGCATTATGGCAAATGGACGTCACACATGTACCTTCATTTGGAAAATTGTCATTTGTCCATGCGACAGTTGATACTTATTCACATTTCATATGGGCAACCTGCCAGACAGGAGAAAGTACTTCCCATGTTAAAAGACATTTATTATCTTGTTTTGCAGTCATGGGAGTTTCAGAAAAAATTGAAACAGATAATGGGCCAGGATACTGTAGTAAAGCATTTTGAAAATCCTTAAATCAGTGGAAAATTACACATACAACAGGAATCCCTAATTTCCAAGGACAGGCCATAATTGAAAGAACTAATAGAACACTCAAAGCTCAATTGGTTAAACAAAAAAAGGAAAAAGTAAGGAGTATAACACTCCCCAGATGCAACTTAATCTAGCACTCTATACTTTAAATTTTTTAAATATATATAGAAATCAGACCACTACTTCTGCAGAACAACATTTTACTGGTAAAAAAGAACAGCCCACATGAGGGAAAACTGATTTGGTGGAAAGACAACAAAAATAAAACATGGGAAATAGGTAAGGTGATAACATGGGGGGGAGGTTTTGCTTGTGTTTCACCAGGAGAAAATCAGCTTCCTCTTTGGGTACCCACTAGACATTTGAAGTTCTACAATGAACCCATCAGAGGTGCAAGGGAAGGCTCCTCCGCAGAGACAGAGAACACGCAATCGAACATCATCGACTCGCAGGGTGAACAAAATGGTGATATCAGAAGAACAGATGAAGTTGCCATCCACCAAGAAAGTGGGGCTGCCGACCTGGGCCCAGCTAAAGAAGCTGACACAGTTAGCTGAAAAAAGCCTGGAAAACACAAGGGTAACACAAACTCCAGAGAATATGCTGCTTGCAGCTTTAATGATTGTATCAACGGTGGTAAGTCTCCCTATGTCTTCAGGAGCGGCTACAGCTAACTATACTTACTGGGCCTATGTGCCTTTCCCACCCTTAATTCGAGCAGTCACTTGGATAGATAATCCTATTGAAGTATATGTTAATAACAGTGCATGGGTACCAGGCCCCACAGATGACCGTGGCCCTGCCCAACCTGAAGAAGAAGGAATGATGATAAACATTTCCATTGGGTATCATTATCCTCCTATTTGCCTGGGAAAAGCACCAGGATGCTTAATGCCTACAAACCAAAATTGGTTGGTAGAAGTACCTACTGTCAGGGCCACCAGTAAATTTACTTATCGTATGATAAGTGGAATGTCACTCGGGTCACAAATGAATAATTTACAGAATTCTTCCTATCAAAGATCATTAAAATTTAGGCCTAAAGGGAAACCATGCCCCAAGGAAATTCCAAAAGAATCAAAAGACCCAGAAGTCTTAGTCTGGGAAGAATGTGTGGCTGATACTGCAGTGGTACTACAAAACAATAAATTTGGAACTATTATAGACTAGGCCCCTCGAGGCCAATTATATGATGACTGTATGGGCCAGATCCACTCATGTTCACAGGCTCCATCTGTCTGGCCCACTAATCTGGCCTATGATAGTGATTTAACTAAAAGGCTAGACCAGGTTTATAGAAGGCTAGAATTACCCTATCCATGGAAATGGGGTGAAAAGAGGATTTCATCACCCTGACCAAAGTTAGTTAGTCCTGTTGTTGGTCCTGAACACCCAGAATTATGGAAGCTCACTGTGGCCTCGTACAACATTAGAATTTGGTCTGGAAATCAAGTTATGGGAACAAGAAGTCATAAGCCATATTATACTATTAACCTAAATTACAATCTGAAAATTCCTTTGCAAAGTTGTGTAAAACCCCCTTATATGCTAGCTGTAGGAAACATAGCTATTAAGCCAGATTCCCAAACTACAACCAGTGAAAATTGTAGATTGTTTACATGCATTGATTCAACTTTTGATTGGCAGAATGGTATTCTGTTAGTAAGGGCAAGAAAAGACGTGTGGATCCCTGTGTCCAAGGATCGACCGTGGGAGGCTTCTCCATCTGTACATATCTTAAGTATTAAAAGGAGTTCTAACTAGATCTAAAAGATTCATTTTTACTTTCATTGCAGTGATTATGGGTCTTATTGCAGTCACAGCTACTGCTGCGCCTGCTGGAATTGCTTTACACTCCTCTGTTCAAACTGCAGAATGTGTGAATAATTGGCAAAACAATTCCTCAAAATTGTGGAATTGTGAGACTCAAACAGATCAAAAATTGGCAAATCAAATTAATGATCTTAGACAAACTGTTATTTGGATGGGAGATAGGCTCATGAGCTTGGAATATCTTTTTCAGTTACAGTGTGACTGGAATACGTCAGATTTTTGTATTACACCTCGAGCTTATAATGAATCTGAACATCACTGGGAGATGGTTAGACGTCATCTACAAGGAAGAGAAGATAATCTTACCTTACACATTTCTAAATTGAAAGAACAAATTTTTGAAACATCAAAAGCCCAGTTAAATCTGGTGTCAGAAATGGAGGCAATGGTAAAAGCTGTTGATAGTTTCACAAATCTTAACCCTGTCACTTGGGTTAAAACCACTGGAAATTCCACTATTGCAAATTTTGTATTAATTCTTGTATGTCTGTCCTCTCTATTGTTAGTCTACAGGTGTATCCAGCAGCTCCGGAGAGACAGTGACCAGCGAGAAGGGGCCATGATGACCATGGCGGTTTTGTCAAAAAGAAAAGGGGGAAATGTAGGGAAAAGAGAGAGATCAGGTTGTCACTGTGTCTATGTAGAAAGGGAAGACATAAGAGACTCCATTTTGAAAAAGACCTGTACTTTAACAATTGCTTTGCTGAGACGTTGTTCATTTGTATCTTTGCCCCAGCCACTTTGACCCAACTTGGAGTTCACAAAAACATGTGTTGTATAAAATCGAGGTTTAAGGGATCTAGAGCTGTGCAGGACGTGCCTTGTTAATCAAATGTTTACAAGCAGTATACTTGGTAAAAGTCATTGCCATTCTCTAGTCTCAATAAACCAGGGGCACAATGCACCGGGGAAAGCTGCAGGGAGCCCTGCCCTTGAAAGCAGGGCATTGTCCAAGGTTTCTCCCCATGTGATAGTCTGAAATATGGCCTCGTGGGATGAGAAAGACCTGACTGTCCCCCAGCCTGACACCCGTAAAGGGTCTGTGCTGAGGTGGATTAGTAAAAGAGGAAAGCCTCTTGCAGTTGAGATGGAGGAAGGCCACTGTCTCCTGCTTCCCCTGGGAACTGAATGTCTTGGTGTAAAACCTGATTGTACATTTGTTCACCTCTGAGCTAGGAGAAAAGCTGCCCTGTGGCGGGAGGTGAGACATGTTTGCAGTAATGCTGCCTTGTTATTCTTTACTCCGCTGAGATGTTTGGGTGGAGAGAAACATAAATCTGGCCTACGTGTACGTCCAGTCATAGTACCTTCCCTTGAACTTAATTATGATATAGATTCCTTTGCTCACATGTTTTTTGTTGACCTTCTCCTTATTATCACCCTGCTCTCCTATTACATTCCTTTTTGCTGAAATAATGAAAATCATAATCAATAAAAACTGAGAGAACTCAGAGGCCAGTGCCCGTGCAGGTCCTGGTGTGCTGAGTGCCAGTCCCCTGGACCCTCTGTTGTTTCCCTATACTTTGTCTCTATGTCTTATTTCTTTTCTCCGTCTCTCATCCCACCCGACTAGAAATACCCACAGGTGTGGAGGGGCAGGCCACCCCTTCAATTTGGTGACACATAGCCTGTGGCCTCAAAGAACACTGACACCCCGGTAACATCCATTCGAAGAGCTTCTCCGTACCTCCCCTCCTTTATCCCGAAGGTCTCTGGGTCAGAGATCACTGAGTCATTCACAACATGATGTTTAACACCGAGATGCTCTGGAATTGCTCCGTCAAGACGACTCAGAAGAAGACCCAGTGCTGAGACAATCGTGTTCTCTCTCTCTCTGGATCACCGCCCAGAGACAAGGACTGCCAGAGACCCTGGCTTCCCCGGCTGCTGCCTCCCATTCCTGCGCCTGTGGGATGAGAGTTCAAAGCTGTGTGATCTTGACCAAGTTACTTACCCTCTCTAAGCATGTTTCCCTAAATGTGAAATAGGATGATGGTGATGTGTTTATTTCACAGATTTGATAGAAGGATTAAATGAGAGATGCATCAAAAGCAGTGGGCACAGGTTCAATGCTCAGTGAGCTTTCTCTTTTCTTATCAATAGACAGGTCTCCATGAGGACAGAGACTGGCTTCATCTCGACTGTAGCGTCAGGGCTGGCCACTGTGTCTGCACCCAGCAGGACTTCAGTAAATATCTGTTTAGACACTAACCACAGACTTAGGCATAAAAGCCCTTTGGAAGAAAGTTGACCATTTCATGCACCTTCAGACTATGAAGAGCAATGATGACAACTTCAGCTCGAGAGGGTCTCAGTGCCCATTCATCACCACTATGAAAAGGCAGAAACCAGAGCTGTGTGTTTAACTCCCAGCCCCAAAACCTGTTGGCTTTGCTTTATCACTATGAGCTTCCAATGCCATCCCTTTAGAATGGGACCTCTCTCTTCTTCCCCAAGGCACCAGCCTTCACCCCAGACCTCTCCTTATTAGCTGGTTCCTCCTGTCTGTACTCTGAGCCCATGCTGTGCTCGTCAGATAGCAACATGGGAGAATACAACAGCCCAGAATGCAGGCTGCAGAGTTAGATCCCCAGAACAGGATCTCAGCCGGCTCCATCCTTCCTCAGCTGGGCGACTGTGGCTATTGGCTTCCTCTCTGTGCCTCAGTTGCTCCATCTGTGAAATGACGATTGTCATAGTCCCTGCTTCAAAGAGTCACTGGGAGGATTAACTGAGAAAATGCAGGGAAGGTGCTTGGAACTAAATGCTCAAAAAAAGTCCATCTGGCCAGGCACGGTGTCTCACGCCTGTAATCCCAGCACTTCGGGAGACCGAGGCAGGTGGATCACTTGAGGTCAGCAATTCAAGACCAGCCTGGTCAACATGGCAAAACCCCGACTCTACTAAAAATACAAAAATTAGCCAGGCATGGTGGCAGGCACCTGTAATCCCAACTACTTGGGAGGCTGAGGCATGAGAATCTCTTGAACCTGGGAGGCAGAGGTTGCAGTGAGCCGAGATGGTGCCACTGCACTCCAGCATGGGCAAGAAGAGCAAAACTCTGTCTCAAAAAAGAAAAAAAGTCCATCATTCTTATTAATGGAGGACAAATCATCTCAGTGCCTCTTTGGCTGATCAGTACCCTCAAAGCTAGTGTTATCCAATAGACCAGAGGTCCCCATCCCCCAGACCACAGACCAGTAGCGGTCTGTGGCCTGTTAAGAACTGGGCTGCACAGAAGGAGGTGAGCAGTGAGCTAATGAGTGAAGCTTCTTCTGTATTTACAGCTGCTCCTCACCGCTAGCGTTACCACCTGAGCTCTGTCTCCTGTCAGATCAGCAGTGGCATTAGATTCTGATAGGAGCACCAATCCTATTGTGATCTGCATGTGCAAGGGATCTAGGTTGTGTGCTCCTTATGAGAATCTAACGCCTGATGATCTGTCACTGTCTCCCACCACCCGGAGATGGGATTATCTAGTTGCAGGAAAACAAGCTCAGGGCTCCCACTGATTCTACATTATGGTGAGTTGTATAATGATTTCATTATATACTATAATGTTCATAACAATAGAAATAAAGTATACAATAAATGTAATGCACTTGAATCATACTGAAACTTCCCCCAAAAAATACATGGAAACTGGTCCTTGGTGCTAAAAAAAATTGGGGACAACTGCAATAGACTATTCAGTCACGGTCCAATCAAACATTCTGCAATGGCGGGCTTGCTCTACTCTGCAATGTCCAACATGGGAGCTGCTAGCCACCCACATGGGCTGTTGAGCCCTTGAAATGTGGCTGGTGAGAATGAAGAACTGAATTTTCAATTTTCTCTTAACTAATTTTTTTTTTTTTTTTTTTGAGACAGAGTCTCACTCTATCCTCCAGGCTGGAGTGCAGTGGTGCAATCTCGTCTCACTGCAACCTCCATCTCCCGGGTTCAAGCAATTCTTCTGCCTGAGCCTCCTGAGTAGCCAGGATTACAGGAACCCGCCATCATGCCCGGCTAATTTTTGTATTTTTGTAGAGACGAGATTTCACCATGTTGGCCAGGCTGATCTTGAACGCCTGACCTCAGGTGATCTGCCCAACTTGGCCTCCCAAAATGCTGGGATTACAGGTGTGTCACCATCCCCGCCCTTAATTCATTTCTAAATCACAAAATCTAAACAACAAGTGGCTAGGAGCTACCATAGTGTACAAGGCAGCTGTAGAATCACAGGAAATTGTCAATGACCCTGTCCTGCTTCAAGCTGACTTTTCCCCCTCATGGTGACACTCTAGATTCTTTCCTCTCATATTTTTTAGACTTTCAGGATTAGACCATGAAAATAAGTTCTGTCCTTCCAAGAAAATAACGTTCATTACACTTACTGTATACCAGGCTGATTTCAGGGCTTTACATGTATTAATTTACAACAACTCTGAGGCAGGAGCTGTGATTATGCCCATTTAACAGATGACAAAACTGAGGCACAAAGCAGTGCTGGAACTTCTCAAAGTCACACAGGTAGCAGGAGGCAGAGCTCGGATTTGAACTCACTTTGGGTTCAGCAACTCACAGCTCTCATCTATGACATAATATTACTTCTGTGGTCAAAACACTTAGACCTGGATTTCACAGGAATCTTGTGCTTGCCTGGCTGCTAGGGAGGTTTTCCTCATCTTCCTTATCTCACGGTTCAAAACCCAGGGCCTCCATGCTCTTGTTATGGTGGCCGTTCACTGGCAGGAGGCTTCTGGGAAAGTTCTTCTTTTCTGTCATTTTTCTTATTCCTGTTTTTTTTTGTCTCATTGGTGTTTATCTGCAGAACTTTGTTTCCTTCTGCTCAATTCATAATCAGAGTGCTTTTCCTCCTGGCTCAATTCATAAGTATTTGTGCAAAAAGAGGTTGGCGCAGAGCCAGGTGACTGACGACACCCGGCTCGTCTGGCAAGTGGATATCAAATTGTTGTATCTCATTCTGCCATTCACAGCTCCTGCTATGGGGCTGGGTCATCTGCCAGCTCTCCAAGGAGCTGGCGGGAAACCGCTGCAATCAGAGCGAACCCACGGCCCGGGTGAGCTCGCCTCCGCACAGCACTCCAGCTGGCCCCCAGTGCCTTTTGGGGACACATCTCCATTGCCAGGCAGGGCTGTGGGAGGGCCGCCTGCCTCCTGTCCATCACAGGGAAAACCTACCCTTATCCCACGTCCCTTCCAGGCAGCCTGTGTGGAGATTGCTGCGTTCACCTTTAATATGGCTAAAATGTTTTCCTTCAATGACAGCAATGCTGCCAGAACCCATCAAGACACCCAGGAACTGATGTCCCTTGGCAGATGATGCTGGAAAGATGGGATTCCCGGCAGCCTTTGCATCTGTTGCTCACAGCCCACGAGCATCTCCACCGTCCAGCAGGTCAGGGCACGGTCTCTCTCTCTCTCTCTCTCTCTCTCTCTCACACGGTCCTCTCACGGTCTCTCTCACGGTCTCTCTCACAGTCTCTCTCTCTTACGGTCAGGGCAGAAAGAGAGAGAGTCCATCTGGGGCAGACTCGGATTTTAAATGAGTGTCCCTGATAATTTAACATGATCGATGGCTCACGTATTTCACCAAGTTCAGGAGTCCCAGTTCTCAGAGAGAAGCAGCCAGCCATGACTGTAAGACCTGAGCAAACCGTACAAATCAGACAGCAGGTCTCACCCCTCCCCAGAGAGCTCCAGAGAGTATCAAAGAGTGAAACAGCAGAGGGATGGTCTGGGTGGGGTCATCGTGGCTGGCAAGGGTCTGTGACAGCACCTTGTTAGGCTACTCCCAAGAGGAAATTTGGAGAGAGGGTGGGAGGGCAGCTCTCAGTGCAAGCTATGTCTCCTGGAAAGTAACTTCCAAACTTTGGAGGATTGTGAGCAAGATGGAACCAGCAACTTCTACCTAAAAGAATGTTCATAGCAAGATAACTCATCCTAATATTGGTCCAAGCTAGGTCTTTATTGTGCATCATAAGGCTCTGAGAATAACAATGTAACCTCCAAAAGGGCTGCGGGCTTTGAGGAATCTCAGGCAACTCACTTCCTTCTGCTCAGTGACTCCCCCGGAGCACAGTAAGGCAAGGAAACACTTAGAGCCAAGCTTGAGTTCTGAATTTCAAATACAGGGAGTCCATCTCTTTCTACCCAATTGTTCCCTAGATGAGTAACTAATTCCTTCCCCTTAACTGCACATACTTCCTTCCAAAGCACAAGAGTGATGGGCTGTCCATGAGCCTCCCCAAAATATGTGCACCTTGTGACATAAATTCTGTCACCGAAAGAGACCAGACAAAATGTAAAACCAAAGTGGAGGCTTTCCTTGAATTATAGCTTCTAAAGAGTTTTGGACCCTCTACAAAACCCAAGAGTTAGGAATTGCCTGTAAGAAGCACCAGCTCTTGTTTTAAAGAGGCAATTTAAGAATAATAGCCGTGCTGATGCCACACTACGCTAAGGGAGAATAATGAACCTAATAAAACTAGCGATTTTTCAATTGCTTTTGCTGCTGGAAACACTGATTATGCTAATTAAAGGGTAGAATAGTAAATAGCCACTCTTTTGCATCCAATTAAGTGTTCAAATTATTTCTCAGAAGTATTTGTTGAAAATAGAACTTCTGATAATCATGGGTCCCAAATAAACAGAGTCAAGTGTGGTGTGGTTCATGTGTGTGTGCACACATGTGTGTTTCTGGAGCTCATTTTATGGAGATCCCGCATAGCTCCCCAAATTCCTATCAGACCAAATAAGAAAAATCACAGTTTCCTAAGACTACAGTTTGGGATATCTTTGGAAAAGGTGTGTATTGAGAATACAGCATATGGAAACTATTTCACGTTGGCAATATCTGTGATTTAACATTGCAAACATTAGAAATACAACTGGTTCTTCAGAGCCACCTAAGTCCCTCATAATGACAATATTAGCTTCTTCTAAATAATAAATTAGCCGGTCAAACTATGGTCTACAGCATGTTAGAAGTTTCATCCTTCTAGTCAATGTCACATTTCAAGGCAAAGTCGAATTATATGTACGTTAAAAAAAGTGCTGTCACTGAAAATTGAGAATTATGTCTAATGCCAATCAGAAATGGAATAAATAAGTATTAAAGGATTTGCAAGTTAAAGCAACCATAGAAATGTTATCATCAGGAAGGAAAATGTATTACCTGCAGAGGTTACAGAAAAGACGCTAGAACCCAGAAGAGAAAGAATCTCTGTAAATATTTCCATTAAATTAATCAAGAGTGGCTGGGTACGGTGGCTCATGCCTGTAGTCCCAGGACTTTGGGAGCCCAAAGCAGGTGGATCACAAGGTCAGGAGTTCGAGACCAGCCTGGCCAACATGGTGAAACCCTGTCTCTATTAAAAATACAAAACATTAGCCGGGCGTGGTGGCATGCACCTGTAATCCCAGCTACCCAGGAGGCTGAGGCAGGAGAATTGCTTTAATCCAGAAGGCCGAGGTTGCAGCAAGCAGAGACCACATCATTGCACTCCAGCCTGGGTGACAGATCATGGCTCCATTTTGAAAAAAAAAGAAAGCAACAAAGAAAGAAAAAGTTAATCTGGGCGAAAATAGGATGAGTTTTTCACCCACAAAGGGAGATGAGATTCATGCATTCTTTCAACATGCATTCCATCAAAAGTGAGCACCTGCTCTGAGCTAGGCCCATTCTAGATCCCAGGAAATGGGTAACCAACCAGACATGGCCCCTGATTTGGAGCTCACATTTTAGAGCAGCTAAATGGACAGTAAACAAGTAAGCAAATTAAGATCTTCTTAAATTGGGGGAAGTTCTTTAGAGAAGCACTTCCATAAAGCTCAATCGCATCATAGACTATGACTGCCAGGGGGTAGGGAAGGTAATATCTCACCTGCTTGTGGACAGCAGAGCTTCTGACGCCTTGCAAAGTATTTAGTACCAACATTTCTGTCTTAGGTCAAGTTCCCTAAAAGCAGATCCTGAGGCAGGGATTGAGTGCATGTAATTCATTCAGGAAGAACTCTCAGGAGATAGGAGTAAAGAAAACAGGATATGACAGGGAAGGAGCTAAGTGAGATGTGGTCTCCGTTGGAGACTGGCTCCAGTCTGATCTCACAGGGAGCTCCAGAGTGTGAACTGCACCACCATGTTATCCCAGCCTAAGGTCTTTTGTTCTCCTGTGTCAGCCGGTCCCTGGCCCAGGGCTGCAGACTCCCTTGGGGCCCCAGCAGACTGGAGAAGGAGCATGGTCTGTGGTCTACTCTTGGTTGTGCACACCCACCCACCTCTTCCCCAGCTGACACTGCTGGAGGACGAGAGGGAGAGATGTCATCTCCTCCTATGGCAACCTGTGTGATGGCAATGGCCCTTTTCCTGTTGGGCATAATCTGCTGCCGTCTCTTGCTGTCTGCAGCCTGACACAGAAGGGTGAAGGTCACCAGGTTCCACTGACAGGGGTCTTTGTCTCAAGCAGCAACCATAGGACCGAGGGTCCCTTGCAAGATTCAGCCACATTTCATGACTGTCTGCAACACACCCCATGCCTCTGATGGAAGGGACACAATGCCCCATGCTGCACTCATTTCTGCCAGACTGGGGTCCCTGATCTCAATTTCCCTCTGCAGTCCCCATCTCTGGGGTCTGCAGACACATTTCAGATCCCTCCTTAGTACCTCCCAGGAGGCAGAAGCCAGAGGAAATAATCCTTGTCCCAATGCACCTGACCATGCCACCTCACTGCATGCTCTTTCTCCCTCTCCAGGAAAAATCAAGCTTGTTGAATACTTACCAATATGTCCACATGCATTTAGTCCCCATAACCACTTATTGGGGCAGCATTACCATCCCCAAGTTACAGATGAGGAAACTGAGGAGAGCATTTATATAACATGCATCTAAGTGGTGAACAAACGATCTAACCAGGCAGTGCGGCACCAGAGCACACATTTTTGTTATTCAGAGAGATGGGGTCTCTCTCTGTCCCTCAAACTGAAGTGCAGTGGCCTGATCATAGCTCACTGTAGCCTTGAACTCCCAAGCTCCAGCAATCTTCCCGCCTTAGCCTACCGAGTAGCTGGGACTAGAGGCATTCACCACCAACCCAGCTAATTTTTAAAAAATATTTTTCTAGAGATAGGGTCTGATCCCAAACTCCTGAATTCCAGCGATCCTCCTGCCTCAGCCTCCCAAAGTGCTGGGATTGCAGTTGTGAGCCCCCGCACCCAGCCCAGAGCACACTTTTTTTTTTTTTTTTTTTTGAGATGGAGTCTCACTCTGTCGCCCAGGCTGGAGTACAGTGGCAAAATCTCGTCCCAGAGCACACTTTTAACCACCATATCATTCTGCCTCTGGGTAGGTTAGTCAAGCTCTGTAGCTGATCAGATGTCTGTAGAGAGAAAGAGACATCAGTCTCCACTTCTTCCAAACACCCCCAAATTTTACAAGTGATTTTCTCAGATCCCTCAGCATCAGGAATGGGGATGAGCAGGACATCCTGTCCCCTTCCCAACAGCCCAGCAGATATCCCAAGATTACATCTCATTGGCTCTGACTAGGACATGAGCCCAAAGCTGAACCAGTTGCTGTAGCCATGGCATGCAGCATCCTCGGTCCTCTGGCCAGGCCAGAGCTACATCCCACCTCTGGATCCTCAGGTTGAGTCAATACATCTTGAACCAGGCACGAACTGAAGCTCAAGGGGGAGTCAGAGTAATGTGACCCTGCCACCAGGAAGTGGGGGCTGAGCAGGCAAGCTTTCATCACCCACTGCACACACCAGGGAAGGCTTGTGGTGGCTTAGTCCCACCTGGGGGCAAAGAAAAGAGTGCCTGCTCCGCGCCAAAATGTGATGCCCAACACTATATCTTAAAGCTAGCTGGCTTTGTAATCCCAGCTACTTGGGAGGCTGAGGCAGGAGAACCACTTCAATCCAGGAGGCGGAGGTTGCAGTGAGCCAAGATCACGCCATTGCGCTCCAGCCTGGGTGAGAAGAGAGAAATTCTGTCTTCAAAAATAAAAAATAAAATAATAAAAATAAAAAGCTAGCCTGCTTAATCCTCACAAAGATGCCATCTACTTTTTGGCATCCTACAGGTAGAAACATTGAAACACTGAGACACTGGGAGATTTAAAAACTCACCACCAGCCAGGCACGGTGTCTCATGCCTGTAATCTCAGCACTTTGAGAGGCTGAGGCAGGAGAATTACTTGTGCCCAGGAGTTCAGGACCAGCCTGGGCAAATTAGTGAGACCTCATCTCTACAAATATTAAACAAAACAAAAATTAGGGCTAGACGCGGTGGCTCACACATGTAATCCCAGCACTTTGGGAGGCCAAGGCAAGTGGATCACTTCAGCCCAGGGATTCGAAACCAGCCTGGCCAACACGACAAAACTCTGTCTCAACTAAAAATACAAAACTTAGCTGGGCATAGTGGCACATGTCTATAATCCCAGCTATTGGGAGGCTGAGGCACAAGAATTGCTTCAACCCAGGAGTCAGAGTTTGCAGTGAGCTGAGATTGTGCCACTGCACTCCAAACTAGGTGACAGAGTGAGACCGTGTCTCAAAAAAAAAAAAAAAAAAAAAAAAAAAATAGGTATGGTGGCACATGCTTGTGGCCCCAGCTACTCAAGAGGCTGAGGTGGCAGGATCAGTTAAGCCCAGGAGTTCAAGGGTGCAATGAGCTATGATTGTACCCCTGCACCACTATATATAAATATATATATGTATCTATATATACACACATATATATACATGTATATAAGTGTGTATATATATACACACACATATATATACATGTATATGTGTATATGTGTGTGTATATATATATGTGTATATATATAAAAAACACACATGCACAAATTCACCACCACCAACTCAGAAATTACCGTCTCCCTCTATTCTAAGGAATTATTTTTCATTTTGCCATCTCTGAAGTTGGAATATACCTTACAATCCCTGGAATGTCACGGTCTCGTTGGCAACATTTTTCTGCTTAGTAGCGCATAAAATAATAGCACATCTTGTAACTAACAGTGTTGTAGATGCTATGAGATCCTGGGGAAGCCCAGAATCCTAACTCCACCCTGTCTGACTCCAAAGACCACATATTTCCTATGCCTTTGGAATGGGGCACAGATGTAGACAAGTCGAGCTTTGTTGATTGTGAGAAAGGTATGATAAATGGCCCTGATGGAATTTTCTTCTTGTACTTGCAGGGGAACAAAGTGGCATCATTCCACTATTCCAGGGGTGGTGCTAAATACGAGGGTGAGGCTGTCAAGCGGACCCTGGTGGAGTCCTACACTCACCCAAACAGCAACGAGACAGAGCGGAGGGAGAACATCGATACCGTCATGAACTGGTTCACCAAGGAAGACTATGACTTTGTGACTCTGTGCTACAGAGAGCCAGATAACATGGGACATCGATTCGGGCCACAGGCAGAGAACAGGAAGTTGATGATTCAGCAAATCGACAGGACCATCGGGTATCTGGTGGGAGCCACTGAGAAGCACAGCCTGCAGAGCACCTCAGCGTCATCATCACATGAGACCGTGGGATGACCACCGTGAAGAAGAGACCCAATGTCAACAAGATCCCCTTGTCCAACTACATCAAGTTCAGGGACTTGGTCAAGTTTGATATTGTGGGCTACGGTGGCTTTGGGATGCCCCTGCCCAAATTGGGGCAAGAGGAAGCCCTTTACCAGTCACTGAAGAATGCGCACCCTCACCTCCACATCTACAAGAAGGAGGAGTTTCCAGAACACTTCCATCTCGCTAAACATGACCGGGTTCTGCCAATCGAGATGTATGCCAACTCTGGTTACAGTATCAATGGGGTAAGTTCATTCTAAAATGAATAAAGTCACCTTGGATCTAGGAGACAACCATTAGGGAAGGGTGGTTCTGCAAAAATCAAACATAAGTGCACAGCCGGGCACTGTGGCTCACGCCTATAATCCCAGCACCTTGGGAGGCTGAGGCAGGTGTATCACCTGAGGTCAGGAGTTTGAGACCAGCCTGGCCAACATGGTGAATCCCCATCTCTACTAAAAATACAAAAATTAGCCGGGTGTGGTGGCACGCATCTGTAGTTCCAGATACTCTGGAGGCTGAGGCAGGAGAATCGCTTGAACCTTGGAGGCAGAGGTTGCAGTGAGCCAAGATCATGATACTGCACTCCAGTCTGGGAAACAGAGTGAGACCCTGTCTCAAAAAAAAATATATATAATATAATATAATAAAACAAAACAAAACAAAATAAAATAAAATAAAATAAGTGCACACACTACGAGTTGTAGCCCACAGGGTCCTAAATGTTCCCCACCCCCCGCCCAACCAATGCTGCCCCAAATTACCGTTATACAAGATTAATGACCAACTCAACTTTACAAGGCTGATTTAAAAATACAAATAAGACTGGCCATGGTGGTTCACAACTGTAAACTCAGTGTTTTGGTAGGCCAACACAGGAGGATTGCTTAAGGCCAGGAGTTCAAGACCAGCCCGGGCAACATAGGGAGACCCCATCTCTACAAAAAACAAACAAATAAATAAATAGCCAGATATAGCGATGCATGCCTGTAGTCCCAGCTTCTCAGGAGGCTGAGGTGGCAGGATTTCTTGAGCCCAGGAGGTCAAGGCTGCACTAAGCTGTGATTGCACTACTGCACTCCAGCATGAGCAACAGAGCAAGACCCTGTCTCTAAAAAATAAATAAACAAATAATAAAACATAAACACCAACTTCATTATTCAAAATTGTGCATTGCGCTTCACTAAACATTGAGTAGCAGTTCTTTCATTTTTGTCTTCCCAACAACCCTATAAAATAGATGCTCTTACTTCCACCATTTTAAAGAAGAAATCAAAACCTAGAGAGAAGTGACTTGAAATTAAAAATGTAAGGTTGGGCTGCGTGCAGTGGCTCACACCTGTAATCCCAGCACTTTAGGAGGCTAACGTAGGTAGATTGCTTGAGCCCAGGATTTTGAGACTAGCCTAGGCAACACAGTGAAACACCATTTCTACAAAAAATGCAAAAAATGTAACTGGGCGTAGTGGCATGTGCCTGTGGTCCCAGCAACTCAGGAGGCTGAGGTGGGAGAACTGCTTGAGCCCGGGGGTGTGGAGTCTGCAGTGAGTCATGATCATACCACTGTGAGATAGGAGGCAGGACTTGACTCCACAGGCAGGGCTTGGACACCAGACCAAATTGAGGACTACCTAAAACAGGGCTGGGGCAGAAGCAGCTTTCCATCAGACATGCCCACCAGTGTGCCATGTGAGTTTACTATTGCCAATGCAGCACCAGGGAGTTACTGCCCCTTTCCATGGCAATGACCGAATGACTCAAAAGTTTCTACCCATTTTCTTGAAATTCCTGCATAAACTGCCCTTTAATCTGCATGCAATTAAAAGTGGGTATAAATGTGATTGCAAACTCTCTGTCGCTACTCTCTGCCTCCAGGGTAGCCCTGCCCTACAGGAGCAGTCACAGGGCTGTAATGCTGCCTCTTTAATAAAGCTGTTTTCTTCTAAACCTCCGGCTTGCCCTTGAATTCTTTCCTGGGTAAAGACAAGAACCCTCACGTGCTATTGAGAGGTGACAGCATGCTGGCAGCCCTCGAGCTCTCTCTCGGCGCCTCCTCTGCCTGGGCTCCCACTTTGGTAGCACTTGAGGAGCACTTCAGCCCACCGCTGCACTGTGGAAGCCCCTTCTTGGGCTGGCCGAAGCTGGAGCCGGCTCCCTCAGCTTGCGGGGAGGTGTAGAGGGAGAGGTGCGGGCAGGAACCGGGGCTAGGCACGGCGCTTGCGGGCCAGCATGAGTTCCGGGTGGGCATGGGCTTACGGGGCCCCGCACTCGGAGTGGCCCGCTGGCTGCACTGGATCCAGGCAGTGGGGGGCTTAGCACCTGGGCCAGAAGCTGCTTTGCTCAATTTCTCACCAGGCCTTAGCTGCTTCCCTGCAAGGCAGGGCTCAGGACATGCAGCCCGCCATGCCTGAGCCTCCCCCAAACCCACTGTGGGCTCCTGCATGGACTGAGCCTCCCCGATGAGTGCCGAGCCTCCCCTATGAGCACCGCCCCCTGCTCCAGAGCGCCCAGTCCCATTGAGCACCCAAGGGCTGAGGAGTGCCAGCACAGGACATGGGACTGGCAGGCAGCCCCACCTGCGGCCCCCGTGTGGGATCCACTTGGTGAAGCCAGCTGGGCTCCTGAGTCTGGTGAGGACTTTGAGAACCTTTATGTCTAGCTAAGGGATTGTAAATACACCAATTGGCACTCTGTACCTAGCTCAATGTTTGTAAACACACCAATCAGCACCCTGTGCCTAGCTCAGGGTTTGTGAATGCACCAATCGACACTCTGTATCTAGCTTATCTAGTAGAGACTTGGAAAACTTTTGTCTAGCTCAGGGATTGTAAATGCACCAATCAGCACCCTGTCAAAACAGACCAATCTGCTCTCTGTAAAACAGACCAATCCGCTCTCTGTAAAATGGACCAATCAGCAGGATGTGGGTGGGGTGAGATAAGGGAATAAAAGCAGGCTGCCCCAGCCAGCAGTGGCAACCCACTGGGGTCCCTTTCCACACTGTGGAAGCTTTGTTCTTTTGCTCTTTGCAATAAATCTTGCTGCTGCTCACTCTTTGGGTCCACACTGCCTTTATGAGCTGTAACACTCACCTCGAAGGTCTGCAGCTTCACTCCTGAAGCCAGCGAGACTATGAACCCACTGGGAGTAACAAACAACTCCAGACGCGCCACCTTAAGAGCTGTAACACTCACCTTGAAGGTCTGCAGCTTCACTCCTGAAGCCAGCGAGACCACAAAACCACCAGAAGGAAGAAACTCTGAACACATCCGAGCATCAGAAGGAACAAACTCTGGACATGCCGCCTTTAAGAACTGTGACACTCACCGCGAGGGTCCGCGGCTTCTTTCTTGAAGTCAGTGAGACCAAGAACCCAACAGTTCCGGACACACTATGCTCCACTTCGGGGCTCCCCTGCCCTGTGTCAACTGCACTCTGGCCTGGGTGGCAGAGAGAGAGACCCTAACTTTAAAAAAAGAAAGAAATGTAAGGTTAAGTGCTGCCCCCAAGCCTGAGTGGATGATCATTATACAGAGTACACGAAGATCACCAAAAATGTCACCACAGAGGCCCCCTGCCGCTGGTTCTCATTTGCCCATATCAAAAAACATGCAAGCCTCTTCATACAAAGACACACACAGATGCTCGTAGCAAAACTATTCATAATTGTCAAAAGGTGGCAACAACACAAATGCCTATCAACAACAGACGAATGGGCAAACAAGTACAGTCTACCCGTGTGATGGAACATTAATCAGCCAAAATATGGAATGAAGCGCTGATTCATGCTACAACCTGGATACACCTTGAAACCATTAGGCTAAGTGAGAGAAGCCAGACAAATATTAGATGATTCTACATACATATATATATATATATATATATATATATATATATGCCCAGAATATGAAAATCCAAAGAAACAGAAAGTAGATTAATGGTTGCCAGGAGCCAGGGGTGGGGATAGTCGGGGGGAAATAAGGGGTGACTGCTAATGGATACAGGGTTTCTTCTGGGGTAATTAAAATTTCTAAAATTGATGGTGATGATGGCTGCAGAACTCTGTGAATATATTAAAAACCACTCAATTATACACTTTATTTATTTATTTAGAGACAGGGTCTGGCTCTGTTGCCCAGGCTGGAGTGCAGTGGTGCAATCTCATCTCACTGCACCCTCCACCTCCCAGGCTCAAACCATCCTCCCACTTCAGCCTCCTGAGTAGCTGGGACTACAGACACACACCACCATGCCCAGCTAATTTTTTTGTATTTTTGGTCGAGACAGGGTTTTGCCATGTTGCTCGGGCTCATCTCAAACTCTTGGGTTCAAGTGATCCTCCCACTTCAGCCTCCCAAAGCACTGGGATTACAAGTGTGAGCTACCATGCCCGGCCAAATGATACACTTTAAATGGGTAAATTGTATTGTACGTAAATTATCTTTCAATAAAGCTGTTATTAAAAAGCAGCTTTAAGGGCCAGACATAAGAGCCATGCCTGTAATCCCAGCATTTTGAGAGGCCAAGGCAGGAGGATCACTTGAGCCCAGGAGTTCAAGACCAGCCTAGACAACATGGCAAAACCTGGTCTCTACAAAAAATTTAAAAATTAGGCTTGGCGTGGTGGCTCACGCCTGTAATCCCAGCACTTTGGGAGGCTGAGGTAGGTGGATCACTTGAGGTCAGGAGTTCAAGACCAGGCTGGCCAACATGGTGAAACCCTGTCACTACTAAAAATATTTTTTAAAATTAGCCAGGCATGGTGGTGGGTGCCGAGCCTGAGGCAGAAGAATCGCTTGAAGTCGAGAGGTGGAGGTTGCAGTGA
The DNA here is from genome assembly GCF_029289425.2 of Pan paniscus. Lineage (NCBI taxonomy): Eukaryota > Metazoa > Chordata > Mammalia > Primates > Hominidae > Pan > Pan paniscus. The sequence goes on from NC_073256.2 coordinate 23,032,083, forward strand.
GCCGAGATTATGCCACTGCACTCCAACCTGCTGGGCGACAGAGAGAAACTCCATTTCAAAAAAAAAAAAAAATTAAAAATTAAAAATTAGCCATCGGTAGTGGCTCATGTTTGTAGTCCCAGCTACTCAGGAGGCTAAAGTGGGAGGATTGCTTGAGCCCAGGAGGTTGAGGCTGCAGTGAGCCAAGATTGTGTCACTGCACTCTGGCCTCAGCAACAGAACAAGAAATTGTTTCACAGTTTTAAAAACAATTAAAAAACAAGCCTAAAGAAAACACAAAACCAATGCTAACTGTGAGACATAAATGAGGTGGTCTATATCTTGTTAACTACCAACTAACAATTCATGGCAGAAACAAAGTTTAAATGATGCTATAGCCGGGCGCTGTGGCTCACGCCAGTAATCCCAACATTTTGGGAGGCTGAGGTGGGTGGATCACCTGAAGTCAGGAGTTTGAGACCAGCGCGGTCAACATGGTGAAATCCCGCCTCTACCGAAAATACAAAAATTAGTCGGGTGTGGTGGCGGGTGCCTATAATCCCAGCTACTCGGGAGGCTGAGGCAGGAGAATCGCTTTAACCCCGGGGGGCGGAGGTTGTAGTGAGCCAAGATCGCACCATTGCACTCCAGCCTGGGCGACAGAGCGAAACACCGTCTCAAAAAATAAATACATAATTAAATAAATGATGCTATAAACCTCATGTGAGGGAAGACTGCCCCAGGTACAGCTTGAAGAACCTTTGCTGTGAATAGGAGCCAAATGCGATAATTATGTTCGCAACTTGGTTCATGTTAGCTTGTTGCAACTCCAGAGTGTAACAGGTATGAGAAAACTCATGGGGTTAGTGTTTAATGTTGGTGGAAATATTCACATTAAAATACAACAGTTTATCATCTAAGGTATATTTTATCCCTCAAGTGGCCTGGAACACTGTGATTATTGCACACCAATCGCAATCCCATAGCTAAGGCCTTGCCAAGGAGAAATTCCACAGTCACCTGACCTATTTGTAAACCTGGTTTATGATGTTTTGTAACAGGATATCTTGACAGTAGCATGAGGACATTTAACGAGACAAGAACATTCCCCACTGACCAACCAGATGGTTTGAGGGAACAGGATGATGTGCTCAGTTTAATCTTCTGCTGGACCGACCATTAGGCAGAAAATCCTTTGGGTCAATGCCTCTCACTGAATCCACTTCTCAGATTCCTGTCCACCTGCCTGCTTTGCAGTACAGAGTAAAGTGGGCCTTCCTTGACTCTCTTCAGGGACCAACGTGCTTGAGGCCATCATGAAGACATTCATTCTTTTTTTTTTTTTTTTTTTTTTTGAGAGTCTCGCTCTGTCACCCAGGCTGGAATGCAGTGATGTGATCTCAGCTCCCCACTGCAACCTCTGCCTCCCAAGTTCAAGTGATTCTCCTGCCTCAGCCTCCTGAGTAGCTGGGATTGCAGGCACGCATCACCAGGCCCAGCTAATTTTTCTATTTTTTGTAGAGACAGGGTTTCACCATGTTGGCCATGCTGGTGTCGAACTCCTGACTTCAAGTGATCCACCTGCCTCGACCTCCCAAAGTGCTGGTATTACAGGTGTGAGCCAACGTGCCTGGCAGAGGGCTTTCATTCTTGATGGACTGCTCCATAGCCTCAGAGACAGTCCGACTGGTTTCTTCAACCAGAGCGGAGCAGACAGGCAATTTCTGTATGCCCCAGGCCAAATATTAGACCAGCTCTTCAATGTACAGAGAGCATCACATTTCTTAGATGCTACAATATCTGTTGGTCTAAAATATAAATAAATAGTATTGTAGCCAGCCACAGTGGCTCACACCTATAATTCCAGAGCTTTGTGGGGCTGACGCAGGAGGTTCACTTGAGGTCAAGAGTTCGAGACCAGCCTGGGCAACACAGCAAGACAGCCCCACCCCCACCTGCCATATCTATAAAAATTAAAATAATTAGCTGGGCATAGTAGTGTGGGCCTGTAGTCCCAACTACTTGGGAAGCTGATGTGGGTGGATCGCTTGAGCCCAGGAATTTGAGGCTGCAGTGGGCTATGACTGCATCACTGTACTCCAGCTAGACCTTGTCTCAAAAAAAAAAAAAAAAAAAAAAAGTGTTGCAATTGAAATTACTTTATCATTTGAAAAGAGGGACAGACAAGAAAGGTATTTGCCATTTACCAAGCAATTACCCAGAATCCTCATCCCATCCTACACCCACCCTTCCCCTAAAAGTGTATGTATATGTATTTATACCATAAAAAATACATCTATTTGGCTCTGGAACTAGATTGCTTGGGTTCAGTTACCTGATCTAGCATTTGTTCCTGATGACTCAGTGCAGAAAAGCTCTGTAACTCAGTTTCCCCAGCTGTAAAATGGGGAATGGCGCCTTTACTGGGCTGCCGTGAGGGTAAACGAGGTAACATATATATATAAAGCATTCAGAACAATTCATGATACATAGTAAGCTCTATATATTTGAGCTTATTATTGCTGTCAGTACGATTATCATCATCCTGCTGTTTCCAATGGGTATGCTTTCTACATTCTCTTTCTTAAAGACCTTTAAATCCTTTGTATTCTTTCCACCACCTCAGAGAGCAGTGTCCTTGTAGTTTAAATTTTCAAAGACTTCATGGATCCAATAATCATGACATTAACTAAGGGACAGTTTTCTTTCAGAGGATTGGAATCTAAAATGGCTTTATTGTTATTATTGCCCAGGCTGGTCTCGAACCCCAGACTTCAACTGATCCCGCCACCTCACCCTCCCAAAGTGTGTTGAGATTACAGGCATGAGCCACCATGCCCGGCCCTCATTCTCTTCTTTTATAAGGACACCAGTCATTGCATCTGCCCCCTCACCAGCAGCCCCCAATCCAGGATGACTCATCGTTACTTGATTACATCTAGAAAGACCCTATTTCCAAATAAGGTCACATTCCTCGGTACTGAGGATTTAGATTTCAAATTTTTTCCCTGACTAAATTTTTTTTTGAGTCACGGCCTCACCCTGTCACCCAGGCAGGAGTACAGTTATGTGATTATAGCTCACTGCAGCCTCAAACTCCTGGGCTCAAGGCATCCCCTGACCTCAGCCTTCCAAGTGGCTGAGACTACAGGCGCACACCACCATGCCCAACTAATTTTTTTGTTTTTTCGTGTTTTTTTTTTGTACAGGTTAGGTCTCACTCTGTTGACCAGGCTGGTCTGACCTCAAGCGATTCTCTTGTCTTGGCCTCCAAAGGCAGTGGGATTACAGGCGTTATCCCATGCCTGACCCTCTTTCTACATTAAAATCATTGTATCATTAGCCTGAGCTGCCCATATTCCTTATTCTGCCCATCCCTGACCAATCTCCTCCTTTAACATAACTTCCATCTCGATATCATGGGGCCTGCTGGGCACTGCAAACAGCCTAAGGAAAGTGGAAATTTTACTTAACCTTAAATTCTGTTACAAAGTCCATATTGAACTTAATTTATATTTGAACTATAAAAATGTTCTGTAAGTTGAAACATGACCTATAAAGGTCTCTACACCCTGAAGCAACGTTTTAGAAAGAAATCAATTGGTCCTTTTCTGCAGAAACCATTAACCATAGGAGAGATAAAGGAAAAACTTCAATGTACTGATTGAACTTCCATGCTCATAGCTTAACTTCTAAAAGGCAACCATTCCATACTGTTAAACTGCCTTAGGTTGTTGATACTGTTATTAAAGAGACCCTCAAAGCCAGAAGTTGAATCTTGACTGTAGTTCTTGCACGTACACGCACACTCTTGCCACTGAAACCACTCAGTTTGTCCTAATACTGCTACCCATAGCAACACTACCTGGAATTTTACGTTTGTTTTTAAGCGTCAGTCGTAATCTTCACTTGCTCCTGAACACAGCGCACCTGTGAGAGCCACGTGACATTAAAAAAATGCCTTCAGTGAGGCCGGGCATGGTGGCTCACACCTGTAATCCCAGCCCTTTTGGAGTCCAAGGCAGGTGGATCATGATGTCAAGAGATTGAGACCATCCTGGCCAACATGGTAAAACCCTGTCTCTACTAAAAATACAAAAATTAGCTGGGTGTGGTGACGCGTGCCTGTAGTCCCAGCTACTCGAGAGGCTGAGGCAGGAGAATCGCTTGAGCCCGGGAGACAGAGGTTGCCGTGAGCTGAGATCGTGCTACTGCACTCCAGCCTGGCAACAGAGGGAGACTGTCTGAAAAAAAAAAAAATTCCTTCAGTGCCTTGATCCTTCCAGATTCAGATCCAAGAGAGATGACATTTGTCCATCACCAGACACTGCACACCAAGATAAAGATTTCTTCTGGCCAGGCGCGGTGGGTCACGCCTGTAATCCCAGCACTTTGGGAGGCAGAGGCGGGTGGATAACCTGAGGTCAGGAATTTGAGACAAGCCTGGCCAAGGTGTTCAAACCCTGTCTCCACTAAAAATACAAAAGTGGCCCGGCAGGGTGGCTCACGCTTGTAATCCCAGCTACTCGGGAGGCTGAGGCAGGAGAGTCGCTTGAACCTGGGAGGTGGAGATTGCAGTGAGCCGAGATCGCACCATTGCACTCCAGCCTGGACAACTAGAGCAAAACTCCGTCTCCAGAAAAAAAGAAAAAAAGATTTCTTCTGTGTGCATGGCTCAGCTCTGTGGTCCGCTAGTGTCCTTCCTCAATCTGCTTCCAATCTGTGGACTCAGGAAAGACTGAACCAACCTAGATTTATTAATATTTTAGTATAACATAATACAATGTTACTTACTATGACATTGACCGTATATGCCCTTTTGCTCCTTGGAGGAAAGACAATTAATAGCTATTATGTGAGTTAATAAAATAAGCCCAGGATTTATGAGTATAACTAACCTGTTCCCATTGGTTTTCCTTGTCTCCTGCAGGCAGAGAGCTGATCAAAACAGCAAAAGCAAAGCAGTGCCCCTGGCCCAGTTCTGAAGCCAATCTTCCTTAATCACCCAGACCCATCCCTGGTTAGGACTTGCTGTGGATTCTCAGGTGACTCCCTCTCAGGATACAGGGACTGAGAGGGTGTATGCAACATCTCAGACCCAGAAACCGTTGATTCTGTCTAAAAACACAGCAATAACCACATCTCATCCTCTTGATTTAAATGAAAGTGTTTGGAGGAATAAAAGATGAATCTTTTTTTTTCTTTGTCAGATCTTGCGCTCATTTGGTTCTGGTGTGGAACAACAGCTATAAGAGAACAAGTGTATTCAATTAGAATTAATTCCCCTCTCTTATTCTCATAGCTGAGCAGGGCTCAAGTGCCTCTCATCTGAAAGAGGTAATAAGATTTTATCTGTCTCCTCATCTACCTGTTGCAAGTATACTTAACAAATTCGCTCTCGGGACTCTTCCAAATGGAGTTTTATGAGGAATTTGCTAAGGTAAACGTTTTAGACTTTGAACACAGTTCAGATTTCAGGGGCAGTACTGAAATCTAAACTGTGTTGCTAACTGCCCTGCCTTTCAACTCAAGACACAATAACTTTGAACTAAAATAATTATATTTTTGTTGTTTTCCACTCTGTCCCCACGTCTATATCACCACCATCCCCAATCCCACCCCGCAGGAGCTAACTCCTCCTTCCTGTCCCTGCAAGATCAAAACTCCTCCTGCAAGCCCCACTAGCTCTGTCTGCTCACCTTCGTGGTAGATATCGCTATCGTACTTTTATCCTCATTTGTGTGATAAGTACTTCAATGTCCACTTCTTCCACGAGCCCCTGAGCCTCTGAAGGGCCTGGACCACACCTACTTTTTCTCACCATTACATCTCCCTTGTCAGGCACATGGTAGGCGCTTAAAAAGTATTTGATGAACAAATGGCTTGTTTGGTGACAGTCCAAAGGCTGGGGGACAGAGGGAAAGCCCCTCCTTTCGGGCCCCAGACGGGTGGCGCTGATGGAGAGGAGGCTAGGATAAGGCCTCCAGGACCGAAGCATGCACCCGTAAGGCCCCTGCTAAAAAGACCTTCCGAAGGCGGAGGAACTGCGAGAGTGCCTACGTTAGCCCAAGGCCTGACCCGACGATCCCAGGGACCCTCGCCCTAACTGGCCCCGCCTCCCGGGCCCCAAACCCGGACTCGGCCCCGCCCGAAGCTCCAGATCCTGGGGCCCGCCCCCGGCCCCGCGTCGGAAGACCATGGGCTCGCTCCTGGGCCTGCCTCAAACCCTCCGCAGGTAACGCCTCCCGAACTTGAGCCACATTCCGATCCCCTCCTCAAATCCCTCCCCGTTTCCCACACCCTGGACCCCTTGCTCCGTCTCGGCCCCGCCCCAAGCCCAGCTAGGTCTCGGCCCCTGAGCCCAGCCCCGACCGGCCTCCCAGTCCCTGGGTCCCTCCCGACACCGGCCCCTCCCTAAGCTCCGCCTCCGAGGGCCCGCCTCCTGAGCGCAGCCCAGCCCGGACTCGTCCCCGCTTCCCGGACCCTGGGCTCCTCCCCACGTGGGCCCGTCCTAAGCTTCGCCTCCCAGAGTCCACGCACCGCCTGGCCAAGTGCTACGACATAGTCAACGCCCCGCCCCTGCCCCGCCTTCTGAGACCTTCTCTGGGTCTGGCCTTCGCCCCGCCCTAAGACCTGTCTCCTGGGCTCTGCTCTGAGTCCCGCTTCCTGAACCCATTGGCGTTTATCCCCGCCCTAATGCCCGCCTCCAGGACTCTTATCCTGCCCCCACTCAAGGCACCGCCTCCAGGACGCCACTAACCTGGACGCTTCGGAAGCCCAGCTTCCAGGATCGCCCTCTCCTGGCCACGCCCCAGGAACCGCCAAGCTGGACTCTACCCAGGACCTGCCGCGACGTCGCTTATCCTGGCCCTACCCCAGGCCCCGCCCCCCTAACGCTCATCTTGGCCCCGTCCTAGAGTCCGACCCCAGGACGCACCTCCTGACCCTATCCCCAGGCCCCGCCCCCTCTCTGCCCCCGCGCACTGCCCTCGGCCCGCCCCCTCTTCAGTCCAGGCCCGGCTTCCTCCAGGTCTCCCGGCAACGCTGCGGCCCCACCCACGTCATGGCGCCCGAGGAGAACGCGGGGACCAAACTCTTGCTGCAGGGTTTCGAGCGCCGCTTCCTGGCGGCGCGCACACTGCACTCCTTCCCCTGGCAGGTGGGCGGCGGGGCGAGCGGAGAGGCCCGCGGGGCGAGCGGAGAGGCCCGCGGGGCTCGCGGGAGTCCAGGGGCAGACGGGATGGGTCTCCGTGCTGAAACCCCCGGCGCTCCGGCCACGTGAGTTCCTGGGTTCTCCCCGGTCAGGACCGCGAGAACCGGTCCCCGTCCCTAGGGCCTGGCCAGAGTCGCTCGCACCCCTTCTGCCCCGCGAGCTGGCGGCGGAAGCTGGGGGTGTCTCCACCGCCTTGGGGGGCAGACGCGCGCTCGGTGTGGGGTACAGTTCACGATCATTTTCACGACTTTTTAAAGGCAGTAATCGTTCTGGTCACTGGGACACAGCTGCGCTCGCCCATTCTTAAAAGTCAGTGCCCTCAGGCCCGCGGGTAACCACCTCCTCCTGAGCACGGTGACCAGGTCACAGGCTGTCCCTCGTGCTTCAGTGTTCTCATCTGTATGTCGAGCACTGCACACAATCGGCTCATGCGCTGAGGCTTTCACGCCTGTGATGGAAGAGACAGAGAAGGTGGTGGCCTCTCCTCTCCCTGGGGACCTGCCATTCTCAGCACAGGCACATGGCAGGCAGCAGCCTCCCTTCTGCCAGCAGAGGGGCTTAATGCACCCCGCCCCATTTGGAATTCATGTGCAGTGAGCTCACTGGGATGAGTCAGTTTGGATATATATTCCTCCCTGGGTCTGCCCCATTTTATGGGGTGTTGCTTAATCATTTGCGTTATTCCATTGACATGAAATATTTAGCACTCAGAGATCATTTCCAGTCAGGAGAAATTTGTGCATTTTTAACCCAAAATAGAAACCTTCATAAAAGCATCATAGGTCTCCATTCAATATTGACTATAATTGTTCACATGCCCACACTGAATGCTAACTTGTGCTCACCCTCAACACCCACGAGGTGGGTACTATTACTATCACTCACATTTGACCAGAGGGATTGTTTGATTATGGTGAAGTAGTTGAGAGTTCAGACCCAGGAGACAGCCTGCCTGCTTCGAATCCTGGCCCAACCCCTGGCCCTGTGTGACCTTGGGCAAGTGACTGCATCTCTCTGTGCTATTGTTTTCTTATTAATAAAATGGGGGATATAATGATACCTACCTCTTAGGGTTGTTGTCAGCGTTGAGTACAAAAGCCTGTGGATCAGTGCCTGGCTCATGGTAAATGCATGTCGGTGTTAGCTAGTGTTTTATTCAGTCTCAAAATGTTTAATAAATGCCTTCCGTGAGCCAGGCACCATGGCTCAGCAGTACCCATGATAGATGAGGCTCTGCTTGCATGGGAGAGCCAGAGACTAAACAAATAAATGAATAAACAAGAAAAGACCAGATGAGAGTGGCTTTAAAGCCAAGAAAACAGGGAAATGGTGAATGGAGCAACTGGGGAGAAGTGTCACCAAAGTCAGGGAATCAGGGAAGCCTTCCCCAAAGAGGTGGCATTTGAACTGGGGCCTGAGTGGTGAAGCAGCCAGCCATGGGAAGGGTCTGGGGAACAGGATATGCAAAGGCCCTGTTGTGGAAATAAGCCAGTTGTGGTTGAGGAACAATAGCAAGGCAGCCAGTGTGGCTGGAGTGGAGTGAGCAGGGTGGGCCAGAGGTGAGGGACAACAGGCCAGAGAGGGGGATTAGCAGCAGGTCTTGTAGGGCCTTTTATGGCATAGAAGAAGCTCTGAAGCAATGAAGTGCCTTGCCATGTGTCACATACCAGCCGAGACAGTCTGCCTAACTCGGGAGCCAAAGCTCGCTGCTGGGCTTGAGGCCCCTGTAAGAGGACAATGTAACCCAGGCTGGTATGGGCACATTCTGCATTTCCACTTAAACTCAGATGGCAAGCCCATCAAACCTTGGTGCCATGGCTGCCCTGGTAATTCCTGGCTGACCAGTGTAACCAGGGAGCTGGCCCATGACCTGGGTGGCAGCTGAGTAGCCAGGACTAATGCGACCAAGAGTCAGCCTTCTTCCTGTGACTCATCCAGGTGCATCCTGAGACATCTGAAGGTCAGGCTTTCAGCCGCTGTGGCTTCCACTTCCAACTGGCTCCACGTCCCCAGGGAGGGATCACATAGAGCTTTGCCAACACACTCTATTGCGTGTTTAATGTTCCTGTGAATGGGCCCTTGAGATTTCTCTCTCTCCCGTCCACACAGAGCTTAGAGGCAAAGTTAAGAGACTCATCAGATTCTGAGCTGCTGCGGGATATTTTGCAGAAGGTAAGAATCCCAGAGTCCCTGGGACTCATGACCCTGCCTCCTGAAGCTCTCCGGAAGACCTGAGAGAAGCAGCACAGGTGTGCTTGTACCCTTTAAAAACAGCCCTCTTCAAAGAACAAAACCATTGAGTCAGCACTTCAGGAGGGTGTCAGCACCTCCGACAGCTCCTAAGCTTTCGTTTTCTATCTATGACTTAGACAAAGACATCAGAATATACAAAAATCTGCAAGAGGGGGGAAATCTACGGAATGTTTTTTAAACCATCCACAGCAAAAAGAGAGATGACAGGTGCAAAACAGCTTCTAGCATTTGGTAGATGCTCAGAGACTTTCTTTTTTGCATTCATGAGGCCTGTCCCGCCCACTCCTGTCTCTTCTAGACCTAAATGGGCCCCTGCTTTGCCCAGGGTGGGGTTTGGACTCAAGTGCATCTGCATGCAAGTGAGAGCCAGGATCACCACCCGGCCCAGCCACAGGCTGACCTTGGCCTTGAGGGCCAAGTGCAGATCACCCTGCATCCTGGGTCTTCACCTTCAAAGGGCCATGGGCCCTTCTGAAAAGACAAACCAATAGACTCCCTCCCAGAAAGAAGTGCACCAGAATACACTTTCCATACAAACTCAGGGGAGGCAGACATCCTCCACCCCCACCCACCCGGCCCATCCTAGGAGCCCCGGTGAAGAATTCCTGTTCTAGAGGTGAACCAAGATTATCCACGTGGAAAAGATGCAGCCACAGCAGGGAAGACTTTCAGGGCAATACAGTAGGTCAGGGCTTCGAGCATGGAGATACCTGAAGTTATCTCGCACCTTGCTCTGAGTTTCCCCCTGAGCCTCACTCTTGTAGGTGGTGAAGCATGAGATGTAGGGAGAGCTGCTTTAAAACCCAGCACAAGGCTGGGTGCACTGGCTCACACCTGTAATCCCAGGACATTGGGAGGCTGAGGTGGACGGATCACCTAAGGTCAGGAGTTCAAGACCAGCCTAGCCAACATGGCAAAAACCCATCTCTACTAAAAATAAAAAAAATTAGCTGGGCGTGGTGGTGCACACCTATACTCCCAGGTACTCGGGAGGCTGAGGCAGAAGAATCGCTTGAACCCAGGAGGCAGAGGCTGCGGTGAGCCACGATCAGGCCACTGCACTCCAGCCTGGGCAACAGAGCGAGACTCTGTGTCAGAAAAAATGAAAAACCAGCACCAGCATGAAGAGCCTGTGTATTGCGTGGGGTACTTTGCTGCCCTTGGGCAGAATCTGCATCCCTCCCAGCCAGCAGGCGCTGCGGACTGTCTCCTCCCTCTCCTTCCAGGCTCTTGTTTTCCCACCGTCCCCACTCCTGCTGCACCAGTCCCTCTGCCCTCCTTTCCAAGTGCCAGCCCGTGGCCACCTCAGAGCTTGCACAGACTGTTCCCACTGCCTGGAACTTGCTCATCCTGCACTTGGCTTCTCTCAGCTTTAGCTGGAGTGTCACCCTGAGTGTCCCCTCCCCTCCATCCTGTCCCCAGGGACACACGCTCCAAGAGAGCAGTTGCCGAGTGGGCCTTCCCGCCTCTTCCATAGAGCCAGATAGTTGGCGACTGTCCTTACTGCAAGCCCTGGTTCACACTGGCTCCCCTGGGAGGGAGGTTGTTTGGGCCCACATGCCCTGTGTTCCTGCTCAGAATGGGCATTAGAAATGCTGCCATAGCCTGTGCCACTGCAGTGGAAGCATCTTTAGGAAATGACTTATATCTTAAGACAAACTGCAGATGCTTGGGGCCAGAACGCCGTGTCCATCTACATCTTTGCTGAGGGATCGGCTAGCCTGGAGTTTGCCCTCTGCTGTATTGGCTCTCGAGCAACCAACGTTCTGTTCTTTGCCGTAGACTGTGAGGCATCCTGTGTGTGAAGCACCCGCCGTCAGTCAAGTATGCCCGGTGCTTTCCCTCAGAACTCATCAAAAAGGTCAGTAATGGGCAGTGTCCACCCAGTAGCCGGACAGCATAGCCACCTGCGTTCTGGAGCCCCCATCCTTCCCAGGCCCTGGGCCTGCTTTGCAAACCCCAGCATGGCAGGGGCCTCCCCAGGCAACTGGCTGCAGATGAGTGTGACCCATGGGAGACAGTGCAGGGCGGGAAGAAGGGGAGGCCAGCGTCTCTCCCTCACTCTGCCTCCTGGGGTTTCCACAGCAGCTGCTTCTCTGGGGCCCCATCTCCTAGCATATGGATTCTCATTCCTACCAGGCTGGTCCAGCCCACAGCACTGGAACCCTCACTCACACCCTCTGTCCTGCCCACCGAAGGGTTTGGAGTTTCCTGCTCTTGTCTGTCTCTGGGTTGCCCCATGGGCCCCTGTTGGAAAATTTAGCTCTTGCCATACCTTTGGAACTAGTTCCTCTGGTGAATTCTCTGCATTGATCCTGCTGGAATGAGCTCTTTCCTGACTGATACAGGATGGATTTTATTTTTTACTTATTTATTTACTTTTTTGAGACAGTCTCACCGTGGTGCCCAGGCTGGATTACCGTGGCACAATCTCGGCTCACTGAAACCTCTACCTCCTGGGTTCAAGCAACTCTCGTGCCTAAGAAGCTGGGACTACAGGCACATGCCACCATGCCTGGCTAATTTTTGTATTTTTAGTAGAGACAGAGTTTCACCATGTTGGCCAGGCTGGTCTCGAACTCCTGACCTCAGGTGATCCGCCTGCCTCAGCCTCCCAAAATGCTGGGATTACAGGAATGAGCCACCACACCTGGCCTAGGATGGATTTTAAAGATGGGCCCGAACATGCAGGGTTTGACATGAGGATGTCGAGAGGCCTTTCCTTAGTAGGCAGTAGCAGACCTGCTGAGTGAAAGGGCCACACTTTTAGCAAATAAACAATCCCCTGCTTCTCCAATACCTGCTTTCTCCCTAGTCCTCCCCAAAAGGGTGCATCTGTAGTCTCCAGCAGGTCTGCCCTGTGCCATCACGAGAGGGCAGCAGTCACCCAGTGTACCCTGCTGCTGCCCTGTGAATCCTAGGATGGGACCAGCTGTGGAAAAGCAGCCTGCTGACAGCCACAGCCTGCAGCATGGGCCGCCCTCACAGTTCTGCCTGGGCTCACTTAAAAGCACCTTTTGTTTTCCTCCTCTCTGTGTTTGATCTAAACACAGAGCTCTCTGTCATGGTCACGTGGCAGCTCTCACGGAATCCTTGTCTCCTGCCCTAGACTACACCTAACCCTACCCTCTCAACACCTCTTGTTGAAGGCCCTCCCTTCCAGGTTGCCCTACCAAGTGAAAATTTTTTTTAGAGACAAGGTCTCTTGCCCAGGCTGTCCTCGAACTCCTGGGCTCAAGCAGTCCTCCCATGTCAGCCTCTAGATTAGCTGGGACTATTCGGCACACACCACCACGCCCAACGAAGTGAATATTTTATGCGCCAGCTGTCCGGTGTTACACCATTCCATCCCAAATCTCCCCTCTAAACTTGGTGAAAATCATCTGGCCATTTTTACAGATTAGAACGAAAGCAAACAAGCTCTCACTCTCTTTGCCCGCAGCACGAGGCTGTCCACACGGAGCCTTTGGACGAGCTGTACGAGGCGCTGGTGGAGACCCTGATGGCCAAGGAGTGCACCCTGGGCCACTGGAGCTATTTGCTGGTATGAGAAGGGCACCCTCCTCCCCCTCACAGCCCAGATACTCTTCCTGCACAGACAAAGTGAAAACGTGGGTGTGGGTTCAAATCCTGACTCACCCATTCTGCAGTCTTAGACATGAGGTCCATTAACCTTCTTTAGCCTCAGTTTCCCTGTCTGTAAATCAAGCACTTCAACAACAACAGCATGTCTCGTGGGGTTGTTGGGCATTTGTCCAATAGGTGACACACACTACCTGCCTCACAAGGACCTGGTGCCCAGTCCTCAAAGAATATTTGACAGGGCTGCACATGGTGGCTCAAGCCTATAATCCCAGCACTTTTGGAGGCCAAGGCGGGTGGATCTGAGGTCAGCAGTTCGAGAACAGCCTGGCCAATATGATGAAACCCTATCTCTACTAAAAATACAAAAATTAGGCCAGGCGTGGTGGCTCATGCCTATAATCCCAGCATTTTGGGAGGCTGAGGCGGGGGGAATCACCTGAGGTCAGGAGTTTGAGACCAGCTTGGCCAAGATGGTGAAACTCCATCTTTACTAAAAATACAAAAATTAGCGGGGTGTGGTAGTGGGCGCCTGTAATCCCAGCTACTCGGGAGGCTGAGACAGGAGAATCTCTTGAACCTGGGAGGTGGAGATTGAAGTGAGCCAAGATCGCGCTATTGCACTCCGGCCTCAGCAATGAGAGTGAATCTTTGTCCCAAAAAAAAGTACAAAAATTAGCCGGACATGGTGGCACATGCCTGTAGTTGCAGCTACTTGGGCAGCTGAGGCTGGAGAATTGCTTGAACCCAGGAGGCAGAGGTTGCAGTGAGCAAAGATCATGCCACTGACTCCAGCCTGTATGACAGAGCTCAAAAAAAAAATAAGATAAAACATAGATACAGAAAACCACAAAGGAAAAACATAGCATATTGAATCATCACGATGCAGCCACCCCTTCATAGCCACACCTGGCCCCTGGCCACCACTGACCTGTGCTCCATCGCCAGAATTCCGTTGTCTCAGGAATGTTCGATGAATAGAATCCTGTGTGGCCTGAGATGAGTGTCTTTCATGCCACGTGACACCCTTGAGGCCCGTGCAAGCTGTTGGTATGTCAACAGTTAGCTGCTTCTCATTGCTGAGTGGCGATTGGTCCTGTCATGCTTTATTCAGCCATGTGGTGGATGGCTACTTGTCTTCTAAGCCACTTGTTTTCTGATTGCTGGACTTACTGTCTCGCCCTCTCTTGGTGCAGCCCTCGGAAGGGTCGGTCACATTCTCCGAGAGCACAGCCATCATCTCCCACGGTACCACAGGCCTGGTCACATGGGATGCCGCCCTCTACCTTGCAGAACGGGCCATCGAAAACCCGGTAGCCTTCACTAACAGGTGACCTCGGGGCACAGGGCAGCCACAGTCTACCTTGCAGAATGGGTCATCGAGAACCCGGCAGCCTTCACTAACAGGTGACCTCGGGGCACAGGGCAGGGCACCGAGGCAGGCTTACCCTGGTGCAGTCGAAGACACGGTCCCCTTTCCTCCCGCCAGGACTGTCCTAGAGCTTGGCAGTGGCGCCGGCCTTACAGGCCTGTCCGTCTGCAAGATGTGCCACCCCCGGGCATACATCTTCAGCGACTGTCACAGCCGGCTCCTCGAGCAGCTCCGAGGGAATGTCCTTCTCAATGGCCTCTCATTAGAGGCAGACATCACTGCCAACTTAGACAGCCCCAGGGTGACAGTGGCCCAGCTGGACTGGGACGTAGCGACGGTCCATCAGCTCTCTGCCTTCCAGCCAGATGTTGTCATTGCAGCAGGTAATGCCCAGCCCCGGGCATCCTGTGCAGGCGGTGTCCTTGCAGCTCTACCCAGCTCTTGGCTCTGGGAAAAGGGAACAATGGACCCTGTCGGGCATGGACATGATGGGGCTTCCAGAAGAGTTACTCTGGGCCTCCAGGGTGGCATCAAAGGACAGGGGTGCCTCTTAAGGTGACCTTCAAGCCACAGCCCTCTTGTTGGAGACAGGCATACTCCCGTTACAGTCGTCACCACATGGCTGTGTCCCAGAGCCATGCCCTGTGTCCTTCAGAGACCACAGGAGGAAAACAACCAGTTCTGGGATGAGGCCAGGGCCCTTGAGAGAAGGTGGTGTTTGGCTGGGCCACCGAAAACCCCTCACCCCTGCCAGCACACTCGGTCCCCTCTCTGGTGGAACAGAGCTCTGCCTGTGGTCCTGGGTCCCAGCCCTGAAACCCACAGGTCCAGCGGTGGCCAGGGACACAGGTCCACCCCTGCAAGCCAGCAGACCAATCGGCAGACACCTGAAACACGAAGTTCATGGCAGGGTCAGGCTTTCTGTCATTCACAGCCCCCTAGATAGGCCGAGAACCAGAGCTGGTTTTTTAAGGAACACCAGTGAGTCTGGAGATTTTTTTCTTTTGCTTTGGTCTTTTGCAGCTTTCTCTACTAAGGGTTCTCCTTTTTCACCCAAGTAATTGCCTTTCCGTCTAATGGCCCAAATGGTCAAGTGGCATCTAATAGTCTCATAGGACCGCTGCCTCTCTGGCCTCGCCCTGCTGCTGAGGTCAGCATGAACTGGAACTTTCCACTTGTCCCTTTCAGTAACCTGAAGCTTTCACCGTAGACTTGCTGTATTGCCCAGAAGCCATCATGTCACTGGTCGGGGTTCTGCGGAGGCTGGCTGCCTGCCAAGAGCACAAGCGGGCTCCTGAGGTCTACATGGCCTTTACCGTCCGCAACCCAGAGACGTGCCAGCTGTTCACCACGGAGCTAGGTGAGCCCCGACGCCCACCCGGGCCTGCATGGTCCCCGAGCTGTCCCTGCAGGACTCCAGTGAAAGTGAAAGAACTGGGTGCCGGGGAAAAGCTAGGATGCCCCACACTCCCACACCATACGGGGAACTCGGGCAGAGGCCGGTGAGCAGGGTGGGCTCGGGGCGTTGGGGGCTTGCGGCAGGAGGAGGGCAGGTCAGCACAGGCAGGGAGGGTCTGAGCCCAGCAGCCCTACTATGTGCTTCAGAGCAGGGTTCTCTAAGCCCTTGGGCCTCGGTTTCCTCATCTGTAAAATGGAGGTGGCGGGAGGGGCAGTTGGGGTCAGGGCTGGACACAGCTGTGGCCTGCAGGATGCTGGAGCACAGGCTGTACAGGCGGATCCTCCACGCCACTGTCCTGAGCACCTAGTTGATGGAAGACGAGCAGGGTGACTATAGAGAAGGGGAACGGGCCCCCTAATGGGCCAGCCACTGTCCTGAGACCTGACATTGGTCAGCCCCCGGCACCTGTGAAGGTGTGCTGTCATTGTCCCATCTCACCGACAAAAACACTAGGACACACAGAGGCCAAGCGACCCCCGAGCTCCCACAGACTGCACCCAGACCACGTGGCTCTCGTGCCTCTACACTACACCCAAGCCCCCCATTGCCACCAGCCTCTGCCCCAGCTCCCCCTGAGCACAGCCCCTCCTGGCAGCCATGTGCACAGATGCACCCGCAGCAGCCTCTGCCTGCACACAGACACACGGACGACCCAGTGCCTGTCCATGTGGGGCAGCCCGTGAACTACAGAGTCAACAAACAAGCCAACACACGAAGGCATACTGGGTTCCACGACAGAGTCCCGCACAACCTAACACAGGAGGCTGGCTGGGCGCGGGGCTCAGACCTGTCATCCCAGCACTTTAGGAGGCTAAGGCAGGAGGACTACTTGACCCCAGGTGTTCAAGACCAACCTGGGCCACATAGTGGGACCCCATCTTCACAAAACATACAGAAACTAGCCAGATGTGGTTGCACACGCCTGTAGTCCCAGCTACTCGGGAGGCTGAGGTGGGAGGATGGCTTGAGCCCATGAGGTGGAGGCTGCAGTGAGCCCTGATCTCACCACTGCACACCAGCGTGGGCAACAGAGCGAGACCCTGTCTCAAAAAAGCAAAAAAAAAAAGGAAGTCTTTTTTCAGATACTTACGTGAAAAAAAACCTGCAATATCTTTTAAGTGAAAAAAAACAGTGCCAAGCAGAACACATAGTATAAGCCCCCACCAACCTTTATTTTTTATTTTTTATTTTTATTTTTTTTTTGAGACAGAGTCTGGCTTTGTATTGCCCAGGCTGGAGTGCAGTGGAGCCATCTCGGCCCACTGCAACCTCCCACCTCCCAGGTTCAAGCTATCCTCCCATCTCAGCCTCCTGAGTAGCTGGGACTACAGGTGCGTGCTACCACGCCTGGCTAATTTTTGTATTTTTTGTAGAGTCGAGGTTTCTCCATGTTGGTCAGGCTGATCTTGAACTCCTGACCTCAAGTGATCTGCTGCCTCAGCCTCCCAAAGTGGTAGGAATACGGGCTTGAGCTACTGCGCCCAGCCCCATTTTTGTTTAAAAACTAATAATAATCACCCACACGTGGTAATGAGTACCTATATTCCAACTACTCAGGAGGCTGAGGCGGGAGGATGACTTAAGCCCAGGAGTTTGTGGCCACCTTGAGCAACATAGCATGACTTCATCTAAAAAAAAAAATGTATCAAAATAATCATTTTCACATAGGTATACCTATAGGGGAAAACCTAGAACATATATATAGCAGGCTTGTCCAACCTGTGGCCCAAAACAAATCTGTAAACTTTCTTAAAACAATATGAGGATTTTTTGTGATTTTTTTTCTTTTAGCTCATCAGTTATTGCTAGCTTTACTGTATTTTATGGGTGGCCCAAGGCGATTCTTCTTCTTCCAATGTAGCGCAGGTAGGCCAAAAGATTGGACATGCCTGATATACACGTTAACAGGTGCCATCCTTGGATGGCAGGATTATAGAGATTGCTACACGTTCATGTCTATACTACTTCATTTTTATAAATACGCATTTTCCACTCGTAACAAAAAACCGTGATTGAAAATCATCCCAGGTCACAGTGTCTCATGCCTCTAATCCCAACCCTGTAAGAGGCTGAGGCTTTGGGAGGCAGAGGTGAGCAGATCACCTGAGGTCAAGAGTTCAAGACCAGCCTGGCCAACTCGGTGAAACCCCACCTCTACTGAAAACACAAAAATTAGCCAGGCGTGGTGGTGCACACCTATAATCCCAGCTACTCGGGAGGCTGAGGCAGGAGAATCACTTGAACCTGGGAGGCGTTGAAGTGAGCTGAGATTGCGCCACTGCACTCCAGCCTGGGGAACAGCGTAAAACTCAATCTAAAAAATAATAATAAAAGAGGCTGAGGAAGGAGCATCACTTGAGGCCATGCGTTCAGGACCCCATCTCTACAAAATAAAAAAAAATACTGGTATGGTAGCATGCACCTGTCATCCCAGCTACTCAGGAAGTGGGAGGATTGCTAGAGCCCAGGAGTTGAGGCTGTGGTGAGCAATGACTGTGCCACTGCACTCCAGTCTGGGTGACATAACAAGATCGTATCTCAGACAAAAAAAAAAAAAAAAAAAAAAGAATCATTCTGGCTAATGGCTCTTCAGACACCTGTGCTTATGAGAACATCAGCCCCTTCTAAGCTTTTGTGTGTGTGTGTGTGTGTGTGTGTGTGTGTGTGTGTGTGTGTGTGTGTGTGTGTCTGTGTGTGTGTGTGTGTTTTGAGATGGAGTCTCACTCTGTCACTCAGGCTGGAATGCAGTGGCACAATCTCGGCTCACTGCAACCTCCGCCTCCTGGGTTCAAACAATCCTCCCGCCTCAGCCTCCCAAGTAGCTGGGATTACAGGCACCCGCCATCGTGCCTGGCTAATTTTTGTATTTTTGTAGAGATGGGGTTTCACCATGTTGGCCAGGCTGGTCTCGAACACCTGACCTCAAGTGATCCGCCGGCGTTGGCCTCCAAAAGTGTTGGGATTACAGGCATGAGCCAGTGTGCCCGGCCACTTTCTAAGCTTTGTGAAGAGTGAGTTGACTGAGCAGCCAGGTAGATGTGGGTTCAGATCTCTGCTTCGGTCCTGCTGTGCCAAGTGCTGGGGCAGACGTGGGCAGAGAGTGGATAGCGGCATGGTGCCTGCTGCTAGCCATTTCTATGCAAAACCAGATTTCCGGTCCCATCCTGGAGGCCAATTCTAGGTACGTGGGTGGGCCTGGGAACCTGTGAAGCAAGTAAACTGACTTAGACACCCCCCACCCTGCCAGGCCTGTCCTAGCAGCCCCACACAAAACGCACATGTCCTGTCCCCAAACACCGCCATCCTCAAACACGTGCTCTGTTTCCAGGCTGGGCTGGGATCAGATGGGAAGCGGAAGCTCATCATGACCAGAAACTGTTTCCCTACGGAGAGCACTTGGAGATGGCAATGCTGAACCTCACACTGTAGGACTCACACACGACTCCAACGGGATTGTGAGAATCAAGTCACTCTCGTGGGAAGAATTTTTATATGAGAAAGGGGATAAAACTTTCATTGGACTGGAATGTTTGGAGAATGTTAAATTCCAAATCAGGAACCACAAACTGCCCTCTAATAAGACATCGGCTATCTAAGCGTGTGGGTGCCCCGTTTCTGCCAGCAGTTCTGGTTCTTAAGAAAATCACCATAAATCAGACATGAAAATTCTGGCTCCAAAAATAGCATTTTCTTTGTGCAAATAAAAACGTGTGTATCAACTATGACGTTCCCCCACGTGGACACACTCGGTTCCTCATAAAACCAAGCCTGCTGCAGCTGCCACATCCCTGGACACATTCGATTCCTCACAAAGCCAAGCCCGCTGCAGTTGCCACATCCCCGGACACACTCGGTTCCTCACAAATCTAAGCCCGCTGCAGCTGCCACATCCCTGGGCTTATGGTGCAGCAGGTGCTTTTTTCAAGACAGGAATCAAAGTGTTAGGAACATGGAAGAAAGGTGACACCTGGAGACCAAATGCAGGATTGGGAGTACTGCAGAGGTCACAGGGAAGTCACAGAACAGTAATATGCTAGCAGGGGCATGGGGCGTGAAGAACAGAAGACAGGAAGCGTTTCGGAGACTCCAAAGAAGAAATCAGGGCCAACCACAGCTTCCCGGGTCATTCACCAGGTGGCACCACTGCCGTCATTTCAGCTTCTGGCCACTGGGAGGCGCTGCTCGAAAGGGTTTGCCCTGAGACTCCAAGAAGAAGCTGTGGGAAGGACAGCAGGGGCCCTGGGGTTTTAGCCTCTGGCCCAGGAGTTATGTGTCCATAACCAAAGGGAGCACAGTCTGCACCCAGCTCTCATCCCATCAGAGCTGCTGAGACTCCCACAGGTTCTTCCAGAACTGGTTTAGCTTGCCTGCAGGATCAGGAAAGTTTGAGAAAGGCATCTGCAAAATACTAAAGAGCAGAGCTTACCTCATTGCCTGTCCCCACCCCATCCCAGGTCACCACCTGGATGACCCCAGCTCCCCGACCCAACAACAACCCCTCCCAAGTCCCTAACTCCCTCACTTGGACTTGAGACCCTTCACACCCCAGCAGCGCTCCGCCTCCAACTTGATATCATGCTTTCTGGAAACTTCCCCGTATGTCCCACTTTCCCACACTTGGTGCGCTGGAGCACCTTCCGGCCTCCACATGCTGTACGTTCCCCTGTGAGCACCGTCCTCTCAGCCTCTGGCCAACACAGTCCCACCCATCTGTGGGTAACAAGGGGGTGTGGGTGTTCTTTACAGCCTTGCTAAACTGTCTGAATCAAGGATCACAAACTACAGCCTGCAGGCCAAACCCAGCCCACAGCCTGTGTTTGTAAATAAAGCTTTGTTGGAACAAAGCCACACCCCTTATTCTACAGATGATCTGTGGCTACTTTCGCACCACAACAGAGTACCATGGTTCTGACAGAGACTGGGGGACCCAGTCTAAATGACTTCTGACCTGGACCTTTACTGAAAATCCTCCCAATCATTCTGTTGTCAAGAATGATGTATTACTTTTTGCAATAAGAAACAAGTAAGCTTTGCAGAATTCCACCCACCTTTCAAGGCTTGTCCCAGAAGTTCCCTTTGCCCACGCACCTACCTGATCCGATCACTTCCTAAACTGCAGCCCGGCCCACCCGGCTCCAGCATCATTTGTGGAGTGTCAGCTCCATAAATCCAGAGGGCAGGTGGGGTTGTGTCCTAACTTTCCCAAGCCTACTGTACCGAAATGGGACAGCAGAGTAGGAAGCCTCTGTGACTTCTGCTCCCTCCCTAGCTTTTCCACCAGACCCCGCATGGTCCCACCCTGGCTGTGTGAAGCAGGGATCAGGGAGCGTGGCTCGGTGCCAGTCTCCAGAACCCTGCCCACCCTGGCGTGGTGGCAGACATGGCTACCTGCAGCTAAGCTGCCAGTTCCTCTGAGTCCTCAAAGACCAGACCATTTTCTTCATGTTTCACCAGCTCATGTAAACTGCAGAGAGAACAAAGGGAGCCCGAGAGCTTCCTGGAGAAGACACCAGACCCCTGGGGTGCCCAGCTGGACTCCCACCCACCCCACGCTCAAACCAGGCTGGGGGTTGGAACAGGGTGTGTGGTTTCTGGGAGGTGGTTCTTAGATTTGGCATCTGAAGAGTATAAAAGCCTGGGGGGGTGCACATCAAAATGGACAAACTGATTTGAGGAGGGAGCCTTAAGGAAGGTTTGTACCTTCTGTGCTGGATGCTCTTCAAGGACTGAAGAATTATTTTTGCATGTTTTTCTTAATTCCATGGCCATGGAACAAGTAAAGGCAACCCCCTGGGGACTGGCTCAGCACATAAAAGATGACTTTTCTAGGACACCAGATTTGATCCCGACATTCCCTGAGCTCAGCTCACACGAGGGGCTCGCATCCCTGAATCCCATCCAGGGGCCGGCTCCTGAGCAGGGGCCAAGGGCTCAACATTTGCTGGGGCTACTGCTTCTAGAATCTCCTCTAACTCCACCCTTCCAAACACCCGTCTATGCTGGGTGGAGTCAGGCCACAGCATGACACTCATTTAACTGATTCAAGCCCAGCACGTGAGCTTGGCCAAAAGGGACATGGTGGGAGAGAAAGAAAGAAAGAAAACCATGTAAGCCTGCAGGCAATTCCCGCCAATTCTACTCTGGGAGCAAAAGCCCCTAGTGGAGTTCTGGTATTTAAGGTGCTTTTTTTTTTCATATTGGGTTGCTGCAAAAGTAATTGCCATTTTTAATGGCAAAAACCGTGTTTACTTTTATGCCAACCTAAATATAACATGAGCTCTAAATGGAAGCAACTACTTCAGTGAGGCTCAGCCCAGACACAGTAACCGCAGGGCTCCTCGTCATGGCCTCCAGTGTGTGCTGGACTGACCGAGGGGCAGGGCCTCACTGTGGGCAGCTCACTCTGCACTGCTCCCCCGCAGTGGTGGATCTGTGAAGCTATCCCCAGAAAGATTCGGGTTCTGCTCCTACCACTTGAAGTTCACGGCACACGCAGGCAAACAGCACCTGAACATGTCCACCACCTTCATAGGCAGGTCCAGGCCACTGGAGGACTTGTCCAGATAGACACCCAGGTCCACCGACCCTGCTAGGCAAGAGGGGTGGGTCAGAGCGCTGGTCTCTGCCCTGGGAACACAAATCCTTCCAGCACAGTGAGGCAACATCCCCCGAGGGGAGTGAAAATTGGATAAGGCCCCCGACAGCCCCAACCACAAGTGGCTTAAGCTGGCCAAGCAGCCACACGGCCTGTCTGGGACATCTGAAAATGTAAGTTGACACTTTTTCTACGTAACCACAATTTGATTTTTTTGCTGTTGTTGTTGTTTTGTTTTGTTTTGTTTTGAGACAGAGTCTCACTCTGTCACCCAGGCTGGAGTGCAGTGGCACAATCTCAGCTCCCTGCAACCTCCAACACCCAGGTTCACCTCCCGCCTGTAATCCCAGCATTTTGGGAGGCCAAGGTGGGCGGATCACCTGAGGTCAGGAGTTCAAGACCAGCCTGGCCAACATGGTGAAACCCCATCTCTACTAAAAAAAAAAAAATACAAAATTAGCGAAGCGAATTCGTGGCAGGTGCCTGTAATCCCAGCTACACAGGAGGCTAAGGCAGGAGAATCGCTTGAACCCGGGAAGGCAGAGGTTGCAGTAAGCCAAAATCGCGCCATTGCACTCAAGCCTGGGCTACAAAAGCGAAACTCCGTCTCAAAAAAAAAAAGAAATAATAATAATAATAATAATAAACCACAGCACACCCACCGCAAACCAGCTGTCAGTGTGAAAATAAGCCAAATAGCTTAACATTTCTAAAGACTAGCTGGGGCCAGGCATGATGGGTCACGCCTGGAATCCCAGCACTTAGGGAGGCCAAGGCGAGAGGATCACTTGAGGGCAGGAGTTCAAGACCAGCCTGGACAACATGGTGAAACCCTGTCTCTCCTAAAAATACAAAAATAAGCCAGCTACTGTGGCGGGCTCCTGTAATCCTGTAATCTACTTGGGAGGCTGAGGTGGGTGAATCGCTTGAACCCAGGAGGCGGAGGTTGCATGAACTGAGATTGTGCACTCCAGCCTAGGCAAAGGAGCAAGACTGTCTAAAACAAAGACTAGCTGGAGAATCCTGCCAGGAAAAGGCCCTCAGCCTCCAAGTACTCTGCTCACTCGAAGCTGGAAGATGCGGCTATAGAGACGCATCAGGACCAAGCCATGACTCCCCACTTGGAGAAATCAACGGGGAAAGAGACGGAGGCAAAGGAGAACCATCTCACTGGGAGAGGCGACGCTGTTTGACACATCGTCCCTGTACCTCCCAAAGCCACTGCCCTCCCACACCTGGGCAACAGTGGCCCCAACCCCAGGCCCAGACTTCCTGCAGGAAGGAAGAGGACTGAATGGAGGGCGTGGCAGACTGAAAGGACGTGGCCTCCTCAAACCCCTTGGTAAAGGGCCTCTGGGGCCACCTGGCAGGAAGGGGCTGGCACACCAGGAAGTAGCCTCCTCCCGGGAGTTCAGCCAGAGCCCAGGTCCTGTCCCCAAGTGGCCTCCAGAGCCACCTTTTCAGAAAAAGTACATCCTGCCCACCCCTGCTCCCCCTGCTTAAGGCTCCGTCTCCTCCCTGAGCCTCCTGCTGGCCTCTCACCCAGAAGCAGGGGTAGTCCTCGGCCCTCCAGCCAGGGGGTGCAGACCTGGATGTGCTGGAAATGCTTCTGGTGGATGAGGCGGCTGTAATACTCCCTCAGAGGCCCTTTGCCTTCACAGAGAAGAGCAGACACTGCCATGCACCCGTATCTGTCCCTGCCACGTGGTCCCAGGCCCAAGACACTCCCCCTAGGAGGAATCCTTTTCCCAGAAGCTCCACCCCTCAGCAGCTCCAGTCAGGCCCCATCCGGGCCCTTCCAGAAGCAACCCAGGAGCCCCAAGACCTGCAGGGATGTGTTCACCCTGACCCCTGACGCATAGCCCTGCACCTGCAGCCAGCTGGCCTCAGGCTGCAAACATGGCGGGGTAAGCACTGGCCTGGCACCTGACCGCCCACTGGGTGGACCCAGCCTTCTGTCTGTGTTGTGCGCCAGGGACACAAGGACTCCCGCTGCCCTGGCACAGCCCCCAGATCACATGGTGCAGGTTCCAAGCCGTGTCTGCCCTGCCACAGCCTCCAGAGCACATGGCGCAGGTTCCAAACCACTCCTGGGAGCCTAGAGGCCAAAGGAGGGAGGAGAGCAGGATCAGCAGCTGGCCCAGACCCCGCCTCTTCCCACACTGCTTCCGCTTTTCCTCCGCCACAATGAGTCACCTGGAAAGGGCTCAGCAGCAGTAACTGTGGGACAGGGGCTCTTCCGTTTGAAAAATTAAAAGAGGCTTGGTTAAGGCAACAATGACATGGCCGGGCACAGTGGCTCATATCAATAATTCCAGCATATTGGGAGGCCAAGGCGGATGGATCACCTGTGGTCAGGAGTTGAAGACCAGCCTGGCCAACATGGTGAAACCCTGTTTCTACTAAAAATACAAAAACAAACTGGGTGTGATGGGCACCAGTAGTCCCAGCTACTCGGGAGGCTGAGGCATGAGAATTGCTTGAATGTGAGACGCGGAGGTTGCAGTGAGCTGAGATCACACCACTGCAGCCCAGCCTGGGCGACAGAGACTTTGTCTCAAAAAAAAAAAAAAAAAAAAAAAAAAAAAAAAGACACCAATGATGAAACAAGAAAAAAAAAAAGATGCTTGGAAATTACTGAAAAACTAGAAAGCTTGTTATCTACAGATTCACATCTGGGCTCCCTGCCCTGCTGTGAAACCCTCTGAGCCACAGTTTCCCACATGTAAAGCAGTATAAGACCCTATGGCAGAGAGCTGCAGTGAGGATTAAGGAGACAAGATCGTGGCAAGCACACGGTAAAGGCGGGGTATCCCTCCCTGGACTCAAATACCTGGAGTCGCAAGACGAGCTGAAAAAGCAGCCAGGCACTGAAGGACAAAGCGGTGCTGAATTTCTTCATCTGTGCTTCCCAGTGCGGTCCAATTCACGGTGGTTTCCGAGCGCCTCCTGGAGGAGAAAACACATGAGGGTGTGGTTAGGGTTCTCTGCTGACAGACCTACCGTGGGGAAGAAAGAGAAACCCTAAAGATGGATCATGGCCGTGACTGCATGTCAAGGAGAATCTCCTTGATGACACTGAGGCCTACGTCGAGATAGAGTAAATCTGGTCCAATTAAAAGGTGTCTATTTTACCACATTTTTTAAAACAAAACAAAACAAAACAAAACAAAAAGATGGAAAAGAAGACAGGGGTACAGGCACCAGTGTTACATGTCTGACGGGGAGCATCTATTCTTCAAAGCTTGCAGCTGTACACGTAGGTTTTAGAATGTCTGTCAGCAGTGGACATGATCTTAGAGTGGGCTGTGCAGATAGACCTTTCCAGGTCATGTAATTGGATTAAGTTGATTGTAATTAACCTACATGTAACTGATTAGGTTAGGGTACATTCCACGTCAGGTGACCAGAGGCAGTATAAAAGGAAGCCTGGAAAGCAGAGGTCCCTCTCCGCCCCTTCCTCCGTCGTCCTGGATGCTGCATCGCTTCCAGCGGGGCTGCTCAAGCACCTGCCCATCTCAGCGCCAGCCGGGGAAAGAAAGTAGACGTGCAATTTCAGGTTAGTTTCACTGAACAGTTGTTTGTTTCACGCAATCCCTGAGGGGTGGGGGGGAAAAGAGACAAAGGAGGCCGAAAGAAACCGATCACACTGGGGCTTGCTGATGGGGTAGGGTGTGCTCTCGTTACTAGTAATTCTTGGAACAGAAAACGAGAAAGCATTTCCGTCTCCATGTGTGGGATAAGACCAAGGTGGGAATGCGAAAAGAAATGTACTGCAGCATGCTGAATTGGTGGGTGAATGGAAAAAGGACTTTGGAAAAAAGGGTGGTTTGCCCTTCAGCCATGTAAGACATCGATACGATATGGCACTTGTTCACTGTTTGTTTAGATGAATTCATGTGGCATGTGTAAAATACCAGAAAAATAAATAAAGAGGGGCTGGAGCTAAAGCCAAACAGATAGAACAGGAAAGACCATCACCTGCTAGTGTGGTAGAGAGGAAGATAACTTCTCTTTATGAATTTGTGTTTGGAAGTTGCCTAATGAAATGGCAAGAGTAGCGATTCAAGTTGTCACAGGAAGCATCCCTTATCTCAGATTTCAAACAGACCAGCCAAAGGGTGACACACGCCATGCCCTGTGGCTTTGATCATTCTGTCTGTCAAGGGAGATAGAGTCATCGTGTCTTCTACCGGAGTGAATCGTGATAGACATAAGTCCGGTCTCCAGAATCAGTTGCTTGTTTTGGGTTGAAAGGTCAACTCCCCATACCTAGGCCACGGGCCCTGTGGCAGGCGAGGTTTACTCTCGGACTAAGTAATCATGGCAGAGGAACACACAATATCTGAGGATGCACACAGCACATTGTGTTCCACAGATTTGACCGACTGGTGGTGAGGTCTCCTCATGACCACACCGGCAAGGATTTAGCGGGGGGCTTCCTGTGGGTGTGTGAATATCCAATGTGCTTAACCATCGACATGTGTGTGTTTGTGTGTGTTTCAGGTGACCCAACAATCAACCCCTGAAAAAGCCGGTCATAAAACCCACAGGATACGAAGATGATGGCACGTCATGATCCCAAACCTGGGGCAAACAGACTGGTGAGAGCCCAGACCCTCCAGAAGCAGCGGAGCACCCCAGTTGGGCCAAGGTCTCCCCTGCCCGATGAAGAAGATCCAAGGGTAAGTCTAGAACTGGATCTCTTGGGTATTGGGGTGGGGGCGGGGGCGGGGGGAGGGTGTGTCACACGGTCCTCAGAGACTGGGTTGGATTCCAAAGAGTTCTGTCACCACCACCCAGGTTGCTTTTCCCATCCAAGGTGGGCGTGGCTTGGGACCTCCTCCCCGGCCCGATAGGCCTCTTGAGAGACTCTTGGGGGCAACCTCCCTTTCTACTTAGAGTCCTGTGTGGCCACGTTTGGTTGTGTTGTTGACATCGGGTTCACCATCGTGCCCCTTAGAACCTTGAGTCCTGCCTTTTAGAGTTCCTCCGTCACATGGGCTTTGGGAGGGAACATCGCATCCGAACTCTCCCAGCACTTAACGGCCCCCATGCCGGTGTCCCCTTTGGAATACTTATTCAGCTCTGAATTCACAATCCGTCTCAATGTTGACGTGGGATCGCTGCCTGTGGCTTCAGCTCACTCACTGACATCACTTCCTTTCCACCCACAGCTCAAGTGCAAAAACTGCGGGGCCTTTGGCCACACGGCCAGAAGTACCAGGTGCCCCATGAAGTGCTGGAAGGCAGCCCTGGTTCCAGCGACCTTGGGGAAAAAGGAAGGGAAGGAAAACCTGAAACCATGGAAGCCCCAGGTTGAAGCCAACCCGGGGCCCTTGAACAAGGATAAGGGAGAGAAGGAAGAGAGACCAAGGTGAGCAGTGGGAGGGGTTTTCACCACTCTTAGGGTACTGCCTCCTAAGGACATGGTGTCTCTGCACCTGCACACCGTGTGCCTTTCCGTCTCCGGGCAAGGGAAGGAACGCTGCAGAGAAATAGACCTGAGCTCCGTGTCCTCCGGGGTTCCACACCCAGGAGCTCCTTTGGCTCTGGGAGATTCAGGGACGGGGAGAGGCGGGGGCGCTTCGTGCAGGTTCCCCACGACAGGGGGAAAAGCGATGAATCCAAATCACAGTCCTTAGTTGGGAAGACTAGAGGGCCACATGGAGGATGGGAAGGTTGGCACGTGAGGGAAAGTGCTGAGGCGGAAAGGGCACCAGATGTCCATTTCTGTATCACAAAACGCGGAATGGGACTGGGCCCCAGACAGGGTTCTCCCTGTCTCCTTGGGAAAACCAGGGGGCACGACCTGACCTTTTTCTTTTCTGCAGGCAAGGAGACCCGCAGAGGAAGACTCTCCTCCACATATTTTCCGGGAAACCTCCAGAGAAGCCGCTGCCAAATCGAAAAGGATCCACGGAATCTTCTCATTATCTGAGGGTGAGTGTCACCCTGGGCCCCTGGCCTTTTTCTCCTCTAGGTCAACCTGGTTGATTTCCTTTCAGCTTCCTGTCTTCGGGAGGGAATCGGGGAACCCCTCTTTCTTGCCTTCTTGGGGTCAGGGACTCCACGATCCTTCCAGGTCAATTTGATTCCAGGCCAAGGCATCTGAAGATGCCGTATTTCCTGTTGCTTTCTTTCTGTCCAATTATGGCAAGCCTGCCAACAACATGTTCCTAGCGGCATGAGGAAATTAGGTCCTCAGAGGCCCCAAACGTGGAGAAGGCTAAACCCAGGAACATGCATGTGTTCAGAGAAGAAGTCCTGAGTACCCTTGAGCCACCAACCTGCCTTCGGAAGGGCATTAGTCCGTTCCACTTCATGGAAGAGTGAGTGGAGGCGCTTTGGTCCAGCTAATGCCCAAGACGCGATCTTTTGAACAATGGTGTGCTTAGGTCAGCAACACATAGCTCGAGAGCGCATCTTTCATGTGTCTTGTCCTGATCAGCACTCAGGTGGAGGGTCTGTCCCTACTTCCAAGGACCGCCTGTCGATACTGTACTAAGAATTTCATGGCGTGTGCACCTTGTCTTTGGATGTGCTTGATTTTCATGTTGGCTCCATGCGGAGGAACTTCTAACCTGTGTTGTTTCCTCTCTTTCAGGTTGCAAGCGGGCCAATGCCGGTCCACACAACCAGTAAGAGGCCGCGCGTGGACCCTGTCCTCTCTGATCGCTCAGCTACCGAAATGTCTGACAGGGTCTCCATCTTGGCTTCACTGTCTCCCCTCAGAAAATCCAGTCTGAGCTCCTCCTCAAGTCCTGGACCAAAGGAAAGACAGACAGGGGCTGCGGCCGACATCCCTCAGCCTGCAGTCAGGCACCAGGGCCCCGAGCCTCTCCTCGTGGTGAAGCCGGCACACAGCAGCCCTGAGGGTGGCTGCCGAGAAGTTCCCCAGGCTGCCTCCAAAACCCATGGCCTGCTCCAGGCCATTAGACCCCAGGCACAAGACAAACGTCCTGCGGTAACCTCACAGCCCTGCCCACCAGCCGCCACACACAGCTTGGGCCTAGGCTCCAATCTCAGCTTCGGGCCAGGAGCCAAGAGACCTGCCCAGGCTCGGATTCAGGCTTGCCTGAACTTCCCCAAGAAACCGAGACTGGGTCCCTTCCAGATCCCCGAAAGCGCCATCCAGGGAGGTGAGCTGGGGGCCTCGGAGAATCTCCAACCTCCGCCAGCCGCAACCGAACTTGGACCAAGTACGTCGCCCCAGATGGGCAGGAGGACACCCGCCCAGGTGCACAGCGTCGACCGGCAGCCTCCGCACAGCAGACCTTGCCTGTCTACTGCCCAGGCCTGCACCATGTCCCATCACCCAGCGGCCAGCCATGATGGGGCCCAGCCTCTCAGAGTGCTCTTCCGGAGACTGGAAAACGGACGCTGGAGCTCCAGCCTCCTGGCGGCACCCCCATTTCACTCTCCTGAGAAGCCGGGAGCCTTCCTCGCTCAGAGCCCTCATGTGTCAGAGAAGTCTGAGGGTCCCCGTGTTCGTGTCCCACCGAGCGTCCTCTATGAGGACCTTCAGGTTTCCTCCTCCTCAGAGGACAGCGATTCTGACCTGGAGTGAGACTGCAGGTGGCAGGGGCTCCTTGGCCTCCAGCTCCCGTGACTTGAAGGGGAATGTGGGACTGAGGTACGGAGAGCAGAGAGAAGACTCTGTGCGGTGACTCCGAAGCTCCCCGGCTGTGGCGCTTCTGTGGATGTGGGAGCCCAGGCCAGGCAGGGAGCAGATGCAGGGACTCTGCCTCATTGAATTCTGGTGAGGGACATTGTAGTTCGCATGGTTCTCCGGAAACGCGCCAGGAAAAGCTTCCGTGCCAGAGATTCGTTGCCTCAGAAACTGCCTGATGCACAGGAGTCAGAGTTCCGCTGGGACGTCAGTAGGAAACTGGGGAATTACTGTGTATTTGCTCTCTAGATGACTGAATAAGGGAAAAGTTAGGGAACCCTGAGAGGTGCAGCCCTTCCGCTGTGCCCCGCCCTGAGAGCAGTGTTTCGGACGCTGGGAAGCGTGCTGTGCAGAGCGCTCTCGGGGTCTTTCCTCAGCCTCGAAAACTGGGCTGTGGAATGCCTTTGTACATATGTGTGTTGAATTTGTTTAGAAGTGAATAAAATTCTCAAAAAGATGACGTATTGTCTTTTGACTCTCATTCCGTGTTTGTGTTTAACTGATTTTCCAAGTGAAGGGGTGGCCTGCCCCTCCAAACTTGTGGGTGTTTCTAGTCGGGTGGGATGAGAGACGGAGAAAAGAAATAAGACACAGGGACAAAGTATAGGGAGACAACAGTGGGTCCAGGGGACCGGCACTCAGCACACCAAGGACCTGCACTGGCACCAGCCTCTGAGTTCCCTCTGTTTTTATTGATTATGATTTTCATTATTTCAGCAAAAAGGAATGTAGTAGGAGAGCAGGGTGATTATAAGGTGAAGGTCAACAACAAAAAAAAACATGTGAGCAAAATAATCTATATCATAATTAAGTTCAAGGGAAGGTACTATGCCTGGACGTGTACATAAGCCAGATTTATGTTTCTCTCCACCCAAACATCTCAGTGGAGTAAAGAATAACAAGGCAGCATTGCTGCAAACATGTCTTGCCTCCCGCCACAGGGCAGCTTTTCTCCGAGATCAGACTTGAACAAATGTACAATCGGGTTTTACACCGAGACATTCAGTTCCCAGGGGCAAGCAGGAGACTGTGGCCTTCCTCCATCTCAACTGCAAGAGGATTTCCTCTTTTACTAATCCACCTCAGTGCAGATGCTTTACGAGTGTCAGGCTGGGGGACAGTCAGGTCTTTCTCATCCCACGAGGCCATATTTCAGACTATCGCATGGGGAGAAACCTTGGACAATAGCCTGCTTTCAAGGGCAGAGGTCCCTGTGGCTTTCCACGGTGCATTGTGCCCCTAGTTTATTGAGACTAGAGAATGACAATGAGTTTTACCAAGTATACTGCTTGTAAACACTTGGTTAACAAGGCACGTCCTGCACAGCCCTAGATCCCTTAAACCTTGATTTTATACAACACAGGTTTTTGTGAGCTCCAAGTTGGGTCAAAGCGGCTGGGGAAAATTGGCTGGGGCAAAGCTACAAATGAACAACTTCTCAGCAAAGCAAATGTTTAAAGTACAGGTCTTTTTCAAAATGCAGTCTCTTGTGTCTTCCCTTTCTACATCGACACAGTGACAGTGTGACATCTTTCTCTTCCCTACATCCAAGGGCTTGAAAATTTCTTGACTTGTTAGCAATCCAAATCGTTATGTCTCCGAAACAGACTTGACTGAGGGGACCGCAGGGCTGGGCAGGACCTTTGACTTCGTATACAACCACAGGAGCAAGAAAACCTCAGCCCCGCTCTACCAACACGCACCTAGTAAAATTCCGCCAACTGAATCTGACGCACGCTAACACGTGGGGAGCGTTGCTTGCACCACGAGTCCCCATTTGGCTCAACCGCCGATGCCAAGTGTGTGGTTCCGGTTGCGACGGCCCCCCGTGAAGTGGCTTCCGGATGTGCGAATGAACCAGGCAGAGTTTCACTGGTCAAATAGACCCCAGCAAAGCTGAAGTTAACTCCGACATTTGGGATGTACTTCAGCGGTAAAACATTCATCCCGTCTTCTTTCCGGATGTCTGACACCATGGTTCTCCCCCTGATCCTGAGAGTAGCTGAGGTAGAGACTCATTGAAAGATCTAGGCAGGGATATCCCATCATGCACAGGCTCTCTCCATTCTCTGACCTGGGAACAACTCTGAGCAGGATTCCACATCTAGGAGGCCTCGGAACTGAGCGGGATTTTCTGAGACACACCAAACGGCTGCTCCCTTTCCGCCGCTGTTGAGGGTCGTTATCTTGATTATCCAGATCACCTAGAAAGTATCCGTATCCAGAATCAATAAGATCAACTCTCTGCTCCTCTGACAGCAGGAGCAGGACACAATGAACCAAAGAGCGTGGAAGGAAACGATATGACCGGAAAGCTCAGAGAATGGCCACAGGGGGTCGTCAGCAGGCCTTCCCACCTGAATCATGAATAATTAATGAAGCGCAAATCAGAGGGGACTCGAGTTTCCGCAGGTGCAATTCATCCAACGAGAGATCGCCGGAGGGCCAACAAGATTGAGAAACTGGGAGTCGGGTGCAGTGTCAAAGGGGACGCGACTGGTTCCAAAGCTCAAGAACACCATGGGGTCACTTGGGCTACATGAGAAAACGCCCCAGTGTGCTGGTTCATCATTCCGA
The DNA here is from genome assembly GCF_029289425.2 of Pan paniscus. NCBI lineage: Eukaryota > Metazoa > Chordata > Mammalia > Primates > Hominidae > Pan > Pan paniscus. Next base: position 23,064,785 of record NC_073256.2, read on the forward strand.
CTCCTGCCTGTCTCTTCCCGTCCAAGAAACCTGGACCCTAAGTCGTGCAGGTGCAGATGAGCATGGGCAGAATTAGGGGACGTGGCACAAAAGTTCAGGGACACGGGAGTTCCACAGAAAGTCCGGTGGATCTTCGCAAATCCAGAGAAATGGCAATGGGACCCAGGGAATTAGAGCCTCACAGGCGTCCGGGAGACTTTTCAGGCATAATGCCTGGAGTCGCAAGACGAGCTGAAAAAGGAGCCAGGCACTGAAGGACAAAGCGGTGTTGACTTTCTTCATCTGTGTTTCCCAGTGCAGTCCAATTCACTGCGGTAGAATTCATGTATTTATTTTACATCGGCTTGTAGTTGCAAACTTTGATGTTATTGATTTGTGGTTGGAGAGTTTCCCTTTGAAAAAGTAGATACTCTGAAGATGGAGGTTGTCCAAGATTGTATCTCAAGGTGAGTCTACTTGATGCCAGCGAAGCATACTTTGACATATAATGCATATGTTTGAATTATATTTGGTCTTTTTTACCACATTTTAAAAAATCACTTCGTGAAATATGTCAGAGTTAGATACACCAATGTTAAATTTCTCATCACATGTCCAGAGGCAGTGTAAAATGCAGTCTAGAATGCAAAATTCCCAGCCACTTCTATGTGGAACTTTCTGCAGAGTGGGATTGTATCCAGCGTTTTCAGGGGGCGCTGGTGTGGTACGAGCTGGTCCTTGGCTTCCTGCTGAAGTTGGAATCCTGCAGATTGCTTAGGGGCGGTTTCAGCCTGTCCCTTCTTTCCAGGTCGTCACTAACCTTTCCTGAGCCCCCATGGGGACTCAGAACTTATCTAGAGTCACAGGCCGGCCTGGGATGCTGCCCTTGAGCCTTGGTGCTGTCCATGATGGTTCCATGCCACTGATCTGCTGGGAGACATTCTGCAGAGGGATGGGCTGGCATGAGCTGTCCCTGCCTTTCTGTAAATCACAGAGATTTCTGCTGTCTGAAGCCACATAGAAATATCTGTGGAGTCTCAGGTAGGCCAGGGATGCCATTCACAGGCTCCTGTTCTTCCTCTTAATGGTAGCAAGAGTGATTTCTGAGTTTCCTAATTGACTTCGAAATAATTTTGTTGATTTCGTTGTAACAAAGACCACTCCTCTTTCTGTGGCATCCAGTTCACCTGTAGGGTTTTTTGGGATTATGTGGAAACTCTTGCATTTTTCCAGAGCCTCACTTCATCCTGGATGTTCTCAGGAATGCACGAGCTGATCCCTGCCTTGGTGGCATCTTGGAACATTGAGGGAGGCCCCTTAGGTCCAGGAGGCATTAGGAGGTCCATCAGGAATTGAGAGGGCATGCGTCTGCCCATCTGTAGCTGGAACTTCTATTTGTCTTCAGAATGCAGATTCTTCCTGAACTAATTATCTTCATCTTGGTGTAAGTAGCCACAATATAATAATTCATAGTAACTCTATTAATAAAAATAACTGAATATCAACAATGAAGATAATAATGACAATGTTAATTATTATAATATTAATAGCAAAAATAAAACAAAGGCATTAGGGATTGGAGATTCCCCTAAGTGAAGGACAATGTACAGATATAGGGACACATGAGTTGTTTGGATTCAGAGTCAAATGAAACGTGTTCCTCAAAGGCAAAGGACAAGCAGCATAAGAAAAACACAACGTTCATGGATGATCACATGGGCTACCTTGGAACTCATGTGGAAAGACTGCAGGCAAAGTGTACCTGGTACAGGGACTCCCCACCAGCCAGCCCCCACCCACCTTCATGAGGTAGGACAGCAGGATAATGGGGAAGGGGTCCATGCAAGGGATGCAAGGCTCGTGTCACACCTGATTCAAAGAAGCACTGCTTCTGACAGATGTTTATCTCCTAACACTGTGTCACCTCTAACTGCCTGGCTGCATGTCTGCCATCTGTTCTTCTTAGGTCACAGGAGGGACAGACATTACTGTCCACCTATCTGCATACAGAGCCATTGGAGGCCATTACCCTTGTTGCTTCCTCTTTGGAAAGGGGCAGCATACATGGCCAATGACATTCTCTGTCTCTTTGGAAATCTTTGTCAGCACATTTAAGGTTTTCTTCAGCCACAGAAAGCCACCTGCTTCAAAGTCTCATCCTCCACAAGTGGCAAGCACACAATCATTAATGGAGGCAAGGGGTACATAGGCTTTGCCATTTGATTCAGTTGGGACAAATAGGGGAGGACTTCTTAGCTCTACAGCTCTGTCCGTGTGGCCAGGTGACAATGTCAGGCTGCACTGCCATTAGACTTGTCCCTTTGCACATAAGGCTTCCCTCCAATCCTTTCCACAGATGTGGATCCTCACATCACTTCCTAATAAACATCCTGCACACTAAACTTCATCTATATCCAGTTCCCTGGGAACCAAACCTGTGACAAAATTGAAAAGTTTCTAGGGAAAATAGGGTTTCCTCATCAGGCAGGAATCAAATTCTGCTGAGCTAGAAAATAAAGTAAAGTCTGACGCCATCTCATGATTTTTTTTATTAGGACATTACCACTGCCAGCAAGAATTATGTGCATCAATTTGTGGGGACAAACATCATACTGGAGTGGGATGAGGTTGTTGTGAGTTGAGGAGAAATGCTGACGAATGGACTTTACCCTCAACTTGGATTCAGGAGAGGACATAAAAACAGCTGGAAATAAAAGGTGTCTGAAAACATTTTTCTGGTTTTTCAAAACTTCCAATTTCAGGTTGGGAGACACTCTATGTTTAAATTCTAAAGGGATATAGCATACTGAGAAGACATAAGTATAGACAAATTGTCCATTTTATGAATAATACAATTTATGGTATGACAGGAGACCAAGGGACATAACACAAATTTGGAGTTGAAGAAATTAACAGACATTCTCGATAATTCCTCAGCTATTATGGCAGAGATGCTGGGACAATGGATGTCCATGTAGCGTACTTTTTTTTTTTTTTTTTTTTTTTTTTTTTGCGGTGGGGGACGGAGTCTCACTCTGTAACCAGGCTGCGCTGCAATGGCGCAATCTCAGCTCACTGCAACCTCTGCCTCCTGCGTTCAAGCAATCCTCCTGCCTCGGCCTCCCGAGTAGCTGGGACGACAGGCACACACTACCACACTCAGCTAATTTTTGTATTTTTAGTACAGATGGGGTTTCACCATGTTGGCTAGGATGGTCTCAGTTTACTGATACCGTGATCCACCTGCTTTGGCCTCCCAAAGGGTTGGGATTACTGGTGTGAGCCACCAGGCCTGGCCCTTTTAGCAGTACTTTTGAACTTAATGGCTGAAAGCATCCACCTCCAAACTTATGTATTATATCTGCAAAAGAGTACAAACCATGTGATGAATTTTAAAGGGAAGACAAGCCTGTGGGAATTCAACAGCCATGGCAATGTTTTGAACTTCTTTTTATTAAACATGTAAGAAGTAAGTGAAGTTCAAGACCTAACAGAATTGCCAGGAATTATCTGAGGAATTACCAAGATGACCATAGACACTATGAAATCCTTACGATGCCCTCTGCTGGAGTTTCCTCCTACAGCCAGTGATTTTAAGCCGGAAGCAAATGTCTCTGCAGGCACAAGAATTCAACCCAAATGTGCTATTCAATTTTAAATGAGATGACAATGAAATTATGTGCTATATAGCAACAACTTTTTTTTTTTTTCTTTCAGACAGAGTCTTTCTCTGTTGCCTAGGCTGGAGTGCAGTGGGGCACTCTTGGCTCACTGCAATCTCTGCCTCCTGTGTTCAAGTGATTTTCCCACCTTTTTCACAATGTATCCTTATCCTCAAACTCATCCTCCTAAGTGGCTGGGATTATAGGTCTGTGCCACCATGTCTGGCTGATTTTTGTATCAGCAAAATTATTTCTGGGGTGGAGAGTTAGGAATCTTTTTTCTCCCACACCCAATAACATGTTATCCAAATGATCTGTCAATAGAAATAACTGATACCTATATTTCCTAACCTACCTTTTTCTTTCTTTAAATTCAGAACTAGAGTGTGGAAAAGTGATATGAAGAAGGTTCTCTTAATTTTCAACACAAGTTTTGGGCTAGGCACTGTGCTATGTGCTACAGATATGCACTAATATACCCACAATAGTTTTGCCTTATTGCCTTCTATGTTCTAATAATGCACCAAAAGAAAAGTATAGATTAGCTTTTTATTTTTTTGAGATGGAGATTAATTCTGTCACCCAGGATGGAATGCAGAGGCGGGATCTTGGCTCACTGCACCTTCTGCCTCCTGGGTTCAAGTGATTCTCCTGCCTCAGCCTCCTGAGTAGCTGGGATTACAGGCACGTGCCACCACACCCAGAAAGTTTTTGTATTTTTCAGAAAGACAGCTTTCCTCATGTTGGTCAGGCAGGTCTCAACCCCCTGGCCTCAAGTGATCCACCTATCTTGGCCTTCCAAACTGCTGGGATTACAGGCATGAGCCATAGTGCCCAGCCAAAGAGAGTAGCTTTAAATAGAAAATATGAAACTAAAAGAAACGTATGCTCATCAATTTTATACTGTATTTGGCCAGTTGCAGAAGATCGACTTGTACTAATGTAAGGGAATAAGGTCAATTCACATCTAATTGTTTGGAGAAGTCACCAGAAATCAAAAGTTGGAGGAGTTGTATCTTTTGAGGTGGGTTGCACAGGCAAGCAGCAAGTTGCTATCTCTCCAAAGTCCTAAACTGTTGTATTTGTCCTACTGTGGAAAAATGAGTCTTCAACTTGATTTCAATTTATATAGGAAAATGCTCAATAAAACTAATAAGGGCTACATTCCAGGACACAGCCAGACCACACATATACTGAACCTTGATTCTAGAGACACCTCCTGTTCAATGTAATTGGATTTTCAAGACAACAAATATATAACCCTGACACAATATTGGAGAGCCAAAAGGAAAGGACATTTTGGGTTGAAATTTTTTCTTTTAAAAATGTGTCCTTGAGTTCTATTAACAATAGCAGAAGCCTGGGAATAGCTCAAATGTCTATTGAGAGGAAATTGATAAATTATATGCATATTATAGAGTAATATTTATCAATAAATGGGAATAATCAACTCTATGAATCGACATCATGATCATGGATCAATATAATCTTTCTAACCCCGAGTGGGGAAAGCTAAGCTAAAAAGTGTCCTATAATATAAATAAATGTATACAAAATTCTAGAACAGACAAACCTAACATAAGCTAAAAAAGTTCAGAAAAGTCAGGTGCACTGGCTCATGCCTGTTATGTCTGCACTTTGTGAGGTGGGTGGATCGCTTGACCTCAGGAGTTCAAGACCAGCCTGGCCAACATGCTGAAGCTACCCCATCTTTACCAAAAATACAAAAATTAGCCCAGTGTGGTGTGGTACGCAGGAGCAGAAAACCAAATACTACATATTCTCATGTATAAGTGAGAGCTAAACATTGGGTTATACACTGTTCAGCTCTCACTTATATGGAAACAACAGACACTGGAGATTCTTAGATGGAGGAGGGAGGGTTGGGTACAAGGCCTGAAAAACTACCTATTGGGTATTATGTTCACTACATGTGTGATGAGATCATTCATACTGTAAACCTCAGCAGCACACAATACATCCATGTAACAAACCTGCAGATGTATCCTCTGTGTCTAAAATAAAAATTAAAAACGTAAAAAATGAACAAAGACATATGAGCAGTCATTTGTCAAAAAAGGAGATACAAACGGACAACATATATATCAACAATTCTTACCCTCTCTAGTCATCACGGGAATGCAAATGAAAACAACCAAGAAATACTACCTCACACCTGTTAGAATAGCTATTATCAAAAAGATGGGTGATAACAAGTGTTGGTAAGGATGTGGAGAAAAGGGAACCTCTGTATACTGGTGGTGGGAATGTAAATTAGTATGGCCACCTTGGAAAATAGTATGGAGGTTTCTCAAAAAATTAACAATAAAAATACCATTTTGTTCCAGCAATCCCACTTATTTTATATGTATTATATATATCATATATGTATAAATATTTATCTATGAAGTCATTGAAATCAGTATGTGAAAGAGATATCTGCGCTTCTATATTCCTTTCAACACTGTTCACAATAGTCAAGATCTATGAAGAAGACATACAGGTTATCATTCATTCATGGACGGCTGAATTAATGTTATACATATATATATGTACAATGGGATATTATTCAGTATTATATAATAATGAAACCCTGTCATTTGTGACAACATTGATGGATCTGAAGGGCATGAAGTCATGTGAAATAAACCAAACACAGAATGACAAATACTGTATGATTTCACTGGTATTTGAAATCTCAAAAAAACAAACTCAGAAGCAGAGGGTAGACGCCAGGAGCTGTGGTGCAGGTAAGTGTGTAGGTGTGATTACAGTACAAAGTTTTAGATATACCACATAAATAAGTTCAGGAGGTCTAATTTACAGCTTAGTGCTTATAGCTATGAATACCGTATTGCATACTTAAAATATAATAGGAGGGTGAATTTTATGTTAATTATTCTTACCAATAAAAATAATAATTAGAATGGGAGGGAGAACTTTGGGAGTTGATGAATATGTTTATAATCTTGATGGTAGTGATGCTTTCACAATGTATCCTTATTCTCAAACTCACTGAGATATACACATTAAATAGGTACAGCTTTTTGAATGTAATCATGTCTCAACAAAGTGTTTTTAAGGGGGGTTGGTTAAAAATTTTAAAAAGGAAGGGTAGATGTTCCTTTGCCCTTCTCTCATGCCTTTTTTCTCCCTGCTGTCTAGAATTCAGAAATAATAGGTGGGAATTTAGCAGCCAAACTAGGACCTTTTCTAAAGTATAGCAGAGCAGAGCAGAGAGCCGGAAGGCACCTGCATCCCTAATGATATAAGAAAGTATCTGTTCTAGCCCTGAATGGTATAACTACAGGTTAATTTTAAGTGAAAAAGAAATCAACTTCTGCCTTGTTTAAGCAAACTTATTCAGGCATTAATTTTATAAACACGTGGAGAATACATGCTCCTTATGAGCAGAAACAATGTTTATGCCATATGGTCCATGATGGGTGTTCAATAATGTGTGATGATAATAATGAAGACAATAGTGATAAATAAAAGAAAATAAAAAGCAGTGAAACAAAGTGGTTTAATAGCTATACATAGTTACTTTGTTGAAAGATTCTGCTGCTAATATTATTCAATATTTTTGTATGCTGGTGCAAGTAAGGAAATTTACATTGTCTAATAAAAATTATTTATCAATTTATAAAACAGTAAAAATTTCATAGAATGGGGCTAAGAATCTGCATTGCAAACTAACTCTTTCAGTTGATTTTATGCACAGTAATTATTGAGAATCCCCTTATCTACATCCAATGGATCTGGACCTACATAGGTGCTGTCAAGACTTAAGGAAGAAAATTTGCCTGACTCTATCCATACCTCCAGTTAGTAATAGATCTAGAGATTTAGAACTGAAATCCAGACCTCCTGCTTCCATGTTCAGTGACCTTTCACTGTCCTGTTTTGCTTCACTTGATGAAGAGGATTTGAGAATAAATGACCACATGATTCAACTCCTCCTCGGCTCTGGGGAATATAGCCCTGTCCTGGCAAACAAGAAGCTCCTGCAGTAGTAGAGGGGGCAAATATATGTTCACTAATCTAACATACAAGGCAGTAGGCACTGTACCATAAACAAGGCACTGTGGGGGTTCAGACCAGCGGCAAAGTGGGGATTAATAGGGCAAGTAAAATCTGGGAAGTGTTCACTAACGAAATGTCTAATCATTAACTAAACAAAAAGGTTTCTCAACATGGCCTAATTAATTGTAACTTATCATAAATCGTTGTTTGTTCATAAACCTTAATCTTTTGCCAAAATATTTGTAGCTTATGTTCCCATTTAACAAGGTTTTCTGGTCAAAACTGTGCACCCACATCATTCTAATGAACTTAGTGTCCAATAAAACATGGACTCTCAGTCGTCTCATGAAGGTCATTTTGTGTGCATAGTACATCTCTGTGAATATGCCTAATGAGGTATGGAAGGACAATTATTATCCAGAGACATTCCACTGGTGCTAGAGAGCCACAGACGGAAGTTTTCTCTGCCTACTGGAAATAAAGCCAAGCTTTCTTCTTTCCTCAGCCATGAGGATTGCTGTCCTCCTCTTTATCGTTCTCTCTTTTTTTTTTCTTTTTATGAGCCAAGCTCCACCAAATAACAAGATAAACTTTGTGTAAGACTTGGTAAGAGTAGAGTGTCTGACACCTTATTGTGCTATAATACTCAAAGCAAAAGCAAAATCGCCTAGGACCAGAAAAGGGAGTCACATAGGAAATCTAGAAGACCTATTGGCTGAGAGACCTGCAGCCTCATAGTTCATTAGCTCTCCATAGCACCTCTCACATGAAATGAGGTCAGTGGTGTTTCAAGTGCTTGAAACCCTCTTTACTCTACTTCTAAATGTGAATTAATTAGGCAAGTTTACTAGCAGTTACTAGACCTCAAAAGCAAAATAATCAGGCATTATTCTACTAAATATTGGTCTCCATAACTCCTCTATTTTCTTTTGGAAAAGTTAGTTAGTCTAAGACATTTGGCATAAAGGCTATGCCAAAGCTTTGGTGGGGACAGCCAGGAAGGATTCGTGGGGCCTCCTTGAAAATACTGCAATAATCTAAGAAATCTTCAACCTATTACCCCTCAGTACTGTTATTCCCCTGTACTGGACTTTTCCCCTTAAGTTTGATTCCGTTTCCTAACATTATCCTTCCCTCTTCCTCCTCAGCAACTAGTCTTCTAAATTAGAACTTAAACACAATGACCAGATATGACCCTGCAACAGAGCATGCCCTTCTGCATTGAGCATGCAATCATGAATCACAGGTATAAGACCCCTTGAACCGACATGGTTTTGGTGATTCTGTGTAGGACTTATTGCTTTTACCCAAGAAGATGATCAGGCATTCTAAGTAGATCAGAAAATTTTCTGGAGTTCTTGAATGTGCATAGGCAAGAAAGATTAAGCAACCTGTTGGCTTATATGAGGCAAACTATCTTCTCATATTTTCTTTTGAATTCAGGATTTCAAGGTTGGGGAAGGAGTGGGAAAGTAGGCATGTATATGTGAGAATATGGATGATCCTTGTACATTGTCAGGGATGGTCAAATTCTATGCTTCATGTTGTTTGCTAAAAGACAGTTTCCAAAGTTTTCAACAGAAAATATGGTGGCACACATGCCTATTCTTGGTGAACCCAGACTTTTCTATCTAGTCTGTGATAGTAAATTTAAAAGGACGGCTTAGGGTAAATGAATCCTTCAAGTTACAAAGATGAAGGGCAGTTTTTGGACAATTCCCATTTTGCTGTAGGAAAACTAACCTGGAAGAAGTAAAAGGGAGAGATTGAAGTGGAGAGAACGGAGATGGAAAATGAGTTCAGTTGATCAAATTTTTGTTAAGCGCCCACTGTATATGGGGCCCTTACAAGGAAACAAGCAGACAAAGAACAAAAGCATGTGATGGCCTTGCTCTTAAGAAGCCAGAGGCCAGTCACCTGGATTGCTACATAGCAGGAAGACGTCAACAAGCCCCTACAATACAGCACTGGCATAGGAGGAAGAAGAGATTTCTTTCTATGAGATAAATAGCACACAACCAAAAAAGAAAGCCAAAAGATACACAAGGCTCGAAAACCTAAGGCATCAACCCTTAAGAGATCTGATTGTTAGTGGGAACTTTGGCAGGAAAATTATTATTAGGATTTTTTTAGTACTAAGAGTTTTGAGCTGTCTATCCAAGATTGTCATCTGCACCTCTGCCTTAGGTAATACTGTGTGTGTGTGTGTGTGTGTGTGTGTGTGCGCGCGCGCGCGTGTGTGTGCCTTTGCATGTGTTTGAAATATATTCTGTATCCCACACTCCACATAGGTTTGGGGCTGATCTGAAACTATACTCTTAGGGATGGGGTTAAGCTACTCTGTCACATTGTGAAGAGTTGACATGTAAGAGACTCTTAACCTTTTATAAATTACCTTTAAAATGTTTCCTTTTCTGTGAAGGGAAGGATAAGAATTTGTAAACAAATGCAAAAATATCTTTAACTAAACAAAAGAACAGTTCGTTAGCCTTGTTATGATTAGCAGAGAGGATAGCTGCAGACACTGTAAAATCACTCAGCAACAAGACTTGACAAAACCTTAAATATGGCTCTATTTTTCCTGTTTTATAGAGGAAAATATTAAGGCTCTGGGAACTAAAGTGCTTTTCCCAACAGTGGAGTAAATGTCAGAGTCAAGGCTGGGTTTTACATCCCAGCTTTCCCTATACATTCCACCCTATGGTTCTGTTGTGCTGTTCCTTTGTGTGACTCCGTAAAGCCTGCTTAAAGGTGATCCCATATCAAATTGCATTAACTCAGTAGCACATAACACCAGGGAATTGATTTATATGATGTTTATCCTTGTGGCGTTGCTGAAGACCCATCTGATTAGTAGTTATCAAGTAGTCATCCTGGCTAAATATATGGGTTTGATTTTTAATTTTGAAAATGAAAAATATTTTAAAATATATGCCTTACATCCATATCCCGGGAAATTCTAATCAAGTTTTAAAACTTCCAAATTTAGATAAACTAATGGTTTTTTTGTTTTAATTTTCTCTCAATGAAAATAGAAGAAACTAATTGGATAGAACAGCACAGCAGAAGCATTACTTATAGCCAAAAATGGGATACAACAAGACTGAAGAAGAAAATGCAAGACAGTGCTTAAAAAAGCAGTCTAATGAAAAGTGAGGTCTCCTCTGGATGTCCTTAGGTAGACATTGCAGCAGAACTGTAAAGTATTTCTGGAAGGCTGGGGAAGAGAGGAGGAAACAGAGAAGGGGCAAGAGGAGAAAACAGAATGAGGCTCTGAATACCAAGCCTTAGTGCTGTCTCTATCGCCTTCCTCGCTAGATCACTGGGTGATCCTGGGCAAGTTTCTTCCTTTCCCTCAGCTCATTTCCTCATCTGTAATGTAAGTGACTAGACAAGATAGCCTATGATGTTCATTGTAACTCTAACTTTTCTTCCCAAAGCAAATAACTGGAAAAGACACTGTGCTTACAATATGCAACAAATAAAAACAAAAGATTTTTAAAAACCCCTAGTGTAACTTGAATTGTTACAAATAAGCAGTGGTACATCATAATTTAACAAAGCCCTTTTGTGATTTCGTTTTTTAAAATCACGTCAAGTTTTATTTTACTTCATAATAAGATAATGGGAGATAAGTGTTAAATGGGTTCATAAAATAATGTTTGTAAAAGACACAGTAATCCAAAATAGGTAATTTTTATACTAGTAGTTCCCTTTACTGGGGGGGAACAGATAAAAGAGTGTTAGGAAAAGCTTCATAAAGTGGATTATATAGAATGTGCTTTAAAAGACTTTGGTGTTTTACTGAGTGAGGAAAGAGCAATATGGGGAGTTATTGTTCAAGGGTTAAAGCTATACAAAATGAGTCAATTACAGAGATAGGCTCCAAAACATAGTACCTATAGTTAACAATGAGGTATTTTGTATTTAACAATTTGTTAAGAGGGTCGATCTTAGGGATTCTGACAACAACAACAGTAAAGGGACGTAGGAAACATTTGGAGGTGATGGATATATTATTACCTGGATATTGGTGTGGTAACAAGATAATATATATGTGCAAACTTGCCAAACTATATCCATTAATTATGTACTGTTTGTGTATAACAGTTTTACTTCAGTTCCTACTATATTGCCTGGCAAACAATAGATGTATAAAGTGAGATCAATGATTATTGCATGTGCATGTCAAAAATAATAAAGAAAGCAGGTGACAATAAAGACATCCTGAATCTTTGGGAAATAAATAGCATTCACCTGCTTTCTATTCCATTGAGATATCACCACATTTATGTACTTGTGTGTCCCTGGAAGTTTCCTGTGGGAGATTTAGTTATTCTCTTTTCGTTAGGCTCTTCTGACCAAGAACAAATCACAGACTCAGAGAGCATCATAAAAAGGCCCAGACCCACAATGCCCAGAGAATCCAGGCTCAACCCACATTGATGCTGGCCCTTCAGCCGTGAGACTCCATTTGCTTCTCCTTATTCTCCTTCTTTTTTCAATTCTCTTATCCCCAGGTAATTTGGTAGCTGATTACTATAAGGTTCTGCAGATGAGAAGGCTATATCCCTGGCCAGACAAGATCCTAGAATCAGTCCTGTGGGTTCAAGAACCTAATATTTACAGCTTCACTAGGATTATAATAGGGAAAAATAGAAAAGAGACTCATTTAGCAGTAGCTCCTGTTGATAAGATTCCATCCATGTCTTTTGACCTAGTGAGTGGATATAATAATGGATGCTGCTGAAATTCAATCCTGTGAGAGGAAACTGCCTGCATATAAATTTCCATGCCCCACCAAGCATCTCAAGGTACAAAGTAAGGTTACAACAGGACATGACCTCAATGAGATGCCTTTGCGGGACATGGAAATTTATATGTAGGCAGTTAAATCTGACAGGATTGAATCTCTGTGGCATCTATTATTATATTCACTTACTAGGTCAAAAGAGATGGTGGAATCCTATCAATAGGAGCTACTGCTAAATGAGTGTTGACAAATCTGAAAGTTTCATTCTAAGAGACAAATGGAAAAATTATAATCCTAGAATAAGTGAAAATTTTATGAGAGACTTTTCAAAATAAATTATGATTTATGTGGTTATGAATAAAAAATGATTTGCAAAGTGAAACTGAGGACCAGAAAGGAGAGTTAAAGGAACTTCAGACAAGTGAATTAATAAGGAGCAAAGACACCAAGAAGTGCTGCTCACGGTATATTACAGGTAACCACACAGAAATGGGTAACATAACTTTCAATACAAAAATGGCTAAAATTTAATGGCTAAGCATGCATTTTGGGGGCTTTTGGAAAAAAAACAGCATAATAACCCTAAAGAAGATAAAGGGAAAATTATAAATACAAAATATAAATTAATGAAATAAATGAGAAAAAACTAATATTTTAAAAAATGTTTTTCAAAAAGTCTAATACACTTTATAATAACCTGGCAACGCTGAACAAGAGAAAATGAGAACATGCTTAAAATAACTATTGCAGGAATGAAAGGTTAATATCAAAACAGATGTTTCAGAGATTCAAATAATTTTTAAATTTGTGCATTATATTCCCTCTTCACTGTGTACTTGGGGATTTTCCTGTTGCAGTTCACTATATCATGACTGTGTCATCAATTTTGATGCTAGTAAATGATTACCATCAGCATACAAATATGCTGTTGTTTTTCTGATCTAAGAAAAAGAATGTCCTTGCTTTTCTTCTGATGACAGCTGTCATCCCATTTTTTGCTCTACTTTTCAGCAAAACATCTTAAAAGAGCTGTCCATACTCTCTGTCTTCAATTCCTCTCCTCTCATTGTTTCTTAAATATATCCCAATCAGGCTCTCTCCCCCTTTTTCGATCATGATATTGACACCACTTTTGTCAAAGTTACGAATAATCTCCACATTGCTAGATCCAGTAATCATTTTTCACTACAACTTTAATTGGCCTATTAGCAGCATTTGACACAAATAATCACTTCCTTCTTCACAGTATACTTTCTTCACTTGGCTTCCAGGACAGCACATTCACTTGAGTCTCAGCCTATCTCACTGGAGCTACCACTTCGGCTTCCTTTGTTTCTTCCTCATCTTTTTGCATCACACCTCCTATTGGAGAGCTCCAGAGCTCAGTTCCTGGTCCTCTTCTCTTCTCCCTCACCACACACTCTTTGGAGGGGCTCAGCAAGTCTCATCCCTTTAAATTCTCCTTTTGGACCTCCTTCTGAACTCCAGGCTTATAATAAATTATCCAACTGCATAACTGATATATCTACTTGGACACTTGATTTCAAAAGTAATATATATCCAAAACTGAACTCATGATTTTCCCTCAGAAACCTCTACATACAGATTTTCTCTTCTTGCAGAGTGCCATGGTCAGCATTGGAGCTTCTCTTAGCTTTCCTGTCCACTTTCATCCTCAGCAAGCCTCTATCTCTGCACCTCAAGAATCTCTCAGGGCTCCCATCCCTTGCCCAACCACGGGCAGTAGCTGCCTCACACTCAGTGAAAGACCAGAGAATCTACTTCTCTCAGCTACCTGCCCTCCCCTGCCTTCAGACCTCATCAGGCCTCTCTTCTTATGCACCTGTGAGAAAAGAGAGTGAAGGGGGGATTCTCTCAGCTCCCCAACCCACTCCCCAGTAACAGAGGATTTTCCCGATTCTCACAGTGTGACCTTTACCTTTCTCTGACCTCAAATTGCAGCAGTTCCTACATGCCTGTCCCTCAAAAGTGTCTCAGGTAGTTCACCTGCTCTCCATCTGATCTTACCTAGGAGCACACAAGATAGGTCATGAAAAAACCATTAGTGGGGCCGGGTGCGGTGGCTCACGCCTGTAATCCCAGCACTTTGGGAGGCCGAGGCACTGTAATCCCAGCACTTTGGGATCACGAGGTCAGTGGCCAACACGGTGAAACCCTGTCTCTACTAATACAAAAAATTAGCAGAGTGTGGTGGCACGTGCCTGTAGTTCCAGCTACTCGGGAGGCTGAGGCAGGACAATCGCTTGAACCCTGGAGGCGGAGGTTGTAGTGAGCCGAGATCATGCCATTGCACTCTAGCCTGGGTGACAGAGTGAGACTCCGTCAAAAAAATAAAAAAAAAAAGGAAGAAAAGAGAGAAAGAAAGAAAGAAAAGAAAAGAAAGAAAGGAAAGAGAAAGAAAGAAAGAAAGAAAGAAAGAAAAGAAAGGAAGAAAGAAAGAAAGAAAGAAAGAAAGAAAGAAAGAAAGAAAGAAAGAAAGAGAAAGAAAGAAAAGAAAAGCATTAAAGCATTAGTGAGTGAGTGAGTGTGTTTGGGCCCCTACAGATGCTAAACTATCACAAGCCCGCGTTCAGCCTTTCAACATTTGCTTGAGGTTCACTTGTTTCCTTCTTATCTCCATCAGGGGCAGCTTCCTCCTGCTTCTGCTGCTGCAACTCAGGTACACACAAATCATCTGTGGATCCGTTCTTTTTTCAGTAGGGCTTCATTACTCTGAATTTAAGTTAATTAGCTTTTTTTGAGACCTCAGCTCTGTCTTTTAAAATGAAATCTATGATCTATAGATTATCCAGCTTATTCTCTTTGTCAGGGCAAGAGCATTTTTCTATAGCTTTCTAAACTTTAAACAAAAGTAAAAGTTCGCTTCTTTTCAGAATCCCCCCATGTCAGAAAGTATTACTATTATCATCAGTTTAGTGATATTTATGGAATTCCAAGTTGACTCTGAGAGCAGCTTTTGGGTTAAATTCTTTCTTCCTGATATATAGCCTTTGAAATTTTATTTGCTGCAGATCTCTTCATAGTGAACAATTTTAGTTTTTATCTGTCAATTTCATATTGTTACTTTTGTTCTTGAAAGACAGCATTACTGAGTACCCAATTCTATACTAACAGTTATTTTCTCTCAATATTTGTTGATACTAGTTTACTCATTTTTAGTTTTTGCTTTACTATAATAATCAGATAAATATTATTTCATTATAAATTGTCTTTTTTTCAATGTTTATATGGTCTGGTCTTTGGTTTTAATGTTTTATAATTTATAATTTAAGTAATGTGGATTTATTTTTATATCATCTGTTAGAAATACGGTCTTTGAATCCATGGATTTATACTTTTTCCTAATTTCTTTTTGAGAATCTCTTGAAACGGTGAATCCTCTTACACCTTTCTCCCCCCATATTTGAATTAAATAAATGTTAGACCTTGTGTTTCCATGCTACATTCTGGGTATATCATTTAAGCATTTTTTTCTTTACTAATTATCCTGTTACCTATATCTAATATATCATTAATAACTTGCATTAATTGTTAATTTTTTTTAATTCAGACCTGCCTTTTTGTTTTGTTTTGTTTTTTTGGAGACAGAGTCTCACTCTGTTGCCCAGGCTGGAATGCAGTGGTGCAATCTTGGCTCACTGCAACCTCCACCTCCCGGGTTCAAGTGATTCTCCTGCCTCAGCCTCCTGAGTAGCTGGGACTACAGGTGCCCACCACCATGTTCAGCTAATTTATATATATATAAACACTTTTTTTTTTTAGTAGAGACAAGTTTTCACCATCTTGGGGGTGCTGTTCTTGAACTCCTGACCTCGTGATCCACCTGCCTCGGCCTCCCAAAGTGCTGCGATTACAGGCATGAGCCATCACGCCCAGCCAGACCTGCCCATTTTTTCTATCATCTATATTGTTTTACTATTGTTTTTACTTCTTTGTAAGAGTAGATTGTTTCTTTAAACAATCGATACACAGCTGCTTAATTATTTCTCCACATTGACAATTTCAATACATTTAGTTTTCAAGGATTTAAATGTGCTATTCATTTCATTAAGTTTTATTCATGGTGTCTTGCTTACCTGATCATTTTTAATACTGAACTCGTTGCTCATCCTTAATCTGCCATCATTCTACGGTCTGAAATGAGAATGCTATTATCCAAACTTCCTATGTGAAACTGACTCAATGCTTTATCTCAATATAGAAGTTCCAGGATTAACGAACTGGAATTTCTGATGGCCCAAGAGTCAGTAGTACCACCATTAGCATTGCTGATAATAGCAGATCTTCCCAGAAGATCTGGGAAACCCTCACACCCCTCCATCAGCTAGCCAATACAAAGTGCCCAGTGCTCAAGCTCCAGTTCACAGACTATTTTTGTGTTTGAAAGAGGAGATATTTAAAGAACTTGCCTAACCATTTTCAAGAATAGAAATGTTTCAGAGAGATCCTCTAAAATGTATTTGTTCGATAGCAGCAGTCATTTGAGAGCAGCTAACTTGCAGTCATGGCCAAAAGCCTAAATCTTTCTTTCATTCTAATCACACCTATTTTGTATCTTTCGGAGATATCTCAGATTCAGATGTATTCATACTGTTCTATGATTTGGGACACTGCTATAGATTTTTCAAAATGTTACAACATTCCAATGGTATTTTGGGAGGTATAGAAGGAGAGGGAAAACAATGGGCTCAAGTCTCCCCTGACTTCTCTTCTTACAACCTATTTCATTGTCCAAAACTTTTAGAACTATATTAATACAACATTGACAGTGGGTATTCTTCTTTTCCTTCTTATTTTAATAGGATTGAATGAAGTGTTTTGCTATTAAATTGCTATATGAGTTGTAATCAGACAAATTTTGACTTTGTAAAGGCAATATTCTTCTCATTATTTTAAAATGTTTACCAGGATTCACAGTATTATTTTCAATTCTCCCCGTTCAAAGGCATATTTAAATAACTTGATGAAAGGAGAATATTATATATGTTACTCTGCTATGGAAACAGAAAATCCACCACCAAATTGTATTCTAGATACTTTGTACACCAATTGCACCATCTTTTTTTATCTAAGACATTCGATTCTTCCACAGGTGGGAGCACATGAATTAGTATCATTTACTACTTGTAGTTTTCACTACAGACTTTCAGACTTATGGTGCCTAAAGGAAATAGAATGCTTCTAGCTGGGTTTAAAAGCTACAAATAAACAGAGGAAATATACACTATTTTGAAAGTACCACTTGAGTGTTATGTATGTATTTCAATATTATGTTGCTAATTTTAATTGTTCAAGGTTAAGGAGCTTAAACCTCCTCCTCATGCATTCCTGAATCATCCATTACTCCCACACATACATTGTTTGATACAGCATAATCCTAAGTAAGTAAAGATGTGGCAAAATGAAAAAAATAAAATAATGTTATACCATTCTCATCTAGGAATGGCATCAGTAGACAGATGTGAATAAAAGTAATGTGATTATAATTCTAAAAATCATATTTAATAAGATCCATTTATTATTAAATAAACATTAAATTATTTAATGTATAGTAAATCCTTAACACAATGAAAACTCTTAATGCACAGTGAGACCAAATTGAAGGTATTAACTGTTTTCTTCCTAATCCTTGCTTTAGTTGTTATTTCCACCAGACCGTCACTTTATTTTAAGGATATTGTAATAGCACAAAGCCATCAGCTTTACCATTAGAGAGATCTTCATTAAATTATCTTTGTTGTAATAAAGGTCATCTGGAGGAAATACTGGTCTGAATACAATAACAAATGTTAAGCTTTCTAGCATTTTCCACTTTTAGACACAAATTGAAAGAATCATTTATAATGTCAAAAACACTTTTTTCTAACTAATCTATTCTATGACTAAGACACTATTAGCAATAAAAGTAGATAGAGCAAATCTAAATGTGGAGAGAAAAAGTAATTTCTACTTATGTTTAAACAGATGAAAGCATGAATAGATTGAAAGCCTGAAATACTAGCTTGGGGGAATAATGTCACTTTCGGGGAGCAGGAGCAGGATATACCAGCCTTTAGCTCTACACACTCCCCCCAAGAGAAAAAATATATAGATAGTTATGTACAAACCAAAATAGCCCTGGGAGGGTTCAAGGGACCATTTAAGAAACTATGGCAGCACAGTGAAGCCAAAAAAAAAAAAAGAGAGAAAGAGAGAGTGAAAGAAAAAAAAAAATAGCCATATAGAGAAAACAGCTGCTGAAATCAGCATACCTGAGATGCGAGAAACATCTTTTTTGGCTAGAAACAAAAGCAGAAAGGGACTATCTGTATCAGCCACAAGGTGGAACCACCATGGCCCTCAGTAACCCACTCTGGCAGAAGACACTGACATTTTTTGCCACTGGAGTAAGCAACATCCCTTTCTGACAGAAAACCCAGAGAAAAAGATGAAGATGTACCATCTCCTCCACATCCCTTTTCCCCACCAAAAATGCACTGACTGTTGGGCCAAACCAGGATTGGAACTGCTACCTTTCTTAAACTGCATGTGTCTCTGACATATGAGCAGCAACCATTTCAAGAGCTCCCACATAAAAATGCTCATACTAAATTTATTCTGTTACTTAAGAGTGTTTATGGATTTGCATTCCATTTGTGGACTAACTATCTCACTGGATCTTCTTTCCTGCAGTAAGAGGTGGTTTGGGTCCTGCGGAAGGTCATTGTCTCAATTTGTCTGGTGTTTGCAGAAGAGATGTCTGCAAAGTAGTAGAAGATCAAATTGGTGCCCGCCGAAGAAGGATGAAGGGCTGTAGAGCATGGTGGATTTTAATGCCAATTCCAACACCACTTATCATGTCAGATTATCAAGAACCCCTTAAACCTAAGTTGAAATGAAACTGAGACAGAATAAAAATACATCAAAAGTGCAGTTATTTGCATCTAAGAATATTAAAATATATATATTAAGTACTTCCATCTTGATAACCGTCTTGCATTTTCACGTATCAACATAAATGAATAAATCCTAATTTCAAATATACCCAAGTACTATTTCTTTGTGAGTCATTAACAGATCTTAACAAAACTTTTAAAAATGAGAAAATCATTACTTTTGTTTTCCAAGATGGTGGATTGAAGGCATTGTTAGTGTGCCTCTTGCACTTGGAAAGACAAAATGGTGTGTAGAGACTCACACTGTGAACTTTCTTTGAAGAAGCTACACAGGAATTTAACAGGAAAATTGAAATAAGCCACAGACCATTTGAAAGAAACAGCAGGATGCAGCTTACACCATAAGCTAGGCAGAAAATTGTAAGTTTCCAGGGTGTGACAGGAGGGTAAACTGACTCTAAGATATACACTTCCACTGGGAAACCTATCAATCCAGGCCATGAGGGAAGGCCTTAACCCTACTCAGCGCTGGAGCTGATTTAGGGAAGAGTGGTGAGTATATGAGGAGTGGCATTGGGATGTGCTTTGAATCTCCAGCACATTCCCAGTTTCTGGTAGAATGGAGGGAAGCCATTTCTGATTCTACCTCAGACAGGACCTCCTAGAAGTCTGCCAGCTAACTCAGATGGTGGTCACAGGTTGAGACAACCTCCCAACTGAAATGTGTGATATAATCTTGACTGGGGACAAACTCCCCAGGCCAGAACTGAGAGGTGAGTGGGAAGTGTGCTGCAGCAGCAAGCACAGCAGCTGGGGGCCCCTGCTCTGCAGGTGGATCAGGAAGGGTGTGGCCTGAAGGTTGCAGTTGCTGTCTCCATAGGGGAGACTTACGGTATGGGCCAATTTTGAGTTCTGAGCTCAGACTTCTTGAAACTTAGCTAGCTACTCCCATTGGAACACTGTGGGTGTGAGACCTGCCTTGCCAATTGTGTGGGAGCTGGATGGGGCTTACTACCAAGCTGCTACTCCCCATTCTTCACATGGACTCTCCTTGTACAGAGGCAGAGACAGCTTCACTTCTCTCTGGAAAATTACTCCAGTGGCCCAAGAACTGCCTTCCAATTCCCACTGGAGCCACTGCTTGTCCCACACATAGAGAGCCAGAGCATCACCTTACCTGACCTAGTTCCCACCTGGCTTTGCTCAACCACCTACCCTGGTAGATTAACACAAATAACAGAAGAAACTTTTAGAAGCTCTATGGCTCCACCTATTTCCTGAGACACCAGAGTGCCTCCCATGGGTAACATAAGGCAAGTCCAAATCTCACCACTACCATCACAGCTGGCAGTCTTTTGGAAGCACCATCTCCTGGCTGAAGGCCTACTGACAGTCCTTTACAGCATCTGCAGGTAGAATAACATAGCACCCAGGAAGGAGAAAAGTTGTGAGTGACCACAACTGTTACCATTGCTTGCATCATTCTGGCTAAGCAGGAGGCCCTGAGTCTGTCCATGTGATGAGTTCATTACTACTACACCTGGCATTTGAGAAATCCAATACACAACACACTAGGACTATTTATAACCGAGGAATCTTTCAGAGTCTACATCACTCGCCTGCCATCCCCATCTGATCAGCTGCTGATACACACTGCTGTGAGACTTGAGGACAGATTATATCACTGGATCCATTGCGGACATTCTTGAGCACCAGCCTGGTGTGCGGCAGCCCCACTGGGTAGCTAGACCCAGAGAAGCAGCAGCAGCATATGCAGTAATCTGAATTTCAGGGCCTCCTACTCTGAGGAAAGAGGAAGCGCACCACATCAAGGGAGCACCCTGGGGACAAAATAATCTAGATGGCCTTGAGTCCCAGAACATTCCACTTGTGGGAAGTTGTTTGGTGGTTTGTTTGTTTTTGTTTTTTTTCCAGCAGAGGAACATGTGCATGCTAGGCTCAGCGAGGAAAGTCTGTAGCTATATCTCAACAATCAGGCAGCCTTGATGCTCAAGAAGACTCTTGGAGAATGGAGACTTATTTTCCATCTCATACACTACTGCAGACACAATAGTACTGTACTCAGAGCCAGTGTACTGAGGTGAGTGGCCATAAAACCTACTGAGACACCAGCCAGGACAGCTAAAGGAGTACTTGCATTACCACTCCCCCAACCCCAGGCAGCACAGCTTGCAGCTCCGAAAAAGACCGCCTCCTTCTGCTAGAGGAGATTAGAGGAAAGAGTAAAAAGGACTTTGTCTTGCATCTTGGATATCAGTTGAGCCACAGTAGGATAAGGCCCTGGTCAGGGTCATGAGGTCCCCATTGTGGATGTAACTAACTTTGTTTTTTTTTTTTTTAATTTTATAGGCTGATAGGCAGAAGGGACTTATCTCAAATAAGACATTGGACTTGGAGTTTTGAGTTATGCTGGAATCAGTTAAGACTTTGGGGGACTGTTGGGAAAGCATGATTGGTTTTGCAATATATATAAAAGACATGAGATTTGGGAGGTGCCAGGAGCAGAATAATATGGTTCGGCTCTGTGTCCCCACCCAAACCTCATCTCAAATTATTATCCCCACACATCGGCAGAGGGACCTGTGATTGCCATGTGTCGAAGAAGTTTACTTCATGCTATCCTCATGATAGTGAGTGAATTCTTAGGAGATCCGATGGTTTTAAAAGTTGGAGGTTTTTTTTTCTGCTCACTCACTTCTCTTTTTTGCCACCTTGTGAAAAAAGGTGCTTGCTTCTGTCTTGCCTTCCACCATGACTGTAAGTTTCCTGAGGCCTCCCCAGCGATGCAGAACTGTGAATTAATTAAACACCTTCCCTTTGTAAATTACCCAGTGTGGGGTAGTGTCTTTACGACAGTGTAAAAATGGACTAATACAGGTTCCCTGAAATATTCTGAGTCCCTTTGGAGGCAAGAATCTCTTTATACCAGCATGGTATACTGATGAAGTACATCCTGATCTCATGGGCTGAGAAAGAATTTATACATACCCTTTATGTGTCAACAACTCTATGTGCAGGCTTTTGATCCCCAGAATGGGCTTTCTTGCCACATCTAGTCTATCTAATATTTTTCTAAGCCAACTCAATGTCTTTCATCCACACTGGGATAGGTCCTAAATTGCTGTCTGTTGCCCACCTGAGATAATGAGAAGTTGTTAAATTAGGTGTGTGTGACCCAGATACGTCTATCTGGAGTGGCAGGAGAGGGTCTATCTGTTCACAAGAGTCTCTGCAACATTTTCCAAGTCAGTTCAGAAGCTTATTGATTCACCTTTGCAGGCAATGTAGCCATGAGAAAGGTCTCCAAAAATTTCTGACCTTCTGGAAATTTTAAAGTCTCTGCAGGTGTCCAGAGGTGACTGTAGCTGTACAGAAAGTCACTGCCTGGATAACTGGCCTGTTAAAGCAAAAGCAAAATATGCTAAGCCCACTAAGGATACCCAGAAGCCATGGTGTTCAGTTAATTTTTGTCTTTCTTGCAGGTGGAAGAATACTGAGGATTATGCCCTCCTATAGCCAATGAAGGTTACTCCAGTGCCTAGATGTACCAGTCAAGAGAGGCCATGGGAGAGCAGATGGCAGAAGGGCAGCCAGGTCCTTTCGCTGGGGTTTACTGCTTGTCATGAGCTCTGCTGCTGGGGAGCATGTGTGATTTCTGACTCCTGCCATGTCCTCAAGAAGCCTTGCCACATCAGCCAGCTGTCCTACCTCCTGAAAGCTGGTGCATGTTTGTTAGCATGGAGATCCAGAGCAAGAGTCACTTTAGTATTTATCCATAGACTCCCCATATGTGCACATGCCTACCTGCAGTTTGTTTTTCCTGTTTTTCTGAATGTTAATCTTTGCCTTCTGGAACTCAATATTACCCCATTTGGCCAAATATGGGATAATTGTCAGGGGAAACTGCTCTTTAGGTCCCAAGTCCACAGGGTTAGTAGTACTATCAATATTAAAATTATTAATTATGGATATTAGTATCATAATAATCATCATCATTCCTGTTAATACTCATCAATATGTTTATTATTACTATCATTAAGATGGTTTATTAATGTTATTATTCAGTAATAAATGTTTAGTTTCTCCATTCACTCAGTCGAACTGGAGACTGACTCCAGATATGACTATGGATATGACTGCATATGACTATGAGGGTTACCCTGCAGATATAGACATGAACAGCTGTCCCAGAGACAGCTCTTGCAGCCACCAATTGCTCTTTCATAGGATGAGTTCCTTACAGGAGAGAAGGGCTGATCTCCATGATGTGGTTTCCTCAGGGTCTCATTAAGGGCTGGTGATACAAGAGCACTGCCTACCCCTCTTCCTCACGTGGGAGTGGTACATTCTCTGTTGTCATGGCTGAGATGGCTCCATCTTGAACATATAAATTCCAGGTTGTAGAAGCAAAAAAGCAAAAGATGCATTGGATCTGCATAGGGAACTGCAAGCCATCCTGCAACCTCAGGACACAGTCAGAAACAACCACGCGGACCACATCACCCAAGCTCAGCTGCATGGCTCTCCGTTGGGCTAGGACAAGGACCTCTTCCACCAGGCTCAACTGGAGTCCTATCCCTGGTCCCAGGACCACAAGGAGCATCTCTTTTTTTGGAATCACACTGCTCCATTCGAAGGACAGTCTTCAGTTCTCTGTCTTCAAAAGAGGCTGCAAATGGTGCAGATTGGGAGGGAGCCACCAGCAGCATCACCCTCTAGAACTTTAAAATAAAAATGTCTCCCAGAGTGCGATATTATGCTGACCCTACCTAAAAGCACATTCCCTAGATGTTGCTTGTTGCCTGGAGTTTGAACAGCATTGTCCGAACTTTGCCCTTGAAAAAGGAAACTTACCTGGGGTAGTTGCAGGTGTAGGCCTAAATCCAGGTGTGAAGATCCTTGAACTGGGGGTGTTTCTGTACCTGTAGAGATTGCAGACTGGGAAAGGTATGGCTCTGTTCCTGCCAGACTCTCTAGAGGTTAAGAATGTGATCTGCAGAAAGACGTGAACTAGCACAGGCAACTGTAGAACATCTGCCCCCAAGAATCATAAATGCCTTTTCACTCATCCTGCAGAATGCACTCTCTACTTTAATGATAGTGTGGGATGGGACTTTAATTTCTAGGCATGGGGATTGATCTTAAGAAAAAGCAGGGAAGGTGCCTTACCTGTCCTGGGACTCTGCTCCACTTGCCAACATTTGAATGGATTCATTTGTGTGGTAGTCAAGCTACAGGAAATAAAGGGACCAGTCAGTCTTCCACACAATGACACAGAGGCCAATTATCACAAGTCCAAATCTCCATTTGTCATCCAGCTCACATTGCCGCTGTGGCACAAGGTCACATGCACTCGTGTCCAACTCCAAATAGTAGCTTCACATAGTATGTCAGCACTCTCCCATCCATCACCTCTTTTAGAAGGTCTTCCTCTGGATTGGAAATGGCCTGTGAGAAAAGATAATGACCACAGGAAGCAGTTGTTTTTTTAGGATCTGATCCACATGAGAAGGTAGGACATCTAATTTGGTCTGAGGACTTTAGCTATGCTAATATTTCAGGTAACTGACCCCTGTGTCTATAGATTTACAATGGGAATGGAGTGAGAGATGATGAAAACTGTTTCCTTTCCTAGTGAGTATGAGGCAGAACCCTTACATCATGCTCTAAGTTGTCTGTTCTCCATACAGAACCATCTCCCATTTAGAGAGAAGACATGGATTGTCAGTGGGAGCAAGCCTGAGACATGCCCACTGGCAGCTCCCAGAAACCCCTGAAACCTGGCCACATCATGAAGTTTCCACTGTGGGTCTCATGCCTCTCTTGGTATCTTGAATTCAGAACATTTAATGTCATGGCAGGCCAGGGAACCTCCTCTGCTCTAGTTTGGCTCTCTATCACATATTCACACACACAAACACACACACACACAAAGTCACACACACTCACACATCAACCTACTGGCTAACCAAGGTAGACACATACACACACACATACCTGCTCAATCCAGGCCAATATCCCTGACAACAACAATGCAAAAATTCCTAATAAAATACTAGCAAACAGAATCCAGCAGCACATCAAAAAGCTTATCCACCACAATCAAGTCGGCTGCATCTTTGGGATGAAAGGCTGGTTCAACATACACAAATGAATAAATGTAATTGACCACATAAACAGAACCAAAGACAAAAACCAGACAATTATTTCAATAGATGCAAAAATGCCTTTGATAAAATTCAGCATCCCTTCATGTTAAAAACGCTCAGTAAACTAGGTACTGATGGAACATATTGCAAAATAATAAGAGCTATTTATAACAAACCCACAGCCCACATCATTTTGAATAGGCGAAAGCTGGAAGCACTCCCTTTGAAAACTGGTACAAGACAAGGATGCCCTCTGTAACCACTTCTTTTCAACATAGTATTGGAAGTTCTCACCAGGGCTATCAGGCAAGAGAAAGAAATAAAGGGTATTCAAATAGGAAGAGAGAAAGTGAAGTTGTCTCTGTTTGCAGATGACATGACTTTATATTTAGAAAACCCCATCATCTCAATTCAAAAACTTCTTGAACTGATAAACAACTTCACCAAGGTCTCAAGATATTAAATCATTGTGCAAAAATCACAAGCATTCCTTTACATCAACAATAGTCAAGCAGAGAGCCAAATCAAGAATGAACTCCCATTCACAATTGCTACAAAGAGAATAAAATACCTAGGGATACAGCTAGGAGTACAAGGGATGTGAAGGACCTCTTCAAGGACATATGTAAACCACTGCTCAAGGAAATAAGAGAGGACACAAACGAATGGAAAAACATTCCATCCTCATGAATAGGAAGAATCAATATTGTGAAAATGGCCATACTGCCCAAACTAATTTATAGATTCAATGCTATACCCATCAAGCTACCATTGACATTTTTCACAGAATTAGAAAGAACTATTTTAAATTTCATATGAAATCAAAGAATACCCCGTATAGCCAAGACAATTGTAAGCAAAAATAACAAAGCTGGAGGCATTACGCTACCAAACTTCAAACCATACTAGAAGGCTACAGTAACCAAAACAGCATGCTACTGCTGCCAAAACAGACATATAGACCAATGGAGCAGAACAAAGACCTCAGAAATAACACCACACATCTACGGCCATCTGATCTTTGACAAACCTGACAAAAACAGGCAAGGGAGAAAGGATCTCCTATTCAGTAAATGCTGCTGGGAAAACTGGCTTGCCATAGGCAGAAAACCAAAACTGGACCCCTTCCTTACACCTTATACAAAAATTAACTCAAGACGGATTAAAGACTTAAATGTGAAATCCAAAACCATAAAAACCCTAGAAGAAAACTTAAGCAATACCATTCAGGACATAGGCATGGGCAAAGACTTCATGACAAAAATGCCAAAAGCAATTGCAACAAAAGCCAAAATTGACAAATTGGATCTAATTAAACTAAAGACCTTCTGCACAGCAAAGAAACTATCATCAGCATGAAAAAGCAACCTACAGAATGGGAGAAAATTGTTGCAATCTGCCCATCTGACAAAGGTCTAATAACCAAAGTTGACAAGGAACTTAAACATATTTACAAGCAAAAAAACAAACAACCCCATCAAAAGTGAGCAAAAGATATGAACAGAAACTTATCAAAAGAAGACATTTATGCAACCAACAAATATATTTTTAAAAAGCTCAACAACACTGATCATCAGAGAAATGAAAATCAAAATTACAGTGAGATACCATCTCACACCCATCAGAATGGTGATTATTAACAAATTAAGAAACAATAGATGCTGGTGAGGCTCAGAAGAAAGAGGAACGCTTTTACACTGTTGGTGAAACTGTAAATTAGTTCAACCATTTTGGAAGACAGTAGGTCGATTCCTCAAGGATCTAGAACCAGAAATACCATTTGACCCAGCAATCCCATTACTGGCTATGTACCCAAAGGAATATAAATCATTCCACTATAAAGACACATGCACACGTATGTTTATTGCAGCACTATATACAATAGGAAAGACATGAAACCAACCCAAATGCCCTTCAGTGCTAGATTGGATAAAGAAAATGTGGTACATATACACCAAAAAATACTATGCAGTCATAAAAAGGAATGAGATTATGTCTTTTGCAGGCACATGGACGAAGCTGGAAGCCATCATACTGAGCAAACTAACACAGGAACAACAACAAAAAAAAACAAATACCGCATGTTCTCACTAATAAGTGAAAGTTGAACATTGAGGAAACAAGGACACAGTGAGAGGAACAACACACAACACAGCCCGTTGAGGGCTGGGGGTGAGGGAAAGAAACTTACAGGATAAGTCAATAGGTGCAACGAACCACCATAGCAAAGGATACCTATATAACAAACCTGCTCATTCTGCATATGTATCCTGTAATTTTTAAATTTAAAAAGAGGAAATAGATACATACATACATACATGCATACATACATACATACACAAGTACATACTTTTGAAAAACGTCTATACAGCTCGGATCTTCATTCCTGGTAAGCCAAGGAACCTGGAGAAACACCAGAATTCTGTCCCTCTGAGAATGCTGGACAGGTTTACCTTCATCAGCATAAAATTTTGGAACAAATGTGGTAACTGCAGGTTCTCCCCACAATGAGTAACTGAAAATTGAGGCAGTATTTCAGATCCTAAAAAAATTAATGAAGTAATTCGCCACACATTTGGGTTGTTTTTGCCTTTTCCTACTATGAAGAGTGCTAGTAGGAAGAATGGTGTACAAGTATCTGTTTGAGTCCCTGCTTTTAGAATCCTTTGCTTGTTTGTGTGTTTGTCTGTTCTTTCTTGAGACAGGATGTCACTCCAGTCAGCCAGGCTTTTCCAGTGTGTAATTTTTGTTGTTTCCTTTTGTCAAGTTTTAGAAGTTGTTATTTTATTTCTATTGAATTTTAAGGCATTTTTGAAAATAGATATGTATTAAAACATTATCACACATGCCGTGTGTTACATTGCAATTATTTTCATCGTTCCTTTAAGAAACAAAAGTTTTTACCTTAGATATCTTCCAATTTGTGAAGCTTTTCTGATTTTGACTTTTTAAAAAATTCTGTCATATACAAGAAACCCTTGGATTAAAAATGCCATGAATATTTCTCTTTTCTTGCAGTCATAACTTCGGTGTATGTCATCAATTAGTCTCTGGGTTATAGCATGTTTTCTTGAAAGTGTTTCACAATCTATTTTGGGCATTGAGAATTTCAACAAACTTAAGTGAATGTTTCTACATTCACTATTGGGGGGAATAGTCCCATTTGATGCTTTATTATTTGCATATCTTGCTTCCACAAGACCATTTCATGCAAAGACTTGTCTTCTCCCCAATGCCAGATCATTACAACATGATATGGAATCAACTGGCCAAAAATGGGAAGGTTATCTCTGGAATGTCTATTTGACTCCATTGATCTCTCCATCTTAATTAAGACAAAGTATATGCTGTATTAATTACATAACATTGCTGCAAATTCTCAAGTCAGAAAGTGTAGTTATAACTTCTTGTCATTTAGTCGGTGAAAGAATGATTTATCTCACAGATGCACATGCTTGGAAGTACTTCTCAATGCATACACACACATCCAGAAACAAACACACAAATACACACATACACACAAACTGTTTAATATGTACACAATTGTTAACTAGCATTGTTTCACATGAAATAAGGCAAATATTTAGCCCCTATCCTAACCCGGTTCCACTTCTATCATATTTGACCATAATACTGACAAGTAAATCTGCTTCAAATCTTCCATAATCACAATGTAAGCTGTGTCCATTAAATTCTCTGAGGAATGCAAGAGGATACAACCTAAGACAAAAAAATTAATTGAATCCTGATATTTCATTAGTAAATAGGGTAATTGAGGGATAAATGTAATGGTTTCTGTGGGTGGACAGTAGTTAAATAAGGGCTGATGCAGCAAGATACTTAATTATTTAAAGGTGTTTGAAAGAAATTGAAACACAAGAGTGGGTGTATTCAACTAAAACAAAATCAGAAAGCCCTGAAATAAATCTCATTTTGGGGGTAAAAAAAATGGCATTAGAGGAGATTCTTGGTCAATCATCCAGCTGTGAAAGTTGCATCTTGGAAGCAGGATCCCTGTAATGCAACGACACTTGTTTATCAGTGGTGGTCTTTCAGTGGAAAAGATTTTGAAGAATGGCTCCTTCCTTTTGTGTATTTGACGATTAGATTTCATGCCAAATCTTGGGTTTTAAACTCTATTTAAACTTTAACAGAATTAAATAAAATGGCGAAAAACCAAGAGATTCTTTGATTTGGAATCATCACATATGCATTTCTTGTTAGGTACAGTTATCAAAGATGACCTACTGGAGAGACACAATTTTGGAGAATGGCCCTTACTTTTGTGTATTTGTTGATTAGATTTCATAGTCCATTTCTCATTAGGTACAGAGATCAAAGTTGACCTACACAAGAGTAGAGAGGTCCAGGACAGAACTCAGGGCTCCATAGAACCACAGAATCTTGGGTGCAACTTTGCTCAAGAACAAAAATGTGCTTATTCAGAGTGTTTCTGTGTGACATGTGTGTGAACTACAGTGCAATGAGCATGACACGCAGGCAGGATATCAATTCGGCTCACCTCAAAAGCAGTTATGAGCATTAAAGGACACCAATGCCCAGGTCCCGGTTAAAGAGATGAGACTCTCCCACACCAGGTGTGAAGCCACTACATCTGGATTGCTCATGCTTCTGGGGATCATTCTCCTGAAAATGGTGGCTCCTTTCTCCCTGTGGAGCATCTTTCTAAGCAGTGCCCTTTCTTCCCCCGGGACACTTTACATCAGGCACAGGAAGCCTTCTGATGGAGCACACCTGGCCCATGAAAAGACAAGGGAAAGAAACGGGGCCAAAGGACACAGTCCTCTCATTCCACCATCCTCCTTAAAATTATCCTAATTTCATGGGCCCTGAAGCCAGGGCTGTTTCTTTACACCTCGAGGCCTTGGCGCCGGGCCTCAATTCTGCCCTGTTCCTTACTGTCTAAGACATGTTGGGAAAATCCCTACAGCCAGGATCTTCATTCCTGGTAAGCCAGAGAGCCTGAAGACACACCCAAATTCTGTCCCTCTTACTTCAGGGAACATGTCCACTTCCGTCAGCATTACAATTTTTGCACAAAATGTGCCAACTGCAATTCCAGCATACAATGCATAACTGGAAATGGAGGGAACATCTCAGATCATGAACAATCGATTCGAGAATCCAGGAGATACACGGCTTATTATTGCCTTTTCCCACTGAAACAAGGGCCAGTATTAACAATGCTGTGCTGTCCTCTGATTCACTCCCTGCTTTTAAAAGTCTCCGATGTTTCTTCTTGAGACAGGGCCTCACTTCCGTGTCCCGGGCTTTTCTAAGGTATAATTTTCGTTGTTTCCTTTTGTCAAAATTAGAACTTTTTATTTCATCTCTATCAAACGTTGATCCATTATCACATACGTATGGAAATAGTATCACCCATGCTGTGAGATACGTTGTTTTTATTTTCATCAGTTCTTTAATAAACAAAAGGTTATAGTTGGGATACCTTATGATTTCTCAAGTTTTTTGTTTCATGTTTTCTTAAACTGCCGTCGCACGTCCGAAAACACTCCCTATACAATGTCATGACCATCTCTCTTTTCTGGCAAACATAAATTTGCGGAATGTCATCAATTAGTCTATCGGTGATTGCATGATTTCCCCAAAGACTTTCACACTCTACATTGTGCGCTGAGTATCTCTTCAGATTTCAGTGCATGTTTCTACCACTTGGTGCTTTATTACTTGGCAATCTAGCTTCCACAAGAGCATTTCATGCAAAGACTTCTCCTGTTCTCCACTGGCAGGTAATTTCTCTCGGATATAGAGTCAATAGGCTGAACGTGGAAAGGTTATCGCTGGAAGGTCTGTTTGATTCCACGGATCTCTCCTTCCTTATTAAGGAAAAAGATACACTGTGCTAATTACTATACTTCAATGACTATTCTCAGGTCAGAAAGCGCACTTCAGACTTCTTGTCCTTCCGTTGCTGAGAGGATGATAGTAGCTGCCAAAAGTACATACTTGGAAGTACATCCCAGCACAAACACACACACACACACGTACACAAACACACATACTCACACGGTTTCATAGGTAAAGATTTCTTCCCTGACATTGTTTTACCTAAAATAAGGCATCTATGCGCCCACTGTCCCACCCGGTTATACTCATATATGTGCCTATCATCCTGAGGAGTAATTTGAAGCAGGTGTTCTAGAAATCATGATGTGGGCTGTGTCTGTTGAATTCCCAGCGATGCAAGTGGACACACCCTGTGACTCATTCCTTAATTGAGTGTTGATATTTGATTGGTTTATCGTGCACCTGATGTGTGGGTGGGGTGTTCGCGGTTGGTGGGGGTGAGTTATGGAAGGGCTGATGCGGCCAGAGAGCTCGTCATTTGAAGACTCTCTCGGAAGAGACAGCGTCTTTCTGCAACCTGCGGTCCCAGCAGAAAAACCTTGTGATCCTTGTTTCAGGCAACATGGAGGACGACTCACTCTACTTGGGAGGTGAGTGGCAGTTCAACCACTTTTCGAAACTCACATCTTCTCGGCCAGATGCAGCTTTTGCTGAAATCCAGCGGATTTCTCTCCCTGAGAAGTCACCACTCTCATCTGAGACCCGTGTCGACCTCTGTGATGATTTGGCTCCTGTGGCAAGACAGCTTGCTCCCAGGGAGAAGCTTCCTCTGAGTAGCAGGAGACCTTCTGCGGTGGGGGCTGGGCTCCAGAATATGGGAAATACCTGCTACTTGAATGCTTCCCTGCAGTGCCTGACATACACACTGCCCCTTGCCAACTACATGCTGTCCTGGGAGCACTCTCAAACGTGTCATCCTCCCAAGTGCTGCATGCTCTGTACTATGTAAGCTCACATCACACGGGCACCTCCACCATCCTGGTCATGTCATCCAGCCCTCACAGGCATTGGCTGGTGGCTTCCATAGAGACAAACAGGAAGATGCCCATGAATTTTTCATGTTCACTGTGGATGCCATGAAAAAGGCATGACTTCCCGGCCACAAGCAGGTAGATCATCACTCTAAGGACACCACCCTCATCCACCAAATATTTGGAGGCTACTGGAGATCTCAAATCAAATGTCTCTACTTCCACGGCATTTCAGACACCTTTGACCCTTACCTGGACATCGCGCTGGATATCCAGGCAGATCAGAGTGTCAAGCAAGCTTTGGAACAGTTGGTGAAGCCCGAAGAACTCAATGGAGAGAATGCCTATCTTTGTGGTCTTTGTCTCCAGAGGGCGCCGGCCTCCAAGACGTTAACTTTACACACTTCTGCCAAGGTCATCATCCTTGTCTTGAAGAGATTCTCCGATGTCACAGGCAACAAACTTGCCAAGAATGTGCAATATCCTGAATGCCTTGACATGCAGCCATACATGTCTCAGCAGAACACAGGACCTCTTGTCTATGTCCTGTATGCTGTGCTTGTCCTCACCGGGTGGAGTTGTCACAACGGACATTACTTCTCTTATGTCAAATTCAAGAATGCCAGTGGTATAAAATGGATGATGCCGAGGTCACTGCCTCTGGTATCACTTCTCCCCTGAGTCAACAGGCCTATGTCCTCTTTTACATCCAGAAGAATGAAATTGGAAGACCCAGTTACAGTGTGTCCATAGGCAGGGAACCAAGAGCTCTTTGTGTTGAAGACAAGTGAATTGTGTGTGAAATAAAATGTCATGAATAAATCTTGCAGCAGAGTATTTATTTGTCTCACTTTTTAATCAGTGAATGAGCTTTAACGAATATCAATGCCTAGTGCCTACCCTCCAGAGATAAGAACTTCCAGTCTCTCATGTGTAACCATGGCACCTGGATTGCTCATGATTCTGAAGGTAATTCTCCTGTCCCCCAATGTTTCAGAATCACTTCAGGTGGTGGAAACAGATAACTCATCAGTCCCTTTCTCTCTCTTTTCTCTTCACTCGAGAAAACTCTCACTGAGTTCAAGGAAAATCCTATGGTTTACTAGGGAGGAAGAGTTTTTTCAGGAGTGAAAATGGTGGCTCCTTCCTCCCTGTCAAGTCTCTTCCTCAGGATTTCCCCTTTGTCTCTTCAGGACTCTGCTCATCAGGCCTGAGATGCCCCCTGGTTGCGCATACCTGGCCTATGAAGGAGTATGGGGAAGGAATGGTTCCAAAGACCAGACTATGCTCACTCCGCCATCACCTCTGACACTATGCTGACTTCATGAGCGCTGGGTCAGAAGCTGTTTTCTTTACACCTCTAGGCCTTGCCTCGTGGCCTAAAAACGTCCCCATTTCTTATATCTCATAAATTTTGACAAAACCCTCATGGCCTAAATCTTCATTTCTCATAAGCCAAAGGGAGATACACCAGAATTCTGTCCCTCTGAGACTGCAGGACATCTCAGCTTCCATCAACATGAAATTTTGCACCAAATATAGTTACTGCAGTTCCACCTCACAATGAGTAACTGAAAGTTCAGACAACATCTCAGACTCTATACAGTTTCTGGCCAAGCTCATTTGGTTTGACAATGCTTTTACTCTATAAATCAGCTGTGAGAACACTTAGGATTCATATTATTTAGTCTTTTAATCAGTCTGTTATTATTTTCAATGTATTTACTAGACTTTAGTTTAATATTTCTGATAAACTTTGATGCAAAAATTCTCGATATAAGAGTGGCAAACCATATCCAGCAACATATCAAAAAGCTTATCCACCAAGATCAAGTCAGCTTCTTCCCTTTGGTGCAAGGCTGGTTCAACATACCCAAATCAATAAAAGTAATTCACCTTGTAAACAGAACTAAAGACAAAAACCCCATGATTATTTCAGTAAACTCAGAAAGGATCTTTGATAAAATTCAACATTCCTTTATGTTAAAAACCTCATGAAACTAGGTATTGATGGAACATATCTCAAAATAATAACAGCCATTTTTGACAAACCCACAGCCAATATCATATTGAATAGGCAAAAGCTGGAAGCAATCCATTTGAAATTCGGCACAAGGCAAGGATGCCCTCTCTCACCACTCCTATTCAATATAGTACTGGAAGTTCTGGCCAAGGCAATCAGGCAAGAGAAAAAAATAAAGCATATTCAAATAGTAAAAGAGGAAGTTGAACTGTCTTTGTTTGCAGATAACATGATCCTATATCTATAAAATCCCATCATCTCAGCCCAAAGATTATTAAACTTATAAGCAACTTCAGTAAAGTCTAAAGATACAAAATCAATATGCAAAAATCACAAGCAATCTTATACACCAACAATAGACAAGAAGAGAGCCAAATCACAAATGAGTTCCCATTTACAATTGCTGCAAAGTGTATAAAATACCTAGGAATACAGCTAACAAGGCAAGTGAAGGACCTCTTCAAGGAGAACTACAAACCACTACTCAAGGAAATAATAGAGGATACAAACAAATGGAAAAACATTCCATGCTCCTGGGTAAGAAGAATCAATATCATGAAAATGCCATTCTTCCCAAAGTAATTCATAGATTCAATGCTATTCCCATAAACTACCATGGACATTCTTTACAAAATTAGAAAAAACTACTTCAAAATTCATATGGAATGAAAAAAGGGCGCATATACCCAGGACAATCCTAAGCTAAAATAACAAAGTTAGAGGCATCATGCTACCTGACTTCAAACTATATTACAAGGCTACAGTAACCCAACAGCATGGTAGTGGTACAAAACAGACACATAGACCAATGGAATGGAATAGATATATCATAAATAAGATTGCACATCTACAACCATTTTATTTTTGATGAAAACAAGCAATGGGGGAAGGATTCCCTATTTAATAATAAATGGTGCTTCAAAAACTGGCTAGACATATGCAGAAAACTAAAACTGTACCCCTTCCTTATACCTTATACAAAAATGAACTGAAAACGGATTAAAGACTTAAATGTAAAACCCAAAACTGTAAAAAATCCAACCCCATATAAAAGTGGGCAAAAGCTGGGTACAGTGGCTCATGCCTGTAATCCCAGCAGTTTGGGAGGGTGAAGTGGGCAGATAACTTGAGGCCAGGAGTTCAAGATCAGCCTGGCCAAGCTGGTGAAACCACGTCTCTACTGAAAATACAATAAATTAGCCGGATGTAGTTGTGCGGGCCTGTAATCCCAACTACTCTGGAGCCTGAGAGAGAAGAATCACCTGAATCTAGGAGGCAGAGGTTGCAGTGACCCGAGATTGTGCCACTGAACTCCACCCTGAGTGACAGAGCAAGACTCTGTCTTAAAAAATTAAAAATTAAAAATTTCAAAAGTGGGCAAAGGACATGAACAGACACTTCTCAAAAGAACACATTTATGCAGCCAACAAACATGAAAAAAAAGCCCAACATTATTGATCATTAGAGAAATACAAATGAAAACCGCAGTGAGATACCATCTCATGCCAGTAGAATGGTGATTATTAAAAAGTCAAAAAACAACAGATGCTGGTGAGACTGTGGGGAAATAGGAACACTTTTACACTGTTTTTGCGAACGTAAGTTAGTTCAACCACTGTGGAAGACTGTGGTGATTTTTCAAAGACCTAGAATCAGAAATACCATTTGACCCAGCAATCCCATTACTGGGTATATACCCAAAGGAATATAAATTCTTGTATTATAAAGATACATGCATGCGTATGTTCATTGCAGCACCATTCACAATAGCAAAGACATAGAATCAACCCAAATGCCCATCAATGATAGACTGGATACGGAAACTGTGATACATATACACCATGGAATACTATGCAGCCATAAAAAGGAAAGAGATCATGTCCTTTGCAGGGACATGGATGAAGCTGGAAGTCATTATTCTCAGCAAACTAATGCAGGAACAGAAAACCAAATATACATGTTCTCACTTATAAGTGGGAGATGAACAATGAGAGAACATAAACACAGGGAGGGGACAACACACACTGGAGCCTGTCTGGGGGTGAGTGGGGAGGGAGTGCATCAGGATAAATAGCTAATGCATGTGGGCTGAATACCTAGGTGATGGGTTGATAGGTACAGCAAACCACCATGGCACACATTTACCTATGTAACAAACCTGCACATCCTGCACATGTATCCCAGAACTTAAAATGAAATAAAATAAAGTTTTAAAAAACTTTATTTTTTCTAACCTTCCAAAATGCAGGGATTACAGGCGTCAGCCACCATGCCTGGCCCAGTTTTAACATATCTGAACAAGATTTAAGACATCAGTTTGAAAAGAGCCCCTCTATGGCAGCAACATGAATTCTGTCAAACCTGAAGCAAGAACAAACATCAAATTTACGGTGAAGCTGGGGTACAAAAAATGGTGAAATAAATTATTCCTTATGAAAAGTCTATGGGAAAAATGACCTGAAGAATCAATCATTTACAAATGGATACCTTATTGTAAGAGGAGATAATACAATGTTGAAGATGAAGTCAACAGAGGAAGGACATCCATACTAATTTTTGAGAAAAAAAAATCGTTTGTATGCCCTAATTGAGGGAGATTGATGATTAACAAGAGATATTATAGCCAATACCACAGAGATCTCAATTAGTTCAGCTTACACAATACTGACTGTAACGTGAAAGTTGAGAAACTTTACATTTGATGAGTCCCAAATACCCTTGTGCCTAGATCAGCAGTGGACAAAAGCAGAGCTATTAGTGACTGTTTTGAGCAAGTGGAATCAAGATCCTGAAGCATTATTTTGAAGAATTTTAACAGGGAGTGAAACTGGCTTTATCAATAAGATCCTGAAGACAAAGCACAATTCAAGCAATGGCTACCAAGAGGTAGAAGTGGTCCAGTCAAAGCAAAAGCAAACTTCTCAAAAGCAAAAGCCATGGAGGTTTTGGGGATGCTCAAGTCATTTTGCTTGTTGACTTTCTGTAAGATCAAAGCACTATAACATCTGCTTACTAGGAGAGTTCCTAGAGAAAACTAGCAAATACTTTTGCAGAAAAGCGCCCTGTAAAGCTTCACTAGAGAGTCCCTCTGCACCACAACAACACTTCTTTTCCTTCCTCTCATCAAACATGGGTAATTTTGTAAGAGTTTTCGTGGGAAATTATTAGGCACCAACATTACAGTCCTGATTTGGTTTCTTCTGACTATTTTTTCCATAATCTTAAAATAACTGTAAAGGGCACCCATTTTTCTTTAGGTAATAATAGAAGACTGCATTGACACGGTTAAATTCCCATCACCCTCAGTTCTTTAGCAATGGACTGAATGGCTGGGATCATCCCTTAATGGAGTGTCTTGATCTCAGTAGAGCTTATATTGAGAAATAAAGTTTATATTTATATTTTTATTGTTAATTCCATTTTTCACTGACATTTTTAAATCCCTTCACAATTCACGTTTTTCTCAAAGGTATTTAAATTTAGAAATCATATCAAGTGTGAAATAAAGAAAATTATATAGACAGAGGGAGAACAGAATCTATAAATATGCATGTTTGTGTACATACATCCATATACATACATATGTGTGTGCATGCAGTAATTTTATTCTCCTAAAGCAATGCCTCTGCCTTCCACCCTCACTGCACATGTCCTAGTCCTGTGATGTCCCTGGAACTGAGCACCTGATTTCCTTCTCTGCCTCCCACATGAACAGGGAATAGAAATGGAAACCACGCTCTGTGGTTGCTGTTGTGAAAATCCATGTTCCCCACAGGCTGAGTTTGGCATCTTACATTCTACTTCCCATTGTAAAAAAGCAAGCAACAAACAAAAACTACAAAAGAAAAAATGAAATAGTTGAAAGTCTAGAGCCACAGAGTTTCCGGATCCACCCACCGCCCACGGTGACCTCCACAGCCCTCCAGGCCTGAGGACAGTTATGCCTGAACAGCCTGCCTCTTCACCATCCACGCAGGAAAGTGACTTTAAACTTCAATAGCTATTACTCTGTTCCACAAGGAACCAGGTCAACATTCAAAGTCAGTGGTCTGACAACTCTAAGCTTTGGCCAGAAAGTATTGGAAACCTTTAACGTGTAGTCGATGAAGCGGCCCGGCCCCACTGCACACAACACACTCAAAGGGACTCAAAGGAAGAGACTCAGGATCCACTGGGTGGAAGTGAGGACAGACCCAGAAACACAGGGGGTGGGAGGGGGTCAAACCAGGAAGGCTCAGGACCTGACCTCCTCCTAGGCCCTGCCCCTCCGGAACTCGCAGTTTTTTCTGACCCAGAAGGGATTTCACTGGTGGAAAAGAAGTTCAGTATTTCTGGTCCAGCCCAGTAAGCTGCTCCCGTTGACCAGCCTTCCACACCCCTGCAGACGTCACAATCCCTGCACCCACTAACCTGACAAGGGAGCTATGCATCACCTGGAGACAGTCCTAGGCCTGCACTCCTGTGATGGGGTCCAGGGTCTGTGTCCATTTCTGGTTAAAATTGCTGTAAGGCTGGTCGCTGTCTTGGCCTTCCCTGCTTCCTCTCTGTTCACTTCTCCCCTCCTCACTCCATGTGAAGTTTTTACTCAGGAGATGGATTATCACCCCTCTTGCAACATCAAGGACAGTGCCAGGACACCGCACCATCCTCTTGACCCTGGGATTCTGTAGACCTCAGTCTTCTCCTGAGGCCCCCTCCCTCCCTACCTCATTTTTTCCACACTTCTGGGGCTTGGGCCTGCTACACCTCAGGCTTCCTCTTCACAGTCACAGAGTGAGGGAGCCCCCTTCATCCTTGGGCTTTGGCCACAGCTCACCTGCTGCAGGACACTCAGCAGCTTTCAGTAGTTCTTCCAGACATCCAGTTGGAATTGGGAGTTCATGGAAGGAAAGCAGGAACCCAGAATTACACTGAATTCTAACACCAGGGCCCAGATTCCCCTTCTCCATGGGACACTAAGCTGCAAACACTACATAGGCACTTAATGCTCAGCTGTCCTTCTAACATCTGGTCCAATTGTGTCCCTCCTCCTTGGAATATCTCAGAAAATGTATCTCCACCTACAGTTGTTTGAAAGCATCATCCTATGTGATTCCAGACCATCAAGGGGTGCAATGGGTCCTCACCAGTATTTCCACTCTGCTTGGAAGACTTAGAAAATCCTGAGGCTGCTCAGAGGGTCAGATTCCCATCTCTGTGTTTCAGTAAAAGTTCAGTCTTCCCCGGACAAGTGAGGAGACAGAAAATGTCTATTCTCTGGCACATCTTTTGCAAGCAATGGCGGCTCCCAGGAATCAAAACTATGAACGAATATATTTTTGAGACTGGTCAAAAGAAGTGTCATCCTGCAATTTCAGGTAGGATGGAGTGGTTCTGCGGCTCCTGAGGTGATTTTGAAAAATCTTGACTCTCAGAAGGACCAAGGAGGACATTTCTGGCATTTCCAGACCAGGAAGAGTGACTGATGGACCTCCAGTGTTACTTCGGAAACTTTCTGTTGGACAGCTTTGTAATAAGAGGATCTTGCTTTGGCTTTCAGGCCTTCACATAGGTTGTTTAGATCATGGAAGTGTTTCTGCATTTCTGCATAGGCTCAGGATGCCTTCTCAAGTCGTCCCTGCAATTATGAGACAGTTGCTTTCTCCAGAGGTCACTTAGAATAATACAGGAGGCTTCACCCTCAAAGGGACACCAGACAATATAGCCACAGTCCAGCCAAGATTATCTGTATTTACTTACCTGTAAAGTAACACTCCTAGTTATCTCCATTAACTTGGATATCTTTCATGAATAGGGAAACTCTAGTGATTGTTATGTAACAGCTGCCACAAAAATTAACCAATAAAAACAAATGATAAATGAAAAATAATTAATAATCATGATAATGAATGCAATGACCTAAATAGTATGAATTTTAATACTGGTGACAATATGAATATAAGGATACAAAAATTAATGTGGAGCTTCCCCTAAATATATGAAAACTTCACAAACTGTGTCCTCCTTGTGTAATTTGGAGTCAGAATCAAAGAATTTCTCTATGAAATGTGTTCCATGATGGCAAACATCAAAAACAGGAGGTGAAAGAAAAGCAAGCCGCAGGAGGCCATGGGCTAATATGAACATTTGTGTGCAAACCTCTCTCATCAAGAACTACCAGCCAGAGGTGAAGGGACTGTGATTTGTGTCTTGCCCACCACTGGGCACACAAAAGCTTTCAGTAGTGCAACCAGATGGCTGGTTTGGCCTGGCTCCCTGCAAGGAAGACACGTCTCTGATCCCTACCAGCCCATCAGTCCTGGAACTCAGAATCCTACACGCAGTAAACATGAAGCTCCAATTCCATAGCTGACTTTACCTCCTTACTGTCCTTCTGCCATCTGGTGTTTCAGGTGCTCTCCAGATCTGGACTTCTTGGCTCCCCTACCTTTACCAAGTGAACTCAGGATGTATCATTCTCAGTCTTCTCCTGCCAGTCCAAAGTGAAACTCACCAATATAGGCATACCCTGGATGGGCTTCCTTGGAATATTTCGAAAACAATGAGCTTGCTCGGGGTTGGTGTGAGCTCTAGGATTAGAGTTACAGTCTCCCCTGGAAGCCTGAGAGGACTTAGAATAGTCCCAAAGGCCTAAGCAGTCCAATCTGTCCTGGAAACATCAGGAATGATATACTCGGTCTTCCTGAGGCTCCAAAACTTTTCTAAATAAACTCAGAGGTTACAGAACCATTTTTCTCTTGGGAACTGAAATGGAGTTATTTGCCTTCTGCCAGCATCTCACTTTTTTTTTCTCTAAGTTAGCTTTTGAGCCCAGAAGTAGATATTCCTTCTATTTGATTTACACAGGGAGCTTCCTAGAATGCCCGTGCCTCTGGATAGTTTCTGCATTCACTCAGGTATTGACAAAATGCTGCAGTTCTACTGAAAATCTCTGAGATGACCATTTGATCACCTGAGTAACTTTAGAATGTGTCTTCTATGGAAGCCCTGGAGCCTCCCTTCTGGTATTTCATACATTGCTGGTACCAAGTACCCAGGGTGAAACCCTCCATCAGACATTGTTGGCAATTCCAGTATGGAGATGACACTAACGTGATGGGGCTCAAGAATCAGATGGTAGAAGACCAGCTGGGAGGTGAAGTCTCAGTAGGCTAGGGGCTTAATGTTCGATGAACACCAGAATTCTAAGACTCAGGAGGTGGGTGTGGATGTGTCTGCCTAGTGCCTCTCATCTACAGCCTGGACCAGCTATTTCTTGGGGTGAACTACTGAAGGCTTTTGTACGACCTGTGTCAGGCAAGACTCTGGCCAGACCATTTGCCATAGTGCATTTGTAATGTATTTCCA
Source organism: Pan paniscus (assembly GCF_029289425.2). Classification (NCBI taxonomy): domain Eukaryota; kingdom Metazoa; phylum Chordata; class Mammalia; order Primates; family Hominidae; genus Pan; species Pan paniscus. The sequence goes on from NC_073256.2 coordinate 23,106,501, forward strand.
CATGGCACAGGTATCTCCACTTTTGCCCATGTTCTCATGTGGCTCAGAATTATTCTCCCTGCTGCCACTCTTCTTTGCCATCACAGAATATATTTCAAGATGTGGCCCTAAGCTTCTCCATCTAATCAATAACATGAGGGCTAGTATGGGAACATTGTCACAGGCTTACAGGAATATGTTCTTAAATATCTGCTTTTTTATTACTCTCTTCATTAAATTGACATTTGTATCATCACCATTATGATTGTTATTAATGTTATTATTATATTGGTACAGTTCTTTATCATGGATATATTTGTGGTCATTTTTATGCAATGTTGAATAACTGTTTCATGTTCCTGAAGACTGTTGAATTTGCTGAAGATGATTAAAAGACAACCTTAAAACATAAATACCACAGCAACCCCAGGACTCCTACTGTACTGCCTGGTGTCCTGTAGAAGAATGTGCTTCCTGAATTATTCTTTTATTTTTCAGGCAAGTACCTATTCATACCAGCATAGGAGACTGATGAAGTGCACCCTCATCTTGCCATGGGCTCAGAAAGAATTCATATATATGCTTTATGTGACAGCAACACTATGTGTAGGCCTGTGAGCCCTAGAATGCACTTTCTTTCACCAACTAGTGCACCTAACAGTTTTCTAAGTCAAATCCCCTCTCCATGCTTGGATAGGTCATGAATGGCTTTCTGTTACCCACCTAAGATGAAGGGATATTGCTAAATCAGGTTTGTGGCCAAGAAACTTTTACCTGGAGTGGCAGGAGAGGGCTTACCTGTTCACCAGAGTGTCTACAACATTTTCTTTTTTCTTTTATTTACTTATTTATTTTTATTTTTATTTTATTTTATTTTTTTTCAGATGGAGTCTCGCTCCGTCCCTCAGGCTGGAGTCCAGTGTCGCGATCTTGGCTCGCTGCAACCTCCAACTCCCAGGTTCAAGCGATTCTCCTGTGTCAGCCTCCTGAGTAGCTGGGATTACAGGTGCGTGTCACCACACCCGGCTAATTTTTGTAGTTTTAGTAGACAGGGGGTTTCACCATGTTAGCCAGACTGGTCTCAAACTCCTGACCTCATGATCCACCTGCCTTGGCCTCCCAAAGTGCTGGGATTACAGGCATAAGCCACCACACCTGGCCTCTGCAACATTTTCTAAGTCAGTGTAGAAGCTCTTTGAACCACCTTTTCAGTCAAAGAACTCATGAAAAAGTCCTCCAAGAACTTGTGACCTTCTGGAAATTGTCAAAATCTCTACAGGTGTCCAGAGTCATCTAGATCTGTATTGCAAGCCACTGACTGGGTTCTACCATTATTAAAGCAAGTGCCAAATATTCCATGCTCACCAAAAAAAAATCCAGAAGCCATGGTATTTAGCTTTTTCCATCTTTCTTGCCTCCTGCAGGTGGGAGAGTTCTGAGTATCATGCCCTCCTGCAGCCTCTGGAGGACATGCCAGTGCCTAGAGGTACCAGTAGAGAGGGGCCATGAAAGAGCAGATGACAGCCAGGTGGCTGGGAATGACATTGTCCTGGGGCTTATTGCTTGTCATGAACTCTGCCACTGGGCAACATGTGCAGGTGTGGACCCGTGCCTTCTCTGGATCCCTGCCCCATCAGCCAGCTGTCTTATCTCCTGAAAGCTGGTAGGTGTTGGTCAGCATGGTGTTCCAGGACCAGGGTTATATTAACATTCCCTCTTAGGCTGAAACACCAGAAGTTAACACAGGAGTCCCCAGGTGTGCACATACTAACCTCCAGATTATTTTTCTTCTCATTCTAGATGTTCATCCTTGCTTTTTGGGACTTGAAGTAAATCTACACAGCCAAATATTTATGCCTATTATCCACTTATGGAAAACTTATATGTCCCAAGTCCATAGGGTTAGTATTATTATCAGTATTAAAACCATTAGTACTAGTATCATGATGATCATTATTCCTGTTAATATACATCAATATTTTTATTACTGCCATTGTTAATATGGATTTTTCATGATTGTACAGCAATGAATACAGTTTATCCATTCACAAATGGTGTTCAGTTACCAAAGATGACTACAAGGCATGTTCTACAGACATATACACACACAGCTGTCCTGGAGGCCCAGCTTTGCCACCAATTGCTCTTTCATAAGATGAGATCACCCAATACCCACCAGTTTTTCAGGACTCGACCTGAGCTGGCTCAGCTAGACCTGGAAAAGTTTCTTATGCCCAAATGTACTTGGAAAAATTTAAAAGTCTCTTCAGAGACCCAGTAATAGATTTTGGCAGCTTCTAAGACCAGGGAGGGTTTCTTGGCCATTCAGAGCCATTCAAATATTCTGAGTAAACTCAAGGATCCAGAAACCCCACTTGCAGTCATGAAATACCAGTGAATGGCCTCTGTGAGTCTCTTCAAGGTTTTCAAAGATGACTGCCTGGGAAGGCTGAACAGGAAGTCACCCAAGCCCAACCTTCTGCAGGATGTTCTATATCAGCCAGGGACCCAGTGAATTGCCATTGAACAGAAGGGAGGAACAGAGACAGCATGCCCGAGCTTCTGGAAACATTCTAAGTGTCCTTGTTGGCCCAGAAAAGACTGGTGCTACCATATGAGGCACAGACTTGGCAACCTACCTACTCCAGGAACCACAGAAGGTTTAAAGGTTCCCAGGAAGTCCCAGGAAGGGCAGCCATGGCCCTTTAGAGCCATCAGATTTTATTCTAAGTCTACATGGGAGACAGTGCTCTTAGCTTCATAAAAACACCAGTGGAGGTGCTAACACTTGCCCCAGTATCCAGTCTTTTCTACCTCATCTCAGAGCCAGGCAGCCACTATTTCCCAAAGCTGCTGTGCAATGAAAGGGGAATATTCTAGGTGCTCTCCTGTGCCCACGAAATTCTGTGGCTGCGCTGAAAGGCAGGAGATGTCCTCCGGAATTCTCTTCGGAAATCTGACAACACTGGTCAAGATTAAAGAAGCTCAATTCAACGTCATACAAAACCAATCCCACCCCCCGAAAAAAAATGCATAGTGAGACAAAATGATGAACACACCTGCTAATAATCATAAATGACAATAATAACAACAATGATGATCTTAGTGATAATGCCACCAACACTGTTAATGGCAATAACAATAAACCTGAGGTAATGAGTGTTAGGGTCCCGATTCACCGATGTGAAGGATGGCGACAATTTCTGGCCTCACAGAAATAAAGGAAAAGTAAACACCTGGAGGAGGAGGAGGTGAACCTGGAGCTGCCGCCGGCCTCTGGGCGCTCCTTGGTGGAAGGAGTGGGACTTGGTCCTGAGTCTGCCCCGGATCCACCTACACCACAACCCCGGAGTCCCAGTCCCTGGATGGGCTCAGTCCCACCCAGGCCAGACGCCCCGGAGCCCCGTAGCCCGGGTCCTCAAGCCCTCGCTGCCGCCGCTTCTCCCGGAGCCGGCCTCCCCCGCGCGCCACCTCAGCCTCTGCGGGGCTCTGGGAGGGCAGCGCCGAGGATGCTCCAGGCCCAGCGGTGGCATCCGGCCTCAGGCGGATACTGACGCCCTGAGGGCGCGGAATAGGGCAGCCTGCACAGGGCCCGCCGTCTCAGGCCTCGCAAAAAGAGCGGCCTCTCCAACCCCCCTACCGGAACCTCCCCGGAGGCCCCAGCCCCAAAGCCAGGGCGATGGCGCCTCCCTGACCATGGGTGAAGAAAACTCAGGTCCTCCCTGGAGACCCGGCCCGCCGCGGGAGGCAGAGCGCGCATGCGCCCTGCATGGCCGGAACGATGGGTTTCATTGCCCTCTGCCGGCCATGAGGTGGCAGCACAGGACGTTTGGTCTTAGCGGTGGACCTGAGTCTGAATCACTGAAATTCAGGTGTGGATTATTCAGTACTTTTCTTTTGGAAGATCAAATGGAAATTGAGTATGATATCTTGTGCTTTAATTAAAGAAGATGGAAATAAAGAAGCAAATTCAAGAGTCAGTATACAAAAGTCGATTGATTCCCTCTATGTGGAGGGAAGACGAGCTTGAATAAGAGAAGCATTCTGTGTTACACTTTAATAATGGCTGGAGATCTGCCACCATGCATTTGTCAAATCCCATAGAATTTCACAGCACAAATAGTATATCTTAATGGGGCTCAGGAGTACATATAAGGTCAGCCACAGTTTGTGGGTAAATTACATATTTAATTAAATAGATTAAACAATAAATAATGATATGAGCTCTGCCTGGACACAGTCCTTGCCTCTCCAACCAGTTTGCCAAGGGCTTGAATTTCTTGCTCATTATCCTCACACTTGACATAAAGCCTGGCTGCAGAGTAAAATCAATTACTCGTGGAGATTTTTTAATATGATGATGTGTCAATTTCAACCATGGATAAAGCCATTTAGCCTTAGTAAGGCCGATCGTATTAAGATTGTGCCTGTTTGGCAAAATTTCAAGTCATCCCACTTGATATTCAGGAAACATTTTCTCTTGAGTTTTAGGTTCAGTGGTGAGGCTCCTTCACGGAGAATACATTTTCCAATTCTGAGGACAAGGCAGAGGAGGGCCTCTCTGTGAGAACTTTCATTTTGCTTCGGGAAAAGTACATTGAATCAAATATAGGAAAGGCTTGCAAGGTGGCTGACAGGTTCGGCTGTTTTATCATGCTGGTGTTTTATCTTCTGGACTGCAGTAAAAGGAGCACAGCTGTGTCTGTCTCTGTGTAATAACTCAGGACTCACCTGAATAAAATGTGGGGTGTCATGAGATGAACTGCTACTTCCAGTTAGAGAGGCTCCAGGGACAAAATTTCAAGAGCCTTCTGAGGGATAGAAGAGAAGAGCTGCCTTATTCTCTGATCCCAGGTAACTGCTCAGAGACAGAGGCAAGAGCTGGGGATACCCAAATGCATATACTAGGGGTCTTTGATACAGCCTCCATTTCCCTGCTAAATCTATGCAATGACACACTGAGAAATCTAGCAAGTGGGGTTGAAGTTCCCTGGTGTGTCAACTCGAGGGTTGGATGGAAACAAGTGGTTTTGGTGGACGTTGAAGTAAAGGGAGGTGAGCTGTGAGGAAAGAGCTGTTGAAGACTGGGGAGACTCAGAAGTTGGGGTAGAATCTCGACCAAGAATCTCACCCAAGGAGTGCAGATGCAAATCAATTTGTTAGGGCTGCATAAATGAAACAAGGGCTTCACCAACATACTAAGTTTTTTCAACAACAGATTGTATTCTTTCAATATTTGTAAGTATTGATCTTTTGGAAAAGTTTAATGAGATTTCTTATATGATTCTGCATTCAATTTATTCCTTGGTCACTTTGCTATTATGCATTTACATGCCACATTTTTATGAATAGATATTTTCCCAAATTTCTGAATTATTTTGCTAAAGTGTGTGTTAAGAGTTTTTTCTAGGGGTCCACCTTCTTGACTCACTTTTCTGATGAGAAATCTATCAGGTTTCTCCACAGTGATTTTCAAGTTTGATAGCTCCTCAATGTGAGAAACTTAATGTCAACTAAGAAATGAATTACCACTAAAGAATTTTCTCCTTTCAAGATGCTAACCATGTTTTGTCCAGTGAGAAATCTCACATGTGCCACAAGTGTTGCTCTATGAAGAAAGGATTGCTCATGATTTTTCATTGCATAACTTCTCCAGTAAGAATTATTTGGTATTCCAAGAGTATTCATTGCCCTTGAAAAGACTTTCCCTTGTTATTTAGCTTATGAAGGCTTTCCTCTCTTATTTTCCATTTTAGCAGCATTTTATCACTGTGTTTTCTTGTGAACATCAAGCCTGGTGCTTGGCTGAATGTTTATTCACAGAAAATACAAATAAAGGGTTCATCCAAGTAAAGTTTTCTCATGTTATTTGACAATAAATTGCAAATAAAAACATTTTCACACTGAATGCAGAGTTAGAGATTCTCTACCTGAAAGTCCCACATGTTTTAAGTTAAAGCTGTTGCTGAAGACTTTTAGTTGATTATGTTGACAGTTTCAGCTCTCTCATGTCATTTATGCTCAGATCACTAACAAGTCTTTGGTACATACATGTCATACAATTTCTCTTCCATATGAATTTATTGATGTGGGCTGGAGAATAAAGGTAACTGAAGTATCTTCCATGTTGATTACAGTATTTCTTCAAAATGTGAGTCTTTTGGCATGTTTAGATGCTACAACTACAGCTGAAGTCTCTTCCACATTCCTCACCTTCGTCATTCCTAACACCGTGTCATCTAAAGTCAGAATATGTTCTGAAGAAGTTTATAATTTTCTCTCCTGGGTGAATTTTCTGATGCTATTTAAGATTAGTACATTGACTGAAGGCTTACCCACATAAATGGCATTCATACGCCTTTTCTCCAGTGCGTGTTCTCTCATGTCATCTAAGGTCGGAAGACAGACTGAAGGCCTTCCCACATAGAAGGCAAGCATGTGGTTTCTCTCCAGTGTAAATTATTTTGTTTCCTCTAAAGCCAGAGTTTTCACTAAAGGCTTTCCCACTTTTATCACATTCATAACATTTTTTCCAAGGTGAGTTCTCTCATGTCTTCGAAGGTTAAAGGATTGAATAAAGGCTTTCCCACATTGATGACACTTATATGGCCTCTCTCCCGTGTGAGTTTTCTCATGTCTTCTAAGGTGAGAACACTGAGTGAAGGCTTTTCCACATAGATGACATGAATATGGCCTCTCTCCCGTGTGAGTTTTCTCATGTCTTCTAAGGTGATAACACTGAGTGAAGGCTTTTCCACATAGATGACATGCATATGGCCTCTCTCCAGTGTGAGTCATCTTGTGCCGTCTAAGGTGAAAGCAATTAGTATAGGCCTTTTCACATAGATTACATTGATATGATTTACCTTTAGTATGAATTTGTCTATGTGGTTTAGGGGGCAAAAGATTACGAAGGGATTTTCCACACTGTTTGCTGACATAGGGTTTCTTTCCACTATGAGTTAACAAACACTGAGTTATTGTGGAACTGTCAGTGCAATCTTCTCCCGAATCATTACATTCAAAAGGATCCTCCAGAATGAGAGAGTTCTCCTTTGGGACAAAGATTAAAAGCTCTTAATGGTTTACCCACATATATCTATACATTCATTTCACTACCTTTGAATCCTAGACCAAATATTCAGTGGTAGACCCTGTTGAAATCTTTCCAATGTTTCTTGTGTGAAAGGAAATTAAATTTTGGGACCCCAAACTCATTTAACCAAAGGGAAAAATCAAGCTGGGAACTGGGTCACACAAACCTGCCTCCCCCTTCTGGTTCCTAAATAATATGGCTACAAGATGAAAAGCTACAAGCCTCCCCCATATTTTGCCCACAAGGAAATTCCTCATGAGCTGTTAAAATTACACCATGGCAATGCAAACTGATAACTTGTCTTTACAGGTGCAGTCATCCCCAGTTCACCAGACACAAATGCACATCTGATTGTTTCCCTGCCCCATGTTGCCTATGTTGTCTTATGTAAAAATGCAGCTTTCCTGCATTATTCCTCTGCCTCATTTGTTTATGTCATGTTATGTAAAAAAATCCAGATTCACTAAGCCAGAAAAATGCATGAATGACTATTTTTTCTACTCACCTTTTACATGAAAATTGTATACTTCTCAATATCCCACCCTTTCCCCTTTAAATTTGGAGCCTTCAAAATCATCTTTGGAGAAAGGCATACACCTGTCCCCTGGATGCATGTCCTTAACTTTGGCAAATAAATCTCCTAAAATGATTGAGACTTGTCTTGTCATTTTTCTCGATTGACATTTGCATACACATTATCTCCTGCAGACACAGATATGTTCTCTTCTGTAACATCTCAACTGTAGAGTTATTGCATAATTGTGATGATATCAATATCTTTCAATGTCTGGGCATGAGCAATGTATATGCACTTGCTCTATTTTAGAGATCTCATGTTATGGTTTAGAACACAGGTCAATGTATTCACTAAATTCAAAGTCTCCAGTTTTTTTCTTTGCTTAGAAAACACTTAATGCCAGCCTAATTACACTCAGGTGATTGTGCTTCATTACTAACTTAATCCATTACCATGTCTCTAACTTAGATGACTGGTGTACACAGCTATAAAACTTACCATTGTCATACTGGTGGATACATCTTTTCTGATGATAGGATGCATGGATATCATGTGTTTTTTCTTAAGGGCACTTTCCCTGTCTGAAATAATTGAAAAATAAATTGTTACATTGGTATTATGGTAATAAAATTGTTTGAAAAGCCCCAAGGCCCATTTACTTTTTTTCAAAAATTGACACTTAGATGTGCAAGTGTGTCAAATGAAGAAACTACTTGAATAGAAGAAATAGATTGTACAGTGTCAGAAATTAGAAAAGATTTTTAAAATTAAAATGTGAATAGAGTTAAAATGGTGATGAGATATCAGGCAAGTAAATAGAGGGATAGTCTTCACAGGGATATCAGGGAAAGAGTCAGTATATGAAAGTTTAACCCCAGCCAAGTACATGAATTATCTTTTTCCCAAAATTAAAAGAAAAGAAAAAGAGGAGGACACAAGAGTAGCATCTGACACATGAACAAAATGATAATAACATCTAAGGAATTCTGCTCCAGTAGCCTAACCTACATTTTAGAAATTATCACTCATTTAATAAAACCACTAATTAATATTCAACTGATATTATTCATTGACAAAGCAACTCCTCCTATTAGAGCACAGGACCCTGTTGCTTACCTGGATTCTGGTCTTGAAGAAATTCTCTTCCTTCCCGCCACAGCTCTTTTCCTTGCTCCAGCTGCAAAATTATATAGGATTTGCTTATCTGGTACCCTGTTAGTGGAAAGAATACATGTGTTTTGAGTTCACTGTCAATAAATGTGCATTATCACCAAGTGTAAGGCAGGCTATCAAGGAAGAATAAAAACAGTGAAGGTCAGCTCAGGCCACAAGACCTAGAACACAGAAAACTCCCCAGGATTTTTCTGACCCAACGTGAGACTAGAAAATAAATCCAAACCAAAGGGCCATCAGGAAAAGGAAATTCAAAATAGTCAGGACCTATGAATGCTGAGTCCATGCCTAAGTTCCAAGACACAATGCATAATACACAATCTTTTCAGAAAGAGAGTAATTAAATCTCTGCACATTGTGTTTATTATTATTCTCACGCAGAACAAAAAAAAACATTCTATTTACAAAAATAATTGGTGTTCTATATGGAAAACATATTGCTATTGTTTTCACTAATTGGTCTCAGCTTAAGCATAGACTAAAGCAGAAGAGTTATTTAGAAAATATTTAATTTAATACATTGAAAATATTCATTAAGTTCCCAGGTCTGTTATGAGTATTAGAGACCGAGTACTAAAGAAACCATGAAATACTTGTCAAGATTACATTCTAATTGAGTGACAAGCTAAATAAAATAAAATAAAAAGACAGATATTCATTTCAGATAGATTTAGAGAGTTCAAACTTTTTTCAGATGAGATCTGTGAGAGAATCAGAGAAGAGATTAGAGTGAGATATGGGGAAGCTGTTCTAACACTTATTGAATGAATGAGAGAATGTGTGTCTACATATGTACGTGAATGTTGAGGGACTCACCGAGGGGCACCAGGTGACTGATATTTTCCAGCATCACATCTCTGTACAGCTTTCTCTTGGATGTGTCCATCATGGCCCACTCTTCCTGGGTGAAGTCAATAGCTACATCTTCAAAAGTCACTTTCTCCTAAAACATCACAGACATTTTAGTTTAGACAGAGAAATCCCTTTCAATGTCTGGAAGAGGAAGGCTGAGATGACATAGCTAGGAGCTGGGTATTCAGAATACTCAGTGTTTTTGGTTCCAGCCAGTTCATTCTCAGTACTAAGCTGGTATCTGCCTTTCAGATTCACTCACAGAGATATACCCACTCTGAATCCATTAAAGTTTACTATAAAGAAATATCGCATGAGGTGTGGCATAATATAACCCAGATATTTTTCAGTAATCTGTTAATCACCTCTACATAACTGATTATAAAATTTTCACTTGAACATTCATAAATAAAATGAAATTTACCATGAATTTCAAGTAAATTACAGATTTGTCACAAGGCAAATAACCATGATTTACTACTTTTTAAACATGACTATGATGAAATAAATTATTTATCTAGATGAACCACGGGTTTCTTACCAATCAAATGGTTAAAAGACCTATGATGTGTTTTGAATAATCTAATGAACTAATAGAAAACATGTTTCCTATCTAGCAAATATTTATTAAATATAAGTCATTGGTCCCTTATTCATTAAAAAGTTAGAAAGTAATGAACCAGACTCCAGCATTCTTCAGAACTGAACAAGCTTTATGCAGAATATAGGATTCAATTCATACATATAGTCTCTCTAATGTTATATTATTCAGGAGTTCATGACAAGGCTTAAAGACAGTGTAGCAGCACAAGACAAGACCGCTGAGGCTGCTATACTGAGGAAATCTTAGTCCGATGATTCCTGTGATATGAAGCCTCCTGTTCTCAACTTTCTCTCGGCAATCTAAACATCAGTTATCATTGTTTCTCTTTTAAATTTACCTTCTCACTTCACTTGTTCAAAGATTTAAAAAGCCTCTTCATTGTTTTTTTTTTTTTCTAACCAGCCCTTATAAAGCATTTCCACAGAACCCTAAATTGTACTCTATCTACTATATTCCTTCTTCTGAGTGTGCAACCATAATTAAATAATTATATTTCTTATATGTTACTTTCAGTTACCAGAAGGCAAAAAGGTTAATTACCAAAAGGTAAAATGAATGGGGATAAGAATAGTAATGACTTCTTTAGTTGTCCTTTCACAAAGTTTTTAAAAGCTCAAATATATTTTATCAAACTCTTCTTTTCCCTCAACACTGCACAGCTCTTGCCCAAGTCCTATCACACTGGATTTATTGAACTCAGCTGCTAGAACATCAGACTCATTGTTGGGCTGTGATGTTCTGCTCTTCACTCATTTCTGTTGCCTGCATTCATCACAATCCTAAGTCTATTTCAGCCAACAGTACAGTTAATGGGTCAATTATTTCCCTATGAGATTATAGGATGGATAGAAGAAAAAGAAATATATAAATGAAACCTCTAATATCTTTTTTTGTAAATAGTCTTAATGAGGGCTGGAATAAAGTAGTGTAATATTAGAAATTATATTGATAATTTAGGAGTCTTTGACACACGATACCCAACCTAGAGTCCTGAGAAAACTTAATTGGAGGCCAGATACCTGAAAGCCTCCTGACTGCATTTGGAAGACTCAGGCTGGGTGGATTTTACATCATAAAAACAAACAAAAAAAGAATAAAACTGAAACACCCATGCAAATTGGAGAAAACTGTCCATTTGCCAGCAATATGGGTATAATTTCAGTAGAAAGAGGCATCCCCTACTCACTAGTGAATGCATTGTCAGGAACTCAGTTTCTCTCTGTCTTCCTCTGGATTTCCACTTGCAGACACCTTAGGCACTAAGAAAAGCTGAGGTTGGAGAAAGAACATGTGAGACACCAGTCTTGTGCACAATTTTCAGATCAACCTGTGATGAAAAGCCAGACTTTCACTGAAGTGTGACACCAACTGCACCACAGCCTAACCAACAGACACAAACATGCAGAGGCCTCTCCTCTTTTCCTGTGGTCAAAATTAGGAAGCCTATGACTATGGTTGCTAACCAGGAAGGAACACAGATATCTTCTGAATGAGAACATCAAAAGCACGGAGTTTTGTATGTTAATTGGCACAAGCCCAGATATTCAATTCCCTCACTGATTTTAAAACACAGGGATCCCTGACTCCATCCACATGTGGAATATGATTTCCACCTATAGATAAACCCTGGGATTCTCAGATTTTATTATCCTAGCTTTATGCCCTAGCAATGTTTCTCCAACACCCACCACAGCCTTCTGAAGCCTTACTCCACTTTTACTTTCACTCAACTCTGACTTTTGTATTTCCCCTTGGAACGTGGAAATAATCAAGTAAGAATCTGTTTTAGGGTCGAGTGCGGTGGCTCACGCCTGTAATCCCAACACTTTGGGAGGCCAAGGCAGGTGGATCACCTGAGGTCAAGGGTTTGAGACCAGCCTGGCCAACATGGTGAAACCCCGTCTTTACTAAAAATACAAAAATTAACTGGATATGGTGGTGCTTGCCTGTAATCCCAGCTACTCAGGAAGCTGAAGCAGGAGAATCTCTTGAACCCGGGAGGCAGAGATTACAGTGAGCCGAGATCCCACCACTGCACTCCAGCTAGGGCAACAGAGTGAGACTCTCTCTCAAAAAAAAAAAATCTGTTTTAGGATGGGGATAATCAATTGAGGGATTTATTTCACTTAGAGGGTCAACACTCCCATCCTGCTAATCTAGCCCTTAAAATCTCCTGCATCGGAAATTAGCAGGAGTACCCTGAGTCATGGTGTTTCTGTCCTGTGTATACAGTCACAATCCTCTAGGATGCTCAGAAAATACAAAATGACTTAGGGGTGGGAGAAATTTAGCAGCTCAATCTGATGTTTTACTAACGTGGTATCTAAAATTCTTGCAATCATGGTTTATATTACTCTTTGTTAGCTGCAATATCTCTGATTATCATGATACATATTTGCTGAGAAATACCGATGTCCATGTATATATTCGTACATAGATATGTAGGTATATAGGTGCATATGTTTATATGAATGTATGTGTTTGAGACAGGGGGAAACAGGCATGTATTATTTCCCTGCTAAAAATATAAAAATAATTAAATATATTTTATGTGCAAGTGATAATTGTGTGTCATAAACAAAAAATTTACTGACCCATTTGTACATGAAGTCCAGGAAAAATAAAAAGGGTAACTTTGTATTAATTGTGACATTGTGCTTACAGATGTACATATATTTCCTTATTTAACCCTCATAATAACCCGGCTGATTACAGTTTATTTACCAATTTAATAAATGATCAACAGGGTTTGAACAATATGACAAAATTACAAAATTAGAAACTGGCCCAGCAATACTTTTAATTATATTCTGCCTGTCACTGCCTCTTCTTGCTTTTTGACAAAATTACTCCCCTAACCAAGGTTCTCTATGATTCTGGGGACTCCGGCATTTAGACCCCAGTTCCCAAACATCATTGTGTCTATTTTTACTGCCACATTTAATGCACATTTACAGACTTCAACAAGCACTTTTCAATATCAACTTTTTTCTTATTCCTTGGACTATTTTCTACATCTGTTCATCAAGACTCCAGTAACATATGACTCCATCTGCCTGTCCCTTCCATGAATGTACCTGACAGTACATGTATTATGTAGTCTATAATTCAAGCAGAACAGATATTCCTTCAAAAAAAAATAAGATATTAGAGAATGCCGACAAAGCTTCAGTGTAACCAGCTGTAACCCTTAATATTATTACCAAGTAAACTCTTCCTCGAATATCAAAATAAGATTTGGGCTTTAGAGAATATTTGTGTGTAATTATAACCCAAATATGAACTAAAAGTAATTTAACTGGTCATATACAGACCGTGCCAGGGACAAAAAAGGACAAATATTATAAGAAAGTTAAAGCATACTTATTTCATAAAGGATTCTTGTGTGGAATCTATAAAAACTATTTCAAGATGTAGAGATTAAATATATTTTAAAACACATACATACACAAGCAATCTTTAGGAGAAACTTTTAAAAACTTATGTTATGAGTCTAAAATTTTCATTAATTCATGGAAAAAAATGTATTGACAAACTTTTCACCAGAGCAGAAATAACAACTTATGTATTTGGTGACTTCAAGATGAGAGCCTGCACAGCTTAGTATCTCCCTCCAGATGTCTCTCTCTCTCTCTCTCTTTTTTTTTTTTTTTTTTTTTGGTAGCGTTTCACTCTTGTTGCCCAGGCTGGAGTGCAGTGGCATGATCTCGGCTCACCGCAACCTCCACCTCCTGGGTTCAAGCAATTCTCCAGCCTCAGCCTCCTGAGTAGCTGGGATGACAGGCATGCGCCATCGTGCTCAGCTAATTTTGTATTTTTAGTCGAGACGGGGTTTCTCCATTTTGGTCGGGCTGGTCTGGAACTCCTGACCTCAGGTGATCCGCCAGTATCCGCCTCTCAAAGTGTTGGGATTACAGGCGTGAGCCACCGTGCCCAGCCCAGATCTCTTAAAAAGTCATGAGGAATGAGCCATTCTGCATCCTCAATATTACCTTAATATTTTAAGGGCACCCGTAAAAATTAAGAGGCCGACTTGTGACTTCTTAGCCCTTTCACGGCTATTTAGACACACCTTAGTGAAGTATTAGGAATGAGGTATTAGGTCTCAAGTTCCTGGACAACAAAACCATGTTCTCCAACAGATCTTCAGTAAAAATAGCTGATGTCTATATTGTTTTGCCTGTCCTTTCCCTTCCTTTTAATTCAGAACTGCAGTCTCGAAAAGTCCTACTATTTAGTAGATTCTCTCAATTCTCAACACCAGTGCTATACAATGTTGAATGACATCTCAGGTGCTAGGGAAACAGCAAGCTGACATTCTAGCAATGAACAAATAGAAAAGCAGAGATCACCACAGAGTAAAAGAGAATAGATTTTTTTAAAGTATGAAACCAAAACGAATATATGTCAGATTACACTATAAATGGAAAATCCTATTATCTTGATGGGATTGCAAGTCAGATTACACTATAAATGGAAAATCCTATTATCTTGACAGGATTGCAAGCCTCTCATGGCTTCCAACCTCCAATATATTCAAAGCAGTTCAGGAATGGTGAAAGTGGAATGGAATTTAAAATTATTCTAAGGTTTTATGTGTGAAAGCACCATGCCCTGAAACAAAATATTTATTTTTAAAGTGCATAATGAACACTGCATACAAAGTTTGTGTAACAGGAGAGAGGAAATATCTCACATTTTAAAAAAAGGAATATGCAACATATTTACATACAATAAAATTAAATTAAATTAAAATACAGCAATGGAAGACAGAATCTAACATCTGAAAATCAAGGGATAAATCTATTTTAAATAAATTTGGCACAATTTTTAAAGTACGTTATGAAAAATAATAATACCTGAATATAGTACGTAAAAGTACCAACACAATAAAGCTAAAACAATATCGATGGAAAAATTATTTGCTGTGCATTATTTTAAAAAAGTAATCTAAGTACTTACCTCAATAAGGTAAATGAATGAAATTTAAAAATTGCTTGAGAAAATCTGTGAAAGGAAATGAATATAGAGAAGCAGAATATAATTTAACTATAAACCACACAAATAGAATTTAAAAATAAGTGGTAGCCAACATGCCCAACATGATTTTCTGTGATGAAAAAAATTCTCTATATCTGCATTGTCCATTTAATTATAATTAATTTACAGTTTATAGTCACATGTGCCTAGTAGTTACTATATTGGTCAATACAGATCTAGAATCTTGGAGGAGGCAGTTAAAATAATGAGATATGGCCAAAACAAAAATGGAAAAGGCACACAAATAGTGAACACAGAATCTGAGAATGTGAAGTAACAATTCACACAATAAAATGTAATAATGAGATGCTGCCTTGATGGGGCAAATGTCTAATGATATACAAGGCTTGTCTTGCTACAGGTAGAAGAGCATGAGCAGGACAGGAGAGGACTCTTCCCCTACCCACTAGAAATGTCAGGTGATGGCCTGTCAATTATCACATTGCCTCTCTAAAAATGATAATTAGGCAGCACCAGAGAGAGGCCATTTCCTGATGGTCTACACCTGTTAACATCAAAAATGTTAATTAAATGCAGACCCCAGGAAGAAGCAACTTCTTGGGCATGCATGTTAAGAGACAAAAATGGCAAAGCATAATCTTCTGGGGGCACACTCCACCGGAAAAGGAAAGAAAGCTTCAGATGGACATGCATATAACTCCCTAAACACACCGTGCATGCTCAGTTTCAAAGGGTAAGGAAAGCACTGTGCATGCCGGAAACTCTCCCTAAAGGAAGAATCATGGAAAAGAGGCAAACCCATCGCAGGATCAAGGTTAAAGACTCTTCTCTTTTCTTTCTTGGACCTTCAGGCATCTTCTCGGGTCTCTTCCAAGAGAATTTTCCTCTCCTTCCTGTTCTAAAGCCTTTTTAAATAAACTTCCACTCCTACTCTGAAACTTACCGCTCAGTCTCTTTTTCTGCTGTATGCCCTTCAGTCGAATTCTTTCTTCTGAGGAGGCAAGGACTGAAGCTGCTTATGGACCCATGCAGATATGCTGCCAGTAACTGGAATCTCTTCTACTGGTAACAGTATCATTGTAAGGGAATGAGGCCAGTTCACATCTCAGTGCTTGGAGAACTCACCAAAAATAAAAAGTTGGAAGATGCAGTGAACTTATCTACCTTCCAAGGCAAGTCCCACAAGCAAGCAGCAAGACTCTCTTTCCCCAAGGTCTTAAACTCTTCAGATGCTCCTTCTCTGGGAAAATGCATCCTCTGATTGGCTTCCCCTTATATATATAAAAAATTAATAAACCTAATCACCACTACATTCCAAGAGACATGTCCCGATTGCACAGACACGGAATCTAATCAAAAACTTCATTCTGGAGACACTCCCTGTTCAATTTGATTGGATTTTTAAGATTACTACTAAAAACCCTCACATAAAGTTGGAAACCAAAGAGTTAAGTCTATTTTGAAGGAAAAATGTGAAGATTAATTCCTTTTTTTTATTCATAAGTACTTTTGAGTGTATTATATGTACTAGAAAGCATTCGCAGTCAAGGGATACAGCAAGAAACAAGACAAACTAGAATCTTCTGGAGACTCTATATTCTAAAATTCTTTGGAGGTAAACTGGACTTGAAAACAAATGGAAGGTGAATAGATATAAAAAGTTTCAATGTTCATGATGATGTAAAAAAATAAAATATATTGCAGAAATGAAGTCAGGAAGTGTTATAGGGGTCATGTAGTACTTGTAAGACCACTGGTATTGTCTGAAATTCAAGCAGGCTGCAGAAATTTGGGTAACTAAAAGGAAAGCAGATGCTAATAGAAGACAATGAAGAAAGGGCCTCAAAGACATTTCAGAGACCTTGGCTGGTGGCAGCCCCTCCCCTCAAAGGCCTGGAGGCCTAGGAGGTTAGAATCGTTTTGTGGGCTGGGTCCAGTGCAAGCACAGGACAGTGCTCACAGCATTCTAGGTCTCAGCCACTCCAGCTCCAGCCATGGCTAAAAGGGCCCCAGACATAATTTGGGCCAGCGCTTTAGAGGGTGCAAGTCATAAGCCTTGGCAATTTCCATGGGGTATTAAACCTGCAGGTGCACAAAGTACAGGAGTGCACTGCTGATAAAGATATACCTGAGACTGGGCAATTTACAAAAGAAAGAGGTTTAATTGGACTTACAGTTCCACATGGCTGGGGGGAGGCAGAAGGCAAAAGGCATGTCTTACATCACAGCAGGCAAGTGAGAGAATGACAGCCAAGCAAAACTGGTTTCCCCTTATCAAACCATCAGAACTCGTGAGACTTATTCACTACCACAAGAACAGCATGGGAGAAACTGCCCCCCATGATTCAGTTATTGCCACTGTGTCCCCCCACAACATGTGGGAATTATGGGAGTACAATTTGAGGTGAGATTTGGGCGGGGACACAGAGCCAAACCATATCAGAAGACTTCGCCTGGATTTCTAAAGATGTATGGAAAAGCCTGTATGTCCAGTAGAAGCTGCTGGGATGGAGACTTCATGGTGAATGTCTACTACAGCAGTGCAGATGGAAAATGTGGGGTTGGAGCCCCCACAGAGTCCACACTGGGGCACTGCCTATTGGAGCTCTGAGAAGACAGCCACCATCCTCCAGACCCTAGAACGGTAGATCCACTGACAGCTTGCACCCTGAGCCTGGAAAAGCTGCAGGCACTCAACACTGACCCTTGACAGCAGCCATGAGGACAGACCCTTATATCCAAAAGAAAATAAATTGTTCTACCATAAAGAAGTGTGCACTCATATATTTATTATAGCATTATTTGCAATAGCAAAGACATGGAATCAACCTAGATGCCCATCAATGTTAGAGTGGATAGAGAAAATACAGTATATGTACACCATGGAATACTACACAACCATAAAAAAATTATGTCCTTTGCACCAACATGGATGCAGCTGGAGGCCATTATTCTAAAATTATGCAGGAAGAGAAAACCAAATACCATATGTTCTTAGTTATAAGTGAGAACAAAGCATTGGTTACACATGGATGTAAAGATTGGAACAACAGATACTGGGGACTACTAGAGGGGGAAGGGAAGGTGGGGACAAAGGCCTTAAAAACTGTCTATTGGGTATTATGTTTTCTATCTGGGTTACAAGATCATCCATACTCCAAGCCTCAGCATCACACAATGTGCCAATGTAAAAACCTGCACATGCATACCCTGAATCTAAAATAAAAGTTGATTTTTTTTTTAAATGGGCAAAAATCTGGCTAACGTGGTGAAACCCTGTCTCCACTAAAAAAAAAAAAAAAAAAAAAAAAAAAAAAATTACAAGAAATTAGCAGGGCATGGTGGCGGGTGCCTGTAGTCCCAGCTACTTGGGAGACTGAGGCAGGAGAATGGTGTGAACCTGGGAGGTGGAGCTTGTAGTGACCCGAGATCATGCCACTGCACTCCAGCCTGGGTGACAGAGCGAGACTCCATCTCAAAAAAAAAAAAAAGGGCAAAGATCTGAATAGACATTTCCCAGAAGAACAGATACAAATGGCCAACAAATATATGAAAAAATTCTTACCATCTCTAATCATCAGGGGGATGCAAATAAAAACCACCATGAAATATCATCTGATACCTCTTAGAATAGCTATTATCAAAAAGATGTATAACAAGTATTAGTGAGGATGTGGAGAAAAGATAACCCTTGTATACTTGTGGTGGAAATAGAAATTACTATGTCCATTTCAGATAATAGTATGAAGGTTTCTCAAAAATTTTTTAAAAGAAAACTACCTGCTGATGAGGCTGTTGAGATATAAGAACACTTACACTGTTGGTGGGAATGTAAATTAGTTCAACTATTGTGGAAGACAGTATGGTGATTCCTCAAAGACCTACAACCAGAAATACCACTTGACCCAGCAGTCCCATTACTGGGTATATACCCAAAGGAATATAAATCATTCTATTATAAAGATACTTGCACACATATGTTCATTGCAGCACTATTCACAATAGCAAAGACATGGAATCAACCCAAATGTCCATCAGTGACAGACTGGATAAAGAAAATGTGGTACATATACACCATGGAATACTATGCAGCCATAAAAAGGAATGAGATCATGTTCTTTGCAGGAACATGAATGGAGCTGAAAGCCATCATCCTCAGCAAACTAACCTAGGAACAGAAAACCAAACACTGCACATTCTCACTTACAAGTGGGAGCAGAACGGTGAGAACACATGGATATTAGGAGGGGAACAACTCACACTGGGGCCTGTTGGAAGGCAGGTGGAGGGAGAGTATCAGGATAAATGGCTAATACATATATGCAATGGAATATTATTCAGTGTTACATAATAATGAAACCCTGTCATTTGTGACAACATGGATGGACTTTGAGGGCATGACGTTATATGAAATAGGCCAACCACAGAATGACAATTACTATATGATTTCACTTGTATTTGAAATCTAAAATAGACAAACTCACAAAAGCAGAGAGTAGAATGGTGGTTGCCAGGGGCCGTGGTGCTGGGGAAATGGGTAGATGTGGTTAGAGTACAAAGTTTCAGATATACCGCATAAGTAAGTTCTGGAGGTCTCGTTTACAGCATAGTGCTTACAGCTAAGAATACTGTATTACATACTTAAAATGTGCTAAAAGGGTAGATTTTGTATTCTTACCAAAATTTCTTACCAAAAAAAAAATAATAATAATAAAGGGGGGGGACTTAGGGAGGTGAAGGATATGTTTATAATCTTGATGGTAGTGATGTGTTCATGGTGTATACTTATCCCCGAGCTCACTGAGATGTACACCTTAAATATGTACAGCTTTTTAAATGTAATCATAGCTCAACAAAGTCTGTTAAAAAAAAACAAGAGGGGGTTGCTTAAAAAATTTAAAAGGAGGGGTAGATGTTCCTTGTTTTTCTCTCTTGGCTTTCTTCCTTCCTGCTGCCTGGAATTCAAAAATGATAGGTGGGGATTTAGCAGCCAAACTAGAGCCTCTTCTAAAGTATAGCAGAACAGAGAGCTGGAAGGGGCCTGTGTCCCTAATGAATTTGGCAGGTATCTGTACTAGCCATGGTAGGTAGAACTATAGATTTAAGTGAGGGAGAAACAAACTTCTGCCTTGTTTAAGCCACTTTGTTCAGACATTAATTTTATATACATATAGAGAACATATGCTCCTTTATGAGTAGGAAAAATGTTTATGCCATATGGTCCATGATGGGTGTTCAACAATGTAGGATGAGGCTGATTATGATGACAATGATGACAAATAGCATGAAATACTAAGCAATGAAAAAAAGTGGCCTAATAGTTGTGTATGGTTACTTTATTTAAAGATTCTGCTGCTAATATCATTCAATGTATTTGTATGCTGGTGGGAGTTTTATTAGATGTAGACTAAGAAAGTTTACATTATTTAATGAAAAATACTTGACCAATTTAAAAAAAAAAAAGTATCATGAGATGGAACTAAGCATCTGTATTGCAAAGGAACTCTCCCAGTTGATTTTCTGCATAGTAATGATTGAGAATCCCCTGATCTAGATCCAACAGATCTCGACCTTTATAGGTGCTATCAAGGAAGCACCTAAGGAAGACAATTTTCCTGACTACATCCATACCTCCAGTTAGTAATAGATCTAGAGATCTAGAATCCAAATCCAGACCTCCTGCTTCCATGCGCGGTGGTCTTTCGCTGTTGTTTTGTTCCACTTGGTGAAGAGGATTTGAGAATAAATAGCCACATGATTCAACTCCCTCCTCAGTTCTGAGGAATATAGCCTTGTCCCAGCAAGCAAGAAGCTCATACATTAGTGGATGAGGCAAATATACATTCACTAATCTAACATACAAGGCAGTAAGTACTGTAACATAGACAAAGCACTTTGGAGTTTCAGACCAGGAGCAAGTGGGGTGATTAATTCTTAGGGCTAGTAAAGTCTGGGAAGTGTTCACTAAAAAATGTCTGGTCATTAATGAAACCAACTGATTTCTCAACACAGTCTAATTTATTGTAACAATATAAATGGTTGTTTGTTCATAAACTTTCATCTTTTGCCAAAATGTTTGTAGCTTATGTCCCCATTTAACAAGGTTTTCTGGCCAAAACTGTGCACCCACATCATTCTAATGAACTGGCTGTCCAATAAAAAAAGGACTCTCAGTCTTCCCATAAAAGCAATTTTGCATGCATAGAACACCTCTATCTATGAATATGCCTAAGGAGGTACAGAAAGACTCTTATTACCCAAACAGAGACATTCCACTGGTGCTAGAGAGCCACAGACGGAAGTTTTCTCTGCCTCGTGGAAATGAAGCCAAACTTTCTTCTTTCTTCAGCCATGAGGATTGCTGTCCTCCTCTTCACCATTTTCTTCTTTATGAGCCAAGTTCTACCAGGTAACAAAATAAACTTGGTAAGAGTAGAGTGCGTAACACCTTACAGGGATTCAAGACTCAAAGAGAAATCACCATCACCTATGACCAGAAAAGGGGGCCTAATAGGAAATCTGGAAGACTCATTGGCTGAGAGGCCTGCAGCCATCAAATTCGTTAATTCTCCATAGCAACTCAGTTAAATGAAGTCAATGGTGTTTCAAGTCTTTGAAACCCTCTTATTCCATCTCCAAATTAGGCAAGTTTACTAGCCTCAAAAATTAAAAATCAGGCATTATTCTACTAAATCTTGGTCTCCAAAGCTCCTCTAGTTTCTTTCGGCAAAAGTTAGTTATCCTAAGAACTGGCATAAGAGCTATGCCAAAGCTGTGGTTGGCTCAGACAGAAGGGATTGGTGGAAGAAGTCTCTTTGAAAATATTATTATAATCTAAGAAATCTTTAACCTATTGCTCCCCAATACTGTTGGTCCCTGGGGCTTGACTTTTACCCTTAAGGCTCCATCTCCATCCCTGGCTGTCCCTCTTCCTTCTCAGCATCTAGTCTTGTAATGTAGAATTTAAACACAGGAACCAGGGATGACCCCACACCAGAGCATAGCCTACTGCATTCAGCATGTGAACATTAATCACAGGTATAAGGCCCCTTGCACAGACATGCTTTGGAGAAGTGTGTATAGGACTTCTTGGATTGGCCCAAGGTGATTACCAGACACCAAAAGTAGATCCAAAAATTTTCTGGAACTCCTGAACATGTGTATTCAAGGATGAATAAGCAACTTATTGCCTCTATTTCTGCTGTTTTATAGAGAAAAAAATTAAGGCCCTGGAAACCGAAATGCCTTTCCCAACGGTGGGGTAAATGTCAGCGTCAATGCTTTATTTTAGTATCCTGGCTTTCCCTATACATCCCACTCTGGAGTTCTGTTGTGCTGTTCCTCTCTGTGACTTCCTAAAGGCTGAAAAAAGGAGATACCATATCCAATTATATTAACTTGGTAGCACACAACATCGGGGACTGACTTATAAGATTATTACCCTTGTGGCATTACTGAAGTTCTGTCTCACTAGTACTTGTTAAATAGTCATCCTGGCTAAATACATGGGTTTGATTTTTTAATCAGTTAAAAATATTTTAAAATATGTGTCTTACATATATAACCCCAAGAAATCAATGCTTTTAATCAAGGTTTAAAAATTCCAAATTTGGATAAACAATTTTTTTGTTTGTTTTCACTGTCACTCAATCAAAATAGAAGCAACTAATTGGATAGAACAGCACAGGCAGAAGCATGACTCACAGTCAAAAATGGGATGCAACAAGACTGGAGAAGAAAACACAGGATGGTGCTAAAGAATGCAGCCTAATGAGAGGTGGCATCTCCTCTGGATGTCCTTAGGTAGACATTGAAGCAGAACTGCAAACTTTTTGTAGAAGGCTAGAGAGGAGAGGAGGACACAGAGAGAGGGCAAGAGTGGAAAATGGAATGAGGCTCAGAATACCAAGCCTTAGTGTTGTCCCTATCATCTGCCTCCCTCGATCACTGGGTGATCTTGAGCATGTTTCTTCCTTTCCATCAGCTTATTTCCTCATCTTTAAGGTAAGTGACTAGACAAGACAGCCTATGATGTTCATTGTAACTCTAGCTTTTGTTCCTAAAGCAAATAGCTGGAAAAGACATAGTGTCCACAATATGCAATACACAGGGTTTACAAGCAAAGAACAAATGAAAACAAAAGATTTTTAAAATCCTTAATGTTACTTGAATTCTTGCAATTGAACAATGGTACACCATAATTTTTAAAAGCCCTTTGTAATTTCAATTTTTTAAAATAATTTCAACCTTTATTTTAGATTCAGGGAGTGCATGTGCAGATTTGTTACATGGGTATATTGTGTGATATTGAGGTTTGGGGTATGAATAACTCTGTCATGCAGGTAGGGTGTACCCAAAGGGTAGCTATTCAGACTACTCCCTCTCCCTCCCCTCCTGGTAAGACCCAATCTCTCTTGTTCCCATTTTTATGTCCATATGCACTCATTGCTCAGCTCCCACTTATAACTGAGAATATGTGGTATTTGGCTTCCTGTTCCTGAGCTAATTTGCTTAGAATAAAGTCCTCCAGCTGCATCCATGCTACTGAAAAGGACACAATTTTGTTCTTTTTATGGCTGCATAGTATTCCATGACATATATGTAATAGATTTTCTTTATTCAATCCACTGTTGATGAACACCTAGTTTGATTCCATATCTTTGCTACTGTGAATACCACTGTGATGAACATACAAATTTAGGTCTTTTTACAAGACTGATTTATTTTCCTTTGGATATACACCCAGTAGTGAGATTACTGGGTCAAATGGTAGTTCTGTATTAAGTTTCTCGAAAAGTGGTTTGAAAATGTAATGCTCAATAGACTCAGGTATAGTAAAATAGTACACATGATTCAAAGACCTGTGAACTCAGAGTAACAACAAATTTCCGCACAAACACATTGCAAGTTAGAAAATAGCTGTATTTTAATCAATTATTCCACAATCATTTACTGAATAGCTATTATAAGCCAAGACTTTAATCAGATTCTGGAATATACATACAGAGGAGCATAAGATATGATTCCTGCCCTCAAGAAATTCATTATCAAGAATTGAGGTCAGATGGGAAAACACCACCCGTAGTAGAAGGCAAGAAGTACTACCACAGAGGGATGTTCAAGAGTGATTTATCACATATCACAAGACAGGTCAGTGGTTCACCCTCTACACTATACTAATCTCTTATGACTCTTCCAGCTGCAAAGGGCCAATTTTAGCAGAAAGCCAGTGGGCTTGGGTACTACTATACGTAGTAGCTGACTACTTACAGATAAAAGGAAGAGATGGAAAGCTCAGGGATCAAAAAACTCAGATTTCAGCTTGTTTCTACCAAGTGGTCAACATTTACAATTACCATTGTCTTCAGAAAAGCATGACCTTTATTTCCCAATTTGCATTACAGATATAAATATGATATTACATATATTTGGTCTTCACATCAATCCACTAACTGCTTTGTGACCATTGAAAAGTTAAATGGAATCTAATACATTTGGATTTCAGTTCAATTAAATAGGCATTTATTGAATGTTTATAAAAATTGCTGTACTGATTGAAAGCTATTCTAGAATTGGCTTTTGTGTTCCAGAATAGAAAAAAAAAAGGGCTGGTTTTTATACCTCCCTTATTGCCAAGAAGTTGTCATGGAAAAGGTGCTCTGTGTTACATACAAAGACTGCTCAGAATTAAAACACTTTTCAAACTAAATACCTCAGTGTGTGCAGCCTATTCCCAGAGCAGTGATATCTTCGGACATAAATGAAATACTATTCAATGTTTTCAACAAGTATAGTTTTTGAGCCTTTAAGAAGGCCTTGAATGTTTCACTCTTAATATATGCCATGGTTTCTAGAGAAAAATTGCAACCTCAAAGACCAGTGCCAGAGATATAAGTAGTGAGTGAAGTCTCAGGGTGTACCAAGTACTGGCACAGATATATTTGTGTATTAAACACATAGGAATATTGTTCCCTTCCACAGGAAAAATATCCTCTCTAACAATTAAAGTATATTATCTTTTAGGTCTATATTTCAGTTCTACTTATGAAAGATACATCTATTATAATTTATCATATAGAGTGTGTGTGTGTGTGTGTGTGTGTGTAGAAATAAAAAGAGATAAGCCAAAAGAGATTTTCTTCTCTTTCACTCCAGGAAAATCCATAGTAGAAGACAATAAATTTTTTTAAAAGGCTGAAATATCCCATCAGTGTTAGAAGATAATAAGGGAGAAATAAACTGAAACTTGCATGCTCTAGAACTTGTAAAGGGGAGCGGGCTACTCACCTCCAGCCTTTTGTCATGTAGGTGCACCCAATATTCTCAGATTTTTCAAGAACACCAAAAAATCCAAATTTTTGTGTGACAGCAGATTTTTAAGTGTTTAAGAAATCAAATAACACACACACACACACACACACACACACACACGCAAATCCGCACGAGATTATTTTCAGGCACTGCCCCCTACATCCATGTAATTCAATACAAAGTAAAGAAAGACTGATGAATGGTTACAATAACCCTCTTCTGCATGTAGCCAGGGGCAAATTCAAGGAGATCTGTGAACGTCCAAATGGCTCCTGTCGGGACTTTTGCCTCGAAACAGAAATCCATGTTAGGAGATGTTTAAATAGCTGACCCTGCTGTCTGCCTCTGGGGCATCAACCAAGAATTGAGAGCACTACACCCAAAAAGGACTGAAGCCTGTTGTTTTCTGGAGGTTTTAGGTTCTCTTTTTTCTCTCTCCCTCTCCCTGTCTCCCTGTCTCCCTTTCCCTCTCTCCGTTTTCCTCACAGGGATTTTTACTGAATCCTCAAAAAAGAATAAACCAAAACCAACCAGCACAAAACCTCTTTTAAAAGTTTATATTACTGGCTGGGTGCGGTGACTCATGCCTGCAATCCTAGCACTTTGGAAGGCCAAGGTGGGTGGATCATGAGGTCAGGAGATCAAGACCATTCTGGCCAACATGGTGAAACCCTGTCTCTTTTAAAAATACAAAAATTTAGCCAGGCATGGTGGCGGGCACCTGTAATCCCAGCTACTCAGGAGGCTGAAGCAGAATCTCTTGAACCCATGAGGTGGAGGCTGCAGTGAGCCAAGATCCCGACACTGCACTCCAGCCTGGGCGACAGAGCAAGACACTGTCTCAAAAAAAAAAAAAAAGAAAGAAAGAAAAAAATAAGTTTATATTACATGTTATGACTTGATTACTGTTTGGTTTCCAGTATCCTTCTATCCCATCTGGATGACCTCTTAGTTGAAAATGACCTACAGCAGGGTGGGGGAACTTTCAACCATACCTATTGCTTTTGTTTCGCACTGTAACCCTTCACCCTGCGTGTGGGAAGACCACTCCCCTTTTTTACTGGGAAAATGCACCATCCTATTCCATGCAGCCTTGCAGGGGTCTGTCTCTCCCTGATAAAGGTGCAGCACATGGGAAAAATGCACAATCACGTCAGCCAGACTTCACCAGAAATCTAAATTATAAAAAGAGGTGCACTCAGATTAAAGGCAATTTGTTCAGCACTCTTTTCAAAAGCAATTCCCTGGGTCTGTACATGTATGCCTGGCCAAGATTCAGGGAATTCCTTTAGTTACCACCTTTCTCTGGGAATAATCATTCAGCATTTTCTTCCATCTTTTAAAACACTGCATGGGCTTCCTACGGCTGCTATCACAAATTACAACAAACTTAGTGGCTTAAAGCAACACAAATGCATTATCTGACAGCTCTATAGGCTGCAGGTTTCAGTTGGATCTCAGTGGGCCAACATCAAGGTGTCAGCAGGGCTGAGCTTTCTTCTGGAAGCTCTGCAGTTTTCTTCCTGCACCTTTATCCCAGCAATGGCAGGCTATTCCTGGGCACCATAGCTTCCTCCATCCATTTTCAAAGCCAGCAAAGGAGCGTTGAGTCCTCACATTCCATCATTCTGAATTCATCTTCTCCCCACTCTTCCATTTTTTAGGACTCATGATTACATTGGGCCCACCTGGATAATCTAAGATAATCTCCCTATTTTAAGGTCAGCTGATTAACAGCCTTAATTTCACATGAAACCTCAATTCCCCTTTGCCTTACAAGGTGGCACATTCACAGGACCCAGGAGTTAGAATGTGGATAGCTTTGGTGGGAGACAGAGGGGACATTATTCTGCCTACAACAGCCACTGAGTGCTTTTACCACCTGTCACCATTTTGCTCCTTTTAGACACAATTTTAGTGGCTTTGTGTGAAGAGATTCTCATTCATAGACTTTTCTTTTTTGTGTAAAGTAATGGGGGGCCTCCCCTTGGTTACTGAAAGAGTATAGAATCAAGATATTTCAAAGTATATTAGCTGGATTTTATTTTTCACTATGCCTGATTTGGCCAAGAAAGAATGTTAAGTTATGTCACATGGGCTACTTGAAATCTCAAAAAGTTCAAAACATTGGGTTCAAAATCTCAGAGATTGAGATATATTCCAACCAACTCAATCCTGTGGAAGTGCCAAGTTTTCCTCAGTGCCACTCTTGAAACTACATCACCAACTGACCCTTTAATATATTTTTGCACTATATAACATTTATTTCTTAGAGTAAGTGCTTCCCTAGAAAAGAAGCAGTTTGGACACGTATGTTAAAGCCGTCACATAGAATATTATCCTCTCATTGCTAGGAGGTGGCCTTCAAGATGGCTGACTAGAGGTACCAGGCACTGTGTCCTCCCAAAGAAAGACCAAAACAGCAAGTAGATAATCATACCTTGAAGAGGGCATGAAAGAGGGCACTAGAATTCAGCAGCAAAGTAACAAGGAATCTCTGAGGTATGGAAGGAAAGGAAAATGAAGCAGCAGCCCAGCCAGAATCAGCTTAAAGCCAGGACAGGCTCTCCAGTGTGGTGAAAAGGTAAAAAAGACAGCTCCAGTGGTCCATATTCCCACTGTGGACACTGCAATCCTAGCCAAGGGACAGTTTCTCAGCCCTCGCAGGCCCTGAGACTACTATAGGGAGCTGCCTGGAGTCTATGTGATGGTCATTGTCCCAGAGAAGGAGTTGGCACTGGATCGTTTGCACCCACCCACAGACACAGGCAGCTGTGGCACAGTGCCATTTTGAGAGCCCAGCCCCCATCAGACTACATCCTTCCCTGGGGCCCAACAGCCTCTGCATCTCCACATTTCTGGACCCCCAGTGACATTCCCTCATGTCCATCCAGAGGCCTGCAGAGTCACAATACCAGCTGAACTCACCAGTGTAGCTTGGTCCCCATCACTCTAGCCTACACAGTGTCCTACACTCCAGGGAACTGGCAGTGCCATTCACTAGAGAGGCTGCCCCCAGAACAAAGGGAGCTGAAGCAGCCACTCTTCACAAGTGGAGAGTCACCTTCCCAGGACCACTGATACTGACAGCAATCCTGACCCCCAGGAGCAGGGCCACTGCACACCTGCAGGCATCCTCAGGGAACCTGGGGACTCGCCTTCCTGGGCACTATTCCAGGGCCAGAGCACAGGCCCATCCCACCCATTGCTGTCGCTACCACTACCCAAGCTCGTTGTCCAGGAGGCTGGGGATCAACCCACACTGCTCTCTGTCATTGGCACCTGTGCATGCCTTCTTGTGACCTGAGTATGAGCCCACCCAGCCTGGTGGTGCCTGTGCACATTGTCTGGGAGCCTGGGGATTAATCCACCATGTCTATCACCATCAAGTACCTGTGTGTCTCCTGAGAGCCTAAGGATAGGACTTCCCAGCCTGCCATCACCGCTGCCACCAGTGCCCACATATTTGCACAAGGTGAAAGCCTGAGGACTACTCTGTCCATCATGTTGCCACGACTGTTGGTGTCTGCACATGCCATCTGGGGTCGCAAGAGTTGACCTGCTATGACTACTGCAATTGCTGATGCTACACATGCCTCTCAGGGTCTTGAGGGCATGCCTATCTACCTAGCTCACCACTGTCACTGCTGGCACTTGAGAAAGCCACCTGACTCACGCCTGTAATCCCAGCACTTTGGAAGGCTGAAGGGGGCAGATCACGTGAGGTCGGGAGTTCAAGACCAGCCTGACCAACATGGAGAAACTCCATCTCTACTAAAAAATAATAATAATAATAATAATAATAATAATAATACAAAATTAGCCGGGCATGGAGGTGCATGCCTGTAATCCCAGCTACTCGGGAAGCTGAGGCAGAAGAATTGCTTGAACCTGGGAGGCGGAGGTTGCAGTGAGCTGAGATCACACCATTGCACACCAGCCTGGGCAACAAGAGCAAAACTCCATCTCAAAAAAAAAAAAAAAAAGCCACCTGAAGGCCCAAGGATGGCCTGCCTGAAACTTCAACCAGTAGTGCCCACGTTCATCACCCACAAGTTCAAAGACCAATGCAACTGGTGCCCAAGGACCAAACTGCCTGGCTTGTCTTTCCCCAGCAAAATCTCACCACAGCCTCCATTAACAATGAAGGCTAAGACACTGAGGAGCTCACAGACATCAGTGATGCTGATTATAGCTGAAGAAATCATAGAAGTCTAAACTACTGAACCAACCCAGAACTAAAGGCAAAGTGTCTTACTGATTCAACAGTATAGATACAGCTGCAGAAGTCAGTCTTTTACTACCAATGCCAATCTATAAAATTAGAAGAAGCAACTGTTTTACCAGATATTCAAATATTGTAAGGGCATAAGAAACATTAAAGATCAAGGAAACATAGCATCTCTGAAGGAAAACCAATAATTCTCCAGCAACAGATTTCAATCAAACAAATCCATAAAATGAGTGAAAAGGAATTTAACAGCTGAAATGGAATAATTCAATAAATAAAATAAATAATACAATTTGAGAACCTCAACAATAGACTAGATTAAGAAGATGAAAGAATTTCTAAACATAAAGATCGGTCTTAATATGCAGGATTAAATGGATTAAAGACTTAAGTGTGAAACACAAAACTATAAAAACCCTGGAAGACAACCTAGGCAATACCATTCAGGACATAGGCACGGGCGAAAATTTTATAACAATGACACCAAAAGCAATTGTGACAAAAGCAAAAATTGACGAATGGGATGTAATTAAACTAAAGAGCTTCTGGGCAGCAAAAGAAACTATTAACAGAGCAAAAAGACAACCTGCAGAATGGGAGAAAATTTTTGCAAGCTATGCATTCGACAAAGATCCAATATACAGCCTCTATAAGGAACTTAAACAAATTTACAAAAAAATAAAACCTTTAAAAAGTAGGCAAAGACATGAACAGACACTTCTCAAAAGAAGACATACATGCTGCCAACAATCATATGAAAAAAAAGCTCAAGGGTCATGAGGGATTATGACAGACAGGAGGCAGAACTAGATGGCAGCTCTGGACAGAGCAGCATGCGGAGGCTTGCATTGTGAATTTTAGCTCCAGATGGACTGCAAGAACAGATCAGCAATCCTGACAGGACCCACAGACCCTCCGAAGGAAGCAGACTGCTCTTGCAGGACCTGGGAGACACCCCAAATACTTTAAGTCCCCTAACCATGGAAATGGGAAAGGGAGACCCTCGTCTCATGAACACACACCCCCACTGGAGAAGCTGAAAGTCTGTTTGTGGGAGAAGTTCGTGACTTTACCTGGAGCTGAGCCAAGTTAGAGAGCCAAGCTGAGCAACATACAGGAGTAAAGGAAGTAGCACAAAGGCACTGGAAGGCCGCTGGATCCCCAAGTAGCCCATTCCTGCCTGACACCACAGGCATCCATCAGGAGGGTGGCCAGAGGAGCAGGGGGTAAAACTTCACAGGGAGAAGGACTTCTCTAGCTGAACTTTGTAAAAAATTAAATGGGGCTGGAAGCCTCCTGGCCAGAACTCGGGGGAGGGCGTGAATCCGGCTTGCAGACTTCACAGGCGGGGTGAGAACTGAAGCCCATTTCTTTGTCAGTCGGGAGGCAGAAAGCCTCAGGTAAGTTTTCAAGCCAGATTAGCCTTCGGCCTGGAAACAGACTCCGGGCTATCACAAGGGGCATTGTGGGAGTGAGACCAGCCTTTCAGTGTGCGTGGAAGCTAGCTTTCCCCCACTTCCCTGACAACCTGCATGACTCAGCAGAGGCAGCCATAATCCTTCTAGGTACACAATTCCACTAACATGGGAATCTGAACTCCATCCCCCACAGCAGCGAAAGCAAGACCCACCCAAGGAGAGTCTGAGCTCGGGCACGCCTAGCCCCACCCCCACCTGATGGTCCTTCCATATCCACCCTGGTAGCAGAAGACAAAGAACATACGATCTTTGGAGTTCTGGAGCCCTGCCCACCACTGGTCCCTCTCCACAGTGTCCGGAATTGGTGGGTTCTTGGTCTCGCTGAGTTTAAGAATGAAGCCGCAGACCCTCCTGGTGAGTGTTAACAATTCTTAAAGATGGTGTGTCCAGAGTTGCTTATTCCTCCCAGTGGGTTCGTGGTCTGGCTGGCCTCAGAAGTGAAGCTGCAGACCTTCGCAGTGAGTGTTACAGCTCTTAAAGGCGGCACGGACCCAAAGAGTGAGCAGCAGCAAGCTATGTTGCAAAAAGCGAAAGAACAAACTTCCCACAGCATGGAAGGGGACCCAAGCCTGTTGAGCTGTGGCCTCCGGTGGCCTGCTTTTATTCCCTTGTTTGCCCCCCCGCCCCATCCACATCCTGCTGATTGGTCCATTTTACAGAGAGCTGATTGGTCCGTTTTGACAGAGTGCCGACTGGTGCATTTACAAACCTTTAGCTAGACACAGAGTGCTGATTGGTGAATTTAAAATCCTTTAGCTGGACACAAAAGTTCTTCAAGTCCCCCACCGGATTAGCTAGACCCAGAGCGCTGATTGGTGCATTTACAAAGTTTTAGCTAGACACAGAGTGCTGATTGGTGCGTTTACAATCATTTAGCTAGACAGAAAAGTTCTCCAAGTCCCCAGCGGGCCCAGAAGCCCAGCCGGCTTCACCTCTTGATGGCACTCGCCAGACAGGACTTTGCAGCACCCAGCCCGAGCACTCCAGCCGCCTAGAGAGAGCTCATCCCCCGGTCAAGCCCAGCAGGCACCGGCCAGCCGCCCCAAGTGTGGGGCCCACCGAGCCCGCGCCCACCCAGAACCCGCGCCAGCCCACAAGGGCCACACACAGCCCCGGCTCCCACCAGGGCCTCTCCCTCCACACCCTTCGAGCAGAGGGAGCCGGCTCCGGCCTTGACCAGCCCCAGAGAGGGGCCCCCACAGTGCAGTGGCGGGCTGAAGGGCTCCTCGAGTGCAACTAGAGTGGACGCCGAGGCCAAGGAGGCGCTGAGAGCAAGCGAGGGCTGCTAGCATGTTGTCATCTCTCAACACTACTACAGCGGATGCTTTCTGGAAAGCGCCATCTCCCAGCAGGAGGCCCATCAGCACAAAAAATAGAGCCTTAAACCACCAAAATGGTGGAAGCAGTTTGAAAAACAGGTTGGCAGTTCTCAAAGAATTAAAAATAGAGTTACCATATAACCCAGCAATTCCACTCTTAGGTATATACTTAAGAAAAAAGTTTGTACGTAAGAGTTGAAAAATTCTCAGTGAATTCTTATAGCAGCATTATTCATAATAGTAAAAAAGCTGAAATAACCCAAATGCCCATCAGCTGATAAATATATAAACACATTGTGGTATATTTATATAATACAGTATTATTTATTGATACAAGGAATGAAATAGCTATATATCCTACAAAGTGGATGACCCCCATGGAGTCATCAAAACACCACCATCATTCTTCAGAGTTAGTAAAAACAATTCTAAAATTCATATGGAACCAAAAAAGAGCCCACATATCCAAAGCAAGACTAAGCAAAAAGAACAAATCTGGAGGCATCACACTACCTGATTTCAAAGTATGCTATAAGATCATAGTCACCAAAACAGTGTGGTACCAGAAAAATATATACATCAAAATATGTGCACTTCAATAACATAGCATCAAATTTATAAAACAAAAATTGAGCAACCTACAAGGAAAAATGAAAAAATTCCAAACTATAGAGGGAGATTATAACTTATTTTTCTTAGTCATTCAAAGAAAAAGAAGACTTTAAACATCAATAATACATTGGATGTTAATAAAAATTTACTATTTTTGTGAAGGGAATAATTACAAAGAACTTCATTCAACAACTACCGAATACAATTTTAATAGGACATATTGAATATGCACAAATATTGACCATATAACGATTTGTTCTACATGCCAAATCTTAACAAAAGTCAAAAAACTGACACTCTACAGAAAGTGTTCATTTATCCCACTGATATGAAATTATAAGAAACTGTTCTAAAACCCAGTTAATTAAAGAAAAAAACTTAGTGAAAAAATAAATATATTGAAATTAAAATATTACTTATTAAAACTTTTTGGATTCCATTGGTATATTATTAAAGAGGAAATTCAGAGTCATAAATGCTAATATTAGAAAATAATAATGGTGAGTCTTTGGCAATACCATCATGAACACTCCTGATCTCATCTGATCTCAGAAGAAAATAATAATAGAAAACAGAAACATCTCAGTCTTTGCAGTATGAATTACGAAGAAAATAAAATGCACAAATAAAAGTAACAGGAAAAAAGGAAGCATCTTCAAATATGCAAAACCATTAAAGAAACTTGACAAAATTAACTCAAGATGAAACAGAAAATAAGAATGTTTTCCTGAATTAATAAAGCAACTAATTCTGTAATCAATAACCTCCCAAAAAAGAGGGCACTTAACTTATATTTTCAACCACATTTCAGAAATTTAAACAATTGTAATTATATCCAACTCTTCTAAGAAAAAAAAGAAAAAGGGACACTCCAAAACATCGTATTTGTCAAAACAATTTTTATTAAGATAATATTCACACAACAAAATATTCACTATTTCAACCATTTTGATTTGTTTAATTTAATAGATGTTAGTATATTTACAATGTTGTGCAGCCATCACCACTATTTAATTCCAAAACCTTTCCATCACCCCGAAAAGAAACTCCTTCTCTAATCCCCAGAAACTACTAATTTGTTTTCTATCTTTATAGATTTGACTATTCTGGACATTACATAACTGGAATTATAAAATATATACCCATTTGTGTCTGCCTTCCATAACTTACCATAATTTTTCAAGGTCATCCAAGTTGTAGGATATATAGCTATTTCATTCCTTCTATCAATAAATAATACTGTGTTATATAAATATACCACATTGTGTTTATATATTTATCAGCTGATGGGCATTTGGGTTATTTCAGTTTTTTTTACTATTATGAATAATGCTGCTATGAGAATTCATTGAGAATTTTTCAATTCTTAGGTAGAAACTATTTTCTTAAGTATATACCTAAGAGTGGAATTGCTGGGTTATATGGGAACTCTATTTTTAATTCTTTAAGAACTGCCAACCTGTTTTTCAAACTACCTCCACCATTTTATGTTTCCATCAGAAATGTATGAGAATCCAATTTCTCCACATTTTCCACAACACTTGTTATTTTCCATCTTTCTTGATGATAGTTATTCCACTCGATATCAAATGGTATCTCATTGTGGTTTTGATTTTCATTTCCCTTTCATGTGCTTATAGCCCACTTAAATATCTTTTTCAAAAAACTATTCAAATCTTTTGATCATTTCTTAGATCATTTGTGTTTTATTGTCGTTGTTGCTGCTGCTGATTTGTAGTAGTTCTTTATATATTCTGGATATTAATCCAATTTTCAAATATTTTTCTCATATTCAGTGGGCTTTTTTCCCCTTCCTTGGTAGTATCCTTTAATACACTCAAGTTTTTAACTTAAATGAAGTCCAATTTAGCTATTTTTTGTGGCTATGTTTTTGGTGTCATATTTAAGAAAGCATTGCCTAATCTAAGGTCACAACTATTTGTACCATTTTTTCCTAAACATTTACAATTCTAGTTATTACATTAAGGTCTTTGGTCAGTTTTGAATTAATTCTCATATACGGAATGAGGTAGACAAATTTTTCCTTTTACGTGTGGATATCCAGTTGTCCCAGCACCATTTGTTGAAGTCTATTCTTTCCTCATTAAATGGTCTTGGCACCCTTGTTGAAAATCAATTGCATGTAGATGAATGGGTTTATTTCTGAACTTTAAATTTGATTTTATCAGTCTATATGTCTATTCTTACACCATTATCACACTGTTTAGATTACTGTGACTTTGAGGTAAGTTTTGAAATTGAGAAATTTGAGTACTCCCACTTTGTTCTTCTATTTCAAAATTGTTTTGGATATTTAATCGTCTTTTCATTTCTATATAAATTTTAGAATAATTTTTTCAATTTCTGCAAAAAGACAGAATTTTGATAGGGATTGCATTAAATCTATAAATCAATTTGGGAAGTATTTTCATTCAAATTATATTAAATCTTCCAACTCATGAGCATGAGAAATCTTTCCATTCACTTGGATCTTCTTTTTCTTTCAAAAATATTTTGTAGACTCAGCGTACAAGTCTTACACTTCCTTCATTGCACTATTTCCTATGTATTTAATGTTTTATGCTATTGTAAGTATCATTGTTTCTTCATTTAACTTCCAAGTTGTTCATTGCTATTACAGAAAAGAAATGCAGCTGATTTTTGCATATTGATCTTGTATCTTCAAACTTTATTGAAATTGTTTATTAGCCCTAATAGATTTTTGTGAATTCTTTTGAGTATTCTACATCTAATATCATTTCATGGCTTAATAGAGATAATAATGCTTCTTCCTTTCCTCCGAATGCCTTTAGTTTCTTCTTAGCCTAATTGCCTTTGCTAGAACTTTCAGCACATTGTTGAACGGAAGTGTCAAGGGCAGACATTCTTTTCTTGTTCCTGTTTTTAGGAGAAAACCTTTTAGTCTTTCACTATTAGGTATGATGTTGGCTACACTTTTCTTATCGATGCTCGTTACCAGGGTGAGAAAATTGTCTTGGATTTATGGTTTCTTGAGTGTCATCATGAAAGGGCACTAGATTTTGTCAAATAATTGTTTATGTCTTTTGAGACGATTGTGGCTTTTTTTCCCCTTTATTCTACTAATATTGATTGATTTTGCATATTTTAAAAAACTTTTTTTTTTTTTTTTTTTTTTTTTTTTTTGAGACAGGGTCTTGCTCTGTCACCCAGGCTGGAGGGCAGTGGTGCAATCTCAGCTCACTGCAGCCTCTGCTTCTTGAAGCGATTCTCTTGCCTCAGCCACCGGAGTAGCTGAAATTACAGTCGTGCGCCACCGCGCCCAGCTAATTTTTGTATCTTTAGCAGAGATGGAGTATTGCCATGTTGGCCAGGCTGGTCTCGAACTCCTTGCCTCAAGTGACCTGCCTGCCTTAGCCTCCCAAAGTGCCGGGATTACAGGCGTGAGCCACCCCCCACAAGCCAATTCTTAAAATAAATTGCACTTGGTTGTGGTGTATAATCCTTTTAATATATTGCTAGATTCCATTTTAAAGTATTTTGTTAAGAATTTTTGTATCTTCATTGATAAAGAATACTGGACTAGTTTTCATTTCTGGTAATGTCTTTGTCTTGCCTTCATATCAGGGTAATACTGGTCACATAAAATTAGTTTGGAAATGTGTCACAATTTTTTGAAGATTGTAGGAAAGATTAGCCTTCATTATTCTTTAAACGTGATTAAATTCACTAGTACAGCCATCTGGTCCTGGATGATTTTTTTGGAAGTTTTTAATCACAGACTCACTACCGTCACTTGTTATATGTCTATCTGTATTTTTTATTTCTTCTTGACTCAGTTTTGGTAGTTTATTTGTAGAAATTGTCCATCATTTTATTTAGGGTATCTAATTTGGTGACATACAATTATTCATAGGGTTCGCTTATAATTTCTTTTATCTGTGTAAGTTTGGTAGTAGTATTCCCACTCTTTTTTTTTTTTTTTTTTTTTTTTTTTTTGAGACAGTCTCGCTTTGTCGCTCAGGCTGGAGTGCAGTGGCGCCATCTCCGCTCACTGCAAGCTCCGCCTCCCGGGTTCACGCCATTCTCCTGCCTCAGCCTCCC
This sequence comes from Pan paniscus, assembly GCF_029289425.2. Taxonomy (NCBI): domain Eukaryota; kingdom Metazoa; phylum Chordata; class Mammalia; order Primates; family Hominidae; genus Pan; species Pan paniscus. Next base: position 23,143,757 of record NC_073256.2, read on the forward strand.
AAGTAGCTGGGACTCCAGACGCCCGCCACCACGCCCGGCTAATTTTTTGTATTTTTTTAGTAGAGACGGGATTTCACCGTGTTAACCAGGATGGCCTTGATCTCCTGATCTCGTGATCTGCCTGCCTCAGCCTCCCAAAGTGCTGGTATTACAGGCGTGATCCACCGCGCCTGGCCTTTATTTTCAATTTTAGTAATTTATGTATTCTTCCTTTTTTGCTTGGTCGGTATAGCAAAAGGCTAGTGAAGTTTCTTGATCTTTTCAAATAATCAACTTTTTTTTGTTGTTGATTTCTCTACTATTTTGTTATTCTCTATTTCACTTTGCTCTAATATTTACTATTTTATTTTTCCTGCTTGCTATGAATTTAATTAGTTCTTCTTTTCCTGGGTTCTGAATTTAGAGTGTTAGCTATCTATTTTATTCATTCTTTTTTAAGGTAAGAGTTTACATCTATAAATTTTTATCTGAGCTTAGCTTTTGCTGCATCCCTGATTGTATTTTCATTTTGGTTCTTCTCCAAGTATTTTTCAATTCCCTTTGTGATTTCTTCTTGGACACATGGGTTATGTAGGGGTATGGTGTTTAATTCTCACACATTTGTGAATTTTTCTGTTTTTTTTTTTTTCTGTTACTGATTTTTAGATTCATCCCACAGTGGTTGGAGAAAGTATTTTGTATGATTTTAATATTTTAAAATTTTCTGAGATTTATTTTATGGCCTAACGTGGACTATTCTGGAGACTGTTTTGTGTTTACTTAAGAAAAAAATATGTATTCACATGTTGTTAATTGGAGTGTTGTATAGATGTCTGTTAGTCTACTGGTTTATAGTGTTGCTCAAGTTTTCCATTTTCTTACCGGTCTTCTATCTAGTTATTTTGTATTATTAAATTTAGAGTATCAGAATATCCATACCTTTTAGCTATTCTCTCTTCAGTTATATTAGCATATATGTATTTGAGGGCTCTCTTATTAGGTGCATACATATTTATAATTATTATATCTTATTAATGGATTGACCCTTTTAATATTATACAATATCCTTTTGGTTATAAAAATTTTGTCTTGAAGTCTATTTTCTCTGACATTAACATAGCTATTTCTGCTCTTTTTTGGTCACAATTTGCATGAAATATTATTTTCCATTCTTTTATTTTCAAACTACTTGTGTATTTTAATCTAAAATGAGCATCATAGATACATATAATTGGATCATGTTTTTAAATATATTCTCTCAATCTCTGCCTTTAATTGTAGAACTTAATTCATTTACATGGAATATAATTACTAACAAGGAAGGATTTCTGCCATTCTTCTATTTCTTGTCTATATATCTTACACCTTTTTTGTTCTTCAATTCTTTCATTCCTCCATTATTGCCTTCCTTTGTATTAAATATTTCCAGTGTATCATTTTAATTATCTTGTTCTTGTACTACTTTTTTTTATTTTTTCATTTTACTTTAAGTTCTGGGATACAAGTGCAAAACGTCTAGGTTTGTTGCAAGGTTTACCTGTGTCCTGGTGGTTTGCTGCTCCTAGCAACCCCTCATTTAGGTTTTAAGCTCCACATGAATGAGCTGTTTATCCTAATGCTCTCCCTCCCCTAGCACCCCCATCCCCTGACTGGCCCTGGTGTGTGTTGTTCCCCTTCCTGTGTCCATGTGTTCTCATTGTTCAACTCCCACTTATGAGTGAGAACATGTGGTGTTAGTTTTTCTGTTCCTGTGTTAGTTTGCTGAGGATGATGGCTTCCAGCTTCATCCATGTCCCTGCAAGGGACATGATCTCATTCCTTTTTATGGCTGCATAGTATTCCGTGGTGTATATTTACCACATTTTCTTTACCAGTCTATCACTGATAGGCATTTGGGTTGGTTGCATGTCTTTGCTATTGTAAATAGTGCTGTAATAAACATACATGTGCTTGTGTCTTTACAGTAGAATGATTTATGGTTCCTTTGGGTATATGCCCAGTAATGGAATTGCTGGGACAAATGGTATTTCTGGTTGTAGATCCTTGAAGAATCACCACACTGTCTTCTACAATGGTTGATCTGATTTACATTCCCACCAACAGTGTAAAAGCATTCCTATTTCTCCAGAGCATCACCAGCATCTATTGCTTCTTGACTTTTTAATAATCACCATTCTGACTGGCATGAGATATTATCTCATTGTGGTTTTGATTTGCATTTCTTTAATAATCAGTGATGTTGAGCTTTTTTTATGTTTCTTAGCCGCATAAAAGTCTTCTTTTGAGAAGTGTCTGTTCATATTCTTTGCCAACTTTTTAATGGGGTTGTTTTTTCTTATAAATTTGTTTAAGCTTCTTGTGGATTCTGGATATTAGACCTTTGTCAGATGGGTAGATAGCAAAAATTTTCTCCCATTCTGTAGGTTTCCTGTTCACTCTGATGATAGTTTCCTTTTCTGTGTAGAAGCTCTTTAGCTTAATTAGATCCCATTTGTCAATTTTGACTTTTGTTGCAAATGCTTTTGGCATTTTCGTCATGAAGTCTTTGCCCATGCCTATGTCCTGAATGGTATTGCCTAGGTTTTCTCCTAGAACTTTTATGGTTTTGGGATTTACATTTAATTCTTTAATGCATCCTGAGTTAAATTTTGTATAAGGTGTAAGGAAGGGGTCCAGTTTTAATTTTCTGAATATGGCTAGCCAGTTTTCCCATCACCATTTATTAAATAGGGAATCACATCATCTGCAAACAGAGACAATTTGACTTCCTCTCTTCCTATTTTAATACTTTTATTTCTTTCTCTTGCCTGATTGCCCTGGGCAGAAATTCCAATACTATGTTGAATAGGAGCAGTGAGAGAGGGCATCCTTGTTTTCTGCTGGTTTTCTATCTCTGGTGGAATTCAGCTCTGAATCAGTCTGGTCCTGGACTTCTTTTGGGTGGTAGACTATTAATTACTGTCTCAATTTCACAGCTTCTTATTGGTCTATTCAGGGATTCACCTTCTTCCTGGTTTAGTCTTGAGAGGGTGTATATGTCCAGGAATTTATCCATTTCTTCTAGGTTTTCTAGTTTATTTGCATAGGGGTATTTATAGTATTCTCTAGTGATAGTTTGTATTTCTATAGGGTCAGTGGTGATATCCCCTTTATCATTTTTATTGTGTCTATTTGATTCTCCTCTCTTTTCTTCTTTATTCATCTAGGTAGTGGTCTATTTTGTTTATTTCTTCAAGAAATCAGCTTGTGGATTAATTGATTTCTTGAAGGGTTTTTTGTATCTCTATCTCCTTCAGTTCTGCTCTGATCTTAGTTATTTCTTGCCTTCTGCTAGCTTTTGGATTTGTTTGCTGTTGCTTCTCTAGCTCTTCTAATTGTGATGTTAGGCTGTCATTTTTGAGATCTTTCTAGCTTTCTGATGTGGACATTTAGTGCTATAAATTTCCCTCTTAACACTGCTTTAGCTGTGTCCCAGAGAGTCTGGTATGTGGTCTTTGTTCTCATTGGCTTCGAATAACTTCTTGATTTCTGCCTTAATTTCCTTATTTACCCAGGAGTCATTCAGGAGCAGGTTGTTCAATTTCCACGTAGTTGTGTGGTTTTGAGTGAGTTTCTTCATCCTGAGTTCTAATTTGATTGCACTGTGGTCTGAGAGACGGTTTGTTATGTTTTCAGTTCTTTTGCATTTTCTGATGAGTGTTTTACTTCCAACTATGCAGTCGATTTTATAATATGTGTCATGTGGCACTGATTAGAATATATATTATGTTGATTTGGGGTGGAGAGTTCTGTAGATGTCTGTTAAGTTCACTTGATCCAGAGCTGAATTCAAGTCCTGCATATTTTTGTTAATTTTCTGTCTTGTTGATCTAATATTGACAGTGGGGTGTTAAAGTTTCCCATTATTATTTTGTGGGAGTCTAAGTCTCTTTGCAGGTGTCTAAGAATTTGTTTTATGAATCTAGGTGCTCCTGTATTGGGTGCATATATATTTAGGATAGTTAGCTCTTCTTGTTGAGATGATCCCTTTATCATTATGTAGTACTCTTCTTTGTCTTTTTTTTTATCTTTGTTGGTTTAAACTCTGTTTTGTCAGGGACTAGAATTGCAACCCCCGCTTTTTTTGGCTGGGATTACAGGCATGGGCCACCATGCCCAGCTAATTTTGTATTTTTGGTAGACACGGGATTTCTCCATGTTAGTCAGGCTGCTCTTGAACTCCTGACCTCAGGTGATCCGCCCGCCTCGGCCTCCCAAAGTGCTGGGATTACAGGCGTGAGCAACCGGGCCCAACCTAAATCATATCTTTATACATCGTATGATCATCAACATAGGTTTATATTTATTGCTTTATGCATTGACTTTCTTTTTATTGTATTTAAGATATACAATATTATGTTTGTGTATATATACATATATATGTAGTGCAATGATTGCCATAATCAAGCAAATTAACATATCCATCATCTCACATAGTTACATTTTTGTGGTAAAAGTATCTAAAATCTACTCTGGGCAAATTTTGGAGTATGATACATTATTAACTACAGCTCTTGTGTTGTACGTGAGCTCTCCAGGCTTATTTATTTTATATAGCTGAAACTTGTACCCTTTGGATTTCATCTTCCATCTTCCACACACCTCCCACCTCTTTCTAACCTTTCTATTTCTTAGGGCTTTTGTGGGGCTTTTTTGTTTAGGGTCTACCTATAAATGAGATAATGCAGTATTTTTCTTTCTGTGCCTGATTTATTATTAGCATAATGTCTTCTAGGTTCATCCATGTTGATGCAAATGAAAGAAACTTCTTACAAAACTGAGTGATATTTTATTATGTATATAATTCCTTTATCCATCTGTTCATAAACACTTAGGTTTTTTCAATATCTTGGGTAATGTGAGTAATGCTGCATTGTGATGTGTAGTTTTTTTTAAATCAGAAGAAAAGAGGATATTGCTTATATATACTAAAGTTACCTTTATTAAAGATACACACACACACACACACACCCCAGCATTTTTACTCCTTTATGTGTTTGAAATTACTATATAATGTTCTTTCATTTCAGCCCAAATAACTGCTCATAGAATTTTTTATCATCCCACTGTATTCTTAAAAGAGGTCAGCTGTAAATTTACTGTGAATCACTAATAACTAATCTTCCCTTATCTGCAATTTTACTTTCCATGACTTCAGTTACCTATGGTCAACTTTCGCCTGAAAATATTAAATGGAAAATTTCAGAAATAAACAATTCTCAATTGCATGCCACTTGAGTAGCATGATGAAATCTCATGCTATCTGGCTTCATCCCACTTGGGAGGTGAACCATCCCTTTGTCCAGAATATTCATCCTGTATATGCTACTGACCCATTAGTCAATTATCACCTATCCTGGTTATCAGATTGACTGTCACACTATCACAGTCCTGTATTCAAGTAACCCTAATTTTACTTAATAATGGCCCCAAAATGCAAGCGTATTCCCCCTAATTTATACATTAAAATTATCAAATTTTAAATTTTGATTAAATGTTATTGTAAGTTGTATTAAAAAACATAATATGTGTATGATTCAATACTATCCATGGTTTCAGGCATTCACTAGGAGTTTTGAAATCTATCCCTCATGGATAAGAAGGAACTACTATAAATGATAAGTCTCTTCTCTCCTACTGTTTTCAAGATTTACTCTTTGGCTTTGGATTTGAGCCATTTGGTTATGATATGTCTTCGGGTGGTCTCTTTGAGTTTATCCACCTAGAGTACATTGAGCTTATTGTACATGTAGATTAAATTTTTCATAAAATTTGGTAAGTATTAGACAATTATATCTTCAAATATATTTTCTGTACCTTTCTCTCTCTCTTTTCTTTTTGGAACTTCCATTATGCATATGTTGATATCTTGATGGTGTTCCACAGGTCTATTAGGCTCCATTTATTATTCTTCATTCTTTTCTCTAAGTGAGATTTTCTCTAACTGGATAATCTCAATTGACCTATTTTCATGTTCACTAGTTTTTCGTACCTCCTCAAAACTGCTGTTTAGCCCTCTAGAGCATTTTTCATTTCCATTATTTTATCTTTCAACTCGAAAATTTCTATTTGGTTTCTTTTTAAAAGAACATTATAAAATAAATAATTTTTAAAAAATATTGATAGTCTCTATTTTGTGAGATATCATTCTCATGTTTTTTTTTAATTGTCTCTTGTTGATATTATCTATTTTTCTGAGATATCATTCTCATGTTTCTCTTTAGTTCCTTAGATGTTGTTTCCTTTAGCTCTTTGAACATATCTAAAATAGTTGATTTAAAGTCTGTTTCTATTAAGGCCAATGTCTGGATCTCCTCGGGGTAGTTTTTATTAACTGCATTTTTTCTTTTCCATGTGCCATACTTTCTTCAGTTTTTTCTTTTTGTATGTCTCATACTTTTTTTGAATACCAGACATTTTAAACATGATAATGTGGCCACTCTGGAAATAAGATTCTCCCTCCTCCCCACGTTGTACTCCTCGTTGTAGTTATTTGTTTGTTTAGTATCTTTTCTGAATAAATTTTCTGGTCTCTATTTTTTGTCACCTATGTCGATTAAAATATTTTTTTTCCATTAGCTTAGAGGTCAGCTAATAATTTGACAAAGATTTCCATATGTGTTTGGAACTTGCAGAGCGGCTTTGTGTATGTGTTGGGCCCTGCTTTCAACACTCAGCCAGACAGTTTACAACTCTGCCTTGGCCTACACTTTCTGCTTGTGCAGGGAAGGTAGAAATTTCCCAGGTTTTTACTGAACATGCACACAGCCTTGACATACACAGTTTGCAAATTCTCAGAAATATGTTGAAGCTTTTCAAAGCCCATATTCCCCAAAGCATCTCATTCCCAGTACTTTCTCTCAAGATTTTTGTTTAGTCTATTGTTTTCCCCAGTATTCATGCAGCAGTATTTATGTTTTTCTGTAAATGTTTTCTAACACCGCCACACACCAAGTAGCAGCTTTACCACTACGTGAGGTCCAGATTAGGTGAAAAAACGAGGCTTTTGAGAATATATTTGAGGGAGTCAACAGGGAGATCAATTTTTCATGAATGAGGTCCATTCTGTTTCTTCTGGCATTGGTATTAAGAATCTGGGCATTATTTTCAAGCCTGCTGCTTCTCTGAGAAGAGTGGAAACAGGGTAAGTTAAAAACCACAAATCGATGTTCTTACTGAGATGAGATATTTTGCTAGAATTAGCACTCCCTAGGTTGCTAAAAACCTTAGGTTAGTTTTCAGAGTTCTAAAAAGCTTTATTTTGACAGTTGTTGCCAGCTTTTTAGTATATTTTATAAAGAGATAAAATTTTGAACATTTTTATTCCATTTTTGCTGCTGTCACTACACCACAACCTTGTTATTATACTATTTGTACCATATAATTTATTCATTATACTATTATTAGTACTTACTAGTCACAGCAATTCCCAATATTAAAAATGAAGGACATTAAAATTCTGGCAATTTTAGTCAAGAGCATAATGGATTGAACCACGTAAAATTGACATTTGTGAAACTGAAAAAAAATTATAGCTACAGTGGCACATTGTGTTTTTCAAAAACACGTTTCCAAAAGTTGTAGTTTTCTAAAAATATGTATTCCATCCCACAAGAACTTTTTATAATGTAACATTGATACTCCTCCACTGAGAGGTGAAGTCTATGTTCCCTCTGCTTGATCTGAGGCAAACCTTCGTAACTGCCTTAACTAAGAAATACAGTGCTGATGATGCTTTCTGCCTTCTCAGGCTACATAATAAAAGGTTATATGACTTCTGTTTGTATCTCCCTCTCCAGAACCACTGGTTGAAAGAGTGGAAATCTTAGCCAGAGCAATAAGGTAAGAGAAAGAAATAAAAGGCATCCAACTAGAAAGAGAGGAAGTCAAACTATCTCTCTTCAGAGATAATATGACTCCATAATGAGAAAATTCCATAGTCTCTGCCCAAAGGCCATAGACCTGATAATCAGTAAAGTTTCGGGATGCAGAATCAATGTACAAAAAATCAATATCATTTCTATACACCAAGCTGTGAGCCACAGCAAGAGCAAAATCCCATTCATAACAGCTGGAAGAAAAAATAAAAATACCTAGGAATACAGCTAACCAGGATGATGAATGATCTCTAAGTGAGAATTACAAAACAATGCTGAAAGAAATCAGGGATGACACAAACATGAAAAAACATTCTATGCTCATGGATAGGAAGAATCAATATTATTAAAATGACCATACTGCTCAAAGCAATTTACAGATTCAGTGCTATTCCTATCAAACTATCAATGACATGTTTACAGAGTTAGAAAAACTATTTGAAAATTCATATGAGACCAAAAAAAAAAAAAAAGTCTGATGAGTGAAAGTAATCCTAAGCAAAAAAGAACAACACTGCAGGCATCACATTACCTGACTTCAAACTATATGACAAAGCTGTAGAAACCAAAACAACATGGGACTGGTACAAAAGCAGACACATGGGCCATCGGAACAGAATCTCTATTCCAGAGATAAAGATTGTTGTAACACAGAAATAAAGCTGCGCACCTATAACCATCTGCTCTTTGACAAAGTGGACAAAAATAAACAATGGGGAAAAGACTCCCTGTTCAATAAATGGTGCTGAGATAGCTGGCTAGCCATATGTAGAAGGATGAAACTGAATGCCTACCTTTCACCATATACAAAAAACTAACTCAAGATGGATTAAAGATTTCAATGTAAGACCTCAAACTTTAAGAATTCTAGAAGAAAATCTAGGAAACATCATGGTCGACATTGGCCTTGGGAAATAATGCATGACTAAGTCCTCAAAAGTAGCTGCAACAAAAACAAAAATTGACAAGTGCAGCCGAATTAAACTAAAGAGCTTCTGCAGAGAGAAAAAAAAAAAAAAACTATTAACAGAGTAAACAGCAAACTACAGAATGGGAGAAAACATTTGCAAACCATGCATCTGACAAAAGTCTCATATCCAGAATCTATAAGGAATTTAAGTCAACAAGCAAAAACTAAAACCTTTATTCAAAAATTTGGAAAACGTGGACACTTCTCAAAAGCAGACATACAGGGAGACACCCAACTTATTTTTAAATATGCCCAATATCACTAATAACTAGAGAAATGCAAATCAAAACCACAATAAGATCCCCTCTCACACCAGTCAGAATAGATATTATTAAGTCAAAAAATAACAGACCCTGGTGAGGCTTTGGAGAAAAGGGAATGCTTATACACTGCTAGCGGAAATATAAATTAGTTCAGCTATAGTGGAAAGTAGTCTGAAGATTTCTCAAAACACTTAAAATAGAAGCACTATTTGACACAGCAATCCCATTACTTAGTATATATCTAAAGGAATATCAATTATTCCACCATAAAGATACATGCATGTGTATGTTCATTGCAGCATTATTCACAATAGTAAAGACATGGAATCAACCTAGATGCCCATCAACAGGGGGCTAAATAAAGAAAATTTGGCATATATGCGCCATGGAATACTATGCAGCCATGAAAAATAAAAAATCATGTCCTTTGCAGCAGCATGGATGCAGCTGGAGGCCATTATTCTAACCAAATTAACAGAGAAACAGAAAGCCAAATACCATATATTCTTACTTAAAAGTGGAAGCTATTGGGAGGCTGAGGCAGGCAGATCACGAGGTCAGGGGATTGAGACCATCCTGGCTAACATGGTGAAACCCTGTCTCTACTAAAAATACAAAAAATTAGCTGTGCGTGGTGGCACACACCCGTAGTCCCAGCTACTCAGGAGGCTGAGGCAGGAGAATCGCTTGGACCTAGGAGGCGGAGGTTGCAGTGAGCCGAGATCATGCTGCTGCCCTCCAGCCTGGGCAACAGAGCAAGATTCTGTCTAAAAAAAAAAAAAAAAAAAAAAAAAGTGGAAGTTAAACACTGAATACACATGGACACAAAGAAGGGAACAACAGACACTAAGGCCTACCTGGGGGTGGAGGTTGGGAGGAGGGTGAGGATTGAAAATCTACCTATTGAGTAATATGCTGAATATCTGGGAAAATTATCTGTATACTAAACCCCCAGGACACACAATTTATCCATGTAACAAACCTGCGCATGAACCACTTGAATTAGTTACATAAACAAGAATGAGGGCATAAAAAAAAAAAAGACTTTACTTAGCACCTTTGTCAAAATCACTGAGCATGGATAAATATATATGGTCTTACCCATATACAGACCATTCATATGATGGTCTTATCCTTGACTCTCCATTATGTTCTGTTGAACTATATGTCTCTCCTTATTCCAGTATCACAGTGTCTTCATTATTGTAGCTTTGTCTTAAAACAAGGTGGTCTAAATTCTCTGGCTTTGTTCTACTTTTCAAAAAATATTTTGAATATTAGTCTTTTGGAACATTTATGCAAACCTAAAATTATTAAGGCATAAATTATTAATGAAGAAATAAATAAGCAAATGCTTATAAATACATCAGCTAACATGAAAATGATCAAAAGTAGTCAAATAAAAGCTATATAAAAGTTATATTATATATGTATATATAATTTTTCAGAAAAGACTGACACCATATATGAAAGTTTACAAATTTAAAAAAACATCAATTCAGGGAAATATGCCAATAAGAAATTGAACAGAAGGTAAATTTGTTTTGGGTAAGTTGGATCTTGGTCAATTGATTCTTGATTAAAGGCAGGCTCTTAAGCTTTCAATATTTTGTTGCTATGTGGTGGGTTAGGGTGAAAGGTTAGGGGAATCTCTTTAAGCTGTAGACTCAGAGTCTTTTGACAGGAGCTGCGCACTTTACTCTGTCTTTTATCTTTCAACTCTCTTGATCTTACTTGTCTTGTTGTATGAGATAATTATACAAAGGATCCATAACGATGAAAAAAATCTGTTGTCAATGCGAATTAAATGTATCCACCATTCAGATGTGATTAAAACCACCTCAGGGCCGGCCGCAGTGGCTCACGCCTTGTAATCCCACCACTTTGGGAGGCCGAGGTGGGCGGATCACGAGGTCAGGAGGTGGAGACCATCCTGGCTAACACGGTGAAACCCCGTCTCTACTAAAAGTACAAAAAATTAGCCGGCTGTGGTGGCGGGTGCCTGTAGTCCCAGCTACTGGGGAGGCTGAGGTAGGAGAATGGCGTGAACCTGGGAGGCGGAGCTTGCAGTGAGCCGAGATCGTGCCACCGCACTCCAGCCTGCAGCCTGGGCGACAGAGCGAGACTCCGTCTCAAAAAAAAAAAAAAAAGAAAAAAGAAAAGAAAAAAGAAAAAATACCTTCTCATAAATGGACCTTAGACAATACTCTTGTCCTTCTTGTAAAAAAAAACAACAACAGTGTATTATGGAAATGTTTCCTTACAAGCCCTAGGACTTTTGCAATAAGGATGTTCTGTACCGACATGGCTTTACTTCTTGGCCCCATTCAAAAAAGCAAATTAACTACAGGTATTAATTAACCTCTGGTGAAACTGACAGCCATAGAAAAAGGAAAGGGTTAGCCATCTGCTTTCCTACAATTAGGTTAATTTGTCACCAAACTTAGAGACCTTCGAGTTTGGAAATATTCCAACGGAAGCTGTTTTATTTCCTTTCTGTTAAGCTTCACTGAGCAAGAGGAACCTCAGGCCCCCAGAATTAAATAAAAGCCCCTGTGTTCCACCAGCCATGATCACTCACCTCTCTATTGGGCACTCAACCATGAAACTCCATTCCCTTATTTCTGTTCTCCTCCTCTTTGTGACTTTAATACCAAAAGGTAAGATGGTGAATGATTGTAGAAGTCTATTGGGACGCCTAGACCGGAGGAGGTCTACTGAGATAATTATACTGTGGCCATCCTAACTCAGACCCCAATTCACAGCCTTAGGAATTCAGAAATCCAACATGTTTCTCTTCTTTGGTACTAATGAGGCCACAATTGAGAAGCAGGACAAGGAGTTATTTCAACAGAAAATGGGGGTTCAAGAGCTCAATAATTAGAAAATGGGGCCGAAATAGATTTAGGGGTATAGAAGCTTTGATATGTGATTTAAAGGTTAGTAAATAAAGCAAACAGCTATCTTCAAGGCTTCACTCTCCAAAAAGGAGAGTGAAGATGATAGCTCTTGGTTCCAACTCGGTAGTGGATGGAAGTGATGTAGAGTCTATTGGTGAGGAATATTTGTGAAGGGTAGCAGTTAGGCAAATAAGACAGAGTTCAACAAGAAAATTTTGCATCTAATTATAAAAGACCAATAGAAATTTGGGAGCAAGGGAATTTGGAAAAGAATAAACAGTGGCATGAAGCTTTAATGGCAAAATTTTAAGCATAAGACAAATAGTACAGAAAACACTTCAAGACTCGTAGTTGCATCCTTAGGGTCCATGATTCAGAAGTTTCAATATCGAAATGTAGAATCAAACTGAAAAGGGAATAAAGAATCAAACATCTTCAGGGTGTTTCATCCAGATCCTGATAAGATACGGTAAAATTATTATCTCGACTGTTAATAGTGGGATGTTCATATCCCCCAAAATAAAGTGTGTGGTCAATGAGCAAAGATCTCTTCCTCCCTTTATCTCTGAGATTATTTTTTAAATAATCTCAACTTATATTGTAGATTCAGGGGGTACATGTGCAGGTTTGTTATGTTGGTATATTTTGTGATGTGAGGTTTGGGGCATGATGGTAATCCCATCACTCAGGTAGTCAGCATAGTACCAAATAGTTTTTCAATCCTTGTTTTCCTCCCTCCCCACTGTAGTAGTCTCCCATGTCCCATCTTTATGTCCATGAGTATCCAATTTTTAGCTCCCACTTATACGTGAGAACATGTGGTATTTGATTTTCTATTTCTACATTAATTTGCAGTCCTCCAGATCATCCATGTTGCTACAAAGGATATGATTTTGTTCTTTTTTATGGCTTCATAGAATTCCATGGTCTATATGTACCACATTTTCTTTATCCAGTCCACCATTGATGAGCACCTGGGTTGATTCTTTGTCTTTACTATTGTGAGTAGTTCTGTGATGAACATAGGAGTGCAGGTATGTTTTGGGTAGAATTATTTGTTTTCTTTTGGACGATATACCCAGTAATGGAATTGCTGGGTGGAATGGTAGCTCTGTTTTAAGTTCTTTGAGAAATCTTCAGACTGCTTTCCACAGTGGCTGAACTAATTTACGTTCCCACCAACAGTGTATAAGCACTCCTTTTCTCCACAGCCTCATCTGCATTTCTGTTATTTTTTGACTTTTTAATAATAGCCATTCTCACTGGTATAAGATAGTTCTCATTGTGGTTTTGATTTGTATTTCTCTAGTGATTAGTGATGTTGAGCTATTTTTCATGTTTGCTGGCTGCTTCTATGTCTTCTTCTGAGAAGAGTCTGTTCATGTTTTTCATGTCTTTTCCCCACTTTATTTGTTTTCTGCTTGTTGATTTAAATTCCCTGTAGATTCCAGTTATTAAATTTTTGTCAGATGCATAGTTAGCAAATATTTTCTCCCATTCTGTTGTTTTCTGTTTACCCTGTTAATAGTTTCTTTTTCTCTGCAGAAGCTCTTTAGTTTAATTCGGCTCTACTTGTCAACTTTTGTTTTTGTTGCAATTGCTTTTGAGTACTTAGTCATAAATTATTCCCCAAGGCCAATATCTAGAATGGTGTTTCTTAGGTTTTCTTCTAGGAGTCTTATAGTTTGAGGTCTTACATTTAAATATTTAATCCATCATGAGTTAATTTTTTGTATATGGTGAAAGATAGGCATCCAGTTTTATTCTTCTGCGTGTGGCTGGCCAGCTATCCCAGCACTATTTATTGAACAGGGAGTCCTTTTCCTATTGTTTATTTTTGTCAACTGTGTCAAAGAGCAGATGGTTATAAATGTGCAGCTTTATTTCTGGGTTCTCTGTTCTGCTCCAGTGGTTCATGTGTCTGCTTTTGTATCAGTCCCATGCCATTTTAGTTACTGTAGCCTTATAGTATAATTTGGAGTCAAGTAGGATGATGCCTCCAGTGTTGTTCTTTTTGCTTAGGATTATTTTGGTTGTCTGAGTTCTTTTATGGTTTCATATGAATTTTAGAATAGTTTTTTCTATTCTGTGAAAAAAGTCATTGGTAGTTTGATAGGAATAGCACTGAATCTATAAATTGCTTTGGGCAGTATGGCCATTTTCACAATATTGGTTCTTCCAATCCACAGCAGGGAATATTTTTCTATTTGTGTCATCCGTGATTTCTTTCAGTAGTGATTTGTAGTGTCCCTTGTAGAGATCTTTCACCTCCTTGGTTAAATGTATTCATGGGTATTTAATTTTTTATGTGGCTGTTGTAAACGGGATTGCATTCTTGACTTGGTTCTTGGGTTGAACATTGTTGGTGTATAGAAAGGCTACTGATCTTGTACATTGATGCTGCATCCTGAAACTTTACTAAAGTTGTCTATCAGGTCCAGGAGGCTTTCAAAGAATCTTTAGGGTTTCTTAAGTGTAGAATAATATCATCTATAAAATGAGGTAATTGGATTTCTTCTTTTCCTATTCGAATGCCTTTTATTTCAAAAGGCTGATTGCTCTGGCTCGTATTTCCAGTACTATGTTGATTAGGATGGTGAGAGAGGGCACTCTTGTTTTGTTCCAGTTCTGAGATTCTTTTAAGTGCAATCAAAGCTACTCAATTGTTTGATCTTTACCTAATCTGTGGACATGTTGAGATCCACCTCACATATGATTGCCTCCTTCTGAAGGAGCTTATGCAATTCTCATTTGGTTCTCAGCTTTGGTCAGAAGATACCATTGAGGTCAGATACACTTGTAGTGACATGTGATATGAAATTATATGATTGTAATAATTTCAAATTAAAATAAAATTTAGTGGCAGTTGTTTTTATTTTAGAGAATAAAACCCATGTACAGATAAAGAACGTGATTTTACTCAGATCACATAGGTACTAGCAACATTGCAGCTAAAAGTAAATCTCTTTAATCTGGGTCAATGTTGTTTTTAATCAATCCATAGGTGTAGATATGCATACAAAAATGATAACTCTGATTTCTGCCAGACTTTTTTCTCAAAATCTTCTAATTATATATTGAGGAAACTAAGGAGGTTTTCTACTCTATGTGACAACATGGATGAACCTGGAGGACATTATGCTAAATGAAATAAGCCAGTCACAGAAGACAAATACTGCCTGATTGCACTTCTATGAGGTACCTAGAATAGTCAAACTCATGGAAACAGGTAGCAGAATGGTGGTTTCCAGGGACTGGGGAGGGAGGAGGAAATAGGGAGTTGCTATTTAATGAGTAAAAGTTTTCAGTTTTATTAGATGAATAAGCTCTAAATATCAACTGTACAATATTATATCTATAGCACTTACAAATTTCTTAAGAAGGTAGATCTCACTTTAAGTGTTATTACCACAATAAAATAAATGATGCAGAACAAGAGGTTATTTGAGGTTGAAAGCTGAGTTAATCTCCCCACAAATACGACAATAATCCTTCAGAGGCAGAGGCCTGCATTTCAAGCTGTGACATCTTCATGGAGGAATAGAAATATCAGCCCTTCTTTCTTCCTTCCAAATCAGTTATACCAGGAAGAAGGATTAAACAAAGGTCCTATAATTCTGCACAGGAGGGAATCACTTTTGAATAGCCAGGTTTCTTGTGAGCAGAGGATATTAAAACCATACATAAAGGTCAAAATGCCTTACTTGTGCATATTGAGATGTTCTTGGACACATTATGAAGTGGGACCCAGAACACTCAGGTCGAAAAATAGGAATTTCATTATCAGTTTTGTATGGTCTCCTAGTACTGAATAGTTAATTGCTGAGCTGTCTATACAATTTAATAATACTGCACTCCAAAAATTCTGATCTTAATCTCTGCTGTGACTGTTGGGCATGTAGAATTTATCAGGTGTCTAGAAGCATTCTGATAATCTTAGAAATTTGATAACTCCTATATAACTTTTATGTCATAAAATTTATTTTAAGAAAAATTGAGTGGCTAGATCATGAAGAGTTTTGTTAAAGACATTTTTACACCAAAAAATCCAATTAAGTAAAAAAAGTTATTGTTTTCATGAAAAAATTTCTCCAAAGAAACTACATAATCTGTAATATTAGTTTATCAGCTTAATGTCTGATGAATATTAAGTTATAGCTACTTGAATATATGTTTTTATATATCCTTATATTTAATCCAAAAAGAATCCATGGTATCCTATAAAAAATTGGAATAGTTCATATAGATTTATATGTACACATAAACATACATATATATGCTGGGAATATGAGTCTAAAGAGGTTAGAATGGCATAAATCTTGGATTGCTGCATTAGTTGTCTGAGAATTAAGAAAATTATAGCATTCTTCTTACACTGACTGTGGAGAATAACATAATATCTAAATACACGACATTGGATAGGAGCAGAAGACAGCTTGAACTCACATTATGTAGAGAAATGGAAACTGCACTTCTATTTTTTGATTGATAAAGTTCCAGGCAGAGCCTGTTCCATTTAAATCCTCTACATCATCCAAAAAAAAACTTAAAAGTTACTGACTCAATGAGTTCTAATGCTAAGAAAGTTATATCCTTTTAGAAAGTAGATGAATGCGCTATTAAGGGTCTTTTCCAGTGTGATTCTAAGTCCTTCTCACTGCATCCACAGAAATTAATGTTGTGATATAATATGAAGTGAACATCTAAATTGTTTCTTTTTCCAAAGGCACTTATTAAATATGCATCCTTTCCTCAACTGCTGTGTGATATAACCATTATAACATATTAACGTCAAATAAATTCTAAAGTGTATTAGAGAGTGCCTCTCTTCTTTTGCTCTACATGTATATACTTCTGTCAATAAGTCTGAAAATAAATGTGAATATCTGGGAAGAAATTTCCTTCCTCATGAATGAGGAATATGAATCTGAATATGAATTAAGTAATTTAATCTTATCTTTTTGACTTAAACTAGTGCCCTTGGCATGAGGATATGTCACAGTCATCGGTAAAAAGGGAGATTATAACTCTTTGGCTTCATGCTCAAAGCATACCTCCTTAAATTAAGCTTCCCATGTAGCAAGAAGCACATCACTGGTAGGATGAATTGTTCCACTCCTTTTGAGTGAAGCAAGGGACATCTCCCAAATAGAGGAATTGGCACTGTCTTAGGCTACATGCTGTGTCAGTAGGCTGAACTTTACCGTAGAGTGGGTTATGCATCCTACTGAGAGGAAGTTCACTCTTTTGGCTTCAGCTGAAGATTCACATTCCACCTCATTTTGCATGGGATGCCTCTAAGTTCACACGCATAGGCCTCCTTGATGCCATACTCTGCCTCTGACTATATCTTTCCCAGTACTAATAACCCCTGATTTTAGCTTCATTTAAAAAGTCTGACAGTGTTGCCAGATGTTAAATGTATGGATGAAGTTATCAGGGAAAAGACCAACAGTTAGCAACAGGTCTGCTATGCTTCTTAGCATGAAGCCTGTGTTCTGTGTAGACAATGCAGTTGAACCAGCGCCTTCCACAACTGGCCGGGGAGACTTCAGGTCTCTCTCTGAAAGTCAGCCACTTTCTCTTCCACAATAGTCTTGGAAAAAAGAGAGAATATTACAAGATATTACCCAACTCCCCCATCGTGATATTCTCTTGTGCACAGAAACCCTGAGTTTATGAACTGCTAGTCTGACAGTAGAGTATAATACCAGACTGCACTAGGTTGAAGCTTCTAACAAGAGTGGAAGACAATCTTGCATAGGTTATGAGCACGCAGTTCCAAAAGGCGGCATTGGTTTTTCTGGCTATGGATCTATTTCTACAGAGTAGAGAAACAACAATGATAGCCTAGTTTAAATACAAAACAATAACAAGCAACAACAAAAAGACTGAGAGCTGAAATGGCCACCAAACTGTTACTCATCTACAGAAGCAAAGAAGCCAGAGGTAGTATATTAGAGGCCAGTAAAAACAAAATAAGATCCAGGTGTGTTAACAGGCTGGTTCAGGAACTAATGTCTGTTAATGAACATCAGCAAAAGTGTTTTTCTTATATAACATCTGCAGTGATATACAGTAGGAAAAATAAACTATGGTTGTGCTGAGAAGGCAAGAGAAAGGATAGTAAGCATAGAGAAAACTACTGAATTAGAGCACACCCTTAGCCATATGCTTCTCAACAACCAGATGAATTAAGAGAACATGTGGATACACTTAAGGGAAAATACCTTTTAGCTCTGTGAGTAATTCTCTCCAGGTGTCTGTCTGTCTGTCTATCTATCTATCTATCTATCTATCCATCCCTCCATCTATCTATGAGGTATTGAGCAACATAGGAAAGGTATTTCTTACATAGTCCTGAAATGAGGAAATTAGTTTAGATAAAATCTAAAGGATTGATAGGCTTTCTATGAAAGGAGATGAAGATATGAACATGAAACATTTGATAGGGACGATGTATGCACAGATGGGAATTTGGAGGGACACATACTTCCTTTGAAATTGTTTCTTAGTGGTGGCATTGTTGGTGTTTGGTGCAAGACAATTCCTTAGGTGAAAAATTTAGCAATGCTGTGCTATCTGCTAAATACAAAAGTCACCTTCCCTAGGCATGGTGGTAAGAACAAATGGTCCCACACATTCCAAAATGTACTGCGCTAGGGGAGGACAATCCCTTTAAAGGATTTTAGAAATTGGCCTATTTCCTCCAGGGTGTATATAATCTACAATCTTAGCTCCCTTCCCATAAAAAGGCACTATTTCTGTCTACGGGTCTCATCCTTTCATATAGACAATGTTTTCTTTCCTATCCCAAAGCCATTCTTCTGGGGGTTTATTCTTTTATGTATATTTTCAATAGTGAATTAATGATGTTCTTAAATCTCTTCCTGTGTAGGAAAGACTGGCGTTATTCCAGGACAAAAACAGTGTATGGCTTTGAAAGGGGTGTGCAGAGACAAACTATGCCGCACACTAGATGATACCATTGGTATATGTAATGAAGGAAAAAAATGTTGTAGAAGGTGGTGGATACTTGAGCCCTATCCAACTCCGGTTCCCAAAGGAAAATCTCCTTAGGTGGGAGCAAACGTTAAGCCCTTTGAACTCCAGAATGGATGGATAAATTTTGCAGACTCCTGTTTAACCCAATTTCTTATTCTTCCTTGACTGGAAATAAACGTTGTCCTAATCCCACGTTTACTGACTGCCTCCTGGAGCATTTCTTCTTGATGCACATGCAAGCCTCTTAAGAACTATAAGAATAAAATAAATAACAGAAGAATCTCATACCCTATAGGTACTTATAAAAAATATGTTTCTAAGAAAAAAAGATAAAAATGTTAAATATGTGAAACAATAAGAATATGAAGTATCAGTAGGCAGTGTTTGATTATTTGAAGTGCAATGTCCGTCTTCTTCCTCATCCAGTTCTGAACAAATATCATTTTCATTACTAATAGAGACCTACTTAGATAATATGGGTTAAAGCCTGCTAATCATGTGACCTTGCTAACATTGCACCTGAGAATTAGGCGCATGACCATTCCAGTCATTCCAGCACTTGAAGCAGGTCTCCCCTCTACTGCCCCCTGCCCCTAGAAAAGTGGAAAAGAAGACCCGCTTTCTACAAGTAGGCTCACTAGGAGGAGCTGTAGAGCTGAAGAGTTGCTAACTCAGCATGCCTGGTTAGTTCTTTCCAAACTCTCCATCAGATAACTCCATTTCCTGGGGCCAAGAAAATAAAAGGACAGGGAGGATACCAGGAGTATGACATGGCATGAGTGTCACAAAGATGGAAAACATCTAGAATGAGGCTAAATTACCCCACAAACAACATTCAAGTGTTTGTATTTTTTTAACCACAAAGCTTATGGTCAATGAATCAGGGGAGGATGGGTTATCTCCCTATGCAGAGGAGATGTCAGGAGTCTATTAAAATAACTCTAATCTCATCTTCATGGATCTGTTTCTTCAATACTAGTCATTACTTTTTCTATATCTTCTCAGAATCACTCATGAACGGCATATTACTCTGAGATCAGATTCTAAGCTAATCTCAGAATAATACACTAATACAATTTCTACCATATACATTTTACACAAGCTGAAAATTAACATCTTCTCTTCTTTCTTGTCTTAAATTATGTGTCACTACATTATCCAGCGTAGCACATTAGAGATTCTTTGATAATTAAATGACATTAAGAGACTTTAAAAGTCATAAATACCCTCCTATATTAAATTGCTAAAAAAGAAAAATTTCCCACATTTGAATATAAACAAGTGTTCTTATAAAATTTCTAGGCATAAATTGAAGTTCAAAGATTGAGTCTCTTCAATCTCTATGTTAATGCCCAAAGACATTAGAATCCAAATGAATTACTGCCTGAAACGAAATTATCTTCCCCTTGTTAAGTCCAAATTTTTCTATTAAATGTAAGCAAAAAAAAAAAAAAAAGAAACATCACTCATTTCTTATTCTCCGTCTTAGTGAATTAGTGAAAGTTTCTTTAGAGACTTGACATTGAATTAATATAACATCTCAACTCACTGAAGCAAAAAGAACATTTTTTTTTTTTCTTTTTTGAGACGGAGTCTCACTGTCACCCAGGCTGGAGTGCAGTGGCGCGATCTCAGCTCACTGCAAGCTCCACCTCCCAGGTTCCCGCCATTCTCCTGCATCAGCCTCCCAAGTAGCTGGGACTTCAGGCGCCCGCCACCACGCCTGGCTAATTTTTTGTATTTTTAGTAGAGACGGGTATTCACCTTGTTAGCCAGGATTGTCTCGATCTCCTGACCTCGTGATCCGCCCGCCTCAGCCTCCCAAAGTGCTGGGATTACAGGCGTGAGCCACCGCGCCTGGACAGAACGTTTTTTATCTCTGAGCGAGAAGAAAAAACAGGTAAGGGAAATGAAAAAGATAAGGAACCAAAAGAATCAGTCCAGAAAATCTAATTTCTTTTTTTTTTTAAGTGAGAGAAAGTTTATTAAGAAAGTCAAGGAATAAAAGAATGGCTATTCCATAGGCAGAGGGGCCTCTAATTTCTAATTCTGATTGCTTTTCTTAATTTTCTTTCTGATGATACTCTCGATTTTACCATACAATATTGGCCATTTAATAAAGAAGTTCAGGGACAGACAATAAAATATAAAGTAGAGCAATGTGTCTGATCTCCAGCACTGTCAACATTTTGAGAAGAACAATTTTTTTTTTGCTGTGGGGAGCTTTGCTGTATATTGTAGGATGTTTAGCAGCCTCTCTTGCCTCTAAAACCTTTCTCCCACCTGTGACCAAAAAATAAATAAACAAACAAACAAACAAAAATCTCTACACATTACTAAAAGTCCTCTGAGGGCAACATTGTCCCTAGTTGAAAACCACTATAGTAAAGAAATTATCAGTTAAAGTTGAAAGTAAATAAAGTTAGAAAATTCACTCAAGTAGAGACCTTTGCCTGTAAACTTTCAAAACGTAAGACAGCTTCACATATAAAATAATAGATCAGAAAAGTCTTTTGACAATCCAAAGATGAATTATGTCTCTTTATCTGAAAGATATAGATCTAGAGATAACCCCTTTGGTTTTTTTACTGCTGTGCTAGTTGTTACAAATACCTGACCATATCTTAACCATTGAGATTTTAGGGCAATATTGCTCTGATATCTCATCCAGAGGTGCAGAAATCCACGTTTTAGGGACATTTAAAATATTTCTGGGAAAAGGCTGTCTGTGCCTTTTGATAATAAGACTGGGTGAATTACATGCAATCTGTTGGAGTACTTGACTATATCTTCTGGAGAAGGCCATGTTTACTGTATACAATGATATGATTCTGTGCATGGAACATATTATATTGATACTAATTTATGAGGGCATAGTTGATAAACCCCAAAGGAGTTAATTTTATTGTTATATAAAGGCAAAGGCAGGCCGGACACAGTGGCTCACACCTGTAATCCCAACACTTTGGGAGGCCGAGGTCAGGAGTTCAAGACCAGCCTGGCCAACATGGCAAAACCCCGTCTCTACTAAAAATACAAAAATTAGCCAGGCATGGTGGTGGTTGCCTGTAATCCCAGCTACCCAGGAAGCTGAGGCAGGAGAATCGCTTGAACCCAGGAGGCAGAGGTTGCCGTGAGCCGAGATTGCGGCACTGCACTCTAGCCTGGGTGACAGAGCGAGACTCCATCTCAAAAAAAAAAAAAAAAAAAAAGACAAAGGCAATACTATATATCATGAAAGCTTGAGGTACTCTCAGACCTTTGACAGTTGTACATTTAGAAGTTTGTTTTGTTCTTTCTATCTTTCTGGAAATTTTGATATAATCGAGACAATAGAGATTCTGAATAAATGGCAAATCACCAAATACTTGAAAATAGTCCAAGTAAAATGGATTTTACTATCACTAGAAAAATATTGCAATTTCCATATTCAAAATACAAAATAAAATATTTTTGCTGCTGTAAGAACCATAGCTCATATAACCTTGAAAGGATTTTATATTAGATGTAAAGTAGTATGACACCCAATGATAGACTGTGATGGGTTAAAAAGCAATACTATGAACATTAAAGCAACTCTTAAATAACACAACAGTTTAATAAGAAAAAAATTTGAATAATCACAATGACGCAACTACTTGAAAAAAAGAAGAAAAAGAAATCAAAAAACAAATGAAACAGAATATCTGTAAGATGGCTAAGTAGAAGGTCCCCAGCCTTCATCCACCCACAGAACACTGATTTGGCAACCATCCATGGATAAAATGTCTTTGTGGGAACATCAGGACCCAGTCAGGAGCTCATGACAACCCACTAGAGCCCAAGACCAAGGAAAACTGCTTTGAGAAGGCAGGCCCATGTCCCTGGGAGTAGGCTCACCAATCAGAGACCTGGCCATGAACACAGAAACACCGCCATCTGCCTGTGGACCCTGCTGCAGCCCTGCTTACATGTGGTTCCAGATGTAGCCTCAAAAGTCATTCCCAAAAGTCATTCAGGAGCAGGTTGTTTAATTTCCATGTAATTGTATGGTTTTTAGTGATTTTCCTAATATTTATTTCTATTTTTTACTGGGATGTGGTCAGAGAGTGTGGTTGGTATAATTTCGAGTTTTTTTAATTTGCTGAATATTGTTTTATGGCCAATCACATGGTTGATTTTAGAGTGTGTACCATGTGCAGATGAGAAGAATGTCTATTCTGTTTTTGGGTGGACTGTTCTGTAGATGTCTTTTAGGTCCATTTGGTCAAGTGTTGAGTTAGGGCCTAAATATCTTTGTTAGTTTTCTCTCTCAATGATCTGTCGAATGCTGTCAGTGAGGTGTTGAAGTCTCCCACTACTACTGTGTGGTTATCTAAGTCTTTTTGTAGGTCCCTAATAACTTGTTTTATGAATTTGCGCACACTTGTCTTGGGTGCATATATATTTAAGATAGCTAAGTCTTCTTGTTGAATTGAACCCTTTACCATTATGTAATGCCCTTCTTTGTCTATTTCTATCTTTGTTGGCTTAAAGTCTGTTTTGTCTGAAATTAGAATGGCAACCCCTGCTTTTTTGTTTCCCATTTGCTTGGCAGATCTTTCTTTGAGCCTTTACTTTGAGCCTATGAGTGATGGGCTCACATGCAATGACACTGAAGACAGCATACAGTTGGGGCTTGCTTCTTTATCCAACTTGTCACTTTGTGCCTTTTAAGTAGGGCATTTAGTCCATTTATGTTCAAGGTTAATAGTGCTATGTGTGGAGTTTTTCCTGTTCTTGTGTTGTTAGCTGGTTATTATGCAGACTTCATTGTGTGTTGCTCTATTGTGTCAATATCTATGTAATTAATTGTGTTTTGTGGTGGCCGGTACTCTTTCATTTCCATATTTAGCACTCCCTTAAGGACCTCTGCCCTTAAGGCATGTCTGATGGTAACAAATTTCCTTAGCATTTGCTTGTCTGAAAAGGATTTTGTTTCTCCTTTGCTTATAAAGTTTAGGTTAGATGGATATAAAATTCTTGGTTGGGATTTCTTGTCTTTAAGAATGCTGAATGTAGGCCCACAATCTCTTCTGGCTTATAGAGTTTCAGCTTAACAGTCCACTGTTAGCCTAACGGGATTCCCTTTGTGGGTTACCTGCTCCTTTTCTCTAGCTGCCTTTCATACGTTTTCTTTCATGTCGACCTTGGAGAATCTGATGACATATGTCTAGGGGATGGTTGTCTTGTGTAGTATCTTGCAGGGTTCTCTGCAGTTCCTAAATTTGAATCAACCTCTCTAGTGAGGTTGGGGAAATTTTTATGGAAGATGTCCTCAAATATGTTTCCCAAGTTGTTTGCTTTCTCCTCTGCTCTTTCAGGGATGCCAGTGAGTCATATAGCTGGTCGCTTTACATAATTCCATATTTCTCAGTGGTTTGTTTATTTTCCTGAATTCTTTTTTCTTTATTTTTGTCTAACTGAACAAGTCTTCAATCTCTGAGATTCTTCCCTCAGCATGGCCTATTTTTTTTTATTATTATTAGACTTTAAGTTCTAGGGTACATGTGCACAAAGTGCAGGTTTGTTACATATGTATACATGTGCCATGCTGGTGTGCTGCACCCATTAACTCGTAATTTATACTAGGTATATCTCCTAATGCTATCCCTCCCCCCTCCCGCTACCCAATGACAGGCCTCAGTGTGTGATGTTCCCCTTCCTGTGTCCAAGAGTTCTCATTGTTCAATTCCCACCTATGAGTGAGAACATGCAGTGTTTGGTTTCCTGTCCTTGGGATAGTTTGCTGAGAATGATGGTTTCCAGCTTCATCCATATCCCTACAAAGGACATGGAATCATCCTTTTCTTATGGCTGCATAATATTCCATGGTGTATGTGTGCCACATTTTCTTAATCCAGTCTATCACTGATGGACATTTGGGTTGGTTCCAAGTCTTGCTATTGTGAATAGTGCTGATATAAACATACGTGTGCATCAGCATGGCCTATTTTGCTGTTAATACTTGTGATTGTATTATTAAATTCTCATAGCGAGTTTTTCATATTGATCAGATCAGTTTTGTTCTTTCTTAAAAGGGCTATTTTGTCTTTCAACTCATATAATTTTATTAGATTCTTAGATTCCTTGAATTTGGTTTCAACTTTCTCCTGAATCTCGATGATCTTCATTCTTATCCTGATTCTAAATTATATGTCTGTCATTTCAGCCCAGTTAAGAACCATTGGTGGGGAACTACTGGAGTCCCTTGAAGGTGAGAAGACACTCTGGCTTTTTGAGTTGCCAGAGTTCTTGTGCTGCTTCTTTTTAATCTGTGTAGACTGATGTTTCTTTAATCTTTGGTGTCGCTGTCTGTATTAATCTGTTCTCAAGCTGGTAATAAAGACATACCAGAGACTGTGTAGTTTATAAGGAAAAAGGTTTAATTTGCTCACAATTCCACATTGTTAGGCTGGGGAGGCCTAACTCTCATGGCAAATGAGGAGCAAAATTACGTCTTACATGGTGTCAGGCAAGAAAGCTTCTGCAGGGGAATTCCCATTTATAAAATCATCAGATCTCATGAGAGCTCACTCATGGGGTAACCACCCCCATGATTAAGTTATCTCCATCTGGTCCTGCCCTTGACACATGGGGATTTATTCAAGGTGACATTTGGGTGGGGACACAGAGCCAAACCATATCACTGTCCTTTGGATGCGGTGTTTGCTCTTATATTCTTTGACACATTTGACGGTTTGATTGTGGAATAAGGTGGGTTCCATTGACTGGCTTCATTTCCGGGAAACTTCTGGGGGCCAAGGCTCAGCTCATTACTCCTGGACTGTGTGCCCTAATCCTGGGAAGCTGGTACCAGTCTCCTGGCTTTGTTCTCTTGTCCCTTGAGGTGAGAAACCTGCTGCACTTGACATTGGACATTTTAAGTTCTAACTTAAAGTTCTAACTTAAGTTCTAACCACAAAAGCACAGACAATGCAAGCAAAAGTAGACAAATTCGATTATAATCGAAATAAAAAGCTTATGCACACCAAAGAAAACAATTAAAGAGACAATCTACAGATTGGGAGAAAATATTTTCAAGCCATACATCTGATAAGGGGTTAACAGAGAAAATTTATAAGGAACACAAACAACTCTACAGAAAGAAAACAAATAGACCAATTAAAAAATGGGCACGGGAGGTGAATAGACATTTCTCAAAAGAAGACATATAAATGACCAATAAACTTATGAAAAAGTGTTCAACATCACTAATCATTAGGGAAATGGAAATTAAAACCGGAGTGAGATATCACCTCACACCTGCTAGAATGCCTACTACCGAAAAGAGGAAATGTAACAGGTGTTGGAGAGGATGTGTAGAAAAGGGAACACTTGCACACTGTTGTAAGAATGTAAATTAGTGTAGCCATTATGGAAAACTTATAAGTTTCTCAACAAAAATAAAAATAAAATTACATCTGACCTAGCAATCTCACGGCTGGGTATTTACTGAAAAGACTTGAAATTTGTATATTGAAGAGATGACTGCATTTCCATGTTCATTGCAGCACTTTTTGCAATAGTCAAGTTTTGGAATCAATCTAAGTGTCTATCAACAGATAAATGGATAAAGAAAATATAGCATATATACACAGTAGAATACTATTCTACCTTAAAGAAAAGAAACTTTTTTATTTGCAGCAACAAAGATGGAATTGGAGAATATTATGCTAAGTGAAATAAGCCTGGCACAGAAAGACAAATATTACATGTTTCACTTATTTGTGGAATCTAAAACAATCAAACTCAAATAAGCAGAGAGTAGAACAGTGGTTACCAGAGGCTGGGGATGGTAAAGGGATGAGGATATCGTGGTCAAACAGTACAAAGCCTCAATTGGACAGGAGAATAAGGTTTCTTTAAGATATACTGCACAGCATGGTGAATATAGTAAAAAATGTATTATACATTTCAAAATTGCCAAGAGAATACATTTCAACCATTCTCAAGACAAAAAAATCATGATTTTAGGTGATTGGTGTGTTAATTACCATGATCTAATTATTCCACATAGAATTCATAAATCATAACATCACTTTGTACCCAATAAATAAGACAACTATAATTTATCAATTTATTGTTAATAATTTGTTAATTAATAAGATAACAGGCAAAAGATTTGAGTACACATTTCACCAAAGAAAGTATGTGAATGGGCATAAACACATGAAAAGATTATCAGAATCGTTAGTCATTAGTGAAATGCAAATTAAAACCACAATGAGAAGCCACTTAACACACACTAGAATAACTATAATAAAAATGACCAGTGATAAAATATGTCCATGAAGATGTGGCTAAATGAGGGCCCTTTACAATGCTGATGGAAATATAAAATAGTATCACCGTTTTGGAAAATAGTTTGGCCTTTTCTTAAAACTGATAAATATGAATATATCATGCAATTTAATGACACTATTCTTAGGTTTCTATCCCATATATTAGTATATGGATAAACAAAATGTACCATATCTATATGGAGAAATAGTATTTCATAATAAAAAAGAACAAATACTAATACATCATACATCATGGATGAACTTCCACAACATTATGCTGCATGAAAAAAGCCAGTGAATGAGTTTACATATAACCCCCACACTCCCAGTCTTCAGAATAAAATGTGGCCCCAGCTGACCGCTTTTGTCTGTTACCTCAACACAGACCTTTAGCCAAAAGCACCCAGTTAAGCCTCATCCCACAGAAACTTGTGATAATCAGTTTGTTGTTTTAAGCCACTACATTTTGGAATACCTTGTTATGCAACAATAACTAATACACTACCCCTCTGAAATTTCTATATTGTGCTTATTCTCTTTCATAAAATGTGTTGAGTAACCACCTAGCTCAATCTGTAATCTCAATTATTCTTACGAAATAGGAATTATCACACTTTGGGAGGCCGAGGCGGGTGGATCATGAGATCAGGAGACCGAGACCATCCTGGCTAACAGGAGGAAACCCCATCTCTACTAAAGAATACCAAAAAAAATTAGCCGGGTGTGGTGGCGGGCGCCTGTAGTCCCAGCTACTCGGGAGGTTGAGGCAGGAGAATGGCGTGAACCTGGGAGGCGGAGCTTGCAGTGAGTCGAGATCGCGCCACTGCACTCCAGCCTGGGTGACAGAGCAAGACTCCGTCTCAAAAAAACAAAAAAAGAAATAGGAATTATCTATTCCTTCAGGATTGTACATAAAATCTTGCTAGTTCTAGCACCTTTTGGATGTAAAAGGATAGAACATTGACCACTTGTAAGTTTGTTTTGGTCAATATTATTCATTTGTATTTTCCTAAAAGTGTCCATTTCATTCACTTATTCAGGATAGACGGTTTAAAGGATTCTGTCATGATATCAAAGCTCTTCTCTATCTGTAGTTTATGTTCCTTTTCTTCCCTGTATTATTATTTTTTCTCTTTTTCTCATGATGTTTTCCTAAGACTCAACTAATATATGAAACTTCCCATAAACTACCTAGTGGTCTTACTGAATAACTCTACAATGTTTCCTGCTTTGTTTTGTTTCTTATTTATGTGTGATATTATTTTTGTTTATTGCTTCCTATTTTGTTTCAGGTTTTTCTTCTTTTTATTTTGTTATTTATTTCGATTCTTCAGTTGAGCAGTATGCTGCTTTCATATTTTCATGAATTCTAGTAAATGTCTTGAAGACCATAAATGACGGTTTTTGTACCACTTTGGCTGCATTCCACAGGATTTCATTTATAGTGCTTTCCGTTTTTTCAGATCTAATTATTTTGTATTCATTTTTATGTATGCCTTAGCCCAAGTGTTATGTAGGAATGTGTTGTGTTTTAATATCTCTGTGTATGAATCTGGGAATATATCTGATTGTTATTGATTTCTGATATTAGCAACTTGCTGCAGGGAGCATGCCCTTTTCGATATCAATTTTATTTTAGAATTCATTCAATAATCATGGAAAGCCTCTCTGAGATGGTGACACAGGAACAAAGACTGAATGAAATAGGGGGACAGAGTTTCCATAGGAATATTTCAGAAAAGAATAATCCTTGCAATGGTAATAGTAAAAACAGAGGCTATGAGGTAGAAATGAGTTTGAAATGTTTATGGAAGAGCAAGAAAACTAATATGTGTGGAACAGAATGAAAAGAGGGAACAGTAGCAGGAAAAAAAAGATCGGAGAAATATTCAGCAACCAAATCAGGTAGGACATTATGTGCTATGTAAACAGACTGGATTTATTCTATGTAGTTTTTTTTAAAAACGTAATTAGATTTTCAATAAGGAAATAATTTGACGCAATTTGCATTTTAGAAACATATCTCTGGTGTCTGAACATAAATTAGAGTATGCAAAGCTCTCATAGAAACATAGAGACAAGTTAGAGGGCTCTCTCCAGAGACACTAGTGACTTGGACAATGGTGCAATGACAGAAGAAGTGAACAAAGGTTGGATTTAAGACACATTTTAGGCCGGGCCCAGTGGCTCACACCCATAATCCCAGCACTTTGGGAGGCCAAGGCAGGCGGATCATCTGAAGACAGGAGTTTGAGAACAGCTTAACCAACATGGCGAAACTCCATCTCTACAAAAAAAAAAAAAAAAAAATACAAAAATTAGCTGAGAATTGGTAGCTAGTACCTGTAATCCCAGTTACTCAGGAGGCTGAGACACAAGAATCGCTTGAACCTGGGAAGCAGAGGTTGCAGTGAGCAGAGATCACACCATTGCACTCCAGCCTAGGTGACAGGGTGAAACTCTGTCTCAAAAATTTTTAAAAATAAAAAATAAAAGAGATATTTTAAAGACAGAACTGGGCTTGCTAATGGGTTGTAATTATGAAATGAGAGAATCAAAGGTAAGCTCAGAGTTTGTGTTCGTTTTTGTTTTTTAACCTAAACAACTAGGTACATGAGCCCATCATTGAGAGAACAAGACTAAGGGGAGTGTGAGCATTAACAGAGAAAGTGGTATGAATCAAAAATTCATTTTGGATTTCTTGAGTTGCTTATTAGACATCCAAAATAGATGTCAAGTAAATAGTTGAATTTTTTTATTCTGAAGCTTATAGGGAACATCCAGGCCAGAGCTAATACTTCATTTACACAGAGAGAGACAGCAACCTTGTGCCAATATGCTTCTCATAGCTATGAAGAGAATCTATCTATAGACTTGATCAACTCAAGTGCAGAAAGAGAAAAAAAAAATTGCCTCCTAACAACTGATGGAGTGATTTGACTCATTTCGTTTGACCTTATGTCTATCATTTATTTTTGCCTTATTTTCTATCTTTTTCTCTTATTTTGCTAGTTGAACAAAGTTATTATCCATTTTTTACCTCTACTGGAAACTAGTCTATACTAAGATTCTCCTTTCAATTAACAACGTATTGAACTAAAGGTTTCACTCGCTCCATATAAGTTAAGCACACCTGCAACTCCAGCGCCACTTGGGTCAGGAGACCTAGCCAGAAATTGATTTGGAAATAGTAGAGAAGCCCCTTGGGACAATCTCATAACATTTACATAGTGAAAGTAGAAACACAAAACAATGCCCAACAATGAAAGGGTGATTACATAAATATATTATGAAATATCCATAATATGAAATATTATGCAGAAAGTAAAAATTACTCTTTTGGAGTATTTGAAAATAGTATAGGAAAATATTTACAATAAAGTAATACTTATTAAATAAATAAAGCTATAGGTGAATCACAAGAATAAGAGAGAGAGAAATTTAAGGGAAAGTAAATAAACTAAAATAGTAATGATCGTTTAAGTGATCAAGTAATTTCTTATATCTATTATCATGATAATCTTATTTTTTCCAATTTTACATGAAATAATATTTAGGAATCAATAAAAATAAAATATACATATAGGATATAGGCATATATGTGTTTGTCTACTCTTATACAGAGAAAAACTTGTGAGTGATTTAGCAAAAGTATATTCAATGGAAAGCTGAGGGAAAATGTCAGCCACGTGTGGGGTAAGAAGTGAATGAAAGATAAAATGGAAATGAAGCATAGAGACTATGATTTTCCTGAGGGGGAAAGGGAAAAACTAGGACATTCATTAAAAAAACAAACTAAATACAGGAAAGACAATTTTGTGTTTTGTTTTTAACATGGGAGGAACTTGAGGATATTGAAAGACTTAAAATAAGGAAAACAATGGATTTAGAAAGCTGGAAGCAGCCGGGCACATAGCTCACAGCTGTAATCCCAGCACTTTGGGAGGCAGAGGCAGGCAGATCACTTGAGGCCAAGAGTTCAAGACCAGCCTGGCCGACATGGTGAAACTTCATCTCTACCAAAACTACAAAAATTAGCTGGGTGTGGTGGCACACACCTGTAACCCCAGCTACGTGGGAGGCTGAGGCAGGAGATTCACTTGAACCTGGAGGTGGAGGTTGCAGTGAGCTGAGATCACGCCTCTGCCCTCCAGCCTGGGCAACAGAGTGAGACTCTGTCTCAAATAAATAAATAAATAAGAAAAAGAAAACCGGCATCAACAAGAAGAAAAATAGATAATTAATGCATCAAAGTCCCCAAAGCTGTCAGTACTGCTGAAGGCAGGGAAGGAAATTAAACAATGAATACTTGATTATAAATTGTTTATTGAAAATCTGGTGCCTTCCTGGAGAGTTATGTGCAATAAAACGCTATAATTTCTAGGTCAAATTTAATTATCTAATGGTAAATTGCCTTCTTTCTTCTTCTACTGTGACAGCTTATATTTGATAGGTTGATAGCTATCTGATTTTCTTCTTGGTGTTCTTTTAAGGAAAGTCATTGGTCAGAGCACTTTATCTTTCTTCGCTGAAGCCCTCTGCAATCTAAGCCATCTTTCAATGCTCATCTGGTACCTACTGGTCCACCCCCAGCATGCAATGAACCTTCGTCTGACCCTTCTTTGATATCCCTGATTGCTAGCCCATGGATTGCACAATGTTCTTGGGCTTCCTGGACAGGATTCCAAGCCTGCCTCCTGGCTCCAAATCTCTTAGGTTGGTGCAAACGTAATTGGGATTTTGGCCATTGAAAGAAATGGCAAAAACCGCAATTACGTTTGCACCAACCTACATCAGGCTGACAAACAAATGTTCATAGAAAATATCAAGCAGTGAAAATTATGCCCTTAGTGTTCCATAAAGGATTTCAGTTATTTGTTCTCATAAATTGTATTGCTTTGCAGTGTAAACTGTACTTCCAAAGCTTTTCCTCGTGATCAAGAAAGAAATAATTCTCAGAGAGGTGAGAAAAATTAGTAAATTCTGGATCCTTGATCAGAGATGCTAATGATCCTAGGCCATTCTGGCTTCAGTAAATGGAACATTCAGCAATAACCAGCACAATGACCCTAAGATCCCCCTTTGAGTTTCTAGGGTGCTGGCAGAGGCTTGTGTCCAGGCACCGCTGCCCCAGCAACTCAGGAGGAAGGACCTGAATGGAGGTTTAGGTAAAAACATCCCCAGAGCTTTCATGCCCCTCACTGGCCCTTCTTAGGCTAAGACTTGGGAAGTTTGCCTCTCCCAAGACCTCCCCATCCCTGACTCAAGATTTCATTTTCAAAGTCTCTAAAGTCAGGTAGGACCTGCTGAAATAATGTAACCACGTGTTCCATTCACTAACACTCTGAAGTATTATAGAAGTAGCACCAAGAAGAAGCCATGGCAGAAAGAGAACTTCCGTCTTGGTACTGAGAAAAGTTACTTCACCTGTAGTGAGACCATCTAGAAAGGAATGAAGGTCAAGTAAGACCAGGAATGTGCATGTACTTTGCAGTTTCTGAAGTTGATATTCTGCCAGACGTGGTGGCTCACCCCTGTAATCCCAGCACTTCGGGAGGCCGAGGCGGGTGGATCACTTGAGGCCAGGAGCTCGAGACCAGCCTGGCCAACATGGCAAGACCCTATTGCTACTAAAGATATAAAACTTAGCCAGGCATGGAGACGTGTGCCTGTAATCCCAGCTACTCAGGAGGCTGAGGCAGGAGAATCACTTGAAACCGGGAGGCAGAGGTTGCAGTGAGCCAAGATCGCACCACTGCACTCCAGCATGAGCAACAGTGTGAGACCCTGCCTCTAAATAAAAAATAAATAAATAAATAAAGTTTACTCATACCCTCTTTAAGCATTCCCTACGGCACCCAAAGTATTCTGGTGTTTATGTTCATTTCCTTAGTGCCTAAGAAGTAATTTGTGCCTCTTTGCCAGAAATATGCTAGTGTTGCATTGCCATTTCTTTGTATATATTATTTTCTTTCCGAAGTGTATTATAGGTTCCCTAAGGCCCACTCTTCTTTCTTTAATTTCTCTAAAATTACACATAACTGATGTGCAAACAATTTGTGTTAACTTAGATTTCAGTATAAAAATTAGATTATCTCATTTGATCGATTGGACAGAAAGATAATCAAATAAAAGTTTTTCTGTATCTCACTAGTCTGTTTATAATTTCATATTTAATTCCATAGCTTAAGCATGCTAACACACGGTGCCAAAATAGTAATAAATAGGCATGCTGTTGTATTACGTGCTTCTTCCTATTATCAGAAAAATAAAATGAATGCTTTTCCTCTATAACTGCTTCCTTAACTTTTACAGTTCCTCCAGAATGCATAAGACAATGCTGATATTTCAAGTCTCTCTCCTGCCTTTGCCATGGCTGTGCTTTCTACTACCTTTGCAGACATTCTGTTGACCTTTGATAAATGTACTTTAAATGACTGATAGTCGTGATGATTGCATGCTTTCTCCTGATATAAAATCTCCTTGAAACACAGAAATCTTCTTGCTCCTGAAAGGTTCAATAATCACTCAACAACTCACCTCTTCAGAGGACTGAATGTACACAGAAGTCCTCTTCATCTCAGCTACTGATTCCCTCTAACCTGCTTTACCTATTCAAACATGAGGGTCTTGTCTTTTGTCTTTGGAGTCCTTTCCTTGATGTTCACAGTTCCTCCAGGTAAGACAGAAACTTTTTTATTCCAAAGTTCTAA
This sequence comes from Pan paniscus, assembly GCF_029289425.2. Classification (NCBI taxonomy): domain Eukaryota; kingdom Metazoa; phylum Chordata; class Mammalia; order Primates; family Hominidae; genus Pan; species Pan paniscus. Next base: position 23,177,806 of record NC_073256.2, read on the forward strand.
AAATATAAGTAAAAGAAAATGTAAGGTCTTTCAAGAGTCTGAAAATAAATTAGGCACGGGCAGATTTTACTGTACCATGAAGGCTGCTCAGAGGATTGAAGAGTTGATACTAAAGAAATAAATAAGGTGGTTCACTGCAGTGATTTAACCTATGATAAACTCACTTGAGGCCGGGCACAGTGGCTCATGTCTATAATCCCAGCATTTGGGGAGTTTGAGGTGGGTGAGCTCAGGAGTTCTAGACCAGCCCGGTGGGGGCAACAGGGTGAAACCCCATCTCTACAAAAAAAAAAAAAAATACAAAAACTTAGTCAGGTATAGTGGCGCATGCCTGTGGTTCTGGCTACTCAGGAAACGTAGGCAGGAGGATCGCTTGAGCCTGAGATGTCAAGGCTGCATTCAGCTTAGGTCATGCCACTGCACACCAGCCTGGGCAACAGAGTGAGACCCTGTTTCAAAAAATAATAATAATAGAAAATAAACTTACTTGAGAGTTGTGTTTGATCAAAAGATGGTGAGAGGATGCACACAGAACACAGGAAATTTAAAGAATTGGAAAAATGAAAAGCGAATGATGACTAGAAGAAGGGCTAGAGGTGACGAGGTGGATACTCCACCATAACCCTTGGTTCACAGGATAAATTCACCACTGATCCAGGCAAGGAGCTAGCTTCTGTGTTCCTTTAAAGTTGAAGAAAACTCATATGATATCATTTAATGTATATGGAAATTACTTTTTGTATGGTGAGAGTTAAGATTCCACCTTAATTTTTAACCACATAACTAGCCAATTATATATAAGCATATTTATTAAATAATCAATATGACTTTCCCAAATTAATTTTAAAATTCATCAATACCCCATAATAAAAACATATTAAACTGTGGTTTATACCCGAGATTTAGATTACTGGTTGACTTATTGATCATTTCTGAAGCACATTTTAATACTTCACGATTCAAGATTCCCTCATTTATATAATACTGCATGATTCAAGATTCCCTTATTTATATAATTATAAATAATTATGCCTTTCCTCCATGAATGTTAGTGGGTTTTTTTATATTTTTATTGATACACAATTTACCTAACATTCATTGCCTTAAAGTGTTCTATTCAGTGGTTATCAGTGTATTCTTAAAATTGTGCACCCCTCACCATTATCTAATTCCAGAATATGTTTATAAGCGCAAGAACAAATCTCTCCTCCTCCCAGTCCCTAGCAACCACTGATCTCATTTTTGTCTCTATGTATATTCCTATTCTGGACATTTACTATGAACAGAATAATAAATATGTGATCCTTCATGTCTGCCTTCTTTCATTTAGCATAATGTTTTCAAGATTAATCCATGTTGTGGCATATATTCGTACTTCATTCCTTCATTCATTGGTCATCAGTATATCCCACTTTAAGAATCCACTGATACTTACTAAATGGAACACTCTAAAGGAATGAATTTTATAGTAAATTCTATCTCAATAAAAATATAAAACACCAACATTCATGGAGGAAAAGTATCATTCTGTATAATTATATAAATGATGGAATCTTGAAATACATTTTAAAATGTGCTCTGAGGTAATATGCGCCTCAGAAAAGATAAATAAGTCAATTGATAATCTAAATCTCAGGTATAAACCACAGTTTAATATGTATTTATTATAAAGTATTGGTGGATTTTAAAATTAATTTGGGAAAGTTAGATTGATTATCGGTGTTGGTAAAAAAAAATTTCATCGTATGGATTATTTAGCATATGGTTGCTTATAACAGACTCTAATGATCCATTGTGTTTCTTTTATATCAGTTGTAATGTCTCCTGTTTTATTTCTGATTTTATTTATTTGGCATTCTCTCTTTTGTTCTTGGTTAGTCTAGCTAGCAGTTTATAAAGTCTGTTTATCTCTTCCAAAAGTCAATTTTTTGTTTCATTAATTCTTTGCATTTTTTAAATCTCAAATTCACTTAGTTCTGCTCTGATTTTTATTATTTCTTTCCTTCTCCTAAGTTTGGATTTCATTTTATCTTGTTTTTCTTGTTCCTTGAGGTGCATAGTAGCTTGTTCATAATCTTACTATGTTCTTGCAGTAGGCATTTATTGCTATAAAATTCTCTATTAGCACTGTCTTTGTTGTATTCCATAGGTTTTGATATGTTGTGTTTCCATTTGCATTTATTTCAAGAACATTTGTTATTTTCTTCTTAATTTTCTCATTGACTCAATGGTTGTTCAGAAGCATGTTGTTTAATTTCCGTGTTATCTGTATAGTTTCCAAAGTTCCTCCTAGTATTCATTTCTAGTTCTATTCTATTTTTGTCTAGAATATACTTGATATAATGTTGATTTTTCAAAATTTGTTGAAACTTGTTTTGTGTCTTAACATGTGGTCTAGCCTGGAGAATGTTCTATGTGATGAGGAGAAGAATGTGTACTCCACTGCTATTGCATGAAATATTCTGTAAATGTCTGTTAAGTCTATTTGGTCTGTGGTACAGATTAAATTCAATGATTATTTGTTAGCTTTCTACCTAGATGATCTGTTCAATGCTGAAAGTGGGGTATTGAAGCCCTCAGTTATCATGATGTTGAGGTGTATCTCTCTCTTTAGCTCTAATGACATATTTAATATATCTAAGTATTCCACTAGTGGGTACATATATATACATATTTGGAATTTTTTGTATCCTCTTGTTGAATTGGCCCTTTTATCATTATATGATGGCCTTCTTTGTCCCTTTTTATGTTTTTTCACTTAAAGTCAATTTTGTCCAATATAAATATAGATGTATTAGGCCATTCTTGCATTGCTATAGGGTTATCATAAGAAAGTACCACAGAATGGGTGCCTTAAATAACAAAAGTTCATTTTCTCACAGTTCTGGAAGTTATAAATCTGAGATCAAGATGTCAGCACATTTGGTTTCTCCTGAGGCCTGCCTTGGCTTGCAGCTGCTTGCCTTCTTGCCATGTCCTCTTATGGCATCTTTTCTGCGCACATGCATTCCTGGTGTCTCTTCCTCTTCTAATAAGGACATCAGCCATATTGCACGAGGGCCATACGCTGAGAGTCTCATTTTAGCTTTATCACTCCTTAAAAAAAAAAAAAAAAACTTATCTTCAAATATGATTACATTCTGAGATACTGAAGATTGGGTCTTCAACATACAAATTTTGGAGGAACACTTGTTAGCCCATAATGATGAATTCATCAATAGACTGATATGATCAAGGAAAGAATCAGTGAGCTTAAAGAAGTTTAAATAGCAACTTCCAAAACTTAAAAGCAAAGAAAAAAGAATTAAAAAGAACAGAATATTTAATAAGCGTAGGCCAATTACAAAAGGAACAATATATGTGTAATGAAGTATCAGGAGGAGGAGAAAGAAAGGAATAGAAGAAATATTTGAAGAAATTCTGATTGAAATTTTCCCAGAATTGAAAATAAACAAAATGTACATATCTAGGAAGCTGAGAGAATACCATGCAAGATAAATACAAAAAATTTAAACATAGGCATATTATATTGAAACTGCCAAAAATCAAAGACAAAAAAAAAATCTTAAAAGAAGCCAGGAGGGGAAAAAATCTTTTTCTATGGACAACCAAGGATAAGATTACATCAGACTTCTCTAAAACCACATAAGCAAAAAGAGAGGAAAGTGAAATATTTAAAATGTTAAAAAAGAGAAAAAAAACACTATCTTAAAACTCTCTACTTAGCAATATTATCTTTTTTTTTTTAGACAGAGTCTCACTTTGTCACCCAGGCTGGAGTGCAGTGACAGTGACCTTGGCTCACTGCAGCCTCTGCCTCCTGGGTCCAAGCAATCTCGTGCCTCAGCCAGCCACCACCACGCCTGGCTAATTTTGTATTTTTAGTAGAGACTGGGTTTCGCTAGGTTGGCCAGGCTGGTCTCGAACTCCTGACCTCAGGTGATCCGCCCGCCTTGGCCTCCCAAAGTGCCAGGATTAAAGGTGCAGGCCATCGCACCCAACCTACCCTTTAAATTAAGGTAAAAATCCATAATTTCCTTAGGTAAACAAAAATAGAGTTTGTCACCAGTAGTCCTACCTTACAATAAAAGTAAAAAGAAATTCTTCACTCATACTCAATGGTGAAAAACTACAAGCTTTTCTTCTAAGATCAGGAACAAGGCAAAAGTTCCCCTTCTTGCCACATTTATTTAACATGATACGAAAAGTTCTAGCAAGAACAATTAGGCAAGAAAAGGAAATAAATGGCATCCAAACTGTTGAGGGGTGGGAATGAGTAAAATTATCTATTTCCAAATGACATTTTTTTTGTAAAAAACCCTAAACTTCACTCCCCCAAAATTATTACAACTAATAACAAATTCAGTAAAGTTTCAGGATAGAAAATCAACATACAAATATCAGTTGTGTTTCTATAGCACTAACAACAAGCAACTGGAAAGCAAGTAAAGAAAATCCCATTCATAATAGCAAGAAAAAGATAAAATACTTAAGAATAAACTTAACCAAAAAGATGAAAGACTGGTACATTAAAAATTGCAGACATTCATGAAAGAAATTAAAGAAGACACAAATCAGTGGAAAGATATCGTATGTTCATGAATTGGAAGACATAATAATATCAAAATATCCATACTATTCAAAGCAATTTATAGATTATATACAATCCCTATCAAAATCCTAATGGCACTCTTGACAGAAATAGGAACAAGAATCTTAAAATTCATATAAAACCACAAAGGACCCAGAAGAGTCAAAACAATGAGCAAGAAAAACAAAGCTAGGGGCATCACATTTTCTAATTTCAAAATGTATTATAAAGATAGAGTAATCAAAACTGTGTGCTACTGGCATAAAGACAGACATATAGGCCACTGGAAGAGAATAGAGGGCCCAGAAATCAACCGACACTTATACAGTCAACTGGCCTTCAACAAACATGCGAAGAATATATAATGGGGAAAAGACGGTTTCTTCAATACATGGTACTGAGAAAACTGAATATTCACATGCAAAAGAATAAAATTGGGCCTGTATCTTATACTACACACAAAAAGCAACTCAAAATGAACTACACATTTAAACATAATTACCTGAGACTGTAAAACTTGTAGAGGAAAACATAAGGAGAAACTTTCATGATGTTGGTCATGGCAATTATTTTAACTTATAAATTGTAACAAAAGGATTTGGGAAGGACTGGTAGGTTTAAAGGGAATATTTATGGGAGATTATGGGTTATAGGCTCCTGTGCATATCTCAGTAACTTCCTCAGTAAAGGAGACATGGCCTTGAGGCCGAATACGCTGGGAAGCTGGAACTAAGACTCAACTCCTTCTGACCCCTTCTCTCAATTAAGGATTCTTTTTTCTCATTTCACCAAGAACAGAGAAGCAACCAAAGATAGCTTTTCCACTTTCCCACCACCATATCTCTTCACATAGTTTTATCGTTATCCATAATCTACCTTCTCTTCACTCTCTCATTCAAGGCCAACCCCTCCACTTACACTAGATTCCATCCCCAATGACTTTTTCAAGAATTTAACTCCAGAAGTTAAACATTATTTCCTGCATTATGAATCTCTACACCACCCCCAAGCAGGATAATTCATTTTAGGTAGAAATATGTGGTAATAGTTCTCATTGAAAATTCTATACATTTCCAGCTACTGCCTCATTTACTACTCTCTTTACAGAAGAAAGCATCGTTTGTCTTGATTCAGCATCTCCACTTTTTCTCTTGCATTCTTTTGCTGTTGTTTTGTTTTTCTGGGAAAGTTCTTTAATGTTTTTAATTTATTATAAAACATTTCAGACTTTAAAAATAAAAAGTAAGTATATTGTGTCATATAATTTGTCTTCTCCTCTTAAAGCCGGAAGCTTCATTTCTAATGATGAATGTCCTTCAGAATATTATCATTGCAGACTGAAGTGCAATGCTGATGAACATGCAATTAGACACTGTGCTGACTTCAGCATCTGCTGCAAACTGAAGATCATTGAAATTGACGGACAAAAGAAGTGGTGAAAATGCTAACTCCATCTTCTTCAGACTCCAGGAGCAAACACATGTCTTAAACTCTCTTATCTATGAATAATTAACATGATGGATGAAAATTATTATAATTGCATGTTTAGATGGTCAGGTGAAAATGAATATAAATTTTTTAAATGCTTACACTCTATTTTCATTTGTGCATTTTAACATTTACTCCCTTAATTTACATCCACAGCCACATTGTTGTTTCACCCATAGTACTATATCTGATGTGGGGAGTAAGAGCCAGCCCCTTTTGCCCCCTGGCTCTGAGGAACACCATCGCAGTTGGGTAAGGCACCCACGGCGATGCCGTGAGTAACAGCCAGCCCTTCTTGCGCCCCTGGCTCTTAGGACCCCCATCGCACGGGGGTGAGGCGCCCTCCGCGATGCGGGGAGTAAGAGCCAGCCCCTCTTGCCCCCCTGGCTCTTAGGACCCCCATCGCACGGGGGTGAGGCGCCCACCGCGATGCGGGGAGTAAGAGCCAGTCCCTCTTGTCCCCCTGGTTTTTAGGATCCGCGGTGGCCTCACAGCCTGTTTATCATATTGTGAGTAATATCATCTCCGCTCTGGAGATTATGAACTGTTTCACAAACCGGTGTACACCCTGGGTATACAGAGATTGTACAGCCGTCTGTATTGGGAGTCATATCATCCTCTTCCTCCCTGAATATTAAGAACAGTATCACAGGGGTGTTTCTACTCCCTGGGATATCGGGTGTCATATCCTCCTCTCCCATGTTGCAATTAGAAACAATATCATTGGGGGTGTGTCCACCTTCTGTGATATTGAAAGTAATATCATACTCTTCCCTCCAGGATCATGGGAACAACATCCTTGGTGGTGTCCATGTTCTGCCACATATGTAGTCCTATCACCCACTCCGCCTTGGAATGTTATTAAGGACCATCTCACACAGGGGTGTACACTTCCTGCGATGTTGGGAGTAATAGCATTGTCTTCTTCCGTGAATATTAGGAGCAAAATCACCAGGTGGATGCACACCCAGTGCTATATTGGGAGAAACATCATACTCCACCCCCTGGAGATTATATTCTGATCAATATCACCGGCTCTGTGTACACCTACTGCGATATTGAATGTAATATCATGCTCTCTCCCTCCCTGGACATTAGGAGCAATATCACAGGTGGGTGTACACCCACTGAGGTATTAGGGCATAATATTAGTATGAATTATACCTCATTTATTATTAACATCAATATGAATGACGGATATTAATATTAATATTAAGAAATAATTGCTAATAAAAAGTTTTCAGACTATTAATATTAATATGAATTATTAGAAGTTAATATTACTGTTTTCTAATGAATAAGATCAATATCAGTTATTAATATCCGGCATCATTAATCATTAATATTAATCATGTATTGTTATGGTTAGTATAACTATTTAACATTAATTATCATTATTATCGGTATTGATTTTAAAAATTATATTATGGGTTATTAGTATTGATAATTATTAATAATTGAGATTATTAATTGCGGTAAGTCGCATTGCGCCATTCCACCCCTCCCTCGGCAGCTCGTTTACGACCCAAAAAAGCTACACAAATGCCCCTGAGAGAGCAGCGGTAGACTGGGATAGATGAGGATGGGCACGTGGTGGAGAGGCGTGTTTTTGGGTACCAGCCCTTCACCTGCGTCGACCTTCTCAACTGGAAAAACAATACACTGCCCTATACCGAAAAGCCACAAGCCCTAATAGATTTGCTCCAAACTGTTATCCAGACCCACAACCACACCTGGGCTGATTGGCACCAGTTGCGCATGTTCCTCTTTAACAGCGAAGAAAGGCGGAGAGTCCTCCAAGCAGCAACTAAGTGGCTAGAGGAACATGCACCAGCTGATTATCAAAACCCCCAAGAGTATGGAAGGACCCAGTTGCCAGGAACGGACCCCCACTTGGACCCACATGAAAGAGAGGATATGCAAAGGCTAAACCGAGACAGGGAAACTCTCTTGGAAGGATTAATGAGGGGAGCTCAGAAGGCCACAAACGTTAACAAGGTCTCTGAGGTCATTCAGGGAAAAGAAGAAAGTCCAGCACAATCCTATGAGAGAGAATTGTGGGAAGCCTATCGTATGTATACTCCCTTTGATCCCGATAGCCCTGAAAATCAGCGCATGATTCCCATGGCTTTAGTCCATCAAAGCGCAGAAGACATGAGAAGAAAACTGCAGAAGCAGGCTGGGCTTGCAGGGATGAATCCATCCCAATTACTAGAAATAGCTAGCCAGGTGTTTGTAAACAGGGATGCAGTAAGCTGTAAGGAAAACGGCAAAGAGAACGGAGGTCAAGCCCGGCGACACGCCGACCTGTGTGTCAGATGTAGCAATCAGAGGGCTCCCCTCCCAAAGAGGCAAGGGAAGGGGGCCCCTGGGAAAGAAACTCACCTTGGCTGTAAGAGTTTGCAGCGTAACCAGTGTGCTTATTGTAAAGAAATAGGACAGTAGAAGAACAAATACCCTCAGCTCAAAAGAAAACAAGGTGACTCAGAGCAGGAGACCCCAGACAAGGAGGAAGGGGCCCTGCTGAACCTGGCAGAAGGCTTCTTGGACTGAGGGAGACCGGGCTCAAGCCTCCCAAAGAGCCTCTGGTCAGAATGACGGTCGGGGGTGGAGACATTCACTTTCTTGTAGATAGCGGTGCCGAACATTCGCTAGTAACCGCCCCGGTCGCCCCCTTATCCAAAAAGACTATTGACATCATCGGAGCCACGGGGGTTTCAGCAAAGCAAGCTTTCTGCTTGCGTTGGACTTGTAGTGTAGGAGGACATAAAGTCATTCATCAGTTTTGGTACATGCCTGACTGTCCCTTGACCTTTTCAGGAAGGGACTTGCTCAGCAAGCTGAAAGCCACTATCTCTTTGACAGAGCACGGCTCTTCGCTGCTAAAGTTACCCTGAACGGGAGTCATTATGACCCTTATTGTCCCCGAGATGAGGAATGGAGACTTTTCTTAACTGAGCCAGGCCAAGAGAGAAGAACAGCTCTGGCTAGCCAGTGGCCAAGAGTACGGGGAGAAGACAACCCTCCAGGATTGGCCAGTTAAGAATGGGGCCCTGCCAGTGAGGCAAAAACAGGAGCCGGTCCCCAGAGAAGCCCTTCAAGGTATCCAGGTCGGTCTCAAGCAGGTAAGAACTTTTGGAATGATTGTTCCTTGTCTGTCTCCATGGAACACTCCCCTCCTGCCTGTTCCCAAGCCACGGACCAAGGACTACTGGCCGGTACAGGATTTGCGCTTGCTTCATCAAGCTACACTGACTTTACTTCCAACAGTACCTAACCCGTCCACATTGTTGTGGTTGCCGCCAGCTGAGGACAGCTGGTTCACCTGCTTGGACCTGAAAGACGCTTTCTTTCCTATCAGATTAGCCCCTGAGAGGCAGAAGCTGTTTGCCTTTCAGCGGGCAGATCCGGAGTCAGGTGTCACTACTCAGTACACTTGGACCGGGCTTCCCCAAGGGTTCAAGAACTCCCCCAACATCTTCGGGGAGGCGTGGGATCGAGGCCTCCAGAAGTTTTCCAGCAGAGACCTAGGCTGCGTGCTGCTCCAGTAGGTTGATGACCTTCTGCTGGGACACCACACGGCAGTCGGGTGTGCCAAGGGAACAGATGCCCTACACCGGCACCTGGAGGACTGTGGGTAGAAGGTGTCCAAGAAGAAAGCTCAGATCCGCTGACAGCAGGTACGTTACTTGGGATTGACTATCCGCCAGGGGTCAGAACGCAGCCCGGGATCAGCCGGGATCAGAAAGAAAGCAGGTCATTTGCCATCTAGCGGAGCCTAAGATCTGAAGGCAGGTGAGAGAATTCTTAGGAGCTGTGGGGTTTTGTAGACTGTGGATCCCAAACTTTGCAGTATTAGCCAAGCCTTTGTATGCAGTCACAAAGGGGGTGGGGACAGGGAACCTTTGGAATGCGGATCCCAACAACAGCAAGTCTTTCATGAGTTAAAGGAAAAACTTCTGGCAGCCCCAGCCCTGGGGCTACCTGATCTGACAAAGCCTTTAACATTATATGCATAATAGAGAAAAGATGGCAGCTGGACTTTGAACCCAAACTGTGGGGCCCCGGCCGAGGCCGGTGGCCTACCTCTCTCAACAACTAGACGGGGTTTCTAAAGGATGCCCCCCCTGTTGGAGGGCCTTGGCAGCAACTGCTCTGCTAGTACAAGAAGCAAATAAGCTGACTCTTGGGCAAAGCCTGAACATAAATGCCTCCCGTGCTGTGGTGACTTTAATGAGTACTAAAGGACATCATTTGCTAACGAATGCCAGACTCACCAAGTACCAAACTTTGCTCTGTAAAAATCCCCGTATAACCACTAAAGTTTGTAACACCCTACACCCCGCCACATTGCTGCCGGTATCAGAGAGCTCTGTCGAGCCTGATTGTGTAGAAATGTTGTACTCAATTGACTCTAGCAGGCCTGACCTCCGGGACCAGGCTTGGGCATCAGTAGACTGGGAACCATACGTGGATGGGAGTAGCTTCTTCAACCCCCAAGGAGACAGAGGTGCAGGGTATGCAGTGATAACCCTGGAAACTGTTGTTGAAGCCAGATCACTGCCCCAGGCCACATCAGCCCAGAAAGCTGAACTCATTGCTTTCATTGGGGCCTTAGAACTCAGTGAGGGTGAGACTGTCAACATTTACACTGATTCTCCGTATGTCTTTTTAACCCTTCAAGTGCATGGAGCGTGATAGAAAGAAAAGGACCTTTTGAACTCTGGGGGAAAAGACAGAAAATATCAACAAGAAATCTTTCAATGATTAGAAGCAGTATGGAAACCCCACAAGGTGGAAGTTAGGCATTGCAGAGGACACCAGCGAGCTTCCATCTTGCTGGATTTGGGGAATTCCTGCGCTGACTCAGAGGCTTGAAAAGCAGCATCTGTCCCTGTCTGGGCATCAGTGCACTCTCAAGCACCTGATCTTGGATCTGCTTTTTCTAAAGAAGAAAAGGACTTTCTCCAGGTAGAGGGAAGGACAAGTGATGGAGGAAGGATGGATTCACGTACCACTTGGGAGAGCAGCTGTGCCACAGCTGCTAGGAGCTGCAGTTATACTGGCTGTGCAAGAAACCACCCATCAAGGTCAGGAGTCACTGGAAAAGTTGTTAGGCCGGTATTGCTACATCTCGCCTTTGTCAGCCCTTGCCAAAACGGTGAGGCAGCGGTGTGTTACTTGCCGACAGCATGATGCGAGGCAAGGTCTAGCCGTTCCGCCCGGCATAGGAGCTTATGGAGCAGCCCCCTTTGAAGGTCTCCAGGTGGACTTCACAGAGATGTCAAAGTGTGGAGGTAACAAGGATGTACTAGTTCCTGGGCGTACCTACTCTGGGTGGGTGGAGGCCTATCCAACACGAACTGAGAAAGCTCGTGAAGTAACCCCTGTGCTTCTTCATGATCTGATTCCTAGATTTCAACGGCCTTTAGGGATCGGCTCAGACAACGGGCCTGCGTTTTTGGCTGCCTTGATACAGAAGACGGCAAAGGTATTGGGGATCACACGGAAACTGCATGCTGCCTCCCAGCCTCAGAGTTCCGGAAAGGTGGAGCGGATGAATCGGACTATCAAAAATAGTACTATTGTCTTCCCCGCTGGATATTTAAAACAACACAGCAAGGGGCGTCAAACCAAATGCTAAATTTGAGGGAATGTTATCCTCTCCCCCACTCCCCCGGCCCTGGATATTAGAGACAATAACACAGGGGTGATGTACACCCACTGCTTTATTGGGAGTAATATCATCCTCTCCCTTCTTGGATATTAGGAACAATATCACACTGTGCGTGTAAGCCTGTCGCGAAATTCAATGGAATGTCATCCTGCGCCTCCCTGGATATGACGAACAATATCACGGGGGATGTACAACTTCTGAGATATTGGGAGTGATATCATCCTCTCCCCTCTGGAAGTTAGGGACAATATCACAGGGGTAGTGTACACCCTCTGGGATGTTGGGACTAATATCATCCTCCCGCCCACTGGATATTAAAAACCATAGCACAAGGGGCGTGTACACACACTTCGATATCGGTATGAATACCATCCTCTCCCTCTTTGGATATGCGGTGCCATATTTCAGGTGGGGTTTACACCACCTGCAATATTGGAAGTAATATGATTTTCTCCCCCCCTGGATATCAGAAACAATATCACAGGGCGTTGTGAACAACCCCTGAGATATTTGGAGTAATATCATCGTCTCCCCTCACGATTATTAAGAACAATATCGTAGGGGTGGGGGATGTACACCCACTTTCATATTTGATATCATCCTCTTCCCCCCTGGATATTAGGAACAATATCAGGAAGGGTTGTACAGACCCTGCAACCTTTGCTGTCATGGAATTATCTCCCCCTAGATAATAGGAAAAAATGTCCCTGGGGATATGAACAGCCCTGCGATATTGAGAGTAGTATCATCCTCTGCCCCGTTGCATATTGGGAACAACATCACGGGTGGGGTGTCCTGCCTCTGTGATATTGGGAGTAAAATTTTCCTCTCTTCCCCTGGACATTAGGAAGGGTATCAGAGGGGGAGGGTGTACATTCCCTGCGATATTCAATGTAATTTTATCCTCTCCCTCCCAGGGTATTCAGAACAATATTACAGGAGGGGTGTACACCCTCTGCGATATTGAGAGTCATATCATCCTCTTTCGCTCTGGATGTTACGAACAATATGATAGGGTTGTGTACACCCCCTGCGATATTGGGAGTAAGATCATCCTCTCCCCCCAGGAAATGACTAACAAGGTCACGGGGGGGTGTACTCCCCCTGCGATATTGGGAGTAATGTCGTCCTCCCCAACCCTGGATGTTAGCAATGAGATCACAGAGGGGCTGTACACACCCTGCGACATTGGAAGTAACATGATCCTCTCCCCACCTGGATACTGGGAAAGATACCACAGCGCGGGTATACGTTTCCTACACTGGTGGGAGTAATATCATTCTTTTCCTTTCTGGATATTAGGAAGAATATCACAGGGGTGCTGTACAATTACTTCCATATTGGGAGTAATATCATCCTCTATTTTCCTGGATATTGGGCACAAAAACACAAAAGGGTGTACAACCCCTGCGATATTGGGAGTAATAGCATACTCTCCTTCCCTGCATGTTAGAAAACAATATCATCAGGGCTGAACACCCCCCGCGATAATGGGAGTCATGGTTACTCTTTCACAGGCCATTTGGAACCATATCACAGGGGGTGTTTACAAACAGGGGTGGTGTACACCCCCTGTGAAATTGGGAGTAACATCATTCTCTCCACCTCCAGATACTAAGAACAATATCCCGGCGGGAGGTGGTACAGCCCCAGTGATATTGCGAATAATGTCATCCTCTCCTTCCCTGGATATTAGGAACAATATCACAGGCGGGTGTACACCTTCTGTGATATTGGAAGCAATATCATCCTCTCACCCGCGGGATATTAGAAAAAAAATCACTCACGGTGTACACCCACTGTGATATGAGGAGTAATATCTTCCTAGGGTATTACGAATAATTTCACAGTCCGTACACACATGGTGTACACTCACTGTGATATTAGGAGTAATATCTACCTTCTAGATAACAAATAACATAGCAGGGTGTACACCCACTTTGATATTAGCTGTAATATTTTTCTAAGTTGTTACAAATAAGATCACATGGTGTACCAACATGGTGTACACTCACTGTGATATCAGGAGTCGTATCTCTGTGATATATTATGAATAATATCACAGGGTGCACACCCACTGTATTATTAGGAGTAAGATCTCTGTAGGATATTACAATTAAGATCACAGGGTGTAGAGCCACCGTGATATTAGGAGCAATATCTTTCTAGGATATTACAAATAATATCACAGGGTGTACGCCCACTCTACTGTCAGGAGCAATATCACCCTAGGATATCAAAAATCCCATCACAGGGTGTCCAATTTCCGCCTTCCAGGTTCTAAGGGATTCTCCAGCTTCAGCATCCCGAGTAGCTAGGGTTACCCGCCACCACGCCCGGCTATTTTTTTTTTTTTTTTTTTTTTCACTGGAGATGGGGTTTCACCACGTTGGCCAGGCTGGTCTGGAACTCCTAACCTCCGGTGATCCATCAGCCTCGGCCACCCAAAGTGCTGGGATTACAGGTGTGAGCCATGGTGCTGGGCCAAGAGTTATAGATTTTATTCATTTGGAAACACAGCTCCCATTTTTGAGTGTGCGTGTCCTTTTATGAAGAAATGATGTCAGAAAACCGAAAGATGATAACAAATATGAAAACTAACAGGCATGTGAAAAGGTCTTCCGATTGAGAATTATAAGGTTCGATTTCGTTTCCAGATAATGGGGTCCTAGCCTTTGTGTCGTCCTTTTACATATTCTACATCAATGGAAGTTGTAGCACCGTGTCAGAATAAAGTAGAGTGTATCTCACGGTTTCTTAATTTCTTTCAATTAGACTGAGATCTTTTTCTGAAAGAGAGAAGGACATTGTCATTGCATTGTATTTTTTCTGAAAACAGTAGGCCATATTTTACTGAGATCACGGATTTGTTATATATGACGTTTTGGTCTTCTAATATTCTCCAGTGGATATTCTCTAAAGTAGTATGTACAGAAAGCCTTGAATAGCAAAAACGTAAATCACGTAATAATTCTGAGATTTTGGAATTGTCACAACTGAGAATCATTGCTGGCGGTGTATGGCCCACAAATGTGAAGATGTTCCTTGTGAATTGCTTGCATCTAGCATTAAGGGCTCGTTTTTATCTTTTATTTTTCCAATCCTCTTTCCTTCTCAAGGTGTCCAAGACACACAGGGCCACGGAATCTCACAGGTGTCTGAGAATTCCTCCTCCTGGGACTCTCAGAGGATCCAGAACTGCAGCCAGTCCTCGCTTTGCTGTCCCTGTCCCTGTCCATGTATCTGGTCACGGTGCTGAGGAACCTGCTAAGCATCCCGACTGTCAGCTCTGACTCCCCCCTCCACACCCCCACGTAACTCTTCCTCTCCAACCTGTGCTGGGCTGACATGGGTTTCACCTCGGCCACGGTTCCCAAGATGATTGTGGACATGCAGTCACATAGCAAAGTCATCTCTCATGCGGGCTGCCTGACACAGATGTATTTCTTGGTCATTTTTGCATGTATAGAAGGCATGCTCCTGACTTTGATGGCCTATGACTGCTTTGTAGCCATCTGTCGCCCTCTGCACTATCCAGTCATCGTGAATCCTCACCTCTGTGTCTTCTTCATTTTGGTGTCCTTTTTCCTTAGCCTGTTGGATTCCCAGCTGCATAGTTGGATTGGGTTACAATTCACCATTATCAAGACTGTGGAAATCTCTCATTTTGTCTGTGACCCCTCTCAACTTCTCAAACTTGCTTGTTCTGACAGCGTCATCAATAGCATTTTCATATATTTCGATAGTACTATGTTTGGTTTTCTTCCCATTTCAGGGATCCTTTTGTCTTACTATAAAATTGTCCCCTCCATTCTAAGGATTTCATCGTCAGATGGGAAGTATAAAGCTTTCTTCACCTGTGGCTCTCACCTAGCAGTTGTTTGCTGATTTTATGGAACAGGCATTGGCGTGTACCTGGCTTCAGCTGTGTCACCACCCCCCAGGAATGGTGTGGTGGCGTCAGTGATGTAGGCTGTGGTCACCCCCATGCTGAACCTTTTCATCTACAGCCTGAGAAACAGGGACATACAAAGTGCCCTGCGGAGGCTGCGCAGCAGAATAGTGGAATCTCATGATCTGTTCCATCCTTTTTCTTGTGTGGGTGAGAAAGGGCAACCACATTAAATCTCTACATCTGCAAATCCTGCCCCTTAGTCACATTATTTTTGTGGCTTGATGGATTTTATTCCTTTCTGCATTTCCTTTGTGAATATTGCTTTCTTCGTTATGCCTTTAACTGGAATGGGTGAGGATTCTGGGATCCTTGGTTTAGCAGAAACCTCATGACAGAATCCTCTATACCTAGGCGGCCTCTATTACTTTCTGAGCAATAACACTGTCATCCAGGTGGAATCACAACCATCTTTTTATATACACGAAGTCCTCACTTCGTTTTGGAATTCCCTGAAAACTGACTTTATGGAAACAATGTACAGGAGGTCCTCCAACAGCATTGGCTGTTCAAAGTCGTGTAGTTATACTGTGGAAGAAACATAAGTGGTTTCACTATACATAATTTTGCTTCAAGGTGAAGTTTCCAAGAGACTTTCAAAGATGTTAAGTGAGGACATACTGTATATCAAATTCATGTCCTCTTCCACAGTTCATGTGGAATTTCTTTATAAACTGCTTCCAGAGAATCTATTTAGGCAGGTTCTGTGTAGAGATCCATGTCGCCGTTCCTCAATCTTGGCTTTGAGTCAAATCACCTGGGGAGCTTAGAAATGATGAGGCCTGGGTCTCAATACCTGAAATTCTCATTTCCTTGCATCTGTGTGAGTATGTGGATTTTTTTTTTTTTTTAAAGCACCAGAGGTGATTCCAATGATGAAGTTTTTAGAGGCATCAAGCTCCAATGAGTAAGAACAGAAATTAATTGTAATATGATTTCTTCAATTATTATCTTCAAATGCATTTTCCATCAACACCATACAAATGTTCATTATGCTGTTTTTTCTTACCATTTCGCATTTTCAATTTATTTACTTTCCTTTTTTTTGAGTCAGAGTTTCACTCTTGTTGCCCAGGCTGAAGTTCAATGGCACGGTCTCGGCTCACTGCAACCTCTGCCTCCCGTATTCAAGAAATTCTCCTGACTCAGCCTTCCAAGGAGCGGGGATTACAGGCATGCGCTACCATTCCTAATTTTTTTTTTTTTTTTGTATTGTTAATAGAGACAGTTTTTCTCCATTTTGGTCAGACTTGTCCAGAACTCCCGACCTCAGATGATCCGCCAGCTTCCGCCTCCCAAAGTGCTGGGATTACAGGCATGAGTGACCGTGCCCAGCCACCACTTAGCATTTACATTTTACAATTGTTGAAGTTATAGATTTATACACGCATTTATTGCTGCTTTGTATACACTTGCATATACATAAGATGGGAAATAGAAAAGAATAAAATGGGCACAGTATCCCTGAAGTTTCACATTCCGAGACATTTTAAAAATATTTGCTCTTCAGAAATTTGTTTCAATGAAGAAACTGTGGTATACACATCCAATGAAGTATTATTCAGCCTAAAGAGGAAGAAACTCCTCTCCGCTGCCAAAAAAATGGATGTAGGAAGAAAAAAGGAAACCTTGGCCAGGTGTGGTGGCTCAGGCCTGTAATCCCAGCACTCTGGGAGGCCGAGTCGCATGGATCACCTGAGTCCAGGAGTTCGAGACCCGCCTGGCCAACATGGTGAAACCCCATCTCTATGGAAAACACAAACAATGAGCCGGGCGTGGTGACGCTTGCCTCTAGTCTCAGCTACTCGGAGGGCTGAGGCCCAAGAAAAGCTTGAACTCGGGAGGCGGTGCTTGTAGTGAGCCCGGATTGTGCCTGTGTACTCCAACCTGGGCAACAGAAAGAGACTCCATCACACAACTACACACAAAAGGAATCTCAGGAGGGTGGAGAGTATAAAGGTGGCTAGCAGACGCTAGGAAGAAAAGGGGTGGGATGGGGAATGAAGATAAGTGGATAATTAGGTCCCGAAATACAGAAAGATGGAATAAGTGAGTTCTAGTGTTTGATAGTACAGTATGAAACTTTTAGTTCACAAGAATTGCTTGCATATTTCCAGATGCTTTGGTAAGAAACTTCCTAACTTTCTCATTATGATGGTTTTTAAGCTCTTCTCTTTCTGCTCTTGAAATCATGCTGGTTTTTTGTTTTTTGTTTTGAGATGGAGTTGCGCTCTTGTTGCCCAGGCTGGAGTGTCATGGTGCAATCTTGGCTCACCGCAATCTCTGCCTCCTGGGTTCAAGCGATTCTCCTGCCTCCACCTCCCGAGTAGCTGGGATTACAGGCATGCGCCAGCACGCCCAGCTAATGTTGTATTTCTAGTAGAGACGGGGGTTTCTCCCTGTCTGTCAGGCTGGTCTTCAACTCCTCACCTCAGGTGATTCGCCCGCCTCGGCCTCCCAAAGTGCTGGGATTACAAGCCTGAGCGACCGCGACCAGCCCATGCTGTATCCTTATCTGTTGTCTGTTGTTGTTTGTTTGTTTTGGAGCCCAGAAATAACTTCTCACCTATATGTTCACATGATTTTTCACATGAGTGCTAAGAAAGCTCATTGGTGGAAAAGCAGCCTTTTCAAGAAATGATGTTGGAGAAACTTGAGTTCTACATGCAGAAGAATGAAGGTGGACTCTATGTCACACCAGGTGCAAAAATTAACACAAACTGGAACAGAGACCTCACCCCAAGCGCTAAAAGTATGATACACCTAAAAGAAAACACTGGCCACGCTTTCATGACAGCAGATTGGGCAATGTTCCCTGGGATATGACACCAAAAGCATAGGCAACAAAAGAAAATTAGATTCCTTGGATTACATCTAAATGACAGACACTTTTGTGCAGCAAAAAACACTGCAAACTGAGGGAAAAGATTACCCATGGATTAGGAAAAATATTTGCAAAGCATATATCTGAAAACAGGCTGATATCCATCATATGTAAAGAACAGCTAGAACTAAACAACAAGAAACCCAAAGCATCCCATCAACAATGGTCAGAAGACTCGAGTAGACGTGTCCCTAAAGAAGATATCGCAATGGCCAATAAGCATCTAAAATGATGTTCAAAATCACTCATCATAGGGAAGCACAAATCAAACCAAGAATGTGATACCACACATTAGGATGGATATGATAAACAAACAGGCATTGGTGAGACTAGAGGGAAGTAGGAATGCTCGAATCTGATCGGAGGGAATGTAAAACCGTGAAGGAACGGGGAAAATAGTATGGCGTGTACTGGAAAAATTAGAAACAGAATGATCAGATGTTCCCACAGTTGCATTTGTGGGTACCTACCAAAAAGAATTAGAAGCCAGGAGTGGAAGACAGATTTGTGTACACCCATATTCATAGCAGCATTATTCACAACAGCCAAAATGTGGAAGCAACCCAAGGGTTCGTGGACAGATGAATGAAAAAGCACACTGCAGTTCCTTCATACAATGGAAGACTATTCAGCCTTCAAAAGGCAGGCATTTCTGGCCGGTGCGGTGGCTCACGCCTGTAATCGCAGCGTCTTGGAAGACCGAGATGGGCGGATCACCTGAGGTCGGGAATTCAAGACCAGCCTGGCCATCTTGGGGAAACCCTGTCTCTACTTACAATGCAAAAAATGAGACGAGCGTGGTGGCGTGTGCCTATATTCCCAACTACTCGGGAGGCTGAGGCACAAGAATAGCTGGAACCCGGGAGGCGGAGGTTGCAGTGAGCCCAGATTGTGCCACTGCACTCCAGCCTGTGCGACAGAGTGAGACTCCATGGAAACACAAAACAAAACAAGGTCAAACGAACAAACAAAAAACAAAAAAAAAAACAGACAGGCACTTCTGACGCAGGCCGCAACATGGATGAACCTTGAAGACATTATCGTCAGTGAAATAAATAAATCCCAAAAGGATAAACAGGTCCACGTTCAGTGGCTCATCCCTGTAACCCCAGCACTTTGGGAGGTTGAGCCAGGCGGATCACTTCAGGTCAGGAGTTCGAGACCAGCCTGGCCAATATGGTGAAAGCTCGTCTCTATTAAAAATCCAAAAATTAGCTGGGCATGCTGGCGCACGCCTGTAATCCCAGCTACTCGGGAGACTGAGACACAAGAATCGCTTGAACCTACGATGTGGCGATTGCAGTGAGGTGACATCACGCCACTGCACTCCAGCCTGGGTGACAGAGAAAGACTCTGTCTCCAAAACAAAAAAAAAATAAACACGGTATGATTCCACTTTTCTATGAAGTGTCTAAAGTAGTTAAACTCATAGAGTTGCAAACTAGAAAGGTGGCCCCCAGGGGTGAGCGAGAGAGAGGAATGGAGAGGTTGGTGAATGGGTGGAATTTCCATTTTGAAAGATAAAACTGAGACGATGGCGGTGATGGTTGCTAAACAATGTGAATGTACTTAATGTCATTAAACTTTAAACTGAAAAAGAGTGGAAATTGTAAATGTTTATACTGGCCATTCTATATGAACTAATATATATTTATAATTTTTAATATTTTTACGTGGTATATTTTCCGATAATAAAAGATGAAAATTAAAGCAATTGGACCTTTAAAAAGAAAATAAAGAAGCGAAGAATACACACCAGCTTTCTCCTGATTAGAGGAAGAGCCCCAATGCTTCTATGGACACTCACTTTCCTCTTCTCCTGCTTGCAATATTATGAGGAAATCCTTAGAGGTTGGGGAACTTGGGCGACTTTGGCTAATGAGGAGCTCTGTGCCTTGAGACCCCCATGCCACAGAATGGTAAATAGTCATTCTGTGCCTCCAGCCCTGCAGTGTGAGGTTCCAGTCCTGTGGGCTCCACTCCCGTCACCTGTATCAGGAGACTCACGTCTCACCGTGTCTTCTTGCCAGCCTTGAGGACGGACTCTGAGCCTCCATAGTGCACCACACAGAGAGGACAGTGGACCTGTTCTCCGTGGTCATGGCCCAGCAGAGGGGAAGGGCAGTTCAGTGAGTGTAGGGAAAAGAAAGAGAGATCAGACTCTTACTATGTCTACGTAGAAAGGAAAGACATAAGAGACTCCATTTGGAGAAAGACCTGTACTTTCAACAATTGCTTTGCTGAGATGTTGTTAATCTGTAGCTTTGCCCCAGCCACTTTGACCCAACCTGAAGCTCACAAAAACATGTGTTGCATGAAATCAAGGTTTAAGGGATCTAGGGCTGTGCAGGACGTGCCTTGTTAACAAGCAGTACACTTGGTAAAAGTCATCGCCATTCTCTAGTCTCAATAAACCAGGGGCGCGATACACTGTGGAAAGCCGCAAGGAGCCCTGCCCTTGAAAGCGGCATATTGTCCAAGGTTTCTCCCCATGTGATAGTCTGAAAAGTGGCCTCGTGGGAGGAGAAAGACCTGACTGTCCCCGAGCCCGAGCCCCGTAAAGGGTCTGTGCTGAGGTGGATTAGTCAAAGAGGAAAGCCTCTTGCAGTTGAGAGAGAGGAAGGCCACTGTCTCCCGCCTGCCCCTGGGAACTGAAAGTCTCGGTATAAAACCCGATTGTACATTTGTTCAATTCTGAGACGGGGGAAAAACCGCCCTATAGTGGGAGGTGAGACAGGTTTGCAGCAATGCTGCCTTGTTATTCTTTACTCCACTGAGATGTTTGGGTGGAGAGAAACATAAATCTGACTTACGTACACGTCCAGTCATAGTACCTTCCCGTGAACTTCATTATGACATAGATTCTATTGCTCACATGTTGGTTGCTGACCTTCTCCTTATTATCACCCTCCCCTCCTACTACATTCCTTTTTGCTAAAATAATAAAAATAATAATCAGTAAAAACTGAGGGAACTCAGAGGCCGGTGCAATTGCAGATCCTTGGTATGCTGAACGCCAGTCCCCTGGGCTCACTGTTGTTTATACTTTGTCTCTGTGTCTTATTTCTTTCCTCAGTCTCTCATTCCACCCGACTAGAAATACTCACAGGTGTGGAGGCGCAGGCCACCCATTCAAGTGAGTGCTGAGGGACGGTCGGGAGCCTTGTTTGGTTTCCTCATCCTCAGGACAAACAGGAGAGTGCGGTGGGCAGATGGGAGGAGACCAATGTGCAAACTGTCCGCTCCGCAGACTGTGGAGTTTCTGTTCTTGGTTGTGCTGGGGGTCTCAGAAATCTTATACAAAATTTTGCTTTCCTCCCCCACTGGTTGTCCTTTTCATAGACATCTCACCCATGATAGCAGGGAATCAGTCCCTCTAAACTATTCCCTAACAACAACAAAAAGATTATGAAGGTGATGATGAGGATAAAGAGGATGATGACAGACACCATGGCATCATGAACCCTTACTGAGGGCCTCCTAAAGGCCAGGCTCTGAGCTCTGTGCTCTATGCAGCTTGTTTCATTTCATCTGCATAGTCTCCACATTATTGGTGCACATTTCAGGATGATTTTACAGACTAGAAAAGGAGCAACGCCTTTTCATATAACTCGTACTAGATCATGAAGTCAAAAAGGGTGAAGTCCAATTAGAACCAGGCAATCTAGGTCCAGACACATGGCATTTGGCCAGTCCTCTCCCTTCAACCAACCTGCCCTCTCAAATCCTCGTCACTCAGGCGGATGCCCCTGCTCACTGTGCCCTTCCCTTTGGGGGATCCTTGGAGACCACAGCTAGACCAATGGGTGCCACAATCACTGTGTCAAGTGTGGAAAGGGCAGCTGAGATCACATCGACGATTCCAGAAAGAATTGGCACAGGATCATTCGGGACGCATCACTCCCTTGCCCTTGTTCCTGGCTTTCCGTACAGCTCTCGACTTCCTCAAAGGAGTCATCAGTTCGGAGTTTGGCTTCCATTCCTATTGAGGAAGCTGGAAAGCGTTTCAAAAATGCTCCTCCGATGTGCCTGTGGTTAAGACCTCTGAGCTCTGCTTAAAACTTTTGGAAGCTGGGAGCGGTGGCTCACGCCTGTAATCCCAGCGCTTTGGGAGGCTGAGGCAGGCGAATCACAAGGTCAGGAATTCGAGACCAGCCTGGCCAACATGGTGAAACTACGTCTCTACTCAAAATAGAAAAAAATGAGCCAGACGTAGTCGGGGGCGCCTGTCATCTCAGCTACTTGGCAGGCTGAGGCAGGAGAATAGCTTGAACCTGGGATGCAGAGGTTGCGGTGAGCCGAGATCACTCCACTGCACTCCAGCCTGGGCAACGGAACGAGACACCATCTCAAAACATCAAAAAGAAAAACAAAAGCCAAAAAAAACCACAACTTTTTGAAAGTTGGAAGACCAGGAAGTATAGTACCGGGGACTTCGAGTCTGGCCATGAATTTTGAATACCACCCTTTCTACTTCTCTGTATGGCAAAGGGTGAGATGTCCATCCTCTGAGACTCAGCACTCTCATCTGACTTGATTTCCAGTTGATCCGATGGAAGTGAGTGATGATTAAGCTGATCGTGGGTGCCCGCTACGTGATCCCTAGGTGACGGATGCGTAAAGTAAAGGCAAAGTGAATTTTAGATACATTCCTTAAGATTTTCAGCTTCAACTCCACACAATTCAACGGAAATATCCCGTGACCTGAAGTTCTGCTTTCCCTGCATTCCAGACATGACATTTTATTTTGTCCTTCTCTCAGTAAGGACTGAGTACTGGGAGAGGAACAAGTGATTCTCTTTGGTTTCTGATTCCCCAGAGCCTGTATCGTGCTTGGCACACAGGAGACAGCAAAAGTCAAATATATGTGAAGGATTGAATTGACACTTCCTTGCTTCACCAAAATTGGCTGTCATCAGCGTGACTTTGACTTACTTGATTCTTTTTTTTTTTTTTTTTTTTTAACACGGAGTTTTGCTCTCGTTGCCCAGGCTGGCGTGCAGTGGTGTGATTTCGGCTCACCGTAGTCTCTGCCTCCCAGGTTCAAGCCATTCTCCCGCCTCAGCCTCCCGAGTAGCTGGGACTATAGGTGCGCGCCGCCATACCGGGCAACGTTTTTGTATTTTTAGTAGAAGCGGGGTTTCACCATGTTGGCCAGGATGGTCTTGATCTCCTGACCCCGTGATCCGCCCTCCTCGGCCTCCCAAAGTGCTTGGATTACCGGCGTGAGCCACCGCATCCGGCCAAACTTTCTGATGAAAACTCTAAGTCCACCGAAGCTAAGGACAGGAGTTAGAGCTTCCATGAATTTTAAAACAAGACCCACCGATTTGAGTAAGCAATTACTCTCTCCAAGGAGAAAAGTCCGAAAACACAATGATGAAATCACTAG
The DNA here is from genome assembly GCF_029289425.2 of Pan paniscus. NCBI lineage: Eukaryota > Metazoa > Chordata > Mammalia > Primates > Hominidae > Pan > Pan paniscus. The sequence goes on from NC_073256.2 coordinate 23,201,790, forward strand.
GACCTAACTGGCATGTAGAACTATTTTCTGCTTATGAGCTATCAACTTTCATTTCATTTCCAGATGGCATGGTCTCAGCTGTTATACAGTGTTTACAAATGTTGTAAATCAAGGGAATTTGTATCAATCTAGTAGAATAAATAAAATATTTGAGTTCTTAATTTCCTTTAATTAGGATAACCTTTTTCTTAAAGTGAAGACAATGGTTTTATTACATCTTTTCCTTCGGAAAAGATAGGCTGTATTTTCTAGCAATTACGAATTTGTTATATATGATGATCTGGTTCTTGGAACGTTCTTGAAGCTAGTGTCTCTAAGGCAGGTGTTTATAGCAAGATGTGAATAACACAGCAATCGATGTTGAAAGCATTATAAGGCAATTGAGTTTGTCAGAACTACAAAATATTGCTGAGTGTGGATTGCTCTGAAATCTGAAAACATTACTTGTGAATTGCTTCTATCCAAAATGCAGACACAATGCTGGGTATTGGTTTACTTGTTTCCGATTTTTCAACCCTCTCTTCCAGGCAAAAGAGGGTTGTATCCAAACGATACAGACCCACAGAGTCGAACAGATGTCTCTATATTCCTCCTCCTCGAACTCTCAGAGGATACTGAACTGCAGCCGGTTGTCGCTGGGCTGTTCCTGTCCATGTGCCTGGTCACGGTGCTGGGGAACCTGCTCATCATCCTGGCCATCAGCCCTGACTCCCACCTCCACACCCCCATGTACTTCTTCCTCTCCAACCTGTCCTTGCCTGACATCGGTTTCACCTCCACCACCGTCCCCAAGATGATAGTGGACATCCAGTCTCACAGCAGAGTCATCTCCTATGCAGGCTGCCTGACTCAGATGTCTCTCTTTGCCATTTTTGGAGGCATGGAAGAGAGACATGCTCCTGAGTGTGATGGCCTATGGCCGGTTTGTAGCCATCTGTCACCCTCCATATCGTTCAGCCATCTTGAACCCATGTTTCTGTGGCTTCGTAAATTTGTTGTCCTTGTTTTTTTTTCTTTTTTTTCCCCCCTCAGGCTTTTAGACTCCCAGCTGCACAACTTGATTGCCTTACAAATGACCTGCTTCAAGGATGTGGAAATTCCTAATTTCTTCTGGGAACCTTCTCAACTCCCCCATCTTGCATGTTGTGACACCTTCACCAGGAACATCAACCTGTATTTCCCTGCTGCCGTATTTGGTTTTCTTCCCATCTCGGGGAGCCTTTTCTCTTACTGTAAAATTGTTTCCTCCATTCTGAGGGTTTCCTCATCAGGTGGGAAGTAGAAACCTTCTCCACCTGTGGGTCTCACCTGTCAGTTGTTTGCTGATTTTATGGAAGAGGCGTTGGAGGGTACCTCGGTTCAGATGTGTCATCTTCCCCGAGAAAAGGCGCAGTGGCCTCAGTGATGTACACGGTGGTCACTCCCATGCTGAACGCCTTCATCTACAGCCTGAGAAACAGGGATATTAAAAGTGTCCGGCGGCGGCAGCACGGCTGCACAGTCTCATCTCAATATCTTCTTATCTGTTCCATTCCTTTTGTAGGGTGGGTTAAAGAAGGCAGCAAGGTCAAATAAGAATGATATCACAGGGTGAATACCCACTGTGACATTACGAGTGATACCTCCCTAGGATGTAAAAAATACTGTCACAGAGTACACACACATGGGGTACACCCGCGGTGATATTAGAAGCACTATCTCCCTTAAATATAATGAAAAAATCACAGGGTGTGCACACTGTGTGATATGACGAGTCATATTTACCCTGGATATCACGACTCATATCAAGGGTGTACACACACCGGGTACACGCACTGTAATATCAGGAGTTGCATCTCCCTAGGATATTACGAAGAATATCACAGGGTATACACTATGTGTGAACATCCACTGTGATATTTGAAGTCATATCTCTCCATGAGATTACAAATAATATCAAAGTGTGTACACCCCTGTGACATATGAGGAGTAACATCCTTCTAGGGTATTGCAGATAACATCACAAGGTGTACACCTTCTGTGACCTTTTGCACACACTTTGTGCCATTCAAGGAAACATCTCCCTAGGATATTACGAATAATGACACAGGCAGTTGACACACATGCTGTACATCTCCTGTGCCATCAGGAGTAATATTCCCCTAGGATATTACGAATAATATCACAGCAGGTGTACACATATGGTGTTCACCCCATGTGACATTAGGAGGAAAATGCCCCTAGGATATTAGGAATAGTATCACAGGCGTTGAATACGCATGATATACACCCCCGGTGACATTGAAAGTAACATCCCTCTAGGATATTACGAATAATATCACAGGGAGTACACCCCGTGTGACATTAGGAGTAACATCCCCCGAGGATATAACGAATAATATCAGGGGGCATACATACATTGTCACCTTAGTGGTAACATCTCTTTAGGATATTACCAATAATATCACAGGATGTCCACTGACCGTGATATTAGGAGTCCCATTTTCCTAGGATGTTATGGATAATATCACAGGAGGTGTTCACACACAATATGTACACCATGTGTGTACACCCAATGTGATATGTGAAGTCATATGTCCCTAGGATCTTACGAATATTATCAAAGGCTGTACACCCCATGTGACATTTAAAGTAACATCCCTTTTGGATATTCCGAATGCTATCACAGGCTGTGATATTAGGAGTGGGATATTAGCAGTAACCTCTTCCTAGGATAACCCATGTGATATTAGGAGTAGCCCCTTCATAGGATATTACGAATAACATCACAGGGTGTACAACCCTGTGACTTTAAAAGTAACACCCCCCTAGAATATTACAATAATATAACAGGGTGTACAACCCCTGTGACATTACGAGTAACATCTCCCTAGGATATTTCAAATGATGTCACTGGGGTCACACCCTCTGTGATATTAGCAGCAACATCTTTCTAGGAGGTTACGAATGATATCACAAGGTGTGCACTCACTGTGATATTAGAAAGAATATCTCCCTAGGATATAAGCTATCACATCACAGAGTGTACACACATAGTGTACACCCACTGTGTTATTAGAAGCAATATCTCCCTATGATATTATGAAAAATAGCACAGGTTGTACCCTCTGTGGGATAGTAGAAGTAATGTTTACCATGGACATTACAAATAATATCACAGAATGTACACACATGGAGTACACCCACTGTGATATTAGGAGTTATATCTCTCTAAGATATTACAAATAATATCCCAGTGGGTGTAGCCCATGTGTGAACACCCACTGTGATCATTAAAGTAATATCTCTCTATAAGATTACAAATAATATCGAAGGCTCTACACCCCCTGTGACATTAGGAGTAACATCCCCCTACAATATTGGGAGCAATATCAAACGGTGTACACCCCTGTAACGTTAGGGGTAACATCCCTCCCAGAATATTACTCATAATATCACAAGGTGTACACACATTGTGACATTAGTAGTAATATCCAGCTAGCGTATTTTCAATAATATCACAGAAGGAACACACCTGTGACATTAAGAGTGACATCGCCCTAGAATAGTAAGAATACTATCACAGGGTGTACACCTCCTGTGATATTAGGAGAATCATCTCACCAGAATATTACGAATAATGTCACAGGGTGTTATCTTCTGTGACATTAGGAGTATAGACCCCTGGGAAATTATGAATACTATCACAGGGTGTACACCCCTGTGACATTAGGAGTAACACCCTTCTAGAATATCATGAATAATATCACAATGTGTACACCCCCTGTGTCATTAACAGTACAAATCCCCTAGGATATTATGAAATAGAACACAGGGAGCACACACCGAGTGACATTAGAAGTCATATCCCCCAAGGATATAACGAATAATATCAGAGAATGTACATGCATTGGGACATAAGTAGTCACATCTCTTTCGGATAATACGAACAGTATCAAAGGGTGTACACGCATGGTGAAATTAGTAGTGAACTCCCGCTGGGATATTACGAATTTTATGACAGGGTCTACACGCCCTGTGACAATAGTAGTCACGTATTACTAGAATATGACGAAGAATATTAAAGTGTGTACAGGACCTGTGATTTAGGAGGAATATTTCTATAGAAGATTACACGTAATATCACTGGGTGTACACCCCGTGTAACGTTAGGAGTCACATCACACAAAACTATAACGAATACTTTCACAAGGTGAGCAACATCTGTGATAATAAAAGTAACATTTCCCTGGAGTATGAGGATAATACCACAGAGCGTACATCCTCGGTGATATGAGGAGTGACATCTTATGAGGGTAAAACGTGTAATTTGACAAGGTGCAAAAACCCTGTGACATAAGGAGTGACATCCCTTCAGGATATTCCGAATCATGCCAAAGGGAAAATACTCCATGTGACAATAAAATCAACCTCCCGTTAGGAGATTAAGAATAATAGCACAATAGGTACACACATTGTGACATTATTATTAACGTTTCGCAAGGGTATTGCGAATAATATCAGAGTGTGTAGAGGCGTCTGAAATCAGGATTCACATTTGGCTACAATATCACGAATAATCTCACAGGCTGTATACCCACTGGGATTAAACAGTGGCATCGTCCTAGAATATGGAAAATAATGTCCCACGGTGTTAACCAAGTGTGGCAGTAGAGGAAATACAGGAGGGAGGAATATCACCCCCTCTCCCCACCCTAGATATTAGGAGACAAATCGAAGTGGGGCGAGGGCGCCACCCGGCGGTGGCGGAGTAAAATCACCCGCCTTTCCACCCGGATATGACGTTCCCCATCACAGGCAGAAGAGCTCCACCCTCGATGCGGGGAGCAATATCACCCCGCTCTCGCCCCTGCATATGATGACCCACCTCGGGTGGGGGCGGACGCCCCCGCGATCCGGAGAGTAACATCAGTCCCCACTCCCCCCATGGATATGACGATACACATTGCAGGGGGGCGGGCGACCATCCCAAGCCGGGAGTAATATCACCACCCTCTCCCAACCTCGATATGACGATCCAGTTCGAAGGGGGGCGAGGCGCCCCCCGCGATGCGGGGAGTAAAGAGCCAGCCCCTCTCGCCCCCCTGGCTCTTAGGACCCCCATCGCAGGGGGGCGAGGCGCCCCCCGCGATGCGGGGAGTAAAGAGCCAGCCCCTCTCGCCCCCCTGGCTCTTAGGACCCCCATCGCAGGGGGGCGAGGCGCCCCCCGCGATGCGGGGAGTAAAGAGCCAGCCCCTCTCGCCCCCCTGGCTCTTAGGACCCCCATCGCAGGGGGGCGAGGCGCCCCCCGCGATGCGGGGAGTAAAGAGCCAGCCCCTCTCGCCCCCCTGGCTCTTAGGACCCCCATCGCAGGGGGGCGAGGCGCCCCCCGCGATGCGGGGAGTAAAGAGCCAGCCCCTCTCGCCCCCCTGGCTCTTAGGACCCCCATCGCAGGGGGGCGAGGCGCCCCCCGCGATGCGGGGAGTAAAGAGCCAGCCCCTCTCGCCCCCCTGGCTCTTAGGACCCCCATCGCAGGGGGGCGAGGCGCCCCCCGCGATGCGGGGAGTAAAGAGCCAGCCCCTCTCGCCCCCCTGGCTCTTAGGACCCCCATCGCAGGGGGGCGAGGCGCCCCCCGCGATGCGGGGAGTAAAGAGCCAGCCCCTCTCGCCCCCCTGGCTCTTAGGACCCCCATCGCAGGGGGGCGAGGCGCCCCCCCGCGATGCGGGGAGTAAAGAGCCAGCCCCTCTCGCCCCCCTGGCTCTTAGGACCCCCATCGCAGGGGGGCGAGGCGCCCCCCGCGATGCGGGGAGTAAAGAGCCAGCCCCTCTCGCCCCCCTGGCTCTTAGGACCCCCATCGCAGGGGGCGAGGCGCCCCCCGCGATGCGGGGAGTAAAGAGCCAGCCCCTCTCGCCCCCCTGGCTCTTAGGACCCCCATCGCAGGGGGGCGAGGCGCCCCCCCGCGATGCGGGGAGTAAAGAGCCAGCCCCTCTCGCCCCCCTGGCTCTTAGGACCCCCATCGCAGGGGGGCGAGGCGCCCCCCGCGATGCGGGGAGTAAAGAGCCAGCCCCTCTCGCCCCCCTGGCTCTTAGGACCCCCATCGCAGGGGGGCGAGGCGCCCCCCGCGATGCGGGGAGTAAAGAGCCAGCCCCTCTCGCCCCCCTGGCTCTTAGGACCCCCATCGCAGGGGGGCGAGGCGCCCCCCGCGATGCGGGGAGTAAAGAGCCAGCCCCTCTCGCCCCCCTGGCTCTTAGGACCCCCATCGCAGGGGGGCGAGGCGCCCCCCGCGATGCGGGGAGTAAAGAGCCAGCCCCTCTCGCCCCCCTGGCTCTTAGGACCCCCATCGCAGGGGGGCGAGGCGCCCCCCCGCGATGCGGGGAGTAAAGAGCCAGCCCCTCTCGCCCCCCTGGCTCTTAGGACCCCCATCGCAGGGGGGCGAGGCGCCCCCCGCGATGCGGGGAGTAAAGAGCCAGCCCCTCTCGCCCCCCTGGCTCTTAGGACCCCCATCGCAGGGGGGCGAGGCGCCCCCCGCGATGCGGGGAGTAAAGAGCCAGCCCCTCTCGCCCCCCTGGCTCTTAGGACCCCCATCGCAGGGGGGCGAGGCGCCCCCCGCGATGCGGGGAGTAAAGAGCCAGCCCCTCTCGCCCCCCTGGCTCTTAGGACCCCCATCGCAGGGGGGCGAGGCGCCCCCCGCGATGCGGGGAGTAAAGAGCCAGCCCCTCTCGCCCCCCTGGCTCTTAGGACCCCCATCGCAGGGGGGCGCGGCGCCCCCCGCGATGCGGGGAGTAAAGAGCCAGCCCCTCTCGCCCCCCTGGCTCTTAGGACCCCCATCGCAGGGGGCGAGGCGCCCCCCGCGATGCGGGGAGTAAAGAGCCAGCCCCTCTCGCCCCCCTGGCTCTTAGGACCCCCATCGCAGGGGGGCGAGGCGCCCCCCCGCGATGCGGGGAGTAAAGAGCCAGCCCCTCTCGCCCCCCTGGCTCTTAGGACCCCCATCGCAGGGGGGCGAGGCGCCCCCCGCGATGCGGGGAGTAAAGAGCCAGCCCCTCTCGCCCCCCTGGCTCTTAGGACCCCCATCGCAGGGGGGCGAGGCGCCCCCCGCGATGCGGGGAGTAAAGAGCCAGCCCCTCTCGCCCCCCTGGCTCTTAGGACCCCCATCGCAGGGGGGCGAGGCGCCCCCCGCGATGCGGGGAGTAAAGAGCCAGCCCCTCTCGCCCCCTGGCTCTTAGGACCCCCATCGCAGGGGGCGAGGCGCCCCCCGCGATGCGGGGAGTAAAGAGCCAGCCCCTCTCGCCCCCCTGGCTCTTAGGACCCCCATCGCAGGGGGGCGAGGCGCCCCCCGCGATGCGGGGAGTAAAGAGCCAGCCCCTCTCGCCCCCCTGGCTCTTAGGACCCCCATCGCAGGGGGGCGAGGCGCCCCCGCGATGCGGGGAGTAAAGAGCCAGCCCCTCTCGCCCCCCTGGCTCTTAGGACCCCCATCGCAGGGGGGCGAGGCGCCCCCGCGATGCGGGGAGTAAAGAGCCAGCCCCTCTCGCCCCCCTGGCTCTTAGGACCCCCATCGCAGGGGGGCGAGGCGCCCCCCGCGATGCGGGGAGTAAAGAGCCAGCCCCTCTCGCCCCCCTGGCTCTTAGGACCCCCATCGCAGGGGGGCGAGGCGCCCCCCGCGATGCGGGGAGTAAAGAGCCAGCCCCTCTCGCCCCCCTGGCTCTTAGGACCCCCATCGCAGGGGGGCGAGGCGCCCCCCGCGATGCGGGGAGTAAAGAGCCAGCCCCTCTCGCCCCCCTGGCTCTTAGGACCCCCATCGCAGGGGGGCGAGGCGCCCCCCGCGATGCGGGGAGTAAAGAGCCAGCCCCTCTCGCCCCCCTGGCTCTTAGGACCCCCATCGCAGGGGGGCGAGGCGCCCCCCGCGATGCGGGGAGTAAAGAGCCAGCCCCTCTCGCCCCCCTGGCTCTTAGGACCCCCATCGCAGGGGGGCGAGGCGCCCCCCGCGATGCGGGGAGTAAAGAGCCAGCCCCTCTCGCCCCCCTGGCTCTTAGGACCCCCATCGCAGGGGGGCGAGGCGCCCCCGCGATGCGGGGAGTAAAGAGCCAGCCCCTCTCGCCCCCCTGGCTCTTAGGACCCCCATCGCAGGGGGCGAGGCGCCCCGCGATGCGGGGAGTAAAGAGCCAGCCCCTCTCGCCCCCCTGGCTCTTAGGACCCCCATCGCAGGGGGGCGAGGCGCCCCCCGCGATGCGGGGAGTAAAGAGCCAGCCCCTCTCGCCCCCCTGGCTCTTAGGACCCCCATCGCAGGGGGGCGAGGCGCCCCCCGCGATGCGGGGAGTAAAGAGCCAGCCCCTCTCGCCCCCCTGGCTCTTAGGACCCCCATCGCAGGGGGGCGAGGCGCCCCCCGCGATGCGGGGAGTAAAGAGCCAGCCCCTCTCGCCCCCCTGGCTCTTAGGACCCCCATCGCAGGGGGCGAGGCGCCCCCCGCGATGCGGGGAGTAAAGAGCCAGCCCCTCTCGCCCCCTGGCTCTTAGGACCCCCATCGCAGGGGGGCGAGGCGCCCCCGCGATGCGGGGAGTAAAGAGCCAGCCCCTCTCGCCCCCTGGCTCTTAGGACCCCCATCGCAGGGGGAGGCGCCCCGCGATGCGGGGAGTAAAGAGCCAGCCCCTCTCGCCCCCCTGGCTCTTAGGACCCCCATCGCAGGGGGCGAGGCGCCCCCGCGATGCGGGGAGTAAAGAGCCAGCCCCTCTCGCCCCCTGGCTCTTAGGACCCCCATCGCAGGGGGCGAGCCCCCCGCGATGCGGGGAGTAAAGAGCCAGCCCCTCTCGCCCCCCTGGCTCTTAGGACCCCCATCGCAGGGGGCGAGCCCCCCGCGATGCGGGGAGTAAAGAGCCAGCCCCTCTCGCCCCCTGGCTCTTAGGACCCCCATCGCAGGGGCGAGGCGCCCGCGATGCGGGGAGTAAAGAGCCAGCCCCTCTCGCCCCCCTGGCTCTTAGGACCCCCATCGCAGGGGGCGAGAGGCCCCGCGATGCGGGGAGTAAAGAGCCAGCCCCTCTCGCCCCCCTGGCTCTTAGGACCCCCATCGCAGGGGGCGAGGCGCCCCCGCGATGCGGGGAGTAAAGAGCCAGCCCCTCTCGCCCCCTGGCTCTTAGGACCCCCATCGCAGGGGGCGAGCGCCCCCGCGATGCGGGGAGTAAAGAGCCAGCCCCTCTCGCCCCCCTGGCTCTTAGGACCCCCATCGCAGGGGGCGAGGCGCCCCGCGATGCGGGGAGTAAAGAGCCAGCCCCTCTCGCCCCCCTGGCTCTTAGGACCCCCATCGCAGGGGGCGAGGCGCCCCCGCGATGCGGGGAGTAAAGAGCCAGCCCCTCTCGCCCCCCTGGCTCTTAGGACCCCCATCGCAGGGGGCGGCGCCCCCGCGATGCGGGGAGTAAAGAGCCAGCCCCTCTCGCCCCCTGGCTCTTAGGACCCCCATCGCAGGGGGCGAGGCGCCCCCGCGATGCGGGGAGTAAAGAGCCAGCCCCTCTCGCCCCCTGGCTCTTAGGACCCCCATCGCAGGGGGGCGAGGCGCCCCGCGATGCGGGGAGTAAAGAGCCAGCCCCTCTCGCCCCCCTGGCTCTTAGGACCCCCATCGCAGGGGGGCGAGGCGCCCCCGCGATGCGGGGAGTAAAGAGCCAGCCCCTCTCGCCCCCTGGCTCTTAGGACCCCCATCGCAGGGGGCGGCGCCCCGCGATGCGGGGAGTAAAGAGCCAGCCCCTCTCGCCCCCTGGCTCTTAGGACCCCCATCGCAGGGGGGCGAGCGCCCCGCGATGCGGGGAGTAAAGAGCCAGCCCCTCTCGCCCCCTGGCTCTTAGGACCCCCATCGCAGGGGGCGGCGCCCCGCGATGCGGGGAGTAAAGAGCCAGCCCCTCTCGCCCCCTGGCTCTTAGGACCCCCATCGCAGGGGGCGAGGCGCCCCCGCGATGCGGAGTAAAGAGCCAGCCCCTCTCGCCCCCTGGCTCTTAGGACCCCCATCGCAGGGGGCGGCGCCCCGCGATGCGGGGAGTAAAGAGCCAGCCCCTCTCGCCCCCTGGCTCTTAGGACCCCCATCGCAGGGGGCGAGGCGCCCCCGCGATGCGGGGAGTAAAGAGCCAGCCCCTCTCGCCCCCTGGCTCTTAGGACCCCCATCGCAGGGGGGCGGCGCCCCGCGATGCGGGGAGTAAAGAGCCAGCCCCTCTCGCCCCCTGGCTCTTAGGACCCCCATCGCAGGGGCGAGGCGCCCCCCGCGATGCGGGGAGTAAAGAGCCAGCCCCTCTCGCCCCCTGGCTCTTAGGACCCCCATCGCAGGGGGCGGCGCCCCGCGATGCGGGGAGTAAAGAGCCAGCCCCTCTCGCCCCCCTGGCTCTTAGGACCCCCATCGCAGGGGGCGGCGCGCCCCCGCGATGCGGGGAGTAAAGAGCCAGCCCCTCTCGCCCCCTGGCTCTTAGGACCCCCATCGCAGGGGGCGAGGCGCCCCCCGCGATGCGGGGAGTAAAGAGCCAGCCCCTCTCGCCCCCTGGCTCTTAGGACCCCCATCGCAGGGGGGCGAGCGCCCCCGCGATGCGGGGAGTAAAGAGCCAGCCCCTCTCGCCCCCTGGCTCTTAGGACCCCCATCGCAGGGGGCGGCGCCCCCGCGATGCGGGGAGTAAAGAGCCAGCCCCTCTCGCCCCCCTGGCTCTTAGGACCCCCATCGCAGGGGGCGAGGCGCCCCCGCGATGCGGGGAGTAAAGAGCCAGCCCCTCTCGCCCCCCTGGCTCTTAGGACCCCCATCGCAGGGGGGCGAGGCGCCCCCGCGATGCGGGGAGTAAAGAGCCAGCCCCTCTCGCCCCCTGGCTCTTAGGACCCCCATCGCAGGGGGCGGCGCCCCCGCGATGCGGGGAGTAAAGAGCCAGCCCCTCTCGCCCCCCTGGCTCTTAGGACCCCCATCGCAGGGGCGAGGCGCCCCCGCGATGCGGGGAGTAAAGAGCCAGCCCCTCTCGCCCCCTGGCTCTTAGGACCCCCATCGCAGGGGGGCGAGCGCCCCCGCGATGCGGGGAGTAAAGAGCCAGCCCCTCTCGCCCCCTGGCTCTTAGGACCCCCATCGCAGGGGGCGAGGCGCCCCGCGATGCGGGGAGTAAAGAGCCAGCCCCTCTCGCCCCCTGGCTCTTAGGACCCCCATCGCAGGGGGGAGGCGCCCCCGCGATGCGGGGAGTAAAGAGCCAGCCCCTCTCGCCCCCTGGCTCTTAGGACCCCCATCGCAGGGGGCGAGGCGCCCCCGCGATGCGGGGAGTAAAGAGCCAGCCCCTCTCGCCCCCCTGGCTCTTAGGACCCCCATCGCAGGGGGGCGAGCGCCCCCGCGATGCGGGGAGTAAAGAGCCAGCCCCTCTCGCCCCCTGGCTCTTAGGACCCCCATCGCAGGGGCGCGGCGCCCCCGCGATGCGGGGAGTAAAGAGCCAGCCCCTCTCGCCCCCTGGCTCTTAGGACCCCCATCGCAGGGGGCGAGGCGCCCCCGCGATGCGGGGAGTAAAGAGCCAGCCCCTCTCGCCCCTGGCTCTTAGGACCCCCATCGCAGGGGGGGCGGCGCCCCCGCGATGCGGGGAGTAAAGAGCCAGCCCCTCTCGCCCCCTGGCTCTTAGGACCCCCATCGCAGGGGGCGGCGCCCCGCGATGCGGGGAGTAAAGAGCCAGCCCCTCTCGCCCCCCTGGCTCTTAGGACCCCCATCGCAGGGGGCGAGGCGCCCCCCGCGATGCGGGGAGTAAGAGCCAGCCCCTCTCGCCCCCCTGGCTCTTAGGACCCCCATCGCAGGGGGCGAGGCGCCCCGCGATGCGGGGAGTAAAGAGCCAGCCCCTCTCGCCCCCCTGGCTCTTAGGACCCCCATCGCAGGGGGCGGGCGCCCCCCGCGATGCGGGGAGTAAAGAGCCAGCCCCTCTCGCCCCCCTGGCTCTTAGGACCCCCATCGCAGGGGGCGAGGCGCCCCCGCGATGCGGGGAGTAAAGAGCCAGCCCCTCTCGCCCCCTGGCTCTTAGGACCCCCATCGCAGGGGGGCGAGGCGCCCCCGCGATGCGGGGAGTAAAGAGCCAGCCCCTCTCGCCCCCCTGGCTCTTAGGACCCCCATCGCAGGGGGCGAGGCGCCCCCGCGATGCGGGGAGTAAAGAGCCAGCCCCTCTCGCCCCCCTGGCTCTTAGGACCCCCATCGCAGGGGGCGAGCCCCCCGCGATGCGGGGAGTAAAGAGCCAGCCCCTCTCGCCCCCTGGCTCTTAGGACCCCCATCGCAGGGGCGGCGCCCCCGCGATGCGGGGAGTAAAGAGCCAGCCCCTCTCGCCCCCCTGGCTCTTAGGACCCCCATCGCAGGGGGCGGCGCCCCGCGATGCGGGGAGTAAAGAGCCAGCCCCTCTCGCCCCCCTGGCTCTTAGGACCCCCATCGCAGGGGGCGAGGCGCCGCGATGCGGGGAGTAAAGAGCCAGCCCCTCTCGCCCCCTGGCTCTTAGGACCCCCATCGCAGGGGGCGAGGCGCCCCCCGCGATGCGGGGAGTAAAGAGCCAGCCCCTCTCGCCCCCTGGCTCTTAGGACCCCCATCGCAGGGGGCGGCGCCCGCGATGCGGGGGGTAAAGAGCCAGCCCCTCTCCCCCCTGGCTCTTAGGACCCCCATCGCAGGGGGCGAGGCGCCCGCGATGCGGGGAGTAAAGAGCCAGCCCCTCTCGCCCCCCTGGCTCTTAGGACCCCCATCGCAGGGGCGGGCGCCCCCCGCGATGCGGGGAGTAAAGAGCCAGCCCCTCTCGCCCCCCTGGCTCTTAGGACCCCCATCGCAGGGGGCGGCGCCCCCGCGATGCGGGGAGTAAAGCCAGCCCCTCTCGCCCCCCTGGCTCTTAGGACCCCCATCGCAGGGGGGCGAGGCGCCCCCGCGATGCGGGGAGTAAAGAGCCAGCCCCTCTCGCCCCCCTGGCTCTTAGGACCCCCATCGCAGGGGGGCGGCGCCCCCGCGATGCGGGGAGTAAAGAGCCAGCCCCCTCTCGCCCCCCTGGCTCTTAGGACCCCCATCGCAGGGGGCGAGGCGCCCCCGCGATGCGGGGAGTAAAGAGCCAGCCCCTCTCGCCCCCCTGGCTCTTAGGACCCCCATCGCAGGGGGCGAGGCGCCCCCGCGATGCGGGGAGTAAAGAGCCAGCCCCTCTCGCCCCCTGGCTCTTAGGACCCCCATCGCAGGGGGGCGAGGCGCCCCCCGCGATGCGGGGAGTAAAGAGCCAGCCCCTCTCGCCCCCTGGCTCTTAGGACCCCCATCGCAGGGGGGCGAGGCGCCCCCCGCGATGCGGGGAGTAAAGAGCCAGCCCCTCTCGCCCCCTGGCTCTTAGGACCCCCATCGCAGGGGGCGAGGCGCCCCCCGCGATGCGGGGAGTAAAGAGCCAGCCCCTCTCGCCCCCCTGGCTCTTAGGACCCCCATCGCAGGGGGGCGAGGCGCCCCCCGCGATGCGGGGAGTAAAGAGCCAGCCCCTCTCGCCCCCTGGCTCTTAGGACCCCCATCGCAGGGGGCGGCGCCCCCGCGATGCGGGGAGTAAAGAGCCAGCCCCTCTCGCCCCCCTGGCTCTTAGGACCCCCATCGCAGGGGGCGAGGCGCCCCGCGATGCGGGGAGTAAAGAGCCAGCCCCTCTCGCCCCCTGGCTCTTAGGACCCCCATCGCAGGGGCGGCGCCCCCGCGATGCGGGGAGTAAGAGCCAGCCCCTCTCGCCCCCTGGCTCTTAGGACCCCCATCGCAGGGGGGCGAGGCGCCCCGCGATGCGGGGAGTAAAGAGCCAGCCCCTCTCGCCCCCCTGGCTCTTAGGACCCCCATCGCAGGGGGCGGCGCCCCCCGCGATGCGGGGAGTAAAGAGCCAGCCCCTCTCGCCCCCCTGGCTCTTAGGACCCCCATCGCAGGGGGCGAGGCGCCCCCCGCGATGCGGGGAGTAAAGAGCCAGCCCCTCTCGCCCCCTGGCTCTTAGGACCCCCATCGCAGGGGGCGAGGCGCCCCGCGATGCGGGGAGTAAAGAGCCAGCCCCTCTCGCCCCCCTGGCTCTTAGGACCCCCATCGCAGGGGGGCGAGGCGCCCCCGCGATGCGGGGAGTAAAGAGCCAGCCCCTCTCGCCCCCCTGGCTCTTAGGACCCCCATCGCAGGGGCGAGCGCCCCGCGATGCGGGGAGTAAAGAGCCAGCCCCTCTCGCCCCCCTGGCTCTTAGGACCCCCATCGCAGGGGGCGAGGCGCCCCCGCGATGCGGGGAGTAAAGAGCCAGCCCCTCTCGCCCCCTGGCTCTTAGGACCCCCATCGCAGGGGGGCGAGCGCCCCCGCGATGCGGGGAGTAAAGAGCCAGCCCCTCTCGCCCCCCTGGCTCTTAGGACCCCCATCGCAGGGGGGCGAGGCGCCCCCGCGATGCGGGGAGTAAAGAGCCAGCCCCTCTCGCCCCCCTGGCTCTTAGGACCCCCATCGCAGGGGGGCGGCGCCCCGCGATGCGGGGAGTAAAGAGCCAGCCCCTCTCGCCCCCCTGGCTCTTAGGACCCCCATCGCAGGGGGGCGAGGCGCCCCCGCGATGCGGGGAGTAAAGAGCCAGCCCCTCTCGCCCCCCTGGCTCTTAGGACCCCCATCGCAGGGGGCGAGGCGCCCCGCGATGCGGGGAGTAAAGAGCCAGCCCCTCTCGCCCCCCTGGCTCTTAGGACCCCCATCGCAGGGGGGCGGGCGCCCCCCGCGATGCGGGGAGTAAAGAGCCAGCCCCTCTCGCCCCCTGGCTCTTAGGACCCCCATCGCAGGGGGCGAGGCGCCCCGCGATGCGGGGAGTAAAGAGCCAGCCCCTCTCGCCCCCCTGGCTCTTAGGACCCCCATCGCAGGGGGCGGCGCCCCGCGATGCGGGGAGTAAAGAGCCAGCCCCTCTCGCCCCCTGGCTCTTAGGACCCCCATCGCAGGGGGCGGGCGCCCCCGCGATGCGGGGAGTAAAGAGCCAGCCCTCTCGCCCCCCTGGCTCTTAGGACCCCCATCGCAGGGGGCGCGCCCCCCGCGATGCGGGGAGTAAAGAGCCAGCCCCTCTCGCCCCCTGGCTCTTAGGACCCCCATCGCAGGGGGCGGCGCCCGCGATGCGGGGAGTAAAGAGCCAGCCCCTCTCGCCCCCTGGCTCTTAGGACCCCCATCGCAGGGGGGCGAGGCGCCCCCGCGATGCGGGGAGTAAAGAGCCAGCCCCTCTCGCCCCCCTGGCTCTTAGGACCCCCATCGCAGGGGGGCGAGGCGCCCCCCGCGATGCGGGGAGTAAAGAGCCAGCCCCTCTCGCCCCCTGGCTCTTAGGACCCCCATCGCAGGGGGGCGAGGCGCCCCCGCGATGCGGGGAGTAAAGAGCCAGCCCCTCTCGCCCCCCTGGCTCTTAGGACCCCCATCGCAGGGGGCGGCGCCCCCCGCGATGCGGGGAGTAAAGAGCCAGCCCCTCTCGCCCCCTGGCTCTTAGGACCCCCATCGCAGGGGGGCGGCGCCCCCCGCGATGCGGGGAGTAAAGAGCCAGCCCCTCTCGCCCCCCTGGCTCTTAGGACCCCCATCGCAGGGGGGCGAGGCGCCCCCGCGATGCGGGGAGTAAAGAGCCAGCCCCTCTCGCCCCCCTGGCTCTTAGGACCCCCATCGCAGGGGGCGAGGCGCCCCCGCGATGCGGGGAGTAAAGAGCCAGCCCCTCTCGCCCCCTGGCTCTTAGGACCCCCATCGCAGGGGGGCGGCGCCCCCGCGATGCGGGGAGTAAAGAGCCAGCCCCTCTCGCCCCCCTGGCTCTTAGGACCCCCATCGCAGGGGGGCGAGGCGCCCCCCGCGATGCGGGGAGTAAAGAGCCAGCCCCTCTCGCCCCCCTGGCTCTTAGGACCCCCATCGCAGGGGGGCGAGGCGCCCCCCGCGATGCGGGGAGTAAAGAGCCAGCCCCTCTCGCCCCCCTGGCTCTTA
Organism: Pan paniscus; assembly: GCF_029289425.2. NCBI lineage: Eukaryota > Metazoa > Chordata > Mammalia > Primates > Hominidae > Pan > Pan paniscus. The sequence continues at coordinate 23,217,667 of NC_073256.2, forward strand.
GGACCCCCATCGCAGGGGGCGAGGCGCCCCCCGCGATGCGGGGAGTAAAGAGCCAGCCCCTCTCGCCCCCCTGGCTCTTAGGACCCCCATCGCAGGGGGCGAGGCGCCCCGCGATGCGGGGAGTAAAGAGCCAGCCCCTCTCGCCCCCCTGGCTCTTAGGACCCCCATCGCAGGGGGCGAGGCGCCCCCCGCGATGCGGGGAGTAAAGAGCCAGCCCCTCTCGCCCCCCTGGCTCTTAGGACCCCCATCGCAGGGGGGCGAGGCGCCCCCCGCGATGCGGGGAGTAAAGAGCCAGCCCCTCTCGCCCCCCTGGCTCTTAGGACCCCCATCGCAGGGCGGCGCCCCCGCGATGCGGGGAGTAAAGAGCCAGCCCCTCTCGCCCCCCTGGCTCTTAGGACCCCCATCGCAGGGGGGCGGGCGCCCCGCGATGCGGGGAGTAAAGAGCCAGCCCCTCTCGCCCCCTGGCTCTTAGGACCCCCATCGCAGGGGGGCGGCGCCCCCCGCGATGCGGGGAGTAAAGAGCCAGCCCCTCTCGCCCCCCTGGCTCTTAGGACCCCCATCGCAGGGGGGCGAGGCGCCCCCGCGATGCGGGAGTAAAGAGCCAGCCCCTCTCGCCCCCTGGCTCTTAGGACCCCCATCGCAGGGGGCGAGGCGCCCCCCGCGATGCGGGGAGTAAAGAGCCAGCCCCTCTCGCCCCCTGGCTCTTAGGACCCCCATCGCAGGGGGGCGAGGCGCCCCCGCGATGCGGGGAGTAAAGAGCCAGCCCCTCTCGCCCCCTGGCTCTTAGGACCCCCATCGCAGGGGGGCGAGGCGCCCCCCGCGATGCGGGGAGTAAAGAGCCAGCCCCTCTCGCCCCCCTGGCTCTTAGGACCCCCATCGCAGGGGGGCGAGGCGCCCCGCGATGCGGGGAGTAAAGAGCCAGCCCCTCTCGCCCCCCTGGCTCTTAGGACCCCCATCGCAGGGGGGCGAGGCGCCCCCCGCGATGCGGGGAGTAAAGAGCCAGCCCCTCTCGCCCCCCTGGCTCTTAGGACCCCCATCGCAGGGGGCGAGGCGCCCCCCGCGATGCGGGGAGTAAAGAGCCAGCCCCTCTCGCCCCCCTGGCTCTTAGGACCCCCATCGCAGGGGGGCGAGGCGCCCCCCGCGATGCGGGGAGTAAAGAGCCAGCCCCTCTCGCCCCCTGGCTCTTAGGACCCCCATCGCAGGGGGCGAGGGCCCCCGCGATGCGGGGAGTAAAGAGCCAGCCCCTCTCGCCCCCTGGCTCTTAGGACCCCCATCGCAGGGGGGCGAGGCGCCCCCGCGATGCGGGGAGTAAAGAGCCAGCCCCTCTCGCCCCCCTGGCTTAGGACCCCCATCGCAGGGGGGGCGGCGCCCCCGCGATGCGGGGAGTAAAGAGCCAGCCCCTCTCGCCCCCCTGGCTCTTAGGACCCCCATCGCAGGGGGCGAGGCGCCCCCGCGATGCGGGGAGTAAAGAGCCAGCCCCTCTCGCCCCCTGGCTCTTAGGACCCCCATCGCAGGGGGCGAGGCGCCCCCGCGATGCGGGGAGTAAAGAGCCAGCCCCTCTCGCCCCCTGGCTCTTAGGACCCCCATCGCAGGGGGGCGAGGCGCCCCCGCGATGCGGGGAGTAAAGAGCCAGCCCCTCTCGCCCCCCTGGCTCTTAGGACCCCCATCGCAGGGGGGCGAGGCGCCCCCCGCGATGCGGGGAGTAAAGAGCCAGCCCCTCTCGCCCCCCTGGCTCTTAGGACCCCCATCGCAGGGGGGCGAGGCGCCCCCCGCGATGCGGGGAGTAAAGAGCCAGCCCCTCTCGCCCCCTGGCTCTTAGGACCCCCATCGCAGGGGGGCGAGGCGCCCCCCGCGATGCGGGGAGTAAAGAGCCAGCCCCTCTCGCCCCCCTGGCTCTTAGGACCCCCATCGCAGGGGGGCGAGGCGCCCCCCGCGATGCGGGGAGTAAAGAGCCAGCCCCTCTCGCCCCCCTGGCTCTTAGGACCCCCATCGCAGGGGGGCGAGGCGCCCCCCGCGATGCGGGGAGTAAAGAGCCAGCCCCTCTCGCCCCCCTGGCTCTTAGGACCCCCATCGCAGGGGGGCGAGGCGCCCCCCGCGATGCGGGGAGTAAAGAGCCAGCCCCTCTCGCCCCCCTGGCTCTTAGGACCCCCATCGCAGGGGGGCGAGGCGCCCCCCGCGATGCGGGGAGTAAAGAGCCAGCCCCTCTCGCCCCCCTGGCTCTTAGGACCCCCATCGCAGGGGGGCGAGGCGCCCCCCGCGATGCGGGGAGTAAAGAGCCAGCCCCTCTCGCCCCCCTGGCTCTTAGGACCCCCATCGCAGGGGGGCGAGGCGCCCCCCGCGATGCGGGGAGTAAAGAGCCAGCCCCTCTCGCCCCCTGGCTCTTAGGACCCCCATCGCAGGGGGGCGAGGCGCCCCCCGCGATGCGGGGAGTAAAGAGCCAGCCCCTCTCGCCCCCCTGGCTCTTAGGACCCCCATCGCAGGGGGGCGAGGCGCCCCCCGCGATGCGGGGAGTAAAGAGCCAGCCCCTCTCGCCCCCCTGGCTCTTAGGACCCCCATCGCAGGGGGGCGAGGCGCCCCCCGCGATGCGGGGAGTAAAGAGCCAGCCCCTCTCGCCCCCCTGGCTCTTAGGACCCCCATCGCAGGGGGGCGAGGCGCCCCCCGCGATGCGGGGAGTAAAGAGCCAGCCCCTCTCGCCCCCCTGGCTCTTAGGACCCCCATCGCAGGGGGGCGAGGCGCCCCCCGCGATGCGGGGAGTAAAGAGCCAGCCCTCTCGCCCCCCTGGCTCTTAGGACCCCCATCGCAGGGGCGAGGCGCCCCCCGCGATGCGGGGAGTAAAGAGCCAGCCCCTCTCGCCCCCCTGGCTCTTAGGACCCCCATCGCAGGGGGGCGAGGCGCCCCCCGCGATGCGGGGAGTAAAGAGCCAGCCCCTCTCGCCCCCCTGGCTCTTAGGACCCCCATCGCAGGGGGGCGAGGCGCCCCCCGCGATGCGGGGAGTAAAGAGCCAGCCCCTCTCGCCCCCCTGGCTCTTAGGACCCCCATCGCAGGGGGGCGAGGCGCCCCCCGCGATGCGGGGAGTAAAGAGCCAGCCCCTCTCGCCCCCCTGGCTCTTAGGACCCCCATCGCAGGGGGCGAGGCGCCCCCCGCGATGCGGGGAGTAAAGAGCCAGCCCCTCTCGCCCCCCTGGCTCTTAGGACCCCCATCGCAGGGGGGCGAGGCGCCCCCCGCGATGCGGGGAGTAAAGAGCCAGCCCCTCTCGCCCCCCTGGCTCTTAGGACCCCCATCGCAGGGGGGCGAGGCGCCCCCCGCGATGCGGGGAGTAAAGAGCCAGCCCCTCTCGCCCCCCTGGCTCTTAGGACCCCCATCGCAGGGGGGCGAGGCGCCCCCCGCGATGCGGGGAGTAAAGAGCCAGCCCCTCTCGCCCCCCTGGCTCTTAGGACCCCCATCGCAGGGGGGCGAGGCGCCCCCCGCGATGCGGGGAGTAAAGAGCCAGCCCCTCTCGCCCCCCTGGCTCTTAGGACCCCCATCGCAGGGGGGCGAGGCGCCCCCCGCGATGCGGGGAGTAAAGAGCCAGCCCCTCTCGCCCCCCTGGCTCTTAGGACCCCCATCGCAGGGGGGCGAGGCGCCCCCCGCGATGCGGGGAGTAAAGAGCCAGCCCCTCTCGCCCCCCTGGCTCTTAGGACCCCCATCGCAGGGGGGCGAGGCGCCCCCCGCGATGCGGGGAGTAAAGAGCCAGCCCCTCTCGCCCCCCTGGCTCTTAGGACCCCCATCGCAGGGGGGCGAGGCGCCCCCCGCGATGCGGGGAGTAAAGAGCCAGCCCCTCTCGCCCCCCTGGCTCTTAGGACCCCCATCGCAGGGGGGCGAGGCGCCCCCCGCGATGCGGGGAGTAAAGAGCCAGCCCCTCTCGCCCCCCTGGCTCTTAGGACCCCCATCGCAGGGGGGCGAGGCGCCCCCCGCGATGCGGGGAGTAAAGAGCCAGCCCCTCTCGCCCCCCTGGCTCTTAGGACCCCCATCGCAGGGGGGCGAGGCGCCCCCCGCGATGCGGGGAGTAAAGAGCCAGCCCCTCTCGCCCCCCTGGCTCTTAGGACCCCCATCGCAGGGGGGCGAGGCGCCCCCCGCGATGCGGGGAGTAAAGAGCCAGCCCCTCTCGCCCCCCTGGCTCTTAGGACCCCCATCGCAGGGGGGCGAGGCGCCCCCCGCGATGCGGGGAGTAAAGAGCCAGCCCCTCTCGCCCCCCTGGCTCTTAGGACCCCCATCGCAGGGGGGCGAGGCGCCCCCCGCGATGCGGGGAGTAAAGAGCCAGCCCCTCTCGCCCCCCTGGCTCTTAGGACCCCCATCGCAGGGGGGCGAGGCGCCCCCCGCGATGCGGGGAGTAAAGAGCCAGCCCCTCTCGCCCCCCTGGCTCTTAGGACCCCCATCGCAGGGGGGCGAGGCGCCCCCCGCGATGCGGGGAGTAAAGAGCCAGCCCCTCTCGCCCCCCTGGCTCTTAGGACCCCCATCGCAGGGGGGCGAGGCGCCCCCCGCGATGCGGGGAGTAAAGAGCCAGCCCCTCTCGCCCCCCTGGCTCTTAGGACCCCCATCGCAGGGGGGCGAGGCGCCCCCCGCGATGCGGGGAGTAAAGAGCCAGCCCCTCTCGCCCCCCTGGCTCTTAGGACCCCCATCGCAGGGGGGCGAGGCGCCCCCCGCGATGCGGGGAGTAAAGAGCCAGCCCCTCTCGCCCCCCTGGCTCTTAGGACCCCCATCGCAGGGGGGCGAGGCGCCCCCCGCGATGCGGGGAGTAAAGAGCCAGCCCCTCTCGCCCCCCTGGCTCTTAGGACCCCCATCGCAGGGGGGCGAGGCGCCCCCCGCGATGCGGGGAGTAAAGAGCCAGCCCCTCTCGCCCCCCTGGCTCTTAGGACCCCCATCGCAGGGGGGCGAGGCGCCCCCCGCGATGCGGGGAGTAAAGAGCCAGCCCCTCTCGCCCCCCTGGCTCTTAGGACCCCCATCGCAGGGGGGCGAGGCGCCCCCCGCGATGCGGGGAGTAAAGAGCCAGCCCCTCTCGCCCCCCTGGCTCTTAGGACCCCCATCGCAGGGGGGCGAGGCGCCCCCCGCGATGCGGGGAGTAAAGAGCCAGCCCCTCTCGCCCCCCTGGCTCTTAGGACCCCCATCGCAGGGGGGCGAGGCGCCCCCCGCGATGCGGGGAGTAAAGAGCCAGCCCCTCTCGCCCCCCTGGCTCTTAGGACCCCCATCGCAGGGGGGCGAGGCGCCCCCCGCGATGCGGGGAGTAAAGAGCCAGCCCCTCTCGCCCCCCTGGCTCTTAGGACCCCCATCGCAGGGGGGCGAGGCGCCCCCCGCGATGCGGGGAGTAAAGAGCCAGCCCCTCTCGCCCCCCTGGCTCTTAGGACCCCCATCGCAGGGGGGCGAGGCGCCCCCCGCGATGCGGGGAGTAAAGAGCCAGCCCCTCTCGCCCCCCTGGCTCTTAGGACCCCCATCGCAGGGGGGCGAGGCGCCCCCCGCGATGCGGGGAGTAAAGAGCCAGCCCCTCTCGCCCCCCTGGCTCTTAGGACCCCCATCGCAGGGGGGCGAGGCGCCCCCGCGATGCGGGGAGTAAAGAGCCAGCCCCTCTCGCCCCCCTGGCTCTTAGGACCCCCATCGCAGGGGGGCGAGGCGCCCCCCGCGATGCGGGGAGTAAAGAGCCAGCCCCTCTCGCCCCCCTGGCTCTTAGGACCCCCATCGCAGGGGGGCGAGGCGCCCCCCGCGATGCGGGGAGTAAAGAGCCAGCCCCTCTCGCCCCCCTGGCTCTTAGGACCCCCATCGCAGGGGGGCGAGGCGCCCCCCGCGATGCGGGGAGTAAAGAGCCAGCCCCTCTCGCCCCCCTGGCTCTTAGGACCCCCATCGCAGGGGGGCGAGGCGCCCCCCGCGATGCGGGGAGTAAAGAGCCAGCCCCTCTCGCCCCCCTGGCTCTTAGGACCCCCATCGCAGGGGGGCGAGGCGCCCCCCGCGATGCGGGGAGTAAAGAGCCAGCCCCTCTCGCCCCCCTGGCTCTTAGGACCCCCATCGCAGGGGGGCGAGGCGCCCCCCGCGATGCGGGGAGTAAAGAGCCAGCCCCTCTCGCCCCCCTGGCTCTTAGGACCCCCATCGCAGGGGGGCGAGGCGCCCCCCGCGATGCGGGGAGTAAAGAGCCAGCCCCTCTCGCCCCCCTGGCTCTTAGGACCCCCATCGCAGGGGGGCGAGGCGCCCCCCGCGATGCGGGGAGTAAAGAGCCAGCCCCTCTCGCCCCCCTGGCTCTTAGGACCCCCATCGCAGGGGGGCGAGGCGCCCCCCGCGATGCGGGGAGTAAAGAGCCAGCCCCTCTCGCCCCCCTGGCTCTTAGGACCCCCATCGCAGGGGGGCGAGGCGCCCCCCGCGATGCGGGGAGTAAAGAGCCAGCCCCTCTCGCCCCCCTGGCTCTTAGGACCCCCATCGCAGGGGGGCGAGGCGCCCCCCGCGATGCGGGGAGTAAAGAGCCAGCCCCTCTCGCCCCCCTGGCTCTTAGGACCCCCATCGCAGGGGGGCGAGGCGCCCCCCGCGATGCGGGGAGTAAAGAGCCAGCCCCTCTCGCCCCCCTGGCTCTTAGGACCCCCATCGCAGGGGGGCGAGGCGCCCCCCGCGATGCGGGGAGTAAAGAGCCAGCCCCTCTCGCCCCCCTGGCTCTTAGGACCCCCATCGCAGGGGGGCGAGGCGCCCCCCGCGATGCGGGGAGTAAAGAGCCAGCCCCTCTCGCCCCCCTGGCTCTTAGGACCCCCATCGCAGGGGGGCGAGGCGCCCCCCGCGATGCGGGGAGTAAAGAGCCAGCCCCTCTCGCCCCCCTGGCTCTTAGGACCCCCATCGCAGGGGGGCGAGGCGCCCCCCGCGATGCGGGGAGTAAAGAGCCAGCCCCTCTCGCCCCCCTGGCTCTTAGGACCCCCATCGCAGGGGGGCGAGGCGCCCCCCGCGATGCGGGGAGTAAAGAGCCAGCCCCTCTCGCCCCCCTGGCTCTTAGGACCCCCATCGCAGGGGGGCGAGGCGCCCCCCGCGATGCGGGGAGTAAAGAGCCAGCCCCTCTCGCCCCCCTGGCTCTTAGGACCCCCATCGCAGGGGGGCGAGGCGCCCCCCGCGATGCGGGGAGTAAAGAGCCAGCCCCTCTCGCCCCCCTGGCTCTTAGGACCCCCATCGCAGGGGGGCGAGGCGCCCCCCGCGATGCGGGGAGTAAAGAGCCAGCCCCTCTCGCCCCCCTGGCTCTTAGGACCCCCATCGCAGGGGGGCGAGGCGCCCCCCGCGATGCGGGGAGTAAAGAGCCAGCCCCTCTCGCCCCCCTGGCTCTTAGGACCCCCATCGCAGGGGGGCGAGGCGCCCCCCGCGATGCGGGGAGTAAAGAGCCAGCCCCTCTCGCCCCCCTGGCTCTTAGGACCCCCATCGCAGGGGGGCGAGGCGCCCCCCGCGATGCGGGGAGTAAAGAGCCAGCCCCTCTCGCCCCCCTGGCTCTTAGGACCCCCATCGCAGGGGGGCGAGGCGCCCCCCGCGATGCGGGGAGTAAAGAGCCAGCCCCTCTCGCCCCCCTGGCTCTTAGGACCCCCATCGCAGGGGGGCGAGGCGCCCCCCGCGATGCGGGGAGTAAAGAGCCAGCCCCTCTCGCCCCCCTGGCTCTTAGGACCCCCATCGCAGGGGGGCGAGGCGCCCCCCGCGATGCGGGGAGTAAAGAGCCAGCCCCTCTCGCCCCCCTGGCTCTTAGGACCCCCATCGCAGGGGGGCGAGGCGCCCCCCGCGATGCGGGGAGTAAAGAGCCAGCCCCTCTCGCCCCCCTGGCTCTTAGGACCCCCATCGCAGGGGGGCGAGGCGCCCCCCGCGATGCGGGGAGTAAAGAGCCAGCCCCTCTCGCCCCCCTGGCTCTTAGGATCCGCGGTGGACTCACTGCCTGTTTATCTTATTGTGGTTAATATCATCTCCCCCTCTGCAGATTATGAGCTGTTTCACAGACCTATGTACACCCTCGGTGTACAGAAGTTGTACACCCGTCTGTTTTGGGAGTCATATCATCCTCTTCCTCCCTGAATATTAGGAACAGTATCACAGGGGTGTTTCTACTCCCTGGAATATCGGGTGTCATGTTCTCGTCTCCCACGTTGCAGTTAGAATCAGTGTCATCGACGGCGTGTCCAACTTCTGTGATATTGCAAGTAATATTATCCTCTTCCCTCCGGGATTATGGGAACAATATCCTTGGGGGTTTCCACTTTCTGACACGTATGTGGTCAAGTCAATCCCTCCGCCTTGGAATATTTTTAAGGACCATCTCACACGGGGGTGTACAATTCCTGCGATGTTGGTTGTAATGGCATTGTCTTCTTCCGTGAATCCTAGGAGCAAAATCATCGGGTGGATGCACGCCCAGTGCTATATTGGGAGTAACATTATAGTCCACCCCCTGGAGATTATATTCCGATCAATATCACCGGCCCTGTGTACACCTACTGCGATATTGAACTTAATATCATGCTCTCTCCCTCCCTGGACATTGGGAGCAATATCGCAGGTGGGTGTACACCCACTGAGGTATTAGGGCGTAATATTAGTATGAATTATTCCTCACTTATTATTATCATGAATATGAATGACTGATATTAATATTTATATTAAGAAATAATTGCTAATAAAAATTTTCAGAATATTAATATTAATATTAATTATTAGGATCTAATATTACTGTTTTCTAATGAATAAGTCATTATCAGTTATTAATATCAGGCGTCATTAATCATTAATATTAATTATGTATTGTTATCATTAGTATAACTATTTAACATTAGTAATTATCGCTATTGATTTCAAAAATTATATTATGGGTTATTAATATTGATAATTATTAGTGTCAATTAATAACTGAGATTATTAATTGCGGTAAGTCGCCTTGCACCATTGCACCCCTCCCTCGGCAGCTCGTTTATGACCCTAAATGGGGACACAAATGCCCCTGAGAGAGCAGCGGTAGACTGGGATAGATAAGGATGGTCACTTGGTGGAGAGGCGTGTTTTTCGGTACCAGCTCTTCACCTGAGTCGACCTTCTCAACTGGAGAAACAATACACCGCCCTATACCGAAAAGCCACAAGCTCTAATTGATTTGCTCCAACCTGTTATCCACACCCACAACCCCACCTGGGCTGATTGGCACCAGTTGCTCATGTTCCTCTTTAACAGCGAAGAAAAGCGGAGAGTCCTCCAAGCAGCAACTAAGTGGCTACAGGAACATGCAACCAGCTGATTATCAAAACCCCCAACAGTATGGAAGGACCCAGTTGCCAGGAACCGACCCCCAGTTGGACCCACATGAAAGAGAGGATATGCAAAGGATAAACCGAGACCGGGAAGCTCTCCTGGAAGGATTAATGAGGGGAGCTCAGAAGGCCACAAACGTTAACAAGCTCTCTGAGGTTATTCAGGGAAAAGAAGAAATTCCAGCACAATTGTACGAGAGAGAATTGTGGGAGGCCTATTGTATGTATACTCCCTTTGATCCCGATAGCCCTGAAAATCAGCCCGTGATTCCCATGGTTTTAGGCCGTCAAAGAGCAGAAGACAGGAGAAGAAAACTGTGGAAACAGGCTGGGCTTGCGGGGATGAATCCATCCCAATTACTAGAAATAGCTAGCCAGGTGTTTGTAAACAGGGATGCAGTAAGCCGTAAGGAAAACGTCAAAGAGAATGGAGGTCAGGCCCGGCGATACGCCGACCTGTTTGTCAGCTGCAGCAATCAGAGGGGACCCCCAAAGAGGCAAGGGAAGGGGGGCCCTGGGAAAGAAACTCAGCTTGGCTGTCAGAGTTTGCAGCGTATCCAGTGTGCTGATTGTAAAGAAATAGGACAGTGGAAGAACAAATGCCCTGAGCTCAAAAGAAAACAAGGTGACTCAGAGCAGGAGGCCCCGGACAAGGAGGAGGGGGCCCTGTGCAACCTGGCAGAAGGCTTCTTAGACTGAGGGAGACCGGGTTCAAGCGTCCCCATTGAGCCTCTGGTCAGAATGACAGTCGGGGGTGGAGACATTGACTTTCTTGTAGATAGCGGTGCTGAACCTTCGCTAGTAACCGCCCCGGTCGCCCCCTTATCCAAGAAGACTACTGACGTCATCGGAGCCATGGGGGTTTCAGCAAAGCAAGCTTTCTGCTTGCCTCGGACTTGTAGTGTAGGAGGACATAAAGTCATCCATCAGTTTTGGTACATGCCTGACTGTACCTTGATCTTTTCGGGAAGCGACTTGCTCAGCAAGCTGAGAGCCATTATCTCTCTGACAGAGCACGGCTCTTCGCTGCTAATGTTACCCGGAACGGGAGTTACTATGACCCTTATTGTCCCCCGAGATGAGGAATGGAGACTTTTCTTAACTGAGCCAGGCCAAGAGAGAAGACCAGCTCTGGCTAAGCGGTGGCCAAGGGTGCGGCAGAAGACAACCCTCCGGGATTGGCCAGTTAAGACTGGGGCCCAGCCGGTGAGGCTGAAATCAGGAGCCAGTCCCCAGAGAAGCCCTTCAATGTATCCAGGTCCGTCTCAAGCACGTAAGAACTTTTGGAATGATTGTTCCTTGTCTGTCTCCATGAACACTCCCCTCCTGCCTGTTCCCAAGCCACGGACCGAGGACTACCGGCCGGTAGAGGATTGGCGCTTGCTTCATCAAGGTACACTGACTTTACATACAACACTACCTAACCCATCCACATAGTTTGGGTTGCTGCCAGCTGAGGACAGCTGGTTCACCTGCTTGGACCTGAAAGACACTTTATTTCCTATCAGATTAGCCCCTGAGAGGCAGAAGCTGTTTGCCTTTCAGTGGGCAGATCCGGAGTCAGGTGTCACTACTCAGTACACTTGGACCGGGCTTCCCCAAGAGTTCAAGAACTCCCCCAACATCTTCGAGGAGGCGTGGACTCGAGACCTCCAGAAGTTTCCCAGCAGGGACCTAGGCTGCGTGCTGCTCCAGTAGGTTGACGACCTTCTGCTGGGACACCACACGGCAGTCGGGTGTGCCAAGGGAACAGATGCCCTACACCGGCACCTGCAGTACTGTGGGTAGAAGGTGTCCAGGAAGAAAGTTCAGATCTGCTGACAGCAGGTACGTTACTTGGGAATGACTATCCGACAGGGGTCGAAACGCAGCCGGGGATCAGAAAGAAAGCAGGTCATTTGCCATCTAGCGGAGCCTAAGATCTGAAGGCAGGTGAGAGAATTCTTAGCAGCTGTGGGGTTTTGTAGACTGTGGATCCCAAACTTTGCAGTATTAGCCAAGCCTTTGTATGAGGTCACAAAGGGGGCGGGGACCGGGAACCTTTGGAATGCGAATCCCAACAACAGCAAGTCTTTCATGAGTTAAAGAAAAAAGTTCTGGCAGCGCCAGCCCTGGGGCTAGCCGATCTGACAAAGCCTTTTCCATTGTATGCATCAGAGAAAGAAAAGATGGCAGCTGGACTTGAACCCAAACTGGCGGAGGCCGGTGGCCTACCTCTCTAAACAACTAGACGGGGTTTCTGAAGGATGGCCCCCCTGTTGCAAGGCCTTGGCAGGAACTGCCCTGCCAGTACAAGAAGCAAATAAACTGACTCTTGGGCAAAGCCTGAACATAAAGGCGTCCCGTGCTGTGGTGACTTTAATGAACACTAAAGGACATCACTGGCTAACGAATGCCAGACTCACCAAGTACTAAACTGCTCTGCAAAAATCCCCGTACAACCATTGAAGTTTGCAACACCCTACACCCCACCACCTTGCTCCCGGTATCAGAGAGCCCTGTCGAGCCTGATTGTGTAGAAGTGTTGGACTCAATTGACTCTAGCAGACCTGACCTCTGGGACCAGGCTTGGGCATCAGTAGACTGGGAACTATACGTGGATGGGAGCAGCTTCTTCAACCCCCAAGGAGAGAGAGGCGCAGGGTATGCAGTGATAACCCTGGACACTGTTGTTGAAGCCAGATCTTTGCCCCAGGCCACTTCAGCCCAGAAAGCTGAACTCATTGCTTTCATTGGGGCCTTAGAACTCAGTGAGGGTGAGACTGTCAACATTTACACTGATTCTCGGTTTGTCTTTTTAACCCTTCAAGTGCATGGAGCATGATAGAAAGAAAAGGACCTATTGAACCCTGGGGGAAAAGACAGAAAATACCAGCAAGAAATCTTGCAATGATTAGGAGCAGTATGGAAACCCCACAAGGTGGCAGTTATGCATTGCAGAGGACACCAGCGAGCTTCCCTCTTGCTGGGTTTGGGGAATTCCCGCGCTGACTCAGAGGCTTGAAAAGCAGCATCTGCCCCCTTCTGGGCATCAGTGCTCCCTCAAGCACCTGATCTTGGACCTGCTTCTTCTAAAGGAGAAGAGGACTTTCTCCAGGTAGAGGGAAGGACAAGTGATGGAGGAAGGATGGACTCGGTTACCAGATGGGAGAGTAGCTGTGCCACAGCTGCTAGGAGCTGCAGTTGTACTGGCTGTGCAAGAAACCACCCATCGAGGTCAGGAGTCACTGGAAAAGTTGTTAGGCCGGTATTTTTACATCTCGCCTTTGTCAGCCCTTGCCAAAACGGTGAGGCAGCGGTGTGTTACCTGCCGACAGCATGATGTGAGGCAAGGTCCAGCCGTTCCGCCCGGCATATGAGCTTGTGGAGCAGCCCCCTTTGAAGGTCTCCAGGTGGACTTCACAGAGATGTCAAAGTGTGGAGGTAACAAGGATGTACTAGTTCCCGGGCATACCTACTCTGGGTGGGTGGAGGCCTATCCAACACGAACTGAGAAAGCTCGTGAAGTAACCCCTGTGCTTCTTCGTGATCTGATTCCTAGATTTCGACGGTCTTTAGGGATCGGCCCAGACAACGGGCCTCCGTTTTTGGCTGCCTTGGTACAGAAGACGGCAAAGGTATTGGGGATCACACGGAAACTGCATGCGGCCTCCCGGCCTCAGAATTCCGGAAAGGTGGAGAGGATGAATCGGACTATCAAAAATAGTACTATTGTCTTCCCCGATGGATATTTAAAACAAAACCACATGGGGCGTCAAACCACCTGCTAAATTTGAGGGAATGTTATCCTCTCCCCAGCTCCCTCGGCCCCGGATATTAGAGACAATAACACAGGGGTGATGTACACCCACTGCTTTATTGGGAGTAATATCATCCTCTCCCTTCTTGGATATTAGGAACAATATCACACTGTGCGTGTAGGCCTGTCGCGAAATTCAATGCAATGTCATCCTGTGCCTCCCTGGATATGACGAACAATATCACGGGGGATGTACAACTTCTGAGATATTGGGAGTGATATTATCCTCTCCCCTCTGGAAGTTGGGGTCAATATCACAGGGGTAGTGTACACCCTCTGGGATGTTGGGACTAATATCATCCTCCCTCCCACTGGATACTAAAAACCATATCACAAGGGGCGTGCACACACACTTCGATATTGGTATGAATACCATCCTCTCCCTCTTTGGATATTTGGTGCCATATTTCAGGTGGGGTATACACCACCTACAATATTGGCAGTAAGATGATTTTCTCCCCGCCCCCCCACCGGATATCAGAAACAATATCACAGGCATTGTGAACAACCCCTGCGATATTTGGAGTAATATCACCGTCTCCCCTCATGATTATTAAGAACAATATCGTAGGGGTGGGGGATGTACACCCCCTTTCATATTTGATATCATCCTCTTCCCCCCTGGATATTAGGAACAATATCAGGAAGGGATGTACAGACCCTGCGACCTTTGTTGTCATAGAATTGTCTCTCCCCTAGATATTAGGAAAAAATGTCACTGGGGATGTGAACAGCCCTGCGATATTGAGAGTAGTATCATCCTCTGCCCCCTTGCATATTGGGAGCAACATCACAGGTGGGGTGTACTGCCTCTGTGATATTGGGAGTGAAATTTTCCTCTCTTCCCCTGGACATTACGAAGGGTATCAGAGGGGGAGGGTTACATTCCCTGCGATATTCAACGTAACCTTATCCTCTCCCTCCCAGGGTATTCAGAACAATATTACAGGAGGGGAGTACACCCTCTGCGATATTGAGAGTCATGTCATCCTCTCTCCCTGTGGATATTAGGAAGAGTGTCACAGGGCTCTGGAAACCCCCTGCGGTACTGGGAGTAATGTCATCCTCTCTCTCTCTGAATACAGGAAGATTTTCACAGGGGTGTGTACACCCCCTGTGATATTGGGAGTAAGATCATCCTCTCCACCCAGGAAATGACTAACAAGGTCACGGGGGAGTGTACTCCCCCTGCGATATTGGGAGTAATGTCGTCGTCCCCAAACCTGGATGTTAGCAACGAGATCACAGAGGGGCTGTACACACCCTGCCACATTGGATGTAATATGATCCTCTCCCCACCTGGATACTGAGAAAGATACCACAGCGCAGGTATACGTTTCCTACACAGTTGTGAGTAATATCATTCTTTTCCTTTCTGGATATTAGGAAGAATATCACAGGGGTGCTGTACAATTACTTCCATATTGGGATTAATATCCTCTATTTTGCTGGACATTGGGCACAAAAACACAAAAGGGTGTACAACCCCTGCGATATTGGGAGTAATAGTATACTCTCCATCCTTGGATGTTAGAAAACAATATCATCAGGGCTGAACACCCCCCGCGATAATGGGAGTCATGTTTACTCTTTCACAGGCCATTTGGAACAACATCACAGGGGACGTTTACAAACAGGGGTGGTGTACATCCCCTGTGATATTGGGAGTAACATCATTCTCTCCACCTCCAGATATTAAGAACAATATCCCGGCGGGAGGTGGTACACCCCCAGTGATATTGCGAATAATGCCATCCTCTCATTCCCTGGATATTAGGAACAATATCACTGACGGGTGTACACCTTCTGTGATATCGGAAGCAATATCATCCTCTTCCCCCCGGATATTAGAAAAAAATATCACTCACAGTGTACACCCACTATGGTATGAGGATTAATACATTCCTAGGGTATTACGAATAATTTCACAGTCTGTACACACTTGATGTACACTCACTGTGATATTAGGAGTAATATCTACCTAGGAGATAACAAATAACATCGCAGGGTGTACACCCACTTTGATATTAGCTGTAATATTTTTCTAAGTTGTTACAAATAGGATCACAGGGTGTACCAACATGGTGTACACTCACTGTGATATCAGGAGTCGTATCTCTGTAATATATTATGAATAATATCACAGGGTGCACACCCACTGTATTATTAGGAGTAAGATCTCTGTAGGATATTACAACTAAGATCACAGGGTGTAGAGCCACCGTGATATTAGGAGCAATATCTTTCTAGGATATTACAAATAATATCACAGGGTGTACGTCCACTCTGCTGTCATAGCTAGGGTTACCCGCCACCACGGCCGGCTAATTTTTTTTTTTTTTTATTTTCACTGGAGACGGGGTTTCACCACGTTGGCCAGGCTGGTCTGGAACTCCTGACCTCAGGTGATCCATCAGCCTCGGCCACCCAAAGTGCTGGGATTACAGGTGTGGGCCATGGTGCTGGGCCAGGAGTTATAGATTCAATTCATTTGGAAACCCAGCTCCCATCTTTGAGTGTGCATGTACTTTTATGAAGAAATAATGTCAGAAAACCGAAGGATGATTATAAATATGAAAAGTAACAGGCATGTGAAAAGGTCTTCCGATTGAGAACTATAAGTTTTGATTTCGTTTTCAGATAATGGGGTCCTAGCTCTTGTGTCATTCTTTTACATATTCTACATCAATGGAAGTTGTAGCACCGTGTCAGAATAAAGTAGAGAGTATTTCAAGTCTTCTTAATTTCTTTCAATTAGACAGAGATATTTTTCTAAAAGAGAGAAGGACATTGTCATTGCATTGTATTTTTTCTGAAAAGAGTAGGCCGTATTTTACTGAGATCACAGATTTGTTATATATGACGTTTTGGTCTTCTAATATTCTTCCGTGGATTTTCTCTAAAGTAGTATGTACAGAAAGCCTCTAATAGCTAAAAAGTAAATCACGTAATAATTCTGAGATTTTTGGAATTGTCACAACTGAGAAACATTGCTGGCGGTGTATGGTCCACAAGTGTGAAGTTGTTCCTTGTGAATTGCTCGCATCCAGCATTAAGGGCTGGTTTTTATCTTTTATGTTTCCAATCCTCTTTCCTTCTCCAGGTGTCCAAGACACACAGGGCCACGGAATCTCACAGGTGTCTGAGAATTCCTCCTCCTGGGACTCTCAGAGGATCCAGAACTGCAGCCGGTCCTCGCTTTGCTTTCCCTGTCCCTGTCCATGTATCTGGTGATGGTGCTGAGGAACCTGCTCAGCATCCTGGCTGTCAGCTCTGACTCCCCCCTCCACATCCCCACGTAATTCTTCCTCTCCAACCTGTGCTGGGCTGACATGGGTTTCACCTCGGCCACGGTTCCCAAGGTGATTGTGGACATGCAGTCGCATAGCAGAGTCATCTCTCATGCGGGCTGCCTGACGCAGATGTCTTTCTTGGTCCTTTTTGCATGTATAGCAGGCATGCTCCTGACTGTGATGGCCTATGACTGCTTTGTAGCCATCTGTCGCCCTCTGCACTCCCCAGTCATCGTGAATCCTCACCTCTGTGTCTTCTTCGTTTTGGTGTCCTTTTTCCTTAGCCTGTTGGATTCCCAGCTGCACAGTTGGATTGTGTTACAATTCACCATCATCAAGAATGTGGAAATCTCTCATTTTGTCTGTGACCCCTCTCAACTTCTCAACATTGCCTGTTCTGACAGCGTCATCAATAGCATATTTATATATTTTGATAATACTATGTTTGGTTTTCTTCCCATTTCAGGGATCCTTTTGTCTTACTATAAAATTGGCCCCTCCATTCTAAGGATTTCATCGTCAGATGGGAAGTATAAAGCCTTTTTCACCTGTGGCTCTCACCTAGCAACTGTTTGCTGGTTTTATGGAACAGGCATTGGTGTGTACCTGACTTCAGCTGTGTCACCACCCCCCAGGAATGGTGTGGTGGCATCAGTGATGTAGGCTGTGGTCACCCCCATGCTGAACATTTTCATCTACAGCCTGAGAAACAGGGACATACAAAGTGCCCTGCGGAGGCTGCACAGCAGAACAGTGGAATCTCATGATCTGTTCCATCCTTTTTCTTGTGTGGGTGAGAAAGGGCAAACACATTAAATCTCTACATCTGCAAATCCTGCCCCTTAGTCACGTTATTTTTGTGGCTTGATGTCGTTTATTCCTTTCCGCATTTCCTTTGTGAATATTGCTTTCTTAATTATGCCTTTAACTGGAATGGGTGAGGATTCTGGGATCCTTGGTTTAGCAGAAACCTCATGACAGAATCCTCTATACCTAGGCGGCCTCTTTTAGTTTCTGAGCAATAATCCTGTCATCCAGGTGGAATCACAACCATCTTTTTATATACACGAAGTCCTCACTTCGTTTTGGAATTCCCTGAAAACTGACTTTATGGAAACAATGTACAGGAGGTCCTCCAACAGCATTGGCTGTTTAAAGTTGTGTAGTTATACTGTTGAAGAAAAATAAGTGGTTTCACTATACATAATTTTGCTTCAAGGTGAAGTTTCCAAGAGACTTTCAAAGATGTTAAGTGAAGGTATACTCTATATCAAATTCATGTCCTCTTCCACAGTTCATGTGGAATTTCTTTATAAACTGCTTCTAGAGAATCTATTTAGGCAGGTTCTGTGTAGAGATCCATGTCGTCGTTCCTTAATCTTGGCTTTGAGTCAAATCACCTGGGGAGCTTAGAAATGATGAGGCCTGGGTCTCAATACCTGAGATTCTCATTTCCTTGCACCTGTGTGAGTGTGTGGATTTTTTTTTTTTCTTTTAAAGCACCAGAGGTGGTTCCAATGACGAAGTTCTTAGAGGCATCAAGCTCCAATAAGTAAGAACAGAAATTAAATGTAATATGATTTCTTCAAATATTATCTTCAAATGCATTTTCCATCAACACCATACAAATGTTTATTATGCTGTTTTTTCTTACCATTTTGCATTTTCTATTTCTTTCTTTTCCTTTTTTTTTTTTGAGTCAGAGTTTCACTCTTCTTGCCCAGGCTGGAGTTCAATGGCACGGTCTCGGTTCACAGCAACATCTGCCTCCCGTATTAAAACAATTCTCTTGTCTCAGCCTTCCAAGTAGCTGGGATTACAGGCATGCGCTACCACGCCTGGCTAATTTTTTTTTTTTTTTTTTTGTATTGTTAACAGAGACAGTGTTTCTCCATTTTGGTCAGGCTGGTCTTGAACTCCCGACCTCAGGTTATCCACCCGCTTCCGCCTCCCAAAGTGCTGGGATTACAGGCATGAGCGACTGCGCCCAGCCACCACTTAGCATTTACATTTTACATTTGTGGAAGTTGTAGATTTATACACACATTGATTGCTTCTTTGTTATACACTTGCATGTAGATACGATGGGAAATAGAAAAGAATGAAATGGGCACAGTATCCCTGAAGTTTCACATTCCGAGACATTTTAAAAATATTTGTTTTTCAGAAATTTTTTTCAATGAAGAAACTGTGGTATACACACCCAATGAAGTATTACTCAGCCTAAAAAGGAAGCAACTCCTCTCTGCTGCAGACAAAATGGATGAGATTGCAGGTCTGTCTATTAAATGAAAGAAGGCCGGAACAGAATGACAAATATTTCATGTCCTCACATCTACGTAGGAAGAAAAAAGGAAACATTGGCCCGGTGTGGTGGCTCAGGCCTGTAATCCCAGCACTCTGGGAAGCGGAGTCGCACGGATCACTTGAGTCCAGCAGTTCGAGACCCGCCTGGCCAACATGGTGAAACCCTGTCTCTACGGAAAACACAAACAATAAGCCGGGCGTGGTGACGCGTGCCTCTAGTCTCAGCTTCTCCGAGGGCTGAGGCCCAAGAAAAGATTGAACTTGGGAGGCGGAGATTGCAGTGAGCCTGGATTGTGCCTGTATACTCCAACCTGGGCAACAAAAAGAGACTCCATCCCACACATACCTACACACAAAAGGAATCTCAGGAAGGTGGAGAGTATAAAGGTGGTTAGCAGACGCTAGGAAGAAAAGGGGTGGGATAGGGAATGAAGACAAGTGGATAATTGGGTCTCAAAATACAGAAAGATGGAATAAGTGAGTTCTAGTGTTTGATAGTACAGTATGAAAATTTTAGTTCACAAGAATTGCTTGCATATTTCCAGATGCTTTGGTAAGAAGCTTCCTAACTTTCTCATTATGATGGTTTTTAAGCTCTTCTCTTTCTGCTCTTGAAATCATGCTGGTTTTTTGTTTTTTGTTTTTTGCTTTGAGATGGAGTTTCGCTCTTGTTGCCCAGACTGGAGTGTCATGGTGTAATCTTGGCTCACCGCAACCTCTGCCTCCTGGGTTCAAGCGATTCTCCTGCCTCCACCTCCCGAGTAGTTGGGATTACAGGCCTGCGCCAGCACGCCCTGTTAATGTTGTATTTCTAGTAGATACGGGGGTTTCTCCCTGTCGGTCAGGCTGGTCTTCAACTCCTGACCTCTGGTGATCCGCCCGCCTCGGCCTCCCAAAGTGCTGGGATTACAGGCGTGAGCGACCGCGCCCGGCCCATGCTGTATCCTTATCTTTTGTCCGTTGTTGTTTTTTTTTTTGCTATGGAGCCCAGAAAGAACTTCTCACCTATATGTTCACATGATTTTTCACATGAGTGCTAAGAAAGCTCATTGGTGGAAAAGCAGCCTTTTCAAGAAATGGTGTTGGAGAAACTTGATTTCCACATGCAGAAGAATGAAGGTGGACCCTATGTCACACCAGGTGCAAAAATTAACACAAACTGGATCAAAGACCTCACCCCAAGCGCTAAAAGTATGATACGCCTAAAAGAAAACATTGGCCACACTTTCATGATATCAAATTGGGCAATGTTCTCTGGGATATGACACCAAAAGCATAGGCAACAGAAGTAAATTAGATTCCTTGGATTACATCTAAATGACAGACACTTTTGTGCAGCAAAAAACACTTTTAACTGAATGAAAAGATAACCCATGGATTAGGAAAAATATTTGCAAAGCATGTATCTGAAAAGAGGCTGATATCCGTCATATATAAAGAACAGCTAGAGCTAAACAACAAGAAACCCAAAGCATCCCATCAACAATGGTCAGAAGACTCGAGTAGACGTGTCCCTAAAGAAGATATCGTAATGGCCAATAAGCATCTAAAATGATGTTCAAAATCACTCATCATAGGAAAGCGCAAATCAAACCAGGAATGTGATACCACACATTAGGATGGATATGATAAACAAACAGGGATTGGTGAGACTAGAGGGAAGTAGGAATGCTCGAATCTGATCGGAGGGAATGTAAAATCGTGAAGGAACGGGGAAAATAGTATGGCGTGTACTGGAAAAATTAGAAACAGAATGATCAGATGTTCCCGCAGTTGCATTTGTGGGTACCTACCAAAAAGAATTAGAAGCCAGGAGTGGAAGACAGATTTGTGTACACCCATATTCATAGCAGCATTATTCACAACAGCCAAAATGTGGAAGCAACCCAAGGGTTCGTGGACAGATGAATGAAAAAGCACACTGCAGTTCCTTCATACAATGGAAGACTATTCAGCCTTCAAAAGGCAGGCATTTGTGGCCGGTGCGGTGGCTCACGCCTGTAATCGCAGCGTCTTGGAAGACCGAGGTGGGCGGATCACCTGAGGTCAGGAATTCAAGACCAGCCTGGCCATCTTGGTGAAACCCTGTCTCTACTGAAAATGCAAAAAATGAGACGAGCTTGGTGGCGTGTGCCTATATTCCCAACTACTCGGGAGGCTGAGGCACAAGAATAGCTGGAACCCGGGAGGCGGAGGTTGCAGTGAGCCCAGATTGTGCCACTGCACTCCAGCCTGTGCGACAGAGTGAGACTCCATGGAAACACAAAACAAAACAAAGTCAAACGAACAAAGAAAAAACAACAAAAAAAAAACCAGACAGGCACTTCTGACGCAGGCCGCAACATGGATGAACCTTGAGGACATTATCGTCAGTGAAATAAATAAATCCCAAAAGGATAAACAGGCCCAGGCTCAGTGGCTCGCACCTGTAACCCCAGCACTTAGGGAGGCTGAGCCAGGCAGATCACTTCAGGTCAGGAGATCGAGACCAGCCTGGCCAATATGGTGAAAGCTCGTCTCTATTAAAAATATAAAAATTAGCTGGGCGTGGTGGCACACGCCTGTAATCCCAGCTACTCAGGAGACTGAGACACAAGAATCGCTTGAACCCGCGATGTGGAGGTTGTAGTCAGCCCAGACCACGCCACTGCACTCCAGCCTGGGTGACAGAGAAAGACTCTGTCTCCAAAACAAAAAAAATTAAACACGGTATGATTCCACTTATCTATCAATTGTCAAGAGTAGTTAAACTCATAGAGTTGCAAACTAGAAAGGTGGCCCCCAGGGGTGGGTGAGAGACAGGAATGGAGAGCTTGTTGAATGGGTGGAATTTCCATTTTGAAAGATAAAACTGTTCCGGAGACGATGGCGGTGATGGTTGCTAAACAATGTGAACATGCTTAATGTCATTAAACTGTGAACTGAAAAAGAGTGGAAATTGTAAATGTTTATACTGGCCGTTCTCTATGAACTAATATGTATTTATAATCTTTAATATTTATACGTGGTATGTTTTCCCATAATACAAGACGGAAATTGAAGCAGTTGGATGTTTAAAAAGAAAAGAAAGAAGCGAAGAATACCCACCAGCTTTCTCCTGATTAGAGGAAGAGCCCCAAAGCTTCTATAGACATTCACTTTTCTTCTTTTTGCAATATTATGAGGAAATCCTTAGAGGTTGGGGAACTTGGGCAACTTTGGCTAATGAGGAGCTCTGTGCCTTGAGCCCCCCAGGCCACAGAATAGTCAATAGTAGGTCTGTGCCTCCAGCCCTGCAGTGTGAGGTTGCAGTCCTGTGGACTGCACTCCCGTCACCTTTATCAGGGGTCTGATGTCTCACCCTGTCTTCTTGCCAGCCTTAAGGATGGAGTCGGAGCCTCCATGGTGCACCACGCAGGGAGGACAGTGGATCTGTTCTCTGTGGTCATGCCCCAGCAGAGGGGAGGGACAGTTCAGTGAATGTAGGCAAAAGAAAGTGAGATCAGACACTTACTGTGTCTATGTAGAAAGGAAAGACATAAGAGACTCCATTTTGAAAAAGACCTGTACTTTCAATAATTGCTTTGCTGAGATGTTGTTAATCCATAGCTTTGCCCCAGTCACTTTGAACCAACCACTTTGACCCAACCTGAAGCTCACAAAAGCATGTGTTGTATGAAATCAATGTTTAAGGGATCTAGGGCTGTGCAGGACGTGCCTTGCTAACAAGATGTTTCCAAGCAGTATACTTGGTAAAAGTCATCGCGATTCTCTAGTCTCAATAAACCAGGAGCAAGATACACTGTGGAAAGCCGCAGGGACCTCTGCCCTTGAAAGAGGCTTATTGTCCAAGGATTCTCCCCATGTGATAGTCTGAAAAGTGGCCTCATGGGATGAGAAAGACCTGACCGTCCCCAAGCCCGACCCCCGTGAAGGGTCTGTGCTGAGGGGGATTAGTCAAATAGGAAAGCCTCTTGCAATTGAGAGAGAGGAAGGCCTCTGTCTCCTGCCTGCCGCTGGGAACTGAATGTATCGATATAAAACCCGATTGTACATTTGCTCAATTCTGAGATGGGAGAAAAACGGCCCTATGTTGAGAGGTGAGACGTGTTTACAGCAATGCTGCCTTTTTATTCTTACTCCACTGAGATGTTTGGGTGGAGAGAAACAGAAATCTGGCTTAAGTACACGTCCAGTCATAGTACCTTCCCTTGAACTTCATTATGACATAGATTCTATTGCTCACATGTTCGTTGCTGACCTTCCCCTTATTATCACCCTGCCCTCCTAATACATTCCTTTTTGCTAAAATAATAAAAATAATAATCAATAAAAACTGAGGGAACTCAGAGGCCGGTGCCGGTGCAGATACTTGGTATGCTGAGCGCCAGTCCCCTGGGCTCACTGTTGTTT
This sequence comes from Pan paniscus, assembly GCF_029289425.2. NCBI lineage: Eukaryota > Metazoa > Chordata > Mammalia > Primates > Hominidae > Pan > Pan paniscus. Next base: position 23,240,727 of record NC_073256.2, read on the forward strand.
CTCTATACTTTGTCTATGTGTCTTATTTCTTTTCTCAGTCTCTCATCCCGCCCAACTAGAAATACCCACAGGTGTGGAGGGGCAGGCCACTCCTTCAAGTGAGTGCTGAGGGACGGTCGGGAGCCTTGTTTGTTTCCTCATCCTCAGGACAAACAAGAGAGTGCGGTGGGCAGATGGGAGGAGACCAATATGCAACTCTCTGCTCAGCAGACTGTGGAGTTTCTGTTCTTTGTTGCGCTGGGGGTCTCAGAAATCTTATTCAAAATTTTGCTTTCCTCCCCCACTAGTTGTCCTTCTCATAGACATCTCACCCATGATAGCAGGGAATCAGTCCCTCTAAACTATTCCCTAAGAACAACAAAGAGATTATGAAGGTGATGATGAGGATAAAGAGGATGACAACAGACACCATGGCATCATGAACCCTTACTGAGGGCTTCCTAAAGGCCAGGCTCTGAGCTCTGTGCTCTATGCAGCTTGTTTCATTTCAACTGTGTAGTCTCCACGTTATTAGTGCACATTTCAGGATGATTTTACAGACTAGAAAAGGTGCAATGGATTTTCATGTAGCTTGTACCAGATCACGAAGTCAAAAAAGGCGAAGTCCAATTTGAACCAGTCAGTCTACGTCCAGACACATGGCATTTGGCCAGTCCTCTCCCTGTATCCAACCTGCCCTCTCAAATCCTTGTCACTCAGGCCGATGCCCCTGCTCACTGTGCCCTTCCCTTTGGGGGTTCCTTGGAGACCACAGCTAGACCAGTGGGTGCCACAATCACTGTGTCATGTATAGAAAGAGCAGCTGAGATCACATCAAGGATTCCAGAAAGAATTGGCACAGGATCATTCGGGACGCATCTCTCCCTTGCCCCTGTTCCTGGCTTTCCTTACAGCTCTCGAACTTCCTCAAAGGAGTCATCAATTCGGAGTTTGGCTTCCATTCCTACTAAGGAAGCTGGAAAATATTTCAAAAATGCTCCTCTGATGTGCCTGTGGTTAAGACCTCTGAGCTCTGCTTAAAACTTTTTGAAGCTGGGCGCGTGGCTCACGCCTGTAATCCCAGCCCTTTGGGAGGCTTAGGCAGGCGAATCACAAGGTCAGGAATTCGAGACCAGCCTCGCCAACATGGTGAAACCCTGTCTTTACTAAAAATACAAAAAAAAAAAAAAAAAAAAAAATTGCCAGGCATGGTGGCCTATGCCTGTAATCCCAGCTACTTGGCAGGCTGAGGCAGAAGACTCCTTTAAAGCCGAGAGACAGAGGTTGCAGTGAACCGAGATCACGTCACTGCACTCCAGCCTGGGCAACAGAGCAAGACTCTGTCACAAAAAAATAAGTAAATAAAAATTACGAAAAAAAGTGCTTGGATGGGCTTGGCAAACTTTAGCCATTAGCTCACGTACCACTTTGGAAGGGCATACCTTCAGTCACTTCACCCTTTAATCTCTTTGCTCTAGACTAAAGTTCTGAGAAGAAGTCTAATCGGCTGAGTTGTGTCCATGTGGGCAGTGCAGGAAAGGATGCAGTGGGAAGCGGCTCCAGGGACGTCTTTGTCCTCCATCACGGGGGAGCAGGCACCTGGATTATCCACCCTAAGAAATCTGGACAAAGGAAAAGAGGTTCTCTGAGGAAGGAGACATACAGCCCAAGGAGCTAACCAAGAGGCAAATAGTCATCCTGTCTTGTCATTTTCTTTTACACTGTGTGTACATTATCTTACACTTATCACTTTGTTTTCTTTCTCTCCTTTAATTGCACCCTGCTGCCAAAAGTTAAAATAAAATGAAAGTATTGAGATAGCTCAGTAACTGACTTTTGGTCAATTGCCTTTTCCTATAGTGAACAGCTGCCCAAACGATTGTCTCTGTCACTGGGCAGATTTGCAAGCGTTTGCAGGATCACTCTCAATCCCCCAACACAGGGCTGTGTTACAGCACAATTTAGTTCAGTGTTTTGCTCTCTGCAACAGGGAGGTTCTCATCCATTACAGGATGCAGTAAAAACAGGGGTACCATAAGCAACCACCTCTTTCCTCAACGGTGTGATGAAAGCAAAAGCCAAGTAGCTCCATGTATCCAACTTAAAAATATAAAAATTACACCTGTGGGCTGCAGTTGGAGCTATGGCGGCGGCAGCTGTCACTGGGCCTAGCCCGAGGTGTGGACCTGGGGTCTCCCCAGAAGGGTTGGAGGGGGAGGCTCACGGAGCGTTGGTGGAAGGCGCACAGGATGCTAAAGCTTTACAACAGCCTCTCGGAAGGGGAGGCGGTGGGACTTCCCGCGGGGCCTGACCCGCTGGACCCTACCGATCTGAACGGGGCGCACTTCGACCCGGAAGTTTACGTAGACAAGCTGCCTAGAGAGTGCCCTCTTGCCCAGCTGATGGACAGTGAGGCGGACATGGTGCAGCAGATCCGGGCTCTAGACAGCGACATGCAAACCCTGGTCTATGAGAACTACTATAAGTTCATCCCAGCCACAGAAATTGACAAACAGCATAAAACTGTATGAGGAATTGCAGGAAACCCAGAATTTCCCAGATAACCTTGTAAAAGAAGAACGAAGTTGGAAGACTCACAAAAAATATATATATTATATATATATATATATATATATATATATACATATATGTATAAAGTTGTATTTTCATTCTGTTGTAAAAGTTTAGTAATGTCTATTGTGATTTTTCATTTAACACCTGAAAAGATATTTTTAGTTTTCCAAATGTGTGCTTGTGTTTAGCTATCTTCTTGCTGTTGACTTCTAATTTTGTTTCATTATAGTCGGGAAAATGTGGTCTGGACAATGTCAATCGTATAGTGGATTTTGTTGAGACTTCTTTATGGCCTAATATGTGGCCAGTTTTTTTGTTTTTGTTTTTGTTTTTTTTTTTTTGGCAAATTTGCCACATGTGCTTAAAAGGAATGTGGATTATTTGTTTTTTTAGGAGAGTTTTTATTTCTCAATAGATAATGTTCTCAGTGTAATTAAAATCTAGCTTTAATTAACAATATGCTAGATCTCTCAAACCTTAGGATGTTAGTCAGTGTAACAATAGACTGCTGCTGAGACGAATAAACCCTGAACTCTCAGTGGGTTGGCACCCATAGCATAGTCTGGTGCAGGGCAGGGGTTCTCCTTGGGCGCCCTTGTCCAACAGTGATTCAGAGATTCTGGAGGTTTCCATCTTTTAATTCTGCCATCTCAGAGATTATCACTTGTAGCCATATGGATAGGGAGAGAGGGAACATAGCTCACACTTGCCTTTGATAACTTTGGCCCAGAAGTGATTTCTTACATTCCTATTGGTGGAAATGCAGTCACATGGTTCCAAACTAACTGCAAGTGAGGCTGGGAAATGTAGTCTTTCTGCATGTCCAGGACGAGGAGTGGTGTGAACACAGCATTGTCTTTGACACACTAAGCATGTGCTGAAGAGTTCTTACTCTCATAGGAGGTTTGTCTGTCCTGTGTAACTTTCTCAGTTTTTGCTTAGATAGTTTCAGGCAATGTTGTTTGGTGCATTCAGCTTGATGATTATGTCCTCTTGGCAAAGTAGTCAAGATTCCCATCAGTTTGAATGAAAGTGTTTTACAGATAGGTCAGGAAATGTTAATACTTTAAAAGGCCCTTCTATTCCTACACTGTACAGATAAGAACAACAGAGTCCTAGAGAGAGGAGGTCAGGGGTCTCACTCATGAGTGGCAGAATTGAAACCAACATGGCAGTAACTTTGCCTTTCCCCCATCATGTTGTTCTCCCTCTATCTTCACTCTGCTGATTTCTTCACTTGCTCCATACAGACCTCCCAGTGCCAAGTGTATAAGTGTGTCCGAAATTGGTGGGTTCTTCGTCTCACTGACTTCAAGAATGAAGCCACAGACCCTCCTGGTGAGTGTTACAGTTCTTAAAGCTGGCGTGTCTGGAGTTTGTTCCTTCTGATGTTCGCATGTGTTCGAAGTTTCTTCCTTCTGGTGGGGTTCGTGGTCTCGCTGGCTCAGGAGTGAAGCTGCAGATCTTCTCAGTGAGTGTTACAGCTCATAAAGGCAGTGTGGACCCAAAGAGTGAGCAGCAACCAGATTTATTGCAAAGAGCAAAAGAACAAAGCTTCCACAGTGTGGAAGGGGACCCCAGCGGGTTGCCACTGCTGGCTCTGGCAGCCTGTTTTTGTTCTCTTACTTGGCCCCACCCACATCCTACTGATTGGTCCATTTTACAGAGAGCCTGAGTGGTCTGTTTTGACAGAGTGCTGATTGGTGCGTTTACAATCCCTGAGCTAGACACAAAGACACCCCACGTCCCCACTAGATTAGCTAGATACAGAGTGTCCACACAAAGGTTCTCCAAGTCCCCGCCCTAGTAGCTAGATACAGAGTGTCGATTGGTGCATTCACAAACCCTGAGCTAGACACAGGGTGCTGATTGGTGTGTTTACAAAACTTGAGCTAGATACACAGTGCCAATTGGTGTATTTACAATCCCTTAGCTAGACATAAAGGTTCTACAAGTCCCCACCAGACTCAGGAGCCCAGCTGGCTTCACCCAGTGGATCACACACAGGAGCCGCAGGTGGAGCTGCCTGACAGTCCCTCTCCATGCGCCCAACCTCTTCAGCCCTTGGGTGGTCGATGGGACTGGGCGCCGTGGAGCAGGGGGCAGTGCTCATTGGGGAGGCTCGTGCTGCACAGAAGTCCACACAGGGGGGAAGGCTAAGAAATGGTGGGCTGCAGGTCCTGAGTCCTGCCCCGTGGGGAGGCAGCTAAGGCCCGTCGAGAAGTCGAGCACAGCAGCTGCTGGCCCAGGTGCTAAGCCCCTCACTGCCTGGGCTGGCAAGGCCGGCCGGCAGCTCCTAGTGCAGGGCCGCCAAGCCCATGCCCACCTGGAACTTCAGCCGACAGGCAAGCAGCATGCATAGCCCCAGTTCTGGCTCACGCCTCTCCCTCCACACCTCCCTGCAAGCTGAGGGAGCCAGCTCCAACCTTGGCCAGCCAAGACAGGGGCTCCCACCGTGCAGCTGCGGGCTGAAGGGCTCCTCAAGTGCCGCCAAAGTGGGAGCCCAGGCAGAGGAGGCCCCGAGAGTGAGCGAGGGATGTGAGGGCTGCCAGCATGCTGTCACCTCTCATAAGGAGTGATTAATCTGAGCTTCTCCAGAAAGTCCATTCCTGGTAGGCACTGGGAATAAGAAATCTCAGAGTATAAAAAAAAAATCAAGTGGTAGCACTATTGTGAATGACTCCCAAATTAGATCCTTTACCTTTTTTTTTTCATGAAGCACAGTTGCCCAAAACACGCTTAGCCTGAGATGAAGCACATATTAGAGAAAGGTTCTCTCTATAGCATTATGTATTACTCGAATGAGCATTAAAAAGAGGAGATGGGACATGCTCTCTCTAGCTATTATTACCTCCACTATAGAGTTGGCATACACAAGCTCATTATTCCATTATGTTTTATTCCACAAAATAACTTTAATGTTGAAGCTTAAATTGAATTCGTTAAAACATCTTTGTCTCCAGCATAATGTTCCCCAAGTGTCTCCTTGGTGCCTGAATTTTCTCCAGAATTATAGTGCTGAAGCTATGGAAATGGTGAAATTATATGCAATCTGCAAAACAATGTGGCTATAACGTGGTAATTGGCCTTCCACATAATTAAAGGAACATTTCTTCATCAGAGCTGTTCCATCAGAGACCCAAAGGCTATCGTTGTACAAATCACCCACTTAGGAAAAGCTTTATTCCCAGTAGACTCTAAAAATCTGGTTATGCAAACAGATTTGCTTATTCAGTAACATTAATGGCTTCTCATAGTTAAAAAGTCATCAATGTGTTTGACCTAAAATCTGTTTCCTCCGTGACCAAGTACCATTTTTATTTTGACAGTTAGGAGCCTTTTGACTCTTTCACAGCTGGCATGAAGGCACAGGGAGGGAAATCTCAAAAACCAACAACCTGTGTATTCCCAGACTGTTAATCAATAGAAAATCACTTCAACTGGATTAGGGTCTTGTACCTGGCAGAAACGCTCTTATGGACATTGGAATTGGATTTCTACACTTGATATGACACCTCCTTGAGTCAGATCAGATTCGTGTTTGATAGACTCTTGACAAAAAATTGCTCCAGGATCTGTGCGGTCACTAAGGCCTTTTTGTTGTTGTTGTTGTTTTAAAAGCAGCATTAAATGTTTTCATGAAGACCTTCCCAGCAGAGATTTTATTGGGAATATGGTCTTTAGCTCTGGTCCTGAATAACTCACACTGAGGAAACCTCTAACAAGTGTTTTATTGGAAGATGTCTGATGGATGGTTGGTTTTAATAACAAATCTCTTCCCTTTTTCTGTCCCCTGTGTTCTATTCTCCTTTCTCTACACATTATTCTGGGAGGATTCACCTATTCCCAAAGTCCTTTCCTCTTTATTTCCATTCCAGAGCTCTCTGTATAACTCCAGGCTGATGAATCCAACGGCCCAGTTGTTATCTCCACTTGGCTGTCTTTCTTGCATTGACCTCATCTTACCTTGCCTCTCCTGATTTCCTCTTCTGCCTGGGCTCACCACGTCAGATTCACACCACCATCCACCCAGCTTCCAAAACACCTGGGCCTCCTCCTTCATTCCTCCCTCTTTCTCAGTCCAGTTAGTCTACTGTCTCCTCTCCATCCTCACTGCCACAGCCTTGGTCCAGCCAACCATCTTGTCTCACTTGGTGTATTGCAGCCCCCTACCTGGTCCACTCACCTCCCACTCTCCTCCAGCCAGACTGCTCTTTTTATAGCACAAAGTGGATCATTACTCCCCTGCTTAAAAACATCTACTGTCTCCCTTTGTCTGCAGGATAAACACGACAAAGAGCCTTTAAGATTTGGCTCCAACTTACCTCTATATTGGTCACTTTTTATAATTATATGAACATCTCTCAGCTCCTCACCCTCTCACGTCTCGATTTTTGCACATGCTCTTCCCTCTGCTGGGAATGATCTTCCACACCTCTCCTATCAACCTGGCTAGTTCCTACCATTTTCTAGTCTTCAACTGAGGAGTCCTGTGGTGGAGAAGGATTTCTCACCACCTGATAGAGATTGCATGCCCACCCATCTCCGGGCATTTATTTATTTATTTATTTATTTTGACGGAGTCTGGCTCTGACCATGCAGGCTGGAGTGCAGTGGCGCGATCTTGGCTCACTGCAATCTCCGCCTCCAGGGTTCAAGCAATTCTCCCACCTCAGCCTTCTGAGTATCTGGAATTACAGGTGCCCGCCACCACATCAGGGTAATTTTTTTGTATTTTTAGTAAAGACAGGATTTCACCATGTTGGCCAGGCTGTTTTCAAACTCCTGGCCTCAAGTGATCCACCCACCTTGGCCTCCCAAAGTGCTGGGATTACAGGCAAGAACAACTGCACCTGGCCAATCGAGTGCCCCTTCTATTTGCTCCCATTGCCCCAGGCATACTGTCACCATAACTCTTACCATTCTGAGTTGAAAATGTTTTTCTTTTTGCTTTTTATTTCTCTCATTAAATGCAAAGCTCATTGAAAAGAGGACAGTGGTTGTTCACTGTTGTACTCCTAACCTTTGACTCAGTGTCCTGAGGTTGGCTCTAGAGCTGTGCACACATGTTCAGACATTGGAGCACATCTTGTCTAGCACCTCTTTTGAGGTGGCTTAGAGAAAAGTCAGTAGGTACTTCCCCAAGGATGAAACAGAAGCTTCACCTAAACCAGTTCTTCAACTTCAGCCTGCAATAGAATCCTCTGAGAGCTTGTTAAAAATACAGTCTCCTAGAGCCCACTCTTCAAGAGTCGGTGAGTTGCTTCATCATCAAAATATATACAGAATTCAGGCAGTCTTCAGCGCCAGCCTGGTCTGAGCCTCTGTGGACTCCCACCTGCAGAATCTCCCTGCTGGTCTCCTTGCTTCTGCTCTTACCTTCTTATTACCCATTCAAGTAGCCAGGGTGATACTTGTAAAAAAAATTTTTAATTTGTTTGAGATGAAGTCTCACTCTGTTACCCAGGCTGGAGTGCAGTGGTGCTATCTCAGCTCGCTGCAGCTCTACCTCCTGGTCTCAAGCCATCCTCCCGCCTCAGCTTCCTGGGTAACTGGGACCACAGACATACACCGCCACACCCGGCTATTTTATGTATTTTTTGTAAAGACACGGTCTTACTATGTTGCCCAGGCTAGTCTTGAACTTCTGTGTGCACCCACCTCAGCCTCCTGCATTTTTAGGAGGCCTCTCTTCTAGAGATTTTGATGCAGAAGGCCTGGGTGCCTCATGTCTCCTCCCATCTCTCTCTGTCTTTCTGTCTCTGTCTTTCTCTCTCTTTCTCTTTGCCTTATATCTGCCCTGGGGACTAGACTCTGCCTTAGGCATCCCTCTGACTCTTGTTTGCTTTTACACTGAGGCTGCTTTAAGTTGCACCTTGATCTGAAGCCTTGGGCTTCTGTTCCTATTCCTTGCTTTTGTTGGAAGGGCCGTGCAGATTCTTGACAAATTGCAAAGGTGCCCACGAGCTTCGAAGTCCCCAAGAACCAAACCAGATGACAAACAAAGATGCAGCCCACAGCTGGGGAGACAGATTTCATGTCCACACTGAGACTCCAAGATGCTGAACTGAAATCCACCCTGGAACCTGTTTTCTCTCTCATTTAAGCTCAATGTCACCTGGGGGCTTGCAGGGCAGGGCTGGTGACCATTCACAAGGCAAAGATGCTTTGAGATGACAACTGAGAATGGTGTGGTGGTTGACAGATGGCATGTCAGAGCAGAGACTAACATGGAAAGAGAAACTCAGCCCTTGGGGGGAATGTGTGATGCTGGCAGCCACGCAGAGGGCTTTTCCTGCGAGCTCTTGCACAGATGCAAACAGCCAGGAGGTTTTGCTTTCTGAGCCTGAGTGGAAGCATGTTCCTCCCTGCACATTGCCGCTCTGCAGCAAATGTTTATTCCTGTTGCATTAATTAAAAGTGCTTACCAGGCCGGGCACGGTGGCTCAAGTCTGTAATCCCAGCACTTTGGGAGGCCGAGGCAGGCAGATCACAAGGCCAGGAGATTGAGACCATCCTGATTCACACGGTGAAACCCCATCTCTACTAAAAATAAAAAAAAATAGCCGGGCATGGTGGCGGGCGCCTGTAGTCCCAGGTACTTGGGAGGCTGAGGCAGGAGAATGGAATGAACCCAGGAGGGAGGGCTTGCAGTGAGCCGAGATTGTGCCACTGCACTCCAGCCTGGATGACAGAACAAGACTCCGTCTCAAAAAAACAAAGTGCTTACCGAAGGGGTTTGAGGGCAGTGGTGACAGTGTGAATTATGGCTTTGCCGGCTGCCAGTGGAGCCAGCCGGTCTGCGCAGCCGTGCAAGGGTGTTTTGAAAAGTGGCTCAGCCAGCCAGGAGTGACTGGCTGTAAATATTGCTGCCACAACATCTCGTAGCCTGATTGGGGCCGTGTTTGCAGAACCCCTAAACCACTACACTTGTTCAGGCGTAAAAATAAGCTTACTTTTTTGTTTTGTTTTGTTTTGTTTTATGAGATGGAGTCTTGTTCTGCCACCAGGTTGGAATGCAGTGGCATGATCTTGGCCCACTGCTACCTCTGCCTCCTACGTTCAAGTGATTCTCCTGCCTCAGGCTCCCGAGTAGCTGGGACTACAGGGGTATGCCATCATGGCCAGCTAATTTTTGAATTTTTAGTACAGACGGGGCTTCACCATGTTGGCCAGGATGGTGCGATCTCTTGACCTCGTGATCTGCCCGCCTTGGCTTCCCAAAGTGCTAGGATTACAGGCGTGAGCCACCGTGCTTGGTCAAACATAAACTTACTTTCTTACCTCTTCTGCTGAACTCTATTTGCTTATTTTCTCAATTTCTGCTGAACTCTATTTTGCTTCTTATTTCTGGATAAAACTCTTCTTTATCCAGAAGAGCTTCTAGCAACAAAGTTACCCAATGCCCTTCCCTAGTCTCTCCTTGCAACTGGCGGGGGGTGGGGTTGGGGGGGGCGGGGAGGGGTTGTTAGCAGGAAATCCTTGACAGAACCAATTTACATGACTGTTTGGAGGACTCTCGCTAGCCCCAGGAGGTGTTTGCATTTTTAAATTGGTTAGTAGTGTCAGAATGTTTCATGAGTAAGAGCACAGCCTCTAAGTTGGATACCCTGAATTTAAATCTCAACATGGCCAATTTGCATATAACCAGAGGATGGATTTGGAGACCCAATGGGTCTACCATGACATGAACTTGCACCAACATTCACCTGACCTCCAAAATGCCTATTCTGACTGGTAGACCCTAGTCTCAGCCTAGTGCCAGTTCAGAGCCTGTGTCCAGTGATCCTGCACAGGTCCCATTAGTTCCTTTTCTCCCATTCAGTCATCCTGGTAAAAGGCTGTGTATTCCCTTGGGGGCAGGCTGGGAGAAAGATTGACAGTATTAATTTGTGGCAGTGGAGCAGAGTCCTTTCTGGAGGGAACCTGGCTTCCCATTCAGACAAGGGACTCCGGGTCTGTGAACTGGCTTATGTCTGGGAATTGACTGGGGACTGTGACTCTGTTTTCATGATTCAGATTAGACTTCTGCTCACCTGACCTAGAACTCTTCTGCAAACACAGATCCAGTAAAAATGTGCAGGCTTCTTATCTATTTCACTTCTAGGAAAACCAGGATCAGCAGACACCATAGGTCTCTGAGAGTCAGGCTATTCTGGTTGCAGCTTTGACTCTGCTGTCTTTTATGGTAACTGCATCCACCTTGCCTTTGGGGATTGAGTGCTCTGATCACTTGGCCCCAGCCCCTGTAGTGTGCCTATGTCACTTACCCTCTTTATACCTCAGTTTACTCCTCTATAAAATGGGCATCCTTATTGCACCCACCCCCAGGGCTGCTGTGAGGTATAGATGGATTAGCATATGGAAAGTAATAGAAGAGGGTCTCAAAGCCCATGTGTCGTTATCAGAATTATTTCGTGACAGGGAAGAGCTGGAGGAGAGAGGAAGGTGCTGAGCAGACCCATGTGCTCTCCCACCAGTGTTTCCTGAGCACCTACCATGTGCTGCCCACTGTGAGAGCTGTTAGGGTTGAAATAGGGAGCACAGCAGGGTAGGGGCTGCCATCAGGAGCTTAGTGGGGAGACCATTGTGCAACATGGTTCCAGAGCTTGGGGTGGGGAAGCTCAGGGAGTACAGGTGGCTAGGATTCTGGGCAGAATCATGGAAAGGACACAGCCTCCCCAGCCTCTCCTGCCTACACTGCCTCCCTGGCCTCCTCTGCTTCCCTGGCCTCTCCTGCCTTCCTGGCTTCCCCTTCTGCCCTGGCCTCCCCAGTCTCCCCTGTCTCTCCTGCTTTTGAGGTGGGCCAGGAGCTGCTGGTGCTCACTTAGCCTGTCCTGGACTCTTGGTGTAGCCCTTCAATGTCCAGAAAATACCCCCGGGTTCAGCTCATCACACAACCTAGGAAGGAGCTCCACACTGACACTAAGGATGCATCCTGGGCTCATTCATCAGGGCATGCCTCCAAAATATTTCTCCAGGTCTCCTGCCCCTGCACGGCTCGGTCCCAGGCAACCTGTCTGCCCACCACTCCTCTCTCACCTTGCCCACCACGCTCCAGTCCCACAGTCCTCTTTCTGCTTCTTTCTCAGCCTCTGGGCTTTTGCACACGCTGTTCCCTCTGCCTGAACACCCTCCACTGGCTGAGAACAACTTTCTGAGTCCTCTCTCAGCTGTTGCTTCCTTTGGAACAGCCGCTGCTGCTGTCCCTCTCCCAGCTCCAAGACCTGCTGAGCCTCCTGTCTTTTTCCGTTCCCATGCCCCCAGCACTTCTTCTTGGCCTCCTTTTGTCCAATTAACAATGTCCATTCTCAATGCCTTCTCAGCCAGCGCTGAGCCCCACTGGGTGAAGGCAATGCCTGTCATGTTCACCACAATATCCCCTCCCCTAGCACCACGCCTGGTCCACAGTGATGCTCAAAAAAGATCTGTTGGTAGGCAATACGAAGGTGCATTCATGTCATCCTGCAGGCGGAATTCTCCACGAGTTTTGAGCAGCCTCGGTTTTCCCACCACCTCCAAATCATGCAAGACACAGGGTAAGAGCAAAGACAAGGTGGCTGTGGCCGATGTCCGCCCTCTCGGGGCGTCCTTTCTCTTCTCTCCTCCTTGGGCAGGGAGACCATCGGGCTGCAACCTGGCTGGGGCGGGGAGGAGGTGCAGGGCCTGGCCAGAGCGGGCCTGGCCACGGGCAAGGGACAGCGACCTCCTGGGCCAGGACAGTTGAGAGCGGCGCAGGTCCGGGACCGGCGTGGCGGCGGTGCGCGTGAGCGGCCAGCAGAGGGCGCCAGAGAGCCAGGAGCGGCCCGCGGAGGAGCCCGCGCTGGCCCCGATGCCCAGGTCCGCCCCGCGCGGACCCACCGAGCCCGCGCTCAGACGCCCCAGATCCACCGAGAGGCCGCTTGCTCCGGGTCCTTCTTCTTCCCCAAGTGCAGGCAGAGCCCCCGGAGTCATGGCCAGGCCTTCCGGCAGCTCCGAAGCGACTGGCAAGTCCCGAGGCAGGGATGGCCTGCCCAGGAGGGAGGAGGACGACGTGCTTCCCGAAGAGAAGAGGCTGCGGCTGTTGCTGGAGGGGGAAGCGCACAGCCCCAGGACTGCGAGGACGGGGAGGACGCGCCGCGGCCGGGCAGGGAGGAGACCGGCACCCAGACAGGTGGCGACGGCAGAGGAGTAAGTGACGCGGGCCCGGGGGTCCGGGGGTGCAGCCGGCGCGGGGGTGCCGGCGACGCTGAGTAGGGGCGGCAGGAGGCTCCGTGGCCGGCCCCGGGTTGAAGTTGGGAGGGCGCCCTTCATTCTGAACCCATTTAGGCAGCACGGGCAGCCCTCCTCGCCGTGGGCTGCATCAGAGCCCCCCCTGCCCAGTCTTGGGGTTGCTCCCGGATGCTGTCTGGGAGGCTTGCTCGAGGTGACATCCTCATCTCTCCGTCTACGTTACTGCATTCAGAGCTTGGGTCACCTGGACACTGAACTCAGGTGAATTTTCTCTGAGATTCCGAGAGAAGGAGGACAGTTTTTCGAAGGTTTTCCAGGGCCGATCACGGAAAGGATGAGAAGAGAGAGGTCCTGGTCGGGGACACAATTACGGTGGCAGTGTAACGCTGGGAAACTATTGCATAAAGTCCCTCTCACTCCCTCTACCTCCCTCTTTTACGTGGACTCTGCCAAAGACCAGGATACCAGAATGCAGTGCAGTGACCAAGTGTAGTGGGACCTTGGGAACGCGAGTCTGGAGCCAGGCGGCTGGGGTTTGCATCCTGGTTCTGCCCCTCCTTAGCTGGCTGACATGGCACAAGCCACTTACCCTCTCTGAGCCTTACTGTCTTCAGTGGCAAATGGATCTGTCAACAGGCCCCATTGCCTGGGGTTGTTACTGCTGAGATTAAGGGAAGCTCGTCCATAGAAGCACTTAGCGTTGTTCCTGGCACATAGTGTATGGTGGATAAATGGGACTTAGGACTAACACTCATGTCTTGGTGTGTTTTTGCAGTGATGTTTTGTTCTGGGGTGCATCACAAGAGACAAGGTTCTTGGCCGGGCATGGTGGCTCAAGCCAATAATCCCAGCACTTTGAGAGGCCGAAAGGGGAGGATTGATTGTGCTCAGGAGTTTAAGACCAGCCTGGGCAACATGGTGAAGCCTCCTATCTACCAAAAAAAAAAAAAAAAAAAAAAAAAGCCAGGTATGGTGGTGTGTGCCTGTAGTCCCAAGTACTTTGGAGGCTGAGGTGGGAGGATTGCTAGAGCCTGGAAGGTCGGGCTGCAGTGAGCTGTGATCATGCCACTGCACTCCAGCCAAGGTAACAAAGTGAGACCATTTCAAGGAAAAGAGAGAGAGAGAGACAGACAGACCCACAAGAGTCTTAAGCCAGAATCTTCATGTTAAAATGCTTTCTGGAGGCTAAAAGGATGATATGTTGATAATGAAATATTTAAAAGTCAGAAACCCCACTGAATTTTTTGGTCCACAGAGGGAAATGGGAATCGCATCACCTGAAGGATGATGGAGGAACTGAACAGAAACCATTCTTGTTTCCTGAATCTGAATATGGCACCGTCTTTTCTCGGTGTCTGTATCTGCTCAGTCCGGCGGCCCCTCGAAAAGAGGGAATCTTGATTTTCAAACTTAAAAGTTGGCCCAAAGCCTACTGCTGCCCACAATGCCCTCCAGACACATTCCTCTTCCCTTTTAGTTTCTATGGGAATACTCTCTTTGAAGAACCCATGAAGCAGTGTCAGGCTGGTGTGAGAATCAGCAGTGATTTCTTTGAGGAGGAGAGCCCGTTTCTTCACTCACAGGCCATGTCTGAGTGGATCAAGAAGAACAGAGTGCCCTTTTATGAGATTTTGTCTGCGTAGACCATTAGCTTGGTAAAAATGCCAAAACCATCCTCGTTCTTTAATAGCAGATTATTTTGGACTTTTCTCGGCAAGAAGCAGCATGGGCATTCAGATGCTTTTAAGGATAAAATGTTCTTTCTCATCACCAGGCCTGGTGCTCTGGATGGCTGAGGTTTTAACGTGACTGGATGTCCCTTGGAGTGGCTTCCAGGCTGTGCTCTTGTGGTTGGGTGGCAAGGGGTTGCTTTATTCGGTGGTGCCTAGAGGATGTTTTAGAAGGCAAATTGGGCCCCCAGGAGCCCCTGAGTGCCAAGTCCTGCTGCAGGGCATGTGTTTATGGTGGGGATGTGGGGGGGTGGGGGGTGGGGGGCATTGATTTCCTGCCAATATCAGAAGTTTCACAGGCTTCTTGTGTATCCACAAACACCCACCCAATTGAGAAGGCCTAGAAAACCTGGCCCTCCCCAAGCCTTTATTGACCACTTGTGAATGATCCCAGGGTGTGTCTGACCCACAGCTCTTCCTGGAGGGAGAGAAAAGTCTCTTCTAGTTATTTGGTTATGAACCTCAACCATTTGCTGAGCCTTCCCCAAGACCAGGTACCTTGGCAGAGATTTCTGGGTTGTCAGGCAGAACCGAGCATTCAAGTGTGATAACTCACTGGAGTCCCTGAAATCCCTGATGGATGCACCAGGTAAAAGCATCCAGGGTTGAAACCAGATCAGGAAGGTTATTGTCAGCCTGGGGCTCCTGTAGAGGTGCATCCACGTTGCAGAGATTTTCCCTCTTTCTGAGGAGAAACCTGGGTTTCTCAGCTTTGGCACAGTCACAACATTTGGGGTGAGACCATTCGTGGTGGTGGTGGGGGGGCTGTCCTGTGTATTGTAGGATGGTTAGCAGCATCTGTGGTCTCCATCCTCTAGGTGCCATTCTACCCTCCCAGCTATGGCTACCCCAGATGTCTCCAGACGGTTTCAAATGCTGTGGGGCAAGGGAGTGGTACGTGAGCAAAACCACCGCAGTTGAGAGCCATTGGTCTACACTTGTGGAAATGTTTGAGGGTGAGAGTGTCGAGCTTGGGTCCCTGCTGTACCCTTTATGAGCAATGCGGTCTTGGAAAATTAATAGTACTCCAGGGGCCTCAGTTTTCTCATCTCTAAAATGGAGATAAATGAGATACACTTTCATAGGAAGGTTATATGGGATTTACTGAGCTAATAAGACAGTACATGAAAAATGCTGGGCATAGCATTTATTTATTTTTATGTCTTTTAAAGATGGAGTCTTACTCTGTTGCCCAGGCTGGAGTGCAGTGGCATGATCTCCGCTCACTGCTACCTCCACCTCCTGGGCTCAAGTGATTCTCCTGCCTCAGCCTCCCGAGTAAGTGGGATTACAGGTGCCCACCGCCACACCTGGCTAATTTTTGTATTTTTAGTAGAGATGGGGTTTCACCATGTTGGCCAGGCTGGTCTCAAACTCCTGACCTAAGGTGATCCACCTGCCTCAGCCTCCCAAGGTGCTGAGATCACAGGTGAGCCACCACGCTGGGCTGGGCATAGCATTGCAGCACAGTCAAAGCACAAAATACGTGGGCAATATCTTTTTACATTTGGCTTGTCTAGACTCCATCCTCCATCCCCTCATGCATTGGTGTGGTGCAGACCAGAATATCACCCACCTAGACTGCAGAGTGGATTTGGGAGGCATCTTGGCTTTCTGCACAAGACTTGCCTGTTCCCCACCACATCCCCCTGGTTCTCAGGGTCCAGGATTCCAGGAGGCAGGGATGTGGGCAGGCACGGTAGGTGGCTCACCCAGTTCCATCCCACGCTGGGGACCTGCAGAGCTGGCTGTCTGAGACAGGGTGTTTGGACCAACATCTGAGTTTCTGAATTTCCATTTGAGCACAGCTGGGCTACACAGGCTGAAGCTCTCTCTGCGGAGATATAGATATTTCCCTGGTGACGATCTTTCAAGCTGACATGAAGACATGGCCACCCACTGGAATGTCATGTGTCTGCTGTGGCGCTCTTGTAATTTGTGAGGCAGGCTCCTGAGGAATGCAGTGCATAAGTGGGAAATGGTGGGAAGTTCTCCCATCACCCCCTGGACGAAAGTGCTGCCTGCGCAGGTTGGTGGACGGTCCTCTGAGCAGGAAGAAGACATGAAGCACATTCCTGTTAGCTATGACAGAGAGGGGCAGGGTACACACTGGGCATTTCGAGCCCCTCCAGAGAAGCAAGTCTTACTATGCTGGGAGTACTTGTGGAGTGGGGGCTGTGTTGCCCTGGGCTTTAATTATTTCAGGAACATTTAACCGCAGGGCAAGCAGGCTGGATCTTGATATGTGTTTCTCAGTTGGAAAGACTTTGGACCATAGGGAGATGTCTTCTCAATTCTTTTAATTTCATTAAGTTGGTCATTTTTCTTCTTGTGGCCTCTGGAATGTGACACAGAACTCAAGGGACAGGAAGGAGATGAGTTGGAAGCTGGGACAGGGGTCCCTGTCAGGGATGCTGGTGACTCACGTGACGGTGTTGATGTGTGGAGTCCGGTGCCTGGTTTGGGGAATGTTGGTGGGATATGTTCCAAAGGATTGTCGGACCTATCAGGTACTGGAGATGAATGGTCAAGTCTGATCTCAGGGCTAACAGTGTCTGGAAAGGACAGGAAGTTGATGTTGGACTCATTGACTGAGGTTGCTGGGGACCCAGGGGGCAATGTGTGCCAGGACAGATAGTTCTGGGCCTGGGAAGGCAGATTTGGGCTGGAGACCTGGGCTTGGGAGGCATCCCAGGTGGACAGTGGTTGAGGCTGTGGAAATGACCGTGATTGCCTGGGTGAGAGTGGAGAAAGTCAAGATGGGGGTTTTGCTTTAAAGCCTGGGGAGCCCACCTCCCAGGTTCAAGCGATTCTCCTGCCTCAGCCTCCCAAGTAGCTGGGAATGCAGGTGCGTGCCACCATGCCTGACTAACTTTTGTATTTTTAGTAGAGATGAGGTTTGGCCAGGCTGGTCTCAAACTCCTGACCTCAAGTGATCGGCCCACCTTGGCCTCCGAAAGTGCTGGGATTACAGGCATGAGCCACCATGCCTGACCATTTTTAAATATTAATTTTTATGCAATATTTTCAAACACATTTTACTGTACATTGGAAAAGTCAAGCATGATTTGAAAACTTTATCAAAATCCAATCAAATATCAATTAACCATTTAATTGTGGATAAGTAAGGAGATTATTTTGACCAAAACATGTTAGAACAATTACCACTTATAGAAATAATCTATGTTTTAATGTTTTAGTTGAATTAAACAGTCTTTTATATTCTGTCCAGGCACAGTGGCTAACACCTGTAATCCCAGCACTTTGGGAGGCCGAGGCTGGTGGATCACCTAAGGTCAGGAGTTCGAGACCAGCCTGGCCAACATGGCGAAACTGTCTCTACTAAAAATACAGAAATTAGCCAGGTGTGATGGCACACACCTGTAATCCCAGCTACTTGGGAGGCTGAGGCAGGGGAATTGTTTGCACCTGGGAGACAGAGGTTGCAGTCAGCCGAGATCGCACCACTGTACTTCAGCCAGCCTGGGTGACAGAGCGAGACTCTGTTTCAAAAATAAATAAATAAATAAAATAGAATTCTGAATTTTATTTTTAATAATTATTTTAGTTAAGAGAATGTCTTGTTTTTTGGAGTTGTTGAATTTATTGAATTGGCAAAAATTATGTACAAGAGGGTATACAAACTGACGTGATTGAAGTATGTATACATTACGGAAATGGCTAAATCAAGCTAAATAACACTTCACAATTCAAGATTCCCTCATTTATCTAATACTTCATGATTCAAGATTCCCTTATTTATATAATTATAAATAATTATGCCTTTCCTCCATGAATGTTAGTGGGTTTTTTATATTTTTACTGAGATACAATTTACCATAAAATTCATTGCCTTTAAGTGTTCTATTCAGTGGTTATCGGTGTATTCTTAAAATTGTGCACCCCTCACCATTATCTAATTCCAGAATATGTTTATAACCGCAAGAAGAAATCTCTCCTCCTCCCAGTCCTTAGCTACCACTGATCTAATTTTTGTCTCTATGTATATTCCTATTCTGGACATTTACTATGAACAGAATAATAAATATATGACCTTCATGTCTGCCTTCTTTCATTTAGCATAATGTTTTCAAGATTCATCCATGTTGTGGCATATATTCGTACTTCATTCCTTCATTCAGTGGTCATCAGTGTATACCACTTTAAGAATCCACTGATACTCACTAAATGGAACACTCTAAAGGAATGAATTTTATATTAAATTCTATCTCAATAAAAATATAAAACACCAACATTCACGGAGGAAAAGTATAATTCTGTATAATTATATAAATGATGGAATCTTGAAATAAATTTTTAAATGTGCTTTGAGGTAATATGCCCCTCAGAAAAGATAAATAAGTCAATTGATAATCTAAATCTCAGGTATAAACCACAGTTTAATATGTATTTATTATAAAGTATTGGTGGATTTTAAAATTAATTTGGGAAAGTTAGATTGATTATTGGTGTTGGTAAAAAAAAAATTCATTGTATGGATTATTTAGCATATGGTTGCTTATAAAAGGCTCTAATGATCCATTGTGTTTCTTTTATATCAGTTGTAATGTCTCCTGTTTTATTTTTGATTTTATTTATTTGGCATTCTCTCTTTTGTTCCTGGTTAGTCTAGCTAGCAGTTTATAAAGTCTGTTTATCTCTTCCAAAATTCAACTTTTTGTTTCATTAATTCTTTGCATTTTTTAAATCTCGAATTCGCTGAGTTCTGCTCTGATTTTTATTATTTCTTTCCTTCTCCTAAGTTTGGATTTCATTTTTTCTTGATTTTCTTGTTCCAGGTGCATAGTAGCTTGTTTGTAATCTTACTACGTTCTTGCAGTAGGCATTTATTGCATAAAATTCCCTCTTAGCACTGTCTTTGTTGTATTCCATAGGTTTTGGTATGTTGTGATTCCATTTGCATTTATTTCAAGAACATTTGTTATTTTCTTCTTAATTTTCTTATTGACTCAATGGTTGTTCAGAAGCATGTTGTTTAATTTCCATGTTATCTGTATAGTTTCCAAAGTACTTCCTAGTATTCATTTCTAGTTCTATTCTATTTTTGTCTAGAATATACTTGATAAAATGTTGATTTTTCAAAATTTGTTGAAGCTTGTTTTGTGTCTTAACATATGGTCTAGCCTGGAGAATGTTCTATGTGATGAGGAGAAGAATGTGTACTCCACTGCTATTGCATGAAATGTTCTGTAAATGTCTGTTAAGTCTATTTGGTCTGTGGTACAGATGAAATTCGATGATTATTTGTTAGCTTTCTACCTAGATGATCTGTTCAATGCTGAAAGTGGGTATTGAAGCCCTCAGTTATCATGATGTTGAGGTGTATCTCTCTCTTTACCTCTAATGACATTTTTAATATATCTAAATATTCCACTATTGGGTACATATATATACATATTTGGAATTTTTATATCCTCTTGCTGAATTGGCCCTTTTATCATTATATGATGGACTTCTTTGTCTCTTTTTATGTTTTTTCACTTAAAGTCAATTTTGTCCAATATAAATATAGATGTATTAGGCCATTCTTGCATTGCTCTAGGGTTATCATAAGAAAGTACCACAGAACGGGTGCCTTAAATAACAAAAGTTCATTTTCTCACAGTTCTGGAAGTTATAAGTCTAAGATCAAGATGTCAGCACATTTGGTTTCTCCTGAGGCCTGTCTTGGCTTGCAGCTCCTTGCCTTCTTGCCATGTCCTCTTATGGCATTTTTTCTGTGCACATGCATTCCTGGTGTCTCTTCCTCTTCTAATAAGGACATCAGCCATATTGCACGAGGGCCATACCCTGGGAGTCTCATTTTAGCTTTATCACTCCTTAAGAAAAAAAAATACTTATCTTCAAATATGATTACATTCTGAGATACTAAAGATTGGGACTTCAACATACCAATTTTGGAGCAACACTGCTTAGCCCATAACGATGAATTCATCAATAGACTGATATGATCAAGGAAAGAATCAGTGAGCTTAAATAAGTTTAAATAGCAACTTCCAAAACTTAAAAGCAAAGAAAAAAGAATTAAAAAGAACAGAATATTTAATAAGCGTAGGCCAATTGCAAAAGGAAAAATATATGTGTAATGAAGTATCAGGAGGAGGAGAAAGAAAGGAATAGAAGAAATATTTGAAGAAATTCTGACTGAGATTTTCCCAAAATTGAAAATAAACAAAGTCTACATATCTAGGAAGCTGAGAGGATACCAAGCAAGACAAATACAAAAAATTTAAACATAGGCATATTATATTGAAACTGCCAAAAATCAAAGACAAAAAGAAAATCTTAAAAGAAGCCAGGAGGGGAAAAAATCTTTATCTATGGAAAACCAAGGATAAGAATTACATCAGACTTCTGTTAAACCACATAAGCAAAAAGAGAGGAAAGTGAAATATTTAAAATTTAAAAAAAAAAAGAACACTATCTTAAAACTCTCTACCTAGCAAAATTATCTTTTATTTTTTAGACAGAGTGTCACTTTGTCACCCAAGCTGGAGTGCAGTGGCAGTGACCTTGGCTCACTGCAGCCTCCGCCTCCTGGGTCCAAGCAATCTCGTGCTTCAGCCAGCCACCACCACGCCTGGCTAATTTTGTATTTTTAGTAGAGACTGGGTTTCGCTAGGTTGGCCAGGCTGGTCTCGAACTCCTGACCTCAGGTGATCCACCCGCCTTGGCCTCCCAAATTGCCAGGATTAAAGGTGCAGGCCACCGCACCCAGCCTACCCTTTAAATTAAAGTAAAAATACATAATTTTCTTAGGTAAACAAAAATAGAGTTTGTCACCAGTAGTCCGACCTTACAATAAAAGTAAAAAGAAATTCTTCACTCATACTCAATGGTGAAAAACTACAAGCTTTTCTTCTAAGATCAGGAACAAGGCAAAAGTTCCCCTTCTTGCCACATTTATTTAACATGATACGAAAAGTTCTAGCAAGAACAATTAGGCAAGAAAAGGAAATAAATGGCATCCAAACTGTTGGGGGGTGGGAATGAGTAAAATTATCTCTTTCCAAATGACATAATTTTTTTGTAAAAAACCCTAAACTTCACTCCCCCAAAATTATTACAACTAATAACAAATTCAGTAAAGTTTCAGGATAGAAAATCAACATACAAATATCAGTTGTGTTTCTATAGCATTAACAACAAGCAACTGGAAAGCAAGTAAAGAAAATCCCATTCATAATAGCAAGAAAAGGATAAGATACTTAAGAATAAACTTAACCAAAAAGATGAAAGACTGGTACATTAAAAATTGCAGACATTCATGAAAGAAATTAAAGAAGACACAAATCATTGGAAAGATATCCTATGTTCATGAATTGGAAGACATAATAATATCAAAATATCCATATTATTCAAAGCAATTCATAGATTATATACAATCCCTATCAAAATCCTAATGGCACTCTTGACAGAAATGGAAAAAACAATCTTAAAATTCATATAAAGCCACAAAGGACCCAGAAGAGTCAAAACAATGAGCAAGAAAAACAAAGCTAGGGGCATCACATTTTCTAATTTCAAAATGTATTATAAAGATAGAGTAAACAAAACTGTGTGCTGCTGGCATAAAGACAGACATATAGGCCACTGGAAGAGAATAGAGGGCCCAGAAATCAACCGACACTTATACAGTCAACTGGCCTTCAACAAACGTGCGAAGAATATATAATGGAGAAAAGATGGTTTCCTCAATACATGGTACTGAGAAAACTGAATATTCACATGCAAAAGAATAAAACTGGGCCGGTATCTTACACTACACACAAAAAGCAACTCAAAATGAACTACACATTTAAACATAATTACCTGCGACTGTAAAACTTATAGAAGAAAACATAAGGAGAAACTTTCATGATGTTGGTCATGGCAATTATTTTAACGTATAAATTGTAACAAAAGGATTTGGGAAGGACTGGTAGGTTTAAAGGGAATATTTATGGGAGATTATGGGTTATAGGCTCCTGTGCATATCTCAGTAACTTCCTCAGTAAAGGAGACATGGCCTTGAGCCCGAATACGCTGGGAAGCTGGAACTAAGACTCAACTCCTTCTGACCCCTTCTCTCAATTAAGGATTCTTTTTTCTCATTTCACCAAGAACAGAGAAGCAACCAAAGATAGCTTTTCTATTTTTCCACCACCATATCTCTTCACATAATTTTATCTTTATCCATAATCTACCTTCTCTTCACTCTCTCATTCAAGGCCAACCCCTCCACTTACACTAGATTCCACCCCAATGACTTTTTCAAGAATTTAACTCCAGAAGTTAAACATTATTTCCTGCATTATGAATCTCTACACCACCCCCAAGCAGGATAATTCATTTTAGGTAGAAATATGTGGTAATAATTCTCATTTAAAATTCTGTACATTTCCAGCTACTGCCTCATTTACTACTCTCTTTATAGAAGAAAGCATCGTTTGTCTTTATTCAGCATCTCCACTTTTTCTCTTGCATTCTTTTGCTGTTGTTTTTGTTTTTCTGGGAAAGTTCTTTAATGTTTTTAATTTATTATGAAACATTTCAGACATTTAAAAATAAAAAGTAAGTAATATTGTGTCATATAACTTGTCTTCTCTTCTTAAAGCCGGAAGCTTCATTTCTAATGATGAATGTCCTTCAGAATATTATCATTGCAGACTGAAGTGCAATGCTGATGAACATGCAATTAGACACTGTGCTGATTTCAGCATCTGCTGCAAACTGAAGATCATCGAAATTGATGGACAAAAGAAGTGGTGAAAATGCTAACTCCATCTTCTTCAGACTCCAGGAGCAAAAACATGTCTTAAACTCTCTTATCTATGAATAATTAACATGATGGATGAAAATTATTATAATTGCATGTTTAGATGGTCAGGTGAAAATGAATATAAATTTTATAAATGCTTACACTCTATTTTCATTTGTGCATTTTAACATTAACTCCCTTAATTTACATCCACAGCCACATTGTTGTTTCACCCATAGTACTATATCCGATGCGGGGAGTAAGAGCCAGTCCCTTTTGCCCCCCTGGCTCTTAGGACACCCATCGCAGGTGGATGAGGCACCCACCGCGATGCCATGAGTAAGAGCCAGCCCTTCTTGCCCCCCTGGCTCTTAGGACTCCCATCGCACGGGGGTGAGGCGACGCCGCGATGCGGGGAGTAAGAGCCAGTCCCTTTTGCCCCCCTGGCTCTTAGGACACCCATCGCAGGTGGATGAGGCACCCACCGCGATGCCATGAGTAAGAGCCAGCCCTTCTTGCCCCCCTGGCTCTTAGGACTCCCATCGCACGGGGGTGAGGCGACGCCGCGATGCGGTGAGTAAGAGCCAGCCCCTCTTGCTTCCCTGGCTCTTAGGACCCCCATCGCACGGGGATGAGGCACCCCCCCGATGCGGGGAGTAAGAGCCAGTCCCTCTTGTCCCCCTGGTTTTTAGTATCCCCGGTGGCCTCACAGCCTATTTATCATATTGTGAGTAATATCATCTCCCGCTCTGGAGATTATGAACTGTTTCACAAACCGGTGTACACCTGGGTATACAGAGATTGTACAGCCGTCTGTATTGGGAGTCATATCATCCTCTTCCTCCCTGAATATTAAGAACAGTATCACAGGGGTGTTTCTACTCCCTGGGATATCGGGTGTCATATCCTCCTCTCCCATGTTGCAATTAGAAACAATATCATTGGGGGTGTGTCCACCTTCTGTGATATTGTAAGTAATATCATACTCTTCCCTCCAGGATCATGGGAACAATATCTTTGGCGGTATCCACGTTCTGCCACATATGTAGTCCTATCACCCACTCCGCCTTGGAATGTTATTAAGGACCATCTCACACAGGGGTGTACACTTCCTGCGATGTTGGTTGTAATACCATTGTCTTCTTCCGTGAATATTAGGAGCAAAATCCCCGGGTGGATGCACACCCAGTGCTATATTGGGAGTAACATCATACTCCACCCCCTGGAGATTATATTCCGATCAATATCACCGGCGGGGTGTACACCTACTGCGATATTGAACGTCATATCATGCTCTCTCCCTCCCTGGACATTAGGAGCAATATCACAGGTGGGTGTACACCCACTGAGGTATTAGTGCGTAATATTAGTATGAATTACACCTCATTTATTATTAACATGAATATGAATGACCGATAGTAATATTAATATTAAGAAATAATTGCTAATAAAAAGTTTTCAGACTATTAATATTAATATGAATTATTAGAAGTTAATATTTCTGTTTTCTAATGAATAAGATCAATATCAGTTATTAATATCAGGCATCATTAATCATTCATATTTATCATGTATTGTTATGGTTAGTATAACTATTTAACATTAATTATCATTATTATCGGTATTGATTTTAAAAATTATATTATGGGTTATTAGTATTGATAATTATTAGTGTCAATTAATAATTGAGATTATTAATTGTGGTAAGTCGCATTGCGCCATTCCACCCCTCCCTCGGCAGCTCGTTTACGACCCAAAAAGGGGACAAAAATTCCCCTGAGGGAGCAGCGGTAGACTGGGATAGATGAGGATGGTCACGTGGTGGAGAGGTGTGTTTTTGGGTACCAGCCCCTCACCTGCGTCGACCTTCTCAACTGGAAAAACAATACACTGCCCTATACCGAAAAGCCACAAGCCCTAATTGATTTGCTCCAAACCGTTATCCAGACCCACAACCACACCTGGGCTGATTGGCACCAGTTGTTCATGTTCCTCTTTAACAGCGAAGAAAGGCGGAGAGTCCTCCAAGCAGCAACTAAGTGGCTACAGGAACATGCACCAGCTGATTATCAAAACCCCCAAGAGTATGGAAGGACCCAGTTGCCAGGAACCGACCCCCACTTGGACCCACATGAAAGAGAGGATATGCAAAGGCTAAACCGAGACAGGGAAACTCTCTTGGAAGGATTAATGAGGGGAGCTCAGAAGGCCACAAACGTTAACAAGGTCTCTGAGGTCATTCAGGGAAAAGAAGAAAGTCCAGCACAATTCTACGAGAGAGAATTGTGTGAGGCCTATCGTATGTATACTCCCTTTGATCCCGATAGCCCTGAAAATCAGCGCATGATTCCCATGGCTTTAGTCCATCAAAGCGCAGAAGACATGAGAAGAAAACTGCAGAAGCAGGCTGGGCTTGCAGGGATGAATCCATCCCAATTACTAGAAATAGCTAGCCAGGTGTTTGTAAACAGGGATGCAGTAAGCCATAAGGAAAACGGCAAAGAGAATGGAGGTCAAGCCCGGTGACACGCCGACCTGTGTGTCAGCTGCAGCAATCAGAGGCCCCCCCCCACCCCCAAAGAGGCAAGGGAAGGGGGGCCCTGGGAAAGAAACTCAGCTTGGCTGTCAGAGTTTGCAGCGTAACCAGTGTGCTTATTGTAAAGAAATAGGACAGTGGAAGAACAAATGCCCTCAGCTGAAAAGAAAACAAGGTGACTCAGAGCAGGACGCCCCGGACAAGGAAGAGGGGGCCCTGCTAAACCTGGCAGAAGGGTTCTTGGACTGAGGGAGACTGGGCTCAAGCGTCCCCAAAGAGCCTCCGGTCAGAATGACAGTCGGGGTTGGAGACATTCACTTTCTTGTAGATAGCGGTGCTGAACATTCGCTAGTAACTGCCCCGGTTGCCCCCTTATCCAAAAAGACCATTGACGTCATCGGAGCCACGGGGGTTTCAGCAAAGCAAGCTTTCTACTTGCCTCGGATTTGTACTGTAGGAGGACATAAAGTCATTCATCAGTTTTGGTACATGCCTGACTGTCCCTTGAACTTTTCCTTAAGAGACTTGCTCAGCAAGCTGAGAACCACTATCTGTTTGAGAGAGCACGGCTCTTCGTTGCTAAGGTTACCCAGAACGGGTGTCATTATGACCGTTATGGTCCCCTGAGTGGAGGAATGGAGACTTTTCTGAGCTGAGCCGGGCCAAGAGAGAAGATCAGCTATGGCTAAGCGGTGGCCAAGAGTGCGGCAGAAGACAACCCTCCGGGATTGGCCAGTTAAGACTGGGGCCCAGCCGGTGAGGCAAAAACAGGAGCTGGTCCCCAGAGAAGCACTTCAAGGTATCCAGGTCGGTCTCAAGCACCTAAGAACTTTTGGAATGATTGTTCCTTGTCAGTCTCCATGGAACACTCCCCTCCTGCCTGTTCCCAAGCCAGGGACCAAGGACTACCGGCCGGTACAGGATTTGCGCTTGCTTCATCAAGCTACACTGACTTTACATACAACAGTACCTAACCCGTCCACATTGTTGGGGTTGCCACCAGTTGAGGACAGCTGGTTCACCTGCTTGGACCTGAAAGACGCTTTCTTTCCTATCACATTAGCCCCTGAGAGGCAGAAGCTGTTTGCCTTTCAGTGGGAAGTTCCGGAGTCAGGTGTCACTACTCAGTACACTTGGACCGAGCTTCCCCAAGGGTTCAAGAACTCCCCCACCATCTTCGGGGAGGCGTGGGCTCGAGACCTCCAGAAGTTTCCCAGCAGAGACCTAGGCTGCGTGTTGCTCCAGTAGGTTGATGACCTTCTGCTGGGACACCCCATGGCAGTCGGGTGTGCCAAGGGAAAAGATGCCCTACACCAGCACCTGGAGGACTGTGGGTAGAAGGTGTCCAAGAAGAAAGCTCAGATCTGCTGACAGCAGGTACGTTACTTGGGATTTACTATTCCACAGGGGTCGGAACGCAGCCCGGGATCAGAAAGAAAGCAGGTCATTTGCCATCTAGCGGAGCCTAAGAGCAGAAGGCAGGTGAGATAATTCTTAGGAGCTGTAGGGTTTTGTAGACTAAGGATCCCAAACTTTGCATTATTAGCCAAGACTTTGTATGAGGTCACCAAGGGGGCGGGGACAGGGAACCTTTGGAATGCGGATCCCAACAACAGCAAGTCTTTCATGAGTTAAAGGAAAATCTTCTGGCTGCCCCAGCCCTGGGGCTACCCGATGTGACAAAGCCTTTTCCATTGTATGCATCAGAGAGAGAAAAGATGGCAGCTGGACTTTGAACCCAAACTGTGGGGCCCCGGCTGAGGACGGTGGCCTACCTCTCTCAACAACTAGATGGGGTTTCTAAAGGATGGCCCCCCTGTTGGAAGGCCTTGGCAACATCTGCCCTGCCAGTACAAGAAGCAAATAAGCTGACTCTTGGGCAAAACCTGAACATAAAGGCCTCCCGTGCTGTGGTGACTTTAATGAATACTAAAGGACATCATTGGCTAACGAATGCTAGACTCACCAAATACCAAACTGCTCTGCGAAAATCCCTGTATAACCATTGAAGTTTGCAACACCCTACACCCCGCCACCTTGCTGCCGGTATCAGAGAGGCCTGTCGAGCCTGATTGTGTAGAAGTGTTGGACTCAATTGACTCTAGCAGACCTGACTTCCGGGACCAGTCTTGGGCATCAGTAGACTGGGAACTATACGTGGATGGGAGCAGCTTCTTCAACCCCCAAGGAGAGAGAGGTGCAGGGTATGCAGTGATAACCCTGGACACTGTTGTTGAAGCCAGATCATTGCCCCAGGCCACTTCAGCCCAGAAAGCTGAACTCATTGCTTTCATTGGGGCCTTAGAACTCAGTGAGGGTGAGACTGTCAACATTTACACTGATTCTCGGTATGTCTTTTTAACCCTTCAAGTACATGGAACGTGACAGAAAGAAAAGGGCCTATTGAACTCTGGGGGAAAAGACAGAAAATACCAACAAGAAATCTTGCAATGATTAGAAGCAGTATGGAAACCCCACAAGGTGTCAGTTACCCATTGCAGAGGTCAGCAGCGAGCTTCCAGCTTGCTGGGTTTGGGGAATTCCCGCGCTGACTCAGAGGCTCGAAAAGCAGCATCTGCCCCCTTCTGGGCATCAGTGCTCCCTCAAGCACCTGATCTTGGACCTACTTCTTTTAAAGAAGAAGAGGAATTTCTCCAGGTAGACGGAAGAATAATTGATGGAGGAAGGATGGATTCGGTTACCAGATGGGAGAGTAGCTGTGCCACAGCTGCTAGGAGCTGCAGTTGTACTGGCTGTGCAAGAAACCACCCATCGAGGTCAGGAGTCACTGGAAAAGTTGTTAGGCCGGTATTTCTACATCTCGCCTTTGTCAGCCCTTGCCATAACGGTGAGGCAGCCGTGTGTTACCTGCCGACAGCACGATGCGAGGCAAGGTCCAGCCGTTCATCCCGGCATACGAGCTTATGGAGCAGCCCTTTTTGAAGGTCTCCAGGTGGAGTTCACAGAGGTGCCAAAGTGTGGAGGTAACAAATATGTACTAGTTCTTGGGCGTACCTACTCTGGGTGGGTGGAGGCCTATCCAACACGAACTGAGAAAGCTCGTGAAGTAACCCCTGTGCTTCTTCGAGATGTGATGCCTAGATATCGACCGCCCTTACGGATGGGCTCAGGCAACGGGCCTGCGTTTTTGGCTGCCTTGATACAGAAGACAGCAAAGTCATTGGGGATCACACGGAAACTACATGCCGCCTCCCGGCCTCAGCGTTCTGGAAAGGTGGAGCGGATGAATCGGACTATCAAAAACAGTACTATTGTCTTCCCCGCTGGATATTTAAAACAACACCACATGGGGCGTAAAACCACCTTATAAATTTGAGGGAATGTTATCCTCTCCCCAGCTCCCCCGGCCCCGGATATTAGAGATAATAACACAGGGGTGTTGTACACCCACTGCTTTATTGGGAGTAATATCATCCTCTCCCTTCTTGGATATTAGGAACAATATCACACTGTGAGTGTACGCCTGTCGTGAAATTCAATGGAATGTCATCCTGCGCCTCCCTAGATACGACGAACAATATCACGAGGGATGTACAACTTCTGAGATACTGGGAGTGATACCACCCTCTCCCCTCTGGAAGTTAGGGTCAATATCACAGGGGTAGTGTACAGCCTCTGGGATGTTGGGACTAATCATCGTCCCGCCCACTGGATATTAAAAACCATATCACAAGGGGCGTGTACACACACTTCGATATTGCTATGAATACCATCCTCTCCCTCTTTGGATATTCGGTGCCATATTTCAGGTGGGGTTTACACCACCTGCAATATTGGAAGTAATATGATTTTCTCCCCCGCTGGATATCAGAAACAATATCACAGGGGGTTGTGAACAACCCCTGCGATATTTGGAGTAATATCACCGTCTCCCCTCACAATCATTAAGAACAATATCGTAGGGGTGGGGGATGTACACCCCCTTTCATATTTGATATCATCCTCTTCCCCCTGGCTATTAGGAGCAATATCAGGAAGGGATGTACAGACCCTGCGACCTTTGTTATCATAGAATTGTCTCTGCCCTAGACATTAGGAAAAAATGTAACTGGGGATGTGAACAGCCCTGCGATATTGAGAGTGGTATCATCCTCTGCCCCTATTCATATTGGGAACAACATCACGGGTGGGATGTACTCCCTCTGTGATATTGGGAGTGAAATTTTCCTCTCTTCCCCTGGACATTAGGAAGGGTATCAGAGGGTGTGGGTGTACATTCCCTGCAATATTCAACGTAACCTTATCCTCTCCCTCCCAGGGTATTCAGAACAATATTACAGGAGGGGTGTACACCCTCTGCGATATTGAGAGTCATATCATCCTCTTTCGCTCTGGATGTTAGGAACAATATCACAGGGTTGTGTACACCCCCTGCGATATTGGGAGTCATATCATCCTCTCTCCCTGTGGATATTAGGAAGAGTATCACAGAGGTGTGGAAACCATCTGCGGTACTGGGAGTAATATCATCCTCTCTCTCTCTGAATATAGGAAGATTTTCACAAGAGTGTGTACACTCCCTGCTATATTGGGAGTAAGATCATCCTCTCCACCCAGGAAATGACTAACAAGGTCACGGAGGGGTGTACTCCCCCTGCTATATTGGGAGTAATGTCGTCCTCCCCAAACCTGGATGTTAGCAACGAGATCACAGAGGGGGTGTACACACTCTGCGACATTGGAATTAATATGATCCTCTCCCCACCTGGGTACTGGGAAAGATACCACAGCGCGGGTATATGTTTCCTTTGCTATTGGGAATAATATCATTCTTTTCCTTTCTGGATATTAGGAAGACTATAACAGGGGTGCTGTACAATTACTTCGATATTGGGAATAATATCATCCTCTATTTTCCTGGATATTGGGCACAAAAACACAAAAGGGTGTACAACCCCTGCGATATTGGGACTAATAGCACACTCTCCTTCCCTGGATGTTAGAAAACAATATCATCAGGGCTGAACACCCCCCGCGATAATGGGAGTCATGGTTACTCTTTCACAGGCCATTTGGAACCATATCACAGGGGGTGTTTACAAACAGGGGTGGTTTACACCCCGTGTGATATTGGGAGTCACATCATTCTCTCCACCTCCGGATATTAAGAACAATATCCTGGCGGGAGCTGGTACACCCCCAGTGATATTGCGGATAATGTCATCCTCTCCTTCCCTGGAAATTAGGAAAAATATCAAAGGGGGGTGTACACCTTCTGTGATATTGGAAGCAATATCATCCTCTCCCACGCTGGATATAAGAAAAAATTATCACGGTGTACACCCACTGTGATATGAGGAGTAATATCTTCCTAGGGTGTTACGAATCATTTCACAGTCTGTACACACATGGTGTACACTCCCTGTGATATTAGGAGTAATATCTACCTAGGAGATAACAAATAACATCACAGGGTGTACACCCACTTTGATAATAGCTGTAATATTTTTCTAAGTTGTTACAAATAAGATCACAGGTTGTACCAACATGGTGTACACTCACTGTGATATCAGGAGTCGTATCTCTGTAATATATTATGAATAATATCACAGGGTGCACACCCACTGTATTATTAGGAGTAAGCTCTCTGTAGGATATTACAATTAAGATCACAGGGTGTAGAGCCACCGTGATATTAGGAGCAATATCTTTCTAGGATATTACAAATAATATCACAGGGTGTACATCCACTCTGCTGTCATAGCTAGGGTTACCCGCCACCACGCCCGGCTAATTTTCTTTTTATTTTCACTGGAGACGGGGTTTCACCACGTTGGCCAGGCTGGTCTGGAACTCCTGACCTCAGGTGATCCATCAGCCTCGGCCGCCCAAAGTGCTGGGATTACAGGTGTGAGCCATGGTGCTGGGCCAGGAGTTATAGATTCTATTCATTTGGAAACCCAGCTCCCATTTTTGAGTGTGCATGTACTTTTATGAAGAAATGATGTCAGAAAACCGAAGGATGATAATAAATATGAAAAGTAACAGGCATGTGAAAAGGTCTTCCGATTGAGAACTATAAGTTTCGATTTCGTTTTCAGATAATGGGGTCCTAGCTCTTGTGTCGTCCTTTTACATATTCTACATCAATGGAAGTTGTAGCACCGTGTCAGAATAAAGTAGAGTGTATTTCACGTCTTCTTAATTTCTTTGAATTAGACTGAGATATTTTTCTAAAAGAGAGAAGGACATTTTCATTGCATTGTATTTTTTCTGAAAAGAGTAGGCCGTATTTTACTGAGATCACGGATTTGTTATATCTAACCTTTTTGTCTTCTAATATTCTTCAGTGGATTTTCTCTGAAGTAGTATGTAGAGAAAGCCTCGTATAGCAAAAAAGTAAGTCACGTAATAATTCTGAGATTTTTGGAATTGTCACAACTGAGAAACATTGCTGGCGGTGTATGGTCCGCAAGTGTGAAGATGTTCCTTGTGAATTGCTTGCATCCAGCATTAAGGGCTCGTTTTTATCTTTTATTTTTCCAATCCTCTTTCCTTCTCAAGGTGTCCAAGACACACAGAGGCACGAAATCTCACAGGTGTCTGAGAATTCCTCCTCCTGGGACTCTCAGAGGATCCAGAACTGCAGCCGGTCCTCGCTTTGCTTTCCCTGTCCCTGTCCATGTAAATGGTGATGGTGCTGAGGAACCTGCTCAGCATCCTGGCTGTCAGCTCTGACTCCCCCCTCCGCACCCCCATGTACTTCTTCCTCTCCATCCTGTGCTGGGCTGACATCGGTTTCACCTCGGCCACGGTTCCCAAGATGATTGTGGACATGCATTCGCATAGCTGAGTCATCTCTCATGCGGGCTGCCTGACACAGATGTCTTTCTTGGTCCTTTTTGCATGTATAGCAGGCATGCTCCTGACTGTGATGGCCTATGACTGCTTTGTAGCCATCTGTCGCCCTCTGCACTACCCAGTCATCGTGAATCCTCACCTCTGTGTCTTCTTCGTTTTGGTGTCCTTTTTCCTTAGCCTGTTGGATTCCCAGCTGCACAGTTGGTTGGGTTACAACTGACCAGCATCAAGAATGTGGAAATCTCTCATTTTGTCTGTGACCCCTCTCAATTTCTCAACCTTGCCTGTTCTAACAGCGTTATCAATAGCATATTTATATATTTTGATAATACTGTGTTTGGTTTTCTTCCCATTTCAGGGATCCTTTTGTCTTACTATAAAATTGGCCCCTCCTTTCTAAGGATTTCATCGTGAGATGGGAAGTATAAAGCCTTTTTCACCTGTGGCTCTCACCTAGCAGCTGTTTGCTGATTTTATGGAACAGGCATTGGTGTGTACCTGACTTCAGCTGTGAAACCACCCCCCAGGAATGGTGTGGTGGCATCAGTGATGTAGGCTGTGGTCACCCCCATGCTGAACCTTTTCATCTACAACCTGAGAAACAGGGACATACAAAGTGCCCTGCGGAGGCTGCACAGCAGAACAGTCGAATCTCATGATCTGTTCCATCCTTTTTCTTGTGTGGGTGAGAAAGGGCAACCACATTAAATCTCTACATCTGCAAATCCTGCCCCTTAGTCACATTATTTTTGTGGCTTGATGGCTTTTATTCCGTTCCGCATTTCCTTTGTGAATATTGCTTTCTTCGTTGTGCCTTTAACTGGAATGGGTGAGGATTCTGGAGTCCTTGGTTTAGCAGAAACCTCATGACAGAATCCTCTATACCTAGGTGGCCTCTTTTAGTTTCTGAGCAATAATCCTGTCATCCAGGTGGAATCACCACCATCTTTTTATATACACGAAGTCCTCACTTCGTTTTGGAATTCCCTGAAAACTGACTTTATGGAAACAATGTACAGGAGGTCCTCCAACAGCATTGGCTGTTCAAAGTCGTGTAGTTTTACTGTTGATGAAAAATAAGTGGTTTCTCTATACATAATTTTGCTTCAAGGTGAAGTTTCCAAGAGACTTTCAAAGATGTTAAGTGAGGACATACTGTACATCAAGTCCATATCCTCTTCCACAGTTCATGTGGAATTTCTTTATAAACTTCTTCTAGAGAATCTATTTAGGCAGGTTCTGTGTAGAGATCCATGTCGCCGTTCCTCAATCTTGGCTTTGAGTCAAATCACCTGGGGCACTTACAAATGATGAGGCCTGGGTCTCAATACCTGAGATTCTGATTTCCTTGCACCTGTGTGAGTGTGTGGATTTTTTTTTTTTCTTTTAAAGCACCAGAGGTGGTTCCAATGACGAAGTTCTTAGTGGCATCAACCTCTAATAAGTAAGAACAGAAATTAATTGTAATATGATTTCTTCAAATATTATCTTCAAATGCATTGTCCATCAACACCATACAAATGTTTATTATGCTGTTTTTTCTTACCATTTTGCATTTTCTATTTCTTTCTTTTCCTTTTTTTTTGAGTCAGAGTTTCACTCTTGTGGCCCAGGCTGGAGTTCAATGGCACGGTCTCGGCTCACTGCACCCTCTGCCTCCCGTATTCAAACAATTCTCTTGTCTCAGCCTTCCAAGTAGCTGGGATTACAGGCATGCGCTACTATGCTTGGCTAATTTTTTTTTTTTTTTTTTGTACCGTTAATAGAGACAGTGTTTCTCCATTTTGGTCAGGCTGGTCTTGAACTCCCGACCTCAGGTAATCCGCCCGCTTCCGCCTCTCAAAGTGCTGGGATTACAGGCACGAGCGACCGTGCCCAGCCACCACTTAGCATTTACATTTTACATTTGTGGAAGATGTAGATTTATACACACATTGATTGCTGCTTTGTTATACACTTGCATATACATAAGACGGGAAAAAGAAAAGAATAAAATGGGCACAGTATCCCTGAAGTTTCACATTCCGAGACATTTTAAAAATATTTGTTTTTCAGAAATTTTTTTCAATGAAGAAACTGTGGTATACACACCCAATGAAGTATTACTCAGCCTAAAAAGGAAGAAACTCCTCTCCGCTGCAGACAAAATGGATGAGATTGCAGGCCTGTCTATTAAATGAAAGAAACCCGGCACAGAATGACATATATTTCATGTCCTCACTTCTACGTAGGAAGAAAAAAGGAAACATTGGCCAGGTGTGGTGGCTCAGGCCTGTAATCCCAGCACTCTGGGAAGCGGAGTCGCACGGCTCACTTGAGTCCAGCAGTTGGAGACCCGCCTGGCCAACATGGTGAAACCCTGTCTCTACGGAAAACACAAACAATAAGCCGGGCGTGGTGACGCGTGCCTCTAGTCTCAGCTTCTCCGAGGGCTGAGGCCCAAGAAGCGCTTGAACTCGGGAGGGGGAGATGGCAGTGAGCCTGGATTGTGCCTGTATACTCCAACCTGGGCAACAAAAAGAGACTCCATCCCACACACACCTACACACAAAAGGAATCTCAGGAAGGTGGAGAGTATAAAGGTGGTTAGCAGACGCTAGGAAGAAAAGGGGTGGGATAGGGAATGAAGACAAGTGGATAATTGGGTCCCAAAATACAGAAGGATGGAATAAGTGAGTGCTAGTGTTTGATAGTACAATATGAAAATTTTAGTTCACAAGAATTGCTTGCATATTTCCAGATGCTTTGGTAAGAAGCTTCCTAACTTTCTCATTATGATGGTTTTTAAGCTCTTCTCTTTCTGCTCTTGAAATCATGCTGGTTTTTTGTTTTTTGCTTTGAGATGGAGTTTCGCTCTTGTTGCCCAGACTGGAGTGTCATGGTGTAATCTTGGCTCACTGCAACCTCTGCCTCCTGGGTTCAAGCGATTCTCCTGCCTCCACCTCCGGAGTAGCTGGGATTACAGGCATGCGCCAGCACGCCCAATTAATGTTGTATTTCTAGTAGAGACGGGGGTTTCTCCCTGTCGGTCAGGCTGGTCTTCAACTCCTGACCTCTGGTGATCCGCCCGCCTCGTCCTCCCAAAGTGCTGGGATTACAGGCGTGAGCGACCGCGCCCGGCCCATGCTGTATCCTTATCTTTTCTCTGTTGTTTTTTTTTTTTTTTTTGCTATGGAGCCCAGAAAGAACTTCTCACCTATATGTTCACATGATTTTTCACATGAGTGCTAAGAAAGTTCATTGGTGGAAAAGCAGCCTTTTCAAGAAATGGTGTTGGAGAAACTTGATTTCCACATGCAGAAGAATGAAGGTGGACCCTATGTCACACCAGGTGCAAAAATTAACACAGACTGGATCAAAGACCTCACCCCAAGCGCTAAAAGTATGATATGCCTAAAAGAAAACATAGGCCACACTTTCATGACATCAAATTGGGCAATGTTCTCTGGGATATGACACCAAAAGGATAGGCAAGAGAAGTAAATTAGATGCCTTGGATTACATCTAAATGACAGACACTTTTTTGCAGCAAAAACACTGTTAACTGAATGAAAAGATAACCCATGGATTAGGAAAAATATTTGCAAAGCATATATCTGAAAAGAGGCTGATATCCATCATATATAAAGAACAGCTGGAACTAAACAACAAGAAACCCAAAACATCCCATCAACAATGGTCAGAAGACTCGAGTAGACGTGTCCCTAAAGAAGATATCCTAATGGCCAATAAGCATCTAAAATGATGTTCAAAATCGCTCATCATAGGGAAGCGCAAATCAAACCAAGAATGTGATACCACACATTAGGATGGGTATGATAAACAAACAGGGATTGGTGAGACTAGAGGGAAGTAGGAATGCTCGAATCTAATCGGAGGGAATGTAAAACCATGAAGGAACGGGGAAAATAGTATGGCGTGTACTGGAAAAATTAGAAACAGAATGATCAGATGTTCCCACAGTTGCATTTGTGGGTACCTACCAAAAAGAATTAGAAGCCAGGAGTGGAAGACAGATTTGTGTACACCCATATTCATAGCAGCATTATTCACAACAGCCAAAATGTGGAAGCAACCCAAGGGTTCGTGGACAGATGAATGAAAAAGCACACTGCAGTTCCTTCATACAATGGAAGACTATTCAGCCATCAAAAGGCAGGCACTTCTGGCCGGTGGGGTGGCTCACGCCTGTAATCGCAGCGTCTTGGAAGACCGAGGTGGGCGGATCACCTGAGATCAGGAATTCAAGACCAGCCTGGCCATCTTGGTGAAACCCTGTCTCTACTGAAAATGAAAAAAATTAGGTAAGCGTGGTGGTGTGAGCCTATAGTCCCAGCTACTAGAGAGGCTGAGGCACAAGAATCGCTGGAACCCGAGAAGAGGAGGCTGCAGTGAGCCCAGATTGTGCCACTGCACTCCAGCCTGTGCGACAGAGTGAGACTCCATGGAAACACAAAACAAAACAAAGTCAAACGAACAAACAAAAAACAAAAAAAAACAGACAGGCACTTCTGACGCAGGCCGCAACATGTATGAACCTTGAGGACATTATCGTCAGTGAAATAAATAAATCCCAAAAGGATAAACAGGCCTAGGCTCAGTGGCTCGCACCTGTAACCCCAGCACTTAGGGAGGCTGAGCCAGGTGGATCACTTCAGGTCAGGAGTTCGAGACCAGCCTGGCCAGTATGGTGAAAGCTCGTCTCTATTAAAAATACAAAAATTAGCTGGGCGTGATAGCGCATGCCTGTAATCCCAGCTACTCGGGAGACTGAGACACAAGAATCGCTTGAACCCACAATGTGGAGGTTGCAGTCAGCCCAGACCATGCCACTGCACTCCAGCCTGGGTGACAAAGACTCTGTCTCCAAAACAAAAAATTAAACACGGTATGATTCCACTTATCTATCAATTGTCTAGAGTAGTTAAACTCATAGAGTTGCAAACTAGAAAGGTGGCCCCCAGGTGTGGGCGAGGGAAAGGAATGGAGAGCTTGGTGAATGGGTGGAATTTCCATTTTGAAAGATAAAACTGTTCCGGAGACGATGGCGGTGATGGTTGTTAAACAATGTGAACATACTTAATGTCGTTAAACTGTAAACTGAAAAGGAGTGGGAATTGTAAATGTTTATACTGGCCGTTCTCTATGAACAAATATGTATTTATAATTTTTGATATTTATACGTGGTATATTTTCCCATAATAGAAGACGGAAATTGCAGCAGTTGGATGTTTAAAAAAAAAACAGAAAGAAGCGAAGAATACACACCAGCTTTCTCCTGATTAGAGGAAGAGCCCCAAAGCTTCTATAGGCACTCACTTTTCTCTTCTTCTTCTTGCAATATAATGAGGAAATCCTTAGAGGTTGGGGAACTTGGGCGACTTTGGCTAATGAGGAGCTCTGTGCCTTGAGCCCCCCAGGTCACAGAACAGTAAATAGTAGGTCTGTGCCTCCCGCCCTGCAGTGTGAGGTTGCAGTCCTGTGGACTGCACTCCTGTCACCTTTATCAGCGGTCTGATGTCTCACCCTGTCTTCTTGCCAGCCTTGAGGATGGAGTCTGAGCCTCCATGGTGCACCACGCCGGGAGGACAGTGGACATGTTCTCTGTGGTCATGGCCCAGCAGAGGGAAAGGGCAGTTCAGTGAATGTAGGCAAAAGAAAGTGAGATCAGACACTTACTGTGTCTATGTAGAAAGGAAAGACATAAGAGACTCCATTTTGAAAAAGACCTGTACTTTCAATAATTGCTTTGCTGAGATGTTGTTAATCCATAGCTTTGCCCCAGTCACTTTGAACCAACCACTTTGACCCAACCTGAAGCTCACAAAAGCATGTGTTGTATGAAATCAATGTTTAAGGGATCTAGGGCTGTGCAGGACATGCCTTGTTAACAAGATGTTTCCAAGTAGTATACTTGGTAAAAGTCATCGCCATTCTCTAGTATCAATAAACCAGGGGCAAGATACACTGTGGAAAGTCGCAGGAACTTCTGCCCTTGAAAGAGGCTTATTGTCCAGGGTTTCTCCCCATGTGATAGTCTAAGTGGCCTCATGGGATGAGAAAGACCTGACCGTCCCCAAGCCCGACCCCCGTAAAGGGTCTGTGCTGAGGTGGATTAGTCAAATAGGAAAGCCTCTTGCAATTGACAGAGAGGAAGGCCACTGTCTCCTGCCTGCCGCTGGGAACTGAATGTATCGATATAAAACTCGATTGTACATTTGTTCAATTCTGAGATGGGAGAAAAACCGCCCTATGGTGAGAGGCGAGACGTGTTTGCAGCAATGTTGCCTTTTTATTCTTACTCCACTGAGATGTTTGGGTGGAGAGAAACAGAAATCTGGCTTAAGTACACGTCCAGTCATAGTACCTTCCCTTGAACTTCATTATGACATAGATTCTATTGCTCACATGTTCGTTGCTGACCTTCCCCTTATTATCACCCTGCCCTCCTACTACATTCCTTTTTGCTAAAATAAAGACATATTAATCAATAAAAACTGAGGGAACTCAGAGGCTGGTGCCAGTGCAGATCCTTGGTATGCTGAGCGCCGGTCCCCTGGGCTCACTGTTGTTTCTCTATACTTTGTCTATGTGTCTTATTTCTTTTCTCAGTCTCTCGTCCCACACGACTAGAAATACCCACAGGTGTGGAGGGGGAGGCCACCCCTTCAAGTGAATGCTGAGGGGCGGTCGGGAGCCTTGTTTGTTTCCTCATCCTCACGACAAACAGGAGAGTGCGGTGGGTAGATGGGAGGAGACCAATATGCAACTCTCTGCTCAGCAGACTGTGGAGTTTCTGTTCTTGGTTGCGAAAATGCT
Source organism: Pan paniscus (assembly GCF_029289425.2). Classification (NCBI taxonomy): domain Eukaryota; kingdom Metazoa; phylum Chordata; class Mammalia; order Primates; family Hominidae; genus Pan; species Pan paniscus. Next base: position 23,280,160 of record NC_073256.2, read on the forward strand.
CCTCCGATGTGCCTGTGGTTAAGACCTCTGAGCTCTGCTTAAAACTTTTTGAAGCTGGGCGCGTGGCTCACGCCTGTAATCCCAGCCCCTTGGGAGGCTTAGGCAGGCGAATCACAAGGTCAGGAGTTCGAGACCAGCCTGGCCAACATGGTGAAACCCTGTCTTTACTAAAAATACAACAACAAAAAAAAATTGCCAGGCATGGTGGCGTATGCCTGTAATCCCAGCTACTGGGGAGGCTGAGGCAGAAGACTCCTTTAAAGCCGAGAGACAGAGGTTGCAGTGAACCGAGATCACGTCACTGCACTCCAGCCTGGGCAATAGAGCAAGACTCTGTCACAAAAAAATAAATAAAAATTACGAAGAAAAGTTCTTGGATGGGCTTGGCAAACTCTAGCCATTAGCTCACGTACCAGTTTGGAAGGGCATACCTTCAGTCACTTCACCCTTTAATCTCTTTGCTCAAGACTAAAGTTCTGAGAGGAAGTCTAATCGGCTACGTTGTGTCCATGTGGGCAGTGCAGGAAAGGATGCAGTGGGAGGTGGCTCCAGGGACGTCTTTGGCCTCCATCATGGGGGAGCAGGCGCCTGGATTATCCACCCTAAGAAATCTGGACAAAGGAAAACGAGGTTCTCTGAGGAAGGAGACATAGAGCCCAAGGAGCTAACGAAGAGACAAGTAGTCATCCTGTCTTGTCATTTTGTTTTACACATGTAAGTACATTATCTTACACTTATCACTTTGTTTTCTTTCTCTCCTTTAATTGCACCCTGTTGCCAAAAGTTAAAATAAAATGAAAGTATTGAGATAGCTCAGTAAGTGGCTTTTTGTCAATTGCCTTTTCGTATAGTGAACAGCTGCCCAAACGATTGTCTCTGTCACTGTGCAAATTTGCAACCGTTTGCAGGATCACTCCCAATCCCCCATCACAGGGCTGTGTTACAGCACAATTTAGTTCAGTGTTTTGCTTTCTGCAACAGGAAGGTTCTCATCCATTACAGGATGCAGTAAAAACAGGGGTACCATAAGCAACCACCTCTTTCCTCAACTATGTGATGAAAGCAAAAGCCAAGTAGCTCCATGTATCCAACTTAAAAATATAAAAATTACACCTGTGGGCTGCAGTTGGAGCTATGGCGGCGGCAGCTGTCCCTGGGCCTATCCCGAGGTGTGGACCTGGGGACTCCCCAGAAGGGCTGGATGGGGAGGCTCACGGAGCGTCGGCGGAAGACGCACAGGATTCTAAAGCTTTACAACAGTCTCTCGGAAGGGGAGGCGGTGGGACTTCCCGCGGGGCCTTTCCCGCTGGACCCTATCCATCTGAACGGGGCGCACTTCGACCCGGAAGTTTACGTAGACAAGCTGCCTAGAGAGTGCCCTCTTGCCCAGCTTATGGACAGTGAGGCGGACATGGTGCAGTAGATCCGGGCTCTAGAGAGCGACATGCAAACCCTGGTCTATGAGAACTACTATAAGTTCATCCCAGCCACAGAAATTGACAAACAGCATAAAACTATATGAGGAATTGCAGGAAACCCAGAATTTCCCAGATAACCTTGTAAAAGAAGAACAAAGTTGGAAGACTCACAAAAAAAATATGATATATATATACATAAACATATAAATATGTACCATAAAATATAAAAAATATATAAATATATATAAACATACTATATATATGCATATATATATAAATTTGTGTTTTCGTTCTGTTGTAAATGTTTAGTAATTTCTATTGTGATTTTTCATTTAACTCATGAAAGGATATTTTTAATTTTCCAAATATGTGCTTGTGCTTAGCTATCTTCTTGCTGTTGACTTCTAATTTTGTTGCATTATGGTCGGGAAAATGTGGTCTGGACAATGTCAATCGTATAGTGGATTTTGTTGAGACTTCTTTATGGCCTAATATGTGGCCAGTTTTTTGTTTTTGGCAAATTTGCCACATGTGGTTACAAGGAATGTGGATTATTTGTTTTTTCAGGAGAGTTTTTATTTTTCAATAGATAAGGTTCTCAGTGTAATTAAAATCTAGCTTTAATTAACAATATGCTAGATCTCTCAAACCTTAGGATGTTAGTCGGTGTAACAATAGACTGCTGCTGAGATGAGTAAACCCTGAACTCTCAGTGGGTTGGCACCCATAGCATAGTCTGGTGCAGGGCAGGGGTTCTCCTTGGGGGCCCTTGTCCAACAGTGATTCAGAGATTCTGGAGGTTTCCATCTATTAATTCTGCCATCTCAGAGTTTTTCACTTGTAGCCATATGGATAGGGAGAGAGGGAACATAGCTCACACTTGCCTTTGATAACCTTGGCCCAGAAGCTATTTGTTACATTCGTATTGGTGGGAATGCAGTCACATGGTTCCAAACTAACTGCAAGTGAGGCTGGGAAATGTAGTCTTTCTGCATGTCCAGGAAGAGGAATGGTGTGAACACAGCATTGTCTTTGACACACTAAGCACGTGCTGAAGAGTTCTTACTCTCATAGGAGGTTTGTCTGTCCTGTGTAACTTTCTCAGTTTTTGCTTAGATAGTTTCAGGCAATGTTGTTTGGTGCATTCAGCTTGATGATTATTATGTCCTCTTGGCAATGTAGTCAAGATTCCCATCAGTTTGAATGAAAGTGTTTTACAGATAGGTCAGGAAATGTTAATACTTTAAAAGGCCCTTATATTCCTCCGCTCTACAGATAAGATCAACAGAGTCCTACAGAGAGGAAGTCATGGGTCTCACTCATGAGTGGCAGAATTGAAACCAACATGGCAGTAACTTTGCTTTCCCCCATCATGCTGTTCTCCCTCTATCTTCACTCTGCTGATTTCTTCACTTGCTCCATACAGACCTCCCAGTGCCAAGTGTATAAGTGTGTCCGAAATTGGTGGGTTCTTCATCTCACTGACTTCAAGAATGAAGCCGCAGACCCTCCTGGTGAGTGTACAGTTCTTAAAGGGGGCGTGTCTGGAGTTTGTTTCTTCTGATGTCCACATGTGTTCAAAGTTTCTTCCTTCTGGTGGGGTTCGTGGTCTCGCTGGCTCAGGAGTGAAGCTGCAGACCTTCTCAGTGAGTGTTACAGCTCATAAAGGCAGTGTGGACCCAAAGAGTGAGCAGCAACCAGATTTATTGCAAAGAGCAAAAGAACAAAGCTTCCACAGTGTGGAAGGGGACCCCAGCGGGTTGCCACTACTGGCTCTGGCAGCTTGTTTTTATTCTCTTACTTGGCCCCACCCACATCCTGCTGATTGGTCCATTTTACAGAGAGCCTGAGTGGTCTGTTTTGACAGAGTGCTGATTGGTGCGTTTACAATCCCTGAGCTAGACACAAAGACACCCCACGTCCCCACTAGATTAGCTAGATACAGAGTGTCCACACAAAGGTTCTCCAAGTCCCCGCCCTAGTAGCTAGATACAGAGTGTCAATTGGTGCATTCACAAACCCTGAGCTAGACAGAGGGTGCTGATTGGTGTGTTTACAAACCTTGAGCTAGATACAGAGTGCCGATTGGTGTATTTACCATCGCTTAGCTAGACATAAATGTTCTACAAGTCACCACCAGACTCAGGAGCACAGCTGGCTTCACCCAGTGGATCACACACAGGAGCCGCAGGTGGAGCTGCCTGCCAGTCCCTCTCCGTGCACCCACACTCTTCATCCCTTGGGTGGTCGATGGGACTGGGCGCCGTGGAGCAGGGGGCGGTGCATGTCGGGGAGGCTCGTGCCGTACAGGAGTCCACGGAGGGGGGAGGCTAAGGAATGGTGGGCTGCAGGTCCTGAGTCCTGCCCCGTGGGGAGGCAGCTAAGGCCCGGCGAGAAGTCGAGCACAGCAGCTGCTGGCCCAGGTGCTAAGCCCCTCACTGCCTGGGACGGCAAGGCCGGCCAGCAGCTCCTAGTGCAGGGCCGCCAAGCCCATGCCCACCTGGAACTTCAGCCAACAGGCAAGCAGCATGCATAGCCCCAGTTCTGGCTCACGCCTCTCCCTCCACACCTCCCTGCAAGCTGAGGGAGCCAGCTCCAACCTTGGCTAGCCAATACAGGGGCTCCCACCGTACAGCCGCGGGCTGAAGGACTCCTCAAGTGCCGCCAAAGTGAGAGCCCAGGCGGAGGAGGCACTGAGAGCGAGCGAGGGCTGTGAAGGCTGCCAGCATGCTGTCACCTCTCATAAGGAGTGACTAATCTGAGCTTCTCCAGAAAGTCCATTCCTGGTAGGCACTGGGAATAAGAAATCTCAGAGTATAAAAAAAAAAATCAAGTGGTAGCACTTTTGTGAATGGCTCCCAAATTAGATCATTTACCTTTTGTTTTTCATGAAGCACAGTTGCCCAAAACACGCTTAGCCTGAGATGAAGCACATATTAGAGAAAGGTTCTCTCTATAGCATTATGTATTACTCGAATGAGCATTAAAAAGAGGAGATGGGACATGCTCTCTCTAGCTATTATTACCTGCACTATAGAGTTGACATACACAAGCTCATTATTGCATTATGTTTTATTCAACAAAGTAACTTTAATGTTGAAGCTTAAATTGAATTCGCTAAAACATCTTTGTCTCCAGCATACTGTGCCTCAAGTGTCTTCTTGGTGCCTGAATTTTCCCCAGAATTATAGTGCTGAAGCTATGGAAATGGTGAAATTATATGCAATCTGCAAAACAGTGTGGCTATAACGTGGTAATTGGCCTTCCACATAATTAAAGGAACATTTCCTCATCAGAGCTGTTCCATCAGAGACCCAAAGGCTATCGTTGTACAAATCACCCACTTAGGAAAACCTTTATTCCCAGTAGCCTCTAAAAATCTGGTTATGCAAACAGATTTGCTTATTCAGTAACATTAATGGCTTCTCATAGTTAAAAAGTCATCAATATGTTTGACCTATAATCTGTTTCCTCCGTGACCAAGTGCCATTTTTATTTTGACAGTTAGGAGCCTTTTGACTCTTTCACAGCTGGCATGAAGGCACAGGGAGGGAAATCTCAAAAACAAACAACCTGTGTATTCCCAGACTGTTAATCAATAGAAAATCACTTCAACTGGATTAGGGTCTTGTACCTGGCAGAAACGCTCTTATGGACATTGGAATTGGATTTTTACACTTGATATGACACCTCCTTGAGTCAGATCAGATTCGTGTTTGATAGACTCTTGACGAAAAATTGCTCCAGGATCTGTGCGGTAGCTAAAGCCTTTTTGTTGTTGTTGCTGTTTTAAAAGCAGCATTAAATATTTTCATGAAGACCTTCCCACCAGTGATTTTATTGGGAATATGGTCTTTAGCTCTGGTCCTGAATAACTCACACTGAGGAAACCTCTAACAAGTGTTTTATTGGAAGATGTCTGATGGATGGTTGGTTTTAATAACAAATCTCTTCCCTTTTTCTGTCCCCTGTGTTCTATTCTCCTTTCTCTACACATTATTCTGGGAGGATTCACCTATTCCCAAAGTCCTTTCCTCTTTATTTCCATTCCAGAGCTCTGTGTATAACTCCAGGCTGATGAATCCAACGGCCCAGTTGTTATCTCCACTTGGCTGTCTTTCTTGCATTGGCCTCATCTTACCTTGCCTCTCCTGATTTCCTCTTCTGCCTGGGCTCACCACGTCAGATTCACACCACCATCCACCCAGCTTCCAAATCACCTGGGCCTCCTCCTTCATTCCTCCCTCTTTCTCAGTCAAGTTAGTCTACTGTCTCCTCTCCATGCTCACTGCCACAGCCTTGGTCCAGCCAACCATCTTGTCTCACTTGGTGTATTGCAGCCGCCTATCTGGTCTACTCACCTCCCACTCTCCTCCAGCCAGACTGCTCTTTTTATAGCACAAAGTGGATCATTACTCCCCTGCTTAAAAACATCTACTGTCTCCCTTTGTCTACAAGATAAACACGACAAAGAGCCTTTAAGATTTGGCTCCAACTTACCTCTATATTGGTCAGTTTTTATAATTATATGAACGTCTCTCAGCTCCTCACCCTCTCACGTCTCGATTTTTGCACATACTCTTCCCTCTGCTGGGAATGATCTTCCATACCTCTTCTATCGACCTGGCTAGTTCCCACCATTTTCTAGTCTCCATCTGAGGAGTCTTGTGGTGGAGAAGGATTTCTCACCACCTGATAGAGATTGCATGCCCACCCACCTCCGAGCTTTTATTTATTTATTTATTTTTTGACGGAGTCTCGCTCTGACCATGCAGGCTGGAGTGCAGTGGCGCGATCTTGGCTCACTGCAATCTCCGCCTCCAGGGTTCAAGCAATTCTCCCACCTCAGCCGTCTGACTATCTGGAATTACAGGTACCCGCCACCACATCTGGCTAATTTTTTTGTATTTTTAGTAAAGACAGGATTTCACCATGTTGGCCAGGCTGTTTTCGAACTCCTGGCCTCAAGTGATCCACCCACCTTGGCCTCCCGAAGTGCTGGGATTACAGGCATGAACAACTGCAACTGGCCAATCGGGTGCCCCTTCTATTTGCTCCCATTGCCCCCAGGCATACTGTCACCGTAACTCTTACCATTCTGAGTTGAAAATGTTTTGTTTTTTTTTTTTGCTTTTTATTTCTCTCATTAAATGCAAAGCTCATTGAAAAGAGGACAGTGGTTGTTCACTGTTGTACTCCTAACCTTTGACTCAGTGTCCTGAGGTTGGCTCTAGAGCTGTGCACACATGTTCAGACATTGGAGCACATCTTGTCTAGCACCTCTTTTGAGGTGGCTTAGAGAAAAGTCAGTAGGTACTTCCCCAAGGATGAAACAGAAGCTTCACCTAAACCAGTTCTTCAACTTCAGCCTGCAGTAGAATCCTCTGAGAGCTTGTTAAAAATACAGTCTCCTAGAGCCCACTCTTCAAGAGTCGGTGAGTTGCTTCATCATCAAAATATATACAGAATTCAGGCAGTCTTCAGCGCCAGCCTGGTCTGAGCCTCTGTGGACTCCCACCTGCAGAATCTCCCTGCTGGTCTCCTTGCTTCTGCTCTTACCTTCTTATTACCCATTCAAGTAGCCAGGGTGATCCTTTTTAAAAAAAAATTTTTAAATTTGTTTGACATGAAGTCTCACTCTGTTGCCCAGGCTGGAGTGCAGTGGTGCTATCTCAGCTCGCTGCAGCTCTACATCCTGGGCTCAAGCCATCCTCCCACCTCAGCCTCCTGGGTAACTGGGACCACAGACATCCACCACCACACCTGGCTAATTGTTGTATTTTTTGTAAACACACGGTCTTGCTATGTTGCCCAGGCTAGTCTTGAACTTCTGTGTGCACCCACCTCAGCCTCCTGCATTTTTAGGAGGCCTCTCTTGTAGGGATTTTGATGCAGAAGGCCTGGGTGCCTCATGTCTCCTCCCATTTCTCTCTGTCTTTCTGTGTCTGTCTCTCTATCTCTGTATCTCTCTCTCTTTCTCTTTGCCTTATAGCTGTCCTGGGGACTAGACACTGCCTTAGGCATCCGTCTGACTCCTGTTCCCTTTTACACTGAGGCTGCTTTAAGTTGCACCTTGATCTGAAGCCTTGGGCTTCTGTTCGTAATCCTTGCTTTTGTTGGAAGGGCCGTGCAGCTTCTTGACAAATTGCAAAGGTGCCCACGAGTTTCCAACTCCCCAAGAACCAAACCAGATGACAAACAAAGATGCAGCCCACAGCTGGGGAGACAGATTTCATGTCCACACTGAGACTCCAAGATGCTGAACTGAAATCCACCCTGAAACCTGTTTTCTCTCTCATTTAAGTTCAATGTCACCTGGGGGCTTGCAGGGCAGGGCTGGTGACCATTCACAGGGGAAAGATGCTTTGAAATGGCAACTGAGAATGGTGTGGTGGTTGACAGATGGCACGTCAGAGCATAGATTAACACAGAAAGAGAAACTCACCCCTTTGGGGGAGTGTGTGAGGCTGGCGGCCACACAGAGGGCTTTTCCTGCGAGCTCTTGCATAGATGCAAACAGCCAGGAGGTTTTGCTTTCTGAGCCTGAGTGGAAGCATGTTCCTCCCTGCACATTGCCGCTTTGCAGCAAATGCTTATTCCTGTTGCATTGATTAAAAGTGCTTACCAGGCCGGGCGCGGTGGCTCAAGCCTGTAATCCCAGCACTCTGGGAGGCCAAGGCAGGCAGATCACAAAATCAGGAGATCGAGACCATCCTGGCTAACACGGTGAAACACCGTCTCTACGAAAAATACAAAAATTTAGCCGGGCATGGTGGTGGGCGCTTGTAGTCCCAGCTACTTGGGAGGCTGAGGCAGGAGAATGGCATGAACCCAGGAGGCGGGGCTTGCAGTGAGCCGAGATTGTGCCACTGCACTCCAGCCTGGATGACAGAGCAAGACTCCGTCTCAAAAAAACAAAGTGCTTACCGAAGGGGTTTGAGGGCAGTGGTGGCAGTGTGAATTATGGCTTTGCCGGCTGCCAGTGGAGCCAGCCGCTCTGCACAGCCGTGCAAGGGTGTTTTGAAAAGTGGCTCAGCCAGCCAGGAGTGACTGGGTGTAACTATTGCTGCCACAACATCTTGTAGCCTGATTGGGGCCGTGTTTGCACAACCCCTAAACCACTACACTTGTTCAGGCTTAAAAATAAGCTTACTTTTTTTTGTTTCTTTTGTTTTGTTTTATGAGATCGAGTCTTATTCTGTCACCAGGTTGGAATGCAGTGGCATGATCTCGGCCCACTGCAACCTCTACCTCCTGCGTTCAAGTGATTCTCCTGCCTCAGGCTCCCGAGTAGCTGGAACTACAGGCGTGTACCACCATGGCCAGCTAATTTTTGAATTTTTAGTACAGACAGGGCTTCACCATGTTGGCCAGGATGGTGTAATCTCTTGACCTCGTGATCCACCCGCCTTGGCTTCCCAGAGTGCTAGGATTACAGGCATGAGCCACCGTGCCTGGTCAAACATAAACTTACTTTCTTACCTCTTCTGCTGAACTCTATTTGCTTATTTTCTCAATTTCTGCTGAACTCTATTTTGCTTCTTTTTCCTGGATAAAGCTCTTCTTTATCCAGGGGGGTGGGTAGGAGGAAATCCTTGACAGGACCAATTTACATGACAGTTTGGAGGACTCTGGCTAGCCCCAGAAGGTGTTTGAATTTTTAAATTGGTTACTAGTGTCAGAATGTTTCATGAGTAAGAGCCCAGCCTCTATGTTGGATGCCCTGAATTTAAATCACAATATGGCCATTTTGTATATAACCAGAGGATGGATTTGGGGACCCAATGGATGTACCATGACATGAACTTGCACCAACATTCACCTGACCCCCAAAATGCCTATTCTGACTGGTAGGCCCTAGTCTCAGCCTAGTTCCAGTTCAGAGCCTGTGTCCAGTGATCCTGCACAGGTCTCATTAGTTCCTTTTCTCCTCTTCAGTCATCCTGGTAAAAGGCTGTGTATTCCCTTGGGGGCAGGCTGGGAGACAGATTGACAGTATAAATTTTTGGCAGTGGAGCAGAGTCCCTTCTGGAGGGAACCTGGCTTCCCATTTAGACAAGGGACTCCGGGTCTGTGAACTGGCTTATGTCTGGGAATTGACGGGGGACTGTGACTCTGTTTTTATGATTCAGATTAGACTTCCGCTCACCTGACCTAGAACTCTTCTGCAAACACAGATCCAGTAAAAATGTGGCAGGCTTCTTATCTATTTCACTTCTAGGAATGCCATGATCAGCTGGCACCATAGGTCTCTGAGAGTCAGGCTATTCTGGTTGCAGCTTTGACTCTGCTGTGTTTTATGGTAACTGCATCCACCTTGCCTTTGGGGATTGAGTGCTCTGATCACTTGGCCCCAGCCCCTGTAGTGTGCCTATGTCACTTACCCTCTTTATACCTCAGTTTGCTCCTCCATAAAATGGGCATCCTCATTGCACCCACCCCCAGGGCTGCTGTGAGGTATAGATAGATTAGCATATGGAAAGTAATAGAAGAGGGTCTCAAAGCCCATGTGTCGTTATCAGAATTATTTCGTGACAGGGGAGAGCTGGAGGAGAGAGGAAGGTGCTGAGCAGACCCACTTGCTCTCCTACCAGTGTTTCCTGAGCACCTACTATGTGCTGCCCACTGTGAGAGCTGTTAGGGTTGAAATAGGGAGCACAGCAGGGTAGGGGGTGCCATCAGGAGCTCAGTGGGGAGACCATTGTGCAACATGGTTCCAGAGCTTGGGGTGGGGAAGCTCAGGGAGCACAGGGGCCTAGGATCCTGAACAGAATCATGGAAAGGACACAGCCTCCCCAGCCTCTCCTGCCTCCTCTTCCTCCCTGGCCTCCTCTGCTTCCCTGGCCTCTCCTGCCTTCCTGGCTTCCCCTTCCGCTCCGGCCTCCCCAGTCTCCCCTGTCTCTCCTGCTTTTGAGGTGGTCCAGGAGCTGCTGGTGCTCACTTAGCCTGTCCTGGACTCTGGGTGTAGCACTTCGATGTCCAAAAAATACCCCTGGGTTCAGCTCATCACACAACCAAGGAAGGAGCTCCACACTGACACTAAGGCTGCATCCTGGGCTCATTCATCAGGGCATGCCTCCAAAATATTTCTCCATGTCTCCTCCCTTTGCCCACCTGCATTGTCTCTGTGCCTCAGCCCCGGCTGGGGCCTGCAAAGATCCCCTATCTCCTTTGCCCCTGCACGGCTGGATCCCAGGCAATCTGTCCGCCCACCACACCTCTCTCACCTTGCCCACCACTCTCCAGCCCCACAGTCGTCTTTCTGCTTCTTTCCCAGCATCTGTGCTTTTGCACACGCTGTTCCCTCTGCCTGAACACCCTCCACTGGGCTGAGAACAACTCTCTGAGGCCTCTCACAGCTGTTGCTTCCTTTGGAACAGCCGCTGCTGCTGTCCCTCTCCCAGCTCCAAGACCTGCTGAGCCTCCTGTCTTTCTCGGTTCCCATGCCCCCAGCACTTCTCCTTGGCCACCTTTTGACCAATTGACAATGTCCATTCTCAATGCCTTCTCACCCAGCGCTGAGCCCCACTGGGTGAAGGCAATGCCTGTCACGTTCACCACAATATCCCCTCCCCCATCATCACGACTGGTCCACAGTGATGCTCAAAAAGATCTGTTGGTAGGCAATACGAAGGTGCTTTCATGTCATCCTGCAGGCGGAATTCTCCACGAGTTTTGAGCAGCCTCGGTTTTTCCACCACCTCCAAATCATGGAAGACACAGGGTAAGAGCTAAGACAAGGTGGCTGTGGCCGATGTCCACCCTCTCGGGGCGTCCCTTCTCTTCTCTCCTCCTTGAGCAAGGAGACCATCGTGGTGCAACCCGGTTGCCCCGGGAAGGAAGTGCAGGGCCTGGCCAGAGCGGGCCTGGCGACGGGCAAGGGACAGCGACCTCCTGGGCCAGGACAGGTGAGAGCAGCACAGGCCCAGGCCCGGCGTGGCGGCGGTGCGCGTGAGCGGCCAGCAGAGGGCGCCAGAGAGCCATGAGCGGCCCGCAGAAGAGCCCGCGCCGGCCCCGATGCCCAGCTCCGCGCCGCGCGGACCCACCGAGCCTGCGCTCAGACGCCCCAGCTCCGCCGAGAGGCCTCTTGCGCCGGGTCCTTCTTCTTCCCCAAGTGCAGGCAGATCCCCCGGAGGCATGGCCTGCCCTTCCGGCAGCTCCGAAGCCACTGGCAAGTCCCGAGGCAGGGATGGCCGGCCCAGGAGGGAGGAGGACGACGTCCCTCCCTAGGAGAAGAGGCTGCGGCTGTTGCTGGAGGGGGAAGCGCACAGCCCCAGGACTGTGAGGACGAGGAGGACGCGCCGCGGCCGGGCAGAGAGGAGACCGGCACCCAGACAGGTGGCGACGGCAGAGGAGTAAGTGACGCGTGCGCTGGGGTCCGGGGGTGCCGGGGGCGCGGGGTTGCTGGGGACGCGGGGTAGGGGCGGCGGGAGGCTCCGTGGCCTGCCCCGGGTTGAAGTTGGGAGGGCGGCTTTCATTCTGAACCCATTTAGGCAGCACGGGCAGCCCTCCTCGCCGTGGGCGGCATCAGAGTCCCCCCTGCCCTGTCTTGGGGTTGCTCCCGGATGTTGTCTGGGAGTCTTGCTCATGGTGACATCCTCATCTCCCCGTGCACGTTACTGCATTCAGAGCTTGGGTCACCTGGACACTGAACTCAGGTGAATTTTCTCTGAGATCCCGGGAGAAGGAGGACAGTTCTCAAGAAGGTTTTCCAGGGCCGATCACGGAAAGGATGAGAAGGGAGAGGTCCTGGTCGGGGACACAATTACGGTGGCAGTGTAACACCAGGAAACTGTATTGCGTGAAGTCCCTCTCACTCCCTCTACCTCCCTCTTTTACGTGGACTCTGCAAAGACCAGGATACCAGAATGCAGGGGAGTGACCAAACGTAGTGGGACCTTGGGAACGCGAGTCTGGAGCCAGGCGGCTGGGGTTTGCATCCTGGTTCTGCCCCTCCTTAGCTGGCTGACATGGCACAAGCCACTTATCCTCTCTGAGCCTTACTGTCTTCAGTGGCAAATGGATCTGTCAACAGGCCCCATTGCCTGGGGTTGTTACTGCTGAGATTAAGGGAAGCTCGTCCATAGAAGCACTTAGCGTTGTGCCTGGCACATAGTGTATGGTGGATAAATGGGACTTAGGACTAAAACTCATGTCTTGGTGTGTTTCTGCAGTGATGTTTTGTTCTGGGGTGCATCACAAGAGACAAGGTTATTGGCCGGGCATGGTGGCTCAAGCCAATAATCCCAGCACTTTGAGAGGCCGAAAGGGGAGGATCTCTTGAGCCCAGGAGTTTAAGACCAGCCTGGGAACGGTGGTGAAGCCTCATATCTACCAAAAAAAAAAAAAAAAAAAAAAAAAAAGCCAGGTATGGTGGTGTGTGCCTGTAGTCCCAAGTACTTGGGAGGCTGAGGTGGGAAGATTGCTAGAGCCTGGAAGGTCGGGCTGCAGTGAACTGTGATCATGCCACTGCACTCCAGCCTGAGTGATAAAGTGAGACTCTGTTTCAAGGAAAAGAGAGAGAGAGAGACAGACAAACCCATAAGAGTCTTAAGCCAGAATCTTCATGTTAAAATGCCTTCTGGGGGCTAAAAGGATGATATGTTGATAATGAAATATTTAAAAGGCAGAAACCCCACTGAATTTTTTGGTCCACAGAGGGAAATGGGAATCGCATGACCTGAAGGATGATGGAGGAACTGAACAGAAACCATTCTTGTTTCCTGAATCTGAATATGGCACCGTCTTTTCGCGGTGTCTGTATCTGCTCAGTCCGGCGGCCCCTCGAAAAGAGGGAATCTTGATTTTCTAACTTAAAATTTGGCCCAAAGCCCACTGCTGCCCACAATGCCCGCCAGACCCATTCCTCTTCCCTTTTAGTTTCTATGGGAATACTCTCTTTGAAGAACCCATGAAGCAGTGTCAGGCTGGTGTGAGGATCAGCAGTGATTTCTTTGAGGAGGAGAGCCCGTTTCTTCACTCACAGGCCATGTCTGAGTGGATCAAGAAGAACAGAGTGCCCTTTTATGAGATTTTGTCTGCGTAGACCATTAGCTTGGTAAAAGTGTCAAAACCATCCTCGTTCTTTAATAGCAGATTATTTTGGACTTTTCTCTGTAAGAAGCAGCATGGACATTCAGATGCTTTTAAGGATAAAATGTTCTTTCACATCACCAGGCCTGGTGCTCTGGATGGCTGAGGTTTTAATGTGACTTGGTGTTCCTTGGAGTGGCTCCCAGGCTGTGCTCTTGTGGTTGGGTGGCAAGGGGTTGCTTTATTCGGTGGTGGCTAGAGGACGTTTTAGCAGGTAAATCGGGACCACAGGAGCCCCTGAGTGCCAAGTTCTGCTGCAGGGCATGTGTTTATGGTGGGGAGGTGAGGGGGTGGAGAGTGGGGGGCATTGATTTCCTGCCAATATCAGAAGTTTCACAGGCTTCTTGTGTATCCACAAACACCCACCCCATTGAGAAGGCCTAGAAAACCTGGCCCTCCCCAAGCCTTTATTGACCACTTGTGAATGATCCCAGGGTGTGTCTGACCCACAGCTCCTCCTGGAGGGAGAGAAAAGTCTCTCCTAGGTATTTGATTGTCAACCTCAACCACTTGCTGAGCCTTCCCCAAGACCAGGCATCTTGGCAGAGATTTCTGGGTTTTCAGGCAGAACCGAGCATTCGAGTGCAATAACTCAGTGGAGTCCCTGAAATCCCTGATGGATGCACCACGTAAAAGCATCCAGGGTTGAAACCAGATCAGGAAGGTTATTGTCAGCCTGGGGCTCCTGTAGAGGTGCATCCACGTTGCAGGGATTTTCCTTCTTGCTGAGGAGAAACCTGGGTTTCTCAGCTTTGGCACAGTCACAACATTTGGGGTGAGACCATTCGTGGTGGTGGTGGGGGGGCTGTCCTGTGTATTGTAGGATGGTTAGCAGCATCTGTGGTCTCCATCCTCTAGGTGCCATTCTACCCTCCCAGCTATGGCTACTCCAGATGTCTCCACATGGTTTCAAATGCTGTGGGGCAAGGGAATGGTACGTGAGCAAAACCACCCCAGTTGAGAGCCATTGGTCTACACTTGTGGAAATGTTTGAGGGTGAGACTGTCGAGCTTGGGTTCCTGCTGTACCCTTTATGAGTAATGCGGTCTTGGAAAATTAATACTACTCCAGGGACCTCAGTTTTCTCGTCTATAAAATGGAGATAAATGAGATACACTTTGATAGGAAGTTTATATGGGATTTACTGAGATAATAAGACAGTACATGGAAAATACTGAGCATAGCATTTATTTATTTTAATTTTTTTTTTAAGACAGAGTCTTACTCTGTTGCCCAGGCTGGAGTGCAGTGGCATCATCTCCACTCACTGCAACCTCCACCTCCCGGGCTCAAATGATTCTCCAGCCTCAGGCTCCCGAGTAACTGGGACTACAGGCGTGCGCCATCATGCCCATCTAGTTTTGAATTTTTAGGGGAGACGGGACTTCACCATGTTGGGCAGGATAGTCCGATCTTTTGACTTCGTGATCTGCCCGCCTCGGCCTTCCCAAGTGCTGGGATTACAGGCGTGAGCCACCGTGCCTGGTCAAACATAAACTTACTTTCTTACCTCTTCTGCTGAACTCCATTTGCTTGTTTTCCCAAATGTCTTTATCCAGAAGAGCTTTTAGCAACAAAGTTAAGCAATGCCCTTCCCTAGTCTCTCTTTACAACTGGCTCTCAGCAGGGGGTGGGAGGAAATCCTTGACAGAACCAATTTACATGACAGTTTGGAGGACTTTGGCTAGCCCCAGAAGGTGTTTGAATTTTTAAATTGGTTACTAGTGTTAGAATGTTTCATGAGTAAGAGCCCAGCCTCTATGTTGGATGCCCTGAATTTAAATCACAATATGGCCATTTTGTATATAACCAGAGGATGGATTTGGGGACCCAATGGATGTACCATGACATGAACTTGCACCAACATTCACCTGACCCCCAAAATGCCTATTCTGACTGGTAGGCCCTAGTCTCAGCCTAGTTCCAGTTCAGAGCCTGTGTCCAGTGATCCTGCACAGGTCTCATTAGTTCCTTTTCTCCTCTTCAGTCATCCTGGTAAAAGGCTGTGTATTCCCTTGGGGGCAGGCTGGGAGACAGATTGACAGTATAAATTTTTGGCAGTAGAGCCGAGTCCTTTCTGGAGGGAAACTGGCTTCCCATTTAGACAAGGGACTCCGGGTCTGTGAACTGGCTTATGTCTGGGAATTGACGGGGGACTGTGACTCTGTTTTTATGATTCAGATTAGACTTCCGCTCACCTGACCTAGAACTCTTCTGCAAACACAGATCCAGTAAAAATGTGGCAGGCTTCTTATCTATTTCACTTCTAGGAATGCCATGATCAGCTGGCACCATAGGTCTCTGAGAGTCAGGCTATTCTGGTTGCAGCTTTGACTCTGCTGTGTTTTATGGTAACTGCATCCACCTTGCCTTTGGGGATTGAGTGCTCTGATCACTTGGCCCCAGCCCCTGTAGTGTGCCTATGTCACTTACCCTCTTTATACCTCAGTTTGCTCCTCCATAAAATGGGCATCCTCATTGCACCCACCCCCAGGGCTGCTGTGAGGTATAGATAGATTAGCATATGGAAAGTAATAGAAGAGGGTCTCAAAGCCCATGTGTCGTTATCAGAATTATTTCGTGACAGGGGAGAGCTGGAGGAGAGAGGAAGGTGCTGAGCAGACCCACTTGCTCTCCTACCAGTGTTTCCTGAGCACCTACTATGTGCTGCCCACTGTGAGAGCTGTTAGGGTTGAAATAGGGAGCACAGCAGGGTAGGGGGTGCCATCAGGAGCTCAGTGGGGAGACCATTGTGCAACATGGTTCCAGAGCTTGGGGTGGGGAAGCTCAGGGAGCACAGGGGCCTAGGATCCTGAACAGAATCATGGAAAGGACACAGCCTCCCCAGCCTCTCCTGCCTCCTCTTCCTCCCTGGCCTCCTCTGCTTCCCTGGCCTCTCCTGCCTTCCTGGCTTCCCCTTCCTCTCCGGCCTCCCCAGTCTCCCCTGTCTCTCCTGCTTTTGAGGTGGTCCAGGAGCTGCTGGTGCTCACTTAGCCTGTCCTGGACTCTGGGTGTAGCACTTCGATGTCCAGAAAATACACCCGGGTTCAGCTCATCACACAACCTAGGAAGGAGCTCCACACTGACACTAAGGGTTCATCCTGGGCTCATTCATCAGGGCATGCCTCCAAAATATTTCTCCAAGTCTCCTCCCTTTGCCCACCTGCATTGTATCTGTGCCTCAGCCCCGGCTGGGGGCCTGCAACGATCCCCTATCTCCTTTGCCCCTGCACGGCTGGGTCCCAGGCAATCTGTCCGCCTACCACGCCTCTCGCCCCTTGCCCACCACGCTCCAGCCCCACAGTTCTCTTTCTGCTTCTTTCCCAGCCTCTGGGCTTTTGCACACGCTGTTCCCTCTGCCTGAACACCCTCCACTGGGCTGAGAACAACTCTCTGAGGCCTCTCACAGCTGTTGCTTCCTTTGGAACAGCCGCTGCTGCTGTCCCTCTCACAGCTCCAAGACCTGCTGAGCCTCCTGTCTTTTTCAGTTCCCATGACCCCAGCACTTCTCCTTGGCCTCCTTTTGACCAATTGACAATGTCCATTCTCAATGCCTTCTCACCCAGCGCTGAGCCCCACTGGGTGAAGGGAATGCCTGTCATGTTCACCACAATATCCCCTCCCCCATCACCACGACTGGTCCACAGTGATGCTCAAAAAAGATCTGTTGATAGGCCATGCGAAGGTGCATTCATGTCATCCTGCAGGCGGAATTCTCCACGAGTTTTGAGCAGCCTCGGTTTTCCCACCACCACCAAACCATGGAAGACACAGGGTAAGAGCTAAGACAAGGTGGCTGTGGCCGATGTCCACCCTCTCTGGGCGTCCCTTCTCTTCTCTCCTCCTTGGGAAGGGAGACCGTCGGGGTGCAACCTGGTTGGGGCGGGGAGGAGGTGCAGGGCCTGGCCAGAGCGGACATGGCCACTGGCAGGGGACCGCGACTGCTTGGTCCAGGGCAGGTGAGCGCAGCGCAGGCCAGGGCCCGGCGTGTCTGCGGTGCGCTCGAGAGGCCAGCAGAGGGCGCCAGAGAGCCACGAGCGGCCCGCGGACGAACCCGCGCCGGCCCCGATGCCCAGCTTCGCGCGGCGCGGACCCAACGAGCCCGCGCTCAGACCCCCCACCTCCGCCGACAGGCCACTCGCGCCGGGTCCTTCCTCTTCCCCAGGTGCAGGCCGAGCCCCCGGAGCCATGGCCAGCCCTTCGGGCAGATCTGAAGCCACTGGCAAGCCCCGAGGCAGGGATGGCGGAGGACGACGTCCCTCCTGAAGAGAAGAGGCTGCGGCTGTTGCTGGAGGGGGAAGCGCACAGCCCGAGGACTGCGAGGACGGGGAGGACGCGCCGCGGCCAGGCAGGAAGGAGACCGGGACCCAGACAGGTGGCGACGGCAGAGGAGTAAGTGACGCGGGCGCGGGGGTCCGGGGATGCCGGTGTCGCGGGGTAGGGTCGGCGGGAGGCTCCGTGGCCGGCCCCGGGTTGAAGTTGGTAATTGAGCGGCAACTCCAGCGGGCGCGGAGTGACAGCTCATGACGGCCTCCGAGACGCCAGCTGCCCCTTCTCGGCTGTGTGGCTTCGACTTCCTAATTCTCCCACGACGTCGCTGGCCAGGAGACGCGCTGGACTCTGCGGCTAGCCAAAAGGGGAGGGGGAGCCCCGCTTCCTGGGGGCCCCTAGCAGGGGAAGGGGCGGGGGTTGCGCTGAGCATCCTGTCTGGGGCATCTGTCTGGGACTTTGTCGGTGCCTCTCACCTGGCGAGGGGCCTGTGGTGGGGGTAGGGGAGAAGTCCCTGGCGCCAGGCTTGGCCAAGTCCTGTTCTGCTGGGCTGCGGGCTGGCGGCGCTCGCCCAGCTCCTCACCTGTCTCGCATCTTCCTGTTTCTCTTCCCTTTCTGGTTGGGCAGCCAGAGTTGAGAGGAGGCAGATGGCTTCCATCCCAGAAATCGCTCTCCTTTTTCCGTCCCTACAGAGAGAGACAGAGAGGCAAAGTTCCTTGCATCCCCCGGGGCGCTGTCTCTGTGAGCTCCCGGTGTCCTGCACACGTGAGCCCCTGAGTCACCGGGCCTGTGTGTGTGCGGGATGGGGCTCCGTGGCCATCCTGGCCTCCTGGGGTTCACTTTCTGCTTTCCTACGCCAAGTCTTCCTGTGTGGTTTTGCTGGCCTTCCACTGGGGAGGCACGTGTGTTTGGAGGGCAGATGAGGGCCCACTGGAGAGCTGTACCCCTCAGTGAGGGCCGCCACCTTGATGGTTTTTGATGGATAATGGGGTTGACCTCTTTGTTCCTTCCACATGTTTTTATGTTTGACCATTTGCTCAGCTGAGCTTGTCTTAATAATTGGATTCGTCGTTAATGAGCCCCACATAGGCGAGAGGGCGGCCTTCATTCTGAACCCATTTAGGCAGCACTGGCAGCCCTCCTTGCCGTGGGCTGCATCAGAGCCCCCCCCCCGCCCAGTCTTGGGGTTGCTCCCGGATGCTGTCTGGGAGGCTTGCTCATGGTGACATCCTCATCTCCCCGTGCACGTTAGCGCATTTAGAGGTTGGGTCACCTGGACCCTGAAATCAGGCGAATTTTCTCTGAGATCCCGGGAGAAGGATGATAGTTCTTTGGAAGGTTTTCCAGGGCCGATGACGGAAAGGATGAGAAGGCAGAGGTCCTGGTTGGGGACACAATTACGGTGGCAGTGTAACGCCGGGAAACTTTATTGCGTGAAGTCCCTCTCACTCCCTCTACCTCCCTCTTTTACGTGGACTCTGCCAAAGACCAGGATACCAGAATGCAGCGGAGTGACCAAACGTAGTGGGACCTTGGGAATGCGAATCTGGAGCCAGGTGGCTGGGATTTGCATCCTGGTTCTGCCCCTCCTTAGCTGGCTGACATGGCACAAGCCACTTACCCTCTCTGAGCCTTACTGTCTTCAGTGGCAAATGGATCTGTCAACAGGCCCCGTTGCCTGGGGTTGTTACTGCTGAGATTAAGGGATTCTTGTCCATAGAAGCACTTAGCGTTGTGCCTGGCACATAGTGTATGGTGGATAAATGGGACTTAGGACTAACACTCATGCCTTTGTGTGTTTTTGCAGTGATGTTTTGTTCTGGGGTGCATCACAAGAGACAAGGTTCTTGGCTGGGCATGGTGGCTCAAGCCAATAATCCCAGCACTTTGAGAGGCCAAAAGAGGAGGATCTCTTGAGCCCAGGAGTTTAAGACCAGCTGGGCAACATGGTGAAGCCTCATATCTAAAAAAATTAAAAAAAGCCAGGTATGGTGGTGTGTGACTGTAGTCCCAAGTACTTGGGAGGCTGAGGTGGGAGGATTGCTAGAGCCTGGAAGGTTGGGCTGCAGTGAGCTGTGATCATGCCGCTGCACTCCAACCTAGGTGACAAAGTGAGACCGTTTCAAGGAAAAGAGAGAGAGAGAGACCCACAAGAGTCTTAAGCCAGAAGCTCGATGTTAAAATGCTTTCTGGAGGCTAAAAGGATGATATGTTGATAATGAAATATTTAAAAGGCAGACACCCTACTGAATTTTTTGGTCCACAAAGGGAAATGGGAATCGCATGACCTGAAGGATGATGGAGGAACTGAACAGAAACCATCCTTGTTTCCTGAATCTGAATATGGCACCCTCTTTTCACGGTGCCTCTATCTCCTCAGTCCGGCGGCCCCTCGAAAAGAAGGAATCTTGATTTTCAAACTTAAAATTTGGCCCAAAGCCCACTGCTGCCCACAATGCCCGCCAGACCCATTCCTCTTCCGTTTTAGTTTCTATGGGAATACTCTCTTTGAAGAACCCATGAAGCAGTGTCAGGCTGGTGTGAGAATCAGCAGTGATTTCTTTGAGGAGGAGAGCCCGTTTCTTCACTCACAGGCCATGTCTGAGTGGATCAAGAAGAACAGAGTGCCCTTTTATGAGATTTTGTCTGCGTAGACCATTAGCTTGGTAAAAATGTCAAATCATCCTCGTTCTTTAATAGCAGATTATTTTGGACTTTTCTCTGTAAGAAGCAGCATGGGCATTCAGATGCTTTTAAGGATAAAATGTTCTTTCTCATCACCAGGCCTGGTGCTCTGGATCCA
The DNA here is from genome assembly GCF_029289425.2 of Pan paniscus. Taxonomy (NCBI): domain Eukaryota; kingdom Metazoa; phylum Chordata; class Mammalia; order Primates; family Hominidae; genus Pan; species Pan paniscus. The sequence continues at coordinate 23,300,743 of NC_073256.2, forward strand.
TGAGGTTTTAATGTGATTGGATGTCCCTTGGAGTGGCTCCCAGGCTGTGATCTCGTGGTTGGGTGGCAAGTGGTTGCTTTATTCGGTGGTGGTTAGAGGATGTTTTAGCAGGTAAAAAGGGGACCCCAGGAGCCCGTGAGTGCCAAGTCCTGCTGCAGGGCATGTGTTTATGGTGGGGAGGCGTGGTAGTGGAGGGTGGGGGGCATTGATTTCCTGCCAATATCAGAAGTTTCACAGGCTTCTTGTGTATCCACAAACACCCACCCCATTGAGAAGGCCTAGAAAAACTGGCCCTCCCCAAGCCTTTATTGATGGCTTTTGAATGATCCCAGGGTGTGTCTGACCCATAGCTCCTCCTGGAGGGAGAGAAAAGTCTCTCCTGGGTATTTGGTTGTCAATCTCAACCACTTGCTGAGCCTTCCCCAAGACCACGCACCTCGGCAGAGATTTCTGGGTTGTCAGGCAGAACCGAGCATTCAAGGGTAATAACTCACTGGAGTCCCTGAAATCCCTGATGGACGCACCAGGTAAAAGCATCCAGGGTTGAAACCAGATCAGGATGGTTATTGTCAGCCTGGGGCTCCTGTAGAGGTGCATCCACGTTGCAAGGGTTTTCCTTCTTGCTGAGGAGAAACCTGGGTTTCTCAGCTTTGGCACAGTCACAACACTTGGGGTGAGGCCATTGGTGGTGGTGTTGGGGGGGGCGTCCTGTGTATTGTAGGATGGTTAGCAGCATCTGTGGTCTCCATCCTCTAGGTACCATTCTACCCTCCCAGCTATGGCTACCCCAGATGTCTCCAGATGGTTTCAAATGCTGTGGGGCAAGGGAGTGGTACGTGAGCAAAACCACTCCAGTTGAGAGCCATTGGTCTACACTTGTGGAAATGTTTGAGGGTGAGAGTGTCGAGCTTGGGTTCCTGCTGTACCCTTTATGAGCAATGAGGTCTTGGAAAATTAATAGTACTCCAGGGGCTTCAGTTTTCTCATCTATAAAATGGAGATAAATGAGATACACTTTAATAGGAAGGTTATATGGGATTTACTGAGATAATAAGACTGTACATGGAAAATACTGGGCATAGCATTTATTTATTTTTATTTTTTTTAAGACAGGGTCTTACCTTGTTGCCCAGGCTGGAGTGCAGTGGCATGATCTCCACTCACTGCAACCTCCACCTCCTGGGCTCAAGTGATTCTCCTGCCTCAGCCTCCAGAGTAGCTGGGATTACAGTTGCCCACCACCACACCCAGCTAATTTTTGTATTTTTAGTAGAGATGGGTTTTCACCCTGTTGGGCAGGCTGATCTCAAACTTCTGACTGAAGGTGATCCGCCTGCCTCAGCCTCCCAAGGTGCTGAGATCACAGGTGTGAGCCACCACACTGGGCTGGGCATAGCATTGTAACACAGACAAAGCACGAAATACTTGGGCCATATCTTTCTACATTTGTCTTGTCTAGACTCCATCCTCCATCCCGTCATGCACTGGTGTGGTGCAGACCAGAATATCCCCCACCTAGACTGCAGAGTGGATTTGGGTGGCATCTTGGCTTTCTGCACAAGACTTGCCTGTTCCCCACCACATCCCCCTGGTTCTCAGGGTCCAGGATTCCAGGAGGCTGGGATGTGGGCAGACAGGTCAGGTGGCCCACCCAGTTCACTCCCACGCTGGGGACCTGCAGAGCTAGCTCCCTGAGACAGGGTGTTTGGACCAACATCTGGGTTTCTGGATTTCCATGTGAGCACAGCTGGACTACACAGGCTGAAGCTCTCTCTGCGGAGATATAGATATTTCCCTGATGATGATCTTTCTAGCTGACATGAAGACATGGCCACCTGCTGGAACGTGTTGTGTCTGCTGTGGCGCTCTTGTAATTTGTGAGGCAGGCTCCTGAGGAATGCAGTGCATAAGTGGGAAATGGTAGGAAGTTCTCCCATCCCCGCCTGGCTGAAAGTGCTGCCTGCGTAGGTTGGTGGATGGTCCTTTGAGCAGGAAGAAGACACGGAGCACATTCCTGTTAGCTACGACCGAGAGGGGCAGGTTACACACTGGACATTTCAAGCCACTGCAGTGAAGCAAGTCTTACTGTGCTGGGAGTACTTGTGGAGTGGGGGCTGTGTTGTTGCCCTGAGCTTTAATTATTTCAGGAACATTTAACCGCAGGGCCAGCAGGCTGGATCTTGATATGTGTTTCTCAGTTGGAAAGATTTTGGACCATAGAGAAATGTCTTCTCAATTCTTTTAATTTCATTAAGGTGGTCATTTTTCTTCTTGTGGCCTCTGGAATGTGACACAGAACTCAAGGGACAGGAAGGAGATGAGTTGGAGGCTGGGGCAGCGGTCCCTGCCAGGGATGCTGGTGACTCACGTGACGGTGTTGATGTGTGGAGTCCGGTGCCTGGTTTGGGGAATGTTGGTGGGATATGTTCCAAAGGACTGACGGACCTATCAGGTACTGGAGGTGGATGGTCAAGTCTGATCTCAGGGCTGACAGTGTAAGGAAGGACTGGAAGTTGGCGTTGGACTCATTGGCTGAGGTTGCTGGGGACTCGGGGGCAATGTATGCCAGGACAGATGGGTCTGGGGCTAGGAAGGCAGGTTTGGGCTGGAGACCTGAGCTTGGGAGGCATCCCAGGTAGACAGTGGTTGAGGCTGTGGAAATGACCGCGATTGCCTGGGATGAGAGTGGAGACAGACAAGATGGGGGTTTTGCTTTAAGCCTGGGGAGCCCACCTCCCAGGTTCAAGCGATTCTCCTGCCTCAGCCTCCCAAGTAGCTGGGAATGCAGGTGCGTGCCACCATGCCTGACTAACTTTTGTATTTTTAGTAGAGATGAGGTTTGGCCAGGCTGGTCTCAAACTCCTGACCTCAAGTGATCGGCCCACCTTGGCCTCCCAAAGTGCTGAATTACAGGCATGAGCCACCATGCCTGACCATTTTTAAATATTAATTTTTATGCAATATATTCAAAACACATTTTACTGTACATTGGAAAAGTCAATCATGATTTGAAAACTTTATCAAAATCCAATCAAATATCAATTAACCATTTAATTGTGGATAAGCAAGGAGACTATTTTGACCAAAACATGTTAGAACAATTACCACTTATAGAATCTGTGTTTTAATGTTTTAATTGAATTAAACAATCTTTTACATTCTGTCCAGGCGCAGTGGCTCACACCTGTAATCCCAGCACTTTGGGAGGCCGAGGCTGGAGGATCACCTAAGGTCAGGAGTTCGAGACCTGCCTGGTCAACATGGCAGAACTGTCTCTACTAAAAATACAGAAATTAGCCAGGTGTGATGGCACACTCCTGTAATCCCAGCTACTTGGGAGGCTGAGGCAGGAGAATCGTTTGCACCTGGGAGACAGAGGTTGCAGTCAGCCGAGATCGCACCACTGTACTTCAGCCAGCCTGGGTTACAGAGCGAGACTCTGTTTCAAAAATAAATAAATAAATAAAATAGAATTCTGAATTTTATTTTTAATAATTATTTTTTGTAAAGAGAATGTCTTGTTTTTTGGAGTTGTTTAATTTATTGAATTGGCAAAAATTGTGTATAAAATGGTATACAACATGATGTGATTGAAGTATGTATACATTATGAAATGGCTAAATCAAGCTAAATAACATATCACCTCCCAGAATTATTTTTTTGTAGTGAGAACACTTAAACAATCTACTCTCTTAGTGATTTCCAAGTGTATGATATGTTGTTATTAACTGTAGGTAACATGTTGTCCCATGGACCTCCTGCACTTATTCTTCTTCTCTAAAAATGACATTCTGTGTCCTTTGGCATCTGCCCACTTCCCCACCCTGGCAACCATCATTCTACTCTGCTTCTGTGAATTCATCTTTTTTCTTTTCTTTTTCTTTCTTTCTTTCTTTTTTTTTTTTTTTGAGAAAATCTCATTCTGTTGCCCAGGCTGTAGTGAAGGGGTATGATCTTGGCTCACTGCAGCCTTGACCTGCCAAGCTCCATCAATCCTCCCACCTCGGCCTCCTGAGTATCTGGGAGTACAGGCATGCACCACCACGCTCCACTAATTTTTGTAATTTTTTGTAGAAATGGGGTCTTGCTATGTTATGCAGGCTGGTCTCGAACTCCTGTGCTCAAGCAATCTGCCGGCCTCAGCCTCCCAAAGTGCTGGGATTATAGGCATGAGCCACCACGCCTGGCTGAGTTCAACTTTTTTAGATTTCACATATAAGTGAGATCATGTGGTATTTGTCGTTTTGTGCCTGGCTTATTTCACTTAACATAATATCCTCCAGGCTCATCCATGTTTTCTCAAATGGCAGGATTTCCTTCGTTTTAAAGGCTGAATAGTATTCCATTGTGTACATACACCACATTGTTGCTAGAAGTGTAATGGAGGCCAGTTGGAGGAGGAGGGGGAGAAGATTCACTCTAAGTCTAGATGCTCCAGCACCCACCCAGGATGTGTGCAAGGAAGTGCAGGATGCTCCTGGTCTTGCAAACTGTGGTTTGTGGGACTCCAAAGCCCCTATCCTTCCACAGTGCTTTCCGTCCTGTTATCACATTTCCTTGGAAGAGAACCCAGCCTTGGTGGAGAGCCCTGCTCTGGCTTTGTCCCTTGGCATGAGATGGCAAAGGATGGTGCTGCTGGGAGACCCTTACGTCTGCACACTGGGGGTTGCTTGCCTTCTCCATTCCTCCTTCAAGTATCTGAGTAGCTCCTGTGTGCCAGCTGCTGGTCTACAAGATGGATGGGTCCTTGGAGATCACGCTGTAGCAGAGGAGGCAGGCTGTAGCCCACACGCCACAACCAGCCCCCTGCCTGTTGACACATATAAAGTTTTATTGGAACACAGCCACACCCATTTCAGTGCATATTGTCTGTGGCTGCTTTCCTGCTACAATGGAGAGTTGAATAGTTGGGACAGAGACCTATGGCCTGCAAAGCTGAACTATTTACCATCTGGCCTTGAAGAGAAATGAAAAAATGCTGATCCTTGTACCCCGACAGTCTTAGGTTAAGAGGACTTTGTTGTACCACCCTGACGTCCCAGGCGGCCATGAGTCCAGCCATCCTTGAAATGTACACAGGTCTGGGCTAGGGTTGCAGCAGGTGAGTCCCAATTTTGCAGGTCTTTGGTATCAGGGGCACAACCCAGGATTTTGGGTGGGGTTTCCTCATCACTGTGGCTGGGCACTGGGCTAGTGTGCTTTCTGATTTTTGTATGGGGAAGAGAAAGGAGGGAGGAAATGGCAACCTGTTGCCCTGTTCTAACATTTTCCTAAGATGGGTCTCCAGGCAAGGGCTTGGGATCTCACCTTGCACAGCTTACAAAACCCAGTGAGGCCAGCTGTCTTGGCGCTGCCACTCTGAGGGATGGAGACCCTAAATGACTAGGAAGGGAGATAAAAGAATGGTTTCTGCAAGCTCAAGAAGTGGCGTTATTGAAATTAACATTTCCCCCAAGTTTTACAATGTCTAGGCATGCATATTTAAGTGTCTGCCTCAAAAGCTCATGCTAATAACGAGATGGTGCATTTAATTTCCTTTTTTTGTTCTCTGAACAACATGCAGCTTCCTGCACAGCCCTCCTTGCAGGCAACTGCACTGAGGTGACAGTCCTCCTGACTGCCAGCACAGATCCCCAGGGCCTCTGAGGGCCCCGTATTCTGGGGGCAGCCTTTCCCCCTTCTATTTGGCCCCAGCGGGAAGGGGGCAGGTTACCCACAGCCCAGCACAGGGCTCCTGCCTTGGCTTCTCTAAGAAGTCTGGCACCCTCTGACCCTCTAGACCTCACCAGCTGAGTATCAAAGCCCCGCGGCAGAAGCCAGGGCCAGGGGGCATTGGGGGGTGGTTTGAGAGTGCAGCTCTGTAGGGGAGCAGGACGGGCCCAGGAAAAGCTGCTCAGTGGAGACTGCAAAGAGATGGCAGAGTTAGAACAAGAGGGCTGGGCATGGTGGCTCACACCTGTAATCCCAGCACTTTGGGAGGCCGAGATAGGGGGATAACCTGAGGCCAGGAATTTGAGACCAGCCTGGCCAACATGGTGAAAACCTGTCTGTACTAAAAATACAATAATTAGCTGGACGTGGTGACACCTATAATCCCAGCTACTTGGGAAGCTGAGCGAGGAGAATTGTTTGAACCCAGAAGATGGAGGTTGTAGTGGGCTGAGATTGTGCCACTGCACTCCAGCCTGGGCAGCAGAGCAAGATTCCATCTCAAAAAAAAAAAAAAAAAAAAAAAAAGTCAGGACAGGAGGAGGGAAGAGAAGGGAGCTGTGGGGCAGCAGCCAGGACCTTAAAGGCACAGAAGAGGAAGCTTGGATTTCCAATTCCAAAGGACATGAAGTCACACACCTTTATTTAACCTGCTCCTGGTGAGGCTGAGCTTTGTGTATTTTCCTTGTTTTCATTTTCCTTGTGTTCAGGCTGTTGTAGAAACAGGTACACGGGCCCAGTGTGGCGCCCTGTTCTAGTTGCCTTCAGGAAGCATGGGGTGCCCTGGTTTCCTTGGCTTCGTGTCCCCCTTTCCTCCTGCCACCCCTGACTGTGCACCCTACCTTGTCCCTCAGACCATCCTCCTGGAGGGGCCTCGCCAGGGCCTGTGTCCTTGCTAGTCTTTGGGGAGGAAGACTCTGGCTTGAAAGCCTGTCGGCTTAAGTTGCAAGGTGTAGGTGCCTGGGAGGGGATGGGCACGGCCCTCTTGACTGATCCATTCATGTTTTTCTTTTTTGACTCTGTTCTATGTTGTCCTGATGGAGGGTTAAGCCCCTGCCTTCTGCCTTTCCTGCCTTGGACTCTTGCAATTGGGCCAGATGAGAGGGTCCATGTGGTCTGAGAATTCAAGCAATGCAGGCCAGGCATGGTGGCTCACACCTGTAATCCCAGCACTTTTGGAGGCCAAGGCGGGTGGGCCAGGAGTTCGAGACCAGCTTGGCCAACATAGTGAAACCCTGTCTCTACAAAAAAAATACAAAAGTTAGCGGGGCTTGGTGGTGCATGCCTGTAATCCTAGTTATTTGGGAGGCTGAGGCAAGAGAATCACTGGAACCCAGAAGAAGCAGGTTGCAGTGAGGAGGAGGTTGCAGTGAGCCGAGATTGTGTCCTTGGACTCCAGCCTGGGTGATAGAGCGAGACTATGTCTCCAAAAAAAAAAAAAAATATATATATATATATATAGAAAACAAAAAACAAAACTTCCTCTTGATTTGCTTTTCTGGATCTTGCTTCTCAGAGGTAACACCGGGAAGGGTTGGGGTATACCTCTCCACAGCTTTTTCTTTGATTTCTTTTTGTTTTTTATTCTAAGTTCTGAGATACACGTGCAGAATGTGCAGGTTTGTTACACAGGTGTACCTGTGCCATGGTGGTTTACTGCACCTACTAACCCATCGTCTAGGTTTTAAGCCCCGCATGCATTAGGTATTTGTCCTAACGCTCTCCCTCCCCTTGTACCCCACCCCCGACAGGCCCCGGTGTATGATGCTCCCCTCACTGTGTCCGTGTGTTCTCATTGTACAGCTCCTGCTTATGAGTGAGAACATGCAGAGTTTGGTTTTCTGTTCCCGTCCACACCTTTTTCCTCTGTGCACGCAAGCACATGTATTTGCACATAAGTGTTTATTGTAACCTTTTTAAAAAATGAAAATGGAATAATGCTATATTTATTCTTTGGAGAAGCCTGCTTTTCAGGCAGCATGTCTTTGACATTGTCTCACGTTGGAACGTGGGTACCACCTTCTTCTCCTAGCAGTTATTCTGACGTGTGGATGCACCATGCTTCGTTTAACCAGCCCTGCACCGATACGTCTTTGGGTGGTTTCTGCCTTTTCCCAGTCACAGATGGTGTTCTGATGAATTTCCTTGCACACATCACTTGGTGCTCTGTGCCTGCATTTCTGTGAGATGTTCCTGGAGGTGGGCTGTCTAGGTCAGAGGGTGATCTGTGCTTGATTTGCATCCTGTGCAAAATTCCATCCAGTCATCCAGCTCCCCAAGGGCTCACATGGTACTGTCCTCTGTAGACATCATCTTCTGCAGATGATGGCACGACCGCCCCTCTTTCTTTTACTCACACCAGTCTGCACCCTGGTGTCCTGGGGGGGGGGTCCAGCCCCTACCAGCTTGTCTGCCCCCACACCACAGTGCCCCCAGCCCCTGCTAACAGGGACTCTGGCTTCTGAGCTCTGGCAGACTGCTTCACTCTGGAGAAGTGTGCTTTCTCAAACATTCCTGGCAATGTTACTGCAAATCGTGAGGCCTGCGTTTGCCTTCTTCAGGCCTCAGTTTTCTCATAAGTAAAATGGGGATAATGTGATGCTACTGTCTGCAACCTAGAGCTGACATGAGGGTTCAGTGAGATCACTGTTGAGAGCACGTTCACAGCGCCGGCCTTGTGCGCAGTCAGCACGTGTGGGGCAGGGCTGTTGCTGATACGTGGTTGACTGTCATTGCTAGACTGTGGCTTTACCAGGGGCATTGTCTTTAGTGCCGAGCCCAGAGCCACCCTTAGTACCTGCTGTGTTTATAGAGTGATTGAGTGTCAGGGTCAGAGACTGGGGCAATGGCAGCAGAAACAGAGGAAAGAAGTGGGGCTTCTAATAGTTCCTGCACCAGTGGCCCTTGAGATGGAGCCTTCTTGCCAAGGTCTGGGGCTCTGCTGTGTGTTCTAGGCCCGAGACTGGAAGCTAGGCCTGGCTACATTCCTAGCTGAGCTGGGGAAGTGCAGATCAGCATCCTGCTTCATTAGGACACCTCCAAGCCCAGCTTAGACGTGGATTCCAGGTGATCCCTGTTTACTCTGAGCTCAGACAGAGGACAGGGAAGTGTTCAAGGGTGGGGACCCTCATCACAGCCCTTGAGTCTGTAAGGCATATGGGTTTGTGCACGCGTGTGAGCACGGCCATGGCTTCTCTGTGAGTTTCAAGCTCGAGGTTGTTTTTATGCAGGGTTAGGCTTGCCAGGTAAAATATAGGAGGTCCAATTAAACTTGAATTTCTCATTAACCTTTTTTTTTTTTTTTTTTTTTTGGTGCAAATATATCCCATGCAATATTTGGGACCTGCTTACCCCAAAAAATGATTTGTTGTTTATCTGAAATTCAAACTAAACTGGCATCCTGTCTTTTCACTTGCTATGTATGAGAGTTTTGTGTGGGGGTTATCAGTGTGCATTTGTGAGTTCCCATGTGAAGGACTCTCTCCAAGTGTCTGTAGGTGCCAGGATGGAGATGGACAGAGAAGGTCCTCTTGTGCTGCTTTAGTGGCACCTAGATGCTGTGGGGTTGGACACTTCAGCCCCAGGGACCTGGGCAGCACTGTCCAGCACGTGCCTGCTCCTGTCTTCTCCATGGGGGCTGACTTCCCTGCCATCTCTCTCCAAATACGGTGGCAAGAGCTATCCCATCCGCCCCCATCTGGAGCTCAGTGTCCCAGCCAGACAAGAGGGCAAACAGTGTGCAGAGGGTTGCAAAGCTTTCCCCAGCTCCTTCTGCAAGGGGCCTGCAGATGAAAGGGAAGCCCTCATCCTCACCGCCTCCCCCTTCCAGAAAACCCAGGCAACAGCCACCTCTGAATGCTGCTTTAGAAGCTTCTCCCTCCTGGTGATTAAACCACCCCAAACAATAAAGCACTGCATTTCCACCATAGGCTTGTTCACATGCACGCAGCCAGTTGTCTTGCATCCACCCGTGTGCCTGATTCATCAGGGTGAGGGGTTCTCCTCTGAGGTGCTTGCAAAGAGCTGCTTAATTTTCATGTGAAAGACTGTCTGTAGAAACCAGGCCCAGCTTTGGAAGAAAGCCCTTTCTCCCCCTTTAGCAAATTCGGTGTCTTTTTTTTTTCTTTTTTGAGACGGAGTTTCACTTTTGTTGCCCAGGCTGGTGTGCAGTGGTGCAATCTCAGTTAACTGCAGTCTCTGCCTCCTGGTTTCAAGCGATTCTCCTGCCTCAGCCTCCTGAGTAGCTGGGACTACAGGCACCCACAACCACACCCAGCTAATTTTTTTTTGTATTTTTAGTAGAGATGGAGTTTCACCATGTTGGCCAGGTTGGTCTTGAACCCCTGACCTCAGGTGATCCACCTCGGCCTCCCAAAGTGCTGGGATTACAGGCATGAGCCACCACGCCTGGCTGGAATTCTGTGTCATTCTGGATACTGATCATGACTTCAAGCATCCAGGACTCTGTCCTGGGTATCCTGAGCCTGAGTTTGTATGTGTGTCCAGCTGGCTTGGAGGTTGTCTACAGGCAGGTTGAACTTGGCCTCTGAGTGCATGGCAGCCTCATGTGGGAAATACCACCAAGGAGTCTCATGGTGTGCTTTTAGGAGATAGTTTCTATTTAGTCATTGCTGAATCTGTTACAGACAGGGTCTCGATTTCTTGCAAGTCCTGTATGAGGTCGGTGCTGTGATTATCCACATTTTCACTTGCTCTCTCTGGCCTCTTTCAGGCTCTTGCACTTCCTTTGTTCTTTTCCTGCCACAGGGTCTTTGCACATCCTGCTCTTTCTGCCTGGAAAAATTTTCCCTCTCCCTGCTTCTTCACCTGGTCACGGTCTCATCTGACAGTGGAGTCACTACATCCTCAGGGACGTCTGGCCACACTGACTCAGTCACAGCAACCCCCTGTTATCTGCTTTCATGACACCAGGTGCCTCTCTGTGGTAGCCACTATCTCAGCTACGGCTTCCTATTTCTCTGCATGTCATCCTTCCCCTTCAAGACTGTGGTCACCATAAGGGCCAGGGCCATGCCTGTTCTGATTCTCATTTGTGTCTCTGGTGTTTAGTATATGCTTACCTAGAATTTGATTAATGAATGACAACATACCCATTTTACAGATGAGAAAGTTGAGGTTCGGAAACATTATGTAACTTGCTTGGTATTAGATAGGGATGGTTTGTAGCCATCTGGCCGGTCGCTGGGTGCACACTCTTAACCACTTCACTATGGTTCTTCTCTCATGGTAGTTCTCCAACAGCAGGAGTGAGAGACAACTTTAGGACAGGTGTAACCAGAATCCCAGGGGTTATCCTAGAAGGTGGTGTCAGGAACATACTTGCCTATGGGCCTTCTTACTGTATTGCATAAAATACCCAGTTTTTCTGAGTCACCCTTAGTAAAGACCTTAGCAATATTTGAAGCACAGTTGTCAGTAGGAAAGGGTGGATGTTTATACTTTTTTAAAAAGGAGTCTATATCATATTTATCTTGTGGTCTGCCATGCTCCCCGCTCTTCTTCAGCTTCAGTTATGCAAAATTCACACTTGTTCTCTTGACTGCCTCTCTCTTACCTGTTCAGTTTATTTTCTGTGTTCGAGATTGCTTAGAATTTTTCCCCGTTACTACGGTCTGCTTCCCAACTTCATCCCCCACCCAGCTTGTTCTGGATTTTGTCAACAACAGTTCCAGCGTTTAGTGAGGGCTGGATTGAAGGAAAGCCTTGGAAAAGGCTGTGTGATGAAAGTTGAAGACAATTAATGGGCAGGCAGTCATCAGGGTTAATTCAAAGGCTGTAAGAAGGGCTGACCTGGAGGACTGGAAATGTCTTTGAGCTGAAGGTCATGTGCAGGTGGAATGAAGAGGGTGAGCCTTTTGGGGTGAACTGCAAGTATTTGATAATATCCCTGTCCCCATGGTTGAGGAAGTCTTGATAAGCATCCTTAATGTGATGGAGGGATTAAGGAACCCCTGGTTCTACCTGCCCAGCATGGCAGTAATATGACAGAGCCAAGTTATTGATTTTTGGTTGCCCAGCTGTCATCAGCTCAACATCTTCTGTTAGTTATAGCTGCAATTTGCATTAGTTATCAATGCCAGTTTTGACTTTCCTAGTCAATAAAGTGTTCTGAGAGTGGTGACTAAGGCTGAGAACTACCCATAATCATGAGTATTACAGAGGCAAGCCCCCTTGCCCACCTACCTGCAGGTGATAAGACACCCTAGGGAAATCACTCAATTCTTTGGAGGACCCTAAATAAATGCCCAAGCCTATCTGTTCATCTGTCCATCCATCCATCCACCCTTCCTTCCTTCCATCTGTCCATCCATCCATCCAGACATGCATACATCGAACCACCCACCCATCTCTTTACCCACCCACCCATCTATCCATACAACCCACTCTCTTATACACCCAGCTATCATCCACCTACCCACCCACCAACCCATCTATCCATCCGCTCACCCATGCATCTATCCACCCGTTCACTCAACTAAGCATCTATCCAGCCACCCATCCATCCATTTATCCCTCCAACCCCTCACCCACTCATCCATTTCTCCACCCACTCAGCCATCCCTTCACTGACTCAACCATCCATTCATTCGTCCACCTGCCCGCCCACCCATTATCCACCCATCCACCTATGTATCCATCCATCTGTTGTCCTTCTGTTCATTTATTCCACAAAGACTCCTTAACCACCTGCTAGATTCTGGGGAGGTACCTGCTCTAGTAATTGAGAACATGATCTCTGGAATATGATTCCCTGGGCTCAAACTGAGCTGCCTCCTAGCTAGCTGCTTGGGTAAGTTATAGAAACTGTGCTTTGACTTTCTTATCTGAAAATTGGCTCTTAATAGCTTCTACTTTTGCAGATATAGTGAGGATTAAATAAGATATCACATTAAAAGTGCGTCATCAGCACTTAACAGAGTTTAGGTTTTACCATTCATTATTATTCTTGGCAGATGCTGCAGATAACGTGGAGAGCATACGAAAGACACGTGTTTGAACAAATAGTGACATACAGGTGCTAAGTTCTGCAGTAGGGGAAGGTCAGACAGCCATGGAGAGGGCCTGGCCCAATCCTGGAGCCTCAGAAAAATGTTCCCCCTTGAATTCCTGTTTTAGCTGAGACTTGTGGGCTGGGTAGTAGTTGGAGATCCCAGACAGGATGTGACCGAGTTAGCCAAGGAAAAATTGGGTCCTGGCACCCATGGCAGAATTGATTGATCAGTTCTTCTGTCTCCTGTGTTTGGAAGTCCACTAGGTCTGGGAATGTCAAGTTGGGGGAGGACGCTGACAATGATCATGACCTTCACCTGTCCTCACATGTCCTCTGTGTATCTGCAAAACCTCTGCCTCAGTCTCCTCTTTTGGAAAGTGGGATTGGAAACCACATCTGCTTCTCTCCCAGGACTGCTAGGAAGACAAGATTAGATGGCAGGTGAGAGCTCCTTGAAAATAAAAACATTCTACTATTTGAATGCAAAGTGTTCTTCTTTGCCTGTGATGTTTCCTAATCTGTGAAATCATACTGGACCTCGAAGCTGTCTATTAAAAAAATAGCAAAGTGGCTGGGCATGGCGGCTCATGCCTATAGTAGTTCTAGCACTTTGAGAGGCTGAGGGGGTGGTGGATCATTTGAGGCCAGGAGTTCGATACCAGCCTGACCAATATGTGAAACCCCATATCTCTACTAAAAATACAAAAATTAGCCAGGTGTGGTGGCATCTGCCTGTAGTCCCAGCTACTCGGGAGGCTGAGGCACAAGAATCATTTGAGCTCAGGAGGCAGAGGTTGCAGTGAGCCAAAATTTCACCACTGCACTCCAGCCTGGGCAACAGAGTGAGGCTCTGTCTGAAACAAGAAAAAAAAAAAAGCAAAGTTAACACTTCCTCCATCTCTCCCCTGGAGGAGGCAATTTGTCAAAGATTGTTTTTGGATTTTACACACAGGGAAATCTAAGGAAGGTGTGGAAACCAGACCAGGACTCCAGACTCTCGTCTCCCTGTTTACAGGGTCTTAAATGGGGGAGCCACTTTGGGTTCTTTCCACAAGATTGCTTTGTTAAAAAAACAAGAAGCAAACAAACAAACAAAAAACTCAAAAAAAACAGCCCTGACCTAAATATTCACAAGGGACCTTAGGCAATATCTGCAAACAAAAGTGAGTGATGAGTGGAATCTGTCGTCTTTACAACTAAGACAGCTCCAGAGTTGAAGCAAGTGGAAATATCTCTAGAGACAGAGATTTGGGCAGGTTTTGCCAGTTACAAGCTATGAGAACCTGGTCAGGTTTACCTCTCTGAGCTTCTGTGACCTTGTAAAATAGGCTGCATTGCGCTAAACTTGCAGGAGGAATCCCAGCATCCTCCTGTGCACAATGCTGGTGCACAAGATTTTCCAGGTGGGTGTGGTTGAAGGCAGGGAAGAACGCGTTTACTAGCACATTACAAGAAGGTGACTGTAAAGTCCAGGGTGCGCAGGAAGGTAAAGCAAGAAGGAGACATGAGGTTGTGAAGAGAAGTTTAGAGGGATGAGGAGGCAGGAGAGGTGAACAGTTGCAGGATTTAGCTAGAGTGGTGATCTTAGATCTTGGGGCCACAGAGCTTTCCAATGATGATGAAGATCAAAGGACATTTGAATCAAGCTATAAAGAGCCACTGTTTGATGTTGGGATGTAAGGATGCTGCAGGTGGATGTCAGTGCATTGATGGTGAGAATGTGGTCACCCTCCCTGCTGGGTCTTTGCTAAGGAGAGTGTGCTCTGTTCTTGGGCTGTTTTCATCACCTGATTAGAGCAGTGGTCCCCAAATGGTGTTCTTTGGACCATCTGTATAAAATATTCATAGGTCAAGGATAAAATGGAAAAACAGAGACAATGTCACAGAAATGTGCCCATTGTTGAAAGACCACCAGCTGTCCTTTTTGGAGGATTGTTCTTTATTCTAAAAATGTGTATATTCTATTCTATTACAACATTTTTTATTTGTATTTTTTTCTCCTTTATGAAATGCCATGGGGTAGAAATTTGTAATGTATCCAGTTCTCGTGTCTCCATGCATTGCAATGTGGTGGGGGAGGGGGTGTGGCTAGTACTGGCCAACAGGCTGGGGGCAGAGGTGCAATGTGAGACTTCTGGCCTGGAGCATTTAATTCTTAGTACAAGGCTCTCTAGCATTCTTCTCCCTCTGTTTCCTGCTTGGTGATACTCGAGGTAATGCAACCCCCATTAGCCTTAGTCTTAGGGCAAGTTTGATGGAAAACAGAGCACCCCACACTTCCCTGCCAATGTAGCATGAGTGAGAAAAACAACTTCTGATGTTTGAAGTTACCAAGATGTAGGAGTTGTTATTGCAGCAAAACCTCACCTATTCTGACCAATCATGGTGGAATTTCTGTGTGTGTGTGTGTGTGTGTGTGTGCGCGTGTGTGTGTGTGTGTGTAACTGGTAGTTTAAAGAAGTTCCTTCTTACCAAAAAGAAAAAAAAAATAACAACCTTATGTTGGTTCTCAAATTTAAAAAAATGTTTTTACTTGTTTGTAAAATAGAAAAATCTGAGAATCTGTAGCTTAGAGAACTACAGTGTGGGATGTCTGTAAAGACCAGGTTATTTTATCAGCTCCTAACAACACTTTATAGAAGCTTAGCCAAGACTTGGATTATTTCAGTCTTTCCCATTCCACATTCCATGGACTCTTGAAGAGACATTGATGAAACAGTTCAGCCATGAACCACCCTAACTCAATCCTAGTGGCAGAATCCCTCTTTTACTGCAGAATGAGCTACTTGCTACAGTGATACTTGAACCCCTTAGATATATTCTGTACTAATTATGTGAAAACATGACCAATGCTTTTGCTTTGTTGTCCCCCAAATTAAACACCTTAATCATGAGAACCCAGATAATTGGATTTAGTGTGACTGATTCCCAACTTTCAGTAACAGCATAATTAGATTATATTTTTCTCCAGTTCAAATAAAAGAAAATTGACAATAAAATGCTGATCAGTATGTATAGCTCAGGAGGTAGAGCCTGCTTTGAGATACAGAAGTGATTGTTTTTTTTAGATCTATATTCTTGAGTAAAGAAAAAATCCATCTCTCTTTCCTAGAGGGGAAGACTTTCAGAGCTGGGCTTGGCAACAGCCTATCAGAGGCTGAATTAAACCAATAGATACCTCCCTGGAGTGAATAGTGCATTTCTCCTGTTCGGAGGACTGTGCTTTTGTGGTAGAGTTTGCTTACTGTCTTGGTCTCCGGATGTGTGTATCTGTGGATGGATGTCTGCATGTAAATGGCAGTGTATACCTGTGTGGGTGTGTACAAAATTCCCATGTGAATCTCAGCTTTGTGGGGATCTCCAGGTCTTGAGCCCAGCAGATGCCATTTAAAGAAAAATCACTTGAAAATGAGACAGAAAGAATGGAAACTAAATCCTAGCTCTAAAGGCACCAGGCTGACTAAAAAAAAAAAACTCTGGATTTTCTTTGTTTTGGACTCTACCTGCCTCCAAATGACATTTCTGTTTCCTATGCAATGATCAGAATGAAAGAGATCCTGAGCACGAAAGAGCAGATACTGTGTGATTCTGTGGATGTCAGCGTTTCAGCTGTGACACTTCTGACATTTTGGCTCAGCAATTTCTCTTTTGTATGTGTGGGGGTTTCCTTTGCATTTTAGGATATTGAGCGGCATCCCTGTGTCCCTGGACTCACTGGATGCAGTAACACAACTCCCCCCAAGTAGACACAACCCCCAGTGTCTCCAGATATTGCCTAATGTCCCCAGGGGGCAAAATAGCCCCCATCTGAGAACTGCTGCTTTCATAAAGTACAATGTCAGGTGAAATAGGTGGAGGCTGTTTGTAGTCAGGGGATTGTAGAGATGGAAGAGACCCCAGGAATATCCTGGAAGGGGCTGTAATATTCTGTTTCTTGAATTGGGTGTCGGTAATATGGATATGTTCCGCTTTTTTTGTTTTTTTTTTTGAGGCAGGATCTTGCTTTGTCACCCAGGCTGGAGCACAGTGGCACCATCATGGCTCACTGCAACCTCTGCCTCCTGGGCTCAAGCAATCTTTCCAGCTCAGCCCTCCCAAGTAGCTGGGACTACAGGCATGTGCCACCACTGTTGCCTAATTTTTCATTTATTTTTTGTAGAGAGGGTTGTCTCACTATGTTGCCCAGGCTGGTCTCAAGCTCCGGGGCTCAAGCAATCTGGTCATCTCGGTCTCCCAAAGTGCTGGGATGACAGGCATGAGCCACTGTGCCTGGCCAGTATGTTCAGTTTGTAAGAAAAGTACTGTGTTGACCTCTTGTATGTGCACATTTCTTTAAGTAATAATTCAATAAAGCCTTTAGAAAAATTGGTCATAATAGGAGTGATTTGTAGAGTGATTGGCATGAAAGCTGACCACCTTAATTTGAACTACTCTGAAATGAGCACCAGGGGCCACCAAGAAGAGCCTTTCAAGGTGTCATAGCCAAGGAGAGGAGTGTGTTGTGTACATCTCTGCATAAAGGATTTGCTGGTTACATGGAAGGATGAAGCCTCCTTCTGAGGACAGAGGCAGCAAGGCAAGTGGAAGCCCAAAGCATTGAGCTTTCTAAGTGGACTTTGCTAAAATCTTGTGGATGACTCATGCTCTTAACATATACTCATGTACATATTGTCCATATAAGCATTAATTCTGTAACAAGGCTCACACATAAGGGTTGTTTTTTTTTTTCTTTGGGACAGTCTTGCTTTATTGCCCTGGCTAGAGTACAGTGCCATAATCTTGACTCACTGCAACCTCCGCCTCCTGGGTTCAAGCAATGCTTGTGTCTCAGGCCCCCGAGTAGCTGGCACTACAGGTGCACAACACCATGCCTGGCTAATTTTTGAATTTTCAGTAGAGACGGGGTTTCACCATGTTGGCCAGGCTGGTCGCAAACTCCTGACCTCAAGTGATCTGCCCACCTCAGCCTCCTAAAGTGTTGGGATTACAGGTGTGAGCCACTGTGCCTGGGCCCACACATAAGGTTTGAGTTGAGATAGAGAAAACTCTGGCAGGACTGAGGGATTGGGCCACTGTCTCAGGGTATTATGCACAATTTCTGGAATCTTCTCTACTTCCAGAGTTCCCACTTTCTATCTGTCTCCTGTTTATTCAACAAACTTGTATGGAACCACAGTGTGTCTAGAACTTGCCAGGTGTGGAGGATAAAAAGATGATTGAGGTCGGGCATGGTGGCTCATGCCTGTAATCCCAGCACTTTGGGAGGCCAAGGCAGGGAGATCACCTGATGTCAGGAGTTTGAGGACAACCTGGCCAACATGATGAGACATCTCTACTAAAAATACAAAAATTAGGCAGACATGGTGGCATGCACATGTAGTCCTAGCTCCTTGGGAAGCTGAGGCAGGAGAATCGCTTGAACCCAAGAAGCAGATGTTGCAGTGAGCTGAGATCACACCGCTGCATTCCAGCCTGGGAGACAGAGCGAGATTCCATGTCAAAAAAAAAGATGACTGAGATACAGACTCCATCAGGGTTGACTCTAACACAAATTAGGTAAGAGCCCAAGGTCTGGCTGGGCAAGCAGCTGGATCGGCTTCATCCTGCAGCCTCTACTAGAATGAAGAACACTTTTTTCTTTACCCATGAAAATGTTCTGTGCTTCATACCTACAGGGGCAATTTGTGTTAATTCTGCAAAATTTGCCGCATAACTCTGCCTGTATTCTTAGCATTTTTCCTTTGAGAGATTTTTCAGCACATTATCTTTGGACTATGTGGAATTGGAAATTTACTTAGAGTCAAAAACAAGTACTGGAAAGTCAGTTCTTAGTCAAGAGTTAAGTTTTCAAAGATAGTAGATAAAATAAAAAATTAGTACAGTCAAGATTATACATGCAAATCCCCTCATCATTCATAAAGTTTAGCCGTCAGTCTTACCGTGGCTCACCAGGTCCAATCCACACTTCTTCCTCCACGATTGGAGCAGAGGGTGATTTTTTTTATGAGCAACTGATGAAGTCATTTAGAGACCATTTGCAGTAGGAGCCATGTGTACTAGAGACCAATGAATGTGCCCTCATGGCTCCATTTCTGCCTCTCTCCCTCTTTGTTCTTGCCAAGTACCCATAGTTCATTTTCCATAGATTAAAAGAGCCCAAGTTGGGCCTATATCTAGGAGTACAATTGCTGGGTCATTTGGTTACTCTATGTAGAATTCTTTGGGAAGTTGTCAACTGTTTCTCACAGTGGCTACACCATTTTAATTCCCACTAGCAGTGCATGAAGGTTCTAGTTTCTGTGCATCTTCAACACTTGTTATTTTCTGTATTTTTTATTTGTTTGTTTTTGAGACGAAGCCTTGCTCTGTCACCCAGGCTGGAGTGCATGGCACAATCTTGGCTCACTGCAACTTCTGCCTCCCAGATTCAAGTTACTCTCCTGCCTCAGCCTCCCGAGTAGCTGGGATTATAGGCACCCACCAGCATGCCTGGCTAATTTTTGTATTTTTTTAGTAGAGACAGGGTTTCACCATGTTGGCCAGGCTGGTCTCAAACTTCTGGCCTCAGGTGATCTGCCTGCCTCGGTCTCCCAAAGTGCTGGGATTACAGGCATGAGCAACCGCACCAGGCCAATTTTCTGTATCTTTGATTCCAGCCATCCTTATGGGTGTGAAGTGGTATCTCATTGTGGTTTTGATTTCTGTTACCCTGATGATGAATTTCATTGAGCATCTTTTCATGTGCTTATTGGCCACTTGTATGTCTTCCTTGAAGATGTGTCATATTTTCATATTCAAAAATGAAAGCACAGGTCCACACAAAAATTTGTACATGAATAATTACAGTAGCATCACTCCTAATAACCCAAAGTGGGAATTAATCCAAATGCCCACACCAGATGAAGAGGTACACCGAATGTTGTCTACTCAAATGGTGGAATATTATTTGATCACAAAAAGGAGCAAAGTACATATGCTACAGCGTGGATGAACCTTCAAAACAGATGAAAGATCACATTCTACATGATTTCATTCAGATGGTAATCTATAGAAATAGGAAGTCGATTAGTGGTTGCTTAGGGCTGGTAGGGGCATGGGAGGATGGGGGTGTTAGCTAAAGGGTATGAGGTTTCTTTTTGAGGTCATGAAATGTTCTAAAATTGACTGGTAATGTTTCTGTATATCTCTGAATATATTAAAAACCACTGAAATGTAAAAAATGCAAAGAAAAAACAGCCCAAGTTGCAATTTTATTCAACACTTGATTGGCTTTAAAAATAGATTCCAGGCTGGGCATGGTGGCTCACACCTGAAATCCCAGTGCTTTGGGAGGCTGTGGTGGGAGGATTGCTTGAGGCCAGGAGTTCCAGGCCAGCCTTGGCAACATGGCAAGACCCTGTGTCTACAAAAAAAGAAAAAATACATAGCAGCTGGGTGCAGTAGCTCACACCTGTAATCCCAGCACTTTGGGAAGCTGAGGCGGGCAGATCACCTGACATCAGGAGTTCAAGACCAGCCTGGCCCACATAGTGAAACCCCATCTCTACCAAAAATAAAAAATTTAGTCTTTTGGTTCTCTAAGCAGCACTATGGCGTTTGTTAAGAACAAGTGCCTTATGAAAGGTGGCAAAAAGGGAGTTAAGAAGAAAGTAGTTGATCCATTTTCTAAGAAAGATTAGTATGATGTGAAAGCACCTCCTATGTTCAATATAAGAAATATTGGAAAGACTTGGTCACCAGGACCCAAGGAACCCAAATTGCATCTGATGGTCCCAAGGGTCTTGTGTTTGAAGTGAGTCTTGCTGATTTGCAGAATAATGAAATTGCATTTAGAAAATTCAAGCTGATTACTGAAGATGTTCAGGGCAAAAACTGCCTGACTATCTTCTATGGCATGGGTCTTACCTGTGACAAAATATGTTCCATGGCTGAAAAATGTTGAACAATGATTGAAGCTCATGTTGATGTCAAGACTACGGTGGTTACTTCTTTCATCTTGTTTTGTGTTGGTTTTACTAAAAAACGCAACAATCAGATACGGAAGACCTCTTATGCTCAGCACCAACAGTCTGCCAAATCCAGAAGAAGATGATGGAAATCATGACCTGAGAGGTGCAGACAAATGACTTGAAAGAAGTGGTCAATAAATTGATTCCAGACAACATTAGAAAAGATGTAGAAAAGGCTTACCAATTTATCCTCTCCATGATGTCTTCATTAGAAAAGTAAAAATGCTGGAGTACCCTGGGTTTGAAAGGCATGGAGATTCGTGGTGAAGGTAGTAGTTCTGGAAAACCCACTTGGGACGAGACACACGCTAAAGTTGAATGAGCTGATGGATATGAACCACCAGCCCCAGAATCTGTTTAAAGTTCAGACTTATAATAGTGGCAAATAAAAAGTCCTACTTGTGAAAAACAAACAATGAATAACAGTGAAAAAAGCAAAATTAGCCTGGTGTGGTGGTGCATGCCTGTGATCCTAGCTACTCAGGAGGCTGAGGCAGGAAAATCACTTGAACCCGGAGACAGAGGTTGCAGTGAGCCAAGATTGCACCATTGCACTCCAGCCTGGGAAACAGAGTGAGATTCTCTCCAAAAAGAAAAAAAAAAAAAAGGATCTGGGCTTGGTGGCATTCACCTGTAGTCTCAGCTACTCTGAAGGCTGAGGTGGGAGGATGGCTTGAGGCCAGGAGTAATTTGAGGCTGCAGTGAACTATGATTGTGACACTGTACTCCAGCCTGGACTGCAGAGCAAGACCCTATCTCTTATACATACATACATACACACACACATGCATACATACCCAGGCTCTACCTCCAGTGATTCTGACTCAGTAGGGTGGGGTATCCCCTAGGGATCCTGCTGTTCAGCCTGGTCTGGGATCCACTTTTCACTGGGAACTGAGACACTGGCTATGAGCCTTTCTGTCCTGTGATGTAGAGGTCATGGCGACGCAGGTTCAAGCTTAAGGAGAACTGACTGCTTTAGGTATTGTTCTGAACATCATCTCTTACTCTCACAGCAACATCCTTAGAAGGTCGATGTGTCCCCGCTCTACAGATGAGCAACTGAGCTTTCAGAGGAGTTTAGCTTGTTCAAAACTTATTCTTCCTATTGGAAACTTTGTACCCTTTAACCAGTGTCTCCTATCCCCTACCTTTCCTCCACCCCAGCCCCAGATAACCACTGTCCTACTCTCTATTTCTGTTAGTTCAACTTCTTTAGATTCCACATATAATGAAATCATGCAGTATTTGTCTTTCTGTGCCTGGCTTATTTCACTTAACACAATGTCTTTCAGATTCATCTATGTTGTTGAAAATGACAGGATTTCTTTTTTTTTTAAGGGTTAATAGTATTCCGTTGTGTGTATATAGTACATTTGCTTTATCCTTTCATCCATTGATGGACACTTAGGTTGATTCTATATCTTGGGTATTGTGAATAGTGCTGCAGTGAACATAGGAATGTAGGGATCCCATCGACATATTGATTTCGATTTTTTTTTTTTTTTTGTCTATACCCAGAATTTGGGTTGCTGGATTATATGCTTTGAAATTTATAGCACAGCAGTGTGACTATAGTCAATAATAATGTATCTTTCAAAATAACTAAGAGGGTACATTTCAAATGTCTCATCATAAAAATTGTCAGTAAATGAGGGGATGGACATGTTAATTAGTTTGATCTAATCATCCCACATTGTATACACATATCAAAACATCACATAAATGTGTACAATTATGATTTGTCAATTAAAATAACATTACTTAAAAAAATAAGTAACTTGTTCAAAGCCCCAGTTGGGATTGATGGAGCTTGGACATGCACCAAGGCTGTTGCTTTCAGGCCCGCAGAGTCCTTGGTCCACGAATGTTGAAGCCCTACCTGAGATTTCTACTGAGATCAGTGTAGGGATTCAATGTCTCAGAATCATCCCATCCTCCAGGGCCCAGAAGTCCATGACCGCTGCCTCTACCCCCGACCCTACTGACCTGAAATGTGGCCCCTGCTTTCATTTCCAGGAGCATACAACACTTACACCAAGCATTGATGGGTTTTGTTGACTTCATTTGAGATGTGGGGCTGTGGAGAGGGTCCCATGATCCTTGCTTGGTGTTGGCCAACTCATTGACTTCTCTCAATTGACTTCACCCTGCCCTTTTCTACTCACCTCCTCTGTCATGGATTGCTCTGGGAATTCTGAGCCCTAGTTCCTTTATTTTGCAGATAACCTGCACTCTTCTCTGCAACGAATCCCAAAAGTATGTAGTTGAGCTGACTGCAAGGTGCTTGACACGCAAGAGATTCCACAAATGGGATTTGGCCTCTGGAAAGTGGTGGTAATTCCAGATTTATGTGGATGTTACTTTGTATTTCCCTATAAAATATATTCTTTAAACTATCAAGCTCTTGGCTCCTGGATGCAGTCCGTTGCTGGTGGCAGTGGGCTGGGTACTGCCTCCGGGGAGAAATGCTGCCCACTTAGAGAAAGAGAAAACGGTTCTCTTTAAGAGGCAGAGGGAGGTTTCCAGTGCCAGTTTGTTTGGAGGCAAAATGGCTGTTGTATTAAAATTGGCCAAACTTGGGCTGGTGCCTTGTGTGTTTAGAGCTCAAAGCCACGATTGTTTTCTTTTTTTTTTTTTTTTTTTTTTTTTTGGTGGTCGGTTTTCCATCCTATTGCTTGGCAGGTTTCTGCTAATAGTTTCGACCTCAAGAGTGCCAATATACAGACACTAATATCACCTAATATGTGTCAGTCTGTAGTGCCTACTATGTGCCAAACATTGGAGATAATATAATGATGAACAAGGTAAACATGGCACTTGGAAAAGAGAGTCTAGTACCCACTCTCAGCCCACCCCAAAGAGAGGCCAGAATTGGGCTTCCAAAGATCTCAGATGTCCTTGCATCATCTCCCTGAAAAGGGCGGGTGAAGCTTTGGTGTCTGAAGAGAATTTGGCTGGACAATCCCCCAGGTTTGGAACGATGGGAAGCAGCTGCCATCTGTGTTTAAGGTGAGAAGCAGAGGAGTGGCTGGATATCAGAAGATGCCAAGATGAAGAGAAGGTTTTGTCAGTTCCTATGCATAGTGGAGACCTGTTACAGTGAGGGTCCCTGGGGCTGAGCCTGTGGGTCGGTGGAATGATGCTGTGAGGACGGTCTTGTTATAGCAGATGGCCCAAAGAAGGTTGACGGATCATGAGCAGCTGGAAGAATAGAGAGTTCGGGGGATGTAGTTCCTACCTGGCTTTCCAACAGTGTGTAAGCCCAGAATTCTTACATAAGCCCGTGGAGAAGGGAAAGGAATGCTGGTAACAACAAGATTGCATTCTCCACCTGCCAGGCATCCAGGGACTCAGAGCAGATTTAACTGAAGTTACAGAAATAGGAATGCGACATTTCCTAAATTCGGGTGTGCTGGAGCAAAATGGATTCCCTCTCTGGTTTGTGGGGAAGGAGAATGCTAACAGACAAGACTCCAGGTTTTTGCTCTTAAGCCTGGTGCCTAGAAATGCATTTTCTACTGGATGTAGACAGAAGCTCCATATAGACATATCCATCGCTGCATCTCTCATGCCTTGTGTTCTCCCTAATTTTCCCTTTTTAAACCACAGAGGAAGAAAGTTCCAGCATCACTTCTGGCCTCTCAAGACTGAGTTAGGTGGCCAGGTGGGGTTATTCATGCCTGTAATCTCATACTGAAGGGGCGGCCTGCCCGTCCACACCTGTGGGTATTTCTAGTCAGGTGGGATGAGAGACAGAAAAGAAGTAAGACACAGAGACAAAGTATAGAGAAACAACAGTGAGCCCAGGGAACCGGCGCTCAGCATACCAAGGATCTGCACTGGGACCCGTCTCTGAGTTCCCTCAGTTTTTATTGATTATTATCTTCATTATTTCAGCAAAAGAGAATGTAGTAGGAGGGCAGGGTGATAATAAGGAGAAGGTCGGCAACAAATATGTGAGCAACAGAATCTATGTCATAATGAAGTTCAAGGGAAGGTACTATGACTGGACATGCACGTAAGCCAGATTTATGTTTCTCTCCACCCAAACATCTCAGTGGAGTAAAGAATAACAAGGCAGCATTGCTGTAAACATGTCTCGCCTCCCACCATAGGGCAGTTTCTCCCATCTCAGAATTGAACAAATGTACATTTGGGTGTTATATAGAGACATTCAGTTCCCAGGGGCAGGCAGGAGACAGTGGTCTTCGTCTTTCTCAACTGCAAGATGCTTTCCTCTTTGACTAATCCACCTCAGCACAGACCCTTTATGGGTGTTGGGCTGGGGGACGGTCAGGCCTTTCTCATCCCACGAGGCCCTATTTCACACTATCACATTGGGAGAAACATTGGACAATACCCAGCTTTCAAGGGCAGAGGTCCCTGTGGCTTTCCACAGGGCACTGTGCCCCTGGTTTATTGAGACTAGAGAATGGCGATGACTTTTACCAAATAAACTGCTTGCAAACGTTTTGTTAACAAGGCACGTCCTACACAGCCCTACATCCCTTAAACCTTGATTTCATACAACACATGTTTTTGTGAGCTCCAGGTTGGGTCGAAGTGGTTGGGGCAAAGTGGCTGCGGCAAAGCTACAGATTAACAACATCTCAGCAAAGCAATTGTTTAAAGTACAGGTCTTTTTCAAAATGGAGTCTCTTATGTCTTCACTTTCTATGTAGACACAGTAACAGTCTGATCTCTTTTTCTTTTCCCTACATATCTCCCTTTTCGTTTTGACAAAACCACCATCATCATCATGGCCCCTTCTCGCTGGTCGCTGTCTTTCTGGAGCTGCTGGATATACCTGTAGACTAACAATAGAAAAGACAGACATACAAGGATTAATACAAAATTTGCAATAGTGGAATTTCCGGTAGTTTTAACCCAAGTGACAGTGGGCAAGAGGACGGTGTGGGTGCTGCAGCACCCAGGCAGTCTCCCACCTCCTTTGTCTCTTAGTTGCTGTTTCTCATAGTTTTCAGTCTTTCTCCTCACCTGCTCACTCGCGCCTTTTATCTCTTTGTCTCCCTTCTCTTATGGTCTCTCTCTCTCTCTTTTACACTATCTCTCTCCCCAGTCTCACTTTCTGTGTCTGTCTCTGATCTCTGTCTCTTTTTCTTTCTCTTCCTCTCCCTGGCTCTCCACATGTGCCATTTTCTTGGTGGATGGCAACTTCATCTGTTCTGATATCACCATTTTGTTCGCCCTGCGAGTCAATGATGCTCGATTGCGGGTTTTCTGCCTCTGCGGAGGCACTTTCATTTGCATCTCTGATGGGTTCATTGTAGAACTTCAAATGTCTAGTGCGTATCCAAACAGGAAGCTGATTTTCTCCTGGTGAAACACAAGCAAAACCTCTCCCCCATGTTATCACCTTACCTATTTCCCACGTTTTGTTTTGTTGTCTTTCCACCAAATCAGTTTTCCCTCATGTGGGCTGCTCTTTTCACCAGTAAAATGTTCTGCAGAAGTAGTGGTCTGATTTCTATGTATGTTTAGAAAATTTACAGTATAGAGTGTTTCATTAAGTTGCATCTGGGGAGTGTTATACTCCTTATTGTCTTTTTCCTTTTTTTGTTTAACCAATTGAGCTTTGAGTGTTCTAAACAGGACAGGTAAGATCTGCGTCTGGCACAGCCAGCCAGAACTCCTTACCCTCTGCTTCCCTTTCTGCCTGTGACTGAATGGATATGTCAGGGTCTAGTAGGGGATCCAGGAAGAGGAAGCCTCATTAACTTCTATTCTGCAGCAATTGATGGCCACCCAACTTGAACAGTGGGGTTTTATCACCTCATGTACTAAGACCAGAGATAGCTGATGCCAAGGTTGGCTAAATTAGTAGCTTGAGATGTTAGGTTTTTCTTTTGAGGTTTCTATGCTGCTATTGTCTTCTGCTCTTGGTCACAGAGGCTGCCACAATCTGCATGTCAAGTCCTCATGTGACAATATCCAGAGACAGCAAGGAAGAGGTACAGTTTATTCCTGCATGTTTCTTAAAAAAATGTTTTTGATAGAGAATAATTGTACACATTTATGGGGTCCATGTGAGATTCTGGTACATGCATGCAATGTGTAATGATCAAATCAGGGTCTTTAGGATATTAATCTCTTCAAACATTGATCATTTCTTTGTGTTGTGAATATTTCAAATCTTATTGCTATTTAGAAATATACAATAAATCCATTTATCAGGATACAAAATCTTTGTACAAAAATCAGTAGCAGTGCTATACGCCAACATCTATCAGGCTGAACATCAAATCAAACCCTTTTATAATAGCTGTAAAATAAAATACTTACAATATAACTAACCAAGGAGGTGAAAGACCCCTACAAGGAAAACTACAAAACACTGTTGAGAGAAATCATAGGTGACACAAACAAATGGAAACACATTCCATGCTCATGAATGGGTAGACTCAATATTGTGAAAATGACCATATTGCCAAAAGCAGTCTACAAATTCAATGCAATTCCTATCAATATACCATCATTATTCTTTATAGAACTAGAAAAAAAATGCCAAAATTCATTTGGAACTAAAAAAGAGTCTGCATAACCAAAGCAAAGCTAAGCAAAAAGAACCAATCTAGAGGCATCACATTACACAACTTCAAACTGTATTACAAGGCTATAGTCACCAAAACAGCATAGTGCTGGTATAAAAATAGGCACATGACCAATGGGACAGAGTGGAGAACCTAGAAATAAAGCCAAATACATAACAGCCAACTGATCTTCGACAAAGTAAACAAAAACAAAGTAGGGAAAGTACACCCTATACAACAAATAGTGCTGGGATAATTGGCAAGCCACATGTAAAAGAATAAAACTGGATCCTCATCTCTCACATTATACAAAAATCAACACAAGATGGATCAAAGACTTAAATCTAAGATCTGAAACCATAAAAATCCTAGAAGATAACATTGGAAAACGTTTCTACACATTGGCTTAGGCAAATAGTTCATGACCAAGAACCCAAAAGCAAATACAACAGAAACAAAGATAAATAGATGGGACTTAATTAAACTAAAAGCCTCCTGCACAGCATAGGAAATAATCAGCAGAGCAAACAGATCACCCACAGAGTAGGGGAAAATTTTCACAAACTGCATCTGACAAAGAACTAATGTCCAGAATTTACAGGCAACTCTAATCGGCAAGAAAAAAAATAATCCCATCAAAAAGTGTGCCAAGGAGATGAATAGATAATTCTCAAAAGAAGATATGCAAATGGCCAACAAACATATGAAAAAATGCTCAAAATCACTAATTGCCAGGGAAATGCAAATCAAAACCACAATGCAATACCACGTGTAAAATAAACAAAAATAGGGCCAGGCGCGGTGGATCATGCCTGTAA
Source organism: Pan paniscus (assembly GCF_029289425.2). Classification (NCBI taxonomy): domain Eukaryota; kingdom Metazoa; phylum Chordata; class Mammalia; order Primates; family Hominidae; genus Pan; species Pan paniscus. The sequence goes on from NC_073256.2 coordinate 23,328,845, forward strand.
TCCCAGAACTTTGGGAGGCTGAGGTGGGCGGATCAGGAGGTCAGGAGTTTGAGATCAGACTGACCAACATGGTGAAACCCAGTCTCTACTGAAAATACAAAAATTAGCCAGGCATGGTGGCGGTTGCCTGTAATCCCAGCTGCTCAGGGGGCTGAGGCAGGAGAATTGCTTGAATCTGGGAGGCAGAGGTTACAGTGAGCTGATATTGCAGCACTGTACTCCAGCCTGGGCGACAGAGCGAGACTCCATCTCAAAAAAAAACAAAAACAAAAACAAAAAAAGCAAAAATTGATGTTGGCACAGATGTGGTGAAAGAGAACGCTTTTACACTGATGGTGGGAATGTAAGCTAACACCACCACTATGGAAAGCAGTATGGAGATTCCTTAAAGAACTAAAAGTAGATCTATCATTTGATCCAGCAATCCCACTGCTAGGTATTTACCCAGAGGAAAAGAAGTCATTATATGAAAAAGATACTTTTGCACACATATTTACAGCAGCAAAATTCACAGTTGCAAAACTATACAACCAGCCCAAATGCCCACCAATGAATTAGTGGATAAAGAAAATGTGTTATATATGTATATATATACACCATAGAATACTACTTAGCCTTAAAAAAGAATGAAATATTGGCATTCATAGCAACCTGGATGGAGTTGGAGAACATTATTCTAAATGAAGTAACTCAGGAATGGAAAACCAAACATTGCATGTTCTCACTCGTAAGTGGGAGCTAAGCTATGATGATGCAAACGCACAAGAATGAAACAGTGGACTTTGGGGGCTCAGGGGGAAGGTGGGAGGGGTTGAGAGATAAAACACTATACATTGGGTAAACTGCTTTGGTGATGGGTATGCCAAAATTTCAGAGATCACCACTAAGGAACTTATCCATGTAACCAAATACCACCTGTTCCCTAAAAACTATTGAAATTAAAAATATATATATACAACAAATTGTTACAGTCACTTTCTGTGATAATGAACACTAGATCTTATTCCTTCTATTATATATTTTTATACCCATTAATCAATCTCTTTTCAAACCCCTCCTATTCCCAGCCTCTGGTAACTATCATTCTACTCTTTATCTCCATGATATCAATTTTATATAGCTCCAGGGCACACAAGTCCATAACTGCGGCCTCTATCCCTGACCCTACTGACCTGAAACATGGCCCCCGCTTTGATTTCCAGGAGCATAAACTGCTCATATAAGTGAGAACATGCAATAGTTTTCTTTCTGTGCATGGCTTAGTTCACCTAACATTATGACCTTTAATTCCATCCATTTAGCTGAAAATGACAGGATTTCATTCTTCTTTATGGCTGAATACTATTCTATTGTGCGTATATTCCCATTTTCTTTATCCATTTATCCATTGATTGACACTTAGATTGATTCCATATCTTGGCTATTGTAAGTAGTGCTGCAGTAAATATGGGGGTACAGGTATCCCGTTGATACACCGATATCCTTTTTTTTTGGATGTGTAGCCAGGAGTGGGATTGCTGGATCATATGGTAGATCTGTTCTTAGTTTTTTGAGAAATCTCTGTACTTTTTTTCATAATGGCTGTACCAATTTACATTCCCACCAACAATATACAATAATTTTCTTTTCTTCACATGCTTGCCAGCATTTGTTGTGCTTTGTCTTTTTAATAATAGCCATTCTAAAAAGTGTGAGATGATATCTCATTGAGGTTTTGATTTGCATTTCCGTGATGATTAGTGATGTTGAATATTTTTTCATAAACTTGGTGATTTGTATATCCTCTTTTGAGAAATGTCTATTTTTTGATAGTTTCTTTTGCTGTGCAGAAGCTCTTCCATTTAATTAGATCCTATTTGTCAATTTTTGCTTTTGTGGCAATTGCGTTTGGCATCTTCACCATGAACTCTTTGCCCATCACTATGTACCGGGTGGTATTGCCTAGGTTGTCTTCCAGCGTTTTTATAGTTATGGGTTTTACATTTAAGTCTGTAGGCCATTTTGAGTTAAATTTTGTGTATGGTGTAAGGGAGGGGTGTTGTCTCTTCACTCTGTTGATTGTTTTATTTGACGTGCAGAAGGTATTTAGTTTAATATAATCCCATTCGTCTGTTTTTGTTGCTTGTACTTTTTAAGTGTTAGCCATACAATGTTTGTTCTCCAACGTTTCTCCTGTGTTTATTTCTAGTAGTTTTATACTTGTGGCTGTTACATTTAAGTTTTTAATCTATTTTGAGTTTATTTTTGTAAGTGATGAGAGATAAGGGTCTAGTTTTATTCTTCTGTGTTTGGATATCTAGTTTTCCTGGCACCATTTAATGAAGAGGGTGTCCTTTATTCAATGTATGTTCTTGACAGCTTTCTTGAAAATCAGTTAACTGTAAATATGTGGATTTATTTCTGGGTTCTTTAGTCTGTTTCCTTTGTTTTCATGTCTGTTTTAATACCAATACACGCTGTTTTGGTTACTATAGCTTTGCAGTAAGTATATATGTATGTATATATATATATATAAATTTTTTTTTTTTTTTTTTTTTTTTTGAGACGGAGTCTCGCCTTGTCACTCAGGCTGGAGTGCAGTGGTGAAATCTCGGCTCATTGCAAGCTCCGCCTCCCAGGTTCATGCCGTTCTCCTGCCTCAGCCTCCCGAGTAGCTGGGACTACAGGTGCCCACCACCACGCCTGGCTAATTTTTTGTTTTGTTTTTTTTTTTTTTTTTTAGTAGAGACGGGGTTTCACCATGTTAGCCAGGATGGTCTCGATCTCCTGACCTCGTGATCCAGCCACCTTGGCCTCCCCAAGTGCTGGGATTACAGACATGAGCCACCACGCCCAGCTGCTTTGCAGTATATTTTTAAATCAGGTAGTGTGAGGCTTCTAGCTTTGTTCTTTTTGCTCAGTATTGCTTTGACTATTTGGGGTCTTTTGTGGTTCCATATGAATTTCAGGGTTTTATTTTTTTTTCCTGTTTCTGTGAAGAATGTAATTGATAGGGATTATACTGAATCTCTAGATTGCTTCGGGTAGTATGGTCATTTTAACAGTATTAGTTATTCCAACCCACGAGCAAGAGATGCTTTTCTATTTGTTTGTGTCCTTCTCAATTCATTTTATCAGTGTTTTGTGGTTTTCATTGTAGAGGTTTTTTTTCCCCCCATCCTTGGTTAAGTTTATTCCTAGGTATTTTATTTTTGTAGCTATTGTAAATGAATTTCTTCCTTGGTTTCTTTTTTAGCTAGTTTGTTACTGGTATATAGAAACATTACTGATTTTTGTATGTTGATTTTGTGTCCTGAAGCTTTACTGAATTATACATCTGTTTTTAAAAAAAAATTTTATCTTTTATTTTTTGAGATAGAGTCTCGCTCTGTTGCCCAGGCTGGAGTGCAGTGGTGCAATCTTGGCTCACTGCAACCTCCGCCTCTCAGTTTCAAGTGATTCTCCTGCTTCAACCTCCCAAGTAGCTGGGATTACAGGCACCTACCACCAATGCCTGGCTAATTGTATTTTTAATAGAGACAGGATTTCATCATGTTGGCCAGGCTGGTCTCAAACTCCCAACCTCAGGTGATTCGCCCATCTTGGCCTCCCAAAGTGCTGGGATAACAGGCATGAGCTACCATGTCCAGCCTAATTTATCCATTTTAAGAGTATTTTGGTGGAGTCTTCAGGTTTTTCTGTTTACAAGTATAAGATTATGTCATCTGCAAAGTGAGACAATTTGACTTCCTCTTGTCTAGTTTGGATGCCTTTTATTTCTTTATCTTGTCTGATCACTCTGGCTTCGATGTCCCATACTGTGTTGAATAAGAATGGTGAAAGTGGGCATCCTTGTCTTGTTCCAGTTCTTAGATGAAAAGCTTTTCAATTTTTCCCAGTGAGTATGATGTCAGCCGTAGGTTTGTCATATATACCTTTTCTTAGGTTGAAGTGTTCCTTCTATGCATAATTTGTTGAGAGTTTTCATCATGAAGGAATGGTAAGTTTTACTGAGTGATTTTTCTGCATCTGCTGAGATGATCAGATAGTTTTTGCCTTTCATCTTGTTGATGTGATGTATCACATGTATTGATTTTGTGTATGTTGACCCATCTTTGCAATCCTGGGATAAAGCCAACTTGATCATGGTATATTATCTTTTTCATTCATGATTAGATTTGGCTTGGTAGTATTATGCTGAGAATTTTTCCATCTGTGTTCATTAGGAATATTGCCCAATAGTTTTCTCTTTTTGTTGTGTCCTTGTCTTGATTGGATATCAGGGTAATGTTGGCCTTATACAATGAGTTAGGAAGAATTCCCTCCCCTTCAATTATTGGGAATAGTTTGAGAAGAATTGGTGTTTGTTTTTCTTTATAAACTGTGTAGAAATCAGCATAAAAACCTATTCTGGGGCTTTCCTCTTTGGGGAGACTTTTTGTTACTGATTCAAACCTGCTATTAATTTTGAGTCAGATAAGGTTTTCTGTTTCTTCCTAGTTCAATCTTGGTAGGCTGTGTATGTCTGGGAATTTATCCCTTTCCTCTAAGTTTTCCAATTTGTTAGCATATGGTTGTTCATAGTAGCCTCTAATGATCCTTTTTATTTCTTTGGTAAAGGTTGTAATGTCTCCTTTTTCATTTCTGATTGTATTTATTTGGGTCTACTTTCTTTTTTTTTTTTTTTTTTTTGGTTAGCCTTACTAGTGGTTTATCAATTTTGTTTAACTTTTCAAAAAACCAACTTTTATCTTGTTGATTCTTTGCATTTCTTTTTTGTCTCTGTTGCATTTGGTTCTGCTGTTATTATTTTTTTCTTTCTACTAATTGTGTGTTTGGTTTGTTCTTGCTTTTGGAGTTCCTTGAGGTGTATTATTAGGTTGTTTATTTGAGATCTTTCTCCTTTTTTGGTGTAGGCATTTATTGCTACAAACTTTCCTCCTAGTACTGCTTTTGCTGTATCCCATAGGTTTTGCATGATGTGTTTCCATTTTCTGTTTAAAAAATTTTTTTTGATTTCCATCTTAATTTCTTCATTGACCCAATGATCATTCAATAGCACATTTAATGTCCATGTATTTGTACAGTTTCCAAATTTCTTCTTGTTATTGATTTCAAGTTTTATTCTGTTGTGGTCTGAGAAGATACTTGATATGATTTTAATTTTTAAAATTTTGTTGAGCCTTGTTTTGTGTCCTAACATATGGTCTATCCTGGAGAATGTTCCATGTGTTGATGAGATGATTGTGTATTCTGCTGCTGGATGAAATATTCTGAAAATATCTGTTAGGTCCATTTAATCTAAAGTGCAGCTTAAATCTAACTTTTCTTTGTTGATTTTATGTCTAGATGAACTGTCCAATGCTGACAGTAGGATATTGAAGTTCTCAACTATCATTGTATTGGACTCTATCTCTCCCTGTAGATTTAATATTTGCTATGTGTGTCTGCATGCACTTGTGTTGGTTGCATGCATATTTAGAATTGTTATAATGACCTTCTTTGTCCTTTTTACTATTTTTGACTTAAAGTCTGTTTTATCTGATGCAAGTTTAGCTACTCCTGATTACTTTTGATTTCTGTTTGTGTGGCATATCTTTTTCAATCCCTTCACTTTCAGTCTGTGTGTGTCTTTACAAATGAAGTGAGTTTCTTGTAGACGATGTTTGGTCATTTTTTATCAATTAAGCCTGTCTCTATCTTTTAGGTAGGTAATTTAACCCATTTTCAAAGTTATTATTGATAGGTGAGGACTTATTCCTGTCATTTTGTTCATTGTTTTCTGGTTATTTTGTATATCCTTTTGATTTGGTTTGGCTGTGTCCCCACTCAGATCTCATCTTGAATTCCCATGTGTTGTGGGAGGGACCCAGTGGGAAGTAGTTGAATCATGGGGGCAGGTATTTTCCATGCTATTCTTTTGATAGTGAGTAAGTCTCATGAGATCTGATGGTTTTAAAAGGAGGAGTTTCCCTGCTCAAGCTCCTCTCTTTGCCTGCTGCCATCCCTGTAAGATGTGACTTATCTCTCCTTGACTTCCGCAATGATTTAGAAGCCTCCCCAGCAATGTAGAAGTGTAAGTCCATTAAACCTCTTTCTTTTGTAAATTTCCCAGTCTTGTATGTGTCTTTATCAGCTGTGTGAAAATGGACTAATACAGTAAATTGATACCAGAAGTGGGTTGTTGTTGCTAAAAGATACCTGAATATGTGGAAGTGACTTTGGAACTGGGAAACAGGCAGAGGTTGGAGGGCTCAGAAGGAGACAGGAAAATGTGGGAAAATTTGGAAGAGATTTCCTAGAGACTTGCCCAAAATGCTGATGGTTATATAGACAATAAAGTCTAGGCTGAGGTTGTCTCAGATGGAAATGAGGAACTTGCTGGGAACTGGCACAAAGGTGACTCCTGTTATGTTTTAGTAAAGAGACAGGTGGCATTTTGCCTCTGCTGTAGAGATTTGTGGAATTTTGAACTTGAGAGAGATGATTTAGGGTATCCGGTAGAAGAAATTTCTAAGGAGCAAAGCATTCAAGAGATGACTAGGGTACTGTCAAAGGCACTCAGTTTTATAAGGGAAGCAGAGCATAAAAGTTTGGAAGACTTGCGCCTGACAATGCAATAGAAAAGAAAATCTCATTTTCTCAAGAAAAATTTGATCTGGCTGCAGAAGTTTGTTTAAGTAACAAGGAGTCAAATGTGAATCCCCAAGACAATGGGGAAAATGTCTCCAGGGCATGTCACAGGTCTTCATGGCAGCCCCTCCCATCAAAGGCCCAGAGGCCTGGGAAGAAAAGACGGTTTTGTGGGGTGGGCCCAGGGCCCCCCGGCTGTGAACAGCCTCGGGTGCCTGAGTCCTAGCCACTCCAGCTGCAGCTAAAAGGAGCCAAGGTACAACGTGGGCTGTAGCGTCAGAGGGTGCAAGCCCCAAGCCTTAGCAGTTCCACATTGTGTTGAGCCTATGGGTGCACAGAAGTCAAAAATCGAGGTTTGGGAACTGCTGCCTAGACTTCAGAAGGTGTATGGAAATGCCTAGATGTCCAGGCAGAAGTTTGCTGCAGGGGCAAGGCACTCATGGAGAACCTGTACTAGGGCAGTGCAGAATGGAAACGTGGGGTCGGAGCCCCCACATAGAGTCTCTACTGTGGCACCACCCAGTGGAGCTGTGAGAAGAGGGCCACCATCCTCCAGACCCCACAATGGTGGATTCACTGACAGCTTGCACTGTGTGCCTGGAAAAGCTGCAGACAATGCCAACCCATGAAAGGAGCCAGGAGGGGGTTTATACCCACAAAGCCTCAGGAGTGGAGCTGTGGCCTTTTTTCTCCCAAGGCCATGGGAGCCCACCTCTTACGTCAGCATGACCTGCATGTGAGACATGGAGTCAAAGGAGATCATTTTGGAGCTTTGAGATTTGACTGCCTCACTGGATTTTGGGCTTGCATGGCGCCTGTAGCCCCTTTGTTTTGGCAATTTTCTCCCAATTGGAATGACTGTGTTTACCCAATGCCTATACCCCCATCATATCTAGGAAGTAATTAACTTGTTTTTGATTTTACATGCTCATAGGCAGAAGGGATTTGCCTTGTCTCACATGAGACTTTGGACTGTGGACTTTTGAGTTAATGCTGAACTTAGTTAAGAGTTTGGGGGACTGCTGGGAAGGCATAATTGGTTTTGAAATGAGATTTGGGAAGGGCCAGGGGCAGAATAATATGGTTTGGTTGTGTCCCCACCCAAATCTCATCTGGAATTCCCACATGTTGTGGGAGGGACCTGATGGGAAGTAATTGAGTCATGGGGGCAGGTCTTTCCCGTGCTGTTCTCATGATAGTGAATACGTCTCACAAGGTCTGATGGTTTTAAAAAGGGTAGTTTTCCTGCAGAAGCTCTCTCTTTGCCTGCTGCCATCCATGAGAGACATGACTTGCTTTTTCTTGCCTTCCAACATGATTGTGAGGCTTCCTCAGCTATGTGGAAATGTAACTCCATTCAACCTCTTTCTTTCGTAAGTTTCCCAGTCTCAGTCAGGTATGTCTTTATCAGCAGTGTGAAAACAGACTAATACACCTTTGTTCCTTTTTTCTCTCATTATTTATTGTTGCCGTTTGGTGGTTTTCTTTAGTGGTGACGTTTGAATCCTTTCTCCTTTGTGTGTCTGCCCTACCATGAGTTTTACACTTTCATGTATTTTCATGATGGTAGATATTGTTCTTTTCTTCCCAATGTAGGACTCCCTTAAGCATTTCTTGTAGGACCACAATAAACAAGACACAAACAGTGTTTTGCTTATCTGGGAAATATTTTTTTCTCTTTTTTTTTTTTTTTTTAAAGCAATGGAATCTCACTCTGTCACCCAGGCTGGAGTACAGTGGCATGATTATAGCTCACTGCAGCCTTGAACTCCTGGCTCAGATGATCCTCCTGCCTCAGCCTTCTGAGTCTCTGGAATTGCAGATGTAAGCCACTGTGCCAGTCTTCTTCATTTGTGAAGGATAGCTTTGCTGGGTATAGCAATTTTGGCTTACATTTATTTATTTATTTATTTATTTATTTATTTATTTATTTATTTTTACTTGTAGTATACATCCCCTTTTCTCCTAGCCTGTAAGGTTCCTGCTGAGAAATCCCCTGTTGGCCTGATGGAGATTCTCTTATAAGTGACTTGGTGCTTTTCTCTTGCTGTTTTTAGCATTTTCTCTTTGTCTTTTGACAATTTGACCATAATGTGCCATGGAGAAGACTTTTTGAGTTGTATTTATTTGGTAATCTTTGAGCTTCCTGTATTTGGAAGCTTTCAGGAAGTTTTCAGTTATTATTTTATTAAATAGGTTTTCTATGCCTTTACCCATCTCATCTCCATTCAAAACTCCCAGAATTTCACTTTTGTTCACATATGTGTCCCATATGTCATGTAGCCTTGCTTCATTCTTTTTTCTTTCTTTTTGTCTGAATGGATTATTTTAAAAGACTAGTCTTCAGGTTCAGAAATTCTTTGTTTTGCTTGAACTAGTCTATTGTTAAAGCTGTCAATTATGTTTTGTATTTCTTTCAATGATTTTGTCTCTTCCAGGATTTATGTTTGGTTCTTTGTTATGCTGTCTATCCCTGTTGAATTTCTCATTCAGATCATGAATTGTTTTCCTGATTTTTTTGTATTCATTATTTGTGTTCTCTTATTCTCCCTGGGTTTCTTTAATATCATTATTCTGAATTTTTTTCAGGCATTTCATAGATTTTCTTTTCATTGGAATCTCTTGCTGGAGAATTATTGTGCTTCTTTGGAGATGTTATGTTTCCTTTTTCATATTTCTTGAGTCCTTATGTGACTATCTGTGCCTCTGACATAGCAGTCACTTCTTCCAATTTTATGGATTGACTTTGATATGGGAAAGACCTTTTCTTATAGCTGTATCTACAGTGTTCATTGGATATCACACTTTGGCTTTGATTCTGGGTGGGTACAGTGGTATAGTCTGCATATGATTTCTTCAGCTGTAATTGGCATGAGTGGTGTCTGTGAGTTATTCAGTGGCTTAGACTGCAGTTTTTTTGTTTGTGTGTTTGTGGTTGAGATGGAGTCTAGCTCTGTCACCAGGCTGGAGTGCAGTGATGCAATCTCAGCTCACCGCAACCTCTGCCTCCCAGGTTCAAGCGATTCTCCTCCCTCAGCCTCCTGAGTAGCTGTGACTACAGGCATGTGCCACCACGCCCAGCTAGTTTTTGTATTTTTAGTAGAGACGGGGTTTCACCATGTTGGCCAGGCTGGTCTCGAACTCCTGACCTCGTGATCTACCTGCCTCGGCCTCACAAAGTGCTGGGATTACAGGGGTGAGCCACCGCACCCAGCCATCTGCAGTTGTTATTGTAGGCTGTGGTGAGGCTTTGCTGAGGATGGGGATGCCAGGAAGTCTTGTCCTTCAGCATCAATGGTAGTGGTGGTGGACCAGGTGTGTCAATACTAGGGACTGTGGGCAATGTATGTGGGCACTGATGATAGCCTGTCTGCATGGGCCAATCCCTGGGCCTCCAGATGGCTTCTTTGGTTTCTGGCAGTGGCAGCACTGGGCCAGGTGGGCAGGTGGGCCACTGGGCTCCTGGGTGGTGTGTGTGGCAGTCTGATCTCTAGTTCTCCAGGTGACGTGTGCAGGTTCTGGTGGTGGTTAGGCAGGCGTTTCCTCAGGCCTCTCAGTAGTAAGTGTGAGCATTAGCTCTGGAGGCAGTGTGAGTCAATCTCCAGGCCCCCAGATGGGACATTCAGGCACCAGCATATTCCTATGCATTTCTAGATAAAAGTATTTTTCAGAAAACCTGAGCATATGTCCTATTAATACAACTTACCCTCATCAGCGCTGCATAAGAAGGGGGAATTCCCTCAGTAGAACAGTCAGAATGGAATCACAGACTTGTTTTGAGGCAGTCACTGGTAAGGGGGTGTAGGCTAAAATGATAAGCTCAGAATCTAAACCTTAGACTAGGCAATGGCAAACTTTTTCCATAAACAGGCAAACGGTAATATTTTAGGCTTTTGGTCTAGATAACCTCTGTTGCAGTGACGCAGTGATGCCATCGTAGTCTAAAAGCATAAGTAGACAAGGCATAAATGAATGGACCTGGTTTTATTCCAGTAAAACTTAATTTATACAAGCAGTCAGAGGGCCGGATTTGGCCCTTGGTCTATAGTTTGCCAACCCTGTTTAGACCAGTCACAAATTATTCCCTGGGGCTGGGCCAATTTTTTCTAAAAAGAAAAAAAAAAGAAAGCAACCCACTGTCAGAATAAAATAGGGTTTCTATTTAAAAAGAAGAAGAGGCTGGGTGTGGTGGCTCATGCCTATAATCCTAGCACTTTGGGAGGGTGAGGCAGGAGGACTGCTTAAGTCCAGGTGTTTGAAACCAACTTGGGCAATATAGTGAGACCCTGTCTCTGCAAAGAATAAAAAAATTAGCCAGGCATGGTGGCACATGTCTGTAGTCTTAGCTATGTAGGAGGTTGAAGGGGAAGATCAGGTGAGCCCAGGATTTTGGGGTTACAGTGAGCTCTGACTGTGCCACTTGTACTCTAGCCTAGGCAAAGAGTAAGACCCCATTTCAAAAAAAAATAATGGTTGGTTGGGGTGGGTTGGAGAAGAAACTATTTCTGAATTTATGGGTAGGTAACTGGTAGTGTCAAGTCAAATTTGCTCTACAGTCTTAGTCATTATAAATAAAGACAACTAGAAGATCTCTATCCAGCTATTAAAAATTGGTCAAAATCTACAGAGATAAAAGATGGTGACCCTTGTATCCGTTAGTTATTGTCACAAAATGCTGCATAACAAGTCACTCCAAATCTCAGTGGCTTAATACAACAGTCATTTATTTTCATGGATCTGTGTGTCAGCTGAGGATTGGTTAATCTAGCATGAGCATGTCTGGGAAGGTCAACTTTGCTCTTATAGTCTCTTATCTTCTGCTGGAAGCAGGAGGCTGGTCTGGGCTTGTTGTCATGGTGATAGCAGGAGTGAGTGAGCACAAATGAATGCACACTTTCCAAGCTTATGGTCATGCAGATTAATATTCCAGTGGCCAAGCTAGACATATGACTAAATCCAACATTAGGGGCTGGAGAAATATACTCCGATTCTTCAGTGGGAGGAAATGCAGAGACAAATGACAGAGTCTTGGATTCAAGGAGGACTTGGATCCATTAATGTACCTTAATCAACCACAACCCTCTAACCACCAATGCAATTAAGTAAGTATTCGTTGAATGCACTTGTGCCTGAATGCTTCTGGCTGCAGCCCAGGCAATGGATGCCTGACTGGGGAGGGACCATAGCAGGGACTCACTGTCCTGCAGGTCTGCATGTAATTGTGCACGGCCGACTCCACATTGGTCATGGCTGATTTGCTTTGTCCTGTGTCCCCAAGGGGCAAAGATTGGCTGATTTTATTTCTGAACAATTTTGACAAAGTTGTTTTCAGGAGCCCAGGAAGCAAATCAATTGTAGATTTGAATTTTGCAGGGGGTCAGAATTGTTGAATATATATATAGTCTTTTACATGCTGATAATTATTTCCATACCACAAAGAAGGCTAGCAATTAGGAGGTTGCTGTTCAATTCCTTTGCCCCGTGAGCTCATGAGCTGTGTCTATGTGGGGGGCACTCACTTGTTAGAGATATTTTCCTTCAGAATAACATTAGCCAACATTCTAAATAAATGCAGGAAATTAAATAGTCTTCCCCAGACAGGTAATTTGCCTTTCTCAAGTGAATTACACATTCTAAAATAAAACACAGTCACATTAAAAAACCACAAGGTCTTTGTGTTAGGTTGGTCTGGCTTCAGCAAAGATAATATTTTCCTCCAGAGTAGAAGATCCGTGGAATCCACGGTATTGCATATGGCAGCCCCACATCTTGTTTCCTTTTCTTTTTTTTCGTTTTTAACTAAAAGAGTTGACAATTTTATTTTCACATTTCCCAATACAAATGAAAACTGCATCTTTTTTGGTCCCACTTCTCCCCTCCAAAACTATTCTCTTTGATAGGGCAAGGGAGCAAGTCTTCTTATGCTGTTAAGAAAACCCGGCATCACAGCAGCATGATCTCCTGGTGAAGGGAACAGGTAAATATAAAACTCATATAGGCCGGGCGCAGTGGCTCACACCTGTAATCCCAGCACTTTGGGAGGCTGAGGCGAGCGGGTCACGAGGTCAGGAGATTGAGACCATCCTGGCCAACATGGTGAAACCCTGTCTCTACTAAAATTTAAAAAAATTAGCCGGGCATGGTGCCCACTCCTGTAGTCCCAGCTACTCAGGAGGCTGAGGCAGGGGAATCGCTTGAACCCGGGAGGTGGAGGTTTCAGTGAGCTGAGATCGTGCCACTGCCCTCCAGCCTGGGTGACAGAGGAAGACTCTGTCTCAAAAACAAAACAAAACATTACAAATAAAAAGCACAACAATAACAACAACAAAACAACACTGATATAATGAGGCCTCCCCTCTATCCTTATCTGTCTGGTCGAGTCATTCTGGGCTGACTGGGCACCATTATGAGACGGGCAGGAGGTCTCATCATTGGGCACCCAGGCATCATGCGCATGTGGCCTCCCATGGGCGGCCTCATTCCAGGAGCAGGTCCCACTGGCATCATCCCAGGAGGAGGAGGGCCCATCATTGGCATCATGGGAGGGTCCCCCATATGGGGTGCTGCCATTATTCTGAGATGTGCGAGAAGTGTCAAATACACATTAGATTGTGAAGACTTAATGTAAAAAGAAAGCAAAGTATTTTGTTAATGTTAAAATATTTTATACATGTAGACCTGGTATTTTAGATAGATTTGTTTAAATCTGTGATATTATTCCAATTACCTTCACTTCTTTTGTTTTACTTTTTAAAATGTGGTTACTAAAAAATGCAAAAGTAAATATGTGGCTTGCATCATATTTCATCACATTTAGTGTGGACCCTGAGGATCTAGGGGAGTTATGAGCCTTAAGTTGAGGGTGACCCAGGTCAATGTGAATTGCTCTGAAAGAGAAGCAAAGAGCATAAAGAGAATGTATAAATGGAGAGAGGGAGCTCGGTCTTACAAGGTGAGGAAAGGCTTTCTTTCTTACACAGTCTGGCACTTCCTCAAAAGTTTAAACACAGAGTTGTATGACCCAGCACTTCCACTCCAGTTTATGGAAGAAATGAAAATATATGTCCGTGCAGAAACTTGTACACAAATGCTCACAACAGCATTATTCATAATAGCGCCGAAGTGAAAACAACACAAATGCTTGTCTACTGATGAGTAAAGAAATAGAACATGGTTTGACCATACAATGGAATATTATTCAGTCATCAAAAGGAATGAATACTAACACGTGCTACAACATGGATGAACTATGAGAATATTATGCTAAGTAGAAGAAACCAGTCACAAAAGGTCACATATTAGAAGATTTCATTTATATGAAATGTCCAGAACACGCAAATCTATGAAGACAGAAACCCTGTCTCTACTAAAAATACAAAATTAGATGGGCATGGTGGCATATGCCTGTAATCCCAGCTACTCGGGAGGCAGGAGAATTGCTTTAACCCGGGAGGTGGAGGTTGCAGTGAGCCGAGATTGTGCCACTGCACTCCAGCCTGTGACAGAGTCTCTATCTCAAAAAAAGTAGATTGTCAGGACTTAGTGGGAGGAGGAAATGGCAGGCACCTGCTCATGGATACAGTGTTTCTTTTGGAGTGATGAAATGTTTTAAAATTGATCATGATGGTGGTTGCCGAGCTCTGTGAATGCACTGAAACTATTGATTTGTTTACTTTAAATTGGCAAAGCATACGGTACCTGAATTGTAATAGTAACATTAAAAAATAAAATCTTCCTTGAAGAGATGACACTTAAGGAGAGGCCTAGGGGGTGGGATGAGTTCACTATGTGGAGAAATGAGGAACAGCATTTCAAGGTGAGGAACAGCATAGTGAAGTCCCTGAGGTTGACAGGCATAGAGCAGATTTAAGGGACTTTTGTTTTTGAGACGGACTTTCACTCTTGACGCCCAGGCTTGGGTGGAGTGGTGCGATCTTGGCTCACGGCAACCTCTGCCTCCCGAGTTCAAGCGATTTTCCTGCCTCAGTCTCCCGAGTAGCTGGGATTACAGGTGCCATCCACCATCTTCCTTGGTGGGAAAATTCTCCAAGGGAACATAAATGCTTCTACTATCTAGTTTGTCTCTTTGAGAATTAAAACTTTTTATTTTTCATTCCAGTAGCTTTTGGGGTACAATTTGGCTCTTTGAGAATTGCATACTAATTAATTTTAGGGGCCATCTGTACACATCTCTATATTCCTGAAACATGGTAGAAACAGCCAGCAGTCAGGCGACAATCTACCATGACCACTAAAATATCCCCAAAGTAAACACTAGATGTGATCCGCTAGGTTTAGTGGAGGTGGCTGGCTCGAGAGTTGATTATATTTATTATTGTCACTGTGGTGATTATGGCTACAACATTGTGATGCGTGTTGGTCTTCTTTTGGTGAGTTGCAGTTTGGAAGGAATAAATCCATTTTTTTTTTTTTTTTTTTTTGAGTCTTGCTCTGTCACCCAGGCTGGAGTGCAGTGGTACCATCTCAGCGTGCTGTAAACTCTGCCTCCCAGGTTCAAGTGCTTCTTCTGCCTCTATGGCCAGGCTGGTCTTGAACTCCTGACCTTAGGTGATCCACCTGCCTCAGCCTCCCAAAGTGCTGGGATTACAGGCGTGAGCCACCATGCCCGGCCCCATTATTCATTTAACCAATATCTATTGAGCACATTGGGTGTGGTGGAGGATGAACTGCAGGGGAGAGAGGAAGCCTCCTCCTGCCACTATGTTTTCAAGTTGTCCTAATACTCCACCATGACACGCAGGCTTGTGGGTCCCAGAGCTCCAGAAGCATCTCCCGACCACAACATCCTGACCCAGATTCTACTGAAAAATACGCGAGTCTAGGAGAGCCATCTCTGACACTTCCCTTCTTTTGAACGGCTAATCTGTCAGTCATGGGGAGCCCTTATGAAAGTGCAGTGTGTTTTGTGAAATTTGAGGTTGATCAAAGAATACCATTAAATTTTGTTAAGAAATCTACATATTGATGACATACGCAGTGGGGTGGAGGTGGGGAAATTCCGAAATACCTTTTAGGAATTATCTCAGAAGGAGGTAATAGTCAGAACTCTTAGTTGTCAGTGACAGAAACTCGTCTTACTAGTCTGGAGTGGAAAAGGGATCATGTTTTTCTCCGCATTCCCCAATCCCAACCCCAAGCAGATCCTGAAAGAGGGACAGGATTGCAAGTGGATTATTTAGGAGATGATTCCAGGGATCACCAATAGGGGAGTGAGGAATTGATTCATGGAAAGGCAGGAGGCCACAGAGAGGGCTTCAATGAGCATCTTGCCACTCCAGGCAACTAGGATTTGACCCCACTGGGGACCTCTGGGAGGTGATGTGGAATACATTTCAAAGTTGTTCCATCCAGGGGGCAAAGATATTGAAGCATTTATAGCCTGGCTCCCATCCGTCACTGGCTGTGGACTGGTCCCAGGGCATCAGCTCTCTGGCTTTGCTTTCTTCTTCTTCTTCTTTTTTTTTTTTTTTTTGAGACATAGTCTTGCTCTGTCACCCAGGCTAGACTGCAATGGCATGATCTCGGCTCACTGCAACATCTGCCTCCCAGGTTCAAACGATTCTCTTGCCTCGTATTCCTGAGTAGCTGGGATTACAGGTGCCTGCCACCATGCCTCACTAATTTTTTTTATTTTTTGTAGAGACGGGGTTTTGCCATGTTGGTCAGGCTGGTCTCGAACTCCAGACCTCGTGATCCACCTGCCTCAGCCTCCCATTGTTGGGATTACAGGAGTGAGCCACTGCGCCTGGCTTCTGTGGCTTTTCTGACATACTCTATGCCTGACTTTGAGAAAGCCCTCAGGTGAAAGTCTTGGTTGTATGCAGTAGCAAGAATGTACTAGAATGATGAAAACCAAGGGGCTTACCACAAGATCTCTCTCTCTATCTCTGTCTCTAGCTTTGTCTGCATACTGGCTTAATTTCTTCTTACTCAAGCCTTTTCTCCATAAGGTGAGAAACATGGCCACAAAAGCTCCTGTATTTCTCACTACACACAATTCCTGTCATCACAGAGAATGATTAACTTGGTCTAGTTTCAGTTTCGAAAGATATTCAAGGGAAGAATTCTGATTGGCCAATTTAGGCCAGATGCTCATCCCTGAACCAATCAACTGAAGACAGAGGGGTGGAGTCATTTGAGAACATGGTAGCCCCCATGAGAGCCACATGACTGGAGTAGGAAGTGTGAGTCTCTATAGAGGGGAGGGTTGCTAGGCTGAAAAGGCAATAGATGTCTGCAGTGAAAGGAATAGATCAGGAGATACATTCTGTTAAACCTGTTAATTATTTGAAAAAAAGAGAAACTTTCAATATACTGTCACAGTATATGTGAGCCAGTGGCTCACGCCTATAATCCCTGCACTTTGGTAGGCTAAGGTGGGCAGATCAGAGGTCAGGAGTTTGAGACCAACCTGACCAACATGGTGAAACCATGTCTTGTGCACCTGTAATCCCAGCTACTCAGGAGGCTGAGGCAGGAGAATTGCTTGAACCAGGGAGGCGGAGGTTTCAGTGAGCTGAGATCATACCACTGCCCTCCAGCCTGGGCAACAGAGTGAGATTCCTCAAAAAAAAAAAAAAAAAAAGTTACATTGTGGTTCCCCCAGCATGATTTATCAGAAAGGAAAAACTTACAATATGTGTATTTCCTATGCACAGGCTACTGCTATGAATTGAAATTCTTAAATTCCAAAGATTAATTATAATGCTTCTCAAGACACATAAACTGTTAGAATCTGCTTATAATGAGGCTGAAGTTGAGTAAGAAGAGAACTGGCATTTAGGACACTAATTTTCTTCTGTCGAGTACTGTCAAGTTTTGGTTCTGCCTGGAAGTAGATGCACCTCAAGGGAGGGTTGCATGTAAAGCTGTGTGTGTGTGTGTGTGTGTGGTAGTTTCCAAAGATGGGTACAACTTTCTGCACATGCTCGTGCAGTATAATTGAACCAATCTTTCCTTTAAGAGGTAGAGTTTATACTCCTCTACATGAATCTGGGCTGCCTATGACTTGCTTTGGCCAGTGGAATGCTGCCAAAGTGATGGTGAACAACTTCTAGCCGTGAAAGGAAAATAAACCTTGGGGCCTCAAGATCAGTAAGCTAGGCTGGGCTCGGTGGCTCACGTCTGTAATCCCAGCACTTTGGGAAGCTGAGGCGGGCAGATCACCTGAGGTCAGGAGTTCAAGACCAGCCTGGCCAACATGACAAAACCCCGTCTCTACTAAAAAATATGAAAATTAGCCAGGCGTGGTGGCAGGCGCCTGTAATCCCAGCTACTTGGGAGGCTGAGGCAGGGAAATTGTTTGAACCCTGGAGTTGGAGATTGCAGTGAGCCGAGATCGTACCACTGCACTCCAGCCTGGGCAACAGAGCGAGACTCTGTCCCCCCACCCAAAAAAAAGTTACTAAGCTAAAGAGAAAAGTCAAGCTGGGAACTGCTTAGGGGAAACCTGCCTCCCATTCTATTCAGTCACCCCTTTGCTCACTGAGATAAATGTATATGTGATTGCCTCATTTGGAGAGGCTAATCAAGAACTCAAAAGAATGCAACCATTTGTCTCTTAACTACCTATGACCTGGAAGCCCCTTCCCTTTGTCTCACCTTCACCTTCACCTGGAGTTGTCCCGCCTTTCCAGACTGAACCAATGTATATCTTACACATATTGATTGATGTTTCATGTCTCTCTAAAATGTATCAAACCAAGCTGTGTCCCTACCACCTTAAGCACATATTTTCAGGACCTCCCGAGGCTGTGTCACAGGCATGCGTCCTCAACCTCGGCAAAACAAACTTTCTGAATTAACTGAGACCTCAGATTTCTGGGGTGCAAATAGTCTTAGGCTTTGAGAGCCCTCTGGTAGTTTCCATATTTTTGCCCTCTTGGATGCTGGCACCAAGCAAACCTTGGCTATCCTGCTTAAAGGGACATTTGAAGAGGGGTTCTGGAGGGCGAGGGGCCACATGGAGGACAACAAGGTTCCCCGGCTGACAACCAGCACCAACTGACAGGCACAAGCATGAGGCCGTCCTGAATGCTCCACCCAGCTGGTCCTCCAGCTGCAGGTAGCCACACAAATGAGCCCAGGTTAAACCAGCCAGGAAGTCCCCATGCAACTCACGGGGTCATGAGCAATAATGGCTTGTGGTGGTTTAAAGTTTCTAATTTTAGGTGCAATAGGTAACTGAAACAGCCCACAAGGGTGTGAGCCTGTGGAGGGTGCATTTCCCACCTGCTGAAGCTTCTCAATTCCCAGGATCCAATCCAGATAAGACTCCTGTTCTCAGTGTCCTTGATGGAAATGGCAATGAACTTTTTGCAGATTGGACCATTTCTCAGGGGAATCCCAAAGATCGGAAACTACTTTCTTTCTCAGAATCTTCCACACAGTATTGAGCCTTAGGAATTTCTAAGAAGGATCTGGAATGAAAAAAAAAAATCTTTTGAAAAGGTATTTGTATAGCTTCACTTCAGCAAGATTCATGGTGGGTATTAGACTAAGTGCTGGTGTTAAGCCAAACCATGTTTTTCAAAGACTCATCTGGCCTCAAGATTGGCAGGATCAGAGTGGCCTCCCAGGATCTATCCCATCCTCAGAAGAGTTGGTTCAACTGGCATGTACCCAGATCTCTTTGAGCTACGATGATACTCCCTTGAGTCAAAGGCTGCCACATCACATCTCCTTTAAGTCCCCCTAAGTACGACCCCAGAAGTATTGACAAAATAGTGCTATTCCTGAAGATTTCAGGAGGACATAAATGAAGAGACTAAACTGTAAGGTACCAAAACTTCCATCTTTGCTAAAGACCCTCATCCAGGCTGGGCACGGTGACCCACGCCTGTAATCCCAGCAATTTGGGAGGCCAAGGCGGGTGGATCACCTGAGGTCGGGAGTTCAAGACCAGCCAGACCAACATGGAGAAACCCCATCTCTACCAAAAATACACAATTAGCCGGGCGTGGTGGCACATGCCTGTAATCCCAGCTACTAAGGAGGCTGAGGCAGGAGAATCGCTTGAACCTGGGAGACGTAAGTTGTGGTGAGCTGAGATCGTGCTATTGCACTCCAGCCTGGGCAACAAGAGTAAAACTCCATCTCAAAAACCAACAAACAAAAAGCTCTTATCCAATGGTCATGCCACTCTGTCTGGCCATGTAATTTCTCCTCCTGGCTTTCTGTAGCAACAGCCTTCTGGGGAACCTCACTCTGCCTTTCAAAACCCCTTCGCCTTGTACCCTTCATCAGCAAAGTACTTAGCTCAACATGTATGCCTCTGGGGGTACTCATCCACATGCCATTTCAGGATATTTCCAGCAACATCATCTTCACTACCCCAGGATGGCATTTTAGAGTGGATTGCATGCCTGCTGGATGTGTTGTACTTGAACGAGTTAGAGAAAATGCCACACTTTGAGACAAATTAATAGTCTGTTCATTTAGCCGACGGCTAAGAAATGGCTAACGTTTTAAGTTCTCTCGGCCTCGAAGAAGGGGCTAGATTTTCTTTTATACTTTGGTTTAGAAAGGGGAGGGGGGTCTAGTTAAAACAAGTTTACAGAAGTAGGCAGAAAAGTTAAAAGGATAAATTGTTGCAGGAAAGTAAAGAATTCTAGGTCTAGGGGCTTTAAGACTATTATGAGGTGATAGAAGCGGGGCTTTGGGCGCTATCAATTGGACGAATTCCTGGGTACTGCGGATATTGCTCGCCACAGTATCTTATCAGTTAATTGCATTCTTCGATGTGCTGGGAGTCAGCTTGCACAAGTTAAGTCCTTGAGGAAGGGGCTGCCAGTGAAAGAGCCAAGATGGAGTCTCTCTGGCTCTCTTAGCTAAGGGAGAGTCAATTCAGATGGAAACAATGCTAGGTGATTCAAAAAAAGGGAGAGTCTAAGAACAGGGTTAGTAAAAATAAGGTTGGGCATTACATTCCTCACTTGTGTTTTTGGGGAATCAAATCGTTGATTTTTCAGTTATAACAAGGGGGTTATATTGAGTCTTAAGATACATAAGTTCGACAGAAGCTATGCGTTGTTTTACAAAATTAAGAAACTAATTTAATATACAAGGTCCAAAAATTAAACTTAATAGTAAGGACGGGGAGGGGGTCTGTCTAACTTAGTAATTAGAATAGTTAGCTCTGGGTTCTAGTTGAACATGTTTTAATACTGGGGGATGTTATGTTCTTGTTCTTGTTGGCGCTTATCTAGATTTTCTTGCACTTTCTGGAGTGTATCTTTTATGACTAAGAATGGTGGAGGAACAGTTAAATCAACTTTCTCAGGGTGTTTCTGGAACATAGGGTTACTTAGATCAGTTAAAGGCCTGATTGGCTTGGGTGGGCTTTATGAGACTAGGGTTTTTTTTGGATGGTGAACATAGACTTAACATTAAATCCTGGGATATAAAATCTTAATCTTCATGACATGCCATGATACTATTGAGTTAAATTAAGGTCATGGCCAGTTATAGTAAGAGGATTACAATTTTTTCTAGTATATAATTTAGGATGAGAAGCATGACTTATGGAAAGAGTTGAAGATCTGGTTGATCTTTTAGAGTAGGTGGCTAAAGTTACACATGTCTAATCAGGGCAGAAAAACTGATAAGTATTTTGACAGCTAGCATCAGGGTGATTTCTAGGACAGAGGTAAAAGTCAATATTTTGGAGTCTTTTTTCTGCACTTTTGGAGCTTCTACACTTAGTTTGGCTCTTGGAGTGTCTGAATCTTGCTGAAAGGTCGACACTTCCTGCTCCTGGAACTGGCAGATTGTGTTGCTTTTCGTGGGTATGGGCTGGCTTTGGGAACAGTACAAATAAGTCAACTGCAAAAGAGACTTGGAGGTACTGGCCTTCTAAGTGGTGTTTGCAAATACACTTCCTGTTGTGAAAGAGGTGAGGAGAAAGGAGTAGGAAGGCATAGAGGATGTAACGGGCAAAAACAAATAAGTGGGGTAGATAAAAAGAATGAATCTAATGGCTTCACCTAACTTAGGTGCAGTTTTAAGGGGACTGACTTAGGCCTGGCGACTTATGTTTTTAGCTGGGCTCTGTTGGCCTTTTTGATGCGGGAGTGATGAATGTAAGCAGGAATGCCGTCTACTTTCAGAGCAGTTGGCGTCGTGAGGATGACGGTGTGAGGTCTTTTCTAAGCAGGAGTGAGTCTTTCTTTTTGGAACTTTTTAACAAACACTAAGTCTTCTGGCTGGAACGAATGGCAGGACTTTGGTCAGGAATTGGATTGGGATGGGCTCCTGGAACAAGTGGCAGGAGAATATCTTGTACCTGTTGGAGAGACTATAGGTACTGTAATCAATTAGTTTGTGATATTTCTGCTAATTTGGCATCTGTTAGCTTAGGCAAGATAGGCGGTGCCTTATTATACATGATTTCAAAAGGTGAGAAATGAGCCTGGTAAGGGGTGCACCTTACTTTAAGTAGGGCTAAAGGAAGGAGACTTACTTAATTTACACTGTTTTTTTAAGATTAATTTTGTAGGAATGTTTTTTAGGGTGTGGTTCATGCGTTCTACTTGCCTGGAGCTCTGGGGTTGATAGGCACAATGAAGCTTCTATTGAATGTTTAACGCCTTACTGACTGACTGAGCTATAGGCGAGGTGAAGGCTGCTCTATTATCAGACTTTATGGCAGCAGGCAGCCTATATTGAGGGATGATTTCATTGAGTAAAAACTTAACTACTATGTTGGTGGTTTCATTTTCGGTAGCAAATGCCTTAGTCTATCTGGAGAAGGTGTCTACTAGTACTAGAAGGTATTTGTACTTAGCCTGGTGTGGTTTGACTTCTGTAAAGTCAATTTCTTACTTTTTTCTTGGCGACTTTTTTCAGAGACAGTGGCCTGGACTGGGTTTAGGACTTTGTTTGGCATTTACTTGGGCGCAGGTTGTGCACTGGAGAGCTGCTTAATCTGTTAGGCTTTGAAGACGGGGGATCTTAAAATGGCTCTGGAGGAGCTGAGGTAGCTTTGCTCTTCTTAAATGTGTGGTAGACTGTACCTAACTGATTAAAGTTTCTTTAAGAGTTCAGGGTATGAAGATTCTAGAGTCAGGAAGAATCTACTAACTTTCCTGATTTTTATTGGCTCTCAGATCCGAAGCCCGTTGTTGTTGTTGTTGTTGTTGAGTATACGGGATTGTCAGGCAGATCTGGCTGTGGAAAGGAGACTGTTGGCAGAAAGTTTAGAGGCGTGACTGAAAGTCTCGCTGCGACCTGAGCTGCTGAATCAGCTTTCTGATTACTATGGGCAACGGCCGTGTTTTCTTTTTGATGTCCTTTGCGGTGGATCACAGCTACCTGCTGAGGTGAGTAGCCTGCTTTCCTGGTAGATGGCTTTATGTACATGCACAGTAGCAAAGGCGTACTTGCTGTCAGTGTAAATGTTAATACATTTATTCTTACTTTATCGGAGAGCCTGAGTGAGGGCGATCAACTCAGCCTTTTGTGCTGAGGTGTTCGCTGGTAAACCTTGAGCTTACAACACATGTGTCTCCGTGGTAACAGCTGCACTGGCTCTTCATATTTCCTGCTTGAGGAAGCTGCTACTGTCTGTGAACATGGCAGCATCTGCCTTTTCTAGGGGCACAGCTTGAAGATAAGATAGGCCAGTTTCGAAAGTTTCTAACAGTTCTTGACAGTCATGAGCAGGAATAGTGGAGTCTGAGTCAGGAAGTAGAGTAGCTGGATTGAAACACTTTGTGGGAGAGAAAGTCAAACGCGGCTGATCTAACAGTAAAATTCGATACTGCAAGATGCGAGCATTTGACATCTATTTGCCAGAAGCATTTTGTAGTAAGGTCTTTACGGCGTGAGGAGCTGTAAGGGTTAAATTTTGGCTTAGAGTTAACATCATCTTCTTGGGCCAGGCTTGCTGTAGCCGCTACGGCTCACAGACAACTTGGTCATCTAGAGGCCACAGGATCTAGCCTCTTAGACAAATAGGCCACTGGGCGGCTTTAGGGTCTTAGAGTCTGAGTAAGCACGTCTTTAGCAACTCCTTGCTTTTATGGAGATATTAGGGAGGGCTAAAGCAGGGGCTTCAGTTAATGCTAAATTAATGGGCTATTTCATTCTGTACTTCTTGGATAGCTGCCACTACAATTTTTGTCTTTTGAATGCTTTACAGCGGCCTTTTCAGCTGCCTGTGTTGCTTGTTTTTGTTTTTTAAGCTTTTGATTATCAAAAACTTTTTGGACTATTTCTAAAAGCTGACTGATATTTATTCTAGAAAATCTTTTTAGTTTTTGGAGTTTCTTTTTAATATCCTAGGCTGCCTGAGCCACAAATGCTAAATTAAGAGCAAGGCTATTTTCGGGAGCTGCCGGGTCAAAAGGGGTGTAAATCCGATAAGCCTCCTGGAGGCGCTCTAAAAACGTTCTTGGTGACTTATCGGGCCTTTGGACAACTTCGGTCGTCTTAGACAAGTTTATGGGTTTCTGAGAGGCTCTTTTCTTGACAGGAGATACCGGTGAAAATCGTCTAAAGCTCTCTTTCTACTTGAGGAATGTGAGTCCTGGTTAGGCCGGGTAGAGGGAAAGACCTCCTCAAGGAGGTCTCTAGCTTCTTCTTCCGGTCCATTGGCTGATGTGAGGAAGTACTTTTTGGCTTCTTTTTGGATACGTTCCTTCTTTTCAGAGGTGAAAAGGGTTAAAAGCAGCTGTTGGCATCATCTTAGGTGGGCGGGTGGGTCCGGAGTACAGACTCTGTCAGAGAGGTCAAAGCCTGGGGCTTTTCAGAGAAGGGAGGATTATGGGTTTTCTAATTATATAAGTCAGAAGTAGAAAAAGGGACACAAACTAAGAAGGGTGCTGAGCGCTCGTCACTTGGAGGGACTTGTGCCTCTCTCAGTGGTAGTAGAGGGGCTGCTTCTTCCTACCACGGTCAAGATTGAGAGGCAATGGGTGGCGAGACTACAGGGGACGTCGTCGAGGAGACATGGGATAACTTTAAGGGAGAAGGCTGGTTGTAAGGCGGTGGGACTGGGTGAGGGAGACTCCCCTCTTCTTCAGAGGGAGGCAGTACAGGGGAAGCTGAACCGGCTGAGGGTCGAGGCGAAAACGCGGTCTGGCTTAGGAGGACCTTGGAGGTAGAATTATGAATGGCGCATGAATGGAGCCATGGAGAGTGGATCCTGACTAAACGTAGCTAATGTAGGGAAACTGATCAGGGTGGCTAGGAGTTTCTGTAACAACCTGCCACACAGCTTGAACAATTGTGAGGTTCAATGACCCTTCAGGGGCCACTTGACTTTAAACTTTGGCCATTTTATTTTGCACAGTGTCTGGAGCTTGCCTTTTTTAAGGCGGACTTTATAATCCTCTGAACTGAGAGAAAAATTCTGCAGCATACATTGGAGAGGGCTTTAACTTTACAAGGCTGGGAGGAAGTGTTTCTTATTAAATTGCCTTCAAAAAATAAAATAAAATAAAATAAGATTTGAGCATAGATATTAAACTTAGCATGGACAGAGAAACTTATTTCTTGGGGGACTGGCGTAGTGAAAGAACAGAATCAATATGACTAGAAAGAGCAGAAAAACTTACAACAGCTAATACTACTTGCTACATTACTGTAGCTTTAAGATTGAGGGAGGAGGACTAGAGCCAGCCTGAGATCTTCTGGGTCAGTTTGATCTAGGCATTCTTCTTCTTCTTCTAGATCTGCACTTTAAATACTTTTGGTGTCTTTATGACTTAAACGCAAATAGCTTAAACTTAGCTTTTTCTTTTAAGGGTTTAAGGAGTAAGAGCAGAGCCAAGTCCTGGAGACGGTAAATTTGCTGTCGCACCGTAAAACGAGATGTGCGGGATAGGGGGCAGGGACAAGGCGGAAAAGGACTACTCGGATCATTTTTAAGTAGGGACAGTAGCCACAGAGGAACAGAGTAAGAATCTAAATGAAGTAAAGCAGTACGGGCGTACATTTCTTTACACAGTGTTCTACTTAAGGGCACTGGAAAAGTTACAGAATGACAAGAGAGGTGAGCAAGGAAATCTGTAGGGTGGCTGTTTTGAACTCACTACTGGTTTAACTTAGAGGAGGTCTAATCACTTGGACGTGGAGTATGACGATCTAAATACTTACAACTTTCATGGTGCTAGAAATCTTAATCAGGCAAATGTTTTTCACACTTGTTCTTATAACAACACTTGACTTGCTTCTGGCAGAAAAAAAAGGACTGTAGTGGCCAGCCTAAAAGGTTGATGAGAAATTTAACCTCCTGTGACAAAAAATCAGCACTAAGGACTTTGAAGAAGTTTTTACTTAGACGTCTTGGACAATATCAACGTCTTGACATGCAAAACTTTGACAACTACTAACAAGACAATAGACACTGAACAGAACAATCAATATAAAACAAACAATTGACTTTAGGGCATGTAAACAGTTATGACAGTTTCTTCCTTTTTTTTTTTTTTTTTTTTTTAGACAGACAAGGGGAGGGTTTCCTTTGATGGGATCAGTCAGATGCCTGCCTGGCCGCTCCCCCTGAGGGGACTTGGGCTCCTCTTAGCATTGGCAGGCAGGTATAAACTTGCGGCTCAGATCAAGCTATGCCTGATGCTGCCTTAAGCCTTATGAGGTCGCCACGGAACCGCAGGTGAGGGCCCACTTGAACTCCGTAGCTTTCGCGGTGGAGCTACAAACTGCAGGACAAGCGCAAGCCCTTGTCCTCCCTCATTCATTCATTATTCACACAGAGTTTATAACAGTTTTTTTTTTTTTTCTTTCTTGGAGATTCTTCAAGAAACTTGAATAAGAGAAAGATGAGAGATAGAAAAAGAGAGACAGAGAGTGACCGGTCTGCCAGAAACCAGGACTCAGTCCTCCAGCATCCTGGGATGTGAACTGAGTCAAGGGAGGGCCCCTGTCAGGGCCACTTCCCTCCTAGAAAGAGACACAGAGGTGCCTAACAGAAAACCAGGGCTCTACCTTCTAGCGTCCTAGAGAAACAGGTAGAGTTGAAAGAGGGACACCCTCATCAGGGCCGCTTCCTTCTTACTAGAACTGAAGTCAAATCTGACCTACGTGACCTCAGGGTCAGAAGTCGAGGACTCAGAGGTGGAATTTTTATGGGCACCCACATGGTAGTCGATAAGCTCTCCTCTGGAAGACGCTCACCTTTCGAGGACCTGAAAATTCTTTTTTAGGTGGCACCCCCCTACAAGCCGGCCGTGAGCCCGGAGGGAGCCCGGGTCTCGCCTGATGTCGTTTCTCGCTGGGGCCTCCAAGTGTTGTACTTGAATGAGTTAGAGAAAATGCCACACTTTCACATGAATTACGAGTCTGCTTATTTAGCTGTGGGCCAAGAAATGGCTAAGTCTTAAAGTTCTCTTGGCTCCGAAGAAGGGGCTAGATTTTCTTTTATACTTCAGTTTAGAAAGGGGAAACGGGTCTAGTTAAAAGAATTTTACAGAAGTAAAGTAGGCAAAAAAGTTAAAAGGATAAATTGTTACAGGAGAGTAAACAGTTCTAGGTCTAAGGTCTTTAAGACTATTACAAAGTGATAGACGTGGGGCTTTAGGCATTATCAATCGGACAAATTCCTGGGAACTGCGGATATTGCTCGCCCCACAGTATCTTATCAGTTAATTGCATTCTTCGATGTGCTAAGAGTCAGCTTGCACAAGTTAAGTCCTTGAGGAAGGGGCTGCCAGTGAAAAAGCCAAGATAAAAGCTGTCCCCGGTGTTAGAGGTGGGGCCTGATGGGAAGAGATTGGATCATGGGGGTGGATTTCTCATGAATGATTTAGCATCATCCTTTTGGTCCTGTCCTTGCAATAGTGAGTGAGTTCTTGCAAGATCAGGTTGTTTACGAGTGTGTAGCACCTCCCTCCTTACTCTCTTGCTACCGCTTCACCTTCTGCCATCATTGTAAGTTTCCTGAGGCCTCCACAGAAGCTCAGCAGATGTCAGTGTCATGCTCCCTGTATAGCCTACAAAACTGCGAGCCAATTAAACCTCTTTTCTTTATATATTGCCCAGTCTCAGGTATTTCTTTATAGCATGAGAACAGCCAAATCCAGCAGCCATAGACAATATGTAGCAAATGTGCATGGCTGTGTTTCAATAAAACTTTATTGACAAACACATGTGCAAGCAGGTTAGATTTGGCCCATGGGCCATAGTGTCCCAGCGTCTACTCTGGAATATTCTGTTCAGCCTGGATGGACATCTCTAGGTTTTTTTTTTTTTTTTTTTTTTTTTGAGACAAAGTCTCACTGTTGCCCAGGCTGGAGTGCAGTGGTGCAATCTTTGCTCACCACAACCTGTGCCTCCTGGGTTTAAGCAATTCTCCTGCCTCAGCCTCCCAAGTAGCTGGGATTACAGGCACCTGCCACCACACCTGGCTAATTTTTGTATTTTTTAATAGAAATAGGGTTTCACCATGTTGGCCAGGCTGGTCTCAAACTCCTGACATCAGGTGATCCACCCACCTCAGCCTCCCAAAATGCTGGGATTACAGGTGCCCGCCACCACACCTGGCTAATTTTTGTATTTTTAGTAGAGATGTGGTTTCACTATGTTGCCCTGGCTGGTCTCGAACTCCTGATCTCAAGTGATCCACCTGCCTCGCCCTCACAAAACGCTGAGATTACACGTGTGAGCCACTGCAGCTGCCCTCTAGATTTTTTTTTTTTTGACCATTGCTTATTTGGTTTGACTTTCATTTTCTTCCCCATTGTGGTAGTCATTTTCTGAATGCCTGTTAGTTTGTCCATCTCTCTCCTCTGTAGTCCCTAGAGTCAGATGAACTCCTCTGCAGGTGCAATGGTGTAACACTCTCTAGTGCTGAATTTTGAGCAGGAGAAAGAGAGCAAGAGTGACCACTACCTTTGGAAACACTGGCCTCCTGAGAATTTGGTGTCTCCTCTGCAAAGGTTGCATACCTGTTAACCCACAGGCCGGAGAGACAAGCCAGAATCATGATCTGTTGAGCTTGAGTTTAATATTTGATGCACAGAGATCACTGAGTTTTTTGATAAGAATTAGAGGGGGAAGAAATGGCCACAGAGAACAATTTCTATCTCCAGGTGAGGATTCAGGAGATAATTCTGTGAACAGAACTTCCTGAGAACCGAGATGGGGGAAATCGCTGGTATTAGAAGAGTGAAAATGTCAGTAAGTATGGCTACGACTGTGCTCTTAGAGGCAAAAGAAGAAAATGAGAGTGCCAGGCATGAATAATGAGAAATCTTTGATGGAATTAGCCATGCAGAAGAGATACTAAATGCATCCTCATTCTTCTCATAGTCAAAAGTTTTTGCTTAAGCTGGATGGGAAAAAGAGAATCCCATTTCACTAAGTATAAAAGAGGGGATTTTAGAGAAGGTCTCAGAAGAAAGAGATGTGGGGGTTTGGTGAAACTCACCAGAGGCTGAACCCTCTCCAGCATAACACAGGGATTGGGAGGAGCGGGGCGGCATTAGGCCAGGTGCATAGCCCAGTGCTGCTCTCTCTGGACTTTCTGCTCTCTCTGGACTTGTTTGCTAGCTGAGCTTATCGATTTACATAATTTTCAGTGCCATTTCTCAGCCAATGAGTCCTGAACTTTTGTCTTGAGGCTAGACTTCTCTTTGAAACAGCAGTCTTAAACACTCAACTTCTTTCTTGTTTTTTCCACTTATCAACTCATGAACACCTCAACCTTGTTACATCCAAAGCCAAACTCATGGCTTGGAGTGGTAGGTGATGGCTGTAATCCCAGTGCTATGGGAGGCTGAGGTGGGAGGATTACTTGAGGCCAGGAGTTTGAAGCCAGCCTGGAAAACACAGTGAGACTCCCTATCTACAAAAAAAAAAAAAAAAAAAAAAAAAAAAAAGCTAGGCATGGTGATATGCATCTGTAGGATCTGTAGTCCTGCTACATGGTAGGCTGAGGCAGGAGGATCACTTGAGCCCAGGAGTTTGAGGCTCAAAGAGCTATGATTGCACCAATGCACTCCAGCCTGGGTGACACAGCCAAAGACCCTGTCTTAAAAAAAAAAACCCAAAGCCAAACTCTCTTTTTCCTCCTCCTTCTCCATGGGCTCTGTCCATGCCATCTCTGTTCTGTAAATGGCACCACCCCTGCTGAGCTGCTCAAGGTGGTCATAACTCATGTGTTGTGCTAACTCTGCTTTTGCCTTCTTCTCCAGTCAGCAAGTCCTGTGATTCTAAACTTTATCCAACTTGTCCACTCTCTGTAGCTTCACTGTCATTATCTTTGCCTAGGACACTGCTATCTCAGCTGGGCTACAGCAACCTCCTAACTTGTCTTAACTGGTACTCTGCACCTGCTCTCCATGCTCAGCAATCCATTTCCTACCTGGCAGCTTCAGTGATCTTAAGGCGTCTATTGAGTCTCATCCCTGCCTTTCCTGCCCATGGTACATAGAATAAAATCGAGACCCCGAGTCTTCTGCCTGTTCCTGCCACCTCTCCAGCCCTCTCCTATCTCCTGCCCTTGGCCTACTCTATTTCAGCCACTATGGCCTCCTTTTGTTTTCTTGGACTTTCAAACTTTTTTCCACAACAGGGCCTTTGCACTTGCTGCTTCAGCCTGGAATGATTTTCCTCTGCACCTCCCCAAATTAGACCATCCTTTAGGTGTCAGCTAAAATGGTGCTTCCACAGGCAGCTCTTCCCTGACTCTGCTCTTCTCCACCTTAACCTCTTATTGTTTCCTGTTGTGGGAAGTCAGGGACCCCAAATGGAGAGGGACTGGCTGGAGCCACGGCAGAGGAACATAAATGGTGAAGATTTCATGGACATTTATCAGTTCCCAAATAATACTTTTATAATTTTTTATGCCTGTCTTTAATCTCTTAATTCTGTTATATTCATAAGCTAAGGATGTACATCACCTCAGGACCACTGTGATAACTGTGTTAGCTGTAAAAATTGATTGTAAAACATGTGTATTTCAACAACATGAAATCAGTGCACCTTGAAAAAGAGAATAACAGCAATTTTTAGGGAACAAAGGAAGACAACCATAAGGTCTGACTGCCTGCAGGGTTGGGCAAAAAGAGCCATATGTTTCTTCTTGCAGAGAGTCTATAAATGGATGTGCAAGTAGGAGAGATATCGCTAAATTCTTTTCCTAGCAAGGAATATTAATAGTAATACCCTGGGAAAGGTATGCATTCCTGGGGGAAGTTCTATAAATGGCCGCTCTGGGAATGTCTGTCTTATGCGGTTGAGATAAGGACTGAGATACGCCCTGGTCTCCTGCAGTACCCAAAGGCTTACTAGGGTGGAGAAAAACTCCGCCCTGATATATCTGTGGTCAGCCTGGTGCCCTGCTCTTGAACCCTGTTTTCTGTTGTTTAAGATGTTTATCAAGACAATACATGCGTGAATGAACATAGACCCTTATCAGTGGTTCTGCTTTTGCCCTTTGCTTTGTGATCTTTGCTGGACCCTTATCAGTAGTTCTGCTTTTGTGCTTTGTCCTGTTCCCTCAGAAGCACGTGATCTTTGTTAGACCCTTAGTAGTAGTTCTGCTTTTTGCCCTTTGAAGCATGTGACCTTTGTACCTACTCCCTGTTCTTACACCCCCTTCCCTTTTGAAGCCCTTAATAAAAACTTGCTCATCTGAGACTCAGGGGGGCATCACGGTCCTACTGATGTGTAATGTCACCCACAGAAGCCCAGTTGTAAAATTCCTCTCTTTGTAGTGTCTCTCTTTATTTCTCAGCTGGCTGACACTTATGGAAAATAGAAAGAACCTACATTGAAATATTGGTGGCAGGTTCCACCTATACTTCTTTCATGGATTTACTTATTTTTGTTTGTCCCCCTCTGTATCCTAGAAACTCCTGGAGGGCAGAGGCATGCCTGCCATCTTCATCATTGCATTACCACCACCCAACACTATCGGGAGACCTGCCCTGATCATCAACTCGGTTCTTTTCTATTTTCCTAAGTGCCGAGTGGCTTGAGAAATAAAAGGACAGAGTACAAAAGAGAGAAATTTTAAAGCTGGGCATCCGGGGGAGACATCACACATTGGTAGGATCCATGATGCCCCACAAGCCACAAAAACCAGCAAGTTTTTATTAGGGAGTTTCAAAAGGGGAGAGAGCATATGAATAGGTGTGGGTGACAGACATCAAGTACTTAACAGGGTAATAGAATATCACAAGGCAAGTGGAGACAGGGTGAGATCACAGGACCACAGGACGGAAGTGAAATTAAAATTGCTAATAAAGTTTTGGCACCATTGTCATTGATAACATCTTATCAGGAGACAGGGTTTTGAGATCAACCCGTCTGACCAAAGTTTATTCCAAAGTTTATTAGGCGGGAATTTTCTCTTCCTAATAAGCCTGGGAGCGCTATGGGAGACTGGAGTTTATTTCACCTCTGCAATCTCGACCATAAGAGACAGGTACGCCCCGGGGGGCCAGTTCAGAGACCTACCCCTAGGTGCGCATTCTCTTTCTCAGGGACGTTCCATGCTGAGAAAAGGAATTCAACGATATTTCTCCCATTTGCTTTTGAAAGAAGGGAAATATGGTTCTGTTCTGCCTGGCTCACCGGCGGTCAGAGTTTAAGGTTATCTCTCTAATTCCCTGAACAATTGCTGTTATCCTGTTCTTTTTTCAGGGTGCCCACATTTCATATTGCTGAAACACACATGCTGTACAATTTATGTACTTAACGCAATTATTACAGGTCCTGAGACGATATACATCCTTCTCGACTGACACGATTAAGAGATTAATGACAGGCATAGGAAATCACAAGGGTATTGATT
Source organism: Pan paniscus (assembly GCF_029289425.2). Lineage (NCBI taxonomy): Eukaryota > Metazoa > Chordata > Mammalia > Primates > Hominidae > Pan > Pan paniscus. Next base: position 23,361,237 of record NC_073256.2, read on the forward strand.
GGGGAAGTGATAAGTGTCCATGAAATCTTCACAATTTATGTTTAGAGATTGCAGTAAAGACAGGCATAAGAAATTACAAAAGTATTAATTTGGGGAACTAATAAATGTCCATAAAATCTTCATAATCCACGTTCTTCTGTCATGGCTTCAGCCGGTCCCTCCGTTTGCGGTCCTGACTTCCCGCAACATCTCTCCCTTTCTTTTTATATAAATGTGCCATGGCGATGAAGGCTTGTTCGTTCTCTCGATTTTGACACAGGATTACTTGACTGGTACGGCACACTAAAAGCAAGCCGATTAAGCAGAGAAACATAATTCCAAAATTTACTACAGTGGAGCCCCCAGTAGATTTAATCCATGTTGTGGGGTTTAATCCATAAAGATTTTCTGCCACCTGATCTAACGCCTGAGCTCTAGGCACGATGGATAAGTGAGCTTGGGAGGCTTCAAAAATTTGTTTTTTTAATTTAGTAGTTTTCAATGATAAATTATCTTTTCTACCTAGAAGGTGTCCTTTGACCATTTCCCATGAATGATCAGTCTCGTTATAGGAATAGGGGTGATGCAGAAATCCAAAGTATTCCAATCGCACTGCATTTGCATGCGATGTTCCAGACTCATTACCTGATCTCCAAGCCAAATAACAGAATGTCTTAAATCATTAATTTGCTTTGCCAATCTTTGATCGATGCCTTGTTGAGAATTCCACATTTGGGTGGAGTTGGCTTGCCAATCATTAACAAAATGAGCCGTTTGAATAGACTGGTGTAATTCCATTCCGGCAGTGGTGGCCATTGCAGTGACTGTAATTAGGCCCATGATGACAGCGATTAAAGTGAAAACAAATATCTTAGATCTTTTTAGAATTCGTTGTACCACTTCATTAATTAAATGTATTGAGGGGGAGGATTCCCAAGGTCTAGGTAAAGTTATCGGAATCCAGATTCCTTCTCAAGCTCGAACCAACTTTACACTTTTCCTGGAGTCAAAATGGGAGTTAATACAAATGTATAGATGACAATTGACGCATTGGACAGTTTGATTATTCATCCAAATTTTGATATTTCCTACCAATAGCATGTAAGGAGGCTCAACACAACTCTGTATGGGAACAGTCAGGTAGGAGGTAAGTAAAGCAGAATGTCTGGGTCTACGTTGATACTGAGAGAGTGGGACGGTAGTGGGAACAACAGTCAAAATAGTTTTTCCTTCCCATACTCGCAGTCCAGACGTGGCAATAGCCAATTTCCAAAGTTCTGGGTGTTCTGGGCTCAGAATAGGGAGTATCATAGGAGGCCTGGTGGGGGGTGGGGGTAATGCCTTTATCTTCCCATTTTAAGGGAAAGAATGAGCTGATCCTTGAATGCAAAGTAGAATGATGATTCTCTTTCTCCTGATAAGAAATAAAATAAGTAGCCTCCAGGCATTCCCTTCCACAGAGGAGCAATTGTTTTTTAAATAGTCCTTTGGTGCCCAGTCTATTACTAAACCATATGAGTCATTTTTTAATATTACTGCATGTGAGTTAACACAATCTTCCCAAATTAAAGTTTTAGATGGTCCCTCAAAATGTTTAGGGCATGGTTTTCCTGCAGGTTTATATTGAAAGTATGGGGTACCTCCCATTACTCCTCCTTTCATTTGTTGTAAAGGAGAAATGGAGAGGCCAGAGGCCAAATGTCCCATTTTATCTGTAGCTGATGTTTCTGAAAGATAAGCAGCCCAGAACTGAGTTTCTAGATGGATGCAACCAGGTGCATGTCCGAGGCACAGAGGGGGGTATTTATAACCCATGGTAACATTAAATGCAGTGCCTTCTTCTCCTGGTTGAGCAGGGCAAGGGTCGTCTATGGCTCCAGGCATCCACACACTATCGTTAGTGTAGATTTCTGCGGGAGCATCTATCCGGGTGAGAGGGCGAATAAGTGGAGGAAAAGGCACCTAAGCCCAAGAAGAATAATTATGTGTAGCAGGTAAATCAGTGTGAGAGGAAACTGATGAGACAGAAAGTATAAGGAGGAGAATCATTAAATAAAACCTAGTGTAAGCGAGATGGAGTGCTGAAGGAGAAAGAGAAGAACAGAGGGATGTTATTTTCAGGCTAATAGAAATGGTGAGATATTTAGGTTTGTAAGGAGAAAAAGAAAGGTAATCAGGAGAAGTGTGATTAGTTAGATGGGTCTCCACTGTCATCAGGGAGGATTGATTTACACCCATTGTGATTTGGTGTGCCTGTTTCTGAGGAGTCGGCACAGATCTCACCACATCTGAAGGCAGTCTCTGACACAGACGTCTCTTCACTGTGGTTTTGATTGTCAGTATTCACAAGAAGCTTGAGTCTTCTGGTGGGTACCCAGACAGGGGATTGATGATCTCCTGGTGAAACACAAGCATATCCTCTTCCCCACGTTAAGTAGAATAAGAGACAATATTTAAAGGTTTGGGGAAATCCTGTAAGGCAGTAATCACAGCAATTAACTCCGCCTTTTGAACAGAAGTATAAGAGGTAGAAAGAAGTTTGTCTGCAGGACCTATATAGCCAGCATTGCCATTACCAGAGCCATCAGTGAATACTGTAACGGCCTCAGGAATGGGTTGATTTTTGGTTAATCGAGGAACCACCCAAGACGTTATTTTTATAAAATCAAACAATTTGTTTTTTTGGATAATGATCGTAAATAACACCAATAAAATCAGCCAAGTGAATTTGCCACAGTACAGAATGCTGAAAGGCAGCTTGAACTTCGAGCTGATTTAAAGGAACTACAATTACACTTGGATCAAATCCAGAAATTTGAAGTATTCTGCACCGAACCTGTCCAATTAATATGGCTATTTGGTCTAGATAAAGTTTTTGACACAGAATGAGGAAGAAAACACCATTCCACTAAATCATTATGTTGAACTATTAGTCCAGTAAGAGAGTGTAATGAAGCAAAAACCAGAAGCTGAAAAGGCTGAAATGTCTGTACTCTAGATAACTGGGCAGTCTGGATTGTTTCCTCTACAAATTCCAGATCCAGTACATAGGTCGGAATGCCTAAAGTAGGTCTTAAATAATTAATGTTACCCAAAAGTTTTTGGAAGTCATTTAAAATTTTTAAAGAATCTCTCCTAATTTGAATTTTTTGAGGTTGAATACATTGTTTATCGACCACCATTCCTAAATATTGAACAGGAGTGGTCTGTTGAATTTTATCCTGAGTAATGTGTAACCCAGCCTCTGTAACACAGCGGCTCAAAATTTGGTAACAGTCAATTAATTTTTTATCAGTGGGGGCAGAACTTAAAATATCATCAATATAATGAAGAATATAGGCCTCGGGAAATCGGGCTCAAACTGGTGAAAGCACTTGTCCAACATAAAGCTGGCAGATTGTAGGGCTATTTAGCATTCCCTGAGGAAGTACTTTCCATTGATAATGAGCTACAGGCTCCTGATTATTGATAGATGGTACAGTAAAAGCAAATTTTTCACAATCCGATTTATGTAAAGCGATATGAAAAAAAAAACTCTTTAAGATCAATAAGTATGAGAGGCCAATCTTTAGGTATTAAAGCAGGGGCAGGCATGCCGTGTTGTACGGCCCCCATAGGTTTAATTACAGCATTAATGGCCCTTAAATCGGTTACCATCCGCCATTTGCCTGATTTCTTTTTTACTAGAAACACAGGAGAATTCCAAGGGGAAAGAGAAGGTTCCACATTTCCAAGTTGTAACTGCTCAGAAACCAATTGATTTAAAGCCTCCAGTTTTTCTTTAGAAAGCGGCCACTGCTGAATCCCAGGGCCACTTGTCTTATCTCCTTTGTTTAAAAGGATATTAGGTAGTAAAAGCAATTGAGCTTGTTGAACAGTAGTAAAAGAAACAGGAGCTTGGGCTGGGGAGTGTAATTTATCCCAAGCTCTCATACACACTTTTGTTACTTGTTCTGTGGTAAGAGTATCAAAGTTTAATTGGGCATAAGCATCAGAGAAACTATCGGAGCCTATGAGCTGAGCCTGAGTAATTAGAATGTCATTACTCCGATTTAGCTGAGCCTGTAAACAGGCCTCCTCTGACCACCAGGCTGAGATGGACTTAGAACAGCTTTTTGCCAAAAGATCACAGTCTGAAGGAAGCAAAACGACCTCAGTATAAAAAGTGTGCAATACCATTTGAACATAAGGAAAAGTAGGACCATACTGAGTACAAGCATCCTTAAATTGTTTTTAAAAAGGTAAGATTGAGCGGCGCATATCGACGCAGACTGGTTGAGGAACTGAAACGACAGGAGGGTGAGGGGCTGTAGTGGACGGGGGAGGGCCTGGAGAATGACAAGTAAATTGTAGTTTGGTCCCAGAGCCATTATTTAATGCTGGAGGTTTGAAGAGAGAAGAATTAGCATATTTATGGTACCGGGCTTTGTGAGTCACAGCCCCAGGAGTTTGAAGTACCAGCTTTTCGTGAGAAGAAGTAAGAAAAGTAGGGGGAAACTTTAAGCCAAAGTTACCAGTTAGAAATCAAATTTTCAGAATCGTTAGGGTGGGGAGGAGTAGCTGAAGGGAGAGTCTGAACGAAGGCCATGTGGGAGAGGAAGGTTGAGAAAAAGGCAGAGAAACTGAGGAAAAGGCAGAAAACTGTGGCAACTGCAGGGGTTCACGAGATTGGCAAGCCACGAAGATGGCACGCACCAAGCACCCCAAACAGTGATGGGAACATAATACACGGCCGAGACCAGTTTTCGGAATGCTTTACGGACACAATCACACAATTTTATATATACCGTTCCTATTTCAGGAAACCAAGAACAGTATTTTTCTACTGCCTTGAATAGAGTGATCATATTTTTCATGGTTACCGGTTTTAACAGGAGTTTGTTAGATTACACATGACCCATAGTTAACCCAGACCTTACACAGATTACTCACCACTCGTCGGGGAGTTGAACACGCTTATCTGTGGACCAAGCCGATTGACGTTTCACCGCACCTACCAAAGCGAATCCGGTTCCCTCATGCACTTAGGGAAAAAGAAAGACCACGTGGGCGCCAGATATCGGGGGACCTGCCCCGATAATCACGTAAGTTCTTTTCCATATTCCTAAGCGTCGACTGGCTTGAGAAATAAAAGGACAGAGTACAAAAGGGAGAAAATTTAAAGCTGGGCGTTGGGGGAGACATCACACATTGGTAGGATCCGTGATGCCCCACAAGCCACAAAAACCAGCAAGTTTTTGTTAGGGAGTTTCAAAAGGGGAGGGAGCATATGAATAGGTGTGGGTGACAGACATCAAGTACTAAACAGGGTAATAGAATATCACAAGGCAAGTGGAGACAGGGCGAGATCACAGGACCAGAGGACCGAAGTGAAATTAAAATTGCTAATGAAGTTTTGGCACCATTGTCATTGATAACATCTTATCAGGAGACAGGGTTTTGAGATCAACCCGTCTGACCAAAGATTATTAGGCGGGAATTTTCTCTTCCTAATAAGCCTGGGAGCGCTATGGGAGACTGGAGTTTATTTCACCTCTGCAATCTCGACCATCAGAGACAGGTACGCCCCGGGGGGCCAGTTCAGAGACCTACCCCTAGGTGCGCATTCTCTTTCTCAGGGACGTTCCATGCTGAGAAATGGAATTCAGCGATATTTCTCCCATTTGCTTTTGAAAGAAGAGAAATATGGTTCTGTTCTGCCTGGCTCACCGGCGGTCAGAGTTTAAGGTTATCTCTCTAATTCCCTGAACAATTGCTGTTATCCTGTTCTTTTTTCAGGGTGCCCACATTTCATATTGCTGAAACACACATGCTGTACAATTTATGTACTTAACGCAATTATTACAGGTCCTGAGACGATATACATCCTTCTCGACTGACAGGATTAAGAGATTAAAGTAATGACAGGCATAGGAAATCACAAGGGTATTGATTGGGGAAGTGATAAGTGTCCATGAAATCTTTACAATTTATGTTTAGAGATTGCAGTAAAGACAGGCATAAGAAATTACAGAAGTATTAATTTGGGAAACTAATAAATGTCCATAAAATCTTCATAATCCACGTTCTTCTGTCATGGCTTCAGCTGGTCCCTCCGTTTGGGGTCCCTGACTTCCCACAACACAGCACAGTGACTGGCACAAAAGAGTTGCTCAATAAATAAATCAGGATGAATAGATAAATTCACGGATAGGCACTTTGAACTACAGATGAGCTTAAATACTTTGTGTTTTTCTTAGTCAAACATATGCAATTAAGCATGTGATAAATGTTATGATGACCATACCTGTGTCTTGCCTGATGTTCTTTGCAATCACTAAATGAATTCAATTGTTCCTGTTTTGACAGTTCTATTTTCAACCTAATGATCTGTTTATTTTAACTTCTGGCTGTTGGCTTTGTTTGGGTTTTTTAGCCTGACAAAGTGGTAGATATTGGTATTTGCTCTTTTGTTTAAATGTCACGAACTTTAAAAATGCCTTTGCTTTTGGTAAGAAACCCTAGTTAGGACACCCTAGCGGTCAGGATGATTTGGGTTCTGGTGCAGTAACAACAATCCCCAAATCTCAGTGGCCTCATGCAGTGAGGTATTTCTTTGTTTGTTTCTGAGACAGGGTCTCACTCTGTCACCCAGACTAGAGTGCAGTGGTGCAATCTCAGCTCACTGCAACCTCTGCCTTCCAAACTCAAGTGATTCTCCTGCCTCCTGATTAGCTGGGATTACAGGCCCATGCCACCACTGTCTGGCTAATTTTTGTACTTAGTAGAGACAGGATTTCACCATGTTAGCCAGGTTGGTCTTGAACTCCTGACCTCAAATGATCCGCCCGCCTTAGCCTGCCAAAGTGCTGGGATGACAGGCATGAGCCACCATGCCTGGCCACAGTGAGGCTTATTCTTGGTCACGTTGCATGTCTGGGCTGTGTTAGGGCATTGTGGGGTGGTCTGTTCATTGTGTTCACTCAGGGATCCAGGCTGACAAAAGCCCCATCTCTGCATGTGTCCTTGATCACCACTTCAGGGGAAAGGGAATGTGGTGGATCATAGAGCCTCTTAACACTTCCAGCTGGAGGTGACTCAAGTTGCTGCTGCTCATGGTTCATTGGACAAAACGGATCACAGAGTCATGGGCAACTTCTCTGTGCCTGGAAGGGGAAACAAAATATGAATAGCCACATTGATTTTCCCTAGATATTACACAGAAGGCCTCATTTAAACACAGTTACTTATTTGTGTTTTGAAGCTAATTGTAGTCCATCAAACTTCACAGAAGATATGTGCACTTCCAAGCTATTATTAAGCACAATTTTTTTTTCTTTTTTTTTTTTTTGAGACAGAGTCTCACTCTCTTGTCCAGGCTGGAGTGCAGTGGCATGATCATGGATCGCTGCAACTTCTGCCTCCTGGGTTCAAGTGATTTTCATGCGTCAGCCTCCCAAAATGCTGGGATTACAGACACCCACCACCACGCCTGGGTAAGTTTTGTATTTTTAGTAGAGATGGGGTTTCACCATGTTGGCCTGGCTGGTCTGGAACTCCTGACCTCAGGTGATCCACCTGCCTCGGCCTCCCAAAGTGCTGAGATGACAGGCGTGAGCCGCCGCGCCTGGCCTTGAGTATGATTTTTGATTTGGAAGTTCAGAGTTAGGGTTTTAGTCTGAGGACTGTATGATGGGAAGGTGAAAAGCAGAGCTTGGCTGTGAGTTTGCTGGGATTCCTGTGCTGCTTCTACAGCTCTTTGGCTGTGTGACCGTCACTTTTGACAAGTTCCTTTACCTTTCTATGTGTTGGTTTCCTCATCAATAAAATGGAAAAACTAATCATAATCATAATAGCTATTTGTGTTGGGATAGCCTAGTGGTTGACACATAAGGACTCAAACATACTTTTTTTTTTTTTTTTTTGAGACGGAGTCTTGCTCTGTTGCCAGGCTGGAGTGCAGTGGTGCAATCTCGGCTCACTGTAACCTCTGCCTGCTGGGTTCAAGCGATTCTCCTGCCTCAGCCTCCCTAGTAGCTGGGATTACAGATGCCTGCTACCACTCCCAGTTAATTTTTGTATTTTTAGTAGAGACGGGGTTTCACCATGTTGTCCAGGATGCTCTCGATCTCTTGACCTCATGATCCGCACACCTCAGCCTCCCAAAGTGCTGGGATTACAGGTATGAACCGCCGTGACCAGCTCAAAAATACTATTATTAATTTTGGGGGGCAGTTATTATATTTTGTGAAAATCGGAGTTCAGTATCTTGTAACACTGAGTTGGGATCTATCCCTGAAGGAACAGGCTTCTAAAGAGGAAGGCATCGAGAGAGGGGCAAAATTTTAGTGGACGCTGTAATGACTTTAGGTATATGGACCTGGGGCAGAGTTCTAGCTGGGGCCACCAGGTAGCAAGGTGGACTTTGCTAAATTCTATCACTTTCCTGAGCCTCAGCCTCACTTGTTACAAATGGGGTTGAAGCATCCCTCTTTCAGGGCTAAGATAAAGATGATTAAGTAAGAGGGAATGAAAGCAACTTCCATCAATGGTCAAAAGTATTCATTTAACTTTTTTTTTTTTTTTTTTTTTTTTTTTGGGGATTGAGTCTCTCTCTGTTGCCCAGGTTGGAGTGCAGTGGCATGGTCCCGGGTCACTGCAACCTCCACCTCCTGGGTTCAAGTGATTCCCTTGCCTCAGTCTCCTGTGTAGCTGGGACTACAGGTGCGCGCCACCAGGCCTGGCTAATTTTTGTATTTTTAGTAGAGACGTGGTTTTACCATGTTGGCCAGGATGGTCTCGACCTCCTGACCTTGTGATCCACCCACCTTAGCCTCCCAAAGTGTTGGGATTACAGGCATGAGCCACCATGCCTGGCCCATTTAACTTCTATATTACTTTCCTGTTGGTGGATTTACCAGTGCAAACTGAGCAGCTTAAAACACCACCCAGTTATTATCTGTTTCCATGAGCCAAGGGTCTGGGCAGGGTTTAACTGGGTCTTCTATTCAGGGTCACAATACTGCAAACAGAGTGTCAGCTGGGGTCTCATCAGATGCTCAGTGTCCTCTTCCAAGCTGATTCAGTTTGTGGACTGAATTCAATTTCTTGCAATTGTTGAACGAAGGCCCTCAGCTCCTAGAGCTGCCACCTCCAAAGACAGTTCACAGCATGGCCATTTATGTCTCCTTGGAGGCTAAGGGTTGAATCTCTGAAACTTCACCTTTAAAAGACTCACCTGATTAGGTCTGGCCCACCTAAGATAATCCTGCTTTGGATGAACTCAAAGTCAGCTGAGCAAATGTGCTTAACAAAGCAAGTGTGACCATAATCACATTTGCAAAATTCCTTCCCCTTGGCCAAATCACAAGCTCTGCACACACTCAAGAAGAGATGATACAGGGAGCAGATATAAGGGAGTGGTTCTCTTGGGGGCTGTCCTAGAACTCTGCCCATTACAACTTCCTTTCTCGAGGAACAGCAGGCCTGGGGAGAGATGATCACGGATGAGAGCAGCCCACAGGTTGTGAGCACCAGGTGCTGGAGTAGGATGCAGGAGGCTGACAAGCAAGTATGAAAAGCCTTCTCTGGGCTGGGTGGAGTGGCTCACACCTGTAATCCCAACACTATGGGAGGCCGAGGTGGGCGGATCACGAGGTCAAGAGATCGAGACTATCCTGGCCAACCAACATGGGGAAACCCCGTCTCTAATCAAAATGCAAAAATTAGCTGGGAGTGGTGGCACACGTCTCTAACAACCCAGCTCCCCAAGTGAGCAATTCCTGTCCCTTTTAAGGGCTCACAACCCTAAGGGGGTCCACGTGAGAGGGTCGTGATCGTGAGAGAGTCGTGATCGATTGACCAAGAAGGGAGTACGTGACTGGGGGCTGCATTCAGCAAACCCCATCTCTACTAAAATAGCAAAATTCTGCAAAGTCTCAGGATAAAAATCAATGTGCAAACATCACAAGCATTCCTATACACCAATAACAAACAGAGAGCCAAATCATGAGTGAACTCCCATTCACAATTGCTTCAAAGAGAATAAAATACCTAGGAATCCAACCTACAAGGGATGTGAAGGACCTCTTCAAGGAGAACTATAAACCACTGCTCAACGAAATAAAAGAGGATACAAACAAATGGAAGAACATTCCATGCTCATGGGTAGGAAGAATCAATATCGTGAAAATGGCCATACTGCCCAAGGTAATTTATAGTTTCAATGCCATCCCCATCAAGTTACCAATGACTTTCTTCACAGAATTGGAAAAAAACTACTTTAAAGTTCATATGGAACCAAAAAAGAGCTGGCATTACCAAGTCAATCCTAAGCCAAAGAACAAAGCTGGAGGAATCAGGCTACCTGACTTCAAACTATACTACAAGGTACAGTAACCAAAACAGCATGGTACTGGTACCAAAACAGAGATATAGACCAATGGAACAGAACAGAGGCCTCAGAAATAATGCCGCATTATCTACAACTATCTGATCTTTGACAAACCTGGCAAAAGCAAGAAATGGGGAAAGGATTCCCTATTTAATAAATGGTGCTGGAAAAACTGGCTAGCCATATGTAGAAAGCTGAAACTGGATCTCTTCCTTACACCTTATACAAAAATCAATTCAAGATGGATTAAAGACTTAAATGTTAGACCTAAAACCATAAAAACCCTAGAAGAAAACCTAGGCAATACCATTCAGGACATAGGCATGGGCAAGGACTTCATGTCTAAAACACCAAAAGCAATGGCAACAAAAGCCAAAATTGACAAATGGGACCTAATTAAACTCAAGAGCTTCTGCACGGCAAAAGAAACTACCAGCAGAGTGAACAGGTAACCTACAGAATGGGAGAAAATTTTTGCAATCAACTCGTCTGACAAAGGGACCTATGACTTTCTTATAACCAAGAGAATATGGCAGAGGTGATGGGATGTAGTGATTATGTTAGATAGGATGTTAAGTTGTCTTGCTAGGAGGTTATCTTGCTGGCTTTGAAGATGTGAGCTGCCATGTCATGAGTGGCCAGATGGAGAGGCCCATGTGGCAAGAAGCTGAGGACAGCAAGAACCTGGGGCCCTGATTCCAGCAGCCTGCAAGGAACTGAATGCTGCCAACAACCAGATGAGACGGGAAGCAGATCAATCACCAGTCAAGCCTCCAGATGAGAACTGAGCCCTGGCTGACATTATGGTTGCAGCCTTGCACTGAACCCAGCTGAGTCATGCCTGGATTCCTGACCCACAGAGACCACGTAGTGATAACTGTGTGCTGTCTCAAGCCACAAAGTTTGCAGTAATATTGTTGCACAGCAATAGATAACTAATATAAAAACTGTCCTACATCATGTACATTACTGAGTGAAATGTAGGACCTGGATTTTAGCTCTGATTTCAGAGTTGTGGTCTCAGTCTCCCCAGGGAGACCTGTCCTGGGAGACAGTTATGCCAGGCTGTGATGCTGTGATGATTGTTCTCTTCCTACCCAGAAGCTTTCAATAGGCATGTCAAGCATGTGACCCCAGCTACATATACCAAATGTATTTCTGACAAATGCCAGGACATCGTGAGCTTTCTTGTTTTACTGAGAGCTCCATAAAGGAAGGATCATCTCTGTCTCTTTTTTTTTTTTCTTTTTTAAGAGTCTCACTCTCACCCAGGCTGGAGTGTAGTGGGGCGATCTCGGCTCACTGCAGTCTCTGCCTCCTGGGCTCAAGGGATTCTCCAGCCTCAGCCTCCTGAGTAGCTGGGATCAAAGGTGTGCATCACCGCACCCAGCTAATTTCATATTTTTGGTAGAGACGGGGTTTACTCATGTTGGCCTGGCAGATCTTGAACTCCTGGCCTCAAGCGATTCGCCTACCTCGGCCTACCAAAGTGCTGGGATAACAGGCATGAGCCAATGCACCTGGCCTGACTTTTTTATGTTATGTCCATGTGAAACAGCACAGTTGTCAGCACACAAAAGGGTCCAAATGTGAAAGGAAAGGGCAAACACAGGGGAAACCTAGGGGTGTTCAGAAGTAGTTCCCAGGTCATTGCCTGTTTCAATATGTACAGTCCTGGGCCCCACACACAAGATTCTGTCTTGGCAGGTCAGAGTTAGAGATGGGGAGCTACCTGGTTACGAGGGATCCCAGTGCATTTTGAGGCAGCTGGTTGTTAAGACTGCATTGTAAAAATTACAACCCAAAGATGTGAAGGGAAACAGAAAGACATTGGCAGGCTAGAAAACAACACAAGTAAAACATGAACAAGTTCATTCCAGAAGGAGATTCTCAACCACAGCTGCACATCAGAATCACCTGGGGAGATTTTAAAACCCCAGTGCCCGGGCTCTGCAGCCCATATCAATTATTACAGAATCTCTTGGGGATGAAACATGGGCATCAGTATTTTTGGTTTGTGTGTGTGTGTGTGTGTGTGTGTGTGTGTGGTTTTTTTTTTTTTTTTTTTTTTTTTGAGACGGAATCTTGTTCTGTCACCCAGGCTGAAGTGCAGTGGTGCGATCTCAGCTCACTGCTACCTCTGCCTCCCGGGTTCAACCCATTTTCCTACCTCAGCCTCCCAAGTAGCTGGGATCACAGGTGTGCACCCCCACGCCTGGCTAATTTTTGTATTTTTAATAGAGATAGGGTTTCACCATGCTGCCCAGGCAGGTCTCGAACTCCCAGCCTCAGGTGATCTGCCCGCCTTGGCCTCACACAGTGCTGGGATTACAGGCACGAGCCATTGCTCCTAGCAGTATTTTTTTAATGAGGCAAAATTCACATAACATAAAGTCCCTGTATGAAACCATACACTTCAGTATCATTAAATACATTCACAATATTAAGCAATCATCATCTCCGTCTAGTTCCAAAACATTTTCATTAACACCCCCGCCCCCACAAAAAATAACCCTGTATCCATCAAGCACTCTCCATCCCCTCCCTTTTCCCCCAGCTCCTGGCAACCACTTACCTGCTTTCTGCCTCTATAGATTTGCCTATTCTGGGCCTTTCACATAAATGGAATCATGCAATATATATAATAACCAAAAGGTAGCAACAACCAAGATGGCCATTTGGTTGACGAATGAACAAACAATATGTGCTGTATCCATACAATGGAAATATTGGTGCCTACTACATGTGGATGGACCTTGGAAACATCATGCTAAGGGAGAGAGAGCCTTGGTACTGTCTCTTCTCCCCACGAGATTCCAAGATGCAGCCAACGTTGAGACCCCCTGACAAGCAATGGATATGATTGGGTGCAGATGAAATAAGGCAGCCAGGGGCAGGAGGGACGTCTCATTGAAGATGATTATTTGTGGATGCCTAGCAGGGGTGGGGATGAGGTATGATAACAGCAACCCCAATCCCAACACTGCGTGACCGATTTTATCTTCAGCCAGCTGATATGCTTCATGGGGTCTGGACACAGGACAACTCTGCCTCCCAGGTACAAGCAATAACACCTGCCTCAGCCTCTTAAGTAGCTGGGATTACAAGCATGTACCACCACGCCTGGCTAATTTTTGTATTTTTAGTAGAAACGAGGTCTCATCATGTTGCCCAGGTTGGTCTCGAACTTCTGGCCTTAAATGATCCACCCACCTCAGCCTCCCATAGTACTGGGATTACAGGCATGAGCCACAGTGGCAGCCTCCAAATTGTATTTGAAGTTTGACTTTCCACCTCCAGAAAATCCAACCTTTTCCCAAGTCACAGTGGGACACCCCGGAGTTAATTTGAGAGAAATATGCTTTTAAAAACAACTCCAGGCCAGGCGCAGTGGCTCACGCGTGTAATCCTAGCACTTTGGGAAGCTGAGGCGGACGGATCACGTGGTCAGGAGATCAAGACCATCCTGGCCAACATGGTGAAACCCCGTGTCTACTAAAAATACAAAAAATTAGCCGGGCATGGTGGCACATGCCTGAAAGCCCAGCTACTAGGGAGGCTGAGGCAGGAGAATCGCTTGAACCAGGGAGTCAGAGGTTGCAGTGAGCCGAGATCGCGCCACTGCACTCCAGCCTGGCGACAAGGAGAGATTCCGTCTCAACATAGATAAATAAAACCCTCCGATATGAACACCAAACTAGAATCATTCCACTGACTTCCCTCCGCCAATCAGGGGGAGTTATGGTGATGGTGCATGAGTGTCTATTTGCATTGAGTCTTAATGGAAAAAAAAGGTTGTGTCACTCAAAGGAAAAACAAATCACAGCCCAGACTGGAGCTGCGGATGAATAACATGGCTGAGTGTTGGTACAGGCTTTCCACAGCAATATTAAAACTGAAAAAATCAGCAATGAAGCTCCCAGCCACATTTCTGCCAAATGATTTGGGGGAAAACAACAGAGGCACTCCTCAACTTTTCCTTCGCTGCACAAAGTGGGTTTGGCTGGAAATGCCAAGTGTACTTGTTGCTGGGATCTTTCAAATGAAAGCAAGCTGGGAGTCAACCTCCTGCAGCCGCAGGCCAGAAATGGGTTTAGACCAAACTAGTATAGTAACACTGGTGCACATCTAAACAGATTTAACTCCCTCCCAGCAATCCAGATTAATTTAATATGCTTTCTTATTGGCATTCTGCATTTTTCATTAAAGCAAATAAACATCCATCCCTCTGTGATAAGTTAGGGCAAAAAAAAAATTCATATGTTTAGGGCATAGGGAAGGAGGAGTTGTTGGCTGTTAAAAAAAAAATACTGCAAATGGCCTTTGAAAGTCTAGACATCTTCATCATAAACACAAACATTCCTCTTCACAAAGGGACCTCAAGTAACCTTAGGCTGGATGGCCCACTTGAGTATGTTTTTCTTCTCATTCTTTCTTATCTTCCCTCCAACCAACCCAACCCACATTCAGTGACCAAGTCACGTGGGTTTTACCTCCTATATCTTTTCAGATTCGTTCACTGCTCAGCCACTCTCCTGACACCACCATAAACCAAGCCACCATCACCTCCAACTGTTTGACTGCAAATGCCTCCTCACTGGCCTCTGTCTTCCCCTGGCCCTGTGACAATCTGCACTCCGGTCGGATCATGACGTTAGGAGATCCAGACCATTCTCCCTAACACGGTGAAACCCCGCCTCTACTAAAAATACAAAAATTTTAGCTGGGCGTGGTGGCGGGCGCCTGTAGTCGCAGCTACTTGGGAGACTGAGGCAGGAGAATGGCGTGAACGCGGGAGGTGGAGCTTGCAGTGAGCCGAGATCGCGCCACTGCACTCCGGCCTGGGCGACAGAGTGAGACTCCATCTCAAAAAAAAAAAAAAAAAAAAAAAGATAAAAGGTCACCTTTACTGAGCCCACCCTATCTCATTCCATCCCTACATCAGTCCTTTATTTCACCAGTGGGGAAGCTGGGACACAGAGTAGTTAGGTGGGATGCCCAAGGTGGGACCACTCGTGTGAAGTTTCCACACAGTAATGTGAGACCCTCCATGACCTAGCCCCTCTCTTTCTCCAGCCTCATTTCCTGATTCTCTCGCTTGGCCTGCAGGCCTCAGCCACACAAACTTCTTGAAAGTCCCTTAAATCTGGCTGAGCACAGTGGCTCACGCCTGTAATCCCAGCACTTTGGGAAGCTGAGGCGGGTGGATCACCTGAGATCACGAGGTCAAGACCAGCCTGGTCAACATGGTGGAACCCCATCTCTACTAAATATCCCAAAATTAGACAGGTGTGGTGGATGGCACCTGTAATCTCAGCTACTCGGGAGACTGAGGCAGGAAAATCGCTTGGACTCGGGAGGCAGAGGTTGCCGTGAGCCAAGATCGCACCACTCCACCCAAGCCTGGGCGTCAAGAGTGAAAGTCCGTCTCAACAAAAAAAGTCCCTTAAATCTGCTCTATGCCTATCAACCTCAGGGACTTCACTATGCTGTTTCTCACCCTGAAATGCTGTTCCTCATTTCTCTACATAGTGAACTCATCCCACCCCCTAGGCCTTTCCTTAAGTGTCATCACTTCAAGGAAGATTTACTTTTTTAATATAACTATTAAAATATAATTCAGGTACCGTATGGTTTGCCCATTTAAAGTGAACAAATCAATGGTTTCAGTGCATTCACAGAGCTCGGCAACCACCATTATGATCAATTTTAAAACATTTTCATCACCCCAAAAAGAAACCCTGTATCCATGAGCAGGTACCTGCCATTTCCTCCTCCCACTAAGCCCTGACAATCTACTTTTTTTGAGATAGAGTATCTGTCACAGGCTGGAGTGCAGTGGCACAATCTCGGCTCACTGCAACCTCCGCCTCCCGGGTTCAAGCAATTCTCCTGCCTCCCGAGTAGCTGGGATTACAGAGATGTGCCACCATGCCCATCTAATTTTGTATTTTTAGTAGAGTCAGGGTTTCTGTCTTCATAGATTTGCGTGTTCTGGACATTTCATATAAATGACATCTTAGAATATGTGACATTTTGTGACTGGTTTCTTCCACTTAGCTTAATATTCTCATAGTTCATCCGTGTTGTAGCCCGTGTTAGTACTTCATTCCTTTTGATGACTGAATAATATTCCATTGCATAGTCAAACCATGTTCTATTTCTCCACTCATCAGTAGACAAGCATTTGAGTTGTTTTCACTTTGGCGCTATTATGAATAATGCTGCTATGAGCATTTGTGTACAAGTTTCTGGAAGGACATATATTTTCATTTCTTTCATAAACTGGAGTGGAAGTGCTGGGTCATAGAACTCTGTGTTTAAGCTTTTGAAGAAGTGCCAGACTGTGTAAGAAAGAAAGCCTTTCCTCACCCTGTGAGACTGAGCTCCCTCTCTCCATTTATACGTTCTCTTTAAGCCCTTTGCTTCTCTTTCAGAGCAATTCACGTTGACTTGGGTCACCCTCAACTTAAGGCTCATAACTCCCCTAGATCCTCAGGGTCCACACTAAATTTGATGAAATATGATGCAAGCCACGTATTTACATTTGCATTTTGTAATAACCACATTTTAAAAAGTAAAACAAAAGAAGTGAAGGTAATTGGAATAATATCACAGATGTAAACAAATCTATCCAAAATACCAGGTCTACATGTATAAAACTTTTTAACAATAACAAAATACTTTGCTTTCATTTTATATTAAGTCCTCACAATCTAGTGTGTATTTGACACTTCTCGCACATTTCAGAATGATGGCAGCAGCCCATATGGGGGGCCCGCCCATGATGCCAATGATGGGCCTTCCTGCTCCTGGGATGATGCCAGTGGGACCTGCTCCTGCCATGAGGCCGCCCATGGGAGGCCACATGCCTGTGATGCCTGGGTGCCCAATGATAAGACCTCCTGCCCGTCTCATGATGGTGCCCAGTCAGCCCAGAATGACTCGACCAGACAGATAAGGATAGAGGGGAGGCCTCATTGCATCAGTGTTGTTTTGTTGTTGTTATTGTTGTGTTTTTTTGTTTGTAATGTTTTGTTTTGTTTTTGAGACAGAGTCTTCCTCTGTCGCCCAGGCTGGAGGGCAGTGGCATGATCTCAGCTCACTGAAACCTCCACCTCCCGGGTTCAAGCGATTCCCCTGCCTCAGCCTCCTGAGTAGTGTGGGACTACAGGCGTGTTCACCATGCCCGGCTAATTTTTTTTTATTTTAGTAGAAACGGGGTTTCACCATGTTGGCAAGGATGGTCTCAATCTCCTGACCTCGTGACCCGCTCGCCTCAGCCTCTGAAAGTGCTGGGATTAAAGGTGTGAGCCACTGCGCCTGGACTATATGAATTTTATATTTGCCTGTTCCCTTCACCAGGAGATCATGCTGCTGTGATGTCGGGTTTTCTTAACAGCGTAAGGAAGACTTGCCCCCTTGCCCTATCAAAGAGAATAGTTTTGGAGGGGAGAAGTGGGACCAAAAAAGATGCAGTTTTCATTTGTATTGGGAAATGTGAAAATAAAATTGACAACTCTTTCAGTTAAAAACAAAAAAAGAAAAGGAAAGAAGATGTGGGGCTGCCATATGCAATACCGTGGATTTCACGGATCTTCTACTCTGGAGGCAAATATTATCTTTGCTGAAGCCAAACCATCCTGACACAAAGACCTTTTGTTTTTTTAATGTGACTGTGTTTTATTTTAGAATGTGTAATTCACTTTAGAAGGGTAAAGTACCTGTCTGGGGAAGACTATTCAATTTCCTGCATTTATTTAGAATGTTGGCTGATGTTGTTATGAAGGGAAACAGCTCTAACAACTGAGTGCCCCCCACATAGCCACAGCTCATGAGTTCACGGGGCAAAGGAATTGAACAGCAGCCTCCTAATAGCCAGCCTTCTCTGTGATGTGGAAATAATTATCAGCATGTAAAAGACTATATATATATTCAACAATTCTGATCCCCTGAAAAATTCAAATCTACAACTGATTTGCTTCCTGGGCTCCTGAAAACAACTTTGTCAA
Organism: Pan paniscus; assembly: GCF_029289425.2. NCBI lineage: Eukaryota > Metazoa > Chordata > Mammalia > Primates > Hominidae > Pan > Pan paniscus. Next base: position 23,379,600 of record NC_073256.2, read on the forward strand.
AATTGTTCAGAAATATAATCAGCCAATCGTTGCCCCTTGGGGACGCAGGATAAAGCAAGTCAGCCATGACCAATGTGGAGTCGGCCGTGCACAATTACATGCAGACCTGCATGATATCGAGTTCCTGCTATGGTCCCTCCCCAGTCAGGCCCCCATTGCCTGGGCTGCAACCAGAAGCATTCAGGCACAAGTCCATTCAACAAATACTTATTTAATTTTATTGGTGGTTAGAGGGTTGCAATTGATTAAGGTACATTAATGGATCCATGTCCTCCCTGTATCCAAGACTCTGCCATTTGTCTCTGCAGTTCCTCCCACTGAAGAATCGGAGTATATTTCTCCAGTCCCTAATGTTGGGTTTTGTAATGTGTCTAGCTTTGGCCACTGGAATATTAATCTGTATGACCAAAAACTTGGAAAGTGTGCATTCATTTGTGCTCACTCACTCCTGCTATCACCATGACAACAAGCCCAGGCCAGACTGCTGCTTCCAGCAGAAGATAAGAGACACCAAGAGCAAAGTCGAGCTTCCCAGACATGCTCATGCTAGATTGACCAATCCTCAGCTGACCCATAGATCCATGAAAATAAACGATTGTTGTATTAAGCCACTGAGATTTGGAGTGACTTGTTATGCAGCATTTTGTGAAAACAACTAACTGACACAAGGGTCACTGTCCTTTATCTCTGTAGATTTTAACCAATTTTAATAGCTAGATGGAGATCTTCTAGTTGCCTTTATTTATAATGAATATGACTGTAGAGCTAGTTTGGCCTGACACTACCAGTAACCTACCCAGAAATTCAGAAATACTTTCTTCTCCAACCTGCCCCAACCAACCTTTTGTTTGTTTGTTTGTTTTTGGGTTCTCCCTCTTTGCCTAGGCAAGAGTACAAATGGTACAGTCAGAGCTCACTGTAGCCTCAAAATCCTGGGCTCAAGTGATCTTCCCCTTCAGCCTCCTATGTAGCTAAGACTACAGACATGTGCCACCATGCCTGGCTAATTTTTTTATTCTTTGCAGAGAGAGGGTCTCACTATATTGCCCAAGTTGGTTTCAAACTCCTGGCCTCAAGCAGTCCTCCTGCCTCACCCTTCCAAAGTGCTAGGATTATAGGCATGAGCCACCACACCCAGCCTCTTCTTCTTTTTAAATAGAAACCTTATTTTTTTCTGACAGTGGGTTGCTTTCTTTTTTTTTTTTTTTTAAGAAAAAGTTGGCCCAGCCCCAGGGAATAAATTTTGACTGCTCTAAACAACTATAGACCAAGGGCCAAATCTGGCCCTCTGACTGTATAAATTAAGTTTTACTGGAATAAAACCAGGTCCGTTGATTTATCCATTGTCTACATGCGCTTTTAGGCTACGATGGCACCACTGCGTCACTACAACAGAGGTTATTTAGACCAAAAGCCTAAAATATTACCGTTTGCCTCTTTATGGAAAAACTTTGCCATTCCCTAGTCTAAGGTTTAGATTCTGAGCTTATCATTTTATCCTACCCGCCCTCACCAGTGACTGGCTCAAAACAAGTCTGTAATTCCATTCTGACTGTTCTACTAAGGGAATTCCCTCTTCTTCTCATGCAGAGCTGATGAGGGTAAGCTGTATTAATAGGACATACGCTCAGGTTTTCTGAAAAATACTTTTATCTAGAAATGCATAGGAACATGGTGGTGCCTGAATGTACCATCCGGGGGCCTGGAGATTCACTCACCTGCCTCCACAGCTGGTGCTCACACTTACTACTGAGAGGCCTGAGGAAACGCCTGCCTACACACCACCAGAACCTGCATAGGTCACCTGGAGAACTAGAGATCAGCCTGCCACACACACCACCCAGGAGCCCAGTGGTGCACCTGCCCACCTGGCCCAGTGCTGCCACTGCCAGAAACCAAAGAAGCCACCTGGAGGCCCAGGGATTGGCTCACACAGACAGGCTATCATCAGTGCCCACAAACGCTGCCCATGGTCCCTACTATTGACACACCTGGTCCACCGCCACTACCACTGATGCTGAAGGACAAGACTTCCTGGCATCCCCATCCTCAGCAAAGCCTCACCACAGCCTCCAATAACAACTGCCGTCTGGCCAAGTGTGGTGGCTCACGCCTGTAATACCAGCACTTTGAGAGGCCGAGGCGGGTAGATCACGAGGTCAGGAGTTCGAGAGCAGCTTGGCCAACATGGTGAAACCCCGTCTCTACTAAAAATACAAAAATTAGCTGGTCATGGTTGCACGTGCCTATAGTCCAGGCTACTCAGGAGGCTGAGGCAGGAGAATTGCTTGAACATGGGAGGCAGAGGTTGCGGTGAGCTGAGATTGTGCCACTGCACTCCAGCCTGGTGAGAGAGTTAGACTCCATCTCAACAACCACCAAAAAAAAAAAAAAAAAAAAAAAAAAAAAAAAAACACTGCAGTCTAAGCCACTGAATGACTCACAGGCACCACTCATGCCAATTACAGCTGAAGGAATCATATGCAGACTATACCACTGTACCCACCCAGAATCAAAGCCAAAGTGTGATATCCAATGAACACTGTAGATACAGCTATAAGAAAAGGTCTTTCCCATATAAAAGCCAATCCATAAAATTGGACGAAATGACTGTTATGTCAGAGGCACAGATAGTCACATAAGGATGCAAGAAATATGAAAAAGGAAACATAACATCTCCAAAGAAGCACAATAATTCTCCAGCAACAGATCCAATGAAAAGAAAATCTATGAAATGCCTGAAAAAATTTCAGAATAATGTTATTAAAGAAACTCAGGGAGATACAAGAGAACACAGATAATGAATACAAAAAAAAAAAAAGAAAACAGGAAAACAATTCATGATCTGAATCACAAATTCAACAGAGATAGACAGCATAACAAAGAGCCAAACACAAATCCTGGAAGACAATAAATCATTGAAATAAATACAAAAGATAATTGACAGCTTTAACAATAGACTAGATCAAGCAAAACAAAGAATTTCTGAACCTGAAGACTGGTCTTTTAAAATAATCCAGTCAGACAAAAAGAAAGAAAAAAGAATGAATCAAGGCTACATGACATATGGGAAACATATGTGACAAAAAACTGAAATTCTGGGAGTTCTGGATGGAGATGCGATTGGTAAAGGCATAGAAAACCTATTTAATGAAATAGTAACTGAAAACTTCCTGAATGCTTCCAAATGCAGGAAGCTCAAAGATTACCAAGTAAATACAACTCAAAAAGGTCTTCTCCAAGGCACATTATGGTAAAATTGTCAAAAGACAAAGAGAAAATGCTAAAAACAGGAAGAGAAAGGTATCAAGTCACTTATAAGAGAATCTCCATCAGGCTAACAGGGAATTTCTCAGCAGAAACCTTACAGGCTAGGAGAAAAGGGGATGTATATTACAAGTAAAAAATAAAAATAAAAAAATGTAAGCCAAAAATACTATACCCAGCAAAGCTATCCTTCACAAATGAAGGAGACTGGCATAGTGGCTCACATCTGCAATTCCAGAGACTCAGAAGGCTGAGGCAGTAGGACCATTTGATCCCAGGAGTTCAAGGCTGCAGTGAGCTATGATCATGTCACTGTACTCCAGCCTGGGTGACAGAGTGAGACTCCATTGCTAAAAAAAAAATAGTAATAATAAAAAAGTATTTCCCAGATAAGCAAAAGACTGTTTGTTTGTGTCTTGTTTGTTGCGGTCCTACAAGAAATGTTTAAGGGAGTCCTACACTGGGAAGTGAAAGAACAATATCTACCATCATGAAAATACCTGAAAGTATAAAACTCACTGGTAGTTCAGACACACAAAGAACAAAGGATTCAAACATCACCACTAAAGAAAACCACCAAACTGCAACCATAAATAATGAGAGAAAAAAGGAACAAAGGTGTATTAGTCTGTTTTCACACTGCTGATAAAGACATACCTGACTGAGACTGGGCAATTTACAAAAGAAAGAGGTTTAATGGACTTACACTTCCACATAGCTGAGGAAGCCTAAGAATCACGTTGGAAGGCAAGAAGCAAGTCATGTCTCACATGGATGGCAGCAATCAAAGATAGAGCTTCTGCAGAGAAACTACCCTTTTCAAAACCATCAGACCTTGTGAGACGTATTCACTATCATGAGAACAGCATGGGAAAGACCTGACCCCATGACTCAATTACTTCCCACCAGGTCCCTCCCACAACATGTGGGAATTCAAGATGAGACTTGGGTGGGGACACAACCAAACCGTATCATTCTGCCCCTGGCCCTTCCCAAATCTCATATCCTCACATTTCAAAACCAATCATGCCTACCCAACAGTCCCCCAAAGTCTTAACTAAGTCTGGCATTAATTCAAAAGTCCACAGTCCAAAGTCTCATTTGAGACAAGGCAAATCCCTTCTGCCTATGAGCATGTAAAATCAAAAACAAGTTAGTTACTTCCTAGATACAATGGGGGTAGAGGCACTGGGTAAATACAGTCATTCCAAATGGCAGAAAATTGCCAAAACAAAGGGGCTACAGGACCCATGCAAGCCCAAAATCCAGTGGGGCAGTGAAATCTCAAAGCTCCAAAATGATCTCCTTTGACTCCATGTCTCACATGCAGGTCATGCTGATGTAAGAGGTGGCCTCCCATGGCCTTGGGAGAAAAAAGGCCACAGCTCCACTCCTGTGGCTTTGTATGGTTTAGACCCCCTACTGGCTCCTTTCACGGGTTGGCATTGAGTGTCTGCAGCTTTTCCAGGCACACAGTGCAAGCTGTCAGTGAATCCAGCATTCTGGGGTCTGGAGGATGGTGGCCCTCTTCTCAAAGCTCCACTAGGTGGCGCTGCAGTAGGGACTCTATGTGGGGGCTCCGACCCCACATTTCCCTTCTGCACTGCCCTAGTAGAGTTTCTCCATGAGTGCCCTGCCCCTGCAGCAAACTCCTGCCTGGATATCTAGGCATATCCATACAACTTCTGAAATCTAGGCAGCAGTTCCCAAACCTCAATTTTTGACTTCTGTGCACCCACAGGCTCAACACTATGTGGAAGCTGCTAAGGCTTGGGGCTTGCACCCTCTGAAGCCACAGCCCACGTTGTGCCTTGGCACCTTTTAGCTGCAGCTGGAGTGGCTAGGGCTCAGGCACCCTAGGCTGCTCACAACAGGGGTCCCTGGGTCCAGCCCACAAAACCATCTTTTCTTCCTAGGCCTCTGGACCTTTGATGGGAGGGGCTGCCATGAAGACCTGTGACATGCCCTGGAGACATTTTCCCCATTGTCTTGGGGATTCACATTTGACTCCTCGTTACTTAAACAAACTTCAGCAGCCAGATCGAATTTTTCTTGAAAAAATGGGATTTTCTTTTCTATTGCATTGTCAGGCTGCAGATTTTCCAAACTTTCATGCTCTGCTTCCCTTATAAAACTGAAGGCCTTTAACAGCACCCAAGTCATCTCTTGAATGCTTTGCTGCTTAGAAATATCTTCTATCAGATACCCTAAATCTCAAGTTCAAATACCCTATCAGATACCCTAAATCGTCTCTCTCAAGTTCAAAATTCCACAAATCTCTACAGCAGGGGCAAAAAGCCACCAGTCTCTTTGCTAAAACATAACAGGAGTCACCATTGTGCCAGTTCCTAACAAGTTCCTCATTTCCATCTGAGACAACCTAAGCCTAGACTTTATTGTCCATATAACCATCAGCATTTTGGGCAAGTCTCTAGAAAATCTCCTCCAAATTTTCCCACATTTTCCTCTCTCCTTCTCAGCCCTCCAAACTGTTCCAACCTCTGCCTGATTCCCAGTTCCAAAGTCACTTCCACATATTCAGGTATCTTTTAGCAACACCCCACTTCTGGTACTAATTTACTGTATTAGTCCATTTTCACACAGCTGATAAAGACACATTCAAGACTGGGAAATTTACAAAAGAAAGAGGCTTAATGGGCTTACAGTTGTACATTGCTGGGGAGGCTTCAAAATCATTGTGGAAGTCAAGGAGAGGCAAGTCATATCTTACAGGGATGGCAGCAGGCAAAGAGAGAGCTTGAGCAGGGAAACTCCTCGTTTTAAAACCATCAGATCTCATGAGACTTATTCACTATTAAAAGAATAGCATGGGAAATACCTGCCTCCATGATTCAACTACTTCCCACTGGGTCCCTCCCACAACACATGGGAATTCAAGATGAGATCTGAGTGGGGACACAGCCAAACCATATCAAAAGGATATACAAAATAACCAGAAAACAATGAACAAAATGACAGGAATAAGTCCTCACCTATTAATAATAACTTCGAATATGGGTTAAATTACCTACCTAAAAGATAGAGACAGGCTTAATGGATAAAAAATGACCCAACAACATCTACAAGAAACTCACTTCACTTGTAAAGACACACACAGACTGAAAGTGAAGGGATGGAAAAAGATACACCACACAAACAGAAATCAAAAATAATCAGGAGTAGCTAAACTTACACCAGATAAAACAGACTTTAAGTCAAAAACTGTAAAAAGGACAAAGAAGGTCATTATATGGTAATAAAGGGATCAATTCAGCAACAATGTATAACAATTCCAAATATGCATGCAACCAACACAAGCGCATCCAGAGACATATAGCAAATATTATTAAATCTACATGGAGAGATAGAGTCCAATACAATGATAGTTGAGAACTTCAGTATCCTACTCTCAGCATTGGACAGTTCATCTAGACATAAAATCAACAAAGAAACATTAGATTTCAGCTGCACTTTAGACCAAATGGACCTAACAGTTATTTTCAGAATATTTCATCCAGCAGCAGCAGAATATACAATCATCTCATCAACACATGGAACATTCTCCAGGATAGACCATAGGTTAGGACACAGAACAAGGCTCAATAAAATTTTAAAAACTAAAATCATATCAAGTGTCTTCTCAGACCACAATGGAATAATACTTGAAATCAATAAGAAGAAGAAATTTGGAAACTGTACAAATACATGGACATTAAACATGCTATTGAATAATCATTGGGTCAATGAAGAAATTAAGATGGACATCAAAAAATTTTTTTAAACAGAAAATGGAAATACATCATGCAAAACCTATGGGATACAGCAAAAGCAATACTAAGAGGAAAGTTTATAGCAATAAATGCCTACACGAAAAAAGTAGAAAGATTTCAAATAAACAACCTAATGATGCACCTCAAGGAACTCAAAAAGCAAGAACAAATCAAACACACAATTAGTAGAAAGAAAAATAAATAAATAACATAGCAGAACCAAATGCAACAGAGACAAAAAAAAATGCAAAGAATCAACAAGATAAAAGTTGGTTTTTTGAAAAGTTAAACAAAATTGATAAACCACTAGTGAGGCTAACCAAAAAAAAAAAAAAAAAAAAAGAGACCCAAATAAATACAATCAGAAATGAAAAAGGAGACATTGTAACTGTTACCAAAGAAATAAAAAGAATCATTAGAGGCTATTATGAACAATCATATGCTAACAAATTGGAAAACCTAGAGGAAAGGGATAAATTCCCAGACATACACAGCCTACCAAGATTGAACTAGGAAGAAACAGAAAAATGTGAACTGACCCAAAATGAATAGCAGGTTTGAATCAGTAACAAAAAGTCTCCCAAAAGAGAAAAGCCCTAGACTAGGCTTTTATGCTGATTTCTACCCAATTTATAAAGAAAAACAAACACCAATTCTTCTCAAACTATTCCCAAAAATTGAAGAGGAAGGAATTCTTCCTAACTCATTGTATAAGGCCAGCATTACCCTGATATCCAATCAAGACAAAGACACAAGAAAAGGAGAAAACTACAGACCAATATTCCTAATGAACACAGATGGTAAAATTCTCAGCATAATACTACCAAGCCAAATCTAATGATGAATGAAAAAGTTAATATACCATGATCAAGTGGGATTTATTCCAGGAATACAAAGATGGCTCAACATACACAAATCAATACATGTGATACATCACATCGACAAGATGAGAGGCAAAAACTATCTGATCATCTCAGCAGATGCAGAAAAATCACTCAGTAAAACTTACCATTCCTTCATGATGAAAACTCTCAACAAATTACGCATAGAAGGAACACTTAAACCTAAGAAAAGGCGTATATGACAAATCTACAGCTAACATCCTACTCACTGGGAAAAAATTGAAAAGCCTTTCCTCTAAGAACTGGAACAAGGGAAGGATGCCCACTTTCACCACTCTTATTCAATACAGTATGGGACATCCAAGCCAGAGTGATCAGACAAGATAAAGAAATAAAAGGCATCCAAATGGACAAAAGGAAGTCCAATTGTCTCACTTTGCAAATGACATAATCTTATACCTGTAAACAGAAAAACCTAAAGACTCTACCAAAAAACTCTTAAAATAAATTAGGCTGGGCATGGTAGCTCATGCCTGTAATCCCAGCACTTTGGGAGGCCAAGGTGGATGGATCACCTGAGGTTGGGGGTTTGAGACCAGCCTGGCCAACATGGTGAAACCCTGTCTCTACCAAAAATACAATTAGCCAGGCATGGTGGTAGGTGCCTGTAATCCCAGCTACTTGGGAGGCTGAAGCAGGAGAATCGCTTGAACCTGAGAGGTGGAGGTTGCAGTGAGCCAGGATTGCACCACTGCACTCCAGCCTGGAAAACAGAGTGAGACTCTCAAAAAATAAAAAATAAAAAACATTTTTAAAAACGGATGTATAATTCAGTAAAGCTTCAGGACACAAAATCAACATACAAAAATCAGTAATGTTTCTATATACCAGTAACAAACTAGCTAAAATAGAAATCAAGGAAGAAATTCTATTTACGATAGCTACAAAAATAAAATACCTAGGAATAAACTTAACCAAGGATGAGGAAAAAAAAAAAAAAGAAAAAAACCTCTACAATGAAAACCACAAAACACTGATAAAATAAATTGAGAAGGACACAAACAAATGGAAAGGCATCTTATGCTCGTGGGTTGGAATAACTAATACTGTTAAAATGACCATACTACCCGAAGCAATCTAGAGATTCAGTATAATCCCTATCAGTTATATTCTTCACAGAAACAGGAAAAAAAAAAAAACCTCTGAAATTCATATGGAACCACAGAAGACCCCAAATAGCCAGAGCAATACTGAGCAAAAAGAACAAAGCTAGAAGCCTCACACTACCTGATTTAAAAATATACTGCAAAGAGGCCGGGCGAGGTGGCTCAAGCCTATATCCCAGCACTTTGGGAGGCCAAGGCGGGTGGATCACAAGGTCAGGAGAACGAGACCATCCTGGCTAACACGGTGAAACCCCGTCTCTAATTAAAAAAAAAAAAAAAAAAAAAAAAAATTAGCCAGGCGTGGTGGCGGGCATCTGTAGTCCCAGCAGCTACTCGGGAGGCTGAGGCAGGAGAATGGCATAAACCCGGGAGGAAGAGCTAGCAGTGAGCAGAGATCACGCCACTGCACTCCAGCCTGGGCGACAGAGCAAGACTCCATCTCAAAAAGAAAAAAAAAAAAACATATATATATGTGTATATATGTATATATGTATGTATATACGTATATATGTATGTATATACGTATATATGTATGTATATACGTATATATGTATGTATATACGTATATATGTATGTATATACGTATATATGTATACATACGTATATATGTATGTATATACGTATATATGTATACATACGTATATATGTATGTATATACGTATATATGTATATATGTGTATATACGTGTATATGTATATATACACGTATATATGTATATATGCACATATATGTATATATACACGTATATATGTATATATACGTGTATATATATAAGTATATGTGTGTGTGTATATATATATGTATATATACATACATATATATATATTACAAAGCTATAGTAACCAAAACAGTGTATATTGGTATTAAAACAGACACAAAAACAAAGGAAACAGACTAAAGAATCCAGAAATGAATCCACATATTTACAGCTAACTGATTTTCAAGAAAGCTGTCAAAAACATGCATTGAATAAAGGACACCCTCTTCATTAAATGGTGCCAGGAAAACTAGATATCCAAACACAGAAGAATAAAACTATACCCTTGTCTCTCATCACTTACAAAAATAAACTCAAAATCAATTAAAGACTTAAATGTAACAGCCACAACTATAAAACTACTAGAAATAAACACAGGAGAAACGCTTGAGAACAAAGATTGTATGGCTAACACTTAAAAAGTACAAGCAACAAAAACAGACAAATGGGATTATATTAAACTAAATACCTTCTGCATATCAAATAAAACAATCAACAGAGTGAAAAGACAACACCCCTCCCTTACACCATACACAAAAATTAACTCAAGATGGCCTACAGACTTAAATGTAAAACTCATAACTATAAAAACGCTGAAGACAACCTAGGCAATACCACCCGGTACATAGTGATGGGCAAAGAGTTCATGGTGAAGATGCCAAACGCAATTGCCACAAAAGCAAAACTCGACAAATGGGATCTAATTAAATGAAAGAGCTTCTGCACAGCAAAAGAAACTATGAAAAAATAAACAGACATTTCTCAAAAGAAAATCTACAAATCACCAAGTTTATGAAAAAATATTCAACATCACTAATCATCACGGAAATGCAAATCAAAACCACAATGAGATATCATCTCACACTTGTTAGAATGGGTATTAAAAACACAAAGCACAACAATTGCTGGTAAGCATGTGAAGAAGAGAAAATTATTGTATATTGTTGGTGGGAATGTAAATTGGTACAGCCATTACGAAAAAAAGTACAGAGATTTCTCAAAAAACTAAGAACAGATCTACCATATGATCCAGCAATCCCACTCCTGGGTATATATCCAAAAAAAGATATCAGTGTATCAACGGGATACCTGTACCCCCATATTTACTGCAGCACTATTTACAATAGCCAAGATATGGAATCAATCTAAATGTCAATCAATGGATGAATGGATAAAGAAAATGGGAATATACACACAATAGAATAGTATTTAGCCATAAGAAAGAATGAAATCCTGTCATTTTCATCTAAATGGATGGAACTAAAAGTCATAACGTCAGGTGAACTAGGCCATGCACAGAAAGAAAACTATTGCATGTTCTCACTTATATGAGCAGCTTATGCTCCTGGAAATCAAAGCGGGGCCATGTTTCAGGTCAGTAGGGTCAGGGATAGAGACCACAGTTATGGACTTGTGTGCCCTGGAGCTCTATAAAATTGATATCATGGAGATAAAGAGTAGAATGATAGTTACCAGAGGGTGGGAATAGGAGGGGTTTGAAAAGAGGTTGATTAATAGGTATAAAAATATATAATAGAAGGAATGAGATCTAGTGTTTATTATCACAGAAAGTGACTACAACAATTTATTGTATATTTCTTTTTTTTAATTTCAATAGTTTTTAGGGAACAGGTGGTATTTGGTTACATGGATAAGTCCCTTAGGGGTGATCTCTGAAATTTTGGCATACCCATCAGCAAAGCCGTTTACCCAATGTATAGTCTTTTATCTCTCACCCCTTCCCACCTTCCCCCTGAGCCCCCAAAGTCCACTGTTTCATTCTTGTGCCTTCGCATCATCATAGCTTAGCTCCCACTTACGAGTGAGAACATGCAATGTTTGGTTTTCCATTCCTGAGTTACTTCATTTGAAATAATGGTCTCCAACTCCATCCAGGTTTTTATGAATGCCATTATTTTATTCCTTTTTAAGGCTAAGTAGTATTCTATGGTATACATATATATAACACATTTTCTTTATCCACAAATTGATTGATGGGCATTTTGGGCTGGTTCTATAGTTTTGCAAATGTGAATTCTGCTGCTGTAAACATGTGTGCAAAAGTATCTTTTTCATACATTGACTTCTTTTCCACTGGGTAGATACCTAATAGTGGGATTGCTGGATCAAAAGGTAGATGTACTTCTAGTTCTTTAAGGAATGTCCATATTGTTTTCCATAGTGCTGGTACTAGCTTACATTCCCACCATCAGTGTAAAAGCGTTGTCTTTCACCACATCCATGCCAACATCAATTTTTGTGTTTTTTTTGTTTTGTTTTGTCTTTTGTTTTTTGTTCTTTTGAGATGGAGTCTCACTCTGTCACCCAGGCTGGAGTACAATGGTGCTATATCAGCTCACTGCAACCTCTGCCTCCCGGGTTCAGGCAATTCTCCTGTCTCAGCCTCCTGAGTAGCTGGGATTACAGGCAACTGCCACCATGCCCGGCTAATTTTTATATTTTCAGTAGAGACTGGGTTTCACCATGTTGGTCAGGCTGGTCTCAAACTCCTGACCTCGTGATCCGCCCACCTTGGCCTCCCAAAGTGCTAGGATTACAGGCGTGAGCCACCGCGCCCGGCCCTCTTTTTGTTTATTTTACACGTGGTATTGCATTGTGGTTTTGATTTGCATTTCCCTGGTAATTAGTGATGTTGAGCATTTTTTCATATGTTTGTTGGCCATTTGTATATCTTCTTTTGAGAATTGTCTATTCATGTCCTTGGCACATTTTTTGATGAGATTATTTTTTTTCTTGCTGATTAGAGTTCCCTGTAGATTCTGGACATTAGTCCTTTGTCAAATGCAGTTTGTGAAAATTTTCTCCCACTCTGTGGGTGATCTGTTTACTCTGCTGATTATTTCCTATGCTGTGCAGGAGGCTTTTAGTTTAATTAAGTCCCATCTGTTTATCTTTGCTCCTGTTGTATTTGCTTTCGGGTTCTTGGTCATTAACTCTTTGCCTAAGCCAATGTGTAGAAGCATTTTCCAATGTTATCTTCTAGAATTTTTATGGTTTCAGACCTTAGATTTAAGTCTTTGATCCATCTTGTGTTGATTTTTGTATAAGGTGAGAGATAAGGATCCAGTTTTATTCTTCTACATGTGGCTTGCCAATTATCTCAGCACTATTTGTTGTATAGGGTGTACTTTTCTTACTTTGTTTTTGTTTACTTTGTCGAAGATCAGTTGGCTGTTAAGTATTTGGCTTTATTTCTAGGTTCTCTACTCTGTCCCATTGGTCATGTGCCTATTTTTATACCAGCACCATGCTGTTTCAGTGACTATAGCTTTGTAATATAGTTTGAAGTTGGGTAATGCGATGCCTCTAGATTGGTTCTTTTTGCTTAGTTTTGCTTTGGCTTTGCAGACTCTTTTTTAGTTCCAAATGAATTTTGGCATTTTTTTTTTTTTTCTAGTTCTATAAAGAATGATGATGGTATATTGATAGGAACTGCATTGAATTTGTAGACTGCTTTTGACAGTATGGTCATTTTCACAATATTGAGTCTACCCATCCATGAGCATGGAATGTGTTTCCATTTGCTTGTGTCATCTATGATTTCTTTCAACAGTGTTTTGTAGTTTTCCTTGTAGGGGTCTTTCACCTCCTTGGTTAGGTATATTCCTAAGTATTTTATTTTTGCAGCTATTATAAAAGGGTTTGATTTGAATCTCAACCTGGTAGATGTTGGTGTATAGCACTGCTACTGATATGTGTACATAGATTTTGTATCCTGATAAATAGATTTATTGTGTATTTCTAAATAGCAATAAGATTTGAAATATTCCCAACACAAAGAAATGATCAATGTTTGAGGTGATTAATATCCTAAAGACCCTGATTTGATCATTATACATTGCATGCATGTACCAGAATCTCACATGGACCCCATAACTGTGTACAATTATTCTCTATCAAAAACATTTTTTTAAGAAACATGCAGGAATACACTGTACCTCTTCCTTGCTGTGTCTGGATATTGTCACATGAGGACTTGACATGCGGATTGTGGCACCCTCTGTGACCAAGAGCAGAAGACAACAGCAGCATAGAAACCTCAAATGGAAAACCTAACATCTCAAGCTACTAATTTAGCCAACCTTGGCATCAGCTATCTCTGGTCTTAGTACATGAGGTGATAAGCCCCCACTGTTCAAGTTGGGTAGCCATCAATTGCTGCAGAATAGAAGTTAATGAGGCTTCCTCCTCCTGGATCCCCTACTCGACCCTGACATACCCATTCAGTCACAGACAGAAAGGGAAGCACAGGGTAAGGAGACCTGGCTGACTGTGCCAGACGCAAATCTTACCTGTCCTGCTTAGAAAACTCAAAGCTCAATTGGTTAAACAAAAAAAGGAAAAAGACAATAAGGAGTATAGCACTCCCCAGATGCAACTTAATCTAACACTCTATACTTTAGATTTTCTAGACATACATAGAAATCAGACCACTACTTCTGCAGAACATTTTACTGGTAAAAAGAAAAGCCCACATGAGGGAAAACTGATTTGGTGGAAAGACAACAAAAACAAAACATGGGAAATCGGTAAGGTGATAACATGGGGGAGAGGTTTTGCTTGTGTTTCACCCGGAGAAAATCAGCTTCCTGTTTGGATACCCACTAGACATTTGAAGTTCTACAATGAACCCATCAGAGATGCAAATGAAAGTGCCTCTACAGAGACAGAAAATCCGCAATCGAGCATCATCGACTCGCAGGGTGAACAAAATGGTGATATCAGAACAGATGAAGTTACAATCCACCAAGGAAACGGCACATGTGGAGAGCCAGAGAGAGGAAGGGAAAGAAAAAGAGACAGAGATCAGAGAGAAACACAGAAAGTGAGACTGGGGAGAGAGATAGTGTAAAAGAGAGAGAGAGAGAGACCGTAAGAGAAGGGAGACAAAGAGATAAAAGGTGCGAGTGAGCAGGTGAGGAGAAAGACTGAAAACTAGGAGAAACAGCAACTAAGACACAAAGGAGGTGGGAGACTGCCTGGGTGCCGCAGCACCCACACCGTCCTCTTGCCCCCGTCACTTGGGTTAAAACCACCGGAAATTCCACTATTGCAAATTTTGTATTAATCCTTGTATGTCTGTACTTTCTATTTTTAGTCTACAGGTGTATTCAGCAGCTCCAGAGAGACAGCGACCAGCGAGAAGGGGCCATGATGATGGTGGTGGTTTTGTCAAAACGAAAATGGGGATATGTAGGGAAAAGAAAGAGAGATCAGACTGTTACTGTGTCTACATAGAAAGGGAAGACATAAGAGACTCCATTTTGAAAAAGACCTGTACTTTAAACAATTGCTTTGCTGAGATGTTGTTAATCTGTAGCTTTGCCCCAGCCACTTTGCCCCAACCACTTTGACCCAATCTGGAGCTCACAAAAACATGTGTTGTATGAAATCAAGGTTTAAGGCATGTAGGGCTGTGCAGGACGTGCCTTGTTAACCAAATGTTTGCAAGCAGTATACTTAGTAAAAGTCATCACCATTCTCTCGTCTCAATAAACCAGGGGCACAATGCACTGCGGAAAGCCGCAGGGACCTCTGCCCTTGAATGCTGGGTATTGTCCAAAGTTTCTCCCCATGTGATAGTCTGAAATATGGCCTCGTGGGATGAGAAAGACCTGACGGTACCCCAGCGCGACACCCATAAAAGGTCTGTGCTGAGGTGGATTAGTCAAAGAGGAAAGACTCTTGCAGTTGAGATAGAGGAAGGCCACTGTCTCCTGATTGCCCCTGGGAACTGAATGTCTCGGTATAAAACACGATTGTACATTTGTTCAATTCTGAGATGGGAGAAAAACCGCCCTATTGTGGGAGGTGAGACATGTTTACAGCAATGCTGCCTTGTTATTCTTTACTCCACTGAGATGTTTGAGTGGAGAGAAACATAAATCTGGCTTACATGCACGTCCAGTCATAGTACCTTCCCTTGAACTCCATTATGACATAGATTCTATTGCTCACATGTTTGTTGCTGACCTTCTCCTTATTATCACCCTGCCCTCCTACTACATTCCTTTTTGCTGAAATAATGAAGATAATAATCAATAAAAAACTGGGGGAACTCAGAGGCCGGTGGCAGTGCAGGTCCTTAGTATGCTAAGCGCCGGTCCCCTGGGCCCACTGTTGTTTCTCTATACTTTGTCTCTGTGTCTGATTTCTTTTCTGTCTCTCATCCCACCCGACAAGAAATACCCACAGGTGTGGAGGGGCAGGCCACCCCTTCAGTATGAGATTACAGGCATGAATAACCCCACCTGGCCACCTAACTCAGTCTTGAAAGGCCAGAAGTGATGCTGGAACTTTCTTCCTCTGTGGGTTAAAAAGGGAAAATTAGGGAGAACACAAGGCATGAGAGATGCAGCGATGGATATGTCTATATGGAGATTCTGTCTGCATCCAGTAGAAAAATGCATCTCTAGGCACCAGGTTTAAGAGCGAAAACCTGGAGTCTTGTCTGTTAGCATTCTCCTTCCCCACAAACCAGAGAGGGAATCCATTTGCTCTAGCACACGCGGATGTAGGAAATGTCACATTCCTATTTCTGTAACTTCAGTTAAATCAGCTCTGAGTCCCTGGATGCCTGGCAGGTGGAGAATTCAATCTTGTCGTTACCAGCATTCCTTTTCCTTCTCCATGGGCTTATGTAAGAATTCTGGGCTTACACACTGTTGGAAAGCCAAGTAGGAACTACATCCCCCGAACTCTCCATTCTTCCAGCTGCTCATGATCCATCAACCTTCTTTGGGCCACCTGCTATAGCAAGACCCTCCTCACAGCATCATTCCACTGACCCACAGGCTCAGCCCCAAGGACCCTCACTAGAACAGGTCTCCACTATGCATAGGAAGTCACAAAAACCTTCTCTTCATCTTGGCTTCCTCTGATATCCAGCCACTCCCCCACTTCTCATCTTAAACACAGATGGCAGCTCCTTCCCATCGTTCCAAAACTGAGGGATTGTCCAACCAAATTCTCTGCAGACACCAAAGCTTCACCCGTCCTCTTCAGGGAGGTGATGCAAGGGCATCTGATATCTTTGGAAGCCCAATTCTGGCCTCTCTTTGGGGTGGGCTGAGAGTGGGAACTAGACTCTCTTTTCCAAATGCCATGTGTATCTTGTTCATCATTACATTATCTCCAATGCCTGGCACATAGTAGGCACTACAGACTGACACATAGTAGGTGCTACTAGTGTCTGTATAATGGGACTCTTGAGGTTGAAGCTATTAGCAGAAACCTGCCAAGCAAAAAGATGGAAAACCAACCACCAAAAAAAAAAAAAAAAAAAAAAAAAAAAGAAAACAATCGTGGCTTTGAGCTCTAAACACACAAGACACCAGCCCAAGTTTGGGCAATTTTAATACAACAGCCATTTTGCCTCCAAACAAACTGGCACTGGAAACCTCCCTATGCCTCTTAAAGAGAACCAGTTTCCCTTTCTCTAAGTGGGCAGCATTTCTCCCCGGTGGCAGTACCGAGCCCACTGCCACCAGCAAACGACTGCAGCCAGGAGCAAAGAGCTTGATAGTTTGAAGAATAGATCTTATAGGGAAAAACAAAGTAACATCCACATAAATCTGGAACTACCACCACTTTCCAGAGGCCGAATCCCATTTGTAAATTCTCTTGCGTGTCAAGCACCTTGCAGTCAGCTCAACTACACACTTTTGGGATTCATTGCAGAGAAGAGTGAAGGTTATCTGCAAAATAAAGGAACCACGGCTCAGAATTCCCAGAGCAATCCATGACAGAGGAGGTGAGTAGAAAAGGGAAGGGTGAAGTCAAAGGAGAGAAGTCAATGAGTTGGCCAACACCAAGCAAGGATCATGGGACCCTCTCCACGGCCCCACATCTCAAATGAAGTCAACAAAACCCATCAATGCTTGGTGTAAGTGTTGTATGCTCCTGGAAATGAAAGCAGGGGCCACATTTCAGGTCAGTAGGGTCGGGGGTAGAGGCAGCGGTCATGGACTTGTGGGCCCTGGAGGATGGGATGATTCTGAGACATTGAATCCCTACACTGATCTCAGTAGAAATCTCAGGTAGGGCTTCAACATTCGTGGACAAAGGACTCTGTGGGCCTGAGAGCAACAGCCTTGGTGCATGTCCAAGCTCCATCAATCCCAACTGGGGCTTTGAACAAGTTATTTTTTTAACTAACGTTATTTTAATTGACAAATCAGAATTGTACCCATGTATGTGATGTTTTGGTACGTGTATACAATGTGGGATGATTAAATCAAACTAATGAACACGTCCATCCCCTAATTTACCGACAATTTTCATGATGCGACATTTGAAATGTGCCCACTTAGTTGTTTTGAAAGATACATTATTATTGACTATAGTCACGCTGCTGTGCTATAGATTTCAAAACATATAATCCAGCAACCCAACTTCTGGATATAGACCAAAAAAAAAAAAATCAAAATCAATATGTCGAAGGGATCCCTACATTCCTATGTTCACTGCAGCTCTATTCACAATACCCAAGATATAGAATCAACCTAAGTGTCCATCAGTGGATGAAAGGGTAAAGCAAATGTACTATATACACACAACGGAATACTGTTAACCCTTAAAAAAGAAAGAAATCCTGTCATTTTCAACAACACAGATGAACTTGAAAGACATTGTGTTAAGTGAAATAAGCCAGGCACAGAAAGACAGATACTGCATGGTTTTACTGATATGTGGAATCTAAAGAAGTTGAACTCACAGAAATAGAGAGTAGGACAGTGGTTATCAGGGGCTGGGGTGAAGGAAAGGGAGGGGATGGGAGTCACTGGTCAAAGGGTACGAAGTTTCCAATAGGAAGAATAAGTTTTAAACAAGCTAAACTCCTCTGAAAGCTCAGTTCCTCATCTGTAGAGCACGGATACATCATTAACCTTCTAAGGATGTTGCTGTGAGAGTAAGAGATGATGTTCAGCACAATACCTAACGCACAGTCAGGTCTCCTTAAGCTTGAACCTGCATCGCCATGACCTCTACATCTCAGGACAGAAAGGCTCACAGCCAGTGTCTCAGTTCCCAATGAAAAGTGGATCCCAGACCAGGCTGAACAGCAGGATCCCTAGGGGATATCCCACCCTACTGAGTCAGAATCACCAGAGGTAGAACCTGGGTATGTATGTATGTGTATGCGTATGTGTATGTGTGTGTGTGTGTGTGTGTGTGTGTGTGTGTGTGTGTGTGTACAAGAGACAGGGTCCCGCTCTGCAGTCCAGGCTGGAGTGCAGTGTCACAATCATAGTTCACTGCAGCCTCAAATTACTACTGGCCTCAATCCATCCTCCCGTCTCAGCCTTCAGAGTAGCTGAGACTACAGGCGCATGCCACCAAGCCCGGATACTTTTTTTTTTCTTCCTTTTGGAGAGAGTCTCACTCTGTTGCCCAGGCTGGAGTGCAATGGTGCAATCTTGGCTCACTGCAACCTCTGTCTCCCGGGTTCAAGTGATTCTCATGCCTCAGCCTCCTGAGTAGCTAGGATTACAGGCATACACAACCACACCAGCCTAATTTTGCTCTTTCATTGTTGTTTCTTGTTTGTTTTTCACAAATAGGACTTCCTATTTGCTACTGATTTAAGTCTGAACTTTAAACGGATTCTTGGACTGGTGGTTCATATCCATCAGCTCATTCAACTTTAGCATGTGTGTGTCTCGTCCCTAGTGGGTTTTCCAGAACTACTACCGTCACCACGAAGCTCCATGCCTTTCAAATCCATGGTTCTCCAGCATTTTTACTTTTCTAATGAAGACATCATGGAGAGGATAGTTTAGCAAGCCTTTTCTATAACTTTTCCAATGTTGTCTGGAATCAATTTATTGACCACTTCTTTCAAGTCATTTGTCTGCACCTCTCAGGTCATGATTTCCATCATCTTCTTCTGGATTTGGCAGACTGCTGTTGCTGAGCATAAGAGGTCTTCAGTATCTGATTGTTGTGTTTTTTAGTAAAACCAACACAAAACAGAAGAAAGAAGTAACCATCGGTAGTCTTGACATCAACATGAGCTTCAATCATTGTTGAACATTTTTCAACCTTGGAACATATTTTGTCACAGGTAAGACCCATGGCATTGAAGTTAGTCAGGCAGCTTTTGCCCTGAACATCTTCAGTAATCAGCTTGAATTTTCTAAATGCAACTTCATCATTCTGCAAATCAGCAAGACTCACTTCAAACAGAAGACCCTTCAAACCATCAGATGCAATTTGGGTTCCTTGGGTCCTGGCGACCAAGTCTTTCCAGTATTTCTTATATTGAACATAGCAGGTGCTTTCACATCATACTGATCTTTCTTAGAAAATGGACCAACTACTTCCTTCTTAACTCCCTTTTTGCCACCTTTCATAAGCCACTTGTTCTTAACAACCGCCATGGTGCTGCTCGGAGTACCAAAAGGCTAAATTTTATATTTTTGGTAGAGATGGGATTTCAGGATGTTGGCCAAGCTGCTCTTGAACTCCTGATGTCAGGTGATCTGCCCGCCTCTGCCTCCCAAAGTGCTGGGATTACAGGTGTGAACCACTGCACCCAGCTGTTATTTATTTTTTCTTTTTTTGTACAGACAGGGTCTTGCCATGTTGCCAAGGCTGGCCTGGAACTCCTGGTCTCAAGCAATCCTCCCACCACAGCCTCCCAAAGCACTGGGATTTCAGGTGTGAGCCACCATGCCCAGCCTGGAATCTATTTTTAAAGCCAATCAAGTGTTGAATAAAATTGCAACTTGGGCTCCTTCTTCTTTGCATTTTTTACATTTCAATGGTTTTCAATATATTCAGAGATATACACAAACATTACCAGTCAATTTTAGAACATTTCATGACCTCAAAAAGAAACCTCATACCCTTTAGCTAACACCCCCATCCTCCCATGCCCCTACCAGCCCTAAGCAACCATTAATCGACTTCCTATTTCTGTAGATTTCCATCTGAATGAAATCATGTAGAATGTGATCTTTCACCTGTTTTGAAGGTTCATCCACGCTGTAGCGTATGTACTTTCCTCTTTTTTGTGATCAAATAATATTCCACTATGTGGGCAGAAAAGGATAGGTGTATCTCTTCATCTGGTGATAGGCATTTGGATTAATTCTCTCTTTGGGTTATTAGGAGTGTTGCTACTGTAATTATTCATGTACAAAATTTTGTGTGGACCTGTGCTTTCATTTTTGAATACAAAAATATGGCGCATCTCCAAGGAAGACATACAAGTGGCCAACAGGCACATGAAAAGATGCTCAATGAAATTCATCATCAGGGAAACAGAAATCAAAACCACAATTAGATACCACTTCATACCCATAAGCATGGCTAGAATCGAAGATAGAGAAAATTGGCCTAGTGCAGTGGCTCATGCCTGTAATCCCAGCACTTTGGGAGACCGAGGCAGGTGGATCACCTGAGGCCAGGAGTGTGAGACCAGCCTGGCTAACATGGTGAAACCCTGTCTGTACTAAAAAAAATACAAAAATTAGCCAGGCCTGGTGGCAGGTTCCTATAATCCCAGCTACTCGGGAGGCTGAGGCAGGAGAGTAACTTGAATCTGGAGGCAGAGTTTGCAGTGAGCTGAGATTGTGCCACTGCACTCCAGCCTGGGCGACAGAGCAAGTCTTTGTCTCAAAAAAAAAAAAAAAAAAAAAAAAAACCCAGAAAATAACGAGTGTTGGTGAGGATGCAGAGAAACTAGAACCTTCATACACAGCGGTAGGAATTAAAATGGTGTAGCCACTGTGAGAAACAGTTTAACAACTTCCCAAACAATTCTACATAGAGTTACCAAATGACCCAGCAATTGTACTCCTAGACATAGGCCCAACTTGGGCTCTTTCAATCTATGGAAAATGAAGTATGGGTACTTGGCAAGAACAAAGAGGGAGAGAGGCAGAAATGCTGCCATGAGGGCACATTGATTGGTCTATAGTACACATGGCTTCTACTGCAAATGGTCTCTAAATGACTTCATCAGTTGCTCAGAAAAAAAATCACCCTCTGCTCCAATCGTGGAGGAAGAAGTATGGATTGGACCTGGTGAGCCACGGTAAGACTGACGGCTAAACTTCATGAATGATGAGGGGATTTGCACGTATAATCTTGATTGTACATCAAATCTTGATTTTTTATTTTATCCACTGTCTTTGAAAACCTAACTCTTGACTAAGAACTGACTTTCCTGTACTTGTTGACTCTAAGTAAATTTCCAATTCCACATAGTCCAAAGATGATGTGCTGAGAAATCTCTCAAAGGAAAAATGCTAAGAATACAGGCAGAGTTATGCGAAAAATTTTGCACAATTAACAGAAATTGCACTTGTGGGTATGAAGCACAAAACATTTTCATGGGTAAAGAAAAAAGTGTTCTTCATTCTAGTAGACGCTGCAGGATGAGGCCGATCTAGGTGTCTGCCCAGCCAGACCTTGGGCTCTTACCTAGTTTGTGTTAGAGTCAACTCTGAGGGAGTCTGTATTTCGGTCATCTTTTTTTTTTTTTTTTTTTTGACATGGAATCTTGCTCTGTCTCCCAGGCTGGAATGCAGTGGTGTGATCTCAGCTCACTGAAACATCTGCCTCCTGGGTTCAAGCGATTCTCCTGCCTCAGCTTCCCAAGTAGATGGGACTACATGTGCATGCCACCATGCCTGGCGAATTTTTGTATTTTTAGTAGAGATGTTTCATCATGTTGGCCAGGCTGTGCTCAAATTCCTGCCCTCAAGTGATCCGCCTGCCTTGGCCTCCCAAAGTGCTGGGATTACAGGCATGAGCCACCATGCCCGATCTCAGTCATCTTTTATCCTCCACGCCTGGCAAGTTCTAGACACACTGTGGTTCCATATAAGTTTGTTGAATAAACAGGAGACAGAAAGTGGGAACTCTGGAAGTAGAGAAGATTCCAGAAATTGTGCATATTTCCCAGAGACTGTGGCCCAATTCCTCAGTACTGCCAGAGTTTTCTCTATCTCAACTCAAACCTTGTGTGTGGGCCCAGGCGCAGCGGCTCACACCTGTAATCCCAACACTTTAGGAGGCTGAGGTGCACAGATCACTTGAGGCCAGGAGTTTGAGACCAGCCTGGCCAACATGGTGAAACCCCGTCTCTACTAAAAATACAAAAATTACCCAGGCATGGTGTTGTGCACATGTAGTCCCAGCTACTCAGGTGGCTGAGGCACAAGCATTGCTTGAACCCAGGAGGCGGAGGTTGCAGTGAGTCACGATTATGCCACTGTACTCTAGCCTAGGCAATAAAGCAAGACTGTCACAAAAGAAAAAAAAAAAAAAACCCTTAAGTGTGGGCCTTGTTACAGAATTAATGTTTATATGGACAATATGTACATGGGTGTATATTAAGAGCATGAGTCATCCACAAGATTTTAGCAAAGTCCATTTGGAAAGCTCAATGCTTTGGGCTTCCACTTGCTTTGCTGCCTCTGTCCTCAGAAGGAGGCTTCATCCTTCCATGTAACCAGCAAATCCTTTATGCAGAGATGTACACAACACACTCCTCTCCTTGGCTATGACACCTTGAAAGGGTACTCTTGGTGGCCCCTGGTGCTCATTTCAGAGTAGTTCAAATTAAGGTGATCAGCTTTCATGCCAATCACTCTACAAATTACTCCTATTATGACCAATTTTTCTAAATGCTTTATTGAATTATTACTTAAAGAAATGTGCACATAGAAGAGGTCAACACAGTACTTTTCTTACAAACTGAACATACTGGCCAGACGCAGTGGCTCATGCCTGTCATCCCAGCACTTTGGGAGGCCGAGGTGAGCAGATTGCTTGAGCCCAGGAGCTTGAGACCAGCCTGGGCAACATAGTGAGACAACCCTCTCTACAAAAAATAAATAAATAAAAAATTAGGCAACTGTGGTGGCACATGCCTGTAGTCCCAGCTACTAGGGAGGGCTGAGGTGGGAGGACTGCTGGAGCCCAGGAGGCAGAGGCTGCAGTGAGCCATGACGGTGCCACTGGGCTCCAGCCTAGGTGACAGAGCAAGATCCTGCCTCAAAATCAACAACAACAACAAAAAAAACTGAACATCTCCATATTACTGACACCCAATTCAAGAAACAAAATATTACAGCCCCTTCCAGGATATTCCTGGGGTCTCTTCCATCTCTATTAACCCCTAACTACAAACAGCCTTCACCTATTTCACCTGACATTGTACTTTATGAAAGCAGCAGTTCTCAGATGGGGCTATTTTGCCCCCTGGGGACATTAGGGAATATCTGGAGACACTGGGGGCTGTGTCTACTTGGGGAGAGTTGTGTTACTGCCTCCAGTGAGTCCAGGGATCCAGGGATGCCGCTCAACATCCTGAAATGCACAGGGAACCCCCACACATACAACAGAGAAATTGCTGAGCCAAAATGTCAGCAGTGTCACAGCTGACACCCTGATATACACACTATCAAACAGTATCTGCTGTTTCGTGCTCAGGATCTTTTTCATTCTAATGATCTCATAGGAAACAGAAATGTCATTTAGAGGTAGGTAGAGTGCAATACAAAGAAGATCCAGAGGTGTTTTGTTTTGTTTTGTTTTGTTTTTTAATCAGCCTGGTGCCTTTAGAGCTAGGATTTAGTTTCCATTCTTTCTGTCTCATTTTCAAGTGATTTTTTCTTCAAATGGCATCTACTGGGCTCAAGAACCGGAGACCCCCACAAAGCTGAGATTCACATGGGAATTTTGTACACACCCACACAGGTATACACTGCCATTTACTTGCAGACATCCACCCACAGATACACACATCCGGAGACCAAGACAGAACGCAAACTCCACCATAAAAGCACGGTTCCCCAAACAGGAGAAAAGCACCATTCACTCCAGGGAGGTACCTATTTGTTTAATTCAGCCTCCGATAATCAGGCTGTTGCCAAGCCCAGCTCTGAAAGTCTTCCCCTCTAGGAAAGAGAGATGGATTTTTTCTTTACTCAAGAATATAGATTAAAAAAACAAACACTTCTGCATCTCAAAGCAGTCTCTACCTCCTGAGCTACACATATTGATCAGCATTTTATTGTCAATTTTCTTTTATTTGAATTGGAGAAAAATATAACTTAGTTATGTTCTTACTGACAGTTTGGAATCAGTTACACTAAATCCAATTCTCTGGGTTCTCATGATTAAGTTGTTTAATTTGGGGGACAACAAAGCAAAAGTATTGGTCGTGTTTTAATTTAATTAGTACAGGATATATCTAAGGGGTTGCAGTATCACTGTAGCAAGAAGCTCATTCTGCAGTAAAAGTGGGGGTTCTGCCACTAGGATTGAGTGAGGGTGGTTCATGGCTGCACCGTTTCATCAATGTCTCTTCAAGAGTCCATGGAATGTGGAATGGGAAAGACTGAAATAGTGCAAGTCTTGGCTAAGCTTCTATTAAGGGGTGTTAGGAGCTGATAAAATAACCTGGTCTTTATAGACATCCCACACTGTAGTTCTCTAAGCTACAGATTCTCAGATTTTTCTATTTTATAAACAAGTAAAAATATTTTTTTAATTTGAGAACCAACATAAGGTTGCTATCTTTTTTTTCTTTTGGGTAAGAAGGAACTTTTTTAAACTACCAGTTACACACACACACACACACACACACACAGAAATTCCACCATGATTAGTCAGAATAGGTGAGGTTTTGCTGCAATAACAAACAACTCCTAAATCTTGGTAACTTCAAACATCAGAAGTTGTTTTTCTCACTCATGCTTCATCTGCAGGGAGGTGTGGGGTGCTCTGTTTCCCATCAAACTTGCCCTAAGACAGAGGTTAATGGGGGTTGCAATACCTCGAGTATCACCAAGCAGGGAACAGAGGGAGAAGAATGTTAGGAGTCTTGTACTAAGAATTAAACGCTCCAGGCTAGAAGTCTAACATTGCACCTCTGCCCCCAGCCTCTTGGCCAGTACTAGCCACATCCCCTCCCCCACCACAGGGCAATACATGAAGACAGGAGAATTGGATACATTACAAATTTCTACCCCATGGCATTTCATAAAAGAGAAAAAAAATGCCAATACAAAAATGTTTTAATAGAATAGAATATATACATTTTTAGAATAAAGAACAATCCTCCAAAAAGGACAGCTGGTGGTCTTTCACTGGTGGGCACATTTCTGTGACATTGTCTCTGTTTTTCCATTTTATCCTTGACCTATGAACATTTTATACAGATGGCCAAAAGAACACCATTTGGGGACCACTGCTCTAATCAGGTGATGAAAACGGCCCCAAGAACAGAGCACAGTCTCTTTAGCAAAGACCCAGCAGGGCCAGGGTGACCATGTTCTCACCATCAATGTGCAGACATCCACCTGCAGCATCCTCACATCCCAACATCAAACAGTGGCTCTTTATAGCTTGATTCTAATGCCCTTTGATCTTCATCATCATTGTAAAGCTCTCTGGCCCCAAGATCTAACATCGCCACTCTAGCTACATCCTGCAACTGTTCACCTCTCCTGCCTCCTCATCCCTCTAAACTTCTCTTCACAACCTCATGTTTACTTCTTGCTTTACCTTCCTACTCAGCCTGGACCTTACAGTCACCTTCTTCTTGTAATGTGCTCCTAAACTCTTTCTTCCCTTCCTTCAACCACACCCACCTGGAAAATCTCCATACCCCATTGATGACTTGCCTCGCAACTGCCCAAGGGCTGCTGAATGATACTGGAAAGAATCACAACATGGATCTGGTAGTTCCACTAAATAATCTCATCATCCAACTCTAGGGTAGACTTCACTTCTGTTCAGCAATATTTTTAAGCATCACAAATAAATTCCAAACCATATTTGCTATAACAATTGACTTTAAACCTCTTCCATATCTCAAAGCCCCCCAAACCCAGCCCTAGGGGTTTCAGAGCCCAGAGTTGATTTCTCTCAACTCACTTCCATCTCATCCCTAGATCACTGTATCTTGATCCTCTTCCTCTGCCTTTCCCATGTTATAAGGAGAAGCATCCTTCTCCTTTCCCAAGCTACCTTCTTCACTTGTGCCTCATTTGAGACCTGCCTTTATCACCCGTTCCCTTGGAACTCCCATGACTCACCACCTTCCCTTGTCATTTCACTCATAAACATTTTGCACCGTGTATGTGCCAGGTGTTTAACATATAATCATGCTTAAGTCTCCACATGCTAACAAGAAAAACCTTGATTATCCCTGCTATGCCCTCAAGTCATTACCCTCCCCGCTCCTTTCCTGTGTTCCCAAATTTTGTTGATCTTCATCAATCCCTCTGATGCAGATGGCTCCGAAGTTTGCATCCTATTAGGTTGGTGCAAAAGTAATTGCGGATTTTGCCGTTAAAAGTAATGGCAAAAACAGCAATTCTTTTTGTAGCAGCCTAGTATCTTTTCTCCTTCTACCAAACTTTGTCCCTGAGACATCTCATCACCTACAACTACCTCCTCCATACAGCTGATTCCCAGATCTGTATTATTCTACTGAAAGTCCATTCCCCAATTTTCTTGGCTAGAATAACAGAAGCCCAATTAGAATTCATGATAACAGTTTCCCACCACCACCACCACCACCACCATCGTCGCCCTGCCATTGTTAGCAAAACCATCTCTTGAGTGGAGCTCAAAGATTTGTAATTTCCCACTCCCCAGAAAGATAACTTCAGACTCAGACTAGAAGTAAAGATCCTCCAGATATGGCCTCAACTACCCTCCAACCCATGTCCCCAGTGCATCCCGTTGATGTCCCCTTCAGTGGAGTTAAAATGGAGTGAGTGTTTTTCTTTTCACATACTCCTGGTGTTCTTCCACAAATACAATTTTCACCTCTTGAATATTTTCAAGGATTCTCCATGCTACACAAAGAGAAATCCGAACTCCCCATCAGGACCCCAGTCTTCCCAAACCCTCTTTGCACTTTTCTGCCGCCATGCTTTTCCTTGGTTCATCCTCTTCTCTAATATAACCTTGTGTATTATTCTAGGTTCTCCAGAGAAAGAGCAGAGAGATAGAGGTAGAGCTATACACATAGAGAGAGACAGATTGATTTGTTGTAAGGGATGGCTCACATGGTTATGGAGGCTAAGGAGACCTGGAGTCTGCAGCCAGCAAGCTGGAGACCCAGGACAGCCAATGATATAGTTCCAACTCGAGTCCACATCTAAAGTCAGGACAAGATTGATGTCCCAGCTCAAATATAATCAGGTAAAAAGAGCAAATTCTCTGTGACTCTACCTTTTTGTTTTGTTCAGGCCTTCAATGGATTGGATGAGGCTCACCCACATTGGGGAGGACAATCTGCTTTATTCAGTCTACCAATTAAATGTTATCCTCATCCAGAATACCTCAGAGACACACCCAGAATAACGTGTAGCCAAATATCTGGGCACCCCACAACCCAGTCAAATTGATACATACCGCTAACCATCATGTCTTGCTTCTACTCTCTCGCCATTTCTGCATGGCCAAATCCTTCCCTTATTTCAAGGCTTAGTTCAAATGTTACCTCTTAACTAAGCCTTCCCTGCTAACCCCAAATATTAATAGAATTGGTTTCTCCCTTCTCTGATGTCTCAAAATATATTGTGTTTCTCTTTTATTGTATTTATTACAAACTCCCTTATAAATCAAGACAGTGATTCCCAGACAAATTATCAAAAGAGTATAAAAGAAGTCTTCTTTGAGTGTGAAATATCTCACGGAATATAGCACATGGCCTCTTCATGAAGAAACTACTGGGAGAGAAGAAGACAAGCTGGAAGAGGCCAGGGAAAGGGGGTTAGTATAAAGCACAATGAGGCTGGGCTCATACAGTGGCTCACACCTGTAATCTTAGCACTTTGGGAGGCGAAGGCGGGTGGATCATGAGATCAGGAGATTGAGATCATGCTGGCTAACACGGTGAAACCCCATCTCTACTAAAAATACAAAAAAGTTAGCCAGACATGGAGGTGAGCGCCTGTAGTCCCAGCTACTCGGGAGGCTGAGGAAGGAGAATGGTGTGAACCCGGGAGGCAGAGCTTGCAGTGAGTCGAGATTGCACCACTGCACTCAAGCCTGGGTGACAGAGCAAGACTCCATCTCAAAAATAAAATAAAATAAAATAAAGCACAATGAAATGTCAGTGGATGGGTGCTTATAATTTCTAAGGGAAATAGAGTATAATCCAAGAATTTTATAGCCAGCTAAATTATTGCCCAATCAAAATAGGCAAAAGACATGATCACATGTAGAAGAACTTAAAGAATACAGTATTTCTGAGCTCTTTAAAAAAAAAAGTCTTCATAATAAAATTTAGTCAGCCAAGGAATTAAAAAATAAGCAACTTGTGAATTGAATGACCATGACAAAAGGCTAGTGATAGGACTATGATTGCAGAACAGAAAGAGAAGGTGGTCAACCTTAACAACATAAAACAACCTAGTAATAACTAGTTTCCAGAAGTAAAGGGAGGGACTGTAGGAAGTAGAAGTGCTAATGCCCTTTATTAAGTCAATTAATCAGGTCTAAAATTGAAACGTGGTTTTAAATATATAACTTCTTGTTTATTTTCCTCCCTAACTACCTGAGGATCAACCACCATCATGAATGACACAGTGACTACCTGGACCAGGAAGTTCATGACCAATCGACCGTTCCAGAGGAAACAAATGGTCACCAATGTCCTTCACCCCGGAAAGGCAACAAAATGTACACGACCACAATGGATGTCATCTTCATGTTAATAGTTGGACTCAGAACCCATTTTAGTGGTGGTTAGACAATCGTCACCCACATTGGAGTACAGTGGTACGATCTCAGCTCACCAAATCTCTGCCTCCCAGGCTTAAGCAACTCTCCTGCCTCAGCCTCCCCCGTAGCTGGGATTACAGGCACGCACCACTACTGCCTGGCTAATTTTTATGTTTTTAATAGAGATGGGGTTTCACCTTGTTGGCAGGCTGGTGTTGAACTCCTGACCTCAAATGATCCACCCGCCTTCGCCTCCCAAAGTGCTAAGATTACAGGCATGGGTCACCGTGCTCAGCCTTTTCTGTATTAAATTTTTTTAAACACAACATTTAAAATAATCAAGTCATTCTTTTTGAATCTACTTTGTATTATAGGTATCCAAATACTCACCTATTCTCTCTCACATGATGACAAACTCGTTGAAATGTCATTTAATTTTGTGGATCCAGCCCCAGGGATTCTGACTCTGATTCTCAAGGGCCTGCATGCAGAGCGAGCAAGCCGCCTGGATGATTCTCTTACAGGTGTTTTAACGGCAGCAGTTTGAGACACCCTGATGCAAAAGAACGAACCCTCAAGGAAGTTGGCTGTACATGTATTTTCCTTCCTAGCACAGGAAATGACAGAAAGATTATCCAATCAGTACCACTCATAGCACCTGATTATATGTGTATGAGGAATTCAGAAATGGTTTGATCAAGGTTCAAGACCTAAAAAGTAGCTTTTCTCTCGGACACCAAGTCCCCATCTCATGCGTTGTTGAGTTAGTAGAATCTGAGGATGATGCTTCTTCCTCCAGCATTGGTATCTTATGGTTTTGTTGTTCAGTAAATGAAGTACCTCCATCCCCCAACATCCCCAAGCTTAATTCCAGTTTCCTCACATACACTTTTTGTTTTGTTTTGTTTTTGAGACGGAGTCTCGCTCTGTCACCCAGGCTGGAATACTGTGCAGTGGTGCAACCTCAGCTCACTGCAACTTCCACCTCCCAGGTTCAAGTGATTCTCCTGCCTCGGCCTCCTGAGTAGCTGGCATTACAGGCATGCACCATCATGCCTGGCTAATTTTTGTATTTTTAGTAGAGATGAGGTTTCATCATGTAGTCCAGGCTTGTCTCAAACTCTCTGCCTCAAGTGATCCACCTACCTCAGCCTCCCAAGTGCTAAGATTACAGGTGTGAGCCACCGTGCCCAGCCCCCTCACTTACACTTTTACAGAAGATCTGATCATACCCACTCCGCAGAAGTCAGAATGGCCCCCACGTGGTGTTAAACCGGAGTGAAAACTTCAGTTCAATCAACTGAGGGTGACACAGAAACATTTCCCCCAAAATGCTTTTGGCAGCTCTGCTGATCCATAACCTGGCTCCATTTCAGGGCAAGATCTCCACTTAAGCTGCACTGGCTTCCACTAGAGTAAATCACATTAACTAATGGCAAACACAACTGAAGGGCAAAAAGATTCTTTTTAAAATGATTTTTGTCTCTCACTTACCAACACACGCTGGCCTCCCTACAGCCTGACTCCATTCAGCACCTGTTCCACTGAGCACCCACTGAAAACTCAGCTCATGAGCTGAGATGACCCAGACATCAAGGAGTTTACAATCCAGGGGAAGAACAGACCTGAATACAAGTGATGACAATACAAGACAGAGTCAAAGAGCCCAACTTGAAGTATCAGCAGAATAGCACCAAAGACTAGTTCCCAACCCAGCTCCCAGCGCCAGAGACAGAGCCAGGCTGGCTGCATGAGATCAGCTGGCAGCTTTTGCAAACCTAGGTCCTAGCTAAGCCCCTAATCATCAGACTGGCAGTCACTGGGAGTGAGCTCCAGGAACTGGTTTATTTAATAAGCACCCACACACAGGATTCTGATGTTCCTAAGGGTTGTAGAAACATGGAACTATAGAAAACACTAAAAAAAAGAAAGGCACTAAAAGAAACCTATAAATATTCACTACCATCACAGGCATCATGAGGACACTCCACGTGCACTATTTACAATACTTAGAATATCCTGCAAGGGAAACATTCATTCATGACGATGGACTTTATTGGGATCAGAGCCAGCCCTGGGAATGTTTGAACCTGCGCTGAAAGTCACCCCCACCTCCCCACAGGTGGGGGCTAACATTAAGGAGCATGGACCAGATGGGAATTGGAGTGTCCTTTTATTATGAGACCACAGTGAGAGACTTTTTTTTTTTTTCCAGAGTCTCGTTCTTGCCACCCAGGCTGGCGGCCAGTGGTGCAATCTCAGCTCACTGCAACTTCTGCCTCCCGGGTTCAAGTGATTCTCCTGCCTCAACCTCCCGAGTAGCTGGGACTATAGGCATCCGCCACCACACCTGGCTAATTTTTGTATTTTTAATAGAGACAGGGTTTCACCATGTTGGTCAGGATGGTCTTGATCTCTTGACCTCATGATCCTCCTACCTTGGCCTCCCAAAGGGCTGGGATTACAGATGTGAGCCACCACGCCTAGCCTCAGACTTTCAAGTAAAGCCACAATGGACCACAGAGCTTAGACATCAGGGCTAACATGGAATCTCTGTCATTACATCTCGAGATCTTATTATCTTTGCTCAAAGAAAAAAATAATCACAATTGACATTTTGAGGACAAGACATCTGAATGTAAACTTGATCTTAGAGGATATTAAGGAATTACTGGTAAATTGATTAGGTATGACAATGATCATATAAAAAATGCCCTCATGTTTTTAGAGGGAAAGTAAATTACGTAGGGGTGAATATCAGGATGCAATTACATAACTACTGCAAACTATTTTGTAAATACTTCAGAAAAACAAATGGAGTAAATATTGCAAATGTTAATAGTTTTTAAATCTATGTGATGGGTATATGATAGCGCATTAAACTGCTGTCTCTGCTTTTATGTTTATTGAAATTTTTGTAATAATAATAGTAATAAAAAAAACTTGGCCAGGCACAGCAGCTCATGCCTGTAATCTCAGCACTTTGGGAGGCCGAGGTGGATGGAGGACTGCTTGAGCCCAGCAGTTTGAGACCAGCCTAGGCAACATGGTGAAACCTCATCTCTAAAAAAATAGGCAAATTAGTCAGGCATGGTGGTGTGCACCTGCAGTCCCAGCTACTCAGGAGGCTGAGGTGGGAGGATCAACTGATCCCAGAAGGTCAAGGCTGTAGTGAGCCAAGGTCACGCCACTGCACTTCAGCCAGGGCGACAGACCCTGTCTCAAACAAACAAGCAAACAAAAACCCTCTTGATCCCATTTCCCAAGAAAGTGATTTTTTTGAGATCTTACCATCTCCTGGCTTGGTGCAGAGTACAGGAAATCGAGACAAAGTACAGCACACAAGGAATAAGGAGGGAGGGAAGCGTGGGGGAGGCTGACACCATGGACTCTCCCAGCTCAGTCGACCCATGCGCCTTGCTTCATGGAAGAAAGGAATGGAAGATGAAGCATGCCTTTCACACACAGTGACCTTCCTCACTAGTAAATGTGCCTCCAGAAGTGTTCAAGAACTGAGTGCCAGAGCCAGGCTGGCTGCATGAGAATCACCTGTGAGCTTTTGCAAACATAGGCCCCTACTGGGTCCAAATGTATTCATCTCTTGGAGAGGAGGAGAGAGGCAGAACAAGGAAAAGGATGGGAAGAAACCAGCCTTGTGCACAGGAGGATGCTGGGATTCTTCCTGCAAGTTTAGCGCAATGCAGCCTAATTTACAAGGTCACAGAAGCTCAGAGATGTAAACCTGCCCAGGTTCTCATAGCTTGTAACTGGCAAAACAAAACCCACCCAAGTCTCTGTCTCTAGAGATATTTCCACATGCTTCAACTCTGGAGCTGTCTTAGTTGTAAAGACAGATTTCACTCCTCACTCACTTTTGTTTGCAGATATTGCCTAAAGTCCCTTGTGAATATTTAGGTCAGGGCTTTTTTTTTTCCTTTTCTTTTTCTTTTTTGAGTTTTTTGTTTGTTTGTTTGTTTTTAAAAAAGCAATCTTGTAGAAAGAACCCAAAGTGGCTCCCCATTTTAAGACCCTGCAAACAGGGAGACCAGAATCTGGAGTCCTGGTCTGATTTCCACACTTTCCTTAGATTTCCCTGTGTGTAAAATCCAACAACAATCATTGACAAATTGCCTCCCCCAGGGGAGAGATGGAGGAAGTGTTAACTTTGCTTTTTTCTTTCTTTTTTTCAGACAGAGCCTCACTCTGTTGCCCAGGCTGGAGTGCAGTGGTGCAATTTTGGCTCACTGCAACCTCTGCATCCTGAGCTCAAATGATTCTTGTGCCTCAGCCTCCTGAGTAGCTGGGACTACAGGCAGATGCCACCACACCTGGCTAATTTTTGTATTTTTAGTAGAGATGGGGTTTCACATATTGGTCAGGCTGGTATCGAACTCCTGGCCTCAAATGATCCACCACCCCCTCAGCCTCTCAAAGTGCTAGAACTACTATAGGCATGAGCCACCATGCCCAGCCACTTTGCTATTTTTTTAATAGACAGCTTCGAGGTCCAGTATGATTTCACAGATTAGGAAACATCACAGGCAAAGAACACTTTGTATTCAAATACTAGAATGTTTTCATTTTCAAAGAGCTCTCACCTGCCATCTAATCTTGTCTTCCTAGCAGTCCTGGGAGAGAAGCAGATGTGGTTTCCAATCCCACTTTCCAAAAGAGGAGACTGAGGCAGAGGCTTTGCAGATACACAGAGGACATGTGAGGACAGGTGAAGGTCATGATCATTGTCAGCGCCCTCCCCAAACTTGACATTCCCAGACCTAGTGGACTTCCAAACAAAGGAGACAGAAGAACTCATCAATCAATTCTGCCATGGGTGCCAGGACCCAATTTTTCCCTGGCTAACTTGGTCACATCCTGTGTGGGATCTCCAACTACTACCCATCCCACAAGTCTCAGCTAAAACAGGAATTCAACGGGGAACATTTTTCTGAAGCTCCAGGATTGGGCTAGGCCCTCTCCATGGCTCTCTGACCTTCCCCTACTGCAGAACGTAGCACCTGTATGTCACTATTTGTTCAAACATGTGTCTTTCGTATGCTCTCCACGTTATCTGCAGCATCTGCCAAGAATAATAATGAATGGTAAAACCTAATCTCTATTGAGTGCCGATGATGCACTTTTAATGTGACATCTTATTTAATCCTCACTATATCTGCAAAAGTAGAAGCTATTAATAGCCAATTTTCAGATAAGAAAGTCAAAGCACAGTTTCTATAACTTACCCAAGCAGCTAGCTAGGAGGCAGTTCAGTTTGAGCCCAGGGATTCATATTCCAGAGATCATGTTCTCAATTACTAGAGCAGGTACCTCCCCGGAATCTAGCAGGTGGTTAAGGAGTCTTTGTGGAATAAATGAACAGAAGGACAACAGATGGATGGATACATAGGTGGATGGGTGGATAATGGGTGGGCGGGCAGGTGGACGAATGAATGGATGGTTGAGTCAGTGAAGGGATGGCTGAGTGGGTGGAGAAATGGCTGAGTGGGTGAGGGGTTGGAGGGATAAATGTATGGATGGGTGGGTGGATAGATGGTTAGATGATTGAATGGGTGGATAGATGCATGGGTGAGTGCATGGACAGATGGGTTGGTGGGTGGGCAGGTGGATGATAGCTAGGTGCATAAGAGAGTGAGATGGATGGATAGATGGGTGGGTGGGTAGACAGATGGGTGGGTGGTTGGATATATCCATGACTGGATGGATGGATGGATGGACGGATGGAAGGAAGGAAGGGTGGATGGATGGATGGACAGATGAACAGATGGACTTGGGCATTTATTCGGGGTCCTCCAAAGAATTGAGTGATTTCCCTAGGGTGTCTCATCACCCGCAGGTAGGTGGGCAAGGAGGTTTGCCTCTGTAATACTCATGATTATGGGTAGTGCTCAGCCTTAGTCACCACTCTCAGAACACTTTATTGACTAGGAAAGTCAAAACTGGCATTGATAACTAATGCAAATTGCAGCTATAACTAACAGAAAATGTTCAGCTGATGACAGCTGGGCAACCAAAAATCAATAACTTGGCTCTGTCATATTACTGCCATGCTGGGCAGGTAGAACCAGGGGTTCCTTAATCCCTCCATCACATTAAGGATGCTTATCAAGACTTCCTCAACCATGGGGACAAGGATATTATCAAATACTTGCAGTTCACCCCAAAAGGCTCACCTTCTTCATTCCACCTGCACATGACCTTCAGCTCAAAGACATTTCCAGTCCTCCAGGTCTGCCCTTCTTCCAGCCTTTGAATTAACCCTCATGACTGCCTGCCCATTAAATGTCTTCACCTTTCATCACACAGCCTTTTCCAAGGCTTTCCTTCAATCCAGCCCTCACTAAACGCTGGAACTGTTGTTGACAAAATCCAGAACAAGCTGGCTGGGGGATACAGGTGGGAAGCAGGCTGTAGTAATGGGGAAAAATTCTAAGCAATCTCGAACACAGAAAAGAAACTGAACAAGTAAGAGAGAGGCAGTAAAGAGAAGAAGTGTGAATTTTGCATAACTGAAGCTGAAGAAGATCGAGGGGCATGGCAGACCACAAGATAAATATGATATAGACTCCTTTTTAAAAAAGGATAAACATAGACCCTTTCCTACTGACAACTGTGCTTCAATATTGCTAAGGTCTTTACTAAAGGCGAGTCAGAAAAACTGAGTATTTTACGCAATACAGTAAGAAGGCCCGTAGCCAAGTAAGTTCCTGACACCACCTTCTAGGATAACCCCTGAGATTCTGGTTACACCTGTCCTAAAGTTGTCTCTCACTCCTGCTGTTGGAGAACCACCATGAGAGAAGATCAATAGTGAAGGGGTTAAGAGTGTGCACCCAGCGACCAGCCAGATGGCTTCAAACCATCACTATCTAATACCGAGCAAGTTACATAATGTTCCCGAGCCTCAACTTTCTCATCTGTAAAATGGGTATGCTGTCATTCATTAATCAAATTCTAGGTGAGGATATACTAAACACCAGAGACACAAATGAGAATCAGAACAGGCATGTCCCTGGCCCTTATGGTGACCACAGTCTTGAAGGGGAAGGATGACACACACAGAAATAGGAAGCCGTAGCTGAGATAGTGGCTACCACAGAGAGGCACCTGGTGTCATGAAAGCAGATAACAGGGGGTTGCTGTGACTGAGTCAGTGTGGCCAGGCGTCACTGAGGATGTAGTGACTCCACTGTCAGATGAGACGGTGACCAGGTGAAGAGGCAGGGAGAGGGAAAATTTTTCCAGGCAGAAAGAGCAGGATGTGCAAACACCCTGTGGCAGGAAAAGAACAAAGGAAGTGCAAGAGCCTGAAAGAGGCCAGAGAGAGCAAGTGAACATGTGGATAATCATAGCACCCACCTCATACAGGACTTGCAAGAAATCGAGACCCTGTCTGTAACAGATTCAGCAATGACTAAATAGAAATTGTCTCCTAAAAGCACACGATGAGGCTCCTTGGTGGTATTTCCCACATGAGGCTGCCACGCACTCAGAGGCCAAGTTCAACCTGACTGTAGACAACCTCCGAGCCAGCTGGACACACATACACCCTCAGGCTCAGGATACCCAGGACAGAGTCCTGGATGCTTGAAGTCATGATAAGTATCCAGAATGACACAGAATTCCACCCAGGCATGGTGGCTCACGCCTGTAATCCCAGCATTTTGGGAGGCTGAGGTGGATCACCTGAGGTCAGGAGTTCAAGACCAACCTGGCCAACATGGTGAAACTCCCTCTCTAGTAAAAACAGAAAAATATTAGCCGGGTGTGGTTGTGGGTGCCTGTAGTCCCAGCTACTCAGGAGGCTGAGGCAGGAGAAACGCTTGAACCCAGGAGGCAGAGACTGCAGTGAACCGAGATTGCACCATTGCACTCCAGCCTGGGCAACAAAAGTGAAACTCCATCTCAAAAAAGGAAGAAAAAAAAAAGAATGACACAGAATTTGCTAATAGGGGAGAAAGGGCTTTCTTCAAAGCTGGGCCTGGTTTCTACAGAGAGTCTTTCAGATGAAAATTAAGCAACTATTTGCAAGCAGCTCTTTGGAAGCACCTCAGAGGAGAACCCCTCACCCTGATGAATCAGGCACACAGGCGGATCCAAGACAACTGGCTGCATGCATGTGAACAAGCCTATGGTGGAAATGCAGTGCTTTATTTGTTTGGGGTGGTTTAATCACGAGGAGGGAGAAGCTTCTAAAGCAGCATTCAGAGGTGGCTGTGGCCTGGGTTTTCTGGAAGGGGGAGGCGGTGAGGATGAGGGCTTCCATTTAATCTGCAGGCCCCTTGCAGAAGGAGCTGGGGAAAGCTTTGCAGCCATCTGTACACTGTTTGCCATCTTGTCTGGCTGGGCAGCCGAGCTCCAGATGGGGGCAGATGGGATAGCTCTTTTCACCGTATTTGGAGAGAGATGGCAGGGAAGTCAGCCCCCATGGAGAAGACAGGAGCACACAGGTGCTGGACAGTGCTGCCTAGGCCCCTGCGCTGAAGTGTCCAACCCCACAGCCTCTAGGTGCCACTAAAGCGGCCCAAGAGGATCTTCTATGTCCATCTCCATCCTGACACCTACAGACACTTAGAGAGAGTCCTTCAAATGGGAACTCACAAATGCACACTGATAACCCCCACACGGAACTCTCATACGTAGCAACTGAAAAGACAGGATGCCAGTTAAACTTGAATTTCAGATAAACAACAAATCATTTTTTAGGGTAAGAAGGTGCCAAATATTGCATGGTATATATTTGCACCAAAAAAAAAAAAAAAAAATGGTTAATGAGAAATTCAGGTTTAATTGGACCTCCTGTATTTTACCTGGCAAGCCTAACCCTGCATAAACACAACCTCGAGCTTGAAACTCACAGAGAAGCCACAGCCGTGCTCACACACGTGCACAAACCCATATGCCTTTCAGAGTCAAGGACTGTGATGAGGGTCCCCACACTTGCACACTTCCCTGTCCTCTGTCTGGGCTCAGAGTAAACAGAGGGTCACCTGGCATCCAGGTCTAAGCTGGGTTTGGAGGTGTCCTAATGAAGCAGGATGCTGACCTGCACTTCCCCAGCTCAGCCGGGGCTGCAGCCAGGCCTAGCTTCCAGTCTCGGGCCTAGAACACACAGGACAGCCCCAGACCTTGGCAAGAAGGCTTCATCTCAAGGGCCACTGGTTCAGAATCTATTAGAAGCCCCACTTCTTTCCTCTGTTTCTGCTGCCATTGCCCCAGTCTCTGACCCTGACACTCAATCACTCTATAAACACAGCAGGTACTAGGGGTGGCTCTGGGCTCGGCACTAAAGACAATGCCCATGGTAAAGCCACAGTCTAGCAATGGCAGTCAACCACGTATCAGCAACAGCCCTGCCCCACACGTGCTGACTGCGCACAGGGCCGGCGCTGTGAACGTGCTCTCAACAGTGATCTCACTGAACCCTCATGGCAGCTCTAGGATGTAGACAGTAGCATCACATTATCCCCATTTTACTTTTGAGGAAACTGAAGCCTGAAGGCGGCAAATGCAGGCCTCGAGATTTGCAGTAACATTGCCAGGAATGTTTGAGAAAGCAAAATTCTCCAGAGTGAGGCAGTCTGCAAGAGCTCAGAAGCCAGAGTCCCTGTTAGCAGGGGCTGGGGGGACTGTGGGGTGGGGACAGACAAGCAGGTAGGGGCTGGACACCCCAGGACACCAGGGTGCAGACTGGTGTGAGGAAAAGAAAGAGAGGCGGTCGTGCCATCATCTGCAGAAGATGATGTCTACAGAGGACAGTACCATGTGAGCACTTGGGGAGCCGGATGAGTGGATGGAATTTTGCACAGGATGCAAATTAAGCACAGATCCCCCTCTGACCTAGACAGCCCACCTCCAGGAACATCTCACAGAAATGCAGGCACAGAGCACCAAGTGATGTGTGTGAGGAAATTCATCAGAACACCGTCTGTGATTGGGAAAAGGCGGAAACCATCCAAAGACGTATCGGTGCAGGGCTGGTTAAACGAAGCATGGTGCATCCACACGTCAGAATAACTGCTAGGAGAAGAAGGTGGTACCCAGGTTCCAACATGAGACAATGTCAAAGACATGCTGCCTGAAAAGCAGGCTTTCCAAAGAATAAATACGGCATTATTCCATTTTTACTTTTTAAAAAAGTTACAATAAACACTTATATGCAAATACATGTGCTTGCGTGTACAGAGGAAAAAGGTGTGGACAGGAACAGAAAACCAAACTCTGCGGGTTGTCACTCATAAGTGGGAGTTGAACAATGAGAACACATGGACACAGGGAGGGGAACATCACACACCGGGGCCCGTCGGGGGTGGGGGACAAGGGGTGGGAGAGCGTTAGGACAAATACCTAATGCATGCGGGGCTTAAAACCTAGATGACGGGTTGATAGGTGCAGCAAACCACCATGACACATGTATATCTATGTAACAAACCTGCACATTCTGCACATGTATCTCAGAACGTAGAATAGAAAATAAAAAGAAATCAAAGAAAAAGGTGCGGAGAGGTATACCCCAACCCTTCCCAGTGTTACCTCTGCGACGCAAGATCAAAAAATGCGAATCAAGAGGATGTTTAGTTTTTGTTTTCTATATAACTTTTTTTTTTTTGGAAACATAGTCTCGCTTTATTGCCCAATCTGGAGTCCAGGGACACAATCTCGGCTCACTGCAACCTCCTCCTCACTGCAACCTCCTCCTCACTGCGACCTCCTCCTCACCACAACCTCCTCCTCACTGCAACTTGCTCCTTCTGGGTTCCAGTGATTCTCTTGCCTCAGCTTCCCAAATAACTAGGATTACAGGTGCTCACCACCAAGCCCGGCTAACTTTTCTATTTTTTGAAGAGACAGGTTCCACTATTTTGACCAAGCTGGTCTCAAACTCCTGGCCCACCCGCCTTGGCCTCCAAAAGTGCTGAGATAACAGGTGTGAGCCACCATGCCTGGCCTGCATTGCTTGAATTCTCAGACCACATGGACCCTCTCATCTGGCCCAATTGCAAGAGTCCAAGGCAGGAAAGGCAGAAGGCAGGGGCTTACCCCTCCATCAGGACAACATAGAACAGAGTCAAAAAAGAAAAACATGAATGGATCAGTCAAAGGGCCATGCACATGCCCTCCCAGGCACCTACACCTTGCAACTTAAGCCAACAAGCTTTCAAGCCACAGAGTCTTCCTTCCTAGAGACTAGCAAGGACACAAGCCCTGGCCAGGCCCATTCAGGAGGATGGTCTGAGGGATAAGGTGGGGTGCACAGTCAGGGGTAGCAGGAGGAAAGGGGGACACGAAGCCAAGGAAACCAGGGCACCCCATGCTTCCTGAAGGCCACCAGAACAGGGCACCACACAGATCCCCTGTGTACCTCTTTCTACAACAGCCTGAACACAAGGAAAAGGAAAACAAGGAAAATACACAAAGCTCAGCCTCACCTGGAACAGGTTAAATAAAGGTGTGTGACTTTGTCTTCATGTCCTTTGGAATTGGAAATCCAAACTTCCTCTTCTGTGCCTTTAAGGTCCTGGCTGCTGCCCCACAGCTCCCTTCTCTTCCCTCCTTCTTTTGTCCTGACTTTTTTTTTTTTTTTTTTTGAGATGGAATCTTGCTCTGTTGCCCAGGCTGGAGTACAGTGGCACAATCTCAGCTCACTGCAACCTCCATCTTCCGGGTTCAAGCAATTCTCGTGGCTCAGCTTCCCAAGTAGCTGGTATTATAGGTGTCACCATGTCTGGCTAATTATTGTATTTTTAGGAGAGACAGGCTTTCACCATGTAGGCCAGGCTAGTCTCAAACTCCTGGCCTCAGGTGATCCACCCACCTCGGCCTCCCAAAGTGCTGGGATTACAGGTGTGAGCCACCATGCCCGGCCCTCTTGTCCTAACTCTGCCATCTCTTTGCAGTCTCCCCTGAGCAGCTTTCCCTTGGCCCGCCCTGCCTCCCTCCAGAACTGTACTCTCAAACCACCCCCAATGCCCCCTGGCCCTGGCTCCTGCCCCGGGGCTCTGATCCTCAGCTGGTGAGTTCTAGAGGGTCAGAGGAAGCCAGACTCCCTAGAGAAGCTATGGCAGGAGCCCTGTACTGGGATGTGGGTAATCTGACCCCTTCCAGCTGGGGCCAAATAGAAGGGGGAAAGGCTGCCCCCAGAATACGGGGCCCTCAGAGGCCCTGGGGATCTGTGCTGGCAGTCAGGAGGACTGTCACCTCTGTGCAGTTGCCTGCAAGGAGGGCTGTGCAGGAAGCTGCATGTTGCTCAGAGAACAAAAAAAGGAAATGAAATGCACCATCTTGTTATTAGCAAGAGCTTTTGAGGCAGACACTTAAATATGCATGCCTAGACATTGTAAAACTTGGGGGAAATGTTAATTTCAATAACGCCAGTTCTTGAGCTTGCAGAAACCATTCTTTTATCTCCCTTCCTAGTCATTTGGGGGCTCCATCCCTCAGAGTGGCAGCGCCAAGACAGCCGGCCTCACTGGGTTTTGTAAGCTGTGCAAGGTGAGATCCCAAGCCCTTACCTGGAGACCCATCTTAGGAAAACGTCAGAACAGGGCAACAAGTTGCCATTTCCTCCCTCCTTTCTCTTCCCCATACAAAAATCAGAAAGCACACTAGCCCAGTGCCCAGCCACAGTGATGAGGAAACCCCACTCAAAACCCTGGGTTGTGCCCCTGATACCAAAGATCTGCAAAATTGGGACTCACCTGCTGGAACCCTAGCCCAGACTTGTGTACATTTCAGGGGTCGCTGGACTCATGGCCGCCTGTGACGTCAGGGTGGTACAAGTCCTCTTAATCTAAGACTGTCGGGGTACAAAGATAAGCATTTTTTTTCCTTTTTCTTGAGAGCCAGATGGTAAATAGTTCAGCTTTGCAGGCCATAGGTTTCTGTCCCAACTATTCAACTCTCCATTGTAGCAGGAAAGCAGCCACAGACAATATGCACTGAAATGGGTGTGGCTGTGTTCCAATAAAACTTTATTTGTATGAACAGGCAGGGAGCTGGTTCTGGCCTGTGGGCTACAGCCTGCCTCCTCTGCTACAGCGTGATCTCCAAGGACCGATCCGTCTTGTAGATCAGCAGCTGGCACACAGGAGCTGCTCAGATACTTGAAGGAGGAACGGAGAAGGCAAACAGCCCCCAGTATGCAGACGTGAGGGTCTCCCAGCAGCACCATCCTTTGCCATCTCATGCCGAGGGACAAAGCCAGAGCAGGGCTCTCCACCAAGGCTGGGTTCTCCTCCAAGGAAATGTGATAACAAGACAGAAAGGACTGTGGAAGGATAGGGGCTTTGCAGTCCCACAAACCACAGTTTGCAAGACCAGGAGCATCCTGCACTTCCTTGCACACATCCTGGGTGGGTGCTGGAGCATCTAGACTTAGAATGAATCTTCTCCCCCTCCTTCCCCAACTGGCCTCCATTAAACTTCCAGCAACAATGTAGTGTATGTACACAATGGAATACTATTCAGCCTTCGAAAAGAAGGAAATCCTGCCATTTGAGACAACATGGATGAGCCTGGAGGATACTATGTTAAGTGAAATAAGCCAGGCACAAAACGACAAATACCACATTATCTCACTTACATGTGGAATCTAAAAAAGTTGAACTCAGCCAAGCATGGTGGCTCATGCCTGTAATCCCAGCACTTTGGGAGGTTGAGGCTGGCAGATTGCTTGAGCACAGGAGTTCGAGACCAGCCTGCATAACATAGCAATAGCCCATCTCTACAAAAAATACAAAAATCATTGGAGCATGGTAGTGCATGCCTGTACTCCCAGATACTCAGGAGGCTGAGGTGGGAGGATTGATTGAACTTGGGACGTCAAGGCTGCAGTGAGCCAAGATCACACCCCTGCACTACAGCCTGGGCAATAGAAGGAGACTGTCTCAAAAAAAAGAAAGAAAAATAAAAGAAAAAAGTTGAATTCATAGAAGCGGAGTAGAATGATGGTTGCCAGAGTGGGGAAGTGGGCAGATGCCAAAGGACACAGAATGTCATTTTTAGAGAAGAATAAGTTCAGGAGATCCGTGGGACAACATGGTACCTATAGTTAATAGCAACATATCATACACTTGGAAATCACTAAGAGAGTAGATTTTTTAAGTGTTCTCACCACAAAAAAATAAGTCTGGGAGGTGATATGTTATTTACCTTGATTTAGCCATTTCATAATGTATACATACTTCAATCACATCATGTTGTATACCCTTTTGTACATAATTTTTGCCAATTCAATAAATTCAACAA
Source organism: Pan paniscus (assembly GCF_029289425.2). Lineage (NCBI taxonomy): Eukaryota > Metazoa > Chordata > Mammalia > Primates > Hominidae > Pan > Pan paniscus. The sequence continues at coordinate 23,423,389 of NC_073256.2, forward strand.
CTCCAATAAACAAGACATTCTCTTTACAAAAATAATTATTAAAAATAAAATTCAGAATTCTATTGTATTTATTTATTTTTGAAACAGAGTCTCGCTCTGTCACCCAGGCTGGCTGAAGTACAGTGGGGTGATCTCGGCTGACTGCAACCTCTGTCTCCCAGATTCAAATGATTCTCCTGCCTCAGCTTCCCAAGTAGCTGGGATTACAGGTGTGTGCCATCACACCTGGCTAATTTCTGTATCTTAAGTAGAGACAGTTTCGGCATGTTGACCAGGCTGCTCTCGAACTACTGACCTTGGGTGATCCGCCAGCCTCGGCCTCCCAAAGTGCTGGGATTACAAATGTAAGCCACTGTGCCCGGCCAGAATATAAAAGATGGTTTAATTCAACTAAAACATTAAAACATTGATTATTTCTATAAGTGTTAATTGTTCTAATATGTTTTGGTCAAAATAGTCTCCTTACCTATCCACAATTAAGTGGTTAATTGACATTTGATTGGATTCTGATGAAGTTTTCAAATCATGATTGACTTTTCCAATGTATAGTAAAATGTGCTTGAAAATATTTCATAAAAATTAATATTTAAAAATGGTCAGGCATGGTGGCTCATGCCTGTAATCCCAGCACTTTGGGAAGCCAAGGTGGGCCGATCACTTGAGGTCAGGAGTTTGAGACCAGCCTGGCCAAACCTCATCTCTACTAAAAATGCAAAAGTTACTCGGGCATGGTGGCGTGCACCTGCATTCCCAGCTACTTGGGAGGCTGAGGCAGGAGAATCGATTGAACCTGGGAGGTGGGCTCCCCAGGCTTAGAGCAAAACCCCCATCTTGTCTGTCTCCACTCTCATCCCAGGCAATCGCGGTCATTTCCATAGCCTCAACCACTATCAACCTGGGATGCCTCCCAAACCCGAGTCTCCAGCCCAAATCTGCCTTCCTAGCCCCAGACCCATCTGTCCTGGCACACTTTGCCCACTGGGTCCCAAGCAACCTCAGCCAATGAGTCCAACATCAACTTCCTGTCCTTGCCTGACACTGCCAGCCCTGAGATCAGACCTGACCATTCACCTCCAGTACCTGATAGGTCCGACAGTCCTTTGGAACATATCCCACGAACATTCCCCAAACCAGGCACCGGACTCCACACATCAACATCGTCACGTGAGTCACCAGCATCCCTGGCAGGGACCCCTGTCCCAGCCTCCAACTCATCTCATTCCTGTCCCTTGAATTCTGTGTCACAATCCAGAGGCCACGAGAAGAAAAATGACAACCTTAATGAAATTAAAAGAATTGAGAAGACATCTCCGTATGGTCCAAAGTCTTTCCAACTGAGAAACACATATCAAGATCCAGCCTGCCAGCCCTGGGGTTAAATGTTCCTGAAATAATTAAAGCCCAGGGCAACACAGTCCCCATTCCAAAGTACTCCCAGCATAGTAAGACTTGCTTCCCTGGATGGGCTCGAAATATCCAGTGTGTACCCTGCCCCTCTCTGTTGTAGCTAACAGGAATGTGCTTCATGTCTTCTTCCTGCACGAAGGACCATCCACCAACCTGTGCAGGCAGCACTTTTGGCCAGGGGAGGATGCGAGAACTTCCCACCATTTCCCACTTACACACTGCATTCCTCAGGAGCCTGCCTCACAAATTACAAGAGCGCCACAGGAGACACAACATGTTCCGGCAGGTGGCCATGTCTTCATGTCAGCTTGAAAGATCGTCACCAGGGAAATATCTATATCTCGGCAGACAGAGCTTCAGCCTGTGTAGTCCAGCTGTGCTCAAATGGAAATCCAGAAACCCAGATGTTGGTCCAAACAACCTGTCTCAGGGAGCTGGCTCTGCAGGACCCCAGCGTGGGAGTGAACTGGGTGGGCCACCTGCCCTGCCTGCCCACATCCCTGCTTCCTGGAATCCTGGACCCTGAGAACCAGGGGGACATGGTGGGGAACAGGCAAGTCTTGTGCAGAAAGCCAAGATGCCACCCAAATCCACTCTGCAGTCTAGGTGGGTGATATTCTGCTCCGCACCACACCAGTACATAAGGGGATGGAGGATGGAGTCTAGACAACCCAAATGTAGAAAGATATTGCCCAAGTATTTTGTGCTTTGTCTGTGTTACAATGCTTTGCCCAGCCCAGGGTGGTGGCTCACACATGTGATCTCAGCACCTTGGGAGGCCGAGCTGGGCGGATCATCTTAGGTCAGGAGATTGAGACCAGCCTGGCCAACATGGTGAAACCCCATCTCTACTAAAAATACAAAAATTAGCCAGGTGTGGTGGTGGGCAACTGTACTCCCAGCTACTTGGGAGGCTGAGGCACGAGGATCACTTGAGCCCAGGAGGTGGAGGTTGCAGTGAGCGGAGATCATGCCACTGCACTCCAGCCTGGGCAACAGAGTAAGACTCCATCTCAAAAAAAAAAAAAAATAAATAAAAGCTATGCCCAGCATTTTCAATGTACTGTCTTATTATCTCAGTAAATCCCATGTAACCTTCCTATGAAAGTGTATCTCATTTATCTCCATTTCATAAATGAGAAACCTGAGGCCCCTGGAGTCGTATTAATTTTCCAAGACTGCATTGCTGATAAAGAGTACAGCAGGGACCCAAGCTTGACACTCTCACCCTCAAACATTTCCACAAGTGTAGACCAATGGCTCTCAGCTGGAGTGGTTTGGCTCACGTACAACTCCCTTGCTCCATGGCATTTGAAACTGTCTGGAGACATCTGGGGTAGCCATAACTGGGAGGGTAGAATGGTACCTAGAGGATGGAGACCACAGATGCTGCTAACCATCCTACAATACACAGGATGGCCTCCCCACCACCACCACCACCATGAATGGTCTGATCCCAAATGTTGTGACTGTGCCAAAGCTGAGAAACCCAGGTTTCTCCTCAGCAAGAAGGGAAAATACCTGCAACGTGGATGCACCTCTGAAGGAATCCCTCTGCAGGAGCCCCAAGCTGAGAATAACCTTCCTGATCTGGTTTCAACCCTGGATGCTTTCAACTTGTGCGTACATCAGGGATTTCAGGGACTCCAGTGAGTTATTACCCTCGAATGCTCGGTTCTGCCTGACAACCCAGAAATCTCTGACAAGATGCCTGGTCTTGGGGAAGGCTCAGCAAGTGGTTGAGGTTGATAACCAAATACCTAGGAGAGACTTTTCTCTCCCTCCAGGAGGAGCTGTAGGTCAGACACACCCTGGGATCATTCACAAGTTGTCAATAAAGGCTTGGGGAGGGCCAGGTTTTCTAGGACTTCTCAATGGGGTCGGTGATTGTGGATACAAAGGAAGCCTGTGAAACTTCTGATATTGGCAGGAAATCAATGTCCCCCACCCTCCACCCCCCCAGGTCCCCACCATAAACACATGCCCTGCAGCAGGAATTGGCACTCTGGGGATCCTGGGGTCCCGATTTATCTGCTAAAACATCCTATAGCCACCACCGAATAAAGCAACCTCTTGCCACCCAACCACAAGAGCACAGTATGGGAGCCACCCCAAGGAACACCAAGTCACATTAAAACCTCAGCCATCCAGAGCACCAGGCCTGGTGGTGAGAAAGAACATTTTATCCTTAAAGGCATCTGAATGCCCATGCTGCTTCTTACAGAGAAAAGTCCAAAATAATCTGCTATTAAAGAACAAGGATGGTTTTGACATTTTAACCAAGCTAATGGTCTGCGCAGACAAAATCTCATAAAAGGGCGCTCTGTTCTTCTTGATCCACTCAGACAAGGCCTGTGAGTGAGGAAACGGGCTCTCCTCCTCAAAGAAATCACTGCTGATCCTCACACCAGCCTGACACTGCTTCATGGGTTCTTCAGAAAGTGTATTCCCATAGAAACTAAAAAGGAAGAGGAATGTGTCTGGTTTGCATTGTGGACAGCAGTGGGCTTTGGGTCAAATTTTAAGTTTGAAAATCAAGATTCCCTCTTTTTGAAGGGCTGCTGCACTGAGAAAATACAGACACCGTGAAAAGAGGGTGCCACGTTCAGATTCAGGAAACAAGGATGGTTTCTGTTCAGTTCCTCCATCATCCTTCAGGTCATGCGATTCCCATTTCCCTCTGTGGACCAAAAAGTTCAGTGGGGTTTCTGCCTTTTAAATATTTCATTATCAACATATCATCCTTTTAGACTCCAGAAAGCATTTTAACATGGAGATTCTGGCTTAAGACTCTTGTGGGTCTCTCTGTCTCTCTCTCTCTCTCTCTCTTTTCCTTGAAACAGGGTCTCATATTGTCACCCAGGCTGGAGTGCAGTGGCATGATCACAGCTCACTGCAGACCGATCTTCCAGGCTCTAGCAATCCTCCCACCTCAGCCTCCAAAGTACTTGGGACTACAGGCACACACCACTATACTTGGCTTTTGTTTTGTTTTGTTTTGTTTTTGTTTTTGTTTTTGTTTTGGTAGATATGAGGCTTCACCACGTTGCCCAGGCTGGTCTTAAACTGCTGGGCTCAAGTGATCCCCCCTTCGCCCTCGAAAAGTGCTGGGATTATTGGCTTGAGCCACCACGCCTGGCCAAGGACCTTGTCTCTTGTGATGCACCCCAGAACAAAACATCGCTGCAAAAACACACTAAGGCATGAGTTTCAGTCCTAAGTCCCATTTATGCACCATACACTATGTGCCAGGCACAATGCTAAGTGCTTCTATGGACGAGTTTCCCTTAATCTCAGCAGTAACAACCGCAGGCACTGGGGTCTCTAGACCGATCCATTTGCCAGTGAAGACAGTAAGGCTCAGAGAGGATAAGTGGCTTGTGCCATGTCAGCCAGCGAAGGAGGGGCAGAACCAGGATCCAAACCCCAGCCACCTGGCTCCAGACTCGCGTTCCCAAGGTCCCAATACGCTTGTTCACCACACTGCATTCTAGTATCCTGGTCTTTGGCAGAGTCCACGTAAAAGAAGGAGGTAGAGGGAGTGAGAGGGACTTTACGCAATAAAGTTTCCTGGTGTCACACTGCCACCGTAATTGTGTCCCTGATCAGGACCTCTCCCTTCTCATCCTTTCCGTGATCGGCCCTGGAAAACCTTCCAGAGAACTGTCCTCCTTCTCCCGGGATCTCAGAGAAAATTCGCCTGAGCTCAGTGTCCAGGTGACCCAAGCTCTGAATGCGGTAACGTGCACAGGGAGATGAGGATGTCACCATGAGCAAGCCTCCCAGACAGCATCCAGGAGCAACCCCAAGACTGGGCAGGGTGGGGCTCTGATGCAGCCCACGGCGAGGAGGGCTGCCCGTGCTGCCTAAATGGGTTCAGAATGAAGGCCGCCCTCTCTCCCATGTGGGACTCATTAACCACGAATCCAATTATTAAGACAAGCTCAGCTGAGCAAATGGTCAAACATAAAAACATGTGGAAGGAACAAAGAGGTCAACCCCATTATCCATCAAAAACCATCAAGGTGGCGGCCCTCACTGAGGGGTACAGCTCTCCAGCGGGCCCTCATCTGCCCTCCAAACTCACGTTCCTCCCCAGTGGAAGGCCAGCAAAGCCACACAGGAAGAGTTGGGGTAGGAAAGCAGAAAGTGAACCCCAGGAGGCCAGGCTGGCCACGCAGCCCCATCCCACACACACAGGCCCGGTGACTCAGGGGCCCACGTGTGCAGGAAACCGGGAGCTCATAGGGACAGCGCCCCGGGGGATGCAAGGAACTTTGCCTCTCTGTCCCTCTCTGTAGGGATGGAAAGAGAACGATTTCTGGGATGGAAGCCATCTGCCTCCTCTCAATTCTCGCTGCCCAAATAGAAAGGGAAAAAAAACCAGGAAGATGCGGGACAGGTGAGGAGCTGCGTGAGCGCCGCCAGCCCGCAGCCCAGCAGAGCAGGGCTTGGCCAAGCCTGGCGCCAGGGAATTCCCCCTGCCCCCACCACAGGCCCCTCGCCAGGTGAGAGGCACCTACAGAGTCAAAGATAGATGCCCCAGACAGGATGCCCAGGGCAACCCCCGCCCCTTCCCCTGCTGGGAGCCCCCAGGACGCGGGGCTTCCCCTCCCCTTTGGCTAGCCGCAGAGTCCAGCGGGTCTCCCAGCAAGGGACGTCGTGGGAGAATCAGGAAGTCGAAGCCACACAGCCGAGAAGGGGCAGCTGGCGTCTCGGAGGCCGTCACGAGCTGTCACTCCGCGCCCGCCGGAGTTGCCGCTCAGTAACCAACTTCAACCCGGGGCCAGCCACGGAGAATCCCGCCGCCTCTACCCCACGTCCCCGGCACCTCCGCGCCCCCGGCACCCCCGGACCCCCGCGCCCGCGTCACTTACTCCTCTGCCGTCGCCACCTGTCTAGGTGCCGGTCTCCTCCCTGCCCGGCCGCGGCGCGTCCTCCCCGTCCTCGCAGTCCTGGGGCTGTGCGCTTCTCCCCTCCAGCAACAGCCGCAGCCTCTTCTCTTCGGGAGGAACGTCGTCCTCCTCCCTCCTGGGCCGGCCATCACTGCCTCGAGGCTTGCCAGTGGCTTCGGAGCTGCCGGAAGGGCTGGCCATGGCTCCAGGGGCTCTGCCTGCACTTGGGGAAGAAGAAGCACCCGGCGCGAGCGGCCTCTCGGCGGAGCTGGGGCGTCTGAGCGCGGGCTTGCTGGGTCCGCGCGGCGCGGAGCTGGGCATCGGGGCCGGCGCGGGCTCCTCCTCGGGCCGCTTCTGGCTCCCTGGCGCCCACTGCTGGCCGCTCCCGTGCACCGCGGACACGCCGGACCCGGGCCTGGGCCGCTCTCACCTGTTCAGGCCCAGGCAGTCCCTGTCCCTTGCCCTTGGCCAGGCCCGCTCTGGCCAGGCCCTGCATCTCCTCCCCGCCCCAGCCAGGTTGCAACCCGGTGGTCTCCCTGACCAAGGAGGAGAGAAGACAAGGGACACCCGAGAGGGTGGACATCGGCCACAGCCACCTTGTCTTTGCTCTTACCCTGTGTCTTCCATGATTTGGAGGTGGTGGGAAACCCGAGGCTGCTCAAAACTCGTGGAGAATTCCTCCTGCAGGATGACATGAATGCACCTTCCCATTGCCTACCAACAGATCTTTTTTGAGCATCACTGTGGACCAGACGTAGTGATGGGGGAGGGGATATTGTGGTGAACATGACAGGCATTGCCTTCATCCAGTGGGGCTCAGCGCTGGGTGAGAAGTCATTGAGAATGAACATTTTCAATTCGGCCAAAGGAGGCCAAGGAGAAGTGCTGGGGCCATGGGAACTGAAAAAGACAGGAGGCTAGCCGGTCTTCCAGCTGGGAGAGGGCCAGCAGCAGCGGCTGTTCCAAACGAAGCAACAGCTGAGAGAGGTCTCAGAGAGTTGTTCTCAGCCCAGGGAGGGTGTTCAGGCAGAGGGAACAGCGTGTGCAAAAGCCCAGAGGCTGGGAAAGAAGCAAAAAGAGGACTGTGGGGCTGGAGCGTGGTGGGCAAGGTGCGAGAGGCGTGGTGGGTGGACAGATTGCCTGGGACCCAGCCCTGCAGGGGCAGAGGAGATAGGGGATCCTTGCAGACCCCCAGCTGGGGCTCAGGCACAGAGACAATGCAGGTGGACAAAAGGAGGAGACGAGGAGAAATATTTTGGAGGCATGTCCTGATGAATGAGCCCAGGATGAACCCTTAGTGTCAGTGTGGAGCTCCTTCCTTGGCTGTGTGATGAGCTGAACCCAGAGGTATTTTCTGGACATTGAAGTGCTACACCCAGAGTCCAGGACAGGCTAAGTGAGCACCAGCAGCTCCTGGCCCACCTCAAAAGCAGGAGAGACAGGGGAGACTGGGGAGGCCGGGGTGGAAGGGGAAGCCAGGAAGGCAGGAGAGGCCAGGGAAGCAGAGGAGGCCAGGGAGGCAGCGGAGGCAGGAGAGGCTGGGGAGGCTGTGTCCTTTCCATGATTCTGCCCAAGATCCTAGGCCCCTGTACTCCCTGAGCTTCCCCACCCCAAGCTCTGGAACCATGTTGCACAATGGTCTCCCCACTAAGCTCCTGATGGCGACCCCTACACTGCTGTGCTCCCTATTTCAACCCTAACAGCTCTCACAGTGGGCAGCACATAGTAGGTGCTCAGGAAACACTGGAGGGAGAGCACATGGTTCTGTTGAGCACCTTCCTCTCTCCTCCAGTTCTCCCCTGTCATGAAATAATTCTGATAACGACACATGGGCTTTGAGACCCTCTTCTATTACTTTCCATATGCTAATCCATCTATACTTCACAGCAGCCCTGGGGGTGGGTGCAATGAGGATGCCCATTTTATAGAGGAAGAGACTGACGTATAAAGAGGGTAAGTGACATAGGCACACTACAGGGGCTGGGGCCAAGTGATCAGAGCACTCAATCCCCAAAGGCAAGGTGGATGCAGTTACCATAAAAGACAGCAGAGTCAAAGCTGCAACCAGAATAGCCTGACTCGCAGAGACCTATGGTGCCTGCTGATCGTGGCATTCCTAGAAGTGAAACAGATAAGAAGCCTGCCACATTTTTACTTGATCTGTGTTTGCAGAAGAGTTCTAGGTCATGTGAGCAGAAGTCTAATCTGAATCACAAAAACAGTCACACTCCCCATTCAATTTCCAGACATAAGCCAGTTCACAGACTCGGAGTCCCTTGTCTGAATGGGAAGCCAGTTCCCCTCCAGAAAGGACTCTGCTCCACTGTCAAAAATTTATACTGTCAATCTTTCTCCCAGCCTGCCCCCAAGGGAATACACAGCCTTTTACCAGGATGACTGAACAGGAGAAAAGGAACTAATGAGACCTGTGCAGGATCACTGGACACAGGCTCTGAACTGGCACTAGGCTGAGACTAGGGTCTACCAGTCAGAATAGGCATTTTGGAGGTCAGGTGAATGTTGGTGCAAGTTCATGTCATGGTAGATCCATTGGGTCCCCAACTCCATCCTCTGGTTATATACAAAGCGGCAATGCTGAGATTCAAATTCACGGCATCCAACATAGAGGCTGGGCTCTTACTCATGAAACATTCTGACACTAGTAACCAATTTAAAAATGCAAACACCTTCTGGGGCTAGCCAGAGTCCTCCAAACAGTCATGTAAATTGGTTCTGCCAAGGATTTCCTCCCACCCCCTGCTAAGAGGCAGTTGCAAGGAGAGACTAGGGAAGGGCATTGGGTAACTTTGTTGCTAAAAGCTCTTCTGGATAAAGACGTTTGGGAAAAGAAGCAAATAGAGTTCAGCAGAAGAGGTAAGAAAGTAAGTTTATGTTTGGCCAGGCACGGTGGCTCACGCCTGTAATCCCAGCACTTGGGAAGGCCGAGGCGGGCAGATCACGAGGTCAAGAGATCCGACTATCCTGGCCAACGTGGTGAAGCCCCGTCTCTACTAAAATTCAAGAATTAGATGGGCATGATGGCACACGCCTGTAGTCCCAGTTACTCGAGAACCTGAGGCAGGATAATCACTTGAGCCCAGGAGGTGGATGGAGGTTGCAGTGAGCGGAGATCATGCCACTGCACTCCAGCCTGGGCAATAGAGTAAGACTCTGTCTTAAAATAAAATAAAAATAAATAAATGCTATGCCAAGTATTTTCCATGTACTGTCTTATTATCTCAGTAAATCCCATATAACCTTCCTATGAAAGTGTATCTCATTTATCTACATTTTATAGATGAGAATACTGAGGCCCCTGGAGTACTATTAATTTTCGAAGACCTCATTGCTCATAAAGGGTACAGCAGGGACTCAAGCTCGACACTCTCACTCTCAAACATTTCCACAAGTGTAGACCAATGGCTCTCAAGTGGAGTGGTTTTGCTCACGTAACACTCCCTTGCCCCACAGCATTTGAAACCATCTGGAGACATCTGGGGTAGCCATAGCTGGGAGGGTAGAATGGCACCTAGAGGATGGAGACCACAGATGCTGCTAACCATCCTTCAATACACAGGATGGCCCCACCACCACCACGAATGGTCTGACCCCAAATGTTGTGACTGTGCCAAAGCTGAGAAACCCAGGTTTCTCCTCAGCATAAGGAAAATCCCTGCAACGTGGATGCACCTCTACAGGATCCCCAGGCTGACAATAACCTTCCTGATCTGGTTTCAACCCTGCATGCTTTTACCTGGTGCGTCCATCAGGGATTTCAGGGACTCCAGTGAGTTATTACCCTCGAATGCTCGGTTCTGCCTGACAACACAGAAATCTCTGACAAGATGCCTGGTCTTGGGGAAGGCTCAGCAAGTGGTTGAGGTTGATAACCAGATACCTAGGAGAGACTTTTGTCTCCCTCCAGGAGGAGCTGTGGGTCAGACACACCCTGGGATCATTCACAAGCGGTCAATAAAGGCTTGGGGAGGGCCAGGTTTTCTAGGCCTTCTCAATGGGATGGGTATTTGTGGATACACAAGAAGCCTGTGAAACCTCTGATATTGGCAGGAAATCAATGCCCCCCACCCTCCACCCCTCCCCACATCTCCACCATAAACACATGCCCTGCAGGGCAGGACTTGGAACTCAAGTGCTCCTGGGGGCCCGATTTATCTGCTAAAACATCCTATAGCCACCACCGAATAAAGAAATCCCTTGCTACCCAACCACAAGAGCACAGCCTGGGAGCCACTCCAAGGAACACCAAGTCACATTAAAACCTCAGCCATCCAGAGCACCAGGCCTGGTGATAAGAAAGAACATTTTATCCTTAAAAGCATCTGAATGCCCATGCTGCTTCTTACAGAGAAAAGTCCAAAATAATCTGCTATTAAAGAACGAGGATGGTTTTGACATTTTTACCAAGCTAATGGTCTACGCAGACAAAATCTCATAAAAGGGCACTCTGTTCTTCTTGATCCACTCAGACATGGCCTGTGAGTGAAGAAACGGGCTCTCCTCCTCAAAGAAATCACTGCTGATCCTCACACCAGCCTGACACTGCTTCATGGGTTCTTCAAAGAGAGTATTCCCATAGAAACTAAAAGGGAAGAGGAATGTATCTGGCGGGCATTGTGGACAGCAGTGGGCTTTGGGTCAAATTTTAAGTTTGAAAATCAAGATTCCCTCTTTTTGAGGGGCCGCCAGACTGAGCAGATACAGACACCGTGAAAAGAGGGTGCCACGTTCAGATTCAGGAAACTAGGATGGTTTCTGTTCAGTTCCTCCATCATTCTTCAGGTCATGCGATTCCCATTTCCCTCTGTGGACCAAACAGTTCAGTGGGGTTTCTGCCTTTTAAATATTTCATAATCAACATATCATCATTTTAGCCTCCAGAAAGCATTTTAACATGAAGATTCTGGCTTAAGACTCTTGTGGGTCTGTCTGTCTCTCTCTCTCTCTCTTTTCCTTGAAACAGAGTATCACTTTGTCACCCAGGCTGGAGTGCAGTGGCATGATCACAGCTCACTGCAGACCGACCTTCCAGGCTCTAGCAATCCTCCCGCCTCAGCCTCCAAAGTACTTGGGACTACAGGCACACACCACCATAGCTGGCTTTATTTTTTATTTTTTTATTTTTGGTTGATATGAGGCTTCACCACGTTGCCCAATCTTGTCTTAAACTCCTGGCCTCGAGCGATCCTCTCACTTCGACCTCTCAAAGTGCTGGGATTAGTGGCTTGAGCCACCATGCCCAGCCAAGAACCTTGTCTCTTGTGATGCACCCCAGAACAAAACATCACTGCAAAAACACACCAAGGCATGAGTTTTAGTCCTAACTCCCATTTATCCACCATACACTATGTGCCAGTCACAACGCTAAGTGCTTCTATGGATGAGTTTCCCTTAATCTCAGCAGTAACAACCATAGGCAATGGGGCCTGTTGACAGATCCATTTGCCACTGAAGACAGTAAGGCTCAGAGAGGGTAAGTGGCTTGTTCCATGTCAGCCAGCTAAGGAGGGGCAGAACCAGGATGCAAACCCCAGCCGCCTGGCTTCAGACTCGCATTCCCAAGGTCCCACTACGTTTGGTCACTCCCCTGCATTCTGGTATCCTGGTCTTTGGCAGAGTCCACGTAAAAGAAGGAGGTGGAGGGAGTGAGAGGGACTTCACGCAATAAAGTTTCCCGGCGTTACACTGCCACCGTAATTGTGTTCCCGCCCAGGACCTCTCCCTTCTCATCGTTTCCGTGATCGACCCTGGAAAACCTTCCTGAGAACTGTCCTCCTTCTCCCGGGATCTCAGAGAAAATTCACCTGAGTTCAGTGTCCAGCTGACCCAAGCTCTGAATGCGGTAACGTGCACGGGGAGATGAGGATGTCACTATGAGCAAGCCTCCCAGACAACATCCGGGAGCAACCCCAAGACAGGGCAGGGGGGGCTCTGATGCAGCCCACGGCGAGGAGGGCTGCCCGTGCTGCCTAAATGGGTTCAGAATGAAGGCCGCCCTCCCAACTTCAAACCGGGGTCGGTCACGGAGCCTCCTGCCACCACTACCCCGCGTCGCAGGCACCCCCGCGCCCCCGGCACCCCCGGACCCCCGCGCCCGCGTCACTTACTCCTCTGCCGTCGCCACCTGTCTGGGTGCCGATCTCCTCCATGCCCGGCCGCGGCGCGTCCTCCCCGTCCTCGCAGTCCTGGGGCTGTGCGCTTCCCCCCTCCAGCAACAGCCGCAGCCTCTTCTCTTCGGGAGGAACGTCGTCCTCCTCCCTCCTGGGCCGGCTATCCCTGCCTCGGGGCTTGCCAGTGGCTTCGGAGCTGCCGGAAGGGCTGGCTTTGGATCCGGGGGCTCTGCCTGCACTTGGGGAAGAAGAAGCACCCGGCGCCAGCGTCCTCTCGGCGGAGCTGGGGCGTCTGATCTAGGGCTCCGTGGGTCCGCGCAGCGTGGAGCTGGGCATCGGGGCCGGCGCGGGCCCTTCCGCGGGCCGCTCCTGGCTCCCTGGCGCCCTCTGCTGGCCTCTCCCGCGCACCGCCGCCACGCTGGGCTGGGGCCTGCGCCGCTCTCACCTGTCCTGGCCCAGGAGGTCGCTGTCCCTTGCCTGTGGCCAGGCCCACTCTGGCCAGGCCTTGCACCTCCTCCCCGCCGCAGCCAGGTTGTACCCCGATGGTCTCCCTGCCCAAGGAGGAGAGAAGCCAAGGGACGCCCGGAGAGGGTGTACACCGGCCACAGCCACCTTGTGTTTGCTCTTAACCTGTGTCTTCCATGATTTGGAGGTGGTGGGAAACCCGAGGCTGCTCAAAACTCGTGGAGAATTCCTCCTGCAGGATGACATGAATGCACCTTCCCATTGCCTACCAACAGAACTTTTTTGAGCATCACTGTGGACCAGGCTTGGTGATGGGGGAGGGGATATTGCAGTGAACATGACAGGCATTGCCTTCATCCAGTGGGGCTCAGCGCTGGGTGAGAAGTCATTGAGAATGAACATTTTCAATTCGGCCAAAGGAGGCCAAGGAGAAGTGCTGGGGCCATGGGAACTGAAAAAGACAGGAGGCTAGCCGGTCTTCCAGCTGGGAGAGGGCCAGCAGCAGCGGCTGTTCCAAACGAAGCAACAGCTGAGAGAGGTCTCAGAGAGTTGTTCTCAGCCCAGTGGAGGGTGTTCAGGCAGAGGGAACAGCGTGTGCAAAAGCCCAGAGGCTGGGAAAGATGCAAAAAGAGGACTATGGGGCTGGAACGTGCTGGGCAAGGTGCGAGAGGCGTGGTGGGCGGACAGATTGCCTGGGACCCAGCCCTGCAGGGGCAGAGGAGATAGGGGATCCTTGCAGACCCCCAGCCGGGGCTCAGGCACAGAGACAATGCAAGTGGACAAAGGGAGGAGACGAGGAGAAATATTTTGGAGGCATGCCCTGATGAATGAGCCCAGGATGCACCCTTAGTGTCAGTGTGGAGCTCCTTCCTTGGCTGTGTGATAAGCTGAACCCAGGGGTATTTTCTGGACATCGAAGTGCTACACCCAGAGTCCAGGACAGGCTAAGTGAGCACCAGCAGCTCCTGGCCCACCTCAAAAGCAGGAGAGACAGGGGAGACTGGGGAGGCCGGGGTGGAAGGGGAAGCCAGGAAGGCAGGAGAGGCCAGGGAAGCAGAGGAGGCCAGGGAGGCAGCGGAGGCAGGAGAGGCTGGGGAGGCTGTGTCCTTTCCATGATTCTGCCCAAGATCCTAGGCCCCTGTACTCCCTGAGCTTCCCCACCCCAAGCTCTGGAACCATGTTGCACAATGGTCTCCCCACTAAGCTCCTGATGGCAGCCCCTACACTGCTGTGCTCTCTATTTCAACCGTAACGGCTCTCACAGTGGGCAGCACATAGTAGGTGCTCAGGAAACACTGGTGGGAGAGCACGTGGGTCTGCTCAACTCTTTCCTCTCTCCTCCAGCTCTCCCCTGTCATGAAATAATTCTGATAATGACACATGGGCTTTGAGACCCTCTTCTATTACTTTCCATATGCTAATCCATCTATACCTCACAGCCGCCCTGGGGGTGGGTGCAATGAGGATGCCCATTTTATAGTGGAGGTGACTGACGTATAAAGAGGGTAAGTGACATAGGCACACTACAGGGGCTGGGGCCAAGTGATCAGAGCACTCAATCCCCAAAGGCAAGGTGAATGCAGTTACCATAAAAGACAGCAGAGTCAAAGCTGCAACCAGAATAGCCTGACTCGCAGAGACCTATGGTGCCAGCTGATCGTGGCTTTCTTAGAAGTGAAATAGATAAGAAACCTGCCACATTTTTACTTGATCTGTGTTTGCAGAAGAGTTCTAGGTCAGGTGAGCAGAAGTCTAATCTGAATCATAAAAACAGAGTCACAGTCCCGCGTCAATTCCCAGACATAAGCCAGTTCACAGACCCGGAGTCCCTTGTCTGAATGGGAAGCCAGGTCCCCTCCAGAAAGGACTGGGCTCCACTGCCAAAAATTAATACTGTCAATCTTTCTCCCAGCCTGCCCCCAAAGGAATACACAGCCTTTTACCAGGATGACTGAATAGGAGAAAAGGAACTAATGGGACCTGTGCAGGATCACTGGACACAGGCTCTGAACTGGCACTAGGGCGAGACTAGGGTCTACTAGTCAGAATAGGCATTTTGGAGGTCACGTGAAAGTTGGTGTAAGTTCAAGTTATGGTAGATCCATTGGGTCCCCAAATCCAACCTCTGGTTATATACAAAGTGGCCATGTTGAGATTTAAATTCAGGGTATCCAACTTAGAGTCTGGGCTCTTATTCATGAAACATTCTGACACTACTAACCAATTTAAAAATGCAAACACCTCCTGGGGCTAGCGAGAGTCCTCCAAGCTGTCATGTAAATTGGTTCTGTCAAGGATTTCCTCCTACACACCCCCCCACCCCAACCTGAGAGCCAGTTGCAAGGATAGACTAGGGAAGGGCATTGGGTAACTTTGTTGCTAAATGTCTTCTGGATAAAGAAGAGCTTTATCCAGGAAAAACAAGCAAAATAGAGTTCAGCAGAAGTTGAGAAAAGAAGC
The DNA here is from genome assembly GCF_029289425.2 of Pan paniscus. Taxonomy (NCBI): domain Eukaryota; kingdom Metazoa; phylum Chordata; class Mammalia; order Primates; family Hominidae; genus Pan; species Pan paniscus. The sequence continues at coordinate 23,438,744 of NC_073256.2, forward strand.
AAATAGAGTTCAGCAGAAGAGGTAAGAAAGTAAGTTTATTTTTGACCAGGCATGGTGGCTCACGCCTGTAATCCTAGCACTTTGGGAAGCCAAGGTGGGCAGATCACGAGGTCAAGAGATCAAACCATCCTGACCAACATGGTGAAGCCCTGTCTGTACTAAAAATTCAAAAATTAGCTGGCCATGATGGCACACGCCTGTAGTCCCAGCTACTCGGGAGCCTGAGGCAGGAGAATCACTTGAACGCAGGAGGCAGAGGTTGCAGTGGGCCGAGATCATGCCACTGCATTCCAACCCGGTGACAGAACAAGACTCCATCTCATAAAACAAAACAAAACAACCAAAAAAGAAAGCTTATTTTTAAGCCTGAACAAGTGTGGTGGTTTAGGGGTTCTGCAAACACAGCCCCAATCAGGCTACAGTATGTAGTGGCAGCAATATTTACATCCAGTCACTCCTGGCCGGCTGAGCCAATTTTCAAAACGCCCTTGCACGGCTGCGCAGAGCGGCTGGCTCCACTGGCAGCCGGCAGAGCTATAACTCACACTGACACCACTGCCCTCAAACCCCTTAGGTAAGCACTTTTTTTGAGACGGAGTCCTGCTCTGTCAACCAGGCTGGAGTGCAGTGGCACAATCTCGGCTCACTGCAAGCCCCGCCTCCTGGGTTCATGCCATTCTCCTGCCTCAGCCTCCCAAGTAGCTGGGACTACAGGCGCCCGCCACCATGGCTAATTTTTTGTATTTTTCGTAGAGACGGGGTTTCACCGTGTTAGCCAGGATGGTCTCAATCTCCTGACCTTGTGATCTGCTTGCCTCGGCCTCCCAAAGTGCTGGGAGTACAGGCGTGAGCCACCGCGCCCGGCCTGGTAAGCACTTTTAATCAATGCGACAGAAATAAACATTTGCTGCAGAGCGGCAATGTGCAGGGAGGAACATGCTTCCACTCAGGCTCAGAAAGCAAAACCTGGTTGTTTACATCTATGCAAGAGCTCACAGCAAAACCCCTCTGTGTGGCTGCCAGCCTCACACACTCCCCCAAAGGGGTGAGTTTCTCTTTCCATGTTAATCTATGCTCTGACGTGCCATCTGTCAACCACCACACCATTGTCAGTTGACATTTCAAAGCATCTTTGCCCTGTGAATGGTCACCAGCCTTGCCCTGCAAGCCCCCAGGTGACATTGAACTTAAATGAGAGAGAAAACAGGTTTTGGGGTGGATTTCAGTTCAGCATCTTGGAGTCTCTGTGTGGACATGAAATCTTTCTCCCCAGCTGTGGGCTGCATCTTTGTTTGTCATCTGGCTTGGTTCTTGGGGACTTGGAAACTCGTAGGCAACTTTGCAATTTGTCAAGAAGCTGCACGGCCCTTCCAACAAAAGCAAGGAATAGGAACAGAAGCCCAAGGCTTCAGATCAAGGTGCAACTTAAAGTAGCCTCAGTGTAAAAGCAAACAAGAGTCAGAGGGATGGCTAAGGCAGAGTCTAGTTCCCAGGGCAGCTACAAGGCAAAGAGAAAGAGAGAGAGGGCAGAGACAGAAAGACGGAGAGAGATGGGAGGAGACAAGAGGCACCCAGGCCTCTGCATCAAAATCCCTACAAGAGGGGCCTCCTAAAAATGCAGGAGGCTGAGGTGGGTGCACACAGAAGTTCAAGACTAGCCTGGGAAACTTAGCAAGACCGTGTCTTTACAAAAAATACAAAAATTAGCCGGGTGTGGTGGTGTATGTCTTTGGTCCCAGTTACCCAGGAGGCTGAGGTGGGAGGATGGCTTGAGCCCAGGAGGTAGAGCTGCAGCGAGCTGAGATGGAACCTCTGCACTCCAGCTTGGGCAACAGAGTGAGACTTCATCTCAAAAAAATTTAAAAAGTTTTTAAAAAGGATCACCCTGGATACTTGAATGGGTAATAAGAAGGTAAGAGCAGAAGCAAGGAGACCAGCAGGGAGATTCTGCAGGTGGGAGTCCACAGAGGCTCAGACCAGGCTGGCGCCTAAGACTGGCTGAATTCTGTATATATTTTGATGATGAAGCAACTCACCGACTCTTGAAGAGTGGGCTCTAGGAGACTGCATTTTTAACAAGCTCTCAGAGGATGCTAATGCAGGCTGAAGTGGAAGAACTGCTTTAGGTGAAGCTTCTGTTTCATCCTTGGGGAAGTACCTACTGACTTTTTTCTAAGCCACCTCAAAAGAGGTGCTAGACAAGATGTGCTCCAATGTCTGAACATGTGTGCACAGCTCTAGAGCCAACCTCAGGACACTGAGTCAAAGGTTAGGAGTACAACAGTGAACAACCACTGTCCTCTTTTCAATGAGCTTTGCATTTAATGAGAGAAATAAAAAGCAAAAAAAAAAATCATTTTCAACTCAGAATGGTAAGAGTTATGGTGACAGTATGCCTGGGCAATGGGAGCACATAGAAGGGGCACCCAATCGGCCAGGTGCAGTTGTTCATGTCTGTAATCCCAGCACTTTGGGAGGCCAAGGTGGGTGGATCACTTGAGGCCAGGAGTTCGAAAACAACCTGGCCAACATAGTGAAATCCTGTCTTTACTAAAAATACAAAAAAATTAGCCAGATGTGGTGGTGATCACCTGCAATTCCAGATACTCAGAATGCTGAGGTGGGAGAATTGCTTGAACCCGGGATGCGGAGATTGCAGTGAGCCAAGATCGCGTCACTGAACTCCAGCCTGGGTGGCCAGAGCGAGACTCCGTCAAAAAAAAAAAAAAAAAAAAAAAAAAAAAAAAAAAAAAAAAAAAGCCCGGAGGTGGGTGGGCATGCAATCTCTATCAGGTGGTGAGAAATCCTTCTCCACCACAGGACTCCTCAGTTGAAGACTAGAAAATGGTAGGAACTAGCCAGGTCGATAGGAGAGGTGTGGAAGATCATTCCCAGCAGAGGGAAGAGCATGTGCAAAAATCGAGACGTGATAGGGTGAGGAGCTGAGAGATGTTCATATAATTGTAAAAAGTGACTAATGTAGAGGTAAGTTGGAGCCAAATCTTAAAGGCTCTTTGTCGTGTTTATCCTGTAGACAAAGGGAGACAGTAGATGTTTTTAGGCAGGGGAGCAATGATCCACTTTGTGCTAAAAGAAGATCAGTCTGGCTGAAGGAGAGTGGGAGGTGAGTAGACCAGGTAGGAGGCTGCAATACACCAAGTGAGACAAGATGGTTGGCTGGACCAAGGCTGTGGCAGTGGGGATGGACAGGAGACAGTAGACTAACTTAACTGAGAAAGAGGGAGGAATGAAGGATGAGACCTAGGTGATTTGGAAGCTGGGGGGATGGTGGTGTGAATCTAACGTGGGGAGCCCAGGCAGAAGAGGAAATCAGGAGAGGAAAGGTAAGACGAGGTCAATGCAAGACAGACAGCCAAGTGGAGATAACAACTGGGCCGTTGGATTCATCAGCCTGGAGTTATACAGAGAGCTCTGGAATGGAAATAAAGAGGAAAGGACTTTGGGAATAGGTGAATCCTCCCAGAATAATGTGTAGAGAAAGGAGAATAGAACACAGGGGACAGAAAAAGGGAAGAGATTTGTTATTAAAACCGACCATCCATCAGACATCTTCCAATAAAACGCTTGATAGAGGTTTCCTCAGTGTGAGTTATTCAGGACCAGAGCTAAAGACCATATTCCCAATAAAATCACTGCTGGGAAGGTCTTCATGAAAACATTTAATGCTGCTTTTAAAACAACAAAAACAAAAAGGCTTTAGCTACTGCACAGACCCTGGAGCAATGTTTCGGCAAGAGTCTATCAAACATGAATCTAATGTGACTCAAGGAAGTGTCATATCAAGTGTAAAAGTCCAGTTCCAATGTCCATAAGAGCCTTTCTGCCAGGTACAAGACCCTAATCCTGTTGAAGTGATTTTCTATTGATTAATAGGCTGGGAATACACAGGTTGTTGGTTTTGGAGATTTCCCTCCCTGTGCCTTCATGCCAGCTGTGAAAGAGTCAAAAGGCTCCTAACTGTCAAAATAAAAATGACACTTGGTCACAGAGGAAACAGATTATAGGTCAATCACATTGATGACTTTTTAACTATGAGAAGCCATTAATGTTATTGAATAAGTAAATCTGTTTGCATAAGCAGATTTTTATAGGCTGATGGGAATAAAGGTTTTCCTAAGTGGGTGATTTGTACAACGATAGCCTTTGGGTCTCTGATGGAACAGCTCTGATGAGGAAATGTTCCTTTAATTATGTGGAAGGCCAATTACCACGTTATAGCCACATTGTTTTGCAGATTGCATATAATTTCACCATTACCATAGCTTCAGCACTGTAATTCTGGAGAAAATTCGGGCACCAAGGAGACCCTTGAGGCACACTATGCTGGAGACAAAGATGTTTTAACGAATTCAATTTAAGCTTCAACGTTAGAGTTATTTTGTTGAATAAAACATAATGCAATAATGAGCTTGTGTATGTCAACTCTATAGTGGAGGTAATAATAGCTAGAAAGAGCACGTCCCGTCTCCTCTTTTTAATGCTCATTGAAGTAATACATAATTCTACAGAGAGAACCTTTCTCTAATATGTGCTTCATCTCAGGCTATGGGTGTTTTTTTGCAACTGTGCTTAATGAAAAAAAAGGTAAAGGATCTAATTTGGGAGCCATTCACAAAAGTGCTACCACTTGATGTTTTTTTATACTCTGAGATTTCTTATTCTCAGTGCCTACCAGGAATGGACTTTCTGGAGAAGCTCAGATTAATCACTCCTTATGAGAAGTGACAGCGTGCTGGAAGCCCTCACAGCCCTCATTCACTCTCGGTGCCTCCTCTGCCCGGGCTCCCACTTTGGTGGCACTTGAGGAGCCCTTCAGCCCACGGCTGCACGGTGGGAGCCACTTTCTGGGCTGGCCAAGGTCGGAACTGGCTCCCTTAGTTTGCAGGGAGGCATGGAGGGAGAGGCATGAGCCGGAACTGAGGCTATGTGCACTGCTTGCCTGCCAGCTGCAGTTCCGGATGGGCGTGGGCTTGGCGGCCGTGCACTAGGAGCTGCTGGCAGGCCTTGCCTGCCCGGGCAGCAAGGGGCTTAGAACCTGGGCCAGCAGCTGCTATGCTTGACTTCTCACCGGGCCTTAGCTGCCTCCCTGTGGGGCAGGGCTCGGGACCTGCAGCCTGCCATTCCTTAGCCTCCCCCCTCAGTGGGCTCCTGTGTGGCCCAAGCCTCCCCAATGATCACCGCCCCCTGCTCCACGGCGCCCAGTCCCATCGACCACCCAAGGGCTGAAGAGTGTGGGCGCATGGAGGGGGACTGGCAGGCAGCTCCACCTGCAGCTCCTGTGCTGGATCCACTGGGTGAAGCCAGCTGTGCTCCTGAGTCTGGTGGGGACTTGTAGAACCTTTATGTCTAGCTAAGGGATTGTAAATACACCAATTGGCACTCTGTATCTAGCTCAAGGTTTGTAAACACACCAATCAGCACCCTGTGTCTAGCTCAGGGTTTGTAAATGCACCAATCAACACTCTGTATCTAGTTACTAGGGTGGGGACTTGGAGAACCTTTGTGTGGACACTCTGTATCTAGCTAATCTAGTGGGGACGTGGGGAGCCTTTATGTCCAGCTCAGGGATTGTAAACGCACCAATTAGTGCCCTATCAAAACAGACCACTCAGGCTCTCTGTAAAATGGACCAATCAGCAGGATGTGGGTGGAGCCAGGTAAGAGAATAAAAGCAGACTGCCAGAGCCAGCAGTGGCAACCCACTGGGGTCACCTTCCGCACTGTGGAAGCTTTGTTCTTTTGCTCTTTGCAATAAATGTTGTTGCTGCTCACTGTTTGGGTCCACACTGCCTTTATGATCTGTAACACTCACCAAGAAGGTCTGCAGCCTCACTCCTGAAGCCAGCGAGACCATGAACCCACCGGGAGAAATGAACAACTCCAGACGTGCAGCCTTAAGAGCTGTAAAACTCACCATGAAGGCCTGCAGCTTCACTCCTGAGCCAGCGAGACCACGAACTCCACCAGAAGGAAGAAACTTCGAACACATCCAAACATCAGAAGGAACAAACTCCAGACACACCACCTTTAAGAACTGCAACGCTCACCAGAAGGTTCCACAGCTTCATTCTTGAAGTGAGTGAGACCAAGAACCCAGCAATTCTGGACACACTTATACACTTGGCAATGAGAGGTCTGTATGGAGCAAGTGAAGAAATCAGCAGAGTGAAGATAGAGGGAGAACAACATGATGGGGGAAAGGCAAAGTTAGTGCCATGTTGGTTTCAATTCTGCCACTCATGAGTGAGACCCATGACCTCCTCTCTCTAGGACTCTGTTGTTCTTATCTGTAGAGTGGAGGAATAGAAGGGCCTTTTAAAGTATTAACATTTCCTGACCTATCTGTAAAACACTTTCATTCAAACTGATGGGAATCTTGACTACTTTGCCAAGAGGACATAATAATCATTAAGCTGAATGCACCAAACAACATCGCCTGAAACTATCTAAGCAAAAACTGAGAAAGTTACACAGGACAGACAAACCTCCTGTAAGAGTAAGAACTCTTCAGCACATGCTTAGTGTGTCAAAGACAATGCTGTGTTCACACCATTCCTCTTCCTGGACATGCAGAAAGACTACATTTCCCAGCCTCACTTGCAGTTAGTTTGGAACCATGTGACTGCATTTCCACCAATAGGAATGTAAGAAATCACTTCTGGGCCAAGGTTATCAAAAGCAAGTGTGAGCTATGTTTCCTTTCTTACTATCCATAGGGCTACAAGTGAAAAACTCTGAGATGGCAGAATTAAAAGATGGAAACCTCCAGAATCTCTGAATCACTGTTGGACAAGGGCCCTCAAGGAGAACCCCTGCCCTGTACCAGACTATGCTATGGGTGTCAACCCACTGAGAGTTCAGGGTTTATTCATCTCAGCAGCAGTCTATTGTTACACTGACTAACATCCTAAGGTTTGAGAGATCTAGCATATTGTTAATTGAAGCTAGATTTAAGTTACACTGAGAACCTTATCTATTTAAAAATAAAAACTCTCCTAAAAAAAACCAAATAATCCACATTCCTTTCAACCACATGTGGCAAATTAACAAAAAAAAAAAAAAAAAAAAAAAAAAACCTGGCCACATATTAGGCCATAAAGAAGTCTCAACAAAATCCACTATACAATTGATATTGTCCAGATCACATTTTCCTGACCATAATGCAACAAAATTAGAAGTCAACAGCAAGAAGATAGCTAAACACAAGCATACATTTGGAAAATTAAAAATATCGTTTCATGAGTTAAATGAAAAATCACAATAGAAATTACTAAACATTTACAACTGAATGAAAACACAACTTTATATATATATGTATATATATATGTATATTTTTTTGTGAGTCTTCCAACTTTGTTCTTCTTTTACAAGGTTATTTGGGAAATTCTGGGTCTCCTGCAATTCCTCATACAGTTTTATGCTGTTTGTCAATTTCTGTGGCTGGGTCTATGAGAACTTATCGTAGTTCTCATAGACCGGGGTTTGCATGTGGCTGTCTAGAGTCCGGATCTGCTGCACCATGTCCGTCTCACTGTTCATCAGCTGGGCCAGAGGGCACTCTCTAGGAAGCTTGTCTAGGTAGACTTCCGGGTCGAAGTGCGCCCCGTTCAGATCAGTGGGGTCCAGGGGGTCGGTCCCCGCGGGGAGTCCCATCGCCTCCCCTTCCGAGAGGCCATTGTAAAACTTTAGCATCCTGTGCGCCTTCCACCGGCGCTCCGTGAGCCTCCCCATCCAGCCCTTCTGGGGAGTCCCCAGGTGCACACCCCGGGCTAGGCCCAGTGACAGCTGCCGCCGCCATAGCTCCAACTGCAGCCCACGGGCGTAAATTTTATATTTTTAAGTTGGATACATGGAGCTACTTGGCTTTTGCTTTCATCACACCGTTGAGGAAAGAGGTGGTTGCTTATGGTACCCCTGTTTTTACTGCAACGTGTAATGGATGAGAATCTCCCTGTTGCAGAGAGCAAAACACTGAACTAAATTGTGCTGTAACACAGCTCTGTGTTGGGGGATTGGGAGTGATCATGCAAACGCTTGCAAATTTGCACAGTGAGAGAGACAATTGTTTGGGCAGCTGCTCACTATATGAAAAGGCAATTGACCAAAAGTCTCTTACTGAGCTATCTCAATACTTTCATTTTATTTTAACTTTTGGCAGCAGGGTGCAATTAAAGGAGAGAAAGAAAACAAAGTGATAAGTGTAAGATAATGTACACACATGTGTAAAAGAAAATGACAAACAGGATCACTATTTGTCTCTTGGTTACCTCCTTGGGCTCTATGTCTCCTTCCTCAGAGAACCTCGTTTTCCTTTGTCCAGATTTGTTAGGGTGGATAATCCAGGCGCCTGCTCCCCCATGATGGAAGCCAAAGACGTCCCTGGAGCCGCCTCCCGCTGCATCCTTTCCTGCACTGCCCACATGGACACAACTCAGCCGATTAGACTTCCTCTCAGAACTTTAGTCTTGAGCAAAGGGATTAAAGGGTGAAGTGACTGAAGGTATGCCCTTCCAAACTGGTACGTGAGCTAATGGCTAAAGTTTGCCAAGCCCATCCAAGCACATTTTTTCGTCATTTTTATTTATTTATTTTTTTGAGACAGAGTCTTGCTCTGTTGCCCAGGCAGGAGTGCAGTGGCGTGATCTCGATTCACTGCAACCTCTGTCTCCCGGCTTCAAAGGAGTCTCCTGTCTCAGCCTCCCCAGTAGCTGGGATTACAGGTGTATGCCACCATGCCTGGCTAATTTTTTTGTTTTTTGGGGTTTTTTTCGTATTTTTAGTAGAAACAGGGTTTCACCATGTTGGCCAGGCTGGTCTCGAAATCCTGACCTTGTGATTCGCGTGCCTCAGCCTCCCAAAGGGCTGGGATTACAAACGTGAGCCACCGCACCCAGCTTCAAAAAGTTTTAAGCAGAGCTCAGTGGTCTTAACCACAGGCACATCGGAGGAGAATTTTTGAAAAACTTTCCAGCTTCCTCAATAGGAATGGAATCCAAACTCCGAATTGATGACTCCTTTGAGGAATTCGAGAGCTGTAAGGAAAGCCAGGAACAGGGACAAGGGAGAGATGCGTCCCGAATGATCCTGTGCCAATTCTTTCTGGAATCCTTGATGTGATCTCAGCTGACTTTTCTATACATGACACAGTGATTGTGGCACCCACTGGTCTAGCTGTGGTCTCCAAGGAACCTCCAAAGGGAAGGGCACAGTGAGCAGGGGCATCCGCCTGAGTGACGAGGATTTGAGAGGGCAGGATGGTTGCAGGGAGAGGACTTGCCAAATACCATGTGTCTGGACTTAGACTGCCTGGTTCAAATTGGACTTCACCCTTTTTGACTTCGTGATCTGGTACAAGCTACATGAAAATCCGTTGCGCTTTTTCTAGTCTGTAAAATCATCATGAAATGTGCACTAATAACGTGGAGACTATGCAGATGAAATGAAACAAGCTGCATAGAGCACAGAGCTCAGAGTCTGGCCTTTAGGAAGCCCTCAGTAAGGGTTCATGATGCCATGGTGTCTGTCATCATCCTCTTTATCCTCATCATCACCTTCAGAATCTCTTTGTTGTTCTTAGGGAATAGTTTAGAGGGACTGATTCCCTGCTATCATGGGTGAGATGTCTATGAAAAGGACAACCAGTGGGGGAGGAAAGCAAAATTTTGAATAAGATTTCTGAGACCCCCAGCACAACCAAGAACAGAAACTGCACAGTCTGCTGAGCAGAGAGTTGCATATTGGTTTCCTCACATCTGCCCACCACACTCTCCTGTTTGTCCTGAGGATGAGGAAACAAACAAGGCTCCCGACCATCCTTCAGCACTCACTTGAAGGTGTGGCCTCCCCCTCCACAGCTGTGGGTATTTCAAGTCGTGTGGGACAAGAGACTGAGAAAAGAAATAAGACACAGAGACAAAGTATGGAGAAACAACAGTGGGCCTAGGGGACCAGCGCTCAGCATACCAAGGACCTGCACTGGCACGGGCCTCTGAGTTCCCTCAGTTTTTATTGATTATTATTTTAGCAAAAAGGAATGTAGTAGGAGGGCAGGGTGATAATAAGGAGAAGGCCAGCAACGAACATGTGAGCAATAGAATCTATGTCATAATGAAGTTCAAGGGAAGGTACTATGACCGGACGTGTACCTAAGCCAGATTTATGTTTCTCTCCACCCAAACATCTCAGTGGAATAAAGAATGACAAGGCAGCATTGCTGCAAACATGTCTCGCCTCTCACCATAGGGCGGTTTTTCTCCCATCTCAGAATTGAACAAATGTACAATCGGGTTTTATACCGAGACATTCAGTTCCCAGGGGCAGGCAGGAGACAGCGGCCTCTCTCTCTCTCAACTGCAAGAGGCTTTCCTCTTTCACTAATCCACCTCAGCACAGACCCTTTACGGGGGTCGGTCTGGGGGACGGTCAGGTCTTTCTCATCCCATGAGGCCATATTTCAGACTATCACATGGGGTGAAACCTTGGACAATACCCTGCTTTCAAGGGCAGGGCTCCTTGCGGCTTTCCACAGTGTATTGTCCCCCTGGTTTATTGAGACTAGAGAATGGCGACGACTTTTACAAAGTATACTGCTTGGAAACATCTTGTTAACAAGGCACGTTCTGCACAGCCCCAGATCCCTTAAACCTTGATTTCATACAACACATGTTTTTGTGAACTTCAGGTTGGGTCAAAGTGGCTGGGGCAAAGCTACACATTAACAACATCTCAGCAAAGCAATTGTTGAAAGTACAGGTCTTTCTCAGAATGGAGTCTCTTATGTCTTTCCTTTCTACATAGACACAGTAAGAGTCTGATCTCTCTTTCTTTTCCCTACACTCACTGAACTGCCTCTCCCCTCTGCTGGGACATGACCACGGAGAACAGGTCCACTGTCCTCCCTGCGTGGTGCACCGTGGAGGCTCAGACTGCGTCCTCAGGGCTGGCAAGAAGACAGGGTGAGACATGAGCCTCCTGATACAGGTGACGGCTGTGGAGCCCACAGGACTGCAACCTCACACTGCAGGGCTGGAGGCACAGACTGAGTATTTACTATTCTGTGGCCTGGGGGGCTGAGGCACAGAGCTCCTCATTAGCCAAAGTCTCCCAAGTTCCCCAACCTCTAAGGATTTCCTCATAATAATGCAAGAAGAAGAAGAGAAAAGTGAGTGTCTATAGAAGCTTTGGGGCTCCTCCTCTAATCAGGAGAAAGCTGGTGTGTATTCTTCGCTTCTTTCTTTTCTTTTTAAACATCCGACTGCTTTAATTTTCATCTTTTATTATCGGAAAATATACCACGTATAAATATTAAAAATTATAAATATATATAAGTTCATATAGAATGGCCAGTATAAACATTTACAATTTCCACTGTTTTTCAGTTTACAGATTAATGACATTAAGTACGTTCATATTGTTTAGCAGCCATCACCGCCATCGTCTCCGGAACAGTTTTATCTTTCAAAATGGAAATTCCACCCATTCACCAAGCTCTCCATTCCTCTCTCTTGCCCACCCCAGGGGGCCACCTTTCTAGTTTGCAACTCTATGAGTTTAACTACTCTAGACACTTGATAGATAAGTGGAATCATACTGTGTTTAATTTTTTTGTTTTGGAGACAGAGTCTTTCTCTGTCACCCAGGCTGGAGTGCAGTGGCGTGATCTCGGATCACTGCAACGTCCACATCGTGGGTTCAAGCGATTCTTGTGTCTCAGTCTCCCAAGTAGCTGGGATTACAGGCGTGCGCCACCACGCCCAGCTAATTTTTGGATTTTTAATAGAGAAGAGCTTTCACCATATTGGCCAGGCTGCTCTTCAACTCCTGACCTGAAGGGATCCGCCTGGCTCAGCCTCCCTAAGTGCTGGTGTTACAGCTGCGAGCCACTGAGCCTGGGCCTGTTTAACCTTTTGGGATTTATTTATTTCACTGACGATAATGTCTTCAAGGTTCATCCATGTTGCGGCCTGCGTCAGAAGTGCCTGTCTGTTTTTGTTTTTTGTTTTTTGTTTGTTCGTTTGACTTTGTTTTGTTTTGTGTTTCCATGGAGTCTCACTCTGTCGCACAGGCTGGAGTACAGTGGCACAATCTGGGCTCACCTCCGCTTCCCGGGTTCCAGCGATTCTTGTGCCACATCCTCCCGAGTAGCTGGGACTATAGGCACACGCCACCATGCTCATCTCATTTTTTGCATTTTCAGTAGAGACAGGGTTTCACCAAGATGGCCAGGCTGGTCTTGAATTCCTGACCTCAGGTGATCCGCCCGTCTCGGTCTTCCAAGACGCTGCGATTACAGGCGTGAGCCACCGCACCGGCCAGAAGTGCCTACCTTTTGAAGGCTGAATAGTCTTCCATTGTGTGAAGGAACTGCAGTGTGCTTTTTCATTCATCTGTCCACGAACCCTTGGGTTGCTTCCACATTTTGGCTTTTGTGAATAATGCTGCTATGAATATGGGTGTACACAAATCTGTCTTCCACTCCTGGCTTGTAATTCTTTTTGGTAGGTACCCACAAATGCAACGGCGGCAACATCTGATCATTCTGTTTCTAATTTTTCCAGTAGACGTCATACTATTTTACCCGTTCCTTCACGGTTTTACATTCCCTCCGATCAGATTCAGTCATCCCTACTTCCCTCTAGTCTCACCAATGCCTGTTTGTTTATCATATCCATCCTAATGTGTGGTGTCACATTCTTGGTTTGATTTGCGCTTCCCTATAATGAGTGATTTTGAACATCATTTTAGATGCTTATTGGCCATTACGATATCTTCTTTAGGAACACGTCTACTCGAGTCTTCTGACCACTGTTGATGGGATGCTTTGGGTTTCTTGTTGTTTAGTTCTAGCTGTTCTTTATATATGATGGATATCAGCCTCTTTTCAGATATATGCTTTGCAAATATTTTTCCTAATCCATGGGTTATCTTTTCACTCAGTTCGCCGTGGTTTTTGCTGCACAAAAGTGTCTGTCATTTAGATGTAATCCAAGGAATGTAATTTTCTTTTGTTGCCTATGCTTTTGGTGTCATATCCCAGAGAACATTGCCCAATCTGATGTCATGAAAGCATGGCCAATGTTTTCCTTTAGGCGAATGATTCTTTTAGAGCTTGGGGTGAGGTCTTTGATCCAGTTTGTGTTAATTTTTGCACCTGGTGTGACATAGGGTCCACCTTCATTCTTCTGCATGTGGAAATCAAGTTTCTCCAACACCATTTCTTGAAAAAGCTGTTTTTCCACCAATGAGCTTTCTTACCACTCATGTTAAAAATCATTTAAACATACAGGTACCAAGTTATTTCTGGGCTCCAAAATAAACAAACAACAACAGACAACAGATAAGGTTACAGCATGGCCTGGCGCGGTCGCTCACGCCTGTAATCCCAGCACTTTGGGAAGCCGAGGTGGGCGGATCACGTGAGGTCAGGAGTTGAAGACCAGCCTGACCGACAGGGAGAAACCCCCATCTCTACTACAGGCGCATGCCTATAATCCCAGCTACTCGGGAGGTGGAGGCAGGAGAATCGCTTGAACCCAGGAGACAGAGGTTGCTGTGAGCCAAGATTGCACCATGACACTCCAGCCTGGGCAACAAGAGTGAAACTCCATCTCAAAACAAAAAACAAACAAACAAAAAAAACCAGCATGACTTCAAGAGCAGAAAGAGAAGAGCTTAAAAACCAGCATAATGAGAAAGGAAGTTTCTTACCAAAGCATCTGGAAATATTCAAGAACTAAAATTTTCACACTGTACTATCAAACACTAGAATTCACTTATTCCATCTTTCTGTATTTTGGGACCCAATTATCCACTTGTCTTCATTCCCCATCCCACCCCTTTTCTTCCTAGCGTCTGCTAACCACCTTTATACTTTCCACCTTCCTGAGATTCCTTTTCTGTGTAGTTGTGTGATGGAGTCTCTTTCTGTTGCCCAGATTGGAGTACACAGGCACAATCCGGGCTCACTGCAAGCTCCGCCTCCCTAGTTCAAGTGCTTCTTGGGCCTCAGCCCTCCGAGTAGCTGAGACTAGAGGCATGCGTCACCACGCCCGGCTAATTGTTTGTTTTTTCCGTAGAGACGGCGTTTCACCATGTTGGCCAAGCGGGTCTCGAACTCCTGGACTCAAGTGATCCGTGCGACTCAGCCTCCCAGAGTGCTGGGATTACAGGTCTGAGCCACCAATCCTGGCCAAGGTTTCCTTTTTTCTTCCTACATAGAAGTGAGGATATGAAATATTTGACATTCTGTGCCTGGCTTCTTTCATTTAATATACAGACCTGCAATCTCATCCATTTTGTCTGCAGTGGAGAGGACTTTCTTCCTCTTTAGGCTGAATAATACTTCACTGGGTGTGTATACCACAGTTTCTTCATTGAAACAAATTTCTAAAGAGCAAATATTTTTAAAGTCTCGGAATGTGAAACTTCAGGGATACTGTGCCCATTTTATTCTTTTCTATTTCCCATCTTGTGTATATGCAAGTGTATAACAAAGCAGCAATTGATGTGTGTATAAATCTATAACTTCAACAAATGTAAAATGTAAATGCTAAGTGGTGGCTGGGCGCGGTCGCTCATGCCTGTAATCCCAGTACTTTGGGAGGCAGAAGCGGGCGGATCACCTGAGGTCGGGAGTTCAAGACCAGCCTGACCAAAATGGAGAAACGCTGTCTCTACTAACAATACAAAAAAAAAAAAAAAAAAAAGATAGCCAGGCATGGTAGTGCATGCCTGTAATCCCAGCTACTTGGAAGGCTGAGACAGGAGAATTGCTTGAATACGGGAGGCAGAGGTTGCAGTGAGCCGAGACTGTGCCATTGAACTCCAGCCTGGGCAACAAGAGTGAAACTCTGACTCAAAAAAAAAAAAAAAAAAAAAAAAAAAAAAAAAAAAAAAAAAAAAAAAAAAGACAAGAAGGAAATAGAAAATGCGAAATGGTAAGAAAAAACAGCATAATAAACATTTGTGTGGTGTTGATGGACAATGCATTTGAAGATAATATTTGAAGAAATCATACTACAATTAATTTCTGTTCTTATTCATTGGAGCTTCATGCCTCTAAAATCTTCGTCATTGGAACTACCTCTGGTGCTTTAAAAGAAAAAAAAAAAAATCCACCTACTCACACAGGTGCAAGGAAATCAGAATCTCAAGTATTGAGGCCCAGGCCTCACCATGCGTAAGCTCCCCAGGTGATTTGACTCAAAGCCAAGATTGAGGAACGGCGACATGGATCTCTCCACAGAACCTGCCTAAATAGATTCTCTAGAAGCAGTTTATAAAGAAATTCCACATGAACTGTGGAAGAGGATATGAATTTGATGTACAGTATGTCCTCACTTAACATCTTTGAAAGTCTCTTGGAAACTTCACCTTGAAGCAAAATTATGTATAGTGAAACCACTTATTTTTCATCAACAGTATAACTACACAACTTTGAACAACGAGTTGTGTTGGAGGACCTTCTGTACATTGTTTCCATAAAGTCAGTTTTCAGGGAATTCCGAAACGAAGTGAGGACTTCGTGTATATAAAGTGATGGTTGTGATTCCACCTGGATGACAAGGTTATTGCTCAGAGACTAAAAGAGGCCGCCTAGGTATGGAGGATTCTGTCATGAGGTTTCTGATAAACCAAGGATCCCAGAATCCTCACCCATTCCAGTTAAAGGCATAAAGAAGAAAGCAATATTCACAAAGGAAATGCGGAAAGGAATAAAAGCCATCAAGCCACAAAAATAATGTGACTAAGGGGCAGGATTTGCAGATGTAGAGATTTAATGTGGTTACCCTTTCTCACTCACACAAGAAAAAGGATGGAACAGATCATGAGATTCGACTGTTTTGCTGTGCAGCCTCCGCAGGGCACTTTGTATGTCCCTGTTTCTCAGGCTGTAGATGAAAAGGTTCAGCATGAGGGTGACCACAGCGTACATCACTGATGCCACCACACCATTCCTGGGGGGTGGTGACACAGCTGAAGCCAGGTACATGCCAATGCCTGCTCCATAAAATCAGCAAACAGCCGCTAGGTGAGAGCCATAGGTGGAGAAGGCTTTATACTTCCCATCTGACGATGACATCCTTAGAATGGAGGGGAAAATTTTATAGTAAGACAAAAGGATCCCTGAAATGGGAAGAAAACCAGACATAGTACTATCAAAATATATGAATATGCTATTGATGACGCTGTCAGAACAAGCAAGTTTGAGAAGATGAGAGGGGTCACAGACAGAATTAGAGATTTCCACATTCTTGATGCTGGTGAATTGTAACACAATCCAACTGTGCAGCTGGGAATCCAACAGGCTAAGGAAAAAGGACACCAAAACGAAGAAGACACAGAGGTGAGGATTCACGATGACTGGGTAGTGCAGAGGGCAACAGATGGCTAGAAAGCAGTCATAGGCCATCAAAGTCAGGAGCATGCCTTCTATACATGCAAAAAGGAGCAAGAAAGAAATCTGTGTCAGGCAGACTGCATGAGAGATGACTCTGCTATGCGCCGGCATGTCCACAATCATCTTGGGAACCGTGGCCGAGGTGAAACCGATGTCAGCCCAGCACATGTTGGAGAGGAAGAAGTACTTGGGGGTGTGGAGGGGGGAGTCAGAGCTGACAGCCAGGATGCTGAGCAGGTTCCTCAGCACCGTGACCAGATACATGGACAGGGACAGGGACAGCAAAGCGAGGACCGGCTGCAGTTCTGGATCCTCTGAGAGTCCCAGGAGGAGGAATTCTCAGACACCTGTGAGATTCTGTGGCCCTGTGTGTCTTGGACACCTTGAGAAGGAAAGAGGATTGGAAAAATAAAAGATAAAAACCAGCCCTTAATGCTGGATGCAAGCAATTCACAAGGAACATCTTCACACTTGCGGACCATACACCGCCAGCAATGTTTCTCCGTTGTGACAATTCCAAAAATCTCAGAATTATTACGTGATTTACTTTTTTGCTATATGAGGCTTTCAGTACATACTACTTTAGAGAAAAACCACGGAAGAATATTAGAAGACCAAAACGTCATATATAACAAATCCGTGATCTCCGTAAAATATGGCCCTACTCTTTTCAGAAAAAATACAATGCAATGAAAATGTCCTTCTCTCTTTCAGAAAAAGATCTCAGTCTAATTGAAAGAAATTAAGAAGCCGTGAAATACACTCTACTTTATTCTGACACCGTACTACAACTTCCATTGATGTAGAATATGTAAAAGGACGACACAAGAGCAAGGACCCCATTAGCTGAAAACGAAATCGAAACTTATAGTTCTCAATCGTAAGACCTTTTCACATGCCTGTCACTTTTCATATTTATTATCATCCTTCAGCTTTCTGACATAGTTTCTTCATAAAAGTACATGCACACTCAAAAATGGGAGCTGTGTTTCCAAATGAATTGAATCTATAACTCTTGGCCCAGCACCATGGCTCACACCTGTAATCCCAGCACTTTGGGCAGCCGAGGCTGATGGATCATCTGAGGTCAGGAGTTCCAGACCAGCCTGGCCAACGTGGTGAAACCCCATCTCCAGTGAAAATAAAAAAAAATTAGCCGGGTGTGGTGGCGGGTAACCCTAGCTACTCGGGAGGCTGAAGCTGGAGAATCCCTTAGAACATGGAAGGCAGAGATTGGATACCCTGTGATAGGATTTTTGATATCCTAGGGAGATATTGCTCCTGACAGTAGAGTGGGCGTACACCCTGTGATATTATTTGTAATATCCTAGAAAGATATTGCTCCTAATATCACGGTGGCTCTACACCCTGTGATCTTAATTGTAATATCCTACAGAGATCTTACTCCTAATAATACAGTGGGTGTACACCCTGTGATATTATTCATAATATATCACAGAGATACGACTCCTGATATCACAGTGAGTGTACACCATGTTTGTACACCCTGTGATCTTATTTGTAAAAACTTAGAAAAATATTACAGCTAATATCAAGGTGGGTGTACACCTTGCGATGTTATTTATTATCTACTAGGTAAATATTACTCCTAATATCACATTGAGTGTACACCATGTGTGTACAGACTGTGAAATTATTCGTAATACCCTAGGAAGATATTTCTCCTCATATCACAGTGTGTGTATACCATGAGAGATTTTTTTTTTCTAATATCCAGCGGGGGAGAGGTTGATATTGCTTCCAATATCACAGAAGGAGTACACCCCCCTGTGATATTTTTCCTAATATCCAGGAAAGGAGAGGATGACATTATTCGCAATATCACTGGGGGTGTACCACCTCCCGCCGGGATATTGTTCTTAATATCCGGAGGTGGAGAGAATGATGTTACTCCCAATAACACAGGGGGTGTACACCACCCCTGTTTGTAAACACCCCCTATGATATTGTTCCAAATGGCCTGTGAAATAGTAAACGTGACTCCCATTATCGCGGGGGGTGTTCAGCTCTGATGATATTGTTTTCTAACATCCAGGGAAAGAGAGTATGCGATTACTCCCAATATCGCACGGGTTGTACACCCTTTTGTGTTTTGTGCCCAATATCCAGGAAAATAGAGGATGATATTACTCCCAATATCGAAGTAATTGTACAGCACCCCTGTGATATTCTTCCTAATATCCAGAAAGGAAAAGAATGATATTACTCCCAACAGTGTAGGAAACGTATACCCGCGCTGTGATATCTTTCCCAGTATCCAGATGCGGAGAGGATTATATTACTTCCAATGTGGCAGGGTGTGTACACTCCCTCTGTGATGTCATTGCTAACATCCAGGTTTGGGGAGGACGACATTACTCCCAATATCGCAGGGAGAGTACATCCCCCCGTGACCTTGTTAGTCATTTCCTGGGTGGAGAGGATGATCTTACTCCCAATATCGCAGGGGGTGTACACTCCCCTGTGAAAATCTTCCTATATTCAGAGGGAGAGAGGATGATGTTACTCCCAGTACCTCAGGGGGTTTCTACAGCCCTGTGATACTCTTCGTAATATCCACAGGGAGAGAGGATGATATTACTCCCAATATCGCAGGGGGTGTATACCCCTCCTGTAATATTGTTCTGAATACCCTGGGAGGGAGAGGATAAGGTTACGTTGAATATCACAGGGAATGTACACCCTCCCCCTCTGATACCCTTCCTAGTGTCCAGGGGAAGAGAGGAAAATTTCACTCCCAATATCACAGAGGTAGTACACCCCACCTGTGATGTTGTTCCCAATATGCAAGGGGGGAGAGGATGATACTACTCTCAATATCGCAGGGCTGTTCACATCCCCAGTGACATTTTTTCCTAATATCTAGGGCAGAGACAATTCTATGACAACAAAGGTCGCAGGGTCTGTACATCCCTTCCTGATATTGTTCCTAATATCCAGGGGGGAAGAGGATGATATCAAATATGAAAGGGGGTGTACATCCCCCACCCCTATGATATTGTTCTTAATAATCGTGAGGGGAGACGATGATATTTCTCCAAATATCGCAGGGGTTGTTCACAACCCCCAGTGATATTGTTTCTGATATCCGGGGGGGTAGAAAATCATATTACTTCCAATATTGCGAGCGATGTATACCCCACCTGAAATATGGCACCGAATATCCAAAGAGGGAGAGGATGGTATTCATACCAATATCGAAGTGTGTGTCCACGCCCCTTATGATATGGTTTTTAGTATCCAGTGGGCGGGAGGATGATATTAGTCCCAACATCCCAGAGGGTGTATACTACTCCTGTGATATTGTTCCTAACCTCCAGAGGGGAGAGGATGATATCACTCCCAATATCTCAGAAGTTGTATATTCCCCGTGATATTGTTCATCATATCCAGGGAGGCGCAGGATGACATTCCATTGAATTTCACGACAGGCCTACACGCACAGTGTGATACTGTTCCTACTATCCAAGAAGGAAGAGGATGATATTACTCCCAATAAAGCAGTGGGTGTACATCACCCCTGTGTTGTTGTCTGTAATATCCGGGGCCGGGGGAGGAGGGGAGAGGATAACATTCCCTCAAATTTAGCAGGTGGTTTGACGCGCCTTGTGGTGTTGTTTTAAATATCCAGCGGGGAAGACAATAGTACTATTTTTGATAGTCCGATTCATCTGCTCCACCTTTCCGTAACTCTGAGGCCGGGAGGCAGCATGCAGGTTCCGTGTGATCCCCAATACCTTTGCCATCTTCTGTATCAAGGCAGCCAAAAACGCAGGCCTGTTGTCTGAACCGATACGTAAGCGCGGTCGAAATCTAGGCATCACATCTCGAAGAAGCACAGGGGTTACTTCACGAGCTTTCTCAGTTCGTGTTGGATAGGCCTCCACCCACCCAGAGTAGGTACGCCCAAGAACTGGTACATACTTGTTACCTCCACACTTTGGCATCTCTGTGAAGTCTACCTAGAGACCTTCAAAGGGGGCTGCTCCATAAGCTCGTATGCCAGGCGGAAGGGCTAGACCTTGCCTCGCATCATGCTGTCGGCAGGTAACACACCGCTGCCTCACCGTTTTGGCAAGGGCTGACAAAGGCGAGATGTAGAAATACCGGCCTAACAACTTTTCCAGTGACTCCTGACCTCGATGGGTGGTTTCTTGCACAGCCAGTACAACTGCATCTCCTAGCAGCTGTGGCACAGCTACTCTCCCATCTGGTAACCGAATCCATCCTTCCTCCATCACTTGTCCTTCCCTCTACCTGGAGAAAGTCCTTTTCTTCTTTAGAAGAAGGAGATCCAAGATCAGGTGCTTGAGGGAGCACTGATGCCCAGAAGGGGGCAGATGCTGCTTTTCGAGCCTCTGAGTCAGCGCGGGAATTCCCCAATCCCAGCAAGAGGGAAGCTTGCTGGTGTCCTCTGCAATGCCTAACTGCCACCTTGTGGGGTTTCCATACTGCTTCTAATGATTACAGGATTTCTTCTTGATATTTTCTGTCTTTTCCCCCAGAGTTCAATAGGCCCTTTTCTTTCTATCACGCTCAATGCACTTGAAGGGTTAAAAAGACATACCGAGAATCAGTGTAAATGTTGACAGTCTCACCCTCACTGAGTTCTAAAGCCCCAGTGAAAGCAACGAGTTCAGCTTTCTGGGCTGAAGTGGCCTGGGGCAACGATCTGGCTTCAACAACTGTGTCCAGGGTTATCACTGCATACCCTGCACCTCTCTCTCCTTGGGGGTTGAAGAAGCTGCTCCCATCTACGTATAGTTCCCAGTCTACTGATGCCCAAGGCTGGTCCCGGAGATCAGGTCTGCTAGAGTCAATTGAGTCCAACACTTCTACACAATCAGGCTCGACAGGGCTCTCTGATACCGGCAGCAAGGTGGCGGGGTGTAGGGTGCTGCAAACTTCAATGGTTATACGGGGATTTTCACAGAGCAAAGTTTGGTACTTGGTCAGTCTGGCATTCGTTAGCCAATGATGTTCTTTAGTATTCATTAAAAGTCACCACAGCACGGGAGGCCTTTATGTTCAGGTTTCGCCCAAGAGTCAGCTTATTTGCTTCTTGTACTAGCAGGGCAGTTGCTGCCAAGGCCCTCCAACAGGGAGGCCATCCTTTAGAGACCCCGTCTAGTTGTTGAGAGAGGTAGGCCACCGGCCTCGGCCAGAGCCCCACAGTTTGGGTTCAAAGTCCAGCTGCCATCTTTTCTCTCTCTGATGTATACAATGGAAAAGGCTTTGTCAGATCGGGTAGCCTCAGGGCTGGGGCTGCCAGAAGTTTTTCCTTTAACTCATGAAAGACTTGCTGTTGTTGGGATCCACATTCCAAAGTTTCCCGGTCCCCGCCCCCTTCGTGACTTCATACAAAAACTTGGCTAATACTGCAAAGTTTGGTATCCACTGTCTACAAAGCCCCACAGCTCCTAAGAATTCTCTCACCTGCCTTCTGCTCTTAGGCTCCGCTAGATGGCAAATGACCTGCTTTCTTTCTGATCCTGGGCTGCGTTCCGACCCCTGTCGGATAGTAAATCCCAAGTAACGTACCTGCTGTCGGCAGATCTGAGCTTCCTTCTTGGACACCTTCTACCCACAGTCCTCCAGGTGCTGGTGTAGGGCATCTGTTCCCTTGGCACACCCGACTGCGGTGGGGTGTCCCAGCAGAAGGTCATCAACCTACTGGAGCAACACGCAGCCTAGGTCTCTGCTGGGAAACTTCTGGAGGTCTCGAGCCCATGCCTCCCCAAAGATGGTGGGGGAGTTCTTGAACCCTTGGGGAAGTCCGGTCCAAGTGTACTGAGTAGTGACACGTGACTCCGGATCTTCCCACTGAAAGGCAAACAGCTGCTGCCTCTCAAGGGCTAATCTGATAGGAAAGAAAGCGTCTTTCAGGTCCAAGCAGGTGAACCAGCTGTCCTCAGCTGGCGGCAACCACAACAATGTGGACGAGTTAGGTACTGTTGGATGTAAAGTCAGTGTGGCTTGATGAAGCAAGCGCAAATCCTGTACCGGCCGGTAGTCCTTGGTCCGTGGCTTGGGAACAGGCAGGAGGGGAGTGTTCCATGGACACTGACAAGGAACAATCATTCCAAAAGTTCTTAGGTGCTTGAGACGGACCTGGATACCTTGAAGGGATTCTCTGGGTACGGGCTCCTGTTTTTGCCTCACCGGCTGGACCCCAGTCTTAACTGGCCAATCCCAGAGGGTTCTCTTCTGCCCGTACTCTTGGCCACTGCTTAGCCAGAGCTGGTCTTCTCTCTTGGTCTGGCTCAGTTCAGAAAAGTCTCCATTCCTCCTCTCGGGGGACCATAAGCGTCATAATGACTCCCATTCTGGGTAACTTTAGCAGTGAAGAGCTGTGCTCTGTGAAAGAGGCAGTGTCTCTCAGCTTGCTGAGCAAGTCCCTTCCCGAAAAGGTCAAGAGACAGTCAGGCATGTACCAAAACTGATGAATGACTTTATGTCCTCCTACAGTACAAGTCCGAGGCAAGCAGAAAGCTTGCTTTGCTGAAACCCCCGTGGCTCCGATGACCTCAATAGTCTTTTTGGATTAGGGGGCGACCGGGGGGGTTACTAGCGAATGTTCAGCACCGCTATCTACAAGAAAGTCAATGTCTCCACCCCCGACTGTCATTCTGACCAGAAGTCAGAATGGGGACGCTTGAGCCCGGTCTCCCTCAGTCCAAGAACCCTTCTTCCAGGTTGAGCACGGCCCCTTCCTCCTTGTCTGGGGCCTCCTGCTCTGAGTCACCTTGTTTTCTTTTGAGCTCAGGGCATTTGTTCTTCCACTGTCCTATTTCTTTACAATCAGCACACTTGTTACGCTGCAAACTCTGACAGCCAAGCTGAGTTTCTTTCCCAGGGCCCCCCTTCCCTTGCCTCTTTGGGGGGGCCCCTCTGATTGCTGAAGCTGACAAACAGGTCGGCGTGTCGCCGGGCCTGACTTCCATTCTCTCTGCGGTTTTCCTTACGGCTTACTGCATCCCTGTTTACAAACACCTGGCTAGCTATTTCTAGTAATTGGGATGGATTCATGCCTGCAAGCCCAGTCTGTTTCTGCAGTTTTCTTCTCATGTCTTCTGAGCTTTGATGGACTAAAGCCATGTGAATCATGCGCTGATTTTCAGGGCTATCGGAATCAAAGGGAGTATACATATGATAGGCCTCACACATTCTCTCGTAGAATTGTGCTGGACATTCTTCTTTTCCCTGAATGACTTCAGAGAGCTTGTTAACGTTTGTGGCCTTCTGAGCTCCCCTCATTAGTCCTTCGAACAGAGCTTCCCTGTCTCTGTTTAGCCTTTGCATATCCTCTCTTTCATGTGGGTCCAACGGGGGGTCGGTTCCGGGCAACTGGGTCCTTCCATACTCTTGGGGCTTTGATAATCAGCTGCTGCATGTTCCTCTAGCCACTTAGTTGCTGCTGGGAGGACTCTCCACCTTTCTTCGCTGTTAAAGAGGAAAATGAGCAACTGGTGCCAATCAGCCCAGGTGTGGTTGTGGGTCTGGATAACAGTTTGGAGCAAATCAATTAGGGCTTGTGGCTTCTCGGTATAGGGCGGTGAACTGTTTTTCCAGTTGAGAAGGTCGACGCAGGTGAAGGGCTGGTACCCAAAAACACGGCTTTCCACCACATGAGCATTTTCATTTATCCCAGTCTACCGCTGCTCCCTCAGGGGCATTTGTGTCCCCGTTTTGGGTCGTAAACGAGCTGCCGAGGAAGGCGTGGAATGGCGCAATGCTACTTACCGCAATTAATAATCTCAATTATTAATTGACACTAATAATTATCAATATTAATAACCAATAATATAATTTTTAAAATCAATACCGATACTAATGATAATTAATGTTAAATAGTTATACTAACGATAACAATACATGATTAATATTAATGATTAATGATGCCTGATATCAATAACTGATATTGATCTTATTCATTAGAAAAACAGTAATATTAGCTCCTAATAATTAACATTAATATTAATAATCTGAAAACTTTTTATTAGCAATTATTTCTTAATATTAATATTAATATCGGCCATTCATATTCATGTTCATAAAAAATAAGGGATAATTCACACTAATATTACTCCCTAATACCTCAGTGGGTGTACACCCACCTGTGATATTTCTCCTAATGTTCAGGGAGGGAGAGAGCATGATATTACGTTCAATATCGCAGTAGGTGTACACCCAGCCTGTGATATTGATCCGAATATAATCTCCAGGGGGTGGAGTATGACATTACTCCCAATATAGCACTGGGTGTGCATACACCCGGTGATTTTGTTCCTAATATTAACGGAAGAAGAGAATGCTGTTACTCCCAACATCGTAGGAAGGGTACACCCCCGTGTGAGATGGTCCTTAATAACATTCCAAGGCGGAGGGGGTGATATGACTACATATATGGCAGAAAGTGGACACCCCCAAGGATATTGTTCCCACAATCCTGGAGGGAAGAGGATGATATTACTTTCAGTATCACAGAAGGTGAACATGCCCACACTGATATTGTTTCTAATTGCAACGTGGGAGAGGAGGATATGACACGCGATATCCCACTGAGTAGAAACACCGCTGTGATACTGCTGTTCATATTCAGGGAGGAAGAGGATGATATGACTCCCAATACAGACGGCTGTACAACCTCTGTACACCGGGGTGTACACTGGTGGGTGAAACAGTTCATAATCTCCAGAGCGGGAGACGATATTACTCACAATATGATAAACAGGATGTGAGTCCACCGCGGATCCTAAAAACCAGGGTGTCCAGAGGGGCTGGCTCTTACTCTCCGCATCGCGGGGCGTGCCTCACACCCCTGCGATGGGAGTCCTAAGAGCCAGGGGGTAAGAGGGGCGGGCTCTTAATCCCCTCATCGATGGGCGTGCCTCACACCACAGAGATGGGGGTTTTAAGAGCCAGGCGGAAAAGAGGGGCTGGCTCTTACTACAGGCATTGCGGGGCGTGCCTCATCCCCCTGCGATGGGGATCCTAAGAGCCAGGGGGGCAAGAGTGTCAGACTATTGCACCTCGCATCGCGGGGAGTGCCTCACCCCCCTGTGATGGGATTTCTAAGAGCCAGGGAGGCAAGCGGGGCTGCAGGAGACAGTGGCTGTCCTCCATCTCAACTGCAAGAGGCTTTCCTCTTTGACGAATCCACCTCAGCACAGAACCTTCACGGGTGTCAGGCTGGGGGCGAGTCAGGTTTTTCCCATTCTACGAGGCCATATTTCAGAATGTCAAAAGGGGATGAACTTTGGAAAATAACCTGCTTTCGGTGGCAGAGGTCCCTGTGGCTTTCCACGGTGCATTGTGCCCCTGGTTTATTGAGACTAGAGAATGGCAATGACTTTTACCAAGTATACTGCTCGTAAACATTTGGTTAACAAGGCACGCCCTGCACAGCCCTAGATCCCTTAAGCCTCGATTTTATACAACACAGGTTTTGATGAGCTCCAAGTTGGGTCAAAGGGGCCGCGGCAAAGCTACAAATGATCAACATCTCAGCAAAGCAATTGTTTAAAGTACAGGTCTTTTTCAAAATGGAGTCTCTTATGTCTTCCCCTTCTACATAGACACAGTGACAGTCTGATCTCCCTTTCTTTACCCTACATCCAAGGGCTTGAACATTTCTTGACTTGTTGGCAATCCAAATCGTTATGTCTCCGAAACAGAGTTGACTGAGGGGACCGCAGGGCTGGGCAGGACCTTTGACTTCGTATACAACCACAGGAGCAAGAAAACCTCAGCCCCACTCTACCAACACGCACCTAGTAAAATTCCGCCAACCGAATCTCACCCACGCTAACACGTGGGGAGCGTTGCTTGCACCACAAGTCCCCATTTGGCTCAACCGCCGATGCCAAGTGTGTGGTTCCAGTTGCGACGGCCCCCCGTGAAGTGGCTTCCGGATGTGCGAATGAACCAGGCAGAGTTTCACTGGCCAGATAGACCCCAGCAAAGCTGAAGTCAACTCCCACATTTGGGATGTACTTCAGAGGTAAAACATTCATCCCGTCTTCTTTCCGGATGTCTGACACCGTGGTTCTCCCCCTGATCCTAAGAGTAGCTGAGGTAGAGACTCACTGAAAGATCTAGGCAGGGATATCCCATCATGCACAGGCTCTCTCCATTCTCTGACCTGGGAACAACTCTGAGCAGGATTCCACATCTAGGGGGCCTCGGAACTGAGCGGGATTTTCTGAGACACACCAAATGGCTGCTCCCTTTCCACCGCTGTTGAGGGTCGTTATCTTGATTATCCAGATCACCTAGAAAGTATCCGTATCCAGAATCAATAAGATCGACTCTCTGCTCCTCTGACAGCAGAAGGAGCAGGACCATAAGGAACCAAAGAGCGTGGAAGGAAACGATGTGACAGGAAAGCTCAGAGAACGGCCACAGGGGGTCGTCAGCAGGCCTTCCAACCTGAATCATGAATAATTAATGAAGCGCAAATCAAAGGGGACTCGAGTTTCAGCAGGAGCAATTCATCCAACGGGAGATCGCCGGAGGGCCAACACGATTGAGAGACTGGGAGCCGGGTGCAGTGTCAAAGGGGACGCGACTGGTTCCAAAGCTCAAGAACACCATGGGGTCACTTGGGCTACGTGAGAAAATGCCCCAGTGTGCTGGTTCATCATTCCGACTCCTGCCTGTCTCTTCCCGTCCAAGGAACATGGACCCTAAGTCGTGCAGCTGCAGATGACCATGGGCAGAATTAGGGGCCGTGGCACAAAAGTTCACCGACGCGGGAGTTCCACAGAAGGTGCGGTGGATCTTCGCAAATCCAGAGACATGGCAATGGGACCCAGGGAATTAGAGCCTCACAGGCGTCCGGGAGACTTTTCAGGCATAATGCCTGGAGTCGCAAGACGAGCTGAAAAAGGAGCCAGGCACTGAAGGACAAAGCGTTGTTGACTTTCCTCATCTGTGTTTCCCAGTGCGGTCCAATTCACGGTGGTTTCCAAGCGCCTCCTGGAGGAGAAAACACATGAGGGTGCGGTCAGGGTTCTCTGCTGACAGACTTACCTTGGGGAAGAAAGAGAAGCTCTGAAGATGGATCATGGCCGTGACTGCACGTCAAGGAGAATCTCCTTGATGACACTGAGGCCCCCGTCGAGATAGACTAAATGTGGTCCAATTAAAAGGTGTCTATTTTACCACATTTTTTAAAACAAAACAAAACAAAACAAAAAGATGGAAAAGAAGACAGGGGTACAGGCACCAGTGTTACATGTCTGACGGGGAGCATCTATTCTTCAAAGCTTGCAGCTGTACACGTAGGTTTTAGAATGTCTGTCAGCAGTGGACATGATCTTAGAGTGGGCTGTGCAGATAGACCTTTCCAGGTCACGTAATTGGATTAAGTTAATTGCAATTAAGGTACAGGTAACTGATTAGGTTAGGGTAGGTTCCACGTCAGGTGACCAGTGGCAGTATAAAAGGCAGCCTGGAAAGCAGAGGTCCCTCTCCGCCCCTTCCTCCGTCGTCCTGGATGCTGCATCGCTTCCAGCGGGGCTGCTCCAGCACCTGCCCATCTCAGCGCCAGCCGGGGAAAGAAAGTAGACGTGTAATTTCAGGTTAGTTTCACTGAACAATTGTTTCTTGCACGCAATCTCTGAGGGGTGTGGGGTGGGGGGAAGAGACAAAGGAGGCCGAAAGAAACCGATCACACTGGGGCTTGCTGGTGGGGTAGGATGTGTTCTCGTTACTAGTAATTCTTGCAACAGAAAACGAGAAAACATATCCGTGTCCACGTGTGGGATAAGACCAAGATGGGAATGCGAAAAGAAATGTACTGCAGCATGCTGAATTGGTGGGTAAATGGAAAAAGGACTTTGGAAAAAAGGGTGGTTTGCCCTTCAGCCGTGTAAGACGTCGATACGATATGGCACTTGTTCCCCGGTTGTTCAGATGAATTCGTGTGGTATGCGTAAAATACCAGAAAAATAAATAAATAAAGAGGGGCTGGAGCTAAAGCCAAAAGATAGAACAGGAAAGACCATCAGCTGCTAGTGTGGTAGAGAGGAAGGTAACTTCTCTCTATGAATTTGTGTTTGGAAGTTGCCTAATGAAATGGCCAGAGTAGCGATTCAAGTTGTCATAGGAAGCATCCCTTATCCCTGACTTCAAACAGACCTGCCAAAGGGTGGCGCAAGCCATGCCCTGTGTCTTCGATCATTCTGTCCGTCAAGGGAGATAGAATCACCGTGACTTCTACCGGAGTGAATCGTGAGAGACCTAAGTCCAGTCTCCACAATCAGTTGTTTGTTTGGGGTTGAAAGCTCAACTCCCCATACCTAGGCCACGGGCCCTGTGGCAGGTGCGGTTTACTCTTGGACTAGGTAGTCATGGCAGAGGAACACACAGTATCCGACGATGCACACAGCACATTGTGTTCTACAGATTTGACCGACTGGTGGTGAGGTCTCCTCATGACCACACCGGCAGGGAGTTAGCAGGTGGCTTCCTGTGGGTGTGTGAATATCCAATGTGCTTAACCTTCGACATGTGTGTGTTTGTGTGTGTTTCAGGTGACCCAACAGTCAACCCCTGAAAAAGGCGGTCATAAAACCCCCAGGCGACGAAGATGATGGCACGTCGGGACCCCAAATCTTGGGCCAAGAGACTGGTGAGAGCCCAGACCCTCCAGAAGCAGCGGAGGGCCCCAGTTGGGCCAAGGGCTCCACCACCCGATGAAGAAGATCCCAGGGTAAGTCTAGCCCTGGATCTCTTGGGTATCGGGGTGGGGGTGGGGACGGGGGGGAGGGGGTGTCACATGGTCCTCAGAGACTGGGTTGGATTTCAAAGAGCTCTGTCACCACCACCCAGGTTGCTTTTCCCATCCAAGGTGGGCGTGGCTTGGGACCTTCTCCCCGGCCCGATAGGTCCCTTGAGAGACTCTTGGGGGCAACCTCCCTTTCTACTTAGAGTCCTGCGTAGCCACGTTTGGCTGTGTTGTTGACATCGGGTTCACCATCGTGCCCCTTGGAACCTTGAGTCCTTCCTTTCAGAGTTCCTCCGTCACGTGGGCTTTGGGAGGGAACATCGTATCCGAACTCTCCCAGCACTTAACGGCCCCCATGCCGGTGTCCCCTCTTTGGAATCCTTATTCAGCTCTGAATTCACAATCCGTCCCAATGTGGACGTGGGATCGCTGCCTGTGGCTTCAGCTCACTCACCGACATCACTTCCTTTCCACCCACAGCTCAAGTGCAAAAACTGCGGGGCCTTTGGCCACACGGCCAGAAGTACCAGGTGCCCCATGAAGTGCTGGAAGGCAGCCCTGGTTCCAGCGACCTTGGGGGAAAAGGAAGGGAAGGAAAACCTGAAACCATGGAAGCCCCAGGTTGAAGCCAACCCGGGGCCCTTGAACAAGGATAAGGGAGAGAAGGAAGAGAGACCAAGGTGAGCAGTGGGAGGGGTTTTCACCACTCTTAGGGTACTGCCTCCTAAGGACATGTTGTCTCTGCACCTGCACACCATGTGCGTTTCCATCTCCGGGCCAGGGAAGGAACGCTGCAGAGAAATAGGCCGGAGCTCCGTGTCCTCCGGGGTTCCACACCCAGGAGCTCCTTTGGCTCTGGGAGATTCAGGGACGGGGAGAGGCGGGGGCGCTTCGTGCAGGTTCCCCACGACAGGGGGAAAAGCGATGGAATCCAAATCACAGTCCTTAGTTGGGAAGCCTAGAGGGCCACCTGGAGGTTGGGAATGTTGGCACGCGAGGGAAGGTGCAGAGGCGGAAAGGGCACCAGATGTCCATTTCTGTATCACAAAACACGGAATGGGGCTGGGCCTCACACAGGGTTCTCCCTGTCTCCTGGGGAAAACCAGAGGGCACGGCCTGACCTTTTTCTGTTCTGCAGGCAACAAGACCCGCAGAGGAAGGCTCTCCTCCACATATTTTCCGGGAAACCTCCAGAGAAGCCGCTGCCGAATCGAAAAGGATCCACGGAATCTTCTGATTATCTGAGGGTGAGTGTCACCCCGGGCCCCTGATCCTTTTCTTCTCTAGGTCACCCTGGTTGATTTCCTTTTAGCTTCCCGTCTGCGGGAGGAAATCGGGGAACCCCTCTTTCTTGCCTTCTTGGGGTCAGGGACTCCACGATCCTTCCAGGTCAATTTGATTCCAGGCGAAGGCATCTGAAGATGCCGTATTTCCTGTTGCTTTCTTTCTGTCCAATTATGGCAAGCCTGCCAACAACATGTTCCTAGCGGCATGAGGAAATTAGTCCCTCAGAGGTCCCAAACGTGGAGAAGGCTAAACCCAGGAACATGCATGTTTTCAGAGAAGACGTCCTGAGTACCCTTGAGCCACCAACCTGCCTTCGGAAGGGCATCAGTCCGTTCCACTTCATGGAAGGCTGAGTGGAGGCGCTTTGATCCAGTTAATGCCCAAGGCGCGATCTTTTGAACAATGGTGTGCATAGATCAGCTACACATAGCTCGAGAGCGCATCTTTCATGTGTCTTGTCCCGATCAGCACTCAGGTGGACGGTCTGTCCCTGCTTCCAAGGACCGCCTGTCGATACTGTACTAAGAATTTCATGGCGTGTGCACCTTGTCTTTGGATATGCTTGATTTTCACGTTGGCTTCATGCGGTGGAACTTCTAATCTGTGTTGTTTCCTCTCTTTCAGGTTGCAAGCGGGCCAATGCCGGTCCACACAACCA
This sequence comes from Pan paniscus, assembly GCF_029289425.2. Taxonomy (NCBI): domain Eukaryota; kingdom Metazoa; phylum Chordata; class Mammalia; order Primates; family Hominidae; genus Pan; species Pan paniscus. The sequence goes on from NC_073256.2 coordinate 23,469,863, forward strand.
GTAAATGAGAAAATGCCCCAGTGTGCTGGTTTATCATTCCGAATCCTGCCTGTCTCTTCCCGTCCAAGGAACACGGACCCTAACTCGTGCAGTTGTAGATGACCGTGGGCAGAATTAGGGGACGTGGCCCAAAAGTTCACCGACATGGGGGTTCCACAGAACGTCCGGTGGATCTTCGCAAATTCAGAGAAATGACAATGGGACCCAGGGAATTAGAGCCTCACAGGCGTCCGGGAGACTTTTCAGGCATAATGTCTGGTGTCGAAAGAGGAGCTGAAAAGGGAGCCAGGCACTGAAAGACAAAGCGGTGTTGACTTTCTTCATCTGTGTTTCCCAGTGCAGTCCAATTCACTGTGGTAGAATTCATGTATTTATTTTACGTCGGCTTGTTGTTGCAAACTTTTGATGTTATTGATTTTTGGTTGGAGAGTTTCGGTTTGAAAAAGTAGATATTCTGAATATGGAGGTTGTCCAAGATTGTATCTCAAGGTGAGTCTACTTGATGCCAGCGAACCATACTTTGACATATAATACATATGTTTTAATTATATTTTGTCTGTTTTAAAACAGTTTAAAAAATCACTTCGTGTAAAATGTCAGAGTTAGATACACCAATGTTAAATTTCTCATCACATGTCCTGAGGCAGTGTAAAATTCAGTCTTGAATGCAAAATTCCCAGCCACTTCTATGTGGAACTTTCTGCAGACTGAGATTGTATCCAGCGTTTTCCGGGGGCGCAGGTGTGGTACGAGCTTGTCCTTGGCTTCCTGCTGAAGTTGGAATCCTGCAGATTGCTTAGGGGCGGTTTCTGCCTGTCCCTTCTTTCCAGGTCATCACTAACCTTTTCTGAGCCCCCATGGGGACTCAGAACTTATCTAGAGTCCCAGGTCGGCCTGGGATGCTGCCCTTGAGCCTCTGTTCTGCCCATGATGGTTCCATGCCACTGATCTGCTGGGACACATTCTGCAGAGGGATGGGCTGGCAGGAGCTGTCCCTGCCTTTCTGAAAATCACAGAGATTTCTGTTGTCTGAAGCCACATAGAAATATCTGTGGAGTCTCAGGTATGCCAGGGATGCCATTCACAGACTCTTGTTCATCCTCTTAATGGCAGCAAGAGTGATTTCTGAGTTTCCTAATTGACTTCAAAATAATTTTGTTGATTTTGTTGGGTCAAAGACCACTCCTCTTTCAGTGGCATCCAGTTCACCTGTAGGGTTTTTTGGGATTATGTGGAAACTCTTGGATTTTTCCAGAGCCTCACTTCATTCTGGATTTTCTCAGGAATGCACGAGCTGATCCCTGCCTTGGTGGATCTTGAAACATTGAGGGACGCCCCTTAGGTCCAGGAGGCACTAGGAGGTCCATCAGGAATTGAGAGGGCATGCGTCTGCCCGTCTGTAGCTGGAACTTCTATTTGCCTTCAGAATGCAGATTCTTCCTGAACTAATACATTATCCTCATCTTGGTGTAAGTAGCCACAATATAATAATTCATGGTAACTCTATTAATAAAAATAACTGAATATCAACAATGAAGATAATAATGACAATGTTAATTATTATAATGTTAATAGTAAAAATAAAACAACGGCAATAGAGATTACAGATTCCCCTAAGTGAAGGACAATGTCCAGATATAGGGACACATGAGTCGTTTGCACTCGGAGTCAAATGAAACGTGTTCCTCAAAGGCAAAGGACAAGCAGCATAAGGAAAACACAACGTTAATGGATGATCACATGGGCTACCTTGGAACTCATGTGGAAAGACTGCAGGCAAAGTGTACCTGGTACTGGGACTCCCCACCAGCCAGCCCCCACCCACCTTCATGAGGTAGGACAGCAGGATAATGGGGAAGGGGTCCATGCAAGGGATGCAAGGCTCGTGTCACACCTGATTCAAAGAAGCACTACTTCTGACAGATGTTTATCTCCTAACACTGTGTCACCTCTAATTGCCTGGCTGCATGTCTGCCATCTGTTCTTCTTAGGTCACAGGAGGGACAGACATTACTGTCCACCTATCTGCATACAGAGCCAATGGAGGCCATTACCCTTGTGGCTTCCTCTTTGGAAAGGGGCAACATACATGGCAGATGCCATTCTCTGTCTCTTTGGAAAACTTTGTCAGCACACTTAAGGTTTTCTTCAGCCACAGAAAGCCACCTGCTTCAAAGTCTCATCCTCCACAAGTGGCAAGCACACAATCAAGGAGTACATAGGCTTTGTCATTTGATTCAGTTGGAACAAATAGGGGAGGACTTCTTAGCTCTACAGCTCTGTCGGTGTGGCCAGGTGACAATGTGAGGCTGCACTGCCATTAGACTTTTCCCTTTGCACATAAGGCTTCCCTCCAATCCTTTCCACAGATGTGGATCCTCACATCACTTCCTAATAAACATCCTGCACACTAAACTTCATCTATATCCAGTTCCCTGGGAACCAAACCTGTGACAAAAGTGAAAAGTTTCTAGGGAAAATAGGGTTCCTTATCAGACAGGAATCAAATTCTGCTGAGCTAGAAAATAAAGTAAAGTCTGACGCCATCTCATGATTTTTTTTCTTAGGACATTACCACTGCCAGCAAGAATTATGTGCATCATTTTGTGGGGACAAACATCATACTGGAGTGGGATGAGGTTGTTGTGAGTTGAGGAGAAATGCTGATGAATGGAATTTTCCCTCAATTTGGATTCAGGAGAGGACATAAAAACAGCTGGAAATAAAAGGTGTCTGAAAACATTTTTCTGGTTTTTCAAAACTTCCAATTTCAGGTTGGGAGACACTGTATATTTAAATTCTAAAGGGATGTAGCATACTGAGACGAAATAACTATAGACAAAGTGTCCATTTTATGAATAATACAATTTATGGTATGACAGGAGACCAAAGGACATAACACATATTTGGAGTTAAAGAAATTAACAGACATTCTCGATAATTCCTCAGCTATTATGGCAGAGATGCTGGGACAATGGATGTCCATGTAGCAGAACTTTTTTTTTTTTTTTTGGGAGACGGAGTCTCACTCTGTAACCAGGCTGTGCTGCAAAGGTGCAATCTCGGCTCACTGCAACCTCTGCCTCCCGGGTTCAAGCAATCCTCCTGCCTCGGCTTCCTGAGTAGCTGGGACTACAGGCACACACTACCACACTCACCTAATTTTTGTATTTTTAGTACAGACGGGGTTTCACCATGTTTGCTAGGATGGTCTCAGTTTCCTGATCTCCTGATCTTCCTGCTTTGGCCTCCCAAAGGGTTGGGATTACAGGTGTGAGCCACCATGCCTGGCTCTTGTAGCAGTACTTTTGAACTTAATGGCTGAAAGCATCCACCTCCAAACTTACGTATTATATCTGCAAAAGAGTACAAACCATGTGATGAATTTTAAAGGGAAGACAAGCCTGTGGGAATTCAACAGCCATGGCAATGTTTTGAACTTCTTTTTATTAAACATGTAAGAAGTAAGTGAAGTTCAAGACCTAACATAATTGCCAGGAATTATCTGAGGAATTACCAAGATGACCATAGACACTATGAAATCCTTACGATGCCCTCTGCTGGAGTTTCCTCCTACAGCCAGTGATTTTAAGCCACAAGCAAATGTCTCTGCAGGCACAAGAATTCAACCCACATGTAATATTCAATTTTAAATGAGATGACAATAAAATTATGTGCCATATAGCAACAACTTTTTTTTTCTTTCAGACAGAGTCTTTCTCTGTTGCCTAGGCTGGAGTGCAGTGGGGCACTCTTGGCTCACTGCAATCTCTGCCTCCAGTGTTCAAGTGATTTTCCCACCTTTTTCACAATGTATCCTTATCCTCAAACTCATCCTTCGAAGTAGCTGTGATTATAGGCCTGTGCCGCAATGTCTGGCTGATTTTTGTGTCAGCAAAATTATTTCTGGGGTAGAGAGTTAGGAATCTTTTTTCTCCCACACCCAAAAACATGTTCTCCAAATGATCTGTCAATAGAAATAACTGATACCTATATATGCTAACCTACTTTTTCTTTCTTTAAATTCAGAACTAGAGTGTGGAAAAGTGATATGAAGAAGGTTCTCTTAATTTTCAACACAAGTTATGGGCTAGGCATTTTGCTAGGTGCTACAGATACGCACTAATATACCCACAATACTTTTGCCTTATTGCCTTCTATGTTGTAATAATGCGCCAAAAGAAAAGTATAGACTAGCTTTTTATTTTTTGAGATGGGGGATAATTCTGTCACCCAGGATGGAATGCAGAGACGGGATCTTGGCTCACTGCACCTTCTGCCTCCTGGGTTCAAGTGATTCTCCTGCCTCAGCCTCCTGAGTAGCTGGGATTACAGGCACGTGCCACCACACCCAGAAAATTTTTGTATTTTTCGGAAAGACAGCTTTCATCACGTTGGCCAGGCAGGTCTCAAACCCCTGGCCTCAAGTGATCCACCTATCTTGGCCTTCCAAACTGCTGGGATTACAGGCATGAGCCATAGTGCCCAGCCAAGAATAGCTTTAAATAGAAAGTATGAAACCAAAAGAAACGTATGCTCATCAATTTTATACTGTATTTTGCCAGGTGCAGAAGATCGACTTGTAGTAATGTAAGGGAATAAGGTCAATTCACATCTAGTTGTTTGGACAAGTCACCAGAAATCAAAAGTTGAAGGAGTTGTATATTTTGAGGTGGGTTGCACAGGCAAGCAGCAAGTTGCTATCTCTCCAAAGTCCTAAACTGTTCTATTTGTCCTACTGTGGAAAAATGAGTCTTCAACTTGATTTCAATTTTTATAGGAAAATGCTTAATAAAACTAATAAGGGCTACATTCCAGGACACATCCAGACCACCCATATACTGAACCTTGATTCTAGAGACACCTCCTGTTCAATGTAATTGGATTTTCAAGACAACAAAAATATAACCCTGACACAGTATTGGAGAGCCAAAAGGAAAGGACATTTTGGGTTGAAATTTTTTCTTTTAAAAATGTGTCCTTGAGTTCTATTAACAATAGCTGAAGCCTGGGAACAGCTCAAATGTCTATTGAGAGGAAACTGATAAATTATATGCATATTATAGAGTAATATTTAGCAATAAAGGGGAATAATCAACTCTATGAATCACATCATGATCATGGATCAATATAATCTTTCTAATCCCGAGTCGGGAAAGCTAAGCTAAAAAGTGTTCTATAATATAAACAAATGTATACAAAATTCTAGAGCACACAAACCTAATATAAGCTTAAAAAGTTCAGAAAAGCCAGGCGCAGTGGCTCATGCCTGTTATGTCAGCACTTTGTGAGGTGGGTGGATCGCATGAACTCAGGAGTTCAAGACCAGCCTGGCCAACATGGTGAAGCTACCACATCATTATCAAAAATACAAAAATTAGCCCAGTGTGGTGTGGTACACAGGAACAGAAAACCAAATACTACATATTCTCATGTATAAGTGAGAGCTAAACATTGGGTTATACACTGTTTAGCTCTCACTTATATGGAAACAACAGACACTGGAGATTCTTAGAGGGAGGAGGGAGGGTTGGGTGCAAGACTTGAAAAACTACCTATTGCGTATTATGTTCACTACGTGGGTGATGAGATCATTCATACTCTAAACCTCAGCAGCACAAAATACATCCATGTAAGAAACCTGCACATGTATCCTCTGTGTCTAAAATAAAAATTAAAAACGTAAAAAATGAACAAAGATATATGAGCAGGCATTTCTCGAAAAAGGAGATACAAATGGACAACATATGTATAAAAAATTCTTACCCTCTCTAGTCATCACGGGAATGCAAATGAAAACTACCAAGAAATATCACCTCACACCTATTAGAATAGCTATTATCAAAAAGATGGACGATAACAAGTGTTGGTAAGGATGTGGAGAAAAGGGAACCTCTGTATACTGGTGGTGGGAATGTAAATTAGTATGGCCACCTTGGAAAATAGTATGGAGGTTTCTCAAAAAATTAACAATAAAAATACCATTTTGTTCCAGCAATCCCACTTATTTTATATATAATATATATATCCATATATATATCCATATATATATACATATATATATATGAAGTCATTGAAATCACTATGTGAAAGAGATATCTGCGCTCCTATGTTTCTTTCAGAACTGTTCACAATAGTCAAGATCTATGAAGAAGACATACAGGTTATCATTCATTCATGGACGGCTGAATTAATGTTATATATATATATATATATACATGCACAATGTAATATTATTCACTATTATATAATAAAGAAACCCTGTCATTTGTGACAACATTGATGGATCTGAAGGGTATGAAGTCATGTGAAATCAACCAAACACAGAATGACAAATACTGTATGATTTCACTTGTATTTGAAATCTCAAAAATCAAACTCAGAAGCAGAGGGTAGACTGGCCAGGAGCTGTGGTGCAGGTAAGTTTGTAGGTGTGATTACAGTACAAAGTTTTAGATATACCATTTAAATAAGTTCAGGAAGTCTAATTTACAGCATAGTGCTTATAGCTATGAATACTGTATTGCATACTTAAAATATAATAGGAGGGTGAATTTTGTGTTAATTATTCTTACCAATAAAAATAATAATTAGAATGGGAGGGAGAACTTTGGGAGGTGCTGAATATGTTTATAATCTTGATGGCAGTGATGCTTTCACAATGTATCCTTATTCTCAAACTCACTGAGATATACACATTAAATAGGTACAGCTTTTTGAATGTAATTATGTCTCAACAAAGTGTTTTTAAGGGGGGTTGGTTAAAAAATTTAAAAAGGAAGGGTAGATATTCCTTTGCCCTTCTCTCATGCCTTTTTTCTCCCTGCTGTCTAGAATTCAGAAATAATAGTTGGGAATTTATCAGCCAAACTAGGACCTTTTCTAAAGTATAGCAGAGCAGAGAGCTGGAAGGGACCTGCATCCCTAATGATATAAGAAAGTATCTGTACTAGCCCTGAATGGTATAACTACAGGTTAATTTTAGGTGAAAAGAAATCAACTTCTGCTTTGTTTAAGCAAACTTTTTCAGGCATTAATTTTATAAACATGTAGAGAAAACATATTCCTTATGAGCAGAAACAATGTTTATGCCATAAGGTCCATGATGGGTGTTCAATAATGTGTGACGATAATAATGAAGACAATAGTGATAAATAAAAGAAAATAAAAAGCAGTGAAACAAAGTGGTTTAATAGCTATACACAGTTATTTTGTTGAAAGATTCTGCTGCTAATATTATTCAATATTTTTGTATGCTTGTGCAAGTAAGGAAATTTACATTGTCTAATAAAAATTATTTATCAATTTATAAAACAGTAAAAATTTCATAGAATGGGGCTAAGAATCTGCATTGCAAACTAACTCTTTCAGTTGATTTTATGCACAGTAATTATTGAGAATTCCCTTATCTAGATCCAACGGATCTGGACCTACATAGGTGCTATCAAGACTTAAGGAAGAAAATTTTCCTGACTCTATCCATACCTCCAATTAGTAATAGATCTAGAGATTTAGAACTGAAATCCAGACCTCCTGCCTCCATGTGCAGTGACCTTTTACTGTCCTGTTTTGCTTCACTTGTTGAAGAGGATTTGAGAATAAATGACCACATGATTCAACTCCTCCTCAGCTCTGAGGAACATAGCCCTGTCCTGGCAAACAAGAGGCTCCTGCAGTAGTAGAGGAGGCAAATATACGTTGACTAATCTAACATACAAGGCAGTAGACACTGTACCATAAACAAGACACAGTGAGGGTTCAGACCAGGAGCAAAGTGGGGATTAATAGGGCTAGTAAAGTCTGCGAAGTGTTCACTAACAAAATGTCTAATCATTAACTAAACTAAATGGTTTCTCAACATGGCGTAATTAATTGTAACTTAAAATAAATGGTTGTATGTTTATAAACCTTAATCTTTTGCCAAAATATTTGTAGCTTATGTTCCCATTTAACAAGGTTTTCTGGTCAAAACTGTGCACCCACATCATTCTAATGAACTTAGTGTCCAATAAAACATGGACTCTCAGTCGTCCCATGAAGGTCATTTTGTGTGCATAGTACATCTCTGTGAATATGCCTAATGAGGTATGGAAGGACACTTATTATCCACAAAGAGACATTCCACTGGTGCTAGAGAGCCACAGATGGAAGTTTTCTCTGCCTACTGGAAATAAAGCCAAGCTTTCTTCTTTCCTCAGCCGTGAGGATTGCTGTCCTCCTCTTTATCATTCTCTCTTTTTTTTTTTATGAGCCAAGCTCCACCAAATAACAAGATAAACTTTGTGTAAGACTTGGTAAGAGTAGAGTGTCTGACACGTTATGGTGCTATAATACTCAAAGCAAAAACAAAATCGCCTAAGACCAGAAAAGGGAGTCACATAGGAAATCTGGAAGACCTATTGGCTGAGAGACCTGCAGCCTCATAGTTCATTAGCTCTCCATAGCAACTCTCACATGAAATGAAGTCAGTGGTGTTTCAAGTGCTTGAAACCCTCTTTACTTCTAAATGTGAATTCATTAGGCAAGTTTACTAGCAGTTTCTACACCTCAAAAGCAAAATAATCAGGCATTATTCAACTAAATATTGGTCTCCAGAACTCCTCTATTTTCTTTTGGAAAAGTTAGTTAGTTTAAGACATTTGGCATAAAGCCTCTGCCAAAGCTTTGGTGGGGTCAGCCAGGAACGATTCGTGGGGCCTCCTTGAAAATATTGCAATAATCTAAGAAATCTTCAACCTATTGCCCCTCAGTGCAGTTGGTCCCCTGTACTTGACTTTTCCCCCTAAGTTTGATTCCATTTCCTAACATTATCCTTCCCTCTTCCTCCTCAGCAACTAGTCTTCTAAATTAGAACTTAAACACAATGAACAGATATGACCCTGCAACAGAGCATGCCCTTCTGCATTGAGCATGCAATCATTATCACAGGTATAAGACCCCTTAAACAGACATGGTTATGGTGATTCTGTGTAGGACTTACTGCTTTTACCCAAGAAGATGATCAGGCATCCTAAGTAGATCAGAAAATTTTCTGGAGGTCTTGAATGTGCATAGGCAAGAAAGTTTAAGCAACCTGTTGCCTTATATGAGGCCAAATATCTTCTCATATTTTCTTTTGAATTCAGGATTTCAAGCTTGGGGAAGGAGTGGGAAAGTAGCCATGGACATGTGAGAATGTGGATGGTCCTTTTACATTGTCAGGGATGGTCAAATTCTATGCTTTATGTTGTTTGCTAAAAGACACTTTCCAAAGTTTTCAACAGAAAATAGGATGGCACACAAGCCTATTCCTGGTGAATCCAGCCTTTTCTACCTAGTCTGTGATAGTAAATTTAAAAGGACTGCTTAGGGTAAATGAAGGCCAGTGGTATAAAATGGATGATGCCGAGGTCACCGCCTCTAGCATCACTTCTGTCCTGAGTCAACAGGCCTATGTCCTCTTTTACATCCAGAAGAGTGAATGGGAAAGACACAGTGAGAGTGTGTCAAGAGGCAGGGAACCAAGAGCCCTTGGCGCTGAAGACACACACAGGCGAGCAACGCAAGGAGAGCTCAAGAGAGACCACCCCTGCCTCCAGGCATCCGAGTTGGATGAGCACTTTGTGGAAAGAGCCACTCAGGAAAGCACCTTAGACCACTGGAAATTCCTTCAAGAGCAAAACAAAACGAAGCCTGAGTTCAACGTCAGAAAAGTCGAAGGTACCCTGCCTCCCAACGTACTTGTGATTCATCAATCCAAATACAAGTGTGGGATGAAGAACCGTCATCCTGAACAGCAAAGCTCCCTGCTAAACCTCTCTTCGACGACCCCGACAGATCAGGAGTCCATGAACACTGGCACACTCGCTTCCCTGCTAGGGAGGACCAGGAGATCCAAAGGGAAGAACAAACACAGCAAGAGGGCTCTGCTTGTGTGCCAGTGATCTCAGTGCAAGTACCGACCCACACGTAGGGGTGCACACACACACACACACACACACATATAACTACACCCAGAAGCGCGCACGCAAACACACACACACACACACACACACACACACGAACACCGTCAATCCTACATAAACTAATGAGGAGCCCAAGTTTCTGTCTCTACAACAGGGACAACTGGATAGTGATGGCTACATCTCAGGATGAGCCCGCATATGGGAAACATCGAGTTTTGGGGTCGTGAGTCTTCCGAAGCTCTGGAGGGACTGTCTGAGTGTTTGTGTTCATGACAGATGACATTCAGTGTGTATTTCTGAATATGACCTACCGACGTGTAGGTTTGCGTGTGAGGTTATTGCAGGGGACTCGGTTTCGTATTTTCTCTTGGGGTGTGTTTCATTCGTCAGTTGTTGTTCGGCATGAGAAGGTGAAATTTGGCTCATGTGGGACATCCGTGGATCATTCTCGCCACCTTGAATAGTGGAAACTGGAATGCATTTGGAAGATAAGAACGGTGCTCTTCTTTCTTACCCGGGCTCGCCGTTTTTACATTGGTTCCTGAATGGACCTCAGGCGCCCTGGGACTTGTGCTCTTGCTGGAACCCACATAACGCCGGAAACAGACAGACCGACTTGCCTGTTTCACGGTGCCCACTTCCCATGAGTCGAAACGGAAAATTTTCCCACTGGCATGTAAGTCATCTGGAACGAAGCTGTATTGATAATAAAGGAAAGCAAACACAGGAGTGTGTGTATTCAACTGAAATAAATTCAGAAAGCCCTGAACTAAATCTCATTTGGTGTGTTTAAAAATGGCATTTGGGGAATTTCTGGGTCATTCGTCCAGCTGCGAAAGCTGCGTCTCTGAAGCACAGTCCCTGTCCTGCAGTCAGGCTTATTTATCCGACGTGGTGTTTCCGTGGAAATGATTGTGGGAAATGGCCCCTTCCTTTTCTCTATTTGCTGATTAGATTTCATGGTCCCTTTCTCGTCAGGTACAGGGATCAAAGTTGACCAACCCCAGAGGAAAGCTGCCCAGGGCACAACTCAGGGCTCCGTAGAACCACAGAATCTTGGGCGCAGCCCTGCTCAAGCACCCAAATGTGCATACGAACAGGGTCTCCGTGTGACGTGTGTGAAAACTACGGTGTGATGAGCATGACTGGCAGACAGCTTATCGATTGGGCTCCCCTCAAAATCGGTTATGAGCGTTAAAGCACACCGATGCCCAGGTCCCGGCTGCAGGAATAAGACCCTCCAGGGTCTTGTGTGAAGCCTCGGCATCTGCATTGCTCATGCTTCTGGGGATCATTCTCCTGAAAATGGTGGCTCCTTTCTCCCTGTGGAGCATCTTTCTAAGCAGTGCTCTTTTCTTCCCCCAGGACACTTTACATCCGGCACAGGAAGCCTTCTGATGGAGCACACCTGGCCCATGAAAAGACAAGGGAAAGAAACGGGGCCAAAGGTCACAGTCCTCTCATTCCATCATCCTCCTTAAAATCATCCTAATTTCATGGGCCCTGAAGCCAGGGCTGTTTCTTTACACCTAGAGGCCTTGGCGCCGGGCCTCAATTCTGCCCTGTTCCTTACTGTCTAAGACATGTTGGGAAAATCCCTAGAGCCAGGATCTTCATTCCTGGTAAGCCAGACAGCCGGAAGACACACCCAATTTCTGTCCCTCTTACTTCAGGGAACATGTCCACTTTCGTCAGCATTACAATTTTGGCACCAAATGTGCGAACTGCAATTCCACCATACAATGCATAACTGGAAATGGAGGCAACATCTCCGATCCTGAACAATCGATGCGAGAATCCAGGATATACACGGCTTATTTTTGCCTTTTCCCACTGAAACAAGGGCCAGTATTAAAAATGGTATGCTATCCTCTGTTTCACTCCCTGCTTTTAAACGTCTCCGATGTTTCTTCTTGAGACAGGGCCTCACTTCCGTCACCCGGGCTTTTCTACGGTATAATTTTCCTTGTTTGCTTTTGTCAAAATTAGAACTTTTTATTTCATCTCTATGAAACGTTGATCCATTATCACATGCGTATGGAAATATTATCACACATGCTGTGAGATACGTTCTTTTTATTTTCATCAATTCTTTAATAAACAAAAGGTTATAGCTGCGATACCTTCTGATTTCTCAAGTTTTTTGTTTCATGTTTTCTTAAACTGCCGTCGCACGTCCGAAACCACTCACTATACAATGTCAGGACCGTCTCTCTTTTCTGGCAAACATAAATTTGCGGATTGTCAACAATTAGTCTCTCGGTGATTGCATGATTTCCCCAAAGTCTTTCACAGTCTACTTTGTGCACTGAGTATCTCTTCAAACTTCAGTGCATGTTTCTACCATTTGATGCTTTATTATTTGGCAATCTAGCTTCCACAAGAGCATTTCATGCAAAGACTTGTCTTGTTCTCCACTGGCAGCTAATTTCACTCGGATAGAGAATCGATAGGCTCAACGTGGAAAGGTTATCGCTGGAAGGTCTGTTAGATTCCACGGATCTCTCCTTTCTCATTAGGGAAGAAAATACGCTGTGCTAAATATTATACTTCATTGACTATTCTCAGGTCAGAAAGCGCACTTCCGACTTCTTGTCCTTCCGTCGCTGAGAGGATGATGGCAGCTGCCAAAAGTACATACTTGGAAGTTCATCCCAGCACAAACACACACACACACACACGCCCCCCCCACACACACACAAACACACTCACACACACACTCACACTGTTTCCCAGGTAAAGATTTCTTCCCTGCCATTGCTTTACCTAAAATAAGGCAACTGTGTGGCCACTGTCCCAACCCGGTTACACTCATATTATATGTGCCTATCATCCTGAGGAGTAATTTGATTCAGGTGTTCTGGAAGTCATGATGTGGGCTGTGTCTGTTGAATTCCCAGCGATGCAAGGGGACACACCCTGTGACTCATTCCTGAATTGAGTGCTGATATTTGATTGGTTTATCGCGCACCTGAGGAGAGGGTGGGGTGTTCGCGGTTGGTGGGGGTGAGTTATAGAAGGGCTGATGCGGCCAGAGAGCTCGTCATTTGAAGACTCTCTCGGAAGAGATAGCGTCTTTCTGCAACCTGCGGTCCCAGCAGAAAAACCTTGTGATCCTTGTTCCAGTCGACATGGCGGACGACTCACTCTACTTGGGAGGTGAGTGGCAGTTCAACCACTTTTCAAAACTCACATCTTCTCGGCCAGATGCAGCTTTTGCTGAAATCCAGCGGACTTCTCTCCCTGAGAAGTCACCACTCTCATCTGAGACCCGTGTCGACCTCTGTGATGATTTGGCTCCTGTGGCAAGACAGCTTGCTCCCAGGGAGAAGCTTCCTCTGAGTAGCAGGAGACCTGCTGCGGTGGGGGCTGGGCTCCAGAATATGGGAAATACCTGCTACGTGAACGCTTCCCTGCAGTGCCTGACGTACACACCGCCCCTTGCCAACTACATGCTGTCCCGGGAGCACTCTCCAACGTGTCATCGTCACAAGGGCTGCATGCTCTGTACTATGCAAGCTCACATCACACGGGCCCTCCACATTCCTGGCCGTGTCATCCAGCCCTCACAGGCATTGGCTGCTGACTTCCATAGAGGCAAGCAGGAAGATGCCCATGAATTTCTCATGTTCACTGTGGATGCCATGAAAAAGGCATGCCTTCCCGGACACAAGCAGGTAGATCATCACTCTAAGGACACCACCCTCATCCACCAAATATTTGGAGGCTACTGGAGATCTCAAATCAAGTGTCTCCACTGCCACGGCATTTCAGACACTTTTGACCCTTACCTGGACATCGCCCTGGATATCCAGGCAGCTCAGAGTGTCAAGCAAGCTTTGGAACAGTTGGTGAAGCCCGAAGAACTCAATGGAGAGAATGCCTATCATTGTGGTCTTTGTCTCCAGAGGGTGCCGGCCTCCAAGACGTTAACTTTACACACTTCTGCCAAGGTCCTCATCCTTGTATTGAAGAGATTCTCCAATGTCACAGGCAACAAACTTGCCAAGAATGTGCACTATCCTGAGTGCCTTGACATGCAGCCATACATGTCTCAGCAGAACACAGGACCTCTTGTCTATGTCCTCTATGCGGTGCTGGTCCACGCTGGGTGGAGTTGTCACAACGGACATTACTTCTCTTATGTCAAAGCTCAAGAAGGCCAGTGGTATAAAATGGATGATGCCGAGGTCACCGCCTCTAGCATCACTTCTGTCCTGAGTCAACAGGCCTATGTCCTCTTTTACATCCAGAAGAGTGAATGGGAAAGACACAGTGAGAGTGTGTCAAGAGGCAGGGAACCAAGAACCCTTGGCGCTGAAGACACACACAGGCGAGCAACGCAAGGAGAGCTCAAGAGAGAACACCCCTGCCTCCAGGCACCCGAGTTGGACGAGCACTTGGTGGAAAGAGCCACTCAGGAAAGCACCTTAGACCACTGGAAATTCCTTCAAGAGCAAAACAAAACGAAGCCTGAGTTCAACGTCAGAAAAGTCGAAGGTACCCTGCCTCCCAACGTACTTGTGATTCATCAATCCAAATACAAGTGTGGGATGAAGAACCGTCATCCTGAACAGCAAAGCTCCCTGCTAAACCTCTCTTCGACGACCCCGACAGATCAGGAGTCCATGAACACTGGCACACTCGCTTCCCTGCAAGGGAGGACCAGGAGATCCAAAGGGAAGAACAAACACAGCAAGAGGGCTCTGCTTGTGTGCCAGTGATCTCAGTGCAAGTACCGACCCACACGTAGGGGTGCACACACACACACACACACACACACATATAACTACACCCAGAAGCGCGCACGCAAACACACACACACACACACACACAAACACGAACACCGTCAATCCTACATAAACTAATGAGGAGCCCAAGTTTCTGTCTCTACAACAGGGACAACTGGATAGTGATGGCTACATCTCAGGATGAGCCCGCATATGGGAAACATCGAGTTTTGGGGTCGTGAGTCTTCCGAAGCTCTGGAGGGACTGTCTGAGTGTTTGTGTTCATGATAGATGACATTCAGTGTGTATTTCTGAATATGACCTACCGACGTGTAGGTTTGCGTGTGAGGTTATTGCAGGGGACTCGGTTTCGTATTTTCTCTTGGGGTGTGTTTCATTCGTCAGTTGTTGTTCGGCATGAGAAGGTGAAATTTGGCTCATGTGGGACATCCGTGGATCATTCTCGCCACCTTGAATAGTGGAAACTGGAATGCATTTGGAAGATAAGAACGGTGCTCTTCTTTCTTACCCGGGCTCGCCGTTTTTACATTGGTTCCTGAATGGACCTCAGGCGCCCTGGGACTTGTGCTCTTGCTGGAACCCACATAACGCCGGAAACAGACAGACCGACTTGCCTGTTTCACGGTGCCCACTTCCCATGAGTCGAAACGGAAAATTTTCCCACTGGCATGTAAGTCATCTGGAACGAAGCTGTATTGATAATAAAGGAAAGCAAACACAGGAGTGTGTGTATTCAACTGAAATAAATTCAGAAAGCCCTGAACTAAATCTCATTTGGTGTGTTTAAAAATGGCATTTGGGGAATTTCTGGGTCATTCGTCCAGCTGCGAAAGCTGCGTCTCTGAAGCACAGTCCCTGTCCTGCAGTCAGGCTTATTTATCCGACGTGGTGTTTCCGTGGAAATGATTGTGGGAAATGGCCCCTTCCTTTTCTCTATTTGCTGACTAGATTTCATGGTCCCTTTCTCGTCAGGTACAGGGATCAAAGTTGACCAACCCCAGAGGAAAGCTGCCCAGGGCACAACTCAGGGCTCCGTAGAACCACAGAATCTTGGGCGCAGCCCTGCTCAAGCACCCAAATGTGCATACGAACAGGGTCTCCGTGTGACGTGTGTGAAAACTACGGTGTGATGAGCATGACTGGCAGACAGCTTATCGATTGGGCTCCCCTCAAAATCGGTTATGAGCGTTAAAGCACACCGATGCCCAGGTCCCGGCTGCAGGAATAAGACCCTCCAGGGTCTTGTGTGAAGCCTCGGCATCTGCATTGCTCATGCTTCTGGGGATCATTCTCCTGAAAATGGTGGCTCCTTTCTCCCTGTGGAGCATCTTTCTAAGCAGTGCTCTTTTCTTCCCCCAGGACACTTTACATCCGGCACAGGAAGCCTTCTGATGGAGCACACCTGGCCCATGAAAAGACAAGGGAAAGAAACGGGGCCAAAGGTCACAGTCCACTCATTCCATCATCCTCCTTAAAATCATCCTAATTTCATGGGCCCTGAAGCCAGGGCTGTTTCTTTACACCTAGAGGCCTTGGCGCCGGGCCTCAATTCTGCCCTGTTCCTTACTGTCTAAGACATGTTGGGAAAATCCCTAGAGCCAGGATCTTCATTCCTGGTAAGCCAGACAGCCGGAAGACACACCCAATTTCTGTCCCTCTTACTTCAGGGAACATGTCCACTTTCGTCAGCATTACAATTTTGGCACCAAATGTGCGAACTGCAATTCCACCATACAATGCATAACTGGAAATGGAGGCAACATCTCCGATCCTGAACAATCGATGCGAGAATCCAGGATATACACGGCTTATTTTTGCCTTTTCCCACTGAAACAAGGGCCAGTATTAAAAATGGTATGCTATCCTCTGTTTCACTCCCTGCTTTTAAACGTCTCCGATGTTTCTTCTTGAGACAGGGCCTCACTTCCGTCACCCGGGCTTTTCTACGGTATAATTTTCCTTGTTTGCTTTTGTCAAAATTAGAACTTTTTATTTCATCTCTATGAAACGTTGATCCATTATCACATGCGTATGGAAATATTATCACACATGCTGTGAGATACGTTCTTTTTATTTTCATCAATTCTTTAATAAACAAAAGGTTATAGCTGCGATACCTTCTGATTTCTCAAGTTTTTTGTTTCATGTTTTCTTAAACTGCCGTCGCACGTCCGAAACCACTCACTATACAATGTCAGGACCGTCTCTCTTTTCTGGCAAACATAAATTTGCGGATTGTCAACAATTAGTCTCTCGGTGATTGCATGATTTCCCCAAAGTCTTTCACAGTCTACTTTGTGCACTGAGTATCTCTTCAAACTTCAGTGCATGTTTCTACCATTTGATGCTTTATTATTTGGCAATCTAGCTTCCACAAGAGCATTTCATGCAAAGACTTGTCTTGTTCTCCACTGGCAGCTAATTTCACTCGGATAGAGAATCGATAGGCTCAACGTGGAAAGGTTATCGCTGGAAGGTCTGTTAGATTCCACGGATCTCTCCTTTCTCATTAGGGAAGAAAATACGCTGTGCTAAATATTATACTTCATTGACTATTCTCAGGTCAGAAAGCGCACTTCCGACTTCTTGTCCTTCCGTCGCTGAGAGGATGATGGCAGCTGCCAAAAGTACATACTTGGAAGTTCATCCCAGCACAAACACACACACACACACACGCCCCCCCCACACACACACAAACACACTCACACACACACTCACACTGTTTCCCAGGTAAAGATTTCTTCCCTGCCATTGCTTTACCTAAAATAAGGCAACTGTGTGGCCACTGTCCCAACCCGGTTACACTCATATTATATGTGCCTATCATCCTGAGGAGTAATTTGATTCAGGTGTTCTGGAAGTCATGATGTGGGCTGTGTCTGTTGAATTCCCAGCGATGCAAGGGGACACACCCTGTGACTCATTCCTGAATTGAGTGCTGATATTTGATTGGTTTATCGCGCACCTGAGGAGAGGGTGGGGTGTTCGCGGTTGGTGGGGGTGAGTTATAGAAGGGCTGATGCGGCCAGAGAGCTCGTCATTTGAAGACTCTCTCGGAAGAGATAGCGTCTTTCTGCAACCTGCGGTCCCAGCAGAAAAACCTTGTGATCCTTGTTCCAGTCGACATGGCGGACGACTCACTCTACTTGGGAGGTGAGTGGCAGTTCAACCACTTTTCAAAACTCACATCTTCTCGGCCAGATGCAGCTTTTGCTGAAATCCAGCGGACTTCTCTCCCTGAGAAGTCACCACTCTCATCTGAGACCCGTGTCGACCTCTGTGATGATTTGGCTCCTGTGGCAAGACAGCTTGCTCCCAGGGAGAAGCTTCCTCTGAGTAGCAGGAGACCTGCTGCGGTGGGGGCTGGGCTCCAGAATATGGGAAATACCTGCTACGTGAACGCTTCCCTGCAGTGCCTGACGTACACACCGCCCCTTGCCAACTACATGCTGTCCCGGGAGCACTCTCCAACGTGTCATCGTCACAAGGGCTGCATGCTCTGTACTATGCAAGCTCACATCACACGGGCCCTCCACATTCCTGGCCGTGTCATCCAGCCCTCACAGGCATTGGCTGCTGACTTCCATAGAGGCAAGCAGGAAGATGCCCATGAATTTCTCATGTTCACTGTGGATGCCATGAAAAAGGCATGCCTTCCCGGACACAAGCAGGTAGATCATCACTCTAAGGACACCACCCTCATCCACCAAATATTTGGAGGCTACTGGAGATCTCAAATCAAGTGTCTCCACTGCCACGGCATTTCAGACACTTTTGACCCTTACCTGGACATCGCCCTGGATATCCAGGCAGCTCAGAGTGTCAAGCAAGCTTTGGAACAGTTGGTGAAGCCCGAAGAACTCAATGGAGAGAATGCCTATCATTGTGGTCTTTGTCTCCAGAGGGTGCCGGCCTCCAAGACGTTAACTTTACACACTTCTGCCAAGGTCCTCATCCTTGTATTGAAGAGATTCTCCGATGTCACAGGCAACAAACTTGCCAAGAATGTGCACTATCCTGAGTGCCTTGACATGCAGCCATACATGTCTCAGCAGAACACAGGACCTCTTGTCTATGTCCTCTATGCGGTGCTGGTCCACGCTGGGTGGAGTTGTCACAACGGACATTACTTCTCTTATGTCAAAGCTCAAGAAGGCCAGTGGTATAAAATGGATGATGCCGAGGTCACCGCCTCTAGCATCACTTCTGTCCTGAGTCAACAGGCCTATGTCCTCTTTTACATCCAGAAGAGTGAATGGGAAAGACACAGTGAGAGTGTGTCAAGAGGCAGGGAACCAAGAACCCTTGGCGCTGAAGACACACACAGGCGAGCAACGCAAGGAGAGCTCAAGAGAGACCACCCCTGCCTCCAGGCACCCGAGTTGGACGAGCACTTGGTGGAAAGAGCCACTCAGGAAAGCACCTTAGACCACTGGAAATTCCTTCAAGAGCAAAACAAAACGAAGCCTGAGTTCAACGTCAGAAAAGTCGAAGGTACCCTGCCTCCCAACGTACTTGTGATTCATCAATCCAAATACAAGTGTGGGATGAAGAACCGTCATCCTGAACAGCAAAGCTCCCTGCTAAACCTCTCTTCGACGACCCCGACAGATCAGGAGTCCATGAACACTGGCACACTCGCTTCCCTGCAAGGGAGGACCAGGAGATCCAAAGGGAAGAACAAACACAGCAAGAGGGCTCTGCTTGTGTGCCAGTGATCTCAGTGCAAGTACCGACCCACACGTAGGGGTGCACACACACACACACACACACACATATAACTACACCCAGAAGCGCGCACGCAAACACACACACACACACACACACAAACACGAACACCGTCAATCCTACATAAACTAATGAGGAGCCCAAGTTTCTGTCTCTACAACAGGGACAACTGGATAGTGATGGCTACATCTCAGGATGAGCCCGCATATGGGAAACATCGAGTTTTGGGGTCGTGAGTCTTCCGAAGCTCTGGAGGGACTGTCTGAGTGTTTGTGTTCATGATAGATGACATTCAGTGTGTATTTCTGAATATGACCTACCGACGTGTAGGTTTGCGTGTGAGGTTATTGCAGGGGACTCGGTTTCGTATTTTCTCTTGGGGTGTGTTTCATTCGTCAGTTGTTGTTCGGCATGAGAAGGTGAAATTTGGCTCATGTGGGACATCCGTGGATCATTCTCGCCACCTTGAATAGTGGAAACTGGAATGCATTTGGAAGATAAGAACGGTGCTCTTCTTTCTTACCCGGGCTCGCCGTTTTTACATTGGTTCCTGAATGGACCTCAGGCGCCCTGGGACTTGTGCTCTTGCTGGAACCCACATAACGCCGGAAACAGACAGACCGACTTGCCTGTTTCACGGTGCCCACTTCCCATGAGTCGAAACGGAAAATTTTCCCACTGGCATGTAAGTCATCTGGAACGAAGCTGTATTGATAATAAAGGAAAGCAAACACAGGAGTGTGTGTATTCAACTGAAATAAATTCAGAAAGCCCTGAACTAAATCTCATTTGGTGTGTTTAAAAATGGCATTTGGGGAATTTCTGGGTCATTCGTCCAGCTGCGAAAGCTGCGTCTCTGAAGCACAGTCCCTGTCCTGCAGTCAGGCTTATTTATCCGACGTGGTGTTTCCGTGGAAATGATTGTGGGAAATGGCCCCTTCCTTTTCTCTATTTGCTGATTAGATTTCATGGTCCCTTTCTCGTCAGGTACAGGGATCAAAGTTGACCAACCCCAGAGGAAAGCTGCCCAGGGCACAACTCAGGGCTCCGTAGAACCACAGAATCTTGGGCGCAGCCCTGCTCAAGCACCCAAATGTGCATACCAACAGGGTCTCCGTGTGACGTGTGTGAAAACTACGGTGTGATGAGCATGACTGGCAGACAGCTTATCGATTGGGCTCCCCTCAAAATCGGTTATGAGCGTTAAAGCACACCGATGCCCAGGTCCCGGCTGCAGGAATAAGACCCTCCAGGGTCTTGTGTGAAGCCTCGGCATCTGCATTGCTCATGCTTCTGGGGATCATTCTCCTGAAAATGGTGGCTCCTTTCTCCCTGTGGAGCATCTTTCTAAGCAGTGCTCTTTTCTTCCCCCAGGACACTTTACATCCGGCACAGGAAGCCTTCTGATGGAGCACACCTGGCCCATGAAAAGACAAGGGAAAGAAACGGGGCCAAAGGTCACAGTCCACTCATTCCATCATCCTCCTTAAAATCATCCTAATTTCATGGGCCCTGAAGCCAGGGCTGTTTCTTTACACCTAGAGGCCTTGGCGCCGGGCCTCAATTCTGCCCTGTTCCTTACTGTCTAAGACATGTTGGGAAAATCCCTAGAGCCAGGATCTTCATTCCTGGTAAGCCAGACAGCCGGAAGACACACCCAATTTCTGTCCCTCTTACTTCAGGGAACATGTCCACTTTCGTCAGCATTACAATTTTGGCACCAAATGTGCGAACTGCAATTCCACCATACAATGCATAACTGGAAATGGAGGCAACATCTCCGATCCTGAACAATCGATGCGAGAATCCAGGATATACACGGCTTATTTTTGCCTTTTCCCACTGAAACAAGGGCCAGTATTAAAAATGGTATGCTATCCTCTGTTTCACTCCCTGCTTTTAAACGTCTCCGATGTTTCTTCTTGAGACAGGGCCTCACTTCCGTCACCCGGGCTTTTCTACGGTATAATTTTCCTTGTTTGCTTTTGTCAAAATTAGAACTTTTTATTTCATCTCTATGAAACGTTGATCCATTATCACATGCGTATGGAAATATTATCACACATGCTGTGAGATACGTTCTTTTTATTTTCATCAATTCTTTAATAAACAAAAGGTTATAGCTGCGATACCTTCTGATTTCTCAAGTTTTTTGTTTCATGTTTTCTTAAACTGCCGTCGCACGTCCGAAACCACTCACTATACAATGTCAGGACCGTCTCTCTTTTCTGGCAAACATAAATTTGCGGATTGTCAACAATTAGTCTCTCGGTGATTGCATGATTTCCCCAAAGTCTTTCACAGTCTACTTTGTGCACTGAGTATCTCTTCAAACTTCAGTGCATGTTTCTACCATTTGATGCTTTATTACTTGGCAATCTAGCTTCCACAAGAGCATTTCATGCAAAGACTTGTCTTGTTCTCCACTGGCAGCTAATTTCACTCGGATAGAGAATCGATAGGCTCAACGTGGAAAGGTTATCGCTGGAAGGTCTGTTAGATTCCACGGATCTCTCCTTTCTCATTAGGGAAGAAAATACGCTGTGCTAAATATTATACTTCATTGACTATTCTCAGGTCAGAAAGCGCACTTCCGACTTCTTGTCCTTCCGTCGCTGAGAGGATGATGGCAGCTGCCAAAAGTACATACTTGGAAGTTCATCCCAGCACAAACACACACACACACACACGCCCCCCCCACACACACACAAACACACTCACACACACACTCACACTGTTTCCCAGGTAAAGATTTCTTCCCTGCCATTGCTTTACCTAAAATAAGGCAACTGTGTGGCCACTGTCCCAACCCGGTTACACTCATATTATATGTGCCTATCATCCTGAGGAGTAATTTGATTCAGGTGTTCTGGAAGTCATGATGTGGGCTGTGTCTGTTGAATTCCCAGCGATGCAAGGGGACACACCCTGTGACTCATTCCTGAATTGAGTGCTGATATTTGATTGGTTTATCGCGCACCTGAGGAGAGGGTGGGGTGTTCGCGGTTGGTGGGGGTGAGTTATAGAAGGGCTGATGCGGCCAGAGAGCTCGTCATTTGAAGACTCTCTCGGAAGAGATAGCGTCTTTCTGCAACCTGCGGTCCCAGCAGAAAAACCTTGTGATCCTTGTTCCAGTCGACATGGCGGACGACTCACTCTACTTGGGAGGTGAGTGGCAGTTCAACCACTTTTCAAAACTCACATCTTCTCGGCCAGATGCAGCTTTTGCTGAAATCCAGCGGACTTCTCTCCCTGAGAAGTCACCACTCTCATCTGAGACCCGTGTCGACCTCTGTGATGATTTGGCTCCTGTGGCAAGACAGCTTGCTCCCAGGGAGAAGCTTCCTCTGAGTAGCAGGAGACCTGCTGCGGTGGGGGCTGGGCTCCAGAATATGGGAAATACCTGCTACGTGAACGCTTCCCTGCAGTGCCTGACGTACACACCGCCCCTTGCCAAC
Source organism: Pan paniscus (assembly GCF_029289425.2). NCBI lineage: Eukaryota > Metazoa > Chordata > Mammalia > Primates > Hominidae > Pan > Pan paniscus. The sequence continues at coordinate 23,492,744 of NC_073256.2, forward strand.
TACATGCTGTCCCGGGAGCACTCTCCAACGTGTCATCGTCACAAGGGCTGCATGCTCTGTACTATGCAAGCTCACATCACACGGGCCCTCCACATTCCTGGCCGTGTCATCCAGCCCTCACAGGCATTGGCTGCTGACTTCCATAGAGGCAAGCAGGAAGATGCCCATGAATTTCTCATGTTCACTGTGGATGCCATGAAAAAGGCATGCCTTCCCGGGCACAAGCAGGTAGATCATCACTCTAAGGACACCACCCTCATCCACCAAATATTTGGAGGCTACTGGAGATCTCAAATCAAGTGTCTCCACTGCCACGGCATTTCAGACACTTTTGACCCTTACCTGGACATCGCCCTGGATATCCAGGCAGCTCAGAGTGTCAAGCAAGCTTTGGAACAGTTGGTGAAGCCCGAAGAACTCAATGGAGAGAATGCCTATCATTGTGGTCTTTGTCTCCAGAGGGTGCCGGCCTCCAAGACGTTAACTTTACACACTTCTGCCAAGGTCCTCATCCTTGTATTGAAGAGATTCTCCGATGTCACAGGCAACAAACTTGCCAAGAATGTGCACTATCCTGAGTGCCTTGACATGCAGCCATACATGTCTCAGCAGAACACAGGACCTCTTGTCTATGTCCTCTATGCGGTGCTGGTCCACGCTGGGTGGAGTTGTCACAACGGACATTACTTCTCTTATGTCAAAGCTCAAGAAGGCCAGTGGTATAAAATGGATGATGCCGAGGTCACCGCCTCTAGCATCACTTCTGTCCTGAGTCAACAGGCCTATGTCCTCTTTTACATCCAGAAGAGTGAATGGGAAAGACACAGTGAGAGTGTGTCAAGAGGCAGGGAACCAAGAACCCTTGGCGCTGAAGACACACACAGGCGAGCAACGCAAGGAGAGCTCAAGAGAGAACACCCCTGCCTCCAGGCACCCGAGTTGGACGAGCACTTGGTGGAAAGAGCCACTCAGGAAAGCACCTTAGACCACTGGAAATTCCTTCAAGAGCAAAACAAAACGAAGCCTGAGTTCAACGTCAGAAAAGTCGAAGGTACCCTGCCTCCCAACGTACTTGTGATTCATCAATCCAAATACAAGTGTGGGATGAAGAACCGTCATCCTGAACAGCAAAGCTCCCTGCTAAACCTCTCTTCGACGACCCCGACAGATCAGGAGTCCATGAACACTGGCACACTCGCTTCCCTGCAAGGGAGGACCAGGAGATCCAAAGGGAAGAACAAACACAGCAAGAGGGCTCTGCTTGTGTGCCAGTGATCTCAGTGCAAGTACCGACCCACACGTAGGGGTGCACACACACACACACACACACACACATATAACTACACCCAGAAGCGCGCACGCAAACACACACACACACACACACACAAACACGAACACCGTCAATCCTACATAAACTAATGAGGAGCCCAAGTTTCTGTCTCTACAACAGGGACAACTGGATAGTGATGGCTACATCTCAGGATGAGCCCGCATATGGGAAACATCGAGTTTTGGGGTCGTGAGTCTTCCGAAGCTCTGGAGGGACTGTCTGAGTGTTTGTGTTCATGATAGATGACATTCAGTGTGTATTTCTGAATATGACCTACCGACGTGTAGGTTTGCGTGTGAGGTTATTGCAGGGGACTCGGTTTCGTATTTTCTCTTGGGGTGTGTTTCATTCGTCAGTTGTTGTTCGGCATGAGAAGGTGAAATTTGGCTCATGTGGGACATCCGTGGATCATTCTCGCCACCTTGAATAGTGGAAACTGGAATGCATTTGGAAGATAAGAACGGTGCTCTTCTTTCTTACCCGGGCTCGCCGTTTTTACATTGGTTCCTGAATGGACCTCAGGCGCCCTGGGACTTGTGCTCTTGCTGGAACCCACATAACGCCGGAAACAGACAGACCGACTTGCCTGTTTCACGGTGCCCACTTCCCATGAGTCGAAACGGAAAATTTTCCCACTGGCATGTAAGTCATCTGGAACGAAGCTGTATTGATAATAAAGGAAAGCAAACACAGGAGTGTGTGTATTCAACTGAAATAAATTCAGAAAGCCCTGAACTAAATCTCATTTGGTGTGTTTAAAAATGGCATTTGGGGAATTTCTGGGTCATTCGTCCAGCTGCGAAAGCTGCGTCTCTGAAGCACAGTCCCTGTCCTGCAGTCAGGCTTATTTATCCGACGTGGTGTTTCCGTGGAAATGATTGTGGGAAATGGCCCCTTCCTTTTCTCTATTTGCTGACTAGATTTCATGGTCCCTTTCTCGTCAGGTACAGGGATCAAAGTTGACCAACCCCAGAGGAAAGCTGCCCAGGGCACAACTCAGGGCTCCGTAGAACCACAGAATCTTGGGCGCAGCCCTGCTCAAGCACCCAAATGTGCATACGAACAGGGTCTCCGTGTGACGTGTGTGAAAACTACGGTGTGATGAGCATGACTGGCAGACAGCTTATCGATTGGGCTCCCCTCAAAATCGGTTATGAGCGTTAAAGCACACCGATGCCCAGGTCCCGGCTGCAGGAATAAGACCCTCCAGGGTCTTGTGTGAAGCCTCGGCATCTGCATTGCTCATGCTTCTGGGGATCATTCTCCTGAAAATGGTGGCTCCTTTCTCCCTGTGGAGCATCTTTCTAAGCAGTGCTCTTTTCTTCCCCCAGGACACTTTACATCCGGCACAGGAAGCCTTCTGATGGAGCACACCTGGCCCATGAAAAGACAAGGGAAAGAAACGGGGCCAAAGGTCACAGTCCACTCATTCCATCATCCTCCTTAAAATCATCCTAATTTCATGGGCCCTGAAGCCAGGGCTGTTTCTTTACACCTAGAGGCCTTGGCGCCGGGCCTCAATTCTGCCCTGTTCCTTACTGTCTAAGACATGTTGGGAAAATCCCTAGAGCCAGGATCTTCATTCCTGGTAAGCCAGACAGCCGGAAGACACACCCAATTTCTGTCCCTCTTACTTCAGGGAACATGTCCACTTTCGTCAGCATTACAATTTTGGCACCAAATGTGCGAACTGCAATTCCACCATACAATGCATAACTGGAAATGGAGGCAACATCTCCGATCCTGAACAATCGATGCGAGAATCCAGGATATACACGGCTTATTTTTGCCTTTTCCCACTGAAACAAGGGCCAGTATTAAAAATGGTATGCTATCCTCTGTTTCACTCCCTGCTTTTAAACGTCTCCGATGTTTCTTCTTGAGACAGGGCCTCACTTCCGTCACCCGGGCTTTTCTACGGTATAATTTTCCTTGTTTGCTTTTGTCAAAATTAGAACTTTTTATTTCATCTCTATGAAACGTTGATCCATTATCACATGCGTATGGAAATATTATCACACATGCTGTGAGATACGTTCTTTTTATTTTCATCAATTCTTTAATAAACAAAAGGTTATAGCTGCGATACCTTCTGATTTCTCAAGTTTTTTGTTTCATGTTTTCTTAAACTGCCGTCGCACGTCCGAAACCACTCACTATACAATGTCAGGACCGTCTCTCTTTTCTGGCAAACATAAATTTGCGGATTGTCAACAATTAGTCTCTCGGTGATTGCATGATTTCCCCAAAGTCTTTCACAGTCTACTTTGTGCACTGAGTATCTCTTCAAACTTCAGTGCATGTTTCTACCATTTGATGCTTTATTACTTGGCAATCTAGCTTCCACAAGAGCATTTCATGCAAAGACTTGTCTTGTTCTCCACTGGCAGCTAATTTCACTCGGATAGAGAATCGATAGGCTCAACGTGGAAAGGTTATCGCTGGAAGGTCTGTTAGATTCCACGGATCTCTCCTTTCTCATTAGGGAAGAAAATACGCTGTGCTAAATATTATACTTCATTGACTATTCTCAGGTCAGAAAGCGCACTTCCGACTTCTTGTCCTTCCGTCGCTGAGAGGATGATGGCAGCTGCCAAAAGTACATACTTGGAAGTTCATCCCAGCACAAACACACACACACACACACGCCCCCCCCCACACACACACAAACACACTCACACACACACTCACACTGTTTCCCAGGTAAAGATTTCTTCCCTGCCATTGCTTTACCTAAAATAAGGCAACTGTGTGGCCACTGTCCCAACCCGGTTACACTCATATTATATGTGCCTATCATCCTGAGGAGTAATTTGATTCAGGTGTTCTGGAAGTCATGATGTGGGCTGTGTCTGTTGAATTCCCAGCGATGCAAGGGGACACACCCTGTGACTCATTCCTGAATTGAGTGCTGATATTTGATTGGTTTATCGCGCACCTGAGGAGAGGGTGGGGTGTTCGCGGTTGGTGGGGGTGAGTTATAGAAGGGCTGATGCGGCCAGAGAGCTCATCATTTGAAGACTCTCTCGGAAGAGATAGCGTCTTTCTGCAACCTGCGGTCCCAGCAGAAAAACCTTGTGATCCTTGTTCCAGTCGACATGGCGGACGACTCACTCTACTTGGGAGGTGAGTGGCAGTTCAACCACTTTTCAAAACTCACATCTTCTCGGCCAGATGCAGCTTTTGCTGAAATCCAGCGGACTTCTCTCCCTGAGAAGTCACCACTCTCATCTGAGACCCGTGTCGACCTCTGTGATGATTTGGCTCCTGTGGCAAGACAGCTTGCTCCCAGGGAGAAGCTTCCTCTGAGTAGCAGGAGACCTGCTGCGGTGGGGGCTGGGCTCCAGAATATGGGAAATACCTGCTACGTGAACGCTTCCCTGCAGTGCCTGACGTACACACCGCCCCTTGCCAACTACATGCTGTCCCGGGAGCACTCTCCAACGTGTCATCGTCACAAGGGCTGCATGCTCTGTACTATGCAAGCTCACATCACACGGGCCCTCCACATTCCTGGCCGTGTCATCCAGCCCTCACAGGCATTGGCTGCTGACTTCCATAGAGGCAAGCAGGAAGATGCCCATGAATTTCTCATGTTCACTGTGGATGCCATGAAAAAGGCATGCCTTCCCGGGCACAAGCAGGTAGATCATCACTCTAAGGACACCACCCTCATCCACCAAATATTTGGAGGCTACTGGAGATCTCAAATCAAGTGTCTCCACTGCCACGGCATTTCAGACACTTTTGACCCTTACCTGGACATCGCCCTGGATATCCAGGCAGCTCAGAGTGTCAAGCAAGCTTTGGAACAGTTGGTGAAGCCCGAAGAACTCAATGGAGAGAATGCCTATCATTGTGGTCTTTGTCTCCAGAGGGTGCCGGCCTCCAAGACGTTAACTTTACACACTTCTGCCAAGGTCCTCATCCTTGTATTGAAGAGATTCTCCGATGTCACAGGCAACAAACTTGCCAAGAATGTGCACTATCCTGAGTGCCTTGACATGCAGCCATACATGTCTCAGCAGAACACAGGACCTCTTGTCTATGTCCTCTATGCGGTGCTGGTCCACGCTGGGTGGAGTTGTCACAACGGACATTACTTCTCTTATGTCAAAGCTCAAGAAGGCCAGTGGTATAAAATGGATGATGCCGAGGTCACCGCCTCTAGCATCACTTCTGTCCTGAGTCAACAGGCCTATGTCCTCTTTTACATCCAGAAGAGTGAATGGGAAAGACACAGTGAGAGTGTGTCAAGAGGCAGGGAACCAAGAACCCTTGGCGCTGAAGACACACACAGGCGAGCAACGCAAGGAGAGCTCAAGAGAGAACACCCCTGCCTCCAGGCACCCGAGTTGGACGAGCACTTGGTGGAAAGAGCCACTCAGGAAAGCACCTTAGACCACTGGAAATTCCTTCAAGAGCAAAACAAAACGAAGCCTGAGTTCAACGTCAGAAAAGTCGAAGGTACCCTGCCTCCCAACGTACTTGTGATTCATCAATCCAAATACAAGTGTGGGATGAAGAACCGTCATCCTGAACAGCAAAGCTCCCTGCTAAACCTCTCTTCGACGACCCCGACAGATCAGGAGTCCATGAACACTGGCACACTCGCTTCCCTGCAAGGGAGGACCAGGAGATCCAAAGGGAAGAACAAACACAGCAAGAGGGCTCTGCTTGTGTGCCAGTGATCTCAGTGCAAGTACCGACCCACACGTAGGGGTGCACACACACACACACACACACACACATATAACTACACCCAGAAGCGCGCACGCAAACACACACACACACACACACACAAACACGAACACCGTCAATCCTACATAAACTAATGAGGAGCCCAAGTTTCTGTCTCTACAACAGGGACAACTGGATAGTGATGGCTACATCTCAGGATGAGCCCGCATATGGGAAACATCGAGTTTTGGGGTCGTGAGTCTTCCGAACCTCTGGAGGGACTGTCTGAGTGTTTGTGTTCATGATAGATGACATTCAGTGTGTATTTCTGAATATGACCTACCGACGTGTAGGTTTGCGTGTGAGGTTATTGCAGGGGACTCGGTTTCGTATTTTCTCTTGGGGTGTGTTTCATTCGTCAGTTGTTGTTCGGCATGAGAAGGTGAAATTTGGCTCATGTGGGACATCCGTGGATCATTCTCGCCACCTTGAATAGTGGAAACTGGAATGCATTTGGAAGATAAGAACGGTGCTCTTCTTTCTTACCCGGGCTCGCCGTTTTTACATTGGTTCCTGAATGGACCTCAGGCGCCCTGGGACTTGTGCTCTTGCTGGAACCCACATAACGCCGGAAACAGACAGACCGACTTGCCTGTTTCACGGTGCCCACTTCCCATGAGTCGAAACGGAAAATTTTCCCACTGGCATGTAAGTCATCTGGAACGAAGCTGTATTGATAATAAAGGAAAGCAAACACAGGAGTGTGTGTATTCAACTGAAATAAATTCAGAAAGCCCTGAACTAAATCTCATTTGGTGTGTTTAAAAATGGCATTTGGGGAATTTCTGGGTCATTCGTCCAGCTGCGAAAGCTGCGTCTCTGAAGCACAGTCCCTGTCCTGCAGTCAGGCTTATTTATCCGACGTGGTGTTTCCGTGGAAATGATTGTGGGAAATGGCCCCTTCCTTTTCTCTATTTGCTGATTAGATTTCATGGTCCCTTTCTCGTCAGGTACAGGGATCAAAGTTGACCAACCCCAGAGGAAAGCTGCCCAGGGCACAACTCAGGGCTCCGTAGAACCACAGAATCTTGGGCGCAGCCCTGCTCAAGCACCCAAATGTGCATACCAATAGGGTCTCCGTGTGACGTGTGTGAAAACTACGGTGTGATGAGCATGACTGGCAGACAGCTTATCGATTGGGCTCCCCTCAAAATCGGTTATGAGCGTTAAAGCACACCGATGCCCAGGTCCCGGCTGCAGGAATAAGACCCTCCAGGGTCTTGTGTGAAGCCTCGGCATCTGCATTGCTCATGCTTCTGGGGATCATTCTCCTGAAAATGGTGGCTCCTTTCTCCCTGTGGAGCATCTTTCTAAGCAGTGCTCTTTTCTTCCCCCAGGACACTTTACATCCGGCACAGGAAGCCTTCTGATGGAGCACACCTGGCCCATGAAAAGACAAGGGAAAGAAACGGGGCCAAAGGTCACAGTCCACTCATTCCATCATCCTCCTTAAAATCATCCTAATTTCATGGGCCCTGAAGCCAGGGCTGTTTCTTTACACCTAGAGGCCTTGGCGCCGGGCCTCAATTCTGCCCTGTTCCTTACTGTCTAAGACATGTTGGGAAAATCCCTAGAGCCAGGATCTTCATTCCTGGTAAGCCAGACAGCCGGAAGACACACCCAATTTCTGTCCCTCTTACTTCAGGGAACATGTCCACTTTCGTCAGCATTACAATTTTGGCACCAAATGTGCGAACTGCAATTCCACCATACAATGCATAACTGGAAATGGAGGCAACATCTCCGATCCTGAACAATCGATGCGAGAATCCAGGATATACACGGCTTATTTTTGCCTTTTCCCACTGAAACAAGGGCCAGTATTAAAAATGGTATGCTATCCTCTGTTTCACTCCCTGCTTTTAAACGTCTCCGATGTTTCTTCTTGAGACAGGGCCTCACTTCCGTCACCCGGGCTTTTCTACGGTATAATTTTCCTTGTTTGCTTTTGTCAAAATTAGAACTTTTTATTTCATCTCTATGAAACGTTGATCCATTATCACATGCGTATGGAAATATTATCACACATGCTGTGAGATACGTTCTTTTTATTTTCATCAATTCTTTAATAAACAAAAGGTTATAGCTGCGATACCTTCTGATTTCTCAAGTTTTTTGTTTCATGTTTTCTTAAACTGCCGTCGCACGTCCGAAACCACTCACTATACAATGTCAGGACCGTCTCTCTTTTCTGGCAAACATAAATTTGCGGATTGTCAACAATTAGTCTCTCGGTGATTGCATGATTTCCCCAAAGTCTTTCACAGTCTACTTTGTGCACTGAGTATCTCTTCAAACTTCAGTGCATGTTTCTACCATTTGATGCTTTATTATTTGGCAATCTAGCTTCCACAAGAGCATTTCATGCAAAGACTTGTCTTGTTCTCCACTGGCAGCTAATTTCACTCGGATAGAGAATCGATAGGCTCAACGTGGAAAGGTTATCGCTGGAAGGTCTGTTAGATTCCACGGATCTCTCCTTTCTCATTAGGGAAGAAAATACGCTGTGCTAAATATTATACTTCATTGACTATTCTCAGGTCAGAAAGCGCACTTCCGACTTCTTGTCCTTCCGTCGCTGAGAGGATGATGGCAGCTGCCAAAAGTACATACTTGGAAGTTCATCCCAGCACAAACACACACACACACACACGCCCCCCCCACACACACACAAACACACTCACACACACACTCACACTGTTTCCCAGGTAAAGATTTCTTCCCTGCCATTGCTTTACCTAAAATAAGGCAACTGTGTGGCCACTGTCCCAACCCGGTTACACTCATATTATATGTGCCTATCATCCTGAGGAGTAATTTGATTCAGGTGTTCTGGAAGTCATGATGTGGGCTGTGTCTGTTGAATTCCCAGCGATGCAAGGGGACACACCCTGTGACTCATTCCTGAATTGAGTGCTGATATTTGATTGGTTTATCGCGCACCTGAGGAGAGGGTGGGGTGTTCGCGGTTGGTGGGGGTGAGTTATAGAAGGGCTGATGCGGCCAGAGAGCTCGTCATTTGAAGACTCTCTCGGAAGAGATAGCGTCTTTCTGCAACCTGCGGTCCCAGCAGAAAAACCTTGTGATCCTTGTTCCAGTCGACATGGCGGACGACTCACTCTACTTGGGAGGTGAGTGGCAGTTCAACCACTTTTCAAAACTCACATCTTCTCGGCCAGATGCAGCTTTTGCTGAAATCCAGCGGACTTCTCTCCCTGAGAAGTCACCACTCTCATCTGAGACCCGTGTCGACCTCTGTGATGATTTGGCTCCTGTGGCAAGACAGCTTGCTCCCAGGGAGAAGCTTCCTCTGAGTAGCAGGAGACCTGCTGCGGTGGGGGCTGGGCTCCAGAATATGGGAAATACCTGCTACGTGAACGCTTCCCTGCAGTGCCTGACGTACACACCGCCCCTTGCCAACTACATGCTGTCCCGGGAGCACTCTCCAACGTGTCATCGTCACAAGGGCTGCATGCTCTGTACTATGCAAGCTCACATCACACGGGCCCTCCACATTCCTGGCCGTGTCATCCAGCCCTCACAGGCATTGGCTGCTGACTTCCATAGAGGCAAGCAGGAAGATGCCCATGAATTTCTCATGTTCACTGTGGATGCCATGAAAAAGGCATGCCTTCCCGGACACAAGCAGGTAGATCATCACTCTAAGGACACCACCCTCATCCACCAAATATTTGGAGGCTACTGGAGATCTCAAATCAAGTGTCTCCACTGCCACGGCATTTCAGACACTTTTGACCCTTACCTGGACATCGCCCTGGATATCCAGGCAGCTCAGAGTGTCAAGCAAGCTTTGGAACAGTTGGTGAAGCCCGAAGAACTCAATGGAGAGAATGCCTATCATTGTGGTCTTTGTCTCCAGAGGGTGCCGGCCTCCAAGATGTTAACTTTACACACTTCTGCCAAGGTCCTCATCCTTGTATTGAAGAGATTCTCCGATGTCACAGGCAACAAACTTGCCAAGAATGTGCACTATCCTGAGTGCCTTGACATGCAGCCATACATGTCTCAGCAGAACACAGGACCTCTTGTCTATGTCCTCTATGCGGTGCTGGTCCACGCTGGGTGGAGTTGTCACAACGGACATTACTTCTCTTATGTCAAAGCTCAAGAAGGCCAGTGGTATAAAATGGATGATGCCGAGGTCACCGCCTCTAGCATCACTTCTGTCCTGAGTCAACAGGCCTATGTCCTCTTTTACATCCAGAAGAGTGAATGGGAAAGACACAGTGAGAGTGTGTCAAGAGGCAGGGAACCAAGAACCCTTGGCGCTGAAGACACACACAGGCGAGCAACGCAAGGAGAGCTCAAGAGAGACCACCCCTGCCTCCAGGCACCCGAGTTGGACGAGCACTTGGTGGAAAGAGCCACTCAGGAAAGCACCTTAGACCACTGGAAATTCCTTCAAGAGCAAAACAAAACGAAGCCTGAGTTCAACGTCAGAAAAGTCGAAGGTACCCTGCCTCCCAACGTACTTGTGATTCATCAATCCAAATACAAGTGTGGGATGAAGAACCGTCATCCTGAACAGCAAAGCTCCCTGCTAAACCTCTCTTCGACGACCCCGACAGATCAGGAGTCCATGAACACTGGCACACTCGCTTCCCTGCAAGGGAGGACCAGGAGATCCAAAGGGAAGAACAAACACAGCAAGAGGGCTCTGCTTGTGTGCCAGTGATCTCAGTGCAAGTACCGACCCACACGTAGGGGTGCACACACACACACACACACACACACATATAACTACACCCAGAAGCGCGCACGCAAACACACACACACACACACACACAAACACGAACACCGTCAATCCTACATAAACTAATGAGGAGCCCAAGTTTCTGTCTCTACAACAGGGACAACTGGATAGTGATGGCTACATCTCAGGATGAGCCCGCATATGGGAAACATCGAGTTTTGGGGTCGTGAGTCTTCCGAACCTCTGGAGGGACTGTCTGAGTGTTTGTGTTCATGATAGATGACATTCAGTGTGTATTTCTGAATATGACCTACCGACGTGTAGGTTTGCGTGTGAGGTTATTGCAGGGGACTCGGTTTCGTATTTTCTCTTGGGGTGTGTTTCATTCGTCAGTTGTTGTTCGGCATGAGAAGGTGAAATTTGGCTCATGTGGGACATCCGTGGATCATTCTCGCCACCTTGAATAGTGGAAACTGGAATGCATTTGGAAGATAAGAACGGTGCTCTTCTTTCTTACCCGGGCTCGCCGTTTTTACATTGGTTCCTGAATGGACCTCAGGCGCCCTGGGACTTGTGCTCTTGCTGGAACCCACATAACGCCGGAAACAGACAGACCGACTTGCCTGTTTCACGGTGCCCACTTCCCATGAGTCGAAACGGAAAATTTTCCCACTGGCATGTAAGTCATCTGGAACGAAGCTGTATTGATAATAAAGGAAAGCAAACACAGGAGTGTGTGTATTCAACTGAAATAAATTCAGAAAGCCCTGAACTAAATCTCATTTGGTGTGTTTAAAAATGGCATTTGGGGAATTTCTGGGTCATTCGTCCAGCTGCGAAAGCTGCGTCTCTGAAGCACAGTCCCTGTCCTGCAGTCAGGCTTATTTATCCGACGTGGTGTTTCCGTGGAAATGATTGTGGGAAATGGCCCCTTCCTTTTCTCTATTTGCTGATTAGATTTCATGGTCCCTTTCTCGTCAGGTACAGGGATCAAAGTTGACCAACCCCAGAGGAAAGCTGCCCAGGGCACAACTCAGGGCTCCGTAGAACCACAGAATCTTGGGCGCAGCCCTGCTCAAGCACCCAAATGTGCATACCAACAGGGTCTCCGTGTGACGTGTGTGAAAACTACGGTGTGATGAGCATGACTGGCAGACAGCTTATCGATTGGGCTCCCCTCAAAATCGGTTATGAGCGTTAAAGCACACCGATGCCCAGGTCCCGGCTGCAGGAATAAGACCCTCCAGGGTCTTGTGTGAAGCCTCGGCATCTGCATTGCTCATGCTTCTGGGGATCATTCTCCTGAAAATGGTGGCTCCTTTCTCCCTGTGGAGCATCTTTCTAAGCAGTGCTCTTTTCTTCCCCCAGGACACTTTACATCCGGCACAGGAAGCCTTCTGATGGAGCACACCTGGCCCATGAAAAGACAAGGGAAAGAAACGGGGCCAAAGGTCACAGTCCACTCATTCCATCATCCTCCTTAAAATCATCCTAATTTCATGGGCCCTGAAGCCAGGGCTGTTTCTTTACACCTAGAGGCCTTGGCGCCGGGCCTCAATTCTGCCCTGTTCCTTACTGTCTAAGACATGTTGGGAAAATCCCTAGAGCCAGGATCTTCATTCCTGGTAAGCCAGACAGCCGGAAGACACACCCAATTTCTGTCCCTCTTACTTCAGGGAACATGTCCACTTTCGTCAGCATTACAATTTTGGCACCAAATGTGCGAACTGCAATTCCACCATACAATGCATAACTGGAAATGGAGGCAACATCTCCGATCCTGAACAATCGATGCGAGAATCCAGGATATACACGGCTTATTTTTGCCTTTTCCCACTGAAACAAGGGCCAGTATTAAAAATGGTATGCTATCCTCTGTTTCACTCCCTGCTTTTAAACGTCTCCGATGTTTCTTCTTGAGACAGGGCCTCACTTCCGTCACCCGGGCTTTTCTACGGTATAATTTTCCTTGTTTGCTTTTGTCAAAATTAGAACTTTTTATTTCATCTCTATGAAACGTTGATCCATTATCACATGCGTATGGAAATATTATCACACATGCTGTGAGATACGTTCTTTTTATTTTCATCAATTCTTTAATAAACAAAAGGTTATAGCTGCGATACCTTCTGATTTCTCAAGTTTTTTGTTTCATGTTTTCTTAAACTGCCGTCGCACGTCCGAAACCACTCACTATACAATGTCAGGACCGTCTCTCTTTTCTGGCAAACATAAATTTGCGGATTGTCAACAATTAGTCTCTCGGTGATTGCATGATTTCCCCAAAGTCTTTCACAGTCTACTTTGTGCACTGAGTATCTCTTCAAACTTCAGTGCATGTTTCTACCATTTGATGCTTTATTACTTGGCAATCTAGCTTCCACAAGAGCATTTCATGCAAAGACTTGTCTTGTTCTCCACTGGCAGCTAATTTCACTCGGATAGAGAATCGATAGGCTCAACGTGGAAAGGTTATCGCTGGAAGGTCTGTTAGATTCCACGGATCTCTCCTTTCTCATTAGGGAAGAAAATACGCTGTGCTAAATATTATACTTCATTGACTATTCTCAGGTCAGAAAGCGCACTTCCGACTTCTTGTCCTTCCGTCGCTGAGAGGATGATGGCAGCTGCCAAAAGTACATACTTGGAAGTTCATCCCAGCACAAACACACACACACACACACGCCCCCCCCCCACACACACAAACACACTCACACACACACTCACACTGTTTCCCAGGTAAAGATTTCTTCCCTGCCATTGCTTTACCTAAAATAAGGCAACTGTGTGGCCACTGTCCCAACCCGGTTACACTCATATTATATGTGCCTATCATCCTGAGGAGTAATTTGATTCAGGTGTTCTGGAAGTCATGATGTGGGCTGTGTCTGTTGAATTCCCAGCGATGCAAGGGGACACACCCTGTGACTCATTCCTGAATTGAGTGCTGATATTTGATTGGTTTATCGCGCACCTGAGGAGAGGGTGGGGTGTTCGCGGTTGGTGGGGGTGAGTTATAGAAGGGCTGATGCGGCCAGAGAGCTCGTCATTTGAAGACTCTCTCGGAAGAGATAGCGTCTTTCTGCAACCTGCGGTCCCAGCAGAAAAACCTTGTGATCCTTGTTCCAGTCGACATGGCGGACGACTCACTCTACTTGGGAGGTGAGTGGCAGTTCAACCACTTTTCAAAACTCACATCTTCTCGGCCAGATGCAGCTTTTGCTGAAATCCAGCGGACTTCTCTCCCTGAGAAGTCACCACTCTCATCTGAGACCCGTGTCGACCTCTGTGATGATTTGGCTCCTGTGGCAAGACAGCTTGCTCCCAGGGAGAAGCTTCCTCTGAGTAGCAGGAGACCTGCTGCGGTGGGGGCTGGGCTCCAGAATATGGGAAATACCTGCTACGTGAACGCTTCCCTGCAGTGCCTGACGTACACACCGCCCCTTGCCAACTACATGCTGTCCCGGGAGCACTCTCCAACGTGTCATCGTCACAAGGGCTGCATGCTCTGTACTATGCAAGCTCACATCACACGGGCCCTCCACATTCCTGGCCGTGTCATCCAGCCCTCACAGGCATTGGCTGCTGACTTCCATAGAGGCAAGCAGGAAGATGCCCATGAATTTCTCATGTTCACTGTGGATGCCATGAAAAAGGCATGCCTTCCCGGACACAAGCAGGTAGATCATCACTCTAAGGACACCACCCTCATCCACCAAATATTTGGAGGCTACTGGAGATCTCAAATCAAGTGTCTCCACTGCCACGGCATTTCAGACACTTTTGACCCTTACCTGGACATCGCCCTGGATATCCAGGCAGCTCAGAGTGTCAAGCAAGCTTTGGAACAGTTGGTGAAGCCCGAAGAACTCAATGGAGAGAATGCCTATCATTGTGGTCTTTGTCTCCAGAGGGTGCCGGCCTCCAAGATGTTAACTTTACACACTTCTGCCAAGGTCCTCATCCTTGTATTGAAGAGATTCTCCGATGTCACAGGCAACAAACTTGCCAAGAATGTGCACTATCCTGAGTGCCTTGACATGCAGCCATACATGTCTCAGCAGAACACAGGACCTCTTGTCTATGTCCTCTATGCGGTGCTGGTCCACGCTGGGTGGAGTTGTCACAACGGACATTACTTCTCTTATGTCAAAGCTCAAGAAGGCCAGTGGTATAAAATGGATGATGCCGAGGTCACCGCCTCTAGCATCACTTCTGTCCTGAGTCAACAGGCCTATGTCCTCTTTTACATCCAGAAGAGTGAATGGGAAAGACACAGTGAGAGTGTGTCAAGAGGCAGGGAACCAAGAACCCTTGGCGCTGAAGACACACACAGGCGAGCAACGCAAGGAGAGCTCAAGAGAGACCACCCCTGCCTCCAGGCACCCGAGTTGGACGAGCACTTGGTGGAAAGAGCCACTCAGGAAAGCACCTTAGACCACTGGAAATTCCTTCAAGAGCAAAACAAAACGAAGCCTGAGTTCAACGTCAGAAAAGTCGAAGGTACCCTGCCTCCCAACGTACTTGTGATTCATCAATCCAAATACAAGTGTGGGATGAAGAACCGTCATCCTGAACAGCAAAGCTCCCTGCTAAACCTCTCTTCGACGACCCCGACAGATCAGGAGTCCATGAACACTGGCACACTCGCTTCCCTGCAAGGGAGGACCAGGAGATCCAAAGGGAAGAACAAACACAGCAAGAGGGCTCTGCTTGTGTGCCAGTGATCTCAGTGCAAGTACCGACCCACACGTAGGGGTGCACACACACACACACACACACACACATATAACTACACCCAGAAGCGCGCACGCAAACACACACACACACACACACACAAACACGAACACCGTCAATCCTACATAAACTAATGAGGAGCCCAAGTTTCTGTCTCTACAACAGGGACAACTGGATAGTGATGGCTACATCTCAGGATGAGCCCGCATATGGGAAACATCGAGTTTTGGGGTCGTGAGTCTTCCGAAGCTCTGGAGGGACTGTCTGAGTGTTTGTGTTCATGATAGATGACATTCAGTGTGTATTTCTGAATATGACCTACCGACGTGTAGGTTTGCGTGTGAGGTTATTGCAGGGGACTCGGTTTCGTATTTTCTCTTGGGGTGTGTTTCATTCGTCAGTTGTTGTTCGGCATGAGAAGGTGAAATTTGGCTCATGTGGGACATCCGTGGATCATTCTCGCCACCTTGAATAGTGGAAACTGGAATGCATTTGGAAGATAAGAACGGTGCTCTTCTTTCTTACCCGGGCTCGCCGTTTTTACATTGGTTCCTGAATGGACCTCAGGCGCCCTGGGACTTGTGCTCTTGCTGGAACCCACATAACGCCGGAAACAGACAGACCGACTTGCCTGTTTCACGGTGCCCACTTCCCATGAGTCGAAACGGAAAATTTTCCCACTGGCATGTAAGTCATCTGGAACGAAGCTGTATTGATAATAAAGGAAAGCAAACACAGGAGTGTGTGTATTCAACTGAAATAAATTCAGAAAGCCCTGAACTAAATCTCATTTGGTGTGTTTAAAAATGGCATTTGGGGAATTTCTGGGTCATTCGTCCAGCTGCGAAAGCTGCGTCTCTGAAGCACAGTCCCTGTCCTGCAGTCAGGCTTATTTATCCGACGTGGTGTTTCCGTGGAAATGATTGTGGGAAATGGCCCCTTCCTTTTCTCTATTTGCTGATTAGATTTCATGGTCCCTTTCTCGTCAGGTACAGGGATCAAAGTTGACCAACCCCAGAGGAAAGCTGCCCAGGGCACAACTCAGGGCTCCGTAGAACCACAGAATCTTGGGCGCAGCCCTGCTCAAGCACCCAAATGTGCATACCAACAGGGTCTCCGTGTGACGTGTGTGAAAACTACGGTGTGATGAGCATGACTGGCAGACAGCTTATCGATTGGGCTCCCCTCAAAATCGGTTATGAGCGTTAAAGCACACCGATGCCCAGGTCCCGGCTGCAGGAATAAGACCCTCCAGGGTCTTGTGTGAAGCCTCGGCATCTGCATTGCTCATGCTTCTGGGGATCATTCTCCTGAAAATGGTGGCTCCTTTCTCCCTGTGGAGCATCTTTCTAAGCAGTGCTCTTTTCTTCCCCCAGGACACTTTACATCCGGCACAGGAAGCCTTCTGATGGAGCACACCTGGCCCATGAAAAGACAAGGGAAAGAAACGGGGCCAAAGGTCACAGTCCACTCATTCCATCATCCTCCTTAAAATCATCCTAATTTCATGGGCCCTGAAGCCAGGGCTGTTTCTTTACACCTAGAGGCCTTGGCGCCGGGCCTCAATTCTGCCCTGTTCCTTACTGTCTAAGACATGTTGGGAAAATCCCTAGAGCCAGGATCTTCATTCCTGGTAAGCCAGACAGCCGGAAGACACACCCAATTTCTGTCCCTCTTACTTCAGGGAACATGTCCACTTTCGTCAGCATTACAATTTTGGCACCAAATGTGCGAACTGCAATTCCACCATACAATGCATAACTGGAAATGGAGGCAACATCTCCGATCCTGAACAATCGATGCGAGAATCCAGGATATACACGGCTTATTTTTGCCTTTTCCCACTGAAACAAGGGCCAGTATTAAAAATGGTATGCTATCCTCTGTTTCACTCCCTGCTTTTAAACGTCTCCGATGTTTCTTCTTGAGACAGGGCCTCACTTCCGTCACCCGGGCTTTTCTACGGTATAATTTTCCTTGTTTGCTTTTGTCAAAATTAGAACTTTTTATTTCATCTCTATGAAACGTTGATCCATTATCACATGCGTATGGAAATATTATCACACATGCTGTGAGATACGTTCTTTTTATTTTCATCAATTCTTTAATAAACAAAAGGTTATAGCTGCGATACCTTCTGATTTCTCAAGTTTTTTGTTTCATGTTTTCTTAAACTGCCGTCGCACGTCCGAAACCACTCACTATACAATGTCAGGACCGTCTCTCTTTTCTGGCAAACATAAATTTGCGGATTGTCAACAATTAGTCTCTCGGTGATTGCATGATTTCCCCAAAGTCTTTCACAGTCTACTTTGTGCACTGAGTATCTCTTCAAACTTCAGTGCATGTTTCTACCATTTGATGCTTTATTACTTGGCAATCTAGCTTCCACAAGAGCATTTCATGCAAAGACTTGTCTTGTTCTCCACTGGCAGCTAATTTCACTCGGATAGAGAATCGATAGGCTCAACGTGGAAAGGTTATCGCTGGAAGGTCTGTTAGATTCCACGGATCTCTCCTTTCTCATTAGGGAAGAAAATACGCTGTGCTAAATATTATACTTCATTGACTATTCTCAGGTCAGAAAGCGCACTTCCGACTTCTTGTCCTTCCGTCGCTGAGAGGATGATGGCAGCTGCCAAAAGTACATACTTGGAAGTTCATCCCAGCACAAACACACACACACACACACGCCCCCCCCACACACACACAAACACACTCACACACACACTCACACTGTTTCCCAGGTAAAGATTTCTTCCCTGCCATTGCTTTACCTAAAATAAGGCAACTGTGTGGCCACTGTCCCAACCCGGTTACACTCATATTATATGTGCCTATCATCCTGAGGAGTAATTTGATTCAGGTGTTCTGGAAGTCATGATGTGGGCTGTGTCTGTTGAATTCCCAGCGATGCAAGGGGACACACCCTGTGACTCATTCCTGAATTGAGTGCTGATATTTGATTGGTTTATCGCGCACCTGAGGAGAGGGTGGGGTGTTCGCGGTTGGTGGGGGTGAGTTATAGAAGGGCTGATGCGGCCAGAGAGCTCGTCATTTGAAGACTCTCTCGGAAGAGATAGCGTCTTTCTGCAACCTGCGGTCCCAGCAGAAAAACCTTGTGATCCTTGTTCCAGTCGACATGGCGGACGACTCACTCTACTTGGGAGGTGAGTGGCAGTTCAACCACTTTTCAAAACTCACATCTTCTCGGCCAGATGCAGCTTTTGCTGAAATCCAGCGGACTTCTCTCCCTGAGAAGTCACCACTCTCATCTGAGACCCGTGTCGACCTCTGTGATGATTTGGCTCCTGTGGCAAGACAGCTTGCTCCCAGGGAGAAGCTTCCTCTGAGTAGCAGGAGACCTGCTGCGGTGGGGGCTGGGCTCCAGAATATGGGAAATACCTGCTACGTGAACGCTTCCCTGCAGTGCCTGACGTACACACCGCCCCTTGCCAACTACATGCTGTCCCGGGAGCACTCTCCAACGTGTCATCGTCACAAGGGCTGCATGCTCTGTACTATGCAAGCTCACATCACACGGGCCCTCCACATTCCTGGCCGTGTCATCCAGCCCTCACAGGCATTGGCTGCTGACTTCCATAGAGGCAAGCAGGAAGATGCCCATGAATTTCTCATGTTCACTGTGGATGCCATGAAAAAGGCATGCCTTCCCGGGCACAAGCAGGTAGATCATCACTCTAAGGACACCACCCTCATCCACCAAATATTTGGAGGCTACTGGAGATCTCAAATCAAGTGTCTCCACTGCCACGGCATTTCAGACACTTTTGACCCTTACCTGGACATCGCCCTGGATATCCAGGCAGCTCAGAGTGTCAAGCAAGCTTTGGAACAGTTGGTGAAGCCCGAAGAACTCAATGGAGAGAATGCCTATCATTGTGGTCTTTGTCTCCAGAGGGTGCCGGCCTCCAAGACGTTAACTTTACACACTTCTGCCAAGGTCCTCATCCTTGTATTGAAGAGATTCTCCGATGTCACAGGCAACAAACTTGCCAAGAATGTGCACTATCCTGAGTGCCTTGACATGCAGCCATACATGTCTCAGCAGAACACAGGACCTCTTGTCTATGTCCTCTATGCGGTGCTGGTCCACGCTGGGTGGAGTTGTCACAACGGACATTACTTCTCTTATGTCAAAGCTCAAGAAGGCCAGTGGTATAAAATGGATGATGCCGAGGTCACCGCCTCTAGCATCACTTCTGTCCTGAGTCAACAGGCCTATGTCCTCTTTTACATCCAGAAGAGTGAATGGGAAAGACACAGTGAGAGTGTGTCAAGAGGCAGGGAACCAAGAACCCTTGGCGCTGAAGACACACACAGGCGAGCAACGCAAGGAGAGCTCAAGAGAGAACACCCCTGCCTCCAGGCACCCGAGTTGGACGAGCACTTGGTGGAAAGAGCCACTCAGGAAAGCACCTTAGACCACTGGAAATTCCTTCAAGAGCAAAACAAAACGAAGCCTGAGTTCAACGTCAGAAAAGTCGAAGGTACCCTGCCTCCCAACGTACTTGTGATTCATCAATCCAAATACAAGTGTGGGATGAAGAACCGTCATCCTGAACAGCAAAGCTCCCTGCTAAACCTCTCTTCGACGACCCCGACAGATCAGGAGTCCATGAACACTGGCACACTCGCTTCCCTGCAAGGGAGGACCAGGAGATCCAAAGGGAAGAACAAACACAGCAAGAGGGCTCTGCTTGTGTGCCAGTGATCTCAGTGCAAGTACCGACCCACACGTAGGGGTGCACACACACACACACACACACACACATATAACTACACCCAGAAGCGCGCACGCAAACACACACACACACACACACACAAACACGAACACCGTCAATCCTACATAAACTAATGAGGAGCCCAAGTTTCTGTCTCTACAACAGGGACAACTGGATAGTGATGGCTACATCTCAGGATGAGCCCGCATATGGGAAACATCGAGTTTTGGGGTCGTGAGTCTTCCGAAGCTCTGGAGGGACTGTCTGAGTGTTTGTGTTCATGATAGATGACATTCAGTGTGTATTTCTGAATATGACCTACCGACGTGTAGGTTTGCGTGTGAGGTTATTGCAGGGGACTCGGTTTCGTATTTTCTCTTGGGGTGTGTTTCATTCGTCAGTTGTTGTTCGGCATGAGAAGGTGAAATTTGGCTCATGTGGGACATCCGTGGATCATTCTCGCCACCTTGAATAGTGGAAACTGGAATGCATTTGGAAGATAAGAACGGTGCTCTTCTTTCTTACCCGGGCTCGCCGTTTTTACATTGGTTCCTGAATGGACCTCAGGCGCCCTGGGACTTGTGCTCTTGCTGGAACCCACATAACGCCGGAAACAGACAGACCGACTTGCCTGTTTCACGGTGCCCACTTCCCATGAGTCGAAACGGAAAATTTTCCCACTGGCATGTAAGTCATCTGGAACGAAGCTGTATTGATAATAAAGGAAAGCAAACACAGGAGTGTGTGTATTCAACTGAAATAAATTCAGAAAGCCCTGAACTAAATCTCATTTGGTGTGTTTAAAAATGGCATTTGGGGAATTTCTGGGTCATTCGTCCAGCTGCGAAAGCTGCGTCTCTGAAGCACAGTCCCTGTCCTGCAGTCAGGCTTATTTATCCGACGTGGTGTTTCCGTGGAAATGATTGTGGGAAATGGCCCCTTCCTTTTCTCTATTTGCTGATTAGATTTCATGGTCCCTTTCTCGTCAGGTACAGGGATCAAAGTTGACCAACCCCAGAGGAAAGCTGCCCAGGGCACAACTCAGGGCTCCGTAGAACCACAGAATCTTGGGCGCAGCCCTGCTCAAGCACCCAAATGTGCATACCAACAGGGTCTCCGTGTGACGTGTGTGAAAACTACGGTGTGATGAGCATGACTGGCAGACAGCTTATCGATTGGGCTCCCCTCAAAATCGGTTATGAGCGTTAAAGCACACCGATGCCCAGGTCCCGGCTGCAGGAATAAGACCCTCCAGGGTCTTGTGTGAAGCCTCGGCATCTGCATTGCTCATGCTTCTGGGGATCATTCTCCTGAAAATGGTGGCTCCTTTCTCCCTGTGGAGCATCTTTCTAAGCAGTGCTCTTTTCTTCCCCCAGGACACTTTACATCCGGCACAGGAAGCCTTCTGATGGAGCACACCTGGCCCATGAAAAGACAAGGGAAAGAAACGGGGCCAAAGGTCACAGTCCACTCATTCCATCATCCTCCTTAAAATCATCCTAATTTCATGGGCCCTGAAGCCAGGGCTGTTTCTTTACACCTAGAGGCCTTGGCGCCGGGCCTCAATTCTGCCCTGTTCCTTACTGTCTAAGACATGTTGGGAAAATCCCTAGAGCCAGGATCTTCATTCCTGGTAAGCCAGACAGCCGGAAGACACACCCAATTTCTGTCCCTCTTACTTCAGGGAACATGTCCACTTTCGTCAGCATTACAATTTTGGCACCAAATGTGCGAACTGCAATTCCACCATACAATGCATAACTGGAAATGGAGGCAACATCTCCGATCCTGAACAATCGATGCGAGAATCCAGGATATACACGGCTTATTTTTGCCTTTTCCCACTGAAACAAGGGCCAGTATTAAAAATGGTATGCTATCCTCTGTTTCACTCCCTGCTTTTAAACGTCTCCGATGTTTCTTCTTGAGACAGGGCCTCACTTCCGTCACCCGGGCTTTTCTACGGTATAATTTTCCTTGTTTGCTTTTGTCAAAATTAGAACTTTTTATTTCATCTCTATGAAACGTTGATCCATTATCACATGCGTATGGAAATATTATCACACATGCTGTGAGATACGTTCTTTTTATTTTCATCAATTCTTTAATAAACAAAAGGTTATAGCTGCGATACCTTCTGATTTCTCAAGTTTTTTGTTTCATGTTTTCTTAAACTGCCGTCGCACGTCCGAAACCACTCACTATACAATGTCAGGACCGTCTCTCTTTTCTGGCAAACATAAATTTGCGGATTGTCAACAATTAGTCTCTCGGTGATTGCATGATTTCCCCAAAGTCTTTCACAGTCTACTTTGTGCACTGAGTATCTCTTCAAACTTCAGTGCATGTTTCTACCATTTGATGCTTTATTATTTGGCAATCTAGCTTCCACAAGAGCATTTCATGCAAAGACTTGTCTTGTTCTCCACTGGCAGCTAATTTCACTCGGATAGAGAATCGATAGGCTCAACGTGGAAAGGTTATCGCTGGAAGGTCTGTTAGATTCCACGGATCTCTCCTTTCTCATTAGGGAAGAAAATACGCTGTGCTAAATATTATACTTCATTGACTATTCTCAGGTCAGAAAGCGCACTTCCGACTTCTTGTCCTTCCGTCGCTGAGAGGATGATGGCAGCTGCCAAAAGTACATACTTGGAAGTTCATCCCAGCACAAACACACACACACACACACGCCCCCCCCCCAAAACAAACACAGTCACACACACACACTCACACTGTTTCCCAGGTAAAGATTTCTTCCCTGCCATTGCTTTACCTAAAATAAGGCAACTGTGTGGCCACTGTCCCAACCCGGTTACACTCATATTATATGTGCCTATCATCCTGAGGAGTAATTTGATTCAGGTGTTCTGGAAGTCATGATGTGGGCTGTGTCTGTTGAATTCCCAGCGATGCAAGGGGACACACCCTGTGACTCATTCCTGAATTGAGTGCTGATATTTGATTGGTTTATCGCGCACCTGAGGAGAGGGTGGGGTGTTCGCGGTTGGTGGGGGTGAGTTATAGAAGGGCTGATGCGGCCAGAGAGCTCGTCATTTGAAGACTCTCTCGGAAGAGATAGCGTCTTTCTGCAACCTGCGGTCCCAGCAGATAAACCTTGTGATCCTTGTTCCAGTCGACATGGCGGACGACTCACTCTACTTGGGAGGTGAGTGGCAGTTCAACCACTTTTCAAAACTCACATCTTCTCGGCCAGATGCAGCTTTTGCTGAAATCCAGCGGACTTCTCTCCCTGAGAAGTCACCACTCTCATCTGAGACCCGTGTCGACCTCTGTGATGATTTGGCTCCTGTGGCAAGACAGCTTGCTCCCAGGGAGAAGCTTCCTCTGAGTAGCAGGAGACCTGCTGCGGTGGGGGCTGGGCTCCAGAATATGGGAAATACCTGCTACGTGAACGCTTCCCTGCAGTGCCTGACGTACACACCGCCCCTTGCCAACTACATGCTGTCCCGGGAGCACTCTCCAACGTGTCATCGTCACAAGGGCTGCATGCTCTGTACTATGCAAGCTCACATCACACGGGCCCTCCACATTCCTGGCCGTGTCATCCAGCCCTCACAGGCATTGGCTGCTGACTTCCATAGAGGCAAGCAGGAAGATGCCCATGAATTTCTCATGTTCACTGTGGATGCCATGAAAAAGGCATGCCTTCCCGGGCACAAGCAGGTAGATCATCACTCTAAGGACACCACCCTCATCCACCAAATATTTGGAGGCTACTGGAGATCTCAAATCAAGTGTCTCCACTGCCACGGCATTTCAGACACTTTTGACCCTTACCTGGACATCGCCCTGGATATCCAGGCAGCTCAGAGTGTCAAGCAAGCTTTGGAACAGTTGGTGAAGCCCGAAGAACTCAATGGAGAGAATGCCTATCATTGTGGTCTTTGTCTCCAGAGGGTGCCGGCCTCCAAGACGTTAACTTTACACACTTCTGCCAAGGTCCTCATCCTTGTATTGAAGAGATTCTCCGATGTCACAGGCAACAAACTTGCCAAGAATGTGCACTATCCTGAGTGCCTTGACATGCAGCCATACATGTCTCAGCAGAACACAGGACCTCTTGTCTATGTCCTCTATGCGGTGCTGGTCCACGCTGGGTGGAGTTGTCACAACGGACATTACTTCTCTTATGTCAAAGCTCAAGAAGGCCAGTGGTATAAAATGGATGATGCCGAGGTCACCGCCTCTAGCATCACTTCTGTCCTGAGTCAACAGGCCTATGTCCTCTTTTACATCCAGAAGAGTGAATGGGAAAGACACAGTGAGAGTGTGTCAAGAGGCAGGGAACCAAGAACCCTTGGCGCTGAAGACACACACAGGCGAGCAACGCAAGGAGAGCTCAAGAGAGAACACCCCTGCCTCCAGGCACCCGAGTTGGACGAGCACTTGGTGGAAAGAGCCACTCAGGAAAGCACCTTAGACCACTGGAAATTCCTTCAAGAGCAAAACAAAACGAAGCCTGAGTTCAACGTCAGAAAAGTCGAAGGTACCCTGCCTCCCAACGTACTTGTGATTCATCAATCCAAATACAAGTGTGGGATGAAGAACCGTCATCCTGAACAGCAAAGCTCCCTGCTAAACCTCTCTTCGACGACCCCGACAGATCAGGAGTCCATGAACACTGGCACACTCGCTTCCCTGCAAGGGAGGACCAGGAGATCCAAAGGGAAGAACAAACACAGCAAGAGGGCTCTGCTTGTGTGCCAGTGATCTCAGTGCAAGTACCGACCCACACGTAGGGGTGCACACACACACACACACACACATATAACTACACCCAGAAGCGCGCACGCAAACACACACACACACACACACACAAACACGAACACCGTCAATCCTACATAATCTAATGAGGAGCCCAACTTTCTGTCTCTACAACAGGGACAACTGGATAGTGATGGCTACATCTCAGGATGAGCCCGCATATGGGAAACATCGAGTTTTGGGGTCGTGAGTCTTCCGAAGCTCTGGAGGGACTGTCTGAGTGTTTGTGTTCATGATAGATGACATTCAGTGTGTATTTCTGAATATGACCTACCGACGTGTAGGTTTGCGTGTGAGGTTATTGCAGGGGACTCGGTTTCGTATTTTCTCTTGGGGTGTGTTTCATTCGTCAGTTGTTGTTCGGCATGAGAAGGTGAAATTTGGCTCATGTGGGACATCCGTGGATCATTCTCGCCACCTTGAATAGTGGAAACTGGAATGCATTTGGAAGATAAGAACGGTGCTCTTCTTTCTTACCCGGGCTCGCCGTTTTTACATTGGTTCCTGAATGGACCTCAGGCGCCCTGGGACTTGTGCTCTTGCTGGAACCCACATAACGCCGGAAACAGACAGACCGACTTGCCTGTTTCACGGTGCCCACTTCCCATGAGTCGAAACGGAAAATTTTCCCACTGGCATGTAAGTCATCTGGAACGAAGCTGTATTGATAATAAAGGAAAGCAAACACAGGAGTGTGTGTATTCAACTGAAATAAATTCAGAAAGCCCTGAACTAAATCTCATTTGGTGTGTTTAAAAATGGCATTTGGGGAATTTCTGGGTCATTCGTCCAGCTGCGAAAGCTGCGTCTCTGAAGCACAGTCCCTGTCCTGCAGTCAGGCTTATTTATCCGACGTGGTGTTTCCGTGGAAATGATTGTGGGAAATGGCCCCTTCCTTTTCTCTATTTGCTGATTAGATTTCATGGTCCCTTTCTCGTCAGGTACAGGGATCAAAGTTGACCAACCCCAGAGGAAAGCTGCCCAGGGCACAACTCAGGGCTCCGTAGAACCACAGAATCTTGGGCGCAGCCCTGCTCAAGCACCCAAATGTGCATACGAACAGGGTCTCCGTGTGACGTGTGTGAAAACTACGGTGTGATGAGCATGACTGGCAGACAGCTTATCGATTGGGCTCCCCTCAAAATCGGTTATGAGCGTTAAAGCACACCGATGCCCAGGTCCCGGCTGCAGGAATAAGACCCTCCAGGGTCTTGTGTGAAGCCTCGGCATCTGCATTGCTCATGCTTCTGGGGATCATTCTCCTGAAAATGGTGGCTCCTTTCTCCCTGTGGAGCATCTTTCTAAGCAGTGCTCTTTTCTTCCCCCAGGACACTTTACATCCGGCACAGGAAGCCTTCTGATGGAGCACACCTGGCCCATGAAAAGACAAGGGAAAGAAACGGGGCCAAAGGTCACAGTCCACTCATTCCATCATCCTCCTTAAAATCATCCTAATTTCATGGGCCCTGAAGCCAGGGCTGTTTCTTTACACCTAGAGGCCTTGGCGCCGGGCCTCAATTCTGCCCTGTTCCTTACTGTCTAAGACATGTTGGGAAAATCCCTAGAGCCAGGATCTTCATTCCTGGTAAGCCAGACAGCCGGAAGACACACCCAATTTCTGTCCCTCTTACTTCAGGGAACATGTCCACTTTCGTCAGCATTACAATTTTGGCACCAAATGTGCGAACTGCAATTCCACCATACAATGCATAACTGGAAATGGAGGCAACATCTCCGATCCTGAACAATCGATGCGAGAATCCAGGATATACACGGCTTATTTTTGCCTTTTCCCACTGAAACAAGGGCCAGTATTAAAAATGGTATGCTATCCTCTGTTTCACTCCCTGCTTTTAAACGTCTCCGATGTTTCTTCTTGAGACAGGGCCTCACTTCCGTCACCCGGGCTTTTCTACGGTATAATTTTCCTTGTTTGCTTTTGTCAAAATTAGAACTTTTTATTTCATCTCTATGAAACGTTGATCCATTATCACATGCGTATGGAAATATTATCACACATGCTGTGAGATACGTTCTTTTTATTTTCATCAATTCTTTAATAAACAAAAGGTTATAGCTGCGATACCTTCTGATTTCTCAAGTTTTTTGTTTCATGTTTTCTTAAACTGCCGTCGCACGTCCGAAACCACTCACTATACAATGTCAGGACCGTCTCTCTTTTCTGGCAAACATAAATTTGCGGATTGTCAACAATTAGTCTCTCGGTGATTGCATGATTTCCCCAAAGTCTTTCACAGTCTACTTTGTGCACTGAGTATCTCTTCAAACTTCAGTGCATGTTTCTACCATTTGATGCTTTATTATTTGGCAATCTAGCTTCCACAAGAGCATTTCATGCAAAGACTTGTCTTGTTCTCCACTGGCAGCTAATTTCACTCGGATAGAGAATCGATAGGCTCAACGTGGAAAGGTTATCGCTGGAAGGTCTGTTAGATTCCACGGATCTCTCCTTTCTCATTAGGGAAGAAAATACGCTGTGCTAAATATTATACTTCATTGACTATTCTCAGGTCAGAAAGCGCACTTCCGACTTCTTGTCCTTCCGTCGCTGAGAGGATGATGGCAGCTGCCAAAAGTACATACTTGGAAGTTCATCCCAGCACAAACACACACACACACACACGCCCCCCCCCCAAAACAAACACAGTCACACACACACACTCACACTGTTTCCCAGGTAAAGATTTCTTCCCTGCCATTGCTTTACCTAAAATAAGGCAACTGTGTGGCCACTGTCCCAACCCGGTTACACTCATATTATATGTGCCTATCATCCTGAGGAGTAATTTGATTCAGGTGTTCTGGAAGTCATGATGTGGGCTGTGTCTGTTGAATTCCCAGCGATGCAAGGGGAGACACCCTGTGACTCATTCCTGAATTGAGTGCTGATATTTGATTGGTTTATCGCGCACCTGAGGAGAGGGTGGGGTGTTCGCGGTTGGTGGGGGTGAGTTATAGAAGGGCTGATGCGGCCAGAGAGCTCGTCATTTGAAGACTCTCTCGGAAGAGATAGCGTCTTTCTGCAACCTGCGGTCCCAGCAGAAAAACCTTGTGATCCTTGTTCCAGTCGACATGGCGGACGACTCACTCTACTTGGGAGGTGAGTGGCAGTTCAACCACTTTTCAAAACTCACATCTTCTCGGCCAGATGCAGCTTTTGCTGAAATCCAGCGGACTTCTCTCCCTGAGAAGTCACCACTCTCATCTGAGACCCGTGTCGACCTCTGTGATGATTTGGCTCCTGTGGCAAGACAGCTTGCTCCCAGGGAGAAGCTTCCTCTGAGTAGCAGGAGACCTGCTGCGGTGGGGGCTGGGCTCCAGAATATGGGAAATACCTGCTACGTGAACGCTTCCCTGCAGTGCCTGACGTACACACCGCCCCTTGCCAACTACATGCTGTCCCGGGAGCACTCTCCAACGTGTCATCGTCACAAGGGCTGCATGCTCTGTACTATGCAAGCTCACATCACACGGGCCCTCCACATTCCTGGCCGTGTCATCCAGCCCTCACAGGCATTGGCTGCTGACTTCCATAGAGGCAAGCAGGAAGATGCCCATGAATTTCTCATGTTCACTGTGGATGCCATGAAAAAGGCATGCCTTCCCGGGCACAAGCAGGTAGATCATCACTCTAAGGACACCACCCTCATCCACCAAATATTTGGAGGCTACTGGAGATCTCAAATCAAGTGTCTCCACTGCCACGGCATTTCAGACACTTTTGACCCTTACCTGGACATCGCCCTGGATATCCAGGCAGCTCAGAGTGTCAAGCAAGCTTTGGAACAGTTGGTGAAGCCCGAAGAACTCAATGGAGAGAATGCCTATCATTGTGGTCTTTGTCTCCAGAGGGTGCCGGCCTCCAAGACGTTAACTTTACACACTTCTGCCAAGGTCCTCATCCTTGTATTGAAGAGATTCTCCGATGTCACAGGCAACAAACTTGCCAAGAATGTGCACTATCCTGAGTGCCTTGACATGCAGCCATACATGTCTCAGCAGAACACAGGACCTCTTGTCTATGTCCTCTATGCGGTGCTGGTCCACGCTGGGTGGAGTTGTCACAACGGACATTACTTCTCTTATGTCAAAGCTCAAGAAGGCCAGTGGTATAAAATGGATGATGCCGAGGTCACCGCCTCTAGCATCACTTCTGTCCTGAGTCAACAGGCCTATGTCCTCTTTTACATCCAGAAGAGTGAATGGGAAAGACACAGTGAGAGTGTGTCAAGAGGCAGGGAACCAAGAACCCTTGGCGCTGAAGACACACACAGGCGAGCAACGCAAGGAGAGCTCAAGAGAGACCACCCCTGCCTCCAGGCACCCGAGTTGGACGAGCACTTGGTGGAAAGAGCCACTCAGGAAAGCACCTTAGACCACTGGAAATTCCTTCAAGAGCAAAACAAAACGAAGCCTGAGTTCAACGTCAGAAAAGTCGAAGGTACCCTGCCTCCCAACGTACTTGTGATTCATCAATCCAAATACAAGTGTGGGATGAAGAACCGTCATCCTGAACAGCAAAGCTCCCTGCTAAACCTCTCTTCGACGACCCCGACAGATCAGGAGTCCATGAACACTGGCACACTCGCTTCCCTGCAAGGGAGGACCAGGAGATCCAAAGGGAAGAACAAACACAGCAAGAGGGCTCTGCTTGTGTGCCAGTGATCTCAGTGCAAGTACCGACCCACACGTAGGGGTGCACACACACACACACACACACACACATATAACTACACCCAGAAGCGCGCACGCAAACACACACACACACACACACACAAACACGAACACCGTCAATCCTACATAAACTAATGAGGAGCCCAAGTTTCTGTCTCTACAACAGGGACAACTGGATAGTGATGGCTACATCTCAGGATGAGCCCGCATATGGGAAACATCGAGTTTTGGGGTCGTGAGTCTTCCGAACCTCTGGAGGGACTGTCTGAGTGTTTGTGTTCATGATAGATGACATTCAGTGTGTATTTCTGAATATGACCTACCGACGTGTAGGTTTGCGTGTGAGGTTATTGCAGGGGACTCGGTTTCGTATTTTCTCTTGGGGTGTGTTTCATTCGTCAGTTGTTGTTCGGCATGAGAAGGTGAAATTTGGCTCATGTGGGACATCCGTGGATCATTCTCGCCACCTTGAATAGTGGAAACTGGAATGCATTTGGAAGATAAGAACGGTGCTCTTCTTTCTTACCCGGGCTCGCCGTTTTTACATTGGTTCCTGAATGGACCTCAGGCGCCCTGGGACTTGTGCTCTTGCTGGAACCCACATAACGCCGGAAACAGACAGACCGACTTGCCTGTTTCACGGTGCCCACTTCCCATGAGTCGAAACGGAAAATTTTCCCACTGGCATGTAAGTCATCTGGAACGAAGCTGTATTGATAATAAAGGAAAGCAAACACAGGAGTGTGTGTATTCAACTGAAATAAATTCAGAAAGCCCTGAACTAAATCTCATTTGGTGTGTTTAAAAATGGCATTTGGGGAATTTCTGGGTCATTCGTCCAGCTGCGAAAGCTGCGTCTCTGAAGCACAGTCCCTGTCCTGCAGTCAGGCTTATTTATCCGACGTGGTGTTTCCGTGGAAATGATTGTGGGAAATGGCCCCTTCCTTTTCTCTATTTGCTGATTAGATTTCATGGTCCCTTTCTCGTCAGGTACAGGGATCAAAGTTGACCAACCCCAGAGGAAAGCTGCCCAGGGCACAACTCAGGGCTCCGTAGAACCACAGAATCTTGGGCGCAGCCCTGCTCAAGCACCCAAATGTGCATACGAACAGGGTCTCCGTGTGACGTGTGTGAAAACTACGGTGTGATGAGCATGACTGGCAGACAGCTTATCGATTGGGCTCCCCTCAAAATCGGTTATGAGCGTTAAAGCACACCGATGCCCAGGTCCCGGCTGCAGGAATAAGACCCTCCAGGGTCTTGTGTGAAGCCTCGGCATCTGCATTGCTCATGCTTCTGGGGATCATTCTCCTGAAAATGGTGGCTCCTTTCTCCCTGTGGAGCATCTTTCTAAGCAGTGCTCTTTTCTTCCCCCAGGACACTTTACATCCGGCACAGGAAGCCTTCTGATGGAGCACACCTGGCCCATGAAAAGACAAGGGAAAGAAACGGGGCCAAAGGTCACAGTCCACTCATTCCATCATCCTCCTTAAAATCATCCTAATTTCATGGGCCCTGAAGCCAGGGCTGTTTCTTTACACCTAGAGGCCTTGGCGCCGGGCCTCAATTCTGCCCTGTTCCTTACTGTCTAAGACATGTTGGGAAAATCCCTAGAGCCAGGATCTTCATTCCTGGTAAGCCAGACAGCCGGAAGACACACCCAATTTCTGTCCCTCTTACTTCAGGGAACATGTCCACTTTCGTCAGCATTACAATTTTGGCACCAAATGTGCGAACTGCAATTCCACCATACAATGCATAACTGGAAATGGAGGCAACATCTCCGATCCTGAACAATCGATGCGAGAATCCAGGATATACACGGCTTATTTTTGCCTTTTCCCACTGAAACAAGGGCCAGTATTAAAAATGGTATGCTATCCTCTGTTTCACTCCCTGCTTTTAAACGTCTCCGATGTTTCTTCTTGAGACAGGGCCTCACTTCCGTCACCCGGGCTTTTCTACGGTATAATTTTCCTTGTTTGCTTTTGTCAAAATTAGAACTTTTTATTTCATCTCTATGAAACGTTGATCCATTATCACATGCGTATGGAAATATTATCACACATGCTGTGAGATACGTTCTTTTTATTTTCATCAATTCTTTAATAAACAAAAGGTTATAGCTGCGATACCTTCTGATTTCTCAAGTTTTTTGTTTCATGTTTTCTTAAACTGCCGTCGCACGTCCGAAACCACTCACTATACAATGTCAGGACCGTCTCTCTTTTCTGGCAAACATAAATTTGCGGATTGTCAACAATTAGTCTCTCGGTGATTGCATGATTTCCCCAAAGTCTTTCACAGTCTACTTTGTGCACTGAGTATCTCTTCAAACTTCAGTGCATGTTTCTACCATTTGATGCTTTATTATTTGGCAATCTAGCTTCCACAAGAGCATTTCATGCAAAGACTTGTCTTGTTCTCCACTGGCAGCTAATTTCACTCGGATAGAGAATCGATAGGCTCAACGTGGAAAGGTTATCGCTGGAAGGTCTGTTAGATTCCACGGATCTCTCCTTTCTCATTAGGGAAGAAAATACGCTGTGCTAAATATTATACTTCATTGACTATTCTCAGGTCAGAAAGCGCACTTCCGACTTCTTGTCCTTCCGTCGCTGAGAGGATGATGGCAGCTGCCAAAAGTACATACTTGGAAGTTCATCCCAGCACAAACACACACACACACACACGCCCCCCCCCCAAAACAAACACAGTCACACACACACACTCACACTGTTTCCCAGGTAAAGATTTCTTCCCTGCCATTGCTTTACCTAAAATAAGGCAACTGTGTGGCCACTGTCCCAACCCGGTTACACTCATATTATATGTGCCTATCATCCTGAGGAGTAATTTGATTCAGGTGTTCTGGAAGTCATGATGTGGGCTGTGTCTGTTGAATTCCCAGCGATGCAAGGGGACACACCCTGTGACTCATTCCTGAATTGAGTGCTGATATTTGATTGGTTTATCGCGCACCTGAGGAGAGGGTGGGGTGTTCGCGGTTGGTGGGGGTGAGTTATAGAAGGGCTGATGCGGCCAGAGAGCTCGTCATTTGAAGACTCTCTCGGAAGAGATAGCGTCTTTCTGCAACCTGCGGTCCCAGCAGAAAAACCTTGTGATCCTTGTTCCAGTCGACATGGCGGACGACTCACTCTACTTGGGAGGTGAGTGGCAGTTCAACCACTTTTCAAAACTCACATCTTCTCGGCCAGATGCAGCTTTTGCTGAAATCCAGCGGACTTCTCTCCCTGAGAAGTCACCACTCTCATCTGAGACCCGTGTCGACCTCTGTGATGATTTGGCTCCTGTGGCAAGACAGCTTGCTCCCAGGGAGAAGCTTCCTCTGAGTAGCAGGAGACCTGCTGCGGTGGGGGCTGGGCTCCAGAATATGGGAAATACCTGCTACGTGAACGCTTCCCTGCAGTGCCTGACGTACACACCGCCCCTTGCCAACTACATGCTGTCCCGGGAGCACTCTCCAACGTGTCATCGTCACAAGGGCTGCATGCTCTGTACTATGCAAGCTCACATCACACGGGCCCTCCACATTCCTGGCCGTGTCATCCAGCCCTCACAGGCATTGGCTGCTGACTTCCATAGAGGCAAGCAGGAAGATGCCCATGAATTTCTCATGTTCACTGTGGATGCCATGAAAAAGGCATGCCTTCCCGGGCACAAGCAGGTAGATCATCACTCTAAGGACACCACCCTCATCCACCAAATATTTGGAGGCTACTGGAGATCTCAAATCAAGTGTCTCCACTGCCACGGCATTTCAGACACTTTTGACCCTTACCTGGACATCGCCCTGGATATCCAGGCAGCTCAGAGTGTCAAGCAAGCTTTGGAACAGTTGGTGAAGCCCGAAGAACTCAATGGAGAGAATGCCTATCATTGTGGTCTTTGTCTCCAGAGGGTGCCGGCCTCCAAGACGTTAACTTTACACACTTCTGCCAAGGTCCTCATCCTTGTATTGAAGAGATTCTCCGATGTCACAGGCAACAAACTTGCCAAGAATGTGCACTATCCTGAGTGCCTTGACATGCAGCCATACATGTCTCAGCAGAACACAGGACCTCTTGTCTATGTCCTCTATGCGGTGCTGGTCCACGCTGGGTGGAGTTGTCACAACGGACATTACTTCTCTTATGTCAAAGCTCAAGAAGGCCAGTGGTATAAAATGGATGATGCCGAGGTCACCGCCTCTAGCATCACTTCTGTCCTGAGTCAACAGGCCTATGTCCTCTTTTACATCCAGAAGAGTGAATGGGAAAGACACAGTGAGAGTGTGTCAAGAGGCAGGGAACCAAGAACCCTTGGCGCTGAAGACACACACAGGCGAGCAACGCAAGGAGAGCTCAAGAGAGACCACCCCTGCCTCCAGGCACCCGAGTTGGACGAGCACTTGGTGGAAAGAGCCACTCAGGAAAGCACCTTAGACCACTGGAAATTCCTTCAAGAGCAAAACAAAACGAAGCCTGAGTTCAACGTCAGAAAAGTCGAAGGTACCCTGCCTCCCAACGTACTTGTGATTCATCAATCCAAATACAAGTGTGGGATGAAGAACCGTCATCCTGAACAGCAAAGCTCCCTGCTAAACCTCTCTTCGACGACCCCGACAGATCAGGAGTCCATGAACACTGGCACACTCGCTTCCCTGCAAGGGAGGACCAGGAGATCCAAAGGGAAGAACAAACACAGCAAGAGGGCTCTGCTTGTGTGCCAGTGATCTCAGTGCAAGTACCGACCCACACGTAGGGGTGCACACACACACACACACACACATATAACTACACCCAGAAGCGCGCACGCAAACACACACACACACACACACACAAACACGAACACCGTCAATCCTACATAATCTAATGAGGAGCCCAACTTTCTGTCTCTACAACAGGGACAACTGGATAGTGATGGCTACATCTCAGGATGAGCCCGCATATGGGAAACATCGAGTTTTGGGGTCGTGAGTCTTCCGAAGCTCTGGAGGGACTGTCTGAGTGTTTGTGTTCATGATAGATGACATTCAGTGTGTATTTCTGAATATGACCTACCGACGTGTAGGTTTGCGTGTGAGGTTATTGCAGGGGACTCGGTTTCGTATTTTCTCTTGGGGTGTGTTTCATTCGTCAGTTGTTGTTCGGCATGAGAAGGTGAAATTTGGCTCATGTGGGACATCCGTGGATCATTCT
Source organism: Pan paniscus (assembly GCF_029289425.2). NCBI lineage: Eukaryota > Metazoa > Chordata > Mammalia > Primates > Hominidae > Pan > Pan paniscus. The sequence continues at coordinate 23,527,694 of NC_073256.2, forward strand.
CGCCACCTTGAATAGTGGAAACTGGAATGCATTTGGAAGATAAGAACGGTGCTCTTCTTTCTTACCCGGGCTCGCCGTTTTTACATTGGTTCCTGAATGGACCTCAGGCGCCCTGGGACTTGTGCTCTTGCTGGAACCCACATAACGCCGGAAACAGACAGACCGACTTGCCTGTTTCACGGTGCCCACTTCCCATGAGTCGAAACGGAAAATTTTCCCACTGGCATGTAAGTCATCTGGAACGAAGCTGTATTGATAATAAAGGAAAGCAAACACAGGAGTGTGTGTATTCAACTGAAATAAATTCAGAAAGCCCTGAACTAAATCTCATTTGGTGTGTTTAAAAATGGCATTTGGGGAATTTCTGGGTCATTCGTCCAGCTGCGAAAGCTGCGTCTCTGAAGCACAGTCCCTGTCCTGCAGTCAGGCTTATTTATCCGACGTGGTGTTTCCGTGGAAATGATTGTGGGAAATGGCCCCTTCCTTTTCTCTATTTGCTGATTAGATTTCATGGTCCCTTTCTCGTCAGGTACAGGGATCAAAGTTGACCAACCCCAGAGGAAAGCTGCCCAGGGCACAACTCAGGGCTCCGTAGAACCACAGAATCTTGGGCGCAGCCCTGCTCAAGCACCCAAATGTGCATACGAACAGGGTCTCCGTGTGACGTGTGTGAAAACTACGGTGTGATGAGCATGACTGGCAGACAGCTTATCGATTGGGCTCCCCTCAAAATCGGTTATGAGCGTTAAAGCACACCGATGCCCAGGTCCCGGCTGCAGGAATAAGACCCTCCAGGGTCTTGTGTGAAGCCTCGGCATCTGCATTGCTCATGCTTCTGGGGATCATTCTCCTGAAAATGGTGGCTCCTTTCTCCCTGTGGAGCATCTTTCTAAGCAGTGCTCTTTTCTTCCCCCAGGACACTTTACATCCGGCACAGGAAGCCTTCTGATGGAGCACACCTGGCCCATGAAAAGACAAGGGAAAGAAACGGGGCCAAAGGTCACAGTCCACTCATTCCATCATCCTCCTTAAAATCATCCTAATTTCATGGGCCCTGAAGCCAGGGCTGTTTCTTTACACCTAGAGGCCTTGGCGCCGGGCCTCAATTCTGCCCTGTTCCTTACTGTCTAAGACATGTTGGGAAAATCCCTAGAGCCAGGATCTTCATTCCTGGTAAGCCAGACAGCCGGAAGACACACCCAATTTCTGTCCCTCTTACTTCAGGGAACATGTCCACTTTCGTCAGCATTACAATTTTGGCACCAAATGTGCGAACTGCAATTCCACCATACAATGCATAACTGGAAATGGAGGCAACATCTCCGATCCTGAACAATCGATGCGAGAATCCAGGATATACACGGCTTATTTTTGCCTTTTCCCACTGAAACAAGGGCCAGTATTAAAAATGGTATGCTATCCTCTGTTTCACTCCCTGCTTTTAAACGTCTCCGATGTTTCTTCTTGAGACAGGGCCTCACTTCCGTCACCCGGGCTTTTCTACGGTATAATTTTCCTTGTTTGCTTTTGTCAAAATTAGAACTTTTTATTTCATCTCTATGAAACGTTGATCCATTATCACATGCGTATGGAAATATTATCACACATGCTGTGAGATACGTTCTTTTTATTTTCATCAATTCTTTAATAAACAAAAGGTTATAGCTGCGATACCTTCTGATTTCTCAAGTTTTTTGTTTCATGTTTTCTTAAACTGCCGTCGCACGTCCGAAACCACTCACTATACAATGTCAGGACCGTCTCTCTTTTCTGGCAAACATAAATTTGCGGATTGTCAACAATTAGTCTCTCGGTGATTGCATGATTTCCCCAAAGTCTTTCACAGTCTACTTTGTGCACTGAGTATCTCTTCAAACTTCAGTGCATGTTTCTACCATTTGATGCTTTATTATTTGGCAATCTAGCTTCCACAAGAGCATTTCATGCAAAGACTTGTCTTGTTCTCCACTGGCAGCTAATTTCACTCGGATAGAGAATCGATAGGCTCAACGTGGAAAGGTTATCGCTGGAAGGTCTGTTAGATTCCACGGATCTCTCCTTTCTCATTAGGGAAGAAAATACGCTGTGCTAAATATTATACTTCATTGACTATTCTCAGGTCAGAAAGCGCACTTCCGACTTCTTGTCCTTCCGTCGCTGAGAGGATGATGGCAGCTGCCAAAAGTACATACTTGGAAGTTCATCCCAGCACAAACACACACACACACACACGCCCCCCCCCCCACACACACAAACACACTCACACACACACTCACACTGTTTCCCAGGTAAAGATTTCTTCCCTGCCATTGCTTTACCTAAAATAAGGCAACTGTGTGGCCACTGTCCCAACCCGGTTACACTCATATTATATGTGCCTATCATCCTGAGGAGTAATTTGATTCAGGTGTTCTGGAAGTCATGATGTGGGCTGTGTCTGTTGAATTCCCAGCGATGCAAGGGGACACACCCTGTGACTCATTCCTGAATTGAGTGCTGATATTTGATTGGTTTATCGCGCACCTGAGGAGAGGGTGGGGTGTTCGCGGTTGGTGGGGGTGAGTTATAGAAGGGCTGATGCGGCCAGAGAGCTCGTCATTTGAAGACTCTCTCGGAAGAGATAGCGTCTTTCTGCAACCTGCGGTCCCAGCAGAAAAACCTTGTGATCCTTGTTCCAGTCGACATGGCGGACGACTCACTCTACTTGGGAGGTGAGTGGCAGTTCAACCACTTTTCAAAACTCACATCTTCTCGGCCAGATGCAGCTTTTGCTGAAATCCAGCGGACTTCTCTCCCTGAGAAGTCACCACTCTCATCTGAGACCCGTGTCGACCTCTGTGATGATTTGGCTCCTGTGGCAAGACAGCTTGCTCCCAGGGAGAAGCTTCCTCTGAGTAGCAGGAGACCTGCTGCGGTGGGGGCTGGGCTCCAGAATATGGGAAATACCTGCTACGTGAACGCTTCCCTGCAGTGCCTGACGTACACACCGCCCCTTGCCAACTACATGCTGTCCCGGGAGCACTCTCCAACGTGTCATCGTCACAAGGGCTGCATGCTCTGTACTATGCAAGCTCACATCACACGGGCCCTCCACATTCCTGGCCGTGTCATCCAGCCCTCACAGGCATTGGCTGCTGACTTCCATAGAGGCAAGCAGGAAGATGCCCATGAATTTCTCATGTTCACTGTGGATGCCATGAAAAAGGCATGCCTTCCCGGGCACAAGCAGGTAGATCATCACTCTAAGGACACCACCCTCATCCACCAAATATTTGGAGGCTACTGGAGATCTCAAATCAAGTGTCTCCACTGCCACGGCATTTCAGACACTTTTGACCCTTACCTGGACATCGCCCTGGATATCCAGGCAGCTCAGAGTGTCAAGCAAGCTTTGGAACAGTTGGTGAAGCCCGAAGAACTCAATGGAGAGAATGCCTATCATTGTGGTCTTTGTCTCCAGAGGGTGCCGGCCTCCAAGACGTTAACTTTACACACTTCTGCCAAGGTCCTCATCCTTGTATTGAAGAGATTCTCCGATGTCACAGGCAACAAACTTGCCAAGAATGTGCACTATCCTGAGTGCCTTGACATGCAGCCATACATGTCTCAGCAGAACACAGGACCTCTTGTCTATGTCCTCTATGCGGTGCTGGTCCACGCTGGGTGGAGTTGTCACAACGGACATTACTTCTCTTATGTCAAAGCTCAAGAAGGCCAGTGGTATAAAATGGATGATGCCGAGGTCACCGCCTCTAGCATCACTTCTGTCCTGAGTCAACAGGCCTATGTCCTCTTTTACATCCAGAAGAGTGAATGGGAAAGACACAGTGAGAGTGTGTCAAGAGGCAGGGAACCAAGAACCCTTGGCGCTGAAGACACACACAGGCGAGCAACGCAAGGAGAGCTCAAGAGAGACCACCCCTGCCTCCAGGCACCCGAGTTGGACGAGCACTTGGTGGAAAGAGCCACTCAGGAAAGCACCTTAGACCACTGGAAATTCCTTCAAGAGCAAAACAAAACGAAGCCTGAGTTCAACGTCAGAAAAGTCGAAGGTACCCTGCCTCCCAACGTACTTGTGATTCATCAATCCAAATACAAGTGTGGGATGAAGAACCGTCATCCTGAACAGCAAAGCTCCCTGCTAAACCTCTCTTCGACGACCCCGACAGATCAGGAGTCCATGAACACTGGCACACTCGCTTCCCTGCAAGGGAGGACCAGGAGATCCAAAGGGAAGAACAAACACAGCAAGAGGGCTCTGCTTGTGTGCCAGTGATCTCAGTGCAAGTACCGACCCACACGTAGGGGTGCACACACACACACACACACACACACAGATAACTACACCCAGAAGCGCGCACGCAAACACACACACACACACACACACACACACACACGAACACCGTCAATCCTACATAAACTAATGAGGAGCCCAGGTTTCTGTCTCTACAACAGGGACAACTGGATAGTGATGGCTACATCTCAGGATGAGCCCGCATATGGGAAACATCGAGTTTTGGGGTCGTGAGTCTTCCGAAGCTCTGGAGGGACTGTCTGAGTGTTTGTGTTCATGATAGATGACATTCAGTGTGTATTTCTGAATATGACCTACCGACGTGTAGGTTTGCGTGTGAGGTTATTGCAGGGGACTCGGTTTCGTATTTTCTCTTGGGGTGTGTTTCATTCGTCAGTTGTTGTTCGGCATGAGAAGGTGAAATTTGGCTCATGTGGGACATCCGTGGATCATTCTCGCCACCTTGAATAGTGGAAACTGGAATGCATTTGGAAGATAAGAACGGTGCTCTTCTTTCTTACCCGGGCTCGCCGTTTTTACATTGGTTCCTGAATGGACCTCAGGCGCCCTGGGACTTGTGCTCTTGCTGGAACCCACATAACGCCGGAAACAGACAGACCGACTTGCCTGTTTCACGGTGCCCACTTCCCATGAGTCGAAACGGAAAATTTTCCCACTGGCATGTAAGTCATCTGGAACGAAGCTGTATTGATAATAAAGGAAAGCAAACACAGGAGTGTGTGTATTCAACTGAAATAAATTCAGAAAGCCCTGAACTAAATCTCATTTGGTGTGTTTAAAAATGGCATTTGGGGAATTTCTGGGTCATTCGTCCAGCTGCGAAAGCTGCGTCTCTGAAGCACAGTCCCTGTCCTGCAGTCAGGCTTATTTATCCGACGTGGTGTTTCCGTGGAAATGATTGTGGGAAATGGCCCCTTCCTTTTCTCTATTTGCTGATTAGATTTCATGGTCCCTTTCTCGTCAGGTACAGGGATCAAAGTTGACCAACCCCAGAGGAAAGCTGCCCAGGGCACAACTCAGGGCTCCGTAGAACCACAGAATCTTGGGCGCAGCCCTGCTCAAGCACCCAAATGTGCATACGAACAGGGTCTCCGTGTGACGTGTGTGAAAACTACGGTGTGATGAGCATGACTGGCAGACAGCTTATCGATTGGGCTCCCCTCAAAATCGGTTATGAGCGTTAAAGCACACCGATGCCCAGGTCCCGGCTGCAGGAATAAGACCCTCCAGGGTCTTGTGTGAAGCCTCGGCATCTGCATTGCTCATGCTTCTGGGGATCATTCTCCTGAAAATGGTGGCTCCTTTCTCCCTGTGGAGCATCTTTCTAAGCAGTGCTCTTTTCTTCCCCCAGGACACTTTACATCCGGCACAGGAAGCCTTCTGATGGAGCACACCTGGCCCATGAAAAGACAAGGGAAAGAAACGGGGCCAAAGGTCACAGTCCACTCATTCCATCATCCTCCTTAAAATCATCCTAATTTCATGGGCCCTGAAGCCAGGGCTGTTTCTTTACACCTAGAGGCCTTGGCGCCGGGCCTCAATTCTGCCCTGTTCCTTACTGTCTACGACATGTTGGGAAAATCCCTAGAGCCAGGATCTTCATTCCTGGTAAGCCAGACAGCCGGAAGACACACCCAATTTCTGTCCCTCTTACTTCAGGGAACATGTCCACTTTCGTCAGCATTACAATTTTGGCACCAAATGTGCGAACTGCAATTCCACCATACAATGCATAACTGGAAATGGAGGCAACATCTCCGATCCTGAACAATCGATGCGAGAATCCAGGATATACACGGCTTATTTTTGCCTTTTCCCACTGAAACAAGGGCCAGTATTAAAAATGGTATGCTATCCTCTGTTTCACTCCCTGCTTTTAAACGTCTCCGATGTTTCTTCTTGAGACAGGGCCTCACTTCCGTCACCCGGGCTTTTCTACGGTATAATTTTCCTTGTTTGCTTTTGTCAAAATTAGAACTTTTTATTTCATCTCTATGAAAAGTTGATCCATTATCACATGCGTATGGAAATATTATCACACATGCTGTGAGATACGTTCTTTTTATTTTCATCAATTCTTTAATAAACAAAAGGTTATAGCTGCGATACCTTCTGATTTCTCAAGTTTTTTGTTTCATGTTTTCTTAAACTGCCGTCGCACGTCCGAAACCACTCACTATACAATGTCAGGACCGTCTCTCTTTTCTGGCAAACATAAATTTACGGATTGTCAACAATTAGTCTCTCGGTGATTGCATGATTTCCCCAAAGTCTTTCACAGTCTACTTTGTGCACTGAGTATCTCTTCAAACTTCAGTGCATGTTTCTACCATTTGATGCTTTATTATTTGGCAATCTAGCTTCCACAAGAGCATTTCATGCAAAGACTTGTCTTGTTCTCCACTGGCAGCTAATTTCACTCGGATAGAGAATCGATAGGCTCAACGTGGAAAGGTTATCGCTGGAAGGTCTGTTAGATTCCACGGATCTCTCCTTTCTCATTAGGGAAGAAAATACGCTGTGCTAAATATTATACTTCATTGACTATTCTCAGGTCAGAAAGCGCACTTCCGACTTCTTGTCCTTCCGTCGCTGAGAGGATGATGGCAGCTGCCAAAAGTACATACTTGGAAGTTCATCCCAGCACAAACACACACAAACACACACGCCCCCCCCACACACACACAAACACACTCACACACACACTCACACTGTTTCCCAGGTAAAGATTTCTTCCCTGCCATTGCTTTACCTAAAATAAGGCAACTGTGTGGCCACTGTCCCAACCCGGTTACACTCATATTATATGTGCCTATCATCCTGAGGAGTAATTTGATTCAGGTGTTCTGGAAGTCATGATGTGGGCTGTGTCTGTTGAATTCCCAGCGATGCAAGGGGACACACCCTGTGACTCATTCCTGAATTGAGTGCTGATATTTGATTGGTTTATCGCGCACCTGAGGAGAGGGTGGGGTGTTCGCGGTTGGTGGGGGTGAGTTATAGAAGGGCTGATGCGGCCAGAGAGCTCGTCATTTGAAGACTCTCTCGGAAGAGATAGCGTCTTTCTGCAACCTGCGGTCCCAGCAGAAAAACCTTGTGATCCTTGTTCCAGTCGACATGGCGGACGACTCACTCTACTTGGGAGGTGAGTGGCAGTTCAACCACTTTTCAAAACTCACATCTTCTCGGCCAGATGCAGCTTTTGCTGAAATCCAGCGGACTTCTCTCCCTGAGAAGTCACCACTCTCATCTGAGACCCGTGTCGACCTCTGTGATGATTTGGCTCCTGTGGCAAGACAGCTTGCTCCCAGGGAGAAGCTTCCTCTGAGTAGCAGGAGACCTGCTGCGGTGGGGGCTGGGCTCCAGAATATGGGAAATACCTGCTACGTGAACGCTTCCCTGCAGTGCCTGACGTACACACCGCCCCTTGCCAACTACATGCTGTCCCGGGAGCACTCTCCAACGTGTCATCGTCACAAGGGCTGCATGCTCTGTACTATGCAAGCTCACATCACACGGGCCCTCCACATTCCTGGCCGTGTCATCCAGCCCTCACAGGCATTGGCTGCTGACTTCCATAGAGGCAAGCAGGAAGATGCCCATGAATTTCTCATGTTCACTGTGGATGCCATGAAAAAGGCATGCCTTCCCGGGCACAAGCAGGTAGATCATCACTCTAAGGACACCACCCTCATCCACCAAATATTTGGAGGCTACTGGAGATCTCAAATCAAGTGTCTCCACTGCCACGGCATTTCAGACACTTTTGACCCTTACCTGGACATCGCCCTGGATATCCAGGCAGCTCAGAGTGTCAAGCAAGCTTTGGAACAGTTGGTGAAGCCCGAAGAACTCAATGGAGAGAATGCCTATCATTGTGGTCTTTGTCTCCAGAGGGTGCCGGCCTCCAAGACGTTAACTTTACACACTTCTGCCAAGGTCCTCATCCTTGTATTGAAGAGATTCTCCGATGTCACAGGCAACAAACTTGCCAAGAATGTGCACTATCCTGAGTGCCTTGACATGCAGCCATACATGTCTCAGCAGAACACAGGACCTCTTGTCTATGTCCTCTATGCGGTGCTGGTCCACGCTGGGTGGAGTTGTCACAACGGACATTACTTCTCTTATGTCAAAGCTCAAGAAGGCCAGTGGTATAAAATGGATGATGCCGAGGTCACCGCCTCTAGCATCACTTCTGTCCTGAGTCAACAGGCCTATGTCCTCTTTTACATCCAGAAGAGTGAATGGGAAAGACACAGTGAGAGTGTGTCAAGAGGCAGGGAACCAAGAACCCTTGGCGCTGAAGACACACACAGGCGAGCAACGCAAGGAGAGCTCAAGAGAGACCACCCCTGCCTCCAGGCACCCGAGTTGGACGAGCACTTGGTGGAAAGAGCCACTCAGGAAAGCACCTTAGACCACTGGAAATTCCTTCAAGAGCAAAACAAAACGAAGCCTGAGTTCAACGTCAGAAAAGTCGAAGGTACCCTGCCTCCCAACGTACTTGTGATTCATCAATCCAAATACAAGTGTGGGATGAAGAACCGTCATCCTGAACAGCAAAGCTCCCTGCTAAACCTCTCTTCGACGACCCCGACAGATCAGGAGTCCATGAACACTGGCACACTCGCTTCCCTGCAAGGGAGGACCAGGAGATCCAAAGGGAAGAACAAACACAGCAAGAGGGCTCTGCTTGTGTGCCAGTGATCTCAGTGCAAGTACCGACCCACACGTAGGGGTGCACACACACACACACACACACACATATAACTACACCCAGAAGCGCGCACGCAAACACACACACACACACACACACACGAACACCGTCAATCCTACATAAACTAATGAGGAGCCCAGGTTTCTGTCTCTACAACAGGGACAACTGGATAGTGATGGCTACATCTCAGGATGAGCCCGCATATGGGAAACATCGAGTTTTGGGGTCGTGAGTCTTCCGAAGCTCTGGAGGGACTGTCTGAGTGTTTGTGTTCATGATAGATGACATTCAGTGTGTATTTCTGAATATGACCTACCGACGTGTAGGTTTGCGTGTGAGGTTATTGCAGGGGACTCGGTTTCGTATTTTCTCTTGGGGTGTGTTTCATTCGTCAGTTGTTGTTCGGCATGAGAAGGTGAAATTTGGCTCATGTGGGACATCCGTGGATCATTCTCGCCACCTTGAATAGTGGAAACTGGAATGCATTTGGAAGATAAGAACGGTGCTCTTCTTTCTTACCCGGGCTCGCCGTTTTTACATTGGTTCCTGAATGGACCTCAGGCGCCCTGGGACTTGTGCTCTTGCTGGAACCCACATAACGCCGGAAACAGACAGATGGACTTGCCTGTTTCACGGTGCCCACTTCCCATGAGTCGAAACGGAAAATTTTCCCACTGGCATGTAAGTCATCTGGAACTAAGCTGTATTGACAATAAAGGAAAGCAAACACAGGAGTGTGTGTATTCAACTGAAATAAATTCAGAAAGCCCTGAACTAAATCTCATTTGGTGTGTTTAAAAATGGCATTTGGGGAATTTCTGGGTCATTCGTCCAGCTGCGAAAGCTGCGTCTCTGAAGCACAGTCCCTGTCCTGCAGTCAGACTTATTTATCCGACGTGGTGTTTCCGTGGAAATGATTGTGGGAAATGGCCCCTTCCTTTTCTCTATTTGCTGATTAGATTTCATGGTCCCTTTCTCGTCAGGTACAGTGATCAAAGTTGACCAACCCCAGAGGAAAGCTGCCCAGGGCACAACTCAGGGCTCCGTAGAACCACAGAATCTTGGGCGCAGCCCTGCTCAAGCACCCAAATGTGCATACGAACAGGGTCTCTGTGTGACGTGTGTGAAAACTACAGTGTGATGAGCATGACTGGCAGACAGCTTATCGATTGGGCTCCCCTCAAAATCGGTTATGAGCGTTAAAGCACACCGATGCCCAGGTCCCGGCTGCAGGAATAAGACCCTCCAGGGTCTTGTGTGAAGCCTCGGCATCTGCATTGCTCATGCTTCTGGGGATCATTCTCCTGAAAATGGTGGCTCCTTTCTCCCTGTGGAGCATCTTTCTAAGCAGTGCTCTTTTCTTCCCCCAGGACACTTTACATCCGGCACAGGAAGCCTTCTGATGGAGCACACCTGGCCCATGAAAAGACAAGGGAAAGAAACGGGGCCAAAGGTCACAGTCCTCTCATTCCATCATCCTCCTTAAAATCATCCTAATTTCATGGGCCCTGAAGCCAGGGCTGTTTCTTTACACCTAGAGGCCTTGGCGCCGGGCCTCAATTCTGCCCTGTTCCTTACTGTCTAAGACATGTTGGGAAAATCCCTAGAGCCAGGATCTTCATTCCTGGTAAGCCAGACAGCCGGAAGACACACCCAAATTCTGTCCCTCTTACTTCAGGGAACATGTCCACTTTCGTCAGCATTACAATTTTGGCACCAAATGTGCGAACTGCAATTCCACCATACAATGCATAACTGGAAATGGAGGCAACATCTCCGATCCTGAACAATCGATGCGAGAATCCAGGATATACACGGCTTATTTTTGCCTTTTCCCACTGAAACAAGGGCCAGTATTAAAAATGGTATGCTATCCTCTGTTTCACTCCCTGCTTTTAAACGTCTCCGATGTTTCTTCTTGAGACAGGGCCTCACTTCCGTCACCCGGGCTTTTCTACGGTATAATTTTCCTTGTTCGATTTTGTCAAAATTAGAACTTTTTATTTCATCTCTATGAAACGTTGATCCATTATCACATACGTATGGAAATATTATCACACATGCTGCGAGATACGTTCTTTTTATTTTCATCAATTCTTTAATAAACAAAAGGTTATAGCTGCGATACCTTCTGATTTCTCAAGTTTTTTGTTTCATGTTTTCTTAAACTGCCGTCGCACGTCCGAAACCACTCACTATACAATGTCAGGACCGTCTCTCTTTTCTGGCAAACATAAATTTACGGATTGTCAACAATTAGTCTCTCGGTGATTGCATGATTTCCCCAAAGTCTTTCACAGTCTACTTTGTGCACTGAGTATCTCTTCAAACTTCAGTGCATGTTTCTACCATTTGATGCTTTATTATTTGGCAATCTAGCTTCCACAAGAGCATTTCATGCAAAGACTTGTCTTGTTCTCCACTGGCAGCTAATTTCACTCGGATAGAGAATCGATAGGCTCAACGTGGAAAGGTTATCGCTGGAAGGTCTGTTAGATTCCACGGATCTCTCCTTTCTCATTAGGGAAGAAAATACGCTGTGCTAAATATTATACTTCATTGACTATTCTCAGGTCAGAAAGCGCACTTCCGACTTCTTGTCCTTCCGTCGCTGAGAGGATGATGGCAGCTGCCAAAAGTACATACTTGGAAGTTCATCCCAGCACAAAAACACACACACACACACGCCCCCCCCACACACACAAACACAGTCACACACACACACTCACACTGTTTCCCAGGTAAAGATTTCTTCCCTGCCATTGCTTTACCTAAAATAAGGCAACTGTGTGGCCACTGTCCCAACCCGGTTACACTCATATTATATGTGCCTATCATCCTGAGGAGTAATTTGATTCAGGTGTTCTGGAAGTCATGATGTGGGCTGTGTCTGTTGAATTCCCAGCGATGCAAGGGGAGACACCCTGTGACTCATTCCTGAATTGAGTGCTGATATTTGATTGGTTTATCGCGCACCTGAGGAGAGGGTGGGGTGTTCGCGGTTGGTGGGGGTGAGTTATAGAAGGGCTGATGCGGCCAGAGAGCTCGTCATTTGAAGACTCTCTCGGAAGAGATAGCGTCTTTCTGCAACCTGCGGTCCCAGCAGAAAAACCTTGTGATCCTTGTTCCAGTCGACATGGCGGACGACTCACTCTACTTGGGAGGTGAGTGGCAGTTCAACCACTTTTCAAAACTCACATCTTCTCGGCCAGATGCAGCTTTTGCTGAAATCCAGCGGACTTCTCTCCCTGAGAAGTCACCACTCTCATCTGAGACCCGTGTCGACCTCTGTGATGATTTGGCTCCTGTGGCAAGACAGCTTGCTCCCAGGGAGAAGCTTCCTCTGAGTAGCAGGAGACCTGCTGCGGTGGGGGCTGGGCTCCAGAATATGGGAAATACCTGCTACGTGAACGCTTCCCTGCAGTGCCTGACGTACACACCGCCCCTTGCCAACTACATGCTGTCCCGGGAGCACTCTCCAACGTGTCATCGTCACAAGGGCTGCATGCTCTGTACTATGCAAGCTCACATCACACGGGCCCTCCACATTCCTGGCCGTGTCATCCAGCCCTCACAGGCATTGGCTGCTGACTTCCATAGAGGCAAGCAGGAAGATGCCCATGAATTTCTCATGTTCACTGTGGATGCCATGAAAAAGGCATGCCTTCCCGGGCACAAGCAGGTAGATCATCACTCTAAGGACACCACCCTCATCCACCAAATATTTGGAGGCTACTGGAGATCTCAAATCAAGTGTCTCCACTGCCACGGCATTTCAGACACTTTTGACCCTTACCTGGACATCGCCCTGGATATCCAGGCAGCTCAGAGTGTCAAGCAAGCTTTGGAACAGTTGGTGAAGCCCGAAGAACTCAATGGAGAGAATGCCTATCATTGTGGTCTTTGTCTCCAGAGGGTGCCGGCCTCCAAGACGTTAACTTTACACACTTCTGCCAAGGTCCTCATCCTTGTATTGAAGAGATTCTCCGATGTCACAGGCAACAAACTTGCCAAGAATGTGCACTATCCTGAGTGCCTTGACATGCAGCCATACATGTCTCAGCAGAACACAGGACCTCTTGTCTATGTCCTCTATGCGGTGCTGGTCCACGCTGGGTGGAGTTGTCACAACGGACATTACTTCTCTTATGTCAAAGCTCAAGAAGGCCAGTGGTATAAAATGGATGATGCCGAGGTCACCGCCTCTAGCATCACTTCTGTCCTGAGTCAACAGGCCTATGTCCTCTTTTACATCCAGAAGAGTGAATGGGAAAGACACAGTGAGAGTGTGTCAAGAGGCAGGGAACCAAGAACCCTTGGCGCTGAAGACACACACAGGCGAGCAACGCAAGGAGAGCTCAAGAGAGACCACCCCTGCCTCCAGGCACCCGAGTTGGACGAGCACTTGGTGGAAAGAGCCACTCAGGAAAGCACCTTAGACCACTGGAAATTCCTTCAAGAGCAAAACAAAACGAAGCCTGAGTTCAACGTCAGAAAAGTCGAAGGTACCCTGCCTCCCAACGTACTTGTGATTCATCAATCCAAATACAAGTGTGGGATGAAGAACCGTCATCCTGAACAGCAAAGCTCCCTGCTAAACCTCTCTTCGACGACCCCGACAGATCAGGAGTCCATGAACACTGGCACACTCGCTTCCCTGCAAGGGAGGACCAGGAGATCCAAAGGGAAGAACAAACACAGCAAGAGGGCTCTGCTTGTGTGCCAGTGATCTCAGTGCAAGTACCGACCCACACGTAGGGGTGCACACACACACACACACACACACACACACACACACAGATAACTACACCCAGAAGCGCGCACGCAAACACACACACACACACACACACACGAACACCGTCAATCCTACATAAACTAATGAGGAGCCCAGGTTTCTGTCTCTACAACAGGGACAACTGGATAGTGATGGCTACATCTCAGGATGAGCCCGCATATGGGAAACATCGAGTTTTGGGGTCGTGAGTCTTCCGAAGCTCTGGAGGGACTGTCTGAGTGTTTGTGTTCATGATAGATGACATTCAGTGTGTATTTCTGAATATGACCTACCGACGTGTAGGTTTGCGTGTGAGGTTATTGCAGGGGACTCGGTTTCGTATTTTCTCTTGGGGTGTGTTTCATTCGTCAGTTGTTGTTCGGCATGAGAAGGTGAAATTTGGCTCATGTGGGACATCCGTGGATCATTCTCGCCACCTTGAATAGTGGAAACTGGAATGCATTTGGAAGATAAGAACGGTGCTCTTCTTTCTTACCCGGGCTCGCCGTTTTTACATTGGTTCCTGAATGGACCTCAGGCGCCCTGGGACTTGTGCTCTTGCTGGAACCCACATAACGCCGGAAACAGACAGATGGACTTGCCTGTTTCACGGTGCCCACTTCCCATGAGTCGAAACGGAAAATTTTCCCACTGGCATGTAAGTCATCTGGAACTAAGCTGTATTGACAATAAAGGAAAGCAAACACAGGAGTGTGTGTATTCAACTGAAATAAATTCAGAAAGCCCTGAACTAAATCTCATTTGGTGTGTTTAAAAATGGCATTTGGGGAATTTCTGGGTCATTCGTCCAGCTGCGAAAGCTGCGTCTCTGAAGCACAGTCCCTGTCCTGCAGTCAGACTTATTTATCCGACGTGGTGTTTCCGTGGAAATGATTGTGGGAAATGGCCCCTTCCTTTTCTCTATTTGCTGATTAGATTTCATGGTCCCTTTCTCGTCAGGTACAGTGATCAAAGTTGACCAACCCCAGAGGAAAGCTGCCCAGGGCACAACTCAGGGCTCCGTAGAACCACAGAATCTTGGGCGCAGCCCTGCTCAAGCACCCAAATGTGCATACGAACAGGGTCTCTGTGTGACGTGTGTGAAAACTACAGTGTGATGAGCATGACTGGCAGACAGCTTATCGATTGGGCTCCCCTCAAAATCGGTTATGAGCGTTAAAGCACACCGATGCCCAGGTCCCGGCTGCAGGAATAAGACCCTCCAGGGTCTTGTGTGAAGCCTCGGCATCTGCATTGCTCATGCTTCTGGGGATCATTCTCCTGAAAATGGTGGCTCCTTTCTCCCTGTGGAGCATCTTTCTAAGCAGTGCTCTTTTCTTCCCCCAGGACACTTTACATCCGGCACAGGAAGCCTTCTGATGGAGCACACCTGGCCCATGAAAAGACAAGGGAAAGAAACGGGGCCAAAGGTCACAGTCCTCTCATTCCATCATCCTCCTTAAAATCATCCTAATTTCATGGGCCCTGAAGCCAGGGCTGTTTCTTTACACCTAGAGGCCTTGGCGCCGGGCCTCAATTCTGCCCTGTTCCTTACTGTCTAAGACATGTTGGGAAAATCCCTAGAGCCAGGATCTTCATTCCTGGTAAGCCAGACAGCCGGAAGACACACCCAAATTCTGTCCCTCTTACTTCAGGGAACATGTCCACTTTCGTCAGCATTACAATTTTGGCACCAAATGTGCGAACTGCAATTCCACCATACAATGCATAACTGGAAATGGAGGCAACATCTCCGATCCTGAACAATCGATGCGAGAATCCAGGATATACACGGCTTATTTTTGCCTTTTCCCACTGAAACAAGGGCCAGTATTAAAAATGGTATGCTATCCTCTGTTTCACTCCCTGCTTTTAAACGTCTCCGATGTTTCTTCTTGAGACAGGGCCTCACTTCCGTCACCCGGGCTTTTCTACGGTATAATTTTCCTTGTTCGATTTTGTCAAAATTAGAACTTTTTATTTCATCTCTATGAAACGTTGATCCATTATCACATACGTATGGAAATATTATCACACATGCTGCGAGATACGTTCTTTTTATTTTCATCAATTCTTTAATAAACAAAAGGTTATAGCTGCGATACCTTCTGATTTCTCAAGTTTTTTGTTTCATGTTTTCTTAAACTGCCGTCGCACGTCCGAAACCACTCACTATACAATGTCAGGACCGTCTCTCTTTTCTGGCAAACATAAATTTACGGATTGTCAACAATTAGTCTCTCGGTGATTGCATGATTTCCCCAAAGTCTTTCACAGTCTACTTTGTGCACTGAGTATCTCTTCAAACTTCAGTGCATGTTTCTACCATTTGATGCTTTATTATTTGGCAATCTAGCTTCCACAAGAGCATTTCATGCAAAGACTTGTCTTGTTCTCCACTGGCAGCTAATTTCACTCGGATAGAGAATCGATAGGCTCAACGTGGAAAGGTTATCGCTGGAAGGTCTGTTAGATTCCACGGATCTCTCCTTTCTCATTAGGGAAGAAAATACGCTGTGCTAAATATTATACTTCATTGACTATTCTCAGGTCAGAAAGCGCACTTCCGACTTCTTGTCCTTCCGTCGCTGAGAGGATGATGGCAGCTGCCAAAAGTACATACTTGGAAGTTCATCCCAGCACAAACACACACACACACACACGCCCCCCCCACACACACAAACACAGTCACACACACACACTCACACTGTTTCCCAGGTA
This sequence comes from Pan paniscus, assembly GCF_029289425.2. Taxonomy (NCBI): domain Eukaryota; kingdom Metazoa; phylum Chordata; class Mammalia; order Primates; family Hominidae; genus Pan; species Pan paniscus. Next base: position 23,544,224 of record NC_073256.2, read on the forward strand.
AAGATTTCTTCCCTGCCATTGCTTTACCTAAAATAAGGCAACTGTGTGGCCACTGTCCCAACCCGGTTACACTCATATTATATGTGCCTATCATCCTGAGGAGTAATTTGATTCAGGTGTTCTGGAAGTCATGATGTGGGCTGTGTCTGTTGAATTCCCAGCGATGCAAGGGGAGACACCCTGTGACTCATTCCTGAATTGAGTGCTGATATTTGATTGGTTTATCGCGCACCTGAGGAGAGGGTGGGGTGTTCGCGGTTGGTGGGGGTGAGTTATAGAAGGGCTGATGCGGCCAGAGAGCTCGTCATTTGAAGACTCTCTCGGAAGAGATAGCGTCTTTCTGCAACCTGCGGTCCCAGCAGAAAAACCTTGTGATCCTTGTTCCAGTCGACATGGCGGACGACTCACTCTACTTGGGAGGTGAGTGGCAGTTCAACCACTTTTCAAAACTCACATCTTCTCGGCCAGATGCAGCTTTTGCTGAAATCCAGCGGACTTCTCTCCCTGAGAAGTCACCACTCTCATCTGAGACCCGTGTCGACCTCTGTGATGATTTGGCTCCTGTGGCAAGACAGCTTGCTCCCAGGGAGAAGCTTCCTCTGAGTAGCAGGAGACCTGCTGCGGTGGGGGCTGGGCTCCAGAATATGGGAAATACCTGCTACGTGAACGCTTCCCTGCAGTGCCTGACGTACACACCGCCCCTTGCCAACTACATGCTGTCCCGGGAGCACTCTCCAACGTGTCATCGTCACAAGGGCTGCATGCTCTGTACTATGCAAGCTCACATCACACGGGCCCTCCACATTCCTGGCCGTGTCATCCAGCCCTCACAGGCATTGGCTGCTGACTTCCATAGAGGCAAGCAGGAAGATGCCCATGAATTTCTCATGTTCACTGTGGATGCCATGAAAAAGGCATGCCTTCCCGGGCACAAGCAGGTAGATCATCACTCTAAGGACACCACCCTCATCCACCAAATATTTGGAGGCTACTGGAGATCTCAAATCAAGTGTCTCCACTGCCACGGCATTTCAGACACTTTTGACCCTTACCTGGACATCGCCCTGGATATCCAGGCAGCTCAGAGTGTCAAGCAAGCTTTGGAACAGTTGGTGAAGCCCGAAGAACTCAATGGAGAGAATGCCTATCATTGTGGTCTTTGTCTCCAGAGGGTGCCGGCCTCCAAGACGTTAACTTTACACACTTCTGCCAAGGTCCTCATCCTTGTATTGAAGAGATTCTCCGATGTCACAGGCAACAAACTTGCCAAGAATGTGCACTATCCTGAGTGCCTTGACATGCAGCCATACATGTCTCAGCAGAACACAGGACCTCTTGTCTATGTCCTCTATGCGGTGCTGGTCCACGCTGGGTGGAGTTGTCACAACGGACATTACTTCTCTTATGTCAAAGCTCAAGAAGGCCAGTGGTATAAAATGGATGATGCCGAGGTCACCGCCTCTAGCATCACTTCTGTCCTGAGTCAACAGGCCTATGTCCTCTTTTACATCCAGAAGAGTGAATGGGAAAGACACAGTGAGAGTGTGTCAAGAGGCAGGGAACCAAGAACCCTTGGCGCTGAAGACACACACAGGCGAGCAACGCAAGGAGAGCTCAAGAGAGACCACCCCTGCCTCCAGGCACCCGAGTTGGACGAGCACTTGGTGGAAAGAGCCACTCAGGAAAGCACCTTAGACCACTGGAAATTCCTTCAAGAGCAAAACAAAACGAAGCCTGAGTTCAACGTCAGAAAAGTCGAAGGTACCCTGCCTCCCAACGTACTTGTGATTCATCAATCCAAATACAAGTGTGGGATGAAGAACCGTCATCCTGAACAGCAAAGCTCCCTGCTAAACCTCTCTTCGACGACCCCGACAGATCAGGAGTCCATGAACACTGGCACACTCGCTTCCCTGCAAGGGAGGACCAGGAGATCCAAAGGGAAGAACAAACACAGCAAGAGGGCTCTGCTTGTGTGCCAGTGATCTCAGTGCAAGTACCGACCCACACGTAGGGGTGCACACACACACACACACACACACACACACACACAGATAACTACACCCAGAAGCGCGCACGCAAACACACACACACACACACACACACGAACACCGTCAATCCTACATAAACTAATGAGGAGCCCAGGTTTCTGTCTCTACAACAGGGACAACTGGATAGTGATGGCTACATCTCAGGATGAGCCCGCATATGGGAAACATCGAGTTTTGGGGTCGTGAGTCTTCCGAAGCTCTGGAGGGACTGTCTGAGTGTTTGTGTTCATGATAGATGACATTCAGTGTGTATTTCTGAATATGACCTACCGACGTGTAGGTTTGCGTGTGAGGTTATTGCAGGGGACTCGGTTTCGTATTTTCTCTTGGGGTGTGTTTCATTCGTCAGTTGTTGTTCGGCATGAGAAGGTGAAATTTGGCTCATGTGGGACATCCGTGGATCATTCTCGCCACCTTGAATAGTGGAAACTGGAATGCATTTGGAAGATAAGAACGGTGCTCTTCTTTCTTACCCGGGCTCGCCGTTTTTACATTGGTTCCTGAATGGACCTCAGGCGCCCTGGGACTTGTGCTCTTGCTGGAACCCACATAACGCCGGAAACAGACAGATGGACTTGCCTGTTTCACGGTGCCCACTTCCCATGAGTCGAAACGGAAAATTTTCCCACTGGCATGTAAGTCATCTGGAACTAAGCTGTATTGACAATAAAGGAAAGCAAACACAGGAGTGTGTGTATTCAACTGAAATAAATTCAGAAAGCCCTGAACTAAATCTCATTTGGTGTGTTTAAAAATGGCATTTGGGGAATTTCTGGGTCATTCGTCCAGCTGCGAAAGCTGCGTCTCTGAAGCACAGTCCCTGTCCTGCAGTCAGACTTATTTATCCGACGTGGTGTTTCCGTGGAAATGATTGTGGGAAATGGCCCCTTCCTTTTCTCTATTTGCTGATTAGATTTCATGGTCCCTTTCTCGTCAGGTACAGTGATCAAAGTTGACCAACCCCAGAGGAAAGCTGCCCAGGGCACAACTCAGGGCTCCGTAGAACCACAGAATCTTGGGCGCAGCCCTGCTCAAGCACCCAAATGTGCATACGAACAGGGTCTCTGTGTGACGTGTGTGAAAACTACAGTGTGATGAGCATGACTGGCAGACAGCTTATCGATTGGGCTCCCCTCAAAATCGGTTATGAGCGTTAAAGCACACCGATGCCCAGGTCCCGGCTGCAGGAATAAGACCCTCCAGGGTCTTGTGTGAAGCCTCGGCATCTGCATTGCTCATGCTTCTGGGGATCATTCTCCTGAAAATGGTGGCTCCTTTCTCCCTGTGGAGCATCTTTCTAAGCAGTGCTCTTTTCTTCCCCCAGGACACTTTACATCCGGCACAGGAAGCCTTCTGATGGAGCACACCTGGCCCATGAAAAGACAAGGGAAAGAAACGGGGCCAAAGGTCACAGTCCTCTCATTCCATCATCCTCCTTAAAATCATCCTAATTTCATGGGCCCTGAAGCCAGGGCTGTTTCTTTACACCTAGAGGCCTTGGCGCCGGGCCTCAATTCTGCCCTGTTCCTTACTGTCTAAGACATGTTGGGAAAATCCCTAGAGCCAGGATCTTCATTCCTGGTAAGCCAGACAGCCGGAAGACACACCCAAATTCTGTCCCTCTTACTTCAGGGAACATGTCCACTTTCGTCAGCATTACAATTTTGGCACCAAATGTGCGAACTGCAATTCCACCATACAATGCATAACTGGAAATGGAGGCAACATCTCCGATCCTGAACAATCGATGCGAGAATCCAGGATATACACGGCTTATTTTTGCCTTTTCCCACTGAAACAAGGGCCAGTATTAAAAATGGTATGCTATCCTCTGTTTCACTCCCTGCTTTTAAACGTCTCCGATGTTTCTTCTTGAGACAGGGCCTCACTTCCGTCACCCGGGCTTTTCTACGGTATAATTTTCCTTGTTCGATTTTGTCAAAATTAGAACTTTTTATTTCATCTCTATGAAACGTTGATCCATTATCACATACGTATGGAAATATTATCACACATGCTGCGAGATACGTTCTTTTTATTTTCATCAATTCTTTAATAAACAAAAGGTTATAGCTGCGATACCTTCTGATTTCTCAAGTTTTTTGTTTCATGTTTTCTTAAACTGCCGTCGCACGTCCGAAACCACTCACTATACAATGTCAGGACCGTCTCTCTTTTCTGGCAAACATAAATTTACGGATTGTCAACAATTAGTCTCTCGGTGATTGCATGATTTCCCCAAAGTCTTTCACAGTCTACTTTGTGCACTGAGTATCTCTTCAAACTTCAGTGCATGTTTCTACCATTTGATGCTTTATTATTTGGCAATCTAGCTTCCACAAGAGCATTTCATGCAAAGACTTGTCTTGTTCTCCACTGGCAGCTAATTTCACTCGGATAGAGAATCGATAGGCTCAACGTGGAAAGGTTATCGCTGGAAGGTCTGTTAGATTCCACGGATCTCTCCTTTCTCATTAGGGAAGAAAATACGCTGTGCTAAATATTATACTTCATTGACTATTCTCAGGTCAGAAAGCGCACTTCCGACTTCTTGTCCTTCCGTCGCTGAGAGGATGATGGCAGCTGCCAAAAGTACATACTTGGAAGTTCATCCCAGCACAAACACACACACACACACACGCCCCCCCCACACACACAAACACAGTCACACACACACACTCACACTGTTTCCCAGGTAAAGATTTCTTCCCTGCCATTGCTTTACCTAAAATAAGGCAACTGTGTGGCCACTGTCCCAACCCGGTTACACTCATATTATATGTGCCTATCATCCTGAGGAGTAATTTGATTCAGGTGTTCTGGAAGTCATGATGTGGGCTGTGTCTGTTGAATTCCCAGCGATGCAAGGGGAGACACCCTGTGACTCATTCCTGAATTGAGTGCTGATATTTGATTGGTTTATCGCGCACCTGAGGAGAGGGTGGGGTGTTCGCGGTTGGTGGGGGTGAGTTATAGAAGGGCTGATGCGGCCAGAGAGCTCGTCATTTGAAGACTCTCTCGGAAGAGATAGCGTCTTTCTGCAACCTGCGGTCCCAGCAGAAAAACCTTGTGATCCTTGTTCCAGTCGACATGGCGGACGACTCACTCTACTTGGGAGGTGAGTGGCAGTTCAACCACTTTTCAAAACTCACATCTTCTCGGCCAGATGCAGCTTTTGCTGAAATCCAGCGGACTTCTCTCCCTGAGAAGTCACCACTCTCATCTGAGACCCGTGTCGACCTCTGTGATGATTTGGCTCCTGTGGCAAGACAGCTTGCTCCCAGGGAGAAGCTTCCTCTGAGTAGCAGGAGACCTGCTGCGGTGGGGGCTGGGCTCCAGAATATGGGAAATACCTGCTACGTGAACGCTTCCCTGCAGTGCCTGACGTACACACCGCCCCTTGCCAACTACATGCTGTCCCGGGAGCACTCTCCAACGTGTCATCGTCACAAGGGCTGCATGCTCTGTACTATGCAAGCTCACATCACACGGGCCCTCCACATTCCTGGCCGTGTCATCCAGCCCTCACAGGCATTGGCTGCTGACTTCCATAGAGGCAAGCAGGAAGATGCCCATGAATTTCTCATGTTCACTGTGGATGCCATGAAAAAGGCATGCCTTCCCGGGCACAAGCAGGTAGATCATCACTCTAAGGACACCACCCTCATCCACCAAATATTTGGAGGCTACTGGAGATCTCAAATCAAGTGTCTCCACTGCCACGGCATTTCAGACACTTTTGACCCTTACCTGGACATCGCCCTGGATATCCAGGCAGCTCAGAGTGTCAAGCAAGCTTTGGAACAGTTGGTGAAGCCCGAAGAACTCAATGGAGAGAATGCCTATCATTGTGGTCTTTGTCTCCAGAGGGTGCCGGCCTCCAAGACGTTAACTTTACACACTTCTGCCAAGGTCCTCATCCTTGTATTGAAGAGATTCTCCGATGTCACAGGCAACAAACTTGCCAAGAATGTGCACTATCCTGAGTGCCTTGACATGCAGCCATACATGTCTCAGCAGAACACAGGACCTCTTGTCTATGTCCTCTATGCGGTGCTGGTCCACGCTGGGTGGAGTTGTCACAACGGACATTACTTCTCTTATGTCAAAGCTCAAGAAGGCCAGTGGTATAAAATGGATGATGCCGAGGTCACCGCCTCTAGCATCACTTCTGTCCTGAGTCAACAGGCCTATGTCCTCTTTTACATCCAGAAGAGTGAATGGGAAAGACACAGTGAGAGTGTGTCAAGAGGCAGGGAACCAAGAACCCTTGGCGCTGAAGACACACACAGGCGAGCAACGCAAGGAGAGCTCAAGAGAGACCACCCCTGCCTCCAGGCACCCGAGTTGGACGAGCACTTGGTGGAAAGAGCCACTCAGGAAAGCACCTTAGACCACTGGAAATTCCTTCAAGAGCAAAACAAAACGAAGCCTGAGTTCAACGTCAGAAAAGTCGAAGGTACCCTGCCTCCCAACGTACTTGTGATTCATCAATCCAAATACAAGTGTGGGATGAAGAACCGTCATCCTGAACAGCAAAGCTCCCTGCTAAACCTCTCTTCGACGACCCCGACAGATCAGGAGTCCATGAACACTGGCACACTCGCTTCCCTGCAAGGGAGGACCAGGAGATCCAAAGGGAAGAACAAACACAGCAAGAGGGCTCTGCTTGTGTGCCAGTGATCTCAGTGCAAGTACCGACCCACACGTAGGGGTGCACACACACACACACACACACACACACACACACAGATAACTACACCCAGAAGCGCGCACGCAAACACACACACACACACACACACACGAACACCGTCAATCCTACATAAACTAATGAGGAGCCCAGGTTTCTGTCTCTACAACAGGGACAACTGGATAGTGATGGCTACATCTCAGGATGAGCCCGCATATGGGAAACATCGAGTTTTGGGGTCGTGAGTCTTCCGAAGCTCTGGAGGGACTGTCTGAGTGTTTGTGTTCATGATAGATGACATTCAGTGTGTATTTCTGAATATGACCTACCGACGTGTAGGTTTGCGTGTGAGGTTATTGCAGGGGACTCGGTTTCGTATTTTCTCTTGGGGTGTGTTTCATTCGTCAGTTGTTGTTCGGCATGAGAAGGTGAAATTTGGCTCATGTGGGACATCCGTGGATCATTCTCGCCACCTTGAATAGTGGAAACTGGAATGCATTTGGAAGATAAGAACGGTGCTCTTCTTTCTTACCCGGGCTCGCCGTTTTTACATTGGTTCCTGAATGGACCTCAGGCGCCCTGGGACTTGTGCTCTTGCTGGAACCCACATAACGCCGGAAACAGACAGATGGACTTGCCTGTTTCACGGTGCCCACTTCCCATGAGTCGAAACGGAAAATTTTCCCACTGGCATGTAAGTCATCTGGAACTAAGCTGTATTGACAATAAAGGAAAGCAAACACAGGAGTGTGTGTATTCAACTGAAATAAATTCAGAAAGCCCTGAACTAAATCTCATTTGGTGTGTTTAAAAATGGCATTTGGGGAATTTCTGGGTCATTCGTCCAGCTGCGAAAGCTGCGTCTCTGAAGCACAGTCCCTGTCCTGCAGTCAGACTTATTTATCCGACGTGGTGTTTCCGTGGAAATGATTGTGGGAAATGGCCCCTTCCTTTTCTCTATTTGCTGATTAGATTTCATGGTCCCTTTCTCGTCAGGTACAGGGATCAAAGTTGACCAACCCCAGAGGAAAGCTGCCCAGGGCACAACTCAGGGCTCCGTAGAACCACAGAATCTTGGGCGCAGCCCTGCTCAAGCACCCAAATGTGCATACGAACAGGGTCTCTGTGTGACGTGTGTGAAAACTACAGTGTGATGAGCATGACTGGCAGACAGCTTATCGATTGGGCTCCCCTCAAAATCGGTTATGAGCGTTAAAGCACACCGATGCCCAGGTCCCGGCTGCAGGAATAAGACCCTCCAGGGTCTTGTGTGAAGCCTCGGCATCTGCATTGCTCATGCTTCTGGGGATCATTCTCCTGAAAATGGTGGCTCCTTTCTCCCTGTGGAGCATCTTTCTAAGCAGTGCTCTTTTCTTCCCCCAGGACACTTTACATCCGGCACAGGAAGCCTTCTGATGGAGCACACCTGGCCCATGAAAAGACAAGGGAAAGAAACGGGGCCAAAGGTCACAGTCCTCTCATTCCATCATCCTCCTTAAAATCATCCTAATTTCATGGGCCCTGAAGCCAGGGCTGTTTCTTTACACCTAGAGGCCTTGGCGCCGGGCCTCAATTCTGCCCTGTTCCTTACTGTCTAAGACATGTTGGGAAAATCCCTAGAGCCAGGATCTTCATTCCTGGTAAGCCAGACAGCCGGAAGACACACCCAAATTCTGTCCCTCTTACTTCAGGGAACATGTCCACTTTCGTCAGCATTACAATTTTGGCACCAAATGTGCGAACTGCAATTCCACCATACAATGCATAACTGGAAATGGAGGCAACATCTCCGATCCTGAACAATCGATGCGAGAATCCAGGATATACACGGCTTATTTTTGCCTTTTCCCACTGAAACAAGGGCCAGTATTAAAAATGGTATGCTATCCTCTGTTTCACTCCCTGCTTTTAAACGTCTCCGATGTTTCTTCTTGAGACAGGGCCTCACTTCCGTCACCCGGGCTTTTCTACGGTATAATTTTCCTTGTTCGATTTTGTCAAAATTAGAACTTTTTATTTCATCTCTATGAAACGTTGATCCATTATCACATACGTATGGAAATATTATCACACATGCTGCGAGATACGTTCTTTTTATTTTCATCAATTCTTTAATAAACAAAAGGTTATAGCTGCGATACCTTCTGATTTCTCAAGTTTTTTGTTTCATGTTTTCTTAAACTGCCGTCGCACGTCCGAAACCACTCACTATACAATGTCAGGACCGTCTCTCTTTTCTGGCAAACATAAATTTACGGATTGTCAACAATTAGTCTCTCGGTGATTGCATGATTTCCCCAAAGTCTTTCACAGTCTACTTTGTGCACTGAGTATCTCTTCAAACTTCAGTGCATGTTTCTACCATTTGATGCTTTATTATTTGGCAATCTAGCTTCCACAAGAGCATTTCATGCAAAGACTTGTCTTGTTCTCCACTGGCAGCTAATTTCACTCGGATAGAGAATCGATAGGCTCAACGTGGAAAGGTTATCGCTGGAAGGTCTGTTAGATTCCACGGATCTCTCCTTTCTCATTAGGGAAGAAAATACGCTGTGCTAAATATTATACTTCATTGACTATTCTCAGGTCAGAAAGCGCACTTCCGACTTCTTGTCCTTCCGTCGCTGAGAGGATGATGGCAGCTGCCAAAAGTACATACTTGGAAGTTCATCCCAGCACAAACACACACACACACACACGCCCCCCCCACACACACAAACACAGTCACACACACACACTCACACTGTTTCCCAGGTAAAGATTTCTTCCCTGCCATTGCTTTACCTAAAATAAGGCAACTGTGTGGCCACTGTCCCAACCCGGTTACACTCATATTATATGTGCCTATCATCCTGAGGAGTAATTTGATTCAGGTGTTCTGGAAGTCATGATGTGGGCTGTGTCTGTTGAATTCCCAGCGATGCAAGGGGAGACACCCTGTGACTCATTCCTGAATTGAGTGCTGATATTTGATTGGTTTATCACGCACCTGAGGAGAGGGTGGGGTGTTCGCGGTTGGTGGGGGTGAGTTATAGAAGGGCTGATGCGGCCAGAGAGCTCGTCATTTGAAGACTCTCTCGGAAGAGATAGCGTCTTTCTGCAACCTGCGGTCCCAGCAGAAAAACCTTGTGATCCTTGTTCCAGTCGACATGGCGGACGACTCACTCTACTTGGGAGGTGAGTGGCAGTTCAACCACTTTTCAAAACTCACATCTTCTCGGCCAGATGCAGCTTTTGCTGAAATCCAGCGGACTTCTCTCCCTGAGAAGTCACCACTCTCATCTGAGACCCGTGTCGACCTCTGTGATGATTTGGCTCCTGTGGCAAGACAGCTTGCTCCCAGGGAGAAGCTTCCTCTGAGTAGCAGGAGACCTGCTGCGGTGGGGGCTGGGCTCCAGAATATGGGAAATACCTGCTACGTGAACGCTTCCCTGCAGTGCCTGACGTACACACCGCCCCTTGCCAACTACATGCTGTCCCGGGAGCACTCTCCAACGTGTCATCGTCACAAGGGCTGCATGCTCTGTACTATGCAAGCTCACATCACACGGGCCCTCCACATTCCTGGCCGTGTCATCCAGCCCTCACAGGCATTGGCTGCTGACTTCCATAGAGGCAAGCAGGAAGATGCCCATGAATTTCTCATGTTCACTGTGGATGCCATGAAAAAGGCATGCCTTCCCGGGCACAAGCAGGTAGATCATCACTCTAAGGACACCACCCTCATCCACCAAATATTTGGAGGCTACTGGAGATCTCAAATCAAGTGTCTCCACTGCCACGGCATTTCAGACACTTTTGACCCTTACCTGGACATCGCCCTGGATATCCAGGCAGCTCAGAGTGTCAAGCAAGCTTTGGAACAGTTGGTGAAGCCCGAAGAACTCAATGGAGAGAATGCCTATCATTGTGGTCTTTGTCTCCAGAGGGTGCCGGCCTCCAAGACGTTAACTTTACACACTTCTGCCAAGGTCCTCATCCTTGTATTGAAGAGATTCTCCGATGTCACAGGCAACAAACTTGCCAAGAATGTGCACTATCCTGAGTGCCTTGACATGCAGCCATACATGTCTCAGCAGAACACAGGACCTCTTGTCTATGTCCTCTATGCGGTGCTGGTCCACGCTGGGTGGAGTTGTCACAACGGACATTACTTCTCTTATGTCAAAGCTCAAGAAGGCCAGTGGTATAAAATGGATGATGCCGAGGTCACCGCCTCTAGCATCACTTCTGTCCTGAGTCAACAGGCCTATGTCCTCTTTTACATCCAGAAGAGTGAATGGGAAAGACACAGTGAGAGTGTGTCAAGAGGCAGGGAACCAAGAACCCTTGGCGCTGAAGACACACACAGGCGAGCAACGCAAGGAGAGCTCAAGAGAGAACACCCCTGCCTCCAGGCACCCGAGTTGGACGAGCACTTGGTGGAAAGAGCCACTCAGGAAAGCACCTTAGACCACTGGAAATTCCTTCAAGAGCAAAACAAAACGAAGCCTGAGTTCAACGTCAGAAAAGTCGAAGGTACCCTGCCTCCCAACGTACTTGTGATTCATCAATCCAAATACAAGTGTGGGATGAAGAACCGTCATCCTGAACAGCAAAGCTCCCTGCTAAACCTCTCTTCGACGACCCCGACAGATCAGGAGTCCATGAACACTGGCACACTCGCTTCCCTGCAAGGGAGGACCAGGAGATCCAAAGGGAAGAACAAACACAGCAAGAGGGCTCTGCTTGTGTGCCAGTGATCTCAGTGCAAGTACCGACCCACACGTAGGGGTGCACACACACACACACACACACACACATATAACTACACCCAGAAGCGCGCACGCAAACACACACACACACACACACACACAGACACACGAACACCGTCAATCCTACATAAACTAATGAGGAGCCCAGGTTTCTGTCTCTACAACAGGGACAACTGGATAGTGATGGCTACATCTCAGGATGAGCCCGCATATGGGAAACATCGAGTTTTGGGGTCGTGAGTCTTCCGAAGCTCTGGAGGGACTGTCTGAGTGTTTGTGTTCATGATAGATGACATTCAGTGTGTATTTCTGAATATGACCTACCGACGTGTAGGTTTGCGTGTGAGGTTATTGCAGGGGACTCGGTTTCGTATTTTCTCTTGGGGTGTGTTTCATTCGTCAGTTGTTGTTCGGCATGAGAAGGTGAAATTTGGCTCATGTGGGACATCCGTGGATCATTCTCGCCACCTTGAATAGTGGAAACTGGAATGCATTTGGAAGATAAGAACGGTGCTCTTCTTTCTTACCCGGGCTCGCCGTTTTTACATTGGTTCCTGAATGGACCTCAGGCGCCCTGGGACTTGTGCTCTTGCTGGAACCCACATAACGCCGGAAACAGACAGATGGACTTGCCTGTTTCACGGTGCCCACTTCCCATGAGTCGAAACGGAAAATTTTCCCACTGGCATGTAAGTCATCTGGAACTAAGCTGTATTGACAATAAAGGAAAGCAAACACAGGAGTGTGTGTATTCAACTGAAATAAATTCAGAAAGCCCTGAACTAAATCTCATTTGGTGTGTTTAAAAATGGCATTTGGGGAATTTCTGGGTCATTCGTCCAGCTGCGAAAGCTGCGTCTCTGAAGCACAGTCCCTGTCCTGCAGTCAGACTTATTTATCCGACGTGGTGTTTCCGTGGAAATGATTGTGGGAAATGGCCCCTTCCTTTTCTCTATTTGCTGATTAGATTTCATGGTCCCTTTCTCGTCAGGTACAGTGATCAAAGTTGACCAACCCCAGAGGAAAGCTGCCCAGGGCACAACTCAGGGCTCCGTAGAACCACAGAATCTTGGGCGCAGCCCTGCTCAAGCACCCAAATGTGCATACGAACAGGGTCTCTGTGTGACGTGTGTGAAAACTACAGTGTGATGAGCATGACTGGCAGACAGCTTATCGATTGGGCTCCCCTCAAAATCGGTTATGAGCGTTAAAGCACACCGATGCCCAGGTCCCGGCTGCAGGAATAAGACCCTCCAGGGTCTTGTGTGAAGCCTCGGCATCTGCATTGCTCATGCTTCTGGGGATCATTCTCCTGAAAATGGTGGCTCCTTTCTCCCTGTGGAGCATCTTTCTAAGCAGTGCTCTTTTCTTCCCCCAGGACACTTTACATCCGGCACAGGAAGCCTTCTGATGGAGCACACCTGGCCCATGAAAAGACAAGGGAAAGAAACGGGGCCAAAGGTCACAGTCCTCTCATTCCATCATCCTCCTTAAAATCATCCTAATTTCATGGGCCCTGAAGCCAGGGCTGTTTCTTTACACCTAGAGGCCTTGGCGCCGGGCCTCAATTCTGCCCTGTTCCTTACTGTCTAAGACATGTTGGGAAAATCCCTAGAGCCAGGATCTTCATTCCTGGTAAGCCAGACAGCCGGAAGACACACCCAAATTCTGTCCCTCTTACTTCAGGGAACATGTCCACTTTCGTCAGCATTACAATTTTGGCACCAAATGTGCGAACTGCAATTCCACCATACAATGCATAACTGGAAATGGAGGCAACATCTCCGATCCTGAACAATCGATGCGAGAATCCAGGATATACACGGCTTATTTTTGCCTTTTCCCACTGAAACAAGGGCCAGTATTAAAAATGGTATGCTATCCTCTGTTTCACTCCCTGCTTTTAAACGTCTCCGATGTTTCTTCTTGAGACAGGGCCTCACTTCCGTCACCCGGGCTTTTCTACGGTATAATTTTCCTTGTTCGATTTTGTCAAAATTAGAACTTTTTATTTCATCTCTATGAAACGTTGATCCATTATCACATACGTATGGAAATATTATCACACATGCTGCGAGATACGTTCTTTTTATTTTCATCAATTCTTTAATAAACAAAAGGTTATAGCTGCGATACCTTCTGATTTCTCAAGTTTTTTGTTTCATGTTTTCTTAAACTGCCGTCGCACGTCCGAAACCACTCACTATACAATGTCAGGACCGTCTCTCTTTTCTGGCAAACATAAATTTACGGATTGTCAACAATTAGTCTCTCGGTGATTGCATGATTTCCCCAAAGTCTTTCACAGTCTACTTTGTGCACTGAGTATCTCTTCAAACTTCAGTGCATGTTTCTACCATTTGATGCTTTATTATTTGGCAATCTAGCTTCCACAAGAGCATTTCATGCAAAGACTTGTCTTGTTCTCCACTGGCAGCTAATTTCACTCGGATAGAGAATCGATAGGCTCAACGTGGAAAGGTTATCGCTGGAAGGTCTGTTAGATTCCACGGATCTCTCCTTTCTCATTAGGGAAGAAAATACGCTGTGCTAAATATTATACTTCATTGACTATTCTCAGGTCAGAAAGCGCACTTCCGACTTCTTGTCCTTCCGTCGCTGAGAGGATGATGGCAGCTGCCAAAAGTACATACTTGGAAGTTCATCCCAGCACAAAAACACACACACACACACGCCCCCCCCACACACACAAACACAGTCACACACACACACTCACACTGTTTCCCAGGTAAAGATTTCTTCCCTGCCATTGCTTTACCTAAAATAAGGCAACTGTGTGGCCACTGTCCCAACCCGGTTACACTCATATTATATGTGCCTATCATCCTGAGGAGTAATTTGATTCAGGTGTTCTGGAAGTCATGATGTGGGCTGTGTCTGTTGAATTCCCAGCGATGCAAGGGGAGACACCCTGTGACTCATTCCTGAATTGAGTGCTGATATTTGATTGGTTTATCGCGCACCTGAGGAGAGGGTGGGGTGTTCGCGGTTGGTGGGGGTGAGTTATAGAAGGGCTGATGCGGCCAGAGAGCTCGTCATTTGAAGACTCTCTCGGAAGAGATAGCGTCTTTCTGCAACCTGCGGTCCCAGCAGAAAAACCTTGTGATCCTTGTTCCAGTCGACATGGCGGACGACTCACTCTACTTGGGAGGTGAGTGGCAGTTCAACCACTTTTCAAAACTCACATCTTCTCGGCCAGATGCAGCTTTTGCTGAAATCCAGCGGACTTCTCTCCCTGAGAAGTCACCACTCTCATCTGAGACCCGTGTCGACCTCTGTGATGATTTGGCTCCTGTGGCAAGACAGCTTGCTCCCAGGGAGAAGCTTCCTCTGAGTAGCAGGAGACCTGCTGCGGTGGGGGCTGGGCTCCAGAATATGGGAAATACCTGCTACGTGAACGCTTCCCTGCAGTGCCTGACGTACACACCGCCCCTTGCCAACTACATGCTGTCCCGGGAGCACTCTCCAACGTGTCATCGTCACAAGGGCTGCATGCTCTGTACTATGCAAGCTCACATCACACGGGCCCTCCACATTCCTGGCCGTGTCATCCAGCCCTCACAGGCATTGGCTGCTGACTTCCATAGAGGCAAGCAGGAAGATGCCCATGAATTTCTCATGTTCACTGTGGATGCCATGAAAAAGGCATGCCTTCCCGGGCACAAGCAGGTAGATCATCACTCTAAGGACACCACCCTCATCCACCAAATATTTGGAGGCTACTGGAGATCTCAAATCAAGTGTCTCCACTGCCACGGCATTTCAGACACTTTTGACCCTTACCTGGACATCGCCCTGGATATCCAGGCAGCTCAGAGTGTCAAGCAAGCTTTGGAACAGTTGGTGAAGCCCGAAGAACTCAATGGAGAGAATGCCTATCATTGTGGTCTTTGTCTCCAGAGGGTGCCGGCCTCCAAGACGTTAACTTTACACACTTCTGCCAAGGTCCTCATCCTTGTATTGAAGAGATTCTCCGATGTCACAGGCAACAAACTTGCCAAGAATGTGCACTATCCTGAGTGCCTTGACATGCAGCCATACATGTCTCAGCAGAACACAGGACCTCTTGTCTATGTCCTCTATGCGGTGCTGGTCCACGCTGGGTGGAGTTGTCACAACGGACATTACTTCTCTTATGTCAAAGCTCAAGAAGGCCAGTGGTATAAAATGGATGATGCCGAGGTCACCGCCTCTAGCATCACTTCTGTCCTGAGTCAACAGGCCTATGTCCTCTTTTACATCCAGAAGAGTGAATGGGAAAGACACAGTGAGAGTGTGTCAAGAGGCAGGGAACCAAGAACCCTTGGCGCTGAAGACACACACAGGCGAGCAACGCAAGGAGAGCTCAAGAGAGAACACCCCTGCCTCCAGGCACCCGAGTTGGACGAGCACTTGGTGGAAAGAGCCACTCAGGAAAGCACCTTAGACCACTGGAAATTCCTTCAAGAGCAAAACAAAACGAAGCCTGAGTTCAACGTCAGAAAAGTCGAAGGTACCCTGCCTCCCAACGTACTTGTGATTCATCAATCCAAATACAAGTGTGGGATGAAGAACCGTCATCCTGAACAGCAAAGCTCCCTGCTAAACCTCTCTTCGACGACCCCGACAGA
The DNA here is from genome assembly GCF_029289425.2 of Pan paniscus. Lineage (NCBI taxonomy): Eukaryota > Metazoa > Chordata > Mammalia > Primates > Hominidae > Pan > Pan paniscus. The sequence continues at coordinate 23,560,350 of NC_073256.2, forward strand.
TCAGGAGTCCATGAACACTGGCACACTCGCTTCCCTGCAAGGGAGGACCAGGAGATCCAAAGGGAAGAACAAACACAGCAAGAGGGCTCTGCTTGTGTGCCAGTGATCTCAGTGCAAGTACCGACCCACACGTAGGGGTGCACACACACACACACACACACACACACACACACACAGATAACTACACCCAGAAGCGCGCACGCAAACACACACACACACACACACACACGAACACCGTCAATCCTACATAAACTAATGAGGAGCCCAGGTTTCTGTCTCTACAACAGGGACAACTGGATAGTGATGGCTACATCTCAGGATGAGCCCGCATATGGGAAACATCGAGTTTTGGGGTCGTGAGTCTTCCGAAGCTCTGGAGGGACTGTCCGAGTGTTTGTGTTCATGATAGATGACATTCAGTGTGTATTTCTGAATATGACCTACCGACGTGTAGGTTTGCGTGTGAGGTTATTGCAGGGGACTCGGTTTCGTATTTTCTCTTGGGGTGTGTTTCATTCGTCAGTTGTTGTTCGGCATGAGAAGGTGAAATTTGGCTCATGTGGGACATCCGTGGATCATTCTCGCCACCTTGAATAGTGGAAACTGGAATGCATTTGGAAGATAAGAACGGTGCTCTTCTTTCTTACCCGGGCTCGCCGTTTTTACATTGGTTCCTGAATGGACCTCAGGCGCCCTGGGACTTGTGCTCTTGCTGGAACCCACATAACGCCGGAAACAGACAGATGGACTTGCCTGTTTCACGGTGCCCACTTCCCATGAGTCGAAACGGAAAATTTTCCCACTGGCATGTAAGTCATCTGGAACTAAGCTGTATTGACAATAAAGGAAAGCAAACACAGGAGTGTGTGTATTCAACTGAAATAAATTCAGAAAGCCCTGAACTAAATCTCATTTGGTGTGTTTAAAAATGGCATTTGGGGAATTTCTGGGTCATTCGTCCAGCTGCGAAAGCTGCGTCTCTGAAGCACAGTCCCTGTCCTGCAGTCAGACTTATTTATCCGACGTGGTGTTTCCGTGGAAATGATTGTGGGAAATGGCCCCTTCCTTTTCTCTATTTGCTGATTAGATTTCATGGTCCCTTTCTCGTCAGGTACAGTGATCAAAGTTGACCAACCCCAGAGGAAAGCTGCCCAGGGCACAACTCAGGGCTCCGTAGAACCACAGAATCTTGGGCGCAGCCCTGCTCAAGCACCCAAATGTGCATACGAACAGGGTCTCTGTGTGACGTGTGTGAAAACTACAGTGTGATGAGCATGACTGGCAGACAGCTTATCGATTGGGCTCCCCTCAAAATCGGTTATGAGCGTTAAAGCACACCGATGCCCAGGTCCCGGCTGCAGGAATAAGACCCTCCAGGGTCTTGTGTGAAGCCTCGGCATCTGCATTGCTCATGCTTCTGGGGATCATTCTCCTGAAAATGGTGGCTCCTTTCTCCCTGTGGAGCATCTTTCTAAGCAGTGCTCTTTTCTTCCCCCAGGACACTTTACATCCGGCACAGGAAGCCTTCTGATGGAGCACACCTGGCCCATGAAAAGACAAGGGAAAGAAACGGGGCCAAAGGTCACAGTCCTCTCATTCCATCATCCTCCTTAAAATCATCCTAATTTCATGGGCCCTGAAGCCAGGGCTGTTTCTTTACACCTAGAGGCCTTGGCGCCGGGCCTCAATTCTGCCCTGTTCCTTACTGTCTAAGACATGTTGGGAAAATCCCTAGAGCCAGGATCTTCATTCCTGGTAAGCCAGACAGCCGGAAGACACACCCAAATTCTGTCCCTCTTACTTCAGGGAACATGTCCACTTTCGTCAGCATTACAATTTTGGCACCAAATGTGCGAACTGCAATTCCACCATACAATGCATAACTGGAAATGGAGGCAACATCTCCGATCCTGAACAATCGATGCGAGAATCCAGGATATACACGGCTTATTTTTGCCTTTTCCCACTGAAACAAGGGCCAGTATTAAAAATGGTATGCTATCCTCTGTTTCACTCCCTGCTTTTAAACGTCTCCGATGTTTCTTCTTGAGACAGGGCCTCACTTCCGTCACCCGGGCTTTTCTACGGTATAATTTTCCTTGTTCGATTTTGTCAAAATTAGAACTTTTTATTTCATCTCTATGAAACGTTGATCCATTATCACATACGTATGGAAATATTATCACACATGCTGCGAGATACGTTCTTTTTATTTTCATCAATTCTTTAATAAACAAAAGGTTATAGCTGCGATACCTTCTGATTTCTCAAGTTTTTTGTTTCATGTTTTCTTAAACTGCCGTCGCACGTCCGAAACCACTCACTATACAATGTCAGGACCGTCTCTCTTTTCTGGCAAACATAAATTTACGGATTGTCAACAATTAGTCTCTCGGTGATTGCATGATTTCCCCAAAGTCTTTCACAGTCTACTTTGTGCACTGAGTATCTCTTCAAACTTCAGTGCATGTTTCTACCATTTGATGCTTTATTATTTGGCAATCTAGCTTCCACAAGAGCATTTCATGCAAAGACTTGTCTTGTTCTCCACTGGCAGCTAATTTCACTCGGATAGAGAATCGATAGGCTCAACGTGGAAAGGTTATCGCTGGAAGGTCTGTTAGATTCCACGGATCTCTCCTTTCTCATTAGGGAAGAAAATACGCTGTGCTAAATATTATACTTCATTGACTATTCTCAGGTCAGAAAGCGCACTTCCGACTTCTTGTCCTTCCGTCGCTGAGAGGATGATGGCAGCTGCCAAAAGTACATACTTGGAAGTTCATCCCAGCACAAACACACACACACACACACGCCCCCCCCACACACACAAACACAGTCACACACACACACTCACACTGTTTCCCAGGTAAAGATTTCTTCCCTGCCATTGCTTTACCTAAAATAAGGCAACTGTGTGGCCACTGTCCCAACCCGGTTACACTCATATTATATGTGCCTATCATCCTGAGGAGTAATTTGATTCAGGTGTTCTGGAAGTCATGATGTGGGCTGTGTCTGTTGAATTCCCAGCGATGCAAGGGGAGACACCCTGTGACTCATTCCTGAATTGAGTGCTGATATTTGATTGGTTTATCGCGCACCTGAGGAGAGGGTGGGGTGTTCGCGGTTGGTGGGGGTGAGTTATAGAAGGGCTGATGCGGCCAGAGAGCTCGTCATTTGAAGACTCTCTCGGAAGAGATAGCGTCTTTCTGCAACCTGCGGTCCCAGCAGAAAAACCTTGTGATCCTTGTTCCAGTCGACATGGCGGACGACTCACTCTACTTGGGAGGTGAGTGGCAGTTCAACCACTTTTCAAAACTCACATCTTCTCGGCCAGATGCAGCTTTTGCTGAAATCCAGCGGACTTCTCTCCCTGAGAAGTCACCACTCTCATCTGAGACCCGTGTCGACCTCTGTGATGATTTGGCTCCTGTGGCAAGACAGCTTGCTCCCAGGGAGAAGCTTCCTCTGAGTAGCAGGAGACCTGCTGCGGTGGGGGCTGGGCTCCAGAATATGGGAAATACCTGCTACGTGAACGCTTCCCTGCAGTGCCTGACGTACACACCGCCCCTTGCCAACTACATGCTGTCCCGGGAGCACTCTCCAACGTGTCATCGTCACAAGGGCTGCATGCTCTGTACTATGCAAGCTCACATCACACGGGCCCTCCACATTCCTGGCCGTGTCATCCAGCCCTCACAGGCATTGGCTGCTGACTTCCATAGAGGCAAGCAGGAAGATGCCCATGAATTTCTCATGTTCACTGTGGATGCCATGAAAAAGGCATGCCTTCCCGGGCACAAGCAGGTAGATCATCACTCTAAGGACACCACCCTCATCCACCAAATATTTGGAGGCTACTGGAGATCTCAAATCAAGTGTCTCCACTGCCACGGCATTTCAGACACTTTTGACCCTTACCTGGACATCGCCCTGGATATCCAGGCAGCTCAGAGTGTCAAGCAAGCTTTGGAACAGTTGGTGAAGCCCGAAGAACTCAATGGAGAGAATGCCTATCATTGTGGTCTTTGTCTCCAGAGGGTGCCGGCCTCCAAGACGTTAACTTTACACACTTCTGCCAAGGTCCTCATCCTTGTATTGAAGAGATTCTCCGATGTCACAGGCAACAAACTTGCCAAGAATGTGCACTATCCTGAGTGCCTTGACATGCAGCCATACATGTCTCAGCAGAACACAGGACCTCTTGTCTATGTCCTCTATGCGGTGCTGGTCCACGCTGGGTGGAGTTGTCACAACGGACATTACTTCTCTTATGTCAAAGCTCAAGAAGGCCAGTGGTATAAAATGGATGATGCCGAGGTCACCGCCTCTAGCATCACTTCTGTCCTGAGTCAACAGGCCTATGTCCTCTTTTACATCCAGAAGAGTGAATGGGAAAGACACAGTGAGAGTGTGTCAAGAGGCAGGGAACCAAGAACCCTTGGCGCTGAAGACACACACAGGCGAGCAACGCAAGGAGAGCTCAAGAGAGACCACCCCTGCCTCCAGGCACCCGAGTTGGACGAGCACTTGGTGGAAAGAGCCACTCAGGAAAGCACCTTAGACCACTGGAAATTCCTTCAAGAGCAAAACAAAACGAAGCCTGAGTTCAACGTCAGAAAAGTCGAAGGTACCCTGCCTCCCAACGTACTTGTGATTCATCAATCCAAATACAAGTGTGGGATGAAGAACCGTCATCCTGAACAGCAAAGCTCCCTGCTAAACCTCTCTTCGACGACCCCGACAGATCAGGAGTCCATGAACACTGGCACACTCGCTTCCCTGCAAGGGAGGACCAGGAGATCCAAAGGGAAGAACAAACACAGCAAGAGGGCTCTGCTTGTGTGCCAGTGATCTCAGTGCAAGTACCGACCCACACGTAGGGGTGCACACACACACACACACACACACACACACACACACAGATAACTACACCCAGAAGCGCGCACGCAAACACACACACACACACACACACACGAACACCGTCAATCCTACATAAACTAATGAGGAGCCCAGGTTTCTGTCTCTACAACAGGGACAACTGGATAGTGATGGCTACATCTCAGGATGAGCCCGCATATGGGAAACATCGAGTTTTGGGGTCGTGAGTCTTCCGAAGCTCTGGAGGGACTGTCCGAGTGTTTGTGTTCATGATAGATGACATTCAGTGTGTATTTCTGAATATGACCTACCGACGTGTAGGTTTGCGTGTGAGGTTATTGCAGGGGACTCGGTTTCGTATTTTCTCTTGGGGTGTGTTTCATTCGTCAGTTGTTGTTCGGCATGAGAAGGTGAAATTTGGCTCATGTGGGACATCCGTGGATCATTCTCGCCACCTTGAATAGTGGAAACTGGAATGCATTTGGAAGATAAGAACGGTGCTCTTCTTTCTTACCCGGGCTCGCCGTTTTTACATTGGTTCCTGAATGGACCTCAGGCGCCCTGGGACTTGTGCTCTTGCTGGAACCCACATAACGCCGGAAACAGACAGATGGACTTGCCTGTTTCACGGTGCCCACTTCCCATGAGTCGAAACGGAAAATTTTCCCACTGGCATGTAAGTCATCTGGAACTAAGCTGTATTGACAATAAAGGAAAGCAAACACAGGAGTGTGTGTATTCAACTGAAATAAATTCAGAAAGCCCTGAACTAAATCTCATTTGGTGTGTTTAAAAATGGCATTTGGGGAATTTCTGGGTCATTCGTCCAGCTGCGAAAGCTGCGTCTCTGAAGCACAGTCCCTGTCCTGCAGTCAGACTTATTTATCCGACGTGGTGTTTCCGTGGAAATGATTGTGGGAAATGGCCCCTTCCTTTTCTCTATTTGCTGATTAGATTTCATGGTCCCTTTCTCGTCAGGTACAGTGATCAAAGTTGACCAACCCCAGAGGAAAGCTGCCCAGGGCACAACTCAGGGCTCCGTAGAACCACAGAATCTTGGGCGCAGCCCTGCTCAAGCACCCAAATGTGCATACGAACAGGGTCTCTGTGTGACGTGTGTGAAAACTACAGTGTGATGAGCATGACTGGCAGACAGCTTATCGATTGGGCTCCCCTCAAAATCGGTTATGAGCGTTAAAGCACACCGATGCCCAGGTCCCGGCTGCAGGAATAAGACCCTCCAGGGTCTTGTGTGAAGCCTCGGCATCTGCATTGCTCATGCTTCTGGGGATCATTCTCCTGAAAATGGTGGCTCCTTTCTCCCTGTGGAGCATCTTTCTAAGCAGTGCTCTTTTCTTCCCCCAGGACACTTTACATCCGGCACAGGAAGCCTTCTGATGGAGCACACCTGGCCCATGAAAAGACAAGGGAAAGAAACGGGGCCAAAGGTCACAGTCCTCTCATTCCATCATCCTCCTTAAAATCATCCTAATTTCATGGGCCCTGAAGCCAGGGCTGTTTCTTTACACCTAGAGGCCTTGGCGCCGGGCCTCAATTCTGCCCTGTTCCTTACTGTCTAAGACATGTTGGGAAAATCCCTAGAGCCAGGATCTTCATTCCTGGTAAGCCAGACAGCCGGAAGACACACCCAAATTCTGTCCCTCTTACTTCAGGGAACATGTCCACTTTCGTCAGCATTACAATTTTGGCACCAAATGTGCGAACTGCAATTCCACCATACAATGCATAACTGGAAATGGAGGCAACATCTCCGATCCTGAACAATCGATGCGAGAATCCAGGATATACACGGCTTATTTTTGCCTTTTCCCACTGAAACAAGGGCCAGTATTAAAAATGGTATGCTATCCTCTGTTTCACTCCCTGCTTTTAAACGTCTCCGATGTTTCTTCTTGAGACAGGGCCTCACTTCCGTCACCCGGGCTTTTCTACGGTATAATTTTCCTTGTTCGATTTTGTCAAAATTAGAACTTTTTATTTCATCTCTATGAAACGTTGATCCATTATCACATACGTATGGAAATATTATCACACATGCTGCGAGATACGTTCTTTTTATTTTCATCAATTCTTTAATAAACAAAAGGTTATAGCTGCGATACCTTCTGATTTCTCAAGTTTTTTGTTTCATGTTTTCTTAAACTGCCGTCGCACGTCCGAAACCACTCACTATACAATGTCAGGACCGTCTCTCTTTTCTGGCAAACATAAATTTACGGATTGTCAACAATTAGTCTCTCGGTGATTGCATGATTTCCCCAAAGTCTTTCACAGTCTACTTTGTGCACTGAGTATCTCTTCAAACTTCAGTGCATGTTTCTACCATTTGATGCTTTATTATTTGGCAATCTAGCTTCCACAAGAGCATTTCATGCAAAGACTTGTCTTGTTCTCCACTGGCAGCTAATTTCACTCGGATAGAGAATCGATAGGCTCAACGTGGAAAGGTTATCGCTGGAAGGTCTGTTAGATTCCACGGATCTCTCCTTTCTCATTAGGGAAGAAAATACGCTGTGCTAAATATTATACTTCATTGACTATTCTCAGGTCAGAAAGCGCACTTCCGACTTCTTGTCCTTCCGTCGCTGAGAGGATGATGGCAGCTGCCAAAAGTACATACTTGGAAGTTCATCCCAGCACAAACACACACACACACACACGCCCCCCCCACACACACAAACACAGTCACACACACACACTCACACTGTTTCCCAGGTAAAGATTTCTTCCCTGCCATTGCTTTACCTAAAATAAGGCAACTGTGTGGCCACTGTCCCAACCCGGTTACACTCATATTATATGTGCCTATCATCCTGAGGAGTAATTTGATTCAGGTGTTCTGGAAGTCATGATGTGGGCTGTGTCTGTTGAATTCCCAGCGATGCAAGGGGAGACACCCTGTGACTCATTCCTGAATTGAGTGCTGATATTTGATTGGTTTATCGCGCACCTGAGGAGAGGGTGGGGTGTTCGCGGTTGGTGGGGGTGAGTTATAGAAGGGCTGATGCGGCCAGAGAGCTCGTCATTTGAAGACTCTCTCGGAAGAGATAGCGTCTTTCTGCAACCTGCGGTCCCAGCAGAAAAACCTTGTGATCCTTGTTCCAGTCGACATGGCGGACGACTCACTCTACTTGGGAGGTGAGTGGCAGTTCAACCACTTTTCAAAACTCACATCTTCTCGGCCAGATGCAGCTTTTGCTGAAATCCAGCGGACTTCTCTCCCTGAGAAGTCACCACTCTCATCTGAGACCCGTGTCGACCTCTGTGATGATTTGGCTCCTGTGGCAAGACAGCTTGCTCCCAGGGAGAAGCTTCCTCTGAGTAGCAGGAGACCTGCTGCGGTGGGGGCTGGGCTCCAGAATATGGGAAATACCTGCTACGTGAACGCTTCCCTGCAGTGCCTGACGTACACACCGCCCCTTGCCAACTACATGCTGTCCCGGGAGCACTCTCCAACGTGTCATCGTCACAAGGGCTGCATGCTCTGTACTATGCAAGCTCACATCACACGGGCCCTCCACATTCCTGGCCGTGTCATCCAGCCCTCACAGGCATTGGCTGCTGACTTCCATAGAGGCAAGCAGGAAGATGCCCATGAATTTCTCATGTTCACTGTGGATGCCATGAAAAAGGCATGCCTTCCCGGGCACAAGCAGGTAGATCATCACTCTAAGGACACCACCCTCATCCACCAAATATTTGGAGGCTACTGGAGATCTCAAATCAAGTGTCTCCACTGCCACGGCATTTCAGACACTTTTGACCCTTACCTGGACATCGCCCTGGATATCCAGGCAGCTCAGAGTGTCAAGCAAGCTTTGGAACAGTTGGTGAAGCCCGAAGAACTCAATGGAGAGAATGCCTATCATTGTGGTCTTTGTCTCCAGAGGGTGCCGGCCTCCAAGACGTTAACTTTACACACTTCTGCCAAGGTCCTCATCCTTGTATTGAAGAGATTCTCCGATGTCACAGGCAACAAACTTGCCAAGAATGTGCACTATCCTGAGTGCCTTGACATGCAGCCATACATGTCTCAGCAGAACACAGGACCTCTTGTCTATGTCCTCTATGCGGTGCTGGTCCACGCTGGGTGGAGTTGTCACAACGGACATTACTTCTCTTATGTCAAAGCTCAAGAAGGCCAGTGGTATAAAATGGATGATGCCGAGGTCACCGCCTCTAGCATCACTTCTGTCCTGAGTCAACAGGCCTATGTCCTCTTTTACATCCAGAAGAGTGAATGGGAAAGACACAGTGAGAGTGTGTCAAGAGGCAGGGAACCAAGAACCCTTGGCGCTGAAGACACACACAGGCGAGCAACGCAAGGAGAGCTCAAGAGAGACCACCCCTGCCTCCAGGCACCCGAGTTGGACGAGCACTTGGTGGAAAGAGCCACTCAGGAAAGCACCTTAGACCACTGGAAATTCCTTCAAGAGCAAAACAAAACGAAGCCTGAGTTCAACGTCAGAAAAGTCGAAGGTACCCTGCCTCCCAACGTACTTGTGATTCATCAATCCAAATACAAGTGTGGGATGAAGAACCGTCATCCTGAACAGCAAAGCTCCCTGCTAAACCTCTCTTCGACGACCCCGACAGATCAGGAGTCCATGAACACTGGCACACTCGCTTCCCTGCAAGGGAGGACCAGGAGATCCAAAGGGAAGAACAAACACAGCAAGAGGGCTCTGCTTGTGTGCCAGTGATCTCAGTGCAAGTACCGACCCACACGTAGGGGTGCACACACACACACACACACACACATAACTACACCCAGAAGCGCGCACGCAAACACACACACACACACACACACACGAACACCGTCAATCCTACATAAACTAATGAGGAGCCCAGGTTTCTGTCTCTACAACAGGGACAACTGGATAGTGATGGCTACATCTCAGGATGAGCCCGCATATGGGAAACATCGAGTTTTGGGGTCGTGAGTCTTCCGAAGCTCTGGAGGGACTGTCTGAGTGTTTGTGTTCATGATAGATGACATTCAGTGTGTATTTCTGAATATGACCTACCGACGTGTAGGTTTGCGTGTGAGGTTATTGCAGGGGACTCGGTTTCGTATTTTCTCTTGGGGTGTGTTTCATTCGTCAGTTGTTGTTCGGCATGAGAAGGTGAAATTTGGCTCATGTGGGACATCCGTGGATCATTCTCGCCACCTTGAATAGTGGAAACTGGAATGCATTTGGAAGATAAGAACGGTGCTCTTCTTTCTTACCCGGGCTCGCCGTTTTTACATTGGTTCCTGAATGGACCTCAGGCGCCCTGGGACTTGTGCTCTTGCTGGAACCCACATAACGCCGGAAACAGACAGATGGACTTGCCTGTTTCACGGTGCCCACTTCCCATGAGTCGAAACGGAAAATTTTCCCACTGGCATGTAAGTCATCTGGAACTAAGCTGTATTGACAATAAAGGAAAGCAAACACAGGAGTGTGTGTATTCAACTGAAATAAATTCAGAAAGCCCTGAACTAAATCTCATTTGGTGTGTTTAAAAATGGCATTTGGGGAATTTCTGGGTCATTCGTCCAGCTGCGAAAGCTGCGTCTCTGAAGCACAGTCCCTGTCCTGCAGTCAGACTTATTTATCCGACGTGGTGTTTCCGTGGAAATGATTGTGGGAAATGGCCCCTTCCTTTTCTCTATTTGCTGATTAGATTTCATGGTCCCTTTCTCGTCAGGTACAGGGATCAAAGTTGACCAACCCCAGAGGAAAGCTGCCCAGGGCACAACTCAGGGCTCCGTAGAACCACAGAATCTTGGGCGCAGCCCTGCTCAAGCACCCAAATGTGCATACGAACAGGGTCTCTGTGTGACGTGTGTGAAAACTACAGTGTGATGAGCATGACTGGCAGACAGCTTATCGATTGGGCTCCCCTCAAAATCGGTTATGAGCGTTAAAGCACACCGATGCCCAGGTCCCGGCTGCAGGAATAAGACCCTCCAGGGTCTTGTGTGAAGCCTCGGCATCTGCATTGCTCATGCTTCTGGGGATCATTCTCCTGAAAATGGTGGCTCCTTTCTCCCTGTGGAGCATCTTTCTAAGCAGTGCTCTTTTCTTCCCCCAGGACACTTTACATCCGGCACAGGAAGCCTTCTGATGGAGCACACCTGGCCCATGAAAAGACAAGGGAAAGAAACGGGGCCAAAGGTCACAGTCCTCTCATTCCATCATCCTCCTTAAAATCATCCTAATTTCATGGGCCCTGAAGCCAGGGCTGTTTCTTTACACCTAGAGGCCTTGGCGCCGGGCCTCAATTCTGCCCTGTTCCTTACTGTCTAAGACATGTTGGGAAAATCCCTAGAGCCAGGATCTTCATTCCTGGTAAGCCAGACAGCCGGAAGACACACCCAAATTCTGTCCCTCTTACTTCAGGGAACATGTCCACTTTCGTCAGCATTACAATTTTGGCACCAAATGTGCGAACTGCAATTCCACCATACAATGCATAACTGGAAATGGAGGCAACATCTCCGATCCTGAACAATCGATGCGAGAATCCAGGATATACACGGCTTATTTTTGCCTTTTCCCACTGAAACAAGGGCCAGTATTAAAAATGGTATGCTATCCTCTGTTTCACTCCCTGCTTTTAAACGTCTCCGATGTTTCTTCTTGAGACAGGGCCTCACTTCCGTCACCCGGGCTTTTCTACGGTATAATTTTCCTTGTTCGATTTTGTCAAAATTAGAACTTTTTATTTCATCTCTATGAAACGTTGATCCATTATCACATACGTATGGAAATATTATCACACATGCTGCGAGATACGTTCTTTTTATTTTCATCAATTCTTTAATAAACAAAAGGTTATAGCTGCGATACCTTCTGATTTCTCAAGTTTTTTGTTTCATGTTTTCTTAAACTGCCGTCGCACGTCCGAAACCACTCACTATACAATGTCAGGACCGTCTCTCTTTTCTGGCAAACATAAATTTACGGATTGTCAACAATTAGTCTCTCGGTGATTGCATGATTTCCCCAAAGTCTTTCACAGTCTACTTTGTGCACTGAGTATCTCTTCAAACTTCAGTGCATGTTTCTACCATTTGATGCTTTATTATTTGGCAATCTAGCTTCCACAAGAGCATTTCATGCAAAGACTTGTCTTGTTCTCCACTGGCAGCTAATTTCACTCGGATAGAGAATCGATAGGCTCAACGTGGAAAGGTTATCGCTGGAAGGTCTGTTAGATTCCACGGATCTCTCCTTTCTCATTAGGGAAGAAAATACGCTGTGCTAAATATTATACTTCATTGACTATTCTCAGGTCAGAAAGCGCACTTCCGACTTCTTGTCCTTCCGTCGCTGAGAGGATGATGGCAGCTGCCAAAAGTACATACTTGGAAGTTCATCCCAGCACAAACACACACACACACACACGCCCCCCCCACACACACAAACACAGTCACACACACACACTCACACTGTTTCCCAGGTAAAGATTTCTTCCCTGCCATTGCTTTACCTAAAATAAGGCAACTGTGTGGCCACTGTCCCAACCCGGTTACACTCATATTATATGTGCCTATCATCCTGAGGAGTAATTTGATTCAGGTGTTCTGGAAGTCATGATGTGGGCTGTGTCTGTTGAATTCCCAGCGATGCAAGGGGAGACACCCTGTGACTCATTCCTGAATTGAGTGCTGATATTTGATTGGTTTATCGCGCACCTGAGGAGAGGGTGGGGTGTTCGCGGTTGGTGGGGGTGAGTTATAGAAGGGCTGATGCGGCCAGAGAGCTCGTCATTTGAAGACTCTCTCGGAAGAGATAGCGTCTTTCTGCAACCTGCGGTCCCAGCAGAAAAACCTTGTGATCCTTGTTCCAGTCGACATGGCGGACGACTCACTCTACTTGGGAGGTGAGTGGCAGTTCAACCACTTTTCAAAACTCACATCTTCTCGGCCAGATGCAGCTTTTGCTGAAATCCAGCGGACTTCTCTCCCTGAGAAGTCACCACTCTCATCTGAGACCCGTGTCGACCTCTGTGATGATTTGGCTCCTGTGGCAAGACAGCTTGCTCCCAGGGAGAAGCTTCCTCTGAGTAGCAGGAGACCTGCTGCGGTGGGGGCTGGGCTCCAGAATATGGGAAATACCTGCTACGTGAACGCTTCCCTGCAGTGCCTGACGTACACACCGCCCCTTGCCAACTACATGCTGTCCCGGGAGCACTCTCCAACGTGTCATCGTCACAAGGGCTGCATGCTCTGTACTATGCAAGCTCACATCACACGGGCCCTCCACATTCCTGGCCGTGTCATCCAGCCCTCACAGGCATTGGCTGCTGACTTCCATAGAGGCAAGCAGGAAGATGCCCATGAATTTCTCATGTTCACTGTGGATGCCATGAAAAAGGCATGCCTTCCCGGGCACAAGCAGGTAGATCATCACTCTAAGGACACCACCCTCATCCACCAAATATTTGGAGGCTACTGGAGATCTCAAATCAAGTGTCTCCACTGCCACGGCATTTCAGACACTTTTGACCCTTACCTGGACATCGCCCTGGATATCCAGGCAGCTCAGAGTGTCAAGCAAGCTTTGGAACAGTTGGTGAAGCCCGAAGAACTCAATGGAGAGAATGCCTATCATTGTGGTCTTTGTCTCCAGAGGGTGCCGGCCTCCAAGACGTTAACTTTACACACTTCTGCCAAGGTCCTCATCCTTGTATTGAAGAGATTCTCCGATGTCACAGGCAACAAACTTGCCAAGAATGTGCACTATCCTGAGTGCCTTGACATGCAGCCATACATGTCTCAGCAGAACACAGGACCTCTTGTCTATGTCCTCTATGCGGTGCTGGTCCACGCTGGGTGGAGTTGTCACAACGGACATTACTTCTCTTATGTCAAAGCTCAAGAAGGCCAGTGGTATAAAATGGATGATGCCGAGGTCACCGCCTCTAGCATCACTTCTGTCCTGAGTCAACAGGCCTATGTCCTCTTTTACATCCAGAAGAGTGAATGGGAAAGACACAGTGAGAGTGTGTCAAGAGGCAGGGAACCAAGAACCCTTGGCGCTGAAGACACACACAGGCGAGCAACGCAAGGAGAGCTCAAGAGAGACCACCCCTGCCTCCAGGCACCCGAGTTGGACGAGCACTTGGTGGAAAGAGCCACTCAGGAAAGCACCTTAGACCACTGGAAATTCCTTCAAGAGCAAAACAAAACGAAGCCTGAGTTCAACGTCAGAAAAGTCGAAGGTACCCTGCCTCCCAACGTACTTGTGATTCATCAATCCAAATACAAGTGTGGGATGAAGAACCGTCATCCTGAACAGCAAAGCTCCCTGCTAAACCTCTCTTCGACGACCCCGACAGATCAGGAGTCCATGAACACTGGCACACTCGCTTCCCTGCAAGGGAGGACCAGGAGATCCAAAGGGAAGAACAAACACAGCAAGAGGGCTCTGCTTGTGTGCCAGTGATCTCAGTGCAAGTACCGACCCACACGTAGGGGTGCACACACACACACACACACACACACACACACACAGATAACTACACCCAGAAGCGCGCACGCAAACACACACACACACACACACACACGAACACCGTCAATCCTACATAAACTAATGAGGAGCCCAGGTTTCTGTCTCTACAACAGGGACAACTGGATAGTGATGGCTACATCTCAGGATGAGCCCGCATATGGGAAACATCGAGTTTTGGGGTCGTGAGTCTTCCGAAGCTCTGGAGGGACTGTCTGAGTGTTTGTGTTCATGATAGATGACATTCAGTGTGTATTTCTGAATATGACCTACCGACGTGTAGGTTTGCGTGTGAGGTTATTGCAGGGGACTCGGTTTCGTATTTTCTCTTGGGGTGTGTTTCATTCGTCAGTTGTTGTTCGGCATGAGAAGGTGAAATTTGGCTCATGTGGGACATCCGTGGATCATTCTCGCCACCTTGAATAGTGGAAACTGGAATGCATTTGGAAGATAAGAACGGTGCTCTTCTTTCTTACCCGGGCTCGCCGTTTTTACATTGGTTCCTGAATGGACCTCAGGCGCCCTGGGACTTGTGCTCTTGCTGGAACCCACATAACGCCGGAAACAGACAGATGGACTTGCCTGTTTCACGGTGCCCACTTCCCATGAGTCGAAACGGAAAATTTTCCCACTGGCATGTAAGTCATCTGGAACTAAGCTGTATTGACAATAAAGGAAAGCAAACACAGGAGTGTGTGTATTCAACTGAAATAAATTCAGAAAGCCCTGAACTAAATCTCATTTGGTGTGTTTAAAAATGGCATTTGGGGAATTTCTGGGTCATTCGTCCAGCTGCGAAAGCTGCGTCTCTGAAGCACAGTCCCTGTCCTGCAGTCAGACTTATTTATCCGACGTGGTGTTTCCGTGGAAATGATTGTGGGAAATGGCCCCTTCCTTTTCTCTATTTGCTGATTAGATTTCATGGTCCCTTTCTCGTCAGGTACAGTGATCAAAGTTGACCAACCCCAGAGGAAAGCTGCCCAGGGCACAACTCAGGGCTCCGTAGAACCACAGAATCTTGGGCGCAGCCCTGCTCAAGCACCCAAATGTGCATACGAACAGGGTCTCTGTGTGACGTGTGTGAAAACTACAGTGTGATGAGCATGACTGGCAGACAGCTTATCGATTGGGCTCCCCTCAAAATCGGTTATGAGCGTTAAAGCACACCGATGCCCAGGTCCCGGCTGCAGGAATAAGACCCTCCAGGGTCTTGTGTGAAGCCTCGGCATCTGCATTGCTCATGCTTCTGGGGATCATTCTCCTGAAAATGGTGGCTCCTTTCTCCCTGTGGAGCATCTTTCTAAGCAGTGCTCTTTTCTTCCCCCAGGACACTTTACATCCGGCACAGGAAGCCTTCTGATGGAGCACACCTGGCCCATGAAAAGACAAGGGAAAGAAACGGGGCCAAAGGTCACAGTCCTCTCATTCCATCATCCTCCTTAAAATCATCCTAATTTCATGGGCCCTGAAGCCAGGGCTGTTTCTTTACACCTAGAGGCCTTGGCGCCGGGCCTCAATTCTGCCCTGTTCCTTACTGTCTAAGACATGTTGGGAAAATCCCTAGAGCCAGGATCTTCATTCCTGGTAAGCCAGACAGCCGGAAGACACACCCAAATTCTGTCCCTCTTACTTCAGGGAACATGTCCACTTTCGTCAGCATTACAATTTTGGCACCAAATGTGCGAACTGCAATTCCACCATACAATGCATAACTGGAAATGGAGGCAACATCTCCGATCCTGAACAATCGATGCGAGAATCCAGGATATACACGGCTTATTTTTGCCTTTTCCCACTGAAACAAGGGCCAGTATTAAAAATGGTATGCTATCCTCTGTTTCACTCCCTGCTTTTAAACGTCTCCGATGTTTCTTCTTGAGACAGGGCCTCACTTCCGTCACCCGGGCTTTTCTACGGTATAATTTTCCTTGTTCGATTTTGTCAAAATTAGAACTTTTTATTTCATCTCTATGAAACGTTGATCCATTATCACATACGTATGGAAATATTATCACACATGCTGCGAGATACGTTCTTTTTATTTTCATCAATTCTTTAATAAACAAAAGGTTATAGCTGCGATACCTTCTGATTTCTCAAGTTTTTTGTTTCATGTTTTCTTAAACTGCCGTCGCACGTCCGAAACCACTCACTATACAATGTCAGGACCGTCTCTCTTTTCTGGCAAACATAAATTTACGGATTGTCAACAATTAGTCTCTCGGTGATTGCATGATTTCCCCAAAGTCTTTCACAGTCTACTTTGTGCACTGAGTATCTCTTCAAACTTCAGTGCATGTTTCTACCATTTGATGCTTTATTATTTGGCAATCTAGCTTCCACAAGAGCATTTCATGCAAAGACTTGTCTTGTTCTCCACTGGCAGCTAATTTCACTCGGATAGAGAATCGATAGGCTCAACGTGGAAAGGTTATCGCTGGAAGGTCTGTTAGATTCCACGGATCTCTCCTTTCTCATTAGGGAAGAAAATACGCTGTGCTAAATATTATACTTCATTGACTATTCTCAGGTCAGAAAGCGCACTTCCGACTTCTTGTCCTTCCGTCGCTGAGAGGATGATGGCAGCTGCCAAAAGTACATACTTGGAAGTTCATCCCAGCACAAAAACACACACACACACACGCCCCCCCCACACACACAAACACAGTCACACACACACACTCACACTGTTTCCCAGGTAAAGATTTCTTCCCTGCCATTGCTTTACCTAAAATAAGGCAACTGTGTGGCCACTGTCCCAACCCGGTTACACTCATATTATATGTGCCTATCATCCTGAGGAGTAATTTGATTCAGGTGTTCTGGAAGTCATGATGTGGGCTGTGTCTGTTGAATTCCCAGCGATGCAAGGGGAGACACCCTGTGACTCATTCCTGAATTGAGTGCTGATATTTGATTGGTTTATCGCGCACCTGAGGAGAGGGTGGGGTGTTCGCGGTTGGTGGGGGTGAGTTATAGAAGGGCTGATGCGGCCAGAGAGCTCGTCATTTGAAGACTCTCTCGGAAGAGATAGCGTCTTTCTGCAACCTGCGGTCCCAGCAGAAAAACCTTGTGATCCTTGTTCCAGTCGACATGGCGGACGACTCACTCTACTTGGGAGGTGAGTGGCAGTTCAACCACTTTTCAAAACTCACATCTTCTCGGCCAGATGCAGCTTTTGCTGAAATCCAGCGGACTTCTCTCCCTGAGAAGTCACCACTCTCATCTGAGACCCGTGTCGACCTCTGTGATGATTTGGCTCCTGTGGCAAGACAGCTTGCTCCCAGGGAGAAGCTTCCTCTGAGTAGCAGGAGACCTGCTGCGGTGGGGGCTGGGCTCCAGAATATGGGAAATACCTGCTACGTGAACGCTTCCCTGCAGTGCCTGACGTACACACCGCCCCTTGCCAACTACATGCTGTCCCGGGAGCACTCTCCAACGTGTCATCGTCACAAGGGCTGCATGCTCTGTACTATGCAAGCTCACATCACACGGGCCCTCCACATTCCTGGCCGTGTCATCCAGCCCTCACAGGCATTGGCTGCTGACTTCCATAGAGGCAAGCAGGAAGATGCCCATGAATTTCTCATGTTCACTGTGGATGCCATGAAAAAGGCATGCCTTCCCGGGCACAAGCAGGTAGATCATCACTCTAAGGACACCACCCTCATCCACCAAATATTTGGAGGCTACTGGAGATCTCAAATCAAGTGTCTCCACTGCCACGGCATTTCAGACACTTTTGACCCTTACCTGGACATCGCCCTGGATATCCAGGCAGCTCAGAGTGTCAAGCAAGCTTTGGAACAGTTGGTGAAGCCCGAAGAACTCAATGGAGAGAATGCCTATCATTGTGGTCTTTGTCTCCAGAGGGTGCCGGCCTCCAAGACGTTAACTTTACACACTTCTGCCAAGGTCCTCATCCTTGTATTGAAGAGATTCTCCGATGTCACAGGCAACAAACTTGCCAAGAATGTGCACTATCCTGAGTGCCTTGACATGCAGCCATACATGTCTCAGCAGAACACAGGACCTCTTGTCTATGTCCTCTATGCGGTGCTGGTCCACGCTGGGTGGAGTTGTCACAACGGACATTACTTCTCTTATGTCAAAGCTCAAGAAGGCCAGTGGTATAAAATGGATGATGCCGAGGTCACCGCCTCTAGCATCACTTCTGTCCTGAGTCAACAGGCCTATGTCCTCTTTTACATCCAGAAGAGTGAATGGGAAAGACACAGTGAGAGTGTGTCAAGAGGCAGGGAACCAAGAACCCTTGGCGCTGAAGACACACACAGGCGAGCAACGCAAGGAGAGCTCAAGAGAGAACACCCCTGCCTCCAGGCACCCGAGTTGGACGAGCACTTGGTGGAAAGAGCCACTCAGGAAAGCACCTTAGACCACTGGAAATTCCTTCAAGAGCAAAACAAAACGAAGCCTGAGTTCAACGTCAGAAAAGTCGAAGGTACCCTGCCTCCCAACGTACTTGTGATTCATCAATCCAAATACAAGTGTGGGATGAAGAACCGTCATCCTGAACAGCAAAGCTCCCTGCTAAACCTCTCTTCGACGACCCCGACAGATCAGGAGTCCATGAACACTGGCACACTCGCTTCCCTGCAAGGGAGGACCAGGAGATCCAAAGGGAAGAACAAACACAGCAAGAGGGCTCTGCTTGTGTGCCAGTGATCTCAGTGCAAGTACCGACCCACACGTAGGGGTGCACACACACACACACACACACACACACACACACAGATAACTACACCCAGAAGCGCGCACGCAAACACACACACACACACACACACACGAACACCGTCAATCCTACATAAACTAATGAGGAGCCCAGGTTTCTGTCTCTACAACAGGGACAACTGGATAGTGATGGCTACATCTCAGGATGAGCCCGCATATGGGAAACATCGAGTTTTGGGGTCGTGAGTCTTCCGAAGCTCTGGAGGGACTGTCTGAGTGTTTGTGTTCATGATAGATGACATTCAGTGTGTATTTCTGAATATGACCTACCGACGTGTAGGTTTGCGTGTGAGGTTATTGCAGGGGACTCGGTTTCGTATTTTCTCTTGGGGTGTGTTTCATTCGTCAGTTGTTGTTCGGCATGAGAAGGTGAAATTTGGCTCATGTGGGACATCCGTGGATCATTCTCGCCACCTTGAATAGTGGAAACTGGAATGCATTTGGAAGATAAGAACGGTGCTCTTCTTTCTTACCCGGGCTCGCCGTTTTTACATTGGTTCCTGAATGGACCTCAGGCGCCCTGGGACTTGTGCTCTTGCTGGAACCCACATAACGCCGGAAACAGACAGATGGACTTGCCTGTTTCACGGTGCCCACTTCCCATGAGTCGAAACGGAAAATTTTCCCACTGGCATGTAAGTCATCTGGAACTAAGCTGTATTGACAATAAAGGAAAGCAAACACAGGAGTGTGTGTATTCAACTGAAATAAATTCAGAAAGCCCTGAACTAAATCTCATTTGGTGTGTTTAAAAATGGCATTTGGGGAATTTCTGGGTCATTCGTCCAGCTGCGAAAGCTGCGTCTCTGAAGCACAGTCCCTGTCCTGCAGTCAGACTTATTTATCCGACGTGGTGTTTCCGTGGAAATGATTGTGGGAAATGGCCCCTTCCTTTTCTCTATTTGCTGATTAGATTTCATGGTCCCTTTCTCGTCAGGTACAGTGATCAAAGTTGACCAACCCCAGAGGAAAGCTGCCCAGGGCACAACTCAGGGCTCCGTAGAACCACAGAATCTTGGGCGCAGCCCTGCTCAAGCACCCAAATGTGCATACGAACAGGGTCTCTGTGTGACGTGTGTGAAAACTACAGTGTGATGAGCATGACTGGCAGACAGCTTATCGATTGGGCTCCCCTCAAAATCGGTTATGAGCGTTAAAGCACACCGATGCCCAGGTCCCGGCTGCAGGAATAAGACCCTCCAGGGTCTTGTGTGAAGCCTCGGCATCTGCATTGCTCATGCTTCTGGGGATCATTCTCCTGAAAATGGTGGCTCCTTTCTCCCTGTGGAGCATCTTTCTAAGCAGTGCTCTTTTCTTCCCCCAGGACACTTTACATCCGGCACAGGAAGCCTTCTGATGGAGCACACCTGGCCCATGAAAAGACAAGGGAAAGAAACGGGGCCAAAGGTCACAGTCCTCTCATTCCATCATCCTCCTTAAAATCATCCTAATTTCATGGGCCCTGAAGCCAGGGCTGTTTCTTTACACCTAGAGGCCTTGGCGCCGGGCCTCAATTCTGCCCTGTTCCTTACTGTCTAAGACATGTTGGGAAAATCCCTAGAGCCAGGATCTTCATTCCTGGTAAGCCAGACAGCCGGAAGACACACCCAAATTCTGTCCCTCTTACTTCAGGGAACATGTCCACTTTCGTCAGCATTACAATTTTGGCACCAAATGTGCGAACTGCAATTCCACCATACAATGCATAACTGGAAATGGAGGCAACATCTCCGATCCTGAACAATCGATGCGAGAATCCAGGATATACACGGCTTATTTTTGCCTTTTCCCACTGAAACAAGGGCCAGTATTAAAAATGGTATGCTATCCTCTGTTTCACTCCCTGCTTTTAAACGTCTCCGATGTTTCTTCTTGAGACAGGGCCTCACTTCCGTCACCCGGGCTTTTCTACGGTATAATTTTCCTTGTTCGATTTTGTCAAAATTAGAACTTTTTATTTCATCTCTATGAAACGTTGATCCATTATCACATACGTATGGAAATATTATCACACATGCTGCGAGATACGTTCTTTTTATTTTCATCAATTCTTTAATAAACAAAAGGTTATAGCTGCGATACCTTCTGATTTCTCAAGTTTTTTGTTTCATGTTTTCTTAAACTGCCGTCGCACGTCCGAAACCACTCACTATACAATGTCAGGACCGTCTCTCTTTTCTGGCAAACATAAATTTACGGATTGTCAACAATTAGTCTCTCGGTGATTGCATGATTTCCCCAAAGTCTTTCACAGTCTACTTTGTGCACTGAGTATCTCTTCAAACTTCAGTGCATGTTTCTACCATTTGATGCTTTATTATTTGGCAATCTAGCTTCCACAAGAGCATTTCATGCAAAGACTTGTCTTGTTCTCCACTGGCAGCTAATTTCACTCGGATAGAGAATCGATAGGCTCAACGTGGAAAGGTTATCGCTGGAAGGTCTGTTAGATTCCACGGATCTCTCCTTTCTCATTAGGGAAGAAAATACGCTGTGCTAAATATTATACTTCATTGACTATTCTCAGGTCAGAAAGCGCACTTCCGACTTCTTGTCCTTCCGTCGCTGAGAGGATGATGGCAGCTGCCAAAAGTACATACTTGGAAGTTCATCCCAGCACAAACACACACACACACACACGCCCCCCCCACACACACAAACACAGTCACACACACACACTCACACTGTTTCCCAGGTAAAGATTTCTTCCCTGCCATTGCTTTACCTAAAATAAGGCAACTGTGTGGCCACTGTCCCAACCCGGTTACACTCATATTATATGTGCCTATCATCCTGAGGAGTAATTTGATTCAGGTGTTCTGGAAGTCATGATGTGGGCTGTGTCTGTTGAATTCCCAGCGATGCAAGGGGAGACACCCTGTGACTCATTCCTGAATTGAGTGCTGATATTTGATTGGTTTATCGCGCACCTGAGGAGAGGGTGGGGTGTTCGCGGTTGGTGGGGGTGAGTTATAGAAGGGCTGATGCGGCCAGAGAGCTCGTCATTTGAAGACTCTCTCGGAAGAGATAGCGTCTTTCTGCAACCTGCGGTCCCAGCAGAAAAACCTTGTGATCCTTGTTCCAGTCGACATGGCGGACGACTCACTCTACTTGGGAGGTGAGTGGCAGTTCAACCACTTTTCAAAACTCACATCTTCTCGGCCAGATGCAGCTTTTGCTGAAATCCAGCGGACTTCTCTCCCTGAGAAGTCACCACTCTCATCTGAGACCCGTGTCGACCTCTGTGATGATTTGGCTCCTGTGGCAAGACAGCTTGCTCCCAGGGAGAAGCTTCCTCTGAGTAGCAGGAGACCTGCTGCGGTGGGGGCTGGGCTCCAGAATATGGGAAATACCTGCTACGTGAACGCTTCCCTGCAGTGCCTGACGTACACACCGCCCCTTGCCAACTACATGCTGTCCCGGGAGCACTCTCCAACGTGTCATCGTCACAAGGGCTGCATGCTCTGTACTATGCAAGCTCACATCACACGGGCCCTCCACATTCCTGGCCGTGTCATCCAGCCCTCACAGGCATTGGCTGCTGACTTCCATAGAGGCAAGCAGGAAGATGCCCATGAATTTCTCATGTTCACTGTGGATGCCATGAAAAAGGCATGCCTTCCCGGGCACAAGCAGGTAGATCATCACTCTAAGGACACCACCCTCATCCACCAAATATTTGGAGGCTACTGGAGATCTCAAATCAAGTGTCTCCACTGCCACGGCATTTCAGACACTTTTGACCCTTACCTGGACATCGCCCTGGATATCCAGGCAGCTCAGAGTGTCAAGCAAGCTTTGGAACAGTTGGTGAAGCCCGAAGAACTCAATGGAGAGAATGCCTATCATTGTGGTCTTTGTCTCCAGAGGGTGCCGGCCTCCAAGACGTTAACTTTACACACTTCTGCCAAGGTCCTCATCCTTGTATTGAAGAGATTCTCCGATGTCACAGGCAACAAACTTGCCAAGAATGTGCACTATCCTGAGTGCCTTGACATGCAGCCATACATGTCTCAGCAGAACACAGGACCTCTTGTCTATGTCCTCTATGCGGTGCTGGTCCACGCTGGGTGGAGTTGTCACAACGGACATTACTTCTCTTATGTCAAAGCTCAAGAAGGCCAGTGGTATAAAATGGATGATGCCGAGGTCACCGCCTCTAGCATCACTTCTGTCCTGAGTCAACAGGCCTATGTCCTCTTTTACATCCAGAAGAGTGAATGGGAAAGACACAGTGAGAGTGTGTCAAGAGGCAGGGAACCAAGAACCCTTGGCGCTGAAGACACACACAGGCGAGCAACGCAAGGAGAGCTCAAGAGAGAACACCCCTGCCTCCAGGCACCCGAGTTGGACGAGCACTTGGTGGAAAGAGCCACTCAGGAAAGCACCTTAGACCACTGGAAATTCCTTCAAGAGCAAAACAAAACGAAGCCTGAGTTCAACGTCAGAAAAGTCGAAGGTACCCTGCCTCCCAACGTACTTGTGATTCATCAATCCAAATACAAGTGTGGGATGAAGAACCGTCATCCTGAACAGCAAAGCTCCCTGCTAAACCTCTCTTCGACGACCCCGACAGATCAGGAGTCCATGAACACTGGCACACTCGCTTCCCTGCAAGGGAGGACCAGGAGATCCAAAGGGAAGAACAAACACAGCAAGAGGGCTCTGCTTGTGTGCCAGTGATCTCAGTGCAAGTACCGACCCACACGTAGGGGTGCACACACACACACACACACACACACACACACACACAGATAACTACACCCAGAAGCGCGCACGCAAACACACACACACACACACACACACGAACACCGTCAATCCTACATAAACTAATGAGGAGCCCAGGTTTCTGTCTCTACAACAGGGACAACTGGATAGTGATGGCTACATCTCAGGATGAGCCCGCATATGGGAAACATCGAGTTTTGGGGTCGTGAGTCTTCCGAAGCTCTGGAGGGACTGTCCGAGTGTTTGTGTTCATGATAGATGACATTCAGTGTGTATTTCTGAATATGACCTACCGACGTGTAGGTTTGCGTGTGAGGTTATTGCAGGGGACTCGGTTTCGTATTTTCTCTTGGGGTGTGTTTCATTCGTCAGTTGTTGTTCGGCATGAGAAGGTGAAATTTGGCTCATGTGGGACATCCGTGGATCATTCTCGCCACCTTGAATAGTGGAAACTGGAATGCATTTGGAAGATAAGAACGGTGCTCTTCTTTCTTACCCGGGCTCGCCGTTTTTACATTGGTTCCTGAATGGACCTCAGGCGCCCTGGGACTTGTGCTCTTGCTGGAACCCACATAACGCCGGAAACAGACAGATGGACTTGCCTGTTTCACGGTGCCCACTTCCCATGAGTCGAAACGGAAAATTTTCCCACTGGCATGTAAGTCATCTGGAACTAAGCTGTATTGACAATAAAGGAAAGCAAACACAGGAGTGTGTGTATTCAACTGAAATAAATTCAGAAAGCCCTGAACTAAATCTCATTTGGTGTGTTTAAAAATGGCATTTGGGGAATTTCTGGGTCATTCGTCCAGCTGCGAAAGCTGCGTCTCTGAAGCACAGTCCCTGTCCTGCAGTCAGACTTATTTATCCGACGTGGTGTTTCCGTGGAAATGATTGTGGGAAATGGCCCCTTCCTTTTCTCTATTTGCTGATTAGATTTCATGGTCCCTTTCTCGTCAGGTACAGTGATCAAAGTTGACCAACCCCAGAGGAAAGCTGCCCAGGGCACAACTCAGGGCTCCGTAGAACCACAGAATCTTGGGCGCAGCCCTGCTCAAGCACCCAAATGTGCATACGAACAGGGTCTCTGTGTGACGTGTGTGAAAACTACAGTGTGATGAGCATGACTGGCAGACAGCTTATCGATTGGGCTCCCCTCAAAATCGGTTATGAGCGTTAAAGCACACCGATGCCCAGGTCCCGGCTGCAGGAATAAGACCCTCCAGGGTCTTGTGTGAAGCCTCGGCATCTGCATTGCTCATGCTTCTGGGGATCATTCTCCTGAAAATGGTGGCTCCTTTCTCCCTGTGGAGCATCTTTCTAAGCAGTGCTCTTTTCTTCCCCCAGGACACTTTACATCCGGCACAGGAAGCCTTCTGATGGAGCACACCTGGCCCATGAAAAGACAAGGGAAAGAAACGGGGCCAAAGGTCACAGTCCTCTCATTCCATCATCCTCCTTAAAATCATCCTAATTTCATGGGCCCTGAAGCCAGGGCTGTTTCTTTACACCTAGAGGCCTTGGCGCCGGGCCTCAATTCTGCCCTGTTCCTTACTGTCTAAGACATGTTGGGAAAATCCCTAGAGCCAGGATCTTCATTCCTGGTAAGCCAGACAGCCGGAAGACACACCCAAATTCTGTCCCTCTTACTTCAGGGAACATGTCCACTTTCGTCAGCATTACAATTTTGGCACCAAATGTGCGAACTGCAATTCCACCATACAATGCATAACTGGAAATGGAGGCAACATCTCCGATCCTGAACAATCGATGCGAGAATCCAGGATATACACGGCTTATTTTTGCCTTTTCCCACTGAAACAAGGGCCAGTATTAAAAATGGTATGCTATCCTCTGTTTCACTCCCTGCTTTTAAACGTCTCCGATGTTTCTTCTTGAGACAGGGCCTCACTTCCGTCACCCGGGCTTTTCTACGGTATAATTTTCCTTGTTCGATTTTGTCAAAATTAGAACTTTTTATTTCATCTCTATGAAACGTTGATCCATTATCACATACGTATGGAAATATTATCACACATGCTGCGAGATACGTTCTTTTTATTTTCATCAATTCTTTAATAAACAAAAGGTTATAGCTGCGATACCTTCTGATTTCTCAAGTTTTTTGTTTCATGTTTTCTTAAACTGCCGTCGCACGTCCGAAACCACTCACTATACAATGTCAGGACCGTCTCTCTTTTCTGGCAAACATAAATTTACGGATTGTCAACAATTAGTCTCTCGGTGATTGCATGATTTCCCCAAAGTCTTTCACAGTCTACTTTGTGCACTGAGTATCTCTTCAAACTTCAGTGCATGTTTCTACCATTTGATGCTTTATTATTTGGCAATCTAGCTTCCACAAGAGCATTTCATGCAAAGACTTGTCTTGTTCTCCACTGGCAGCTAATTTCACTCGGATAGAGAATCGATAGGCTCAACGTGGAAAGGTTATCGCTGGAAGGTCTGTTAGATTCCACGGATCTCTCCTTTCTCATTAGGGAAGAAAATACGCTGTGCTAAATATTATACTTCATTGACTATTCTCAGGTCAGAAAGCGCACTTCCGACTTCTTGTCCTTCCGTCGCTGAGAGGATGATGGCAGCTGCCAAAAGTACATACTTGGAAGTTCATCCCAGCACAAAAACACACACACACACACGCCCCCCCCACACACACAAACACAGTCACACACACACACTCACACTGTTTCCCAGGTAAAGATTTCTTCCCTGCCATTGCTTTACCTAAAATAAGGCAACTGTGTGGCCACTGTCCCAACCCGGTTACACTCATATTATATGTGCCTATCATCCTGAGGAGTAATTTGATTCAGGTGTTCTGGAAGTCATGATGTGGGCTGTGTCTGTTGAATTCCCAGCGATGCAAGGGGAGACACCCTGTGACTCATTCCTGAATTGAGTGCTGATATTTGATTGGTTTATCGCGCACCTGAGGAGAGGGTGGGGTGTTCGCGGTTGGTGGGGGTGAGTTATAGAAGGGCTGATGCGGCCAGAGAGCTCGTCATTTGAAGACTCTCTCGGAAGAGATAGCGTCTTTCTGCAACCTGCGGTCCCAGCAGAAAAACCTTGTGATCCTTGTTCCAGTCGACATGGCGGACGACTCACTCTACTTGGGAGGTGAGTGGCAGTTCAACCACTTTTCAAAACTCACATCTTCTCGGCCAGATGCAGCTTTTGCTGAAATCCAGCGGACTTCTCTCCCTGAGAAGTCACCACTCTCATCTGAGACCCGTGTCGACCTCTGTGATGATTTGGCTCCTGTGGCAAGACAGCTTGCTCCCAGGGAGAAGCTTCCTCTGAGTAGCAGGAGACCTGCTGCGGTGGGGGCTGGGCTCCAGAATATGGGAAATACCTGCTACGTGAACGCTTCCCTGCAGTGCCTGACGTACACACCGCCCCTTGCCAACTACATGCTGTCCCGGGAGCACTCTCCAACGTGTCATCGTCACAAGGGCTGCATGCTCTGTACTATGCAAGCTCACATCACACGGGCCCTCCACATTCCTGGCCGTGTCATCCAGCCCTCACAGGCATTGGCTGCTGACTTCCATAGAGGCAAGCAGGAAGATGCCCATGAATTTCTCATGTTCACTGTGGATGCCATGAAAAAGGCATGCCTTCCCGGGCACAAGCAGGTAGATCATCACTCTAAGGACACCACCCTCATCCACCAAATATTTGGAGGCTACTGGAGATCTCAAATCAAGTGTCTCCACTGCCACGGCATTTCAGACACTTTTGACCCTTACCTGGACATCGCCCTGGATATCCAGGCAGCTCAGAGTGTCAAGCAAGCTTTGGAACAGTTGGTGAAGCCCGAAGAACTCAATGGAGAGAATGCCTATCATTGTGGTCTTTGTCTCCAGAGGGTGCCGGCCTCCAAGACGTTAACTTTACACACTTCTGCCAAGGTCCTCATCCTTGTATTGAAGAGATTCTCCGATGTCACAGGCAACAAACTTGCCAAGAATGTGCACTATCCTGAGTGCCTTGACATGCAGCCATACATGTCTCAGCAGAACACAGGACCTCTTGTCTATGTCCTCTATGCGGTGCTGGTCCACGCTGGGTGGAGTTGTCACAACGGACATTACTTCTCTTATGTCAAAGCTCAAGAAGGCCAGTGGTATAAAATGGATGATGCCGAGGTCACCGCCTCTAGCATCACTTCTGTCCTGAGTCAACAGGCCTATGTCCTCTTTTACATCCAGAAGAGTGAATGGGAAAGACACAGTGAGAGTGTGTCAAGAGGCAGGGAACCAAGAACCCTTGGCGCTGAAGACACACACAGGCGAGCAACGCAAGGAGAGCTCAAGAGAGACCACCCCTGCCTCCAGGCACCCGAGTTGGACGAGCACTTGGTGGAAAGAGCCACTCAGGAAAGCACCTTAGACCACTGGAAATTCCTTCAAGAGCAAAACAAAACGAAGCCTGAGTTCAACGTCAGAAAAGTCGAAGGTACCCTGCCTCCCAACGTACTTGTGATTCATCAATCCAAATACAAGTGTGGGATGAAGAACCGTCATCCTGAACAGCAAAGCTCCCTGCTAAACCTCTCTTCGACGACCCCGACAGATCAGGAGTCCATGAACACTGGCACACTCGCTTCCCTGCAAGGGAGGACCAGGAGATCCAAAGGGAAGAACAAACACAGCAAGAGGGCTCTGCTTGTGTGCCAGTGATCTCAGTGCAAGTACCGACCCACACGTAGGGGTGCACACACACACACACACACACACATAACTACACCCAGAAGCGCGCACGCAAACACACACACACACACACACACACACACACGAACACCGTCAATCCTACATAAACTAATGAGGAGCCCAGGTTTCTGTCTCTACAACAGGGACAACTGGATAGTGATGGCTACATCTCAGGATGAGCCCGCATATGGGAAACATCGAGTTTTGGGGTCGTGAGTCTTCCGAAGCTCTGGAGGGACTGTCTGAGTGTTTGTGTTCATGATAGATGACATTCAGTGTGTATTTCTGAATATGACCTACCGACGTGTAGGTTTGCGTGTGAGGTTATTGCAGGGGACTCGGTTTCGTATTTTCTCTTGGGGTGTGTTTCATTCGTCAGTTGTTGTTCGGCATGAGAAGGTGAAATTTGGCTCATGTGGGACATCCGTGGATCATTCTCGCCACCTTGAATAGTGGAAACTGGAATGCATTTGGAAGATAAGAACGGTGCTCTTCTTTCTTACCCGGGCTCGCCGTTTTTACATTGGTTCCTGAATGGACCTCAGGCGCCCTGGGACTTGTGCTCTTGCTGGAACCCACATAACGCCGGAAACAGACAGATGGACTTGCCTGTTTCACGGTGCCCACTTCCCATGAGTCGAAACGGAAAATTTTCCCACTGGCATGTAAGTCATCTGGAACTAAGCTGTATTGACAATAAAGGAAAGCAAACACAGGAGTGTGTGTATTCAACTGAAATAAATTCAGAAAGCCCTGAACTAAATCTCATTTGGTGTGTTTAAAAATGGCATTTGGGGAATTTCTGGGTCATTCGTCCAGCTGCGAAAGCTGCGTCTCTGAAGCACAGTCCCTGTCCTGCAGTCAGACTTATTTATCCGACGTGGTGTTTCCGTGGAAATGATTGTGGGAAATGGCCCCTTCCTTTTCTCTATTTGCTGATTAGATTTCATGGTCCCTTTCTCGTCAGGTACAGTGATCAAAGTTGACCAACCCCAGAGGAAAGCTGCCCAGGGCACAACTCAGGGCTCCGTAGAACCACAGAATCTTGGGCGCAGCCCTGCTCAAGCACCCAAATGTGCATACGAACAGGGTCTCTGTGTGACGTGTGTGAAAACTACAGTGTGATGAGCATGACTGGCAGACAGCTTATCGATTGGGCTCCCCTCAAAATCGGTTATGAGCGTTAAAGCACACCGATGCCCAGGTCCCGGCTGCAGGAATAAGACCCTCCAGGGTCTTGTGTGAAGCCTCGGCATCTGCATTGCTCATGCTTCTGGGGATCATTCTCCTGAAAATGGTGGCTCCTTTCTCCCTGTGGAGCATCTTTCTAAGCAGTGCTCTTTTCTTCCCCCAGGACACTTTACATCCGGCACAGGAAGCCTTCTGATGGAGCACACCTGGCCCATGAAAAGACAAGGGAAAGAAACGGGGCCAAAGGTCACAGTCCTCTCATTCCATCATCCTCCTTAAAATCATCCTAATTTCATGGGCCCTGAAGCCAGGGCTGTTTCTTTACACCTAGAGGCCTTGGCGCCGGGCCTCAATTCTGCCCTGTTCCTTACTGTCTAAGACATGTTGGGAAAATCCCTAGAGCCAGGATCTTCATTCCTGGTAAGCCAGACAGCCGGAAGACACACCCAAATTCTGTCCCTCTTACTTCAGGGAACATGTCCACTTTCGTCAGCATTACAATTTTGGCACCAAATGTGCGAACTGCAATTCCACCATACAATGCATAACTGGAAATGGAGGCAACATCTCCGATCCTGAACAATCGATGCGAGAATCCAGGATATACACGGCTTATTTTTGCCTTTTCCCACTGAAACAAGGGCCAGTATTAAAAATGGTATGCTATCCTCTGTTTCACTCCCTGCTTTTAAACGTCTCCGATGTTTCTTCTTGAGACAGGGCCTCACTTCCGTCACCCGGGCTTTTCTACGGTATAATTTTCCTTGTTCGATTTTGTCAAAATTAGAACTTTTTATTTCATCTCTATGAAACGTTGATCCATTATCACATACGTATGGAAATATTATCACACATGCTGCGAGATACGTTCTTTTTATTTTCATCAATTCTTTAATAAACAAAAGGTTATAGCTGCGATACCTTCTGATTTCTCAAGTTTTTTGTTTCATGTTTTCTTAAACTGCCGTCGCACGTCCGAAACCACTCACTATACAATGTCAGGACCGTCTCTCTTTTCTGGCAAACATAAATTTACGGATTGTCAACAATTAGTCTCTCGGTGATTGCATGATTTCCCCAAAGTCTTTCACAGTCTACTTTGTGCACTGAGTATCTCTTCAAACTTCAGTGCATGTTTCTACCATTTGATGCTTTATTATTTGGCAATCTAGCTTCCACAAGAGCATTTCATGCAAAGACTTGTCTTGTTCTCCACTGGCAGCTAATTTCACTCGGATAGAGAATCGATAGGCTCAACGTGGAAAGGTTATCGCTGGAAGGTCTGTTAGATTCCACGGATCTCTCCTTTCTCATTAGGGAAGAAAATACGCTGTGCTAAATATTATACTTCATTGACTATTCTCAGGTCAGAAAGCGCACTTCCGACTTCTTGTCCTTCCGTCGCTGAGAGGATGATGGCAGCTGCCAAAAGTACATACTTGGAAGTTCATCCCAGCACAAAAACACACACACACACACGCCCCCCCCACACACACAAACACAGTCACACACACACACTCACACTGTTTCCCAGGTAAAGATTTCTTCCCTGCCATTGCTTTACCTAAAATAAGGCAACTGTGTGGCCACTGTCCCAACCCGGTTACACTCATATTATATGTGCCTATCATCCTGAGGAGTAATTTGATTCAGGTGTTCTGGAAGTCATGATGTGGGCTGTGTCTGTTGAATTCCCAGCGATGCAAGGGGAGACACCCTGTGACTCATTCCTGAATTGAGTGCTGATATTTGATTGGTTTATCGCGCACCTGAGGAGAGGGTGGGGTGTTCGCGGTTGGTGGGGGTGAGTTATAGAAGGGCTGATGCGGCCAGAGAGCTCGTCATTTGAAGACTCTCTCGGAAGAGATAGCGTCTTTCTGCAACCTGCGGTCCCAGCAGAAAAACCTTGTGATCCTTGTTCCAGTCGACATGGCGGACGACTCACTCTACTTGGGAGGTGAGTGGCAGTTCAACCACTTTTCAAAACTCACATCTTCTCGGCCAGATGCAGCTTTTGCTGAAATCCAGCGGACTTCTCTCCCTGAGAAGTCACCACTCTCATCTGAGACCCGTGTCGACCTCTGTGATGATTTGGCTCCTGTGGCAAGACAGCTTGCTCCCAGGGAGAAGCTTCCTCTGAGTAGCAGGAGACCTGCTGCGGTGGGGGCTGGGCTCCAGAATATGGGAAATACCTGCTACGTGAACGCTTCCCTGCAGTGCCTGACGTACACACCGCCCCTTGCCAACTACATGCTGTCCCGGGAGCACTCTCCAACGTGTCATCGTCACAAGGGCTGCATGCTCTGTACTATGCAAGCTCACATCACACGGGCCCTCCACATTCCTGGCCGTGTCATCCAGCCCTCACAGGCATTGGCTGCTGACTTCCATAGAGGCAAGCAGGAAGATGCCCATGAATTTCTCATGTTCACTGTGGATGCCATGAAAAAGGCATGCCTTCCCGGGCACAAGCAGGTAGATCATCACTCTAAGGACACCACCCTCATCCACCAAATATTTGGAGGCTACTGGAGATCTCAAATCAAGTGTCTCCACTGCCACGGCATTTCAGACACTTTTGACCCTTACCTGGACATCGCCCTGGATATCCAGGCAGCTCAGAGTGTCAAGCAAGCTTTGGAACAGTTGGTGAAGCCCGAAGAACTCAATGGAGAGAATGCCTATCATTGTGGTCTTTGTCTCCAGAGGGTGCCGGCCTCCAAGACGTTAACTTTACACACTTCTGCCAAGGTCCTCATCCTTGTATTGAAGAGATTCTCCGATGTCACAGGCAACAAACTTGCCAAGAATGTGCACTATCCTGAGTGCCTTGACATGCAGCCATACATGTCTCAGCAGAACACAGGACCTCTTGTCTATGTCCTCTATGCGGTGCTGGTCCACGCTGGGTGGAGTTGTCACAACGGACATTACTTCTCTTATGTCAAAGCTCAAGAAGGCCAGTGGTATAAAATGGATGATGCCGAGGTCACCGCCTCTAGCATCACTTCTGTCCTGAGTCAACAGGCCTATGTCCTCTTTTACATCCAGAAGAGTGAATGGGAAAGACACAGTGAGAGTGTGTCAAGAGGCAGGGAACCAAGAACCCTTGGCGCTGAAGACACACACAGGCGAGCAACGCAAGGAGAGCTCAAGAGAGACCACCCCTGCCTCCAGGCACCCGAGTTGGACGAGCACTTGGTGGAAAGAGCCACTCAGGAAAGCACCTTAGACCACTGGAAATTCCTTCAAGAGCAAAACAAAACGAAGCCTGAGTTCAACGTCAGAAAAGTCGAAGGTACCCTGCCTCCCAACGTACTTGTGATTCATCAATCCAAATACAAGTGTGGGATGAAGAACCGTCATCCTGAACAGCAAAGCTCCCTGCTAAACCTCTCTTCGACGACCCCGACAGATCAGGAGTCCATGAACACTGGCACACTCGCTTCCCTGCAAGGGAGGACCAGGAGATCCAAAGGGAAGAACAAACACAGCAAGAGGGCTCTGCTTGTGTGCCAGTGATCTCAGTGCAAGTACCGACCCACACGTAGGGGTGCACACACACACACACACACACACATAACTACACCCAGAAGCGCGCACGCAAACACACACACACACACACACACACACACACGAACACCGTCAATCCTACATAAACTAATGAGGAGCCCAGGTTTCTGTCTCTACAACAGGGACAACTGGATAGTGATGGCTACATCTCAGGATGAGCCCGCATATGGGAAACATCGAGTTTTGGGGTCGTGAGTCTTCCGAAGCTCTGGAGGGACTGTCTGAGTGTTTGTGTTCATGATAGATGACATTCAGTGTGTATTTCTGAATATGACCTACCGACGTGTAGGTTTGCGTGTGAGGTTATTGCAGGGGACTCGGTTTCGTATTTTCTCTTGGGGTGTGTTTCATTCGTCAGTTGTTGTTCGGCATGAGAAGGTGAAATTTGGCTCATGTGGGACATCCGTGGATCATTCTCGCCACCTTGAATAGTGGAAACTGGAATGCATTTGGAAGATAAGAACGGTGCTCTTCTTTCTTACCCGGGCTCGCCGTTTTTACATTGGTTCCTGAATGGACCTCAGGCGCCCTGGGACTTGTGCTCTTGCTGGAACCCACATAACGCCGGAAACAGACAGATGGACTTGCCTGTTTCACGGTGCCCACTTCCCATGAGTCGAAACGGAAAATTTTCCCACTGGCATGTAAGTCATCTGGAACTAAGCTGTATTGACAATAAAGGAAAGCAAACACAGGAGTGTGTGTATTCAACTGAAATAAATTCAGAAAGCCCTGAACTAAATCTCATTTGGTGTGTTTAAAAATGGCATTTGGGGAATTTCTGGGTCATTCGTCCAGCTGCGAAAGCTGCGTCTCTGAAGCACAGTCCCTGTCCTGCAGTCAGACTTATTTATCCGACGTGGTGTTTCCGTGGAAATGATTGTGGGAAATGGCCCCTTCCTTTTCTCTATTTGCTGATTAGATTTCATGGTCCCTTTCTCGTCAGGTACAGTGATCAAAGTTGACCAACCCCAGAGGAAAGCTGCCCAGGGCACAACTCAGGGCTCCGTAGAACCACAGAATCTTGGGCGCAGCCCTGCTCAAGCACCCAAATGTGCATACGAACAGGGTCTCTGTGTGACGTGTGTGAAAACTACAGTGTGATGAGCATGACTGGCAGACAGCTTATCGATTGGGCTCCCCTCAAAATCGGTTATGAGCGTTAAAGCACACCGATGCCCAGGTCCCGGCTGCAGGAATAAGACCCTCCAGGGTCTTGTGTGAAGCCTCGGCATCTGCATTGCTCATGCTTCTGGGGATCATTCTCCTGAAAATGGTGGCTCCTTTCTCCCTGTGGAGCATCTTTCTAAGCAGTGCTCTTTTCTTCCCCCAGGACACTTTACATCCGGCACAGGAAGCCTTCTGATGGAGCACACCTGGCCCATGAAAAGACAAGGGAAAGAAACGGGGCCAAAGGTCACAGTCCTCTCATTCCATCATCCTCCTTAAAATCATCCTAATTTCATGGGCCCTGAAGCCAGGGCTGTTTCTTTACACCTAGAGGCCTTGGCGCCGGGCCTCAATTCTGCCCTGTTCCTTACTGTCTAAGACATGTTGGGAAAATCCCTAGAGCCAGGATCTTCATTCCTGGTAAGCCAGACAGCCGGAAGACACACCCAAATTCTGTCCCTCTTACTTCAGGGAACATGTCCACTTTCGTCAGCATTACAATTTTGGCACCAAATGTGCGAACTGCAATTCCACCATACAATGCATAACTGGAAATGGAGGCAACATCTCCGATCCTGAACAATCGATGCGAGAATCCAGGATATACACGGCTTATTTTTGCCTTTTCCCACTGAAACAAGGGCCAGTATTAAAAATGGTATGCTATCCTCTGTTTCACTCCCTGCTTTTAAACGTCTCCGATGTTTCTTCTTGAGACAGGGCCTCACTTCCGTCACCCGGGCTTTTCTACGGTATAATTTTCCTTGTTCGATTTTGTCAAAATTAGAACTTTTTATTTCATCTCTATGAAACGTTGATCCATTATCACATACGTATGGAAATATTATCACACATGCTGCGAGATACGTTCTTTTTATTTTCATCAATTCTTTAATAAACAAAAGGTTATAGCTGCGATACCTTCTGATTTCTCAAGTTTTTTGTTTCATGTTTTCTTAAACTGCCGTCGCACGTCCGAAACCACTCACTATACAATGTCAGGACCGTCTCTCTTTTCTGGCAAACATAAATTTACGGATTGTCAACAATTAGTCTCTCGGTGATTGCATGATTTCCCCAAAGTCTTTCACAGTCTACTTTGTGCACTGAGTATCTCTTCAAACTTCAGTGCATGTTTCTACCATTTGATGCTTTATTATTTGGCAATCTAGCTTCCACAAGAGCATTTCATGCAAAGACTTGTCTTGTTCTCCACTGGCAGCTAATTTCACTCGGATAGAGAATCGATAGGCTCAACGTGGAAAGGTTATCGCTGGAAGGTCTGTTAGATTCCACGGATCTCTCCTTTCTCATTAGGGAAGAAAATACGCTGTGCTAAATATTATACTTCATTGACTATTCTCAGGTCAGAAAGCGCACTTCCGACTTCTTGTCCTTCCGTCGCTGAGAGGATGATGGCAGCTGCCAAAAGTACATACTTGGAAGTTCATCCCAGCACAAAAACACACACACACACACGCCCCCCCCCCACACACACAAACACAGTCACACACACACACTCACACTGTTTCCCAGGTAAAGATTTCTTCCCTGCCATTGCTTTACCTAAAATAAGGCAACTGTGTGGCCACTGTCCCAACCCGGTTACACTCATATTATATGTGCCTATCATCCTGAGGAGTAATTTGATTCAGGTGTTCTGGAAGTCATGATGTGGGCTGTGTCTGTTGAATTCCCAGCGATGCAAGGGGAGACACCCTGTGACTCATTCCTGAATTGAGTGCTGATATTTGATTGGTTTATCGCGCACCTGAGGAGAGGGTGGGGTGTTCGCGGTTGGTGGGGGTGAGTTATAGAAGGGCTGATGCGGCCAGAGAGCTCGTCATTTGAAGACTCTCTCGGAAGAGATAGCGTCTTTCTGCAACCTGCGGTCCCAGCAGAAAAACCTTGTGATCCTTGTTCCAGTCGACATGGCGGACGACTCACTCTACTTGGGAGGTGAGTGGCAGTTCAACCACTTTTCAAAACTCACATCTTCTCGGCCAGATGCAGCTTTTGCTGAAATCCAGCGGACTTCTCTCCCTGAGAAGTCACCACTCTCATCTGAGACCCGTGTCGACCTCTGTGATGATTTGGCTCCTGTGGCAAGACAGCTTGCTCCCAGGGAGAAGCTTCCTCTGAGTAGCAGGAGACCTGCTGCGGTGGGGGCTGGGCTCCAGAATATGGGAAATACCTGCTACGTGAACGCTTCCCTGCAGTGCCTGACGTACACACCGCCCCTTGCCAACTACATGCTGTCCCGGGAGCACTCTCCAACGTGTCATCGTCACAAGGGCTGCATGCTCTGTACTATGCAAGCTCACATCACACGGGCCCTCCACATTCCTGGCCGTGTCATCCAGCCCTCACAGGCATTGGCTGCTGACTTCCATAGAGGCAAGCAGGAAGATGCCCATGAATTTCTCATGTTCACTGTGGATGCCATGAAAAAGGCATGCCTTCCCGGGCACAAGCAGGTAGATCATCACTCTAAGGACACCACCCTCATCCACCAAATATTTGGAGGCTACTGGAGATCTCAAATCAAGTGTCTCCACTGCCACGGCATTTCAGACACTTTTGACCCTTACCTGGACATCGCCCTGGATATCCAGGCAGCTCAGAGTGTCAAGCAAGCTTTGGAACAGTTGGTGAAGCCCGAAGAACTCAATGGAGAGAATGCCTATCATTGTGGTCTTTGTCTCCAGAGGGTGCCGGCCTCCAAGACGTTAACTTTACACACTTCTGCCAAGGTCCTCATCCTTGTATTGAAGAGATTCTCCGATGTCACAGGCAACAAACTTGCCAAGAATGTGCACTATCCTGAGTGCCTTGACATGCAGCCATACATGTCTCAGCAGAACACAGGACCTCTTGTCTATGTCCTCTATGCGGTGCTGGTCCACGCTGGGTGGAGTTGTCACAACGGACATTACTTCTCTTATGTCAAAGCTCAAGAAGGCCAGTGGTATAAAATGGATGATGCCGAGGTCACCGCCTCTAGCATCACTTCTGTCCTGAGTCAACAGGCCTATGTCCTCTTTTACATCCAGAAGAGTGAATGGGAAAGACACAGTGAGAGTGTGTCAAGAGGCAGGGAACCAAGAACCCTTGGCGCTGAAGACACACACAGGCGAGCAACGCAAGGAGAGCTCAAGAGAGACCACCCCTGCCTCCAGGCACCCGAGTTGGACGAGCACTTGGTGGAAAGAGCCACTCAGGAAAGCACCTTAGACCACTGGAAATTCCTTCAAGAGCAAAACAAAACGAAGCCTGAGTTCAACGTCAGAAAAGTCGAAGGTACCCTGCCTCCCAACGTACTTGTGATTCATCAATCCAAATACAAGTGTGGGATGAAGAACCGTCATCCTGAACAGCAAAGCTCCCTGCTAAACCTCTCTTCGACGACCCCGACAGATCAGGAGTCCATGAACACTGGCACACTCGCTTCCCTGCAAGGGAGGACCAGGAGATCCAAAGGGAAGAACAAACACAGCAAGAGGGCTCTGCTTGTGTGCCAGTGATCTCAGTGCAAGTACCGACCCACACGTAGGGGTGCACACACACACACACACACACACATAACTACACCCAGAAGCGCGCACGCAAACACACACACACACACACACACACACACACGAACACCGTCAATCCTACATAAACTAATGAGGAGCCCAGGTTTCTGTCTCTACAACAGGGACAACTGGATAGTGATGGCTACAACTCAGGATGAGCCCGCATATGGGAAACATCGAGTTTTGGGGTCGTGAGTCTTCCGAAGCTCTGGAGGGACTGTCTGAGTGTTTGTGTTCATGATAGATGACATTCAGTGTGTATTTCTGAATATGACCTACCGACGTGTAGGTTTGCGTGTGAGGTTATTGCAGGGGACTCGGTTTCGTATTTTCTCTTGGGGTGTGTTTCATTCGT
The DNA here is from genome assembly GCF_029289425.2 of Pan paniscus. NCBI lineage: Eukaryota > Metazoa > Chordata > Mammalia > Primates > Hominidae > Pan > Pan paniscus. Next base: position 23,598,838 of record NC_073256.2, read on the forward strand.
CAGTTGTTGTTCGGCATGAGAAGGTGAAATTTGGCTCATGTGGGACATCCGTGGATCATTCTCGCCACCTTGAATAGTGGAAACTGGAATGCATTTGGAAGATAAGAACGGTGCTCTTCTTTCTTACCCGGGCTCGCCGTTTTTACATTGGTTCCTGAATGGACCTCAGGCGCCCTGGGACTTGTGCTCTTGCTGGAACCCACATAACGCCGGAAACAGACAGATGGACTTGCCTGTTTCACGGTGCCCACTTCCCATGAGTCGAAACGGAAAATTTTCCCACTGGCATGTAAGTCATCTGGAACTAAGCTGTATTGACAATAAAGGAAAGCAAACACAGGAGTGTGTGTATTCAACTGAAATAAATTCAGAAAGCCCTGAACTAAATCTCATTTGGTGTGTTTAAAAATGGCATTTGGGGAATTTCTGGGTCATTCGTCCAGCTGCGAAAGCTGCGTCTCTGAAGCACGGTCCCTGTCCTGCAGTCAGACTTATTTATCCGACGTGGTGTTTCCGTGGAAATGATTGTGGGAAATGGCCCCTTCCTTTTCTCTATTTGCTGATTAGATTTCATGGTCCCTTTCTCGTCAGGTACAGTGATCAAAGTTGACCAACCCCAGAGGAAAGCTGCCCAGGGCACAACTCAGGGCTCCGTAGAACCACAGAATCTTGGGCGCAGCCCTGCTCAAGCACCCAAATGTGCATACGAACAGGGTCTCTGTGTGACGTGTGTGAAAACTACAGTGTGATGAGCATGACTGGCAGACAGCTTATCGATTGGGCTCCCCTCAAAATCGGTTATGAGCGTTAAAGCACACCGATGCCCAGGTCCCGGCTGCAGGAATAAGACCCTCCAGGGTCTTGTGTGAAGCCTCGGCATCTGCATTGCTCATGCTTCTGGGGATCATTCTCCTGAAAATGGTGGCTCCTTTCTCCCTGTGGAGCATCTTTCTAAGCAGTGCTCTTTTCTTCCCCCAGGACACTTTACATCCGGCACAGGAAGCCTTCTGATGGAGCACACCTGGCCCATGAAAAGACAAGGGAAAGAAACGGGGCCAAAGGTCACAGTCCTCTCATTCCATCATCCTCCTTAAAATCATCCTAATTTCATGGGCCCTGAAGCCAGGGCTGTTTCTTTACACCTAGAGGCCTTGGCGCCGGGCCTCAATTCTGCCCTGTTCCTTACTGTCTAAGACATGTTGGGAAAATCCCTAGAGCCAGGATCTTCATTCCTGGTAAGCCAGACAGCCGGAAGACACACCCAAATTCTGTCCCTCTTACTTCAGGGAACATGTCCACTTTCGTCAGCATTACAATTTTGGCACCAAATGTGCGAACTGCAATTCCACCATACAATGCATAACTGGAAATGGAGGCAACATCTCCGATCCTGAACAATCGATGCGAGAATCCAGGATATACACGGCTTATTTTTGCCTTTTCCCACTGAAACAAGGGCCAGTATTAAAAATGGTATGCTATCCTCTGTTTCACTCCCTGCTTTTAAACGTCTCCGATGTTTCTTCTTGAGACAGGGCCTCACTTCCGTCACCCGGGCTTTTCTACGGTATAATTTTCCTTGTTCGATTTTGTCAAAATTAGAACTTTTTATTTCATCTCTATGAAACGTTGATCCATTATCACATACGTATGGAAATATTATCACACATGCTGCGAGATACGTTCTTTTTATTTTCATCAATTCTTTAATAAACAAAAGGTTATAGCTGCGATACCTTCTGATTTCTCAAGTTTTTTGTTTCATGTTTTCTTAAACTGCCGTCGCACGTCCGAAACCACTCACTATACAATGTCAGGACCGTCTCTCTTTTCTGGCAAACATAAATTTACGGATTGTCAACAATTAGTCTCTCGGTGATTGCATGATTTCCCCAAAGTCTTTCACAGTCTACTTTGTGCACTGAGTATCTCTTCAAACTTCAGTGCATGTTTCTACCATTTGATGCTTTATTATTTGGCAATCTAGCTTCCACAAGAGCATTTCATGCAAAGACTTGTCTTGTTCCCCACTGGCAGCTAATTTCACTCGGATAGAGAATCGATAGGCTCAACGTGGAAAGGTTATCGCTGGAAGGTCTGTTAGATTCCACGGATCTCTCCTTTCTCATTAGGGAAGAAAATACGCTGTGCTAAATATTATACTTCATTGACTATTCTCAGGTCAGAAAGCGCACTTCCGACTTCTTGTCCTTCCGTCGCTGAGAGGATGATGGCAGCTGCCAAAAGTACATACTTGGAAGTTCATCCCAGCACAAAAACACACACACACACACGCCCCCCCCACACACACAAACACAGTCACACACACACACTCACACTGTTTCCCAGGTAAAGATTTCTTCCCTGCCATTGCTTTACCTAAAATAAGGCAACTGTGTGGCCACTGTCCCAACCCGGTTACACTCATATTATATGTGCCTATCATCCTGAGGAGTAATTTGATTCAGGTGTTCTGGAAGTCATGATGTGGGCTGTGTCTGTTGAATTCCCAGCGATGCAAGGGGAGACACCCTGTGACTCATTCCTGAATTGAGTGCTGATATTTGATTGGTTTATCGCGCACCTGAGGAGAGGGTGGGGTGTTCGCGGTTGGTGGGGGTGAGTTATAGAAGGGCTGATGCGGCCAGAGAGCTCGTCATTTGAAGACTCTCTCGGAAGAGATAGCGTCTTTCTGCAACCTGCGGTCCCAGCAGAAAAACCTTGTGATCCTTGTTCCAGTCGACATGGCGGACGACTCACTCTACTTGGGAGGTGAGTGGCAGTTCAACCACTTTTCAAAACTCACATCTTCTCGGCCAGATGCAGCTTTTGCTGAAATCCAGCGGACTTCTCTCCCTGAGAAGTCACCACTCTCATCTGAGACCCGTGTCGACCTCTGTGATGATTTGGCTCCTGTGGCAAGACAGCTTGCTCCCAGGGAGAAGCTTCCTCTGAGTAGCAGGAGACCTGCTGCGGTGGGGGCTGGGCTCCAGAATATGGGAAATACCTGCTACGTGAACGCTTCCCTGCAGTGCCTGACGTACACACCGCCCCTTGCCAACTACATGCTGTCCCGGGAGCACTCTCCAACGTGTCATCGTCACAAGGGCTGCATGCTCTGTACTATGCAAGCTCACATCACACGGGCCCTCCACATTCCTGGCCGTGTCATCCAGCCCTCACAGGCATTGGCTGCTGACTTCCATAGAGGCAAGCAGGAAGATGCCCATGAATTTCTCATGTTCACTGTGGATGCCATGAAAAAGGCATGCCTTCCCGGGCACAAGCAGGTAGATCATCACTCTAAGGACACCACCCTCATCCACCAAATATTTGGAGGCTACTGGAGATCTCAAATCAAGTGTCTCCACTGCCACGGCATTTCAGACACTTTTGACCCTTACCTGGACATCGCCCTGGATATCCAGGCAGCTCAGAGTGTCAAGCAAGCTTTGGAACAGTTGGTGAAGCCCGAAGAACTCAATGGAGAGAATGCCTATCATTGTGGTCTTTGTCTCCAGAGGGTGCCGGCCTCCAAGACGTTAACTTTACACACTTCTGCCAAGGTCCTCATCCTTGTATTGAAGAGATTCTCCGATGTCACAGGCAACAAACTTGCCAAGAATGTGCACTATCCTGAGTGCCTTGACATGCAGCCATACATGTCTCAGCAGAACACAGGACCTCTTGTCTATGTCCTCTATGCGGTGCTGGTCCACGCTGGGTGGAGTTGTCACAACGGACATTACTTCTCTTATGTCAAAGCTCAAGAAGGCCAGTGGTATAAAATGGATGATGCCGAGGTCACCGCCTCTAGCATCACTTCTGTCCTGAGTCAACAGGCCTATGTCCTCTTTTACATCCAGAAGAGTGAATGGGAAAGACACAGTGAGAGTGTGTCAAGAGGCAGGGAACCAAGAACCCTTGGCGCTGAAGACACACACAGGCGAGCAACGCAAGGAGAGCTCAAGAGAGACCACCCCTGCCTCCAGGCACCCGAGTTGGACGAGCACTTGGTGGAAAGAGCCACTCAGGAAAGCACCTTAGACCACTGGAAATTCCTTCAAGAGCAAAACAAAACGAAGCCTGAGTTCAACGTCAGAAAAGTCGAAGGTACCCTGCCTCCCAACGTACTTGTGATTCATCAATCCAAATACAAGTGTGGGATGAAGAACCGTCATCCTGAACAGCAAAGCTCCCTGCTAAACCTCTCTTCGACGACCCCGACAGATCAGGAGTCCATGAACACTGGCACACTCGCTTCCCTGCAAGGGAGGACCAGGAGATCCAAAGGGAAGAACAAACACAGCAAGAGGGCTCTGCTTGTGTGCCAGTGATCTCAGTGCAAGTACCGACCCACACGTAGGGGTGCACACACACACACACACACACACACACACATAACTACACCCAGAAGCGCGCACGCAAACACACACACACACACACACACACGAACACCGTCAATCCTACATAAACTAATGAGGAGCCCAGGTTTCTGTCTCTACAACAGGGACAACTGGATAGTGATGGCTACAACTCAGGATGAGCCCGCATATGGGAAACATCGAGTTTTGGGGTCGTGAGTCTTCCGAAGCTCTGGAGGGACTGTCTGAGTGTTTGTGTTCATGATAGATGACATTCAGTGTGTATTTCTGAATATGACCTACCGACGTGTAGGTTTGCGTGTGAGGTTATTGCAGGGGACTCGGTTTCGTATTTTCTCTTGGGGTGTGTTTCATTCGTCAGTTGTTGTTCGGCATGAGAAGGTGAAATTTGGCTCATGTGGGACATCCGTGGATCATTCTCGCCACCTTGAATAGTGGAAACTGGAATGCATTTGGAAGATAAGAACGGTGCTCTTCTTTCTTACCCGGGCTCGCCGTTTTTACATTGGTTCCTGAATGGACCTCAGGCGCCCTGGGACTTGTGCTCTTGCTGGAACCCACATAACGCCGGAAACAGACAGATGGACTTGCCTGTTTCACGGTGCCCACTTCCCATGAGTCGAAACGGAAAATTTTCCCACTGGCATGTAAGTCATCTGGAACTAAGCTGTATTGACAATAAAGGAAAGCAAACACAGGAGTGTGTGTATTCAACTGAAATAAATTCAGAAAGCCCTGAACTAAATCTCATTTGGTGTGTTTAAAAATGGCATTTGGGGAATTTCTGGGTCATTCGTCCAGCTGCGAAAGCTGCGTCTCTGAAGCACAGTCCCTGTCCTGCAGTCAGACTTATTTATCCGACGTGGTGTTTCCGTGGAAATGATTGTGGGAAATGGCCCCTTCCTTTTCTCTATTTGCTGATTAGATTTCATGGTCCCTTTCTCGTCAGGTACAGTGATCAAAGTTGACCAACCCCAGAGGAAAGCTGCCCAGGGCACAACTCAGGGCTCCGTAGAACCACAGAATCTTGGGCGCAGCCCTGCTCAAGCACCCAAATGTGCATACGAACAGGGTCTCTGTGTGACGTGTGTGAAAACTACAGTGTGATGAGCATGACTGGCAGACAGCTTATCGATTGGGCTCCCCTCAAAATCGGTTATGAGCGTTAAAGCACACCGATGCCCAGGTCCCGGCTGCAGGAATAAGACCCTCCAGGGTCTTGTGTGAAGCCTCGGCATCTGCATTGCTCATGCTTCTGGGGATCATTCTCCTGAAAATGGTGGCTCCTTTCTCCCTGTGGAGCATCTTTCTAAGCAGTGCTCTTTTCTTCCCCCAGGACACTTTACATCCGGCACAGGAAGCCTTCTGATGGAGCACACCTGGCCCATGAAAAGACAAGGGAAAGAAACGGGGCCAAAGGTCACAGTCCTCTCATTCCATCATCCTCCTTAAAATCATCCTAATTTCATGGGCCCTGAAGCCAGGGCTGTTTCTTTACACCTAGAGGCCTTGGCGCCGGGCCTCAATTCTGCCCTGTTCCTTACTGTCTAAGACATGTTGGGAAAATCCCTAGAGCCAGGATCTTCATTCCTGGTAAGCCAGACAGCCGGAAGACACACCCAAATTCTGTCCCTCTTACTTCAGGGAACATGTCCACTTTCGTCAGCATTACAATTTTGGCACCAAATGTGCGAACTGCAATTCCACCATACAATGCATAACTGGAAATGGAGGCAACATCTCCGATCCTGAACAATCGATGCGAGAATCCAGGATATACACGGCTTATTTTTGCCTTTTCCCACTGAAACAAGGGCCAGTATTAAAAATGGTATGCTATCCTCTGTTTCACTCCCTGCTTTTAAACGTCTCCGATGTTTCTTCTTGAGACATGGCCTCACTTCCGTCACCCGGGCTTTTCTACGGTATAATTTTCCTTGTTCGATTTTGTCAAAATTAGAACTTTTTATTTCATCTCTATGAAACGTTGATCCATTATCACATACGTATGGAAATATTATCACACATGCTGCGAGATACGTTCTTTTTATTTTCATCAATTCTTTAATAAACAAAAGGTTATAGCTGCGATACCTTCTGATTTCTCAAGTTTTTTGTTTCATGTTTTCTTAAACTGCCGTCGCACGTCCGAAACCACTCACTATACAATGTCAGGACCGTCTCTCTTTTCTGGCAAACATAAATTTACGGATTGTCAACAATTAGTCTCTCGGTGATTGCATGATTTCCCCAAAGTCTTTCACAGTCTACTTTGTGCACTGAGTATCTCTTCAAACTTCAGTGCATGTTTCTACCATTTGATGCTTTATTATTTGGCAATCTAGCTTCCACAAGAGCATTTCATGCAAAGACTTGTCTTGTTCTCCACTGGCAGCTAATTTCACTCGGATAGAGAATCGATAGGCTCAACGTGGAAAGGTTATCGCTGGAAGGTCTGTTAGATTCCACGGATCTCTCCTTTCTCATTAGGGAAGAAAATACGCTGTGCTAAATATTATACTTCATTGACTATTCTCAGGTCAGAAAGCGCACTTCCGACTTCTTGTCCTTCCGTCGCTGAGAGGATGATGGCAGCTGCCAAAAGTACATACTTGGAAGTTCATCCCAGCACAAAAACACACACACACACACGCCCCCCCCACACACACAAACACAGTCACACACACACACTCACACTGTTTCCCAGGTAAAGATTTCTTCCCTGCCATTGCTTTACCTAAAATAAGGCAACTGTGTGGCCACTGTCCCAACCCGGTTACACTCATATTATATGTGCCTATCATCCTGAGGAGTAATTTGATTCAGGTGTTCTGGAAGTCATGATGTGGGCTGTGTCTGTTGAATTCCCAGCGATGCAAGGGGAGACACCCTGTGACTCATTCCTGAATTGAGTGCTGATATTTGATTGGTTTATCGCGCACCTGAGGAGAGGGTGGGGTGTTCGCGGTTGGTGGGGGTGAGTTATAGAAGGGCTGATGCGGCCAGAGAGCTCGTCATTTGAAGACTCTCTCGGAAGAGATAGCGTCTTTCTGCAACCTGCGGTCCCAGCAGAAAAACCTTGTGATCCTTGTTCCAGTCGACATGGCGGACGACTCACTCTACTTGGGAGGTGAGTGGCAGTTCAACCACTTTTCAAAACTCACATCTTCTCGGCCAGATGCAGCTTTTGCTGAAATCCAGCGGACTTCTCTCCCTGAGAAGTCACCACTCTCATCTGAGACCCGTGTCGACCTCTGTGATGATTTGGCTCCTGTGGCAAGACAGCTTGCTCCCAGGGAGAAGCTTCCTCTGAGTAGCAGGAGACCTGCTGCGGTGGGGGCTGGGCTCCAGAATATGGGAAATACCTGCTACGTGAACGCTTCCCTGCAGTGCCTGACGTACACACCGCCCCTTGCCAACTACATGCTGTCCCGGGAGCACTCTCCAACGTGTCATCGTCACAAGGGCTGCATGCTCTGTACTATGCAAGCTCACATCACACGGGCCCTCCACATTCCTGGCCGTGTCATCCAGCCCTCACAGGCATTGGCTGCTGACTTCCATAGAGGCAAGCAGGAAGATGCCCATGAATTTCTCATGTTCACTGTGGATGCCATGAAAAAGGCATGCCTTCCCGGGCAGAAGCAGGTAGATCATCACTCTAAGGACACCACCCTCATCCACCAAATATTTGGAGGCTACTGGAGATCTCAAATCAAGTGTCTCCACTGCCACGGCATTTCAGACACTTTTGACCCTTACCTGGACATCGCCCTGGATATCCAGGCAGCTCAGAGTGTCAAGCAAGCTTTGGAACAGTTGGTGAAGCCCGAAGAACTCAATGGAGAGAATGCCTATCATTGTGGTCTTTGTCTCCAGAGGGTGCCGGCCTCCAAGACGTTAACTTTACACACTTCTGCCAAGGTCCTCATCCTTGTATTGAAGAGATTCTCCGATGTCACAGGCAACAAACTTGCCAAGAATGTGCACTATCCTGAGTGCCTTGACATGCAGCCATACATGTCTCAGCAGAACACAGGACCTCTTGTCTATGTCCTCTATGCGGTGCTGGTCCACGCTGGGTGGAGTTGTCACAACGGACATTACTTCTCTTATGTCAAAGCTCAAGAAGGCCAGTGGTATAAAATGGATGATGCCGAGGTCACCGCCTCTAGCATCACTTCTGTCCTGAGTCAACAGGCCTATGTCCTCTTTTACATCCAGAAGAGTGAATGGGAAAGACACAGTGAGAGTGTGTCAAGAGGCAGGGAACCAAGAACCCTTGGCGCTGAAGACACACACAGGCGAGCAACGCAAGGAGAGCTCAAGAGAGACCACCCCTGCCTCCAGGCACCCGAGTTGGACGAGCACTTGGTGGAAAGAGCCACTCAGGAAAGCACCTTAGACCACTGGAAATTCCTTCAAGAGCAAAACAAAACGAAGCCTGAGTTCAACGTCAGAAAAGTCGAAGGTACCCTGCCTCCCAACGTACTTGTGATTCATCAATCCAAATACAAGTGTGGGATGAAGAACCGTCATCCTGAACAGCAAAGCTCCCTGCTAAACCTCTCTTCGACGACCCCGACAGATCAGGAGTCCATGAACACTGGCACACTCGCTTCCCTGCAAGGGAGGACCAGGAGATCCAAAGGGAAGAACAAACACAGCAAGAGGGCTCTGCTTGTGTGCCAGTGATCTCAGTGCAAGTACCGACCCACACGTAGGGGTGCACACACACACACACACACACACACACACATAACTACACCCAGAAGCGCGCACGCAAACACACACACACACACACACACACGAACACCGTCAATCCTACATAAACTAATGAGGAGCCCAGGTTTCTGTCTCTACAACAGGGAAAACTGGATAGTGATGGCTACATCTCAGGATGAGCCCGCATATGGGAAACATCGAGTTTTGGGGTCGTGAGTCTTCCGAAGCTCTGGAGGGACTGTCTGAGTGTTTGTGTTCATGATAGATGACATTCAGTGTGTATTTCTGAATATGACCTACCGACGTGTAGGTTTGCGTGTGAGGTTATTGCAGGGGACTCGGTTTCGTATTTTCTCTTGGGGTGTGTTTCATTCGTCAGTTGTTGTTCGGCATGAGAAGGTGAAATTTGGCTCATGTGGGACATCCGTGGATCATTCTCGCCACCTTGAATAGTGGAAACTGGAATGCATTTGGAAGATAAGAACGGTGCTCTTCTTTCTTACCCGGGCTCGCCGTTTTTACATTGGTTCCTGAATGGACCTCAGGCGCCCTGGGACTTGTGCTCTTGCTGGAACCCACATAACGCCGGAAACAGACAGACCGACTTGCCTGTTTCATGGTGCCCACTTCCCATGAGTCGAAACGGAAAATTTTCCCACTGGCATGTAAGTCATCTGGAACTAAGCTGTATTGACAATAAAGGAAAGCAAACACAGGAGTGTGTGTATTCAACTGAAATAAATTCAGAAAGCCCTGAACTAAATCTCATTTGGTGTGTTTAAAAATGGCATTTGGGGAATTTCTGGGTCATTCGTCCAGCTGCGAAAGCTGCGTCTCTGAAGCACAGTCCCTGTCCTGCAGTCAGACTTATTTATCCGACGTGGTGTTTCCGTGGAAATGATTGTGGGAAATGGCCCCTTCCTTTTCTCTATGTGCTGATTAGTTTTCATGGTCCCTTTCTCGTCAGGTACAGTGATCAAAGTTGACCAACCCCAGAGGAAAGCTGCCCAGGGCACAACTCAGGGCTCCGTAGAACCACAGAATCTTGGGCGCAGCCCTGCTCAAGCACCCAAATGTGCATACGAACAGGGTCTCTGTGTGACGTGTGTGAAAACTACAGTGTGATGAGCATGACTGGCAGACAGCTTATCGATTGGGCTCCCCTCAAAATCGGTTATGAGCGTTAAAGCACACCGATGCCCAGGTCCCGGCTGCAGGAATAAGACCCTCCAGGGTCTTGTGTGAAGCCTCGGCATCTGCATTGCTCATGCTTCTGGGGATCATTCTCCTGAAAATGGTGGCTCCTTTCTCCCTGTGGAGCATCTTTCTAAGCAGTGCTCTTTTCTTCCCCCAGGACACTTTACATCCGGCACAGGAAGCCTTCTGATGGAGCACACCTGGCCCATGAAAAGACAAGGGAAAGAAACGGGGCCAAAGGTCACAGTCCACTCATTCCATCATCCTCCTTAAAATCATCCTAATTTCATGGGCCCTGAAGCCAGGGCTGTTTCTTTACACCTAGAGGCCTTGGCGCCGGGCCTCAATTCTGCCCTGTTCCTTACTGTCTAAGACATGTTGGGAAAATCCCTAGAGCCAGGATCTTCATTCCTGGTAAGCCAGACAGCCGGAAGACACACCCAAATTCTGTCCCTCTTACTTCAGGGAACATGTCCACTTTCGTCAGCATTACAATTTTGGCACCAAATGTGCGAACTGCAATTCCACCATACAATGCATAACTGGAAATGGAGGCAACATCTCCGATCCTGAACAATCGATGCGAGAATCCAGGATATACACGGCTTATTTTTGCCTTTTCCCACTGAAACAAGGGCCAGTATTAAAAATGGTATGCTATCCTCTGTTTCACTCCCTGCTTTTAAACGTCTCCGATGTTTCTTCTTGAGAGAGGGCCTCACTTCCGTCACCCGGGCTTTTCTACGGTATAATTTTCCTTGTTCGATTTTGTCAAAATTAGAACTTTTTATTTCATCTCTATGAAACGTTGATCCATTATCACATACGTATGGAAATATTATCACACATGCTGCGAGATACGTTCTTTTTATTTTCATCAATTCTTTAATAAACAAAAGGTTATAGCTGCGATACCTTCTGATTTCTCAAGTTTTTTGTTTCATGTTTTCTTAAACTGCCGTCGCACGTCCGAAACCACTCACTATACAATGTCAGGACCGTCTCTCTTTTCTGGCAAACATAAATTTACGGATTGTCAACAATTAGTCTCTCGGTGATTGCATGATTTCCCCAAAGTCTTTCACAGTCTACTTTGTGCACTGAGTATCTCTTCAAACTTCAGTGCATGTTTCTACCATTTGATGCTTTATTATTTGGCAATCTAGCTTCCACAAGAGCATTTCATGCAAAGACTTGTCTTGTTCTCCACTGGCAGCTAATTTCACTCGGATAGAGAATCGATAGGCTCAACGTGGAAAGGTTATCGCTGGAAGGTCTGTCAGATTCCACGGATCTCTCCTTTCTCATTAGGGAAGAAAATACGCTGTGCTAAATATTATACTTCATTGACTATTCTCAGGTCAGAAAGCGCACTTCCGACTTCTTGTCCTTCCGTCGCTGAGAGGATGATGGCAGCTGCCAAAAGTACATACTTGGAAGTTCATCCCAGCACAAAAACACACACACACACACGCCCCCCCACACACACAAACACAGTCACACACACACACTCACACTGTTTCCCAGGTAAAGATTTCTTCCCTGCCATTGCTTTACCTAAAATAAGGCAACTGTGTGGCCACTGTCCCAACCCGGTTACACTCATATTATATGTGCCTATCATCCTGAGGAGTAATTTGATTCAGGTGTTCTGGAAGTCATGATGTGGGCTGTGTCTGTTGAATTCCCAGCGATGCAAGGGGAGACACCCTGTGACTCATTCCTGAATTGAGTGCTGATATTTGATTGGTTTATCGCGCACCTGAGGAGAGGGTGGGGTGTTCGCGGTTGGTGGGGGTGAGTTATAGAAGGGCTGATGCGGCCAGAGAGCTCGTCATTTGAAGACTCTCTCGGAAGAGATAGCGTCTTTCTGCAACCTGCGGTCCCAGCAGAAAAACCTTGTGATCCTTGTTCCAGTCGACATGGCGGACGACTCACTCTACTTGGGAGGTGAGTGGCAGTTCAACCACTTTTCAAAACTCACATCTTCTCGGCCAGATGCAGCTTTTGCTGAAATCCAGCGGACTTCTCTCCCTGAGAAGTCACCACTCTCATCTGAGACCCGTGTCGACCTCTGTGATGATTTGGCTCCTGTGGCAAGACAGCTTGCTCCCAGGGAGAAGCTTCCTCTGAGTAGCAGGAGACCTGCTGCGGTGGGGGCTGGGCTCCAGAATATGGGAAATACCTGCTACGTGAACGCTTCCCTGCAGTGCCTGACGTACACACCGCCCCTTGCCAACTACATGCTGTCCCGGGAGCACTCTCCAACGTGTCATCGTCACAAGGGCTGCATGCTCTGTACTATGCAAGCTCACATCACACGGGCCCTCCACATTCCTGGCCGTGTCATCCAGCCCTCACAGGCATTGGCTGCTGACTTCCATAGAGGCAAGCAGGAAGATGCCCATGAATTTCTCATGTTCACTGTGGATGCCATGAAAAAGGCATGCCTTCCCGGGCACAAGCAGGTAGATCATCACTCTAAGGACACCACCCTCATCCACCAAATATTTGGAGGCTACTGGAGATCTCAAATCAAGTGTCTCCACTGCCACGGCATTTCAGACACTTTTGACGCTTACCTGGACATCGCCCTGGATATCCAGGCAGCTCAGAGTGTCAAGCAAGCTTTGGAACAGTTGGTGAAGCCCGAAGAACTCAATGGAGAGAATGCCTATCATTGTGGTCTTTGTCTCCAGAGGGCGCCGGCCTCCAAGACGTTAACTTTACACACTTCTGCCAAGGTCCTCATCCTTGTATTGAAGAGATTCTCCGATGTCACAGGCAACAAACTTGCCAAGAATGTGCACTATCCTGAGTGCCTTGACATGCAGCCATACATGTCTCAGCAGAACACAGGACCTCTTGTCTATGTCCTCTATGCGGTGCTGGTCCACGCTGGGTGGAGTTGTCACAACGGACATTACTTCTCTTATGTCAAAGCTCAAGAAGGCCAGTGGTATAAAATGGATGATGCCGAGGTCACCGCCTCTAGCATCACTTCTGTCCTGAGTCAACAGGCCTATGTCCTCTTTTACATCCAGAAGAGTGAATGGGAAAGACACAGTGAGAGTGTGTCAAGAGGCAGGGAACCAAGAGCCCTTGGCGCTGAAGACACACACAGGCGAGCAACGCAAGGAGAGCTCAAGAGAGACCACCCCTGCCTCCAGGCACCCGAGTTGGACGAGCACTTGGTGGAAAGCGCCACTCAGGAAAGGACCTTAGACCACTGGAAATTCCTTCAAGAGCAAAACAAAACGAAGCCTGAGTTCAACGTCAGAAAAGTCGAAGGTACCCTGCCTCCCAACGTACTTGTGATTCATCAATCCAAATACAAGTGTGGGATGAAGAACCGTCATCCTGAACAGCAAAGCTCCCTGCTAAACCTCTCTTCGACGACCCCGACAGATCAGGAGTCCATGAACACTGGCATACTCGCTTCCCTGCAAGGGAGGACCAGGAGATCCAAAGGGAAGAACAAACACAGCAAGAGGGCTCTGCTTGTGTGCCAGTGATCTCAGTGCAAGTACCGACCCACACGTAGGGGTGCACACACACACACACACACACACACATAACTACACCCAGAAGCGTGCACGCAAACACACACACACACACACACAAACACGAACACCGTCAATCCTACATAAACTAATGAGGAGCCCAAGTTTCTGTCTCTACAACATGGACAATGGATAGCGATGGCTACATCTCAGGATGAGCCCGCATATGGGAAACATCGAGTTTTGGGGTCGTGAGTCTTCCGAACCTCTGGAGGGACTGTCTGAGTGTTTGTGTTCATGATAGATGACATTCAGTGTGTATTTCTGAATATGACCTACCGACGTGTAGGTTTGCGTGTGAGGTTATTGCAGGGGACTCGGTTTGGTATTTTCTCTTGGGGTGTGTTTCATTCGTCAGTTGTTGGTCGGCATGAGAAGGTGAAATTTGGCTCATGTGGGACATCCGTGGATCATTCTCGCCACCTTGAATAGTGGAAACTGGAATGCATTTGGAAGATAAGAACGGTGCTCTTCTTTCTTACCCGGGCTCACCGTTTTTACATTGGTTCCTGAATAGACCTCAGGCGCGCTGGGACTTGTGCTCTTGCTGGAACCCACATAACGCCGGAAACAGACAGACCGACTTGCCTGTTTCACGGTGCCCACTTCCCATGAGTCGAAACGGAAAATTTTCCCACTGGCATGTAAGTCATCTGGAACGAAGCTGTATTGATAATAAAGGAAAGGAAACACAGGAGTGTGTGTATTCAACTGAAATAAATTCAGAAAGCCCTGAACTAAATCTCATTTGGTGTGTTTAAAAATGGCATTTGGGGAATTTCTGGGTCATTCGTCCAGCTGCGAAAGCTGCGTCTCTGAAGCACAGTCCCTGTCCTGCAGTCAGACTTATTTATCCGACGTGGTGTTTCCGTGGAAATGATTGTGGGAAATGGCCCCTTCCTTTTCTCTATTTGCTGATTAGATTTCATGGTCCCTTTCTCGTCAGGTACAGGGATCAAAGTTGACCAACCCCAGAGGAAAGCTGCCCAGGGCACAACTCAGGGCTCCGTAGAACCACAGAATCTTGGGCGCAGCCCTGCTCAAGCACCCAAATGTGCATACGAACAGGGTCTCCGTGTGACGTGTGTGAAAACTACGGTGTGATGAGCATGACTGGCAGACAGCTTATCGATTGGGCTCCCCTCAAAATCGGTTATGAGCGTTAAAGCACACCGATGCCCAGGTCCTGGCTGCAGGAATAAGACCCTCCAGGGTCTTGTGTGAAGCCTCGGCATCTGCATTGCTCATGCTTCTGGGGATCATTCTCCTGAAAATGGTGGCTCCTTTCTCCCTGTGGAGCATCTTTCTAAGCAGTGCTCTTTTCTTCCCCCAGGACACTTTACATCCGGCACAGGAAGCCTTCTGATGGAGCACACCTGGCCCATGAAAAGACAAGGGAAAGAAACGGGGCCAAAGGTCACAGTCCTCTCATTCCATCATCCTCCTTAAAATCATTCTAATTTCATGGGCCCTGAAGCCAGGGCTGTTTCTTTACACCTAGAGGCCTTGGCGCCGGGCCTCAACTCTGCCCTGTTCCTTACTGTCTAAGACATGTTGGGAAAATCCCTAGAGCCAGGATCTTCATTCCTGGTAAGCCAGACAGCCGGAAGACACACCCAAATTCTGTCCCTCTTACTTCAGGGAACATGTCCACTTTCGTCAGCATTACAATTTTGGCACCAAATGTGCGAACTGCAATTCCACCATACAATGCATAACTGGAAATGGAGGCAACATCTCCGATCCTGAACAATCGATGCGAGAATCCAGGATATACACGGCTTATTTTTGCCTTTTCCCACTGAAACAAGGGCCAGTATTAAAAATGGTATGCTATCCTCTGTTTCACTCCCTGCTTTTAAACGTCTCCGATGTTTCTTCTTGAGACAGGGCCTCACTTCCATCACCCGGGCTTTTCTATGGTATAATTTTCCTTTTTTGATTTTGTCAAAATTAGAACTTTTTATTTCATCTCTATGAAACGTTGATCCATTATCACATGCGTATGGAAATATTATCACACATGCTGTGAGATACGTTCTTTTTATTTTCATCAATTCTTTAATAAACAAAAGGTTATAGCTGGGATACCTTCTGATTTCTCAAGTTTTTTGTTTCATGTTTTCTTAAACTGCCGTGGCACGTCCGAAACCACTCACTATACAATGTCAGGACCGTCTCTCTTTTCTGGCAAACATAAATTTGGGGATTGTCATCAATTAGTCTCTCGGTGATTGCATGATTTCCCCAAAGTCTTTCACAGTCTACTTTGTGCACTGAGTATCTCTTCAAACTTCAGTGCATGTTTCTACCATTTGATGCTTTATTATTTGGCAATCTAGCTTCCACAAGAGCATTTCATGCAAAGACTTGTCTTGTTCTCCACTGGCAGCTAATTTCACTCGGATAGAGAATCGATAGGCTCAACGTGGAAAGGTTATCGCTGGAAGGTCTGTCAGATTCCACGGATCTCTCCTTTCTCATTAGGGAAGAAAATACGCTGTGCTAAATATTATACTTCATTGACTATTCTCAGGTCAGAAAGCGCACTTCCGACTTCTTGTCCTTCCGTCGCTGAGAGGATGATGGCAGCTGCCAAAAGTACACACTTGGAAGTTCATCCCAGCACAAACACACACACACACACACACACACGCCCCCCCCCACACACAAACACACTCACACTCACACACTCACACTGTTTCCTAGGTAAAGATTTCTTCCCTGCCATTGCTTTACCTAAAATAAGGCAACTGTGTGGCCACTGTCCCAACCCGGTTACACTCATATTATATGTGCCTATCATCCTGAGGAGTAATTTGATTCAGGAGTTCTGGAAGTCATGATGTGGGCTGTGTCCGTTGAATTCCCAGCGACGCAAAGGGACACACCCTGTGACTCATTCCTGAATTGAGTGCTGATATTTGATTGGTTTATCGCGCACCTGAGGAGAGGGTGGGGTGTTCGCGGTTGGTGGGGGTGAGTTATAGAAGGGCTGATGCGGCCAGAGAGCTCGTCATTTGAAGACTCTCTCGGAAGAGATAGCGTCTTTCTGCAACCTGCGGTCCCAGCAGAAAAACCTTGTGATCCTTGTTCCAGTCGACATGGCGGACGACTCACTCTACTTGGGAGGTGAGTGGCAGTTCAACCACTTTTCAAAACTCACATCTTCTCGGCCAGATGCAGCTTTTGCTGAAATCCAGCGGACTTCTCTCCCTGAGAAGTCACCACTCTCATCTGAGACCCGTGTCGACCTCTGTGATGATTTGGCTCCTGTGGCAAGACAGCTTGCTCCCAGGGAGAAGCTTCCTCTGAGTAGCAGGAGACCTGCTGCGGTGGGGGCTGGGCTCCAGAATATGGGAAATACCTGCTACGTGAACGCTTCCCTGCAGTGCCTGACGTACACACCGCCCCTTGCCAACTACATGCTGTCCCGGGAGCACTCTCCAACGTGTCATCGTCACAAGGGCTGCATGCTCTGTACTATGCAAGCTCACATCACACGGGCCCTCCACATTCCTGGCCGTGTCATCCAGCCCTCACAGGCATTGGCTGCTGACTTCCATAGAGGCAAGCAGGAAGATGCCCATGAATTTCTCATGTTCACTGTGGATGCCATGAAAAAGGCATGCCTTCCCGGGCACAAGCAGGTAGATCATCACTCTAAGGACAGCACCCTCATCCACCAAATATTTGGAGGCTACTGGAGATCTCAAATCAAGTGTCTCCACTGCCACGGCATTTCAGACACTTTTGACCCTTACCTGGACATCGCCCTGGATATCCAGGCAGCTCAGAGTGTCAAGCAAGCTTTGGAACAGTTGGTGAAGCCCGAAGAACTCAATGGAGAGAATGCCTATCATTGTGGTCTTTGTCTCCAGAGGGTGCCGGCCTCCAAGACGTTAACTTTACACACTTCTGCCAAGGTCCTCATCCTTGTATTGAAGAGATTCTCCGATGTCACAGGCAACAAACTTGCCAAGAATGTGCACTATCCTGAGTGCCTTGACATGCAGCCATACATGTCTCAGCAGAACACAGGACCTCTTGTCTATGTCCTCTATGCGGTGCTGGTCCACGCTGGGTGGAGTTGTCACAACGGACATTACTTCTCTTATGTCAAAGCTCAAGAAGGCCAGTGGTATAAAATGGATGATGCCGAGGTCACCGCCTCTAGCATCACTTCTGTCCTGAGTCAACAGGCCTATGTCCTCTTTTACATCCAGAAGAGTGAATGGGAAAGACACAGTGAGAGTGTGTCAAGAGGCAGGGAACCAAGAACCCTTGGCGCTGAAGACACACACAGGCGAGCAACGCAAGGAGAGCTCAAGAGAGACCACCCCTGCCTCCAGGCACCCGAGTTGGACGAGCACTTGGTGGAAAGAGCCACTCAGGAAAGCACCTTAGACCACTGGAAATTCCTTCAAGAGCAAAACAAAACGAAGCCTGAGTTCAACGTCAGAAAAGTCGAAGGTACCCTGCCTCCCAACGTACTTGTGATTCATCAATCCAAATACAAGTGTGGGATGAAGAACCGTCATCCTGAACAGCAAAGCTCCCTGCTAAACCTCTCTTCGACGACCCCGACAGATCAGGAGTCCATGAACACTGGCACACTCGCTTCCCTGCAAGGGAGGACCAGGAGATCCAAAGGGAAGAACAAACACAGCAAGAAGGCTCTGCTTGTGTGCCAGTGATCTCAGTGCAAGTACCGACCCACACGTAGGGGTGCACACACAAACACACACACACACACACACACATAACTACACCCAGAAGCGCGTACGCAAACACACACACGCACACAGACACACACGAACACCGTCAAACCTACATAAACTAATGAGGAGCCCAAGTTTCTGTCTCTACAACAGGGACAACTGGATAGTGATGGCTACATCTCAGGATGAGCCCGCATATGGGAAACATCGAGTTTTGGGGTCGTGAGTCTTCCGAACCTCTGGAGGGACTGTCTGAGTGTTTGTGTTCATGATAGATGACATTCAGTGTGTATTTCTGAATATGACCTACCGACGTGTAGGTTTGCGTGTGAGGTTATTGCAGGGGACTCGGTTTGGTATTTTCTCTTGGGGTGTGTTTCATTCGTCAGTTGTTGGTCGGCATGAGAAGGTGAAATTTGGCTCATGTGGGACATCCGTGGATCATTCTCGCCACCTTGAATAGTGGAAACTGGAATGCATTTGGAAGATAAGAACGGTGCTCTTCTTTCTTACCCGGGCTCACCGTTTTTACATTGGTTCCTGAATAGACCTCAGGCGCGCTGGGACTTGTGCTCTTGCTGGAACCCACATAACGCCGGAAACAGACAGACCGACTTGCCTGTTTCACGGTGCCCACTTCCCATGAGTCGAAACGGAAAATTTTCCCACTGGCATGTAAGTCATCTGGAACGAAGCTGTATTGATAATAAAGGAAAGGAAACACAGGAGTGTGTGTATTCAACTGAAATAAATTCAGAAAGCCCTGAACTAAATCTCATTTGGTGTGTTTAAAAATGGCATTTGGGGAATTTCTGGGTCATTCGTCCAGCTGCGAAAGCTGCGTCTCTGAAGCACAGTCCCTGTCCTGCAGTCAGACTTATTTATCCGACGTGGTGTTTCCGTGGAAATGATTGTGGGAAATGGCCCCTTCCTTTTCTCTATTTGCTGATTAGATTTCATGGTCCCTTTCTCGTCAGGTACAGGGATCAAAGTTGACCAACCCCAGAGGAAAGCTGCCCAGGGCACAACTCAGGGCTCCGTAGAACCACAGAATCTTGGGCGCAGCCCTGCTCAAGCACCCAAATGTGCATACGAACAGGGTCTCCGTGTGACGTGTGTGAAAACTACGGTGTGATGAGCATGACTGGCAGACAGCTTATCGATTGGGCTCCCCTCAAAATCGGTTATGAGCGTTAAAGCACACCGATGCCCAGGTCCCGGCTGCAGGAATAAGACCCTCCAGGGTCTTGTGTGAAGCCTCGGCATCTGCATTGCTCATGCTTCTGGGGATCATTCTCCTGAAAATGGTGGCTCCTTTCTCCCTGTGGAGCATCTTTCTAAGCAGTGCTCTTTTCTTCCCCCAGGACACTTTACATCCGGCACAGGAAGCCTTCTGATGGAGCACACCTGGCCCATGAAAAGACAAGGGAAAGAAACGGGGCCAAAGGTCACAGTCCTCTCATTCCATCATCCTCCTTAAAATCATTCTAATTTCATGGGCCCTGAAGCCAGGGCTGTTTCTTTACACCTAGAGGCCTTGGCGCCGGGCCTCAACTCTGCCCTGTTCCTTACTGTCTAAGACATGTTGGGAAAATCCCTAGAGCCAGGATCTTCATTCCTGGTAAGCCAGACAGCCGGAAGACACACCCAAATTCTGTCCCTCTTACTTCAGGGAACATGTCCACTTTCGTCAGCATTACAATTTTGGCACCAAATGTGCGAACTGCAATTCCACCATACAATGCATAACTGGAAATGGAGGCAACATCTCCGATCCTGAACAATCGATGCGAGAATCCAGGATATACACGGCTTATTTTTGCCTTTTCCCACTGAAACAAGGGCCAGTATTAAAAATGGTATGCTATCCTCTGTTTCACTCCCTGCTTTTAAACGTCTCCGATGTTTCTTCTTGAGACAGGGCCTCACTTCCATCACCCGGGCTTTTCTATGGTATAATTTTCCTTTTTTGATTTTGTCAAAATTAGAACTTTTTATTTCATCTCTATGAAACGTTGATCCATTATCACATGCGTATGGAAATATTATCACATATGCTGTGAGATACGTTCTTTTTATTTTCATCAATTCTTTAATAAACAAAAGGTTATAGCTGGGATACCTTCTGATTTCTCAAGTTTTTTGTTTCATGTTTTCTTAAACTGCCGTGGCACGTCCGAAACCACTCACTATACAATGTCAGGACCGTCTCTCTTTTCTGGCAAACATAAATTTGGGGATTGTCATCAATTAGTCTCTCGGTGATTGCATGATTTCCCCAAAGTCTTTCACAGTCTACTTTGTGCACTGAGTATCTCTTCAAACTTCAGTGCATGTTTCTACCATTTGATGCTTTATTATTTGGCAATCTAGCTTCCACAAGAGCATTTCATGCAAAGACTTGTCTTGTTCTCCACTGGCAGCTAATTTCACTCGGATAGAGAATCGATAGGCTCAACGTGGAAAGGTTATCGCTGGAAGGTCTGTCAGATTCCACGGATCTCTCCTTTCTCATTAGGGAAGAAAATACGCTGTGCTAAATATTATACTTCATTGACTATTCTCAGGTCAGAAAGCGCACTTCCGACTTCTTGTCCTTCCGTCGCTGAGAGGATGATGGCAGCTGCCAAAAGTACACACTTGGAAGTTCATCCCAGCACAAACACACACACACACACACACACACACGCCCCCCCCCCACACACACAAACACACTCACACTCACACACTCACACTGTTTCCTAGGTAAAGATTTCTTCCCTGCCATTGCTTTACCTAAAATAAGGCAACTGTGTGGCCACTGTCCCAACCCGGTTACACTCATATTATATGTGCCTATCATCCTGAGGAGTAATTTGATTCAGGAGTTCTGGAAGTCATGATGTGGTCTGTGTCCCTTGAATTCCCAGCGACGCAAAGGGACACACCCTGTGACTCATTCCTGAATTGAGTGCTGATATTTGATTGGTTTATCGCGCACCTGAGGAGAGGGTGGGGTGTTCGCGGTTGGTGGGGGTGAGTTATAGAAGGGCTGATGCGGCCAGAGAGCTCGTCATTTGAAGACTCTCTCGGAAGAGATAGCGTCTTTCTGCAACCTGCGGTCCCAGCAGAAAAACCTTGTGATCCTTGTTCCAGTCGACATGGCGGACGACTCACTCTACTTGGGAGGTGAGTGGCAGTTCAACCACTTTTCAAAACTCACATCTTCTCGGCCAGATGCAGCTTTTGCTGAAATCCAGCGGACTTCTCTCCCTGAGAAGTCACCACTCTCATCTGAGACCCGTGTCGACCTCTGTGATGATTTGGCTCCTGTGGCAAGACAGCTTGCTCCCAGGGAGAAGCTTCCTCTGAGTAGCAGGAGACCTGCTGCGGTGGGGGCTGGGCTCCAGAATATGGGAAATACCTGCTACGTGAACGCTTCCCTGCAGTGCCTGACGTACACACCGCCCCTTGCCAACTACATGCTGTCCCGGGAGCACTCTCCAACGTGTCATCGTCACAAGGGCTGCATGCTCTGTACTATGCAAGCTCACATCACACGGGCCCTCCACATTCCTGGCCGTGTCATCCAGCTCTCACAGGCATTGGCTGCTGACTTCCATAGAGGCAAGCAGGAAGATGCCCATGAATTTCTCATGTTCACTGTGGATGCCATGAAAAAGGCATGCCTTCCCGGGCACAAGCAGGTAGATCATCACTCTAAGGACACCACCCTCATCCACCATATATTTGGAGGCTACTGGAGATCTCAAATCAAGTGTCTCCACTGCCACGGCATTTCAGACACTTTTGACCCTTACCTGGACATCGCCCTGGATATCCAGGCAGCTCAGAGTGTCAAGCAAGCTTTGGAACAGTTGGTGAAGCCCGAAGAACTCAATGGAGAGAATGCCTATCATTGTGGTCTTTGTCTCCAGAGGGCGCCGGCCTCCAAGACGTTAACTTTACACACTTCTGCCAAGGTCCTCATCCTTGTATTGAAGAGATTCTCCGATGTCACAGGCAACAAACTTGCCAAGAATGTGCACTATCCTGAGTGCCTTGACATGCAGCCATACATGTCTCAGCAGAACACAGGACCTCTTGTCTATGTCCTCTATGCGGTGCTGGTCCACGCTGGGTGGAGTTGTCACAACGGACATTACTTCTCTTATGTCAAAGCTCAAGAAGGCCAGTGGTATAAAATGGATGATGCCGAGGTCACCGCCTCTAGCATCACTTCTGTCCTGAGTCAACAGGCCTATGTCCTCTTTTACATCCAGAAGAGTGAATGGGAAAGACACAGTGAGAGTGTGTCAAGAGGCAGGGAACCAAGAGCCCTTGGCGCTGAAGACACACACAGGCGAGCAACGCAAGGAGAGCTCAAGAGAGACCACCCCTGCCTCCAGGCACCCGAGTTGGACGAGCACTTGGTGGAAAGAGCCACTCAGGAAAGCACCTTAGACCACTGGAAATTCCTTCAAGAGCAAAACAAAAGGAAGCCTGAGTTCAACGTCAGAAAAGTCGAAGGTACCCTGCCTCCCAACGTACTTGTGATTCATCAATCCAAATACAAGTGTGGGATGAAGAACCGTCATCCTGAACAGCAAAGCTCCCTGCTAAACCTCTCTTCGACGACCCCGACAGATCAGGAGTCCATGAACACTGGCATACTCGCTTCCCTGCAAGGGAGGACCAGGAGATCCAAAGGGAAGAACAAACACAGCAAGAGGGCTCTGCTTGTGTGCCAGTGATCTCAGTGCAAGTACCGACCCACACGTAGGGGTGCACACACACACACACACACACACACACATAACTACACCCAGAAGCGTGCACGCAAACACACACACACACACACACAAACACGAACACCGTCAATCCTACATAAACTAATGAGGAGCCCAAGTTTCTGTCTCTACAACATGGACAATGGATAGTGATGGCTACATCTCAGGATGAGCCCGCATATGGGAAACATCGAGTTTTGGGGTCGTGAGTCTTCCGAACCTCTGGAGGGACTGTCTGAGTGTTTGTGTTCATGATAGATGACATTCAGTGTGTATTTCTGAATATGACCTACCGACGTGTAGGTTTGCGTGTGAGGTTATTGCAGGGGACTCGGTTTGGTATTTTCTCTTGGGGTGTGTTTCATTCGTCAGTTGTTGGTCGGCATGAGAAGGTGAAATTTGGCTCATGTGGGACATCCGTGGATCATTCTCGCCACCTTGAATAGTGGAAACTGGAATGCATTTGGAAGATAAGAACGGTGCTCTTCTTTCTTACCCGGGCTCACCGTTTTTACATTGGTTCCTGAATAGACCTCAGGCGCGCTGGGACTTGTGCTCTTGCTGGAACCCACATAACGCCGGAAACAGACAGACCGACTTGCCTGTTTCACGGTGCCCACTTCCCATGAGTCGAAACGGAAAATTTTCCCACTGGCATGTAAGTCATCTGGAACGAAGCTGTACTGATAATAAAGGAAAGCAAACACAGGAGTGTGTGTATTCAACTGAAATAAATTCAGAAAGCCCTGAACTAAATCTCATTTGGTGTGTTTAAAAATGGCATTTGGGGAATTTCTGGGTCATTCGTCCAGCTGCGAAAGCTGCGTCTCTGAAGCACAGTCCCTGTCCTGCAGTCAGACTTATTTATCCGACGTGGTGTTTCCGTGGAAATGATTGTGGGAAATGGCCCCTTCCTTTTCTCTATTTGCTGATTAGATTTCATGGTCCCTTTCTCGTCAGGTACAGGGATCAAAGTTGACCAACCCCAGAGGAAAGCTGCCCAGGGCACAACTCAGGGCTCCGTAGAACCACAGAATCTTGGGCGCAGCCCTGCTCAAGCACCCAAATGTGCATACGAACAGGGTCTCCGTGTGACGTGTGTGAAAACTACGGTGTGATGAGCATGACTGGCAGACAGCTTATCGATTGGGCTCCCCTCAAAATCGGTTATGAGCGTTAAAGCACACCGATGCCCAGGTCCTGGCTGCAGGAATAAGACCCTCCAGGGTCTTGTGTGAAGCCTCGGCATCTGCATTGCTCATGCTTCTGGGGATCATTCTCCTGAAAATGGTGGCTCCTTTCTCCCTGTGGAGCATCTTTCTAAGCAGTGCTCTTTTCTTCCCCCAGGACACTTTACATCCGGCACAGGAAGCCTTCTGATGGAGCACACCTGGCCCATGAAAAGACAAGGGAAAGAAACGGGGCCAAAGGTCACAGTCCTCTCATTCCATCATCCTCCTTAAAATCATTCTAATTTCATGGGCCCTGAAGCCAGGGCTGTTTCTTTACACCTAGAGGCCTTGGCGCCGGGCCTCAACTCTGCCCTGTTCCTTACTGTCTAAGACATGTTGGGAAAATCCCTAGAGCCAGGATCTTCATTCCTGGTAAGCCAGACAGCCGGAAGACACACCCAAATTCTGTCCCTCTTACTTCAGGGAACATGTCCACTTTCGTCAGCATTACAATTTTGGCACCAAATGTGCGAACTGCAATTCCACCATACAATGCATAACTGGAAATGGAGGCAACATCTCCGATCCTGAACAATCGATGCGAGAATCCAGGATATACACGGCTTATTTTTGCCTTTTCCCACTGAAACAAGGGCCAGTATTAAAAATGGTATGCTATCCTCTGTTTCACTCCCTGCTTTTAAACGTCTCCGATGTTTCTTCTTGAGACAGGGCCTCACTTCCATCACCCGGGCTTTTCTATGGTATAATTTTCCTTTTTTGATTTTGTCAAAATTAGAACTTTTTATTTCATCTCTATGAAACGTTGATCCATTATCACATGCGTATGGAAATATTATCACACATGCTGTGAGATACGTTCTTTTTATTTTCATCAATTCTTTAATAAACAAAAGGTTATAGCTGGGATACCTTCTGATTTCTCAAGTTTTTTGTTTCATGTTTTCTTAAACTGCCGTGGCACGTCCGAAACCACTCACTATACAATGTCAGGACCGTCTCTCTTTTCTGGCAAACATAAATTTGGGGATTGTCATCAATTAGTCTCTCGGTGATTGCATGATTTCCCCAAAGTCTTTCACAGTCTACTTTGTGCACTGAGTATCTCTTCAAACTTCAGTGCATGTTTCTACCATTTGATGCTTTATTATTTGGCAATCTAGCTTCCACAAGAGCATTTCATGCAAAGACTTGTCTTGTTCTCCACTGGCAGCTAATTTCACTCGGATAGAGAATCGATAGGCTCAACGTGGAAAGGTTATCGCTGGAAGGTCTGTCAGATTCCACGGATCTCTCCTTTCTCATTAGGGAAGAAAATACGCTGTGCTAAATATTATACTTCATTGACTATTCTCAGGTCAGAAAGCGCACTTCCGACTTCTTGTCCTTCCGTCGCTGAGAGGATGATGGCAGCTGCCAAAAGTACACACTTGGAAGTTCATCCCAGCACAAACACACACACACACACACACACACACACACGCCCCCCCCCCCACACACAAACACACTCACACTCACACACTCACACTGTTTCCTAGGTAAAGATTTCTTCCCTGCCATTGCTTTACCTAAAATAAGGCAACTGTGTGGCCACTGTCCCAACCCGGTTACACTCATATTATATGTGCCTATCATCCTGAGGAGTAATTTGATTCAGGAGTTCTGGAAGTCATGATGTGGGCTGTGTCCGTTGAATTCCCAGCGACGCAAAGGGACACACCCTGTGACTCATTCCTGAATTGAGTGCTGATATTTGATTGGTTTATCGCGCACCTGAGGAGAGGGTGGGGTGTTCGCGGTTGGTGGGGGTGAGTTATAGAAGGGCTGATGCGGCCAGAGAGCTCGTCATTTGAAGACTCTCTCGGAAGAGATAGCGTCTTTCTGCAACCTGCGGTCCCAGCAGAAAAACCTTGTGATCCTTGTTCCAGTCGACATGGCGGACGACTCACTCTACTTGGGAGGTGAGTGGCAGTTCAACCACTTTTCAAAACTCACATCTTCTCGGCCAGATGCAGCTTTTGCTGAAATCCAGCGGACTTCTCTCCCTGAGAAGTCACCACTCTCATCTGAGACCCGTGTCGACCTCTGTGATGATTTGGCTCCTGTGGCAAGACAGCTTGCTCCCAGGGAGAAGCTTCCTCTGAGTAGCAGGAGACCTGCTGCGGTGGGGGCTGGGCTCCAGAATATGGGAAATACCTGTTACGTGAACGCTTCCCTGCAGTGCCTGACGTACACACCGCCCCTTGCCAACTACATGCTGTCCCGGGAGCACTCTCCAACGTGTCATCGTCACAAGGGCTGCATGCTCTGTACTATGCAAGCTCACATCACACGGGCCCTCCACATTCCTGGCCGTGTCATCCAGCTCTCACAGGCATTGGCTGCTGACTTCCATAGAGGCAAGCAGGAAGATGCCCATGAATTTCTCATGTTCACTGTGGATGCCATGAAAAAGGCATGCCTTCCCGGGCACAAGCAGGTAGATCATCACTCTAAGGACACCACCCTCATCCACCAAATATTTGGAGGCTACTGGAGATCTCAAATCAAGTGTCTCCACTGCCACGGCATTTCAGACACTTTTGACCCTTACCTGGACATCGCCCTGGATATCCAGGCAGCTCAGAGTGTCAAGCAAGCTTTGGAACAGTTGGTGAAGCCCGAAGAACTCAATGGAGAGAATGCCTATCATTGTGGTCTTTGTCTCCAGAGGGCGCCGGCCTCCAAGACGTTAACTTTACACACTTCTGCCAAGGTCCTCATCCTTGTATTGAAGAGATTCTCCGATGTCACAGGCAACAAACTTGCCAAGAATGTGCACTATCCTGAGTGCCTTGACATGCAGCCATACATGTCTCAGCAGAACACAGGACCTCTTGTCTATGTCCTCTATGCGGTGCTGGTCCACGCTGGGTGGAGTTGTCACAACGGACATTACTTCTCTTATGTCAAAGCTCAAGAAGGCCAGTGGTATAAAATGGATGATGCCGAGGTCACCGCCTCTAGCATCACTTCTGTCCTGAGTCAACAGGCCTATGTCCTCTTTTACATCCAGAAGAGTGAATGGGAAAGACACAGTGAGAGTGTGTCAAGAGGCAGGGAACCAAGAGCCCTTGGCGCTGAAGACACACACAGGCGAGCAACGCAAGGAGAGCTCAAGAGAGACCACCCCTGCCTCCAGGCACCCGAGTTGGACGAGCACTTGGTGGAAAGAGCCACTCAGGAAAGCACCTTAGACCACTGGAAATTCCTTCAAGAGCAAAACAAAAGGAAGCCTGAGTTCAACGTCAGAAAAGTCGAAGGTACCCTGCCTCCCAACGTACTTGTGATTCATCAATCCAAATACAAGTGTGGGATGAAGAACCGTCATCCTGAACAGCAAAGCTCCCTGCTAAACCTCTCTTCGACGACCCCGACAGATCAGGAGTCCATGAACACTGGCATACTCGCTTCCCTGCAAGGGAGGACCAGGAGATCCAAAGGGAAGAACAAACACAGCAAGAGGGCTCTGCTTGTGTGCCAGTGATCTCAGTGCAAGTACCGACCCACACGTAGGGGTGCACACACACACACACACACACACACACATAACTACACCCAGAAGCGTGCACGCAAACACACACACACACACACACAAACACGAACACCGTCAATCCTACATAAACTAATGAGGAGCCCAAGTTTCTGTCTCTACAACATGGACAATGGATAGCGATGGCTACATCTCAGGATGAGCCCGCATATGGGAAACATCGAGTTTTGGGGTCGTGAGTCTTCCGAACCTCTGGAGGGACTGTCTGAGTGTTTGTGTTCATGATAGATGACATTCAGTGTGTATTTCTGAATATGACCTACCGACGTGTAGGTTTGCGTGTGAGGTTATTGCAGGGGACTCGGTTTGGTATTTTCTCTTGGGGTGTGTTTCATTCGTCAGTTGTTGGTCGGCATGAGAAGGTGAAATTTGGCTCATGTGGGACATCCGTGGATCATTCTCGCCACCTTGAATAGTGGAAACTGGAATGCATTTGGAAGATAAGAACGGTGCTCTTCTTTCTTACCCGGGCTCACCGTTTTTACATTGGTTCCTGAATAGACCTCAGGCGCGCTGGGACTTGTGCTCTTGCTGGAACCCACATAACGCCGGAAACAGACAGACCGACTTGCCTGTTTCACGGTGCCCACTTCCCATGAGTCGAAACGGAAAATTTTCCCACTGGCATGTAAGTCATCTGGAACGAAGCTGTATTGATAATAAAGGAAAGGAAACACAGGAGTGTGTGTATTCAACTGAAATAAATTCAGAAAGCCCTGAACTAAATCTCATTTGGTGTGTTTAAAAATGGCATTTGGGGAATTTCTGGGTCATTCGTCCAGCTGCGAAAGCTGCGTCTCTGAAGCACAGTCCCTGTCCTGCAGTCAGACTTATTTATCCGACGTGGTGTTTCCGTGGAAATGATTGTGGGAAATGGCCCCTTCCTTTTCTCTATTTGCTGATTAGATTTCATGGTCCCTTTCTCGTCAGGTACAGGGATCAAAGTTGACCAACCCCAGAGGAAAGCTGCCCAGGGCACAACTCAGGGCTCCGTAGAACCACAGAATCTTGGGCGCAGCCCTGCTCAAGCACCCAAATGTGCATACGAACAGGGTCTCCGTGTGACGTGTGTGAAAACTACGGTGTGATGAGCATGACTGGCAGACAGCTTATCGATTGGGCTCCCCTCAAAATCGGTTATGAGCGTTAAAGCACACCGATGCCCAGGTCCTGGCTGCAGGAATAAGACCCTCCAGGGTCTTGTGTGAAGCCTCGGCATCTGCATTGCTCATGCTTCTGGGGATCATTCTCCTGAAAATGGTGGCTCCTTTCTCCCTGTGGAGCATCTTTCTAAGCAGTGCTCTTTTCTTCCCCCAGGACACTTTACATCCGGCACAGGAAGCCTTCTGATGGAGCACACCTGGCCCATGAAAAGACAAGGGAAAGAAACGGGGCCAAAGGTCACAGTCCTCTCATTCCATCATCCTCCTTAAAATCATTCTAATTTCATGGGCCCTGAAGCCAGGGCTGTTTCTTTACACCTAGAGGCCTTGGCGCCGGGCCTCAACTCTGCCCTGTTCCTTACTGTCTAAGACATGTTGGGAAAATCCCTAGAGCCAGGATCTTCATTCCTGGTAAGCCAGACAGCCGGAAGACACACCCAAATTCTGTCCCTCTTACTTCAGGGAACATGTCCACTTTCGTCAGCATTACAATTTTGGCACCAAATGTGCGAACTGCAATTCCACCATACAATGCATAACTGGAAATGGAGGCAACATCTCCGATCCTGAACAATCGATGCGAGAATCCAGGATATACACGGCTTATTTTTGCCTTTTCCCACTGAAACAAGGGCCAGTATTAAAAATGGTATGCTATCCTCTGTTTCACTCCCTGCTTTTAAACGTCTCCGATGTTTCTTCTTGAGACAGGGCCTCACTTCCATCACCCGGGCTTTTCTATGGTATAATTTTCCTTTTTTGATTTTGTCAAAATTAGAACTTTTTATTTCATCTCTATGAAACGTTGATCCATTATCACATGCGTATGGAAATATTATCACACATGCTGTGAGATACGTTCTTTTTATTTTCATCAATTCTTTAATAAACAAAAGGTTATAGCTGGGATACCTTCTGATTTCTCAAGTTTTTTGTTTCATGTTTTCTTAAACTGCCGTGGCACGTCCGAAACCACTCACTATACAATGTCAGGACCGTCTCTCTTTTCTGGCAAACATAAATTTGGGGATTGTCATCAATTAGTCTCTCGGTGATTGCATGATTTCCCCAAAGTCTTTCACAGTCTACTTTGTGCACTGAGTATCTCTTCAAACTTCAGTGCATGTTTCTACCATTTGATGCTTTATTATTTGGCAATCTAGCTTCCACAAGAGCATTTCATGCAAAGACTTGTCTTGTTCTCCACTGGCAGCTAATTTCACTCGGATAGAGAATCGATAGGCTCAACGTGGAAAGGTTATCGCTGGAAGGTCTGTCAGATTCCACGGATCTCTCCTTTCTCATTAGGGAAGAAAATAAGCTGTGCTAAATATTATACTTCATTGACTATTCTCAGGTCAGAAAGCGCACTTCCGACTTCTTGTCCTTCCGTCGCTGAGAGGATGATGGCAGCTGCCAAAAGTACACACTTGGAAGTTCATCCCAGCACAAACACACACACACACACACACACACGCCCCCCCCCACACACAAACACACTCACACTCACACACTCACACTGTTTCCTAGGTAAAGATTTCTTCCCTGCCATTGCTTTACCTAAAATAAGGCAACTGTGTGGCCACTGTCCCAACCCGGTTACACTCATATTATATGTGCCTATCATCCTGAGGAGTAATTTGATTCAGGAGTTCTGGAAGTCATGATGTGGGCTGTGTCCGTTGAATTCCCAGCGACGCAAAGGGACACACCCTGTGACTCATTCCTGAATTGAGTGCTGATATTTGATTGGTTTATCGCGCACCTGAGGAGAGGGTGGGGTGTTCGCGGTTGGTGGGGGTGAGTTATAGAAGGGCTGATGCGGCCAGAGAGCTCGTCATTTGAAGACTCTCTCGGAAGAGATAGCGTCTTTCTGCAACCTGCGGTCCCAGCAGAAAAACCTTGTGATCCTTGTTCCAGTCGACATGGCGGACGACTCACTCTACTTGGGAGGTGAGTGGCAGTTCAACCACTTTTCAAAACTCACATCTTCTCGGCCAGATGCAGCTTTTGCTGAAATCCAGCGGACTTCTCTCCCTGAGAAGTCACCACTCTCATCTGAGACCTGTGTCGACCTCTGTGATGATTTGGCTCCTGTGGCAAGACAGCTTGCTCCCAGGGAGAAGCTTCCTCTGAGTAGCAGGAGACCTGCTGCGGTGGGGGCTGGGCTCCAGAATATGGGAAATACCTGCTACGTGAACGCTTCCCTGCAGTGCCTGACGTACACACCGCCCCTTGCCAACTACATGCTGTCCCGGGAGCACTCTCCAACGTGTCATCGTCACAAGGGCTGCATGCTCTGTACTATGCAAGCTCACATCACACGGGCCCTCCACATTCCTGGCCGTGTCATCCAGCCCTCACAGGCATTGGCTGCTGACTTCCATAGAGGCAAGCAGGAAGATGCCCATGAATTTCTCATGTTCACTGTGGATGCCATGAAAAAGGCATGCCTTCCCGGGCACAAGCAGGTAGATCATCACTCTAAGGACACCACCCTCATCCACCAAATATTTGGAGGCTACTGGAGATCTCAAATCAAGTGTCTCCACTGCCACGGCATTTCAGACACTTTTGACCCTTACCTGGACATCGCCCTGGATATCCAGGCAGCTCAGAGTGTCAAGCAAGCTTTGGAACAGTTGGTGAAGCCCGAAGAACTCAATGGAGAGAATGCCTATCATTGTGGTCTTTGTCTCCAGAGGGTGCCGGCCTCCAAGACGTTAACTTTACACACTTCTGCCAAGGTCCTCATCCTTGTATTGAAGAGATTCTCCGATGTCACAGGCAACAAACTTGCCAAGAATGTGCACTATCCTGAGTGCCTTGACATGCAGCCATACATGTCTCAGCAGAACACAGGACCTCTTGTCTATGTCCTCTATGCGGTGCTGGTCCACGCTGGGTGGAGTTGTCACAACGGACATTACTTCTCTTATGTCAAAGCTCAAGAAGGCCAGTGGTATAAAATGGATGATGCCGAGGTCACCGCCTCTAGCATCACTTCTGTCCTGAGTCAACAGGCCTATGTCCTCTTTTACATCCAGAAGAGTGAATGGGAAAGACACAGTGAGAGTGTGTCAAGAGGCAGGGAACCAAGAACCCTTGGCGCTGAAGACACACACAGGCGAGCAACGCAAGGAGAGCTCAAGAGAGACCACCCCTGCCTCCAGGCACCCGAGTTGGACGAGCACTTGGTGGAAAGAGCCACTCAGGAAAGCACCTTAGACCACTGGAAATTCCTTCAAGAGCAAAACAAAACGAAGCCTGAGTTCAACGTCAGAAAAGTCGAAGGTACCCTGCCTCCCAACGTACTTGTGATTCATCAATCCAAATACAAGTGTGGGATGAAGAACCGTCATCCTGAACAGCAAAGCTCCCTGCTAAACCTCTCTTCGACGACCCCGACAGATCAGGAGTCCATGAACACTGGCACACTCGCTTCCCTGCAAGGGAGGACCAGGAGATCCAAAGGGAAGAACAAACACAGCAAGAAGGCTCTGCTTGTGTGCCAGTGATCTCAGTGCAAGTACCGACCCACACGTAGGGGTGCACACACAAACACACACACACACACACACACACATAACTACACCCAGAAGCGCGTACGCAAACACACACACGCACACAGACACACACGAACACCGTCAAACCTACATAAACTAATGAGGAGCCCAAGTTTCTGTCTCTACAACAGGGACAACTGGATAGTGATGGCTACATCTCAGGATGAGCCCGCATATGGGAAACATCGAGTTTTGGGGTCGTGAGTCTTCCGAACCTCTGGAGGGACTGTCTGAGTGTTTGTGTTCATGATAGATGACATTCAGTGTGTATTTCTGAATATGACCTACCGACGTGTAGGTTTGCGTGTGAGGTTATTGCAGGGGACTCGGTTTGGTATTTTCTCTTGGGGTGTGTTTCATTCGTCAGTTGTTGGTCGGCATGAGAAGGTGAAATTTGGCTCATGTGGGACATCCGTGGATCATTCTCGCCACCTTGAATAGTGGAAACTGGAATGCATTTGGAAGATAAGAACGGTGCTCTTCTTTCTTACCCGGGCTCACCGTTTTTACATTGGTTCCTGAATAGACCTCAGGCGCGCTGGGACTTGTGCTCTTGCTGGAACCCACATAACGCCGGAAACAGACAGACCGACTTGCCTGTTTCACGGTGCCCACTTCCCATGAGTCGAAACGGAAAATTTTCCCACTGGCATGTAAGTCATCTGGAACGAAGCTGTATTGATAATAAAGGAAAGCAAACACAGGAGTGTGTGTATTCAACTGAAATAAATTCAGAAAGCCCTGAACTAAATCTCATTTGGTGTGTTTAAAAATGGCATTTGGGGAATTTCTGGGTCATTCGTCCAGCTGCGAAAGCTGCGTCTCTGAAGCACAGTCCCTGTCCTGCAGTCAGACTTATTTATCCGACGTGGTGTTTCCGTGGAAATGATTGTGGGAAATGGCCCCTTCCTTTTCTCTATTTGCTGATTAGATTTCATGGTCCCTTTCTCGTCAGGTACAGGGATCAAAGTTGACCAACCCCAGAGGAAAGCTGCCCAGGGCACAACTCAGGGCTCCGTAGAACCACAGAATCTTGGGCGCAGCCCTGCTCAAGCACCCAAATGTGCATACGAACAGGGTCTCCGTGTGACGTGTGTGAAAACTACGGTGTGATGAGCATGACTGGCAGACAGCTTATCGATTGGGCTCCCCTCAAAATCGGTTATGAGCGTTAAAGCACACCGATGCCCAGGTCCCGGCTGCAGGAATAAGACCCTCCAGGGTCTTGTGTGAAGCCTCGGCATCTGCATTGCTCATGCTTCTGGGGATCATTCTCCTGAAAATGGTGGCTCCTTTCTCCCTGTGGAGCATCTTTCTAAGCAGTGCTCTTTTCTTCCCCCAGGACACTTTACATCCGGCACAGGAAGCCTTCTGATGGAGCACACCTGGCCCATGAAAAGACAAGGGAAAGAAACGGGGCCAAAGGTCACAGTCCTCTCATTCCATCATCCTCCTTAAAATCATTCTAATTTCATGGGCCCTGAAGCCAGGGCTGTTTCTTTACACCTAGAGGCCTTGGCGCCGGGCCTCAACTCTGCCCTGTTCCTTACTGTCTAAGACATGTTGGGAAAATCCCTAGAGCCAGGATCTTCATTCCTGGTAAGCCAGACAGCCGGAAGACACACCCAAATTCTGTCCCTCTTACTTCAGGGAACATGTCCACTTTCGTCAGCATTACAATTTTGGCACCAAATGTGCGAACTGCAATTCCACCATACAATGCATAACTGGAAATGGAGGCAACATCTCCGATCCTGAACAATCGATGCGAGAATCCAGGATATACACGGCTTATTTTTGCCTTTTCCCACTGAAACAAGGGCCAGTATTAAAAATGGTATGCTATCCTCTGTTTCACTCCCTGCTTTTAAACGTCTCCGATGTTTCTTCTTGAGACAGGGCCTCACTTCCATCACCCGGGCTTTTCTATGGTATAATTTTCCTTTTTTGATTTTGTCAAAATTAGAACTTTTTATTTCATCTCTATGAAACGTTGATCCATTATCACATGCGTATGGAAATATTATCACATATGCTGTGAGATACGTTCTTTTTATTTTCATCAATTCTTTAATAAACAAAAGGTTATAGCTGGGATACCTTCTGATTTCTCAAGTTTTTTGTTTCATGTTTTCTTAAACTGCCGTGGCACGTCCGAAACCACTCACTATACAATGTCAGGACCGTCTCTCTTTTCTGGCAAACATAAATTTGGGGATTGTCATCAATTAGTCTCTCGGTGATTGCATGATTTCCCCAAAGTCTTTCACAGTCTACTTTGTGCACTGAGTATCTCTTCAAACTTCAGTGCATGTTTCTACCATTTGATGCTTTATTATTTGGCAATCTAGCTTCCACAAGAGCATTTCATGCAAAGACTTGTCTTGTTCTCCACTGGCAGCTAATTTCACTCGGATAGAGAATCGATAGGCTCAACGTGGAAAGGTTATCGCTGGAAGGTCTGTCAGATTCCACGGATCTCTCCTTTCTCATTAGGGAAGAAAATACGCTGTGCTAAATATTATACTTCATTGACTATTCTCAGGTCAGAAAGCGCACTTCCGACTTCTTGTCCTTCCGTCGCTGAGAGGATGATGGCAGCTGCCAAAAGTACACACTTGGAAGTTCATCCCAGCACAAACACACACACACACACACACACACACGCCCCCCCCCCACACACACAAACACACTCACACTCACACACTCACACTGTTTCCTAGGTAAAGATTTCTTCCCTGCCATTGCTTTACCTAAAATAAGGCAACTGTGTGGCCACTGTCCCAACCCGGTTACACTCATATTATATGTGCCTATCATCCTGAGGAGTAATTTGATTCAGGAGTTCTGGAAGTCATGATGTGGGCTGTGTCCGTTGAATTCCCAGCGACGCAAAGGGACACACCCTGTGACTCATTCCTGAATTGAGTGCTGATATTTGATTGGTTTATCGCGCACCTGAGGAGAGGGTGGGGTGTTCGCGGTTGGTGGGGGTGAGTTATAGAAGGGCTGATGCGGCCAGAGAGCTCGTCATTTGAAGACTCTCTCGGAAGAGATAGCGTCTTTCTGCAACCTGCGGTCCCAGCAGAAAAACCTTGTGATCCTTGTTCCAGTCGACATGGCGGACGACTCACTCTACTTGGGAGGTGAGTGGCAGTTCAACCACTTTTCAAAACTCACATCTTCTCGGCCAGATGCAGCTTTTGCTGAAATCCAGCGGACTTCTCTCCCTGAGAAGTCACCACTCTCATCTGAGACCTGTGTCGACCTCTGTGATGATTTGGCTCCTGTGGCAAGACAGCTTGCTCCCAGGGAGAAGCTTCCTCTGAGTAGCAGGAGACCTGCTGCGGTGGGGGCTGGGCTCCAGAATATGGGAAATACCTGTTACGTGAACGCTTCCCTGCAGTGCCTGACGTACACACCGCCCCTTGCCAACTACATGCTGTCCCGGGAGCACTCTCCAACGTGTCATCGTCACAAGGGCTGCATGCTCTGTACTATGCAAGCTCACATCACACGGGCCCTCCACATTCCTGGCCGTGTCATCCAGCTCTCACAGGCATTGGCTGCTGACTTCCATAGAGGCAAGCAGGAAGATGCCCATGAATTTCTCATGTTCACTGTGGATGCCATGAAAAAGGCATGCCTTCCCGGGCACAAGCAGGTAGATCATCACTCTAAGGACACCACCCTCATCCACCAAATATTTGGAGGCTACTGGAGATCTCAAATCAAGTGTCTCCACTGCCACGGCATTTCAGACACTTTTGACCCTTACCTGGACATCGCCCTGGATATCCAGGCAGCTCAGAGTGTCAAGCAAGCTTTGGAACAGTTGGTGAAGCCCGAAGAACTCAATGGAGAGAATGCCTATCATTGTGGTCTTTGTCTCCAGAGGGCGCCGGCCTCCAAGACGTTAACTTTACACACTTCTGCCAAGGTCCTCATCCTTGTATTGAAGAGATTCTCCGATGTCACAGGCAACAAACTTGCCAAGAATGTGCACTATCCTGAGTGCCTTGACATGCAGCCATACATGTCTCAGCAGAACACAGGACCTCTTGTCTATGTCCTCTATGCGGTGCTGGTCCACGCTGGGTGGAGTTGTCACAACGGACATTACTTCTCTTATGTCAAAGCTCAAGAAGGCCAGTGGTATAAAATGGATGATGCCGAGGTCACCGCCTCTAGCATCACTTCTGTCCTGAGTCAACAGGCCTATGTCCTCTTTTACATCCAGAAGAGTGAATGGGAAAGACACAGTGAGAGTGTGTCAAGAGGCAGGGAACCAAGAGCCCTTGGCGATGAAGACACACACAGGCGAGCAACGCAAGGAGAGCTCAAGAGAGACCACCCCTGCCTCCAGGCACCCGAGTTGGACGAGCACTTGGTGGAAAGAGCCACTCAGGAAAGCACCTTAGACCACTGGAAATTCCTTCAAGAGCAAAACAAAAGGAAGCCTGAGTTCAACGTCAGAAAAGTCGAAGGTACCCTGCCTCCCAACGTACTTGTGATTCATCAATCCAAATACAAGTGTGGGATGAAGAACCGTCATCCTGAACAGCAAAGCTCCCTGCTAAACCTCTCTTCGACGACCCCGACAGATCAGGAGTCCATGAACACTGGCATACTCGCTTCCCTGCAAGGGAGGACCAGGAGATCCAAAGGGAAGAACAAACACAGCAAGAGGGCTCTGCTTGTGTGCCAGTGATCTCAGTGCAAGTACCGACCCACACGTAGGGGTGCACACGCACGCACACACACACACACACATAACTACACCCAGAAGCGTGCACGCAAACACACACACACACACACACAAACACGAACACCGTCAATCCTACATAAACTAATGAGGAGCCCAAGTTTCTGTCTCTACAACATGGACAATGGATAGCGATGGCTACATCTCAGGATGAGC
The DNA here is from genome assembly GCF_029289425.2 of Pan paniscus. Classification (NCBI taxonomy): domain Eukaryota; kingdom Metazoa; phylum Chordata; class Mammalia; order Primates; family Hominidae; genus Pan; species Pan paniscus. Next base: position 23,636,633 of record NC_073256.2, read on the forward strand.
CCGCATATGGGAAACATCGAGTTTTGGGGTCGTGAGTCTTCCGAACCTCTGGAGGGACTGTCTGAGTGTTTGTGTTCATGATAGATGACATTCAGTGTGTATTTCTGAATATGACCTACCGACGTGTAGGTTTGCGTGTGAGGTTATTGCAGGGGACTCGGTTTGGTATTTTCTCTTGGGGTGTGTTTCATTCGTCAGTTGTTGGTCGGCATGAGAAGGTGAAATTTGGCTCATGTGGGACATCCGTGGATCATTCTCGCCACCTTGAATAGTGGAAACTGGAATGCATTTGGAAGATAAGAACGGTGCTCTTCTTTCTTACCCGGGCTCACCGTTTTTACATTGGTTCCTGAATAGACCTCAGGCGCGCTGGGACTTGTGCTCTTGCTGGAACCCACATAACGCCGGAAACAGACAGACCGACTTGCCTGTTTCACGGTGCCCACTTCCCATGAGTCGAAACGGAAAATTTTCCCACTGGCATGTAAGTCATCTGGAACGAAGCTGTATTGATAATAAAGGAAAGGAAACACAGGAGTGTGTGTATTCAACTGAAATAAATTCAGAAAGCCCTGAACTAAATCTCATTTGGTGTGTTTAAAAATGGCATTTGGGGAATTTCTGGGTCATTCGTCCAGCTGCGAAAGCTGCGTCTCTGAAGCACAGTCCCTGTCCTGCAGTCAGACTTATTTATCCGACGTGGTGTTTCCGTGGAAATGATTGTGGGAAATGGCCCCTTCCTTTTCTCTATTTGCTGATTAGATTTCATGGTCCCTTTCTCGTCAGGTACAGGGATCAAAGTTGACCAACCCCAGAGGAAAGCTGCCCAGGGCACAACTCAGGGCTCCGTAGAACCACAGAATCTTGGGCGCAGCCCTGCTCAAGCACCCAAATGTGCATACGAACAGGGTCTCCGTGTGACGTGTGTGAAAACTACGGTGTGATGAGCATGACTGGCAGACAGCTTATCGATTGGGCTCCCCTCAAAATCGGTTATGAGCGTTAAAGCACACCGATGCCCAGGTCCTGGCTGCAGGAATAAGACCCTCCAGGGTCTTGTGTGAAGCCTCGGCATCTGCATTGCTCATGCTTCTGGGGATCATTCTCCTGAAAATGGTGGCTCCTTTCTCCCTGTGGAGCATCTTTCTAAGCAGTGCTCTTTTCTTCCCCCAGGACACTTTACATCCGGCACAGGAAGCCTTCTGATGGAGCACACCTGGCCCATGAAAAGACAAGGGAAAGAAACGGGGCCAAAGGTCACAGTCCTCTCATTCCATCATCCTCCTTAAAATCATTCTAATTTCATGGGCCCTGAAGCCAGGGCTGTTTCTTTACACCTAGAGGCCTTGGCGCCGGGCCTCAACTCTGCCCTGTTCCTTACTGTCTAAGACATGTTGGGAAAATCCCTAGAGCCAGGATCTTCATTCCTGGTAAGCCAGACAGCCGGAAGACACACCCAAATTCTGTCCCTCTTACTTCAGGGAACATGTCCACTTTCGTCAGCATTACAATTTTGGCACCAAATGTGCGAACTGCAATTCCACCATACAATGCATAACTGGAAATGGAGGCAACATCTCCGATCCTGAACAATCGATGCGAGAATCCAGGATATACACGGCTTATTTTTGCCTTTTCCCACTGAAACAAGGGCCAGTATTAAAAATGGTATGCTATCCTCTGTTTCACTCCCTGCTTTTAAACGTCTCCGATGTTTCTTCTTGAGACAGGGCCTCACTTCCATCACCCGGGCTTTTCTATGGTATAATTTTCCTTTTTTGATTTTGTCAAAATTAGAACTTTTTATTTCATCTCTATGAAACGTTGATCCATTATCACATGCGTATGGAAATATTATCACACATGCTGTGAGATACGTTCTTTTTATTTTCATCAATTCTTTAATAAACAAAAGGTTATAGCTGGGATACCTTCTGATTTCTCAAGTTTTTTGTTTCATGTTTTCTTAAACTGCCGTGGCACGTCCGAAACCACTCACTATACAATGTCAGGACCGTCTCTCTTTTCTGGCAAACATAAATTTGGGGATTGTCATCAATTAGTCTCTCGGTGATTGCATGATTTCCCCAAAGTCTTTCACAGTCTACTTTGTGCACTGAGTATCTCTTCAAACTTCAGTGCATGTTTCTACCATTTGATGCTTTATTATTTGGCAATCTAGCTTCCACAAGAGCATTTCATGCAAAGACTTGTCTTGTTCTCCACTGGCAGCTAATTTCACTCGGATAGAGAATCGATAGGCTCAACGTGGAAAGGTTATCGCTGGAAGGTCTGTCAGATTCCACGGATCTCTCCTTTCTCATTAGGGAAGAAAATAAGCTGTGCTAAATATTATACTTCATTGACTATTCTCAGGTCAGAAAGCGCACTTCCGACTTCTTGTCCTTCCGTCGCTGAGAGGATGATGGCAGCTGCCAAAAGTACACACTTGGAAGTTCATCCCAGCACAAACACACACACACACACACACACACGCCCCCCCCCACACACAAACACACTCACACTCACACACTCACACTGTTTCCTAGGTAAAGATTTCTTCCCTGCCATTGCTTTACCTAAAATAAGGCAACTGTGTGGCCACTGTCCCAACCCGGTTACACTCATATTATATGTGCCTATCATCCTGAGGAGTAATTTGATTCAGGAGTTCTGGAAGTCATGATGTGGGCTGTGTCCGTTGAATTCCCAGCGACGCAAAGGGACACACCCTGTGACTCATTCCTGAATTGAGTGCTGATATTTGATTGGTTTATCGCGCACCTGAGGAGAGGGTGGGGTGTTCGCGGTTGGTGGGGGTGAGTTATAGAAGGGCTGATGCGGCCAGAGAGCTCGTCATTTGAAGACTCTCTCGGAAGAGATAGCGTCTTTCTGCAACCTGCGGTCCCAGCAGAAAAACCTTGTGATCCTTGTTCCAGTCGACATGGCGGACGACTCACTCTACTTGGGAGGTGAGTGGCAGTTCAACCACTTTTCAAAACTCACATCTTCTCGGCCAGATGCAGCTTTTGCTGAAATCCAGCGGACTTCTCTCCCTGAGAAGTCACCACTCTCATCTGAGACCTGTGTCGACCTCTGTGATGATTTGGCTCCTGTGGCAAGACAGCTTGCTCCCAGGGAGAAGCTTCCTCTGAGTAGCAGGAGACCTGCTGCGGTGGGGGCTGGGCTCCAGAATATGGGAAATACCTGCTACGTGAACGCTTCCCTGCAGTGCCTGACGTACACACCGCCCCTTGCCAACTACATGCTGTCCCGGGAGCACTCTCCAACGTGTCATCGTCACAAGGGCTGCATGCTCTGTACTATGCAAGCTCACATCACACGGGCCCTCCACATTCCTGGCCGTGTCATCCAGCCCTCACAGGCATTGGCTGCTGACTTCCATAGAGGCAAGCAGGAAGATGCCCATGAATTTCTCATGTTCACTGTGGATGCCATGAAAAAGGCATGCCTTCCCGGGCACAAGCAGGTAGATCATCACTCTAAGGACACCACCCTCATCCACCAAATATTTGGAGGCTACTGGAGATCTCAAATCAAGTGTCTCCACTGCCACGGCATTTCAGACACTTTTGACCCTTACCTGGACATCGCCCTGGATATCCAGGCAGCTCAGAGTGTCAAGCAAGCTTTGGAACAGTTGGTGAAGCCCGAAGAACTCAATGGAGAGAATGCCTATCATTGTGGTCTTTGTCTCCAGAGGGTGCCGGCCTCCAAGACGTTAACTTTACACACTTCTGCCAAGGTCCTCATCCTTGTATTGAAGAGATTCTCCGATGTCACAGGCAACAAACTTGCCAAGAATGTGCACTATCCTGAGTGCCTTGACATGCAGCCATACATGTCTCAGCAGAACACAGGACCTCTTGTCTATGTCCTCTATGCGGTGCTGGTCCACGCTGGGTGGAGTTGTCACAACGGACATTACTTCTCTTATGTCAAAGCTCAAGAAGGCCAGTGGTATAAAATGGATGATGCCGAGGTCACCGCCTCTAGCATCACTTCTGTCCTGAGTCAACAGGCCTATGTCCTCTTTTACATCCAGAAGAGTGAATGGGAAAGACACAGTGAGAGTGTGTCAAGAGGCAGGGAACCAAGAACCCTTGGCGCTGAAGACACACACAGGCGAGCAACGCAAGGAGAGCTCAAGAGAGACCACCCCTGCCTCCAGGCACCCGAGTTGGACGAGCACTTGGTGGAAAGAGCCACTCAGGAAAGCACCTTAGACCACTGGAAATTCCTTCAAGAGCAAAACAAAACGAAGCCTGAGTTCAACGTCAGAAAAGTCGAAGGTACCCTGCCTCCCAACGTACTTGTGATTCATCAATCCAAATACAAGTGTGGGATGAAGAACCGTCATCCTGAACAGCAAAGCTCCCTGCTAAACCTCTCTTCGACGACCCCGACAGATCAGGAGTCCATGAACACTGGCACACTCGCTTCCCTGCAAGGGAGGACCAGGAGATCCAAAGGGAAGAACAAACACAGCAAGAAGGCTCTGCTTGTGTGCCAGTGATCTCAGTGCAAGTACCGACCCACACGTAGGGGTGCACACACACACACACACACACACACACACATAACTACACCCAGAAGCGCGCACGCAAACACACACACACACACACACACACGAACACCGTCAATCCTACATAAACTAATGAGGAGCCCAAGTTTCTGTCTCTACAACAGGGACAACTGGATAGTGATGGCTACATCTCAGGATGAGCCCGCATATGGGAAACATCGAGTTTTGGGGTCGTGAGTCTTCCGAAGCTCTGGAGGGACTGTCTGAGTGTTTGTGTTCATGATAGATGACATTCAGTGTGTATTTCTGAATATGACCTACCGACGTGTAGGTTTGCGTGTGAGGTTATTGCAGGGGACTCGGTTTGGTATTTTCTCTTGGGGTGTGTTTCATTCGTCAGTTGTTGGTCGGCATGAGAAGGTGAAATTTGGCTCATGTGGGACATCCGTGGATCATTCTCGCCACCTTGAATAGTGGAAACTGGAATGCATTTGGAAGATAAGAACGGTGCTCTTCTTTCTTACCCGGGCTCACCGTTTTTACATTGGTTCCTGAATAGACCTCAGGCGCGCTGGGACTTGTGCTCTTGCTGGAACCCACATAACGCCGGAAACAGACAGACCGACTTGCCTGTTTCACGGTGCCCACTTCCCATGAGTCGAAACGGAAAATTTTCCCACTGGCATGTAAGTCATCTGGAACGAAGCTGTATTGATAATAAAGGAAAGCAAACACAGGAGTGTGTGTATTCAACTGAAATAAATTCAGAAAGCCCTGAACTAAATCTCATTTGGTGTGTTTAAAAATGGCATTTGGGGAATTTCTGGGTCATTCGTCCAGCTGCGAAAGCTGCGTCTCTGAAGCACAGTCCCTGTCCTGCAGTCAGACTTATTTATCCGACGTGGTGTTTCCGTGGAAATGATTGTGGGAAATGGCCCCTTCCTTTTCTCTATTTGCTGATTAGATTTCATGGTCCCTTTCTCGTCAGGTACAGGGATCAAAGTTGACCAACCCCAGAGGAAAGCTGCCCAGGGCACAACTCAGGGCTCCGTAGAACCACAGAATCTTGGGCGCAGCCCTGCTCAAGCACCCAAATGTGCATACGAACAGGGTCTCCGTGTGACGTGTGTGAAAACTACGGTGTGATGAGCATGACTGGCAGACAGCTTATCGATTGGGCTCCCCTCAAAATCGGTTATGAGCGTTAAAGCACACCGATGCCCAGGTCCCGGCTGCAGGAATAAGACCCTCCAGGGTCTTGTGTGAAGCCTCGGCATCTGCATTGCTCATGCTTCTGGGGATCATTCTCCTGAAAATGGTGGCTCCTTTCTCCCTGTGGAGCATCTTTCTAAGCAGTGCTCTTTTCTTCCCCCAGGACACTTTACATCCGGCACAGGAAGCCTTCTGATGGAGCACACCTGGCCCATGAAAAGACAAGGGAAAGAAACGGGGCCAAAGGTCACAGTCCTCTCATTCCATCATCCTCCTTAAAATCATTCTAATTTCATGGGCCCTGAAGCCAGGGCTGTTTCTTTACACCTAGAGGCCTTGGCGCCGGGCCTCAACTCTGCCCTGTTCCTTACTGTCTAAGACATGTTGGGAAAATCCCTAGAGCCAGGATCTTCATTCCTGGTAAGCCAGACAGCCGGAAGACACACCCAAATTCTGTCCCTCTTACTTCAGGGAACATGTCCACTTTCGTCAGCATTACAATTTTGGCACCAAATGTGCGAACTGCAATTCCACCATACAATGCATAACTGGAAATGGAGGCAACATCTCCGATCCTGAACAATCGATGCGAGAATCCAGGATATACACGGCTTATTTTTGCCTTTTCCCACTGAAACAAGGGCCAGTATTAAAAATGGTATGCTATCCTCTGTTTCACTCCCTGCTTTTAAACGTCTCCGATGTTTCTTCTTGAGACAGGGCCTCACTTCCATCACCCGGGCTTTTCTATGGTATAATTTTCCTTTTTTGATTTTGTCAAAATTAGAACTTTTTATTTCATCTCTATGAAACGTTGATCCATTATCACATGCGTATGGAAATATTATCACATATGCTGTGAGATACGTTCTTTTTATTTTCATCAATTCTTTAATAAACAAAAGGTTATAGCTGGGATACCTTCTGATTTCTCAAGTTTTTTGTTTCATGTTTTCTTAAACTGCCGTGGCACGTCCGAAACCACTCACTATACAATGTCAGGACCGTCTCTCTTTTCTGGCAAACATAAATTTGGGGATTGTCATCAATTAGTCTCTCGGTGATTGCATGATTTCCCCAAAGTCTTTCACAGTCTACTTTGTGCACTGAGTATCTCTTCAAACTTCAGTGCATGTTTCTACCATTTGATGCTTTATTATTTGGCAATCTAGCTTCCACAAGAGCATTTCATGCAAAGACTTGTCTTGTTCTCCACTGGCAGCTAATTTCACTCGGATAGAGAATCGATAGGCTCAACGTGGAAAGGTTATCGCTGGAAGGTCTGTCAGATTCCACGGATCTCTCCTTTCTCATTAGGGAAGAAAATACGCTGTGCTAAATATTATACTTCATTGACTATTCTCAGGTCAGAAAGCGCACTTCCGACTTCTTGTCCTTCCGTCGCTGAGAGGATGATGGCAGCTGCCAAAAGTACACACTTGGAAGTTCATCCCAGCACAAACACACACACACACACACACACACACGCCCCCCCCACACACACATAAACACACTCACACACACACTCACACTGTTTCCTAGGTAAAGATTTCTTCCCTGCCATTGCTTTACCTAAAATAAGGCAACTGTGTGGCCACTGTCCCAACCCGGTTACACTCATATTATATGTGCCTATCATCCTGAGGAGTAATTTGATTCAGGAGTTCTGGAAGTCATGATGTGGGCTGTGTCCGTTGAATTCCCAGCGACGCAAAGGGACACACCCTGTGACTCATTCCTGAATTGAGTGCTGATATTTGATTGGTTTATCGCGCACCTGAGGAGAGGGTGGGGTGTTCGCGGTTGGTGGGGGTGAGTTATAGAAGGGCTGATGCGGCCAGAGAGCTCGTCATTTGAAGACTCTCTCGGAAGAGATAGCGTCTTTCTGCAACCTGCGGTCCCAGCAGAAAAACCTTGTGATCCTTGTTCCAGTCGACATGGCGGACGACTCACTCTACTTGGGAGGTGAGTGGCAGTTCAACCACTTTTCAAAACTCACATCTTCTCGGCCAGATGCAGCTTTTGCTGAAATCCAGCGGACTTCTCTCCCTGAGAAGTCACCACTCTCATCTGAGACCCGTGTCGACCTCTGTGATGATTTGGCTCCTGTGGCAAGACAGCTTGCTCCCAGGGAGAAGCTTCCTCTGAGTAGCAGGAGACCTGCTGCGGTGGGGGCTGGGCTCCAGAATATGGGAAATACCTGCTACGTGAACGCTTCCCTGCAGTGCCTGACGTACACACCGCCCCTTGCCAACTACATGCTGTCCCGGGAGCACTCTCCAACGTGTCATCGTCACAAGGGCTGCATGCTCTGTACTATGCAAGCTCACATCACACGGGCCCTCCACATTCCTGGCCGTGTCATCCAGCCCTCACAGGCATTGGCTGCTGACTTCCATAGAGGCAAGCAGGAAGATGCCCATGAATTTCTCATGTTCACTGTGGATGCCATGAAAAAGGCATGCCTTCCCGGGCACAAGCAGGTAGATCATCACTCTAAGGACACCACCCTCATCCACCAAATATTTGGAGGCTACTGGAGATCTCAAATCAAGTGTCTCCACTGCCACGGCATTTCAGACACTTTTGACCCTTACCTGGACATCGCCCTGGATATCCAGGCAGCTCAGAGTGTCAAGCAAGCTTTGGAACAGTTGGTGAAGCCCGAAGAACTCAATGGAGAGAATGCCTATCATTGTGGTCTTTGTCTCCAGAGGGTGCCGGCCTCCAAGACGTTAACTTTACACACTTCTGCCAAGGTCCTCATCCTTGTATTGAAGAGATTCTCCGATGTCACAGGCAACAAACTTGCCAAGAATGTGCACTATCCTGAGTGCCTTGACATGCAGCCATACATGTCTCAGCAGAACACAGGACCTCTTGTCTATGTCCTCTATGCGGTGCTGGTCCACGCTGGGTGGAGTTGTCACAACGGACATTACTTCTCTTATGTCAAAGCTCAAGAAGGCCAGTGGTATAAAATGGATGATGCCGAGGTCACCGCCTCTAGCATCACTTCTGTCCTGAGTCAACAGGCCTATGTCCTCTTTTACATCCAGAAGAGTGAATGGGAAAGACACAGTGAGAGTGTGTCAAGAGGCAGGGAACCAAGAGCCCTTGGCGCTGAAGACACACACAGGCGAGCAACGCAAGGAGAGCTCAAGAGAGACCACCCCTGCCTCCAGGCACCCGAGTTGGACGAGCACTTGGTGGAAAGAGCCACTCAGGAAAGCACCTTAGACCACTGGAAATTCCTTCAAGAGCAAAACAAAACGAAGCCTGAGTTCAACGTCAGAAAAGTCGAAGGTACCCTGCCTCCCAACGTACTTGTGATTCATCAATCCAAATACAAGTGTGGGATGAAGAACCGTCATCCTGAACAGCAAAGCTCCCTGCTAAACCTCTCTTCGACGACCCCGACAGATCAGGAGTCCATGAACACTGGCACACTCGCTTCCCTGCAAGGGAGGACCAGGAGATCCAAAGGGAAGAACAAACACAGCAAGAAGGCTCTGCTTGTGTGCCAGTGATCTCAGTGCAAGTACCGACCCACACGTAGGGGTGCACACACAAACACACACACACACACACACACATAACTACACCCAGAAGCGCGTACGCAAACACACACACACACACACACAGACACACACGAACACCGTCAAACCTACAGAAACTAATGAGGAGCCCAAGTTTCTGTCTCTACAACAGGGACAACTGGATAGTGATGGCTACATCTCAGGATGAGCCCGCATATGGGAAACATCGAGTTTTGGGGTCGTGAGTCTTCCGAACCTCTGGAGGGACTGTCTGAGTGTTTGTGTTCATGATAGATGACATTCAGTGTGTATTTCTGAATATGACCTACCGACGTGTAGGTTTGCGTGTGAGGTTATTGCAGGGGACTCGGTTTGGTATTTTCTCTTGGGGTGTGTTTCATTCGTCAGTTGTTGGTCGGCATGAGAAGGTGAAATTTGGCTCATGTGGGACATCCGTGGATCATTCTCGCCACCTTGAATAGTGGAAACTGGAATGCATTTGGAAGATAAGAACGGTGCTCTTCTTTCTTACCCGGGCTCACCGTTTTTACATTGGTTCCTGAATAGACCTCAGGCGCGCTGGGACTTGTGCTCTTGCTGGAACCCACATAACGCCGGAAACAGACAGACCGACTTGCCTGTTTCACGGTGCCCACTTCCCATGAGTCGAAACGGAAAATTTTCCCACTGGCATGTAAGTCATCTGGAACGAAGCTGTATTGATAATAAAGGAAAGGAAACACAGGAGTGTGTGTATTCAACTGAAATAAATTCAGAAAGCCCTGAACTAAATCTCATTTGGTGTGTTTAAAAATGGCATTTGGGGAATTTCTGGGTCATTCGTCCAGCTGCGAAAGCTGCGTCTCTGAAGCACAGTCCCTGTCCTGCAGTCAGACTTATTTATCCGACGTGGTGTTTCCGTGGAAATGATTGTGGGAAATGGCCCCTTCCTTTTCTCTATTTGCTGATTAGATTTCATGGTCCCTTTCTCGTCAGGTACAGGGATCAAAGTTGACCAACCCCAGAGGAAAGCTGCCCAGGGCACAACTCAGGGCTCCGTAGAACCACAGAATCTTGGGCGCAGCCCTGCTCAAGCACCCAAATGTGCATACGAACAGGGTCTCCGTGTGACGTGTGTGAAAACTACGGTGTGATGAGCATGACTGGCAGACAGCTTATCGATTGGGCTCCCCTCAAAATCGGTTATGAGCGTTAAAGCACACCGATGCCCAGGTCCTGGCTGCAGGAATAAGACCCTCCAGGGTCTTGTGTGAAGCCTCGGCATCTGCATTGCTCATGCTTCTGGGGATCATTCTCCTGAAAATGGTGGCTCCTTTCTCCCTGTGGAGCATCTTTCTAAGCAGTGCTCTTTTCTTCCCCCAGGACACTTTACATCCGGCACAGGAAGCCTTCTGATGGAGCACACCTGGCCCATGAAAAGACAAGGGAAAGAAACGGGGCCAAAGGTCACAGTCCTCTCATTCCATCATCCTCCTTAAAATCATTCTAATTTCATGGGCCCTGAAGCCAGGGCTGTTTCTTTACACCTAGAGGCCTTGGCGCCGGGCCTCAACTCTGCCCTGTTCCTTACTGTCTAAGACATGTTGGGAAAATCCCTAGAGCCAGGATCTTCATTCCTGGTAAGCCAGACAGCCGGAAGACACACCCAAATTCTGTCCCTCTTACTTCAGGGAACATGTCCACTTTCGTCAGCATTACAATTTTGGCACCAAATGTGCGAACTGCAATTCCACCATACAATGCATAACTGGAAATGGAGGCAACATCTCCGATCCTGAACAATCGATGCGAGAATCCAGGATATACACGGCTTATTTTTGCCTTTTCCCACTGAAACAAGGGCCAGTATTAAAAATGGTATGCTATCCTCTGTTTCACTCCCTGCTTTTAAACGTCTCCGATGTTTCTTCTTGAGACAGGGCCTCACTTCCATCACCCGGGCTTTTCTATGGTATAATTTTCCTTTTTTGATTTTGTCAAAATTAGAACTTTTTATTTCATCTCTATGAAACGTTGATCCATTATCACATGCGTATGGAAATATTATCACACATGCTGTGAGATACGTTCTTTTTATTTTCATCAATTCTTTAATAAACAAAAGGTTATAGCTGGGATACCTTCTGATTTCTCAAGTTTTTTGTTTCATGTTTTCTTAAACTGCCGTGGCACGTCCGAAACCACTCACTATACAATGTCAGGACCGTCTCTCTTTTCTGGCAAACATAAATTTGGGGATTGTCATCAATTAGTCTCTCGGTGATTGCATGATTTCCCCAAAGTCTTTCACAGTCTACTTTGTGCACTGAGTATCTCTTCAAACTTCAGTGCATGTTTCTACCATTTGATGCTTTATTATTTGGCAATCTAGCTTCCACAAGAGCTTTTCATGCAAAGACTTGTCTTGTTCTCCACTGGCAGCTAATTTCACTCGGATAGAGAATCGATAGGCTCAACGTGGAAAGGTTATCGCTGGAAGGTCTGTCAGATTCCACGGATCTCTCCTTTCTCATTAGGGAAGAAAATACGCTGTGCTAAATATTATACTTCATTGACTATTCTCAGGTCAGAAAGCGCACTTCCGACTTCTTGTCCTTCCGTCGCTGAGAGGATGATGGCAGCTGCCAAAAGTACACACTTGGAAGTTCATCCCAGCACAAACACACACACACACACACACACACACGCCCCCCCCCCACACACAAACACACTCACACTCACACACTCACACTGTTTCCTAGGTAAAGATTTCTTCCCTGCCATTGCTTTACCTAAAATAAGGCAACTGTGTGGCCACTGTCCCAACCCGGTTACACTCATATTATATGTGCCTATCATCCTGAGGAGTAATTTGATTCAGGAGTTCTGGAAGTCATGATGTGGGCTGTGTCCGTTGAATTCCCAGCGACGCAAAGGGACACACCCTGTGACTCATTCCTGAATTGAGTGCTGATATTTGATTGGTTTATCGCGCACCTGAGGAGAGGGTGGGGTGTTCGCGGTTGGTGGGGGTGAGTTATAGAAGGGCTGATGCGGCCAGAGAGCTCGTCATTTGAAGACTCTCTCGGAAGAGATAGCGTCTTTCTGCAACCTGCGGTCCCAGCAGAAAAACCTTGTGATCCTTGTTCCAGTCGACATGGCGGACGACTCACTCTACTTGGGAGGTGAGTGGCAGTTCAACCACTTTTCAAAACTCACATCTTCTCGGCCAGATGCAGCTTTTGCTGAAATCCAGCGGACTTCTCTCCCTGAGAAGTCACCACTCTCATCTGAGACCCGTGTCGACCTCTGTGATGATTTGGCTCCTGTGGCAAGACAGCTTGCTCCCAGGGAGAAGCTTCCTCTGAGTAGCAGGAGACCTGCTGCGGTGGGGGCTGGGCTCCAGAATATGGGAAATACCTGCTACGTGAACGCTTCCCTGCAGTGCCTGACGTACACACCGCCCCTTGCCAACTACATGCTGTCCCGGGAGCACTCTCCAACGTGTCATCGTCACAAGGGCTGCATGCTCTGTACTATGCAAGCTCACATCACACGGGCCCTCCACATTCCTGGCCGTGTCATCCAGCCCTCACAGGCATTGGCTGCTGACTTCCATAGAGGCAAGCAGGAAGATGCCCATGAATTTCTCATGTTCACTGTGGATGCCATGAAAAAGGCATGCCTTCCCGGGCACAAGCAGGTAGATCATCACTCTAAGGACACCACCCTCATCCACCAAATATTTGGAGGCTACTGGAGATCTCAAATCAAGTGTCTCCACTGCCACGGCATTTCAGACACTTTTGACCCTTACCTGGACATCGCCCTGGATATCCAGGCAGCTCAGAGTGTCAAGCAAGCTTTGGAACAGTTGGTGAAGCCCGAAGAACTCAATGGAGAGAATGCCTATCATTGTGGTCTTTGTCTCCAGAGGGTGCCGGCCTCCAAGACGTTAACTTTACACACTTCTGCCAAGGTCCTCATCCTTGTATTGAAGAGATTCTCCGATGTCACAGGCAACAAACTTGCCAAGAATGTGCACTATCCTGAGTGCCTTGACATGCAGCCATACATGTCTCAGCAGAACACAGGACCTCTTGTCTATGTCCTCTATGCGGTGCTGGTCCACGCTGGGTGGAGTTGTCACAACGGACATTACTTCTCTTATGTCAAAGCTCAAGAAGGCCAGTGGTATAAAATGGATGATGCCGAGGTCACCGCCTCTAGCATCACTTCTGTCCTGAGTCAACAGGCCTATGTCCTCTTTTACATCCAGAAGAGTGAATGGGAAAGACACAGTGAGAGTGTGTCAAGAGGCAGGGAACCAAGAACCCTTGGCGCTGAAGACACACACAGGCGAGCAACGCAAGGAGAGCTCAAGAGAGACCACCCCTGCCTCCAGGCACCCGAGTTGGACGAGCACTTGGTGGAAAGAGCCACTCAGGAAAGCACCTTAGACCACTGGAAATTCCTTCAAGAGCAAAACAAAACGAAGCCTGAGTTCAACGTCAGAAAAGTCGAAGGTACCCTGCCTCCCAACGTACTTGTGATTCATCAATCCAAATACAAGTGTGGGATGAAGAACCGTCATCCTGAACAGCAAAGCTCCCTGCTAAACCTCTCTTCGACGACCCCGACAGATCAGGAGTCCATGAACACTGGCACACTCGCTTCCCTGCAAGGGAGGACCAGGAGATCCAAAGGGAAGAACAAACACAGCAAGAAGGCTCTGCTTGTGTGCCAGTGATCTCAGTGCAAGTACCGACCCACACGTAGGGGTGCACACACAAACACACACACACACACACACACATAACTACACCCAGAAGCGCGTACGTAAACACACACACACACACAGACACACACGAACACCGTCAAACCTACATAAACTAATGAGGAGCCCAAGTTTCTGTCTCTACAACAGGGACAACTGGATAGTGATGGCTACATCTCAGGATGAGCCCGCATATGGGAAACATCGAGTTTTGGGGTCGTGAGTCTTCCGAACCTCTGGAGGGACTGTCTGAGTGTTTGTGTTCATGATAGATGACATTCAGTGTGTATTTCTGAATATGACCTACCGACGTGTAGGTTTGCGTGTGAGGTTATTGCAGGGGACTCGGTTTGGTATTTTCTCTTGGGGTGTGTTTCATTCGTCAGTTGTTGGTCGGCATGAGAAGGTGAAATTTGGCTCATGTGGGACATCCGTGGATCATTCTCGCCACCTTGAATAGTGGAAACTGGAATGCATTTGGAAGATAAGAACGGTGCTCTTCTTTCTTACCCGGGCTCACCGTTTTTACATTGGTTCCTGAATAGACCTCAGGCGCGCTGGGACTTGTGCTCTTGCTGGAACCCACATAACGCCGGAAACAGACAGACCGACTTGCCTGTTTCACGGTGCCCACTTCCCATGAGTCGAAACGGAAAATTTTCCCACTGGCATGTAAGTCATCTGGAACGAAGCTGTATTGATAATAAAGGAAAGGAAACACAGGAGTGTGTGTATTCAACTGAAATAAATTCAGAAAGCCCTGAACTAAATCTCATTTGGTGTGTTTAAAAATGGCATTTGGGGAATTTCTGGGTCATTCGTCCAGCTGCGAAAGCTGCGTCTCTGAAGCACAGTCCCTGTCCTGCAGTCAGACTTATTTATCCGACGTGGTGTTTCCGTGGAAATGATTGTGGGAAATGGCCCCTTCCTTTTCTCTATGTGCTGATTAGTTTTCATGGTCCCTTTCTCGTCAGGTACAGTGATCAAAGTTGACCAACCCCAGAGGAAAGCTGCCCAGGGCACAACTCAGGGCTCCGTAGAACCACAGAATCTTGGGCGCAGCCCTGCTCAAGCACCCAAATGTGCATACGAACAGGGTCTCCGTGTGACGTGTGTGAAAACTACGGTGTGATGAGCATGACTGGCAGACAGCTTATCGATTGGGCTCCCCTCAAAATCGGTTATGAGCGTTAAAGCACACCGATGCCCAGGTCCCGGCTGCAGGAATAAGACCCTCCAGGGTCTTGTGTGAAGCCTCGGCATCTGCATTGCTCATGCTTCTGGGGATCATTCTCCTGAAAATGGTGGCTCCTTTCTCCCTGTGGAGCATCTTTCTAAGCAGTGCTCTTTTCTTCCCCCAGGACACTTTACATCCGGCACAGGAAGCCTTCTGATGGAGCACACCTGGCCCATGAAAAGACAAGGGAAAGAAACGGGGCCAAAGGTCACAGTCCTCTCATTCCATCATCCTCCTTAAAATCATTCTAATTTCATGGGCCCTGAAGCCAGGGCTGTTTCTTTACACCTAGAGGCCTTGGCGCCGGGCCTCAACTCTGCCCTGTTCCTTACTGTCTAAGACATGTTGGGAAAATCCCTAGAGCCAGGATCTTCATTCCTGGTAAGCCAGACAGCCGGAAGACACACCCAAATTCTGTCCCTCTTACTTCAGGGAACATGTCCACTTTCGTCAGCATTACAATTTTGGCACCAAATGTGCGAACTGCAATTCCACCATACAATGCATAACTGGAAATGGAGGCAACATCTCCGATCCTGAACAATCGATGCGAGAATCCAGGATATACACGGCTTATTTTTGCCTTTTCCCACTGAAACAAGGGCCAGTATTAAAAATGGTATGCTATCCTCTGTTTCACTCCCTGCTTTTAAACGTCTCCGATGTTTCTTCTTGAGACAGGGCCTCACTTCCATCACCCGGGCTTTTCTATGGTATAATTTTCCTTTTTTGATTTTGTCAAAATTAGAACTTTTTATTTCATCTCTATGAAACGTTGATCCATTATCACATGCGTATGGAAATATTATCACACATGCTGTGAGATACGTTCTTTTTATTTTCATCAATTCTTTAATAAACAAAAGGTTATAGCTGGGATACCTTCTGATTTCTCAAGTTTTTTGTTTCATGTTTTCTTAAACTGCCGTGGCACGTCCGAAACCACTCACTATACAATGTCAGGACCGTCTCTCTTTTCTGGCAAACATAAATTTGGGGATTGTCATCAATTAGTCTCTCGGTGATTGCATGATTTCCCCAAAGTCTTTCACAGTCTACTTTGTGCACTGAGTATCTCTTCAAACTTCAGTGCATGTTTCTACCATTTGATGCTTTATTATTTGGCAATCTAGCTTCCACAAGAGCATTTCATGCAAAGACTTGTCTTGTTCTCCACTGGCAGCTAATTTCACTCGGATAGAGAATCGATAGGCTCAATGTGGAAAGGTTATCGCTGGAAGGTCTGTCAGATTCCACGGATCTCTCCTTTCTCATTAGGGAAGAAAATACGCTGTGCTAAATATTATACTTCATTGACTATTCTCAGGTCAGAAAGCGCACTTCCGACTTCTTGTCCTTCCGTCGCTGAGAGGATGATGGCAGCTGCCAAAAGTACACACTTGGAAGTTCATCCCAGCACAAACACACACACACACACACACACACGCCCCCCCCCCACACACACAAACACACTCACACTCACACACTCACACTGTTTCCTAGGTAAAGATTTCTTCCCTGCCATTGCTTTACCTAAAATAAGGCAACTGTGTGGCCACTGTCCCAACCCGGTTACACTCATATTATATGTGCCTATCATCCTGAGGAGTAATTTGATTCAGGAGTTCTGGAAGTCATGATGTGGGCTGTGTCCGTTGAATTCCCAGCGACGCAAAGGGACACACCCTGTGACTCATTCCTGAATTGAGTGCTGATATTTGATTGGTTTATCGCGCACCTGAGGAGAGGGTGGGGTGTTCGCGGTTGGTGGGGGTGAGTTATAGAAGGGCTGATGCGGCCAGAGAGCTCGTCATTTGAAGACTCTCTCGGAAGAGATAGCGTCTTTCTGCAACCTGCGGTCCCAGCAGAAAAACCTTGTGATCCTTGTTCCAGTCGACATGGCGGACGACTCACTCTACTTGGGAGGTGAGTGGCAGTTCAACCACTTTTCAAAACTCACATCTTCTCGGCCAGATGCAGCTTTTGCTGAAATCCAGCGGACTTCTCTCCCTGAGAAGTCACCACTCTCATCTGAGACCCGTGTCGACCTCTGTGATGATTTGGCTCCTGTGGCAAGACAGCTTGCTCCCAGGGAGAAGCTTCCTCTGAGTAGCAGGAGACCTGCTGCGGTGGGGGCTGGGCTCCAGAATATGGGAAATACCTGCTACGTGAACGCTTCCCTGCAGTGCCTGACGTACACACCGCCCCTTGCCAACTACATGCTGTCCCGGGAGCACTCTCCAACGTGTCATCGTCACAAGGGCTGCATGCTCTGTACTATGCAAGCTCACATCACACGGGCCCTCCACATTCCTGGCCGTGTCATCCAGCCCTCACAGGCATTGGCTGCTGACTTCCATAGAGGCAAGCAGGAAGATGCCCATGAATTTCTCATGTTCACTGTGGATGCCATGAAAAAGGCATGCCTTCCCGGGCACAAGCAGGTAGATCATCACTCTAAGGACACCACCCTCATCCACCAAATATTTGGAGGCTACTGGAGATCTCAAATCAAGTGTCTCCACTGCCACGGCATTTCAGACACTTTTGACCCTTACCTGGACATCGCCCTGGATATCCAGGCAGCTCAGAGTGTCAAGCAAGCTTTGGAACAGTTGGTGAAGCCCGAAGAACTCAATGGAGAGAATGCCTATCATTGTGGTCTTTGTCTCCAGAGGGTGCCGGCCTCCAAGACGTTAACTTTACACACTTCTGCCAAGGTCCTCATCCTTGTATTGAAGAGATTCTCCGATGTCACAGGCAACAAACTTGCCAAGAATGTGCACTATCCTGAGTGCCTTGACATGCAGCCATACATGTCTCAGCAGAACACAGGACCTCTTGTCTATGTCCTCTATGCGGTGCTGGTCCACGCTGGGTGGAGTTGTCACAACGGACATTACTTCTCTTATGTCAAAGCTCAAGAAGGCCAGTGGTATAAAATGGATGATGCCGAGGTCACCGCCTCTAGCATCACTTCTGTCCTGAGTCAACAGGCCTATGTCCTCTTTTACATCCAGAAGAGTGAATGGGAAAGACACAGTGAGAGTGTGTCAAGAGGCAGGGAACCAAGAACCCTTGGCGCTGAAGACACACACAGGCGAGCAACGCAAGGAGAGCTCAAGAGAGACCACCCCTGCCTCCAGGCACCCGAGTTGGACGAGCACTTGGTGGAAAGAGCCACTCAGGAAAGCACCTTAGACCACTGGAAATTCCTTCAAGAGCAAAACAAAACGAAGCCTGAGTTCAACGTCAGAAAAGTCGAAGGTACCCTGCCTCCCAACGTACTTGTGATTCATCAATCCAAATACAAGTGTGGGATGAAGAACCGTCATCCTGAACAGCAAAGCTCCCTGCTAAACCTCTCTTCGACGACCCCGACAGATCAGGAGTCCATGAACACTGGCACACTCGCTTCCCTGCAAGGGAGGACCAGGAGATCCAAAGGGAAGAACAAACACAGCAAGAAGGCTCTGCTTGTGTGCCAGTGATCTCAGTGCAAGTACCGACCCACACGTAGGGGTGCACACACAAACACACACACACACACACATAACTACACCCAGAAGCGCGTACGCACACACACACACACACACAGACACACACGAACACCGTCAAACCTACATAAACTAATGAGGAGCCCAAGTTTCTGTCTCTACAACAGGGACAACTGGATAGTGATGGCTACATCTCAGGATGAGCCCGCATATGGGAAACATCGAGTTTTGGGGTCGTGAGTCTTCCGAACCTCTGGAGGGACTGTCTGAGTGTTTGTGTTCATGATAGATGACATTCAGTGTGTATTTCTGAATATGACCTACCGACGTGTAGGTTTGCGTGTGAGGTTATTGCAGGGGACTCGGTTTGGTATTTTCTCTTGGGGTGTGTTTCATTCGTCAGTTGTTGGTCGGCATGAGAAGGTGAAATTTGGCTCATGTGGGACATCCGTGGATCATTCTCGCCACCTTGAATAGTGGAAACTGGAATGCATTTGGAAGATAAGAACGGTGCTCTTCTTTCTTACCCGGGCTCACCGTTTTTACATTGGTTCCTGAATAGACCTCAGGCGCGCTGGGACTTGTGCTCTTGCTGGAACCCACATAACGCCGGAAACAGACAGACCGACTTGCCTGTTTCACGGTGCCCACTTCCCATGAGTCGAAACGGAAAATTTTCCCACTGGCATGTAAGTCATCTGGAACGAAGCTGTATTGATAATAAAGGAAAGGGAACACAGGAGTGTGTGTATTCAACTGAAATAAATTCAGAAAGCCCTGAACTAAATCTCATTTGATGTGTTTAAAAATGGCATTTGGGGAATTTCTGGGTCATTCGTCCAGCTGCGAAAGCTGCGTCTCTGAAGCACAGTCCCTGTCCTGCAGTCAGACTTATTTATCCGACGTGGTGTTTCCGTGGAAATGATTGTGGGAAATGGCCCCTTCCTTTTCTCTATTTGCTGATTAGATTTCATGGTCCCTTTCTCGTCAGGTACAGGGATCAAAGTTGACCAACCCCAGAGGAAAGCTGCCCAGGGCACAACTCAGGGCTCCGTAGAACCACAGAATCTTGGGCGCAGCCCTGCTCAAGCACCCAAATGTGCATACGAACAGGGTCTCCGTGTGACGTGTGTGAAAACTACGGTGTGATGAGCATGACTGGCAGACAGCTTATCGATTGGGCTCCCCTCAAAATCGGTTATGAGCGTTAAAGCACACCGATGCCCAGGTCCCGGCTGCAGGAATAAGACCCTCCAGGGTCTTGTGTGAAGCCTCGGCATCTGCATTGCTCATGCTTCTGGGGATCATTCTCCTGAAAATGGTGGCTCCTTTCTCCCTGTGGAGCATCTTTCTAAGCAGTGCTCTTTTCTTCCCCCAGGACACTTTACATCCGGCACAGGAAGCCTTCTGATGGAGCACACCTGGCCCATGAAAAGACAAGGGAAAGAAACGGGGCCAAAGGTCACAGTCCTCTCATTCCATCATCCTCCTTAAAATCATTCTAATTTCATGGGCCCTGAAGCCAGGGCTGTTTCTTTACACCTAGAGGCCTTGGCGCCGGGCCTCAACTCTGCCCTGTTCCTTACTGTCTAAGACATGTTGGGAAAATCCCTAGAGCCAGGATCTTCATTCCTGGTAAACCAGACAGCCGGAAGACACACCCAAATTCTGTCCCTCTTACTTCAGGGAACATGTCCACTTTCGTCAGCATTACAATTTTGGCACCAAATGTGCGAACTGCAATTCCACCATACAATGCATAACTGGAAATGGAGGCAACATCTCCGATCCTGAACAATCGATGCGAGAATCCAGGATATACACGGCTTATTTTTGCCTTTTCCCACTGAAACAAGGGCCAGTATTAAAAATGGTATGCTATCCTCTGTTTCACTCCCTGCTTTTAAACGTCTCCGATGTTTCTTCTTGAGACAGGGCCTCACTTCCATCACCCGGGCTTTTCTATGGTATAATTTTCCTTTTTTGATTTTGTCAAAATTAGAACTTTTTATTTCATCTCTATGAAACGTTGATCCATTATCACATGCGTATGGAAATATTATCACACATGCTGTGAGATACGTTCTTTTTATTTTCATCAATTCTTTAATAAACAAAAGGTTATAGCTGGGATACCTTCTGATTTCTCAAGTTTTTTGTTTCATGTTTTCTTAAACTGCCGTGGCACGTCCGAAACCACTCACTATACAATGTCAGGACCGTCTCTCTTTTCTGGCAAACATAAATTTGGGGATTGTCATCAATTAGTCTCTCGGTGATTGCATGATTTCCCCAAAGTCTTTCACAGTCTACTTTGTGCACTGAGTATCTCTTCAAACTTCAGTGCATGTTTCTACCATTTGATGCTTTGTTATTTGGCAATCTAGCTTCCACAAGAGCCTTTCATGCAAAGACTTGTCTTGTTCTCCACTGGCAGCTAATTTCACTCGGATAGAGAATCGATAGGCTCAACGTGGAAAGGTTATCGCTGGAAGGTCTGTCAGATTCCACGGATCTCTCCTTTCTCATTAGGGAAGAAAATACGCTGTGCTAAATATTATACTTCATTGACTATTCTCAGGTCAGAAAGCGCACTTCCGACTTCTTGTCCTTCCGTCGCTGAGAGGATGATGGCAGCTGCCAAAAGTACACACTTGGAAGTTCACCCCAGCACAAACACACACACACACACGCCCCCCCCACACACACAAACACACTCACACTCACACACTCACACTGTTTCCTAGGTAAAGATTTCTTCCCTGCCATTGCTTTACCTAAAATAAGGCAACTGTGTGGCCACTGTCCCAACCCGGTTACACTCATATTATATGTGCCTATCATCCTGAGGAGTAATTTGATTCAGGAGTTCTGGAAGTCATGATGTGGGCTGTGTCCGTTGAATTCCCAGCGACGCAAAGGGACACACCCTGTGACTCATTCCTGAATTGAGTGCTGATATTTGATTGGTTTATCGCGCACCTGAGGAGAGGGTGGGGTGTTCGCGGTTGGTGGGGGTGAGTTATAGAAGGGCTGATGCGGCCAGAGAGCTCGTCATTTGAAGACTCTCTCGGAAGAGATAGCGTCTTTCTGCAACCTGCGGTCCCAGCAGAAAAACCTTGTGATCCTTGTTCCAGTCGACATGGCGGACGACTCACTCTACTTGGGAGGTGAGTGGCAGTTCAACCACTTTTCAAAACTCACATCTTCTCGGCCAGATGCAGCTTTTGCTGAAATCCAGCGGACTTCTCTCCCTGAGAAGTCACCACTCTCATCTGAGACCCGTGTCGACCTCTGTGATGATTTGGCTCCTGTGGCAAGACAGCTTGCTCCCAGGGAGAAGCTTCCTCTGAGTAGCAGGAGACCTGCTGCGGTGGGGGCTGGGCTCCAGAATATGGGAAATACCTGCTACGTGAACGCTTCCCTGCAGTGCCTGACGTACACACCGCCCCTTGCCAACTACATGCTGTCCCGGGAGCACTCTCCAACGTGTCATCGTCACAAGGGCTGCATGCTCTGTACTATGCAAGCTCACATCACACGGGCCCTCCACATTCCTGGCCGTGTCATCCAGCCCTCACAGGCATTGGCTGCTGACTTCCATAGAGGCAAGCAGGAAGATGCCCATGAATTTCTCATGTTCACTGTGGATGCCATGAAAAAGGCATGCCTTCCCGGGCACAAGCAGGTAGATCATCACTCTAAGGACACCACCCTCATCCACCAAATATTTGGAGGCTACTGGAGATCTCAAATCAAGTGTCTCCACTGCCACGGCATTTCAGACACTTTTGACGCTTACCTGGACATCGCCCTGGATATCCAGGCAGCTCAGAGTGTCAAGCAAGCTTTGGAACAGTTGGTGAAGCCCGAAGAACTCAATGGAGAGAATGCCTATCATTGTGGTCTTTGTCTCCAGAGGGCGCCGGCCTCCAAGACGTTAACTTTACACACTTCTGCCAAGGTCCTCATCCTTGTATTGAAGAGATTCTCCGATGTCACAGGCAACAAACTTGCCAAGAATGTGCACTATCCTGAGTGCCTTGACATGCAGCCATACATGTCTCAGCAGAACACAGGACCCCTTGTCTATGTCCTCTATGCTGTGCTGGTCCACGCTGGGTGGAGTTGTCACAAAGGACATTACTTCTCTTATGTCAAAGCTCAAGAAGGCCAGTGGTATAAAATGGATGATGCCGAGGTCACCGCCTCTAGCATCACTTCTGTCCTGAGTCAACAGGCCTATGTCCTCTTTTACATCCAGAAGAGTGAATGGGAAAGACACAGTGAGAGTGTGTCAAGAGGCAGGGAACCAAGAGCCCTTGGCGCTGAAGACACACACAGGCGAGCAACGCAAGGAGAGCTCAAGAGAGACCACCCCTGCCTCCAGGCACCCGAGTTGGACGAGCACTTGGTGGAAAGAGCCACTCAGGAAAGCACCTTAGACCACTGGAAATTCCTTCAAGAGCAAAACAAAACAAAGCCTGAGTTCAACGTCAGAAAAGTCGAAGGTACCCTGCCTCCCAACGTACTTGTGATTCATCAATCCAAATACAAGTGTGGGATGAAGAACCGTCATCCTGAACAGCAAAGCTGCCTGCTAAACCTCTCTTCGACGACCCCGACAGATCAGGAGTCCATGAACACTGGCATACTCGCTTCCCTGCAAGGGAGGACCAGGAGATCCAAAGGGAAGAACAAACACAGCAAGAGGGCTCTGCTTGTGTGCCAGTGATCTCAGTGCAAGTACCGACCCACACGTAGGGGTGCACACACACACACACACACACACACATAACTACACCCAGAAGCGCGCACGCAAACACACACACACACACACACAAACACGAACACCGTCAATCCTACATAAACTAATGAGGAGCCCAAGTTTCTGTCTCTACAACATGGACAATGTATAGTGATGGCTACATCTCAGGATGAGCCCGCATATGGGAAACATCGAGTTTTGGGGTCGTGAGTCTTCCGAACCTCTGGAGGGACTGTCTGAGTGTTTGTGTTCATGATAGATGACATTCAGTGTGTATTTCTGAATATGACCTACCGACGTGTAGGTTTGCGTGTGAGGTTATTGCAGGGGACTCGGTTTGGTATTTTCTCTTGGGGTGTGTTTCATTCGTCAGTTGTTGGTCGGCATGAGAAGGTGAAATTTGGCTCATGTGGGACCTCCGTGGATCATTCTCGCCACCTTGAATAGTGGAAACTGGAATGCATTTGGAAGATAAGAACGGTGCTCTTCTTTCTTACCCGGGCTCACCGTTTTTACATTGGTTCCTGAATAGACCTCAGGCGCGCTGGGACTTGTGCTCTTGCTGGAACCCACATAACGCCGGAAACAGACAGACCGACTTGCCTGTTTCACGGTGCCCACTTCCCATGAGTCGAAACGGAAAATTTTCCCACTGGCATGTAAGTCATCTGGAACGAAGCTGTATTGATAATAAAGGAAAGCGAACACAGGAGTGTGTGTATTCAACTGAAATAAATTCAGAAAGCCCTGAACTAAATCTCATTTGGTGTGTTTAAAAATGGCATTTGGGGAATTTCTGGGTCATTCGTCCAGCTGCGAAAGCTGCGTCTCTGAAGCACAGTCCCTGTCCTGCAGTCAGACTTATTTATCCGACGTGGTGTTTCCGTGGAAATGATTGTGGGAAATGGCCCCTTCCTTTTCTCTATTTGCTGATTAGATTTCATGGTCCCTTTCTCGTCAGGTACAGGGATCAAAGTTGACCAACCCCAGAGGAAAGCTGCCCAGGGCACAACTCAGGGCTCCGTAGAACCACAGAATCTTGGGCGCAGCCCTGCTCAAGCACCCAAATGTGCATACGAACAGGGTCTCCGTGTGACGTGTGTGAAAACTACGGTGTGATGAGCATGACTGGCAGACAGCTTATCGATTGGGCTCCCCTCAAAATCGGTTATGAGCGTTAAAGCACACCGATGCCCAGGTCCCGGCTGCAGGAATAAGACCCTCCAGGGTCTTGTGTGAAGCCTCGGCATCTGCATTGCTCATGCTTCTGGGGATCATTCTCCTGAAAATGGTGGCTCCTTTCTCCCTGTGGAGCATCTTTCTAAGCAGTGCTCTTTTCTTCCCCCAGGACACTTTACATCCGGCACAGGAAGCCTTCTGATGGAGCACACCTGGCCCATGAAAAGACAAGGGAAAGAAACGGGGCCAAAGGTCACAGTCCTCTCATTCCATCATCCTCCTTAAAATCATCCTAATTTCATGGGCCCTGAAGCCAGGGCTGTTTCTTTACACCTAGAGGCCTTGGCGCCGGGCCTCAACTCTGCCCTGTTCCTTACTGTCTAAGACATGTTGGGAAAATCCCTAGAGCCAGGATCTTCATTCCTGGTAAGCCAGACAGCCGGAAGACACACCCAAATTCTGTCCCTCTTACTTCAGGGAACATGTCCACTTTCGTCAGCATTACAATTTTGGCACCAAATGTGCGAACTGCAATTCCACCATACAATGCATAACTGGAAATGGAGGCAACATCTCCGATCCTGAACAATCGATGCGAGAATCCAGGATATACACGGCTTATTTTTGCCTTTTCCCACTGAAACAAGGGCCAGTATTAAAAATGGTATGCTATCCTCTGTTTCACTCCCTGCTTTTAAACGTCTCCGATGTTTCTTCTTGAGACAGGGCCTCACTTCCATCACCCGGGCTTTTCTATGGTATAATTTTCCTTTTTTGATTTTGTCAAAATTAGAACTTTTTATTTCATCTCTATGAAACGTTGATCCATTATCACATGCGTATGGAAATATTATCACACATGCTGTGAGATACGTTCTTTTTATTTTCATCAATTCTTTAATAAACAAAAGGTTATAGCTGGGATACCTTCTGATTTCTCAAGTTTTTTGTTTCATGTTTTCTTAAACTGCCGTGGCACGTCCGAAACCACTCACTATACAATGTCAGGACCGTCTCTCTTTTCTGGCAAACATAAATTTGGGGATTGTCATCAATTAGTCTCTCGGTGATTGCATGATTTCCCCAAAGTCTTTCACAGTCTACTTTGTGCACTGAGTATCTCTTCAAACTTCAGTGCATGTTTCTACCATTTGATGCTTTATTATTTGGCAATCTAGCTTCCACAAGAGCATTTCATGCAAAGACTTGTCTTGTTCTCCACTGGCAGCTAATTTCACTCGGATAGAGAATCGATAGGCTCAACGTGGAAAGGTTATCGCTGGAAGGTCTGTCAGATTCCACGGATCTCTCCTTTCTCATTAGGGAAGAAAATACGCTGTGCTAAATATTATACTTCATTGACTATTCTCAGGTCAGAAAGCGCACTTCCGACTTCTTGTCCTTCCGTCGCTGAGAGGATGATGGCAGTTGCCAAAAGTACACACTTGGAAGTTCACCCCAGCACAAACACACACACACACACGCCCCCCCCCACACACACAAACACACTCACACTCACACACTCACACTGTTTCCTAGGTAAAGATTTCTTCCCTGCCATTGCTTTACCTAAAATAAGGCAACTGTGTGGCCACTGTCCCAACCCGGTTACACTCATATTATATGTGCCTATCATCCTGAGGAGTAATTTGATTCAGGAGTTCTGGAAGTCATGATGTGGGCTGTGTCCGTGGAATTCCCAGCGACGCAAAGGGACACACCCTGTGACTCATTCCTGAATTGAGTGCTGATATTTGATTGGTTTATCGCGCACCTGAGGAGAGGGTGGGGTGTTCGCGGTTGGTGGGGGTGAGTTATAGAAGGGCTGATGCGGCCAGAGAGCTCGTCATTTGAAGACTCTCTCGGAAGAGATAGCGTCTTTCTGCAACCTGCGGTCCCAGCAGAAAAACCTTGTGATCCTTGTTCCAGTCGACATGGAGGACGACTCACTCTACTTGGGAGGTGAGTGGCAGTTCAACCACTTTTCAAAACTCACATCTTCTCGGCCAGATGCAGCTTTTGCTGAAATCCAGCGGACTTCTCTCCCTGAGAAGTCACCACTCTCATCTGAGACCCGTGTCCACCTCTGTGATGATTTGGCTCCTGTGGCAAGACAGCTTGCTCCCAGGGAGAAGCTTCCTCTGAGTAGCAGGAGACCTGCTGCGGTGGGGGCTGGGCTCCAGAATATGGGAAATACCTGCTACGTGAACGCTTCCCTGCAGTGCCTGACGTACACACCGCCCCTTGCCAACTACATGCTGTCCCGGGAGCACTCTCCAACGTGTCATCGTCACAAGGGCTGCATGCTCTGTACTATGCAAGCTCACATCACACGGGCCCTCCACATTCCTGGCCGTGTCATCCAGCCCTCACAGGCATTGGCTGCTGACTTCCATAGAGGCAAGCAGGAAGATGTCCATGAATTTCTCATGTTCACTGTGGATGCCATGAAAAAGGCATGCCTTCCCGGGCACAAGCAGGTAGATCATCACTCTAAGGACAGCACCCTCATCCACCAAATATTTGGAGGCTACTGGAGATCTCAAATCAAGTGTCTCCACTGCCACGGCATTTCAGACACTTTTGACGCTTACCTGGACATCGCCCTGGATATCCAGGCAGCTCAGAGTGTCAAGCAAGCTTTGGAACAGTTGGTGAAGCCCGAAGAACTCAATGGAGAGAATGCCTATCATTGTGGTCTTTGTCTCCAGAGGGCGCCGGCCTCCAAGACGTTAACTTTACACACTTCTGCCAAGGTCCTCATCCTTGTATTGAAGAGATTCTCCGATGTCACAGGCAACAAACTTGCCAAGAATGTGCACT
Organism: Pan paniscus; assembly: GCF_029289425.2. NCBI lineage: Eukaryota > Metazoa > Chordata > Mammalia > Primates > Hominidae > Pan > Pan paniscus. Next base: position 23,664,211 of record NC_073256.2, read on the forward strand.
ATCCTGAGTGCCTTGACATGCAGCCATACATGTCTCAGCAGAACACAGGACCCCTTGTCTATGTCCTCTATGCTGTGCTGGTCCACGCTGGGTGGAGTTGTCACAAAGGACATTACTTCTCTTATGTCAAAGCTCAAGAAGGCCAGTGGTATAAAATGGATGATGCCGAGGTCACCGCCTCTAGCATCACTTCTGTCCTGAGTCAACAGGCCTATGTCCTCTTTTACATCCAGAAGAGTGAATGGGAAAGACACAGTGAGAGTGTGTCAAGAGGCAGGGAACCAAGAGCCCTTGGCGCTGAAGACACACACAGGCGAGCAACGCAAGGAGAGGTCAAGAGAGACCACCCCTGCCTCCAGGCACCCGAGTTGGACGAGCACTTGGTGGAAAGAGCCACTCAGGAAAGCACCTTAGATCACTGGAAATTCCTTCAAGAGCAAAACAAAACAAAGCCTGAGTTCAACGTCAGAAAAGTCGAAGGTACCCTGCCTCCCAACGTACTTGTGATTCATCAATCCAAATACAAGTGTGGGATGAAGAACCGTCATCCTGAACAGCAAAGCTCCCTGCTAAACCTCTCTTCGACGACCCCGACAGATCAGGAGTCCATGAACACTGGCATACTCGCTTCCCTGCAAGGGAGGACCAGGAGATCCAAAGGGAAGAACAAACACAGCAAGAGGGCTCTGCTTGTGTGCCAGTGATCTCAGTGCAAGTACCGACCCACACGTAGGGGTGCACACACACACACACACACACACACATAACTACACCCAGAAGCGCGCACGCAAACACACACACACACACACAGAAACACGAACACCGTCAATCCTACATAAACTAATGAGGAGCCCAAGTTTCTGTCTCTACAACATGGACAATGTATAGTGATGGCTACATCTCAGGATGAGCCCGCATATGGGAAACATCGAGTTTTGGGGTCGTGAGTCTTCCGAACCTCTGGAGGGACTGTCTGAGTGTTTGTGTTCATGATAGATGACATTCAGTGTGTATTTCTGAATATGACCTACCGACGTGTAGGTTTGCGTGTGAGGTTATTGCAGGGGACTCGGTTTGGTATTTTCTCTTGGGGTGTGTTTCATTCGTCAGTTGTTGGTCGGCATGAGAAGGTGAAATTTGGCTCATGTGGGACATCCGTGGATCATTCTCGCCACCTTGAATAGTGGAAACTGGAATGCATTTGGAAGATAAGAACGGTGCTCTTCTTTCTTACCCGGGCTCACCGTTTTTACATTGGTTCCTGAATAGACCTCAGGCGCGCTGGGACTTGTGCTCTTGCTGGAACCCACATAACGCCGGAAACAGACAGACCGACTTGCCTGTTTCACGGTGCCCACTTCCCATGAGTCGAAACGGAAAATTTTCCCACTGGCATGTAAGTCATCTGGAACGAAGCTGTATTGATAATAAAGGAAAGGAAACACAGGAGTGTGTGTATTCAACTGAAATAAATTCAGAAAGCCCTGAACTAAATCTCATTTGGTGTGTTTAAAAATGGCATTTGGGGAATTTCTGGGTCATTCGTCCAGCTGCGAAAGCTGCGTCTCTGAAGCACAGTCCCTGTCCTGCAGTCAGACTTATTTATCCGACGTGGTGTTTCCGTGGAAATGATTGTGGGAAATGGCCCCTTCCTTTTCTCTATTTGCTGATTAGATTTCATGGTCCCTTTCTCGTCAGGTACAGGGATCAAAGTTGACCAACCCCAGAGGAAAGCTGCCCAGGGCACAACTCAGGGCTCCGTAGAACCACAGAATCTTGGGCGCAGCCCTGCTCAAGCACCCAAATGTGCATACGAACAGGGTCTCCGTGTGACGTGTGTGAAAACTACGGTGTGATGAGCATGACTGGCAGACAGCTTATCGATTGGGCTCCCCTCAAAATCGGCTATGAGCGTTAAAGCACACCGATGCCCAGGTCCCGGCTGCAGGAATAAGACCCTCCAGGGTCTTGTGTGAAGCCTCGGCATCTGCATTGCTCATGCTTCTGGGGATCATTCTCCTGAAAATGGTGGCTCCTTTCTCCCTGTGGAGCATCTTTCTAAGCAGTGCTCTTTTCTTCCCCCAGGACACTTTACATCCGGCACAGGAAGCCTTCTGATGGAGCACACCTGGCCCATGAAAAGACAAGGGAAAGAAACGGGGCCAAAGGTCACAGTCCTCTCATTCCATCATCCTCCTTAAAATCATCCTAATTTCATGGGCCCTGAAGCCAGGGCTGTTTCTTTACACCTAGAGGCCTTGGCGCCGGGCCTCAACTCTGCCCTGTTCCTTACTGTCTAAGACATGTTGGGAAAATCCCTAGAGCCAGGATCTTCATTCCTGGTAAGCCAGACAGCCGGAAGACACACCCAAATTCTGTCCCTCTTACTTCAGGGAACATGTCCACTTTCGTCAGCATTACAATTTTGGCACCAAATGTGCGAACTGCAATTCCACCATACAATGCATAACTGGAAATGGAGGCAACATCTCCGATCCTGAACAATCGATGCGAGAATCCAGGATATACACGGCTTATTTTTGCCTTTTCCCACTGAAACAAGGGCCAGTATTAAAAATGGTATGCTATCCTCTGTTTCACTCCCTGCTTTTAAACGTCTCCGATGTTTCTTCTTGAGACAGGGCCTCACTTCCATCACCCGGGCTTTTCTATGGTATAATTTTCCTTTTTTGATTTTGTCAAAATTAGAACTTTTTATTTCATCTCTATGAAACGTTGATCCATTATCACATGCGTATGGAAATATTATCACACATGCTGTGAGATACGTTCTTTTTATTTTCATCAATTCTTTAATAAACAAAAGGTTATAGCTGGGATACCTTCTGATTTCTCAAGTTTTTTGTTTCATGTTTTCTTAAACTGCCGTGGCACGTCCGAAACCACTCACTATACAATGTCAGGACCGTCTCTCTTTTCTGGCAAACATAAATTTGGGGATTGTCATCAATTAGTCTCTCGGTGATTGCATGATTTCCCCAAAGTCTTTCACAGTCTACTTTGTGCACTGAGTATCTCTTCAAACTTCAGTGCATGTTTCTACCATTTGATGCTTTATTATTTGGCAATCTAGCTTCCACAAGAGCATTTCATGCAAAGACTTGTCTTGTTCTCCACTGGCAGCTAATTTCACTCGGATAGAGAATCGATAGGCTCAACGTGGAAAGGTTATCGCTGGAAGGTCTGTCAGATTCCACGGATCTCTCCTTTCTCATTAGGGAAGAAAATACGCTGTGCTAAATATTATACTTCATTGACTATTCTCAGGTCAGAAAGCGCACTTCCGACTTCTTGTCCTTCCGTCGCTGAGAGGATGATGGCAGTTGCCAAAAGTACACACTTGGAAGTTCACCCCAGCACAAACACACACACACACACGCCCCCCCCCACACACACAAACACACTCACACTCACACACTCACACTGTTTCCTAGGTAAAGATTTCTTCCCTGCCATTGCTTTACCTAAAATAAGGCAACTGTGTGGCCACTGTCCCAACCCGGTTACACTCATATTATATGTGCCTATCATCCTGAGGAGTAATTTGATTCAGGAGTTCTGGAAGTCATGATGTGGGCTGTGTCCGTGGAATTCCCAGCGACGCAAAGGGACACACCCTGTGACTCATTCCTGAATTGAGTGCTGATATTTGATTGGTTTATCGCGCACCTGAGGAGAGGGTGGGGTGTTCGCGGTTGGTGGGGGTGAGTTATAGAAGGGCTGATGCGGCCAGAGAGCTCGTCATTTGAAGACTCTCTCGGAAGAGATAGCGTCTTTCTGCAACCTGCGGTCCCAGCAGAAAAACCTTGTGATCCTTGTTCCAGTCGACATGGAGGACGACTCACTCTACTTGGGAGGTGAGTGGCAGTTCAACCACTTTTCAAAACTCACATCTTCTCGGCCAGATGCAGCTTTTGCTGAAATCCAGCGGACTTCTCTCCCTGAGAAGTCACCACTCTCATCTGAGACCCGTGTCCACCTCTGTGATGATTTGGCTCCTGTGGCAAGACAGCTTGCTCCCAGGGAGAAGCTTCCTCTGAGTAGCAGGAGACCTGCTGCGGTGGGGGCTGGGCTCCAGAATATGGGAAATACCTGCTACGTGAACGCTTCCCTGCAGTGCCTGACGTACACACCGCCCCTTGCCAACTACATGCTGTCCCGGGAGCACTCTCCAACGTGTCATCGTCACAAGGGCTGCATGCTCTGTACTATGCAAGCTCACATCACACGGGCCCTCCACATTCCTGGCCGTGTCATCCAGCCCTCACAGGCATTGGCTGCTGACTTCCATAGAGGCAAGCAGGAAGATGTCCATGAATTTCTCATGTTCACTGTGGATGCCATGAAAAAGGCATGCCTTCCCGGGCACAAGCAGGTAGATCATCACTCTAAGGACAGCACCCTCATCCACCAAATATTTGGAGGCTACTGGAGATCTCAAATCAAGTGTCTCCACTGCCACGGCATTTCAGACACTTTTGACGCTTACCTGGACATCGCCCTGGATATCCAGGCAGCTCAGAGTGTCAAGCAAGCTTTGGAACAGTTGGTGAAGCCCGAAGAACTCAATGGAGAGAATGCCTATCATTGTGGTCTTTGTCTCCAGAGGGCGCCGGCCTCCAAGACGTTAACTTTACACACTTCTGCCAAGGTCCTCATCCTTGTATTGAAGAGATTCTCCGATGTCACAGGCAACAAACTTGCCAAGAATGTGCACTATCCTGAGTGCCTTGACATGCAGCCATACATGTCTCAGCAGAACACAGGACCCCTTGTCTATGTCCTCTATGCTGTGCTGGTCCACGCTGGGTGGAGTTGTCACAAAGGACATTACTTCTCTTATGTCAAAGCTCAAGAAGGCCAGTGGTATAAAATGGATGATGCCGAGGTCACCGCCTCTAGCATCACTTCTGTCCTGAGTCAACAGGCCTATGTCCTCTTTTACATCCAGAAGAGTGAATGGGAAAGACACAGTGAGAGTGTGTCAAGAGGCAGGGAACCAAGAGCCCTTGGCGCTGAAGACACACACAGGCGAGCAACGCAAGGAGAGGTCAAGAGAGACCACCCCTGCCTCCAGGCACCCGAGTTGGACGAGCACTTGGTGGAAAGAGCCACTCAGGAAAGCACCTTAGACCACTGGAAATTCCTTCAAGAGCAAAACAAAACAAAGCCTGAGTTCAACGTCAGAAAAGTCGAAGGTACCCTGCCTCCCAACGTACTTGTGATTCATCAATCCAAATACAAGTGTGGGATGAAGAACCGTCATCCTGAACAGCAAAGCTCCCTGCTAAACCTCTCTTCGACGACCCCGACAGATCAGGAGTCCATGAACACTGGCATACTCGCTTCCCTGCAAGGGAGGACCAGGAGATCCAAAGGGAAGAACAAACACAGCAAGAGGGCTCTGCTTGTGTGCCAGTGATCTCAGTGCAACTACCGACCCACACGTAGGGGTGCACACACACACACACACACACACACATAACTACACCCAGAAGCGCGCACGCAAACACACACACACACACACAGAAACACGAACACCGTCAATCCTACATAAACTAATGAGGAGCCCAAGTTTCTGTCTCTACAACATGGACAATGTATAGTGATGGCTACATCTCAGGATGAGCCCGCATATGGGAAACATCGAGTTTTGGGGTCGTGAGTCTTCCGAACCTCTGGAGGGACTGTCTGAGTGTTTGTGTTCATGATAGATGACATTCAGTGTGTATTTCTGAATATGACCTACCGACGTGTAGGTTTGCGTGTGAGGTTATTGCAGGGGACTCGGTTTGGTATTTTCTCTTGGGGTGTGTTTCATTCGTCAGTTGTTGGTCGGCATGAGAAGGTGAAATTTGGCTCATGTGGGACATCCGTGGATCATTCTCGCCACCTTGAATAGTGGAAACTGGAATGCATTTGGAAGATAAGAACGGTGCTCTTCTTTCTTACCCGGGCTCACCGTTTTTACATTGGTTCCTGAATAGACCTCAGGCGCGCTGGGACTTGTGCTCTTGCTGGAACCCACATAACGCCGGAAACAGACAGACCGACTTGCCTGTTTCACGGTGCCCACTTCCCATGAGTCGAAACGGAAAATTTTCCCACTGGCATGTAAGTCATCTGGAACGAAGCTGTATTGATAATAAAGGAAAGGAAACACAGGAGTGTGTGTATTCAACTGAAATAAATTCAGAAAGCCCTGAACTAAATCTCATTTGGTGTGTTTAAAAATGGCATTTGGGGAATTTCTGGGTCATTCGTCCAGCTGCGAAAGCTGCGTCTCTGAAGCACAGTCCCTGTCCTGCAGTCAGACTTATTTATCCGACGTGGTGTTTCCGTGGAAATGATTGTGGGAAATGGCCCCTTCCTTTTCTCTATTTGCTGATTAGATTTCATGGTCCCTTTCTCGTCAGGTACAGGGATCAAAGTTGACCAACCCCAGAGGAAAGCTGCCCAGGGCACAACTCAGGGCTCCGTAGAACCACAGAATCTTGGGCGCAGCCCTGCTCAAGCACCCAAATGTGCATACGAACAGGGTCTCCGTGTGACGTGTGTGAAAACTACGGTGTGATGAGCATGACTGGCAGACAGCTTATCGATTGGGCTCCCCTCAAAATCGGCTATGAGCGTTAAAGCACACCGATGCCCAGGTCCCGGCTGCAGGAATAAGACCCTCCAGGGTCTTGTGTGAAGCCTCGGCATCTGCATTGCTCATGCTTCTGGGGATCATTCTCCTGAAAATGGTGGCTCCTTTCTCCCTGTGGAGCATCTTTCTAAGCAGTGCTCTTTTCTTCCCCCAGGACACTTTACATCCGGCACAGGAAGCCTTCTGATGGAGCACACCTGGCCCATGAAAAGACAAGGGAAAGAAACGGGGCCAAAGGTCACAGTCCTCTCATTCCATCATCCTCCTTAAAATCATTCTAATTTCATGGGCCCTGAAGCCAGGGCTGTTTCTTTACACCTAGAGGCCTTGGCGCCGGGCCTCAACTCTGCCCTGTTCCTTACTGTCTAAGACATGTTGGGAAAATCCCTAGAGCCAGGATCTTCATTCCTGGTAAGCCAGACAGCCGGAAGTCACACCCAAATTCTGTCCCTCTTACTTCAGGGAACATGTCCACTTTCGTCAGCATTACAATTTTGGCACCAAATGTGCGAACTGCAATTCCACCATACAATGCATAACTGGAAATGGAGGCAACATCTCCGATCCTGAACAATCGATGCGAGAATCCAGGATATACACGGCTTATTTTTGCCTTTTCCCACTGAAACAAGGGCCAGTATTAAAAATGGTATGCTATCCTCTGTTTCACTCCCTGCTTTTAAACGTCTCCAATGTTTCTTCTTGAGACAGGGCCTCACTTCCATCACCCGGGCTTTTCTATGGTATAATTTTCCTTTTTTGATTTTGTCAAAATTAGAACTTTTTATTTCATCTCTATGAAACGTTGATCCATTATCACATGCGTATGGAAATATTATCACACATGCTGCGAGATACGTTCTTTTTATTTTCATCAATTCTTTAATAAACAAAAGGTTATAGCTGGGATACCTTCTGATTTCTCAAGTTTTTTGTTTCATGTTTTCTTAAACTGCCGTGGCACGTCCGAAACCACTCACTATACAATGTCAGGACCGTCTCTCTTTTCTGGCAAACATAAATTTGGGGATTGTCATCAATTAGTCTCTCGGTGATTGCATGATTTCCCCAAAGTCTTTCACAGTCTACTTTGTGCACTGAGTATCTCTTCAAACTTCAGTGCATGTTTCTACCATTTGATGCTTTATTATTTGGCAATCTAGCTTCCACAAGAGCATTTCATGCAAAGACTTGTCTTGTTCTCCACTGGCAGCTAATTTCACTCGGATAGAGAATCGATAGGCTCAACGTGGAAAGGTTATCGCTGGAAGGTCTGTCAGATTCCACGGATCTCTCCTTTCTCATTAGGGAAGAAAATACGCTGTGCTAAATATTATACTTCATTGACTATTCTCAGGTCAGAAAGCGCACTTCCGACTTCTTGTCCTTCCGTCGCTGAGAGGATGATGGCAGCTGCCAAAAGTACACACTTGGAAGTTCATCCCAGCACAAACACACACACACACACACACACACACGCCCCCCCCACACACACACAAACACACTCACACTCACACACTCACACTGTTTCCTAGGTAAAGATTTCTTCCCTGGCATTGCTTTACCTAAAATAAGGCAACTGTGTGGCCACTGTCCCAACCCGGTTACACTCATATTATATGTGCCTATCATCCTGAGGAGTAATTTGATTCAGGAGTTCTGGAAGTCATGATGTGGGCTGTGTCCGTTGAATTCCCAGCGACGCAAAGGGACACACCCTGTGACTCATTCCTGAATTGAGTGCTGATATTTGATTGGTTTATCGCGCACCTGAGGAGAGGGTGGGGTGTTCGCGGTTGGTGGGGGTGAGTTATAGAAGGGCTGATGCGGCCAGAGAGCTCGTCATTTGAAGACTCTCTCGGAAGAGATAGCGTCTTTCTGCAACCTGCGGTCCCAGCAGACAAACCTTGTGATCCTTGTTCCAGTCGACATGGCGGACGACTCACTCTACTTGGGAGGTGAGTGGCAGTTCAACCACTTTTCAAAACTCACATCTTCTCGGCCAGATGCAGCTTTTGCTGAAATCCAGCGGACTTCTCTCCCTGAGAAGTCACCACTCTCATCTGAGACCCGTGTCCACCTCTGTGATGATTTGGCTCCTGTGGCAAGACAGCTTGCTCCCAGGGAGAAGCTTCCTCTGAGTAGCAGGAGACCTGCTGCGGTGGGGGCTGGGCTCCAGAATATGGGAAATACCTGCTACGTGAACGCTTCCCTGCAGTGCCTGACGTACACACCGCCCCTTGCCAACTACATGCTGTCCCGGGAGCACTCTCCAACGTGTCATCGTCACAAGGGCTGCATGCTCTGTACTATGCAAGCTCACATCACACGGGCCCTCCACATTCCTGGCCGTGTCATCCAGCCCTCACAGGCATTGGCTGCTGACTTCCATAGAGGCAAGCAGGAAGATGCCCATGAATTTCTCATGTTCACTGTGGATGCCATGAAAAAGGCATGCCTTCCCGGGCACAAGCAGGTAGATCATCACTCTAAGGACACCACCCTCATCCACCAAATATTTGGAGGCTACTGGAGATCTCAAATCAAGTGTCTCCACTGCCACGGCATTTCAGACACTTTTGACGCTTACCTGGACATCGCCCTGGATATCCAGGCAGCTCAGAGTGTCAAGCAAGCTTTGGAACAGTTGGTGAAGCCCGAAGAACTCAATGGAGAGAATGCCTATCATTGTGGTCTTTGTCTCCAGAGGGCGCCGGCCTCCAAGACGTTAACTTTACACACTTCTGCCAAGGTCCTCATCCTTGTATTGAAGAGATTCTCCGATGTCACAGGCAACAAACTTGCCAAGAATGTGCACTATCCTGAGTGCCTTGACATGCAGCCATACATGTCTCAGCAGAACACAGGACCCCTTGTCTATGTCCTCTATGCTGTGCTGGTCCACGCTGGGTGGAGTTGTCACAAAGGACATTACTTCTCTTATGTCAAAGCTCAAGAAGGCCAGTGGTATAAAATGGATGATGCCGAGGTCACCGCCTCTAGCATCACTTCTGTCCTGAGTCAACAGGCCTATGTCCTCTTTTACATCCAGAAGAGTGAATGGGAAAGACACAGTGAGAGTGTGTCAAGAGGCAGGGAACCAAGAGCCCTTGGCGCTGAAGACACACACAGGCGAGCAACGCAAGGAGAGCTCAAGAGAGACCACCCCTGCCTCCAGGCACCCGAGTTGGACGAGCACTTGGTGGAAAGAGCCACTCAGGAAAGCACCTTAGACCACTGGAAATTCCTTCAAGAGCAAAACAAAACGAAGCCTGAGTTCAACGTCAGAAAAGTCGAAGGTACCCTGCCTCCCAACGTACTTGTGATTCATCAATCCAAATACAAGTGTGGGATGAAGAACCGTCATCCTGAACAGCAAAGCTCCCTGCTAAACCTCTCTTCGACGACCCCGACAGATCAGGAGTCCATGAACACTGGCACACTCGCTTCCCTGCAAGGGAGGACCAGGAGATCCAAAGGGAAGAACAAACACAGCAAGAGGGCTCTGCTTGTGTGCCAGTGATCTCAGTGCAAGTACCGACCCACACGTAGGGGTGCACACACACACACACACACACACACATAACTACACCCAGAAGCGCGCACGCAAACACACACACACACACACACAAACACGAACACCGTCAATCCTACATAAACTAATGAGGAGCCCAAGTTTCTGTCTCTACAACATGGACAATGTATAGTGATGGCTACATCTCAGGATGAGCCCGCATATGGGAAACATCGAGTTTTGGGGTCGTGAGTCTTCCGAACCTCTGGAGGGACTGTCTGAGTGTTTGTGTTCATGATAGATGACATTCAGTGTGTATTTCTGAATATGACCTACCGACGTGTAGGTTTGCGTGTGAGGTTATTGCAGGGGACTCGGTTTCGTATTTTCTCTTGGGGTGTGTTTCATTCGTCAGTTGTTGGTCGGCATGAGAAGGTGAAATTTGGCTCATGTGGGACATCCGTGGATCATTCTCGCCACCTTGAATAGTGGAAACTGGAATGCATTTGGAAGATAAGAACGGTGCTCTTCTTTCTTACCAGGGCTCACCGTTTTTACATTGGTTCCTGAATAGACCTCAGGCGCGCTGGGACTTGTGCTCTTGCTGGAACCCACATAACGCCGGAAACAGACAGACCGACTTGCCTGTTTCACGGTGCCCACTTCCCATGAGTCGAAACGGAAAATTTTCCCACTGGCATGTAAGTCATCTGGAACGAAGCTGTATTGATAATAAAGGAAAGCGAACACAGGAGTGTGTGTATTCAACTGAAATAAATTCAGAAAGCCCTGAACTAAATCTCATTTGGTGTGTTTAAAAATGGCATTTGGGGAATTTCTGGGTCATTCGTCCAGCTGCGAAAGCTGCGTCTCTGAAGCACAGTCCCTGTCCTGCAGTCAGACTTATTTATCCGACGTGGTGTTTCCGTGGAAATGATTGTGGGAAATGGCCCCTTCCTTTTCTCTATTTGCTGATTAGATTTCATGGTCCCTTTCTCGTCAGGTACAGGGATCAAAGTTGACCAACCCCAGAGGAAAGCTGCCCAGGGCACAACTCAGGGCTCCGTAGAACCACAGAATCTTGGGCGCAGCCCTGCTCAAGCACCCAAATGTGCATACGAACAGGGTCTCCGTGTGACGTGTGTGAAAACTACGGTGTGATGAGCATGACTGGCAGACAGCTTATCGATTGGGCTCCCCTCAAAATCGGTTATGAGCGTTAAAGCACACCGATGCCCAGGTCCCGGCTGCAGGAATAAGACCCTCCAGGGTCTTGTGTGAAGCCTCGGCATCTGCATTGCTCATGCTTCTGGGGATCATTCTCCTGAAAATGGTGGCTCCTTTCTCCCTGTGGAGCATCTTTCTAAGCAGTGCTCTTTTCTTCCCCCAGGACACTTTACATCCGGCACAGGAAGCCTTCTGATGGAGCACACCTGGCCCATGAAAAGACAAGGGAAAGAAACGGGGCCAAAGGTCACAGTCCTCTCATTCCATCATCCTCCTTAAAATCATTCTAATTTCATGGGCCCTGAAGCCAGGGCTGTTTCTTTACACCTAGAGGCCTTGGCGCCGGGCCTCAACTCTGCCCTGTTCCTTACTGTCTAAGACATGTTGGGAAAATCCCTAGAGCCAGGATCTTCATTCCTGGTAAGCCAGACAGCCGGAAGACACACCCAAATTCTGTCCCTCTTACTTCAGGGAACATGTCCACTTTCGTCAGCATTACAATTTTGGCACCAAATGTGCGAACTGCAATTCCACCATACAATGCATAACTGGAAATGGAGGCAACATCTCCGATCCTGAACAATCGATGCGAGAATCCAGGATATACACGGCTTATTTTTGCCTTTTCCCACTGAAACAAGGGCCAGTATTAAAAATGGTATGCTATCCTCTGTTTCACTCCCTGCTTTTAAACGTCTCCGATGTTTCTTCTTGAGACAGGGCCTCACTTCCATCACCCGGGCTTTTCTATGGTATAATTTTCCTTTTTTGATTTTGTCAAAATTAGAACTTTTTATTTCATCTCTATGAAACGTTGATCCATTATCACATGCGTATGGAAATATTATCACACATGCTGTGAGATACGTTCTTTTTATTTTCATCAATTCTTTAATAAACAAAAGGTTATAGCTGGGATACCTTCTGATTTCTCAAGTTTTTTGTTTCATGTTTTCTTAAACTGCCGTGGCACGTCCGAAACCACTCACTATACAATGTCAGGACCGTCTCTCTTTTCTGGCAAACATAAATTTGGGGATTGTCATCAATTAGTCTCTCGGTGATTGCATGATTTCCCCAAAGTCTTTCACAGTCTACTTTGTGCACTGAGTATCTCTTCAAACTTCAGTGCATGTTTCTACCATTTGATGCTTTATTATTTGGCAATCTAGCTTCCACAAGAGCATTTCATGCAAAGACTTGTCTTGTTCTCCACTGGCAGCTAATTTCACTCGGATAGAGAATCGATAGGCTCAACGTGGAAAGGTTATCGCTGGAAGGTCTGTCAGATTCCACGGATCTCTCCTTTCTCATTAGGGAAGAAAATACGCTGTGCTAAATATTATACTTCATTGACTATTCTCAGGTCAGAAAGCGCACTTCCGACTTCTTGTCCTTCCGTCGCTGAGAGGATGATGGCAGCTGACAAAAGTACACACTTGGAAGTTCACCACAGCACAAACACACACACACACAAGCCCCCCCCACACACACAAACACACTCACACTCACACACTCACACTGTTTCCTAGGTAAAGATTTCTTCCCTGCCATTGCTTTACCTAAAATAAGGCAACTGTGTGGCCACTGTCCCAACCCGGTTACACTCATATTATATGTGCCTATCATCCTGAGGAGTAATTTGATTCAGGAGTTCTGGAAGTCATGATGTGGGCTGTGTCCATTGAATTTCCAGCGACGCAAAGGGACACACCCTGTGACTCATTCCTGAATTGAGTGCTGATATTTGATTGGTTTATCGCGCACCTGAGGAGAGGGTGGGGTGTTCGCGGTTGGTGGGGGTGAGTTATAGAAGGGCTGATGCGGCCAGAGAGCTCGTCATTTGAAGACTCTCTCGGAAGAGATAGCGTCTTTCTGCAACCTGCGGTCCCAGCAGAAAAACCTTGTGATCCTTGTTCCAGTCGACATGGAGGACGACTCACTCTACTTGGGAGGTGAGTGGCAGTTCAACCACTTTTCAAAACTCACATCTTCTCGGCCAGATGCAGCTTTTGCTGAAATCCAGCGGACTTCTCTCCCTGAGAAGTCACCACTCTCATCTGAGACCCGTGTCGACCTCTGTGATGATTTGGCTCCTGTGGCAAGACAGCTTGCTCCCAGGGAGAAGCTTCCTCTGAGTAGCAGGAGACCTGCTGCGGTGGGGGCTGGGCTCCAGAATATGGGAAATACCTGCTACGTGAACGCTTCCCTGCAGTGCCTGACGTACACACCGCCCCTTGCCAACTACATGCTGTCCCGGGAGCACTCTCCAACGTGTCATCGTCACAAGGGCTGCATGCTCTGTACTATGCAAGCTCACATCACACGGGCCCTCCACATTCCTGGCCGTGTCATCCAGCCCTCACAGGCATTGGCTGCTGACTTCCATAGAGGCAAGCAGGAAGATGTCCATGAATTTCTCATGTTCACTGTGGATGCCATGAAAAAGGCATGCCTTCCCGGGCACAAGCAGGTAGATCATCACTCTAAGGACACCACCCTCATCCACCAAATATTTGGAGGCTACTGGAGATCTCAAATCAAGTGTCTCCACTGCCACGGCATTTCAGACACTTTTGACGCTTACCTGGACATCGCCCTGGATATCCAGGCAGCTCAGAGTGTCAAGCAAGCTTTGGAACAGTTGGTGAAGCCCGAAGAACTCAATGGAGAGAATGCCTATCATTGTGGTCTTTGTCTCCAGAGGGCGCCGGCCTCCAAGACGTTAACTTTACACACTTCTGCCAAGGTCCTCATCCTTGTATTGAAGAGATTCTCCGATGTCACAGGCAACAAACTTGCCAAGAATGTGCACTATCCTGAGTGCCTTGACATGCAGCCATACATGTCTCAGCAGAACACAGGACCCCTTGTCTATGTCCTCTATGCTGTGCTGGTCCACGCTGGGTGGAGTTGTCACAACGGACATTACTTCTCTTATGTCAAAGCTCAAGAAGGCCAGTGGTATAAAATGGATGATGCCGAGGTCACCGCCTCTAGCATCACTTCTGTCCTGAGTCAACAGGCCTATGTCCTCTTTTACAGCCAGAAGAGTGAATGGGAAAGACACAGTGAGAGTGTGTCAAGAGGCAGGGAACCAAGAACCCTTGGCGCTGAAGACACACACAGGCGAGCAACGCAAGGAGAGCTCAAGAGAGACCACCCCTGCCTCCAGGCACCCGAGTTGGACGAGCACTTGGTGGAAAGAGCCACTCAGGAAAGCACCTTAGACCACTGGAAATTCCTTCAAGAGCAAAACAAAACGAAGCCTGAGTTCAACGTCAGAAAAGTCGAAGCTACCCTGCCTCCCAAAGTACTTGTGATTCATCAATCCAAATACAAGTGTGGGATGAAGAACCGTCATCCTGAACAGCAAAGCTCCCTGCTAAACCTCTCTTCGACGACCCCGACAGATCAGGAGTCCATGAACACTGGCACACTCGCTTCCCTGCAAGGGAGGACCAGGAGATCCAAAGGGAAGAACAAACACAGCAAGAAGGCTCTGCTTGTGTGCCAGTGATCTCAGTGCAAGTACCGACCCACACGTAGGGGTGCACACACACACACACACACACACACACATAACTACACCCAGAAGCGCGCACGCAAACACACACACACACACACACACACGAACACCGTCAATCCTACATAAACTAATGAGGAGCCCAAGTTTCTGTCTCTACAACAGGGACAACTGGATAGTGATGGCTACATCTCAGGATGAGCCCGCATATGGGAAACATCGAGTTTTGGGGTCGTGAGTCTTCCGAAGCTCTGGAGGGACTGTCTGAGTGTTTGTGTTCATGATAGATGACATTCAGTGTGTATTTCTGAATATGACCTACCGACGTGTAGGTTTGCGTGTGAGGTTATTGCAGGGGACTCGGTTTCGTATTTTCTCTTGGGGTGTGTTTCATTCGTCAGTTGTTGGTCGGCATGAGAAGGTGAAATTTGGCTCATGTGGGACATCCGTGGATCATTCTCGCCAACTTGAATAGTGGAAACTGGAATGCATTTGGAAGATAAGAACGGTGCTCTTCTTTCTTACCCGGGCTCACCGTTTTTACATTGGTTCCTGAATAGACCTCAGGCGCGCTGGGACTTGTGCTCTTGCTGGAACCCACATAACGCCGGAAACAGACAGACCGACTTGCCTGTTTCACGGTGCCCACTTCCCATGAGTCGAAACGGAAAATTTTCCCACTGGCATGTAAGTCATCTGGAACTAAGCTGTATTGACAATAAAGGAAAGCAAACACAGGAGTGTGTGTATTCAACTGAAATAAATTCAGAAAGCCCTGAACTAAATCTCATTTGGTGTGTTTAAAAATGGCATTTGGGGAATTTCTGGGTCATTCGTCCAGCTGCGAAAGCTGCGTCTCTGAAGCACAGTCCCTGTCCTGCAGTCAGACTTATTTATCCGACGTGGTGTTTCCGTGGAAATGATTGTGGGAAATGGCCCCTTCCTTTTCTCTATTTGCTGATTAGATTTCATGGTCCCTTTCTCGTCAGGTACAGGGATCAAAGTTGACCAACCCCAGAGGAAAGCTGCCCAGGGCACAACTCAGGGCTCCGTAGAACCACAGAATCTTGGGCGCAGCCCTGCTCAAGCACCCAAATGTGCATACGAACAGGGTCTCCGTGTGACGTGTGTGAAAACTACGGTGTGATGAGCATGACTGGCAGACAGCTTATCGATTGGGCTCCCCTCAAAATCGGTTATGAGCGTTAAAGCACACCGATGCCCAGGTCCCGGCTGCAGGAATAAGACCCTCCAGGGTCTTGTGTGAAGCCTCGGCATCTGCATTGCTCATGCTTCTGGGGATCATTCTCCTGAAAATGGTGGCTCCTTTCTCCCTGTGGAGCATCTTTCTAAGCAGTGCTCTTTTCTTCCCCCAGGACACTTTACATCCGGCACAGGAAGCCTTCTGATGGAGCACACCTGGCCCATGAAAAGACAAGGGAAAGAAACGGGGCCAAAGGTCACAGTCCTCTCATTCCATCATCCTCCTTAAAATCATTCTAATTTCATGGGCCCTGAAGCCAGGGCTGTTTCTTTACACCTAGAGGCCTTGGCGCCGGGCCTCAACTCTGCCCTGTTCCTTACTGTCTAAGACATGTTGGGAAAATCCCTAGAGCCAGGATCTTCATTCCTGGTAAGCCAGACAGCCGGAAGACACACCCAAATTCTGTCCCTCTTACTTCAGGGAACATGTCCACTTTCGTCAGCATTACAATTTTGGCACCAAATGTGCGAACTGCAATTCCACCATACAATGCATAACTGGAAATGGAGGCAACATCTCCGATGCTGAACAATCGATGCGAGAATCCAGGATATACACGGCTTATTTTTGCCTTTTCCCACTGAAACAAGGGCCAGTATTAAAAATGGTATGCTATCCTCTGTTTCACTCCCTGCTTTTAAACGTCTCCGATGTTTCTTCTTGAGACAGGGCCTCACTTCCATCACCCGGGCTTTTCTATGGTATAATTTTCCTTTTTTGATTTTGTCAAAATTAGAACTTTTTATTTCATCTCTATGAAACGTTGATCCATTATCACATGCGTATGGAAATATTATCACACATGCTGTGAGATACGTTCTTTTTATTTTCATCAATTCTTTAATAAACAAAAGGTTATAGCTGGGATACCTTCTGATTTCTCAAGTTTTTTGTTTCATGTTTTCTTAAACTGCCGTGGCACGTCCGAAACCACTCACTATACAATGTCAGGACCGTCTCTCTTTTCTGGCAAACATAAATTTGGGGATTGTCATCAATTAGTCTCTCGGTGATTGCATGATTTCCCCAAAGTCTTTCACAGTCTACTTTGTGCACTGAGTATCTCTTCAAACTTCAGTGCATGTTTCTACCATTTGATGCTTTATTATTTGGCAATCTAGCTTCCACAAGAGCATTTCATGCAAAGACTTGTCTTGTTCTCCACTGGCAGCTAATTTCACTCGGATAGAGAATCGATAGGCTCAACGTGGAAAGGTTATCGCTGGAAGGTCTGTCAGATTCCACGGATCTCTCCTTTCTCATTAGGGAAGAAAATACGCTGTGCTAAATATTATACTTCATTGACTATTCTCAGGTCAGAAAGCGCACTTCCGACTTCTTGTCCTTCCGTCACTGAGAGGATGATGGCAGCTGCCAAAAGTACACACTTGGAAGTTCACCCCAGCACAAACACACACACACACACGCCCCCCCCCACACACAAACACACTCACACTCACACACTCACACTGTTTCCTAGGTAAAGATTTCTTCCCTGCCATTGCTTTACCTAAAATAAGGCAACTGTGTGGCCACTGTCCCAACCCGGTTACACTCATATTATATGTGCCTATCATCCTGAGGAGTAATTTGATTCAGGAGTTCTGGAAGTCATGATGTGGGCTGTGTCCGTTGAATTCCCAGCGACGCAAAGGGACACACCCTGTGACTCATTCCTGAATTGAGTGCTGATATTTGATTGGTTTATCGCGCACCTGAGGAGAGGGTGGGGTGTTCGCGGTTGGTGGGGGTGAGTTATAGAAGGGCTGATGCGGCCAGAGAGCTCGTCATTTGAAGACTCTCTCAGAAGAGATAGCGTCTTTCTGCAACCTGCGGTCCCAGCAGAAAAACCTTGTGATCCTTGTTCCAGTCGACATGGAGGACGACTCACTCTACTTGGGAGGTGAGTGGCAGTTCAATCACTTTTCAAAACTCACATCTTCTCGGCCAGATGCAGCTTTTGCTGAAATCCAGCGGACTTCTCTCCCTGAGAAGTCACCACTCTCATCTGAGACCCGTGTCGACCTCTGTGATGATTTGGCTCCTGTGGCAAGACAGCTTGCTCCCAGGGAGAAGCTTCCTCTGAGTAGCAGGAGACCTGCTGCGGTGGGGGCTGGGCTCCAGAATATGGGAAATACCTGCTACGTGAACGCTTCCCTGCAGTGCCTGACGTACACACCGCCCCTTGCCAACTACATGCTGTCCCGGGAGCACTCTCCAACGTGTCATCGTCACAAGGGCTGCATGCTCTGTACTATGCAAGCTCACATCACACGGGCCCTCCACATTCCTGGCCGTGTCATCCAGCCCTCACAGGCATTGGCTGCTGACTTCCATAGAGGCAAGCAGCAAGATGTCCATGAATTTCTCATGTTCACTGTGGATGCCATGAAAAAGGCATGCCTTCCCGGGCACAAGCAGGTAGATCATCACTCTAAGGACACCACCCTCATCCACCAAATATTTGGAGGCTACTGGAGATCTCAAATCAAGTGTCTCCACTGCCACGGCATTTCAGACACTTTTGACCCTTACCTGGACATCGCCCTGGATATCCAGGCAGCTCAGAGTGTCAAGCAAGCTTTGGAACAGTTGGTGAAGCCCGAAGAACTCAATGGAGAGAATGCCTATCATTGTGGTCTTTGTCTCCAGAGGGCGCCGGCCTCCAAGACGTTAACTTTACACACTTCTGCCAAGGTCCTCATCCTTGTATTGAAGAGATTCTCCGATGTCACAGGCAACAAACTTGCCAAGAATGTGCACTATCCTGAGTGCCTTGACATGCAGCCATACATGTCTCAGCAGAACACAGGACCCCTTGTCTATGTCCTCTATGCTGTGCTGGTCCACGCTGGGTGGAGTTGTCACAAAGGACATTACTTCTCTTATGTCAAAGCTCAAGAAGGCCAGTGGTATAAAATTGATGATGCCGAGGTCACCGCCTCTAGCATCACTTCTGTCCTGAGTCAACAGGCCTATGTTCTCTTTTACATCCAGAAGAGTGAATGGGAAAGACACAGTGAGAGTGTGTCAAGAGGCAGGGAACCAAGAACCCTTGGCGCTGAAGACACACACAGGCGAGCAACGCAAGGAGAGCTCAAGAGAGACCACCCCTGCCTCCAGGCACCCGAGTTGGACGAGCACTTGGTGGAAAGAGCCACTCAGGAAAGCACCTTAGACCACTGGAAATTCCTTCAAGAGCAAAACAAAACGAAGCCTGAGTTCAACGTCAGAAAAGTCGAAGGTACCCTGCCTCCCAACGTACTTGTGATTCATCAATCCAAATACAAGTGTGGGATGAAGAACCGTCATCCTGAACAGCAAAGCTCCCTGCTAAACCTCTCTTCGACGACCCCGACAGATCAGGAGTCCATGAACACTGGCACACTCGCTTCCCTGCAAGGGAGGACCAGGAGATCCAAAGGGAAGAACAAACACAGCAAGAGGGCTCTGCTTGTGTGCCAGTGATCTCAGTGCAACTACCGACCCACACGTAGGGGTGCACACACACACACACACACACACACACATAACTACACCCAGAAGCGCGGACGCAAACACACACACACACACACACACAAACACGAACACCGTCAATCCTACATAAACTAATGAGGAGCCCAAGTTTCTGTCTCTACAACAGGGACAACTGGATAGTGATGGCTACATCTCAGGATGAGCCCGCATATGGGAAACATCGAGTTTTGGGGTCGTGAGTCTTCCGAACCTCTGGAGGGACTGTCTGAGTGTTTGTGTTCATGATAGATGACATTCAGTGTGTATTTCTGAATATGACCTACCGACGTGTAGGTTTGCGTGTGAGGTTATTGCAGGGGACTCGGTTTCGTATTTTCTCTTGGGGTGTGTTTCATTCGTCAGTTGTTGGTCGGCATGAGAAGGTGAAATTTGGCTCATGCGGGACATCCGTGGATCATTCTCGCCACCTTGAATAGTGGAAACTGGAATGCATTTGGAAGATAAGAACGGTGCTCTTCTTTCTTACCCGGGCTCGCCGTTTTTACATTGGTTCCTGAATGGACCTCAGGCGCCCTGGGACTTGTGCTCTTGCTGGAACCCACATAACGCCGGAAACAGACAGACCGACTTGCCTGTTTCACGGTGCCCACTTCCCATGAGTCGAAACGGAAAATTTTCCCACTGGCATGTAAGTCATCTGGAACTAAGCTGTATTGACAATAAAGGAAAGCAAACACAGGAGTGTGTGTATTCAACTGAAATAAATTCAGAAAGCCCTGAACTAAATCTCATTTGGTGTGTTTAAAAATGGCATTTGGGGAATTTCTGGGTCATTCGTCCAGCTGCGAAAGCTGCGTCTCTGAAGCACAGTCCCTGTCCTGCAGTCAGACTTATTTATCCGACGTGGTGTTTCCGTGGAAATGATTGTGGGAAATGGCCCCTTTCTTTTCTCTATTTGCTGATTAGATTTCATGGTCCCTTTCTCGTCAGGTACAGGGATCAAAGTTGACCAACCCCAGAGGAAAGCTGCCCAGGGCACAACTCAGGGCTCCGTAGAACCACAGAATCTTGGGCGCAGCCCTGCTCAAGCACCCAAATGTGCATACGAACAGGGTCTCTGTGTGACGTGTGTGAAAACTACAGTGTGATGAGCATGACTGGCAGACAGCTTATCGATTGGGCTCCCCTCAAAATCGGTTATGAGCGTTAAAGCACACCGATGCCCAGGTCCCCGCTGCAGGAATAAGACCCTCCAGGGTCTTGTGTGAAGCCTCGGCATCTGCATTGCTCATGCTTCTGGGGATCATTCTCCTGAAAATGGTGGCTCCTTTCTCCCTGTGGAGCATCTTTCTAAGCAGTGCTCTTTTCTTCCCCCAGGACACTTTACATCCGGCACAGGAAGCCTTCTGATGGAGCACACCTGGCCCATGAAAAGACAAGGGAAAGAAACGCGGCCAAAGGTCACAGTCCACTCATTCCATCATCCTCCTTAAAATCATCCTAATTTCATGGGCCCTGAAGCCAGGGCTGTTTCTTTACACCTAGAGGCCTTGGCGCCGGGCCTCAATTCTGCCCTGTTCCTTACTGTCTAAGACATGTTGGGAAAATCCCTAGAGCCAGGATCTTCATTCCTGGTAAGCCAGACAGCCGGAAGACACACCCAATTTCTGTCCCTCTTACTTCAGGGAACATGTCCACTTTCGTCAGCATTACAATTTTGGCACCAAATGTGCGAACTGCAATTCCACCATACAATGCATAACTGGAAATGGAGGCAACATCTCCGATCCTGAACAATCGATGCGAGAATCCAGGATATACACGGCTTATTTTTGCCTTTTCCCACTGAAACAAGGGCCAGTATTAAAAATGGTATGCTATCCTCTGTTTCACTCCCTGCTTTTAAACGTCTCCGATGTTTCTTCTTGAGACAGGGCCTCACTTCCGTCACCCGGGCTTTTCTACGGTATAATTTTCCTTGTTTGCTTTTGTCAAAATTAGAACTTTTTATTTCATCTCTATGAAACGTTGATCCATTATCACATGCGTATGGAAATATTATCACACATGCTGTGAGATACGTTCTTTTTATTTTCATCAATTCTTTAATAAACAAAAGGTTATAGCTGCGATACCTTCTGATTTCTCAATTTTTTTGTTTCATGTTTTCTTAAACTGCCGTCGCACGTCCGAAACCACTCACTATACAATGTCAGGACCGTCTCTCTTTTCTGGCAAACATAAATTTGCGGATTGTCAACAATTAGTCTCTCGGTGATTGCATGATTTCCCCAAAGTCTTTCACAGTCTACTTTGTGCACTGAGTATCTCTTCAAACTTCAGTGCATGTTTCTACCATTTGATGCTTTATTATTTGGCAATCTAGCTTCCACAAGAGCATTTCATGCAAAGACTTGTCTTGTTCTCCACTGGCAGCTAATTTCACTCGGATAGAGAATCGATAGGCTCAACGTGGAAAGGTTATCGCTGGAAGGTCTGTTAGATTCCACGGATCTCTCCTTTCTCATTAGGGAAGAAAATACGCTGTGCTAAATATTATACTTCATTGACTATTCTCAGGTCAGAAAGCGCACTTCCGACTTCTTGTCCTTCCGTCGCTGAGAGGATGATGGCAGCTGCCAAAAGTACACACTTGGAAGTTCACCCCAGCACAAACACACACACACACACGCCCCCCCACACACACACAAACACACTCACACTCACACACTCACACTGTTTCCTAGGTAAAGATTTCTTCCCTGCCATTGCTTTACCTAAAATAAGGCAACTGTGTGGCCACTGTCCCAACCCGGTTACACTCATATTATATGTGCCTATCATCCTGAGGAGTAATTTGATTCAGGAGTTCTGGAAGTCATGATGTGGGCTGTGTCCGTTGAATTCCCAGCGACGCAAAGGGACACACCCTGTGACTCATTCCTGAATTGAGTGCTGATATTTGATTGGTTTATCGCGCACCTGAGGAGAGGGTGGGGTGTTCGCGGTTGGTGGGGGTGAGTTATAGAAGGGCTGATGCGGCCAGAGAGCTCGTCATTTGAAGACTCTCTCGGAAGAGATAGCGACTTTCTGCAACCTGCGGTCCCAGCAGAAAAACCTTGTGATCCTTGTTCCAGTCGACATGGCGGACGACTCACTCTACTTGGGAGGTGAGTGGCAGTTCAACCACTTTTCAAAACTCACATCTTCTCGGCCAGATGCAGCTTTTGCTGAAATCCAGCGGACTTCTCTCCCTGAGAAGTCACCACTCTCATCTGAGACCCGTGTCGACCTCTGTGATGATTTGGCTCCTGTGGCAAGACAGCTTGCTCCCAGGGAGAAGCTTCCTCTGAGTAGCAGGAGACCTGCTGCGGTGGGGGCTGGGCTCCAGAATATGGGAAATACCTGCTACGTGAACGCTTCCCTGCAGTGCCTGACGTACACACCGCCCCTTGCCAAGTACATGCTGTCCCGGGAGCACTCTCCAACGTGTCATCGTCACAAGGGCTGCATGCTCTGTACTATGCAAGCTCACATCACACGGGCCCTCCACATTCCTGGCCGTGTCATCCAGCCCTCACAGGCATTGGCTGATGACTTCCATAGAGGCAAGCAGGAAGATGTCCATGAATTTCTCATGTTCACTGTGGATGCCATGAAAAAGGCATGCCTTCCCGGGCACAAGCAGGTAGATCATCACTCTAAGGACACCACCCTCATCCACCAAATATTTGGAGGCTACTGGAGATCTCAAATCAAGTGTCTCCACTGCCACGGCATTTCAGACACTTTTGACCCTTACCTGGACATCGCCCTGGATATCCAGGCAGCTCAGAGTGTCAAGCAAGCTTTGGAACAGTTGGTGAAGCCCGAAGAACTCAATGGAGAGAATGCCTATCATTGTGGTCTTTGTCTCCAGAGGGCGCCGGCCTCCAAGACGTTAACTTTACACACTTCTGCCAAGGTCCTCATCCTTGTATTGAGGAGATTCTCCGATGTCACAGGCAACAAAATTGCCAAGAATGTGCACTATCCTGAGTGCCTTGACATGCAGCCATACATGTCTCAGCAGAACACAGGACCTCTTGTCTATGTCCTCTATGCGGTGCTGGTCCACGCTGGGTGGAGTTGACACAACGGACATTACTTCTCTTATGTCAAAGCTCAAGAAGGCCAGTGGTATAAAATGGATGATGCCGAGGTCACCGCCTCTAGCATCACTTCTGTCCTGAGTCAACAGGCCTATGTCCTCTTTTACATCCAGAAGAGTGAATGGGAAAGACACAGTGAGAGTGTGTCAAGAGGCAGGGAACCAAGAACCCTTGGCGCTGAAGACACACACAGGCGAGCAACGCAAGGAAAGCTCAAGAGAGAACACCCCTGCCTCCAGGCACCCGAGTTGGACGAGCACTTGGTGGAAAGAGCCACTCAGGAAAGCACCTTAGACCACTGGAAATTCCTTCAAGAGCAAAACAAAACGAAGCCTGAGTTCAACGTCAGAAAAGTCGAAGGTACCCTGCCTCCCAACGTACTTGTGATTCATCAATCCAAATACAAGTGTGGGATGAAGAACCGTCATCCTGAACAGCAAAGCTCCCTGCTAAACCTCTCTTCGACGACCCCGACAGATCAGGAGTCCATGAACACTGGCACACTCGCTTCCCTGCAAGGGAGGACCAGGAGATCCAAAGGGAAGAACAAACACAGCAAGAGGGCTCTGCTTGTGTGCCAGTGATCTCAGTGCAAGTACCGACCCACACGTAGGGGTGCACACACACACACACACACATACACACATAACTACACCCAGAAGCGCGCACGCAAACACACACACACACACACACACAAACACGAACACCGTCAATCCTACATAAACTAATGAGGAGCCCAAGTTTCTGTCTCTACAACATGGACAATGGATAGTGATGGCTACATCTCAGGATGAGCCCGCATATGGGAAACATCGAGTTTTGGGGTCGTGAGTCTTCCGAACCTCTGGAGGGACTGTCTGAGTGTTTGTGTTCATGATAGATGACATTCAGTGTGTATTTCTGAATATGACCTACCGACGTGTAGGTTTGCGTGTGAGGTTATTGCAGGGGACTCGGTTTCGTATTTTCTCTTGGGGTGTGTTTCATTCGTCAGTTGTTGGTCGGCATGAGAAGGTGAAATTTGGCTCATGCGGGACATCCGTGGATCATTCTCGCCACCTTGAATAGTGGAAACTGGAATGCATTTGGAAGATAAGAACGGTGCTCTTCTTTCTTACCCGGGCTCGCCGTTTTTACATTGGTTCCTGAATGGACCTCAGGCGCCCTGGGACTTGTGCTCTTGCTGGAACCCACATAACGCCGGAAACAGACAGACCGACTTGCCTGTTTCACGGTGCCCACTTCCCATGAGTCGAAACGGAAAATTTTCCCACTGGCATGTAAGTCATCTGGAACTAAGCTGTATTGACAATAAAGGAAAGCAAACACAGGAGTGTGTGTATTCAACTGAAATAAATTCAGAAAGCCCTGAACTAAATCTCATTTGGTGTGTTTAAAAATGGCATTTGGGGAATTTCTGGGTCATTCGTCCAGCTGCGAAAGCTGCGTCTCTGAAGCACAGTCCCTGTCCTGCAGTCAGACTTATTTATCCGACGTGGTGTATCCGTGGAAATGATTGTGGGAAATGGCCCCTTCCTTTTCTCTATTTGCTGATTAGATTTCATGGTCCGTTTCTCGTCAGGTACAGGGATCAAAGTTGACCAACCCCAGAGGAAAGCTGCCCAGGGCACAACTCAGGGCTCCGTAGAACCACAGAATCTTGGGCGCAGCCCTGCTCAAGCACCCAAATGTGCATACGAACAGGGTCTCTGTGTGACGTGTGTGAAAACTACAGTGTGATGAGCATGACTGGCAGACAGCTTATCGATTGGGCTCCCCTCAAAATCGGTTATGAGCGTTAAAGCACACCGATGCCCAGGTCCCCGCTGCAGGAATAAGACCCTCCAAGGTCTTGTGTGAAGCCTCGGCATCTGCATTGCTCATGCTTCTGGGGATCATTCTCCTGAAAATGGTGGCTCCTTTCTCCCTGTGGAGCATCTTTCTAAGCAGTGCTCTTTTCTTCCCCCAGGACACTTTACATCCGGCACAGGAAGCCTTCTGATGGAGCACACCTGGCCCATGAAAAGACAAGGGAAAGAAATGCGGCCAAAGGCCACAGTCCACTCATTCCATCATCCTCCTTAAAATCATCCTAATTTCATGGGCCCTGAAGCCAGGGCTGTTTCTTTACACCTAGAGGCCTTGGCGCCGGGCCTCAATTCTGCCCTGTTCCTTACTGTCTAAGACATGTTGGGAAAATCCCTAGAGCCAGGATCTTCATTCCTGGTAAGCCAGACAGCCGGAAGACACACCCAATTTCTGTCCCTCTTACTTCAGGGAACATGTCCACTTTCGTCAGCATTACAATTTTGGCACCAAATGTGCGAACTGCAATTCCACCATACAATGCATAACTGGAAATGGAGGCAACATCTCCGATCCTGAACAATCGATGCGAGAATCCAGGATATACACGGCTTATTTTTGCCTTTTCCCACTGAAACAAGGGCCAGTATTAAAAATGGTATGCTATCCTCTGTTTCACTCCCTGCTTTTAAACGTCTCCGATGTTTCTTCTTGAGACAGGGCCTCACTTCCGTCACCCGGGCTTTTCTACGGTATAATTTTCCTTGTTTGCTTTTGTCAAAATTAGAACTTTTTATTTCATCTCTGTGAAACGTTGATCCATTATCACATGCGTATGGAAATATTATCACACATGCTGTGAGATACGTTCTTTTTATTTTCATCAATTCTTTAATAAACAAAAGGTTATAGCTGCGATACCTTCTGATTTCTCAAGTTTTTTGTTTCATGTTTTCTTAAACTGCCGTCGCACGTCCGAAACCACTCACTATACAATGTCAGGACCGTCTCTCTTTTCTGGCAAACATAAATTTGCGGATTGTCAACAATTAGTCTCTCGGTGATTGCATGATTTCCCCAAAGTATTTCACAGTCTACTTTGTGCACTGAGTATCTCTTCAAACTTCAGTGCATGTTTCTACCATTTGATGCTTTATTATTTGGCAATCTAGCTTCCACAAGAGCATTTCATGCAAAGACTTGTCTTGTTCTCCACTGGCAGCTAATTTCACTCGGATAGAGAATCGATAGGCTCAACGTGGAAAGGTTATCGCTGGAAGGTCTGTTAGATTCCACGGATCTCTCCTTTCTCATTAGGGAAGAAAATACGCTGTGCTAAATATTATACTTCATTGACTATTCTCAGGTCAGAAAGCGCACTTCCGACTTCTTGTCCTTCCGTCGCTGAGAGGATGATGGCAGCTGCCAAAAGTACATACTTGGAAGTTCATCCCAGCACAAACACACACACACACACACGCCCCCCCCCCACACACACACAAACACACTCACACACACACTCACACTGTTTCCCAGGTAAAGATTTCTTCCCTGCCATTGCTTTACCTAAAATAAGGCAACTGTGTGGCCACTGTCCCAACCCGGTTACACTCATATT
Organism: Pan paniscus; assembly: GCF_029289425.2. NCBI lineage: Eukaryota > Metazoa > Chordata > Mammalia > Primates > Hominidae > Pan > Pan paniscus. Next base: position 23,691,464 of record NC_073256.2, read on the forward strand.
ATATGTGCCTATCATCCTGAGGAGTAATTTGATTCAGTTGTTCTGGAAGTCATGATGTGGGCTGTGTCTGTTGAATTCCCAGCGATGCAAGGGGACACACCCTGTGACTCATTCCTGAACTGAGTGCTGATATTTGGTTGGTTTATCGCGCACCTGAGGAGTGGGTGGGGTGTTCGCGGTTGGTGGGGGTGAGTTATAGAAGGGCTGATGCGGCCAGAGAGCTCGTCATTTGAAGACTCTCTCGGAAGAGATAGCGTCTTTCTGCAACCTGCGGTCCCAGTAGAAAAACCTTGTGATCCTTGTTCCAGTCGACATGGAGGACGACTCACTCTACTTGGGAGGTGAGTGGCAGTTCAACCACTTTTCAAAACTCACATCTTCTCGGCCAGATGCAGCTTTTGCTGAAATCCAGCAGACTTCTCTCCCTGAGAAGTCACCACTCTCATCTGAGACCCGTGTCGACCTCTGTGATGATTTGGCTCCTGTGGCAAGACAGCTTGCTCCCAGGGAGAAGCTTCCTCTGAGTAGCAGGAGACCTGCTGCGGTGGGGGCTGGGCTCCAGAATATGGGAAATACCTGCTACGTGAACGCTTCCCTGCAGTGCCTGACGTACACACCGCCCCTTGCCAACTACATGCTGTCCCGGGAGCACTCTCCAACGTGTCATCGTCACAAGGGCTGCATGCTCTGTACTATGCAAGCTCACATCACACGGGCCCTCCACATTCCTGGCCGTGTCATCCAGCCCTCACAGGCATTGGCTGCTGACTTCCATAGAGGCAAGCAGGAAGATGCCCATGAATTTCTCATGTTCACTGTGGATGCCATGAAAAAGGCACGCCTTCCCGGGCACAAGCAGGTAGATCATCACTCTAAGGACAGCACCCTCATCCACCAAATATTTGGAGGCTACTGGAGATCTCAAATCAAGTGTCTCCACTGCCACGGCATTTCAGACACTTTTGACCCTTACCTGGACATCGCCCTGGATATCCAGGCAGCTCAGAGTGTCAAGCAAGCTTTGGAACAGTTGGTGAAGCCCGAAGAACTCAATGGAGAGAATGCCTATCATTGTGGTCTTTGTCTCCAGAGGGCGCCGGCCTCCAAGACGTTAACTTTACACACTTCTGCCAAGGTCCTCATCCTTGTATTGAAGAGATTCTCCGATGTCACAGGCAACAAACTTGCCAAGAATGTGCACTATCCTGAGTGCCTTGACATGCAGCCATACATGTCTCAGCAGAACACAGGACCCCTTGTCTATGTCCTCTATGCTGTGCTGGTCCACGCTGGGTGGAGTTGTCACAACGGACATTACTTCTCTTATGTCAAAGCTCAAGAAGGCCAGTGGTATAAAATGGATGATGCCGAGGTCACCGCCTCTAGCCTCACTTCTGTCCTGAGTCAACAGGCCTATGTCCTCTTTTACAGCCAGAAGAGTGAATGGGAAAGACACAGTGAGAGTGTGTCAAGAGGCAGGGAACCAAGAGCCCTTGGCGCTGAAGACACACACAGGCGAGCAACGCAAGGAGAGCTCAAGAGAGACCACCCCTGCCTCCAGGCACCCGAGTTGGACGAGCACTTGGTGGAAAGAGCCACTCAGGAAAGCACCTTAGACCACTGGAAATTCCTTCAAGAGCAAAACAAAACGAAGCCTGAGTTCAACGTCAGAAAAGTCGAAGGTACCCTGCCTCCCAACGTACTTGTGATTCATCAATCCAAATACAAGTGTGGGATGAAGAACCGTCATCCTGAACAGCAAAGCTCCCTGCTAAACCTCTCTTCGACGACCCCGACAGATCAGGAGTCCATGAACACTGGCACACTCGCTTCCCTGCAAGGGAGGACCAGGAGATCCAAAGGGAAGAACAAACACAGCAAGAGGGCTCTGCTTGTGTGCCAGTGATCTCAGTGCAAGTACCGACCCACACGTAGGGGTGCACACACACACACACACACACACATAACTACACCCAGAAGCGCGCACACAAACACACACACACACACACAAACACGAACACCGTCAAACCTACATAAACTAATGAGGAGCCCAAGTTTCTGTCTCTACAACAGGGACAACTGGATAGTGATGGCTACATCTCAGGATGAGCCCGCATATGGGAAACATCGAGTTTTGGGGTCGTGAGTCTTCCGAACCTCTGGAGGGACTGTCTGAGTGTTTGTGTTCATGACAGATGACATTCAGTGTGTATTTCTGAATATGACCTACCGACGTGTAGGTTTGCGTGTGAGGTTATTGCAGGGGACTCGGTTTCGTATTTTCTCTTGGGGTGTGTTTCATTCGTCAGTTGTTGGTCGGCATGAGAAGGTGAAATTTGGCTCATGTGGGACATCCGTGGATCATTCTCGCCACCTTGAATAGTGGAAACTGGAATGCATTTGGAAGATAAGAACGGTGCTCTTCTTTCTTACCGGGGCTCGCCGTTTTTACATTGGTTCCTGAATGGACCTCAGGCGCCCTGGGACTTGTGCTCTTGCTGGAACCCACATAACGCCGGAAACAGACAGACCGACTTGCCTGTTTCACGGTGCCCACTTCCCATGAGTCGAAACGGAAAATTTTCCCACTGGCATGTAAGTCATCTGGAACGAAGCTGTATTGATAATAAAGGAAAGCAAACACAGGAGTGTGTGTATTCAACTGAAATAAATTCAGAAAGCCCTGAACTAAATCTCATTTGGTGTGTTTAAAAATGGCATTTGGGGAATTTCTGGTTCATTCGTCCAGCTGCGAAAGCTGCGTCTCTGAAGCACAGTCCCTGTCCTGCAGTCAGACTTATTTATCCGACGTGGTGTTTCCGTGGAAATGATTGTGGGAAATGGCCCCTTCCTTTTCTCTATTTGCTGATTAGATTTCATGGTCCCTTTCTCGTCAGGTACAGGGATCAAAGTTGACCAACCCCAGAGGAAAGCTGCCCAGGGCACAACTCAGGGCTCCGTAGAACCACAGAATCTTGGGCGCAGCCCTGCTCAAGCACCCAAATGTGCATACGAACAGGGTCTCCGTGTGACGTGTGTGAAAACTACGGTGTGATGAGCATGACTGGCAGACAGCTTATCGATTGGGCTCCCCTCAAAATCGGTTATGAGCGTTAAAGCACACCGATGCCCAGGTCCCGGCTGCAGGAATAAGACCCTCCAGGGTCTTGTGTGAAGCCTCGGCATCTGCATTGCTCATGCTTCTGGGGATCATTCTCCTGAAAATGGTGGCTCCTTTCTCCCTGTGGAGCATCTTTCTAAGCAGTGCTCTTTTCTTCCCCCAGGACACTTTACATCCGGCACAGGAAGCCTTCTGATGGAGCACACCTGGCCCATGAAAAGACAAGGGAAAGAAACGGGGCCAAAGGTCACAGTCCTCTCATTCCATCATCCTCCTTAAAATCATCCTAATTTCATGGGCCCTGAAGCCAGGGCTGTTTCTTTACACCTAGAGGCCTTGGCGCCGGGCCTCAATTCTGCCCTGTTCCTTACTGTCTAAGACATGTTGGGAAAATCCCTAGAGCCAGGATCTTCATTCCTGGTAAGCCAGACAGCCGGAAGACACACCCAAATTCTGTCCCTCTTACTTCAGGGAACATGTCCACTTTCGTCAGCATTACAATTTTGGCACCAAATGTGCGAACTGCAATTCCACCATACAATGCATAACTGGAAATGGAGGCAACATCTCCGATCCTGAACAATCGATGCGAGAATCCAGGATATACACGGCTTATTTTTGCCTTTTCCCACTGAAACAAGGGCCAGTATTAAAAATGGTATGCTATCCTCTGTTTCACTCCCTGCTTTTAAACGTCTCCAATGTTTCTTCTTGAGACAGGGCCTCACTTCCGTCACCCGGGCTTTTCTACGGTATAATTTTCCTTGTTTGCTTTTGTCAAAATTAGAACTTTTTATTTCATCTCTATGAAACGTTGATCCATTATCACATACGTATGGAAATATTATCACACATGCTGTGAGATACGTTCTTTTTATTTTCATCAATTCTTTAATAAACAAAAGGTTATAGCTGGGATACCTTCTGATTTCTCAAGTTTTTTGTTTCATGTTTTCTTAAACTGCCGTGGCACGTCCGGAACCACTCACTATACAATGTCAGGACCGTCTCTCTTTTCTGGCAAACATAAATTTGGGGATTGTCATCAATTAGTCTCTCGGTGATTGCATGATTTCCCCAAAGTCTTTCACAGTCTACTTTGTGCACTGAGTATCTCTTCAAACTTCAGTGCATGTTTCTACCATTTGATGCTTTATTATTTGGCAATCTAGCTTCCACAAGAGCATTTCATGCAAAGACTTGTCTTGTTCTCCACTGGCAGCTAATTTCACTCGGATAGAGAATCGATAGGCTCAACGTGGAAAGGTTATCGCTGGAAGGTCTGTTAGATTCCACGGATCTCTCCTTTCTCATTAGGGAAGAAAATACGCTGTGCTAAATATTATACTTCATTGACTATTCTCAGGTCAGAAAGCGCACTTCCGACTTCTTGTCCTTCCGTCGCTGAGAGGATGATGGCAGCTGCCAAAAGTACATACTTGGAAGTTCATCCCAGCACAAACACACACACACACACACGCCCCCCCCCCACACACACACAAACACACTCACACACACACTCACACTGTTTCCCAGGTAAAGATTTCTTCCCTGCCATTGCTTTACCTAAAATAAGGCAACTGTGTGGCCACTGTCCCAACCCGGTTACACTCATATTATATGTGCCTATCATCCTGAGGAGTAATTTGATTCAGTTGTTCTGGAAGTCATGATGTGGGCTGTGTCTGTTGAATTCCCAGCGATGCAAGGGGACACACCCTGTGACTCATTCCTGAACTGAGTGCTGATATTTGGTTGGTTTATCGCGCACCTGAGGAGTGGGTGGGGTGTTCGCGGTTGGTGGGGGTGAGTTATAGAAGGGCTGATGCGGCCAGAGAGCTCGTCATTTGAAGACTCTCTCGGAAGAGATAGCGTCTTTCTGCAACCTGCGGTCCCAGTAGAAAAACCTTGTGATCCTTGTTCCAGTCGACATGGAGGACGACTCACTCTACTTGGGAGGTGAGTGGCAGTTCAACCACTTTTCAAAACTCACATCTTCTCGGCCAGATGCAGCTTTTGCTGAAATCCAGCGGACTTCTCTCCCTGAGAAGTCACCACTCTCATCTGAGACCCGTGTCGACCTCTGTGATGATTTGGCTCCTGTGGCAAGACAGCTTGCTCCCAGGGAGAAGCTTCCTCTGAGTAGCAGGAGACCTGCTGCGGTGGGGGCTGGGCTCCAGAATATGGGAAATACCTGCTACGTGAACGCTTCCCTGCAGTGCCTGACGTACACACCGCCCCTTGCCAACTACATGCTGTCCCGGGAGCACTCTCCAACGTGTCATCGTCACAAGGGCTGCATGCTCTGTACTATGCAAGCTCACATCACACGGGCCCTCCACATTCCTGGCCGTGTCATCCAGCCCTCACAGGCATTGGCTGCTGACTTCCATAGAGGCAAGCAGGAAGATGCCCATGAATTTCTCATGTTCACTGTGGATGCCATGAAAAAGGCACGCCTTCCCGGGCACAAGCAGGTAGATCATCACTCTAAGGACAGCACCCTCATCCACCAAATATTTGGAGGCTACTGGAGATCTCAAATCAAGTGTCTCCACTGCCACGGCATTTCAGACACTTTTGACCCTTACCTGGACATCGCCCTGGATATCCAGGCAGCTCAGAGTGTCAAGCAAGCTTTGGAACAGTTGGTGAAGCCCGAAGAACTCAATGGAGAGAATGCCTATCATTGTGGTCTTTGTCTCCAGAGGGCGCCGGCCTCCAAGACGTTAACTTTACACACTTCTGCCAAGGTCCTCATCCTTGTATTGAAGAGATTCTCCGATGTCACAGGCAACAAACTTGCCAAGAATGTGCACTATCCTGAGTGCCTTGACATGCAGCCATACATGTCTCAGCAGAACACAGGACCCCTTGTCTATGTCCTCTATGCTGTGCTGGTCCACGCTGGGTGGAGTTGTCACAACGGACATTACTTCTCTTATGTCAAAGCTCAAGAAGGCCAGTGGTATAAAATGGATGATGCCGAGGTCACCGCCTCTAGCCTCACTTCTGTCCTGAGTCAACAGGCCTATGTCCTCTTTTACAGCCAGAAGAGTGAATGGGAAAGACACAGTGAGAGTGTGTCAAGAGGCAGGGAACCAAGAGCCCTTGGCGCTGAAGACACACACAGGCGAGCAACGCAAGGAGAGCTCAAGAGAGACCACCCCTGCCTCCAGGCACCCGAGTTGGACGAGCACTTGGTGGAAAGAGCCACTCAGGAAAGCACCTTAGACCACTGGAAATTCCTTCAAGAGCAAAACAAAACGAAGCCTGAGTTCAACGTCAGAAAAGTCGAAGGTACCCTGCCTCCCAACGTACTTGTGATTCATCAATCCAAATACAAGTGTGGGATGAAGAACCGTCATCCTGAACAGCAAAGCTCCCTGCTAAACCTCTCTTCGACGACCCCGACAGATCAGGAGTCCATGAACACTGGCACACTCGCTTCCCTGCAAGGGAGGACCAGGAGATCCAAAGGGAAGAACAAACACAGCAAGAGGGCTCTGCTTGTGTGCCAGTGATCTCAGTGCAAGTACCGACCCACACGTAGGGGTGCACACACACACACACACACACACACATAACTACACCCAGAAGCGCGCACGCAAACACACACACACACACACAAACACGAACACCGTCAAACCTACATAAACTAATGAGGAGCCAAAGTTTCTGTCTCTACAACAGGGACAACTGGATAGTGATGGCTACGTCTCAGGATGAGCCCGCATATGGGAAACATCGAGTTTTGGGGTCGTGAGTCTTCCGAACCTCTGGAGGGACTGTCTGAGTGTTTGTGTTCATGACAGATGACATTCAGTGTGTATTTCTGAATATGACCTACCGACGTGTAGGTTTGCGTGTGAGGTTATTGCAGGGGACTCGGTTTCGTATTTTCTCTTGGGGTGTGTTTCATTCGTCAGTTGTTGGTCGGCATGAGAAGGTGAAATTTGGCTCATGTGGGACATCCGTGGATCATTCTCGCCACCTTGAATAGTGGAAACTGGAATGCATTTGGAAGATAAGAACGGTGCTCTTCTTTCTTACCGGGGCTCGCCGTTTTTACATTGGTTCCTGAATGGACCTCAGGCGCCCTGGGACTTGTGCTCTTGCTGGAACCCACATAACGCCGGAAACAGACAGACCGACTTGCCTGTTTCACGGTGCCCACTTCCCATGAGTCGAAACGGAAAATTTTCCCACTGGCATGTAAGTCATCTGGAACGAAGCTGTATTGATAATAAAGGAAAGCAAACACAGGAGTGTGTGTATTCAACTGAAATAAATTCAGAAAGCCCTGAACTAAATCTCATTTGGTGTGTTTAAAAATGGCATTTGGGGAATTTCTGGGTCATTCGTCCAGCTGCGAAAGCTGCGTCTCTGAAGCACAGTCCCTGTCCTGCAGTCAGACTTATTTATCCGACGTGGTGTTTCCGTGGAAATGATTGTGGGAAATGGCCCCTTCCTTTTCTCTATTTGCTGATTAGATTTCATGGTCCCTTTCTCGTCAGGTACAGGGATCAAAGTTGACCAACCCCAGAGGAAAGCTGCCCAGGGCACAACTCAGGGCTCCGTAGAACCACAGAATCTTGGGCGCAGCCCTGCTCAAGCACCCAAATGTGCATACGAACAGGGTCTCCGTGTGACGTGTGTGAAAACTACGGTGTGATGAGCATGACTGGCAGACAGCTTATCGATTGGGCTCCCCTCAAAATCGGTTATGAGCGTTAAAGCACACCGATGCCCAGGTCCCGGCTGCAGGAATAAGACCCTCCAGGGTCTTGTGTGAAGCCTCGGCATCTGCATTGCTCATGCTTCTGGGGATCATTCTCCTGAAAATGGTGGCTCCTTTCTCCCTGTGGAGCATCTTTCTAAGCAGTGCTCTTTTCTTCCCCCAGGACACTTTACATCCGGCACAGGAAGCCTTCTGATGGAGCACACCTGGCCCATGAAAAGACAAGGGAAAGAAACGGGGCCAAAGGTCACAGTCCTCTCATTCCATCATCCTCCTTAAAATCATCCTAATTTCATGGGCCCTGAAGCCAGGGCTGTTTCTTTACACCTAGAGGCCTTGGCGCCGGGCCTCAATTCTGCCCTGTTCCTTACTGTCTAAGACATGTTGGGAAAATCCCTAGAGCCAGGATCTTCATTCCTGGTAAGCCAGACAGCCGGAAGACACACCCAAATTCTGTCCCTCTTACTTCAGGGAACATGTCCACTTTCGTCAGCATTACAATTTTGGCACCAAATGTGCGAACTGCAATTCCACCATACAATGCATAACTGGAAATGGAGGCAACATCTCCGATCCTGAACAATCGATGCGAGAATCCAGGATATACACGGCTTATTTTTGCCTTTTCCCACTGAAACAAGGGCCAGTATTAAAAATGGTATGCTATCCTCTGTTTCACTCCCTGCTTTTAAACGTCTCCAATGTTTCTTCTTGAGACAGGGCCTCACTTCCGTCACCCGGGCTTTTCTACGGTATAATTTTCCTTGTTTGCTTTTGTCAAAATTAGAACTTTTTATTTCATCTCTATGAAACGTTGATCCATTATCACATACGTATGGAAATATTATCACACATGCTGTGAGATACGTTCTTTTTATTTTCATCAATTCTTTAATAAACAAAAGGTTATAGCTGGGATACCTTCTGATTTCTCAAGTTTTTTGTTTCATGTTTTCTTAAACTGCCGTGGCACGTCCGGAACCACTCACTATACAATGTCAGGACCGTCTCTCTTTTCTGGCAAACATAAATTTGGGGATTGTCATCAATTAGTCTCTCGGTGATTGCATGATTTCCCCAAAGTCTTTCACAGTCTACTTTGTGCACTGAGTATCTCTTCAAACTTCAGTGCATGTTTCTACCATTTGATGCTTTATTATTTGGCAATCTAGCTTCCACAAGAGCATTTCATGCAAAGACTTGTCTTGTTCTCCACTGGCAGCTAATTTCACTCGGATAGAGAATCGATAGGCTCAACGTGGAAAGGTTATCGCTGGAAGGTCTGTTAGATTCCACGGATCTCTCCTTTCTCATTAGGGAAGAAAATACGCTGTGCTAAATATTATACTTCATTGACTATTCTCAGGTCAGAAAGCGCACTTCCGACTTCTTGTCCTTCCGTCGCTGAGAGGATGATGGCAGCTGCCAAAAGTACATACTTGGAAGTTCATCCCAGCACAAACACACACACACACACACGCCCCCCCCCCCACACACACAAACACACTCACACACACACTCACACTGTTTCCCAGGTAAAGATTTCTTCCCTGCCATTGCTTTACCTAAAATAAGGCAACTGTGTGGCCACTGTCCCAACCCGGTTACACTCATATTATATGTGCCTATCATCCTGAGGAGTAATTTGATTCAGTTGTTCTGGAAGTCATGATGTGGGCTGTGTCTGTTGAATTCCCAGCGATGCAAGGGGACACACCCTGTGACTCATTCCTGAACTGAGTGCTGATATTTGGTTGGTTTATCGCGCACCTGAGGAGTGGGTGGGGTGTTCGCGGTTGGTGGGGGTGAGTTATAGAAGGGCTGATGCGGCCAGAGAGCTCGTCATTTGAAGACTCTCTCGGAAGAGATAGCGTCTTTCTGCAACCTGCGGTCCCAGTAGAAAAACCTTGTGATCCTTGTTCCAGTCGACATGGAGGACGACTCACTCTACTTGGGAGGTGAGTGGCAGTTCAACCACTTTTCAAAACTCACATCTTCTCGGCCAGATGCAGCTTTTGCTGAAATCCAGCAGACTTCTCTCCCTGAGAAGTCACCACTCTCATCTGAGACCCGTGTCGACCTCTGTGATGATTTGGCTCCTGTGGCAAGACAGCTTGCTCCCAGGGAGAAGCTTCCTCTGAGTAGCAGGAGACCTGCTGCGGTGGGGGCTGGGCTCCAGAATATGGGAAATACCTGCTACGTGAACGCTTCCCTGCAGTGCCTGACGTACACACCGCCCCTTGCCAACTACATGCTGTCCCGGGAGCACTCTCCAACGTGTCATCGTCACAAGGGCTGCATGCTCTGTACTATGCAAGCTCACATCACACGGGCCCTCCACATTCCTGGCCGTGTCATCCAGCCCTCACAGGCATTGGCTGCTGACTTCCATAGAGGCAAGCAGGAAGATGCCCATGAATTTCTCATGTTCACTGTGGATGCCATGAAAAAGGCACGCCTTCCCGGGCACAAGCAGGTAGATCATCACTCTAAGGACAGCACCCTCATCCACCAAATATTTGGAGGCTACTGGAGATCTCAAATCAAGTGTCTCCACTGCCACGGCATTTCAGACACTTTTGACCCTTACCTGGACATCGCCCTGGATATCCAGGCAGCTCAGAGTGTCAAGCAAGCTTTGGAACAGTTGGTGAAGCCCGAAGAACTCAATGGAGAGAATGCCTATCATTGTGGTCTTTGTCTCCAGAGGGCGCCGGCCTCCAAGACGTTAACTTTACACACTTCTGCCAAGGTCCTCATCCTTGTATTGAAGAGATTCTCCGATGTCACAGGCAACAAACTTGCCAAGAATGTGCACTATCCTGAGTGCCTTGACATGCAGCCATACATGTCTCAGCAGAACACAGGACCCCTTGTCTATGTCCTCTATGCTGTGCTGGTCCACGCTGGGTGGAGTTGTCACAACGGACATTACTTCTCTTATGTCAAAGCTCAAGAAGGCCAGTGGTATAAAATGGATGATGCCGAGGTCACCGCCTCTAGCCTCACTTCTGTCCTGAGTCAACAGGCCTATGTCCTCTTTTACAGCCAGAAGAGTGAATGGGAAAGACACAGTGAGAGTGTGTCAAGAGGCAGGGAACCAAGAGCCCTTGGCGCTGAAGACACACACAGGCGAGCAACGCAAGGAGAGCTCAAGAGAGACCACCCCTGCCTCCAGGCACCCGAGTTGGACGAGCACTTGGTGGAAAGAGCCACTCAGGAAAGCACCTTAGACCACTGGAAATTCCTTCAAGAGCAAAACAAAACGAAGCCTGAGTTCAACGTCAGAAAAGTCGAAGGTACCCTGCCTCCCAACGTACTTGTGATTCATCAATCCAAATACAAGTGTGGGATGAAGAACCGTCATCCTGAACAGCAAAGCTCCCTGCTAAACCTCTCTTCGACGACCCCGACAGATCAGGAGTCCATGAACACTGGCACACTCGCTTCCCTGCAAGGGAGGACCAGGAGATCCAAAGGGAAGAACAAACACAGCAAGAGGGCTCTGCTTGTGTGCCAGTGATCTCAGTGCAAGTACCGACCCACACGTAGGGGTGCACACACACACACACACACACACATAACTACACCCAGAAGCGCGCACGCAAACACACACACACACACACAAACACGAACACCGTCAAACCTACATAAACTAATGAGGAGCCCAAGTTTCTGTCTCTACAACAGGGACAACTGGATAGTGATGGCTACATCTCAGGATGAGCCCGCATATGGGAAACATCGAGTTTTGGGGTCGTGAGTCTTCCGAACCTCTGGAGGGACTGTCTGAGTGTTTGTGTTCATGACAGATGACATTCAGTGTGTATTTCTGAATATGACCTACCGACGTGTAGGTTTGCGTGTGAGGTTATTGCAGGGGACTCGGTTTCGTATTTTCTCTTGGGGTGTGTTTCATTCGTCAGTTGTTGGTCGGCATGAGAAGGTGAAATTTGGCTCATGTGGGACATCCGTGGATCATTCTCGCCACCTTGAATAGTGGAAACTGGAATGCATTTGGAAGATAAGAACGGTGCTCTTCTTTCTTACCGGGGCTCGCCGTTTTTACATTGGTTCCTGAATGGACCTCAGGCGCCCTGGGACTTGTGCTCTTGCTGGAACCCACATAACGCCGGAAACAGACAGACCGACTTGCCTGTTTCACGGTGCCCACTTCCCATGAGTCGAAACGGAAAATTTTCCCACTGGCATGTAAGTCATCTGGAACGAAGCTCTATTGATAATAAAGGAAAGCAAACACAGGAGTGTGTGTATTCAACTGAAATAAATTCAGAAAGCCCTGAACTAAATCTCATTTGGTGTGTTTAAAAATGGCATTTGGGGAATTTCTGGGTCATTCGTCCAGCTGCGAAAGCTGCGTCTCTGAAGCACAGTCCCTGTCCTGCAGTCAGACTTATTTATCCGACGTGGTGTTTCCGTGGAAATGATTGTGGGAAATGGCCCCTTCCTTTTCTCTATTTGCTGATTAGATTTCATGGTCCCTTTCTCGTCAGGTACAGGGATCAAAGTTGACCAACCCCAGAGGAAAGCTGCCCAGGGCACAACTCAGGGCTCCGTAGAACCACAGAATCTTGGGCGCAGCCCTGCTCAAGCACCCAAATGTGCATACGAACAGGGTCTCCGTGTGACGTGTGTGAAAACTACGGTGTGATGAGCATGACTGGCAGACAGCTTATCGATTGGGCTCCCCTCAAAATCGGTTATGAGCGTTAAAGCACACCGATGCCCAGGTCCCGGCTGCAGGAATAAGACCCTCCAGGGTCTTGTGTGAAGCCTCGGCATCTGCATTGCTCATGCTTCTGGGGATCATTCTCCTGAAAATGGTGGCTCCTTTCTCCCTGTGGAGCATCTTTCTAAGCAGTGCTCTTTTCTTCCCCCAGGACACTTTACATCCGGCACAGGAAGCCTTCTGATGGAGCACACCTGGCCCATGAAAAGACAAGGGAAAGAAACGGGGCCAAAGGTCACAGTCCTCTCATTCCATCATCCTCCTTAAAATCATCCTAATTTCATGGGCCCTGAAGCCAGGGCTGTTTCTTTACACCTAGAGGCCTTGGCGCCGGGCCTCAATTCTGCCCTGTTCCTTACTGTCTAAGACATGTTGGGAAAATCCCTAGAGCCAGGATCTTCATTCCTGGTAAGCCAGACAGCCGGAAGACACACCCAAATTCTGTCCCTCTTACTTCAGGGAACATGTCCACTTTCGTCAGCATTACAATTTTGGCACCAAATGTGCGAACTGCAATTCCACCATACAATGCATAACTGGAAATGGAGGCAACATCTCCGATCCTGAACAATCGATGCGAGAATCCAGGATATACACGGCTTATTTTTGCCTTTTCCCACTGAAACAAGGGCCAGTATTAAAAATGGTATGCTATCCTCTGTTTCACTCCCTGCTTTTAAACGTCTCCAATGTTTCTTCTTGAGACAGGGCCTCACTTCCGTCACCCGGGCTTTTCTACGGTATAATTTTCCTTGTTTGCTTTTGTCAAAATTAGAACTTTTTATTTCATCTCTATGAAACGTTGATCCATTATCACATACGTATGGAAATATTATCACACATGCTGTGAGATACGTTCTTTTTATTTTCATCAATTCTTTAATAAACAAAAGGTTATAGCTGGGATACCTTCTGATTTCTCAAGTTTTTTGTTTCATGTTTTCTTAAACTGCCGTGGCACGTCCGGAACCACTCACTATACAATGTCAGGACCGTCTCTCTTTTCTGGCAAACATAAATTTGGGGATTGTCATCAATTAGTCTCTCGGTGATTGCATGATTTCCCCAAAGTCTTTCACAGTCTACTTTGTGCACTGAGTGTCTCTTCAAACTTCAGTGCATGTTGCTACCATTTGATGCTTTATTATTTGGCAATCTAGCTTCCACAAGAGCATTTCATGCAAAGACTTGTCTTGTTCTCCACTGGCAGCTAATTTCACTCGGATAGAGAATCGATAGGCTCAACGTGGAAAGGTTATCGCTGGAAGGTCTGTTAGATTCCACGGATCTCTCCTTTCTCATTAGGGAAGAAAATACGCTGTGCTAAATATTATACTTCATTGACTATTCTCAGGTCAGAAAGCGCACTTCCGACTTCTTGTCCTTCCGTCGCTGAGAGGATGATGGCAGCTGCCAAAAGTACATACTTGGAAGTTCATCCCAGCACAAACACACACACACACACACGCCCCCCCACACACACACACAAACACACTCACACACACACTCACACTGTTTCCCAGGTAAAGATTTCTTCCCTGCCATTGCTTTACCTAAAATAAGGCAACTGTGTGGCCACTGTCCCAACCCGGTTACACTCATATTATATGTGCCTATCATCCTGAGGAGTAATTTGATTCAGTTGTTCTGGAAGTCATGATGTGGGCTGTGTCTGTTGAATTCCCAGCGATGCAAGGGGACACACCCTGTGACTCATTCCTGAACTGAGTGCTGATATTTGGTTGGTTTATCGCGCACCTGAGGAGTGGGTGGGGTGTTCGCGGTTGGTGGGGGTGAGTTATAGAAGGGCTGATGCGGCCAGAGAGCTCGTCATTTGAAGACTCTCTCGGAAGAGATAGCGTCTTTCTGCAACCTGCGGTCCCAGTAGAAAAACCTTGTGATCCTTGTTCCAGTCGACATGGAGGACGACTCACTCTACTTGGGAGGTGAGTGGCAGTTCAACCACTTTTCAAAACTCACATCTTCTCGGCCAGATGCAGCTTTTGCTGAAATCCAGCAGACTTCTCTCCCTGAGAAGTCACCACTCTCATCTGAGACCCGTGTCGACCTCTGTGATGATTTGGCTCCTGTGGCAAGACAGCTTGCTCCCAGGGAGAAGCTTCCTCTGAGTAGCAGGAGACCTGCTGCGGTGGGGGCTGGGCTCCAGAATATGGGAAATACCTGCTACGTGAACGCTTCCCTGCAGTGCCTGACGTACACACCGCCCCTTGCCAACTACATGCTGTCCCGGGAGCACTCTCCAACGTGTCATCGTCACAAGGGCTGCATGCTCTGTACTATGCAAGCTCACATCACACGGGCCCTCCACATTCCTGGCCGTGTCATCCAGCCCTCACAGGCATTGGCTGCTGACTTCCATAGAGGCAAGCAGGAAGATGCCCATGAATTTCTCATGTTCACTGTGGATGCCATGAAAAAGGCACGCCTTCCCGGGCACAAGCAGGTAGATCATCACTCTAAGGACAGCACCCTCATCCACCAAATATTTGGAGGCTACTGGAGATCTCAAATCAAGTGTCTCCACTGCCACGGCATTTCAGACACTTTTGACCCTTACCTGGACATCGCCCTGGATATCCAGGCAGCTCAGAGTGTCAAGCAAGCTTTGGAACAGTTGGTGAAGCCCGAAGAACTCAATGGAGAGAATGCCTATCATTGTGGTCTTTGTCTCCAGAGGGCGCCGGCCTCCAAGACGTTAACTTTACACACTTCTGCCAAGGTCCTCATCCTTGTATTGAAGAGATTCTCCGATGTCACAGGCAACAAACTTGCCAAGAATGTGCACTATCCTGAGTGCCTTGACATGCAGCCATACATGTCTCAGCAGAACACAGGACCCCTTGTCTATGTCCTCTATGCTGTGCTGGTCCACGCTGGGTGGAGTTGTCACAACGGACATTACTTCTCTTATGTCAAAGCTCAAGAAGGCCAGTGGTATAAAATGGATGATGCCGAGGTCACCGCCTCTAGCCTCACTTCTGTCCTGAGTCAACAGGCCTATGTCCTCTTTTACAGCCAGAAGAGTGAATGGGAAAGACACAGTGAGAGTGTGTCAAGAGGCAGGGAACCAAGAGCCCTTGGCGCTGAAGACACACACAGGCGAGCAACGCAAGGAGAGCTCAAGAGAGACCACCCCTGCCTCCAGGCACCCGAGTTGGACGAGCACTTGGTGGAAAGAGCCACTCAGGAAAGCACCTTAGACCACTGGAAATTCCTTCAAGAGCAAAACAAAAGGAAGCCTGAGTTCAACGTCAGAAAAGTCGAAGGTACCCTGCCTCCCAACGTACTTGTGATTCATCAATCCAAATACAAGTGTGGGATGAAGAACCGTCATCCTGAACAGCAAAGCTCCCTGCTAAACCTCTCTTCGACGACCCCGACAGATCAGGAGTCCATGAACACTGGCACACTCGCTTCCCTGCAAGGGAGGACCAGGAGATCCAAAGGGAAGAACAAACACAGCAAGAGGGCTCTGCTTGTGTGCCAGTGATCTCAGTGCAAGTACCGACCCACACGTAGGGGTGCACACACACACACACACACACACACATAACTACACCCAGAAGCGCGCACGCAAACACACACACACACACACAAACACGAACACCGTCAAACCTACATAAACTAATGAGGAGCCCAAGTTTCTGTCTCTACAACAGGGACAACTGGATAGTGATGGCTACATCTCAGGATGAGCCCGCATATGGGAAACATCGAGTTTTGGGGTCGTGAGTCTTCCGAACCTCTGGAGGGACTGTCTGAGTGTTTGTGTTCATGACAGATGACATTCAGTGTGTATTTCTGAATATGACCTACCGACGTGTAGGTTTGCGTGTGAGGTTATTGCAGGGGACTCGGTTTCGTATTTTCTCTTGGGGTGTGTTTCATTCGTCAGTTGTTGGTCGGCATGAGAAGGTGAAATTTGGCTCATGTGGGACATCCGTGGATCATTCTCGCCACCTTGAATAGTGGAAACTGGAATGCATTTGGAAGATAAGAACGGTGCTCTTCTTTCTTACCGGGGCTCGCCGTTTTTACATTGGTTCCTGAATGGACCTCAGGCGCCCTGGGACTTGTGCTCTTGCTGGAACCCACATAACGCCGGAAACAGACAGACCGACTTGCCTGTTTCACGGTGCCCACTTCCCATGAGTCGAAACGGAAAATTTTCCCACTGGCATGTAAGTCATCTGGAACGAAGCTGTATTGATAATAAAGGAAAGCAAACACAGGAGTGTGTGTATTCAACTGAAATAAATTCAGAAAGCCCTGAACTAAATCTCATTTGGTGTGTTTAAAAATGGCATTTGGGGAATTTCTGGGTCATTCATCCAGCTGCGAAAGCTGCGTCTCTGAAGCACAGTCCCTGTCCTGCAGTCAGACTTATTTATCCGACGTGGTGTTTCCGTGGAAATGATTGTGGGAAATGGCCCCTTCCTTTTCTCTATTTGCTGATTAGATTTCATGGTCCCTTTCTCGTCAGGTACAGGGATCAAAGTTGACCAACCCCAGAGGAAAGCTGCCCAGGGCACAACTCAGGGCTCCGTAGAACCACAGAATCTTGGGCGCAGCCCTGCTCAAGCACCCAAATGTGCATACGAACAGGGTCTCCGTGTGACGTGTGTGAAAACTACGGTGTGATGAGCATGACTGGCAGACAGCTTATCGATTGGGCTCCCCTCAAAATCGGTTATGAGCGTTAAAGCACACCGATGCCCAGGTCCCGGCTGCAGGAATAAGACCCTCCAGGGTCTTGTGTGAAGCCTCGGCATCTGCATTGCTCATGCTTCTGGGGATCATTCTCCTGAAAATGGTGGCTCCTTTCTCCCTGTGGAGCATCTTTCTAAGCAGTGCTCTTTTCTTCCCCCAGGACACTTTACATCCGGCACAGGAAGCCTTCTGATGGAGCACACCTGGCCCATGAAAAGACAAGGGAAAGAAACGGGGCCAAAGGTCACAGTCCTCTCATTCCATCATCCTCCTTAAAATCATCCTAATTTCATGGGCCCTGAAGCCAGGGCTGTTTCTTTACACCTAGAGGCCTTGGCGCCGGGCCTCAATTCTGCCCTGTTCCTTACTGTCTAAGACATGTTGGGAAAATCCCTAGAGCCAGGATCTTCATTCCTGGTAAGCCAGACAGCCGGAAGACACACCCAAATTCTGTCCCTCTTACTTCAGGGAACATGTCCACTTTCGTCAGCATTACAATTTTGGCACCAAATGTGCGAACTGCAATTCCACCATACAATGCATAACTGGAAATGGAGGCAACATCTCCGATCCTGAACAATCGATGCGAGAATCCAGGATATACACGGCTTATTTTTGCCTTTTCCCACTGAAACAAGGGCCAGTATTAAAAATGGTATGCTATCCTCTGTTTCACTCCCTGCTTTTAAACGTCTCCAATGTTTCTTCTTGAGACAGGGCCTCACTTCCGTCACCCGGGCTTTTCTACGGTATAATTTTCCTTGTTTGCTTTTGTCAAAATTAGAACTTTTTATTTCATCTCTATGAAACGTTGATCCATTATCACATACGTATGGAAATATTATCACACATGCTGTGAGATACGTTCTTTTTATTTTCATCAATTCTTTAATAAACAAAAGGTTATAGCTGGGATACCTTCTGATTTCTCAAGTTTTTTGTTTCATGTTTTCTTAAACTGCCGTGGCACGTCCGGAACCACTCACTATACAATGTCAGGACCGTCTCTCTTTTCTGGCAAACATAAATTTGGGGATTGTCATCAATTAGTCTCTCGGTGATTGCATGATTTCCCCAAAGTCTTTCACAGTCTACTTTGTGCACTGAGTATCTCTTCAAACTTCAGTGCATGTTTCTACCATTTGATGCTTTATTATTTGGCAATCTAGCTTCCACAAGAGCATTTCATGCAAAGACTTGTCTTGTTCTCCACTGGCAGCTAATTTCACTCGGATAGAGAATCGATAGGCTCAACGTGGAAAGGTTATCGCTGGAAGGTCTGTTAGATTCCACGGATCTCTCCTTTCTCATTAGGGAAGAAAATACGCTGTGCTAAATATTATACTTCATTGACTATTCTCAGGTCAGAAAGCGCACTTCCGACTTCTTGTCCTTCCGTCGCTGAGAGGATGATGGCAGCTGCCAAAAGTACATACTTGGAAGTTCATCCCAGCACAAACACACACACACACACACGCCCCCCCCCACACACACACAAACACACTCACACACACACTCACACTGTTTCCCAGGTAAAGATTTCTTCCCTGCCATTGCTTTACCTAAAATAAGGCAACTGTGTGGCCACTGTCCCAACCCGGTTACACTCATATTATATGTGCCTATCATCCTGAGGAGTAATTTGATTCAGTTGTTCTGGAAGTCATGATGTGGGCTGTGTCTGTTGAATTCCCAGCGATGCAAGGGGACACACCCTGTGACTCATTCCTGAACTGAGTGCTGATATTTGGTTGGTTTATCGCGCACCTGAGGAGTGGGTGGGGTGTTCGCGGTTGGTGGGGGTGAGTTATAGAAGGGCTGATGCGGCCAGAGAGCTCGTCATTTGAAGACTCTCTCGGAAGAGATAGCGTCTTTCTGCAACCTGCGGTCCCAGTAGAAAAACCTTGTGATCCTTGTTCCAGTCGACATGGAGGACGACTCACTCTACTTGGGAGGTGAGTGGCAGTTCAACCACTTTTCAAAACTCACATCTTCTCGGCCAGATGCAGCTTTTGCTGAAATCCAGCAGACTTCTCTCCCTGAGAAGTCACCACTCTCATCTGAGACCCGTGTCGACCTCTGTGATGATTTGGCTCCTGTGGCAAGACAGCTTGCTCCCAGGGAGAAGCTTCCTCTGAGTAGCAGGAGACCTGCTGCGGTGGGGGCTGGGCTCCAGAATATGGGAAATACCTGCTACGTGAACGCTTCCCTGCAGTGCCTGACGTACACACCGCCCCTTGCCAACTACATGCTGTCCCGGGAGCACTCTCCAACGTGTCATCGTCACAAGGGCTGCATGCTCTGTACTATGCAAGCTCACGTCACACGGGCCCTCCACATTCCTGGCCGTGTCATCCAGCCCTCACAGGCATTGGCTGCTGACTTCCATAGAGGCAAGCAGGAAGATGCCCATGAATTTCTCATGTTCACTGTGGATGCCATGAAAAAGGCACGCCTTCCCGGGCACAAGCAGGTAGATCATCACTCTAAGGACAGCACCCTCATCCACCAAATATTTGGAGGCTACTGGAGATCTCAAATCAAGTGTCTCCACTGCCACGGCATTTCAGACACTTTTGACCCTTACCTGGACATCGCCCTGGATATCCAGGCAGCTCAGAGTGTCAAGCAAGCTTTGGAACAGTTGGTGAAGCCCGAAGAACTCAATGGAGAGAATGCCTATCATTGTGGTCTTTGTCTCCAGAGGGCGCCGGCCTCCAAGACGTTAACTTTACACACTTCTGCCAAGGTCCTCATCCTTGTATTGAAGAGATTCTCCGATGTCACAGGCAACAAACTTGCCAAGAATGTGCACTATCCTGAGTGCCTTGACATGCAGCCATACATGTCTCAGCAGAACACAGGACCCCTTGTCTATGTCCTCTATGCTGTGCTGGTCCACGCTGGGTGGAGTTGTCACAACGGACATTACTTCTCTTATGTCAAAGCTCAAGAAGGCCAGTGGTATAAAATGGATGATGCCGAGGTCACCGCCTCTAGCCTCACTTCTGTCCTGAGTCAACAGGCCTATGTCCTCTTTTACATCCAGAAGAGTGAATGGGAAAGACACAGTGAGAGTGTGTCAAGAGGCAGGGAACCAAGAGCCCTTGGCGCTGAAGACACACACAGGCGAGCAACGCAAGGAGAGCTCAAGAGAGACCACCCCTGCCTCCAGGCACCCGAGTTGGACGAGCACTTGGTGGAAAGAGCCACTCAGGAAAGCACCTTAGACCACTGGAAATTCCTTCAAGAGCAAAACAAAACGAAGCCTGAGTTCAACGTCAGAAAAGTCGAAGGTACCCTGCCTCCCAACGTACTTGTGATTCATCAATCCAAATACAAGTGTGGGATGAAGAACCGTCATCCTGAACAGCAAAGCTCCCTGCTAAACCTCTCTTCGACGACCCCGACAGATCAGGAGTCCATGAACACTGGCACACTCGCTTCCCTGCAAGGGAGGACCAGGAGATCCAAAGGGAAGAACAAACACAGCAAGAGGGCTCTGCTTGTGTGCCAGTGATCTCAGTGCAAGTACCGACCCACACGTAGGGGTGCACACACACACACACACACACACATAACTACACCCAGAAGCGCGCACGCAAACACACACACACACACACAAACACGAACACCGTCAAACCTACATAAACTAATGAGGAGCCCAAGTTTCTGTCTCTACAACAGGGACAACTGGATAGTGATGGCTACATCTCAGGATGAGCCCGCATATGGGAAACATCGAGTTTTGGGGTCGTGAGTCTTCCGAAGCTCTGGAGGGACTGTCTGAGTGTTTGTGTTCATGACAGATGACATTCAGTGTGTATTTCTGAATATGACCTACCGACGTGTAGGTTTGCGTGTGAGGTTATTGCAGGGGACTCGGTTTCGTATTTTCTCTTGGGGTGTGTTTCATTCGTCAGTTGTTGGTCGGCATGAGAAGGTGAAATTTGGCTCATGTGGGACATCCGTGGATCATTCTCGCCACCTTGAATAGTGGAAACTGGAATGCATTTGGAAGATAAGAACGGTGCTCTTCTTTCTTACCGGGGCTCGCCGTTTTTACATTGGTTCCTGAATGGACCTCAGGCGCCCTGGGACTTGTGCTCTTGCTGGAACCCACATAACGCCGGAAACAGACAGACCGACTTGCCTGTTTCACGGTGCCCACTTCCCATGAGTCGAAACGGAAAATTTTCCCACTGGCATGTAAGTCATCTGGAACGAAGCTCTATTGATAATAAAGGAAAGCAAACACAGGAGTGTGTGTATTCAACTGAAATAAATTCAGAAAGCCCTGAACTAAATCTCATTTGGTGTGTTTAAAAATGGCATTTGGGGAATTTCTGGGTCATTCGTCCAGCTGCGAAAGCTGCGTCTCTGAAGCACAGTCCCTGTCCTGCAGTCAGACTTATTTATCCGACGTGGTGTTTCCGTGGAAATGATTGTGGGAAATGGCCCCTTCCTTTTCTCTATTTGCTGATTAGATTTCATGGTCCCTTTCTCGTCAGGTACAGGGATCAAAGTTGACCAACCCCAGAGGAAAGCTGCCCAGGGCACAACTCAGGGCTCCGTAGAACCACAGAATCTTGGGCGCAGCCCTGCTCAAGCACCCAAATGTGCATACGAACAGGGTCTCCGTGTGACGTGTGTGAAAACTACGGTGTGATGAGCATGACTGGCAGACAGCTTATCGATTGGGCTCCCCTCAAAATCGGTTATGAGCGTTAAAGCACACCGATGCCCAGGTCCCGGCTGCAGGAATAAGACCCTCCAGGGTCTTGTGTGAAGCCTCGGCATCTGCATTGCTCATGCTTCTGGGGATCATTCTCCTGAAAATGGTGGCTCCTTTCTCCCTGTGGAGCATCTTTCTAAGCAGTGCTCTTTTCTTCCCCCAGGACACTTTACATCCGGCACAGGAAGCCTTCTGATGGAGCACACCTGGCCCATGAAAAGACAAGGGAAAGAAACGGGGCCAAAGGTCACAGTCCTCTCATTCCATCATCCTCCTTAAAATCATCCTAATTTCATGGGCCCTGAAGCCAGGGCTGTTTCTTTACACCTAGAGGCCTTGGCGCCGGGCCTCAATTCTGCCCTGTTCCTTACTGTCTAAGACATGTTGGGAAAATCCCTAGAGCCAGGATCTTCATTCCTGGTAAGCCAGACAGCCGGAAGACACACCCAAATTCTGTCCCTCTTACTTCAGGGAACATGTCCACTTTCGTCAGCATTACAATTTTGGCACCAAATGTGCGAACTGCAATTCCACCATACAATGCATAACTGGAAATGGAGGCAACATCTCCGATCCTGAACAATCGATGCGAGAATCCAGGATATACACGGCTTATTTTTGCCTTTTCCCACTGAAACAAGGGCCAGTATTAAAAATGGTATGCTATCCTCTGTTTCACTCCCTGCTTTTAAACGTCTCCAATGTTTCTTCTTGAGACAGGGCCTCACTTCCGTCACCCGGGCTTTTCTACGGTATAATTTTCCTTGTTTGCTTTTGTCAAAATTAGAACTTTTTATTTCATCTCTATGAAACGTTGATCCATTATCACATACGTATGGAAATATTATCACACATGCTGTGAGATACGTTCTTTTTATTTTCATCAATTCTTTAATAAACAAAAGGTTATAGCTGGGATACCTTCTGATTTCTCAAGTTTTTTGTTTCATGTTTTCTTAAACTGCCGTGGCACGTCCGGAACCACTCACTATACAATGTCAGGACCGTCTCTCTTTTCTGGCAAACATAAATTTGGGGATTGTCATCAATTAGTCTCTCGGTGATTGCATGATTTCCCCAAAGTCTTTCACAGTCTACTTTGTGCACTGAGTATCTCTTCAAACTTCAGTGCATGTTTCTACCATTTGATGCTTTATTATTTGGCAATCTAGCTTCCACAAGAGCATTTCATGCAAAGACTTGTCTTGTTCTCCACTGGCAGCTAATTTCACTCGGATAGAGAATCGATAGGCTCAACGTGGAAAGGTTATCGCTGGAAGGTCTGTTAGATTCCACGGATCTCTCCTTTCTCATTAGGGAAGAAAATACGCTGTGCTAAATATTATACTTCATTGACTATTCTCAGGTCAGAAAGCGCACTTCCGACTTCTTGTCCTTCCGTCGCTGAGAGGATGATGGCAGCTGCCAAAAGTACATACTTGGAAGTTCATCCCAGCACAAACACACACACACACACACGCCCCCCCCCACACACACACAAACACACTCACACACACACTCACACTGTTTCCCAGGTAAAGATTTCTTCCCTGCCATTGCTTTACCTAAAATAAGGCAACTGTGTGGCCACTGTCCCAACCCGGTTACACTCATATTATATGTGCCTATCATCCTGAGGAGTAATTTGATTCAGTTGTTCTGGAAGTCATGATGTGGGCTGTGTCTGTTGAATTCCCAGCGATGCAAGGGGACACACCCTGTGACTCATTCCTGAACTGAGTGCTGATATTTGGTTGGTTTATCGCGCACCTGAGGAGTGGGTGGGGTGTTCGCGGTTGGTGGGGGTGAGTTATAGAAGGGCTGATGCGGCCAGAGAGCTCGTCATTTGAAGACTCTCTCGGAAGAGATAGCGTCTTTCTGCAACCTGCGGTCCCAGTAGAAAAACCTTGTGATCCTTGTTCCAGTCGACATGGAGGACGACTCACTCTACTTGGGAGGTGAGTGGCAGTTCAACCACTTTTCAAAACTCACATCTTCTCGGCCAGATGCAGCTTTTGCTGAAATCCAGCAGACTTCTCTCCCTGAGAAGTCACCACTCTCATCTGAGACCCGTGTCGACCTCTGTGATGATTTGGCTCCTGTGGCAAGACAGCTTGCTCCCAGGGAGAAGCTTCCTCTGAGTAGCAGGAGACCTGCTGCGGTGGGGGCTGGGCTCCAGAATATGGGAAATACCTGCTACGTGAACGCTTCCCTGCAGTGCCTGACGTACACACCGCCCCTTGCCAACTACATGCTGTCCCGGGAGCACTCTCCAACGTGTCATCGTCACAAGGGCTGCATGCTCTGTACTATGCAAGCTCACGTCACACGGGCCCTCCACATTCCTGGCCGTGTCATCCAGCCCTCACAGGCATTGGCTGCTGACTTCCATAGAGGCAAGCAGGAAGATGCCCATGAATTTCTCATGTTCACTGTGGATGCCATGAAAAAGGCACGCCTTCCCGGGCACAAGCAGGTAGATCATCACTCTAAGGACAGCACCCTCATCCACCAAATATTTGGAGGCTACTGGAGATCTCAAATCAAGTGTCTCCACTGCCACGGCATTTCAGACACTTTTGACCCTTACCTGGACATCGCCCTGGATATCCAGGCAGCTCAGAGTGTCAAGCAAGCTTTGGAACAGTTGGTGAAGCCCGAAGAACTCAATGGAGAGAATGCCTATCATTGTGGTCTTTGTCTCCAGAGGGCGCCGGCCTCCAAGACGTTAACTTTACACACTTCTGCCAAGGTCCTCATCCTTGTATTGAAGAGATTCTCCGATGTCACAGGCAACAAACTTGCCAAGAATGTGCACTATCCTGAGTGCCTTGACATGCAGCCATACATGTCTCAGCAGAACACAGGACCCCTTGTCTATGTCCTCTATGCTGTGCTGGTCCACGCTGGGTGGAGTTGTCACAACGGACATTACTTCTCTTATGTCAAAGCTCAAGAAGGCCAGTGGTATAAAATGGATGATGCCGAGGTCACCGCCTCTAGCCTCACTTCTGTCCTGAGTCAACAGGCCTATGTCCTCTTTTACATCCAGAAGAGTGAATGGGAAAGACACAGTGAGAGTGTGTCAAGAGGCAGGGAACCAAGAGCCCTTGGCGCTGAAGACACACACAGGCGAGCAACGCAAGGAGAGCTCAAGAGAGACCACCCCTGCCTCCAGGCACCCGAGTTGGACGAGCACTTGGTGGAAAGAGCCACTCAGGAAAGCACCTTAGACCACTGGAAATTCCTTCAAGAGCAAAACAAAACGAAGCCTGAGTTCAACGTCAGAAAAGTCGAAGGTACCCTGCCTCCCAACGTACTTGTGATTCATCAATCCAAATACAAGTGTGGGATGAAGAACCGTCATCCTGAACAGCAAAGCTCCCTGCTAAACCTCTCTTCGACGACCCCGACAGATCAGGAGTCCATGAACACTGGCACACTCGCTTCCCTGCAAGGGAGGACCAGGAGATCCAAAGGGAAGAACAAACACAGCAAGAGGGCTCTGCTTGTGTGCCAGTGATCTCAGTGCAAGTACCGACCCACACGTAGGGGTGCACACACACACACACACACACACATAACTACACCCAGAAGCGCGCACGCAAACACACACACACACACACAAACACGAACACCGTCAAACCTACATAAACTAATGAGGAGCCCAAGTTTCTGTCTCTACAACAGGGACAACTGGATAGTGATGGCTACATCTCAGGATGAGCCCGCATATGGGAAACATCGAGTTTTGGGGTCGTGAGTCTTCCGAACCTCTGGAGGGACTGTCTGAGTGTTTGTGTTCATGACAGATGACATTCAGTGTGTATTTCTGAATATGACCTACCGACGTGTAGGTTTGCGTGTGAGGTTATTGCAGGGGACTCGGTTTCGTATTTTCTCTTGGGGTGTGTTTCATTCGTCAGTTGTTGGTCGGCATGAGAAGGTGAAATTTGGCTCATGTGGGACATCCGTGGATCATTCTCGCCACCTTGAATAGTGGAAACTGGAATGCATTTGGAAGATAAGAACGGTGCTCTTCTTTCTTACCGGGGCTCGCCGTTTTTACATTGGTTCCTGAATGGACCTCAGGCGCCCTGGGACTTGTGCTCTTGCTGGAACCCACATAACGCCGGAAACAGACAGACCGACTTGCCTGTTTCACGGTGCCCACTTCCCATGAGTCGAAACGGAAAATTTTCCCACTGGCATGTAAGTCATCTGGAACGAAGCTCTATTGATAATAAAGGAAAGCAAACACAGGAGTGTGTGTATTCAACTGAAATAAATTCAGAAAGCCCTGAACTAAATCTCATTTGGTGTGTTTAAAAATGGCATTTGGGGAATTTCTGGGTCATTCGTCCAGCTGCGAAAGCTGCGTCTCTGAAGCACAGTCCCTGTCCTGCAGTCAGACTTATTTATCCGACGTGGTGTTTCCGTGGAAATGATTGTGGGAAATGGCCCCTTCCTTTTCTCTATTTGCTGATTAGATTTCATGGTCCCTTTCTCGTCAGGTACAGGGATCAAAGTTGACCAACCCCAGAGGAAAGCTGCCCAGGGCACAACTCAGGGCTCCGTAGAACCACAGAATCTTGGGCGCAGCCCTGCTCAAGCACCCAAATGTGCATACGAACAGGGTCTCCGTGTGACGTGTGTGAAAACTACGGTGTGATGAGCATGACTGGCAGACAGCTTATCGATTGGGCTCCCCTCAAAATCGGTTATGAGCGTTAAAGCACACCGATGCCCAGGTCCCGGCTGCAGGAATAAGACCCTCCAGGGTCTTGTGTGAAGCCTCGGCATCTGCATTGCTCATGCTTCTGGGGATCATTCTCCTGAAAATGGTGGCTCCTTTCTCCCTGTGGAGCATCTTTCTAAGCAGTGCTCTTTTCTTCCCCCAGGACACTTTACATCCGGCACAGGAAGCCTTCTGATGGAGCACACCTGGCCCATGAAAAGACAAGGGAAAGAAACGGGGCCAAAGGTCACAGTCCTCTCATTCCATCATCCTCCTTAAAATCATCCTAATTTCATGGGCCCTGAAGCCAGGGCTGTTTCTTTACACCTAGAGGCCTTGGCGCCGGGCCTCAATTCTGCCCTGTTCCTTACTGTCTAAGACATGTTGGGAAAATCCCTAGAGCCAGGATCTTCATTCCTGGTAAGCCAGACAGCCGGAAGACACACCCAAATTCTGTCCCTCTTACTTCAGGGAACATGTCCACTTTCGTCAGCATTACAATTTTGGCACCAAATGTGCGAACTGCAATTCCACCATACAATGCATAACTGGAAATGGAGGCAACATCTCCGATCCTGAACAATCGATGCGAGAATCCAGGATATACACGGCTTATTTTTGCCTTTTCCCACTGAAACAAGGGCCAGTATTAAAAATGGTATGCTATCCTCTGTTTCACTCCCTGCTTTTAAACGTCTCCAATGTTTCTTCTTGAGACAGGGCCTCACTTCCGTCACCCGGGCTTTTCTACGGTATAATTTTCCTTGTTTGCTTTTGTCAAAATTAGAACTTTTTATTTCATCTCTATGAAACGTTGATCCATTATCACATACGTATGGAAATATTATCACACATGCTGTGAGATACGTTCTTTTTATTTTCATCAATTCTTTAATAAACAAAAGGTTATAGCTGGGATACCTTCTGATTTCTCAAGTTTTTTGTTTCATGTTTTCTTAAACTGCCGTGGCACGTCCGGAACCACTCACTATACAATGTCAGGACCGTCTCTCTTTTCTGGCAAACATAAATTTGGGGATTGTCATCAATTAGTCTCTCGGTGATTGCATGATTTCCCCAAAGTCTTTCACAGTCTACTTTGTGCACTGAGTATCTCTTCAAACTTCAGTGCATGTTTCTACCATTTGATGCTTTATTATTTGGCAATCTAGCTTCCACAAGAGCATTTCATGCAAAGACTTGTCTTGTTCTCCACTGGCAGCTAATTTCACTCGGATAGAGAATCGATAGGCTCAACGTGGAAAGGTTATCGCTGGAAGGTCTGTTAGATTCCACGGATCTCTCCTTTCTCATTAGGGAAGAAAATACGCTGTGCTAAATATTATACTTCATTGACTATTCTCAGGTCAGAAAGCGCACTTCCGACTTCTTGTCCTTCCGTCGCTGAGAGGATGATGGCAGCTGCCAAAAGTACATACTTGGAAGTTCATCCCAGCACAAACACACACACACACACACGCCCCCCCCCCCACACACACAAACACACTCACACACACACTCACACTGTTTCCCAGGTAAAGATTTCTTCCCTGCCATTGCTTTACCTAAAATAAGGCAACTGTGTGGCCACTGTCCCAACCCGGTTACACTCATATTATATGTGCCTATCATCCTGAGGAGTAATTTGATTCAGTTGTTCTGGAAGTCATGATGTGGGCTGTGTCTGTTGAATTCCCAGCGATGCAAGGGGACACACCCTGTGACTCATTCCTGAACTGAGTGCTGATATTTGGTTGGTTTATCGCGCACCTGAGGAGTGGGTGGGGTGTTCGCGGTTGGTGGGGGTGAGTTATAGAAGGGCTGATGCGGCCAGAGAGCTCGTCATTTGAAGACTCTCTCGGAAGAGATAGCGTCTTTCTGCAACCTGCGGTCCCAGTAGAAAAACCTTGTGATCCTTGTTCCAGTCGACATGGAGGACGACTCACTCTACTTGGGAGGTGAGTGGCAGTTCAACCACTTTTCAAAACTCACATCTTCTCGGCCAGATGCAGCTTTTGCTGAAATCCAGCAGACTTCTCTCCCTGAGAAGTCACCACTCTCATCTGAGACCCGTGTCGACCTCTGTGATGATTTGGCTCCTGTGGCAAGACAGCTTGCTCCCAGGGAGAAGCTTCCTCTGAGTAGCAGGAGACCTGCTGCGGTGGGGGCTGGGCTCCAGAATATGGGAAATACCTGCTACGTGAACGCTTCCCTGCAGTGCCTGACGTACACACCGCCCCTTGCCAACTACATGCTGTCCCGGGAGCACTCTCCAACGTGTCATCGTCACAAGGGCTGCATGCTCTGTACTATGCAAGCTCACATCACACGGGCCCTCCACATTCCTGGCCGTGTCATCCAGCCCTCACAGGCATTGGCTGCTGACTTCCATAGAGGCAAGCAGGAAGATGCCCATGAATTTCTCATGTTCACTGTGGATGCCATGAAAAAGGCACGCCTTCCCGGGCACAAGCAGGTAGATCATCACTCTAAGGACAGCACCCTCATCCACCAAATATTTGGAGGCTACTGGAGATCTCAAATCAAGTGTCTCCACTGCCACGGCATTTCAGACACTTTTGACCCTTACCTGGACATCGCCCTGGATATCCAGGCAGCTCAGAGTGTCAAGCAAGCTTTGGAACAGTTGGTGAAGCCCGAAGAACTCAATGGAGAGAATGCCTATCATTGTGGTCTTTGTCTCCAGAGGGCGCCGGCCTCCAAGACGTTAACTTTACACACTTCTGCCAAGGTCCTCATCCTTGTATTGAAGAGATTCTCCGATGTCACAGGCAACAAACTTGCCAAGAATGTGCACTATCCTGAGTGCCTTGACATGCAGCCATACATGTCTCAGCAGAACACAGGACCCCTTGTCTATGTCCTCTATGCTGTGCTGGTCCACGCTGGGTGGAGTTGTCACAACGGACATTACTTCTCTTATGTCAAAGCTCAAGAAGGCCAGTGGTATAAAATGGATGATGCCGAGGTCACCGCCTCTAGCCTCACTTCTGTCCTGAGTCAACAGGCCTATGTCCTCTTTTACAGCCAGAAGAGTGAATGGGAAAGACACAGTGAGAGTGTGTCAAGAGGCAGGGAACCAAGAGCCCTTGGCGCTGAAGACACACACAGGCGAGCAACGCAAGGAGAGCTCAAGAGAGACCACCCCTGCCTCCAGGCACCCGAGTTGGACGAGCACTTGGTGGAAAGAGCCACTCAGGAAAGCACCTTAGACCACTGGAAATTCCTTCAAGAGCAAAACAAAACGAAGCCTGAGTTCAACGTCAGAAAAGTCGAAGGTACCCTGCCTCCCAACGTACTTGTGATTCATCAATCCAAATACAAGTGTGGGATGAAGAACCGTCATCCTGAACAGCAAAGCTCCCTGCTAAACCTCTCTTCGACGACCCCGACAGATCAGGAGTCCATGAACACTGGCACACTCGCTTCCCTGCAAGGGAGGACCAGGAGATCCAAAGGGAAGAACAAACACAGCAAGAGGGCTCTGCTTGTGTGCCAGTGATCTCAGTGCAAGTACCGACCCACACGTAGGGGTGCACACACACACACACACACACACATAACTACACCCAGAAGCGCGCACGCAAACACACACACACACACACAAACACGAACACCGTCAAACCTACATAAACTAATGAGGAGCCCAAGTTTCTGTCTCTACAACAGGGACAACTGGATAGTGATGGCTACATCTCAGGATGAGCCCGCATATGGGAAACATCGAGTTTTGGGGTCGTGAGTCTTCCGAACCTCTGGAGGGACTGTCTGAGTGTTTGTGTTCATGACAGATGACATTCAGTGTGTATTTCTGAATATGACCTACCGACGTGTAGGTTTGCGTGTGAGGTTATTGCAGGGGACTCGGTTTCGTATTTTCTCTTGGGGTGTGTTTCATTCGTCAGTTGTTGGTCGGCATGAGAAGGTGAAATTTGGCTCATGTGGGACATCCGTGGATCATTCTCGCCACCTTGAATAGTGGAAACTGGAATGCATTTGGAAGATAAGAACGGTGCTCTTCTTTCTTACCGGGGCTCGCCGTTTTTACATTGGTTCCTGAATGGACCTCAGGCGCCCTGGGACTTGTGCTCTTGCTGGAACCCACATAACGCCGGAAACAGACAGACCGACTTGCCTGTTTCACGGTGCCCACTTCCCATGAGTCGAAACGGAAAATTTTCCCACTGGCATGTAAGTCATCTGGAACGAAGCTCTATTGATAATAAAGGAAAGCAAACACAGGAGTGTGTGTATTCAACTGAAATAAATTCAGAAAGCCCTGAACTAAATCTCATTTGGTGTGTTTAAAAATGGCATTTGGGGAATTTCTGGGTCATTCGTCCAGCTGCGAAAGCTGCGTCTCTGAAGCACAGTCCCTGTCCTGCAGTCAGACTTATTTATCCGACGTGGTGTTTCCGTGGAAATGATTGTGGGAAATGGCCCCTTCCTTTTCTCTATTTGCTGATTAGATTTCATGGTCCCTTTCTCGTCAGGTACAGGGATCAAAGTTGACCAACCCCAGAGGAAAGCTGCCCAGGGCACAACTCAGGGCTCCGTAGAACCACAGAATCTTGGGCGCAGCCCTGCTCAAGCACCCAAATGTGCATACGAACAGGGTCTCCGTGTGACGTGTGTGAAAACTACGGTGTGATGAGCATGACTGGCAGACAGCTTATCGATTGGGCTCCCCTCAAAATCGGTTATGAGCGTTAAAGCACACCGATGCCCAGGTCCCGGCTGCAGGAATAAGACCCTCCAGGGTCTTGTGTGAAGCCTCGGCATCTGCATTGCTCATGCTTCTGGGGATCATTCTCCTGAAAATGGTGGCTCCTTTCTCCCTGTGGAGCATCTTTCTAAGCAGTGCTCTTTTCTTCCCCCAGGACACTTTACATCCGGCACAGGAAGCCTTCTGATGGAGCACACCTGGCCCATGAAAAGACAAGGGAAAGAAACGGGGCCAAAGGTCACAGTCCTCTCATTCCATCATCCTCCTTAAAATCATCCTAATTTCATGGGCCCTGAAGCCAGGGCTGTTTCTTTACACCTAGAGGCCTTGGCGCCGGGCCTCAATTCTGCCCTGTTCCTTACTGTCTAAGACATGTTGGGAAAATCCCTAGAGCCAGGATCTTCATTCCTGGTAAGCCAGACAGCCGGAAGACACACCCAAATTCTGTCCCTCTTACTTCAGGGAACATGTCCACTTTCGTCAGCATTACAATTTTGGCACCAAATGTGCGAACTGCAATTCCACCATACAATGCATAACTGGAAATGGAGGCAACATCTCCGATCCTGAACAATCGATGCGAGAATCCAGGATATACACGGCTTATTTTTGCCTTTTCCCACTGAAACAAGGGCCAGTATTAAAAATGGTATGCTATCCTCTGTTTCACTCCCTGCTTTTAAACGTCTCCAATGTTTCTTCTTGAGACAGGGCCTCACTTCCGTCACCCGGGCTTTTCTACGGTATAATTTTCCTTGTTTGCTTTTGTCAAAATTAGAACTTTTTATTTCATCTCTATGAAACGTTGATCCATTATCACATACGTATGGAAATATTATCACACATGCTGTGAGATACGTTCTTTTTATTTTCATCAATTCTTTAATAAACAAAAGGTTATAGCTGGGATACCTTCTGATTTCTCAAGTTTTTTGTTTCATGTTTTCTTAAACTGCCGTGGCACGTCCGGAACCACTCACTATACAATGTCAGGACCGTCTCTCTTTTCTGGCAAACATAAATTTGGGGATTGTCATCAATGAGTCTCTCGGTGATTGCATGATTTCCCCAAAGTCTTTCACAGTCTACTTTGTGCACTGAGTATCTCTTCAAACTTCAGTGCATGTTTCTACCATTTGATGCTTTATTATTTGGCAATCTAGCTTCCACAAGAGCATTTCATGCAAAGACTTGTCTTGTTCTCCACTGGCAGCTAATTTCACTCGGATAGAGAATCGATAGGCTCAACGTGGAAAGGTTATCGCTGGAAGGTCTGTTAGATTCCACGGATCTCTCCTTTCTCATTAGGGAAGAAAATACGCTGTGCTAAATATTATACTTCATTGACTATTCTCAGGTCAGAAAGCGCACTTCCGACTTCTTGTCCTTCCGTCGCTGAGAGGATGATGGCAGCTGCCAAAAGTACATACTTGGAAGTTCATCACAGCACAAACACACACACACACACACGCCCCCCCCCACACACACACAAACACACTCACACACACACTCACACTGTTTCCCAGGTAAAGATTTCTTCCCTGCCATTGCTTTACCTAAAATAAGGCAACTGTGTGGCCACTGTCCCAACCCGGTTACACTCATATTATATGTGCCTATCATCCTGAGGAGTAATTTGATTCAGTTGTTCTGGAAGTCATGATGTGGGCTGTGTCTGTTGAATTCCCAGCGATGCAAGGGGACACACCCTGTGACTCATTCCTGAACTGAGCGCTGATATTTGGTTGGTTTATCGCGCACCTGAGGAGTGGGTGGGGTGTTCGCGGTTGGTGGGGGTGAGTTATAGAAGGGCTGATGCGGCCAGAGAGCTCGTCATTTGAAGACTCTCTCGGAAGAGATAGCGTCTTTCTGCAACCTGCGGTCCCAGTAGAAAAACCTTGTGATCCTTGTTCCAGTCGACATGGAGGACGACTCACTCTACTTGGGAGGTGAGTGGCAGTTCAACCACTTTTCAAAACTCACATCTTCTCGGCCAGATGCAGCTTTTGCTGAAATCCAGCGGACTTCTCTCCCTGAGAAGTCACCACTCTCATCTGAGACCCGTGTCGACCTCTGTGATGATTTGGCTCCTGTGGCAAGACAGCTTGCTCCCAGGGAGAAGCTTCCTCTGAGTAGCAGGAGACCTGCTGCGGTGGGGGCTGGGCTCCAGAATATGGGAAATACCTGCTACGTGAAAGCTTCCCTGCAGTGCCTGACGTACACACCGCCCCTTGCCAACTACATGCTGTCCCGGGAGCACTCTCCAACGTGTCATCGTCACAAGGGCTGCATGCTCTGTACTATGCAAGCTCACATCACACGGGCCCTCCACATTCCTGGCCGTGTCATCCAGCCCTCACAGGCATTGGCTGCTAACTTCCATAGAGGCAAGCAGAAAGATGCCCATGAATTTCTCATGTTCACTGTGGATGCCATGAAAAAGGCACGCCTTCCCGGGCACAAGCAGGTAGATCATCACTCTAAGGACAGCACCCTCATCCACCAAATATTTGGAGGCTACTGGAGATCTCAAATCAAGTGTCTCCACTGCCACGGCATTTCAGACACTTTTGACCCTTACCTGGACATCGCCCTGGATATCCAGGCAGCTCAGAGTGTCAAGCAAGCTTTGGAACAGTTGGTGAAGCCCGAAGAACTCAATGGAGAGAATGCCTATCATTGTGGTCTTTGTCTCCAGAGGGCGCCGGCCTCCAAGACGTTAACTTTACACACTTCTGCCAAGGTCCTCATCCTTGTATTGAAGAGATTCTCCGATGTCACAGGCAACAAACTTGCCAAGAATGTGCACTATCCTGAGTGCCTTGACATGCAGCCATACATGTCTCAGCAGAACACAGGACCCCTTGTCTATGTCCTCTATGCTGTGCTGGTCCACGCTGGGTGGAGTTGTCACAACGGACATTACTTCTCTTATGTCAAAGCTCAAGAAGGCCAGTGGTATAAAATGGATGATGCCGAGGTCACCGCCTCTAGCATCACTTCTGTCCTGAGTCAACAGGCCTATGTCCTCTTTTACAGCCAGAAGAGTGAATGGGAAAGACACAGTGAGAGTGTGTCAAGAGGCAGGGAACCAAGAGCCCTTGGCGCTGAAGACACACACAGGCGAGCAACGCAAGGAGAGCTCAAGAGAGACCACCCCTGCCTCCAGGCACCCGAGTTGGACGAGCACTTGGTGGAAAGAGCCACTCAGGAAAGCACCTTAGACCACTGGAAATTCCTTCAAGAGCAAAACAAAACGAAGCCTGAGTTCAACGTCAGAAAAGTCGAAGGTACCCTGCCTCCCAACGTACTTGTGATTCATCAATCCAAATACAAGTGTGGGATGAAGAACCGTCATCCTGAACAGCAAAGCTCCCTGCTAAACCTCTCTTCGACGACCCCGACAGATCAGGAGTCCATGAACACTGGCACACTCGCTTCCCTGCAAGGGAGGACCAGGAGATCCAAAGGGAAGAACAAACACAGCAAGAGGGCTCTGCTTGTGTGCCAGTGATCTCAGTGCAAGTACCGACCCACACGTAGGGGTGCACACACACACACACACACACACACACACAACTACACCCAGAAGCGCGCACGCAAACACACACACACACACACAAACACGAACACCGTCAAACCTACATAAACTAATGAGGAGCCCAAGTTTCTGTCTCTACAACAGGGACAACTGGATAGTGATGGCTACGTCTCAGGATGAGCCCGCATATGGGAAACATCGAGTTTTGGGGTCGTGAGTCTTCCGAACCTCTGGAGGGACTGTCTGAGTGTTTGTGTTCATGACAGATGACATTCAGTGTGTATTTCTGAATATGACCTACCGACGTGTAGGTTTGCGTGTGAGGTTATTGCAGGGGACTCGGTTTCGTATTTTCTCTTGGGGTGTGTTTCATTCGTCAGTTGTTGGTCGGCATGAGAAGGTGAAATTTGGCTCATGTGGGACATCCGTGGATCATTCTCGCCACCTTGAATAGTGGAAACTGGAATGCATTTGGAAGATAAGAACGGTGCTCTTCTTTCTTACCGGGGCTCGCCGTTTTTACATTGGTTCCTGAATGGACCTCAGGCGCCCTGGGACTTGTGCTCTTGCTGGAACCCACAGAACGCCGGAAACAGACAGACCGACTTGCCTGTTTCACGGTGCCCACTTCCCATGAGTCGAAACGGAAAATTTTCCCACTGGCATGTAAGTCATCTGGAACGAAGCTGTATTGATAATAAAGGAAAGCAAACACAGGAGTGTGTGTATTCAACTGAAATAAATTCAGAAAGCCCTGAACTAAATCTCATTTGGTGTGTTTAAAAATGGCATTTGGGGAACTTCTGGGTCATTCGTCCAGCTGCGAAAGCTGCGTCTCTGAAGCACAGTCCCTGTCCTGCAGTCAGACTTATTTATCCGACGTGGTGTTTCCGTGGAAATGATTGTGGGAAATGGCCCCTTCCTTTTCTCTATTTGCTGATTAGATTTCATGGTCCCTTTCTCGTCAGGTACAGGGATCAAAGTTGACCAACCCCAGAGGAAAGCTGCCCAGGGCACAACTCAGGGCTCCGTAGAACCACAGAATCTTGGGCGCAGCCCTGCTCAAGCACCCAAATGTGCATACGAACAGGGTCTCCGTGTGACGTGTGTGAAAACTACGGTGTGATGAGCATGACTGGCAGACAGCTTATCGATTGGGCTCCCCTCAAAATCGGTTATGAGCGTTAAAGCACACCGATGCCCAGGTCCCGGCTGCAGGAATAAGACCCTCCAGGGTCTTGTGTGAAGCCTCGGCATCTGCATTGCTCATGCTTCTGGGGATCATTCTCCTGAAAATGGTGGCTCCTTTCTCCCTGTGGAGCATCTTTCTAAGCAGTGCTCTTTTCTTCCCCCAGGACACTTTACATCCGGCACAGGAAGCCTTCTGATGGAGCACACCTGGCCCATGAAAAGACAAGGGAAAGAAACGGGGCCAAAGGTCACAGTCCTCTCATTCCATCATCCTCCTTAAAATCATCCTAATTTCATGGGCCCTGAAGCCAGGGCTGTTTCTTTACACCTAGAGGCCTTGGCGCCGGGCCTCAATTCTGCCCTGTTCCTTACTGTCTAAGACATGTTGGGAAAATCCCTAGAGCCAGGATCTTCATTCCTGGTAAGCCAGACAGCCGGAAGACACACCCAAATTCTGTCCCTCTTACTTCAGGGAACATGTCCACTTTCGTCAGCATTACAATTTTGGCACCAAATGTGCGAACTGCAATTCCACCATACAATGCATAACTGGAAATGGAGGCAACATCTCCGATCCTGAACAATCGATGCGAGAATCCAGGATATACACGGCTTATTTTTGCCTTTTCCCACTGAAACAAGGGCCAGTATTAAAAATGGTATGCTATCCTCTGTTTCACTCCCTGCTTTTAAACGTCTCCAATGTTTCTTCTTGAGACAGGGCCTCACTTCCGTCACCCGGGCTTTTCTACGGTATAATTTTCCTTGTTTGCTTTTGTCAAAATTAGAACTTTTTATTTCATCTCTATGAAACGTTGATCCATTATCACATACGTATGGAAATATTATCACACATGCTGTGAGATACGTTCTTTTTATTTTCATCAATTCTTTAATAAACAAAAGGTTATAGCTGGGATACCTTCTGATTTCTCAAGTTTTTTGTTTCATGTTTTCTTAAACTGCCGTGGCACGTCCGGAACCACTCACTATACAATGTCAGGACCGTCTCTCTTTTCTGGCAAACATAAATTTGGGGATTGTCATCAATTAGTCTCTCGGTGATTGCATGATTTCCCCAAAGTCTTTCACAGTCTACTTTGTGCACTGAGTATCTCTTCAAACTTCAGTGCATGTTTCTACCATTTGATGCTTTATTATTTGGCAATCTAGCTTCCACAAGAGCATTTCATGCAAAGACTTGTCTTGTTCTCCACTGGCAGCTAATTTCACTCGGATAGAGAATCGATAGGCTCAACGTGGAAAGGTTATCGCTGGAAGGTCTGTTAGATTCCACGGATCTCTCCTTTCTCATTAGGGAAGAAAATACGCTGTGCTAAATATTATACTTCATTGACTATTCTCAGGTCAGAAAGCGCACTTCCGACTTCTTGTCCTTCCGTCGCTGAGAGGATGATGGCAGCTGCCAAAAGTACATACTTGGAAGTTCATCCCAGCACAAACACACACACACACACACGCCCCCCCACACACACACACAAACACACTCACACACACACTCACACTGTTTCCCAGGTAAAGATTTCTTCCCTGCCATTGCTTTACCTAAAATAAGGCAACTGTGTGGCCACTGTCCCAACCCGGTTACACTCATATTATATGTGCCTATCATCCTGAGGAGTAATTTGATTCAGTTGTTCTGGAAGTCATGATGTGGGCTGTGTCTGTTGAATTCCCAGCGATGCAAGGGGACACACCCTGTGACTCATTCCTGAACTGAGTGCTGATATTTGGTTGGTTTATCGCGCACCTGAGGAGTGGGTGGGGTGTTCGCGGTTGGTGGGGGTGAGTTATAGAAGGGCTGATGCGGCCAGAGAGCTCGTCATTTGAAGACTCTCTCGGAAGAGATAGCGTCTTTCTGCAACCTGCGGTCCCAGTAGAAAAACCTTGTGATCCTTGTTCCAGTCGACATGGAGGACGACTCACTCTACTTGGGAGGTGAGTGGCAGTTCAACCACTTTTCAAAACTCACATCTTCTCGGCCAGATGCAGCTTTTGCTGAAATCCAGCGGACTTCTCTCCCTGAGAAGTCACCACTCTCATCTGAGACCCGTGTCGACCTCTGTGATGATTTGGCTCCTGTGGCAAGACAGCTTGCTCCCAGGGAGAAGCTTCCTCTGAGTAGCAGGAGACCTGCTGCGGTGGGGGCTGGGCTCCAGAATATGGGAAATACCTGCTACGTGAAAGCTTCCCTGCAGTGCCTGACGTACACACCGCCCCTTGCCAACTACATGCTGTCCCGGGAGCACTCTCCAACGTGTCATCGTCACAAGGGCTGCATGCTCTGTACTATGCAAGCTCACATCACACGGGCCCTCCACATTCCTGGCCGTGTCATCCAGCCCTCACAGGCATTGGCTGCTGACTTCCATAGAGGCAAGCAGAAAGATGCCCATGAATTTCTCATGTTCACTGTGGATGCCATGAAAAAGGCACGCCTTCCCGGGCACAAGCAGGTAGATCATCACTCTAAGGACAGCACCCTCATCCACCAAATATTTGGAGGCTACTGGAGATCTCAAATCAAGTGTCTCCACTGCCACGGCATTTCAGACACTTTTGACCCTTACCTGGACATCGCCCTGGATATCCAGGCAGCTCAGAGTGTCAAGCAAGCTTTGGAACAGTTGGTGAAGCCCGAAGAACTCAATGGAGAGAATGCCTATCATTGTGGTCTTTGTCTCCAGAGGGCGCCGGCCTCCAAGACGTTAACTTTACACACTTCTGCCAAGGTCCTCATCCTTGTATTGAAGAGATTCTCCGATGTCACAGGCAACAAACTTGCCAAGAATGTGCACTATCCTGAGTGCCTTGACATGCAGCCATACATGTCTCAGCAGAACACAGGACCCCTTGTCTATGTCCTCTATGCTGTGCTGGTCCACGCTGGGTGGAGTTGTCACAACGGACATTACTTCTCTTATGTCAAAGCTCAAGAAGGCCAGTGGTATAAAATGGATGATGCCGAGGTCACCGCCTCTAGCATCACTTCTGTCCTGAGTCAACAGGCCTATGTCCTCTTTTACAGCCAGAAGAGTGAATGGGAAAGACACAGTGAGAGTGTGTCAAGAGGCAGGGAACCAAGAGCCCTTGGCGCTGAAGACACACACAGGCGAGCAACGCAAGGAGAGCTCAAGAGAGACCACCCCTGCCTCCAGGCACCCGAGTTGGACGAGCACTTGGTGGAAAGAGCCACTCAGGAAAGCACCTTAGACCACTGGAAATTCCTTCAAGAGCAAAACAAAACGAAGCCTGAGTTCAACGTCAGAAAAGTCGAAGGTACCCTGCCTCCCAACGTACTTGTGATTCATCAATCCAAATACAAGTGTGGGATGAAGAACCGTCATCCTGAACAGCAAAGCTCCCTGCTAAACCTCTCTTCGACGACCCCGACAGATCAGGAGTCCATGAACACTGGCACACTCGCTTCCCTGCAAGGGAGGACCAGGAGATCCAAAGGGAAGAACAAACACAGCAAGAGGGCTCTGCTTGTGTGCCAGTGATCTCAGTGCAAGTACCGACCCACACGTAGGGGTGCACACACACACACACACACACACACACATAACTACACCCAGAAGCGCGCACGCAAACACACACACACACACACAAACACGAACACCGTCAAACCTACATAAACTAATGAGGAGCCCAAGTTTCTGTCTCTACAACAGGGACAACTGGATAGTGATGGCTACGTCTCAGGATGAGCCCGCATATGGGAAACATCGAGTTTTGGGGTCGTGAGTCTTCCGAACCTCTGGAGGGACTGTCTGAGTGTTTGTGTTCATGACAGATGACATTCAGTGTGTATTTCTGAATATGACCTACCGACGTGTAGGTTTGCGTGTGAGGTTATTGCAGGGGACTCGG
The DNA here is from genome assembly GCF_029289425.2 of Pan paniscus. Taxonomy (NCBI): domain Eukaryota; kingdom Metazoa; phylum Chordata; class Mammalia; order Primates; family Hominidae; genus Pan; species Pan paniscus. Next base: position 23,731,653 of record NC_073256.2, read on the forward strand.
TTTCGTATTTTCTCTTGGGGTGTGTTTCATTCGTCAGTTGTTGGTCGGCATGAGAAGGTGAAATTTGGCTCATGTGGGACATCCGTGGATCATTCTCGCCACCTTGAATAGTGGAAACTGGAATGCATTTGGAAGATAAGAACGGTGCTCTTCTTTCTTACCGGGGCTCGCCGTTTTTACATTGGTTCCTGAATGGACCTCAGGCGCCCTGGGACTTGTGCTCTTGCTGGAACCCACATAACGCCGGAAACAGACAGACCGACTTGCCTGTTTCACGGTGCCCACTTCCCATGAGTCGAAACGGAAAATTTTCCCACTGGCATGTAAGTCATCTGGAACGAAGCTGTATTGATAATAAAGGAAAGCAAACACAGGAGTGTGTGTATTCAACTGAAATAAATTCAGAAAGCCCTGAACTAAATCTCATTTGGTGTGTTTAAAAATGGCATTTGGGGAACTTCTGGGTCATTCGTCCAGCTGCGAAAGCTGCGTCTCTGAAGCACAGTCCCTGTCCTGCAGTCAGACTTATTTATCCGACGTGGTGTTTCCGTGGAAATGATTGTGGGAAATGGCCCCTTCCTTTTCTCTATTTGCTGATTAGATTTCATGGTCCCTTTCTCGTCAGGTACAGGGATCAAAGTTGACCAACCCCAGAGGAAAGCTGCCCAGGGCACAACTCAGGGCTCCGTAGAACCACAGAATCTTGGGCGCAGCCCTGCTCAAGCACCCAAATGTGCATACGAACAGGGTCTCCGTGTGACGTGTGTGAAAACTACGGTGTGATGAGCATGACTGGCAGACAGCTTATCGATTGGGCTCCCCTCAAAATCGGTTATGAGCGTTAAAGCACACCGATGCCCAGGTCCCGGCTGCAGGAATAAGACCCTCCAGGGTCTTGTGTGAAGCCTCGGCATCTGCATTGCTCATGCTTCTGGGGATCATTCTCCTGAAAATGGTGGCTCCTTTCTCCCTGTGGAGCATCTTTCTAAGCAGTGCTCTTTTCTTCCCCCAGGACACTTTACATCCGGCACAGGAAGCCTTCTGATGGAGCACACCTGGCCCATGAAAAGACAAGGGAAAGAAACGGGGCCAAAGGTCACAGTCCTCTCATTCCATCATCCTCCTTAAAATCATCCTAATTTCATGGGCCCTGAAGCCAGGGCTGTTTCTTTACACCTAGAGGCCTTGGCGCCGGGCCTCAATTCTGCCCTGTTCCTTACTGTCTAAGACATGTTGGGAAAATCCCTAGAGCCAGGATCTTCATTCCTGGTAAGCCAGACAGCCGGAAGACACACCCAAATTCTGTCCCTCTTACTTCAGGGAACATGTCCACTTTCGTCAGCATTACAATTTTGGCACCAAATGTGCGAACTGCAATTCCACCATACAATGCATAACTGGAAATGGAGGCAACATCTCCGATCCTGAACAATCGATGCGAGAATCCAGGATATACACGGCTTATTTTTGCCTTTTCCCACTGAAACAAGGGCCAGTATTAAAAATGGTATGCTATCCTCTGTTTCACTCCCTGCTTTTAAACGTCTCCAATGTTTCTTCTTGAGACAGGGCCTCACTTCCGTCACCCGGGCTTTTCTACGGTATAATTTTCCTTGTTTGCTTTTGTCAAAATTAGAACTTTTTATTTCATCTCTATGAAACGTTGATCCATTATCACATACGTATGGAAATATTATCACACATGCTGTGAGATACGTTCTTTTTATTTTCATCAATTCTTTAATAAACAAAAGGTTATAGCTGGGATACCTTCTGATTTCTCAAGTTTTTTGTTTCATGTTTTCTTAAACTGCCGTGGCACGTCCGGAACCACTCACTATACAATGTCAGGACCGTCTCTCTTTTCTGGCAAACATAAATTTGGGGATTGTCATCAATTAGTCTCTCGGTGATTGCATGATTTCCCCAAAGTCTTTCACAGTCTACTTTGTGCACTGAGTATCTCTTCAAACTTCAGTGCATGTTTCTACCATTTGATGCTTTATTATTTGGCAATCTAGCTTCCACAAGAGCATTTCATGCAAAGACTTGTCTTGTTCTCCACTGGCAGCTAATTTCACTCGGATAGAGAATCGATAGGCTCAACGTGGAAAGGTTATCGCTGGAAGGTCTGTTAGATTCCACGGATCTCTCCTTTCTCATTAGGGAAGAAAATACGCTGTGCTAAATATTATACTTCATTGACTATTCTCAGGTCAGAAAGCGCACTTCCGACTTCTTGTCCTTCCGTCGCTGAGAGGATGATGGCAGCTGCCAAAAGTACATACTTGGAAGTTCATCCCAGCACAAACACACACACACACACACGCCCCCCCACACACACACACAAACACACTCACACACACACTCACACTGTTTCCCAGGTAAAGATTTCTTCCCTGCCATTGCTTTACCTAAAATAAGGCAACTGTGTGGCCACTGTCCCAACCCGGTTACACTCATATTATATGTGCCTATCATCCTGAGGAGTAATTTGATTCAGTTGTTCTGGAAGTCATGATGTGGGCTGTGTCTGTTGAATTCCCAGCGATGCAAGGGGACACACCCTGTGACTCATTCCTGAACTGAGTGCTGATATTTGGTTGGTTTATCGCGCACCTGAGGAGTGGGTGGGGTGTTCGCGGTTGGTGGGGGTGAGTTATAGAAGGGCTGATGCGGCCAGAGAGCTCGTCATTTGAAGACTCTCTCGGAAGAGATAGCGTCTTTCTGCAACCTGCGGTCCCAGTAGAAAAACCTTGTGATCCTTGTTCCAGTCGACATGGAGGACGACTCACTCTACTTGGGAGGTGAGTGGCAGTTCAACCACTTTTCAAAACTCACATCTTCTCGGCCAGATGCAGCTTTTGCTGAAATCCAGCGGACTTCTCTCCCTGAGAAGTCACCACTCTCATCTGAGACCCGTGTCGACCTCTGTGATGATTTGGCTCCTGTGGCAAGACAGCTTGCTCCCAGGGAGAAGCTTCCTCTGAGTAGCAGGAGACCTGCTGCGGTGGGGGCTGGGCTCCAGAATATGGGAAATACCTGCTACGTGAAAGCTTCCCTGCAGTGCCTGACGTACACACCGCCCCTTGCCAACTACATGCTGTCCCGGGAGCACTCTCCAACGTGTCATCGTCACAAGGGCTGCATGCTCTGTACTATGCAAGCTCACATCACACGGGCCCTCCACATTCCTGGCCGTGTCATCCAGCCCTCACAGGCATTGGCTGCTGACTTCCATAGAGGCAAGCAGAAAGATGCCCATGAATTTCTCATGTTCACTGTGGATGCCATGAAAAAGGCACGCCTTCCCGGGCACAAGCAGGTAGATCATCACTCTAAGGACAGCACCCTCATCCACCAAATATTTGGAGGCTACTGGAGATCTCAAATCAAGTGTCTCCACTGCCACGGCATTTCAGACACTTTTGACCCTTACCTGGACATCGCCCTGGATATCCAGGCAGCTCAGAGTGTCAAGCAAGCTTTGGAACAGTTGGTGAAGCCCGAATAACTCAATGGAGAGAATGCCTATCATTGTGGTCTTTGTCTCCAGAGGGCGCCGGCCTCCAAGACGTTAACTTTACACACTTCTGCCAAGGTCCTCATCCTTGTATTGAAGAGATTCTCCGATGTCACAGGCAACAAACTTGCCAAGAATGTGCACTATCCTGAGTGCCTTGACATGCAGCCATACATGTCTCAGCAGAACACAGGACCCCTTGTCTATGTCCTCTATGCTGTGCTGGTCCACGCTGGGTGGAGTTGTCACAACGGACATTACTTCTCTTATGTCAAAGCTCAAGAAGGCCAGTGGTATAAAATGGATGATGCCGAGGTCACCGCCTCTAGCATCACTTCTGTCCTGAGTCAACAGGCCTATGTCCTCTTTTACAGCCAGAAGAGTGAATGGGAAAGACACAGTGAGAGTGTGTCAAGAGGCAGGGAACCAAGAGCCCTTGGCGCTGAAGACACACACAGGCGAGCAACGCAAGGAGAGCTCAAGAGAGACCACCCCTGCCTCCAGGCACCCGAGTTGGACGAGCACTTGGTGGAAAGAGCCACTCAGGAAAGCACCTTAGACCACTGGAAATTCCTTCAAGAGCAAAACAAAACGAAGCCTGAGTTCAACGTCAGAAAAGTCGAAGGTACCCTGCCTCCCAACGTACTTGTGATTCATCAATCCAAATACAAGTGTGGGATGAAGAACCGTCATCCTGAACAGCAAAGCTCCCTGCTAAACCTCTCTTCGACGACCCCGACAGATCAGGAGTCCATGAACACTGGCACACTCGCTTCCCTGCAAGGGAGGACCAGGAGATCCAAAGGGAAGAACAAACACAGCAAGAGGGCTCTGCTTGTGTGCCAGTGATCTCAGTGCAAGTACCGACCCACACGTAGGGGTGCACACACACACACACACACACACACACACATAACTACACCCAGAAGCGCGCACGCAAACACACACACACACACACAAACACGAACACCGTCAAACCTACATAAACTAATGAGGAGCCCAAGTTTCTGTCTCTACAACAGGGACAACTGGATAGTGATGGCTACGTCTCAGGATGAGCCCGCATATGGGAAACATCGAGTTTTGGGGTCGTGAGTCTTCCGAACCTCTGGAGGGACTGTCTGAGTGTTTGTGTTCATGACAGATGACATTCAGTGTGTATTTCTGAATATGACCTACCGACGTGTAGGTTTGCGTGTGAGGTTATTGCAGGGGACTCGGTTTCGTATTTTCTCTTGGGGTGTGTTTCATTCGTCAGTTGTTGGTCGGCATGAGAAGGTGAAATTTGGCTCATGTGGGACATCCGTGGATCATTCTCGCCACCTTGAATAGTGGAAACTGGAATGCATTTGGAAGATAAGAACGGTGCTCTTCTTTCTTACCGGGGCTCGCCGTTTTTACATTGGTTCCTGAATGGACCTCAGGCGCCCTGGGACTTGTGCTCTTGCTGGAACCCACATAACGCCGGAAACAGACAGACCGACTTGCCTGTTTCACGGTGCCCACTTCCCATGAGTCGAAACGGAAAATTTTCCCACTGGCATGTAAGTCATCTGGAACGAAGCTCTATTGATAATAAAGGAAAGCAAACACAGGAGTGTGTGTATTCAACTGAAATAAATTCAGAAAGCCCTGAACTAAATCTCATTTGGTGTGTTTAAAAATGGCATTTGGGGAACTTCTGGGTCATTCGTCCAGCTGCGAAAGCTGCGTCTCTGAAGCACAGTCCCTGTCCTGCAGTCAGACTTATTTATCCGACGTGGTGTTTCCGTGGAAATGATTGTGGGAAATGGCCCCTTCCTTTTCTCTATTTGCTGATTAGATTTCATGGTCCCTTTCTCGTCAGGTACAGGGATCAAAGTTGACCAACCCCAGAGGAAAGCTGCCCAGGGCACAACTCAGGGCTCCGTAGAACCACAGAATCTTGGGCGCAGCCCTGCTCAAGCACCCAAATGTGCATACGAACAGGGTCTCCGTGTGACGTGTGTGAAAACTACGGTGTGATGAGCATGACTGGCAGACAGCTTATCGATTGGGCTCCCCTCAAAATCGGTTATGAGCGTTAAAGCACACCGATGCCCAGGTCCCGGCTGCAGGAATAAGACCCTCCAGGGTCTTGTGTGAAGCCTCGGCATCTGCATTGCTCATGCTTCTGGGGATCATTCTCCTGAAAATGGTGGCTCCTTTCTCCCTGTGGAGCATCTTTCTAAGCAGTGCTCTTTTCTTCCCCCAGGACACTTTACATCCGGCACAGGAAGCCTTCTGATGGAGCACACCTGGCCCATGAAAAGACAAGGGAAAGAAACGGGGCCAAAGGTCACAGTCCTCTCATTCCATCATCCTCCTTAAAATCATCCTAATTTCATGGGCCCTGAAGCCAGGGCTGTTTCTTTACACCTAGAGGCCTTGGCGCCGGGCCTCAATTCTGCCCTGTTCCTTACTGTCTAAGACATGTTGGGAAAATCCCTAGAGCCAGGATCTTCATTCCTGGTAAGCCAGACAGCCGGAAGACACACCCAAATTCTGTCCCTCTTACTTCAGGGAACATGTCCACTTTCGTCAGCATTACAATTTTGGCACCAAATGTGCGAACTGCAATTCCACCATACAATGCATAACTGGAAATGGAGGCAACATCTCCGATCCTGAACAATCGATGCGAGAATCCAGGATATACACGGCTTATTTTTGCCTTTTCCCACTGAAACAAGGGCCAGTATTAAAAATGGTATGCTATCCTCTGTTTCACTCCCTGCTTTTAAACGTCTCCAATGTTTCTTCTTGAGACAGGGCCTCACTTCCGTCACCCGGGCTTTTCTACGGTATAATTTTCCTTGTTTGCTTTTGTCAAAATTAGAACTTTTTATTTCATCTCTATGAAACGTTGATCCATTATCACATACGTATGGAAATATTATCACACATGCTGTGAGATACGTTCTTTTTATTTTCATCAATTCTTTAATAAACAAAAGGTTATAGCTGGGATACCTTCTGATTTCTCAAGTTTTTTGTTTCATGTTTTCTTAAACTGCCGTGGCACGTCCGGAACCACTCACTATACAATGTCAGGACCGTCTCTCTTTTCTGGCAAACATAAATTTGGGGATTGTCATCAATTAGTCTCTCGGTGATTGCATGATTTCCCCAAAGTCTTTCACAGTCTACTTTGTGCACTGAGTATCTCTTCAAACTTCAGTGCATGTTTCTACCATTTGATGCTTTATTATTTGGCAATCTAGCTTCCACAAGAGCATTTCATGCAAAGACTTGTCTTGTTCTCCACTGGCAGCTAATTTCACTCGGATAGAGAATCGATAGGCTCAACGTGGAAAGGTTATCGCTGGAAGGTCTGTTAGATTCCACGGATCTCTCCTTTCTCATTAGGGAAGAAAATACGCTGTGCTAAATATTATACTTCATTGACTATTCTCAGGTCAGAAAGCGCACTTCCGACTTCTTGTCCTTCCGTCGCTGAGAGGATGATGGCAGCTGCCAAAAGTACATACTTGGAAGTTCATCCCAGCACAAACACACACACACACACACGCCCCCCCCCACACACACACAAACACACTCACACACACACTCACACTGTTTCCCAGGTAAAGATTTCTTCCCTGCCATTGCTTTACCTAAAATAAGGCAACTGTGTGGCCACTGTCCCAACCCGGTTACACTCATATTATATGTGCCTATCATCCTGAGGAGTAATTTGATTCAGTTGTTCTGGAAGTCATGATGTGGGCTGTGTCTGTTGAATTCCCAGCGATGCAAGGGGACACACCCTGTGACTCATTCCTGAACTGAGTGCTGATATTTGGTTGGTTTATCGCGCACCTGAGGAGTGGGTGGGGTGTTCGCGGTTGGTGGGGGTGAGTTATAGAAGGGCTGATGCGGCCAGAGAGCTCGTCATTTGAAGACTCTCTCGGAAGAGATAGCGTCTTTCTGCAACCTGCGGTCCCAGTAGAAAAACCTTGTGATCCTTGTTCCAGTCGACATGGAGGACGACTCACTCTACTTGGGAGGTGAGTGGCAGTTCAACCACTTTTCAAAACTCACATCTTCTCGGCCAGATGCAGCTTTTGCTGAAATCCAGCAGACTTCTCTCCCTGAGAAGTCACCACTCTCATCTGAGACCCGTGTCGACCTCTGTGATGATTTGGCTCCTGTGGCAAGACAGCTTGCTCCCAGGGAGAAGCTTCCTCTGAGTAGCAGGAGACCTGCTGCGGTGGGGGCTGGGCTCCAGAATATGGGAAATACCTGCTACGTGAACGCTTCCCTGCAGTGCCTGACGTACACACCGCCCCTTGCCAACTACATGCTGTCCCGGGAGCACTCTCCAACGTGTCATCGTCACAAGGGCTGCATGCTCTGTACTATGCAAGCTCACATCACACGGGCCCTCCACATTCCTGGCCGTGTCATCCAGCCCTCACAGGCATTGGCTGCTGACTTCCATAGAGGCAAGCAGGAAGATGCCCATGAATTTCTCATGTTCACTGTGGATGCCATGAAAAAGGCACGCCTTCCCGGGCACAAGCAGGTAGATCATCACTCTAAGGACAGCACCCTCATCCACCAAATATTTGGAGGCTACTGGAGATCTCAAATCAAGTGTCTCCACTGCCACGGCATTTCAGACACTTTTGACCCTTACCTGGACATCGCCCTGGATATCCAGGCAGCTCAGAGTGTCAAGCAAGCTTTGGAACAGTTGGTGAAGCCCGAAGAACTCAATGGAGAGAATGCCTATCATTGTGGTCTTTGTCTCCAGAGGGCGCCGGCCTCCAAGACGTTAACTTTACACACTTCTGCCAAGGTCCTCATCCTTGTATTGAAGAGATTCTCCGATGTCACAGGCAACAAACTTGCCAAGAATGTGCACTATCCTGAGTGCCTTGACATGCAGCCATACATGTCTCAGCAGAACACAGGACCCCTTGTCTATGTCCTCTATGCTGTGCTGGTCCACGCTGGGTGGAGTTGTCACAACGGACATTACTTCTCTTATGTCAAAGCTCAAGAAGGCCAGTGGTATAAAATGGATGATGCCGAGGTCACCGCCTCTAGCCTCACTTCTGTCCTGAGTCAACAGGCCTATGTCCTCTTTTACAGCCAGAAGAGTGAATGGGAAAGACACAGTGAGAGTGTGTCAAGAGGCAGGGAACCAAGAGCCCTTGGCGCTGAAGACACACACAGGCGAGCAACGCAAGGAGAGCTCAAGAGAGACCACCCCTGCCTCCAGGCACCCGAGTTGGACGAGCACTTGGTGGAAAGAGCCACTCAGGAAAGCACCTTAGACCACTGGAAATTCCTTCAAGAGCAAAACAAAACGAAGCCTGAGTTCAACGTCAGAAAAGTCGAAGGTACCCTGCCTCCCAACGTACTTGTGATTCATCAATCCAAATACAAGTGTGGGATGAAGAACCGTCATCCTGAACAGCAAAGCTCCCTGCTAAACCTCTCTTCGACGACCCCGACAGATCAGGAGTCCATGAACACTGGCACACTCGCTTCCCTGCAAGGGAGGACCAGGAGATCCAAAGGGAAGAACAAACACAGCAAGAGGGCTCTGCTTGTGTGCCAGTGATCTCAGTGCAAGTACCGACCCACACGTAGGGGTGCACACACACACACACACACACACATAACTACACCCAGAAGCGCGCACGCAAACACACACACACACACACAAACACGAACACCGTCAAACCTACATAAACTAATGAGGAGCCCAAGTTTCTGTCTCTACAACAGGGACAACTGGATAGTGATGGCTACATCTCAGGATGAGCCCGCATATGGGAAACATCGAGTTTTGGGGTCGTGAGTCTTCCGAACCTCTGGAGGGACTGTCTGAGTGTTTGTGTTCATGACAGATGACATTCAGTGTGTATTTCTGAATATGACCTACCGACGTGTAGGTTTGCGTGTGAGGTTATTGCAGGGGACTCGGTTTCGTATTTTCTCTTGGGGTGTGTTTCATTCGTCAGTTGTTGTTCGGCATGAGAAGGTGAAATTTGGCTCATGTGGGACATCCGTGGATCATTCTCGCCACCTTGAATAGTGGAAACTGGAATGCATTTGGAAGATAAGAACGGTGCTCTTCTTTCTTACCGGGGCTCGCCGTTTTTACATTGGTTCCTGAATGGACCTCAGGCGCCCTGGGACTTGTGCTCTTGCTGGAACCCACATAACGCCGGAAACAGACAGACCGACTTGCCTGTTTCACGGTGCCCACTTCCCATGAGTCGAAACGGAAAATTTTCCCACTGGCATGTAAGTCATCTGGAACGAAGCTCTATTGATAATAAAGGAAAGCAAACACAGGAGTGTGTGTATTCAACTGAAATAAATTCAGAAAGCCCTGAACTAAATCTCATTTGGTGTGTTTAAAAATGGCATTTGGGGAACTTCTGGGTCATTCGTCCAGCTGCGAAAGCTGCGTCTCTGAAGCACAGTCCCTGTCCTGCAGTCAGACTTATTTATCCGACGTGGTGTTTCCGTGGAAATGATTGTGGGAAATGGCCCCTTCCTTTTCTCTATTTGCTGATTAGATTTCATGGTCCCTTTCTCGTCAGGTACAGGGATCAAAGTTGACCAACCCCAGAGGAAAGCTGCCCAGGGCACAACTCAGGGCTCCGTAGAACCACAGAATCTTGGGCGCAGCCCTGCTCAAGCACCCAAATGTGCATACGAACAGGGTCTCCGTGTGACGTGTGTGAAAACTACGGTGTGATGAGCATGACTGGCAGACAGCTTATCGATTGGGCTCCCCTCAAAATCGGTTATGAGCGTTAAAGCACACCGATGCCCAGGTCCCGGCTGCAGGAATAAGACCCTCCAGGGTCTTGTGTGAAGCCTCGGCATCTGCATTGCTCATGCTTCTGGGGATCATTCTCCTGAAAATGGTGGCTCCTTTCTCCCTGTGGAGCATCTTTCTAAGCAGTGCTCTTTTCTTCCCCCAGGACACTTTACATCCGGCACAGGAAGCCTTCTGATGGAGCACACCTGGCCCATGAAAAGACAAGGGAAAGAAACGGGGCCAAAGGTCACAGTCCTCTCATTCCATCATCCTCCTTAAAATCATCCTAATTTCATGGGCCCTGAAGCCAGGGCTGTTTCTTTACACCTAGAGGCCTTGGCGCCGGGCCTCAATTCTGCCCTGTTCCTTACTGTCTAAGACATGTTGGGAAAATCCCTAGAGCCAGGATCTTCATTCCTGGTAAGCCAGACAGCCGGAAGACACACCCAAATTCTGTCCCTCTTACTTCAGGGAACATGTCCACTTTCGTCAGCATTACAATTTTGGCACCAAATGTGCGAACTGCAATTCCACCATACAATGCATAACTGGAAATGGAGGCAACATCTCCGATCCTGAACAATCGATGCGAGAATCCAGGATATACAAGGCTTATTTTTGCCTTTTCCCACTGAAACAAGGGCCAGTATTAAAAATGGTATGCTATCCTCTGTTTCACTCCCTGCTTTTAAACGTCTCCAATGTTTCTTCTTGAGACAGGGCCTCACTTCCGTCACCCGGGCTTTTCTACGGTATAATTTTCCTTGTTTGCTTTTGTCAAAATTAGAACTTTTTATTTCATCTCTATGAAACGTTGATCCATTATCACATACGTATGGAAATATTATCACACATGCTGTGAGATACGTTCTTTTTATTTTCATCAATTCTTTAATAAACAAAAGGTTATAGCTGGGATACCTTCTGATTTCTCAAGTTTTTTGTTTCATGTTTTCTTAAACTGCCGTGGCACGTCCGGAACCACTCACTATACAATGTCAGGACCGTCTCTCTTTTCTGGCAAACATAAATTTGGGGATTGTCATCAATTAGTCTCTCGGTGATTGCATGATTTCCCCAAAGTCTTTCACAGTCTACTTTGTGCACTGAGTATCTCTTCAAACTTCAGTGCATGTTTCTACCATTTGATGCTTTATTATTTGGCAATCTAGCTTCCACAAGAGCATTTCATGCAAAGACTTGTCTTGTTCTCCACTGGCAGCTAATTTCACTCGGATAGAGAATCGATAGGCTCAACGTGGAAAGGTTATCGCTGGAAGGTCTGTTAGATTCCACGGATCTCTCCTTTCTCATTAGGGAAGAAAATACGCTGTGCTAAATATTATACTTCATTGACTATTCTCAGGTCAGAAAGCGCACTTCCGACTTCTTGTCCTTCCGTCGCTGAGAGGATGATGGCAGCTGCCAAAAGTACATACTTGGAAGTTCATCCCAGCACAAACACACACACACACACACGCCCCCCCCCACACACACACAAACACACTCACACACACACTCACACTGTTTCCCAGGTAAAGATTTCTTCCCTGCCATTGCTTTACCTAAAATAAGGCAACTGTGTGGCCACTGTCCCAACCCGGTTACACTCATATTATATGTGCCTATCATCCTGAGGAGTAATTTGATTCAGTTGTTCTGGAAGTCATGATGTGGGCTGTGTCTGTTGAATTCCCAGCGATGCAAGGGGACACACCCTGTGACTCATTCCTGAACTGAGTGCTGATATTTGGTTGGTTTATCGCGCACCTGAGGAGTGGGTGGGGTGTTCGCGGTTGGTGGGGGTGAGTTATAGAAGGGCTGATGCGGCCAGAGAGCTCGTCATTTGAAGACTCTCTCGGAAGAGATAGCGTCTTTCTGCAACCTGCGGTCCCAGTAGAAAAACCTTGTGATCCTTGTTCCAGTCGACATGGAGGACGACTCACTCTACTTGGGAGGTGAGTGGCAGTTCAACCACTTTTCAAAACTCACATCTTCTCGGCCAGATGCAGCTTTTGCTGAAATCCAGCAGACTTCTCTCCCTGAGAAGTCACCACTCTCATCTGAGACCCGTGTCGACCTCTGTGATGATTTGGCTCCTGTGGCAAGACAGCTTGCTCCCAGGGAGAAGCTTCCTCTGAGTAGCAGGAGACCTGCTGCGGTGGGGGCTGGGCTCCAGAATATGGGAAATACCTGCTACGTGAACGCTTCCCTGCAGTGCCTGACGTACACACCGCCCCTTGCCAACTACATGCTGTCCCGGGAGCACTCTCCAACGTGTCATCGTCACAAGGGCTGCATGCTCTGTACTATGCAAGCTCACATCACACGGGCCCTCCACATTCCTGGCCGTGTCATCCAGCCCTCACAGGCATTGGCTGCTGACTTCCATAGAGGCAAGCAGGAAGATGCCCATGAATTTCTCATGTTCACTGTGGATGCCATGAAAAAGGCACGCCTTCCCGGGCACAAGCAGGTAGATCATCACTCTAAGGACAGCACCCTCATCCACCAAATATTTGGAGGCTACTGGAGATCTCAAATCAAGTGTCTCCACTGCCACGGCATTTCAGACACTTTTGACCCTTACCTGGACATCGCCCTGGATATCCAGGCAGCTCAGAGTGTCAAGCAAGCTTTGGAACAGTTGGTGAAGCCCGAAGAACTCAATGGAGAGAATGCCTATCATTGTGGTCTTTGTCTCCAGAGGGCGCCGGCCTCCAAGACGTTAACTTTACACACTTCTGCCAAGGTCCTCATCCTTGTATTGAAGAGATTCTCCGATGTCACAGGCAACAAACTTGCCAAGAATGTGCACTATCCTGAGTGCCTTGACATGCAGCCATACATGTCTCAGCAGAACACAGGACCCCTTGTCTATGTCCTCTATGCTGTGCTGGTCCACGCTGGGTGGAGTTGTCACAACGGACATTACTTCTCTTATGTCAAAGCTCAAGAAGGCCAGTGGTATAAAATGGATGATGCCGAGGTCACCGCCTCTAGCCTCACTTCTGTCCTGAGTCAACAGGCCTATGTCCTCTTTTACAGCCAGAAGAGTGAATGGGAAAGACACAGTGAGAGTGTGTCAAGAGGCAGGGAACCAAGAGCCCTTGGCGCTGAAGACACACACAGGCGAGCAACGCAAGGAGAGCTCAAGAGAGACCACCCCTGCCTCCAGGCACCCGAGTTGGACGAGCACTTGGTGGAAAGAGCCACTCAGGAAAGCACCTTAGACCACTGGAAATTCCTTCAAGAGCAAAACAAAACGAAGCCTGAGTTCAACGTCAGAAAAGTCGAAGGTACCCTGCCTCCCAACGTACTTGTGATTCATCAATCCAAATACAAGTGTGGGATGAAGAACCGTCATCCTGAACAGCAAAGCTCCCTGCTAAACCTCTCTTCGACGACCCCGACAGATCAGGAGTCCATGAACACTGGCACACTCGCTTCCCTGCAAGGGAGGACCAGGAGATCCAAAGGGAAGAACAAACACAGCAAGAGGGCTCTGCTTGTGTGCCAGTGATCTCAGTGCAAGTACCGACCCACACGTAGGGGTGCACACACACACACACACACACACACATAACTACACCCAGAAGCGCGCACGCAAACACACACACACACACACAAACACGAACACCGTCAATCCTACATAAACTAATGAGGAGCCCAAGTTTCTGTCTCTACAACAGGGACAACTGGATAGTGATGGCTACGTCTCAGGATGAGCCCGCATATGGGAAACATCGAGTTTTGGGGTCGTGAGTCTTCCGAACCTCTGGAGGGACTGTCTGAGTGTTTGTGTTCATGACAGATGACATTCAGTGTGTATTTCTGAATATGACCTACCGACGTGTAGGTTTGCGTGTGAGGTTATTGCAGGGGACTCGGTTTCGTATTTTCTCTTGGGGTGTGTTTCATTCGTCAGTTGTTGGTCGGCATGAGAAGGTGAAATTTGGCTCATGTGGGACATCCGTGGATCATTCTCGCCACCTTGAATAGTGGAAACTGGAATGCATTTGGAAGATAAGAACGGTGCTCTTCTTTCTTACCGGGGCTCGCCGTTTTTACATTGGTTCCTGAATGGACCTCAGGCGCCCTGGGACTTGTGCTCTTGCTGGAACCCACATAACGCCGGAAACAGACAGACCGACTTGCCTGTTTCACGGTGCCCACTTCCCATGAGTCGAAACGGAAAATTTTCCCACTGGCATGTAAGTCATCTGGAACGAAGCTGTATTGATAATAAAGGAAAGCAAACACAGGAGTGTGTGTATTCAACTGAAATAAATTCAGAAAGCCCTGAACTAAATCTCATTTGGTGTGTTTAAAAATGGCATTTGGGGAACTTCTGGGTCATTCGTCCAGCTGCGAAAGCTGCGTCTCTGAAGCACAGTCCCTGTCCTGCAGTCAGACTTATTTATCCGACGTGGTGTTTCCGTGGAAATGATTGTGGGAAATGGCCCCTTCCTTTTCTCTATTTGCTGATTAGATTTCATGGTCCCTTTCTCGTCAGGTACAGGGATCAAAGTTGACCAACCCCAGAGGAAAGCTGCCCAGGGCACAACTCAGGGCTCCGTAGAACCACAGAATCTTGGGCGCAGCCCTGCTCAAGCACCCAAATGTGCATACGAACAGGGTCTCCGTGTGACGTGTGTGAAAACTACGGTGTGATGAGCATGACTGGCAGACAGCTTATCGATTGGGCTCCCCTCAAAATCGGTTATGAGCGTTAAAGCACACCGATGCCCAGGTCCCGGCTGCAGGAATAAGACCCTCCAGGGTCTTGTGTGAAGCCTCGGCATCTGCATTGCTCATGCTTCTGGGGATCATTCTCCTGAAAATGGTGGCTCCTTTCTCCCTGTGGAGCATCTTTCTAAGCAGTGCTCTTTTCTTCCCCCAGGACACTTTACATCCGGCACAGGAAGCCTTCTGATGGAGCACACCTGGCCCATGAAAAGACAAGGGAAAGAAACGGGGCCAAAGGTCACAGTCCTCTCATTCCATCATCCTCCTTAAAATCATCCTAATTTCATGGGCCCTGAAGCCAGGGCTGTTTCTTTACACCTAGAGGCCTTGGCGCCGGGCCTCAATTCTGCCCTGTTCCTTACTGTCTAAGACATGTTGGGAAAATCCCTAGAGCCAGGATCTTCATTCCTGGTAAGCCAGACAGCCGGAAGACACACCCAAATTCTGTCCCTCTTACTTCAGGGAACATGTCCACTTTCGTCAGCATTACAATTTTGGCACCAAATGTGCGAACTGCAATTCCACCATACAATGCATAACTGGAAATGGAGGCAACATCTCCGATCCTGAACAATCGATGCGAGAATCCAGGATATACACGGCTTATTTTTGCCTTTTCCCACTGAAACAAGGGCCAGTATTAAAAATGGTATGCTATCCTCTGTTTCACTCCCTGCTTTTAAACGTCTCCAATGTTTCTTCTTGAGACAGGGCCTCACTTCCGTCACCCGGGCTTTTCTACGGTATAATTTTCCTTGTTTGCTTTTGTCAAAATTAGAACTTTTTATTTCATCTCTATGAAACGTTGATCCATTATCACATACGTATGGAAATATTATCACACATGCTGTGAGATACGTTCTTTTTATTTTCATCAATTCTTTAATAAACAAAAGGTTATAGCTGGGATACCTTCTGATTTCTCAAGTTTTTTGTTTCATGTTTTCTTAAACTGCCGTGGCACGTCCGGAACCACTCACTATACAATGTCAGGACCGTCTCTCTTTTCTGGCAAACATAAATTTGGGGATTGTCATCAATTAGTCTCTCGGTGATTGCATGATTTCCCCAAAGTCTTTCACAGTCTACTTTGTGCACTGAGTATCTCTTCAAACTTCAGTGCATGTTTCTACCATTTGATGCTTTATTATTTGGCAATCTAGCTTCCACAAGAGCATTTCATGCAAAGACTTGTCTTGTTCTCCACTGGCAGCTAATTTCACTCGGATAGAGAATCGATAGGCTCAACGTGGAAAGGTTATCGCTGGAAGGTCTGTTAGATTCCACGGATCTCTCCTTTCTCATTAGGGAAGAAAATACGCTGTGCTAAATATTATACTTCATTGACTATTCTCAGGTCAGAAAGCGCACTTCCGACTTCTTGTCCTTCCGTCGCTGAGAGGATGATGGCAGCTGCCAAAAGTACATACTTGGAAGTTCATCCCAGCACAAACACACACACACACACACGCCCCCCCACCACACACACACAAACACACTCACACACACACTCACACTGTTTCCCAGGTAAAGATTTCTTCCCTGCCATTGCTTTACCTAAAATAAGGCAACTGTGTGGCCACTGTCCCAACCCGGTTACACTCATATTATATGTGCCTATCATCCTGAGGAGTAATTTGATTCAGTTGTTCTGGAAGTCATGATGTGGGCTGTGTCTGTTGAATTCCCAGCGATGCAAGGGGACACACCCTGTGACTCATTCCTGAACTGAGTGCTGATATTTGGTTGGTTTATCGCGCACCTGAGGAGTGGGTGGGGTGTTCGCGGTTGGTGGGGGTGAGTTATAGAAGGGCTGATGCGGCCAGAGAGCTCGTCATTTGAAGACTCTCTCGGAAGAGATAGCGTCTTTCTGCAACCTGCGGTCCCAGTAGAAAAACCTTGTGATCCTTGTTCCAGTCGACATGGAGGACGACTCACTCTACTTGGGAGGTGAGTGGCAGTTCAACCACTTTTCAAAACTCACATCTTCTCGGCCAGATGCAGCTTTTGCTGAAATCCAGCGGACTTCTCTCCCTGAGAAGTCACCACTCTCATCTGAGACCCGTGTCGACCTCTGTGATGATTTGGCTCCTGTGGCAAGACAGCTTGCTCCCAGGGAGAAGCTTCCTCTGAGTAGCAGGAGACCTGCTGCGGTGGGGGCTGGGCTCCAGAATATGGGAAATACCTGCTACGTGAAAGCTTCCCTGCAGTGCCTGACGTACACACCGCCCCTTGCCAACTACATGCTGTCCCGGGAGCACTCTCCAACGTGTCATCGTCACAAGGGCTGCATGCTCTGTACTATGCAAGCTCACATCACACGGGCCCTCCACATTCCTGGCCGTGTCATCCAGCCCTCACAGGCATTGGCTGCTGACTTCCATAGAGGCAAGCAGGAAGATGCCCATGAATTTCTCATGTTCACTGTGGATGCCATGAAAAAGGCACGCCTTCCCGGGCACAAGCAGGTAGATCATCACTCTAAGGACAGCACCCTCATCCACCAAATATTTGGAGGCTACTGGAGATCTCAAATCAAGTGTCTCCACTGCCACGGCATTTCAGACACTTTTGACCCTTACCTGGACATCGCCCTGGATATCCAGGCAGCTCAGAGTGTCAAGCAAGCTTTGGAACAGTTGGTGAAGCCCGAATAACTCAATGGAGAGAATGCCTATCATTGTGGTCTTTGTCTCCAGAGGGCGCCGGCCTCCAAGACGTTAACTTTACACACTTCTGCCAAGGTCCTCATCCTTGTATTGAAGAGATTCTCCGATGTCACAGGCAACAAACTTGCCAAGAATGTGCACTATCCTGAGTGCCTTGACATGCAGCCATACATGTCTCAGCAGAACACAGGACCCCTTGTCTATGTCCTCTATGCTGTGCTGGTCCACGCTGGGTGGAGTTGTCACAACGGACATTACTTCTCTTATGTCAAAGCTCAAGAAGGCCAGTGGTATAAAATGGATGATGCCGAGGTCACCGCCTCTAGCATCACTTCTGTCCTGAGTCAACAGGCCTATGTCCTCTTTTACAGCCAGAAGAGTGAATGGGAAAGACACAGTGAGAGTGTGTCAAGAGGCAGGGAACCAAGAGCCCTTGGCGCTGAAGACACACACAGGCGAGCAACGCAAGGAGAGCTCAAGAGAGACCACCCCTGCCTCCAGGCACCCGAGTTGGACGAGCACTTGGTGGAAAGAGCCACTCAGGAAAGCACCTTAGACCACTGGAAATTCCTTCAAGAGCAAAACAAAACGAAGCCTGAGTTCAACGTCAGAAAAGTCGAAGGTACCCTGCCTCCCAACGTACTTGTGATTCATCAATCCAAATACAAGTGTGGGATGAAGAACCGTCATCCTGAACAGCAAAGCTCCCTGCTAAACCTCTCTTCGACGACCCCGACAGATCAGGAGTCCATGAACACTGGCACACTCGCTTCCCTGCAAGGGAGGACCAGGAGATCCAAAGGGAAGAACAAACACAGCAAGAGGGCTCTGCTTGTGTGCCAGTGATCTCAGTGCAAGTACCGACCCACACGTAGGGGTGCACACACACACACACACACACACACATAACTACACCCAGAAGCGCGCACGCAAACACACACACACACACACAAACACGAACACCGTCAATCCTACATAAACTAATGAGGAGCCCAAGTTTCTGTCTCTACAACAGGGACAACTGGATAGTGATGGCTACGTCTCAGGATGAGCCCGCATATGGGAAACATCGAGTTTTGGGGTCGTGAGTCTTCCGAACCTCTGGAGGGACTGTCTGAGTGTTTGTGTTCATGACAGATGACATTCAGTGTGTATTTCTGAATATGACCTACCGACGTGTAGGTTTGCGTGTGAGGTTATTGCAGGGGACTCGGTTTCGTATTTTCTCTTGGGGTGTGTTTCATTCGTCAGTTGTTGGTCGGCATGAGAAGGTGAAATTTGGCTCATGTGGGACATCCGTGGATCATTCTCGCCACCTTGAATAGTGGAAACTGGAATGCATTTGGAAGATAAGAACGGTGCTCTTCTTTCTTACCGGGGCTCGCCGTTTTTACATTGGTTCCTGAATGGACCTCAGGCGCCCTGGGACTTGTGCTCTTGCTGGAACCCACAGAACGCCGGAAACAGACAGACCGACTTGCCTGTTTCACGGTGCCCACTTCCCATGAGTCGAAACGGAAAATTTTCCCACTGGCATGTAAGTCATCTGGAACGAAGCTGTATTGATAATAAAGGAAAGCAAACACAGGAGTGTGTGTATTCAACTGAAATAAATTCAGAAAGCCCTGAACTAAATCTCATTTGGTGTGTTTAAAAATGGCATTTGGGGAACTTCTGGGTCATTCGTCCAGCTGCGAAAGCTGCGTCTCTGAAGCACAGTCCCTGTCCTGCAGTCAGACTTATTTATCCGACGTGGTGTTTCCGTGGAAATGATTGTGGGAAATGGCCCCTTCCTTTTCTCTATTTGCTGATTAGATTTCATGGTCCCTTTCTCGTCAGGTACAGGGATCAAAGTTGACCAACCCCAGAGGAAAGCTGCCCAGGGCACAACTCAGGGCTCCGTAGAACCACAGAATCTTGGGCGCAGCCCTGCTCAAGCACCCAAATGTGCATACGAACAGGGTCTCCGTGTGACGTGTGTGAAAACTACGGTGTGATGAGCATGACTGGCAGACAGCTTATCGATTGGGCTCCCCTCAAAATCGGTTATGAGCGTTAAAGCACACCGATGCCCAGGTCCCGGCTGCAGGAATAAGACCCTCCAGGGTCTTGTGTGAAGCCTCGGCATCTGCATTGCTCATGCTTCTGGGGATCATTCTCCTGAAAATGGTGGCTCCTTTCTCCCTGTGGAGCATCTTTCTAAGCAGTGCTCTTTTCTTCCCCCAGGACACTTTACATCCGGCACAGGAAGCCTTCTGATGGAGCACACCTGGCCCATGAAAAGACAAGGGAAAGAAACGGGGCCAAAGGTCACAGTCCTCTCATTCCATCATCCTCCTTAAAATCATCCTAATTTCATGGGCCCTGAAGCCAGGGCTGTTTCTTTACACCTAGAGGCCTTGGCGCCGGGCCTCAATTCTGCCCTGTTCCTTACTGTCTAAGACATGTTGGGAAAATCCCTAGAGCCAGGATCTTCATTCCTGGTAAGCCAGACAGCCGGAAGACACACCCAAATTCTGTCCCTCTTACTTCAGGGAACATGTCCACTTTCGTCAGCATTACAATTTTGGCACCAAATGTGCGAACTGCAATTCCACCATACAATGCATAACTGGAAATGGAGGCAACATCTCCGATCCTGAACAATCGATGCGAGAATCCAGGATATACACGGCTTATTTTTGCCTTTTCCCACTGAAACAAGGGCCAGTATTAAAAATGGTATGCTATCCTCTGTTTCACTCCCTGCTTTTAAACGTCTCCAATGTTTCTTCTTGAGACAGGGCCTCACTTCCGTCACCCGGGCTTTTCTACGGTATAATTTTCCTTGTTTGCTTTTGTCAAAATTAGAACTTTTTATTTCATCTCTATGAAACGTTGATCCATTATCACATACGTATGGAAATATTATCACACATGCTGTGAGATACGTTCTTTTTATTTTCATCAATTCTTTAATAAACAAAAGGTTATAGCTGGGATACCTTCTGATTTCTCAAGTTTTTTGTTTCATGTTTTCTTAAACTGCCGTGGCACGTCCGGAACCACTCACTATACAATGTCAGGACCGTCTCTCTTTTCTGGCAAACATAAATTTGGGGATTGTCATCAATTAGTCTCTCGGTGATTGCATGATTTCCCCAAAGTCTTTCACAGTCTACTTTGTGCACTGAGTATCTCTTCAAACTTCAGTGCATGTTTCTACCATTTGATGCTTTATTATTTGGCAATCTAGCTTCCACAAGAGCATTTCATGCAAAGACTTGTCTTGTTCTCCACTGGCAGCTAATTTCACTCGGATAGAGAATCGATAGGCTCAACGTGGAAAGGTTATCGCTGGAAGGTCTGTTAGATTCCACGGATCTCTCCTTTCTCATTAGGGAAGAAAATACGCTGTGCTAAATATTATACTTCATTGACTATTCTCAGGTCAGAAAGCGCACTTCCGACTTCTTGTCCTTCCGTCGCTGAGAGGATGATGGCAGCTGCCAAAAGTACATACTTGGAAGTTCATCCCAGCACAAACACACACACACACACACGCCCCCCCCCACACACACACAAACACACTCACACACACACTCACACTGTTTCCCAGGTAAAGATTTCTTCCCTGCCATTGCTTTACCTAAAATAAGGCAACTGTGTGGCCACTGTCCCAACCCGGTTACACTCATATTATATGTGCCTATCATCCTGAGGAGTAATTTGATTCAGTTGTTCTGGAAGTCATGATGTGGGCTGTGTCTGTTGAATTCCCAGCGATGCAAGGGGACACACCCTGTGACTCATTCCTGAACTGAGTGCTGATATTTGGTTGGTTTATCGCGCACCTGAGGAGTGGGTGGGGTGTTCGCGGTTGGTGGGGGTGAGTTATAGAAGGGCTGATGCGGCCAGAGAGCTCGTCATTTGAAGACTCTCTCGGAAGAGATAGCGTCTTTCTGCAACCTGCGGTCCCAGCAGAAAAACCTTGTGATCCTTGTTCCAGTCGACATGGAGGACGACTCACTCTACTTGGGAGGTGAGTGGCAGTTCAACCACTTTTCAAAACTCACATCTTCTCGGCCAGATGCAGCTTTTGCTGAAATCCAGCAGACTTCTCTCCCTGAGAAGTCACCACTCTCATCTGAGACCCGTGTCGACCTCTGTGATGATTTGGCTCCTGTGGCAAGACAGCTTGCTCCCAGGGAGAAGCTTCCTCTGAGTAGCAGGAGACCTGCTGCGGTGGGGGCTGGGCTCCAGAATATGGGAAATACCTGCTACGTGAACGCTTCCCTGCAGTGCCTGACGTACACACCGCCCCTTGCCAACTACATGCTGTCCCGGGAGCACTCTCCAACGTGTCATCGTCACAAGGGCTGCATGCTCTGTACTATGCAAGCTCACATCACACGGGCCCTCCACATTCCTGGCCGTGTCATCCAGCCCTCACAGGCATTGGCTGCTGACTTCCATAGAGGCAAGCAGGAAGATGCCCATGAATTTCTCATGTTCACTGTGGATGCCATGAAAAAGGCACGCCTTCCCGGGCACAAGCAGGTAGATCATCACTCTAAGGACAGCACCCTCATCCACCAAATATTTGGAGGCTACTGGAGATCTCATATCAAGTGTCTCCACTGCCACGGCATTTCAGACACTTTTGACCCTTACCTGGACATCGCCCTGGATATCCAGGCAGCTCAGAGTGTCAAGCAAGCTTTGGAACAGTTGGTGAAGCCCGAAGAACTCAATGGAGAGAATGCCTATCATTGTGGTCTTTGTCTCCAGAGGGTGCCGGCCTCCAAGACGTTAACTTTACACACTTCTGCCAAGGTCCTCATCCTTGTATTGAAGAGATTCTCCGATGTCACAGGCAACAAACTTGCCAAGAATGTGCACTATCCTGAGTGCCTTCACATGCAGCCATACATGTCTCAGCAGAACACAGGACCCCTTGTCTATGTCCTCTATGCTGTGCTGGTCCACGCTGGGTGGAGTTGCCACAACGGACATTACTTCTCTTATGTCAAAGCTCAAGAAGGCCAGTGGTATAAAATGGATGATGCCGAGGTCACCGCCTCTAGCATCACTTCTGTCCTGAGTCAACAGGCCTATGTCCTCTTTTACAGCCAGAAGAGTGAATGGGAAAGACACAGTGAGAGTGTGTCAAGAGGCAGGGAACCAAGAGCCCTTGGCGCTGAAGACACACACAGGCGAGCAACGCAAGGAGAGCTCAAGAGAGACCACCCCTGCCTCCAGGCACCCGAGTTGGACGAGCACTTGGTGGAAAGAGCCACTCAGGAAAGCACCTTAGACCACTGGAAATTCCTTCAAGAGCAAAACAAAACGAAGCCTGAGTTCAACGTCAGAAAAGTCGAAGGTACCCTGCCTCCCAACGTACTTGTGATTCATCAATCCAAATACAAGTGTGGGATGAAGAACCGTCATCCTGAACAGCAAAGCTCCCTGCTAAACCTCTCTTCGACGACCCCGACAGATCAGGAGTCCATGAACACTGGCACACTCGCTTCCCTGCAAGGGAGGACCAGGAGATCCAAAGGGAAGAACAAACACAGCAAGAGGGCTCTGCTTGTGTGCCAGTGATCTCAGTGCAAGTACCGACCCACACGTAGGGGTGCACACACACACACACACACACACACATAACTACACCCAGAAGCGCGCACGCAAACACACACACACACACACAAACACGAACACCGTCAAACCTACATAAACTAATGAGGAGCCCAAGTTTCTGTCTCTACAACAGGGACAACTGGATAGTGATGGCTACATCTCAGGATGAGCCCGCATATGGGAAACATCGAGTTTTGGGGTCGTGAGTCTTCCGAACCTCTGGAGGGACTGTCTGAGTGTTTGTGTTCATGACAGATGACATTCAGTGTGTATTTCTGAATATGACCTACCGACGTGTAGGTTTGCGTGTGAGGTTATTGCAGGGGACTCGGTTTCGTATTTTCTCTTGGGGTGTGTTTCATTCGTCAGTTGTTGGTCGGCATGAGAAGGTGAAATTTGGCTCATGTGGGACATCCGTGGATCATTCTCGCCACCTTGAATAGTGGAAACTGGAATGCATTTGGAAGATAAGAACGGTGCTCTTCTTTCTTACCGGGGCTCGCCGTTTTTACATTGGTTCCTGAATGGACCTCAGGCGCCCTGGGACTTGTGCTCTTGCTGGAACCCACATAACGCCGGAAACAGACAGACCGACTTGCCTGTTTCACGGTGCCCACTTCCCATGAGTCGAAACGGAAAATTTTCCCACTGGCATGTAAGTCATCTGGAACGAAGCTGTATTGATAATAAAGGAAAGCAAACACAGGAGTGTTTGTATTCAACTGAAATAAATTCAGAAAGCCCTGAACTAAATCTCATTTGGTGTGTTTAAAAATGGCATTTGGGGAATTTCTGGGTCATTCGTCCAGCTGCGAAAGCTGCGTCTCTGAAGCACAGTCCCTGTCCTGCAGTCAGACTTATTTATCCGACGTGGTGTTTCCGTGGAAATGATTGTGGGAAATGGCCCCTTCCTTTTCTCTATTTGCTGATTAGATTTCATGGTCCCTTTCTCGTCAGGTACAGGGATCAAAGTTGACCAACCCCAGAGGAAAGCTGCCCAGGGCACAACTCAGGGCTCCGTAGAACCACAGAATCTTGGGCGCAGCCCTGCTCAAGCACCCAAATGTGCATACGAACAGGGTCTCCGTGTGACGTGTGTGAAAACTACGGTGTGATGAGCATGACTGGCAGACAGCTTATCGATTGGGCTCCCCTCAAAATCGGTTATGAGCGTTAAAGCACACCGATGCCCAGGTCCCGGCTGCAGGAATAAGACCCTCCAGGGTCTTGTGTGAAGCCTCGGCATCTGCATTGCTCATGCTTCTGGGGATCATTCTCCTGAAAATGGTGGCTCCTTTCTCCCTGTGGAGCATCTTTCTAAGCAGTGCTCTTTTCTTCCCCCAGGACACTTTACATCCGGCACAGGAAGCCTTCTGATGGAGCACACCTGGCCCATGAAAAGACAAGGGAAAGAAACGGGGCCAAAGGTCACAGTCCTCTCATTCCATCATCCTCCTTAAAATCATCCTAATTTCATGGGCCCTGAAGCCAGGGCTGTTTCTTTACACCTAGAGGCCTTGGCGCCGGGCCTCAATTCTGCCCTGTTCCTTACTGTCTAAGACATGTTGGGAAAATCCCTAGAGCCAGGATCTTCATTCCTGGTAAGCCAGACAGCCGGAAGACACACCCAAATTCTGTCCCTCTTACTTCAGGGAACATGTCCACTTTCGTCAGCATTACAATTTTGGCACCAAATGTGCGAACTGCAATTCCACCATACAATGCATAACTGGAAATGGAGGCAACATCTCCGATCCTGAACAATCGATGCGAGAATCCAGGATATACACGGCTTATTTTTGCCTTTTCCCACTGAAACAAGGGCCAGTATTAAAAATGGTATGCTATCCTCTGTTTCACTCCCTGCTTTTAAACGTCTCCAATGTTTCTTCTTGAGACAGGGCCTCACTTCCGTCACCCGGGCTTTTCTACGGTATAATTTTCCTTGTTTGCTTTTGTCAAAATTAGAACTTTTTATTTCATCTCTATGAAACGTTGATCCATTATCACATACGTATGGAAATATTATCACACATGCTGTGAGATACGTTCTTTTTATTTTCATCAATTCTTTAATAAACAAAAGGTTATAGCTGGGATACCTTCTGATTTCTCAAGTTTTTTGTTTCATGTTTTCTTAAACTGCCGTGGCACGTCCGGAACCACTCACTATACAATGTCAGGACCGTCTCTCTTTTCTGGCAAACATAAATTTGGGGATTGTCATCAATTAGTCTCTCGGTGATTGCATGATTTCCCCAAAGTCTTTCACAGTCTACTTTGTGCACTGAGTATCTCTTCAAACTTCAGTGCATGTTTCTACCATTTGATGCTTTATTATTTGGCAATCTAGCTTCCACAAGAGCATTTCATGCAAAGACTTGTCTTGTTCTCCACTGGCAGCTAATTTCACTCGGATAGAGAATCGATAGGCTCAACGTGGAAAGGTTATCGCTGGAAGGTCTGTTAGATTCCACGGATCTCTCCTTTCTCATTAGGGAAGAAAATACGCTGTGCTAAATATTATACTTCATTGACTATTCTCAGGTCAGAAAGCGCACTTCCGACTTCTTGTCCTTCCGTCGCTGAGAGGATGATGGCAGCTGCCAAAAGTACATACTTGGAAGTTCATCCCAGCACAAACACACACACACACACACGCCCCCCCCACACACACACAAACACACTCACACACACACTCACACTGTTTCCCAGGTAAAGATTTCTTCCCTGCCATTGCTTTACCTAAAATAAGGCAACTGTGTGGCCACTGTCCCAACCCGGTTACACTCATATTATATGTGCCTATCATCCTGAGGAGTAATTTGATTCAGTTGTTCTGGAAGTCATGATGTGGGCTGTGTCTGTTGAATTCCCAGCGATGCAAGGGGACACACCCTGTGACTCATTCCTGAATTGAGTGCTGATATTTGGTTGGTTTATCGCGCACCTGAGGAGTGGGTGGGGTGTTCGCGGTTGGTGGGGGTGAGTTATAGAAGGGCTGATGCGGCCAGAGAGCTCGTCATTTGAAGACTCTCTCGGAAGAGATAGCGTCTTTCTGCAACCTGCGGTCCCAGCAGAAAAACCTTGTGATCCTTGTTCCAGTCGACATGGAGGACGACTCACTCTACTTGGGAGGTGAGTGGCAGTTCAACCACTTTTCAAAACTCACATCTTCTCGGCCAGATGCAGCTTTTGCTGAAATCCAGCGGACTTCTCTCCCTGAGAAGTCACCACTCTCATCTGAGACCCGTGTCGACCTCTGTGATGATTTGGCTCCTGTGGCAAGACAGCTTGCTCCCAGGGAGAAGCTTCCTCTGAGTAGCAGGAGACCTGCTGCGGTGGGGGCTGGGCTCCAGAATATGGGAAATACCTGCTACGTGAACGCTTCCCTGCAGTGCCTGACGTACACACCGCCCCTTGCCAACTACATGCTGTCCCGGGAGCACTCTCCAACGTGTCATCGTCACAAGGGCTGCATGCTCTGTACTATGCAAGCTCACATCACACGGGCCCTCCACATTCCTGGCCGTGTCATCCAGCCCTCACAGGCATTGGCTGCTGACTTCCATAGAGGCAAGCAGGAAGATGCCCATGAATTTCTCATGTTCACTGTGGATGCCATGAAAAAGGCATGCCTTCCCGGGCACAAGCAGGTAGATCATCACTCTAAGGACACCACCCTCATCCACCAAATATTTGGAGGCTACTGGAGATCTCAAATCAAGTGTCTCCACTGCCACGGCATTTCAGACACTTTTGACCCTTACCTGGACATCGCCCTGGATATCCAGGCAGCTCAGAGTGTCAAGCAAGCTTTGGAACAGTTGGTGAAGCCCGAAGAACTCAATGGAGAGAATGCCTATCATTGTGGTCTTTGTCTCCAGAGGGCGCCGGCCTCCAAGACGTTAACTTTACACACTTCTGCCAAGGTCCTCATCCTTGTATTGAAGAGATTCTCCGATGTCACAGGCAACAAACTTGCCAAGAATGTGCACTATCCTGAGTGCCTTGACATGCAGCCATACATGTCTCAGCAGAACACAGGACCCCTTGTCTATGTCCTCTATGCTGTGCTGGTCCACGCTGGGTGGAGTTGCCACAACGGACATTACTTCTCTTATGTCAAAGCTCAAGAAGGCCAGTGGTATAAAATGGATGATGCCGAGGTCACCGCCTCTAGCATCACTTCTGTCCTGAGTCAACAGGCCTATGTCCTCTTTTACATCCAGAAGAGTGAATGGGAAAGACACAGTGAGAGTGTGTCAAGAGGCAGGGAACCAAGAGCCCTTGGCGCTGAAGACACACACAGGCGAGCAACGCAAGGAGAGCTCAAGAGAGACCACCCCTGCCTCCAGGCACCCGAGTTGGACGAGCACTTGGTGGAAAGAGCCACTCAGGAAAGCACCTTAGACCACTGGAAATTCCTTCAAGAGCAAAACAAAACGAAGCCTGAGTTCAACGTCAGAAAAGTCGAAGGTACCCTGCCTCCCAACGTACTTGTGATTCATCAATCCAAATACAAGTGTGGGATGAAGAACCGTCATCCTGAACAGCAAAGCTCCCTGCTAAACCTCTCTTCGACGACCCCGACAGATCAGGAGTCCATGAACACTGGCACACTCGCTTCCCTGCAAGGGAGGACCAGGAGATCCAAAGGGAAGAACAAACACAGCAAGAGGGCTCTGCTTGTGTGCCAGTGATCTCAGTGCAAGTACCGACCCACACGTAGGGGTGCACACACACACACACACACACACACACATAACTACACCCAGAAGCGCGCACGCAAACACACACACACACACACAAACACGAACACCGTCAATCCTACATAAACTAATGAGGAGCCCAAGTTTCTGTCTCTACAACAGGGACAACTGGATAGTGATGGCTACATCTCAGGATGAGCCCGCATATGGGAAACATCGAGTTTTGGGGTCGTGAGTCTTCCGAAGCTCTGGAGGGACTGTCTGAGTGTTTGTGTTCATGACAGATGACATTCAGTGTGTATTTCTGAATATGACCTACCGACGTGTAGGTTTGCGTGTGAGGTTATTGCAGGGGACTCGGTTTCGTATTTTCTCTTGGGGTGTGTTTCATTCGTCAGTTGTTGGTCGGCATGAGAAGGTGAAATTTGGCTCATGTGGGACATCCGTGGATCATTCTCGCCACCTTGAATAGTGGAAACTGGAATGCATTTGGAAGATAAGAACGGTGCTCTTCTTTCTTACCGGGGCTCGCCGTTTTTACATTGGTTCCTGAATGGACCTCAGGCGCCCTGGGACTTGTGCTCTTGCTGGAACCCACATAACGCCGGAAACAGACAGACCGACTTGCCTGTTTCACGGTGCCCACTTCCCATGAGTCGAAACGGAAAATTTTCCCACTGGCATGTAAGTCATCTGGAACGAAGCTGTATTGATAATAAAGGAAAGCAAACACAGGAGTGTTTGTATTCAACTGAAATAAATTCAGAAAGCCCTGAACTAAATCTCATTTGGTGTGTTTAAAAATGGCATTTGGGGAATTTCTGGGTCATTCGTCCAGCTGCGAAAGCTGCGTCTCTGAAGCACAGTCCCTGTCCTGCAGTCAGACTTATTTATCCGACGTGGTGTTTCCGTGGAAATGATTGTGGGAAATGGCCCCTTCCTTTTCTCTATTTGCTGATTAGATTTCATGGTCCCTTTCTCGTCAGGTACAGGGATCAAAGTTGACCAACCCCAGAGGAAAGCTGCCCAGGGCACAACTCAGGGCTCCGTAGAACCACAGAATCTTGGGCGCAGCCCTGCTCAAGCACCCAAATGTGCATACGAACAGGGTCTCCGTGTGACGTGTGTGAAAACTACGGTGTGATGAGCATGACTGGCAGACAGCTTATCGATTGGGCTCCCCTCAAAATCGGTTATGAGCGTTAAAGCACACCGATGCCCAGGTCCCGGCTGCAGGAATAAGACCCTCCAGGGTCTTGTGTGAAGCCTCGGCATCTGCATTGCTCATGCTTCTGGGGATCATTCTCCTGAAAATGGTGGCTCCTTTCTCCCTGTGGAGCATCTTTCTAAGCAGTGCTCTTTTCTTCCCCCAGGACACTTTACATCCGGCACAGGAAGCCTTCTGATGGAGCACACCTGGCCCATGAAAAGACAAGGGAAAGAAACGGGGCCAAAGGTCACAGTCCTCTCATTCCATCATCCTCCTTAAAATCATCCTAATTTCATGGGCCCTGAAGCCAGGGCTGTTTCTTTACACCTAGAGGCCTTGGCGCCGGGCCTCAATTCTGCCCTGTTCCTTACTGTCTAAGACATGTTGGGAAAATCCCTAGAGCCAGGATCTTCATTCCTGGTAAGCCAGACAGCCGGAAGACACACCCAAATTCTGTCCCTCTTACTTCAGGGAACATGTCCACTTTCGTCAGCATTACAATTTTGGCACCAAATGTGCGAACTGCAATTCCACCATACAATGCATAACTGGAAATGGAGGCAACATCTCCGATCCTGAACAATCGATGCGAGAATCCAGGATATACACGGCTTATTTTTGCCTTTTCCCACTGAAACAAGGGCCAGTATTAAAAATGGTATGCTATCCTCTGTTTCACTCCCTGCTTTTAAACGTCTCCAATGTTTCTTCTTGAGACAGGGCCTCACTTCCGTCACCCGGGCTTTTCTACGGTATAATTTTCCTTGTTTGCTTTTGTCAAAATTAGAACTTTTTATTTCATCTCTATGAAACGTTGATCCATTATCACATACGTATGGAAATATTATCACACATGCTGTGAGATACGTTCTTTTTATTTTCATCAATTCTTTAATAAACAAAAGGTTATAGCTGGGATACCTTCTGATTTCTCAAGTTTTTTGTTTCATGTTTTCTTAAACTGCCGTGGCACGTCCGGAACCACTCACTATACAATGTCAGGACCGTCTCTCTTTTCTGGCAAACATAAATTTGGGGATTGTCATCAATTAGTCTCTCGGTGATTGCATGATTTCCCCAAAGTCTTTCACAGTCTACTTTGTGCACTGAGTATCTCTTCAAACTTCAGTGCATGTTTCTACCATTTGATGCTTTATTATTTGGCAATCTAGCTTCCACAAGAGCATTTCATGCAAAGACTTGTCTTGTTCTCCACTGGCAGCTAATTTCACTCGGATAGAGAATCGATAGGCTCAACGTGGAAAGGTTATCGCTGGAAGGTCTGTTAGATTCCACGGATCTCTCCTTTCTCATTAGGGAAGAAAATACGCTGTGCTAAATATTATACTTCATTGACTATTCTCAGGTCAGAAAGCGCACTTCCGACTTCTTGTCCTTCCGTCGCTGAGAGGATGATGGCAGCTGCCAAAAGTACATACTTGGAAGTTCATCCCAGCACAAACACACACACACACACACGCCCCCCCCACACACACACAAACACACTCACACACACACTCACACTGTTTCCCAGGTAAAGATTTCTTCCCTGCCATTGCTTTACCTAAAATAAGGCAACTGTGTGGCCACTGTCCCAACCCGGTTACACTCATATTATATGTGCCTATCATCCTGAGGAGTAATTTGATTCAGTTGTTCTGGAAGTCATGATGTGGGCTGTGTCTGTTGAATTCCCAGCGATGCAAGGGGACACACCCTGTGACTCATTCCTGAATTGAGTGCTGATATTTGGTTGGTTTATCGCGCACCTGAGGAGTGGGTGGGGTGTTCGCGGTTGGTGGGGGTGAGTTATAGAAGGGCTGATGCGGCCAGAGAGCTCGTCATTTGAAGACTCTCTCGGAAGAGATAGCGTCTTTCTGCAACCTGCGGTCCCAGCAGAAAAACCTTGTGATCCTTGTTCCAGTCGACATGGAGGACGACTCACTCTACTTGGGAGGTGAGTGGCAGTTCAACCACTTTTCAAAACTCACATCTTCTCGGCCAGATGCAGCTTTTGCTGAAATCCAGCGGACTTCTCTCCCTGAGAAGTCACCACTCTCATCTGAGACCCGTGTCGACCTCTGTGATGATTTGGCTCCTGTGGCAAGACAGCTTGCTCCCAGGGAGAAGCTTCCTCTGAGTAGCAGGAGACCTGCTGCGGTGGGGGCTGGGCTCCAGAATATGGGAAATACCTGCTACGTGAACGCTTCCCTGCAGTGCCTGACGTACACACCGCCCCTTGCCAACTACATGCTGTCCCGGGAGCACTCTCCAACGTGTCATCGTCACAAGGGCTGCATGCTCTGTACTATGCAAGCTCACATCACACGGGCCCTCCACATTCCTGGCCGTGTCATCCAGCCCTCACAGGCATTGGCTGCTGACTTCCATAGAGGCAAGCAGGAAGATGCCCATGAATTTCTCATGTTCACTGTGGATGCCATGAAAAAGGCACGCCTTCCCGGGCACAAGCAGGTAGATCATCACTCTAAGGACAGCACCCTCATCCACCAAATATTTGGAGGCTACTGGAGATCTCAAATCAAGTGTCTCCACTGCCACGGCATTTCAGACACTTTTGACCCTTACCTGGACATCGCCCTGGATATCCAGGCAGCTCAGAGTGTCAAGCAAGCTTTGGAACAGTTGGTGAAGCCCGAAGAACTCAATGGAGAGAATGCCTATCATTGTGGTCTTTGTCTCCAGAGGGCGCCGGCCTCCAAGACGTTAACTTTACACACTTCTGCCAAGGTCCTCATCCTTGTATTGAAGAGATTCTCCGATGTCACAGGCAACAAACTTGCCAAGAATGTGCACTATCCTGAGTGCCTTGACATGCAGCCATACATGTCTCAGCAGAACACAGGACCCCTTGTCTATGTCCTCTATGCTGTGCTGGTCCACGCTGGGTGGAGTTGCCACAACGGACATTACTTCTCTTATGTCAAAGCTCAAGAAGGCCAGTGGTATAAAATGGATGATGCCGAGGTCACCGCCTCTAGCATCACTTCTGTCCTGAGTCAACAGGCCTATGTCCTCTTTTACATCCAGAAGAGTGAATGGGAAAGACACAGTGAGAGTGTGTCAAGAGGCAGGGAACCAAGAGCCCTTGGCGCTGAAGACACACACAGGCGAGCAACGCAAGGAGAGCTCAAGAGAGACCACCCCTGCCTCCAGGCACCCGAGTTGGACGAGCACTTGGTGGAAAGAGCCACTCAGGAAAGCACCTTAGACCACTGGAAATTCCTTCAAGAGCAAAACAAAACGAAGCCTGAGTTCAACGTCAGAAAAGTCGAAGGTACCCTGCCTCCCAACGTACTTGTGATTCATCAATCCAAATACAAGTGTGGGATGAAGAACCGTCATCCTGAACAGCAAAGCTCCCTGCTAAACCTCTCTTCGACGACCCCGACAGATCAGGAGTCCATGAACACTGGCACACTCGCTTCCCTGCAAGGGAGGACCAGGAGATCCAAAGGGAAGAACAAACACAGCAAGAGGGCTCTGCTTGTGTGCCAGTGATCTCAGTGCAAGTACCGACCCACACGTAGGGGTGCACACACACACACACACACACACACACATAACTACACCCAGAAGCGCGCACGCAAACACACACACACACACACAAACACGAACACCGTCAATCCTACATAAACTAATGAGGAGCCCAAGTTTCTGTCTCTACAACAGGGACAACTGGATAGTGATGGCTACATCTCAGGATGAGCCCGCATATGGGAAACATCGAGTTTTGGGGTCGTGAGTCTTCCGAAGCTCTGGAGGGACTGTCTGAGTGTTTGTGTTCATGATAGATGACATTCAGTGTGTATTTCTGAATATGACCTACCGACGTGTAGGTTTGCGTGTGAGGTTATTGCAGGGGACTCGGTTTCGTATTTTCTCTTGGGGTGTGTTTCATTCGTCAGTTGTTGGTCGGCATGAGAAGGTGAAATTTGGCTCATGTGGGACATCCGTGGATCATTCTCGCCACCTTGAATAGTGGAAACTGGAATGCATTTGGAAGATAAGAACGGTGCTCTTCTTTCTTACCGGGGCTCGCTGTTTTTACATTGGTTCCTGAATGGACCTCAGGCGCCCTGGGACTTGTGCTCTTGCTGGAACCCACATAACGCCGGAAACAGACAGACCGACTTGCCTGTTTCACGGTGCCCACTTCCCATGAGTCGAAACGGAAAATTTTCCCACTGGCATGTAAGTCATCTGGAACGAAGCTGTATTGATAATAAAGGAAAGCAAACACAGGAGTGTGTGTATTCAACTGAAATAAATTCAGAAAGCCCTGAACTAAATCTCATTTGGTGTGTTTAAAAATGGCATTTGGGGAATTTCTGGGTCATTCGTCCAGCTGCGAAAGCTGCGTCTCTGAAGCACAGTCCCTGTCCTGCAGTCAGACTTATTTATCCGACGTGGTGTTTCCGTGGAAATGATTGTGGGAAATGGCCCCTTCCTTTTCTCTATTTGCTGATTAGATTTCATGGTCCCTTTCTCGTCAGGTACAGTGATCAAAGTTGACCAACCCCAGAGGAAAGCTGCCCAGGGCACAACTCAGGGCTCCGTAGAACCACAGAATCTTGGGCGCAGCCCTGCTCAAGCACCCAAATGTGCATACGAACAGGGTCTCCGTGTGACGTGTGTGAAAACTACGGTGTGATGAGCATGACTGGCAGACAGCTTATCGATTGGCCTCCCCTCAAAATCGGTTATGAGCGTTAAAGCACACCGATGCCCAGGTCCCGGCTGCAGGAATAAGACCCTCCAGGGTCTTGTGTGAAGCCTCGGCATCTGCATTGCTCATGCTTCTGGGGATCATTCTCCTGAAAATGGTGGCTCCTTTCTCCCTGTGGAGCATCTTTCTAAGCAGTGCTCTTTTCTTCCCCCAGGACACTTTACATCCGGCACAGGAAGCCTTCTGATGGAGCACACCTGGCCCATGAAAAGACAAGGGAAAGAAACGGGGCCAAAGGTCACAGTCCACTCATTCCATCATCCTCCTTAAAATCATCCTAATTTCATGGGCCCTGAAGCCAGGGCTGTTTCTTTACACCTAGAGGCCTTGGCGCCGGGCCTCAATTCTGCCCTGTTCCTTACTGTCTAAGACATGTTGGGAAAATCCCTAGAGCCAGGATCTTCATTCCTGGTAAGCCAGACAGCCGGAAGACACACCCAAATTCTGTCCCTCTTACTTCAGGGAACATGTCCACTTTCGTCAGCATTACAATTTTGGCACCAAATGTGCGAACTGCAATTCCACCATACAATGCATAACTGGAAATGGAGGCAACATCTCCGATCCTGAACAATCGATGCGAGAATCCAGGATATACAAGGCTTATTTTTGCCTTTTCCCACTGAAACAAGGGCCAGTATTAAAAATGGTATGCTATCCTCTGTTTCACTCCCTGCTTTTAAACGTCTCCAATGTTTCTTCTTGAGACAGGGCCTCACTTCCGTCACCCGGGCTTTTCTACGGTATAATTTTCCTTGTTTGCTTTTGTCAAAATTAGAACTTTTTATTTCATCTCTATGAAACGTTGATCCATTATCACATACGTATGGAAATATTATCACACATGCTGTGAGATACGTTCTTTTTATTTTCATCAATTCTTTAATAAACAAAAGGTTATAGCTGGGATACCTTCTGATTTCTCAAGTTTTTTGTTTCATGTTTTCTTAAACTGCCGTGGCACGTCCGGAACCACTCACTATACAATGTCAGGACCGTCTCTCTTTTCTGGCAAACATAAATTTGGGGATTGTCATCAATTAGTCTCTCGGTGATTGCATGATTTCCCCAAAGTCTTTCACAGTCTACTTTGTGCACTGAGTATCTCTTCAAACTTCAGTGCATGTTTCTACCATTTGATGCTTTATTATTTGGCAATCTAGCTTCCACAAGAGCATTTCATGCAAAGACTTGTCTTGTTCTCCACTGGCAGCTAATTTCACTCGGATAGAGAATCGATAGGCTCAACGTGGAAAGGTTATCGCTGGAAGGTCTGTTAGATTCCACGGATCTCTCCTTTCTCATTAGGGAAGAAAATACGCTGTGCTAAATATTATACTTCATTGACTATTCTCAGGTCAGAAAGCGCACTTCCGACTTCTTGTCCTTCCGTCGCTGAGAGGATGATGGCAGCTGCCAAAAGTACATACTTGGAAGTTCATCCCAGCACAAACACACACACACACACACGCCCCCCCCACACACACACAAACACACTCACACACACACTCACACTGTTTCCCAGGTAAAGATTTCTTCCCTGCCATTGCTTTACCTAAAATAAGGCAACTGTGTGGCCACTGTCCCAACCCGGTTACACTCATATTATATGTGCCTATCATCCTGAGGAGTAATTTGATTCAGTTGTTCTGGAAGTCATGATGTGGGCTGTGTCTGTTGAATTCCCAGCGATGCAAGGGGACACACCCTGTGACTCATTCCTGAATTGAGTGCTGATATTTGGTTGGTTTATCGCGCACCTGAGGAGTGGGTGGGGTGTTCGCGGTTGGTGGGGGTGAGTTATAGAAGGGCTGATGCGGCCAGAGAGCTCGTCATTTGAAGACTCTCTCGGAAGAGATAGCGTCTTTCTGCAACCTGCGGTCCCAGCAGAAAAACCTTGTGATCCTTGTTCCAGTCGACATGGAGGACGACTCACTCTACTTGGGAGGTGAGTGGCAGTTCAACCACTTTTCAAAACTCACATCTTCTCGGCCAGATGCAGCTTTTGCTGAAATCCAGCGGACTTCTCTCCCTGAGAAGTCACCACTCTCATCTGAGACCCGTGTCGACCTCTGTGATGATTTGGCTCCTGTGGCAAGACAGCTTGCTCCCAGGGAGAAGCTTCCTCTGAGTAGCAGGAGACCTGCTGCGGTGGGGGCTGGGCTCCAGAATATGGGAAATACCTGCTACGTGAACGCTTCCCTGCAGTGCCTGACGTACACACCGCCCCTTGCCAACTACATGCTGTCCCGGGAGCACTCTCCAACGTGTCATCGTCACAAGGGCTGCATGCTCTGTACTATGCAAGCTCACATCACACGGGCCCTCCACATTCCTGGCCGTGTCATCCAGCCCTCACAGGCATTGGCTGCTGACTTCCATAGAGGCAAGCAGGAAGATGCCCATGAATTTCTCATGTTCACTGTGGATGCCATGAAAAAGGCATGCCTTCCCGGGCACAAGCAGGTAGATCATCACTCTAAGGACACCACCCTCATCCACCAAATATTTGGAGGCTACTGGAGATCTCAAATCAAGTGTCTCCACTGCCACGGCATTTCAGACACTTTTGACCCTTACCTGGACATCGCCCTGGATATCCAGGCAGCTCAGAGTGTCAAGCAAGCTTTGGAACAGTTGGTGAAGCCCGAAGAACTCAATGGAGAGAATGCCTATCATTGTGGTCTTTGTCTCCAGAGGGCGCCGGCCTCCAAGACGTTAACTTTACACACTTCTGCCAAGGTCCTCATCCTTGTATTGAAGAGATTCTCCGATGTCACAGGCAACAAACTTGCCAAGAATGTGCACTATCCTGAGTGCCTTGACATGCAGCCATACATGTCTCAGCAGAACACAGGACCCCTTGTCTATGTCCTCTATGCTGTGCTGGTCCACGCTGGGTGGAGTTGCCACAACGGACATTACTTCTCTTATGTCAAAGCTCAAGAAGGCCAGTGGTATAAAATGGATGATGCCGAGGTCACCGCCTCTAGCATCACTTCTGTCCTGAGTCAACAGGCCTATGTCCTCTTTTACATCCAGAAGAGTGAATGGGAAAGACACAGTGAGAGTGTGTCAAGAGGCAGGGAACCAAGAGCCCTTGGCGCTGAAGACACACACAGGCGAGCAACGCAAGGAGAGCTCAAGAGAGACCACCCCTGCCTCCAGGCACCCGAGTTGGACGAGCACTTGGTGGAAAGAGCCACTCAGGAAAGCACCTTAGACCACTGGAAATTCCTTCAAGAGCAAAACAAAACGAAGCCTGAGTTCAACGTCAGAAAAGTCGAAGGTACCCTGCCTCCCAACGTACTTGTGATTCATCAATCCAAATACAAGTGTGGGATGAAGAACCGTCATCCTGAACAGCAAAGCTCCCTGCTAAACCTCTCTTCGACGACCCCGACAGATCAGGAGTCCATGAACACTGGCACACTCGCTTCCCTGCAAGGGAGGACCAGGAGATCCAAAGGGAAGAACAAACACAGCAAGAGGGCTCTGCTTGTGTGCCAGTGATCTCAGTGCAAGTACCGACCCACACGTAGGGGTGCACACACACACACACACACACACACACATAACTACACCCAGAAGCGCGCACGCAAACACACACACACACACACAAACACGAACACCGTCAATCCTACATAAACTAATGAGGAGCCCAAGTTTCTGTCTCTACAACAGGGACAACTGGATAGTGATGGCTACATCTCAGGATGAGCCCGCATATGGGAAACATCGAGTTTTGGGGTCGTGAGTCTTCCGAACCTCTGGAGGGACTGTCTGAGTGTTTGTGTTCATGACAGATGACATTCAGTGTGTATTTCTGAATATGACCTACCGACGTGTAGGTTTGCGTGTGAGGTTATTGCAGGGGACTCGGTTTCGTATTTTCTCTTGGGGTGTGTTTCATTCGTCAGTTGTTGGTCGGCATGAGAAGGTGAAATTTGGCTCATGTGGGACATCCGTGGATCATTCTCGCCACCTTGAATAGTGGAAACTGGAATGCATTTGGAAGATAAGAACGGTGCTCTTCTTTCTTACCGGGGCTCGCTGTTTTTACATTGGTTCCTGAATGGACCTCAGGCGCCCTGGGACTTGTGCTCTTGCTGGAACCCACATAACGCCGGAAACAGACAGACCGACTTGCCTGTTTCACGGTGCCCACTTCCCATGAGTCGAAACGGAAAATTTTCCCACTGGCATGTAAGTCATCTGGAACGAAGCTGTATTGATAATAAAGGAAAGCAAACACAGGAGTGTGTGTATTCAACTGAAATAAATTCAGAAAGCCCTGAACTAAATCTCATTTGGTGTGTTTAAAAATGGCATTTGGGGAATTTCTGGGTCATTCGTCCAGCTGCGAAAGCTGCGTCTCTGAAGCACAGTCCCTGTCCTGCAGTCAGACTTATTTATCCGACGTGGTGTTTCCGTGGAAATGATTGTGGGAAATCGCCCCTTCCTTTTCTCTATTTGCTGATTAGATTTCATGGTCCCTTTCTCGTCAGGTACAGTGATCAAAGTTGACCAACCCCAGAGGAAAGCTGCCCAGGGCACAACTCAGGGCTCCGTAGAACCACAGAATCTTGGGCGCAGCCCTGCTCAAGCACCCAAATGTGCATACGAACAGGGTCTCCGTGTGACGTGTGTGAAAACTACGGTGTGATGAGCATGACTGGCAGACAGCTTATCGATTGGCCTCCCCTCAAAATCGGTTATGAGCGTTAAAGCACACCGATGCCCAGGTCCCGGCTGCAGGAATAAGACCCTCCAGGGTCTTGTGTGAAGCCTCGGCATCTGCATTGCTCATGCTTCTGGGGATCATTCTCCTGAAAATGGTGGCTCCTTTCTCCCTGTGGAGCATCTTTCTAAGCAGTGCTCTTTTCTTCCCCCAGGACACTTTACATCCGGCACAGGAAGCCTTCTGATGGAGCACACCTGGCCCATGAAAAGACAAGGGAAAGAAACGGGGCCAAAGGTCACAGTCCACTCATTCCATCATCCTCCTTAAAATCATCCTAATTTCATGGGCCCTGAAGCCAGGGCTGTTTCTTTACACCTAGAGGCCTTGGCGCCGGGCCTCAATTCTGCCCTGTTCCTTACTGTCTAAGACATGTTGGGAAAATCCCTAGAGCCAGGATCTTCATTCCTGGTAAGCCAGACAGCCGGAAGACACACCCAAATTCTGTCCCTCTTACTTCAGGGAACATGTCCACTTTCGTCAGCATTACAATTTTGGCACCAAATGTGCGAACTGCAATTCCACCATACAATGCATAACTGGAAATGGAGGCAACATCTCCGATCCTGAACAATCGATGCGAGAATCCAGGATATACAAGGCTTATTTTTGCCTTTTCCCACTGAAACAAGGGCCAGTATTAAAAATGGTATGCTATCCTCTGTTTCACTCCCTGCTTTTAAACGTCTCCAATGTTTCTTCTTGAGACAGGGCCTCACTTCCGTCACCCGGGCTTTTCTACGGTATAATTTTCCTTGTTTGCTTTTGTCAAAATTAGAACTTTTTATTTCATCTCTATGAAACGTTGATCCATTATCACATACGTATGGAAATATTATCACACATGCTGTGAGATACGTTCTTTTTATTTTCATCAATTCTTTAATAAACAAAAGGTTATAGCTGGGATACCTTCTGATTTCTCAAGTTTTTTGTTTCATGTTTTCTTAAACTGCCGTGGCACGTCCGGAACCACTCACTATACAATGTCAGGACCGTCTCTCTTTTCTGGCAAACATAAATTTGGGGATTGTCATCAATTAGTCTCTCGGTGATTGCATGATTTCCCCAAAGTCTTTCACAGTCTACTTTGTGCACTGAGTATCTCTTCAAACTTCAGTGCATGTTTCTACCATTTGATGCTTTATTATTTGGCAATCTAGCTTCCACAAGAGCATTTCATGCAAAGACTTGTCTTGTTCTCCACTGGCAGCTAATTTCACTCGGATAGAGAATCGATAGGCTCAACGTGGAAAGGTTATCGCTGGAAGGTCTGTTAGATTCCACGGATCTCTCCTTTCTCATTAGGGAAGAAAATACGCTGTGCTAAATATTATACTTCATTGACTATTCTCAGGTCAGAAAGCGCACTTCCGACTTCTTGTCCTTCCGTCGCTGAGAGGATGATGGCAGCTGCCAAAAGTACATACTTGGAAGTTCATCCCAGCACAAACACACACACACACACACGCCCCCCCCACACACACACAAACACACTCACACACACACTCACACTGTTTCCCAGGTAAAGATTTCTTCCCTGCCATTGCTTTACCTAAAATAAGGCAACTGTGTGGCCACTGTCCCAACCCGGTTACACTCATATTATATGTGCCTATCATCCTGAGGAGTAATTTGATTCAGTTGTTCTGGAAGTCATGATGTGGGCTGTGTCTGTTGAATTCCCAGCGATGCAAGGGGACACACCCTGTGAC
Organism: Pan paniscus; assembly: GCF_029289425.2. Classification (NCBI taxonomy): domain Eukaryota; kingdom Metazoa; phylum Chordata; class Mammalia; order Primates; family Hominidae; genus Pan; species Pan paniscus. The sequence continues at coordinate 23,772,152 of NC_073256.2, forward strand.
TCATTCCTGAATTGAGTGCTGATATTTGGTTGGTTTATCGCGCACCTGAGGAGTGGGTGGGGTGTTCGCGGTTGGTGGGGGTGAGTTATAGAAGGGCTGATGCGGCCAGAGAGCTCGTCATTTGAAGACTCTCTCGGAAGAGATAGCGTCTTTCTGCAACCTGCGGTCCCAGCAGAAAAACCTTGTGATCCTTGTTCCAGTCGACATGGAGGACGACTCACTCTACTTGGGAGGTGAGTGGCAGTTCAACCACTTTTCAAAACTCACATCTTCTCGGCCAGATGCAGCTTTTGCTGAAATCCAGCGGACTTCTCTCCCTGAGAAGTCACCACTCTCATCTGAGACCCGTGTCGACCTCTGTGATGATTTGGCTCCTGTGGCAAGACAGCTTGCTCCCAGGGAGAAGCTTCCTCTGAGTAGCAGGAGACCTGCTGCGGTGGGGGCTGGGCTCCAGAATATGGGAAATACCTGCTACGTGAACGCTTCCCTGCAGTGCCTGACGTACACACCGCCCCTTGCCAACTACATGCTGTCCCGGGAGCACTCTCCAACGTGTCATCGTCACAAGGGCTGCATGCTCTGTACTATGCAAGCTCACATCACACGGGCCCTCCACATTCCTGGCCGTGTCATCCAGCCCTCACAGGCATTGGCTGCTGACTTCCATAGAGGCAAGCAGGAAGATGCCCATGAATTTCTCATGTTCACTGTGGATGCCATGAAAAAGGCATGCCTTCCCGGGCACAAGCAGGTAGATCATCACTCTAAGGACACCACCCTCATCCACCAAATATTTGGAGGCTACTGGAGATCTCAAATCAAGTGTCTCCACTGCCACGGCATTTCAGACACTTTTGACGCTTACCTGGACATCGCCCTGGATATCCAGGCAGCTCAGAGTGTCAAGCAAGCTTTGGAACAGTTGGTGAAGCCCGAAGAACTCAATGGAGAGAATGCCTATCATTGTGGTCTTTGTCTCCAGAGGGCGCCGGCCTCCAAGACGTTAACTTTACACACTTCTGCCAAGGTCCTCATCCTTGTATTGAAGAGATTCTCCGATGTCACAGGCAACAAACTTGCCAAGAATGTGCACTATCCTGAGTGCCTTGACATGCAGCCATACATGTCTCAGCAGAACACAGGACCCCTTGTCTATGTCCTCTATGCTGTGCTGGTCCACGCTGGGTGGAGTTGCCACAACGGACATTACTTCTCTTATGTCAAAGCTCAAGAAGGCCAGTGGTATAAAATGGATGATGCCGAGGTCACCGCCTCTAGCATCACTTCTGTCCTGAGTCAACAGGCCTATGTCCTCTTTTACATCCAGAAGAGTGAATGGGAAAGACACAGTGAGAGTGTGTCAAGAGGCAGGGAACCAAGAGCCCTTGGCGCTGAAGACACACACAGGCGAGCAACGCAAGGAGAGCTCAAGAGAGACCACCCCTGCCTCCAGGCACCCGAGTTGGACGAGCACTTGGTGGAAAGAGCCACTCAGGAAAGCACCTTAGACCACTGGAAATTCCTTCAAGAGCAAAACAAAACGAAGCCGGAGTTCAACGTCAGAAAAGTCGAAGGTACCCTGCCTCCCAACGTACTTGTGATTCATCAATCCAAATACAAGTGTGGGATGAAGAACCGTCATCCTGAACAGCAAAGCTCCCTGCTAAACCTCTCTTCGACGACCCCGACAGATCAGGAGTCCATGAACACTGGCACACTCGCTTCCCTGCAAGGGAGGACCAGGAGATCCAAAGGGAAGAACAAACACAGCAAGAGGGCTCTGCTTGTGTGCCAGTGATCTCAGTGCAACTACCGACCCACACGTAGGGGTGCACACACACACACACACACACACATAACTACACCGAGAAGCGCGCACGCAAACACACACACACACACACACACACAAACACGAACACCGTCAATCCTACATAAACTAATGAGGAGCCCAAGTTTCTGTCTCTACAACATGGACAACTGGATAGTGATGGCTACATCTCAGGATGAGCCCGCATATGGGAAACATCGAGTTTTGGGGTCGTGAGTCTTCCGAAGCTCTGGAGGGACTGTCTGAGTGTTTGTGTTCATGATAGATGACATTCAGTGTGTATTTCTGAATATGACCTACCGACGTGTAGGTTTGCGTGTGAGGTTATTGCAGGGGACTCGGTTTCGTATTTTCTCTTGGGGTGTGTTTCATTCGTCAGTTGTTGGTCGGCATGAGAAGGTGAAATTTGGCTCATGTGGGACATCCGTGGATCATTCTCGCCACCTTGAATAGTGGAAACTGGAATGCATTTGGAAGATAAGAACGGTGCTCTTCTTTCTTACCGGGGCTCGCTGTTTTTACATTGGTTCCTGAATGGACCTCAGGCGCCCTGGGACTTGTGCTCTTGCTGGAACCCACATAACGCCGGAAACAGACAGACCGACTTGCCTGTTTCACGGTGCCCACTTCCCATGAGTCGAAACGGAAAATTTTCCCACTGGCATGTAAGTCATCTGGAACGAAGCTGTATTGATAATAAAGGAAAGCAAACACAGGAGTGTGTGTATTCAACTGAAATAAATTCAGAAAGCCCTGAACTAAATCTCATTTGGTGTGTTTAAAAATGGCATTTGGGGAATTTCTGGGTCATTCGTCCAGCTGCGAAAGCTGCGTCTCTGAAGCACAGTCCCTGTCCTGCAGTCAGACTTATTTATCCGACGTGGTGTTTCCGTGGAAATGATTGTGGGAAATCGCCCCTTCCTTTTCTCTATTTGCTGATTAGATTTCATGGTCCCTTTCTCGTCAGGTACAGTGATCAAAGTTGACCAACCCCAGAGGAAAGCTGCCCAGGGCACAACTCAGGGCTCCGTAGAACCACAGAATCTTGGGCGCAGCCCTGCTCAAGCACCCAAATGTGCATACGAACAGGGTCTCCGTGTGACGTGTGTGAAAACTATGGTGTGATGAGCATGACTGGCAGACAGCTTATCGATTGGGCTCCCCTCAAAATCGGTTATGAGCGTTAAAGCACACCGATGCCCAGGTCCCGGCTGCAGGAATAAGACCCTCCAGGGTCTTGTGTGAAGCCTCGGCATCTGCATTGCTCATGCTTCTGGGGATCATTCTCCTGAAAATGGTGGCTCCTTTCTCCCTGTGGAGCATCTTTCTAAGCAGTGCTCTTTTCTTCCCCCAGGACACTTTACATCCGGCACAGGAAGCCTTCTGATGGAGCACACCTGGCCCATGAAAAGACAAGGGAAAGAAACGGGGCCAAAGGTCACAGTCCACTCATTCCATCATCCTCCTTAAAATCATCCTAATTTCATGGGCCCTGAAGCCAGGGCTGTTTCTTTACACCTAGAGGCCTTGGCGCCGGGCCTCAATTCTGCCCTGTTCCTTACTGTCTAAGACATGTTGGGAAAATCCCTAGAGCCAGGATCTTCATTCCTGGTAAGCCAGACAGCCGGAAGACACACCCAAATTCTGTCCCTCTTACTTCAGGGAACATGTCCACTTTCGTCAGCATTACAATTTTGGCACCAAATGTGCGAACTGCAATTCCACCATACAATGCATAACTGGAAATGGAGGCAACATCTCCGATCCTGAACAATCGATGCGAGAATCCAGGATATACAAGGCTTATTTTTGCCTTTTCCCACTGAAACAAGGGCCAGTATTAAAAATGGTATGCTATCCTCTGTTTCACTCCCTGCTTTTAAACGTCTCCAATGTTTCTTCTTGAGACAGGGCCTCACTTCCGTCACCCGGGCTTTTCTACGGTATAATTTTCCTTGTTTGCTTTTGTCAAAATTAGAACTTTTTATTTCATCTCTATGAAACGTTGATCCATTATCACATACGTATGGAAATATTATCACACATGCTGTGAGATACGTTCTTTTTATTTTCATCAATTCTTTAATAAACAAAAGGTTATAGCTGGGATACCTTCTGATTTCTCAAGTTTTTTGTTTCATGTTTTCTTAAACTGCCGTGGCACGTCCGGAACCACTCACTATACAATGTCAGGACCGTCTCTCTTTTCTGGCAAACATAAATTTGGGGATTGTCATCAATTAGTCTCTCGGTGATTGCATGATTTCCCCAAAGTCTTTCACAGTCTACTTTGTGCACTGAGTATCTCTTCAAACTTCAGTGCATGTTTCTACCATTTGATGCTTTATTATTTGGCAATCTAGCTTCCACAAGAGCATTTCATGCAAAGACTTGTCTTGTTCTCCACTGGCAGCTAATTTCACTCGGATAGAGAATCGATAGGCTCAACGTGGAAAGGTTATCGCTGGAAGGTCTGTTAGATTCCACGGATCTCTCCTTTCTCATTAGGGAAGAAAATACGCTGTGCTAAATATTATACTTCATTGACTATTCTCAGGTCAGAAAGCGCACTTCCGACTTCTTGTCCTTCCGTCGCTGAGAGGATGATGGCAGCTGCCAAAAGTACATACTTGGAAGTTCATCCCAGCACAAACACACACACACACACACGCCCCCCCCACACACACACAAACACACTCACACACACACTCACACTGTTTCCCAGGTAAAGATTTCTTCCCTGCCATTGCTTTACCTAAAATAAGGCAACTGTGTGGCCACTGTCCCAACCCGGTTACACTCATATTATATGTGCCTATCATCCTGAGGAGTAATTTGATTCAGTTGTTCTGGAAGTCATGATGTGGGCTGTGTCTGTTGAATTCCCAGCGATGCAAGGGGACACACCCTGTGACTCATTCCTGAATTGAGTGCTGATATTTGGTTGGTTTATCGCGCACCTGAGGAGTGGGTGGGGTGTTCGCGGTTGGTGGGGGTGAGTTATAGAAGGGCTGATGCGGCCAGAGAGCTCGTCATTTGAAGACTCTCTCGGAAGAGATAGCGTCTTTCTGCAACCTGCGGTCCCAGTAGAAAAACCTTGTGATCCTTGTTCCAGTCGACATGGAGGACGACTCACTCTACTTGGGAGGTGAGTGGCAGTTCAACCACTTTTCAAAACTCACATCTTCTCGGCCAGATGCAGCTTTTGCTGAAATCCAGCAGACTTCTCTCCCTGAGAAGTCACCACTCTCATCTGAGACCCGTGTCGACCTCTGTGATGATTTGGCTCCTGTGGCAAGACAGCTTGCTCCCAGGGAGAAGCTTCCTCTGAGTAGCAGGAGACCTGCTGCGGTGGGGGCTGGGCTCCAGAATATGGGAAATACCTGCTACGTGAACGCTTCCCTGCAGTGCCTGACGTACACACCGCCCCTTGCCAACTACATGCTGTCCCGGGAGCACTCTCCAACGTGTCATCGTCACAAGGGCTGCATGCTCTGTACTATGCAAGCTCACATCACACGGGCCCTCCACATTCCTGGCCGTGTCATCCAGCCCTCACAGGCATTGGCTGCTGACTTCCATAGAGGCAAGCAGGAAGATGCCCATGAATTTCTCATGTTCACTGTGGATGCCATGAAAAAGGCATGCCTTCCCGGGCACAAGCAGGTAGATCATCACTCTAAGGACACCACCCTCATCCACCAAATATTTGGAGGCTACTGGAGATCTCAAATCAAGTGTCTCCACTGCCACGGCATTTCAGACACTTTTGACCCTTACCTGGACATCGCCCTGGATATCCAGGCAGCTCAGAGTGTCAAGCAAGCTTTGGAACAGTTGGTGAAGCCCGAAGAACTCAATGGAGAGAATGCCTATCATTGTGGTCTTTGTCTCCAGAGGGCGCCGGCCTCCAAGACGTTAACTTTACACACTTCTGCCAAGGTCCTCATCCTTGTATTGAAGAGATTCTCCGATGTCACAGGCAACAAACTTGCCAAGAATGTGCACTATCCTGAGTGCCTTGACATGCAGCCATACATGTCTCAGCAGAACACAGGACCCCTTGTCTATGTCCTCTATGCTGTGCTGGTCCACGCTGGGTGGAGTTGCCACAACGGACATTACTTCTCTTATGTCAAAGCTCAAGAAGGCCAGTGGTATAAAATGGATGATGCCGAGGTCACCGCCTCTAGCATCACTTCTGTCCTGAGTCAACAGGCCTATGTCCTCTTTTACAGCCAGAAGAGTGAATGGGAAAGACACAGTGAGAGTGTGTCAAGAGGCAGGGAACCAAGAGCCCTTGGCGCTGAAGACACACACAGGCGAGCAACGCAAGGAGAGCTCAAGAGAGACCACCCCTGCCTCCAGGCACCCGAGTTGGACGAGCACTTGGTGGAAAGAGCCACTCAGGAAAGCACCTTAGACCACTGGAAATTCCTTCAAGAGCAAAACAAAACGAAGCCGGAGTTCAACGTCAGAAAAGTCGAAGGTACCCTGCCTCCCAACGTACTTGTGATTCATCAATCCAAATACAAGTGTGGGATGAAGAACCGTCATCCTGAACAGCAAAGCTCCCTGCTAAACCTCTCTTCGACGACCCCGACAGATCAGGAGTCCATGAACACTGGCACACTCGCTTCCCTGCAAGGGAGGACCAGGAGATCCAAAGGGAAGAACAAACACAGCAAGAGGGCTCTGCTTGTGTGCCAGTGATCTCAGTGCAACTACCGACCCACACGTAGGGGTGCACACACACACACACACACACACATATAACTACACCGAGAAGCGCGCACGCAAACACACACACACACACACACACACAAACACGAACACCGTCAATCCTACATAAACTAATGAGGAGCCCAAGTTTCTGTCTCTACAACAGGGACAACTGAATAGTGATGGCTACATCTCAGGATGAGCCCGCATATGGGAAACATCGAGTTTTGGGGTCGTGAGTCTTCCGAACCTCTGGAGGGACTGTCTGAGTGTTTGTGTTCATGATAGATGACATTCAGTGTGTATTTCTGAATATGACCTACCGACGTGTAGGTTTGCGTGTGAGGTTATTGCAGGGGACTCGGTTTCGTATTTTCTCTTGGGGTGTGTTTCATTCGTCAGTTGTTGGTCGGCATGAGAAGGTGAAATTTGGCTCATGTGGGACATCCGTGGATCATTCTCGCCACCTTGAATAGTGGAAACTGGAATGCATTTGGAAGATAAGAACGGTGCTCTTCTTTCTTACCGGGGCTCGCCGTTTTTACATTGGTTCCTGAATGGACCTCAGGCGCCCTGGGACTTGTGCTCTTGCTGGAACCCACATAACGCCGGAAACAGACAGACCGACTTGCCTGTTTCACGGTGCCCACTTCCCATGAGTCGAAACGGAAAATTTTCCCACTGGCATGTAAGTCATCTGGAACGAAGCTGTACTGATAATAAAGGAAAGCAAACACAGGAGTGTGTGTATTCAACTGAAATAAATTCAGAAAGCCCTGAACTAAATCTCATTTGGTGTGTTTAAAAATGGCATTTGGGGAATTTCTGGGTCATTCGTCCAGCTGCGAAAGCTGCGTCTCTGAAGCACAGTCCCTGTCCTGCAGTCAGACTTATTTATCCGACGTGGTGTTTCCGTGGAAATGATTGTGGGAAATCGCCCCTTCCTTTTCTCTATTTGCTGATTAGATTTCATGGTCCCTTTCTCGTCAGGTACAGTGATCAAAGTTGACCAACCCCAGAGGAAAGCTGCCCAGGGCACAACTCAGGGCTCCGTAGAACCACAGAATCTTGGGCGCAGCCCTGCTCAAGCACCCAAATGTGCATACGAACAGGGTCTCCGTGTGACGTGTGTGAAAACTACGGTGTGATGAGCATGACTGGCAGACAGCTTATCGATTGGGCTCCCCTCAAAATCGGTTATGAGCGTTAAAGCACACCGATGCCCAGGTCCCGGCTGCAGGAATAAGACCCTCCAGGGTCTTGTGTGAAGCCTCGGCATCTGCATTGCTCATGCTTCTGGGGATCATTCTCCTGAAAATGGTGGCTCCTTTCTCCCTGTGGAGCATCTTTCTAAGCAGTGCTCTTTTCTTCCCCCAGGACACTTTACATCCGGCACAGGAAGCCTTCTGATGGAGCACACCTGGCCCATGAAAAGACAAGGGAAAGAAACGGGGCCAAAGGTCACAGTCCACTCATTCCATCATCCTCCTTAAAATCATCCTAATTTCATGGGTCCTGAAGCCAGGGCTGTTTCTTTACACCTAGAGGCCTTGGCGCCGGGCCTCAATTCTGCCCTGTTCCTTACTGTCTAAGACATGTTGGGAAAATCCCTAGAGCCAGGATCTTCATTCCTGGTAAGCCAGACAGCCGGAAGACACACCCAAATTCTGTCCCTCTTACTTCAGGGAACATGTCCACTTTCGTCAGCATTACAATTTTGGCACCAAATGTGCGAACTGCAATTCCACCATACAATGCATAACTGGAAATGGAGGCAACATCTCCGATCCTGAACAATCGATGCGAGAATCCAGGATATACAAGGCTTATTTTTGCCTTTTCCCACTGAAACAAGGGCCAGTATTAAAAATGGTATGCTATCCTCTGTTTCACTCCCTGCTTTTAAACGTCTCCAATGTTTCTTCTTGAGACAGGGCCTCACTTCCGTCACCCGGGCTTTTCTACGGTATAATTTTCCTTGTTTGCTTTTGTCAAAATTAGAACTTTTTATTTCATCTCTATGAAACGTTGATCCATTATCACATACGTATGGAAATATTATCACACATGCTGTGAGATACGTTCTTTTTATTTTCATCAATTCTTTAATAAACAAAAGGTTATAGCTGGGATACCTTCTGATTTCTCAAGTTTTTTGTTTCATGTTTTCTTAAACTGCCGTGGCACGTCCGGAACCACTCACTATACAATGTCAGGACCGTCTCTCTTTTCTGGCAAACATAAATTTGGGGATTGTCATCAATTAGTCTCTCGGTGATTGCATGATTTCCCCAAAGTCTTTCACAGTCTACTTTGTGCACTGAGTATCTCTTCAAACTTCAGTGCATGTTTCTACCATTTGATGATTTATTATTTGGCAATCTAGCTTCCACAAGAGCATTTCATGCAAAGACTTGTCTTGTTCTCCACTGGCAGCTAATTTCACTCGGATAGAGAATCGATAGGCTCAACGTGGAAAGGTTATCGCTGGAAGGTCTGTTAGATTCCACGGATCTCTCCTTTCTCATTAGGGAAGAAAATACGCTGTGCTAAATATTATACTTCATTGACTATTCTCAGGTCAGAAAGCGCACTTCCGACTTCTTGTCCTTCCGTCGCTGAGAGGATGATGGCAGCTGCCAAAAGTACATACTTGGAAGTTCATCCCAGCACAAACACACACACACACACACGCCCCCCCCACACACACACAAACACACTCACACACACACTCACACTGTTTCCCAGGTAAAGATTTCTTCCCTGCCATTGCTTTACCTAAAATAAGGCAACTGTGTGGCCACTGTCCCAACCCGGTTACACTCATATTATATGTGCCTATCATCCTGAGGAGTAATTTGATTCAGTTGTTCTGGAAGTCATGATGTGGGCTGTGTCTGTTGAATTCCCAGCGATGCAAGGGGACACACCCTGTGACTCATTCCTGAATTGAGTGCTGATATTTGGTTGGTTTATCGCGCACCTGAGGAGTGGGTGGGGTGTTCGCGGTTGGTGGGGGTGAGTTATAGAAGGGCTGATGCGGCCAGAGAGCTCGTCATTTGAAGACTCTCTCGGAAGAGATAGCGTCTTTCTGCAACCTGCGGTCCCAGCAGAAAAACCTTGTGATCCTTGTTCCAGTCGACATGGAGGACGACTCACTCTACTTGGGAGGTGAGTGGCAGTTCAACCACTTTTCAAAACTCACATCTTCTCGGCCAGATGCAGCTTTTGCTGAAATCCAGCGGACTTCTCTCCCTGAGAAGTCACCACTCTCATCTGAGACCCGTGTCGACCTCTGTGATGATTTGGCTCCTGTGGCAAGACAGCTTGCTCCCAGGGAGAAGCTTCCTCTGAGTAGCAGGAGACCTGCTGCGGTGGGGGCTGGGCTCCAGAATATGGGAAATACCTGCTACGTGAACGCTTCCCTGCAGTGCCTGACGTACACACCGCCCCTTGCCAACTACATGCTGTCCCGGGAGCACTCTCCAACGTGTCATCGTCACAAGGGCTGCATGCTCTGTACTATGCAAGCTCACATCACACGGGCCCTCCACATTCCTGGCCGTGTCATCCAGCCCTCACAGGCATTGGCTGCTGACTTCCATAGAGGCAAGCAGGAAGATGCCCATGAATTTCTCATGTTCACTGTGGATGCCATGAAAAAGGCATGCCTTCCCGGGCACAAGCAGGTAGATCATCACTCTAAGGACACCACCCTCATCCACCAAATATTTGGAGGCTACTGGAGATCTCAAATCAAGTGTCTCCACTGCCACGGCATTTCAGACACTTTTGACCCTTACCTGGACATCGCCCTGGATATCCAGGCAGCTCAGAGTGTCAAGCAAGCTTTGGAACAGTTGGTGAAGCCCGAAGAACTCAATGGAGAGAATGCCTATCATTGTGGTCTTTGTCTCCAGAGGGCGCCGGCCTCCAAGACGTTAACTTTACACACTTCTGCCAAGGTCCTCATCCTTGTATTGAAGAGATTCTCCGATGTCACAGGCAACAAACTTGCCAAGAATGTGCACTATCCTGAGTGCCTTGACATGCAGCCATACATGTCTCAGCAGAACACAGGACCCCTTGTCTATGTCCTCTATGCTGTGCTGGTCCACGCTGGGTGGAGTTGTCACAACGGACATTACTTCTCTTATGTCAAAGCTCAAGAAGGCCAGTGGTATAAAATGGATGATGCCGAGGTCACCGCCTCTAGCATCACTTCTGTCCTGAGTCAACAGGCCTATGTCCTCTTTTACAGCCAGAAGAGTGAATGGGAAAGACACAGTGAGAGTGTGTCAAGAGGCAGGGAACCAAGAGCCCTTGGCGCTGAAGACACACACAGGCGAGCAACGCAAGGAGAGCTCAAGAGAGACCACCCCTGCCTCCAGGCACCCGAGTTGGACGAGCACTTGGTGGAAAGAGCCACTCAGGAAAGCACCTTAGACCACTGGAAATTCCTTCAAGAGCAAAACAAAACGAAGCCTGAGTTCAACGTCAGAAAAGTCGAAGGTACCCTGCCTCCCAACGTACTTGTGATTCATCAATCCAAATACAAGTGTGGGATGAAGAACCGTCATCCTGAACAGCAAAGCTCCCTGCTAAACCTCTCTTCGACGACCCCGACAGATCAGGAGTCCATGAACACTGGCACACTCGCTTCCCTGCAAGGGAGGACCAGGAGATCCAAAGGGAAGAACAAACACAGCAAGAGGGCTCTGCTTGTGTGCCAGTGATCTCAGTGCAAGTACCGACCCACACGTAGGGGTGCACACACACACACACACACACACACACATAACTACACCCAGAAGCGCGCACGCAAACACACACACACACACACAAACACGAACACCGTCAATCCTACATAAACTAATGAGGAGCCCAAGTTTCTGTCTCTACAACAGGGACAACTGGATAGTGATGGCTACATCTCAGGATGAGCCCGCATATGGGAAACATCGAGTTTTGGGGTCGTGAGTCTTCCGAACCTCTGGAGGGACTGTCTGAGTGTTTGTGTTCATGACAGATGACATTCAGTGTGTATTTCTGAATATGACCTACCGACGTGTAGGTTTGCGTGTGAGGTTATTGCAGGGGACTCGGTTTCGTATTTTCTCTTGGGGTGTGTTTCATTCGTCAGTTGTTGGTCGGCATGAGAAGGTGAAATTTGGCTCATGTGGGACATCCGTGGATCATTCTCGCCACCTTGAATAGTGGAAACTGGAATGCATTTGGAAGATAAGAACGGTGCTCTTCTTTCTTACCGGGGCTCGCTGTTTTTACATTGGTTCCTGAATGGACCTCAGGCGCCCTGGGACTTGTGCTCTTGCTGGAACCCACATAACGCCGGAAACAGACAGACCGACTTGCCTGTTTCACGGTGCCCACTTCCCATGAGTCGAAACGGAAAATTTTCCCACTGGCATGTAAGTCATCTGGAACGAAGCTGTATTGATAATAAAGGAAAGCAAACACAGGAGTGTGTGTATTCAACTGAAATAAATTCAGAAAGCCCTGAACTAAATCTCATTTGGTGTGTTTAAAAATGGCATTTGGGGAATTTCTGGGTCATTCGTCCAGCTGCGAAAGCTGCGTCTCTGAAGCACAGTCCCTGTCCTGCAGTCAGACTTATTTATCCGACGTGGTGTTTCCGTGGAAATGATTGTGGGAAATCGCCCCTTCCTTTTCTCTATTTGCTGATTAGATTTCATGGTCCCTTTCTCGTCAGGTACAGTGATCAAAGTTGACCAACCCCAGAGGAAAGCTGCCCAGGGCACAACTCAGGGCTCCGTAGAACCACAGAATCTTGGGCGCAGCCCTGCTCAAGCACCCAAATGTGCATACGAACAGGGTCTCCGTGTGACGTGTGTGAAAACTATGGTGTGATGAGCATGACTGGCAGACAGCTTATCGATTGGCCTCCCCTCAAAATCGGTTATGAGCGTTAAAGCACACCGATGCCCAGGTCCCGGCTGCAGGAATAAGACCCTCCAGGGTCTTGTGTGAAGCCTCGGCATCTGCATTGCTCATGCTTCTGGGGATCATTCTCCTGAAAATGGTGGCTCCTTTCTCCCTGTGGAGCATCTTTCTAAGCAGTGCTCTTTTCTTCCCCCAGGACACTTTACATCCGGCACAGGAAGCCTTCTGATGGAGCACACCTGGCCCATGAAAAGACAAGGGAAAGAAACGGGGCCAAAGGTCACAGTCCACTCATTCCATCATCCTCCTTAAAATCATCCTAATTTCATGGGCCCTGAAGCCAGGGCTGTTTCTTTACACCTAGAGGCCTTGGCGCCGGGCCTCAATTCTGCCCTGTTCCTTACTGTCTAAGACATGTTGGGAAAATCCCTAGAGCCAGGATCTTCATTCCTGGTAAGCCAGACAGCCGGAAGACACACCCAAATTCTGTCCCTCTTACTTCAGGGAACATGTCCACTTTCGTCAGCATTACAATTTTGGCACCAAATGTGCGAACTGCAATTCCACCATACAATGCATAACTGGAAATGGAGGCAACATCTCCGATCCTGAACAATCGATGCGAGAATCCAGGATATACAAGGCTTATTTTTGCCTTTTCCCACTGAAACAAGGGCCAGTATTAAAAATGGTATGCTATCCTCTGTTTCACTCCCTGCTTTTAAACGTCTCCAATGTTTCTTCTTGAGACAGGGCCTCACTTCCGTCACCCGGGCTTTTCTACGGTATAATTTTCCTTGTTTGCTTTTGTCAAAATTAGAACTTTTTATTTCATCTCTATGAAACGTTGATCCATTATCACATACGTATGGAAATATTATCACACATGCTGTGAGATACGTTCTTTTTATTTTCATCAATTCTTTAATAAACAAAAGGTTATAGCTGGGATACCTTCTGATTTCTCAAGTTTTTTGTTTCATGTTTTCTTAAACTGCCGTGGCACGTCCGGAACCACTCACTATACAATGTCAGGACCGTCTCTCTTTTCTGGCAAACATAAATTTGGGGATTGTCATCAATTAGTCTCTCGGTGATTGCATGATTTCCCCAAAGTCTTTCACAGTCTACTTTGTGCACTGAGTATCTCTTCAAACTTCAGTGCATGTTTCTACCATTTGATGCTTTATTATTTGGCAATCTAGCTTCCACAAGAGCATTTCATGCAAAGACTTGTCTTGTTCTCCACTGGCAGCTAATTTCACTCGGATAGAGAATCGATAGGCTCAACGTGGAAAGGTTATCGCTGGAAGGTCTGTTAGATTCCACGGATCTCTCCTTTCTCATTAGGGAAGAAAATACGCTGTGCTAAATATTATACTTCATTGACTATTCTCAGGTCAGAAAGCGCACTTCCGACTTCTTGTCCTTCCGTCGCTGAGAGGATGATGGCAGCTGCCAAAAGTACATACTTGGAAGTTCATCCCAGCACAAACACACACACACACACACGCCCCCCCCACACACACACAAACACACTCACACACACACTCACACTGTTTCCCAGGTAAAGATTTCTTCCCTGCCATTGCTTTACCTAAAATAAGGCAACTGTGTGGCCACTGTCCCAACCCGGTTACACTCATATTATATGTGCCTATCATCCTGAGGAGTAATTTGATTCAGTTGTTCTGGAAGTCATGATGTGGGCTGTGTCTGTTGAATTCCCAGCGATGCAAGGGGACACACCCTGTGACTCATTCCTGAATTGAGTGCTGATATTTGGTTGGTTTATCGCGCACCTGAGGAGTGGGTGGGGTGTTCGCGGTTGGTGGGGGTGAGTTATAGAAGGGCTGATGCGGCCAGAGAGCTCGTCATTTGAAGACTCTCTCGGAAGAGATAGCGTCTTTCTGCAACCTGCGGTCCCAGCAGAAAAACCTTGTGATCCTTGTTCCAGTCGACATGGAGGACGACTCACTCTACTTGGGAGGTGAGTGGCAGTTCAACCACTTTTCAAAACTCACATCTTCTCGGCCAGATGCAGCTTTTGCTGAAATCCAGCGGACTTCTCTCCCTGAGAAGTCACCACTCTCATCTGAGACCCGTGTCGACCTCTGTGATGATTTGGCTCCTGTGGCAAGACAGCTTGCTCCCAGGGAGAAGCTTCCTCTGAGTAGCAGGAGACCTGCTGCGGTGGGGGCTGGGCTCCAGAATATGGGAAATACCTGCTACGTGAACGCTTCCCTGCAGTGCCTGACGTACACACCGCCCCTTGCCAACTACATGCTGTCCCGGGAGCACTCTCCAACGTGTCATCGTCACAAGGGCTGCATGCTCTGTACTATGCAAGCTCACATCACACGGGCCCTCCACATTCCTGGCCGTGTCATCCAGCCCTCACAGGCATTGGCTGCTGACTTCCATAGAGGCAAGCAGGAAGATGCCCATGAATTTCTCATGTTCACTGTGGATGCCATGAAAAAGGCATGCCTTCCCGGGCACAAGCAGGTAGATCATCACTCTAAGGACACCACCCTCATCCACCAAATATTTGGAGGCTACTGGAGATCTCAAATCAAGTGTCTCCACTGCCACGGCATTTCAGACACTTTTGACCCTTACCTGGACATCGCCCTGGATATCCAGGCAGCTCAGAGTGTCAAGCAAGCTTTGGAACAGTTGGTGAAGCCCGAAGAACTCAATGGAGAGAATGCCTATCATTGTGGTCTTTGTCTCCAGAGGGCGCCGGCCTCCAAGACGTTAACTTTACACACTTCTGCCAAGGTCCTCATCCTTGTATTGAAGAGATTCTCCGATGTCACAGGCAACAAACTTGCCAAGAATGTGCACTATCCTGAGTGCCTTGACATGCAGCCATACATGTCTCAGCAGAACACAGGACCCCTTGTCTATGTCCTCTATGCTGTGCTGGTCCACGCTGGGTGGAGTTGCCACAACGGACATTACTTCTCTTATGTCAAAGCTCAAGAAGGCCAGTGGTATAAAATGGATGATGCCGAGGTCACCGCCTCTAGCATCACTTCTGTCCTGAGTCAACAGGCCTATGTCCTCTTTTACAGCCAGAAGAGTGAATGGGAAAGACACAGTGAGAGTGTGTCAAGAGGCAGGGAACCAAGAGCCCTTGGCGCTGAAGACACACACAGGCGAGCAACGCAAGGAGAGCTCAAGAGAGACCACCCCTGCCTCCAGGCACCCGAGTTGGACGAGCACTTGGTGGAAAGAGCCACTCAGGAAAGCACCTTAGACCACTGGAAATTCCTTCAAGAGCAAAACAAAACGAAGCCGGAGTTCAACGTCAGAAAAGTCGAAGGTACCCTGCCTCCCAACGTACTTGTGATTCATCAATCCAAATACAAGTGTGGGATGAAGAACCGTCATCCTGAACAGCAAAGCTCCCTGCTAAACCTCTCTTCGACGACCCCGACAGATCAGGAGTCCATGAACACTGGCACACTCGCTTCCCTGCAAGGGAGGACCAGGAGATCCAAAGGGAAGAACAAACACAGCAAGAGGGCTCTGCTTGTGTGCCAGTGATCTCAGTGCAACTACCGACCCACACGTAGGGGTGCACACACACACACACACACACACATATAACTACACCGAGAAGCGCGCACGCAAACACACACACACACACACACACACAAACACGAACACCGTCAATCCTACATAAACTAATGAGGAGCCCAAGTTTCTGTCTCTACAACAGGGACAACTGAATAGTGATGGCTACATCTCAGGATGAGCCCGCATATGGGAAACATCGAGTTTTGGGGTCGTGAGTCTTCCGAACCTCTGGAGGGACTGTCTGAGTGTTTGTGTTCATGATAGATGACATTCAGTGTGTATTTCTGAATATGACCTACCGACGTGTAGGTTTGCGTGTGAGGTTATTGCAGGGGACTCGGTTTCGTATTTTCTCTTGGGGTGTGTTTCATTCGTCAGTTGTTGGTCGGCATGAGAAGGTGAAATTTGGCTCATGTGGGACATCCGTGGATCATTCTCGCCACCTTGAATAGTGGAAACTGGAATGCATTTGGAAGATAAGAACGGTGCTCTTCTTTCTTACCGGGGCTCGCCGTTTTTACATTGGTTCCTGAATGGACCTCAGGCGCCCTGGGACTTGTGCTCTTGCTGGAACCCACATAACGCCGGAAACAGACAGACCGACTTGCCTGTTTCACGGTGCCCACTTCCCATGAGTCGAAACGGAAAATTTTCCCACTGGCATGTAAGTCATCTGGAACGAAGCTGTACTGATAATAAAGGAAAGCAAACACAGGAGTGTGTGTATTCAACTGAAATAAATTCAGAAAGCCCTGAACTAAATCTCATTTGGTGTGTTTAAAAATGGCATTTGGGGAATTTCTGGGTCATTCGTCCAGCTGCGAAAGCTGCGTCTCTGAAGCACAGTCCCTGTCCTGCAGTCAGACTTATTTATCCGACGTGGTGTTTCCGTGGAAATGATTGTGGGAAATCGCCCCTTCCTTTTCTCTATTTGCTGATTAGATTTCATGGTCCCTTTCTCGTCAGGTACAGTGATCAAAGTTGACCAACCCCAGAGGAAAGCTGCCCAGGGCACAACTCAGGGCTCCGTAGAACCACAGAATCTTGGGCGCAGCCCTGCTCAAGCACCCAAATGTGCATACGAACAGGGTCTCCGTGTGACGTGTGTGAAAACTACGGTGTGATGAGCATGACTGGCAGACAGCTTATCGATTGGGCTCCCCTCAAAATCGGTTATGAGCGTTAAAGCACACCGATGCCCAGGTCCCGGCTGCAGGAATAAGACCCTCCAGGGTCTTGTGTGAAGCCTCGGCATCTGCATTGCTCATGCTTCTGGGGATCATTCTCCTGAAAATGGTGGCTCCTTTCTCCCTGTGGAGCATCTTTCTAAGCAGTGCTCTTTTCTTCCCCCAGGACACTTTACATCCGGCACAGGAAGCCTTCTGATGGAGCACACCTGGCCCATGAAAAGACAAGGGAAAGAAACGGGGCCAAAGGTCACAGTCCACTCATTCCATCATCCTCCTTAAAATCATCCTAATTTCATGGGTCCTGAAGCCAGGGCTGTTTCTTTACACCTAGAGGCCTTGGCGCCGGGCCTCAATTCTGCCCTGTTCCTTACTGTCTAAGACATGTTGGGAAAATCCCTAGAGCCAGGATCTTCATTCCTGGTAAGCCAGACAGCCGGAAGACACACCCAAATTCTGTCCCTCTTACTTCAGGGAACATGTCCACTTTCGTCAGCATTACAATTTTGGCACCAAATGTGCGAACTGCAATTCCACCATACAATGCATAACTGGAAATGGAGGCAACATCTCCGATCCTGAACAATCGATGCGAGAATCCAGGATATACAAGGCTTATTTTTGCCTTTTCCCACTGAAACAAGGGCCAGTATTAAAAATGGTATGCTATCCTCTGTTTCACTCCCTGCTTTTAAACGTCTCCAATGTTTCTTCTTGAGACAGGGCCTCACTTCCGTCACCCGGGCTTTTCTACGGTATAATTTTCCTTGTTTGCTTTTGTCAAAATTAGAACTTTTTATTTCATCTCTATGAAACGTTGATCCATTATCACATACGTATGGAAATATTATCACACATGCTGTGAGATACGTTCTTTTTATTTTCATCAATTCTTTAATAAACAAAAGGTTATAGCTGGGATACCTTCTGATTTCTCAAGTTTTTTGTTTCATGTTTTCTTAAACTGCCGTGGCACGTCCGGAACCACTCACTATACAATGTCAGGACCGTCTCTCTTTTCTGGCAAACATAAATTTGGGGATTGTCATCAATTAGTCTCTCGGTGATTGCATGATTTCCCCAAAGTCTTTCACAGTCTACTTTGTGCACTGAGTATCTCTTCAAACTTCAGTGCATGTTTCTACCATTTGATGATTTATTATTTGGCAATCTAGCTTCCACAAGAGCATTTCATGCAAAGACTTGTCTTGTTCTCCACTGGCAGCTAATTTCACTCGGATAGAGAATCGATAGGCTCAACGTGGAAAGGTTATCGCTGGAAGGTCTGTTAGATTCCACGGATCTCTCCTTTCTCATTAGGGAAGAAAATACGCTGTGCTAAATATTATACTTCATTGACTATTCTCAGGTCAGAAAGCGCACTTCCGACTTCTTGTCCTTCCGTCGCTGAGAGGATGATGGCAGCTGCCAAAAGTACATACTTGGAAGTTCATCCCAGCACAAACACACACACACACACACGCCCCCCCCCACACACACACAAACACACTCACACACACACTCACACTGTTTCCCAGGTAAAGATTTCTTCCCTGCCATTGCTTTACCTAAAATAAGGCAACTGTGTGGCCACTGTCCCAACCCGGTTACACTCATATTATATGTGCCTATCATCCTGAGGAGTAATTTGATTCAGGTGTTCTGGAAGTCATGATGTGGGCTGTGTCTGTTGAATTCCCAGCGATGCAAGGGGACACACCCTGTGACTCATTCCTGAATTGAGTGCTGATATTTGGTTGGTTTATCGCGCACCTGAGGAGTGGGTGGGGTGTTCGCGGTTGGTGGGGGTGAGTTATAGAAGGGCTGATGCGGCCAGAGAGCTCGTCATTTGAAGACTCTCTCGGAAGAGATAGCGTCTTTCTGCAACCTGCGGTCCCAGCAGAAAAACCTTGTGATCCTTGTTCCAGTCGACATGGAGGACGACTCACTCTACTTGGGAGGTGAGTGGCAGTTCAACCACTTTTCAAAACTCACATCTTCTCGGCCAGATGCAGCTTTTGCTGAAATCCAGCGGACTTCTCTCCCTGAGAAGTCACCACTCTCATCTGAGACCCGTGTCGACCTCTGTGATGATTTGGCTCCTGTGGCAAGACAGCTTGCTCCCAGGGAGAAGCTTCCTCTGAGTAGCAGGAGACCTGCTGCGGTGGGGGCTGGGCTCCAGAATATGGGAAATACCTGCTACGTGAACGCTTCCCTGCAGTGCCTGACGTACACACCGCCCCTTGCCAACTACATGCTGTCCCGGGAGCACTCTCCAACGTGTCATCGTCACAAGGGCTGCATGCTCTGTACTATGCAAGCTCACATCACACGGGCCCTCCACATTCCTGGCCGTGTCATCCAGCCCTCACAGGCATTGGCTGCTGACTTCCATAGAGGCAAGCAGGAAGATGCCCATGAATTTCTCATGTTCACTGTGGATGCCATGAAAAAGGCATGCCTTCCCGGGCACAAGCAGGTAGATCATCACTCTAAGGACACCACCCTCATCCACCAAATATTTGGAGGCTACTGGAGATCTCAAATCAAGTGTCTCCACTGCCACGGCATTTCAGACACTTTTGACCCTTACCTGGACATCGCCCTGGATATCCAGGCAGCTCAGAGTGTCAAGCAAGCTTTGGAACAGTTGGTGAAGCCCGAAGAACTCAATGGAGAGAATGCCTATCATTGTGGTCTTTGTCTCCAGAGGGCGCCGGCCTCCAAGACGTTAACTTTACACACTTCTGCCAAGGTCCTCATCCTTGTATTGAAGAGATTCTCCGATGTCACAGGCAACAAACTTGCCAAGAATGTGCACTATCCTGAGTGCCTTGACATGCAGCCATACATGTCTCAGCAGAACACAGGACCCCTTGTCTATGTCCTCTATGCTGTGCTGGTCCACGCTGGGTGGAGTTGTCACAACGGACATTACTTCTCTTATGTCAAAGCTCAAGAAGGCCAGTGGTATAAAATGGATGATGCCGAGGTCACCGCCTCTAGCATCACTTCTGTCCTGAGTCAACAGGCCTATGTCCTCTTTTACAGCCAGAAGAGTGAATGGGAAAGACACAGTGAGAGTGTGTCAAGAGGCAGGGAACCAAGAGCCCTTGGCGCTGAAGACACACACAGGCGAGCAACGCAAGGAGAGCTCAAGAGAGACCACCCCTGCCTCCAGGCACCCGAGTTGGACGAGCACTTGGTGGAAAGAGCCACTCAGGAAAGCACCTTAGACCACTGGAAATTCCTTCAAGAGCAAAACAAAACGAAGCCTGAGTTCAACGTCAGAAAAGTCGAAGGTACCCTGCCTCCCAACGTACTTGTGATTCATCAATCCAAATACAAGTGTGGGATGAAGAACCGTCATCCTGAACAGCAAAGCTCCCTGCTAAACCTCTCTTCGACGACCCCGACAGATCAGGAGTCCATGAACACTGGCACACTCGCTTCCCTGCAAGGGAGGACCAGGAGATCCAAAGGGAAGAACAAACACAGCAAGAGGGCTCTGCTTGTGTGCCAGTGATCTCAGTGCAAGTACCGACCCACACGTAGGGGTGCACACACACACACATAACTACACCCAGAAGCGCGCACGCAAACACACACACACACACACACACAAACACGAACACCGTCAATCCTACATAAACTAATGAGGAGCCCAAGTTTCTGTCTCTACAACAGGGACAACTGGATAGTGATGGCTACATCTCGGGATGAGCCCGCATATGGGAAACATCGAGTTTTGGGGTCGTGAGTCTTCCGAACCTCTGGAGGGACTGTCTGAGTGTTTGTGTTCATGATAGATGACATTCAGTGTGTATTTCTGAATATGACCTACCGACGTGTAGGTTTGCGTGTGAGGTTATTGCAGGGGACTCGGTTTCGTATTTTCTCTTGGGGTGTGTTTCATTCGTCAGTTGTTGGTCGGCATGAGAAGGTGAAATTTGGCTCATGTGGGACATCCGTGGATCATTCTCGCCACCTTGAATAGTGGAAACTGGAATGCATTTGGAAGATAAGAACGGTGCTCTTCTTTCTTACCGGGGCTCGCTGTTTTTACATTGGTTCCTGAATGGACCTCAGGCGCCCTGGGACTTGTGCTCTTGCTGGAACCCACATAACGCCGGAAACAGACAGACCGACTTGCCTGTTTCACGGTGCCCACTTCCCATGAGTCGAAACGGAAAATTTTCCCACTGGCATGTAAGTCATCTGGAACGAAGCTGTATTGATAATAAAGGAAAGCAAACACAGGAGTGTGTGTATTCAACTGAAATAAATTCAGAAAGCCCTGAACTAAATCTCATTTGGTGTGTTTAAAAATGGCATTTGGGGAATTTCTGGGTCATTCGTCCAGCTGCGAAAGCTGCGTCTCTGAAGCACAGTCCCTGTCCTGCAGTCAGACTTATTTATCCGACGTGGTGTTTCCGTGGAAATGATTGTGGGAAATCGCCCCTTCCTTTTCTCTATTTGCTGATTAGATTTCATGGTCCCTTTCTCGTCAGGTACAGTGATCAAAGTTGACCAACCCCAGAGGAAAGCTGCCCAGGGCACAACTCAGGGCTCCGTAGAACCACAGAATCTTGGGCGCAGCCCTGCTCAAGCACCCAAATGTGCATACGAACAGGGTCTCCGTGTGACGTGTGTGAAAACTACGGTGTGATGAGCATGACTGGCAGACAGCTTATCGATTGGGCTCCCCTCAAAATCGGTTATGAGCGTTAAAGCACACCGATGCCCAGGTCCCGGCTGCAGGAATAAGACCCTCCAGGGTCTTGTGTGAAGCCTCGGCATCTGCATTGCTCATGCTTCTGGGGATCATTCTCCTGAAAATGGTGGCTCCTTTCTCCCTGTGGAGCATCTTTCTAAGCAGTGCTCTTTTCTTCCCCCAGGACACTTTACATCCGGCACAGGAAGCCTTCTGATGGAGCACACCTGGCCCATGAAAAGACAAGGGAAAGAAACGGGGCCAAAGGTCACAGTCCACTCATTCCATCATCCTCCTTAAAATCATCCTAATTTCATGGGCCCTGAAGCCAGGGCTGTTTCTTTACACCTAGAGGCCTTGGCGCCGGGCCTCAATTCTGCCCTGTTCCTTACTGTCTAAGACATGTTGGGAAAATCCCTAGAGCCAGGATCTTCATTCCTGGTAAGCCAGACAGCCGGAAGACACACCCAAATTCTGTCCCTCTTACTTCAGGGAACATGTCCACTTTCGTCAGCATTACAATTTTGGCACCAAATGTGCGAACTGCAATTCCACCATACAATGCATAACTGGAAATGGAGGCAACATCTCCGATCCTGAACAATCGATGCGAGAATCCAGGATATACAAGGCTTATTTTTGCCTTTTCCCACTGAAACAAGGGCCAGTATTAAAAATGGTATGCTATCCTCTGTTTCACTCCCTGCTTTTAAACGTCTCCAATGTTTCTTCTTGAGACAGGGCCTCACTTCCGTCACCCGGGCTTTTCTACGGTATAATTTTCCTTGTTTGCTTTTGTCAAAATTAGAACTTTTTATTTCATCTCTATGAAACGTTGATCCATTATCACATACGTATGGAAATATTATCACACATGCTGTGAGATACGTTCTTTTTATTTTCATCAATTCTTTAATAAACAAAAGGTTATAGCTGGGATACCTTCTGATTTCTCAAGTTTTTTGTTTCATGTTTTCTTAAACTGCCGTGGCACGTCCGGAACCACTCACTATACAATGTCAGGACCGTCTCTCTTTTCTGGCAAACATAAATTTGGGGATTGTCATCAATTAGTCTCTCGGTGATTGCATGATTTCCCCAAAGTCTTTCACAGTCTACTTTGTGCACTGAGTATCTCTTCAAACTTCAGTGCATGTTTCTACCATTTGATGCTTTATTATTTGGCAATCTAGCTTCCACAAGAGCATTTCATGCAAAGACTTGTCTTGTTCTCCACTGGCAGCTAATTTCACTCGGATAGAGAATCGATAGGCTCAACGTGGAAAGGTTATCGCTGGAAGGTCTGTTAGATTCCACGGATCTCTCCTTTCTCATTAGGGAAGAAAATACGCTGTGCTAAATATTATACTTCATTGACTATTCTCAGGTCAGAAAGCGCACTTCCGACTTCTTGTCCTTCCGTCGCTGAGAGGATGATGGCAGCTGCCAAAAGTACATACTTGGAAGTTCATCCCAGCACAAACACACACACACACACACGCCCCCCCCACACACACACAAACACACTCACACACACACTCACACTGTTTCCCAGGTAAAGATTTCTTCCCTGCCATTGCTTTACCTAAAATAAGGCAACTGTGTGGCCACTGTCCCAACCCGGTTACACTCATATTATATGTGCCTATCATCCTGAGGAGTAATTTGATTCAGGTGTTCTGGAAGTCATGATGTGGGCTGTGTCTGTTGAATTCCCAGCGATGCAAGGGGACACACCCTGTGACTCATTCCTGAATTGAGTGCTGATATTTGGTTGGTTTATCGCGCACCTGAGGAGTGGGTGGGGTGTTCGCGGTTGGTGGGGGTGAGTTATAGAAGGGCTGATGCGGCCAGAGAGCTCGTCATTTGAAGACTCTCTCGGAAGAGATAGCGTCTTTCTGCAACCTGCGGTCCCAGCAGAAAAACCTTGTGATCCTTGTTCCAGTCGACATGGAGGACGACTCACTCTACTTGGGAGGTGAGTGGCAGTTCAACCACTTTTCAAAACTCACATCTTCTCGGCCAGATGCAGCTTTTGCTGAAATCCAGCGGACTTCTCTCCCTGAGAAGTCACCACTCTCATCTGAGACCCGTGTCGACCTCTGTGATGATTTGGCTCCTGTGGCAAGACAGCTTGCTCCCAGGGAGAAGCTTCCTCTGAGTAGCAGGAGACCTGCTGCGGTGGGGGCTGGGCTCCAGAATATGGGAAATACCTGCTACGTGAACGCTTCCCTGCAGTGCCTGACGTACACACCGCCCCTTGCCAACTACATGCTGTCCCGGGAGCACTCTCCAACGTGTCATCGTCACAAGGGCTGCATGCTCTGTACTATGCAAGCTCACATCACACGGGCCCTCCACATTCCTGGCCGTGTCATCCAGCCCTCACAGGCATTGGCTGCTGACTTCCATAGAGGCAAGCAGGAAGATGCCCATGAATTTCTCATGTTCACTGTGGATGCCATGAAAAAGGCATGCCTTCCCGGGCACAAGCAGGTAGATCATCACTCTAAGGACACCACCCTCATCCACCAAATATTTGGAGGCTACTGGAGATCTCAAATCAAGTGTCTCCACTGCCACGGCATTTCAGACACTTTTGACCCTTACCTGGACATCGCCCTGGATATCCAGGCAGCTCAGAGTGTCAAGCAAGCTTTGGAACAGTTGGTGAAGCCCGAAGAACTCAATGGAGAGAATGCCTATCATTGTGGTCTTTGTCTCCAGAGGGCGCCGGCCTCCAAGACGTTAACTTTACACACTTCTGCCAAGGTCCTCATCCTTGTATTGAAGAGATTCTCCGATGTCACAGGCAACAAACTTGCCAAGAATGTGCACTATCCTGAGTGCCTTGACATGCAGCCATACATGTCTCAGCAGAACACAGGACCCCTTGTCTATGTCCTCTATGCTGTGCTGGTCCACGCTGGGTGGAGTTGCCACAACGGACATTACTTCTCTTATGTCAAAGCTCAAGAAGGCCAGTGGTATAAAATGGATGATGCCGAGGTCACCGCCTCTAGCATCACTTCTGTCCTGAGTCAACAGGCCTATGTCCTCTTTTACATCCAGAAGAGTGAATGGGAAAGACACAGTGAGAGTGTGTCAAGAGGCAGGGAACCAAGAGCCCTTGGCGCTGAAGACACACACAGGCGAGCAACGCAAGGAGAGCTCAAGAGAGACCACCCCTGCCTCCAGGCACCCGAGTTGGACGAGCACTTGGTGGAAAGAGCCACTCAGGAAAGCACCTTAGACCACTGGAAATTCCTTCAAGAGCAAAACAAAACGAAGCCTGAGTTCAACGTCAGAAAAGTCGAAGGTACCCTGCCTCCCAACGTACTTGTGATTCATCAATCCAAATACAAGTGTGGGATGAAGAACCGTCATCCTGAACAGCAAAGCTCCCTGCTAAACCTCTCTTCGACGACCCCGACAGATCAGGAGTCCATGAACACTGGCACACTCGCTTCCCTGCAAGGGAGGACCAGGAGATCCAAAGGGAAGAACAAACACAGCAAGAGGGCTCTGCTTGTGTGCCAGTGATCTCAGTGCAAGTACCGACCCACACGTAGGGGTGCACACACACACACATAACTACACCCAGAAGCGCGCACGCAAACACACACACACACACACACACACAAACACGAACACCGTCAATCCTACATAAACTAATGAGGAGCCCAAGTTTCTGTCTCTACAACAGGGACAACTGGATAGTGATGGCTACATCTCAGGATGAGCCCGCATATGGGAAACATCGAGTTTTGGGGTCGTGAGTCTTCCGAAGCTCTGGAGGGACTGTCTGAGTGTTTGTGTTCATGATAGATGACATTCAGTGTGTATTTCTGAATATGACCTACCGACGTGTAGGTTTGCGTGTGAGGTTATTGCAGGGGACTCGGTTTCGTATTTTCTCTTGGGGTGTGTTTCATTCGTCAGTTGTTGGTCGGCATGAGAAGGTGAAATTTGGCTCATGTGGGACATCCGTGGATCATTCTCGCCACCTTGAATAGTGGAAACTGGAATGCATTTGGAAGATAAGAACGGTGCTCTTCTTTCTTACCGGGGCTCGCTGTTTTTACATTGGTTCCTGAATGGACCTCAGGCGCCCTGGGACTTGTGCTCTTGCTGGAACCCACATAACGCCGGAAACAGACAGACCGACTTGCCTGTTTCACGGTGCCCACTTCCCATGAGTCGAAACGGAAAATTTTCCCACTGGCATGTAAGTCATCTGGAACGAAGCTGTATTGATAATAAAGGAAAGCAAACACAGGAGTGTGTGTATTCAACTGAAATAAATTCAGAAAGCCCTGAACTAAATCTCATTTGGTGTGTTTAAAAATGGCATTTGGGGAATTTCTGGGTCATTCGTCCAGCTGCGAAAGCTGCGTCTCTGAAGCACAGTCCCTGTCCTGCAGTCAGACTTATTTATCCGACGTGGTGTTTCCGTGGAAATGATTGTGGGAAATCGCCCCTTCCTTTTCTCTATTTGCTGATTAGATTTCATGGTCCCTTTCTCGTCAGGTACAGTGATCAAAGTTGACCAACCCCAGAGGAAAGCTGCCCAGGGCACAACTCAGGGCTCCGTAGAACCACAGAATCTTGGGCGCAGCCCTGCTCAAGCACCCAAATGTGCATACGAACAGGGTCTCCGTGTGACGTGTGTGAAAACTACGGTGTGATGAGCATGACTGGCAGACAGCTTATCGATTGGGCTCCCCTCAAAATCGGTTATGAGCGTTAAAGCACACCGATGCCCAGGTCCCGGCTGCAGGAATAAGACCCTCCAGGGTCTTGTGTGAAGCCTCGGCATCTGCATTGCTCATGCTTCTGGGGATCATTCTCCTGAAAATGGTGGCTCCTTTCTCCCTGTGGAGCATCTTTCTAAGCAGTGCTCTTTTCTTCCCCCAGGACACTTTACATCCGGCACAGGAAGCCTTCTGATGGAGCACACCTGGCCCATGAAAAGACAAGGGAAAGAAACGGGGCCAAAGGTCACAGTCCACTCATTCCATCATCCTCCTTAAAATCATCCTAATTTCATGGGCCCTGAAGCCAGGGCTGTTTCTTTACACCTAGAGGCCTTGGCGCCGGGCCTCAATTCTGCCCTGTTCCTTACTGTCTAAGACATGTTGGGAAAATCCCTAGAGCCAGGATCTTCATTCCTGGTAAGCCAGACAGCCGGAAGACACACCCAAATTCTGTCCCTCTTACTTCAGGGAACATGTCCACTTTCGTCAGCATTACAATTTTGGCACCAAATGTGCGAACTGCAATTCCACCATACAATGCATAACTGGAAATGGAGGCAACATCTCCGATCCTGAACAATCGATGCGAGAATCCAGGATATACAAGGCTTATTTTTGCCTTTTCCCACTGAAACAAGGGCCAGTATTAAAAATGGTATGCTATCCTCTGTTTCACTCCCTGCTTTTAAACGTCTCCAATGTTTCTTCTTGAGACAGGGCCTCACTTCCGTCACCCGGGCTTTTCTACGGTATAATTTTCCTTGTTTGCTTTTGTCAAAATTAGAACTTTTTATTTCATCTCTATGAAACGTTGATCCATTATCACATACGTATGGAAATATTATCACACATGCTGTGAGATACGTTCTTTTTATTTTCATCAATTCTTTAATAAACAAAAGGTTATAGCTGGGATACCTTCTGATTTCTCAAGTTTTTTGTTTCATGTTTTCTTAAACTGCCGTGGCACGTCCGGAACCACTCACTATACAATGTCAGGACCGTCTCTCTTTTCTGGCAAACATAAATTTGGGGATTGTCATCAATGAGTCTCTCGGTGATTGCATGATTTCCCCAAAGTCTTTCACAGTCTACTTTGTGCACTGAGTATCTCTTCAAACTTCAGTGCATGTTTCTACCATTTGATGCTTTATTATTTGGCAATCTAGCTTCCACAAGAGCATTTCATGCAAAGACTTGTCTTGTTCTCCACTGGCAGCTAATTTCACTCGGATAGAGAATCGATAGGCTCAACGTGGAAAGGTTATCGCTGGAAGGTCTGTTAGATTCCACGGATCTCTCCTTTCTCATTAGGGAAGAAAATACGCTGTGCTAAATATTATACTTCATTGACTATTCTCAGGTCAGAAAGCGCACTTCCGACTTCTTGTCCTTCCGTCGCTGAGAGGATGATGGCAGCTGCCAAAAGTACATACTTGGAAGTTCATCCCAGCACAAACACACACACACACACACGCCCCCCCCACACACACACAAACACACTCACACACACACTCACACTGTTTCCCAGGTAAAGATTTCTTCCCTGCCATTGCTTTACCTAAAATAAGGCAACTGTGTGGCCACTGTCCCAACCCGGTTACACTCATATTATATGTGCCTATCATCCTGAGGAGTAATTTGATTCAGGTGTTCTGGAAGTCATGATGTGGGCTGTGTCTGTTGAATTCCCAGCGATGCAAGGGGACACACCCTGTGACTCATTCCTGAATTGAGTGCTGATATTTGGTTGGTTTATCGCGCACCTGAGGAGTGGGTGGGGTGTTCGCGGTTGGTGGGGGTGAGTTATAGAAGGGCTGATGCGGCCAGAGAGCTCGTCATTTGAAGACTCTCTCGGAAGAGATAGCGTCTTTCTGCAACCTGCGGTCCCAGCAGAAAAACCTTGTGATCCTTGTTCCAGTCGACATGGAGGACGACTCACTCTACTTGGGAGGTGAGTGGCAGTTCAACCACTTTTCAAAACTCACATCTTCTCGGCCAGATGCAGCTTTTGCTGAAATCCAGCAGACTTCTCTCCCTGAGAAGTCACCACTCTCATCTGAGACCCGTGTCGACCTCTGTGATGATTTGGCTCCTGTGGCAAGACAGCTTGCTCCCAGGGAGAAGCTTCCTCTGAGTAGCAGGAGACCTGCTGCGGTGGGGGCTGGGCTCCAGAATATGGGAAATACCTGCTACGTGAACGCTTCCCTGCAGTGCCTGACGTACACACCGCCCCTTGCCAACTACATGCTGTCCCGGGAGCACTCTCCAACGTGTCATCGTCACAAGGGCTGCATGCTCTGTACTATGCAAGCTCACATCACACGGGCCCTCCACATTCCTGGCCGTGTCATCCAGCCCTCACAGGCATTGGCTGCTGACTTCCATAGAGGCAAGCAGGAAGATGCCCATGAATTTCTCATGTTCACTGTGGATGCCATGAAAAAGGCATGCCTTCCCGGGCACAAGCAGGTAGATCATCACTCTAAGGACACCACCCTCATCCACCAAATATTTGGAGGCTACTGGAGATCTCAAATCAAGTGTCTCCACTGCCACGGCATTTCAGACACTTTTGACCCTTACCTGGACATCGCCCTGGATATCCAGGCAGCTCAGAGTGTCAAGCAAGCTTTGGAACAGTTGGTGAAGCCCGAAGAACTCAATGGAGAGAATGCCTATCATTGTGGTCTTTGTCTCCAGAGGGCGCCGGCCTCCAAGACGTTAACTTTACACACTTCTGCCAAGGTCCTCATCCTTGTATTGAAGAGATTCTCCGATGTCACAGGCAACAAACTTGCCAAGAATGTGCACTATCCTGAGTGCCTTGACATGCAGCCATACATGTCTCAGCAGAACACAGGACCCCTTGTCTATGTCCTCTATGCTGTGCTGGTCCACGCTGGGTGGAGTTGCCACAACGGACATTACTTCTCTTATGTCAAAGCTCAAGAAGGCCAGTGGTATAAAATGGATGATGCCGAGGTCACCGCCTCTAGCATCACTTCTGTCCTGAGTCAACAGGCCTATGTCCTCTTTTACATCCAGAAGAGTGAATGGGAAAGACACAGTGAGAGTGTGTCAAGAGGCAGGGAACCAAGAGCCCTTGGCGCTGAAGACACACACAGGCGAGCAACGCAAGGAGAGCTCAAGAGAGACCACCCCTGCCTCCAGGCACCCGAGTTGGACGAGCACTTGGTGGAAAGAGCCACTCAGGAAAGCACCTTAGACCACTGGAAATTCCTTCAAGAGCAAAACAAAACGAAGCCTGAGTTCAACGTCAGAAAAGTCGAAGGTACCCTGCCTCCCAACGTACTTGTGATTCATCAATCCAAATACAAGTGTGGGATGAAGAACCGTCATCCTGAACAGCAAAGCTCCCTGCTAAACCTCTCTTCGACGACCCCGACAGATCAGGAGTCCATGAACACTGGCACACTCGCTTCCCTGCAAGGGAGGACCAGGAGATCCAAAGGGAAGAACAAACACAGCAAGAGGGCTCTGCTTGTGTGCCAGTGATCTCAGTGCAAGTACCGACCCACACGTAGGGGTGCACACACACACACATAACTACACCCAGAAGCGCGCACGCAAACACACACACACACACACACACACACACAAACACGAACACCGTCAATCCTACATAAACTAATGAGGAGCCCAAGTTTCTGTCTCTACAACAGGGACAACTGGATAGTGATGGCTACATCTCAGGATGAGCCCGCATATGGGAAACATCGAGTTTTGGGGTCGTGAGTCTTCCGAACCTCTGGAGGGACTGTCTGAGTGTTTGTGTTCATGATAGATGACATTCAGTGTGTATTTCTGAATATGACCTACCGACGTGTAGGTTTGCGTGTGAGGTTATTGCAGGGGACTCGGTTTCGTATTTTCTCTTGGGGTGTGTTTCATTCGTCAGTTGTTGGTCGGCATGAGAAGGTGAAATTTGGCTCATGTGGGACATCCGTGGATCATTCTCGCCACCTTGAATAGTGGAAACTGGAATGCATTTGGAAGATAAGAACGGTGCTCTTCTTTCTTACCGGGGCTCGCTGTTTTTACATTGGTTCCTGAATGGACCTCAGGCGCCCTGGGACTTGTGCTCTTGCTGGAACCCACATAACGCCGGAAACAGACAGACCGACTTGCCTGTTTCACGGTGCCCACTTCCCATGAGTCGAAACGGAAAATTTTCCCACTGGCATGTAAGTCATCTGGAACGAAGCTGTATTGATAATAAAGGAAAGCAAACACAGGAGTGTGTGTATTCAACTGAAATAAATTCAGAAAGCCCTGAACTAAATCTCATTTGGTGTGTTTAAAAATGGCATTTGGGGAATTTCTGGGTCATTCGTCCAGCTGCGAAAGCTGCGTCTCTGAAGCACAGTCCCTGTCCTGCAGTCAGACTTATTTATCCGACGTGGTGTTTCCGTGGAAATGATTGTGGGAAATCGCCCCTTCCTTTTCTCTATTTGCTGATTAGATTTCATGGTCCCTTTCTCGTCAGGTACAGTGATCAAAGTTGACCAACCCCAGAGGAAAGCTGCCCAGGGCACAACTCAGGGCTCCGTAGAACCACAGAATCTTGGGCGCAGCCCTGCTCAAGCACCCAAATGTGCATACGAACAGGGTCTCCGTGTGACGTGTGTGAAAACTACGGTGTGATGAGCATGACTGGCAGACAGCTTATCGATTGGGCTCCCCTCAAAATCGGTTATGAGCGTTAAAGCACACCGATGCCCAGGTCCCGGCTGCAGGAATAAGACCCTCCAGGGTCTTGTGTGAAGCCTCGGCATCTGCATTGCTCATGCTTCTGGGGATCATTCTCCTGAAAATGGTGGCTCCTTTCTCCCTGTGGAGCATCTTTCTAAGCAGTGCTCTTTTCTTCCCCCAGGACACTTTACATCCGGCACAGGAAGCCTTCTGATGGAGCACACCTGGCCCATGAAAAGACAAGGGAAAGAAACGGGGCCAAAGGTCACAGTCCACTCATTCCATCATCCTCCTTAAAATCATCCTAATTTCATGGGCCCTGAAGCCAGGGCTGTTTCTTTACACCTAGAGGCCTTGGCGCCGGGCCTCAATTCTGCCCTGTTCCTTACTGTCTAAGACATGTTGGGAAAATCCCTAGAGCCAGGATCTTCATTCCTGGTAAGCCAGACAGCCGGAAGACACACCCAAATTCTGTCCCTCTTACTTCAGGGAACATGTCCACTTTCGTCAGCATTACAATTTTGGCACCAAATGTGCGAACTGCAATTCCACCATACAATGCATAACTGGAAATGGAGGCAACATCTCCGATCCTGAACAATCGATGCGAGAATCCAGGATATACAAGGCTTATTTTTGCCTTTTCCCACTGAAACAAGGGCCAGTATTAAAAATGGTATGCTATCCTCTGTTTCACTCCCTGCTTTTAAACGTCTCCAATGTTTCTTCTTGAGACAGGGCCTCACTTCCGTCACCCGGGCTTTTCTACGGTATAATTTTCCTTGTTTGCTTTTGTCAAAATTAGAACTTTTTATTTCATCTCTATGAAACGTTGATCCATTATCACATACGTATGGAAATATTATCACACATGCTGTGAGATACGTTCTTTTTATTTTCATCAATTCTTTAATAAACAAAAGGTTATAGCTGGGATACCTTCTGATTTCTCAAGTTTTTTGTTTCATGTTTTCTTAAACTGCCGTGGCACGTCCGGAACCACTCACTATACAATGTCAGGACCGTCTCTCTTTTCTGGCAAACATAAATTTGGGGATTGTCATCAATGAGTCTCTCGGTGATTGCATGATTTCCCCAAAGTCTTTCACAGTCTACTTTGTGCACTGAGTATCTCTTCAAACTTCAGTGCATGTTTCTACCATTTGATGCTTTATTATTTGGCAATCTAGCTTCCACAAGAGCATTTCATGCAAAGACTTGTCTTGTTCTCCACTGGCAGCTAATTTCACTCGGATAGAGAATCGATAGGCTCAACGTGGAAAGGTTATCGCTGGAAGGTCTGTTAGATTCCACGGATCTCTCCTTTCTCATTAGGGAAGAAAATACGCTGTGCTAAATATTATACTTCATTGACTATTCTCAGGTCAGAAAGCGCACTTCCGACTTCTTGTCCTTCCGTCGCTGAGAGGATGATGGCAGCTGCCAAAAGTACATACTTGGAAGTTCATCCCAGCACAAACACACACACACACACACGCCCCCCCCACACACACACAAACACACTCACACACACACTCACACTGTTTCCCAGGTAAAGATTTCTTCCCTGCCATTGCTTTACCTAAAATAAGGCAACTGTGTGGCCACTGTCCCAACCCGGTTACACTCATATTATATGTGCCTATCATCCTGAGGAGTAATTTGATTCAGGTGTTCTGGAAGTCATGATGTGGGCTGTGTCTGTTGAATTCCCAGCGATGCAAGGGGACACACCCTGTGACTCATTCCTGAATTGAGTGCTGATATTTGGTTGGTTTATCGCGCACCTGAGGAGTGGGTGGGGTGTTCGCGGTTGGTGGGGGTGAGTTATAGAAGGGCTGATGCGGCCAGAGAGCTCGTCATTTGAAGACTCTCTCGGAAGAGATAGCGTCTTTCTGCAACCTGCGGTCCCAGCAGAAAAACCTTGTGATCCTTGTTCCAGTCGACATGGAGGACGACTCACTCTACTTGGGAGGTGAGTGGCAGTTCAACCACTTTTCAAAACTCACATCTTCTCGGCCAGATGCAGCTTTTGCTGAAATCCAGCGGACTTCTCTCCCTGAGAAGTCACCACTCTCATCTGAGACCCGTGTCGACCTCTGTGATGATTTGGCTCCTGTGGCAAGACAGCTTGCTCCCAGGGAGAAGCTTCCTCTGAGTAGCAGGAGACCTGCTGCGGTGGGGGCTGGGCTCCAGAATATGGGAAATACCTGCTACGTGAACGCTTCCCTGCAGTGCCTGACGTACACACCGCCCCTTGCCAACTACATGCTGTCCCGGGAGCACTCTCCAACGTGTCATCGTCACAAGGGCTGCATGCTCTGTACTATGCAAGCTCACATCACACGGGCCCTCCACATTCCTGGCCGTGTCATCCAGCCCTCACAGGCATTGGCTGCTGACTTCCATAGAGGCAAGCAGGAAGATGCCCATGAATTTCTCATGTTCACTGTGGATGCCATGAAAAAGGCATGCCTTCCCGGGCACAAGCAGGTAGATCATCACTCTAAGGACACCACCCTCATCCACCAAATATTTGGAGGCTACTGGAGATCTCAAATCAAGTGTCTCCACTGCCACGGCATTTCAGACACTTTTGACCCTTACCTGGACATCGCCCTGGATATCCAGGCAGCTCAGAGTGTCAAGCAAGCTTTGGAACAGTTGGTGAAGCCCGAAGAACTCAATGGAGAGAATGCCTATCATTGTGGTCTTTGTCTCCAGAGGGCGCCGGCCTCCAAGACGTTAACTTTACACACTTCTTCCAAGGTCCTCATCCTTGTATTGAAGAGATTCTCCGATGTCACAGGCAACAAACTTGCCAAGAATGTGCACTATCCTGAGTGCCTTGACATGCAGCCATACATGTCTCAGCAGAACACAGGACCCCTTGTCTATGTCCTCTATGCTGTGCTGGTCCACGCTGGGTGGAGTTGCCACAACGGACATTACTTCTCTTATGTCAAAGCTCAAGAAGGCCAGTGGTATAAAATGGATGATGCCGAGGTCACCGCCTCTAGCATCACTTCTGTCCTGAGTCAACAGGCCTATGTCCTCTTTTACATCCAGAAGAGTGAATGGGAAAGACACAGTGAGAGTGTGTCAAGAGGCAGGGAACCAAGAGCCCTTGGCGCTGAAGACACACACAGGCGAGCAACGCAAGGAGAGCTCAAGAGAGACCAGCCCTGCCTCCAGGCACCCGAGTTGGACGAGCACTTGGTGGAAAGAGCCACTCAGGAAAGCACCTTAGACCACTGGAAATTCCTTCAAGAGCAAAACAAAACGAAGCCTGAGTTCAACGTCAGAAAAGTCGAAGGTACCCTGCCTCCCAACGTACTTGTGATTCATCAATCCAAATACAAGTGTGGGATGAAGAACCGTCATCCTGAACAGCAAAGCTCCCTGCTAAACCTCTCTTCGACGACCCCGACAGATCAGGAGTCCATGAACACTGGCACACTCGCTTCCCTGCAAGGGAGGACCAGGAGATCCAAAGGGAAGAACAAACACAGCAAGAGGGCTCTGCTTGTGTGCCAGTGATCTCAGTGCAAGTACCGACCCACACGTAGGGGTGCACACACACACACAT
This sequence comes from Pan paniscus, assembly GCF_029289425.2. Lineage (NCBI taxonomy): Eukaryota > Metazoa > Chordata > Mammalia > Primates > Hominidae > Pan > Pan paniscus. The sequence continues at coordinate 23,807,175 of NC_073256.2, forward strand.
AACTACACCCAGAAGCGCGCACGCAAACACACACACACACACACACACAAACACGAACACCGTCAATCCTACATAAACTAATGAGGAGCCCAAGTTTCTGTCTCTACAACAGGGACAACTGGATAGTGATGGCTACATCTCAGGATGAGCCCGCATATGGGAAACATCGAGTTTTGGGGTCGTGAGTCTTCCGAACCTCTGGAGGGACTGTCTGAGTGTTTGTGTTCATGATAGATGACATTCAGTGTGTATTTCTGAATATGACCTACCGACGTGTAGGTTTGCGTGTGAGGTTATTGCAGGGGACTCGGTTTCGTATTTTCTCTTGGGGTGTGTTTCATTCGTCAGTTGTTGGTCGGCATGAGAAGGTGAAATTTGGCTCATGTGGGACATCCGTGGATCATTTTCGCCACCTTGAATAGTGGAAACTGGAATGCATTTGGAAGATAAGAACGGTGCTCTTCTTTCTTACCGGGGCTCGCTGTTTTTACATTGGTTCCTGAATGGACCTCAGGCGCCCTGGGACTTGTGCTCTTGCTGGAACCCACATAACGCCGGAAACAGACAGACCGACTTGCCTGTTTCACGGTGCCCACTTCCCATGAGTCGAAACGGAAAATTTTCCCACTGGCATGTAAGTCATCTGGAACGAAGCTGTATTGATAATAAAGGAAAGCAAACACAGGAGTGTGTGTATTCAACTGAAATAAATTCAGAAAGCCCTGAACTAAATCTCATTTGGTGTGTTTAAAAATGGCATTTGGGGAATTTCTGGGTCATTCGTCCAGCTGCGAAAGCTGCGTCTCTGAAGCACAGTCCCTGTCCTGCAGTCAGACTTATTTATCCGACGTGGTGTTTCCGTGGAAATGATTGTGGGAAATCGCCCCTTCCTTTTCTCTATTTGCTGATTAGATTTCATGGTCCCTTTCTCGTCAGGTACAGGGATCAAAGTTGACCAACCCCAGAGGAAAGCTGCCCAGGGCACAACTCAGGGCTCCGTAGAACCACAGAATCTTGGGCGCAGCCCTGCTCAAGCACCTAAATGTGCATACGAACAGGGTCTCCGTGTGACGTGTGTGAAAACTACGGTGTGATGAGCATGACTGGCAGACAGCTTATCGATTGGGCTCCCCTCAAAATCGGTTATGAGCGTTAAAGCACACCGATGCCCAGGTCCCGGCTGCAGGAATAAGACCCTCCAGGGTCTTGTGTGAAGCCTCGGCATCTGCATTGCTCATGCTTCTGGGGATCATTCTCCTGAAAATGGTGGCTCCTTTCTCCCTGTGGAGCATCTTTCTAAGCAGTGCTCTTTTCTTCCCCCAGGACACTTTACATCCGGCACAGGAAGCCTTCTGATGGAGCACACCTGGCCCATGAAAAGACAAGGGAAAGAAACGGGGCCAAAGGTCACAGTCCACTCATTCCATCATCCTCCTTAAAATCATCCTAATTTCATGGGCCCTGAAGCCAGGGCTGTTTCTTTACACCTAGAGGCCTTGGCGCCGGGCCTCAATTCTGCCCTGTTCCTTACTGTCTAAGACATGTTGGGAAAATCCCTAGAGCCAGGATCTTCATTCCTGGTAAGCCAGACAGCCGGAAGACACACCCAAATTCTGTCCCTCTTACTTCAGGGAACATGTCCACTTTCGTCAGCATTACAATTTTGGCACCAAATGTGCGAACTGCAATTCCACCATACAATGCATAACTGGAAATGGAGGCAACATCTCCGATCCTGAACAATCGATGCGAGAATCCAGGATATACAAGGCTTATTTTTGCCTTTTCCCACTGAAACAAGGGCCAGTATTAAAAATGGTATGCTATCCTCTGTTTCACTCCCTGCTTTTAAACGTCTCCAATGTTTCTTCTTGAGACAGGGCCTCACTTCCGTCACCCGGGCTTTTCTACGGTATAATTTTCCTTGTTTGCTTTTGTCAAAATTAGAACTTTTTATTTCATCTCTATGAAACGTTGATCCATTATCACATACGTATGGAAATATTATCACACATGCTGTGAGATACGTTCTTTTTATTTTCATCAATTCTTTAATAAACAAAAGGTTATAGCTGGGATACCTTCTGATTTCTCAAGTTTTTTGTTTCATGTTTTCTTAAACTGCCGTGGCACGTCCGAAACCACTCACTATACAATGTCAGGACCGTCTCTCTTTTCTGGCAAACATAAATTTGGGGATTGTCATCAATGAGTCTCTCGGTGATTGCATGATTTCTCCAAAGTCTTTCACAGTCTACTTTGTGCACTGAGTATCTCTTCAAACTTCAGTGCATGTTTCTACCATTTGATGCTTTATTATTTGGCAATCTAGCTTCCACAAGAGCATTTCATGCAAAGACTTGTCTTGTTCTCCACTGGCAGCTAATTTCACTCGGATAGAGAATCGATAGGCTCAACGTGGAAAGGTTATCGCTGGAAGGTCTGTTAGATTCCACGGATCTCTCCTTTCTCATTAGGGAAGAAAATACGCTGTGCTAAATATTATACTTCATTGACTATTCTCAGGTCAGAAAGCGCACTTCCGACTTCTTGTCCTTCCGTCGCTGAGAGGATGATGGCAGCTGCCAAAAGTACATACTTGGAAGTTCATCCCAGCACAAACACACACACACACACACGCCCCCCCCACACACACACAAACACACTCACACACACACTCACACTGTTTCCCAGGTAAAGATTTCTTCCCTGCCATTGCTTTACCTAAAATAAGGCAACTGTGTGGCCACTGTCCCAACCCGGTTACACTCATATTATATGTGCCTATCATCCTGAGGAGTAATTTGATTCAGTTGTTCTGGAAGTCATGATGTGGGCTGTGTCTGTTGAATTCCCAGCGATGCAAGGGGACACACCCTGTGACTCATTCCTGAATTGAGTGCTGATATTTGGTTGGTTTATCGCGCACCTGAGGAGTGGGTGGGGTGTTCGCGGTTGGTGGGGGTGAGTTATAGAAGGGCTGATGCGGCCAGAGAGCTCGTCATTTGAAGACTCTCTCGGAAGAGATAGCGTCTTTCTGCAACCTGCGGTCCCAGCAGAAAAACCTTGTGATCCTTGTTCCAGTCGACATGGAGGACGACTCACTCTACTTGGGAGGTGAGTGGCAGTTCAACCACTTTTCAAAACTCACATCTTCTCGGCCAGATGCAGCTTTTGCTGAAATCCAGCGGACTTCTCTCCCTGAGAAGTCACCACTCTCATCTGAGACCCGTGTCGACCTCTGTGATGATTTGGCTCCTGTGGCAAGACAGCTTGCTCCCAGGGAGAAGCTTCCTCTGAGTAGCAGGAGACCTGCTGCGGTGGGGGCTGGGCTCCAGAATATGGGAAATACCTGCTACGTGAACGCTTCCCTGCAGTGCCTGACGTACACACCGCCCCTTGCCAACTACATGCTGTCCCGGGAGCACTCTCCAACGTGTCATCGTCACAAGGGCTGCATGCTCTGTACTATGCAAGCTCACATCACACGGGCCCTCCACATTCCTGGCCGTGTCATCCAGCCCTCACAGGCATTGGCTGCTGACTTCCATAGAGGCAAGCAGGAAGATGCCCATGAATTTCTCATGTTCACTGTGGATGCCATGAAAAAGGCATGCCTTCCCGGGCACAAGCAGGTAGATCATCACTCTAAGGACACCACCCTCATCCACCAAATATTTGGAGGCTACTGGAGATCTCAAATCAAGTGTCTCCACTGCCACGGCATTTCAGACACTTTTGACCCTTACCTGGACATCGCCCTGGATATCCAGGCAGCTCAGAGTGTCAAGCAAGCTTTGGAACAGTTGGTGAAGCCCGAAGAACTCAATGGAGAGAATGCCTATCATTGTGGTCTTTGTCTCCAGAGGGCGCCGGCCTCCAAGACGTTAACTTTACACACTTCTGCCAAGGTCCTCATCCTTGTATTGAAGAGATTCTCCGATGTCACAGGCAACAAACTTGCCAAGAATGTGCACTATCCTGAGTGCCTTGACATGCAGCCATACATGTCTCAGCAGAACACAGGACCCCTTGTCTATGTCCTCTATGCTGTGCTGGTCCACGCTGGGTGGAGTTGCCACAACGGACATTACTTCTCTTATGTCAAAGCTCAAGAAGGCCAGTGGTATAAAATGGATGATGCCGAGGTCACCGCCTCTAGCATCACTTCTGTCCTGAGTCAACAGGCCTATGTCCTCTTTTACATCCAGAAGAGTGAATGGGAAAGACACAGTGAGAGTGTGTCAAGAGGCAGGGAACCAAGAGCCCTTGGCGCTGAAGACACACACAGGCGAGCAACGCAAGGAGAGCTCAAGAGAGACCACCCCTGCCTCCAGGCACCCGAGTTGGACGAGCACTTGGTGGAAAGAGCCACTCAGGAAAGCACCTTAGACCACTGGAAATTCCTTCAAGAGCAAAACAAAACGAAGCCTGAGTTCAACGTCAGAAAAGTCGAAGGTACCCTGCCTCCCAACGTACTTGTGATTCATCAATCCAAATACAAGTGTGGGATGAAGAACCGTCATCCTGAACAGCAAAGCTCCCTGCTAAACCTCTCTTCGACGACCCCGACAGATCAGGAGTCCATGAACACTGGCACACTCGCTTCCCTGCAAGGGAGGACCAGGAGATCCAAAGGGAAGAACAAACACAGCAAGAGGGCTCTGCTTGTGTGCCAGTGATCTCAGTGCAAGTACCGACCCACACGTAGGGGTGCACACACACACACATAACTACACCCAGAAGCGCGCACGCAAACACACACACACACACACACAAACACGAACACCGTCAATCCTACATAAACTAATGAGGAGCCCAAGTTTCTGTCTCTACAACAGGGACAACTGGATAGTGATGGCTACATCTCAGGATGAGCCCGCATATGGGAAACATCGAGTTTTGGGGTCGTGAGTCTTCCGAAGCTCTGGAGGGATTGTCTGAGTGTTTGTGTTCATGATAGATGACATTCAGTGTGTATTTCTGAATATGACCTACCGACGTGTAGGTTTGCGTGTGAGGTTATTGCAGGGGACTCGGTTTCGTATTTTCTCTTGGGGTGTGTTTCATTCGTCAGTTGTTGGTCGGCATGAGAAGGTGAAATTTGGCTCATGTGGGACATCCGTGGATCATTCTCGCCACCTTGAATAGTGGAAACTGGAATGCATTTGGAAGATAAGAACGGTGCTCTTCTTTCTTACCGGGGCTCGCTGTTTTTACATTGGTTCCTGAATGGACCTCAGGCGCCCTGGGACTTGTGCTCTTGCTGGAACCCACATAACGCCGGAAACAGACAGACCGACTTGCCTGTTTCACGGTGCCCACTTCCCATGAGTCGAAACGGAAAATTTTCCCACTGGCATGTAAGTCATCTGGAACGAAGCTGTATTGATAATAAAGGAAAGCAAACACAGGAGTGTGTGTATTCAACTGAAATAAATTCAGAAAGCCCTGAACTAAATCTCATTTGGTGTGTTTAAAAATGGCATTTGGGGAATTTCTGGGTCATTCGTCCAGCTGCGAAAGCTGCGTCTCTGAAGCACAGTCCCTGTCCTGCAGTCAGACTTATTTATCCGACGTGGTGTTTCCGTGGAAATGATTGTGGGAAATGGCCCCTTCCTTTTCTCTATTTGCTGATTAGATTTCATGGTCCCTTTCTCGTCAGGTACAGTGATCAAAGTTGACCAACCCCAGTCTCTTTAGGACTCTTCTCATCAGGCCCGAGATGCCCCCTGGGTGCCCATACCTGGCCTGTGAACAAATAAGGGGAAGGAAGGGTTCCAAAGACCATACTATGCTCAATCCACCCTCGCCTCTGACACTATGCTGACTTCATGAACCCTGGGTCAGAAGCTATTTCTTTACACCTGTAGGCCTTGCCTCATGGCCTAAAGACGTCCCCATTTCTTACATCTTATAAATTTTGACAAAACCCTCAGTGCCTGAATCTTCATTCCTCATAGGCCAAAGGGAGATACGCCAGAATTCTGTCCCTCTGAAACTGCAGCACATCTCAGCTTCCATCACATGAAATTTTGCACCAAATATTGTTAGTGGAGTTCCACCTCACAATGAGTAACTGGTAGTTCAGACAACATCTCAGACTCTATACAGTTTCTGGCGAAGTTCATTTGGTGTGACTATGCTTTTCCTCTATAAAGAAGCTGTGAGAACACTTAGGATTCATATTTAGTCTTTTGATCAGTCTTTTATTATTTTCAATGTATTTACTAGACTTTAATATTTCTGATGAACTTTGATGCAAAATTTGTCGATATAGTAGTGGCAAAGCAAATCCAGCAACATATCAAAAAGCTTATCCACCAAGATCAAGTCAGCTTTATCCCTTTGGTGCAGGGCTGGTTCAACATACACAAATCAATAAATGTAATTCACCATGTAAACAGAACTATAGACAAAAACCCCATGATTATTTCAGTAGACTCAGAAAAGATCTTTGATAAAATTCAACATTCCTTTAAGTTAAAAACCTCATGAAACTAGGTATTGTTGGAACATATCTCAAAATAATAAGAGCCCTTTATGAAAAACCCACAGCCAATATCATATTGAATAGGTAAAAGCTGGAAGCATTCCGTTTGAAATTCGGCACAAGGCAAGGATGCACTCTCTCACCACTCCTACTCAATATAGTACTGGAAGTTCTGGCCAAGGAAATCAGGCAAAAGAAAGAAATAAATCATATTCAAATAGTAAAAGAGGAAGTTGAACTGTCTTTGTTTGCAGATGACATGATCCTATATCTATAAAATCCCAACATCTCAGCCCAAAAGATTCTTAAGCTTATCAGCATCTCAGTAAAGTCTCAAGATACAAAATCAGTGTGCAAAAATCACAAGCATTCTTTTACACAAACAACAGACAAGAAGAGAGCCAAATCAAAAATGAGTTCCCATTTACAATTGCTGAAAAGAGTATAAAATTCCTAGGAATACAGCTAACAAGGCAAGTGAAGGACCCCTTCAAGGAGAACTACTAACCACTACTCAAGGAAATAAGAGAGGGCACAAACAAATGGAAAAACATTCCATGCTCATGTGTAAGAAGAATCAATATCATGAAAATACCATATTTCCCAAAGTAATTCATAGATTCAATGCTATTCCCATAAACTACCTTGGACATTCTTTACAGAATTAGCAAAAACTACTTCAAAATTCATATGGAATGAAAAAAGACCCCATATACCCAGGAGAATCCTAAGGCAAAATAACAAAGTTAGAGGCATCACGCTACCTGACTTCAAAATGTATTACAAGGCTACAGTTACCCAACAGCATGGTAGTGGTACAAAACAGACACACAGACCTATGGAATGGAATAGATATATCAGAAATAAGACTGCACATCTTCAACCATTTTATTTTTGATGAAAACAAGCGATGGGGAAAAGATTCCCTGTTTAATAATAAATGGTGCTTGAAAAACTGGCTAGACATATGCAGAAAACTGAAACTGTACCCCTTCCTTATACGTTTATACAGGAATGAACTGAAAATGGATTAAAGACTTAAATGTAAAACCCAAAGCTGTAAAAAATCCAACCCCATATAAAAGTGGGCAAAAGCTGGGTACAGTGGCTCATGCCTGTAATCCCAGCCGTTTGGGAGGGTGAAGTGGGCACATAACTTGAGGCCAGGAATTCAAGATCAGCCTGGCCAAGCTGGTGAAACCACATCTCTACTGAAAATACAATAAATTAGCCGGATGTAGTGATGCGGGCCTGTAATCCCAACTACTCAAGAGCCTGAGAGAGAAGAATCGCCTGAATCTGGGAGGCAGAGGTTGCAGTGACCCGAGATTGTGCCACTGAACTCCACTCTGAATGACAGAGCAAGACTCTGTCTTAAAAAATAAAAATTTAAAAATTTCAAAAGTGAGCTAAGGACATGAACAGACACTTCTCAAAAGAAGACATTTATGCAGCCAACAAACATGAAAAAAAGCCCAACATTACTCATCATTAGAGAAATACAAATCAAAACCGCAGTGAGATACAATCTCATGCCAGTCAGAATAGTGATTATTAAAAAGTCAAAAAACAACAGATGCTGGTGAGACTGTGGGGAAATAGGAACATTTTTACACTGTTGGTTCGAATGTAAGTTAGTTCAACCACTGTGGAAGACTGTGGTGATTTTTCAAAGACCTAAAATCAGAAATACCATTTGACCCAGCAATCCCATTACTGGGTTTATACCCAAAGGAATATAAATTCTTGTATTATAAAGATACATGCATGAGTACGTTCATTGCAGCACTATTCACAATAGAAAAGACAGAATCAACCCAAATGCCCATCAATGATAGACTGGATACAGAAACTGTGATACATATACACCATGGAATACTATGCAGCCATAAAAAGGAATGAGATCATGTCCTTTGCAGGGACATGGATGAAGCTGGAAGTCATTATTCTCAGCAAACTAATGCAGGAACAGAAAACCAAATACACATGTTCTCACTTATAAGTGGGAGGTGAACAATGACAGAACATAGACACTGGGAGGGGAACAACATACACCAGAGTCTGTCTGGGGGTGAGTGAGGAGGGAGTGCATCAGGATAAATAGCTAATGCATGTGGGCTGAATACCTAGGTGATGGGTTGATAGGTACAGCAAACCACCATGGCACACATTTACCTATGTAACAAACCTGCATATCATGCACATGTATCTCAGAACTTAAAATGAAATAAAATAAAATTTTAAAAAACTTCATTTTTTCTAACCTTCCAAAATGCTGGGATTACAGGCGTGAGCCACCGTGCCTGGCCTTGTTTTAACATATCTGAACAAGATTTAAGACATCAGTTTGAAAAGAGCCCCTCTATGGCAGCAACATGAATTCTGTCAAACCTGAAGCAAGAACAAACATCAAATTTACGGTGAAGCTGGGGTACAAAAAATGGTGAAATTATTCTTTAAGAAAAGTCTGTAGGAAAAATGACCTGAAGAATCAGTCATTTACAAATGGATACCTTATTCTAAGAAGAGATAACACAATGTTGAAGATGAAGTCAACAGAGGAGGGACATCCATACCAATTTTTGAGAAAAAAATCGTTTCTATGCCCTAACTGAGGAGGGTTGACAATTAACAAGAGATATTATAGCCAACACCACAGACATCTCAATTGGTTCAGCTTACACAATACTGACTATAACGTGAAAGTTGAGAAACTTTACATTTGATGAGTCCCAAATACCCTTGTGTCTAGATCAGCAGTGGACAAAAGCAGAGCTATTAGTGACTATTCTGAGCAAGCGGAATCAAGATCCTGAAGCATTATTTTGAAGAATTATAACAGGGAGTGAAACTGGCTTTATCAAAAAGATCCTGAAGACAAAGCACAATTCAAGCAATGGCTACCAAGAGGTAGAAGTGGTCCAGTCAAAGCAAAAGCAAATTTCTCAAAAGCAAAAGCCATGGAGGTTTTGGGATGCTCAAGGCATTTTGCTTGTTGACTTTCTGTAAGATGAAAGCACCATAACATCTGCTTACTAGGAGAGTTCTTAGAGAAAATTACCAAATACTTTTGCAGAAAAGCGCCCTGTAAAGCTTCACTAGAGAGTCCCTCTGCACCACAACAACACTTCTATTCCTTCCTCTCATCAAACATGGGTAATTTTGTAAGAGTTTTCATGGGAAATTATTAGGCATCAACATTACAGTCCTGATTTGGTTTCTTCTGACCTTTTTTTCCCTAATCTTAAAATAACTGTAAAGGGCACCCATTTTTCTTTAGTTAATAATAGAAGACTGCATTGATACGGTTAAATTCCCGTTACCCTCAGTTCTTTAGCAATGGACTGAATGGCTGGGATCATCCCTTAATGGAGTGTCTGGACCTCAGTAGAGCTTATATTGAGAAATAAAGTTTATATTTATATTTTTATTGTTAATTCCATTTTTCACTGACATTTTTAAATCCCTTCACAATTCACGTTTGTCTCAAAGGTATTTAAATTTAGAAATCATATCAAGTGTTAAATAAAGAAAATTATATAGACAGAAGGAGAACAGAATCTATAAATATGCATGTTTGTGTACATACATCCATATACATACATATGTGTGTGCATGCAGTAATTTTATTCTCCTAAAGCAATGCCTCTGCCTTCCACCCTCACTGCACATGTCCTAGTCCTGTGATGTCCCTGGAACTGAGCACCTGATTTCCTTCTCTGCCTCCCACATGAACAGGGAATAGAAATGGAAACCACACTCTGTGGTTGCTGTTGTGAAAATCCATGTTCCCCACAGGCTGAGTTTGGCATCTTACATTCTAGTTCCCATTGTAAAAAAGCAAGCAACAAACAAAAACTACAAAAGAAAAAATGAAATAGTTGAAAGTCTAGAGCCACAGAGGTTCCGGATCCACCCACCGCCCACGGTGACCTCCACAGCCCTCCAGGCCTGAGGGCAGTTATGCCTGAACGGCCTGCCTCTTCACCATCCACGCAGGAAAATGACTTTAAACTTCAATAGCTATGACTCTGTTCCACAAGGAACCAGATCAACATTCAAAGTCAGTGGTCTGACAACTCTAAGCTTTGGCCGGAAAGTATTGGAAACATTTAACGTGCAGTGGATGAAGCGGCCCGGCCCCACTGCACACAACACACTCACAGGGACTCAAAGGAAGAGACTCAGGATCCACTGGGTGGAAGTGAGGACATACCCAGAAACACAGGGGGTGGGAGGGGGTCAAATCAGGAAGGCTCACGACCTGACCTCCTCCTAGGCCCTGCCCCTCTAGAACTCGCAGTTTTTTCTGACCCAGAAGCGGATTTCACTGACGGAAAAGAAGTTCAGTATTTCTGGTCCAGCCCAGTAAGCTGCTCCTGTTGCCCAGCCTTCCACACCCCTGCAGACGTCACAATCCCTGCACCCACTAACCTGACAAGGGAGCTATGCATCACCTGGAGACAGTCCTAGGCCTGCACTCCTGTGATGGGGTCCAGGGTCTGTGTCCATTTCTGGTTAAAATTGCTGTAAGGCTGGTCGCTGTCTTGGCCTCCCCTCCTCACCCCATGTGAAGTTTTTACTCAGGAGATGGATTCTCACCCCTCTTGCAACATCAAGGACAGTTCCAGGACACCGTACCATCCCCTTGACCCTGGGATTCTGTAGACCTCAGTCTTCTCCTGAGGTCCCCTCCTTCCCTACCTCATTTTTTCCATACTTCTGGGGCCAGAGCCTGCTACACCTCAGGCTTCCTCTTCACAGTCACAGAGCAAGGGAGCCCCCTTCATCCTTGGGCTTTGGCCACAGCTCACCTGCTGCAGGACACTCAGCAGCTTTCAGTAGTTCATCCAGACATCCAGTTGGAAGTGGGATTTCCTGGAAGGAAAGCAGGAACCCAGAATTACACTGAATTCTAACACCAGGGCCCAGATTCCCATTCTGCATGGGACACCAAGCTGAAAACACTACATAGGCACTTAATGCTCAGCTCTCCTTCTAACATCTGGTCCAATTGTGTCCCTCCTCCTTGGAATATCTCAGAAAATGTATCTCCACCTAGAGTTGTTTGAAAGCATCATCCTATGTGATTCCAGACCATCAGGGGGTGCAATGGGTCCTCACCAGTATTTCCACTCTGCTTGGAAGACTTAGAAAATCCTGAGGCTGCTCAGAGGGTCAGATTCCCATCTGTGTGTTTCAGTAAAACTTCAGTCTTCCCCGGACAAGTGAGGAGACAGAAAATGTCTAGTCCCTGGCACATCTTTTGCAAGCAATGGAGGCTCCCAGGAATCAAAACTATCAACGAATATATTTTTGAGACTCTGGTCAAAAGAAGAGTCATCCTGCAATTTCAGGTAGGATGGAGTGGTTCTGTGGCTCCTGAGGTGATTTTGAAAAGATCTTGACTCTCAGAAGGACCAAGGAGGACATTTCCGGCATTTCCAGACCTGGAAGAGTGACTGATGGACCTCCAGTGTTACTTGGAAAACTTTTTGTTGGACAGCTTTGTAATAAGAGGATCTTGCTTTGGCTTTCAGGCCTTCACATAGGTTGTTTAGATCATGGAAGTGTTTCTGCATTTCTGCATAGGCTCAGGATGCCTTCTCAAGTCATCCCTGCAATTATGAGACAGTTGCTTTCTCCAGAGATCACTTAGAATAATACAAGAGGCTTCACCCTCAAAGGGACACCAGACAATATAGCCACAGTCCAGCCAAGATTATCTGTATTTACATACCTGTAAAGTAACACTCCCAGTTATCTCCATTAACTTGGACATCTTTCATGAATAGGGAAACTCTAGTGATTGTTATATAACAGCTGCCACAAAAATTAACCAATAAAAAGAAATGATAAAGGAAAAATAATTAATAATCATGATAATGAACACAATGACCTAAATAGTGTGAATTTTAATACTGGTGACAATATAAACATAAGGATACAAAAATTAATGTGGAGCTTCCCCTAAACATATGAAAACTTCACAAATTGAGTCCTCCTTGTGTAATTTGGAGTCAGAGTCAAAGAATTTCTCTATGAAATGTGTTCCATGATGGCAAACATCAAAAACAGGAGGTGAAAGAAAAGCAAGCTGCAGGAGACCATGGACTAAAATGAACATTTGTGTGCAAAACTCTCTCATCAAGAACTACCAGCCAGAGGTGAAGGGACTGTGATTTGTGTCCTGCCCACAACTGGGTACACAAAAGCTTTCAGTAGTGCAACCAGATGGCTGGTTTGGCCTGGCTCCCTGCAAGGAAGACACGTCTCTGATCCCCACCAGCCCATCAGTCCTGGAACTCAGAATCCTACATGCAGTAAACATGAAGCTCCAACTCCATAGCTGACTTTACCTCCTTACTGTCCTTCTGCCATCTGGTGTTTCAGGTGCTCTCCAGATCTGGACTTCTTGGCTCCCCTACCTTTACCAAGTGAACTCAGGATGTATCATTCTCAGTCTTCTCCTGCCAGTCCAAAGTGAAACTCACCAATACAAGCATATCCTGGATGGGCTTCCTTGGAATATTTAGAAAACAATGAGCTTGCTCGGGGGTGCTGTGAGCTCTAGGAGTAGAGTTACAGTCTCCCATGGAAACCTGAGAGGACTTAGAATATTCCCAAAGGCCTAAGCAGTCCAATCTGTCCTGGAAACATCAGGAATGATATACTCGGTCTTCCTGAGGCTCCAAAATTTTTCTAAATAAACTCAGAGGTTACAGAACCATTTTTCTCTTGGGCACTGAAGTGGAGTTATTTGCCTTCTGCCAGCATCTCACTTTTTTTTTCTCTAAGTTAGCTTTTGAGCCCAGAAGTAGATATTCCTTGTATTTGATTTACACAGGGAGCTTCCTAGAATGCCTGTGTCTCTGGATAGTTTCTGCATTCACTCAGGTATTGACAAAATGCTGCAGTTCTACTGAAAATCTCTGAGATGACCATTTGATCACCTGAGTAACTTTTGAATGTGTCTTCTATGGTAGCCCTGGAGCCTCCCTTCTGGTGTTTCATACATTGCCGGTACCAAGTATCCAGGGTGAAACCCTCCATCAGATATTGTTGGCAATTCCAGTATGGAGATGACGCTAACGTGATGGGGCTCAAGAATCAGATGGTAGAAGACCAGCCGGGAGGTGAAGTCTCAGTAGGCTACGGGATTAATGTTCCATGCACACCAGACTTCTGAGACTCAGGAGGCGTGTGTGGATCTGTCTGCCCGGTGTCTCTCATCTACAGCCTGGACCAGCTATTTCTTGGGGTGAACTACTGAAGGCTTTTGTACGACCTGTGTCAGGCAAGACTCTGGCCAGACCATTTGCCATAGTGCATTTGTAATGTATTTCCACATGGCACAGGTATCTCCACTTTTGCCCATGCTCTCATGTGGCTCAGAATTATTCTCCCTACTGCCACTCTTCTTTGCCATCACAGAAGATATTTCAAGATGTAGCCCTAAGCTTCTCCATCTAATCAATAACATGAGGGTTCATATGGGAACATTGTCACAGGCTTACAGGAATATGTTCTTAAATATCTGCTTTTTTATTATTCTCTTCATTAAATTGACATTTATATCATCACAATTATGACTGTTATTAATGTTATTATTATGTTGGTACAGTTCTTTATCATGGATATATTTGTGGTCATTTTTATGCAATGTTGAATAATTGTTTTATGTTCCTGAAGACTGTTGAATTTGCTGAAGATGATTAAAAGTCAACCTTAAAACATAAATACCACAGAAACCCCAGGACTCCTACTGTACTGCTTGGTGTCCTGTAGAAGAACGGGCTTCCTGAATTATTCTTTTATTTTTCAGGCAGGTACCTATTCATACCAGCATAGGAGACTGATGAAGTGCACCCTCATCTTGCCATGGGCTCAGAAAGAATTCGTAAATATGCTTTATGTGATAGCAACTCTATGTGTAGGACTGTGAGCCCTAGAATGCACTTTCTTTCACCAACTAGTCCACCTAACAGTTTTCTAAGTCAAATCCCCTATCTATGCTTGGATAGGTCATGAATGGCTTTCTGTTACCCACCTAAGATGAAGGGATATTGCTAAATCAGGTTTGTGGCCAAGAAACTTTTATCTGGAGTGGCAGGAGAGGGCCTACCTGTTCACCAGAGTGTCTGCAACATTTTCTTTTTTTTCCTTTTTATTTATTTATTTATTTATTTTTTGAGATAGAGTCTCGCTCCGTCACTCAGGCTGGAGTCCAGTGTCACGATCTTGGCTCGCTGCAACCTCAGACTCCCAGGTTCAAGCGATTCTCCTGCCTCAGCCTCCTGAGTAGCTGTGATTACAGGTGCGTGTCACCACGCCCGACTAATTTTTGTATTTTTAGTAGAGAGGGGGTTTCACCATGTTAGTCAGACTGGTCTCAAACTCCTGACCTCATGATCCACCTGCCTTGGTCTCCCAAAGTGCTGGGATTACAGGCATAAGGCGCCGCACCTGGCCTCTGCAACATTTTCTAAGTCAGTATAGAAGCTCTTTGAACCACCTTTTCAGTCAAAGAACTCATGAAAAAGTCCAAGAACATGTGACCTTCTGGAAATTGTCAAAATCTCCACAGGTGTCCACAGTCATCTAGATCTGTATTGCAAGCCACTGACTGGGTTCCAACATTGTTAAAGCAAATGCAAAATATGCCATGCCCACCAAAAAAAATCCAGAAGCCATGGTATTTAGCTGTTTCCATCTTTCTTGCCTCCTGCAGGTGGGAGAGTACTGAGTATCATGCCCTCCTACAGCCTCTGGAGGATATGCCAATGTCTAGAGGTACCAGTAGAGAAGGGCCATGAAAGACAGATGACAGCCAGGTGGCTGGGAATGACATTGTCCTGGGGCTTATTGCTTGTCATGAACTCTGCCACTGGGCAACATGTGCAGGTGTGGACCCGTGCCTTCTCTGGATCCCTGCCCCATCAGCCAGCTGTCTTATCTCCTGAAAGCTGGTAGGTGTTGGTCAGCATGGTGTTCCAGGACCAGGGTTATATTAACATTCTCTCTTAGGCTGAAACACCAGAAGTTAACACAGGAGTCCCCAGGTGTGCACATACTAACTTCCAGATTGTTTTTATTCTCGTTCTAGATGTTCATCCTTGCTTTTTGGGACTTGAAATAACCCTACACAGCCAAATATTTATGCCTATTATCCACTTATGGAAAACTTATATGTCCCAAGTCCATAGGGTTAGTATTATTATCACTATTAAAACCATTAGTACTAGTATCATGATGATCATTATTCCTGTTAATATACATCAATATTTTTATTACTGCCATTGTTAATATGGATTTTTCATTATTGTACAGCAATGAATATAGTTTATCCATTCACAAATGGTGTTCAGTTACCAAAGATGACTACAAGGCATGTTCTACAGACATATACACACACAGCTGTCCTGGAGACCCAGCTTTGCCACCAATTGCTCTTTCATAAGATGAGATCACCCAATACCCACCAGTTTTTCAGGACTCGACCTGAGCTGGCTCAGCTAGACCTGGAAAAGTTTCCTATGCCCAAATGTACTTGGAAAAATTTAAAAGTCTCTTCAGAGGCCCAGTAATAGCTTTTGGCAGCTTCTAAGACCAGGGAGAGTTTCTTGGCCATTCAGAGCCATTCAAATATTCCAAGTAAACTCAAGGATCCAGAAACCCCACTTGCAGTCATGAAATACCAGTGAATGGCCTCTGTGAGTCTCTTCAAGGTTTTCAAAGATGACTGCCTGAGAAGGCTGGCCAGGAAGTCACCCAAGCCCAACCTTCTGCAGGACGTTCTATGACAGCCAGGGACCCAGGGAATTGCCACTGAACAGAAGGGAGGAACAGAGATGGCATGCCTGAGCTTCTGGAAATATTCTAAGTGCTCTTGTTGGCCCAGAAAAGACTGGTGCTACCATATGAGGAACAGACTTGGCAACCTACCTACTCCAAGAACCACAGAAGGTTTAAAGGTTCCCAGGAAGTCCCAGGAAGGGCAGCCATAGCCCTTTAGAGCCATCAGATTTTATTCTAAGTCTACTTGGGAGACAGTGCTCTTAGCTTCATAAAAACACCAGTGGAGGTGCTAAAACTTGCCCCAGTATCCAGTCTTTTCTACGTCATCTCAGAGCCAGGCAGCCACTATTTCCCAAAGCTGCTGTGCAATGAAAGGGGAATATTCTAGGTGCTCTCCTGTGCCCACGAAATTCTGTGGCTGCGCTGAAAGGCAGGAGATGTCCTCTGGAATGCTCTTCAGAAATCTGACAACACTGGTCAAGATTAAAGAAGCTCAATTCAACGTCATACAAAACCAATCCCAAATATATATATATATATATATATATATATATATATATATATATGCATAGTGAGACAAAATGATGAACACATCTGCTAATAATCATGAATGACAATAATAACAACAACGATGATCTTAGTGATAATGCCACCAACACTGTTAATGGCAATAACAATGAACCTGAGGTAATGAGTGTTAGGGTCCCTATTCACTGATGTGAAGGATGGCGACAATTTCTGGCCTCACAGAAATAAAGGAAAAGTAAACACCTGGAGGAGGAGGAGGTGAACCTGGAGCTCCCGCCGGCCTCTGGGCGCTCCTTGGTGGAAGGAGAGGGACTTGGTCCTGAGCCTGCCCCAGATCCACCTACAACAGAATCCCAGAGTCCCAGTCCCTGGATGGGCTCAGTCCCAACCAGGCCAGATGCCCCGGAGCCCCGTAGCCCGGGTCCTCCAGCCCTCGCTGCCGCTGCTTCTCGCGGAGCCAGGGCCGCCCCCGCGCCACCTCAGCCTCTGCGGGGCTCTGGGAGGGCAGCGCCGAGGATGCTCCGGTCCCAGCGGGGGCATCCGGGCCCAGAGGGGGTATCCGGCCTCAGGCGGATACTGACGTCCTGAGGGCGCGGAATAGGGCGGCCTGCGCAGGGCCGGCCGTCTCAGGCCTTGCAAAAAGAGCGGCCTGTCCAAAGCCCCTACCGGAACCTCCCCGGAGGCCCCAGCCTCAAAGCCAGGGCGATGGCGCTTCCCTGACCATGGGTGAGGAAAACTCAGGTCCTCCCTGGAGACCCGGCCCGTCGCGGGAGGCAGACCGCGCATGCGCCCGGCATGGCCGGAACGATGGGTTTCATTGCCCTCTGTCGGCCAAGAGGTGGCAGCACAGGACGTTTGGCCTTAGCGGTGGACCTGAGTCTGAATCACTGAAATTCAGGTGTAGATTATTCAGTACATTTCTTTTGGAAGATCAAATGGAAATTGAGTACGATATCTTGTGCTTTAATTAAAGAAGATGGAAATAAAGAAGCAAATCCAAAAATCAGTATACAAAAGCCGAGTGATTCCCTCTATGTGGAGGGAAGACGAGCTTGAATAAGACAAGCATTCTGTGTTACACTTTAATAATGGCTGGAGATCTGCCACCATGCATTTGTCAAATCCCATAGAATTTCACAGCACAAATAGTACATCTTAATGGGGTTCAGGAGTACATATAATGTCAGCCACAGTTTGTGGGTAAATTACATATTTAATTAAATAGATTAAACAATAAATAATGATATGAGCTCTGCCTGGACACAGTCCTTGCCTCTCCAACCAGTTTGCCAAGGGCTTGAATTTCTTGCTCATTATCCTCACACTTGACATCAACCCTGGCTGCAGAGTAAAATCAATCACTTGTGGAGATTTTAAAATATAATGATGTGTCAATTTCAACCATGGATAAGGCCATTTAGCCTTAGTAAGGCCGATCATATTAAGATTGTGCCTGTTTGGCAAAATTTCAAGTCATCCCACTTGATATTCAGGAAACATTTTCTCTTGAGTTTTAAGTTCAGTGGTGAGGCTCCTTCACAGACAATACATTTTCCAATTCTGAGGACAAGGCAGAGGAGGGCCCCTCTGTGAGAACTTTCATTTTGCTTCAGGAAAATGAAATCCCTATATTGAATCAAATATAGGAAAGGCTTGCAAGGTGGCTGACAGGTTCAGCTGTTTTATCATGCTGGTGTTTTATCTTCTGGACTGCAGTAAAAGGAGCACAGCTGTGTCTGTCTCTGTGTAATAACTCAGGACTTACCGGAATAAAATGTGGGGTGTTATGAGATGAACTGCTACTTCCAGTTAGAGAGGGTCCAGGGACAAAATTTCAAGAGCCTTCTGAGGGATAGAAGAGAAGAGCTGCCTTATTCTCTGATCCCAGGTAACAGCTCAGAGACAGAGGAAAGGGCTGCGGACACCCAAATGCATATACAAGGTGTCTTTGATACAGCCTCCATTTCCCTGCTAAATCTATGCAATGACACACTGAGAAATCTAGCAAGTGGGGCTGAAGATCCCTGGTGTGTCAACTCGAGGGTTGGATGGAAACAAGTGGTTTTAGTGGACGTTGAAGTAAAGGGAGGTGAGCTGTGAGGAAAGAGCTGTTGAAGACTGGGGAGACTCAGAAGTTGGGGTAGAATCTCGACCAAGAATCTCACCCAAGGAGTGCAGATGCAAATCGATTTGTTAGGGCTGCATAAATGAAACAAGGGCTTCGCCAACATACTAAGTTTGTTCAACAACAGATTGTATTCTTTCAATATTTGTAAGTATTGGTCTTTTGGAAAAGTTTAATGAGATTTCTTATATAATTCTGCACTCAATTTATTCCCTGGTCACTTTGCTATTATGCATTTACATGCCACATTTTTATGAATAGATATTTTCTCAAATTTCTGAATTATTTTGCTAAAGTATGTGTTAAGAGTTTTTTCTAGGGGTCCACCTTCTTGACTCACTTTTCTGATGAGAAATCTATCAGGTTTCTCCACAGTGATTTTCAAGTTTGATAGCTCCTCAATGTGAGAAACTCAATGTCAACTAAGAAATGAATTACCACTAAAGAATTTTCTCCTTTCAAGATGCTAACCATGTTTTGTCCAGTGAGAAATCTCACATGTGCCACAAGTGTAGCTCTATGAAGAAAGGATTTCTCATGATTTTTCATTGCATAACTTCTCCAGTAAGAAGTATTTGGTATTCCGAGAGAATTCATTGCCCTTGGAAAGATTTTCCCTTCTTATTTAGCTCATGAAGGCTTTCCTCTCTTATTTTCCATTTTAGCAGCATTTTATCACTCTTCTCTTGTGAACATCAAGCCTGTGCTTGGCTGAATGTTTATTCACAGAAAATACAAATAAAGGGTTCATCCAAGTAAAGTTTTCTCATGTTATTTGGCAATAAATTGCAAATAAAAACATTTTCACACTGAATTCAGAGTTAGAGATTCTCTACCTGAAAGTCCCACATGTTTTAAGTTATAGCTGTTGCTGAACACTTTTAGTTGATTATATTGACAGTTTCAGCTCTCTCATGTCACTTATGCTCAGATCACTAACAAGTCTTTGGTACATACAAGTCATACAATTTCTCTTCCATATGAATTTATTGATGTGGACTGAAGAATAAAGGTAACTGAAGTATCTTCCATGTTGATTACAGTATTTCTTCAAAATGTGAGTCCTTCGGCATGTTTAGATGCTACAACTACAGCTGAAGTCTCTTCCACATTCCTTACCTTCGTCATTCCTAACACCGTGTCATCTAAAGTCACAATATGTTCTGAAGAAGTTTGTAATTTTCTCTCCAGGGTGAATTTTCTGATGCTCTTTAAGATTAGTACATTGTCTGAAGGCTTGCCCACATAAAAGGCATTCATATGCCTTTTCTCCAGTGCATGTTCTCTCATGTCATCTAAGGTCGGAAGACAGACTGAAGGCCTTCCCACATAGAAGACAAGCATGTGGTTTCTCTCCAGTGTGAATTATTTTGTTTCCTCTAAAGCCAGAGCTTTGACTAAAGGCTTTCCCACTTTTATCACATTCATAACACTTTTTTCCAAGGTGAGTTCTCTCATGTCTTTGAAGGTTAAAGGATTGAATAAAGGCTTTCCCATATTGATGACACTTATATGGTCTCTGTCCCGTGTGAGTTTTCTCATGACTTCTAAGGTGAGAACACTGAGTGAAGGCTTTTCTACATAGATGACATGCATATGGCCTCTCCCCAGTGTGAGTCATCTTGTGCCGTCTAAGGTGGAAGCAATTAGTATAGGCCTTTTCACATAGATTACACTGATATGATTTACCTTTAGTATGAATTTGTTTATGTGGTTCAGTGGACAAAAGATTACGAAGGGATTTTCCACACTGTTTGCTGACATAGGGTTTCTTTCCACTATGAGTTAATGAACACTGAGTTATTGTGGAACTGTGAGTGCAATCTTCTCCTGAATCATTACATTCAAAAGGATCCTCCAGAATGAGAGAATTCTCCTTTGGGGCAAAGATTAAAAGCTCTTAATGGTTTACCCACATATATCTATACATTCATTTCACTACCTTTGAATCCTAGACCAACCATTCAGTGGTAGACCCCAGTTGAAAGCTTTCCAATGTTTCTTGTGTGAAAGGAAATTAAATTTTGGGACCCTAAACTCATTTAACCAAAGGGAAAAATCAATCTGGGAACTGGGTCACACAAGCCTGCCTCCCCCTTCTGGTTCCTAAATAATATGGCTACAAGATGAAAGGCTACACGCCTCCCCCATATTTTGCCCATGAGGAAATTCCTCATGAGCTGTTAAAATTACACCATGGCAATGCAAACTGATAACTTGTCTTTACAGGTGCAGTCATCCCCAGTTCACCAGACACAAATGCATATCTGATTGTTTCCCTGCCCCATTTTGTCTATGTTGTCTTATGTAAAATGCAGCTTTCCTGCATTATTCCTCTGCCTCATTTGTTTATGTCATCTTATCTAAAAAAATCCAGATTCACTGAGCCAGAAAAATGCATGAATGACTATTTTTTCTACCCACCTTTTACATGAAAATTGTATACTTCTCAATATCCCACCTTTCCCCTTTAAATTTGGAGCCTTCAAAATCATCTTTGGAGAAAGGCATACACCTGTCCCCTGGATGCATGTCCTTAACTTTGGCAAATAAATCTCCTAAAATGATTGAGACTTGTCTTGTCATTTTTCTCGATTGACATTTGCATACACATTATCTCCTGCAGACACAGATATGTTCTCTTCTGTAACATCTCAACTGTAGAGTTATTGCATAATTGTGATGATATCAATATCTTTCAATGTCTGGGCATGAGCAATGTATATGCACTTGCTCTATTTTAGAGATCTCATGTTATGGTTTAGAACACAGGTCAATGTATTCACTAAATTCAAAGTCTCCAGTTTTTTTCTTTGCTTAGAAAACACTTAATGCCAGCCTAATTACACTCAGGTGATTGTGCTTCATTACTAACTTAACCCATTACCATGTCTTTAACTTAGATGACTGGTGTACACAGCTATAAAATTTACCATTGTCATACTGGTGGAGGCATCTTTTCTGGTGATAGGATGCATGGATATCATGTGTGTTTTCTTAAGGGCACTTTCCCTGTCTGAAATAATTGAAAAATAAATTGTTACATTGGTATTATGGTAATAAAATTGTTTGAAAAGCCCCAAGGCCCACGTACTTTTTTCAAAAATTGACACTTAGATGTGGCAAGTGTGTCAAATGAAGAAACTACTTGAATAGAAGAAATAGATTGTACAGTGTCAGAAATTAGAAAAGATTTTTAAAATTAAAATGTGAAAAGAGTTAAAATGGAGATGAGATATCAGGCAGGTAAAAAGAGGGATAGTCTTCACAGGGATATCAGGAAAAGAGTCAGCATATGAAAGTTTAACCCCAGCCAAGTATATGAATTATCCTTTTCCCAAAAGTGAAAGAAAAGAAAAAAAAGAGGACACAAGAGTAGCATCTGACACATGAACAAAATGATAATAACATCTAAGGAATTCTGCTCCAGTAGCCTAACCTACATTTTAGAAATTATCACTCATTTAATAAAACCACTAATTAATATTCAACTGATATTATTCATTGACAAAGCAACTCCTCCTATTAGAGCACAGGACCCTGTTGCTTACCTGGATTCTGGTCTTGAAGAAATTCTCTTCCTTCCCGCCACAGCTCTTTTCCTTGCTCCAGCTGCAAAATTATATAGGATTTGCTTATCTGGTACCCTGCTAGTGGAAAGAATACATGTGTTTTGAGTTCACTGTCAATAAATGTGCATTATCACCAAGTGTAAGGCAGGCTATCAAGGAAGAATAAAAACAGTGAAGGTCAGCTCAGGCCACAAGACCTAGAACACAGAAAACTCCCCAGGATTTTTCTGACCCAATATGAGACTAGAAAATAAATCCAAACCGAAGGTCCATCAAGAAAAGGAAATTCAAAACAGTCAGGACCTATGAATGCTGAGTCCATGCCTAAGTTCCAAGACGCAATGCATAGTACACAATTTTTTCAGAAAGAGAGTAATTAAATCTCTGCACAGTGTGTTTATTATTATTCTCACGCACAACAAAAAAAATTCGATTTACAAAAATAATTGGTGTTCTATATGGAAAAGATATTGCTATTGTTTTCACTAATTGGTCTCAGCCTAAGCATAGACTAAAGCAGAAGAGTTATTTAGAAAATATTTAATTTAATACACTGAAAATATTCATTAAGTTCCCAGGTCTGTTATGAGTATTAGAGACTGAGTACCAAAGAAACCATGAAATCCTTGTCAAGACTACACTCTAATTGAGTGACAAACTAAATAAAATAAAATAAAATAAAAAGAAAGATTATTTATTTCAGATAGATTTAGAGAGTTCAAACCTTTTTTGGATGAGATCTGTGAGAGAATCAGAGAAGAGATTAGAGTGAGATATGGGGAAGCTGTTCTAACACTTATTGAATGAATGACTGAATGTGCGTCTACACATGTACGTGAATGTTGAGGGACTCACCGAGGGACACCAGGTGACTGATATTTTCCAGCATCACATCTCTGTACAGCTTTCTCTTGGATGTGTCCATCATGGCCCACTCTTCCTGGGTGAAGTCAATAGCTAAATCTTCAAAAGTCACTTTCTTCTAAAACATCACAGACATTTTACTTTAGACAGAGAAATTCCTTTCACTGTCCGGAAGAGGAAGGCTGAGATGACATAGCTAGCAGCTGGGTATGCAGAATACTCAGTGTTTTGGGTTCCAGCCAGTTCATTCTCAGTACTAAGCTGGTATCTGCATTTCAGATTCACTCACAGAGATATACCCACTCTGAATCCATTAAACTTTACTATAAAGAAATATCGCATGAGGTGTGGCATAATATAACCCAGACATTTTTCAGTAATGTGTTGATCACCTCTACATAACTGATTATAAAATTTTCACTTGAACATTCATAAATAAAATGAAATTTACCATGAATTTCAAGTAAATTACAGATTTGTCACAAGGCATATAACTATGATTTACTACTTTTTAAGCAAGACTGTGATGAAATAAATTATTTCTCCAGATGAACCACAGGTTTCTCACCAATCAAATGGTTAAAAGACCTATGATGTGTTTTGAATAATCTAATGAACTAATAGAAAACGTGTTTCCTATCTAGCAAATATTTATTAAATATAAGTCATTGGTCCCTTATTCATTAAAAAGTTAGAAAGTAATGAACCAGACTCCAGCATTCTTCAGAACTGAACAAGCTTTATGCAGAATATAGGATTCAATTCATATATGTAGTCTCTCTAATGTTATATAATTCAGGTGTTCATGACAAGGCTTAAAGACAGTCTAGCAGCACAAGACAAGACTGCTGAGGCTGCTATACTGAGGAAATCTTAGTCTGATGATTCCTGTGATATGAAGCCTCCTGTTCTCAACTTTCTCTCGACAATCCAAACATCAGTTATCATTGTTTCTCTTTTAAATTTACCTTCTCACTTCACTTGTTCAAAGATTTCAAAAGCCTCTTCATTGTTTTTTTTCTAACCAGCCCTTATAAAGCATTTCCACAGAACCCTAAATTGTACTCTATCTACCATATTCCTTCTTCTGAGTGTGCAACCATAATTAAATAATTATATTTCTTATATGTTACTTTCACTTACCAGAAGGCAAAAAGGTTAATTACCAAAAGGTAAAGTGAATGGGGATAAGAATAATAATAACTTCTTTAGTTGTCCTTTCACAAAGTTTTTAAAAGCTCAAATACATTTTATCAAACTCTTCTTTTCCCTCAACACTGCACAGCTCTTGCCCAAGTCCTATCACACTGGATTTATTGAACTCAGCTGCTAGAACATCAGACTCATTGTTGGGCTGTGATGTTCTGCTCTTCACTCATCTCTATCGCCTGCATTCATCACAATCCTAAGTCTATTTCAGCCAACAGTACAGTTAATGGGTCAATTATTTCCCTATGAGATTATAGGATGGATAGAAGAAAAAGAAATATATGAATGAAACCTCTCATGTCTTTTTTTGTAAATAGCCTTAATTGGGGCTGGAATAAAGTAGTGCAATATTAGAAATTATATTGATAATTTAGGAGTCTTTGACACACGATACCCAACCTAGAGTCCTGAGAAAACTTAATGGGGGGCCAGATACCTGAAAGCCTCCTGACTGCATTTGGAACACCCAGGCGGGGTGGATTTTACATCATAAAAACAAACAAACAAAAAGAATAAAAATGAAACACCCATGCAAATTGGAGAAAACTGCCCATTTGCCAGCAATATGGGTATAATTTCAGTAGAAAGAGGCATCCCCTACTCACTAGTGAATGCATTGTCAGGAACTCAGTTTCTCTCTGTCTTCCTCTGGATTTCCACTTGCAGACACTTTAGGCACTAAGAAAAGCTGAGGTTGGAGAAAGAACATGTGAGACACCAGTTTTGTGCACAATTTTCACATCAATCTGTGATGAAAAGCCAGACTTTCACTGAAGTGTGACACCAGCTGCACCACAGCCTAACCAACAGACACAAACACACAGAGGCCTCTCTTCTTTTCCCATGGTCAAAATTAAGAAGCCTATGACTATGGTTGCTAATAAAGAAGGAACACAGATATCTTGTGAATGAGAACATCAAAAGCACGGAGTTTTGTATGTTAATTGGCACAAGTCCAGATATTCAAGTCCCTCACTGATTTTAAAACACAGGGATCCCTGACTCCATCCACATGTGGAATATGATTTCCACCTATAGATAAACACTGGGATTTCTCATATTTTATTATCCCAGCTTTATGCCCTAGCAATGTTTCTCCAACACCCACCACAGCCTTCTGAAGCCTTACTCCACTTTTATTTTCACTCAACTCTGACTTTTGTATTTCCCCTTGGAACTTGGAAATAAGTAAGAATCTGTTTTAGGATGGAGTGTGGTGGCTCACGCCTGTAATCCCAGCACTTTGGGAGGCCAAGGCACGTGGATTACCTGAGGTCAAGGGTTTGAGGCTAGCCTGGCCAACATGGTGAAACCCCGTCTTTACTAAAAATACAAAAATTAACTGGGTATGGTGGTGCTTGCCTGTAATCCCAGCTACTCAGGAAGCTGAAGCAGGAGAATCTCTTGAACACGGAAGGCAGAGATTACAGTGAGCCGAGATCCCACCACTGCACTCCAGCTAGGGCAACAGAGTGAGACTCTGTCTCAAAAAAAAAATCTGTTTTAGGAAGGGGATAATCAATTGAGGGATTTATTTCACTTAGAGGGTCAACACTCCCATCCTGCTAATCTAGCTCTTAAAATCTCCTGCATTGGAAATTAGCAGGAGTACCCTGAGTCATGGTGTTTCTGTCCTGTGTATACAGTCACAATCCTCTAGGATGCTCAGAAAATACAAAATGACTTAGGGGTGGGAGAAATTTAGCAGCTCAATCTGATGTTTTACTAACATGGTATCTAAAATTCTTGCAATCATGGTTTATATTACTCTTTGTTAGCTGCAATATCTCTGATTATCATGATACATATTTGCTGAGAAATACCGATGTCCATGTATATATTCGTACATAGATATGTAGGTATATAGGTGCATATGTTTATATGAATGTATGTGTTTGAGACGGGGGAAACATGCATGTATTATTTCCCTGCTAAAAATATAAAAATAATTAAGTATATTTTATGTGCAAGTGATAATTGTGTGTCATAAACAAAAAATTTACTGACCCATTTGTACATGAAGTCCAGGAAAAATAAAAAGGGTAACTTTGTATTAATTGTGACATTGTGCTTACAGATGTACATATATTTCCTTATTTAACCCTCATAATAACCCTGCTGATTATAATTTATTTACCAATTTAATAAATGATCAACAGGGTTTGAACAATATGGCAAAATTACAAAATTAGAAAATGGCCCAGCAATACTTTTAATTGTATTCTGCCTGTCACTGCCTCTTCTTGCTTTTTGACAAAATTACTCCCCTAACCAAGGTTCTCTATGATTCTGGGGACTCCAGCATTTAGACCCCAGTTCCCAAACATCATTGTGTCTATTTTTACTGCCACATTTAATGCACATTTACATACTTCAACAAGCACTTTTCAATATCAACTTTTTTCTTATTCCTTGGACTATTTTCTACATCTGTTCATCAAGATTCCAGTAACATATGACTCCATCTGCCTGTCCCTTCCATGAATGTACCTGACAGTACATGTATTATGTAGTCTATAATTCAAGCAGAACAGATATTCCTTCAAAAAAATAAGATATTAGAGAATGCCTACAAAGCTTCAGTGAAACCAGCTGTAACCCTTAATATTATTACCATGTAAACTCTTCCTCGAATATCAAAATAAGATTTGGGCTTTAGAGAATATTTGTGTGTAATGATAACCCAAACATGAACGAAAAGTCATTTAACTGGTCATATACAGACTGTGCCAGGGACAAAAAAAAGGACAAATACTATAAGAAAGTTAAATCATACTTATTTCATAAAGGACTTTTGTGTGGTATCTATAAAAACTATTTCAAGATGTAGAGATTAAATATATTTTAAAACACATACATACACAAGCAATCTTTAGGAGAAACTTTTAAAAACTTATGAGTCTAAAATTTTCATTAATTCATGGAAAAAAATGTATTGACAAACTTTTCGCCAGAGCAGAAATAACAACTTATGTATTTGGTGACTTCAAGATGTGAGCCTGCACAGCTTAGTTTCTCCCTCCAGATGTCTCTCTCTCTCTCTCTCTCTCTTTTATTTTTTTTTTTTTTTTTTGGCGGAGTATCACTCTTGTTGCCCAGGCTGGAGTGCAGTGACGCGATCTAGACTCACCGCAACCTCCACCTCCCGGGTTCAAGCAATTCTCCAGCCTCAGCCTCCTGAGTAGCTGGGATGACAGGCATGCGCCATCGTGCTCGGCTAATTTTGTATTTTTAGTCGAGACGGGGTTTCTCCATTTTGGTCGGGCTGGTCTGGAACTCCTGACCTCAGGTGATCCGCCAGCCTCCGCCTCTCAAAGTGTTGGGATTATAGGCGTGGGCCACCGTGCCCGGCCCAGATCTCTTAAAAAGTCAAGAGGAAGGAACCATTCTGCATCCTCAATGTTATCTTAATATTTTAAGGGCACCCGTAAAAATTAAGAGGCCGACTTGTGACTTCCTAGCCCTTTCACGGCTATTTAGACACAACTTAGTGAAGTATTAGGAATGCATTATTAGGTCTTAAGTTCCTGGACAACACAACCATGTTCTCCAACAGATCTTCAGTAAAAATAGCTGATGTCTATATTGTTTTGCCTGTCCTTTCCCGTCCTTAAATTCAGAACTGCAGTCTCAAAAAGTGCTATTATTTAGTAGATTCTCTCAATTCTCAACACCAGTGCTATACAATGTTGAATGACATTTCAGGTGCTAGGGAAACAGCAGCTCACATTCTAGCAATGAACAAATAGAAAAGCAAAGATCACCACAGAGTAAAAGAGAATAGATTTTTTTAAAGTATGAAACCAAAACAAATATATATCAGATTACACTGTAAATGGAAAATCCTATTATCTTGACGGGATTGCAAGTCAGATTACACTATAAATGGAAAATCGTATTATCCTGATAGGATTGCAAGCCTCTCATGGCTTCCAACATCCAATATATTCAAAGCAGTTCAGGAATGGTGAAAGTGCAATGGAATTTAAAATTATTCTAAGGTTTTATGTGTGAAAGCACCATGCCCTGAAACAAAATATTTATTTTTAAAGTGCATAATGAACACTGCATACAAAGTTTGTGTAACAGGAGAGAGGAAATATCTCACATTTTAAGAAAAGGAATATGCAACATATTTACATACAATAAAATTAAACTAAATTAAAATACAGCAATAGAAGACAGAATCTAACATCTGAAAATCAAGGGAGAAATCTATTTTAAATAAACTTGGCGCAATTTTTAAAGTACGTTATGAAAAATAATAATACCTGAATATAGTACATAAAAGTACCAATACAATAAAGCTAAAACAATATCCATGGAAAAATTATTTGCTGTACATTATTTTAAAAAAGTAATCTAAGTACTTACCTCAATAAGGTAAATGAATGAAATTTAAAAATTACTTGAGAAAATCTGTGAAAGGATATGAATATAGAGAAGCAGAATATAATTTAACTATAAACCACACAAATAGAATTTAAAAATAAGTGGTAGCCAACAGGCCCAACACGATTTTCTGTGATGAAAGAAATTCTCTATATCTGCATTGTCCAATGCAGTAACTACCACTCATATGTAGTTACAGAATTTCTAGATTGGCCAGAACATTGGCTATTACTACTAAGGATATGCCATTTAGTTATTTAATTATAATTTATTTACAGTTTATAGTCACATGTGACTAGTAGTTACTATATTGGCCAATGCAGATCTAGAATCTTGGAGGAGGCAGTTAAAATAATGAGATATGGTCAAAACAAAAATGGAAAAGGCACACAAATAGTGAACACAGAATATGAGAATGTGAAGTGACAATTCACACAATAAAATGTAATAATGAGATGCTGCCTTGATGGGACAAATGTCTAATGATATACAAGGCTTGTCTTGTTACAGGTAGAAGAGCATGAGCAGGGCAGGAGAGGGCTCTTCCCCTACCCACTAGAAATGTCAGGTGATGGCCTGTCAATTATCACATTGCCTCTCTAAAAATGATAATTAGGCAGCACCAGAGAGGCCATTTCCTGATGGTCTACACCTGTTAACATCAAAAATGTTAATTAAATGCAGACCCCAGGAAGAAGCAACTTCTTGGGCATGCATGTTAAGAGACCAAAATGGCAAAGCATAATCTTCTGGGGGCACACTCCACCGGAAAAGGAAAGAAAGCTTCAGATGGACATGCATATAACTCCCTAAACACACCGTGCATGCTCAATTTCAAAGGGTAAGGAAAGCACTGTGCATGCTGGAAACTCTCCTTAAAGGAAGAATCATGGGAAAGAGGCAAACCCATCACAGGATCAAGGTTAAAGGCTCTTCTCTTTTCTTTCTTCGACCTTCAGTCATCTGCTCGGGTCTCTTCCAAGAGAATTCTCCTCTCCTTCCTGTTCTAAAGCCTTTTAAAATAAACTTCCACTCCTGCTCTGAAACTTACCGCTCAGTCTCTTTTTCCACTGTATGCCCTTCAGTCGAATTCTTTCTTCTGAGGAGGCAAGGACTGAAGTTGCTTATGGACCCATGCAGCTATGCTGCCAGTAACTGGAATCTCTTCTACTGGTAACAGTATCATTGTAGGGGAATGAGGCCAGTTCACATCTCAGTGCTTGGAGAACTCACCAGAAATAAAAAGTTGCAGGATGCAGTGAACTTATCTACCTTCCAAGGCAAGTCCCACAAGCAAGCAGCAAGACTCTCTTTCCCCAAGGTCTTAAACTCTTCAGATGCTCCTTCTCTGGGAAAATGCATCCTCTGATTGGCTTCCCCTTATATATGAAAAAAAAAAATTAATAAACCGAATCACCACTACATTCCAAGAGACATGCCCTGATTGCACAGACACTGAATCTAATCAAAAACTTCATTCTGGAGACACTCCCTGTTCAATTTGATTGGATTTTTGAGACTACTACTAAAAACCCTCACATAAAGTTGGAAACCAAAGAGTTAAGGCTGTTATGAAGGAAAAATATGAACATTAATTCCTTTTTTTATTCATAAGTTCTTTTGAGTGTATTATATGTACTATAAAGCATTCGCAGTCAAGGGATACAGCAAGAAACCAGACAAACTAGAGTCTTATGGAGACTCTATATTCTAAAATTCTTTGGAGGTAAACTGGACTTGAAAACAAATGGAAGGTGAATAGATATAAAAAGTTTCAATGTTCATGATGATGTAAAAAAATAAAATATATTGCAGAAATGAAGTCAGGAAGTGTTATAGGGGTCATGTAGTACTTGTAAGACCACTGGTATTGTCTGAAATTCAAGCAGGCTGCAGAAATTTGGGTAACTAAAAGGAAAGCAGATGCTAATAGAAGACAATGAAGAAAGGGCCTCGAAGACATTTCAGAGACCTTGGCTGGTGGCAGCCCCTCCCCTCAAAGCCCTGGAGGCCTAGGAGGGAAGAATGGTTTTGTGGGCTGGGCCCAGTGCAAGCACAGGACAGTGCTCACAGCATTCTAGGTCTCAGCCACTCCAGCTCCAGCCATGGCTAAAAGGGCCCCAGACATAGTTTGGGCCACCACTTTAGAGGGTGCAAGCCACAAGCCTTGGCAATTTCCATGGGGTATTAAACCTGCAGGTGCACAAAGTACAGGAGTACACTGCTGATAAAGGTGTACCTGAGACTGGGCAATTTACAAAAGAAAGAGGTTTAATTGGACTTACAGTTCCGCATGGCTGGGGGGAGGCAGAAGACAAAAGGCATGTCTTACATCACAGCAGGCAAGTGAGAGAATGACAGCCAAGCAAAACTGGTTTCCCCTTATCAAACTATCAGAACTCGTGAGACTTATTCACTACCACGAGAACAGCATGGGAGAAACTGCCCCCATGATTCAGTTATCGCCGCTGTGTCCCCTCACAACATGTGGGAATTATGGGAGTACAATTTGAGGTGATATTTGGGCGGGGACACGGAGCCAAACCATATCAGAAGCCTTTGCCTGGATTTCTAAAGATGTATGGAAAAGCCTGTATGTCCAGTAGAAGTCTGCTGGGATGGAGACTTCATGGCGAATGTCTACTACAGCAGTGCAGAGGAAAGTGTGGGGTTGGAGCCCCCACAGAGTCCACACTGGGGCACTGCCTAGTGGAGCTCTGAGAAGACAGCCACCATCCTCCAGACCCTAGAATGGTAGATCCACTGACAGCTTGCACCCTGAGCCTGGAAAAGCTGCAGGCACTCAACACTGGCCCTTGACAGCAGCCACGGGGACTGACCCTTGCTTCCAAAAGAAAATAAATTGTTCTACCATAAAGACGTGTGCACTCATATATTTATTATAGCATTATTTGCAATAGTAAAGACATGGAATCAACCTAGATGCCCATCAATGTTACAGTGGATAGAGAAAATAAAGTATATGTACACCATGGAATACAACACAACCATAAAAAAATTATGTCCTTTGCACCAACATGCATGCAGCTGGAGGCCATTATTATAAAATAATGCAGGAAGAGAAAACCAAATACCATATGTTCTTAGTTATAAGTGAGAACAAAGCATTGGTTACACATGGATGTAAAGATAGGAACAACAGATACTGGGGACTCCTAGAGGGGGAAGGGAAGGTGGGGACAAAGGCCTGAAAAACTATCTATTGGGTATTATGTTTTCCATCTGGGTTACAAGATTATTCATACTCCTCAGCATCACACAATGTGCCAATGTAAAAACCTGCACATGCATCTCCTGAATCTAAAATAAAAGTTGAATTTTTTTTTTAAATGAGCAAAGATCTGGCTAACACTGTGAAACCCTGTCTCCACTGGAAAAAAAAAAAAATACAAAAAATTAGCTGGGCATGGTGGCGGGTGCCTGTAGTCCCAGCTACTTGGGAGGCTGAGGCAGGAGAATGGTGTGAACCTAGGAGGCAGAGCTTGCAGCGAGCCGAGATCACGCCACTGCACTCCAGCCTGTGTGACACAGCGAGACTCCATCTCAAAAAAAAAAAATATGCAAAGATCTGAGTAGACATTTCCCAGAAGAACAGATACAAATGGCCAACAAATATATGAAAAAATTCTTACCATCTCTAATCATCAGGGGGATGTAAATAAAAACCACCATGAAATATCACCTGATAGAATAGCTATTATCAAAAAGATGTATAACAAGTATTAGTGAGGTTGTGGAGAAAAGATAACCCTTGTATACTTATGGTGGAAATATAAATTACTATGTCCATTTCAGATAACAGTATGAAGGTTTCTCAAAAATTTTTAAAATAAAACTACCTGCTGATGAGGCTGTTGAGATATAAGAACACTTTTACACTGTTGGTGGGAATGTAAATTAGTTCAACTATTGTGGAAGACAGTATGGTGATTCCTCAAAGACCTACAACCAGAAATACCACTTGACCCAGCAATCCCATTACTGGGTATATACCCAAAGGAATATAAATCATTCTATCATAAAGATACATGTACACATATGTTCATTGCAGCACTATTCACAATAGCAAAGACATGGAATCAACCCAAATGTCCATCAGTGACAGACTGGATAAAGAAAATGTGGTACGTATACACCATGGAATACTATGCAGCCATAAAAAGGAATGAGATCATGTTCTTTGTAGGAACATGAATGGAGCTGGAAGCCATTATCCTCAGCAAACTAACCCACGAACAGAAAACCAAACACTGCACGTTCTAACTTACAAGTGGGAGCAGAACGGTGAGAACACATGGATATTAGGAGGGGAACAACACACACTGGGGCCTGTTGGGAGGCAGGTGGAGAGAGAGTATCAGGATAAATGGCTAATACATATATGCAATGGAATATTGTTCAGTGTTACATAATAATGAAACCCTGTCATTTGTGACAACATGGATGGACTTGGAGGGCATTACGTTATATGAAATAGGCCAACCACAGAATGACAATTACTATATGATTTCACTTGTATTTGAAATCTAAAATAGACAAACTCACAAAAGCAGAGAGTAGAATGGTGGTTGCCAGGGGCCGTGGTGCTGGGGAAATGGGTAGATGTGGTTAGAGCACAAAGTTTCAGATATACCACGTAAGTAAGTTCTGGAGGTCTCGTTTACAGCATAGTGCTTACAGCTAAGAATACTGTATTACATACTTAAAATTTGCTAAAAGGGTAGATTTTGTATTCTTACCAATATTTCTTACCAAAAAAAAATAATAATAATAAAGGGGGGGACTTAGGGAGGGGAAGGATATGTTTATAATCTTGATGGTAGTGATGTGTTCATGGTGTATACTTATCCCCAAACTCACTGAGATGTACACCTTAAATATGTACAGCTTTTTAAATGTAATCATAGCTCAACAAAGTCGGTTAAAAAAAAACAAGAGGGGGTTGGTTAAAAAACTTAAAAGGAGGGGTAGATGTTCCCTTGTTTTTCTCTCTTGGCTTTTTTCCTTCCTGCTGCCTGGAATTCAAAAATGATAGGTGGGGATTTAGCAGCCAAACTAGAGCCTCTTCTAAAGTATAGCAGAACAGAGAGCTGGAAGGGGCCTGTGTCCCTAATGAATTTGGCAAGTATCTGTACTAGCCATGGTAGGTAGAACTATAGATTTAAGTGAGGGAGAAACAAACTTCTGCCTTGTTTAAACCACTTTGTTCAGACATTAATTTTACATACATATAGAGAACATATGCTCCTTTATGAGTAGGAAAAATGTTTATGCTATATGGTCCATGATGGGTGTTCAACAATGTAGGATGAGGCTGATTATGATGACAATGGTGACAAATAGCATGAAATAATAAGCAATGAAAAAAAGTGGCCTAATAGTTGTGTATGGTTACTTTATTTAAAGATTCTGCTGCTAATATCATTCAATGTATTTGTATGCTGGTGGGAGTTTTATTAGATGTAGACTAAGAAAGTTTACATTATTTAATGAAAAATAATTGACCAATTTTTTTAAAAAAATAAAAATATCATGAGATGATACTAAGCATCTGTATTGCAAAGTAATTCTCCCAGTTGATTTTCTGCATAGTAATGATTGAGAATCCCCTGACCTAGATCCAATAGATCTCGACCTTTATAGGTGCTATCAAGGAAGCACCTAAGGAAGACAATTTTCCTGACTACATCCATACCTCCAGTTAGTAATAGATCTAGAGATCTAGAACCCAAATCCAGACCTCCTGCCTCCATGTGCGGTGGTCTTTCGCTGTTGTTTTGTTCCACTTGGTGAAGAGGATTTGAGAATAAATAGCCACATGATTCAACTCCCTCCTCAGTTCTGAGGAATATAGCCTTGTCCTAGCAAGCAAGAAGTTCATACAGTAGTGGATGAGGCAAATATACATTCACTAATCTAACATACAAGGCAGTAAGTACTGTAACATAGACAAAGCACTTTGGAGTTTCAGACCAGGAGCAAGTGGGGTGATTAATTCTTAGCTAGTAAAGTCTGGGAAGTGTTCACTAACAAAATGTCTGGTCATTAATGAAACCAACTGGTTTCTCAACACAGTCTAATTTATTGTAACAATATATATGGTTGTTTGTTCATAAACTTTCATCTTTTGCGAAAATGTTTGTAGCTTATGTCCCCATTTAACAAGGTTTTCTGGCCAAAACTGTGCACCCACATCATTCTAATGAACTGGCTGCCCAATAAAAAAAAGGATTCTCAGTCTTCCCATAAAAGCAATTTTGCGTGCATAGGACACCTCTATCTATGAATATCCCTAATGAGGTACAGAAAGACTTTTATTATTCAAATAGAGACATTCCACTGGTGCTAGAGAGCCTCATATGGAAGTTTTCTCTGCCTCCTGGAAATGAAGCCAAACTTTCTTCTTTCTTCAGCCGTGAGGATTGCTGTCCTCCTCTTCACCATTTTCTTCTTTATGAGCCAAGTTCTACCAGATAACAAAATAAACTTGGTAAGAGTAGAATGCCTAACACCTTACATGGATTCAATACTCAAAGAGAAATCACCATCACCTATGACCAGAAAAGGGGGTCTCAGGAAATCTGGAAGACTCATTGGCTGTGAGGCCTGCAGCCATCTAATTCGTTAATTCTCCATAGCAACTCAGTTAAATGAAGTCAGTGGTGTTTCAAGTCTTTCAAACCCTCTTATTCCATCTCCAAATTAGGCAAGTTTACTAGCAGTTACTAGACCTCAGAAATTAAAAATCAGGCATTATTCTACTAAATTTTTGTCTGCAAAGCTCCTCTAGTTTCTTTTGGCAAAAGTTAGTTATCCTAAGAACTGGCATAAGAGCTATGCCAAAGCTGTGGTAGGCTCAGACAGAAGGGATTGGTGGAAGAAGTCTCTTTGAAAATATTATTATAATCTAAGAAATCTTTAACCTATTGCTCCCCAATACTGTTGGTCCCTGGGGCTTGACTTTTCCCCTTAAGTCTCCATCTCCATCCCTGGCTTTCCCTCTTCCTTCTCAGCATCTAGTCTTGTAATGTAGAATTTAAACACAGGAACCAGGGATGATCCCACACCAGAGCATAGCCTACTGCATTCAGCATGCGAACATTAATTACAGGTATAAGGCCCCTTTGCACAGACATGCTTTGGAGAAGTGTGTATAGGACTTCTTGGATTTACCCAAGGTGGTTACCAGACACCCAAAGTAGATTCGAAAATTTTCTGGAACTCCTGAACATGTGTATTCAAGGATGAATAAGCAACTTATTGCCTCTTTTTTGCTGTTTTATAGAGAAAAAAATTAAGGCCCTGGAAACTGAACTGCTTTTCCCAGCAGTGGGGTAAATGTCAGAGTCAATGCTTTGTTTTAATATCCTGGCTTTCCCTATACATCCTACCCTGGAGTTCTGTTCCTTTGTATGACTTTCTAAAGCCTGAAAAAAGGTGATACCATATCCAATTATATTAACTCGGTAGCACACAACATAGGGGACTGATATAAGATTATTATCCTTGTGGCATTACTGAAGTCCTGTCTCACTAGTACTTGTTAAATAGTCACCCTGGCTAAATACATGGGTTTGATTTTTTTTAATCAGTTAAAAATATTTTAAAATATGTGTCTTACATATATAACCCCAGAAAATCAATGCTTTTAATCAAGGTTTAAAAATTCCAAATTTGGATAAACAAATTTTGTTTTGTTTTGTTTTCACTGTCACTCAATCAAAATAGAAGCAACTAATTGGATAGAACAGCACAGGCAGTAGCATTACTCACAGTAAAAAATGGGATGCATCAAGACTGGAGAAGAAAACACAGGATGGTGCTAAAGAATGCAGCCTAATGAAAGGTGGCATCTCCTCTGGATGTCCTTAGGTAGACATTGAAGCAGAACTGCCAACTTTTTGTAGAAGGCTAGAGAGGAGAGGAGGACACAGAGAGAGGGCAAGAGTGGAAAATAGAATGAGGCTCAGAATACCAAGCCTTAGTGCTGTCCCTATCATCTGCCTCACTCGATCACTGGGTAATCTTGGGCAAGTTTCTTCCTTTCCATCAGCTTATTTCCTCATCTTTAAGGTAAGTGACTAGACAAGACAGCCTATGTTCATTGTAACTCTATCTTTTGTTCCTAAAGCAAATGACTGGAAAAGACACAGTGTCCACAACATGCAATACACAAGGTTTACAAGCAAAGAACAAATGAAAACGAAAGATTTTTAAAATCCCTAATGTTACTTGAATTCTTACAAATGAACAATGGTACATCATAATTTTAAAAAGCCTTTTGTAATTTCAATTTTTAAAAATAATTTCAACCTTTATTTTAGATTCAGGGAGTGCATGTGCAGATTTGTTACATGGGTATATTGTGTGATATTGAGGTTTGGGGTATGAATAACTGTCACGCAGGTAGGGTGTACCCAAAGGGTAGCTTTTCAGACTTTACTCCCTCTCCCTCCCCTCCTGGTAAGACCCAATCTCTCTTGTTCCCATTTTTATATCCATGTGCACTCATTGCTCGGCTCCCCCTTGTAACTGAGAATACGTGGTATTTGTCTTCCTGTTCCTGAGCTAATTTGCTTAGAATAAAGTCCTCCAGCTACATCCGTGTTGCTGAAAAGGACAATTTTGTTCTTTTTATGGCCGCATAGTATTCAGTGACATATATGTACTACATTTTCTTTATTCAATCCACTGTTGATGAACACCTAGTTTGATTCCATACCTTTGCTACTGTGAATACCACTGTGATGAACATACAAATTTAGGTCTTTTTACAAGACTGATTTATTTTCCTTTGGATATACACCCAGTAGTGAGATTACTGGGTCAAATGGTAGTTCTGTATTAAGTTTCTTGAAAAGTGGTTTGAAAATATAATGCTCAATAGAATCAGGTATAGTAAAATAGTACACATGATTCAAAGAGCTGTGAACTGAGAGTAACAACAAATTTCCGCACAAACATATTGCAAGTTAGAAAATAGCTGTATTTTAATCAATTATTCCACAATCATTTACTGAATAGCTATTATAAGCCAAGACTTTAATCAGATTCTGGAATATACATACAGAGGAGAATAAGATACTATTCCTGCCCTCAAGAAATTCATTATCAAGAATTGAGGTCAGATGGGAAAACACCACCTGTAGTAGAATGCAAGAAGTACTACCACAGAGGGATGTTCAAGAGTGATTTATCACATATCACAAGTCAGGTCAGTGGTTCATCCTCTACACTATACTAATCTCTTATGACTCTTCCAGCTGCAAAGGGCCAATTTTAGCAGAAGGCCAGTGGGCTTGGGTACTACTATACATAGTAGCTGACTACTTACAGATAAAAGGAAGAGATGGAAAGCTCAGGGATCAAAAAACTCAGATTTCAGCTTGTTTCTACCAAGTGGTCAACATTTAGAATTACCATTGTCTTCAGAAAAGCATGACCTGTATTTCCCAATTTGCATTACAGATATAAATATGATGTTGCATATATTTGGTCTTCACATCAATCCACTAACTGCTTTGTGACCATTGAAAAGTTTAATTGAATCTAATACATTTGGATTTCAGTTCAATTAAATAGGCATTTATTGAATGTTTATTAAAATTGCTGTACTGATTGAAAGCTATTCTAGAATTGGCTTTTGTGTTCCAGAATAGAAAAAAAAAATGTGCTGGTTTTTATACCTCTCTTATTGCCAAGAAGTTATCATGGAAAAGGTGCTCTGTGTTACATACAAAGACTGTTCAGAATTAAAACACTTTTCAAACTAAATACCTCAGAGTGTGTGGCCTATTCCCAGAGCAGTGATATCTTAGGACATAAATGAAATACTATTCAATGTTTTCAACAAGTATAGTTTTTGAGCCTTTAAGAAGACTTTGAATGTTTCACTCTTAATATATGCAATGGTTTCTAGAGAAAAATTGCAACCTCAAAGACCAGCGCCAGAGACATAAGTAGTGAGTGAAGTCTCAGGGTGTAACAAGTACTGGCACAGATATATTTGTGTATTAAACACATAGGAATATTGTTCCCTTCCACAAGAAAAATATCCTCTCTAACAATTAAAGTATATTATCTTTTAGGTCTATATTTCAGTTCTACTTTTGAAAGATACATCTATTATAATCTATCATATATATATAGAGAGAGTGTGTGTGTGTGTGTAGGAATAAAAACAGATGAGCCAAAAGAGATTTTCTTCTCTTTCACTCCAGGAAAATCCATAGTACAGGACATTATATTTTTTTAAAAGGCTGAAATCTCCCATCAGTGTTAGAAGATAATAAGGAAGAAATAAACTGAAACTTGCATGCTCTAGAACTTGTAAAGGGGAGCGGGCTACTCACCTCCAGCCTTTTGTCATGTAGGTGCACCCAATATTCTCAGATTTTTCAAGAACATCAAAAAATCCAAATTTTTGTGTGATAGCAGATTTTTAAGTGTTTAAGAAATCAAATAACACACAAACACACACACACACACACACACAAATCCACACAAGATTATTTTCAGGCACTGCCCCCTACGTCCATGTAATTCAATACAAAGTAAAGAAAGACTGATGAATGGTTACAATAACCCTCTTCTGCATGTAGCCAGGGGCAAATTCAAGGAGATCTGTGATAGTCCAAATGGCTCCTGTCGGGACTTTTGCATCGAAACAGAAATCCATGTTGGGAGATGTTTAAATAGCTGACCCTGCTGCCTGCCTCTGGGGCATCAACCAAGAATTGAGAGCACTACACCCAAAAAGGACTGAAGCCTGTTGTTTTCTGGAGGTTTTAGGTTCTCTTTTTTCTCTCTGCCTCTCCCTGTCTCCCTGTCTCCCTTTCCCTCTCTCCATTTTTCTCACAGGGATTATTATTGAATCCTCAAAAAAGAATAAACCAAAACCAACCAGCACAAAACCTCTTTTAAAAGTTTATATTACTGGCTGGGTGCGGTGACTCATGCCTGTAATCCTAGCACTTTGGGAGGCCAAGGTGGGTGGATCGTGAGGTCAGGAGATCAAGACCATTCTGGCCAACATGGTGAAACCCTGTCTCTTTTTAAAATACAAAAAATTTAGCCAGGCATGGTGGTGGGCACCTGTAATCCCAGCTACTCAGGAGGCTGAAGCAGGAGAATCACTTGAACCCATGAGGTGGAGGCTGCAGTGAGCCGAGATCCCGACACTGCACTCCAGCCTGGGTGACAGAGCAAGACAATGTCTCAAAAAAAAAAAAAAAAAGAAAAGAAAAGAAAAAAATAAGTTTATATTACATGTTATGACTTGATTACTGTTTGGTTTCCAGTATCCTTCTATCCCATCTAGATGAGCTCTTAGTTGAAAATGACCTACAGCAGGGTGGGGGAACTTTCAACCATACCTATTGCTTTTGTCTAGCACTGTAACCCTTCACCCTGCGTGTGGGAAGACCACTCCCCTTTTTTACTGGGAAAATGCGCCATCCTTTTCCATGCAGCCTTGCGGGGGTCTGTCTCTCCCTGATAAAGGTGCAGCACATGGGAAAATTGCACAATCAAGTCAACCAGACTTCACCAGAAATCTAAATTATAAAAAGAGTTGCACTCAGATTAAAGGCAATTTCTTCAGCACCCTTTTCGGAGGCAATTCCCTGGGTCTGTATATGTATGCCTGGCCAAGATTCAGGGAATTCCTTTACTTCCCAGCTTTCACTGGGCATAATCATTCAGCATTTTCTTCCATCTTTTAAAACACTGTATTGGCTTCTTATGGCTGCTATCATAAATTACAACAAACTTAGTGGCTTAAAGCAACACAAATGCATTATCTGACGGTTCTATAGGCTGCAGGTTTCAGATGGATCTCAGTGGGCCAACATCAAGGTGTCAGCAGGGCTGAGCTTTCTTCTGGAAGCTCTGCAGTTTTCTTCCTGCACCTTTATCCCAGCAATGGCAGGTTACTCCTGGGCACCATAGCTTCCTTCATCCATTTTCAAAGCCAGCAATGGAGCATTGAGTCCTCACATTCCATCATTCTGAATTCATCTTCTCCCCACTCTTCCATTTTTTAGGACTCATGATTACATTGGGCCCACCTGGATAATCTAAGATAATCTCCCTATTTTAAGGTCAGCTGATTAACAGCCTTAATTTCACATGAAACCTCAATTCCCCTTTGCCTTACAAGGTGGCACATTCACAGGACCCAGGAGTTAGAATGTGGATAGCTTTGGTGGGAGACAGAGGGGACATTATTCTGCCTACAACAGCCACTGAGTGCTTTTACCACCTGTCACAATTTTGCTCCATTTAGACACAACTTTAGTGGCTTTGTGTGAAGAGATTCTCATTCATAGAGTTTTCTTTTTTGTGTAAAGTAGTGGGGGGCCTCCCCTTGGTCATTGAAAGAGTATAGAATCAAGATATTTAAAAGTATATTAGCTGGATTTTATTTTTCACTATGCCTGATTTGGCCAAGAAACAATGTTAAGTTATGTCACATGGACTACTTGAAATCTCAAAAAGTTCAAAACATTGGGTTCAAAATCTCAGAGATTGAGATATATTCCAACCAACTCAACCCTATGGAAGTGCCAAGTTTTCCTCAGTGCACTCTTGAAACTGCATCACCAATGGACCCTTTAATATATTTTTGCACTATATAACATTTATTTCTTAGAGTAAGTGCTTCCCTAGAAAAGAAGCAGTTTGGACACATATATTAAAGCCATCACATAGAATATTATCCTCTCATTGCTAAGAGGTGGTCTTCAAGATGGCTGACTAGAGGTACCAGGCACTGTGTCCTCCCAAAGAAAGACCAAAACAGCAAGTAGATAATCATACCTTAAGAGGGCATGAAAGAGGGCACTAGAATTCAGCAGCAAAGTGACAAGGAATCTCTGAGGTATGGAAGGAAAGGAAAATGAAGCAGCATCCCAGCCAGAATCAGCTTAAAGCCAGGACAGCCTCTCCAGGGTGGTGAAAAGGTAAAAAAGACAGCTCCAGTGGTCCATATTCCCACTGTGGACACTGCAATCCTAGCCAAGGGACAGTCTCTCAGCCCTCGCAGGCCCTGAGACTACTATAGGGAGCTGCCTGGAGTCTATGTGGTGGTCATTGTCCCAGAGAAGGAGTTGGCACTGGATCGTCTGCACCCACCCCCAGACACAGGCAGCTGTGGCACAGTGCCAATTTGAGAGCCCAGCCCCCAAAAGACTACATCCTGCCCTGGGGCCCAACAGCCCCTGCTTCTCCACATCTCTGGACCCTCAGTGACATTCCCTCATGTCCATCCAGAGGCCTGCAGAGTCACAATACCAGCTGAACTCACCAGTGTAGCTTGGTCCCCATCACTCTAGCCTACACAGTGTCCTTCACTCCAGGGAAGTGGCTGTGCCATTCACTAGGGAGGCTGCCCCCAGTGCAAAGGGAGCTGAAGCAGGCACTCTTCACAAGTGGAGAGTCACCTTCCCAGGACCACTGATACTGACAGCAATCCTGACCCCCAGGAGCAGGGCCACTGCACACCTGCAGGCATCCTCAGGGGACCTGGGGACTCGCCTGCCTGAGCACTATTCCAGGGCCAGAGCACAGGCCCATCCCACCCATTGCTGTCACTACCACTACCCAAGCTCGTTGTCCAGGACGCTGGGGATCAACCCACACTGCTCTCTGTCATTGGCACCTGTGCATGCCTTCTTGTGACCTGAGTATGAGCCCACCCAGCCTGGTGGTGCCTGTGCACATTGTCTGGGAGCCTGGGGATTAATCCACCATGCCTATCACCATCAAGTACCTGTGTGTCTCCTGAGAGCCTAAGGATAGGACTTCCCAGCCTGCCATAACCGCTGCCACCAGTGCCCACATATTTGCACCAGGTGAAAGCCTGAGGACTACTCTGTCCATCATGTTGCCATGACTGTTGGTGTCTGCACATGCCATCTGGGGTCACGAGAGTTGACCTGCTATGACTACTGCAATTGCTGATGCTACACATGCCTCCCAGGGTCTTGAGGGCATGCCTATCTACCTAGCTCACCACTGTCACTGCTGGCACTTGAGAAAGCCACCTGACTCATGCCTGTAATCCCAGCACTTTGGAAGGCTGAGGGGGGCAGATCACCCGAGGTCGGGATTTCAAGACCAGCCTGACCAACATGGAGAAACT
Organism: Pan paniscus; assembly: GCF_029289425.2. NCBI lineage: Eukaryota > Metazoa > Chordata > Mammalia > Primates > Hominidae > Pan > Pan paniscus. The sequence goes on from NC_073256.2 coordinate 23,850,320, forward strand.
CCATCTCTACTGAAAACAAAATTAGCCGGGCATGGAGGCGCATGCCTGTAATCCCAGCTACTCGGGAGGCTGAGGCAGGAGAATTGCTTGAGCCCAGGAGGCAGAGTTGCAGTGAGTTGAAATTGTGCCACTGCACTGCAGCCTGGCCTACAGAGCTAGACTCTGTCTCAAAAACAAACAAACAAACAAAGAAACAAAAAAACACAACACATCTTTGCCGTGATGTCTGGTAAAGAGAAAGTGGTCAGCATTATTTGTTATTAGTATTAGTGTTGTCGTTGCCATTGCTTTGATTCACATGGAAATGGTTTGTAAGCTGTGATGCCTACTATTAATGTTATCTATCACAATTGTTAGTTATGTCTGGTGTCTATTGCAACAACTAGATGAATGTAATCTTGGGAAAAAATTTTAAATTTCTTTAAGCTTCTCTCTCCTGATTTGTAAAATGAAATTTGTTGTACATGCTGTGTTTTTCTCAGCTATGCAGCTGTTCAGTTATTCCATATTTCAGTGCATCATTGGCTGATCAATCAATTTGGCCTACGTCAGCTCCAAGGGCATCCACTTCATCATCCTCCAGCTGGACTTGTAGCTTACCTGAGGCTGTTTGTATCAGACATCCAAGAAAGAGAAAGAGAAGGAACAGCAGCGTCATGATGGGAAATGAGTGGTCAGGATTATACGATGACCTTACAGCCTGAAGGTGGCTCTTTCTTCAGTGTACATCAATTGAGGAGGCCAAGTCATCTGGGAATGAGTTTGAATTCAGCTGGGAAACTAACACAGGAATAGAAAACCAAATATTGCACATTCTCACTTATAAATAAGAGGTAAGCATTGAGCAGACATGGACATAAATATGGGAATTATAGACACCGTGAACTACTAGAGGGTGGAGGGAGGAGTTGGGTTAAAAAACTACCTATCTGGTACTATGTTCAGTACCAGAGTAATGAGATCCATACTCCAAACCACCGCATAATAACATATTCCCATGTAACAAATCTGCGCATGTACCTACTGTATCTAAAATAAGTTGAAATTTTTAAAAAATGAACATACATAGAGTAAATGGATCTTTTTTGAAATAATTTTGGGTAACTAATACTTAAATCCAGAAGCAGCAGTTTATTGCACTTTTGTTTCATTTTAGCCAATTTCTACATGTATGTGGCTAAGCACACAAGGGCATGATACAAAAGTGGCAAAACAGATCTGCTGAGCTACCTGCAAATGCCTTTCAGAAATAAAATAAAGCATCCTTTAGTGGTGATGCTTCTTCTCAAGAGCAAATGACTCCACTCAAAGTAAATCACTGCAAAATTTAAAAAGAAGAACAACAACAACAACGACAACAATTCAGCTAGAGAGAAAAAGCTTGTATTCCTGATTCAAATGTTCAAATTATGGCATGGGTGTAACCTGAGAATGTTCCATCTATGGACTCATGATTACAGATCCAAGTCGCCTCCTATTCAAATAGAAAGTCTTCACAATAATTTTGCATTTTCTGGTGGATTTTCATTTCTGCTTATGGCTCTGAGGTTTGGTGCCTTTTTTTCCCCAGAATAAATTATTATAAAATAGTGATTTTGAGGATTCATCCATTTATTCATTTATCCTCATTCATTTCATGTCCCTGCATCTATCAACTTTCCCTTTGGAAATATAAAGAAAACCACCCTTTAAAAATTTTTTATTTCTTCCATTCTATAAAGAAGTTTATTTTTAATGCCAGACCATGTAAGTGCATCTATTTTAAAATTGCATTTTGATTAAAATTGCATTTTGAATTCATGCAAGATTACTTTCTGTCAACTGCCTCTTTCCACACATCTATGGATTAAATTAACCAATATTTAATACCACTGACATTACATTATTTCAAGATCGACAGTGCTACATGAATCATTAAGGAGAGGTTAAATTCTCTCTCTTCTTTTCAAATTTCAGTAGTTTTTGGGGTACAGATAGTTTTTTGTTACATGGATGAATTATATAGTGGTGAATTCTGAGATTTTAGTACACCTGTCACCTGAGTAGAGTACATTGTACCTAATATGTAGTTTTGTATCCCTAGCCCTGCGGCCTTCTGAGTCTGTAAAATCCATCATATCACTCTGTATGCCTTTTTGTACTCATACCCTAGCTCCCACTTATAAATGAGAGCATATAGTTTTTTGGAAAACTACCCATTTTAGAAGCTAAAAAAGGAGAAGAAATTCTGTAAATGGAAATTACCTTTTTTCCTTGGTTGAGTTCAATGTTTGATTTTTTTTTTTTTTTTTTTTTTTTTTTTTTTTTTTTTTTTTTTTTTGCTACCTGGTTAAAAGCGATAATTCTAGGCAGGCTCTTACCATGTCAAAGTTTTGCATAGATTACAACTAGGTGACACATTAGGGGCCAAAGAATTTCTTAATCTATGTAGTGCAATGCATTCTTACGGTAAAGGAATTAAACAGCAGAAAGTATACAAGGTAAAACACTGAAATTCCTCCTTGTCTCTTTCCCCCCCACATCTGTGTTGCTTTATATTGTTTCTACATCTCTCTCCTTCTCTACACTGTGAGCTTCTAAAGTAACAGGCACTGTCTGATTACCTTACTTCCTCAGCCCCTGAGAAGTACCTAGCAGAGATGAGGTACTCACGTATTTGTTTACACAGATGAAACTTGAATGAAAGAATCAATACATGAATGAATAAATTGATGGATGGAAGAAGGAGGTAAGGAAGTGCTGTGGCCTGAATGTTTGAATATTTGTGTCTACCCATTCATCTGTTGAAATGCGAACCCCAAGGTGGTGATGATATTACAAGGTGCAGGCTTTGAGGAGGTGATTAAGTCATGGAGCTGAAGCCCTTGTGATGGGATTGCTGCCCTTATAAAAAGAGGCCTGAAGGAGCTCGTTTGTACCTTTCTTCACATAACAACACAGAGAAGGAAGCGAGCTCTCTCCAGACACCTATGCCGGTGTCTTGATCTTGGACTTCCAACCTCGAGAACTGTGAGAAGTAAACTTCTGCTCTTTATAAGCCACCCTGTTTATGTTACTTTTTAATAGCATCCCAAATGGACTAAGGCAGAAAGGAAGGAAGAAAAGAAGGAAGGAAGGCAGGGAGGAAACTCAGGGATGCAGACCTTTCGACTTCTCTAACACTGGTCACCCTACATTAATAATCAGCATGTGTTGAGAAGCCAAAAGGTAGATTGTTGCTGAGATGTAGACATCAGAGATATCAGCCAAGCTCTGATGTAAGCTGTGGTCTTTGCAAAAATAGAGACAATTTTTTTTTGTACCTAAGAATAAAAGAGCTCTAAAGTCAGATAACTCTGGTTTCAAAACTTTTGCTCTGCCATTCATCAACTGAGTGATCTTGTGCAAATAATTCAACCTTTCAAAGCTCCAGTGTCTCCTGTTTATTTGGTGATGGCTATAGTGTCAACTTCCTACTGTTTGTCTCAGGAAAATAAAAAATCTTAGGAGGAGTCAATTGCTACCCAATACCTATCCACACAGATTTCTGTTTTAACTAGGATCACCACAAGAGTTTCAACCCCATCAAAAAGTGGGCAAAGGATGTGAACAGACATTTCTCAGAAAAAGATATTTATGCAGCCAACAAACATGAAAAAAAGCTCATCATCATTGGTCATTAGAGAAATGCAAATGAACCTAACCAGTAAGAGGAACTTTTAAGTCAACTTCTGGATACCTGAAATCACACAAGATACTACTTTCCTCCATAAGGCCTGGAATGTCTCCAAAAAATCCCTAAAATTTAAAACTTAATAAGGACAACTTTGCCTTTTAGGGCCCATGGAATTAGAGGCTGGTAGGGAAACTTTGGCCATTTTGGGTGTGGGAGAAAGTTGGTCTTAGATAAGGCCTAAAATTGTAGGAACACACAGAATTTCACTTATTAAATGTTAGCATAACTTAGGTTTACATAATTTAATAAAATAATATAGAAACTCCTCTGTCACTCCAGTAAGAATGAACATTCTTGAACACCTATCACATACCACGAATCTTGAAAGTGGTATCTTAGTTGACATAACTTTTATATGAGATAGGAATTTTCTCTGAGCAAGTCAATGCAGGTTATACAACTAGTGATTGAGCTGGGATTTGAACTATCCACAATCAAAACTTTTGCTTATTTTACAGTCTTTCTTGCTAAAAAAGAAAGATAATATTTTTTGAATAAAGGAACACATCTCTAGTGAGATAAACTAGTTCTGTCTGTTTGACAGCAATAGAGCTTGAGGTTTAGAGAATGAACAGGGTCGTGCATAAAAGGTTGTCTGAATTGCACTTCCCTAACAAAGGGGGAAAGTCTGCATCAGGTGGGTCATAGTGGGCCAAGTGGGTAAAGGTCAGTGCTCCCTAATCACTTCCCAAATGTTCCGCTTCTTAATACATTGCATTGGGGATTAGATTTCAGCATGAATTTTGGGGGAGAGACACAAACACTCAAACCACAGCAAATAATGATGGTGATAATAATACTGATAATAATAATAATAATACCACTAGAAAGTAAAGTGGAGGCTGAAATCTGTTTTCTACATTCCTGTCTCCTACACTTACACCCTGAAAGCAAGCCTCTTTATTGCCTCCCACCCCTTCTTTAACCCCAGTTGGCCCTACTGGAAACCCACCTTGCAGTTGGTTCCTCCACCCTCCACAGGCTGTGTGCTGTATGTCCCTTGGGGCAAGGACACCTGAGAGCAGCTCCAGTGACCACATAATTAAGGGTCATATCAACGGGCAGAGGCAGGCCTTAGTGAGGTCACGCAGAAGGCATTGTGATCCTATTGACAGAAGTCAGGTTTGAGTGGCAGTGAGGGAAAGAAGGGTGGTAGGATGTGGGGACTGTGTAGCACCCCTTTCATAGGCTTTCCCTGAAAAGCTGGGCAAATACAAAAGATGACAGCTCTTGTGTGTCCAATAAGTGTTTTTCTTTTAGTTGGTATAGATGCAGTAGAAGGGAATAAGAGATAGATTAGGTGAGAGAAAGAATTGCTGTAGTCCTGATGCGATTTGGCTCTGTGTCTCCACCCAAATCTCATCTCCAATTGTAATCCCCACATGTCAAGGGAGGGATCTGGTGGGAGGTGATTAGATCGTGGAGGCAGTTTCTCCCATGCTGTTCTTGTAATAGTGAGTGAGTTCTCATGAAATCTGATGGTTTAAAAATGGTACTTCCCTCTTCTCTCTCTCTCCTGCTGCCATGTAAGATGTGCCTACTTCCTCTTTGCCTTCTGCCATGATTGTAAGTTTCCTCAGGCCTCCCCAACCCTGCGGAAATGTGTGTCAATTAAGCCTACCTTTTTTTTTTTTTTAATAAATTACTCAGTTCTTTATAGTGGTGTGAAATGGACTAATACAAGTACTGTCTATGAGTAAGCAAGGAAATGCGATCTACGACCCTTTCTCTCTTCTTCCCTCTTTACCCTTCCCACCTTTGTTCCCTCCTTTCCTCTCTCCTTCCTTCCCTCCCTTTTCTTTATTCCTCCCACCCTGCTTTCCTCCCTCTCCTTTCCTCCTCCCTTTCCTTCTTCCTTTTTCCATCCCTTCTGTCTTTTCTTACCATTCTTTCTCTCTCTCTCTCTTTCAGTGCCCTGTCTTTTTCTTTTTAACTTCTCTTTCAATACATGCCAGGACAAAATAAAGGAATAGCGAAGCTAAAGTCATCTGAAAGCCAAAGTTGTGATGGAGAACAGTGAAGAGACCACATGGGGCACTTATGGCAAGGGTTCACCGTATAAAGTGCCCCAGGCATATTATGAGCCTCTCTAGGTGCCCCAAAACTCTTCCATTTAATTACAAAAGGATATACTAGTGAAGAGATAGCCAGAATTTCTATCCTTGAAATAAAATTAATCATTTTACTTCCATTTAAAATGGCACTTATCCCTTAAATATAGGCACCCCAGTCTTGCCAAGAAAAAGTGATGGGATCATCACAGGTAATTTCAGTCTGTTAGGTTGGGCCATGAACACATAAAACTCTGAAACCTCCTCTAAAGCTATACGTACCTTCAATGTTAAAGGGAAGGTGCTTAGTTTTCACAAACTGTTCAAATAGTCTATCTGGTCTAGAGAAAGAATTAGTAATAAACTACAATCTAACCTCAATTTATGTCAACCCTCTTGTTTCTCAGCTCCCTCTTATCTGGAGCAGGCAACAAGGATAAAAATGGCAAAGTGAAGAGCAGGTAACCGACATTCATAGCTGGTGGCTGACCAGCCAAGTGACCAGCCAAGATTGCTACCTTCTTAAGAGTCTGACACTTTCTACACAAATGCAGATTCTAAGAACGTACATTTTTGACCTCAGGTTTTTATGGATTATGATCTTTCACTTCTGGAACTCAGATGAGGATTGAAGGCATTAAAGGCAACCTGATGTTTTGCAAGGCAGCAATTTGCTGTTTTTGGGGTTTTTTGTTTTGCTTTGTTTTGTTTTGTTTTTTAAGAATAGCACTTTGTAGGTGTGTGATTGATTAATAAAGAATTAGACTTTGAACCATAAGAATAAATCTCTGACAGTACATATTTACTCTTTGCAAATTCTATGGAGGAAGTGCTTTTGGTGTAGGAATATCCTGGAGATATGAAATCACGGAATGGAGACATATGTCTTCCACCCTCACTTAAGACTGAATCTGTTCACAATAAATTGCAAGCTACAGATCTGAAATAAATGGGCTATTCATGTAATACCGAGCTCAGAGTGCCTTCTGAGGGAGGAAGAGTTATCATATGAGCCTTGCTCATTTCTAGGAAAAAAACATAGAAAGTTCAGTAACTTGTTGCGAGTTTTTCATCATTTTTTCTCCATTAAACAAATGTAGGCTTAGGTCTTTTGTGTTACTAATTTTATGCTCAATTCATGATTTGAAACTAGGATATAGTCGACCCTCTGTGTTGATCTGAAAATACTCAGGAAAAAAAAAATGTGTCTGGTCTGAACATATACAGGCTTTTTTTGGTCATTATTCCCTAAACAATATAAGTTAACACCCATTTACTTAGCATTTACATCGATTTAGGATTTACAGGTAATCTAGAGATGATGTAAAGTACATAGGAGGAAATGCAAAGGTTATATGACAATACCCATGCCATTTTATATCAAGGACTTCAGCATCTGAGGAATTTCATATCCACAGAGGACCTGAAACCAATCCCCCCCGGATACCAAGGAGCAACTGTATTTGTTAATTACTGCTGAAGTAGTAAATTGTCATTAACCTTAGTGGCTTTAAACAATGCTAATTAATTATCTTACAGTTTGGGGGAATAAAATATCCAAAATCAAGGTGTCAGCAAGACTGTGTTCCTTCCTAGAGTCTCTAAGTGAGAATCTTTGTTTGCTTTTTTGTTTTGTTTTGCATTTTCAAGCTTTAGAAGCTGCCCAACTTCCTTGGCCTGTGGCTTCTTCATCTCAAAGCCAGCAATGCCTGTCAAGTCATTCTAACATCACATCATGAAGACACTGACTGTTCTATCTCTTTCCAAATTTAATGATCCTTTTGATTACATTGGTCTCGTTCACCTAATCTAAGATAACCTCCTTATTTGAAAGTCAGCTGATTAGCAACTTTAATTCTGTCTGCTGACATTAATTCTTATCTGCTATGTAAAGAAGCATAATCATAGGTTCTAGGAATTGGGACATGGACATCTTTGGGAGGCCATTAGTATGCCTACTACACCTAGTAAAATAAAACTCAGTGTAGCAAATAAATACTTTGGCCACAAAAATTGTCTTTAAGGAGAAAAATGTCTGTGAATAACTTTTTAGTATATGGACATTGCAAATATCATGGGATATATAATGTAAACACTACTTAAACTTCAAGGCACCAGGAGAGCAACAAATTCATTCAAACTAAAAATGTCACATATTATAAAAACTAAATGAAATGATTAAATAAATAAGACTATCGGACAGGCCTGGGACCAAGGTGAGGTGGGTAAGTTTGAGTTGGACAATAGCAGGATTAGATTCTGTCCTTATTGAAAACTTGAATATTTTCTAGATCATGTGTTACTTTTGAATCAATTTTTTTTTTTACAAAAAAAAAAAAACCACATGCATTATAAGATCACTTATCTTGAGTGCAGAATTTTTTGATCCCCAAATTCTGCACCTGCATCCAGTGCCTCCCTCACCTCTTGGCCTGGTTAAAGGATCTACAAAAAATCTCTAGGTCTGATTTTTTTTTTCCAATCTTGATACTCTAGGAAATCCAATGGATTATTTTAGACAAAAATGCATTTAGCTAGAGGTTGATGGTATGCACATTAAGAGAAAAGTTAATATCAAGAAGCAGAGAGCTTCATAGACATGTAGGGTATACCTGCAGAGTTCACGATTTAACTATCAAACGAGTTAAACTGCCCAACGAGAGAGGGCAGGGCTAGGCAGACATCTTGATGCTTCCCCTCAGAGTCTATACTGTCTTTCTTCTTGAGGTTTGCTCTCCTCTCATTGTGTTCTGTGCTATATTGCCCTCATTTAACTGTACCTTCAAAAAGGACCTGTTTTTAAGAGCTATTACATGAATTAAAATTATGTCTAGATGTGAGGAAATGCTTTGTGCAACTCAATTTTGCCATTAAATGTATAATAATTTATGAAGTAACACCTCTTCCTCAATGACCACTACATACATGAATAAGAGAAAGTCTATACCTGTAGAGAGCTCATAGACTATTGGAGAAGTAAAAAATTATCCACATGAGCAGGAAGCACAATTGCATAAGCAGGCTAAACCAGAAGGAGGGAGTGCTTGTGAAGAACAGGAGGATAGGGCGTTCCCTCCTTAGTGGATCACCCTGATTCCAGGAGGAAAGAGGTCTTTGAGTTGGGACATTAATGAGGCACAGTCTTCCAGGAAGATGTGGGGTAGGTGAGGGCACGCAAAGAGAGGAAGTAGGAGGAGCAAAGCACAGTTATAGGAAAACAATGGGAATAATTGGGGAAGGTGAAGGGACCTCAAGGGAACAGCTGTCACTAAGCCTCCCCCAAATCACAGCAGTGCCAGTCTCCTTGTCAGAAACTTATGACTCATAATTATTCACTCACATCTCATGATCATGATGGAAAAGCTCAGGTTTGGAAAAGAAACTCACCGTGGATTTATTCAAGATGATATTGACACAGACTTTGTGCCTTTCTGACATGGGGTTTTGAATTCTAACATCCCGTTGCTCCTGTTGGTTTTGGGTTACTGGAGGAGCAACCCAAAAAACTCCTCCTGTGCCATCCCTGACCCCTGGTCTGGAGAGCTGGGAAGGACATTCCCAGAATGTCAGAGATTCGCTTGTCCGAAACCAACATTACACAATCACAATTACAATTACTAGGATAAAGATTCCATGTCTTCGAACACCGTAGCTTAATTTGGTTTACATGTGGCACGTCTCTGCTGAGTGAGCCCTTTCTGAATCCACATTAGTCACAGAAGCTTCTTGGACTCCTCGTTACTTTTTGCAGCATTTTATTCTGTCATGGCCATAGGTGCCAATCTGTTTCAAGCTTCTAGAGCAAATATTCAGAACACACACACACCTTTATTCCTGTGTCAGCTAGCAGGATTTCTTATATCTTTAGAAAAACCTAAAGAAAGGAAAAGAAAAAAAAGAAAAAAATCCCAGAAGCAATAAACAATAAGCAAATCAAAGGACAATAGGAGTGATAGGGTGTTAGAATTCAAAACCCCATGTCAGAAAAGCACAAAGCCTGTGTTGGTGTTGTCTTGAATAAATCTCTGGTGAGTTTCTTTTCCAAGCCTGGGATTTTCCATCATGATCATGAGACATGAGTGAATGATGACGTGAACCTAAGTTTCTTAAAAGGAGGCTGGCCCTGCCGTGGTTTGGGAATGTTTAGTTCCTGGAACCAGAATGTGAAAGACCGATCTCTGCTAAGTGACTGGGGCCTCCAGATGGGCTCAGGTAGCAGCTCAACAAGGATTTCTTGAGAATTCAGCTCCACCACACAAAAATAACCTCAAAGCTACCCTACCTCCATTTACACACACAGGCCAGTAACCTCTGCTTTCCAAATCATGAAGTCCGTTAAGTTTTTAAAATGAGATGGAAGAAAAAGATGTGGCTCAAATGGCGGAAATTGTTTAATGTGAATTTAATATGAAAGTAACTTAGGGCCGGGCCCAGTGGCTCACGCCTCTAATCCCAGTACTTTGGGAGGCCTAGGTGGGGGGATCACCTGAGGTCAGGAGTTTGAGACCAGCCTGGCCAACCTGGTGAAACCCTGTCTCTACTAAAAATACAAAAATTAACTGGGCATGGTGGTGGGTACCTGTAATCCCAGCTACTCAGGAGGCTGAGGCAGGAGAATCACTTGAACCTGGGAGGCAGAGGTTGCAGTGAGCCGAGATCATGCCATTGCACTCCAGCCTGGGTGACAGAGCAAGCCTCTGTCTCAGAAAAAAAAAGAAAAAAAAAAAAAAAAAGGAGGGCAAGGAGGGGCAAGGAGGGGCAGGGGGAGGGGAGCTCGGAATAAAAAAAGACAAATAAAAGAAAGTAGATTACAATTAAAAACAATAATTAACAGTAGAAATAAACCTTTGTAATGAATTGTTTCTAATCTCTAAATTCTGTTCTCAAGCTCACCCTTCCATTTGTCCTCCCTCCTTCCTTTCCTCCTATCCTCCCTTTTGTCTCTTCCTTCATACTCTCCTAAGTGGTGGAATATCGCCCAGTGTCTGTGCCTCCAGGAGCCCTGCTGCTCCTCTGTAACCCAAAACCCATAAACAATATGGATAAAATGAGGCTTTTTCTATGTAATTTCTATCAGATTAGATATCTCAGGTCTTAGTCTCAAAGTATCTTTCTCTCTCCCTTCCTCCCTTCCACTCTCCTTTTCTTCCTTCACCGTTTTGTTTTATTCTTATAATATCAAGGAGAAAATAAAATTAGGCATTCCATTTTAAAAGTGGCTTTCAATAGGCATTTTTGTTCTGTGAACCTAGAGCAGCCACAGAGGGCAAGTGTTTTCCAGGGCCTTCCATCTGAAAAGACGAAGGGCCAGTGTCCCAAACACAACTTCCCAAAGTACAGGCTGCGCCTTATCACTACCTGAAATTCTCTAGGTCACTCAAATCTACACTTTAAATATAAAAATTTAAAAAATGACATTCTGTACTTACTTCTTTGGATAAAATCAAAATTTCTCACTTTTATTGAAAAATAAAAGTCACCTGACAGTTTTCAACCATAGTTTTAGCAGTCATAGAGTGAAGATCAGGGAGGAGATGAGATTTACAGGCTACTGGGCCCCTCTGGCTTAGAAGAGGGAGTGAGGCAGCCATGAAGCTCTTAAACTCCTTTCATATTGAAGGAAATGGAGTTTGGTTCAACAAAGCAAGGCATGCAATCTACTCAGTCTAGAAGTGATAGTAGAAGAAAGAGAGAAAGGGACAAAGGGAGTCAAGCTGTAGGGGAGACAGGGAGAGAGGGAGTGCCCTGACACTGAGAGAAATACAAGAGGCAGAGAAAGGAGACAAAGGAGAGATATAGACATGAGAGACAGAGAAAAAGAGAGAGAGTGTCTACGGCCATAGCACCTTGAACATGTTTGATCTCCTCTGATCTTGTAAGCTAAGCAGGAGTGGGCCTAATTAGTACTTGGATGAGAGAGAAAGAGGTGAGAGAGAGGCAAGAGAGAGCCTCTACCCCATTTTTCCACTTTTCCAAGCCTCCTATTTCCCTGACTCATCTCATGTGGAAGAGGCATCAGGAATATGAAGCGGAATGAGAAGAGAAGATAAGGACCCTTATGGGTGATGGCTGGGAGCTTCACCATGAGCTGAGGCTGGGGAGGACACCAAGCCTTCCATCTAAACAGGTCTTGGCCCCTGGTCACTGGGCAGAATTTGGAACAGGTATTGCCTACCACGTCAGTAATTACAGTGATTGAAACTGACCACCTTACTGGGGGCATCAGACAAATGGCCCTCTGAGAAAAAAGTATACCCAGGAGCTCTTAAGCAAATTTGGACACAAGAAACCCCAGAACATCCCCTCGTTCTGCTCATATGACCAGGGCTTCTTTCTGTCTTGTACCATTTGGGACCTGGGATGTGAATGGAATGAGGGGCAAGGTCTTTCTTACAGGGGAACAGACTCAGGGTCTGTGAACTGGAGATCACCTGCCTGCTCTGTGGGATGTCCTGTTTTTCCTGAATGTCTAGGGACAGTCTCAGGCCAAACTGGGAGCCAGTTCCATCTAGTTCTATCCATTGCTGGGACATTCAGCTCCTGGGGATGATACAGGGCTGGCTCAAACCCAGGGACCTGGGAGGGGCTCACGGCTTCTGGCAGCACCAGGAGCATGGTGGGCCCCATCCTCACAGATCTGAGCTGGTGAAATTCATGTGAAAGGTCCCCTGAAATTCTCTGTCATCACCATGGGACAGAGATGAGGCAGATGGGTGCCCACTTCCTTCCTCTGAGAAGGAGAATGGGAGGGTGGGATTGCGACTACATGTGTCCCCTCAGAGTCCACCCAGGCCCAGGCCAGGAGGTGGCCTACCACCCACACTTGAGTTCCCTCCGTTCACACCATCACTCAGGGAATGTCAGCTCCACAGGACCTCAGGGCTTTGGGAGCCAGGGCTTTCCTTGCTTTCCACAGATGTCAGTGCTAAGTGAGCTCAATGCTGTTGGGATTTGGTAGAGAAGCACGGAGTGGGGGTGCAAGGCCTCCACGTGGTCTCTTTCACGTGCATCCATGTGAAGAGACCACCAAACAGGCTTTATGTGAGCAATAAAGCTTTTTAATCACCTGGGTGCAGGTGGGCTGAGTCAGCAAAGGGAGATAGGGGTGGGGCCGTTTTACAGGATTTGAGTAGGTAATGGAAAATTACAGTCAAAGGGGGTTGTTCTCTGGCTGGCAGGGGTAGAGGTCACAAGTTGCTCAGTGAGGGAGCTTTTGAGCCAGGATGAGCCAGGCCAAGGAATTTCACAAGGTAATGTCATCAGTTAAGGCATGAACAGTCCATTTTCACTTCTTTTGTGATTCTTCAGTTACTTCAGGCCATCTGGATGTATACGTGCAGGTCACAGGGGATATGATGGCTTAGCTTGGGCTCAGAGGTCTGACAGTCTCCCTGTTGGTGATGGGACCCACTTCTGCAGAAGCCCTGTGTTTTCAGAGCTGTGCAAGGTCTCTGGGGACTCTCAGGACCCTGTCCTTCCTCCATAACCCAGAGTAGCAATTGGTGGCCACAGGCAATGGACAGAGCCCCTGGTGTCAGATGCTCAGGGGTGGGGCTTTTCAAGGGAAAATAAGTGGCATTCATCCTGGTTCCTCCCTCTTTGGATCCAAGGGAAGTTTGAGAGACAAGCAGGCCCCAGTGTCAGGTGTAGCGATGACACCGAGGTTTAGCGGTGACAGCCATGGGGACAATGAGCCTTGAGCCATGGTCTACATTTTAAATGTCACACTTTAAGAATTCACAGTTTGAGGCAGGCCAGGGGTGTTTTTAAAGAAAGCTGCAATGGATTCTATGAACAAGATCTTTAATGTCTTTCTTATCATGAAAGGAAGTTTCCGATGGGGTAGGCAAAGAGAGGGCTGGGTTGGGTGCCCTTAGAACTGCTAAAGGAATCTGAATCCAGGGCTGCAGCTGACTCAGCAGGGAGTCACTCCCTTTGTCAGAACTTTGTTTTCCTCTGTGCTGAGCAGGCTGGAATTGAGGGGCAGACTCATTCATTTCCTGACACTAAAACTATTCCTGGCCAAGGAAGCCAAATAGAAAAACTGAATGAAAAAAAAAAAAGCACATATGTGCTCTGTCTAAATTAATAAATAATTTTAAAAATATACTTTCTATGTCGCTGTCACCTTTTGAAAGTAACAGGAAAATGTCATGACATTTCACCCTAATTATCTCAGCATGGATCTCTTATAAATTAGAAAAAAATTCCTGCATCAATCACACTACCATTTATGCACATTAACAAGAAAATTTCCCTGGCCTGAACACTGGGACAGCAGCCATAGGTGCTCAGGAAGCAAAGTGTCAGTAAATTATTGCAAAACAGAAGTCAGTGCATAGACATTGAAATTGTTCCAAGAATAGCTTCGTGGCTGTTGAGTTTTCTGGGTACATGTTCAATCCAGATTCACACATCGAATTAGGTTCTCACGCCTCTTTCCTTGTTGAGTAAACGTTCTTAAGGAAATGCCATGGTACGTGGCAAGGGGCCTTACTGGAGTTATTACATAACTCTTATATGTAAATAAGAGTTTGAGTTAAGAGAGTGGTGCCCATCTTTTTCATGTGTGGCATCACTCCTGATTGATATGTCCTTAATGACTGCTGTACTTAACATGATTATTATAAAAGTAATACACTTGCATTTAAAAACTAACCCATAGAAGAGAGTGAATTTCTCCTACAATCCTGTTGCAATCCCAGGAACCACCGATAGCACTGTGGTTTTACACTTGTTGTCCTTTCTAGCTCTCAGTACATTTGTGAGGCCTTGTTAGAGAAGGAGGTGAAATTGCTCTGAAATAGGAAAGTCACTGTGAAATGCAGCACCTCTGTGTCCCTGGGGAAGAAGCCACCAAGGCTTAGGGAACATGGGCCTGGTTGCTCAAGGACAGCTGGGCTGACTGTTCCCATGAAGATTCCTATGGTTGCAGCTATTTCTTTTTTCCTGGCACAGCCCGATGTGACTCCTTCAGAGCAGTGTTCATCCTGGTGATAAAGTGTGTTTGATAAAGATCAAGGGAGGAGCACTTTTGTCTTAAAGGTAGGGTTATTATCTTGCTTCAGCAAGGAAGACTATCCACCAGCACAGATATGGGTTTTTTCCCAAACCAGAGGCTGTTTTCTGTGGCAAAGTGGTTCATTTCCCCAGGCAAGAGTGGGCATTCCTTTAGATAGGCTCCCAGAAAGCAAAGTCTCTCATATCTATAAGTTTAGAAAGCAAAGTTTCTCTGCATTGTGTCCTCAATGATAAATAACAGAAGCAGTGTTACTGGCTCTCAATTCTGGAGCCAGGACCAGCTTCATGGGCTTGAGGGCTGGGCAGTGACACAGGGACCTGCCCTCAGAAGGGCCAGTGCCTGGTAGCAGGCTCTGCCGACACCCTCTTGACCTTAGTTTTTTTTCTTTGAACTTCATTTTATAAGTGAAGCCCACTGAGACAATGGAGCAGGCACATGAGCAGAGTGGCTATGAGGGGGGACAAGGTGGGCAGGCTCAGGCCCAGTGACATGAAGGCCACATGCTGGAGCTTGCTGCCCTGAGCACGGGTGCCTTGGAGCGGCCCAGGCACATCTCGACTGGGAAGGAAGATGGCAACGGACCAGGATGGGAGGTGGCAGCAGCAGCAGCAGGTGTCCTCAGCCCTGGGGTGAAAGGAGGGTCTCTGTGTGGAGGCAGCACTGACACCTCTGTGCCTGTGCATTCTCAGAGTCATCCTTGGAGCTTCTGCATGAATATTTACCCCCTGACCTGAGCACCGGGACAGGAATCATAGGTGCTCAGATAGCAAATTGGGAGGAGAGAATCACAAAACAAAAGTGTGCCCATGGACATTGTGAAATAGTATGCCAGGGAGTTCTTGGAATTCCTCAGAGAGTTTAGAGTTCTTCAAGGAGTTATCCAAGGCTCAGAAATATAAATTAAATATATAATGATAGTCACAAAACTTCTGATGGGACAGGCACGGTGGGTCACACCTGTTATCCCAGCACATTGTGAAGCTCTGGTTAGAGGACTGTTTGAAGCCAGTTGTTGGAGACCACCATAGGCACTACAGTGGGCAGTATAGTTAGACCCCAACATTAAAAAAAAAAAAAAAAAAAAAAAAAAAAGATTAGCTGAGCACAGTGGCACATGCCCGTAGTCCTAGCTACTTGGGAGGCTGAGGTAGGAGGATCATACGGGTTCAGGAGTCTGAGGCTGCAGTGAGCCATGATCATGTCAACAGATGGAGACCCTACCTCAAAAAGAAAAGAAAAGAAAAGAAAAGAACACTTCTGATCAATCAATTATTAACAAGTAGAGCAATTTTAAAACTTCAGTTCTTCTTGTTAAAGATACAACAATAGAATTCATAAAAAGGAGTTTTGAGTAAGTTACAAATCATGATGCCACATTTGGTCTGCTGTGGGCCTCTGCAACTTACAGAACATGTCAGAAGATGCATCAAAATTCCATTGGAGAAATTTACACTTAAAATTAAATTCAAACTTCCATAAAACTGATTTGCTTAAACAGTTAAATCCTTTGAAAAAAATAGCTCCACAAGAACCACCAGCTACAGATATACTAAAATTTGTGTCAAAATAGTTTATCCCAATATTGTCAGAGTTTAGATAATATTCCAGAAACAGTTGCTTCAGCAGATTCTTTTCAGAAGAAAAAATGAAGTTGCTCAAGGTATAAAGTTTGATGACCTAATAAACTAATTGAGAGAAAAGTTGGCCAGAAAAATTGTTTCATTCATCTAGATCCAATTAATAAAGTATTATTATTTATTCTATTAAAACTGTGACACTGGTTTCTGGTGGGGATTTATATGATTCTGTTCTTACTCTTCTAGAAGTATTATCCCTATTACATTTTTCAAACTATAAAAAATACTGGCTTGAGAAAGCTGAATATCCTCCTGCCTTTCATGACACTTTCTTCTGCTGCTCTTTGAACAAGGCACCCTGCATTTCCATTTTGCACTGAGCCTTGGGAATTTTGCAGCCAGCCCTGCCGTGGCCATTTTTATACAAGTTATCTCATTTAATCCTCAGAAGCAAACATGCCAGGGGGTTATTACCCAAGTTTACAGAGGCAGGTCCTGGGGCCTAGAAAGGTTAGAGGACATGTTCAAGGTCATCTGACTACTAAGTGGCAGAGATGGAATTTGAAATAAAATCCCTCTCTCTTCAAAGCCCATGTTCCTAACCAGCACTACACAATCACCATGGTGTCCTGATAACCTCCCCTCTTCATCCTCTTACAACCCCAAAGCTACAGTAACGCTCTGCCTAAGGCCAGAGTCCACGGGGCTACTGTCACCCTCCCCCATCTCCTGAGCTGAGCGGTGAGTCCACAGCCTGGCCTGGCCTTGCAGGAGGTGAGGGAATGAGCGCGCAGTTACTGCCACCTCGTGGCGGCTTGACTACATGACCCTGAAACGGAGATCTAATCTGTTTCCTGCCTGCCTGAAGCCTAGGTGTGCACCTGAGACTTCTAGTAATTTCCTTTTTCCCCTTAAGGAACCTATTGAGAGTTCTCACAATTTTATGCATTCTCTCAAGCAAGTAGCTTTCATTTATTTATTTTAAATATTCTCTTTTGTGTCCACATTCTTTTTTATTCACTCGTTTTCCTATTTACTTTCAGCTTAATTAGTTCTTTTTTCCCCAGGTTTTTTACAATGGAATATTAGATTGTCTATTTCTGAGCTTTCGACTTCCCATCATAATAGCAGTTAATGTTATCAATTTCCCTCCAAGCACTGCTTTTGTTGTATTGCCACAAATTTTGGTATGTTATGTTTCCATTTGCTGTCATGTGAAAATATTTTTAAATTTCTCCTTTGACTCATTAGAAATATGTTGAGTAATGTCCAAATATGTGAGGAATTTTCCAGCTATTTTCCTTTAGTCACAGCTTCATACATTCCACTGTGGATAGACATTATGCTTCATATGACTTTCAATTGTTTTGATTTTTTTGTTTCTTAGTCCAATATGAGCTCTCTTAGATAATATTTTAATGCATTTTACTGTTATCGGGAGGAGTGTCCTGTAAAGCTTATATAGGTCATAATGGATGATACTGTTGTTCAAGTTCTCTCTATCTTTATTTATACTTTGCTGCTAAAAAAAACTATTTCAAAGAAAAAAGTGTTGAAATATTCAATGGTAATTCTTAATTTTTCAACTTCTTCTCTTAGTTCTATCAATTTCTTTTTAAAAATTTTGAGATTCTCTTATTAGGTGCATACTAATTTAATAATAATGATATGTGTTCTTGGTGATTTAACAACTTTATCACTGGAAAACATAGGCTCTTTATCAGTAATAATACACCTTGCTGTAAAATCTACTTTGAATTATAGTCAGTTAGCCGATACAGCTAATTCTGTTTTCATTAGATTAATGTTTCCATACTATCACTCTTTCTGTCCCTTTACTATCAACCTATCTTTGTCCTTATATTTGATAAAGACATTGGGTTTTTATAGACAGCGTGTATTTGGGTCTTGTTTTATACTACAAGTTTGCTAGTGAGGAATTCTCTTAGTTTTTGTTATTGTCATTAGAAAATGCCTTTACGCGGTGGGTCACGCCTGTAATCCCAGCACTTTGGGAGTCCGAGGTGGGCGGATCACGAGGTCAGGAGATCCAGACCATCCTGGCTAATACGGTGAAACCCTATCTCTACTACAAATACGAAAAAAATTAACCGGGCATGGTGGCGGGCGCCTGTAGTCCCAGCTACTCGGGAGGCTGAGGCAGGAGAATGGCACGAAACCGGGAGGCGGAGCTTGCAGTGAGCCGAGATCACACCATTGCACTCCAGTCTGCGTGACAGCGAGACTCCGTCTCAAAAAAAAAAAAAAAAAAAAGGAAAAGAAAATGCCTTTACTTATTACTGGAATATGTGTTTAGCATTAATCTAGAAATGTATTTTTGTTTGTCAGGGTCCTATGTTGACTTATTTTTCTTCTTTTGGTACTTAAATATGTCACTTTATTTTTTCTACTTCTGTAAGCAGTGTCTTCTCTCAGCATGCTTTTAAGATTTTCTCATTATTTTTGATTCAAAACAGTTTGATTATTGATATGGTTTGGCTCTGTGTCCCTACTCAAATCTCATCTGGAATTATAATCCCATAATCCCCAGTGTCGGGGGGCGGGACCTGGTGGGAGGTGATTGGATCATGGGGAGGTGATTTCTGCCTTGCTGTTCTCATGATAGTGAGTGAATTCTCAAGAGATGTGATGGTTTTATAAATGGCAGTTTCCTTCTGTGCTTACTCTTGTGCTCTGTCTCTCTTCCTCTCTCTCTCTCTCCCTCTCTCTTTCGTCTGACACTGTGGAAGACTTGCTTGCTTCTGCTTCACCTTCCATCGCGATTGTGAGATTCCTGAGGCCTCCTAGCCATGCTTTCTGTTAATCCTGCATAACTGGGAGTCAATGAAACCTCTTTTATTTATAATTATCCAGTCTCAGGTAGTTCTTTATAGCAGTGTGAAAATGAACTTGTATAATTATGATATTCTTGTTCTGTTTTTTTTTTTAAATAATTATTCTTCTTGGATGTCTTTCAATAGCAAATTTGTATGTTTCCAGTCTCACCAAATTTATAAAAATAGGCTATTATTTCATTAACTTTATGCTTTCTCCTGGAACTTCTTTCTGCCTTCAAACACACATAGGTGCTAGATTGCTTGATATTTCTACGAAGTGCACTGTTTATTTTTCATCCAGAGTTTTTTTTTCTCCCTTTGCTTCATTTTTTTCATTTGTTTGTGTTAATGTAGACTCAGGCTTACTGATCCTTTCTTCTATACTGTCATATGTCATTAATCCAATTCAGAAAATTTTTTGTTCTCATGATCATTTTGTTTTATTGCTGGAAGGCCCATTTGGTTCTTTTTATGTGTTCCTCCTCATCAAAAAGGTTTTCTCTTCAGCCTTTGACATATTTATAACTTTTATAATAGCTCCTTTACGTTCCCTTTTCTGATCCTAGTACCTTTGTCATTATTGGGTCTGTTTTTACTGAATGACTTTTCTCCTAGTTATGGGCTGTATTTTCCTACTTCTTTTCATGCTTGGAAATTTTTGATTGGATTCAGTATATTATAAAGCCTATTTTTTTTTTTTTTAATTTGGAAACAGGGTCTTGCTCTGTTGCCCAGGCTGGAATGCAGTGGTGCAATCTCAGATCACTGCAACCTCTGCCTCCCTGGTTTAAGCAATTCTCTTGCCTCAGCCTCCTGAGTACCTGGGACTACAGGCCTGTGCCACCATGCCCAGATAATTTTTCTATTTTTAGTAGGCATAGGTTGGCCTGGCTGGTCTCGAGCTCATGCCCTCAAGTGATTCACCTGTCTTGGCTTCCAAAAGTGCTGAGATTACAGTCATGAACTGCCACGCCTGGACAGCTTGAATTGTTGAGTAACAGTTTTGGTTGTTTTTTTTCCCCAAAGAATGCTAGACGTCATCTGGTTCATTTTGGGGGTTCTATACGTTCATTTGGTTTTTTCAGGAATGGCTTGAAAATTTCTTGAAGCAGTTGCAGAGCAGTTTAATCTAGAGCTAACTAGCACCACTACTTGCTGATGGCTTTCTGAGGTTCCGAGTTCTCTCCACTTTGCTGTGGGGATGCAAAGTTTTCAAGACTTGTCTGTCCTCCTGAAAATGCCGTTCACTCCCTTATGGAGTTTTTACTTTTTTCTGGCCTGGGGAAGTCTTAGCCCAAGTGTGCACACATCATAACATAGCCCAAGAGTGAAGGCATTCTTCTCTTCTCCAACACTCAAGATCAATGCTTCCTTTCAGTAGCCCACTCTCTGATATATGCACTGGAAATTGGGGTCTGATACAGGTTGGATGTTTGTACTTTCCAAATACTATGTTGAAATGTAATCCCCAGTCTTGGAGGTGGGACCTGGCAGGAGGTGTTGGGGTCATTGGGGTGGATCCCTCATGAATGGCTTGGTGCTGTCCTGGAGATAATCTGTGAGTTCCTTCTTTGAGTCATGGGAGATCTGGTTGTTTCACACAGTGTGGCACCTCCCCAACTCTGGCTCCTTCTCCTGGCTTGTGATACTCCTGCTCCCCCTTCCCCTTCCTACACAAAAGGAAGCCTTCTGAGGCCTCAAAAGGAGCAGATGATGTCACCATGCTACTCATACAGCCTACAGAATAAGGAGCCAAAATAAACTTCTTTTCCTTATGAATTACCCAGCATTAGGTATTCCTTTATAGGAGTAAAAACAAACTGACACAGAAAATTGGTACTGTGCAGGGGGCATTGCTGTAAAGACAGCTGAAAATATGGAAGTGGCTTTGTCACTGGGTACTGGCAGAGGTTGAAAGAGTTTGTAGGGCCCAGCAAAAGATAGGAAGATGAGGGAAAGTTTGGAACTCTTTAGAAACTTGTTAAATGTACGTGACCAAAATGCTCACAGAGATATGGACAGTGAAGTCCAGGCTATCAAGTTGTTAGATGGAAAAGTGGAAGTTACTGGGAATTAGAGCAAGGGTCCCCATTGTTACACCCCAGTCAAGAGCTTGGCTGCATTGTGTTCACGTCCTAGGGATTTGTGGAAAGTTGAACTTTAGAGTGATTAGCTAGAGCATCTGGTCTAAGTAATTTCCAAGGAGCAAAGTATTCAAGATATGTAGCTGCTTCTACAAGCTTGCAATAAGATACAGGAGCAAAGAAATGCTTTAAATTTGGAACTTATACTTAAAGGAGAAGCTGTCAGGCGTCTCAGCCCAAGCCAAGCCATCGCATCCCCTGTGACTTGCACGTATACGCCCAGATGGCCTGAAGTAACTGAAGAATCACAAAAGAAGTGAATATGCCCTGCCCCACCTTAACAGATGACATTCCACCACAAAAGAAGTGTAAATGGCCGGTCCTTGCCTTAAGTGATGACATTACCTTGTGAAAGTCCTTTTCCTGGCTCATCCTGTCTCAAAAAGCACCCCCACTGAGCACCTTGCAACCCCTACTCCTGCCCGCCAGAGAACAAACCCCTTTTGACTGTATTTTTCCTTTACCTACCGAAATCCTATAAAACAGCCCCACCCTTTTCTCCCTTCACTGACTCCCTTTTTGGACTCAGCCCGCCTGCACTCAGGTGAAATAAACAGCCATGTTGCTCACACAAAGCCTGTTTGGTGGTCTCTTCACACGGACGCACATGAAATTTGGTGTCGTGACTTGGATCGGGGGACCTCCCTTGGGAGATCAATCCCCTGTACTCCTGTTTTTTGCTCTGTGAGAAGATCCACCTATGACCTCAGGTCCTCAGACCGACCAGCCCAAGGAACATCTCACCAATTTTAAATCAGGTAAGCGGCCTCTTCTTACTCTCTCCTGCAACCTCTCTCACTGTCCCTCAACCACTTTCTCCTTTCCACTCTTCAATCTCTCCCTTCTCTTAATTTCAATTCCTTTCATTTTCTGGAAGAGACAAAGGAGACACATTTTTTCCATGGACCCAAAACTCCGGCACTGGTCACGGACTGGGAAGGCAGCCTTCCCTTGGTGTTTAATCATTGCAGGGATGCCTCTCTGATTATACACCCACGTTTCAAGGGTGTCTGACCATGCAGGAACACCTGCCTTGGTCCTTCACCCTTAGCGGCAATTCCCGCTTTTCTGGGGAAGGGGCAAGTACCTCAACTCCTTCTCACCTTGTCTCTACCCCTTCTCTGCTTTTCTGGGAGAGGGGCAAGTACCCCTCAACCCCTTCTCCTTCACCCTTAGCGGCAAGTCCCACTTTTCTATGGGGCAAGAACACCCAATCCCTTATTTCCACGCCCCAGCCTCTTATCTCTGCACCCCAATCCCTTATTTCCATGCCCCAACCTCTTATCTCTACACCCCAATCCCTTATTTCTGCACTCTGACCTCTTTTCTCTGTGCCTCAATCCCTTATTTCTGCACCCTAACCTCTTATCTCTGTGCTCCAATCCCTTATTTCAGTGCCTCAACCTCATATCTCTGCACCCCAATCCCTTATTTCCATGCCCTGACCTCTTATCTCTGTGCCCCAACCCCTTTTCCCACTTTTCTGGAAGGTAAGAACCCCCAAACCCCTTCCTTCCATTTCTCTACTCTCTCTTTTCTCTAGGCTTGCTTCCTTCACTATGGGCAACCTTCCATGCTCCATTCTTCCTTCTACTCCCTTGGCCTGTGTTCTCAAAAACTTAAAACCTCTTCAAGTCACACCTGACCTAAAACCTAAATGCCTTATGTTCTTCTGCAATGCCACTTGACCCCAATACAAACTCGACAGTAGTTCCAAATAGCCAGAAAATGGCACTTTGAATTTTTCCATCCTACAAGATCTAAATAATTCTTGTTGTAAAATAGGCAAATGGTCTCAGGTGCCTGATGTCCAGGCATTCTTTTACACATCAGTCCCTCCTAGTCTCTGTGCCCAGTGCAACTCATACCAAATCTTCATTCTTTCCCTCCCGCCTGTCCCCTCAGTACCAACCCCAAGTGTCGCTGAGTCTTTCTAATCTTCCTTTTCTACAGACCAATCTGACATCTCCCTTCCTCCCCAGGCTGCTCCTCACCAGGCCAAGCTACATCCCAATTCTTCCTCAGCCTCTGCTCCTCCACCCTATAATCTTTTTATCACCTCCCCTCCTCACACCTGGTCCGGCTTACAGTTTCCTTCCGTGACTAGCCCTCCTCCACCTGCCCAGCAATTTACTCTTAAAAAGGTGGCTGGAGCCAAAGACATAGTCAAGGTTAATGCTCCTTTTTCTTTATCCCAAATCAGAAGCGTTTAGGCTCTTTTTCATCAAATATAAAAACCCAGCCCAGTTCATGGCTCATTTGGCAGCAACCCTGAGATGCTTTACAGCCCTAGACCCTAAAATGTCAAAAGGCCGTCTTATTCTCAATATACATTTTATTACCCAATCTGCTCCCAACATTAAATAAAACTCCAAAAATTGGAATCTGGCCCTCAAACCCCACAACAGGACTTAATTAACCTCACCTTCAAGGTGTACAATAACAGAAAAAAGTTGCAATTCGTTGCCTCCACTGTGAGACAAACCCCAGCCACATCTCCAGCACACAAGAACTTCCAAATGCCTGAACCACAGCAGCCAGGCAGTCCTCCAGAACCTCCTCCCCCAGGAGCTTGCTACATAGGCCAAAATCTGGCCACTGGGCCAAGGAATGCCCACAGCCCGGGATTCCTCCTAAGCCGCGTCCCATCTGTGTGGGACCCCACTGAAAACCGGACTGTTCAACTCACCTGGCAGCCATTCCCACAGCCCCTGGAACTCTGGCCCAAGGCTCTCTGACTGACTCCTTCAGAGATCTTCTCCGCTTAGTGGCTGAAGACTGACACTGCCCGATCGCCTCGGAAGCCCCCTAGACCATCACGGACGCCGAACTTCGAGTAACTCTCACAGTGGCGGGTAATTCCGTCCCCTTCTTAATCATTACGGTGGCTACCCACTCCACATTACCTTCTTTTCAAGGGCCTGTTTCCCTTGACTCCATAACTCTTGTGAGTATTGATGGCCAGGCTTCTAAACCTCTTAAAACTCCCCAACTCTGGTGCCAACTTAGACAATACTCTTTTAAGCACTCCTTTTTAGTTATCCCCACCTGCCCAGTTCCCTTATTAGGCCGAGACAATTTAACTAAATTATCTGCTTCCCTGACTATTCCTGGACTACAGCTATATCTCATGGCCGCCCTTCTTCCCAATCCAAAGTCTCCTTTGCGTCCTCTTGTAACCCCCGACCTTAACCCACAAGTATAAGCTACCTCTACTCCCTCCTTGGCGACCGATCATGCACCCCTTACCATCTCATTAAAACCTAATCACCCTTACCCCACTCAACACCAATATCCCATCCCGCAGCATGCTTTAAAAAGATTAAAGCCTGTTATCACTCACCTGTTACAGCATGGCCTTTTAAATCCTATAAACTCTCCTCACAATTCCCCCATTTTACCTGTCCTAAAACCAGACAAGCCTTACAAGTTAGTTCAGGATCTGCACCTTATCAACCAAATTGGTTTGCCTATCCCCCCTGTGGTGTCCAACCCGTACACTCTTTTGTCCTCAATACCTTCCTCCACAACTCACTATTCTGTGCTTGATCTTAAAGATGCTTTTTCACTATTCCCCTGAACCCCTTGTCCCAACCTCTCTTTGCTTTCACTTAGACTGACCCTGACACCCATCAGGCTCAGCAAATTACCTAGGCTGTACTGCCGCAAGGCTTCATAGACAGCCCCCATTACTTCAGTCAAGCCCAAATGTCATCCTCATCTGTTACCTATCTCAGCATAGTTCTCATGAAAACATATGTTCTTTCCCTGCTGATCATGTCCGATTAATCTCCCAAACCACAATCCCTTACAAAACAACTCCTTTCCTTCCTAGGCATAGTTAGTGCAGTCAGAATTCTTACACAAGAGCCAGGACAGCACCCTGTAGCCTTTCTGTGCAAACAACTTGACCTTACTGTTTTAGTCTAGCCCTCATGTCTGTGTGCAGTGGCTGCCACTGCTTTAATAGTTATAGAGGCCCTCAAAATCACAAACTATGCTCAACTCCCTCTCTACAGTTCTCATAACTTCCAAAATCTATTTTCTTCCTCATACCTGACTTATATACTTTCTGCTCCCCGGCTCCTTCAGCTGTACTCACTCTTTAAGTCCCACAGTTACCATTGTTCCTGGCCCGGACTTCAATCTGGCCTCCCACATTATTCCTGATACCACACCTGACCCCCATGACTGTATCTCTCTGATCCACCTGATATTCACCCCATTTCCCCATATTTGCTTCTTTCCTGTTCCTCACCCTGATCACGCTTGATTTATTGATGGCAGTTCCACCAGGCCTAATTGCCACACACCAGCAAAAGCAGGTTATACTATAGTACAAGCCACTAGCCCGCCTCTTAGAACCTGTTATTTCCTTTCCATCGTGGAAATCTATCCTCAAGGAAGGAAATAACTTCTCAGTGTTCCATCTGCTATTCTACTACTCCTCAGGGATTATTCAGGCCCCCTCCCTTCCCTACACATCAAGCTCGAGGATTTGCCCCACCCGGGACTGGCAAGTTAGCTTTACTCAACATGCCCTGAGTCAGATAACTAAAATACCTCTTAGTCTAGGTAGATACTTTCACTGGATAGGTAGAGACCTTTCCTACAGGGTCTGAGAAGGCCACCACAGTCATTTCTTTGGTTCTGTCAGACATAATTTCTCAGTTTAGCCTTCCCACCTCCATACAGTCTGATAACAGATGAGCCTTTATTAGTCAAATCAGCCAAGCAGTTTTTCAGGCTCTTAGTATTCAGTGAAACCTTTATATCCCTCACAGTCCTCCATCTTCAAGAAAAGTAGAATGGACTAAAAGTCTTTTAAAAACACACCTCACCAAGCTCAGCCACCAAAAAGGACTGGACAATACTTTTAGCACTTTCCCATCTCAGAATTCAGGCCTGTCCTCGGAATGCTACAGGGTACAGCCCATTTAAGCTCCTGTATAGATGCTCCTTTTTATTAGGCCCCAGTCTCATTCCAGACACCAGACCAACTTAAACTGTGCCCCAAAAAACTTGTCATCCCTACTATCTTCTGTCTAGTCATACTCCTATTCACCATTCTCAACTACTCATACATGCCCTGCTCTTGTTTACACTGCCGTTTTACACAGTTTTTCCAAGCCATCACAGCTGATATCTCCTGCTGCTATCCCCAAACTGCCGCTTTTAACTCTTGAAGTAAATAAATAATCTTTGCTGGGAGGACTATGATGAGTCTCCTTAGGCACTCTCTAATCAGATATCCTGAGTCGTCCCAATTCTTAGACCTTTTATACCTGTTTTTCTCCTTCTGTTATTCCATTTAGTTTCTCAATTCATCCAAAAGCGTATCCAGGCCATCACCAATAATTCTACATGACAAATGTTTCTTCTTACATCACCACAATATCACGCCTTACCACAAGACCTCCCTTCAGCTTAATCTCTCCCACTCTAGATTCCCACGCCGCCCCTAATCCCGCTTGAAGCAGCCCTGAGAAACATCGCCCATTCTCTCTCCATACCACCCCCCAAAAATTTTCACCGCCCCAACACTTCAACACTATTTTGTTTTATTTTCCTTATTAATATAAGAAGGCAGGAATGTCAGGCCTCTTAGCCCAAGCCAAGCCATCGCATCCCCTGTGACTTGCACGTACATGCCCAGATGGCCTGAAGTAACTGAAGAATCACAAAAGAAGTGAATATGCCCTGCCCCAACTTAACGGATGACATTCCACCACAAAAGAAGTGTGAATGGCCGGTCCTTGCCTTTAGTGATGACATTACCTTGTGAAAGTCCTTTTCCTGGCTCATCCTGGCTCAAAAAGCAATCCCACTGAGCACCTTGCAACCCCCACTCCTGCCCACCAGAGAACAAAACCCCTTTGACTGTAATTTTCCTTTACCTACCCAAATCCTATAAAATGGCCCCATCCTTATCTCCCTTTGCTGACTCTCTTTTCAGACTCAGCCCGCCTGCACCCAGGTGAAATAAACAGCCATGTTGCTCACACAAAGCCTGTTTGGTGGTCTCTTCACACGGACGCGCATGAAAGAAGCAAAGCATAAAAATGTGGAAAATTTGCAGCCTAGAAATTTAGTAGAGAAAGAAAAAGCATTTTCAGAAGAGGACTGTAAGGGGCTGTGGAGAAACCACTTGCTAGAGAGATGTGCATGACTGAGAAGGAGCCAAGTGCTAATAGCCAAGACAATGGGGAAAAGGCTTACAAGGCATTTTTGAAAACTTTGAGGCATTCCCTCCCACCACAGCCCACAGGCCTAGGAGGAAAGAATGGTTTCAGTGGCCAGACCCAGGCACAGCTGCCCTGCTCAGCCTCAAGACACATCCTGGCTGCCCAGCCTCCAGCCTCAGCTCAAAGGGCCTAATGTACAGATTGGCCACTGCTTCAGTGGGTGAAAGCCAGAACGTCTTGGCAGCGTTCATGTGGTGCTAAGCCTGCAAGTCTGCAGATTGCAAAAAGGAAGGAGGCTTGGCAGCTTCCACTGAGATTTCAGAGGATGTGTGGCAAAGTCTGGTTCTCCAGGCAGAAAACTGCTGCCGAGGGAGAGTACCAAGAGAAAAACTCTACCAGGGCAGTGCTAAGGGGAAACGTGGGGTTGGATTCCCCACACAGTGTCCCCAGTGGGGCATTGCCTAGTGGAGCTGAGGGAAGGGGAACACTGCCCTCCAGACCTGAGAATAGTAGCACCGTTGACAGCTTGTACCCTCAGCACGGAAGAGCCACGGGCATCAGATTCTGACCTGTGACAGGAGCCATGTGGGCTGCACCCTGTAAAGCCACAGGGGCAGAGCAGCCCAAGGTCTTCAGAGCCCACCCTCACAGCAGAATAAAGGACATGGAATCAGGAATTATTTTGGAACTTTGAGGTTTAATAGCTGCCCTGCTGAGTTTCTGACATGTGTGGGGCCTGTAATCCCTTTTATTGGCCAATTTCTGCCTTTTAGAATGGTAGTGTTTAGCCAATGCCTGTACCATCATTGTAACGTGAAAGTACATAACTTGTTTTTGATAGTACAGGCTAAAAGGTGGAAGGAATTTGAGTCTCAGGGGATGAGATTTTGAACTTTGGACTTTTGATTAAGTTAATGCTGGAAGTAGTTAAAACTTTGGGGAGTGATTGGGAAGGGATGATTGCATTTTGCAATGTGAGAAGGACATGAGATTTGAGGGGCCAGAGGAAGAATAATATTTTTCAGATGTTTGTCCCCTCGAAACCTCCTGCTGAAATCTAATCCTCAGTGTTGGAAGTGGAATCTGGTGGGAAGTGTTTGGGTTGTGGGGGTGAAACCCTAATGAATGACTAACTGCTTTCATCACAAAAATGAGTGAGTTCTTGCTCCGAGTTCATACAACATGTAGTTGTTTAAAAGAGTCTGGAACCTCCTTGCACCCTCTCGCTCCACTCTTACCACGTGATATTCCTGCTCCCACTTGTCTTTCCACTATGACTGAAGGCTTATGGAGTCCTAACAAGGAGCGGATGCAGGCACCATGCTTCTCACACAGCCAAAAATAGTGAGCCAAATAACTTCCTTTCCTGAAGTATTATCCCACCTCAGGTATTCCTTTAGAGCAACGCACACAGACTGACACAGGGCGTATCGTGCTGTGTGAGCTTTGACCTTGGTCTCCTCAATGCTACAGCGTGCTGGTCTCCATGTGAGTCTTCCTCCCTGTGCTGTGGCCTGTAACCTGGCCCTATAGAGAGCTAGGGGCAAAAGGACATCCTACTTTATTTGTTTGTTGCACTGCTTATTATCCAATATGTGAACACAGCTGTCTCACACCTGCTGACTAGTTCCATCTTGTCTACTGTAGGAGGGCAATTCCCCTAGCAGTGAGTCCGTTTGGATGGAAACTGAGGAACAGGCTCAACTTTTTCAGTCTTTGTCCCTTCTTCCCGAGAGCCTCATTGTCTTTTCATATAAGCCTTCAGAATTTGAGAAAGATATACATAAAATTCCGTAAAATGTTGGTAGGTTTTCATCTTTGTTCTCCATTACAGAAATGTAGCCTTAGCTTTTTTGTGTTACTAATTTTGTGCTCAGTTTATAATTTGAAACCAGTAGGCCCTTCCTGTTCGTGTGTTCCACATCAGGAAACATTCTATGAAAACATTGTGTCTGAATTGAGCATGCACAGGCCTTTTTCTCTTGCCATTATTTTCTAGGAAATACAGCATAACTCCTACTTACTTAGCATTTACATTGTGTTCAGTGTTACAAGAAATCTAGGAATGATTTAAAGTATATGCAAGGAGTGTGAAGATTATATGAAATTACTACTCTTTTATATCAGGGACTTGAGCATCTGAGGCATTTGGTATACACAGGGGGTCCTGGAACCAATCCCCCATGGATACTGAGGAGCAATTGTATTTGTGTTCTGTTTCTAAGCAAATTGTCATAAGCTTAGTGACCTAAACCAACACAAATTATCTTGCTGTTTGGGGGATCAAACATGAAAAATCAAAGTGTCCGTAGGACCTTGTTCCTTTCCAGAGGTTCTAAGAAGCTGTTTGCTTTCCTTTTTTTTTTTTTTTCTTCTTTGCCTTTTCAAATCTGAGAGGCTGCCCATGTTCCTTGGTTTGTGGATCCTTCCTTCATCTTCAAATCCAGCAATGGCTGTTGAGTCTTTCCCACATCGCATCACCCAGACACTGACTGTTCTGCCTTTCTTTTCCACATTTAAGGATTCTTGGATTACGTTGGTCTCATTCACATGATCTAAGTTAATCTCCCGGTTTTAAAGTCAGCATATTAGCCAACTATTCTATCTGCTGTCTTAGTTCTTATTTGCCGTAAAGTGTAACATAATCCCAGGTTCTAGGGATAAGGACATGGACATCTTTGGGATGCCGTTATTACGCCTGCTACACCTAGTAAAATAAAATTCAGTGACATAATAAATACTTTCGCCAAGAAAAATATCTTTAAAGAAAAAATGTTTTCAGTGATTCATAGTGTTATTAGATGAATATAGGAGGCCAAGTTCAATTTGGCTTTCAGAAAAACCATGAAGAACTTTTTAGTGTATTTAATCCCAAATAGTATGAGATAGATAATGCCACAATAAACTGGATGTTGTTTATCTAAAACTCACATTTAACTGAGTGTCCCTATACTTTTATTTGCTAAATCTGTCAACCCTAGTCATGTAGGATTAATACAAACAAATGCATGTTTCTTCTAAGTTGCTCACATATGAGAGCAAAACAAAGAAAAGTACATTTAAGGTTCTATCACAGGTCTCTCAGAAAAAGTTTCCTGGATGTGTTATCATTCCCCAGATACCCTACAATTAGATCTTTTTGATGTTTCTTTAGTGTTTTTTTAATTATCTCTCTTTGATCAAGACCTTCACTGAAATGTATTCTTTTAAAAGCAAACACTCCTCCATTTTGGATTCATTAAGAGACAGATGTTAGCATGAAAAAGCCCATATCCCAAGAAGGC
Organism: Pan paniscus; assembly: GCF_029289425.2. Lineage (NCBI taxonomy): Eukaryota > Metazoa > Chordata > Mammalia > Primates > Hominidae > Pan > Pan paniscus. Next base: position 23,881,135 of record NC_073256.2, read on the forward strand.
TGGGGCATCTGAAACATGTCTGACCCTTTTCATTTTTGAATAGACTCTCCTGTCTTATGTAAAAATATTAAATAATTGAATTCTAGTACTTGATACAATATGTGAAGTCAATATCACAATAGATGGGATTAATAGCAAAGTGACCAGAGCAGAGTAGAGGATCCAAGAATTAAAACACAGGTCAGTGGGCTGGGCGTGGTGGCTCATGCCTGTAATCCCAACACTTTGAGAGGCCAAGGCAGGCGAATCACTTGAGGCCAGGAGTTCAAGACCAGGCTGGCCAACATGGTGATATTCTATCTCTACCAAAAATACAAAAAAAAAAAAAAAAATTAACTGGATGTGGTAGAGGGCACCTGTAATCCCAGTTACTCAGAAGGCTGAGGCAGGAGAATTGCTTGAACCTGGGAAGCAGAGGTTGCAGTTGAGTTGAGATCACACCACTTTACTCCAGCCTGGGTGACAGAGCAAGGCTCTGTTTCAAAAAAAAAAAAAAAAGTAAGAATACAAGTCAGTGGAAAATTTTCAGGTTGAAGTGCAGAGATATAAAATAATGAAAAATACAAAAAATGGCATAAATGTATATGTGAAGACACAGTAAAAGGATGCTTTGTATATGTGTGTCTGTGTGTTTGTATTGAATATATATGCAATACACACATATTGCATATGTGTTTGTGTACATACGTATGGTTGGTGCAAAAGTAATTGCAGTTTTTGCCATTACCTTTAAAGGCAAAAACCACAATTACTTTTGGACCAATTCTCTATCTATCTAGACAATTCTATTTCCAGGAAGAGAAAGGAGAGAGGGACAGCAGCAATAACTGAAGAACTAATGGCTGAAAATCTGCTCAAAGCAATGATATTATTCCACATATTCAAAAAGCTCTGAAAACACCAAGAGGATGTGTCGAAAGTAAACTCTACCTAGACTAGTCACAGACAAACCCTGTTCTTTGGAGAGTTTCTTCATCTGCTTTAAATATAGTTGGAACAAGATCAGTTGCTAATTTTGTAGCCAGGTGAATTCAATAAAATGATGAATGAGCTTCAGTATTTAAAATTAACACCTTTTTTTTTTCTTATGAGTCTTCAGGCACGATGAAATGGGAACAATTTTATTCTGTTATGTCATGAGTTCACAGGTTCAGGGACTTAGAGTATGACTTGCAAGCTCACTTGTTTGGAATGGATTCTGTGAATTCTGTAAACTCCCGGAGTTATCCTATTTTTGACCATCCAAATTAAACAGCTCCAGCTCCCATTCCTCATTAGTGTAGACAGCCAAATGTTTCTCAGAACTCCCTACAGGTGCTTATGCTCCTAATATCTTGTGCAAATTCTTATTTCTGTCTTCTGTGTGACATTCTCTGGCCACCTCCACCTCACTCCTACAACCAACTACCCATTTTCTTTGTAGCTTCACATTAAGAATTACTGAGGCTTTCCCCCTTTTCCAAGAATTTTCAAATACACAGCCATTGATTGAGACACAGTTTTGCAAAAACATAAGGATAATGACGGTGGTTAATGCACAGAACTGTTAAAAATAAGAATAGAAATCAGAGTGCATTCTAGCTAAAGAGTTCAGCCACTCTTGGTAATAACCTCTACAGACTACTTTGTGCCCTGATGTTACAGGTATACCTGCTCTTTTGGAACCCAGAATTCCTTTCATTGTTAATCTCTGAGGGCCAAGAAACCTTTAACATTTTATTTTTAGAATTGTAGAATGATTTAGCGCTTATGAATTGTATCTCTATTTCACAGATGCAGTCAGGTGTCCTATCTTCCAAGACCTAAACAGCCATTAAAGGGCCTTCTTAAATAAAAGGAGAGTTTCTTCCTAAGAGAGTTGTGCTGTTTCCCCTAGAACATAGGAATGAATGTCATTGTCATGGTGACTTTTACTTTGTGTGTGTGTGTGAAGCTTCACTTCTTTTATACAGTCAAATGATATATGCTTCCAGGAATCAAGAAATCCACTAATTTATTCAAAATAACAATGTATACACGATGAATATTAAATGACTAAATAAAGGCAGGGTCTGACTATCCTGGCATCAAGGTAGGTGAGTGCGACTGAGTTGGACAATCACAGGATTAGACCCTGTCTTGATTTAAATTTTGGAGAGTTTGTTAATTATGGTGATTTTTTCATGAATATTATTTTTTAAAAATCTATCGCATTATAAGATCATCTATCTTAAGTACAGGATATCTTAGTGCTTACATTTTATACCTGAGGCCAGAGCCTCCCTCGCTTCGCCCTAGTCCTGGCTCTGTCATCACGTCTGGATAAAATCTATGTCCAGATAAAAATGCTTTTACTCTAACAAGGTCTGGTTACTTTTTTCAATCTTGAGATTAGGAAAGACAATGGATTATTTTGGAACTAAGGTGCATTTTCCCAGACGTAGATGATATGCACATTCAGTGCAGAGCTAATGTGAAGAAATAGAGAGCTTCTTATGCGTCTAGGATACACCCACAGAGTTCATGATTTAAGGGCCAAACCCTCCCAAGGAGAGAGAGCAGGGCCAGGGAGCTATCTTGATGCTCCCCCTTAGAGTCGATGCGTCTTTCTTCTTGAAGTTTGCTCCCCTCTGCTTGTGTCCCATGCCATATTGTCCTCATTTAATTGTGCCCTCAAAGAGACTTGTTTTTAACAGCATTTACTTGGATCCTATTAAGTTTGTATGTAAGGAAACCCTTGTACAACTGCATTTTGCCATCCAATTAATGAAATAGTTTATGAATGGCCAGCACATAAATGAATAAGACAAAGTCCACACTAGTAGAAATCTCATAGCTAAATGGAGAATTGAAAATTCACGCACCTCCGTAGGAGGCATAATTGCATAAGAAACCTTAGCCAGGAGAAGGGAGTCCTTGTGAAGAACAGAGGACTGGGCATCCCCTCCCTTGGCAGATCCACTATGATTCCATGAGGGAACTGGTCTTTGAGTTGGGCTTGCTTTTTTTAGGGAAGATGTGGGGTAGGTGAGGGCATGCAAGGGGAGGATGCAGGAGGAGCAAAGCACACGTTTTAGGAAAATGCCGGGAATAAATGGGGAAGGTCAAGGAATCCAAAGAATACAGATGCCTGTGACCCTGGAAAGCACTCCAAGCCCCACTGTGGCATCTCTGACCCCTGCCTGGAGAGCAGAAAAAGGTGTTTCAAGGATATTAGAGATGGCCTGCCCAAACCAACATCACCCAATGACCAAAATTACTAGGATAAAGATTCTGTATCTTTGGACACCATAGTTTAATTTGGTTTACATGTCGCACGTCTCTGATGAGGGAGCCCTTTCTGAATCCGCATCAGCCACAGCAGCTTCTTGGTCTCCTCATGGCTTTTTGCAGCATTTTGTTCCAGGGAGACCACAGGTGCCAATTTGTTTATATCTTCTAGGGCAAAAGACTGGATGACATATGGCTCCACTCTTAAGGCAGGTAACAGGATCGCTTATACCACCAAAAACACCTAACAGGGAAAAAACACACAAAAAGAGCAAACAGCGTGTAAGAACTCAAAACTCATGTTGGAAAAACACAAACCCTGTGTCAGTATCGCCTTGAGTAAATCCGCAGCGGGCTTCTTTCTCAAGCCTGGGCTTCTCCATCATGATAATGAGACGTGAGTCAGTCATTTGGATCTAAGTTTCTGACATGGAAACTGGCACTGCTGTGGTTTGGGGGATGTTTATTTTTGTAGAACCTGATTGTGAAAGACCCTGATCTCTCCTGAGTGACTGGGGCCTCCAGGTGGGGTCTGGTAGGAGCTCAGCAACGATCTCTTGTGAATTCAGCTCCACCACAAGAAGATAATATCAAAGCCACCATACCTCCATTTTAACACACACAAGCCAGTAAACTTTTGCTTTTTCAAATCATTTAGTCTGTTAAGTATTTGATCTGAGATGGGATAAAAAGATGCAACTTACTGAAATTGTTTAATAGGAAATTAACACCAAGTAACTTACAGTTGAAAACCACAATTAACCATAGAAATAAATTTTGTAATGGCTTGTTTCTAATATCTAAGTCCTGGTTTCAACCTCATTCTTCTTTTTTTATCCCTCCCTCCTTCCCTCCTTCCCTCCTTCCCTCCCTCCCTCCCCGCCTGCCTGCCTCCCTGCCTCCCTGCCTCCCTGCCTCCCTGCCTTCCTTCATTATACTGTTCTAGGTTTTGGAAAATATGAGGTCTGTGGTGCCTCTCAGAACCCCATTGTTCTCACAAAACCCAGGACTCATAAATAAGATTGGTAAAATGAGGATTTCACAATATGATATCTATTAGATTAATTGTTTTAGGATTTATTCTCAAATTTTCTTTTTCCCTTTCTCCATCCTTCCCTTCCACTCTCCCTCTTTTATCCTTTCATGGTTTTTATTTTATTTTCATAATATCAAGGAGAAAATGAAGGTTAGGCATCCAGGTTTAAAGGTTGGTTTCAATGGGCTGTCCCTGTCCTGTGAACCTGCAGTGGCCTAGTGGCAGGGACTGTTCTCAGGGCCTCTGATCAGAAAAGTCCTGGGGGCAGAGTGTCTGCTGCAGTAGTTCTCACAGTATAGTTTGGGCCTTAAGATTATCTGGAATTCTCTAGGTTGCAATATCTACCCTTTAAATATAAAAATTTAGAAAATGACATTCTATACTACTTTTTTTAGATAAAATCAAAATTTCTGCCTTTTATTTAAAAAGTCACCTAACAGGTTTCAACCATAGTCTTAGCAGTTGTAGCATGGAAAGCAGTGAAGAGATGAGATTTACAAGCTACTGGGCTCCTTCATATTGGCTTAGAAGAACGAGTGAGGTGTCCATTGGGTTCTCAAACTCCTTTTCTATTGAAGGAAGCAATGCTTGGTTCAATTAAATAGGGCATTCAGTCTACTCAGTCTAAAAGTGTGGGTAGAAGAAAGGAAAGAGAAAGAAAGAAAGACATGCTCTAGGGAGAGAGGAAAAAGAAAGACAGAAAAAAAGAGAGAGAGGGAAGAAGAGAGAGAAGCAGGAGAAAAGGATAGAGGGGACACAGAGAGAGAGGAAGGAGAGAGAGGGATGAGGGAGAGATAGGTGGAGGGGAATGAGAGGAGACAGAGAACTTCTACGCCATTCTTCCATTTGGCTAACCCTCCTATTTCCCTGGCCCATCTCACCTGGAAGAGGCATCAGGAATATGAAGAGGAACGAGAAGAGGAGATACAAGACCCTCATGGCTGATGGCTGGGAGCTTCACCAGGAGCTGAGTCTGGGGAGGACATCAAGCCTTCCACTTTATAAAGGTCCTGGTCCCTGGTCACCAGGTAGAGTTCAGAACTGGTATTGGGTGCAATGTTCATTACAGAGATTAGGATTCAGCCACTTACCTGGTGAGTCAGAGAATGGTCCTCAAAGAACAATGCACACTCAGGAGATCTTATGCAAATCTGGACTCAGGAAACCCCAGAAAATCCCTTCCTCCTGCTCTTGGGACCAGAAAATTCATCTTATCTTGAACCATTTAAAACCCAGTGTGTGAATGGAGTGAGGGGCTGGGTCTGTCTCACGTGAGAACAAACTCAACCTCAGGACCTATAACCTGCCACTCACCTGCTGCCCACTCTGTGGGACGTCCTGTTTTTCCTGAGTATCTGGGGACAGTCTCAGGCCAAATTGAGAGCTCTTTCCATCTAATTCTATCCATTGCTCAGACATTCAGCTCCTGGGGATGATACAGGGCTGGCTCAAACCCAGGGACCCTGGAGGGGCTCAGGGCCTCTGGCAGCACCGGGAGCATGGTGGGCCCCATCCTCACAGGAGATCTGAGCTGGTGAAATTTATGTGAAAGTTCCCCTGAAACTCCCCATCTTCCCCACGGGAGAGAGATGAGGCAGATGGATGCCCACTTCCTTCCTCTGAGAAGGAGAATGGGAGGGTGGGATTGTGACTACATGTGTCCCCTCAGAGTTCACCCAGGCCTGGGCCAGGAGGTGGCCTACTACCCGCACTTGAGTTCCTTCCATTCACACCGTCACTCAGGGAATGTCAGCTCCACAGGACTTCAGGGCTTTGGGAGCCAGGGCTTTCTCTGCTTTCCACAGACGTCAGCGTGAAGGGAGCTCACTGCCATTGGGATTTGGTGGAGAAGCACCGAGTGGGGCTGCAAGGCCTCCATGTGGTCTCCCTGTTGGTGATGGGAAACACTTTTGAAGGAGCCCCATGTTTTCAGGGCTGTGTGAGGTCTCTGGTGTCTCTCAGGACCCTGTCCTTCCTCCGTAACCCAGAGTAGCAATTGGCGGCCCCAGGCAATGGACAGAGCCCCATCCTGGGCATTCAGGAGAGGGCCTTTCTCGGGAAAATGAGTGGCATTCATCCTGGTTCCTCCCTCTTTCAATCTAAGGGCAGTTTGAGAAACAAGCAGGCCCCAGTGTCCATGTCTGTGATGTCTCAGGGGTACAGCAGTGACAGAGACATGGGGACAATGAGGCTTTCCTCATTACCTGCCTGACCTCTTCATTTAAAATATCAGGTTCTGAAGAACCCTGATTCCTGGCAGGCCAGAGGTGGATTTAAAGGAAGCTGGTAACAATATTGTGCAGCCAAGATCCTTAATGACATTTTTATAAAAGGAAATTTCTGAGCCTAGCATGGTGGCTTACACCTGTCATCCCAGCACTTTGGGAGGCTGAGGCAGGTGGATCACATGAGGTCAGGAGTGTGAGACCAATTTGACCAACATGGCAAAACCCCATTTCCATGAAGAATACAAAAATTAGCCAGGCATGATGGCTTACGTCTATAATTCCAGGTATTTGGGAGGCTGAGGCACAGGAATCGCTTCCGACAGAGCAAGACTCAGTCTCAAAGAAAAAAAAAAAGAAGAAGGCTCTGATGGGGTATGCAAAGAGAGGGCTGGGTCAGATGCTGTCAGAACTGCTAAACAAATATGCATCCAGGACTGGAGCTTAGTCACCAGGGAGTCACTCTGATTGTCAGGGCTTTGTTTCCTTGTGTGTTGAGCAGGCTGGAATTGAGGGGCAGACTCATTCATTCCTGACACTAAAACTATTTCTTCCTGGTGAAGAAAGCATACAGAGAAATGGAATATGAAATAAAGCCTTTATGTGCTCTGCCTAAATTAATTTTTTTTTTTGTATATTTTCTATGTCACCTTTAGAACGTAAGAGGCAGCTCTCACTTGCTGCTAATGACCTGCCTCGCCATGCGCATGTCCTGCCACCACCCCACAAAAATGCTTCCATTACCCACAGTCTTTCACCAGATGAGACCAGTGTCCAGGCTACTGGCTCCTCACCTCACTTGAAGTGATGGTAAAGATGTAAAATTTGGTGCTGATGTCTGAGCCTTAATGCTTCAAAGTGTAGACTTTTTGTCGATGCTGTAGCCATTACAATGGGGCCAAAGGGAAGAACAGTAATTATTGAACATAGCTGGGGAAGTCCCAAAGTAACAAAAGATGGTGTGACTGATGCAAAGTCAATTGACTTAAAGGATAAATATAAAAGCATTGGAGCTAAACTTGTCCAAGATGTTGCCAATAACACAAATGAAGAGACTGGGGGATGGCACTATCACTGCTGATGTACTGGTATGCTCTATTTCCAAATAAGGCTTCCAGAAGGTTAGCAAATGTGCTAATCCAGTGGAAATCAAGAGAGGTATGATGTTAGCTGTTGATGCTATAATTGCAGAACTTAAAAAGCAGTCTAAACCGGTGACCAAACCTGAAGAAATTGCGCAGGTTGCTACAATTTCTGCAAATGGAGACAAAGAAATTGGTAACATCATCTCTGATGCAATGAAAAAGTTTGGAAGAAAGGGCATCATCACAGTAAAGGATGGAAAAACACTGACTGGTGAATTAGAAATTATTGAAGGCATGAAAATTTGACCGAGGATATATTTCTCCATACTTTATTAATACATCAAAAGGTGAGAAATGTGAATTCCAGGATGCCTATGTTCTGTTGCATGAAAAGAAAATTTCTAGTGTCCAGTCCATTGTACCTGCTCTTGAAATTGCCAATGCTTACTGTAAGCCTTTGGTCATAATTGCTGAAGACATTGATGGAGAAGCTGTAACTACACTCATCCTGAATAGGATAAAGGTTGGTCTTCAGGTTGTGGCAGTCAAAGCTCCAGGGTTTGGTGACAATAGAAAGAACCAGCTTAAAGATACGGTTATTGCTACTGGTGGTACAGTGTTTGGAGAAGAGGGCTGACACTAAATCTTGAAGACGTTCAGCCTCGTGATGTAGGAGAAGTTGGAGAGGTCACTGTGATCAAAGATGATGCCATGCTCTTAAAAGGAAAAGGTAACAAGTCTCAAATTGAAAAATGTGTTCAGGAAATAATTGACCAGTCAGATGTCACAACTAGTGAATACGAAAAGGAAAAACTGAATGGAGAAACTTTCAGATGGAGTAGCTGTGCTGAAGGTTGGTGGGACAAGTGATGTTGAAGTGAATGAAGAGAAAGACAGAGTTACAGGTGCACTTAATGCTACAAGAGCTGCTGTTGAAGAAGGCATTGTTTAGGGACGGGGTTGTGCCCTGCTTCGATGCATTCCACCCTTGGACTCATTCACTCCAGCTAATGAAGATAAAATAATTGGTGTAGAAATTATTAAAAGAACACTCAAAATTCCAGCAATGACAATTGCTAAGAATGCAGGTATTGATGGATTTTTGATAGCTGAGAAAATTATGCAAAGTTCCTCAGAAGTTGGTTATGATACTGTGTTAGGAGATGTCATGAATATGGTGGAAAAAGACATTATTGACCCAACAAAGGTTGTGAGAACTGCTTTATTGGATGCTGCTGGCATGGCCTCTCTACTAACTACAGCAGCTGTTGTAGTCACAGAAATTCCTAAAGAAGGGAACAGCCCTGGAATGGGTGCAATGTGTGGAATGGGAGGTGGCCTTTTCTAATTCCTAGAATAGGGCTTTACCTTTATTAATGAATTGTGATAGGAAGCCCAAGGCAGTGTTCCTCACCAATAATTTCAGAGAAGTCAGTTGGAGAAAATGAAGAAAAGGCTGGCTGATGTTTAAGAAACCACTATAACCATCAGTTACTGGTTTCAACTGACAAAATACATAATGGTTTACAGCTGTCATCCATGCCTACAGATAATTTAGTTTGTATTTTTGAATAGAAAGATCTTGTACATTCCTGACACTGAGTACAAGAGCCATGTACTGATGTACTGTTTTCAACTTAAATCACTGAGGCATTTTTTAGTAAAAATGAATAGTAGTCTATTCTGTTAAAATCAGGATTTTAGTGCTTGCAACCACCAAATGAGAAGTTAAGCAGCCTTTCTGTGCAGAGTGAGAATAATTGTGTACAAAGTAGAGAAACTTCCAATTATGTGACAACCTTTGTGTACTAAAAATTTGTTTAAAGTTAAAAAAGAAAGACGCAAACATCATGACACTTCACTGTAATTATCTCAGCAGAATCTCTTACATATGAGCAGACATTCCCACATCAAACACAATACAATTTACACACATTAAGAAAACTAGTTCCTCAATGTTATTTATTATCTTGTCAATATTTCACATTTCTCCAATTGTTCCAACCATGGATTCATGGCTGTTGATGTTTCTGGATACATGTTTAATCTAGATTTGCACATCAAATCAGGTTGTCATGTCTCTTAATTTGTTGAGCAAATATTCTTAAGGAAATGTCATGGTACTATGAGAAGAACCTTATTGGGGCTTAGAGTTTGAATTAAGGGACTGGTTGCCATCTTTTTCACGTGTGACTTCATTCCTGATCGATACATTCTTAATGACTACTATGCTTAACATTATTATTATAAAAGTAATACACTCACATTTAAAAACTCACCCATAAAAGAGAGTGAATTTTTCCTACACACTGGTTCCAATCCCAGGAACCACCGATAGCACTGTGGTTTTTCACTTGTTGTCCTCTCTAGATCTCAGTACATTTGTGAGGCCTTGTTAGAGAAGGAGGTGAAATTACTCTGAAATAGGAAAGTCACTGTGAAATGCAGCACCTATGTCCCTGGGGAAGAAGCCACCAAGGCTTAGGGAATATGTGCCTGGTTGTTCAAGGACAGCTGGGCTGACTGTTCCCATGAAGATTCCTATGGTTGCAGCTGCTTCTTTTCTCCTGGCACAGCCCAGTGTGACTCCTTCACAGCTGTGTTCATCCTAGTGATGAAGTGTGTTTGATAAGGACCAATAGAGGGTCATCTTTGTTTTAAAGGTAGGGTTATGATCTTGCTTCAGCAAGGAAGACCATCCACTGGCAGAACCATGGGGCTCTTCACCAAAACCAGAGATGCAGCAATTCTAGGATTTGGGGACATGTCAAGATTTGGTAAAATATACATGACTTTTCTTTTTCTTAATGAGCTAAAAGCAAAGCCAGGTTGTGTGTAAAATGGGAACCATCAAGTCTAACTGACAAATAGACTCACTATGCTGTCTTTTAATGAAACATGACCTGCGCTGTGTCCCCAAACCTCTCTCTATAACTGGGGAGAGAATTTCAGGCTGTTTCTTTGTGGCAAAATGGTTCAGTTCCCCAGGCAAGAGTGGGAAGCCTCATTCTTATAGATAGGCTCCCAGAAAGCAAACTCTCTCATCTCTATGATTTAGAAAACAAAGTTTCTCTGCATTATATCCTCAATGTTAAGTAACAGAAGCAGTTTTACTGGTTCTCAATTCTGGAGGCAGAGCCAGCTTCATGGGCTTGAAGGCAGGGCAGTGACACAGGAATCTGCTCTGAGAAGGGCCGGTACCTGGTGTCAGGCTCTGCTGATAGCTCCCTGACTTTCTTAGTTTTTTCTTTGAACTTGTGTTTTGTAAGTGAAGCTTACTGAGGACAATGGAGCAGGCACATGGGCAGAGTGGCTATGAGGGAAGACAAGGTGGGCAGGCTCAGGCCCAGGGACGTTCTAGAGCTTTGCTGTCCTGAGCATAGGCAATCTTGGAGCAGCCCAGGCACATCTGGACTGGGATGGGAGGTGGCAGCAGCAGCAGCAGCAGCAGGTGTCCTCAGCCCTGGGGTGAATGGAGGGTCTCTGTGTGGAGGCAGCACTGACACCTCTGTGCCTGTGCATTCTCAGAGTCATCCTTGGAGCTTCTGCACAAAGATTTACCCCCTGACCTGAGCACTGAGACAGGAACCATAGGCGCTCAGATAGCAAACTGGGAGGAGAGAAGCACAAAACAAAAGTGTGCCCATGGACATTGCAATAAAGTATACCAGGAAGTTCTTGGAATTCTTCAGAGAGTTTAGAATTCTTTAAGGCATTATCCAAGGCTCAGAAATGGAAATTAAACATGTAATAATAGTCAGATTCAACAGAGAAGGATGCTATATTTGTATAAAACTTCTGATGGGCCAGGCACGGTGGTTCACGCCTGTTATCCCAGCACGTTGTGAGGTTCAGGTCAGAGGATTCCTTGAGGCCAGGTGTTGGATACTAGCTTGGGCAGTATAACCAGACACCATCTCTACAAATAATGATAATAAAGATAATAAAGATTAGCTGGCCATAGTGTCACATGATCGTAGCCTTAGCTTCTTGGGAGGCTGAGGTATGAGGATTACATGAGTCCAGGAGTTTGAGGCTGTAGTGAGCAATGATCATACCACTGCACTCCAGCCTGAAAAATACAGACCTTGTCAAAAAACAAAAAACAAACAAACAAAAAAACCCTTCTGATTAATCAATTATTAACAAGCAGGGCAATTTTAAAAATTAAGTTTTTCTTGTTAATATATACATAGCAATAGAATTCATAAACAGGGGTTTTGAATAAGTTACAAATCATGATGCCATATTGGTCTGCTGTGGGCCTCTGCAACTTACAGAACATGTCAGAAGATGCATCAAAATTCCGCTGGAGAAATTGACACTTAAAATTAGATTCAAATTTACATGAAACTGATTTGTTTAAAGAGTTAAATCTTTTGAGACAAATTGTTTCACAAGAATCACCAGCTCCAGATATACTAAAATCTGTTTCAAAATAATTTATCCACATGTTGTCACAGCTTGGAATATATTCCAGAAACAGTTGCTTCAGCAGATTCTTCCCAAAAGATAAAATGAAGTTGCTCAAGGTATAAAGTTTGTTGTCCTAATATATTATTTGACAGAAAAGTGGGCCAGAAAAATTGTATGATTCATCTAAATCCAATTAATAAAGTAGTATTTTTATTCTATTAAAACTATGAAATTAATTTCTGGTGGAGATTTGTAAGATTCTGTCATTACTCCTGTATAACTATTACATTTTTCAAACAATGAAAAATATTTGTTTGAAAAAGCTTAATATCCTACTGCCTTTCATTACACTTTCTTTTTCTGCTCTTTAAACCATGGTACCCTGCATTTCCATTTCGCACTGAAACTTAGGAATTTTGCAGCCAGCCCTGCTATGGCCATTTTTATATTAGTTATCTTATTAAATCCTCAGAAACAAGCCTGCCAGGTAGGTATTACACAAGTTTACAGAGGCAGGTCCTGGGGCATGGAAAGGTTGGAGGACACGTTCAAGGTCACCTGGCTACTAAGTGGCAAAGATGCAATTTGAAATAAAATCCCCCTCTCTTCAAAGCCCATGTTCCTAACCAGCGCCACACAATCATCATGGTGTCCTGATAACCTCCCCTCTTCAACCTCCTACAACCCCAAAGCTACAGTAACGCTCTGCCTAAAGCCAAAGTCCATGGAGCTACTGTCACCCTCTCCCATCTTCTGAGCTGAGTGGTGAGTCCAGAGCCTGGCCTGGCCTGTTGTTGCAGGAGGTGAGGGAATGAGTGCGCAGTTACTGCCACCTCGTGGCGGCTCGTCTATATGACCCTAAAACGCAGATGTAATCTGTTTCCTGCCTGCCTGAAGCCTGGGTGTGCACCTGAGACTTACAGTAATTTCTTTACCCCTTAACGAACCTATTGAGAGTTCTCACAATTGTATGGATCCTCTCAAAGAATCAGCTTTTATTTACTAATTTTTAATGTTTTTTATGTCCAGTTTCTTTTTATTCACTTTTTCTTTTTCTCTTTTTTTTCTTTTTCTTATTTACTTTGGGTTTAGTTTGTTCCCTTTTCCCTTACTGTTTCTTACAGTGGAATCTTAAATTGTTTATTTGTGAGCTTTTCTGCTTTCTATCATAATAGCATTTAATTATAAATTTGTCTCCAAGAGCCACTTTAGTGGCACTTCCACAAATTTTGGTATGTTATGGTTTCATTTTCTATCAGTTCAACATATTTTCTAAAGTATCTTGTGATTTCTTCTCTGGACCACTTAGAGACATGTTCATTGATGTCCCAATATATGGAGATTTTTCCAGATGACTTTCTGTATTGATAGTTTTGTAAATTCCTCTGTAGATAGACACTGTCTTTTGTATAACTTTAAACTATGTTGATTTTTTGAGACGTTTCATAGATTAGTATGAGCTCTATTGGGTAATATTTTAATGCATTCTGCTGTTATTTGGTAGAGTGTTCTATAAATCTCAAATAGATTGTGCTGGATGGTAGCGTTGCTCAAGTCTTCTCTACCTTTACTAATATTTTGTCTGCTTTAAAAAATCTCTTACAGGAAGAGAAGTGTTGAATTGTCTAATTGCAATTGCTAATTTGTCTATTTCTTTAATGTCTATTGATTTTTCTTTAAGAATTTCAAAATTCTGTTATTAGGGGCACACACTGATTTAATATTAATATCTGTTCTTGGTGATGTAACCACTTTATCATTAGGAAAAATATCTCTCCCTATTACTGATAATACCCCTTGCTCTAAAATCTACCCTAATTTATATCAATGAGCCAGTATAGCCAATCCTATTTTCTTTATACTAATGTTTTCATACTATATCTCTTTCCATCCTTTTATTTTTACTCTAAGTTTGTTCTTAAAGTTTATATATAAAGTGGGTTTTTATAGACAGCATGTAGTTGGGTCTTGCTTTTTACTGAACTGACAATCTCTCTCTTTAAGGAGCTTCTAGAATGTTCACAGCATGCTCTTTTCATCATATGGAATCAAATTTCTACCTAGCATCTTCCCTTTCTGCCAAAAAACTTATCTTTGCATTTTATAGTACAGACTGGCTGGTGAGGAATTCTCTTAGCTTTTATTGTTGTTACTGGAAAATGCCTTTACTTATTATTTGATTATGTGTTTACCCTTTTTTTAGAAATATACTTTTGCTGGGGTGGATTTCTAAAAGGACATTTTTTTTCTTTCGGCTTTTGAAGATATCACTTATGTTTTGTTCTTCTGTAAGTAATATGTCTCCTTTCAGACTGCTTTTTAGTTTTATTTTTGTTTTTGAGATGCAGTCTCTCTCTGTTACTCAGGCTGGAGTACAGTAGGGTGATCTCGGCTCACTGCCATCTCCGCCTCCTGGGTTCAAGAAATTCTCCTGCCTCAGCTTCTCGAGTAACCTAGGATTATAGGTGCATGCCACCATGCCTGGCTAATTTTTGTATTTTTTTTTTAGTAGAGACAGGGTTTCACCATGTTGGCCAGGCTGGTCTCAAACTGCTGACCTCAGGTGATCCGCTCACCTTGGCCTCCCAAAGTGCTGGGATTACAGGCATGAGCCGCTGTGCCCGCCCTCAGGCTGCTTTTAAAATTTTATTTTTATTACTGTTTTAAAATAATTTGATTATGATATGTTTCATGTGGTTTTCTTCATGTTTCATGTTTCAACTTGGATGTCTTCATGTGGTAAATTTGTGTGTTTATAGTCTCACCAAATTTGGAAAACAATAGGCCATTCCTTCCTTAGCTCTATCCTCTCTCTCAAAACTTTTTTTTTTTAATTCGAGATGGAGTCTTGCTCTGTCACCCAGGCTGGAGTGCAGTGGCATGATCTCGGCTTACTGCAACCTCTGCCTCCCAGGTTTAAGCGATTCTCCTGCCTCAGCCTCCAGAGTAGCTGGGATTACAGGTGCACGCCACCACACCCAGCTAATTTTTGTATTTTTAGTAGAGATGGGGTTTCACCATATTGGCCAGACTGGTCTTGAACTCCTGACCTTGTGATCCACCCTCCTCAGCCTCTCAAAGTGTTGGGATTACAGGCGTGAGCCACCGCGCCTGGCTGTCTAAACACACATAGTTGCTAGATTGCTTGATGTTTCTGCACAGGTCACTGCTTATTATTTTCCAGCCCTTTTCTCCTCTCTTTGCACTATTTCTTCATTCATTTGTAGTAATATAAACTCAGGTTTACTGATCTTTATTTTGGAATATATGCCACAATCCAATTCATAGTATCTTTTACTCAGATGTTTATTTTTAATCTCTGGAAATTCCATTTGTTTCTTTATATCTCTCACTCATCATGAACAGTTTTTCTCTTCAAACTTGGACATATTTATAACATTTATAATAGCTCATTTATATCTTTTTTTGCTGATCCTAGTATCCTTGTCATTTCTGGATCTGTTTTTACTGAATGATTTTTCTCTTGATTATGACCATATTTTCCTGCATAGCAGCTAATTTTTTATTAGATTCAGTGTGCTATAAAGCACAAATTGTTGAGTGATGGATTTAGTTGTTTTTCTTTGAAGAATGTTAGGCTTTATTCTGTCCCACATTTAAGTTTCTTATAGATCAGTCTGGTCCTTTCAAGAATGGTTTAGAAAAAAATTTGTTAGAGTGGTTGCAGAACAATTTAATCTAGAGCCAAATAGCACTACTACTAATGTGTTAGTTGCCCAAGGACTCTGCAGTCTCTCCACTTTGCTAGTGGGAATGAAAATTTTTCCAGCCTTTAGTGCTCCTAAAATTGTTATCCAATCCCTTTTGGGTGTTTTTGTTTGCCTCTAGCCTTGTGAAGTCTTACCCCAAGCGTGCTCACATGAAAACACAGCCCAGGACTAAAGATTTACCATGTGTCCCTGCCCCCACCACCAACACTTCGGGGCCTTGCTTCCTTCTAGGTACCCTCTCTCTGCTATTCTGCCCTGGAAGTGGGGGTGTCCTGTGCTTTGGGAAGTTTGATTTCAGTCTCTTCAATGCTTCAGGATTGCTGGATTTCGTTTGAGTCTTCCTCTGTGTGCTGTGGTCTGCACCCTGCTGCTGTAGTGAGCTGGGGGCAATCGAAAGTCTCACTTAATTGGTCTGTTGCACTGCTTATTATCCAATGTCTGAACACAGCTGTCACGCATCTTGACAGGTTCCATTTTGTCTGCTGTCAGAGGGAGATTCCCATAGCAGTGAGTCCATTTTGGATGGAAAGTGAGGAGCAGTCTCATCTTTTTGGGCCCTTGAGCCTTTCTTCCTAAGAGCCTTGTTGTATTGTCTTTTCTCCATACATGGAGCCATAACTGGGGTCTGGTGTCAGGTATGAAAAACCACACACTCCATTTGCTGGAATCCTTCTGTGTCAACGTTGAGAGAGCACTAGATAGTTAAACTGCAGTACCTCCAAATCATTTGAATGATTAAAGATAATTCAATCAATAAATCATTTGAATGTACTTCAATTCAATAAATACTTGTTGAGCAGCCTTCATGCTCAGGGCACTTTACAAGCACTACAGGAAGAATTAAGACAAACTCCTTGCTTTTAAGGCTCACAAAATCTAATATGGAGATTGGCAATATGTCAGTGTACACAATGTAAAAACCAAGCAAGGGTTGTAGATGGAGGACTCAAGTCAGAACCCTGTGGTGAACCAGAGGAAAGACTGTAAGCATTTGGGAAATCACCTGTGTTTTTAAGGTGGAGATAAAATGTCAGACAGTCCCTGAAGGACAGTTTAAAGTTTAGAGATGAAGTTGGAGGAGTGAGGCAGACATGAGGTCAACCAGAGCAGAGGCATCGGTGAGAGAAAGCAAAGTGAATATCTGAGGAAGAGCCAGTTTCCTTATTTCTCTGAAGACAAAGTTTTTGGAAGGAATTGGGATAGCCCCTGAGGGATGCATGAAAACCTTAGAGATAGATTTGGTGGAGAGATGCCATTTGGGGTAGAGGGACTGAAAAGGCCCAAGGCTTGGATGACATGAAAGCAAAGGGCATATTCCAAGAGAGTGAATAGTCCAACTTCACTGGGGCATAACATTCACAAAGGAGGAATAGAACCTGGTAACCCTTGGATAATAAGGTCGGGCTCCCTTATAGATTTCTCCAGAGATTCTACTTTCTTTGAATGACAGGTGAGTCCTTAAGATTTTCTGAGTTGTCTGTTTGGAAACAAGTACCAAAATAACCAGATTAAAAAAAAAAAAAATCAAGCTCCTAATTTTTTTTTAAAAAAGAATGTAATTTGATTTTACTTTTATAAACTTTAAGAAGGCATTTCCACACTTTACAACACTCTCGTCATGTTTCAGGGTTCTTATTTCTTTCTTCGGCAGCATTTTCGGCCACGCGTCGAGCACTTGCCGATCTGTTCCTCCTTTGGAAGGCAGGTGAGCACAGCACACCGGCCGCCTCTGACTCTGCAATAATATTTCTGCAATGTGTTTATGATTCCTCCATGACCTGCAATGACAAAATAGCACACACAGAAAGGTTTTAGGAAGGCTTTTAGTACACATACAAGGCTTCTGGAATTCCTCAAATAACTCATCTCTTGCTTTTCTTGTATTCTTTTGTTTCTTTTTCCTTTTTCTATAAAATCAGGAGGAAAATAAAGGTATGACTAAACAACCCATAGACAATGTTTCTAAGGCTGCAGCTCAGCTGTGGACCCACAGTGGCACCGGGGAAGTGGCGTGACCCTGTGACTGCCGCAGGAACAGTGGGGGTGCTGAGGCTGTGGTGTCCTCAGAGGTAGCACAAACATTCCACCTCCAACCACCGCACTTAGTAAAACAGGAGCCTGTGCTTCTATTCTCAGAGTAAATCAATCTTTCCTGCTATATTAAAATTTTATGTCTGATTCATGTCTCATCAGCTGGTATAATAATCTTCCCTTGAAGAGTTGGGGAAAGAGATACCTTTGGGGAGCTATTTAGTTTCTTAATGATTTTTTTTTTTTTTGAGGTGTACTCTCACCCTGTCACCCAGTCTGGAGTTCAGTGGCATGATCTCGGCTTACTGCAACCTCCGCCTGCCAGGTTTAAGCAATTCTCTGCCTCAGCCTCCCGAGTAGCTGGGATTACAGGTGCCCGCCACCGTGCCCAGATAATTTTTGTATTTTTAGTAGAGACGGGGTTTCACCATCTTGGCCAGGCTGGTCTTGAACTCCTGACCTCGTGATCTGCCCACCTCGGCCTCCCAAAATGTTGAGATTACAGGCATGGGCCGCCGCACTTGGCCTCTTAATGATTCTTGTCTGAAAAAAAAATGGTGATGCCTAGTTCCCATATAACAAACCTGCTTGGTCCAAAGCACTCTGACGGATGGAGAAATACTGACTCTGAATTATATATTCTCAATTAGCTCAATCCTTAGATTTCCCAGCCCATCTTACCTGGAACAGGCACCAAAAACAGGAAGAGCAAAGCAAACAGAAGATAATGGATCCTCATAGCTGCTAGGCTTCACCCCACGCCGAGACTGGATGAAAAGGTGTGCTTGGTCACTTTATAAAGGTTCCAGCCACGGCTGCAATTCTTGTCATATTACAGTGATGACATTATGACATGTTTTCTGATGCATCATTCCAATGCCTCTCGCCATGCAGAACACACCCACTCACTCAGTTAATTAGGAACCCAATGGTAAGGCAGAGCTCCCTATGGATTTGTGGCTGTCCGGGTGCTCTCTGGACTCCAGGGGCTTGTCTGGGTGTGGGTCGGATTGGGGTGTGGGTACAGATAGGGCTGGCATGGGCAAGAATGCCCCCTTTGGAGAATAGTCTCAGGGCATGTGACTAGGGGCTGACTTGTCCGTACTTTGCTACTTTGGAGTTTTTTCCTCTTCCTAAAATGCTGGGAGAGTCTAAGACCCTCCTGGGGACCAAATAAATCCAGCCCTGGACATATTCAATACCTGGCAATAGGACTGGCTTTTTGGTAGTGAGGTAAGGGAGGAAAATGGGCTACATTCAAGGTTAGCTGACCGCCTGGCCCTTGGCCTATGATGGGGTGCTATAATTTGAGTGAAACATGTCTCATTCTTTCATTTTTTTTTTTTTTTTGAGAGACAGAGTCTCACTTTGTTGTGCAGGCTGGAGTGCAGTGGCATGATTACAGCTCACAGCAGCTTGAGCTGTCAGGCTCAAGAGGTCCTCCCACTTCAGCCCCCTGAGTAGCTGGGACCACAAACGCATACCTCCACACATGGCTAAATTTTAAATTTTCTGTAGAAAATAAAATGGGGTCTCACTATGCTGCCCAGACTGGTTTCGAGCCCAGATGTGAACTCCTGGGCTCAAGCAATCCTCTTGCTTCAGCCTCCTAAATTGCTGGGATTACTGGTATGAGCCACTGTGTGCGGCCCATGTCCGATTCTTCATCATTGTCTAAAACCTACCAAATTTATGAGTAAAGAAGGTGTTTAATTTTACTTCATCAGAGAAAGAGGATGCTGGGATGATAGATTTAATAGACTGGCATCTCCTCCTAGTCAATGACTGTCCCTGTGCAAAAGAGGGGCTTCAGAATAGACATTTAAGACCTCAAGTTACTCTTGACTCAGGAGCATTCAAGGCAGTCCAGGGGCCAGATGATTTCCCCTGCATATAGATTCAACGTTTAGAGGGAAAAATGCTAAAAAAGAAAAAAAAAACAGCTATTAAACTTAAATGTTCAGGAATCCAATGGATGGGTTGTATTTGGTTGACTATCAATTGGGAACTAAGTAAGTCAATGACAATTCAATTGGGAGCTGAAGTCACCGTGATGTCTCCTAGCTGCTGCTTCATGTGAATGCAATTATAACGGATCCACTAAGGATCAAGGGTGTGTTAGTTCTGGGAGTGTGTGTTCAGAATTTGGGTGCACCACACCTGTCAGATTCAGTAAGAAAACTCTGAACACATACTATAGGAAGGGACAAGTATCATGTTTTCAGCATAGGTGAGGGTGAAGTGGATGAGATACCAAGAGGGACCAGTCTTGGTTCTTTCTCTCCAGAAGCTCCATGTAGGGCCAGGTAGATGGGCAGACAGTCAAATGATAAATTTAGGATGGATTCTAATGGGAGTCATAGGAAGATTTCAAGCACAGGGCTGCAGAAACGTAGAAGAAAGATAACTCATCATAACTCAAAGATAACTCTTTGAGCCAAGAGTGGAGCTCAATCAGCAGATTTAAGACTTTAGATATGTAGATGCTTCTTTTTAAAATCTAACTTTCCTCTTAAGTTCATGATTTCAGACGAAGCAATTGGAGATATTTATAAATGGGGGAAGGAGGTGAGTGTGGGTGGGATGGGTGCTGACTTCACAGTCTTACTATGTCAGAGATAACGATGGCATTGGGTGTTGTAGAGGATTAACACCAGCCCTCAGCCTGGGGTGAAGACAGTCAGACGCTGGAGATGACTTGCTTTTCCACATGGAGAATAGACTTCCACAGGTGAACCCCTGGTCTAACCTGTTCCTTCATAGACTGGGAGGCATTTTTATGGCAACACCACTATTTCATAAAGGTTCCTTGGGGAGGAAAAAGTGCCACTTTTTCTTGTCAACTAATTTGGGAGCTGGAAATTGGAGATTGGGCTGTGACAATCAGCCTTTTCAAGTTTGGACATACTCCAGACACACAAAATCCGTTTTGAGAGGGACTTACGTGTTTTAAGAAAATTATAAAACTAATGCATTTTTATGGTAAAATTTCAAACAATAGAAGAGAGAGACTGTGTAATTTACTTCTCTACTCCAGGGAGCCACTGATAACTGTGAATTGCCCTCTTTTTGGCTTATTATAATCCTTTTCATGTCATAAATACTTTTAGCCTCTCAAATGATAACAAGTACACGTGTGCTGTCTAATAGTTGGGTGAATAGATTCATGTGTCTGAAGCCTCACAACACTAACGAGAGCTGGGTCTTGTCACTCCCTGCCCCTGGGCTCTGAGTCACAGCGCTTGGAACTGCAGATCCTGCAAATTTTTGTACCCATGTGCTTGGTTTCCTTGTAGCTCTCACAGCCAGCATTTCGACAATTTTGATTAGGTTGAGCGAGGAAGAGAAAATTTAGTTATTTATCACCTTTGTTCATGTCAGACTTTCCTTTAATTATTATTTTTTAAATCCTGTTCTTAAAATGTGGAGCCGAGATGTGATTGGTCCAAGTTTGTGGCTGAAGGGCAGAGCTATGTAGAAGACAAACACCAGGTCTGAAGTGAGGCGTCACTGGGCCATCACTCAGCCCTACTGTGTATGGCGTGGGTTTACCTGAATAAATTACCTAAGCTCTGTGAGCATCTGTAACTCAGCAACAAAGCACAGAGAGCAGTACATTTCCTGTTTAGGTCACAGTGAAAGCCCTATGAGTTAATGGTGTGAAATTGACTTGTACATTGCAAATTACCATGTGACCCATGTATCACCCAAGTATCACCCACGTGACCCTCGGTTAACGATATCAAGACTCTGGCATGGGCTCCCAGCACGGGAATCCAGGGTGTCAACTCTTCTTCATCTTGACATAGTCTAAGATGAAGTTTGGCTGAGCCATTCTCCTTTGCAGCCATTAATCTTGTCACCATTATATAAGTTATACAAATAAAGGCAGACATTTTTCCAATTTTATAGATGAGGACACTGAGGCTCAGAGAGGTTGAATGACATGCTGTAGTGAATGGCAGCATTGTGACCTGAAGCCAGGATGTCCAGTCATTTCTCTGCCTGCTCTCAGAGTCATCCCTTGACTACTGGTGGTCTACACTCATGTGTAGTGGTCTATACTTAGGTGTGTACCCTTTTCCATCACCCCATTGTCCCTAAATTCTTTGCATCCTAGCGTCTCAAGAAATCTGTCCAAACTACTCTTCCTAAGTCCAGCCAAGCCTTTTACATCCCCAGCTCAGTGAGTTTTTTGTCTGTAATCTTCCAACCTGACCATTTTGCAACATGTGCCTCATAAGGCCACTTTCAGAAACCTATCCCTCGATTTCAATTCAACGTCCAGAGAACTTCATGGACATCTGCTCTGTATTAGGGTCTTAGGACCTGGTGCTGTGCAGGAAAGAAAGATAAACAATATTCACCCTCTAGGCTCTGAATTTTCACTATTTCCCAGTCTAATGGAAAAAGATACAAGCTGACAGTAACACGATATAACAGACATCTGCTTTCCATTGTCTCCTCCTATCCTTCCCATTACTGCCTTTGATTCATCATGGAACTTTTCCTCCTTCTCCTGTCCCTGAAGTCCCCAAAAGGGAGCATCTTCAAGAATTTAACATTTTCATGGCAATCATAATGATGATGATGATAATGATCCTCCTCCTCATGATCATCGTCAAGTCATTGTAACAGATTTATTGAGTACATATTATGTTCTAGACACTGTGCTAAGCAATTTACTTGCATTTATTTCATTTGAATCATGCAGTAATTTAATAATGTTGATACACTTATCTGCATTTCCCAAATGGGGAAAGGCCTGTTGATGCTCCCATGCTCCTAACTGTATTCCAGATGCTTACTCGTGGGCCTCTGCTGGCTTCATATGATCTTTGGGATGTGGTTATCTATGCCTGCATGCAGCTACCTTCCATCTTCATCTCTAGTCTGGACCATTTCCCCAATGTTCTCAACCAATCTTTACATCACTTTTTCTGTAAATATCAACTTCACTCTCCAGATTGCTTGGTGATAGATGCTGGAAACTAGATTCTTTCTGACTCTTCTTTCTTTTTTTTTTTTTTTTTTTGAGACAGAATCTCACCCCGCCTCCCAGGCTGGAGTGAAGTGGCACAGTCTTGGCTCACTGCAACCTTCACCTCCCGGGTTCAAGCGATTCTCCCACCTCAGCCTCCCAAATAGCTGGGACTATAAGTTTGTGCCTCCATGCCCAGCTAATTTTTGTATTTTTAGTAGAGACAGGGTTGCACCACATTGGCCAGGCTGGTCTTGAACTCCTGATCTCCAGGGACCTGCCCTCCTCGGGCTCCCAAAGTGCTGGGTTTACAGGCATCAGCCAATTCTTTCTACAAAGTGGTTTGCATAATTTTCAGGGACCAACGCAAATACCAGTTCCTCATGATCACAGTCACCCCAGTTGAAAGTGATCCCTCCCTCCTCTGCAGTTCTGCAGAGCGCATTTTGCATGACACTTGGAGCTTCTACCAAGTTCCATAATGAATGCCATATACTATTTGTGAACATTTCTTATTATCTTTAATAGATGGTGTCTTTTCATTTATGTCCTTATGTTAATGAGAAAGTACATACTCAAGTCCTATGTTGCTTTCACCCTTTAGATAATAAGAATTATTTTCAAATCCTAGAGTATCTCCTAGGATGCTCAGGATGAATATCACAAAGAAGAAATACTTCCAGAAGAGCAAGGAAATAGGGAGAGAACACTAGCAGCTAATGCAAAGACAACAAATGATTTACCACATGAGAACAATCTGAACACACTTATGGTTTAACAAAACATAAATAAATTCGTGAGATACTGAGTGTGGCAGGCAGCCACTGCAATGGCCCCCAGTAACCCTTGCCTTTAGGGAATGCTGGTATCATGCTTTGGTGCAGATATGATATGGAGGGTGGAGCAGAGGCTTACGAGACTGAAGGCCAGAAGACCAAGAGCTGAACTCAGGGCTGCTGTGTTTTGGATGCCAGTGGGAGAAAGGCAGACCTGAGTGCCAGAGCCATCTAGAAGAAGCAATCAAGAGTTAATACAATGGTTGAGCATGAGAGAAGGAATTAAGAGAGGAGGCAGCCTAGGGATACTGTTCAGGGGACAGGGTAGGTGGCGGTCCCATCAATTAGAATTAAAGTGGTGATGCCAGCAGGCACTGAGGGAGACATGCTATGGAGAGAGAGCCAGGCTTAACATATGGCATCTTTTTAAAACAGGCTCAAACTAGTTTAGGAATTTATAGGCTTAGCAGTGATGTGGGGTTGCATGCCTTTCCCAGAATTTCTAAAATCATGCTTGACAAGATGGGGACTGACTCTCCTAATTCCTATAGGCAAAATCAAGGAGGGGATAAGTGTATGAGAAATTCATATAAAGCTACCCTAAAGACATTTTTCTACCCATTTGGCAGCAATATTTTCGCCACAAATAGAATGAAGTGCATAATAGTACCTCACCTTCTGTTTAGCCTGTGTAACTCCAACCAGGTTCTTTCTATTTAATCATGGCCCTGTCCCAGTAAAAACACACCCTATACTACCTCTGGCCACCAGCCTACACAGTTCTGATGGCTGCTTCCTCAGGGAGGACTTTTAGGGGACAGGTGGCTCTTACAAAACAATCATGAGGTCAACTCATCAATGGGCTGGCAGCAGAGGTGGGGAAGTGATGCATCCAAGGCAAAAGGTGTGACCCAGGGGACTTTTTTGTTAAAACAGGTCATCTGCCACTATCCTTTCTTCAGAACTGGTAATTGAGATGAGCCTATTGACTGATGTGGTAATAGGCCATGGATGACTATTAAATGATTTGCACATGGTGGCTAGTATCTATGGAGCTGTTATTACGTACCTGGCATGGCAATTGGTGCTTTAATGCATTTCTCTGACAAAAAAAGGCATAAAGTAGGTATCAGAATTTTTACTTAAGGAGAAGGAGGAGGCACAGTGGCTCACACCTGTAATCCTAGCACTTTGGGAGGTCAAGGTGGGTGGATCACCTGAGGTCAAGAGTTTGAGACAAGCCTGGCCAACATGGTGAAACCCCGTGTCTATTGAAAATACAAAAATTAGCTGGAAGTGGTGGTGGGCACCTGTAATCTTAGCTACTTGGGAGGCTGAGGCAGAAAAGTTGCTTGAACCTGGGAGGTGGAGGTTGCAGTGAGCCCAGATCACACCATTGCACTCCAGCCTGGGTGACAGCAAAACTCTGTTTCAAAAAAAAAAAAAGATTAGGAAACTAAGGCTAAGACAAATGAAATAACTTTCTAAAATTTGAAGCCCAGGACCATCAGGCTCACAGATTATGCTAACTACTTGCTTTATCATTCAGGTTATTGTAGTTATATTTTATATCAATGTTTCTGTCAAAGGTTTTCGGTGTGGGGTTTCCCAGTGGAAAGGTAAATGATTATATGTGGTGGAGAATAAATGAGAGAGGGCTTGGGGAATGGAAGCTACACCTCACCCACTTGGCTCAGACCACAAGGCTACTCCTGTTTTGAGAATTTCCAGCTAACTGCCTTATAAAATTACATAGCATGGTATTTATGGTGCTAGAGCACCAAGAAAAATTCAATAAAATGATGAATTTGACATCTCTGACTCAATCTCCTCTTCCCTATTTTTCAAGAGGTTTTATGATTGCGTATATTAGGGGCCAGCAAACCTTTTCTGTAAAGGGCTAGACAGTAAATATTTCTAGGCATTGCTGGCCATGTGGCTTCTGTTGCAACTACTTAATTCTGCAGCTATAGTACAGAAGCAGTCATAAACAATACATAAACAAATGGCCGTGGCTTTGTTCCAATAAAAATGTATTTATAAAACTGGGTGGCAACTGGATTTAGCCAGTAGTCCATAGTTTTCTGATCCCTGGCATAAATTTATGAGACACTGAGTGTGGCAGGAAGCCTCTACGATTGCTGCCAAGGATTCCTGTCTTTGTGAAATGCTGTTATTCATGCTCTGGTGTAAGCCGCTCCTTTTGATTATGAGCTGGCCTCATTCACTCATTTCTAATAAATAGATTATAAGTCTATGAAGCAATAGATTATAACCTAATCTCAGAAGTCATGAGAGTAAGCTATAAAAAGGCTGTGGGTTCAGTTTTGGATGCCTTCTCACTCTTCTTGCTCTTGTGGAAGCCTGCTTCCATGTTTTGAGTCGCCCTATGGAGAGACCTACAAGGCAATGAACTGAGGGGCTTCTCTGGCCAACAGCTAGGCAGTCACTAAGGCTCTTAATATACCAGCCCACAGGGAACTAACTCCCTCCAATAACCATGTGAGTGAGTTTATGGAAGTAGATCCTTCCCTGTGTAGGCTTCAGATACAACGGCAGCCCTGGCTGACAGCTTAACTGCGACTTCATGACTGAGCTTGATCTAGAAGCATCCAGCTGGGCCATGCCTGGTTTCTACAATCCACAGAATGTGTGAGATAACAATGTTTCTCGTTTTCATCCACTAATTTTTGGGATAATTTGTTATGTAGCAATGGATAACAAATATAGTGAGGTATAGTGCAAAGAATGGAAGAGATTTAGAGACCTATGTTTCAATCCCAGTTTTTTTACAAATTTACTACGTAAATTTAGACTAACTGTTGACCAAGTCTAGCCCTTCCATTTTTTATTCTGCCTACAAAAGGGAAAGGAATCATGGATTTCTGAGGTCATTACAGGTCTAAGTCTTCATGGTTCATTGAATTGAGTCAAGCTGATTCCTGCGTCTAAACCAGAGTCTTGAATTGGAAGCCCATGAGTAAAATATAGTCCATCGACGTATTTTGATATTAGGTGTCAACATTTAAAAAACTAAAAATTTTGTATAAAAATTCAGTTTTCTGACTTCCTCAGAAAAATTCAATGATTAAACCACCAGGGCCCACGTTTCTACATGTAACACTAAGATTTATCCAAAAATCTCTTGTCCCGTTACATCACAGGTCCCCAACCTCTGGGCCATGGACCAGTACCAGTCCCTGGACTGTTAGGAACTGTGCCACACAGCATGAGGTGGGTGACAGGCAAGTGAGCGAAGCTTCATCTGTATTTAAAGCTGCTCCTCATCACTTGCATTACCACCTGAGCCCCATCTCCTGTCAGATAAGTGGCACCATTAGATTCTCATAGGAGTGCGGACCCTATTGTGAACTGTGCGTGCCAGGGATCTAGGTTGCATGTTTCTTATAAGAATCTAATGCCTGATGATCTGTCACTGTCTCCTATCACCCCCAGATAGAGCTCTTTAGTTGCAGGAAAACAAGCTCAGGGCTCCCACTGATTCTACACTATGATGAGTTGTATAATTATTTCACTGTATGTTACAATGTAATAATAGAAATAAAGTGCACAATAAATGTAATGCACTTGAATCATTCCAAAACCATCTCCCCCACCTTGGTCCATGGAAAAATTGTCTTCTACAAAGCTAGTCCCTGGTGCCAAAAAGGTTGGGGACAGCTTCTTTACATAGTACATGAGTGCTCCAATGCACTGCAGTAGCCAATTCCTTAATATCTCTCACTGGCCTGGCTCTGATGGACTTTGGGGAACCACTTGAATGATGCTTATTTTGAGATCTTCCCTAAAACAGAGAAATTATGTTCTTTTACCATCTGCTTGTATCTTGGGTCCAGGACACTGGCCAATTTTTAGTTCAATATGGCCTTTGCAAAGTTCTGTGATGTGATAACATCTAGATCCACAAGTCCCGCTCACGCAAACTTCAGGGAAATCCCAGATCAGAGCCACATATTCTTATGTTAGAACATTAGAGCTCTTATGTTCTTCTCTCTCTTCCTTACATCTAGAATACATCTTATCCCTCCCTCTTTACAGAAAAAGACACACACTTCTACATACACACAGACATTTCTAGTTTCATACCATTGTGTTTGGTAAAACATACTTCATATGATGTTAATCTTCTTAAATTTGTTAACTTGTTTTGTGGCCTCACATGTTATCTACTCTGGAGAATATTCTACGTGCCCTTGAGAAGAATGTGTATTCTGCTGTTGAATAGAATGTTCAGTATATGTCTGTCAGGTCCGTTTGGTCTTTAGTGTTGTTCAAGTCCACTGTTTCTTTATTGTGTTTCTTTCTAGATGACCTATCCAATGTTGAAAGTGGGGTGTTGAAGTCTCTGATATTACTGAATTGCTGTTACTCCTTTCAGTTCTCTAAATCTTTGCTTTATATATTTATAATTGTTTTATTTTCTTGATGAATTGACCACTTTATCATTATATAATAACTTTATTTGTCTCTTGTTACAGTTTTTGACTTAAAGTCTCTTTTATCTGATGTAGGAACAGCCACTCTTGCTCTTTTTGATTACCACTGGCATGGAATATTTTTCCCATCCCTTTACTTTCAGCCAATGTGAGGCCTTCTAGCTAAAGTGAGTCTGTTGTAGACAGCATATAGTTGGACCTTGCTTTTTGATACATTCAACCACTTTACATGTTTTGATTAGAAAATTTAATCCATTTACATTCAAAGTGATAGGTAATGACTTACTATTGTCATGTTGTTAATTGTTTTTCTTTAGTGTTTGTAGTTACTTTGCTTATAAAATCAATGCACTATTTTTTTTCTCTTTGTTAACTTCAGATCTCAGAGTGTATTTAAGAATATCACATCTTTGAGCAGTTGCCCATTAATTCAATCTCAAAACTGAGCATCTTCTTTAAGTCAGACTTTGAGTTCCTCATGCCATTCTGTGCAATGGCAAACCAAAAATGTGTTTTAGTTTTTCTCAAAAACACATTGAAATCTCTTTATCTAGTTTTTGGAGACGGAAGATTATAGGAGTGGAAATCAGTACCCTCCTCTTCTCTATTCATCTCTGATACAAGCATGTGCACAGAGGTGGTTTTTGGCATTTCTCCATTTCCTGGGGACAGCTTCTTTGAAAAGGAAGTCTTTTTCTCTATTTTTATTTCCATAAAGGCTACTCAGCCAAATAAATGAGATAGCTGTTTCTTTCCCTACCCTGCAATCTATTTGTTCTTTTTTCAAGGTTCCAACTTCTTCTTACCTTTTTTCCTTTTTTCCAGGAAGAAAAAAAATATTTAATTTGATCCTAACTTGAAGAATCCAGGTTCAACACCTCCTGAGATACAAAAAGAGGGTGACAGTGTACCTTAATGATCCAAGAAGGCATGAGGTGGAGCAGGAAAGAAATCAAATGCTACTTTGGTGAACAATGAGATCCTAGCTCTTGGGGAGGTGAGAAGCATCTGAGTACTCAGGGAAATATTTCTTTCTTCACTTGGGGTTGAGACTGTACTGTCCTCAGAACCTAACATTTGTCCTGGGGAGTTGTACAGATGTTCTATCTAACAGGTTCATGAGCTAAGATATAAGTTTGTTGGCACTCACCCTGGTGGGCATGCATGGAGACAGGCTGAGGGTTGGACCAGTACCCAGTAGACAAGGCATTTTAGAGAACTCAGCCCCTCAGGCTTAATGTTCTCTGGAGCTTGGGTGTCACTAGATACCCATGATATTCCTGCTGCTATTCTCAGTGACTGCTCCAGCCTGTTTAAGCAAAGGGAAAGAGGTGCTGGAACAATCAAGTGGTGTCCTCACTGCTGGCAGGTGGGAGGGAGGGAGCAAAGGAGAGCAGTGAAGCAAGACTGCACTCCCAAGCAGTGAAGGAGAGAAGGAGGGTGAATGAAGGAGGAGGACAACTTGGGGTCAAGAGACTGAGGCTGGAACATGTAAGAGCCCACTGGCCTTTTAAAGGACCTAAGCAAAGAAACTTCCCTTTTGGAATCTGGGAAAAGCATTAATTTTCCAGACTTTAATTTGTTGCCCTTCTTTGATGAAATCTCCAGAAACTTTGATAAAATGTTCTGTTTGTACTGCATAGGTCTCGTACAAAAGTGTGAGGGAGTTTGAGGGAACTTTTGGTCAGGGGAGGGTGACTGTGGTCCACTGCAACCCTCCTGTGTGCTCCTGGAGAGAGGGCATCACCTTTTACATGGAGGTGACCACAGCAGAAGACCATGACCCCCAGCAGGGCCTCGGTTCCAGGCAACGCTCACAACACATAGGAGGACCCAGAAACACTTTGTTCAGGAAGAACCACAACTCTGTACTTCAAGCAATGGTTCTGGGCTTTGGATGCAGAATGAACACAATGAGGTATCTTAATAATAACAGCTAAAGATCCACCCCAGACAAGGAAGTCACGTCACTGCAGGAGGTGCCTTGGCATAATATTTAATTTTCAAAAGCAGCCGAGATGGGGATGAGAACCAGAGGATTAGAGGAAGATGACTCCTTAAGGATGAGGACACTCATCTGGCTTAGAGACACAACCTGGCCTGTAGCTGATACCGTCTGCACCTCAGGCTCCTCCCTGTAACAACAACTCAGTGACAATGGTAAACTCAAATGTGAAGCTTTTCCAGTTCCTTTGGTTTTGCTCACCTGTGACGTGCACCACACCTAGCATCGAACATCGCAGCTGAATATTCAGTCCTGTGAGTCACCGTGACTCTGCCATCAGCTGGTCAGGCAGATGAGAATTCCAGGAAGCCCGAGGCTGGCGCATCCCCCTGCCGGGAAGGGACCTAGCCTTTGCCCTGTCTCGTGGTGTGAATGTGCATTCCTGGTGCTGAGATTGCCCAGCCACCTTTACTCCCAGTCATGCTAGAGTCTGCCAGGCTTTCCTCACCTGGAGGAGGACACGTGAGTCTTGTGGGAGGAATTGGATAGAAAGACACCCCCCTTTAGGGGAAGAAGGATGGAGAAGCACAATGATGCCAAAATGCTGCCTTCCAAGACTTCTTCAGCTGTAGCAACTTTCCCCACTTCCAGGCACTACCACATGCCTGGTCAATCCTACAGAGAGGCTGAGAGTCTCTTTGTCACCTGGTCCCCCCATTGCTGCCCCTCTACCCGGCCTTGCAGCTGATGCTTCCCTCCATGGGCTCCCCCACCCAGGATCTAGGCACTGAGTCAACTGGGAGGCAGGAAGGGAGGACAGAGTCCCTTTGACTCTCCCCACATTCTGGTGGGGCTGATCTGTCACTCTTCCGGGTGCCAGCCACTGGGCTAGTCCTTAACTTCCTTCCTTCATTTCTTCCTTCCTTACTCCCACTTTCATTCCTCCCTCCGTTTCCTCCTTCTTTCCACAAACATAGGCATCGAGCTAAATATTCAGGAAAATAAATGGTGCACAGGTCACAGGCTCTGGGTGGCACAGGAGTCTGTAGAGGACAGCAGACACAGGAGGCAGTTGAATGGTGACAGACTCCAGCTCCAGGTGGGCCCAGCAGTGGAGGAGTCACAGGAGCGGCAGCCAGCCACATTCGGGCCTGAGTGTCAGCTTCCCGGAGAAAGTGTAGTCAGAGCTGCAAGCTAAAGGGTGAACAGGGGAAAATGTGAGCAACGTCCCAGGTGTAGGAACCAGAGGGTACAAAACTGGAAAATAAAAAGCATGTGAGTTCAGGAATTTAAAATACCTTGGGGCTGGAAGTGGTGGCTCAACACCTAAAAAAACTAGCAGTGTGCAATGGTGCATGCCTGTGGTCCCAGGTATTTGGGAGGCTAAGGTGGGAGGAGCACTTGAGCCCAGGAGGTGGAGGCTGCAATAAGCGGTAACAGTGCCACTGCACTCCAGCCTGAGCAACAGAGTGAGTCCCTGTTTCAAGAAACAACAACAAGAAAAAATACTTTGGGCTGGTTGGAGATGAACAAGGCAGCAGTTCTGGCTGGGGAGTTTAGCAGGGGCTTCTATACAAGGGGTCTTGGGGACCCTATTGGGAAGTTTGGGGCTAACCAGGAGGACAGTGAGCAGCTTGTGATGGGGTTTAGGCAGTCAATGCGGGGGTCAGACTAGGCTTCAGGACAGTCAGCCTGGTACCTAGGGAGGCCTGGGAGCACCAGGCTCAGCGTCAGGGAGGCTCTTGACCTCCTTCCTGTCTGGTGCCCATCGCCCCTTTACGGGCCACCTGGCTTTGGTTTGGATGTCTCCATCTTGCTTTTAGACCAAAACCAGTGGCTGAATCCATGCCCAGGGCCTGGGACCTGGCTTTGCTCTCTGCTGGCCTCCCTGTGCTTGCTCATTGAGTCTTTCCCACTTGTCATTTTCAGTTTCCATGCTGTACCCAGGATCCTACCATAGGAAGGAAGCCAGTTCGCTCTGCTACATTGAATTTATGCTTCTCTCTTGCTTTTCTGCACCATGCAGACCCACTCGGGGACCAGGGGAGCCTCCTGTAGTGATGGGTCTCATGTCTGAGCCTGACCCTTCTCTCTCCCTGCAGCCCTGCATTGGAGTCCCAGGACACGAGAAGCTGGCAATTCAAGGCCTGACAACAGGCTTAAGCCAGTGTCTAGAGGCATGGAACTGTGCCTGTAGTTCCATTTATATTTTTGAGTGGGAAATATGATGAACAGTGGATTCAAACCTCTCCTTGGAAGTTCAAATGACAGGAGGAGAAGCCTGCTATGCTAACATGGATCAAAGGGATGGAGACTTTTGAGTGTAAAATCATCCACCAGCTTCTCCCAATACCCACTGCTGGGACAGACACAAATCTCCCTCCTTCCAGGACCATCTTGCCAGGCTCCTGTCTGCTTCCTTCTCCTGAGACAGGGCAGGGGTCCCTTATCTCTTAGTCTTGAGGTGAGCTGTGAAATACCTTGAGATGGCTTCCCAGAGCGGCATGGAGCAAAGCTCACAAGTCATTTTCCACCTTGCCCAAATCCAGGAACACATGCATTTCGCAGAAACCCCAACTCCTTTCACACATTCCCACCACAGCGAGAATAGGAGACTCCGCCCCTTTCTTCCACTTTACCAGCTGTGTGCTCTTGGGCAAGTTTCTTAACTTGGGTGAGTTTCCACTTCTTCATGTCCAAGTAATAATAACCACTTCATTGCAGATCAAGTGTAAAACATAAAAAGCAATTCTTAACGCATGGTCTTCTGTTATCCTTGTTATGACCACAGTGATTGTCACAAGCACTATTTATTAAGAGAGGGAGAGCTAGAAGTGACGTTGTGGGTGAACAGCATGTCTCCTATATTCTATGGCATAGGAACCATGTGGCATAAGGGAAAGTGCACCAGGTTGGGGGCCCATCAGGGTCCACCATTAACTTGCTTCGTGCAGACATGCCTCTTAAACCTTAAAATAGACATGGTAAAAGTCTGCTGGCTCCCGGCTGTGTGGCTCTGGGTAAGTGACTTCACATTTCTGAGTCTTAAGTATCTCATCTGCAGTGTAGGCATATTCATGCCACTCCATAGATGACCTGGGATCAATGCATGGGCAGTGCTCGGCATAGAAGCTGGAGTGGAGAAAGCATTCAGTAAGCTCCAACGAGCTGGGAGAGGTGGTGTTGCTAGGTCTACCTGCAGGAGGTACTTGGACCCCTGGGAGTTTAGCAGCAGAGTTCTTCTATACCTGTATGCTGGACAGATCTGGTCTGAGCTCTCCATCTGCCTGGGCCTTGTCTGTGCCGGCGCTTGTGTCCCATCCCAGGGGCCTCCCTCTGGGTAACCACAGTGACCACGAAGCCCTTGCTAGCCTGTCTATAGGGTGGGCTACTCCTTTGTGTGCATTCTCAGATTTAGGCAGGACAGGCACATGTTTCCCTGCAGGCGAGACCTGTGACTAAGCTTCCAGTGGAGTCACCTGTAGAACAATCTGCAGGTGATCTAACACACCCATGGCATCCCATGGGGAGGAATCTTGGAAAAAGCTTGAACCTCTGGCATCCCGCCATCCCAAGGACCGTCAGGATTTTAGAGACGCCATTTATGGTCTTCTCAGTGTGGCGGACCCTTGCTTCTCTGCAGAGTGAGGGAGGAAGCCGAGGACCTTGGGTGAATTTCTTTTATAATTTTGGGTGAATTTCTTAATTCATTCCGAACAGATGACATTATTTGTGTGCATAGAGGGGGATGTGGAAGGCAATTCCAAAAGAGGAATTTTAGTATTCTGAGGTATTGCAGTGTTATTGTTAAAGCACATAGCCTATGGTCCTGCAAGAGTAGTATTTTGAAAGGTTTCCTTCTTTGTTTTGTTAAAAATCCATCTTACCCCTTTATTGTTGCAGTATGTTAACAGAGAGCTATTTTCAAGTGGTCGATAATCAGCCTGGGAGAGCTATGCTGCCCGTCTCTGCCTCATGTGAGGAAGGATAGGGGCTTGGAGGAGTTTCGGTGGGATGGACCTGCTCATATCGCCCAGCACAGGATTGTCATGGGGGTGGGATTTGGTGATAATAAATCACCTTTAGAGATGGGTGGCAGGACAAGAGCCTCACCTTTCTGTGACGATTATTCACATTCAAGTGTTCCAAGAGGTGGCAAGACAGGCCTGACTGCCTTGATCTGAAGAGCCCAGACCAACTCTAAAAGGTTTAGACTTTGAGCTTATGTGGGAGATTGGCTCATGCATGGGTGGTTTAAAAATCCATTCTAGGCCGGTCGCGGTGGGTGATGCCTGTAATCCCAGCACTTTGGGAGGCCAAGGAGGGTGGATCACCTGAGGTCAGGAGTTCGAGACCAGCTGGCCAACATGGTGAAACACCGTCTCTACTAAAAATTTAAAAACTAGCCAGGTTCAGGTGCGCACATCTGTAATTCCAACTACTTGGGAAGGTTGAGGCAGGAGTATCCCTTGAACCTGGGAGGCGGAGGTTGCGGTGAGCCAAGATTGCACCACTGCACTCCAGCCTGGGTGACGGAGTGAGACTCAGTCTAAAAAAAAAAAAAAAAAAAAAAAAAAATCCATTCTGGCTATAATTGCATAGTGAGACACTATGTGTAAATTATACATGTATCTGCATGTGTGTATTTTAGTCACTAAATTACTCCACCTGTATGATGTTAAAATGCAATATGTACTCTTTCCAGGTTGACAACTATCTCAAATCACATTTGCTGTATCTTATTTGAATCAAGAAGATTCAATTATTAGTTAATAAAATGAATCACCTGTACAGTCCCAATACTGTATGGTTCATAAGGAATTTCGTGTATCCTCTGTTTTCAAAATCAAAGAGCAAACAGCGTGTGTTCAAATTATCAAGGAAGGGCCAAAGCTCAGTGAGGTCAAGGACGGCAGACATAGGACAAGGACGCAGGCATTTTCATTCCTAGTTCAGGGCTTTTTCCAGGATGCCATGAGGCTCACTGGGGCATGGCTTCAATTTAGTGACATCCTGGGTCCCTTTTCTGTCTATGATTCCATGAGGGAGGGACAGAAGATACACATGTCATGCTGTCAGAGGCAGATGCTCAGTGTGGAGACTCAGGGGCCAGGGGACTCTTCACTTCTCCAGCCCCAACACATCGAGCCTCCCTGTTAGCTCTGCTGCCTCCTGTGGGGTAAGTGTCAAGCCCCTGAAAATGAAGGGGTTACAAGTTCTGTTGTGAAGCCCTATAATAAAGGAGAGCTAATAAAGGCTTTGCCCCACCTTCTGACCGATTGTAGAGACGAGTACCCCAATGGGACGGGGAGTGGCTGGAATGAGGAGAGGAAGAAGGCGGTGAAACCAGGGGATTGTGAGAGATAAGACAAGGATGCGGGCTTCAGGCTGTGACTAGGATGTGGCCGCGATCACAGTGGGGTTTCCCAGCATCCCCTGGTGAAATCTGCCCCAGTGCTTGGATTAAAAAGGACAGTAGTGGTGCACTGAAGAAGACCAGTGTTTGAGGCTTAGGTTAATTCACTCATTCCTTCCTCTATTTCATATTTATTGTTCTTCACTGGTTACTAAAGATGTAAATATGAGTATTTATGTACCAGGCCCTGTCCTTGAGGAGCTCAAGGTCTAGTGGGAGGACTATAAATATGTAAATAAATGATGGCAACAGAGTGACTAGACCCTATGATAGGATGCACCGAAGT
This sequence comes from Pan paniscus, assembly GCF_029289425.2. Lineage (NCBI taxonomy): Eukaryota > Metazoa > Chordata > Mammalia > Primates > Hominidae > Pan > Pan paniscus. The sequence goes on from NC_073256.2 coordinate 23,916,769, forward strand.
GTCTGAGGGGCAGAGACGTAGACCAATTGATAATGCCAGGCAGGAATGCGGGTAGAGGGCCAGGAAAGCTTCAGAGTGGGGTTGAAATTCGAGCCAATTTGAGTACTAGGAGGGAACAGCTCTGTCATTCCTCGTTACTGTGTCATATCAGGAAGCTGATTCCTTAGAGATACAGTGGAGATTATCATACTTATCTCAGAAGAAAGAGCTATGTGAAAAGTATGAGGATTTGCCAAGAAAAACATCCTGGGCCCCCATTGGACCATGCCTAGTCCTTCTGCCCCTGCTGGCTGGCTGGAGCTCCGGCCCACCACCAGGCACCCTCCTGCCCCTCTTGGGGTTGGCAGAGGGTTCACGCACCTCTGAGTGCCAGCCAGAGAAGCAACTGGCAATGTCCTGGGTCTCCCAGCACCTCTTCCCAGCTTCCCCTGACCACAGGCTGAAGGTGTCTTAGCAAGGACAAGGCAGGTGAATCCTCAAATTGAAAACAGATCTGGACGGAGGGCAGGATGGGGTGGACGTAATCACTACTTTTATTTGTCCTCGCACTGAGGATCATACTCCGGTCTCTCACATGGATCCCTGGGGAGCCAGTCCACGGAGCACAGCCGAGAGGCAGTCCAGGCTTAGTCAGAGCCACAGACCGTGGGTGAGGCTCCTGCTCTTCGGCTGCAGAGAGCTGCCTCCTGGCCTCTGAGGCCGATCCACCTGGGCCACCCTGCGGTCACAACTCCAGAAGACAGGAGGCAGGAAGAGGAAGGCTCTACTCTCCTTATCCACAGCGTTGTCTGTGCTGCTGGCCTGTCCCTGTTCCCAAATAAGAGCAGATGCCTGACAATGCCTCAATAAATATCCCTGCTGATTCAGTCTGAACTTAATTCATTTCCACCCCCCTGGCGTCAATGGTACCCTGTGCAGGACAGAGACGAATGAGGCACTGTAATCAGTGCCATGAGATTCAGGCCAGGAGCGTTGGTAACCTGGGCGCCCTGGCTCTCCCCTGCGGTGACCCCAGCTGCTCCTGTCCTTAGCCCAGTGCCCAGCTTCAGAACAAGTGCTCAAAAAAAAAAAAAAAAAAAAAAAAAAAAAAAAAATCCCATCTGCAGGCACTGGAAGGGCAGCGCGCCCCCGCGTGGTAGGTGTTGGTATTGCCGGGATGCCTGCCTGACCCAAGCCTTTCAGGCTTTGAAAAAGAGCGTTTTGGGGATTCTGTCTTAGAACCACTCCAGGACATTTTAGGACGGAGTTCAATCCTGTCACTTTACAGATGGGGACAGGGATGCTATGGAGATCTGCCCAATATCCCAGAGGGGCGGAACAAGAAAGTAAGCCCCAGTTTTGGGGGCTCTCACTTGGTCTCTGGGCTGATCCAGTCAGATTCATTCTCAGGCCTTACAGAGACACTTTACATTGAAAAAAAGAAAAAGAAAAAACAGCCAAAAAGTAAACAAAAATTAAAAAGGGAACAGAGCAACTCCGGAGCTCACCACTGAGGACTCCAGGAGCCTGCACCACCTTCCCTCCCCTCCCTTCCTTTCCCTTCCACTCCCCTTCCCTTCCCTTCCCTTCCCTTCCATGTTTGCTTCCCGGAAGCCTCAGCAAACACTCCCAGACAGCCTGTTTTGTGCTGCGCAATGCCATAGGTACCAGTTTTTTACCATGCCTTACAGGTGGACAAACACTTCCTTTGGAGAAATTTTACATAAGAGGGAGATGACATTTTCTACAATTTAGATCAGCCCAGGCCCAAGGTCCACCTTAAAAATATTAAATAGTACAGCCTAGGGCCCACGCGAGTGCCCTGCTGGCTGGCCCTGGACTCTGCGGAGGGCTCCCTGGGGGTTCTCACCTGCAGCACCCTGGCAGGGAGGGACGGGGTTCCCATCCTCCCCATCTCACCTGGTGGAGACCCCTTGGTCCTTGGGTGAGGCTCTGCTTCCACACCCCCAGGCTGCTGTGCTCTGATGGGGTCTGAGATCGAGCCCAGCTCCTTCATTTCATTTCTGAGGAACATGAGGCCAAAAGAAGGGGCTGCTGTCTAACGGCACCTGCTCAGAAGTCCCATCCTTATGGAACCAGGCTCCAGCCCCCCAGTGGCCCTTCATTTTATTTTGTGTTTCTGGTACACAGATCTGCTGGTGTGGGCTGGTGGCACTCCTGGCTGAGAATGTGTCTGCCAGTTCTGAGGCATGCACGTTTGCTGCGTTTCACTCTGAGCCAAGGCTAATAGGGGCCAATGCCCTTCAGGAAGTCATTCCCTTCAGGGATGGAACAATGGCTCTCCCCTCTAGAGGCATGACAGAGAGCCCTGCAGAGGTGCCTGTGCCTAAGAGAGACTTACTCTGTGCACTTCCAGAGGTCTGTCTGATTGCATTTAGAAAAGAAAAAAAAAACAAGAGTGAGTTTAGAAGAGGCTGCGAGAGGCCAAAGGCAAGATGACAAATATTCATTGCAACTTGAGCTGGGAATTGAGACTGTAGCCCCAAAGTATACATTCTAGAGGGCTCTTTACAGCACCTCAGCTCATTCAGGAGCACACTGGACTCAGGCAGCGACAGAAAGAGGAACACAGAGCATCTTCCCAAGCCACCTGTCAGTCAGGAAAAAGCTTGGCATGTGGTCTCTATCTCTCAGCACGTTTGTTTTTATTATTTTTTAAATTCCTTGCTTGTAATTGGTGTTCACTACCATTGGAACTAGTATTCAACAAATTCAAGCAGGATCCAGAGAAAGGCAAAAGGCAGCTAAGCATTCAGGAATCTCCATGAACAGGGGCCCTGCCTTGCTCCAATTACACAGAAATATGTTTTTTAGAAGGATCATAGAAGAATGAATGCTGGCTGATAGGCATACTGAGAATGCCATTTATGAATTGCTAGCCTGGGGGAAATGTGCTTCACCTGATGATTTTCGTTTTTCTTTCATTCCTAAAATGGACCCGCTTACCCCCTATTATACACACTATCAGCTTGTTGTATTAATAAATTGAAATAGCCTAAGAGTAAATGCTTGAAAACAATACTATCCTACTGAAATGTGACCTGTTGGTGTTATTGCTTGAGGAGGCATAAAGGGAAAAGGGATAAGGTGCATTACCATCTGGGTGAATAAGCAGGAGAAGGCTAGTGCTGGGTGTGGTAAGAAAGATGTCATCAGATGGAAAACAGAGCAGCAGATTGGTTGCATTTATGTCTCTCTGAAAATCAGTTTGGAGCTTGGTTTCTAGTCGGTTCCCATCTCCAGATACTTAAGAGACATTCCCTTGATTAGGAAAGGAAAGTGGAATATCACAAAATTCTGAGACCCCTTTGAAAAGGCAGTACATGGAGAAGTAAGGAAGTTAAAAAAATGTCTTTTATCAGCTCTTCACCTTTGGTGCTAAATTCATTCAACAAATATTTATTGAACACCTACTATAAGCTACACATTCCTTTAAGCCCTTGGGATACTTCAACATCCCTGCCTTCCGGGAGCTTATATTTTAGATCCCAGATCTGCCATCCATCTCTGGTTTCTCTTTTCCTTCTTCATCTGTATTTGATACGCAACACCTATTCCAGGGATCAGAGCAAATGTCACGCTTTTTCTCACCAGAATGGCAGAAAAAAAGTCTGCAGATCCCTTGCTGCATACGGCAGATGGTATTTCTAATTCCCAGTGGAACATCCCCTATGGATACAACAGAAGAGAGTTGACATTTAACTCATATAGTGCAGAGAATAGAAGATGACCCCAGCCCACTGCCAAGGGTTATATATTCTGACAAGGCTAAGTATTTTTGGACAAGCCCCAGTTTAACCGAACTTTGGCCTCTTAGCTTTAAAACAGGAACGATAATTTATATCTGAAATGTTGCCAGGAGGATGATAGGGTGTGTTTTATGAATGCTCACCTGGCCCATCTAGGCCCTAAAAAGCCCACGCAGATCTTAAATGAGGGTCCTCGAGCCTCCTGGTGAGAGATGTGCACTAGAAGGAAACAAAGGAAGTTTTGGAAAACAGAAGTGGTCCAGAATAGGACAGGTCTTGGTCTCTAAGGAAATTAGAGGTATTAACCCATTCTCAACTTATGGCCCAATTTTTAGTTTTATGTCCTACAACAAAAAGGAGAAAATAAAACCTCTCTCCTCACCAGGACCTGTGGGCTTGTAAGTCACAAATGACCACCTAAATTTTTATAACAACAGGACATTGGGCAAGAGATGGTTGAAAGAAAGATCTTACTTATGTCAGATCTGCAAATGCCACGTACGATGACTTTAAACAGCAGCAACAACAGCAGCAACAACAACAACAGCACAGTGTTGGTCTTGCGTGATTAGGAAAACACTCTTGTACAACATCCAACCTCCAAACGGGGTCTAATCCCTGATTCTGTATCATCTCAGCCCTGTCACAGCTTGGAGGAGACGGCAAAGTGAAGAAGGTGGGGGGTCCACCTTTAGTCAAGACAGAAGAGCCCCCAGCCTGGAAGCGTGGAGACCTGGATTCTGGTCTTACTTCTTCCAATATCTCATTATGTCTCCTTAGACAACTCATTTAACTGGTTACACTTCAGCTTGCCCATCTGTAAAATGTGTTCTATGTGCAAGCAGGGGGAATATTATAAGTTTGAAGACCTACTATGACCATAAAGATTCATTGCACAGTGGTAAATTAACACTTTCTCTGGACTTTGGTTTTCTTTTTGTAGAGCATGGGGCTGCTATAGACAATCTCTGATTCCCTTCCAGCTCTGACATTCATATGACTATAACTTCCTTCTGAAAACTTTTCTCAGACTGCAGTGAGTGCTTGCCACTTGTATCAGAGCAAGCATACCCCTTTGTCTTGTGTCAAGACCTTTATAACACTTATTTAGCTTTTAAAAAACTTCACAGGGGAGATCAAAATTGTCCAAGACTGAGCCCCACAGTGGCCCACCTGCATCCACTAACAACATACAGACACACCTACCCACTGTCCATATAGACACACACATAAATGGAATTCCTGCACTACCTTCCCCAGGGCTAACCAGGAGACATTTACCTGAGTTTGTTTGGACCAAACAAAAGAGAACAGCAAACAGAAAAAAGACCTTCATGTTTTAAGGTCCGTTGAACCTCCCTGCCCTCCCGTGAAGGAGAGCAAATATGATGAATGATGGAATGAAATGGAGCGGAGAAGGCACAAAATGGGACATTTATAGGTTTTTGGGAATACTGATCAGCATGAGCATATTTATCTGCTCTACTGAGTAAGGCTGTGGGCAGAAGGTTACTGACTACTCTTCCCTTTCTGCCTAAAAATAGACTGGCTTCCGAATATTCAGAGAAGCAGGGATCAACCAATAATTCCATATACGGATATTGAAGATGAAAGTGAACCAACGTTGAGGTGTGGCTACTTAGTGCCAAGCCCTGTGCTAGGTGCTAGAGACATGGTTGTGTAAAGATATATTTTCCGCCTTCAGAAAGCTGCGGTGTCCACCATGGTTGAGCAGATAATTAGCTTATTTCCCAGCAACATGACTCCCATCTACCAACAGAAACATAGGCCCACGTGCATTAGGAGACATGTGCACGAACGTTCATTGTAGCACATTTCCTTGCAGCCAAGAGAATGCAACCAAATAGTGTATTATGACAACAACAAAACACAATGTATTTCCACACCACAACAAGAATAGAAAAACAAGAAGATGTGTACAACAACGTGGATGAACCTCACAAACGCTATGCTGAAAGAAAAAAAAAACAGAGACAACATACCACATTATTCCAAAAATTTGGCAAAATTCACCTATTTATGAAGAGCCAGGATATTGTCTACTTTGGAGGAAGAGGACAGGCTCTTCTCTCATTTGATGAAGTTATCCGCTGTCGGAGGTGACAGTCTAGTGAGGGATGCAGAGAGCCCCCGGCAACCACAGGGCTGTGTCATCCTGGGCTGGAGGGAGGTTTGTGGGCTCTGGGGTGCTGGGAGTTGTGAAAACAGAATCTGCAAGGACATGATATTTTTGTGTGTGGGTTTATATAATATGTGGTATTAAAACACACAGTGGATAAAGCTGCACATTTTGCCCCTATTTGATTTTAGTCCCAGGATCACTTAGATTTATTTCCCTTAAAATTCTCTTAAGCAAAAGGGGCAAGTGAGAAGGATGTCTTCTCTCCTATCCCCCTGGGCTTCATAACAATTGCTGTTAGCTTCTTATTAATCCTTCCAGAGGTGTCCCATGTGTATGGAAGCAGAGATGAATCCATACCCCATTTTTATGTAAACAATAGCAGACTCTAGATATCATTCTGGACTTTCCTATATTACTTGTTATAGCTTGCAGAGCTTTGTTATTCTTCAGATTAGACACATCATATTTTCTGCAAGCTGTCTTCTGCATTATTTAACCAGTCTACAACAACCATATCTCACCATGAGTCTTACCTAGACATGGATTTTGAAAAAGAGACATCAAGCAGTGGTCTTGGACTTTCTGCATGGGTGAACAGTGTGAGCATCTCAAAGAGGCAGGGGCTGGGTGTTCATTTTGAACTTTCCACCTCTGGAGAGATTAAGCAGGACAATGTGCCCTGGCAGGGACTCTCTGACTCACAGACCTTTCTGTACCTTGCAAAATCACCTTTGAAGTTAAGACTTTAGGGAAAATTGGGCACTCCAAGCTGCTTTTGACCCTCCACCAAAAAAAAAAGAGAGAGAAAAAAAGTTACCTTGAATGTTAGCTATGTACTAAGTAATTGTAAAATAGTTATGAATATTTGTGAGGGTCCAACTCAGTACTTTAAAAAATCGATTAAAATGTGAAATTCTTTCTCTGTGGAGCATTTGTTCTGAAGACATCTCTGAAATCTCTCATTAAAAAAAAAAAAAATAAAGAAAGAAAAGCAGTTTCATTTGCCCCTTAGGGAAATTGGCTTCCACACCAAGATGATACCCTAAGTTCAAGGGTCCCAAGGAATAATGACAATTCTGAATGTATCCTGTGCATGGACAAAGTGGCTGTATGATACATGAACCATTGTTTGATAAAAACACTGAGTGTGGATATTCAAAAATTTGAGTCATTTTTTAAAAGTCACTAAGATGACTTATAGATAAAACAATAAAATGCATATTTTATGCTTTACATTCATTCTTTCTATTTATACTACACGTTATTTGGAAAGGATCCAAGGTAAAGCTGGATGGCATATTTTTTCTAGTAGTGCAGTTACTGATCAAATCATTGTGAAATTATAGTTTAGAAAATTTCTATATAGTTTGGAAACAATAAACTATGTTGGAAAATAAATTCATTTGGGGGAGAAATAAATTAATAGTACTAAATTTTATCATGTACCTTCTCCTCCAGACTTGAATCCATTTCCAAATCACAGACCCAGAAAGCAATCCCCACGGAACTATTTTGTGGATAATTCTGAAGAATAAGGCATATCATTTCAAAGAAATCAAACTAGAAAATCACGCGTATTGGCTAATTTTGTTAATATCTGGTTATAGGTTCATAGGTTCATATAATTGCATAGTTGAAAGGAAATAGAGTTCAATTTGTCCCAACACACAAGCTAATTATTCTGATGTGCATCATACTCATGAATGGAAATGAAGAGTGTAAGGAGAAGAGAGGAAAGATAACTTTGGGTTTGCAAACATTTGATAGTAGAAAAAATGTTTCTGTATTTTAAAAAATATTGATACAATTCAACAACAAAAAGACAAACAACACACTTAAAAATGGACAAAGGACTTAAATAGATTTTTCCAAAGAAGAAATTCAAATGACCAGCAAGCACACGAAAGATGCTCAATATCATTAGTCATTAGAAAAATGCAAATCAAAACCACAATGAAATATCACTTCACATCTACTAGGACAGTCATAAAAAAAATAAAACTTCAGAAGCAGTGGCTCACACCTGTAATCCCAGCACTTTGGGAGGCCAAGGCTGGTGGATCACAAGGTCAGGAGTTCAAGACCAGCCTGGCCAATATGGTGAAACTCCATCTCTACTAAAAATACAAAAATTAGCCGGGCAATTAGCTAGGCATGCTGGTGGGCGCCTGTAATCCCAGCTACTCAGGAGGCTGAGGCAGGAGAATCGCTTGAACCCGGGAGGCGGAAGTTGCAGTGAGCTGAGATCGGGCCACTGCACTCCAGCCTGGGCGCCAGAGCGAGACTCTGTCTCAAAATGAAACAAAACAAAACAAAATTTTTGAAAACAGCAAGTGTTGGTGAGGATGTGGAGAAATTGTAACCTTCATATGTTGCTGCTGGGAATGTACAGTGGTGCAGCTGCTGTGGAAAAGTCTGGCAGTTCCTCAGAAAGTTAAACAATATGAGTTACCAATATGGCCTAGCAATTCAACTCCTAGGTGTATACATACAAGCAGTGAAAATAGGTGTTCAAACAGCAACCTGTACATGAGTGTAGTGTTCATAGCAGAATTAGTCACAAGCGTCAACGGTGGAAGCAATGCAAATGTGCATCAGTTGATGAATGTATAAGCAAAGTGTGGCGCATCCATGCAATGCAATATTATTTAGTCACAAAAGGAAAAGAAGTAATGCCACATTCTCCAACATGGAGGAACTTTGAAAATCTCACATTAAGTAAAATAAGCTAGGCACAAAATACCACATATTGTATGATTCCATATATATGAAATGTGCACAGCTGGCAAATCCAGTGGCTGCTTACTGGTGTCTCCTTTTGGGATGATGAAAAAGTCAGCTGGGGTTTCTCCCCACTTTTTTATCCTCATGGGCAATGCTAATGTTACTCCTCTTGCTCCGGAGGTTTTATTTATTTATGTATTTTGGGTTTTCAAGAAAGAGGCAGGGTTTGTGTTCATGAATTTAATCTCTCTTTATGAAGGCATACTAACTTCCCATTTTGGTCTTATTATTTATTTCCATTTTGGTCTTATCAACTAAGGGAGATTCCCTGGGTGCAGAAGGTCATTTCCCATGACCCAAAGAGGTAAAAATAAGCCAGGTGAGAGCAGGTCAAGCCTGCAGAGTTGCAGTGACGACCACATGTAGGGACAGGAAGAAAAGATTAGAAGCGCCCATTATTTATGTCACACGAGGTGCAATGGGGTGGAATTGACTGAGCCTGCCCACCTGTTCCTTGCCCCGCAAACCTCAGGCATTGAAGAGAAGACAGGCTTCCTGATGATGGGGACTCTCTGAGCAATGGATGAGTCAGAAGGATCAAATCCCGGGGAAAGCTGCTGGGGTGCAGGGGAGGGAAGGACGCTGCGCGGAAGGTGGGCGTGCAGAGTGGAATACAAGGCAGTCAGGTGTGCTGCAGGGCGTTCTGAGACAGCCTCCAGCAAGCTCCTGTCTAAGGACCTCTTCCCACTGCGTAAAACTGGTGGCCATACAACCTCATCAGGGCTCAGGGGCCTGTACTAAAAAGCTGCTGTGAGAACAAAGAATGCATAACTAATGGAATTGCTGGCTCAGGACTGACCTTGAGAACCCATTATATTTATTCAGTTGTCTCCAAGCAGGATGGCACATTTTCTTTTTAATGTCTGTAATTTTTATTTATTTTTATTTTATTTTACTTTAAGTTCTGTGATACATGTGCAGAACGTGCAGGTTTGTTACATAGATATGCATGTGCCATGGTGGTTTTCTGCACCCATCAACCCGTCATCTATATTCTAAGCCCCACATGCATTAGGTATTTGTCCTAATGCTCTCCCTCCCCTTGTCCCCAACCCAGCACTGCAAATATTATAATATCAAAGAATGAGAGGAAAAAAAAATCAGTTTCTACCTGTTTTTTATGAATCCCAGGTAGGCTCCAAAATCTCCCTGGGTAACATGCTTTAAATGTCATATCATCTTTTTATAAATTTTTTTTTTATTTTTACTCACCGCTATGCAAACAAGGAGTCTTATCATCTTACTGCCCAGGAAGCGCTTTCTTATGTTAACTCTGTGAGTTTCTGGATGCAACTTAAGTCTACAACAGAATGTCTTTGCTTATAATTAAGTGATATCTTTGTATATACATATATATGTTTATTTTTAGGCACATTAATTTTGTTCTTACAAATGTATATTTAACATTTAAGAGTAATGCAATAACTTGATGGTATTTTTAAAGGTGCAAATATCTAAAAATCACCAATAATTTTAACATTAGAAACTTTATTGTTTTTAAGCATACTTTTCACAGTTAATTTTATATCAAATATGTGAACATTGGTATCATAATTTTTAGGACATATAAGTATTTTGAAAATGTTATGCATTTTGATGGTTTTTCACTGTGTTATATTTATTATACCTAAGGAATATGTAATATCTCTGAGTAGATTTATTGTAGTTCGCTAATGTAGTGCTCCATTTTGAACTTTTTAGAGGTTTTTTTTGGTTTCTCAAAGTATTTTTTATTTCCCAGGATAATTTCTGAGCAGAATAACTGAAACAATGAGAACAAGTATTTTATATCTTACATACATATTGAGATTGCTTTACAAAGAGGTTATTTAAGTTACCAGTGCTTCTGGTTTTGTATGTGAGGACTAGTTTCATATACCTTCATTATCCGTGGCTATCAGCCCCGTGTGAGTGTGCCCATATATAAGTTGATTAAGGAACACCTTTGTTCAGAAAAAAAGCCTGGAAAGGTGGCATTCTGTAAAGGGCTCTGTGTACCTAGTTTCTTTCCTATGCTGAGCCCCAGGATCCTGATTCTTACCCAGATGCTTATATTTAGGTTGGTGCAAAAGTAATTGCGGTTTTGACCGTTATTTTCAATGGCAAAAACCACAATTACTTTTGTAGCAATCTAATACATAACAATATTTGCAGGAAGTTTTAATTTATGGGGATTAAAGAAAGCTGCAAAGAGAATAATGAGCTCAAAGTTTTGTGATGTGCAGTTTATTATTAATTAACTTGAGCCTAAAATAATTATCACTGATGAAGATTTTATGGACAGATTAGGCAAATATCATTATTTCTTCCCTATTTATTTATTAAAGACATCCATGAAACTTCTTTTAAGTAGAGATACCCTACAGAAAAGTTTAAGACAAACAGCAGATTCTACCCACATTCATTCTGTGCCACCTCTCACTCGCTTGCTTACCCTAGCAAAGCAATCCTGCAACAGCTGGTCTGCATGAGCAAGCAGATGTTAGCGGTCAGTGTAAAACTAGCAGAAGTGAAGTCAGCACTTTTAGAAACTGGAAGAGACTTAACTGAACTGGAATATGTGCGATTTCAATGAAAAAATGCAGTTTTAAAACAATCAATATGTATTTATTCCTAATGAGATTTGAGAAACTGTGGTAAGCAAAATGAGAATTAGATCCCATGAGAAAGTCACACGTTGAGAAAGAAAGAGACTATTTGCAAACATAAGACTATTTAAAAATAATTAAAAATCTAATAACTGAACTTCAAAATCCAAAAATAGTAAAAAAGAAAAAAAAAAAAAAGAAGGGCTCTACAGAAAGAGAAACTGATATAAAAATAAATATCTGCAAAGTAGAGAACAAAAGGGAAAAGCATGAAAATTATGGTTGAAAGATAATGAGAGGATATTTCAAGGATAACTGGGGTTTAAGCCGGAGGCATTCCAGAGAAAGGGAAGATAATTGATGGAGGAAAGAATATGTAAGGTTAGATATAAAAGGAGCACATGTACATGGATAAGAATAAAGCGGTAACCTGGCCGGGCGCGGTGGCTCACGCCTGTAATTCCAGCACTTCGGGAGGCCGAGGCGGACAGATCACCTGAGGTCGGGAGTTTGAGACCAGCCTGATCAACATGGAGAAACCCCGTCTCTACTAAAAATACAAAATTAGCCGGGCATGGTGGTGGACACCCATAATCCCAGCTACTTAGGAAGGCTGAGGCAGGAGAATTGCTTGAACCTGGGAGAATCGCTTGAACCCGGGAGGTGGAGGTTGTGGTGAGCCAAAATCGCACCATTGCACTCCAGCCTGGGCAACAAGGGTGAAACTCTATCTCAAAAAAAAAAAAAAAAAAGAAAAGAAAAGAAAGTAGTAACCCAGTAAAACTATTAAATTTTACAGAAGAGAAAAAATGATCAATAAACAAACGAAAAAACGCTCAACTACACAGTAATCAAGGGTGTGCCAGACTGATATCTGCAAGATGGTGGACTAAGAGGCTCCAGCCTTTCCTTCCTTCCACGGATATACCAAAGAAATATCAACACACAGATCGGTTCTTTCTGAGAGAAAACCATGGACTAATTGAAAGACTACTACACATCAAGCAACTGAGAAAATATTCATGTGAAAACAGGTGGGAAGAGCTGAGACACACTCCCCGCACAATCCCTATCCCAGGCATAACACCTTACAATTAATTGGTAAGGAAGTCCCAACTCCTAGCTTCTCCCTGAGGAGTGAAGGGTTTGGACCACACATATAGTACCCTGACCTTTATGCTTCCCACCCAGGGATTTGGCTCCTAAATCACCCAGCTCAGGGTTGATAGAGCTGGGCATCTGCAGGTCTCCCTAAACCACAGACACCAAAGAGATGGTGGGACACAGATTTGCAAGCACTTTTGGCAGCTCTCTCCCTGGGCTGAGGCCAGAGCAGGCAGGTAAATGCCCACCTCCCGGTTTCTACCTGCAAGGGGTTTATCTACCCATTTTCCCATCTGCTGCCTGAGGGTTGACTTCTGGGTCTGTATCTGGGAGCCAAAGGGGCAGGGTGAACAGTAGACCTGTGGGAGCCTGAACAGAGGTATAGCTAGGCACTGCGCCTGCTCCTCTCGACTAGCTCCAGCAAGAAATCCAGGTCTCCAGCTTCTCCCTTGAAGGAGAATACTTCAAGCACAGTTTTATAGCTGCCACCTGGGGGACTGGCTCCTAAATCACTTATCTCTAGAAGTTAATGTGAGGCAGGAGAATTGCAGAGGAAATTGGAAGTTGGATAAAGGATAGAGTGAATAAAAGCAGAAACAGAAGCAAGGTGAAGGGTGGGTGAGCAAGAAGCAAGATGAAAGGCAGAAGTGAAGCAGCCAAAAGAAAAAGTGAGATAAAGAAGAGAGCAAGGACCCCATGGCCAGCAAGATCCACATCAAACCAGGAAGGGGCAGCTCTTCAGAGATAGGCATTAAAGAGAAAAAGTATCCTTAACAGGATGCTGTATGATAATCAGCTCATTAAAGCTCATGCATATGGACTACCTATCATGCATGTAGTTAAAATTATGGGATGGAGACAATGCACAAGCCCGCACAGGCTAAAGTAACTAAGCAACACACCTATCTATCAAAAGGCAGGCACCGGCAAAAGATCAGGCAGCCTTGCGAAGAGAAGGAAAAAAAACGCATAAAAAGACCCAAGGTACACCGAAGCCATGCTAATCTCATTTGGCGGAAGTCAGCCCACTCTCCCCTCTCCGAGAGTGTAATACTGCGCTTCACACACTTTTGCTGCTTGCTTTGCTGTCTGAGTATCACATCCAGTTCTTTGTTCAGGACACCAAAAGCCTGGAATTGCACAGCACCATCGGGTCATAAATGGGTCTCTGCATTTTGTGTCTTCTAAGGCCACAGAGAACAAATGGGTAGTTTTAAAGGGGCACAAGAGGACTTCCAGAGGGTATTCTTCCAGGTTTAGCACAAAGAGAACAGGCAGTAACTCCCAGCTCTCAGTATCTCCCCATAAGGCATTTGCCTGCATACTCTCTCTGCTGCTGCTAGAGAACAGGGCTTCGAACTGGCCTGCAGGTAGGAGATGATGGGGCTGATGGAGAATGGGTTTGACCACACACCTAACACTTCAACTACATTTCACAGTACTTAGAATAGAATGGACTCCATTGCACAGTACCTAGAATAGAAGTAGGTATTCAAAAAATAGTTTTTAAATAAAAGAACAAATTATTTTAATTCTTTCTAATAAAAGTTTATGATATCCACATTTACTAGCACAAATTGTGTGATTTTGAAAATTCTGTTCATGTCAAGCTAAGTCATCTTCTGTAAGATCACAGGTAGCATTTTTGTCATTTATCTTGCCACAATAAAATATTTGAACTGTCTGGCACAAGTGGCAATATCTCCGCTCCCTGCTGCTCAGACACTTCCGCAAAAAACCTGCACCTGATTGGACAACGTGGCCCCGGAGAACAGGTAAGTGGCAGAGCTTTGTTTCTATATCAGCAACATCAGTTTTAATGTAAACAGCAGGCGTCTTTCTTTTTAGAGCAGTAGCCTACTTGTGTTTCCATATAATTACAGTATTCTTGGCAGAAGCCTTCACTTCTCCTGCAGTCAACAACTTTTAAATCTGATGCAGGTTCTGCATTAAAAAAAGAAAAAATCCAACATTAGCTTCTTAAGACCATCTCCAGAATCAAACAGTGGTCATTTGAGCCGTGAGGGACAGGGTGGGGGTGGCATGGATATGAAACAGCTTTCCATAGTTAATAGCTTCAAGTTCCAAACTAAAACATCAACTCCAGATATATAGCTCTGCCCCACTAAATCTCCTTTAACCAAAGGAAGGAATAATCCTGTCTCATAGGAATACTGTTAGACTAAATAACACATGCCTACTATTGCACCTGTTTATATTTGTTGTGTAATAATTGAGTTTTCTTTTTCCCTTCCCTTGGGAGGAGATCCACATGAATGAGTCCTTTGGAACTGTGGGCCAATTAGAAAGGGATGGGAGGTTGGGTAGGATGCTGCAGGCATCAAATTCAGCAGGACTTTATTTGCTGGATGTCACAGCAATTTGCCAACACCCTCCTGTCTTTCTTGCTCTTGCCCACTGATCTGCTAACCTAGTTTTCCCTGTCTTAGGGTCAGCAATCAGCTTGGCATTAAAGAAGCATCTTGGAAACTACAGGCTCTTCCAGGCCCTTTTGGATTTGAAGCTGGTCCTGCCCAGGGGTTCGGGGGCTGACCAGAAGACTGGCCCTTCTGGAAGAGTCCAGGAGAGTGGCTGTGGGCTCAATTGTCCCTTGCCATTTCCTGCTACCTCCTTGCCTGAGTAGACTGACAATACAGTCTATTCTCTGCCCCCATCCTCAGGAAGCATTTCCCAGACCTCAATGGACACCTGAAACTTAGTAGGTATTCAGTAAATTCCTTGAACGGGAACAACCTCCAAAGCTAAGGGCATGGGGCTGCAACCTGGCAGGAGGCCATGTTTCCACCAGTGTCTCCTCTGGCTCCTGTTCTTGGAGGAAGCCAGCAATTACAGACGTGGCTTCAGATAAATTGCCTTTTGGCCCCTCAATACTCCCACGTTCCACAAGGCCCTCAATGATCCAGCCCCAGGGGAAGCTGTGAGACCCCGTGGTCTCCCTGACGGGCAGGGCAGCCCAATGCACCCGCACCATGTCTTCCCCAAACAATGACTGCTCACCCACCCCGACCAGCACAGACATCTTCCCGTCTATTTGTTCCCTCTACGTCTCCCCAGTGGATGCACTTGTTGCACGTGTTGGTCCCTGACTCACCTTGGTAAGGTGGGGTGCGCGGTGGTAAGAGGCCCCGTTTCACTGGGTGGCGTAGCAGCTGAAACCCGTTTGTGCCTTGCCCAGGGGCTCTTTCCCTGAGTTCTCTGAGAGCCTCAGTGGCTGAGTGGTTCACATGTCTGGCTTGAGACGATCCTGTGCAAGTGGCAACACACGTCTGAGGATGCTCTGAGGCCTCCGCCTGGCAGACCCGTCAGCATGAGGCACCTACACTCTACCAGGTGAGTGAGCATGGGTGATTGGGTGGGGGAGTTGGGAGACGTGCTAGTGTTCCGTGTGTGTGCACATTTGTGCACATGCGTTGTATGCACCTATGTGTAGAAAGAGAAGATGAATGAAGTGTAAGAAATGTATGCCATGAACGGTGAGTCTGAGCACCTCCTCAAAGCCAGCACAGCCAGAGAATTTATTTCAAGTGTCACTAATGCAGTTGTTAAGATTCCCTAAAATGTAATGTTCTTCTCTGTAAGGGAAAGGGGAATGTTAAAAGGATAAGAAAATGGAGTCGGGGAGGGACACTCTTCCCTGGGAAGCAAGTGCCATCAGCCAATTCAGAGTGCCATTTATGAACCCAGTTCAGAGACTCGTACCCAAAGCTCCACCAGGAATACATGCTCCAAGGACTTCATCTCTCCCTGTCCAGCCTGGACTCCCATACCTCAGACGACCATTGCAGAGAGATTCTGGCACCCAGACCCGGGTCACCTTTCCATTTTACCTGGAAACAGCAGGGCCACAAGGAGAAGGCTGGTGACGGACAGGAGCAATCGTTGCCTCATGTCTGCCAAGAGCACTGCAAGCCAGAAAGCACCCAGGGTGGGTGGGCAGGCAGCGGGGCTTCTTTGATGGAGTGAGGCTGGGTGTGTGGGCCTGGAGCGTGGGAAGAGCTGTGCTCCAGGATGACTTCTCATTCTCAAAGGACAATGTGGACACGCTACTATCCCACTGCTGGTGGAACAAACACTTGAGACACATATTTCAGGAAGTAAATAATATACCTGAATGCCTTGGGTGGGTTTGGTGAATAAGGAAGAACAGAGAGAAACAGAAAGATGAAAGGCATGGAGGGGCAGAACAAACATAACTATCATAAAGTTGCCAATGTCCTCAAACGCTTCTCAAAAGCCCCCTAATGTTCATGAGAACAGGGACATAAATAAACTGCCATGTCGATTCTATCCTGTTGGCTGAGCGTTTTTATTTTAGTGTTAAAAAATCATGCATAAGACACAACATAACAGGTAGGACCTGGTTTTACAAACTATCCCTTCCTGAAGTTATACAGAGAGTTCCAAGGCTGCTCAAAATGTTCTTTTCTTTTTCTTCTCCTCTCTGAGTCTCTCTCCCTGTTTCTTGGTCCCCTCCACTTCTCCTTCCTCACTTTGGACCCCCCTCCTTTCTATTTTAACTTATTTGAGTTGTCTTGATTTTTGTCTCCGCTTTCCATTCTCTTTACCCCCAGACACCTCCTGTTGATGTCACTGGGTCCAATTCAATTCTTTTAAAAAAGAAAAAAAAAATCTGTGTTTGAGTCTGGGTTTTCTCCTCTAGTAATATCCAAGCAGAGGACTTGTCTTCCCTTCTCCTTCATCTTTTTAAGCATTTTAACCAAGTGTGCGTTTCTTACTTGGCTGCATTAGCTCAGGTATGCATGTAACCCAGACAGTCTGCTCTGGACTTAACTAAAGTGAAGAAGGCTTTGGTTGAAGAGTTTTGCATTCATATATCATCCATTGTAACATCAGTGATGTCTGGAAAAGATAGTGCTTATCTCATATGCCTCATTTGCATGTATATTTTAATCCAGACAGAGAAAACAACTTAGGTCATTTGTGTAAATAAAAATACTTACTCTCTACCTGGAGAAAGCTGGAAGCAAATGGAGAAAGAGGCAGCAATGACAATAGAGACCTGGGCATCCGCTGAAGCACCAACAAAGGGCGGAAGGTTTGCAGCTGCGGACAGGTGCACATAGCAGCTGCCCTGGCAGCACAATGCGGAGGCCACTATCTTTTGGGTCTCAGGACAGATTCTCCACTGCAAAGCATGAGGTGCTGGTCAGGGAGGGCAGGAGCATCATTCACATCCTTTCACTTTAAGGAATTAGGAAGTCTTCCAATTCCAAGAGCACAGGGCAACACTGCGGAGATAGGTGACAACTGGCCCATGATAAGTTTCTTTAATCACTTACTACATCAAATTCTGATAATTGGATGTTGGAAGAACATAGACAGTCAAGAAAGGAGGTAGACAGCTGCTCTACCTCAACCCTAAATGAAGATTTATTCGCTCATCTACATACTCTGGGTATTTTTTATACTCTAGTTCAATAGCAACTTCTTACAGTTGTATTTGTAATTATTTAAACTTGGAATGTGGATCTTTTATAACAGTGATGGAAATTTTGGAGTATATTGGTAACTTATTTCTATATATTTTTATCTTCTCTATAAAAGGAAAGAAAACAAAAACAAGCCTATTCCACCATTCAGATATTAATAGTAATGAATCATTAATCAAAATCGTGACTTAAAATATAACAGCATTTGAGTAATTACCACCCAGGTAACGGAATCTTCTTTTAAGTCGTTAGAATTATTTGAAATAATTTAAATGAAGAAACTGAGCCAAAAATAGTTAGATCTCACTTCCTTTGTCTACGTCTTGAGATAAAGTAAGCCCCCTCTTCCATGCTTCTGAAAAGAACAATCTTAAAAAAGAGCAGCCGGGAAAGCCTAGTTCTGCTCTTTGACAGGCAAAAGCTGGTGAAGTCGTAATAAAGGCAATTAATGTTACATCTGTCCTAACACAACAATGCTCTCAGCTCCTGTCCTCTTCTGCCAGATTTCTGTGTCCTAAAAAAATCTTTGAATAATTCTCTTGCTAAAAGCCACATCCATCCTGAGGGGGAGGATGGCAGAACCCATTATAGAATATTCTAATAATTGTTTCAAGTTTTTTTTGGTCCATTCAATCAATAAATCATATTCTTTTTTTTTTAAGCTGCTTAGTATGTGGTATCTTGATTCGTTTGGACTAAGTAGGTGGGCTAAAGTAAAATGATCAAGATTTTATTGTCAAATAAGAAGTTCTGCAAATACATATTCCTGAAGGATCTTATTGGAAATTGCACACACGTGCAGGGAGTAAGATTTTCCACATCGGCACATCCTCCTTCTTGCTTCCCAAGTAGCATCCTGTAAATCCTGGAAAATATGAATGCGAGAAGGAAAACCCTATTGTAGCCCAGTTTGGAATCAGAAGTTCTCTGCAGAATCAAATTTAGACTCTTCTTTTGCATTACTAAATGACCCAGTGAAAGTTTCTCTGGAGGAGACTCACAGAAGAGCGAAGCAAAGATTCCTATGCAGATTTTCTTATTCTTAAGTCTGAGATTGTAACATGCTAACAAGTCTGTAAGACCAACTAGAACGCCATTTACAGAGGCACAGATTCCCCTCTAGGGAAAATAACTGATATATGAAAAACACACAAATATTAGAGTCTTCTTTGGAAAAAGCAGTCAGGAAGAATTACATGATAGGAGAGAAAACTGCTTTTGGATTGTGGTAAAAGAAGTAGCTTTGAGAATTGTGCAAAAATATTCCTTGGTATTTTGTTTCTTTTTCATGCACAGAATCACAAAATGAATTGTGTTTTCAGAAGTCAATTTGATCTGTAGCCATTTCAGCCATCCCAAGAATGCTCTTAAGGCAGCATATAAAAGAACACAGGAAATCCTTTCATGAGCGCTAAGGCATAAACACAATTTAGTTTTGGTAATAAAAACATGGTATTCTTATAAGTTTAAATAAATGTGTTGAGATTGCCTATTCTTTTTCTTGAGACGGAGTCTGGCATTGTTGCCCAAGCTGGAGTGCAGCGGCACCATCTCAGCTCACTGCAACCTCCGCCTCCCGGGTTCAAGCGACTCTCCTGCCTCAGCCTCCTGAGTAGCTAGGATTACAGGTGCCTGCCACCGCGCCCAGCTAATTTTTGTATTTTTAGTAGAGATCGGGTTTTCACCATGTTGGCCAGGCTGGTCTTGAACTCCTGACCTCAAGTGATCCTCCCACCTCTGCCTCCCAAAGTGCTGGGATTACAGGCGTGAGCCACCCTGCCTGGCCGAGGTTGGCAATTCTGACGAAACAATCATAACATTTTGGAAATGAAAACTGTCTTAGAGACCTAACCAATATTTTAAGAAGAGGAAATGGAGGATGAGTGAAAAAGCGATGTGTCTATATGTGTTAATTAAAGACTAAAGATCTGGAGGAGGCTATGCACTGCAGACACTATTAACAGAATGGAGTCCATGTAAATAAACAAAGGGGTGCTCAAAGTTAAAGGGAAAGGCAACAAATTTGTTTGGGGAAGAGCAGGAGTTCATGGTGGTCACACACATAAGAAGAAATGTAGTTTTTCACGGGAATAGTATCTTTTCTCCACGGTGCCATGATGCTTTTATTATTTTGTGTGTAATTTCTCATAACTGGAAAGCATTTCAGCCCCTTCCCAGTCCTTACAGGTTGATCATTTTTTCTCTCGGATTCAGCCACAAAGGCAGCTCTACCACTCATCATGTGTCTGTCTTTGACTTTGTCATGTTGGGAAGACTCAGGACCCCACCTATTTTTACCCACAGGGCCCTCTGTGCCTATGAAAGTGAGGTCCCAGCAGTCCTTGTGGACATATCACAATCTAAAATTCAGGAATAAGAAAATCTACATAGGAATCTCTGCTTCACTCACCTGTGAGACTCTTCCAGGCTAATTTTCTTTGGGTCATGTGGTAATGCAAGAGAAAGTTGATTCTATAGCAACTTCTGAGCACAGACTTGGCTGCAATATGTTTCCCCTTTACACAGTCATATTTTCCAGGATTTAATGGGATGTCTCTTGGGAGGCAAGAAAGAGAATATGCCAGTGTGGAAAACCTTAACTCCTGCACGTTGAAAATTTCAAGTTCTGCTCTTTTGGATATTTAAGTAAGGACCTGGGTGGTGATTTGCTCACCCAGAGATTTTCTCTGTCAATCTCTGTCTCTCTCTCTCAACTTCAAATAATAAAAAACGCATAAATTAAAAAGTGAAAAATATCCAAACAATCCTTCCTTCTGTTGATTTTCATTAGGCACATTTCAAAGGGTTACTGATCATTCATTATGAACTACAGACTTCAGATCTGTATCCATCCTTTGGAGACAGAAGATAAGTAGCAATGTTATTGGGTTTCTGATTGTGTTTGTAGTGCATCAGGTACAAATTATTAAATATTTCCTGCCAATTCTGGAAACAATAAAATAGAACAATCTATCTTTGTTCTTTTACTGTAAAGCCCTGAAATTAAAGTAGTGTGACTTTGTGATGTCGTTAAGTGCTGAGGATAGCAGTTCATTAATATGACTATGTGAATTACACCTGAGGGCGGGAGGGGGCGCTGTTTCAGAATCCAGCCTCTTTAGAGAGCAAAACAATAGGACACCAGGACGGCAAGCCAAACCCAGGGCTCTTCAGTGAAGACCACGATACAAGGCTTTCTACGTTATCTGACAATGAGATAGCTTTGCTTTCTGCTTGTTATTGTCTCTCTGGCCACTACGGCGGGTGGCGTTGATTAAAGTCTGTAGAAGTCCCTTGCTTTGCTCTATATTTACATTGGGAAGTACAAGATGGCTTCTCTTGGCAAGGCATCAAATTACATTTTAAAAGGAGACAAAAAATAATTGTAGCACAGGGTCAGCAGTTGGATCTCTGTTTGTAAGTGTTGTTGGGCAGAATGGCCATATGGCAGGAGGGGAAATCAAGGTACAAGTCAAATAAGTCACCTTCCCAAGGTCACCTGCTAAGCAGTAGAGCTGGGATTCCAGGCTTTGTGTATTTGTACATGCCATGCTGTGCTGCCTCTGAATTGCACTTGAGATGTGGGGTCTAGGCCTGGTCTTGCCTAATATCGTGGCCAGTGTTAGGAAAACCACTAAGCCACTTAGGAAAATCACTAAGTGGTTCACTTAGTGAACCACTAAGGTTCACTGTTACTGAACCTTAGTAACAGTGCCTAAAAGGTGAGGATGTTGACACTTACCATGCCTAATTCAAGAGTTTATGGTGAGGATCAAAGGAGATTATGTATTAAAAGTATTTTATAAAATACAAAATATGAGAATAATGAAAAGAGTCTAAAAAAATATAAGACTAAAATAAATGTCACATTGTCTTATAGCGTGTTCTGTATGTTGCATTTGGAGTGTGGCATCCTTGGGCGTGGTTCAGTAGTTTCTTCTTTTCCTGTAATTGCAGTGTTGAGACCTAGGGGCTTGCCCAGATATGCACTCAATTTTCAGCACAATATTTTATAGATGGAATAGAAGTACACATCACCATCTGTGCAAGAGGCCTTGGAGGTAAACAACCTGAGGCAGTAAGTGGACCTTCCAGGATCCAGATTCTAATAAATCAACTCTTAAAAAGGCATTTATGAAATGCTCAGGGTCATTTGAATACAGATTGGCTGTTAAATTGTATTTAGGAATGAATGCTGATTTTTTCCAGGGGTGATAATAGTATTGGGGTTCTATTTTACAAAACGAGTTCTTTCCCCCTGAGTTACACCTTCTAGAGTATTTTCAAATGGGCACCTTTGAAATAATTTATTTTTATTTGAGATAATCTAGGAGAGAGTTATCAAGGGATGAAACAAGACTAACCACATATTGAGGCTGGGCGATGCCTACGCGAAGGGCCATTACACTGTTTTGGTAGAAAGGGCACAATCCAGCCTCAGTTTCCACCCTGACAAGGTGAGGATGATGCTGCTTACCATGACTAGAAGCTCGTACGTGGCATTATGTCCTTCTATTAGGAAGCACAGGGTAGCAGGTTGTCTTTCTGGCTTATTTGAATCGCTGTTGACATTCCTTGGCTAGATCCCTGTTTCCCTATGTGTTTGCAAAATGGCGACACTCCTCATTTATTAGCTGGACTGCTTTCGAAGAGAGAAGCTTTTGACTACCTTAAAATTTGGTTTGGACAGGAAAGGCAGGCAGGTCAAATGTTTCATCACTCACCTTTCTTTACAGGTTTTCAGGATCAAGAATCCACAGCTCAGCGCAGGGCTGCTCTCTGCTGCCCTCTGCTGGATGGGACCCTCCACAGACGCCCACTTGATCAACCCCTTAAGCTCCAATGGGTTCCCAAGCTTGTCATCACACATCACCTCTTTTGTTTTTCTCCTCAGAGGTCTATGTTTTGAAATATAGTGTATTCTAAACAAGGCACACTTAACATTGATTTACTTTACATTTTAATTAACACACGATATATATAACTCCTGAGCAAAACTTTCGATCGGAAAAGAAAACCGATATTATCAGGATAAAAATGATGTTTTTCTTAGGTTTATAGCTGATTAGGTAGACATATTTTTTGTTCAACTTATAAAGTGTTGAAACTCATGCTTAACTCCCATTGTTATTCTCCATTATCACAACCAGAGGCGGTTTTCCAGCCTGTATTCTTCTTCAGTCTCCTATATTGGCTTTGCATTGAGTGGAAGCTCAGCAAACCTTCTTTGATAACTGAACCCGTGGTTACAATGGGGATGCCCTTGCTGCTAGGCCGCAGGAAGGAAAGCTACTGAGGTCCTACTTCCAGCGACTCTAGGGACCAGCACTACTGCGTTTCAGGGTTTTGTACGATTCAGTAAGCTCTCATCCCATTTTCTCAAACAGCATGCATAGGTGTTGGGACATCTTCCAATTCTGTATTCTTGGCTGCGACATTTCTTCCGGCAACGGGCAGTCCCATAACCACATATTCTGTCCAATTCAAATTCGCTTCTCACTAGATAACGGGATATGGCACTGTCATTAATTGCTTACTGGCACCAAAAGGCAAGGCTTTGGCAGAAGGTGTTTTCAGAGGGGGATAGAGAATGCTAGTGCATGGTGGTAGAGGTTTTCCTGGACCCCCATCCTCCTCCACTTTCCTAGATGATTGACTTGACCTTCTGATTCCCAACCAGCATGGATTTTATTTGAAAATGTACATCATTCCATGTCACAGCTATTTTCAAAATCCCTACAAGTTTACTATTGTTTTCTTTATTAAATCTCTCCAAGCCCCTTACTGGGTCTCCAAAGCAATCGTGATCTGATCTTGGGCCACTTTTTCAGACTCAAGCTTTTCCACTGTGGCCCTCACTCTGTCCATGAAACTCTTGCCGGCTTCCCTTCTGTTCCATGTGAGCTTACTCTTTGCTATCCTAGTACCTTCACGTGCACTGTCCCCTCTGCCTGGAAGGTTTTTCTTCCTTCCCATAAGTGGATTCTTTGAACTTTTATGTCT
This sequence comes from Pan paniscus, assembly GCF_029289425.2. Taxonomy (NCBI): domain Eukaryota; kingdom Metazoa; phylum Chordata; class Mammalia; order Primates; family Hominidae; genus Pan; species Pan paniscus. The sequence continues at coordinate 23,940,611 of NC_073256.2, forward strand.
CAACCTTAAGTTCCCAATATTGGGCAAATCTTTCTCTGTCCTCTTCGTGTATTGAAATGCCCCAAAAGTATTTTTCTCCCTATGCATTTGTTATTCTTTTATATCACCTATCGCAAGTTGTAGTTATATATCTATGTATCTATATAGGTATATGTATATACATATATATAGAGAGATACATACAAACATAGATATAGATATGTATATATGTATGTATATTTTGTTATTTGCTATTCTCATTCGAACTATGAGCTCCCTGACAATGAGGCCCATGTTTATGTTGCTTACCATTGTGTAACTGCTACGAGGAACATAGCCTGTTCTCAGTAAGGACGTGGAGAGTAAATGATTGGATAGACTAGAGCAGAATAAACTAGAGTGGTTGCAAGTAGAGCGGAGGAAACTAGAAAGGAGCAGAATCCTGATTGTTCGGCCGTTGGCCCAGAGCAGTTTTCAGGAGACATGGATTTAGCTTCTCAGTCTCAGGGTGCGCTCTCTGAGGCTGAAAGCAGCTTTGTAAAACTCATTATCTCACATGCCACACTGATAGGATCTTACAGAGATATCAGGAAAACCCAGAAGCAAGGCTGATGGTAGGGAGGACGGTGTAAGGTGGACCGAGAGAGTCTCGCTGGAGAGAGCTTTGCGAGAGGTTCTCTAGCAAACTCAGCAGGAGTCAGGCTTGGGGGAGGGTGTCAGAGGAACCCTGGGGAGAGGAGAGTCAGGGCTGCAAATGGACCTCTTTGCAGAGGTCGGGGCCCAAGAGTCCTAATTTCATCTTAGCCTTAAGTCCTTCTCCCCTGTTGCATCTGTTCCTTTTCTACAAAGCAGAAACGGGCTGCTAATCCTCGCACCAGGGTTTTATGTCTTTCATTTGTTCTGGTAAAGAGAAGCCTCCTGTTTCTGATGCTTAGGTATCAAGGTTCTTTGTCCAGGATGTAGGTGAGGACTAAAAGGCTGTTTGACCAATTCATGTGCTTGATAGGATATTGAAGGGGTTAATATTTGGAATGGCCCCACAGTGGGTGATGAGGAAAGACTGTTTTGCTGTAGGCTTCATTCAAAAGCAAGCCCTTGTGGTCACAGTACAAGGCAATGAAGAAAGGAGTGAGGTGGGCTGCAGTGTGTATCATGCTGAGGGAGTAGGTGGAGGTTGAGTAGCAGATATGTGCCTTCTGACATATCTGTGGCAGGTCACTTTACAACCTGGAGTTAGAGGAGGAAAAAGAGGACAGCATGCTCGCTCAGGGAAAACGAAGCTTAGCGTTAGGGGAGAAGAAGAATAGACTAGGAAGAGAACACAACCTTTAAATTGTTAGACTGTCAGTTTCAAACAAGCCCTCACAGGCCATCTATTTAGAGATGGGAATTAAGGCTCAGAGAAGGAAAGTGACTAATCTGAGGTCACACAGCAACTTATGTGTCAAAGCTGGAACAAAAACCTAGTTGGTATGTCTTATAGTCTGAGTAAACAGAATGCAAAAGGGAGAATACGGTCCATACACTAAGGCTGAGTAATAAATATATCCTAAGCAATAAATACATTCCAGGGTAGACTACACTACACTAGTTTCTTTCTTGCATAAGCAATTTTCCTCCTCTGCTCTACAGACCCAGAAAATCTTAGACAGGTCTCAGGTCTTAGTTAATGTAGAAAGTTTATTTTGTCAAGGTTGAGGACACACCTGTGACACAACCTCAGGAGGTCCTGAGGACATGAGCCCAAGGTGGTTGTGATACAGCTTACTTGCTTTTACACATTTCGGGGAGACATAATACATCAATCAATACATGTGATTTGCTTTTTTTTTTTTTTTTTTTTTTGAGACAGAGTCTTGCTCTGTCGCCCAGGGTAGAGTGCAATGGCACGATCTCAGCTCACTGCAACCTCCACCTCTTGGGTTCAAGCGATTCTCCTGCCTCCGCCTCCTGAGTAGCTGGAATTACAGACATGCACCACCACACCCAGCTAATTTTTGTATTTTTAGTAGAGACGAGGTTTCACCATGTTGGCCAGGCCAGTCTCGAACTCCTGACCTCAAGTGATCTGCAGACCTCAGCCTCCCAAAATGCTGAGATTACAGGTGTGAGCCACTACACCTGGCTGATTTACATTGGTTTGGTCCAGAAAGGTGGGACAATTCAAAGTGGGGGTGGCGCGGGGCCTGTGGGGGTGCAGTGGGAGTGAGTGGCAGATGGCCTTCCAGGCTATAGGTAAATTTAAACATTTTCTGGTTGACAATTGATTGAGTTTGCCTAAAGACCTGGGATCAATAGACAGGAATGTTTGGGTTGCGACAAGAGGTTGTATTGTGGAGGCCAAAGTTGTATCATGCAGTTGATGCTTTTAGATAGCAGGCTTCAGAGAGAACAGGCTGTAAAATGTTTCTTATCACACTTAAAGTCTGTGTTGATGTTCATGATGGAAAGTGTAATGAGGCATGTCCAACCCCCACTTCCTTTCATGGCCTGAAGCAGTCTTTCAGATTAAATTTTAAGAGCCCTGGCTGAGGAGGGAGTCCATTTGGATGGTTGGGGAGGGGTCTTAGAATTTTATTTTTGGTTGACAGCACCCATCCCCAGTCCCTGTGGGTATCTGAGGGGCTGACAGTGTGTGACAGCCAAACTTACCCAAAGCAGGGGTGGCAGGAGAAGAGGCAGGCAGCGCATGTCATTCACCCTCATCCACTTCTGCCACTTCCCTCCCTAATCCTCTTCCTGCTAATGGTCTTTCTCAGAATTCAACTGCAGAGGACAGTCTGACCCAGCCCTCAGCAGCCAGGTGGGGATAATGGCAGCCAGCTCTGCGGTGCATTCTTCGGGATCTGGAGGGATCCCTGACCCAGGCTTTCCATCCCAAGTTCTTTGTCTTGAGATCAAAGGTTGAAGAAAACCTGTTCTTTGATAAATTGCTAACATATTTTAACAGACCTGGAACATGCTCATAGCAGAATTTCACAGAAGTGTCTTTGGGAAATGACACGGGAAGAAAGAAAAAGGAAGAGTTAACCTAAACAGGTACCCTCTGAAAAAAAATCATTAACCCATCTGAATCACAGTGGAGGCACAGCCTGGAAGGGTAAAAAGATGGGTGCTGGGTGTCTGTCAAAGCCCCATAAAATTGACTGAGCAGCTTGGAAGAGAAGATCCGATGGCTTCTACGAGTCAAAACAATTGGTTTCGTCCCAGCACTGCTAGACTTGTTAAGCAACTCTAAAAATCTTATTTTCTCTCACTGTACTATAGAGAATGCTGCTCAGCTTGTAAAAGAAGGGAATTAGATTAGGTGCTCTCTCATATCCATTGCAAATATATTAAGAAATACATGCTTCTGGGGACATAGATTAACGTAGGAGTCAGAAGATTGCTGACATCTCAGTCTAAAATTTCCTGAGCAGAGTTCAAAGGCACCTGCTATTTGTGTTGTCAGTAAATTACGTTCTTGCCTACTGAAATCACTGCATCCCCTTTAATCCTAATCATCTGACTTGATATGAAAAGTTGCAAAATTTAGGAGGATGAGTAGGCGCCCTTTCTGTGCAGAGTAAAGTTGTTCAGAAGGAGGAGGATGGGGGAAGGCATCTTATTCTACAAAATCAACAATGAATAATTGCTGCTGCCCTGCAATGGAACAAGCATGGCTAGTGAGTCCTCATCGCTGAGGATTCCATGAGGAATTGTTACCGTGTGTGGCCAGGGCGCCAAGGACATCTAGGACTCCTGATACCTACATTTCTTTTTTCCTCCTTGAGCTAGTAAGCCTCGTGGCTATAAGGTGCATACAAGGACTGCCACATACTGCATTTTACTAATGGACCCAATGAAAGCAAAGAGAAAAAAGGCTGAGATTGAAGAAGGTTACTCCATCCTTCAGGATTTATTTTCTAAATCAAATGTTTTTCTTCTCCCCCTGTCATCCCCAGCAACTGTGTATGTTTCCAGCTGAGAGTCCCTTTTTACCTGGAAGATCTTGATAGAGTAGAAGAGAAATGGCTAATAGCAGCACAAGTCTCTGCATAATGCTGGGGCTGCTGGCGAGAAGCAGACGCAAGTCGGAGGGAATCACCCCAAGCAGGAGCAGGGCAGGTGTATTTATGGGCAGAGGCTACTCTTGATTACTGAGGCTTATCAAAATGCAGCGTTCCTTGGTGAACACTCACCAAGGCACAGTGTGGGGGAGGTGTTGGGGCTACAGAAATGCCAGCTGGGCAGTGTTGAGGGTGGGGAGACAGTATTACCATAGGTAAAGTCCAAGTCACTTCACTTGCTTCCCTGAATCGTTTCTGAAGCAAGAACTGGATTAGATGATCTCTAAGATACCTTCCAGCCTTGACATTCCTCAATTCTGGTGAGAGGACTTTCTCTTCCATTTCAGTACATTTCAGTCAGGAGATTCTTGTTGAAAATTGTGATGTGGCTAATGGAATTGAAGTCCATAGCCCCCAAGACCTCTCTGAAGTAAACGTTGAAACAAACATACAATGTCAAGGAGAAGAATGGCATGGAGCGTGGGGAGGTCATAAATGTGTGAAAGGTCCCAGCACATTTCTGTGATAGAAAGAGTGTAGGATGAGGATGACAAGTGACAACAAGGAATACTTGATGGCAGGCATTGTCCAAGGGTGGGATTGTAACCACAGAGCATCAGGCTCACTTAGGGCTTAGGTGAAAAGGAGGACAAGAATGAGAAGAGAGGTTAAAAGGAGACAATTCATGAGAATGCTGTATTTCTAACAATGGCTTCAAATAAAACATAACCTTCCAGAGAGCATACGCCTGGCCCTCAACCCGGGGTACATGCTCCCTGGATTTAACCCCAACCCCACCCGAGGCAAAACATATAGAGCATATGCTCCTGGCATTTGCCCTTAGGGAAAACACCAGATAATTTTATTTTAAGAAAAAAAAAAATACTTCATTTCTCTAAAATGAAGTATTTTAGAGAAAGTAAAAACGTCCAATCTTGGAAGTTGACATTCTCGAATAAGCTCCCCTTATTCTAGAACACAGATTAGACAAAGCCTGACAGACATACGTTGCTTGCACATCCTAAGCAAAATCTAGCAGTCAGTGTGTCTTCCCCAGAGTTCTCACTTAGGGGAGAATGTGATGGAAAACCAGGTCTCCTTTCACAGTAACGGAATAGAATAGAACATCAGAAATCATAAACTATGCCAGTTTGGGTGCTCCATGAAGCATTTATCAACAGGAATTAGAAAGGAAATAAATTTATTGGGAAATGCCTGTGAAAGATAAAGGGGGGCCAGGCGCAGTGGCTCACACCTGTAAATCTCAGCACTTGGGGAGGCTGAGCGAGGGAGGAGGATCATGTGAGCTCAGGGGTTTGAGTCCATCATGGACGGCATAGAGAGACCCCGTCTCTACACAAAAAGAAAATTAGCCAGGGATGGTGGTGTGTCCCTGTAGTCCCAGCTACTTGGGAGGCTGAGGCAGGGGGTCTCTTGAGCCCAGAAGCTCGAGGTTGCAGTAAGCTATGATGGCACTACTGCACTCCAGTGTAGTAGGCAATACAGCAAAACCTTGTCTCTGAAAAAAATAAAATAAAATAAAAATTCAAAATAAAAAGTTGAAGGGGAGAGGGAGCAAGATTGAGTAGGGAAAGTCTTCAGAACATGATGTCAATTAACACCTGTGAAAAGGTTTGGAGTCGGGGGAGCCTCAGACTACAGTGCAGAAAATTTCAGCATTGCCAGTGGGGAACCCCAGGGCAAAGACTGTCCTACACCAGCAGACATGGCCCAGCTCTAGACCACATTGTGCTCATTCACTGCCTGGAAGCAGCCAGGGCAAGAGTGGTAGCCATGGGAATCCTGCCGCAGGTTACAAACGTGCAGCACGTAGAGGCCGTCGGATACTCTCCTCACAGCAGACACACAGCAAGCACAAATGTGCAGGATCCATGGGACCCTCCTAGCCTGCCACATGTCAGGCTTTAGTAATTTTTGATGATGAGCTTCAAGGGAAAAACATCAGCCAATATTCAAGGTCATCTATGTGACCAGGATTCTGAAGAAAACTGAAAAATTCTGATGATAATAAATATTCAGCAATTCTTCAAAAAAAAAAAAGTAATTCATATACAGGGACTGAATAACCAAACTTCAAAAGAAATCCTATATCTTCTTAGGAGAAAAAAATAATAAAAGGTTTATTTGCTGAGTCCTTATAAAGTATTTCAGAGTTCTGGTTTCGGTCGCTACAAGTAAAAAGACTGAAAGTAACTACTTTACTCCTTAAAAAAAGAAAAAAAAAGCCAAATAAATGGAAAAATCAATGACTTTTCTTGGACCCATTAGGGAACTGAGGGCTCCGGGCAAACCCATTGCGTGGAAATCTGGAGTCACAGCTGAGATGAGCTAACCTGGAATGGAAGCTCTGTAACCATAAACTAGCAGGAACACTTACGGTGACTTCGACAACTTGCTGGAGGCCGAACGTGGACATTTAGGAGAGTGAAAAACTGCTAGAGACCATGGTCAAAGGCTCTCCCTTCTCAACCCCTGCTTTCCTGGGTTTTAAATCCAGGAAGCCCCCAAGGTTATCATGGTGAAGGGCCAGAATGGAAGCCCTCATTGCCCTGAAAGGAGAAGGGAAGAGTGATATTGTGAAACATGTCCAGAGGATTCCCCATAACCAAAGCCTCCTCCTCTGCAGGAAAAACGATTTTACTCGAGCCATATCCCACCTGGAGGGGAAGACGTTTCCCTATTCCAGCCCCATCTGACCTTCCTGTCTCACTTGAGGGATGGGGGTAGCTAAGAATTTCTTGAGAGCCAGGCACGGTGGCTCATGCTTGTAACCCCAGCACTCTGGGAGGCCAAGGTGGGCAGATCACAAGGTCAGAAGTTCAAGACCAGCCTGCCCAATATGGTGAAACCCCATCTCTACTTAAAAAGTACAAAAATTAGCCAGGTGTGGTGGTACACACCTGTAGTCCCAGCTACTTGGGAGGCTGAGGCAGAAGAGTCACTGAACCTGGGAGGAGGAGGTTGAAGTGAGCCAAGACCATGCCACTGTACTCCAGCCTGGTGACAGAGATTTAAAAAAAAAATTTTCTTGTGACAGTCACAGTGCAGGGACACACAGGCTCAGGTAAAGATGAGATTTACTTATAAGATTATAGAATGCTTCCTTTTCCCCTGCCTCTTTTTTGTTCATCCCTTGCAGCTGTCTGAGACATAAGATCCTTAATATCATCCTCAGGTTAGTCTCATTCAACCATCGCCTCTATTTGCAGGCTTGACCAGGTCCCAGTATCATGTGGATAAATTGACAAAGATCAGGAAGTCATAGATTGTATGTTTAAATGAGGATTCTAAATTCCTCAGCAAATTCCTGGGGGTTTTCCTTTGGGTTAGGGAAGTCTTTCACTATTTCTGTCAGTTCGGATTTTGACCAAGACATAAAGGTAATTAAAGAAGGCAGACACAGTTGATCTGAGGAACTAACTTTAGAAGGCATTTTCCTAACTTGCTTCTCATCTTCAGAGTAGAAAGGCAGCTGAGTGAAGAGGGTAGTGGAATCAGAGTAATTAGGCAGAGGAAGAAGAGAGACAGGAGGAAAAGAAGGAGCATTGAGAGTTGAGTGAGTCAATGTACAATTTTTTATCATCACTGATTAAGTGCTTAAGGTTTTAATTTGCCTTTTGTAAAGAGTCTTTAAGAAAGGCAAGTTTTGATTTGCTTAGTCTTTTAGAAGCTTCTGCATGCCAATTAAAAACATATCTCATTTTTTTTTGAGGCATTTAAGATCACTTCTCTTTCAATGTAGCTTATAGATGAATAACTGTTTAGGTTAAAATTTCTTCACTGTGACCAGTGTAATTCTAAGTTGTCTTTAGTAAAGTTTACACATTTATTTAGAAAAACACAGGTTCTGGGTCCATAATTTTTATACATGAACGTAGCTAGTGTCCAAGATGAAGAGGTTCCAGACTACCTGGATACAGATGAACTCATGATTCTTTGTCTTCCCTAAACCCTACCTTCTTAAGTCCTTCTGTTGGACCCAGTCCAGTTTCTGCTGGATCCAGACACAGAGAGAAAGCGGTGAGTAAAACCGGCTCAGCTGGTAACTACATCTGGCTACTCATTGTCCCAGGAACCATTATCAGGGCTTCTTTGGGTCCCTCTTCTGACAACAGAAGTATTAAAAAATAAACTTAGGCACATAAAAATCTTAGAGTTTTCTTTTGAGCAGATATCAATTTAAGAATCGGGCAGGCTCCAAATCACAAGTCTTTTGGGGCTCACGCAAAGAGGCACGAGGAAAAGGCTTTTATAGGGTGAAAATGGAAGAAAGGCAAATTAAACATCTAATTGGTTAAGGTGGAGTATAAGCCTTATTCGAATCATTCCATTCCCTTGTTAGAGGTTAGTTGGTGGTTTCTGATTGGTTAAAGTTTTCTTTTACCATTCAAACCGAGTTGGGTTTTAGTTTGCTTATGTAGAAACCGAGTGCACTGAAGCTCCCGCAGTCTAATCGCCTCTCATTTAATTATTTTAACAAGAGAAATATTCTGTGTTCATATAATAGATAATTTAACGTTAAGATGTCAATATTTACAACTTGATCTATAGATTAAATATAATCCCAGTCAAACTTTTAGCAAGATATGCTGTTGACATTTCCAAACTGATTCAAAAGACCTAGAATCGTCAATACAATACTGGAAAGAACAAGGTTGGTGGATGATAGGGTTTCTGTCCCCATCTAAATCTCATCTTGGGTTCTTGCTCCCATAATCCCCATGAGTCATGGGAGGGACATGGTGAGAAGTAAATGAATCATGAGGGGTTTTTTTTCTGTGCTTTTCTCATGAAAATGAGTAAGTCTCACAAGATCTGATGGTTTTATAAAGGTCAGTTCCCCTGCACACGCTGTCTTTCCTGTCACCATGTAAGACATACCTTGCTCCTCCTTTGCCTTGAGTCATGATCGTGAGACCTCCCCAACTGTGTGGAACTGTAAGTCCATTAAACCTCTTTTTCTTCATAAATTACCCCATCTCGGATATTTATTTATAGCAATGTGAAAATGGGTTAATACAGTGAACTTACACTACCTTATATCAAGATTCACTAAAAAACTGCAATGATGAAGGCAGTGTGGGAGTGGTGAAGCAATAAATAAATAGATCAAACAGAGAAACAGAACAGAATGGATAGCTCAGAAAAGATCAAAGCAACTCCTCTCTATCAAAGAAGCAAAGGTAATGTAATGGAGGAAGAATAGTCTTCTCAACAAATGGTGCTTGAACAATTAGATATCCCTATGCAAAAGAGAAAGAGAAGGAGAGGTAGAGAGGAGAAGAGAAGGCAATGAAGTGGGGGAAAAGAGGGAGGGAGAGAGAGAGAGAGAGAGATGGCCTACGATGAGGGAGTGATTAAACAAACTGTGGTTCATCCGTATCCTGGAATACTGCCCGACAATAAGAAGGAAAGAGCTATTGATAAATGCAACAACCTGGATGAATCCCCAGAAAGTTATGCTGACTGAAAAAAGCCAGTCTAATAAGGATATATACATTCCATTTATATGGCATTCCTAAAAGGGCAAAATTGTAGAAATGGAGAATAAATCACTGATACAGGGTTTAAGACGGAGGTGGAGGTGTGAGGGAAGAGAGAGTGGCTCTGAAAGGGTAACATGAGAAGTCCTCCTGATAATGGAAATGTTATGCATCAGTGTCAATAACCTGGTTGTGATATTGCACTATGGTTTTACAAAGATGTTTCTATTGAGGAAAATAGAGTAAAAGATCTGGGTATCTCTCTGCATTATTATTATTATTTTTGGAACTGTAGAGGAATCTACAATTATCTCAAAATAGAAAGTGTAACTAAAACTTCCTTTTCATGAAAGGGTTATTGATTCTAATAGAATTAAATCTTTCGACTTTGAAAAATTAAAGGGGAGTTAAGGCAAGATTTCTGAGCCAGCAGGAAACCAAAACTAACTCTTAAGCACTGGAAACATGATAGGAAATTCTTACTTAAACTAAGTAATTGTCTCAGTCCATTCATGCTGCTATAATAAAATATCTTATACTGGGTGATTTATAAACAATAGAAATTTATTACTTACAGTTTTAGGGGCTGGAAGACCTCAAAAGATTTATTATATCCTGAGGACCCAGTTTGTGCTTTCAAGATAGCACCTTGTTGCTCAGCCTTCACATCGCAGAAGAGATAAACGCTGTGTCCTCCCATGGTGGAAGGAGCAAGGCAGTTTCTTTCAACCTCTTTTATAAGGGTGCTAATTCCATTCATGAGGGCAGGGCCCTTGAGGCTTAATCACCTCCTCAAAGGCCTCATCTGTTAATCACCAGAGTGGGGATTAGGCTTCAGCATTAATTTTGGAAGAACACATTCCCACCATAACAGTAATTTTGAGGCTTAGAATCAGAAGGTAAACTCTCAGCCAGTTCCTAGGAAAATCGTAGGCAGTGATTTGGGGAAGAGGGTCTAAATCACTGGAGTTACTGAGACTCATAGAGGTAATTATGACTCCCTTGCCTGTCAGCAAATTTTATCTCAGACTTACGTGTAGAGAACAAGTCTATAGAAAATATTTAACTAGCCCCAATTAAAGACATGGAGTCATGATGATTAATTTAGACAGGTGTGTGTGTGACACATAAAAGTCTTTGATAAATGGACCGCCTATCCATCAATTTGTCGTTCATGTAGCTATTCATGTAAATGTATGCTCATTTATGTGGGCATATGGCATGATGGTAAAAATTTTTAAAAAGTGTGCTCTTGCGATAGTTTGATGAGAATGATGGTTTCCAGTTTCAAGGACAAAAAACCAAACACCGCATGTTCTCACTCATAGGTGGGAATTGAACAATGAGAACACTTGGACACAGGATGGGGAACATCACACACCGGGGCCTGTTGTGGGGTGGGGGGAGGGGGGAGGGATAGCATTAGGAGATATACCTAATGTAAATGATGAGTTAATGGGTGCAGGACACCAACATGGCACACGTATACATATGTAACAAACCTGCACATTGTGCACATGTACCCTAGAACTTAAAGTATAATAAAAAGAAAAGGAAAAAAAAGAATAAAATTTTGTTTTGTATTAAAAAAAAGTGTGCTCATTTCTCTACCTATTCATCTTCTTTCCACCTCCCTCTCTCTCTTTTCTTTATTTTCTTTTGTTTACTTCTTTCATGTCAATAGGTTAGTAAGCGCCAACTTACTAGACTGAGTACAAGCTAGAGATTTGTTAATTTCTAGTCTCTTCTAGTCCTCTTTTAAGAAAAATATCAGATGGCTTTGGGACAATTTATCTACTCCAGAATGATAGAAAAATAAACCGGGATGGAGGGAGCATCAAGGTCAGGCAGTGTTGTACTCCTTTCTAAATGAAACACTTGACAAACTGAGCAAAGACAGTCATTTATTTTTATTAAAGTGTCTGCCTACAGCAGAGGCAAGAGTAAAAAGATCTAGGTTATGTATGCTTCTCTGGAAACCTAAATCTTCTGCATTAATCTATAATGTTCCCACATGGCTGGATGGTCCGACAGCATTTCAGAGACTTCTGGCAGAGAGCAATAAGTTCTTCATTTTTCCCGCAATTGTTCTTGCATGTCCCTTTAAGTTTGTTGCATTTCTCATCAAAAAATGCATTCTTGGCTACACGAAGGAAGGAGCCATTTGGATTAATTCCCTTTTCAGACATGTATGTTTACCAGATACAGTTGTATGACTACTTGGTGAAGATTTTTTCACAAGCTGTCATAGTGCCATATCCTAGCGGTAGATGAGATGGTAGGGGACCTAATTTTTATCTGATATTTCAGTCTCATAGTCACACAGGGTGAAATACCGTAAAGAATACATTTGTCTTCCAGCATTTGAGACCAAGCTGTGTAGGAGCTTTGGGAAATGTAAGCTATGGTTCTTTAATCGAAATCTGTTGGGGATAATTATCAACTTGTTCCCATATACACTCCCAGAGGCTGCTAATTTTCCTAGTGCACTCTCAGAGGCTGCTACTTGGTGAGAGTAGAGCAAGAGCTGAGACTGAGGAGATAGCTCCAGACCAGAGCAAAGGAAGGGATAAAGATACAAAAAGAGAATGAGTTTACTGTGGTAGATAGAAACTTGCTTGGAAGGCTCAGCCTGATTTCTCCTCCATATTCACCAAAGCAACGACTGCGGAAAACTTGTGCTTTAGAGAAGGAGGGTGCAGCATGTTGGGAATGTTTTTCTAAGATTTTCTCAGTTCATTTTGCGGAGAATTCCAGTTCCCACCTTAGGGCTTTATCAGTAGCAGTCCCAAGAGCAGCCTGCTTCAAGTTAAGGACAGACAGCACGTCTTATCAGGATCAACATTTTAGAGCTGCCCAATTTGTGTATATATAATGAAGGCATCAGATGTACAGAGATTGCATTTAATGTCTATACTATAAAGTATATACATTTAATGTCAACATATAAAGGTGCCTAATTCAAATCTACGTAAAACTTACCGCCAGGTGGATTAGTGCCAGCATATGCACTAATGATTATCCAGGATCAGCACATCAGTTCATAAGTGAAAATACTCCACTATTTCAAAGCTCGATGAACTCTGGCTCTCACTGGCAGGGGTCTATGTTCTCTCTGCCCTACAGTAAGGCAGATACTAATATAATACTATACTATAGACTATAGCATGGTATTCAGATAAAATCTTTTTGCTTTAGTATAGTATCATAGTATAGCTTAGTATATACTATAAAAATACTAGTATTATAGTATATACTGGTATAATAGTGTATACTATAGTATTATACTAGTATATATACTATACTATATACTAGTGTGTAATAGTAGTATATATACTATATACTAGTGTATTATACTAGTATACTATACTATATACTAGTGTATTATACTAGTATGTACACTATACTATGTACTAGTATATAATACTACTAGTAATAATATAGTATATATACTATATTATCATACTAGTATATATACTATACTATATACTAGAGTATTATACTAGTATATATACTATACTATATACCAGAGTATTATAATAGTATATATACTATACTATATATTAGTGTATTATACTAGTATATACACTGTACTATATACTAGTGTATTATACTAGTATATACACTATACTATATACTAGAGTATTATACTAGTATATATACTATACTACATACTAATATATAATACTACTAGTAATAATATACTAGTATAATATAGTATCTGGCCAGGTGCAGTGTCTCACACCTATAATCCCAGCACTTTGGGAGGCTGAGGAGGGTGGATCACGAGGTCAGGAGTTCGAGACCAGGCTGACCAACACGGTGAAACCCCGTCTCTACTAAAAATACAAAAAATTAGCCAGGCAAGGTGGCACATGCCTGTAATCCCAGCTACTCAGGAGGCTGAGGCAGGAGAATCGCATGAACCCAGGTGGCAGAGGTTGCAGTGAGCTGAGATTGTGAAACTGCACTCCAGCCCGGGGAACAGAGTGAGACTCTATCTCAAAAAAAAATATATATATATATACTAGTACAATACTATATAGTATATAATACTAGTAAAATACCATACTGTAACATCAGTAAATAATTATAGTATATACTATGCTATACTATAATACTATACTAAACCAAAAAGATTTTCTCTAATACTATTATATTATAGTATTATACTCTAGTATATCTAATAGATAATTATTAGATTAATAATTATATAACAAGCATTATGTAATTATAGATAAGTATCTGTAATTACATAGTAATTATAGTAACTAATTATACTTTTATAATTATAGTATTATCTAACAGATAATTTTGTAGTATATAACATCTTTTTTTTGACTTATTATATAATAAGTATGAGTGATCTGAAAAAGATACCTCTGGCCAGTTTCGAATGTGCATATCAAAACCAGTGGCCTGAATACGGCATAGGTCACTGTGGGTCCTAGATCCTCGTGTTTTGACACAGAATCTACTCTCACAGGCTTGTCACAAAACAGACCACAGCTATGAGCAGCTGATGTGAAAAGTTGAGCATTATACCTGGGATCGTATATCACTGGTATCTGGCACAAATTGGGACTTACTGTGGTCTCTGAGAATCCCTTTCTTCAGCTCTCTGGAGGCTCACATGAGCCTGGTCTTAAGCCTTAATTTTGAAGAGGATACAATTGGAGCCACTGGAGATTCCCAGGAGCAGGAGAAAATGAAGAGAGTTTTGATATGGGAAGGGTGTCTTTAATGCCTCTTACTGTGGCAAGACAGTTGGGCTCCTACCCTGGCTTTGTTTTGGTTATCTATAAGACTCTGAGAAGCACTGAGCCCATCTGAGGCACAATTTCTGCATCTGTAATAAAATTTGTAAAATGGACCTTCGAACCCAAAAAGATTTTCTCTAACTTCCATTAAATTAGGGGTAAGACAGAGTTTTCCTTAAAGGCGCTGGCACTGGAAGACTAGATGCATTTTATGTGAAGCTCTCATCACAGTACTTGGCTTCATGATATGTGATCAAGAAATGGCAGTCCAAGTTATGCTGCTTTACCTGTTGCCATGACTGGCATGAGTGCATAGGTGTCTCTAAGCTCAGATCCTTACCTGTCCCTTCTCCTTACCTGTCTCAATCTCTACCATAACTACATTTTAAAAGGTTCATAGACTGCTATCCTTGTTTTTAATTTTTTCTCAATTTTTGTTTTTGTTAGTGAGCATGAGATGGGATGCCAAAAGGCATCTTTCCTGGCCTTCTTTTATTCTTTCAAACCTGTGAGAGCCCCTCCTAGATAACAATGTAAAATGCAAAGGAATTACAGAAGAGGCGTTGGGGGATATCACCTCTTGTAGTAGATGGGTTGATCACGCCCAGGCATTCACTGAAGGGGATCCTGTCTCTGGGACACCACCTCCGATCACCTTCCCTGTAAAGATGCCCATTTTACCTGGGGTCAGAAAGAAGAGCACGGCAAAGAGAAAGAGGAAAGTCCTCATGACTGGGTGGGTCTTGAGAGATCAGCACCGTGTCCATGAGGAAAGAGCAGCAAACACCCACATTTATACATTTCTCCAGACCAAGTAACATCTTGATCAGTGAGGCTTAGCAGAAACGAGAGGATTTCCATGCTCTGCTGCGCAGAGCCCACCCAACCTCAGTGGGTGTCACTCAGTCTACAGCTCATCATTTTTCTGATTCTGGAAAGTTTTCAAGAAGGAAAGTGGGGATGAAGGGAGGACAGAGTAGGGCAGACACAGAAAAAATAAAAAAATCTGGAGTCCAGTAGTTTGGTTTCTAATCCTGGCTGTGTTCCTGAACAGCTTTGGTTTACTCATATGTAAAATGGGAGTAATTATACAATATCTCAATGCTTCAGTTAAGAGCTGATGAACCGTAGTGAGGTGGAATCTGAATTCCAGATTCAGTCTTTTTGAGCTTTGTAAACTTGGCAAAGGGCTTGACCTAAGCATATATTTGTTAAAAAATGTGAATCTTGCTGTATGCTGCACGCTTTTCGTGCTTGGTCCTGCCATGCTGCTCACCTGTACCACGGCACTGTTGGTGCAGCAAGGGGCTGGTAACCATCATGCCTTGCCCTAGACACCTGGGCTCAAGCAATCTACCTGCCTTAGGCTCCCAAAAGCTACGATAATAGACATAAGCCACCCATCTGGGCCAATACTCAAGTCCTTAATGATTTTAAAATATGCAGTAATTATGGCTTTGGTGCGTGAGGTGATATCTTACAGGAAAGGGGTTTCAGAGCTAACTTGACAAAATGATTGCTACCCCTCCTTTTCTCCCTGTGATACTTGTAGAGAATAAAAATGAAAGCTAGAAAAGTGAGAGTCCACATTTATTGAGTTCTTACATGGTACCAGGCCTCCTTCCAAGCATTCCACATATTCAAAACACTTTTGCATTATAATCATACTAGATTCTTACAACACTTTGAGAGGCAGGCAGAATTTGCAAGTGGCTTCCTATTTTCTCCCAGAAAACAGAAGCTGGAAGAGATGAAAGGGGTCACTATCTTCTGGCCCCTGCATTAGTATGGTGGAAACTCACATGGCCCCTGCTCTTTCAACCTCTAGCCTGGTGTTCTTTCCACTACACCAGTTAGACTCCCCAAAATAAAAGGCTTTCTGGATGCCAAGGGTTATTATCCATGATATCATCCCTTTATCCTGGGAAATGGAGCATATAATTGTGTTTTATTGATTCACTTCACGGATCAAGAGCATCTCCCCATTACTTTTAAATAAAAATGAGCCTCTCATTTGGGTCTTCTCAAGGAAATCCCAATCTCTATTCTGAAGAGTCTTCCCTAAAAGATGGCCCTGATCAGGAAGACATTTTTTTTTCTATTTGCTATGTTCTTCATTTTGGTTCAACTGTCATCAGGTAAGTAAAAATGGATGGAATTTTGATTGGGCAGATTATAAAGCCTGTTGATTCTTCCATGTTTGACCTTAATGGTCAAGCTCTCATGGCACCTGTCATGGGAATTTCTTAGACCTACAGTGACATTTACTAAGAGCAAACAGCATAGAGTGTATTTTTTTTTGTAATTTGTTTTTGCTGGTTACCTGGAATGCTGGCCTTGAGAAACAGAATAAAGATTGCAACTCTGTGATCTACTGTCTCCTGTTATGCTATGTCACATGTGAAGTTGGGAGTGTTTTATACAGTGTTAATTCCTGTGTTGATTTTAATTTTCAAAATGTATTTTGTTTTGAATTTAGGGTGCCAGGCAGGACTTGATTTTTCCCAACCATTTCCATCAGGTAAGTTAAATCTCTTGTATATAATTATTTTTTCTCTTAGGAACTCTGCCGCTGTTAGCTCTCTCTGATGTCTGGAGGCAAAGAGGGGACAGAGATAGTGGCAGAAATAGAATTGTCTGAAAAATCAGTTCACTAACTTATCTTCTTCTCTTTCTCTTGTTCCAAGTATAATATTTGGATATTTTTGATTTCACAGAAAAATATCTTTGTGACTGGACTGTAATTTGGCCATAGAGATTTGGACTCAGTGGCTTTTCCCATTAGCTGTTGGTGCTCACTAAACCAAGTTCTTAGATTTATTCTTGTACCAGCCAATTAGCACTGCTCTGTGAACATGCCTGCCCATCTCTTGAAAGCTCTGCTGCTAAGTCTGGTAATAATATATGTCACAAATGCATGAGGTTAGTTGAAGGAAGCTCAAATTAAAGAGAGAGGTTGCCTCAATGAAAACTCAGCACCATTGCAGAAAAGCTATTCATAACGAATAGCCCCCAGATCTTTTCTTTTTCTTTGAAGTCATATTATACAGAAAGAAAGGATATTGTAAACAAAACTAAAAGAAATATTGTAGACAAAGTTGAAATGGTTTTAGACAGAATTTCAAAGTGAGAAATATTAAGGTTGCTACTAGTCCTTGAGTGTTTGCTCTGTACCAGGCATCCTGCTAAAAACTTTACATGGACTTTGTCATGTAATCCTCAAAACAGTCCTATGTGGTAGGTATTATTATCATGAAAATATTTACATATAATATTCCATTTGATCCCTAAACTGATTTAAAAATGCAGTCAGGTGCTTCTAGAATGGCCACTGGACAAATGAGAATATGGACCTTAACCTGCCGGTTACTAGGCCCAAACTAGAGTTGATCTTCAAGGATCTTTAAAAAACCACAATATACCCCTCCCATTTTTTGTCCAGTAAACTTCACAGTCATATCAGGTATGTATTTTTATAGTTCTGTAATATGTATGTCTCTTTGTCTGTCTGTGGTTTACTTTTGATCCCTGCAAGATTATAAACACTTGGAGAGTAGGAATTGCGATGATCTGTTGCTTAAAAATTAACTCTCCCCAACTCCCTACTGCAAAAAGCAGAAACTATTTTTGAAAAATCTGGGCTGATTCTTGAAAATATTCTTTGCAATCATACGTACGAACTGTCCCTTTTTTTTTTTGGTGGTCTTTGACATGTTCCCCATTTCTAGACATTTCCTGGAAAGCTCCCTCAGCAGCTCTTTCTTGGCACAGGTGAGTTTGCTGTCTGTGAGTCGTGCAAGCTTGGTCGGGGAAAATGCAGGAAGGAGTGCTTGGAGAATGAGAAGCCTGATGGAAATTGCAGGCTGAACTTTCTCTGCTGCAGACAGAGGATCTGACAAACCAGACCAGCACACTTCTGGCCTTAGAAGCAGACCTGGATATTCAAAGAAGTTCAAGAGAAGTTATGTGGCTTATCCAAATCACACAGTGAGTGAGTCTCAGAATCATTCTCATTTCTTTCTCCCTTTGTTTCGTTTTATTGCTTATTTTTTAAAGATGACTTTTTTTCTTTTTTTTTTTGAGAAGGAGTCTCACTCTGTCGCCCAGGCTGGAGTGCAGTGGCTCGATCTTGGCTCACTGCAACCTCCACCTCCCGGGTTCAAGCAATTCTCCTGCTTCAGCCTCCCAAGTAGCTGGGACTACAGGCGCACACCGCCATGCCTGGCTAATTTTTGTATTTTTACTAGAGATGAGGTTTCACCATGTTGGCAAGGCTGGTCTCGATCTCCTGACCTCAGGTGATCTGCTCACCTTGGCCTCCAAAAGTGCTAGGATTATAGGCATGAGCCACCATGCTGGGCGAGATGACCTTTAAAAAACATCAAGACATGAGTGTGTACCTAGTATCTGCTCAATCAGATACCACTACTATGTATATGTAGAGTACCTTACAATTTATGAAGTATTTTCCATACTTCTCTCATATGACTCATGATTACCTTATGAGGTAGGTTTTATTACTCCTATTTACATTTGAAAATATTGAGGCTCAAGAGGCTGTTAATTCTTCAGAGCCATAGCTAGGATCCAGTAACTGCTATGCACATTGCTGTCATGTTTTACGTATCCATCTATATGTACTAACTATGTTAATGGAATAATAATTCTATCAAATATAATACATTATTTTTATATTCACATTATTTCTTGGTTTGTCTAAATATTATCATTCATTGATTCTAGTACTTATGGTGTATTTACCTGTGAAAGAAAATGATTAGAGATTAACTTAAAATGTTCAACACAGAATGTGCATAAATGGTTGACTGTCTAATTTTGCCTTGTGAAATAAAATCCAGCTTCACAAAATAAAGGCCAAAATTACCAGCCCTATGACCAGTGACTTGAACTTGGTTACTTAGTTTTAATGTATGAGATTAAACAATGTTTTGTTTAATATTTGGGCCTATTATTTGTCTCTTTGTGCTCAAATCTGTTCCTTGTTTTTTTCTGCTTTGCTGAGTAAAATGGGAACTATTAGTTGCAAACTACATTTTCCAGGCTTCCTGACTTCTGGCTAGTTTTGGTCAACGTGTTTCCTACGAGAATGGGAGATTGAAGAAGGAAGGACAATGTGAATTTCTCCCCGACTCCCTCTCTTTTCCAGCAGTGGCTTTTCCTGCTCAGCAAGGCCGCTGCTTTTCTGTCTTCTGCACTCACCTGGCAGTCCCACCGCAAGTTTAGCTTCTGCCAGCCAGTGCTGCTCCCAGGCTCACACAAATCCTTCCATTTTTCCTCAAACCTTAGGGCAGTAGGAGATTTCTGCTGTGACTATCAGTAGGGTTGCCTCATTGCTCCCGCTTTGCATTGTCATCTTTTCCAACACTTTATCTGTACATATTAAATTCTTTCTATGGAACTATCCATTGGGGGAACCCTTTTAATGCTTGATTGGTTCAATTTTTAGATTCACTGTATTTACATATGATCCACTGTTTTCCAAAAGAGATTTGAAACACAGCCCTCAAGAAACCTAGAGTGTTTCCCTCATTTATACAGGAATTACCCCAGGGAAGTGGGAAGTGGGGTATTTGGTCTTAAGAGTCCAGTTCACAGTAATTTTCTGCTGGCAGATGGTCTTCCTCCCCAGGTCTCCACAGTGCAAATGCAGCTGCTAGCTTACAGAACACCATGAAACTGGAATACTACTTACTCATTCCAAATACTGCATTGCTTTATCTTAAAAAAATGCTCTGGAACCTAGTTGAAGTTTCTTTTAATGAAAGATTCTTGTGAGTGTCTCAGAGTCATACAAAGTGGTAGACCAGTAGCTGTGCCCTGATATTACCTCACTAATGACCTCATGTAGCATCCAGATGGCAGCTGCAGAGGACACCTCCCACAGGTGCTCACCTAGTCACAAATTGTTCCCTTTCATGGCAGGCCAAGTCTCACTAACGCAAGACTCCATAACAACTGCTTTAGTATCCACTGAGGGGTTAAGTTAAATATTAAAAGCTTAAAAAGCCAGTGCCCTGATATAAAGGCTGGAATGTAACAAAAGCCCACTAAGAGTTTTGCTTAGGCCTTTCCTGGGCCTTAAAGCATGACAAACTAATGAAGGAGTTCTTAACAGGACCCGTTTAGGATTAAACAAGTTTACAGGAGGTCTGAAGGAACTCCCCAAATAT
Source organism: Pan paniscus (assembly GCF_029289425.2). Taxonomy (NCBI): domain Eukaryota; kingdom Metazoa; phylum Chordata; class Mammalia; order Primates; family Hominidae; genus Pan; species Pan paniscus. The sequence continues at coordinate 23,961,094 of NC_073256.2, forward strand.
CAGTGATTTAGCAGGCGACAAGGTAAGGGTAATAACCCCAGCACCTGGACCCATTTAGATTAAGTACATTTACTGAGGCTCCAGAGGAAGGTCTTCGGGACTCAGACCTTAGTTATAGATTAAAAGAAGTTAATAACTTATGTCTTTAGATGAATGCACACTTACACATAAACATATAGCTTGGAAGGTATATAAGCTCTGGAAAACTTTGTAATTTTAAGTTGGTCTGGCGATAATTTCCAGGACTTCTCCCTATAACTGGTTGCAGAAATAAAAACTCTCTTCCTCCCGAGTTTATTTGCATCTTGTTATTGGGCTGTGAGAAATAGCAGCCCAACTCTCAGTTTGGTCCAGGAACACTTTTTCTTTACACTTTAGATTCATGGAAACAAAGAGACTGAAAGTAAAAGGATGGAAAGAGATTTGCCATACAAACAATAACCAAAGGAGAGCTGTAGTGGCTATACCAACAGTGCACAAAACAAACTTTAAGACAAAATCGGTACTAAAGATGAAGAAGGGCATTTTGTAATGTTAGCAAGTTAATCTATCACGATAATATAACAAGTATAAACACATGCACCTAACAACAGAGTGCCAAAATACCTGAAGGGAAAATTGACAGAATTGAAGGGAGAAATAGAGAAGTCAACAGTAATAGCAGGAGACTTTAATATACCACTTTTAATAATAGACAAAACAACTAGAAAAAAGATTAGCAAGGAAATACAAGATTTGAATAGCACTGTAAAACAATGACCTCAAAGCCATCTGTGGAACACTGCACCAATTACAGCAAAATACACATTCTTCTTCTGTTCACATGAAATATTCTTTAGAATAGACTGTATGTTAGATTAAAATACAAGCTCCTCAATACATTTAAAAGGATAGGAATCATACAAAGTATGTTCTCTGAACAAAATGGGATAATAGAAAGAAATTTGGGAAAGTCACAACTATGTGGAAATTAAACAGCATAAATGTGAATAAATGATGGGTCAAAGCAGAAAACATAAGGGAATGTAGAAAATACTTTAAAGAGAACCCCCAAACACTTTAAAATATACAACACAACAGCAACTTACCAAAACTGTGAGATGCAGCTAAAACAATGCTTAAAGGAAAATGTATGGTTGTAAATGCCTATATTTACAAAGAAGATAGATTTAAAATCAGTAAATTATCTTCCATCTCAAGAAAATTAAGGAAGAGCCAGCTAAACCCAAAGCAAGCAGAAGGAAGAAAATAATAAATATTAGCACGGAAATAAATGAAATAGAGACTAAGAAAACAATAGAATAAACCAACACAACAAAAATTTATTTTTTGAAATGATCAACAAAATTGGCAAGCCTCTAACTAGACTGACTAAGAAAAAAAGAGAATACTCATATTACTAAAATCATGAGTGAAAGAGAAATTTTACAAAAGATCTTACGAAAGTATTTTTTAATATTATTAAGGAATACTATAAACAATTTTATGGCAACAATTTTGATAACCTAGATGAATAAATGCCTAGAAATGCATACATATCAAACCTAATTCAAGAAGAAATAGAAAGTCTACAATGGACCTATAACAAATAAAGTGCATGAATTGATAATAATAACACTAACAAAAATCCCACATAGTAAAACCCAGGGCCAAATGGCTCCACTGGAACATTGTAAAGATGTTACTCTATTTTATTTTGCCTCGATTTTTTTTTTCAGACAGGGTCTCACTCTGAAGCTCAGGCTGCAGTGCAGTGGTATGATCTCGGCTCACCCCATCCTCTGCCTCCGGGGCTCAAATGATCCTCCCACCTCAGCCTCCTGAGTGGCTGGGACCACAGGTGCCTGCCACCATGTCCAGTTAATTTTCGTATGTTTTGTAGAGATAGGGGTCTCATTATGTTGCCCAGGCTAGTCTCGAACTAAACTCCTGGCTCAGGTGATCTGCCCACCTTGGCCTCCCAAAGTGCTGGGATTACAGGCGTGAACCACCACACCTGTCCTGGCTTGCATATTTTTTGATGAGAAGTTTGCTGCAGTTATTCTGTCATCTTTCTAAAGGCAGGAGGCATGTATGCCTTCTCTGTTGACAAAGGTAGAGGATGTTCTTTGTTTTTGTTTTTTAATGTGCTCCCTTCTCCTAGTTCTCCTAGCTTTAATATTTTGTTTTGCATTTTTTTAGATTGTTCATTCACCAGTGCCATACAAACAACTGTTGTTCTTCCCTCAGTTTCTTAATTAAGAAATTAAGACTTTCTTTTCCATAAAAGAGAAAGATTCTTGCAAGCTTTCGTTCTTTCTCACAGTTGCTACTGTTCCCCTCGGCCAACTTACATCATGAAATACTCTAATCTTTTTTGTAAGCACCTACTGAGTCTATGGAGAAGACATTAGAAGTTGGTGTGAACTTCTCTTTTGTCTGTGACCCCAGACATTTATATTGTTTCTCTAGTTTATGCTTGCTCTTAGCAATTCTCTACAGACTTTACCTGAAATCTTTTAAATCATATTCTGGGGGTAATCTGCTTCAGGTAAGCAAGCACTCATGGTCTTTATTTTTTGGAGGTTCCTGTCTTTTCTTATATTTCTAGGTAGGTGGCTGATTTGTGACCTTAGCTTTCCAATGAGTTCAAGAAACTGAATATTTGCAGTCTGCCGTGTGTTTTCCTGTGTATTTGTTTCATGTGGGATGATCTTCTTTACGTTTTTCTATATCTTAAGCAGAAGCCATTCTTCATTTAATAACACACTTACTTTCTTTAAGAGATACAGAAATACTTATATTTTCTGCTAATTCTTGTGCCAATTTTGGTAAGTTAAATTTTTGAGAGATTTTTTTATTTTATGTAAGTTGTGAAGTGTTTTGGCATATACCTGTTGACAACATTTTTATATTAGTTTAATGTTTCTTGGATCTGTAGTGATAACTTCTTTTTCACTTATTCTGCATACTTGGGCTTACATTGTTCCCTTTTCTAAGGTTCTTAGAGCATAATTTTAAGTCATAGATTTAAACATTTCTTCTGTTCTACAATAAGTATTTGGATACAAATTTCTTTCGAAGTCATAGTTTTGTTGTGCTCCACAAAATTCGATATATAGAAATGCTTTCCAATTATTCTCATTATTTATTCTTTGATACAAACACAATCTAGAATTATGTTGCTTTATTTCCACATATTTGAAAATATCCTAAATAGCTTATTTTATAGATTTCCAATTTAATCCCCTTGTGGTGAGAAATATACTCTGAAGAATTTAAATGTGTTTAAACACATCAATATTTGTTTTATGGCCTAGCATATGGTTCATTTTTATGAATGTATCATATGTACTTGAAAAAATGTGTATTTTGCAGTTGTCTTATGATGTGTTCTATAAATATCAATGCAGTCAGTGGAATGGTGGTATTGTTCAGATCATGCATGACTTTGCTAATTTTTCCCTGTGTTCTATCAGTTGCTGAGAGAGTGGTGTAAAAATTTTCTACTATGAATATAGAAGTGTCTATTTCTCCCTTTAATTAAATCAAATAATATAAAAACATGTTAATGGTTTTTATGTATTTTCAATGGATTAACCCTTTTCTCCTTAAGCAACAGCACTCCACGCAATATAGTGAGACCCTGTCAAAAAAAAAAAAAAAAAAAAGAAAAAGAAAGAAAACCTGCACACGTACTCCTGAACTTAAAATTAAAGGTTTTTGTGTGTTTGTTTTAATTATTATTTTAAGAATAGATTTTATGTAAAATCATGTACTAGGAAAAGCGTGGTGGCTATATATCTTATAGACATGGTAATACTTGAGATAAGACTTGAAGGAAAAATGAGAGAAGTCTAAGCAGAGACACAGAATAGAATATTCCAGGCAGAAAGGCAGGGTTCTCTGCGTTTGTTTCCCACAAATGTGGTTTAGTTAAAATCTGATCCATCAGCCCACACATTAATCAATGGAGCATGGAAAATAGTATGTTCCCAATGAACATTACAAATCGAGGATGACTTCCAGTCCCTTCAGAGCAGTAGAACATATTTTAATCAATGCCCCTTGATAAAAGAGCTTGATTCCAGCTACTGCACTTCCTTCATCAGCTCTCCACTGATGCCTGGAGCCATGAAAATATTTTTCTTTATTTTTGCTGCTCTCATTCTTCTTGCTCAAATTTTCCAAGGTAAGAGGGAAATTCTTCTAGAAGTAGAGATGGCAGTCTGCTCAGGATCTGTCTTTTGAGATGAAAGCTCAACTTTTACAAAGTTGAAGTTTCCAAGGCAAACCAGTCACTGAAAATCTTTTCCTGAGCTCAGACACAAAACAATGGGACCACATTGACCGGGACCATCTCCATCCATAATAGTTTCTAGTCAACTTCCCTAACAGCTCTGCCAAGGAATTCAGACTTCTTTGTACTTTTAGATCTCTTTCCTCCTTTTGTAATCTGCAACCAGGTTCAGCACATTCTTTTTTTTTTTTTTTTTTTTGAGACGGAGTCTCGCTCTGTCGCCCAGGCTGGAGTGCAGTGGTGCGATCTCGGCTCACTGCAAGCTCCGCCTCCCAGGTTCATGCCATTCTTCTGCCTCAGCCTCCCGAGTAGCTGGGACTACACGCACCCGCCACCACGCCCGGCTAATTTTTTTGTATTTTTAGTAGAGACAGGGTTTCACCATGTTAGCCAGGATGGTCTTGATGTCCTGACTTCATGATCCGCCCTCCTCGGCCTCCCAGAGCCCTGGGATTACAGGCATGAGCCACCGCGCCTGGCCAGCATATTCTAAAGTGATTTCTTTAAAATGAAAAAAAAAAAAAGAAAGAAAGAAAGAAAAGATTATCCAAGGAAATGCCAAACATATTTGTTAAGTTAGGGAAGTACAGCCTTTGTAATCTAAATTAAACTAAAGTTATGTTACTAGATTCTTAGACAGCTAATTTTTTTTCATGTCTGAGTCGTCGGTCCAAATCTCTTATCCATACATTATTTTAGACTTTTTGGCTTTCACACACTGGTTGAAAATTATGCCATTAAAACCACTAAACTAACATCTTGCTTACTATTCTCTTAAGTCTTTGCGTCTTTGAGATTCTCTTTGCTTCATACAACCACGACTCTGTTCCTAAGAAATGTTTATGTCCATACCTCCTCAACTATCCTTCGTTCCTTCTGTTGTGAAGCTTTTCCTATTAGAGGTTCTCCATGCATCATGAAGCCCCCTGTCTGTTCCTTCATGGCTCCTGAATTTCTACTTTCCTTTATTACACATTCTGTCCTCAGTAGTCCTGGAAAACCAATAGATATTGAATGTGTGCTAACCAATTGTAAGAAATTGTTCTGTCCACTATGATAAAGGTAGGTAAAACGAAGAGGTAAAAATATAAAGCATGGACATTGACCTTAATTTGCTTGAAGTTATTAGTCTATTCCTTCTGTGTTGTTCGAAAATAGGTTGCTTGTAGTGGTAAATAAGCTTTCAATACATTTAACATGTATAAGTAAGTATATCAATGAGACAGGAAAATTCACAAATAACTTTAATATGAAACAGTTTTCACAAGTGCCATAAAAGATGCAAAGTATAAAGAGAAGTCATAGATGTGGAAACTTGGTTCTAACTAGGAAATGCAGAAAGGCTTCCTGGGAAGTAGTATTTGTTTTGCACATTTGGAAATAGGCAAGACTAGAACTAAAGAACAGAGCCAGGGAACAATGTCCCCATGAAAGTTTCAGTGACTCCATGAAAGTCTCAGTTGTAAAATCAGTTCCCGATTTTCTGCCCTCAGCATCTTTTTGTAGATGTCAGACAATGCTCCAGAATAGATAAACTCATTTAAAATTGTCTTCTCCATCCACTTTAATCAGTACTCCAATTTATTCAGATCAGTCTATAGATGTGGATGCCTAATAGCTCCCTGTCCACAAAACTCATCTCAGATGTATTTGAATTACAATAGTAAGCATAGTTTGGGCACAGATTAGAACCACCACCATCACCATAATCACATAGAATCTCAGAGTTAGAAGTGAATTTAATGATCAATATAAAAGGTAATAAACATAGGTTATTAGGCCAAACTATATGAGTTTGGATCTCAGTGCTAATCTTTATAAGCTGTATGCACCCTGTGTTTTACTTTCCATTCTATAAATGATAATAATAATAGCATTGTTTTGAAGATGAATAAACTTGTTATATTAATTAGAAACTAACTTGTTATAATAAAGAATCTTAATGATAGAATGACTGAAGAAAGACAAAACCTTATTTTTCTTTCATGTAAAAGTCCAAAAATAGCTAAGTTGACTAGGTGAGGGTAGAGGGTTCTTTTTCACCAAGTTATGTTGTGATTTGGGCTGAAGGTCAACCCTGCCATCCTAAACAGTTGACCATTTTATTTGGTTCCAAGGATATTCTAACAGGCAGGGTTAGAAAGTATAGAACCTGATTAAGATTACATGGAAGCAGCTCACATCATTCCACTCCTTTTTCATTTTTCCAAATTTGTTCATGTGGACATATAGAAATAGGAAGCTAGGAGCTGATGTGATTACCTAAGTATTCATGTGTCCAGCTAAACCCAGAGGTTCTATGACTAAAAGTCTGAAGGTAAAAATGACTGCTTTGGGACAGTTTAACAATCTCTCTGTATAACTGCTTGAGCAGTGGCAGGCACATACTCTATGCTATGTTAGAGTTTACCATTGTTGGTCATTTGTTCTTCTACTTATTTTTTTGTTCTCTGCCCTAATTCAGTATTGAACACCCTATACATGTATATATATATATATGTGTGTGTGTGTGTGTGTGTGCGCGTGTGTGTGTCTCAATTGATTGTCCAGATGCCTGATAAATTTAAGTGATCTGTAGTTCACAGTATCCCAAGTTCAACTTTGGACTATTCAAAACTTTCTCCTTAATTTGAGCAGAAATCTAAGTCCCTGCAATTTCTTTCCATTAGTCTTTGCCTTAACTTGGCACTAACAAAATATATTCCACATGATAATATTTCAGATATATGGCAGCTAATATATACTGTTTCTCCCCCAAAGTTGTTATTTCCAGGAATAAACATTACTCCTTTTGAGAAGAACTGCTACTTCTTCCACTATTTTTTCCTAAGAGTGTATCTTACCAATTAAAAAAGATTCCTGTTTTGACATATTTTTTCCTCTTCAACCTAATCTCTGTTATGAATGAATACACATTGCCTATGTCTCTCTAAATTTGCTTGCCAGAGCTAAATACACGATTCCATTGGTGTTCTTTGCACAGTAAATTGAGAAGGACTAGCATCATGTTGTTTATCTTTCTACCTAAAACTGTGAGACTCTGACATCATATGCCAGGGCATATGATCTACTATTGGCCTGCCTATAATGTAACAGAACAATCTTTAACTTTTGCTATAAATCAGAGACTATTTGGATACAGGGGAAAAAAAATCTGTTGGTAAGGATCGTTCATTGGAATTAGAAAGTATTTTGTCATCTTCCTTGGAAGAAACATTCTGTTTCTGTACAAGCTAGATATGATTTTGACATATGAAAATCTTTTCTGTTTTTTTCCAATTGGCTATTTAATAAGGACATTGATTATATTGTACCAGGGGTCTGAGCTCAGACATGACTGTTCAGATAACATCTGATTTTTCTAATTTCTAGGTTTATAGTCTGTGTCTCTAGGAGTTATGGTAATGAGGAAGTCTGAATTTGGCCTGGGCGATGTAATTTTATCTTACAGTTACTAATTACTAGATAACTGAAGACAAATTGCTTTCTTTACTTAGCCAGGACAGCAATTCATAGAGCACTAATTAGTAAGAGAATGGAAGGTCACTGTGAAGCCGAATGTCTTACCTTTGAAGTAAAGACTGGGGGCTGTAGAGCTGAATTAGCACCATTTTGCTGCAAAAACAGAAAGAAACATTAAAAACTAAGCACCAGCTGCAAGAAACAAAGAGGTGAAGATTCTCTGGCTGCTATATCAGTGGGATAAATCTCTCTGGACCATCTCTCTTTGATCTGCAAAGTTTGGATTATCTGAAGCCATGTCTGTCCAGTTCCCAGTGCTACAAGGAGATACCCTTCCTAGGCTGTGAACTTCTTCCAGGCAGACACTATATCTTGTTGACCTTTGCACTCTCAGTTCCTGACACACGGCCTATTAATGATTTCTTTTACTTTATATAAAAGTGAGCCATTGAATACACAGATAAAAGAGATGGAATGGAATGGTTGGACTGGCACTCAGGTGAATTGAGTTCTAAAGTTATAGCTCTGGCTTTAAACAGATGTAGGACATTGGGCCCTCTGTGCCAAGATTCTGGTATCTATAATGTGAGCAGATTGAACCTCTCAGTAAACGGAATACCTGCTAGATGCTCATTGTGGCTGCTTCAGCAGTATCACTGTCATGTACTCCTTTCTCTCTTTTATAGGTAGGAACTGTTTAGATTCTTGTTCATTTACCTGTTCGATCTAAAACATCAAGTTTTAGAATGAAATGCACCCATATCAAAATTCAAGTTGGCTGTAGCTTGAGCAACATCTTCATTCTGGCCATTTGCAGTGAGAATTGATCAAATCATGGGTTTCTGAAGCAGTAAGTTCCCCAAAGGTCATCGAATTCAGTGCCCTTATTACAAATGAGGAGAGTGAGACTGAAGAAGATTATACAGTTACTGACTTAGTCACATTTATATTCCAACTTCGGGCTTTCTGGACTTGTCTGCTTAGCATGTCCACAAAATAGGATGCTGGAAGATAATAGAACAACAAAAGGCAGTCCTAAAGATGGAATGTTTCTCAGCGGGTTCAGGTGAACAGTTAAATGGAGGAAGAAATTGAAACAAACTGAAAAAAAAAAAAAAAAAAACATAGAAAGAAAAAAAGACACTTTCTAAGAATCTCTTTTGTAATCCTGCAAACCCTGCCCTTTCAGAGCATAACAATGGCAAACTGAGGCTTACCTTTTCCCTAATTTGCCAAAATTTGGAGTCCCAGCTTTCTAGCAGAAGAAAGCATATATCACAGACCATTTCATCGTAGAAGATTTATAGTACACCATCCCAGAACAGAAGAAGTAAAATCCCTCTGCGCTGCTCTAGAAAATGTCCTTCTCTATTCAGTTAAGCTGGCTTCCTGTAGAGATGTAAATAAAGGAGAAAAAAAAATCTGGAACAAGACAATGTGTAAAATGTTTTAAAATAAAAAATAAAATGTGTTTTTGAAAGATCTTCTGGTATTGCCACTTGTCTTCATGGTGCTAATTTTCTTATTCTGAAAACTATGCTGGAGGAAAATATGTAAAGTTATCTGTTTCAATCAGAGGAGTTTTCTGTTCTGCATTTTCCCTAGAAATTCCTTAAACATTGTCTCAGATAAAACTAACTGCCTTTGAGAATCTAAGTGTGTTTAGACTTTCTCGTTTCTTCATTTTTAATATTTCCTCTTCTTTCTCTGTCAGTCAAATGACTTGAAATATAGCATACATTTCCTGTCTCCAGTGTTTTTATACCCTATTTCCTTCTCAACCTATAGAAATCTCTTAAAGCCAGGCATGGAGGCTCATGCCTGCAATTTCAGCACTTTGGGAGGCCAAGACAGGAGGATCCTTTGAGCCCAGGAGTTCGAGACCAGCCTGGGCAACATAGGGAGACCCCATCTCTACAAAAATTTAAAAATTTAGGCTGGGCACAGTGGCTCACGCCTGTAATCCCAGCACTTTGGGGGGCCGAGGTGGGCAAATCACAAGGTCAGGAGTTTGAGACCAGCTTGACCAACCTGGTGAAACCCCGTCTCTACTAAAAATACAAAAAGCAGCCAGGCGTGGTGGCATGCATCTGTAATCCCAGCTCCTTGGGAGTCTGAGACAGGGGAATCGCTTGAACCCGGGAGGCAGAGGTTGCAGTGAGCCAAGATCATGCCATTGCACTCCAGCCTGGGTGACAAGAGCAAGTCTACGTCTCAAAAAAAAAAAAAGAAAAGAAAAGCCCGGTATAGTGGCTCACACCCATAGTCCCAATTGCTTGGGGGCTGAGCCCTGGAAGTTGAGGCTGCAGTGAGCCTGATCATGCCATTGCACTCCAGCCTGAGTGACAGGGGGAGACTCTGTCTCAAAAAAAAAAAAAAAAGAGAACCTGTTTCAAAAGAAGAAGAAGGAGAAGAAGGAAGAAGAAGAAGAAGAAGAAGAAGAAGAAGAGGAAGAAGAAGAAGATTATTTTAGCTCTCATCATACTACTGGAATTTCTCTTTATAAAGGTACCAGGTACCTCCTTAGTCAGTTAATAGTAGTTTTTCCTTAATAAATTACCAGGGCCAACTCCATTGACCTATGGCCAGTATTCATCCTTCAGGCCCTTTCTGAAACATTTTACAAGGTGATCTATCTCCTGCACCTTAATTTCTTTCTTTTCTGGCCATGGGAATGTTTGTCTGCTGGACATTTCTCTTTGTCTTCTCCACACATTCTCAGTCTTCTTTGCTGACTGTTCCTCATATTCTCTTGGCTAGGATTGCTTTCACCTATGTTTCATTCTCTTCTTATTATACGTGTTATCTCCAAACAATCTCCTCCATTCTCATGGTTCCCACTCTTTATGGACTAATGACGTGGTGTTACTTCTTTACTTTTATGATTTCTTTACTCTGCTCTGTGGTGCTGTGCTGGGACTCTGAAAACAGCATTTGTCATACTGCTTGGCCAGTTAGCTTCTTGTTAGCACCTTTAATGAAAGGTATTAGCAGGAGAGTGGAAAACAAGACAAAGAGTGAAGGCATCTGTTCCTATGCCGTTTTTGTCAGCCCCATTCCAATAGCAGCAGATGGTTGGCTCCAGGCTTCAGGCTTTATATTCTTTCCACTTTCTTAGCAGCCCCACAAATATGCCAGAAAAGGACCAGCAGCATCCTAGCTCTACCTCCTTGGTTGTAAGAGGACCGGCTGAGCTACAATCTGCTTTTCTATGCACCTTGTCTATCCAAGCACCTGTTGGACCATGTCTCCTCCTCAGAAGTCTGAACACTGGCTATCAAGTGCCTCTGCCTCATTTGCCTGCACATCAGTCATTGAACATTGCTCCCTTCCAATTTGAAGCATGACTTATGTGGTGTAACCCACTAGGAGACATGGGCGCCTGGTACTGTGTCTTCTCCTCATAGGTTCAAGCTCTAGCTGCATACAAGTAAGATAATTTTGAGCGCTAGCCCCTGAGAGTAACTTTACTCCTTTGTTCCTGTATGTTAAAAGGCGATATCTCTTTTGTATGGTTATCTCTGTGCCTTTTCAACCTTCCACTACTTATGTATCCAATTTAAGTTTACTGAGCTACTCTAAGCGGATTTCTGATAGGCACTTCAAAGGTAATGTCTTTATTGCAATTTATTGGTTTGCTTCCAAATCTGACCTTCATTTAATATTCTAAATCTTAGAAAATATTGCTATCATTTACTTGACATTCAGGTTAAAAGTAGAGGTTTACTCAGGAATGCTTACTTTTCTGAATAAGTCACACAATTTACTCATGACATTAATCTGCATAAATTGCTTATTAATCCCTGTAAATCTTAATGCAATTATCTCCTTCCCTCTTTCTCCTCACTGATGTTGTTCTAGATCAGTGCCTTATTATCTTCAGCCTCTGCTCTTACTCTGTCATACTTGGTGTTAAGAAATTCATCCTCACTGCCAATTATCTAAAATTTACTTATAATTTGTGGATTGAACTTTGCATGAAGTAAAGGAATAGTTCTACTTTTTCATGATTTATGAGCACACACATGAGCATACACACACCCATGTGAATTGACAAACCATAAAAATTAGTCTAAGATTTATATTCAGATGTCTACGAATCCTTAGAACACTCAAATATTAGAACTAGAAGTAGCCTTAGAGATCACTTAAGTCCCTGCTTCCAGAACTATATTGGTTAATTATAGTCAGTGTAACTAGCCTAGAATACTTATAATTAGAGCTCTATGCCCCACTCTAACACTTTCAAATGGGGATCTCTTAAGAATTTAAATTTGTAAAATGACTTTTCCAATTAAGTCTCCTGCACAGTGACATTTGAGACCTGTTGATCACTGAACACAGAAGCATCTGAGATCCATTGATCTCTGTCCCACACCTCCAGTTAGTTGCAGAAATAGATTCAGGCTCAAATGCAGGATTGCTGCCTTCATGTCCAGTGGCATATCACTGTGTTGCACTTTTCCATTTGTAAAAGAGGTATGGAGAGGGCATGACCAAGTGGTTCACCTTGCTCAACCCCAGGAACAGAAGCTCAAACTTTATTGGGTAGACAGACACATGTACAGCAAATGAACATTCCATGTATTAAGTTCTACAGCCTGATCCGAGACCTGTGGGAGTTTAGAACATGTGCATTTAGACTAATTACGACTGGAGTCATTGGGGTCCAGAGAGGTTTCACAGACAAAATGTCTTGTGACCATTTAAACCAACTGGTTTATCAACTTAGCGTAAATCACTTTAACTGAAACTGAAGGAGTATTGCTGCTAAACTTCCTTTGTTGCCAATATATTTGTAGTTTATGTTCCCATTTGACAATTATTTCCATTCAAAACTGCTCACTTTCATTCTTCTGGGGAACTGAACCGAAAATGTTAAGGACTCTCTGTTCTCTTATGAAAGCCATTCTGCTCATATGGTGCACTTCTGTCCCTGATTGTCTATATCGAGGTATAGAAAGGTCCTTTTTATCCAAACAAAGACATTTCACTGGCCCAGGTGAGCTGCTGACCAAAATGAAGCCACCTATCTTCTGTCTGTATGGACACCTTCACCTGTGAGGACTATTATCATTCTCATTTGCCACTTAATTTTTTTCCCATTTCACTTTTTTTTTTTTTTCGAAACAAGTCTCACTAGGTGGCAAAACAATCTGTGGAAGCCTTGACAAGTTTAATGAAACTGAGACCTTGAGGGAATCCCCTGGGCAAAATCTCCACTATCTATATGTGGAGAAGGGGCTGTATGAGAAACCAGGAAAACTGATGACAGAGAGAACTGTAGTCTTCTAACCCGTGCACAAGCCCTTCCGGCTGTGTGAACTGCAGAGCGGGCCAGGTAAAGGCTGACTTAGATGAACTGCAGTAAGAGGTGCTCCAGGTGTCTTGATCCACCTCTGCTTCATCACTGAAACTGAACAGGATCTGAGTAGTAGAAAATGGGGCACTTTCCTGATTTTTTTTTTTTTTTTTTTGAGACAGGATCTCATTCTGTTTCCAGTCTGGAGTGCAGTGGCACCATCATAGCTATGATTACAGGCACATGCCACCATGTCTGGCTAAATTTTTTTATTTTAGTAGAGATGAGGGGTTACTCTATTGCTCAGGCTGATCTCAGACACCTGAGTTCAAGCAAGCCTCTTTAGTGATTTTAAGAAACTTACAAGGGAGAGCTATGACAAAGCTCTGTGGACCCAAGGCAAACAGTGTAACAGGGGCTGACTTATAAGGATCACCATCAATCTTAGCAACCTAACCCATTTTCCTTCAATACTGCTGCTCTTCTGGGCTTGTCTCTGTTCCTATGACTTTATTCCAATCCTTGGCTGTACCTCTTTTTTTTTTTTTTTTTTGTCAACCCCCGGTCTTTTCAAATAGAACTTACAGAGATCAAAACTCTCACTCTGAAACTGAGTGTACTCCTTCACATTCAAGGTAGGAACAAGAACTACAGGTATAAAGTCTTCTGCATGGACAGGCTTTGGAGCAGCTCTGAATCAGACTCCCTACCTTTGTCCAAGGAGATGCATGTGCATTAGGATCAGATCCCCTCTGAGGAGGTAGGGCTGGTTATGCCCAGGAAGTGATATGGACACATGTTGCCTTATATACACTGCATTGCATTTTAGATGGACCATCTTCTCGTCAGGACTTCTTAGTGACCCAATCAAACAGCCTTCCTACAACCATTGTGCTTTGGTAGGGTTGTAGTTTCTTCTGGAAAAGCTAAGGAAATTTTCTAAGGTAGGACAGGAAAATCTTGTTTTAGATAGTAATAATAAATCATAATTTTAAAAATTATGCTTCAATGCATTGTCATTTTTTTCACTTCTCAGCATTTTTTTTTTTTTTTTTTCTTGGGTCTTGCTCTGTCACCCAGGCTGGAGTGCAGTGGTGCGATCTCGGCTCACTGCAAGCTCCGCCTTCCGTCTCACGCCATTCTCCTGCCTCAGCCTCCTGAGTAGCTGGGACTACAGGCACCCGCCACTACGCCCGGCTAATTTTTTGTACTTTTAGTACAGACGGGGTTTCACAGCGTTAGCCAGAATGGTCTCGATCTCCTGACCTCGTGATCCACCCGCCTCGGCCTCCCAAAGTGCTGGGATTACAGGAGTGAGCCACCGCACCCAGCCCACTCCTCAGCTTTTATCAGATCCATTTTCTAGGCAAGGAATCAGAGACTCAGAGACACAGTGAGCAGACCTTAATTTACCCAGACTTTCATTTAGTGGGTTAGTTTCTCGTAAGGGGCTTCCAAATGTAGACAATGTGTGTCCCATGCAGACTCAAGAGGAATCAATTCAGTCTATTTGAAGACACCCCAAACTCATATTTTGTAGAAACCAAAAAACAAAATATTTGGTAGAGAAGGTCGAAGTGTCTGAACGGTACATACAGGCAGAGCTACATTACTTGGCTCCTATGTGAAGAGAGAGGGAGCTGCAGAAAAACTAAATGGGAAGGCTCAGATGTATGAATTTCTTCAACTGAAATTGCATACAATCCTGGCTCCTTAATCTGTGTCCACTTCCCAGCAGTTATGGGAGGTATGAGCTCAGCTCAGGGGAAACAAACTTAGCTCTGGAAATCTGGAGAAGCAGTGAGCAGGGCTGATCCCCCAAGTACCCTGATGAATCCCAGTGTTCTTTCTGTTCAATTACCTAAGGGAAGCTATTCAAATTTTAAGTCCGTTTTGAATCAAAATATTGATATATTGTTTTAAAAAAACTTAAAATTTAAAGAAACTGGTATTAGTTATGGGAAAACCCGAAGGGTACCCTCATTTGGAAATAATCTTTGAGAAATCTTTGCAGTGTGAACAGTTGGGATTTGGTCTTTCCAAAATCCAGCTAGCATGCACTTAAGAAAAAGGAAAATCAGAAAATGTAGAAAATGAAATGCTAACTTACATATTTCACTTTAACATTTATTAAGGATATTAATGAGGCTATTGAAAATTGAAAATGCAGTTTTGCTATTTTAAAAAATGTTCTTGTGTGAGAGTAGACATCCCTTGGTAAATGTCCATGGAAATATTGAACATTTAATTTTTCATTAGTTCTAAACAAAATCATGTATTTCCTAAAAGGTACGCATTTTACATGCCTCAATATCCATAGTTGACACAAAATACTCTGAAACAGAAAACAAAACATTAAACTATCCCATATTTTAAATTAAAAATATTTTTTCAAATAGCTCTGAGAACACTGAAATATGTGAAATTACAATATATTCTAAAACGATTACCTAAGAAAATTAGGGGATGTCATCCACGTTTGTCTCAAAGGAATTCAGATTTATGATTCATCTTAAGAAATGTGAAAAGAACACATTAAATATAAAGATGGATAAAGGAATTTATTAATATACACAGTAACTTTTGTTCTTTTAAAGCAATGATTCGGGCCTCCTGGGCCCAGCTCAGGTCCTGGCCCAAGAAGTCCCTGGAACAGAGCCCTTGCTTTTGTCCCTGCCTCCCGGGTGAATGAGGAATAGAAAAGGAACATACATTCCTCATCCTTGGTGTGAATTTGCACGCTCCCCACCGGCCAACTGTGGCAATTCACACTGTAGTTCTGACAATAAATGGCCCGTTCTGACTGGGCTGGTGGGGGTCCTGGTCCAGCCACCTCCAGCCAGGGGTCCCTGGGTAGTGAAGGCGCCACGACCTGCTCCACTCAAGATGTGCAGCTCCACCCAAGATGTGCAGCTCCACCCACTCACGCTAGAGAGGAAGAACTTCTGCCATAAACTTTTGTTGTTATTGTTTTGTTTGGTTTGGTTTGAGACAGGGTCTCGTTCTGTTGCTCCGCCTGGAGTGCAATGGCCCCATCACGGCTCACTGCAGCCTCGACCTCCTGGGCTCAAGTGATTCTCATGCTTCAGCCTCTGGAGGAGCTGGGGCCACAGGCATCCACCACCACACCTGGCTAAGTTTTTGTATTTTTGTGGAAAACAAGGTCTTGCTCTGTTGCCCAGGCTGGTCTCAAACTCTGCCCACCTCAGCATCCCAAAGTGCTGGGATTCCAGGTGCGAGCCACCGCACCCAGCCTCCTAAACTGTTTTTAATTTGTCCAGAATGAACCGGGTCATCCACCACTGTAAGTGGTCTGACTACCCTGACCATAAAGTATCGGAAACATTCAACTTGCAGCTGGTGGAAGAAGCGTAGCCCCTCTGCACGTAAAACACTCGCGTTGTGGCAAACGCGGAGACCAAGGCTGCACTGGCCGGAAGTGGGGACAGATCCCGATACACCCTGGGGACAGAGCAGGGAAGCTCAGGCCTGGTCCACACTGGTTCTGCCCTCTTTCTGGCCCACTACCCCATCCTGAGACCGCAGGTTCCGGCGGACCCGGATGCAGATTTTCCGGATGAAAAGCCCCTTTCCTGGAGTGGACTTTGATATTTTCTGTTCACAACTCCGTGTCACCATCCTCCACTCCTAGGTTCTGGCGTCTGGTGTCACTGCCGACGTCACAATCCCCGCACCTACGTGTCTCAGCCGCAGTAGCCCTACGTCGCTGTCAGACGCTGGGAGGTTGGTGCCCCGACATGCTTTTGTGTCTTTTGTCTTTTCACCCTCTCCCCTCCCCACCCAGTGCCCCGTCTAAGTCCCCACTCGGAAGTGGATTCTCACCCCTCGCGGCCCTTTGTGGGCAAAGCCAGGAGGAGGAAGGCCGCAACCTCCCGCTGGCTTCGGGATTTCTTAGACATCAGTAGTCTTCTAAGGCCCTCCACCCTGACCGCACCCCTCCTTCATCCTCGCGTCTCTTGGGACACTGCCCTGCTGCCCTCAGGCCTTTCCTTAGTCGCAGACTCAGGGAGGCCCCAGAACCCCCTCGGCTTGGACATCACCGGCCACAGTCCTGTGACGCCCTGTGATCTTCCGTCCCAGATCTCATTCCACTGGCTGTGCCTGTCAGGGTGTGCTTAGATTTTGGAGTCCCAGTGTAAGGCATACTCTTATTGGGAAGGGGGCTTCTTCATTCTCTTCTTGTGAATGTAGATGTGAAGCCAGGGGATAAGGAGAAAAAGAGAGGCCAAAAGAGAACCAGAGAGCCAGGGAGCTAGGGAGAGTGAGGTTGAAAAAGAAGGTAACATTGAGAATTGGGAAGCTGTCTCTGATGGATTTTGAAAAGCAGTGATAGTGAAAGAGTTCTAGAAGCTTTGTAGAAGGTGTTGAAAAAAATTGTGAAAGTTACGTGGGCAAGAAATAGTGGGATAGATGAGATAGACAAAGAGAGACAAAGGGAGCCCACAGCTCTCTCTATTATAAAACTTTTGGGATTTGCCCAAGATTTCATTCTACCATAGCGTCATTCGACCTGTCCCAGGCCAGGGCACACTATTCCATGTTCTGGATGTGCTGAGCTGATCATCTTCTTCAGGAAAAGTAAAAGATCAAGTCATATACTGTATAGATTTATAAGAAAATAAGATTAAGATTGAAATTTTCTGATACAAGTGAGTCTAGAGAACCTTTACCATGTATGGTTACTGGCGCCAAAGAAGCCTTAGTGATTCCTGGACAGAATCGCAGAATGTCAATGAAGGAGAGAGCAGGTATGTTAGTGTGTGTTTACCTTGGGTTGCCAGGAGGTTGCCATGTGACTATGTGTGACTGTGTGCATTTGTGTGTGTGTGGTGTGAATGTGTGATAAAGGGTCAAACTAGGGCAGAGAAAGCACCCTGGCCTGCCATGACATTGAACGTTATAAATTTAGAACACCTGCCGGAGACATGAGACCCACAGTGGAGGCCATAGGATCCTGCCAGCATGGGGGGTTTCTGGACCTGTCAGGGGGCTCATCTCAGGTTTCCTCCCACTGTCGATCTATGTTCCCTCTCTAAATGAAAGTCACCTCTTGTGCGGAGACAGGTAAACTGTGGGCATGATCTAAATTTCTTCCCTGTGCTCATTAGAAAATGAAACATTTCCCATCATCTCTCACTCCATTCACACTGTAACTGCACAGACACGGTGCTCAGATACCTGAAATAACAACGTCTTCCCTGAAAGTCCTCAGACCAAATTAGATGTCCCTTCTCAGGTGGATGGGCTCCTGAGAAAGCAAACTGTTTCCTGTGGTCACCATCCCTTATCACACACATTCACCGATAGGAAAAGCCATTAGAAAAGTTGAGGGTGGGAGATGAGCATTAGGACTTATGGGATGCAGGTAGGATTTGGAGCCCAACACAAGTGCACTTGACTGAGGAACACAGAAAGAATGTGTGCTGGATGATAAATGGAGTTTTGGGCTTGTGAGAATTAGACTCTGTGTGGAAGACTAACGGATCCCTTTCTGTCCTGCAGCTTGGCTACCACACAAATGAATCCACCCAAACGTCGCCAAGTGGAGCAGGGTACCAATATAGGTAAGGCAAATTTCCCTGATATTTCTTAAGATCTCCCTGCCTGGAGGTCAGTGTCATGTCTCACAATCTTATAAAAGGAGAAGGTGCTTTCTGCAGGATGAGTGGAAAGTCATGCTTGATTGATGGGGGCTGGTGTCCTGAGGCTGGCCTATGCTGGGTTGTGGATTTCTGAAGGTCATATTCTGAAATCCAAGAGACTCTTGCTGGAAGAGCCTTAACCTCCCTCATTGTGATCTCTCTGCAGGTGCAAAAACACCCTCAATTCCAGGAGCTCCACACTGAATTCAGGCCAGTCCCTGGAACCTCCCCAGGTAAGTTATTATGTCATTGCATGGCAAAGATTGCAAAACACCCTCAATTCCAGGAGCTCCACACCAGAATTCATGCCTGTCCCAGAAACCTCCCCAGATAAGTTCACATGTCCTTGCATGGCAAAGATTGGACAGTGCTGCACACTCTTCAGGCTCAAGAGACATCCAGTGGATGTACATTTAGGTGGGTCAGCATGAGAGTCAATTCTGGGAGGGAGTGTATTTTAAACTTGTAGAGGGTGAAGCTCCTGGCAACTCCCTCCACATCAGCATCATTTGCAGCCTTTTTGGAGAATACTGACGGCCATCTTTTCACGGGTGCAGCAGGATTCCAGCAATGAGGAGCTCATCATAGTCCTAGAACAAGGGACAGAAGTGAGGTTGAGCCTGGAAGAGGTCATCCTCATCTTGGCCCCAGAGACAGCGCTGCAGCTGACCGTGGAGAACACAGTCCTTGTGATTGTTCCTGGCATATCCTGAGGTCACAAGATGGCCTGCAGTCCCCTGTGCAGATCCAGTACATCATGCCTTCCGTTGATGACTTCAGCTTGGAGTGCCATGCTCAAGATGGAGACATCTCAGACATGAAAGGAGAGAATGTGCCTCTTTCACCTGCAGAAGAACGGGAGGCAGCACCCCTATATCACCAGCCCTTGATGATATCCCCAGCAAACCACAAAGCTGGGATCAGCCCTTTTCTTCTAGTAACCCCATTGTGCATTCCATGCTGTCTGGCAGCCTTCCCCCAACGCTACCCTCTACCACCCACATCTAGTCCCGTGGGACACCCTAGACCAGCCAACTCCAGTTTCAGCCTGCATGGTATGGAGCTACTGTGCACCTCCTCCCTCAGCCGTATGCCCCCTTCACCAACTCCTGGTCCCCAGATCTATCACAGGGTTCACCATAGGCCTCCCAGCAGGGCACAGAGATGTCTCTTTAGGAAGTGATTTAACCAAGAGTCACCCCCTGAATTGATAGGTCAGAGATTGTCCAAGTCCTTAGTCAGTGCATTCCCTGAAATGTGGAGAGAAAGTAATTCCAAGGACCGCTTGCTTCCCCTTTGCTGTTTCCCATCAACACCCACTGTCTTCAACAGCAGAGGGCTCCAGATGCTGCAGGGAGGGGGAGAACCGCAGGGAGTTCAAATAAAACATTCACATTTCACTTCACACACACTGTCCCTTAGACTTTCTCTTCCTATTTAAGCACATACATCCAACCACACTCAATCGAATCCCTGACTGCTCCATGTGAGAGTTCTGCTTCCAGCATGACGTGGTCTGAAAGTTCATCTGAAGACAGCTGCTCACTCCCGGGGGCTAATACTGCCCTTGCATGCTGATGTCCTTGTAGTCATTGGTCTGATGCCACAATAAATAATTCCTAAGGCTGATGCTCTATTTCTGCCCTGAGACTCTCCCCTTTTTCTCCAAGCTGTGCCCCATTCCTTGTCTTAGTCCAGGTTCCCTACACTCCCCAGGCCAATGCTTTTGAATAAATCTTGACGTCATTGAATGAAGTAGTGGTGACTGCTGTGTTTGCTTCCAACTGAGACACTCTCCTGCTCTCACTCATCACGTTTCCGTTCACATTTGCCTTTGTTTAGTTTTGTTTTCCATTGTTTGGGTTTATTATTCATGTACTTATGAAATAACTGCCACATTTCTGACAGTTTTTTTGGCCAATTTGGAGCTTTTCCTGTGCTCCTCCTTCCAAGTCCTGAGTGGGGTCACTGTTTGCACCTCTGGGCCCTGGGATTGGTCTGGCTTAGAAAATGGTTGAACAGAGCTTAGCTCTGTGTGTTGGGACGGGCACCTGCACTTGCTCACAGCTGCTTCCAGGCTCTCCCTGTCCTGCCTGGATGTCTCTGTGTCTCTGGAGTGTCTAGAAAGTCTAGAAGTTCTCTTGAGGTCCCAGCACCTCTTTGTTGGCCTGCATGTCCCAGCCTGTATGTCCATGGCCAGCTAGAGCTACCACTAGCTTTTCCTGGCCAACCTGGGAGCTCAGGCCTGAGTCCTGGAGGCAGGGGAGATGCAGGGATAATGTCCTGGCCTTCTGGAGCCCAACTCCAGTAGGTGGGGAGTGCTCATGACCCTGCGGGGAGTTCAGGGCGTTTGCCCTTGACTTGCCTGACCCTCTAAAACCTCACATGTCCCCTGGAGGTGGGTGCAGCTTCCTCCTACTCTGGCCTTGCTGGCCTGGGAAGGGCGTCCTTGGTCCCTTGAACCCTCACAGCATTTTCTCTTCTACTGAGGTTTCAGGAACTGCCTTTCCCCTCTGGGAAGGAGGACAGGGACTCTTTCAGGTTTGATTCTCCTCGGGGTTTTGGACGTTGGCTGAGGTGGGAACTGCCTTCATCCACATGAAAGGCCCAGCCACGGCATCCTCACCAGCCTGGGCCTCTGGGTAGGTTTTGAGTCTGGTCGCTGGAGAGGCCGCTTCTGTGAGGCCCAAGACAGCAGCCCCTGTGAAGGCCATTCTCCTCTGTGCCCTCAGGGTGTCAGGACCCGCCTGTGTCCAGGAAGTCCCCTCTGAGACTAGATTGTCCTTGGTGCAGCCCTCCCAGAGCCGTGCAGAGGCAGATGTGGTGCACTGGGCCTGGGCTCTGAGGAAGCAGTGGTAGCAGGGGCCAGGGAGGACCCAGGCTCTAGGGCAAGGGAGTGTCCAACCTGGGTAGAGCTGGGCCGCATTCAGGGAGTGGCACTCCAGGGTTCTGTTTCAGGTGGAGCTGGGGCCAACTCAGGATCAAGTACCTCTCCTTCCACCTCCAGGACTCACCCAGGGGCAGGCGGGAGCTCCAGGTTCTCCTCTCCTCCTCTTCCTCCTCCATGTGTTTTCTCTTGCTTTATTTCTCTGAGTCAAGAAATTGGGGCTGTCCTTCATATCAGTGAATTTTGACCCTAATCATCATGACCTTGTTGAGGAAAAGAGTCATACTCTGCAAAATATTTGGAGATATTTATTCTGAGCCAAATATGATTGACCATGTCATGTGACCCAGCCCTCAGGAGGTTCTGAGAACGTGTGTCCAAGGTGATCAGGGTGCAGCTTGGTTTTATACATTTTAGGGAGACATGACTTCAACTAAGTGCATTTAAGAAATACGTTGATTTGATCCAGAAAAGTGGGACAACTTGAAGGAGGGGGGCTTCCAGCTTATAGGTAGATTTAAAAATTATCTGGTTGATAATTGGATGAGTTTATCTAAGACCAGGGATCTATTGAAAGGAAATCTTTAGGTTAAGATAAAGAGGTGGGGAGGCCAAGTTTTACTGTGCAGAGGAACCTTCAGATAGTAGACTTGAGAGGGAGTAGGTTGTAAAATGTTTCTTATTGGATTTAAAAGGGAGCCTGGTCTTTGTTGATTATCTCCTGTGTCTGGAAAGAAAGAAAGAAGAAAAAAAGATGGGGAGCCTTAACCTCCCTCACTGTGGTCTCACCACAGATGCAGAAACACCCTTACTTCAAAGAATTCCTCACATGAATTCATTCCAGGCCTGGAATCACCCCAGGTAACTCCCTATGTTCATGGATAGCAAAGATAGGACTATGTTGCATAATCTCCAGGCCACAAGACACATCCAGTGGTGGTGCATTCAGCAGGGTCAGCATGACTGCCACTTCTAGGAGGGAATTTGTATTTTAAAGTTGTAGAGGGTGAAGCTGCTCCAGCTCCCTCCCCAGGAGCATCATTTGCAGTCTTTTTTGAAGGCAGTGGACTGAGGGCTGTCTTTCCACAGCAGCAGCAGAATTCCAGCACAGAGACGTTCATCATCGTGGTCCCAGAACAAGGGACAGAACTCACACTGAGCCTGGAAGAGTATGTCCTCATCCTGTCCCCACAGACAGCCCTGCCCTGATCCTGGGTAACAGTGTATTTGTGGTCGTGCCTGAGCATGTCCTGAGGTCACTGGATGGCCTGCAGTTCCCTCTGCAGATCGATTACATCTAGCACTCTGTGGATGACTTCACCTTGGAGTTCCATGTTCAAGACAGAGACACCTCAGACATGAAAGAGACAATGTGCCTCCCTCACCTGCAGAAGAGGGGGAGGCAGAACCCGTATGTCACCAGCCCTTGATGAGATCCCAAGAAAACCATGTTGCTTGGCTCAGCCCTTCTCTTTCAATAATCCTACTGTGCATTGCATACTTTCTCCTCTGTGCCCTACCCTTTACCAACCACACCTAGTCCAGTGGGATTCCCTAGACCAGCCAATCTCAGCTTCAGCCTGTATAGGATGGAGACTTTGCCCAACTCCTGCCTCAGACCTATGCACCCTTCACCAAGTCCAGCACTCAGGTCTGCCACAGGGTTCACCATAGTTCTCCAACCGGAGCATAAAGATGTCTTTTCAAGAAGGGATGTAGCCAAGATCCACCACTTACATTGATAGATCAGAGATTGGCCAAATCCTTAGTCAGTGCATGCCCTAAAATGTGGAGGGAGAGTAATTCCAGGAACCTCTTGCTTCCCCTTTGCTGTTTCCCATCATGATCCATTGTGCTCACTAGCAGAGGATCCCAGATGCTGCAGGGAGACGAAGAACTGCAAGGTGTTTAAATAAAGTGCTCCCATTTCACTTGGCACACAGTGTCCCCTAGAATTTCTCTTCCATATTCAACCTCTTAAATGCAACCACACTCAATCGAATCCCTTACTCCTCAACGTGAGGGTTCTGCTTTCAGCATGCTTTCAGTGGCGTGAAAATTCACCTGAAGAAGTCTGCTCACTCCCAGGGCTAACACAGCCCCTTGATTGCTGGTGTCCATGTAGTCATTGGTCTGATGTATGGATAATAATTCCTAAGCGTGATACTGTATGTATGCCCTGAGATTTTCACCATTTTCTCCGTGCTGTGACCAGGTCCTTGTCTTTGTTCAGGTTCCCAACACTCCCCAGGCCAATACTTTTCAATAAATACTGAAATTATACGATGAAATAGTGGTGACTGCTGTGATTGCTTCGAAGTGAGACACGCTTCTGCTCTGGCTCATCAAGTTTACATTACCACTTGCCATTACTAAGTTTTGTTTTCAATTTTTGGTTTGTATTTCATATACCTATAGAATAAATTTCATGATAAGGGCAGCATTTCTTTGTGAAAATGCAGGGCCACAACTTTGAGGAGGACAGACAAGTTTCTATCTCCTTCGTGTAGAAAAAAAAAGGCAATCACACTGCTGATTTCAAACATGTTGGATAAAACAGTAACCAGGCATGTCAGGTGTGTAGAGTGAGATGCTACTGTGTTTTGAAACATAATGGAAAGGCTCTTGCATAATGTATCTTATGAGGAGAGGCCTAAATATAAATTAAAAAAATAGTTACAGTAGTGTATCACTGCATATGTATCTAAAAAAAGAACGACAACTGGATAACACAAGTAAGGTTCTAAGATCCTTGAACCGGAAGAGACAGGCAGGAGTCGGAATGGTGAACCAGCACACTGGGGCATTTTCTCATGTAGCCCAAGTGACCCCATGGTCTTCTCGAGCTTTGGAACCAGTCGCGTCCCCTTTGACACTGCACCCGGCTCCCAGTCTCTCAATCGTGTTGGCCCTCCGGCGATCTCCCGTTGGATGAATTGCTCCTGCTGAAACTCGAGTCCCCTTTGATTTGCGCTTCATTAATTATTCATGATTCAGGTTGGAAGGCCTGCTGACGACCCCCTGTGGCCGTTCTCTGAGCTTTCCTGTCACATCGTTTCCTTCCACGCTCTTTGGTTCCTTATGGTCCTGCTCCTTCTGCTGTCAGAGGAGCAGAGAGTTGATCTTATTGATTCTGGATACGGATACTTTCTAGGTGATCTGGATAATCCAGATAACGACCCTCAACAGCGGCGGAAAGGGAGCAGCCATTTGGTGTGTCTCAGAAAATCCCGCTCAGTTCCGAGGCCCCCTAGATGTGGAATCCTGCTCAGAGTTGTTCCCAGGTCAGAGAATGGAGAGAGCCTGTGCATGATGGGATCTCCCTGCCTAGATCTTTCAGTGAGTCTCTACCTCAGCTACTCTTAGGATCAGGGGGAGAACCACGGTGTCAGACATCCGGAAAGAAGACGGGATGAATGTTTTACCTCTGAAGTACATCCCAAATGTGGGAGTTGACTTCAGCTTTGCTGGGGTCTATTTGGCCAGTGAAACTCTGCCTGGTTCATTCGCACATCCGGAAGCCACTTCACGGGGGGCCGTCGCAACTGGAACCACACACTTGGCATCGGCGGTTGAGCCAAATGGGGACTCGTGGTGCAAGCAACGCTCCCCACGTGTTAGCGTGGGTGAGATTCGGTTGGCGGAATTTTACTAGGTGCGTGTTAGTAGAGTGGGGCTGAGGTTTTCTTGCTCCTGTGGTTGTATACGAAGTCAAAGGTCCTGCCCAGCCCTGCGGTCCCCTCAGTCAACTCTGTTTCGGAGACATAACGATTTGGATTGCCAACAAGTCAAGAAATGTTCAAGCCCTTGGATGTAGGGTAAAGAAAGGGAGATCAGACTGTCACTGTGTCTATGTAGAAGGGGAAGACATAAGAGACTCCATTTTGAAAAAGACCTGTACTTTAAACAATTGCTTTGCTGAGATGTTGATCATTTGTAGCTTTGCCGCGGCCCCTTTGACCCAACTTGGAGCTCACAAAAACCTGTGTTGTATAACATCGAGGCTTAAGGGATCTAGGGCTGTGCAGGGCGTGCCTTGTTAACCAAATGTTTACGAGCAGTATACTTGGTAAAAGTCATTGCCATTCTCTAGTCTCAATAAACCAGGGGCACAATGCACCGTGGAAAGCCACAGGGACCTCTGCCCTTGAAAGCAGGGTATTGTCCAAGGTTTCTCCCCATGTGACAGTCTGAAATATGGCCTCGTGGGATGGGAAAGACCTGACTGTCCCCCAGCCTGACACCCGTAATGGGTCTGTGCTGAGGTGGATTAGTCAAAGAGGAAAGCCTCTTGCAGTTGAGATGCAGGAAGGCCACTGTCTCCTGCTTGCCCCTGGGAACTGAATGTCTCGGTGTAAAGCCCGATCGTACATTTGTTCAACTCTGAGCTCGGAGAAAAGCTGCCCTGTGGCGGGAGGCGAGACGTGTTGGCAGTAATGCTGCCTTGTTATTCTTTACTCCGCTGAGATGTTTGGGTGGAGAGAAACATAAATCTGGCCTACGTGCACGTCCAGGCATAGTACCTTCCCTTGAACTTAGTAATGATATAGATTCTTTGGCTCACGTGTGTTTTTTTTTTTTTTTTTTTTTTTTGGTGTTGTTGACCTTCTCCTTATTATCACCCTGCTCTCCTACTACATTCCTTTTTGCTGAAATAATGAAAATCATAATCAATAAAAACTGAGGGAACTCAGAGGCCGGTGCCGGTGCAGGTCCTTGGTGTGCTGAGTGCCGGTCCCCTGGACCCACTGTTGTCTCCCTATACTTTGTCTCTGTGTCTTATTTCTTCTCTCCGTCTCTCATCCCACCCGACTAGAAACAGCCACAGGTGTGGAGGGGCAGGCCACCCCTTCACTCGGAAAATCAGTTAAACACAAACACGGAATGAGAGTCAAAAGACAATATGTCATCTTTTTGAGAATTTTATTCACTTCAAAACCAATTAAACACACACATGTACAAAGGCATTCCACAGCCCAGTTTTCGAGGCTGAGGAAAGACCCCGAGAGCGCTCTGCACAGCACGCTTCCCAGCGTCCGAAACACTGCTCTCAGGGCGGGGCACAGCGGAAGGGCTGCACCTCTCAGGGTTCCCTAACTTTTCCCTTATTCAGTCATCTAGAGAGCAAATACACAGTAATTCCCCAGTTTCCTATTGACGTCCCAGCGGAAGTCTGACTCCTGCGCGTCACGCAGTTTCTGAGGCAACGAATCTCTGGCACGGAAGCTTTTCCTGGCGCGTTTCCGGAGAACCACGCGAACTACAACGTCCCTCACCAGAATTCAATGAGGCAGAGCCCCTGCATCTGCTCCCTGCCTGGCCTGGGCTCCCACATCCACAGAAGCGCCACAGCCGGGGAGCTTCGGAGTCACCGCACAGAGTCTGCTCTCTGCTCTGCACTCCTCAGTCCCACAGTCCCCTCCAAGTCACGGGAGCTGGAGGCCAAGGAGCCCGTGCCACCTGCAGTCTCACTCCAGGTCAGAATCGCTGTCCTCTGAGGAGGAGGAAACCTGAAGGTCCTCATAGAGGACGCTCGGTGGGACACGAACACGGGGACCCTCAGACTTCTCTGACACATGAGGGCTCTGAGCGAGGAAGGCTCCCGGCTTCTCAGGAGAGTGAAATGAGGGGGCCGCCAGGAGGCTGGAGCTCCAGCGTCCGTTTTCCAGTCTCCGGAAGAGCACTCTGAGAGGCTGGGCCCCATCATGGCTGGCCGCTGGGTGATGGGACATGGTGCAGGCCTGGGCAGTAGGCAGGCAAGGTCTGCTGTGCGGAGGCTGCCGGTCGACGCTGGGCACCTGGGCGGGTGTCCTCCTGCCCATCTGGGGCGACGTACTTGGTCCAAGTTCGGTTGCGGCTGGCGGAGGTTGGAGATTCTCCGGGGCCCCCAGCTCACCTCCCTGGATGGCGCTTTCGGGGATCTGGAAGGGACCCAGTCTCGGTTTCTTGGGGAAGTTCAGGCAAGCCTGAATCCGAGCCTGAGCAGGTCTCTTGGCTCCTGGCCCGAAGCTGAGATTGGAGCCTAGGCCCAAGCTGTGTGTGGCGGCTGGCGGGCAGGGCTGTGAGGTCACCGCAGGACGTTTGTCCTGTGCCTGGGGTCTGATGGCCTGGAGCAGGCCGTGGGTTTTGGAGGCAGCCTGGGGAACTTCTCGGCAGCCACCCTCAGGGCTGCTGTGTGTCGGCTTCACCACGAGGAGAGGCTCGGGGCCCTGCTGCCTGACTGCAGGCTGAGGGATGTCGGCCGCAGCCCCTGTCTGTCTTTCCTTTGGTCCAAGACTT
This sequence comes from Pan paniscus, assembly GCF_029289425.2. Classification (NCBI taxonomy): domain Eukaryota; kingdom Metazoa; phylum Chordata; class Mammalia; order Primates; family Hominidae; genus Pan; species Pan paniscus. Next base: position 23,988,966 of record NC_073256.2, read on the forward strand.
GAGGAGGAGCTCAGACTGGCTTTTCTGAGGGGAGACGGCGAAGCCAAGACGGAGCCCCTGTCAGACCTTTCGGTAGCTGAGCGATCAGCGAGGACAGGGCCCAGGCGCGGCCTCTTACTGGTTGTGTGGACCGGCATTGGCCCGCTTGCAACCTGAAAGAGAGGAAACAACACAGGTTAGAAGTTCCTCCGCATGGAGCCAACGTGAAAATCAAGCACATCCAAAGACAAGGTGCACACGCCATGAAATTCTTAGTACAGTATCGACAGGCGGTCCTTGGAAGTAGGGACAGACCCTCCACCTGAGTGCTGATCAGGACAAGACACATGAAAGATGCGCTCTCGAGCTATGTGTAGCTGATCTAAGCACACCATTGTTCAAAAGATCGCGTCTTGGGCATTAACTGGATCAAAGCGCCTCCACTCAGCCTTCCATGAAGTGGAACGGACTGATGCCCTTCCGAAGGCAGGTTGGTGGCTCAAGGGTACTCAGGACGTCTTCTCTGAACACATGCATGTTCCTGGGTTTAGCCTTCTCCACGTTTGGGGCCTCTGAGGGACTAATTTCCTCATGCCGCTAGGAACATGTTGTTGGCAGGCTTGCCATAATTGGACAGAAAGAAAGCAACAGGAAATACGGCATCTTCAGATGCCTTGGCCTGGAATCAAATTGACCTGGAAGGATCGTGGAGTCCCTGACCCCAAGAAGGCAAGAAAGAGGGGTTCCCCGATTTCCTCCCGCAGACGGGAAGCTGAAAGGAAATCAACCAGGGTGACCTAGAGGAGAAAAGGACCAGGGGCCCGGGGTGACACTCACCCTCAGATAATCAGAAGATTCCGTGGATCCTTTTCGATTCGGCAGCGGCTTCTCTGGAGGTTTCCCAGAAAATATGTGGAGGAGAGCCTTCCTCTGCGGGTCTTGTTGCCTTCAGAACAGAAAAAGGTCAGGCCGTGCCCCCTGGTTTTCCCCAGGAGACAGGGAGAACCCTGTGTGGGGCCCAGCCCCGTTCCGTGTTTTGTGATACAGAAATGGACATCTGGTGCCCTTTCCGCCTCTGCACCTTCCCTCACGTGCCAACCTTCCCATCCCCCAGGTGGCCCTCTAGGCTTCCCAGCTAAGGACTGTGATTTGGATTCCATCGCTTTTCCCCCTGTCGTGGGGAACGTGCACGAAGCGACCCCGCCTCTCCCCGTCCCTGAATCTCCCAGAGCCAAAGGAGCTCCTGGGTGTGGAACCCCGGAGGACACGGAGCTCCGGCCTATTTCTCTGCAGCGTTCCTTCCCTGGCCCGGAGACGGAAAGGCACACGGTGTGCAGGTGCAGAGACACCATGTCCTTAGGAGGCAGTACCCTAAGAGTGGTGAAAACCCCTCCCACTGCTCACCTTGGTCTCTCTTCCTTCTCTCCCTTATCCTTGTTCAAGGGCCCCGGGTTGGCTTCAACCTGGGGCTTCCATGGTTTCAGGTTTTCCTTCCCTTCCTTTTTCCCCAAGGTCTCTGGAACCAGGGCTGCCTTCCAGCACTTCATGGGGCACCTGGTACTTCTGGCCGTGTGGCCAAAGGCCCCGCAGTTTTTGCACTTGAGCTGTGGGTGGAAAGGAAGTGATGTCGGTGAGTGAGCTGAAGCCACAGGCAGCGATCCCACGTCCACATTGGGACGGATTGTGAATTCAGAGCTGAATAAGGATTCCAAAGAGGGGACACCGGCATGGGGGCCGTTAAGTGCTGGGAGAGTTCGGATACGATGTTCCCTCCCAAAGCCCACGTGACGGAGGAACTCTGAAAGGAAGGACTCAAGGTTCCAAGGGGCACGACGGTGAATCCGAAGTCAACAACACAGCCAAACGTGGCTACACAGGACTCTAAGTAGAAAGGGAGGTTGCCCCCAAGAGTCTCTCAAGGGACCTATCGGGCCGGGGAGAAGGTCCCAAGCCACGCCCACCTTGGATGGGAAAAGCAACCTGGGTGGTGGTGACAGAGCTCTTTGGAATCCAACCCAGTCTCTGAGGACCGTGTGACACCCCCTCCCCCCGTCCCCACCCCCACCCCGATACCCAAGAGATCCAGGGCTAGACTTACCCTGGGATCTTCTTCACTGGGCGGGGGAGCCCTTGGCCCAACTGGGGCCCTCCGCTGCTTCTGGAGGGTCTGGGCTCTCACCAGTCTCTCGGCCCAAGATTTGGGGTCCCGACGTGCCATCATCTTCGTCGCCTGGGGGTTTTGTGACCGCCTTTTTCAGGGGTTGACTGTTGGGTCACCTGAAACACACACAAACACACACATGTCGATGGTTAAGCACATTGGATATTCACACACCCACAGGAAGCCACCTGCTAACTCCCTGCCGGTGTGGTCATGAGGAGACCTCACCACCAGTCGGTCAAATCTGTAGAACACAATGTGCTGTGTGCATCCTCGGATACTGTGTGTTCCTCTGCCATGACTACCTAGTCCAAGAGTAAACCGCACCTGCCACAGGGCCCGTGGCCTAGGTATGGGGAGTTGAGCTTTCAACCCCAAACAAGCAACTGATTCTGGAGACTGGACTTAGGTCTCTCACGATTCACTCCGATAGAAGACACGGTGATTCTATCTCCCTTGACGGACAGAATGATCGAAGACACAGGGCATGGCTTGCGCCACCCTTTGGCAGGTCTGTTTGAAGTCAGGGATATGGGATGCTTCCTGTGACAACTTGAATCGCTACTCTGGCCATTTCATTAGGCAACTTCCAAGCACAAATTCATAGAGAGAAGTTACCTTCCTCTCTACCACACTAGCAGGTGATGGTCTTTCCTGTTCTACCTTTTGGCTTTAGCTCCAGCCCCTCTTTGCTTATTTATTTTTTCTGGTATTTTACGCATACCACACGAATTCATCTGAACAAACGGGGAACAAGTGCCACATCGTATCGACGTCTTACACGGCTGAAGGGCAAACCACCCTTTTTTCCAAAGTCCTTTTTCCATTTACCCACCAATTCAGCATGCTGCAGTACATTTCTTTTCGCATTCCCATCTTGGTCTTATCCCACATGTGGAGACGGATATGTTTTCTCGTTTTCTGTTGCAAGAATTACTAGTAACGAGAACACATCCTTCCCCACCAGCAAGCCCCAGTGTGATCGGTTTCTTTCGGCCTCCTGTGTCTCTTCCCCCCACCCCCACACCCCTCAGGGATTGCGTGAAAAAAACAATAGTTCAGTGAAACTAACCTGAAATTACACGTCTACTTGCTTTCCCCGGCTGGCGCTGAGATGGGCAGGTGCTGGAGCAGCCCCGCTGGAAGCGATGCAGCATCCAGGACGACGGAGGAAGGGGCGGAGAGGGACCTCTGCTTTCCAGGCTGCCTTTTATGCTGCCTCTGGTCACCTGACAAGGAACGTACCCTAACCTAATCAGTTACCTGTACCTTCATTGCAATTAACTTAATCCAATTACGTGACCTGGAAAGGTCTATCTGCACAGCCCACTCTAAGATCATGTCCACTGCTGACAGACATTCTAAAACCTACGTGTACAGCTGCAAGCTTTGAAGAATAGATGCTCCCCGTCAGACATGTAACACTGGTGCCTCTACCCCTGTCTTCTTTTCCATCTTTTTGTTTTGTTTTGTTTTGTTTTGTTTTGTTTTAAAAAAATGTGGTAAAATAGACACCTTTTAATTGGACCACATTTAGTCTATCTCGACGTGGGCCTCAGTGTCATCAAGGAGATTCTCCTTGACGTGCAGTCACGGCCATGATCCATCTTCAGAGCTTCTCTTTCTTCCCCAAGGTAAGTCTGTCAGCAGAGAACCCTGACCGCACCCTCATGTGTTTTCTCCTCCAGGAGGCGCTTGGAAACCACCGTGAATTGGACCGCACTGGGAAACACAGATGAGGAAAGTCAACAACGCTTTGTCCTTCAGTGCCTGGCTCCTTTTTCAGCTCGTCTTGCGACTCCAGGCATTATGCCTGAAAAGTCTCCCGGACGCCTGTGAGGCTCTAATTCCCTGGGTCCCATTGCCATGTCTCTGGATTTGCGAAGATCCACCGCACCTTCTGTGGAACTCCCGTGTCGGTGAACTTTTGTGCCACGGCCCCTAATTCTGCCCATGGTCATCTGCAGCTGCACGACTTAGGGTCCATGTTCCTTGGACGGGAAGAGACAGGCAGGAGTCGGAATGATGAACCAGCACACTGGGGCATTTTCTCACGTAGCCCAAGTGACCCCATGGTGTTCTTGAGCTTTGGAACCAGTCGCGTCCCCTTTGACACTGCACCCGGCTCCCAGTCTCTCAATCGTGTTGGCCCTCCGGCGATCTCCCGTTGGATGAATTGCTCCTGCTGAAACTCGAGTCCCCTTTGATTTGCGCTTCATTAATTATTCATGATTCAGGTTGGAAGGCCTGCTGACGACCCCCTGTGGCCGTTCTCTGAGCTTTCCTGTCACATCGTTTCCTTCCACGCTCTTTGGTTCCTTATGGTCCTGCTCCTTCTGCTGTCAGAGGAGCAGAGAGTTGATCTTATTGATTCTGGATACGGATACTTTCTAGGTGATCTGGATAATCCAGATAACGACCCTCAACAGCGGCGGAAAGGGAGCAGACATTTGGTGTGTCTCAGAAAATCCCGCTCAGTTCCGAGGCCCCCTAGATGTGGAATCCTGCTCAGAGTTGTTCCCAGGTCAGAGAATGGAGAGAGCCTGTGCATGATGGGATCTCCCTGCCTAGATCTTTCAGTGAGTCTCTACCTCAGCTACTCTTAGGATCAGGGGGAGAACCACGGTGTCAGACATCCGGAAAGAAGACGGGATGAATGTTTTACCTCTGAAGTACATCCCAAATGTGGGAGTTGACTTCAGCTTTGCTGGGGTCTATTTGGCCAGTGAAACTCTGCCTGGTTCATTCGCACATCCGGAAGCCACTTCACGGGGGGCCGTCGCAACTGGAACCACACACTTGGCATCGGCGGTTGAGCCAAATGGGGACTCGTGGTGCAAGCAACGCTCCCCACGTGTTAGCGTGGGTGAGATTCGGTTGGCGGAATTTTACTAGGTGCGTGTTAGTAGAGTGGGGCTGAGGTTTTCTTGCTCCTGTGGTTGTATACGAAGTCAAAGGTCCTGCCCAGCCCTGCGGTCCCCTCAGTCAACTCTGTTTCGGAGACATAACGATTTGGATTGCCAACAAGTCAAGAAATGTTCAAGCCCTTGGATGTAGGGTAAAGAAAGGGAGATCAGACTGTCACTGTGTCTATGTAGAAGGGGAAGACATAAGAGACTCCATTTTGAAAAAGACCTGTACTTTAAACAATTGCTTTGCTGAGATGTTGATCATTTGTAGCTTTGCCGCGGCCCCTTTGACCCAACTTGGAGCTCACAAAAACCTGTGTTGTATAACATCGAGGCTTAAGGGATCTAGGGCTGTGCAGGGCGTGCCTTGTTAACCAAATGTTTACGAGCAGTATACTTGGTAAAAGTCATTGCCATTCTCTAGTCTCAATAAACCAGGGGCAAAATGCACCGTGGAAAGCCACAGGGACTTCTGCCCTTGAAAGCAGGGTATTGTCCAAGGTTTCTCCCCATGTGACAGTCTGAAATATGGCCTCGTGGGATGGGAAAGACCTGACTGTCCCCCAGCCTGACACCCGTAATGGGTCTGTGCTGAGGTGGATTAGTCAGAGAGGAAAGCCTCTTGCAGTTGAGATGCAGGAAGGCCACTGTCTCCTGCTTGCCCCTGGGAACTGAATGTCACGGTGTAAAGCCCGATCGTACATTTGTTCAACTCTGAGCTCGGAGAAAAGCTGCCCTGTGGCGGGAGGCGAGACGTGTTGGCAGTAATGCTGCCTTGTTATTCTTTACTCCGCTGAGATGTTTGGGTGGAGAGAAACATAAATCTGGCCTACGTGCACGTCCAGGCATAGTACCTTCCCTTGAACTTAGTAATGATATAGATTCTTTGGCTCACGTGTGTTTTTTTTTTTTTTTTTTTTTTGTTGACATTCTCCTTATTATCACCCTGCTCTCCTACTACATTCCTTTTTGCTGAAATAATGAAAATCATAATCAATAAAAACTGAGGGAACTCAGAGGCCGGTGCCGGTGCAGGTCCTTGGTGTGCTAAGTGCCGGTCCCCTGGACCCACTGTTGTCTCCCTATACTTTGTCTCTGTGTCTTATTTCTTCTCTCCGTCTCTCATCCCACCCGACTAGAAACAGCCACAGGTGTGGAGGGGCAGGCCACCCCTTCACTCGGAAAATCAGTTAAACACAAACACGGAATGAGAGTCAAAAGACAATATGTCATCTTTTTGAGAATTTTATTCACTTCAAAACCAATTAAACACACACATGTACAAAGGCATTCCACAGCCCAGTTTTCGAGGCTGAGGAAAGACCCCGAGAGCGCTCTGCACAGCACGCTTCCCAGCGTCCGAAACACTGCTCTCAGGGCGGGGCACAGCGGAAGGGCTGCACCTCTCAGGGTTCCTTAACTTTTCCCTTATTCAGTCATCTAGAGAGCAAATACACAGTAATTCCCCAGTTTCCTATTGACGTCCCAGCGGAAGTCTGACTCCTGCGCGTCACGCAGTTTCTGAGGCAACGAATCTCTGGCACGGAAGCTTTTCCTGGCGCGTTTCCGGAGAACCACGCGAACTACAACGTCCCTCACCAGAATTCAATGAGGCAGAGCCCCTGCATCTGCTCCCTGCCTGGCCTGGGCTCCCACATCCACAGAAGCGCCACAGCCGGGGAGCTTCGGAGTCACCGCACAGAGTCTGCTCTCTGCTCTGCACTCCTCAGTCCCACAGTCCCCTCCAAGTCACGGGAGCTGGAGGCCAAGGAGCCCGTGCCACCTGCAGTCTCACTCCAGGTCAGAATCGCTGTCCTCTGAGGAGGAGGAAACCTGAAGGTCCTCATAGAGGACGCTCGGTGGGACACGAACACGGGGACCCTCAGACTTCTCTGACACATGAGGGCTCTGAGCGAGGAAGGCTCCCGGCTTCTCAGGAGAGTGAAATGAGGGGGCCGCCAGGAGGCTGGAGCTCCAGCGTCCGTTTTCCAGTCTCCGGAAGAGCACTCTGAGAGGCTGGGCCCCATCATGGCTGGCCGCTGGGTGATGGGACATGGTGCAGGCCTGGGCAGTAGGCAGGCAAGGTCTGCTGTGAGGAGGCTGCCGGTCGACGCTGGGCACCTGGGCGGGTGTCCTCCTGCCCATCTGGGGCGACGTACTTGGTCCAAGTTCGGTTGCGGCTGGCGGAGGTTGGAGATTCTCCGGGGCCCCCAGCTCACCTCCCTGGATGGCGCTTTCGGGGATCTGGAAGGGACCCAGTCTCGGTTTCTTGGGGAAGTTCAGGCAAGCCTGAATCCGAGCCTGGGCAGGTCTCTTGGCTCCTGGCCCGAAGCTGAGATTGGAGCCTAGGCCCAAGCTGTGTGTGGCGGCTGGCGGGCAGGGCTGTGAGGTCACCGCAGGACGTTTGTCCTGTGCCTGGGGTCTGATGGCCTGGAGCAGGCCGTGGGTTTTGGAGGCAGCCTGGGGAACTTCTCGGCAGCCACCCTCAGGGCTGCTGTGTGTCGGCTTCACCACGAGGAGAGGCTCGGGGCCCTGCTGCCTGACTGCAGGCTGAGGGATGTCGGCCGCAGCCCCTGTCTGTCTTTCCTTTGGTCCAAGACTTGAGGAGGAGCTCAGACTGGCTTTTCTGAGGGGAGACGGCGAAGCCAAGACGGAGCCCCTGTCAGACCTTTCGGTAGCTGAGCGATCAGCGAGGACAGGGCCCAGGCGCGGCCTCTTACTGGTTGTGTGGACCGGCATTGGCCCGCTTGCAACCTGAAAGAGAGGAAACAACACAGGTTAGAAGTTCCTCCGCATGGAGCCAACGTGAAAATCAAGCACATCCAAAGACAAGGTGCACACGCCATGAAATTCTTAGTACAGTATCGACAGGCGGTCCTTGGAAGTAGGGACAGACCCTCCACCTGAGTGCTGATCAGGACAAGACACATGAAAGATGCGCTCTCGAGCTATGTGTAGCTGATCTAAGCACACCATTGTTCAAAAGATCGCGTCTTGGGCATTAACTGGATCAAAGCGCCTCCACTCAGCCTTCCATGAAGTGGAACGGACTGATGCCCTTCCGAAGGCAGGTTGGTGGCTCAAGGGTACTCAGGACGTCTTCTCTGAACACATGCATGTTCCTGGGTTTAGCCTTCTCCACGTTTGGGGCCTCTGAGGGACTAATTTCCTCATGCCGCTAGGAACATGTTGTTGGCAGGCTTGCCATAATTGGACAGAAAGAAAGCAACAGGAAATACGGCATCTTCAGATGTCTTGGCCTGGAATCAAATTGACCTGGAAGGATCGTGGAGTCCCTGACCCCAAGAAGGCAAGAAAGAGGGGTTCCCCGATTTCCTCCCGCAGACGGGAAGCTGAAAGGAAATCAACCAGGGTGACCTAGAGGAGAAAAGGACCAGGGGCCCGGGGTGACACTCACCCTCAGATAATCAGAAGATTCCGTGGATCCTTTTCGATTCGGCAGCGGCTTCTCTGGAGGTTTCCCAGAAAATATGTGGAGGAGAGCCTTCCTCTGCGGGTCTTGTTGCCTTCAGAACAGAAAAAGGTCAGGCCGTGCCCCCTGGTTTTCCCCAGGAGACAGGGAGAACCCTGTGTGGGGCCCAGCCCCGTTCCGTGTTTTGTGATACAGAAATGGATATCTGGTGCCCTTTCCGCCTCTGCACCTTCCCTCACGTGCCAACCTTCCCGTCCCCCAGGTGGCCCTCTAGGCTTCCCAACTAAGGACTGTGATTTGGATTCCATCGCTTTTCCCCCTGTCGTGGGGAACCTGCACGAAGCGCCCCCGCCTCTCCCCGTCCCTGAATCTCCCAGAGCCAAAGGAGCTCCTGGGTGTGGAACCCCGGAGGACACGGAGCTCCGGCCTATTTCTCTGCAGCGTTCCTTCCCTGGCCCGGAGACGGAAAGGCACACGGTGTGCAGGTGCAGAGACACCATGTCCTTAGGAGGCAGTACCCTAAGAGTGGTGAAAACCCCTCCCACTGCTCACCTTGGTCTCTCTTCCTTCTCTCCCTTATCCTTGTTCAAGGGCCCCGGGTTGGCTTCAACCTGGGGCTTCCATGGTTTCAGGTTTTCCTTCCCTTCCTTTTCCCCCAAGGTCGCTGGAACCAGGGCTGCCTTCCAGCACTTCATGGGGCACCTGGTACTTCTGGCCGTGTGGCCAAAGGCCCCGCAGTTTTTGCACTTGAGCTGTGGGTGGAAAGGAAGTGATGTCGGTGAGTGAGCTGAAGCCACAGGCAGCGATCCCACGTCCACATTGGGACGGATTGTGAATTCAGAGCTGAATAAGGATTCCAAAGAGGGGACACCGGCATGGGGGCCGTTAAGTGCTGGGAGAGTTCGGATACGATGTTCCCTCCCAAAGCCCACGTGACGGAGGAACTCTGAAAGGAAGGACTCAAGGTTCCAAGGGGCACGACGGTGAACCCGAAGTCAACAACACAGCCAAACGTGGCTACACAGGACTCTAAGTAGAAAGGGAGGTTGCCCCCAAGAGTCTCTCAAGGGACCTATCGGGCCGGGGAGAAGGTCCCAAGCCACGCCCACCTTGGATGGGAAAAGCAACCTGGGTGGTGGTGACAGAGCTCTTTGGAATCCAACCCAGTCTCTGAGGACCGTGTGACACCCCCTCCCCCCGTCCCCACCCCCACCCCGATACCCAAGAGATCCAGGGCTAGACTTACCCTGGGATCTTCTTCACTGGGCGGGGGAGCCCTTGGCCCAACTGGGGCCCTCCGCTGCTTCTGGAGGGTCTGGGCTCTCACCAGTCTCTCGGCCCAAGATTTGGGGTCCCGACGTGCCATCATCTTCGTCGCCTGGGGGTTTTGTGACCGCCTTTTTCAGGGGTTGACTGTTGGGTCACCTGAAACACACACAAACACACACATGTCGATGGTTAAGCACATTGGATATTCACACACCCACAGGAAGCCACCTGCTAACTCCCTGCCGGTGTGGTCATGAGGAGACCTCACCACCAGTCGGTCAAATCTGTAGAACACAATGTGCTGTGTGCATCCTCGGATACTGTGTGTTCCTCTGCCATGACTACCTAGTCCAAGAGTAAACCGCACCTGCCACAGGGCCCGTGGCCTAGGTATGGGGAGTTGAGCTTTCAACCCCAAACAAGCAACTGATTCTGGAGACTGGACTTAGGTCTCTCACGATTCACTCCGGTAGAGGACACGGTGATTCTATCTCCCTTGACGGACAGAATGATCGAAGACACAGGGCATGGCTTGCGCCACCCTTTGGCAGGTCTGTTTGAAGTCAGGGATATGGGATGCTTCCTGTGACAACTTGAATCGCTACTCTGGCCATTTCATTAGGCAACTTCCAAGCACAAATTCATAGAGAGAAGTTACCTTCCTCTCTACCACACTAGCAGGTGATGGTCTTTCCTGTTCTACCTTTTGGCTTTAGCTCCAGCCCCTCTTTGCTTATTTATTTTTTCTGGTATTTTACGCATACCACACGAATTCATCTGAACAAACGGGGAACAAGTGCCACATCGTATCGACGTCTTACACGGCTGAAGGGCAAACCACCCTTTTTTCCAAAGTCCTTTTTCCATTTACCCACCAATTCAGCATGCTGCAGTACATTTCTTTTCGCATTCCCATCTTGGTCTTATCCCACATGTGGAGACGGATATGTTTTCTCGTTTTCTGTTGCAAGAATTACTAGTAACGAGAACACATCCTTCCCCACCAGCAAGCCCCAGTGTGATCGGTTTCTTTCGGCCTCCTGTGTCTCTTCCCCCCACCCCCACACCCCTCAGGGATTGCGTGAAAAAAACAATAGTTCAGTGAAACTAACCTGAAATTACACGTCTACTTGCTTTCCCCGGCTGGCGCTGAGATGGGCAGGTGCTGGAGCAGCCCCGCTGGAAGCGATGCAGCATCCAGGACGACGGAGGAAGGGGCGGAGAGGGACCTCTGCTTTCCAGGCTGCCTTTTATGCTGCCTCTGGTCACCTGACATGGAACGTACCCTAACCTAATCAGTTACCTGTACCTTCATTGCAATTAACTTAATCCAATTACGGGACCTGGAAAGGTCTATCTGCACAGCCCACTCTAAGATCATGTCCACTGCTGACAGACATTCTAAAACCTACGTGTACAGCTGCAAGCTTTGAAGAATAGATGCTCCCCGTCAGACATGTAACACTGGTGCCTCTACCCCTGTCTTCTTTTCCATCTTTTTGTTTTGTTTTGTTTTGTTTTGTTTTAAAAAATGTGGTAAAATAGACACCTTTTAATTGGACCACATTTAGTCTATCTCGACGTGGGCCTCAGTGTCATCAAGGAGATTCTCCTTGACGTGCAGTCACGGCCATGATCCATCTTCAGAGCTTCTCTTTCTTCCCCAAGGTAAGTCTGTCAGCAGAGAACCCTGACCGCACCCTCATGTGTTTTCTCCTCCAGGAGGCGCTTGGAAACCACCGTGAATTGGACCGCACTGGGAAACACAGATGAGGAAAGTCAACAACGCTTTGTCCTTCAGTGCCTGGCTCCTTTTTCAGCTCGTCTTGCGACTCCAGGCATTATGCCTGAAAAGTCTCCCGGACGCCTGTGAGGCTCTAATTCCCTGGGTCCCATTGCCATGTCTCTGGATTTGCGAAGATCCACCGCACCTTCTGTGGAACTCCCGTGTCGGTGAACTTTTGTGCCACGGCCCCTAATTCTGCCCATGGTCATCTGCAGCTGCACGACTTAGGGTCCATGTTCCTTGGACGGGAAGAGACAGGCAGGAGTCGGAATGATGAACCAGCACACTGGGGCATTTTCTCACGTAGCCCAAGTGACCCCATGGTGTTCTTGAGCTTTGGAACCAGTCGCGTCCCCTTTGACACTGCACCCGGCTCCCAGTCTCTCAATCGTGTTGGCCCTCCGGCGATCTCCCGTTGGATGAATTGCTCCTGCTGAAACTCGAGTCCCCTTTGATTTGCGCTTCATTAATTATTCATGATTCAGGTTGGAAGGCCTGCTGACGACCCTCCGTGGCCGTTCTCTGAGCTTTCCTGTCACATCGTTTCCTTCCACGCTCTTTGGTTCCTTATGGTCCTGCTCCTTCTGCTGTCAGAGGAGCAGAGAGTTGATCTTATTGATTCTGGATACGGATACTTTCTAGGTGATCTGGATAATCCAGATAACGACCCTCAACAGCGGCGGAAAGGGAGCAGCCATTTGGTGTGTCTCAGAAAATCCCGCTCAGTTCCGAGGCCCCCTAGATGTGGAATCCTGCTCAGAGTTGTTCCCAGGTCAGAGAATGGAGAGAGCCTGTGCATGATGGGATCTCCCTGCCTAGATCTTTCAGTGAGTCTCTACCTCAGCTACTCTTAGGATCAGGGGGAGAACCACGGTGTCAGACATCCGGAAAGAAGACGGGATGAATGTTTTACCTCTGAAGTACATCCCAAATGTGGGAGTTGACTTCAGCTTTGCTGGGGTCTATTTGGCCAGTGAAACTCTGCCTGGTTCATTCGCACATCCGGAAGCCACTTCACGGGGGGCCGTCGCAACTGGAACCACACACTTGGCATCGGCGGTTGAGCCAAATGGGGACTCGTGGTGCAAGCAACGCTCCCCACGTGTTAGCGTGGGTGAGATTCGGTTGGCGGAATTTTACTAGGTGCGTGTTGGTAGAGTGGGGCTGAGGTTTTCTTGCTCCTGTGGTTGTATACGAAGTCAAAGGTCCTGCCCAGCCCTGCGGTCCCCTCAGTCAACTCTGTTTCGGAGACATAACGATTTGGATTGCCAACAAGTCAAGAAATGTTCAAGCCCTTGGATGTAGGGTAAAGAAAGGGAGATCAGACTGTCACTGTGTCTATGTAGAAGGGGAAGACATAAGAGACTCCATTTTGAAAAAGACCTGTACTTTAAACAATTGCTTTGCTGAGATGTTGATCATTTGTAGCTTTGCCGCGGCCCCTTTGACCCAACTTGGAGCTCACAAAAACCTGTGTTGTATAACATCGAGGCTTAAGGGATCTAGGGCTGTGCAGGGCGTGCCTTGTTAACCAAATGTTTACGAGCAGTATACTTGGTAAAAGTCATTGCCATTCTCTAGTCTCAATAAACCAGGGGCACAATGCACCGTGGAAAGCCACAGGGACCTCTGCCCTTGAAAGCAGGGTATTGTCCAAGGTTTCTCCCCATGTGACAGTCTGAAATATGGCCTCGTGGGATGGGAAAGACCTGACTGTCCCCCAGCCTGACACCCGTAATGGGTCTGTGCTGAGGTGGATTAGTCAAAGAGGAAAGCCTCTTGCAGTTGAGATGCAGGAAGGCCACTGTCTCCTGCTTGCCCCTGGGAACTGAATGTCTCGGTGTAAAGCCCGATCGTACATTTGTTCAACTCTGAGCTCGGAGAAAAGCTGCCCTGTGGCGGGAGGCGAGACGTGTTGGCAGTAATGCTGCCTTGTTATTCTTTACTCCGCTGAGATGTTTGGGTGGAGAGAAACATAAATCTGGCCTACGTGCACGTCCAGGCATAGTACCTTCCCTTGAACTTAGTAATGATATAGATTCTTTGGCTCACGTGTGTTTTTTTTGTTGTTGTTGTTGACCTTCTCCTTATTATCACCCTGCTCTCCTACTACATTCCTTTTTGCTGAAATAATGAAAATCATAATCAATAAAAACTGAGGGAACTCAGAGGCCGGTGCCAGTGCAGGTCCTTGGTGTGCAGAGTGCCGGTCCCCTGGACCCACTGTTGTCTCCCTATACTTTGTCTCTGTGTCTTATTTCTTCTCTCCGTCTCTCATCCCACCCGACTAGAAACAGCCACAGGTGTGGAGGGGCAGGCCACCCCTTCACTCGGAAAATCAGTTAAACACAAACACGGAATGAGAGTCAAAAGACAATATGTCATCTTTTTGAGAATTTTATTCACTTCAAAACCAATTAAACACACACATGTACAAAGGCATTCCACAGCCCAGTTTTCGAGGCTGAGGAAAGACCCCGAGAGCGCTCTGCACAGCACGCTTCCCAGCGTCCGAAACACTGCTCTCAGGGCGGGGCACAGCGGAAGGGCTGCACCTCTCAGGGTTCCCTAACTTTTCCCTTATTCAGTCATCTAGAGAGCAAATACACAGTAATTCCCCAGTTTCCTATTGACGTCCCAGCGGAAGTCTGACTCCTGCGCGTCACGCAGTTTCTGAGGCAACGAATCTCTGGCACGGAAGCTTTTCCTGGCGCGTTTCCGGAGAACCACGCGAACTACAACGTCCCTCACCAGAATTCAATGAGGCAGAGTCCCTGCATCTGCTCCCTGCCTGGCCTGGGCTCCCACATCCACAGAAGCGCCACAGCCGGGGAGCTTCGGAGTCACCGCACAGAGTCTGCTCTCTGCTCTGCACTCCTCAGTCCCACAGTCCCCTCCAAGTCACGGGAGCTGGAGGCCAAGGAGCCCGTGCCACCTGCAGTCTCACTCCAGGTCAGAATCGCTGTCCTCTGAGGAGGAGGAAACCTGAAGGTCCTCATAGAGGACGCTCGGTGGGACACGAACACGGGGACCCTCAGACTTCTCTGACACATGAGGGCTCTGAGCGAGGAAGGCTCCCGGCTTCTCAGGAGAGTGAAATGAGGGGGCCGCCAGGAGGCTGGAGCTCCAGCGTCCGTTTTCCAGTCTCCGGAAGAGCACTCTGAGAGGCTGGGCCCCATCATGGCTGGCCGCTGGGTGATGGGACATGGTGCAGGCCTGGGCAGTAGGCAGGCAAGGTCTGCTGTGCGGAGGCTGCCGGTCGACGCTGGGCACCTGGGCGGGTGTCCTCCTGCCCATCTGGGGCGACGTACTTGGTCCAAGTTCGGTTGCGGCTGGCGGAGGTTGGAGATTCTCCGGGGCCCCCAGCTCACCTCCCTGGATGGCGCTTTCGGGGATCTGGAAGGGACCCAGTCTCGGTTTCTTGGGGAAGTTCAGGCAAGCCTGAATCCGAGCCTGGGCAGGTCTCTTGGCTCCTGGCCCGAAGCTGAGATTGGAGCCTAGGCCCAAGCTGTGTGTGGCGGCTGGCGGGCAGGGCTGTGAGGTCACCGCAGGACGTTTGTCCTGTGCCTGGGGTCTGATGGCCTGGAGCAGGCCGTGGGTTTTGGAGGCAGCCTGGGGAACTTCTCGGCAGCCACCCTCAGGGCTGCTGTGTGTCGGCTTCACCACGAGGAGAGGCTCGGGGCCCTGCTGCCTGACTGCAGGCTGAGGGATGTCGGCCGCAGCCCCTGTCTGTCTTTCCTTTGGTCCAAGACTTGAGGAGGAGCTCAGACTGGCTTTTCTGAGGGGAGACGGCGAAGCCAAGACGGAGCCCCTGTCAGACCTTTCGGTAGCTGAGCGATCAGCGAGGACAGGGCCCAGGCGCGGCCTCTTACTGGTTGTGTGGACCGGCATTGGCCCGCTTGCAACCTGAAAGAGAGGAAACAACACAGGTTAGAAGTTCCTCCGCATGGAGCCAACGTGAAAATCAAGCACATCCAAAGACAAGGTGCACACGCCATGAAATTCTTAGTACAGTATCGACAGGCGGTCCTTGGAAGTAGGGACAGACCCTCCACCTGAGTGCTGATCAGGACAAGACACATGAAAGATGCGCTCTCGAGCTATGTGTAGCTGATCTAAGCACACCATTGTTCAAAAGATCGCGTCTTGGGCATTAACTGGATCAAAGCGCCTCCACTCAGCCTTCCATGAAGTGGAACGGACTGATGCCCTTCCGAAGGCAGGTTGGTGGCTCAAGGGTACTCAGGACGTCTTCTCTGAACACATGCATGTTCCTGGGTTTAGCCTTCTCCACGTTTGGGGCCTCTGAGGGACTAATTTCCTCATGCCGCTAGGAACATGTTGTTGGCAGGCTTGCCATAATTGGACAGAAAGAAAGCAACAGGAAATACGGCATCTTCAGATGCCTTGGCCTGGAATCAAATTGACCTGGAAGGATCGTGGAGTCCCTGACCCCAAGAAGGCAAGAAAGAGGGGTTCCCCGATTTCCTCCCGCAGACGGGAAGCTGAAAGGAAATCAACCAGGGTGACCTAGAGGAGAAAAGGACCAGGGGCCCGGGGTGACACTCACCCTCAGATAATCAGAAGATTCCGTGGATCCTTTTCGATTCGGCAGCGGCTTCTCTGGAGGTTTCCCAGAAAATATGTGGAGGAGAGCCTTCCTCTGCGGGTCTTGTTGCCTGCAGAACAGAAAAAGGTCAGGCCGTGCCCCCTGGTTTTCCCCAGGAGACAGGGAGAACCCTGTGTGGGGCCCAGCCCCGTTCCGTGTTTTGTGATACAGAAATGGACATCTGGTGCCCTTTCCGCCTCTGCACCTTCCCTCACGTGCCAACCTTCCCGTCCCCCAGGTGGCCCTCTAGGCTTCCCAACTAAGGACTGTGATTTGGATTCCATCGCTTTTCCCCCTGTCGTGGGGAACCTGCACGAAGCGACCCCGCCTCTCCCCGTCCCTGAATCTCCCAGAGCCAAAGGAGCTCCTGGGTGTGGAACCCCGGAGGACACGGAGCTCCGGCCTATTTCTCTGCAGCGTTCCTTCCCTGGCCCGGAGACGGAAAGGCACACGGTGTGCAGGTGCAGAGACACCATGTCCTTAGGAGGCAGTACCCTAAGAGTGGTGAAAACCCCTCCCACTGCTCACCTTGGTCTCTCTTCCTTCTCTCCCTTATCCTTGTTCAAGGGCCCCGGGTTGGCTTCAACCTGGGGCTTCCATGGTTTCAGGTTTTCCTTCCCTTCCTTTTCCCCCAAGGTCGCTGGAACCAGGGCTGCCTTCCAGCACTTCATGGGGCACCTGGTACTTCTGGCGGTGTGGCCAAAGGCCCCGCAGTTTTTGCACTTGAGCTGTGGGTGGAAAGGAAGTGATGTCGGTGAGTGAGCTGAAGCCACAGGCAGCGATCCCACGTCCACATTGGGACGGATTGTGAATTCAGAGCTGAATAAGGATTCCAAAGAGGGGACACCGGCATGGGGGCCGTTAAGTGCTGGGAGAGTTCGGATACGATGTTCCCTCCCAAAGCCCACGTGACGGAGGAACTCTGAAAGGAAGGACTCAAGGTTCCAAGGGGCACGACGGTGAACCCGAAGTCAACAACACAGCCAAACGTGGCTACACAGGACTCTAAGTAGAAAGGGAGGTTGCCCCCAAGAGTCTCTCAAGGGACCTATCGGGCCGGGGAGAAGGTCCCAAGCCACGCCCACCTTGGATGGGAAAAGCAACCTGGGTGGTGGTGACAGAGCTCTTTGGAATCCAACCCAGTCTCTGAGGACCGTGTGACACCCCCTCCCCCCGTCCCCACCCCCACCCCGATACCCAAGAGATCCAGGGCTAGACTTACCCTGGGATCTTCTTCATCGGGCGGGGGAGCCCTTGGCCCAACTGGGGCCCTCCGCTGCTTCTGGAGGGTCTGGGCTCTCACCAGTCTCTTGGCCCAAGATTTGGGGTCCCGACGTGCCATCATCTTCGTCGCCTGGGGGTTTTGTGACCGCCTTTTTCAGGGGTTGACTGTTGGGTCACCTGAAACACACACAAACACACACATGTCGATGGTTAAGCACATTGGATATTCACACACCCACAGGAAGCCACCTGCTAACTCCCTGCCGGTGTGGTCATGAGGAGACCTCACCACCAGTCGGTCAAATCTGTAGAACACAATGTGCTGTGTGCATCCTCGGATACTGTGTGTTCCTCTGCCATGACTACCTAGTCCAAGAGTAAACCGCACCTGCCACAGGGCCCGTGGCCTAGGTATGGGGAGTTGAGCTTTCAACCCCAAACAAGCAACTGATTCTGGAGACTGGACTTAGGTCTCTCACGATTCACTCCGGTAGAAGACACGGTGATTCTATCTCCCTTGACGGACAGAATGATCGAAGACACAGGGCATGGCTTGCGCCACCCTTTGGCAGGTCTGTTTGAAGTCAGGGATAAGGGATGCTTCCTGTGACAACTTGAATCGCTACTCTGGCCATTTCATTAGGCAACTTCCAAACACAAATTCATAGAGAGAAGTTACCTTCCTCTCCACCACACTAGCAGGTGATGGTCTTTCCTGTTCTACCTTTTGGCTTTAGCTCCAGCCCCTCTTTACTTATTTATGTTTTCTGGTATTTTACGCATACCACACGAATTCATCTGAACAAACGGGGAACAAGTGCCACATCGTATCGACGTCTTACACGGCTGAAGGGCAAACCACCCTTTTTTCCAAAGTCCTTTTTCCATTTACCCACCAATTCAGCATGCTGCAGTACATTTCTTTTCGCATTCCCATCTTGGTCTTATCCCACATGTGGAGACGGATATGTTTTCTTGTTTTCTGTTGCAAGAATTACTAGTAACGAGAACACATCCTTCCCCACCAGCAAGCCCCAGTGTGATCGGTTTCTTTCAGCCTCCTGTGTCTCTTCCCCCCACCCCCACACCCCTCAGGGATTGCGTGAAAAAAACAATAGTTCAGTGAAACTAACCTGAAATTACACGTCTACTTGCTTTCCCCGGCTGGCGCTGAGATGGGCAGGTGCTGGAGCAGCCCCGCTGGAAGCGATGCAGCATCCAGGACGACGGAGGAAGGGGCGGAGAGGGACCTCTGCTTTCCAGGCTGCCTTTTATACTGCCTCTGGTCACCTGACAAGGAACGTACCCTAACCTAATCAGTTACCTGTACCTTAATTGCAATTAACTTAATCCAATTACGTGATCTGGAAAGGTCTATCTGCACAGCCCACTCTAAGATCATGTCCACTGCTGACAGACATTCTAAAACCTACGTGTACAGCTGCAAGCTTTGAAGAATAGATGCTCCCCGTCAGACATGTAACACTGGTGCCTGTACCCCTGTCTTCTTTTCCATGTTTTTGTTTTGTTTTGTTTTGTTTTGTTTTGTTTTAAAAAATGTGGTAAAATAGACACCTTTTAATTGGACCACATTTAGTCTATCTCGACGTGGGCCTCAGTGTCATCAAGGAGATTCTCCTTGACGTGCAGTCACGGCCATGATCCATCTTCAGAGCTTCTCTTTCTTCCCCAAGGTAAGTCTGTCAGCAGAGAACCCTGACCGCACCCTCATGTGTTTTCTCCTCCAGGAGGCGCTTGGAAACCACCGTGAATTGGACCGCACTGGGAAACACAGATGAGGAAAGTCAACAACGCTTTGTCCTTCAGTGCCTGGCTCCTTTTTCAGCTCGTCTTGCGACTCCAGGCATTATGCCTGAAAAGTCTCCCGGACGCCTGTGAGGCTCTAATTCCCTGGGTCCCATTGCCATGTCTCTGGATTTGCGAAGATCCACCGCACCTTCTGTGGAACTCCCGTGTCGGTGAACTTTTGTGCCACGGCCCCTAATTCTGCCCATGGTCATCTGCAGCTGCACGACTTAGGGTCCATGTTCCTTGGACGGGAAGAGACAGGCAGGAGTCGGAATGATGAACCAGCACACTGGGGCATTTTCTCACGTAGCCCAAGTGACCCCATGGTGTTCTTGAGCTTTGGAACCAGTCGCGTCCCCTTTGACACTGCACCCGGCTCCCAGTCTCTCAATCGTGTTGGCCCTCCGGCGATCTCCCGTTGGATGAATTGCTCCTGCTGAAACTCGAGTCCCCTTTGATTTGCGCTTCATTAATTATTCATGATTCAGGTTGGAAGGCCTGCTGACGACCCCCTGTGGCCGTTCTCTGAGCTTTCCTGTCACATCGTTTCCTTCCACGCTCTTTGGTTCCTTATGGTCCTGCTCCTTCTGCTGTCAGAGGAGCAGAGAGTTGATCTTATTGATTCTGGATACGGATACTTTCTAGGTGATCTGGATAATCCAGATAACGACCCTCAACAGCGGCGGAAAGGGAGCAGCCATTTGGTGTGTCTCAGAAAATCCCGCTCAGTTCCGAGGCCCCCTAGATGTGGAATCCTGCTCAGAGTTGTTCCCAGGTCAGAGAATGGAGAGAGCCTGTGCATGATGGGATCTCCCTGCCTAGATCTTTCAGTGAGTCTCTACCTCAGCTACTCTTAGGATCAGGGGGAGAACCACGGTGTCAGACATCCGGAAAGAAGACGGGATGAATGTTTTACCTCTGAAGTACATCCCAAATGTGGGAGTTGACTTCAGCTTTGCTGGGGTCTATTTGGCCAGTGAAACTCTGCCTGGTTCATTCGCACATCCGGAAGCCACTTCACGGGGGGCCGTCGCAACTGGAACCACACACTTGGCATCGGCGGTTGAGCCAAATGGGGACTCGTGGTGCAAGCAACGCTCCCCACGTGTTAGCGTGGGTGAGATTCGGTTGGCGGAATTTTACTAGGTGCGTGTTAGTAGAGTGGGGCTGAGGTTTTCTTGCTCCTGTGGTTGTATACGAAGTCAAAGGTCCTGCCCAGCCCTGCGGTCCCCTCAGTCAACTCTGTTTCGGAGACATAACGATTTGGATTGCCAACAAGTCAAGAAATGTTCAAGCCCTTGGATGTAGGGTAAAGAAAGGGAGATCAGACTGTCACTGTGTCTATGTAGAAGGGGAAGACATAAGAGACTCCATTTTGAAAAAGACCTGTACTTTAAACAATTGCTTTGCTGAGATGTTGATCATTTGTAGCTTTGCCGCGGCCCCTTTGACCCAACTTGGAGCTCACAAAAACCTGTGTTGTATAACATCGAGGCTTAAGGGATCTAGGGCTGTGCAGGGCGTGCCTTGTTAACCAAATGTTTACGAGCAGTATACTTGGTAAAAGTCATTGCCATTCTCTAGTCTCAATAAACCAGGGGCACAATGCACCGTGGAAAGCCACAGGGACCTCTGCCCTTGAAAGCAGGGTATTGTCCAAGGTTTCTCCCCATGTGACAGTCTGAAATATGGCCTCGTGGGATGGGAAAGACCTGACTGTCCCCCAGCCTGACACCCGTAATGGGTCTGTGCTGAGGTGGATTAGTCAAAGAGGAAAGCCTCTTGCAGTTGAGATGCAGGAAGGCCACTGTCTCCTGCTTGCCCCTGGGAACTGAATGTCTCGGTGTAAAGCCCGATCGTACATTTGTTCAACTCTGAGCTCGGAGAAAAGCTGCCCTGTGGCGGGAGGCGAGACGTGTTGGCAGTAATGCTGCCTTGTTATTCTTTACTCCGCTGAGATGTTTGGGTGGAGAGAAACATAAATCTGGCCTACGTGCACGTCCAGGCATAGTACCTTCCCTTGAACTTAGTAATGATATAGATTCTTTGGCTCACGTATGTTTTTTTTTTTTTTTTTTTTTTTTTTTTTGTTGACCTTCTCCTTATTATCACCCTGCTCTCCTACCACATTCCTTTTTGCTGAAATAATGAAAATCATAATCAATAAAAACTGAGGGAACTCAGAGGCCTGTGCCAGTGCAGGTCCTTGGTGTGCAGAGTGCCGGTCCCCTGGACCCACTGTTGTCTCCCTATACTTTGTCTCTGTGTCTTATTTCTTCTCTCCGTCTCTCATCCCACCCGACTAGAAACAGCCACAGGTGTGGAGGGGCAGGCCACCCCTTCACTCGGAAAATCAGTTAAACACAAACACGGAATGAGAGTCAAAAGACAATATGTCATCTTTTTGAGAATTTTATTCACTTCAAAACCAATTAAACACACACATGTACAAAGGCATTCCACAGCCCAGTTTTCGAGGCTGAGGAAAGACCCCGAGAGCGCTCTGCACAGCACGCTTCCCAGCGTCCGAAACACTGCTCTCAGGGCGGGGCACAGCGGAAGGGCTGCACCTCTCAGGGTTCCCTAACTTTTCCCTTATTCAGTCATCTAGAGAGCAAATACACAGTAATTCCCCAGTTTCCTATTGACGTCCCAGCGGAAGTCTGACTCCTGCGCGTCACGCAGTTTCTGAGGCAACGAATCTCTGGCACGGAAGCTTTTCCTGGCGCGTTTCCGGAGAACCACGCGAACTACAACGTCCCTCACCAGAATTCAATGAGGCAGAGCCCCTGCATCTGCTCCCTGCCTGGCCTGGACTCCCACATCCACAGAAGCGCCACAGCCGGGGAGCTTCGGAGTCACCGCACAGAGTCTGCTCTCTGCTCTGCACTCCTCAGTCCCACAGTCCCCTCCAAGTCACGGGAGCTGGAGGCCAAGGAGCCCCTGCCACCTGCAGTCTCACTCCAGGTCAGAATCGCTGTCCTCTGAGGAGGAGGAAACCTGAAGGTCCTCATAGAGGACGCTCGGTGGGACACGAACACGGGGACCCTCAGACTTCTCTGACACATGAGGGCTCTGAGCGAGGAAGGCTCCCGGCTTCTCAGGAGAGTGAAATGAGGGGGCCGCCAGGAGGCTGGAGCTCCAGCGTCCGTTTTCCAGTCTCCGGAAGAGCACTCTGAGAGGCTGGGCCCCATCATGGCTGGCCGCTGGGTGATGGGACATGGTGCAGGCCTGGGCAGTAGGCAGGCAAGGTCTGCTGTGCGGAGGCTGCCGGTCGACGCTGGGCACCTGGGCGGGTGTCCTCCTGCCCATCTGGGGCGACGTACTTGGTCCAAGTTCGGTTGCGGCTGGCGGAGGTTGGAGATTCTCCGGGGCCCCCAGCTCACCTCCCTGGATGGCGCTTTCGGGGATCTGGAAGGGACCCAGTCTCGGTTTCTTGGGGAAGTTCAGGCAAGCCTGAATCCGAGCCTGGGCAGGTCTCTTGGCTCCTGGCCCGAAGCTGAGATTGGAGCCTAGGCCCAAGCTGTGTGTGGCGGCTGGCGGGCAGGGCTGTGAGGTCACCGCAGGACGTTTGTCCTGTGCCTGGGGTCTGATGGCCTGGAGCAGGCCGTGGGTTTTGGAGGCAGCCTGGGGAACTTCTCGGCAGCCACCCTCAGGGCTGCTGTGTGTCGGCTTCACCACGAGGAGAGGCTCGGGGCCCTGCTGCCTGACTGCAGGCTGAGGGATGTCGGCCGCAGCCCCTGTCTGTCTTTCCTTTGGTCCAAGACTTGAGGAGGAGCTCAGACTGGCTTTTCTGAGGGGAGACGGCGAAGCCAAGACGGAGCCCCTGTCAGACCTTTCGGTAGCTGAGCGATCAGCGAGGACAGGGCCCAGGCGCGGCCTCTTACTGGTTGTGTGGACCGGCATTGGCCCGCTTGCAACCTGAAAGAGAGGAAACAACACAGGTTAGAAGTTCCTCCGCATGGAGCCAACGTGAAAATCAAGCACATCCAAAGACAAGGTGCACACGCCATGAAATTCTTAGTACAGTATCGACAGGCGGTCCTTGGAAGTAGGGACAGACCCTCCACCTGAGTGCTGATCAGGACAAGACACATGAAAGATGCGCTCTCGAGCTATGTGTAGCTGATCTAAGCACACCATTGTTCAAAAGATCGCGTCTTGGGCATTAACTGGATCAAAGCGCCTCCACTCAGCCTTCCATGAAGTGGAACGGACTGATGCCCTTCCGAAGGCAGGTTGGTGGCTCAAGGGTACTCAGGACGTCTTCTCTGAACACATGCATGTTCCTGGGTTTAGCCTTCTCCACGTTTGGGGCCTCTGAGGGACTAATTTCCTCATGCCGCTAGGAACATGTTGTTGGCAGGCTTGCCATAATTGGACAGAAAGAAAGCAACAGGAAATACGGCATCTTCAGATGCCTTGGCCTGGAATCAAATTGACCTGGAAGGATCGTGGAGTCCCTGACCCCAAGAAGGCAAGAAAGAGGGGTTCCCCGATTTCCTCCCGCAGACGGGAAGCTGAAAGGAAATCAACCAGGGTGACCTAGAGGAGAAAAGGACCAGGGGCCCGGGGTGACACTCACTCTCAGATAATCAGAAGATTCCGTGGATCCTTTTCGATTCGGCAGCGGCTTCTCTGGAGGTTTCCCAGAAAATATGTGGAGGAGAGCCTTCCTCTGAGGGTCTTGTTGCCTGCAGAACAGAAAAAGGTCAGGCCGTGCCCCCTGGTTTTCCCCAGGAGGCAGGGAGAACCCTGTGTGGGGCCCAGCCCCGTTCCGTGTTTTGTGATACAGAAATGGACATCTGGTGCCCTTTCCGCCTCTGCACCTTCCCTCACGTGCCAACCTTCCCGTCCCCCAGGTGGCCCTCTAGGCTTCCCAACTAAGGACTGTGATTTGGATTCCATCGCTTTTCCCCCTGTCGTGGGGAACGTGCACGAAGCGCCCCCGCCTCTCCCCGTCCCTGAATCTCCCAGAGCCAAAGGAGCTCCTGGGTGTGGAACCCCGGAGGACACGGAGCTCCGGCCTATTTCTCTGCAGCGTTCCTTCCCTGGCCCGGAGACGGAAAGGCACACGGTGTGCAGGTGCAGAGACACCATGTCCTTAGGAGGCAGTACCCTAAGAGTGGTGAAAACCCCTCCCACTGCTCACCTTGGTCTCTCTTCCTTCTCTCCCTTATCCTTGTTCAAGGGCCCCGGGTTGGCTTCAACCTGGGGCTTCCATGGTTTCAGGTTTTCCTTCCCTTCCTTTTCCCCCAAGGTCGCTGGAACCAGGGCTGCCTTCCAGCACTTCATGGGGCACCTGGTACTTCTGGCCGTGTGGCCAAAGGCCCCGCAGTTTTTGCACTTGAGCTGTGGGTGGAAAGGAAGTGATGTCGGTGAGTGAGCTGAAGCCACAGGCAGCGATCCCACGTCCACATTGGGACGGATTGTGAATTCAGAGCTGAATAAGGATTCCAAAGAGGGGACACCGGCATGGGGGCCGTTAAGTGCTGGGAGAGTTCGGATACGATGTTCCCTCCCAAAGCCCACGTGACGGAGGAACTCTGAAAGGAAGGACTCAAGGTTCCAAGGGGCACGACGGTGAACCCGAAGTCAACAACACAGCCAAACGTGGCTACACAGGACTCTAAGTAGAAAGGGAGGTTGCCCCCAAGAGTCTCTCAAGGGACCTATCGGGCCGGGGAGAAGGTCCCAAGCCACGCCCACCTTGGATGGGAAAAGCAACCTGGGTGGTGGTGACAGAGCTCTTTGGAATCCAACCCAGTCTCTGAGGACCGTGTGACACCCCCTCCCCCCGTCCCCACCCCCACCCCGATACCCAAGAGATCCAGGGCTAGACTTACCCTGGGATCTTCTTCATCGGGCGGGGGAGCCCTTGGCCCAACTGGGGCCCTCCGCTGCTTCTGGAGGGTCTGGGCTCTCACCAGTCTCTTGGCCCAAGATTTGGGGTCCCGACGTGCCATCATCTTCGTCGCCTGGGGGTTTTGTGACCGCCTTTTTCAGGGGTTGACTGTTGGGTCACCTGAAACACACACAAACACACACATGTCGATGGTTAAGCACATTGGATATTCACACACCCACAGGAAGCCACCTGCTAACTCCCTGCCGGTGTGGTCATGAGGAGACCTCACCACCAGTCGGTCAAATCTGTAGAACACAATGTGCTGTGTGCATCCTCGGATACTGTGTGTTCCTCTGCCATGACTACCTAGTCCAAGAGTAAACCGCACCTGCCACAGGGCCCGTGGCCTAGGTATGGGGAGTTGAGCTTTCAACCCCAAACAAGCAACTGATTCTGGAGACTGGACTTAGGTCTCTCACGATTCACTCCGGTAGAAGACACGGTGATTCTATCTCCCTTGACGGACAGAATGATCGAAGACACAGGGCATGGCTTGCGCCACCCTTTGGCAGGTCTGTTTGAAGTCAGGGATAAGGGATGCTTCCTGTGACAACTTGAATCGCTACTCTGGCCATTTCATTAGGCAACTTCCAAACACAAATTCATAGAGAGAAGTTACCTTCCTCTCCACCACACTAGCAGGTGATGGTCTTTCCTGTTCTACCTTTTGGCTTTAGCTCCAGCCCCTCTTTACTTATTTATGTTTTCTGGTATTTTACGCATACCACACGAATTCATCTGAACAAACGGGGAACAAGTGCCACATCGTATCGACGTCTTACACGGCTGAAGGGCAAACCACCCTTTTTTCCAAAGTCCTTTTTCCATTTACCCACCAATTCAGCATGCTGCAGTACATTTCTTTTCGCATTCCCATCTTGGTCTTATCCCACATGTGGAGACGGATATGTTTTCTTGTTTTCTGTTGCAAGAATTACTAGTAACGAGAACACATCCTTCCCCACCAGCAAGCCCCAGTGTGATCGGTTTCTTTCAGCCTCCTGTGTCTCTTCCCCCCACCCCCACACCCCTCAGGGATTGCGTGAAAAAAACAATAGTTCAGTGAAACTAACCTGAAATTACACGTCTACTTGCTTTCCCCGGCTGGCGCTGAGATGGGCAGGTGCTGGAGCAGCCCCGCTGGAAGCGATGCAGCATCCAGGACGACGGAGGAAGGGGCGGAGAGGGACCTCTGCTTTCCAGGCTGCCTTTTATACTGCCTCTGGTCACCTGACAAGGAACGTACCCTAACCTAGTCAGTTACCTGTACCTTAATTGCAATTAACTTAATCCAATTACGTGATCTGGAAAGGTCTATCTGCACAGCCCACTCTAAGATCATGTCCACTGCTGACAGACATTCTAAAACCTACGTGTACAGCTGCAAGCTTTGAAGAATAGATGCTCCCCGTCAGACATGTAACACTGGTGCCTGTACCCCTGTCTTCTTTTCCATCTTTTTGTTTTGTTTTGTTTTGTTTTGTTTTGTTTTAAAAAATGTGGTAAAATAGACACCTTTTAATTGGACCACATTTAGTCTATCTCGACGTGGGCCTCAGTGTCATCAAGGAGATTCTCCTTGACGTGCAGTCACGGCCATGATCCATCTTCAGAGCTTCTCTTTCTTCCCCAAGGTAAGTCTGTCAGCAGAGAACCCTGACCGCACCCTCATGTGTTTTCTCCTCCAGGAGGCGCTTGGAAACCACCGTGAATTGGACCGCACTGGGAAACACAGATGAGGAAAGTCAACAACGCTTTGTCCTTCAGTGCCTGGCTCCTTTTTCAGCTCGTCTTGCGACTCCAGGCATTATGCCTGAAAAGTCTCCCGGACGCCTGTGAGGCTCTAATTCCCTGGGTCCCATTGCCATGTCTCTGGATTTGCGAAGATCCACCGCACCTTCTGTGGAACTCCCGTGTCGGTGAACTTTTGTGCCACGGCCCCTAATTCTGCCCATGGTCATCTGCAGCTGCACGACTTAGGGTCCATGTTCCTTGGACGGGAAGAGACAGGCAGGAGTCGGAATGATGAACCAGCACACTGGGGCATTTTCTCACGTAGCCCAAGTGACCCCATGGTGTTCTTGAGCTTTGGAACCAGTCGCGTCCCCTTTGACACTGCACCCGGCTCCCAGTCTCTCAATCGTGTTGGCCCTCCGGCGATCTCCCGTTGGATGAATTGCTCCTGCTGAAACTCGAGTCCCCTTTGATTTGCGCTTCATTAATTATTCATGATTCAGGTTGGAAGGCCTGCTGACGACCCCCTGTGGCCGTTCTCTGAGCTTTCCTGTCACATCGTTTCCTTCCACGCTCTTTGGTTCCTTATGGTCCTGCTCCTTCTGCTGTCAGAGGAGCAGAGAGTTGATCTTATTGATTCTGGATACGGATACTTTCTAGGTGATCTGGATAATCCAGATAACGACCCTCAACAGCGGCGGAAAGGGAGCAGCCATTTGGTGTGTCTCAGAAAATCCCGCTCAGTTCCGAGGCCCCCTAGATGTGGAATCCTGCTCAGAGTTGTTCCCAGGTCAGAGAATGGAGAGAGCCTGTGCATGATGGGATCTCCCTGCCTAGATCTTTCAGTGAGTCTCTACCTCAGCTACTCTTAGGATCAGGGGGAGAACCACGGTGTCAGACATCCGGAAAGAAGACGGGATGAATGTTTTACCTCTGAAGTACATCCCAAATGTGGGAGTTGACTTCAGCTTTGCTGGGGTCTATTTGGCCAGTGAAACTCTGCCTGGTTCATTCGCACATCCGGAAGCCACTTCACGGGGGGCCGTCGCAACTGGAACCACACACTTGGCATCGGCGGTTGAGCCAAATGGGGACTCGTGGTGCAAGCAACGCTCCCCACGTGTTAGCGTGGGTGAGATTCGGTTGGCGGAATTTTACTAGGTGCGTGTTAGTAGAGTGGGGCTGAGGTTTTCTTGCTCCTGTGGTTGTATACGAAGTCAAAGGTCCTGCCCAGCCCTGCGGTCCCCTCAGTCAACTCTGTTTCGGAGACATAACGATTCGGATTGCCAACAAGTCAAGAAATGTTCAAGCCCTTGGATGTAGGGTAAAGAAAGGGAGATCAGACTGTCACTGTGTCTATGTAGAAGGGGAAGACATAAGAGACTCCATTTTGAAAAAGACCTGTACTTTAAACAATTGCTTTGCTGAGATGTTGATCATTTGTAGCTTTGCCGCGGCCCCTTTGACCCAACTTGGAGCTCACAAAAACCTGTGTTGTATAACATCGAGGCTTAAGGGATCTAGGGCTGTGCAGGGCGTGCCTTGTTAACCAAATGTTTACGAGCAGTATACTTGGTAAAAGTCATTGCCATTCTCTAGTCTCAATAAACCAGGGGCACAATGCACCGTGGAAAGCCACAGGGACCTCTGCCCTTGAAAGCAGGGTATTGTCCAAGGTTTCTCCCCATGTGACAGTCTGAAATATGGCCTCGTGGGATGGGAAAGACCTGACTGTCCCCCAGCCTGACACCCGTAATGGGTCTGTGCTGAGGTGGATTAGTCAAAGAGGAAAGCCTCTTGCAGTTGAGATGCAGGAAGGCCACTGTCTCCTGCTTGCCCCTGGGAACTGAATGTCTCGGTGTAAAGCCCGATCGTACATTTGTTCAACTCTGAGCTCGGAGAAAAGCTGCCCTGTGGCGGGAGGCGAGACGTGTTGGCAGTAATGCTGCCTTGTTATTCTTTACTCCGCTGAGATGTTTGGGTGGAGACAAACATAAATCTGGCCTACGTGCACGTCCAGGCATAGTACCTTCCCTTGAACTTAGTAATGATATAGATTCTTTGGCTCACGTGTGTTTTTTTTGTTGTTGTTGTTGACCTTCTCCTTATTATCACCCTGCTCTCCTACTACATTCCTTTTTGCTGAAATAATGAAAATCATAATCAATAAAAACTGAGGGAACTCAGAGGCCGGTGCCGGTTCAGGTCCTTGGTGTGCTGAGTGCCGGTCCCCTGGACCCACTGTTGTCTCCCTATACTTTGTCTCTGTGTCTTATTTCTTCTCTCCGTCTCTCATCCCACCCGACTAGAAACAGCCACAGGTGTGGAGGGGCAGGCCACCCCTTCACTCGGAAAATCAGTTAAACACAAACACGGAATGAGAGTCAAAAGACAATATGTCATCTTTTTGAGAATTTTATTCACTTCAAAACCAATTAAACACACACATGTACAAAGGCATTCCACAGCCCAGTTTTCGAGGCTGAGGAAAGACCCCGAGAGCGCTCTGCACAGCACGCTTCCCAGCGTCCGAAACACTGCTCTCAGGGCGGGGCACAGCGGAAGGGCTGCACCTCTCAGGGTTCCCTAACTTTTCCCTTATTCAGTCATCTAGAGAGCAAATACACAGTAATTCCCCAGTTTCCTATTGACGTCCCAGCGGAAGTCTGACTCCTGCGCGTCACGCAGTTTCTGAGGCAACGAATCTCTGGCACGGAAGCTTTTCCTGGCGCGTTTCCGGAGAACCACGCGAACTACAACGTCCCTCACCAGAATTCAATGAGGCAGAGTCCCTGCATCTGCTCCCTGCCTGGCCTGGGCTCCCACATCCACAGAAGCGCCACAGCCGGGGAGCTTCGGAGTCACCGCACAGAGTCTGCTCTCTGCTCTGCACTCCTCAGTCCCACAGTCCCCTCCAAGTCACGGGAGCTGGAGGCCAAGGAGCCCCTGCCACCTGCAGTCTCACTCCAGGTCAGAATCGCTGTCCTCTGAGGAGGAGGAAACCTGAAGGTCCTCATAGAGGACGCTCGGTGGGACACGAACACGGGGACCCTCAGACTTCTCTGACACATGAGGGCTCTGAGCGAGGAAGGCTCCCGGCTTCTCAGGAGAGTGAAATGAGGGGGCCGCCAGGAGGCTGGAGCTCCAGCGTCCGTTTTCCAGTCTCCGGAAGAGCACTCTGAGAGGCTGGGCCCCATCATGGCTGGCCGCTGGGTGATGGGACATGGTGCAGGCCTGGGCAGTAGGCAGGCAAGGTCTGCTGTGCGGAGGCTGCCGGTCGACGCTGGGCACCTGGGCGGGTGTCCTCCTGCCCATCTGGGGCGACGTACTTGGTCCAAGTTCGGTTGCGGCTGGCGGAGGTTGGAGATTCTCCGGGGCCCCCAGCTCACCTCCCTGGATGGCGCTTTCGGGGATCTGGAAGGGACCCAGTCTCGGTTTCTTGGGGAAGTTCAGGCAAGCCTGAATCCGAGCCTGGGCAGGTCTCTTGGCTCCTGGCCCGAAGCTGAGATTGGAGCCTAGGCCCAAGCTGTGTGTGGCGGCTGGCGGGCAGGGCTGTGAGGTCACCGCAGGACGTTTGTCCTGTGCCTGGGGTCTGATGGCCTGGAACAGGCCGTGGGTTTTGGAGGCAGCCTGGGGAACTTCTCGGCAGCCACCCTCAGGGCTGCTGTGTGTCGGCTTCACCACGAGGAGAGGCTCGGGGCCCTGCTGCCTGACTGCAGGCTGAGGGATGTCGGCCGCAGCCCCTGTCTGTCTTTCCTTTGGTCCAAGACTTGAGGAGGAGCTCAGACTGGCTTTTCTGAGGGGAGACGGTGAAGCCAAGACGGAGCCCCTGTCAGACCTTTCGGTAGCTGAGCGATCAGCGAGGACAGGGCCCAGGCGCGGCCTCTTACTGGTTGTGTGGACCGGCATTGGCCCGCTTGCAACCTGAAAGAGAGGAAACAACACAGGTTAGAAGTTCCTCCGCATGGAGCCAACGTGAAAATCAAGCACATCCAAAGACAAGGTGCACACGCCATGAAATTCTTAGTACAGTATCGACAGGCGGTCCTTGGAAGTAGGGACAGACCCTCCACCTGAGTGCTGATCAGGACAAGACACATGAAAGATGCGCTCTCGAGCTATGTGTAGCTGATCTAAGCACACCATTGTTCAAAAGATCGCGTCTTGGGCATTAACTGGATCAAAGCGCCTCCACTCAGCCTTCCATGAAGTGGAACGGACTGATGCCCTTCCGAAGGCAGGTTGGTGGCTCAAGGGTACTCAGGACGTCTTCTCTGAACACATGCATGTTCCTGGGTTTAGCCTTCTCCACGTTTGGGGCCTCTGAGGGACTAATTTCCTCATGCCGCTAGGAACATGTTGTTGGCAGGCTTGCCATAATTGGACAGAAAGAAAGCAACAGGAAATACGGCATCTTCAGATGCCTTGGCCTGGAATCAAATTGACCTGGAAGGATCGTGGAGTCCCTGACCCCAAGAAGGCAAGAAAGAGGGGTTCCCCGATTTCCTCCCGCAGACGGGAAGCTGAAAGGAAATCAACCAGGGTGACCTAGAGGAGAAAAGGACCAGGGGCCCGGGGTGACACTCACCCTCAGATAATCAGAAGATTCCGTGGATCCTTTTCGATTCGGCAGCGGCTTCTCTGGAGGTTTCCCAGAAAATATGTGGAGGAGAGCCTTCCTCTGCGGGTCTTGTTGCCTGCAGAACAGAAAAAGGTCAGGCCGTGCCCCCTGGTTTTCCCCAGGAGACAGGGAGAACCCTGTGTGGGGCCCAGCCCCGTTCCGTGTTTTGTGATACAGAAATGGACATCTGGTGCCCTTTCCGCCTCTGCACCTTCCCTCACGTGCCAACCTTCCCGTCCCCCAGGTGGCCCTCTAGGCTTCCCAACTAAGGACTGTGATTTGGATTCCATCGCTTTTCCCCCTGTCGTGGGGAACCTGCACGAAGCGCCCCCGCCTCTCCCCGTCCCTGAATCTCCCAGAGCCAAAGGAGCTCCTGGGTGTGGAACCCCGGAGGACACGGAGCTCCGGCCTATTTCTCTGCATCGTTCCTTCCCTGGCCCGGAGACGGAAAGGCACACGGTGTGCAGGTGCAGAGACACCATGTCCTTAGGAGGCAGTACCCTAAGAGTGGTGAAAACCCCTCCCACTGCTCACCTTGGTCTCTCTTCCTTCTCTCCCTTATCCTTGTTCAAGGGCCCCGGGTTGGCTTCAACCTGGGGCTTCCATGGTTTCAGGTTTTCCTTCCCTTCCTTTTCCCCCAAGGTCGCTGGAACCAGGGCTGCCTTCCAGCACTTCATGGGGCACCTGGTACTTCTGGCGGTGTGGCCAAAGGCCCCGCAGTTTTTGCACTTGAGCTGTGGGTGGAAAGGAAGTGATGTCGGTGAGTGAGCTGAAGCCACAGGCAGTGATCCCACGTCCACATTGGGACGGATTGTGAATTCAGAGCTGAATAAGGATTCCAAAGAGGGGACACCGGCATGGGGGCCGTTAAGTGCTGGGAGAGTTCGGATACGATGTTCCCTCCCAAAGCCCACGTGACGGAGGAACTCTGAAAGGAAGGACTCAAGGTTCCAAGGGGCACGACGGTGAACCCGAAGTCAACAACACAGCCAAACGTGGCTACACAGGACTCTAAGTAGAAAGGGAGGTTGCCCCCAAGAGTCTCTCAAGGGACCTATCGGGCCGGGGAGAAGGTCCCAAGCCACGCCCACCTTGGATGGGAAAAGCAACCTGGGTGGTGGTGACAGAGCTCTTTGGAATCCAACCCAGTCTCTGAGGACCGTGTGACACCCCCTCCCCCCGTCCCCACCCCCACCCCGATACCCAAGAGATCCAGGGCTAGACTTACCCTGGGATCTTCTTCATCGGGCGGGGGAGCCCTTGGCCCAACTGGGGCCCTCCGCTGCTTCTGGAGGGTCTGGGCTCTCACCAGTCTCTTGGCCCAAGATTTGGGGTCCCGACGTGCCATCATCTTCGTCGCCTGGGGGTTTTGTGACCGCCTTTTTCAGGGGTTGACTGTTGGGTCACCTGAAACACACACAAACACACACATGTCGATGGTTAAGCACATTGGATATTCACACACCCACAGGAAGCCACCTGCTAACTCCCTGCCGGTGTGGTCATGAGGAGACCTCACCACCAGTCGGTCAAATCTGTAGAACACAATGTGCTGTGTGCATCCTCGGATACTGTGTGTTCCTCTGCCATGACTACCTAGTCCAAGAGTAAACCGCACCTGCCACAGGGCCCGTGGCCTAGGTATGGGGAGTTGAGCTTTCAACCCCAAACAAGCAACTGATTCTGGAGACTGGACTTAGGTCTCTCACGATTCACTCCGGTAGAAGACACGGTGATTCTATCTCCCTTGACGGACAGAATGATCGAAGACACAGGGCATGGCTTGCGCCACCCTTTGGCAGGTCTGTTTGAAGTCAGGGATAAGGGATGCTTCCTGTGACAACTTGAATCGCTACTCTGGCCATTTCATTAGGCAACTTCCAAACACAAATTCATAGAGAGAAGTTACCTTCCTCTCCACCACACTAGCAGGTGATGGTCTTTCCTGTTCTACCTTTTGGCTTTAGCTCCAGCCCCTCTTTACTTATTTATGTTTTCTGGTATTTTACGCATACCACACGAATTCATCTGAACAAACGGGGAACAAGTGCCACATCGTATCGACGTCTTACACGGCTGAAGGGCAAACCACCCTTTTTTCCAAAGTCCTTTTTCCATTTACCCACCAATTCAGCATGCTGCAGTACATTTCTTTTCGCATTCCCATCTTGGTCTTATCCCACATGTGGAGACGGATATGTTTTCTTGTTTTCTGTTGCAAGAATTACTAGTAACGAGAACACATCCTTCCCCACCAGCAAGCCCCAGTGTGATCGGTTTCTTTCAGCCTCCTGTGTCTCTTCCCCCCACCCCCACACCCCTCAGGGATTGCGTGAAAAAAACAATAGTTCAGTGAAACTAACCTGAAATTACACGTCTACTTGCTTTCCCCGGCTGGCGCTGAGATGGGCAGGTGCTGGAGCAGCCCCGCTGGAAGCGATGCAGCATCCAGGACGACGGAGGAAGGGGCGGAGAGGGACCTCTGCTTTCCAGGCTGCCTTTTATACTGCCTCTGGTCACCTGACAAGGAACGTACCCTAACCTAATCAGTTACCTGTACCTTAATTGCAATTAACTTAATCCAATTACGTGATCTGGAAAGGTCTATCTGCACAGCCCACTCTAAGATCATGTCCACTGCTGACAGACATTCTAAAACCTACGTGTACAGCTGCAAGCTTTGAAGAATAGATGCTCCCCGTCAGACATGTAACACTGGTGCCTGTACCCCTGTCTTCTTTTCCATCTTTTTGTTTTGTTTTGTTTTGTTTTGTTTTGTTTTAAAAAAATGTGGTAAAATAGACACCTTTTAATTGGACCACATTTAGTCTATCTCGACGTGGGCCTCAGTGTCATCAAGGAGATTCTCCTTGACGTGCAGTCACGGCCATGATCCATCTTCAGAGCTTCTCTTTCTTCCCCAAGGTAAGTCTGTCAGCAGAGAACCCTGACCGCACCCTCATGTGTTTTCTCCTCCAGGAGGCGCTTGGAAACCACCGTGAATTGGACCGCACTGGGAAACACAGATGAGGAAAGTCAACAACGCTTTGTCCTTCAGTGCCTGGCTCCTTTTTCAGCTCGTCTTGCGACTCCAGGCATTATGCCTGAAAAGTCTCCCGGACGCCTGTGAGGCTCTAATTCCCTGGGTCCCATTGCCATGTCTCTGGATTTGTGAAGATCCACCGCACCTTCTGTGGAACTCCCGTGTCGGTGAACTTTTGTGCCACGGCCCCTAATTCTGCCCATGGTCATCTGCAGCTGCACGACTTAGGGTCCATGTTCCTTGGACGGGAAGAGACAGGCAGGAGTCGGAATGATGAACCAGCACACTGGGGCATTTTCTCACGTAGCCCAAGTGACCCCATGGTGTTCTTGAGCTTTGGAACCAGTCGCGTCCCCTTTGACACTGCACCCGGCTCCCAGTCTCTCAATCGTGTTGGCCCTCCGGCGATCTCCCGTTGGATGAATTGCTCCTGCTGAAACTCGAGTCCCCTTTGATTTGCGCTTCATTAATTATTCATGATTCAGGTTGGAAGGCCTGCTGACGACCCCCTGTGGCCGTTCTCTGAGCTTTCCTGTCACATCGTTTCCTTCCACGCTCTTTGGTTCCTTATGGTCCTGCTCCTTCTGCTGTCAGAGGAGCAGAGAGTTGATCTTATTGATTCTGGATACGGATACTTTCTAGGTGATCTGGATAATCCAGATAACGACCCTCAACAGCGGCGGAAAGGGAGCAGCCATTTGGTGTGTCTCAGAAAATCCCGCTCAGTTCCGAGGCCCCCTAGATGTGGAATCCTGCTCAGAGTTGTTCCCAGGTCAGAGAATGGAGAGAGCCTGTGCATGATGGGATCTCCCTGCCTAGATCTTTCAGTGAGTCTCTACCTCAGCTACTCTTAGGATCAGGGGGAGAACCACGGTGTCAGACATCCGGAAAGAAGACGGGATGAATGTTTTACCTCTGAAGTACATCCCAAATGTGGGAGTTGACTTCAGCTTTGCTGGGGTCTATTTGGCCAGTGAAACTCTGCCTGGTTCATTCGCACATCCGGAAGCCACTTCACGGGGGGCCGTCGCAACTGGAACCACACACTTGGCATCGGCGGTTGAGCCAAATGGGGACTCGTGGTGCAAGCAACGCTCCCCACGTGTTAGCGTGGGTGAGATTCGGTTGGCGGAATTTTACTAGGTGCGTGTTAGTAGAGTGGGGCTGAGGTTTTCTTGCTCCTGTGGTTGTATACGAAGTCAAAGGTCCTGCCCAGCCCTGCGGTCCCCTCAGTCAACTCTGTTTCGGAGACATAACGATTTGGATTGCCAACAAGTCAAGAAATGTTCAAGCCCTTGGATGTAGGGTAAAGAAAGGGAGATCAGACTGTCACTGTGTCTATGTAGAAGGGGAAGACATAAGAGACTCCATTTTGAAAAAGACCTGTACTTTAAACAATTGCTTTGCTGAGATGTTGATCATTTGTAGCTTTGCCGCGGCCCCTTTGACCCAACTTGGAGCTCACAAAAACCTGTGTTGTATAACATCGAGGCTTAAGGGATCTAGGGCTGTGCAGGGCGTGCCTTGTTAACCAAATGTTTACGAGCAGTATACTTGGTAAAAGTCATTGCCATTCTCTAGTCTCAATAAACCAGGGGCACAATGCACCGTGGAAAGCCACAGGGACCTCTGCCCTTGAAAGCAGGGTATTGTCCAAGGTTTCTCCCCATGTGACAGTCTGAAATATGGCCTCGTGGGATGGGAAAGACCTGACTGTCCCCCAGCCTGACACCCGTAATGGGTCTGTGCTGAGGTGGATTAGTCAAAGAGGAAAGCCTCTTGCAGTTGAGATGCAGGAAGGCCACTGTCTCCTGCTTGCCCCTGGGAACTGAATGTCTCGGTGTAAAGCCCGATCGTACATTTGTTCAACTCTGAGCTCGGAGAAAAGCTGCCCTGTGGCGGGAGGCGATACGTGTTGGCAGTAATGCTGCCTTGTTATTCTTTACTCCGCTGAGATGTTTGGGTGGAGAGAAACATAAATCTGGCCTACGTGCACGTCCAGGCATAGTACCTTCCCTTGAACTTAGTAATGATATAGATTCGTTGGCTCACGTGTGTTTTTTTTTTTTTTGTTGTTGACCTTCTCCTTATTATCACCCTGCTCTCCTACTACATTCCTTTTTGCTGAAATAATGAAAATCATAATCAATAAAAACTGAGGGAACTCAGAGGCCGGTGCCGGTGCAGGTCCTTGGTGTGCTGAGTGCCGGTCCCCTGGACCCACTGTTGTCTCCCTATACTTTGTCTCTGTGTCTTATTTCTTCTCTCCGTCTCTCATCCCACCCGACTAGAAACAGCCACAGGTGTGGAGGGGCAGGCCACCCCTTCACTCGGAAAATCAGTTAAACACAAACACGGAATGAGAGTCAAAAGACAATATGTCATCTTTTTGAGAATTTTATTCACTTCAAAACCAATTAAACACACACATGTACAAAGGCATTCCACAGCCCAGTTTTCGAGGCTGAGGAAAGACCCCGAGAGCGCTCTGCACAGCACGCTTCCCAGCGTCCGAAACACTGCTCTCAGGGCGGGGCACAGCGGAAGGGCTGCACCTCTCAGGGTTCCCTAACTTTTCCCTTATTCAGTCATCTAGAGAGCAAATACACAGTAATTCCCCAGTTTCCTATTGACGTCCCAGCGGAAGTCTGACTCCTGCGCGTCACGCAGTTTCTGAGGCAACGAATCTCTGGCACGGAAGCTTTTCCTGGCGCGTTTCCGGAGAACCACGCGAACTACAACGTCCCTCACCAGAATTCAATGAGGCAGAGTCCCTGCATCTGCTCCCTGCCTGGCCTGGGCTCCCACATCCACAGAAGCGCCACAGCCGGGGAGCTTCGGAGTCACCGCACAGAGTCTGCTCTCTGCTCTGCACTCCTCAGTCCCACAGTCCCCTCCAAGTCACGGGAGCTGGAGGCCAAGGAGCCCGTGCCACCTGCAGTCTCACTCCAGGTCAGAATCGCTGTCCTCTGAGGAGGAGGAAACCTGAAGGTCCTCATAGAGGACGCTCGGTGGGACACGAACACGGGGACCCTCAGACTTCTCTGACACATGAGGGCTCTGAGCGAGGAAGGCTCCCGGCTTCTCAGGAGAGTGAAATGAGGGGGCCGCCAGGAGGCTGGAGCTCCAGCGTCCGTTTTCCAGTCTCCGGAAGAGCACTCTGAGAGGCTGGGCCCCATCATGGCTGGCCGCTGGGTGATGGGACATGGTGCAGGCCTGGGCAGTAGGCAGGCAAGGTCTGCTGTGCGGAGGCTGCCGGTCGACGCTGGGCACCTGGGCGGGTGTCCTCCTGCCCATCTGGGGCGACGTACTTGGTCCAAGTTCGGTTGCGGCTGGCGGAGGTTGGAGATTCTCCGGGGCCCCCAGCTCACCTCCCTGGATGGCGCTTTCGGGGATCTGGAAGGGACCCAGTCTCGGTTTCTTGGGGAAGTTCAGGCAAGCCTGAATCCGAGCCTGGGCAGGTCTCTTGGCTCCTGGCCCGAAGCTGAGATTGGAGCCTAGGCCCAAGCTGTGTGTGGCGGCTGGCGGGCAGGGCTGTGAGGTCACCGCAGGACGTTTGTCCTGTGCCTGGGGTCTGATGGCCTGGAGCAGGCCGTGGGTTTTGGAGGCAGCCTGGGGAACTTCTCGGCAGCCACCCTCAGGGCTGCTGTGTGTCGGCTTCACCACGAGGAGAGGTTCGGGGCCCTGCTGCCTGACTGCAGGCTGAGGGATGTCGGCCGCAGCCCCTGTCTGTCTTTCCTTTGGTCCAAGACTTGAGGAGGAGCTCAGACTGGCTTTTCTGAGGGGAGACGGTGAAGCCAAGACGGAGCCCCTGTCAGACCTTTCGGTAGCTGAGCGATCAGCGAGGACAGGGCCCAGGCGCGGCCTCTTACTGGTTGTGTGGACCGGCATTGGCCCGCTTGCAACCTGAAAGAGAGGAAACAACACAGGTTAGAAGTTCCTCCGCATGGAGCCAACGTGAAAATCAAGCACATCCAAAGACAAGGTGCACACGCCATGAAATTCTTAGTACAGTATCGACAGGCGGTCCTTGGAAGTAGGGACAGACCCTCCACCTGAGTGCTGATCAGGACAAGACACATGAAAGATGCGCTCTCGAGCTATGTGTAGCTGATCTAAGCACACCATTGTTCAAAAGATCGCGTCTTGGGCATTAACTGGATCAAAGCGCCTCCACTCAGCCTTCCATGAAGTGGAACGGACTGATGCCCTTCCGAAGGCAGGTTGGTGGCTCAAGGGTACTCAGGACGTCTTCTCTGAACACATGCATGTTCCTGGGTTTAGCCTTCTCCACGTTTGGGGCCTCTGAGGGACTAATTTCCTCATGCCGCTAGGAACATGTTGTTGGCAGGCTTGCCATAATTGGACAGAAAGAAAGCAACAGGAAATACGGCATCTTCAGATGCCTTGGCCTGGAATCAAATTGACCTGGAAGGATCGTGGAGTCCCTGACCCCAAGAAGGCAAGAAAGAGGGGTTCCCCGATTTCCTCCCGCAGACGGGAAGCTGAAAGGAAATCAACCAGGGTGACCTAGAGGAGAAAAGGACCAGGGGCCCGGGGTGACACTCACCCTCAGATAATCAGAAGATTCCGTGGATCCTTTTCGATTCGGCAGCGGCTTCTCTGGAGGTTTCCCAGAAAATATGTGGAGGAGAGCCTTCCTCTGAGGGTCTTGTTGCCTGCAGAACAGAAAAAGGTCAGGCCGTGCCCCCTGGTTTTCCCCAGGAGACAGGGAGAACCCTGTGTGGGGCCCAGCCCCGTTCCGTGTTTTGTGATACAGAAATGGACATCTGGTGCCCTTTCCGCCTCTGCACCTTCCCTCACGTGCCAACCTTCCCGTCCCCCAGGTGGCCCTCTAGGCTTCCCAACTAAGGACTGTGATTTGGATTCCATCGCTTTTCCCCCTGTCGTGGGGAACCTGCACGAAGCGACCCCGCCTCTCCCCGTCCCTGAATCTCCCAGAGCCAAAGGAGCTCCTGGGTGTGGAACCCCGGAGGACACGGAGCTCCGGCCTATTTCTCTGCATCGTTCCTTCCCTGGCCCGGAGACGGAAAGGCACACGGTGTGCAGGTGCAGAGACACCATGTCCTTAGGAGGCAGTACCCTAAGAGTGGTGAAAACCCCTCCCACTGCTCACCTTGGTCTCTCTTCCTTCTCTCCCTTATCCTTGTTCAAGGGCCCCGGGTTGGCTTCAACCTGGGGCTTCCATGGTTTCAGGTTTTCCTTCCCTTCCTTTTTCCCCAAGGTCTCTGGAACCAGGGCTGCCTTCCAGCACTTCATGGGGCACCTGGTACTTCTGGCCGTGTGGCCAAAGGCCCCGCAGTTTTTGCACTTGAGCTGTGGGTGGAAAGGAAGTGATGTCGGTGAGTGAGCTGAAGCCACAGGCAGCGATCCCACGTCCACATTGGGACGGATTGTGAATTCAGAGCTGAATAAGGATTCCAAAGAGGGGACACCGGCATGGGGGCCGTTAAGTGCTGGGAGAGTTCGGATACGATGTTCCCTCCCAAAGCCCACGTGACGGAGGAACTCTGAAAGGAAGGACTCAAGGTTCCAAGGGGCACGACGGTGAACCCGAAGTCAACAACACAGCCAAACGTGGCTACACAGGACTCTAAGTAGAAAGGGAGGTTGCCCCCAAGAGTCTCTCAAGGGACCTATCGGGCCGGGGAGAAGGTCCCAAGCCACGCCCACCTTGGATGGGAAAAGCAACCTGGGTGGTGGTGACAGAGCTCTTTGGAATCCAACCCAGTCTCTGAGGACCGTGTGACACCCCCTCCCCCCGTCCCCACCCCCACCCCGATACCCAAGAGATCCAGGGCTAGACTTACCCTGGGATCTTCTTCACTGGGCGGGGGAGCCCTTGGCCCAACTGGGGCCCTCCGCTGCTTCTGGAGGGTCTGGGCTCTCACCAGTCTCTTGGCCCAAGATTTGGGGTCCCGACGTGCCATCATCTTCGTCGCCTGGGGGTTTTGTGACCGCCTTTTTCAGGGGTTGACTGTTGGGTCACCTGAAACACACACAAACACACACATGTCGATGGTTAAGCACATTGGATATTCACACACCCACAGGAAGCCACCTGCTAACTCCCTGCCGGTGTGGTCATGAGGAGACCTCACCACCAGTCGGTCAAATCTGTAGAACACAATGTGCTGTGTGCATCCTCGGATACTGTGTGTTCCTCTGCCATGACTACCTAGTCCAAGAGTAAACCGCACCTGCCACAGGGCCCGTGGCCTAGGTATGGGGAGTTGAGCTTTCAACCCCAAACAAGCAACTGATTCTGGAGACTGGACTTAGGTCTCTCACGATTCACTCCGATAGAAGACACGGTGATTCTATCTCCCTTGACGGACAGAATGATCGAAGACACAGGGCATGGCTTGCGCCACCCTTTGGCAGGTCTGTTTGAAGTCAGGGATATGGGATGCTTCCTGTGACAACTTGAATCGCTACTCTGGCCATTTCATTAGGCAACTTCCAAGCACAAATTCATAGAGAGAAGTTACCTTCCTCTCTACCACACTAGCAGGTGATGGTCTTTCCTGTTCTACCTTTTGGCTTTAGCTCCAGCCCCTCTTTGCTTATTTATTTTTTCTGGTATTTTACGCATACCACACGAATTCATCTGAACAAACGGGGAACAAGTGCCACATCGTATCGACGTCTTACACGGCTGAAGGGCAAACCACCCTTTTTTCCAAAGTCCTTTTTCCATTTACCCACCAATTCAGCATGCTGCAGTACATTTCTTTTCGCATTCCCATCTTGGTCTTATCCCACATGTGGAGACGGATATGTTTTCTCGTTTTCTGTTGCAAGAATTACTAGTAACGAGAACACATCCTTCCCCACCAGCAAGCCCCAGTGTGATCGGTTTCTTTCGGCCTCCTGTGTCTCTTCCCCCCACCCCCACACCCCTCAGGGATTGCGTGAAAAAAACAATAGTTCAGTGAAACTAACCTGAAATTACACGTCTACTTGCTTTCCCCGGCTGGCGCTGAGATGGGCAGGTGCTGGAGCAGCCCCGCTGGAAGCGATGCAGCATCCAGGATGACGGAGGAAGGGGCGGAGAGGGACCTCTGCTTTCCAGGCTGCCTTTTATACTGCCTCTGGTCACCTGACAAGGAACGTACCCTAACCTAATCAGTTACCTGTACCTTCATTGCAATTAACTTAATCCAATTACGTGACCTGGAAAGGTCTATCTGCACAGCCCACTCTAAGATCATGTCCACTGCTGACAGACATTCTAAAACCTACGTGTACAGCTGCAAGCTTTGAAGAATAGATGCTCCCCGTCAGACATGTAACACTGGTGCCTCTACCCCTGTCTTCTTTTCCATCTTTTTGTTTTGTTTTGTTTTGTTTTGTTTTGTTTCAAAAAAATGTGGTAAAATAGACACCTTTTAATTGGACCACATTTAGTCTATCTCGACGTGGGCCTCAGTGTCATCAAGGAGATTCTCCTTGACGTGCAGTCACGGCCATGATCCATCTTCAGAGCTTCTCTTTCTTCCCCAAGGTAAGTCTGTCAGCAGAGAACCCTGACCGCACCCTCATGTGTTTTCTCCTCCAGGAGGCGCTTGGAAACCACCGTGAATTGGACCGCACTGGGAAACACAGATGAGGAAAGTCAACAACGCTTTGTCCTTCAGTGCCTGGCTCCTTTTTCAGCTCGTCTTGCGACTCCAGGCATTATGCCTGAAAAGTCTCCCGGACGCCTGTGAGGCTCTAATTCCCTGGGTCCCATTGCCATGTCTCTGGATTTGCGAAGATCCACCGCACCTTCTGTGGAACTCCCGTGTCGGTGAACTTTTGTGCCACGGCCCCTAATTCTGCCCATGGTCATCTGCAGCTGCACGACTTAGGGTCCATGTTCCTTGGACGGGAAGAGACAGGCAGGAGTCGGAATGATGAACCAGCACACTGGGGCATTTTCTCACGTAGCCCAAGTGACCCCATGGTGTTCTTGAGCTTTGGAACCAGTCGCGTCCCCTTTGACACTGCACCCGGCTCCCAGTCTCTCAATCGTGTTGGCCCTCCGGCGATCTCCCGTTGGATGAATTGCTCCTGCTGAAACTCGAGTCCCCTTTGATTTGCGCTTCATTAATTATTCATGATTCAGGTTGGAAGGCCTGCTGACGACCCCCTGTGGCCGTTCTCTGAGCTTTCCTGTCACATCGTTTCCTTCCACGCTCTTTGGTTCCTTATGGTCCTGCTCCTTCTGCTGTCAGAGGAGCAGAGAGTTGATCTTATTGATTCTGGATACGGATACTTTCTAGGTGATCTGGATAATCCAGATAACGACCCTCAACAGCGGCGGAAAGGGAGCAGCCA
Source organism: Pan paniscus (assembly GCF_029289425.2). Taxonomy (NCBI): domain Eukaryota; kingdom Metazoa; phylum Chordata; class Mammalia; order Primates; family Hominidae; genus Pan; species Pan paniscus. The sequence goes on from NC_073256.2 coordinate 24,031,794, forward strand.
TTTGGTGTGTCTCAGAAAATCCCGCTCAGTTCCGAGGCCCCCTAGATGTGGAATCCTGCTCAGAGTTGTTCCCAGGTCAGAGAATGGAGAGAGCCTGTGCATGATGGGATCTCCCTGCCTAGATCTTTCAGTGAGTCTCTACCTCAGCTACTCTTAGGATCAGGGGGAGAACCACGGTGTCAGACATCCGGAAAGAAGACGGGATGAATGTTTTACCTCTGAAGTACATCCCAAATGTGGGAGTTGACTTCAGCTTTGCTGGGGTCTATTTGGCCAGTGAAACTCTGCCTGGTTCATTCGCACATCCGGAAGCCACTTCACGGGGGGCCGTCGCAACTGGAACCACACACTTGGCATCGGCGGTTGAGCCAAATGGGGACTCGTGGTGCAAGCAACGCTCCCCACGTGTTAGCGTGGGTGAGATTCGGTTGGCGGAATTTTACTAGGTGCGTGTTGGTAGAGTGGGGCTGAGGTTTTCTTGCTCCTGTGGTTGTATACGAAGTCAAAGGTCCTGCCCAGCCCTGCGGTCCCCTCAGTCAACTCTGTTTCGGAGACATAACGATTCGGATTGCCAACAAGTCAAGAAATGTTCAAGCCCTTGGATGTAGGGTAAAGAAAGGGAGATCAGACTGTCACTGTGTCTATGTAGAAGGGGAAGACATAAGAGACTCCATTTTGAAAAAGACCTGTACTTTAAACAATTGCTTTGCTGAGATGTTGATCATTTGTAGCTTTGCCGCGGCCCCTTTGACCCAACTTGGAGCTCACAAAAACCTGTGTTGTATAACATCGAGGCTTAAGGGATCTAGGGCTGTGCAGGGCGTGCCTTGTTAACCAAATGTTTACGAGCAGTATACTTGGTAAAAGTCATTGCCATTCTCTAGTCTCAATAAACCAGGGGCACAATGCACCGTGGAAAGCCACAGGGACCTCTGCCCTTGAAAGCAGGGTATTGTCCAAGGTTTCTCCCCATGTGACAGTCTGAAATATGGCCTCGTGGGATGGGAAAGACCTGACTGTCCCCCAGCCTGACACCCGTAATGGGTCTGTGCTGAGGTGGATTAGTCAAAGAGGAAAGCCTCTTGCAGTTGAGATGCAGGAAGGCCACTGTCTCCTGCTTGCCCCTGGGAACTGAATGTCTCGGTGTAAAGCCCGATCGTACATTTGTTCAACTCTGAGCTCGGAGAAAAGCTGCCCTGTGGCGGGAGGCGAGACGTGTTGGCAGTAATGCTGCCTTGTTATTCTTTACTCCGCTGAGATGTTTGGGTGGAGAGAAACATAAATCTGGCCTACGTGCACGTCCAGGCATAGTACCTTCCCTTGAACTTAGTAATGATATAGATTCTTTGGCTCACGTATGTTTTTTTTTTTTTTTTTTTTTTTTTTTTTTTGTTGACCTTCTCCTTATTATCACCCTGCTCTCCTACCACATTCCTTTTTGCTGAAATAATGAAAATCATAATCAATAAAAACTGAGGGAACTCAGAGGCCTGTGCCAGTGCAGGTCCTTGGTGTGCAGAGTGCCGGTCCCCTGGACCCACTGTTGTCTCCCTATACTTTGTCTCTGTGTCTTATTTCTTCTCTCCGTCTCTCATCCCACCCGACTAGAAACAGCCACAGGTGTGGAGGGGCAGGCCACCCCTTCACTCGGAAAATCAGTTAAACACAAACACGGAATGAGAGTCAAAAGACAATATGTCATCTTTTTGAGAATTTTATTCACTTCAAAACCAATTAAACACACACATGTACAAAGGCATTCCACAGCCCAGTTTTCGAGGCTGAGGAAAGACCCCGAGAGCGCTCTGCACAGCACGCTTCCCAGCGTCCGAAACACTGCTCTCAGGGCGGGGCACAGCGGAAGGGCTGCACCTCTCAGGGTTCCCTAACTTTTCCGTTATTCAGTCATCTAGAGAGCAAATACACAGTAATTCCCCAGTTTCCTATTGACGTCCCAGCGGAAGTCTGACTCCTGCGCGTCACGCAGTTTCTGAGGCAACGAATCTCTGGCACGGAAGCTTTTCCTGGCGCGTTTCCAGAGAACCACGCGAACTACAACGTCCCTCACCAGAATTCAATGAGGCAGAGCCCCTGCATCTGCTCCCTGCCTGGCCTGGACTCCCACATCCACAGAAGCGCCACAGCCGGGGAGCTTCGGAGTCACCGCACAGAGTCTGCTCTCTGCTCTGCACTCCTCAGTCCCACAGTCCCCTCCAAGTCACGGGAGCTGGAGGCCAAGGAGCCCGTGCCACCTGCAGTCTCACTCCAGGTCAGAATCGCTGTCCTCTGAGGAGGAGGAAACCTGAAGGTCCTCATAGAGGACGCTCGGTGGGACACGAACACGGGGACCCTCAGACTTCTCTGACACATGAAGGCTCTGAGCGAGGAAGGCTCCCGGCTTCTCAGGAGAGTGAAATGAGGGGGCCGCCAGGAGGCTGGAGCTCCAGCGTCCGTTTTCCAGTCTCCGGAAGAGCACTCTGAGAGGCTGGGCCCCATCATGGCTGGCCGCTGGGTGATGGGACATGGTGCAGGCCTGGGCAGTAGGCAGGCAAGGTCTGCTGTGCGGAGGCTGCCGGTCGACGCTGGGCACCTGGGCGGGTGTCCTCCTGCCCATCTGGGGCGACGTACTTGGTCCAAGTTCGGTTGCGGCTGGCGGAGGTTGGAGATTCTCCGGGGCCCCCAGCTCACCTCCCTGGATGGCGCTTTCGGGGATCTGGAAGGGACCCAGTCTCGGTTTCTTGGGGAAGTTCAGGCAAGCCTGAATCCGAGCCTGGGCAGGTCTCTTAGCTACTGGCCCGAAGCTGAGATTGGAGCCTAGGCCCAAGCTGTGTGTGGCGGCTGGCGGGCAGGGCTGTGAGGTCACCGCAGGACGTTTGTCTTGTGCCTGGGGTCTGATGGCCTGGAGCAGGCCGTGGGTTTTGGAGGCAGCCTGGGGAACTTCTCGGCAGCCACCCTCAGGGCTGCTGTGTGTCGGCTTCACCACGAGGAGAGGCTCGGGGCCCTGCTGCCTGACTGCAGGCTGAGGGATGTCGGCCGCAGCCCCTGTCTGTCTTTCCTTTGGTCCAAGACTTGAGGAGGAGCTCAGACTGGCTTTTCTGAGGGGAGACGGCGAAGCCAAGACGGAGCCCCTGTCAGACCTTTCGGTAGCTGAGCGATCAGCGAGGACAGGGCCCAGGCGCGGCCTCTTACTGGTTGTGTGGACCGGCATTGGCCCGCTTGCAACCTGAAAGAGAGGAAACAACACAGGTTAGAAGTTCCTCCGCATGGAGCCAACGTGAAAATCAAGCACATCCAAAGACAAGGTGCACACGCCATGAAATTCTTAGTACAGTATCGACAGGCGGTCCTTGGAAGTAGGGACAGACCCTCCACCTGAGTGCTGATCAGGACAAGACACATGAAAGATGCGCTCTCGAGCTATGTGTAGCTGATCTAAGCACACCATTGTTCAAAAGATCGCGTCTTGGGCATTAACTGGATCAAAGCGCCTCCACTCAGCCTTCCATGAAGTGGAACGGACTGATGCCCTTCCGAAGGCAGGTTGGTGGCTCAAGGGTACTCAGGACGTCTTCTCTGAACACATGCATGTTCCTGGGTTTAGCCTTCTCCACGTTTGGGGCCTCTGAGGGACTAATTTCCTCATGCCGCTAGGAACATGTTGTTGGCAGGCTTGCCATAATTGGACAGAAAGAAAGCAACAGGAAATACGGCATCTTCAGATGCCTTGGCCTGGAATCAAATTGACCTGGAAGGATCGTGGAGTCCCTGACCCCAAGAAGGCAAGAAAGAGGGGTTCCCCGATTTCCTCCCGCAGACGGGAAGCTGAAAGGAAATCAACCAGGGTGACCTAGAGGAGAAAAGGACCAGGGGCCCGGGGTGACACTCACCCTCAGATAATCAGAAGATTCCGTGGATCCTTTTCGATTCGGCAGCGGCTTCTCTGGAGGTTTCCCAGAAAATATGTGGAGGAGAGCCTTCCTCTGCGGGTCTTGTTGCCTGCAGAACAGAAAAAGGTCAGGCCGTGCCCCCTGGTTTTCCCCAGGAGGCAGGGAGAACCCTGTGTGGGGCCCAGCCCCGTTCCGCGTTTTGTGATACAGAAATGGACATCTGGTGCCCTTTCCGCCTCTGCACCTTCCCTCACGTGCCAACCTTCCCGTCCCCCAGGTGGCCCTCTAGGCTTCCCAACTAAGGACTGTGATTTGGATTCCATCGCTTGTCCCCCTGTCGTGGGGAACCTGCACGAAGCGCCCCCGCCTCTCCCCGTCCCTGAATCTCCCAGAGCCAAAGGAGCTCCTGGGTGTGGAACCCCGGAGGACACGGAGCTCCGGCCTATTTCTCTGCAGCGTTCCTTCCCTGGCCCGGAGACGGAAAGGCACACGGTGTGCAGGTGCAGAGACACCATGTCCTTAGGAGGCAGTACCCTAAGAGTGGTGAAAACCCCTCCCACTGCTCACCTTGGTCTCTCTTCCTTCTCTCCCTTATCCTTGTTCAAGGGCCCCGGGTTGGCTTCAACCTGGGGCTTCCATGGTTTCAGGTTTTCCTTCCCTTCCTTTTCCCCCAAGGTCGCTGGAACCAGGGCTGCCTTCCAGCACTTCATGGGGCACCTGGTACTTCTGGCCGTGTGGCCAAAGGCCCCGCAGTTTTTGCACTTGAGCTGTGGGTGGAAAGGAAGTGATGTCGGTGAGTGAGCTGAAGCCACAGGCAGCGATCCCACGTCCACATTGGGACGGATTGTGAATTCAGAGCTGAATAAGGATTCCAAAGAGGGGACACCGGCATGGGGGCCGTTAAGTGCTGGGAGAGTTCGGATACGATGTTCCCTCCCAAAGCCCACGTGACGGAGGAACTCTGAAAGGAAGGACTCAAGGTTCCAAGGGGCACGACGGTGAACCCGAAGTCAACAACACAGCCAAACGTGGCTACACAGGACTCTAAGTAGAAAGGGAGGTTGCCCCCAAGAGTCTCTCAAGGGACCTATCGGGCCGGGGAGAAGGTCCCAAGCCACGCCCACCTTGGATGGGAAAAGCAACCTGGGTGGTGGTGACAGAGCTCTTTGGAATCCAACCCAGTCTCTGAGGACCGTGTGACACCCCCTCCCCCCGTCCCCACCCCCACCCCGATACCCAAGAGATCCAGGGCTAGACTTACCCTGGGATCTTCTTCACTGGGCGGGGGAGCCCTTGGCCCAACTGGGGCCCTCCGCTGCTTCTGGAGGGTCTGGGCTCTCACCAGTCTCTCGGCCCAAGATTTGGGGTCCCGACGTGCCATCATCTTCGTCGCCTGGGGGTTTTGTGACCGCCTTTTTCAGGGGTTGACTGTTGGGTCACCTGAAACACACACAAACACACACATGTCGATGGTTAAGCACATTGGATATTCACACACCCACAGGAAGCCACCTGCTAACTCCCTGCCGGTGTGGTCATGAGGAGACCTCACCACCAGTCGGTCAAATCTGTAGAACACAATGTGCTGTGTGCATCCTCGGATACTGTGTGTTCCTCTGCCATGACTACCTAGTCCAAGAGTAAACCGCACCTGCCACAGGGCCCGTGGCCTAGGTATGGGGAGTTGAGCTTTCAACCCCAAACAAGCAACTGATTCTGGAGACTGGACTTAGGTCTCTCACGATTCACTCCGGTAGAAGACACGGTGATTCTATCTCCCTTGACGGACAGAATGATCGAAGACACAGGGCATGGCTTGCGCCACCCTTTGGCAGGTCTGTTTGAAGTCAGGGATAAGGGATGCTTCCTGTGACAACTTGAATCGCTACTCTGGCCATTTCATTAGGCAACTTCCAAGCACAAATTCATAGAGAGAAGTTACCTTCCTCTCTACCACACTAGCAGGTGATGGTCTTTCCTGTTCTACCTTTTGGCTTTAGCTCCAGCCCCTCTTTGCTTATTTATTTTTTCTGGTATTTTACGCATACCACACGAATTCATCTGAACAAACGGGGAACAAGTGCCACATCGTATCGACGTCTTACACGGCTGAAGGGCAAACCACCCTTTTTTCCAAAGTCCTTTTTCCATTTACCCACCAATTCAGCATGCTGCAGTACATTTCTTTTCGCATTCCCATCTTGGTCTTATCCCACATGTGGAGACGGATATGTTTTCTCGTTTTCTGTTGCAAGAATTACTAGTAACGAGAACACATCCTAACCCACCAGCAAGCCCCAGTGTGATCGGTTTCTTTCGGCCTCCTGTGTCTCTTCCCCCCACCCCCACACCCCTCAGGGATTGCGTGAAAAAAACAATAGTTCAGTGAAACTAACCTGAAATTACACGTCTACTTGCTTTCCCCGGCTGGCGCTGAGATGGGCAGGTGCTGGAGCAGCCCCGCTGGAAGCGATGCAGCATCCAGGACGACGGAGGAAGGGGCGGAGAGGGACCTCTGCTTTCCAGGCTGCCTTTTATACTGCCTCTGGTCACCTGACATGGAACGTACCCTAACCTAATCAGTTACCTGTACCTTCATTGCAATTAACTTAATCCAATTACGTGACCTGGAAAGGTCTATCTGCACAGCCCACTCTAAGATCATGTCCACTGCTGACAGACATTCTAAAACCTACGTGTACAGCTGCAAGCTTTGAAGAATAGATGCTCCCCGTCAGACATGTAACACTGGTGCCTCTACCCCTGTCTTCTTTTCCATCTTTTTGTTTTGTTTTGTTTTGTTTTGTTTTAAAAAATGTGGTAAAATAGACACCTTTTAATTGGACCACATTTAGTCTATCTCGACGTGGGCCTCAGTGTCATCAAGGAGATTCTCCTTGACGTGCAGTCACGGCCATGATCCATCTTCAGAGCTTCTCTTTCTTCCCCAAGGTAAGTCTGTCAGCAGAGAACCCTGACCGCACCCTCATGTGTTTTCTCCTCCAGGAGGCGCTTGGAAACCACCGTGAATTGGACCGCACTGGGAAACACAGATGAGGAAAGTCAACAACGCTTTGTCCTTCAGTGCCTGGCTCCTTTTTCAGCTCGTCTTGCGACTCCAGGCATTATGCCTGAAAAGTCTCCCGGACGCCTGTGAGGCTCTAATTCCCTGGGTCCCATTGCCATGTCTCTGGATTTGCGAAGATCCACCGCACCTTCTGTGGAACTCCCGTGTCGGTGAACTTTTGTGCCACGGCCCCTAATTCTGCCCATGGTCATCTGCAGCTGCACGACTTAGGGTCCATGTTCCTTGGACGGGAAGAGACAGGCAGGAGTCGGAATGATGAACCAGCACACTGGGGCATTTTCTCACGTAGCCCAAGTGACCCCATGGTGTTCTTGAGCTTTGGAACCAGTCGCGTCCCCTTTGACACTGCACCCGGCTCCCAGTCTCTCAATCGTGTTGGCCCTCCGGCGATCTCCCGTTGGATGAATTGCTCCTGCTGAAACTCGAGTCCCCTTTGATTTGCGCTTCATTAATTATTCATGATTCAGGTTGGAAGGCCTGCTGACGACCCTCTGTGGCCGTTCTCTGAGCTTTCCTGTCACATCGTTTCCTTCCACGCTCTTTGGTTCCTTATGGTCCTGCTCCTTCTGCTGTCAGAGGAGCAGAGAGTTGATCTTATTGATTCTGGATACGGATACTTTCTAGGTGATCTGGATAATCCAGATAACGACCCTCAACAGCGGCGGAAAGGGAGCAGACATTTGGTGTGTCTCAGAAAATCCCACTCAGTTCCGAGGCCCCCTAGATGTGGAATCCTGCTCAGAGTTGTTCCCAGGTCAGAGAATGGAGAGAGCCTGTGCATGATGGGATCTCCCTGCCTAGATCTTTCAGTGAGTCTCTACCTCAGCTACTCTTAGGATCAGGGGGAGAACCACGGTGTCAGACATCCGGAAAGAAGACGGGATGAATGTTTTACCTCTGAAGTACATCCCAAATGTGGGAGTTGACTTCAGCTTTGCTGGGGTCTATTTGGCCAGTGAAACTCTGCCTGGTTCATTCGCACATCCGGAAGCCACTTCACGGGGGGCCGTCGCAACTGGAACCACACACTTGGCATCGGCGGTTGAGCCAAATGGGGACTCGTGGTGCAAGCAACGCTCCCCACGTGTTAGCGTGGGTGAGATTCGGTTGGCGGAATTTTACTAGGTGCGTGTTAGTAGAGTGGGGCTGAGGTTTTCTTGCTCCTGTGGTTGTATACGAAGTCAAAGGTCCTGCCCAGCCCTGCGGTCCCCTCAGTCAACTCTGTTTCGGAGACATAACGATTTGGATTGCCAACAAGTCAAGAAATGTTCAAGCCCTTGGATGTAGGGTAAAGAAAGGGAGATCAGACTGTCACTGTGTCTATGTAGAAGGGGAAGACATAAGAGACTCCATTTTGAAAAAGACCTGTACTTTAAACAATTGCTTTGCTGAGATGTTGATCATTTGTAGCTTTGCCGCGGCCCCTTTGACCCAACTTGGAGCTCACAAAAACCTGTGTTGTATAACATCGAGGCTTAAGGGATCTAGGGCTGTGCAGGGCGTGCCTTGTTAACCAAATGTTTACGAGCAGTATACTTGGTAAAAGTCATTGCCATTCTCTAGTCTCAATAAACCAGGGGCACAATGCACCGTGGAAAGCCACAGGGACCTCTGCCCTTGAAAGCAGGGTATTGTCCAAGGTTTCTCCCCATGTGACAGTCTGAAATATGGCCTCGTGGGATGGGAAAGACCTGACTGTCCCCCAGCCTGACACCCGTAATGGGTCTGTGCTGAGGTGGATTAGTCAAAGAGGAAAGCCTCTTGCAGTTGAGATGCAGGAAGGCCACTGTCTCCTGCTTGCCCCTGGGAACTGAATGTCTCGGTGTAAAGCCCGATCGTACATTTGTTCAACTCTGAGCTCGGAGAAAAGCTGCCCTGTGGCGGGAGGCGAGACGTGTTGGCAGTAATGCTGCCTTGTTATTCTTTACTCCGCTGAGATGTTTGGGTGGAGAGAAACATAAATCTGGCCTACGTGCACGTCCAGGCATAGTACCTTCCCTTGAACTTAGTAATGATATAGATTCTTTGGCTCACGTATGTTTTTTTTTTTTTTTTTTTTTTTTTTTTGTTGACCTTCTCCTTATTATCACCCTGCTCTCCTACCACATTCCTTTTTGCTGAAATAATGAAAATCATAATCAATAAAAACTGAGGGAACTCAGAGGCCTGTGCCAGTGCAGGTCCTTGGTGTGCAGAGTGCCGGTCCCCTGGACCCACTGTTGTCTCCCTATACTTTGTCTCTGTGTCTTATTTCTTCTCTCCGTCTCTCATCCCACCCGACTAGAAACAGCCACAGGTGTGGAGGGGCAGGCCACCCCTTCACTCGGAAAATCAGTTAAACACAAACACGGAATGAGAGTCAAAAGACAATATGTCATCTTTTTGAGAATTTTATTCACTTCAAAACCAATTAAACACACACATGTACAAAGGCATTCCACAGCCCAGTTTTCGAGGCTGAGGAAAGACCCCGAGAGCGCTCTGCACAGCACGCTTCCCAGCGTCCGAAACACTGCTCTCAGGGCGGGGCACAGCGGAAGGGCTGCACCTCTCAGGGTTCCCTAACTTTTCCCTTATTCAGTCATCTAGAGAGCAAATACACAGTAATTCCCCAGTTTCCTATTGACGTCCCAGCGGAAGTCTGACTCCTGCGCGTCACGCAGTTTCTGAGGCAACGAATCTCTGGCACGGAAGCTTTTCCTGGCGCGTTTCCGGAGAACCACGCGAACTACAACGTCCCTCACCAGAATTCAATGAGGCAGAGCCCCTGCATCTGCTCCCTGCCTGGCCTGGACTCCCACATCCACAGAAGCGCCACAGCCGGGGAGCTTCGGAGTCACCGCACAGAGTCTGCTCTCTGCTCTGCACTCCTCAGTCCCACAGTCCCCTCCAAGTCACGGGAGCTGGAGGCCAAGGAGCCCCTGCCACCTGCAGTCTCACTCCAGGTCAGAATCGCTGTCCTCTGAGGAGGAGGAAACCTGAAGGTCCTCATAGAGGACGCTCGGTGGGACACGAACACGGGGACCCTCAGACTTCTCTGACACATGAGGGCTCTGAGCGAGGAAGGCTCCCGGCTTCTCAGGAGAGTGAAATGAGGGGGCCGCCAGGAGGCTGGAGCTCCAGCGTCCGTTTTCCAGTCTCCGGAAGAGCACTCTGAGAGGCTGGGCCCCATCATGGCTGGCCGCTGGGTGATGGGACATGGTGCAGGCCTGGGCAGTAGGCAGGCAAGGTCTGCTGTGCGGAGGCTGCCGGTCGACGCTGGGCACCTGGGCGGGTGTCCTCCTGCCCATCTGGGGCGACGTACTTGGTCCAAGTTCGGTTGCGGCTGGCGGAGGTTGGAGATTCTCCGGGGCCCCCAGCTCACCTCCCTGGATGGCGCTTTCGGGGATCTGGAAGGGACCCAGTCTCGGTTTGTTGGGGAAGTTCAGGCAAGCCTGAATCCGAGCCTGGGCAGGTCTCTTGGCTCCTGGCCCGAAGCTGAGATTGGAGCCTAGGCCCAAGCTGTGTGTGGCGGCTGGCGGGCAGGGCTGTGAGGTCACCGCAGGACGTTTGTCCTGTGCCTGGGGTCTGATGGCCTGGAGCAGGCCGTGGGTTTTGGAGGCAGCCTGGGGAACTTCTCGGCAGCCACCCTCAGGGCTGCTGTGTGTCGGCTTCACCACGAGGAGAGGCTCGGGGCCCTGCTGCCTGACTGCAGGCTGAGGGATGTCGGCCGCAGCCCCTGTCTGTCTTTCCTTTGGTCCAAGACTTGAGGAGGAGCTCAGACTGGCTTTTCTGAGGGGAGACGGCGAAGCCAAGACGGAGCCCCTGTCAGACCTTTCGGTAGCTGAGCGATCAGCGAGGACAGGGCCCAGGCGCGGCCTCTTACTGGTTGTGTGGACCGGCATTGGCCCGCTTGCAACCTGAAAGAGAGGAAACAACACAGGTTAGAAGTTCCTCCGCATGGAGCCAACGTGAAAATCAAGCACATCCAAAGACAAGGTGCACACGCCATGAAATTCTTAGTACAGTATCGACAGGCGGTCCTTGGAAGTAGGGACAGACCCTCCACCTGAGTGCTGATCAGGACAAGACACATGAAAGATGCGCTCTCGAGCTATGTGTAGCTGATCTAAGCACACCATTGTTCAAAAGATCGCGTCTTGGGCATTAACTGGATCAAAGCGCCTCCACTCAGCCTTCCATGAAGTGGAACGGACTGATGCCCTTCCGAAGGCAGGTTGGTGGCTCAAGGGTACTCAGGACGTCTTCTCTGAACACATGCATGTTCCTGGGTTTAGCCTTCTCCACGTTTGGGGCCTCTGAGGGACTAATTTCCTCATGCCGCTAGGAACATGTTGTTGGCAGGCTTGCCATAATTGGACAGAAAGAAAGCAACAGGAAATACGGCATCTTCAGATGCCTTGGCCTGGAATCAAATTGACCTGGAAGGATCGTGGAGTCCCTGACCCCAAGAAGGCAAGAAAGAGGGGTTCCCCGATTTCCTCCCGCAGACGGGAAGCTGAAAGGAAATCAACCAGGGTGACCTAGAGGAGAAAAGGACCAGGGGCCCGGGGTGACACTCACCCTCAGATAATCAGAAGATTCCGTGGATCCTTTTCGATTCGGCAGCGGCTTCTCTGGAGGTTTCCCAGAAAATATGTGGAGGAGAGCCTTCCTCTGAGGGTCTTGTTGCCTGCAGAACAGAAAAAGGTCAGGCCGTGCCCCCTGGTTTTCCCCAGGAGGCAGGGAGAACCCTGTGTGGGGCCCAGCCCCGTTCCGTGTTTTGTGATACAGAAATGGACATCTGGTGCCCTTTCCGCCTCTGCACCTTCCCTCACGTGCCAACCTTCCCGTCCCCCAGGTGGCCCTCTAGGCTTCCCAACTAAGGACTGTGATTTGGATTCCATCGCTTTTCCCCCTGTCGTGGGGAACGTGCACGAAGCGCCCCCGCCTCTCCCCGTCCCTGAATCTCCCAGAGCCAAAGGAGCTCCTGGGTGTGGAACCCCGGAGGACACGGAGCTCCGGCCTATTTCTCTGCAGCGTTCCTTCCCTGGCCCGGAGACGGAAAGGCACACGGTGTGCAGGTGCAGAGACACCATGTCCTTAGGAGGCAGTACCCTAAGAGTGGTGAAAACCCCTCCCACTGCTCACCTTGGTCTCTCTTCCTTCTCTCCCTTATCCTTGTTCAAGGGCCCCGGGTTGGCTTCAACCTGGGGCTTCCATGGTTTCAGGTTTTCCTTCCCTTCCTTTTCCCCCAAGGTCGCTGGAACCAGGGCTGCCTTCCAGCACTTCATGGGGCACCTGGTACTTCTGGCCGTGTGGCCAAAGGCCCCGCAGTTTTTGCACTTGAGCTGTGGGTGGAAAGGAAGTGATGTCGGTGAGTGAGCTGAAGCCACAGGCAGCGATCCCACGTCCACATTGGGACGGATTGTGAATTCAGAGCTGAATAAGGATTCCAAAGAGGGGACACCGGCATGGGGGCCGTTAAGTGCTGGGAGAGTTCGGATACGATGTTCCCTCCCAAAGCCCACGTGACGGAGGAACTCTGAAAGGAAGGACTCAAGGTTCCAAGGGGCACGACGGTGAACCCGAAGTCAACAACACAGCCAAACGTGGCTACACAGGACTCTAAGTAGAAAGGGAGGTTGCCCCCAAGAGTCTCTCAAGGGACCTATCGGGCCGGGGAGAAGGTCCCAAGCCACGCCCACCTTGGATGGGAAAAGCAACCTGGGTGGTGGTGACAGAGCTCTTTGGAATCCAACCCAGTCTCTGAGGACCGTGTGACACCCCCTCCCCCCGTCCCCACCCCCACCCCGATACCCAAGAGATCCAGGGCTAGACTTACCCTGGGATCTTCTTCACTGGGCGGGGGAGCCCTTGGCCCAACTGGGGCCCTCCGCTGCTTCTGGAGGGTCTGGGCTCTCACCAGTCTCTCGGCCCAAGATTTGGGGTCCCGACGTGCCATCATCTTCGTCGCCTGGGGGTTTTGTGACCGCCTTTTTCAGGGGTTGACTGTTGGGTCACCTGAAACACACACAAACACACACATGTCGATGGTTAAGCACATTGGATATTCACACACCCACAGGAAGCCACCTGCTAACTCCCTGCCGGTGTGGTCATGAGGAGACCTCACCACCAGTCGGTCAAATCTGTAGAACACAATGTGCTGTGTGCATCCTCGGATACTGTGTGTTCCTCTGCCATGACTACCTAGTCCAAGAGTAAACCGCACCTGCCACAGGGCCCGTGGCCTAGGTATGGGGAGTTGAGCTTTCAACCCCAAACAAGCAACTGATTCTGGAGACTGGACTTAGGTCTCTCACGATTCACTCCGGTAGAAGACACGGTGATTCTATCTCCCTTGACGGACAGAATGATCGAAGACACAGGGCATGGCTTGCGCCACCCTTTGGCAGGTCTGTTTGAAGTCAGGGATATGGGATGCTTCCTGTGACAACTTGAATCGCTACTCTGGCCATTTCATTAGGCAACTTCCAAGCACAAATTCATAGAGAGAAGTTACCTTCCTCTCTACCACACTAGCAGGTGATGGTCTTTCCTGTTCTACCTTTTGGCTTTAGCTCCAGCCCCTCTTTGCTTATTTATTTTTTCTGGTATTTTACGCATACCACACGAATTCATCTGAACAAACGGGGAACAAGTGCCACATCGTATCGACGTCTTACACGGCTGAAGGGCAAACCACCCTTTTTTCCAAAGTCCTTTTTCCATTTACCCACCAATTCAGCATGCTGCAGTACATTTCTTTTCGCATTCCCATCTTGGTCTTATCCCACATGTGGAGACGGATATGTTTTCTCGTTTTCTGTTGCAAGAATTACTAGTAACGAGAACACATCCTTCCCCACCAGCAAGCCCCAGTGTGATCGGTTTCTTTCGGCCTCCTGTGTCTCTTCCCCCCACCCCCACACCCCTCAGGGATTGCGTGAAAAAAACAATAGTTCAGTGAAACTAACCTGAAATTACACGTCTACTTGCTTTCCCCGGCTGGCGCTGAGATGGGCAGGTGCTGGAGCAGCCCCGCTGGAAGCGATGCAGCATCCAGGACGACGGAGGAAGGGGCGGAGAGGGACCTCTGCTTTCCAGGCTGCCTTTTATGCTGCCTCTGGTCACCTGACATGGAACGTACCCTAACCTAATCAGTTACCTGTACCTTCATTGCAATTAACTTAATCCAATTACGGGACCTGGAAAGGTCTATCTGCACAGCCCACTCTAAGATCATGTCCACTGCTGACAGACATTCTAAAACCTACGTGTACAGCTGCAAGCTTTGAAGAATAGATGCTCCCCGTCAGACATGTAACACTGGTGCCTGTACCCCTGTCTTCTTTTCCATCTTTTGGTTTGTTTTGTTTTGTTTTGTTTTAAAAAATGTGGTAAAATAGACACCTTTTAATTGGACCACATTTAGTCTATCTCGACGTGGGCCTCAGTGTCATCAAGGAGATTCTCCTTGACGTGCAGTCACGGCCATGATCCATCTTCAGAGCTTCTCTTTCTTCCCCAAGGTAAGTCTGTCAGCAGAGAACCCTGACCGCACCCTCATGTGTTTTCTCCTCCAGGAGGCGCTTGGAAACCACCGTGAATTGGACCGCACTGGGAAACACAGATGAGGAAAGTCAACAACGCTTTGTCCTTCAGTGCCTGGCTCCTTTTTCAGCTCGTCTTGCGACTCCAGGCATTATGCCTGAAAAGTCTCCCGGACGCCTGTGAGGCTCTAATTCCCTGGGTCCCATTGCCATGTCTCTGGATTTGCGAAGATCCACCGCACCTTCTGTGGAACTCCCGTGTCGGTGAACTTTTGTGCCACGGCCCCTAATTCTGCCCATGGTCATCTGCAGCTGCACGACTTAGGGTCCATGTTCCTTGGACGGGAAGAGACAGGCAGGAGTCGGAATGATGAACCAGCACACTGGGGCATTTTCTCACGTAGCCCAAGTGACCCCATGGTGTTCTTGAGCTTTGGAACCAGTCGCGTCCCCTTTGACACTGCACCCGGCTCCCAGTCTCTCAATCGTGTTGGCCCTCCGGCGATCTCCCGTTGGATGAATTGCTCCTGCTGAAACTCGAGTCCCCTTTGATTTGCGCTTCATTAATTATTCATGATTCAGGTTGGAAGGCCTGCTGACGACCCTCTGTGGCCGTTCTCTGAGCTTTCCTGTCACATCGTTTCCTTCCACGCTCTTTGGTTCCTTATGGTCCTGCTCCTTCTGCTGTCAGAGGAGCAGAGAGTTGATCTTATTGATTCTGGATACGGATACTTTCTAGGTGATCTGGATAATCCAGATAACGACCCTCAACAGCGGCGGAAAGGGAGCAGACATTTGGTGTGTCTCAGAAAATCCCACTCAGTTCCGAGGCCCCCTAGATGTGGAATCCTGCTCAGAGTTGTTCCCAGGTCAGAGAATGGAGAGAGCCTGTGCATGATGGGATCTCCCTGCCTAGATCTTTCAGTGAGTCTCTACCTCAGCTACTCTTAGGATCAGGGGGAGAACCACGGTGTCAGACATCCGGAAAGAAGACGGGATGAATGTTTTACCTCTGAAGTACATCCCAAATGTGGGAGTTGACTTCAGCTTTGCTGGGGTCTATTTGGCCAGTGAAACTCTGCCTGGTTCATTCGCACATCCGGAAGCCACTTCACGGGGGGCCGTCGCAACTGGAACCACACACTTGGCATCGGCGGTTGAGCCAAATGGGGACTCGTGGTGCAAGCAACGCTCCCCACGTGTTAGCGTGGGTGAGATTCGGTTGGCGGAATTTTACTAGGTGCGTGTTAGTAGAGTGGGGCTGAGGTTTTCTTGCTCCTGTGGTTGTATACGAAGTCAAAGGTCCTGCCCAGCCCTGCGGTCCCCTCAGTCAACTCTGTTTCGGAGACATAACGATTTGGATTGCCAACAAGTCAAGAAATGTTCAAGCCCTTGGATGTAGGGTAAAGAAAGGGAGATCAGACTGTCACTGTGTCTATGTAGAAGGGGAAGACATAAGAGACTCCATTTTGAAAAAGACCTGTACTTTAAACAATTGCTTTGCTGAGATGTTGATCATTTGTAGCTTTGCCGCGGCCCCTTTGACCCAACTTGGAGCTCACAAAAACCTGTGTTGTATAACATCGAGGCTTAAGGGATCTAGGGCTGTGCAGGGCGTGCCTTGTTAACCAAATGTTTACGAGCAGTATACTTGGTAAAAGTCATTGCCATTCCCTAGTCTCAATAAACCAGGGGCACAATGCACCGTGGAAAGCCACAGGGACCTCTGCCCCTGAAAGCAGGGTATTGTCCAAGGTTTCTCCCCATGTGACAGTCTGAAATATGGCCTCGTGGGATGGGAAAGACCTGACTGTCCCCCAGCCTGACACCCGTAATGGGTCTGTGCTGAGGTGGATTAGTCAAAGAGGAAAGCCTCTTGCAGTTGAGATGCAGGAAGGCCACTGTCTCCTGCTTGCCCCTGGGAACTGAATGTCTCGGTGTAAAGCCCGATCGTACATTTGTTCAACTCTGAGCTCGGAGAAAAGCTGCCCTGTGGCGGGAGGCGAGACGTGTTGGCAGTAATGCTGCCTTGTTATTCTTTACTCCGCTGAGATGTTTGGGTGGAGAGAAACATAAATCTGGCCTACGTGCATGTCCAGGCATAGTACCTTCCCTTGAACTTAGTAATGATATAGATTCGTTGGCTCACGTGTGTTTTTTTTTTTTTTTTTTTTTTTTTTTGTTGACCTTCTCCTTATTATCACCCTGCTCTCCTACCACATTCCTTTTTGCTGAAATAATGAAAATCATAATCAATAAAAACTGAGGGAACTCAGAGGCCGGTGCCGGTGCAGGTCCTTGGTGTGCTGAGTGCCGGTCCCCTGGACCCACTGTTGTCTCCCTATACTTTGTCTCTGTGTCTTATTTCTTCTCTCCGTCTCTCATCCCACCCGACTAGAAACAGCCACAGGTGTGGAGGGGCAGGCCACCCCTTCACTCGGAAAATCAGTTAAACACAAACACGGAATGAGAGTCAAAAGACAATATGTCATCTTTTTGAGAATTTTATTCACTTCAAAACCAATTAAACACACACATGTACAAAGGCATTCCACAGCCCAGTTTTCGAGGCTGAGGAAAGACCCCGAGAGCGCTCTGCACAGCACGCTTCCCAGCGTCCGAAACACTGCTCTCAGGGCGGGGCACAGCGGAAGGGCTGCACCTCTCAGGGTTCCCTAACTTTTCCCTTATTCAGTCATCTAGAGAGCAAATGCACAGTAATTCCCCAGTTTCCTATTGACGTCCCAGCGGAAGTCTGACTCCTGCGCGTCACGCAGTTTCTGAGGCAACGAATCTCTGGCACGGAAGCTTTTCCTGGCGCGTTTCCGGAGAACCACGCGAACTACAACGTCCCTCACCAGAATTCAATGAGGCAGAGTCCCTGCATCTGCTCCCTGCCTGGCCTGGACTCCCACATCCACAGAAGCGCCACAGCCGGGGAGCTTCGGAGTCACCGCACAGAGTCTGCTCTCTGCTCTGCACTCCTCAGTCCCACAGTCCCCTCCAAGTCACGGGAGCTGGAGGCCAAGGAGCCCCTGCCACCTGCAGTCTCACTCCAGGTCAGAATCGCTGTCCTCTGAGGAGGAGGAAACCTGAAGGTCCTCATAGAGGACGCTCGGTGGGACACGAACACGGGGACCCTCAGACTTCTCTGACACATGAGGGCTCTGAGCGAGGAAGGCTCCCGGCTTCTCAGGAGAGTGAAATGAGGGGGCCGCCAGGAGGCTGGAGCTCCAGCGTCCGTTTTCCAGTCTCCGGAAGAGCACTCTGAGAGGCTGGGCCCCATCATGGCTGGCCGCTGGGTGATGGGACATGGTGCAGGCCTGGGCAGTAGGCAGGCAAGGTCTGCTGTGCGGAGGCTGCCGGTCGACGCTGGGCACCTGGGCGGGTGTCCTCCTGCCCATCTGGGGCGACGTACTTGGTCCAAGTTCGGTTGCGGCTGGCGGAGGTTGGAGATTCTCCGGGGCCCCCAGCTCACCTCCCTGGATGGCGCTTTCGGGGATCTGGAAGGGACCCAGTCTCGGTTTCTTGGGGAAGTTCAGGCAAGCCTGAATCCGAGCCTGGGCAGGTCTCTTGGCTCCTGGCCCGAAGCTGAGATTGGAGCCTAGGCCCAAGCTGTGTGTGGCGGCTGGCGGGCAGGGCTGTGAGGTCACCGCAGGACGTTTGTCCTGTGCCTGGGGTCTGATGGCCTGGAGCAGGCCGTGGGTTTTGGAGGCAGCCTGGGGAACTTCTCGGCAGCCACCCTCAGGGCTGCTGTGTGTCGGCTTCACCACGAGGAGAGGCTCGGGGCCCTGCTGCCTGACTGCAGGCTGAGGGATGTCGGCCGCAGCCCCTGTCTGTCTTTCCTTTGGTCCAAGACTTGAGGAGGAGCTCAGACTGGCTTTTCTGAGGGGAGACGGCGAAGCCAAGACGGAGCCCCTGTCAGACCTTTCGGTAGCTGAGCGATCAGCGAGGACAGGGCCCAGGCGCGGCCTCTTACTGGTTGTGTGGACCGGCATTGGCCCGCTTGCAACCTGAAAGAGAGGAAACAACACAGGTTAGAAGTTCCTCCGCATGGAGCCAACGTGAAAATCAAGCACATCCAAAGACAAGGTGCACACGCCATGAAATTCTTAGTACAGTATCGACAGGCGGTCCTTGGAAGTAGGGACAGACCCTCCACCTGAGTGCTGATCAGGACAAGACACATGAAAGATGCGCTCTCGAGCTATGTGTAGCTGATCTAAGCACACCATTGTTCAAAAGATCGCGTCTTGGGCATTAACTGGATCAAAGCGCCTCCACTCAGCCTTCCATGAAGTGGAACGGACTGATGCCCTTCCGAAGGCAGGTTGGTGGCTCAAGGGTACTCAGGACGTCTTCTCTGAACACATGCATGTTCCTGGGTTTAGCCTTCTCCACGTTTGGGGCCTCTGAGGGACTAATTTCCTCATGCCGCTAGGAACATGTTGTTGGCAGGCTTGCCATAATTGGACAGAAAGAAAGCAACAGGAAATACGGCATCTTCAGATGCCTTGGCCTGGAATCAAATTGACCTGGAAGGATCGTGGAGTCCCTGACCCCAAGAAGGCAAGAAAGAGGGGTTCCCCGATTTCCTCCCGCAGACGGGAAGCTGAAAGGAAATCAACCAGGGTGACCTAGAGGAGAAAAGGACCAGGGGCCCGGGGTGACACTCACCCTCAGATAATCAGAAGATTCCGTGGATCCTTTTCGATTCGGCAGCGGCTTCTCTGGAGGTTTCCCAGAAAATATGTGGAGGAGAGCCTTCCTCTGCGGGTCTTGTTGCCTGCAGAACAGAAAAAGGTCAGGCCGTGCCCCCTGGTTTTCCCCAGGAGACAGGGAGAACCCTGTGTGGGGCCCAGCCCCGTTCCGTGTTTTGTGATACAGAAATGGACATCTGGTGCCCTTTCCGCCTCTGCACCTTCCCTCACGTGCCAACCTTCCCGTCCCCCAGGTGGCCCTCTAGGCTTCCCAACTAAGGACTGTGATTTAGATTCCATCGCTTTTCCCCCTGTCGTGGGGAACGTGCACGAAGCGCCCCCGCCTCTCCCCGTCCCTGAATCTCCCAGAGCCAAAGGAGCTCCTGGGTGTGGAACCCCGGAGGACACGGAGCTCCGGCCTATTTCTCTGCAGCGTTCCTTCCCTGGCCCGGAGACGGAAAGGCACACGGTGTGCAGGTGCAGAGACACCATGTCCTTAGGAGGCAGTACCCTAAGAGTGGTGAAAACCCCTCCCACTGCTCACCTTGGTCTCTCTTCCTTCTCTCCCTTATCCTTGTTCAAGGGCCCCGGGTTGGCTTCAACCTGGGGCTTCCATGGTTTCAGGTTTTCCTTCCCTTCCTTTTCCCCCAAGGTCGCTGGAACCAGGGCTGCCTTCCAGCACTTCATGGGGCACCTGGTACTTCTGGCCGTGTGGCCAAAGGCCCCGCAGTTTTTGCACTTGAGCTGTGGGTGGAAAGGAAGTGATGTCGGTGAGTGAGCTGAAGCCACAGGCAGCGATCCCACGTCCACATTGGGACGGATTGTGAATTCAGAGCTGAATAAGGATTCCAAAGAGGGGACACCGGCATGGGGGCCGTTAAGTGCTGGGAGAGTTCGGATACGATGTTCCCTCCCAAAGCCCACGTGACGGAGGAACTCTGAAAGGAAGGACTCAAGGTTCCAAGGGGCACGACGGTGAACCCGAAGTCAACAACACAGCCAAACGTGGCTACACAGGACTCTAAGTAGAAAGGGAGGTTGCCCCCAAGAGTCTCTCAAGGGACCTATCGGGCCGGGGAGAAGGTCCCAAGCCACGCCCACCTTGGATGGGAAAAGCAACCTGGGTGGTGGTGACAGAGCTCTTTGGAATCCAACCCAGTCTCTGAGGACCGTGTGACACCCCCTCCCCCCGTCCCCACCCCCACCCCGATACCCAAGAGATCCAGGGCTAGACTTACCCTGGGATCTTCTTCACTGGGCGGGGGAGCCCTTGGCCCAACTGGGGCCCTCCGCTGCTTCTGGAGGGTCTGGGCTCTCACCAGTCTCTCGGCCCAAGATTTGGGGTCCCGACGTGCCATCATCTTCGTCGCCTGGGGGTTTTGTGACCGCCTTTTTCAGGGGTTGACTGTTGGGTCACCTGAAACACACACAAACACACACATGTCGATGGTTAAGCACATTGGATATTCACACACCCACAGGAAGCCACCTGCTAACTCCCTGCCGGTGTGGTCATGAGGAGACCTCACCACCAGTCGGTCAAATCTGTAGAACACAATGTGCTGTGTGCATCCTCGGATACTGTGTGTTCCTCTGCCATGACTACCTAGTCCAAGAGTAAACCGCACCTGCCACAGGGCCCGTGGCCTAGGTATGGGGAGTTGAGCTTTCAACCCCAAACAAGCAACTGATTCTGGAGACTGGACTTAGGTCTCTCACGATTCACTCCGGTAGAAGACACGGTGATTCTATCTCCCTTGACGGACAGAATGATCGAAGACACAGGGCATGGCTTGCGCCACCCTTTGGCAGGTCTGTTTGAAGTCAGGGATAAGGGATGCTTCCTGTGACAACTTGAATCGCTACTCTGGCCATTTCATTAGGCAACTTCCAAGCACAAATTCATAGAGAGAAGTTACCTTCCTCTCTACCACACTAGCAGGTGATGGTCTTTCCTGTTCTACCTTTTGGCTTTAGCTCCAGCCCCTCTTTGCTTATTTATTTTTTCTGGTATTTTACGCATACCACACGAATTCATCTGAACAAACGGGGAACAAGTGCCACATCGTATCGACGTCTTACACGGCTGAAGGGCAAACCACCCTTTTTTCCAAAGTCCTTTTTCCATTTACCCACCAATTCAGCATGCTGCAGTACATTTCTTTTCGCATTCCCATCTTGGTCTTATCCCACACGTGGAGACGGATATGTTTTCTCGTTTTCTGTTGCAAGAATTACTAGTAACGAGAACACATCCTTCCCCACCAGCAAGCCCCAGTGTGATCGGTTTCTTTCGGCCTCCTGTGTCTCTTCCCCCCACCCCCACACCCCTCAGGGATTGCGTGAAAAAAACAATAGTTCAGTGAAACTAACCTGAAATTACACGTCTACTTGCTTTCCCCGGCTGGCGCTGAGATGGGCAGGTGCTGGAGCAGCCCCGCTGGAAGCGATGCAGCATCCAGGACGACGGAGGAAGGGGCGGAGAGGGACCTCTGCTTTCCAGGCTGCCTTTTATGCTGCCTCTGGTCACCTGACATGGAACGTACCCTAACCTAATCAGTTACCTGTACCTTCATTGCAATTAACTTAATCCAATTACGTGACCTGGAAAGGTCTATCTGCACAGCCCACTCTAAGATCATGTCCACTGCTGACAGACATTCTAAAACCTACGTGTACAGCTGCAAGCTTTGAAGAATAGATGCTCCCCGTCAGACATGTAACACTGGTGCCTGTACCCCTGTCTTCTTTTCCATCTTTTTGTTTTGTTTTGTTTTGTTTTGTTTTAAAAAATGTGGTAAAATAGACACCTTTTAATTGGACCACATTTAGTCTATCTCGACGTGGGCCTCAGTGTCATCAAGGAGATTCTCCTTGACGTGCAGTCACGGCCATGATCCATCTTCAGAGCTTCTCTTTCTTCCCCAAGGTAAGTCTGTCAGCAGAGAACCCTGACCGCACCCTCATGTGTTTTCTCCTCCAGGAGGCGCTTGGAAACCACCGTGAATTGGACCGCACTGGGAAACACAGATGAGGAAAGTCAACAACGCTTTGTCCTTCAGTGCCTGGCTCCTTTTTCAGCTCGTCTTGCGACTCCAGGCATTATGCCTGAAAAGTCTCCCGGACGCCTGTGAGGCTCTAATTCCCTGGGTCCCATTGCCATGTCTCTGGATTTGCGAAGATCCACCGCACCTTCTGTGGAACTCCCGTGTCGGTGAACTTTTGTGCCACGGCCCCTAATTCTGCCCATGGTCATCTGCAGCTGCACGACTTAGGGTCCATGTTCCTTGGACGGGAAGAGACAGGCAGGAGTCGGAATGATGAACCAGCACACTGGGGCATTTTCTCACGTAGCCCAAGTGACCCCATGGTGTTCTTGAGCTTTGGAACCAGTCGCGTCCCCTTTGACACTGCACCCGGCTCCCAGTCTCTCAATCGTGTTGGCCCTCCGGCGATCTCCCGTTGGATGAATTGCTCCTGCTGAAACTCGAGTCCCCTTTGATTTGCGCTTCATTAATTATTCATGATTCAGGTTGGAAGGCCTGCTGACGACCCCCTGTGGCCGTTCTCTGAGCTTTCCTGTCACATCGTTTCCTTCCACGCTCTTTGGTTCCTTATGGTCCTGCTCCTTCTGCTGTCAGAGGAGCAGAGAGTTGATCTTATTGATTCTGGATACGGATACTTTCTAGGTGATCTGGATAATCCAGATAACGACCCTCAACAGCGGCGGAAAGGGAGCAGCCATTTGGTGTGTCTCAGAAAATCCCGCTCAGTTCCGAGGCCCCCTAGATGTGGAATCCTGCTCAGAGTTGTTCCCAGGTCAGAGAATGGAGAGAGCCTGTGCATGATGGGATCTCCCTGCCTAGATCTTTCAGTGAGTCTCTACCTCAGCTACTCTTAGGATCAGGGGGAGAACCACGGTGTCAGACATCCGGAAAGAAGACGGGATGAATGTTTTACCTCTGAAGTACATCCCAAATGTGGGAGTTGACTTCAGCTTTGCTGGGGTCTATTTGGCCAGTGAAACTCTGCCTGGTTCATTCGCACATCCGGAAGCCACTTCACGGGGGGCCGTCGCAACTGGAACCACACACTTGGCATCGGCGGTTGAGCCAAATGGGGACTCGTGGTGCAAGCAACGCTCCCCACGTGTTAGCGTGGGTGAGATTCGGTTGGCGGAATTTTACTAGGTGCGTGTTAGTAGAGTGGGGCTGAGGTTTTCTTGCTCCTGTTGTTGTGTATGAAGTCAACGGTCCTGCCCAGCCCTGCGGTCCCCTCAGTCAACTCTGTTTCGGAGACATAACGATTTGGATTGCTAACAAGTCAAGAAATGTAGGGTAAAGAAAGGGAGATCAGACTGTCACTGTGTCTATGTAGAAGGGGAAGACATAAGAGACTCCATTTTGAAAAAGACCTGTACTTTAAACAATTGCTTTGCTGAGATGTTGATCATTTGTAGCTTTGCCGCGGCCCCTTTGACCCAACTTGGAGCTCACAAAAACCTGTGTTGTATAACATCGAGGCTTAAGGGATCTAGGGCTGTGCAGGGCGTGCCTTGTTAACCAAATGTTTACGAGCAGTATACTTGGTAAAAGTCATTGCCATTCTCTAGTCTCAATAAACCAGGGGCACAATGCACCGTGGAAAGCCACAGGGACCTCTGCCCTTGAAAGCAGGGTATTGTCCAAGGTTTCTCCCCATGTGACAGTCTGAAATATGGCCTCGTGGGATGGGAAAGACCTGACTGTCCCCCAGCCTGACACCCGTAATGGGTCTGTGCTGAGGTGGATTAGTCAAAGAGGAAAGCCTCTTGCAGTTGAGATGCAGGAAGGCCACTGTCTCCTGCTTGCCCCTGGGAACTGAATGTCTCGGTGTAAAGCCCGATCGTACATTTGTTCAACTCTGAGCTCGGAGAAAAGCTGCCCTGTGGCGGGAGGCGAGACGTGTTGGCAGTAATGCTGCCTTGTTATTCTTTACTCCACTGAGATGTTTGGGTGGAGAGAAACATAAATCTGGCCTACGTGCACGTCCAGGCATAGTACCTTCCCTTGAACTTAGTAATGATATAGATTCTTTGGCTCACGTGTGTTTTTTTTTTTTTTTTTTTTTTTTGTTGACCTTCTCCTTATTATCACCCTGCTCTCCTACCACATTCCTTTTTGCTGAAATAATGAAAATCATAATCAATAAAAACTGAGGGAACTCAGAGGCCGGTGCCGGTGCAGGTCCTTGGTGAGCTGAGTGCCGGTCCCCTGGACCCACTGTTGTCTCCCTATACTTTGTCTCTGTGTCTTATTTCTTCTCTCCGTCTCTCATCCCACCCGACTAGAAACAGCCACAGGTGTGGAGGGGCAGGCCACCCCTTCACTCGGAAAATCAGTTAAACACAAACACGGAATGAGAGTCAAAAGACAATATGTCATCTTTTTGAGAATTTTATTCACTTCAAAACCAATTAAACACACACATGTACAAATGCATTCCACAGCCCAGTTTTCGAGGCTGAGGAAAGACCCCGAGAGCGCTCTGCACAGCACGCTTCCCAGCGTCCGAAACACTGCTCTCAGGGCGGGGCACAGCGGAAGGGCTGCACCTCTCAGGGTTCCCTAACTTTTCCCTTATTCAGTCATCTAGAGAGCAAATACACAGTAATTCCCCAGTTTCCTATTGACGTCCCAGCGGAAGTCTGACTCCTGCGCGTCACGCAGTTTCTGAGGCAACGAATCTCTGGCACGGAAGCTTTTCCTGGCGCGTTTCCGGAGAACCACGCGAACTACAACGTCCCTCACCAGAATTCAATGAGGCAGAGCCCCTGCATCTGCTCCCTGCCTGGCCTGGACTCCCACATCCACAGAAGCGCCACAGCCGGGGAGCTTCGGAGTCACCGCACAGAGTCTGCTCTCTGCTCTGCACTCCTCAGTCCCACAGTCCCCTCCAAGTCACGGGAGCTGGAGGCCAAGGAGCCCCTGCCACCTGCAGTCTCACTCCAGGTCAGAATCGCTGTCCTCTGAGGAGGAGGAAACCTGAAGGTCCTCATAGAGGACGCTCGGTGGGACACGAACACGGGGACCCTCAGACTTCTCTGACACATGAGGGCTCTGAGCGAGGAAGGCTCCCGGCTTCTCAGGAGAGTGAAATGAGGGGGCCGCCAGGAGGCTGGAGCTCCAGCGTCCGTTTTCCAGTCTCCGGAAGAGCACTCTGAGAGGCTGGGCCCCATCATGGCTGGCCGCTGGGTGATGGGACATGGTGCAGGCCTGGGCAGTAGGCAGGCAAGGTCTGCTGTGCGGAGGCTGCCGGTCGACGCTGGGCACCTGGGCGGGTGTCCTCCTGCCCATCTGGGGCGACGTACTTGGTCCAAGTTCGGTTGCGGCTGGCGGAGGTTGGAGATTCTCCGGGGCCCCCAGCTCACCTCCCTGGATGGCGCTTTCGGGGATCTGGAAGGGACCCAGTCTCGGTTTCTTGGGGAAGTTCAGGCAAGCCTGAATCCGAGCCTGGGCAGGTCTCTTGGCTCCTGGCCCGAAGCTGAGATTGGAGCCTAGGCCCAAGCTGTGTGTGGCGGCTGGCGGGCAGGGCTGTGAGGTCACCGCAGGACGTATGTCCTGTGCCTGGGGTCTGATGGCCTGGAGCAGGCCGTGGGTTTTGGAGGCAGCCTGGGGAACTTCTCGGCAGCCACCCTCAGGGCTGCTGTGTGTCGGCTTCACCACGAGGAGAGGCTCGGGGCCCTGCTGCCTGACTGCAGGCTGAGGGATGTCGGCCGCAGCCCCTGTCTGTCTTTCCTTTGGTCCAAGACTTGAGGAGGAGCTCAGACTGGCTTTTCTGAGGGGAGACGGCGAAGCCAAGACGGAGCCCCTGTCAGACCTTTCGGTAGCTGAGCGATCAGCGAGGACAGGGCCCAGGCGCGGCCTCTTACTGGTTGTGTGGACCGGCATTGGCCCGCTTGCAACCTGAAAGAGAGGAAACAACACAGGTTAGAAGTTCCTCCGCATGGAGCCAACGTGAAAATCAAGCACATCCAAAGACAAGGTGCACACGCCATGAAATTCTTAGTACAGTATCGACAGGCGGTCCTTGGAAGTAGGGACAGACCCTCCACCTGAGTGCTGATCAGGACAAGACACATGAAAGATGCGCTCTCGAGCTATGTGTAGCTGATCTAAGCACACCATTGTTCAAAAGATCGCGTCTTGGGCATTAACTGGATCAAAGCGCCTCCACTCAGCCTTCCATGAAGTGGAACGGACTGATGCCCTTCCGAAGGCAGGTTGGTGGCTCAAGGGTACTCAGGACGTCTTCTCTGAACACATGCATGTTCCTGGGTTTAGCCTTCTCCACGTTTGGGGCCTCTGAGGGACTAATTTCCTCATGCCGCTAGGAATATGTTGTTGGCAGGCTTGCCATAATTGGACAGAAAGAAAGCAACAGGAAATACGGCATCTTCAGATGCCTTGGCCTGGAATCAAATTGACCTGGAAGGATCGTGGAGTCCCTGACCCCAAGAAGGCAAGAAAGAGGGGTTCCCCGATTTCCTCCCGCAGACGGGAAGCTGAAAGGAAATCAACCAGGGTGACCTAGAGGAGAAAAGGACCAGGGGCCCGGGGTGACACTCACCCTCAGATAATCAGAAGATTCCGTGGATCCTTTTCGATTCGGCAGCGGCTTCTCTGGAGGTTTCCCAGAAAACATGTGGAGGAGAGCCTTCCTCTGCGGGTCTTGTTGCCTGCAGAACAGAAAAAGGTCAGGCCGTGCCCCCTGGTTTTCCCCAGGAGACAGGGAGAACCCTGTGTGGGGCCCAGCCCCGTTCCGTGTTTTGTGATACAGAAATGGACATCTGGTGCCCTTTCCGCCTCTGCACCTTCCCTCACGTGCCAACCTTCCCGTCCCCCAGGTGGCCCTCTAGGCTTCCCAACTAAGGACTGTGATTTGGATTCCATCGCTTTTCCCCCTGTCGTGGGGAACGTGCACGAAGCGCCCCCGCCTCTCCCCGTCCCTGAATCTCCCAGAGCCAAAGGAGCTCCTGGGTGTGGAACCCCGGAGGACACGGAGCTCCGGCCTATTTCTCTGCAGCGTTCCTTCCCTGGCCCGGAGACGGAAAGGCACACGGTGTGCAGGTGCAGAGACACCATGTCCTTAGGAGGCAGTACCCTAAGAGTGGTGAAAACCCCTCCCACTGCTCACCTTGGTCTCTCTTCCTTCTCTCCCTTATCCTTGTTCAAGGGCCCCGGGTTGGCTTCAACCTGGGGCTTCCATGGTTTCAGGTTTTCCTTCCCTTCCTTTTTCCCCAAGGTCTCTGGAACCAGGGCTGCCTTCCAGCACTTCATGGGGCACCTGGTACTTCTGGCCGTGTGGCCAAAGGCCCCGCAGTTTTTGCACTTGAGCTGTGGGTGGAAAGGAAGTGATGTCGGTGAGTGAGCTGAAGCCACAGGCAGCGATCCCACGTCCACATTGGGACGGATTGTGAATTCAGAGCTGAATAAGGATTCCAAAGAGGGGACACCGGCATGGGGGCCGTTAAGTGCTGGGAGAGTTCGGATACGATGTTCCCTCCCAAAGCCCACGTGACGGAGGAACTCTGAAAGGAAGGACTCAAGGTTCCAAGGGGCACGACGGTGAACCCGAAGTCAACAACACAGTCAAACGTGGCTACACAGGACTCTAAGTAGAAAGGGAGGTTGCCCCCAAGAGTCTCTCAAGGGACCTATCGGGCCGGGGAGAAGGTCCCAAGCCACGCCCACCTTGGATGGGAAAAGCAACCTGGGTGGTGGTGACAGAGCTCTTTGGAATCCAACCCAGTCTCTGAGGACCGTGTGACACCCCCTCCCCCCGTCCCCACCCTCACCCCGATACCCAAGAGATCCAGGGCTAGACTTACCCTGGGATCTTCTTCACTGGGCGGGGGAGCCCTTGGCCCAACTGGGGCCCTCCGCTGCTTCTGGAGGGTCTGGGCTCTCACCAGTCTCTCGGCCCAAGATTTGGGGTCCCGACGTGCCATCATCTTCGTCGCCTGGGGGTTTTGTGACCGCCTTTTTCAGGGGTTGACTGTTGGGTCACCTGAAACACACACAAACACACACATGTCGATGGTTAAGCACATTGGATATTCACACACCCACAGGAAGCCACCTGCTAACTCCCTGCCGGTGTGGTCATGAGGAGACCTCACCACCAGTCGGTCAAATCTGTAGAACACAATGTGCTGTGTGCATCCTCGGATACTGTGTGTTCCTCTGCCATGACTACCTAGTCCAAGAGTAAACCGCACCTGCCACAGGGCCCGTGGCCTAGGTATGGGGAGTTGAGCTTTCAACCCCAAACAAGCAACTGATTCTGGAGACTGGACTTAGGTCTCTCACGATTCACTCCGGTAGAAGACACGGTGATTCTATCTCCCTTGACGGACAGAATGATCGAAGACACAGGGCATGGCTTGCGCCACCCTTTGGCAGGTCTGTTTGAAGTCAGGGATATGGGATGCTCCCTGTGACAACTTGAATCGCTACTCTGGCCATTTCATTAGGCAACTTCCAAGCACAAATTCATAGAGAGAAGTTACCTTCCTCTCTACCACACTAGCAGGTGATGGTCTTTCCTGTTCTACCTTTTGGCTTTAGCTCCAGCCCCTCTTTGCTTATTTATTTTTTCTGGTATTTTACGCATACCACACGAATTCATCTGAACAAACGGGGAACAAGTGCCACATCGTATCGACGTCTTACACGGCTGAAGGGCAAACCACCCTTTTTTCCAAAGTCCTTTTTCCATTTACCCACCAATTCAGCATGCTGCAGTACATTTCTTTTCGCATTCCCATCTTGGTCTTATCCCACACGTGGAGACGGATATGTTTTCTCGTTTTCTGTTGCAAGAATTACTAGTAACGAGAACACATCCTTCCCCACCAGCAAGCCCCAGTGTGATCGGTTTCTTTCGGCCTCCTGTGTCTCTTCCCCCCACCCCCACACCCCTCAGGGATTGCGTGAAAAAAACAATAGTTCAGTGAAACTAACCTGAAATTACACGTCTACTTGCTTTCCCCGGCTGGCGCTGAGATGGGCAGGTGCTGGAGCAGCCCCGCTGGAAGCGATGCAGCATCCAGGACGACGGAGGAAGGGGCGGAGAGGGACCTCTGCTTTCCAGGCTGCCTTTTATACTGTCTCTGGTCACCTGACGTGGAACGTACCCTAACCTAATCAGTTACCTGTACCTTCATTGCAATTAACTTAATCCAATTACGGGACCTGGAAAGGTCTATCTGCACAGCCCACTCTAAGATCATGTCCACTGCTGACAGACATTCTAAAACCTACGTGTACAGCTGCAAGCTTTGAAGAATAGATGCTCCCCGTCAGACATGTAACACTGGTGCCTGTACCCCTGTCTTCGTTTCCATCTTTTTGTTTTGTTTTGTTTTGTTTTGTTTTAAAAAATGTGGTAAAATAGACACCTTTTAGTTGGACCACATTTAGTCTATCTCGACGTGGGCCTCAGTGTCATCAAGGAGATTCTCCTTGACGTGCAGTCACGGCCATGATCCATCTTCAGAGCTTCTCTTTCTTCCCCAAGGTAAGTCTGTCAGCAGAGAACCCTGACCGCACCCTCATGTGTTTTCTCCTCCAGGAGGCGCTTGGAAACCACCGTGAATTGGACCGCACTGGGAAACACAGATGAGGAAAGTCAACAACGCTTTGTCCTTCAGTGCCTGGCTCCTTTTTCAGCTCGTCTTGCGACTCCAGGCATTATGCCTGAAAAGTCTCCCGGACGCCTGTGAGGCTCTAATTCCCTGGGTCCCATTGCCATGTCTCTGGATTTGCGAAGATCCACCGCACCTTCTGTGGAACTCCCGTGTCGGTGAACTTTTGTGCCACGGCCCCTAATTCTGCCCATGGTCATCTGCAGCTGCACGACTTAGGGTCCATGTTCCTTGGACGGGAAGAGACAGGCAGGAGTCGGAATGATGAACCAGCACACTGGGGCATTTTCTCACGTAGCCCAAGTGACCCCATGGTGTTCTTGAGCTTTGGAACCAGTCGCGTCCCCTTTGACACTGCACCCGGCTCCCAGTCTCTCAATCGTGTTGGCCCTCCGGCGATCTCCCGTTGGATGAATTGCTCCTGCTGAAACTCGAGTCCCCTTTGATTTGCGCTTCATTAATTATTCATGATTCAGGTTGGAAGGCCTGCTGACGACCCCCTGTGGCCGTTCTCTGAGCTTTCCTGTCACATCGTTTCCTTCCACGCTCTTTGGTTCCTTATGGTCCTGCTCCTTCTGCTGTCAGAGGAGCAGAGAGTTGATCTTATTGATTCTGGATACGGATACTTTCTAGGTGATCTGGATAATCCAGATAACGACCCTCAACAGCGGCGGAAAGGGAGCAGCCATTTGGTGTGTCTCAGAAAATCCCGCTCAGTTCCGAGGCCCCCTAGATGTGGAATCCTGCTCAGAGTTGTTCCCAGGTCAGAGAATGGAGAGAGCCTGTGCATGATGGGATCTCCCTGCCTAGATCTTTCAGTGAGTCTCTACCTCAGCTACTCTTAGGATCAGGGGGAGAACCACGGTGTCAGACATCCGGAAAGAAGACGGGATGAATGTTTTACCTCTGAAGTACATCCCAAATGTGGGAGTTGACTTCAGCTTTGCTGGGGTCTATTTGGCCAGTGAAACTCTGCCTGGTTCATTCGCACATCCGGAAGCCACTTCACGGGGGGCCGTCGCAACTGGAACCACACACTTGGCATCGGCGGTTGAGCCAAATGGGGACTCGTGGTGCAAGCAACGCTCCCCACGTGTTAGCGTGGGTGAGATTCGGTTGGCGGAATTTTACTAGGTGCGTGTTAGTAGAGTGGGGCTGAGGTTTTCTTGCTCCTGTGGTTGTGTATGAAGTCAACGGTCCTGCCCAGCCCTGCGGTCCCCTCAGTCAACTCTGTTTCGGAGACATAACGATTTGGATTGCTAACAAGTCAAGAAATGTAGGGTAAAGAAAGGGAGATCAGACTGTCACTGTGTCTATGTAGAAGGGGAAGACATAAGAGACTCCATTTTGAAAAAGACCTGTACTTTAAACAATTGCTTTGCTGAGATGTTGATCATTTGTAGCTTTGCCGCGGCCCCTTTGACCCAACTTGGAGCTCACAAAAACCTGTGTTGTATAACATCGAGGCTTAAGGGATCTAGGGCTGTGCAGGGCGTGCCTTGTTAACCAAATGTTTACGAGCAGTATACTTGGTAAAAGTCATTGCCATTCTCTAGTCTCAATAAACCAGGGGCACAATGCACCGTGGAAAGCTACAGGGACCTCTGCCCTTGAAAGCAGGGTATTGTCCAAGGTTTCTCCCCATGTGACAGTCTGAAATATGGCCTCGTGGGATGGGAAAGACCTGACTGTCCCCCAGCCTGACACCCGTAATGGGTCTGTGCTGAGGTGGATTAGTCAAAGAGGAAAGCCTCTTGCAGTTGAGATGCAGGAAGGCCACTGTCTCCTGCTTGCCCCTGGGAACTGAATGTCTCGGTGTAAAGCCCGATCGTACATTTGTTCAACTCTGAGCTCGGAGAGAAGCTGCCCTGTGGCGGGAGGCGAGACGTGTTGGCAGTAATGCTGCCTTGTTATTCTTTACTCCGCTGAGATGTTTGGGTGGAGAGAAACATAAATCTGGCCTACGTGCACGTCCAGGCATAGTACCTTCCCTTGAACTTAGTAATGATATAGATTCTTTGGCTCACGTGTTTTTTTTTGTTTTTTTTTTTTTTCTTGGTGTTGTTGACCTTCTCCTTATTATCACCCTGCTCTCCTACTACATTCCTTTTTGCTGAAATAATGAAAATCATAATCAATAAAAACTGAGGGAACTCAGAGGCCGGTGCCGGTGCAGGTCCTTGGTGTGCTGAGTGCCGGTCCCCTGGACCCACTGTTGTCTCCCTATACTTTGTCTCTGTGTCTTATTTCTTCTCTCCGTCTCTCATCCCACCCGACTAGAAACAGCCACAGGTGTGGAGGGGCAGGCCACCCCTTCACTCGGAAAATCAGTTAAACACAAACACGGAATGAGAGTCAAAAGACAATATGTCATCTTTTTGAGAATTTTATTCACTTCAAAACCAATTAAACACACACATGTACAAAGGCATTCCACAGCCCAGTTTTCGAGGCTGAGGAAAGACCCCGAGAGCGCTCTGCACAGCACGCTTCCCAGCGTCCGAAACACTGCTCTCAGGGCGGGGCACAGCGGAAGGGCTGCACCTCTCAGGGTTCCCTAACTTTTCCCTTATTCAGTCATCTAGAGAGCAAATACACAGTAATTCCCCAGTTTCCTATTGACGTCCCAGCGGAAGTCTGACTCCTGCGCGTCACGCAGTTTCTGAGGCAACGAATCTCTGGCACGGAAGCTTTTCCTGGCGCGTTTCCGGAGAACCACGCGAACTACAACGTCCCTCACCAGAATTCAATGAGGCAGAGCCCCTGCATCTGCTCCCTGCCTGGCCTGGACTCCCACATCCACAGAAGCGCCACAGCCGGGGAGCTTCGGAGTCACCGCACAGAGTCTGCTCTCTGCTCTGCACTCCTCAGTCCCACAGTCCCCTCCAAGTCACGGGAGCTGGAGGCCAAGGAGCCCCTGCCACCTGCAGTCTCACTCCAGGTCAGAATCGCTGTCCTCTGAGGAGGAGGAAACCTGAAGGTCCTCATAGAGGACGCTCGGTGGGACACGAACACGGGGACCCTCAGACTTCTCTGACACATGAGGGCTCTGAGCGAGGAAGGCTCCCGGCTTCTCAGGAGAGTGAAATGAGGGGGCCGCCAGGAGGCTGGAGCTCCAGCGTCCGTTTTCCAGTCTCCGGAAGAGCACTCTGAGAGGCTGGGCCCCATCATGGCTGGCCGCTGGGTGATGGGACATGGTGCAGGCCTGGGCAGTAGGCAGGCAAGGTCTGCTGTGCGGAGGCTGCCGGTCGACGCTGGGCACCTGGGCGGGTGTCCTCCTGCCCATCTGGGGCGACGTACTTGGTCCAAGTTCGGTTGCGGCTGGCGGAGGTTGGAGATTCTCCGGGGCCCCCAGCTCACCTCCCTGGATGGCGCTTTCGGGGATCTGGAAGGGACCCAGTCTCGGTTTGTTGGGGAAGTTCAGGCAAGCCTGAATCCGAGCCTGGGCAGGTCTCTTGGCTCCTGGCCCGAAGCTGAGATTGGAGCCTAGGCCCAAGCTGTGTGTGGCGGCTGGCGGGCAGGGCTGTGAGGTCACCGCAGGACGTTTGTCCTGTGCCTGGGGTCTGATGGCCTGGAGCAGGCCGTGGGTTTTGGAGGCAGCCTGGGGAACTTCTCCGCAGCCACCCTCAGGGCTGCTGTGTGTCGGCTTCACCACGAGGAGAGGCTCGGGGCCCTGCTGCCTGACTGCAGGCTGAGGGATGTCGGCCGCAGCCCCTGTCTGTCTTTCCTTTGGTCCAAGACTTGAGGAGGAGCTCAGACTGGCTTTTCTGAGGGGAGACGGCGAAGCCAAGACGGAGCCCCTGTCAGACCTTTCGGTAGCTGAGCGATCAGCGAGGACAGGGCCCAGGCGCGGCCTCTTACTGGTTGTGTGGACCGGCATTGGCCCGCTTGCAACCTGAAAGAGAGGAAACAACACAGGTTAGAAGTTCCTCCGCATGGAGCCAACGTGAAAATCAAGCACATCCAAAGACAAGGTGCACACGCCATGAAATTCTTAGTACAGTATCGACAGGCGGTCCTTGGAAGTAGGGACAGACCCTCCACCTGAGTGCTGATCAGGACAAGACACATGAAAGATGCGCTCTCGAGCTATGTGTAGCTGATCTAAGCACACCATTGTTCAAAAGATCGCGTCTTGGGCATTAACTGGATCAAAGCGCCTCCACTCAGCCTTCCATGAAGTGGAACGGACTGATGCCCTTCCGAAGGCAGGTTGGTGGCTCAAGGGTACTCAGGACGTCTTCTCTGAACACATGCATGTTCCTGGGTTTAGCCTTCTCCACGTTTGGGGCCTCTGAGGGACTAATTTCCTCATGCCGCTAGGAACATGTTGTTGGCAGGCTTGCCATAATTGGACAGAAAGAAAGCAACAGGAAATACGGCATCTTCAGATGCCTTGGCCTGGAATCAAATTGACCTGGAAGGATCGTGGAGTCCCTGACCCCAAGAAGGCAAGAAAGAGGGGTTCCCCGATTTCCTCCCGCAGACGGGAAGCTGAAAGGAAATCAACCAGGGTGACCTAGAGGAGAAAAGGACCAGGGGCCCGGGGTGACACTCACCCTCAGATAATCAGAAGATTCCGTGGATCCTTTTCGATTCGGCAGCGGCTTCTCTGGAGGTTTCCCAGAAAATATGTGGAGGAGAGCCTTCCTCTGCGGGTCTTGTTGCCTGCAGAACAGAAAAAGGTCAGGCCGTGCCCCCTGGTTTTCCCCAGGAGACAGGGAGAACCCTGTGTGGGGCCCAGCCCCGTTCCGTGTTTTGTGATACAGAAATGGACATCTGGTGCCCTTTCCGCCTCTGCACCTTCCCTCACGTGCCAACCTTCCCGTCCCCCAGGTGGCCCTCTAGGCTTCCCAACTAAGGACTGTGATTTGGATTCCATCGCTTTTCCCCCTGTCGTGGGGAACCTGCACGAAGCGCCCCCGCCTCTCCCCGTCCCTGAATCTCCCAGAGCCAAAGGAGCTCCTGGGTGTGGAACCCCGGAGGACACGGAGCTCCGGCCTATTTCTCTGCAGCGTTCCTTCCCTGGCCCGGAGACGGAAAGGCACACGGTGTGCAGGTGCAGAGACACCATGTCCTTAGGAGGCAGTACCCTAAGAGTGGTGAAAACCCCTCCCACTGCTCACCTTGGTCTCTCTTCCTTCTCTCCCTTATCCTTGTTCAAGGGCCCCGGGTTGGCTTCAACCTGGGGCTTCCATGGTTTCAGGTTTTCCTTCCCTTCCTTTTTCCCCAAGGTCTCTGGAACCAGGGCTGCCTTCCAGCACTTCATGGGGCACCTGGTACTTCTGGCCGTGTGGCCAAAGGCCCCGCAGTTTTTGCACTTGAGCTGTGGGTGGAAAGGAAGTGATGTCGGTGAGTGAGCTGAAGCCACAGGCAGCGATCCCACGTCCACATTGGGACGGATTGTGAATTCAGAGCTGAATAAGGATTCCAAAGAGGGGACACCGGCATGGGGGCCGTTAAGTGCTGGGAGAGTTCGGATACGATGTTCCCTCCCAAAGCCCACGTGACGGAGGAACTCTGAAAGGAAGGACTCAAGGTTCCAAGGGGCACGACGGTGAACCCGAAGTCAACAACACAGCCAAACGTGGCTACACAGGACTCTAAGTAGAAAGGGAGGTTGCCCCCAAGAGTCTCTCAAGGGACCTATCGGGCCGGGGAGAAGGTCCCAAGCCACGCCCACCTTGGATGGGAAAAGCAACCTGGGTGGTGGTGACAGAGCTCTTTGGAATCCAACCCAGTCTCTGAGGACCGTGTGACACCCCCTCCCCCCGTCCCCACCCCCACCCCGATACCCAAGAGATCCAGGGCTAGACTTACCCTGGGATCTTCTTCACTGGGCGGGGGAGCCCTTGGCCCAACTGGGGCCCTCCGCTGCTTCTGGAGGGTCTGGGCTCTCACCAGTCTCTCGGCCCAAGATTTGGGGTCCCGACGTGCCATCATCTTCGTCGCCTGGGGGTTTTGTGACCGCCTTTTTCAGGGGTTGACTGTTGGGTCACCTGAAACACACACAAACACACACATGTCGATGGTTAAGCACATTGGATATTCACACACCCACAGGAAGCCACCTGCTAACTCCCTGCCGGTGTGGTCATGAGGAGACCTCACCACCAGTCGGTCAAATCTGTAGAACACAATGTGCTGTGTGCATCCTCGGATACTGTGTGTTCCTCTGCCATGACTACCTAGTCCAAGAGTAAACCGCACCTGCCACAGGGCCCGTGGCCTAGGTATGGGGAGTTGAGCTTTCAACCCCAAACAAGCAACTGATTCTGGAGACTGGACTTAGGTCTCTCACGATTCACTCCGGTAGAAGACACGGTGATTCTATCTCCCTTGACGGACAGAATGATCGAAGACACAGGGCATGGCTTGCGCCACCCTTTGGCAGGTCTGTTTGAAGTCAGGGATATGGGATGCTTCCTGTGACAACTTGAATCGCTACTCTGGCAATTTCATTAGGCAACTTCCAAGCACAAATTCATAGAGAGAAGTTACCTTCCTCTCTACCACACTAGCAGGTGATGGTCTTTCCTGTTCTACCTTTTGGCTTTAGCTCCAGCCCCTCTTTGCTTATTTATTTTTTCTGGTATTTTACGCATACCACACGAATTCATCTGAACAAACGGGGAACAAGTGCCACATCGTATCGACGTCTTACACGGCTGAAGGGCAAACCACCCTTTTTTCCAAAGTCCTTTTTCCATTTACCCACCAATTCAGCATGCTGCAGTACATTTCTTTTCGCATTCCCATCTTGGTCTTATCCCACACGTGGAGACGGATATGTTTTCTCGTTTTCTGTTGCAAGAATTACTAGTAACGAGAACACATCCTAACCCACCAGCAAGCCCCAGTGTGATCGGTTTCTTTCGGCCTCCTGTGTCTCTTCCCCCCACCCCCACACCCCTCAGGGATTGCGTGAAAAAAACAATAGTTCAGTGAAACTAACCTGAAATTACACGTCTACTTGCTTTCCCCGGCTGGCGCTGAGATGGGCAGGTGCTGGAGCAGCCCCGCTGGAAGCGATGCAGCATCCAGGACGACGGAGGAAGGGGCGGAGAGGGACCTCTGCTTTCCAGGCTGCCTTTTATGCTGTCTCTGGTCACCTGACGTGGAACGTACCCTAACCTAATCAGTTACCTGTACCTTCATTGCAATTAACTTAATCCAATTACGTGACCTGGAAAGGTCTATCTGCACAGCCCACTCTAAGATCATGTCCACTGCTGACAGACATTCTAAAACCTACGTGTACAGCTGCAAGCTTTGAAGAATAGATGCTCCCCGTCAGACATGTAACACTGGTGCCTCTACCCCTGTCTTCTTTTCCATCTTTTTGTTTTGTTTTGTTTTGTTTTGTTTTGTTTTAAAAAAATGTGGTAAAATAGACACCTTTTAATTGGACCACATTTAGTCTATCTCGACGTGGGCCTCAGTGTCATCAAGGAGATTCTCCTTGACGTGCAGTCACGGCCATGATCCATCTTCAGAGCTTCTCTTTCTTCCCCAAGGTAAGTCTGTCAGCAGAGAACCCTGACCGCACCCTCATGTGTTTTCTCCTCCAGGAGGCGCTTGGAAACCACCGTGAATTGGACCGCACTGGGAAACACAGATGAGGAAAGTCAACAACGCTTTGTCCTTCAGTGCCTGGCTCCTTTTTCAGCTCGTCTTGCGACTCCAGGCATTATGCCTGAAAAGTCTCCCGGACGCCTGTGAGGCTCTAATTCCCTGGGTCCCATTGCCATGTCTCTGGATTTGCGAAGATCCACCGCACCTTCTGTGGAACTCCCGTGTCGGTGAACTTTTGTGCCACGGCCCCTAATTCTGCCCATGGTCATCTGCAGCTGCACGACTTAGGGTCCATGTTCCTTGGACGGGAAGAGACAGGCAGGAGTCGGAATGATGAACCAGCACACTGGGGCATTTTCTCACGTAGCCCAAGTGACCCCATGGTGTTCTTGAGCTTTGGAACCAGTCGCGTCCCCTTTGACACTGCACCCGGCTCCCAGTCTCTCAATCGTGTTGGCCCTCCGGCGATCTCCCGTTGGATGAATTGCTCCTGCTGAAACTCGAGTCCCCTTTGATTTGCGCTTCATTAATTATTCATGATTCAGGTTGGAAGGCCTGCTGACGACCCCCTGTGGCCGTTCTCTGAGCTTTCCTGTCACATCGTTTCCTTCCACGCTCTTTGGTTCCTTATGGTCCTGCTCCTTCTGCTGTCAGAGGAGCAGAGAGTTGATCTTATTGATTCTGGATACGGATACTTTCTAGGTGATCTGGATAATCCAGATAACGACCCTCAACAGCGGCGGAAAGGGAGCAGCCATTTGGTGTGTCTCAGAAAATCCCGCTCAGTTCCGAGGCCCCCTAGATGTGGAATCCTGCTCAGAGTTGTTCCCAGGTCAGAGAATGGAGAGAGCCTGTGCATGATGGGATCTCCCTGCCTAGATCTTTCAGTGAGTCTCTACCTCAGCTACTCTTAGGATCAGGGGGAGAACCACGGTGTCAGACATCCGGAAAGAAGACGGGATGAATGTTTTACCTCTGAAGTACATCCCAAATGTGGGAGTTGACTTCAGCTTTGCTGGGGTCTATTTGGCCAGTGAAACTCTGCCTGGTTCATTCGCACATCCGGAAGCCACTTCACGGGGGGCCGTCGCAACTGGAACCACACACTTGGCATCGGCGGTTGAGCCAAATGGGGACTCGTGGTGCAAGCAACGCTCCCCACGTGTTAGCGTGGGTGAGATTCGGTTGGCGGAATTTTACTAGGTGCGTGTTGGTAGAGTGGGGCTGAGGTTTTCTTGCTCCTGTGGTTGTATACGAAGTCAAAGGTCCTGCCCAGCCCTGCGGTCCCCTCAGTCAACTCTGTTTCGGAGACATAACGATTTGGATTGCCAACAAGTCAAGAAATGTTCAAGCCCTTGGATGTAGGGTAAAGAAAGGGAGATCAGACTGTCACTGTGTCTATGTAGAAGGGGAAGACATAAGAGACTCCATTTTGAAAAAGACCTGTACTTTAAACAATTGCTTTGCTGAGATGTTGATCATTTGTAGCTTTGCCGCGGCCCCTTTGACCCAACTTGGAGCTCACAAAAACCTGTGTTGTATAACATCGAGGCTTAAGGGATCTAGGGCTGTGCAGGGCGTGCCTTGTTAACCAAATGTTTACGAGCAGTATACTTGGTAAAAGTCATTGCCATTCTCTAGTCTCAATAAACCAGGGGCACAATGCACCGTGGAAAGCCACAGGGACCTCTGCCCTTGAAAGCAGGGTATTGTCCAAGGTTTCTCCCCATGTGACAGTCTGAAATATGGCCTCGTGGGATGGGAAAGACCTGACTGTCCCCCAGCCTGACACCCGTAATGGGTCTGTGCTGAGGTGGATTAGTCAAAGAGGAAAGCCTCTTGCAGTTGAGATGCAGGAAGGCCACTGTCTCCTGCTTGCCCCTGGGAACTGAATGTCTCGGTGTAAAGCCCGATCGTACATTTGTTCAACTCTGAGCTCGGAGAAAAGCTGCCCTGTGGCGGGAGGCGAGACGTGTTGGCAGTAATGCTGCCTTGTTATTCTTTACTCCGCTGAGATGTTTGGGTGGAGAGAAACATAAATCTGGCCTACGTGCACGTCCAGGCATAGTACCTTCCCTTGAACTTAGTAATGATATAGATTCTTTGGCTCACGTGTGTGTTTTTGTTTGTTTGTTTGTTTGTTTGTTTGTTTTTGTTGACCTTCTCCTTATTATCACCCTGCTCTCCTACCACATTCCTTTTTGCTGAAATAATGAAAATCATAATCAATAAAAACTGAGGGAACTCAGAGGCCGGTGCCGGTGCAGGTCCTTGGTGAGCTGAGTGCCGGTCCCCTGGACCCACTGTTGTCTCCCTATACTTTGTCTCTGTGTCTTATTTCTTCTCTCCGTCTCTCATCCCACCCGACTAGAAACAGCCACAGGTGTGGAGGGGCAGGCCACCCCTTCACTCGGAAAATCAGTTAAACACAAACACGGAATGAGAGTCAAAAGACAATATGTCATCTTTTTGAGAATTTTATTCACTTCAAAACCAATTAAACACACACATGTACAAAGGCATTCCACAGCCCAGTTTTCGAGGCTGAGGAAAGACCCCGAGAGCGCTCTGCACAGCACGCTTCCCAGCGTCCGAAACACTGCTCTCAGGGCGGGACACAGCGGAAGGGCTGCACCTCTCAGGGTTCCCTAACTTTTCCCTTATTCAGTCATCTAGAGAGCAAATACACAGTAATTCCCCAGTTTCCTATTGACGTCCCAGCGGAAGTCTGACTCCTGCGCGTCACGCAGTTTCTGAGGCAACGAATCTCTGGCACGGAAGCTTTTCCTGGCGCGTTTCCGGAGAACCACGCGAACTACAACGTCCCTCACCAGAATTCAATGAGGCAGAGCCCCTGCATCTGCTCCCTGCCTGGCCTGGACTCCCACATCCACAGAAGCGCCACAGCCGGGGAGCTTCGGAGTCACCGCACAGAGTCTGCTCTCTGCTCTGCACTCCTCAGTCCCACAGTCCCCTCCAAGTCACGGGAGCTGGAGGCCAAGGAGCCCCTGCCACCTGCAGTCTCACTCCAGGTCAGAATCGCTGTCCTCTGAGGAGGAGGAAACCTGAAGGTCCTCATAGAGGACGCTCGGTGGGACACGAACACGGGGACCCTCAGACTTCTCTGACACATGAGGGCTCTGAGCGAGGAAGGCTCCCGGCTTCTCAGGAGAGTGAAATGAGGGGGCCGCCAGGAGGCTGGAGCTCCAGCGTCCGTTTTCCAGTCTCCGGAAGAGCACTCTGAGAGGCTGGGCCCCATCATGGCTGGCCGCTGGGTGATGGGACATGGTGCAGGCCTGGGCAGTAGGCAGGCAAGGTCTGCTGTGCGGAGGCTGCCGGTCGACGCTGGGCACCTGGGCGGGTGTCCTCCTGCCCATCTGGGGCGACGTACTTGGTCCAAGTTCGGTTGCGGCTGGCGGAGGTTGGAGATTCTCCGGGGCCCCCAGCTCACCTCCCTGGATGGCGCTTTCGGGGATCTGGAAGGGACCCAGTCTCGGTTTCTTGGGGAAGTTCAGGCAAGCCTGAATCCGAGCCTGGGCAGGTCTCTTGG
Source organism: Pan paniscus (assembly GCF_029289425.2). Classification (NCBI taxonomy): domain Eukaryota; kingdom Metazoa; phylum Chordata; class Mammalia; order Primates; family Hominidae; genus Pan; species Pan paniscus. The sequence goes on from NC_073256.2 coordinate 24,072,816, forward strand.
CTCCTGGCCCGAAGCTGAGATTGGAGCCTAGGCCCAAGCTGTGTGTGGCGGCTGGCGGGCAGGGCTGTGAGGTCACCGCAGGACGTTTGTCTTGTGCCTGGGGTCTGATGGCCTGGAGCAGGCCGTGGGTTTTGGAGGCAGCCTGGGGAACTTCTCGGCAGCCACCCTCAGGGCTGCTGTGTGTCGGCTTCACCACGAGGAGAGGCTCGGGGCCCTGCTGCCTGACTGCAGGCTGAGGGATGTCGGCCGCAGCCCCTGTCTGTCTTTCCTTTGGTCCAAGACTTGAGGAGGAGCTCAGACTGGCTTTTCTGAGGGGAGACGGCGAAGCCAAGACGGAGCCCCTGTCAGACCTTTCGGTAGCTGAGCGATCAGCGAGGACAGGGCCCAGGCGCGGCCTCTTACTGGTTGTGTGGCCCGGCATTGGCCCGCTTGCAACCTGAAAGAGAGGAAACAACACAGGTTAGAAGTTCCTCCGCATGGAGCCAACGTGAAAATCAAGCACATCCAAAGACAAGGTGCACACGCCATGAAATTCTTAGTACAGTATCGACAGGCGGTCCTTGGAAGTAGGGACAGACCCTCCACCTGAGTGCTGATCAGGACAAGACACATGAAAGATGCGCTCTCGAGCTATGTGTAGCTGATCTAAGCACACCATTGTTCAAAAGATCGCGTCTTGGGCATTAACTGGATCAAAGCGCCTCCACTCAGCCTTCCATGAAGTGGAACGGACTGATGCCCTTCCGAAGGCAGGTTGGTGGCTCAAGGGTACTCAGGACGTCTTCTCTGAACACATGCATGTTCCTGGGTTTAGCCTTCTCCACGTTTGGGGCCTCTGAGGGACTAATTTCCTCATGCCGCTAGGAATATGTTGTTGGCAGGCTTGCCATAATTGGACAGAAAGAAAGCAACAGGAAATACGGCATCTTCAGATGCCTTGGCCTGGAATCAAATTGACCTGGAAGGATCGTGGAGTCCCTGACCCCAAGAAGGCAAGAAAGAGGGGTTCCCCGATTTCCTCCCGCAGACGGGAAGCTGAAAGGAAATCAACCAGGGTGACCTAGAGGAGAAAAGGACCAGGGGCCCGGGGTGACACTCACCCTCAGATAATCAGAAGATTCCGTGGATCCTTTTCGATTCGGCAGCGGCTTCTCTGGAGGTTTCCCAGAAAATATGTGGAGGAGAGCCTTCCTCTGCGGGTCTTGTTGCCTGCAGAACAGAAAAAGGTCAGGCCGTGCCCCCTGGTTTTCCCCAGGAGACAGGGAGAACCCTGTGTGGGGCCCAGCCCCGTTCCGTGTTTTGTGATACAGAAATGGACATCTGGTGCCCTTTCCGCCTCTGCACCTTCCCTCACGTGCCAACCTTCCCGTCCCCCAGGTGGCCCTCTAGGCTTCCCAACTAAGGACTGTGATTTGGATTCCATCGCTTTTCCCCCTGTCGTGGGGAACCTGCACGAAGCGCCCCCGCCTCTCCCCGTCCCTGAATCTCCCAGAGCCAAAGGAGCTCCTGGGTGTGGAACCCCGGAGGACACGGAGCTCCGGCCTATTTCTCTGCAGCGTTCCTTCCCTGGCCCGGAGACGGAAAGGCACACGGTGTGCAGGTGCAGAGACACCATGTCCTTAGGAGGCAGTACCCTAAGAGTGGTGAAAACCCCTCCCACTGCTCACCTTGGTCTCTCTTCCTTCTCTCCCTTATCCTTGTTCAAGGGCCCCGGGTTGGCTTCAACCTGGGGCTTCCATGGTTTCAGGTTTTCCTTCCCTTCCTTTTTCCCCAAGGTCTCTGGAACCAGGGCTGCCTTCCAGCACTTCATGGGGCACCTGGTACTTCTGGCCGTGTGGCCAAAGGCCCCGCAGTTTTTGCACTTGAGCTGTGGGTGGAAAGGAAGTGATGTCGGTGAGTGAGCTGAAGCCACAGGCAGCGATCCCACGTCCACATTGGGACGGATTGTGAATTCAGAGCTGAATAAGGATTCCAAAGAGGGGACACCGGCATGGGGGCCGTTAAGTGCTGGGAGAGTTCGGATACGATGTTCCCTCCCAAAGCCCACGTGACGGAGGAACTCTGAAAGGAAGGACTCAAGGTTCCAAGGGGCACGACGGTGAACCCGAAGTCAACAACACAGCCAAACGTGGCTACACAGGACTCTAAGTAGAAAGGGAGGTTGCCCCCAAGAGTCTCTCAAGGGACCTATCGGGCCGGGGAGAAGGTCCCAAGCCACGCCCACCTTGGATGGGAAAAGCAACCTGGGTGGTGGTGACAGAGCTCTTTGGAATCCAACCCAGTCTCTGAGGACCGTGTGACACCCCCTCCCCCCGTCCCCACCCCCACCCCGATACCCAAGAGATCCAGGGCTAGACTTACCCTGGGATCTTCTTCACTGGGCGGGGGAGCCCTTGGCCCAACTGGGGCCCTCCGCTGCTTCTGGAGGGTCTGGGCTCTCACCAGTCTCTCGGCCCAAGATTTGGGGTCCCGACGTGCCATCATCTTCGTCGCCTGGGGGTTTTGTGACCGCCTTTTTCAGGGGTTGACTGTTGGGTCACCTGAAACACACACAAACACACACATGTCGATGGTTAAGCACATTGGATATTCACACACCCACAGGAAGCCACCTGCTAACTCCCTGCCGGTGTGGTCATGAGGAGACCTCACCACCAGTCGGTCAAATCTGTAGAACACAATGTGCTGTGTGCATCCTCGGATACTGTGTGTTCCTCTGCCATGACTACCTAGTCCAAGAGTAAACCGCACCTGCCACAGGGCCCGTGGCCTAGGTATGGGGAGTTGAGCTTTCAACCCCAAACAAGCAACTGATTCTGGAGACTGGACTTAGGTCTCTCACGATTCACTCCGGTAGAAGACACGGTGATTCTATCTCCCTTGACGGACAGAATGATCGAAGACACAGGGCATGGCTTGCGCCACCCTTTGGCAGGTCTGTTTGAAGTCAGGGATATGGGATGCTTCCTGTGACAACTTGAATCGCTACTCTGGCCATTTCATTAGGCAACTTCCAAGCACAAATTCATAGAGAGAAGTTACCTTCCTCTCTACCACACTAGCAGGTGATGGTCTTTCCTGTTCTACCTTTTGGCTTTAGCTCCAGCCCCTCTTTGCTTATTTATTTTTTCTGGTATTTTACGCATACCACACGAATTCATCTGAACAAACGGGGAACAAGTGCCACATCGTATCGACGTCTTACACGGCTGAAGGGCAAACCACCCTTTTTTCCAAAGTCCTTTTTCCATTTACCCACCAATTCAGCATGCTGCAGTACATTTCTTTTCGCATTCCCATCTTGGTCTTATCCCACACGTGGAGACGGATATGTTTTCTCGTTTTCTGTTGCAAGAATTACTAGTAACGAGAACACATCCTAACCCACCAGCAAGCCCCAGTGTGATCGGTTTCTTTCGGCCTCCTGTGTCTCTTCCCCCCACCCCCACACCCCTCAGGGATTGCGTGAAAAAAACAATAGTTCAGTGAAACTAACCTGAAATTACACGTCTACTTGCTTTCCCCGGCTGGCGCTGAGATGGGCAGGTGCTGGAGCAGCCCCGCTGGAAGCGATGCAGCATCCAGGACGACGGAGGAAGGGGCGGAGAGGGACCTCTGCTTTCCAGGCTGCCTTTTATGCTGTCTCTGGTCACCTGACGTGGAACGTACCCTAACCTAATCAGTTACCTGTACCTTCATTGCAATTAACTTAATCCAATTACGTGACCTGGAAAGGTCTATCTGCACAGCCCACTCTAAGATCATGTCCACTGCTGACAGACATTCTAAAACCTACGTGTACAGCTGCAAGCTTTGAAGAATAGATGCTCCCCGTCAGACATGTAACACTGGTGCCTGTACCCCTGTCTTCTTTTCCATCTTTTTGTTTTGTTTTGTTTTGTTTTGTTTTAAAAAATGTGGTAAAATAGACACCTTTTAATTGGACCACATTTAGTCTATCTCGACGTGGGCCTCAGTGTCATCAAGGAGATTCTCCTTGACGTGCAGTCACGGCCATGATCCATCTTCAGAGCTTCTCTTTCTTCCCCAAGGTAAGTCTGTCAGCAGAGAACCCTGACCGCACCCTCATGTGTTTTCTCCTCCAGGAGGCGCTTGGAAACCACCGTGAATTGGACCGCACTGGGAAACACAGATGAGGAAAGTCAACAACGCTTTGTCCTTCAGTGCCTGGCTCCTTTTTCAGCTTGTCTTGCGACTCCAGGCATTATGCCTGAAAAGTCTCCCGGACGCCTGTGAGGCTCTAATTCCCTGGGTCCCATTGCCATGTCTCTGGATTTGCGAAGATCCACCGCACCTTCTGTGGAACTCCCGTGTCGGTGAACTTTTGTGCCACGGCCCCTAATTCTGCCCATGGTCATCTGCAGCTGCACGACTTAGGGTCCATGTTCCTTGGACGGGAAGAGACAGGCAGGAGTCGGAATGATGAACCAGCACACTGGGGCATTTTCTCACGTAGCCCAAGTGACCCCATGGTGTTCTTGAGCTTTGGAACCAGTCGCGTCCCCTTTGACACTGCACCCGGCTCCCAGTCTCTCAATCGTGTTGGCCCTCCGGCGATCTCCCGTTGGATGAATTGCTCCTGCTGAAACTCGAGTCCCCTTTGATTTGCGCTTCATTAATTATTCATGATTCAGGTTGGAAGGCCTGCTGACGACCCCCTGTGGCCGTTCTCTGAGCTTTCCTGTCACATCGTTTCCTTCCACGCTCTTTGGTTCCTTATGGTCCTGCTCCTTCTGCTGTCAGAGGAGCAGAGAGTTGATCTTATTGATTCTGGATACGGATATTTTCTAGGTGATCTGGATAATCCAGATAACGACCCTCAACAGCGGCGGAAAGGGAGCAGCCATTTGGTGTGTCTCAGAAAATCCCGCTCAGTTCCGAGGCCCCCTAGATGTGGAATCCTGCTCAGAGTTGTTCCCAGGTCAGAGAATGGAGAGAGCCTGTGCATGATGGGATCTCCCTGCCTAGATCTTTCAGTGAGTCTCTACCTCAGCTACTCTTAGGATCAGGGGGAGAACCACGGTGTCAGACATCCGGAAAGAAGACGGGATGAATGTTTTACCTCTGAAGTACATCCCAAATGTGGGAGTTGACTTCAGCTTTGCTGGGGTCTATTTGGCCAGTGAAACTCTGCCTGGTTCATTCGCACATCCGGAAGCCACTTCACGGGGGGCCGTCGCAACTGGAACCACACACTTGGCATCGGCGGTTGAGCCAAATGGGGACTCGTGGTGCAAGCAACGCTCCCCACGTGTTAGCGTGGGTGAGATTCGGTTGGCGGAATTTTACTAGGTGCGTGTTGGTAGAGTGGGGCTGAGGTTTTCTTGCTCCTGTGGTTGTATACGAAGTCAAAGGTCCTGCCCAGCCCTGCGGTCCCCTCAGTCAACTCTGTTTCGGAGACATAACGATTTGGATTGCCAACAAGTCAAGAAATGTTCAAGCCCTTGGATGTAGGGTAAAGAAAGGGAGATCAGACTGTCACTGTGTCTATGTAGAAGGGGAAGACATAAGAGACTCCATTTTGAAAAAGACCTGTACTTTAAACAATTGCTTTGCTGAGATGTTGATCATTTGTAGCTTTGCCGCGGCCCCTTTGACCCAACTTGGAGCTCACAAAAACCTGTGTTGTATAACATCGAGGCTTAAGGGATCTAGGGCTGTGCAGGGCGTGCCTTGTTAACCAAATGTTTACGAGCAGTATACTTGGTAAAAGTCATTGCCATTCTCTAGTCTCAATAAACCAGGGGCACAATGCACCGTGGAAAGCCACAGGGACCTCTGCCCTTGAAAGCAGGGTATTGTCCAAGGTTTCTCCCCATGTGACAGTCTGAAATATGGCCTCGTGGGATGGGAAAGACCTGACTGTCCCCCAGCCTGACACCCGTAATGGGTCTGTGCTGAGGTGGATTAGTCAAAGAGGAAAGCCTCTTGCAGTTGAGATGCAGGAAGGCCACTGTCTCCTGCTTGCCCCTGGGAACTGAATGTCTCGGTGTAAAGCCCGATCGTACATTTGTTCAACTCTGAGCTCGGAGAAAAGCTGCCCTGTGGCGGGAGGCGAGACGTGTTGGCAGTAATGCTGCCTTGTTATTCTTTACTCCGCTGAGATGTTTGGGTGGAGAGAAACATAAATCTGGCCTACGTGCACGTCCAGGCATAGTACCTTCCCTTGAACTTAGTAATGATATAGATTCTTTGGCTCACGTGTGTGTTTTTGTTTGTTTGTTTGTTTGTTTGTTTGTTTTTGTTGACCTTCTCCTTATTATCACCCTGCTCTCCTACCACATTCCTTTTTGCTGAAATAATGAAAATCATAATCAATAAAAACTGAGGGAACTCAGAGGCCGGTGCCGGTGCAGGTCCTTGGTGAGCTGAGTGCCGGTCCCCTGGACCCACTGTTGTCTCCCTATACTTTGTCTCTGTGTCTTATTTCTTCTCTCCGTCTCTCATCCCACCCGACTAGAAACAGCCACAGGTGTGGAGGGGCAGGCCACCCCTTCACTCGGAAAATCAGTTAAACACAAACACGGAATGAGAGTCAAAAGACAATATGTCATCTTTTTGAGAATTTTATTCACTTCAAAACCAATTAAACACACACATGTACAAAGGCATTCCACAGCCCAGTTTTCGAGGCTGAGGAAAGACCCCGAGAGCGCTCTGCACAGCACGCTTCCCAGCGTCCGAAACACTGCTCTCAGGGCGGGACACAGCGGAAGGGCTGCACCTCTCAGGGTTCCCTAACTTTTCCCTTATTCAGTCATCTAGAGAGCAAATACACAGTAATTCCCCAGTTTCCTATTGACGTCCCAGCGGAAGTCTGACTCCTGCGCGTCACGCAGTTTCTGAGGCAACGAATCTCTGGCACGGAAGCTTTTCCTGGCGCGTTTCCGGAGAACCACGCGAACTACAACGTCCCTCACCAGAATTCAATGAGGCAGAGCCCCTGCATCTGCTCCCTGCCTGGCCTGGACTCCCACATCCACAGAAGCGCCACAGCCGGGGAGCTTCGGAGTCACCGCACAGAGTCTGCTCTCTGCTCTGCACTCCTCAGTCCCACAGTCCCCTCCAAGTCACGGGAGCTGGAGGCCAAGGAGCCCCTGCCACCTGCAGTCTCACTCCAGGTCAGAATCGCTGTCCTCTGAGGAGGAGGAAACCTGAAGGTCCTCATAGAGGACGCTCGGTGGGACACGAACACGGGGACCCTCAGACTTCTCTGACACATGAGGGCTCTGAGCGAGGAAGGCTCCCGGCTTCTCAGGAGAGTGAAATGAGGGGGCCGCCAGGAGGCTGGAGCTCCAGCGTCCGTTTTCCAGTCTCCGGAAGAGCACTCTGAGAGGCTGGGCCCCATCATGGCTGGCCGCTGGGTGATGGGACATGGTGCAGGCCTGGGCAGTAGGCAGGCAAGGTCTGCTGTGCGGAGGCTGCCGGTCGACGCTGGGCACCTGGGCGGGTGTCCTCCTGCCCATCTGGGGCGACGTACTTGGTCCAAGTTCGGTTGCGGCTGGCGGAGGTTGGAGATTCTCCGGGGCCCCCAGCTCACCTCCCTGGATGGCGCTTTCGGGGATCTGGAAGGGACCCAGTCTCGGTTTCTTGGGGAAGTTCAGGCAAGCCTGAATCCGAGCCTGGGCAGGTCTCTTGGCTCCTGGCCCGAAGCTGAGATTGGAGCCTAGGCCCAAGCTGTGTGTGGCGGCTGGCGGGCAGGGCTGTGAGGTCACCGCAGGACGTTTGTCTTGTGCCTGGGGTCTGATGGCCTGGAGCAGGCCGTGGGTTTTGGAGGCAGCCTGGGGAACTTCTCGGCAGCCACCCTCAGGGCTGCTGTGTGTCGGCTTCACCACGAGGAGAGGCTCGGGGCCCTGCTGCCTGACTGCAGGCTGAGGGATGTCGGCCGCAGCCCCTGTCTGTCTTTCCTTTGGTCCAAGACTTGAGGAGGAGCTCAGACTGGCTTTTCTGAGGGGAGACGGCGAAGCCAAGACGGAGCCCCTGTCAGACCTTTCGGTAGCTGAGCGATCAGCGAGGACAGGGCCCAGGCGCGGCCTCTTACTGGTTGTGTGGCCCGGCATTGGCCCGCTTGCAACCTGAAAGAGAGGAAACAACACAGGTTAGAAGTTCCTCCGCATGGAGCCAACGTGAAAATCAAGCACATCCAAAGACAAGGTGCACACGCCATGAAATTCTTAGTACAGTATCGACAGGCGGTCCTTGGAAGTAGGGACAGACCCTCCACCTGAGTGCTGATCAGGACAAGACACATGAAAGATGCGCTCTCGAGCTATGTGTAGCTGATCTAAGCACACCATTGTTCAAAAGATCGCGTCTTGGGCATTAACTGGATCAAAGCGCCTCCACTCAGCCTTCCATGAAGTGGAACGGACTGATGCCCTTCCGAAGGCAGGTTGGTGGCTCAAGGGTACTCAGGACGTCTTCTCTGAACACATGCATGTTCCTGGGTTTAGCCTTCTCCACGTTTGGGGCCTCTGAGGGACTAATTTCCTCATGCCGCTAGGAATATGTTGTTGGCAGGCTTGCCATAATTGGACAGAAAGAAAGCAACAGGAAATACGGCATCTTCAGATGCCTTGGCCTGGAATCAAATTGACCTGGAAGGATCGTGGAGTCCCTGACCCCAAGAAGGCAAGAAAGAGGGGTTCCCCGATTTCCTCCCGCAGACGGGAAGCTGAAAGGAAATCAACCAGGGTGACCTAGAGGAGAAAAGGACCAGGGGCCCGGGGTGACACTCACCCTCAGATAATCAGAAGATTCCGTGGATCCTTTTCGATTCGGCAGCGGCTTCTCTGGAGGTTTCCCAGAAAATATGTGGAGGAGAGCCTTCCTCTGCGGGTCTTGTTGCCTGCAGAACAGAAAAAGGTCAGGCCGTGCCCCCTGGTTTTCCCCAGGAGACAGGGAGAACCCTGTGTGGGGCCCAGCCCCGTTCCGTGTTTTGTGATACAGAAATGGACATCTGGTGCCCTTTCCGCCTCTGCACCTTCCCTCACGTGCCAACCTTCCCGTCCCCCAGGTGGCCCTCTAGGCTTCCCAACTAAGGACTGTGATTTGGATTCCATCGCTTTTCCCCCTGTCGTGGGGAACCTGCACGAAGCGCCCCCGCCTCTCCCCGTCCCTGAATCTCCCAGAGCCAAAGGAGCTCCTGGGTGTGGAACCCCGGAGGACACGGAGCTCCGGCCTATTTCTCTGCAGCGTTCCTTCCCTGGCCCGGAGACGGAAAGGCACACGGTGTGCAGGTGCAGAGACACCATGTCCTTAGGAGGCAGTACCCTAAGAGTGGTGAAAACCCCTCCCACTGCTCACCTTGGTCTCTCTTCCTTCTCTCCCTTATCCTTGTTCAAGGGCCCCGGGTTGGCTTCAACCTGGGGCTTCCATGGTTTCAGGTTTTCCTTCCCTTCCTTTTTCCCCAAGGTCTCTGGAACCAGGGCTGCCTTCCAGCACTTCATGGGGCACCTGGTACTTCTGGCCGTGTGGCCAAAGGCCCCGCAGTTTTTGCACTTGAGCTGTGGGTGGAAAGGAAGTGATGTCGGTGAGTGAGCTGAAGCCACAGGCAGCGATCCCACGTCCACATTGGGACGGATTGTGAATTCAGAGCTGAATAAGGATTCCAAAGAGGGGACACCGGCATGGGGGCCGTTAAGTGCTGGGAGAGTTCGGATACGATGTTCCCTCCCAAAGCCCACGTGACGGAGGAACTCTGAAAGGAAGGACTCAAGGTTCCAAGGGGCACGACGGTGAACCCGAAGTCAACAACACAGCCAAACGTGGCTACACAGGACTCTAAGTAGAAAGGGAGGTTGCCCCCAAGAGTCTCTCAAGGGACCTATCGGGCCGGGGAGAAGGTCCCAAGCCACGCCCACCTTGGATGGGAAAAGCAACCTGGGTGGTGGTGACAGAGCTCTTTGGAATCCAACCCAGTCTCTGAGGACCGTGTGACACCCCCTCCCCCCGTCCCCACCCCCACCCCGATACCCAAGAGATCCAGGGCTAGACTTACCCTGGGATCTTCTTCACTGGGCGGGGGAGCCCTTGGCCCAACTGGGGCCCTCCGCTGCTTCTGGAGGGTCTGGGCTCTCACCAGTCTCTCGGCCCAAGATTTGGGGTCCCGACGTGCCATCATCTTCGTCGCCTGGGGGTTTTGTGACCGCCTTTTTCAGGGGTTGACTGTTGGGTCACCTGAAACACACACAAACACACACATGTCGATGGTTAAGCACATTGGATATTCACACACCCACAGGAAGCCACCTGCTAACTCCCTGCCGGTGTGGTCATGAGGAGACCTCACCACCAGTCGGTCAAATCTGTAGAACACAATGTGCTGTGTGCATCCTCGGATACTGTGTGTTCCTCTGCCATGACTACCTAGTCCAAGAGTAAACCGCACCTGCCACAGGGCCCGTGGCCTAGGTATGGGGAGTTGAGCTTTCAACCCCAAACAAGCAACTGATTCTGGAGACTGGACTTAGGTCTCTCACGATTCACTCCGGTAGAAGACACGGTGATTCTATCTCCCTTGACGGACAGAATGATCGAAGACACAGGGCATGGCTTGCGCCACCCTTTGGCAGGTCTGTTTGAAGTCAGGGATATGGGATGCTTCCTGTGACAACTTGAATCGCTACTCTGGCCATTTCATTAGGCAACTTCCAAGCACAAATTCATAGAGAGAAGTTACCTTCCTCTCTACCACACTAGCAGGTGATGGTCTTTCCTGTTCTACCTTTTGGCTTTAGCTCCAGCCCCTCTTTGCTTATTTATTTTTTCTGGTATTTTACGCATACCACACGAATTCATCTGAACAAACGGGGAACAAGTGCCACATCGTATCGACGTCTTACACGGCTGAAGGGCAAACCACCCTTTTTTCCAAAGTCCTTTTTCCATTTACCCACCAATTCAGCATGCTGCAGTACATTTCTTTTCGCATTCCCATCTTGGTCTTATCCCACACGTGGAGACGGATATGTTTTCTCGTTTTCTGTTGCAAGAATTACTAGTAACGAGAACACATCCTAACCCACCAGCAAGCCCCAGTGTGATCGGTTTCTTTCGGCCTCCTGTGTCTCTTCCCCCCACCCCCACACCCCTCAGGGATTGCGTGAAAAAAACAATAGTTCAGTGAAACTAACCTGAAATTACACGTCTACTTGCTTTCCCCGGCTGGCGCTGAGATGGGCAGGTGCTGGAGCAGCCCCGCTGGAAGCGATGCAGCATCCAGGACGACGGAGGAAGGGGCGGAGAGGGACCTCTGCTTTCCAGGCTGCCTTTTATGCTGTCTCTGGTCACCTGACGTGGAACGTACCCTAACCTAATCAGTTACCTGTACCTTCATTGCAATTAACTTAATCCAATTACGTGACCTGGAAAGGTCTATCTGCACAGCCCACTCTAAGATCATGTCCACTGCTGACAGACATTCTAAAACCTACGTGTACAGCTGCAAGCTTTGAAGAATAGATGCTCCCCGTCAGACATGTAACACTGGTGCCTGTACCCCTGTCTTCTTTTCCATCTTTTTGTTTTGTTTTGTTTTGTTTTGTTTTAAAAAATGTGGTAAAATAGACACCTTTTAATTGGACCACATTTAGTCTATCTCGACGTGGGCCTCAGTGTCATCAAGGAGATTCTCCTTGACGTGCAGTCACGGCCATGATCCATCTTCAGAGCTTCTCTTTCTTCCCCAAGGTAAGTCTGTCAGCAGAGAACCCTGACCGCACCCTCATGTGTTTTCTCCTCCAGGAGGCGCTTGGAAACCACCGTGAATTGGACCGCACTGGGAAACACAGATGAGGAAAGTCAACAACGCTTTGTCCTTCAGTGCCTGGCTCCTTTTTCAGCTTGTCTTGCGACTCCAGGCATTATGCCTGAAAAGTCTCCCGGACGCCTGTGAGGCTCTAATTCCCTGGGTCCCATTGCCATGTCTCTGGATTTGCGAAGATCCACCGCACCTTCTGTGGAACTCCCGTGTCGGTGAACTTTTGTGCCACGGCCCCTAATTCTGCCCATGGTCATCTGCAGCTGCACGACTTAGGGTCCATGTTCCTTGGACGGGAAGAGACAGGCAGGAGTCGGAATGATGAACCAGCACACTGGGGCATTTTCTCACGTAGCCCAAGTGACCCCATGGTGTTCTTGAGCTTTGGAACCAGTCGCGTCCCCTTTGACACTGCACCCGGCTCCCAGTCTCTCAATCGTGTTGGCCCTCCGGCGATCTCCCGTTGGATGAATTGCTCCTGCTGAAACTCGAGTCCCCTTTGATTTGCGCTTCATTAATTATTCATGATTCAGGTTGGAAGGCCTGCTGACGACCCCCTGTGGCCGTTCTCTGAGCTTTCCTGTCACATCGTTTCCTTCCACGCTCTTTGGTTCCTTATGGTCCTGCTCCTTCTGCTGTCAGAGGAGCAGAGAGTTGATCTTATTGATTCTGGATACGGATACTTTCTAGGTGATCTGGATAATCCAGATAACGACCCTCAACAGCGGCGGAAAGGGAGCAGCCATTTGGTGTGTCTCAGAAAATCCCGCTCAGTTCCGAGGCCCCCTAGATGTGGAATCCTGCTCAGAGTTGTTCCCAGGTCAGAGAATGGAGAGAGCCTGTGCATGATGGGATCTCCCTGCCTAGATCTTTCAGTGAGTCTCTACCTCAGCTACTCTTAGGATCAGGGGGAGAACCACGGTGTCAGACATCCGGAAAGAAGACGGGATGAATGTTTTACCTCTGAAGTACATCCCAAATGTGGGAGTTGACTTCAGCTTTGCTGGGGTCTATTTGGCCAGTGAAACTCTGCCTGGTTCATTCGCACATCCGGAAGCCACTTCACGGGGGGCCGTCGCAACTGGAACCACACACTTGGCATCGGCGGTTGAGCCAAATGGGGACTCGTGGTGCAAGCAACGCTCCCCACGTGTTAGCGTGGGTGAGATTCGGTTGGCGGAATTTTACTAGGTGCGTGTTGGTAGAGTGGGGCTGAGGTTTTCTTGCTCCTGTGGTTGTATACGAAGTCAAAGGTCCTGCCCAGCCCTGCGGTCCCCTCAGTCAACTCTGTTTCGGAGACATAACGATTTGGATTGCCAACAAGTCAAGAAATGTTCAAGCCCTTGGATGTAGGGTAAAGAAAGGGAGATCAGACTGTCACTGTGTCTATGTAGAAGGGGAAGACATAAGAGACTCCATTTTGAAAAAGACCTGTACTTTAAACAATTGCTTTGCTGAGATGTTGATCATTTGTAGCTTTGCCGCGGCCCCTTTGACCCAACTTGGAGCTCACAAAAACCTGTGTTGTATAACATCGAGGCTTAAGGGATCTAGGGCTGTGCAGGGCGTGCCTTGTTAACCAAATGTTTACGAGCAGTATACTTGGTAAAAGTCATTGCCATTCTCTAGTCTCAATAAACCAGGGGCACAATGCACCGTGGAAAGCCACAGGGACCTCTGCCCTTGAAAGCAGGGTATTGTCCAAGGTTTCTCCCCATGTGACAGTCTGAAATATGGCCTCGTGGGATGGGAAAGACCTGACTGTCCCCCAGCCTGACACCCGTAATGGGTCTGTGCTGAGGTGGATTAGTCAAAGAGGAAAGCCTCTTGCAGTTGAGATGCAGGAAGGCCACTGTCTCCTGCTTGCCCCTGGGAACTGAATGTCTCGGTGTAAAGCCCGATCGTACATTTGTTCAACTCTGAGCTCGGAGAAAAGCTGCCCTGTGGCGGGAGGCGAGACGTGTTGGCAGTAATGCTGCCTTGTTATTCTTTACTCCGCTGAGATGTTTGGGTGGAGAGAAACATAAATCTGGCCTACGTGCACGTCCAGGCATAGTACCTTCCCTTGAACTTAGTAATGATATAGATTCTTTGGCTCACGTGTGTGTTTTTGTTTGTTTGTTTGTTTGTTTGTTTGTTTTTGTTGACCTTCTCCTTATTATCACCCTGCTCTCCTACCACATTCCTTTTTGCTGAAATAATGAAAATCATAATCAATAAAAACTGAGGGAACTCAGAGGCCGGTGCCGGTGCAGGTCCTTGGTGAGCTGAGTGCCGGTCCCCTGGACCCACTGTTGTCTCCCTATACTTTGTCTCTGTGTCTTATTTCTTCTCTCCGTCTCTCATCCCACCCGACTAGAAACAGCCACAGGTGTGGAGGGGCAGGCCACCCCTTCACTCGGAAAATCAGTTAAACACAAACACGGAATGAGAGTCAAAAGACAATATGTCATCTTTTTGAGAATTTTATTCACTTCAAAACCAATTAAACACACACATGTACAAAGGCATTCCACAGCCCAGTTTTCGAGGCTGAGGAAAGACCCCGAGAGCGCTCTGCACAGCACGCTTCCCAGCGTCCGAAACACTGCTCTCAGGGCGGGGCACAGCGGAAGGGCTGCACCTCTCAGGGTTCCCTAACTTTTCCCTTATTCAGTCATCTAGAGAGCAAATACACAGTAATTCCCCAGTTTCCTATTGACGTCCCAGCGGAAGTCTGACTCCTGCGCGTCACGCAGTTTCTGAGGCAACGAATCTCTGGCACGGAAGCTTTTCCTGGCGCGTTTCCGGAGAACCACGCGAACTACAACGTCCCTCACCAGAATTCAATGAGGCAGAGCCCCTGCATCTGCTCCCTGCCTGGCCTGGACTCCCACATCCACAGAAGCGCCACAGCCGGGGAGCTTCGGAGTCACCGCACAGAGTCTGCTCTCTGCTCTGCACTCCTCAGTCCCACAGTCCCCTCCAAGTCACGGGAGCTGGAGGCCAAGGAGCCCCTGCCACCTGCAGTCTCACTCCAGGTCAGAATCGCTGTCCTCTGAGGAGGAGGAAACCTGAAGGTCCTCATAGAGGACGCTCGGTGGGACACGAACACGGGGACCCTCAGACTTCTCTGACACATGAGGGCTCTGAGCGAGGAAGGCTCCCGGCTTCTCAGGAGAGTGAAATGAGGGGGCCGCCAGGAGGCTGGAGCTCCAGCGTCCGTTTTCCAGTCTCCGGAAGAGCACTCTGAGAGGCTGGGCCCCATCATGGCTGGCCGCTGGGTGATGGGACATGGTGCAGGCCTGGGCAGTAGGCAGGCAAGGTCTGCTGTGCGGAGGCTGCCGGTCGACGCTGGGCACCTGGGCGGGTGTCCTCCTGCCCATCTGGGGCGACGTACTTGGTCCAAGTTCGGTTGCGGCTGGCGGAGGTTGGAGATTCTCCGGGGCCCCCAGCTCACCTCCCTGGATGGCGCTTTCGGGGATCTGGAAGGGACCCAGTCTCGGTTTCTTGGGGAAGTTCAGGCAAGCCTGAATCCGAGCCTGGGCAGGTCTCTTGGCTCCTGGCCCGAAGCTGAGATTGGAGCCTAGGCCCAAGCTGTGTGTGGCGGCTGGCGGGCAGGGCTGTGAGGTCACCGCAGGACGTTTGTCTTGTGCCTGGGGTCTGATGGCCTGGAGCAGGCCGTGGGTTTTGGAGGCAGCCTGGGGAACTTCTCGGCAGCCACCCTCAGGGCTGCTGTGTGTCGGCTTCACCACGAGGAGAGGCTCGGGGCCCTGCTGCCTGACTGCAGGCTGAGGGATGTCGGCCGCAGCCCCTGTCTGTCTTTCCTTTGGTCCAAGACTTGAGGAGGAGCTCAGACTGGCTTTTCTGAGGGGAGACGGCGAAGCCAAGACGGAGCCCCTGTCAGACCTTTCGGTAGCTGAGCGATCAGCGAGGACAGGGCCCAGGCGCGGCCTCTTACTGGTTGTGTGGCCCGGCATTGGCCCGCTTGCAACCTGAAAGAGAGGAAACAACACAGGTTAGAAGTTCCTCCGCATGGAGCCAACGTGAAAATCAAGCACATCCAAAGACAAGGTGCACACGCCATGAAATTCTTAGTACAGTATCGACAGGCGGTCCTTGGAAGTAGGGACAGACCCTCCACCTGAGTGCTGATCAGGACAAGACACATGAAAGATGCGCTCTCGAGCTATGTGTAGCTGATCTAAGCACACCATTGTTCAAAAGATCGCGTCTTGGGCATTAACTGGATCAAAGCGCCTCCACTCAGCCTTCCATGAAGTGGAACGGACTGATGCCCTTCCGAAGGCAGGTTGGTGGCTCAAGGGTACTCAGGACGTCTTCTCTGAACACATGCATGTTCCTGGGTTTAGCCTTCTCCACGTTTGGGGCCTCTGAGGGACTAATTTCCTCATGCCGCTAGGAATATGTTGTTGGCAGGCTTGCCATAATTGGACAGAAAGAAAGCAACAGGAAATACGGCATCTTCAGATGCCTTGGCCTGGAATCAAATTGACCTGGAAGGATCGTGGAGTCCCTGACCCCAAGAAGGCAAGAAAGAGGGGTTCCCCGATTTCCTCCCGCAGACGGGAAGCTGAAAGGAAATCAACCAGGGTGACCTAGAGGAGAAAAGGACCAGGGGCCCGGGGTGACACTCACCCTCAGATAATCAGAAGATTCCGTGGATCCTTTTCGATTCGGCAGCGGCTTCTCTGGAGGTTTCCCAGAAAATATGTGGAGGAGAGCCTTCCTCTGCGGGTCTTGTTGCCTGCAGAACAGAAAAAGGTCAGGCCGTGCCCCCTGGTTTTCCCCAGGAGACAGGGAGAACCCTGTGTGGGGCCCAGCCCCGTTCCGTGTTTTGTGATACAGAAATGGACATCTGGTGCCCTTTCCGCCTCTGCACCTTCCCTCACGTGCCAACCTTCCCGTCCCCCAGGTGGCCCTCTAGGCTTCCCAACTAAGGACTGTGATTTGGATTCCATCGCTTTTCCCCCTGTCGTGGGGAACGTGCACGAAGCGCCCCCGCCTCTCCCCGTCCCTGAATCTCCCAGAGCCAAAGGAGCTCCTGGGTGTGGAACCCCGGAGGACACGGAGCTCCGGCCTATTTCTCTGCAGCGTTCCTTCCCTGGCCCGGAGACGGAAAGGCACACGGTGTGCAGGTGCAGAGACACCATGTCCTTAGGAGGCAGTACCCTAAGAGTGGTGAAAACCCCTCCCACTGCTCACCTTGGTCTCTCTTCCTTCTCTCCCTTATCCTTGTTCAAGGGCCCCGGGTTGGCTTCAACCTGGGGCTTCCATGGTTTCAGGTTTTCCTTCCCTTCCTTTTTCCCCAAGGTCTCTGGAACCAGGGCTGCCTTCCAGCACTTCATGGGGCACCTGGTACTTCTGGCCGTGTGGCCAAAGGCCCCGCAGTTTTTGCACTTGAGCTGTGGGTGGAAAGGAAGTGATGTCGGTGAGTGAGCTGAAGCCACAGGCAGCGATCCCACGTCCACATTGGGACGGATTGTGAATTCAGAGCTGAATAAGGATTCCAAAGAGGGGACACCGGCATGGGGGCCGTTAAGTGCTGGGAGAGTTCGGATACGATGTTCCCTCCCAAAGCCCACGTGACGGAGGAACTCTGAAAGGAAGGACTCAAGGTTCCAAGGGGCACGACGGTGAACCCGAAGTCAACAACACAGCCAAACGTGGCTACACAGGACTCTAAGTAGAAAGGGAGGTTGCCCCCAAGAGTCTCTCAAGGGACCTATCGGGCCGGGGAGAAGGTCCCAAGCCACGCCCACCTTGGATGGGAAAAGCAACCTGGGTGGTGGTGACAGAGCTCTTTGGAATCCAACCCAGTCTCTGAGGACCGTGTGACACCCCCTCCCCCCGTCCCCACCCCCACCCCGATACCCAAGAGATCCAGGGCTAGACTTACCCTGGGATCTTCTTCACTGGGCGGGGGAGCCCTTGGCCCAACTGGGGCCCTCCGCTGCTTCTGGAGGGTCTGGGCTCTCACCAGTCTCTCGGCCCAAGATTTGGGGTCCCGACGTGCCATCATCTTCGTCGCCTGGGGGTTTTGTGACCGCCTTTTTCAGGGGTTGACTGTTGGGTCACCTGAAACACACACAAACACACACATGTCGATGGTTAAGCACATTGGATATTCACACACCCACAGGAAGCCACCTGCTAACTCCCTGCCGGTGTGGTCATGAGGAGACCTCACCACCAGTCGGTCAAATCTGTAGAACACAATGTGCTGTGTGCATCCTCGGATACTGTGTGTTCCTCTGCCATGACTACCTAGTCCAAGAGTAAACCGCACCTGCCACAGGGCCCGTGGCCTAGGTATGGGGAGTTGAGCTTTCAACCCCAAACAAGCAACTGATTCTGGAGACTGGACTTAGGTCTCTCACGATTCACTCCGGTAGAAGACACGGTGATTCTATCTCCCTTGACGGACAGAATGATCGAAGACACAGGGCATGGCTTGCGCCACCCTTTGGCAGGTCTGTTTGAAGTCAGGGATATGGGATGCTTCCTGTGACAACTTGAATCGCTACTCTGGCCATTTCATTAGGCAACTTCCAAGCACAAATTCATAGAGAGAAGTTACCTTCCTCTCTACCACACTAGCAGGTGATGGTCTTTCCTGTTCTACCTTTTGGCTTTAGCTCCAGCCCCTCTTTGCTTATTTATTTTTTCTGGTATTTTACGCATACCACACGAATTCATCTGAACAAACGGGGAACAAGTGCC
Source organism: Pan paniscus (assembly GCF_029289425.2). Classification (NCBI taxonomy): domain Eukaryota; kingdom Metazoa; phylum Chordata; class Mammalia; order Primates; family Hominidae; genus Pan; species Pan paniscus. Next base: position 24,091,321 of record NC_073256.2, read on the forward strand.
ACATCGTATCGACGTCTTACACGGCTGAAGGGCAAACCACCCTTTTTTCCAAAGTCCTTTTTCCATTTACCCACCAATTCAGCATGCTGCAGTACATTTATTTCGCATTCCCATCTTGGTCTTATCCCACACGTGGAGACGGATATGTTTTCTCGTTTTCTGTTGCAAGAATTACTAGTAACGAGAACACATCCTTCCCCACCAGCAAGCCCCAGTGTGATCGGTTTCTTTCGGCCTCCTGTGTCTCTTCCCCCCACCCCCACACCCCTCAGGGATTGCGTGAAAAAAACAATAGTTCAGTGAAACTAACCTGAAATTACACGTCTACTTGCTTTCCCCGGCTGGCGCTGAGATGGGCAGGTGCTGGAGCAGCCCCGCTGGAAGCGATGCAGCATCCAGGACGACGGAGGAAGGGGCGGAGAGGGACCTCTGCTTTCCAGGCTGCCTTTTATACTGTCTCTGGTCACCTGACGTGGAACGTACCCTAACCTAATCAGTTACCTGTACCTTCATTGCAATTAACTTAATCCAATTACGTGACCTGGAAAGGTCTATCTGCACAGCCCACTCTAAGATCATGTCCACTGCTGACAGACATTCTAAAACCTACGTGTACAGCTGCAAGCTTTGAAGAATAGATGCTCCCCGTCAGACATGTAACACTGGTGCCTGTACCCCTGTCTTCTTTTCCATCTTTTTGTTTTGTTTTGTTTTGTTTTGTTTTAAAAAATGTGGTAAAATAGACACCTTTTAATTGGACCACATTTAGTCTATCTCGACGTGGGCCTCAGTGTCATCAAGGAGATTCTCCTTGACGTGCAGTCACGGCCATGATCCATCTTCAGAGCTTCTCTTTCTTCCCCAAGGTAAGTCTGTCAGCAGAGAACCCTGACCGCACCCTCATGTGTTTTCTCCTCCAGGAGGCGCTTGGAAACCACCGTGAATTGGACCGCACTGGGAAACACAGATGAGGAAAGTCAACAACGCTTTGTCCTTCAGTGCCTGGCTCCTTTTTCAGCTTGTCTTGCGACTCCAGGCATTATGCCTGAAAAGTCTCCCGGACGCCTGTGAGGCTCTAATTCCCTGGGTCCCATTGCCATGTCTCTGGATTTGCGAAGATCCACCGCACCTTCTGTGGAACTCCCGTGTCGGTGAACTTTTGTGCCACGGCCCCTAATTCTGCCCATGGTCATCTGCAGCTGCACGACTTAGGGTCCATGTTCCTTGGACGGGAAGAGACAGGCAGGAGTCGGAATGATGAACCAGCACACTGGGGCATTTTCTCACGTAGCCCAAGTGACCCCATGGTGTTCTTGAGCTTTGGAACCAGTCGCGTCCCCTTTGACACTGCACCCGGCTCCCAGTCTCTCAATCGTGTTGGCCCTCCGGCGATCTCCCGTTGGATGAATTGCTCCTGCTGAAACTCGAGTCCCCTTTGATTTGCGCTTCATTAATTATTCATGATTCAGGTTGGAAGGCCTGCTGACGACCCCCTGTGGCCGTTCTCTGAGCTTTCCTGTCACATCGTTTCCTTCCACGCTCTTTGGTTCCTTATGGTCCTGCTCCTTCTGCTGTCAGAGGAGCAGAGAGTTGATCTTATTGATTCTGGATACGGATACTTTCTAGGTGATCTGGATAATCCAGATAACGACCCTCAACAGCGGCGGAAAGGGAGCAGCCATTTGGTGTGTCTCAGAAAATCCCGCTCAGTTCCGAGGCCCCCTAGATGTGGAATCCTGCTCAGAGTTGTTCCCAGGTCAGAGAATGGAGAGAGCCTGTGCATGATGGGATCTCCCTGCCTAGATCTTTCAGTGAGTCTCTACCTCAGCTACTCTTAGGATCAGGGGGAGAACCACGGTGTCAGACATCCGGAAAGAAGACGGGATGAATGTTTTACCTCTGAAGTACATCCCAAATGTGGGAGTTGACTTCAGCTTTGCTGGGGTCTATTTGGCCAGTGAAACTCTGCCTGGTTCATTCGCACATCCGGAAGCCACTTCACGGGGGGCCGTCGCAACTGGAACCACACACTTGGCATCGGCGGTTGAGCCAAATGGGGACTCGTGGTGCAAGCAACGCTCCCCACGTGTTAGCGTGGGTGAGATTCGGTTGGCGGAATTTTACTAGGTGCGTGTTGGTAGAGTGGGGCTGAGGTTTTCTTGCTCCTGTGGTTGTATACGAAGTCAAAGGTCCTGCCCAGCCCTGCGGTCCCCTCAGTCAACTCTGTTTCGGAGACATAACGATTTGGATTGCCAACAAGTCAAGAAATGTTCAAGCCCTTGGATGTAGGGTAAAGAAAGGGAGATCAGACTGTCACTGTGTCTATGTAGAAGGGGAAGACATAAGAGACTCCATTTTGAAAAAGACCTGTACTTTAAACAATTGCTTTGCTGAGATGTTGATCATTTGTAGCTTTGCCGCGGCCCCTTTGACCCAACTTGGAGCTCACAAAAACCTGTGTTGTATAACATCGAGGCTTAAGGGATCTAGGGCTGTGCAGGGCGTGCCTTGTTAACCAAATGTTTACGAGCAGTATACTTGGTAAAAGTCATTGCCATTCTCTAGTCTCAATAAACCAGGGGCACAATGCACCGTGGAAAGCCACAGGGACCTCTGCCCTTGAAAGCAGGGTATTGTCCAAGGTTTCTCCCCATGTGACAGTCTGAAATATGGCCTCGTGGGATGGGAAAGACCTGACTGTCCCCCAGCCTGACACCCGTAATGGGTCTGTGCTGAGGTGGATTAGTCAAAGAGGAAAGCCTCTTGCAGTTGAGATGCAGGAAGGCCACTGTCTCCTGCTTGCCCCTGGGAACTGAATGTCTCGGTGTAAAGCCCGATCGTACATTTGTTCAACTCTGAGCTCGGAGAAAAGCTGCCCTGTGGCGGGAGGCGAGACGTGTTGGCAGTAATGCTGCCTTGTTATTCTTTACTCCGCTGAGATGTTTGGGTGGAGAGAAACATAAATCTGGCCTACGTGCACGTCCAGGCATAGTACCTTCCCTTGAACTTAGTAATGATATAGATTCTTTGGCTCACGTGTGTGTATTTTGTTTGTTTGTTTGTTTGTTTGTTTGTTTTTGTTGACCTTCTCCTTATTATCACCCTGCTCTCCTACCACATTCCTTTTTGCTGAAATAATGAAAATCATAATCAATAAAAACTGAGGGAACTCAGAGGCCGGTGCCGGTGCAGGTCCTTGGTGAGCTGAGTGCCGGTCCCCTGGACCCACTGTTGTCTCCCTATACTTTGTCTCTGTGTCTTATTTCTTCTCTCCGTCTCTCATCCCACCCGACTAGAAACAGCCACAGGTGTGGAGGGGCAGGCCACCCCTTCACTCGGAAAATCAGTTAAACACAAACACGGAATGAGAGTCAAAAGACAATATGTCATCTTTTTGAGAATTTTATTCACTTCAAAACCAATTAAACACACACATGTACAAAGGCATTCCACAGCCCAGTTTTCGAGGCTGAGGAAAGACCCCGAGAGCGCTCTGCACAGCACGCTTCCCAGCGTCCGAAACACTGCTCTCAGGGCGGGGCACAGCGGAAGGGCTGCACCTCTCAGGGTTCCCTAACTTTTCCCTTATTCAGTCATCTAGAGAGCAAATACACAGTAATTCCCCAGTTTCCTATTGACGTCCCAGCGGAAGTCTGACTCCTGCGCGTCACGCAGTTTCTGAGGCAACGAATCTCTGGCACGGAAGCTTTTCCTGGCGCGTTTCCGGAGAACCACGCGAACTACAACGTCCCTCACCAGAATTCAATGAGGCAGAGCCCCTGCATCTGCTCCCTGCCTGGCCTGGACTCCCACATCCACAGAAGCGCCACAGCCGGGGAGCTTCGGAGTCACCGCACAGAGTCTGCTCTCTGCTCTGCACTCCTCAGTCCCACAGTCCCCTCCAAGTCACGGGAGCTGGAGGCCAAGGAGCCCCTGCCACCTGCAGTCTCACTCCAGGTCAGAATCGCTGTCCTCTGAGGAGGAGGAAACCTGAAGGTCCTCATAGAGGACGCTCGGTGGGACACGAACACGGGGACCCTCAGACTTCTCTGACACATGAGGGCTCTGAGCGAGGAAGGCTCCCGGCTTCTCAGGAGAGTGAAATGAGGGGGCCGCCAGGAGGCTGGAGCTCCAGCGTCCGTTTTCCAGTCTCCGGAAGAGCACTCTGAGAGGCTGGGCCCCATCATGGCTGGCCGCTGGGTGATGGGACATGGTGCAGGCCTGGGCAGTAGGCAGGCAAGGTCTGCTGTGCGGAGGCTGCCGGTCGACGCTGGGCACCTGGGCGGGTGTCCTCCTGCCCATCTGGGGCGACGTACTTGGTCCAAGTTCGGTTGCGGCTGGCGGAGGTTGGAGATTCTCCGGGGCCCCCAGCTCACCTCCCTGGATGGCGCTTTCGGGGATCTGGAAGGGACCCAGTCTCGGTTTCTTGGGGAAGTTCAGGCAAGCCTGAATCCGAGCCTGGGCAGGTCTCTTGGCTCCTGGCCCGAAGCTGAGATTGGAGCCTAGGCCCAAGCTGTGTGTGGCGGCTGGCGGGCAGGGCTGTGAGGTCACCGCAGGACGTTTGTCTTGTGCCTGGGGTCTGATGGCCTGGAGCAGGCCGTGGGTTTTGGAGGCAGCCTGGGGAACTTCTCGGCAGCCACCCTCAGGGCTGCTGTGTGTCGGCTTCACCACGAGGAGAGGCTCGGGGCCCTGCTGCCTGACTGCAGGCTGAGGGATGTCGGCCGCAGCCCCTGTTTGTCTTTCCTTTGGTCCAAGACTTGAGGAGGAGCTCAGACTGGCTTTTCTGAGGGGAGACGGCGAAGCCAAGACGGAGCCCCTGTCAGACCTTTCGGTAGCTGAGCGATCAGCGAGGACAGGGCCCAGGCGCGGCCTCTTACTGGTTGTGTGGCCCGGCATTGGCCCGCTTGCAACCTGAAAGAGAGGAAACAACACAGGTTAGAAGTTCCTCCGCATGGAGCCAACGTGAAAATCAAGCACATCCAAAGACAAGGTGCACACGCCATGAAATTCTTAGTACAGTATCGACAGGCGGTCCTTGGAAGTAGGGACAGACCCTCCACCTGAGTGCTGATCAGGACAAGACACATGAAAGATGCGCTCTCGAGCTATGTGTAGCTGATCTAAGCACACCATTGTTCAAAAGATCGCGTCTTGGGCATTAACTGGATCAAAGCGCCTCCACTCAGCCTTCCATGAAGTGGAACGGACTGATGCCCTTCCGAAGGCAGGTTGGTGGCTCAAGGGTACTCAGGACGTCTTCTCTGAACACATGCATGTTCCTGGGTTTAGCCTTCTCCACGTTTGGGGCCTCTGAGGGACTAATTTCCTCATGCCGCTAGGAATATGTTGTTGGCAGGCTTGCCATAATTGGACAGAAAGAAAGCAACAGGAAATACGGCATCTTCAGATGCCTTGGCCTGGAATCAAATTGACCTGGAAGGATCGTGGAGTCCCTGACCCCAAGAAGGCAAGAAAGAGGGGTTCCCCGATTTCCTCCCGCAGACAGGAAGCTGAAAGGAAATCAACCAGGGTGACCTAGAGGAGAAAAGGACCAGGGGCCCGGGGTGACACTCACCCTCAGATAATCAGAAGATTCCGTGGATCCTTTTCGATTCGGCAGCGGCTTCTCTGGAGGTTTCCCAGAAAACATGTGCAGGAGAGCCTTCCTCTGCGGGTCTTGTGGCCTGCAGAACAGAAAAAGGTCAGGCCGTGCCCCCTGGTTTTCCCCAGGAGACAGGGAGAACCCTGTGTGGGGCCCAGCCCCGTTCCGTGTTTTGTGATAGAGAAATGGACATCTGGTGCCCTTTCCGCCTCTGCACCTTCCCTCACGTGCCAACCTTCCCGTCCCCCAGGTGGCCCTCTAGGCTTCCCAACTAAGGACTGTGATTTGGATTCCATCGCTTTTCCCCCTGTCGTGGGGAACCTGCACGAAGCGCCCCCGCCTCTCCCCGTCCCTGAATCTCCCAGAGCCAAAGGAGCTCCTGGGTGTGGAACCCCGGAGGACACGGAGCTCCGGCCTATTTCTCTGCAGCGTTCCTTCCCTGGCCCGGAGACGGAAAGGCACACGGTGTGCAGGTGCAGAGACACCATGTCCTTAGGAGGCAGTACCCTAAGAGTGGTGAAAACCCCTCCCACTGCTCACCTTGGTCTCTCTTCCTTCTCTCCCTTATCCTTGTTCAAGGGCCCCGGGTTGGCTTCAACCTGGGGCTTCCATGGTTTCAGGTTTTCCTTCCCTTCCTTTTTCCCCAAGGTCTCTGGAACCAGGGCTGCCTTCCAGCACTTCATGGGGCACCTGGTACTTCTGGCCGTGTGGCCAAAGGCCCCGCAGTTTTTGCACTTGAGCTGTGGGTGGAAAGGAAGTGATGTCGGTGAGTGAGCTGAAGCCACAGGCAGCGATCCCACGTCCACATTGGGACGGATTGTGAATTCAGAGCTGAATAAGGATTCCAAAGAGGGGACACCGGCATGGGGGCCGTTAAGTGCTGGGAGAGTTCGGATACGATGTTCCCTCCCAAAGCCCACGTGACGGAGGAACTCTGAAAGGAAGGACTCAAGGTTCCAAGGGGCACGACGGTGAACCCGAAGTCAACAACACAGCCAAACGTGGCTACACAGGACTCTAAGTAGAAAGGGAGGTTGCCCCCAAGAGTCTCTCAAGGGACCTATCGGGCCGGGGAGAAGGTCCCAAGCCACGCCCACCTTGGATGGGAAAAGCAACCTGGGTGGTGGTGACAGAGCTCTTTGGAATCCAACCCAGTCTCTGAGGACCGTGTGACACCCCCTCCCCCCGTCCCCACCCCCACCCCGATACCCAAGAGATCCAGGGCTAGACTTACCCTGGGATCTTCTTCACTGGGCGGGGGAGCCCTTGGCCCAACTGGGGCCCTCCGCTGCTTCTGGAGGGTCTGGGCTCTCACCAGTCTCTCGGCCCAAGATTTGGGGTCCCGACGTGCCATCATCTTCGTCGCCTGGGGGTTTTGTGACCGCCTTTTTCAGGGGTTGACTGTTGGGTCACCTGAAACACACACAAACACACACATGTCGATGGTTAAGCACATTGGATATTCACACACCCACAGGAAGCCACCTGCTAACTCCCTGCCGGTGTGGTCATGAGGAGACCTCACCACCAGTCGGTCAAATCTGTAGAACACAATGTGCTGTGTGCATCCTCGGATACTGTGTGTTCCTCTGCCATGACTACCTAGTCCAAGAGTAAACCGCACCTGCCACAGGGCCCGTGGCCTAGGTATGGGGAGTTGAGCTTTCAACCCCAAACAAGCAACTGATTCTGGAGACTGGACTTAGGTCTCTCACGATTCACTCCGGTAGAAGACACGGTGATTCTATCTCCCTTGACGGACAGAATGATCGAAGACACAGGGCATGGCTTGCGCCACCCTTTGGCAGGTCTGTTTGAAGTCAGGGATATGGGATGCTTCCTGTGACAACTTGAATCGCTACTCTGGCCATTTCATTAGGCAACTTCCAAGCACAAATTCATAGAGAGAAGTTACCTTCCTCTCTACCACACTAGCAGGTGATGGTCTTTCCTGTTCTACCTTTTGGCTTTAGCTCCAGCCCCTCTTTGCTTATTTATTTTTTCTGGTATTTTACGCATACCACACGAATTCATCTGAACAAACGGGGAACAAGTGCCACATCGTATCGACGTCTTACACGGCTGAAGGGCAAACCACCCTTTTTTCCAAAGTCCTTTTTCCATTTACCCACCAATTCAGCATGCTGCAGTACATTTCTTTTCGCATTCCCATCTTGGTCTTATCCCACACGTGGAGACGGATATGTTTTCTCGTTTTCTGTTGCAAGAATTACTAGTAACGAGAACACATCCTTCCCCACCAGCAAGCCCCAGTGTGATCGGTTTCTTTCGGCCTCCTGTGTCTCTTCCCCCCACCCCCACACCCCTCAGGGATTGCGTGAAAAAAACAATAGTTCAGTGAAACTAACCTGAAATTACACGTCTACTTGCTTTCCCCGGCTGGCGCTGAGATGGGCAGGTGCTGGAGCAGCCCCGCTGGAAGCGATGCAGCATCCAGGACGACGGAGGAAGGGGCGGAGAGGGACCTCTGCTTTCCAGGCTGCCTTTTATACTGTCTCTGGTCACCTGACGTGGAACGTACCCTAACCTAATCAGTTACCTGTACCTTCATTGCAATTAACTTAATCCAATTACGTGACCTGGAAAGGTCTATCTGCACAGCCCACTCTAAGATCATGTCCACTGCTGACAGACATTCTAAAACCTACGTGTACAGCTGCAAGCTTTGAAGAATAGATGCTCCCCGTCAGACATGTAACACTGGTGCCTGTACCCCTGTCTTCTTTTCCATCTTTTTGTTTTGTTTTGTTTTGTTTTGTTTTAAAAAATGTGGTAAAATAGACACCTTTTAATTGGACCACATTTAGTCTATCTCGACGTGGGCCTCAGTGTCATCAAGGAGATTCTCCTTGACGTGCAGTCACGGCCATGATCCATCTTCAGAGCTTCTCTTTCTTCCCCAAGGTAAGTCTGTCAGCAGAGAACCCTGACCGCACCCTCATGTGTTTTCTCCTCCAGGAGGCGCTTGGAAACCACCGTGAATTGGACCGCACTGGGAAACACAGATGAGGAAAGTCAACAACGCTTTGTCCTTCAGTGCCTGGCTCCTTTTTCAGCTTGTCTTGCGACTCCAGGCATTATGCCTGAAAAGTCTCCCGGACGCCTGTGAGGCTCTAATTCCCTGGGTCCCATTGCCATGTCTCTGGATTTGCGAAGATCCACCGCACCTTCTGTGGAACTCCCGTGTCGGTGAACTTTTGTGCCACGGCCCCTAATTCTGCCCATGGTCATCTGCAGCTGCACGACTTAGGGTCCATGTTCCTTGGACGGGAAGAGACAGGCAGGAGTCGGAATGATGAACCAGCACACTGGGGCATTTTCTCACGTAGCCCAAGTGACCCCATGGTGTTCTTGAGCTTTGGAACCAGTCGCGTCCCCTTTGACACTGCACCCGGCTCCCAGTCTCTCAATCGTGTTGGCCCTCCGGCGATCTCCCGTTGGATGAATTGCTCCTGCTGAAACTCGAGTCCCCTTTGATTTGCGCTTCATTAATTATTCATGATTCAGGTTGGAAGGCCTGCTGACGACCCCCTGTGGCCGTTCTCTGAGCTTTCCTGTCACATCGTTTCCTTCCACGCTCTTTGGTTCCTTATGGTCCTGCTCCTTCTGCTGTCAGAGGAGCAGAGAGTTGATCTTATTGATTCTGGATACGGATACTTTCTAGGTGATCTGGATAATCCAGATAACGACCCTCAACAGCGGCGGAAAGGGAGCAGACATTTGGTGTGTCTCAGAAAATCCCGCTCAGTTCCGAGGCCCCCTAGATGTGGAATCCTGCTCAGAGTTGTTCCCAGGTCAGAGAATGGAGAGAGCCTGTGCATGATGGGATCTCCCTGCCTAGATCTTTCAGTGAGTCTCTACCTCAGCTACTCTTAGGATCAGGGGGAGAACCACGGTGTCAGACATCCGGAAAGAAGACGGGATGAATGTTTTACCTCTGAAGTACATCCCAAATGTGGGAGTTGACTTCAGCTTTGCTGGGGTCTATTTGGCCAGTGAAACTCTGCCTGGTTCATTCGCACATCCGGAAGCCACTTCACGGGGGGCCGTCGCAACTGGAACCACACACTTGGCATCGGCGGTTGAGCCAAATGGGGACTCGTGGTGCAAGCAACGCTCCCCACGTGTTAGCGTGGGTGAGATTCGGTTGGCGGAATTTTACTAGGTGCGTGTTGGTAGAGTGGGGCTGAGGTTTTCTTGCTCCTGTGGTTGTATACGAAGTCAAAGGTCCTGCCCAGCCCTGCGGTCCCCTCAGTCAACTCTGTTTCGGAGACATAACGATTTGGATTGCCAACAAGTCAAGAAATGTTCAAGCCCTTGGATGTAGGGTAAAGAAAGGGAGATCAGACTGTCACTGTGTCTATGTAGAAGGGGAAGACATAAGAGACTCCATTTTGAAAAAGACCTGTACTTTAAACAATTGCTTTGCTGAGATGTTGATCATTTGTAGCTTTGCCGCGGCCCCTTTGACCCAACTTGGAGCTCACAAAAACCTGTGTTGTATAACATCGAGGCTTAAGGGATCTAGGGCTGTGCAGGGCGTGCCTTGTTAACCAAATGTTTACGAGCAGTATACTTGGTAAAAGTCATTGCCATTCCCTAGTCTCAATAAACCAGGGGCACAATGCACCGTGGAAAGCCACAGGGACCTCTGCCCTTGAAAGCAGGGTATTGTCCAAGGTTTCTCCCCATGTGACAGTCTGAAATATGGCCGCGGAGAATGGGAAAAACCTGACTTGCCCCCAGCCTGACACCCGTGAAGGTTCTCTGCTGAGGTGGATTAGTGAAAGAGGAAAGCCTCTTGCAGTTGAGAGAGAGGACAGCCACTGTCTCCTGCAGCCTCGCATGCCTCCCTGGCTCTTAAGAATCCCATCGCAGGGGGGTGAGGCACGCCCCGCGATGCGAGGTGCAATAGTCAGCCCCTCTTGCCCCCCTGGCTCTTAGGATCCCCATCGCAGGGGGGTTAGGTACGCCCCGCAATGCCTGTAGTAAGAGCCAGCCCCTCTTTTCCGCCTGGCTCTTAGAACCCCCATCTCTGTGGTATGAGGCACGCCCATCGATGAGGGGATTAAGAGCACGCCCCTCTTACCCCCCTGGCTCTTAGGACTCCCATCGCAGGCGTTGAGGCACGCTCCGCGATGCGGAGTGTAAATGCCAGCCCCTCTGGACACCCTGTTTTTTAGGATCCGCGGTGGACTCACATCCTGTTTATCATATTGTGAGTAATATCGTCTCGCGCTCTGGAGTTTATGAACTGTTTCACCCACCAGTGTACACCCCGGTGTACAGAGGTTGTACAGCCGTCCGTATTGGGAGTCATATCATCCTCTTCCTCCCTGAATATTAAGAGAAGTATCACAGCGGTGTTTCTACTCCCTGGGATATCGCGTGTCATATCCTCCTCTCCCACGTTTCAATTAGAAACAATATCAGTGTGGGCGTGTTCACCTTCTGTGATACTGAAAGTAATATCATCCTCTTCCCTCCAGGATTGTGGGAACAATATCCCTGGGGGTGTCCACTTTCTGCCATATATGTAGTCATATCACCCCCTCCGCCTTGGAATATTATTAAGGACCATCTCACACGAGGGTGTACCCTTCCTACGATGTTGGGAGTAATAGCATTCTCTTCTTCCGTGAATATTAGGAAGAAAATCACCGGGTGTATGCACACCCAGTGCTATATTGGGAGTAATGTCATACTCCACCCCCTGAAGATTATATTCGGATCAATATCACCGGCTGGGTGTACACCTACTGCGATATTGAACGTAATATCATGCTCTCTCCCTCCCTGAACATTAGGAGAAATATCACAGGTGGGTGTACACCCACTGAGGTATTAGGGAGTAATATTAGTGTGAATTATCCCTTATTTTTTATGAACATGAATATGAATGGCCGATATTAATATTAATATTAAGAAATAATTGCTAATAAAAAGTTTTCAGATTATTAATATTAATATTAATTATTAGGAGCTAATATTACTGTTCTCTAATGAATAAGATCAATATCAGTTATTAATATCAGGCATCATTAATCATTAATATTAATCATGTATTGTTATCGTTAGTATAACTATTTAATATTAATTATCATTAGTATCGGTATTGATTTTAAAAATTATATTATGGGATATTAATATTGATAATTATTAGTGTCAATTAATAATTGATATTATTAATTGCGGTAAGTAGCATTGCGTCATTCCACCCCTTCCTCGGCAGCTCGTTTACGACCCAAAACGGGGACACAAATGCCCCTGAGGGAGCAGCGGTAGACTGGGATAAATGAAAATGCTCATGTGGTGGAGAGCCGTGTTTTTGGGTACCAGCCCTTGACCTGCGTCGACCTTCTCAACTGCAAAAACAGTTCACCGCCCTATACCAAGAAGCCACAAGCCCTAATTGATTTGCTCCAAACTGTTTTCCATACCCACAACCACACCTGGGCTGATTGGCCCCAGTTACTCATTTTCCTCTTTAACAGCGAAGAAAGGCGGAGAGTCCTCCAAGCAGCAACTACGTGGCTAGAGGAACATGCAGCAGCTGATTATCAAAACCCCCAATAGTATGGAAGGACCCAGTTGCCCGGAACCGACCCCCAGTTGGACCCACATGAAAGAGAGGATATGCAAAGGCTAAACCGAGACAGGGAAGCTCTGTTCGAAGGATTAATGAGGGGAGCTCAGAAGGCCACAAACGTTAACAAGCTCTCTGAAGTCATTCAGGGAAAAGAAGAATGTCCAGCACAATTCTACGAGAGAATGTGTGAGGCCTATCATATGTATACTCCCTTTGATCCCGATAGTCCTGAAAAGCAGCGCATGATTCACATGGCTTTAGTCCATCAAAGCTCAGAAGACATGAGAAGAAAACTGCAGAAACAGACTGGGCTTGCAGGCATGAATCCATCCCAATTACTAGAAATAGCTAGCCAGGTGTTTGTAAACAGGGATGCAGTAAGCCGTAAGGAAAACCGCAGAGAGAATGGAAGTCAGGCCCGGCGACACGCCGACCTGTTTGTCAGCTTCAGCAATCAGAGGGGCCCCCCCAAAGAGGCAAGGGAAGGGGGGCCCTGGGAAAGAAACTCAGCTTGGCTGTCAGAGTTTGCAGCGTAACAAGTGTGCTGATTGTAAAGGAATAGGACAGTGGAAGAACAAATGCCCTGAGCTGAAAAGAAAACAAGGTGACTCAGAGCATGAGGCCCCGGAAAAGGAGGAAGGGGCCGTGCTCAACCTGGAAGAAGGGTTCTTGGACTGAGGGAGACCGGGCTCAAGCGTCCCCATTCTGACTTCTGGTCAGAATGACAGTCGGGGGTGGAGAATTGACTTTCTTGTAGATAGCGGTGCTGAACATTCGCTAGTAACCGCCCCGGTCGCCCCCTAATCCAAGAAGACTATTGAGGTCAACGGAGCCACGGGTGTTTCAGCAAAGCAAGCTTTCTGCTTGCCTCGGACTTGTAGTCTAGGAGGACATAAAGTCATTCATCAGTTTTGGTACATGCCTGACTGTCTCTTGACCTTTTCGGGAAGGGACTTGCTCAGCAAGCTCACAGCCACTCCCTCTTTCACAGAGCACGGCTCTTCGCTGCTAAAGTTACCAGGAATGGGAGTCATTATGACGCTTATGGTCCCCCGAGAGGAGGAATGGAGACTTTTCTGAACTGAGCCGGGCCAAGAGAGAAGACCAGCTCTGGCTAAGCAGTGGCCAAGAGTACGGGCAGAAGAGAACCCTCTGGGATTGGCCAGTTAAGACTGGGGTCCAGCCGGTGAGGCAAAAACAGGAGCCCGTACCCAGAGAATCCCTTCAAGGTATCCAGGTCCGTCTCAAGCACCTAAGAACTTTTGGAATGATTGTTCCTTGTCAGTCTCCATGGAACACTCCCCTCCTGCCTGTTCCCAAGCCACGGACCAAGGACTACCGGCCGGTACAGGATTTGCGCTTGCTTCATCAAGCCACACTGACTTTACATCCAAAAGTACCTAACTCGTCCACATTGTTGTGGTTGCCGCCAGCTGAGGACAGCTGGTTCACCTGCTTGGACCTGAAAGACACTTTCTTTCCTATCAGATTAGCCCCTGAGAGGCAGCAGTTGTTTGCCTTTCAGTGGGAAGATCCGGAGTCACGTGTCACTACTCAGTACACTTGGACCGGACTTCCCCAAGGGTTCAAGAACTCCCCCACCATCTTTGGGGAGGCATGGGCTCGAGACCTCCAGAAGTTTCCCAGCAGAGACCTAGACTGCGTGTTGCTCCAGTAGGTTGATGACCTTCTGCTGGGACACCCCACGGAAGTCGGGTGTGCCAAGGGAACAGATGCCCTACACCAGCACCTGGAGGACTGTGGGTAGAAGGTGTCCAAGATGGAAGCTCAGATCTGCCGACAGCAGGTACGTTACTTGGGATTTACTATCCGACAGGGGTCGGAACGCAGCCCAGGATCAGAAAGAAAGCAGGTCATTTGCCATCTAGCGGAGCCTAAGAGCACAAAGCAGGTGAGAGAATTCTTAGGAGCTGTGGGGCTTTGTAGACAGTGGATCCCAAACTTTGCAGTATTAGCCAAGTTTTTGTATGAGGTCACGAAGGGGGCGGGGACCGGGAAACTTTGGAATGTGGATCCCAACAACAGCAAGTCTTTCATGAGTTAAAGGAAAAACTTCTGGCAGCCCCAGCCCTGAGGTTACCCGATCTGACAAAGCCTTTTCCATTGTATGCATCAGAGAGAGAAAAGATGGCAGCTGGACTTTGAATCCAAACTGTGGGGCCCTGGCTGAGGCCGGTGGCCTACCTCTCTCAACAACTAGACGGGATTTCTAAAGGATGGCCCCCCTGTTGGAGGGCCTTGGCAGCAACTGCCCTGCTAGTACAAGAAGCAAAAAAGCTGACTCTTGGGCGAAACCTGAACATAAAGGCCTCCCGTGCTGTGGTGACTTTCAATGAATACTAAAGAACATCATTGGCTAACGAATGCCAGACTGACCAAGTACCAAACTTTGCTCTGTGAAAGTCCCCGTATAACCATTGAAGTTTGCAAAACCCTACACCCCGCCACCTTGCTGCCGGTATCAGAGAGCCCTGTTGAGCCTGATTGTGTAGAAGTGTTGGACTCAATTGACTCTAGCAGACCTGATCTCCGGGACCAGCCTTGGGCATCAGTAGACTGGAAACTATACGTAGATGGGAGCAGCTTCTTCAACCCCCAAGGAAAGAGAGGTGCAAGGTATGCAGTGATAACCCTGGACACGGTTGTTGAAGCCAGATCGTTGCCCCAGGCCACTTCAGCCCAGAAAGCTGAACTCATTGCTTTCACTGGGGCTTTAGAACTCAGTGAGGGTGAGGCTGTCAACATTTACACTGATTCTCGGTATGTCTTTTTAACCCTTCAAGTGCATGGAGCTTGATAGAAAGAAAAGGGCCTATTGAACTCTGGGGGAAAAGACAGAAAATATCAAGAAGAAATCTTGTAATCATTAGAAGCAGTATGGAAACCCCACAAGGTGACAGTTAGGCATTGCAGAGGACACCAGCGAGCTTCCACCTTGCTGGGTTTGGGGAATTCCCGCGCTGACTCAGAGGCTAGAAAAGCAGCATCTGCCCCCTTTTGGGCATCAGTGCTCCCTCAAGCACCTGATCTTGGCCCTCCTTCTTCTAAAGAAGAAAAGGACTTTCTCCAGGTAGAGGGAAGGACAAGTGATGGAGGAAGGATGGATTCGGTTACCAGATGGGAGAGTAGCTGTGCCACAGCTGCTAGGAGCTGCAGTTGTACTGGCTTTGCAAGAAACCACCCATCGAGGTCAGGAGTCACTGGAAAAGTTGTTAGGCCGGTATTTCTACATCTCGCCTTTGTCAGCCCTTGCCAAAACGGTGAGGCAGCGGTGTGTTACCTGCCGACAGCATGATGCGAGGCAAGGTCCAGCTGTTCCGCCCGGCATACGAGCTTATGGAGCAGCCCCCTTTGAAGGTCTCTAGGTAGACTTCACAGAGATGCCAAAGTGTGGAGGTAACAAGTATGTACCAGTTCTTGGGCGTACCTACTCTGGGTGGGTGGAGGCCTATCCAACACGAACTGAGAAAGCTCGTGAAGTAACCCCTGTGCTTCTTCGAGATGTGATGCCTAGATTTCGACCGCGCTTACGTATCGGTTCAGACAACGGGCCTGCGTTTTCGGCTGCCTTGATACAGAAGATGGCAAAGGTATTGGGGATCACACGGAACCTGCATGCTGCCTCCCGGCCTCAGAGTTCCGGAAGGGTGGAGCGGATGAATCGGACTATCAAAAATAGTACTATTGTCTTCCCCGCTGGATATTTAAAACAACACCACAAGGCGCGTCAAACCACCTGCTAAATTGGAGGGAATGTTATCCTCTCCCCTCCTCCCCCGGCCCCGGATGTTACAGACAACAACACAGGGGTGATGTACACCCACTGCTTTATTGGGAGTAATATCATCCTCTCCCTTCTTGGATAGTAGGAACAGTATCACACTGTGCGTGTAGGCCTGTCGTGAATTTCAATGGAATCTCATCCTGCGCCTCCCTGGATATGATGAACAATATCACGGGGAATATACAACTTCTGAGATATTGGGAGTGATATCATCCTCTCCCCTATGGAGGTTAGGAACAATATCACAGGAGTAGTATAAACCCTCTGGGATGTTGGGACTCATATCATCCTCCCGCCCACTGGATACTAAAAACCATATCACAAGGGACGTGGACACACACTTCGATATTGGTATGAATACCATCCTCTCCCTCTTTGGATATTCGGTGCCATATTTCAGGTGGGGTATACACCGCCCGCAATATTGGAAGTAATATGATTTTCTACCCCACCGGATATCGGAAACAATATCACAGGTGGTTGTGAACAACCCCTGCGATATTTGGAGTAATATCACCATCTCCGCTCACGATTATTAAGAACAATATCATAGGGGTGTGGGATGTACACCCCCTTTCATATTTGATATCATCCTCTTCCCCCTTGGATATTAGGAACAATATCAGGAAGGGATGTACAGACCCTGCGACCTTTGCTGTCATAGAAATGTCTCTGCCCTAGATATTAGGAAAAAATGTCCCTGGGGATGTGAACAGCCCTGCGATATTGAGAGTAGTATCATCCTCTGCCCCCTTGCATATTGGGAACAACATCACAGGTGGGGTGTACTACCTCTGTGATATTGGGAGTGAAATTTTCCTCTCTTCCCCTGGACACTAGGAAGGGTATCAGAGGGGGAGGGTGTACATTCCCTGTGATATTCAACGTAACCTTATCCTCTCCCTCCCAGGGTATTCAGAACAATATTACAGGAGGGGTATACACCCCCTGTGATATTGGGAGTAATATCATCCTCTCTCCCTGTGGATATTACGAAGAGTATCACAGGGCTCTAGAAACCCCCTGAGGTACTGGGAGTAACATCATCCTCTCTCCCTCTGAATATAGGAAGATTTTCACAGGGGGGTATACACCCCCTGCGATATTGGGAGTAAGATCATCCTCTCCACCCAGGAAATGACTAACAAGGTCACGGGGGGATGTACTCTCCCTGCGATATTGGGAGTAATGTCGTCCTCCCGAAACCTGGATGTTAGCAATGACATCACAGAGGGGGTGTACACACCCTGCCACATTGGAAGTAATATAATCCTCTCCCCATCTGGATACTGGGAAAGATATCACAGCGCGGGTATACGTTTCCTACGCTGTTGGGAGTAATATCATTCTTTTCCTTTCTGGATATTAGGAAGAATATCACAAGGGTGCTGTACAATTACTTCGATATTGGGAGTAATATCATCCTCTATTTTCCTGGATATTGGGCACAAAACACAAAAGGGTGTACATCCCCTGCGATATTGGGAGTAATCGCATACTCTCTTTCCCTGGATGTTAGAAAACAATATCATCAGGGCTGAACACCCCCCGCGATAATGGGAGTCACGTTTACTATTTCACAGGCCATTTGGAACAATATCATAGGGGGTGTTTACAAACAGGGGTGGTGTACACCCCCTGTGTTATTGGGAGTAAGCTCATTCTCTCCACCTCCGGATATTAAGAACAATATCCCGGCGGGAGGTGGTACACCCCCAGTGATATTGCGAATAATGTCATCCTCTCCTTTCCTGGATATTAGGAAAAATATCACAGGGGGGTGTACTCCTTCTGTGATATTGGAAGCAATATCAACCTCTCCCCCGCTGGATATTAGAAAAAAAAATCTCTCACGGTGTACACCCACTGTGATATGAGGAGAAATATCTTCCTAGGGTATTACGAATAATTTCACAGTCTGTACACACATGGTGTACACTCAATGTGATATTAGGAGTAATATTAACCTAGTAGATAATAAATAACATCGCAGGGTGTACACCCACTTTGATATTAGCTGTAATATTTTTCTAAGTTGTTACAAATAAGATCACAGGGTGTACAAACATGGTGTACACTCACTGTGATATCAGGAGTCATATCTCTGTGATATATTATGAATAATATCACAGGGTGTACACCCACTGTATTATAAGGAGTAAGATCTCTGTAGGATATTACAATTAAGATCACAGGGTGTAGAGCCACCGTGATATTAGGAGCAATATCTTTCTAGGATATTACAAATAATATCACAGGGTGTACGCCCACTCTATTGTCAGGAGCAATATCTCCCTAGGATATCAAAAATCCTATCACAGGGTATCCAATCTCTGCCTTCCATGTTCTAAGGGATTCTCCAGCTTCAGCCTGCCGAGTAGCTAGGGTTACCCGCCACCACGCCCAGCTAATTTTTTTTTTTATTTGCACTGGAGACGGGGTTTCACCACGTTGGCCAGGCTGGTCTGGAACTCCTGACCTCAGATGATCCATCAGCCTCGGCTGCCCAAAGTGCTGGGATTACAGGTGTGAGCCATGGTGCTGGGCCAAGAGTTATAGATTCTATTCATTTGGAAACACAGCTCCCATTTTTGAGTGTGCATGTACTTTTATAAAGAAATGATGTCAGAAAACTGAAGGATGATAATAAATATGAAAAGTGACAGGCATGTGAAAAGGTCTTCCGATTGAGAACTATAAGTTTCGATTTCGTTTTCAGGTAATGGGGTCCTTGCTCTTGTGTCGTCCTTTTACATATTCTACATCAATGGAAGTTGTAGTACGGTGTCAGAATAAAGTAGAGTGTATTTCACGGCTTCTTAATTTCTTTCAATTAGACTGAGATCTTTTTCTGAAAGAGAGAAGGACATTTTCATTGCATTGTATTTTTTCTGAAAAGAGTAGGGCCGTATTTTACGGAGATCACGGATTTGTTATATATGAAGTTTTGGTCTTCTAATATTCTTCCGTGGTTTTTCTCTAAAGTAGTATGTACTGAAAGCCTCATATAGCAAAAAAGTAAATCACGTAATAATTCTGAGATTTTTGGAATTGTCACAACGGAGAAACATTGCTGGCGGTGTATGGTCCGCAAGTGTGAAGATGTTCCTTG
The DNA here is from genome assembly GCF_029289425.2 of Pan paniscus. Classification (NCBI taxonomy): domain Eukaryota; kingdom Metazoa; phylum Chordata; class Mammalia; order Primates; family Hominidae; genus Pan; species Pan paniscus. The sequence goes on from NC_073256.2 coordinate 24,110,450, forward strand.
TGAATTGCTTGCATCCAGCATTAAGGGCTGGTTTTTATCTTTTATTTTTCCAATCCTCTTTCCTTCTCAAGGTGTCCAAGACACACAGGGCCACAGAATCTCACAGGTGTCTGAGAATTCCTCCTCCTGGGACTCTCAGAGGATCCAGAACTGCAGCCGGTCCTCGCTTTGCTGTCCCTGTCCCTGTCCATGTATCTGGTCACGGTGCTGAGGAACCTGCTCAGCATCCTGGCTGTCAGCTCTGACTCCCCCCTCCACACCCCCAAGTACTTCTTCCTCTCCAACATGTGCTGGGCTGACATCGGTTTCACCTCGGCCACGGTTCCCAAGATGATTGTGGACATGCTGGCGCATAGCAGAGTCATCTCTCATGCAGTCTGCCTGACACAGATTTCTTTCTTGCTCCTTTTTGCATGTATAGAAGGCATGCTCCTGACTGTGATGGCCTATGACTGCTTTCTAGGCATCTGTTGCCCTCTGCACTACCCAGTCATCGTGAATCCTCACCTCTGTGTCTTCTTCGTTTTGGTGTCCTTTTTCCTTAGCCTGTTGGATTCCCAGCTGCACAGTTGGATTGTGTTACAATTCACCAGCATCAAGAATGTGGAAATCTCTAATTCTGTCTGTGACCCCTCTCATCTTCTCAAACTTGCTTGTTCTGACAGCGTCATCAATAGCATATTCATATATTTTGATAGTACTATGTTTGGTTTTCTTCCCATTTCAGGGATCCTTTTGTCTTACTATAAAATTTTCCCCTCCATTCTAAGGATGTGGTCGTCAGATGGGAAGTATAAAGCCTTCTCCACCTATGGCTCTCACCTAGCGGCTGTTTGCTGATTTTATGGAGCAGGCATTGGCATGTACCTGGCTTCAGCTGTGTCACCACCCCCCAGGAATGGTGTGGTGGCATCAGTGATGTACGCTGTGGTCACCCTCATGCTGAACCTTTTCATCTACAGCCTGAGAAACAGGGACATACAAAGTGCCCTGCGGAGGCTGCACAGCAGAACAGTCGAATCTCATGATCTGTTCCATCCTTTTTCTTGTGTGAGTGAGAAAGGGTAACCACATTAAATCTCTATATCTGCAAATCCTGCCCCTTAGTCACATTATTTTTGTGGCTTGATGGCTTTTATTGCTTTCCGCATTTCCTTTGTGAATATTGCTTTCTTCGTTATGCCTTTAACTGGAATGGGTGAGGATTCTGGGATCCTTGGTTTAGCAGAAACCTCATGACAGAATCCTCTATACCTAGGCGGCCTCTTTTAGTCTCTGAGCAATAACCTTGTCATCCAGGTGGAATCACAACCATCACTTTATATACACGAAGTCCTCACTTCGTTTTGGAATTCCCTGAAAACTGACTTTATGGAAACATTGTACAGAAGGTCCTCCAACACAACTCGTTGTTCAAAGTTGTGTAGTTATACTGTTGATGAAAAATAAGTGGTTTCACTATACATAATTTTGCTTCAAGGTGAAGTTTCCAAGAGACTTTCAAAGATGTTAAGTGAGTACATACTGTACATCAAATTCATATCCTCTTCCACAGTTCATGTGGAATTTCTTTATAAACTGCTTCTAGAGAATCTATTTAGGCAGGTTCTGTGTAGAGATCCATGTCGCCCTTCCTCAATCTTGGCTTTGAGTCAAATCACCTGGGGAGCTTACGCATGGTGAGGCCTGGGCCTCAAAACTTGAGATTCTGATTTCCTTGCACCTGTGTGAGTATGTGGATTTTTTTTTTTCTTTTAAAGCACCAGAGGTAGTTCCAATGACGAAGTTTTTAGAGGCATCAAGCTCCAATGAATAAGAACAGAAATTAATTGTAGTATGATTTCTTCAAATATTATCTTCAAATGCATTGTCCATCAACACCATACAAATGTTTATTATGCTGTTTTTTCTTACCACTTCGCATTTTCTATTTCCATATTGTCTTTTTTTTTTTTTTTTTTTTTTTTTTTGAGTCAGAGTTTCACTCTTGTTGCCCAGGCTGGAGTTCAATGGCACAGTCTCGGCTCACTGCAACCTCTGCCTCCCGTATTCAAGCAATTCTCCTGTCTCAGCCTTCCAAGTAGCTGGGATTACAGGCATGCGCTACCATGCCTGGCTATCTTTTTTTTTTTTTTTTTTGTATTGTTAGTAGAGACAGTGTTTCTCCATTTTGGTCAGGTTGGTCTTGAACTCCTGACCTCAGGTGATCCGCCCGCTTCTGCCTCCCAAAGTACTGAGATTACAGGCATGAGCGACCGCGCCCAGCCACCACTTAGCATTTACATTTTACATTTGTTGAAGTTATAGATTTATACACACATCACTTGCTGCTTTGTTATACACTTGCATATACACAAGATGGGAAATAGAAAAGAATAAAATGGGCACAGTATCCCTGAAGTTTCACATTCCGAGACTTTAAAAATATTTGCTCTTTAGAAATTTGTTTCAATGAAGAAACTGTGGTATACACACCCAGTGAAGTATTATTCAGCCTAAAGAGGAAGAAAGTCCTCTCCACTGCAGACAAAATGGATGAGATTGCAGGTCTGTATATTAAATGAAAGAAGCCAGGCACAGAATGTCAAATATTTCATATCCTCACTTCTATGTAGGAAGAAAAAAGGAAACCTTGGCCAGGCTTGGTGGCTCAGACCTGTAATCCCAGCACTCTGGGAGGCCGAGTCGCACGGATCACTTGAGTCCAGGAGTTCGAGACCCGCTTGGCCAACATGGTGAAGCCCCGTCTCTACGGAAAAAACAAACAATTAGCCGGGCGTGGTGACGCGTGCCTCTAGTCTCAGCTACTCGGAGGGCTGAGGCCCAAGAAGCACTTGAACTAGGGAGGCGGAGCTTGCAGTGAGCCCGGATTGTGCCTGTGTACTCCAATCTGGGCAACAGAAAGAGACTCCATCACACAACTACACAGAAAAGGAATCTCAGGAAGGTGGAAAGTATAAAGGTGGTTAGCAGACGCTAGGAAGAAAAGGGGTGGGATGGGGAATGAAGACAAGTGGATAATTGGGTCCCAAAATACAGAAAGATGGAATAAGTAAATTCTAGTGTCTGATAGTACAGTGTGAAAATTTTAGTTCTTGAATATTTGCAGATGCTTTGGTAAGAAACTTCCTAACTTTCTCATTATGCTGGTTTTAAGCTCTTCTCTTTCTGCTCTTGAAGTCATGCTGGTTTTTTTTGTTTGTTTGTTTTTTGTTTTGAGATGGAGTTTCACTCTTGTTGCCCAGGCTGGAGTGTCATGGTGCAATCTTGGCTCACAGCAACCTCTGCCTCCTGTGTTCAAGCGATTCTCCTGCCTCCACCTCCCGAGTAGCTGGGATTATAGGCATGCGCCTGTAGTAGAGACGGGGGTTTCTCCCTGTCGGTCAGGCTGGTCTTCAACTCCTGACCTCACGTGATCCGCCCACCTCGGCCTCCCAAAGTGCTGGGATTACAGGCGTGAGCGACCGCGCCAGGCCATGCTGTAACCTTATCTGTTGTCTGTTGTTGGTTGTTTATTTTGGAGCCCAGAAATAACTTGGTACCTGTATGTTCAAATGATTTTTAACATGAGTGGTAAGAAAGCTCATTGGTGGAAAAACAGCCTTTTCAAGAAATGGTGTTGGAGAAACTTGATTTCCACATGCAGAAGAATGAAGGTGGACCCTATGTCACACCAGGTGCAAAAATTAACACAAACTGGATCAAAGACCTCACCCCAAGCTCTAAAAGAATCATTCGCCTAAAGGAAAACATTGGCCATGCTTTCATGACATCAGATTGGGCAATGTTCTCTGGGATATGACACCAAAAGCATAGGCAACAATAGAAAATTACATTCCTTGGATTACATCTAAATGACAGACACTTTTGTGCAGCAAAAACCACGGCGAACTGAGTGAAAAGATAACCCATGGATTAGGAAAAATATTTGCAAAGCATATATCTGAAAAGAGGCTGATATCCATCATATATAAAGAACAGCTAGAACTAAACAACAAGAAACCCAAAGCATCCCATCAACAGTGGTCAGAAGACTCGAGTAGACGTGTTCCTAAAGAAGATATCGCAATGGCCAATAAGCAACTAAAATGATGTTCAAAATCACTCATCATAGGGAAGCGCAAATCAAACCAAGAATGTGACACCACACATTAGGATGGATATGATAAACAAACAGGCATTGGTGAGACTAGAGGGAAGTAGGGATGACCGAATCTGATCGGAGGGAATGTAAAACCGTGAAGGAACGGGTAAAATAGTATGACGTCTACTGGAAAAATTAGAAACAGAATGATCGGATGTTGCCGCAGTTGCATTTGTGGGTACCCACCAAAAAGAATTACAAGCCAGGAGTGGAAGACAGATTTGTGTACACCCATATTCATAGCAGCATTATTCACAAAAGCCACAATGTGGAAGCAACCCAAGGGTTCGTGGACAGATGAATGAAAAAGCACACTGCAGTTCCTTCACACAATGGAAGACTATTCAGCCTTCAAAAGGTAGGCACTTCTGGCCGGTGCGGTGGCTCACGCCTGTAATCGCAGCGTCTTGGAAGACCGAGATGGGCGGATCACCTGAGGTCAGGAATTCAAGACCAGCCTGGCCATCTTGGTGAAACCCTGTCTCTACTGAAAATGCAAAAAATGAGATGAGCGTGGTGGCGTGTGCCTATAGTCCCAGCTACTCGGGAGGATGTGGCACAAGAATCGCTGGAACCCGGGAAGCGGAGGTGAGCCCAGATTGTGCCACTGTACTCCAGCCTGTGCGACAGAGTGAGACTCCATGGAAACACAAAACAAAACAAAGTCAAACGAACAAACAAATAACAACAAAAAAAAAACAGACAGGCACTTCTGACGCAGGCCGCAACATGGATGAACCTTGAAGACATTATCGTCAGTGAAATAAATAAATCCCAAAAGGATAAACAGGCCTAGGCTCAGTGGCTCGCACCTGTAACACCAGCACTTTGGGAGGCTGAGCCAGGCGGATCCCTTCAGGTCAGGAGTTCAAGAGCAGCCTGGCCAATATGGTGAAAGCTCGTCTCTATTAAAAATCCAAAAATTAGCTGGGCGTGGTGGCGCACACCTGTAATCCCAGCTACTTGGGAGACTGAGACACAAGAATCGCCTGAACCCACGATGTGGACGTTGCAGTGAGCCGAGATCACGCCACTGCACTCCAGCCTGGGTGACAGAGAAAGACTCTGTCTCCAAAACAAAAAAATTAAACACAGTATGATTCCACTTATCTATCAAGTGTCTAGAGTAGTTAAACTCATAGAGTTGCAAACTAGAAAGGTGGCCCCAAGGGGTGGGCAAGAGAGAGGAATGGAGAGCTTGGTGAATGGGTGGAATTTCCATTTTGAAAGATAAAACTGTTCCGGAGACAACTACGGTGATGGTTGCTAAACAATATGAAGGTACTTAATGTCATTAATCTGTAAACTGAAAAACAGTGGAAATTGTAAATGTTTATAGTGGCCATTCTATATGAACTTATATATATTTATAATTTTTAATATTTTTACGTGGTATATTTTCCGATAATAAAAGATGAAAATTAAAGCAGTCGGATGTTTAAAAAGAAAAGAAAGAAGCGAAGAATACACACCAGCTTTCTCCTGATTAGAGGAGGAGCCCCAAAGCTTCTATAGACACTCACTTTTCTCTTCTTCTTCTTGCAGTTCAGTGAGTGTAGGGAAAAGAGGCAGTTCAGTGAGTGTAGGGAAAAGAAAGAGAGATCAGACTCTTACTGTGTCTATGTAGAAAGGAAAGACATAAGAGACTCCATTCGGAGAAAGACCTGTACTTTCAACAATTGCTTTGCTGAGATGTTGTTAATGTGGAGCTTTACCCCAGCCACTTTGACCCAACCTGAAGCTCACAAAAACATGTGTTGTATGAAATCAAGGTTTAAGGGATCTGGGGCTGTGCAGAACGTGCCTTGTTAACAAGATGTTTCCAAGCAGTATACTTTGTAAAAGTCGTCGCCATTCTCTAGTCTCAATAAACCAGGGGGACAATACACTGTGGAAAGCCGCAAGGAGCCCTGCCCTTGAAAGCAGGGTATTGTCCAAGGTTTCACTCCATGTGATAGTCTGAAATATGGCCTCGTGGGATGAGAAAGACCTGACCGTCCCCCAGACCGACCCCCGTAAAGGGTCTGTGCTGAGGTGGATTAGTGAAAGAGGAAAGCCTCTTGTAGTTGAGAGAGAGGGAGGCCGCTGTCTCCTGCCTGCCGCTGGGAACTGAAAGTCTCGGTATAAAACCCGATTGTACATTTGTTCAATTCTGACATGGGAGAAAAACCGCCCTATGGTGAGAGGCGAGACATGTTTGCAGCAATGCTGCCTTGTCATTCTTTACTCCACTGAGATGTTTGGGTGGAGAGAAACATAAATCTGGCTTAGGTACACGTCCGGTCATAGTACCTTCCCTTGAACTTCATTATGACATAGATTCTATTGCTCACATGTTCGTTGCTGGCCTTCTCCTTATTGTCACCCTGCCCTCCTACTACATTCCTTTTTGCTAAAATAATAAAAATAATAATCAATAAAAACTGAGGGGACTCAGAGGCCTGTGCCAGTGCAGGTCCTTTGTATGCTGAGCGCTGGTCCCCTAGGCCCACTGTTGTTTCTCCATACTTTGTCTCTGTGTCTTATTTCTTTTCTCAGTCTCTTGTCCCACACGACTTGAAATACCCACAGCTGTGGAGGGGGAGGCCACCCCTTCAAGTGAGTGCTGAAGGATGGTCGGGAGCCTTGTTTGTTTCCTCATCCTCAGGACAAACAGGAGAGTGTGGTGGGCAGATGTGAGGAAACCAATATGCAACTCTCTGCTCAGCAGACTGTGCAGTTTCTGTTCTTGGTTGTGCTGGGGGTCTCAGAAATCTTATTCAAAATTTTGCTTTCCTCCCCCACTGGTTGTCCTTTTCATAGACATCTCACCCATGATAGCAGGGAATCAGTCCCTCTAAACTATTCCCTAAGAACAACAAAGAGATTCTGAAGGTGATGATGAGGATAAAGAGGATGACGACAGACACCATGGCATCATGAACCCTTCCTGAGGGCTTCCTAAAGGCCAGACTCTGAGCTCTGTGCTCTATGCAGCTTGTTTCATTTCATCTGCATAGTCTCCACGTTATTAGTGCACATTTCATGATGATTTTACAGACTAGAAAAAGCGCAACGGATTTTCATGTAGCTTGTACCAGATCACGAAGTCAAAAAGGGTGAAGTCCAATTTGAACCACGCAGTCTAAGTCTAGACACATGGCATTTGGCAAGTCCTCTCCCAGCAACCATCCTGCCCTCTCAAATCCTCGTCACTCAGGCGGATGCCCCTGCTCACTGTGCCCTTCCCTTTGGGGGTTCCTTGTAGACCGCAGCTAGACCAGTGGGTGCCACAATCACTGTGTCATGTATAGAAAAGGCAGCTGAGATCACATCAAGGATTCCAGAAAGAATTGGCACAGGATCATTCGGGACGCATCTCTCCCTTGTCCCTGTTCCTGGCTTTCCTTACAGCTCTCGACTTCCTCAAAGGAGTCATCAATTCGGAGTTTGGATTCCATTCCTATTGAGGAAGCTGGAAAGTTTTTCAAAAATTCTCCTCTGATGTGCCTGTGGTTAAGACCACTGAGCTCTGCTTAAAACTTTTTGAAGCTGGGCGCGGTGGCTCACGTTTGTAATCCCAGCCCTTTGGGAGGCTGAGGCAGGCGAATCACAAGGTCAGGATTTCGAGACCAGCCTGGCCAACATGGTGAAACGCTGTTTCTACTAAAAATACGAAAAAAAACCCAAAAAACAAAAAAAATAGCCAGGCATGGTGGCATACACCTGTAATCCCAGCTACTGGGGAGGCTGAGACAGGAGACTCCTTTGAAGCCGGGAGACAGAGGTTGCAGTGAATCGAGATCACGCCACTGTACTCCTGCCTGGGCAACAGAGCAAGACTCTGTCTCAAAAAAATAAATAAATAAAAATTACGAAAAAATGTGCTTGGATGGGCTTGGCAAACTTTAGCCATTAGCTCACGTACCAGTTTGGAAGGGCATACCTTCAGTCACTTCACCCTTTAATCCCTTTGCTCAAGACTAAAGTTCTGAGAGGAAGTCTAATCGGCTGAGTTGTGTCCATGTGGGCAGTGCAGGAAAGGATGCAGCGGGAGGCGGCTCCAGGGACGTCTTTGGCCTCCATCATGGGGGAGCAGGCGCCTGGATTATCCACCCTAACAAATCTGGACAAAGGAAAACGAGGTTCTCTGAGGAAGGAGACATAGAGCCCAAGGAGCTAACCAAGAGACAAATAGTCATCCTGTTTGTCATTTTCTTTGACACATGTGTGTACATTATCTTACACTTATCACTTTGTTTTCTTTCTCTCCTTTAATTGCACCCTGCTGCCAAAAGTTAAAATAAAATGAAAGTACTGAGATAGCTCAGTAAGAGACTTTTGGTCAATTGCCTTTTCATATAGTGAGCAGCTGCCCAAACAATTGTCTCTGTCACTGTGCAAATTTGCAAGCGTTTGCATGATCACTCCCAATCCCCCAACACAGAGCTGTGTTACAGCACAATTTAGTTCAGTGTTTTGCTCTCTGCAACAGGGAGATTCTCATCCATTACACGTTGCAGTAAAAACAGGGGTACCATAAGCAACCACCTCTTTCCTCAACGGTGTGATGAAAGCAAAAGCCAAGTAGCTCCATGTATCCAACTTAAAAATATAAAATTTACGCCCGTGGGCTGCAGTTGGAGCTATGGCGGCGGCAGCTGTCACTGGGCCTAGCCCGGGGTGTGGACCTGGGGACTCCCCAGAAGGGCCCGAGGGGGAGGCTCACGGAGCGCCGGCCGAAGGCGCACAGGATGCTAAAGTTTTACAATGGCCTCTCGGAAGGGGAGGCGATGGGACTCCGCGCGGGGACCGACCCCCTGGGCCCCACTGATCTGAACGGGGCGCACTTCGACCCGGAAGTTTACCTAGACAAGCTTCCTAGAGAGTGCCCTCTGGCCCAGCTGATGAACAGTGAGACGGACATGGTGCAGCAGATCCGGGCTCTAGACAGCGACATGCAAACCCCGGTCTATGAGAACTACGATATGTTCTCATAGACCCAGCCACAGAAATTGACAAACAGCATAAAACTGTATGAGGAATTGCAGGAGACCCAGAATTTCCCAAATAACCTTGTAAAAGAAGAACAAAGTTGTAAGACTCACAAAAAAATATACATATATATATATACATATATATATATAAAGTTGTGTTTTCATTCAGTTGTAAATGTTTAGTAATTTCTATTGTGATTTTTCATTTAACTCATGAAACGATATTTTTAATTTTCCAAATGTATGCTTGTGTTTAGCTATCTTCTTGCTGTTGACTTCTAATTTTGTTGCATTATGGTCAGGAAAATGTGATCTGGACAATATCAATTGTATAGTGGATTTTGTTGAGACTTCTTTATGGCCTAATATGTGGCCAGGTTTTTTTTTTTTTTTTTTTTTTTTTGCTAATTTGCCACATGTGGTTGAAAGAAATGTGGATTATTTGGTTTTTTTTAGGAGAGTTTTTATTTTTAAATAGAAAAGGTTCTCAGTGTAATTTAAATCTAGCTTCAATTAACAATATGCTAGATCTCTCAAACCTTAGGATGTTAGTCAGTGTAACAATAGACTGCTGCTGAGATGAATAAACCCTGAACTCTCAGTGGGTTGACACCCATAACATAGTCTGGTACAGGGCAGGGATTCTCCTTGAGGGCCCTTGTCCAACAGTGATTCAGAGATTCTGGAGGTTTCCATCTTTTAGTTCTGCCATCTCAGAGTTTTTCACTTGTAGCCCTATGGATAGTAAGAAAGGAAACATAGCTCACACTTGCTTTTGATAACCTTGGCCCAGAAGTGATTTCTTACATTCCTATTGGTGGAAATGCAGTCACATGGTTCCAAACTAACTGCAAGTGAGGCTGGGAAATGCAGTCTTTCTGCATGTCCAGGAAGAGGAATGGTGTGAACACAGCATTGTCTTTGACACACTAAGCATGTGCTGAAGAGTTCTTACTCTTACAGGAGGTTTGTCTGTCCTGTGTAACTTTCTCAGTTTTTGCTTAGATAGTTTCAGGCAATGTTGTTTGGTGCATTCAGCTTAATGATTATTATGTCCTCTTGGCAAAGTAGTCAAGATTCCCATCAGTTTGAATGAAAGTGTTTTACAGATAGGTCAGGAAATGTTAATACTTTAAAAGGCCCTTCTATTCCTCCACTCTACAGATAAGAACAACAGAGTCCTAGAGAGAGGAGGTCATGGGTCTCACTCATGAGTGGCAGAATTGAAACCAACATGGCACTAACTTTGCCTTTCCCCCATCATGTTGTTCTCCCTCTATCTTCACTCTGCTGATTTCTTCACTTGCTCCATACAGACCTCTCATTGCCAAGTGTATAAGTGTGTCCAGAATTGCTGGGTTCTTGGTCTCACTCACTTCAAGAATGAAGCTGTGGAACCTCCTGGTGAGTGTTACAGTTCTTAAAGGTGGTGTGTCTGGAGTTTGTTCCTTCTGATGTTTGGATGTGTTCGAAGTTTCTTCCTTCTGGTGGATTTCGTGGTCTCGCTGGCTCAGGAGTGAAGCTGCAGACCTTCATGGTGAGTGTTACAGCTCTTAAGGCTGCACGTCTGGAGTTGTTCATTTCTCCCGGTGGGTTCATGGTCTCGCTGGCTTCAGGAGTGAAGCTGCAGACCTTCTTGGTGAGTGTTATAGGTCATAAAGGCAGTGTGGACCCAAACAGAGACCAGCAACAACATTTATTGCAAAGAGCAAAAGAACAAAGCTTCCACAGTGCGGAAGGTGACCCCAGTGGGTTGCCACTGCTTGCTCTGGCAGTCTGCTTTTATTCTCTTACCTGGCTCCACCCACATCCTGCTGACTGGTCCATTTTACAGAGAGCCTGAGTGGTCTGTTTTGATAGGGCACTGATTGGTGCGTTTACAATCCCTGAGCTAGACACAAAGGCTCCCCACGTCCCCACTAGATTAGCTAGATACAGAGTGTCCTCACAAAGGTTCTCCAAGTCCCCACCCTAGTAGCTAGATACAGAGTGTTGATTGGTGCATTTACAAACCCTGAGCTAGACACAGGGTGCTGATTGGTGTGTTTACAAACCTTGAGCTAGATACAGAGTGTCAATTGGTGTATTTAGAATCCCTCAGCTAGACATTAAGGTTCTACAAGTCCCCACCAGACTCAGGAGCACAGCTGGCTTCACCCAGTGGATCCAGCACAGGAGCTGCAGGTGGAGCTGCCTGCCAGTCCCCCTCCATGCACCCACACTCTTCAGCCCTTGGGTTATCGATGAGACTGGGTGCCGTGGAGCAGGGGGCGGTGATCATTGGGGAGGCTTGGGCCACATAGGAGCCCACGGAGGGGGGAGGCTAAGGAATGGCAGGCTGCAGGTCCCGAGCCCTGCCCCACAGGGAGGCAGCTAAGGCCCGGTGAGAAGTCAAGCACAGCAGCTGCTGGCCAAGGTGCTAAGCCCCTTGCTGCCCGGGCAGGCAAGGCCTGCCGGCAGCTCCTAGTGCAGGGCCGCCAAGCCCACGCCCATCCGGAACTGCAGCTGGCAGGCAAGCAGTGCACATAGCCCCAGTTCCGGCTCATGCCTCTCCCTCCATGCCTCCCTGCAAACTAAGGGAGCCAGCTCCGACCTTGGCCAGCCCAGAAAGTGGCTCCCACCGTGCAGCCGTGGGCTGAAGGGCTCCTCAAGTGCCACCAAAGTGGGAGCCCGGGCAGAGGAGGCACCGAGAGTGAATGAGGGCTGTGAGGGCTTCCAGCACGCTGTCACTTCTCATAAGGAGTGATTAATCTGAGCTTCTCCAGAAAGTCCATTCCTGGTAGGCACTGAGAATAAGAAATCTCAGAGTATAAAAAAACATCAAGTGGTAGCACTTTTGTGAATGGCTCCCAAATTAGATCCTTTACCTTTTTTTCATTAAGCACAGTTGCACAAAACACCCATAGCCTGAGATGAAGCACATATTAGAGAAAGGTTCTCTCTGTAGCATTATGTATTACTTCAATGAGCATTACAAAGAGGAGACGGGACGTGCTCTTTCTAGCTATTATTACCTCCACTATAGAGTTGACATACACAAGCTCATTATTGCATTATGTTTTATTCAACAAAATAACTCTAATATTGAAGCTTAAATTGAATTCGCTAAAACATCTTTGTCTCCAGCATAGTGTGCCTCAAGTGTCTCCTTGGTGCCCAAATTTTCTCCAGAATTACAGTGCTGAAGCTATGGTGATGGTGAAATTATATGTAATCTGCAAAGCAATGTGGCTATAACGTGGTAATTGGCCTTCCACATAATTAAAGGAACATTTCCTCATCAGAGCTGTTCCATCAGAGACCCAAAGGCTATCGTTGTACAAATCACCCACTTAGGAAAACCTTTATTCCCAGCAGCCTATAAAAATCTGCTTATGCAAACAGATTTGCTTATTCAATAACATTAATGGCTTCTCATAGTTAAAAAGTCATCAATGTGATTGACCTATAATCTGTTTCCTCTGTGACCAAGTGTCATTTTTATTTTGACAGTTAGGAGCCTTTTGACTCTTTCACAGCTGGCATGAAGGCACAGGGAGGGAAATCTCCAAAACCAACAACCTGTGTATTCCCAGCCTATTAATCAATAGAAAATCACTTCAACAGGATTAGGGTCTTGTACCTGGCAGAAAGGCTCTTATGGACATTGGAACTGGACTTTTACACTTGATATGACACCTCCTTGAGTCAGATTAGATTCGTGTTTGATAGACTCTTGCCGAAACATTGCTCCAGGGTCTGTGCAGTAGCTAAAGCCTTTTTGTTGTTGTTGTTTTAAAAGCAGCATTAAATGTTTTCATGAAGACCTTCCCAGCAGTGATTTTATTGGGAATATGGTCTTTAGCTCTGGTCCTGAATAACTCACACTGAGGAAACCTCTAACAAGTGTTTTATTGGAAGATGTCTGATGGATGGTTGGTTTTAATAACAAATCTCTTCCCTTTTTCTGTCCCCTGTGTTCTATTCTCCTTTCTCTACACATTATTCTGGGAGGATTCACCTATTCCCAAAGTCCTTTCCTCTTTATTTCCATTCCAGAGCTCTCTGTATAACTCCAGGCTGATGAATCCAACGGCCCAGTTTTTATCTCCACTTGGCTGTCTGTCTTGCATTGACCTCGTCTTACCTTTCCTCTCCTGATTTCCTCTTCTGCCTGGGCTAACCACGTTAGATTCACACCACCATCCTCCCAGCTTCCAAATCACCTAGGTATCATCCTTCATTCCTCCCTCTTTCTCAGTCAAGTTAGTCTACTGTCTCCTCTCCATCCTCACTGCCACAGCCTTGGTCCAGCCAACCATCTTGTCTCACTTGGTGTATTGCAGCCTCCTACCTGGTCTACTCACCTCCCACTCTCCTCCAGCCAGACTGCTCTTCTTCTAGCACAAAGTGGATCATTACTCACCTGCCTAAAAACATCTACTGTCTCCCTTTGTCTACAGGATAAACACGACAAAGAGCCTTTAAGATTTGGCTCCAACTTACCTCTACATTAGTCACTTTTTACAATTATATGAACATCTCTCAGCTCCTCACCCTCTCACGTCTCGATTTTTGCACATGCTCTTCCCTCTGCTGGGAATGATCTTTCACACCTCTCCTATCGACCTGGCTAGTTCCTACCATTTTCTAGTCTTCAACTGAGGAGTCCTGTGGTGGAGAAGGATTTCTCACCACCTGATAGAGATTGCATGCCCACCCACCTCCGGGCTTTTTTTTTTTTTTTTTTTTTTTTTTTTTGACGGAGTCTCGCTCTGGCCACCCAGGCTGGAGTTCAGTGACGCTATCTTGGCTCACTGCAATCTCGGCATCCCGGGTTCAAGCAATTCTCCCACCTCAGCCTTCTGAGTATCTGGAATTGCAGGTGATCACCACCACATCTGGCTAATTTTTTTGTATTTTTAGTAAAGACAGGATTTCACTATGTTGGCCAGGTTGTTTTCGAACTCCTGGCCTCAAGCGATCCACCCACCTTGGCCTCCCAAAGTGCTGGGATTACAGACATGAACAACTGCACCTGGCCGATTGGGTGCCCCTTCTATGTGCTCCCATTGCCCAGGCATACTGTCACCATAACTCTTACCATTCTGAGTTCAAAATGATTTTTTTTTTTTTTTGCTTTTTATTTCTCTCAGTAAATGCAAAGCTCATTGAAAAGAGGACAGTGGTTGTTCACTGTTGTACTCCTAACCTTTGACTCAGTGTCCTGAGGTTGGCTCTAGAGCTGTGCACACATGTTCAGACATTGGAGCACATCTTGTCTAGCACCTCTTTTGAGGTGGCTTAGAGAAAAGTCAGTAGGTACTTCCCCAAGGATGAAACAGAAGCTTCACCTAAAGCAGTTCTTCAACTTCAGCCTGCATTAGCATCCTCTGAGAGCTTGTTAAAAATGCAGTCTCCTAGAGCCCACTCTTCAAGAGTCGGTGAGTTGCTTCATCATCAAAATATATACAGAATTCAGCCAGTCTTCAGCACCAGCCTGGTCTGAGCCTCTGTGGACTCCCACCTGCAGAATCTCCCTGCTGGTCTCCTTGCTTCTGCTCTTACCTTCTTATTACCCATTCAAGTAGCCAGAGTGATCCTTTTTAAAAACTTTTTAAATTTTTTTGAGATGAAGTCTCACTCTGTTGCCCAGGCTGGAGTGCAGTGGTGCTATCTCAGCTCGCTGCAGCTCTACCTCCTGGGCTCAAGCCATCCTCCCACCTCAGCCTCCTGGGTAACTGGGACCAAAGACATACACCACCACACCCGGCTAATTTTTGTATTTTTTGTAAAGACACGGTCTTGCTAAGTTTCCCAGGCTAGTCTTGAACTTCTGTGTGCACCCACCTCAGCCTCCTGCATTTTTAGGAGGCCCCTCTTGTAGGGATTTTGATGCAGAGGCCTGGGTGCCTCATGTCTCCTCCCATCTCTCTCTGTCTTCCTGTCTCTGTCCTCTCTCTCTTTCTCTTTGCCTTGTAGCTGCCCTGGGAACTAGACTCTGCCTTAGGCATTCCTCTGACTCTTGTTTGCTTTTACACTGAGGCTGCTTTAAGTTGCACCTTGATCTGAAGCCTTGGGCTTCTGTTCCTATTCCTTGCTTTTGTTGGAAGGGCCGTGCAGCTTCTTGACAAATTGCAAAGTTGCCTACGAGTTTCCAAGTCCCCAAGAACCAAGCCAGATGACAAATAAAGATGCAGCCCACAGCTGGGGAGAAAGATTTCATGTCCACACAGAGACTCCAAGATGCTGAACTGAAATCCACCCCGAAACCTGTTTTCTCTCTCATTTAAGTTCAATGTCACCTGGGGGCTTGCAGGGCAAGGCTGGTGACCATTCATAGGGCAAAGATGCTTTGAAATGTCAACTGAGAATGGTGTGCTGGTTGACAGATGGCACGTCAGAGCATAGATTAACACGGAAAGAGAAACTCACCCCTTTGGGGGAGTGTGTGAGGCTGGCAGCCACACAGAGGGGTTTTGCTGTGAGCTCTTGTATAGATGTAAACAACCAGGTTTTGCTTTCTGATCCTGAGTGGAAGCATGTTCCTCCCTGCACATTGCCGCTCTGCAGCAAATGTTTATTTCTGTCGCATTGATTAAAAGTGCTTACCAGGCCGGGCGCGGTGGCTCATGCCTGTACTCCCAGCACTTTGGGAGGCCGAGGCAAGCAGATCACAAGATCAGGAGATTGAGACCATCCTGGCTAACACGGTGAAACCCCGTCTCTACGAAAAATACAAAAAATTAGCCGGGCATGGTGGCGGGCGCCTGTAGTCCCAGCTACTTGGGAGGCTGAGGCAGGAGAATGGCATGAACCCAGGAGGCGGGGCTTGCAGTGAGCCGAGATTGTGCCACTGCACTCCAGCCTGGATGACAGAGCAAGACTCCGTCTCAAAAAAAGTGCTTACCTAAGGGGTTTGAGGGCAGTGGTGACAGTGTGAGTTATGGCTCTGCCGGCTGCCAGTGGAGCCAGCCGCTCTGCGCAGCCGTGCAAGGGCGTTTTGAAAAGTGGCTCAGCCGGCCAGGAGTGACTGGGTGTAAATATTGCTGCCACTACATACTGTAGCCTGATTGGGGCTGTGTTTGCAGAACCCCTAAACCACCAGACTTGTTCAGGCTTAAAAATAAGCTTTCTTTTTTGGTTGTTTTGTTTTGTTTTATGAGATGGAGTCCAGTTCTGTCACCGGGTTGGAATGCAGTGGCATGATCTCGGCCCACTGCAACCTCTGCCTCCTGCTTTCAAGTGATTCTCCTGCCTCAGGCTCCCGAGTAGCTGGGACTACAGGCGTGTGCCATCATGGCCAGCTAATTTTTGAATTTTTAGTACACACAGGGCTTCACCATGATGGTCAGGATGTTGTGATCTCTTGACCTCGTGATCTGCCCGCCTTGGCTTCCCAAAGTGCTAGGATTACAGGCGTGAGCCGCCATGCCTGGTCAAAAATAAGCTTACTTTCTTACCTCTTCTGCTGAACTCTATTTGCTTCTTTTCTCAACTTCTGCTGAACTCTATTTTGCTTCTTTTTCCTGGATAAAGCTCTTCTTTATCCAGAAGACTTTTAGCAACAAAGTTACCCAATGCCCTTCCCTAGTCTATCCTTGCAACTGGCTCTCAGGTTGGGGTGGGGGGGTGTGTAGGAGGAAATCCTTGACAGAACCAATTTACATGACTGCTTGGAGGACTCTCGCTAGCCCCAGGAGGTGTTTGAATTTTTAAATTGGTTAGTAGTGTCAGAATGTTTCATGAGTAAGAGCCCAGACTCTAAGTTGGATACCCTGAATTTAAATCTCAACATGGCCACTTTGTATATAACCAGAGGTTGGATTTGGGGACCCAATGGATCTACCATAACATGAACTTGCACCAACATTCACGTGACCTCCAAAATGCCTATTCTGACTAGTAGACCCTAGTTTCGCCCTAGTGCCAGTTCAGAGCCTGTGTCCAGTGATCCTGCACAGGTCCCATTACTTCCTTTTCTCCTGTTCAGTCATCCTGGTAAAAGGCTGTGTATTCCTTTGGGGGCAGGCTGGGAGAAAGACTGACAGTATTAATTTTTGGCAGTGGAGCAGAGTCCTTTCTGGAGGGGAACTGGCTTCCCATTCAGACAAGGGACTCCGAGTCTGTGAACTGACTTATGTCTGGGAATTGACGCGGGACTGTGACTCTGTTTTTATGATTCAGATTAGACTTCTGCTCACATGACCTAGAACTCTTCTGCAAACAGAGATCAAGTAAAAATGTGGCAGGCTTCTTATCTATTTCACTTCTAGGAAAGCCACGATCAGCTGGCACCATAGGTCTCTGCGAGTCAGGCTATTCTGGTTGCAGCTTTGACTCTGCTGTCTTTTATGGTAACAGCATCCACCTTGTCTTTGGGGATTGAGTGCTCTGATCACTTGGCCCCAGCCCCTGTAGTGTGCCTATGTCACTTACCCTCTTTATACGTCAGTCTCCTCCTCTATAAAATGGGCATCCTCATTGCACCCACCCCCAGGGCGGCTGTGAGGTATAGATGGATTAGCATATGGCAAGTAATAGAAGAGGGTCTCAAAGCCCATGTGTCGTTATCAGAATTATTTCGTGACAGGGGAGAGCTGGAGGAGAGAGGAAAGAGTTGAGCAGACCCACGTGCTCTCCCACCAGTGTTTCCTGAGCACCTACTATGTGCTGCCCACTGTGGGAGCTGTTAGGGTTGAAATAGGGAGCACAGCAGTGTAGGGGCTGCCATCAGGAGCTTAGTGGAGAGACCATTGTGCAACATGGTTCCAGAGCTTGGGGTGGGGAAGCTCAGGGAGTACAGGGGCCTAGGATCTTGGGCAGAATCATGGAAAGGACACAGCCTCCCCAGCCTCTCCTACCTCCGCTGCCTCTCTGGCCTCCTCTGCTTCCCTGGCCCCTCCTGCTTCCCTGGCTTCCCCTTCCACCCCGGCCTCCCCAGTCTCCCCTGTCTCTCCTGCTTTTGAGGTGGGCCAGGAGCTGCTGGTGTTCACTTAGCCTGTCCTGGACTCTGGGTGTAGCACTTCGATGTCCAGAAAATACCCCCGGGTTGAGCTTATCACACAGCCAAGGAAGGAGCTCCACACTGACACTAAGGGTGCATCCTGGGCTCATTCATGAGGGCATGCCTCCAAAATATTTCTCCTCGTCTCCTCCCTTTGCCCACCTGCATTGTCTCTGTGCCTGAGCCCCGGCTGGGGGTCTGCAAGGATCCCCTATCTCCTCTGCCCCTGCACGGCTGGGTCCCAGGCAATCTGTCCGCCCACCACGCCTCTCGCCCCTTGCCCACCACGTTCCAGCCCCATAGTCTTCTTTTTGCTTCTTTCCCAGCCTCTGGGCTTTTGCACACGCTGTTCCCTCTGCCTGAACACCCTCCACTGGGCTGAGAACAACTATCTGAGACCTCTCTCAGCTGTTGCTTCGTTTGGAACAGCCGCTGCTGCTGTCCCTCTCCCAGCTGGAAGACCGGCTAGCCTCCTGTCTTTTTCAGTTCCCATGGCCCCAGCACTTCTCCTTGGCCTCCTTTGGTCGAATTGACAAAGGCCATTCTCAATGCCTTCTCACCCAGCGCTGAGCCCCACTGGATGAAGGCAATGCCTGTCATGTTCACTGCAATATCCCCTCCCCCATCACCAAGCCTGGTCCACAGTGATGCTCAAAAAAGTTCTGTTGGTAGGCAATGGGAATATGCATTCATGTCATCCTGCAGGCAGAATTCTCCACGAATTTTGAGCAGCCTCGGGTTTCCCACCACCTCCAAATCATGGAAGACACAGGGTAACAGCAAAGACAAGGTGGCTGTGGCCGATGTCCACCCTCTCGGGGCGTCCCTTGGCTTCTCTCCTCCTTGGGCAGGGAGACCATCGGGGTGCAACCTGGCTGGGGCGGGGAGGAGATGCAAGGCCTGGCCAAAGTGGGCTTGGCCACAGGCAAGGGACAGCGACCTCCTGGGCCAGGACAGGTGAGATCGGTGCAGGCCCCAGCCCGGCGTGGCGGCGGTGCGCGGGAGAGGCCAGCAGAGGGCGCCAGAGAGCCAGGAGCAGCCCGCGGAAGAGCCCGCGCTGGCCCCGATGCCCAGCTCCGCGCCGCGCGGACCCACGGAGCCCGCGCTCAGACGCTCCAGCTCCGACGAGAGGACGCTAGCGCCGGGTGCTTCTTCTTCTCCAAGTGCAGGCAGAGCCCCCGGATCCAAAGCCAGCCCTTCCGGCAGCTCCGAAGCCACTGGCAAGCCCCGAGGCAGGGATGGCCGGCCCAGGAGGGAAGAGGACGACGTCCCTCCCTAGGAGAAGAGGCTGCGGCTGTTGCTGGAGGGGGAAGCGCACAGCCCCAGGACTGCGAGGATGGGGAGGACGCGCCGCGGCCGGGCAGGGAGGAGACCGGGACCCAGACAGGTGGCGACGGCAGAGGAGTAAGTGACGGGGGCGGGGGGTGCCTGCGACGCGGGGTAGAGGTGGCGGGAGGCTCCGTGGCCTGCCCCGGGTTGAAGTTGGGAGGGCGGCCTTCATTCTGAACCCATTTAGGCAGCATGGGCAGCCCTCCTCACCGCGGGCTGCATCAGAGCCCCCCCTGCCCTGTCTTGGGGTTGTTCCTGGATGTTGTCTGGGAGGCTTGCTCATGGTGACATCCTCATCTCCCCATGCAC
Organism: Pan paniscus; assembly: GCF_029289425.2. Taxonomy (NCBI): domain Eukaryota; kingdom Metazoa; phylum Chordata; class Mammalia; order Primates; family Hominidae; genus Pan; species Pan paniscus. The sequence continues at coordinate 24,130,194 of NC_073256.2, forward strand.
GTTACTGCATTCAGAGCTTGGGTCACCTGGACACTGAACTCAGGTGAATTTTCTCTGAGATCCCGGGAGAAGGAGGACAGTTCTCAGGAAGGTTTTCCAGGGCCGATCACGGAAACGATGAGAAAGGAGAGGTCCTGGTCGGGAACACAATTACGGTGGCAGTGTAACGCCGGGAAACTTTATTGCGTGAAGTCCGTCTCACTCTCTCCACCTCCTTCTTTTACGTGGACTCTGCCAAAGACCAGGATACCAGAATGCAGTGCAGTGACCAAACGTAGTGGGACCTTGGGAACGCGAGTCTGGAGCCAGGCGGCTGGGGTTTGCATCCTGGTTCTGCCCCTCCTTAGCTGGCTGACATGGCACAAGCCACTTACCCTCTCTGAGCCTTACTGTCTTCAGTGGCAAATGGATCTGTCAACAGGCCCCATTGCCTAGGGTTGTTACTGCTGAGATTAAGGGAAGCTCGTCCATAGAAGCACTTAGCGTTGTGCCTGGCACATAGTGTATGGTGGATAAATGGGAGTTAGGACTAAAACTCATGCCTTGGTGTGTTTTTGCAGTGATGTTTTGTTCTGGGGTGCATCACAAGAGACAAGGTTCTTGGCTGGGCATGGTGGCTCAAGCCAATAATCCCAGCACTTTGAGAGGTCGAAGTGAGAGGATCGCTTGAGGCCAGGAGTTTAAGACAAGACTGGGCAACGTGGTGAAGCCTCATATCAACCAAAAATAAAAAACTAAAAAATAAAGTCAGGTATGGTGGTGTGTGCCTGTAGTCCCAAGTACTTTGGAGGCTGAGGTGGGAGGAGGATTGCTAGAGCCTGGAAGGTCGGGCTGCAGTGAGCTGTGATCATGCCACTGCACTCCAGCCTGGGTGACAAAGTGATACTCTGTTTCAAGGAAAAGAGAGAGAGACAGAGACAGACAGACCCACAAGAGTCTTAAGCCAGAATCTTCATGTTAAAATGCTTTCTGGAGGCTAAAAGGATGATATGTTGATTATGAAATATTTAAAAGGCAGAAACCCCACTGAATTGTTTGGTCCACAGTGGGAAATGGGAATCGCATGAACTGAAGGATGATGGAGGAACTGAATAGAAACCATCCTTGTTTCCTGAATCTGAACGTGGCACCCTCTTTTCACGGTGTCTGTATCTGCTCAGTCCGGCGGCCACTCAAAAAGAGGGAATCTTGATTTTCAAACTTAAAATTTGACCCAAAGCCCACTGCTGCCCACAATGCCCGCCAGACCCATTCCTCTTCCGTTTTAGTTTCTATGGGAATACTCTCTTTGAAGAACCCATGAAGCAGTGTCAGGCTGGTGTGAGGATCAGCAGTGATTTCTTTGAGGAGGAGAGCCCGTTTCTTCACTCACAGGCCATGTCTGAGTGGATCAAGAAGAACAGAGTGCCCTTTTATGAGATTTTGTCTGCGCAGACCAATAGCTTGGTAAAAGTGTCAAAACCATCCTCGTTCTTTAATAGCAGATTATTTTGGACTTTTCTCTGTAAGAAGCAGCATGGGCATTCAGATGCTTTTAAGGATAAAATGTTTTTTCTTATCACCAGGCCTGGTGCTCTGGATGGCTGAGGTTTTAATGTGACTTGGTGTTCCTTGGAGTGGCTCCCAGGCTGTGCTCTTGTGCTTGGGTGGCAAGGGGTTGCTTTATTCGGTGGTGGCTATAGGATGTTTTAGCAGATAAATCGGGACCCCAGGAGCCCTTGAGTTCCAAGTCCTGCCCTGCAGGGCATGTGTTTATGGTGGAGATGTGGGGAAGGGTGGAGGGTGGGGGGCATTGATTTCCTGCCAATATCAGAGGTTTCACAGGCTTCTTGTGTATCCACAAATACCCATCCCATTGAGAAGGCCTAGAAAACCTGGCCCTCCCCAAGCCTTTATTGACAACTTGTGAATGATCCCAGGGTGTGTCTGATCCACAGCTCCTCCTGGAGGGAGACAAAAGTCTCTCCTAGGTATCTGGTTATCAACCTCAACCACTTGCTGAGCCTTCCCCAAGACCAGGCATCTTGTCAGAGATTTCTGGGTTGTCAGGCAGAACCAAGCATTCGAGGGTAATAACTCACTGGAGTCCCTGAAATCCCTGATGGACGCACCAGGTAAAAGCATCCAGGGTTGAAACCAGATCAAGAAGGTTATTGTCAGCCTGGGGCTCCTGTAGAGGTGCATCCACGTTGCAGGGATTTTCCTTATGCTGAGGAGAAACGTGGGTTTCTCAGCTTTGGCACAGTCACAACATTTGGGGTCAGACCATTCGTGGTGGTGGTGGGGCCGTCCTGTGTATTGAAGGATGGTTAGTAGCATCTGTGGTCTCCATCCTCTAGGTGCCATTCTACCCTCCCAGCTATGGCTACCCCAGATGTCTCCAGGTGGTTTCAAATGCTGTGGGGCAAGGGAGTGGTACGTGAGCAAAACCACCCCAGTTGAGAGCCATTGGTCTACACTTGTGGAAATGTTTGAGGGTGAGAGTGTCGAGCTTGAGTCCCTGCTGTACCCTTTATGAGCAATGAGGTCTTGGAAAATTAATAGTACTCCAGGGGCCTCAGTATTCTCATCTATAAAATGTAGATAAATGAGATTCACTTTCATAGGAAGGTTATATGGGATTTACTGAGATAATAAGACAGTACATGGAAAATACTGGGCATAGCATTTATTTATTTTTATTTTTTTTTAAGACAGAGTCTTACTCTATTGCCCAGGCTGGAGTGCAGTGGCATGATCTCCGCTCACTGCAACCTCCATCCACCTCCTGGGCTCAAGTGATTATCCTGCCTCAGGTTCTCGAGTAACTGGGACTACAGGTGTGTGCCATCATGCCCATCTAATTCTTGAACTTTAGTAGAGACGGGGCTTCACCATGTTGGCCAGGATAGTCCGATCTCTTGACCTCGTGATCTGCCCGCCTCGGCCTTCCCAAGTGCTGGGATTACAGGCGTGAGCCACCGTGCCTGGCCAAACATAAACTTACTTTTTTACCTCTTCTGCTGAACTCTATTTGCTTCTTTTCCCAAACGTCTTTATCCAGAAGAGCTTTTAGCAACAAAGTTACCCAATGCCCTTCCCTAGTCTATCCTTGTAACTGGCTCTTAGCAGGGGGTGGGAGGAAATCCTCGGCAGAACCAATTTACATGACTGTTTGGAGGACTCTGGCTAGCCCCAGAAGGTGTTTGAATTTTTAAATTGGTTACTAGTGTCAGAATGTTTCGTGAGTAAGAGCCCAGCCTCTATGTTGGATGCCGTGAATTTGAATCTCAGCATTGCCGCTTTGTATATAACCAGAGGTTGGATTTGGGGACCCAATGGATCTACCATGACATGAACTTGCACCAACATTCACCTGACCTCCAAAATGCCTATTCTGACTGGTAGACCCTAGTCTCAGCCTAGTGCCAGTTCAGAGCCTGTGTCCAGTGATCCTGCACAGGTCTCATTAGTTCCTTTTCTCCTGTTCAGTCATCCTGGTAAAAGGCTGTGTATTCCCTTCGGGGCAGACTGGGAGAAAGATTGACAGTATAAATTTTTGACAGTGGAGCAGAGTCCTTTCTGGAGGGGAACTGGCTTCCCATTCAGACAAGGGACTCCGAGGCTGTGAACTGGCTTATGTCTGGAAATTGAATGGGGAGTGTGACTCTGTTTTTGTGATTCAGATTAGACTTCTGCTCACATGACCTAGAACTCTTCTGCAAACAGAGATCAAGTAAAAATGTGGCAGGCTTCTTATCTATTTCACTTCTAGGAAAGCCACGATCAGCTGGCACCATAGGTCTCTGCGAGTCAGGCTATTCTGGTTGCAGCTTTGACTCTGCTGTCTTTTATGGTAACAGCATCCACCTTGTCTTTGGGGATTGAGTGCTCTGATCACTTGGCCCCAGCCCCTGTAGTGTGCCTATGTCACTTACCCTCTTTATACGTCAGTCTCCTCCTCTATAAAATGGGCATCCTCATTGCACCCACCCCCAGGGCTGCTGTGAAGTATAGATGGATTAGCATATGGCAAGTAATAGAAGAGGGTCTCAAAGCCCATGTGTCGTTATCAGAACTATTTCGTGACAGGGGAGAGCTGGAGGAGAGAGGAAGGTGCTGAGCAGACCCATGTGCTCTCCCACCAGTGTTTCCTGAGCACCTACTATGTGCTGCCCACTGTGAGAGCTGTTAGGGTTGAAATAGGGAGCACAGCAGTGTAGGGGCTGCCATCAGGAGCTTAGTGGGGAGACCATTGTGCAACATGGTTCCAGAGCTTGGGGTGGGGAAGCTCAGGGAGTACAGGGGCCTAGGATCTTGGGCAGAATCATGGAAAGGACACAGCCTCCCCAGCCTCTCCTGCCTCCACTGCCTCCCTGGCTTCCTCTGCTTCCCTGGCCTCTCCTGCCTTCCTGGCTTCCCCTTCCACCCCGGCCTCCCCAGTCTCCCCTGTCTCTCCTGCTTTTGAGGTGGGCCAGGAGCTGCTGGTGCTCACTTAGCCTGTCCTGGACTCTGGGTAGCATTTCGATGTCCAGAAAATACCCCTGGGTTCAGCTCATCACACAGCCAAGGAAGGAGCTCCACACTGACACTAAGGGTGCATCCTGGGCTCATTCATGAGGGCATGCCTCCAAAATATTTCTCCACGTCTCCTCCCTTTGTCCACCTGCATTGTCTCTGTGCCTGAGCCCCAGCTGGGGGTCTGCAAGGATCCCCTATCTCCTCTGCCCCTGCACGGCTGGGTCCCATGCAATCTGTCCACCCACCACGCCTCTCGCCCCTTGCCCACCACGCTCCAGCCCCACAGTCCTCTTTTTGCTTCTTTCCCAGCCTCTGGGCTTTTGCACACGCTGTTCCCTCTGCCTGAACACCCTCCACTGGGCTGAGAACAACTATCTGAGACCTCTCTCAGCTGTTGCTTCGTTTGGAACAGCCGCTGCTGCTGTCCCTCTCCCAGCTGGAAGACCAGCTGAGCCTCCTGTCTTTTTCATTTCCCATGGCCCCAGCACTTCTCCCTGGCCTCCTTTGGCCGAATTGACAATGTCCATTCTCAATGACTTCTCACCCAGCGCTGAGCCTCACTGGGTGAAGGCAATGCCAGTCATGTTCACCACAATATCCCCTCCCCCATCACTACGTCTGGTCCACAGTGATGCTCAAAAAAGATCTGTTGGTAGGCAATGGGAAGGTGCATTCATGTCATCCTGCAGGCGGAATTCTCCACGAGTTTTGAGCAGCCTCGGGTTTCCCACCACCTCCAAATCATGGAAGACACAGGGTAAGAGCAAAGACAAGGTGGCTGTGGCCGATGTCCACCCTCTCGTGGCGTCCCTTGTCTTCTCTCCTCCTTGGGCAGGGAGACCATCGGGTTGCAACCTGGCTGGGGCGGGGAGGAGATGCAGGGCCTGGCCAGAGCGGGCCTGGCCAAGGTCAAGGGACAGGGACCGCCTGGGCCTGGACAGGTGAGAGCGGCCCAGGCCCGGTTCCGGCGTGTCCGCGGTGCACGGGAGCGGCCAGCAGAGGGCGCCAGGGAGCCAGGAGCGGCCCGAGGAGGAGCCCGCGCCGGCCCCGATGCCCAGCTCCGCGCCGCGCGGACCCAGCAAGCCTGCGCTCAGACGCCCCAGCTTCTCCGAGAGGCCGCTCGCGCCGGGTGCTTCTTCTTCCCCAAGTGCAGGCAGAGCCCCCGGAGCCATGGCCAGCCCTTCCGGCAGGTCCGAAGCCACTGGCAAGCCCTGAGGCAGGGATGGCCGGCCCAGGAGGGAGGAGGACGACGTCCCTCCCTAGGAGAAGAGGCTGCGGCTGTTGCTGGAGGGGGGAAGCGCACAGCCCCAGGACTGCGAGGACGGGGAGGACGCGCCGCGGCCAGGCAGGAAGGAGACCGGCCCCCAGACAGGTGGCGAAGGCAGAGGAGTAAGTGACGCGGGCGCGTGGGTCCAGGGGTGCCGGGGGCGCGCAGGTGCCGGGGACGCGGGGTAGAGGCGGCGGGAGTCTCCGTGGCTGGCCCGGGGTTGAAGTTGGTTACTGAGCGGCAACTCCGGCGGGCGCGGAGTGACAGCTCCTGACGGCCTCCGAGACGCCAGCTGCCCCTTCTCGGCTGTGTGGCTTCGACTTCCTGATTCTCCCACGACGTCCCTGACTGGGAGACCCGCTGGACTCTGCGGCTAGCCAAAGGGGAGGGGGAGCCCCACGTCCTGGGGGCCCCCAGCAGGGGAAGGGGCGGGGGTTGCCCTGGGCATCCTGTCTGGGGCATGTGTCTGGGACTCTGTCGATGCCTCTCACCTGGCGAGGGGCCTGTGGTGGGGGCAGGGGGAAGTCCCTGGCGCAAGGCTTGGCCAAGCCCTGCTCTGCTGGGCTGCGGGCTGGCGGCACTCACGCAGCTCCTCACCTGTCCCGCATCTTCCTAGTTTTTTTTCCCTTTCTATTTGGGCAGCGAGAATTGAGAGGAGGCAGATGGCTTCCATCCCAGAAATCGTTCTCTTTCCATCCCTACAGAGAGGGACAGAGAGGCAAAGTTCCTTGCTTCCCCCGGGGTGCTGTCCCTATGAGCTCTCGGTTTCCTGCACACGTGGGCCCCTGAGTCACCGGGCCTGTGTGTGTGGGATGGGGCTCCGTGGCCAGCCTGGCCTCCTGGGGTTCACTTTCTGCTTTCCTACCCCAACTCTTCCTGTGTGGCTTTGCTGGCCTTCCACTGGGGAGGCACGTGAGTTTGGAGGGCAGATGAGGGCCCGCTGGAGAGCTGTACCCCTCAGTGAGGGCTGCCACCATGATGGTTTTTGATGGATAATGGGGTTGACCTCTTTGTTCCTTCCACATGTTTTTATGTTTGACCATTTACTTAACTGAGCTTGTCTTAATAATTCGATTCGTGGTTAATGAGTCCCACATGGGAGAGAGGGCGGCCTTCATTCTGTACCCATTTAGGCAGCACGGGCAGCCCTCCTCACCGCGGGCTGCATCAGAGCCCCACCCTGCCCAGTCTTGGGGTTGTTCCTGGATGTTGTCTGGGAGGCTTGCTCATGGTGACATCCTCATCTCCCTGTGCACGTTACTGCATTCAGAGCTTGGGTCACCTGGAGACTGAACTCAGGTGAATTTTCTCTGAGATCCCGGGAGAAGGACGACAGTTCTCAGGAAGGTTTTCCAGGGCCAATCACGGAAAGGATGAGAAGTGAGAGGTCCTGATCAGGGACACAATTACGGTGGCAGTGTGACACCAGGAAACTTTATTGCGTAAAGTCCCTCTCACTCCCTCTACCTCCTTCTTTTACGTGGACTCTGCCAAAGACCAGGATACCAGAATGCAGTGGAGTGACCAAGTGTAGTGGGACCTTGGGAACACGAGTCTGGAGCCAGGCGGCTGGGGTTTGGATCCTGGTTCTGCCCCTCCTTCGCTGGCTGACATGGCACAAGCCACTTACCCTCTCTGAGCCTTACTGTCTTCACTGGCAAATGGATCGGTCTAGAGACCCCAGTGCCTGCGGTTGTTACTGCTGAGATTAAGGGAAACTCGTCCATAGAAGCACTTAGCATTGTGCCTGGCACATAGTGTATGGTGGATAAATGGGACTTAGAACTGAAACTCATGACTTAGTGTGTTTTTGCAGTGATGTTTTGTTCTGGGGTGCATCACAAGAGACAAGGTCCTTGGCCGGGTGTGGTGGCTCAAGCCAATAATCCCCGAACTTTGAGAGGGCGAAGGGGGGATCACTTGAGCCCAGCAGTTTAAGACCAGCCTGAGCAACGTGGTGAAGCCTCATATCTACCAAAAAAAAAACAAAAACAAAAACAAAAACAAAAGCCAAGTATAGTGGTGTGTGCCTGTAGTCCCAAGTACTTTGGAGGCTGAAGTGGGAGGATTGCTAGAGCCTGGAATGTCGGGCTGCAGTGAGCTGTGATCATGCCACTGCACTCCAGCCTGGGTGACAATGTGAGACCCTGTTTCAAGGAAAAGAGGGAGGGAGAGAGAGACAGAGAGACCCACAAGAGTCTTAAGCCAGAATCTCCATGTTAAAATGCTTTCTGGAGGCTAAAATGATGATATGTTGATAATGAAATATTTAAAAGGCAGAAACCCCACTGAACTCTTTGGTCCACAGAGGGAAATGGGAATCGCATGACCTGAAGGATGATGGAGGAACTGAACAGAAACCATCCTTGTCTCCTGAATCTGAACATGGCACCCTCTTTTCACGGTGTCTGTATCTTCTCAGTCCAGCGGCCCCTCGAAAAGAGGGAATCTTGATTTTCAAACTTAAAATTTGACCCAAAGCCCACTGCTGCCCACAATGCCCACCAGACACATTCCTCTTCCGTTTTAGTTTCTATGGGAATACTCTTTCTGAAGAACCCATGAAGCAGTGTCAGGCTGGTGTGAGGATCAGCAGTGATTTCTTTGAGGAGGAGAGCCCGTTTCTTCACTCACAGGCCATGTCTGAGTGGATCAAGAAGAACAGAGTGCCCTTTTATGAGATTTTGTCTGCGTAGACCATTAGCTTGGTTAAAATGTCAAAACCATCCTTGTTCTTTAATAGCAGATTATTTTGGACTTTTCTCTGCAAGAAGCAGCATGGGCATTCAGATGCTTTTAAGGATAAAATGTTATTTCTTATCACCAGGCCTGGTGCTCTGGATGGCTGAGGTTTTAATGTGACTTGGTGTTCCTTGGGGTGGCTCCCATACTGTGCTCTTGTGGTTGGGTGCCAAGGGGTTGCTTTATTCGGTGGTGGCTATAGGATGTTTTAGCAGATAAATCGGGACCCCAGGAGCCCCAGAGTGCCAAGTCCTGCTGCAGGACATGTGTTTATGGTGGGGACCTGTGGGGGTGGAGGGTGGGGGGCATTGATTTCCTGCCAATATCAGAAGTTTCACAGGCTTCTTGTGTATCCATAAACACCGACCCCATTGAGAAGGCCTAGAAAACCTGGCCCTCCCCAAGCCTTTATTGACAACTTGTGAATGATCCCAGGGTGTGTCTGACCCACAGCTCCTCCTGGAGGGAGACAAAAGTCTCTCCTAGGTATTTGGTTATCAACCTCAACCACTTGCTGAGCCTTCCCCAAGACCAGGCATCTTGTCAGAGATTTCTGGGTTGTCAGGCAGAACCGAGCATTTGAGGGTAATAACTCACTGGAGTCCCTGAAATCCCTGATGGACGCACAGGTTGAAAGCATCCAGGGTTGAAACCAGATCAGGAAGGTTATTCTCAGCTTGGGGCTCCTGCAGAGGGATTCCTTCAGAGGTGCATCCACGTTGCAGGTATTTTCCCTTCTTGCTGAGGAGAAACCTGGGTTTCTCAGCTTTGGCACAGTCACAACATTTGAGATCACACCATTCATGGTGGTGGTGGTGGTGGGGAGGCCATCCTGTGTATTGTAGGATGGTTAGCAGCATCTGTGGTCTCCATCCTCTAGGTACCATTCTACCCTCCCAGTTATGGCTACCCCAGATGTCTCCAGACAGTTTCAAATGCCATGGAGCAAGGGAGTTGTACGTGAGCCAAACCACTCCAGCTGAGAGCCATTGGTTTACACTTGTGGAAATGTTTGAGGGTGAGAGTGTCAAGCTTGGGTCCCTGCTGTACCCTTTATCAGCAATGCAGTCTTGGAAAATTAATACGACTCCAGGGGCCTCAGGTTTCTCATCTATGAAATGGAGATAAATGAGATACACTTTCATAGGAAGGTTACATGGGATTTACTGAGATAATAAGACAGTACATTGAAAATGCTGGGCATAGCTTTTATTTATTTATTTATTTTTTAAGATGGAGTCTTACTCTGTTGCCCAGGCTGGAGTGCAGTGGCATGATCTCCGCTCACTGCAACCTCCACCTCCTGGGCTCAAGTGATTCTCGTGCCTCAGCCTCCCAAGTAGCTGGGAGTACAGTTGCCCACCACCACACCTGGCTAATTTTTGTATTTTTAGTAGAGATGGGGTTTCACCATGTTGGCCAGGCTGGTCTCAATCTCCTGACCTAAGATGATCCGCCCAGCTCGGCCTCCCAAGGTGCTGAGATCACATGTGTGAGCCACCACCCTGGGCTGGGCATAGCATTGTAACACAGACAAAGCACAAAATACTTGGGCAATACCTTTCTACACTTGGGTTGTCTAGACTCCATCCTCCATCCCCTCATGTACTGGTGTGGTGCAGAGCAGAATATCACCCACCTAGACTGCAGAGTGGATTTGGGTGGCATCTTGGCTTTCTGCACAAGACTTGCCTGTTCCCCACCATGTCCCCCTGGTTCTCAGGGTCCAGGATTCCAGGAAGCAGGGATGTGGGCAGGCAGGGCAGGTGGCCCACCCAGTTCACTCCCATGCTGGGGACCTGCAGAGCCATCTCCCTGAGACACGGTGTTTGGACCAACATCTGGGTTTCTGGATTTCCATTTGAGCACAGCTGGACTACACAGGCTGAAGCTCTCTCTGCCGAGATATAGATATTTCCCTGGTGACGATCTTTCAAGCTGACATGAAGACATGGCCACCTGCTGGAACATGTTGTGTCTGCTGTGGCGCTCTTGTAATTTGTGAGGCAGGCTCCTGAGGAATGCAGTGTGTAAGTGGGAAATGGTGGGAAGTTCTCACATCCTCCCCTGGCCAAAAGTGCTGCCTGCACAGGTTGGTGGATGGTCCTTCGTGCAGGAAGAAGACATGAAGCACATTCCTGTTAGCTACAACAGAGAGGGGCAGGGTACACACTGGATATTTCGAGCCCATCCAGGGAAGCAAGTCTTACTATGCTGGGAGTACTTTGGAATGGGGACTGTGTTGCCCTGGGCTTTAATTATTTCAGGAACATTTAACCCCAGGGCTGGCAGGCTGGATCTTGATATGTGTTTCTCAGTTGGAAAGACTTTGGACCATACGGAGATGTCTTCTCAATTCTTTTAATTTCATTAAGGTTGTCATTTTTCTTCTCGTGGCCTCTGGATTGTGACACAGAACTCAAGGTACAGGAATGAGATGAGTTGGAGGCTGGGACAGGGGTCCTTGCCAGGGATGCTGGTGACTCACGTGACGATGTTGATGTGTGGAGTCCGGTGCCTGGTTTGGGGAATGTTCGTGGGATATGTTCCAAAGGACTGTCAGACCTATGAGGTACTGGAGGTGAATGGTCAGGTCTGATCTCAGGGCTGGCAGTGTCAGGCAAGGACAGGAAGTTGACGTTGGACTCATTGGCTGAGGTTGCTTGGGACCCAGGGGGCAATGTGTGCCAGGACAGATGGGTCTGGGGCTAGGAAGGCAGATTTGGGCTGGAGACTCGGGTTTGGGAGGCATCCCAGGTTGATAGTGGTTGAGGCTATGGAAATGACTGCGATTGCCTGGGATGAGAGTGGAGACAGACAAGATGGGGGTTTTGCTCTAAGCCTGGGGAGCCCACCTCCCAGGTTCAAGCGATTCTCCTGCCTCAGCCTCCCAAGTAGCTGGGAATGCAGGTGCACGCCACCATGCCCGAGTAACTTTTGCATTTTTAGTAGAGATGAGGTTTGGCCAGGCTGGTCTCAAACTCCTGACCTCAAGTGATCGGCCCACCTTGGCTTCCCAAAGTGCTGGGATTACAGGCATGAGCCACCATGCCTGACCATTTTTAAATATTAATTTTTATGAAATATTTTCAAGCACATTTTACTATACATTGGAAAAGTCAATCATGATTTGAAAACTTCATCAAAATCCAATCAAATGTCAATTAACCACTTAATTGTGGATAGGTAAGGAGACTATTTTGACCAAAACATATTAGAACAATTAACACTTATAGAAATAATCAATGTTTTAATGTTTTAGTTGAATTAAACCATCTTTTATATTCTGGCCGGGCACAGTGGCTTACATTTGTAATCCCAGCACTTTGGGAGGCCGAGGCTGGCGGATCACCCAAGGTCAGTAGTTCGAGAGCAGCCTGGTCAACATGCCGTAACTGTCTCTACTTAAAATACAGAAATTAGCCAGGTGTGATGGCACACACCTGTAATCCCAGCTACTTGGGAAGCTGAGGCAGGAGAATCATTTGAATCTGGGAGACAGAGGTTGCAGTCAGCCGAGATCACCCCACTGTACTTCAGCCAGCCTGGGTGACAGAGCGAGACTCTGTTTCAAAAATAAATAAATACAATAGAATTCTGAATTTTATTTTTAATAATTATTTTTGTAAAGAGAATGTCTTGTTTATTGGAGTTGTTGAATTTATTGAATTGGCAAAAATTATGTACAAAAGGATATACAACATGATGTGATTGAAGTATGTATACATTATGAAATGGCTAAATCAAGGTAAATAACATATCACCTCCCAGACTTATTTTTTTGTGGTGAGAACCCTTAAAAAATCTACTCTCTTAGTGATTTCCAAGTGTATGATATGTTGTTATTAACTATAGGTACCATGTTGTCCCACGGATCTCCTGAACTTATTCTTCTCTAAAAATGACATTCTGTGTCCTTTGGCATCTGCCCACTTCCCGACTCTGGCAACCATCATTCTACTCCGCTTCTATGAATTCAACTTTTTTCTTTTATTTTTCTTTCTTTTTTTTGAGACAGTCTCCTTCTATTGCCCAGGCTGTAGTGCAGGGGTGTGATCTTGGCTCACTGCAGCCTTGACGTCCCAAGTTCAATCAATCCTCCCACCTCAGCCTCCTGAGTATCTGGGAGTACAGGCATGCACTACCATGCTCCAATGATTTTTGTATTTTTTGTAGAGATGGGCTATTGCTATGTTATGCAGGCTGGTCTCGAACTCCTGTGCTCAAGCAATCTGCCGGCCTCAACCTCCCAAAGTGCTGGGATTACAGGCATGAGCCACCATGCTTGGCTGAGTTCAACTTTTTTAGATTCCACATGTAAGTGAGATAATGTGGTATTTGTCGTTTTGTGCCTGGCTTATTTCACTTAACATAGTATCCTCCAGGCTCATCCATGTTGTCTCAAATGGCAGGATTTCCTTCTTTTCGAAGGCTGAATAGTATTCCATTGTGTACATACACTACATTGTTGCTGGAAGTTTAATGGAGGCCAGTTGGGGGAGGAGGGGGAGAAGATTCACTCTAAGACTAGATGCTCCAGCACCCACCCAGGATGTGTGCAAGGAAGTGCAGGATGCTCCTGGTCTTGCAAACTGTGGTTTGTGGGACTGCAAAGCCCCTATCCTTCCACAGTGCTTTCTGTCTTGTTATCACATTTCCTTGGAGGAGAACCCAGCCTTGGTGGAGAGCCCTGCTCTGGCTTTGTCCCTCGGCATGAGATGGCAAAGGATGGTGCTGCTGGGAGACCCTCACGTCTGCATACTGGGGGCTGTTTGCCTTCTCCGTTCCTCCTTCAAGTATCTGAGCAGCTCCTGTGTGCCAGCTGCTGATCTACAAGACGGATCGGTCCTTGGAGATCACGCTGTAGCAGAGGAGGCAGGCTGTAGCCCACAGGCCAGAACCAGCTCCCTGCCTGTTCATACAAATAAAGTTTTATTGGAACACAGCCACACCCATTTCAGTGCATATTGTCTGTGGCTGCTTTCCTGCTACAATGGAGAATTGAATAGTTGGGACAGAGACCTATGGCCTCCAAGGCTGAACTATTTACCATCTGGCTCTCAAGAAAAAGGAAAAAAAATGCTTATCTTTGTACCCCGACAGTCTTAGATTAAGAGGACTTGTACCACCCTGACGTCACAGGCGGCCATGAGTCCAGCCACCCCTGAAATGTACACAAGTCTGGGCTAGGGTTGCAGCAGGTGAGTCCCAATTTTGCAGATCTTTGGTATCAGGGGCACAACCCAGGATTTTGAGTGGGGTTTCCTCATCACTGTGGCTGGGCACTGGGCTAGTGTGCTTTCTGATTTTTGTATGGGGAAGAGAAAGGAGGGAGGAAATGCCAACTTGTTGCCCTGTTCTAACGTTTTCCTAAGATGGCTCTCCAGGTAAGGGCTTGGGATCTCACCTTGCACAGCTTACAAAACCCAGTGAGGCCGGCTGTCTTGGCGCTGCCACTCTGAGGGATGGAGCCCCCAAATGACTAGGAAGGGAGATAAAAGAATGGTTTCTGCAAGCTCAAGAACTGGCGTTATTGAAATTAACATTTCCCCCAAGTTTTACAATGTCTAGGCATGCATATTTAAGTGTCTGCCTCAAAAGCTCTTGCTAATAACAAGATGGTGCATTTCATTTCCTTTTTTTGTTCTCTGAGCAGCATGCAGCTTCCTGCACAGCCCTCCTTGCAGGCAACTGCACTGAGGTGACAGTCCTCCTGACTGCCAGCACAGATCCCCAGGGCCACTGAGGGCCCTGTATTCTGGGGGCAGCCTTTCCCCCTTCTATTTGGCCCCAGCTGGAAGGGGGCAGATTACCTACATCCCAGTACAGGGCTCCTGCCTTAGCTTCTCTAGGGAGTCTGGCTCCCTCTGACCCTCTAGAACTCACCAGCTGAGGATCAGAGCCCCGGGGCAGGAGCCAGGGCCAGGGGGAATTGGGGGTGGTTTGTGAGTACAACTCTGGAGGGGGGCAGGGCGGGCCAAGGAAAAGCTGCTCAGGGGAGACTGCAAAGAGATGGCAGAGTTAGGACAAGAGGGCCGGGCATGGTGGCTCACACCTGTAATCCCAGCACTTTGGGAGGCCGAGGTGGGCGGATCACCTGAGGCCAGGAGTTTGAGACTAGCCTGGCCTACATGGTGAAAGCCTGTCTCTCCTAAAAATACAATAATTAGCTGGACATGGTGACACCTATAATACCAGCTACTCGGGAAGCTGAGCCACGAGAATTGCTTGAACCCGGAAGATGGAGGTTGCAGTGAGCTGAGATTGTGCCACTGTACTCCAGCCTGGGCAACAGAGCAAGATTCCATCTCAAAAAAAAAAAAAAAAAGTCAGGACAAAAGAAGGAGGGAAGAGAAGGGAGCTGTGGGGCAGCAGCCAGGACCTTAAAGGCACAGAAGAGGAAGCTTGGATTTCCAATTCCAAAGGACATGAAGACAAAGTCACACACCTTTATTTAACCTGTTCCAGGTGAGGCTGAGCTTTGTGTATTTTCCTTGTTTTCCTTTTCCTTGTGTTCAGGCTGTTGTAGAAAGAGGTACACAGGGGCTCTGTGTGGTGCCCTGTTCTGGTGGCCTTCAGGAAGCTTGGGGTGCCCTGGTTTCCTTGGCTTCGTGTCCCCCTTTCCTCCTGCTACCCCTGACTGTGCACCCCACCTTATCCCTCAGACCATCCTCCTGAATGGGCCTGGCCAGGGCTTGTGTCCTTGCTAGTCTCTAGGAAGGAAGACTCTGTGGCTTGAAAGCTTGTTGGCTTAAGTTGCAAGGTGTAGGTGCCTGGGAGGGCATGTGCATGGCCCTTTGACTGATCCATTCATGTTTTTCTTTTTTGACTCTGTTCTATGTTGTCCTGATGGAGGGGTAAGCCCCTGCCTTCTGCCTTGCCTGCCTTGGACTCTTGCAATTGGACCAGATGAGAGGGTCCATGTGGTCTGAGAATTCAAGCAATGCAGGCCAGGCATGGTGGCTCACACCTGTTATCTCAGCACTTTTGGAGGCCAAGGCGGGTGGGCCAGGAGTTTGAGACCAGCTTGGTCAAAATAGTGAAACCCTGTCTCTACAAAAAATAGAAAAGTTAGCCGGTCTTGGTGGTGCGCACCTGTAATCCTAGTTATTTGGGAAGCTGAGGCAAGAGAATCACTGGAACCCAGAAGGAGCAAGTTGCAGTGAAGACGAGGTTGTGGTGAGGAGGAGGTCGCAGTGAGGAGGAGGTTGAAGTGAGCCGAGATTGTGTCCCTGGACTCCAGACTGGGCAATAGAGCGAGACTATGTTTCCAAAAAAAAAAAAAAAAGTTATATAGAAAACAAAAACTAAACATCCTCTTGATTCGCTTTTTTTGATCTTGCGTCTCAGAGGTAACACTGGGAATGGTTAGGGTATACCTCTCCACACCTTTTTCTTTGATTTCTTTTTATTTTCTATTCTACGTTCTGAGATACATGTGCAGAATGTGCAGGTTTGTTACATAGATATACATGTGCCATGGTGGTTTGCTGCACCTATCAACCCGTCATCTAGGTTTTAAGCCCCGCATGCATTAGGTATTTGTCCTAACGGTCTCCCACCCCTTGTCCCCCACCCACGATGGGCCCCGGTGTGTGACGTTCCCCTCCCTGTGTCCATGTGTTCTCATTGTTCAACTCCCACTTATGAGTGACAACCCGCAGAGTTTGGTTTTCTGTTCCTGTCCACACCTTTTTCCTCTGTACACGCAAGCACATGTATTTGCATATAAGTGTTTATTGTAACTTTTTTAAAAAGTAAAAATGGAATAATGCCGTATTTATTCTTTGGAAAGCCTGCTTTTCAGGCAGCATGTCTTTGACATTGTCTCACGTTGGAACCTGGGTACCACCTTCTTCTCCCAGCAGTTATTCTGACGTGTGGATGCACCATGCTTCGTTTAACCAGCCCTGCACCGATACGTCTTTGGATGGTTTCCGCCTTTTCCCAATCACAGACGGTGTTCTGATGAATTTCCTCACACACATCACTTGGTGCTCTGTGCCTGCATTTCTGTGAGATGTTCCTGGAGGTGGGCTGTCTAGGTCAGAGGGGGATCTGTGCTTAATTTGCATCCTGTGCAAAATTCCATCCACTCATCCGGCTCCCCAAGTGCTCACATGGTACTGTCCTCTGTAGACATCATCTTCTGCAGATGATGGCACGACCGCCTCTCTTTCTTTTACTCACACCAGTCTGCACCCTGGTGTCCTGGGGTGTCCAGCCCCTACCTGCTTGTCTGTCCCCACCCCACAGTCCCCCCAGTCCCTGCTAACAGGGACTCTGTCTTCAGAGCTCTGGCAGACTGCCTCACTCTGGAGAATTTTGCTTTCTCAAACATTCCTGGCAATGTTACTGCAAATCTCGAGGCCTGCATTTGCCGCCTTCAGGCCTCAGTTTCCTCAAAAGTAAAATGGGGATAATGTGATGCTACTGTCTGCATCCTAGAGCTGCCATGAGGGTTCAGTGAGATCACTGTTGAGAGCACGTTCACAGCACCGGCCCTGTGCGCAGTCAGCACGTGTGGGGCAGGGCTGTTGCTGATACGTGGTTGACTGCCATTGCTAGACTGTGGCTTTACCATGGGCATTGTCTTTAGTGCCGAGCCCAGAGCCACCCCTAGTACCTGCTGTGTTTATAGAGTGATTGAGTGTCAGGGTCAGAGACTGGGGCAATGGCAGCAGAAACAGAGGAAAGAAGTGGGGCTTCTAATAGATTCTGAACCAGTGGCCCTTGAGATGAAGCCTTCTTGCCAACGTCTGGGGCTGTCCTGTGTGTTCTAGGCCCGAGACTGGAAGCTAGGCCTGGCTGCAGCCCCGGCTGAGCTGGGGAAGTGCAGGTCAGCATCCTGCTTCATTAGGACACCTCCAAGCCCAGCTTAGACCTGGATGCCAGGTGACCCTCTGTTTACTCTGAGCCCAGACAGAGGACAGGGAAGTGTGCAAGTGTGGGGACCCTCATCACAGTCCTTGACTCTGAAAGGCATATGGGTTTGTGCACGTGTGTGAGCACGGCTGTGGCTTCTCTGTGAGTTTCAAGCTCGAGGTTGTGTTTATGCAGGGTTAGGCTTGCCAGGTAAAATACAGGAGGTCCAATTAAACCTGAATTTCTCATTAACCATTTTTTTTTTTGGGGTGCAAATATATACCATGCAATATTTGGCACCTTCTTACCCTAAAAAATGATTTGTTGTTTATCTGAAATTCAAGTTTAACTGGCATCCTGTCTTTTCAGTTGCTACGTATGAGAGTTCCGTGTGGGGGTTATCAGTGTGCATTTGTGAGTTCCCATTTGAAGGACTCTCTCTAAGTGTCTGTAGGTGTCAGGATGGAGATGGACATAGAAGATCCTCTTGGGCCACTTTAGTGGCACCTAGAGGCTGTGGGGTTGGACACTTCAGCGCAGGGGCCTAGGCAGCACTGTCCAGCAGCTGAGTGCTCCTGTCTTCTTCATGGGGGCTGACTTCCCTGCCATCTCTCTCCAAATACGGTGAAAAGAGCTATCCCATCTGCCCCCATCTGGAGCTCGGCTGCCCAGCCAGACAAGATGGCAAACAGTGTGCAGATGGCTGCAAAGCTTTCCCCAGCTCCTTCTGCAAGGGGCCTGCAGATTAAATGGAAGCCCTCATCCTCACCGCCTCCCCCTTCCAGAAAACCCAGGCCACAGCCACCTCTGAATGCTGCTTTAGAAGCTTCTCCCTCCTCGTGATTAAACCACCCCAAACAAATAAAGCACTCCATTTCCACCATAGGCTTGTTCACATGCATGCAGCCAATTGTCTTGGATCCGCCTGTGTGCCTGATTCATCAGGGTGAGGGGTTCTCCTCTGAGGTGCTTGCAAAGAGCTGCTTGCAAATAGTTGCTTAATTTTCATCTGAAAGACTCTCTGTAGAAACCAGGCCCAGCTTTGAAGAAAGCCCTTTCTCCCCTATTAGCAAATTCTGGGTCATTCTTTTTTTTTTCCTCCTTTTTTGAGATGGAGTTTCACTTTTGTTGCCCAGGCTGGAGTGCAGTGGTGCAATCTTGGTTCACTGCAGTCTCTGCCTCCTGGGTTCAAGCGATTCTCTGCCTCAGCCTCCTGAGTAGCTGGGACTACAGGCACCGACAACCACACCCGGCTAATATTTTTCTGTTTTTACTAGAGAGGGAGTTTCACCATGTTGGCCAGGTTGGTCTTGAACTCCTGACCTCAGGTGATGCACCTCAGCCTCCCAAAGTGCTGGGATTACAGGCGTGGGCCACCACGCCTGGGTGGAATTCTGTGTCATTCTGGATACTTATCATGACTTCAAGCATCCAGGACTCTGTCCTGGGTATCCTGAGCCTGAGGGTGTATGTGTGTCCAGCTGGCTCGGAGGTTGTCTACAGTCAGGTTGAACTTGGCCTCTGAGTGCGTGGCAGCCTCATGTGGGAAATACCACCAAGGAGCCTCATCGTGTGCTTTTAGGAGACAGTTTCTATTTAGTCATTGCTGAATCTGTTACAGACAGGGTCTCGATTTCTTGCAAGTCCTGTATGAGGTGGGTGCTATGATTATCCACATGTTCACTTGCTCTCTCTGGCCTCTTTCAGGCTCTTGCACTTCCTTTGTTCTTTTCCTGCCACAGGGTGTTTGCACATCCTGCTCTTACTGCCTGGAAAAATTTTCCCTCTCCCTGCCTCTTCACCTGGTCACCGTCTCATCTGACAGTGGAGTCACTACATCCTCAGTGACGCCTGGCCACACTGACTCAGTCACAGCAACCCCCTGTTATCTGCTTTCATGACACCAGGTGCCTCTCTGTGGTAGACACTAGCTCAGCTATGGCTTCCTATTTCTGTGAGTGTCATCCTTCCCCTTCAAGACTGTGGTCACCATAAGGGCCAGGGACATGCCTGTTCTGATTCTCATTTGTGTCTCTGGTGTTTAGTATATGCTCACCTAGAATTTGATTAATGAATGACAGCATACCCATTTTACAGATGAGAAAGTTGAGGCTCGGGAACATTATGTAACTTGCTCGGTATTAGATTGTGATGGTTTCAAGCCATCTGGCTGGTCGCTGGGTGCACACTCTTAACCCCTTCACTATTGTTCTTCTCTCATGGTAGTTCTCCAACAGCAGGAGTGAGAGAGAACTTTTGGACAGGTGTAACCAGAATCTCAGGGGTTATCCTAGAAGGTGGTGTCAGGAACATACTTGGCTATGGGCCTTCTTACTGTATTGCATAAAATACCCAGTTTTTCTGACTCGCCTTTAGTAAAGACCTTAGCAATATTGAAGCACAGTTGTCAGTAGGAAAGGGTCTATGTTTATCCTTTTTTAAAAAGGAGTCTATATCATATTTATCTTGTGGTCTGCCATGCCCCCCGATCTTCTTCAGCTTCAGTTATGCAAAATTCACACTTCTTCTCTTTACTGCCTCTCTCTTACTTGTTCAGTTTCTTTTCTGTGTTCGAGATTGCTTAGAATTTTTCCCCATTACTACAGCCTGCTTCCAACCTGTATCCCCCAGCCAGCTTGTTCTGGATTTTGTCAACAACAGCTCCAGCGTTTAGTGAGGGCTCGATTGAAGGAAAGCCTTGGAAAAGGCTGTGTGATGAAAGGAGAAGACACTTAATTGGCAGGCAGTCATCAGGGTTAATTCAAAGGCTGGAAGAAGGGCTGACCTTGAGGACTGGAAATGTCTTTGAGCTGAAGGTCATGTGCAGGTGGAATGAAGAAGGTGAGACTTTTGGGGTGAACTGCAAGTATTTGATAATATCCCTGTCCCCATGGTTGAGGAAGTCTTGATAAGCATCCTTAATGTGATGGAGGGATTAAGGAACCCCTGGTTCTACCTGCCCAGCATGGCAGTAATATGACACAGCCAAGTTACTGATTTTTGGTTGCCCAGCTGTCATCAGCTCAACATCTTCTGTTAGTTATAGCTGCAATTTGCATTAGTTATCAATGCCAGTTTTGACTTTCCTAGTCAATAAAGTGTTCTGAGAGTGGTGACTAAGGCTGAGCACTACCCATAATCATGAGTATTACAGAGGCAAGCCTCCTTGCCCACCTACCTGCGGGTGATGAGACACCCTAGGGAAATCACTCAATTCTTTGGAGGACCCCGAATAAATGCCCAAGCCCATCTGTTCATCTGTCCATCCAACCAACCACCCTTCCTTCCTTCCATCCGTCCATCCATCCATCCATCCAGACATGGATACATCCAACCACCCACCCATCTATCTACCCACCCACCCATCTATCCATCCATCCCACTCTCTTATGCACCTAACTATCATCCAACTGCCCACCCACCAACCCATCTATCCATGCACTCACCCATGCATCTATCCACCCATTCACTCATCTAACCATCTATCCACCCACCCATCCATCCATTTATCCCTCCAACCCCTCACCCACTCATCCATTTCTCCACCCACTCAGCCATCCCTTCACTGACTCAACCATCCATTCATTCGTCCACCTGCCCGCCCACCCATTATCCACCCATCCACCTATGTATCCATCCATCTGTTGTCCTTCTGTTCATTTATTCCACAAAGACTCCTTAACCACCTGCTAGATTCTGGGGAGGTAGCTGCTCTAATAATTGAGAACATGATCTCTGGAATATGATTCCCTGGGCTCAAACTGAACTGCCTCCTAGCTAGCTGCTTGGGTAAGTTATAGAAACTGTGCTTTGACTTTCTTATCTGAAAATTGGCTATTAATAGCTTCTACTTTTGCAGATATAGTGAGGATTAAATAAGATGTCACATTAAAAGTGCATCATCGGCACTCAATAGAGATTAGGTTTTACCATTCATTATTATTCTTGGCAGATGCTGCAGATAACTTGGAGAGCATACGAAAGACACATGTTTTAACAAATAATGACATACAGGTGCTAAGTTCTGCAGTAGGGGAAGGTCAGAGAGCCATGGAGAGGGCCTAGCCCAATCCTGGAGCTTCAGAAAAATGTTCCCCGTTGAATTCCTGTTTTAGCTGAGACTTGTGGGATGGGTAGTAGTTGGAGATCCCAGACAGGATGTGACTGAGTTAGCCAGGGAAAAATTCGGTCCTGGCACCCATGGCAGAATTGATTGATGAGTTCTTCTGTCTCCTTTGTTTGGAAGTCCACTAGGTCTGAGAATGTCAAGTTGGGGGAGGGCGCTGACAATGATCATGACCTTCACCTGTCCTCACATGTCCTCTGTGTATCTGCAAAGCCTCTGCCTCAGTCTCCTCTTTTGGAAAGTGGGATTAGAAACCACATCTGCTTCTCTCCCAGGACTGCTAGGAAGACAAGATTGGATGGCAGGTGAGAGCTCTTTGAAAATGAAAACATTCTAGTATTTGAATGCAAAGTGTTCTTTGCCTGTGATGTTTCCTAATCTGTGAAATCATACTGGACCTCGAAGCTGTCTATTAAAAAAATAGCAAAGTGGCTGGGCATGGTGGCTCATACCTATAGTAGTTCTAGCACTTTGAGAGACTGAGGGGGGTGGATCATTTGAGGCCAGGAGTTCGATACCAGCCTGACCAATATGTGAAACCCCATCTCTACTAAAAATACAAAAATTAGCCAGGTGTGGTGGCATCTGCCTGTAGTCCCAGCTACTCAGGAGGCTGAGGCACAAGAATCATTTGAGCTCAGGATGCAGAGGTTGCAGTGAGCCAAAATTGCACCACTGCACTCCAGCCTGGGCAACAGAATGAGGCTCTGTCTGAAAAAAAGAAAGAAAAAAGCAAAGTTAACACTTCCTCCATCTCTCCCCTGGGGGAGGCAATTTGTCAAAGATTGTTGTTGGATTTTACACACAGGGAAATCTAAGGAAAGTGTGGAAATCAGACCGGGACTCCAGACTCTGGTCTCCCTGTTTGCAGGGTCTTAAAATGGGGAGCCACTTTGGGTTCTTTCTACAAGATTGCTTTTTTAAAAACAAACAAACAAGCAAACAAAAAACTCAAAAAAAATTTAAAAAAAGCCCTGACCTAAATATTCACAAGGGACCTTAGGCAATATCTGCAAACAAAAGTGAGTGAGGAGTGAAATCTCTCTTTACAAGTAAGACAGCTCCAGAGTTGAAGCAAGTGGAAATATCTCTAGAGACAGAGACTTGGGTGGGTTTTGTTTTCCCAGTTACAAGCTATGAGAACCTGGGCAGGTTTACATCTCTGAGCTTCTGTGACCTTGTAAAATAGGCTGCATTGTGCTAAACTTGCAGGAGGAATCCCAGCATCCTCCTGTGCAGAAGGCTGGTTTCTTCCCATCCTTTTCCTTGTTCTGCCTCTCTCCTCCTCTCCAAGAGATGAATACATTTGGACCCAGTGGGGGCCTATGTTTGCAAAAGCTCACAGGTGATTCTCATGCAGCCAGCCTGGCTCTGGCACTCAGTTCTTGAACACTTCTGGAGGCACATTTACTAGTGAGGAAGGTCACTGTGTGTGAAAGGCATGCTTCATCTTCCATTCCTTTCTTCCATGAAGCAAGGCGCATGGGTCGACTGAGCTGGCAGAGTCCATGGTGTCAGCCTCCCCCACGCTTCCCTCCCTCCTTATTCCTTGTGTGCTGTACTTTGTCTTGATTTCCTGTACTCTGCAGCAAGCCAGGAGATGGTAAGATCTCAAAAAAATCATTTTTTTGGGAAATGGGATCAAGAGGGTTTTTGTTTGCTTGTTTGTTTGAGACAGGGTCTGTCGCCCAGGCTGAAGTGCAGTGGCGTGACCTTGGCTCACTACAGCCTTGACCTTCTGGGATCAGTTGATCCTCCCACCTCAGCCTCCTGAGTAGCTGGGACTGCAGGTGCACACCACCATGCCTGACTAATTTGCCTGTTTTTTTAGAGATGAGGTTTCACCATGTTGCCTAGGCTGGTCTCAAACTGCTGGGCTCAAGCAGTCCTCCATCCACCTCGGCCTCCCAAAGTGCTGAGATTACAGGCATGAGCTGCTGTGCCTGGCCAAGTTTATTATTATTATTATTATTACAAAAATTTCAATAAACATAAAAGCAGAGACAGCAGTTTAATGTGCTATCATATACCCATCACATAGATTTAAAAACTATTAACATTTGCAATATTTACTCCATTTGTTTTTCTGAAGTATTTACAAAATAGTTTACAGTAGTTATGTAATTGCATCCTGATATTCACCCCTACGTAATTTACTTTCCCTCTAAAAACATGAGGGCATTTTTTATATGATCATTGTCATACCTAATCAAATTAGCTGTAATTCCTTAATATCCTCTAAGATCAAGTTTACATTCAGATGTCTTGTCCTCAAAATGTCAATTATGATTATTTTTTTCCTTGAGCAAAGATAATAAGATCTCAAGATGTAATGACAGAGATTCCATGTTAGCCCTGATGTCTAAGCTCTGTGGTCCATTGTGGCTTTACTTGAAAGTCTGAGGCTAGGCGTGGTGGCTCATATCTGTAATCCCAGAACTTTGGGAGGCCAAGGTAGGCAGATCATGAGGTCAGGAGATCAAGACCATCCTGACCAACATGGTGAAACCCTGTCTCTATTAAAAATACAAAAATTAGCCAGGTGTGGTGGCGGATGCCTATAGTCCCAGCTACTCGGGAGGTTGAGGCAGGAGAATCACTTGAACCCGGGAGGCAGAAGTTGCACTGAGCTGAGATTGCACCACTGGCTGCCAGCCTGGGTGGCAAGAACGAGACTCTGGAAAAAAAAAAAAAAGTCTGTCACTGTGGTCTCATAATAAAAGGACACTCCAATTCCCATCTGGTCCATGCTCCTTAATGTTAGCCCCCTCCTGTGGGGAGGAGGGGGTGACTTTCAGCGCAGGTTCAAACATTCCCAGGGCTGGCTCTGATCCCAATAAAGTCCATCGTCATGAATGAATGTTTCCCTTGCAGGATATTCTAAGTATTGTAAATAGTGCACGTGGAGTGTCCTCATGATGCCTGGGATGGTAGTGAATATTTATAGGTTTCTTTTAGTGCCTTTCTTTTTTTTAGTGTTTTCTATAGTTCCATGTTTCTACAACCCTTAGGAACATCAGAATCGTGTGTGTGTGTGCTTATTAAATAAACCAGTTCCTGGAGCTCACTCCCAGTGACTGCCAGTCTGATGATTAGGGGCTTAGCTAGGACCTAGGTTTGCAACAGCTCCCAGCTGATCTCATGCAGCCAGCCTGGCTCTGTCTCTGGCGCTGGAAGCTGGGTTGGGAACTAGTCTTTGGTGCTATTCTGCTGATACTTCAAGTTGGGCTCTTTGACTCTGTCTTGTATTGTCATCACTTGTATTCAGGTCTGTTCTTCCCCTGGATTGTAAACTCCTTGATGTCTGGGTCATCTCAGCTCATGAGCTGAGCTTTCAGTGGGTGCTCAGTGGAACAGGTGCTGAATGGAGTCAGGCTGTAGGGAGGCCAGCGTGTGTTGGTAAGTGAGAGACAAAAATCATTTTAAAAAGAATCTTTTTGCCCTTCAGTTGTGTTTGCCATGAGTTAATGTGATTTACTCTAGTGGAAGCCAGTGCAGCTTAAGTGGAGGTCCTGCCCTGAAATGGAGCCAGCTTATGGATCAGCAGAGCTGCCAAAAGCGTTTTGGGGGAAATGTTTCTGTGTCACCCTCAGTTGATTGAACTGAAGTTTTCACTCCGGTTTAACACCACGTGGGGGCCATTCTGACTTCTGCGGAGTGGGTATGATCAGATCTTCTGTAAAAGTGTAAGTGAGGGGGCTGGGCACGGTGGCTCACACCTGTAATCTTAGCACTTGGGAGGCTGAGGTAGGTGGATCACTTGAGGCAGAGAGTTTGAGACAAGCCTGGACGACATGATGAAACCTCATCTCTACTAAAAATACAAAAATTAGCCAGGCATGATGGTGCATGCCTGTAATGCCAGCTACTCAGGAGGCCGAGGCAGGAGAATCACTTGAACCTGGGAGGTGGAAGTTGCAGTGAGCTGAGGTTGCACCACTGCACAGTATTCCAGCCTGGGTGACAGAGCGAGACTCTGTCTCAAAAACAAAACAAAACAAAAAGTGTATGTGAGGAAACTGGAATTAAGCTTGGGGATGTTGGAGGATGGAGGTACTTCATTTACTGAACAACAAAAACCATAGGATACCTATGCTGGAGGAAGAAGCACCATCCTCAGATTCTACTAACTCAACCACGCATGAGATGGGGACTTGTTGTCCGAGAGAAAAGCTACTTTTTAGTTATTGAACCTTGATCAAACCATTTCTGAATTCCTCATACACATATAATCAGGTGCTATGAGTGGTACTGATTGGATAATCTTTCTGTCGTTTCCTGTGCTAGGAAGGAAAATACATGTACAGCCAACTTCCTTGAGGGTTCGTTCTTTTGCATCAGGGTGTCTCAAACTGCTGCCCTTAAAACAGCTGTAAGAGAATCATCCAGGTGGCTTGCTCGCTCTGCATGCAGGCCCTTTAGAATCAGAGTCGGAATCCCTGGGGCTGGAGCCACAAAATGAAATGACATTTCAACGAGTTTGTCATCATGTGAGAGAGAATAGGTGAGTATTTGGATACCTATAATACAAGGTAGATTCAAAAAGAATGACTTGATTATTTTAAATGTTGTGTTTTAAAAAATTTAATACAGAAAAGGCTGAGCACGGTGACCCATGCCTGTAATCTTAACACTTTGGGAGGCCAAGGCGGGTGGATCATTTGAGGTCAGGAGTTCAAGACCAGCCTGGCCAACAAGGTGAAACCCCATCTCTACTAAAAACATAAAAATTAGCCAGGCAGTAGTGGTGCGTGCCTGTAATCCCAGCTACGGGGGAGGCTGAGGCAGGAGAATTGCTTAAGCCTGGGAGGCAGAGATTTGGTGAGCTGAGATCGTACCACTGTACTCCAATGTGGGTGACGATTGTTTAACCACCACTAAAATGGGTTCTGAGTCCAACTATTAACATGAAGATGACATCCATTGTGGTCGTGTACATTTTGTTGCCTTTCCGGGGTGAAGGACATTGGTGACCATTTATTGCCTCTGGAACAGTCGATTGGTCATGAACTTCCTGGTCCAGGTAGTCACTGTGTCATTCATGATGGTGGTTGATCCTCAGGTAGTTAGGGAGGAAAATAAACAAGAAGTTATATATTTAAAATCACGTTTCAATTTTAGACCTGATTAATTGACTTAATAAAGGGCATTAGCACTTCTACTTCCTACAGTCCCTCCCTTTACTTCTGGAAACTAGTTATTTCTAGGTTGTTTTATGTTGTTAAGGTTGACCACCTTCTCTTTCTGTTCTGCAATCATAGTCCTATTGTCATGGTCATTCAATTCACAAGTTGCTTATTTTTCAATTTCTTGGCTGACTAAATTTTATTATGAAGACTTTTTCTTTTTAAAGAGCTCAGAAATACTGTATTCTTTAAGTTCTTCAGCATGTGTCTTTTGCCTATTTTGATTGGGCAATAATTTAGCTGGCTAGAAAATTCTTGGATTATACTCTATTTCCCTTAGAATTTATAGGCACCCATCCACTGACATTTCATTGTGCTTTATTTTATTTTATTTTATTTTTGAGATGGAGTCTTGCTCTGTCACCCAGGCTTGAGTGCAGTGGTGCAATCTCGACTCACTGCAAGCTCTGCCTCCCGGGTTCACACCATTCTCCTTCCTCAGCCTCCCGAGTAGCTGGGACTACAGGCGCCCGCCTCCATGCCTGGCTAACTTTTTTGTATTTTTAGTAGAGACGGGGTTTCACCGTGTTAGCCAGGATGGTCTCAATCTCCTGATCTCATGATCCACCGGCCTTGGGCTCCCAAAGTGCTGGGATTACAGGTGTGAGCCACTGTATGAGCCCAGCCTCATTGTGCTTTGTACTAACCCCCTTTCCCTGGCCTCTTCCAGCTTGTCTTCTTCTCTCCCAGTAGTTTCTTCATGAAGAGGCCATGTGCTATATTCCATGAGATATTTCACACTCAAAGAAGACTTCTTTTATATTCTTTTGATAATTTGTCTGGGAATCACTGTCTTGATTTATAAGGGAGTTTGTAATAAATACAATAAAAGAGAAACACAATATATTTTGAGACATCATAGAAGGGAGAAACCAATTCTATTAATATTTGGGGTTAGCAGGGAAGGCTTAGTTAAGAGGTAACATTTGAACTAAGCCTTGAAATAAGGGAAGGATTTGGCCATGCAGAAATGGCGAGAGAGTAGAAGCAAGACATGATGGTTAGCGGTATGTATCAATTTGACTGGGTTGTGGGGTGCCCAGATATTTGGCTACACATTATTCTGGGTGTGTCTCTGAGGTATTCTGGATGAGGATAACATTTAATTGGTAGACTGGATAAAGCAGATTGTCCTCCCCAATGTGGGTGAGCCTCATCCAATCCATTGAAGGCCTGAACAAAACAAAAAGGTAGAGTCACAGAGAATTTGCTCTTTTTACCTGATTATATTTGAGCTGGGACATCAATCTTGTCCTGACTTTAGATGTGGACTCGAGTTGGAACTATGTCATTGGCTGTCCTGGGTCTCCAGCTTGCTGGCTGCAGACTCCAGGACTCCTTAGCCTACATAACCATGTGAGTCATCCCTTACAACTAATCAATCTGTCTCTCTCTATGTGTATAGCTCTACCTCTGTCTCTCTGCTCTTTCTCTGGAGAACCTAGAATAATACAGAAGGTTATATTAGAGAAGAGGATGACCCAAGGAAAAGCATGGAGGCAGAAAAGTGCAAAGAGGGTTTGGGAAGACTGGGGTCCTGATGAGGAGTTTGGATTTCTCTTTGTGTAGCATGGAGAATCCTTGAAAATATTCAAGAGGTGAAAATTGTATTTGTGGAAGAACACCAGGAGTATGTGAAAAGAAAAACACTCACTCCATTTTAACTCCACTGAAGGGGACATCAACGGGATGCACTGGGGACATGGGTTGGAGGGTAGTTGAGGCCATATCTGGAGGATCTTTACTTCTAGGCTGAGTCTGAAGTTATCTTTCTGGGGAGTGGGAAATTACAAATCTTTGAGCTCCACTCAAGAGATGGTTTTGCTAACAATGGCACGGCGACGGTGGTGGTGGTGGTGGTGGTAGTGGGAAACTGTTATCATGAATTCTAATTGGGCTTCTGTTTTCTAGCCAAGAAAATTGGGGAATGGACTTTCAGTAGAATAATACAGATCTGGGAATCAACTGCATGGAGGAGGTAGTTATAGGTGATGAGATGTCTCAGGGACAAAGTTTGGTAGAAGGAGAAAAGATACTAGGCTGCTACAAAAATAATTGCGTTTTTGCCATTACTTTTAACGGCAAAATCCGCAATTACTTTTGCACCAACCTAATAGGATGCAAACTTCGGAGCCATCTGCATCAGAGGGATTGATGAAGATCAACAAAGTTTGGGAACACAGGAAAGGAGCGGGGAGGGTAACGACTTGAGGGCATAGCCGGGATAATCAAGGTTTTTCTTGTTAGCATGTGGAGACTTAAGCATGATTATATGTTAAACACCTGGCACATACACGGTGCAAAATATTTATGAGTGAAATGACAAGTGAAGGTGGTGAGTCATGGGAGTTCCAAGGGAACGGGTGATAAAGGCAGGTCTCAAATGAGGCACAAGTGGAGAAGGTAGCTTGTGAAAGGAGAAGGATGCTTCTCCTTATAACATGGGAAAGGCAGAGGAAAAGGATCAAGATACAGTGATCTAGGGGTGAGATGGAAGTGAGTTGAGAGAACTCAACTCTGGGCTCTGAAACCCCTAGGGCTGGGTTTGGGGGGCTTTGAGATACGGAAGAGGTTTAAAGTCAATTGTTATAGCAAATATGGTTTGGAATTTATTTGTGATGCTTAAAAATATTGCTGAACAGAAGTGAAGTCTACCCTAGAGTTGGATGGTGAGATTATTTAGTGGAACTACCAGATCCATGTTGTGATTCTTTCCAGTATCATTCAGCAGCCCTTGGGCAGTTGCGAGGCAAGTCATCAATGGGGTATGGAGATTTTCCAGGTGGGTGTGGTTGAAGGAAGGGAAGAAAGAGTTTAGGAGCACATTACAAGAAGAAGGTGACTGTAAGGTCCAGGCTGAGCAGGAAGGTAAAGCAAGAAGTAAACATGAGGTTGTGAAGAGAAGTTTAGAGGGATGAGGAGGCAGGAGAGGTGAACAGTTGCAGGATGTAGCTAGAGTGGCGATGTTAGATCTTGGGGCCAGAGAGCTTTACAATGATGATGAAGATCAAAGGGCATTAGAATCAAGCTATAAAGAGCCACTGTTTGATGTTGGGATGTGAGGATGCTGCAGGTGGATGTCTGCACATTGATGGTGAGAACATGGTCACCCTGGCCCTGCTGGGTCTTTGCTAAAGAGACTGTGCTCTGTTCTTGGGGCCGTTTTCATCACCTGATTAGAGCAGTGGTCCCCAAATGGTGTTCTTTTGGACCATCTGTATAAAATATTCATAGGTCAAGGATAAAATGGAAAAACAGAGACAATTTCACAGAAATGTGCCCACTGGTGAAAGACCACCAGCTGTCCTTTTTGGAGGATTGTTCTTTATTCTAAAAATGTATATATTCTATTCTATTAAAACATTTTTGTATTGGCATTTTTTTCTCTTTTATGAAATGCCATGGGGTAGAAATTTGTAATGTATCCAATTCTCCTGTCTTCATGTATTGCCCTGTGGTTGGGGAGGGGATGTGGCTAGTACTGGCCAAGAGGCTGGGGGCAGAGGTGCAATGTTAGACTTCTAGCCTGGAGCATTTAATTCTTAGTACAAGACTCTCTAACATTCTTCTCCCTCTGCTCCCTGCTTGGTGATACTCGAGGTATTGCAACCCCCATTAACCTTTGTCTTAGGGCAAGTTTGATGGGAAACAGAGCACCCCACACCTCCCTGCAGATGAAGCATGAGTGAGAAAAACAACTTCTGATGTTTGAAGTTACCAAGATTTAGGAGTTGTTTGTTATTGCAGCAAAACCTCACCTATTCTGACTAATCATGGTGGAATTTCTGTGAGTGTGTGTGTGTGTGTGTGTGTGTAACTGGTAGTTTAAAAAAGTTCCTTCTTACCCAAAAGAAAAAAAAGATAGCAACCTTATGTTGGTTCTCAAATTAAAAAAATATTTTTACTTGTTTATAAAATAGAAAAATCTGAGAATCTGTAGCTTAGAGAACTACAGTGTGGGATGTCTATAAAGACCAGGTTATTTTATCAGCTCCTAACACCCCTTAATAGAAGCTTAGCCAAGACTTGCACTATTTCAGTCTTTCCCATTCCACATTCCATGGACTCTTGAAGAGACTTTGATGAAACGGTGCAGCCATGAACCACCCTCACTCAATCCTAGTGGCAGAACCCCCCCTTTTACTGCAGAATGAGCTTCTTGCTACAGTGATACTGCAACCCCTTAGATATATCCTGTACTAATTATATTAAAACACGACCAATGCTTTTGCTTTGTTGTCCCCCAAATTAAACAACTTAATCATGAGAACCCAGAGAATTGAATTTAGTGTAACTGATTCCAAACTGTCAGTAAGAACATAATTAAGTTATATTTTTCTCCAATTCAAATAAAAGAAAATTGACAATAAAATGCTGATCAATATGTGTAGCTCAGGAGGTAGAGACTGCTTTGAGATGCAGAAGTGTTTGTTTTTTTAATCTATATTCTTGAGTAAAGAAAAAATCCACCTCTCTTTCCTAGAGGGGAAGACTTTCAGAGCTGGGCTTGGCAACAGCCTGACTATCAGAGGCTGAATTAAACAAATAGGTACCTCCCTGGAGTGAATGGTGCTTTTCTCCTGTTTGGGGAACCGTGCTTTTATGGTGGAGTTTGCATTCTGTCTTGGTCTCCGGATGCGTGTATCTGTGGGTGGATGTCTGCAAGTAAATGGCAGTGTATTCCTGTGTGGGTGTGTACAAAATTCCCATGTGAATCTCAGCTTTGTGGGGATCTCCGGTTCTTGAGCCCAGTAGATGCCATTTGAAGAAAAAATCACTTGAAAATGAGACAGAAAGAATGGAAACTAAATCCTAGCTCTAAAGGCACCAGGCTGATTAAAAAAAAAAAAAAAAAAAAACCTCTGGATCTTCTTTGTATTGGACTCTACCTACCTCTAAATGACATTTCTGTTTCCTATGAGATCATTAGAATGAAAAAGATCCTGAGCACGAAAGAGCAGATACTGTGTGATAGTGTGTATATCAGGGTGTCAGCTGTGACACTGCTGACATTTTGGCTCAGCAATTTCTCTGTTGTATGTGTGGGGGTTCCCTGTGCATTTCAGGATGTTGAGCGGCATCCCTGGATCCCTGGACTCACTGGATGCAGTAACACAACTCTCCCCAAGTAGACACAACCCCCAGTGTCTCCAGATATTCCCTAATGTCCCCAGGGGGCAAAATAGCCCGATCTGAGAACTGCTGCTTTCATAAAGTACAATGTCAGGTGAAATAGGTGGAGGCTGTTTGTAGTCAGGGGTTAATAGAGATGGAAGAGACCCCAGGAATATCCTGGAAGGGGCTGTAATATTTTGTTTCTTGAATTGGGTGTCAGTAATATGGAGATGTTCGGTTTTTTTTGTTGTTGTTGTTGATTTTGAGGCAGGATCTTGCTCTGTCACCTAGGCTGGAGCACAGTGGCACTGTCATGGCTCACTGCAGCCTCTGCCTCCTGGGCTCCAGCAGTCCTCCCACCTCAGCCCTCCCTAGTAGCTGGGACTACAGGCATGTGCCACCACAGTTGCCTAATTTTTTATTTATTTATTTTTTGTAGAGAGGAGTGTCTCACTATGTTGCCCAGGCTGGTCTCAAGCTCCTGGGCTCAAGCAATCTGCTCACCTCGGCCTCCCAAAGTGCTGAGATGACAGGCATGAGCCACTGCGTCTGGCCAGTATGTTCAGTTTGTAAGAAAAGTACTGTGTTGACCTCTTCTATGTGCACATTTCTTTAAGTAATAATTCAATAAAGCATTTAGAAAAATTGGTCATAATAGGAGTCATTTGTAGAGTGATTGGCGTGAAAGCTGATCACCTTAATTTGAACTACTCTGAAATGAGCACCAGGGGCCACCAAGAGGACCCTTTCAAGGTGTCATAGCCAAGGAGAGGAGTGTGTTGTGTACATCTCTGCATAAAGGATTTGCTGGTTACATGGAAGGATGAAGCCTCCTTCTGAGGACAGAGGCAGCAAAGCAAGTGGAAGCCCAAAGCATTGAGCTTTCTAAATGGACTTTGCTAAAATCTTGTGGATGACTCATGCTCTTAACATACACCCATGTACATATTGTCCATATAAACATTAATTCTGTAACAAGGCCCACACTTAAGGGTTTTTTTTTTTTTCTTTTGTGACAGTCTTGCTTTATTGTCTAGGCTAGAGTACAGTGGCATAATCGTGACTCACTGCAACCTCAGCCTCCTAGGTTCAAGCAATGCTTGTGCCTCACCCACCCGAGTAGCTGGGACTACAGGTGCACAACACCATGCCTTGGTAATTTTTGTATTTTTAGTAGAGACGGGGTTTCACCATGTTGGCCAGGCTGGTCTCAAACTCCTGGCCTCAAGTGATCTGCGCACCTCAGCCTCCTAAAGTGTTGGGATTACAGGTGTGAGCCACTGCGCCTGGGCCCACACATAAGGTTTGAGTTGAGATAGAGAAACTCTGGCAGTACTGAGGAATTGGGCCACAGTCTCTGGGAAATATGCACAATTTCTGGAATCTTCTCTACTTCCAGAGTTCCCACTTTCTGTCTCCTGTTTATTCAACAAACTTGTATGGAACCACAGTGTGTCTAGAACTTGCCAGGCGTGGAGGATAAAAGATGACTGAGATCGGGCATGGTGGCTCATGCCTGTAATCCAAGCACTTTGGGAGGCCAAGGCAGGCGGATCACTTGAGGGCAGGAATTTGAGCACAGCCTGGCCAACATGATGAAACGTCTCTACTAAAAATACAAAAATTAGCCAGGCATGGTGGCATGCACATGTAGTCCCATCTACTTGGGAAGCTGAGGCAGGAGAATCGCTTGAACCCAGGAGGCAGATGTTTCAGTGAGCTGAGATCACACCACTGCATTCCAGCCTGGGAGACAGAGCAAGATTCCATGTCAAAAAAAAAAAAAAAGATGACTGAAATACAGACTCCCTCAGAGTTGACTCTAACACAAACTAGGTAAGAGCCCAAGGTCTGGCTGGGCAGACACCTTTATCGGCCTCATCCTGCAGCGTCTACTAGAATGAAGAACACTTTTTTCTTTACCCATGAAAATGTTTTGTGCTTCATACCCACAAGTGCAATTTCTGTTAATTGTGCAAAATTTGTCGCATAACTCTGCCTGTATTCTTAGCATTTTTCCTTTGAGAGATTTCTCAGCACATCATCTTTGGACTATGTGGAATTGGAAATTTACTTAGAGTCAGCAAGTACAGGAAAGTCAGTTCTTAGTCAAGAGTTAGGTTTTCAAAGACAGTGGATAAAATAAAAAATCAAGATTTGATGTACAATCAAGATTATACGTGCAAATCCCCTCATCATTCATAAAGTTTAGCAGTCAGTCTTACCGTGGCTCACCAGGTCCAATCCATACTTCTTCCTCCACGATTGGAGCAGAGGGTGATTTTTTTTCTGAGCAACTGATGAAGTCATTTAGAGACCATTTGCAGTAGAAGCCATGTGTTCTAGAGACCAATCAATGTGCCCTCATGGCAGCATTTCTGCCTCTCTCCCTCTTTGTTCTTGCCAAGTACCCACACTTCATTTTCCATAGATTGAAAGAGCCCAAGTTGGGCCTAGGTCTAGGAGTACAATTGCTGGGTCATTTGGTAACTCTATGTAGAATTGTTTGGGAAGTTGTTAAACTGTTTCTCACAGTGGCTACACCATTTTAATTCCTACCAGCTGTGTATGAAGGTTCTAGCTTCTCTGCATCCTCACCAACACTTGTTATTTTCTGTTTTTTTTTTTTTTTTTTTTTTTTTTTTGAGACAAAGACTTGCTCTGTCACCCAGGCTGGAGTGCAGTGGCACAATCTCAGCTCACTGCAAACTCTGCCTCCAGATTCAAGTTACTCTCCTGCCTCAGCCTCCCGAGTAGCTGGGATTATAGGAACCTGCCACCAGGCCTGGCTAATTTTTGTATTTTTTTTAGTACAGACAGGGTTTCACCATGTTAGCCAGGCTGGTCTCACACTCCTGGCCTCAGGTGATCCACCTGCCTCGGTCTCCCAAAGTGCTGGGATTACAGGCATGAGCCACTGCACCAGGCCAATTTTCTCTATCTTCGATTCTAGCCATGCTTATGGGTATGAAGTGGTATCTAATTGTGGTTTTGATTTCTGTTTCCCTGATGATGAATTTCATTGAGCATCTTTTCATGTGCTTATTGGCCACTTCTATGTCTTCCTTGGAGATGTGCCATATTTTCATATTCAAAAATGAAAGCACAGGTCCACACAAAATTTTGTACATGAATAATTACAGTAGCATCACTCCTAATAACCCAAAGAGAGAATTAATCCAAATGCCTATCACCAGATGAAGAGATACACCTATTGTTGTCTACCCACATGGTGGAATATTATTTGATCACAAAAAAGAGGAAAGTACATACGCTACAGCGTGGATGAACCTTCAAAACAGATGAAAGGTCACATTCTACATGATTTCATTCAGATGGAAATCTACAGAAATAGGAAGTCGATTAGTGGTTGCTTAGGGCTGGTAGGGGCATGGGAGGATGGGGGTGTTAGCTAAAGGGTATGAGGTTTCTTTTTGAGGTCATGAAATGTTCTAAAATTGACTGGTAATGTTTGTGTATATCTCTGAATATATTGAAAACCATTGAAATGTAAAAAATGCAAAGAAAAAGGAGCCCAAGTTGCAATTTTATTCAACACTTGATTGGCTTTAAAAATAGATTCCAGGCTGGGCATGGTGGCTCACACCTGAAATCCCAGTGCTTTGGGAGGCTGTGGTGGGAGGATTGCTTGAGGCCAGGAGTTCCAGGCCAGCCTTGTCAACATGACAAGACACTGTCTGTACAAAAAAAGAAAAAATAAATAACAGCTGGGTGCAGTGGTTCACACCTGTAATCCCAGCACTTTGGGAGGCAGAGGCGGGCAGATCACCTGACATCAGGAGTTCAAGAGCAGCTTGGCCAACATCCTGAAATCCCGTCTCTACCAAAAATATAAAATTTAGCCTTTTGGTTCTCCGAGCAGCACCATGGCGGTTGTTAAGAACAAGTGCCTTATTAAAGGTGGCAAAAAGGGAGTTAAGAAGGAAGTAGTTGGTCCATTCTCTAAGAAAGATCAGTATGATGTGAAAGCACCTGCTATGTTCAATATAAGAAATACTGGAAAGACTTGGTCGCCAGGACCCAAGGAACCCAAATTGCATCTGATGGTTTGAAGGGTCTTCTGTTTGAAGTGAGTCTTGCTGATTTGCAGAATGATGAAGTTGCATTTAGAAAATTCAAGCTGATTACTGAAGATGTTCAGGACAAAAACTGCCTGACTAACTTCTATGGCATGGGTCTTACCTGTGACAAAATATGTTCCAAGGTTGAAAAATGTTCAACAATGATTGAAGCTCATGTTGATGTCAACACTACCGATGGTTACTTCTTTCTTTTGTTTTGTGTTGGTTTTACTAAAAAACACAACAATCAGATACTGAAGACCTCTTATGCTCAGCAACAGCAGTCTGCCAAATCCAGAAGAAGATGATGGAAATCATGACCTGAGAGGTGCAGACAAATGACTTGAAAGAAGTGGTCAATAAATTGATTCCAGACAACATTGGAAAAGATATAGAAAAGGCTTGCCAATCTATCCTCTCCATGATGTCTTCATTAGAAAACTAAAAATGCTGGAGAACCGTGGATTTGAAAGGCATGGAGCTTCATGGTGACGGTAGTAGTTCTGGAAAAGCCACTAGGGACGAGACACACACATGCTAAAGTTGAATGAGGTGATGGATATGAACCACCAGTCCAAGAATCCGTTTAAAGTTCAGACTTAAAACAGTAGCAAATAAGAAGTCCTATTTGTGAAAAACAAACAAGAAACAACAATGAAAGAGCAAAATTAGGCTGGTGTGGTGGTGTATGCCTGTAATCCTAGCTACTCAGGAGGCTGAGGCATGAGAATCACTTGAACCCGGGAGACAGAGGTTGCAGTGAGCCAAGATTGCACCATTGCACTCCAGCCTGCGCAACAGAGTGAGACTCTCTCCAAAAGGAAGAAAAAAAAAAAAAAAGTATCCGGGCTTGGTGGCATGCGCCTGTAGTCTCAGCTACTCTGAAGGCTGAGACGGGAGGATGGATTGAGGCCAGGAGTAATTTGAGGCTGCAGTGAACTATGATTGTGACACTGCACTCCAGCCTGGACTGCAGAGCGGGACCCTGTCTCTTGTACATACACACACACACACACACACACACACACACACACACACACACATACATACATACATACATACATACATACCCAGGTTCTACCTCTGGTGATTCTGACTCAGTAGGGTGGGATATCCCCTAGGGATCCTGCTGTTCAGCCTGGTCTGGGATCCACTTTTCATTGGGAACTGAGACACTGGCTGTGAGCCTTTCTGTCCTGAGATGTAGAGGTCATGGCGATGCAGGTTCAAGCTTAAGGAGACCTGACTGTGCGTTAGGTATTGTGCTGAACATCATCTCTTACTCTCACAGCAACATCCTTAGAAGGTTAATGATGTATCCGTGCTCTACAGATGAGGAACTGATCTTTCAGAGGAGTTTAGCTTGTTTAAAACTTGTTCTTCCTATTGGAAACTTCGTACCCTTTGACCAGTGTCTCCCATCCCCTCCCTTTCCTTCACCCCAGCCCCTGATAACCAGTCCTACTCTCTATTTCTGTGAGTTCAACTTCTTTAGATTCCACATATAAGTAAAACCATGCAGTATCTGTCTTTCTGTGCCTGGCTTATTTCACTTAACACAATGTCTTTCAAGTTCATCTGTGTTGTTGAAAATGACAGGATTTCTTTCTTTTTTAAGGGTTAATAGTATTCCGTTGTGTGTATATAGTACATTGGCTTTATCCTTTCATCCACTGATGGACACTTAGGTTGATTCTATATCTTGGGTATTGTGAATAGAGCTGCAGTGAACATAGGAATGTAGGGATCCCTTCGACATATTGATTTTGATTTTTTTTTTTTTTTGGTCTATATCCAGAAGTTGGGTTGCTGGATTATATGTTTTGAAATCTATAGCACAGCAGCGTGACTATAGTCAATAATAATGTATCTTTCAAAATAACTAAGTGGGCACATTTCAAATGTCGCATCATGAAAATTGTCGGTAAATTAGGGGATGGATGTGTTCATTAGTTTGATCTAATCATCCCACATTGTATACACGTACCAAAACATCACATACATGGGTACAATTATGATTTGTCAATTAAAATAACTTTAGTTAAAAAAATAACTTGTTCAAAGCCCCAGTTGGGATTGATGGAGCTTGGACATGCACCAAGGCTGTTGCTCTCAGGCCCACACAGTCATTTGTCCACGAATGTTGAAGCCCTACCTGAGATTTCTACTGAGATCAGTGTAGGGATTCAATGTCTCAGAATCATCCCATCCTCCAGGGCCCACAAGTCCATGACCGCTGCCTCTACCCCCGACCCTACTGACCTGAAATGTGGCCCCTGCTTTCATTTCCAGGAGCATACAACACTTACACCAAGCATTGATGGGTTTTGTTGATTTCATTTGAGATGTGGGGCCGTGGAGAGGGTCCCATGATCCTTGCTTGGTGTTGGCCAACTCATTGACTTCTCTCCTTTGACTTCACCCTTCCCTTTTCTACTCACCTCCTCTGTCATGGATTGCTCTGGGAATTCTGAGCCGTGGTTCCTTTATTTTGCAGATAACCTTCATTCTTCTCTGCAATGAATCCCAAAAGTGTGTAGTTGAGCTGACTGCAAGGTGCTTGACACGCAAGAGAATTTACAAATGGGATTCGGCCTCTGGAAAGTGGTGGTAGTTCCAGATTTATGTGGATGTTACTTTGTTTTTCCCTATAAGATCTATTCTTCAAACTATCAAGCTCTTGGCTCCTGGCTGCAGTCGTTTGCTGGTGGCAGTGGGCTGGGAACTGCCTCCGTGGAGAAATGCTGCCCACTTAGAAAAAGGGAAACTGGTTCTCTTTAAGAGGCATAGGGAGGTTTCCAGTGCCAGTTTGTTTGGAGGCAAAATGGCTGTTGTATTAAAATTTCCCAAACTTGGGCTGGTGCCTTGTGTGTTTAGAGCTCAAAGCCACGATTGTTTTCTTTTCTTTTTTTTTTTTTTTTTTTTGGTGGTTGGTTTTCCATCTTTTTGCTTGGCAGGTTTCTGCTAATAGCTTCAACCTCAAGAGTCCCATTATACAGACACTAATAGCACCTACTATGTGTCAGTCTGTAGTGCCTACTATGTGCCAGGCATTGGAGATAATATAATGATGAACAAGATAAACATGGCATTTGGAAAGGAGAGTCTAGTTCCCACTCTCAGCCCACCCCAAAGAGAGGCCAGAATTGGGCTTCCAAAGATCTCAGATGCCCTTGCAGCACCTCCCTGAAGAGGACGGGTGAGGCTTTGGTGTCTGCAGAGAATTTGGCTGGACAATCCCTCAGTTTTGGAACGATGGGAAGGAGCTGCCATCTGTGTTTAAGATGAGAAGTGGGGGAGTGGCTGGATATCAGAGGAAGCCAAGATGAAGAGAAGGTTTTTGTGAGTTCCTATGCATAGTGGAGACCTGTTCTAGTGAGGGTCCCTGGGGCTGAGCCTGTGGGTCAGTGGAATGATGCTGTGAGGAGGGTCTTGCTATAGCAGGTGGCCCAAAGAAGGTTGATGGATCATGAGCAGCTGGAAGAATGGAGAGTTCGGGGGATGTAGTTCCTACTTGGCTTTCCAACAGTGTGTAAGCCCAGAATTCTTACATAAGCCCATGGAGAAGAAAAAGGAATGCTGGTAACGACAAGATTGAATTCTCCACCTGCCAGGCATCCAGGGACTCAGAGCAGATTTAACTGAAGTTACAGAAATAGGAATGTGACATTTCCTACATCCGGGTGTGCTAGAGCAAATGGATTCCCTCTCTGGTTTGTGGGGAAGGAGAATGCTAACATACAAGACTCCAGGTTTTCGCTCTTAAACCTGGTGCCTAGAGATGCATTTTCTACTGGATGCAGACAGAAGCTCCATATAGACATATCCATCGCTGCATCTCTCATGCCTTGTGTTCTCCCTAATTTTCCCTTTTTAACCCACAGAGGAAGAAAGTTCCAGCATCACTTCTGGCCTTTCAAGAGTGAGTTAGGTGGCCAGGTGGGGTTATTCATGCCTGTAATCTCATACTGAAGGGGTGGCCTGCCCCTCCACACCTGTGGGTATTTCTTGTCGGGTGGGATGAGAAACAGAAAAGAAATCAGACACAGAGACAAAGTACAGAGAAACAACAGTGGGCCCAGGGGACCGGCGCTTAGCATACTAAGGACCTGCACTGGCACCAGCCTCTGAGTTCCCTCAGTTTTTTATTGATTATTATCTTCATTGTTTCAGCAAAAAGGAATGTAGTAGGAGGGCAGGGTGATAATAAGGAGAAAGTCAGC
This sequence comes from Pan paniscus, assembly GCF_029289425.2. Taxonomy (NCBI): domain Eukaryota; kingdom Metazoa; phylum Chordata; class Mammalia; order Primates; family Hominidae; genus Pan; species Pan paniscus. The sequence continues at coordinate 24,170,300 of NC_073256.2, forward strand.
AACAAACATGTGAGCAATAGAATCTATGTCATAATGGAGTTCAAGGGAAGGTACTATGACTGGACGTGCACGTAGGCCAGATTTATGTTTCTCTCCACTCAAACATCTCAGTGGAGTAAAGAATAACAAGGCAGCATTGCTGTAAACATGTCTCGCCTCCCACCATAGGGCGGTTTTTCTCCCATCTCAAAATTGAACAAATGTACAATCGTGTTTTATACCGAGACATTCAGTTCCCAGGGGCAGGCAGGAGACAGTGGCCTTCCTCTATCTCAACGGCAAGAGTCTTTCCTCTTTGACTAATCCACCTCAGCACAGACCTTTTATGGGTGTCGCGCTGGGGGACCGTCAGGTCTTTCTCATCCCACGAGGCCATATTTCAGACTATCACATGGGGAGAGACTTTGGACAATACCCAGCTTTCAAGGGCAGAGGTCCCTGCGGCTTTCCACAGTGCATTGTGACCCTGGTTTATTGAGACGAGAGAATGGTGATGACTTTTACTAAGTATACTGCTTGCAAACATTTGGTTAACAAGACACATCCTGCACAGCCCTACATGCCTTAAACCTTGATTTCATACAACACATGTTTTTGTGAGCTCCAGATTGGGTCAAAGTGGTTGGGGCAAAGTGGCTGGGGCAAAGCTACAGATTAACAACATCTCAGCAAAGCAATTGTTTAAAGTACAGGTCTTTTCCAAAATGGAGTCTCTTATGTCTTCCCTTTCTATGTAGACACAGTAACAGTCTGATCTCTCTTTCTTTTCCCTACATATCCCCATTTTCGTTTTGACAAAACCACCACCATCATCATGGCCCCTTCTCGCTGGTCGCTGTCTCTCTGGAGCTGCTGAATACACCTGTAGACTAAAAATAGAAAGTACAGACATACAAGGATTAATACAAAATTTGCAATAGTGGAATTTCCGGTGGTTTTAACCCAAGTGACGGGGGCAAGAGGACGGTGTGGGTGCTGCGGCACCCGGGCAGTCTCCCACCTCCTTTGTGTCTTAGTTGCTGTTTCTCCTAGTTTTCAGTCTTTCTCCTCACCTGCTCACTCGCACCTTTTATCTCTTTGTCTCCCTTCTCTTACGGTCTCTCTCTCTCTCTTTAACACTATCTCTCTCCCCAGTCTCACTTTCTGTGTCTCTCTCTGATCTCTGTCTCTTTTTCTTTCCCTTCCTATCTCTGGCTCTCCACATATGCCGTTTCCTTGGTGGATTGTAACTTCATCTGTTCTGATATCACCATTTTGTTCACCCTGCGAGTCGATGATGCTCGATTGCGGATTTTCTGTCTCTGCAGAGGCACTTTCATTTGCATCTCTGATGGGTTCATTGTAGAACTTCAAATGTCTAGTGGGTATCCAAACAGGAAGCTGATTTTCTCCGGGTGAAACACAAGCAAAACCTCTCCCCCATGTTATCACCTTACCGATTTCCCATGTTTTGTTTTTGTTGTCTTTCCACCAAATCAGTTTTCCCTCATGTGGTCTATTCTTTTTACCAGTAAAATGTTCTGCAGAAGTAGTGGTCTGATTTCTATGTATGTCTAGAAAATCTAAAGTATAGAGTGTTAGATTAAGTTGCATCTGGGGAGTGCTATACTCCTTATTGTCTTTTTCCTTTTTTTGTTTAACCAATTGAGCTTTGAGTGTTCTAAGCAGGACAGGTAAGATTTGCGTCTGGCACAGTCAGCCAGGTCTCCTTACCCTGTGCTTCCCTTTCTGCCTGTGACTGAATGGGCATGTCAGGGTCGAGTAGGGGATCCAGGAGGAGGAAGCCTCATTAACTTCTATTCTGCAGCAATTGATGGACACCCAACTTGAACAGTGGGGGCTTATCACCTCATGTACTAAGACCAGAGATAGCTGATGCCAAGGTTGGCTAAATTAGTAGCTTGAGATGTTAGGTTTTTCATTTGAGGTTTCTATGCTGCTGTTGTCTTCTGCTCTTGGTCACAGAGGCTGCCACAATCCGCATGTCAAGTCCTCATGTGACAATATCCAGACACAGCAAGGAAGAGGTACAGTGTATTCCTGCATGTTTCTTAAAAAAATGTTTTTGATAGAGAATAATTGTACACATTTATGGGGTCCATGTGAGATTCTGGTACATGCATGCAATGTGTAATGATCAAATCAGGGTCTTTAGGATATTAATCACCTCAAACATTGATCATTTCTTTGTGTTGGGAATATTTCAAATCTTATTGCTATTTAGAAATACACAATAAATCTATTTATCAGGATACAAAATCTATGTACACATATCAGTAGCAGTGCTATACACCAACATCTACCAGGCTGAGAATCAAATCAAACCCTTTTATAATAGCTGTAAAAATAAAATACTTAGGAATATACCTAACCAAGGAGGTGAAAGACCCCTACAAGGAAAACTACAAAACACTGTTGAAAGAAATCATAGATGACACAAGCAAATGGAAACACATTCCATGCTCATGGATGGGTAGACTCAATATTGTGAAAATGACCATACTGCCAAAAGCAGTCTACAAATTCAATGCAGTTCCTATCAATGTACCATCATCATTCTTTATAGAACTAGAAAAAAAGAATGCCAAAATTCATTTGGAACTAAAAAAGAGTCTGCAAAGCCAAAGCAAAACTAAGCAAAAAGAACCAATCTAGAGGCATCACATTACCCAACTTCAAACTATATTACAAAGCTATAGTCACCAAAACAGCATGGTGCTGGTATAAAAATAGGCACATGACCAATGGGACACAGTAGAGAACCTAGAAATAAAGCCAAATACTTAACAGCCAACTGATCTTCGGCAAAGTAAACAAAAACAAAGTAAGAAAAGTACACCCTATACAACAAATAGTGCAGGGATAATTGGCAAGCCACATGTAGAAGAATAAAACTGGATCCTTATCTCTCAACTTATACAAAAATCAACACAAGATGGATCAAAGACTTAAATCTAAGGTCTGAAACCATAAAAATTCTAGAAGATAACATTGGAAAATGCTTCTACACATTGGCTTAGGCAAAGAGTTAATGACCAAGAACCCAAAAGCAAATGCAACAGAAACAAAGATAAATAGATGGGACTTAATTAAACTAAAAGCCTCCTGCACAGCATAGGAAATAATCAGCAGAGTAAACAGAGCACCCACAGAGTGGGAGAAAATTTTCACAAACTGCATTTGACAAAGGACTAATGTCCAGAATCTACAGGGAACTCTAATCAGCAAGAAAAAAATAATCTCATCAAAAAATGTGCCAAGGACATGAATAGACAATTCTCAAAAGAAGATATACAAATGGCCAACAAACATATGAAAAAATGCTCAACATCACTAATTACCAGGGAAATGCAAATCAAAACCACAATGCAATACCACGTGTAAAATAAACAAAAAGAGGGCCGGGCACGGTGGCTCACGCCTGTAATCCTAGCACTTTGGGAGGCCAAGGTGGGCCTATCACGAGGTCAGGAGTTTGAGACCAGCCTGACCAACATGGTGAAATCCAGTCTCTACTGAAAATACAAAAATTAGCCGGGGATGGTGGCAGTTGCCTGTAATCCCAGTTACTCAGGAGGCTGAGGCAGGAAAATTGCTTGAACCCGGGAGGCAGAGGTTGCAGTGAGCTGATATGGCACCATTGTACTCCAGCCTGGGTGACAGAGTGAGACTCCATCTCAAAAAAAACAAAAAACAAAAGACAAAACAAAACAAAAAAAAAACAAAAATTGATGTTGGCATGGATGTGGTGAAATACAACGCTTTTACACTGATGGTGGGAATGTAAGCTAGTACCAGCACTATGGAAAACAATATGGAGATTCCTTAAAGAACTAGAAGTACATCTACCTTTTGATCCAGCAATCCCACTGTTAGGTATCTACCCAGAGGAAAAGAAGTTAATATATGAAAAAGATACTTTTGCACAGGTTTACAGCAGCAGAATTCACAGTTGCAAAACTATAGAACCAGCCCAAAATGCCCATCAATCAATTTGTGGATAAAGAAAATGTGTTATATATATGTATACCATAGAATACTACTTAGCCTTAAAAAGGAATAAAATAATGGCATTCATAACAACCTGGATGGAGTTGGAGACCATTATTTCAAATGAAGTAACTCAGGAATGGAAAACCAAACATTGCATGTTCTCACTCGTAAGTGGGAGCTAAGCTATGATGATGCGAAGGCACAAGAATGAAACAGTGGACTTTGGAGGCTCAGGGGGAAGGTGGGAGGGGGTGAGAGATAAAAGACTATACATTGGGTAAACGGCTTTGCTGATGGGTATGCCAAAATTTCAGAGATCACCCCTAAGGGACTTATCCATGTAACCAAATACCACCTGTTCCCTAAAAACTATTGAAATTAAAAAAAAGAAATATACAATAAATTGTTGTAGTCACTTTCTGTGATAATAAACACTAGATCTCATTCCTTCTATTATATATTTTTATACCTATTAATCAACCTCTTTTCAAACCCCTCCTATTCCCACCCTCTGGTAACTATCATTCTACTCTTTATCTCCATGATATCAATCTTATAGAGCTCCAGGGCACACAAGTCCATAACTGTGGTCTCTATCCCTGACCCTACTGACCTGAAACATGGCCCCGCTTTGATTTCCAGGAGCATAAGCTGCTCATATAAGTGAGAACATGCAATAGTTTTCTTTCTGTGCATGGCCTAGTTCACCTGACGTTATGACCTTTAGTTCCATCCATTTAGATGAAAATGACAGGATTTCATTCTTTCTTATGGCTAAATACTATTCTATTGTGTGTATATTCCCATTTTCTTTATCCATTCATCCATTGATTGACATTTAGATTGATTCCATATCTTGGCTATTGTAAATAGTGCTGCAGTAAATATGGGGGTACAGGTATCCCGTTGATACACTGATATCTTTTTTTGGATATATACCCAGGAGTGGGATTGCTGGATCATATGGTAGATCTGTTCTTAGTTTTTTGAGAAATCTCTGTACTTTTTTTCGTAATGGCTGTACCAATTTACATTCCCACCAACAATATACAATAATTTTCTCTTCTTCACATGCTTACCAGCAATTGTTGTGCTTTGTGTTTTTAATACCCATTCTAACAAGTGTGAGATGATATCTCATTGTGGTTTTGATTTGCATTTCCGTGATTATTAGTGATGTTGAATATTTTTGCATAAACTTGGTGATTTGTAGATTTTCTTTTGAGAAATGTCTGTTTATTTTTTCATAGTTTCTTTTGCTGTGCAGAAGCTCTTTCATTTAATTAGATCCCATTTGTCAAGTTTTGCTTTTGTGGCAATTGCGTTTGGCATCTTCACCATGAACTCTTTGCCCATCACTATGTACCGGGTGGTATTGCCTAGGTTGTCTTCAGCGTTTTTATAGTTATGAGTTTTACATTTAAGTCTGTAGGACATCTTGAGTTAATTTTTGTGTATGGTGTAAGGGAGAGGTGTTGTCTTTTCACTCTGTTGATTGTTTTATTTGATATGCAGAAGGTATTTAGTTTAATATAATCCCATTTGTCTGTTTTTGTTGCTTGTACTTTTTAAGTGTTAGCCATACAATCTTTGTTCTCAAGCGTTTCTCCTGTGGTTATTTCTAGTAGTTTTATAGTTGTGGCTGTTACATTTAAGTCTTTAATTGATTTTGAGTTTATTTTTGTAAGTGATGAGAGACAAGGGTATAGTTTTATTCTTCTGTGTTTGGATATCTAGTTTTCCTGGCACCATTTAATGAAGAGGGTGTCCTTTATTCAATGCATATTCTTGACAGCTTTCTTGAAAATCAGTTAGCTGTAAATATGTGGATTCATTTCTGGATTCTTTAGTCTGTTTCCTTTGTTTTTGTGTCTGTTTTAATACCAATACACGCTGTTTTGGTTACTATAGCTTTGTAATATATATATATGCATATATATATATATATATATACACACACACATACATATATATATACGTGTATATATACATATATACGTGTATATACACATATATACGTGTATATATACATATATGTGCATATACACATATATACATATATACGTATATACATACATATATACGTATATATACATATCTACGTATATACATACGTATATACGTATATACATACATATCTACGTATATACATACGTATATACGTATATACATACATATCTACGTATATACATACGTATATACGTATATACATACATATCTACGTATATACATACATATATACGTATAACATACATATATACATATATACATATATACACATATATATATTTTATTTATATATATATATTTTATTTATATATATATATATATATATATATATATATATATATATATGTTTTTTTTTTTTTTCTTTTTGAGATGGAGTCTTGCTCTGTCGCCCAGGCTGGAGTGCAGTGGCGTGATCTCTGCTCACTGCAAGCTCTTCCTCCCAGGTTCATGCCATTCTCCTGCCTCAGCCTCCCGAGTAGCTGCTGGGACTACAGATGCCCGCCACCACGCCTGGCTAATTTTTTTTTTTTTTTTTTTTTTTTTTTTTTTTTTTTTTTTTTTTTTTAGAGACGGGGTTTCTTCGTGTTAGCCAGGATGGTCTCGTTCTCCTGACCTTGTGATCCACCCGCCTTGGCCTCCCAAAGTGCTGGGATATAGGCTTTAGCCACCTCGCCCGGCCTCTTTGCAGTATATTTTTAAATCAGGTAGTGTGAGGCTTCTAGCTTTGTTCTTTTTGCTCAGTATTGCTCTGGCTATTTGGGGTCTTCTGTGGTTCCATATGAATTTCAGGGTTTTTTTTTTTTTTCCTGTTTCTGTGAAGAATATAATTGATAGGGATTATACTGAATCTCTAGATTGCTTCGGGTAGTATGGTCATTTTAACAGTATTAGTTATTCCAACCCACGAGCATAAGATGCCTTTCCATTTGTTTGTGTCCTTCTCAATTTATTTTATCAGTGTTTTGTGGTTTTCATTGTAGAAGTTTTTTGGGTTTTTTTTTTTCCTCATCCTTGGTTAAGTTTATTCCTAGGTATTTTATTTTTGTAGCTATTATAAATAGAATTTCTTCCTTGATTTCTATTTTAGCTAGTTTGTTACTGGTATATAGAAACATTACTGATTTTTGTATGTTGATTTTGTGTCCTGAAGCTTTACTGAATTATACATCCATTTTTAAAAATGTTTTTTATTTTTTATTTTTTGAGAGAGTCTCACTCTGTTTTCCAGGCTGGAGTGCAGTGGTGCAATCTTGGCTCACTGCAACCTCCACCTCTCAGGTTCAAGCGATTCTCCTGCTTCAGCCTCCCAAGTAGCTGGGATTACAGGCACCTACCACCATGCCTGGCTAATTGTATTTTTGGTAGAGACAGGGTTTCACCATGTTGGCCAGGCTGGTCTCAAACCCCCAACCTCAGGTGATCCATCCACCTTGGCCTCCCAAAGTGCTGGGATTACAGGCATGAGCTACCATGCCCAGCCTAATTTATTTTAAGAGTTTTTTGGTAGAGTCTTTAGGTTTTTCTGTTTACAGGTATAAGATTATGTCATTTGCAAAGTGAGACAATTGGACTTCCTTTTGTCCATTTGAATGCCTTTTATTTCTTTATCTTGTCTGATCACTCTGGCTTGGATGTCCCATACTGTGTTGAATAAGAGTGGTGAAAGTGGGCATCCTTCCCTTGTTCCAGTTCTTAGAGGAAAGGCTTTTCAATTTTTTCCCAGTGAGTAGGATGTTAGCTGTACATTTGTCATATACGCCTTTTCTTAGGTTGAAGTGTTCCTTCTGTGCCTAATTTGTTGAGAGTTTTCATCATGAAGGAATGGTAAGTTTTACTGAGTGATTTTTCTGCATCTGCTGAGATGATCAGATAGTTTTTGCCTCTCATCTTGTCGATGTGATGTATCACATGTATTGATTTGTGTATGTTGAGCCATCTTTGTATTCCTGGGATAAATCCCAATTGATCATGGTATATTATCTTTTTCATTCATCATTAGATTTGGCTTGGTAGTATTATGCCGAGAATTTTACCATCTGTGTTCATTAGGAATATTGGTCTGTAGTTTTCTCCTTTTGTTGTGTCCTTGTCTTGATTGGATATCAGGGTAATGCTGGCCTTATACAATGAGTTAGGAAGAATTCCTTCCTCTTCAATTTTTGGGAATAGTTTGAGAAGAATTGGTGTTTGTTTTTCTTTATAAATTGGGTAGAAATCAGCATAAAAGCCTAGTCTAGGACTTTTCTCTTTTGGGAGACTTTTTATTACTGATTCAAACCTGCTATTCATTTTGGGTCAGTTCACATTTTTCTGTTTCTTCCTAGTTCAATCTTGGTAGGCTGTGTATGTCTGGGAATTTATCCCTTTCCTCTAGGTTTTCCAATTTGTTAGCATATGATTGTTCATAATAGCCTCTAATGATTCTTTTTATTTCTTTGGTAACAGTTATAATGTCTCCTTTTTCATTTCTGATTGTATTTATTTGGGTCTCTTTTTTTTTTTTTTTTTTTTTTTTTTTTGGTTAGCCTCACTAGTGGTTTATCAATTTTGTTTAACTTTTCAAAAAACCAACTTTTATCTTGTTGATTCTTTGCATTTTTTTGTCTCTGTTGCATTTGTTTCTGCTATGTTATTTATATTTTTCTCTTTCTACTAATTGTGTGTTTGATTTGTTCTTGCTTTTTGAGTTCCTTGAGGTGCATCATTAGGTTGTTTATTTGAAATCTTTCTACTTTTTTCGTGTAGGCATTTATTGCTATAAACTTTCCTCTTAGTATTGCTTTTGCTGTATCCCATAGGTTTTGCATGATGTGTTTCCATTTTCGGTTTAAAAAAAATTTTTGATGTCCATCTTAATTTCTTCATTGACCCAATGATTATTCAATAGCATGTTTAATGTCCATGTATTTGTACAGTTTCTAAATTTCTTCTTCTTATTGATTTCAAGTATTATTCCATTGTGGTCTGAGAAGACACTTGATATGATTTTAGTTTTTTAAATTTTATTGAGCCTTGTTCTGTGTCCTAACCTATGGTCTATCCTGGAGAATGTTCCATGTGTTGATGAGATGATTGTATATTCTGCTGCTGCTGGATGAAATATTCTGAAAATAACTGTTAGGTCCATTTGGTCTAAAGTGCAGCTGAAATCTAATGTTTCTTTGTTGATTTTATGTCTAGATGAACTGTCCAATGCTGAGAGTAGGATGTTGAAGTTCTCAACTATCATTGTATTGGACTCTATCTCTCCATGTAGATTTAATAATATTTGCTATATGTCTCTGGATGCGCTTGTGTTGGTTGCATGCATATTTGGAATTGTTATACTTTGTTGCCGAATTGATCCCTTTATTACCATATAATGACCTTCTTTGTCCTTTTTACAGTTTTTGACTTAAAGTCTGTTTTATCTGGTGTAAGTTTAGCTACTCCTGATTATTTTTTATTTCTGTTTGTGTGGTGTATCTTTTTCCATCCCTTCACTTTCAGTCTGTGTGTGTCTTTACAAGTGAAGTGGGTTTCTTGTAGATGTTGTGGGTCATTTTTTATCCATTAAGCCTGTCTCTATCTTTTAGGTAGGTAATTTAACCCATATTCGAAGTTATTATTGATAGGTGAGGACTTATTCCTGTCATTTTGTTCATTGTTTTCTGGTTATTTTGTATATCCTTTTGATATGGTTTGGCTGTGTCCCCACTCAGATCTCATCTTGAATTCCCATGTGTTGTGGGAGGGACCCAGTGGGAAGTAGTTGAATCATGGAGGCAGGTATTTCCCATGCTATTCTTTTAATAGTGAATAAGTCTCATGAGATCTGATGGTTTTAAAAGGAGGAGTTTCCCTGCTCAAGATCTCTCTTTGCCTGCTGCCATCCCTGTAAGATGTGACTTGCGTCTCCTTGACTTCCGCAATGATTTTGAAGCCTACCCAGCAATGTACAACTGTAAGCCCATTAAGCCTCTTTCTTTTGTAAATTTCCCAGTCTTGAATGTGTCTTTATCAGCTGTGTGAAAATGAACTAATACAGTAAATTAGTACCAGAAGTGGGGTGTTGCTAAAAGATACCTGAATATGTGGAAGTGACTTTGGAACTGGGAAACAGGCAGAGGTTGGAACAGTTTGGAGGGCTCAGAAGGAAACAGGAAAATGTGGGAAAATTTGGAAAAGATTTTCTAGAGACTTGCCCAAAATGCTGATTGTTATATGGACAATAAAGTCTAGGCTTAGGTTGTCTCAGATGGAAATGAGGAACTTGTTAGGAACTGGCACAATGGTGACTCCTGTTATGTTTTAGCAAAGAGACTAGTGGCTTTTTGCCCCTGCTGTAGAGATTTGTGGAATTTTGAACTTGAGAGAGATGATTTAGGGTATCTGATAGGGTATTTGAACTTGAGATATAGGGTATCTGATAGAAATTTCTAAGCAGCAAAGCATTCAAGAGATGACTTGGGTGCTGTTAAAGGCCTTCAGTTTTATAAGGGAAGCAGAGCATGAAAGTTTGGAAAATCTGCAGCCTGACAATGCAATAGAAAAGAAAATCCCATTTTTTCAAGAAAAATTCGATCTGGCTGCAGAAGTTTGTTTAAGTAACGAGGAGTCAAATGTGAATCCCCAAGACAATGGGGAAAATGTCTCCAGGGCATGTCACAGGTCTTCATGGCAGCCCCTCCCATCAAAGGTCCAGAGGCCTAGGAAGAAAAGATGGTTTTGTGGGCTGGACCCAGGGACCCCCGTTGTGAGCAGCCTAGGGTGCCTGAGTCCTAGCCACGCCAGCTGCAGCTAAAAGGCACCAAGGCACAACGTGGGCTGTGGCTTCAGAGGGTGCAAGCCCCAAGCCTTAGCAGCTTCCACATAGTGTTGAGCCTGTGGGTGCACAGAAGTCAAAAATTGAGGTTTGGGAACTGCTGCCTAGATTTCAGAAGTTGTATGGAAATGCCTAGATATCCAGGCAGGAGGTTGCTGCAGGGGCAGGGCACTCATGGAGAAACTCTACTAGGGCAGTGCAGAAGGGAAATGTGGGGTCGGAGCCCCTACATAGAGTCCCTACTGCAGCGCCACCTAGTGGAGCTTTGAGAAGAGGGCCACCATCCTCCAGACCCCAGAATGCTGGATTCACTGACAGCTTGCACTGTGTGCCTTGAAAAGCTGCAGACACTCAATGCCAACCCGTGAAAGGAGCCAGTAGGGGGTCTAAACCATACAAAGCCACAGGAGTGGAGCTGTGGCCTTTTTTCTCCCAAGGCCATGGGTGCCCACCTCTTACATCAGCATGACCTGCATGTGAGACATGGAGTCAAAGGAGATCATTTTGGAGCTTTGAGATTTGACTGCCCCACTGGATTTTGGGCTTGCATGGGTCCTGTAGCCCCTTTGTTTTGGCAATTTTCTGCCATTTGGAATGACTGTATTTACCCAGTGCCTATACCCCCATTGTATCTAGGAAGTAACTAACTTGTTTTTGATTTTACATGCTCATAGGCAGAAGGGATTTGCCTTGTCTCAAATGAGACTTTGGACTGTGGACTTTTGAATTAATGCTGAACTTAGTTAAGACTTTGGGGGACTGTTGGGAAGGCATGATTGGTTTTGAAATGTGAGGATATGACATTTGGGAAAGGCCAGGGGCAGAATGATATGGTTTGGTTGTGTCCCCACCCAAGTCTCATCTTGAATTCCCACATGTTGTGGGAGGGACCTGGTGGGAAGTAATTGAGTCATGGGCTCAGGTCTTTCCCATGCTGTTCTCATGATAGTGAATACGTCTCACAAGGTCTGATGGTTTTGAAAAGGGTAGTTTCTCTGCAGAAGCTCTATCTTTGATTGCTGCCATCCATGTGAGACATGACTTGCTTCTTGCCTTCCAACGTGATTCTTAGGCTTCCTCAGCTATGTGGAAGTGTAAGTCCATTAAACCTCTTTCTTTCGTAAGTTGCCCAGTCTCAGTCAGGTATGTCTTTATCAGTAGTGTGAAAACAGACTAATACACCTTTGTTCCTTTTTTCTCTCATTATTTATGGTTGCAGTTTGGTGGTTTTCTTTAGTGGTGATGTTTGAATCCTTTGTTCTTTTTGTGTCTGAACTACCAGTGAGTTTTATACTTTCATGTATTTTCATGATGGTAGATATTGTTCTTTCACTTCCCAATGTAGGACTCCCTTAAACATTTCTTGTAGGACCGCAACAAACAAGACACAAACAAACAGTCTTTTGCTTATCTGGGAAATACTTTTTTCTCTTTTATTATTACTATTTTTTTTTTTAGCAATGGAGTCTCACTCTGTCACCCAGGCTGGAGTCCAGTGACATGATCATAGCTCACTGCAGCCTTGAACTCCTGGGATCAAATGGTCCTACTGCCTCAGCCTTCTGAGTCTCTGGAATTGCAGATGTGAACCACTATGCCAGTCTCCTTCATTTGTGAAGGATAGCTTTGCTGGGTATAGTATTTTTGGCTTACATTTTTTTATTTTTATTTTTTACTTGTAATATACATCCCCTTTTCTCCTAGCCTGTAAGGTTTCTGCTGAGAAATTCCCTGTTAGCCTGAGGGAGATTCTCTTATAAGTGACTTGATACCTTTCTCTTCCTGTTTTTAGCATTTTCTCTTTGTCTTTTGACAATTTTACCATAATGTGCCTTGGAGAAGACCTTTTTGAGTTGTATTTACTTGGTAATCTTTGAGCTTCCTGCATTTGGAAGCATTCAGGAAGTTTTCAGTTACTATTTCATTAAATAGGTTTTCTATGCCTTTACCAATCGCATCTCCATCCAGAACTCCCAGAATTTCAGTTTTTTGTCACATATGTTTCCCATATGTCATGTAGCCTTGCTTCATTCTTTTTTCTTTCTTTTTGTCTGACTGGATTATTTTAAAAGACCAGTCTTCAGGTTCAGAAATTCTTTGTTTTGCTTGATCTAGTCTATTGTTAAAGCTGTCAATTATCTTTTGTATTTATTTCAATGATTTATTGTCTTCCAGGATTTGTGTTTGGCTCTTTGTTATGCTGTCTATCTCTGTTGAATTTGTGATTCAGATCATGAATTGTTTTCCTGTTTTCTTTTTCTTTCTTTTTTTTTTTTTGTATTCATTATCTGTGTTCTCTTGTATCTCCGTGAGTTTCTTTAATAACATTATTCTGAAATTTTTTCAGGCATTTCATAGATTTTCTTTTCATTGGATCTGTTGCTGGAGAATTATTGTGCTTCTTTGGAGATGTTATGTTTCCTTTTTCATATTTCTTGCATCCTTATGTGACTATCTGTGCCTCTGACATAACAGTCATTTCTTCCAATTTTATGGATTGGCTTTTATATGGGAAAGACCTTTTCTTACAGCTGTATCTACAGTGTTCATTGGATATCACACTTTGGCTTTGATTCTGGGTGGGTACAGTGGTATAGTCTGCACATGATTCCTTCAGCTGTAATTGGCATGAGTGGTGCCTGTGAGTCATTCAGTGGCTTAGACTGCAGTGTTTTTTTTTTTTTTTTTTTTTTTTTTTTTTTTTTTTTTTTGGTTGTTGAGATGGAGTCTAACTCTGTCACCAGGCTGGAGTGCAGTGGCACAATCTCAGCTCACCGCAACCTCTGCCTCCCGTGTTCAAGCAATTCTCCTGCCTCAGTCTCCTGAGTAGCTGGGACTATAGGCACATGCAACCATGACCAGCTAATTTTTGTATTTTTAGTAGAGACGGGGTTTCACCATGTTGGCCAAGCTGCTCTCGAACTCCTGACCTCGTGATCTACCCGCCTCGGCCTCTCAAAGTGCTGGTATTACAGGCGTGAGCCGCCACACTTGGCCAGACGGCAGTTGTTATTGGAGGCTGTGGTGAGGCTTTGCTGAGGATGGGGATGCCAGGAAGTCTTGTCCTTCAGCATCAGTGGTAGTGGCGGTGGACCAGGTGTGTCAATACTAGGGACCATGGGCAGCGTTTGTGGGCACTGATGATAGCCTGTCTGTGTGAGCCAATCCCTGGGCCTCCAGGTGGCTTCTTTGGTTGCTGGCAGTGGCAGCACTGGGCCAGGTGGGCAGGTGCACCACTGGGCTCCTGGGTGGTGTGTGTGGCAGGCTGATCTCTAGTTCTCCAGGTGACCTATGCAGGTTCTGGTGGTGGGTAGGCAGGTGTTTCCGCAGGCCTCTCAGTAGTAAGTGTGAGCACCAGCTGTGGAGGCAGGGGAGTCAATCTCCAGGCCCCCGGATGGTACATTCAGGCACCAGCATATTCCTATGCATTTCTAGATAAAAGTATTTTTCAGAAAACCTGAGCGTATGTCCTATTAATACAACTTACCCTCATCAGCTCTGCATGAGAAGAAGGGGGAATTCCCTCAGTAGAACAGTCAGAATGGAATTACAGACTTGTTTTGAGCCAGTCACTGGTGAGGGCGGGTAGGATAAAATGATAAGCTCAGAATCTAAACCTTAGATAGGGAATGGCAAACTTTCTCCATAAAGAGGCAAACGGTAATATTTTAGGCTTTTGGTCTAAATAACCTCTGTTGTAGTGACGCAGTGGTGCCATCGTAGCCTAAAAGCGTATGTAGACAATGGATAAATCAACGGACCTGGTTTTATTCCAGTAAAAGTTAATTTATACAGTCAGAGGGCCAGATTTGGCCCTTGGTCTATAGTTGTTTAGAGCAGTCAAAATTTATTCCCTGGGGCTGGGCCAACTTTTTCTTAAAAAAAAAAAAAGAAAGAAAGAAACCCACTGTCAGAATAAAATAAAGTTTCTATTTAAAAAGAAGAAGAGGCTGGGTGTGGTGGCTCATGCCTATAATCCTAGCACTTTGGAAGGGTGAGGCAGGAGGACTGCTTGAGGCCAGGAGTTTGAAACCAACTTGGGCAGTATAGTGAGACCCTCTCTCTGCAAAGAATAAAAAAATTAGCCAGGCATGGTGGCACATGTCTGTAGTCTTAGCTACATAGGAGGCTGAAGGGGAAGATCACTTGAGCCCAGGATTTTGAGGCTACAGTGAGCTCTGACTGTACCATTTGTACTCTTGCCTAGGCAAAGAGGGAGAACCCAAAAACAAACAAACAAACAAAAGGTTGGTTGGGGCAGGTTGGAGAAGAAAGTATTTCTGAATTTCTGGGTAGGTTACTGGTAGTGTCAGGCCAAACTAGCTCTACAGTCATATTCATTATAAATAAAGGCAACTAGAAGATCTCCATCTAGCTATTAAAATTGGTTAAAATCTACAGAGATAAAGGACAGTGACCCTTGTGTCAGTTAGTTGTTTTCACAAAATGCTGCATAACAAGTCACTCCAAATCTCAGTGGCTTAATACAACAATCGTTTATTTTCATGGATCTATGGGTCAGCTGAGGATTGGTCAATCTAGCATGAGCATGTCTGGGAAGCTCGACTTTGCTCTTGGTGTCTCTTATCTTCTGCTGGAAGCAGCAGTCTGGCCTGGGCTTGTTGTCATGGTGATAGCAGGAGTGAGTGAGCACAAATGAATGCACACTTTCCAAGTTGTTGGTCATACAGATTAATATTCCAGTGGCCAAAGCTAGACACATTACAAAACCCAACATTAGGGACTGGAGAAATATACTCCGATTCTTCAGTGGGAGGAACTGCAGAGACAAATGGCAGAGTCTTGGATACTGGGAGGACATGGATCCATTAATGTACCTTAATCAATTGCAACCCTCTAACCACCAGTACAATTAAATAAGTATTTGTTGAATGCACTTGTGCCTGAATGCTTCTGGTTGCAGCCCAGGCAATGGGGGCCTGACTGGGGAGGGACCATAGCAGGAACTCGATATCATGCAGGTCTGCATGTAATTGTGCACGGCCGACTCCACATTGGTCATAGCTGACTTGCTTTATCCTGCGTCCCCAAGGGGCAACGATTGGCTGATTATATTTCTGAACAATTTTGACAAAGTTGTTTTCAGGAGCCCAGGAAGCAAATCAGTTGTAGATTTGAATTTTTCAGGGGATCAGAATTGTTGAATATATATATAGTCTTTTACATGCTGATAATTATTTCCACATCACAGAGAAGGCTGGCTATTAGGAGGCTGCTGTTCAATTCCTTTGCCCCGCGAACTCATGAGCTGTGTCTATGTGGGGGGCACTCAGTTGTTAGAGCTGTTTCCCTTCATAACAACATCAGCCAACATTCTAAATAAATGCAGGAAATTAAATAGTCTTCCCCAGACAGGTACTTTACCCTTCTAAAGTGAATTACACATTCTAAAATAAAACACAGTCACATTAAAAAAACAAAAGGTCTTTGTGTCAGGTTGGTCTGGCTTCAGTAAAGATAATATTTGCCTCCAGAGTAGAAGATCCATGAAATCCACGGTATTGCATATGGCAGCCCCACATCTTCTTTCCTTTTCTTTTTTTGTTTTTAACTGAAAGAGTTGTCAATTTTATTTTCACATTTCCCAATACAAATGAAAACTGCATCTTTTTTGGTCCCACTTCTCCCCTCCAAAACTATTCTCTTTGATAGGGCAAGGGGGCAAGTCTTCCTTACGCTGTTAAGAAAACCCGACATCACAGCAGCATGATCTCCTGGTGAAGGGAACAGGTAAATATAAAATTCATATAGTCCAGGCGCAGTGGCTCACACCTTTAATCCCAGCACTTTCAGAGGCTGAGGCGAGCGGGTCACGAGGTCAGGAGATTGAGACCATCCTGGCCAACATGGTGAAACCCCGTTTCTACTAAAATAAAAAAAATTAGCCGGGCATGGTGAACACGCCTGTAGTCCCACACTACTCAGGAGGCTGAGGCAGGGGAATCGCTTGAACCCGGGAGGTGGAGGTTTCAGTGAGCTCAGATCATGCCACTGCCCTCCAGCTTGGGCGGCAGAGGAAGACTCTGTCTCAAAAACAAAACAAAACATTACAAACAAAAAAAACACAACAATAACAACAACAAAACAATACTGATGCAATGAGGCCTCCCCTCTATCCTTATCTGTCTGGTCGAGTCATTCTGGGCTGACTGGGCACCATCATGAGACGGGCAGGAGGTCTTATCATTGGGCACCCAGGCATCACAGGCATGTGGCCTCCCATGGGCGGCCTCATTCCAGGAGCAGGTCCCACTGGCATCATCCCAGGAGCAGGAAGGCCCATCATTGGCATCATGGGCGGGCCCCCCATATGGGCTGCTGCCATCATTCTGAAATGTGCGAGAAGTGTCAAATACACATTAGATTGTGAGGACTTAATATAAAATGAAAGCAAAGTATTTTGTTATTGTTAAAAAATTTTATACATGTAGACCTGGTATTTTGGATAGATTTGTTTACATCTGTGATATTATTCCAATTACCTTCACTTTTTTTGTTTTACTTTTAAAAATGTGGTTGTTACAAAATGCAAATGTAAATATGTGGCTTGCATCATATTTCATCACATTTAGTGTGGACCCTGAGGATCTAGGGGAGTTATGAGCCTTAAGTTGAGGGTGACCCAGGTCAACGTGAATTGCTCTGAAAGAGAAGCAAAGGGCTTAAAGAGAACATATAAATGGAGAGAGGGAGCTCAGTCTCACAGGGTGAGGAAAGGCTTTCTTTCTTACACAGTCTGGCACTTCTTCAAAAGCTTAAACACAGAGTTCTATGACCCAGCACTTCCACTCCAGTTTATGAAAGAAATGAACATATATGTCCGTCCAGAAACTTGTACACAAATGCTCATAGCAGCATTATTCATAATAGCGCCAAAGTGAAAACAACACAAATGCTTGTCTACTGATGAGTGGAGAAATAGAACATGGTTTGACTATGCAATGGAATATTATTCAGTCATCAAAAGGAATGAAGTACTAACACGGGCTACAACACGGATGAACTATGAGAATATTAAGCTAAGTGGAAGAAACCAGTCACAAAAGGTCACATATTCTAAGATGTCATTTATATGAAATGTCCAGAACACGCAAATCTACGAAGATAGAAACCCTGACTCTACTAAAAATACAAAATTAGATGGGCATGGTGGCACATCTCTGTAATCCCGGCTACTCGGGAGGCAGGAGAATTGCTTGAACCCGGGAGGCGGAGGTTGCAGTGAGCCGAGATTGTGCCACTGCACTCCAGCCTGTGACAGAGACTCTATCTCAAAAAAAGTAGATTGTCAGGGCTTAGTGGGAGGAGGAAATGGCAGGTACCTGCTCATGGATACAGGGTTTCCTTTTGGGGTGATGAAAATGTTTTAAAATTGATCATAATGGTGGTTGCCGAGCTCTGTGAATGCACTGAAACCACTGATTTGTTCACTTTAAATGGGCAAATGATACGGTACCTGAATTATATTTTAATAGTTATATTAAAAAAGTAAAATCTTCCTTGAAGTGATGACACTTAAGGAAAGGCCTAGGGGGTGGGATGAGTTCACTATGTAGAGAAATGAGGAACAGCATTTCAGGGTGAGAAACAGCATAGTGAAGTCCCTGAGGTTGATAGGCATAGAGCAGATTTAAGGGACTTTTTTTGTTGAGACGGACTTTCACTCTTGACGCCCAGGCTTGGGTGGAGTGGTGCGATCTTGGCTCACGGCAACCTCTGCCTACCGAGTCCAAGCGACTTTCCTGCCTCAGTCTCCCGAGTAGCTGAGATTACAGGTGCCATCCACCACACCTGTCTAATTTTGGGATATTTAGTAGAGATGGGGTTCCACCATGTTGACCAGGCTGGTCTCGAACTCCTGATCTCAGGTGATCCAGCCGCCTCAGCTTCCCAAAGTGCTGAGATTACAGGTGTGAGCCACTGCGCTCAGCCAGATTTAAGGGACTTTCAAGAAGTTTGTGTGGCTGAGGCCTGCAGGCCAAGCGAGAGAATCAGGAAATGAGGCTGGAGAAAGAGAGGGGCTAGGTCATGGAGGGTCTCACATTACTGTGTGGAAACTTCACACGAGTGGTCCCACCTTGGGCATCCCACCTAACTACTCTGTGTCCCAGCTTCCCCACTGGTGAAATAAAGGACTGATGTAGGGATGGAATGAGATAGGGTGGGCTCAGTAAAGGTGACCTTTTATCATTTTTTTTTTTTCTTTTTTTTGAGATGGAGTCTCACTCTGTCGCCCAGGCCGGAGTGCAGTGGCGCGATCTCGGCTCACTGCAAGCTCCACCTCCCGCGTTCACGCCATTCTCCTGCCTCAGTCTCCCAAGTAGCTGCGACTACAGGCGCCCGCCACCACGCCCAGCTAAAATTTTTGTATTTTTAGTAGAGGCGGGGTTTCACCGTGTTAGGGAGAATGGTCTGGATCTCCTAACGTAATGATCCGACCGGAGTGCAGATTGTCACAGGACCAGGGGAAGACAGAGGCCAGTGAGGAGGCATTTGCAGTCAAACAGTTGGAGGTGATGGTGGCTTGGTTTATGGTGGTGTCAGGAGAGTGGCTGAGCAGTGAACGGATCTGAAAAGATATAGGAGGTAAAACCCACGTGACTTGGTCACTGAATGTGGGTTGGGTTGGCTGGAGGGAAGGTAAGAAAGAATGAGAAGAAAAACATACTCAAGTGGGCCATCCAGCCTAAGGTTACTTGAGGTCCCTTTGTGAAGAGGAATGTTTGTGTTTATGATGAAGATGTCTAGACTTTCAAAGGCCATTTGCAGTATTTTTTTTTAACAGCCAACAACTCCTCCTTCCCTATGCCCTAAACATATGAATTTTTTTTTTTGCCCTAACTTATCACAGAGGGATGGATGTTTATTTGCTTTAATGAAAAATGCAGAATGCCAATAAGAAAGCATATTAAATTAATCTGGATTGCTGGGAGTGAGTTAAAGCTGTTTAGATGTGCACCAGTGTTACTATACTAGTTTGGTCTAAACCCATTTCTGGCCTGCGGCTGCAGGAGGTTGACTCCCAGCTTGCTTTCATTTGAAAGATCCCAGCAACAAGTACACTTGGCATTTCCAGCCAAACCCACTTTGTGCAGCGAAGGAAAAGTTGAGGAGTGCCTCTGTTGTTTTCCCCCAAATCATTTGGCAGAAATGTGGCTGGGAGCTTCATTGCTGATTTTTTCAGTTTTAATATTGCTGTGGAAAGCCTGTACCAACACTCAGCCATGCTATTCATCCACAGCTCCAGTCTGGGCTGTGATTTGTTTTCCGTTTGAGTGACACAACCTTTTTTTCCATTAAGACTCAATGCAAATAGACACTCATGCACCATCACCATAACTCCCCCTGATTGGCGGAGGGAAGTCAGTGGAATGATTCTAGTTTGGTGTTCATATCGGAGGGTTTTATTTATCTATGTTGAGACGGAATCTCTCCTTGTCGCCAGGCTGGAGTGCAGTGGCGCGATCTCGGCTCACTGCAACCTCTGACTCCCTGGTTCAAGCGATTCTCCTGCCTCAGCCTCCCTAGTAGCTGGGCTTTCAGGCAAGTGCCACCATGCCCGGCTAATTTTTTGTATTTTTAGTAGACACGGGGTTTCACCATGTTGGCCAGGATGGTCTTGATCTCCTGACCACGTGATCCGTCCGCCTCAGCTTCCCAAAGTGCTAGGATTACACGCGTGAGCCACTGCGCCTGGCCTGGAGTTGTTTTTAAAAGCATATTTCTCTCAAATTAACTCCGGGGTGTCCCACTGTGACTTGGGAAAAGGTTGGATTTTCTGGAGGTGGAAAGTCAAACTTCAAATACAATTTGGAGGCTGCCACTGTGGCTCATGCCTGTAATCCCAGTACTATGGGAGGCTGAGGTGGGTGGATCATTTAAGGCCAGAAGTTCGAGACCAACCTGGGCAACATGACGAGACCTCGTTTCTACTAAAAATACAAAAATTAGCCAGGCGTGGTGATACATGCCTGTAATCCCAGCTACTTAAGAGGCTGAGGCAGGTGTTATTGCTTGAACCTGGGAGGCAGAGTTGTCCTGTGTCCAAACCCCATGAGGCATATCAGCTGGCTGAAGATAAAATCGGTCACGCAGTGTTGGGATTGGGGTTGCTGTTATCATACCTCATCCCCATCCCTGCTAGGCATCCACAAATAATCATCTTCAATGAGACGTCCCTCCTGCCCCTGGCTGCCTTATTTCATCTGCACCCAATCATATCCATTGCTTGTCAGGGGGTCTCAACCTTGGCTGCATCTTGGAATCTCCTGGGGAGAAGAGACAATACCAAGGCTCTCTCTCACTTAGCATGATGTTTCCAAGGTCCATCCACATGTAGTAGGCACCAATATTTCCATTGTATAGATACAGCACATATTGTTTGTTCATTCGTCAACCAAATGGCCATCTTGGTTGTTGTTACCTTTTGGTTATTATATATATTGCATGATTCCATTTATGTGAAAGGCCCAGAATAGGCAAATCTATAGAGGCAGAAAGCAGGTAAGTGGTTGCCAGGAGCTGGGGGAAAGGGGAGGGGATGGAGAGTGCTTGATGGATACAGGGTTATTTTTTTGGGGGGCGGGGGTGTTAATGAAAACGTTTTGGAACTAGACAGAGATGATGATTGCTTAATATTGTGAATGTATTTAATGATACTGAAGTGTATGGTTTCATACAGGGACTTTATGTTATGTGAATTTTGCCTCATTAAAAAAATACTGCTAGGAGCAATGGCTCGTGCCTGTAATCCCAGCACTGTGTGAGGCCAAGGCGGGCAGATCACCTGAGGCTGGGAGTTCGAGACCTGCCTGGGCAGCATGGTGAAACCCTATCTCTATTAAAAAAACAAAAATTAGCCAGGCTTGGGGGTGCACACCTGTGATCCCAGCTACTTGGGAGGCTGAGGTAGGAAAATGGGTTGAACCCGGGAGGCAGAGGTAGCAGTGAGCTGAGATCGCACCACTGCACTTCAGCCTGGGTGACAGAACAAGATTCCGTCTCAAACACACACACACACACACAAACCAAAAATACTGATGCCCATGTTTCATCCCCAAGAGATTCTGTAATAATTGATATGGGCTGCAGAGCCCGGGCACTGGGGTTTTAAAATCTCCCCAGGTGATTCTGATGTGCAGCTGTCATTGAGAATCTCCTTCAGGAATGAACTTGTTCATGTTTTACTTGTGTTGTTTTCTAGCCTGCCAATGCCTTTCTGTTTCCCTTCACATCTTTGGGTTGTAATTTTTACAATTCAGTCTTAACAACCAGCTGCCTCAAAATGCACTGGGATCCCTCGTAACCAGGTAGCTCCCCATCTCTAACTCTGACCTGCCAAGACAGAATCATGTGCGTGGGGCCCAGGACTGTACATATTGAAACAGGCAATGACCTGGGAACTATCTCTGAACACCCCTAGGTTTCCCCTGTGTTTGCCCTTTCCTTTCACATTTGGACCCCTTTGTGTGCTGACAACTGGGCTGTTTCACATGGACATAACATAAAAAAGACAGGCCAGGTGCATTGGCTCATGCCTGTAATCCCAGCACTTTGGTAGGCCGAGGTAGGTGAATCGCTTGAGGCCAGGAGTTCAAGATCTGCCTGGCCAACATGAGTAAACCCCGTCTCTACCAAAAATATGAAATTAGCTGGGTGCGGTGATGCACACCTTTGATCCCACCTACTCAGGAGGCTGAGGCTGGAGAATCCCTTGAGCCCAGGAGGCAGAGACTGCAGTGAGCCGAGATCGCACCACTACACTCCAGCCTGGGTGAGAGTGAGACTCTTAAAAAAAAAAAAAAAAAAAAGAGACAGAGATGATC
Organism: Pan paniscus; assembly: GCF_029289425.2. Taxonomy (NCBI): domain Eukaryota; kingdom Metazoa; phylum Chordata; class Mammalia; order Primates; family Hominidae; genus Pan; species Pan paniscus. The sequence continues at coordinate 24,192,953 of NC_073256.2, forward strand.
CTTCCTTTATGGAGCTCTCAGTAAAACAAGAAAGCTCACGATGTCCTGGCATTTGTCAGAAATACATTTGGTATATGTAGCTGGGGTCACATGCTTGACATGCCTATTGAAAGCTTCTGGGTAGGAAGAGAACAATCATCACAGCATCACAGCCTGGCATAACTGTCTCCCAGGACAGGTCTCCCTGGGGAGACTGAGACCACAACTCTGAAATCAGAGCTTAAATCCAGGTCCTACATTTCACTCAGTAATGTACATGATGTAGGACAGTTTTTATATTAGTTATCTATTGCTGTGCAACAATATTACTGCAAATTTTGTGGCTTGAGACAGCACACAGTTATCACTACGTGGTTTCTGTGGGTCAGGAATCCAGGCGTGACTCAGCTGGGTTCAGTGCAAGGCTGCAACCATAATGTCAGCCAGGGCTCAGTTCTCATCTGGAGGCTTGACTGGTGATTGATCTGCTTCCCGTCTCATCTGGTTGTTGGCAGCATTCAGTTCCTTGCAGGCTGCTGGAATCAGGGCCCCAGGTTCTTGCTGTCCTCAGCTTCTTGCCACATGGGCCTCTCCATCTGGCCACTCATGACATGGCAGCTCACATCTTCAAAGCCAGCAAGATAACCTCCTACCAAGACAACTTAACATCCTATCTAACATAATCACTACATCCCATCACCTCTGCCATATTCTCTTGGTTATAAGAAAGTCATAGGTCCCTTTGTCAGACGAGTTGATTGCAAAAATTTTCTCCCATCCTGTAGGTTACCTGTTCACTCTGCTGGTAGTTTCTTTTGCCGTGCAGAAGCTCTTGAGTTTAATTAGGTCCCATTTGTCAATTTTGGCTTTTGTTGCCATTGCTTTTGGTGTTTTAGACATGAAGTCCTTGCCCATGCCTATGTCCTGAATGGTATTGCCTAGGTTTTCTTCTAGGGTTTTTATGGTTTTAGGTCTAACATTTAAGTCTTTAATCCATCTTGAATTGATTTTTGTATAAGGTGTAAGGAAGAGATCCAGTTTCAGCTTTCTACATATGGCTAGCCAGTTTTTCCAGCACCATTTGTTAAATAGGGAATCCTTTCCCCATTTCTTGCTTTTGCCAGGTTTGTCAAAGATCAGATAGTTGTAGATAATGCGGCATTATTTCTGAGGCCTCTGTTCTGTTCCATTGGTCTATATCTCTGTTTTGGTACCAGTACCATGCTGTTTTGGTTACTGTACCTTGTAGTATAGTTTGAAGTCAGGTAGCCTGATTCCTCCAGCTTTGTTCTTTTGGCTTAGGATTGACTTGGTAATGCCAGCTCTTTTTTGGTTCCATATGAACTTTAAAGTAGTTTTTTTCCAATTCTGTGAAGAAAGTCATTGGTAGCTTGATGGGGATGGCATTGAAACTATAAATTACCTTGGGCAGTATGGCCATTTTCACGATATTGATTCTTCCTACCCATGAGCATGGAATGTTCTTCCATTTGTTTGTATCCTCTTTTATTTCGTTGAGCAGTGGTTTATAGTTCTCCTTGAAGAGGTCCTTCACATCCCTTGTAAGTTGGATTCCTAGGTATTTTATTCTCTTTGAAGCAATTGTGAATGGGAGTTCACTCATGATTTGGCTCTCTGTTTGTTATTGGTGTATACGAATGCTTGTGATGTTTGCACATTGATTTTTATCCTGAGACTTTGCTGAATTTTGCTATTTTAGTAGAGATGGGGTTTGCTGAATGCAGCCCCCAGTCACGTACTCCCTTCTTGGTCAATCGATCACGACTCTCTCATGATCACGACCCTCTCATGTGGACCCCCTTAGGGTTGTGAGCCCTTAAAAGGGACAGGAATTGCTCACTTGGGGAGCTGGGTTGTTAGAGACGTGTGCCACCACTCCCAGCTAATTTTTGCATTTTGATTAGAGATGGGGTTTCCCCATGTTGGTTGGCCAGGATAGTCTCGATCTCTTGACCTCGTGATCCGCCCACCTCGGCCTCCCATAGTGGTGGGATTACAGGTGTGAGCCACTCCACCCAGCCCAGAGAAGGCTTTTCATACTTGCTTGTCAGCCTCCTGCATCCTACTCCAGCACCTGGTGCTCACAACCTGTGGGCTGCTCTCATCCGTGATCATCTCTCCCCAGGCCTGCTGTTCCTCGAGAAAGGAAGTTGTAATGGGCAGAGTTCTAGGACAGCCCCCAAGAGAACAACTCCCTTATATCTGCTCCCTGTATCATCTCTTCTTGAGTGTGTGCAGAGCTTGTGATTTGGCCAAGGGGAAGGAATTTTGCAAATGTGATTATGGTCACGCTTGCTTTGTTAAGCACATTTGCTCAGCTGACTTTGAGTTCATCCAAAGCAGGATGATCTTAGGTGGGCCAGACCTAATCAGGTGAGTCTTTTAAAGGTGAAGTTTCAGAGATTCAACCCTTAGCCTCCAAGGAGACATAAATGGCCATGCTGTGAACTGTCTTTGGAGGTGGCAGCTCTAGGAGCTGAGGGCCTTCGTTCAACAATTGCAAGAAATTGAATTCAGTCCACAAACTGAATCAGCTTGGAAGAGGACACTGAGCATCTGATGAGACCCCAGCTGACACTCTGTTTGCAGTATTGTGACCCTGAATAGAAGACCCAGTTAAACCCTGCCCAGACCCTTGGCTCATGGAAACAGATAATAACTGGGTGGTGTTTTAAGCCGCTCAGTTTGCACTGGGAAATCCACCAACAGGAAAGTAATATAGAAGTTAAATGGGCCAGGCATGGTGGCTCATGCCTGTAATTCCAACACTTTGGGAGGCTAAGGTGGGTGGATCACAAGGTCAGGAGGTCGAGACCATCCTGGCCAACATGGTAAAACCACGTCTCTACTAAAAATAGAAAAATTAGCCAGGCGTGGTGGCACGCACCTGTAGTCCCAGCTACGCAGGAGACTGAGGCAAGGGAATCACTTGAACCCAGGAGGTGGAGGTTGCAGTGACCCGGGACCATGCCACTGCACTCCAACCTGGGCAACAGAGAGAGACTCCATCTCAAAAAAAAAAAAAAAAAAAGAAGTTAAATGAATACTTTTGACCATTGATGGAAGTTGCTTTCATTCCCTCTTACTTAATCATCTTTATGAAAGAGGGATGCTTTAACCCCATTTGTAACAAGTGAGGCTGAGGCTCAGGAAAGTGATAGAATTTAGCAAAGTCCACCTTGCTACCTGGTGGCCCCAGCTAGAACTCTGCCCCAGGTCCATATACCTAAAGTCATTACAGCGTCCACTAAAATTTTGCCCCTCTCTCGATGCCTTCCTCTTTAGAAGCCTGTTCCTTCAGGGATAGATCCTAACTCAGTGTTACAAGGTACTGAACTCTGATTTTCACAAAATATAATAACTGCCCCCCAAAATTAATAATAGTATTTTTGAGCTGGGCACGGCGGTTCATACCTGTAAACCCAGCACTTTGGGAGGCTGAGGTGTGCGGATCATGAGGTCAAGAGATCGAGAGCGTCCTGGACAACATGGTGAAACCCCGTCTCTACTAAAAATACAAAAATTAACTGGGAGTGGTAGCAGGCATCTGTAATCCCAGCTACTCGGGAGGCTGAGGCAGGAGAATCGCTTGAACCCAGCAGGCAGAGGTTGCAGTGAGCCGAGATTGCACCACTGCACTCCAGCCTGGCAACAGAGCAAGACTCCGTCTCAAAAAAAAAAAAAAAAAAAAAAAAAAAGTATGTTTGAGTCCTTATGTGTCAACCACTGGGCTATCCCAACACCAATAGCTATTATGATTATGATTAGTTTTTCCATTTTATTGATGAGGAAACCAACACATAGAAAGGTAAAGGAACTTGCCAAAAGTAACGGTCACACAGCCAAAGAGCTGTAGAAGCAGCACAGGAATCCCAGCAAACTCACAGCCAAGCTCTGCTTTTCACCTTCCCATCATACAGTCCTCAGACTAAAACCCTAACTCTGAACTTCCAAATCAAAAATCATACTCAAGGCCAGGCGCGGCGGCTCACGCCTGTCATCTCAGCACTTTGGGAGGCCGAGGCAGGTGGATCACCTCAGGTCAGGAGTTCCAGACCAGCCAGGCCAACATGGTGAAACCCCATCTCTACTAAAAATACAAAACTTAGCCAGGCGTTGTTGTGGGTGTCTGTAATCCCAGCATTTTGGGAGGCTGACGCATGAAAATCACTTGAACCCAGGAGGCAGAAGTTGCAGCGATCCATGATCATGCCACTGCACTCCAGCCTGGACAAGAGGGTGAGACTCTGTCTCAAAAAAAAAAAAAAAAGAAAAAAAATTGTGCTTAATAATAGCTTGGAAGTGCACATATCTTCTGTGAAGTTTGATGGACTACAATTAGCTTCAAAACACAAATAAGTAACTGTGTTTAAATGAGGCCTTCTGTGTAATATCTAGGGAAAATCAATGTGGCTATTCATATTTTGTTTCCCCTTCCAGGCACAGAGAAGTTGCCCATGACTCTGTGATCCGTTTTGTCCAATGAACCATGAGCAGCAGCAACTTGAGTCACCTCCAGGTGGAAGTGTTAAGAGGCTCTATGATCCACCACATTCCCTTTCCCCTGAAGTGGTGATCAAGGACACATGCAGAGATGGGGCTTTTGTCAGCCTGGATCCCTGAGTGAACACAATGAACAGACCACCCCACAATGCCCTAACACAGCCCAGACATGCAACGTGACCAAGAATAAGCCTCACTGTGGCCAGGCATGGTGGCTCATGCCTGTCATCCCAGCACTTTGGCAGGCTAAGGCGGGTGGATCATTTGAGGTCAGGAGTTCAAGACCAATCTGGCTAACATGGTGAAATCCTGTCTCTACTAAGTACAAAAATTAGCCAGACAGTGGTGGCATAGGCCTGTAATCCCAGCTACTCAGGAGGCAGGAGAATCACTTGAGTTTGGGAGGCAGAGGTTGCAGTGAGCTGAGATTGCACCACTGCACTCTAGTCTGGGTGACAGAGTGAGACCCTGTCTCAAAAACAAACAAACAAATACCTCACTGCATGAGGCCACTGAGATTTGGGGATTGCTGTTACTTCACCAGAACGCAAATCATCCTGACCGCTAGGGTGTCCTAACTAGGGTTTCTTACCAAAAGCAAAGGCATTTTTAAAGTTTGTGACATTTAAACAAAAGAGCAAATACCAGTATCTACCACTTTGTCAGGCTAACAAACCCAAAGCCAACAGCCAGAAGTTAAAATAAACAGATCATTAGGTTGAAAATAGAACTGTCAAAACAGGAACAATTGAATTCATTTAGTGATTGCAAAGAACATCAGGCAAGACACAGGTATGGTCATCATAACATTTATCACATGCTTAATTGGACATGTTTGACTAAGAAAAACACAAAGAATTTAAGCTCATCTGTAGTTCAAAGTGCCTATCCGTGTATTTATCTATTCATCCTGATTTATTTATTGAGCAACTCTTTTGTGCCAGTCACTGTGCTGTGTTGCGGGAAGTCAGGGACCCCAAACGGAGGTACCAGCTGAAGCCATGACAGAAGAACGTGGATTATGAAGATTTTATGGACATTTATTGGTTCCCCAAATTAATACTTTTGTAATTTCTTATGCCTGTCTTTACTGCAATCTCTAAACATAAATTGTAAAGATTTCATGGACACTTATCACTTCCCCAATCAATACCCTTGTGATTTCCTGTGCCTGTCATTACTTTAATCTCTTAATCCTGTCAGTCGAGAAGGATGTATATCGTCTCAGGACCTGTAATAATTGCGTTAAGTACATAAATTGTACAGCATGTGTGTTTGAGCAATATGAAATGTGGGCACCCTGAAAAAAGAACAGGATAACAGCAATTGTTCAGGGAATTAGAGAGATAACCTTAAACTCTGACCGCCGGTGAGCCGGGCAGAACAGAACCATATTTCTCTTCTTTCAAAAGCAAATGGGAGAAATATCACTGAATTCCTTTTCTCAGCATGGAACGTCCCTGAGAAAGAGAATGCGCACCTAGGGGTAGGTCTCTGAACTGGCCCCCCGGGGCGTACCTGTCTCTTATGGTCGAGATTGCAGAGGTGAAATAAACTCCAGTCTCGCATAGCACTCCCAGGCTTATTAGGAAGAGAAAATTCCCGCCTAATAATCCTTGGTCAGACGGGTTGATCTCAAAACCCTGTCTCCTGATAAGATGTTATCAATGACAATGGTGCCAAAACTTCATTAGCAATTTTAATTTCACTTCGGTCCTGTGGTCTCGCCCTGTCTCCACTTGCCTTGTGATATTCTATTACCCTGTTAAGTACTTGATGTCTGTCACCCACACCTATTCATATGCTCCCTCCCCTTTTGAAACTCCCTAACAAAAACTTGCTGGTTTTTGTGGCTTGTGGGGCATCACAGATCCTACCAATGTGTGATGTCTCCCCCAGATGCCCAGCTTTAAAATTTCTCTCTTTTGTACTCTGTCCTTTTATTTCTCAAGCCAGTCGACGCTTAAGAAAATAGAAAAGAACTTACGTGATTATCGGGGCAGGTCCCCCGATATCTGGCGCCCACGTGGTCTTTCTTTTTTCCTAAGTGCATGAGGGAACCGGATTCGCTTTGGTAGGTGCGGTGTAACGTCAATCGGCTTGGTCCACAGATAAGCGTGTTCAACTCCCCGACGAGTGGTGAGTAATCTGTGTAAGGTCTGGGTTAACTATAGGTCATGTGTAATCTAACAAACTCCTGTTAAAACCGGTAACCATGAAAAATATGATCACTCTATTCAAGGCAGTAGAAAAATACTGTTCTTGGTTTCCTGAAAAAGGAACGGTGTATATAAAATTGTGTGATTGTGTCCGTAAAGCATTCCGAAAACTGGTCTCGGCCGGGTATTATGTTCCCATCACTGTTTGGGGTGCTTGGTGCGTGCCATCTTCGTGGCTTGCCAATCTCGTGAATCCCTGCAGTTGCCACAGTTTTCTGCCTTTTCCTCAGTTTCTCTGCCTTTTTCTCAACCTTCCTCTCCCACATGGCCTTCGTTCAGACTCTCCCTTCAGCTACTCCTCCCCACCCTAACGATTCTGAAAATTTGATTTCTAACTGGTAACTTTGGCTTAAAGTTTCCCCCTACTTTTCTTACTTCTTCTCACGAAAAGCCAGTACTTCAAACTCCTGCGGCTGTGACTCACAAAGCCCGGTACCATAAATATGCTAATTCTTCTCTCTTCAAACCTCCAGCATCAAATAATGGCTCTGGGACCAAACTACAATTTACCTGTCATTCTCCAGGCCCTCCCCCATCCACTACAGCCCCTCACCCTCCTGTCATTTCAGTTCCTCAACCAGTCTGCGTCGATATGCGCCGCTCAATCTTACCTTTTTAAAAACAATTTAAGGATGCTTGTACTCAGTATGGTCCTACGTTTCCTTATGTTCAAATGGTATTGCACACTTTTTATACTGAGGTCGTTTTGCTTCCTTCAGACTGTGATCTTTTGGCAAAAAGCTGTTCTAAGTCCATCTCAGCCTGGCGGTCAGAGGAGGCCTGTTTACAGGCTCAGCTAAATCGGAGTAATAACATTCTAATTACTCAGGCTCAGCTCACAGGCTCCGATAGTTTCTCTGATGCTTATGCCCAATTAAACTTTGATACTCTTACCACAGAACAAGTAACAAAAGTGTGTATGAGAGCTTGGGATAAATTACACTCCGCAGCCCAAGCTCCTGTTTCTTTTACTACTGTTAAACAAGCTCAATTGCTTTTACTACCTAATATCCTTTTAAACAAAGGAGATAAGACAAGTGGCCCTGGGATTCAGCAGTGGCCGCTTTCTAAAGAAAAACTGGAGGCTTTAAATCAATTGGTTTCTGAGCAGTTACAACTTGGAAATGTGGAACCTTCTCTTTCCCCTTGGAATTCTCCTGTGTTTCTAGTAAAAAAGAAATCAGGCAAATGGCGGAAGGTAACCGATTTAAGGGCCATTAATGCTGTAATTAAACCTATGGGGGCCATCCAACCCGGCATGCCTGCCCCTGCTTTAATACCTAAAGATTGGCCTCTCATACTTATTGATCTTAAAGAGTTTTTTTTTCATATAGCTTTATATAAATCGGATTGTGAAAAATTTGCTTTTACTGTACCATCTATCAGTAATCAGGAGCCTGTAGCTCATTATCAATGGAAAGTACTTCCTCAGGGAATGCTAAATAGCCCTACAATCTGCCAGCTTTATGTTGGACAAGTGCTTTCACCAGTTTGAGCCCGATTTCCCGAGGCCTCTATTCTTCATTATATTGATGATATTTTAATTTCTGCCCCCACTGATAAAAAATTAATTGACTGTTACCAAATTTTGAGCCGCTGTGTTACAGAGGCTGGGTTATACATTACTCAGGATAAAATTCAACAGACCACTCCTGTTCAATATTTAGGAATGGTGGTCGATAAACAATGTATTCAACCTCAAAAAATTCAAATTAGGAGAGATTCTTTAAAAATTTTAAATGACTTCCAAAAACTTTTGGGTAACATTAATTATTTAAGACCTACTTTAGGCATTCCGACCTATGTACTGGATCTGGAATTTGTAGAGGAAACAATCCAGACTGCCCAGTTATCTAGAGTACAGACATTTCAGCCTTTTCAGCTTCTGGTTTTTGCTTCATTACACTCTCCTACTGGACTAATAGTTCAACATAATGATTTAGTGGAATGGTGTTTTCTTCCTCATTCTGTGTCAAAAACTTTATCTAGACCAAATAGCCATATTAATTGGACAGGTTCACTGCAGAATACTTCAAATTTCTGGATTTGATCCAAGTGTAATTGTAGTTCCTTTAAATCAGCTCGAAGTTCAAGCTGCCTTTCAACATTCTGTACTGTGGCAAATTCACTTGGCTGATTTTATTGGTGTTATTGACAATCATCCAAAAAAACAAATTGTTTGATTTTATAAAAACAACGTCTTGGGTGGTTCCTCCATTAACCAAAAATCAACCCATTCCTGAGGCCGTTACAGTATTCACTGATGGCTCTAGCAATGGCAATGCTGGCTATATAGGTCCTGCAGACAAACTTCTTTCTACCTCTTATACTTCTGTTCAAAAGGCGGAGTTAATTGCTGTGATTACTGCCTTACAGGACTTCCCCAAACCTTTAAATATTGTCTCTTATTCTACTTAACGTGGGGAAGAGGATATGCTTGTGTTTCACCAGGAGATCATCAATCCCCTGTCTGGGTACCCACCAGAAGACTCAAGCTTCTTGTGAATACTGACAATCAAAACCACAGTGAAGAGACGTCTGTGTCAGAGACTGCCTTCAGATGTGGTGAGATCTGTGCCGACTCCTCAGAAACAGGCACACCAAATCACAATGGGTGTAAATCAATCCTCCCTGATGGCAGTGGAGACCCATCTAACTAATCACACTTCTCCTGATTACCTTTCTTTTTCTCCTTACAAACCTAAATATCTCACCATTTCTATTAGCCTGAAAATAACATCCCTCTGTTCTTCTCTTTCTCCTTCAGCACTCCATCTCGCTTACACTCGGTTTTATTTAATGATTCTCCTCCTAATACTTTCTGTCTCACGAGTTTCCTCTCACACTGATTTACCTGCTACACACAATTATTCTTCTTGGGCTTAGGTGCCTTTTCCTCCACTTATTCGCCCTCTCACCTGGATAGATGCTCCCGCAGAAATCTACACTAACGACAGTGTGTGGATGCCTGGAGCCATAGACGACCCTTGCCCTGCTCAACCAGGAGAAGAAGGCACTGCATTTAATGTTACCATGGGTTATAAATACCCCCCTCTGTGCCTCGGACATGCACCTGGTTGCATCCATCTAGAAACTCAGTTCTGGGCTGCTTATCTTTCAGAAACATCAGCTACAGATAAAATGGGACATTTGGTCTGTGGCCTCTCCCTTTCTCCTTTACAACAAATGAAAGGAGGAGTAATGGGAGGTATCCCATACTTTCAATATAAACCTGCAGGAAAACCATGCCCTAAACATTTTGAGGGCCCATCTAAAACTTTAATTTGGGAAGACTGTGTTAACTCACATGCAGTAATATTAAAAAATGACTTATATGGTTTAGTAATAGACTGGGCACCAAAGGGCTATTTAAAAAACAATTGCTCCCCTGTGGAAGGGAATGCCTGGAGGCTACTTATTTTATTTCTTATCAGGAGAAAGAGAATCATCATTCTACTTTGCATACCAGGATCAGCTCATTCTTTCCCTTAAAATGGGAAGATAAAGGCATTACCCCCCCCCACCAGGCCTCCTATGATACTCCCTATTCTGAGCCCAGAACACCCAGAACTTTGGAAATTGGCTATTGCCGTGTCTGGACTGCGAGTATGGGAAGGAAAAACTATTTTGACTGTTGTTCCCACTACCGTCCCACTCTCTCAGTATCAACGTAGACCCAGACATTCTGCTTTACTTACCTCCAACCTGACTGTTCCCATACAGAGTTGTGTTAAGCCTCCTTACATGCTATTGGTAGGAAATATCAAAATTTGGATGAATAATCAAACTGTCCAATGCGTCAATTGTCATCTATACACTTGTATTAACTCCCATTTTGACTCGAGGAAAAGTGCAATGTTGGTTCGAGCTCGAGAAGGAATCTGGATTCTGATAATTTTACCTAGACCTTGGGAATCCTCCCCCTCAATACATTTAATTAATGAAGTGGTACAATGAATTCTAAAAGGACCTAAGATATTTGTTTTCACTTTAGTCGCTGTTATCATGGGCCTAATTACAGTCACTGCAATGGCCACCACTGCCGGAATGGCATTAGACCAGTCTATTCAAACGGCTCATTTTGTTAATGATTGGCAAGCCAATTCCACCCAAATGTGGAATTCTCAACAAGGCATCGATCAAAAATTGGCAAATCAAATTAATGATTTAATACAGTCTGTTATTTGGCTTGGAGATCGGGTAGTGAGTCTAGAACATCGCATGCAAATGCAGTGCGATTGGAATACTGTGGATTTCTGCATCACCCCTATTCCTATAACGAGACTGATCATTCATGGGAAATGGTCAAAGGACACCTTCTAGGTAGAAAAGATAGTTTAACATTGAAAACAACTAAATTAAAAAAACAAATTTTTGAAGCCTCCCAAGCTCACTTATCCATCGTGCCTGGAGCTCAGGCGTTAGATCAGGTGGCAGAAAAGCTTTATGGATTAAACCCCACAACTTGAATTAAGTCTATTGGGGGCTCCACTGTAGTAAATTTTGGAATTATGTTTCTCTGCTTAATCGGCAGGCTTTCAGTGTGCCGTACCAGTCAAATAATCCTGTATCAAAATCGAGAGAATGAACAAGCCTTCATCGCCATGGCACATTTATATAAAAAGAGAGGAAGAGAGGTTGCGGGAAGTCAGGACCCCAAACGGAGGGACTGGCTGAAGCCATGACAGAAGAACGTGGATTATGAAGATTTTATGGACATTTATTGGTTCCCCAAATTAATACTTTTGTAATTTCTTATACCTGTCTTTACTGCAATCTCTAAACATAAATTGTGAAGATTTCATGGACACATCACTTCCCCAATCAATACCCTTGTGATTTCCTATGCCTGTCATTACTTTAATCTCTTAATCCTGTCAGTCGAGAAGGATGTATATCGTCTCAGGACCTGTAATAATTGCGTTAACTATACAAATTGTACAACATGTGTGTTTGAGCAATATGAAATGTGGGCACCCTGAAAAAAGAACAGGATAACAGCAATTGTTCAGGAAATTAGAGACACAACCTTAAACTCTGACCGCAGGTGAGCCGGGCAGAACAGAACCATATTTCTCTTCTTTCAAAAGCAAATGGGAGAAATATCACTGAATTCCTTTTCTCAGCGTGGAAGGTCCCTGAGAAAGAGAATGCGCACCTAGGGGTAGGTCTCTGAACTGGCCCCCGGGGGGTACCTGTCTCTTATGGTCGAGATTGCAGAGGTGAAATAAACTCCAGTCTCCCATAGCACTCCCAGGCTTATTAGGAAGAGAAAATTCCCGCCTAATAAACTTTGGTCAGACGGGTTGATCTCAAAACCCTATCTCCTGATAAGATGTTATCAATGACAATGGTGCCAAAACTTCATTAGCAATTTTAATTTCACTTCCATCCTGTGGTCCTGTGATCTCACCCTGTCTCCACTTGCCTTGGATATTCTATTACCCTGTTAAGTACTTGATGTCTGTCACCCACACCTATTCGTATACTACCTCCCCTTTTGAAACTCCCTAATAAAAACTTGCTGGTTTTTGTGGCTTGTGGGGCATCACAGATCCTACCAATGTGTGATGTCTCCCCCGGATGCCCAGATTTAAAATTTCTCTCTTTTGTACTCTGTCCTTTTATTTTTCAAGCCAGTCGACGCTTAGGAAAATAGAAAAGAACCTACCTGATTATCAGGGCAGGTCCCCCGATAGTGTTGGTTGGTGGTAATGCAATGATGAAGATGGCAGGCCTGCCTCTGCCCTCCAGGAGTTTCTAGGATACAGAGGGGGACAAATAAAAAATAAGTAAATCCATGAAAGAAGTATAGGTGGAACCTGCCCTCAATATTTCAATGTAGGTTCTTTCTATTTTCCATAAGTGTCAGCCAGCTGAGAAATAAAGAGAGACACTACAAAGAGAGGAATTTTACAGCTGGGCTGCTGCGGGTGACATTACACATCAGTAGGACCGTGATTCCCCCTGAGTCTCAGATGAGCAAGTTTTTATTAAGGGCTTCAAAAGGGAAGGGGGTGTAAGAACAGGGAGTAGGTACAAAGGTCACATGCTTCAAAGGGTAAAAAGCAGAACTACTACTAAGGGTCTAACAAAGATCACATGCTTCTGAGGGAACAGGACAAAGGACAAAAGCACAACTACTGATAAGTGTCCAGCAAAGATCACAAAGCAAAGGGCAAAAGCAGAACCACTGATAAGGGTCTATGTTCATTCAAGCATGTATTGTCTTGATAAACATCTTAAACAACAGAAAACAGGGTTCAAGAGCAGAGAACCAGCCTGACCACAGATATATCAGGGTGGAGTTTTTCTCCACCCTAGTAAGCCTTTGGGTACTGCAGGAGACCAGGGCGTATCTCAGTCCTTATCTCAACCGCATAAGACAGACATTCCCAGTGCGGCCATTTATAGACCTTCCCCCAGGAATGCATTCCTTTCCCAGGGTATTACTATTAATATTCCTTGCTAGGGAAAGAATTTAGTGATATCTCTCCTACTTGCACATCGGTTTATAGACTCTCTGCAAGAAGAAACATATGGCTCTTTTTGCCCAACCCTGCAGGCAGTCAGACCTTATGGTTGTCTTCCTTTGTTCCCTAAAAATTGCTGTTATTCTCTTTTTCAAGGTGCACTGATTTCATATTGTTGAAACACACATGTTTTACAATCAATTTGTACAGTTAACACAATTATCACAGTGGTCCTGAGGTGATGTACATCCTTAGCTTATGAACATAACAGAATTAAGAGATTAAAGACAGGCATAAGAAATTATAAAAGTATTATTTGGGAACTGATAAATGTCCATGAAATCTTCACCATTTATGTTCCTCTGCCATGGCTCCAGCCAGTCCCTCTCCATTTGGGGTCCCTGATTTCCCACAACAAGAAACAATAAGGTTAAGGTGGAGAAGAGCAGGGAAGTCCACTTCGTAAAAGGGTCAGGGAAGAACTGTCTGTGGAAGCACCATTTTAGCTAACACCTAAAGGATGGCCTAATTTGGGGAGGTGCAGAGGAATATCATTCCAGGCTGAAGCAGCAAGTGCAAAGGCCATGTTGTGGAAAAAAGTTTGAAAGTCCAAGAAAACAAAAGGAGGCCATAGTGGCTGAAATAGAGTAGGCCAAGGGCAGGAGATAGGAGAGGGCTGGAGAGGTGGCAGGAACAGGCAGAAGACTCGGGGTCTCGATTTTATTCTATGTACCATGGGCAGGAAAGGCAGGGATGAGACTCAATGGACGCCTTAAGATCACTGAAGCTGCCAGGTAGGAAATGGATTGCTGAGCATGGAGAGCAGGTGCAGAATACCAGTTAAGACCAGTTAGGAGGTTGCTGTAGCCCAGCTGAGATAGCAGTGTCCTAGGCAAAGATAATGACAGTGAAGCTACAGAGAGTGGACAAGTTGGATAAAGTTTAGAATCACAGGACTTGCTGACTGGAGAAGAGGGCAAAAGCAGAGTTAGCACAACACATGAGTTATGACCACCTTTAGCAGCTCAGCAGGGGTGGTGCCATTTACAGAACAGAGATGGCATGGACAGAGCCCATGGAGAAGGAGGAGGAAAAAGAGAGTTTGGCTTTGGGTTTTTTTTTAAGACAGGGTCTTTGGATGTGTCACCTAGGCTGGAGTGCATTGGTGCAATCATAGCTCTTTGCAGCCTCAAACTCCTGGGCTCAAGTGATCCTCCTGCCTCAGCCTGCCATGTAGCAGGACTACAGATCCTACAGATGCATATCACCATGCCTAGCTTTTTTTTTTTTTTTTTTTTTTTTTGTAGATAGGGAGTCTCACTGTGTTTTCCAGGCTGGCTTCAAACTCCTGGCCTCAAGTAATCCTCCCACCTCAGCCTCCCATAGCACTAGGATTACAGCCATCACCTACCACTCCAAGCCATGAGTTTGGCTTTGGATGTAACAAGGTTGAGGTGTTCATGAGTTGACAAGTGGAAAAAACAAGAAAGAAGTTGAGTGTTTAAGACTGCTGTTTCAAAGAGAAGTCTAGCCTCAAGACAAAAGTTCAGGACTCATTAGCTGAGAAATGGCACTGAAAATTATGTAAATGGATGAGCTCAGCTAGCAAACAAGTCCAGAGAGAGCAGCACTGGGCTATGCACCTGGCCTAATGCCACCCCGCTCCTCCCAATCCCTGTGTAATGCTGGAGAGGGTTCAGCCTCTGGTGAGTTTCACCAAACCCCCACATCTCTTTCTTCTGAGACCTTCTCTAAAATCCCCTCTTTTATACTTAGTGAAATGGGATTCTCTTTTTCCCATCCAGCTTAAGCAAAAACTTTTGACTATGAGAAGAATGAGGATGCATTTAGTGTCTGTTCTGCATGGCTAATTCCATCAAAGATTTCTCATTATTCAGGCCTGGCAGTCTCATTTTCTTCTTTTGCCTCTAAGAGCACAGTCGTAGCCATACTTACTGACATTTTCACTCTTCTAATACCAGCGATTTCCCCCATCTCGGTTCTCAGGAAGTTCTGTTCACAGAATTATCTCCTGAATCCTCATCTGGAGATAGAAATTGTTCTCTGTGGCCATTTCTTCCCCCTCTAATTCTTATCAAAAAACTCAGTGATCTCTGTTCATCAAATATTAAACTCAAGCTCAACAGATCATGATTCTGGCTTGTCTCTCTCTCCGGCCTGTGGGTTAACAGGTATGCAACCTTTGCAGAGGAGACACCAAATTCTCAGGAGGCCAGAGTTTCCAAAGGTAGTGGTCACTCTTGCTCTCTTTCTCCTGCTCAAAATTCAGCACTAGAGAGTGTTACACCATTGCACCTGCAGAGGAGTTCATCTGACGCTAGGGACTACAGAGGAGAGAGATGGACAAACTAACAGGCATTCAGAAAATGACTACCACAATGGGGAAGAAAATGAAAGTCAAACCAAATAAGCAATGGTCAAAAAAAAAAAAAAAAAACCTAGAGGGCAGCTGCAGTGGCTCACACGTGTAATCTCAGCGTTTTGTGAGGGCGAGGCAGGTGGATCACTTGAGATCAGGAGTTCGAGACCAGCCAGGGCAACATAGTGAAACCACATCTCTACTAAAAATACAAAAATTAGCCAGGTGTGGTGGCAGGTGCCTGTAATCCCAGCTACTTGGGAGGCTGAGGCAGGAGAATTGCTTGAACACAGGAGGCACAGGTTGTGGTGAGCAAAGATTGCACCACTGCACTCCAGCCTGGGCAAGAGTGAGACTTTGTCTCAAAAAAAAAAAAAAAAAAAACCTAGAGATGTCCATCCAGGCTGAACAGAATATTCCAGAGCAGACGCTGGGACACTATGGCCCATGGGCCAAATCTGACCTGCTTGCAGATGTGTTTGTCAATAAAGTTTTATTGAAACCCAGCCATGCACATTTGCTACATATTGTCTATGGCTGCTGGATTTGGCTGCTCTCATGCTATAAAGAAATACCTGAGACTGGGCAATATATAAAGAAAAGAGGTTTAATTGGCTCACAGTTTTGTAGGCTATACAGGGAGCATGACACTGACATCTGCTGAGCTTCTGTGGAGGCCTCAGGAAACTTACAATGATGGCAGAAGGTGAAGCGGGAGCAAGAGAGTAAGGAGGGAGGTGCTACACACTCGTAAACAACCTGATCTTGCAAGAACTCACTCACTATTGCAAGGACAGGACCAAAAGGATGATGCTAAATCATTCATGAGAAATCCACCCCCATGATCCAATCTCTTCCCATCAGGCCCCACCTCTAACACCGGGGACAGCTTTTATCTTGGCTTTTTCACTGGCAGCCCCTTCCTCAAGGACTTAACTTCTGCAAGCTGACTCTTAGCACATCGAAGAATGCAATTAACTGATAAGATACTGCGGGGCGAGCAATATCCGCAGTTCCCAGGAATTTGTCCGATTGATAATGTCTAAAGCCCCACGTCTATCACTTTGTAATAGTCTTAAAGTCCTTAGACCTAGAACTGTTTACTCTCCTGTAACAATTTATCCTTTTAACTTTTTTGCCTACTTTACTTCTGTAAAATTCTTTTAACTAGACCCGTTTCCCCTTTCTAAACTGAAGTATAAAAGAAAATCTAGCCCCTTCTTCGGGGCCAAGAGAACTTTAAGAGTTAGCCATTTCTTGGCCACCAGCTAAATAAGCAGACTCTTAATTCATGTGAAAGTGTGGCATTTTCTCTAACTCATTCAAGTACAACACTTGGAGGCCCCAGCGAGAAACGCCATCAGGCGAGACCCGGGCTCCCTCCGGGCTCACGGCCGGCTTGTAGGGGGGTGCCACCTAAAAAAAAATTTTCAGGTCCTCGAAAGGTGACCGTCTTCCAGAGGAGAGCTTATCGACAACCGTGTGGGTGCCCATAAAAATTCCACCTCTGAGTCCTCGACTTCTGACCCTGAGGTCACGTAGGTCAGATTTGACTTCAGTTCTAGTAAGAGGGAAGCGGCCCTGATGAGGGTGTCCCTCTTTCCACTCTACCTGTTTCTCTAGGACGCTAGAAGGTAGAGCCCTGGTTTTCTGTTAGGCACCTCTGTGTTTCTTTCTAGGAGGGAAGTGGCCCTGACAGGGGCCCTCCCTTGACTCAGTTCACATCCCAGGATGCTGGAGGACTGAGTCCTGGTTTCTGGCAGACCGGTCACTCTCTGTCTCTCTTTTTCTATCTCTCATCTTTCTCTTATTCAAGTTTCTTGAAGAATCTCCAAGAAAGAAAAAAAAAACTGTTATATACTCTGTGTGAATAATGAATGAATGAGGGATGACAAGGGCTTGCGCTTGTCCTGCAGTTTGTAGCTCCACCGCGAAAGCTACGGAGTTCAAGTGGGCCCTCACCTGCGGTTCTGTGGCGACCTCATAAGGCTTAAGGCAGCATCAGGCATAGCTTGATCTGAGCCGGAAGTTTATACCGGCCTGCCAATGCTAAGAGGAGCCCAAGTCCCCTCAGGGGGAGCGGCCAGGCAGGCACCTGACTGATCCCATCACAGGAAACCCGCCCCTTGTCTGTCTAAAAAAAAAAAAAAAAAAAGAAAGAAATTGTCATAACTGTTTACATGCCCTAAAGTCAATTGTTTGTTTTATATTGATTGTTCTGTTCAGTGTCTATTGTCTTGTTAGTAGTTGTCAAAGTTTTGCATGTCAAGACGTTGATATTGCCCAAGACGTCTAAGTAAAAACTTCTTCTAAGTCCTTAGTGCTGATTTTTTGTCACAGGAGGTTAAATTTCTCATCAATCTTTTAGGCTGGCCACCACAGTCTTGTCTTTTCTGCCAGAAGCAAGTCAAGTGTTGTTACAAGAGCAAGTGTGAAAAACATTTGCCTGATTAAGATTTCTAGCACCATGAAAGTTGTAAGTATTTAGATCGTCATACTCCACGTCCAAGTGATTAGACCTCCTCTAAGTTAAACCAGTAGTGAGTTCAAAACAGCCACCCTGCAGATTTCCTTGCTCACCTCTCTTGTCATTCTGTAACTTTTCCAGTGCCCTTAAGTAGAACACTGTGTAAAGAAATGTACGCCCGTACTGCTTTACTTCATTTAGATTCTTACTCTGTTCCTCTGTGGCTACTGTCCAATCTTAAAAATGATCCGAGTAGTCCTTTTCCGCCTTGTCCCTGCCCCCTATCCCGCACATCTCGTTTTACGGTGCGACAGCAAGTTTACCGTCTCCAGGACTTGGCTCTGCTCTTACTCCTTAAACCCTTAAAAGTAAAAGCTAAGTTTAAGCTATTTGCGTTTAAGTCATAAAGACACCAAAAGTATTTAAAGTACAGATCTAGAAGAAGAAGAATGCCTAGATCAAACTGACCCAGAAGATCTCAGGCTGGCTCTAGTCCTCCTCCCTCAATCTTAAAGCTACAGCAATGTAGCAAGTAGTATTAGCTGTTGTAAGTTTTTCTGCTCTTTCTAGTCATATTGATTCTGTTCTTTCACTACGCCAGTCCCCCAAGAAATAAGTTTCTCTGTCCATGCTAAGTTTAATATCTATGCTCAAATCTTATTAAATTGCCTTCAAAAAAATAAAATAAAATAAGAAACACTTCCTCCCAGCCTTGTAAAGTTAAAGCCCTCTCCAATGTATGCTGCAGAATTTTTCTCTCAGTTCAGAGGATTATAAAGTCCGCCTTAAAAAAGGCAAGATCCAGACACTGTGCAAAATAAAATGGCCAAAGTTTAAAGTCAAGTGACCCCTGAAGGGTCATTGAACCTCACAATTGTTCAAGCTGTGTGGCAGGTTGTTACAGAAACTCCTAGCCACCCTGATCAGTTTCCCTACATTAGCTACGTTTAGTCAGGATCCACTCTCCATGGCTCCATTCATGCGCCATTCATGATTCTACCTCCAAGGTCCTCCTAAGCCAGACCGCGTTTTCGCCTCGACCCTCAGCCGGTTCAGCTCCCCTGTACTGCCTCCCTCTGAAGAAGAGGGGGTCTCCCTCACCCAGTCCCACCGCCTTACAACCAGCCTTCTCCCTTAAAGTTATACCATGTCTCCTCGACGACGTCCCCTGTAGGCTCGCCACCCATTGCCTCTCAATCATGACCGTGGTAGGAAGAAGTAGCCCCTCTACTACCACTGAGAGAGGCACAAGTCCCTCCAAGTGACGAGCGCTCAGCACCCTTCTTAGTTTGTGTCCCTTTTTCTACTTCTGACTTATATAATTAGAAAACCCATAATCCTCCCTTCTCTGAAAAGCCCCAGTCTTTGACCTCTCTGACAGAGTCTGTACTCCGGACCCACCCGCCCACCTAAGATGATTGCCAACAGCTGCTTTTAACCCTTTTCACCTCTGAAAAGAAGGAACGTATCCAAATAGAAGCCAAAAACTACTTCCTCACATCAGCCAATGGACCGGAAGAAGAAGCTAGAGACCTCCTTGAGGATGTCTTTCCCTCTACCCGGCCTAACCAGGACTCACATTCCTCAAGTAGAAAGAGAGCTTTAGACGATTTTCACCGGTATCTCCTGTCAGAAACCCATTGAAAGAGCCTCTCAGAAACCCATAAACTTGTCTAAGACGACCGACGTTGTCCAAAGGCCCGATAAGTCACCAAAACGTTTTTAGAGCGCCTCCAGGAGGCTTATCGGATTTACACCCCTTTTGACCCGGCAGCTCCCGAAAATAGCCTTGCTCTTAATTTAGCATTTGTGGCTCAGGCAGCCTAAGATATTAAAAAGAACCTCCAAAAACTAAAAAGATTTTCTAGAATAAATATCAGTCAGCTTTTAGAAATAGCCCAAAAAGTTTTTGATAATCAAAAGCTTAAAAAACAAAAACAAGCAACACAGGCAGCTGAAAAGGCCGCTGTAAAGCATTCAAAAGACAGACAAAAATTTTAGTGGCAGCTATCCAAGAAGTATGGAATGAAATAGCCCATTAATTTAGCATTAACTGAAGCCCCTGCTTTAGCCCTCCCTAATATCTCCATAAAAGCCAAGGAGTTGCTAAAGTCGTGCTCACTCAGACTCTAAGACCCTAAAGCCGCCCAGTGGCCTATTTGTCTAAGAGGCGAGATCCTGTGGCCTCTAGATGACCAAGTTGTCTGTGAGCCGTAGCGGCTACAGCAAGCCTGGCCCAAGAAGAAGATAAGTTAACTCTAAGCCAAAATTTAACCCTTACAGCTCCTCATTCCGTAAAGACCTTACTACAAAATGCTTCTGGCAAATAGATGTCAAATGCTCGCATCTTGCAGTATCGAAGTTTACTGTTAGATCAGCCTCGTTTGACTTTCTCTTCCACAAAGTGTTTCAATCCAGCTACACTACTTCCTGACTCAGATTCCACTATTCCTGCTCATGACTGTCAAGAACTGTTAGAAACTATCGAAACTGGCCTATCTGATCTTCAAGCTGTGCCCCTAGAAAAGGCAGATGCTGCCATGTTCACAGACAGTAGCAGCTTCCTCAAGCAGGAAATATGAAGAGCCAGTGCAGCTGTTACCACGGAGACACATGGGTTATAAGCTCAAGGTTTACCAGCAAACACCTCAGCACAAAAGGCTGAATTGATCGCCCTCACTCAGGCTCTCCGATAAAGTAAGAATAAACGTATTAACATTTACACTGACAGCAAGTTCGCCTTTGCTACTGTGCATGTACATAAAGCCATCTACCAGGAAAGCAGGCTACTCACCTCAGCAGGTAGCTGTGATCCACCGCAAAGGACATCAAAAAGAAAACACGGCCGTTGCCCATAGTAATCAGAAAGCTGATTCAGCAGCTCAGGTCGCAGCGAGACTTTCAGTCACGCCTCTAAACTTGCTGCCCACAGTCTCCTTTCCACAGCCAGATCTGCCTGACAATCCCGTATACTCAACAACAACAACAACAACAACAACAACAACAACAACAACGGGCTTCGGATCTGAGAGCCAATAAAAATCAGGAAAGTTAGTAGATTCTTCCTGACTCTAGAATCTTCATACCCTGAACTCTTAAAGAAACTTTAATCAGTTACGTACAGTCTACCACCCATTTAAGAAGAGCAAAGCTACCTCAGCTCCTCCAGAGCCATTTTAAGATCCCCCATCTTCAAAGCCTAACAAATTAAGGAGCTCTCCAGTGCACAACCTGCGCCCAAGTAAATGCCAAACACAGTCCTAAACCCAGTCCAGGCCACTGTCTCTGAAAAAAGTCGCCAAGAAAAAAGTAAGAAATTGACTTTACGGAAGTCAAACCACACCAGGCTAAGTACACATACCTTCTAGTACTAGTAGACACCCTCTCCAGATAGACTAAGGCATTTGCTACCGAAAATGAAACCACCAACATAGTAGTTAAGTTTTTACTCAATGAAATCATCCCTCAATATAGGCTGCCTGCTGCCATAAAGTCTGATAATAGAGCAGCCTTCACCTCGCCTATAGCTCAGTCAGTCAGTAAGGCGTTAAACATTTAATAGAAGCTTCATTGTGCCTATCAACCCCAGAGCTCCAGGCAAGTAGAACGCATGAACCACACCCTAAAAAACACTCTTACAAAATTAATCTTAAAAAATCAGTGTAAATTAAGTAAATCTCCTTCCTTTAGCCCTACTTAAAGTAAGGTGCACCCCTTACCAGGCTAATTTCTCACCTTTTGAAATCATGTATAATAAGGCACCGCCTATCTTGCCTAAGCTAACAGATGCCAAATTAGCAGAAATATCACCAACTAATTGATTACAGTACCTAAAGTCTCTCCAACAGGTACAAGATATTCTCCTGACACTTGTTCCAGGAGCCCATCCCAATCCAATTCCTGACCAAAGTCCTGCCATTCGTTCCAGCCAGGAGACCTAGTGTTTGTTAAAAAGTTCCAAAAAGAAAGACTCACTCCTGCTTAGAAAAGACCTCACACCGGCATCCTCACGATGCCAAGTGCTCTGAAAGTAGACGGCATTCCTGCTTACATTCATCACTCCCGCATCAAAAAGGCCAAAAGAGCCCAGCTAAAAACATAAGTCGCCAGGTCTAAGTCAGTCCCCTTAAAACTGCACCTAAGTTAGGTGAAGCCATTAGATTCATTCTTTTTATCTACCCCACTTATTTGTTTTTGCCCGTTACATCCTCTGTGCCTTCCTACTCCTTTCTCCTCACCTCTTTCACAACAGGACGTGTATTTGCAAACACCACTTAGAAGGCCAGTACCTCCAAGGAAGTCTCCTTTGCAGTTGACTTATTTGTACTGTTCCCAAAGCCAGCCCATACCCATGAAAAGCAACACAATCTGCCAGTTCCAGGAGCAGGAAGTGTCGACCTTTCAGCAAGATTCAGACACTCCAACAGCCAAACTAAGTGTAGAAGCTCCAAAAGTGCAGAAAAAAGACTCCAAAATATTGACTTTTACCTCTGTCCTGGAAATCACCCTGATGCTAGCTGTCAAGATACTTATCAGTTTTTCTGCCCTGATTAGACATGTGTAACTTTAGCCACCTACTCTAAAAGATCAACCAGATCTTCAACTCTTTCCATAAGTCATGCTTCTCATCCTAAATTATATACTAGAAAAAATTGTAATCCTCTTACTATAACTGGCCATGACCTTAATTTAACTCAATAGTATCATGGCATGTCATGAAGATTAAGATTTTATATCCCAGGATTTAATGTTAAGTCTATGTTCACCATCCAAAAAAAACCCTAGTCTCATAAAGCCCACCCAAGCCAATCAGGCCTTTAACTGATCTAAGTAACCCTATGTTCCAGAAACACCCTGACAAAGTTGATTTAACTGTTCCTCCACCATTCTTAGTCATAAAAGATACACTCCAGAAAGTGCAAGAAAATCTAGATAAGCGCCAACAAGAACAAGAAAATAACATCCCCCAGTATCAAAACATGTTCAACTAGAACCCAGAGCTAACTATTCTAATTACTAAGTTAGACAGACCCCCTCCCCGTCCTACTATTAAGTTTTAATTTTTGGACCTTGTATATTAAATTAGTTTCTTAATTTTGTAAAACAACGCATAGCTTCTGTCAAACTTATGTATCTTAAGACTCAATATAACCCCCTTGTTATAACTGAAAAATCAACGATTTGATTCCCCAAAAACACAAGTGAGGAATGTAATGCCCAACCTTATTTTTACTAACCCTGTTCTTAGACTCTCCCTTTCTTTGAATCACCTAGCATTGTTTCCATCTGAATTGACTCTCCCTTAGCTAAGAGAGCCAGAGAGACTCCATCTTGGCTCTTTCACTGGCAGCCCCTTCCTCAAGGACTTAACTTGTGCAAGCTGACTCCCAGCACATCGAAGAATGCAATTAACTGATAAGATACTGTGGCGAGCAATATCCGCAGTTCCCAGGAATTCGTCCAATTGATAGCGCCCAAAGCCCCGCTTTTATCACCTCATAATAGTCTTAAAGCCCCTAGAACTAGAATTCTTTACTTTCCTGCAACAATTTATCCTTTTAACTTTTTTGCCTACTTCTGTAAAATTGTTTTAACTAGACCCCCCTCCCCTTTCTAAACCAAAGTATAAAAGAAAATCTATCCCCTTCTTCGAGGCCGAGAGAACTTAAAACGTTAGCCATTTCTTAGCCGTCGGCTAAATGAACAGACAATTTGTCTCAAAGTGTGGCATTTTCTCTAACTCGTTCAAGTACAACACATCCAGCAGGCATGCAATCCACTCTAAAATGCCATCCTGAGGTAGTGAAGATGATGTTGCTGGAAATATCCTGAAATGGCATGTGGATGAGTACCCCCAGAGGCATACATGTTGAGCTAAGTACTTTGCTGATGAAGGGTACAAGGTGAAGGGGTTTTGAAAGGCAGAGTGAGGTTCCCCAGAAGGCTGTTGCTACAGAAAGCCAGGAGGAGAAATTACATGGCCAGACAGAGTGGCATGACCATTGGATAAGAGCTTTTTGTTTGTTGGTTTTTGAGATGGAGATTTACTCTTGTTGCCCAGGCTGGAGTGCAATAGCACGATCTCAGCTCACCGCAACTTACATCTCCCAGGTTCAAGCGATTCTCCTGCCTCAGCCTCCTTAGTAGCTGGGAACACAGGCATGTGCCACCACGCCCGGCTAATTGTGTATTTTTGGTAAAGATGGGGTTTCTCCATGTTGGTCAGGCTGGTCTTGAACTCCCGACCTCAGGTGATCCACCCGCCTTGGCCTCCCAAATTGCTGGGATTACAGGCGTGAGTCACCGTGCCCAGCCTGGATGAGGGTCTTTAGCAAAGATGGAAGTTTTGGTACCTTGCAGTTTAATCTCTTCATTTATGTCCTCCTGAAATCTTCAGGAATAGCACTATTTTGTCAATACTTCTGGGGTCGTACTTAGGGGGACTTAAAGGAGATGTGATGTGGCAGCCTTTGGCTCAAGGGAGTATCATCGTAGCTCAAAGAGATCTGGGTACATGCCAGTTGAACCAACTCTTCTGAGGATGGGATAGATCCTGGGAGGCCACTCTGATCCTGCCAATCTTGAGGCCAGATGAGTCTTTGAAGAACATGGTTTGGCTTAATACCAGCACTTAGTCTAATACCCACCATGAATCTTGCTGAAGTGAAGCTATACAAATACCTTTTCAAAAGATTTTTCTTTTCATTCCAGATCCTTCTTAGAAATTCCTAAGGCTCAATACTGTGTGGAAGATTCTGAGAAAGAAAATAGTTTCCGATCTTTGGGATTCCCGAGATGGTCCAATCTGCAAAAGTTCATTGCCATTTCCATCAAGGACACTGAGAACAGGAGTCTTATCTGGATTGGATCCTGGGAAATGAGAAGCTTCAGCAGGTGGGAAATGCACCCTCCACAGGCTCACACCCTTGTGGGTTGTTTCAGTTACGTATTGCACCTAAAATTAGAAACTTTAAACCACCACAAGCCATTATTGCTCAGGACCCTGTGAGTTGCATGGGGACTTCCTGGCTGGTTTAACCTGGGCTCATTTGTGTGGCTACCTGCAGCTGGAGGGCCAGCTGGGCGGAGCATCCAGGACGGCCTCATGCATGTGCCTGTCAGTTGGTGCTGGTTGTCAGCCGGGGAACCTTGTTTTCCTCCATGTGGCCCCTTGCCCTCCAGAACCCCTCTCCAAATGTCCCTTTAAGCAGGATAGCCAAGGTTTGCTTGGTGCCAGCATCCAAGAGGGCAAAAATATAGAAACTACGAGAGGGCTCTCAAGGCCTAAGATTATTTGCACCCCAGAAATCTGAGGTCTCAGTTAATTCAGAAAGTTCGTTTTGCCAAGGTTGAGGACGCATGCCTGTGACACAGCCTCGGGAGGTCCTGACAATATGTGCTTAAGGTGGTAGGGACACAGCTTGGTTTGATACATTTTAGAGAGACATGAAACATCAATCAATATGTGTAAGATATACATTGGTTCAGTCTGGAAAGGCGGGACAACTCCAGGTGAAGGTGAAGGTGAGACAAAGGGAAGGGGTTTCCAGCTCATAGGTAGTTAAGAGACAAATGGTTGCATTCTTTTGAGTTCTTGATTAGCCTCTCCAAATGAGGCAATCACATATACGTTTATCTCAGTGAGCAAAGGGGTGACTGAATAGAATGGGAGGCAGGTTTCCCCTAAGCAGTTCCCAGCTTGACTTTTCTCTTTAGCTTAGTAACTTTTTTTTGGGAGGGGGGACAGAGTCTCGCTCTGTTGCCCAGGCTGGAGTGCAGTGGTACGATCTCGGCTCACTGCAATCTCCAACTCCAGGGTTCAAACAATTTCCCTGCCTCAGCCTCCCAAGTAGCTGGGATTACAGGCGCCTGCCACCACGCCTGGCTAATTTTCATATTTTTTAGTAGAGACGGGGTTTTGTCATGTTGGCCAGGCTGGTCTTGAACTCCTGACCTCAGGTGATCTGCCCGCCTCAGCTTCCCAAAGTGCTGGGATTGCAGACGTGAGCCACCGAGCCCAGCCTAGCTTACTGATCTTGAGGCCCCAAGGTTTATTTTCCTTTCACGGCTAGAAGTTGTTCACCATCACTTTGGCAGCATTCCACTGGCCAAAGCAAGTCATAGGCAGCCCAGATTCTTGTAGAGGAGTATAAACTCTACCTCTTAAAGGAAAGATTGGTTCAATTATACTGCACGAGCATTTGCAGAAAGTTGTACCCATCTTTGGAAACTACCACACACACACACACACACAGCTTTACATGCAACCCTCCCTTGAGGTGCATCTACTTCCAGGCAGAACCAAAACTTGACAGTACTCGACAGAAGAAAATTAGTGTCCTAAATGCCAGTTCTCTTCTTACTCAACTTCAGCCTCATTATAAGCAGATTCTAACAGTTTATGTGTCTTGAGAAACATTTTAATTAATCTTTGGAATTTAAGAATTTCAATTCATAGCAGTAGCCTGTGCATAGGAAATACGCATATTGTAAGTTTTTCCTTTCTGATAAATCATGCTGAGGGAACTACAATGTAACTTTTTTTTTTTTTTTTTTTTTGAGGAGTCTCACTCTGTTGCCCAGGCTGGAGGGCAGTGGCATGATCTCAGCTCACAGAAACCTCCGCCTCCCTGGTTCAAGCAATTCTCCTGCCTCAGCCTCCTGAGTAGATGGGATTACAGGTGCACAAGACGTGGTTTCACCATGTTGGTCAGGTTGGTCTCGAACTCCTGACCTCTGATCTGCCCACCTTAACCTCCCAAAGTGCAGGGATTATAGGCGTGAGCCACCAGCTCACATATACTGTGACAGTATATTGGAAGTTTCTCTTTTTTTCAAATAATTAACAGGTTTAACAGAATGTATCTCCTGATCTATTCCTTTCACTGCAGACATCTATTGCCTTTTCAGCCTAGCAGCCCTCTCCTCTATAGAGACTCACACTTCCTACTCCAGTCATGTGGCTCTCATGGGGGCTGCCATGTTCTCAAATGACTCCACCCCTCTGTCCTCAGTTGATTGGTTCAGGGATGAGCATCTGGCCTAAATTGGCCAATCAGAATTCTTTCCTTGAATATTTTTCGAAACTGAAACTAGACCAAGTTAATCATTCTCTGTGATGACAGGAATTGTGTGTAGTGAGAAATACAGGAGCTTTTGTGGCCACGTTTCCCGCCTTATGGAGAAAAGGCTTGAGTAAGAAGACATTAAGCCAGTATGCAGACAAAGCTAGAGACAGAGATAGAGAGAGAGATCTTGTGGTAAGCCCCTTGGTTTTCATCATTCTAGTACATGCTTGCTACTGCATACAACCAAGACTTTCACCTGAGGGCTTTCTCAAAGTCAGGCATAGAGTATGTCAGAAAAGCCACAGAAGCCAGGCGCAGGGGCTCACTCCTGTAATCCCAACAATGGGAGGCTGAGGCAGGTGGATCAAGAGGTCTGGAGTTCGAGACCAGCCTGACCAACATGGCAAAACCCCGTCTCTACAAAAAATAAAAAAAATTAGTGAGGCATGGTGGCAGGCACCTGTAATCCCAGCTACTCAGGAATACGAGGCAAGAGAATCGTTTGAACCTGGGAGGCAGATGTTGCAGTGAGCCGAGATCATGCCATTGCAGTCCAGCCTGGGTGACAGAGCAAGACTATGTCTCAAAAAAAAAGAAAGAAAGAAGAAGAAGAAAGCAAAGCCAGAGAGTTGATGCCCAGGGACCAGTCCACAGCCAGTGACGGATGGGAGCCAGGCTCTAAATGTTTCAATATCTTTGCCCCCTGGATGGAACAACTTTGAAATGTATTCCACATCACCTCCCAGAGGTCCCCAGTGGGGTCAAATCCTAGTTGCCTGGAGTGGCAAGATGCTCACTGAAGCCCCCTGTGTGGCCTCCTGCCTTTCCATGAATCAATTCCTCACTCCCCTATTGGTGATCCCTGGAATCATCTCCTAAATAATCCACTTGCAATCCTGTCCCTCTTTCAGGATCTGCTTGGGGTTGGGGTTGGGGAATGCAGAGAAAAACATGATCCCTTTTCCACTCCAGACTAGTAAGACGAGTTTCTGTCACTGACAACCAAGAGTTCTGACTATTACCTCCTTCTGAGATAATTCCTAAAAGGTATTTGGGAATTTCCCCACCTCCACCCTACTGCATATGTCATCAATATGTAGATTTCTTAACAAAGTTTAATGGTATTCTTTGATCAACCTCAAATTTCACAAAACACACTGCACTTTCATAAGGGCTCCCCATGACTGACAGATCAGCCGTTCAAAAGAAGGGAAGTGTCAGAGATGGCTCTCCTAGACTCGCGTATTTTTCAGTAGAATCTGGGTCAGGATGTTGTGGTCGGGAGATGCTTCTGGAGCTCTGGGACCCACAAGCCTGCGTGTCATGGTGGAGTATTAGGACAACTTGAAAACATAGTGGCAGGAGGAGGCTTCCTCTCTCCCCTTCAGTTCATCCTCCACCACACCCAATGTGCTCAATAGATACTGGTTAAATGAATAATGGGGCCGGGCATGGTGGCTCACGCCTGTAATCCCAGCACTTTGGGAGGCTGAGGCAGGTGGATCACCTGAGGTCAGGAGTTCAAGACCAGCCTGGCCATAGAGGCAGAAGAAGCACTTGAACCTGGGAGGCAGAGTTTACAGCACGCTGAGATGGCACCACTGCACTCCAGCCTGGGTGACAGAGCAAGACTCAAAAAGAAAAAAAAAAAATGGATTTATTCCTTCCAAACTGCAACTCACCAAAAGAAGACCAATACGTATCACAATGTTGTGGCCATAATCACCACAGTGACAATAATAAATATAATCAACTCTCGAGCCAGCCACCTCCACTAAACCTAGTGGATCACATCTAGTGTTTACTTTGGGGATATTTTAGTGGTCATGGTAGATTGTCGCCTGACTGCTGGCTTTTTCTACCATGTTTCAGGAATATAGAGATGTGTACAGATGGCCCCTAAAATTAATTAGTATGCAATTCTCAGAGCCAAACTGTACCCCAAAAGCTACTGGAATGAAAAAAAAAAGTTTTAATTCTCAAAGAGACAAACTAGATAGTAGAAGCATTTATGTTCCCTTGGAGAATCTTCCCACCAAGGACTCAAAGTTGTCTCCAGACCAGGGAATGCCTGGGGCCTTGGACTTTCCCAATTCTGGTATCACCTCCCATTCTCCTTTAGGTCCAGTTTTCTCAGAGGGTCATGCATTGCTCATTGCCACCAAGGGTATCCAAGGACACAAACTGAAGATAATAGTGCCTTATTGTCTCTCAGTCATCTTTCTCTCCCACATGCTGGAAGGAGAGCCGAGTCCAATTTATCCAATTACAAAATAGCAACATTGGCATCATGAGATCAGCTAATAAAACTTTCGAGGCAATCTAGCTTCCTACCGAAAGTAACCAACATCTGTGGAGCACTTACCATGACTAAGGGTCAACATAAGTGGTTTGCATGCTGCATGCATCAGGATGGACTAGGTTATGCTGCAGTAACAAATTAACCCCAGAGTCTCAACAGCTTAGCAATCAAGGTTGATTTCTTACATTCCATGTCCACAATGGGTTGGCTGGGTATGGTGTGCTCCATATGACCACTCAAAGACCTAGAATGATGGAAATTCTACCATCTTAATGTAAGGATTCTCCCATAGTTACTGCACCAGGAGATGAAAGAATGAGATGGTTATTCCCAAGCCCTCAAAAGCTGTAGAGTAGAGGTGATATCAGTGACCTCCACTTATAGAGCATTGGACCCTGGCATGGATCCATCTAACTACAGGGGGCCTGGGGAATACGGGGAGCAGATGGAAATCCCATGAGCAGTAACCATTCCTGCCAGCATGCATTATTTCATCTGAACCTCACAACCCTATGGAATAGAGAACAGAGGCTTGGAGAGTTATGGGACCTGCCCCAAGGCATCATAGATAATGAGTTGCAGAGCTGAGATATGACCCTCGGCCTGGCAGGATTCAAACCACTATGCTGCATACTCATCACAAAATTCTATGAAATTCCTCATACAGCAAAACACCACACCAAGTAAAAAGAAAGCCAAGTTGTGCAAATACAAAATAGAACTCACCTGACACTTCACCTCCTCCCCAACCCCAACCCCACCGAAAGAATCAACCTACGCAAATAACTGGAATGAAATTCTCAGGCAATTTCAGCAGGGGAAATGGGGTTATCTCATCTGGGTCTCATCCGACCTCGTCAAGACAAGACCTTCCCTACACTTCACCTGAACACCTGGACCACCGTCATGTCTTGCCACTTCTTGTTACTGGAAATCCAATGATGATGTCTTTATACAATTTATAGGTCTTTCTATAAGTGCCAAGATAAATGTCATCTCTGTACCTGCATATCATTCAGAGGTAGGCAAGCTTCTATGTAAAGTACTAGATAGTAAATATTATAAACTTTGCAGGACTCATCTGATCTCCATCCTATATATTTTTTTGTTTTTGTTTTTGTTTCACAATTTTTTTTTCTTTTTAGATAGGGTCTAAAAAGAAAATAAAACTTATCCATGTTGTGATATGGATGAACGCTGAAAATATGCTCAGTGAAAGAAGCAGACATGAAAGGTCATATATTGTAGAATTCCATTTATATGCAATGTTCAGACTAAGCCAATCGACAGAGATAAAAGTAGACGAGAGGTTTCCAAGGGCTGCAGGAGGGGGTATGCAGAGTGACTGCTGAATGGATATGAGGCTTCCAACTGAGGTGTTGAAAAAGCCCTGAAACTAGGTAGTGGTGATAATTGCACAACATGATAAATGTACAAAATGTCCCTGAATTGTACACTTTCAGATGCACAAAATGATAAATGTTGCATATATTATACCACAATTTTATTCATTTATTTTAGAGATAGAGTCTCACTCCATCACCCAGACTGCAGTGCAATGGCACAATCATAGCTCACTGCTGCCTTTACCGCCTGGGCTCAAGCAATCCTCCCACCTAGTCTTCCAAGTAGCTGGGACTACAGGTGAACCCTACCACACCCAGCTTTTTTAATTTTTTTATAGAGTTGCATTCTCGCTTTATTGCCCAGACAGGCCCAAACTCCTGGCTTCAAGTGATTCTCTCATCTCAGCCTCCCAAAGTGCTGGGATAACAGGTGTAAGCCATCAGGCCAGGCAATTTTTAATTCTTATGCAAAATTTTCAACTAATTCCTAGGATTAAAAAAAATGTCGATCAACATGCGGATTAGAGGAAAAAATAATTTTAAACAAGAGAAAAAGTTAAATGAGATGATGTATATGTATACAGTGCCTGGCCTCATGATCACCGAGTCCACTGCAGCTTTTAATTTTTTTTTTCCTTACAGGGTCTCACTCTGTCACCCAGGCTGAGTACAGTGGCATAATCATGGCTTACTGCAGCCTCAACCTCCTGGGCACAAGTAATCCTCCCACCTCAGCCTCTCAAGTAGCTGGGACTACAGATGCACACAAACACACCTAGCTATTTTTGTTGTTGTCATTGTATTTTTTGGTAGTGTCAGGGTCTCACCATGTTGCCCAGGCTGGCATCTTGAACTCCTGGGCTCAAGCGATCCTCCCACCTCAGCTTCCCAAAGTGCTGGGATTACAGGTGTGAGCCACCATGCCCATCCTGTTGTAGCTAATTTAATAGTGCTGGTGAGCAATAATTTGCTCTCCCTCTAAAAACAGAACATACTAAGCCAAGGAAAGCACCAATCTAGTTTGTTCTCCCCAGATCTTCAAAATGTTGGAATTAGTATAAGAGTCCAAAATATTTCATGTGGTTTATTTATTTATTTATTTATTTATTTATTTTGGAGATGCAGTCTCGTTCCATCGTCCAGGTTGGAATGCAGTGGCACAATCTCTGCTCACTGCAACCTCCGCCTCCCGGGTTCAAGCAATTCTCCTGCCTCAGCCTCCCAAGTAGCTGGGATTACAGACATGAACCACCACGCCTGGCTAATTTTTGCATTTTTAGTAGAGATGGGATTTCTCCATGTTGGCCACTCTGGTCTTGAACTCCTGATCTCAAATGATCTACCCGCCTTGACCTCCCAAAGTGCTGGGATTACAGGTGTAAGCCACCATGCCCGGCCAATTTGATTTTTTATTGTTGTAAAATACATACAAAATCTATTATTTTAGCCATTTTCAAAGGAAAAATTCAGTGGTGTCAAGTGCATCCACCACACTCTACAGCCATATCCCCCATCCATCCCCAGAATGCTTTCATACTGTCCTGCAAATATGCAGCACCTTGCTACACTCCAGGTTGTTGTCCCACAACAGAGCTGGGTTGAATTATTAATGTGGACTTTGTTCAACAACGGACTAAAGAGGGAGAAACCCAAGAACTCTGTGAGGAGTGCATGACAGGTGCTCGTGGGATGACATGGCTCGGTGCCCTCCAGCTGCTGCTGCCACCACCTGTCCTGCTGGGCGGCCACCCCCTCCCAGGGAAGAAGAGCACTCCCAACTGCTGCCGATCTCCTTCCAGGGCTTCCGCTGGGACTACGATCAGGATGTGGACACCCCCAACATGGACCGTCTGGCCGGGGAGGGCGTCAAGGCCAAGTACCTCATGCCGCCCCTTGTCACAATGACCTCCCCGTCCCACTTCACTGCCATGCCAGGTAAGCGTCACTCTGCCCATTTCACCCGATGCCCATCAAAGCCCCAGCGTCCGTCATTCCCTGTGATAAGAAGCAAAAACTCGGTCAGCTTTAGGGAGGCTGGGGCGGCTCCGGGGTCTCACTCTGTTGCCCAGGCTGTAGCTCAGTGGCATAATCACAGCTCAGTGGAGCCTCAAACTCCTGGTCTCAAGCAGTCCTCCCTAGCTCAGGCTCCCCAGTAGCTGGGGATACAGAGAAGCTACTATGCCTAATTTTCTCATTTTCTTAGAAATTGGGGCAGGGGGTGTCTCACTATGTTGCCTGGGCTAGTTTTGAACTCCTGGCCTCAAGTGATCATCCCGCCTCAGCCTCCCAAAGTGCTGAGATTGGAGACATGAGCTACCGTGCCTGGCCTGATCTTTTTTAAAAAAGTAAATAAGGCCGAGCATGGTGACTCACCCCTGTAATCCCAGCACTTTGGGTGGCTGAGGCGGGTGGATCACCTGAGGTCAGGAGTTCAAGACCAGCTTGGCCAACATGGTAAAACGTCGCCTATCCTAAAAATACAAAAATAAGCTGGGCGTGGTGGCAGATGCTTATAACGACAGCTACTCGGGAGTCTGATATAGGAGAATCACTTGAACCCAAAAGGTGGAAGTTGAAGTGAGCCGAGATCATGCCATTGCACTCCAGTTTGGGCTACAGAGCAAGATTTTGTCTCAAAAAAAGAAAAAGTAATAAAAATAAAAATGTAAATAACTAAAATCACTTTTAAATAATTGTATAAAAATAATAAAACATTGACATTTACAGAGCTCAGTTAGATGAGGTGACTCATACCCTCCAATGGTGTCCTGGTTCTCTTACATAAGAATTGAAATGTCGTTCTGTAGCCCAAAAGATCCCACACAGCCTGGCCCCTGGCCCATCTTCTGTCAGCCTCTCTCATCTCTCTCCCTCTCCTTCACTTCCTTCCGGATCACAAAGGCCTTTTGCCTGTGCCTTCTGCCCTGCTCCCTCCAGCCCCAGGGCCTTGGCCTGTGCTAGTCCAGTCCCTCCAGCTCACCAGGAGCATGCAGTCCAGTCGGGGAGACAGACACCAGACACCCAAACTGGCACATACATCCCGTGACAACTCAGGAGGCATCAAGGAGGAAAACAAGTTTTTCAGGCACAGACTACAGGGGTAAACTGCCTTCAAACTAGAGAGGGAGAAAGGGGGTCTCTGAGCATGGGGCAGTTGAGCTGAAAAAGATCTCAGGGGACCAGAGCAAGGAAAAGTGTTCCAGGCAGAGGGAAGAGCATGTGTGAGGTCTCTGAGACAAAGACCTGGTCGTTTCAGAATCCCAGTGGCCACTAAAATAGAGGGATTCCAACCTAAAATGGAGGAAGAGGAGGCTGCTGGAAAGCAAAGGACTCTGTGTAAGAATCATAATAGCGGGGGTGGAGCCAAGATGGCCGAATAGGAACAGCTCCAGTCTACAACTCCTGGCGTGAGCGATGCAGAAGACAGGTGATTTCTGCATTTCCAACTGAGGTACTGGGTTCATCTCACTGGGGAATGTCAGAAAGTGGGTGCAGGACACCTGGTGCAGTGCATCGAGCATGAGCCCAAGCAGGGTGAGGCATTGCCTCACCCTAGGAAGTGCAAGGGGTCAGAGAATTACCTTCCCTAGTCAAAGAAACGGGTGACAGATGGCACCTGGAAAATCGGGTCACTCCCACCCTAATACTGCACTTTTCCAAGGGTCTTAGCAAACGGCACACCAGGAGATTATATCTCACGCATGGCTCAGAGGGTCCTAAACCCATGGAGCCTCACTCATTGCTACCACAGCAGTCTGAGATCAAACTGCAAGGTGGCAGCAAGACTGGGGGAGGGGCGCCCACCATTGCCTAGGCTTCAGTAGGTAAACAAAGCAGCTGGGAAGCTCCAACTGGGTGGAGCCCACCACAGCTCAAGGAGGCCTGCCTGGTTCTGTAGACTCTACCTCTGGGGGCAGGGCATTGGCAAACAAAAGGCAGTAGAATCCTCTGCAGACTTAAATATCCCTCTCTGACAGCTTTGAAGAGAATAGTGGTTCTCCCAGCACGCAGCTGGAGACCTGAGAATGGACAGACTGCCTCCTCAAGTGGGTCCCTGACCCCCGAGTTGCCTAACTGGAGGCACCCCCCTGTAGGGGCAGACTGACACCTAACATGGCCGGGTACTCCTCTGAGACAAAACTTACAGAGGAACAATCAGGCAGCAACATTTGCTGCTCACCAATATCTGCTGTTCTGCAGCCTCCACTGCTGACACCCAGACAAACTCCAACAGACCTGCAGCTGAGGGTCCTGACTCTTAGAAGGAAAACTAACAAACAGGAAAGGCATCCACACTAAAACCCCATCTGTACGTCACCATCATCAAAGACCAAAGGTAGATAAAACCACAAAGATGGGGAAAAAACAGAGCAGAAAAACTGGAAACTCTAAAAATCAGAGTGCCTCTCCTCCTCCAAAGGAATGCAGCTCCTCACCAGCAATGGAACAAAGCTGGACAGAAAATGACTTTGATGAGTTGAGAGAAGAAGGCTTCAGATGATTAAATTACTCCGAGCTAAAGGAGGAAGTTCGAACCCATGGCAAAGAAGTCAAAAACCTTGGAAAAAAAATTAGACGAATGCCTAGCTAGAATAACCAATGCAGAGAAGTCCTTAAAGGACCTGATGGAGCTGAAAACCAAGGCACGAGAACTACGTGACAAATGCACAAGCCTCAGTAGCCGATTCAATCAACTGGAAGAAAGGGTATCAGTGAGGGAAGATAAAATGAATGAAATGAAGCAAGAAGAGAAGTTTAGAGAAAAAAGAATAAAAAGAAATGAACAAAGCCTCAAAAAATATGGGACTATGTGAAAAGACCAAATCTACATCTGATTGGTGTACCTGAAAGTGGCAGGGAGAAGGGAACCAAGTTGGAAAACACTCTGCGGGTTATTATGCAGGAGAACTTCCCCAACCTAGAAAGGCAGGCCAACATTCAAATTCAGGAAATACAGAGAACACCAAAAAGATACTCCTCAAGAAGAGCAACTCCAAGACACATAATTGTCAGATTCACCAAAGTTAAAATGAAGGAAAAAATGTTAAGGGCAGCCAGAGAGAAAGGTCAGATTACCCACAAAGGGAAGCCCATCAGACTAACAGCTGATCTGTTGGCAGAAACTCTAGGAGCCAGAAGAGAGTGGGGGCCAATATTCAACATTCTTAAAGAAAAAAATTTTCAACTCAGAATTTCAAATCCAGCCAAACGAAGCTTCATAAGTGAAGGAGAAATAAAATACTTTACAGACAAGCAAATGCTGAGAGATTTTGTCACCACCAGTCCTGCCCTACAAGAGCTCCTGAAGGAAGCGCTAAACATTGAAAGGAACAATCATTACCAGCCACTGCAAAAACACGCCAAATTGTAAAGACCATCAAGGCTAGGAAGACACTGCATTAACTAATGAGCAAAATAACCAGCAAACGTCTTAATGACAGGATCAAATTCACACATAACTATATGAACCTTAAATGTCAATGGGCTAAATTCTCCGATTAAAAGACAGACTGGCAAATTGGATAAAGAGTCAAGACCCATCAGTGTGCTGTATTCAGGAAACCCATCTCATGTGCAGAGACACACATAGGCTCAAAATAAAGGGATGGAGGAAGATCTACCAAGCAAATGGAAAACAACAAAAAAAGGCAGGTGTTGCAATCCTACTATCTGATAAAACAGACTTTAAACCAACAAAGATCAAAAGAGACAAAGAAGGCCATTACATAATGGTAAAGGGATCAATTCAACAAGAAGAGCTAACTATCTTAAATATATATGCACCCAATACAGGAGCACCCAGATTCAAAAAGCAAGTCCTTAGAGACCTACAAAGAGACTTAGACTCCCACACAATAATAATGGGAGACTTTAACACCCCACTGTCAACATTAGACAGATCAACGAGACAGAAAGTTAACAAGGATATTCAGGAATTGAACTCAGCTCTGCACCAAGCGGACCTAATAGACATCTAAAGAACTCTCCACCAGAAATCAACAGAATATACATTCTTCTCAGCACCACACCACACTTATTCCAAAATTGACCACATATTTGGAAGTGAAGCACTCTTCAGCAAATGTAAAACAACAGAAATTATAACGAACTGTCTCTCAGACAACAGTGCAATCAAACTAGAACTCAGGATTAAGAAACTCACTCAAAACTACTCAACTACATGAAAACTGAACAACATGCTCCTGAATGACTACTGGGTACATAATGAAATGAAGGCAGAAATAAAGGTGTTCTTTGAAATCAACGAGAACAAAGACAAAACGTACCAGAATCTCTCAGACACATGCAAAGCAGTGTGTAGAGGGAAATTTATAGCACTAAATGCCCACAAAAGAAAGCAGGAAAGATCTAAAATTGACACCCTAACATCACAATTAAAAGAACTACAGAAGCATAGAGCAAACACATTCAAAAGCTAGCAGAAGGCAAGAAATAACTAAGATCAGAGCAGAACTGAAGGAAATAGAGACACCAAAAACCCTTCAAAATATCAATGAATCCAGGAGCTGGTTTTCTGAAAAGATCAACAAAATTGATAGACCGCTAGCCAGACTAATAAAGAAGAAAAGACAGAAGAATCAAATAGACACAATAAAAAATTGATAAAGGGGATATCACCACCAATCCCACAAAAATACACACTATCATCAGAGAATAGTATAAACACCTCTATGCAAATAAACTAGAAAATCTAGAAGAAATGAATAAATTCCTCGACACGTACACCCTCCCAAGGCTAAACCAGGAAGAAGATGAATCTCTGAATAGACCAATAACAGGCTCTGAAATTGAGGCAATAATTAATAGCTTACCAACCA
Organism: Pan paniscus; assembly: GCF_029289425.2. NCBI lineage: Eukaryota > Metazoa > Chordata > Mammalia > Primates > Hominidae > Pan > Pan paniscus. The sequence continues at coordinate 24,230,550 of NC_073256.2, forward strand.
AAAAAAGTCCAGGACCAGATGGATTCACAGCCGAATTCTAACAGGGTACAAGGAGGAGCTGGAACCATTCCTTCTGAAACTATTCCAAAAAATAGAAAAAGAGGGAATCCTACCTAACTCATTTTATGAGGCCAGCATCATCTTGATACCAAAGCCCAGCAGAGACACAACCAAAAGGAGAATTTTAGACCAATATCCCTGATGAACATCGATGCAAAAATCCTCTATAAAATACTGGCAAACCGAATCCAGCAGCATATCAAAAACTGATCCACCATGATCAAGTGGGCTTCCTCCCTGGGATGCAAGATTGGTTCAACATATTCAAATCAGTAAACATAATCCAGCATATAAACAGAACCAATGACAAAAACCATACGATTATCTCATTAGATGCAGAAAAGGCCTGTGACAAAATTCAACAACCTTCATGCTAAAAACTCTCAATAAATTAAGTATTGATGGGACATATCTCAAAATAATAAGAGCTATCTATGACAAACCCACAGCCAATATCATAGTGAATGGGCAAAAACTGGAAGCATTCCCTTTGAAAACTGGCACAAGACAGGGATGCCCTCTCTCACCACTCCTATTCAACATAGTGTTGGAATTTCTGGCCAGGGCAATCAGGCAAGAGAAGGAAATAAAGGGTATTCAATTAAGAAAAGAGGAAGTCAAATTGTCCCTGTTTACAGATGGCATGATTGTATATCTAGAAAACCCCATTGTCTCAGCCCAAAATCTCCTTAAGCTCATAGGCAACTTCAGCAAAGTCTCAGGATACAAAATCAATGTGCAAAAATCACAAGCATTCTTATACACCAATACAGACAAACAGAGAGCCAAATCTGAGTGAACTCCCATTCACAATTGCTTCAAAGAGAACAAAATACCTATGAATCCAACTTACAAAGGATGTGAAGGACCTCTTCAAGGAGAACTATAAACCACTGCTCAACGAAATAAAAGAGGACAAAAACAAATGGAAGAACATTCCATGCTCATGGGTAGGTAGAATCAATATCGTGAAAATGGCCATACTGCCCAAGGTAATTTATAGATTCAATGCAATCCCCATCAAGTTACAAATGACTTTCTTCACAGAATTGGAAAAAACTGCTTTAAAGTTCATGTGGAACCAAAAAAGAGCCCACATTGCCAAGTCAATCCTAAGCCAAAAAAACAAAGCTAGAGGCATCATGCTACCTGACTTCAAACTATACTACAAGGCTACAGTAATCAAAACAACATGATACTGGTACAAAAACAGAGATATAGACAACTGGAACAGAAGACAGCCCTCAGAAATAATGCCACATATCTACAACCATCTGATCTTTGACAAACCTGACAAAAACAAGCAATGGGGAAAGGATTCCCTATTTAATAAATGGTGCTGGGAAAACTGGCTAGCCATATGGAGAAAGCTGAAACTGGATCCCTTCCTTACACCTTATACAAAAATTAATTCAAGATGGATTAAAGACTTAAATGTTAGACCTAAAACCATAAAAACCCTAGAAGAAAACCTCAGCAATACCATTCAGGACATAGGCATGGGCAAGGACTTCATGTCTAAAACACCAAAAGCAATAGCAAGAAAAGCCAAAATTAACAAATGGGATCTAATTAAACTCAAGGGCTTCTGCACAGCAAAAGAAACTACCATCAGAGTGAACAGGCAACCTACAGAATGGGAGAAAATTTTTGCAATCTACTCATCTGACAAAGGGCTAATATCAAGAATCTACAATGAGCTCCAATAAATTTACAAGAAAAAAACAAACAATCCCATCAAAAAGTGGGCAAAGGATATGAACAGACACTTCTCAAAAGAAGACATTTATGCAGCCAAAAGACACGTGAAAAAAATGCTCATCATCCCTGGCCAGAGAAATGCAAGTCAAAACAACAATGAGATACCATCTCACACCAGTTAGAATGGCGATCATTAACAAGTCAGGAAACAACAGGTGCTGGAGAGAATGTGGAGAAATAGGAACACTTTTACACTGTTGGTGGGACTGTAAACTAGTTCAACCATTGTGGAAGTCAGTGTGGCGATTCCTCAGGGATCTAGAACTAGAAATACCATTTGACCCAGCCATCCCATTACTGGGTATATACCCAAAGGATTATAAATCATGCTGCTATAAAGACACACGCACACGTATGTTTATAATGGCACTATTCACAATAGCAAATACTTGTTACCAAGCCAAATATCCAACAACGATAGACTGGATTAAGAAAATGTGGCACATATACACCATGGAATCCTATGCAGCCATAAAAAATGATGAGTTTATGTCCTTTGTAGGGACATGGACGAAGCTGGAAACCATCATTCTCAGCAAACTATTGCAAGGACAAAAAACCAAACACCGCATGTTCTCACTCATAGGTAGGAATTAAACAATGAGAACACATGGACACAGGAAGGGAAACATCACACACTGGGGCCTGTTGTGGGGTCGGGGGAAGGGGGAGGGATAGCATTAAGAGATATACCTAATGTTAAATGACGAGTTAATGGGTACAGCACACCAACATGGCACTTGTGTACATATGTAACAAACCTGCACGTTGTGCACATGTACCCTAAAACTTAAAGTATAATAAAAAATAAAAAATAAAATAAAAACTTTGGCTGTTGACTCCAAATATCCTGCTTCATCATCTCTCCACTCCAGAAACTTTTCACATGCTTACAAAGGGTGTTCGTTTCTCCTCTAAGTATTTGCTCGCCAGCCCCACCTGCAAGAAGGTGGAAGTAGGGCCTCTGCCTGGGATGGTAACTCTCAAATGTAAGGCAAGACCTGTCTCTCCACCAATATCCCCAGGACTGAAGGACTGTGAAAGTCTGCATATTGATCAAGCTTCTCCCTCCCTTATCTGAAGGGACTTACTTCCTTCAAGACACTTTTCCTCTTCTCACCTAGCTCCATGCCCCCATCCAGTCATCTTCCAACCCATCTCTCCCCACCTGCATGCCACACAAGAGGGGCGTGACCACAGCACCTGGAAGTTCCTTAAAGTTGAATGGTGTGTCAGGCCGGGTGCGGTGGCTCATGTTAGTAACCCCAGCACTTTGGGAGGCTGAGGCAGGCAGGTCACTTGAGGTCAGGAGTTTGAGACCAGCCTGGCCAAAATGGTGAAACTCCATCTCCACTAAAAATATAAAAATTAGCTGGGTGTGGTTGTGCTTGCCTGTAGTCCCAGCTACTTGGGGGGCTGAGGCAAGGGAATCACTTGAACCTGGGAGGCAGAGGTTACAGTGAGCCAAGATTGCGCCATTGCACTCCAGTCTGGGCGACAGAGTGAGACTCTGTATAAAAAAAAAAAAAAAAAAAAAAAAAAAAAAAAGATATCGAATGGTGTGATTAGCTTATGATTTTTAAAAAATGGAATGATGTATTCATCTTCTAAGCTGCATAACAAATCAACACACATTTAGCAGCTTAAAACACCCATCTATTACGTCTCCTTTCCTGTGGGTCAGGAGTCTGGGGGTGCAGCTTTAGCTGTGTCCTCTTGTCAGGTTCTTACAAGGTTGTGATCAAGGTGTCGGCTGGAATTAGTGTCTCATATGAGGCTTGGGGTCTTCTCCCAACCTCACATGGTTGTTGGCAGAATTTATTTCCATGCAACTGTGGAACTCATGTGGCTGGCTTCGTCAAAACCAGCCAGGCATGGTGGCTCACGCCTGTAATCCCAGCACTTTCGGAGGCCGAGGCAGGTGGATCACCTGATGTCAGCAGTTCGAGACCAGCCTGGCCAATATGGTGAAACCCCGTCTCTACATAACTTAGCCGGGCATGATGGCGCACGCCTGTAATCCCAGCTACTTTGGAGGCTGAGGCAGGAGAATCACTTGAACCCAGAAGGCAGAGTTTGCAGTAAGCCGAGATCGTGCCACTGCACTCCAGGCTGGGCAACAGAGTGAGACTCCATGTCAAAAACAAACAAACAAAAACCAAAAACCAGGAGGAAGGAGTCTCTCTCCTCCAGACCTTCATTGAAGATCTCACCTGAAGATGTCAGGCCCACCCTGAATAATCTCCCTTTTGATTAACTCAAAGTGAATGGATTCGGAGCTTAGTTACATCTGCAAAATCCCTTCAACTTTTCCATAGGTATAGATTAGAAGCAAGCCACGGGTCCTGCCTACACTCCAGGGGAGAGGAGATTACACCTGGCATTTATCCAGGGCAAGAACCTAAGGGGTCATCTCAGAATTCTGCCTTCCAAATAGATCCTCGGTGGAGCTTACATGCCTGGGCGAGCACCAGCCTTTGTTTAAAGGCAACCGAGAATGGTGTCCTGGCTCAGATCTCCCGCAAGCCTCCACAATGATGGTCCAGTATCTGAAGCCAGGGCCAAGGCAGCAGGAGCTTTGGGTGCACATGGGGGCTTCCCCCACTTTGAAGTGAGTCATCACATCCGTATTAGACCCTAGCTGTTGCTTAGGCGAAAATGATGATTTAGAAGAAGATGGAGAGAAGAGGAGAGTTAATTTAAAAGTACTTATATTCGGCCGGGCGTGGTGGCTCACGCCTGTAATCCCAGCACTTTGGGAGACTGAGGCAGGCGGATCATGAGGTCAGGAGATGGAGACCATCCTGGCTAACACGGTGAAATCTTGTCTCTATTAAAAATACAAAAAATTAGCTGGGCGTGGTGGCCGGCGCCTGTAGTCCCAGCTACTCAGGAGGCTGAGGCAGGAGAATGGCGTGAACCCAGGAGGCGGAGCCTGCAGTGAGCCAAGATCACGCCACTGCACTCCAGCCTGGGCAACAGAGCGAGACTCCACCTCAAAAAAAGAAAAAAAAGAGAAAGTACTTATATTCATTCCCTAGGGCTGCCACAACCAAGTACCAAAACTGGGTGACTTGAAACCAGAGAAATTGATTGTCTTGTGGCTCTGGTGGCCAGCAGTCTGAAACAGAGGTGCCAGCAGGGCCACGCTCCCTCCTGCACTTGTCGGGGAGTCCTGCCTTGCCTCTTCCTAGCTTCCTGTGGTCTCCTGGCAGTCTTCAGTGTTTCTTGGTTTGCATACGCATCAGTCCAATCTGCCGTCCAATCCGTGGTCTTCTTCCCTGTGTCTCTGTGACTTGGCGTGTCCTCTCCTCTTTTATAAGGACACCAGTCATTGACTTAGGCCCTCCCTACTCCAGGATGACTTCATCCTAATCAATCGCATCTGCAATAACCCTATTTCTTTTTCTTTCTTTCCTTCTTTCTTTCTTTTTCTTTCTTTCTTTCTTTCTTTCTTTCTTTCTTTCTTTCTTTCTTTCTTTCTTTCTTTCTTTCTTTATTTCTCGTCTGTCTTCCTTCCCTCCTGCCTTCTTTCTTCCTTTCTTCCTTTCTTTCTTTCGAGACGGAGTTTCACTCTTGTTGCCCAGGCTGGAGTGCAATAGCACGATCTCAGCTCAATGCAACCTCCGTCTCCTGACTTCAAGCAATTCTCCTGCCTCAGCCTCCCGAGTAGCTGGGATTACAGGTATGCACCACCACACCCAGGTAATTTTGAATTTTTAGTAGAGAAGGGGTTTCTCCATGTTGGTCAGGCTGGTCTCAAACTCCTGACCTCAGGTGATCCGCCCGCCTTGGCCTCCCAAAGTGCTGGGATTACAGGCATGAGCCACCACGCCCGGCCCGCAATAACTCTATTTCTAAATAAGGTCACATTCTGAGCTACTAGAATTTAGGATTTCAACATGTTTTGAGGTGGACTCAATTTAACCCATAAGAATACTATGTGGGCCACACATGCTGCTTCACATCTGTTATCCCAGCACTTTGGGAGGTTGAAGCAGGAGGATCATTGGTCAGGGCGTAGGGGGACACCAGGAGCATAAGTCCATGGCGTTGACTGGTGTGGGGGCTCACACCTGCATGTTTGGGAAGCTAAGGCATGGCGATCACTTGAGCCCAGGAGTTTGAGGCCAGCCTGGGTGACATAGTGAAATCTCACTTCTAAAAAAAAAAAATTAAATAGCTGGGCATGTTGGTACCCACCTACAGTCCCAGCTACTCAGGAGGCTGAAGCAGGAGGGTCGCTTGAGTCCAGAATATCAAGGCTGTGGCGAGCTGTGATTCCACCACTGCACTCCAGCCTGGGCAACAGAGCAAGCACTGTCTCAAACAAACAAACAAATAAAAAAATCATCTCCCTTTTCTTCTGATTCCCTGAGCTGTCATAGAAAGGAAGTGAAGCAGTGAAAGCATCCCCCCCAAAAGGGAGTTTTCAAAACCAGCCTAAGCAACATAGCAAGACCTTGACTTTAGAAAGTATTTAAAGTTGAAGGAAAAAAAAAAAAAAAAGCAATACTATGGCACAGAGTTGACAGCTACAGGTGTGGCTACATCCAGGTCCTAAAACTATATCATCAGAATGACCCCTCACCCTCCCCCCGCTTTCCATTTTACTTTCTTAAGCATGAACATGAAATTTCCAAGACTGTTTCTCCTTTGGCTAATCTGCTTCTCAGACCCAATCACTGTGGCCAGGGTGGTGGAAGGATACTAACATCCAGGCTGGGACCACATGTCCCAGCTCCACATCAGGGTGGGGAATGGCCAGTCGCACACATGTCGTGGGGGACTAGTGACTCCTCGGTGGAAAATCGGGGACTGTCATTGGAAAGGAGCGATAGAAGAAAGGCTGAAGCAGTGCAATGTATCTCCTGCACCAGCCTGGGCCTCGATGTCTTGAGTACTGATGACCCAGTACTCAGTCTAGGGCAATCCCAACTCCATCTGTGGGGCTGCCCACAGTACATGGACCCCTCACTGGATTTGCTGACCACACGTGCAAACAGCCACTTCCCAGCCCCACTCCCCGCAGTCCCCCTGAACCCTGTCAAAATTCCCCTCAGTTCTCACCAAGATTAAAAGCAGTTCTGAGGGTGAGCGGCTCATTCTGCTAGTTTAACTCTCTCGATTCCTTTCCTCTCCAGAACTCTGTACTTACTGCTCCGTCACTGGTAATGACAATGAACATCTTCACAATCTCAGGTTTTATTGCAAAGTGATTGAGGACCAGTTAGAATAAGTTATGCTACAGAAACTAAAGAAATCCCGTCAAGCAAATTGTGTGTCATAGAAAGTCTTAGGGCAGCCATGTATATTTTCTCCCCCAATGAATCAATTGAAAATGAGAAGCTGTTACCGCCATGTTCCGGGCAGAAGCTATCAAAAGTATAAGCCATGATATTATAATTTGATTTTTCATCCGTCAAATGGATATGGCCCAGGGGTGAAAAGTGGATGCTCTGTAACTAGATGATGGTCAAGAGTTATAAAAATGAGGTCCTCTCTGTTCAACATTTCTCCTTTCTTGAAAGGATACTCAATGTCATGCTCAGTGCCTCCAATGGCCAGAAATAAAGTTCCTCCCAGTTCCAGAGCACCCCAGGACAACCCCAAAACCAGAACAACTGCTTATTGCCATGTAGACTATGTACTGTGCAATTCCTGGGGTGGCATTTTCATATATATGTGGGTGGCGCCCCCTGGAGGTATGCAACGCACAACTTGCACAAATGGTAAGTCATCGTATCCCAAAGTCCACAAAGAAGAGGTAAACAAAATTCCCATCGATGTTGCCATCAGTCATGAGTCTGCCTTTTCTTCATGGGACAGTAGAAAAAACAATTTGGCCAAGTGTGCTTGGATGATCTCTAAGATGGAATCAGGGTCTCTCACTTTCAGCACTATAGACATTTGGGGCTGGATCATTATTTTGTCTTAGTGGGAGTTGTCCGGGGCATTGTAGGGTGTTTAGCAGCATCCCTGGCCTCTACCCATTAGCTGCCAGTAGCACCACCTCCTCCAGCGGCAACAACCAAAATTATCTCCAGACATGGCCACATGTTGTCTGGGGGACAAAGTCACCCCCTGGTTGAGAAGCCCTGAAGAAAAGACATAATATGCAGATCACATGTAAGTAAGAGAGCCTAAGGGCCACACAGGTGATGCTGTACCCATGACAAAGACAGAGTCTTAAAGAGGTTAGAGAGGTGGAGAAAGAGAAAAGAAATGAAGTCCCAGCTGCCGAGAGCAACAGATGCTGACTAGATGTTGTTGATAGTCATCTTTAAACTGAGTTAAAAGATGCTGAGAAGCCATCAGCTCCCATCCTGCTCTCCAGGAACAACGCTCCTGAAAAAGGCCTGGAGATCAACAAAGCCCCAAACACAGGTGCACTGAGCAAAGAAACCAGAGATTGAGACAAAAAAGACATTCCCTCAAAGACTACTCATTTCCAAGAGGGAAGAAAAAAGTGGAGTCATGAAAAACAGTTGAGGCTGGGTAGAGTGACTCGCACCTGTAATCCCAGCACTTTGGGATTACTCCCAGGCTGAGATGGGAAGATTGCTTGAACTCAGGAGTTCAAGACCAGCCTGGGCAAAATAGCAAGACCTTACCTCTAGAAAAAGGGAAAAAATTAGCCAGGTGTGGTGATACATGCCTCTGGTCTCAGCTACTCAGGAGGCTGAGGTGGGAGGATCGCTTGAACCCAGGAGGTAGAGGCTGCAGTGAGCAGGAATCGTACCACTGCACTCCAGCCTGGGCTACAGATCCTCTCTCAAAAAAGAAAAAAATTAAACAAAATTAAGGCCGGGCACGATGGCTCATGCCTGTAATCCCAGCACTTTGGGAGCCCAAGGTGGGCAGATCACGAGGTGAGGAGATTGAGACCATCCTGGCTAACACGGTGAAACCCCATCTCTACTAAAAATACAAACAATTAGCCGGATATGGTGCTGGGTGCCTATAGTCCCAGCTACTCTGGAGGCTGAGGCAGAAGAATGGAGTGACCTCGGGAGGTGGAGCTTGCAGTGAGCCAAGATCACACCACTACACTCCAGCCTGGGCAAAAGAGCAAGACCCCATCTCAAAAAAAAAAAAAGAAAATTAAAAATTTCTTTGAGACCAAGTCTCACTCTGTCACCCAGGCTGGAGTGAAATGGTGCGATCTTGGCTCACTGCAACCTCCGCCTCCTGGGTTCAAGTCATTCTCATGTCTCAACCTTGTGCCTCAACATGACTACAGGCATGTTGTCACCATGCCTAATTTTTGCATTTTTAGTAGAGATGGGGTTTCACCATGTTGTCCAGGATGGTCTTGAACTCCTAGGTTCAAGCAATCTACCCACCTCAGCCTCCCAAAATGCTGAGATTACAGGCATGAGCCACCGTGTCCGATCTCTAACTTTTCATTATGGAAATTTCCCATATACACAAAAAGCAGGGAGAGAATTATACCATGAATCCCCATGCACCCATCATCCCACTGGAAGAACTTGTCAACATTTCTCCAATCTCATTCCAGTTCCCACTTTTCTTTTCCTTCTTGCTATTTTAGGATATTTTAAAGCAAATTCCAGACATTTCATTTCACCCACATCCATAACACACCAGGGTGCATTCTTGATGTAAGGATTTTGTTTTGTTTTATAATCCCCATGCCATTGCCACAGTTAATAGATTTAACATGAAGAAACTAAGATTCTTGCAGGTGGAGAAAAGATCTAATTACCACCTTAAAGCCTCTCCTACTAGCACTTCTCAGATCTGAACATGTATGCAAATAACCTGGGCATCTTGTTAAAATGCAGATTCTGGCCCAGAAGGTCCTTCCGGGTGAGCCTGAGAGTCTTCAATTCCAAAAGCTCCCAGGTGATGCAATGCTAAGGGTCCATGAATCACACAAGAGGAAGGGTCGGCCAAACACCCACAACAACTGGGTGCAAAGTCCTGACTGTTCCTGACTGCAGGGCCTTCAGTGAACGGGGAAGCTGGGGACCATTTGGGAAAGAAGGGAGGTTTTTCGTATCAGCTCCAGGCCTTGTAGAACTGCCAGGGAATAACAGACAAAAGGTCAGCAAAGTCTAACCAACGGCACGAGTGCATTCATTTTCCACAACCACTGCAGCAAAGAACCATGAAATGGGTGGTTTCAAACAATGTCTGGGCCGGGTGCCGTGGCTCACATCTAAATAATCTCAGGACTTTGGGAAGCTGAGGTGGGTGGATCACTTGAGGCCAGGAATTCGAGACCAGCCTGGCCAATATGGCAAAACCTCATCTCTACTAAAAATACAAAAATTAGCCATGCATGGTGGCAGGCACCTGTAGTCCCCACTTCTTGGGAGGCTGAAGCAAGAGAATGGCTTGAGCCTGGGAGGTGGATGTTGCAGTGAACTGAGATCGTGCCACTGCACTCCAGACTGGGCAACAGAGCAAGCCTCTGTCTAAAAAAAAAAAAAAAAAAAAAAAATTGTCTGGAGGCCAGAAGTCCAAAATCAATCAAAGGTCAGCAGGAGCATGCTCCTTCAGAGGTTCTAGGGGAGAATCCATTCCTTGCATCTTCCAGCTTATAGAGGCTACTAGAATTCCACAACTTCTGGCTGCATGATCCAATCTCTGCCTCTGTGATCACCTTGCCTCATCTTCTGTCTGGGTCTCCTCCTCTGGAGGAAGAATGTCAGGACTCTGAGCCCAAAGATAAGCCATCATATCCCCTGTGACCTGCATGTACACATCCAGATGGCCAGTTCCTGCCTTAACTGATGACATTATCTTGTGAAATTCCTTCTCCTTGCTCATCCTGGCTCAAAAGCTCCCCTACTGAGCACCTTGTGACCCCCACTCCTGCCTGCCAGAGAACAACCCCCCTTTCTCATTTACCTACCCAAATCCTATAAAATCGCCCCACACCATCTCCCTTCACTGACTCTCTTTTCGGACTCAGCCCACCTGAACCCAGGTGAAATAAACAGCTTTACTGCCCACACAAAGCCTGTTTGGTGGTCTCTTCACATGGATGCATGTGAAATTTGGTGCCATGACTCAGATTGGGGGACCTCCCTTGGGAGATCAATCCCCTGTCCTCCTGCTCTTTGCTCTGTGTGAAAGATCCACCTACAACCTCAGGTCCTCAGACTGACCAGCCCAAGAAACAACTCACCAATTTCAAATCTGGGAAGCAGCTTCTTTTTACTCTCTTCTCCAACCTCCCTCTCTATCCTTCAACCTCTTTCTCCTTTCAATCTTGGCACCACACTTCAATCTCTCCTTTCTCTTAATTTCAATTCCTTTCATTTTCCGGTAGAGACCAAGGAGACACGTTTTATCCGTGGACTCAAAACTCTGGTGCCGGTCACGGACTAGGGAAGGCAGCCTTCCCTCGGCATTTAATCATTGCAGGGACGCCTCTCTGATTATTCGCCCAGGTTTCAGAGGTGTCAGACCAAGCAGGGATGCCTGCCTTGCTCCTTCAACCTTAGCAGCAAGTCCTGCTTTTCTGGGGGAGAAGCAAGAACCCCTCAACCCCATATCCTTCACCCTTAGCAGCAAGTCCCACTTTTCTAGGGGAGGCACAGGTACCCCGACCTCTTATCTCTGCACCCTGATCCCTTATTTCCATGCCCCGCCTCTTTTCTCTGTGCCCTGATCCCTTATTTCCACAACCTGACCTCCTATCTCTGCACCCCAACCCTTTATTTCTGTGCCCCAACCCATTTCCTGCTTTTCTGGAAGGCAAGACCACCCCACCCCTTCTCTTTGTGTCTCTACTCTCTCTTTTCTCTAGGCTTGCCTCCTTCACTATGGGCAAGCTTCCACCCCCCATTCCCCTTTCTTCTCCCTTAGCCTGTCTTCTTCAAAACCTAAAACCTCTTCAACTCACACCTGACCTAAAACCTAAATGCCTTATTTTCTTCTACATTGCTGCTTGAACCCAATACAAACTCAACAGTGGTTCCAAGTAGCCAGAAAATGGCAATTTCAATTTTTCCATCCTACAAGATCTAGATAATTCTTGTCATAAGATGGGCAAATGGTCTGAGGTGCCTGACGTCCAGGCATTCTTTTACACATTGGTCCCTCCCTAGACTCTGTTCCCAATGCAACTCATGCCAAATCTTCTTTCTTTCCCTCCCACCTGTCCCCTCAGTCCCAACTCCAAGTGTCAGTGAGTCTTTCTAATCTTCCTTTTCTACAGACCCATCTGACCTCTCCCCTCCTCACCAGGCTGAGCTAGGTCCCAATTCTTCCTCAGCCTCTGCTCCTCCACCCTATAATCCTTTTATCACCTCCCCTCCTTACACTGGGTCCGGCTTACAGTTTCATTCCATGACTAGCCCTCCCCAACCTGCCCAGCAATTTACTCTTAAAAAGGTGGCTGGAGATAAAGGCATAGTCAAGGTTAATGCTCCTTTTTCTTTATCCCAAATCAGGTAAGATTTAGGCTCTTTTTCATCAAATATAAAAATCCACCCCAGTTCATGGCTCGTTTGGCAGCAACCCTGAGATGATTCACAGCCCTAGACCCTAAAAGGTCAAAAGGCCGTCTTATTCTCAATATACATTTTATTACCCAATCTGCTCCCGACATTAAATAAAACTCCAAAAATTAAATTCCGGCCCTCAAACTCCACAGCAGGACTTAATTAACCTCGCCTTCAAGGTGTACAATAATAGAGTAGAGGCAGCCAAGTAGCAACATATTTCTCAGTTGCAATTTCTTGCCTCCACTGTGAGACAAACCCCAGCCACATCTCCAGCACAAGAGTTTCCAAACGCCTAAAGCGCAGTGGCCAGGCATTCTTACAGAACCGCCTCTCCCAGGAGCTTGCTACAAGTGCCAGAAATCCGGCCACAAGGCCAAGGAATGCCTGCAGCCTGGGATTCCTCCTAAGCCATGTCCCATCTGTGTGGGACCCCACTAGAAATCGGACTTTTCGACTCACCTGGCAGCCACTCCTAGAGCCCCTGCAACTCCAGCCCAAGGCTCTCTGACTGACTCCTTCCCAGATCTTCTTGGCTTAGCAGCAGCAGACCGACACTGCCCGATCGATCACCTCGGAAGCCTACAGGACCATCACAGACGCTCTAGGTTACTCTCACAGTGGAGCGTAAGTCCATCCCCTTCTTAATCAATACAGAGGCTACCCACTCCACATTACCTTCTTTTCAAGGGCCTGTTTCCCTTGCCTCCATAACTGTTGTGGGTATTGACGGCCAGGCTTCTAAACCTCTTAAAACAACCCAACTCTGGTGCCAACTTAGACAATACTCTTTTAAGCACTCCTTTTTAGTTATCCCCACCTGCCCAGTTCCCTTATTAGGCCGAGACACTTCAACTAAATTATCTGCTTCCTTGACTATTCCCGGACTACAGATACATCTCATTGCCACCCACCTTAACCCACAAGTAGAAGATACCTCTACTCCCTCCTTGGCGACCTATCATGCACTCCTTACCATCTCATTAAAACCTAATCACCCTTACCCTGCTCAATGCCAATATCTCATCCCACAGCATGCTTTGAAAGGATTAAAGTCTGTTATCACACATCTGCTACAGCATGGCCTTTTAAAGCCTATAAGCTCTCCTTACAATATCCCCATCTTACCTGTCCTAAAACCAGACAAGCCTTACAAGTTAGTTCAGGATCTATGACTTATCAAATTGTTTTGCCTATCCACCTCAAGGTGCCAAACACATATACTCTCCTATCCTCAATTCCTCCTCCCACAACCCCTTATTCTGTTCTGGATCTCAAACATGCTTTCTTTACTATTCTTTTGCACCCCACATCCCAGCCACTCTTCGCTTTCACTTGGACTGACCCTGACACCCATCAGGCTCAGCAAGTTACCTGGGCTGTACTGCCGCAAAGCTTCACAGACAGCCCCCATTACTTCAGTCAAGCCCAAATTTCTTCCTTATCTGTTACCTATCTCCGCATAATTCTCAGAAAAATCCACGTGCTCTCCCTGCTGATCGTGTGTGACTAATCTCTCAAACCCCAACCCCTTCTACAAAACAACAACTCCTTTCCTTCCTGGGCATGGTTGGATACTTTCATCTTTAGATATCTGGTTTTGCCATCCTAACAAAACCATTATATAAACTCACAAAAGGAAACCTAGCTGACCCCATAGATCCCAAATCCTCTCCCCACTCCTCTGTTCCTTGAAGACAGCTTTAAAGACTGTCCCCCGCCCCCAGTCTTGGTTCCCTGACCGGGAAGTGAGGTAATTGATGGAAAGTCGAGGCAGCCCGTTAGGTGGCTTAGGCCTGCCCTGTGGAGCATCCCTGCGGGGGACTCCGGCCAGCTTGAGAGACGCGGATCCTGAGAGCTCTCCCGGGTAGGCAACTGCCCCGGAGGAATGCCTCGTCAGAGCACTGTGTGGTAGGCCCCCATGGAAGATCAACACAGTGGCTGAACACAGGTAAGGAAGAGGCACTTGGAGTCTGGACATTTGAAACTTGGTAAAACTGGTCTTTGGAACTTGCCCACTCCATTTGAGTGGAAGCGTGGCCTGATCACCCACGGCTTGCCTGTACTGGCACTTTGGTTTGTGTTTTTGACTTGACTTGAATTGCTTGATACTTTGGTTTTGGATTGACCTGGCTTGGATTTCTGGATACTCTGATTTTGGTATTGATTCTGGTTTGGTGAAAACTGAAAAAGTGTATGTGTGCCCTTTTGACCCATTATTTGTTCTGTGGTGTGAGCTTGGTGTTTTGTCTCGAGGAAACGTGGGTCAGATACAAAGTAAGCCTACTCCGCTAGGAACTATGTTGAAAAATTTTAAGAAAGGATTTAATGGAGACTTTGGGGAACTTAGAACTTTGTGTGAAATAGATTGGCCAACATTAGAAGTAGGGTGGCCATCAGAAGGAAGCCTGGACAGGTCTCTTGTTTCTAAGGTATGGCACAAGGTAACTGGTAAGTCAGGACACTCAGACCAGTTTCCATACATAGACACTTGGTTACGGCTGATGCTAAACCCCCCACAGTGGCTAAGAGGGCAGGCAGCAGCAGTGCTAGTAGCAAAGTGACAGACAGCCAAGGAAGGATGCCGCTCCACCCACCGAGGGAAATCAACTCCTGAAGTTCTGTTCGACCCAACATCAGAAGATCCATTGCAGGAGATGGCACCAGTGATCCCAGTGGTGCCCTCTCCTTGCCAGGGAGGCAGGCTCCCCACTTTTGAGTCCACAGTGCTTGCGCCTCCACAAGACAAACATATCCCCAGGCCACCCAGAGTAGACAAGAGAGGAGGTGAGGACTCGGTAGAAACCCTCCCTTGGCAGCTCGTTTAAGACCCAAAACGGGGACACAAATGCCCCTGAGAGAGCAGTGGTATACTGGGATAGATGAGGATGGTCACGTGGTGGGGAGGCGTATTTTTGGGTACCAGCCCTTCACCTCTGCCCACCTTCTCATCTGGAAAAACAATACCCTGTCCTGTACCGAAAAGCCACAAGCTCTGATTGATTTGCTCCAAACTATTATGCAGACCCATAACCCCACCTGGGCTGATTGCCACCAGTTGCTCATGTTCCTCTTTAACACAGATGAAAGGCGGAGAGTGCTCCAAGCAGCAACTAAGTGGCCAGAGGAACATGTACCAGCTGATTATCAAAGCCCCCAAGAGTATGGAAGGACCCAGTTACCAGGAACTGACCCCCAGTGAGACCCACATGAAAGAGAGGATATGCAAAGGCTAAACAGAGACAGGGAAGCTCTCTTGGAAGGATTAAAGAGGGGAGCCCAGAAGGCCACAAATGTTAACAAAGTCTCTGAGGTCATTCAGAGAAAAGAAGAAAGTCCAGCACAATTGTAGGAGACACTGTGTGACGCCTATTGTATGTATACTCCCTTTGATCCCGATAGCCCTGAAAATCAAGGCATGATTAACATGGCTTTAGTTAGTCAAAGCGCAGAAGACATTAAAAGAAAACTGCAGAAACAGGCTGAGTTTGCAGGGATGAACACATACAGTTATTAGAAATAGCTAACCAGGCGTTTGTAAACGGGGATGCAGTAAGCCATAAGGAAAACCACAGAGACAATGAACGTCAGGCCCAGCGAAACACCGACCTGTTAGCGGCAGCAATCAGAGGGGTCCCCCCAAAGAGGCAAGGGAAGGGGGGCCCCGGGAAGGAAACTCAGCCTGGCTGCCAGAGCTTGCAGCGTAATCAGTGTGCTTATTGTAAAGAAATAGGACATTGGAAAAACAAATGCCCTCAGCTAAAAAGAAAACCAGATGACTCAGAGCAGGAGGCCCCAGACAAGGATGAAGGGCCCTGCTCAACCTGGCAGAAGGGTTATTGGACAGAGGGGGACCGGGCTCAAGGACCCCCAAAGAGCCTATGGTCAGGATGACAGTTTGGGGTAAAGACATTGATTTTCTTGTAGATACCGGTGTTAAACATTCGAT
The DNA here is from genome assembly GCF_029289425.2 of Pan paniscus. Classification (NCBI taxonomy): domain Eukaryota; kingdom Metazoa; phylum Chordata; class Mammalia; order Primates; family Hominidae; genus Pan; species Pan paniscus. The sequence goes on from NC_073256.2 coordinate 24,246,801, forward strand.
AGTAACCGCCCCGGCCGCCCCATTACCCAAAAAGTTTATTGACATCATCGGAGCCACGGGAGTTTCAGCAAAGCAAGCTTTCTGCTTGCATCGGACTTGTACTGTAGGAGGACATAAAGTGATTCAGCAGTTTTTGTACACACCTGACTGTCCCTTGCGCTTGTTGGGAAGGGACTTACTCAGCAAACTGAGAGCCACTATCTCTTTTACAGAGCATGGCTCTTTGCTGCTAAAGTCACCAAGAACGGGAGTCATTATGACCCTTACGGTCACCCGAGAGGAAGAATGGAGACTTTTCTTAACTGAGTGGGGCCAAGAGATAAGACCAGCTCTGGCTAAGCGGTGGCCAAGAGTGTGGGCGGAAGACAACCCTCCAGGGTTGGCAGTCAACCAAGCCCCCGTACTTATAGAAGTTAAGCCTAGGGCCCAGCCGGTTAGCAAAAACAGGAGCCGGTCCCCAGAGAAGCTCTTGAAGGTATCCAGGTCCATCTCAAGCACCTAAGAACTTTTGGAATTAGAGTTCCTTGTCAGTCTCCATAGAACACTCCCCTCCTGCCTGTTCCCAAGCCTAAGACCAAGGACTACTGGCCGGTACAGGATTTGTGCTTGGTTAATCAGGCTACAGTGACTTTACATCCAGCAGTACCTAACCCGTACACATTGCTGGGGTTGCTGCCAGCTGAGGACAGCTGCTTCACCTGCTTGGACCTGAAAGATGCTTTCTTTAGCATCAGATTAGCCCCTGAGAGGAAGAAGCTGTTTGCCTTTCAGTGGGAAGATCCGGAGTCAGGTGTCACTACTCAGTACACTTGGACCGGGCTTCCCCAAGGGTTCAAGAACTCCCCCACCATCTTCGGGGAGGCATTGCCTCGAGACCTCCAGAAGTCTCCCACCAGAGACCTAGACTGCGTGTTGCTCCAGTACGTTGAAGATCTTTTGCTGGGACACCCCACGGCAGTCGGGTGCACCAAAGGAACAGATGCTCTACTCCGGCACCTGGAGGACTGTGGGTATAAGATGTCCAAGAAAAAAGCTTAGATCTGCCGACAGCAGGTACATTACTTAGGATTTACTATCGGAAAGGGGGAGAGCAGCCTAAGATCAGAAAGAAAGCATGTCATTTGCGATCTACCGGAGCCTAAGACCAGAAGGCAGGTGAGAGAATTCTTAAGGGCTGTGGGGTTTTGCAGACTGTAGATCCCAAACTTTGCAGTATAAGCCAAGACTTTGTATGAGGTCACAAAGGGGGGGGGGGCGGAAACGTTTTGAATGGGGATCCCAGCAACAGCAAGCCTTTCATGAGATAAAGGAAAGATTTATATCAGCCCCAGCCCTGGGGCTACCCGATCTAACAAAGCCTTTTCTATCGTATGTGTCAGAGAGAGAAAAGATGGCAGTTGGAGTTTTAATCCAAACTGTGGGTCCCTGGCCGAGCCCGGTGGCCTACCCCTCTAAACAACTAGACGGGGTTTCTAAAGGATGGCCCCCGTGTTTAAGGGCCTTGGCAGCAACTGCCGTGCTAGTACAAGAAGCAGATAAGCTGACTCTTGGACAAAACCTGAACATAAAGGCCCCCCATGCTGTGGTGACTTTACGGAATACTAAAGGACACCATTGGCTAATGAATGCTAGACTCACCAAGTACCAAAGTTTGCTCTGTGAAAATCTCCATATAACCATTGAAGTTTGTAACACCCTGAACCCCGCTACCTTGCTCCCAGTATCCGAGAGCCCTGTCGAGCATGACTGTATAGAAGTGTTGGACTCAGTTTACTCTAGCAGACCTAACCTCCAGGACCAGCCTTAGGCATCAGTAGACTAGGAACTATACGTGGCTGGGAGCAGCTTCATCCACCCACAAGGAGAGAGATGTGCAAGCTATGCGGTGGTAACTCTGGACACTGTTGCTGAAGCCAGATCGTTTCCCCAGGGCACTTCAGCTCAGAAAGCTGAACTCATTGCTTTCATTCGGGCCTTAGAACTCAGTGAAGCTAAGAATGTCAACATTTACACTGACTCTCAATATGCCTTTTCAACCCTTCAAGTGCATGGAACATTATATAAAGAAAATGGCCTATTGAACTCTGGGGGAAAAGACATAAAACATCAAGAACAAATCTTGCAATTATTACAAGCAGTATGGAGACCCCACAAGGTGGCAGTTATGCATTGCAGAGGACAGCAGCGAGCTTCCACCTTGGTGGGTTTAGGGAATTCCCACGCTGACTTAGAGGCTCGAAAAGCAGCATCTGCCCCCTTCCGGACATCAGTCACAGCCCCCATGCTCCCTTCAAGCATCTGATCTTGTACCTACTTATTCTACAGAAGAAAAGGACTTTCTCCAGGCTGAGAGAGCACAAGTGATGGAGGAAGGATGAATTCGGTTACCGGATGGGAGAGTAGCTGTGCCGCAGCTGCTAGGAGCTGCAGTTGTACTGGCTGTGCATGAAACCACCCATCGAGGTCAGGAATCACTTGAAAAGTTGTTAGGCTGGTATTTCTACATCTCGCATTTGTCAGCCCTTGCCAAAATGGTGACACAGTGGTGTGTTACCTGCCGACAGCATGATGCGAGGCAATGTCCAGCCGTTCCACCCGGCATACAAGCTTATGGAGCAGGCCCCTTTGAAGATCTCCAGGTGGACTTCACAGAGATGCCAAAGTGTAGAGGTAACAAGTATTTACTAGTTCTTGGGTGTACCTACTCTGGGTGGCTGGAGGCTTATCCAACACGAACTGAGAAAGCTCGTGAAGTAACTCGTGTGCTTCTTCGAGATCTTATTCCTAGATTTGGACTGCCCTTATGGATCAGCTCAGATAATGGGTCGGCGTTTGTGGCTGACTTAGTACAGAAGGCGGCAAAGGTATTGGGGATCACACGGAAACTGCATGCTGCCTCCCAGCCTCAGAGTTCCGGAAAGGTGGAGCGAATGAATCAAACTATCAAAAATAGTTTAGGGAAAGTATGTCAGGAAACAGGATTAAAATGGATACAGGCTCTCCCTATGGTATTATTTAAAATTAGATATACCCTTTCTAAAAGAACAGGATATTCCCCTTATGAAATATTATATCATAGGCCCCCTCCTATATTGCGGGGACTTCCAGGCACTCCCTGAGAGTTAGGTGAAATTGAGTTACAGCGACAGCTACAGGCTTTAGGAAAAATTACACAGACAATCTCAGCCTGGGTAAATGAGAGATGCCCTGTTAGTTTATTCTCCCCAGTTCACCCTTTCTCCCCAGATGATCGAGTGTGGATCAAGGACTGGAACGTAGCCTCTTTGTGTCCACGGTGGAAAGGACCCCAGACTGTCGTCCTGACCACTCCCACCGCTGTGAAGGTAGAAGGAATCCCAGCCTGGAACCACCACAGGTGTGTAAAACCTGCAGCGCTGGAAACCTGGGAGGCAAGACCAAGCCCAGACAACCCTTGCAGAGTGACACTGAAGAAGACGACAAGCCCTGCTCCAGTCACACCCGGAAGCTGACTGGTCCACGCATGGCCGAAGCATGAGGAAGCTCATCGTTAGATTCATTTTTTTTAAATTTTGGACTTACACAGTAAGGGCTTCAACTGACCTTACTCAAAATGGGGACTGTTCCCAGTGTATTCATCAGGTCACCGAAGTAGGACAGCAAATTAAAACAATCTTTCTGTTCTATAGTTATTATGAATGTATGGAAACATTAAAAGAAACTTGTTTGTGTAATGCCACTCAGTACAAGGTATGTAGCCCAAGAAATGACCGACCTGATGTGTGTTATGACCCATCTGAGCCCTCTGCAACCACCGTTTTTCAAATAAGAACTGGCCTTTTGCTAGGTGATACAAGTAAAATAATAACTAGAACAGAAGAAAAAGAAATCCCCAAGCAAATCATTTTAAGATTTGATGCTTATGCAGCCATTAACAGTAAAAAGCTAGAAATAGGATGTGGTTCTCTTAACTGAGAAAGGAGCTAAAGAGTAGAAAATAAATATGTTTGTCATGAGTCAGGGGTTTGTAAAAATTGTGCCTATTGGACATGTGTTATTCAGGCTACTTAAAAAAAGAACAAAAAGGACTCGGTTTATCTTCAGAAGGGAGAAGCCAACCCCTCCTGTGCTGCCGGTCACTGTAACCCACTAGAACTAATAATTACCAATCCCCTAGATCCCCTTTGGAAAAAGGGAGAAAGTGTAACCCTGGGGATCAATAGGACAGGTTTAAACCCTCAAGTTGCCATTTTAATTAGAGGGGAGGTCCACAAGTGCTCTCCCAAACCAGTATTTCAAACCTTTTATGAGGAGCTGAATCTGCCAGCACCAGAACTTCTGAAAAAGACAAAAAATTTGTTTCTCCAATTAGCAGAAAATGTAATTTTCTTACTTAATGTTACTTCTTGTTATGTACGCGGAGGAAGCACTATCGGAGACAGATGGCCTTGGGAAGCCCGAGAGTTGGTGCCTACTGATCCAGCTCCTGATATAATTCCAGTTCAGAAGGCCGAAGCTAGCAACTTCTAGGTCCTAAAAACCTCAATTATTAGACAATACTGTATAGCTGGAGAAGGGAAAGACGTTATCATCCCTGTAGGAAAGCTTAATTGTATAGGACAGAAGTTGTATAACAACACAACAAAGACAATTACTTAGTAGGACCTAAACCACACTGAAAAGAATCCATTTAGTAAATTTTCTAAATTAAAAACTGATTAGGCTCATCCAGAATCTCATCAGGACTGGACGGTTCCCGCTGGACTATACTAGATACGTAGGCACAGAGCCTACATTCGGTTACCTAATAAATGGGCAGGCAGTTGTGTTATTGGCACTATTAAGCCATCCTTTTTCTTATTACCCATAAAAATGGGTGAGCTACTAGGTTTCCCTCTCTACGCCGCCCGAGAAAAGAAAGGCATAGTTATAGGAAACTGGAAAGAGAATGAGTGGCCCCCTGAAAGGATCATTCAGTATTATGGGCCTGCCACATGGTCACAAGACGGCTCATGGGGATACCGAACCCCCATCTACATGCTCAATTGGATCATACGGTTGCAGGCCATCTTACAAATAATTACTAATGAAACTGGCAGAGCTTTGACTGTTTTAGCTTGGAAAGAAACCCAAATGAGGAATGCTATCTATCAGAATAGACTGGCCTTAGACTACTTGCTAGTAGCTGAAGGAGGAGTTTGTGGAAAATTTAACTTAACCAATTGCTGCCTACAAATAAATGATCAAGGACAGGTGGTTAAAAACATAGTCAGGGACATGACAAAAGTGGCACACGTGCCTGTACAGGTTTGGCACGAGTTTAATCCTGAGTCTTTATTTGAAAAATGGTTTCAAGCTATAGGAGGATTTAAAACCCTCATTGTAGGTGTATTGCTAGTGATAGGAAACTGCTTTCTGCTCCCCTGTGTATTACTCTTGCTTTTTCAAATGATAAAAGGTTTTGTAGCTACTTTGGTTCATCAGAAAACTTCAGCACAAGTGTGTTATATAAATCAGTATCGCTCTATCTCACAAAGAGACTCAAAAAGTAAAGATGAGAGTGAGAACTCCCACTAAAAAGTGAAAATGCTCAAAGGGGGGAAATATGGTATGAGACCACCACTTCTCCTGTTGTCCTTCCCAGTTTCTCCCCAACCTCCCCTTTTCCCTAGTTTGTAAGACAGCAAAAAATGGAGAAAGCAAAAAGTTGGAAAAAACAGAAGTAAAATAAATAGCTAGACGACCTTGGTGCCACCACCTGGCCCTGGTGGTTAAAATAACAATATTAACCCCTGACCAAAACTACTGGTGTTATCTGTAAATCCCAGACATTGTATGAGAAAGCACTGTAAAAACTTTTTGTTCTGTTAGCTGATGTATGTAGCCCCCAGTCACGTTCCTCAGGCTTACTTGATCTATTATGACTTTTTCACGTAGACCCCTTAGAGTTGTCAGCCCTTAAAAGGGCTAGGAATTTCTTTTTCAGGGAGCTCGGCTCTTAAGACACGAGTCTGCCGACGCTCCCGGCCAAATGAAAAAGCCTCTTCCTTCTTTTTTTTTTTTTTTTTTAAATTTTCATTTTTATTTTTATTGATCATTCTTGGGTGTTTCTCACAGAGGGGGATTTGGCAGGGTCATAGGACAATAGTGGAGGGAAGGTCAGCAGATAAACAAGTGAACAAAGGTCTCTGGTTTTCCTAGGCAGAGGACCCTGAGGCCTTCTGCAGTGTTTGTGTCCCTGGGTACTTGAGATTAAGGAGTGGTGATGACTCTTAACGAGCATGCTGCCTTCAAGCATCTGTTTAACAAAGCACATCTTGCACCGCCCTTAATCCATTTAACCCTGAGTGGACACAGCACATGTTTCAGAGAGCACAGGGTTGGGGGGTAAGGTCACAGATCAACAGGATCCCAAGGCAGAAGAATTTTTCTTAGTACAGTGCAGTGGCGTGATCTCGGCTCGCTACAACCTCCACCTCCCAGCCTCTTCCTTCTTTAATCCGGTGTCTGAGGAGTTTTGTCTGGAACTCGTCCTGCTACACTAGCTCTCCGTGACTCATCCCAACCCTTTCCATTACACACAGCCGAAGTGCAGCGCTGTGCAGTTGAAATTCTTACACAAGGACCAGGATCGCATCCTGTAGCCTTTTTGTCCAAACAACTTGACCTTATTGTTTTAGGTTGGCTGTTATGTCTCTGTGCAGCAGCTGCTGCCACCCTAATATTTTTAAAGGCCCTTAAAATCACAAACTATGCTCAACTCACTCTCTACAGCTCTCATAATTTCCAAAATGTATTTTCTTCCTCATACCTGCCACATATACATTCTGCTCCCTGGCTTCTTCTGCTGTACTCACTCTTTGTTGAGTCTACCAGAATTACCATTGTTCCTGGCCCAGACTTCAATCCGGCCTCCCCCATTATTCCTGATACCACACCTGACCCTCATGACTGCATCTCTCTGATCCACCTGACATTTACCCCATTTTCCCACATTTCCTTCTTCCCTGTTTCTCACCCTGACCACACTTAGTTTATTGATGTCAGTTCCACCAGGCCTAATTGCTACACACCAGCAAAAGCAGACTATGCTATAGTACAAGCCACTAGCCCGCCTCTTAGAACCTCTCATTTCCTTTCCATCGTGGAAATCTATCCTCAAGGAAATAACTTCTCAGTGTTCCATCTGCTATTCTACTGCTCCTCAGGGATTCTTCAGGCCCCCTCCCTTCCCTACACATCAAGCTCAGGGATTTGCCCCCACCCAGGACTGGCAAATCAGCTTTACTCAACGTGCCCTGAGTCAGGAAACTAAAATACCTCTTGGTCTAGGTAGACACTTTCACTGGATAGGTAGAGGCCTTTCCCACAGGGTCTAAGAAGGCCACCAGGGTCATTTCTTCCCTTCTATCAAACATAATTCCTCAGTTTGGCCTTCCCACCTCTATACAGTCCGATAGCAGACCGGCCTTTATTAATCAAGTCAGCCAAGCATTTTTTCAGCCTCTTAGTGTTCAGTGAAACCTTTATATCCCTTACAGTCCTCAGTCTTCAGGAAAGGTAGAACAGACTAATGGTCTTTTAAAAACACACCTTACCAAGCGCAGCCACCAACTTAAAAAGGACTGGACAATACTTTTACCACTTTTCTTTCTCAGAATTCAGGCCTGTCCTCGGAATGCTACAAGGTACAGCCCATTTGTTGCGGGAAGTCAGGGACCCCAAACGGAGGGACTGGCTGAAGCCATGGCAGAAGAACGTGGATTGTGAAGATTTTATGGACATTTATTAGTTCCCCAAATTAATACTTTTTTAATTTCTTATGCCTGCCTTTACTGCAATCTCTAAACATAAATTGTAAAGATTTCATGGACACTTATCACTTCCCCAATCAATATCCTTGTGATTTCCTATGCCTGTCTTTGCTTTAATCTCTTAATCCTGTCAGCCGAGAAGGATGTATATCGTCTCAGGACCCTGTAATAATTGCGTTAACTACACAAATTGTACAGCATGTGTGTTTGAGCAATATGAAATGTGGGCATCCTGAAAAAAGAATAGGATAACCGCAATCGTTCAGGGAATAAGAGAGATAACCTTAAACTCTGACCGCTGGTGAGCCCGGCAGAACAGAGCCATATTTCTCTTCTTTCAAAAGCAAATGGGAGAAATATCACTGAATTCCTTTCTCAGCATGGAACGTCCCTGAGAAAGAGAATGCGCACCTAGGGGTTGATCTCTGAACTGGCCCCCCGGGGCGTACCTGTCTCTTATGGTTGAGATTGCAGAGGTGAAATAAACTCCAGTCTCCCACAGCGCTCCCAGGCTTATTAGGAAGAGGAAATTCCCGCCTAATAAACTTTGGTCAAACCGGTTGATCTCAAAACCCTGTCTCCTGATAAGATGTTATCAATGACAATGGTGCCAAAACTTCATTAGCAATTTTAATTTCACTTCGGTCCTGTGGTCCTGTGATCTCGCCCTGTCTCCATTTGCCTTGTGTTATTCTATTACCCTGTTAAGTACTTGATGTCTGTCACCCACACCTATTCGTATACTCCCTCCCCTTTTGAAACTCCCTAATAAAAACTTGCTGGGTTTTGTGGCTTGTGGGGCATCACGGATCCTACCAATGTGTGATGTCTCCCCCGGATGCCCAGCTTTAAAATTTCTCTCTTTTGTACTCTGTCCTTTTATTTCTCAAGCCAGTCGACGCTTAGGAAAATAGAAAAGAACCTACGTGATTATCGGGGCAGGTCCCCCGAAACCCATTGGATCTCCTGTATAGACGCTCCTTTTTGATAGGCTCCAGTCTCATTCCAGACACAAGACCAACTTGGACTCTGCCCCCAAAAAATTGTCATCCCTACTATCTTCTGTCTAGCCATACTCCTATTCACTGTTCTCAACTACTCATATATGCCCTGCTCTTGTTTACACTGGTGGTTTACACTGTTTCTCCAAGCCATCACAGCTGATATCTCCTGGTGCTATCCCCAAACCACCACGCTTAACTCTTAAATAATCTTTGCTGACAAGGCTATGCTGAACCTCCTTAGGCACTCTCTAATTAGATGTCCTAGGTCCTCCCAATTCTTAGTCCTTTAATACCTGTTTTTCTCCTTCTCTTATTCCGTTTAGTTTTTCAATTCATACAAAACTGTATCCACGCCATCACCATAATTCTAAATGACAAAAGTTTCTTCTAACAACCCCACAATATCAGCCCTTACCACAAAACCTTCTTTCAGCTTAATCTCTCCTACTCTAGGTTCCCATGCCACCCCAATCCCGCTCGAAGCAGCCCTGAGAAACATCGCCCATTGTCTCTCCATACCACCCCCAAAGAATTTTCACCATCCCAATACTTTACCACTATTTCATTTTTCTTATTAATATAAGAAGACAGGAACGACAGGCCTCTGAGCCCAAGCTAAGCCATCATATCCCCTGTGACCTGCATGTACACATCCAGATGGCCAGTTCCTGCCTCAATTGATGACATTCCACCACAAAATAAATGAAAATGGCCTGTTCCTGCCTTAACTGATGACATTATCTTGTGAAATTCCTTCTCCTTGCTCATCCTGGCTCAAAAGCTACCCTACTGAGCACCTTGTGACCCCCACTCCTGCCTGCCAGAGAACCCCCCTTTTTCCTTTACCTACCCAAATCCTATAAAATGGCCCCACCCCTATCTCCCTTCGCTGACTCTTTTTGGACTCAGCCCACCTGCATCCAGGTGAAATAAACAGCTTTATTGCTCACAAAAAACCTGTTTTGTGGTCTCTTCACACGGACGCGCATGAAAAAGGGTGTCCTTTTTTTTTTTTTTTGAGATGAAGTTTCACTCTTGTTGACCAGGCTGGAGTGCAATGCCATGCCCTCAGCTCACTGCCACTTCCTCCTCCTGGGTTCAAGCAACTCTCTTGCCTCAGCCTCCCCAGTAGCTGGGATTGCAGGCATGCGCCAACATGCCCGGCTAATTTTGTATTTTTAGTAGAGATGGGGTTTCTCCATGTTGGTCAGGCTGGTCTCAAACTCCTGACCTGAGGTGATCCACCCGCCTCGGCCTCCCAAAGTGCTGGGATTACAGGCATGAGCCACTGCGCCCAGACAAAAGTGTCCTCTTATAAGGACACTTGTCTTTAGATGTGCAGCCTACCTAAATTACTCCAGGATAATCTCGAGATTCTCAACTTAATTACATCTGCAAAGACCCTTTTTCCAAATAATGCCACCTCCACAGATTCTAGGCACAAGGATCTGGATATATCTTGTGCAAAGCCACCATTCAGCTCACTACACTAGAAAGAGGAAAAACAACGAAGTAACAAAAGGCGCAGAAGAAAGAACAGATGCAGCTTGTGTGGCAGTGGCCATCAAGGCAGGCTGGGGTAAAACTGTGTTAACAGAACCCCCAGATGGAACTCAAGTGTGGCCGTCTACTCCCAGCTACTCACAGAGAACGTTTCTGTTTCTGACAGCAGAGTAAGAGAAGGGGTGGGAAGAGAGATAGCCCATTCTCTGTTGGCCTAATTCCTAAGGAATTGTGCCTCTGCCTTCGGGTCATTCTCAAGTCTTGTTCAAGGATAAAATGATTTATTGATGGCCATAAAAAGCAATGCCAACAGAAGCAGCCTCAACATTTTTCATTTGTACTTACACATGAGCGAGAGCAGTTTAGGGAAACGGGTGTCTTCAGGTTCTGTTTTCTCCATCTAGAAAAGGGCTGCCTTCGTGGAATGCTGGTCCTGGGGAGAAGCCTCATTTCTATAGCAGGAATTGATAGAGTTTTAAATTCCGATTGGTACACGGAGCTACCCGTCCTCATTTCAAGCACTTCTGGTTTGTTCTGGGTTCAGTGGGTGAGCAATGAGTAGAACTCTGGGGAGGAGGATTTGGAGTGAGCGTGGTTTTGATCCCCAGAGGGAGCTGTTTTTCCATCAATGTCTTGACTGTGATTCAGAATAGGCTTCTCCGCTCAAGATGGGATTACTGGGCTGATTTAAGGCAGGTGATTGACTTGATTTGGTGGCTACTTTTATACTAGCTGGTTAACGAGCTGTTTTCGTCATTAGTTTCAGGCATATGAGCGTAATGAAGCATTGGACCTCCCAAATTACAAGGAAAATACAGACATAGCTTATGTGGTAGGTTGAAAGGAGTTAGTGAACAAACACAGTAGGGACACAAATTATTGTTAAAGACATGAATGTATGAAAGTGTATCTATGTCCAAATGGACTCTCTGCAAGCATACTGTTCCATCTGAAAAATAGTAGATCGAAATTCAGCAAATGCTTGGACAGGGGATACTCTCAGAAGTATTCTGACTAAATAGCATGGTTTATTTTCATATCACTAAAGTAATTTCTTCTCAAATTGACTCTGGACTAAATCTTATGATACCTACTTATTCCGATTGTACTTAGCCACCTGCAAATAAGGTGGGGGCAGTGGTAAGAGGAGCTGTTGAATGAAACTAAACATTTGTTGGATGCCTGCTGAAGATAAAGTCCTATGCTTTGTGCCAGGGAGATTCCAGAGTAAATGAGGCACAGACCGACTCTCAGGAATCTTTTGCAAACTAATGGAGAAAACACATCTGCAGGCAATGACTTATGGTATAAGAGGAAATGGGGCCAGGTACGGTGACTCACACCTGTAATCCCAGCACTTTGGGAGGCAGAGGTAGGTGGATCACTTGAGGTCAGGAGTTCAAGACCAGCCTGGCCAACATGGCGAAACCCTGTCTCTACTAAAAGTACAAAAAAAAAAAAAAAGAGAGCCAGGCTTGATGATGTGCACCTGCAATCCCAGCTACGTGGGAGGCTGAGGCACAAGAATCACTTAAACCTGGGAGGTGGAGACTGTAGTGAGCCGAGATCCCACCACTGCACTCCAGCCTAGAAGACAGAGCAAGACTCTGTCAAAAAAAAAAAAAAAAAAAAAAAAAGGAAATAAGATTGGTGTTGAATGGGAAATCTAAGCAGGATGGAATGACAGGAGAGCGCCCACTTGCCCAGCTCCAATAACACTTTTGACAGCCATGACAATATTGCAGGGACACCCATTCCTCATGGTATCTGAAGTCCCATGAAAGATTGAGTCTGGAGGCTGGTTCAGTCTTGACTTTAAGATAAGGGGATACAAGGAATGATTTTCATCTATCCCAAGCCAATTGTCCAGCCAAAAATCTAGGTCTGAGATGATGAGAAAAAGCAAGTCATCAACCATGTCAGCCATTTCATCATCATCATCATCATCATCATCATCCTCATCATCATCATCAAAAACAAAAGACAGACCTGTAACCGTCTTGTGTGCCTGGCTCTCATCTTAGTTCAAAATATAGAAGTAAATTCTATGGCCAGCGAACAATGACCAAAATAGCTATCACTCTTGTCTGCCACCATGTAAGACATTCCTTTTGCCTTCCACCATGATTTCGAGACTTCTTCAGCCACATGGAACTGTGAGCCCATTAAACCTCTTTTTCTTTATAAATTACCCAGTCTTGAGTAATAAAATAGTGGTTTGCCCACAACATCAATGAACGATGCTGTTACCTGTTCCAAACACATATCATTTAAGAGGTTTGGATAAACAACAACCTAAAATAAATAAGCAGTAAGCAAACTCAGGGCTACATAATCCCTGTGGTGAGGTAACTCACAATGGGTACAACTGGGACACTTTACCGTTAAATCACCTCTATCTACACGTGCCCAAGCAGTGAGATACTTGGTTTTAATCCTAAAAAATCATGGTGCACATTTACTCCTGCCTTCCAACTGGGCTCTAACGTCACCTCCTCAGAGAAGCCCGCTTTTCTGTGCTTCCACTCTGCTTTTTTTCAGCATTTAGTAGAGCATCAGTCACCATCCATATCTGGGAACAATGATTGTAAGTAACAGAAACCCATTTGCATGAACTTGAGGACAAGGAACACACCTTATCTCTAACAGGCAAACTCATGGGCACAAGAAACAAATGAGAGGCCATGAGAGAATGGAAACTGCAGTTACAGAAACCAAAATTCCTCTTTCTTGCTCTCAGAAGCCCATGGTCTCTTTTTTTTTCTTTTTTTCTTTTTTTTTTTTTTTTGAGACGCAGTCTCGCTCTGTCGCTCAGGCTGGAGTGCAGTGGTGTAATCTCAGTTCACTGCAAGCTGCACCTCCTGAGGTTAACGCCATTCTCCCACCTCAGCCTCCCAATTAGCTGGGGCTACAGGCACCCGCCACCACACCAAGCTAATTTTTGTATTTTTAGTAGAGATGGGCTTTCACCGTGTGAGCCAGGATGGTCTCGATCTCCTGACCTTGTGATCTGGCCATCCTGGTCTCCCAAAGTGCTGGGATTACAGGCGTGAACCACCGCACCTGGAAGCCCATGGTCTTTCTTATCAGCCCTGTGGACTTTCTTATATCTTCTTCTCACTCACAACCAATTTTCCCTTTTTGCTGGTGGCCCATCATGGCAGCCAGCAGAACCCACCGCCAGCTGATCAGTCAGTTACTGGATATCTTGGAGAGGGAGGGAGGGAGGGAGGGGGAGAGGGAGAGGGAGAGAGAGAGAGAGAGAATGACAATTGCGCTTCTGGCCAACCAATTGAGTATAGGAAGGGGAAGTACCATGGTACAAATATGGCTCCAAGACCTGCTTTCCATCATGGCCAGTGAATAGGGAAATTGAGGGAAGGTACCTGCAGACACAGCAGACATCTCAGAACATGCTCTCTGTTCTTAGTTCTCTCTCCTGCCTTCTCCTAGATTGTAAATATCACAAGACAATCTAGGATAGTACCTGGCTCAAAATATTTGAGAAAGAGGAAAAGGAAGACATTGCATCAAACTGTAAACTACATGGTTTCCTAAATTCACTCTGCAAGTTTTTGGGTTTTTTTGTTTTTTGAGACAGAGTCTCGCTCTGCTGCCCAGGCTGGAGTGCAATGGCATAATCTTGGCTCACTGCAACCTCCACCTCCCAGGTTCAAGCAAATCCCCTGCCTCAGCCTCCTGAGTAGCTGGGATTACAGGCACACACAGCTATACCAGTTAATTTTTGTATTTTTAGTAGAGACGGGGTTTCAGCATGTTGGCCAGGCTGGTCTCGAACTCGACCTCATGATCCACCCACCTCGGCTGCCCAAAGTGCTGGGATTACAGGTGTGGGCCACCACACCTGGCCGACTCTGCAAGTATTTAAGTGAATGAATGTCAGTCCCTGAGAATCAGAATTTCTTCTGATTTAACGGCATTAAATCTCCGTTAGGTTTAATCCTGGTCAGCAGCTGTGGGGTGTCCTGGGTTTGGGATCAGTGGGATGAGGAACAAGCAGGTTCTCCAAAGCACCACTCAGGGAGGGGAGGTGTTAACTAGGCCAAAGATGATGGGTGGGGTATATGCCTGGGTTTCAAACAGCTTATGCCAGGCCTAAAAAACGACGCTGAGGAAGAAACTGTGTTAAGCAAATTGATGACACAATGGAGGAGGTCAAAAAGTTTAATATTGCTAAGAAGGTACAAATATTGATCATGCAATATGTTATTGTTATCACACCATCTCCTGCTACACGCCAGCTTTCCTTTACAATGAGATACAAGAGATTTGTGGATCTGACCTAACCCTCCAAATTATAAGGTCCCTGAGAGTGGGCTCATGACATTCATGTTTAATAAATGTGGCATAAAGGTTAATGCAGGCTGCCATGTGACCCAATGCCAGTTTGATGCTGCATTCAAAGAACCATCATTCCAGCATGCAGCACACTTAAAGGCAATTGAAATGTTTACCGCCGTCCCTCAAGACAAACACCAAATAAAAATTATTTTCAAAATGCGTAGCAACACTTCTTAAAATCTTATTTTCCCATCTCTTTCTCTCTCTCTACCACATTCCCAGGAGTTTCCCAGGAGCAAAACTGTCATAAAGACCCAGGAGCAAAATGATTAGTGACTTCACGATATCTGATTCTGATTTAGTTGGTTTAGAGTGGTGTCCGGGCATACGTATTTTTTTAAAATCTTTTTGGGCACAGTGGCACACACCTGTAGTCTCAGCTACTCAGGAGGCTGAGGCAGAAGAATCACCTGAGCCCAGGAATTTGAGTCCAGCCTGGGCAACATAGCAAGACCCTGTCTCTGAAAAAAAAGAAAAAAAAAGCAAAAACAAATCTCTCTCAGCTTCAGTCAGGGTTGATAACTAGTTGATCAAAAAATTGTGGTAACCATCCTTCACAATGGACCTTAATATTCCCACCTCCTGGTGTTATTCATTGTGGAATCTGTCTTATCTAGTCCTCAATTGGGTCTGGTATCCAGGCTTCACCTTGAGAGTCTAGTCCCACCTCCTACCCCACATATGGTTTTACACTTACTTTCAAGACTGGCCTAAAAATGTAAAATGTATTTGTTTTGACCTTGTTTCCAATGAAACAACTGTTCTAAACATTCATTTAGGATGGTTAGGGAAATTTGAACACTGGCTAAATACTAGAAGATATTTGTTTCAAAATAACCCAGATTGGTAATGAGATGATGGCAGCTGAGGCTGGTGATAGGCACACAGGGCTTCATTATCAAATAGAAACAGGTGGAAAAAACAGAACTTTTCCATAATACAAATATAAGGTAAACACGAAAATGTATTGAGTGCATAAAAAGAATCTATGGTCTCACAGGCATTAGCTTATAATTTGAACATCAAAAATAAAAGTGACGGCCAGGTGCAGTGGCTGATGCCTGTTATCCCAGCACTTTGGGAGACGGAGGTGGGTGGATCACTTGAGCCCAGGAATTTGAGACCAGCCTGAGCAACATAGTGAGACCCCCATCTCTAAAATAAATAAATACAAATAAAAGTGACTAGAATTGATTATAGAACATCAACTCGATTTGAGTCTATAAAGATTACTGGTGGAGGGGGGCAATGGGGAGAAGGAGGTGAAAAGAGCCGGGCGCATTCCTCAGCCCCGGGCTCAAAACAAACAAGCCCAGTACAAACACATCCCATCCTCCCATCCCACCACATATCACCATATATCTCTTAAACTTCCCCCGGGCTCAAAACAAAGAAGCCCAGTACAAACACCACCAGGAAAGTCTCCGATAAGGGGACAGATGAGGGGACAGCCGTTCAAAGTTTTACTGAAAGAGCGGGAACCAAAAGAATTCCTTTGTTCCCCTGTAACTTTCAGGCTATAAAAAGCAAACACTCGCATTGTTCCGGGCCCTCTTGTATGCTGTGGAATGGAGGGACCAGGTTCGAACTTGTAGTAAAGATCCTTGCCGCTTGGCTTTGACTCTGGACTCTGGTGGTCTTCTTTGGGGAACTAACGGTCTGGGCATAACAGAGGAAGAGAATATATTTGTGACCTAGATTATTTTCTTTAGTTTTGAGAGAATCTTCGGGTCTCCTGGGTCTTCTAGCCCAGTATTTATTTTTATTTTTTATTTATTTGTGTATTTATTTTTTTATTTTTTTAGATGGAGTCTCACTCTGCCACCAGACTTCAGTGCAGTGGTGCGATCTCGGGCCACTGCAACTTCCGCCTCCCAGGTTCAATCTATTCTCCTCTCTCAGCCCCCAAGTAGGTGGGACTACAGGTACCTGCCACTTCACCCAGATAATTTTTTTTTTTTTTTTTTTTTTTTTTGAGACAGAGTCTGGCTCTGCTGCCCAGGCTGGAGTGCAGTGGTGCAATCTCGGCTCACTGCAAGCTCCTCCGCGAGGTTCATGCCATTTTCCTCCCTCAGCCTCCCGAGTAGTTGGGACTACAGGCACCTGCCACCACGCCTGGCTAATTTTTTTGTGTTTTTAGTAAAGACAGGGTTTCATCGTGTTAGCCAGGATGGTCTCGATCTCCTGACCTCGTGATCTGCCCGAGTCGGACTCCCAAAGTGCTGGGAATACAGGCATGAGCCACTGTGCCCAGCCGCACCCAGCTAATTTTTGTATTTTTTGTAGAGATGGTGTTTCACCATGTTGATCCAGGCTGGTCTCAAACTCCTTACCTCAGGTGATCCGCCGGCCTTGACATCCCAAAATACAAGGATTACAGGCATGAGTCACCACACCCTACCTATTTTCCTTAGTTTTCAGAGAACCTTTGTGTCTCCTGGGTGTTCTAGCCCAGTATATCTCAAACTTTGCTGCATCAAGGACCTTGTTGAAATGCAGGTTCTCATCTGGGAGGCTCAGTGGGCCAGCAAATCTGCACTGGTTTAGGAAGCTCACCCTGAGTACCAAGCTTCAGTGAGGATCAGGCAGACCCCTGCCTGCCAACCCCCTCTCAGCTGGGCTTAACTCTGGCTCTCTCCTGCCAGGGTTCCTCCCCTCAAAATAGGAGCTATTTTCAAAAAGTCTCTTGGAAAAAGCCCTGTTTTAAAATTGGGGTGCTCAGGATTGGCCATCTGCTCACCATGGGGTTTTAAGACCTTTGCCCAGAACCCTGCAACCAACTTAGAACTGACATCTTTACTTTTGAAGGCCCCACTCCACACCATATTAAATTCATTAAAATCAACCTCCATTACAGGCATATCTCAGGCATCACGCCCTCAGAACGGAGTTGCAGCTGATCCCTTGACAGTGTTGTAAAGCATTAAACATGCATTCATTTCAGCCTTGCAGTTTGCACATTTAGGAGCCAATTGTCTTAGGTCTAAAGCATTCATGCCGAAGCATTGTTATGGGCCACAGACACTACGCTTCCCAGACTTAATGGCCTCTGCAATGCTCGTTCCTACTGGCCCACTCCTGGGTTCTGGCTGGCTAGCCCGCGCCACCTCACTGCTCCCCCATTCAAGTGTGCCTTAAATGTGTGGTTTCCAAACTCATCTACACTTTAGGGTCACCTGGGATTTTTTTTTAAATCTTCCAAAATCCAGGCCACACCCAAGAACAATTAAACCTCAACCTCTGGAATGGGACATAGCATCCGTTTTTTGTTTGTTTTGTTTTTGAGACAGGGCCTCGCTCTGTTACCCAGGCTGGAGTGCAGTGGCACAATCATAGCTCACTACAGGCTCCATCTCCTGGGCTCAAGAAACCCTCCCACTTCAACCTCCACGGTAGCTGGGATCACAGGCGGGCACCACCACACCTGCCTAATTTTTAAATTTTTTATAGAGACAGTATCTCCCTATGTTCACCAGGCTAGTCTCAAACTCCTGGGCTCAAGTGATACTCCCGCCTCAGCGTCCCAAACTGCTGGGATTATAGGTATGAGCCACCATGCCCGGACATCAGCATCTGTATTTTTTGAAGCACAGACGAGTTTGGGAACTACCGCGCTAGACTGAGCTCGGATTCCTAGCCCTGTCTGACCGTAGGATTCGGCTGGGCTGCTTCTGAAAATAGAGCTCCCCAGGCTCCTTCCCAGGTGATTCTGATTCATTAGGTCTGGGGTGGACCCCGGAATGTGCATTTTTTATGAGATCCCTCTGGGTGAATCTGGCTAAAGCCAGTTTGGGATCTGAGACCTTGGAGATCATTCCCCAGCTTCCCTCCTAACCCAGTTCCCGGCTTGGCCCACCTCACCCAGGCTGTGTCACGTCTGACTTCGCAGATTACACCTGAGAGGGAAGCCCCAGCCATCACAATGTGAGAACATTTTACAATGACCAGGATATGCCAAATACATTTTAAGACTCATTCAGGATTAGCGTTCACCTTAAACTTGACAGACTCAGAGAACGGGCTGGCCACGTGCTGTGCACAACCCTTAGTGCCCTTCTGTGACTAATATTTGGATAATTGATTGTTGGAAGCTCAGGAAGCCTCTCTCTCTCAGAGGGGTTGAAGTTAACTTCTTTATTTCTGAGGTAGGGAAGAAAATGAGGATGTTCTGCCTTTTGCTAGACTGAATACTGTCCTCCAAAAATTCACATTCACCAGGAATCCCAGAATGTGACCTTATTAGAAAATAGGGGCAGGGCATGGTGGCTCATGCTTGTAATCTTAACACTTTGGGAGGCTGAGGCAGGAGGATCACTTGAGGTCAGGAGTTCGAGACCAGCCTGGCTAGCATGGCAAACCCTGTCTCTATTAAAAACATAAAAATTAGCTAGGCATGGTGGCGTGCACCTGCAATCCCAGCTACTTCAGAGGCTGAGGCTGAAGAATCACTTGAACCCAGGAGGCAGAGTTGAAGCGAGCTGAGATTGTGTCACTGAACTCCAGCCTGGGCAACAGAGCAAGACTCCATCACAAAAAAAAAAAAAAAAGAAAAGAAAATAGGGTCACTGCAGATCTAATTACAAATAGGTCATATTGGAATAGCGTGAACCTTAAATTGAGTAATAATGGCATCCTCATGGGAAGAGAAGAAGAGACAGAGACACACACAGGAGAAGGCCACATGAGAATGAAGGAAGAGAATGGAATGATGTGGCCACAAGCCAAGGAATGCCAGCAACCACCAGAAGCCAGAAGAGGCAAGGAAGGATTCATCCCTAGAGCCTTCAGAGGGAGCACGGCCCTGCCCGTTTCAGACATCAAGCTTCTGGAACTGGAGAGAATGACTTTCTGTTGTCCTGAGCCACCCATTTGGGGAACTTTGTTAGAACAGTCACAGCCAGGTCATGTGCTCCTGGATGCATCTCAGGCATTAATAAGAACTGTCCTGGTCAGTCAGGGTTGCTCACCCCCGTAATCCCAACACTTTGGGAGGCTGAGGTGTATAGATCACCTGAGGTCAGGAGTTTGAGACCAGCCTGACCAACATGGAGAAACCCCATCTCTACTAAAAATACAAAAATTAGCTGGGTGTGGTGTTGTGCACCTGTAATCCCAGCTACTTGGGAGGCTGAGGTAAGAGAATCACTTGAACCCTGGAGGCAGAGGTTGCAGTGAGCTGAGACTGCGCCATTGCCCTCCAGCCTGGGCAACAAGAGCAAAACTCCGTCCTCCCCCCAAAAATAATAAGTACTGTCTTGACTGTGGTCATCAAAAATATTTGATGAAGGGTTAGCTAGAAAGCCTGACCCTTTCACAGACGGACAGAAGGGCCAAAAGAAAATAGATTGTTTGCAGTGGGGTAAGAAGGATAAGAATCCTATGGGGGAAAAAAAAAAAAAAAAAAAAAAAAAACAGAGGGATTTGTTTAATGAGCGCTGGGGAGAGGCATTTGTTTTCTTGCTTAAAAAAGAAACACAGGTTGGGTGCGGTGGCTAAAGCCTTAATCCCAGCACTCTGGGAGGCCAAGATGGGTGGATCACCTAAGGTGAGGAGTTCGAGACCAGCCTGGCCAACACTGTGAAACCCCATCTCTACTAAAATGACAAAAACAAAGAAAGAAAGAAATTAGCCAGGCATGGTGGTGAGCGCCTGCAATCCCAGCTACTCGGGTGGCTAAGGCAGAGAATCACTTGAACCTGGGAGGCAGAGGTTGCAGTAAGCCAAGATGGCATCATTGCACTCCAGCCTAGGCAACAAGAGTGAAACTCTGTCTCAACCAAAAAAGAAAGAAAGAAAGAAAGAAAACCATAGTTTTAAGTCCACTCAGTGGAGTTTAAAAATACATTCCCATTGCACAGTGCTTTTGGAATCTTTTCTAAACTTCTGTTGCACATGGTCTAATTTGATCTTCATAGCAACTCCCTGAGATGGATAGGGCAGGCCTTTCTGAACACCTATTTTCTAGTTTGCATTAAAAGAACGGAATTGGCTGGGACCAGTGCCTCATGCCGATAATCCCAACACTTTGTGATACAGAAGGGAAGTGCTCAGAAGGGAAGAATGTGGTCCCTTTAAATGATATGGAAGTGAGGAAGGGAAGTACTGGGTAGAGGAGGGTGTGGTCCCTGGCTAGGGCTCCTCCTCCCCAGGGCCTGTGTCCATGGACCTAGGTGAGGACAGGCATTTTTGTTTTCCTGCCCAGATGTTGCATTTCCCAAGACCACCCTGGCTGCCACACCCCCATTCTGTGCCTATAAAAACCCTGACACCCTAGCAGGCAGACACACAGGCAGCTGGACTTCGAGAGGAGCACATCACCGGAGGAACACAAGGGTGCTGGACGTCAAGAGGAACGCACCAATGGGCACCGACACACCGCAGGCCACTAACTGCAGAACAACGCAGAGTTTGGCTGGGACGTTCGGAGAAGAGTCCGGCCACTCACCCAACTCCAGAGGTAAACCATCTCCCTTCTGGCTCCCCCATCTGCTGAGAGATACTTCCACTCAATAAAACCTTGCACTCTCAAGCCTGTAATCCCAGCACTTTGGGAGGCCGAGGTGGGCAGATCACGAGGTCAGGAGATCCAGACCATCCTGGCTAACACAGTGAATCCCCATCTCTACTAAAAATACAAAAAAATTAGTCAGGCTTGGTGGTGGGTGCCTGTAGTCCCAGCTACTTGGGAGGCTGAGGCAGAAGAATGGCGTGAACCCAGGAGTCGGAGCTTGCAGTGAGCTGAGATCGCACCACTTCCGGTACACCAAGGCAAGAACCCCGGGACAAAGAGAGCCCTCTCTCCTTGCAATAAGGCGGGGGTCTAATTGAGCCGACTAACAGAAGCTACCTACAGACGGCTAAACTAAAACAGCACCCTGTAACACACGCCCACTGGGGCTTCAACTATAAACATTCACCCCTGGACACTGCCAGGAGTCTCCCTGCCTGTCTGCATGCTCTCCTAGAGGTTTGAGCAGTGGGGCACTGAAAAATTAACGACACTCGCATCGCATGCCCTTCGAGGGGGACAACAGAACTTTTCCCATTTCATCTGAGAGGCCAAGGCAGGAGGATCGCTTGAGCCCATGAGTTTGAGACCAGCCTACACAACATAGCAAGACACCATCTCTACAAAAAAAAAAATAAGTAAACCAAAAAAAAAAAGCATTAAAAATTAGCCAGCTGTGGTGGCACACACCTGTAGTCTCAGCTACTCAGGAGGCTGATGTGAAAGGATTGAGTGAGCCCAGGAGATTGAGGCTGCAGTGAGCCAAGATTGAACCACTCCACTCCAGCCTGGGCGACAGAGTGACACGCTGTTTCGATAACAACAAAAAGAATGGAACAAAATAACTTCTCAAATAGCTAGCAGAGGCAGATCTGGTTCTCAAACGCAGGTTTTCCAGGTTTCATTTCTTGTTTCTAGCAGTATTATGGAGAAACATGATCACTAATACATGAAGGAGAGGAGGTTTCAAGTTCTGATGAAAAGATGGTAAAGAGAGGAAATTGTTGACTAGGAGTGACTAGGAATAGGAAGAAAACGCATGACACTACTTAGAGGAAAGAAGAAAAATAAGCATAGAGGTGACTGAGCAGACAGAAAGGACTTGGAAGAAGCGTGTTTGGCCCTGTCTCTAAATTTTTTCCCTTGCATTACTAACTTCCCTGATGACTTTGATGAATCTTCTCTTCCAGGGTATCTAGTGTTCTCTTTCTGTCCACTTCTCCTTTCCCAGGGCCCATACAGTCTGGGAAAGCATGCTCTGCAGGCTTCTCATATCTTTCCTTCCTTAATCCGCCCCTAGCATCTCTACATAACCCATATACACCTGGAGTTCCACATGTCCCAGTCTTTGCACTGCAGTGAATTCAAAGAATGGTAGACTCTAGCTGGGCGCAGGGGCTCACACCTGTAATTCCAGCACTTTGGGAGGCTGAGGCAGGTGGATCACTTGAGCCCAGGAGTTCAAGACCAGGCCTGGCCAACATGGTGAAACCCCATCTCTACTAAAAATACAAAAATTAGCTGGGCTTGGTGGTACATGCCCAGTAGTCCCAGCTTCTGGGGAGGCTGAGGCAGAGGTTGCAGTGAGCTGAGATCGTGCCTCTGCACTCCAGCAGACTGGGCAACAGAGCCCAGTCTCAAAAAAAACACAAAGACAAAACTAAACAAAAAAAAACCAAAAAACAAAAAATGCGCACACACAAAAAAACAAAGGTAGACTCCAATAGGAAAAATTCACACAAAAGCAACTCAAATAATTATTCAGTGAACCCAGTTCTATCTCAGTTCTTTATTATATATAGAAACTTATTCTGTCCATATTCCCTAGTTTTCTTTTTCTTATCTTTTTTGTTTTGAGACAGGACCTCACTCTGTCACCCAGGCTGGAGTATAGTGGCACAATCATGGCTCACTGCAGCCTCAACCTCCTGGGCTGAAGTAGTTTCCCACCTCAGCCTCCCAAGTAACTGCGACTACAGGTGCATGCCACCATGCTCAGCACCTTTTTGTATTTTTTCTAGAAACGGGGTCTCACTATGTGGGCCAGGCTGGTCTTGAACTCCTGGACTCAAGAAGTCCACCTGCCTCAACCTCCCAAAGTGCCAAGATTACAAGCATGAGCCACTGCATCTGGCTGATTCCTTAGTTTTCTTTTTCTCTTTGCCTATTGCCTGGATTCCATAAGCAGAAGGAAAACCCAGGGGCTGACTTTGTAGGCAAGACTCTTTCCTCTTTAAAACGTAAATTGGCTCAAGTGGTACCAAAACTGAAACATGTTTATAACTTAACATCTTTTCTTCCTACCCCTTCAATCTCTTGAGCAATGAGAAAAGGCACTGGGCTCTTTATTTGTGTAGGGAAAAGAAAGAGAGATCAGACTGTCACTGTATCTATGTAGAAAGGGAAGACATAAGAGACTCCATTTTGAAAAAGATCTATACTTTAAACAATTGCTTTGCAGAGATATTGTTCATTTGTAGCTTTGCCCCAGACACTTTGCCCCAACCACTTTGACCCAACTTGGAGTTCACAAAAACATGTGTTGTATAAAATCAAGGTTTAAGGGATCTAGGGCTGTGCAGGACATGCCTTGTTAACCAAATGTTTACAAGCAGTATACTTGGTAAAAGTCATTGCCATTCTCTAGTCTCAATAAACCAGGGGCACAATACACTGTGGAAAGCCGCAGGGACCTCTGCCCTTGAAAGCAGGGTATTGTTCAAGGTTTCTCTCCATGTGATAATCTGAAATATGGCCTCGCGGGATGAGAAAGACCTGACTGTCCCCCAGCCCGATACCCATAAAAGGTCTGTGGTGAGGTGAGTTAGGAAAAGAGGAAAGCCTCTTGCAGTTGAGATGGAGGAAGGCCACTGTCTCCTGCCTGCCCGTGGGAACTCAAAGTCTCGGTGTAAAACCCGATTGTACATTTGTTCAACTCTGAGATAGGAGAAAAGCTGCCCAGTGATGGGAGGCGAGACATGTTCGCAGCAATGCTGCCTTGTTATTCTTTACTCCACTGAGATTTTTGGGTGGAGAGAAACATAAATCTGGCTTATGTACATGTCCAGTCATAGTACCTTCCCTTAAACTTAATTATGATATAGATTCTTTTGCTCACATGCTTTTTGTTGACCTCCTTATTATCACCCTGTTCTCCTAGTATATTCCTTTTTGCTGAAATAATGAAAATCATAATCAATAAAAACTGAGGGAACTCAGAGGCCGGTGCCTGTGCATGTCCTTGGTGTGCTTAATGCCGGTCCCCTGGACCCACTGCTGTTTCTCTATACTTTGTCTCTGTGTCTTATTTCTTTTCTCCGTCTCTCATCCCACCTGACTAGAAATACCCACAGGTGTGGAGGGGCAGACCACCCCTTCATCTGGAGCCCAGCGTGGGGCCCTTCTCTAGGGTGAAGGTACGCTAAGAACGTGAGCATTGAGGACAGCGGACGAGAGATTCCCCAGTACGTCCACAGTCAGCCTTGCGGTTAGCTTGTGCGCTGGGAGGAATCCAGGGTAACAATGAGGCAAACTGAAAGTAAATATGCTTCTTATCTCAGCTTCATTAAAATTCTCTTAAGAAGACGTAGAGTTAAAGCTTCTACAGAAAATCTAGTTACGCTATTTCAAACAATAGAACAATTCCACCCATGGTTTCCAGAAAAGGGAACTTTAGATTTGAAAGATTGGGAAAAAATTGGCAAAGAACTAAAACAAGCAATTAGGGAAGGTAAAATCATCCCACTTACAGTATGGAATGATTGGGCCACTATTAAAGCAACTTTAGAACCATTTCAAATAGAAGAAGATAGCGTTTCAGTCTTTCATGCCCCTGAAAGCTGTGTAATAGATTGTGAAGAAGAGGCAGAAACAGAGTTTAAGAAAGGAATGGAAAGTTCACATTGTAAAAATGCAGTAGAGCCTGTACTGGCTTGGTCAATGCAGAATGTTGACTATAATCAATTACAGGAGGTAATATATCCTGAATCATCAAAATTGGGGGAAGGAGGTCCAGAATTATTTCGGCCATCAGAGTTTAGACCACGATGGCCACCAACTCTTTCTCCCGCGGTTCAGATGCCTGTGATGTCACAATCTCAAATGCCAATCCAGGCACAGTATCCGCAATACCAGCCAGTAGAAAATAAAACCCGACCATCGGTAGTTTATCACCACCAGCCGCCAGCCGAATTTCACTATCCGCCGTCTCCAGAGGTTCAGTATGGATCTCAGGCAGTGCGTCCTGTGCCAAACAGCAAGGCACTATATCAACAACCCACGGCGATGGCGTTTGATCTTACAGTACCACCTAGTGGACAAGAATGTGCACTGCATGAGACCACTGCTACAACCAGAAAACAGAGAGATCTTGAGGCATGGCAATATCCGGTAATATTACAACCGATGACGGCAGGGAAAGGGAGTCACGCAGGAGCGTCTGTCTGAACTGAGACTAGATATGAATCTCTCACCATAAAAATTTTAAAAGATATGAAGGAAGGAGTTAAACAATATGGACTTAACTCTCCTTATATGAGAACATTATTAGATTCCATTGCTCGTTGAAATAGACTTATTCCTTATGATTGGGAAAATTTGGCTAAATCTTCCCTTTCACCCTCTCCGTAACTACAGTTTAAAACCTGGTGGATTGATGGGGTACAAGAACAGGTACGAAAAAATCAGGCTACTAATCCTGTTGCTTATATAGATGCAGACCAATTGCTAGGAACAGGTCCAAATTGGGGCACTATTAACCAACAATCAGTAATGAAAATGAGGCTATTGAACAACTAAGAGCTATTTGCCTCAGGGCCTGGGAAAAGATTCAGAACCCAGGAACCTCATGCCCTTCTTTTAGTTTAATCAGACAAGGCTCTAAAGAGCCATATCCAGACTTTGTGGCAAGGTTGCAAGATGCAGCTCAAAAATCCATTGCATGTAACGCCCGAAAAGTTATTGTAGAAATAATGGCTTATCCAAACGCAAATCCAGAGTGTCAATCAGCCATAAAGCCATTAAGAGGAAAGGTTTCAGCAGGAGTTGATGTAATTACAGAATATGTGAAGGCTTGTGATGGGACTGGAGGAGCTATGCATAAGGCAATGCTATTGGCTCAAGCAATTACAGGGGTTGCTTTAGGAGGACAAGTTAAAACATTTGGGGGAAAATGTTATAATTGTGGTCAAATCGGTCATCTAAAAAAGAATTGCCCAGGCTTAAATAAACAGAGCAAAAAAAAAAAAAAAAGAGCCACCTGGCCTGTGTCCAAGATGTGGAAAAGGAAAACATCGGGCTAAGGCATGTCGTTCTAAATTTGATAAAAATGGACAACCCTTGTCGGGAAACGGCAAGAGGGGCCAGCCCCAGGCCCCGCAACAAAGTGGGGCATTCCCGATTCAGCCATTTGTTCCTCAGGATTTTCAGGGACAACCCCCAGAGTAAATACCACCATTTCAGGGAATCAGCCAATTAGAATACGACAATTATCCCCTGCCACAGCAGGCAGTGCTGAAGTAGATTTATGTTCTACTCAAATGATTTCTTTACTCCGTGGAGAGCCCACGCAAAAGATTCCTAAAGGGGTATATGGCCTGCTGCCACAAGGGATGGTAGGCCTTATTTTAGGAAGATCTAGTCTAAATTTGAAAGGAGTTCAAATTCATACTGGGGTAATTGACTCAGATTATAAAGGGGAAATTCAGTTAGTGATCAGCTCTACCGTTCCCTGGAGTGCCAATCCAGGTGATAGAATTGCTCAATTACTGCTCTTGCCTTATATTAAAATTGGGGATAGCAAAACAGAAAGAACAGGAGGGTTTGGAAGTACCAACACTGCTGGAAAAGCTGTTTATTGGGCTAGTCAGCTCTCAGAGAATAGACCTGCGTGTACAGTTACTATTCAGGGAAAACAGTTTGAAGGATTAGTGGATACTGGGGCTGATGTTTCTATCATTGCCTTAAATCAATGGCAAAAAAATCGGCCTAAACAAAAGCCTTTTACAGGACTTGTTGGTGTGGGCACTGCCTCAGAAGTGTATCAAAGTGCCAGGATTTTACATTGTCTAGGACCTGATAATTAAGAGAGTACATTTCAGCCTATGATTACTTCTATTCCAATTAATTTATGGGGCCGAGACTTATTCGAACAGTGGCATGCAGAGATTACTATTCCAATCTCTCTATACAGCCCCACGAGTCAAAAAATCATGACTAAAATGGGATATCTCCCTGGCAAAGGACTAGGGAAAAATGGAGAAGGCATTAAAGTTCCATTTGAGGCTAAGGGAAATCCAGAAAGAAAAGGACTAGGGTATCCTTTTTAGGGGTGGCCACTGTAGAGCCTCCAAAACCCATTTCATTAACTTGGAAAACAGAAAAGCCTGTATGGGTAAATCAGTGGCCACTACCAAAACAAAAGCTGGAGGCCTTACACTTATTGGCAAAATAACAATTAGAAAAGGGACATATTGAGCATTCATTTTCGCCTTGGAATTCTCCTATGTTTGTAATTCAGAAAAAAATCAGGCAGATGGCACATGCTAACTGAATTAAGAGCTGTTAATGCAGTAATTAAACCCATGGGGCCTCTCCAACCTGGGCTGCCCTCTCCAGCCATGATCCCCGAAGATTGGCCTTTAATTATAATTGATCTGAAGGATTGCTTTTTTACCATTCCTCTGGCAAAACAGGATTTTGAAAAATTGGCTTTCACTTTACCAGACATAAATAATAAAGAACCAGCCACTAGATTTCAGTGGAAAGTGTTGCCTCAGGGAATGCTTAATAGTCCAATTATTTGTCAGACTTTTGTAGCTCAAGTTCTTCAACCAGTTAGAGACAAGTTTTCAGACTGTTATGTCATTCATTATGTTGATGATATTTTGTGTGCTGCAGAAACAAGAGACAAATTAATTCACTGTTACACATTTCTGCAGACAGAGGTTGCAAACGCAGGCCTGACAATAGCATCTGATAAGATTCAGACCTCCACTCCTTTTCATTATTTGGGAATGCAGGTAGAGGAGAGAAAAATTGAACCACAAAAAGTAGAAATAAGAAAAGACACATTAAGAACATTAAATGACTTCCAAAATTGCTAGGAGATATTAATTGGATTCAGCCAACTCTAGGCATCCCTACTTATGCCATGTCAAATTTGTTCTCTATCTTAAGAGGGGATCCAGACTTAAATAGTAAAAGAATATTAACTCCAGAGGCAACTAAAGAAATAGAATTAGTTGAAGAAAAATTTCAGTCAGCAAAAGTAAATAGAATAGATCACTTAGCCCCACTCCAACTTTTAATTTTTGCTACTGCACATTCTCCAACAGGCATTATTGTTCAAAATACAGATCTTGTGGAGTGGTCATTCCTTCCTCACAGTACAGTTAAGACTTTTACATTGTACTTAGATCAAATGGCTACATTAATTGGTCAGGCAAGACTATGAATAGTAAAATTGTGTGGAAATGACCCAGATAAAAATCATTGTTTCTTTAAACAAGGAACAGGTTACACAAGTCTTTATCAATTCTGGTGCAGGGCAGATTGGTCTTGCTGATTTTGTGGGAATTATTGATAATCATTACCCAAAAGCAAAAATCTTCCAGTTTTTGAAATTGACAACTTGGATTTTACCTAAAATTACAGAGAAAAACCTCTATAAAATGCTCTGACGGTGTTTACTGATGGTTCCAGCAATGGAAAAGTGGCTTACACTGGGCCAAAAGAACAAGTCATTGAAACTCAATATCACTCAGCTCAAAGAACAGAATTGGTTGCTGTCATTTCAGTGTTACAAGATTTTAATCAGCCTATTAACATTGTTTCAGATTCTGCATATGTAGTACAGGCTACAAAGGATGTTGAGACAGCCCTAATCAAATATAGTATGGATGATCAGTTAAATCAGCTGTTTAAATTGCTACAACAAGCTAAGAAAAAGAAATTTCCCATTTTATATTGCTCACATCCGAGCACATACTAATTTACCAGAGCCTTTAACTAAGGCAAATGAACAAGCTGACTTGCTAGTATCATCTGCCTTCATGGAAGCACAAGAACTTCAGGCCCTGACTCATGTAAATGCAACAGGATTAAAAAACAAATTTGATATCACATGGAAACAACCAAAAAATGTTGTACAACATTGTGCTCAGTGTCAAGTCTTACACCTACCCGCTCAAGAGGCAGCAGTTAATCCTAGAGGTTTATGTCCTGATGCATTATGGCAAATGGACGTCACACATGTACCTTCATTTGGAAAATTGTCATTTGTCCATGCGACAGTTGATACTTATTCACATTTCATATGGGCAACCTGCCAGACAGGAGAAAGTACTTCCCATGTTAAAAGACATTTATTATCTTGTTTTGCAGTCATGGGAGTTTCAGAAAAAATTGAAACAGATAATTGGCCAGGATACCGTAGTAAAGCATTTTGAAAATCCTTAAATCAGTGGAAAATTACACATACAACAGGAATCCCTAATTTCCAAGGACAGGCCATAATTGAAAGAACTAATAGAACACTCAAAGCTCAATTGGTTAAACAAAAAAAGGAAAAAGTAAGGAGTATAACACTCCCCAGATGCAACTTAATCTAGCACTCTATACTTTAAATTTTTTAAATATATATAGAAATCAGACCACTACTTCTGCAGAACAACATTTTACTGGTAAAAAAGAACAGCCCACATGAGGGAAAACTGATTTGGTGGAAAGACAACAAAAATAAAACATGGGAAATAGGTAAGGTGATAACATGGGGGGGAGGTTTTGCTTGTGTTTCACCAGGAGAAAATCAGCTTCCTCTTTGGGTACCCACTAGACATTTGAAGTTCTACAATGAACCCATCAGAGGTGCAAGGGAAGGCTCCTCCGCAGAGACAGAGAACACGCAATCGAACATCATCGACTCGCAGGGTGAACAAAATGGTGATATCAGAAGAACAGATGAAGTTGCCATCCACCAAGAAAGTGGGGCTGCCGACCTGGGCCCAGCTAAAGAAGCTGACACAGTTAGCTGAAAAAAGCCTGGAAAACACAAGGGTAACACAAACTCCAGAGAATATGCTGCTTGCAGCTTTAATGATTGTATCAACGGTGGTAAGTCTCCCTATGTCTTCAGGAGCGGCTACAGCTAACTATACTTACTGGGCCTATGTGCCTTTCCCACCCTTAATTCGAGCAGTCACTTGGATAGATAATCCTATTGAAGTATATGTTAATAACAGTGCATGGGTACCAGGCCCCACAGATGACCGTGGCCCTGCCCAACCTGAAGAAGAAGGAATGATGATAAACATTTCCATTGGGTATCATTATCCTCCTATTTGCCTGGGAAAAGCACCAGGATGCTTAATGCCTACAAACCAAAATTGGTTGGTAGAAGTACCTACTGTCAGGGCCACCAGTAAATTTACTTATCGTATGATAAGTGGAATGTCATTCGGGTCACAAATGAATAATTTACAGAATTCTTCCTATCAAAGATCATTAAAATTTAGGCCTAAAGGGAAACCATGCCCCAAGGAAATTCCAAAAGAATCAAAAGACCCAGAAGTCTTAGTCTGGGAAGAATGTGTGGCTGATACTGCAGTGGTACTACAAAACAATAAATTTGGAACTATTATAGACTAGGCCCCTCGAGGCCAATTATATGATGACTGTATGGGCCAGATCCACTCATGTTCACAGGCTCCATCTGTCTGGCCCACTAATCTGGCCTATGATAGTGATTTAACTAAAAGGCTAGACCAGGTTTATAGAAGGCTAGAATTACCCTATCCATGGAAATGGGGTGAAAAGAGGATTTCATCACCCTGACCAAAGTTAGTTAGTCCTGTTGTTGGTCCTGAACACCCAGAATTATGGAAGCTCACTGTGGCCTCGTACAACATTAGAATTTGGTCTGGAAATCAAGTTATGGGAACAAGAAGTCATAAGCCATATTATACTATTAACCTAAATTACAATCTGAAAATTCCTTTGCAAAGTTGTGTAAAACCCCCTTATATGCTAGCTGTAGGAAACATAGCTATTAAGCCAGATTCCCAAACTACAACCAGTGAAAATTGTAGATTGTTTACATGCATTGATTCAACTTTTGATTGGCAGAATGGTATTCTGTTAGTAAGGGCAAGAAAAGACGTGTGGATCCCTGTGTCCAAGGATCGACCGTGGGAGGCTTCTCCATCTGTACATATCTTAAGTATTAAAAGGAGTTCTAACTAGATCTAAAAGATTCATTTTTACTTTCATTGCAGTGATTATGGGTCTTATTGCAGTCACAGCTACTGCTGCGCCTGCTGGAATTGCTTTACACTCCTCTGTTCAAACTGCAGAATGTGTGAATAATTGGCAAAACAATTCCTCAAAATTGTGGAATTGTGAGACTCAAACAGATCAAAAATTGGCAAATCAAATTAATGATCTTAGACAAACTGTTATTTGGATGGGAGATAGGCTCATGAGCTTGGAATATCTTTTTCAGTTACAGTGTGACTGGAATACGTCAGATTTTTGTATTACACCTCGAGCTTATAATGAATCTGAACATCACTGGGACATGGTTAGACGTCATCTACAAGGAAGAGAAGATAATCTTACCTTACACATTTCTAAATTGAAAGAACAAATTTTTGAAACATCAAAAGCCCAGTTAAATCTGGTGTCAGAAATGGAGGCAATGGTAAAAGCTGTTGATAGTTTCACAAATCTTAACCCTGTCACTTGGGTTAAAACCACTGGAAATTCCACTATTGCAAATTTTGTATTAATTCTTGTATGTCTGTCCTCTCTATTGTTAGTCTACAGGTGTATCCAGCAGCTCCGGAGAGACAGTGACCAGCGAGAAGGGGCCATGATGACCATGGCGGTTTTGTCAAAAAGAAAAGGGGGAAATGTAGGGAAAAGAGAGAGATCAGGTTGTCACTGTGTCTATGTAGAAAGGGAAGACATAAGAGACTCCATTTTGAAAAAGACCTGTACTTTAACAATTGCTTTGCTGAGACGTTGTTCATTTGTATCTTTGCCCCAGCCACTTTGACCCAACTTGGAGTTCACAAAAACATGTGTTGTATAAAATCGAGGTTTAAGGGATCTAGAGCTGTGCAGGACGTGCCTTGTTAATCAAATGTTTACAAGCAGTATACTTGGTAAAAGTCATTGCCATTCTCTAGTCTCAATAAACCAGGGGCACAATGCACCGGGGAAAGCTGCAGGGAGCCCTGCCCTTGAAAGCAGGGCATTGTCCAAGGTTTCTCCCCATGTGATAGTCTGAAATATGGCCTCGTGGGATGAGAAAGACCTGACTGTCCCCCAGCCTGACACCCGTAAAGGGTCTGTGCTGATGTGGATTAGTAAAAGAGGAAAGCCTCTTGCAGTTGAGATGGAGGAAGGCCACTGTCTCCTGCTTCCCCTGGGAACTGAATGTCTTGGTGTAAAACCTGATTGTACATTTGTTCACCTCTGAGCTAGGAGAAAAGCTGCCCTGTGGCGGGAGGTGAGACATGTTTGCAGTAATGCTGCCTTGTTATTCTTTACTCCACTGAGATGTTTGGGTGGAGAGAAACATAAATCTGGCCTACGTGTACGTCCAGTCATAGTACCTTCCCTTGAACTTAATTATGATATAGATTCCTTTGCTCACATGTTTTTTGTTGACCTTCTCCTTATTATCACCCTGCTCTCCTATTACATTCCTTTTTGCTGAAATAATGAAAATCATAATCAATAAAAACTGAGAGAACTCAGAGGCCAGTGCCCGTGCAGGTCCTGGTGTGCTGAGTGCCAGTCCCCTGGACCCTCTGTTGTTTCCCTATACTTTGTCTCTATGTCTTATTTCTTTTCTCCGTCTCTCATCCCACCCGACTAGAAATACCCACAGGTGTGGAGGGGCAGGCCACCCCTTCAATTTGGTGACACATAGCCTGTGGCCTCAAAGAACACTGACACCCCGGTAACATCCATTCGAAGAGCTTCTCCGTACCTCCCCTCCTTTATCCCGAAGGTCTCTGGGTCAGAGATCACTGAGTCATTCACAACATGATGTTTAACACCGAGATGCTCTGGAATTGCTCCGTCAAGACGACTCAGAAGAAGACCCAGTGCTGAGACAATCGTGTTCTCTCTCTCTCTGGATCACCGCCCAGAGACAAGGACTGCCAGAGACCCTGGCTTCCCCGGCTGCTGCCTCCCATTCCTGCGCCTGTGGGATGAGAGTTCAAAGCTGTGTGATCTTGACCAAGTTACTTACCCTCTCTAAGCATGTTTCCCTAAATGTGAAATAGGATGATGGTGATGTGTTTATTTCACAGATTTGATAGAAGGATTAAATGAGAGATGCATCAAAAGCAGTGGGCACAGGTTCAATGCTCAGTGAGCTTTCTCTTTTCTTATCAATAGACAGGTCTCCATGAGGACAGAGACTGGCTTCATCTCGACTGTAGCGTCAGGGCTGGCCACTGTGTCTGCACCCAGCAGGACTTCAGTAAATATCTGTTTAGACACTAACCACAGACTTAGGCATAAAAGCCCTTTGGAAGAAAGTTGACCATTTCATGCACCTTCAGACTATGAAAAGCAATGATGACAACTTCAGCTCGAGAGGGTCTCAGTGCCCATTCATCACCACTATGAAAAGGCAGAAACCAGAGCTGTGTGTTTAACTCCCAGCCCCAAAACCTGTTGGCTTTGCTTTATCACTATGAGCTTCCAATGCCATCCCTTTAGAATGGGACCTCTCTCTTCTTCCCCAAGGCACCAGCCTTCACCCCAGACCTCTCCTTATTAGCTGGTTCCTCCTGTCTGTACTCTGAGCCCATGCTGTGCTCGTCAGATAGCAACATGGGAGAATACAACAGCCCAGAATGCAGGCTGCAGAGTTAGATCCCCAGAACAGGATCTCAGCCGGCTCCATCCTTCCTCAGCTGGGCGACTGTGGCTATTGGCTTCCTCTCTGTGCCTCAGTTGCTCCATCTGTGAAATGACGATTGTCATAGTCCCTGCTTCAAAGAGTCACTGGGAGGATTAACTGAGAAAATGCAGGGAAGGTGCTTGGAACTAAATGCTCAAAAAAAGTCCATCTGGCCAGGCACGGTGTCTCACGCCTGTAATCCCAGCACTTCGGGAGACCGAGGCAGGTGGATCACTTGAGGTCAGCAATTCAAGACCAGCCTGGTCAACATGGCAAAACCCCGACTCTACTAAAAATACAAAAATTAGCCAGGCATGGTGGCAGGCACCTGTAATCCCAACTACTTGGGAGGCTGAGGCAAGAGAATCTCTTGAACCTGGGAGGCAGAGGTTGCAGTGAGCCGAGATGGTGCCACTGCACTCCAGCATGGGCAAGAAGAGCAAAACTCTGTCTCAAAAAAGAAAAAAAGTCCATCATTCTTATTAATGGAGGACAAATCATCTCAGTGCCTCTTTGGCTGATCAGTACCCTCAAAGCTAGTGTTATCCAATAGACCAGAGGTCCCCATCCCC
Source organism: Pan paniscus (assembly GCF_029289425.2). Classification (NCBI taxonomy): domain Eukaryota; kingdom Metazoa; phylum Chordata; class Mammalia; order Primates; family Hominidae; genus Pan; species Pan paniscus. Next base: position 24,281,465 of record NC_073256.2, read on the forward strand.
CAGACCACAGACCAGTAGCGGTCTGTGGCCTGTTAAGAACTGGGCTGCACAGAAGGAGGTGAGCAGTGAGCTAATGAGTGAAGCTTCTTCTGTATTTACAGCTGCTCCTCACCGCTAGCGTTACCACCTGAGCTCTGTCTCCTGTCAGATCAGCAGTGGCATTAGATTCTGACAGGAGCACCAATCCTATTGTGATCTGCATGTGCAAGGGATCTAGGTTGTGTGCTCCTTATGAGAATCTAACGCCTGATGATCTGTCACTGTCTCCCACCACCCGGAGATGGGATTATCTAGTTGCAGGAAAACAAGCTCAGGGCTCCCACTGATTCTACATTATGGTGAGTTGTATAATGATTTCATTATATACTATAATGTTCATAACAATAGAAATAAAGTATACAATAAATGTAATGCACTTGAATCATACTGAAACTTCCCCCAAAAAATACATGGAAACTGGTCCTTGGTGCTAAAAAAAATTGGGGACAACTGCAATAGACTATTCAGTCACGGTCCAATCAAACATTCTGCAATGGCGGGCTTGCTCTACTCTGCAATGTCCAACATGGGAGCTGCTAGCCACCCACATGGGCTGTTGAGCCCTTGAAATGTGGCTGGTGAGAATGAGGAACTGAATTTTCAATTTTCTCTTAACTAATTTTTATTTTTTTTTTTTTGAGACAGAGTCTCACTCTATCCTCCAGGCTGGAGTGCAGTGGTGCAATCTCGTCTCACTGCAACCTCCATCTCCCGGGTTCAAGCAATTCTCCTGCCTGAGCCTCCTGAGTAGCCAGGATTACAGGAACCCGCCATCATGCCCGGCTAATTTTTGTATTTTTGTAGAGACGAGATTTCACCATGTTGGCCAGGCTGATCTTGAACGCCTGACCTCAGGTGATCTGCCCAACTTGGCCTCCCAAAATGCTGGGATTACAGGTGTGTCACCATCCCCGCCCTTAATTCATTTCTAAATCACAAAATCTAAACAACAAGTGGCTAGGAGCTACCATAGTGTACAAGGCAGCTGTAGAATCACAGGAAATTGTCAATGACCCTGTCCTGCTTCAAGCTGACTTTTCCCCCTCATGGTGACACTCTAGATTCTTTCCTCTCATATTTTTTAGACTTTCAGGATTAGACCATGAAAATAAGTTCTGTCCTTCCAAGAAAATAACGTTCATTACACTTACTGTATACCAGGCTGATTTCAGGGCTTTACATGTATTAATTTACAACAACTCTGAGGCAGGAGCTGTGATTATGCCCATTTAACAGATGACAAAACTGAGGCACAAAGCAGTGCTGGAACTTCTCAAAGTCACACAGGTAGCAGGAGGCAGAGCTCGGATTTGAACTCACTTTGGGTTCAGCAACTCACAGCTCTCATCTATGACATAATATTACTTCTGTGGTCAAAACACTTAGACCTGGATTTCACAGGAATCTTGTGCTTGCCTGGCTGCTAGGGAGGTTTTCCTCATCTTCCTTATCTCACGGTTCAAAACCCAGGGCCTCCATGCTCTTGCTATGGTGGCCGTTCACTGGCAGGAGGCTTCTGGGAAAGTTCTTCTTTTCTGTCATTTTTCTTATTCCTGTTTTTTTTTGTCTCATTGGTGTTTATCTGCAGAACTTTGTTTCCTTCTGCTCAATTCATAATCAGAGTGCTTTTCCTCCTGGCTCAATTCATAAGTATTTGTGCAAAAAGAGGTTGGCGCAGAGCCAGGTGACTGACGACACCCGGCTCGTCTGGCAAGTGGATATCAAATTGTTGTATCTCATTCTGCCATTCACAGCTCCTGCTATGGGGCTGGGTCATCTGCCAGCTCTCCAAGGAGCTGGCGGGAAACCGCTGCAATCAGAGCGAACCCACGGCCCGGGTGAGCTCGCCTCCGCACAGCACTCCAGCTGGCCCCCAGTGCCTTTTGGGGACACATCTCCATTGCCAGGCAGGGCTGTGGGAGGGCCGCCTGCCTCCTGTCCATCACAGGGAAAACCTACCCTTATCCCACGTCCCTTCCAGGCAGCCTGTGTGGAGATTGCTGCGTTCACCTTTAATATGGCTAAAATGTTTTCCTTCAATGACAGCAATGCTGCCAGAACCCATCAAGACACCCAGGAACTGATGTCCCTTGGCAGATGATGCTGGAAAGATGGGATTCCCGGCAGCCTTTGCATCTGTTGCTCACAGCCCACGAGCATCTCCACCGTCCAGCAGGTCAGGGCACGGTCTCTCTCTCTCTCTCTCTCTCTCTCTCTCACGGTCCTCTCACGGTCTCTCTCACGGTCTCTCTCACAGTCTCTCTCTCTTACGGTCAGGGCAGAAAGAGAGAGAGTCCATCTGGAGCAGACTCGGATTTTAAATGAGTGTCCCTGATAATTTAACATGATCGATGGCTCACGTATTTCACCAAGTTCAGGAGTCCCAGTTCTCAGAGAGAAGCAGCCAGCCATGACTGTAAGACCTGAGCAAACCGTACAAATCAGACAGCAGGTCTCACCCCTCCCCAGAGAGCTCCAGAGAGTATCAAAGAGTGAAACAGCAGAGGGATGGTCTGGGTGGGGTCATCGTGGCTGGCAAGGGTCTGTGACAGCACCTTGTTAGGCTACTCCCAAGAGGAAATTTGGAGAGAGGGTGGGAGGGCAGCTCTCAGTGCAAGCTATGTCTCCTGGAAAGTAACTTCCAAACTTTGGAGGATTGTGAGCAAGATGGAACCAGCAACTTCTACCTAAAAGAATGTTCATAGCAAGATAACTCATCCTAATATTGGTCCAAGCTAGGTCTTTATTGTGCATCATAAGGCTCTGAGAATAACAATGTAACCTCCAAAAGGGCTGCGGGCTTTGAGGAATCTCAGGCAACTCGCTTCCTTCTGCTCAGTGACTCCCCCGGAGCACAGTAAGGCAAGGAAACACTTAGAGCCAAGCTTGAGTTCTGAATTTCAAATACAGGGAGTCCATCTCTTTCTACCCAATTGTTCCCTAGATGAGTAACTAATTCCTTCCCCTTAACTGCACATACTTCCTTCCAAAGCACAAGAGTGATGGGCTGTCCATGAGCCTCCCCAAAATATGTGCACCTTGTGACATAAATTCTGTCACCGAAAGAGACCAGACAAAATGTAAAACCAAAGTGGAGGCTTTCCTTGAATTATAGCTTCTAAAGAGTTTTGGACCCTCTACAAAACCCAAGAGTTAGGAATTGCCTGTAAGAAGCACCAGCTCTTGTTTTAAAGAGGCAATTTAAGAATAATAGCCGTGCTGATGCCACACTACGCTAAGGGAGAATAATGAACCTAATAAAACTAGCGATTTTTCAATTGCTTTTGCTGCTGGAAACACTGATTATGCTAATTAAAGGGTAGAATAGTAAATAGCCACTCTTTTGCATCCAATTAAGTGTTCAAATTATTTCTCAGAAGTATTTGTTGAAAATAGAACTTCTGATAATCATGGGTCCCAAATAAACAGAGTCAAGTGTGGTGTGGTTCATGTGTGTGTGTGTGTGTGTGCACACATGTGTGTTTCTGGAGCTCATTTTATGGAGATCCCGCATAGCTCCCCAAATTCCTATGAGACCAAATAAGAAAAATCACAGTTTCCTAAGACTACAGTTTGGGATATCTTTGGAAAAGGTGTGTATTGAGAATACAGCATATGGAAACTATTTCACGTTGGCAATATCTGTGATTTAACATTGCAAACATTAGAAATACAACTGGTTCTTCAGAGCCACCTAAGTCCCTCATAATGACAATATTAGCTTCTTCTAAATAATAAATTAGCCAGTCAAACTATGGTCTACAGCATGTTAGAAGTTTCATCCTTCTAGTCAATGTCACATTTCAATGCAAAGTCGAATTATATGTACGTTAAAAAAAGTGCTGTCACTGAAAATTGAGAATTATGTCTAATGCCAATCAGAAATGGAATAAATAAGTATTAAAGGATTTGCAAGTTAAAGCAACCATAGAAATGTTATCATCAGGAAGGAAAATGTATTACCTGCAGAGGTTACAGAAAAGACGCTAGAACCCAGAAGAGAAAGAATCTCTGTAAATATTTCCATTAAATTAATCAAGAGTGGCTGGGTACGGTGGCTCATGCCTGTAGTCCCAGGACTTTGGGAGCCCAAAGCAGGTGGATCACAAGGTCAGGAGTTCGAGACCAGCCTGGCCAACATGGTGAAACCCTGTCTCTATTAAAAATACAAAACATTAGCCGGGCGTGGTGGCATGCACCTGTAATCCCAGCTACCCAGGAGGCTGAGGCAGGAGAATTGCTTTAATCCAGAAGGCCGAGGTTGCAGCAAGCAGAGACCACATCATTGCACTCCAGCCTGGGTGACAGATCATGGCTCCATTTTGAAAAAAAAAGAAAGCAACAAAGAAAGAAAAAGTTAATCTGGGTGAAAATAGGATGAGTTTTTCACCCACAAAGGGAGATGAGATTCATGCATTCTTTCAACATGCATTCCATCAATAGTGAGCACCTGCTCTGAGCTAGGCCCATTCTAGATCCCAGGAAATGGGTAACCAACCAGACATGGCCCCTGATTTGGAGCTCACATTTTAGAGCAGCTAAATGGACAGTAAACAAGTAAGCAAATTAAGATCTTCTTAAATTGGGGGAAGTTCTTTAGAGAAGCACTTCCATAAAGCTCAATCGCATCATAGACTATGACTGCCAGGGGGTAGGGAAGGTAATATCTCACCTGCTTGTGGACAGCAGAGCTTCTGACGCCTTGCAAAGTATTTAGTACCAACATTTCTGTCTTAGGTCAAGTTCCCTAAAAGCAGATCCTGAGGCAGGGATTGAGTGCATGTAATTCATTCAGGAAGAACTCTCAGGAGATAGGAGTAAAGAAAACAGGATATGACAGGGAAGGAGCTAAGTGAGATGTGGTCTCCGTTGGAGACTGGCTCCAGTCTGATCTCACAGGGAGCTCCAGAGTGTGAACTGCACCACCATGTTATCCCAGCCTAAGGTCTTTTGTTCTCCTGTGTCAGCCGGTCCCTGGCCCAGGGCTGCAGACTCCCTTGGGGCCCCAGCAGACTGGAGGAGAAGGAGCATGGTCTGTGGTCTACTCTTGGTTGTGCACACCCACCCACCTCTTCCCCAGCTGACACTGCTGGAGGACGAGAGGGAGAGATGTCATCTCCTCCTATGGCAACCTGTGTGATGGCAATGGCCCTTTTCCTGTTGGGCATAATCTGCTGCCGTCTCTTGCTGTCTGCAGCCTGACACAGAAGGGTGAAGGTCACCAGGTTCCACTGACAGGGGTCTTTGTCTCAAGCAGCAACCATAGGACCGAGGGTCCCTTGCAAGATTCAGCCACATTTCATGACTGTCTGCAACACACCCCATGCCTCTGATGGAAGGGACACAATGCCCCATGCTGCACTCATTTCTGCCAGACTGGGGTCCCTGATCTCAATTTCCCTCTGCAGTCCCCATCTCTGGGGTCTGCAGACACATTTCAGATCCCTCCTTAGTACCTCCCAGGAGGCAGAAGCCAGAGGAAATAATCCTTGTCCCAATGCACCTGACCATGCCACCTCACTGCATGCTCTTTCTCCCTCTCCAGGAAAAATCAAGCTTGTTGAATACTTACCAATATGTCCACATGCATTTAGTCCCCATAACCACTTATTGGGGCAGCATTGCCATCCCCAAGTTACAGATGAGGAAACTGAGGAGAGCATTTATATAACATGCATCTAAGTGGTGAACAAACGATCTAACCAGGCAGTGCGGCACCAGAGCACACATTTTTGTTATTCAGAGAGATGGGGTCTCTCTCTGTCCCTCAAACTGAAGTGCAGTGGCCTGATCATAGCTCACTGTAGCCTTGAACTCCCAAGCTCCAGCAATCTTCCCGCCTTAGCCTACCGAGTAGCTGGGACTAGAGGCATTCACCACCAACCCAGCTAATTTTTAAAAAATATTTTTCTAGAGATAGGGTCTGACCCCAAACTCCTGAATTCCAGCGATCCTCCTGCCTCAGCCTCCCAAAGTGCTGGGATTGCAGTTGTGAGCCCCCGCACCCAGCCCAGAGCACACTTTTTTTTTTTTTTTTTTTTTGAGATGGAGTCTCACTCTGTCGCCCAGGCTGGAGTACAGTGGCAAAATCTCGTCCCAGAGCACACTTTTAACCACCATATCATTCTGCCTCTGGGTAGGTTAGTCAAGCTCTGTAGCTGATCAGATGTCTGTAGAGAGAAAGAGACATCAGTCTCCACTTCTTCCAAACACCCCCAAATTTTACAAGTGATTTTCTCAGATCCCTCAGCATCAGGAATGGGGATGAGCAGGACATCCTGTCCCCTTCCCAACAGCCCAGCAGATATCCCAAGATTACATCTCATTGGCTCTGACTAGGACATGAGCCCAAAGCTGAACCAGTTGCTGTAGCCATGGCATGCAGCATCCTCGGTCCTTTGGCCAGGCCAGAGCTACATCCCACCTCTGGATCCTCAGGTTGAGTCAATACATCTTGAACCAGGCACGAACTGAAGCTCAAGGGGGAGTCAGAGTAATGTGACCCTGCCACCAGGAAGTGGGGGCTGAGCAGGCAAGCATTCATCACCCACTGCACACACCAGGGAAGGCTTGTGGTGGCTTAGTCCCACCTGGGGGCAAAGAAAAGAGTGCCTGCTCCGCGCCAAAATGTGATGCCCAACACTATATCTTAAAGCTAGCTGGCTTTGTAATCCCAGCTACTTGGGAGGCTGAGGCAGGAGAACCACTTCAATCCAGGAGGCGGAGGTTGCAGTGAGCCAAGATCACGCCATTGCGCTCCAGCCTGGGTGAGAAGAGAGAAATTCTGTCTTCAAAAATAAAAAATAAAATAATAAAAATAAAAAGCTAGCCTGCTTAATCCTCACAAAGATGCCATCTACTTTTTGGCATCCTACAGGTAGAAATATTGAAACACTGAGACACTGGGAGATTTAAAAACTCACCACCAGCCAGGCACGGTGTCTCATGCCTGTAATCTCAGCACTTTGAGAGGCCGAGGCAGGAGAATTACTTGTGCCCAGGAGTTCAGGACCAGCCTGGGCAAATTAGTGAGACCTCATCTCTACAAATATTAAACAAAACAAAAATTAGGGCTAGACGCGGTGGCTCACACATGTAATCCCAGCACTTTGGGAGGCCAAGGCAAGTGGATCACTTCAGCCCAGGGATTCGAAACCAGCCTGGCCAACACGACAAAACTCTGTCTCAACTAAAAATACAAAACTTAGCTGGGCATAGTGGCACATGTCTATAATCCCAGCTATTGGGAGGCTGAGGCACAAGAATTGCTTCAACCCAGGAGTCAGAGTTTGCAGTGAGCTGAGATTGTGCCACTGCACTCCAAACTAGGTGACAGAGTGAGACTGTGTCTCAAAAAAAAAAAAAAAAAAAAAATAGGTATGGTGGCACATGCTTGTGGCCCCAGCTACTCAAGAGGCTGAGGTGGCAGGATCAGTTAAGCCCAGGAGTTCAAGGGTGCAATGAGCTATGATTGTACCCCTGCACCACTATATATAAATATATATATGTATCTATATATACACACATATATATACATGTATATAAGTGTGTATATATATACACACACATATATATATACATGTATATGTGTATATGTGTGTGTATATATATGTGTATATATATAAAAAACACACATGCACAAATTCACCACCACCAACTCAGAAATTACCGTCTCCCTCTATTCTAAGGAATTATTTTTCATTTTGCCATCTCTGAAGTTGGAATATACCTTACAATCCCTGGAATGTCACGGTCTCGTTGGCAACATTTTTCTGCTTAGTAGCGCATAAAATAATAGCACATCTTGTAACTAACAGTGTTGTAGATGCTATGAGATCCTGGGGAAGCCCAGAATCCTAACTCCACCCTGTCTGACTCCAAAGACCACATATTTCCTATGCCTTTGGAATGGGGCACAGATGTAGACAAGTCGAGCTTTGTTGATTGTGAGAAAGGTATGATAAATGGCCCTGATGGAATTTTCTTCTTGTACTTGCAGGGGAACAAAGTGGCATCATTCCACTATTCCAGGGGTGGTGCTAAATACGAGGGTGAGGCTGTCAAGCGGACCCTGGTGGAGTCCTACACTCACCCAAACAGCAACGAGACAGAGCGGAGGGAGAACATCGATACCGTCATGAACTGGTTCACCAAGGAAGACTATGACTTTGTGACTCTGTGCTACAGAGAGCCAGATAACATGGGACATCGATTCGGGCCACAGGCAGAGAACAGGAAGTTGATGATTCAGCAAATCGACAGGACCATCGGGTATCTGGTGGGAGCCACTGAGAAGCACAGCCTGCAGAGCACCTCAGCGTCATCATCACATGAGACCGTGGGATGACCACCGTGAAGAAGAGACCCAATGTCAACAAGATCCCCTTGTCCAACTACATCAAGTTCAGGGACTTGGTCAAGTTTGATATTGTGGGCTACGGTGGCTTTGGGATGCCCCTGCCCAAATTGGGGCAAGAGGAAGCCCTTTACCAGTCACTGAAGAATGCGCACCCTCACCTCCACATCTACAAGAAGGAGGAGTTTCCAGAACACTTCCATCTCGCTAAACATGACCGGGTTCTGCCAATCGAGATGTATGCCAACTCTGGTTACAGTATCAATGGGGTAAGTTCATTCTAAAATGAATAAAGTCACCTTGGATCTAGGAGACAACCATTAGGGAAGGGTGGTTCTGCAAAAATCAAACATAAGTGCACAGCCGGGCACTGTGGCTCACGCCTATAATCCCAGCACCTTGGGAGGCTGAGGCAGGTGTATCACCTGAGGTCAGGAGTTTGAGACCAGCCTGGCCAACATGGTGAATCCCCATCTCTACTAAAAATACAAAAATTAGCCGGGTGTGGTGGCACGCATCTGTAGTTCCAGATACTCTGGAGGCTGAGGCAGGAGAATCGCTTGAACCTTGGAGGCAGAGGTTGCAGTGAGCCAAGATCATGATACTGCACTCCAGTCTGGGAAACAGAGTGAGACCCTGTCTCAAAAAAAAATAATATAATATAATATAATAAAACAAAACAAAACAAAATAAAATAAAATGAAATAAGTGCACACACTACGAGTTGTAGCCCACAGGGTCCTAAATGTTCCCCACCCCCCGCCCAACCAATGCTGCCCCAAATTACCGTTATACAAGATTAATGACCAACTCAACTTTACAAGGCTGATTTAAAAATACAAATAAGACTGGCCATGGTGGTTCACAACTGTAAACTCAGTGTTTTGGTAGGCCAACACAGGAGGATTGCTTAAGGCCAGGAGTTCAAGACCAGCCCGGGCAACATAGGGAGACCCCATCTCTACAAAAAACAAACAAATAAATAAATAGCCAGATATAGCGATGCATGCCTGTAGTCCCAGCTTCTCAGGAGGCTGAGGTGGCAGGATTTCTTGAGCCCAGGAGGTCAAGGCTGCACTAAGCTGTGATTGCACTACTGCACTCCAGCATGAGCAACAGAGCAAGACCCTGTCTCTAAAAAATAAATAAACAAATAATAAAACATAAACACCAACTTCATTATTCAAAATTGTGCATTGCGCTTCACTAAACATTGAGTAGCAGTTCTTTCATTTTTGTCTTCCTAACAACCCTATAAAATAGATGCTCTTACTTCCACCATTTTAAAGAAGAAATCAAAACCTAGAGAGAAGTGACTTGAAATTAAAAATGTAAGGTTGGGCTGCGTGCAGTGGCTCACACCTGTAATCCCAGCACTTTAGGAGGCTAACGTAGGTAGATTGCTTGAGCCCAGGATTTTGAGACTAGCCTAGGCAACACAGTGAAACACCATTTCTACAAAAAATGCAAAAAATGTAACTGGGCGTAGTGGCATGTGCCTGTGGTCCCAGCAACTCAGGAGGCTGAGGTGGGAGAACTGCTTGAGCCCGGGGGTGTGGAGTCTGCAGTGAGTCATGATCATACCACTGTGAGATAGGAGGCAGGACTTGACTCCACAGGCAGGGCTTGGACACCAGACCAAATTGAGGACTACCTAAAACAGGGCTGGGGCAGAAGCAGCTTTCCATCAGACATGCCCACCAGTGTGCCATGTGAGTTTACTATTGCCAATGCAGCACCCGGGAGTTACTGCCCCTTTCCATGGCAATGACCGAATGACTCAAAAGTTTCTACCCATTTTCTTGAAATTCCTGCATAAACTGCCCTTTAATCTGCATGCAATTAAAAGTGGGTATAAATGTGATTGCAAACTCTCTGTCGCTACTCTCTGCCTCCAGGGTAGCCCTGCCCTACAGGAGCAGTCACAGGGCTGTAATGCTGCCTCTTTAATAAAGCTGTTTTCTTCTAAACCTCCGGCTTGCCCTTGAATTCTTTCCTGGGTAAAGACAAGAACCCTCACGTGCTATTGAGAGGTGACAGCATGCTGGCAGCCCTCGAGCTCTCTCTCGGCGCCTCCTCTGCCTGGGCTCCCACTTTGGTAGCACTTGAGGAGCCCTTCAGCCCACCGCTGCACTGTGGAAGCCCCTTCTTGGGCTGGCCGAAGCTGGAGCCGGCTCCCTCAGCTTGCGGGGAGGTGTAGAGGGAGAGGTGCGGGCAGGAACCGGGGCTAGGCACGGCGGTTGCGGGCCAGCATGAGTTCCGGGTGGGCATGGGCTTACGGGGCCCCGCACTCGGAGTGGCCCGCTGGCTGCACTGGATCCAGGCAGTGGGGGGCTTAGCACCTGGGCCAGAAGCTGCTTTGCTCAATTTCTCACCAGGCCTTAGCTGCTTCCCTGCAAGGCAGGGCTCAGGACATGCAGCCCGCCATGCCTGAGCCTCCCCCAAACCCGCTGTGGGCTCCTGCATGGACTGAGCCGCCCCGATGAGTGCCGAGCCTTCCCTATGAGCACCGCCCCCTGCTCCAGAGCGCCCAGTCCCATTGAGCACCCAAGGGCTGAGGAGTGCCAGCACAGGACATGGGACTGGCAGGCAGCCCCACCTGCGGCCCCCGTGTGGGATCCACTTGGTGAAGCCAGCTGGGCTCCTGAGTCTGGTGAGGACTTTGAGAACCTTTATGTCTAGCTAAGGGATTGTAAATACACCAATTGGCACTCTGTACCTAGCTCAATGTTTGTAAACACACCAATCAGCACCCTGTGCCTAGCTCAGGGTTTGTGAATGCACCAATCGACACTCTGTATCTAGCTTATCTAGTAGAGACTTGGAAAACTTTTGTCTAGCTCAGGGATTGTAAATGCACCAATCAGCACCCTGTCAAAACAGACCAATCTGCTCTCTGTAAAACAGACCAATCCGCTCTCTGTAAAATGGACCAATCAGCAGGATGTGGGTGGGGCGAGATAAGGGAATAAAAGCAGGCTGCCCCAGCCAGCAGTGGCAACCCACTGGGGTCCCTTTCCACACTGTGGAAGCTTTGTTCTTTTGCTCTTTGCAATAAATCTTGCTGCTGCTCACTCTTTGGGTCCACACTGCCTTTATGAGCTGTAACACTCACCTCGAAGGTCTGCAGCTTCACTCCTGAAGCCAGCGAGACTATGAACCCACTGGGAGTAACAAACAACTCCAGACGCGCCACCTTAAGAGCTGTAACACTCACCTTGAAGGTCTGCAGCTTCACTCCTGAAGCCAGCGAGACCACAAAACCACCAGAAGGAAGAAACTCTGAACACATCCGAGCATCAGAAGGAACAAACTCTGGACACGCCGCCTTTAAGAACTGTGACACTCACCGCGAGGGTCCGCGGCTTCTTTCTTGAAGTCAGTGAGACCAAGAACCCAACAGTTCCGGACACACTATGCTCCACTTCGGGGCTCCCCTGCCCTGTGTCAACTGCACTCTGGCCTGGGTGGCAGAGAGAGAGACCCTAACTTTAAAAAAAGAAAGAAATGTAAGGTTAAGTGCTGCCCCCAAGCCTGAGTGGATGATCATTATACAGAGTACACGAAGATCACCAAAAATGTCACCACAGAGGCCCCCTGCCGCTGGTTCTCATTTGCCCATATCAAAAAACATGCAAGCCTCTTCATACAAAGACACACACAGATGCTCGTAGCAAAACTATTCATAATTGTCAAAAGGTGGCAACAACACAAATGCCTATCAACAACAGATGAATGGGCAAACAAGTACAGTCTACCCGTGTGATGGAACATTAATCAGCCAAAATATGGAATGAAGGGCTGATTCATGCTACAACCTGGATACACCTTGAAACCATTAGGCTAAGTGAGAGAAGCCAGACAAATATTAGATGATTCTACATACATATATATATATATATATATATATATATATATATATATATGCCCAGAATATGAAAATCCAAAGAAACAGAAAGTAGATTAATGGTTGCCAGGAGCCAGGGGTGGGGATAGTCGGGGGGAAATAAGGGGTGACTGCTAATGGATACAGGGTTTCTTCTGGGGTAATTAAAATTTCTAATATTGATGGTGATGATGGCTGCAGAACTCTGTGAATATATTAAAAACCACTCAATTATACACTTTATTTATTTATTTAGAGACAGGGTCTGGCTCTGTTGCCCAGGCTGGAGTGCAGTGGTGCAATCTCATCTCACTGCACCCTCCACCTCCCAGGCTCAAACCATCCTCCCACTTCAGCCTCCTGAGTAGCTGGGACTACAGACACACACCACCATGCCCAGCTAATTTTTTTGTATTTTTGGTCGAGACAGGGTTTTGCCATGTTGCTCGGGCTCATCTCAAACTCTTGGGTTCAAGTGATCCTCCCACTTCAGCCTCCCAAAGCACTGGGATTACAAGTGTGAGCTACCATGCCCGGCCAAATGATACACTTTAAATGGGTAAATTGTATTGTACGTAAATTATCTTTCAATAAAGCTGTTATTAAAAAGCAGCTTTAAGGGCCAGACATAAGAGCCATGCCTGTAATCCCAGCATTTTGAGAGGCCAAGGCAGGAGGATCACTTGAGCCCAGGAGTTCAAGACCAGCCTAGACAACATGGCAAAACCTGGTCTCTACAAAAAATTTAAAAATTAGGCTTGGCGTGGTGGCTCACGCCTGTAATCCCAGCACTTTGGGAGGCTGAGGTAGGTGGATCACTTGAGGTCAGGAGTTCAAGACCAGGCTGGCCAACATGGTGAAACCCTGTCACTACTAAAAATATTTTTTAAAATTAGCCAGGCATGGTGGTGGGTGCCGAGCCTGAGGCAGAAGAATCGCTTGAAGTCGAGAGGTGGAGGTTGCAGTGAGCCGAGATTACGCCACTGCACTCCAACCTGCTGGGCGACAGAGAGAAACTCCATTTCAAAAAAAAAAAAAATTAAAAATTAAAAATTAGCCATCGGTAGTGGCTCGTGTTTGTAGTCCCAGCTACTCAGGAGGCTAAAGTGGGAGGATTGCTTGAGCCCAGAAGGTTGAGGCTGCAGTGAGCCAAGATTGTGTCACTGCACTCTGGCCTCAGCAACAGAACAAGAAATTGTTTCACAGTTTTAAAAACAATTAAAAAACAAGCCTAAAGAAAACACAAAACCAATGCTAACTGTGAGACATAAATGAGGTGGTCTATATCTTGTTAACTACCAACTAACAATTCATGGCAGAAACAAAGTTTAAATGATGCTATAGCCGGGCGCTGTGGCTCACGCCAGTAATCCCAACATTTTGGGAGGCTGAGGTGGGTGGATCACCTGAAGTCAGGAGTTTGAGACCAGCGCGGTCAACATGGTGAAATCCCGCCTCTACCGAAAATACAAAAATTAGTCGGGTGTGGTGGCGGGTGCCTATAATCCCAGCTACTCGGGAGGCTGAGGCAGGAGAATCGCTTGAACCCCGGGGGGCGGAGGTTGTAGTGAGCCAAGATCGCACCATTGCACTCCAGCCTGGGCGACAGAGCGAAACACCGTCTCAAAAAATAAATACATAATTAAATAAATGATGCTATAAACCTCATGTGAGGGAAGACTGCCCCAGGTACAGCTTGAAGAACCTTTGCTGTGAATAGGAGCCAAATGCGATAATTATGTTCGCAACTTGGTTCATGTTAGCTTGTTGCAACTCCAGAGTGTAACAGGTATGAGAAAACTCATGGGGTTAGTGTTTAATGTTGGTGGAAATATTCACATTAAAATACAACAGTTTATCATCTAAGGTATATTTTATCCCTCAAGTGGCCTGGAACACTGTGATTATTGCACACCAATCGCAATCCCATAGCTAAGGCCTTGCCAAGGAGAAATTCCACAGTCACCTGACCTATTTGTAAACCTGGTTTATGATGTTTTGTAACAGGATATCTTGACAGTAGCATGAGGACATTTAACGAGACAAGAACATTCCCCACTGACCAACCAGATGGTTTGAGGGAACAGGATGATGTGCTCAGTTTAATCTTCTGCTGGACCGACCATTAGGCAGAAAATCCTTTGGGTCAATGCCTCTCACTGAATCCACTTCTCAGATTCCTGTCCACCTGCCTGCTTTGCAGTACAGAGTAAAGTGGGCCTTCCTTGACTCTCTTCAGGGACCAACGTGCTTGAGGCCATCATGAAGACATTCATTCTTTTTTTTTTTTTTTTTTTTGAGAGTCTCGCTCTGTCACCCAGGCTGGAATGCAGTGATGTGATCTCAGCTCCCCACTGCAACCTCTGCCTCCCAAGTTCAAGTGATTCTCCTGCCTCAGCCTCCTGAGTAGCTGGGATTGCAGGCACGCATCACCAGGCCCAGCTAATTTTTCTATTTTTTGTAGAGACAGGGTTTCACCATGTTGGCCATGCTGGTGTCGAACTCCTGACTTCAAGTGATCCACCTGCCTCGACCTCCCAAAGTGCTGGTATTACAGGTGTGAGCCAACGTGCCTGGCAGAGGGCTTTCATTCTTGATGGACTGCTCCATAGCCTCAGAGACAGTCCGACTGGTTTCTTCAACCAGAGCGGAGCAGACAGGCAATTTCTGTATGCCCCAGGCCAAATATTAGACCAGCTCTTCAATGTACAGAGAGCATCACATTTCTTAGATGCTACAATATCTGTTGGTCTAAAATATAAATAAATAGTATTGTAGCCAGCCACAGTGGCTCACACCTATAATTCCAGAGCTTTGTGGGGCTGACGCAGGAGGTTCACTTGAGGTCAAGAGTTCGAGACCAGCCTGGGCAACACAGCAAGACAGCCCCACCCCCACCTGCCATATCTATAAAAATTAAAATAATTAGCTGGGCATAGTAGTGTGGGCCTGTAGTCCCAACTACTTGGGAAGCTGATGTGGGTGGATCGCTTGAGCCCAGGAATTTGAGGCTGCAGTGGGCTATGACTGCATCACTGTACTCCAGCTAGACCTTGTCTCAAAAAAAAAAAAAAAAAAAAAAAGTGTTGCAATTGAAATTACTTTATCATTTGAAAAGAGGGACAGGCAAGAAAGGTATTTGCCATTTACCAAGCAATTACCCAGAATCCTCATCCCATCCTACACCCACCCTTCCCCTAAAAGTGTATGTATATGTATTTATACCATAAAAAATACATCTATTTGGCTCTGGAACTAGATTGCTTGGGTTCAGTTACCTGATCTAGCATTTGTTCCTGATGACTCAGTGCAGAAAAGCTCTGTAACTCAGTTTCCCCAGCTGTAAAATGGGGAATGGCGCCTTTACTGGGCTGCCGTGAGGGTAAACGAGGTAACATATATATATAAAGCATTCAGAACAATTCATGATACATAGTAAGCTCTATATATTTGAGCTTATTATTGCTGTCAGTACGATTATCATCATCCTGCTGTTTCCAATGGGTATGCTTTCTACATTCTCTTTCTTAAAGACCTTTAAATCCTTTGTATTCTTTCCACCACCTCAGAGAGCAGTGTCCTTGTAGTTTAAATTTTCAAAGACTTCATGGATCCAATAATCATGACATTAACTAAGGGACAGTTTTCTTTCAGTGGATTGGAATCTAAAATGGCTTTATTGTTATTATTGCCCAGGCTGGTCTCGAACCCCAGACTTCAACTGATCCCGCCACCTCACCCTCCCAAAGTGTGTTGAGATTACAGGCATGAGCCACCATGCCCGGCCCTCATTCTCTTCTTTTATAAGGACACCAGTCATTGCATCTGCCCCCTCACCAGCAGCCCCCAATCCAGGATGACTCATCGTTACTTGATTACATCTAGAAAGACCCTATTTCCAAATAAGGTCACATTCCTCGGTACTGAGGATTTAGATTTCAAATTTTTTCCCTGACTCAATTTTTTTTTGAGTCACGGCCTCACCCTGTCACCCAGGCAGGAGTACAGTTATGTGATTATAGCTCACTGCAGCCTCAAACTCCTGGGCTCAAGGCATCCCCTGACCTCAGCCTTCCAAGTGGCTGAGACTACAGGCGCACACCACCATGCCCAACTAATTTTTTTGTTTTTTTGTGTTTTTTTTTTGTACAGGTTAGGTCTCACTCTGTTGACCAGGCTGGTCTGACCTCAAGCGATTCTCTTGTCTTGGCCTCCAAAGGCAGTGGGATTACAGGCGTTATCCCATGCCTGACCCTCTTTCTACATTAAAATCATTGTATCATTAGCCTGAGCTGCCCATATTCCTTATTCTGCCCATCCCTGACCAATCTCCTCCTTTAACATAACTTCCATCTCGATATCATGGGGCCTGCTGGGCACTGCAAACAGCCTAAGGAAAGTGGAAATTTTACTTAACCTTAAATTCTGTTACAAAGTCCATATTGAACTTAATTTATATTTGAACTATAAAAATGTTCTGTAAGTTGAAACATGACCTATAAAGGTCTCTACACCCTGAAGCAACGTTTTAGAAAGAAATCAATTGGTCCTTTTCTGCAGAAACCATTAACCATAGGAGAGATAAAGGAAAAACTTCAATGTACTGATTGAACTTCCATGCTCATAGCTTAACTTCTAAAAGGCAACCATTCCATACTGTTAAACTGCCTTAGGTTGTTGATACTGTTATTAAAGAGACCCTCAAAGCCAGAAGTTGAATCTTGACTGTAGTTCTTGCACGTACACGCACACTCTTGCCACTGAAACCACTCAGTTTGTCCTAATACTGCTACCCATAGCAACACTACCTGGAATTTTACGTTTGTTTTTAAGCGTCAGTCGTAATCTTCACTTGCACCCGAACACAGCGCACCTGTGAGAGCCACGTGACATTAAAAAAATGCCTTCAGTGAGGCCGGGCATGGTGGCTCACACCTGTAATCCCAGCCCTTTTGGAGTCCAAGGCAGGTGGATCATGATGTCAAGAGATTGAGACCATCCTGGCCAACATGGTAAAACCCTGTCTCTACTAAAAATACAAAAATTAGCTGGGTGTGGTGACGCGTGCCTGTAGTCCCAGCTACTCGAGAGGCTGAGGCAGGAGAATCGCTTGAGCCCGGGAGACAGAGGTTGCCGTGAGCTGAGATCGGGCTACTGCACTCCAGCCTGGCAACAGAGGGAGACTGTCTGAAAAAAAAAAAAATTCCTTCAGTGCCTTGATCCTTCCAGATTCAGATCCAAGAGAGATGACATTTGTCCATCACCAGACACTGCACACCAAGATAAAGATTTCTTCTGGCCAGGCGCGGTGGGTCACGCCTGTAATCCCAGCACTTTGGGAGGCAGAGGCGGGTGGATAACCTGAGGTCAGGAATTTGAGACCAGCCTGGCCAAGGTGTTCAAACCCTGTCTCCACTAAAAATACAAAAGTGGCCCGGCAGGGTGGCTCACGCTTGTAATCCCAGCTACTCGGGAGGCTGAGGCAGGAGAGTCGCTTGAACCTGGGAGGTGGAGATTGCAGTGAGCCGAGATCGCACCATTGCACTCCAGCCTGGACAACTAGAGCAAAACTCCGTCTCCAGAAAAAAAGAAAAAAAGATTTCTTCTGTGTGCATGGCTCAGCTCTGTGGTCCGCTAGTGTCCTTCCTCAATCTGCTTCCAATCTGTGGACTCAGGAAAGACTGAACCAACCTAGATTTATTAATATTTTAGTATAACATAATACAATGTTACTTACTATGACATTGACCGTATATGCCCTTTTGCTCCTTGGAGGAAAGACAATTAATAGCTATTATGTGAGTTAATAAAATAAGCCCAGGATTTATGAGTATAACTAACCTGTTCCCATTGGTTTTCCTTGTCTCCTGCAGGCAGAGAGCTGATCAAAACAGCAAAAGCAAAGCAGTGCCCCTGGCCCAGTTCTGAAGCCAATCTTCCTTAATCACCCAGACCCATCCCTGGTTAGGACTTGCTGTGGATTCTCAGGTGACTCCCTCTCAGGATACAGGGACTGAGAGGGTGTATGCAACATCTCAGACCCAGAAACCGTTGATTCTGTCTAAAAACACAGCAATAACCACATCTCATCCTCTTGATTTAGATGAAAGTGTTTGGAGGAATAAAAGATGAATCTTTTTTTTTCTTTGTCAGATCTTGCGCTCATTTGGTTCTGGTGTGGAACAACAGCTATAAGAGAACAAGTGTATTCAATTAGAATTAATTCCCCTCTCTTATTCTCATAGCTGAGCAGGGCTCAAGTGCCTCTCATCTGAAAGAGGTAATAAGATTTTATCTGTCTCCTCATCTACCTGTTGCAAGTATACTTAACAAATTCGCTCTCGGGACTCTTCCAAATGGAGTTTTATGAGGAATTTGCTAAGGTAAACGTTTTAGACTTTGAACACAGTTCAGATTTCAGGGGCAGTACTGAAATCTAAACTGTGTTGCTAACTGCCCTGCCTTTCAACTCAAGACACAATAACTTTGAACTAAAATAATTATATTTTTGTTGTTTTCCACTCTGTCCCCACGTCTATATCACCACCATCCCCAATCCCACCCCGCAGGAGCTAACTCCTCCTTCCTGTCCCTGCAAGATCAAAACTCCTCCTGCAAGCCCCACTAGCTCTGTCTGCTCACCTTCGTGGTAGATATCGCTATCGTACTTTTATCCTCATTTGTGTGATAAGTACTTCAATGTCCACTTCTTCCACGAGCCCCTGAGCCTCTGAAGGGCCTGGACCACACCTAGTTTTTCTCACCATTACATCTCCCTTGTCAGGCACATGGTAGGCGCTTAAAAAGTATTTGATGAACAAATGGCT
Organism: Pan paniscus; assembly: GCF_029289425.2. Taxonomy (NCBI): domain Eukaryota; kingdom Metazoa; phylum Chordata; class Mammalia; order Primates; family Hominidae; genus Pan; species Pan paniscus. The sequence goes on from NC_073256.2 coordinate 24,300,573, forward strand.
TGTTTGGTGACAGTCCAAAGGCTGGGGGACAGAGGGAAAGCCCCTCCTTTCGGGCCCCAGACGGGTGGCGCTGATGGAGAGGAGGCTAGGATAAGGCCTCCAGGACCGAAGCATGCACCCGTAAGGCCCCTGCTAAAAAGACCTTCCGAAGGCGGAGGAACTGCGAGAGTGCCTACGTTAGCCCAAGGCCTGACCCGACGATCCCAGGGACCCTCGCCCTAACTGGCCCCGCCTCCCGGGCCCCAAACCCGGACTCGGCCCCGCCCGAAGCTCCAGATCCTGGGGCCCGCCCCCGGCCCCGCGTCGGAAGACCATGGGCTCGCTCCTGGGCCTGCCTCAAACCCTCCGCAGGTAACGCCTCCCGAACTTGAGCCACATTCCGATCCCCTCCTCAAATCCCTCCCCGTTTCCCACACCCTGGACCCCTTGCTCCGTCTCGGCCCCGCCCCAAGCCCAGCTAGGTCTCGGCCCCTGAGCCCAGCCCCGACCGGCCTCCCAGTCCCTGGGTCCCTCCCGACACCGGCCCCTCCCTAAGCTCCGCCTCCGAGGGCCCGCCTCCTGAGCGCAGCCCAGCCCGGACTCGTCCCCGCTTCCCGGACCCTGGGCTCCTCCCCACGTGGGCCCGTCCTAAGCTTCGCCTCCCAGAGTCCACGCACCGCCTGGCCAAGTGCTACGACATAGTCAACGCCCCGCCCCTGCCCCGCCTTCTGAGACCTTCTCTGGGTCTGGCCTTCGCCCCGCCCTAAGACCTGTCTCCTGGGCTCTGCTCTGAGTCCCGCTTCCTGAACCCATTGGCGTTTATCCCCGCCCTAATGCCCGCCTCCAGGACTCTTATCCTGCCCCCACTCAAGGCACCGCCTCCAGGACGCCACCAACCTGGACGCTTCGGAAGCCCAGCTTCCAGGATCGCCCTCTCCTGGCCACGCCCCAGGAACCGCCAAGCTGGACTCTACCCAGGACCTGCCGCGACGTCGCTTATCCTGGCCCTACCCCAGGCCCCGCCCCCCTAACGCTCATCTTGGCCCCGTCCTAGAGTCCGACCCCAGGACGCACCTCCTGACCCTATCCCCAGGCCCCGCCCCCTCTCTGCCCCCGCGCACTGCCCTCGGCCCGCCCCCTCTTCAGTCCAGGCCCGGCTTCCTCCAGGTCTCCCGGCAACGCTGCGGCCCCGCCCACGTCATGGCGCCCGAGGAGAACGCGGGGACCAAACTCTTGCTGCAGGGTTTCGAGCGCCGCTTCCTGGCGGCGCGCACACTGCACTCCTTCCCCTGGCAGGTGGGCGGCGGGGCGAGCGGAGAGGCCCGCGGGGCGAGCGGAGAGGCCCGCGGGGCTCGCGGGAGTCCAGGGGCAGACGGGATGGGTCTCCGTGCTGAAACCCCCGGCGCTCCGGCCACGTGAGTTCCTGGGTTCTCCCCGGTCAGGACCGCGAGAACCGGTCCCCGTCCCTAGGGCCTGGCCAGAGTCGCTCGCACCCCTTCTGCCCCGCGAGCTGGCGGCGGAAGCTGGGGGTGTCTCCACCGCCTTGGGGGGCAGACGCGCGCTCGGTGTGGGGTACAGTTCACGATCATTTTCACGACTTTTTAAAGGCAGTAATCGTTCTGGTCACTGGGACACAGCTGCGCTCGCCCATTCTTAAAAGTCAGTGCCCTCAGGCCCGCGGGTAACCACCTCCTCCTGAGCACGGTGACCAGGTCACAGGCTGTCCCTCGTGCTTCAGTGTTCTCATCTGTATGTCGAGCACTGCACACAATCGGCTCATGCGCTGAGGCTTTCACGCCTGTGATGGAAGAGACAGAGAAGGGGGTGGCCTCTCCTCTCCCTGGGGACCTGCCATTCTCAGCACAGGCACGTGGCAGGCAGCAGCCTCCCTTCTGCCAGCAGAGGGGCTTAATGCACCCCGCCCCATTTGGAATTCATGTGCAGTGAGCTCACTGGGATGAGTCAGTTTGGATATATATTCCTCCCTGGGTCTGCCCCATTTTATGGGGTGTTGCTTAATCATTTGCGTTATTCCATTGACATGAAATATTTAGCACTCAGAGATCATTTCCAGTCAGGAGAAATTTGTGCATTTTTAACCCAAAATAGAAACCTTCATAAAAGCATCATAGGTCTCCATTCAATATTGACTATAATTGTTCACATGCCCACACTGAATGCTAACTTGTGCTCACCCTCAACACCCACGAGGTGGGTACTATTACTATCACTCACATTTGACCAGAGGGATTGTTTGATTATGGTGAAGTAGTTGAGAGTTCAGACCCAGGAGACAGCCTGCCTGCTTCGAATCCTGGCCCAACCCCTGGCCCTGTGTGACCTTGGGCAAGTGACTGCATCTCTCTGTGCTATTGTTTTCTTATTAATAAAATGGGGGATATAATGATACCTACCTCTTAGGGTTGTTGTCAGCGTTGAGTACAAAAGCCTGTGGATCAGTGCCTGGCTCATGGTAAATGCATGTCGGTGTTAGCTAGTGTTTTATTCAGTCTCAAAATGTTTAATAAATGCCTTCCGTGAGCCAGGCACCATGGCTCAGCAGTACCCATGATAGATGAGGCTCTGCTTGCATGGGAGAGCCAGAGACTAAACAAATAAATGAATAAACAAGAAAAGACCAGATGAGAGTGGCTTTAAAGCCAAGAAAACAGGGAAATGGTGAATGGAGCAACTGGGGAGAAGTGTCACCAAAGTCAGGGAATCAGGGAAGCCTTCCCCAAAGAGGTGGCATTTGAACTGGGGCCTGAGTGGTGAAGCAGCCAGCCATGGGAAGGGTCTGGGGAACAGGATATGCAAAGGCCCTGTTGTGGAAATAAGCCAGTTGTGGTTGAGGAACAATAGCAAGGCAGCCAGTGTGGCTGGAGTGGAGTGAGCAGGGTGGGCCAGAGGTGAGGGACAACAGGCCAGAGAGGGGGATTAGCAGCAGGTCTTGTAGGGCCTTTTATGGCATAGAAGAAGCTCTGAAGCAATGAAGTGCCTTGCCATGTGTCACATACCAGCCGAGACAGTCTGCCTAACTCGGGAGCCAAAGCTCGCTGCTGGGCTTGAGGCCCCTGTAAGAGGACAATGTAACCCAGGCTGGTATGGGCACATTCTGCATTTCCACTTAAACTCAGATGGCAAGCCCATCAAACCTTGGTGCCATGGCTGCCCTGGTAATTCCTGGCTGACCAGTGTAACCAGGGAGCTGGCCCATGACCTGGGTGGCAGCTGAGTAGCCAGGACTAATGCGACCAAGAGTCAGCCTTCTTCCTGTGACTCATCCAGGTGCATCCTGAGACATCTGAAGGTCAGGCTTTCAGCCGCTGTGGCTTCCACTTCCAACTGGCTCCACGTCCCCAGGGAGGGATCACATAGAGCTTTGCCAACACACTCTATTGCATGTTTAATGTTCCTGTGAATGGGCCCTTGAGATTTCTCTCTCTCCCGTCCACACAGAGCTTAGAGGCAAAGTTAAGAGACTCATCAGATTCTGAGCTGCTGCGGGATATTTTGCAGAAGGTAAGAATCCCAGAGTCCCTGGGACTCATGACCCTGCCTCCTGAAGCTCTCCGGAAGACCTGAGAGAAGCAGCACAGGTGTGCTTGTACCCTTTAAAAACAGCCCTCTTCAAAGAACAAAACCATTGAGTCAGCACTTCAGGAGGGTGTCAGCACCTCCGACAGCTCCTAAGCTTTCGTTTTCTATCTATGACTTAGACAAAGACATCAGAATATACAAAAATCTGCAAGAGGGGGGAAATCTACGGAATGTTTTTTAAACCATCCACAGCAAAAAGAGAGATGACAGGTGCAAAACAGCTTCTAGCATTTGGTAGATGCTCAGAGACTTTCTTTTTTGCATTCATGAGGCCTGTCCCGCCCACTCCTGTCTCTTCTAGACCTAAATGGGCCCCTGCTTTGCCCAGGGTGGGGTTTGGACTCAAGTGCATCTGCATGCAAGTGAGAGCCAGGATCACCACCCGGCCCAGCCACAGGCTGACCTTGGCCTTGAGGGCCAAGTGCAGATCACCCTGCATCCTGGGTCTTCACCTTCAAAGGGCCATGGGCCCTTCTGAAAAGACAAACCAATAGACTCCCTCCCAGAAAGAAGTGCACCAGAATACACTTTCCATACAAACTCAGGGGAGGCAGACATCCTCCACCCCCACCCACCCGGCCCATCCTAGGAGCCCCGGTGAAGAATTCCTGTTCTAGAGGTGAACCAAGATTATCCACGTGGAAAAGATGCAGCCACAGCAGGGAAGACTTTCAGGGCAATACAGTAGGTCAGGGCTTCAAGCATGGAGATACCTGAAGTTATCTCGCACCTTGCTCTGAGTTTCCCCCTGAGCCTCACTCTTGTAGGTGGTGAAGCATGAGATGTAGGGAGAGCTGCTTTAAAACCCAGCACAAGGCTGGGTGCACTGGCTCACACCTGTAATCCCAGGACATTGGGAGGCTGAGGTGGACGGATCACCTAAGGTCAGGAGTTCAAGACCAGCCTAGCCAACATGGCAAAAACCCATCTCTACTAAAAATAAAAAAAATTAGCTGGGCGTGGTGGTGCACACCTATACTCCCAGGTACTCGGGAGGCTGAGGCAGGAGAATCGCTTGAACCCAGGAGGCAGAGGCTGCGGTGAGCCACGATCAGGCCACTGCACTCCAGCCTGGGCAACAGAGCGAGACTCTGTGTCAGAAAAAATGAAAAACCAGCACCAGCATGAAGAGCCTGTGTATTGCGTGGGGTACTTTGCTGCCCTTGGGCAGAATCTGCATCCCTCCCAGCCAGCAGGCGCTGCGGACTGTCTCCTCCCTCTCCTTCCAGGCTCTTGTTTTCCCACCGTCCCCACTCCTGCTACACCAGTCCCTCTGCCCTCCTTTCCAAGTGCCAGCCCGTGGCCACCTCAGAGCTTGCACAGACTGTTCCCACTGCCTGGAACTTGCTCATCCTGCACTTGGCTTCTCTCAGCTTTAGCTGGAGTGTCACCCTGAGTGTCCCCTCCCCTCCATCCTGTCCCCAGGGACACACGCTCCAAGAGAGCAGTTGCCGAGTGGGCCTTCCCGCCTCTTCCATAGAGCCAGATAGTTGGCGACTGTCCTTACTGCAAGCCCTGGTTCACACTGGCTCCCCTGGGAGGGAGGTTGTTTGGGCCCACATGCCCTGTGTTCCTGCTCAGAATGGGCATTAGAAATGCTGCCATAGCCTGTGCCACTGCAGTGGAAGCATCTTTAGGAAATGACTTATATCTTAAGACAAACTGCAGATGCGTGGGGCCAGAACGCCGTGTCCATCTACATCTTTGCTGAGGGATCGGCTAGCCTGGAGTTTGCCCTCTGCTGTATTGGCTCTCGAGCAACCAACGTTCTGTTCTTTGCCATAGACTGTGAGGCATCCTGTGTGTGAAGCACCCGCCGTCAGTCAAGTATGCCCGGTGCTTTCCCTCAGAACTCATCAAAAAGGTCAGTAATGGGCAGTGTCCACCCAGTAGCCGGACAGCATAGCCACCTGCGTTCTGGAGCCCCCATCCTTCCCAGGCCCTGGGCCTGCTTTGCAAACCCCAGCATGGCAGGGGCCTCCCCAGGCAACTGGCTGCAGCTGAGTGTGACCCATGGGAGACAGTGCAGGGCGGGAAGAAGGGGAGGCCAGCGTCTCTCCCTCACTCTGCCTCCTGGGGTTTCCACAGCAGCTGCTTCTCTGGGGCCCCATCTCCTAGCATATGGATTCTCATTCCTACCAGGCTGGTCCAGCCCACAGCACTGGAACCCTCACTCACACCCTCTGTCCTGCCCACCGAAGGGTTTGGAGTTTCCTGCTCTTGTCTGTCTCTGGGTTGCCCCATGGGCCCCTGTTGGAAAATTTAGCTCTTGCCATACCTTTGGAACTAGTTCCTCTGGTGAATTCTCTGCATTGATCCTGCTGGAATGAGCTCTTTCCTGACTGATACAGGATGGATTTTATTTTTTACTTATTTATTTACTTTTTTGAGACAGTCTCACCGTGGTGCCCAGGCTGGATTACCGTGGCACAATCTCGGCTCACTGAAACCTCTACCTCCTGGGTTCAAGCAACTCTCGTGCCTAAGAAGCTGGGACTACAGGCACATGCCACCATGCCTGGCTAATTTTTGTATTTTTAGTAGAGACAGAGTTTCACCATGTTGGCCAGGCTGGTCTCGAACTCCTGACCTCAGGTGATCCGCCTGCCTCAGCCTCCCAAAATGCTGGGATTACAGGAATGAGCCACCACACCTGGCCTAGGATGGATTTTAAAGATGGGCCCGAACATGCAGGGTTTGACATGAGGATGTCGAGAGGCCTTTCCTTAGTAGGCAGTAGCAGACCTGCTGAGTGAAAGGGCCACACTTTTAGCAAATAAACAATCCCCTGCTTCTCCAATACCTGCTTTCTCCCTAGTCCTCCCCAAAAGGGTGCATCTGTAGTCTCCAGCAGGTCTGCCCTGTGCCATCACGAGAGGGCAGCAGTCACCCAGTGTACCCTGCTGCTGCCCTGTGAATCCTAGGATGGGACCAGCTGTGGAAAAGCAGCCTGCTGACAGCCACAGCCTGCAGCATGGGCCGCCCTCACAGTTCTGCCTGGGCTCACTTAAAAGCACCTTTTGTTTTCCTCCTCTCTGTGTTTGATCTAAACACAGAGCTCTCTGTCATGGTCATGTGGCAGCTCTCACGGAATCCTTGTCTCCTGCCCTAGACTACACCTAACCCTACCCTCTCAACACCTCTTGTTGAAGGCCCTCCCTTCCAGGTTGCCCTACCAAGTGAAAATTTTTTTTAGAGACAAGGTCTCTTGCCCAGGCTGTCCTCGAACTCCTGGGCTCAAGCAGTCCTCCCATGTCAGCCTCTAGATTAGCTGGGACTATTCGGCACACACCACCACGCCCAACGAAGTGAATATTTTATGCGCCAGCTGTCCGGTGTTACACCATTCCATCCCAAATCTCCCCTCTAAACTTGGTGAAAATCATCTGGCCATTTTTACAGATTAGAACGAAAGCAAACAAGCTCTCACTCTCTTTGCCCGCAGCACGAGGCTGTCCACACGGAGCCTTTGGACGAGCTGTACGAGGCGCTGGTGGAGACCCTGATGGCCAAGGAGTGCACCCTGGGCCACTGGAGCTATTTGCTGGTATGAGAAGGGCACCCTCCTCCCCCTCACAGCCCAGATACCCTTCCTGCACAGACAAAGTGAAAACGTGGGTGTGGGTTCAAATCCTGACTCACCCATTCTGCAGTCTTAGACATGAGGTCCATTAACCTTCTTTAGCCTCAGTTTCCCTGTCTGTAAATCAAGCACTTCAACAACAACAGCATGTCTCGTGGGGTTGTTGGGCATTTGTCCAATAGGTGACACACACTACCTGCCTCACAAGGACCTGGTGCCCAGTCCTCAAAGAATATTTGACAGGGCTGCACAAGGTGGCTCAAGCCTATAATCCCAGCACTTTTGGAGGCCAAGGCAGGTGGATCTGAGGTCAGCAGTTCGAGAACAGCCTGGCCAATATGATGAAACCCTATCTCTACTAAAAATACAAAAATTAGGCCAGGCGTGGTGGCTCATGCCTATAATCCCAGCATTTTGGGAGGCTGAGGCGGGGGGAATCACCTGAGGTCAGGAGTTTGAGACCAGCTTGGCCAAGATGGTGAAACTCCATCTTTACTAAAAATACAAAAATTAGCGGGGTGTGGTAGTGGGCGCCTGTAATCCCAGCTACTCGGGAGGCTGAGACAGGAGAATCTCTTGAACCTGGGAGGTGGAGATTGAAGTGAGCCAAGATCGCGCTATTGCACTCTGGCCTCAGCAATGAGAGCGAATCTTTGTCCCAAAAAAAAGTACAAAAATTAGCCGGACATGGTGGCACATGCCTGTAGTTGCAGCTACTTGGGCAGCTGAGGCTGGAGAATTGCTTGAACCCAGGAGGCAGAGGTTGCAGTGAGCAAAGATCATGCCACTGACTCCAGCCTGTATGACAGAGCTCAAAAAAAAAATAAGATAAAACATAGATACAGAAAACCACAAAGGAAAAACATAGCATATTGAATCATCACGATGCAGCCACCCCTTCATAGCCACACCTGGCCCCTGGCCACCACTGACCTGTGCTCCATCGCCAGAATTCCGTTGTCTCAGGAATGTTCGATGAATAGAATCCTGTGTGGCCTGAGATGAGTGTCTTTCATGCCACGTGACACCCTTGAGGCCCGTGCAAGCTGTTGGTATGTCAACAGTTAGCTGCTTCTCATTGCTGAGTGGCGATTGGTCCTGTCATGCTTTATTCAGCCATGTGGTGGATGGCTACTTGTCTTCTAAGCCACTTGTTTTCTGATTGCTGGACTTACTGTCTCGCCCTCTCTTGGTGCAGCCCTCGGAAGGGTCGGTCACATTCTCCGAGAGCACAGCCATCATCTCCCACGGTACCACAGGCCTGGTCACATGGGATGCCGCCCTCTACCTTGCAGAACGGGCCATCGAAAACCCGGTAGCCTTCACTAACAGGTGACCTCGGGGCACAGGGCAGCCGCAGTCTACCTTGCAGAATGGGTCATCGAGAACCCGGCAGCCTTCACTAACAGGTGACCTCGGGGCACAGGGCAGGGCACCGAGGCAGGCTTACCCTGGTGCAGTCGAAGACACGGTCCCCTTTCCTCCCGCCAGGACTGTCCTAGAGCTTGGCAGTGGCGCCGGCCTTACAGGCCTGTCCGTCTGCAAGATGTGCCACCCCCGGGCATACATCTTCAGCGACTGTCACAGCCGGCTCCTCGAGCAGCTCCGAGGGAATGTCCTTCTCAATGGCCTCTCATTAGAGGCAGACATCACTGCCAACTTAGACAGCCCCAGGGTGACAGTGGCCCAGCTGGACTGGGACGTAGCGACGGTCCATCAGCTCTCTGCCTTCCAGCCAGATGTTGTCATTGCAGCAGGTAATGCCCAGCCCCGGGCATCCTGTGCAGGCGGTGTCCTTGCAGCTCTACCCAGCTCTTGGCTCTGGGAAAAGGGAACAATGGACCCTGTCGGGCATGGACATGATGGGGCTTCCAGAAGAGTTACTCTGGGCCTCCAGGGTGGCATCAAAGGACAGGGGTGCCTCTTAAGGTGACCTTCAAGCCACAGCCCTCTTGTTGGAGACAGGCATACTCCCGTTACAGTCGTCACCACATGGCTGTGTCCCAGAGCCATGCCCTGTGTCCTTCAGAGACCACAGGAGGAAAACAACCAGTTCTGGGATGAGGCCAGGGCCCTTGAGAGAAGGTGGTGTTTGGCTGGGCCACCAAAAACCCCTCACCCCTGCCAGCACACTCAGTCCCCTCTCTGGTGGAGCAGAGCTCTGCCTGTGGTCCTGGGTCCCAGCCCTGAAACCCACAGGTCCAGCGGTGGCCAGGGACACAGGCCCACCCCTGCAAGCCAGCAGACCAATCGGCAGACACCTGAAACACGAAGTTCACGGCAGGGTCAGGCTTTCTGTCATTCACAGCCCCCTAGATAGGCCGAGAACCAGAGCTGGTTTTTTAAGGAACACCAGTGAGTCTGGAGATTTTTTTCTTTTGCTTTGGTCTTTTGCAGCTTTCTCTACTAAGGGTTCTCCTTTTTCACCCAAGTAATTGCCTTTCCGTCTAATGGCCCAAATGGTCAAGTGGCATCTAATAGTCTCATAGGACCACTGCCTCTCTGGCCTCGCCCTGCTGCTGAGGTCAGCATGAACTGGAACTTTCCACTTGTCCCTTTCAGTAACCTGAAGCTTTCACCGTAGACTTGCTGTATTGCCCAGAAGCCATCGTGTCACTGGTCGGGGTTCTGCGGAGGCTGGCTGCCTGCCAAGAGCACAAGCGGGCTCCTGAGGTCTACATGGCCTTTACCGTCCGCAACCCAGAGACGTGCCAGCTGTTCACCACGGAGCTAGGTGAGCCCCGACGCCCACCCGGGCCTGCATGGTCCCCGAGCTGTCCCTGCAGGACTCCAGTGAAAGTGAAAGAACTGGGTGCCGGGGAAAAGCTAGGATGCCCCACACTCCCACACCATACGGGGAACTCGGGCAGAGGCCGGTGAGCAGGGTGGGCTCGGGGCGTTGGGGGCTTGCGGCAGGAGGAGGGCAGGTCAGCACAGGCAGGGAGGGTCTGAGCCCAGCAGCCCTACTATGTGCTTCAGAGCAGGGTTCTCTAAGCCCTTGGGCCTCGGTTTCCTCATCTGTAAAATGCAGGTGGCAGGAGGGGCAGTTGGGGTCAGGGCTGGACACAGCTGTGGCCTGCAGGATGCTGGAGCACAGGCTGTACAGGCGGATCCTCCACGCCACTGTCCTGAGCACCTAGTTGATGGAAGACGAGCAGGGTGACTATAGAGAAGGGGAACGGGCCCCCTAATGGGCCAGCCACTGTCCTGAGACCTGACATTGGTCAGCCCCCGGCACCTGTGAAGGTGTGCTGTCATTGTCCCATCTCACCGACAAAAACACTAGGACACACAGAGGCCAAGCGACCCCCGAGCTCCCACAGACTGCACCCAGACCACGTGGCTCTCGTGCCTCTACACTACACCCAAGCCCCCCATTGCCACCAGCCTCTGCCCCAGCTCCCCCTGAGCACAGCCCCTCCTGGCAGCCATGTGCACAGATGCACCCGCAGCAGCCTCTGCCTGCACACAGACACACGGACGACCCAGTGCCTGTCCATGTGGGGCAGCCCGTGAACTACAGAGTCAACAAACAAGCCAACACACGAAGGCATACTGGGTTCCACGACAGAGTCCCGCACAACCTAACACAGGAGGCTGGCTGGGCGCGGGGCTCAGACCTGTCATCCCAGCACTTTAGGAGGCTAAGGCAGGAGGACTACTTGACCCCAGGTGTTCAAGACCAACCTGGGCCACATAGTGGGACCCCATCTTCACAAAACATACAGAAACTAGCCAGATGTGGTTGCACACGCCTGTAGTCCCAGCTACTCGGGAGGCTGAGGTGGGAGGATGGCTTGAGCCCATGAGGTGGAGGCTGCAGTGAGCCCTGATCTCACCACTGCACACCAGCGTGGGCAACAGAGCGAGACCCTGTCTCAAAAAAGCAAAAAAAAAAAGGAAGTCTTTTTTCAGATACTTACGTGAAAAAAAACCTGCAATATCTTTTAAGTGAAAAAAAACAGTGCCAAGCAGAACACATAGTATAAGCCCCCACCAACCTTTATTTTTTATTTTTTATTTTTATTTTTTTTTTGAGACAGAGTCTGGCTTTGTATTGCCCAGGCTGGAGTGCAGTGGAGCCATCTCGGCCCACTGCAACCTCCCACCTCCCAGGTTCAAGCTATCCTCCCATCTCAGCCTCCTGAGTAGCTGGGACTACAGGTGCGTGCTACCACGCCTGGCTAATTTTTGTATTTTTTGTAGAGTCGAGGTTTCTCCATGTTGGTCAGGCTGATCTTGAACTCCTGACCTCAAGTGATCTGCTGCCTCAGCCTCCCAAAGTGGTAGGAATACGGGCTTGAGCTACTGCGCCCAGCCCCATTTTTGTTTAAAAACTAATAATAATCACCCACACGTGGTAATGAGTACCTATATTCCAACTACTCAGGAGGCTGAGGCGGGAGGATGACTTAAGCCCAGGAGTTTGTGGCCACCTTGAGCAACATAGCATGACTTCATCTAAAAAAAAAAATGTATCAAAATAATCATTTTCACATAGGTATACCTATAGGGGAAAACCTAGAACATATATATAGCAGGCTTGTCCAACCTGTGGCCCAAAACAAATCTGTAAACTTTCTTAAAACAATATGAGGATTTTTTGTGATTTTTTTTCTTTTAGCTCATCAGTTATTGCTAGCTTTACTGTATTTTATGGGTGGCCCAAGGCGATTCTTCTTCTTCCAATGTAGCGCAGGTAGGCCAAAAGATTGGACATGCCTGATATACACGTTAACAGGTGCCATCCTTGGATGGCAGGATTATAGAGATTGCTACACGTTCATGTCTATACTACTTCATTTTTATAAATACGCATTTTCCACTCGTAACAAAAAACCGTGATTGAAAATCATCCCAGGTCACAGTGTCTCATGCCTCTAATCCCAACCCTGTAAGAGGCTGAGGCTTTGGGAGGCAGAGGTGAGCAGATCACCTGAGGTCAAGAGTTCAAGACCAGCCTGGCCAACTCGGTGAAACCCCACCTCTACTGAAAACACAAAAATTAGCCAGGCGTGGTGGTGCACACCTATAATCCCAGCTACTCGGGAGGCTGAGGCAGGAGAATCACTTGAACCTGGGAGGCGTTGAAGTGAGCTGAGATTGCGCCACTGCACTCCAGCCTGGGGAACAGCGTAAAACTCAATCTAAAAAATAATAATAAAAGAGGCTGAGGAAGGAGCATCACTTGAGGCCATGCGTTCAGGACCCCATCTCTACAAAATAAAAAAAATACTGGTATGGTAGCATGCACCTGTCATCCCAGCTACTCAGGAAGTGGGAGGATTGCTAGAGCCCAGGAGTTGAGGCTGTGGTGAGCAATGACTGTGCCACTGCACTCCAGTCTGGGTGACATAACAAGATCGTATCTCAGACAAAAAAAAAAAAAAAAAAAAAAGAATCATTCTGGCTAATGGCTCTTCAGACATCTGTGCTTATGAGAACATCAGCCCCTTCTAAGCTTTTGTGTGTGTGTGTGTGTGTCTGTGTGTGTGTGTGTGTGTGTGTGTGTGTTTTGAGATGGAGTCTCGCTCTGTCACTCAGGCTGGAATGCAGTGGCACAATCTCGGCTCACTGCAACCTCCGCCTCCTGGGTTCAAGCAATTCTCCCGCCTCAGCCTCCCAAGTAGCTGGGATTACAGGCACCCGCCATCGTGCCTGGCTAATTTTTGTATTTTTGTAGAGATGGGGTTTCACCATGTTGGCCAGGCTGGTCTCGAACACCTGACCTCAAGTGATCCGCCGGCGTTGGCCTCCCAAAGTGTTGGGATTACAGGCATGAGCCAGTGTGCCCGGCCACTTTCTAAGCTTTGTGAAGAGTGAGTTGACTGAGCAGCCAGGTAGATGTGGGTTCAGATCTCTGCTTCGGTCCTGCTGTGCCAAGTGCTGGGGCAGACGCGGGCAGAGAGTGGACAGCGGCATGGTGCCTGCTGCTAGCCATTTCTATGCAAAACCAGATTTCCGGTCCCATCCTGGAGGCCAATTCTAGGTACGTGGGTGGGCCTGGGAACCTGTGAAGCAAGTAAACTGACTTAGACACCCCCCACCCCGCCAGGCCTGTCCTAGCAGCCCCACACAAAACGCACATGTCCTGTCCCCAAACACCGCCATCCTCAAACACGTGCTCTGTTTCCAGGCTGGGCTGGGATCAGATGGGAAGCGGAAGCTCATCATGACCAGAAACTGTTTCCCTACGGAGAGCACTTGGAGATGGCAATGCTGAACCTCACACTGTAGGACTCACACACGACTCCAACGGGATTGTGAGAATCAAGTCACTCTCGTGGGAAGAATTTTTATATGAGAAAGGGGATAAAACTTTCATTGGACTGGAATGTTTGGAGAATGCTAAATTCCAAATCAGGAACCACAAACTGCCCTCTAATAAGACATTGGCTATCTAAGCGTGTGGGTGCCCCGTTTCTGCCAGCAGTTCTGGTTCTTAAGAAAATCACCATAAATCAGACATGAAAATTCTGGCTCCAAAAATAGCATTTTCTTTGTGCAAATAAAAACGTGTGTATCAACTATGACGTTCCCCCACGTGGACACACTCGGTTCCTCATAAAACCAAGCCTGCTGCAGCTGCCACATCCCTGGACACATTCGATTCCTCACAAAGCCAAGCCCGCTGCAGTTGCCACATCCCCGGACACACTCGGTTCCTCACAAATCTAAGCCCGCTGCAGCTGCCACATCCCTGGGCTTATGGTGCAGCAGGTGCTTTTTTCAAGACAGGAATCAAAGTGTTAGGAACATGGAAGAAAGGTGACACCTGGAGACCAAATGCAGGATTGGGAGTACTGCAGAGGTCACAGGGAAGTCACAGAACAGTAATATGCTAGCAGGGGCATGGGGCGTGAAGAACAGAAGACAGGAAGCGTTTCGGAGACTCCAAAGAAGAAATCAGGGCCAACCACAGCTTCCCGGGTCATTCACCAGGTGGCACCACTGCCGTCATTTCAGCTTCTGGCCACTGGGAGGCGCTGCTCGAAAGGGTTTGCCCTGAGACTCCAAGAAGAAGCTGTGGGAAGGACAGCAGGGGCCCTGGGGTTTTAGCCTCTGGCCCAGGAGTTATGTGTCCATAACCAAAGGGAGCACAGTCTGCACCCAGCTCTCATCCCATCAGAGCTGCTGAGACTCCCGCAGGTTCTTCCAGAACTGGTTTAGCTTGCCTGCAGGATCAGGAAAGTTTGAGAAAGGCATCTGCAAAATACTAAAGAGCAGAGCTTACCTCATTGCCTGTCCCCACCCCATCCCAGGTCACCACCTGGATGACCCCAGCTCCCCGACACAACAACAACCCCTCCCAAGTCCCTAACTCCCTCACTTGGACTTGAGACCCTTCACACCCCAGCAGCGCTCTGCCTCCAACTTGACATCATGCTTTCTGGAAACTTCCCCGTATGTCCCACTTTCCCACACTTGGTGCGCTGGAGCACCTTCCGGCCTCCACATGCTGTACGTTCCCCTGTGAGCACCGTCCTCTCAGCCTCTGGCCAACACAGTCCCACCCATCTGTGGGTAACAAGGGGGTGTGGGTGTTCTTTACAGCCTTGCTAAACTGTCTGAATCAAGGATCACAAACTACAGCCTGCAGGCCAAACCCAGCCCACAGCCTGTGTTTGTAAATAAAGCTTTGTTGGAACAAAGCCACACCCCTTATTCTACAGATGATCTGTGGCTACTTTCGCACCACAACAGAGTACCATGGTTCTGACAGAGACTGGGGGACCCAGTCTAAATGACTTCTGACCTGGACCTTTACTGAAAATCCTCCCAATCATTCTGTTGTCAAGAATGATGTATTACTTTTTGCAATAAGAAACAAGTAAGCTTTGCAGAATTCCACCCATCTTTCAAGGCTTGTCCCAGAAGTTCCCTTTGCCCACGCACCTACCTGATCCTGACCACTTCCTAAACTGCAGCCCGGCCCACCCGGCTCCAGCATCATTTGTGGAGTGTCAGCTCCAGAAATCCAGAGGGCAGGTGGGGTTGTGTCCTAACTTTCCCAAGCCTACTGTACCGAAATGGGACAGCAGAGTAGGAAGCCTCTGTGACTTCTGCTCCCTCCCTAGCTTTTCCACCAGACCCCGCATGGTCCCACCCTGGCTGTGGGAAGCAGGGATCAGGGAGCGTGGCTCGGTGCCAGTCTCCAGAACCCTGCCAACCCTGGCGTGGTGGCAGACATGGCTACCTGCAGCTAAGCTGCCAGTTCCTCTGAGTCCTCAAAGACCAGACCGTTTTCTTCATGTTTCACCAGCTCATGTAAACTGCAGAGAGAACAAAGGGAGCCCGAGAGCTTCCTGGAGAAGACACCAGACCCCTGGGGTGCCCAGCTGGGCTCCCACCCACCCCACGCTCAAACCAGGCTGGGGGTTGGAACAGGGTGTGTGGTTTCTGGGAGGTGGTTCTTAGATTTGGCATCTGAAGAGTATAAAAGCCTGGGGGGGTGCACATCAAAATGGACAAACTGATTTGAGGAGGGAGCCTTAAGGAAGGTTTGTACCTTCTGTGCTGGATGCTCTTCAAGGACTGAAGAATTATTTTTGCATGTTTTTCTTAATTCCATGGCCATGGAACAAGTAAAGGCAACCCCCTGGGGACTGGCTCAGCACATAAAAGATGACTTTTCTAGGACACCAGATTTGAACCCGACATTCCCTGAGCTCAGCTCACACGAGGGGCTCGCATCCCTGAATCCCATCCAGGGGCCGGCTCCTGAGCAGGGGCCAAGGGCTCAACGTTTGCTGGGGCTACTGCTTCTAGAATCTCCTCTAACTCCACCCTTCCAAACACCCGTCTATGCTGGGTGGAGTCAGGCCACAGCATGACACTCATTTAACTGATTCAAGCCCAGCACGTGAGCTTGGCCAAAAGGGACATGGTGGGAGAGAAAGAAAGAAAGAAAACCATGTAAGCCTGCAGGCAATTCCCGCCAATTCTACTCTGGGAGCAAAAGCCCCTAGTGGAGTTCTGGTATTTAAGGTGCTTTTTTTTTTTCATATTGGGTTGCTGCAAAAGTAATAGCCATTTTTAATGGCAAAAACCGTGTTTACTTTTATGCCAACCTAAATATAACATGAGCTCTAAATGGAAGCAACTACTTCAGTGAGGCTCAGCCCAGACACAGTAACCGCAGGGCTCCTCGTCATGGCCTCCAGTGTGTGCTGGACTGACCGAGGGGCAGGGCCTCACTGTGGGCAGCTCACTCTGCACTGCTCCCCCGCAGTGGTGGATCTGTGAAGCTATCCCCAGAAAGATTCGGGTTCTGCTCCTACCACTTGAAGTTCACGGCACACGCAGGCAAACAGCACCTGAACATGTCCACCACCTTCATAGGCAGGTCCAGGCCACTGGAGGACGTGTCCAGATAGACACCCAGGTCCACCGACCCTGCTAGGCAAGAGGGGTGGGTCAGAGCGCTGGTCTCTGCCCTGGGAACACAAATCCTTCCAGCACAGTGAGGCAACATCCCCCGAGGGGAGTGAAAATTGGATAAGGCCCCCGACAGCCCCAACCACAAGTGGCTTAAGCTGGCCAAGCAGCCACACGGCCTGTCTGGGACATCTGAAAATGTAAGTTGACACTTTTTCTACGTAACCACAATTTGATTTTTTTGCTGTTGTTGTTGTTTTGTTTTGTTTTGTTTTGAGACAGAGTCTCACTCTGTCACCCAGGCGGGAGTGCAGTGGCACAATCTCAGCTCCCTGCAAACTCCAACACCCAGGTTCACCTCCCGCCTGTAATCCCAGCATTTTGGGAGGCCAAGGTGGGCGGATCACCTGAGGTCAGGAGTTCAAGACCAGCCTGGCCAACATGGTGAAACCCCATCTCTACTAAAAAAAAAAAAATACAAAATTAGCGAAGCGAATTCGTGGCAGGTGCCTGTAATCCCAGCTACTCAGGAGGCTAAGGCAGGAGAATCGCTTGAACCCGGGAAGGCAGAGGTTGCAGTAAGCCAAAATCGCGCCATTGCACTCCAGCCTGGGCTACAAAAGCGAAACTCCGTCTCAAAAAAAAAAAAAGAAATAATAATAATAAACCACAGCACACCCACCGCAAACCAGCTGTCAGTGTGAAAATAAGCCAAATAGCTTAACATTTCCAAAGACTAGCTGGGGCCAGGCATGATGGGTCACGCCTGGAATCCCAGCACTTAGGGAGGCCAAGGCGAGAGGATCACTTGAGGTCAGGAGTTCAAGACCAGCCTGGACAACATGGTGAAACCCTGTCTCTACTAAAAATACAAAAATAAGCCAGCTACTGTGGCGGGCTCCTGTAATCCTGTAATCTACTTGGGAGGCTGAGGTGGGTGAATCGCTTGAACCCAGGAGGCGGAGGTTG
Source organism: Pan paniscus (assembly GCF_029289425.2). Taxonomy (NCBI): domain Eukaryota; kingdom Metazoa; phylum Chordata; class Mammalia; order Primates; family Hominidae; genus Pan; species Pan paniscus. The sequence goes on from NC_073256.2 coordinate 24,318,082, forward strand.
CATGAACTGAGATCGTGCACTCCAGCCTAGGCAAAGGAGCAAGACTGTCTAAAACAAAGACTAGCTGGAGAATCCTGCCAGGAAAAGGCCCTCAGCCTCCAAGTACTCTGCTCACTCGAAGCTGGAAGATGCGGCTATAGAGACGCATCAGGACCAAGCCATGACTCCCCACTTGGAGAAATCAACGGGGAAAGAGACGGAGGCAAAGGAGAACCATCTCACTGGGAGAGGCGACGCTGTTTGACACATCGTCCCTGTACCTCCCAAAGCCACTGCCCTCCCACACCTGGGCAACAGTGGCCCCAACCCCAGGCCCAGACTTCCTGCAGGAAGGAAGAGGACTGAATGGAGGGCGTGGCAGACTGAAAGGACATGGCCTCCTCAAACCCCTTGGTAAAGGGCCTCTGGGGCCACCTGGCAGGAAGGGGCTGGCACACCAGGAAGTAGCCTCCTCCCGGGAGTTCAGCCAGAGCCCAGGTCCTGTCCCCAAGTGGCCTCCAGAGCCACCTTTTCAGAAAAAGTACATCCTGCCCACCCCTGCTCCCCCTGCTTAAGGCTCCGTCTCCTCCCTGAGCCTCCTGCTGGCCTCTCACCTAGAAGCAGGGGTAGTCCTCGGCCCTCCAGCCAGGGGGTGCAGACCTGGATGTGCTGGAAATGCTTCTGGTGGATGAGGCGGCTGTAATACTCCCTCAGAGGCCCTTTGCCTTCACAGAGAAGAGCAGACACTGCCATGCACCCGTATCTGTCCCTGCCACGTGGTCCCAGGCCCAAGACACTCCCCCTAGGAGGAATCCTTTTCCCAGAAGCTCCACCCCTCAGCAGCTCCAGTCAGGCCCCATCCGGGCCCTTCCAGAAGCAACCCAGGAGCCCCAAGACCTGCAGGGATGTGTTCACCCTGACCCCTGACGCATAGCCCTGCACCTGCAGCCAGCTGGCCTCAGGCTGCAAACATGGCGGGGTAAGCACTGGCCTGGCACCTGACCGCCCACTGGGTGGACCCAGCCTTCTGTCTGTGTTGTGCGCAGGGGACACAAGGACTCCCGCTGCCCTGGCACAGCCCCCAGATCACATGGTGCAGGTTCCAAGCCGTGCCTGCCCTGCCACAGCCTCCAGAGCACATGGCGCAGGTTCCAAACCACTCCTGGGAGCCTAGAGGCCAAAGGAGGGAGGAGAGCAGGATCAGCAGCTGGCCCAGACCCCGCCTCTTCCCACACTGCTTCCGCTTTTCCTCCTCCACAATGAGTCACCTGGAAAGGGCTCAGCAGCAGTAACTGTGGGACAGGGGCTCTTCCGTTTGAAAAATTAAAAGAGGCTTGGTTAAGGCAACAATGACATGGCCGGGCACAGTGGCTCATATCAATAATTCCAGCATATTGGGAGGCCAAGGCGGGTGGATCACCTGTGGTCAGGAGTTGAAGACCAGCCTGGCCAACATGGTGAAACCCTGTTTCTACTAAAAATACAAAAACAAACTGGGTGTGATGGGCACCAGTAGTCCCAGCTACTCGGGAGGCTGAGGCATGAGAATTGCTTGAATGTGAGACGCGGAGGTTGCAGTGAGCTGAGATCACACCACTGCAGCCCAGCCTGGGCGACAGAGACTTTGTCTCAAAAAAAAAAAAAAAAAAAAAAAAAAAGACACCAATGACGAAACAAGAAAAAAAAAAAGATGCTTGGAAATTACTGAAAAACTAGAAAGCTTGTTATCTACAGATTCACATCTGGGCTCCCTGCCCTGCTGTGAAACCCTCTGAGCCACAGTTTCCCACATGTAAAGCAGTATAAGACCCTATGGCAGAGAGCTGCAGTGAGGATTAAGGAGACAAGATCGTGGCAAGCACACGGTAAAGGCGGGGTATCCCTCCCTGGACTCAAATACCTGGAGTCGCAAGACGAGCTGAAAAAGCAGCCAGGCACTGAAGGACAAAGCGGTGCTGAATTTCTTCATCTGTGCTTCCCAGTGCGGTCCAATTCACGGTGGTTTCCGAGCGCCTCCTGGAGGAGAAAACACATGAGGGTGTGGTTAGGGTTCTCTGCTGACAGACCTACCGTGGGGAAGAAAGAGAAACCCTAAAGATGGATCATGGCCGTGACTGCATGTCAAGGAGAATCTCCTTGATGACACTGAGGCCTACGTCGAGATAGAGTAAATCTGGTCCAATTAAAAGGTGTCTATTTTACCACATTTTTTAAAACAAAACAAAACACAAAAACAAAAAAGATGGAAAAGAAGACAGGGGTACAGGCACCAGTGTTACATGTCTGACGGGGAACATCTATTCTTCAAAGCTTGCAGCTGTACACGTAGGTTTTAGAATGTCTGTCAGCAGTGGACATGATCTTAGAGTGGGCTGTGCAGATAGACCTTTCCAGGTCATGTAATTGGATTAAGTTGATTGTAATTAACCTACATGTAACTGATTAGGTTAGGGTACATTCCACGTCAGGTGACCAGAGGCAGTATAAAAGGAAGCCTGGAAAGCAGAGGTCCCTCTCCGCCCCTTCCTCCGTCGTCCTGGATGCTGCATCGCTTCCAGCGGGGCTGCTCAAGCACCTGCCCATCTCAGCGCCAGCCGGGGAAAGAAAGTAGACGTGCAATTTCAGGTTAGTTTCACTGAACAGTTGTTTGTTTCACGCAATCCCTGAGGGGTGGGGGGGAAAAGAGACAAAGGAGGCCGAAAGAAACCGATCACACTGGGGCTTGCTGATGGGGTAGGGTGTGCTCTCGTTACTAGTAATTCTTGGAACAGAAAACGAGAAAGCATTTCCGTCTCCATGTGTGGGATAAGACCAAGGTGGGAATGCGAAAAGAAATGTACTGCAGCATGCTGAATTGGTGGGTGAATGGAAAAAGGACTTTGGAAAAAAGGGTGGTTTGCCCTTCAGCCATGTAAGACATCGATACGATATGGCACTTGTTCACTGTTTGTTTAGATGAATTCATGTGGCATGTGTAAAATACCAGAAAAATAAATAAAGAGGGGCTGGAGCTAAAGCCAAAAAGATAGAACAGGAAAGACCATCACCTGCTAGTGTGGTAGAGAGGAAGATAACTTCTCTTTATGAATTTGTGTTTGGAAGTTGCCTAATGAAATGGCAAGAGTAGCGATTCAAGTTGTCACAGGAAGCATCCCTTATCTCAGATTTCAAACAGACCAGCCAAAGGGTGACACACGCCATGCCCTGTGGCTTTGATCATTCTGTCTGTCAAGGGAGATAGAGTCATCGTGTCTTCTACCGGAGTGAATCGTGATACACATAAGTCCGGTCTCCAGAATCAGTTGCTTGTTTTGGGTTGAAAGGTCAACTCCCCATACCTAGGCCACGGGCCCTGTGGCAGGCGAGGTTTACTCTCGGACTAAGTAATCATGGCAGAGGAACACACAATATCTGAGGATGCACACAGCACATTGTGTTCCACAGATTTGACCGACTGGTGGTGAGGTCTCCTCATGACCACACCGGCAAGGATTTAGCGGGGGGCTTCCTGTGGGTGTGTGAATATCCAATGTGCTTAACCATCGACATGTGTGTGTTTGTGTGTGTTTCAGGTGACCCAACAATCAACCCCTGAAAAAGCCGGTCATAAAACCCACAGGATACGAAGATGATGGCACGTCATGATCCCAAACCTGGGGCAAACAGACTGGTGAGAGCCCAGACCCTCCAGAAGCAGCGGAGCACCCCAGTTGGGCCAAGGTCTCCCCTGCCCGATGAAGAAGATCCAAGGGTAAGTCTAGAACTGGATCTCTTGGGTATTGGGGTGGGGGCGGGGGCGGGGGGAGGGTGTGTCACACGGTCCTCAGAGACTGGGTTGGATTCCAAAGAGTTCTGTCACCACCACCCAGGTTGCTTTTCCCATCCAAGGTGGGCGTGGCTTGGGACCTCCTCCCCGGCCCGATAGGCCTCTTGAGAGACTCTTGGGGGCAACCTCCCTTTCTACTTAGAGTCCTGTGTGGCCACGTTTGGTTGTGTTGTTGACATCGGGTTCACCATCGTGCCCCTTAGAACCTTGAGTCCTGCCTTTTAGAGTTCCTCCGTCACATGGGCTTTGGGAGGGAACATCGCATCCGAACTCTCCCAGCACTTAACGGCCCCCATGCCGGTGTCCCCTTTGGAATACTTATTCAGCTCTGAATTCACAATCCGTCTCAATGTTGACGTGGGATCGCTGCCTGTGGCTTCAGCTCACTCACTGACATCACTTCCTTTCCACCCACAGCTCAAGTGCAAAAACTGCGGGGCCTTTGGCCACACGGCCAGAAGTACCAGGTGCCCCATGAAGTGCTGGAAGGCAGCCCTGGTTCCAGCGACCTTGGGGAAAAAGGAAGGGAAGGAAAACCTGAAACCATGGAAGCCCCAGGTTGAAGCCAACCCGGGGCCCTTGAACAAGGATAAGGGAGAGAAGGAAGAGAGACCAAGGTGAGCAGTGGGAGGGGTTTTCACCACTCTTAGGGTACTGCCTCCTAAGGACATGGTGTCTCTGCACCTGCACACCGTGTGCCTTTCCGTCTCCGGGCCAGGGAAGGAACGCTGCAGAGAAATAGACCTGAGCTCCGTGTCCTCCAGGGTTCCACACCCAGGAGCTCCTTTGGCTCTGGGAGATTCAGGGACGGGGAGAGGCGGGGGCGCTTCGTGCAGGTTCCCCACGACAGGGGGAAAAGCGATGGAATCCAAATCACAGTCCTTAGTTGGGAAGACTAGAGGGCCACATGGAGGATGGGAAGGTTGGCACGTGAGGGAAAGTGCTGAGGCGGAAAGGGCACCAGATGTCCATTTCTGTATCACAAAACGCGGAATGGGACTGGGCCCCAGACAGGGTTCTCCCTGTCTCCTTGGGAAAACCAGGGGGCACGACCTGACCTTTTTCTGTTCTGCAGGCAAGGAGACCCGCAGAGGAAGACTCTCCTCCACATATTTTCCGGAAAACCTCCAGAGAAGCCGCTGCCAAATCGAAAAGGATCCACGGAATCTTCTCATTATCTGAGGGTGAGTGTCACCCTGGGCCCCTGGCCTTTTTCTCCTCTAGGTCAACCTGGTTGATTTCCTTTCAGCTTCCTGTCTGCGGGAGGGAATCGGGGAACCCCTCTTTCTTGCCTTCTTGGGGTCAGGGACTCCACGATCCTTCCAGGTCAATTTGATTCCAGGCCAAGGCATCTGAAGATGCCGTATTTCCTGTTGCTTTCTTTCTGTCCAATTATGGCAAGCCTGCCAACAACATGTTCCTAGCGGCATGAGGAAATTAGGTCCTCAGAGGCCCCAAACGTGGAGAAGGCTAAACCCAGGAACATGCATGTGTTCAGAGAAGAAGTCCTGAGTACCCTTGAGCCACCAACCTGCCTTCGGAAGGGCATTAGTCCGTTCCACTTCATGGAAGAGTGAGTGGAGGCGCTTTGGTCCAGCTAATGACCAAGACGCGATCTTTTGAACAATGGTGTGCTTAGGTCAGCAACACATAGCTCGAGAGCGCATCTTTCATGTGTCTTGTCCTGATCAGCACTCAGGTGGAGGGTCTGTCCCTACTTCCAAGGACCGCCTGTCGATACTGTACTAAGAATTTCATGGCGTGTGCACCTTGTCTTTGGATGTGCTTGATTTTCATGTTGGCTCCATGCGGAGGAACTTCTAACCTGTGTTGTTTCCTCTCTTTCAGGTTGCAAGCGGGCCAATGCCGGTCCACACAACCAGTAAGAGGCCGCGCGTGGACCCTGTCCTCTCTGATCGCTCAGCTACCGAAATGTCTGACAGGGTCTCCATCTTGGCTTCACTGTCTCCCCTCAGAAAATCCAGTCTGAGCTCCTCCTCAAGTCCTGGACCAAAGGAAAGACAGACAGGGGCTGCGGCCGACATCCCTCAGCCTGCAGTCAGGCACCAGGGCCCCGAGCCTCTCCTCGTGGTGAAGCCGGCACACAGCAGCCCTGAGGGTGGCTGCCGAGAAGTTCCCCAGGCTGCCTCCAAAACCCATGGCCTGCTCCAGGCCATCAGACCCCAGGCACAAGACAAACGTCCTGCAGTGACCTCACAGCCCTGCCCACCAGCCGCCACACACAGCTTGGGCCTAGGCTCCAATCTCAGCTTCGGGCCAGGAGCCAAGAGACCTGCCCAGGCTCGGATTCAGGCTTGCCTGAACTTCCCCAAGAAACCGAGACTGGGTCCCTTCCAGATCCCCGAAAGCGCCATCCAGGGAGGTGAGCTGGGGGCCTCGGAGAATCTCCAACCTCCGCCAGCCGCAACCGAACTTGGACCAAGTACGTCGCCCCAGATGGGCAGGAGGACACCCGCCCAGGTGCAAAGCGTCGACCGGCAGCCTCCGCACAGCAGACCTTGCCTGCCTACTGCCCAGGCCTGCACCATGTCCCATTACCCAGCGGCCAGCCATGATGGGGCCCAGCCTCTCAGAGTGCTCTTCCGGAGACTGGAAAACGGACGCTGGAGCTCCAGCCTCCTGGCGGCACCCCCATTTCACTCTCCTGAGAAGCCGGGAGCCTTCCTCGCTCAGAGCCCTCATGTGTCAGAGAAGTCTGAGGGTCCCCGTGTTCGTGTCCCACCGAGCGTCCTCTATGAGGACCTTCAGGTTTCCTCCTCCTCAGAGGACAGCGATTCTGACCTGGAGTGAGACTGCAGGTGGCAGGGGCTCCTTGGCCTCCAGCTCCCGTGACTTGAAGGGGAATGTGGGACTGAGGTACGGAGAGCAGAGAGAAGACTCTGTGCGGTGACTCCGAAGCTCCCCGGCTGTGGCGCTTCTGTGGATGTGGGAGCCCAGGCCAGGCAGGGAGCAGATGCAGGGACTCTGCCTCATTGAATTCTGGTGAGGGACATTGTAGTTCGCATGGTTCTCCGGAAACGCGCCAGGAAAAGCTTCCGTGCCAGAGATTCGTTGCCTCAGAAACTGCGTGATGCACAGGAGTCAGAGTTCCGCTGGGACGTCAGTAGGAAACTGGGGAATTACTGTGTATTTGCTCTCTAGATGACTGAATAAGGGAAAAGTTAGGGAACCCTGAGAGGTGCAGCCCTTCCGCTGTGCCCCGCCCTGAGAGCAGTGTTTCGGACGCTGGGAAGCGTGCTGTGCAGAGCGCTCTCGGGGTCTTTCCTCAGCCTCGAAAACTGGGCTGTGGAATGCCTTTGTACATATGTGTGTTGAATTTGTTTAGAAGTGAATAAAATTCTCAAAAAGATGACGTATTGTCTTTTGACTCTCATTCCGTGTTTGTGTTTAACTGATTTTCCAAGTGAAGGGGTGGCCTGCCCCTCCAAACTTGTGGGTGTTTCTAGTCGGGTGGGATGAGAGACGGAGAAAAGAAATAAGACACAGGGACAAAGTATAGGGAGACAACAGTGGGTCCAGGGGACCAGCACTCAGCACACCAAGGACCTGCACTGGCACCAGCCTCTGAGTTCCCTCTGTTTTTATTGATTATGATTTTCATTATTTCAGCAAAAAGGAATGTAGTAGGAGAGCAGGGTGATTATAAGGTGAAGGTCAACAACAAAAAAAAACATGTGAGCAAAATAATCTATATCATTATTAAGTTCAAGGGAAGGTACTATGCCTGGACGTACACGTAGGCCAGATTTATGTTTCTCTCCACCCAGACATCTCAGCGGAGTAAAGAATAACAAGGCAGCATTACTGCAAACACGTCTCGCCTCCCGCCACAGGGCAGCTTTTCTCCGAGATCAGACTTGAACAAATGTACAATCGGGTTTTACACCGAGACATTCAGTTCCCAGGGGCAAGCAGGAGACTGTGGCCTTCCTCCATCTCAACTGCAAGAGGATTTCCTCTTTTACTAATCCACCTCAGTGCAGATGCTTTACGAGTGTCAGGCTGGGGGACAGTCAGGTCTTTCTCATCCCACGAGGCCATATTTCAGACTATCGCATGGGGAGAAACCTTGGACAATAGCCTGCTTTCAAGGGCAGAGGTCCCTGTGGCTTTCCACGGTGCATTGTGCCCCTAGTTTATTGAGACTAGAGAATGACAATGAGTTTTACCAAGTATACTGCTTGTAAACACTTGGTTAACAAGGCACGTCCTGCACAGCCCTAGATCCCTTAAACCTTGATTTTATACAACACAGGTTTTTGTGAGCTCCAAGTTGGGTCAAAGCGGCTGGGGAAAATTGGCTGGGGCAAAGCTACAAATGAACAACTTCTCAGCAAAGCAAATGTTTAAAGTACAGGTCTTTTTCAAAATGCAGTCTCTTGTGTCTTCCCTTTCTACATCGACACAGTGACAGTGTGACATCTTTCTCTTCCCTACATCCAAGGGCTTGAAAATTTCTTGACTTGTTAGCAATCCAAATCGTTATGTCTCCGAAACAGACTTGACTGAGGGGACCGCAGGGCTGGGCAGGACCTTTGACTTCGTATACAACCACAGGAGCAAGAAAACCTCAGCCCCGCTCTACCAACACGCACCTAGTAAAATTCCGCCAACTGAATCTGACGCACGCTAACACGTGGGGAGCGTTGCTTGCACCACGAGTCCCCATTTGGCTCAACCGCCGATGTCAAGTGTGTGGTTCCGGTTGCGACGGCCCCCCGTGAAGTGGCTCCCGGATGTGCGAATGAACCAGGCAGAGTTTCACTGGCCAAATAGACCCCAGCAAAGCTGAAGTTAACTCCGACATTTGGGATGTACTTCAGCGGTAAAACATTCATCCCGTCTTCTTTCCGGATGTCTGACACCATGGTTCTCCCCCTGATCCTGAGAGTAGCTGAGGTAGAGACTCATTGAAAGATCTAGGCAGGGATATCCCATCATGCACAGGCTCTCTCCATTCTCTGACCTGGGAACAACTCTGAGCAGGATTCCACATCTAGGAGGCCTCGGAACTGAGCGGGATTTTCTGAGACACACCAAACGGCTGCTCCCTTTCCGCCGCTGTTGAGGGTCGTTATCTTGATTATCCAGATCACCTAGAAAGTATCCGTATCCAGAATCAATAAGATCAACTCTCTGCTCCTCTGACAGCAGGAGCAGGACACAATGAACCAAAGAGCGTGGAAGGAAACGATATGACCGGAAAGCTCAGAGAATGGCCACAGGGGGTCGTCAGCAGGCCTTCCCACCTGAATCATGAATAATTAATGAAGCGCAAATCAGAGGGGACTCGAGTTTCCGCAGGTGCAATTCATCCAACGAGAGATCGCCGGAGGGCCAACAAGATTGAGAAACTGGGAGTCGGGTGCAGTGTCAAAGGGGACGCGACTGGTTCCAAAGCTCAAGAACACCATGGGGTCACTTGGGCTACATGAGAAAACGCCCCAGTGTGCTGGTTCATCATTCCGACTCCTGCCTGTCTCTTCCCGTCCAAGAAACATGGACCCTAAGTCGTGCAGGTGCAGATGAGCATGGGCAGAATTAGGGGACGTGGCACAAAAGTTCAGGGACACGGGAGTTCCACAGAAAGTCCGGTGGATCTTCGCAAATCCAGAGAAATGGCAATGGGACCCAGGGAATTAGAGCCTCACAGGCGTCCGGGAGACTTTTCAGGCATAATGCCTGGAGTCGCAAGACGAGCTGAAAAAGGAGCCAGGCACTGAAGGACAAAGCGGTGTTGACTTTCCTCATCTGTGTTTCCCAGTGCAGTCCAATTCACTGCGGTAGAATTCATGTATTTATTTTACATCGGCTTGTAGTTGCAAACTTTTGATGTTATTGATTTGTGGTTGGAGAGTTTCCCTTTGAAAAAGTAGATATTCTGAAGATGGAGGTTGTCCAAGATTGTATCTCAAGGTGAGTCTACTTGATGCCAGCGAAGCATACTTTGACATATAATGCATATGTTTGAATTATATTTGGTCTTTTTTACCACATTTTAAAAAATCACTTCGTGAAATATGTCAGAGTTAGATACACCAATGTTAAATTTCTCATCACATGTCCAGAGGCAGTGTAAAATGCAGTCTAGAATGCAAAATTCCCAGCCACTTCTATGTGGAACTTTCTGCAGAGTGGGATTGTATCCAGCGTTTTCAGGGGGCGCTGGTGTGGTACGAGCTGGTCCTTGGCTTCCTGCTGAAGTTGGAATCCTGCAGATTGCTTAGGGGCGGTTTCAGCCTGTCCCTTCTTTCCAGGTCGTCACTAACCTTTCCTGAGCCCCCATGGGGACTCAGAACTTATCTAGAGTCACAGGCCGGCCTGGGATGCTGCCCTTGAGCCTTGGTGCTGTCCATGATGGTTCCATGCCACTGATCTGCTGGGAGACATTCTGCAGAGGGATGGGCTGGCATGAGCTGTCCCTGCCTTTCTGTAAATCACAGAGATTTCTGCTGTCTGAAGCCCCATAGAAATATCTGTGGAGTCTCAGGTAGGCCAGGGATGCCATTCACAGGCTCCTGTTCTTCCTCTTAATGGTAGCAAGAGTGATTTCTGAGTTTCCTAATTGACTTCGAAATAATTTTGTTGATTTCGTTGTAACAAAGACCACTCCTCTTTCTGTGGCATCCAGTTCACCTGTAGGGTTTTTTGGGATTATGTGGAAACTCTTGCATTTTTCCAGAGCCTCACTTCATCCTGGATGTTCTCAGGAATGCACGAGCTGATCCCTGCCTTGGTGGCATCTTGGAACATTGAGGGAGGCCCCTTAGGTCCAGGAGGCATTAGGAGGTCCATCAGGAATTGAGAGGGCATGCGTCTGCCCATCTGTAGCTGGAACTTCTATTTGTCTTCAGAATGCAGATTCTTCCTGAACTAATTATCTTCATCTTGGTGTAAGTAGCCACAATATAATAATTCATAGTAACTCTATTAATAAAAATAACTGAATATCAACAATGAAGATAATAATGACAATGTTAATTATTATAATATTAATAGCAAAAATAAAACAAAGGCATTAGGGATTGGAGATTCCCCTAAGTGAAGGACAATGTACAGATATAGGGACACATGAGTTGTTTGGATTCAGAGTCAAATGAAACGTGTTCCTCAAAGGCAAAGGACAAGCAGCATAAGAAAAACACAACGTTCATGGATGATCACATGGGCTACCTTGGAACTCATGTGGAAAGACTGCAGGCAAAGTGTACCTGGTACAGGGACTCCCCACCAGCCAGCCCCCACCCACCTTCATGAGGTAGGACAGCAGGATAATGGGGAAGGGGTCCATGCAAGGGATGCAAGGCTCGTGTCACACCTGATTCAAAGAAGCACTGCTTCTGACAGATGTTTATCTCCTAACACTGTGTCACCTCTAACTGCCTGGCTGCATGTCTGCCATCTGTTCTTCTTAGGTCACAGGAGGGACAGACATTACTGTCCACCTATCTGCATACAGAGCCATTGGAGGCCATTACCCTTGTTGCTTCCTCTTTGGAAAGGGGCAGCATACATGGCCAATGACATTCTCTGTCTCTTTGGAAATCTTTGTCAGCACATTTAAGGTTTTCTTCAGCCACAGAAAGCCACCTGCTTCAAAGTCTCATCCTCCACAAGTGGCAAGCACACAATCATTAATGGAGGCAAGGGGTACATAGGCTTTGCCATTTGATTCAGTTGGGACAAATAGGGGAGGACTTCTTAGCTCTACAGCTCTGTCCGTGTGGCCAGGTGACAATGTCAGGCTGCACTGCCATTAGACTTGTCCCTTTGCACATAAGGCTTCCCTCCAATCCTTTCCACAGATGTGGATCCTCACATCACTTCCTAATAAACATCCTGCACACTAAACTTCATCTATATCCAGTTCCCTGGGAACCAAACCTGTGACAAAATTGAAAAGTTTCTAGGGAAAATAGGGTTTCCTCATCAGGCAGGAATCAAATTCTGCTGAGCTAGAAAATAAAGTAAAGTCTGACGCCATCTTATGATTTTTTTTATTAGGACATTACCACTGCCAGCAAGAATTATGTGCATCAATTTGTGGGGACAAACATCATACTGGAGTGGGATGAGGTTGTTGTGAGTTGAGGAGAAATGCTGACGAATGGACTTTACCCTCAACTTGGATTCAGGAGAGGACATAAAAACAGCTGGAAATAAAAGGTGTCTGAAAACATTTTTCTGGTTTTTCAAAACTTCCAATTTCAGGTTGGGAGACACTCTATGTTTAAATTCTAAAGGGATGTAGCATACTGAGAAGACATAAGTATAGACAAATTGTCCATTTTATGAATAATACAATTTATGGTATGACAGGAGACCAAGGGACATAACACAAATTTGGAGTTGAAGAAATTAACAGACATTCTTGATAATTCCTCAGCTATTATGGCAGAGATGCTGGGACAATGGATGTCCATGTAGCGTACTTTTTTTTTTTTTTTTTTTTTTTTTTTTTTGCGGTGGGGGACGGAGTCTCACTCTGTAACCAGGCTGCGCTGCAATGGCGCAATCTCAGCTCACTGCAACCTCTGCCTCCTGCGTTCAAGCAATCCTCCTGCCTCGGCCTCCCGAGTAGCTGGGACGACAGGCACACACTACCACACTCAGCTAATTTTTGTATTTTTAGTACAGATGGGGTTTCACCATGTTGGCTAGGATGGTCTCAGTTTACTGATACCGTGATCCACCTGCTTTGGCCTCCCAAAGGGTTGGGATTACTGGTGTGAGCCACCAGGCCTGGCCCTTGTAGCAGTACTTTTGAACTTAATGGCTGAAAGCATCCACCTCCAAACTTATGTATTATATCTGCAAAAGAGTACAAACCATGTGATGAATTTTAAAGGGAAGACAAGCCTGTGGGAATTCAACAGCCATGGCAATGTTTTGAACTTCTTTTTATTAAACATGTAAGAAGTAAGTGAAGTTCAAGACCTAACAGAATTGCCAGGAATTATCTGAGGAATTACCAAGATGACCATAGACACTATGAAATCCTTACGATGCCCTCTGCTGGAGTTTCCTCCTACAGCCAGTGATTTTAAGCCGGAAGCAAATGTCTCTGCAGGCACAAGAATTCAACCCAAATGTGCTATTCAATTTTAAATGAGATGACAATGAAATTATGTGCTATATAGCAACAACTTTTTTTTTTTTCTTTCAGACAGAGTCTTTCTCTGTTGCCTAGGCTGGAGTGCAGTGGGGCACTCTTGGCTCACTGCAATCTCTGCCTCCTGTGTTCAAGTGATTTTCCCACCTTTTTCACAATGTATCCTTATCCTCAAACTCATCCTCCTAAGTGGCTGGGATTATAGGTCTGTGCCACCATGTCTGGCTGATTTTTGTATCAGCAAAATTATTTCTGGGGTGGAGAGTTAGGAATCTTTTTTCTCCCACACCCAATAACATGTTATCCAAATGATCTGTCAATAGAAATAACTGATACCTATATTTCCTAACCTACCTTTTTCTTTCTTTAAATTCAGAACTAGAGTGTGGAAAAGTGATATGAAGAAGGTTCTCTTAATTTTCAACACAAGTTTTGGGCTAGGCACTGTGCTATGTGCTACAGATATGCACTAATATACCCACAATAGTTTTGCCTTATTGCCTTCTATGTTCTAATAATGCACCAAAAGAAAAGTATAGATTAGCTTTTTATTTTTTTGAGATGGAGATTAATTCTGTCACCCAGGATGGAATGCAGAGGCGGGATCTTGGCTCACTGCACCTTCTGCCTCCTGGGTTCAAGTGATTCTCCTGCCTCAGCCTCCTGAGTAGCTGGGATTACAGGCACGTGCCACCACACCCAGAAAGTTTTTGTATTTTTCAGAAAGACAGCTTTCCTCATGTTGGTCAGGCAGGTCTCAACCCCCTGGCCTCAAGTGATCCACCTATCTTGGCCTTCCAAACTGCTGGGATTACAGGCATGAGCCATAGTGCCCAGCCAAAGAGAGTAGCTTTAAATAGAAAATATGAAACTAAAAGAAACGTATGCTCATCAATTTTATACTGTATTTGGCCAGGTGCAGAAGATCGACTTGTACTAATGTAAGGGAATAAGGTCAATTCACATCTAATTGTTTGGAGAAGTCACCAGAAATCAAAAGTTGGAGGAGTTGTATCTTTTGAGGTGGGTTGCACAGGCAAGCAGCAAGTTGCTATCTCTCCAAAGTCCTAAACTGTTGTATTTGTCCTACTGTGGAAAAATGAGTCTTCAACTTGATTTCAATTTATATAGGAAAATGCTCAATAAAACTAATAAGGGCTACATTCCAGGACACAGCCAGACCACACATATACTGAACCTTGATTCTAGAGACACCTCCTGTTCAATGTAATTGGATTTTCAAGACAACAAATATATAACCCTGACACAATATTGGAGAGCCAAAAGGAAAGGACATTTTGGGTTGAAATTTTTTCTTTTAAAAATGTGTCCTTGAGTTCTATTAACAATAGCAGAAGCCTGGGAATAGCTCAAATGTCTATTGAGAGGAAATTGATAAATTATATGCATATTATAGAGTAATATTTATCAATAAATGGGAATAATCAACTCTATGAATCGACATCATGATCATGGATCAATATAATCTTTCTAACCCCGAGTGGGGAAAGCTGAGCTAAAAAGTGTCCTATAATATAAATAAATGTATACAAAATTCTAGAACAGACAAACCTAACATAAGCTAAAAAAGTTCAGAAAAGTCAGGTGCACTGGCTCATGCCTGTTATGTCTGCACTTTGTGAGGTGGGTGGATCGCTTGACCTCAGGAGTTCAAGACCAGCCTGGCCAACATGCTGAAGCTACCCCATCTTTACCAAAAATACAAAAATTAGCCCAGTGTGGTGTGGTACGCAGGAGCAGAAAACCAAATACTACATATTCTCATGTATAAGTGAGAGCTAAACATTGGGTTATACACTGTTCAGCTCTCACTTATATGGAAACAACAGACACTGGAGATTCTTAGATGGAGGAGGGAGGGTTGGGTACAAGGCCTGAAAAACTACCTATTGGGTATTATGTTCACTACATGTGTGATGAGATCATTCATACTGTAAACCTCAGCAGCACACAATACATCCATGTAACAAACCTGCAGATGTATCCTCTGTGTCTAAAATAAAAATTAAAAACGTAAAAAATGAACAAAGACATATGAGCAGTCATTTGTCAAAAAAGGAGATACAAACGGACAACATATATATCAACAATTCTTACCCTCTCTAGTCATCACGGGAATGCAAATGAAAACAACCAAGAAATACTACCTCACACCTGTTAGAATAGCTATTATCAAAAAGATGGACGATAACAAGTGTTGGTAAGGATGTGGAGAAAAGGGAACCTCTGTATACTGGTGGTGGGAATGTAAATTAGTATGGCCACCTTGGAAAATAGTATGGAGGTTTCTCAAAAAATTAACAATAAAAATACCATTTTGTTCCAGCAATCCCACTTATTTTATATGTATTATATATATCATATATGTATAAATATTTATCTATGAAGTCATTGAAATCACTATGTGAAAGAGATATCTGCGCTTCTATATTCCTTTCAACACTGTTCACAATAGTCAAGATCTATGAAGAAGACATACAGGTTATCATTCATTCATGGACGGCTGAATTAATGTTATACATATATATATATATATGTACAATGGGATATTATTCAGTATTATATAATAATGAAACCCTGTCATTTGTGACAACATTGATGGATCTGAAGGGCATGAAGTCATGTGAAATAAACCAAACACAGAATGACAAATACTGTATGATTTCACTTGTATTTGAAATCTCAAAAAAACAAACTCAGAAGCAGAGGGTAGACGCCAGGAGCTGTGGTGCAGGTAAGTGTGTAGGTGTGATTACAGTACAAAGTTTTAGATATACCACATAAATAAGTTCAGGAGGTCTAATTTACAGCTTAGTGCTTATAGCTATGAATACCGTATTGCATACTTAAAATATAATAGGAGGGTGAATTTTATGTTAATTATTCTTACCAATAAAAATAATAATTAGAATGGGAGGGAGAACTTTGGGAGTTGATGAATATGTTTATAATCTTGATGGTAGTGATGCTTTCACAATGTATCCTTATTCTCAAACTCACTGAGATATACACATTAAATAGGTACAGCTTTTTGAATGTAATCATGTCTCAACAAAGTGTTTTTAAGGGGGGTTGGTTAAAAATTTTAAAAAGGAAGGGTAGATGTTCCTTTGCCCTTCTCTCATGCCTTTTTTCTCCCTGCTGTCTAGAATTCAGAAATAATAGGTGGGAATTTAGCAGCCAAACTAGGACCTTTTCTAAAGTATAGCAGAGCAGAGAGCCGGAAGGCACCTGCATCCCTAATGATATAAGAAAGTATCTGTTCTAGCCCTGAATGGTATAACTACAGGTTAATTTTAAGTGAAAAAGAAATCAACTTCTGCCTTGTTTAAGCAAACTTATTCAGGCATTAATTTTATAAACACGTGGAGAATACATGCTCCTTATGAGCAGAAACAATGTTTATGCCATATGGTCCATGATGGGTGTTCAATAATGTGTGATGATAATAATGAAGACAATAGTGATAAATAAAAGAAAATAAAAAGCAGTGAAACAAAGTGGTTTAATAGCTATACATAGTTACTTTGTTGAAAGATTCTGCTGCTAATATTATTCAATATTTTTGTATGCTGGTGCAAGTAAGGAAATTTACATTGTCTAATAAAAATTATTTATCAATTTATAAAACAGTAAAAATTTCATAGAATGGGGCTAAGAATCTGCATTGCAAACTAACTCTTTCAGTTGATTTTATGCACAGTAATTATTGAGAATCCCCTTATCTACATCCAATGGATCTGGACCTACATAGGTGCTGTCAAGACTTAAGGAAGAAAATTTGCCTGACTCTATCCATACCTCCAGTTAGTAATAGATCTAGAGATTTAGAACTGAAATCCAGACCTCCTGCTTCCATGTTCAGTGACCTTTCACTGTCCTGTTTTGCTTCACTTGATGAAGAGGATTTGAGAATAAATGACCACATGATTCAACTCCTCCTCGGCTCTGGGGAATATAGCCCTGTCCTGGCAAACAAGAAGCTCCTGCAGTAGTAGAGGGGGCAAATATATGTTCACTAATCTAACATACAAGGCAGTAGGCACTGTACCATAAACAAGGCACTGTGGGGGTTCAGACCAGCGGCAAAGTGGGGATTAATAGGGCAAGTAAAATCTGGGAAGTGTTCACTAACGAAATGTCTAATCATTAACTAAACAAAAAGGTTTCTCAACATGGCCTAATTAATTGTAACTTATCATAAATCGTTGTTTGTTCATAAACCTTAATCTTTTGCCAAAATATTTGTAGCTTATGTTCCCATTTAACAAGGTTTTCTGGTCAAAACTGTGCACCCACATCATTCTAATGAACTTAGTGTCCAATAAAACATGGACTCTCAGTCGTCTCATGAAGGTCATTTTGTGTGCATAGTACATCTCTGTGAATATGCCTAATGAGGTATGGAAGGACAATTATTATCCAAACAGAGACATTCCACTGGTGCTAGAGAGCCACAGACGGAAGTTTTCTCTGCCTACTGGAAATAAAGCCAAGCTTTCTTCTTTCCTCAGCCATGAGGATTGCTGTCCTCCTCTTTATCGTTCTCTCTTTTTTTTTTCTTTTTATGAGCCAAGCTCCACCAAATAACAAGATAAACTTTGTGTAAGACTTGGTAAGAGTAGAGTGTCTGACACCTTATTGTGCTATAATACTCAAAGCAAAAGCAAAATCGCCTAGGACCAGAAAAGGGAGTCACATAGGAAATCTAGAAGACCTATTGGCTGAGAGACCTGCAGCCTCATAGTTCATTAGCTCTCCATAGCACCTCTCACATGAAATGAGGTCAGTGGTGTTTCAAGTGCTTGAAACCCTCTTTACTCTACTTCTAAATGTGAATTAATTAGGCAAGTTTACTAGCAGTTACTAGACCTCAAAAGCAAAATAATCAGGCATTATTCTACTAAATATTGGTCTCCATAACTCCTCTATTTTCTTTTGGAAAAGTTAGTTAGTCTAAGACATTTGGCATAAAGGCTATGCCAAAGCTTTGGTGGGGACAGCCAGGAAGGATTCGTGGGGCCTCCTTGAAAATACTGCAATAATCTAAGAAATCTTCAACCTATTACCCCTCAGTACTGTTATTCCCCTGTACTGGACTTTTCCCCTTAAGTTTGATTCCATTTCCTAACATTATCCTTCCCTCTTCCTCCTCAGCAACTAGTCTTCTAAATTAGAACTTAAACACAATGACCAGATATGACCCTGCAACAGAGCATGCCCTTCTGCATTGAGCATGCAATCATGAATCACAGGTATAAGACCCCTTGAACCGACATGGTTTTGGTGATTCTGTGTAGGACTTATTGCTTTTACCCAAGAAGATGATCAGGCATTCTAAGTAGATCAGAAAATTTTCTGGAGTTCTTGAATGTGCATAGGCAAGAAAGATTAAGCAACCTGTTGGCTTATATGAGGCAAACTATCTTCTCATATTTTCTTTTGAATTCAGGATTTCAAGGTTGGGGAAGGAGTGGGAAAGTAGGCATGTATATGTGAGAATATGGATGATCCTTGTACATTGTCAGGGATGGTCAAATTCTATGCTTCATGTTGTTTGCTAAAAGACAGTTTCCAAAGTTTTCAACAGAAAATATGGTGGCACACATGCCTATTCTTGGTGAACCCAGACTTTTCTATCTAGTCTGTGATAGTAAATTTAAAAGGACGGCTTAGGGTAAATGAATCCTTCAAGTTATAAAGATGAAGGGCAGTTTTTGGACAATTCCCATTTTGCTGTAGGAAAACTAACCTGGAAGAAGTAAAAGGGAGAGATTGAAGTGGAGAGAACGGAGATGGAAAATGAGTTCAGTTGATCAAATTTTTGTTAAGCGCCCACTGTATATGGGGCCCTTACAAGGAAACAAGCAGACAAAGAACAAAAGCATGTGATGGCCTTGCTCTTAAGAAGCCAGAGGCCAGTCACCTGGATTGCTACATAGCAGGAAGACGTCAACAAGCCCCTACAATACAGCACTGGCATAGGAGGAAGAAGAGATTTCTTTCTATGAGATAAATAGCACACAACCAAAAAAGAAAGCCAAAAGATACACAAGGCTCGAAAACCTAAGGCATCAACCCTTAAGAGATCTGATTGTTAGTGGGAACTTTGGCAGGAAAATTATTATTAGGATTTTTTTAGTACTAAGAGTTTTGAGCTGTCTATCCAAGATTGCCATCTGCACCTCTGCCTTAGGTAATACTGTGTGTGTGTGTGTGTGTGTGTGTGTGTGCGCGCGCGCGCGCGCGCGCGTGTGTGCCTTTGCATGTGTTTGAAATATATTCTGTGTCCCACACTCCACATAGGTTTGGGGCTGATCTGAAACTATACTCTTAGGGATGGGGTTAAGCTACTCTGTCACATTGTGAAGAGTTGACATGTAAGAGACTCTTAACCTTTTATAAATTACCTTTAAAATGTTTCCTTTTCTGGGAAGGGAAGAATAAGAATTTGTAAACAAATGCAAAAATATCTTTAACTAAACAAAAGAACAGTTCGTTAGCCTTGTTATGATTAGCAGAGAGGATAGCTGCAGACACTGTAAAATCACTCAGCAACAAGACTTGACAAAACCTTAAATATGGCTCTATTTTTCCTGTTTTATAGAGGAAAATATTAAGGCTCTGGGAACTAAAGTGCTTTTCCCAACAGTGGAGTAAATGTCAGAGTCAAGGCTGGGTTTTACATCCCAGCTTTCCCTATACATTCCACCCTATGGTTCTGTTGTGCTGTTCCTTTGTGTGACTCCGTAAAGCCTGCTTAAAGGTGATCCCATATCAAATTGCATTAACTCAGTAGCACATAACACCAGGGAATTGATTTATATGATGTTTATCCTTGTGGCGTTGCTGAAGACCCATCTGATTAGTAGTTATCAAGTAGTCATCCTGGCTAAATATATGGGTTTGATTTTTAATTTTGAAAATGAAAAATATTTTAAAATATATGCCTTACATCCATATCCCGGGAAATTCTAATCAAGTTTTAAAACTTCCAAATTTAGATAAACTAATGGTTTTTTTGTTTTAATTTTCTCTCAATGAAAATAGAAGAAACTAATTGGATAGAACAGCACAGCAGAAGCATTACTTATAGCCAAAAATGGGATACAACAAGACTGAAGAAGAAAATGCAAGACAGTGCTTAAAAAAGCAGTCTAATGAAAAGTGAGGTCTCCTCTGGATGTCCTTAGGTAGACATTGCAGCAGAACTGTAAAGTATTTCTGGAAGGCTGGGGAAGAGAGGAGGAAACAGAGAAGGGGCAAGAGGAGAAAACAGAATGAGGCTCTGAATACCAAGCCTTAGTGCTGTCTCTATCGCCTTCCTCGCTAGATCACTGGGTGATCCTGGGCAAGTTTCTTCCTTTCCCTCAGCTCATTTCCTCATCTGTAATGTAAGTGACTAGACAAGATAGCCTATGATGTTCATTGTAACTCTAACTTTTCTTCCCAAAGCAAATAACTGGAAAAGACACTGTGCTTACAATATGCAACAAATAAAAACAAAAGATTTTTAAAAACCCCTAGTGTAACTTGAATTGTTACAAATAAGCAGTGGTACATCATAATTTAACAAAGCCCTTTTGTGATTTCGTTTTTTAAAATCACGTCAAGTTTTATTTTACTTCATAATAAGATAATGGGAGATAAGTGTTAAATGGGTTCATAAAATAATGTTTGTAAAAGACACAGTAATCCAAAATAGGTAATTTTTATATTAGTAGTTCCCTTTACTGGGGGGGAACAGATAAAAGAGTGTTAGGAAAAGCTTCATAAAGTGGATTATATAGAATGTGCTTTAAAAGACTTTGGTGTTTTACTGAGTGAGGAAAGAGCAATATGGGGAGTTATTGTTCAAGGGTTAAAGCTATACAAAATGAGTCAATTACAGAGATAGGCTCCAAAACATAGTACCTATAGTTAACAATGAGGTATTTTGTATTTAACAATTTGTTAAGAGGGTCGATCTTAGGGATTCTGACAACAACAACAGTAAAGGGACGTAGGAAACATTTGGAGGTGATGGATATATTATTACCTGGATATTGGTGTGGTAACAAGATAATATATATGTGCAAACTTGCCAAACTATATCCATTAATTATGTACTGTTTGTGTATAACAGTTTTACTTCAGTTCCTACTATATTGCCTGGCAAACAATAGATGTATAAAGTGAGATCAATGATCATTGCATGTGCATGTCAAAAATAATAAAGAAAGCAGGTGACAATAAAGACATCCTGAATCTTTGGGAAATAAATAGCATTCACCTGCTTTCTATTCCATTGAGATATCACCACATTTATGTACTTGTGTGTCCCTGGAAGTTTCCTGTGGGAGATTTAGTTATTCTCTTTTCGTTAGGCTCTTCTGACCAAGAACAAATCACAGACTCAGAGAGCATCATAAAAAGGCCCAGACCCACGATGCCCAGAGAATCCAGGCTCAACCCACATTGATGCTGGCCCTTCAGCCGTGAGACTCCATTTGCTTCTCCTTATTCTCCTTCTTTTTTCAATTCTCTTATCCCCAGGTAATTTGGTAGCTGATTACTATAAGGTTCTGCAGATGAGAAGGCTATATCCCTGGCCAGACAAGATCCTAGAATCAGTCCTGTGGGTTCAAGAACCTAATATTTACAGCTTCACTAGGATTATAATAGGGAAAAATAGAAAAGAGACTCATTTAGCAGTAGCTCCTGTTGATAAGATTCCATCCATGTCTTTTGACCTAGTGAGTGGATATAATAATGGATGCTGCTGAAATTCAATCCTGTGAGAGGAAACTGCCAGCATATAAATTTCCATGCCCCACCAAGCATCTCAAGGTACAAAGTAAGGTTACAACAGGACATGACCTCAATGAGATGCCTTTGCGGGACATGGAAATTTATATGTAGGCAGTTAAATCTGACAGGATTGAATCTCTGTGGCATCTATTATTATATTCACTTACTAGGTCAAAAGAGATGGTGGAATCCTATCAATAGGAGCTACTGCTAAATGAGTGTTGACAAATCTGAAAGTTTCATTCTAAGAGACAAATGGAAAAATTATAATCCTAGAATAAGTGAAAATTTTATGAGAGACTTTTCAAAATAAATTATGATTTATGTGGTTATGAATAAAAAATGATTTGCAAAGTGAAACTGAGGACCAGAAAGGAGAGTTAAAGGAACTTCAGACAAGTGAATTAATAAGGAGCAAAGACACCAAGAAGTGCTGCTCACGGTATATTACAGGTAACCACACAGAAATGGGTAACATAACTTTCAATACAAAAATGGCTAAAATTTAATGGCTAAGCATGCATTTTGGGGGCTTTTGGAAAAAAAACAGCATAATAACCCTAAAGAAGATAAAGGGAAAATTATAAATACAAAATATAAATTAATGAAATAAATGAGAAAAAACTAATATTTTAAAAAATGTTTTTCAAAAAGTCTAATACACTTTATAATAACCTGGCAACGCTGAACAAGAGAAAATGAGAACATGCTTAAAATAACTATTGCAGGAATGAAAGGTTAATATCAAAACAGATGTTTCAGAGATTCAAATAATTTTTAAATTTGTGCATTATATTCCCTCTTCACTGTGTACTTGGGGATTTTCCTGTTGCAGTTCACTATATCATGACTGTGTCATCAATTTTGATGCTAGTAAATGATTACCATCAGCATACAAATATGCTGTTGTTTTTCTGATCTAAGAAAAAGAATGTCCTTGCTTTTCTTCTGATGACAGCTGTCATCCCATTTTTTGCTCTACTTTTCAGCAAAACATCTTAAAAGAGCTGTCCATACTCTCTGTCTTCAATTCCTCTCCTCTCATTGTTTCTTAAATATATCCCAATCAGGCTCTCTCCCCCTTTTTCGATCATGATATTGACACCACTTTTGTCAAAGTTACGAATAATCTCCACATTGCTAGATCCAGTAATCATTTTTCACTACAACTTTAATTGGCCTATTAGCAGCATTTGACACAAATAATCACTTCCTTCTTCACAGTATACTTTCTTCACTTGGCTTCCAGGACAGCACATTCACTTGAGTCTCAGCCTATCTCACTGGAGCTACCACTTCGGCTTCCTTTGTTTCTTCCTCATCTTTTTGCATCACACCTCCTATTGGAGAGCTCCAGAGCTCAGTTCCTGGTCCTCTTCTCTTCTCCCTCACCACACACTCTTTGGAGGGGCTCAGCAAGTCTCATCCCTTTAAATTCTCCTTTTGGACCTCCTTCTGAACTCCAGGCTTATAATAAATTATCCAACTGCATAACTGATATATCTACTTGGACACTTGATTTCAAAAGTAATATATATCCAAAACTGAACTCATGATTTTCCCTCAGAAACCTCTACATACAGATTTTCTCTTCTTGCAGAGTGCCATGGTCAGCATTGGAGCTTCTCTTAGCTTTCCTGTCCACTTTCATCCTCAGCAAGCCTCTATCTCTGCACCTCAAGAATCTCTCAGGGCTCCCATCCCTTGCCCAACCACGGGCAGTAGCTGCCTCACACTCAGTGAAAGACCAGAGAATCTACTTCTCTCAGCTACCTGCCCTCCCCTGCCTTCAGACCTCATCAGGCCTCTCTTCTTATGCACCTGTGAGAAAAGAGAGTGAAGGGGGGATTCTCTCAGCTCCCCAACCCACTCCCCAGTAACAGAGGATTTTCCCGATTCTCACAGTGTGACCTTTACCTTTCTCTGACCTCAAATTGCAGCAGTTCCTACATGCCTGTCCCTCAAAAGTGTCTCAGGTAGTTCACCTGCTCTCCATCTGATCTTACCTAGGAGCACACAAGATAGGTCATGAAAAAACCATTAGTGGGGCCGGGTGCGGTGGCTCACGCCTGTAATCCCAGCACTTTGGGAGGCCGAGGCACTGTAATCCCAGCACTTTGGGATCACGAGGTCAGTGGCCAACACGGTGAAACCCTGTCTCTACTAATACAAAAAATTAGCAGAGTGTGGTGGCACGTGCCTGTAGTTCCAGCTACTCGGGAGGCTGAGGCAGGACAATCGCTTGAACCCTGGAGGCGGAGGTTGTAGTGAGCCGAGATCATGCCATTGCACTCTAGCCTGGGTGACAGAGTGAGACTCCGTCAAAAAAATAAAAAAAAAAAGGAAGAAAAGAGAGAAAGAAAGAAAGAAAAGAAAAGAAAGAAAGGAAAGAAAGAAAGAAAGAAAGAAAGAAAGAAAGAAAGAAAGAAAGAAAGAAAGAAAGAAAGAAAGAGAAAGAAAGAAAAGAAAAGCATTAAAGCATTAGTGAGTGAGTGAGTGTGTTTGGGCCCCTACAGATGCTAAACTATCACAAGCCCACATTCAGCCTTTCAACATTTGCTTGAGGTTCACTTGTTTCCTTCTTATCTCCATCAGGGGCAGCTTCCTCCTGCTTCTGCTGCTGCAACTCAGGTACACACAAATCATCTGTGGATCCGTTCTTTTTTCAGTAGGGCTTCATTACTCTGAATTTAAGTTAATTAGCTTTTTTTGAGACCTCAGCTCTGTCTTTTAAAATGAAATCTATGATCTATAGATTATCCAGCTTATTCTCTTTGTCAGGGCAAGAGCATTTTTCTATAGCTTTCTAAACTTTAAACAAAAGTAAAAGTTCGCTTCTTTTCAGAATCCCCCCATGTCAGAAAGTATTGCTATTATCATCAGTTTAGTGATATTTATGGAATTCCAAGTTGACTCTGAGATCAGCTTTTGGGTTAAATTCTTTCTTCCTGATATATAGCCTTTGAAATTTTATTTGCTGCAGATCTCTTGATAGTGAACAATTTTAGTTTTTATCTGTCAATTTCATATTGTTACTTTTGTTCTTGAAAGACAGCATTACTGAGTACCCAATTCTATACTAACAGTTATTTTCTCTCAATATTTGTTGATACTAGTTTACTCATTTTTAGTTTTTGCTTTACTATAATAATCAGATAAATATTATTTCATTATAAATTGTCCTTTTTTCAATGTTTATATGGTCTGGTCTTTGGTTTTAATGTTTTATAATTTATAATTTAAGTAATGTGGATTTATTTTTATATCATCTGTTAGAAATACGGTCTTTGAATCCATGGATTTATACTTTTTCCTAATTTCTTTTTGAGAATCTCTTGAAACGCTGAATCCTCTTACACCTTTCTCCCCCCATATTTGAATTAAATAAATGTTAGACCTTGTGTTTCCATGCTACATTCTGGGTATATCATTTAAGCATTTTTTTCTTTACTAATTATCCTGTTACCTATATCTAATATATCATTAATAACTTGCATTAATTGTTAATTTTTTTTAATTCAGACCTGCCTTTTTGTTTTGTTTTGTTTTTTTGGAGACAGAGTCTCACTCTGTTGCCCAGGCTGGAATGCAGTGGTGCAATCTTGGCTCACTGCAACCTCCACCTCCCGGGTTCAAGTGATTCTCCTGCCTCAGCCTCCTGAGTAGCTGGGACTACAGGTGCCCACCACCATGTTCAGCTAATTTATATATATATAAACACTTTTTTTTTTTAGTAGAGACAAGTTTTCACCATCTTGGGGGTGCTGTTCTTGAACTCCTGACCTCGTGATCCACCTGCCTCGGCCTCCCAAAGTGCTGCGATTACAGGCATGAGCCTTCACGCCCAGCCAGACCTGCCCATTTTTTCTATCATCTATATTGTTTTACTATTGTTTTTACTTCTTTGTAAGAGTAGATTGTTTCTTTAAACAATCGATACACAGCTGCTTAATTATTTCTCCACATTGACAATTTCAATACATTTAGTTTTCAAGGATTTAAATGTGCTATTCATTTCATTAAGTTTTATTCATGGTGTCTTGCTTACCTGATCATTTTTAATACTGAACTCGTGGCTCATCCTTAATCTGCCATCATTCTACGGTCTGAAATGAGAATGCTATTATCCAAACTTCCTATGTGAAACTGACTCAATGCTTTATCTCAATATAGAAGTTCCAGGATTAATGAACTGGAATTTCTGATGGCCCAAGAGTCAGTAGTACCACCATTAGCATTGCTGATAATAGCAGATCTTCCCAGAAGATCTGGGAAACCCTCACACCCCTCCATCAGCTAGCCAATACAAAGTGCCCAGTGCTCAAGCTCCAGTTCACAGACTATTTTTGTGTTTGAAAGAGGAGATATTTTAAGAACTTGCCTAACCGTTTTCAAGAATAGAAATGTTTCAAAGAGATCTCTAAAATGTATTTGTTCGATAGCAGCAGTCATTTGAGAGCAGCTAACTTGCAGTCATGGCCAAAAGCCTAAATCTTTCTTTCATTCTAATCACACCTATTTTGTATCTTTTGGAGATATCTCAGATTCAGATGTATTCATACTGTTCTATGATTTGGGACACTGCTATAGATTCTTCAAAATGTTACAACATTCCAATGGTATTTTGGGAGGTATAGAAGGAGAGGGAAAACAATGGGCTCAAGTCTCCCCTGACTTCTCTTCTTACAACCTATTTCATTGTCCAAAACTTTTAGAACTATATTAATACAACATTGACAGTGGGTATTCTTCTTTTCCTTCTTATTTTAATAGGATTGAATGAAGTGTTTTGCTATGAAATTGCTATATGAGTTTTAATCAGACAAATTTTGACTTTGTAAAGGCAATATTCTTCTCATTATTTTAAAATGTTTACCAGGATTCACAGTATTATTTTCAATTCTCCCCGTTCAAAGGCATATTTAAATAACTTGATGAAAGGAGAATATTATATATGTTACTCTGCTATGGAAACAGAAAATCCACCACCAAATTGTATTCTAGATACTTTGTACACCAATTGCACCATCTTTTTTTATCTAAGACATTCGATTCTTCCACAGGTGGGAGCACATGAATTATTATCATTTACTACTTGTAGTTTTCACTACAGACTTTCAGACTTATGGTGCCTAAAGGAAATAGAATGCTTCTAGCTGGGTTTAAAAGCTACAAATAAACAGAGGAAATATACACTATTTTGAAAGTACCACTTGAGTGTTATGTATGTATTTCAATATTATGTTGCTAATTTTAATTGTTCAAGGTTAAGGAGCTTAAACCTCCTCCTCATGCATTCCTGAATCATCCATTACTCCCACACATACATTGTTTGATACAGCATAATCCTAAGTAAGTAAAGATGTGGCAAAATGAAAAAAAATAAAATAATGTTATACCATTCTCATCTAGGAATGGCATCAGTAGACAGATGTGAATAAAAGTAATGTGATTATAATTCTAAAAATCATATTTAATAAGATCTATTTATTATTAAATGAACATTAAATTATTTAATGTATAGTAAATCCTTAACACAATGAAAACTCTTAATGCACAGTGAGACCAAATTGAAGGTATTAACTGTTTTCTTCCTAATCCTTGCTTTAGTTGTTATTTCCACCAGACCGTCACTTTATTTTAAGGATATTGTAATAGCACAAAGCCATCAGCTTTACCATTAGAGAGATCTTCATTAAATTATCTTTGTTGTAATAAAGGTCATCTGGAGGAAATACTGGTCTGAATACAATAACAAATGTTAAGCTTTCTAGCATTTTCCACTTTTAGATACAAATTGAAAGAATCATTTATAATGTCAAAAACACTTTTTTCTAACTAATCTATTCTATGACTAAGACACTATTAGCAATAAAAGTAGATAGAGCAAATCTAAATGTGGAGAGAAAAAGTAATTTCTACTTATGTTTAAACAGATGAAAGCATGAATAGATTGAAAGCCTGAAATACTAGCTTGGGGGAATAATGTCACTTTCGGGGAGCAGGAGCAGGATATACCAGCCTTTAGCTCTACACACTCCCCCCAAGAGAAAAAATATATAGATAGTTATGTACAAACCAAAATAGCCCTGGGAGGGTTCAAGGGACCATTTAAGAAACTATGGCAGCACAGTGAAGCCAAAAAAAAAAAAAAAAGAGAGAGAGAGAGAGAAAGAGAGAGTGAAAGAAAAAAAATAGCCATATAGAGAAAACAGCTGCTGAAATCAGCATACCTGAGATGCGAGAAACATCTTTTTTGGCTAGAAACAAAAGCAGAAAGGGACTATCTGTATCAGCCACAAGGTGGAACCACCATGGCCCTCAGTAACCCACTCTGGCAGAAGACACTGACATTTTTTGCCACTGGAGTAAGCAACATCCCTTTCTGACAGAAAACCCAGAGAAAAAGATGAAGATGTACCATCTCCTCCACATCCCTTTTCCCCACCAAAAATGCACTGACTGTTGGGCCAAACCAGGATTGGAACTGCTACCTTTCTTAAACTGCATGTGTCTCTGACATATGAGCAGCAACCATTTCAAGAGCTCCCACATAAAAATGCTCATACTAAATTTATTCTGTTACTTAAGAGTGTTTATGGATTTGCATTCCATTTGTGGACTAACTATCTCACTGGATCTTCTTTCCTGCAGTAAGAGGTGGTTTGGGTCCTGCGGAAGGTCATTGTCTCAATTTGTCTGGTGTTTGCAGAAGAGATGTCTGCAAAGTAGTAGAAGATCAAATTGGTGCCCGCCGAAGAAGGATGAAGGGCTGTAGAGCATGGTGGATTTTAATGCCAATTCCAACAACACTTATCATGTCAGATTATCAAGAACCCCTTAAACCTAAGTTGAAATGAAACTGAGACAGAATAAAAATACATCAAAAGTGCAGTTATTTGCATCTAAGAATATTAAAATATATATATTAAGTACTTCCATCTTGATAACCGTCTTGCATTTTCACGTATCAACATAAATGAATAAATCCTAATTTCAAATATACCCAAGTACTATTTCTTTGTGAATCATTAACAGATCTTAACAAAACTTTTAAAAATGAGAAAATCATTACTTTTGTTTTCCAAGATGGTGGATTGAAGGCATTGTTAGTGTGCCTCTTGCACTTGGAAAGACAAAATGGTGTGTAGAGACTCACACTGTGAACTTTCTTTGAAGAAGCTACACAGGAATTTAACAGGAAAATTGAAATAAGCCACAGACCATTTGAAAGAAACAGCAGGATGCAGCTTACACCATAAGCTAGGCAGAAAATTGTAAGTTTCCAGGGTGTGACAGGAGGGTAAACTGACTCTAAGATATACACTTCCACTGGGAAACCTATCAATCCAGGCCGTGAGGGAAGGCCTTAACCCTACTCAGCGCTGGAGCTGATTTAGGGAAGAGTGGTGAGTATATGAGGAGTGGCATTGGGATGTGCTTTGAATCTCCAGCACATTCCCAGTTTCTGGTAGAATGGAGGGAAGCCATTTCTGATTCTACCTTAGACAGGACCTCCTAGAAGTCTGCCAGCTAACTCAGATGGTGGTCACAGGTTGAGACAACCTCCCAACTGAAATGTGTGATATAATCTTGACTGGGGACAAACTCCCCAGGCCAGAACTGAGAGGTGAGTGGGAAGTGTGCTGCAGCAGCAAGCACAGCAACTGGGGGCCCCTGCTCTGCAGGTGGATCAGGAAGGGTGTGGCCTGAAGGTTGCAGTTGCTGTCTCCATAGGGGAGACTTACGGTATGGGCCAATTTTGAGTTCTGAGCTCAGACTTCTTGAAACTTAGCTAGCTACTCCCATTGGAACACTGTGGGTGTGAGATCTGCCTTGCCAAGTGTGTGGGAGCTGGATGGGGCTTACTACCAAGCTGCTACTCCCCATTCTTCACATGGACTCTCCTTGTACAGAGGCAGAGACAGCTTCACTTCTCTCTGGAGAATTACTCCAGTGGCCCAAGAACTGCCTTCCAATTCCCACTGGAGCCACTGCTTGTCCCACACATAGAGAGCCAGAGCATCACCTTACCTGACCTAGTTCCCACCTGGCTTTGCTCAACCACCTACCCTGGTAGATTAACACAAATAACAGAAGAAACTTTTAGAAGCTCTATGGCTCCACCTATTTCCTGAGACACCAGAGTGCCTCCCATGGGTAACATAAGGCAAGTCCAAATCTCACCACTACCATCACAGCTGGCAGTCTTTTGGAAGCACCACCTCCTGGCTGAAGGCCTACTGACAGTCCTTTACAGCATCTGCAGGTAGAATAACATAGCACCCAGGAAGGAGAAAAGTTGTGAGTGACCACAACTGTTACCATTGCTTGCATCATTCTGGCTAAGCAGGAGGCCCTGAGTCTGTCCATGTGATGAGTTCATTACTACTACACCTGGCATTTGAGAAATCCAATACACAACACACTAGGACTATTTATAACCGAGGAATCTTTCAGAGTCTACATCACTCCCCTGCCATCCCCATCTGATCAGCTGCTGATACACACTGCTGTGAGACTTGAGGACAGATTATATCACTGGATCCATTGCGGACATTCTTGAGCACCAGCCTGGTGTGCGGCAGCCCCACTGGGTAGCTAGACCCAGAGAAGCAGCAGCAGCATATGCAGTAATCTGAATTTCAGGGCCTCCTACTCTGAGGAAAGAGGAAGTGCACCACATCAAGGGAGCACCCTGGGGACAAAATAATCTAGATGGCCTTGAGTCCCAGAACATTCCACTTGTGGGAAGTTGTTTGGTGGTTTGTTTGTTTTTGTTTTTTTTCCAGCAGAGGAACATGTGCATGCTAGGCTCAGCGAGGAAAGTCTGTAGCTATATCTCAACAATCAGGCAGCCTTCATGCTCAAGAAGAGTCTTGGAGAATGGAGACTTATTTTCCATCTCATACACTACTGCAGACACAATAGTACTGTACTCAGAGCCAGTGTACTGAGGTGAGTGGCCATAAAACCTACTGAGACACCAGCCAGGACAGCTAAAGGAGTACTTGCATTACCACTCCCCCAACCCCAGGCAGCACAGCTTGCAGCTCCGAAAAAGACCGCCTCCTTCTGCTAGAGGAGATTAGAGGAAAGAGTAAAAAGGACTTTGTCTTGCATCTTGGATATCAGTTGAGCCACAGTAGGATAAGGCCCTGGTCAGGGTCATGAGGTCCCCATTGTGGATGTAACTAACTTTGTGTTTGTTTTTTTTTAATTTTATAGGCTGATAGGCAGAAGGGACTTATCTCAAATAAGACTTTGGACTTGGAGTTTTGAGTTATGCTGGAATCAGTTAAGACTTTGGGGGACTGTTGGGAAAGCATGATTGGTTTTGCAATATGTATAAAAGACATGAGATTTGGGAGGTGCCAGGAGCAGAATAATATGGTTCGGCTCTGTGTCCCCACCCAAACCTC
This sequence comes from Pan paniscus, assembly GCF_029289425.2. Lineage (NCBI taxonomy): Eukaryota > Metazoa > Chordata > Mammalia > Primates > Hominidae > Pan > Pan paniscus. The sequence continues at coordinate 24,349,253 of NC_073256.2, forward strand.
ATCTCAAATTATTATCCCCACACATCGACAGAGGGACCTGTGATCGCCATGTGTCGAAGAAGTTTACTTCATGCTATCCTCATGATAGTGAGTGAATTCTTAGGAGATCCGATGGTTTTAAAAGTTGGAGGGTTTTTTTTCTGCTCACTCACTTCTCTTTTTTGCCACCTTGTGAAAAAAGGTGCTTGCTTCTGTCTTGCCTTCCACCATGACTGTAAGTTTCCTGAGGCCTCCCCAGCGATGCAGAACTGTGAATTAATTAAACACCTTCCCTTTGTAAATTACCTAGTGTGGGGTAGTGTCTTTACGACAGTGTAAAAATGGACTAATACAGGTTCCCTGAAATATTCTGAGTCCCTTTGGAGGCAAGAATCTCTTTATACCAGCATGGTATACTGATGAAGTACATCCTGATCTCATGGGCTGAGAAAGAATTTATACATACCCTTTATGTGTCAACAACTCTATGTGCAGGCTTTTGATCCCCAGAATGGGCTTTCTTGCCACATCTAGTCTATCTAATATTTTTCTAAGCCAACTCAATGTCTTTCATCCACACTGGGATAGGTCCTAAATTGCTGTCTGTTGCCCACCTGAGATAATGAGAAGTTGTTAAATTAGGTGTGTGTGACCCAGATACGTCTATCTGGAGTGGCAGGAGAGGGTCTATCTGTTCACAAGAGTCTCTGCAACATTTTCCAAGTCAGTTCAGAAGCTTATTGATTCACCTTTGCAGGCAATGTAGCCATGAGAAAGGTCTCCAAAAATTTCTGACCTTCTGGAAATTTTAAAGTCTCTGCAGGTGTCCAGAGGTGACTGTAGCTGTACAGAAAGTCACTGCCTGGATAACTGGCCTGTTAAAGCAAAAGCAAAATATGCTAAGCCCACTAAGGATACCCAGAAGCCGTGGTGTTCAGTTAATTTTTGTCTTTCTTGCAGGTGGAAGAATACTGAGGATTATGCCCTCCTATAGCCAATGAAGGTTACTCCAGTGCCTAGATGTACCAGTCAAGAGAGGCCATGGGAGAGCAGATGGCAGAAGGGCAGCCAGGTCCTTTCGCTGGGGTTTACTGCTTGTCATGAGCTCTGCTGCTGGGCAGCATGTGTGATTTCTGACTCCTGCCATGTCCTCAAGAAGCCTTGCCACATCAGCCAGCTGTCCTACCTCCTGAAAGCTGGTGCATGTTTGTTAGCATGGAGATCCAGAGCAAGAGTCACTTTAGTATTTATCCATAGAGTCCCCATATGTGCACATGCCTACCTGCAGTTTGTTTTTCCTGTTTTTCTGAATGTTAATCTTTGCCTTCTGGAACTCAATATTACCCCATTTGGCCAAATATGGGATAATTGTCAGGGGAAACTGCTCTTTAGGTCCCAAGTCCACAGGGTTAGTAGTACTATCAATATTAAAATTATTAATTATGGATATTAGTATCATAATAATCATCATCATTCCTGTTAATACTCATCAATATGTTTATTATTACTATCATTAAGATGGTTTATTAATGTTATTATTCAGTAATAAATGTTTAGTTTCTCCATTCACTCAGTCGAACTGGAGACTGACTCCAGATATGACGATGGATATGACTGCATATGACTATGAGGGTTACCCTGCAGATATAGACATGAACAGCTGTCCCAGAGACAGCTCTTGCAGCCACCAATTGCTCTTTCATAGGATGAGTTCCTTACAGGAGAGAAGGGCTGATCTCCATGATGTGGTTTCCTCAGGGTCTCATTAAGGGCTGGTGATACAAGAGCACTGCCTACCCCTCTTCCTCACGTGGGAGTGGTACATTCTCTGTTGCCATGGCTGAGATGGCTCCATCTTGAACATATAAATTCCAGGTTGTAGAAGCAAAAAAGCAAAAGATGCATTGGATCTGCATAGGGAACTGCAAGCCATCCTGCAACCTCAGGACACAGTCAGAAACAACCACGCGGACCACATCACCCAAGCTCAGCTGCATGGCTCTCCGTTGGGCTAGGACGAGGACCTCTTCCACCAGGCTCAACTGGAGTCCTATCCCTGGTCCCAGGACCACAAGGAGCATCTCTTTTTTTGGAATCACACTGCTCCATTCGAAGGACAGCCTTCAGTTCTCTGTCTTCAAAAGAGGCTGCAAATGGTGCAGATTGGGAGGGAGCCGCCAGCAGCATCACCCTCTAGAACTTTAAAATAAAAATGTCTCCCAGAGTGCGATATTATGCTGACCCTACCTAAAAGCACATTCCCTAGATGTTGCTTGTTGCCTGGAGTTTGAACAGCATTGTCCGAACTTTGCCCTTGAAAAAGGAAACTTACCTGGGGTAGTTGCAGGTGTAGGCCTAAATCCAGGTGTGAAGATCCTTGAACTGGGGGTGTTTCTGTACCTGTAGAGATTGCAGACTGGGAAAGGTATGGCTCTGTTCCTGCCAGACTCTCTAGAGGTTAAGAATGTGATCTGCAGAAAGACGTGAACTAGCACAGGCAACTGTAGAACATCTGCCCCCAAGAATCATAAATGCCTTTTCACTCATCCTGCAGAATGCACTCTCTACTTTAATGATAGTGTGGGATGTGACTTTAATTTCTAGGCATGGGGATTGATCTTAAGAAAAAGCAGGGAAGGTGCCTTACCTGTCCTGGGACTCTGCTCCACTTGCCAACACTTGAATGGATTCATTTGTGTGGTAGTCAAGCTACAGGAAATAAAGGGACCAGTCAGTCTTCCACACAATGACACAGAGGCCAATTATCACAAGTCCAAATCTCCATTTGTCATCCAGCTCACATTGCCGCTGTGGCACAAGGTCACATGCACTCGTGTCCAACTCCAAATAGTAGCTTCACATAGTATGTCAGCACTCTCCCATCCATCACCTCTTTTAGAAGGTCTTCCTCTGGACTGGAAATGGCCTGTGAGAAAAGATAATGACCACAGGAAGCAGTTGTTTTTTTAGGATCTGATCCACATGAGAAGGTAGGACATCTAATTTGGTCTGAGGACTTTAGCTATGCTAATATTTCAGGTAACTGACCCCTGTGTCTATAGATTTACAATGGGAATGGAGTGAGAGATGATGAAAACTGTTTCCTTTCCTAGTGAGTATGAGGCAGAACCCTTACATCATGCTCTAAGTTGTCTGTTCTCCATACAGAACCATCTCCCATTTAGAGAGAAGACATGGATTGTCAGTGGGAGCAAGCCTGAGACATGCCCGCTGGCAGCTCCCAGAAACCCCTGAAACCTGGCCACATCATGAAGTTTCCACTGTGGGTCTCATGCCTCTCTTGGTATCTTGAATTCAGAACATTTAATGTCATGGCAGGCCAGGGAACCTCCTCTGCTCTAGTTTGGCTCTCTATCGCATATTCACACACACAAACACACACACACACAAAGTCACACACACTCACACATCAACCTACTGGCAAACCAAGGTAGACACATACACACACACATACTTGCTCAATCCAGGCCAATATCCCTGACAACAACAATGCAAAAATTCCTAATAAAATACTAGCAAACAGAATCCAGCAGCACATCAAAAAGCTTATCCACCACAATCAAGTCGGCTGCATCTTTGGGATGAAAGGCTGGTTCAACATACACAAATGAATAAATGTTATTGATCACATAAACAGAACCAAAGACAAAAACCAGACAATTATTTCAATAGATGCAAAAATGCCTTTGATAAAATTCAGCATCCCTTCATGTTAAAAACGCTCAGTAAACTAGGTACTGATGGAACATATTGCAAAATAATAAGAGCTATTTATAACAAACCCACAGCCCACATCATTTTGAATAGGCGAAAGCTGGAAGCACTCCCTTTGAAAACTGGTACAAGACAAGGATGCCCTCTGTAACCACTTCTTTTCAACATAGTATTGGAAGTTCTCACCAGGGCTATCAGGCAAGAGAAAGAAATAAAGGGTATTCAAATAGGAAGAGAGAAAGCGAAGTTGTCTCTGTTTGCAGATGACATGACTTTATATTTAGAAAACCCCATCATCTCAATTCAAAAACTTCTTGAACTGATAAGCAACTTCACCAAGGTCTCAAGATATTAAATCATTGTGCAAAAATCACAAGCATTCCTTTACATCAACAATAGTCAAGCAGAGAGCCAAATCAAGAATGAACTCCCATTCACAATTGCTACAAAGAGAATAAAATACCTAGGGATACAGCTAGGAGTACAAGGGACGTGAAGGACCTCTTCAAGGACATATGTAAACCACTGCTCAAAGAAATAAGAGAGGACACAAACGAATGGAAAAACATTCCATCCTCATGAATAGGAAGAATCAATATTGTAAAAATGGCCATACTGCCCAAACTAATTTATAGATTCAATGCTATACCCATCAAGCTACCATTGACATTTTTCACAGAATTAGAAAGAACCATTTTAAATTTCATATGAAATCAAAGAATACCCCGTATAGCCAAGACAACTGTAAGCAAAAATAACAAAGCTGGAGGCATTACGCTACCAAACTTCAAACCATACTAGAAGGCTACAGTAACCAAAACAGCATGCTACTGCTGCCAAAACAGACATATAGACCAATGGAGCAGAACAAAGACCTCAGAAATAACACCACACATCTACGGCCATCTGATCTTTGACAAACCTGACAAAAACAGGCAAGGGAGAAAGGATCTCCTATTCAGTAAATGCTGCTGGGAAAACTGGCTTGCCATAGGCAGAAAACCAAAACTGGACCCCTTCCTTACACCTTATACAAAAATTAACTCAAGACGGATTAAAGACTTAAATGTGAAATCCAAAACCATAAAAACCCTAGAAGAAAACTTAAGCAATACCATTCAGGACATAGGCATGGGCAAAGACTTCATGACAAAAATGCCAAAAGCAATTGCAACAAAAGCCAAAATTGACAAATTGGATCTAATTAAACTAAAGACCTTCTGCACAGCAAAGAAACTATCATCAGCATGAAAAAGCAACCTACAGAATGGGAGAAAATTGTTGCAATCTGCCCATCTGACAAAGGTCTAATAACCAAAGTTGACAAGGAACTTAAACATATTTACAAGCAAAAAAACAAACAACCCCATCAAAAGTGAGCAAAAGATATGAACAGAAACTTATCAAAAGAAGACATTTATGCAACCAACAAATATATTTTTAAAAAGCTCAACAACACTGATCATCAGAGAAATGAAAATCAAAATTACAGTGAGATACCATCTCACACCCATCAGAATGGTGATTATTAACAAATTAAGAAACAATAGATGCTGGTGAGGCTCAGAAGAAAGAGGAACGCTTTTACACTGTTGGTGAAACTGTAAATTAGTTCAACCATTTTGGAAGACAGTAGGTCGATTCCTCAAGGATCTAGAACCAGAAATACCATTTGACCCAGCAACCCCATTACTGGCTATGTACCCAAAGGAATATAAATCATTCCACTATAAAGACACATGCACACGTATGTTTATTGCAGCACTATATACAATAGGAAAGACATGAAACCAACCCAAATGCCCTTCAGTGCTAGATTGGATAAAGAAAATGTGGTACATATACACCAAAAAATACTATGCAGTCATAAAAAGGAATGAGATTATGTCTTTTGCAGGCACATGGACGAAGCTGGAAGCCATCATACTGAGCAAACTAACACAGGAACAACAACAAAAAAAAAACAAATACCGCATGTTCTCACTAATAAGTGAAAGTTGAACATTGAGGAAACAAGGACACAGTGAGAGGAACAACACACAACACGGCCCGTTGAGGGCTGGGGGTGAGGGAAAGAAACTTACAGGATAAGTCAATAGGTGCAACGAACCACCATAGCAAAGGATACCTATATAACAAACCTGCTCATTCTGCATATGTATCCTGTAATTTTTAAATTTAAAAAGAGGACATAGATACATACATACATACATGCATACATACATACATACACAAGTACATACTTTTGAAAAACGTCTATACAGCTCGGATCTTCATTCCTGGTAAGCCAAGGAACCTGGAGAAACACCAGAATTCTGTCCCTCTGAGAATGCCGGACAGGTTTACCTTCATCAGCATAAAATTTTGGAACAAATGTGGTAACTGCAGGTTCTCCCCACAATGAGTAACTGAAAATTGAGGCAGTATTTCAGATCCTAAAAAAATTAATGAAGTAATTCGCCACACATTTGGGTTGTTTTTGCCTTTTCCTACTATGAAGAGTGCTAGTAGGAAGAATGGTGTACAAGTATCTGTTTGATTCCCTGCTTTTAGAATCCTTTGCTTGTTTGTGTGTTTGTCTGTTCTTTCTTGAGACAGGATGTCACTCCAGTCAGCCAGGCTTTTCCAGTGTGTAATTTTTGTTGTTTCCTTTTGTCAAGTTTTAGAAGTTGTTATTTTATTTCTATTGAATTTTAAGGCATTTTTAGATATGTATTAAAACATTATCACACATGCCGTGTGTTACATTGCAATTATTTTCATCGTTCCTTTAAGAAACAAAAGTTTTTACCTTAGATATCTTCCAATTTGTGAAGCTTTTCGGATTTTGACTTTTTAAAAAATTCTGTCATATACAAGAAACCCTTGGATTAAAAATGCCATGAATATTTCTCTTTTCTTGCAGTCATAACTTCGGTGGATGTCATCAATTAGTCTCTGGGTTATAGCATGTTTTCTTGAAAGTGTTTCACAATCTATTTTGGGCATTGAGAATTTCAACAAACTTAAGTGAATGTTTCTACATTCACTATTGGGGGGAATAGTCCCATTTGATGCTTTATTATTTGCATATCTTGCTTCCACAAGACCATTTCATGCAAATACTTGTCTTCTCCCCAATGCCAGATCATTACAACATGATATGGAATCAACTGGCCAAAAATGGGAAGGTTATCTCTGGAATGTCTATTTGACTCCATTGATCTCTCCATCTTAATTAAGACAAAGTATATGCTGTATTAATTACATAACATTGCTGCAAATTCTCAAGTCAGAAAGTGTAGTTATAACTTCTTGTCATTTAGTCGGTGAAAGAATGATTTATCTCACAGATGCACATGCTTGGAAGTACTTCTCAATGCATACACACACATCCAGAAACAAACACACAAATACACACATACACACAAACTGTTTAATATGTACACAATTGTTAACTAGCATTGTTTCACATGAAATAAGGCAAATATTTAGCCCCTATCCTAACCCGGTTCCACTCCTATCATATTTGACCATAATACTGACAAGTAAATCTGCTTCAAATCTTCCATAATCACAATGTAAGCTGTGTCCATTAAATTCTCTGAGGAATGCAAGAGGATACAACCTAAGACAAAAAAATTAATTGAATCCTGATATTTCATTAGTAAATAGGGTAATTGAGGGATAAACGTAATGGTTTCTGTGGGTGGACAGTAGTTAAATAAGGGCTGATGCAGCAAGATACTTAATTATTTAAAGGTGTTTGAAAGAAATTGAAACACAAGAGTGGGTGTATTCAACTAAAACAAAATCAGAAAGCCCTGAAATAAATCTCATTTTGGGGGTAAAAAAATGGCATTAGAGGAGATTCTTGGTCAATCATCCAGCTGTGAAAGTTGCATCTTGGAAGCAGGATCCCTGTAATGCAACGACACTTGTTTATCAGTGGTGGTCTTTCAGTGGAAAAGATTTTGAAGAATGGCTCCTTCCTTTTGTGTATTTGACGATTAGATTTCATGCCAAATCTTGGGTTTTAAACTCTATTTAAACTTTAACAGAATTAAATAAAATGGCGAAAAACCAAGAGATTCTTTGATTTGGAATCATCACATATGCATTTCTTGTTAGGTACAGTTATCAAAGATGACCTACTGGAGAGACACAATTTTGGAGAATGGCCCTTACTTTTGTATATTTGTTGATTAGATTTCATAGTCCATTTCTCATTAGGTACAGAGATCAAAGTTGACCTACACAAGAGTAGAGAGGTCCAGGACAGAACTCAGGGCTCCATAGAACCACAGAATCTTGGGTGCAACTTTGCTCAAGAACAAAAATGTGCTTATTCAGAGTGTTTCTGTGTGACATGTGTGTGAACTACAGTGCAATGAGCATGACACGCAGGCAGGATATCAATTCGGCTCACCTCAAAAGCAGTTATGAGCATTAAAGGACACCAATGCCCAGGTCCCGGTTAAAGAGATGAGACTCTCCCACACCAGGTGTGAAGCCACTACATCTGGATTGCTCATGCTTCTGGGGATCATTCTCCTGAAAATGGTGGCTCCTTTCTCCCTGTGGAGCATCTTTCTAAGCAGTGCCCTTTCTTCCCCCGGGACACTTTACATCAGGCACAGGAAGCCTTCTGATGGAGCACACCTGGCCCATGAAAAGACAAGGGAAAGAAACGGGGCCAAAGGACACAGTCCTCTCATTCCACCATCCTCCTTAAAATTATCCTAATTTCATGGGCCCTGAAGCCAGGGCTGTTTCTTTACACCTCGAGGCCTTGGCGCCGGGCCTCAATTCTGCCCTGTTCCTTACAGTCTAAGACATGTTGGGAAAATCCCTACAGCCAGGATCTTCATTCCTGGTAAGCCAGAGAGCCTGAAGACACACCCAAATTCTGTCCCTCTTACTTCAGGGAACATGTCCACTTTCGTCAGCATTACAATTTTTGCACAAAATGTGCCAACTGCAATTCCAGCATACAATGCATAACTGGAAATGGAGGGAACATCTCAGATCATGAACAATCGATTCGAGAATCCAGGAGATACACGGCTTATTATTGCCTTTTCCCACTGAAACAAGGGCCAGTATTAACAATGCTGTGCTGTCCTCTGTTTCACTCCCTGCTTTTAAAAGTCTCCGATGTTTCTTCTTGAGACAGGGCCTCACTTCCGTGTCCCGGGCTTTTCTACGTTATAATTTTCGTTGTTTCCTTTTGTCAAAATTAGAACTTTTTATTTCATCTCTATCAAACGTTGATCCATTATCACATACGTATGGAAATAGTATCACCCATGCTGTGAGATACGTTGTTTTTATTTTCGTCAGTTCTTTAATAAACAAAAGGTTATAGTTGGGATACCTTATGATTTCTCAAGTTTTTTGTTTCATGTTTTCTTAAACTGCCGTCGCACGTCCGAAAACACTCCCTATACAATGTCATGACCATCTCTCTTTTCTGGCAAACATAAATTTGCGGAATGTCATCAATTAGTCTATCGGTGATTGCATGATTTCCCCAAAGACTTTCACACTCTACATTGTGCGCTGAGTATCTCTTCAGATTTCAGTGCATGTTTCTACCACTTGGTGCTTTATTACTTGGCAATCTAGCTTCCACAAGAGCATTTCATGCAAAGACTTCTCCTGTTCTCCACTGGCAGGTAATTTCTCTCGGATATAGAGTCAATAGGCTGAACGTGGAAAGGTTATCGCTGGAAGGTCTGTTTGATTCCACGGATCTCTCCTTCCTTATTAAGGAAAAAGATACACTGTGCTAATTACTATACTTCAATGACTATTCTCAGGTCAGAAAGCGCACTTCAGACTTCTTGTCCTTCCGTCGCTGAGAGGATGATAGTAGCTGCCAAAAGTACATACTTGGAAGTACATCCCAGCACAAACACACACACACACACGTACACAAACACACATACTCACACGGTTTCATAGGTAAAGATTTCTTCCCTGACATTGTTTTACCTAAAATAAGGCATCTATGCGCCCACTGTCCCACCCGGTTATACTCATATATGTGCCTATCATCCTGAGGAGTAATTTGAAGCAGGTGTTCTAGAAATCATGATGTGGGCTGTGTCTGTTGAATTCCCAGCGATGCAAGTGGACACACCCTGTGACTCATTCCTTAATTGAGTGCTGATATTTGATTGGTTTATCGTGCACCTGATGTGTGGGTGGGGAGTTCGCGGTTGGTGGGGGTGAGTTATGGAAGGGCTGATGCGGCCAGAGAGCTCGTCATTTGAAGACTCTCTCGGAAGAGACAGCGTCTTTCTGCAACCTGCGGTCCCAGCAGAAAAACCTTGTGATCCTTGTTTCAGGCAACATGGAGGACGACTCACTCTACTTGGGAGGTGAGTGGCAGTTCAACCACTTTTCGAAACTCACATCTTCTCGGCCAGATGCAGCTTTTGCCGAAATCCAGCGGATTTCTCTCCCTGAGAAGTCACCACTCTCATCTGAGACCCGTGTCGACCTCTGTGATGATTTGGCTCCTGTGGCAAGACAGCTTGCTCCCAGGGAGAAGCTTCCTCTGAGTAGCAGGAGACCTTCTGCGGTGGGGGCTGGGCTCCAGAATATGGGAAATACCTGCTACTTGAATGCTTCCCTGCAGTGCCTGACATACACACTGCCCCTTGCCAACTACATGCTGTCCTGGGAGCACTCTCAAACGTGTCATCCTCCCAAGTGCTGCATGCTCTGTACTATGTAAGCTCACATCACACGGGCACCTCCACCATCCTGGTCATGTCATCCAGCCCTCACAGGCATTGGCTGGTGGCTTCCATAGAGACAAACAGGAAGATGCCCATGAATTTTTCATGTTCACTGTGGATGCCATGAAAAAGGCATGACTTCCCGGCCACAAGCAGGTAGATCATCACTCTAAGGACACCACCCTCATCCACCAAATATTTGGAGGCTACTGGAGATCTCAAATCAAATGTCTCTACTTCCACGGCATTTCAGACACCTTTGACCCTTACCTGGACATCGCGCTGGATATCCAGGCAGATCAGAGTGTGAAGCAAGCTTTGGAACAGTTGGTGAAGCCCGAAGAACTCAATGGAGAGAATGCCTATCTTTGTGGTCTTTGTTTCCAGAGGGCGCCGGCCTCCAAGACGTTAACTTTACACACTTCTGCCAAGGTCATCATCCTTGTCTTGAAGAGATTCTCCGATGTCACAGGCAACAAACTTGCCAAGAATGTGCAATATCCTGAATGCCTTGACATGCAGCCATACATGTCTCAGCAGAACACAGGACCTCTTGTCTATGTCCTGTATGCTGTGCTTGTCCTCACCGGGTGGAGTTGTCACAACGGACATTACTTCTCTTATGTCAAATTCAAGAATGCCAGTGGTATAAAATGGATGATGCCGAGGTCACTGCCTCTGGTATCACTTCTCCCCTGAGTCAACAGGCCTATGTCCTCTTTTACATCCAGAAGAATGAAATTGGAAGACCCAGTTACAGTGTGTCCATAGGCAGGGAACCAAGAGCTCTTTGTGTTGAAGACAAGTGAATTGTGTGTGAAATAAAATGTCATGAATAAATCTTGCAGCAGAGTATTTATTTGTCTCACTTTTTAATCAGTGAATGAGCTTTAACGAATATCAATGCCTAGTGCCTACCCTCCAGAGATAAGAACTTCCAGTCTCTCATGTGTAACCATGGCACCTGGATTGCTCATGATTCTGAAGAGAATTCTCCTGTCCCCCAATGTTTCAGAATCACTTCAGGTGGTGGAAACAGATAACTCATCAGTCCCTTTCTCTCTCTTTTCTCTTCACTCGAGAAAACTCTCACTGAGTTCAAGGAAAATCCTATGGTTTACTAGGGAGGAAGAGTTTTTTCAGGAGTGAAAATGGTGGCTCCTTCCTCCCTGTCAAATCTCTTCCTCAGGATTTCCCCTTTGTCTCTTCAGGACTCTGCTCATCAGGCCTGAGATGCCCCCTGGTTGCGCATACCTGGCCTATGAAGGAGTATGGGGAAGGAATGGTTCCAAAGACCAGACTATGCTCACTCCGCCATCACCTCTGACACTATGCTGACTTCATGAGCGCTGGGTCAGAAGCTGTTTTCTTTACACCTCTAGGCCTTGCCTCATGGCCTAAAAACGTCCCCATTTCTTATATCTCATAAATTTTGACAAAACCCTCATGGCCTAAATCTTCATTTCTCATAAGCCAAAGGGAGATACACCAGAATTCTCTCCCTCTGAGACTGCAGGACATCTCAGCTTCCATCAACATGAAATTTTGCACCAAATATAGTTACTGCAGTTCCACCTCACAATGAGTAACTGGAAGTTCAGACAACATCTCAGACTCTATACAGTTTCTGGCCAAGCTCATTTGGTTTGACAATGCTTTTACTCTATAAATCAGCTGTGAGAACACTTAGGATTCATATTATTTAGTCTTTTAATCAGTCTGTTATTATTTTCAATGTATTTACTAGACTTTAGTTTAATATTTCTGATAAACTTTGATGCAAAAATTCTCGATATAAGAGTGGCAAACCATATCCAGCAACATATCAAAAAGCTTATCCACCAAGATCAAGTCAGCTTCTTCCCTTTGGTGCAAGGCTGGTTCAACATACCCAAATCAATAAAAGTAATTCACCTTGTAAACAGAACTAAAGACAAAAACCCCAAGATTATTTCAGTAAACTCAGAAAGGATCTTTGATAAAATTCAACATTCCTTTATGTTAAAAACCTCATGAAACTAGGTATTGATGGAACATATCTCAAAATAATAAGAGCCATTTTTGACAAACCCACAGCCAATATCATATTGAATAGGCAAAAGCTGGAAGCAATCCGTTTGAAATTCGGCACAAGGCAAGGATGCCCTCTCTCACCACTCCTATTCAATATAGTACTGGAAGTTCTGGCCAAGGCAATCAGGCAAGAGAAAAAAATAAAGCATATTCAAATAGTAAAAGAGGAAGTTGAACTGTCTTTGTTTGCAGATAACATGATCCTATATCTATAAAATCCCATCATCTCAGCCCAAAGATTATTAAACTTATAAGCAACTTCAGTAAAGTCTAAAGATACAAAATCAATATGCAAAAATCACAAGCAATCTTATACACCAACAATAGACAAGAAGAGAGCCAAATCACAAATGAGTTCCCATTTACAATTGCTACAAAGTGTATAAAATACCTAGGAATACAGCTAACAAGGCAAGTGAAGGACCTCTTCAAGGAGAACTACAAACCACTACTCAAGGAAATAATAGAGGATACAAACAAATGGAAAAACATTCCATGCTCCTGGGTAAGAAGAATGAATATCATGAAAATGCCATTCTTCCCAAAGTAATTCATAGATTCAATGCTATTCCCATAAACTACCATGGACATTCTTTACAAAATTAGAAAAAACTACTTCAAAATTCATATGGAATGAAAAAAGGGCGCATATACCCAGGACAATCCTAAGCTAAAATAACAAAGTTAGAGGCATCATGCTACCTGACTTCAAACTATATTACAAGGCTACAGTAACCCAACAGCATGGTAGTGGTACAAAACAGACACATAGACCAATGGAATGGAATAGATATATCATAAATAAGATTGCACATCTACAACCATTTTATTTTTGATGAAAACAAGCAATGGGGGAAGGATTCCCTATTTAATAATAAATGGTGCTTCAAAAACTGGCTAGACATATGCAGAAAACTAAAACTGTACCCCTTCCTTATACCTTATACAAAAATGAACTGAAAACGGATTAAAGACTTAAATGTAAAACCCAAAACTGTAAAAAATCCAACCCCATATAAAAGTGGGCAAAAGCTGGGTACAGTGGCTCATGCCTGTAATCCCAGCAGTTTGGGAGGGTGAAGTGGGCAGATAACTTGAGGCCAGGAGTTCAAGATCAGCCTGGCCAAGCTGGTGAAACCACGTCTCTACTGAAAATACAATAAATTAGCCGGATGTAGTTGTGCGGGCCTGTAATCCCAACTACTCTGGAGCCTGAGAGAGAAGAATCGCCTGAATCTAGGAGGCAGAGGTTGCAGTGACCCGAGATTGTGCCACTGAACTCCACCCTGAGTGACAGAGCAAGACTCTGTCTTAAAAAATTAAAAATTAAAAATTTCAAAAGTGGGCAAAGGACATGAACAGACACTTCTCAAAAGAACACATTTATGCAGCCAACAAACATGAAAAAAAAGCCCAACATTATTGATCATTAGAGAAATACAAATGAAAACCGCAGTGAGATACCATCTCATGCCAGTAGAATGGTGATTATTAAAAAGTCAAAAAACAACAGATGCTGGTGAAACTGTGGGGAAATAGGAACACTTTTACACTGTTTTTGCGAATGTAAGTTAGTTCAACCACTGTGGAAGACTGTGGTGATTTTTCAAAGACCTAGAATCAGAAATACCATTTGACCCAGCAATCCCATTACTGGGTATATGCCCAAAGGAATATAAATTCTTGTATTATAAAGATACATGCATGCGTATGTTCATTGCAGCACCATTCACAATAGAAAAGACATAGAATCAACCCAAATGCCCATCAATGATAGACTGGATACAGAAACTGTGATACATATACACCATGGAATACTATGCAGCCATAAAAAGGAAAGAGATCATGTCCTTTGCAGGGACATGGATGAAGCTGGAAGTCATTATTCTCAGCAAACTAATGCAGGAACAGAAAACCAAATATACATGTTCTCACTTATAAGTGGGAGATGAACAATGACAGAACATAGACACAGGGAGGGGAACAACATACACCAGAGTCTGTCTGGGGGTGAGTGAGGAGGGAGTGCATCAGGATAAATAGCTAATGCATGTGGGCTGAATACCTAGGTGATGGGTTGATAGGTACAGCAAACCACCATGGCACACATTTACCTATGTAACAAACCTGCACATCCTGCACATGTATCCCAGAACTTAAAATGAAATAAAATAAAGTTTTAAAAAACTTTATTTTTTCTAACCTTCCAAAATGCAGGGATTACAGGCGTCAGCCACCATGCCTGGCCCAGTTTTAACATATCTGAACAAGATTTAAGACATCAGTTTGAAAAGAGCCCCTCTATGGCAGCAACATGAATTCTGTCAAACCTGAAGCAAGAACAAACATCAAATTTGCGGTGAAGCTGGGGTACAAAAAATGGTGAAATAAATTATTCCTTATGAAAAGTCTATGGGAAAAATGACCTGAAGAATCAATCATTTACAAATGGATACCTTATTGTAAGAAGAGATAATACAATGTTGAAGATGAAGTCAACTGAGGAAGGACATCCATACTAATTTTTGAGAAAAAAAAATCGTTTGTATGCCCTAATTGAGGGAGATTGATGATTAATAAGAGATATTATAGCCAACACCACAGAGATCTCAATTAGTTCAGCTTACACAATACTGACTGTAACGTGAAAGTTGAGAAACTTTACATTTGATGAGTCCCAAATACCCTTGTGCCTAGATCAGCAGTGGACAAAAGCAGAGCTATTAGTGACTGTTTTGAGCAAGTGGAATCAAGATCCTGAAGCATTATTTTGAAGAATTTTAACAGGGAGTGAAACTGGCTTTATCAATAAGATCCTGAAGACAAAGCACAATTCAAGCAATGGCTACCAAGAGGTAGAAGTGGTCCAGTCAAAGCAAAAGCAAACTTCTCAAAAGCAAAAGCCATGGAGGTTTTGGGGATGCTCAAGTCATTTTGCTTGTTGACTTTCTGTAAGATCAAAGCACTATAACATCTGCTTACTAGGAGAGTTCCTAGAGAAAACTAGCAAATACTTTTGCAGAAAAGCGCCCTGTAAAGCTTCACTAGAGAGTCCCTCTGCACCACAACAACACTTCTTTTCCTTCCTCTCATCAAACATGGGTAATTTTGTAAGAGTTTTCATGGGAAATTATTAGGCACCAACATTACAGTCCTGATTTGGTTTCTTCTGACTATTTTTTCCATAATCTTAAAATAACTGTAAAGGGCACCCATTTTTCTTTAGGTAATAATAGAAGACTGCATTGACACGGTTAAATTCCCATCACCCTCAGTTCTTTAGCAATGGACTGAATGGCTGGGATCATCCCTTAATGGAGTGTCTTGATCTCAGTAGAGCTTATATTGAGAAATAAAGTTTATATTTATATTTTTATTGTTAATTCCATTTTTCACTGACATTTTTAAATCCCTTCACAATTCACGTTTTTCTCAAAGGTATTTAAATTTAGAAATCATATCAAGTGTGAAATAAAGAAAATTATATAGACAGAGGGAGAACAGAATCTATAAATATGCATGTTTGTGTACATACATCCATATACATACATATGTGTGTGCATGCAGTAATTTTATTCTCCTAAAGCAATGCCTCTGCCTTCCACCCTCACTGCACATGTCCTAGTCCTGTGATGTCCCTGGAACTGAGCACCTGATTTCCTTCTCTGCCTCCCACATGAACAGGGAATAGAAATGGAAACCACGCTCTGTGGTTGCTGTTGTGAAAATCCACGTTCCCCACAGGCTGAGTTTGGCATCTTACATTCTACTTCCCACTGTAAAAAAGCAAGCAACAAACAAAAACTACAAAAGAAAAAATGAAATAGTTGAAAGTCTAGAGCCACAGAGTTTCCGGATCCACCCACCGCCCACGGTGACCTCCACAGCCCTCCAGGCCTGAGGACAGTTATGCCTTAACAGCCTGCCTCTTCACCATCCACGCAGGAAAGTGACTTTAAACTTCAATAGCTATTACTCTGTTCCACAAGGAACCAGGTCAACATTCAAAGTCAGTGGTCTGACAACTCTAAGCTTTGGCCAGAAAGTATTGGAAACCTTTAACGTGTAGTCGATGAAGCGGCCCGGCCCCACTGCACACAACACACTCAAAGGGACTCAAAGGAAGAGACTCAGGATCCACTGGGTGGAAGTGAGGACAGACACAGAAACACAGGGGGTGGGAGGGGGTCAAACCAGGAAGGCTCAGGACCTGACCTCCTCCTAGGCCCTGCCCCTCCAGAACTTGCAGTTTTTTCTGACCCAGAAGGGATTTCACTGGTGGAAAAGAAGTTCAGTATTTCTGGTCCAGCCCAGTAAGCTGCTCCCGTTGCCCAGCCTTCCACACCCCTGCAGACGTCACAATCCCTGCACCCACTAACCTGACAAGGGAGCTATGCATCACCTGGAGACAGTCCTAGGCCTGCACTCCTGTGATGGGGTCCAGGGTCTGTGTCCATTTCTGGTTAAAATTGCTGTAAGGCTGGTCGCTGTCTTGGCCTTCCCTGCTTCCTCTCTGTTCACTTCTCCCCTCCTCACTCCATGTGAAGTTTTTACTCAGGAGATGGATTATCACCCCTCTTGCAACATCAAGGACAGTGCCAGGACACCGCACCATCCTCTTGACCCTGGGATTCTGTAGAACTCAGTCTTCTCCTGAGGTCCCCTCCCTCCCTACCTCATTTTTTCCACACTTCTGGGGCTTGGGCCTGCTACACCTCAGGCTTCCTCTTCACAGTCACAGAGTGAGGGAGCCCCCTTCATCCTTGGGCTCTGGCCACAGCTCACCTGCCGCAGGACACTCAGCAGCTTTCAGTAGTTCTTCCAGACATCCAGTTGGAATTGGGAGTTCATGGAAGGAAAGCAGGAACCCAGAATTACACTGAATTCTAACACCAGGGCCCAGATTCCCCTTCTGCATGGGACACTAAGCTGCAAACACTACATAGGCACTTAATGCTCAGCTGTCCTTCTAACATCTGGTCCAATTGTGTCCCTCCTCCTTGGAATATCTCAGAAAATGTATCTCCACCTAGAGTTGTTTGAAAGCATCATCCTATGTGATTCCAGACCATCAAGGGGTGCAATGGGTCCTCACCAGTATTTCCACTCTGCTTGGAAGACTTAGAAAATCCTGAGGCTGCTCAGAGGGTCAGATTCCCATCTCTGCGTTTCAGTAAAAGTTCAGTCTTCCCCGGACAAGTGAGGAGACAGAAAATGTCTATTCTCTGGCACATCTTTTGCAAGCAATGGCGGCTCCCAGGAATCAAAACTATGAACGAATATATTTTTGAGACTCTGGTCAAAAGAAGTGTCATCCTGCAATTTCAGGTAGGATGGAGTGGTTCTGCGGCTCCTGAGGTGATTTTGAAAAATCTTGACTCTCAGAAGGACCAAGGAGGACATTTCTGGCATTTCCAGACCAGGAAGAGTGACTGATGGACCTCCAGTGTTACTTCGGAAACTTTTTGTTGGACAGCTTTGTAATAAGAGGATCTTGCTTTGGCTTTCAGGCCTTCACATAGGTTGTTTAGATCATGGAAGTGTTTCTGCATTTCTGCATAGGCTCAGGATGCCTTCTCAAGTCGTCCCTGCAATTATGAGACAGTTGCTTTCTCCAGAGGTCACTTAGAATAATACAGGAGGCTTCACCCTCAAAGGGACACCAGACAATATAGCCACAGTCCAGCCAAGATTATCTGTATTTACTTACCTGTAAAGTAACACTCCTAGTTATCTCCATTAACTTGGATATCTTTCATGAATAGGGAAACTCTAGTGATTGTTATAGAACAGCTGCCACAAAAATTAACCAATAAAAACAAATGATAAATGAAAAATAATTAATAATCATGATAATGAATGCAATGACCTAAATAGTACGAATTTTAATACTGGTGACAATAT
The DNA here is from genome assembly GCF_029289425.2 of Pan paniscus. Taxonomy (NCBI): domain Eukaryota; kingdom Metazoa; phylum Chordata; class Mammalia; order Primates; family Hominidae; genus Pan; species Pan paniscus. The sequence continues at coordinate 24,367,672 of NC_073256.2, forward strand.
GAATATAAGGACACAAAAATTAATGTGGAGCTTCCCCTAAATATATGAAAACTTCACAAACTGTGTCCTCCTTGTGTAATTTGGAGTCAGAGTCAAAGAATTTCTCTATGAAATGTGTTCCATGATGGCAAACATCAAAAACAGGAGGTGAAAGAAAAGCAAGCCGCAGGAGGCCATGGGCTAATATGAACATTTGTGTGCAAACCTCTCTCATCAAGAACTACCAGCCAGAGGTGAAGGGACTGTGATTTGTGTCTTGCCCACCACTGGGCACACAAAAGCTTTCAGTAGTGCAACCAGATGGCTGGTTTGGCCTGGCTCCCTGCAAGGAAGACACGTCTCTGATCCCTACCAGCCCATCAGTCCTGGAACTCAGAATCCTACACGCAGTAAACATGAAGCTCCAATTCCATAGCTGACTTTACCTCCTTACTGTCCTTCTGCATTCTGGTGTTTCAGGTGCTCTCCAGATCTGGACTTCTTGGCTCCCCTACCTTTACCAAGTGAACTCAGGATGTATAATTCTCAGTCTTCTCCTGCCAGTCCAAAGTGAAACTCACCAATATAGGCATACCCTGGATGGGCTTCCTTGGAATATTTCGAAAACAATGAGCTTGCTCGGGGTTGGTGTGAGCTCTAGGATTAGAGTTACAGTCTCCCCTGGAAGCCTGAGAGGACTTAGAATAGTCCCAAAGGCCTAAGCAGTCCAATCTGTCCTGGAAACATCAGGAATGATATACTCGGTCTTCCTGAGGCTCCAAAACTTTTCTAAATAAACTCAGAGGTTACAGAACCATTTTTCTCTTGGGAACTGAAATGGAGTTATTTGCCTTCTGCCAGCATCTCACTTTTTTTTTCTCTAAGTTAGCTTTTGAGCCCAGAAGTAGATATTCCTTCTATTTGATTTACACAGGGAGCTTCCTAGAATGCCCGTGCCTCTGGATAGTTTCTGCATTCACTCAGGTATTGACAAAATGCTGCAGTTCTACTGAAAATCTCTGAGATGACCATTTGATCACCTGAGTAACTTTAGAATGTGTCTTCTATGGAAGCCCTGGAGCCTCCCTTCTGGTATTTCATACATTGCTGGTACCAAGTACCCAGGGTGAAACCCTCCATCAGACATTGTTGGCAATTCCAGTATGGAGATGACACTAACGTGATGGGGCTCAAGAATCAGATGGTAGAAGACCAGCTGGGAGGTGAAGTCTCAGTAGGCTAGGGGCTTAATGTTCGATGAACACCAGAATTCTAAGACTCAGGAGGTGGGTGTGGATGTGTCTGCCTAGTGCCTCTCATCTACAGCCTGGACCAGCTATTTCTTGGGGTGAACTACTGAAGGCTTTTGTACGACCTGTGTCAGGCAAGACTCTGGCCAGACCATTTGCCATAGTGCATTTGTAATGTATTTCCACATGGCACAGGTATCTCCACTTTTGCCCATGTTCTCATGTGGCTCAGAATTATTCTCCCTGCTGCCACTCTTCTTTGCCATCACAGAATATATTTCAAGATGTGGCCCTAAGCTTCTCCATCTAATCAATAACATGAGGGCTAGTATGGGAACATTGTCACAGGCTTACAGGAATATGTTCTTAAATATCTGCTTTTTTATTACTCTCTTCATTAAATTGACATTTGTATCATCACCATTATGATTGTTATTAATGTTATTATTATATTGGTACAGTTCTTTATCATGGATATATTTGTGGTCATTTTTATGCAATGTTGAATAACTGTTTCATGTTCCTGAAGACTGTTGAATTTGCTGAAGATGATTAAAAGACAACCTTAAAACATAAATACCACAGCAACCCCAGGACTCCTACTGTACTGCCTGGTGTCCTGTAGAAGAATGGGCTTCCTGAATTATTCTTTTATTTTTCAGGCAAGTACCTATTCATACCAGCATAGGAGACTGATGAAGTGCACCCTCATCTTGCCATGGGCTCAGAAAGAATTCATATATATGCTTTATGTGATAGCAACACTATGTGTAGGCCTGTGAGCCCTAGAATGCACTTTCTTTCACCAACTAGTGCACCTAACAGTTTTCTAAGTCAAATCCCCTCTCCATGCTTGGATAGGTCATGAATGGCTTTCTGTTACCCACCTAAGATGAAGGGATATTGCTAAATCAGGTTTGTGGCCAAGAAACTTTTACCTGGAGTGGCAGGAGAGGGCTTACCTGTTCACCAGAGTGTCTGCAACATTTTCTTTTTTCTTTTATTTACTTATTTATTTATTTTTATTTTATTTTATTTTTTATTTTTTCAGATGGAGTCTCGCTCCGTCCCTCAGGCTGGAGTCCAGTGTCGCGATCTTGGCTTGCTGCAACCTCCAACTCCCAGGTTCAAGCGATTCTCCTGCATCAGCCTCCTGAGTAGCTGGGATTACAGGTGCGTGTCACCACGCCCGGCTAATTTTTGTAGTTTTAGTAGACAGGGGGTTTCACCATGTTAGCCAGACTGGTCTCAAACTCCTGACCTCATGATCCGCCTGCCTTGGCCTCCCAAAGTGCTGGGATTACAGGCATAAGCCACCGCACCTGGCCTCTGCAACATTTTCTAAGTCAGTATAGAAGCTCTTTGAACCACCTTTTCAGTCAAAGAACTCATGAAAAAGTCCTCCAAGAACTTGTGACCTTCTGGAAATTGTCAAAATCTCTACAGGTGTCCAGAGTCATCTAGATCTGTATTGCAAGCCACTGACTGGGTTCTACCATTATTAAAGCAAGTGCCAAATATTCCATGCCCGCCAAAAAAAAATCCAGAAGCCATGGTATTTAGCTGTTTCCATCTTTCTTGCTTCCTGCAGGTGGGAGAGTTCTGAGTATCATGCCCTCCTGCAGCCTCTGGAGGACATGCCAGTGCCTAGAGGTACCAGTAGAGAGGGGCCATGAAAGAGCAGATGACAGCCAGGTGGCTGGGAATGACATTGTCCTGGGGCTTATTGCTTGTCATGAACTCTGCCACTGGGCAACATGTGCAGGTGTGGACCCGTGCCTTCTCTGGATCCCTGCCCCATCAGCCAGCTGTCTTATCTCCTGAAAGCTGGTAGGTGTTGGTCAGCATGGTGTTCCAGGACCAGGGTTATATTAACATTCCCTCTTAGGCTGAAACACCAGAAGTTAACACAGGAGTCCCCAGGTGTGCACATACTAACCTCCAGATTGTTTTTCTTCTCATTCTAGATGTTCATCCTTGCTTTTTGGGACTTGAAGTAAATCTACACAGCCAAATATTTATGCCTATTATCCACTTATGGAAAACTTATATGTCCCAAGTCCATAGGGTTAGTATTATTATCAGTATTAAAACCATTAGTACTAGTATCATGATGATCATTATTCCTGTTAATATCCATCAATATTTTTATTACTGCCATTGTTAATATGGATTTTTCATGATTGTACAGCAATGAATATAGTTTATCCATTCACAAATGGTGTTCAGTTACCAAAGGTGACTACAAGGCATGTTCTACAGACATATACACACACAGCTGTCCTGGAGGCCCAGCTTTGCCACCAATTGCTCTTTCATAAGATGAGATCCCTCAATACCCACCAGTTTTTCAGGACTCGACCTGAGCTGGCTCAGCTAGACCTGGAAAAGTTTCCTATGCCCAAATGTACTTGGAAAAATTTAAAAGTCTCTTCAGAGACCCAGTAATAGCTTTTGGCAGCTTCTAAGACCAGGGAGGGTTTCTTGGCCATTCAGAGCCATTCAAACATTCTGAGTAAACTCAAGGATCCAGAAACCCCACTTGCAGTCATGAAATACCAGTGAATGGCCTCTGTGAGTCTCTTCAAGGTTTTCAAAGATGACTGCCTGGGAAGGCTGAACAGGAAGTCACCCAAGCCCAACCTTCTGCAGGATGTTCTATATCAGCCAGGGACCCAGTGAATTGCCATTGAACAGAAGGGAGGAACAGAGACAGCATGCCCGAGCTTCTGGAAACATTCTAAGTGTCCTTGTTGGCCCAGAAAAGACTGGTGCTACCATATGAGGCACAGACTTGGCAACCTACCTACTCCAGGAACCACAGAAGGTTTAAAGGTTCCCAGGAAGTCCCAGGAAGGGCAGTCATGGCCCTTTAGAGCCATCAGATTTTATTCTAAGTCTACATGGGAGACAGTGCTCTTAGCTTCATAAAAACACCAGTGGAGGTGCTAACACTTGCCCCAGTATCCAGTCTTTTCTACCTCATCTCAGAGCCAGGCAGCCACTATTTCCCAAAGCTGCTGTGCAATGAAAGGGGAATATTCTAGGTGCTCTCCTGTGCCCACGAAATTCTGTGGCTGCGCTGAAAGGCAGGAGATGTCCTCCGGAATTCTCTTCAGAAATCTGACAACACTGGTCAAGATTAAAGAAGCTCAATTCAACGTCATACAAAACCAATCCCACCCCCCCAAAAAAAATGCATAGTGAGACAAAATGATGAACACACCTGCTAATAATCATAAATGACAATAATAACAACAATGATGATCTTAGTGATAATGCCACCAACACTGTTAATGGCAATAACAATAAACCTGAGGTAATGAGTGTTAGGGTCCCGATTCACCGATGTGAAGGATGGCGACAATTTCTGGCCTCACAGAAATAAAGGAAAAGTAAACACCTGGAGGAGGAGGAGGTGAACCTGGAGCTGCCGCCGGCCTCTGGGCGCTCCTTGGTGGAAGGAGAGGGACTTGGTCCTGAGCCTGCCCCGGATCCACCTACACCACAACCCCGGAGTCCCAGTCCCTGGATGGGCTCAGTCCCACCCAGGCCAGACGCCCCGGAGCCCCGTAGCCCGGGTCCTCAAGCCCTCGCTGCCGCCGCTTCTCCCGGAGCCGGCCTCCCCCGCGCGCCACCTCAGCCTCTGCGGGGCTCTGGGAGGGCAGCGCCGAGGATGCTCCAGGCCCAGCGGTGGCATCCGGCCTCAGGCGGATACTGACGCCCTGAGGGCGTGGAATAGGGCAGCCTGCACAGGGCCCGCCGTCTCGGGCCTTGCAAAAAGAGCGGCCTCTCCAACGCCCCTACCGGAACCTCCCCGGAGGCCCCAGCCCCAAAGCCAGGGCGATGGCGCCTCCCTGACCATGGGTGAAGAAAACTCAGGTCCTCCCTGGAGACCCGGCCCGCCGCGGGAGGCAGAGCGCGCATGCGCCCTGCATGGCCGGAACGATGGGTTTCATTGCCCTCTGCCGGCCATGAGGTGGCAGCACAGGACGTTTGGTCTTAGCGGTGGACCTGAGTCTGAATCACTGAAATTCAGGTGTGGATTATTCAGTACTTTTCTTTTGGAAGATCAAATGGAAATTGAGTACGATATCTTGTGCTTTAATTAAAGAAGATGGAAATAAAGAAGCAAATTCAAGAGTCAGTATACAAAAGTCGATTGATTCCCTCTATGTGGAGGGAAGACGAGCTTGAATAAGACAAGCATTCTGTGTTACACTTTAATAATGGCTGGAGATCTGCCACCATGCATTTGTCAAATCCCATAGAATTTCACAGCACAAATAGTACATCTTAATGGGGCTCAGGAGTACATATAAGGTCAGCCACAGTTTGTGGGTAAATTACATATTTAATTAAATAGATTAAACAATAAATAATGATATGAGCTCTGCCTGGACACAGTCCTTGCCTCTCCAACCAGTTTGCCAAGGGCTTGAATTTCTTGCTCATTATCCTCACACTTGACATAAAGCCTGGCTGCAGAGTAAAATCAATTACTCGTGGAGATTTTTTAATATGATGATGTGTCAATTTCAACCATGGACAAAGCCATTTAGCCTTAGTAAGGCCGATCGTATTAAGATTGTGCCTGTTTGGCAAAATTTCAAGTCATCCCACTTGATATTCAGGAAACATTTTCTCCTGAGTTTTAGGTTCAGTGGTGAGGCTCCTTCACGGAGAATACATTTTCCAATTCTGAGGACAAGGCAGAGGAGGGCCTCTCTGTGAGAACTTTCATTTTGCTTCGGGAAAAGTACATTGAATCAAATATAGGAAAGGCTTGCAAGGTGGCTGACAGGTTCGGCTGTTTTATCATGCTGGTGTTTTATCTTCTGGACTGCAGTAAAAGGAATACAGCTGTGTCTGTCTCTGTGTAATAACTCAGGACTCACCTGAATAAAATGTGGGGTGTTATGAGATGAACTGCTACTTCCAGTTAGGCTCCAGGGACAAAATTTCAAGAGCCTTCTGAGGGATAGAAGAGATGAGCTGCCTTATTCTCTGATCCCAGGTAACTGCTCAGAGACAGAGGCAAGAGCTGGGGACACCCAAATGCATATACTAGGGGTCTTTGATACAGCCTCCATTTCCCTGCTAAATCTATGCAATGACACACTGAGAAATCTAGCAAGTGGGGCTGAAGATCCCTGGTGTGTCAACTCGAGGGTTGGATGGAAACAAGTGGTTTTGGTGGACGTTGAAGTAAAGGGAGGTGAGCTGTGAGGAAAGAGCTGTTGAAGACTGGGGAGACTCAGAAGTTGGGGTAGAATCTCGACCAAGAATCTCACCCAAGGAGTGCAGATGCAAATCAATTTGTTAGGGCTGCATAAATGAAACAAGGGCTTCGCCAACATACTAAGTTTTTTCAACAACAGATTGTATTCTTTCAATATTTGTAAGTATTGATCTTTTGGAAAAGTTTAATGAGATTTCTTATATGATTCTGCATTCAATTTATTCCTTGGTCACTTTGCTATTATGCATTTACATGCCACATTTTTATGAATAGATATTTTCCCAAATTTCTGAATTATTTTGCTAAAGTGTGTGTTAAGAGTTTTTTCTAGGGGTCCACCTTCTTGACTCACTTTTCTGATGAGAAATCTATCAGGTTTCTCCACAGTGATTTTCAAGTTTGATAGCTCCTCAATGTGAGAAACTTAATGTCAACTAAGAAATGAATTACCACTAAAGAATTTTCTCCTTTCAAGATGCTAACCATGTTTTGTCCAGTGAGAAATCTCACATGTGCCACAAGTGTTGCTCTATGAAGAAAGGATTGCTCATGATTTTTCATTGCATAACTTCTCCAGTAAGAAGTATTTGGTATTCCAAGAGTATTCGTTGCCCTTGAAAAGACTTTCCCTTGTTATTTAGCTTATGAAGGCTTTCCTCTCTTATTTTCCATTTTAGCAGCATTTTATCACTGTGTTTTCTTGTGAACATCAAGCCTGGTGCTTGGCTGAATGTTTATTCACAGAAAATACAAATAAAGGGTTCATCCAAGTAAAGTTTTCTCATGTTATTTGACAATAAATTGCAAATAAAAACATTTTCACACTGAATGCAGAGTTAGAGATTCTCTACCTGAAAGTCCCACATGTTTTAAGTTAAAGCTGTTGCTGAAGACTTTTAGTTGATTATGTTGACAGTTTCAGCTCTCTCATGTCATTTATGCTCAGATCACTAACAAGTCTTTGGTACATACATGTCATACAATTTCTCTTCCATATGAATTTATTGATGTGGGCTGGAGAATAAAGGTAACTGAAGTATCTTCCATGTTGATTACAGTATTTCTTCAAAATGTGAGTCTTTTGGCATGTTTAGATGCTACAACTACAGCTGAAGTCTCTTCCACATTCCTCACCTTCGTCATTCCTAACACCGTGTCATCTAAAGTCAGAATATGTTCTGAAGAAGTTTATAATTTTCTCTCCTGGGTGAATTTTCTGATGCTACTTAAGATTAGTACATTGACTGAAGGCTTACCCACATAAATGGCATTCATATGCCTTTTCTCCAGTGCGTGTTCTCTCATGTCATCTAAGGTCGGAAGACAGACTGAAGGCCTTCCCACATAGAAGGCAAGCACGTGGTTTCTCTCCAGTGTAAATTATTTTGTTTCCTCTAAAGCCAGAGTTTTCACTAAAGGCTTTCCCACTTTTATCACATTCATAACACTTTTTCCAAGGTGAGTTCTCTCATGTCTTCGAAGGTTAAAGGATTGAATAAAGGCTTTCCCACATTGATGACACTTATATGGCCTCTCTCCCGTGTGAGTTTTCTCATGTCTTCTAAGGTGAGAACACTGAGTGAAGGCTTTTCCACATAGATGACATGAATATGGCCTCTCTCCCGTGTGAGTTTTCTCATGTCTTCTAAGGTGATAACACTGAGTGAAGGCTTTTCCACATAGATGACATGCATGTGGCCTCTCTCCAGTGTGAGTCATCTTGTGCCGTCTAAGGTGAAAGCAATTAGTATAGGCCTTTTCACATAGATTACATTGATATGATTTACCTTTAGTATGAATTTGTCTATGTGGTTTAGGGGACAAAAGATTACGAAGGGATTTTCCACACTGTTTGCTGACACAGGGTTTCTTTCCACTATGAGTTAACAAACACTGAGTTATTGTGGAACTGTCAGTGCAATCTTCTCCCAAATCATTACATTCAAAAGGATCCTCCAGAATGAGAGAGTTCTCCTTTGGGACAAAGATTAAAAGCTCTTAATGGTTTACCCACATATATCTATACATTCATTTCACTACCTTTGAATCCTAGACCAAATATTCAGTGGTAGACCCCTGTTGAAATCTTTCCAATGTTTCTTGTGTGAAAGGAAATTAAATTTTGGGACCCCAAACTCATTTAACCAAAGGGAAAAATCAAGCTGGGAACTGGGTCACACAAACCTGCCTCCCCCTTCTGGTTCCTAAATAATATGGCTACAAGATGAAAAGCTATAAGCCTCCCCCATATTTTGCCCACAAGGAAATTCCTCATGAGCTGTTAAAATTACACCATGGCAATGCAAACTGATAACTTGTCTTTACAGGTGCAGTCATCCCCAGTTCACCAGACACAAATGCATATCTGATTGTTTCCCTGCCCCATGTTGCCTATGTTGTCTTATGTAAAAATGCAGCTTTCCTGCATTATTCCTCTGCCTCATTTGTTTATGTCATGTTATGTAAAAAAATCCAGATTCACTAAGCCAGAAAAATGCATGAATGACTATTTTTTCTACCCACCTTTTACATGAAAATTGTATACTTCTCAATATCCCACCCTTTCCCCTTTAAATTTGGAGCCTTCAAAATCATCTTTGGAGAAAGGCATACACCTGTACCCTGGATGCATGTCCTTAACTTTGGCAAATAAATCTCCTAAAATGATTGAGACTTGTCTTGTCATTTTTCTCGATTGACATTTGCATACACATTATCTCCTGCAGACACAGATATGTTCTCTTCTGTAACATCTCAACTGTAGAGTTATTGCATAATTGTGATGATATCAATATCTTTCAATGTCTGGGCATGAGCAATGTATATGCACTTGCTCTATTTTAGAGATCTCATGTTATGGTTTAGAACACAGGTCAATGTATTCACTAAATTCAAAGTCTCCAGTTTTTTTCTTTGCTTAGAAAGCACTTAATGCCAGCCTAATTACACTCAGGTGATTGTGCTTCCTTACTAACTTAACCCATTACCATGTCTTTAACTTAGATGACTGGTGTACACAGCTATAAAACTTACCATTGTCATACTGGTGGATACATCTTTTCTGATGATAGGATGCATGGATATCATGTGTTTTTTCTTAAGGGCACTTTCCCTGTCTGAAATAATTGAAAAATAAATTGTTACATTGGTATTATGGTAATAAAATTGTTTGAAAAGCCCCAAGGCCCATTTACTTTTTTTCAAAAATTGACACTTAGATGTGGCAAGTGTGTCAAATGAAGAAACTACTTGAATAGAAGAAATAGATTGTACAGTGTCAGAAATTAGAAAAGATTTTTAAAATTAAAATGTGAATAGAGTTAAAATGGTGATGAGATATCAGGCAAGTAAATAGAGGGATAGTCTTCACAGGGATATCAGGGAAAGAGTCAGCATATGAAAGTTTAACCCCAGCCAAGTACATGAATTATCTTTTTCCCAAAATTAAAAGAAAAGAAAAAGAGGAGGACACAAGAGTAGCATCTGACACAAGAACAAAATGATAATAACATCTAAGGAATTCTGCTCCAGTAGCCTAACCTACATTTTAGAAATCATCACTCATTTAATAAAACCACTAATTAATATTCAACTGATATTATTCATTGACAAAGCAACTCCTCCTATTAGAGCACAGGACCCTGTTGCTTACCTGGATTCTGGTCTTGAAGAAATTCTCTTCCTTCCCGCCACAGCTCTTTTCCTTGCTCCAGCTGCAAAATTATATAAGATTTGCTTATCTGGTACCCTGTTAGTGGAAAGAATACATGTGTTTTGAGTTCACTGTCAATAAATGTGCATTATCACCAAGTGTAAGGCAGGCTATCAAGGAAGAATAAAAACAGTGAAGGTCAGCTCAGGCCACAAGACCTAGAACACAGAAAACTCCCCAGGATTTTTCTGACCCAACATGAGACTAGAAAATAAATCCAAACCAAAGGGCCATCAGGAAAAGGAAATTCAAAATAGTCAGGACCTATGAAGGCTGAGTCCATGCCTAAGTTCCAAGACACAATGCATAATACACAATCTTTTCAGAAAGAGAGTAATTAAATCTCTGCACATTGTGTTTATTATTATTCTCACGCAGAACAAAAAAAAAACATTCTATTTACAAAAATAATTGGTGTTCTATATGGAAAAGATATTGCTATTGTTTTCACTAATTGGTCTCAGCTTAAGCATAGACTAAAGCAGAAGAGTTATTTAGAAAATATTTAATTTAATACATTGAAAATATTCATTATGTTCCCAGGTCTGTTATGAGTATTAGAGACTGAGTACTAAAGAAACCATGAAATACTTGTCAAGATTACATTCTAATTGAGTGACAAGCTAAATAAAATAAAATAAAAAGACAGATATTCATTTCAGATAGATTTAGAGAGTTCAAACTTTTTTCAGATGAGATCTGTGAGAGAATCAGAGAAGAGATTAGAGTGAGATATGGGGAAGCTGTTCTAACACTTATTGAATGAATGAGAGAATGTGTGTCTACATATGTACGTGAATGTTGAGGGACTCACCGAGGGGCACCAGGTGACTGATATTTTCCAGCATCACATCTCTGTACAGCTTTCTCTTGGATGTGTCCATCATGGCCCACTCTTCCTGGGTGAAGTCAATAGCTACATCTTCAAAAGTCACTTTCTCCTAAAACGTCACAGACATTTTAGTTTAGACAGAGAAATCCCTTTCAATGTCTGGAAGAGGAAGGCTGAGATGACATAGCTAGGAGCTGGGTATTCAGAATACTCAGTGTTTTTGGTTCCAGCCAGTTCATTCTCAGTACTAAGCTGGTATCTGCCTTTCAGATTCACTCACAGAGATATACCCACTCTGAATCCATTAAAGTTTACTATAAAGAAATATCGCATGAGGTGTGGCATAATATAACCCAGATATTTTTCAGTAATCTGTTAATCACCTCTACATAACTGATTATAAAATTTTCACTTGAACATTCATAAATAAAATGAAATTTACCATGAATTTCAAGTAAATTACAGATTTGTCACAAGGCAAATAACCATGATTTACTACTTTTTAAACATGACTGTGATGAAATAAATTATTTATCTAGATGAACCACGGGTTTCTCACCAATCAAATGGTTAAAAGACCTATGATGTGTTTTGAATAATCTAATGAACTAATAGAAAACATGTTTCCTATCTAGCAAATATTTATTAAATATAAGTCATTGGTCCCTTATTCATTAAAAAGTTAGAAAGTAATGAACCAGACTCCAGCATTCTTCAGAACTGAACAAGCTTTATGCAGAATATAGGATTCAATTCATACATATAGTCTCTCTAATGTTATATAATTCAGGTGTTCATGACAAGGCTTAAAGACAGTGTAGCAGCACAAGACAAGACCGCTGAGGCTGCTATACTGAGGAAATCTTAGTCCAATGATTCCTGTGATATGAAGCCTCCTGTTCTCAACTTTCTCTCAGCAATCTAAACATCAGTTATCATTGTTTCTCTTTTAAATTTACCTTCTCACTTCACTTGTTCAAAGATTAAAAAAGCCTCTTCATTGTTTTTTTTTTTCTAACCAGCCCTTATAAAGCATTTCCACAGAACCCTAAATTGTACTCTATCTACTATATTCCTTCTTCTGAGTGTGCAACCATAATTAAATAATTATATTTCTTATATGTTACTTTCAGTTACCAGAAGGCAAAAAGGTTAATTACCAAAAGGTAAAATGAATGGGGATAAGAATAGTAATGACTTCTTTAGTTGTCCTTTCACAAAGTTTTTAAAAGCTCAAATATATTTTATCAAACTCTTCTTTTCCCTCAACACTGCACAGCTCTTGCCCAAGTCCTATCACACTGGATTTATTGAACTCAGCTGCTAGAACATCAGACTCATTGTTGGGCTGTGATGTTCTGCTCTTCACTCATTTCTGTCGCCTGCATTCATCACAATCCTAAGTCTATTTCAGCCAACAGTACAGTTAATGGGTCAATTATTTCCCTATGAGATTATAGGATGGATAGAAGAAAAAGAAATATATAAATGAAACCTCTAATATCTTTTTTTGTAAATAGTCTTAATGAGGGCTGGAATAAAGTAGTGCAATATTAGAAATTATATTGATAATTTAGGAGTCTTTGACACACGATACCCAACCTAGAGTCCTGAGAAAACTTAATTGGAGGCCAGATACCTGAAAGCCTCCTGACTGCATTTGGAAGACTCAGGCTGGGTGGATTTTACATCATAAAAACAAACAAAAAAAGAATAAAACTGAAACACCCATGCAAATTGGAGAAAACTGTCCATTTGCCAGCAATATGGGTATAATTTCAGTAGAAAGAGGCATCCCCTACTCACTAGTGAGTGCATTGTCAGGAACTCAGTTTCTCTCTGTCTTCCTCTGGATTTCCACTTGCAGACACCTTAGGCACTAAGAAAAGCTGAGGTTGGAGAAAGAACATGTGAGACACCAGTCTTGTGCACAATTTTCAGATCAACCTGTGATGAAAAGCCAGACTTTCACTGAAGTGTGACACCAGCTGCACCACAGCCTAACCAACAGACACAAACATGCAGAGGCCTCTCCTCTTTTCCTGTGGTCAAAATTAGGAAGCCTATGACTATGGTTGCTAACCAAGAAGGAACACAGATATCTTCTGAATGAGAACATCAAAAGCACGGAGTTTTGTATGTTAATTGGCACAAGTCCAGATATTCAATTCCCTCACTGATTTTAAAACACAGGGATCCCTGACTCCATCCACATGTGGAATATGATTTCCACCTATAGATAAACCCTGGGATTCTCAGATTTTATTATCCTAGCTTTATGCCCTAGCAATGTTTCTCCAACACCCACCACAGCCTTCTGAAGCCTTACTCCACTTTTACTTTCACTCAACTCTGACTTTTGTATTTCCCCTTGGAACGTGGAAATAATCAAGTAAGAATCTGTTTTAGGGTCGAGTGCGGTGGCTCACGCCTGTAATCCCAACACTTTGGGAGGCCAAGGCAGGTGGATCACCTGAGGTCAAGGGTTTGAGACTAGCCTGGCCAACATGGTGAAACCCCGTCTTTACTAAAAATACAAAAATTAACTGGATATGGTGGTGCTTGCCTGTAATCCCAGCTACTCAGGAAGCTGAAGCAGGAGAATCTCTTGAACCCGGGAGGCAGAGATTACAGTGAGCCGAGATCCCACCACTGCACTCCAGCTAGGGCAACAGAGTGAGACTCTCTCTCAAAAAAAAAAAAATCTGTTTTAGGATGGGGATAATCAATTGAGGGATTTATTTCACTTAGAGGGTCAACACTCCCATCCTGCTAATCTAGCCCTTAAAATCTCCTGCATCGGAAATTAGCAGGAGTACCCTGAGTCATGGTGTTTCTGTCCTGTGTATACAGTCACAATCCTCTAGGATGCTCAGAAAATACAAAATGACTTAGGGGTGGGAGAAATTTAGCAGCTCAATCTGATGTTTTACTAACATGGTATCTAAAATTCTTGCAATCATGGTTTATATTACTCTTTGTTAGCTGCAATATCTCTGATTATCATGATACATATTTGCTGAGAAATACCGATGTCCATGTATATATTCGTACATAGATATGTAGGTATATAGGTGCATATGTTTATATGAATGTATGTGTTTGAGACAGGGGGAAACAGGCATGTATTATTTCCCTGCTAAAAATATAAAAATAATTAAATATATTTTATGTGCAAGTGATAATTATGTGTCATAAACAAAAAATTTACTGACCCATTTGTACATGAAGTCCAGGAAAAATAAAAAGGGTAACTTTGTATTAATTGTGACATTGTGCTTACAGATGTACATATATTTCCTTATTTAACCCTCATAATAACCCTGCTGATTACAGTTTATTTACCAATTTAATAAATGATCAACAGGGTTTGAACAATATGACAAAATTACAAAATTAGAAAATGGCCCAGCAATACTTTTAATTATATTCTGCCTGTCACTGCCTCTTCTTGCTTTTTGACAAAATTACTCCCCTAACCAAGGTTCTCTATGATTCTGGGGACTCTGGCATTTAGACCCCAGTTACCAAACATCATTGTGTCTATTTTTACTGCCACATTTAATGCACATTTACAGACTTCAACAAGCACTTTTCAATATCAACTTTTTTCTTATTCCTTGGACTATTTTCTACATCTGTTCATCAAGACTCCAGTAACATATGACTCCATCTGCCTGTCCCTTCCATGAATGTACCTGACAGTACATGTATTATGTAGTCTATAATTCAAGCAGAACAGATATTCCTTCAAAAAAAATAAGATATTAGAGAATGCCGACAAAGCTTCAGTGTAACCAGCTGTAACCCTTAATATTATTACCAAGTAAACTCTTCCTCGAATATCAAAATAAGATTTGGGCTTTAGAGAATATTTGTGTGTAATTATAACCCAAACATGAACTAAAAGTAATTTAACTGGTCATATACAGACCGTGCCAGGGACAAAAAAGGACAAATATTATAAGAAAGTTAAAGCATACTTATTTCATAAAGGATTCTTGTGTGGAATCTATAAAAACTATTTCAAGATGTAGAGATTAAATATATTTTAAAACACATACATACACAAGCAATCTTTAGGAGAAACTTTTAAAAACTCATGTTATGAGTCTAAAATTTTCATTAATTCATGGAAAAAAATGTATTGACAAACTTTTCACCAGAGCAGAAATAACAACTTATGTATTTGGTGACTTCAAGATGAGAGCCTGCACAGCTTAGTATCTCCCTCCAGATGTCTCTCTCTCTCTCTCTCTTTTTTTTTTTTTTTTTTTTTTTTGATAGAGTTTCACTCTTGTTGCCCAGGCTGGAGTGCAGTGGCATGATCTCGGCTCACCGCAACCTCCACCTCCTGGGTTCAAGCAATTCTCCTGCCTCAGCCTCCTGAGTAGCTGGGATGACAGGCATGCGCCATCGTGCTCAGCTAATTTTGTATTTTTAGTCGAGACGGGGTTTCTCCATTTTGGTCGGGCTGGTCTGGAACTCCTGACCTCAGGTGATCCGCCAGTCTCCGCCTCTCGAAGTGTTGGGATTACAGGCGTGAGCCACCGTGCCCAGCCCAGATCTCTTAAAAAGTCATGAGGAATGAGCCATTCTGCATCCTCAATATTACCTTAATATTTTAAGGGCACCCGTAAAAATTAAGAGGCCGACTTGTGACTTCTTAGCCCTTTCACGGCTATTTAGACACACCTTAGTGAAGTATTAGGAATGCGGTATTAGGTCTCAAGTTCCTGGACAACAAAACCATGTTCTCCAACAGATCTTCAGTAAAAATAGCTGATGTCTATATTGTTTTGCCTGTCCTTTCCCTTCCTTTTAATTCAGAACTGCAGTCTCGAAAAGTCCTACTATTTAGTAGATTCTCTCAATTCTCAACACCAGTGCTATACAATGTTGAATGACATCTCAGGTGCTAGGGAAACAGCAAGCTGACATTCTAGCAATGAACAAATAGAAAAGCAGAGATCACCACAGAGTAAAAGAGAATAGATTTTTTTAAAGTATGAAACCAAAACGAATATATGTCAGATTACACTATAAATGGAAAATCCTATTATCTTGATGGGATTGCAAGTCAGATTACACTATAAATGGAAAATCCTATTATCTTGACAGGATTGCAAGCCTCTCATGGCTTCCAACCTCCAATATATTCAAAGCAGTTCAGGAATGGTGAAAGTGGAATGGAATTTAAAATTATTCTAAGGTTTTATGTGTGAAAGCACCATGCCCTGAAACAAAATATTTATTTTTAAAGTGCATAATGAACACTGCATACAAAGTTTGTGTAACAGGAGAGAGGAAATATCTCCCATTTTAAAAAAAGGAATATGCAACATATTTACATACAATAAAATTAAATTAAATTAAAATACAGCAATGGAAGACAGAATCTAACATCTGAAAATCAAGGGATAAATCTATTTTAAATAAATTTGGCACAATTTTTAAAGTACGTTATGAAAAATAATAATACCTGAATATAGTACGTAAAAGTACCAATACAATAAAGCTAAAACAATATCGATGGAAAAATTATTTGCTGTGCATTATTTTAAAAAAGTAATCTAAGTACTTACCTCAATAAGGTAAATGAATGAAATTTAAAAATTGCTTGAGAAAATCTGTGAAAGGAAATGAATATAGAGAAGCAGAATATAATTTAACTATAAACCACACAAATAGAATTTAAAAATAAGTGGTAGCCAACATGCCCAACATGATTTTCTGTGATGAAAAAAATTCTCTATACCTGCATTGTCCATTTAATTATAATTAATTTACAGTTTATAGTCACATGTGCCTAGTAGTTACTATATTGGTCAATACAGATCTAGAATCTTGGAGGAGGCAGTTAAAATAATGAGATATGGCCAAAATAAAAATGGAAAAGGCACACAAATAGTGAACACAGAATATGAGAATGTGAAGTAACAATTCACACAATAAAATGTAATAATGAGATGCTGCCTTGATGGGGCAAATGTCTAATGATATACAAGGCTTGTCTTGCTACAGGTAGAAGAGCATGAGCAGGACAGGAGAGGACTCTTCCCCTACCCACTAGAAATGTCAGGTGATGGCCTGTCAATTATCACATTGCCTCTCTAAAAATGATAATTAGGCAGCACCAGAGAGAGGCCATTTCCTGATGGTCTACACCTGTTAACATCAAAAATGTTAATTAAATGCAGACCCCAGGAAGAAGCAACTTCTTGGGCATGCATGTTAAGAGACAAAAATGGCAAAGCATAATCTTCTGGGGGCACACTCCACCGGAAAAGGAAAGAAAGCTTCAGATGGACATGCATATAACTCCCTAAACACACCGTGCATGCTCAGTTTCAAAGGGTAAGGAAAGCACTGTGCATGCCGGAAACTCTCCCTAAAGGAAGAATCATGGAAAAGAGGTAAACCCATCGCAGGATCAATGTTAAAGACTCTTCTCTTTTCTTTCTTGGACCTTCAGGCATCTTCTCGGGTCTCTTCCAAGAGAATTTTCCTCTCCTTCCTGTTCTAAAGCCTTTTTAAATAAACTTCCACTCCTGCTCTGAAACTTACCGCTCAGTCTCTTTTTCTGCTGTATGCCCTTCAGTCAAATTCTTTCTTCTGAGGAGGCAAGGACTGAAGCTGCTTATGGACCCATGCAGATATGCTGCCAGTAACTGGAATCTCTTCTACTGGTAACAGTATCATTGTAAGGGAATGAGGCCAGTTCACATCTCAGTGCTTGGAGAACTCACCAAAAATAAAAAGTTGGAGGATGCAGTGAACTTATCTACCTTCCAAGGCAAGTCCCACAAGCAAGCAGCAAGACTCTCTTTCCCCAAGGTCTTAAACTCTTCAGATGCTCCTTCTCTGGGAAAATGCATCCTCTGATTGGCTTCCCCTTATATATATAAAAAATTAATAAACCGAATCACCACTACATTCCAAGAGACATGTCCCGATTGCACAGACACGGAATCTAATCAAAAACTTCATTCTGGAGACACTCCCTGTTCAATTTGATTGGATTTTTGAGATTACTACTAAAAACCCTCACATAAAGTTGGAAACCAAAGAGTTAAGTCTATTTTGAAGGAAAAATGTGAAGATCAATTCCTTTTTTTTATTCATAAGTACTTTTGAGTGTATTATATGTACTAGAAAGCATTCGCAGTCAAGGGATACAGCAAGAAACAAGACAAACTAGAATCTTCTGGAGACTCTATATTCTAAAATTCTTTGGAGGTAAACTGGACTTGAAAACAAATGGAAGGTGAATAGATATAAAAAGTTTCAATGTTCATGATGATGTAAAAAAATAAAATATATTGCAGAAATGAAGTCAGGAAGTGTTATAGGGGTCATGTAGTACTTGTAAGACCACTGGTATTGTCTGAAATTCAAGCAGGCTGCAGAAATTTGGGTAACTAAAAGGAAAGCAGATGCTAATAGAAGACAATGAAGAAAGGGCCTCAAAGACATTTCAGAGACCTTGGCTGGTGGCAGCCCCTCCCCTCAAAGGCCTGGAGGCCTAGGAGGTAAGAATCGTTTTGTGGGCTGGGCCCAGTGCAAGCACAGGACAGTGCTCACAGCATTCTAGGTCTCAGCCACTCCAGCTCCAGCCATGGCTAAAAGGGCCCCAGACATAATTTGGGCCAGCACTTTAGAGGGTGCAAGTCATAAGCCTTGGCAATTTCCATGGGGTATTAAACCTGCAGGTGCACAAAGTACAGGAGTGCACTGCTGATAAAGATATACCTGAGACTGGGCAATTTACAAAAGAAAGAGGTTTAATTGGACTTACAGTTCCACATGGCTGGGGGGAGGCAGAAGGCAAAAGGCATGTCTTACATCACAGCAGGCAAGTGAGAGAATGACAGCCAAGCAAAACTGGTTTCCCCTTATCAAACCATCAGAACTCGTGAGACTTATTCACTACCACAAGAACAGCATGGGAGAAACTGCCCCCCATGATTCAGTTATCACCACTGTGTCCCCCCACAACATGTGGGAATTATGGGAGTACAATCTGAGGTGAGATTTGGGCGGGGACACAGAGCCAAACCATATCAGAAGACTTCGCCTGGATTTCTAAAGATGTATGGAAAAGCCTGTATGTCCAGTAGAAGCTGCTGGGATGGAGACTTCATGGCGAATGTCTACTACAGCAGTGCAGATGGAAAATGTGGGGTTGGAGCCCCCACAGAGTCCACACTGGGGCACTGCCTAGTGGGGCTCTGAGAAGACAGCCACCATCCTCCAGACCCTAGAATGGTAGATCCACTGACAGCTTGCACCCTGAGCCTGGAAAAGCTGCAGGCACTCAACACTGACCCTTGACAGCAGCCATGGGGACAGACCCTTATATCCAAAAGAAAATAAATTGTTCTACCATAAAGAAGTGTGCACTCATATATTTATTATAGCATTATTTGCAATAGCAAAGACATGGAATCAACCTAGATGCCCATCAATGTTAGAGTGGATAGAGAAAATACAGTATATGTACACCATGGAATACTACACAACCATAAAAAAATTATGTCCTTTGCACCAACATGGATGCAGCTGCAGGCCATTATTCTAAAATTATGCAGGAAGAGAAAACCAAATACCATATGTTCTTAGTTATAAGTGAGAACAAAGCATTGGTTACACATGGATGTAAAGATCGGAACAACAGATACTGGGGACTACTAGAGGGGGAAGGGAAGGTGGGGACAAAGGCCTTAAAAACTGTCTATTGGGTATTATGTTTTCTATCTGGGTTACAAGATCATCCATACTCCAAGCCTCAGCATCACACAATGTGCCAATGTAAAAACCTGCACATGCATACCCTGAATCTAAAATAAAAGTTGATTTTTTTTTAAATGGGCAAAAATCTGGCTAACATGGTGAAACCCTGTCTCCACTAAAAAAAAAAAAAAAAAAAAAAAAAAAAATTACAAGAAATTAGCAGGGCATGGTGGCGGGTGCCTGTAGTCCCAGCTACTTGGGAGACTGAGGCAGGAGAATGGTGTGAACCTGGGAGGTGGAGCTTGTAGTGACCCGAGATCATGCCACTGCACTCCAGCCTGGGTGACAGAGCAAGACTCCATCTCAAAAAAAAAAAAAAAAAAAAAAAAAAAGGGCAAAGATCTGGATAGACATTTCCCAGAAGAACAGATACAAATGGCCAACAAATATATGAAAAAATTCTTACCATCTCTAATCATCAGGGGGATGCAAATAAAAACCACCATGAAATATCATCTGATACCTCTTAGAATAGCTATTATCAAAAAGATGTATAACAAGTATTAGTGAGGATGTGGAGAAAAGATAACCCTTGTATACTTGTGGTGGAAATACAAATTACTATGTCCATTTCAGATAATAGTATGAAGGTTTCTCAAAAATTTTTTAAAATAAAACTACCTGCTGATGAGGCTGTTGAGATATAAGAACACTTACACTGTTGGTGGGAATGTAAATTAGTTCAACTATTGTGGAAGACAGTATGGTGATTCCTCAAAGACCTACAACCAGAAATACCACTTGACCCAGCAGTCCCATTACTGGGTATATACCCAAAGGAATATAAATCATTCTATTATAAAGATACTTGCACACATATGTTCATTGCAGCACTATTCACAATAGCAAAGACATGGAATCAACCCAAATGTCCATCAGTGACAGACTGGATAAAGAAAATGTGGTACATATACACCATGGAATACTATGCAGCCATAAAAAGGAATGAGATCATGTTCTTTGCAGGAACATGAATGGAGCTGAAAGCCATCATCCTCAGCAAACTAACCTAGGAACAGAAAACCAAACACTGCACATTCTCACTTACAAGTGGGAGCAGAACGGTGAGAACACATGGATATTAGGAGGGGAACAACTCACACTGGGGCCTGTTGGGAGGCAGGTGGAGGGAGAGTATCAGGATAAATGGCTAATACATATATGCAATGGAATATTATTCAGTGTTACATAATAATGAAACCCTGTCATTTGTGACAACATGGATGGACTTTGAGGGCATGACGTTATATGAAATAGGCCAACCACAGAATGACAATTACTATATGATTTCACTTGTATTTGAAATCTAAAATAGACAAACTCACAAAAGCAGAGAGTAGAATGGTGGTTGCCAGGGGCCGTGGTGCTGGGGAAATGGGTAGATGTGGTTAGAGTACAAAGTTTCAGATATACCGCATAAGTAAGTTCTGGAGGTCTCGTTTACAGCATAGTGCTTACAGCTAAGAATACTGTATTACATACTTAAAATGTGCTAAAAGGGTAGATTTTGTATTCTTACCAAAATTTCTTACCAAAAAAAATAATAATAATAATAAAGGGGGGGGACTTAGGGAGGTGAAGGATATGTTTATAATCTTGATGGTAGTGATGTGTTCATGGTGTATACTTATCCCCGAGCTCACTGAGATGTACACCTTAAATATGTACAGCTTTTTAAATGTAATCATAGCTCAACAAAGTCGGTTAAAAAAAAACAAGAGGGGGTTGCTTAAAAAATTTAAAAGGAGGGGTAGATGTTCCTTGTTTTTCTCTCTTGGCTTTCTTCCTTCCTGCTGCCTGGAATTCAAAAATGATAGGTGGGGATTTAGCAGCCAAACTAGAGCCTCTTCTAAAGTATAGCAGAACAGAGAGCTGGAAGGGGCCTGTGTCCCTAATGAATTTGGCAGGTATCTGTACTAGCCATGGTAGGTAGAACTATAGATTTAAGTGAGGGAGAAACAAACTTCTGCCTTGTTTAAGCCACTTTGTTCAGACATTAATTTTATATACATATAGAGAACATATGCTCCTTTATGAGTAGGAAAAATGTTTATGCCATATGGTCCATGATGGGTGTTCAACAATGTAGGATGAGGCTGATTATGATGACAATGATGACAAATAGCATGAAATACTAAGCAATGAAAAAAAGTGGCCTAATAGTTGTGTATGGTTACTTTATTTAAAGATTCTGCTGCTAATATCATTCAATGTATTTGTATGCTGGTGGGAGTTTTATTAGATGTAGACTAAGAAAGTTTACATTATTTAATGAAAAATACTTGACCAATTTAAAAAAAATAAAAGTATCATGAGATGGAACTAAGCATCTGTATTGCAAAGGAACTCTCCCAGTTGATTTTCTGCATAGTAATGATTGAGAATCCCCTGATCTAGATCCAACAGATCTCGACCTTTATAGGTGCTATCAAGGAAGCACCTAAGGAAGACAATTTTCCTGACTACATCCATACCTCCAGTTAGTAATAGATCTAGAGATCTAGAATCCAAATCCAGACCTCCTGCTTCCATGCGCGGTGGTCTTTCGCTGTTGTTTTGTTCCACTTGGTGAAGAGGATTTGAGAATAAATAGCCACATGATTCAACTCCCTCCTCAGTTCTGAGGAATATAGCCTTGTCCCAGCAAGCAAGAAGCTCATACATTAGTGGATGAGGCAAATATACATTCACTAATCTAACATACAAGGCAGTAAGTACTGTAACATAGACAAAGCACTTTGGAGTTTCAGACCAGGAGCAAGTGGGGTGATTAATTCTTAGGGCTAGTAAAGTCTGGGAAGTGTTCACTAACAAAATGTCTGGTCATTAATGAAACCAACTGATTTCTCAACACAGTCTAATTTATTGTAACAATATAAATGGTTGTTTCTTCATAAACTTTCATCTTTTGCCAAAATGTTTGTAGCTTATGTCCCCATTTAACAAGGTTTTCTGGCCAAAACTGTGCACCCACATCATTCTAATGAACTGGCTGTCCAATAAAAAAAGGACTCTCAGTCTTCCCATAAAAGCAATTTTGCATGCATAGAACACCTCTATCTATGAATATGCCTAAGGAGGTACAGAAAGACTCTTATTACCCAAACAGAGACATTCCACTGGTGCTAGAGAGCCACAGACGGAAGTTTTCTCTGCCTCCTGGAAATGAAGCCAAACTTTCTTCTTTCTTCAGCCATGAGGATTGCTGTCCTCCTCTTCACCATTTTCTTCTTTATGAGCCAAGTTCTACCAGGTAACAAAATAAACTTGGTAAGAGTAGAGTGCGTAACACCTTACAGGGATTCAAGACTCAAAGAGAAATCACCATCACCTATGACCAGAAAAGGGGGTCTAATAGGAAATCTGGAAGACTCATTGGCTGAGAGGCCTGCAGCCATCAAATTCGTTAATTCTCCATAGCAACTCAGTTAAATGAAGTCAATGGTGTTTCAAGTCTTTGAAACCCTCTTATTCCATCTCCAAATTAGGCAAGTTTACTAGCCTCAAAAATTAAAAATCAGGCATTATTCTACTAAATCTTGGTCTCCAAAGCTCCTCTAGTTTCTTTCGGCAAAAGTTAGTTATCCTAAGAACTGGCATAAGAGCTATGCCAAAGCTGTGGTTGGCTCAGACAGAAGGGATTGGTGGAAGAAGTCTCTTTGAAAATATTATTATAATCTATGAAATCTTTAACCTATTGCTCCCCAATACTGTTGGTCCCTGGGGCTTGACTTTTACCCTTAAGGCTCCATCTCCATCCCTGGCTGTCCCTCTTCCTTCTCAGCATCTAGTCTTGTAATGTAGAATTTAAACACAGGAACCAGGGATGACCCCACACCAGAGCATAGCCTACTGCATTCAGCATGTGAACATTAATCACAGGTATAAGGCCCCTTGCACAGACATGCTTTGGAGAAGTGTGTATAGGACTTCTTGGATTGGCCCAAGGTGATTACCAGACACCAAAAGTAGATCCAAAAATTTTCTGGAACTCCTGAACATGTGTATTCAAGGATGAATAAGCAACTTATTGCCTCTATTTCTGCTGTTTTATAGAGAAAAAAATTAAGGCCCTGGAAACCGAAATGCCTTTCCCAACGGTGGGGTAAATGTCAGCGTCAATGCTTTATTTTAGTATCCTGGCTTTCCCTATACATCCCACTCTGGAGTTCTGTTGTGCTGTTCCTCTCTGTGACTTCCTAAAGGCTGAAAAAAGGAGATACCATATCCAATTATATTAACTTGGTAGCACACAACATCGGGGACTGACTTATAAGATTATTACCCTTGTGGCATTACTGAAGTTCTGTCTCACTAGTACTTGTTAAATAGTCATCCTGGCTAAATACATGGGTTTGATTTTTTAATCAGTTAAAAATATTTTAAAATATGTGTCTTACATATATAACCCCAAGAAATCAATGCTTTTAATCAAGGTTTAAAAATTCCAAATTTGGATAAACAATTTTTTTTGTTGTTTTCACTGTCACTCAATCAAAATAGAAGCAACTAATTGGATAGAACAGCACAGGCAGAAGCATGACTCACAGTCAAAAATGGGATGCAACAAGACTGGAGAAGAAAACACAGGATGGTGCTAAAGAATGCAGCCTAATGAGAGGTGGCATCTCCTCTGGATGTCCTTAGGTAGACATTGAAGCAGAACTGCAAACTTTTTGTAGAAGGCTAGAGAGGAGAGGAGGACACAGAGAGAGGGCAAGAGTGGAAAATGGAATGAGGCTCAGAATACCAAGCCTTAGTGTTGTCCCTATCATCTGCCTCCCTCGATCACTGGGTGATCTTGAGCATGTTTCTTCCTTTCCGTCAGCTTATTTCCTCATCTTTAAGGTAAGTGACTAGACAAGACAGCCTATGATGTTCATTGTAACTCTAGCTTTTGTTCCTAAAGCAAATAGCTGGAAAAGACATAGTGTCCACAATATGCAATACACAGGGTTTACAAGCAAAGAACAAATGAAAACAAAAGATTTTTAAAATCCTTAATGTTACTTGAATTCTTGCAATTGAACAATGGTACACCATAATTTTTAAAAGCCCTTTGTAATTTCAATTTTTTAAAATAATTTCAACCTTTATTTTAGATTCAGGGAGTGCATGTGCAGATTTGTTACATGGGTATATTGTGTGATATTGAGGTTTGGGGTATGAATAACTCTGTCATGCAGGTAGGGTGTACCCAAAGGGTAGCTATTCAGACTACTCCCTCTCCCTCCCCTCCTGGTAAGACCCAATCTCTCTTGTTCCCATTTTTATGTCCATATGCACTCATTGCTCAGCTCCCACTTATAACTGAGAATATGTGGTATTTGGCTTCCTGTTCCTGAGCTAATTTGCTTAGAATAAAGACCTCCAGCTGCATCCATGCTACTGAAAAGGACACAATTTTGTTCTTTTTATGGCTGCATAGTATTCCATGACATATATGTAATAGATTTTCTTTATTCAATCCACTGTTGATGAACACCTAGTTTGATTCCATATCTTTGCTACTGTGAATACCACTGTGATGAACATACAAATTTAGGTCTTTTTACAAGACTGATTTATTTTCCTTTGGATATACACCCAGTAGTGAGATTACTGGGTCAAATGGTAGTTCTGTATTAAGTTTCTCGAAAAGTGGTTTGAAAATGTAATGCTCAATAGACTCAGGTATAGTAAAATAGTACACATGATTCAAAGACCTGTGAACTCAGAGTAACAACAAATTTCCGCACAAACACATTGCAAGTTAGAAAATAGCTGTATTTTAATCAATTATTCCACAATCATTTACTGAATAGCTATTATAATCCAAGACTTTAATCAGATTCTGGAATATACATACAGAGGAGCACAAGATATGATTCCTGCCCTCAAGAAATTCATTATAAAGAATTGAGGTCAGGTGGGAAAACACCACCCGTAGTAGAAGGCAAGAAGTACTACCACAGAGGGATGTTCAAGAGTGATTTATCACATATCACAAGACAGGTCAGTGGTTCACCCTCTACACTATACTAATCTCTTATGACTCTTCCAGCTGCAAAGGGCCAATTTTAGCAGAAAGCCAGTGGGCTTGGGTACTACTATACGTAGTAGCTGACTACTTACAGATAAAAGGAAGAGATGGAAAGCTCAGGGATCAAAAAACTCAGATTTCAGCTTGTTTCTACCAAGTGGTCAACATTTACAATTACCATTGTCTTCAGAAAAGCATGACCTTTATTTCCCAATTTGCATTACAGATATAAATATGATATTACATATATTTGGTCTTCACATCAATCCACTAACTGCTTTGTGACCATTGAAAAGTTAAATGGAATCTAATACATTTGGATTTCAGTTCAATTAAATAGGCATTTATTGAATGTTTATAAAAATTGCTGTACTGATTGAAAGCTATTCTAGAATTGGCTTTTGTGTTCCAGAATAGAAAAAAAAAAAGGGCTGGTTTTTATACCTCCCTTATTGCCAAGAAGTTGTCATGGAAAAGGTGCTCTGTGTTACATACAAAGACTGCTCAGAATTAAAACACTTTTCAAACTAAATACCTCAGTGTGTGCAGCCTATTCCCAGAGCAGTGATATCTTCGGACATAAATGAAATACTATTCAATGTTTTCAACAAGTATAGTTTTTGAGCCTAAGAAGGCCTTGAATGTTTCACTCTTAATATATGCCATGGTTTCTAGAGAAAAATTGCAACCTCAAAGACCAGTGCCAGAGATATAAGTAGTGAGTGAAGTCTCAGGGTGTACCAAGTACTGGCACAGATATATTTGTGTATTAAACACATAGGAATATTGTTCCCTTCCACAGGAAAAATATCCTCTCTAACAATTAAAGTATATTATCTTTTAGGTCTATATTTCAGTTCTACTTATGAAAGATACATCTATTATAATCTATCATATAGAGTGTGTGTGTGTGTGTGTGTGTGTGTGTAGAAATAAAAAGAGATAAGCCAAAAGAGATTTTCTTCTCTTTCACTCCAGGAAAATCCATAGTAGAAGACAATAAATTTTTTAAAAAGGCTGAAATATCCCATCAGTGTTAGAAGATAATAAGGGAGAAATAAACTGAAACTTGCATGCTCTAGAACTTGTAAAGGGGAGCGGGCTACTCACCTCCAGCCTTTTGTCATGTAGGTGCACCCAATATTCTCAGATTTTTCAAGAACACCAAAAAATCCAAATTTTTGTGTGACAGCAGATTTTTAAGTGTTTAAGAAATCAAATAACACACACACACACACACACACACACACACACACACGCAAATCCGCACGAGATTATTTTCAGGCACTGCCCCCTACATCCATGTAATTCAATACAAAGTAAAGAAAGACTGATGAATGGTTACAATAACCCTCTTCTGCATGTAGCCAGGGGCAAATTCAAGGAGATCTGTGAATGTCCAAATGGCTCCTGTCGGGACTTTTGCCTCGAAACAGAAATCCATGTTAGGAGATGTTTAAATAGCTGACCCTGCTGTCTGCCTCTGGGGCATCAACCAAGAATTGAGAGCACTACACCCAAAAAGGACTGAAGCCTGTTGTTTTCTGGAGGTTTTAGGTTCTCTTTTTTCTCTCTCCCTCTCCCTGTCTCCCTGTCTCCCTTTCCCTCTCTCCATTTTCCTCACAGGGATTTTTACTGAATCCTCAAAAAAGAATAAACCAAAACCAACCAGCACAAAACCTCTTTTAAAAGTTTATATTACTGGCTGGGTGCGGTGACTCATGCCTGCAATCCTAGCACTTTGGAAGGCCAAGGTGGGTGGATCATGAGGTCAGGAGATCAAGACCATTCTGGCCAACATGGTGAAACCCTGTCTCTTTTAAAAATACAAAAATTTAGCCAGGCATGGTGGCGGGCACCTGTAATCCCAGCTACTCAGGAGGCTGAAGCAGAATCTCTTGAACCCATGAGGTGGAGGCTGCAGTGAGCCGAGATCCTGACACTGCACTCCAGCCTGGGCGACAGAGCAAGACACTGTCTCAAAAAAAAAAAAAAAAAGAAAGAAAGAAAAAAATAAGTTTATATTACATGTTATGACTTGATTACTGTTTGGTTTCCAGTATCCTTCTATCCCATCTGGATGACCTCTTAGTTGAAAATGACCTACAGCAGGGTGGGGGAACTTTCAACCATACCTATTGCTTTTGTTTCACCCTGTAACCCTTCACCCTGCGTGTGGGAAGACCACTCCCCTTTTTTACTGGGAAAATGCACCATCCTATTCCATGCAGCCTTGCAGGGGTCTGTCTCTCCCTGATAAAGGTGCAGCACATGGGAAAAATGCACAATCACGTCAGCCAGACTTCACCAGAAATCTAAATTATAAAAAGAGGTGCACTCAGATTAAAGGCAATTTGTTCAGCACTCTTTTCAAAGGCAATTCCCTGGGTCTGTACATGTATGTCTGGCCAAGATTCAGGGAATTCCTTTAGTTACCACCTTTCTCTGGGCATAATCATTCAGCATTTTCTTCCATCTTTTAAAACACTGCATGGGCTTCCTACGGCTGCTATCACAAATTACAACAAACTTAGTGGCTTAAAGCAACACAAATGCATTATCTGACAGCTCTACAGGCTGCAGGTTTCAGATGGATCTCAGTGGGCCAACATCAAGGTGTCAGCAGGGCTGAGCTTTCTTCTGGAAGCTCTGCAGTTTTCTTCCTGCACCTTTATCCCAGCAATGGCAGGTTACTCCTGGGCACCATAGCTTCCTCCATCCATTTTCAAAGCCAGCAAAGGAGCGTTGAGTCCTCACATTCCATCATTCTGAATTCATCTTCTCCCCACTCTTCCATTTTTTAGGACTCATGATTACATTGGGCCCACCTGGAAAATCTAAGATAATCTCCCTATTTTAAGGTCAGCTGATTAACAGCCTTAATTTCACATGAAACCTCAATTCCCCTTTGCCTTACAAGGTGGCACATTCACAGGACCCAGGAGTTAGAATGTGGATAGCTTTGGTGGGAGACAGAGGGGACATTATTCTGCCTACAACAGCCACTGAGTGCTTTTACCACCTGTCACAATTTTGCTCCATTTAGACACAATTTTAGTGGCTTTGTGTGAAGAGATTCTGATTCATAGAGTTTTCTTTTCTGTGTAAAGTAGTGGGGGGCCTCCCCTTGGTCATTGAAAGAGTATAGAATTAAGATATTTCAAAGTATATTAGCTGGATTTTATTTTTCACTATGACTGATTTGGGCAAGAAACAATGTTAAGTTATGTCACATGGACTACTCGAAATCTCAAAAAGTTCAAAACATTGGGTTCAAAATCTCACAGATTGAGATATATTCCAACCAACTCAACCCTGTGGAAGTGCCAAGTTTTCCTCAGTGTCACTCTTGAAACTACATCACCAACTGACCCTTTAATATATTTTTGCACTATATAACATTTATTTCTTAGAGTAAGTGCTTCCCTAGAAAAGAAGCAGTTTGGACACGTATATTAAAGCCGTCACATAGAATATTATCCTCTCATTGCTAGGAGGTGGCCTTCAAGATGGCTGACTAGAGGTACCAGGCACTGTGTCCTCCGAAAGAAAGACCAGACCAGCAAGTAGATAATCATACCTTGAAGAGGGCATGAAAGAGGGCACTAGAATTCAGCAGCAAAGTGACGAGGAATCTCTGAGGTATGGAAGGAAAGGAAAATGAAGCAGCAGCCCAGCCAGAATCAACTTAAAGCCAGGACAGCCTCTCCAGGGTGGTGAAAAGGTAAAAAAGAGAGCCCTAGTGGTCCATATTCCCACTGTGGACACTGCAATCCTAGCCAAGGGACAGTCTCTCAGCCCTCGCAGGCCCTGAGACTACTATAGGGAGCTGCCTGGAGTCTATGTGATGGTCATTGTCCCAGAGAAGGAGTTGGCACTGGATCGTCTGCACCCACCCCCAGACACAGGCAGCTGTGGCACAGTGCCAATTTGAGACCCCAGCCCCCAACAGACTACATCCTTCCCTGGGGCCCAACAGCCCCTGCATCTCCACATTTCTGGACCCCCCGTGACATTCCCTCATGTCCATCCAGAGGCCTGCAGAGTCACAATACCAGCTGAACTCACCAGTGTAGCTTGGTCCCCATCACTCTAGCCTACACAGTGTCCTACACTCCAGGGAACTGGCAGTGCCATTCACTAGAGAGGCTGCCCCCAGAACAAAGGGAGCTGAAGCAGGCACTCTTCACAAGTGGAGAGTCACCTTCACAGGACCACTGACACTGACAGCAATCCTGACCCCCAGGAGCAGGGCCACTGCACACCTGCAGGCATCCTCAGGGGACCTGGGGACTTGCCTTCCTGGGCACTATTCCAGGGCCAGAGCACAGGCCCATCCCACCCATTGCTGTCGCTACCACTACCCAAGCTCGTTGTCCAGGAGGCTGGGGATCAACCCACACTGCTCTCTGTCATTGGCACCTGTGCATGCCTTCTTGTGACCTGAGTATGAGCCCACCTAGCCTGGTGGTGCCTGTGCACATTGTCTGGGAGCCTGGGGATTAATCCACCATGTCTATCACCATCAAGTACCTGTGTGTCTCCTGAGAGCCTAAGGATAGGACTTCCCAGCCTGCCATCACCGCTGCCACCAGTGCCCACATATTTGCACAAGGTGAAAGCCTGAGGACTACTCTGTCCATCATGTTGCCACGACTGTTGGTGTCTGCACATGCCATCTGGGGTCGCAAGAGTTGACCTGCTATGACTACTGCAATTGCTGATGCTACACATGCCTCTCAGGGTCTTGAGGGCATGCCTATCTACCTAGCTCACCACTGTCACTGCTGGCACTTGAGAAAGCCACCTGACTCACGCCTGTAATCCCAGCATTCTGGAAGGCTGAAGGGGGCAGATCACGTGAGGTCGGGAGTTCAAGACCAGCCTGACCAACATGGAGAAACTCCATCTCTACTAAAAAAAAATAATAATAATAATAATAATAACAATAATACAAAATTAGCCGGGCATGGAGGTGCATGCCTGTAATCCCAGCTACTCGGGAGGCTGAGGCAGGAGAATTGCTTGAACCTGGGAGGCGGAGGTTGCAGTGAGCTGAGATCACGCCATTGTACACCAGCCTGGGCAACAAGAGTGAAACTCCATCTCAAAAAAAAAAAAAAAAGCCACCTGAAGGCCCAAGGATGGCCTGCCTGAAACTTCAACCACTAGTGCCCACGTTCATCACCCACAAGTTCAAAGACCAATGCAACTGGTGCCCAAGGACCAAACTGCCTGGCTTGTCTTTCCCCAGCAAAATCTCACCACAGCCTCCATTAACAATGAAGGCTAAGACACTGAGGAGCTCACAGACATCAGTGATGCTGATTATAGCTGAAGAAATCATAGAAGTCTAAACTACTGAACCAACCCAGAACTAAAGGCAAAGTGTCTTGCTGATTCAACAGTATAGATACAGCTACAGAAGTCAGTCTTTTACTACCAATGCCAATCTATAAAATTAGAAGAAGCAACTGTTTTACCAGATATTCAAATATCATTGTAAGGGCATAAGAAACATTAAAGAGCAAGGAAACATAGCATCTCTGAAGGAAAACCAATAATTCTCCAGCAACAGATTTCAATCAAACAAATCCATAAAATGAGTGAAAAGGAATTTAACAGCTGAAATGGAATAATTCAATAAATAAAATAAATAATACAATTTGAGAACCTCAACAATAGACTAGATTAAGAAGATGAAAGAATTTCTAACCATAAAGATCGGTCTTAATATGCAAGATTAAATGGATTAAAGACTTAAGTGTGAAACACAAAACTATAAAAACCCTGGAAGACAACCTAGGCAATACCATTCAGGACATAGGCACGAGCGAAGATTTTATAACAATGACACCAAAAGCAATTGTGACAAAAGCAAAAATTGACGAATGGGATGTAATTAAACTAAAGAGCTTCTGGGCAGCAAAAGAAACTATTAACAGAGCAAAAAGACAACCTGCAGAATGGGAGAAAATTTTTGCAAGCTATGCATTCGACAAAGATCCAATATACAGCATCTATAAGGAACTTAAACAAATTTACAAAAAAATAAAACCTTTAAAAAGTAGGCAAAGACATGAACAGACACTTCTCAAAAGAAGACATACATGCTGCCGACAATCATATGAAAAAAAAGCTCAAGGGTCATGAGGGATTATGACAGACAGGAGGCAGAACTAGATGGCAGCTCTGGACAGAGCAGCATGCGGAGGCTTGCATTGTGAATTTTAGCTCCAGATGGACTGCAAGAACAGATCAGCAATCCTGACAGGACCCACAGACCCTCCGAAGGAAGCAGACTGCTCTTGCAGGACCTGGGAGACACCCCAAATACTTTAAGTCCCCTAACCACGGAAATGGGAAAGGGAGACCCTCGTCTCATGAACACACACCCCCACTGGAGAAGCTGAAAGTCTGTTTGTGGGAGAAGTTCGTGACTTTACCTGGAGCTGAGCCAAGTTAGAGAGCCAAGCTGAGCAACATACAGGAGTAAAGGAAGTAGCACAAAGGCACTGGAAGGCCGCTGGATCCCCAAGTAGCCCATTCCTGCCTGACACCACAGGCATCCATCAGGAGGGTGGCCAGAGGAGCAGGGGGTAAAACTTCACAGGGAGAAGGACTTCTCTAGCTGAACTTTGTAAAAAATTAAATGGGGCTGGAAGCCTCCTGGCCAGAACTCGGGGGAGGGCGTGAATCCGGCTTGCAGACTTCACAGGCGGGGTGAGAACTGAAGCCCATTTCTTTGTCAGTCGGGAGGCAGAAAGCCTCAGGTAAGTTTTCAAGCCAGATTAGCCTTCGGCCTGGAAACAGACTCCGGGCTATCACAAGGGGCATTGTGGGAGTGAGACCAGCCTTTCGGTGTGCGTGGAAGCTAGCTTTCCCCCACTTCCCTGACAACCTGCATGACTCAGCAGAGGCAGCCATAATCCTTCTAGGTACACAATTCCACTAACATGGGAATCTGAACTCCATCCCCCACAGCAGCGAAAGCAAGACCCACCCAAGGAGAGTCTGAGCTCGGGCACGCCTAGCCCCACCCCCACCTGATGGTCCTTCCATATCCACCCTGGTAGCAGAAGACAAAGAACATACGATCTTTGGAGTTCTGGAGCCCTGCCCACCACTGGTCCCTCTCCACAGTGTCCGGAATTGGTGGGTTCTTGGTCTCGCTGAGTTTAAGAATGAAGCCGCAGACCCTCCTGGTGAGTGTTAACAATTCTTAAAGATGGTGTGTCCAGAGTTGCTTATTCCTCCCAGTGGGTTCGTGGTCTGGCTGGCTTCAGAAGTGAAGCTGCAGACCTTCGCAGTGAGTGTTACAGCTCTTAAAGGCGGCAGGGACCCAAAGAGTGAGCAGCAGCAAGCTATGTTGCAAAAAGCGAAAGAACAAACTTCCCACAGCATGGAAGGGGACCCAAGCCTGTTGAGCTGTGGCCTCCGGTGGCCTGCTTTTATTCCCTTGTTTGCCCCCCGCCCCATCCACATCCTGCTGATTGGTCCATTTTACAGACAGCTGATTGGTCCGTTTTGACAGAGTGCCGACTGGTGCATTTACAAACCTTTAGCTAGACACAGAGTGCTGATTGGTGAATTTAAAATCCTTTAGCTGGACACAAACGTTCTTCAAGTCCCCCACCGGATTAGCTAGACCCAGAGCGCTGATTGGTGCATTTACAAAGTTTTAGCTAGACACAGAGTGCTGATTGGTGCGTTTACAATCATTTAGCTAGACAGAAAAGTTCTCCAAGTCCCCAGCGGGCCCAGAAGCCCAGCCGGCTTCACCTCTTGATGGCACTCGCCAGACAGGACTTTGCAGCACCCAGCCCCTGCACTCCAGAAGCCTAGAGAGAGCTCATCCCCCGGTCAAGCCCAGCAGGCACCGGCCATCCGCCCCAAGTGTGGGGCCCACTGAGCCCGCGCCCACCCAGAACCCGCGCCAGCCCACAAGGGCCACACACAGCCCCGGCTCCCACCAGGGCCTCTCCCTCCACACCCTTCGAGCAGAGGGAGCCGGCTCCGGCCTTGACCAGCCCCAGAGAGGGGCCCCCACAGTGCAGTGGCGGGCTGAAGGGCTCCTCGAGTGCAACTAGAGTGGACGCCGAGGCCAAGGAGGCGCTGAGAGCAAGCGAGGGCTGCTAGCATGTTGTCATCTCTCAACACTACTATAGCGGATGCTTTCTGGAAAGCGCCATCTCCCAGCAGGAGGCCCATCAGCACAAAAAATAGAGCCCTAAACCACCAAAATGGTGGAAGCAGTTTGAAAAACAGGTTGGCAGTTCTCAAAGAATTAAAAATAGAGTTACCATATAACCCAGCAATTCCACTCTTAGGTATATACTTAAGAAAAAAGTTTGTACGTAAGAGTTGAAAAATTCTCAGTGAATTCTTATAGCAGCATTATTCATAATAGTAAAAAAGCTGAAATAACCCAAATGCCCATCAGCTGATAAATATATAAACACATTGTGGTATATTTATATAATACAGTATTATTTATTGATACAAGGAATGAAATAGCTATATATCCTACAAAGTGGATGACCCCCATGGAGTCATCAAAACACCACCATCATTCTTCAGAGTTAGTAAAAACAATTCTAAAATTCATATGGAACCAAAAAAGAGCCCACATATCCAAAGCAAGACTAAGCAAAAAGAACAAATCTGGAGGCATCACACTACCTGATTTCAAAGTATGCTATAAGATCATAGTCACCAAAACAGTGTGGTACCAGAAAAATATATACATCAAAATATGTGCACTTCAATAACATAGCATCAAATTTATAAAACAAAAATTGAGCAACCTACAAGGAAAAATGAAAAAATTCCAAACTGTAGAGGGATATTATAACTTATTTTTCTTAGTCATTCAAAGAAAAAGAAGACTTTAAACATCAATAATACATTGGATGTTAATAAAAATTTACTATTTTTGTGAAGGGAATAATTACAAAGAACTTCATTCAACAACTACCGAATACAATTTTAATAGGACATATTGAATATGCACAAATATTGACCATATAACGATTTGTTCTACATGCCAAATCTTAACAAAAGTCAAATAACTGACACTCTACAGAAAGTGTTCATTTATCCCACTGATATGAAATTATAAGAAACTGTTCTAAAACCCAGTTAATTAAAGAAAAAAACTTAGTGAAAAAATAAATATATTGAAATTAAAATATTACTTATTAAAACTTTTTGGATTCCATTGGTATATTATTAAAGAGGAAATTCAGAGTCATAAATGCTAATATTAGAAAATAATAATGGTGAGTCTTTGGCAATACCATCATGAACACTCCTGATCTCATCTGATCTCAGAAGAAAATAATAATAGAAAACAGAAACATCTCAGTCTTTGCAGTATGAATTACAAAGAAAATAAAATGC
Source organism: Pan paniscus (assembly GCF_029289425.2). Taxonomy (NCBI): domain Eukaryota; kingdom Metazoa; phylum Chordata; class Mammalia; order Primates; family Hominidae; genus Pan; species Pan paniscus. Next base: position 24,402,904 of record NC_073256.2, read on the forward strand.
ACAAATAAAAGTAACAGGAAAAAAGGAAGCATCTTCAAATATGCAAAACCATTAAAGAAACTTGACAAAATTAACTCAAGATGAAACAGAAAATAAGAATGTTTTCCTGAATTAATAAAGCAACTAATTCTGTAATCAATAACCTCCCAAAAAAGAGGGCACTTAACTTATATTTTCAACCACATTTCAGAAATTTAAACAATTGTAATTATATCCAACTCTTCTAAGAAAAAAAAGAAAAAGGGACACTCCAAAACATCGTATTTGTCAAAACAATTTTTATTAAGATAATATTCACACAACAAAATATTCACTATTTCAACCATTTTGATTTGTTTAATTTAATAGATGTTAGTATATTTACAATGTTGTGCAGCCATCACCACTATTTAATTCCAAAACCTTTCCATCACCCCAAAAAGAAACTCCTTCTCTAATCCCCAGAAACTACTAATTTGTTTTCTATCTTTATAGATTTGACTATTCTGGACATTACATAACTGGAATTATAAAATATATACCCATTTGTGTCTGCCTTCCATAACTTACCATAATTTTTCAAGGTCATCCAAGTTGTAGGATATATAGCTATTTCATTCCTTCTATCAATAAATAATACTGTGTTATATAAATATACCACATTGTGTTTATATATTTATCAGCTGATGGGCATTTGGGTTATTTAAGTTTTTTTTACTATTATGAATAATGCTGCTATGAGAATTCATTGAGAATTTTTCAATTCTTAGGTAGAAACTATTTTCTTAAGTATATACCTAAGAGTGGAATTGCTGGGTTATATGGGAACTCTATTTTTAATTCTTTAAGAACTGCCAACCTGTTTTTCAAACTACCTCCACCATTTTATGTTTCCATCAGAAATGTATGAGAATCCAATTTCTCCACATTTTCCACAACACTTGTTATTTTCCATCTTTCTTGATGATAGTTATTCCACTCGATATCAAATGGTATCTCATTGTGGTTTTGATTTTCATTTCCCTTTCATGTGCTTATAGCCCACTTAAATATCTTTTTCAAAAAACTATTCAAATCTTTTGATCATTTCTTAGATCATTTGTGTTTTATTGTCGTTGTTGCTGCTGCTGATTTGTAGTAGTTCTTTATATATTCTGGATATTAATCCAATTTTCAAATATTTTTCTCATATTCAGTGGGGTTTTTCCCCTTCCTTGGTAGTATCCTTTAATACACTCAAGTTTTTAACTTAAATGAAGTCCAATTTAGCTATTTTTTGTGGCTATGTTTTTGGTGTCATATTTAAGAAAGCATTGCCTAATCTAAGGTCACAACTATTTGTACCATTTTTTCCTGAACATTTACAATTCTAGTTATTACATTAAGGTCTTTGGTCAGTTTTGAATTAATTCTCATATACGGAATGAGGTAGACAAATTTTTCCTTTTACATGTGGATATCCAGTTGTCCCAGCACCATTTGTTGAAGTCTATTCTTTCCTCATTAAATGGTCTTGGCACCCTTGTTGAAAATCAATTGCATGTAGATGAATGGGTTTATTTCTGAACTTTAAATTTGATTTTATCAGTCTATATGTCTATTCTTACACCATTATCACACTGTTTAGATTACTGTGACTTTGAGGTAAGTTTTGAAATTGAGAAATTTGAGTACTCCCACTTTGTTCTTCTATTTCAAAATTGTTTTGGATATTTAATCGTCTTTTCATTTCTATATAAATTTTAGAATAATTTTTTCAATTTCTGCAAAAAGACAGAATTTTGATAGGGATTGCATTAAATCTATAAATCAATTTGGGAAGTATTTTCATTCAAATTATATTAAATCTTCCAACTCATGAGCATGAGAAATCTTTCCATTCACTTGGATCTTCTTTTTCTTTCAAAAATATTTTGTAGACTCAGCGTACAAGTCTTACACTTCCTTCATTGCACTATTTCCTATGTATTTAATGTTTTATGCTATTGTAAGTATCATTGTTTCTTCATTTAACTTCCAAGTTGTTCATTGCTATTACAGAAAAGAAATGCAGCTGATTTTTGCATATTGATCTTGTATCTTCAAACTTTATTGAAATTGTTTATTAGCCCTAATAGATTTTTGTGAATTCTTTTGAGTATTCTACATGTAATATCATTTCATGGCTTAATAGAGATAATAATGCTTCTTCCTTTCCTCCGAATGCCTTTAGTTTCTTCTTAGCCTAATTGCCTTTGCTAGAACTTTCAGCACATTGTTGAACGGAAGTGTCAAGGGCAGACATTCTTTTCTTGTTCCTATTTTTAGAAGAAAACCTTTTAGTCTTTCACTATTAGGTATGATGTTAGCTACACTTTTCTTATCGATGCTCGTTACCAGGGTGAGAAAATTGTCTTGGATTTATGGTTTCTTGAGTGTCATCATGAAAGGGCACTAGATTTTGTCAAATAATTGTTTATGTCTTTTGAGACGATTGTGGCTTTTTTTCCCCTTTATTCTACTAATATTGATTGATTTTGCATATTTAAAAAAACTTTTTTTTTTTTTTTTTTTTTTTTTTTGAGACAGGGTCTTGCTCTGTCACCCAGGCTGGAGGGCAGTGGTGCAATCTCAGCTCACTGCAGCCTCTGCTTCCCGGGTTCAAGCGATTCTCTTGCCTCAGCCACCGGAGTAGCTGAAATTACAGTCGTGCGCCACCGCGCCCAGCTAATTTTTGTATCTTTAGCAGAGATGGAGTATTGCCATGTTGGCCAGGCTGGTCTCGAACTCCTTGCCTCAAGTGACCTGCCTGCCTTAGCCTCCCAAAGTGCCGGGATTACAGGCGTGAGCCACCCCCCACAAGCCAATTCTTAAAATAAATTGCACTTGGTTGTGGTGTATAATCCTTTTAATATATTGCTAGATTCCATTTTAAAGTATTTTGTTAAGAATTTTTGTATCTTCATTGATAAAGAATACTGGACTAGTTTTCATTTCTGGTAATGTCTTTGTCTTGCCTTCATATCAGGGTAATACTGGTCACATAAAATTAGTTTGGAAATGTGTCACAATTTTTTGAAGATTGTAGGAAAGATTAGCCTTCATTATTCTTTAAACGTGATTAAATTCACTAGTACAGCCATCTGGTCCTGGATGATTTTTTTGGAAGTTTTTAATCACAGACTCACTACCGTCACTTGTTATATGTCTATCTGTATTTTTTATTTCTTCTTGACTCAGTTTTGGTAGTTTATTTGTAGAAATTGTCCATCATTTTATTTAGGGTATCTAATTTGGTGACATACAATTATTCATAGGGTTCGCTTATAATTTCTTTTATCTGTGTAAGTTTGGTAGTAGTATTCCCACTCTTTTTTTTTTTTTTTTTTTTTTGAGACAGTCTCGCTTTGTCGCGCAGGCTGGAGTGCAGTGGCGCCATCTCCGCTCACTGCAAGCTCCGCCTCCCGGGTTCACGCCATTCTCCTGCCTCAGCCTCCCAAGTAGCTGGGACTCCAGACGCCCGCCACCACGCCCGGCTAATTTTTTGTATTTTTTTAGTAGAGACGGGATTTCACCATGTTAACCAGGATGGCCTTGATCTCCTGATCTCGTGATCTGCCTGCCTCAGCCTCCCAAAGTGCTGGTATTACAGGCGTGATCCACCGCGCCTGGCCTTTATTTTTAATTTTAGTAATTTATGTATTCTTCCTTTTTTGCTTGGTCGGTATAGCAAAAGGCTAGTGAAGTTTCTTGATCTTTTCAAATAATCAACTTTTTTTTGATGTTGATTTCTCTACTATTTTGTTATTCTCTATTTCACTTTGCTCTAATATTTACCATTTTATTTTTCCTGCTTGCTATGAATTTAATTAGTTCTTCTTTTCCTGGGTTCTGAATTTAGAGTGTTAGCTATCTATTTTATTCATTCTTTTTTAAGGTAAGAGTTTACATCTATAAATTTTTATCTGAGCTTAGCTTTTGCTGCATCCCTGATTGTATTTTCATTTTGGTTCTTCTCCAAGTATTTTTCAATTCCCTTTGTGATTTCATCTTGGACACATGGGTTATGTAGGGGTATGGTGTTTAATTCTCACACATTTGTGAATTTTTCTGTTTTTTTTTTTTTTTTTCTGTTACTGATTTTTAGTTTCATCCCACAGTGGTTGGAGAAAGTATTTTGTATGATTTTAATATTTTAAAATTTTCTGAGATTTATTTTATGGCCTAACGTGGACTATTCTGGAGACTGTTTTGTGTTTTATGTTTCTTAGCCGCATAAAAGTCTTCTTTTGAGAAGTGTCTGTTCATATTCTTTGCCAACTTTTTAATGGGGTTGTTTTTTCTTGTAAATTTGTTTAAGCTTCTTGTGGATTCTGGATATTAGACCTTTGTCAGATGGGTAGATAGCAAAAATTTTCTCCCATTCTGTAGGTTTCCTGTTCACTCTGATGATAGTTTCCTTTTCTGTGTAGAAGCTCTTTAGCTTAATTAGATCCCATTTGTCAATTTTGACTTTTGTTGCAAATGCTTTTGGCATTTTCGTCATGAAGTCTTTGCCCATGCCTATGTCCTGAATGGTATTGCCTAGGTTTTCTCCTAGAACTTTTATGGTTTTGGGATTTACATTTAATTCTTTAATGCATCCTGAGTTAAATTTTGTATAAGGTGTAAGGAAGGGGTCCAGTTTTAATTTTCTGAATATGGCTAGCCAGTTTTCCCATCACCATTTATTAAATAGGGAATCACATCATCTGCAAACAGAGACAATTTGACTTCCTCTCTTCCTATTTTAATACTTTTATTTCTTTCTCTTGCCTGATTGCCCTGGGCAGAAATTCCAATACTATGTTGAATAGGAGCAGTGAGAGAGGGCATCCTTGTTTTCTGCTGGTTTTCTATCTCTGGTGGAATTCAGCTCTGAATCAGTCTGGTCCTGGACTTCTTTTGGGTGGTAGACTATTAATTACTGTCTCAATTTCACAGCTTCTTATTGGTCTATTCAGGGATTCACCTTCTTCCTGGTTTAGTCTTGAGAGGGTGTATATGTCCAGGAATTTATCCATTTCTTCTAGGTTTTCTAGTTTATTTGCATAGGGGTATTTATAGTATTCTCTAGTGATAGTTTGTATTTCTATAGGGTCAGTGGTGATATCCCCTTTATCATTTTTATTGTGTCTATTTGATTCTCCTCTCTTTTCTTCTTTATTCACCTAGGTAGTGGTCTATTTTGTTTATTTCTTCAAGAAATCAGCTTGTGGATTAATTGATTTCTTGAAGGGTTTTTTGTATCTCTATCTCCTTCAGTTCTGCTCTGATCTTAGTTATTTCTTGCCTTCTGCTAGCTTTTGGATTTGTTTGCTGTTGCTTCTCTAGCTCTTCTAATTGTGATGTTAGGCTGTCATTTTTGAGATCTTTCTAGCTTTCTGATGTGGACATTTAGTGCTATAAATTTCCCTCTTAACACTGCTTTAGCTGTGTCCCAGAGAGTCTGGTATGTGGTCTTTGTTCTCATTGGCTTCGAATAACTTCTTGATTTCTGCCTTAATTTCCTTATTTACCCAGGAGTCATTCAGGAGCAGGTTGTTCAATTTCCATGTAGTTGTGTGGTTTTGAGTGAGTTTCTTCATCCTGAGTTCTAATTTGATTGCACTGTGGTCTGAGAGACGGTTTGTTATGTTTTCAGTTCTTTTGCATTTTCTGATGAGTGTTTTACTTCCAACTATGCAGTCGATTTTATAATATGTGTCATGTGGCACTGATTAGAATATATATTATGTTGATTTGGGGTGGAGAGTTCTGTAGATGTCTGTTAAGTTCACTTGATCCAGAGCTGAATTCAAGTCCTGCATATTTTTGTTAATTTTCTGTCTTGTTGATCTAATATTGACAGTGGGGTGTTAAAGTTTCCCATTATTATTTTGTGGGAGTCTAAGTCTCTTTGCAGGTGTCTAAGAATTTGTTTTATGAATCTAGGTGCTCCTGTATTGGGTGCATATATATTTAGGATAGTTAGCTCTTCTTGTTGAGATGATCCCTTTATCATTGTGTAGTACTCTTCTTTGTCTTTTTTTTTATCTTTGTTGGTTTAAACTCTGTTTTGTCAGGGACTAGAATTGCAACCCCCGCTTTTTTTGGCTGGGATTACAGGCATGGGCCACCATGCCCAGCTAATTTTGTATTTTTGGTAGACACGGGATTTCTCCATGTTAGTCAGGCTGCTCTTGAACTCCTGACCTCAGGTGATCCGCCCGCCTCGGCCTCCCAAAGTGCTGGGATTACAGGCATGAGCAACCGGGCCCAACCTAAATCATATCTTTATACATCGTATGATCATCAACATAGGTTTATATTTATTGCTTTATGCATTGACTTTCTTTTTATTGTATTTAAGATATACAATATTATGTTTGTGTATATATACATATATATGTAGTGCAATGATTGCCATAATCAAGCAAATTAACATATCCATCATCTCACATAGTTACATTTTTGTGGTAAAAGTATCTAAAATCTACTCTGGGCAAATTTTGGAGTATGATACATTATTAACTACAGCTCTTGTGTTTTACATGAGCTCTCCAGGCTTATTTATTTTATATAGCTGAAACTTGTACCCTTTGGATTTCATCTTCCATCTTCCACACACCTCCCACCTCTTTCTAACCTTTCTATTTCTTAGGGCTTTTGTGGGGCTTTTTTGTTTAGGGTCTACCTATAAATGAGATAATGCAGTATTTTTCTTTCTGTGCCTGATTTATTATTAGCATAATGTCTTCTAGGTTCATCCATGTTGATGCAAATGAAAGAAACTTCTTACAAAACTGAGTGATATTTTATTATGTATATAATTCCTTTATCCATCTGTTCATAAACACTTAGGTTTTTTCAATATCTTGGGTAATGTGAGTAATGCTGCATTGTGATGTGTAGTTTTTTTTAAATCAGAAGAAAAGAGGATATTGCTTATATATACTAAAGTTACCTTTATTAAAGATACACACACACACACACACACCCCAGCATTTTTACTCCTTTATGTGTTTGAAATTACTATATAATGTTCTTTCATTTCAGCCCAAATAACTGCTCATAGAATTTTTTATCATCCCACTGTATTCTTAAAAGAGGTCAGCTGTAAATTTACTGTGAATCACTAATAACTAATCTTCCCTTATCTGCAATTTTACTTTCCATGACTTCAGTTACCTATGGTCAACTTTCGCCTGAAAATATTAAATGGAAAATTTCAGAAATAAACAATTCTCAATTGCATGCCACTTGAGTAGCATGATGAAATCTCATGCTATCTGGCTTCATCCCACTTGGGAGGTGAACCATCCCTTTGTCCAGAATATTCATCCTGTATATGCTACTGACCCATTAGTCAATTATCACCTATCCTGGTTATCAGATTGACTGTCACACTATCACAGTCCTGTATTCAAGTAACCCTAATTTTACTTAATAATGGCCCCAAAATGCAAGCGTATTCCCCCTAATTTATACATTAAAATTATCAAATTTTAAATTTTGATTAAATGTTATTGTAAGTTGTATTAAAAAACATAATATGTGTATGATTCAATACTATCCATGGTTTCAGGCATTCACTAGGAGTTTTGAAATCTATCCCTCATGGATAAGAAGGAACTACTATAAATGATAAGTCTCTTCTCTCCTACTGTTTTCAAGATTTACTCTTTGGCTTTGGATTTGAGCCATTTGGTTATGATATGTCTTCGGGTGGTCTCTTTGAGTTTATCCACCTAGAGTACATTGAGCTTATTGTACATGTAGATTAAATTTTTCATAAAATTTGGTAAGTATTAGACAATTATATCTTCAAATATATTTTCTGTACCTTTCTCTCTCTCTTTTCTTTTTGGAACTTCCATTATGCATATGTTGATATCTTGATGGTGTTCCACAGGTCTATTAGGCTCCATTTATTATTCTTCATTCTTTTCTCTAAGTGAGATTTTCTCTAACTGGATAATCTCAATTGACCTATTTTCATGTTCACTAGTTTTTCGTACCTCCTCAAAACTGCTGTTTAGCCCTCTAGAGCATTTTTCATTTCCATTATTTTATCTTTCAACTCGAAAATTTCTATTTGGTTTCTTTTTAAAAGAACATTATAAAATAAATAATTTTTAAAAAATATTGATAGTCTCTATTTTGTGAGATATCATTCTCATGTTTTTTTTTAAATTGTCTCTTGTTGATATTATCTATTTTTCTGAGATATCATTCTCATGTTTCTCTTTAGTTCCTTAGATGTTGTTTCCTTTAGCTCTTTGAACATATCTAAAATAGTTGATTTAAAGTCTGTTTCTATTAAGGCCAATGTCTGGATCTCCTCGGGGTAGTTTTTATTAACTGCATTTTTTCTTTTCCATGTGCCATACTTTCTTCAGTTTTTTCTTTTTGTATGTCTCATACTTTTTTTGAATACCAGACATTTTAAACATGATAATGTGGCCACTCTGGAAATAAGATTCTCCCTCCTCCCCACGTTGTACTCCTCGTTGTAGTTATTTGTTTGTTTAGTATCTTTTCTGAATAAATTTTCTGGTCTCTATTTTTTGTCACCTATGTCGATTAAAATATTTTTTTTCCATTAGCTTAGAGGTCAGCTAATAATTTGACAAAGATTTCCATATGTGTTTGGAACTTGCAGAGCGGCTTTGTGTATGTGTTGGGCCCTGCTTTCAACACTCAGCCAGACAGTTTACAACTCTGCCTTGGCCTACACTTTCTGCTTGTGCAGGGAAGGTAGAAATTTCCCAGGTTTTTACTGAACATGCACACAGCCTTGACATACACAGTTTGCAAATTCTCAGAAATCTGTTGAAGCTTTTCAAAGCCCATATTCCCCAAAGCATCTCATTCCCAGTACTTTCTCTCAAGATTTTTGTTTAGTCTATTGTTTTCCCCAGTATTCATGCAGCAGTATTTATGTTTTTCTGTAAATGTTTTCTAACACCGCCACACACCAAGTAGCAGCTTTACCACTACGTGAGGTCCAGATTAGGTGAAAAAACGAGGCTTTTGAGAATATATTTGAGGGAGTCAACAGGGAGATCAATTTTTCATGAATGAGGTCCATTCTGTTTCTTCTGGCATTGGTATTAAGAATCTGGGCATTATTTTCAAGCCTGCTGCTTCTCTGAGAAGAGTGGAAACAGGGTAAGTTAAAAACCACAAATCGATGTTCTTACTGAGATGAGATATTTTGCTAGAATTAGCACTCCCTAGGTTGCTAAAAACCTTAGGTTAGTTTTCAGAGTTCTAAAAAGCTTTATTTTGACAGTTGTTGCCAGCTTTTTAGTATATTTTATAAAGAGATAAAATTTTGAACATTTTTATTCCATTTTTGCTGCTGTCACTACACCACAACCTTGTTATTATACTATTTGTACCATATAATTTATTCATTATACTATTATTAGTACTTACTAGTCACAGCAATTCCCAATATTAAAAATGAAGGACATTAAAATTCTGGCAATTTTAGTCAAGAGCATAATGGATTGAACCACGTAAAATTGACATTTGTGAAACTGAAAAAAAATTATAGCTACAGTGGCACATTGTGTTTTTCAAAAACACGTTTCCAAAAGTTGTAGTTTTCTAAAAATATGTATTCCATCCCACAAGAACTTTTTATAATGTAACATTGATACTCCTCCACTGAGAGGTGAAGTCTATGTTCCCTCTGCTTGATCTGAGGCAAACCTTCGTAACTGCCTTAACTAACAAATACAGTGCTGATGATGCTTTCTGCCTTCTCAGGCTACATAATAAAAGGTTATATGACTTCTGTTTGTATCTCCCTCTCCAGAACCACTGGTTGAAAGAGTGGAAATCTTAGCCAGAGCAATAAGGTAAGAGAAAGAAATAAAAGGCATCCAACTAGAAAGAGAGGAAGTCAAACTATCTCTCTTCAGAGATAATATGACTCCATAATGAGAAAATTCCATAGTCTCTGCCCAAAGGCCATAGACCTGATAATCAGTAAAGTTTCGGGATGCAGAATCAATGTACAAAAAATCAATATCATTTCTATACACCAAGCTGTGAGCCACAGCAAGAGCAAAATCCCATTCATAACAGCTGGAAGAAAAAATAAAAATACCTAGGAATACAGCTAACCAGGATGATGAATGATCTCTAAGTGAGAATTACAAAACAATGCTGAAAGAAATCAGGGATGACACAAACATGAAAAAACATTCTATGCTCATGGATAGGAAGAATCAATATTATTAAAATGACCATACTGCTCAAAGCAATTTACAGATTCAGTGCTATTCCTATCAAACTATCAATGACATGTTTACAGAGTTAGAAAAACTATTTGAAAATTCATATGAGACCAAAAAAAAAAAAAAAGTCTGATGAGTGAAAGTAATCCTAAGCAAAAAAGAACAACACTGCAGGCATCACATTACCTGACTTCAAACTATATGACAAAGCTGTAGAAACCAAAACAACATGGGACTGGTACAAAAGCAGACACATGGGCCATCGGAACAGAATCTCTATTCCAGAGATAAAGATTGTTGTAACACAGAAATAAAGCTGCGCACCTATAACCATCTGCTCTTTGACAAAGTGGACAAAAATAAACAATGGGGAAAAGACTCCCTGTTCAATAAATGGTGCTGAGATAGCTGGCTAGCCATATGTAGAAGGATGAAACTGAATGCCTACCTTTCACCATATACAAAAAACTAACTCAAGATGGATTAAAGATTTCAATGTAAGACCTCAAACTTTAAGAATTCTAGAAGAAAATCTAGGAAACATCATGGTCGACATTGGCCTTGGGAAATAATGCATGACTAAGTCCTCAAAAGTAGCTGCAACAAAAACAAAAATTGACAAGTGCAGCCGAATTAAACTAAAGAGCTTCTGCAGAGAGAGAAAAAAAAAAAAAACTATTAACAGAGTAAACAGCAAACTACAGAATGGGAGAAAACATTTGCAAACCATGCATCTGACAAAAGTCTCATATCCAGAATCTATAAGGAATTTAAGTCAACAAGCAAAAACTAAAACCTTTATTCAAAAATTTGGAAAACATGGACACTTCTCAAAAGCAGACATACAGGGAGACACCCAACTTATTTTTAAATATGCCCAATATCACTAATAACTAGAGAAATGCAAATCAAAACCACAATAAGATCCCCTCTCACACCAGTCAGAATAGATATTATTAAGTCAAAAAATAACAGACCCTGGTGAGGCTTTGGAGAAAAGGGAATGCTTATACACTGCTAGCGGAAATATAAATTAGTTCAGCTATAGTGGAAAGTAGTCTGAAGATTTCTCAAAACACTTAAAATAGAAGCACTATTTGACACAGCAATCCCATTACTTAGTATATATCTAAAGGAATATCAATTATTCCACCATAAAGATACATGCATGTGTATGTTCATTGCAGCATTATTCACAATAGTAAAGACATGGAATCAACCTAGATGCCCATCAACAGGGGGCTAAATAAAGAAAATTTGGCATATATGCGCCATGGAATACTATGCAGCCATGAAAAATAAAAAATCATGTCCTTTGCAGCAGCATGGATGCAGCTGGAGGCCATTATTCTAACCAAATTAACAGAGAAACAGAAAGCCAAATACCATATATTCTTACTTAAAAGTGGAAGCTATTGGGAGGCTGAGGCAGGCAGATCACGAGGTCAGGGGATTGAGACCATCCTGGCTAACATGGTGAAACCCTGTCTCTACTAAAAATACAAAAAATTAGCTGTGCGTGGTGGCACACACCCGTAGTCCCAGCTACTCAGGAGGCTGAGGCAGGAGAATCGCTTGGACCTAGGAGGCGGAGGTTGCAGTGAGCCGAGATCATGCTGCTGCCCTCCAGCCTGGGCAACAGAGCAAGATTCTGTCTAAAAAAAAAAAAAAAAAAAAAAAAAAAAGTGGAAGTTAAACACTGAATACACATGGACACAAAGAAGGGAACAACAGACACTAAGGCCTACCTGGGGGTGGAGGTTGGGAGGAGGGTGAGGATTGAAAATCTACCTATTGAGTAATATGCTGAATATCTGGGAAAATTATCTGTATACTAAACCCCCAGGACACACAATTTATCCATGTAACAAACCTGCGCATGAACCACTTGAATTAGTTACATAAACAAGAATGAGGGCATAAAAAAAAAAAAAGACTTTACTTAGCACCTTTGTCAAAATCACTGAGCATGGATAAATATATATGGTCTTACCCATATACAGACCATTCATATGATGGTCTTATCCTTGACTCTCCATTATGTTCTGTTGAACTATATGTCTCTCCTTATTCCAGTATCACAGTGTCTTCATTATTGTAGCTTTGTCTTAAAACAAGGTGGTCTAAATTCTCTGGCTTTGTTCTACTTTTCAAAAAATATTTTGAATATTAGTCTTTTGGAACATTTATGCAAACCTAAAATTATTAAGGCATAAATTATTAATGAAGAAATAAATAAGCAAATGCTTATAAATACATCAGCTAACATGAAAATGATCAAAAGTAGTCAAATAAAAGCTATATAAAAGTTATATTATATATGTATATATAATTTTTCAGAAAAGACTGACACCATATATGAAAGTTTACAAATTTAAAAAAACATCAATTCAGGGAAATATGCCAATAAGAAATTGAACAGAAGGTAAATTTGTTTTGGGTAAGTTGGATCTTGGTCAATTGATTCTTGATTAAAGGCAGGCTCTTAAGCTTTCAATATTTTGTTGCTATGTGGTGGGTTAGGGTGAAAGGTTAGGGGAATCTCTTTAAGCTGTAGACTCAGAGTCTTTTGACAGGAGCTGCGCACTTTACTCTGTCTTTTATCTTTCAACTCTCTTGATCTTACTTGTCTTGTTGTATGAGATAATTATACAAAGGATCCATAACGATGAAAAAAATCTGTTGTCAATGCGAATTAAATGTATCCACCATTCAGATGTGATTAAAACCACCTCAGGGCCGGCCGCAGTGGCTCACGCCTTGTAATCCCAGCACTTTGGGAGGCCGAGGTGGGCGGATCACGAGGTCAGGAGGTGGAGACCATCCTGGCTAACACGGTGAAACCCCGTCTCTACTAAAAGTACAAAAAATTAGCCGGCTGTGGTGGCGGGTGCCTGTAGTCCCAGCTACTGGGGAGGCTGAGGTAGGAGAATGGCGTGAACCTGGGAGGCGGAGCTTGCAGTGAGCCGAGATCGTGCCACCGCACTCCAGCCTGCAGCCTGGGCGACAGAGCGAGACTCCGTCTCAAAAAAAAAAAAAAAGAAAAAAGAAAAGAAAAAAGAAAAAATACCTTCTCATAAATGGACCTTAGACAATACTCTTGTCCTTCTTGTAAAAAAAAACAACAACAGTGTATTATGGAAATGTTTCCTTACAAGCCCTAGGACTTTTGCAATAAGGATGTTCTGTACCGACATGGCTTTACTTCTTGGCCCCATTCAAAAAAGCAAATTAACTACAGGTATTAATTAACCTCTGGTGAAACTGACAGCCATAGAAAAAGGAAAGGGTTAGCCATCTGCTTTCCTACAATTAGGTTAATTTGTCACCAAACTTAGAGACCTTCGAGTTTGGAAATATTCCAACGGAAGCTGTTTTATTTCCTTTCTGTTAAGCTTCACTGAGCAAGAGGAACCTCAGGCCCCCAGAATTAAATAAAAGCCCCTGTGTTCCACCAGCCATGATCACTCACCTCTCTATTGGGCACTCAACCATGAAACTCCATTCCCTTATTTCTGTTCTCCTCCTCTTTGTGACTTTAATACCAAAAGGTAAGATGGTGAATGATTGTAGAAGTCTATTGGGACGCCTAGACCGGAGGAGGTCTACTGAGATAATTATACTGTGGCCATCCTAACTCAGACCCCAATTCACAGCCTTAGGAATTCAGAAATCCAACATGTTTCTCTTCTTTGGTACTAATGAGGCCACAATTGAGAAGCAGGACAAGGAGTTATTTCAACAGAAAATGGGGGTTCAAGAGCTCAATAATTAGAAAATGGGGCCGAAATAGAGTTAGGGGTATAGAAGCTTTGATATGTGATTTAAAGGTTAGTAAATAAAGCAAACAGCTATCATCAAGGCTTCACTCTCCAAAAAGGAGAGTGAAGATGATAGCTCTTGGTTCCAACTCGGTAGTGGATGGAAGTGATGTAGAGTCTATTGGTGAGGAATATTTGTGAAGGGTAGCAGTTAGGCAAATAAGACAGAGTTCAACAAGAAAATTTTGCGTCTAATTATAAAAGACCAATAGAAATTTGGGAGCAAGGGAATTTGGAAAAGAATAAACAGTGGCATGAAGCTTTAATGGCAAAATTTTAAGCATAAGACAAATAGTACAGAAAACACTTCAAGACTCGTAGTTGCATCCTTAGGGTCCATGATTCAGAAGTTTCAATATCGAAATGTAGCATCAAACTGAAAAGGGAATAAAGAATCAAACATCTTCAGGGTGTTTCATCCAGATCCTGATAAGATACGGTAAAATTATTATCTCGACTGTTAATAGTGGGATGTTCATATCCCCCAAAATAAAGTGTGTGGTCAATGAGCAAAGATCTCTTCCTCCCTTTATCTCTGAGATTATTTTTTAAATAATTTCAGCTTATATTGTAGATTCAGGGGGTACATGTGCAGGTTTGTTATGTTGGTATATTTTGTGATGTGAGGTTTGGGGCATGATGGTAATCCCATCACTCAGGTAGTCAGCATAGTACCAAATAGTTTTTCAATCCTTGTTTTCCTCCCTCCCCACTGTAGTAGTCTCCCATGTCCCATCTTTATGTCCATGAGTATCCAATTTTTAGCTCCCACTTATACGTGAGAACATGTGGTATTTGATTTTCTATTTCTACATTAATTTGCAGTCCTCCAGATCATCCATGTTGCTACAAAGGATATGATTTTGTTCTTTTTTATGGCTTCATAGAATTCCATGGTCTATATGTACCACATTTTCTTTATCCAGTCCACCATTGATGAGCACCTGGGTTGATTCTTTGTCTTTACTATTGTGAGTAGTTCTGTGATGAACATAGGAGTGCAGGTATGTTTTGGGTAGAATTATTTGTTTTCTTTTGGACGATATACCCAGTAATGGAATTGCTGAGTGGAATGGTAGCTCTGTTTTAAGTTCTTTGAGAAATCTTCAGACTGCTTTCCACAGTGGCTGAACTAATTTACGTTCCCACCAACAGTGTATAAGCACTCCTTTTCTCCACAGCCTCATCTGCATTTCTGTTATTTTTTGACTTTTTAATAATAGCCATTCTCACTGGTATAAGATAGTTCTCATTGTGGTTTTGATTTGTATTTCTCTAGTGATTAGTGATGTTGAGCTATTTTTCATGTTTGCTGGCTGCTTCTATGTCTTCTTCTGAGAAGAGTCTGTTCATGTTTTTCATGTCTTTTCCCCACTTTATTTGTTTTCTGCTTGTTGATTTAAATTCCCTGTAGATTCCAGTTATTAAATTTTTGTCAGATGCATAGTTAGCAAATATTTTCTCCCATTCTGTTGTTTTCTGTTTACACTGTTAATAGTTTCTTTTTCTCTGCAGAAGCTCTTTAGTTTAATTCGGCTCTACTTGTCAACTTTTGTTTTTGTTGCAATTGCTTTTGAGTACTTAGTCATAAATTATTCCCCAAGGCCAATATCTAGAATGGTGTTTCTTAGGTTTTCTTCTAGGAGTCTTATAGTTTGAGGTCTTACATTTAAATATTTAATCCATCATGAGTTAATTTTTTGTATATGGTGAAAGATAGGCATCCAGTTTTATTCTTCTGCTTGTGGCTGGCCAGCTATCCCAGCACCATTTATTGAACAGGGAGTCCTTTTCCTATTGTTTATTTTTGTCAACTGTGTCAAAGAGCAGATGGTTATAAATGTGCAGCTTTATTTCTGGGTTCTCTGTTCTGTTCCAGTGGTTCATGTGTCTGCTTTTGTACCAGTCCCATGCCATTTTAGTTACTGTAGCCTTATAGTATAATTTGGAGTCAAGTAGGATGATGCCTCCAGTGTTGTTCTTTTTGCTTAGGATTATTTTGGTTGTCTGAGTTCTTTTATGGTTTCATATGAATTTTAGAATAGTTTTTTCTATTCTGTGAAAAAAGTCATTGGTAGTTTGATAGGAATAGCACTGAATCTATAAATTGCTTTGGGCAGTATGGCCATTTTCACAATATTGGTTCTTCCAATCCACAGCAGGGAATATTTTTCTATTTGTGTCATCCGTGATTTCTTTCAGTAGTGATTTGTAGTGTCCCTTGTAGAGATCTTTCACCTCCTTGGTTAAATGTATTCATGGGTATTTAATTTTTTGTGTGGCTGTTGTAAACGGGATTGCATTCTTGACTTGGTTCTTGGGTTGAACATTGTTGGTGTATAGAAAGGCTACTGATCTTGTACATTGATGTTGCATCCTGAAACTTTACTAAAGTTGTCTATCAGGTCCAGGAGGCTTTCAAAGAATCTTTAGGGTTTCTTAAGTGTAGAATAATATCATCTATAAAATGAGGTAATTGGATTTCTTCTTTTCCTATTCGAATGCCTTTTATTTCAAAAGGCTGATTGCTCTGGCTCGTATTTCCAGTACTATGTTGATTAGGATGGTGAGAGAGGGCACTCTTGTTTTGTTCCAGTTCTGAGATTCTTTTAAGTGCAATCAAAGCTACTCAATTGTTTGATCTTTACCTAATCTGTGGACATGTTGAGATCCACCTCACATATGATTGCCTCCTTCTGAAGGAGCTTATGCAATTCTCATTTGGTTCTCAGCTTTGGTCAGAAGATACCATTGAGGTCAGATACACTTGTAGTGACATGTGATATGAAATTATATGATTGTAATAATTTCAAATTAAAATAAAATTTAGTGGCAGTTGTTTTTATTTTAGAGAATAAAACCCATGTACAGATAAAGAACGTGATTTTACTCAGATCACATAGGTACTAGCAACATTGCAGCTAAAAGTAAATCTCTTTAATCTGGGTCAATGTTGTTTTTAATCAATCCATAGGTGTAGATATGCATACAAAAATGATAACTCTGATTTCTGCCAGACTTTTTTCTCAAAATCTTCTAATTATATATTGAGGAAACTAAGGAGGTTTTCTACTCTATGTGACAACATGGATGAACCTGGAGGACATTATGCTAAATGAAATAAGCCAGTCACAGAAGACAAATACTGCCTGATTGCACTTCTATGAGTTACCTAGAATAGTCAAACTCATGGAAACAGGTAGCAGAATGGTGGTTTCCAGGGACTGGGGAGGGAGGAGGAAATAGGGAGTTGCTATTTAATGAGTAAAAGTTTTCAGTTTTATTAGATGAATAAGCTCTAAATATCAACTGTACAATATTATATCTATAGCACTTACAAATTTCTTAAGAAGGTAGATCTCACTTTAAGTGTTATTACCACAATAAAATAAATGATGCAGAACAAGAGGTTATTTGAGGTTGAAAGCTGAGTTAATCTCCCCACAAATACGACAATAATCCTTCAGAGGCAGAGGCCTGCCTTTCAAGCTGTGACATCTTCATGGAGGAATAGAAATATCAGCCCTTCTTTCTTCCTTCCAAATCAGTTATACCAGGAAGAAGGATTAAACAAAGGTCCTATAATTCTGCACAGGAGGGAATCACTTTTGAATAGCCAGGTTTCTTGTGAGCAGAGGATATTAAAACCATACATAAAGGTCAAAATGCCTTACTTGTGCATATTGAGATGTTCTTGGACACATTATGAAGTGGGACCCAGAACACTCAGGTCGAAAAATAGGAATTTCATTATCAGTTTTGTATGGTCTCCTAGTACTGAATAGTTAATTGCTGAGCTGTCTATACAATTTAATAATACTGCACTCCAAAAATTCTGATCTTAATCTCTGCTGTGACTGTCGGGCATGTAGAATTTATCAGGTGTCTAGAAGCATTCTGATAATCTTAGAAATTTGATAACTCCTATATAACTTTTATGTCATAAAATTTATTTTAAGAAAAATTGAGTGGCTAGATCATGAAGAGTTTTGTTAAAGATATTTTTACACCAAAAAAATCCAATTAAGTAAAAAAAGTTATTGTTTTCATGAAAAAATTTCTCCAAAGAAACTACATAATCTGTAATATTAGTTTATCAGCTTAATGTCTGATGAATATTAAGTTATAGCTACTTGAATATATGTTTTTATATATCCTTATATTTAATCCAAAAAGAATCCATGGTATCCTATAAAAAATTGTAATAGTTCATATAGATTTATATGTACACATAAACATACATATATATGCTGGGAATATGAGTCTAAAGAGGTTAGAATGGCATAAATCTTGGATTGCTGCATTAGCTGTCTGAGAATTAAGAAAATTATAGCATTCTTCTTACACTGACTGTGGAGAATAACATAATATCTAAATACACGACATTGGATAGGAGCAGAAGACAGCTTGAACTCACATTATGTAGAGAAATGGAAACTGCACTTCTATTTTTTGATTGATAAAGTTCCAGGCAGAGCCTGTTCCATTTAAATCCTCTACATCATCCAAAAAAAAAACTTAAAAGTTACTGACTCAATGAGTTCTAATGCTAAGAAAGTTATATCCTTTTAGAAAGTAGATGAATGCGCTATTAAGGGTCTTTTCCAGTGTGATTCTAAGTCCTTCTCACTGCATCCACAGAAATTAATGTTGTGATATAATATGAAGTGAACATCTAAATTGTTTCTTTTTCCAAAGGCACTTATTAAATATGCATCCTTTCCTCAACTGCTGTGTGATATAACCATTATAACATATTAACGTCAAATAAATTCTAAAGTGTATTAGAGAGTGCCTCTCTTCTTTTGCTCTACATGTATATACTTCTGTCAATAAGTCTGAAAATAAATGTGAATATCTGGGAAGAAATTTCCTTCCTCATGAATGAGGAATATGAATCTGAATATGAATTAAGTAATTTAATCTTATCTTTTTGACTTAAACTAGTGCCCTTGGCATGAGGATATGTCACAGTCATCGGTAAAAAGGGAGATTATAACTCTTTGGCTTCATGCTCAAAGCATACCTCCTTAAATTAAGCTTCCCATGTAGCAAGAAGCACATCACTGGTAGGATGAATTGTTCCACTCCTTTTGAGTGAAGCAAGGGACATCTCCCAAATAGAGGAATTGGCACTGTCTTAGGCTACATGCTGTGTCAGTAGGCTGAACTTTACCGTAGAGTGGGTTATGCATCCTACTGAGAGGAAGTTCACTCTTTTGGCTTCAGCTGAAGATTCACATTCCACCTCATTTTGCATGGGATGCCTCTAAGTTCACACGCATAGGCCTCCTTGATGCCATACTCTGCCTCTGACTATATCTTTCCCAGTACTAATAACCCCTGATTTTAGCTTCATTTAAAAAGTCTGACAGTGTTGCCAGATGTTAAATGTATGGATGAAGTTATCAGGGAAAAGACCAACAGTTAGCAACAGGTCTGCTATGCTTCTTAGCATGAAGCCTGTGTTCTGTGTAGACAATGCAGTTGAACCAGCGCCTTCCACAACTGGCCGGGGAGACTTCAGGTCTCTCTCTGAAAGTCAGCCACTTTCTCTTCCACAATAGTCTTGGAAAAAAGAGAGAATATTACAAGATATTACCCAACTCCCCCATCGTGATATTCTGTTGTGCACAGAAACCCTGAGTTTATGAACTGCTAGTCTGACAGTAGAGTATAATACCAGACTGCACTAGGTTGAAGCTTCTAACAAGAGTGGAAGACAATCTTGCATAGGTTATGAGCATTCAGTTCCAAAAGGCTGCATTGGTTTTTCTGGCTATGGATCTATTTCTACAGAGTAGAGAAACAACAATGATAGCCTAGTTTAAATACAAAACAATAACAAGCAACAACAAAAAGACTGAGAGCTGAAATGGCCACCAAACTGTTACTCATCTACAGAAGCAAAGAAGCCAGAGGTAGTATATTAGAGGCCAGTAAAAACAAAATAAGATCCAGGTGTGTTAACAGGCTGGTTCAGGAACTAATGTCTGTTAATGAACATCAGCAAAAGTGTTTTTCTTATATAACATCTGCAGTGATATACAGTAGGAAAAATAAACTATGGTTGTGCTGAGAAGGCAAGAGAAAGGATAGTAAGCATAGAGAAAACTACTGAATTAGAGCACACCCTTAGCCATATGCTTCTCAACAACCAGATGAATTAAGAGAACATGTGGATACACTTAAGGGAAAATACCTTTTAGCTCTGTGAGTAATTCTCTCCAGGTGTCTGTCTTCTGTCTATCTATCTATCTATCTATCTATCTATCTATCTATCTATCCATCCCTCCATCTATCTATGAGGTATTGAGCAACATAGGAAAGGTATTTCTTACATAGTCCTGAAATGAGGAAATTAGTTTAGATAAAATCTAAAGGATTGATAGGCTTTCTATGAAAGGAGATGAAGATATGAACATGAACCATTTGATAGGGACGATGTATGCACAGATGGGAATTTGGAGGGACACATACTTCCTTTGAAATTGTTTCTTAGTGGTGGCATTGTTGGTGTTTGGTGCAAGACAATTCCTTAGGTGAAAAATTTAGCAATGCTGTGCTATCTGCTAAATACAAAAGACACCTTCCCTAGGCATGGTGGTAAGAACAAATGGTCCCACACATTCCAAAATGTACTGCGCTAGGGGAGGACAATCCCTTTAAAGGATTTTAGAAATTGGCCTATTTCCTCCAGGGTGTATATAATCTACAATCTTAGCTCCCTTCCCATAAAAAGGCACTATTTCTGTCTACGGGTCTCATCCTTTCATATAGACAATGTTTTCTTTCCTATCCCAAAGCCATTCTTCTGGGGGTTTATTCTTTTATGTATATTTTCAATAGTGAATTAATGATGTTCTTAAATCTCTTCCTGTATAGGAAAGACTGGCGTTATTCCAGGACAAAAACAGTGTATTGCTTTGAAAGGGGTGTGCAGAGACAAACTATGCCGCACACTAGATGATACCATTGGTATATGTAATGAAGGAAAAAAATGTTGTAGAAGGTGGTGGATACTTGAGCCCTATCCAACTCCGGTTCCCAAAGGAAAATCTCCTTAGGTGGGAGCAAACGTTAAGCCCTTTGAACTCCAGAATGGATGGATAAATTTTGCAGACTCCTGTTTAACCCAATTTCTTATTCTTCCTTGACTGGAAATAAACGTTGTCCTAATCCCACGTTTACTGACTGCCTCCTGGAGCATTTCTTCTTGATGCACATGCAAGCCTCTTAAGAACTATAAGAATAAAATAAATAACAGAAGAATCTCATACCCTATAGGTACTTATAAAAAATATGTTTCTAAGAAAAAAAGATAAAAATGTTAAATATGTGAAACAATAAGAATATGAAGTATCAGTAGGCAGTGTTTGATTATTTGAAGTGCAATGTCCGTCTTCTTCCTCATCCAGTTCTGAACAAATATCATTTTCATTACTAATAGAGACCTACTTAGATAATATGGGTTAAAGCCTGCTAATCATGTGACCTTGCTAACATTGCACCTGAGAATTAGGCGCATGACCATTCCAGTCATTCCAGCACTTGAAGCAGGTCTCCCCTCTACTGCCCCCTGCCCCTAGAAAAGTGGAAAAGAAGACCCGCTTTCTACAAGTAGGCTCACTAGGAGGAGCTGTAGAGCTGAAGAGTTGCTAACTCAGCATGCCTGGTTAGTTCTTTCCAAACTCTCCATCAGATAACTCCATTTCCTGGGGCCAAGAAAATAAAAGGACAGGGAGGATACCAGGAGTATGACATGGCATGAGTGTCACAAAGATGGAAAACATCTAGAATGAGGCTAAATTACCCCACAAACAAAATTCAAGTGTTTGTATTTTTTTAACCACAAAGCTTATGGTCAATGAATCAGGGGAGGATGGGTTATCTCCCTATGCAGAGGAGATGTCAGGAGTCTATTAAAATAACTCTAATCTCATCTTCATGGATCTGTTTCTTCAATACTAGTCATTACTTTTTCTATATCTTCTCAGAATCACTCATGAACGGCATATTACTCTGAGATCAGATTCTAAGCTAATCTCAGAATAATACACTAATACAATTTCTACCATATACATTTTACACAAGCTGAAAATTAACATCTTCTCTTCTTTCTTGTCTTAAATTATGTGTCACTACATTATCCAGCGTAGCACATTAGAGATTCTTTGATAATTAAATGACATTAAGAGACTTTAAAAGTCATAAATACCCTCCTATATTAAATTGCTAAAAAAGAAAAATTTCCCACATTTGAATATAAACAAGTGTTCTTATAAAATTTCTAGGCATAAATTGAAGTTCAAAGATTGAGTCTCTTCAATCTCTATGTTAATGCCCAAAGACATTAGAATCCAAATGAATTACTGCCTGAAACGAAATTATCTTCCCCTTGTTAAGTCCAAATTTTTCTATTAAATGTAAGCAAAAAAAAAAAAAAAGAAACATCACTCATTTCTTATTCTCCGTCTTAGTGAATTAGTGAAAGTTTCTTTAGAGACTTGACATTGAATTAATATAACATCTCAACTCACTGAAGCAAAAAGAACATTTTTTTTTTTTTCTTTTTTGAGACGGAGTCTCACTGTCACCCAGGCTGGAGTGCACTGGCGCGATCTCAGCTCACTGCAAGCTCCACCTCCCAGGTTCCCGCCATTCTCCTGCATCAGCCTCCCAAGTAGCTGGGACTTCAGGCGCCCGCCACCACGCCTGGCTAATTTTTTGTATTTTTAGTAGAGACGGGTATTCACCTTGTTAGCCAGGATTGTCTCGATCTCCTGACCTCGTGATCCGCCCGCCTCAGCCTCCCAAAGTGCTGGGATTACAGGCGTGAGCCACCGCGCCTGGACAGAACGTTTTTTATCTCTGAGCGAGAAGAAAAAACAGGTAAGGGAAATGAAAAAGATAAGGAACAAAAAGAATCAGTCCAGAAAATCTAATTTCTTTTTTTTTTTTAAGTGAGAGAAAGTTTATTAAGAAAGTCAAGGAATAAAAGAATGGCTATTCCATAGGCAGAGGGGCCTCTAATTTCTAATTCTGATTGCTTTTCTTAATTTTCTTTCTGATGATACTCTCGATTTTACCATACAATATTGGCCATTTAATAAAGAAGTTCAGGGACAGACAATAAAATATAAAGTAGAGCAATGTGTCTGATCTCCAGCACTGTCAACATTTTGAGAAGAACAATTTTTTTTTTGCTGTGGGGAGCTTTGCTGTATATTGTAGGATGTTTAGCAGCCTCTCTTGCCTCTAAAACCTTTCTCCCACCTGTGACCAAAAAATAAATAAACAAACAAACAAACAAAAATCTCTACACATTACTAAAAGTCCTCTGAGGGCAACATTGTCCCTAGTTGAAAACCACTATAGTAAAGAAATTATCAGTTAAAGTTGAAAGTAAATAAAGTTAGAAAATTCACTCAAGTAGAGACCTTTGCCTGTAAACTTTCAAAACGTAAGACAGCTTCACATATAAAATAATAGATCAGAAAAGTCTTCTGACAATCCAAAGATGAATTATGTCTCTTTATCTGAAAGATATAGATCTAGAGATAACCCCTTTGGTTTTTTTACTGCTGTGCTAGTTGTTACAAATACCTGACCATATCTTAACCATTGAGATTTTAGGGCAATATTGCTCTGATATCTCATCCAGAGGTGCAGAAATCCACGTTTTAGGGACATTTAAAATATTTCTGGGAAAAGGCTGTCTGTGCCTTTTGATAATAAGACTGGGTGAATTACATGCAATCTGTTGGAGTACTTGACTATATCTTCTGGAGAAGGCCATGTTTACTGTATACAATGATATGATTCTGTGCATGGAACATATTATATTGATACTAATTTATGAGGGCATAGTTGATAAACCCCAAAGGAGTTAATTTTATTGTTATATAAAGGCAAAGGCAGGCCGGACACAGTGGCTCACACCTGTAATCCCAACACTTTGGGAGGCCGAGGTCAGGAGTTCAAGACCAGCCTGGCCAACATGGCAAAACCCCGTCTCTACTAAAAATACAAAAATTAGCCAGGCATGGTGGTGGTTGCCTGTAATCCCAGCTACCCAGGAAGCTGAGGCAGGAGAATCGCTTGAACCCAGGAGGCAGAGGTTGCCGTGAGCCGAGATTGCGGCACTGCACTCTAGCCTGGGTGACAGAGCGAGACTCCATCTCAAAAAAAAAAAAAAAAAAAAAAAGACAAAGGCAATACTATATATCATGAAAGCTTGAGGTACTCTCAGACCTTTGACAGTTGTACATTTAGAAGTTTGTTTTGTTCTTTCTATCTTTCTGGAAATTTTGATATAATCGAGACAATAGAGATTCTGAATAAATGGCAAATCACCAAATACTTGAAAATAGTCCAAGTAAAATGGATTTTACTATCACTAGAAAAATATTGCAATTTCCATATTCAAAATACAAAATAAAATATTTTTGCTGCTGTAAGAACCATAGCTCATATAACCTTGAAAGGATTTTATATTAGATGTAAAGTAGTATGACACCCAATGATAGACTGTGATGGGTTAAAAAGCAATACTATGAACATTAAAGCAACTCTTAAATAACACAACAGTTTAATAAGAAAAAAATTTGAATAATCACAATGACGCAACTACTTGAAAAAAAGAAGAAAAAGAAATCAAATAACAAATGAAACAGAATATCTGTAAGATGGCTAAGTAGAAGGTCCCCAGCCTTCATCCACCCACAGAACACTGATTTGGCAACCATCCATGGATAAAATGTCTTTGTGGGAACATCAGGACCCAGTCAGGAGCTCATGACAACCCACTAGAGCCCAAGACCAAGGAAAACTGCTTTGAGAAGGCAGGCCCATGTCCCTGGGAGTAGGCTCACCAATCAGAGACCTGGCCATGAACACAGAAACACCGCCATCTGCCTGTGGACCCTGCTGCAGCCCTGCTTACATGTGGTTCCAGATGTAGCCTCAAAAGTCATTCCCAAAAGTCATTCAGGAGCAGGTTGTTTAATTTCCATGTAATTGTATGGTTTTTAGTGATTTTCCTAATATTTATTTCTATTTTTTACTGGGATGTGGTCAGAGAGTGTGGTTGGTATAATTTCGAGTTTTTTGAATTTGCTGAATATTGTTTTATGGCCAATCACATGGTTGATTTTAGAGTGTGTACCATGTGCAGATGAGAAGAATGTCTATTCTGTTTTTGGGTGGACTGTTCTGTAGATGTCTTTTAGGTCCATTTGGTCAAGTGTTGAGTTAGGGCCTAAATATCTTTGTTAGTTTTCTCTCTCAATGATCTGTCGAATGCTGTCAGTGAGGTGTTGAAGTCTCCCACTACTACTGTGTGGTTATCTAAGTCTTTTTGTAGGTCCCTAATAACTTGTTTTATGAATTTGCGCACACTTGTCTTGGGTGCATATATATTTAAGATAGCTAAGTCTTCTTGTTGAATTGAACCCTTTACCATTATGTAATGCCCTTCTTTGTCTATTTCTATCTTTGTTGGCTTAAAGTCTGTTTTGTCTGAAATTAGAATGGCAACCCCTGCTTTTTTGTTTCCCATTTGCTTGGCAGATCTTTCTTTGAGCCTTTACTTTGAGCCTATGAGTGATGGGCTCACATGCAATGACACTGAAGACAGCATACAGTTGGGGCTTGCTTCTTTATCCAACTTGTCACTTTGTGCCTTTTAAGTAGGGCATTTAGTCCATTTATGTTCAAGGTTAATTGTGCTATGTGTGGAGTTGATCCTGTTCTTGTGTTGTTAGCTGGTTATTATGCAGACTTCATTGTGTGTTGCTCTATTGTGTCAATATCTATGTAATTAATTGTGTTTTGTGGTGGCCGGTACTCTTTCATTTCCATATTTAGCACTCCCTTAAGGACCTCTGCCCTTAAGGCATGTCTGATGGTAACAAATTTCCTTAGCATTTGCTTGTCTGAAAAGGATTTTGTTTCTCCTTTGCTTATAAAGTTTAGGTTAGATGGATATAAAATTCTTGGTTGGGATTTCTTGTCTTTAAGAATGCTGAATGTAGGCCCACAATCTCTTCTGGCTTATAGAGTTTCAGCTTAACAGTCCACTGTTAGCCTAACGGGATTCCCTTTGTGGGTTACCTGCTCCTTTTCTCTAGCTGCCTTTCATACGTTTTCTTTCATGTCGACCTTGGAGAATCTGATGACATATGTCTAGGGGATGGTTGTCTTGTGTAGTATCTTGCAGGGTTCTCTGCAGTTACTAAATTTGAATCAACCTCTCTAGTGAGGTTGGGGAAATTTTTATGGAAGATGTCCTCAAATATGTTTCCCAAGTTGTTTGCTTTCTCCTCTGCTCTTTCAGGGATGCCAGTGAGTCATATAGCTGGTCGCTTTACATAATTCCATATTTCTCAGTGGTTTGTTTATTTTCCTGAATTCTTTTTTCTTTATTTTTGTCTAACTGAACAAGTCTTCAATCTCTGAGATTCTTCCCTCAGCATGGCCTATTTTTTTTTATTATTATTAGACTTTAAGTTCTAGGGTACATGTGCACAAAGTGCAGGTTTGTTACATATGTATACATGTGCCATGCTGGTGTGCTGCACCCATTAACTCGTAATTTATACTAGGTATATCTCCTAATGCTATCCCTCCCCCCTCCCGCTACCCAATGACAGGCCTCAGTGTGTGATGTTCCCCTTCCTGTGTCCAAGAGTTCTCATTGTTCAATTCCCACCTATGAGTGAGAACATGCAGTGTTTGGTTTCCTGTCCTTGGGATAGTTTGCTGAGAATGATGGTTTCCAGCTTCATCCATATCCCTACAAAGGACATGGAATCATCCTTTTCTTATGGCTGCATAATATTCCATGGTGTATGTGTGCCACATTTTCTTAATCCAGTCTATCACTGATGGACATTTGGGTTGGTTCCAAGTCTTGCTATTGTGAATAGTGCTGATATAAACATACGTGTGCATCAGCATGGCCTATTTTGCTGTTAATACTTGTGATTGTATTATTAAATTCTCATAGCGAGTTTTTCATATTGATCAGATCAATTTTGTTCTTTCTTAAAAGGGCTATTTTGTCTTTCAACTCATATAATTTTATTAGATTCTTAGATTCCTTGAATTTGGTTTCAACTTTCTCCTGAATCTCGATGATCTTCATTCTTATCCTGATTCTAAATTATATGTCTGTCATTTCAGCCCAGTTAAGAACCATTGGTGGGGAACTACTGGAGTCCCTTGAAAAAGCCAGAGAAGACACTCTGGCTTTTTGAGTTGCCAGAGTTCTTGTGCTGCTTCTTTTTAATCTGTGTAGACTGATGTTTCTTTAATCTTTGGTGTCGCTGTCTGTATTAATCTGTTCTCAAGCTGGTAATAAAGACATACCAGAGACTGTGTAGTTTATAAGGAAAAAGGTTTAATTTGCTCACAATTCCACATTGTTAGGCTGGGGAGGCCTAACTCTCATGGCAAATGAGGAGCAAAATTACGTCTTACATGGTGTCAGGCAAGAAAGCTTCTGCAGGGGAATTCCCATTTATAAAATCATCAGATCTCATGAGAGCTCACTCATGGGGTAACCACCCCCATGATTAAGTTATCTCCATCTGGTCCTGCCCTTGACACATGGGGATTTATTCAAGGTGACATTTGGGTGGGGACACAGAGCCAAACCATATCACTGTCCTTTGGATGCGGTGTTTGCTCTTATATTCTTTGACACATTTGACGGTTTGATTGTGGAATAAGGTGGGTTCCATTGACTGGCTTCATTTCTGGGAAACTTCTGGGGGCCAAGGCTCAGCTCATTACTCCTGGACTGTGTGCCCTAATCCTGGGAAGCTGGTACCAGTCTCCTGGCTTTGTTCTCTTGTCCCTTGAGGTGAGAAACCTGCTGCACTTGACATTGGACATTTTAAGTTCTAACTTAAAGTTCTAACTTAAGTTCTAACCACAAAAGCACAGACAATGCAAGCAAAAGTAGACAAATTCGATTATAATCGAAATAAAAAGCTTATGCACACCAAAGAAAACAATTAAAGAGACAATCTACAGATTGGGAGAAAATATTTTCAAGCCATACATCTGATAAGGGGTTAACAGAGAAAATTTATAAGGAACACAAACAACTCTACAGAAAGAAAACAAATAGACCAATTAAAAAATGGGCACGGGAGGTGAATAGACATTTCTCAAAAGAAGACATATAAATGACCAATAAACTTATGAAAAAGTGTTCAACATCACTAATCATTAGGGAAATGGAAATTAAAACCGGAGTGAGATATCACCTCACACCTGCTAGAATGCCTACTACCGAAAAGAGGAAATGTAACAGGTGTTGGAGAGGATGTGTAGAAAAGGGAACACTTGCACACTGTTGTAAGAATGTAAATTAGTGTAGCCATTATGGAAAACTTATAAGTTTCTCAACAAAAATAAAAATAAAATTACATCTGACCTAGCAATCTCACGGCTGGGTATTTACTGAAAAGACTTGAAATTTGTATATTGAAGAGATGACTGCATTTCCATGTTCATTGCAGCACTTTTTGCAATAGTCAAGTTTTGGAATCAATCTAAGTGTCTATCAACAGATAAATGGATAAAGAAAATATAGTATATATACACAGTAGAATACTATTCTACCTTAAAGAAAAGAAACTTTTTTATTTGCAGCAACAAAGATGGAATTGGAGAATATTATGCTAAGTGAAATAAGCCTGGCACAGAAAGACAAATATTACATGTTTCACTTATTTGTGGAATCTAAAACAATCAAACTCAAATAAGCAGAGAGTAGAACAGTGGTTACCAGAGGCTGGGGATGGTAAAGGGATGAGGATATCGTGGTCAAACAGTACAAAGCCTCAATTGGACAGGAGAATAAGGTTTCTTTAAGATATACTGCACAGCATGGTGAATATAGTAAAAAATGTATTATACATTTCAAAATTGCCAAGAGAATACATTTCAACCATTCTCAAGACAAAAAAATCATGATTTTAGGTGATTGGTGTGTTAATTACCATGATCTAATTATTCCACATAGAATTCATAAATCATAACATCACTTTGTACCCAATAAATAAGACAACTATAATTTATCAATTTATTGTTAGTAATTTGTTAATTAATAAGATAACAGGCAAAAGATTTGAGTACACATTTCACCAAAGAAAGTATGTGAATGGGCATAAACACATGAAAAGATTATCAGAATCGTTAGTCATTAGTGAAATGCAAATTAAAACCACAATGAGAAGCCACTTAACACACACTAGAATAACTATAATAAAAATGACCAGTGATAAAATATGTCCATGAAGATGTGGCTAAATGAGGGCCCTTTACAATGCTGATGGAAATATAAAATAGTATCACCGTTTTGGAAAATAGTTTGGCCTTTTCTTAAAACTGATAAATATGAATATATCATGCAATTTAATGACACTATTCTTAGGTTTCTATCCCATATATTAGTATATGGATAAACAAAATGTACCATATCTATATGGAGAAATAGTATTTCATAATAAAAAAGAACAAATACTAATACATCATACATCATGGATGAACTTCCACAACATTATGCTGCATGAAAAAAGCCAGTGAATGAGTTTACATATAACCCCCACACTCCCAGTCTTCAGAATAAAATGTGGCCCCAGCTGACCGCTTTTGTCTGTTACCTCAACACAGACCTTTAGCCAAAAGCACCCAGTTAAGCCTCATCCCACAGAAACTTGTGATAATCAGTTTGTTGTTTTAAGCCACTACATTTTGGAATACCTTGTTATGCAACAATAACTAATACACTACCCCTCTGAAATTTCTATATTGTGCTTATTCTCTTTCATAAAATGTGTTGAGTAACCACCTAGCTCAATCTGTAATCTCAATTATTCTTACGAAATAGGAATTATCACACTTTGGGAGGCCGAGGCGGGTGGATCATGAGATCAGGAGACCGAGACCATCCTGGCTAACAGGAGGAAACCCCATCTCTACTAAAGAATACCAAAAAAAATTAGCCGGGTGTGGTGGCGGGCGCCTGTAGTCCCAGCTACTCGGGAGGTTGAGGCAGGAGAATGGCGTGAACCTGGGAGGCGGAGCTTGCAGTGAGTCGAGATCGCGCCACTGCACTCCAGCCTGGGTGACAGAGCAAGACTCCGTCTCAAAAAAACAAAAAAAGAAATAGGAATTATCTATTCCTTCAGGATTGTACATAAAATCTTGCTAGTTCTAGCACCTTTTGGATGTAAAAGGATAGAACATTGACCACTTGTAAGTTTGTTTTGGTCAATATTATTCATTTGTATTTTCCTAAAAGTGTCCATTTCATTCACTTATTCAGGATAGACGGTTTAAAGGATTCTGTCATGATATCAAAGCTCTTCTCTATCTGTAGTTTATGTTCCTTTTCTTCCCTGTATTATTATTTTTTCTCTTTTTCTCATGATGTTTTCCTAAGACTCAACTAATATATGAAACTTCCCTTAAACTACCTAGTGGTCTTACTGAATAACTCTACAATGTTTCCTGCTTTGTTTTGTTTCTTATTTATGTGTGATATTATTTTTGTTTATTGCTTCCTATTTTGTTTCAGTTTTTTCTTCTTTTTATTTTGTTATTTATTTCGATTCTTCAGTTGAGCAGTATGCTGCTTTCATATTTTCATGAATTCTAGTAAATGTCTTGAAGACCATAAATGACGGTTTTTGTACCACTTTGGCTGCATTCCACAGGATTTCATTTATAGTGCTTTCCGTTTTTTCAGATCTGATTATTTTGTATTCATTTTTATGTATGCCTTAGCCCAAGTGTTATGTAGGAATGTGTTGTGTTTTAATATCTCTGTGTATGAATCTGGGAATATATCTTATTGTTATTGATTTCTGATATTAGCAACTTGCTGCAGGGAGCATGCCCTTTTCGATATCAATTTTATTTTAGAATTCATTCAATAATCATGGAAAGCCTCTCTGAGATGGTGACACAGGAACAAAGACTGAATGAAATAGGGGGACAGAGTTTCCATAGGAATATTTCAGAAAAGAATAATCCTTGCAATGGTAATAGTAAAAACAGAGGCTATGAGGTAGAAATTAGTTTGAAATGTTTATGGAAGAGCAAGAAAACTAATATGTGTGGAACAGAATGAAAAGAGGGAACAGTAGCAGGAAAAAAAAGATCGGAGAAATATTCAGCAACCAAATCAGGTAGGACATTATGTGCTATGTAAACAGACTGGATTTATTCTATGTAGTTTTTTTAAAAAACGTAATTAGATTTTCAATAAGGAAATAATTTGACGCAATTTGCATTTTAGAAACATATCTCTGGTGTCTGAACATAAATTAGAGTATGCAAAGCTCTCATAGAAACATAGAGACAAGTTAGAGGGCTCTCTCCAGAGACACTAGTGACTTGGACAATGGTGCAATGACAGAAGAAGTGAACAAAGGTTGGATTTAAGACACATTTTAGGCCGGGCCCAGTGGCTCACACCCATAATCCCAGCACTTTGGGAGGCCAAGGCAGGTGGATCATCTGAAGACAGGAGTTTGAGAACAGCTTAACCAACATGGCGAAACTCCATCTCTACAAAAAAAAAAAAAAAAATACAAAAATACAAAAATTAGCTGAGAATTGGTAGCTAGTACCTGTAATCCCAGTTACTCAGGAGGCTGAGACACAAGAATCGCTTGAACCTGGGAAGCAGAGGTTGCAGTGAGCAGAGATCACACCATTGCACTCCAGCCTAGGTGACAGGGTGAAACTCTGTCTCAAAAATTTTTAAAAATAAAAAATAAAAGAGATATTTTAAAGACAGAACTGGGCTTGCTAATGGGTTGTAATTATGAAATGAGAGAATCAAAGGTAAGCTCAGAGTTTGTGTTCGTTTTTGTTTTTTAACCTAAACAACTAGGTACATGAGCCCATCATTGAGAGAACAAGACTAAGGGGAGTGTGAGCATTAACAGAGAAAGTGGTATGAATCAAAAATTCATTTTGGATTTCTTGAGTTGCTTATTAGACATTCAAAATAGATGTCAAGTAAATAGTTGAATTTTTTTATTCTGAAGCTTATAGGG
This sequence comes from Pan paniscus, assembly GCF_029289425.2. Taxonomy (NCBI): domain Eukaryota; kingdom Metazoa; phylum Chordata; class Mammalia; order Primates; family Hominidae; genus Pan; species Pan paniscus. Next base: position 24,435,037 of record NC_073256.2, read on the forward strand.
AACATCCAGGCCAGAGCTAATACTTCATTTACACAGAGAGAGACAGCAACCTTGTGCCAATATGCTTCTCATAGCTATGAAGAGAATCTATCTATAGACTTGATCAACTCAAGTGCAGAAAGAGAAAAAAAAAATTGCCTCCTAACAACTGATGGAGTGATTTGACTCATTTCGTTTGACCTTATGTCTATCATTTATTTTTGCCTTATTTTCTATCTTTTTCTCTTATTTTGCTAGTTGAACAAAGTTATTATCCATTTTTTACCTCTACTGGAAACTAGTCTATACTAAGATTCTCCTTTCAATTAACAACGTATTGAACTAAAGGTTTCACTCGCTCCATATAAGTTAAGCACACCTGCAACTCCAGTGCCACTTGGGTCAGGAGACCTAGCCAGAAATTGATTTGGAAATAGTAGAGAAGCCCCTTGGGACAATCTCATAACATTTACATAGTGAAAGTAGAAACACAAAACAATGCCCAACAATGAAAGGGTGATTACATAAATATATTATGAAATATCCATAATATGAAATATTATGCAGAAAGTAAAAATTACTCTTTTGGAGTATTTGAAAATAGTATAGGAAAATATTTACAATAAAGTAATACTTATTAAATAAATAAAGCTATAGGTGAATCACAAGAATAAGAGAGAGAGAAATTTAAGGGAAAGTAAATAAACTAAAATAGTAATGATCGTTTAAGTGATCAAGTAATTTCTTATATCTATTATCATGATAATCTTATTTTTTCCAATTTTACATGAAATAATATTTAGGAATCAATAAAAATAAAATATACATATAGGATATAGGCATATATGTGTTTGTCTACTCTTATACAGAGAAAAACTTGTGAGTGATTTAGCAAAAGTATATTCAATGGAAAGCTGAGGGAAAATGTCAGCCACGTGTGGGGTAAGAAGTGAATGAAAGATAAAATGGAAATGAAGCATAGAGACTATGATTTTCCTGAGGGGGAAAGGGAAAAACTAGGACATTCATTAAAAAAACAAACTAAATACAGGAAAGACAATTTTGTGTTTTGTTTTTAACATGGGAGGAACTTGAGGATATTGAAAGACTTAAAATAAGGAAAACAATGGATTTAGAAAGCTGGAAGCAGCCGGGCACATAGCTCACAGCTGTAATCCCAGCACTTTGGGAGGCAGAGGCAGGCAGATCACTTGAGGCCAAGAGTTCAAGACCAGCCTGGCCGACATGGTGAAACTTCATCTCTACCAAAACTACAAAAATTAGCTGGGTGTGGTGGCACACACCTGTAATCCCAGCTACGTGGGAGGCTGAGGCAGGAGATTCACTTGAACCTGGAGGTGGAGGTTGCAGTGAGCTGAGATCACGCCTCTGCCCTCCAGCCTGGGCAACAGAGTGAGACTCTGTCTCAAATAAATAAATAAATAAGAAAAAGAAAACCGGCATCAACAAGAAGAAAAATAGATAATTAATGCATCAAAGTCCCCAAAGCTGTCAGTACTGCTGAAGGCAGGGAAGGAAATTAAACAAGGAATACTTGATTATAAATTGTTTATTGAAAATCTGGTGCCTTCCTGGAGAGTTATGTGCAATAAAATGCTATAATTTCTAGGTCAAATTTAATTATCTAATGGTAAATTGCCTTCTTCCTTCTTCTACTGTGACAGCTTATATTTGATAGGTTGATAGCTATCTGATTTTCTTCTTGGTGTTCTTTTAAGGAAAGTCATTGGTCAGAGCACTTTATCTTTCTTCGCTGAAGCCCTCTGCAATCTAAGCCATCTTTCAATGCTCATCTGGTACCTACTGGTCCACCCCCAGCATGCAATGAACCTTCGTCTGACCCTTCTTTGATATCCCTGATTGCTAGCCCATGGATTGCACAATGTTCTTGGGCTTCCTGGACAGGATTCCAAGCCTGCCTCCTGGCTCCAAATCTCTTAGGTTGGTGCAAACGTAATTGGGATTTTGGCCATTGAAAGAAATGGCAAAAACCGCAATTACGTTTGCACCAACCTACGTCAGGCTGACAAACAAATGTTCATAGAAAATATCAAGCAGTGAAAATTATGCCCTTAGTGTTCCATAAAGGATTTCAGTTATTTGTTCTCATAAATTGTATTGCTTTGCAGTGTAAACTGTACTTCCAAAGCTTTTCCTCGTGATCAAGAAAGAAATAATTCTCAGAGAGGTGAGAAAAATTAGTAAATTCTGGATCCTTGATCAGAGATGCTAATGATCCTAGGCCATTCTGGCTTCAGTAAATGGAACATTCAGCAATAACCAGCACAATGACCCTAAGATCCCCCTTTGAGTTTCTAGGGTGCTGGCAGAGGCTTGTGTCCAGGCACCGCTGCCCCAGCAACTCAGGAGGAAGGACCTGAATGGAGGTTTAGGTAAAAACATCCCCAGAGCTTTCATGCCCCTCACTGGCCCTTCTTAGGCTAAGACTTGGGAAGTTTGCCTCTCCCAAGACCTCCCCATCCCTGACTCAAGATTTCATTTTCAAAGTCTCTAAAGTCAGGTAGGACCTGCTGAAATAATGTAACCACGTGTTCCATTCACTAACACTCTGAAGTATTATAGAAGTAGCACCAAGAAGAAGCCATGGCAGAAAGAGAACTTCCGTCTTGGTACTGAGAAAAGTTACTTCACCTGTAGTGAGACCATCTAGAAAGGAATGAAGGTCAAGTAAGACCAGGAATGTGCATGTACTTTGCAGTTTCTGAAGTTGATATTCTGCCAGACGTGGTGGCTCACCCCTGTAATCCCAGCACTTCGGGAGGCTGAGGCGGGTGGATCACTTGAGGCCAGGAGTTCGAGACCAGCCTGGCCAACATGGCAAGACCCTATTGCTACTAAAGATATAAAACTTAGCCAGGCATGGAGACGTGTGCCTGTAATCCCAGCTACTCGGGAGGCTGAGGCAGGAGAATCACTTGAAACCGGGAGGCAGAGGTTGCAGTGAGCCAAGATCGCACCACTGCACTCCAGCATGAGCAACAGTGTGAGACCCTGCCTCTAAATAAAAAATAAATAAATAAATAAAGTTTACTCATACCCTCTTTAAGCATTCCCTACGGCACCCAAAGTATTCTGGTGTTTATGTTCATTTCCTTAGTGCCTAAGAAGTAATTTGTGCCTCTTTGCCAGAAATATGCTAGTGTTGCATTGCCATTTCTTTGTATATATTATTTTCTTTCCGAAGTGTATTATAGGTTCCCTAAGGCCCACTCTTCTTTCTTTAATTTCTCTAAAATTACACATAACTGATGTGCAAACAATTTGTGTTAACTTAGATTTCAGTATAAAAATTAGATTATCTCATTCGATCGATTGGACAGAAAGATAATCAAATAAAAGTTTTTCTGTATCTCACTAGTCTGTTTATAATTTCATATTTAATTCCATAGCTTAAGCATGCTAACACACGGTGCCAAAATAGTAATAAATAGGCATGCTGTTGTATTACGTGCTTCTTCCTATTATCAGAAAAATAAAATGAATGCTTTTCCTCTATAACTGCTTCCTTAACTTTTACAGTTCCTCCAGAATGCATAAGACAATGCTGATATTTCAAGTCTCTCTCCTGCCTTTGCCATGGCTGTGCTTTCTACTACCTTTGCAGACATTCTGTTGACCTTTGATAAATGTACTTTAAATGACTGATAGTCGTGATGATTGCATGCTTTCTCCTGATATAAAATCTCCTTGAAACACAGAAATCTTCTTGCTCCTGAAAGGTTCAATAATCACTCAACAACTCACCTCTTCAGAGGACTGAATGTACACAGAAGTCCTCTTCATCTCAGCTACTGATTCCCTCTAACCTGCTTTACCTATTCAAACATGAGGGTCTTGTCTTTTGTCTTTGGAGTCCTTTCCTTGATGTTCACAGTTCCTCCAGGTAAGACAGAAACTTTTTTATTCCAAAGTTCTAAAAATATAAGTAAAAGAAAATGTAAGGTCTTTCAAGAGTCTGAAAATAAATTAGGCACGGGCAGATTTTACTGTACCATGAAGGCTGCTCAGAGGATTGAAGAGTTGATACTAAAGAAATAAATAAGGTGGTTCACTGCAGTGATTTAACCTATGATAAACTCACTTGAGGCCGGGCACAGTGGCTCATGTCTATAATCCCAGCATTTGGGGAGTTTGAGGTGGGTGAGCTCAGGAGTTCTAGACCAGCCCGGTGGGGGCAACAGGGTGAAACCCCATCTCTACAAAAAAAAAAAAATACAAAAACTTAGTCAGGTATAGTGGCGCATGCCTGTGGTTCTGGCTACTCAGGAAACGTAGGCAGGAGGATCGCTTGAGCCTGAGATGTCAAGGCTGCATTCAGCTTAGGTCATGCCACTGCACACCAGCCTGGGCAACAGAGTGAGACCCTGTTTCAAAAAATAATAATAATAGAAAATAAACTTACTTGAGAGTTGTGTTTGATCAAAAGATGGTGAGAGGATGCACACAGAACACAGGAAATTTAAAGAATTGGAAAAATGAAAAGCGAATGATGACTAGAAGAAGGGCTAGAGGTGACGAGGTGGATACTCCACCATAACGCTTGGTTCACAGGATAAATTCACCACTGATCCAGGCAAGGAGCTAGCTTCTGTGTTCCTTTAAAGTTGAAGAAAACTCATATGATATCATTTAATGTATATGGAAATTACTTTTTGTATGGTGAGAGTTAAGATTCCACCTTAATTTTTAACCACATAACTAGCCAATTATATATAAGCATATTTATTAAATAATCAATATGACTTTCCCTAATTAATTTTAAAATTCATCAATACCCCATAATAAAAACATATTAAACTGTGGTTTATACCCGAGATTTAGATTACTGGTTGACTTATTGATCATTTCTGAAGCACATTTTAATACTTCACGATTCAAGATTCCCTCATTTATATAATACTGCATGATTCAAGATTCCCTTATTTATATAATGATAAATAATTATGCCTTTCCTCCATGAATGTTAGTGGGTTTTTTTATATTTTTATTGATACACAATTTACCTAACATTCATTGCCTTAAAGTGTTCTATTCAGTGGTTATCAGTGTATTCTTAAAATTGTGCACCCCTCACCATTATCTAATTCCAGAATATGTTTATAAGCGCAAGAACAAATCTCTCCTCCTCCCAGTCCCTAGCAACCACTGATCTCATTTTTGTCTCTATGTATATTCCTATTCTGGACATTTACTATGAACAGAATAATAAATATGTGATCCTTCATGTCTGCCTTCTTTCATTTAGCATAATGTTTTCAAGATTAATCCATGTTGTGGCATATATTCGTACTTCATTCCTTCATTCATTGGTCATCAGTATATCCCACTTTAAGAATCCACTGATACTTACTAAATGGAACACTCTAAAGGAATGAATTTTATAGTAAATTCTATCTCAATAAAAATATAAAACACCAACATTCATGGAGGAAAAGTATCATTCTGTATAATTATATAAATGATGGAATCTTGAAATACATTTTAAAATATGCTCTGAGGTAATATGCGCCTCAGAAAAGATAAATAAGTCAATTGATAATCTAAATCTCAGGTATAAACCACAGTTTAATATGTATTTATTATAAAGTATTGGTGGATTTTAAAATTAATTTGGGAAAGTTAGATTGATTATCGGTGTTGGTAAAAAAAAAATTTCATCGTATGGATTATTTAGCATATGGTTGCTTATAACAGACTCTAATGATCCATTGTGTTTCTTTTATATCAGTTGTAATGTCTCCTGTTTTATTTCTGATTTTATTTATTTGGCATTCTCTCTTTTGTTCTTGGTTAGTCTAGCTAGCAGTTTATAAAGTCTGTTTATCTCTTCCAAAAGTCAATTTTTTGTTTCATTAATTCTTTGCATTTTTTAAATCTCAAATTCACTTAGTTCTGCTCTGATTTTTATTATTTCTTTCCTTCTCCTAAGTTTGGATTTCATTTTATCTTGTTTTTCTTGTTCCTTGAGGTGCATAGTAGCTTGTTCATAATCTTACTATGTTCTTGCAGTAGGCATTTATTGCTATAAAATTCTCTATTAGCACTGTCTTTGTTGTATTCCATAGGTTTTGATATGTTGTGTTTCCATTTGCATTTATTTCAAGAACATTTGTTATTTTCTTCTTAATTTTCTCATTGACTCAATGGTTGTTCAGAAGCATGTTGTTTAATTTCCGTGTTATCTGTATAGTTTCCAAAGTTCCTCCTAGTATTCATTTCTAGTTCTATTCTATTTTTGTCTAGAATATACTTGATATAATGTTGATTTTTCAAAATTTGTTGAAACTTGTTTTGTGTCTTAACATGTGGTCTAGCCTGGAGAATGTTCTATGTGATGAGGAGAAGAATGTGTACTCCACTGCTATTGCATGAAATATTCTGTAAATGTCTGTTAAGTCTATTTGGTCTGTGGTACAGATTAAATTCAATGATTATTTGTTAGCTTTCTACCTAGATGATCTGTTCAATGCTGAAAGTGGGGTATTGAAGCCCTCAGTTATCATGATGTTGAGGTGTATCTCTCTCTTTAGCTCTAATGACATATTTAATATATCTAAGTATTCCACTAGTGGGTACATATATATACATATTTGGAATTTTTTGTATCCTCTTGTTGAATTGGCCCTTTTATCATTATATGATGGCCTTCTTTGTCCCTTTTTATGTTTTTTCACTTAAAGTCAATTTTGTCCAATATAAATATAGATGTATTAGGCCATTCTTGCATTGCTATAGGGTTATCATAAGAAAGTACCACAGAATGGGTGCCTTAAATAACAAAAGTTCATTTTCTCACAGTTCTGGAAGTTATAAATCTGAGATCAAGATGTCAGCACATTTGGTTTCTCCTGAGGCCTGTCTTGGCTTGCAGCTGCTTGCCTTCTTGCCATGTCCTCTTATGGCATTTTTTCTGCGCACATGCATTCCTGGTGTCTCTTCCTCTTCTAATAAGGACATCAGCCATATTGCACGAGGGCCATACGCTGAGAGTCTCATTTTAGCTTTATCACTCCTTAAAAAAAAAAAAAAAAAACTTATCTTCAAATATGATTACATTCTGAGATACTGAAGATTGGGTCTTCAACATACAAATTTTGGAGGAACAATTGTTAGCCCATAATGATGAATTCATCAATAGACTGATATGATCAAGGAAAGAATCAGTGAGCTTAAAGAAGTTTAAATAGCAACTTCCAAAACTTAAAAGCAAAGAAAAAAGAATTAAAAAGAACAGAATATTTAATAAGCGTAGGCCAATTACAAAAGGAACAATATATGTGTAATGAAGTATCAGGAGGAGGAGAAAGAAAGGAATAGAAGAAATATTTGAAGAAATTCTGATTGAAATTTTCCCAGAATTGAAAATAAACAAAATGTACATATCTAGGAAGCTGAGAGAATACCATGCAAGATAAATACAAAAAATTTAAACATAGGCATATTATATTGAAACTGCCAAAAATCAAAGACAAAAAAAAATCTTAAAAGAAGCCAGGAGGGGAAAAAATCTTTTTCTATGGACAACCAAGGATAAGATTACATCAGACTTCTCTAAAACCACATAAGCAAAAAGAGAGGAAAGTGAAATATTTAAAATGTTAAAAAAGAGAAAAAAAACACTATCTTAAAACTCTCTACTTAGCAATATTATCTTTTTTTTTTTAGACAGAGTCTCACTTTGTCACCCAGGCTGGAGTGCAGTGACAGTGACCTTGGCTCACTGCAGCCTCTGCCTCCTGGGTCCAAGCAATCTCGTGCCTCAGCCAGCCACCACCACGCCTGGCTAATTTTGTATTTTTAGTAGAGACTGGGTTTCGCTAGGTTGGCCAGGCTGGTCTCGAACTCCTGACCTCAGGTGATCCGCCCGCCTTGGCCTCCCAAAGTGCCAGGATTAAAGGTGCAGGCCATCGCACCCAACCTACCCTTTAAATTAAGGTAAAAATCCATAATTTCCTTAGGTAAACAAAAATAGAGTTTGTCACCAGTAGTCCTACCTTACAATAAAAGTAAAAAGAAATTCTTCACTCATACTCAATGGTGAAAAACTACAAGCTTTTCTTCTAAGATCAGGAACAAGGCAAAAGTTCCCCTTCTTGCCACATTTATTTAACATGATACGAAAAGTTCTAGCAAGAACAATTAGGCAAGAAAAGGAAATAAATGGCATCCAAACTGTTGAGGGGTGGGAATGAGTAAAATTATCTATTTCCAAATGACATTTTTTTTGTAAAAAACCCTAAACTTCACTCCCCCAAAATTATTACAACTAATAACAAATTCAGTAAAGTTTCAGGATAGAAAATCAACATACAAATATCAGTTGTGTTTCTATAGCACTAACAACAAGCAACTGGAAAGCAAGTAAAGAAAATCCCATTCATAATAGCAAGAAAAAGATAAAATACTTAAGAATAAACTTAACCAAAAAGATGAAAGACTGGTACATTAAAAATTGCAGACATTCATGAAAGAAATTAAAGAAGACACAAATCAGTGGAAAGATATCCTATGTTCATGAATTGGAAGACATAATAATATCAAAATATCCATACTATTCAAAGCAATTTATAGATTATATACAATCCCTATCAAAATCCTAATGGCACTCTTGACAGAAATAGGAACAAGAATCTTAAAATTCATATAAAACCACAAAGGACCCAGAAGAGTCAAAACAATGAGCAAGAAAAACAAAGCTAGGGGCATCACATTTTCTAATTTCAAAACGTATTATAAAGATAGAGTAATCAAAACTGTGTGCTACTGGCATAAAGACAGACATATAGGCCACTGGAAGAGAATAGAGTGCCCAGAAATCAACCGACACTTATACAGTCAACTGGCCTTCAACAAACATGCGAAGAATATATAATGGGGAAAAGACGGTTTCTTCAATACATGGTACTGAGAAAACTGAATATTCACATGCAAAAGAATAAAATTGGGCCTGTATCTTATACTACACACAAAAAGCAACTCAAAATGAACTACACATTTAAACATAATTACCTGAGACTGTAAAACTTGTAGAGGAAAACATAAGGAGAAACTTTCATGATGTTGGTCATGGCAATTATTTTAACTTATAAATTGTAACAAAAGGATTTGGGAAGGACTGGTAGGTTTAAAGGGAATATTTATGGGAGATTATGGGTTATAGGCTCCTGTGCATATCTCAGTAACTTCCTCAGTAAAGGAGACATGGCCTTGAGGCCGAATACGCTGGGAAGCTGGAACTAAGACTCAACTCCTTCTGACCCCTTCTCTCAATTAAGGATTCTTTTTTCTCATTTCACCAAGAACAGAGAAGCAACCAAAGATAGCTTTTCCACTTTCCCACCACCATATCTCTTCACATAGTTTTATCGTTATCCATAATCTACCTTCTCTTCACTCTCTCATTCAAGGCCAACCCCTCCACTTACACTAGATTCCATCCCCAATGACTTTTTCAAGAATTTAACTCCAGAAGTTAAACATTATTTCCTGCATTATGAATCTCTACACCACCCCCAAGCAGGATAATTCATTTTAGGTAGAAATATGTGGTAATAGTTCTCATTGAAAATTCTATACATTTCCAGCTACTGCCTCATTTACTACTCTCTTTACAGAAGAAAGCATCGTTTGTCTTGATTCAGCATCTCCACTTTTTCTCTTGCATTCTTTTGCTGTTGTTTTGTTTTTCTGGGAAAGTTCTTTAATGTTTTTAATTTATTATAAAACATTTCAGACTTTAAAAATAAAAAGTAAGTATATTGTGTCATATAATTTGTCTTCTCCTCTTAAAGCCGGAAGCTTCATTTCTAATGATGAATGTCCTTCAGAATATTATCATTGCAGACTGAAGTGCAATGCTGATGAACATGCAATTAGACACTGTGCTGACTTCAGCATCTGCTGCAAACTGAAGATCATTGAAATTGACGGACAAAAGAAGTGGTGAAAATGCTAACTCCATCTTCTTCAGACTCCAGGAGCAAACACATGTCTTAAACTCTCTTATCTATGAATAATTAACATGATGGATGAAAATTATTATAATTGCATGTTTAGATGGTCAGGTGAAAATGAATATAAATTTTTTAAATGCTTACACTCTATTTTCATTTGTGCATTTTAACATTTACTCCCTTAATTTACATCCACAGCCACATTGTTGTTTCACCCATAGTACTATATCTGATGTGGGGAGTAAGAGCCAACCCCTTTTGCCCCCTGGCTCTGAGGAACACCATCGCAGTTGGGTAAGGCACCCACGGCGATGCCGTGAGTAACAGCCAGCCCTTCTTGCGCCCCTGGCTCTTAGGACCCCCATCGCACGGGGGTGAGGCGCCCTCCGCGATGCGGGGAGTAAGAGCCAGCCCCTCTTGCCCCCCTGGCTCTTAGGACCCCCATCGCACGGGGGTGAGGCGCCCACCGCGATGCGGGGAGTAAGAGCCAGTCCCTCTTGCCCCCCTGGTTTTTAGGATCCCCGGTGGCCTCACAGCCTGTTTATCATATTGTGAGTAATATCATCTCCGCTCTGGAGATTATGAACTGTTTCACAAACCGGTGTACACCCTGGGTATACAGAGATTGTACAGCCGTCTGTATTGGGAGTCATATCATCCTCTTCCTCCCTGAATATTAAGAACAGTATCACAGGGGTGTTTCTACTCCCTGGGATATCGGGTGTCATATCCTCCTCTCCCATGTTGCAATTAGAAACAATATCATTGGGGGTGTGTCCACCTTCTGTGATATTGAAAGTAATATCATACTCTTCCCTCCAGGATCATGGGAACAACATCCTTGGTGGTGTCCATGTTCTGCCACATATGTAGTCCTATCACCCACTCCGCCTTGGAATGTTATTAAGGACCATCTCACACAGGGGTGTACACTTCCTGCGATGTTGGGAGTAATAGCATTGTCTTCTTCCGTGAATATTAGGAGCAAAATCACCAGGTGGATGCACACCCAGTGCTATATTGGGAGAAACATCATACTCCACCCCCTGGAGATTATATTCTGATCAATATCACCGGCTCTGTGTACACCTACTGCGATATTGAACGTAATATCATGCTCTCTCCCTCCCTGGACATTAGGAGCAATATCACAGGTGGGTGTACACCCACTGAGGTATTAGGGCATAATATTAGTATGAATTATACCTCATTTATTATTAACATCAATATGAATGACGGATATTAATATTAATATTAAGAAATAATTGCTAATAAATAGTTTTCAGACTATTAATATTAATATGAATTATTAGAAGTTAATATTACTGTTTTCTAATGAATAAGATCAATATCAGTTATTAATATCCGGCATCATTAATCATTAATATTAATCATGTATTGTTATGGTTAGTATAACTATTTAACATTAATTATCATTATTATCGGTATTGATTTTAAAAATTATATTATGGGTTATTAGTATTGATAATTATTAATAATTGAGATTATTAATTGCGGTAAGTCGCATTGCGCCATTCCACCCCTCCCTCGGCAGCTCGTTTACGACCCAAAAAAGCTACACAAATGCCCCTGAGAGAGCAGCGGTAGACTGGGATAGATGAGGATGGGCACGTGGTGGAGAGGCGTGTTTTTGGGTACCAGCCCTTCACCTGCGTCGACCTTCTCAACTGGAAAAACAATACACTGCCCTATACCGAAAAGCCACAAGCCCTAATAGATTTGCTCCAAACTGTTATCCAGACCCACAACCACACCTGGGCTGATTGGCACCAGTTGCGCATGTTCCTCTTTAACAGCGAAGAAAGGCGGAGAGTCCTCCAAGCAGCAACTAAGTGGCTAGAGGAACATGCACCAGCTGATTATCAAAACCCCCAAGAGTATGGAAGGACCCAGTTGCCAGGAACGGACCCCCACTTGGACCCACATGAAAGAGAGGATATGCAAAGGCTAAACCGAGACAGGGAAACTCTCTTGGAAGGATTAATGAGGGGAGCTCAGAAGGCCACAAACGTTAACAAGGTCTCTGAGGTCATTCAGGGAAAAGAAGAAAGTCCAGCACAATCCTATGAGAGAGAATTGTGGGAAGCCTATCGTATGTATACTCCCTTTGATCCCGATAGCCCTGAAAATCAGCGCATGATTCCCATGGCTTTAGTCCATCAAAGCGCAGAAGACATGAGAAGAAAACTGCAGAAGCAGGCTGGGCTTGCAGGGATGAATCCATCCCAATTACTAGAAATAGCTAGCCAGGTGTTTGTAAACAGGGATGCAGTAAGCTGTAAGGAAAACGGCAAAGAGAACGGAGGTCAAGCCCGGCGACACGCCGACCTGTGTGTCAGATGCAGCAATCAGAGGGCTCCCCTCCCAAAGAGGCAAGGGAAGGGGGCCCCTGGGAAAGAAACTCACCTTGGCTGTAAGAGTTTGCAGCGTAACCAGTGTGCTTATTGTAAAGAAATAGGACAGTAGAAGAACAAATACCCTCAGCTCAAAAGAAAACAAGGTGACTCAGAGCAGGAGACCCCAGACAAGGAGGAAGGGGCCCTGCTGAACCTGGCAGAAGGCTTCTTGGACTGAGGGAGACCGGGCTCAAGCCTCCCAAAGAGCCTCTGGTCAGAATGACGGTCGGGGGTGGAGACATTCACTTTCTTGTAGATAGCGGTGCCGAACATTCGCTAGTAACCGCCCCGGTCGCCCCCTTATCCAAAAAGACTATTGACATCATCGGAGCCACGGGGGTTTCAGCAAAGCAAGCTTTCTGCTTGCGTTGGACTTGTAGTGTAGGAGGACATAAAGTCATTCATCAGTTTTGGTACATGCCTGACTGTCCCTTGACCTTTTCAGGAAGGGACTTGCTCAGCAAGCTGAAAGCCACTATCTCTTTGACAGAGCACGGCTCTTCGCTGCTAAAGTTACCCTGAACGGGAGTCATTATGACCCTTATTGTCCCCGAGATGAGGAATGGAGACTTTTCTTAACTGAGCCAGGCCAAGAGAGAAGAACAGCTCTGGCTAGCCAGTGGCCAAGAGTACGGGGAGAAGACAACCCTCCAGGATTGGCCAGTTAAGAATGGGGCCCTGCCAGTGAGGCAAAAACAGGAGCCGGTCCCCAGAGAAGCCCTTCAAGGTATCCAGGTCGGTCTCAAGCACGTAAGAACTTTTGGAATGATTGTTCCTTGTCTGTCTCCATGGAACACTCCCCTCCTGCCTGTTCCCAAGCCACGGACCAAGGACTACTGGCCGGTACAGGATTTGCGCTTGCTTCATCAAGCTACACTGACTTTACTTCCAACAGTACCTAACCCGTCCACATTGTTGTGGTTGCCGCCAGCTGAGGACAGCTGGTTCACCTGCTTGGACCTGAAAGACGCTTTCTTTCCTATCAGATTAGCCCCTGAGAGACAGAAGCTGTTTGCCTTTCAGCGGGCAGATCCGGAGTCAGGTGTCACTACTCAGTACACTTGGACCGGGCTTCCCCAAGGGTTCAAGAACTCCCCCAACATCTTCGGGGAGGCGTGGGATCGAGGCCTCCAGAAGTTTTCCAGCAGAGACCTAGGCTGCGTGCTGCTCCAGTAGGTTGATGACCTTCTGCTGGGACACCACACGGCAGTCGGGTGTGCCAAGGGAACAGATGCCCTACACCGGCACCTGGAGGACTGTGGGTAGAAGGTGTCCAAGAAGAAAGCTCAGATCTGCTGACAGCAGGTACGTTACTTGGGATTGACTATCCGCCAGGGGTCAGAACTCAGCCCGGGATCAGCCGGGATCAGAAAGAAAGCAGGTCATTTGCCATCTAGCGGAGCCTAAGATCTGAAGGCAGGTGAGAGAATTCTTAGGAGCTGTGGGGTTTTGTAGACTGTGGATCCCAAACTTTGCAGTATTAGCCAAGCCTTTGTATGCAGTCACAAAGGGGGTGGGGACAGGGAACCTTTGGAATGCGGATCCCAACAACAGCAAGTCTTTCATGAGTTAAAGGAAAAACTTCTGGCAGCCCCAGCCCTGGGGCTACCTGATCTGACAAAGCCTTTAACATTATATGCATAAGAGAGAAAAGATGGCAGCTGGACTTTGAACCCAAACTGTGGGGCCCCGGCCGAGGCCGGTGGCCTACCTCTCTCAACAACTAGACGGGGTTTCTAAAGGATGCCCCCCCTGTTAGAGGGCCTTGGCAGCAACTGCTCTGCTAGTACAAGAAGCAAATAAGCTGACTCTTGGGCAAAGCCTGAACATAAATGCCTCCCGTGCTGTGGTGACTTTAATGAGTACTAAAGGACATCATTTGCTAACGAATGCCAGACTCACCAAGTACCAAACTTTGCTCTGTAAAAATCCCCGTATAACCACTAAAGTTTGTAACACCCTACACCCCGCCACATTGCTGCCGGTATCAGAGAGCTCTGTCGAGCCTGATTGTGTAGAAATGTTGTACTCAATTGACTCTAGCAGGCCTGACCTCCGGGACCAGGCTTGGGCATCAGTAGACTGGGAACCATACGTGGATGGGAGTAGCTTCTTCAACCCCCAAGGAGACAGAGGTGCAGGGTATGCAGTGATAACCCTGGAAACTGTTGTTGAAGCCAGATCACTGCCCCAGGCCACATCAGCCCAGAAAGCTGAACTCATTGCTTTCATTGGGGCCTTAGAACTCAGTGAGGGTGAGACTGTCAACATTTACACTGATTCTCCGTATGTCTTTTTAACCCTTCAAGTGCATGGAGCGTGATAGAAAGAAAAGGACCTTTTGAACTCTGGGGGAAAAGACAGAAAATATCAACAAGAAATCTTTCAATGATTAGAAGCAGTATGGAAACCCCACAAGGTGGAAGTTAGGCATTGCAGAGGACACCAGCGAGCTTCCATCTTGCTGGATTTGGGGAATTCCTGCGCTGACTCAGAGGCTTGAAAAGCAGCATCTGTCCCTGTCTGGGCATCAGTGCACTCTCAAGCACCTGATCTTGGATCTGCTTTTTCTAAAGAAGAAAAGGACTTTCTCCAGGTAGAGGGAAGGACAAGTGATGGAGGAAGGATGGATTCACGTACCACTTGGGAGAGCAGCTGTGCCACAGCTGCTAGGAGCTGCAGTTATACTGGCTGTGCAAGAAACCACCCATCAAGGTCAGGAGTCACTGGAAAAGTTGTTAGGCCGGTATTGCTACATCTCGCCTTTGTCAGCCCTTGCCAAAACGGTGAGGCAGCGGTGTGTTACTTGCCGACAGCATGATGCGAGGCAAGGTCTAGCCGTTCCGCCCGGCATAGGAGCTTATGGAGCAGCCCCCTTTGAAGGTCTCCAGGTGGACTTCACAGAGATGTCAAAGTGTGGAGGTAACAAGGATGTACTAGTTCCTGGGCGTACCTACTCTGGGTGGGTGGAGGCCTATCCAACACGAACTGAGAAAGCTCATGAAGTAACCCCTGTGCTTCTTCATGATCTGATTCCTAGATTTCAACGGCCTTTAGGGATTGGCTCAGACAACGGGCCTGCGTTTTTGGCTGCCTTGATACAGAAGACGGCAAAGGTATTGGGGATCACACGGAAACTGCATGCTGCCTCCCGGCCTCAGAGTTCCGGAAAGGTGGAGCGGATGAATCGGACTATCAAAAATAGTACGATTGTCTTCCCCGCTGGATATTTAAAACAACACAGCAAGGGGCGTCAAACCAAATGCTAAATTTGAGGGAATGTTATCCTCTCCCCCACTCCCCCGGCCCTGGATATTAGAGACAATAACACAGGGGTGATGTACACCCACTGCTTTATTGGGAGTAATATCATCCTCTCCCTTCTTGGATATTAGGAACAATATCACACTGTGCGTGTAAGCCTGTCGCGAAATTCAATGGAATGTCATCCTGCGCCTCCCTGGATATGACGAACAATATCACGGGGGATGTACAACTTCTGAGATATTGGGAGTGATATCATCCTCTCCCCTCTGGAAGTTAGGGACAATATCACAGGGGTAGTGTACACCCTCTGGGATGTTGGGACTAATATCATCCTCCCGCCCACTGGATATTAAAAACCATAGCACAAGGGGCGTGTACACACACTTCGATATCGGTATGAATACCATCCTCTCCCTCTTTGGATATGCGGTGCCATATTTCAGGTGGGGTTTACACCACCTGCAATATTGGAAGTAATATGATTTTCTCCCCCCCTGGATATCAGAAACAATATCACAGGGCGTTGTGAACAACCCCTGAGATATTTGGAGTAATATCATCGTCTCCCCTCACGATTATTAAGAACAATATCGTAGGGGTGGGGGATGTACACCCACTTTCATATTTGATATCATCCTCTTCCCCCCTGGATATTAGGAACAATATCAGGAAGGGTTGTACAGACCCTGCAACCTTTGCTGTCATGGAATTATCTCTCCCCTAGATAATAGGAAAAAATGTCCCTGGGGATGTGAACAGCCCTGCGATATTGAGAGTAGTATCATCCTCTGCCCCGTTGCATATTGGGAACAACATCACGGGTGGGGTGTCCTGCCTCTGTGATATTGGGAGTAAAATTTTCCTCTCTTCCCCTGGACATTAGGAAGGGTATCAGAGGGGGAGGGTGTACATTCCCTGCGATATTCAATGTAATTTTATCCTCTCCCTCCCAGGGTATTCAGAACAATATTACAGGAGGGGTGTACACCCTCTGCGATATTGAGAGTCATATCATCCTCTTTCGCTCTGGATGTTACGAACAATATGATAGGGTTGTGTACACCCCCTGCGATATTGGGAGTAAGATCATCCTCTCCCCCCAGGAAATGACTAACAAGGTCACGGGGGGGTGTACTCCCCCTGCGATATTGGGAGTAATGTCGTCCTCCCCAACCCTGGATGTTAGCAATGAGATCACAGAGGGGCTGTACACACCCTGCGACATTGGAAGTAACATGATCCTCTCCCCACCTGGATACTGGGAAAGATACCACAGCGCGGGTATACGTTTCCTACACTGGTGGGAGTAATATCATTCTTTTCCTTTCTGGATATTAGGAAGAATATCACAGGGGTGCTGTACAATTACTTCCATATTGGGAGTAATATCATCCTCTATTTTCCTGGATATTGGGCACAAAAACACAAAAGGGTGTACAACCCCTGCGATATTGGGAGTAATAGCATACTCTCCTTCCCTGCATGTTAGAAAACAATATCATCAGGGCTGAACACCCCCCGCGATAATGGGAGTCATGGTTACTCTTTCACAGGCCATTTGGAACCATATCACAGGGGGTGTTTACAAACAGGGGTGGTGTACACCCCCTGTGAAATTGGGAGTAACATCATTCTCTCCACCTCCAGATACTAAGAACAATATCCCGGCGGGAGGTGGTACAGCCCCAGTGATATTGCGAATAATGTCATCCTCTCCTTCCCTGGATATTAGGAACAATATCACAGGCGGGTGTACACCTTCTGTGATATTGGAAGCAATATCATCCTCTCACCCGCGGGATATTAGAAAAAAATCACTCACGGTGTACACCCACTGTGATATGAGGAGTAATATCTTCCTAGGGTATTACGAATAATTTCACAGTCCGTACACACATGGTGTACACTCACTGTGATATTAGGAGTAATATCTACCTGCTAGATAACAAATAACATAGCAGGGTGTACACCCACTTTGATATTAGCTGTAATATTTTTCTAAGTTGTTACAAATAAGATCACATGGTGTACCAACATGGTGTACACTCACTGTGATATCAGGAGTCGTATCTCTGTGATATATTATGAATAATATCACAGGGTGCACACCCACTGTATTATTAGGAGTAAGATCTCTGTAGGATATTACAATTAAGATCACAGGGTGTAGAGCCACCGTGATATTAGGAGCAATATCTTTCTAGGATATTACAAATAATATCACAGGGTGTACGCCCACTCTACTGTCAGGAGCAATATCACCCTAGGATATCAAAAATCCCATCACAGGGTGTCCAATTTCCGCCTTCCAGGTTCTAAGGGATTCTCCAGCTTCAGCATCCCGAGTAGCTAGGGTTACCCGCCACCACGCCCGGCTATTTTTTTTTTTTTTTTTTTTCACTGGAGATGGGGTTTCACCACGTTGGCCAGGCTGGTCTGGAACTCCTAACCTCCGGTGATCCATCAGCCTCGGCCACCCAAAGTGCTGGGATTACAGGTGTGAGCCATGGTGCTGGGCCAAGAGTTATAGATTTTATTCATTTGGAAACACAGCTCCCATTTTTGAGTGTGCGTGTCCTTTTATGAAGAAATGATGTCAGAAAACCGAAAGATGATAACAAATATGAAAACTAACAGGCATGTGAAAAGGTCTTCCGATTGAGAATTATAAGGTTCGATTTCGTTTCCAGATAATGGGGTCCTAGCCTTTGTGTCGTCCTTTTACATATTCTACATCAATGGAAGTTGTAGCACCGTGTCAGAATAAAGTAGAGTGTATTTCACGGTTTCTTAATTTCTTTCAATTAGACTGAGATCTTTTTCTGAAAGAGAGAAGGACATTGTCATTGCATTGTATTTTTTCTGAAAAGAGTAGGCCATATTTTACTGAGATCACGGATTTGTTATATATGACGTTTTGGTCTTCTAATATTCTCCAGTGGATATTCTCTAAAGTAGTATGTACAGAAAGCCTTGAATAGCAAAAACGTAAATCACGTAATAATTCTGAGATTTTGGAATTGTCACAACTGAGAATCATTGCTGGCGGTGTATGGCCCACAAATGTGAAGATGTTCCTTGTGAATTGCTTGCATCTAGCATTAAGGGCTCGTTTTTATCTTTTATTTTTCCAATCCTCTTTCCTTCTCAAGGTGTCCAAGACACACAGGGCCACGGAATCTCACAGGTGTCTGAGAATTCCTCCTCCTGGGACTCTCAGAGGATCCAGAACTGCAGCCAGTCCTCGCTTTGCTGTCCCTGTCCCTGTCCATGTATCTGGTCACGGTGCTGAGGAACCTGCTAAGCATCCCGACTGTCAGCTCTGACTCCCCCCTCCACACCCCCACGTAACTCTTCCTCTCCAACCTGTGCTGGGCTGACATGGGTTTCACCTCGGCCACGGTTCCCAAGATGATTGTGGACATGCAGTCACATAGCAAAGTCATCTCTCATGCGGGCTGCCTGACACAGATGTATTTCTTGGTCATTTTTGCATGTATAGAAGGCATGCTCCTGACATTGATGGCCTATGACTGCTTTGTAGCCATCTGTCGCCCTCTGCACTATCCAGTCATCGTGAATCCTCACCTCTGTGTCTTCTTCATTTTGGTGTCCTTTTTCCTTAGCCTGTTGGATTCCCAGCTGCATAGTTGGATTGGGTTACAATTCACCATTATCAAGACTGTGGAAATCTCTCATTTTGTCTGTGACCCCTCTCAACTTCTCAAACTTGCTTGTTCTGACAGCGTCATCAATAGCATTTTCATATATTTCGATAGTACTATGTTTGGTTTTCTTCCCATTTCAGGGATCCTTTTGTCTTACTATAAAATTGTCCCCTCCATTCTAAGGATTTCATCGTCAGATGGGAAGTATAAAGCTTTCTTCACCTGTGGCTCTCACCTAGCAGTTGTTTGCTGATTTTATGGAACAGGCATTGGCGTGTACCTGGCTTCAGCTGTGTCACCACCCCCCAGGAATGGTGTGGTGGCGTCAGTGATGTAGGCTGTGGTCACCCCCATGCTGAACCTTTTCATCTACAGCCTGAGAAACAGGGACATACAAAGTGCCCTGCGGAGGCTGCGCAGCAGAATAGTGGAATCTCATGATCTGTTCCATCCTTTTTCTTGTGTGGGTGAGAAAGGGCAACCACATTAAATCTCTACATCTGCAAATCCTGCCCCTTAGTCACATTATTTTTGTGGCTTGATGGATTTTATTCCTTTCTGCATTTCCTTTGTGAATATTGCTTTCTTCGTTATGCCTTTAACTGGAATGGGTGAGGATTCTGGGATCCTTGGTTTAGCAGAAACCTCATGACAGAATCCTCTATACCTAGGCGGCCTCTATTACTTTCTGAGCAATAACACTGTCATCCAGGTGGAATCACTACCATCTTTTTATATACACGAAGTCCTCACTTCGTTTTGGAATTCCCTGAAAACTGACTTTATGGAAACAATGTACAGGAGGTCCTCCAACAGCATTGGCTGTTCAAAGTCGTGTAGTTATACTGTGGAAGAAACATAAGTGGTTTCACTATACATAATTTTGCTTCAAGGTGAAGTTTCCAAGAGACTTTCAAAGATGTTAAGTGAGGACATACTGTATATCAAATTCATGTCCTCTTCCACAGTTCATGTGGAATTTCTTTATAAACTGCTTCCAGAGAATCTATTTAGGCAGGTTCTGTGTAGAGATCCATGTCGCCGTTCCTCAATCTTGGCTTTGAGTCAAATCACCTGGGGAGCTTAGAAATGATGAGGCCTGGGTCTCAATACCTGAAATTCTCATTTCCTTGCATCTGTGTGAGTATGTGGATTTTTTTTTTTTTTAAAGCACCAGAGGTGATTCCAATGATGAAGTTTTTAGAGGCATCAAGCTCCAATGAGTAAGAACAGAAATTAATTGTAATATGATTTCTTCAATTATTATCTTCAAATGCATTGTCCATCAACACCATACAAATGTTCATTATGCTGTTTTTTCTTACCATTTCGCATTTTCAATTTATTTACTTTCCTTTTTTTTGAGTCAGAGTTTCACTCTTGTTGCCCAGGCTGAAGTTCAATGGCACGGTCTCGGCTCACTGCAACCTCTGCCTCCCGTATTCAAGAAATTCTCCTGACTCAGCCTTCCAAGGAGCGGGGATTACAGGCATGCGCTACCATTCCTAATTTTTTTTTTTTTTTTTGTATTGTTAATAGAGACAGTTTTTCTCCATTTTGGTCAGACTTGTCCAGAACTCCCGACCTCAGATGATCCGCCAGCTTCCGCCTCCCAAAGTGCTGGGATTACAGGCATGAGTGACCGTGCCCAGCCACCACTTAGCATTTACATTTTACAATTGTTGAAGTTATAGATTTATACACACATTTATTGCTGCTTTGTATACACTTGCATATACATAAGATGGGAAATAGAAAAGAATAAAATGGGCACAGTATCCCTGAAGTTTCACATTCCGAGACATTTTAAAAATATTTGCTCTTCAGAAATTTGTTTCAATGAAGAAACTGTGGTATACACATCCAATGAAGTATTATTCAGCCTAAAGAGGAAGAAACTCCTCTCCGCTGCCAAAAAAATGGATGTAGGAAGAAAAAAGGAAACCTTGGCCAGGTGTGGTGGCTCAGGCCTGTAATCCCAGCACTCTGGGAGGCCGAGTCGCATGGATCACCTGAGTCCAGGAGTTCGAGACCCGCCTGGCCAACATGGTGAAACCCCATCTCTATGGAAAACACAAACAATGAGCCGGGCGTGGTGACGCTTGCCTCTAGTCTCAGCTACTCGGAGGGCTGAGGCCCAAGAAAAGCTTGAACTCGGGAGGCGGTGCTTGTAGTGAGCCCGGATTGTGCCTGTGTACTCCAACCTGGGCAACAGAAAGAGACTCCATCACACAACTACACACAAAAGGAATCTCAGGAGGGTGGAGAGTATAAAGGTGGCTAGCAGACGCTAGGAAGAAAAGGGGTGGGATGGGGAATGAAGATAAGTGGATAATTAGGTCCCGAAATACAGAAAGATGGAATAAGTGAGTTCTAGTGTTTGATAGTACAGTATGAAACTTTTAGTTCACAAGAATTGCTTGCATATTTCCAGATGCTTTGGTAAGAAACTTCCTAACTTTCTCATTATGATGGTTTTTAAGCTCTTCTCTTTCTGCTCTTGAAATCATGCTGGTTTTTTGTTTTTTGTTTTGAGATGGAGTTGCGCTCTTGTTGCCCAGGCTGGAGTGTCATGGTGCAATCTTGGCTCACCGCAATCTCTGCCTCCTGGGTTCAAGCGATTCTCCTGCCTCCACCTCCCGAGTAGCTGGGATTACAGGCATGCGCCAGCACGCCCAGCTAATGTTGTATTTCTAGTAGAGACGGGGGTTTCTCCCTGTCTGTCAGGCTGGTCTTCAACTCCTCACCTCAGGTGATTCGCCCGCCTCGGCCTCCCAAAGTGCTGGGATTACAAGCCTGAGCGACCGCGACCAGCCCATGCTGTATCCTTATCTGTTGTCTGTTGTTGTTTGTTTGTTTTGGAGCCCAGAAATAACTTCTCACCTATATGTTCACATGATTTTTCACATGAGTGCTAAGAAAGCTCATTGGTGGAAAAGCAGCCTTTTCAAGAAATGATGTTGCAGAAACTTGAGTTCTACATGCAGAAGAATGAAGGTGGACTCTATGTCACACCAGGTGCAAAAATTAACACAAACTGGAACAGAGACCTCACCCCAAGCGCTAAAAGTATGATACACCTAAAAGAAAACACTGGCCACGCTTTCATGACAGCAGATTGGGCAATGTTCCCTGGGATATGACACCAAAAGCATAGGCAACAAAAGAAAATTAGATTCCTTGGATTACATCTAAATGACAGACACTTTTGTGCAGCAAAAAACACTGCAAACTGAGGGAAAAGATTACCCATGGATTAGGAAAAATATTTGCAAAGCATATATCTGAAAACAGGCTGATATCCATCATATGTAAAGAACAGCTAGAACTAAACAACAAGAAACCCAAAGCATCCCATCAACAATGGTCAGAAGACTCGAGTAGACGTGTCCCTAAAGAAGATATCGCAATGGCCAATAAGCATCTAAAATGATGTTCAAAATCACTCATCATAGGGAAGCACAAATCAAACCAAGAATGTGATACCACACATTAGGATGGATATGATAAACAAACAGGCATTGGTGAGACTAGAGGGAAGTAGGAATGCTCGAATCTGATCGGAGGGAATGTAAAACCGTGAAGGAACGGGGAAAATAGTATGGCGTGTACTGGAAAAATTAGAAACAGAATGATCAGATGTTCCCACAGTTGCATTTGTGGGTACCTACCAAAAAGAATTAGAAGCCAGGAGTGGAAGACAGATTTGTGTACACCCATATTCATAGCAGCATTATTCACAACAGCCAAAATGTGGAAGCAACCCAAGGGTTCGTGGACAGATGAATGAAAAAGCACACTGCAGTTCCTTCATACAATGGAAGACTATTCAGCCTTCAAAAGGCAGGCATTTCTGGCCGGTGCGGTGGCTCACGCCTGTAATCGCAGCGTCTTGGAAGACCGAGATGGGCGGATCACCTGAGGTCGGGAATTCAAGACCAGCCTGGCCATCTTGGGGAAACCCTGTCTCTACTTACAATGCAAAAAATGAGACGAGCGTGGTGGCGTGTGCCTATATTCCCAACTACTCGGGAGGCTGAGGCACAAGAATAGCTGGAACCCGGGAGGCGGAGGTTGCAGTGAGCCCAGATTGTGCCACTGCACTCCAGCCTGTGCGACAGAGTGAGACTCCATGGAAACACAAAACAAAACAAGGTCAAACGAACAAACAAAAAACAAAAAAAAAAACCAGACAGGCACTTCTGACGCAGGCCACAACATGGATGAACCTTGAAGACATTATCGTCAGTGAAATAAATAAATCCCAAAAGGATAAACAGGTCCACGTTCAGTGGCTCATCCCTGTAACCCCAGCACTTTGGGAGGTTGAGCCAGGCGGATCACTTCAGGTCAGGAGTTCGAGACCAGCCTGGCCAATATGGTGAAAGCTCGTCTCTATTAAAAATCCAAAAATTAGCTGGGCGTGCTGGCGCACGCCTGTAATCCCAGCTACTCGGGAGACTGAGACACAAGAATCGCTTGAACCTACGATGTGGCGATTGCAGTGAGGTGACATCACGCCACTGCACTCCAGCCTGGGTGACAGAGAAAGACTCTGTCTCCAAAACAAAAAAAAAATAAACACGGTATGATTCCACTTTTCTATGAAGTGTCTAAAGTAGTTAAACTCATAGAGTTGCAAACTAGAAAGGTGGCCCCCAGGGGTGAGCGAGAGAGAGGAATGGAGAGGTTGGTGAATGGGTGGAATTTCCATTTTGAAAGATAAAACTGAGACGATGGCGGTGATGGTTGCTAAACAATGTGAATGTACTTAATGTCATTAAACTTTAAACTGAAAAAGAGTGGAAATTGTAAATGTTTATACTGGCCATTCTATATGAACTAATATATATTTATAATTTTTAATATTTTTACGTGGTATATTTTCCGATAATAAAAGATGAAAATTAAAGCAATTGGACCTTTAAAAAGAAAATAAAGAAGCGAAGAATACACACCAGCTTTCTCCTGATTAGAGGAAGAGCCCCAATGCTTCTATGGACACTCACTTTCCTCTTCTCCTGCTTGCAATATTATGAGGAAATCCTTAGAGGTTGGGGAACTTGGGCGACTTTGGCTAATGAGGAGCTCTGTGCCTTGAGACCCCCATGCCACAGAATGGTAAATAGTCATTCTGTGCCTCCAGCCCTGCAGTGTGAGGTTCCAGTCCTGTGGGCTCCACTCCCGTCACCTGTATCAGGAGACTCACGTCTCACCGTGTCTTCTTGCCAGCCTTGAGGACGGACTCTGAGCCTCCATAGTGCACCACACAGAGAGGACAGTGGACCTGTTCTCCGTGGTCATGGCCCAGCAGAGGGGAAGGGCAGTTCAGTGAGTGTAGGGAAAAGAAAGAGAGATCAGACTCTTACTATGTCTACGTAGAAAGGAAAGACATAAGAGACTCCATTTGGAGAAAGACCTGTACTTTCAACAATTGCTTTGCTGAGATGTTGTTAATCTGTAGCTTTGCCCCAGCCACTTTGACCCAACCTGAAGCTCACAAAAACATGTGTTGCATGAAATCAAGGTTTAAGGGATCTAGGGCTGTGCAGGACGTGCCTTGTTAACAAGCAGTACACTTGGTAAAAGTCATCGCCATTCTCTAGTCTCAATAAACCAGGGGCGCGATACACTGTGGAAAGCCGCAAGGAGCCCTGCCCTTGAAAGCGGCATATTGTCCAAGGTTTCTCCCCATGTGATAGTCTGAAAAGTGGCCTCGTGGGAGGAGAAAGACCTGACTGTCCCCGAGCCCGAGCCCCGTAAAGGGTCTGTGCTGAGGTGGATTAGTCAAAGAGGAAAGCCTCTTGCAGTTGAGAGAGAGGAAGGCCACTGTCTCCCGCCTGCCCCTGGGAACTGAAAGTCTCGGTATAAAACCCGATTGTACATTTGTTCAATTCTGAGACGGGGGAAAAACCGCCCTATAGTGGGAGGTGAGACAGGTTTGCAGCAATGCTGCCTTGTTATTCTTTACTCCACTGAGATGTTTGGGTGGAGAGAAACATAAATCTGACTTACGTACACGTCCAGTCATAGTACCTTCCCGTGAACTTCATTATGACATAGATTCTATTGCTCACATGTTGGTTGCTGACCTTCTCCTTATTATCACCCTCCCCTCCTACTACATTCCTTTTTGCTAAAATAATAAAAATAATAATCAGTAAAAACTGAGGGAACTCAGAGGCCGGTGCAATTGCAGATCCTTGGTATGCTGAATGCCAGTCCCCTGGGCTCACTGTTGTTTATACTTTGTCTCTGTGTCTTATTTCTTTCCTCAGTCTCTCATTCCACCCGACTAGAAATACTCACAGGTGTGGAGGCGCAGGCCACCCATTCAAGTGAGTGCTGAGGGACGGTCGGGAGCCTTGTTTGGTTTCCTCATCCTCAGGACAAACAGGAGAGTGCGGTGGGCAGATGGGAGGAGACCAATGTGCAAACTGTCCGGTCAGCAGACTGTGGAGCTTCTGTTCTTGGTTGTGCTGGGGGTCTCAGAAATCTTATACAAAATTTTGCTCTCCTCCCCCACTGGTTGTCCTTTTCATAGACATCTCACCCATGATAGCAGGGAATCAGTCCCTCTAAACTATTCCCTAACAACAACAAAAAGATTATGAAGGTGATGATGAGGATAAAGAGGATGATGACAGACACCATGGCATCATGAACCCTTACTGAGGGCCTCCTAAAGGCCAGGCTCTGAGCTCTGTGCTCTATGCAGCTTGTTTCATTTCATCTGCATAGTCTCCACATTATTGGTGCACATTTCAGGATGATTTTACAGACTAGAAAAGGAGCAACGCCTTTTCATATAACTCGTACTAGATCATGAAGTCAAAAAGGGTGAAGTCCAATTAGAACCAGGCAATCTAGGTCCAGACACATGGCATTTGGCCAGTCCTCTCCCTTCAACCAACCTGCCCTCTCAAATCCTCGTCACTCAGGCGGATGCCCCTGCTCACTGTGCCCTTCCCTTTGGGGGTTCCTTGGAGACCACAGCTAGACCAATGGGTGCCACAATCACTGTGTCAAGTGTGGAAAGGGCAGCTGAGATCACATCGACGATTCCAGAAAGAATTGGCACAGGATCATTCGGGACGCATCACTCCCTTGCCCTTGTTCCTGGCTTTCCGTACAGCTCTCGACTTCCTCAAAGGAGTCATCAGTTCGGAGTTTGGCTTCCATTCCTATTGAGGAAGCTGGAAAGCGTTTCAAAAATGCTCCTCCGATGTGCCTGTGGTTAAGACCTCTGAGCTCTGCTTAAAACTTTTGGAAGCTGGGAGCGGTGGCTCACGCCTGTAATCCCAGCGCTTTGGGAGGCTGAGGCAGGCGAATCACAAGGTCAGGAATTCGAGACCAGCCTGGCCAACATGGTGAAACTACGTCTCTACTCAAAATAGAAAAAAATGAGCCAGACGTAGTCGGGGGCGCCTGTCATCTCAGCTACTTGGCAGGCTGAGGCAGGAGAATAGCTTGAACCTGGGATGCAGAGGTTGCGGTGAGCCGAGATCACTCCACTGCACTCCAGCCTGGGCAACGGAACGAGACACCATCTCAAAACATCAAAAAGAAAAACAAAAGCCAAAAAAAACCACAACTTTTTGAAAGTTGGAAGACCAGGAAGTATAGTACCCGGGACTTCGAGTCTGGCCATGAATTTTGAATACCACCCTTTCTACTTCTCTGTATGGCAAAGGGTGAGATGTCCATCCTCTGAGACTCAGCACTCTCATCTGACTTGATTTCCAGTTGATCCGATGGAAGTGAGTGATGATTAAGCTGATCGTGGGTGCCCGCTACGTGATCCCTAGGTGACGGATGCGTAAAGTAAAGGCAAAGTGAATTTTAGATACATTCCTTAAGATTTTCAGCTTCAACTCCACACAATTCAACGGAAATATCCCGTGACCTGAAGTTCTGCTTTCCCTGCATTCCAGACATGACATTTTATTTTGTCCTTCTCTCAGTAAGGACTGAGTACTGGGAGAGGAACAAGTGATTCTCTTTGGTTTCTGATTCCCCAGAGCCTATATCGTGCTTGGCACACAGGAGACAGCAAAAGTCAAATATATGTGAAGGATTGAATTGACACTTCCTTGCTTCACCAAAATTGGCTGTCATCAGCGTGACTTTGACTTACTTGATTCTTTTTTTTTTTTTTTTTTTTTTTTTTTAACACGGAGTTTTGCTCTCGTTGCCCAGGCTGGCGTGCAGTGGTGTGATTTCGGCTCACCGTAGTCTCTGCCTCCCAGGTTCAAGCCATTCTCCCGCCTCAGCCTCCCGAGTAGCTGGGACTATAGGTGCGCGCCGCCATACCGGGCAACGTTTTTGTATTTTTAGTAGAAGCGGGGTTTCACCATGTTGGCCAGGATGGTCTTGATCTCCTGACCCCGTGATCCGCCCTCCTCGGCCTCCCAAAGTGCTTGGATTACCGGCGTGAGCCACCGCATCCGGCCAAACTTTCTGATGAAAACTCTAAGTCCACCGAAGCTAAGGACAGGAGTTAGAGCTTCCATGAATTTTAAAACAAGACCCACCGATTTGAGTAAGCAATTACTCTCTCCAAGGAGAAAAGTCCGAAAACACAATGATGAAATCACTAGGACCTAACTGGCATGTAGAACTATTTTCTGCTTATGAGCTATCAACTTTCATTTCATTTCCAGATGGCATGGTCTCAGCTGTTATACAGTGTTTACAAATGTTGTAAATCAAGGGAATTTGTATCAATCTAGTAGAATAAATAAAATATTTGAGTTCTTAATTTCCTTTAATTAGGATAACCTTTTTCTTAAAGTGAAGACAATGGTTTTATTACATCTTTTCCTTCGGAAAAGATAGGCTGTATTTTCTAGCAATTACGAATTTGTTATATATGATGATCTGGTTCTTGGAACGTTCTTGAAGCTAGTGTCTCTAAGGCAGGTGTTTATAGCAAGATGTGAATAACACAGCAATCGATGTTGAAAGCATTATAAGGCAATTGAGTTTGTCAGAACTACAAAATATTGCTGAGTGTGGATTGCTCTGAAATCTGAAAACATTACTTGTGAATTGCTTCTATCCAAAATGCAGACACAATGCTGGGTATTGGTTTACTTGTTTCCGATTTTTCAACCCTCTCTTCCAGGCAAAAGAGGGTTGTATCCAAACGATACAGACCCACAGAGTCGAACAGATGTCTCTATATTCCTCCTCCTCGAACTCTCAGAGGATACTGAACTGCAGCCGGTTGTCGCTGGGCTGTTCCTGTCCATGTGCCTGGTCACGGTGCTGGGGAACCTGCTCATCATCCTGGCCATCAGCCCTGACTCCCACCTCCACACCCCCATGTACTTCTTCCTCTCCAACCTGTCCTTGCCTGACATCGGTTTCACCTCCACCACCGTCCCCAAGATGATAGTGGACATCCAGTCTCACAGCAGAGTCATCTCCTATGCAGGCTGCCTGACTCAGATGTCTCTCTTTGCCATTTTTGGAGGCATGGAAGAGAGACATGCTCCTGAGTGTGATGGCCTATGGCCGGTTTGTAGCCATCTGTCACCCTCCATATAGTTCAGCCATCTTGAACCCATGTTTCTGTGGCTTCGTAAATTTGTTGTCCTTGTTTTTTTTTCTTTTTTTTCCCCCTCAGGCTTTTAGACTCCCAGCTGCACAACTTGATTGCCTTACAAATGACCTGCTTCAAGGATGTGGAAATTCCTAATTTCTTCTGGGAACCTTCTCAACTCCCCCATCTTGCATGTTGTGACACCTTCACCAGGAACATCAACCTGTATTTCCCTGCTGCCGTATTTGGTTTTCTTCCCATCTCGGGGAGCCTTTTCTCTTACTGTAAAATTGTTTCCTCCATTCTGAGGGTTTCCTCATCAGGTGGGAAGTAGAAACCTTCTCCACCTGTGGGTCTCACCTGTCAGTTGTTTGCTGATTTTATGGAAGAGGCGTTGGAGGGTACCTCGGTTCAGATGTGTCATCTTCCCCGAGAAAAGGCGCAGTGGCCTCAGTGATGTACACGGTGGTCACTCCCATGCTGAACGCCTTCATCTACAGCCTGAGAAACAGGGATATTAAAAGTGTCCGGCGGCGGCAGCACGGCTGCACAGTCTCATCTCAATATCTTCTTATCTGTTCCATTCCTTTTGTAGGGTGGGTTAAAGAAGGCAGCAAGGTCAAATAAGAATGATATCACAGGGTGAATACCCACTGTGACATTACGAGTGATACCTCCCTAGGATGTAAAAAATACTGTCACAGAGTACACACACATGGGTTACACCCGCGGTGATATTAGAAGCACTATCTCCCTTAAATATAATGAAAAAATCACAGGGTGTGCACACTGTGTGATATGACGAGTCATATTTACCCTGGATATCACGACTCATATCAAGGGTGTACACACACCGCGTACACGCACTGTAATATCAGGAGTTGCATCTCCCTAGGATATTACGAAGAATATCACAGGGTATACATACACTATGTGTGAACATCCACTGTGATATTTGAAGTCATATCTCTCCATGAGATTACAAATAATATCAAAGTGTGTACACCCCTGTGACATATGAGGAGTAACATCCTTCTAGGGTATTGCAGATAACATCACAAGGTGTACACCTTCTGTGACCTTTTGCACACACTTTGTGCCATTCAAGGAAACATCTCCCTAGGATATTACGAATAATGACACAGGCAGTTGACACACATGCTGTACATCTCCTGTGCCATCAGGAGTAATATTCCCCTAGGATATTATGAATAATATCACAGCAGGTGTACACATATGGTGTTCACCCCATGTGACATTAGGAGGAAAATGCCCCTAGGATATTAGGAATAGTATCACAGGCGTTGAATACGCATGATATACACCCCCGGTGACATTGAAAGTAACATCCCTCTAGGATATTACGAATAATATCACAGGGAGTACACCCCGTGTGACATTAGGAGTAACATCCCCCGAGGATATAACGAATAATATCAGGGGGCATACATACATTGTCACCTTAGTGGTAACATCTCTTTAGGATATTACCAATAATATCACAGGATGTCCACTGACCGTGATATTAGGAGTCCCATTTTCCTAGGATGTTATGGATAATATCACAGGAGGTGTTCACACACAATATGTACACCATGTGTGTACACCCAATGTGATATGTGAAGTCATATGTCCCTAGGATCTTACGAATATTATCAAAGGGTGTACACCCCATGTGACATTTAAAGTAACATCCCTTTTGGATATTCCGAATGCTATCACAGGCTGTGATATTAGGAGTGTGATATTAGCAGTAACCTCTTCCTAGGATAACCCATGTGATATTAGGAGTAGCCCCTTCCTAGGATATTACGAATAACATCACAGGGTGTACAACCCTGTGACTTTAAAAGTAAAACCCCCCTAGAATATTACAATAATATAACAGGGTGTACAACCCCTGTGACATTACGAGTAACATCTCCCTAGGATATTTCAAATGATGTCACTGGGGTCACACCCTCTGTGATATTAGCAGCAACATCTTTCTAGGAGGTTACGAATGATATCACAAGGTGTGCACTCACTGTGATATTAGAAAGAATATCTCCCTATGATATTATGAAAAATAGCACAGGTTGTACCCTCTGTGGGATAGTAGAAGTAATGTTTACCATGGACATTACAAATAATATCACAGAATGTACACACATGGAGTACACCCACTGTGATATTAGGAGTTATATCTCTCTAAGATATTACAAATAATATCCCAGTGGGTGTAGCCCATGTGTGAACACCCACTGTGATCATTAAAGTAATATCTCTCTATAAGATTACAAATAATATCGAAGGCTCTACACCCCCTGTGACATTAGGAGTAACATCCCCCTACAATATTGGGAGCAATATCAAACGGTGTACACCCCTGTAACGTTAGGGGTAACATCCCTCCCAGAATATTACTCATAATATCACAAGGTGTACACACATTGTGACATTAGTAGTAATATCCAGCTAGCGTATTTTCAATAATATCACAGAAGGAGCACACCTGTGACATTAAGAGTGACATCGCCCTAGAATAGTAAGAATACTATCACAGGGTGTACACCTCCTGTGATATTAGGAGAATCATCTCACCAGAATATTACGAATAATGTCACAGGGTGTTATCTTCTGTGACATTAGGAGTATAGACCCCTGGGAAATTATGAATACTATCACAGGGTGTACACCCCTGTGACATTAGGAGTAACATCCTTCTAGAATATCATGAATAATATCACAATGTGTACACCCCCTGTGTCATTAACAGTACAAATCCCCTAGGATATTATGAAATAGAACACAGGGAGCACACACCGAGTGACATTAGAAGTCACATCCCCCAAGGATATAACGAATAATATCAGAGAATGTACATGCATTGGGACATAAGTAGTCACATCTCTTTCGGATAATACGAACAGTATCAAAGGGTGTACACGCATGGTGAAATTAGTAGTGAACTCCCGCTGGGATATTACGAATTTTATGACAGGGTCTACACGCCCTGTGACAATAGTAGTCACGTATTACTAGAATATGACGAAGAATATTAAAGTGTGTACAGGACCTGTGATTTAGGAGGAATATTTCTATAGAAGATTACACGTAATATCACTGGGTGTACACCCCGTGTAACGTTAGGAGTCACATCACACAAAACTATAACGAATACTTTCACAAGGTGAGCAACATCTGTGATAATAAAAGTAACATTTCCCTGGAGTATGAGGATAATATCACAGAGCGTACATCCTCGGTGATATGAGGAGTGACATCTTATGAGGGTAATACGTGTAATTTGACAAGGTGCAAAAACCCTGTGACATAAGGAGTGACATCCCTTCAGGATATTCCGAATCATGCCAAAGGGAAAATACTCCATGTGACAATAAAATCAACCTCCCGTTAGGAGATTAAGAATAATAGCACAATAGGTACACACATTGTGACATTATTATTAACGTTTCGCAAGGGTATTGCGAATAATATCAGAGTGTGTAGAGGCGTGTGACATCAGGATTCACATTTGGCTACAATATCACGAATAATCTCACAGGCTGTATACCCACTGGGATTAAACAGTGGCATCGTGCTAGAATATGGAAAATAATGTCCCAGGGTGTTAACCAAGTGTGGCAGTAGAGGAAATACAGGGGCAGAAAGGGAGGAATATCACCCCCTCTCCCCACCCTGGATATTAGGAGCCAAATCGAAGTGGGGCCAGGGCGCCTACCGGCGGGGGCGGAGTAAAATCACCCGCCTTTCCACCCGGATATGACGTTCCACATCACAGGCAGAAGAGCTCCACCCTCGATGCGGGGAGCAATATCACCCCGCTCTCGCCCCTGCATATGATGACCCACCTCGGATGGGGGCGGACGCCCCCGCGATCCGGGGAGTAACATCAGTCCCCACTCCCCCCATGGATATGACGATACACATTGCAGGGGGGCGGACGACCATCCCAAGCCGGGAGTAATATCACCACCCTCTCCCAACCACGATATGACGATCCAGTTCGAAGGGGGGCGAGGCGCCCCCCGCGATGCGGGGAGTAAAGAGCCAGCCCCTCTCGCCCCCCTGGCTCTTAGGACCCCCATCGCAGGGGGGCGAGGCGCCCCCCGCGATGCGGGGAGTAAAGAGCCAGCCCCTCTCGCCCCCCTGGCTCTTAGGACCCCCATCGCAGGGGGGCGAGGCGCCCCCCGCGATGCGGGGAGTAAAGAGCCAGCCCCTCTCGCCCCCCTGGCTCTTAGGACCCCCATCGCAGGGGGGCGAGGCGCCCCCCGCGATGCGGGGAGTAAAGAGCCAGCCCCTCTCGCCCCCCTGGCTCTTAGGACCCCCATCGCAGGGGGGCGAGGCGCCCCCCGCGATGCGGGGAGTAAAGAGCCAGCCCCTCTCGCCCCCCTGGCTCTTAGGACCCCCATCGCAGGGGGGCGAGGCGCCCCCCGCGATGCGGGGAGTAAAGAGCCAGCCCCTCTCGCCCCCCTGGCTCTTAGGACCCCCATCGCAGGGGGGCGAGGCGCCCCCCGCGATGCGGGGAGTAAAGAGCCAGCCCCTCTCGCCCCCCTGGCTCTTAGGACCCCCATCGCAGGGGGGCGAGGCGCCCCCCGCGATGCGGGGAGTAAAGAGCCAGCCCCTCTCGCCCCCCTGGCTCTTAGGACCCCCATCGCAGGGGGGCGAGGCGCCCCCCGCGATGCGGGGAGTAAAGAGCCAGCCCCTCTCGCCCCCCTGGCTCTTAGGACCCCCATCGCAGGGGGGCGAGGCGCCCCCCGCGATGCGGGGAGTAAAGAGCCAGCCCCTCTCGCCCCCCTGGCTCTTAGGACCCCCATCGCAGGGGGGCGAGGCGCCCCCCGCGATGCGGGGAGTAAAGAGCCAGCCCCTCTCGCCCCCCTGGCTCTTAGGACCCCCATCGCAGGGGGGCGAGGCGCCCCCCGCGATGCGGGGAGTAAAGAGCCAGCCCCTCTCGCCCCCTGGCTCTTAGGACCCCCATCGCAGGGGGGCGAGGCGCCCCCCGCGATGCGGGGAGTAAAGAGCCAGCCCCTCTCGCCCCCCTGGCTCTTAGGACCCCCATCGCAGGGGGGCGAGGCGCCCCCGCGATGCGGGGAGTAAAGAGCCAGCCCCTCTCGCCCCCTGGCTCTTAGGACCCCCATCGCAGGGGGGCGAGGCGCCCCCCGCGATGCGGGGAGTAAAGAGCCAGCCCCTCTCGCCCCCCTGGCTCTTAGGACCCCCATCGCAGGGGGGCGAGGCGCCCCCCGCGATGCGGGGAGTAAAGAGCCAGCCCCTCTCGCCCCCCTGGCTCTTAGGACCCCCATCGCAGGGGGGCGAGGCGCCCCCCGCGATGCGGGGAGTAAAGAGCCAGCCCCTCTCGCCCCCCTGGCTCTTAGGACCCCCATCGCAGGGGGGCGAGGCGCCCCCCGCGATGCGGGGAGTAAAGAGCCAGCCCCTCTCGCCCCCCTGGCTCTTAGGACCCCCATCGCAGGGGGGCGAGGCGCCCCCCGCGATGCGGGGAGTAAAGAGCCAGCCCCTCTCGCCCCCCTGGCTCTTAGGACCCCCATCGCAGGGGGGCGAGGCGCCCCCCGCGATGCGGGGAGTAAAGAGCCAGCCCCTCTCGCCCCCCTGGCTCTTAGGACCCCCATCGCAGGGGGGCGAGGCGCCCCCCGCGATGCGGGGAGTAAAGAGCCAGCCCCTCTCGCCCCCCTGGCTCTTAGGACCCCCATCGCAGGGGGGCGAGGCGCCCCCCGCGATGCGGGGAGTAAAGAGCCAGCCCCTCTCGCCCCCCTGGCTCTTAGGACCCCCATCGCAGGGGGGCGAGGCGCCCCCCGCGATGCGGGGAGTAAAGAGCCAGCCCCTCTCGCCCCCCTGGCTCTTAGGACCCCCATCGCAGGGGGGCGAGGCGCCCCCCGCGATGCGGGGAGTAAAGAGCCAGCCCCTCTCGCCCCCCTGGCTCTTAGGACCCCCATCGCAGGGGGGCGAGGCGCCCCCCGCGATGCGGGGAGTAAAGAGCCAGCCCCTCTCGCCCCCCTGGCTCTTAGGACCCCCATCGCAGGGGGGCGAGGCGCCCCCCGCGATGCGGGGAGTAAAGAGCCAGCCCCTCTCGCCCCCCTGGCTCTTAGGACCCCCATCGCAGGGGGGCGAGGCGCCCCCCGCGATGCGGGGAGTAAAGAGCCAGCCCCTCTCGCCCCCTGGCTCTTAGGACCCCCATCGCAGGGGGGCGAGGCGCCCCCCGCGATGCGGGGAGTAAAGAGCCAGCCCCTCTCGCCCCCCTGGCTCTTAGGACCCCCATCGCAGGGGGGCGAGGCGCCCCCCGCGATGCGGGGAGTAAAGAGCCAGCCCCTCTCGCCCCCCTGGCTCTTAGGACCCCCATCGCAGGGGGGCGAGGCGCCCCCCGCGATGCGGGGAGTAAAGAGCCAGCCCCTCTCGCCCCCCTGGCTCTTAGGACCCCCATCGCAGGGGGCGAGGCGCCCCGCGATGCGGGGAGTAAAGAGCCAGCCCCTCTCGCCCCCTGGCTCTTAGGACCCCCATCGCAGGGGGCGAGGCGCCCCCGCGATGCGGGGAGTAAAGAGCCAGCCCCTCTCGCCCCCCTGGCTCTTAGGACCCCCATCGCAGGGGGCGAGGCGCCCCCCGCGATGCGGGGAGTAAAGAGCCAGCCCCTCTCGCCCCCTGGCTCTTAGGACCCCCATCGCAGGGGGCGAGGCGCCCCCCGCGATGCGGGGAGTAAAGAGCCAGCCCCTCTCGCCCCCTGGCTCTTAGGACCCCCATCGCAGGGGGCGAGGCGCCCCCGCGATGCGGGAGTAAAGAGCCAGCCCCTCTCGCCCCCTGGCTCTTAGGACCCCCATCGCAGGGGGCGAGGCGCCCCCGCGATGCGGGGAGTAAAGAGCCAGCCCCTCTCGCCCCCTGGCTCTTAGGACCCCCATCGCAGGGGGCGAGGCGCCCCCGCGATGCGGAGTAAAGAGCCAGCCCCTCTCGCCCCCTGGCTCTTAGGACCCCCATCGCAGGGGGGCGAGGCGCCCCCCGCGATGCGGGGAGTAAAGAGCCAGCCCCTCTCGCCCCCTGGCTCTTAGGACCCCCCATCGCAGGGGGCGAGGCGCCCCCCGCGATGCGGGGAGTAAAGAGCCAGCCCCTCTCGCCCCCTGGCTCTTAGGACCCCCATCGCAGGGGGCGGGCGCCCCCCGCGATGCGGGGAGTAAAGAGCCAGCCCCTCTCGCCCCCTGGCTCTTAGGACCCCCATCGCAGGGGGGCGAGGCGCCCCCCGCGATGCGGGGAGTAAAGAGCCAGCCCCTCTCGCCCCCTGGCTCTTAGGACCCCCATCGCAGGGGGCGAGGCGCCCCCCGCGATGCGGGGAGTAAAGAGCCAGCCCCTCTCGCCCCCTGGCTCTTAGGACCCCCATCGCAGGGGGGCGAGGCGCCCCCCGCGATGCGGGGAGTAAAGAGCCAGCCCCTCTCGCCCCCTGGCTCTTAGGACCCCCATCGCAGGGGGGCGAGGCGCCCCCGCGATGCGGGGAGTAAAGAGCCAGCCCCTCTCGCCCCCTGGCTCTTAGGACCCCCATCGCAGGGGGGCGAGGCGCCCCCGCGATGCGGGGAGTAAAGAGCCAGCCCCTCTCGCCCCCTGGCTTAGGACCCCCATCGCAGGGGGCGAGGCGCCCCGCGATGCGGGGAGTAAAGAGCCAGCCCCTCTCGCCCCCTGGCTCTTAGGACCCCCATCGCAGGGGGCGAGGCGCCCCCGCGATGCGGGGAGTAAAGAGCCAGCCCCTCTCGCCCCCTGGCTCTTAGGACCCCCATCGCGGGGCGAGGCGCCCCCGCGATGCGGGGAGTAAAGAGCCAGCCCCTCTCGCCCCCTGGCTCTTAGGACCCCCATCGCAGGGGGGCGAGGCGCCCCCGCGATGCGGGGAGTAAAGAGCCAGCCCCTCTCGCCCCCTGGCTCTTAGGACCCCCATCGCAGGGGGCGAGGCGCCCCGCGATGCGGAGTAAAGAGCCAGCCCCTCTCGCCCCCTGGCTCTTAGGACCCCCATCGCAGGGGGCGAGGCGCCCCCCGCGATGCGGGGAGTAAAGAGCCAGCCCCTCTCGCCCCCCTGGCTCTTAGGACCCCCATCGCAGGGGGCGAGGCGCCCCCGCGATGCGGGGAGTAAAGAGCCAGCCCCTCTCGCCCCCTGGCTCTTAGGACCCCCATCGCAGGGGGCGGCGCCCCCGCGATGCGGGGAGTAAAGAGCCAGCCCCTCTCGCCCCCTGGCTCTTGGGACCCCCATCGCAGGGGGCGAGGCGCCCCCGCGATGCGGGGAGTAAAGAGCCAGCCCCTCTCGCCCCCTGGCTCTTAGGACCCCCATCGCAGGGGGCGAGGCGCCCCGCGATGCGGGGAGTAAAGAGCCAGCCCCTCTCGCCCCCTGGCTCTTAGGACCCCCATCGCAGGGGGCGAGGCGCCCCCCGCGATGCGGGGAGTAAAGAGCCAGCCCCTCTCGCCCCCCTGGCTCTTAGGACCCCCATCGCAGGGGGCGAGGCGCCCCCCGCGATGCGGGGAGTAAAGAGCCAGCCCCTCTCGCCCCCTGGCTCTTAGGACCCCCATCGCAGGGGGCGAGGCGCCCCCCGCGATGCGGGGAGTAAAGAGCCAGCCCCTCTCGCCCCCTGGCTCTTAGGACCCCCATCGCAGGGGGCGAGGCGCCCCCGCGATGCGGGGAGTAAAGAGCCAGCCCCTCTCGCCCCCCTGGCTCTTAGGACCCCCATCGCAGGGGGCGAGGCGCCCCCGCGATGCGGGGAGTAAAGAGCCAGCCCCTCTCGCCCCTGGCTCTTAGGACCCCCATCGCAGGGGGCGAGGCGCCCCCGCGATGCGGGGAGTAAAGAGCCAGCCCCTCTCGCCCCCTGGCTCTTAGGACCCCCATCGCAGGGGGCGAGGCGCCCCGCGATGCGGGGAGTAAAGAGCCAGCCCCTCTCGCCCCCTGGCTCTTAGGACCCCCATCGCAGGGGGCGAGGCGCCCGCGATGCGGGGAGTAAAGAGCCAGCCCCTCTCGCCCCCTGGCTCTTAGGACCCCCATCGCAGGGGGGCGAGGCGCCCGCGATGCGGGAGTAAAAGCCAGCCCCTCTCGCCCCCTGGCTCTTAGGACCCCCATCGCAGGGGGCGAGGCGCCCCCGCGATGCGGGGAGTAAAGAGCCAGCCCCTCTCGCCCCCTGGCTCTTAGGACCCCCATCGCAGGGGGGCGAGGCGCCCCCCGCGATGCGGGGAGTAAAGAGCCAGCCCCTCTCGCCCCCTGGCTCTTAGGACCCCCATCGCAGGGGGGCGAGGCGCCCCCGCGATGCGGGGAGTAAAGAGCCAGCCCCTCTCGCCCCCTGGCTCTTAGGACCCCCATCGCAGGGGGGCGAGGCGCCCCCGCGATGCGGGGAGTAAAGAGCCAGCCCCTCTCGCCCCCTGGCTCTTAGGACCCCCATCGCAGGGGGCGAGGCGCCCCCGCGATGCGGGAGTAAAGAGCCAGCCCCTCTCGCCCCCTGGCTCTTAGGACCCCCATCGCAGGGGGGCGAGGCGCCCCCCGCGATGCGGGGAGTAAAGAGCCAGCCCCTCTCGCCCCCTGGCTCTTAGGACCCCCATCGCAGGGGGCGAGGCGCCCCGCGATGCGGGGAGTAAAGAGCCAGCCCCTCTCGCCCCCTGGCTCTTAGGACCCCCATCGCAGGGGGGCGCCCCCGCGATGCGGGGAGTAAAGAGCCAGCCCCTCTCGCCCCCTGGCTCTTAGGACCCCCATCGCAGGGGGGCGAGGCGCCCCCGCGATGCGGGGAGTAAAGAGCCAGCCCCTCTCGCCCCCTGGCTCTTAGGACCCCCATCGCAGGGGGGCGAGGCGCCCCGCGATGCGGGGAGTAAAGAGCCAGCCCCTCTCGCCCCCTGGCTCTAGGACCCCCATCGCAGGGGGGGCGCGCCCCCCGCGATGCGGGGAGTAAAGAGCCAGCCCCTCGCCCCCCTGGCTTTAGGACCCCCATCGCAGGGGGCGAGGCGCCCCCCGCGATGCGGGGAGTAAAGAGCCAGCCCCTCTCGCCCCCCTGGCTCTTAGGACCCCCCATCGCAGGGGGCGAGGCGCCCCGCGATGCGGGGAGTAAAGAGCCAGCCCCTCTCGCCCCCTGGCTCTTAGGACCCCCATCGCAGGGGGCGAGGCGCCCCCGCGATGCGGGGAGTAAAGAGCCAGCCCCTCTCGCCCCCCTGGCTCTTAGGACCCCCATCGCAGGGGGCGAGGCGCCCCCGCGATGCGGGAGTAAAGAGCCAGCCCCTCTCGCCCCCTGGCTTAGGACCCCCATCGCAGGGGGCGAGGGCGCCCCGCGATGCGGGGAAAGAGCCAGCCCCTCTCGCCCCCCGGCTCTTAGGACCCCCATCGCAGGGGGCGAGGCGCCCCCGCGATGCGGGGAGTAAAGAGCCAGCCCCTCTCGCCCCCTGGCTCTTAGGACCCCCATCGCAGGGGGGCGAGGCGCCCCCGCGATGCGGGGAGTAAAGAGCCAGCCCCTCTCGCCCCCTGGCTCTTAGGACCCCCATCGCAGGGGGCGAGGCGCCCCCCGCGATGCGGGGAGTAAAGAGCCAGCCCCTCTCGCCCCCTGGCTCTTGGGACCCCCATCGCAGGGGGCGAGGCGCCCCCGCGATGCGGGGAGTAAAGAGCCAGCCCCTCTCGCCCCCCTGGCTCTTAGGACCCCCATCGCAGGGGGCGAGGCGCCCCCGCGATGCGGGGAGTAAAGAGCCAGCCCCTCTCGCCCCCTGGCTTAGGACCCCCATCGCAGGGGGGCGAGGCGCCCCCGCGATGCGGGGAGTAAAGAGCCAGCCCCTCTCGCCCCCTGGCTCTTAGGACCCCCATCGCAGGGGGCGAGGCGCCCCCGCGATGCGGGGAGTAAAGAGCCAGCCCCTCTCGCCCCCTGGCTCTTAGGACCCCCATCGCAGGGGGCGAGGCGCCCCCGCGATGCGGAGTAAAGAGCCAGCCCCTCTCGCCCCCCTGGCTCTTAGGACCCCCATCGCAGGGGGCGAGGCGCCCCCGCGATGCGGGGAGTAAAGAGCCAGCCCCTCTCGCCCCCTGGCTCTTAGGACCCCCATCGCAGGGGGGCGAGGCGCCCCCCGCGATGCGGGGAGTAAAGAGCCAGCCCCTCTCGCCCCCTGGCTCTTAGGACCCCCATCGCAGGGGGGCGGCGCCCCCGCGATGCGGGGAGTAAAGAGCCAGCCCCTCTCGCCCCCTGGCTCTTAGGACCCCCATCGCAGGGGGCGAGGCGCCCCCGCGATGCGGGGAGTAAAGAGCCAGCCCCTCTCCCCCCTGGC
Source organism: Pan paniscus (assembly GCF_029289425.2). Taxonomy (NCBI): domain Eukaryota; kingdom Metazoa; phylum Chordata; class Mammalia; order Primates; family Hominidae; genus Pan; species Pan paniscus. The sequence goes on from NC_073256.2 coordinate 24,475,163, forward strand.
TCTTAGGACCCCCATCGCAGGGGGCGAGGCGCCCCCGCGATGCGGGGAGTAAAGAGCCAGCCCCTCTCGCCCCCCTGGCTCTTAGGACCCCCATCGCAGGGCGAGGCGCCCCCGCGATGCGGGAGTAAAGAGCCAGCCCCTCTCGCCCCCCTGGCTCTTAGGACCCCCATCGCAGGGGGGCGAGGCGCCCCCGCGATGCGGGGAGTAAAGAGCCAGCCCCTCTCGCCCCCCTGGCTCTTAGGACCCCCATCGCAGGGGGCGCGCCCCGCGATGCGGGAGTAAAGAGCCAGCCCCTCTCGCCCCCTGGCTCTTAGGACCCCCATCGCAGGGGGCGAGGCGCCCCCCGCGATGCGGGGAGTAAAGAGCCAGCCCCTCTCGCCCCCCTGGCTCTTAGGACCCCCATCGCAGGGGGCGAGGCGCCCCCCGCGATGCGGGGAGTAAAGAGCCAGCCCCTCTCGCCCCCCTGGCTCTTAGGACCCCCATCGCAGGGGGCGAGGCGCCCCCGCGATGCGGGGAGTAAAGAGCCAGCCCCTCTCGCCCCCCTGGCTCTTAGGACCCCCATCGCAGGGGGGCGAGCGCCCCCGCGATGCGGGGAGTAAAGAGCCAGCCCCTCTCGCCCCCTGGCTCTTAGGACCCCCATCGCAGGGGGCGAGGCGCCCCCCGCGATGCGGGGAGTAAAGAGCCAGCCCCTCTCGCCCCCTGGCTCTTAGGACCCCCATCGCAGGGGGCGAGGCGCCCCCCGCGATGCGGGGAGTAAAGAGCCAGCCCCTCTCGCCCCCTGGCTCTTAGGACCCCCATCGCAGGGGGCGAGGCGCCCCCCGCGATGCGGGGAGTAAAGAGCCAGCCCCTCTCGCCCCCCTGGCTCTTAGGACCCCCATCGCAGGGGGCGAGGCGCCCCCGCGATGCGGGGAGTAAGAGCCAGCCCCTCTCGCCCCCTGGCTCTTAGGACCCCCATCGCAGGGGGCGAGGCGCCCCCGCGATGCGGGGAGTAAAGAGCCAGCCCCTCTCGCCCCCTGGCTCTTAGGACCCCCATCGCAGGGGCGAGGCGCCCCCGCGATGCGGGGAGTAAAGAGCCAGCCCCTCGCCCCCCTGGCTCTTAGGACCCCCATCGCAGGGGGCGAGGCGCCCCGCGATGCGGGGAGTAAAGAGCCAGCCCCCTCCCCCCCTGGCTCTTAGGACCCCCATCGCAGGGGGCGAGGCGCCCCCGCGATGCGGGGAGTAAAGAGCCAGCCCCTCTCGCCCCCTGGCTCTTAGGACCCCCATCGCAGGGGGCGAGGCGCCCCCGCGATGCGGGGAGTAAAGAGCCAGCCCCTCTCGCCCCCTGGCTCTTAGGACCCCCATCGCAGGGGGCGGCGCCCCCCGCGATGCGGGGAGTAAAGAGCCAGCCCCTCTCGCCCCCTGGCTCTTAGGACCCCCATCGCAGGGGGGCGAGGCGCCCCCGCGATGCGGGGAGTAAAGAGCCAGCCCCTCTCGCCCCCTGGCTCTTAGGACCCCCATCGCAGGGGGGCGAGGCGCCCCCCGCGATGCGGGGAGTAAAGAGCCAGCCCCTCTCGCCCCCTGGCTCTTAGGACCCCCATCGCAGGGGGCGAGGCGCCCCCCGCGATGCGGGGAGTAAAGAGCCAGCCCCTCTCGCCCCCCTGGCTCTTAGGACCCCCATCGCAGGGGGGCGAGGCGCCCCCCGCGATGCGGGGAGTAAAGAGCCAGCCCCTCTCGCCCCCCTGGCTCTTAGGACCCCCATCGCAGGGGGGCGAGGCGCCCCCGCGATGCGGGGAGTAAAGAGCCAGCCCCTCTCGCCCCCCTGGCTCTTAGGACCCCCATCGCAGGGGGGCGAGGCGCCCCCCGCGATGCGGGGAGTAAAGAGCCAGCCCCTCTCGCCCCCCTGGCTCTTAGGACCCCCATCGCAGGGGGGCGAGGCGCCCCCCGCGATGCGGGGAGTAAAGAGCCAGCCCCTCTCGCCCCCCTGGCTCTTAGGACCCCCATCGCAGGGGGCGAGGCGCCCCCCGCGATGCGGGGAGTAAAGAGCCAGCCCCTCTCGCCCCCCTGGCTCTTAGGACCCCCATCGCAGGGGGGCGAGGCGCCCCCCGCGATGCGGGGAGTAAAGAGCCAGCCCCTCTCGCCCCCCTGGCTCTTAGGACCCCCATCGCAGGGGGCGAGGCGCCCCCCGCGATGCGGGGAGTAAAGAGCCAGCCCCTCTCGCCCCCCTGGCTCTTAGGACCCCCATCGCAGGGGGCGAGGCGCCCCCGCGATGCGGGGAGTAAAGAGCCAGCCCCTCTCGCCCCCCTGGCTCTTAGGACCCCCATCGCAGGGGGGCGAGGCGCCCCCCGCGATGCGGGGAGTAAAGAGCCAGCCCCTCTCGCCCCCCTGGCTCTTAGGACCCCCATCGCAGGGGGCGAGGCGCCCCCCGCGATGCGGGGAGTAAAGAGCCAGCCCCTCTCGCCCCCTGGCTCTTAGGACCCCCATCGCAGGGGGCGAGGCCCCCGCGATGCGGGGAGTAAAGAGCCAGCCCCTCTCGCCCCCCTGGCTCTTAGGACCCCCATCGCAGGGGGGCGAGGCGCCCCCCGCGATGCGGGGAGTAAAGAGCCAGCCCCTCTCGCCCCCCTGGCTCTTAGGACCCCCATCGCAGGGGGGCGAGGCGCCCCCCGCGATGCGGGGAGTAAAGAGCCAGCCCCTCTCGCCCCCCTGGCTCTTAGGACCCCCATCGCAGGGGGGCGAGGCGCCCCCCGCGATGCGGGGAGTAAAGAGCCAGCCCCTCTCGCCCCCCTGGCTCTTAGGACCCCCATCGCAGGGGGGCGAGGCGCCCCCCGCGATGCGGGGAGTAAAGAGCCAGCCCCTCTCGCCCCCCTGGCTCTTAGGACCCCCATCGCAGGGGGGCGAGGCGCCCCCCGCGATGCGGGGAGTAAAGAGCCAGCCCCTCTCGCCCCCCTGGCTCTTAGGACCCCCATCGCAGGGGGGCGAGGCGCCCCGCGATGCGGGGAGTAAAGAGCCAGCCCCTCTCGCCCCCCTGGCTCTTAGGACCCCCATCGCAGGGGGGCGAGGCGCCCCCCGCGATGCGGGGAGTAAAGAGCCAGCCCCTCTCGCCCCCCTGGCTCTTAGGACCCCCATCGCAGGGGGGCGAGGCGCCCCCCGCGATGCGGGGAGTAAAGAGCCAGCCCCTCTCGCCCCCCTGGCTCTTAGGACCCCCATCGCAGGGGGGCGAGGCGCCCCCCGCGATGCGGGGAGTAAAGAGCCAGCCCCTCTCGCCCCCCTGGCTCTTAGGACCCCCATCGCAGGGGGGCGAGGCGCCCCCCGCGATGCGGGGAGTAAAGAGCCAGCCCCTCTCGCCCCCCTGGCTCTTAGGACCCCCATCGCAGGGGGGCGAGGCGCCCCCCGCGATGCGGGGAGTAAAGAGCCAGCCCCTCTCGCCCCCTGGCTCTTAGGACCCCCATCGCAGGGGGGCGAGGCGCCCCCCGCGATGCGGGGAGTAAAGAGCCAGCCCCTCTCGCCCCCCTGGCTCTTAGGACCCCCATCGCAGGGGGCGAGGCGCCCCCGCGATGCGGGGAGTAAAGAGCCAGCCCCTCTCGCCCCCCTGGCTCTTAGGACCCCCATCGCAGGGGGGCGAGGCGCCCCCCGCGATGCGGGGAGTAAAGAGCCAGCCCCTCGCCCCCCTGGCTCTTAGGACCCCCATCGCAGGGGGGCGAGGCGCCCCCCGCGATGCGGGGAGTAAAGAGCCAGCCCCTCTCGCCCCCCTGGCTCTTAGGACCCCCATCGCAGGGGGGCGAGGCGCCCCCCGCGATGCGGGGAGTAAAGAGCCAGCCCCTCTCGCCCCCCTGGCTCTTAGGACCCCCATCGCAGGGGGGCGAGGCGCCCCCCGCGATGCGGGGAGTAAAGAGCCAGCCCCTCTCGCCCCCCTGGCTCTTAGGACCCCCATCGCAGGGGGGCGAGGCGCCCCCCGCGATGCGGGGAGTAAAGAGCCAGCCCCTCTCGCCCCCCTGGCTCTTAGGATCCGCGGTGGACTCACTGCCTGTTTGTCTTATTGTGGTTAATATCATCTCCCCCTCTGCAGATTATGAGCTGTTTCACAGACCTATGTACACCCTCGGTGTACAGAAGTTGTACACCCGTCTGTTTTGGGAGTCATATCATCCTCTTCCTCCCTGAATATTAGGAACAGTATCACAGGGGTGTTTCTACTCCCTGGAATATCGGGTGTCATGTTCTCGTCTCCCACGTTGCAGTTAGAATCAGTGTCATCGACGGCGTGTCCAACTGCTGTGATATTGCAAGTAATATTATCCTCTCCCCTCCGGGATTATGGGAACAATATCCTTGGGGGTGTCCACTTTCTGCCATATATGTGGTCATATCACTCCCTCCGCCTTGGAATATTTTTAAGGGCCATCTCACACCGTGATGTACACTTCCTGCGATGTTGGTTGTAATAGCATTGTCTTCTTCGGTGAATACTAGGAGCACAATCACCGGGTAGATGCACACCCAGTGCTATATTGGGAGTAACATTATAGTCCACCCCCTGGAGATTATATTCCGATCAATATCACCGGCTCTGTGTACACCTACTGCGATATTGAACTCAATATCATGCTCTCTCCCTCCCTGGACATTAGGAGCAATATCGCAGGTGGGTTTACACCCACTGAGGTATTAGGGCGTAATATTAGTATGAATTATTCCTCACTTATTATTAACATGAATATGAATGACTGATATTAATATTTATATTAAGAAATAATTGCTAATAAAAAGTTTTCAGAATATTAATATTAATTATTAGGATCTAATATTACTGTTTTCTAATAAATAAGTCATTATCAGTTATTAATATCAGGCGTCATTAATCATTAATATTAATTATGTATTGTTATCATTAGTATAACTATTTAACATTAGTAATTATCGCTATTGATTTCAAAAATTATATTATGGGTTATTAATATTGATAATTATTAGTGTCAATTAATAACTGAGATTATTAATTGCGGTAAGTCGCCTTGCACCATTGCACCCCTCCCTCGGCAGCTCGTTTATGACCCTAAATGGGGACACAAATGCCCCTGAGAGAGCAGCGGTAGACTGGGATAGATAAGGATGGTCACTTGGTGGAGAGGCGTGTTTTTCGGTACCAGCTCTTCACCTGAGTCGACCTTCTCAACTGGAGAAACAATACACCGCCCTATACCGAAAAGCCACAAGCTCTAATTGATTTGCTCCAACCTGTTATCCACACCCACAACCCCACCTGGGCTGATTGGCACCAGTTGCTCATGTTCCTCTTTAACAGCGAAGAAAAGCGGAGAGTCCTCCAAGCAGCAACTAAGTGGCTACAGGAACATGCAACCAGCTGATTATCAAAACCCCCAACAGTATGGAAGGACCCAGTTGCCAGGAACCGACCCCCAGTTGGACCCACATGAAAGAGAGGATATGCAAAGGATAAACCGAGACCGGGAAGCTCTCCTGGAAGGATTAATGAGGGGAGCTCAGAAGGCCACAAACGTTAACAAGCTCTCTGAGGTTATTCAGGGAAATGAAGAAATTCCAGCACAATTGTACGAGAGAGAATTGTGGGAGGCCTATTGTATGTATACTCCCTTTGATCCCGATAGCCCTGAAAATCAGCCCGTGATTCCCATGGTTTTAGGCCGTCAAAGAGCAGAAGACAGGAGAAGAAAACTGTGGAAACAGGCTGGGCTTGCGGGGATGAATCCATCCCAATTACTAGAAATAGCTAGCCAGGTGTTTGTAAACAGGGATGCAGTAAGCTGTAAGGAAAACGTCAAAGAGAATGGAGGTCAGGCCCGGCGATACGCCGACCTGTTTGTCAGCTGCAGCAATCAGAGGGGACCCCCAAAGAGGCAAGGGAAGGGGGGCCCTGGGAAAGAAACTCAGCTTGGCTGTCAGAGTTTGCAGCGTATCCAGTGTGCTGATTGTAAAGAAATAGGACAGTGGAAGAACAAATGCCCTGAGCTCAAAAGAAAACAAGGTGACTCAGAGAAGGAGGCCCCGGACAAGGAGGAGGGGGCCCTGTGCAACCTGGCAGAAGGCTTCTTAGACTGAGGGAGACCGGGTTCAAGCGTCCCCATTGAGCCTCTGGTCAGAATGACAGTCGGGGGTGGAGACATTGACTTTCTTGTAGATAGCGGTGCTGAACCTTCGCTAGTAACCGCCCCGGTCGCCCCCTTATCCAAGAAGACTACTGACGTCATCGGAGCCATGGGGGTTTCAGCAAAGCAAGCTTTCTGCTTGCCTCGGACTTGTAGTGTAGGAGGACATAAAGTCATCCATCAGTTTTGGTACATGCCTGACTGTACCTTGATCTTTTCGGGAAGCGACTTGCTCAGCAAGCTGAGAGCCATTATCTCTCTGACAGAGCACGGCTCTTCGCTGCTAATGTTACCCGGAACGGGAGTTACTATGACCCTTATTGTCCCCCGAGATGAGGAATGGAGACTTTTCTTAACTGAGCCAGGCCAAGAGAGAAGACCAGCTCTGGCTAAGCGGTGGCCAAGGGTGCGGCAGAAGACAACCCTCCGGGATTGGCCAGTTAAGACTGGGGCCCAGCCGGTGAGGCTGAAATCAGGAGCCAGTCCCCAGAGAAGCCCTTCAATGTATCCAGGTCCGTCTCAAGCACCTAAGAACTTTTGGAATGATTGTTCCTTGTCTGTCTCCATGAACACTCCCCTCCTGCCTGTTCCCAAGCCACGGACCGAGGACTACCGGCCGGTAGAGGATTGGCGCTTGCTTCATCAAGGTACACTGACTTTACATACAACACTACCTAACCCATCCACATAGTTTGGGTTGCTGCCAGCTGAGGACAGCTGGTTCACCTGCTTGGACCTGAAAGACACTTTATTTCCTATCAGATTAGCCCCTGAGAGGCAGAAGCTGTTTGCCTTTCAGTGGGCAGATCCGGAGTCAGGTGTCACTACTCAGTACACTTGGACCGGGCTTCCCCAAGAGTTCAAGAACTCCCCCAACATCTTCGAGGAGGCGTGGACTCGAGACCTCCAGAAGTTTCCCAGCAGGGACCTAGGCTGCGTGCTGCTCCAGTAGGTTGACGACCTTCTGCTGGGACACCACACGGCAGTCGGGTGTGCCAAGGGAACAGATGCCCTACACCGGCACCTGCAGTACTGTGGGTAGAAGGTGTCCAGGAAGAAAGTTCAGATCTGCTGACAGCAGGTACGTTACTTGGGAATGACTATCCGACAGGGGTCGAAACGCAGCCGGGGATCAGAAAGAAAGCAGGTCATTTGCCATCTAGCGGAGCCTAAGATCTGAAGGCAGGTGAGAGAATTCTTAGCAGCTGTGGGGTTTTGTAGACTGTGGATCCCAAACTTTGCAGTATTAGCCAAGCCTTTGTATGAGGTCACAAAGGGGGCGGGGACCGGGAACCTTTGGAATGCGGATCCCAACAACAGCAAGTCTTTCATGAGTTAAAGAAAAAAGTTCTGGCAGCGCCAGCCCTGGGGCTAGCCGATCTGACAAAGCCTTTTCCATTGTATGCATCAGAGAAAGAAAAGATGGCAGCTGGACTTGAACCCAAACTGGCGGAGGCCGGTGGCCTACCTCTCTAAACAACTAGACGGGGTTTCTGAAGGATGGCCCCCCTGTTGCAAGGCCTTGGCAGGAACTGCCCTGCCAGTACAAGAAGCAAATAAACTGACTCTTGGGCAAAGCCTGAACATAAAGGCGTCCCGTGCTGTGGTGACTTTAATGAACACTAAAGGACATCACTGGCTAACGAATGCCAGACTCACCAAGTACTAAACTGCTCTGCAAAAATCCCCGTACAACCATTGAAGTTTGCAACACCCTACACCCCACCACCTTGCTCCCGGTATCAGAGAGCCCTGTCGAGCCTGATTGTGTAGAAGTGTTGGACTCAATTGACTCTAGCAGACCTGACCTCTGGGACCAGGCTTGGGCATCAGTAGACTGGGAACTATACGTGGATGGGAGCAGCTTCTTCAACCCCCAAGGAGAGAGAGGCGCAGGGTATGCAGTGATAACCCTGGACACTGTTGTTGAAGCCAGATCTTTGCCCCAGGCCACTTCAGCCCAGAAAGCTGAACTCATTGCTTTCATTGGGGCCTTAGAACTCAGTGAGGGTGAGACTGTCAACACTTACACTGATTCTCGGTTTGTCTTTTTAACCCTTCAAGTGCATGGAGCATGATAGAAAGAAAAGGACCTATTGAACTCTGGGGGAAAAGACAGAAAATACCAGCAAGAAATCTTGCAATGATTAGGAGCAGTATGGAAACCCCACAAGGTGGCAGTTATGCATTGCAGAGGACACCAGCGAGCTTCCCTCTTGCTGGGTTTGGGGAATTCCCGCGCTGACTCAGAGGCTTGAAAAGCAGCATCTGCCCCCTTCTGGGCATCAGTGCTCCCTCAAGCACCTGATCTTGGACCTGCTTCTTCTAAAGAAGAAGAGGACTTTCTCCAGGTAGAGGGAAGGACAAGTGATGGAGGAAGGATGGACTCGGTTACCAGATGGTAGAGTAGCTGTGCCACAGCTGCTAGGAGCTGGAGTTGTACTGGCTGTGCAAGAAACCACCCATCGAGGTCAGGAGTCACTGGAAAAGTTGTTAGGCCGGTATTTTTACATCTCGCCTTTGTCAGCCCTTGCCAAAACGGTGAGGCAGCGGTGTGTTACCTGCCGACAGCATGATGTGAGGCAAGGTCCAGCCGTTCCGCCCGGCATATGAGCTTGTGGAGCAGCCCCCTTTGAAGGTCTCCAGGTGGACTTCACAGAGATGTCAAAGTGTGGAGGTAACAAGGATGTACTAGTTCCCGGGCATACCTACTCTGGGTGGGTGGAGGCCTATCCAACACGAACTGAGAAAGCTCGTGAAGTAACCCCTGTGCTTCTTCGTGATCTGATTCCTAGATTTCGACGGTCTTTAGGGATCGGCCCAGACAACGGGCCTCCGTTTTTGGCTGCCTTGGTACAGAAGACGGCAAAGGTATTGGGGATCACACGGAAACTGCATGCGGCCTCCCGGCCTCAGAATTCCGGAAAGGTGGAGAGGATGAATCGGACTATCAAAAATAGTACTATTGTCTTCCCCGATGGATATTTAAAACAAAACCACATGGGGCGTCAAACCACCTGCTAAATTTGAGGGAATGTTATCCTCTCCCCAGCTCCCTCGGCCCCGGATATTACAGACAATAACACAGGGGTGATGTACACCCACTGCTTTATTGGGAGTAATATCATCCTCTCCCTTCTTGGATATTAGGAACAATATCACACTGTGCGTGTAGGCCTGTCGCGAAATTCAATGCAATGTCATCCTGTGCCTCCCTGGATATGACGAACAATATCACGGGGGATGTACAACTTCTGAGATATTGGGAGTGATATTATCCTCTCCCCTCTGGAAGTTGGGGTCAATATCACAGGGGTAGTGTACACCCTCTGGGATGTTGGGACTAATATCATCCTCCCTCCCACTGGATACTAAAAACCATATCACAAGGGGCGTGCACACACACTTCGATATTGGTATGAATACCATCCTCTCCCTCTTTGGATATTTGGTGCCATATTTCAGGTGGGGTATACACCACCTACAATATTGGCAGTAAGATGATTTTCTCCCCGCCCCCCCACCGGATATCAGAAACAATATCACAGGCATTGTGAACAACCCCTGCGATATTTGGAGTAATATCACCGTCTCCCCTCATGATTATTAAGAACAATATCGTAGGGGTGGGGGATGTACACCCCCTTTCATATTTGATATCATCCTCTTCCCCCCTGGTTATTAGGAACAATATCAGGAAGGGATGTACAGACCCTGCGACCTTTGTTGTCATAGAATTGTCTCTCCCCTAGATATTAGGAAAAAATGTCACTGGGGATGTGAACAGCCCTGCGATATTGAGAGTAGTATCATCCTCTGCCCCCTTGCATATTGGGAGCAACATCACAGGTGGGGTGTACTGCCTCTGTGATATTGGGAGTGAAATTTTCCTCTCTTCCCCTGGACATTACGAAGGGTATCAGAGGGGGAGGGTTACATTCCCTGCGATATTCAACGTAACCTTATCCTCTCCCTCCCAGGGTATTCAGAACAATATTACAGGAGGGGAGTACACCCTCTGCGATATTGAGAGTCATGTCATCCTCTCTCCCTGTGGATATTAGGAAGAGTGTCACAGGGCTCTGGAAACCCCCTGCGGTACTGGGAGTAATGTCATCCTCTCTCTCTCTGAATACAGGAAGATTTTCACAGGGGTGTGTACACCCCCTGTGATATTGGGAGTAAGATCATCCTCTCCACCCAGGAAATGACTAACAAGGTCACGGGGGAGTGTACTCCCCCTGCGATATTGGGAGTAATGTCGTCGTCCCCAAACCTGGATGTTAGCAACGAGATCACAGAGGGGCTGTACACACCCTGCCACATTGGATGTAATATGATCCTCTCCCCACCTGGATACTGAGAAAGATACCACAGCGCAGGTATACGTTTCCTACACAGTTGTGAGTAATATCATTCTTTTCCTTTCTGGATATTAGGAAGAATATCACAGGGGTGCTGTACAATTACTTCCATATTGGGATTAATATCCTCTATTTTGCTGGACATTGGGCACAAAAACACAAAAGGGTGTACAACCCCTGCGATATTGGGAGTAATAGTATACTCTCCATCCTTGGATGTTAGAAAACAATATCATCAGGGCTGAACACCCCCCGCGATAATGGGAGTCATGTTTACTCTTTCACAGGCCATTTGGAACAACATCACAGGGGACGTTTACAAACAGGGGTGGTGTACATCCCCTGTGATATTGGGAGTAACATCATTCTCTCCACCTCCAGATATTAAGAACAATATCCCGGCGGGAGGTGGTACACCCCCAGTGATATTGCGAATAATGCCATCCTCTCATTCCCTGGATATTAGGAACAATATCACTGACGGGTGTACACCTTCTGTGATATCGGAAGCAATATCATCCTCTTCCCCCCGGATATTAGAAAAAAATATCACTCACAGTGTACACCCACTATGGTATGAGGATTAATACATTCCTAGGGTATTACGAATAATTTCACAGTCTGTACACACTTGATGTACACTCACTGTGATATTAGGAGTAATATCTACCTAGGAGATAACAAATAACATCGCAGGGTATACACCCACTTTGATATTAGCTGTAATATTTTTCTAAGTTGTTACAAATAGGATCACAGGGTGTACCAACATGGTGTACACTCACTGTGATATCAGGAGTCGTATCTCTGTAATATATTATGAATAATATCACAGGGTGCACACCCACTGTATTATTAGGAGTAAGATCTCTGTAGGATATTACAACTAAGATCACAGGGTGTAGAGCCACCGTGATATTAGGAGCAATATCTTTCTAGGATATTACAAATAATATCACAGGGTGTACGTCCACTCTGCTGTCATAGCTAGGGTTACCCGCCACCACGGCCGGCTAATTTTTTTTTTTTTTATTTTCACTGGAGACGGGGTTTCACCACGTTGGCCAGGCTGGTCTGGAACTCCTGACCTCAGGTGATCCATCAGCCTCGGCCACCCAAAGTGCTGGGATTACAGGTGTGGGCCATGGTGCTGGGCCAGGAGTTATAGATTCAATTCATTTGGAAACCCAGCTCCCATCTTTGAGTGTGCATGTACTTTTATGAAGAAATAATGTCAGAAAACCGAAGGATGATTATAAATATGAAAAGTAACAGGCATGTGAAAAGGTCTTCCGATTGAGAACTATGAGTTTTGATTTCGTTTTCAGATAATGGGGTCCTAGCTCTTGTGTCATTCTTTTACATATTCTACATCAATGGAAGTTGTAGCACCGTGTCAGAATAAAGTAGAGAGTATTTCAAGTCTTCTTAATTTCTTTCAATTAGACAGAGATATTTTTCTAAAAGAGAGAAGGACATTGTCATTGCATTGTATTTTTTCTGAAAAGAGTAGGCCGTATTTTACTGAGATCACAGATTTGTTATATATGACGTTTTGGTCTTCTAATATTCTTCCGTGGATTTTCTCTAAAGTAGTATGTACAGAAAGCCTCTAATAGCTAAAAAGTAAATCACGTAATAATTCTGAGATTTTTGGAATTGTCACAACTGAGAAACATTGCTGGCGGTGTATGGTCCACAAGTGTGAAGTTGTTCCTTGTGAATTGCTCGCATCCAGCATTAAGGGCTGGTTTTTATCTTTTATGTTTCCAATCCTCTTTCCTTCTCCAGGTGTCCAAGACACACAGGGCCACGGAATCTCACAGGTGTCTGAGAATTCCTCCTCCTGGGACTCTCAGAGGATCCAGAACTGCAGCCGGTCCTCGCTTTGCTTTCCCTGTCCCTGTCCATGTATCTGGTGATGGTGCTGAGGAACCTGCTCAGCATCCTGGCTGTCAGCTCTGACTCCCCCCTCCACATCCCCACGTAATTCTTCCTCTCCAACCTGTGCTGGGCTGACATGGGTTTCACCTCGGCCACGGTTCCCAAGGTGATTGTGGACATGCAGTCGCATAGCAGAGTCATCTCTCATGCGGGCTGCCTGACGCAGATGTCTTTCTTGGTCCTTTTTGCATGTATAGCAGGCATGCTCCTGACTGTGATGGCCTATGACTGCTTTGTAGCCATCTGTCGCCCTCTGCACTCCCCAGTCATCGTGAATCCTCACCTCTGTGTCTTCTTCGTTTTGGTGTCCTTTTTCCTTAGCCTGTTGGATTCCCAGCTGCACAGTTGGATTGTGTTACAATTCACCATCATCAAGAATGTGGAAATCTCTCATTTTGTCTGTGACCCCTCTCAACTTCTCAACATTGCCTGTTCTGACAGCGTCATCAATAGCATATTTATATATTTTGATAATACTATGTTTGGTTTTCTTCCCATTTCAGGGATCCTTTTGTCTTACTATAAAATTGGCCCCTCCATTCTAAGGATTTCATCATCAGATGGGAAGTATAAAGCCTTTTTCACCTGTGGCTCTCACCTAGCAACTGTTTGCTGGTTTTATGGAACAGGCATTGGTGTGTACCTGACTTCAGCTGTGTCACCACCCCCCAGGAATGGTGTGGTGGCATCAGTGATGTAGGCTGTGGTCACCCCCATGCTGAACATTTTCATCTACAGCCTGAGAAACAGGGACATACAAAGTGCCCTGCGGAGGCTGCACAGCAGAACAGTGGAATCTCATGATCTGTTCCATCCTTTTTCTTGTGTGGGTGAGAAAGGGCAAACACATTAAATCTCTACATCTGCAAATCCTGCCCCTTAGTCACGTTATTTTTGTGGCTTGATGTCGTTTATTCCTTTCCGCATTTCCTTTGTGAATATTGCTTTCTTAATTATGCCTTTAACTGGAATGGGTGAGGATTCTGGGATCCTTGGTTTAGCAGAAACCTCATGACAGAATCCTCTATACCTAGGCGGCCTCTTTTAGTTTCTGAGCAATAATCCTGTCATCCAGGTGGAATCACAACCATCTTTTTATATACACGAAGTCCTCACTTCGTTTTGGAATTCCCTGAAAACTGACTTTATGGAAACAATGTACAGGAGGTCCTCCAACAGCATTGGCTGTTTAAAGTTGTGTAGTTATACTGTTGAAGAAAAATAAGTGGTTTCACTATACATAATTTTGCTTCAAGGTGAAGTTTCCAAGAGACTTTCAAAGATGTTAAGTGAAGATATACTCTATATCAAATTCATGTCCTCTTCCACAGTTCATGTGGAATTTCTTTATAAACTGCTTCTAGAGAATCTATTTAGGCAGGTTCTGTGTAGAGATCCATGTCGTCGTTCCTTAATCTTGGCTTTGAGTCAAATCACCTGGGGAGCTTAGAAATGATGAGGCCTGGGTCTCAATACCTGAGATTCTCATTTCCTTGCACCTGTGTGAGTGTGTGGATTTTTTTTTTTTCTTTTAAAGCACCAGAGGTGGTTCCAATGACGAAGTTCTTAGAGGCATCAAGCTCCAATAAGTAAAAACAGAAATTAAATGTAATATGATTTCTTCAAATATTATCTTCAAATGCATTTTCCATCAACACCATACAAATGTTTATTATGCTGTTTTTTCTTACCATTTTGCATTTTCTATTTCTTTCTTTTCCTTTTTTTTTTTTTTGAGTCAGAGTTTCACTCTTCTTGCCCAGGCTGGAGTTCAATGGCACGGTCTCGGTTCACAGCAACATCTGCCTCCCGTATTAAAACAATTCTCTTGTCTCAGCCTTCCAAGTAGCTGGGATTACAGGCATGCGCTACCACGCCTGGCTAATTTTTTTTTTTTTTTTTTTTGTATTGTTAACAGAGACAGTGTTTCTCCATTTTGGTCAGGCTGGTCTTGAACTCCCGACCTCAGATTATCCACCCGCTTCCGCCTCCCAAAGTGCTGGGATTACAGGCATGAGCGACTGCGCCCAGCCACCACTTAGCATTTACATTTTACATTTGTGGAAGTTGTAGATTTATACACACATTGATTGCTTCTTTGTTATACACTTGCATGTAGATACGATGGGAAATAGAAAAGAATGAAATGGGCACAGTATCCCTGAAGTTTCACATTCCGAGACATTTTAAAAATATTTGTTTTTCAGAAATTTTTTTCAATGAAGAAACTGTGGTATACACACCCAATGAAGTATTACTCAGCCTAAAAAGGAAGCAACTCCTCTCTGCTGCAGACAAAATGGATGAGATTGCAGGTCTGTCTATTAAATGAAAGAAGGCCGGAACAGAATGACAAATATTTCATGTCCTCACTTCTACGTAGGAAGAAAAAAGGAAACATTGGCCCGGTGTGGTGGCTCAGGCCTGTAATCCCAGCACTCTGGGAAGCGGAGTCGCACGGATCACTTGAGTCCAGCAGTTCGAGACCCGCCTGGCCAACATGGTGAAACCCTGTCTCTACGGAAAACACAAACAATAAGCCGGGCGTGGTGACGCGTGCCTCTAGTCTCAGCTTCTCCGAGGGCTGAGGCCCAAGAAAAGATTGAACTTGGGAGGCGGAGATTGCAGTGAGCCTGGATTGTGCCTGTATACTCCAACCTGGGCAACAAAAAGAGACTCCATCCCACACATACCTACACACAAAAGGAATCTCAGGAAGGTGGAGAGTATAAAGGTGGTTAGCAGACGCTAGGAAGAAAAGGGGTGGGATAGGGAATGAAGACAAGTGGATAATTGGGTCTCAAAATACAGAAAGATGGAATAAGTGAGTTCTAGTGTTTGATAGTACAGTATGAAAATTTTAGTTCACAAGAATTGCTTGCATATTTCCAGATGCTTTGGTAAGAAGCTTCCTAACTTTCTCATTATGATGGTTTTTAAGCTCTTCTCTTTCTGCTCTTGAAATCATGCTGGTTTTTTGTTTTTTGTTTTTTGCTTTGAGATGGAGTTTCGCTCTTGTTGCCCAGACTGGAGTGTCATGGTGTAATCTTGGCTCACCGCAACCTCTGCCTCCTGGGTTCAAGCGATTCTCCTGCCTCCACCTCCCGAGTAGTTGGGATTACAGGCCTGCGCCAGCACGCCCTGTTAATGTTGTATTTCTAGTAGAGACGGGGGTTTCTCCCTGTCGGTCAGGCTGGTCTTCAACTCCTGACCTCTGGTGATCCGCCCGCCTCGGCCTCCCAAAGTGCTGGGATTACAGGGGTGAGCGACCGCGCCCGGCCCATGCTGTATCCTTATCTTTTGTCCGTTGTTGTTTTTTTTTTTGCTATGGAGCCCAGAAAGAACTTCTCACCTATATGTTCACATGATTTTTCACATGAGTGCTAAGAAAGCTCATTGGTGGAAAAGCAGCCTTTTCAAGAAATGGTGTTGGAGAAACTTGATTTCCACATGCAGAAGAATGAAGGTGGACCCTATGTCACACCAGGTGCAAAAATTAACACAAACTGGATCAAAGACCTCACCCCAAGCGCTAAAAGTATGATACGCCTAAAAGAAAACATTGGCCACACTTTCATGATATCAAATTGGGCAATGTTCTCTGGGATATGACACCAAAAGCATAGGCAACAGAAGTAAATTAGATTCCTTGGATTACATCTAAATGACAGACACTTTTGTGCAGCAAAAAACACTTTTAACTGAATGAAAAGATAACCCATGGATTAGGAAAAATATTTGCAAAGCATGTATCTGAAAAGAGGCTGATATCCGTCATATATAAAGAACAGCTAGAGCTAAACAACAAGAAACCCAAAGCATCCCATCAACAATGGTCAGAAGACTCGAGTAGACGTGTCCCTAAAGAAGATATCGTAATGGCCAATAAGCATCTAAAATGATGTTCAAAATCACTCATCATAGGAAAGCGCAAATCAAACCAGGAATGTGATACCACACATTAGGATGGATATGATAAACAAACAGGGATTGGTGAGACTAGAGGGAAGTAGGAATGCTCGAATCTGATCGGAGGGAATGTAAAATCGTGAAGGAACGGGGAAAATAGTATGGCGTGTACTGGAAAAATTAGAAACAGAATGATCAGATGTTCCCGCAGTTGCATTTGTGGGTACCTACCAAAAAGAATTAGAAGCCAGGAGTGGAAGACAGATTTGTGTACACCCATATTCATAGCAGCATTATTCACAACAGCCAAAATGTGGAAGCAACCCAAGGGTTCGTGGACAGATGAATGAAAAAGCACACTGCAGTTCCTTCATACAATGGAAGACTATTCAGCCTTCAAAAGGCAGGCATTTCTGGCCGGTGCGGTGGCTCACGCCTGTAATCGCAGCGTCTTGGAAGACCGAGGTGGGCGGATCACCTGAGGTCAGGAATTCAAGACCAGCCTGGCCATCTTGGTGAAACCCTGTCTCTACTGAAAATGCAAAAAATGAGACAAGCTTGGTGGCGTGTGCCTATATTCCCAACTACTCGGGAGGCTGAGGCACAAGAATAGCTGGAACCCGGGAGGCGGAGGTTGCAGTGAGCCCAGATTGTGCCACTGCACTCCAGCCTGTGCGACAGAGTGAGACTCCATGGAAACACAAAACAAAACAAAGTCAAACGAACAAACAAAAAACAACAAAAAAAACCAGACAGGCACTTCTGACGCAGGCCGCAACATGGATGAACCTTGAGGACATTATCGTCAGTGAAATAAATAAATCCCAAAAGGATAAACAGGCCCAGGCTCAGTGGCTCGCACCTGTAACCCCAGCACTTAGGGAGGCTGAGCCAGGCAGATCACTTCAGGTCAGGAGATCGAGACCAGCCTGGCCAATATGGTGAAAGCTCGTCTCTATTAAAAATATAAAAATTAGCTGGGCGTGGTGGCGCACGCCTGTAATCCCAGCTACTCAGGAGACTGAGACACAAGAATCGCTTGAACCCGCGATGTGGAGGTTGTAGTCAGCCCAGACCACGCCACTGCACTCCAGCCTGGGTGACAGAGAAAGACTCTGTCTCCAAAACAAAAAAAATTAAACACGGTATGATTCCACTTATCTATCAATTGTCAAGAGTAGTTAAACTCATAGAGTTGCAAACTAGAAAGGTGGCCCCCAGGGGTGGGTGAGAGACAGGAATGGAGAGCTTGGTGAATGGGTGGAATTTCCATTTTGAAAGATAAAACTGTTCCGGAGACGATGGCGGTGATGGTTGCTAAACAATGTGAACATGCTTAATGTCATTAAACTGTGAACTGAAAAAGAGTGGAAATTGTAAATGTTTATACTGGCCGTTCTCTATGAACTAATATGTATTTATAATCTTTAATATTTATACGTGGTATGTTTTCCCATAATACAAGATGGAAATTGAAGCAGTTGGATGTTTAAAAAGAAAAGAAAGAAGCGAAGAATACCCACCAGCTTTCTCCTGATTAGAGGAAGAGCCCCAAAGCTTCTATAGACATTCACTTTTCTTCTTTTTGCAATATTATGAGGAAATCCTTAGAGGTTGGGGAACTTGGGCAACTTTGGCTAATGAGGAGCTCTGTGCCTTGAGCCCCCCAGGCCACAGAATAGTCAATAGTAGGTCTGTGCCTCCAGCCCTGCAGTGTGAGGTTGCAGTCCTGTGGACTGCACTCCCGTCACCTTTATCAGGGGTCTGATGTCTCACCCTGTCTTCTTGCCAGCCTTAAGGATGGAGTCGGAGCCTCCATGGTGCACCACGCAGGGAGGACAGTGGATCTGTTCTCTGTGGTCATGCCCCAGCAGAGGGGAGGGACAGTTCAGTGAATGTAGGCAAAAGAAAGTGAGATCAGACACTTACTGTGTCTATGTAGAAAGGAAAGACATAAGAGACTCCATTTTGAAAAAGACCTGTACTTTCAATAATTGCTTTGCTGAGATGTTGTTAATCCATAGCTTTGCCCCAGTCACTTTGAACCAACCACTTTGACCCAACCTGAAGCTCACAAAAGCATGTGTTGTATGAAATCAATGTTTAAGGGATCTAGGGCTGTGCAGGACGTGCCTTGCTAACAAGATGTTTCCAAGCAGTATACTTGGTAAAAGTCATCGCGATTCTCTAGTCTCAATAAACCAGGAGCAAGATACACTGTGGAAAGCCGCAGGGACCTCTGCCCTTGAAAGAGGCTTATTGTCCAAGGATTCTCCCCATGTGATAGTCTGAAAAGTGGCCTCATGGGATTAGAAAGACCTGACCGTCCCCAAGCCCGACCCCCGTGAAGGGTCTGTGCTGAGGGGGATTAGTCAAATAGGAAAGCCTCTTGCAATTGAGAGAGAGGAAGGCCTCTGTCTCCTGCCTGCCGCTGGGAACTGAATGTATCGATATAAAACCCGATTGTACATTTGCTCAATTCTGAGATGGGAGAAAAACGGCCCTATGTTGAGAGGTGAGACGTGTTTACAGCAATGCTGCCTTTTTATTCTTACTCCACTGAGATGTTTGGGTGGAGAGAAACAGAAATCTGGCTTAAGTACACGTCCAGTCATAGTACCTTCCCTTGAACTTCATTATGACATAGATTCTATTGCTCACATGTTCGTTGCTGACCTTCCCCTTATTATCACCCTGCCCTCCTACTACATTCCTTTTTGCTAAAATAATAAAAATAATAATCAATAAAAACTGAGGGAACTCAGAGGCCGGTGCCGGTGCAGATACTTGGTATGCTGAGCGCCAGTCCCCTGGGCTCACTGTTGTTTCTCTATACTTTGTCTATGTGTCTTATTTCTTTTCTCAGTCTCTCATCCCGCCCAACTAGAAATACCCACAGGTGTGGAGGGGCAGGCCACTCCTTCAAGTGAGTGCTGAGGGACGGTCGGGAGCCTTGTTTGTTTCCTCATCCTCAGGACAAACAAGAGAGTGCGGTGGGCAGATGGGAGGAGACCAATATGCAACTCTCTGCTCAGCAGACTGTGGAGTTTCTGTTCTTTGTTGCGCTGGGGGTCTCAGAAATCTTATTCAAAATTTTGCTTTCCTCCCCCACTAGTTGTCCTTCTCATAGACATCTCACCCATGATAGCAGGGAATCAGTCCCTCTAAACTATTCCCTAAGAACAACAAAGAGATTATGAAGGTGATGATGAGGATAAAGAGGATGACAACAGACACCATGGCATCATGAACCCTTACTGAGGGCTTCCTAAAGGCCAGGCTCTGAGCTCTGTGCTCTATGCAGCTTGTTTCATTTCAACTGTGTAGTCTCCACGTTATTAGTGCACATTTCAGGATGATTTTACAGACTAGAAAAGGTGCAATGGATTTTCATGTAGCTTGTACCAGATCACGAAGTCAAAAAAGGCGAAGTCCAATTTGAACCAGTCAGTCTACGTCCAGACACATGGCATTTGGCCAGTCCTCTCCCTGTATCCAACCTGCCCTCTCAAATCCTTGTCACTCAGGCCGATGCCCCTGCTCACTGTGCCCTTCCCTTTGGGGGTTCCTTGGAGACCACAGCTAGACCAGTGGGTGCCACAATCACTGTGTCATGTATAGAAAGAGCAGCTGAGATCACATCAAGGATTCCAGAAAGAATTGGCACAGGATCATTCGGGATGCATCTCTCCCTTGCCCCTGTTCCTGGCTTTCCTTACAGCTCTCGAACTTCCTCAAAGGAGTCATCAATTCGGAGTTTGGCTTCCATTCCTACTAAGGAAGCTGGAAAATATTTCAAAAATGCTCCTCTGATGTGCCTGTGGTTAAGACCTCTGAGCTCTGCTTAAAACTTTTTGAAGCTGGGCGCGTGGCTCACGCCTGTAATCCCAGCCCTTTGGGAGGCTTAGGCAGGCGAATCACAAGGTCAGGAATTCGAGACCAGCCTCGCCAACATGGTGAAACCCTGTCTTTACTAAAAATACAAAAAAAAAAAAAAAAAAAATTGCCAGGCATGGTGGCCTATGCCTGTAATCCCAGCTACTTGGCAGGCTGAGGCAGAAGACTCCTTTAAAGCCGAGAGACAGAGGTTGCAGTGAACCGAGATCACGTCACTGCACTCCAGCCTGGGCAACAGAGCAAGACTCTGTCACAAAAAAATAAGTAAATAAAAATTACGAAAAAAAGTGCTTGGATGGGCTTGGCAAACTTTAGCCATTAGCTCACGTACCACTTTGGAAGGGCATACCTTCAGTCACTTCACCCTTTAATCTCTTTGCTCTAGACTAAAGTTCTGAGAAGAAGTCTAATCGGCTGAGTTGTGTCCATGTGGGCAGTGCAGGAAAGGATGCAGTGGGAGGCGGCTCCAGGGACGTCTTTGTCCTCCATCACGGGGGAGCAGGCACCTGGATTATCCACCCTAAGAAATCTGGACAAAGGAAAAGAGGTTCTCTGAGGAAGGAGACATACAGCCCAAGGAGCTAACCAAGAGGCAAATAGTCATCCTGTCTTGTCATTTTCTTTTACACTGTGTGTACATTATCTTACACTTATCACTTTGTTTTCTTTCTCTCCTTTAATTGCACCCTGCTGCCAAAAGTTAAAATAAAATGAAAGTATTGAGATAGCTCAGTAACTGACTTTTGGTCAATTGCCTTTTCCTATAGTGAACAGCTGCCCAAACGATTGTCTCTGTCACTGGGCAGATTTGCAAGCGTTTGCAGGATCACTCTCTATCCCCCAACACAGGGCTGTGTTACAGCACAATTTAGTTCAGTGTTTTGCTCTCTGCAACAGGGAGGTTCTCATCCATTACAGGATGCAGTAAAAACAGGGGTACCATAAGCAACCACCTCTTTCCTCAACGGTGTGATGAAAGCAAAAGCCAAGTAGCTCCATGTATCCAACTTAAAAATATAAAAATTACACCTGTGGGCTGCAGTTGGAGCTATGGCGGTGCCAGCTGTCACTGGGCCTAGCCCGAGGTGTGGACCTGGGGTCTCCCCAGAAGGGTTGGAGGGGGAGGCTCACGGAGCGTTGGTGGAAGGCGCACAGGATGCTAAAGCTTTACAACAGCCTCTCGGAAGGGGAGGCGGTGGGACTTCCCGCGGGGCCTGACCCGCTGGACCCTACCGATCTGAACGGGGCGCACTTCGACCCGGAAGTTTACGTAGACAAGCTGCCTAGAGAGTGCCCTCTTGCCCAGCTGATGGACAGTGAGGCGGACATGGTGCAGCAGATCCGGGCTCTAGACAGCGACATGCAAACCCTGGTCTATGAGAACTACTATAAGTTCATCCCAGCCACAGAAATTGACAAATAGCATAAAACTGTATGAGGAATTGCAGGAAACCCAGAATTTCCCAGATAACCTTGTAAAAGAAGAACGAAGTTGGAAGACTCACAAAAAATATATATATTATATATATATATATATGTATAAAGTTGTATTTTCATTCTGTTGTAAAAGTTTAGTAATGTCTATTGTGATTTTTCATTTAACACCTGAAAAGATATTTTTAGTTTTCCAAATGTGTGCTTGTGTTTAGCTATCTTCTTGCTGTTGACTTCTAATTTTGTTTCATTATAGTCGGGAAAATGTGGTCTGGACAATGTCAATCGTATAGTGGATTTTGTTGAGACTTCTTTATGGCCTAATATGTGGCCAGTTTTTTTGTTTTTGTTTTTGTTTTTTTTTTGGCAAATTTGCCACATGTGCTTAAAAGGAATGTGGATTATTTGTTATTTTAGGAGAGTTTTTATTTCTCAATAGATAATGTTCTCAGTGTAATTAAAATCTAGCTTTAATTAACAATATGCTAGATCTCTCAAACCTTAGGATGTTAGTCAGTGTAACAATAGACTGCTGCTGAGACGAATAAACCCTGAACTCTCAGTGGGTTGGCACCTATAGCATAGTCTGGTGCAGGGCAGGGGTTCTCCTTGGGCGCCCTTGTCCAACAGTGATTCAGAGATTCTTGAGGTTTCCATCTTTTAATTCTGCCATCTCAGAGATTATCACTTGTAGCCATATGGATAGGGAGAGAGGGAACATAGCTCACACTTGCCTTTGATAACTTTGGCCCAGAAGTGATTTCTTACATTCCTATTGGTGGAAATGCAGTCACATGGTTCCAAACTAACTGCAAGTGAGGCTGGGAAATGTAGTCTTTCTGCATGTCCAGGACGAGGAGTGGTGTGAACACAGCATTGTCTTTGACACACTAAGCATGTGCTGAAGAGTTCTTACTCTCATAGGAGGTTTGTCTGTCCTGTGTAACTTTCTCAGTTTTTGCTTAGATAGTTTCAGGCAATGTTGTTTGGTGCATTCAGCTTGATGATTATGTCCTCTTGGCAAAGTAGTCAAAATTCCCATCAGTTTGAATGAAAGTGTTTTACAGATAGGTCAGGAAATGTTAATACTTTAAAAGGCCCTTCTATTCCTACACTGTACAGATAAGAACAACAGAGTCCTAGAGAGAGGAGGTCAGGGGTCTCACTCATGAGTGGCAGAATTGAAACCAACATGGCAGTAACTTTGCCTTTCCCCCATCATGTTGTTCTCCCTCTATCTTCACTCTGCTGATTTCTTCACTTGCTCCATACAGACCTCCCAGTGCCAAGTGTATAAGTGTGTCCGAAATTGGTGGGTTCTTCGTCTCACTGACTTCAAGAATGAAGCCACAGACCCTCCTGGTGAGTGTTACAGTTCTTAAAGCTGGCGTGTCTGGAGTTTGTTCCTTCTGATGTTCGCATGTGTTCGAAGTTTCTTCCTTCTGGTGGGGTTCGTGGTCTCGCTGGCTCAGGAGTGAAGCTGCAGATCTTCTCAGTGAGTGTTACAGCTCATAAAGGCAGTGTGGACCCAAAGAGTGAGCAGCAACCAGATTTATTGCAAAGAGCAAAAGAACAAAGCTTCCACAGTGTGGAAGGGGACCCCAGCGGGTTGCCACTGCTGGCTCTGGCAGCCTGTTTTTATTCTCTTACTTGGCCCCACCCACATCCTACTGATTGGTCCATTTTACAGAGAGCCTGAGTGGTCTGTTTTGACAGAGTGCTGATTGGTGCGTTTACAATCCCTGAGCTAGACACAAAGACACCCCACGTCCCCACTAGATTAGCTAGATACAGAGTGTCCACACAAAGGTTCTCCAAGTCCCCGCCCTAGTAGCTAGATACAGAGTGTCGATTGGTGCATTCACAAACCCTGAGCTAGACACTGGGTGCTGATTGGTGTGTTTACAAAACTTGAGCTAGATACACAGTGCCAATTGGTGTATTTACAATCCCTTAGCTAGACATAAAGGTTCTACAAGTCCCCACCAGACTCAGGAGCCCAGCTGGCTTCACCCAGTGGATCACACACAGGAGCCGCAGGTGGAGCTGCCTGACAGTCCCTCTCCATGCGCCCAACCTCTTCA
This sequence comes from Pan paniscus, assembly GCF_029289425.2. Lineage (NCBI taxonomy): Eukaryota > Metazoa > Chordata > Mammalia > Primates > Hominidae > Pan > Pan paniscus. The sequence continues at coordinate 24,498,896 of NC_073256.2, forward strand.
GCCCTTGGGTGGTCGATGGGACTGGGCGCCGTGGAGCAGGGGGCAGTGCTCATTGGGGAGGCTCGTGCTGCACAGAAGTCCACACAGGGGGGAAGGCTAAGAAATGGTGGGCTGCAGGTCCTGAGTCCTGCCCCGTGGGGAGGCAGCTAAGGCCCGTCGAGAAGTCGAGCACAGCAGCTGCTGGCCCAGGTGCTAAGCCCCTCACTGCCTGGGCTGGCAAGGCCGGCCGGCAGCTCCTAGTGCAGGGCCGCCAAGCCCATGCCCACCTGGAACTTCAGCCGACAGGCAAGCAGCATGCATAGCCCCAGTTCTGGCTCACGCCTCTCCCTCCACACCTCCCTGTAAGCTGAGGGAGCCAGCTCCAACCTTGGCCAGCCAAGACAGGGGCTCCCACCGTGCAGCTGCGGGCTGAAGGGCTCCTCAAGTGCCGCCAAAGTGGGAGCCCAGGCAGAGGAGGCCCCGAGAGTGAGCGAGGGATGTGAGGGCTGCCAGCATGCTGTCACCTCTCATAAGGAGTGATTAATCTGAGCTTCTCCAGAAAGTCCATTCCTGGTAGGCACTGGGAATAAGAAATCTCAGAGTATAAAAAAAAAATCAAGTGGTAGCACTATTGTGAATGACTCCCAAATTAGATCCTTTACCTTTTTTTTTTTCATGAAGCACAGTTGCCCAAAACACGCTTAGCCTGAGATGAAGCACATATTAGAGAAAGGTTCTCTCTATAGCATTATGTATTACTCGAATGAGCATTAAAAAGAGGAGACGGGACATGCTCTCTCTAGCTATTATTACCTCCACTATAGAGTTGGCATACACAAGCTCATTATTCCATTATGTTTTATTCCACAAAATAACTTTAATGTTGAAGCTTAAATTGAATTCGTTAAAACATCTTTGTCTCCAGCATAATGTTCCCCAAGTGTCTCCTTGGTGCCTGAATTTTCTCCAGAATTATAGTGCTGAAGCTATGGAAATGGTGAAATTATATGCAATCTGCAAAACAATGTGGCTATAACGTGGTAATTGGCCTTCCACATAATTAAAGGAACATTTCCTCATCAGAGCTGTTCCATCAGAGACCCAAAGGCTATCGTTGTACAAATCACCCACTTAGGAAAAGCTTTATTCCCAGTAGCCTCTAAAAATCTGGTTATGCAAACAGATTTGCTTATTCAGTAACATTAATGGCTTCTCATAGTTAAAAAGTCATCAATGTGTTTGACCTAAAATCTGTTTCCTCCGTGACCAAGTACCATTTTTATTTTGACAGTTAGGAGCCTTTTGACTCTTTCACAGCTGGCATGAAGGCACAGGGAGGGAAATCTCAAAAACCAACAACCTGTGTATTCCCAGACTGTTAATCAATAGAAAATCACTTCAACTGGATTAGGGTCTTGTACCTGGCAGAAACGCTCTTATGGACATTGGAATTGGATTTTTACACTTGATATGACACCTCCTTGAGTCAGATCAGATTCGTGTTTGATAGACTCTTGACAAAAAATTGCTCCAGGGTCTGTGCGGTCACTAAGGCCTTTTTGTTGTTGTTGTTGTTTTAAAAGCAGCATTAAATGTTTTCATGAAGACCTTCCCAGCAGAGATTTTATTGGGAATATGGTCTTTAGCTCTGGTCCTGAATAACTCACACTGAGGAAACCTCTAACAAGTGTTTTATTGGAAGATGTCTGATGGATGGTTGGTTTTAATAACAAATCTCTTCCCTTTTTCTGTCCCCTGTGTTCTATTCTCCTTTCTCTACACATTATTCTGGGAGGATTCACCTATTCCCAAAGTCCTTTCCTCTTTATTTCCATTCCAGAGCTCTCTGTATAACTCCAGGCTGATGAATCCAACGGCCCAGTTGTTATCTCCACTTGGCTGTCTTTCTTGCATTGACCTCATCTTACCTTGCCTCTCCTGATTTCCTCTTCTGCCTGGGCTCACCACGTCAGATTCACACCACCATCCACCCAGCTTCCAAAACACCTGGGCCTCCTCCTTCATTCCTCCCTCTTTCTCAGTCCAGTTAGTCTACTGTCTCCTCTCCATCCTCACTGCCACAGCCTTGGTCCAGCCAACCATCTTGTCTCACTTGGTGTATTGCAGCCCCCTACCTGGTCCACTCACCTCCCACTCTCCTCCAGCCAGACTGCTCTTTTTATAGCACAAAGTGGATCATTACTCCCCTGCTTAAAAACATCTACTGTCTCCCTTTGTCTGCAGGATAAACACGACAAAGAGCCTTTAAGATTTGGCTCCAACTTACCTCTATATTGGTCACTTTTTATAATTATATGAACATCTCTCAGCTCCTCACCCTCTCACGTCTCGATTTTTGCACATGCTCTTCCCTCTGCTGGGAATGATCTTCCACACCTCTCCTATCAACCTGGCTAGTTCCTACCATTTTCTAGTCTTCAGCTGAGGAGTCCTGTGGTGGAGAAGGATTTCTCACCACCTGATAGAGATTGCATGCCCACCCACCTCCGGGCATTTATTTATTTATTTATTTATTTTGACGGAGTCTGGCTCTGACCATGCAGGCTGGAGTGCAGTGGCGCGATCTTGGCTCACTGCAATCTCCGCCTCCAGGGTTCAAGCAATTCTCCCACCTCAGCCTTCTGAGTATCTGGAATTACAGGTGCCCGCCACCACATCAGGGTAATTTTTTTGTATTTTTGGTAAAGACAGGATTTCACCATGTTGGCCAGGCTGTTTTCAAACTCCTGGCCTCAAGTGATCCACCCACCTTGGCCTCCCGAATTGCTGGGATTACAGGCAAGAACAACTGCACCTGGCCAATCGAGTGCCCCTTCTATTTGCTCCCATTGCCCCAGGCATACTGTCACCATAACTCTTACCATTCTGAGTTGAAAATGTTTTTCTTTTTGCTTTTTATTTCTCTCATTAAATGCAAAGCTCATTGAAAAGAGGACAGTGGTTGTTCACTGTTGTACTCCTAACCTTTGACTCAGTGTCCTGAGGTTGGCTCTAGATCTGTGCACACATGTTCAGACATTGGAGCACATCTTGTCTAGCACCTCTTTTGAGGTGGCTTAGAGAAAAGTCAGTAGGTACTTCCCCAAGGATGAAACAGAAGCTTCACCTAAACCAGTTCTTCAACTTCAGCCTGCAATAGAATCCTCTGAGAGCTTGTTAAAAATACAGTCTCCTAGAGCCCACTCTTCAAGAGTCGGTGAGTTGCTTCATCATCAAAATATATACAGAATTCAGGCAGTCTTCAGCGCCAGCCTGGTCTGAGCCTCTGTGGACTCCCACCTGCAGAATCTCCCTGCTGGTCTCCTTGCTTCTGCTCTTACCTTCTTATTACCCATTCAAGTAGCCAGGGTGATACTTGTAAAAAAAATTTTTAATTTGTTTGAGATGAAGTCTCACTCTGTTACCCAGGCTGGAGTGCAGTGGTGCTATCTCAGCTCGCTGCAGCTCTACCTCCTGGTCTCAAGCCATCCTCCCACCTCAGCTTCCTGGGTAACTGGGACCACAGACATACACCGCCACACCCGGCTATTTTATGTATTTTTTGTAAAGACACGGTCTTACTATGTTGCCCAGGCTAGTCTTGAACTTCTGTGTGCACCCACCTCAGCCTCCTGCATTTTTAGGAGGCCTCTCTTCTAGAGATTTTGATGCAGAAGGCCTGGGTGCCTCATGTCTCCTCCCATCTCTCTCTGTCTTTCTGTCTCTGTCTTTCTCTCTCTTTCTCTTTGCCTTATAGCTGCCCTGGGGACTAGACTCTGCCTTAGGCATCCCTCTGACTCTTGTTTGCTTTTACACTGAGGCTGCTTTAAGTTGCACCTTGATCTGAAGCCTTGGGCTTCTGTTCCTATTCCTTGCTTTTGTTGGAAGGGCCGTGCAGATTCTTGACAAATTGCAAAGGTGCCCACGAGCTTCGAAGTCCCCAAGAACCAAACCAGATGACAAACAAAGATGCAGCCCACAGCTGGGGAGACAGATTTCATGTCCACACTGAGACTCCAAGATGCTGAACTGAAATCCACCCTGGAACCTGTTTTCTCTCTCATTTAAGCTCAATGTCACCTGGGGGCTTGCAGGGCAGGGCTGGTGACCATTCACAAGGCAAAGATGCTTTGAGATGACAACTGAGAATGGTGTGGTGGTTGACAGATGGCATGTCAGAGCAGAGACTAACATGGAAAGAGAAACTCAGCCCTTGGGGGGAATGTGTGATGCTGGCAGCCACGCAGAGGGCTTTTCCTGCGAGCTCTTGCACAGATGCAAACAGCCAGGAGGTTTTGCTTTCTGAGCCTGAGTGGAAGCATGTTCCTCCCTGCACATTGCCGCTCTGCAGCAAATGTTTATTCCTGTTGCATTAATTAAAAGTGCTTACCAGGCCGGGCACGGTGGCTCAAGTCTGTAATCCCAGCACTTTGGGAGGCCGAGGCAGGCAGATCACAAGGCCAGGAGATTGAGACCATCCTGATTCACACGGTGAAACCCCATCTCTACTAAAAATAAAAAAAAATAGCCGGGCATGGTGGCGGGCGCCTGTAGTCCCAGGTACTTGGGAGGCTGAGGCAGGAGAATGGAATGAACCCAGGAGGGAGGGCTTGCAGTGAGCCGAGATTGTGCCACTGCACTCCAGCCTGGATGACAGAACAAGACTCCGTCTCAAAAAAACAAAGTGCTTACCGAAGGGGTTTGAGGGCAGTGGTGACAGTGTGAATTATGGCTTTGCCGGCTGCCAGTGGAGCCAGCCGGTCTGCGCAGCCGTGCAAGGGTGTTTTGAAAAGTGGCTCAGCCGGCCAGGAGTGACTGGCTGTAAATATTGCTGCCACAACATCTCGTAGCCTGATTGGGGCCGTGTTTGCAGAACCCCTAAACCACTACACTTGTTCAGGCGTAAAAATAAGCTTACTTTTTTGTTTTGTTTTGTTTTGTTTTATGAGATGGAGTCTTGTTCTGCCACCAGGTTGGAATGCAGTGGCATGATCTTGGCCCAATGCTACCTCTGCCTCCTACGTTCAAGTGATTCTCCTGCCTCAGGCTCCCGAGTAGCTGGGACTACAGGGGTATGCCATCATGGCCAGCTAATTTTTGAATTTTTAGTACAGACGGGGCTTCACCATGTTGGCCAGGATGGTGCGATCTCTTGACCTCGTGATCTGCCCGCCTTGGCTTCCCAAAGTGCTAGGATTACAGGCGTGAGCCACCGTGCTTGGTCAAACATAAACTTACTTTCTTACCTCTTCTGCTGAACTCTATTTGCTTATTTTCTCAATTTCTGCTGAACTCTATTTTGCTTCTTATTTCTGGATAAAACTCTTCTTTATCCAGAAGAGCTTCTAGCAACAAAGTTACCCAATGCCCTTCCCTAGTCTCTCCTTGCAACTGGCGGGGGGTGGGGTTGGGGGGGGCGGGGAGGGGTTGTTAGCAGGAAATCCTTGACAGAACCAATTTACATGACTGTTTGGAGGACTCTCGCTAGCCCCAGGAGGTGTTTGCATTTTTAAATTGGTTAGTAGTGTCAGAATGTTTCATGAGTAAGAGCACAGCCTCTAAGTTGGATACCCTGAATTTAAATCTCAACATGGCCAATTTGCATATAACCAGAGGATGGATTTGGAGACCCAATGGGTCTACCATGACATGAACTTGCACCAACATTCACCTGACCTCCAAAATGCCTATTCTGACTGGTAGACCCTAGTCTCAGCCTAGTGCCAGTTCAGAGCCTGTGTCCAGTGATCCTGCACAGGTCCCATTAGTTCCTTTTCTCCCATTCAGTCATCCTGGTAAAAGGCTGTGTATTCCCTTGGGGGCAGGCTGGGAGAAAGATTGACAGTATTAATTTGTGGCAGTGGAGCAGAGTCCTTTCTGGAGGGAACCTGGCTTCCCATTCAGACAAGGGACTCCGGGTCTGTGAACTGGCTTATGTCTGGAAATTGACTGGGGACTGTGACTCTGTTTTCATGATTCAGATTAGACTTCTGCTCACCTGACCTAGAACTCTTCTGCAAACACAGATCCAGTAAAAATGTGCAGGCTTCTTATCTATTTCACTTCTAGGAAAACCAGGATCAGCAGACACCATAGGTCTCTGAGAGTCAGGCTATTCTGGTTGCAGCTTTGACTCTGCTGTGTTTTATGGTAACTGCATCCACCTTGCCTTTGGGGATTGAGTGCTCTGATCACTTGGCCCCAGCCCCTGTAGTGTGCCTATGTCACTTACCCTCTTTATACCTCAGTTTACTCCTCTATAAAATGGGCATCCTTATTGCACCCACCCCCAGGGCTGCTGTGAGGTATAGATGGATTAGCATATGGAAAGTAATAGAAGAGGGTCTCAAAGCCCATGTGTCGTTATCAGAATTATTTCGTGACAGGGAAGAGCTGGAGGAGAGAGGAAGGTGCTGAGCAGACCCATGTGCTCTCCCACCAGTGTTTCCTGAGCACCTACCATGTGCTGCCCACTGTGAGAGCTGTTAGGGTTGAAATAGGGAGCACAGCAGGGTAGGGGCTGCCATCAGGAGCTTAGTGGGGAGACCATTGTGCAACATGGTTCCAGAGCTTGGGGTGGGGAAGCTCAGGGAGTACAGGTGGCTAGGATTCTGGGCAGAATCATGGAAAGGACACAGCCTCCCCAGCCTCTCCTGCCTACACTGCCTCCCTGGCCTCCTCTGCTTCCCTGGCCTCTCCTGCCTTCCTGGCTTCCCCTTCTGCCCTGGCCTCCCCAGTCTCCCCTGTCTCTCCTGCTTTTGAGGTGGGCCAGGAGCTGCTGGTGCTCACTTAGCCTGTCCTGGACTCTTGGTGTAGCCCTTCAATGTCCAGAAAATACCCCCGGGTTCAGCTCATCACACAACCTAGGAAGGAGCTCCACACTGACACTAAGGATGCATCCTGGGCTCATTCATCAGGGCATGCCTCCAAAATATTTCTCCAGGTCTCCTGCCCCTGCACGGCTCGGTCCCAGGCAACCTGTCCGCCCACCACTCCTCTCTCACCTTGCCCACCACGCTCCAGTCCCACAGTCCTCTTTCTGCTTCTTTCTCAGCCTCTGGGCTTTTGCACACGCTGTTCCCTCTGCCTGAACACCCTCCACTGGGCTGAGAACAACTTTCTGAGTCCTCTCTCAGCTGTTGCTTCCTTTGGAACAGCCGCTGCTGCTGTCCCTCTCCCAGCTCCAAGACCTGCTGAGCCTCCTGTCTTTTTCCGTTCCCATGCCCCCAGCACTTCTTCTTGGCCTCCTTTTGTCCAATTAACAATGTCCATTCTCAATGCCTTCTCAGCCAGCGCTGAGCCCCACTGGGTGAAGGCAATGCCTGTCATGTTCACCACAATATCCCCTCCCCTAGCACCACGCCTGGTCCACAGTGATGCTCAAAAAAGATCTGTTGGTAGGCAATACGAAGGTGCATTCATGTCATCCTGCAGGCGGAATTCTCCACGAGTTTTGAGCAGCCTCGGTTTTCCCACCACCTCCAAATCATGCAAGACACAGGGTAAGAGCAAAGACAAGGTGGCTGTGGCCGATGTCCACCCTCTCGGGGCGTCCTTTCTCTTCTCTCCTCCTTGGGCAGGGAGACCATCGGGCTGCAACCTGGCTGGGGCGGGGAGGAGGTGCAGGGCCTGGCCAGAGCGGGCCTGGCCACGGGCAAGGGACAGCGACCTCCTGGGCCAGGACAGTTGAGAGCGGCGCAGGTCCGGGACCGGCGTGGCGGCGGTGCGCGTGAGCGGCCAGCAGAGGGCGCCAGAGAGCCAGGAGCGGCCCGCGGAGGAGCCCGCGCTGGCCCCGATGCCCAGGTCCGCCCCGCGCGGACCCACCGAGCCCGCGCTCAGACGCCCCAGATCCACCGAGAGGCCGCTTGCTCCGGGTCCTTCTTCTTCCCCAAGTGCAGGCAGAGCCCGCGGAGTCATGGCCAGGCCTTCCGGCAGCTCCGACGCGACTGGCAAGTCCCGAGGCACGGATGGCCTGCCCAGGAGGGAGGAGGACGACGTGCTTCCCGAAGAGAAGAGGCTGCGGCTGTTGCTGGAGGGGGAAGCGCACAGCCCCAGGACTGCGAGGACGGGGAGGACGCGCCGCGGCCGGGCAGGGAGGAGACCGGCACCCAGACAGGTGGCGACGGCAGAGGAGTAAGTGACGCGGGCCCGGGGGTCCGGGGGTGCAGCCGGCGCGGGGGTGCCGGCGACGCTGAGTAGGGGCGGCAGGAGGCTCCGTGGCCGGCCCCGGGTTGAAGTTGGGAGGGCGCCCTTCATTCTGAACCCATTTAGGCAGCACGGGCAGCCCTCCTCGCCGTGGGCTGCATCAGAGCCCCCCCTGCCCAGTCTTGGGGTTGCTCCCGGATGCTGTCTGGGAGGCTTGCTCGAGGTGACATCCTCATCTCTCCGTCTACGTTACTGCATTCAGAGCTTGGGTCACCTGGACACTGAACTCAGGTGAATTTTCTCTGAGATTCCGAGAGAAGGAGGACAGTTTTTCGAAGGTTTTCCAGGGCCGATCACGGAAAGGATGAGAAGAGAGAGGTCCTGGTCGGGGACACAATTACGGTGGCAGTGTAACGCTGGGAAACTATTGCATAAAGTCCCTCTCACTCCCTCTACCTCCCTCTTTTACGTGGACTCTGCCAAAGACCAGGATACCAGAATGCAGTGCAGTGACCAAACGTAGTGGGACCTTGGAAACGCGAGTCTTAAGCCAGGTGGCTGGGGTTTGCATCCTGGTTCTGCCCCTCCTTAGCTGGCTGACATGGCACAAGCCACTTACCCTCTCTGAGCCTTACTGTCTTCAGTGGCAAATGGATCTGTCAACAGGCCCCATTGCCTGGGGTTGTTACTGCTGAGATTAAGGGAAGCTCGTCCATAGAAGCACTTAGCGTTGTTCCTGGCACATAGTGTATGGTGGATAAATGGGACTTAGGACTAACACTCATGTCTTGGTGTGTTTCTGCAGTGATGTTTTGTTCTGGGGTGCATCACAAGAGACAAGGTTCTTGGCCGGGCATGGTGGCTCAAGCCAATAATCCCAGCACTTTGAGAGGCCGAACGGGGAGGATTGATTGTGCTCAGGAGTTTAAGACCAGCCTGGGCAACATGGTGAAGCCTCCTATCTACCAAAAAAAAAAAAAAAAAAAAAAAAAGCCAGGTATGGTGGTGTGTGCCTGTAGTCCCAAGTACTTTGGAGGCTGAGGTGGGAGGATTGCTAGAGCCTGGAAGGTCGGGCTGCAGTGAGCTGTGATCATGCCACTGCACTCCAGCCAAGGTAACAAAGTGAGACCATTTCAAGGAAAAGAGAGAGAGAGAGACAGACAGACCCACAAGAGTCTTAAGCCAGAATCTTCATGTTAAAATGCTTTCTGGAGGCTAAAAGGATGATATGTTGATAATGAAATATTTAAAAGTCAGAAACCCCACTGAATTTTTTGGTCCACAGAGGGAAATGGGAATCGCATCACCTGAAGGATGATGGAGGAACTGAACAGAAACCATTCTTGTTTCCTGAATCTGAATATGGCACCGTCTTTTCGCGGTGTCTGTATCTGCTCAGTCCGGCGGCCCCTCGAAAAGAGGGAATCTTGATTTTCAAACTTAAAAGTTGGCCCAAAGCCTACTGCTGCCCACAATGCCCTCCAGACACATTCCTCTTCCGTTTTAGTTTCTATGGGAATACTCTCTTTGAAGAACCCATGAAGCAGTGTCAGGCTGGTGTGAGGATCAGCAGTGATTTCTTTGAGGAGGAGAGCCCGTTTCTTCACTCACAGGCCATGTCTGAGTGGATCAAGAAGAACAGAGTGCCCTTTTATGAGATTTTGTCTGCGTAGACCATTAGCTTGGTAAAAATGCCAAAACCATCCTCGTTCTTTAATAGCAGATTATTTTGGACTTTTCTCTGCAAGAAGCAGCATGGGCATTCAGATGCTTTTAAGGATAAAATGTTCTTTCTCATCACCAGGCCTGGTGCTCTGGATGGCTGAGGTTTTAACGTGACTGGATGTCCCTTGGAGTGGCTTCCAGGCTGTGCTCTTGTGGTTGGGTGGCAAGGGGTTGCTTTATTCGGTGGTGCCTAGAGGATGTTTTAGAAGGCAAATTGGGCCCCCAGGAGCCCCTGAGTGCCAAGTCCTGCTGCAGGGCATGTGTTTATGGTGGGGATGTGGGGGGGTGGGGGGTGGGGGGCATTGATTTCCTGCCAATATCAGAAGTTTCACAGGCTTCTTGTGTATCCACAAACACCCACCCAATTGAGAAGGCCTAGAAAACCTGGCCCTCCCCAAGCCTTTATTGACCACTTGTGAATGATCCCAGGGTGTGTCTGACCCACAGCTCTTCCTGGAGGGAGAGAAAAGTCTCTTCTAGTTATTTGGTTATGAACCTCAACCATTTGCTGAGCCTTCCCCAAGACCAGGTACCTTGGCAGAGATTTCTGGGTTGTCAGGCAGAACCGAGCATTCAAGTGTGATAACTCACTGGAGTCCCTGAAATCCCTGATGGATGCACCAGGTAAAAGCATCCAGGGTTGAAACCAGATCAGGAAGGTTATTGTCAGCCTGGGGCTCCTGTAGAGGTGCATCCACGTTGCAGAGATTTTCCCTCTTTCTGAGGAGAAACCTGGGTTTCTCAGCTTTGGCACAGTCACAACATTTGGGGTGAGACCATTCGTGGTGGTGGTGGGGGGGCTGTCCGGTGTATTGTAGGATGGTTAGCAGCATCTGTGGTCTCCATCCTCTAGGTGCCATTCTACCCTCCCAGCTATGGCTACCCCAGATGTCTCCAGACGGTTTCAAATGCTGTGGGGCAAGGGAGTGGTACGTGAGCAAAACCACCGCAGTTGAGAGCCATTGGTCTACACTTGTGGAAATGTTTGAGGGTGAGAGTGTCGAGCTTGGGTCCCTGCTGTACCCTTTATGAGCGATGCGGTCTTGGAAAATTAATAGTACTCCAGGGGCCTCAGTTTTCTCATCTCTAAAATGGAGATAAATGAGATACACTTTCATAGGAAGGTTATATGGGATTTACTGAGATAATAAGACAGTACATGAAAAATGCTGGGCATAGCATTTATTTATTTTTATGTCTTTTAAAGATGGAGTCTTACTCTGTTGCCCAGGCTGGAGTGCAGTGGCATGATCTCCGCTCACTGCTACCTCCACCTCCTGGGCTCAAGTGATTCTCCTGCCTCAGCCTCCCGAGTAAGTGGGATTACAGGTGCCCACCGCCACACCTGGCTAATTTTTGTATTTTTAGTAGAGATGGGGTTTCACCATGTTGGCCAGGCTGGTCTCAAACTCCTGACCTAAGGTGATCCACCTGCCTCAGCCTCCCAAGGTGCTGAGATCACAGGTGAGCCACCACGCTGAGCTGGGCATAGCATTGCAGCACAGTCAAAGCACAAAATACGTGGGCAATATCTTTTTACATTTGGCTTGTCTAGACTCCATCCTCCATCCCCTCATGCACTGGTGTGGTGCAGACCAGAATATCACCCACCTAGACTGCAGAGTGGATTTGGGAGGCATCTTGGCTTTCTGCACAAGACTTGCCTGTTCCCCACCACATCCCCCTGGTTCTCAGGGTCCAGGATTCCAGGAGGCAGGGATGTGGGCAGGCACGGTAGGTGGCTCACCCAGTTCCATCCCACGCTGGGGACCTGCAGAGCTGGCTGTCTGAGACAGGGTGTTTGGACCAACATCTGAGTTTCTGAATTTCCATTTGAGCACAGCTGGGCTACACAGGCTGAAGCTCTCTCTGCGGAGATATAGATATATCCCTGGTGACGATCTTTCAAGCTGACATGAAGACATGGCCACCCACTGGAATGTCATGTGTCTGCTGTGGCGCTCTTGTAATTTGTGAGGCAAGCTCCTGAGGAATGCAGTGCATAAGTGGGAAATGGTGGGAAGTTCTCCCATCACCCCCTGGACGAAAGTGCTGCCTGCGCAGGTTGGTGGACGGTCCTCTGAGCAGGAAGAAGACATGAAGCACATTCCTGTTAGCTATGACAGAGAGGGGCAGGGTACACACTGGGCATTTCGAGCCCCTCCAGAGAAGCAAGTCTTACTATGCTGGGAGTACTTGTGGAGTGGGGGCTGTGTTGCCCTGGGCTTTAATTATTTCAGGAACATTTAACCGCAGGGCAAGCAGGCTGGATCTTGATATGTGTTTCTCAGTTGGAAAGACTTTGGACCATAGGGAGATGTCTTCTCAATTCTTTTAATTTCATTAAGTTGGTCATTTTTCTTCTTGTGGCCTCTGGAATGTGACACAGAACTCAAGGGACAGGAAGGAGATGAGTTGGAAGCTGGGACAGGGGTCCCTGTCAGGGATGCTGGTGACTCACGTGACGGTGTTGATGTGTGGAGTCCGGTGCCTGGTTTGGGGAATGTTGGTGGGATATGTTCCAAAGGATTGTCGGACCTATCAGGTACTGGAGATGAATGGTCAAGTCTGATCTCAGGGCTAACAGTGTCTGGAAAGGACAGGAAGTTGATGTTGGACTCATTGACTGAGGTTGCTGGGGACCCAGGGGGCAATGTGTGCCAGGACAGATAGTTCTGGGCCTGGGAAGGCAGATTTGGGCTGGAGACCTGGGCTTGGGAGGCATCCCAGGTGGACAGTGGTTGAGGCTGTGGAAATGACCGTGATTGCCTGGGTGAGAGTGGAGAAAGTCAAGATGGGGGTTTTGCTTTAAAGCCTGGGGAGCCCACCTCCCAGGTTCAAGCGATTCTCCTGCCTCAGCCTCCCAAGTAGCTGGGAATGCAGGTGCGTGCCACCATGCCTGACTAACTTTTGTATTTTTAGTAGAGATGAGGTTTGGCCAGGCTGGTCTCAAACTCCTGACCTCAAGTGATCGGCCCACCTTGGCCTCCGAAAGTGCTGGGATTACAGGCATGAGCCACCATGCCTGACCATTTTTAAATATTAATTTTTATGCAATATTTTCAAACACATTTTACTGTACATTGGAAAAGTCAAGCATGATTTGAAAACTTTATCAAAATCCAATCAAATATCAATTAACCATTTAATTGTGGATAAGTAAGGAGATTATTTTGACCAAAACATGTTAGAACAATTACCACTTATAGAAATAATCTATGTTTTAATGTTTTAGTTGAATTAAACAGTCTTTTATATTCTGTCCAGGCACAGTGGCTAACACCTGTAATCCCAGCACTTTGGGAGGCCGAGGCTGGTGGATCACCTAAGGTCAGGAGTTCGAGACCAGCCTGGCCAACATGGCGAAACTGTCTCTACTAAAAATACAGAAATTAGCCAGGTGTGATGGCACACACCTGTAATCCCAGCTACTTGGGAGGCTGAGGCAGGGGAATCGTTTGCACCTGGGAGACAGAGGTTGCAGTCAGCCGAGATCGCACCACTGTACTTCAGCCAGCCTGGGTGACAGAGCGAGACTCTGTTTCAAAAATAAATAAATAAATAAAATAGAATTCTGAATTTTATTTTTAATAATTATTTTAGTTAAGAGAATGTCTTTTTTTTGGAGTTGTTGAATTTATTGAATTGGCAAAAATTATGTACAAGAGGGTATACAAACTGACGTGATTGAAGTATGTATACATTACGGAAATGGCTAAATCAAGCTAAATAACACTTCACAATTCAAGATTCCCTCATTTATCTAATACTTCATGATTCAAGATTCCCTTATTTATATAATTATAAATAATTATGCCTTTCCTCCATGAATGTTAGTGGGTTTTTTATATTTTTACTGAGATACAATTTACCATAAAATTCATTGCCTTTAAGTGTTCTATTCAGTGGTTATCGGTGTATTCTTAAAATTGTGCACCCCTCACCATTATCTAATTCCAGAATATGTTTATAACCGCAAGAAGAAATCTCTCCTCCTCCCAGTCCTTAGCTACCACTGATCTAATTTTTGTCTCTATGTATATTCCTATTCTGGACATTTACTATGAACAGAATAATAAATATATGACCTTCATGTCTGCCTTCTTTCATTTAGCATAATGTTTTCAAGATTCATCCATGTTGTGGCATATATTCGTACTTCATTCCTTCATTCAGTGGTCATCAGTGTATACCACTTTAAGAATCCACTGATACTCACTAAATGGAACACTCTAAAGGAATGAATTTTATATTAAATTCTATCTCAATAAAAATATAAAACACCAACATTCACGGAGGAAAAGTATAATTCTGTATAATTATATAAATGATGGAATCTTGAAATAAATTTTTAAATGTGCTTTGAGGTAATATGCCCCTCAGAAAAGATAAATAAGTCAATTGATAATCTAAATCTCAGGTATAAACCACAGTTTAATATGTATTTATTATAAAGTATTGGTGGATTTTAAAATTAATTTGGGAAAGTTAGATTGATTATTGGTGTTGGTAAAAAAAAATTCATTGTATGGATTATTTAGCATATGGTTGCTTATAAAAGGCTCTAATGATCCATTGTGTTTCTTTTATATCAGTTGTAATGTCTCCTGTTTTATTTTTGATTTTATTTATTTGGCATTCTCTCTTTTGTTCCTGGTTAGTCTAGCTAGCAGTTTATAAAGTCTGTTTATCTCTTCCAAAATTCAACTTTTTGTTTCATTAATTCTTTGCATTTTTTAAATCTCGAATTCGCTGAGTTCTGCTCTGATTTTTATTATTTCTTTCCTTCTCCTAAGATTGGATTTCATTTTTTCTTGATTTTCTTGTTCCAGGTGCATAGTAGCTTGTTTGTAATCTTACTATGTTCTTGCAGTAGGCATTTATTGCATAAAATTCTCTCTTAGCACTGTCTTTGTTGTATTCCATAGGTTTTGGTATGTTGTGATTCCATTTGCATTTATTTCAAGAACATTTGTTATTTTCTTCTTAATTTTCTTATTGACTCAATGGTTGTTCAGAAGCATGTTGTTTAATTTCCATGTTATCTGTATAGTTTCCAAAGTACTTCCTAGTATTCATTTCTAGTTCTATTCTATTTTTGTCTAGAATATACTTGATAAAATGTTGATTTTTCAAAATTTGTTGAAGCTTGTTTTGTGTCTTAACATATGGTCTAGCCTGGAGAATGTTCTATGTGATGAGGAGAAGAATGTGTACTCCACTGCTATTGCATGAAATGTTCTGTAAATGTCTGTTAAGTCTATTTGGTCTGTGGTACAGATGAAATTCGATGATTATTTGTTAGCTTTCTACCTAGATGATCTGTTCAATGCTGAAAGTGGGTATTGAAGCCCTCAGTTATCATGATGTTGAGGTGTATCTCTCTCTTTACCTCTAATGACATTTTTAATATATCTAAATATTCCACTATTGGGTACATATATATACATATTTGGAATTTTTATATCCTCTTGCTGAATTGGCCCTTTTATCATTATATGATGGACTTCTTTGTCTCTTTTTATGTTTTTTCACTTAAAGTCAATTTTGTCCAATATAAATATAGATGTATTAGGCCATTCTTGCATTGCTCTAGGGTTATCATAAGAAAGTACCACAGAACGGGTGCCTTAAATAACAAAAGTTCATTTTCTCACAGTTCTGGAAGTTATAAGTCTAAGATCAAGATGTCAGCACATTTGGTTTCTCCTGAGGCCTGTCTTGGCTTGCAGCTGCTTGCCTTCTTGCCATGTCCTCTTATGGCATTTTTTCTGTGCACATGCATTCCTGGTGTCTCTTCCTCTTCTAATAAGGACATCAGCCATATTGCACGAGGGCCATACCCTGGGAGTCTCATTTTAGCTTTATCACTCCTTAAAAAAAAAAAAATACTTATCTTCAAATATGATTACATTCTGAGATACTAAAGATTGGGACTTCAACATACCAATTTTGGAGCAACACTGCTTAGCCCATAACGATGAATTCATCAATAGACTGATATGATCAAGGAAAGAATCAGTGAGCTTAAATAAGTTTAAATAGCAACTTCCAAAACTTAAAAGCAAAGAAAAAAGAATTAAAAAGAACAGAATATTTAATAAGCGTAGGCCAATTGCAAAAGGAAAAATATATGTGTAATGAAGTATCAGGAGGAGGAGAAAGAAAGGAATAGAAGAAATATTTGAAGAAATTCTGACTGAGATTTTCCCAAAATTGAAAATAAACAAAGTCTACATATCTAGGAAGCTGAGAGGATACCAAGCAAGACAAATACAAAAAATTTAAACATAGGCATATTATATTGAAACTGCCAAAAATCAAAGACAAAAAGAAAATCTTAAAAGAAGCCAGGAGGGGAAAAAATCTTTATCTATGGAAAACCAAGGATAAGAATTACATCAGACTTCTGTTAAACCACATAAGCAAAAAGAGAGGAAAGTGAAATATTTAAAATTTAAAAAAAAAAAAGAACACTATCTTAAAACTCTCTACCTAGCAAAATTATCTTTTATTTTTTAGACAGAGTCTCACTTTGTCACCCAAGCTGGAGTGCAGTGGCAGTGACCTTGGCTCACTGCAGCCTCCGCCTCCTGGGTCCAAGCAATCTCGTGCTTCAGCCAGCCACCACCACGCCTGGCTAATTTTGTATTTTTAGTAGAGACTGGGTTTCGCTAGGTTGGCCAGGCTGGTCTCGAACTCCTGACCTCAGGTGATCCACCCGCCTTGGCCTCCCAAAGTGCCAGGATTAAAGGTGCAGGCCACCGCACCCAGCCTACCCTTTAAATTAAAGTAAAAATACATAATTTTCTTAGGTAAACAAAAATAGAGTTTGTCACCAGTAGTCCGACCTTACAATAAAAGTAAAAAGAAATTCTTCACTCATACTCAATGGTGAAAAACTACAAGCTTTTCTTCTAAGATCAGGAACAAGGCAAAAGTTCCCCTTCTTGCCACATTTATTTAACATGATACGAAAAGTTCTAGCAAGAACAATTAGGCAAGAAAAGGAAATAAATGGCATCCAAACTGTTGGGGGGTGGGAATGAGTAAAATTATCTCTTTCCAAATGACATAATTTTTTTGTAAAAAACCCTAAACTTCACTCCCCCAAAATTATTACAACTAATAACAAATTCAGTAAAGTTTCAGGATAGAAAATCAAGATACAAATATCAGTTGTGTTTCTATAGCATTAACAACAAGCAACTGGAAAGCAAGTAAAGAAAATCCCATTCATAATAGCAAGAAAAGGATAAGATACTTAAGAATAAACTTAACCAAAAAGATGAAAGACTGGTACATTAAAAATTGCAGACATTCATGAAAGAAATTAAAGAAGACACAAATCATTGGAAAGATATCCTATGTTCATGAATTGGAAGACATAATAATATCAAAATATCCATATTATTCAAAGCAATTCATAGATTATATACAATCCCTATCAAAATCCTAATGGCACTCTTGACAGAAATGGAAAAAACAATCTTAAAATTCATATAAAGCCACAAAGGACCCAGAAGAGTCAAAACAATGAGCAAGAAAAACAAAGCTAGGGGCATCACATTTTCTAATTTCAAAATGTATTATAAAGATAGAGTAAACAAAACTGTGTGCTGCTGGCATAAAGACAGACATATAGGCCACTGGAAGAGAATAGAGGGCCCAGAAATCAACCGACACTTATACAGTCAACTGGCCTTCAACAAACGTGCGAAGAATATATAATGGGGAAAAGATGGTTTCCTCAATACATGGTACTGAGAAAACTGAATATTCACATGCAAAAGAATAAAACTGGGCCGGTATCTTACACTACACACAAAAAGCAACTCAAAATGAACTACACATTTAAACATAATTACCTGAGACTGTAAAACTTATAGAAGAAAACATAAGGAGAAACTTTCATGATGTTGGTCATGGCAATTATTTTAACTTATAAATTGTAACAAAAGGATTTGGGAAGGACTGGTAGGTTTAAAGGGAATATTTATGGGAGATTATGGGTTATAGGCTCCTGTGCATATCTCAGTAACTTCCTCAGTAAAGGAGACATGGCCTTGAGCCCGAATACGCTGGGAAGCTGGAACTAAGACTCAACTCCTTCTGACCCCTTCTCTCAATTAAGGATTCTTTTTTCTCATTTCACCAAGAACAGAGAAGCAACCAAAGATAGCTTTTCTATTTTTCCACCACCATATCTCTTCACATAATTTTATCTTTATCCATAATCTACCTTCTCTTCACTCTCTCATTCAAGGCCAACCCCTCCACTTACACTAGATTCCACCCCAATGACTTTTTCAAGAATTTAACTCCAGAAGTTAAACATTATTTCCTGCATTATGAATCTCTACACCACCCCCAAGCAGGATAATTCATTTTAGGTAGAAATATGTGGTAATAATTCTCATTTAAAATTCTGTACATTTCCAGCTACTGCCTCATTTACTACTCTCTTTATAGAAGAAAGCATCGTTTGTCTTTATTCAGCATCTCCACTTTTTCTCTTGCATTCTTTTGCTGTTGTTTTTGTTTTTCTGGGAAAGTTCTTTAATGTTTTTAATTTATTGTGGAACATTTCAGACATTTAAAAATAAAAAGTAAGTAATATTGTGTCATATAACTTGTCTTCTCTTCTTAAAGCCGGAAGCTTCATTTCTAATGATGAATGTCCTTCAGAATATTATCATTGCAGACTGAAGTGCAATGCTGATGAACATGCAATTAGACACTGTGCTGATTTCAGCATCTGCTGCAAACTGAAGATCATCGAAATTGATGGACAAAAGAAGTGGTGAAAATGCTAACTCCATCTTCTTCAGACTCCAGGAGCAAAAACATGTCTTAAACTCTCTTATCTATGAATAATTAACATGATGGATGAAAATTATTATAATTGCATGTTTAGATGGTCAGGTGAAAATGAATATAAATTTTATAAATGCTTACACTCTATTTTCATTTGTGCATTTTAACATTAACTCCCTTAATTTACATCCACAGCCACATTGTTGTTTCACCCATAGTACTATATCCGATGCGGGGAGTAAGAGCCAGTCCCTTTTGCCCCCCTGGCTCTTAGGACACCCATCGCAGGTGGATGAGGCACCCACCGCGATGCCATGAGTAAGAGCCAGCCCTTCTTGCCCCCCTGGCTCTTAGGACTCCCATCGCACGGGGGTGAGGCGACGCCGCGATGCGGTGAGTAAGAGCCAGCCCCTCTTGCTTCCCTGGCTCTTGGGACCCCCATCGCACGGGGGTGAGGCACCCCCCCGATGCGGGGAGTAAGAGCCAGTCCCTCTTGTCCCCCTGGTTTTTAGGATCCCCGGTGGCCTCACAGCCTATTTATCATATTGTGAGTAATATCATCTCCCGCTCTGGAGATTATGAACTGTTTCACAAACCGGTGTACACCCTGGGTATACAGAGATTGTACAGCCGTCTGTATTGGGAGTCATATCATCCTCTTCCTCCCTGAATATTAAGAACAGTATCACAGGGGTGTTTCTACTCCCTGGGATATCGGGTGTCATATCCTCCTCTCCCATGTTGCAATTAGAAACAGTATCATTGGGGGTGTGTCCACCTTCTGTGATATTGTAAGTAATATCATACTCTTCCCTTCAGGATCATGGGAACAATATCTTTGGCGGTATCCACGTTCTGCCACATATGTAGTCCTATCACCCACTCCGCCTTGGAATGTTATTAAGGACCATCTCACACAGGGGTGTACACTTCCTGCGATGTTGGTTGTAATACCATTGTCTTCTTCCGTGAATATTAGGAGCAAAATCCCCGGGTGGATGCACACCCAGTGCTATATTGGGAGTAACATCATACTCCACCCCCTGGAGATTATATTCCGATCAATATCACCGGCGGGGTGTACACCTACTGCGATATTGAACGTCATATCATGCTCTCTCCCTCCCTGGACATTAGGAGCAATATCACAGGTGGGTGTACACCCACTGAGGTATTAGTGCGTAATATTAGTATGAATTACACCTCATTTATTATTAACATGAATATGAATGACCGATAGTAATATTAATATTAAGAAATAATTGCTAATAAAAAGTTTTCAGACTATTAATATTAATATGAATTATTAGAAGTTAATATTTCTGTTTTCTAATGAATAAGATCAATATCAGTTATTAATATCAGGCATCATTAATCATTCATATTTATCATGTATTGTTATGGTTAGTATAACTATTTAACATTAATTATCATTATTATCGGTATTGATTTTAAAAATTATATTATGGGTTATTAGTATTGATAATTATTAGTGTCAATTAATAATTGAGATTATTAATTGTGGTAAGTCGCATTGCGCCATTCCACCCCTCCCTCGGCAGCTCGTTTACGACCCAAAAAGGGGACAAAAATTCCCCTGAGGGAGCAGCGGTAGACTGGGATAGATGAGGATGGTCACGTGGTGGAGAGGTGTGTTTTTGGGTACCAGCCCCTCACCTGCGTCGACCTTCTCAACTGGAAAAACAATACACTGCCCTATACCGAAAAGCCACAAGCCCTAATTGATTTGCTCCAAACCGTTATCCAGACCCACAACCACACCTGGGCTGATTGGCACCAGTTGTTCATGTTCCTCTTTAACAGCGAAGAAAGGCGGAGAGTCCTCCAAGCAGCAACTAAGTGGCTACAGGAACATGCACCAGCTGATTATCAAAACCCCCAAGAGTATGGAAGGACCCAGTTGCCAGGAACCGACCCCCACTTGGACCCACATGAAAGAGAGGATATGCAAAGGCTAAACCGAGACAGGGAAACTCTCTTGGAAGGATTAATGAGGGGAGCTCAGAAGGCCACAAACGTTAACAAGGTCTCTGAGGTCATTCAGGGAAAAGAAGAAAGTCCAGCACAATTCTACGAGAGAGAATTGTGTGAGGCCTATCGTATGTATACTCCCTTTGATCCCGATAGCCCTGAAAATCAGCGCATGATTCCCATGGCTTTAGTCCATCAAAGCGCAGAAGACATGAGAAGAAAACTGCAGAAGCAGGCTGGGTTGCAGGGATGAATCCATCCCAATTACTAGAAATAGCTAGCCAGGTGTTTGTAAACAGGGATGCAGTAAGCCATAAGGAAAACGGCAAAGAGAATGGAGGTCAAGCCCGGTGACACGCCGACCTGTGTGTCAGCTGCAGCAATCAGAGGCCCCCCCCACCCCCAAAGAGGCAAGGGAAGGGGGGCCCTGGGAAAGAAACTCAGCTTGGCTGTCAGAGTTTGCAGCGTAACCAGTGTGCTTATTGTAAAGAAATAGGACAGTGGAAGAACAAATGCCCTCAGCTGAAAAGAAAACAAGGTGACTCAGAGCAGGACGCCCCGGACAAGGAAGAGGGGGCCCTGCTAAACCTGGCAGAAGGGTTCTTGGACTGAGGGAGACTGGGCTCAAGCGTCCCCAAAGAGCCTCCGGTCAGAATGACAGTCGGGGTTGGAGATATTCACTTTCTTGTAGATAGCGGTGCTGAACATTCGCTAGTAACTGCCCCGGTTTCCCCCTTATCCAAAAAGACCATTGACGTCATCGGAGCCACGGGGGTTTCAGCAAAGCAAGCTTTCTACTTGCCTCGGATTTGTACTGTAGGAGGACATAAAGTCATTCATCAGTTTTGGTACATGCCTGACTGTCCCTTGAACTTTTCCTTAAGAGACTTGCTCAGCAAGCTGAGAACCACTATCTGTTTGAGAGAACACGGCTCTTCGTTGCTAAGGTTACCCAGAACGGGTGTCATTATGACCGTTATGGTCCCCTGAGAGGAGGAATGGAGACTTTTCTGAGCTGAGCCGGGCCAAGAGAGAAGATCAGCTATGGCTAAGCGGTGGCCAAGAGTGCGGCAGAAGACAACCCTCCGGGATTGGCCAGTTAAGACTGGGGCCCAGCCGGTGAGGCAAAAACAGGAGCTGGTCCCCAGAGAAGCACTTCAAGGTATCCAGGTCGGTCTCAAGCACCTAAGAACTTTTGGAATGATTGTTCCTTGTCAGTCTCCATGGAACACTCCCCTCCTGCCTGTTCCCAAGCCAGGGACCAAGGACTACCGGCCGGTACAGGATTTGCGCTTGCTTCATCAAGCTACACTGACTTTACATACAACAGTACCTAACCCGTCCACATTGTTGGGGTTGCCACCAGTTGAGGACAGCTGGTTCACCTGCTTGGACCTGAAAGACGCTTTCTTTCCTATCACATTAGCCCCTGAGAGGCAGAAGCTGTTTGCCTTTCAGTGGGAAGTTCCGGAGTCAGGTGTCACTACTCAGTACACTTGGACCGAGCTTCCCCAAGGGTTCAAGAACTCCCCCACCATCTTCGGGGAGGCGTGGGCTCGAGACCTCCAGAAGTTTCCCAGCAGAGACCTAGGCTGCGTGTTGCTCCAGTAGGTTGATGACCTTCTGCTGGGACACCCCATGGCAGTCGGGTGTGCCAAGGGAAAAGATGCCCTACACCAGCACCTGGAGGACTGTGGGTAGAAGGTGTCCAAGAAGAAAGCTCAGATCTGCTGACAGCAGGTACGTTACTTGGGATTTACTATTCCACAGGGGTCGGAACGCAGCCCGGGATCAGAAAGAAAGCAGGTCATTTGCCATCTAGCGGAGCCTAAGAGCAGAAGGCAGGTGAGATAATTCTTAGGAGCTGTAGGGTTTTGTAGACTAAGGATCCCAAACTTTGCATTATTAGCCAAGACTTTGTATGAGGTCACCAAGGGGGCGGGGACAGGGAACCTTTGGAATGCGGATCCCAACAACAGCAAGTCTTTCATGAGTTAAAGGAAAATCTTCTGGCTGCCCCAGCCCTGGGGCTACCCGATGTGACAAAGCCTTTTCCATTGTATGCATCAGAGAGAGAAAAGATGGCAGCTGGACTTTGAACCCAAACTGTGGGGCCCCGGCTGAGGACGGTGGCCTACCTCTCTCAACAACTAGATGGGGTTTCTAAAGGATGGCCCCCCTGTTGGAAGGCCTTGGCAACATCTGCCCTGCCAGTACAAGAAGCAAATAAGCTGACTCTTGGGCAAAACCTGAACATAAAGGCCTCCCGTGCTGTGGTGACTTTAATGAATACTAAAGGACATCATTGGCTAACGAATGCTAGACTCACCAAATACCAAACTGCTCTGCGAAAATCCCTGTATAACCATTGAAGTTTGCAACACCCTACACCCCGCCACCTTGCTGCCGGTATCAGAGAGGCCTGTCGAGCCTGATTGTGTAGAAGTGTTGGACTCAATTGACTCTAGCAGACCTGACCTCCAGGACCAGTCTTGGGCATCAGTAGACTGGGAACTATACGTGGATGGGAGCAGCTTCTTCAACCCCCAAGGAGAGAGAGGTGCAGGGTATGCAGTGATAACCCTGGACACTGTTGTTGAAGCCAGATCATTGCCCCAGGCCACTTCAGCCCAGAAAGCTGAACTCATTGCTTTCATTCGGGCCTTAGAACTCAGTGAGGGTGAGACTGTCAACATTTACACTGATTCTCGGTATGTCTTTTTAACCCTTCAAGTACATGGAACGTGACAGAAAGAAAAGGGCCTATTGAACTCTGGGGGAAAAGACAGAAAATACCAACAAGAAATCTTGCAATGATTAGAAGCAGTATGGAAACCCCACAAGGTGTCAGTTACCCATTGCAGAGGTCAGCAGCGAGCTTCCAGCTTGCTGGGTTTGGGGAATTCCCGCGCTGACTCAGAGGCTTGAAAAGCAGCATCTGCCCCCTTCTGGGCATCAGTGCTCCCTCAAGCACCTGATCTTGGACCTACTTCTTTTAAGAAGAAGAGGAATTTCTCCAGGTAGACGGAAGAATAATTGATGGAGGAAGGATGGATTCGGTTACCAGATGGGAGAGTAGCTGTGCCACAGCTGCTAGGAGCTGCAGTTGTACTGGCTGTGCAAGAAACCACCCATCGAGGTCAGGAGTCACTGGAAAAGTTGTTAGGCCGGTATTTCTACATCTCGCCTTTGTCAGCCCTTGCCATAACGGTGAGGCAGCCGTGTGTTACCTGCCGACAGCACGATGCGAGGCAAGGTCCAGCCGTTCATCCCGGCATACGAGCTTATGGAGCAGCCCTTTTTGAAGGTCTCCAGGTGGAGTTCACAGAGGTGCCAAAGTGTGGAGGTAACAAATATGTACTAGTTCTTGGGCGTACCTACTCTGGGTGGGTGGAGGCCTATCCAACACGAACTGAGAAAGCTCGTGAAGTAACCCCTGTGCTTCTTCGAGATGTGATGCCTAGATATTGACCGCCCTTACGGATGGGCTCAGGCAACGGGCCTGCGTTTTTGGCTGCCTTGATACAGAAGACAGCAAAGGCATTGGGGATCACACGGAAACTACATGCCGCCTCCCGGCCTCAGCGTTCTGGAAAGGTGGAGCGGATGAATCGGACTATCAAAAACAGTACTATTGTCTTCCCCGCTGGATATTTAAAACAACACCACATGGGGCGTAAAACCACCTGATAAATTTGAGGGAATGTTATCCTCTCCCCAGCTCCCCCGGCCCCGGATATTAGAGATAATAACACAGGGGTGTTGTACACCCACTGCTTTATTGGGAGTAATATCATCCTCTCCCTTCTTGGATATTAGGAACAATATCACACTGTGAGTGTACGCCTGTCGTGAAATTCAATGGAATGTCATCCTGCGCCTCCCTAGATACGACGAACAATATCACGAGGGATGTACAACTTCTGAGATACTGGGAGTGATACCACCCTCTCCCCTCTGGAAGTTAGGGTCAATATCACAGGGGTAGTGTACAGCCTCTGGGATGTTGGGACTAATCATCGTCCCGCCCACTGGATATTAAAAACCATATCACAAGGGGCGTGTACACACACTTCGATATTGCTATGAATACCATCCTCTCCCTCTTTGGATATTCGGTGCCATATTTCAGGTGGGGTTTACACCACCTGCAATATTGGAAGTAATATGATTTTCTCCCCCGCTGGATATCAGAAACAATATCACAGGGGGTTGTGAACAACCCCTGCGATATTTGGAGTAATATCACCGTCTCCCCTCACAATCATTAAGAACAATATCGTAGGGGTGGGGGATGTACACCCCCTTTCATATTTGATATCATCCTCTTCCCCCTGGCTATTAGGAACAATATCAGGAAGGGATGTACAGACCCTGCGACCTTTGTTATCATAGAATTGTCTCTGCCCTAGACATTAGGAAAAAATGTCACTGGGGATGTGAACAGCCCTGCGATATTGAGAGTGGTATCATCCTCTGCCCCTATTCATATTGGGAACAACATCACGGGTGGGATGTACTCCCTCTGTGATATTGGGAGTGAAATTTTCCTCTCTTCCCCTGGACATTAGGAAGGGTATCAGAGGGTGTGGGTGTACATTCCCTGCAATATTCAACGTAACCTTATCCTCTCCCTCCCAGGGTATTCAGAACAATATTACAGGAGGGGTGTACACCCTCTGCGATATTGAGAGTCATATCATCCTCTTTCGCTCTGGATGTTAGGAACAATATCACAGGGTTGTGTACACCCCCTGCGATATTGGGAGTCATATCATCCTCTCTCCCTGTGGATATTAGGAAGAGTATCACAGAGGTGTGGAAACCATCTGCGGTACTGGGAGTAATATCATCCTCTCTCTCTCTGAATATAGGAAGATTTTCACAAGAGTGTGTACACTCCCTGCTATATTGGGAGTAAGATCATCCTCTCCACCCAGGAAATGACTAACAAGGTCACGGAGGGGTGTACTCCCCCTGCTATAATGGGAGTAATGTCGTCCTCCCCAAACCTGGATGTTAGCAACGAGATCACAGAGGGGGTGTACACACTCTGCGACATTGGAAGTAATATGATCCTCTCCCCACCTGGGTACTGGGAAAGATACCACAGCGCGGGTATATGTTTCCTTTGCTATTGGGAATAATATCATTCTTTTCCTTTCTGGATATTAGGAAGACTATAACAGGGGTGCTGTACAATTACTTCGATATTGGGAATAATATCATCCTCTATTTTCCTGGATATTGGGCACAAAAACACAAAAGGGTGTACAACCCCTGCGATATTGGGACTAATAGCACACTCTCCTTCCCTGGATGTTAGAAAACAATATCATCAGGGCTGAACACCCCCCGCGATAATGGGAGTCATGGTTACTCTTTCACAGGCCATTTGGAACCATATCACAGGGGGTGTTTACAAACAGGGGTGGTTTACACCCCGTGTGATATTGGGAGTCACATCATTCTCTCCACCTCCGGATATTAAGAACAATATCCTGGCGGGAGCTGGTACACCCCCAGTGATATTGCGGATAATGTCATCCTCTCCTTCCCTGGAAATTAGGAAAAATATCAAAGGGGGGTGTACACCTTCTGTGATATTGGAAGCAATATCATCCTCTCCCACGCTGGATATAAGAAAAAATTATCACGGTGTACACCCACTGTGATATGAGGAGTAATATCTTCCTAGGGTGTTACGAATCATTTCACAGTCTGTACACACATGGTGTACACTCCCTGTGATATTAGGAGTAATATCTACCTAGGAGATAACAAATAACATCACAGGGTGTACACCCACTTTGATAATAGCTGTAATATTTTTCTAAGTTGTTACAAATAAGATCACAGGTTGTACCAACATGGTGTACACTCACTGTGATATCAGGAGTCGTATCTCTGTAATATATTATGAATAATATCACAGGGTGCACACCCACTGTATTATTAGGAGTAAGCTCTCTGTAGGATATTACAACTAAGATCACAGGGTGTAGAGCCACCGTGATATTAGGAGCAATATCTTTCTAGGATATTACAAATAATATCACAGGGTGTACATCCACTCTGCTGTCATAGCTAGGGTTACCCGCCACCACGCCCGGCTAATTTTCTTTTTATTTTCACTGGAGACGGGGTTTCACCACGTTGGCCAGGCTGGTCTGGAACTCCTGACCTCAGGTGATCCATCAGCCTCGGCCGCCCAAAGTGCTGGGATTACAGGTGTGAGCCATGGTGCTGGGCCAGGAGTTATAGATTCTATTCATTTGGAAACCCAGCTCCCATTTTTGAGTGTGCATGTACTTTTATGAAGAAATGATGTCAGAAAACCGAAGGATGATAATAAATATGAAAAGTAACAGGCATGTGAAAAGGTCTTCCGATTGAGAACTATAAGTTTCGATTTCGTTTTCAGATAATGGGGTCCTAGCTCTTGTGTCGTCCTTTTACATATTCTACATCAATGGAAGTTGTAGCACCGTGTCAGAATAAAGTAGAGTGTATTTCACGTCTTCTTAATTTCTTTGAATTAGACTGAGATATTTTTCTAAAAGAGAGAAGGACATTTTCATTGCATTGTATTTTTTCTGAAAAGAGTAGGCCGTATTTTACTGAGATCACGGATTTGTTATATCTAACCTTTTTGTCTTCTAATATTCTTCAGTGGATTTTCTCTGAAGTAGTATGTAGAGAAAGCCTCGTATAGCAAAAAAGTAAGTCACGTAATAATTCTGAGATTTTTGGAATTGTCACAACTGAGAAACATTGCTGGCGGTGTATGGTCCGCAAGTGTGAAGATGTTCCTTGTGAATTGCTTGCATCCAGCATTAAGGGCTCGTTTTTATCTTTTATTTTTCCAATCCTCTTTCCTTCTCAAGGTGTCCAAGACACACAGAGGCACGAAATCTCACAGGTGTCTGAGAATTCCTCCTCCTGGGACTCTCAGAGGATCCAGAACTGCAGCCGGTCCTCGCTTTGCTGTCCCTGTCCCTGTCCATGTAAATGGTGATGGTGCTGAGGAACCTGCTCAGCATCCTGGCTGTCAGCTCTGACTCCCCCCTCCGCACCCCCATGTACTTCTTCCTCTCCATCCTGTGCTGGGCTGACATCGGTTTCACCTCGGCCACGGTTCCCAAGATGATTGTGGACATGCATTCGCATAGCTGAGTCATCTCTCATGCGGGCTGCCTGACACAGATGTCTTTCTTGGTCCTTTTTGCATGTATAGCAGGCATGCTCCTGACTGTGATGGCCTATGACTGCTTTGTAGCCATCTGTCGCCCTCTGCACTACCCAGTCATCGTGAATCCTCACCTCTGTGTCTTCTTCGTTTTGGTGTCCTTTTTCCTTAGCCTGTTGGATTCCCAGCTGCACAGTTGGTTGGGTTACAACTGACCAGCATCAAGAATGTGGAAATCTCTCATTTTGTCTGTGACCCCTCTCAATTTCTCAACCTTGCCTGTTCTAACAGCGTTATCAATAGCATATTTATATATTTTGATAATACTGTGTTTGGTTTTCTTCCCATTTCAGGGATCCTTTTGTCTTACTATAAAATTGGCCCCTCCTTTCTAAGGATTTCATCGTGAGATGGGAAGTATAAAGCCTTTTTCACCTGTGGCTCTCACCTAGCAGCTGTTTGCTGATTTTATGGAACAGGCATTGGTGTGTACCTGACTTCAGCTGTGTCACCACCCCCCAGGAATGGTGTGGTGGCATCAGTGATGTAGGCTGTGGTCACCCCCATGCTGAACCTTTTCATCTACAACCTGAGAAACAGGGACATACAAAGTGCCCTGCGGAGGCTGCACAGCAGAACAGTCGAATCTCATGATCTGTTCCATCCTTTTTCTTGTGTGGGTGAGAAAGGGCAACCACATTAAATCTCTACATCTGCAAATCCTGCCCCTTAGTCACATTATTTTTGTGGCTTGATGGCTTTTATTCCGTTCCGCATTTCCTTTGTGAATATTGCTTTCTTCGTTGTGCCTTTAACTGGAATGGGTGAGGATTCTGGAGTCCTTGGTTTAGCAGAAACCTCATGACAGAATCCTCTATACCTAGGTGGCCTCTTTTAGTTTCTGAGCAATAATCCTGTCATCCAGGTGGAATCACCACCATCTTTTTATATACACGAAGTCCTCACTTCGTTTTGGAATTCCCTGAAAACTGACTTTATGGAAACAATGTACAGGAGGTCCTCCAACAGCATTGGCTGTTCAAAGTCGTGTAGTTTTACTGTTGATGAAAAATAAGTGGTTTCTCTATACATAATTTTGCTTCAAGGTGAAGTTTCCAAGAGACTTTCAAAGATGTTAAGTGAGGACATACTGTACATCAAGTCCATATCCTCTTCCACAGTTCATGTGGAATTTGTTTATAAACTTCTTCTAGAGAATCTATTTAGGCAGGTTCTGTGTAGAGATCCATGTCGCCGTTCCTCAATCTTGGCTTTGAGTCAAATCACCTGGGGCACTTACAAATGATGAGGCCTGGGTCTCAATACCTGAGATTCTGATTTCCTTGCACCTGTGTGAGTGTGTGGATTTTTTTTTTTTTCTTTTAAAGCACCAGAGGTGGTTCCAATGACGAAGTTCTTAGTGGCATCAACCTCTAATAAGTAAGAACAGAAATTAATTGTAATATGATTTCTTCAAATATTATCTTCAAATGCATTGTCCATCAACACCATACAAATGTTTATTATGCTGTTTTTTCTTACCATTTTGCATTTTCTATTTCTTTCTTTTCCTTTTTTTTTGAGTCAGAGTTTCACTCTTGTGGCCCAGGCTGGAGTTCAATGGCACGGTCTCGGCTCACTGCACCCTCTGCCTCCCGTATTCAAACAATTCTCTTGTCTCAGCCTTCCAAGTAGCTGAGATTACAGGCATGCGCTACTATGCCTGGCTAATTTTTTTTTTTTTTTGTACCGTTAATAGAGACAGTGTTTCTCCATTTTGGTCAGGCTGGTCTTGAACTCCCGACCTCAGGTAATCCGCCCGCTTCCACCTCTCAAAGTGCTGGGATTACAGGCACGAGCGACCGTGCCCAGCCACCACTTAGCATTTACATTTTACATTTGTGGAAGATGTAGATTTATACACACATTGATTGCTGCTTTGTTATACACTTGCATATACATAAGACGGGAAAAAGAAAAGAATAAAATGGGCACAGTATCCCTGAAGTTACACATTCCGAGACATTTTAAAAATATTTGTTTTTCAGAAATTTTTTTCAATGAAGAAACTGTGGTATACACACCCAATGAAGTATTACTCAGCCTAAAAAGGAAGAAACTCCTCTCCGCTGCAGACAAAATGGATGAGATTGCAGGCCTGTCTATTAAATGAAAGAAACCCGGCACAGAATGACATATATTTCATGTCCTCACTTCTACGTAGGAAGAAAAAAGGAAACATTGGCCAGGTGTGGTGGCTCAGGCCTGTAATCCCAGCACTCTGGGAAGCGGAGTCGCACGGCTCACTTGAGTCCAGCAGTTGGAGACCCGCCTGGCCAACATGGTGAAACCCTGTCTCTACGGAAAACACAAACAATAAGCCCGGCGTGGTGACGCGTGCCTCTAGTCTCAGCTTCTCCGAGGGCTGAGGCCCAAGAAGCGCTTGAACTCGGGAGGGGGAGATGGCAGTGAGCCTGGATTGTGCCTGTATACTCCAACCTGGGCAACAAAAAGAGACTCCATCCCACACACACCTACACACAAAAGGAATCTCAGGAAGGTGGAGAGTATAAAGGTGGTTAGCAGACGCTAGGAAGAAAAGGGGTGGGATAGGGAATGAAGACAAGTGGATAATTGGGTCCCAAAATACAGAAGGATGGAATAAGTGAGTGCTAGTGTTTGATAGTACAATATGAAAATTTTAGTTCACAAGAATTGCTTGCATATTTCCAGATGCTTTGGTAAGAAGCTTCCTAACTTTCTCATTATGATGGTTTTTAAGCTCTTCTCTTTCTGCTCTTGAAATCATGCTGGTTTTTTGTTTTTTGCTTTGAGATGGAGTTTCGCTCTTGTTGCCCAGACTGGAGTGTCATGGTGTAATCTTGGCTCACTGCAACCTCTGCCTCCTGGGTTCAAGCGATTCTCCTGCCTCCACCTCCGGAGTAGCTGGGATTACAGGCATGCGCCAGCACGCCCAATTAATGTTGTATTTCTAGTAGAGACGGGGGTTTCTCCCTGTCGGTCAGGCTGGTCTTCAACTCCTGACCTCTGGTGATCCGCCCGCCTCGTCCTCCCAAAGTGCTGGGATTACAGGGGTGAGCGACCGCGCCCGGCCCATGCTGTATCCTTATCTTTTCTCTGTTGTTTTTTTTTTTTTTTTTTTGCTATGGAGCCCAGAAGGAACTTCTCACCTATATGTTCACATGATTTTTCACATGAGTGCTAAGAAAGTTCATTGGTGGAAAAGCTGCCTTTTCAAGAAATGGTGTTGGAGAAACTTGATTTCCACATGCAGAAGAATGAAGGTGGACCCTATGTCACACCAGGTGCAAAAATTAACACAGACTGGATCAAAGACCTCACCCCAAGCGCTAAAAGTATGATATGCCTAAAAGAAAACATAGGCCACACTTTCATGACATCAAATTGGGCAATGTTCTCTGGGATATGACACCAAAAGGATAGGCAAGAGAAGTAAATTAGATGCCTTGGATTACATCTAAATGACAGACACTTTTTTGCAGCAAAAACACTGTTAACTGAATGAAAAGATAACCCATGGATTAGGAAAAATATTTGCAAAGCATATATCTGAAAAGAGGCTGATATCCGTCATATATAAAGAACAGCTAGAACTAAACAACAAGAAACCCAAAGCATCCCATCAACAATGGTCAGAAGACTCGAGTAGACGTGTCCCTAAAGAAGATATCGTAATGGCCAATAAGCATCTAAAATGATGTTCAAAATCGCTCATCATAGGGAAGCGCAAATCAAACCAAGAATGTGATACCACACATTAGGATGGGTATGATAAACAAACAGGGATTGGTGAGACTAGAGGGAAGTAGGAATGCTCGAATCTAATCGGAGGGAACGTAAAACCATGAAGGAACGGGGAAAATAGTATGGCGTGTACTGGAAAAATTAGAAACAGAATGATCAGATGTTCCCACAGTTGCATTTGTGGGTACCTACCAAAAAGAATTAGAAGCCAGGAGTGGAAGACAGATTTGTGTACACCCATATTCATAGCAGCATTATTCACAACAGCCAAAATGTGGAAGCAACCCAAGGGTTCGTGGACAGATGAATGAAAAAGCACACTGCAGTTCCTTCATACAATGGAAGACTATTCAGCCATCAAAAGGTAGGCACTTCTGGCCGGTGGGGTGGCTCACGCCTGTAATCGCAGCGTCTTGGAAGACCGAGGTGGGCGGATCACCTGAGATCAGGAATTCAAGACCAGCCTGGCCATCTTGGTGAAACCCTGTCTCTACTGAAAATGAAAAAAATTAGGTAAGCGTGGTGGTGTGAGCCTATAGTCCCAGCTACTAGAGAGGCTGAGGCACAAGAATCGCTGGAACCCGAGAAGAGGAGGCTGCAGTGAGCCCAGATTGTGCCACTGCACTCCAGCCTGTGCGACAGAGTGAGACTCCATGGAAACACAAAACAAAACAAAGTCAAACGAACAAACAAAAAACAAAAAAAAACAGACAGGCACTTCTGACGCAGGCCGCAACATGTATGAACCTTGAGGACATTATCATCAATGAAATAAATAAATCCCAAAAGGATAAACAGGCCTAGGCTCAGTGGCTCGCACCTGTAACCCCAGCACTTAGGGAGGCTGAGCCAGGTGGATCACTTCAGGTCAGGAGTTCGAGACCAGCCTGGCCAGTATGGTGAAAGCTCGTCTCTATTAAAAATACAAAAATTAGCTGGGCGTGATAGCGCATGCCTGTAATCCCAGCTACTCGGGAGACTGAGACACAAGAATCGCTTGAACCCACAATGTGGAGGTTGCAGTCAGCCCAGACCATGCCACTGCACTCCAGCCTGGGTGACAAAGACTCTGTCTCCAAAACAAAAAATTAAACACGGTATGATTCCACTTATCTATCAATTGTCTAGAGTAGTTAAACTCATAGAGTTGCAAACTAGAAAGGTGGCCCCCAGGTGTGGGCGAGGGAAAGGAATGGAGAGCTTGGTGAATGGGTGGAATTTCCATTTTGAAAGATAAAACTGTTCCGGAGACGATGGCGGTGATGGTTGTTAAACAATGTGAACATACTTAATGTCGTTAAACTGTAAGCTGAAAAGGAGTGGGAATTGTAAATGTTTATACTGGCCGTTCTCTATGAACAAATATGTATTTATAATTTTTGATATTTATACGTGGTATATTTTCCCATAATAGAAGACGGAAATTGCAGCAGTTGGATGTTTAAAAAAAAAACAGAAAGAAGCGAAGAATACACACCAGCTTTCTCCTGATTAGAGGAAGAGCCCCAAAGCTTCTATAGGCACTCACTTTTCTCTTCTTCTTCTTGCAATATAATGAGGAAATCCTTAGAGGTTGGGGAACTTGGGCGACTTTGGCTAATGAGGAGCTCTGTGCCTTGAGCCCCCCAGGTCACAGAACAGTAAATAGTAGGTCTGTGCCTCCCGCCCTGCAGTGTGAGGTTGCAGTCCTGTGGACTGCACTCCTGTCACCTTTATCAGCGGTCTGATGTCTCACCCTGTTTTCTTGCCAGCCTTGAGGATGGAGTCTGAGCCTCCATGGTGCACCACGCCGGGAGGACAGTGGACATGTTCTCTGTGGTCATGGCCCAGCAGAGGGAAAGGGCAGTTCAGTGAATGTAGGCAAAAGAAAGTGAGATCAGACACTTACTGTGTCTATGTAGAAAGGAAAGACATAAGAGACTCCATTTTGAAAAAGACCTGTACTTTCAATAATTGCTTTGCTGAGATGTTGTTAATCCATAGCTTTGCCCCAGTCACTTTGAACCAACCACTTTGACCCAACCTGAAGCTCACAAAAGCATGTGTTGTATGAAATCAATGTTTAAGGGATCTAGGGCTGTGCAGGACATGCCTTGTTAACAAGATGTTTCCAAGTAGTATACTTGGTAAAAGTCATCGCCATTCTCTAGTATCAATAAACCAGGGGCAAGATACACTGTGGAAAGTCGCAGGAACTTCTGCCCTTGAAAGAGGCTTATTGTCCAGGGTTTCTCCCCATGTGATAGTCTAAGTGGCCTCATGGGATGAGAAAGACCTGACCGTCCCCAAGCCCGACCCTCGTAAAGGGTCTGTGCTGAGGTGGATTAGTCAAATAGGAAAGCCTCTTGCAATTGAGAGAGAGGAAGGCCACTGTCTCCTGCCTGCCGCTGGGAACTGAATGTATCGATATAAAACTCGATTGTACATTTGTTCAATTCTGAGATGGGAGAAAAACCGCCCTATGGTGAGAGGCGAGACGTGTTTGCAGCAATGTTGCCTTTTTATTCTTACTCCACTGAGATGTTTGGGTGGAGAGAAACAGAAATCTGGCTTAAGTACACGTCCAGTCATAGTACCTTCCCTTGAACTTCATTATGACATAGATTCTATTGCTCACATGTTCGTTGCTGACCTTCCCCTTATTATCACCCTGCCCTCCTACTACATTCCTTTTTGCTAAAATAAAGAAATATTAATCAATAAAAACTGAGGGAACTCAGAGGCCGGTGCCAGTGCAGATCCTTGGTATGCTGAGCGCCGGTCCCCTGGGCTCACTGTTGTTTCTCTATACTTTGTCTCTGTGTCTTATTTCTTTTCTCAGTCTCTCGTCCCACACGACTAGAAATACCCACAGGTGTGGAGGGGGAGGCCACCCCTTCAAGTGAATGCTGAGGGGCGGTCGGGAGCCTTGTTTGTTTCCTCATCCTCACGACAAACAGGAGAGTGCGGTGGGTAGATGGGAGGAGACCAATATGCAACTCTCTGCTCAGCAGACTGTGGAGTTTCTGTTCTTGGTTGCGAAAATGCTCCTCTGATGTGCCTGTGGTTAAGACCTCTGAGCTCTGCTTAAAACTTTTTGAAGCTGGGCGCGTGGCTCACGCCTGTAATCCCAGCCCCTTGGGAGGCTTAGGCAGGCGAATCACAAGGTCAGGAGTTCGAGACCAGCCTGGCCAACATGGTGAAACCCTGTCTTTACTAAAAATACAACAACAACAAAAAATTGCCAGGCATGGTGGCGTATGCCTGTAATCCCAGCTACTGGGGAGGCTGAGGCAGAAGACTCCTTTAAAGCCGAGAGACAGAGGTTGCAGTGAACCGAGATCACGTCACTGCACTCCAGCCTGGGCAACAGAGCAAGACTCTGTCACAAAAAAATAAATAAAAATTACGAAGAAAAGTTCTTGGATGGGCTTGGCAAACTCTAGCCATTAGCTCACGTACCAGTTTGGAAGGGCATACCTTCAGTCACTTCACCCTTTAATCTCTTTGCTCAAGACTAAAGTTCTGAGAGGAAGTCTAATCGGCTACGTTGTGTCCATGTGGGCAGTGCAGGAAAGGATGCAGTGGGAGGTGGCTCCAGGGACGTCTTTGGCCTCCATCATGGGGGAGCAGGCGCCTGGATTATCCACCCTAAGAAATCTGGACAAAGGAAAACGAGGTTCTCTGAGGAAGGAGACATAGAGCCCAAGGAGCTAACGAAGAGACAAGTAGTCATCCTGTCTTGTCATTTTGTTTTACACATGTAAGTACATTATCTTACACTTATCACTTTGTTTTCTTTCTCTCCTTTAATTGCACCCTGTTGTCAAAAGTTAAAATAAAATGAAAGTATTGAGATAGCTCAGTAAGTGGCTTTTTGTCAATTGCCTTTTCGTATAGTGAACAGCTGCCCAAACGATTGTCTCTGTCACTGTGCAAATTTGCAACCGTTTGCAGGATCACTCCCAATCCCCCATCACAGGGCTGTGTTACAGCACAATTTAGTTCAGTGTTTTGCTCTCTGCAACAGGAAGGTTCTCATCCATTACAGGATGCAATAAAAACAGGGGTACCATAAGCAACCACCTCTTTCCTCAACTATGTGATGAAAGCAAAAGCCAAGTAGCTCCATGTATCCAACTTAAAAATATAAAAATTACACCTGTGGGCTGCAGTTGGAGCTATGGCGGCGGCAGCTGTCCCTGGGCCTATCCCGAGGTGTGGACCTGGGGACTCCCCAGAAGGGCTGGATGTGGAGGCTCACGGAGCGTCGGCGGAAGACGCACAGGATTCTAAAGCTTTACAACAGTCTCTCGGAAGGGGAGGCGGTGGGACTTCCCGCGGGGCCTTTCCCGCTGGACCCTATCCATCTGAACGGGGCGCACTTCGACCCGGAAGTTTACGTAGACAAGCTGCCTAGAGAGTGCCCTCTTGCCCAGCTTATGGACAGTGAGGCGGACATGGTGCAGTAGATCCGGGCTCTAGAGAGCGACATGCAAACCCTGGTCTATGAGAACTACTATAAGTTCATCCCAGCCACAGAAATTGACAAACAGCATAAAACTATATGAGGAATTGCAGGAAACCCAGAATTTCCCAGATAACCTTGTAAAAGAAGAACAAAGTTGGAAGACTCACAAAAAAAATATGATATATATATACATAAACATATAAATATGTACCATAAAATATAAAAAATATATAAATATATATAAACATACTATATATATGCATATATATATAAATTTGTGATTTCGTTCTGTTGTAAATGTTTAGTAATTTCTATTGTGATTTTTCATTTAACTCATGAAAGGATATTTTTAATTTTCCAAATATGTGCTTGTGCTTAGCTATCTTCTTGCTGTTGACTTCTAATTTTGTTGCATTATGGTCGGGAAAATGTGGTCTGGACAATGTCAATCGTATAGTGGATTTTGTTGAGACTTCTTTATGGCCTAATATGTGGCCAGTTTTTTGTTTTTGGCAAATTTGCCACATGTGGTTACAAGGAATGTGGATTATTTGTTTTTTCAGGAGAGTTTTTATTTTTCAATAGATAAGGTTCTCAGTGTAATTAAAATCTAGCTTTAATTAACAATATGCTAGATCTCTCAAACCTTAGGATGTTAGTCGGTGTAACAATAGACTGCTGCTGAGATGAATAAACCCTGAACTCTCAGTGGGTTGGCACCCATAGCATAGTCTGGTGCAGGGCAGGGGTTCTCCTTGGGGGCCCTTGTCCAACAGTGATTCAGAGATTCTGGAGGTTTCCATCTATTAATTCTGCCATCTCAGAGTTTTTCACTTGTAGCCATATGGATAGGGAGAGAGGGAACATAGCTCACACTTGCCTTTGATAACCTTGGCCCAGAAGCGATTTGTTACATTCGTATTGGTGGGAATGCAGTCACATGGTTCCAAACTAACTGCAAGTGAGGCTGGGAAATGTAGTCTTTCTGCATGTCCAGGAAGAGGAATGGTGTGAACACAGCATTGTCTTTGACACACTAAGCACGTGCTGAAGAGTTCTTACTCTCATAGGAGGTTTGTCTGTCCTGTGTAACTTTCTCAGTTTTTGCTTAGATAGTTTCAGGCAATGTTGTTTGGTGCATTCAGCTTGATGATTATTATGTCCTCTTGGCAATGTAGTCAAGATTCCCATCAGTTTGAATGAAAGTGTTTTACAGATAGGTCAGGAAATGTTAATACTTTAAAAGGCCCTTATATTCCTCCGCTCTACAGATAAGATCAACAGAGTCCTACAGAGAGGAAGTCATGGGTCTCACTCATGAGTGGCAGAATTGAAACCAACATGGCAGTAACTTTGCTTTCCCCCATCATGCTGTTCTCCCTCTATCTTCACTCTGCTGATTTCTTCACTTGCTCCATACAGACCTCCCAGTGCCAAGTGTATAAGTGTGTCCGAAATTGGTGGGTTCTTCATCTCACTGACTTCAAGAATGAAGCCGCAGACCCTCCTGGTGAGTGTACAGTTCTTAAAGGGGGCGTGTCTGGAGTTTGTTTCTTCTGATGTTCACATGTGTTCGAAGTTTCTTCCTTCTGGTGGGGTTCGTGGTCTCGCTGGCTCAGGAGTGAAGCTGCAGACCTTCTCAGTGAGTGTTACAGCTCATAAAGGCAGTGTGGACCCAAAGAGTGAGCAGCAACCAGATTTATTGCAAAGAGCAAAAGAACAAAGCTTCCACAGTGTGGAAGGGGACCCCAGCGGGTTGCCACTACTGGCTCTGGCAGCTTGTTTTTATTCTCTTACTTGGCCCCACCCACATCCTGCTGATTGGTCCATTTTACAGAGAGCCTGAGTGGTCTGTTTTGACAGAGTGCTGATTGGTGCGTTTACAATCCCTGAGCTAGACACAAAGACACCCCACGTCCCCACTAGATTAGCTAGATACAGAGTGTCCACACAAAGGTTCTCCAAGTCCCCGCCCTAGTAGCTAGATACAGAGTGTCAATTGGTGCATTCACAAACCCTGAGCTAGACAGAGGGTGCTGATTGGTGTGTTTACAAACCTTGAGCTAGATACAGAGTGCCGATTGGTGTATTTACCATCGCTTAGCTAGACATAAATGTTCTACAAGTCACCACCAGACTCAGGAGCACAGCTGGCTTCACCCAGTGGATCACACACAGGAGCCGCAGGTGGAGCTGCCTGCCAGTCCCTCTCCGTGCGCCCACACTCTTCATCCCTTGGGTGGTCGATGGGACTGGGTGCCGTGGAGCAGGGGGCGGTGCATGTCGGGGAGGCTCGTGCCGTACAGGAGTCCACGGAGGGGGGAGGCTAAGGAATGGTGGGCTGCAGGTCCTGAGCCCTGCCCCGTGGGGAGGCAGCTAAGACCCGGCGAGAAGTCGAGCACAGCAGCTGCTGGCCCAGGTGCTAAGCCCCTCACTGCCTGGGACGGCAAGGCCGGCCAGCAGCTCCTAGTGCAGGGCCGCCAAGCCCATGCCCACCTGGAACTTCAGCCGACAGGCAAGCAGCATGCATAGCCCCAGTTCTGGCTCACGCCTCTCCCTCCACACCTCCCTGCAAGCTGAGGGAGCCAGCTCCAACCTTGGCTAGCCAATACAGGGGCTCCCACCGTACAGCCGCGGGCTGAAGGACTCCTCAAGTGCCGCCAAAGTGAGAGCCCAGGCGGAGGAGGCACTGAGAGCGAGCGAGGGCTGTGAAGGCTGCCAGCATGCTGTCACCTCTCATAAGGAGTGACTAATCTGAGCTTCTCCAGAAAGTCCATTCCTGGTAGGCACTGGGAATAAGAAATCTCAGAGTATAAAAAAAAAAATCAAGTGGTAGCACTTTTGTGAATGGCTCCCAAATTAGATCATTTACCTTTTGTTTTTCATGAAGCACAGTTGCCCAAAACACGCTTAGCCTGAGATGAAGCACATATTAGAGAAAGGTTCTCTCTATAGCATTATGTATTACTCGAATGAGCATTAAAAAGAGGAGATGGGACATGCTCTCTCTAGCTATTATTACCTGCACTATAGAGTTGACATACACAAGCTCATTATTGCATTATGTTTTATTCAACAAAGTAACTTTAATGTTGAAGCTTAAATTGAATTCGCTAAAACATCTTTGTCTCCAGCATACTGTGCCTCAAGTGTCTTCTTGGTGCCTGAATTTTCTCCAGAATTATAGTGCTGAAGCTATGGAAATGGTGAAATTATATGCAATCTGCAAAACAGTGTGGCTATAACGTGGTAATTGGCCTTCCACATAATTAAAGGAACATTTCCTCATCAGAGCTGTTCCATCAGAGACCCAAAGGCTATCGTTGTACAAATCACCCACTTAGGAAAACCTTTATTCCCAGTAGCCTCTAAAAATCTGGTTATGCAAACAGATTTGCTTATTCAGTAACATTAATGGCTTCTCATAGTTAAAAAGTCATCAATGTGTTTGACCTATAATCTGTTTCCTCCGTGACCAAGTGCCATTTTTATTTTGACAGTTAGGAGCCTTTTGACTCTTTCACAGCTGGCATGAAGGCACAGGGAGGGAAATCTCAAAAACAAACAACCTGTGTATTCCCAGACTGTTAATCAATAGAAAATCACTTCAACTGGATTAGGGTCTTGTACCTGGCAGAAACGCTCTTATGGACATTGGAATTGGATTTTTACACTTGATATGACACCTCCTTGAGTCAGATCAGATTCGTGTTTGATAGACTCTTGACGAAAAATTGCTCCAGGATCTGTGCGGTAGCTAAAGCCTTTTTGTTGTTGTTGCTGTTTTAAAAGCAGCATTAAATATTTTCATGAAGACCTTCCCACCAGTGATTTTATTGGGAATATGGTCTTTAGCTCTGGTCCTGAATAACTCACACTGAGGAAACCTCTAACAAGTGTTTTATTGGAAGATGTCTGATGGATGGTTGGTTTTAATAACAAATCTCTTCCCTTTTTCTGTCCCCTGTGTTCTATTCTCCTTTCTCTACACATTATTCTGGGAGGATTCACCTATTCCCAAAGTCCTTTCCTCTTTATTTCCATTCCAGAGCTCTGTGTATAACTCCAGGCTGATGAATCCAACGGCCCAGTTGTTATCTCCACTTGGCTGTCTTTCTTGCATTGGCCTCATCTTACCTTGCCTCTCCTGATTTCCTCTTCTGCCTGGGCTCACCACGTCAGATTCACACCACCATCCACCCAGCTTCCAAATCACCTGGGCCTCCTCCTTCATTCCTCCCTCTTTCTCAGTCAAGTTAGTCTACTGTCTCCTCTCCATGCTCACTGCCACAGCCTTGGTCCAGCCAACCATCTTGTCTCACTTGGTGTATTGCAGCCGCCTATCTGGTCTACTCACCTCCCACTCTCCTCCAGCCAGACTGCTCTTTTTATAGCACAAAGTGGATCATTACTCCCCTGCTTAAAAACATCTACTGTCTCCCTTTGTCTACAAGATAAACACGACAAAGAGCCTTTAAGATTTGGCTCCAACTTACCTCTATATTGGTCAGTTTTTATAATTATATGAACGTCTCTCAGCTCCTCACCCTCTCACGTCTCGATTTTTGCACATACTCTTCCCTCTGCTGGGAATGATCTTCCATACCTCTTCTATCGACCTGGCTAGTTCCCACCATTTTCTAGTCTCCATCTGAGGAGTCTTGTGGTGGAGAAGGATTTCTCACCACCTGATAGAGATTGCATGCCCACCCACCTCCGAGCTTTTATTTATTTATTTATTTTTTGACGGAGTCTCGCTCTGACCATGCAGGCTGGAGTGCAGTGGCGCGATCTTGGCTCACTGCAATCTCCGCCTCCAGGGTTCAAGCAATTCTCCCACCTCAGCCGTCTGACTATCTGGAATTACAGGTACCCGCCACCACATCTGGCTAATTTTTTTGTATTTTTAGTAAAGACAGGATTTCACCATGTTGGCCAGGCTGTTTTCGAACTCCTGGCCTCAAGTGATCCACCCACCTTGGCCTCCCGAAGTGCTGGGATTACAGGCATGAACAACTGCAACTGGCCAATCGGGTGCCCCTTCTATTTGCTCCCATTGCCCCCAGGCATACTGTCACCGTAACTCTTACCATTCTGAGTTGAAAATGTTTTGTTTTTTTTTTTTGCTTTTTATTTCTCTCATTAAATGCAAAGCTCATTGAAAAGAGGACAGTGGTTGTTCACTGTTGTACTCCTAACCTTTGACTCAGTGTCCTGAGGTTGGCTCTAGAGCTGTGCACACATGTTCAGACATTGGAGCACATCTTGTCTAGCACCTCTTTTGAGGTGGCTTAGAGAAAAGTCAGTAGGTACTTCCCCAAGGATGAAACAGAAGCTTCACCTAAACCAGTTCTTCAACTTCAGCCTGCAGTAGAATCCTCTGAGAGCTTGTTAAAAATACAGTCTCCTAGAGCCCACTCTTCAAGAGTCGGTGAGTTGCTTCATCATCAAAATATATACAGAATTCAGGCAGTCTTCAGCGCCAGCCTGGTCTGAGCCTCTGTGGACTCCCACCTGCAGAATCTCCCTGCTGGTCTCCTTGCTTCTGCTCTTACCTTCTTATTACCCATTCAAGTAGCCAGGGTGATCCTTTTTAAAAAAAAATTTTTAAATTTGTTTGACATGAAGTCTCACTCTGTTGCCCAGGCTGGAGTGCAGTGGTGCTATCTCAGCTCGCTGCAGCTCTACATCCTGGGCTCAAGCCATCCTCCCACCTCAGCCTCCTGGGTAACTGGGACCACAGACATCCACCACCACACCTGGCTAATTGTTGTATTTTTTGTAAACACACGGTCTTGCTATGTTGCCCAGGCTAGTCTTGAACTTCTGTGTGCACCCACCTCAGCCTCCTGCATTTTTAGGAGGCCTCTCTTGTAGGGATTTTGATGCAGAAGGCCTGGGTGCCTCATGTCTCCTCCCATTTCTCTCTGTCTTTCTGTGTCTGTCTCTCTGTCTCTGTATCTCTCTCTCTTTCTCTTTGCCTTATAGCTGTCCTGGGGACTAGACACTGCCTTAGGCATCCGTCTGACTCCTGTTCACTTTTACACTGAGGCTGCTTTAAGTTGCACCTTGATCTGAAGCCTTGGGCTTCTGTTCGTAATCCTTGCTTTTGTTGGAAGGGCCGTGCAGCTTCTTGACAAATTGCAAAGGTGCCCACGAGTTTCCAACTCCCCAAGAACCAAACCAGATGACAAACAAAGATGCAGCCCACAGCTGGGGAGACAGATTTCATGTCCACACAGAGACTCCAAGATGCTGAACTGAAATCCACCCTGAAACCTGTTTTCTCTCTCATTTAAGTTCAATGTCACCTGGGGGCTTGCAGGGCAGGGCTGGTGACCATTCACAGGGAAAGATGCTTTGAAATGGCAACTGAGAATGGTGTGGTGGTTGACAGATGGCACGTCAGAGCATAGATTAACACAGAAAGAGAAACTCACCCCTTTGGGGGAGTGTGTGAGGCTGGCGGCCACACAGAGGGCTTTTCCTGCGAGCTCTTGCATAGATGCAAACAGCCAGGAGGTTTTGCTTTCTGAGCCTGAGTGGAAGCATGTTCCTCCCTGCACATTGCCGCTCTGCAGCAAATGTTTATTCCTGTTGCATTGATTAAAAGTGCTTACCAGGCCGGGCGCGGTGGCTCAAGCCTGTAATCCCAGCACTCTGGGAGGCCAAGGCAGGCAGATCACAAAATCAGGAGATCGAGACCATCCTGGCTAACACGGTGAAACACCGTCTCTACGAAAAATACAAAAATTTAGCCGGGCATGGTGGTGGGCGCTTGTAGTCCCAGCTACTTGGG
Organism: Pan paniscus; assembly: GCF_029289425.2. Classification (NCBI taxonomy): domain Eukaryota; kingdom Metazoa; phylum Chordata; class Mammalia; order Primates; family Hominidae; genus Pan; species Pan paniscus. The sequence continues at coordinate 24,541,778 of NC_073256.2, forward strand.
AGGCTGAGGCAGGAGAATGGCATGAACCCAGGAGGCGGGGCTTGCAGTGAGCCGAGATTGTGCCACTGCACTCCAGCCTGGATGACAGAGCAAGACTCCGTCTCAAAAAAACAAAGTGCTTACCGAAGGGGTTTGAGGGCAGTGGTGGCAGTGTGAATTATGGCTTTGCCGGCTGCCAGTGGAGCCAGCCGCTCTGCACAGCCGTGCAAGGGTGTTTTGAAAAGTGGCTCAGCCAGCCAGGAGTGACTGGGTGTAACTATTGCTGCCACAACATCTTGTAGCCTGATTGGGGCCGTGTTTGCACAACCCCTAAACCACTACACTTGTTCAGGCTTAAAAATAAGCTTACTTTTTTTTGTTTCTTTTGTTTTGTTTTATGAGATCGAGTCTTATTCTGTCACCAGGTTGGAATGCAGTGGCATGATCTCGGCCCACTGCAACCTCTACCTCCTGCGTTCAAGTGATTCTCCTGCCTCAGGCTCCCGAGTAGCTGGAACTACAGGCGTGTACCATCATGGCCAGCTAATTTTTGAATTTTTAGTACAGACAGGGCTTCACCATGTTGGCCAGGATGGTGTAATCTCTTGACCTCGTGATCCACCCGCCTTGGCTTCCCAGAGTGCTAGGATTACAGGCATGAGCCACCGTGCCTGGTCAAACATAAACTTACTTTCTTACCTCTTCTGCTGAACTCTATTTGCTTATTTTCTCAATTTCTGCTGAACTCTATTTTGCTTCTTTTTCCTGGATAAAGCTCTTCTTTATCCAGGGGGGTGGGTAGGAGGAAATCCTTGACAGGACCAATTTACATGACAGTTTGGAGGACTCTGGCTAGCCCCAGAAGGTGTTTGAATTTTTAAATTGGTTACTAGTGTCAGAATGTTTCATGAGTAAGAGCCCAGCCTCTATGTTGGATGCCCTGAATTTAAATCACAATATGGCCATTTTGTATATAACCAGAGGATGGATTTGGGGACCCAATGGATGTACCATGACATGAACTTGCACCAACATTCACCTGACCCCCAAAATGCCTATTCTGACTGGTAGGCCCTAGTCTCAGCCTAGTTCCAGTTCAGAGCCTGTGTCCAGTGATCCTGCACAGGTCTCATTAGTTCCTTTTCTCCTCTTCAGTCATCCTGGTAAAAGGCTGTGTATTCCCTTGGGGGCAGGCTGGGAGACAGATTGACAGTATAAATTTTTGGCAGTGGAGCAGAGTCCCTTCTGGAGGGAACCTGGCTTCCCATTTAGACAAGGGACTCCGGGTCTGTGAACTGGCTTATGTCTGGGAATTGACGGGGGACTGTGACTCTGTTTTTATGATTCAGATTAGACTTCCGCTCACCTGACCTAGAAGTCTTCTGCAAACACAGATCCAGTAAAAATGTGGCAGGCTTCTTATCTATTTCACTTCTAGGAATGCCATGATCAGCTGGCACCATAGGTCTCTGAGAGTCAGGCTATTCTGGTTGCAGCTTTGACTCTGCTGTGTTTTATGGTAACTGCATCCACCTTGCCTTTGGGGATTGAGTGCTCTGATCACTTGGCCCCAGCCCCTGTAGTGTGCCTATGTCACTTACCCTCTTTATACCTCAGTTTGCTCCTCCATAAAATGGGCATTCTCATTGCACTCACCCCCAGGGCTGCTGTGAGGTATAGATAGATTAGCATATGGAAAGTAATAGAAGAGGGTCTCAAAGCCCATGTGTCGTTATCAGAATTATTTCGTGACAGGGGAGAGCTGGAGGAGAGAGGAAGGTGCTGAGCAGACCCACTTGCTCTCCTACCAGTGTTTCCTGAGCACCTACTATGTGCTGCCCACTGTGAGAGCTGTTAGGGTTGAAATAGGGAGCACAGCAGGGTAGGGGGTGCCATCAGGAGCTCAGTGGGGAGACCATTGTGCAACATGGTTCCAGAGCTTGGGGTGGGGAAGCTCAGGGAGCACAGGGGCCTAGGATCCTGAACAGAATCATGGAAAGGACACAGCCTCCCCAGCCTCTCCTGCCTCCTCTTCCTCCCTGGCCTCCTCTGCTTCCCTGGCCTCTCCTGCCTTCCTGGCTTCCCCTTCCGCTCCGGCCTCCCCAGTCTCCCCTGTCTCTCCTGCTTTTGAGGTGGTCCAGGAGCTGCTGGTGCTCACTTAGCCTGTCCTGGACTCTGGGTGTAGCACTTCGATGTCCAAAAAATACCCCTGGGTTCAGCTCATCACACAACCAAGGAAGGAGCTCCACACTGACACTAAGGCTGCATCCTGGGCTCATTCATCAGGGCATGCCTCCAAAATATTTCTCCATGTCTCCTCCCTTTGCCCACCTGCATTGTCTCTGTGCCTCAGCCCCGGCTGGGGCCTGCAAAGATCCCCTATCTCCTTTGCCCCTGCACGGCTGGATCCCAGGCAATCTGTCCGCCCACCACACCTCTCTCACCTTGCCCACCACTCTCCAGCCCCACAGTCGTCTTTCTGCTTCTTTCCCAGCATCTGTGCTTTTGCACACGCTGTTCCCTCTGCCTGAACACCCTCCACTGGGCTGAGAACAACTCTCTGAGGCCTCTCTCAGCTGTTGCTTCCTTTGGAACAGCCGCTGCTGCTGTCCCTCTCCCAGCTCCAAGACCTGCTGAGCCTCCTGTCTTTCTCGGTTCCCATGCCCCCAGCACTTCTCCTTGGCCACCTTTTGACCAATTGACAATGTCCATTCTCAATGCCTTCTCACCCAGCGCTGAGCCCCACTGGGTGAAGGCAATGCCTGTCACGTTCACCACAATATCCCCTCCCCCATCATCACGACTGGTCCACAGTGATGCTCAAAAAGATCTGTTGGTAGGCAATACGAAGGTGCATTCATGTCATCCTGCAGGCGGAATTCTCCACGAGTTTTGAGCAGCCTCGGTTTTTCCACCACCTCCAAATCATGGAAGACACAGGGTAAGAGCTAAGACAAGGTGGCTGTGGCCGATGTCCACCCTCTCGGGGCGTCCCTTCTCTTCTCTCCTCCTTGAGCAAGGAGACCATCGTGGTGCAACCCGGTTGCCCCGGGAAGGAAGTGCAGGGCCTGGCCAGAGCGGGCCTGGCGACGGGCAAGGGACAGCGACCTCCTGGGCCAGGACAGGTGAGAGCAGCACAGGCCCAGGCCCGGCGTGGCGGCGGTGCGCGTGAGCGGCCAGCAGAGGGCGCCAGAGAGCCATGAGCGGCCCGCAGAAGAGCCCGCGCCGGCCCCGATGCCCAGCTCCGCGCCGCGCGGACCCACCGAGCCTGCGCTCAGACGCCCCAGCTCCACCGAGAGGCCTCTTGCGCCGGGTCCTTCTTCTTCCCCAAGTGCAGGCAGATCCCCTGGAGGCATGGCCAGGCCTTCCGGCAGCTCCGAAGCCACTGGCAAGTCCCGAGGCAGGGATGGCCGGCCCAGGAGGGAGGAGGACGACGTCCCTCCCTAGGAGAAGAGGCTGCGGCTGTTGCTGGAGGGGGAAGCGCACAGCCCCAGGACTGTGAGGACGAGGAGGACGCGCCGCGGCCGGGCAGAGAGGAGACCGGCACCCAGACAGGTGGCGACGGCAGAGGAGTAAGTGACGCGTGCGCTGGGGTCCGGGGGTGCCGGGGGCGCGGGGTTGCTGGGGACGCGGGGTAGGGGCGGCGGGAGGCTCCGTGGCCTGCCCCGGGTTGAAGTTGGGAGGGCGGCTTTCATTCTGAACCCATTTAGGCAGCACGGGCAGCCCTCCTCGCCGTGGGCGGCATCAGAGTCCCCCCTGCCCTGTCTTGGGGTTGCTCCCGGATGTTGTCTGGGAGTCTTGCTCATGGTGACATCCTCATCTCCCCGTGCACGTTACTGCATTCAGAGCTTGGGTCACCTGGACACTGAACTCAGGTGAATTTTCTCTGAGATCCCGGGAGAAGGAGGACAGTTCTCAAGAAGGTTTTCCAGGGCCGATCACGGAAAGGATGAGAAGGGAGAGGTCCTGGTCGGGGACACAATTACGGTGGCAGTGTAACACCAGGAAACTGTATTGCGTGAAGTCCCTCTCACTCCCTCTACCTCCCTCTTTTACGTGGACTCTGCAAAGACCAGGATACCAGAATGCAGTGCAGTGACCAAACGTAGTGGGACCTTGCGAACGCGAGTCTGGAGCCAGGCGGCTGGGGTTTGCATCCTGGTTCTGCCCCTCCTTAGCTGGCTGACATGGCACAAGCCACTTACCCTCTCTGAGCCTTACTGTCTTCAGTGGCAAAAGGATCTGTCAACAGGCCCCATTGCCTGGGGTTCTTACTGCTGAGATTAAGGGAAGCTCGTCCATAGAAGCACTTAGCGTTGTTCCTGGCACATAGTGTATGGTGGATAAATGGGACTTAGGACTAAAACTCATGCCTTGGTGTGTTTTTGCAGTGATGTTTTGTTCTGGGGTGCATCACAAGAGACAAGGTTCTTGGCCGGGCATGGTGGCTCAAGCCAATAATCCCAGCACTTTGAGAGGCCGAAAGGGGAGGATCTCTTGAGCCCAGGAGTTTAAGACCAGCCTGGGAACGGTGGTGAAGCCTCATATCTACCAAAAAAAAAAAAAAAAAAAAAAAAAGCCAGGTATGGTGGTGTGTGCCTGTAGTCCCAAGTACTTGGGAGGCTGAGGTGGGAAGATTGCTAGAGCCTGGAAGGTCGGGCTGCAGTGAACTGTGATCATGCCACTGCACTCCAGCCTGAGTGATAAAGTGAGACTCTGTTTCAAGGAAAAGAGAGAGAGAGAGACAGACAAACCCATAAGAGTCTTAAGCCAGAATCTTCATGTTAAAATGCTTTCTGGAGGCTAAAAGGATGATATGTTGATAATGAAATATTTAAAAGGCAGAAACCCCACTGAATTGTTTTGTCCACAGAGGGAAATGGGAATCGCATCACCTGAAGGATGATGGAGGAACTGAACAGAAACCATCCTTGTTTCCTGAATCTGAATATGGCACGCTCTTTTCACGGTGACTGTAGCTGCTCAGTCTGGCGGTCCCTTGAAAAGAGGGAATCTTGATTTTCAAACTTAAAAGTTGGCCCAAAACCCACTGCTGCCCACAATGCCTGCCAGACACATTCCTCTTCCCTTTTAGTTTCTATGGGAATACTCTCTTTGAAGAACCCATGAAGCAGTGTCAGGCTGGTGTGAGGATCAGCAGTGATTTCTTTGAGGAGGAGAGCCCGTTTCTTCACTCACAGGCCATGTCTGAGTGGATCAAGAAGAACAGAGTGCCCTTTTATGAGATTTTGTCTGCGTAGACCATTAGCTTGGTAAAAATGCCAAAACCATCCTCGTTCTTTAATAGCAGATTATTTTGGACTTTTCTCTGCAAGAAGCAGCATGGGCATTCAGATGCTTTTAAGGATAAAATGTTCTTTCTCATCACCAGGCCTGGTGCTCTGGATGGCTGAGGTTTTAACGTGACTGGATGTCCCTTGGAGTGGCTTCCAGGCTGTGCTCTTGTGGTTGGGTGGCAAGGGGTTGCTTTATTCGGTGGTGGCTAGAGGACGTTTTAGCAGGTAAATCGGGACCACAGGAGCCCCTGAGCGCCAAGTTCTGCTGCAGGGCATGTGTTTATGGTGGGGAGGTGAGGGGGTGGAGAGTGGGGGGCATTGATTTCCTGCCAATATCAGAAGTTTCACAGGCTTCTTGTGTATCCACAAACACCCACCCCATTGAGAAGGCCTAGAAAACCTGGCCCTCCCCAAGCCTTTATTGACCACTTGTGAATGATCCCAGGGTGTGTCTGACCCACAGCTCCTCCTGGAGGGAGAGAAAAGTCTCTCCTAGGTATTTGATTGTCAACCTCAACCACTTGCTGAGCCTTCCCCAAGACCAGGCATCTTGGCAGAGATTTCTGGGTTTTCAGGCAGAACCGAGCATTCGAGTGCAATAACTCAGTGGAGTCCCTGAAATCCCTGATGGATGCACCACGTAAAAGCATCCAGGGTTGAAACCAGATCAGGAAGGTTATTGTCAGCCTGGGGCTCCTGTAGAGGTGCATCCACGTTGCAGGGATTTTCCTTCTTGCTGAGGAGAAACCTGGGTTTCTCAGCTTTGGCACAGTCACAACATTTGGGGTGAGACCATTCGTGGTGGTGGTGGGGGGGCTGTCCTGTGTATTGTAGGATGGTTAGCAGCATCTGTGGTCTCCATCCTCTAGGTGCCATTCTACCCTCCCAGCTATGGCTACCCCAGATGTCTCCACATGGTTTCAAATGCTGTGGGGCAGGGGAATGGTACGTGAGCAAAACCACCCCAGTTGAGAGCCATTGGTCTACACTTGTGGAAATGTTTGAGGGTGAGACTGTCGAGCTTGGGTTCCTGCTGTACCCTTTATGAGTAATGCGGTCTTGGAAAATTAATACTACTCCAGGGACCTCAGTTTTCTCGTCTATAAAATGGAGATAAATGAGATACACTTTGATAGGAAGTTTATATGGGATTTACTGAGATAATAAGACAGTACATGGAAAATACTGAGCATAGCATTTATTTATTTTAATTTTTTTTTTAAGACAGAGTCTTACTCTGTTGCCCAGGCTGGAGTGCAGTGGCATCATCTCCACTCACTGCAACCTCCACCTCCCGGGCTCAAATGATTCTCCAGCCTCAGGCTCCCGAGTAACTGGGACTACAGGCGTGCGCCATCATGCCCATCTAGTTTTGAATTTTTAGGGGAGATGGGACTTCACCATGTTGGGCAGGATAGTCCGATCTTTTGACTTCGTGATCTGCCCGCCTCAGCCTTCCCAAGTGCTGGGATTACAGGCGTGAGCCACCGTGCCTGGTCAAACATAAACTTACTTTCTTACCTCTTCTGCTGAACTCCATTTGCTTGTTTTCCCAAATGTCTTTATCCAGAAGAGCTTTTAGCAACAAAGTTAAGCAATGCCCTTCCCTAGTCTCTCTTTACAACTGGCTCTCAGCAGGGGGTGGGAGGAAATCCTTGACAGAACCAATTTACATGACAGTTTGGAGGACTTTGGCTAGCCCCAGAAGGTGTTTGAATTTTTAAATTGGTTACTAGTGTTAGAATGTTTCATGAGTAAGAGCCCAGCCTCTATGTTGGATGCCCTGAATTTAAATCACAATATGGCCATTTTGTATATAACCAGAGGATGGATTTGGGGACCCAATGGATGTACCATGACATGAACTTGCACCAACATTCACCTGACCCCCAAAATGCCTATTCTGACTGGTAGGCCCTAGTCTCAGCCTAGTTCCAGTTCAGAGCCTGTGTCCAGTGATCCTGCACAGGTCTCATTAGTTCCTTTTCTCCTCTTCAGTCATCCTGGTAAAAGGCTGTGTATTCCCTTGGGGGCAGGCTGGGAGACAGATTGACAGTATAAATTTTTGGCAGTAGAGCCCAGTCCTTTCTGGAGGGAAACTGGCTTCCCATTTAGACAAGGGACTCCGGGTCTGTGAACTGGCTTATGTCTGGGAATTGACGGGGGACTGTGACTCTGTTTTTATGATTCAGATTAGACTTCCGCTCACCTGACCTAGAACTCTTCTGCAAACACAGATCCAGTAAAAATGTGGCAGGCTTCTTATCTATTTCACTTCTAGGAATGCCATGATCAGCTGGCACCATAGGTCTCTGAGAGTCAGGCTATTCTGGTTGCAGCTTTGACTCTGCTGTGTTTTATGGTAACTGCATCCACCTTGCCTTTGGGGATTGAGTGCTCTGATCACTTGGCCCCAGCCCCTGTAGTGTGCCTATGTCACTTACCCTCTTTATACCTCAGTTTGCTCCTCCATAAAATGGGCATCCTCATTGCACCCACCCCCAGGGCTGCTGTGAGGTATAGATAGATTAGCATATGGAAAGTAATAGAAGAGGGTCTCAAAGCCCATGTGTCGTTATCAGAATTATTTCGTGACAGGGGAGAGCTGGAGGAGAGAGGAAGGTGCTGAGCAGACCCACTTGCTCTCCTACCAGTGTTTCCTGAGCACCTACTATGTGCTGCCCACTGTGAGAGCTGTTAGGGTTGAAATAGGGAGCACAGCAGGGTAGGGGGTGCCATCAGGAGCTCAGTGGGGAGACCATTGTGCAACATGGTTCCAGAGCTTGGGGTGGGGAAGCTCAGGGAGCACAGGGGCCTAGGATCCTGAACAGAATCATGGAAAGGACACAGCCTCCCCAGCCTCTCCTGCCTCCTCTTCCTCCCTGGCCTCCTCTGCTTCCCTGGCCTCTCCTGCCTTCCTGGCTTCCCCTTCCGCTCCGGCCTCCCCAGTCTCCCCTGTCTCTCCTGCTTTTGAGGTGGTCCAGGAGCTGCTGGTGCTCACTTAGCCTGTCCTGGACTCTGGGTGTAGCACTTCGATGTCCAGAAAATACACCCGGGTTCAGCTCATCACACAACCTAGGAAGGAGCTCCACACTGACACTAAGGGTTCATCCTGGGCTCATTCATCAGGGCATGCCTCCAAAATATTTCTCCATGTCTCCTCCCTTTGCCCACCTGCATTGTATCTGTGCCTCAGCCCCGGCTGGGGGCCTGCAACGATCCCCTATCTCCTTTGCCCCTGCACGGCTGGGTCCCAGGCAATCTGTCCGCCTACCACGCCTCTCGCCCCTTGCCCACCACGCTCCAGCCCCACAGTTCTCTTTCTGCTTCTTTCCCAGCCTCTGGGCTTTTGCACACGCTGTTCCCTGTGCCTGAACACCCTCCACTGGGCTGAGAACAACTCTCTGAGGCCTCTCACAGCTGTTGCTTCCTTTGGAACAGCCGCTGCTGCTGTCCCTCTCACAGCTCCAAGACCTGCTGAGCCTCCTGTCTTTTTCAGTTCCCATGACCCCAGCACTTCTCCTTGGCCTCCTTTTGACCAATTGACAATGTCCATTCTCAATGCCTTCTCACCCAGCGCTGAGCCCCACTGGGTGAAGGGAATGCCTGTCATGTTCACCACAATATCCCCTCCCCCATCACCACGACTGGTCCACAGTGATGCTCAAAAAAGATCTGTTGATAGGCCATGCGAAGGTGCATTCATGTCATCCTGCAGGCGGAATTCTCCACGAGTTTTGAGCAGCCTCGGTTTTCCCACCACCACCAAACCATGGAAGACACAGGGTAAGAGCTAAGACAAGGTGGCTGTGGCCGATGTCCACCCTCTCTGGGCGTCCCTTCTCTTCTCTCCTCCTTGGGAAGGGAGACCGTCGGGGTGCAACCTGGTTGGGGCGGGGAGGAGGTGCAGGGCCTGGCCAGAGCGGACATGGCCACTGGCAGGGGACCGCGACTGCTTGGTCCAGGGCAGGTGAGCGCAGCGCAGGCCAGGGCCCGGCGTGTCTGCGGTGCGCTCGAGAGGCCAGCAGAGGGCGCCAGAGAGCCACGAGCGGCCCGCGGACGAACCCGCGCCGGCCCCGATGCCCAGCTTCGCGCGGCGCGGACCCAACGAGCCCGCGCTCAGACCCCCCACCTCCGCCGACAGGCCACTCGCGCCGGGTCCTTCCTCTTCCCCAGGTGCAGGCCGAGCCCCCGGAGCCATGGCCAGCCCTTCGGGCAGATCTGAAGCCACTGGCAAGCCCCGAGGCAGGGATGGCGGAGGACGACGTCCCTCCTGAAGAGAAGAGGCTGCGGCTGTTGCTGGAGGGGGAATCGCACAGCCCGAGGACTGCGAGGACGGGGAGGACGCGCCGCGGCCAGGCAGGAAGGAGACCGGGACCCAGACAGGTGGCGACGGCAGAGGAGTAAGTGACGCGGGCGCGGGGGTCCGGGGATGCCGGTGTCGCGGGGTAGGGTCGGCGGGAGGCTCCGTGGCCGGCCCCGGGTTGAAGTTGGTAATTGAGCGGCAACTCCAGCGGGCGCGGAGTGACAGCTCATGACGGCGTCCGAGACGCCAGCTGCCCCTTCTCGGCTGTGTGGCTTCGACTTCCTAATTCTCCCACGACGTCGCTGGCCAGGAGACGCGCTGGACTCTGCGGCTAGCCAAAAGGGGAGGGGGAGCCCCGCTTCCTGGGGGCCCCTAGCAGGGGAAGGGGCGGGGGTTGCGCTGAGCATCCTGTCTGGGGCATCTGTCTGGGACTTTGTCGGTGCCTCTCACCTGGCGAGGGGCCTGTGGTGGGGGTAGGGGGGAAGTCCCTGGCGCCAGGCTTGGCCAAGTCCTGTTCTGCTGGGCTGCGGGCTGGCGGCGCTCGCCCAGCTCCTCACCTGTCCCGCATCTTCCTGTTTCTCTTCCCTTTCTGGTTGGGCAGCCAGAGTTGAGAGGAGGCAGATGGCTTCCATCCCAGAAATCGCTCTCCTTTTTCCGTCCCTACAGAGAGAGACAGAGAGGCAAAGTTCCTTGCATCCCCCGGGGCGCTGTCTCTGTGAGCTCCCGGTGTCCTGCACACGTGAGCCCCTGAGTCACCGGGCCTGTGTGTGTGCGGGATGGGGCTCCGTGGCCATCCTGGCCTCCTGGGGTTCACTTTCTGCTTTCCTACGCCAAGTCTTCCTGTGTGGTTTTGCTGGCCTTCCACTGGGGAGGCACGTGTGTTTGGAGGGCAGATGAGGGCCCACTGGAGAGCTGTACCCCTCAGTGAGGGCCGCCACCTTGATGGTTTTTGATGGATAATGGGGTTGACCTCTTTGTTCCTTCCACATGTTTTTATGTTTGACCATTTGCTCAGCTGAGCTTGTCTTAATAATTGGATTCGTCGTTAATGAGCCCCACATAGGCGAGAGGGCGGCCTTCATTCTGAACCCATTTAGGCAGCACTGGCAGCCCTCCTTGCCGTGGGCTGCATCAGAGCCCCCCCCCCCCGCCCAGTCTTGGGGTTGCTCCCGGATGCTGTCTGGGAGGCTTGCTCATGGTGACATCCTCATCTCCCCGTGCACGTTACCGCATTTAGAGGTTGGGTCACCTGGACCCTGAAATCAGGCGAATTTTCTCTGAGATCCCGGGAGAAGGATGATAGTTCTTTGGAAGGTTTTCCAGGGCCGATGACGGAAAGGATGAGAAGGCAGAGGTCCTGGTTGGGGACACAATTACGGTGGCAGTGTAACGCCGGGAAACTTTATTGCGTGAAGTCCCTCTCACTCCCTCTACCTCCCTCTTTTACGTGGACTCTGCCAAAGACCAGGATACCAGAATGCAGTGGAGTGACCAAACGTAGTGGGACCTTGGGAATGCGAATCTGGAGCCAGGTGGCTGGGATTTGCATCCTGGTTCTGCCCCTCCTTAGCTGGCTGACATGGCACAAGCCACTTACCCTCTCTGAGCCTTACTGTCTTCAGTGGCAAATGGATCTGTCAACAGGCCCCGTTGCCTGGGGTTGTTACTGCTGAGATTAAGGGATTCTTGTCCATAGAAGCACTTAGCGTTGTGCCTGGCACATAGTGTATGGTGGATAAATGGGACTTAGGACTAACACTCATGCCTTTGTGTGTTTTTGCAGTGATGTTTTGTTCTGGGGTGCATCACAAGAGACAAGGTTCTTGGCTGGGCATGGTGGCTCAAGCCAATAATCCCAGCACTTTGAGAGGCCAAAAGAGGAGGATCTCTTGAGCCCAGGAGTTTAAGACCAGCTGGGCAACATGGTGAAGCCTCATATCTAAAAAAATTAAAAAAAGCCAGGTATGGTGGTGTGTGACTGTAGTCCCAAGTACTTGGGAGGCTGAGGTGGGAGGATTGCTAGAGCCTGGAAGGTTGGGCTGCAGTGAGCTGTGATCATGCCGCTGCACTCCAACCTAGGTGACAAAGTGAGACCGTTTCAAGGAAAAGAGAGAGAGAGAGACCCACAAGAGTCTTAAGCCAGAAGCTCGATGTTAAAATGCTTTCTGGAGGCTAAAAGGATGATATGTTGATAATGAAATATTTAAAAGGCAGACACCCTACTGAATTTTTTGGTCCACAAAGGGAAATGGGAATCGCATGACCTGAAGGATGATGGAGGAACTGAACAGAAACCATCCTTGTTTCCTGAATCTGAACATGGCACCCTCTTTTCACGGTGCCTGTATCTGCTCAGTCCGGCGGCCCCTCGTAAAGAGGGAATCTTGATTTTCAAACTTAAAATTTGGCCCAAAGCCCACTGCTGCCCACAATGCCTGCCAGACCCATTCCTCTTCCCTTTTAGTTTCTATGGGAATACTCTCTTTGAAGAACCCATGAAGCAGTGTCAGGCTGGTGTGAGAATCAGCAGTGATTTCTTTGAGGAGGAGAGCCCGTTTCTTCACTCACAGGCCATGTCTGAGTGGATCAAGAAGAACAGAGTGCCCTTTTATGAGATTTTGTCTGCGTAGACCATTAGCTTGGTAAAAATGTCAAAACCATCCTCGTTCTTTAATAGCAGATTATTTTGGACTTTTCTCTGTAAGAAGCAGCATGGGCATTCAGATGCTTTTAAGGATAAAATGTTCTTTCTCATCACCAGGCCTGGTGCTCTGGATCCCTGAGGTTTTAATGTGATTGGATGTCCCTTGGAGTGGCTCCCAGGCTGTGATCTCGTGGTTGGGTGGCAAGTGGTTGCTTTATTCGGTGGTGGCTAGAGGATGTTTTACCAGGTAAAAAGGGGACCCCAGGAGCCCCTGAGTGCCAAGTCCTGCTGCAGGGCATGTGTTTATGGTGGGGAGGTGTGGTAGTGGAGGGTGGGGGGCATTGATTTCCTGCCAATATCAGAAGTTTCACAGGCTTCTTGTGTATCCACAAACACCCACCCCATTGAGAAGGCCTAGAAAACCTGGCCCTCCCCAAGCCTTTATTGATGGCTTGTGAATGATCCCAGGGTGTGTCTGACCCATAGCTCCTCCTGGAGGGAGAGAAAAGTCTCTCCTGGGTATTTGGTTGTCAACCTCAACCACTTGCTGAGCCTTCCCCAAGACCAGGCATCTTGGCAGAGATTTCTGGGTTGTCAGGCAGAACCGAGCATTCAAGGGTCATAACTCACTGGAGTCCCTGAAATCCCTGATGGACGCACCAGGTAAAAGCATCCAGGGTTGAAACCAGATCAGGAAGGTTATTGTCAGCCTGGGGCTCCTGTAGAGGTGCATCCACGTTGCAGGGATTTTCCTTCTTGCTGAGGAGAAACCTGGGTTTCTCAGCTTTGGCACAGTCACAACACTTGGGGTGAGGCCATTGGTGGTGGTGGTGGGGGGGGCGTCCTGTGTATTGTAGGATGGTTAGCAGCATCTGTGGTCTCCATCCTCTAGGTGCCATTCTGCCCTCCCAGCTATGGCTACTCCAGATGTCTCCAGATGGTTTCAAATGCTGTGGGGCAAGGGAGTGGTACGTGAGCAAAACCACCCCAGTTGAGAGCCATTGGTCTACACTTGTGGAAATGTTTGAGGGTGAGACTGTCGAGCTTGGGTTCCTGCTGTACCCTTTATGAGCAATGAGGTCTTGGAAAATTAATAGTACTCCAGGGGCTTCAGTTTTCTCATCTATAAAATGGAGATAAATGAGATACACTTTAATAGGAAGGTTATATGGGATTTACTGAGATAATAAGACTGTACATGGAAAATACTGGGCATAGCATTTATTTATTTTTATTTTTTTTAAGACAGGGTCTTACCTTGTTGCCCAGGCTGGAGTGCAGTGGCATGATCTCCACTCACTGCAACCTCCACCTCCTGGGCTCAAGTGATTCTCCTGCCTCAGCCTCCAGAGTAGCTGGGATTACAGTTGCCCACCACCACACCCAGCTAATTTTTGTATTTTTAGTAGAGATGGGTTTTCACCATGTTGGGCAGGCTGATCTCAAACTTCTGACTGAAGGTGATCCGCCTGCCTCAGCCTCCCAAGGTGCTGAGATCACAGGTGTGAGCCACCACACTGGGCTGGGCATAGCATTGTAACACAGACAAAGCACAAAATACTTGGGCCATATCTTTCTACATTTGGCTTGTCTAGACTCCATCCTCCATCCGGTCATGCACTGGTGTGGTGCAGACCAGAATATCCCCACCTAGACTGCACAGTGGATTTGGGTGGCATCTTGGCTTTCTGCACAAGACTTGCCTGTTCCCCACCACATCCCCCTGGTTCTCAGGGTCCAGGATTCCAGGAGGCCGGGATGTGGGCAGACAGGTCAGGTGGCCCACCCAGTTCACTCCCACGCTGGGGACCTGCAGAGCTAGCTCCCTGAGACAGGGTGTTTGGACCAACATCTGGGTTTCTGGATTTCCATGTGAGCACAGCTGGACTACACAGGCTGAAGCTCTCTCTGCGGAGATATAGATATTTCCCTGACGATGATCTTTCTAGCTGACATGAAGACGTGGCCACCCACTGGAACCTGTTGTGTCTGCTGTGGCGCTCTTGTAATTTGTGAGGCAGGCTTCTGAGGAATGCAGTGCATAAGTGGGAAATGGTAGGAAGTTCTCCCATCCCCCCCTGGCCGAAAGTGCTGCCTGCGTAGGTTGGTGGACGGTCCTTTGAGCAGGAAGAAGACACGGAGCACATTCCTGTTAGCTACGACAGAGAGGGGCAGGTTACACACTGGACATTTCAAGCCACTGCAGTGAAGCAAGTCTTACTGTGCTGGGAGTACTTGTGGAGTGGGGGCTGTGTTGCCCTGGGCTTTAATTATTTCAGGAACATTTAACTGCAGGGCCAGCATGCTGGATCTTGATATGTGTTTCTCAGTTGGAAAGATTTTGGACCATAGAGAAATGTCTTCGCGATTCTTTTAATTTCATTAAGGTGGTCATTTTTCTTCTTGTGGTCTCTGGAATGTGACACAGAACTCAAGGGACAGGAAGGAGATGAGTTGGAGGCTGGGGCAGCGGTCCCTGCCAGGGATGCTGGTGACTCACGTGACGGTGTTGATGTGTGGAGTCCGGTGCCTGGTTTGGGGAATGTTGGTGGGATATGTTCCAAAGGACTGACGGACCTATCAGGTACTGGAGGTGGATGGTCAAGTCTGATCTCAAGGCTGACAGTGTAAGGAAGGACAGGAAGTTGGCGTTGGACTCATTGGCTGAGGTTGCTGGGGACCCAGGGGGCAATGTGTGCCAGGACAGACGGGTCTGGGTCTAGGAAGGCAGGTTTGGGCTGGAGACCTGAGCTTGGGAGGCATCCCAGGTAGACAGTGGTTGAGGCTGTGGAAATGACCGCGATTGCCTGGGATGAGAGTGGAGGCAGACAAGATGGGGGTTTTGCTTTAAGCCTGGGGAGCCCACCTCCCAGGTTCAAGCGATTCTCCTGCCTCAGCCTCCCAATTAGCTGGGAATGCAGGTGCGTGCCACCATGCCTGACTAACTTTTGTATTTTTAGTAGAGATGAGGTTTGGCCAGGCTGGTCTCAAACTCCTGACCTCAAGTGATCGGCCCACCTTGGCCTCCCAAAGTGCTGGATTACAGGCATGAGCCACCATGCCTGACCATTTTTAAATATTAATTTTTATGCAATATTTTCAAAACACATTTTACTGTACATTGGAAAAGTCAATCATGATTTGAAAACTTTATCAAAATCCAATCAAATATCAATTAACCATTTAATTGTGGATAAGCAAGGAGACTGTTTTGACCAAAACATGTTAGAACAATTACCACTTATAGAAATAATCTGTGTTTTAATGTTTTAATTGAATTAAACAATCTTTTACATTCTGTCCAGGCGCAGTGGCTCACACCTGTAATCCCGCACTTTGGGAGGCCGAGGCTGGAGGATCACCTAAGGTCAGGAGTTCGAGACCACCCTGGTCAACATGGCAGAACTGTCTCTACTAAAAATACAGAAATTAGCCAGGTGTGATGGCACACACCTGTAATCCCAGCTACTTGGGAGGCTGAGGCAGGAGAATCGTTTGCACCTGGGAGACAGAGGTTGCAGTCAGCCGAGATCGCACCACTGTACTTCAGCCAGCCTGGGTTACAGAGCGAGACTCTGTTTCAAAAATAAATAAATAAATAAAATAGAATTCTGAATTTTATTTTTAATAATTATTTTTGTAAAGAGAATGTCTTGTTTTTTGGAGTTGTTTAATTTATTGAATTGGCAAAAATTGTGTATAAAATGGTATACAACATGATGTGATTGAAGTATGTATACATTATGAAATGGCTAAATCAAGCTAAATAACATATCACCTCCCAGACTTATTTTTTTGTGGTGAGAACACTTAAACAATCTACTCTCTTAGTGATTTCCAAGTGTATGATATGTTGTTATTAACTATAGGTAACATGTTGTCCCATGGACCTCCTGCACTTATTCTTCTTCTCTAAAAATGATATTCTGTGTCCTTTGGCATCTGCCCACTTCCCCACCCTGGCAACCATCATTCTACTCTGCTTCTGTGAATTCATCTTTTTTCTTTTCTTTTTCTTTCTTTCTTTTTTTTTTTTTTTTTTTTTTGAGAAAATCTCATTCTGTTGCCCAGGCTGTAGTGAAGGGGTATGATCTTGGCTCACTGCAGCCTTGACCTCCCAAGCTCAATCAATCCTCCCACCTTGGCCTCCTGGGTATCTGGGAGTACAGGCATGCACCACCACGCTCCACTAATTTTTGTATTTTTTTGTAGAGTTGGGGTCTTGCTATGTTATGCAGGCTGGTCTCGAACTCCTGGGCTCAAGCAATCTGCCGGCCTCAGCCTCCCAAAGTGCTGGGATTACAGACATGAGCCACCATGCCTGGCCGAGTTCAACTTTTTTAGATTCCACATATAAGTGAGATCATGTGGTATTTGTCGTTCTGTGACTGACTTATTTCACTGAACATAATATCCTCCAGGCTCATCCATGTTGTCTCAAATGGCAGGATTTCCTTCTTTTTGAAGGCTGAATAGTATTCCATCATGTACACACACCACATTGTTGCTGGAAGTTTAATGGAGGCCAGTTGGGGGAGGAGGGGGAAAAGATTCACTCTAAGTCTAGATGCTCCCGCACCCACCCAGGATGTGTGCAAGGAAGTGCAGGATGCTCCTGGTCTTGCAAACTGTGGTTTGTGGGACTCCAAAGCCCCTCTCCTTCCACGATGCTTTCTGTCCTGTTATCACATTTCCTTGGAGGAGAACCCAGCCTTGGTGGAGAGCCCTGCTCTGGCTTTGTCCCTCGGCATGAGATGGCAAAGGATGTTTTCGCTGGGAGACCCTCACGTCTGAACACTGGGGGCTGTTTGCCTTCTCCATTCCTCCTTCAAGTATCTGAGCAGCTCCTGTGTGCCAGCTGCTGGTCTACAAGATGGATGGGTCCTTGGAGATCACCCTGTAGCAGAGGAGGCAGGCTGTAGCCCACAGGCCAGAACCAGCCCCCTGCCTGTTCACACAAATAAAGTTTTATTGGAACACAGCCACACCCATTTCAGTGCCTATTGTCTGTGGCTGCTTTCCTGCTACAATGGAGAGTTGAATATTTGGGACAGAGACCTATGGCCTGCAAAGCTGAACTATTTACCATCTGGCCCTTGAGAGAAAGGAAAAAAATGCTGATCCTTGTACACTGACAGTCTTAGGTTAAGAGGACTTTGTACCACTCTGACATCCCAGGCGGCCATGAGTCCAGCCACCCTTGAAATGTACACAAGTCTGGGCTGAGTTTGCAGCAGGTGAGTCCCAATTTTGCAGGTCTTTGGTATCAGGGGCACAACCCAGGATTTTGAGTGGGGTTTCTTCCCCATTGTGGCTGGGCACTGGGCAAGGGTGCTTTCTGATTTTTGTATGGGGAAGAGAAAGGAGGGAGGAAATGGCAACTTGTTGCCCTGTTCTAACATTTTCCTAAGATGGCTCTCCAGGCAAGGGCTTGGGATCTCACCTTGCACAGCTTACAAAACCCAGTGAGGCCAACTGTCTTGGCGCTGCCACTCTGAGGGATGGAGCCCCCAAATTACTAGGAAGGGAGATAAAAGAATGGTTTCTGCAAGCACAAGAAGTGGCGTTATTGAAATTAACATTTCCCCCAAGTTTTACAATGTCTAGGCATGCATATTTAAGTGTCTGTCTCAAAAGCTCATGCTAATAACGAGATGGTGCATTTCATTTCCTTTTTTTTTCTCTGAACAACATGCAGCTTCCTGCACAGCCCACCTTACGGGCAACTGCGCTGAGATGACAGTCCTCCTGACTGCCAGCACAGATCCCCAGGGCCTCTGAGGGCCCTGTATTCTGGGGGCAGCCTTTCACCTTCTATTTGGCCCCAGCTGGAAGGGGGCAGGTTACCCACAGCCCACCACAGGTCTCTGGTCTTAGCTTCTCTAGGGAGTCTGGCTCTTTCTGACCCTCTAGACCTCACCAGCTGAGGATCAGAGCTCCGGGACAGGACAGGACAGGAGCCAGGGCCAGGGGGCATTGGGGGGTGGTTTGAGAGTGCAGCTCTGGAGGGGGGCAGGGTGGGCCCAGGAAAAGCTGCTCAGGGGAGACTGCAAAGAGATGGCAGAGTTAGGACAAGAGGGTCGGGCATGGTGGCTCACACCTGTAATCCCAGCGCTTTGGGAGGCCGAGGTGGGTGGATCACCTGAGGCCAGGAGTTTGAGACCAGACTGGCCAACATGGTGAAAACCTGTCTCTACTAAAAATACAATAATTAGCCGGACATGGTGACACCTATAATCCCAGCTACTCGGGAAGCTGAGCCACGAGAATTGCTTGAACCCGGTAGGTGGAGGTTGCAGTGAGCTGAGATTGTGCCACTGTACTCCAGCCTGGGCAACAGAGCAAGATTCCATCTCAAAAAAAAAAAAAAATAGGACAGGAGGAGGAGGGAAGAGAAGGGAGATGTGGGGCAGCGGCCAGGACCTTAAAGGCACAGAAGAGGAAGCTTGGATTTCCAATTCCAAAGGACATGAAGAAAAGTCACACACCTTTATTTAACCTGCTCCAGGTGAGGCTGGGCTTTGTGTATTTTCCTTGTTTTCCTTTTCCTTGTGTTCAGGCTGTTGTAGAAACAGGTACACAGGGGCTCCATGTGGTTCCCTGTTCTGGTGGCCTTCAGGAAGCATGGGGCGCCCTGGTTTCCTTGGCTTCGTGTCCCCCTTTCCTCCTGCCACCCCTGACTCTGCCCCCCACCTTATCCCTCAGACCATCCTCCTGGAAGGGCCTGGCCAGGGCTTGTGTCCTTGCTAGTCTCTGGGGAGGAAGACTCTGTGGCTTGAAAGCTTGTCGGCTTAAGTTGCAAGGTGTAGGTGCCTGGGAGGGCATGTGCACGGCCCTCTTGACTGATCCATTCATGTTTTTCTTTTATGACTCTGTTCTATGTTGTCCTGATGGAGGGGTAAGCCCCTGCCTTCTGCCTTTCCTGCCTTGGACTCTTGCAATTGGGCCAGATGAGAGGGTCCATGTGGTCTGAGAATTCAAGCAATGCAGGCCAGGCATGGTGGCTCACACCTGTAATCCCAACACTTTTGGAGGCCAAGGCGGGCAGGCCAGGAGTTTGAGACCAGGTGGCCAAAATAGTGAAACCCTGTCTCTACAAAAAATACAAAAGTTAGCCGGGCTTGGTGGTGCGCACCTGTAATCCTAGTTATTTGGGAGGCTGAGGCAAGAGAATCATTTGAACCCAGAAGGAGCAGGTTGTGGTGAGGAGGAGGTTGCAGTGAGGAGGAGGTTGAAGTGAGCCGAGATTGTGTCCCTGGACTCCAGCCTGGGCAATAGAGCGAGACTATGTCTCCAAAAAAAAAAAAAAAAAAAAAAAATCGTATAGAAAACAAAAAGCAAACCTACCTCTTGATTTCCTTTTCTTGATCTTGCTTCTCAGAGGTAACACTGGGAATGGTTGAGGTATACCTCTCCACACCTTTTTCTTTGATTTCTTTTTATTTTTTATTCTACGTTCTGAGATACATGTGCAGAATGTGCAGGTTTGTTACATAGATATGCATGTGCCATGGTGGTTTGCTGCACCTATCAACCCATCATCTAGGTTTTAAGCCCCGCATGCATTAGGTATTTGACCTAACGCTCTCCCTCCCCTTGTCCCCCACCCACGATGGGCTCCGGTTTGTGATGTTCCCCTCCCTGTGTCCATGTATTCTCATTGTTCAACTCCCACTTATGAGTGAGAACACACCGTGTTTGGTTTTCTGTTTCTGTCCACACCTTTTTCCTCTGTGCACGCAAGCACATGTATTTGCACATAAGTGTTTATTGTAATCTTTTTAAAAAAGTAAAAATGGAATAATGCTATATTTATTCTTTGGAAAGCCTGCTTTTCAGGCAGCATGTCTTTGACATTGTCTCACGTTGGAACCTGGGTACCACCTTCTTCTCCCAGCAGTTATTCTGACGTGTGGATGCACCTTGCTTCGTTTAACCAGCCCTGCACTGATACGTCTTTGGATGGTTTCCGCCTTTTCCCAGTCACAGACGGTGTTCTGATGAATTTCCTCACACACATCACTTGGTGCTCTGTGCCTGCAATTCTGTGAGATGTTCCTGGAGGTGGGCTGTCTAGGTCAGAGGGGGATCTGTGCTCAATTTGCATCCTGTGCAAAATTCCATCCGGTCATCCAGCTCCCCAAGGGCTCACATGGTACTGTCCTCTGTAGACATCATCTTCTGCAGATGATGGCATGGCAGCCCCTCTTTCTTTTACTCACACCAGTTTGCACCCTGGTGTCCTGGGGGTTCCAGCCCCTACCCACGTGTCTGCCTCCACCCCACAGTGCCCTCAGCCCCTGCTAACAGGGACTCTGGCTTCTGAGCTCTGGCAGACTGCCTCACTCTGGAGAATTTTGCTTTCTCAAACATTCCTGGCAATGTTACTGCAAATCTCGAGGCCTGCATTTGCCTTCTTCAGACCTCAGTTTCCTCAAAAGTAAAATGGGGATAATGTGATGCTACTGTCTCCATCCTAGAGCTGCCATGAGGGTTCAGTGAGATCACTGTTGAGAGCACGTTCACAGCACCGGCCTTGAGCGCAGTCAGCACGTGTGGGGCAGGGCTGTTGCTGATACGTGGTTGACTGTCATTGCTAGACTGTGGCTTTACCAGGGTCAATGTCTTTAGTGCTGAGCCCAGAGCCAACCCTAGTACCTGCTGTGTTTATAGAGTGATTGAGTGTCAGGGTCAGAGACTGGGGCAATGGCAGCAGAAACAGAGAAAAGAAGTTGGGCTTCTAATAGTTCCTGCACCAGTGGCCCTTGAGAAGAAGCCTTCTTGCCAAGGTCTGGGGCTGTGCTGTGTGTTCTAGGCCTGAGACTGGAAGCTAGGCCTGGCTACAGTCCTAGCTGAGCTGGGGAAGTGCAGGTCAGCATCCTGCTTCATTAGGACACCTCCAAGCCCAGCTTAGACGTGGATTCCAGGTGACCCCCTGTTTACTCTGAGCCCAGACAGAGGACAGGGAAGTGTGCAAGGGTGGGGACCCTCATCACAGCCCTTGACTCTGTAAGGCATATGGGTTTGTGCACGTGTGTGAGCACGGCCGTGTCTTCTCTGTGAGTTTCAAGCTCGAGGTTGTTTTTATGCAGGGTTAGGCTTGCCAGGTAAAATACAGGAGATCCAATTAAACCTGAATTTCTCATCAACCTTTTTTTTTTTTTTTTTTTGGTGCAAATATATCCCATGCAATATTTGGGACCTGCTTACCCTAAGAAATGATTTGTTGTTTATCTGAAATTCAAGTTTAACTGGCATCCTGTCTTTTCAGTTGCTACGTATGAGAGTTCCGTGTGGGGGTTATCAGTGTGCATTTGTTAGTTCCCGTGTGAAGGACTCTCTCCAAGTGTCTGTAGGTGCCAGGATGGAGATGGACAGAGAAGGTCCTCTTGGGCTGCTTTAGTGGCACCTAGAGGCTGTGGAGTTGGACACTTCAGCCCCAGGGGCCTGGGCAGCACTGTCTAGCACGTGCCTGCCGCTGTCTTCTCCACGGGGGCTGACTTCCCTGCCATCTCTCTCCAAATACGGTGGCAAGAGCTATCCCACCTGTCCCCATCTGGAGTTCGGCGTCCCAGCCAGACAAGATGGCAAACAGTGTGCAGATGGTTGCAAAGCTTTCCCCAGCTCCTTCTGCAAGGGGCCTGCAGATGAAAGGGAAGCCCTCATTCTCACCGCCTCCCCCTTCCAGAAAACCCAGGCAACAGCCACCTCTGAATGCTGCTTTAGAAGCTTCTCCCTCCTGGTGATTAAACCACCCCAAACAAATAAAGCACTGCATTTCCACCATAGGCTCGTTCACATGCACACAGCCAGTTGTCTTGGATCCGCCTGTGTGCCTGATTCATCAGGGTGAGGGGTTCTCCTCTGAGGTGCTTGCAAAGAGCTGCCTAATTTTCATGTGAAAGACTCTCTGTAGAAACCAGGCCCAGCTTTGGAAGAAAGCCCTTTCTCCCCCTTTAGCAAATTCGGCATCATTTTTTTTTTTTTTCTTTTTTGAGACGGAGATTCACTTTTGTTGCCCAGGCTGGAGTGCAATGGTGCAATCTCAGTTCACTGCAGTCTCTGCCTCCTTGGTTCAAGCGATTCTCCTGCCTCAGCCTCCTGAGTAGCTGGGACTACAGGCACCCACAACCACACCCAGCTAATTTTTTTTTTTTTTTGTATTTTTAGTAGAGAGGGAGTTTCACCATGTTGGCCAGGTTGGTCTTGAACTCCTGACCTCAGGTGATCCACCTCGGCCTCCCAAAGTGCTGGGATTACAGGCATGAGCCACCACGCCTGGGTGGAATTCTGTGTCATTCTGGATACTTATCATGACTTCAAGCATCCAGGACTCTGTCCTGGGTATCCTGAGCCTGAGGGTGTATGTGTGTCCAGCTGGCTTGGAGGTTGTCTACAGACAGGTTGAACTTGGCCTCTGAGTGCATGGCAGCCTCATGTGGGAAATACCACCAAGGAGCCTCATGGTGTGCTTTTAGGAGATAGTTTCTATTTAGTCATTGCTGAATCTGTTACAGACAGGGTCTCGATTTCTTGCAAGTCCTGTATGAGGTCGGTGCTGTGATTATCCACATTTTCACTTGCTCTCTCTGGCCTCTTTCAGGCTCTTGCATTTCCTTTGTTCTTTTCCTGCCACAGGGTCTTTTCACATCCTGCTCTTTCTGCCTGGAAAAATTTTCCCTCTCCCTGCCTCTTCACCTGGTCACGGTGTCATCTGACAGTGGAGTCACTACATCCTCAGGGACGTCTCGCCACACTGACTCAGTCACAGCAACCCCCTGTTATCTGCTTTCATGACACCAGGTGCCTCTCTGTGGTAGACACTAGCTCAGCTATGGCTTCCTATTTCTGTGCGTGTCATCCTTCCCCTTCAAGACTGTGGTCACCATAAGGGCCAGGGACATGCCTGTTCTGATTCTTATTTGTGTCTCTGGTGTTTAGTATATGCTCACCTAGAATTTGATTAATGAATGACAACATACCCATTTTACAGATGAGAAAGTTGAGGCTTGGGAACATTATGTAACTTGCTCGGTATTAGATAGTGATGGTTTGTAGCCATCTGGCCGGTCGCTGAGTGCACACTCTTAACCACTTCACTGTGGTTCTTCTCTCATGGTAGCTCTCCAACAGCAGGAGTGAGAGACAACTTTAGGACAGGTGTAACTAGAATCTCAGGGCTTATTGTAGAAGGTGTTGTCAGGAACATACTTGCCTATGGGCCTTCTTACTGTATTGCATAAAATACCCAGTTTTTCTGACTCACCCTTAGTAAAGACCTTAGCAATATTTGAAGCACAGTTGTCAGTAGGAAAGGGTGGATGTTTATACTTTTTTAAAAAGGAGTCTATATCATATTTATCTTGTGGTCTACCATGCCCCCCGATCTTCTTCAGCTTCAGTTATGCAAAATTCACACTTGTTCTCTTGACTGCCTCTCTCTTACCTGTTCAGTTTCTTTTCTGTGTTCGAGATTGCTTAGAATTTTTCCCCGTTACTACAGCCTGCTTCCCAACTGCATCCCCCACCCAGCTTGTTCTGGATTTTGTCAACAACAGTTCCAGCGTTTAGTGAGGGCTGGATTGAAGGAAAGCCTTGGAAAAGGCTGTGTGAGGAAAGGTGAAGATACCTAATGTGCAGGGAGTCATCAGGGTTAATTCAAAGGCTGGAAGAAGGGCTGACCTGGAGGACTGGAAATGTCTTTGAGCTGAAGGTCATGTGCAGGTGGAACGAAGAGGGTGAGCATTTTGGGGTGAACTGCAAGTATTTGATAATATCCCTGTCCCCATTGTTGGGGAAGTCTTGATAAGCATCCTCAATGTGATGGAGGGATTAAGGAACCCCTGGTTCTACCTGCCCAGCATGACAGTAATATGACACAGCCAAGTTATTGATTATTGGTTGCCCAGCTGTCATCAGCTCAACATCTTCTGTTAGTTATAGCTGCAATTTGCATTAGTTATCAATGCCAGTTTTGACTTTCCTAGTCAATAAAGTGTTCTGAGAGTGGTGACTAAGGCTGAGCACTACCTATAATCATGAGTATTACAGAGGCAAGCCCCCTTGCCCACCTACCTGCAGGTGATGAGACACCCTAGGGAAATCACTCAATTCTTTGGAGGACCCTGAATAAATGCCCAAGTCCATCTGTTCATCTGTCCATCCATCCATCCACCCTTCCTTCCTTCCATCCGTCCATCCATCCATCCATCCATCCAGACATGCATACATCCAACCACCCACCCATCTATCTACCCACCCACCCATCTACCCATCCAACCCACTGTCTTATGCACCCAGCTATCATCCACCTACCCACCCACCAACCCATCTATCCATCTGCTCACCCATGCATCTATCCACCCATTCACTCATCTAACCATCTATCCACCCACCCATCCATCCATTTATCCCTTCAACCCCTCACCCACTCATCCATTTCTCCACCCACTCAGGCATCCCTTCACTGACTCAACAATCCATTCATTCGTCCACCTGCCCGCCCACCCATTATCCATCCATCCACCTATGTATCCATCCATCTGTTGTCCTTCTGTTCATTTATGCCACAAAGACTCGTTAACCACCTGCTGGATTCTGGGGAGGTACCTGCTTTAGTAATTGAGAACATGATCTCTGGAATATGATTCCCTGGGCTCAAACTGAGCTGCCTCCTAGTTAGCTGCTTGGGTAAATTATAGAAACTGTGCTTTGACTTTCTTATCTGAAAATTGGCTATTAATAGCTTCTACTTTTTCAGATATAGTGAGGATTAAATAAGATGTCACATTAAAAGTGCATCATCGGCACTCAATAGAGATTAGGTTTTACCATTCATTATTATTCTTGGCAGATGCTGCAGATAACGTGGAGAGCATATGAAAGACACATGTTTGAACAAATAGTGACATACAGGTGCTACGTTCTGCAGTAGGGGAAGGTCAGAGAGCCATGGAGAGGGCCTAGCCCAATCCTGGAGCCTCAGAAAAATGTTCCCCGTTGAATTCCTGTTTTAGCTGAGACTTGTGGGATGGATAATAGTTGGAGATCCCAGACAGGATGTGACCGAGTTAGCCAGGGAAAAATTGGGTCCTGGCACCCATGGCAGAATTGATTGATCAGTTCTTCTGTCTCCTGTGTTTGGAAGTCCACTAGGTCTGGGAATGTCAAGTTGGGGGAGGGTGCTGACAATGATCATGACCTTCACCTGTCCTCACATGTCCTCTGTGTATCTGCAAAGCCTCTGCCTCAGTCTCCTCTTTTGGAAAGTGGGATTGGAAACCACATCTGCTTCTCTCCCAGGACTGCTAGGAAGACAAGATTAGATGGCAGGTGAGAGCTCTTTGAAAATGAAAACATTCTACTATTTGAGAGCAAAGTGTTCTTCTTTGCCTGTGATGTTTCCTAATCTGTGAAATCATACTGGACCTCGAAGCTGTCTATTAAAAAAATAGCAAAGTGGCTGGGCATGGCGGCTCATGCCTATAGTAGTTCTAGCACTTTGAGAGGCTGAGGGGGGTGGATCATTTGAGGCCAGGAGTTCGATACCAGCCTGGCCAATATGCGAAACCACATCTCTACTAAAAATACAAAAATTAGCCAGGTGTGGTGGCATCTGTCTGTAGTCCCAGCTGCTCGGGAGGCTGAGGCACAAGAATCATTTGAGCTCAGGAAGCAGAGGTTGCCGTGAGCCAAAATTGCACCACTGCACTCCAGCCTGGGAAACAGAGTGAGGCTCTGTCTGAAAAAAGAAAAAAAAAAAGCAAAGTTAACACTTCCTCCATCTCTCCCCTGGGGGAGGCAATTTGTCAAAGATTGTTGTTGGATTTTACACACGGGGAAATCTAAGGAAAGTGTGGAAATCAGACCAAGACTCCAGACTCTGGTCTCTCTGTTTGCAGGGTCTTAAAACGGGGAGCCACTTTGGGTTCTTTCTACAAGATTGCTTATATAAAAACAAACAAACAAACAAAAAACTCAAAAAAAAAAAAAAAGCCCTGACCTAAATATTCACAAGGGACCTTAGGCAATATCTGCAAACAAAAGTGAGTGAGGAGTGGAATCTGTCGTCTTTACAACTAAGACAGCTCCAGAGTTGAAGCAAGTGGAAATATCTAGAGACAGAGATTTCGGCAGGTTTTGCCACTTACAAGCTATGAGAACCTGGGCAGGTTTACATCTCTGAGCTTCTGTGACCTTGTAAAATAGGCTGCATTGCGCTAAACTTGCAGGAGGAATCCCAGCATCCTCCTGTGCACAAGGCTGGTTTCTTCCCATCCTTTTCCTTGTTCTGCCTCTCTCCTCCTCTCCGAGAGATGAATACATTTGGAGCCAATAGGGGCCTATGTTTGCAAAAGCTCGCAGGTGATTATCATGCAGCCAGCCTGGCTCTGGCACTGAGTTCTTGGACACTTCTGGAGGCGCATTTACTAGTGAGGAAGGTCACTGTGTGTGAAAGGCATGCTTCATCTTCCATTCCTTTCTTCCATGAAGCAAGATGCGTGGGTCGACTGAGCTGGGAGAGTCCACGGTGTCAGCCTCCCCGACGCTTCCCTCCCTCCTTATTCCTTGTGTGTGTACTTTCTCTTGATTTCCTGTACTCTGCACCAAGCCAGGAGATGGTAAGATCTCAAAAAAATCATTTTTTTGGGAAATGGGATCAAGACGGTTTTTGTTTGCTTGCTTGTTTGTTTGAGACAGGGTCTGTCGCCCAGGCTGAAGTGCAATGGCGTGACCTTGGCTCACTGCAGCCTTGATCTTCTGGGCTCGGGTCATCCTCCCACTTCAACCTCCTGAATAGGTGGAACTGCAGGTGCACACCACCATGCCTGACTAATTTGTCTATTTTTTGTAGAGATGAGGTTTCACCATGTTGCCTAGGCTGGTCTCAAACTGCTGGGCTCAAGCAGTCCTCCATCCACCTCGGCCTCCCAAAGTGCTGAGATTACAGGCATGAGCTGTTGTGCCTGGCCAAGGTTTTTTTTTTTTTATTGTTATTACGAAAACTTTTCAACATAAAAGTAGAGACACCAGTTTAATGAGCTATCATATACCCATCACATAGATTTAAAAACTATTAACATTTGCAATATTTACTCCATTTGTTTTTCTGAAGTATTTACAAAATAGTTTACAGTAGTTATGTAATTGCATCCTGATATTCACCCCTACGTAATTTACTTTCCCTCTAAAAACATGAGGGCATTTTTTATATGATCATTGTCATACCTAATCAAATTAGCAGTAATTCCTTAATATCCTCTAAGATCAAGTTTACATTCAGATGTCTTGTCCTCAAAATGTCAATTGTGATTATTTTTTTCTTTGACCAAAGAAAATAAGATCTCAAGATGTAATGACAGAGATTCCATGTTAGCCCTGATGTCTAAGCTCTGTGGTCCATTGTGGCTTTACTTGAAAGTCTGAGGCTAGGCGTGGTGGCTCACATCTGTAATCCCAGCACTGTGGGAGGTCAAGGTAGGCGGATCATGAGGTCAAGAGATCAAGACCATCCTGACCAACATGGTGAAACTCTGTCTCTATTAAAAATACAAAAATTAGCCAGGTGTGGTGGCGGGTGCCTATAGTCCCAGCTACTCGGGAGGCTGAGGCAGGAGAATCACTTGAACCTGGGAGGCGGAAGTTGCAGTGAGCTGAGATTGCACCACTGGACGCCAGCCTGGGTGGAAAGAACGAGACTCTGGAAAAAAAAGTCTGTCACTGTGGTCTCATAATAAAAGGACACTCCATTTCCTATCTGGCCCCTGCTCCTTAATGTTAGCCCCATCCTGTGGGGAGGAGGGAGTGACTTTCAGCGCAGGTTCAAACATTCCCAGGGCTGGCTCTGATCTCACTAAAGCCCATCGTCATGAATGAATGCTTCCCTGGCAGGTTATTCTAAGTATTGTAAATAGTGCACGTGGACTGTCCTCATGATGCCTGGAATGGTAGTGAATATTTATAGGTTTCCTTTAGTGCCTTTTTTTTTTTTAGTGTTTTCTATAGTTCCATGTATCTACAACCCTTAGGAACATCAGAATCATGTGTGTGGGGGTGCTTATTAAATAAAACAGTTCCTGGAGCTCACTCCCAGTGACTGCCAGTCTGATGATTAGGGTCTCAGCTAGGACCTAGGTTTGCAAAATCTCCCAGCTGATCCCATGCAGCCAGCCTGGCTCTGTCTCTGGCGCTGGGAGCTGTGTTGGGAACTAGTCTTTGGTGCTATTCTGCTGATACTTCAAGTTGGGCTCTTTGACTCCGTCTTGTATTGTCATCACTTATATTCAGGTCTGTTCTTCCCCTGGATTGTAAACTCCTTGAAGTCTGGGTCATCTCAGCTCATGAGCTGAGCTTTCAGTGGGTGCTCAGTGGAACAGGTGCTGAATGGAGTCAGGCTGTAGGGAGGCCAGCGTGTGTTGGTAAGTGAGAGACAAAAATCATTTTAAAAAGAATCTTTTTGCCCTTCAATTGTGTTTGCCATGAGTTAATGTGATTTACTCTAGTGGAAGCCAGTGCAGCTTAAGTGGAGGTCTTGCCCTGAAATGGAGCCAGGTTATGGATCAGCAGAGCTGCCAAAAGCATTTTGGGGGAAATGTTTCTGTGTCACCCTCAGTTGATTGAACTCAAGTTTTCACTCCCGTTTAACACCACGTGGGGGCCATTCTGACTTCTGCGGAGTGGGTATGATCAGATCTTCTGTAAAAGTGTAAGTGAGGGGGCTGGGCACGGTGGCTCACACCTGTAATCTTAGCACTAGGGAGGCTGAGGTAGGTGGATCACTTGAGGCCGAGAATTTGAGACAAGCCTGGACTACATGATGAAACCTCATCTCTACTAAAAATACAAAAATTAGCCAGGCATGATGGTGCATGCCTGTAATGCCAGCTATTCAGGAGGCCGAGGCAGGAGAGTCACTTGAACCTGGGAGGTGGAGGTTGCAGTGAGCTGAGGTTGCACCACTGCACAGCATTCCAGCCTGGGTGACAGAGCGAGACTCTGTCTCAAAAAAAAAAAAAAAAAAAAGTGTATGTGAGAAAACTGGAATTGAGCTTGGGGATGTTGGGGGATGGAGGTACTTCATTTACTGAACAACAAAAACCATAGGATACCAATGCTGGAGGAAGAAGCATCATCCTCAGTTTCTACTAACTCAACCACGCATGAGATGGGGATTTGGTGTCCGAGAGAAAAGCTTCTTTTTGGGTCTTGAACCTTGATCACACCATTTCTGAATTCCTCATACACATATAATCAGGTGCTATGAGTGGTACTGATTGGATAATCTTTCTGTCGTTTCCTGTGCTAGGAAGGAAAGTACATGTACAGCCAACTTCCTTGAGGGTTCGTTCTTTTGCATCAGGGTGTCTCAAACTGCTGCCCTTAAAACACCTGTAAGAGAAGCATCCAGGGGGCTTGCTCGGTCTGCATGCAGGCCCTTTAGAATCAGAGTCAGAATCCCTGGGGCTGGAGCCACAAAATGACATGACATTTCAACGAGTTTGTCATCATGTGAGAGAGAATAGGTGAGTATTTGGATACCTATAATACAAAGTAGATTCAAAAAGAATGACTTGATTATTTTAAATGTTGTGTTTTTAAAAATTTAATACAGAAAAGGCTGGGCATGGTGGCTCATGCCTGTAATCTTAGCACTTTGGGAGGCCAAGGCCGGTGGATCATTTGAGGTCAGGAGTTCAAGACCAGCCTGGCCAACAAGGTGAAACCCCATCTCTACTAAAAATATAAAAATTAGCCAGGCAGTAGTGGTGCTTGCCTGTAATCCCAGCTACGTGGG
This sequence comes from Pan paniscus, assembly GCF_029289425.2. Taxonomy (NCBI): domain Eukaryota; kingdom Metazoa; phylum Chordata; class Mammalia; order Primates; family Hominidae; genus Pan; species Pan paniscus. The sequence goes on from NC_073256.2 coordinate 24,571,798, forward strand.
AGGCTGAGGAAGGAGAATTGCTTAAGCCTGGGAGGCAGAGATTTGGTGAGCTGAGATCGTACCACTGCACTCCAATGTGGATGACGATTGTTTAACCACCACCAACATGGGTTCTGAGTCCAACTATTAATATGAAGATGACATCCATTGTGGTCTTGTACATTTTGTTGCCTTTCTGGGGTGAAGGACATTGGTGACCATTTGTTTCCTCTGGAGCGGTCGATTGGTCATGAACTTCCTGGTCCAGATAGTTGCTGTGTCATTCATCATGGTGGTTGATCCTCAGGTAGTTAGGGAGGAAAATAAACAAGAAGTTCTATATTTAAAACCACGTTTCAATTTTAGACCTGATTAATTGAGTAAATAAAGGGCATTAGCACTTCTACTTCCTACAGTCCTTCCCTTTACCTCTGGAAACTAGTGATTTCTAGGTTGTTTTATGTTGTTAAGGTTGGCCACCTTTTCTTTCTGTTCTGCAATCATAGTCCTATTTTTAAATGGATTCACCTCTCATCACTAGCCTTTTGTCATGGTCATTCAATTCACAAGTTGCTTATTTTTTAATTTCTTGGCTGACTAAATTTTATTATGAAGACTTTTTTTAAAAAAAAGCTCAGAAATACTGCATTCTTTAAGTTCTTGAACTTGTGATAGTGTCTATTGCCTATTTTGATTGGACAATAATTTAGCTGGCTATAAAATTCTTGGATTATACTCTATTTCCCTTAGAAATTATAGGCACCCATCCACTGACATTTCATTATTGTGCTTTCTTTTTTTTTTTTTTTTTTTTTTTTTTTTTTGACATGGAGTCTTGCTCTGTCACCCAGGCTTGAGTGCAGTGGTGCGATCTTGGCTCACTGCAAGCTCTGCCTGCCGGGTTCACACCATTCTCCTGCCTCAGCCTCCCGAGTAGCTGGGACTACAGGTGTCTACCTCCATGCCTGGCTAACTTTTTTGTATTTTTAGTAGAGATGGGGTTTTACTATGTTAGCCAGGATGGTCTCGATCTCCTGACCTCGTGATCCACTGGCCTTGGCCTCCCAAAGTGCTAGGATTACAGGTGTGAGCCACTGTATGAGCCCAGCCTCATTGTGCTTTGTACTGACCCCCTCTCCCTGGCCTCTTCCAGCTTGTCGTCTTCTCTCCCAGTAGTTTCTTCATGAAGAGGCCATGTGCTATATTCCATAAGATATTTCACACTCAAAGAAGACTTCTTTTATACTCTTGTGATAATTTTTCTGGGAATCACTGTCTTGATTTATAGGGAGTATTTATAATAAATACAGTAAAAGAGAAACACAGAACATATTTTGAGATATCAGAGAAGGGAGAAAGCAATTCTATTAATATTTGGGGTTAGCAGGGAAGGCTTAGTTAAGAGGTAACATTTGAACTAAGCCTTGAAATAAGGGAAGGAGTTGGCCATCCAGTAATGGGGAGAGAGTAGAAGGAAGACATGATGGTTAACGGTATGTATCAATTTGACTGGGTTGTGGGGTGCCCAGATATTTGGCTACACATTATTCTGGGTGTGTCTCTGAGGTATTCTGGATGAGGATAACATTTAATTGGTAGACCGAATAAAGCAGATTGTCCTCCCCAATATGGGTGAGCCTCATCCAATCCACTGAAGGCCTGAACAAAACAAAAAGGTAGAGTCACAGAGAATTTGCTCTTTTTACCTGATTATATTTGAGCTGGGACATCAGTCTTCTCCTGACTTTAGATGTGGACTCGAGTTGGAACAATATCATTGGCTGTCTTGGGTCCGCAGCTTGCTGGCTGCAGACTCCAGGACTCCTTAACCTCCATAACCATGTGAGCCATCCCTTACAACAAATCAATCTGTCTCTATGTGTATAGCTCTAACTCTATCTCTCTGCTCTTTCTCTGGAGAACTTAGAGTAATACACAAGGTTACATTAGAGAAGAGGATGACCCAACGAAAAGCGTGGAGGCAGAAAACTGCAAAGAGGGTTTGGGAAGACGGGGGTCCTGATGGGGAGTTTGGGTTTCACTGTGTGTAGCATGGAGAATCCTTGAAAATATTCAAGAGGTGAAAATTGTATTTGTGGAAGAACACCAGGAGTATGTGAAAAGAAAAACACTCACTCCATTTTAACTCCACTGAAGGGGGCATCAAAGGGATGCACTGGGGACATGGATTGGAGGGTAGTTGAGGCCATATCTGGAGGATCCTTACTTCTAGGCTGAGTCTGAAGTTATCTTTCTGGGGAGTGGGAGATTACAAATCTTTGAGCTCCACTCAAGAGATGGTTTTGCTAACAATGGCACGGCGACGGTGGTGGTGGTGGTGGTGGTGGTGGGAAACTGTTATCATGAATTCTAATTGGGCTTCTGTTATTCTAGCTGAGAAAGTTGGGGAATGGACTTTCAGTAGAATAATACAGATCTGGGAATCAACTGCATGGAGGAGGTAGTTATAGGTGATGAGATGGCTCAGGGACAAAGTTTGGTAGAAGGAGAAAAGATACTAGGCTGCTACAAAAATAATTGCTATTTTTGCCATTACTTTTAATGGCAAAATCCGCAATTACTTTTGCACCAACCTAATAGGATGCAAACTTCGGAGCCATCTGCATCAGAGGGATTGATGAAGATCAACAAAGTTTGGGAACACAGGAAAGGAGCGGGGAGGGTAATGACTTGAGGGCATAGCAGGGATAATCAAGGTTTTTCTTATTAGCATGTGGAGACTTAAGCAAGATTATATGTTAATCGCCTGGCACATACATGGTGCAAAATATTTATGAGTGAAATGACAAGTGAAGGTGGTGAGTCATGGGAGTTCCAAGGGAACGGGTGATAAAGGGAGGTCTCAAATGAGGCACAAGTGGGGAAGGTAGCTTGGGAAAAGAGAAGGATGTTTCTCCTTATAAGATGGGAAAGGCAGAGGAAGAGGGTCAAGATACAGTGATCTAGGGGTGAGATGGAAGTGAGTTGAGAGAACTCAACTCTGGGCTCTGAAACCCCTAGGGCTGGGTTTGGGGGGCTTTGAGATATGGAAGAGGTTTAAAGTCAATTGTTATAGCAAATATGGTTTGGAATTTATTTGTGATGCTTAAAAATATTGCTGAACAGAAGTGAAGTCTTTCCTAGAGTTGGACGGTGAGATTATTTAGTGGAACTACGAGATCACTGTTGTGATTCTTTCCAGTATCATTCAGCAGCCCTTGGTCAGTTGCGAGGCAAGTCATCAATGGGGTATGGAGATTTTCCAGGTGGGTGTGGTTGAAGGCAGGGAAGAACGAGATTAGGAGCACATTACAAGAGGAAGGTGACTGTAAGGTCCAGGCTGAGCAGGAAGGTAAAGCAAGAAGGAAACATGAGGTTGTGAAGAGAAGTTTAGAGGGATGAGGAGGCAGGAGAGGTGAACAGTTGCAGGATGTAGCTGGAGTGGCGATGTTAGATCTTGGGGCCAGAGAGCTTTACAATGAGTATGAAGATCAAAGGCCATTAGAATCAAGCGATAAAGAGCCACTGTTTGATGTTGGGATATGAGGATGCTGCAGGTGGATGTCTGCACATTGATGGTGAGAACATGGTCACCCTGGCCCTGCTGGGTCTTTGCTAAAGAGACTGTGCTCTGTTCTTGGGGCCGTTTTCATCACCTGATTAGAGCAGTGTTCCCCAAATGGTGTTCTTTGGACCATCTGTATAAAATGTTCATAGGTCAAGGATAAAATGGAAAAACAGAGACAATGTCACAGAAATGTGCCCATGGGTGAAAGACCACCAGCTGTCCTTTATGGAGGATTTTTCTTTATTCTAAAAATGTATATATTCTATTCTATTAAAACATTTTTGTATTTGCATTTTTTTCTCTTTTATGAAATTTGTAATGTATCCAATTCTCCTGTCTCCATGCATTGCAGTGTGGTGGGGGAAGGGATGTGGCTAGTACTGGCCAAGAGGCTGGGGGCAGAAGTGCAGTGTTAGACTTCTAGCTTGGAGCATTTAATTCTTAGTACAAGGCTCTCTAGCATTCTTCTCCCTCTGTTCCCTGCTTGGTGATACTCGAGATATTGCAACCCCCATTAGCCTTACTCTTAGGGCAAGTTTGATGGGAAACAGAGCACCCCACACCTCCCTGCAGATGTAGCATGAGTAAGAAAAACAACTTCTGATGTTTGAAGTTACCAAGATTTAGGAGTTGTTTGTTATTGCAGCAAAACCTCACCTATTCTGACCAATCATGGTGGAAATTCCGTGTGTGTGTGTGTGTGTGTGTGTGTGTGTTTGTGTGTGTAACTGGTAGTTTAAAAAATTTCCTTCTTACCAAAAAGAAAAAGAAAATAGCAACCTTATGTTGGTTCTCAAATTAAAAAAAATTTTTTACCCATTTATAAAATAGAAAAATCTGAGAATCTGTAGCTTAGAGAACTACTGTGTGGGATGTCTTTAAAGACCAGGTTATTTTATCAGCTCCTAACACCCCTTAATAGAGGCTTAGCCAAGACTTGGACTATTTCAGTCTTTCCCATTCCACATTCCATGGACTCTTGAAGAGACATTGATAAAACGGTGCAGCCATGAACCACCCTAACTCAATCCTAGTGGCAGAACCTGCCTTTTACTGCAGAATGAGCTGCTTGCTACAGTGATACTTCAACCCCTTAGATATATCCTGTACTAATTATATTAAAACACGACCAATGCTTTTGCTTTGTTGTCCCCCAAATTAAACACATTAATCATGAGAACCCAGAGAATTGGATTTAGTGTAACTGATTCCAAACTGTCAGTAAGAACATAATTAAGTTATATTTTTCTCCAACTCAAATAAAAGAAAATTGACAATAAAATGCTGATCAGTATGTGTAGCTCAGGATGTAGAGCCTGCTTTGAGATGCAGAAGTGTTTGCTTTTTTTAGATCTATATTCTTGAGTAAAGAAAAAAATCCATCTCTCTTTCCTAGAAGGGAAGAGTTTCAGAACTGGGCTTGGCAACAGCCTGACTATCAGAGGCTGAATTAAACAAATAGGTACCTCCCTGGAGTGAATGGTGGGTTTCTCCAGTTCGGGAAACCGTGCTTTTATGTTGGAGTTTGCTTTCTGTCTTGGTCTCCGGATATGTGTATCTGTGGGTGGATGTCTGCATGCAAATGGCAATGTATACCTGTGTGGGTGTGTACAAAATTCCCATGTGAATCTCAGCTTTCTGGGGACTTCCGGGTCTTGAGCCCAGCAGATGCCATTTGAAGAAAAATCACTTGAAAATGAGATAGAAAGAATGGAAACTAAATCCTAGCTCTAAAGGCACCAGGCTGATTAAAAATAAATAAATAAATAAAACAACTTTGGATCTTCTTTGTTTTGGACTCTACCTACCACCTAATGACATTTCTGTTTCCTATGAGATGATTAGAATGAAAGAGATCCTGAGCACAAAAGAGCAGATACTGTGTGATAGTGTGTGTGTCAGGGTGTTAGCTGTGACACTGCTGGCATTTTGGCTCAGCAGTTTCTCTGTTTTATGTGTGGGGGTTCCCTGTGCATTTCATGATGTTGAGCGGCATCCCTGGATCCCTGGACTCACTGGATGCAGTAACACAACTCCCCCCAAGTAGAGACAAACCCCAGTGTCTCTAGATATTGCCTAATGTCCCCAGGGGACAAAATAGCCCCATCTGAGAACTGCTGCTTTCATAAAGTACAATGTCAGGTGAAATAGGTGGAGGCTGTTTGTAGTCAGGGGTTAGTAGAGATGGAAAAGACCCCAGGAATATCCTGGAAGGGGCTGTAATATTTTGTTTCCTGAATTGGGTGTCAGTAATATGGAGATGTTCAGTTTTTTGTTGTTGTTGTTGTTGTTTTGAGGCAGGATCTTGCTCTGTCACCGAGGCTGGAGCACAGTGGCACCGTCATGGCCCACTGCAGCCTCTGCCTCCTGGGCTCCAGCAGTCCTCCCACCTCAGCCCTCCTGAGTAGCTGGAACTACAGGCATGTGCCACCACTGTTGCCGAATTTTTGTATTTATTTATTATTTGTAGAGAGGGGTGTATCACTGTGTTGCCCAGGCTGGTCTTGAGCTCCTGGGCTCAAGCAATCTGCTCACCTCAGCCTCCCAAAGTGCTGGGATGACAGGCATGAGCCACTGCGTCTGGCCAGTATGTTCAGTTTGTAAGAAAAGTACTGTGTTGACCTCTTCTATGTGCACAATTCTTTAAGTAATAATTCAATAAATCATTTAGAAAAATTGGTCATAATAGGAGTGATTTGTAGAGTGATTGGCATGAAAGCTGATCACCTTAATTTGAACTACTCTGAAATGAGCACCAGGGGTCACCAAGAGGACCCTTTCAAGGTGTCATAGCCAAGGAGAGGAGTGTGTTGTGTACATCTCTGCATAAAGGATTTACTGGTTACATGGAAGGATGAAGCCTCCTTCTGAGGACAGAGGCAGCAAAGCAAGTGGAAGCTCAAAGCATTGAGCTTTCTAAGTGGAGTTTGCTAAAATCTTGTGGATGACTCATGCTCTTAACATACACCCATGTACATATTGTCCATATAAACATTAATTCTGTAACAAGGCCCACACTTAAGGGTTTTTTTTTTTCTTTTGTGACAGTCTTGCTTTATTGCCCTGGCTAGAGTACAGTGGCATAATCGTGACTCACTGCAACCTCCGCCTCCTGGGTTCAAGCAATGCTTGTGCCTCAGCCCCCCGAGTAGCAGGGACTACAGGTGCACAACACCATGCCTGGCTAATTTTTGTATTTTTAGTAGAGACAGGGTTTCACCATGTTGGCCAGGCTGGTCTCAAACTCCTGGCCTCAAGTGATCTGCGCACCTTAGCCTCCTAAAGTGTTGGGATTACAGGTGTGAGCCACTGCACCTGGGCCCACACATAAGGTTTGAGTTGAGATAGAGAAACTCTGGCAGGACTGAGGAATCGGGCCACAGTCTCTGGGAAATATGCACAATTTCTGGAATCTTCTCTACTTCCAGAGTTCCCACTTTCTATCTGTCTCCTATTTATTCAACAAACTTGTATGGAACCACAGTGTGTCTAGAACTTGCCAGGTATGGAGGATAAAAAGATGACTGAGATCGGACATGGTGGCTCATGCCTGTAATCCCAGCACTTTGGGAGGCCAAGGCAGGCGGATCACTTGAGGGCAGGAGTTTGAGCACAGCCTGGCCAACATGATGAAACGTCTCTACTAAAAATACAAAAATTAGCCAGGCATGGTGGCATGCAAATGTAGTCCCATCTACTTGGGAAGCTGAGGCAGGAGAATCGCTTGAACCCAGGAGGCAGATGTTGCAGTGAGCTGAGATCACACCGCTGCATTCCAGCCTGGGAGACAGAGCGAGATTCCATGTCAAAAAAAAAGATGACTGAGATACAGACTCCATCAGGGTTGACTCTAACACAAACTAGGTAAGAGCCCAAGTTCTGGCTGGGCAAGGACCTTGATCGGCCTCATCCTGCAGTGTCTACTAGAATGAAGAACACTTTTTTCTTTACCCATGAAAATGTTCTGTGCTTCGTACCTACAATACAATTTGTGTTAATTCTGCAAAACTTGCCGCATAACTCTGCCTGTATTCTTAGCATTCTTCTTTTGAGAGATTTCTCAACACATCATCTTTGGACTATGTGGAATTGGAAGTTTACTTAGACTCAAAAACAAGTACAGGAAAGTTAGTTCTTAGTCAAGAGTTAGGTTTTCAAAGACAGTGGATGAAATAAAAAATCTAGTACAGTCAAGATTATACGTGCAAATCCCCTCACCATTCATGAAGTTTAGCAGTCAGTCTTACCGTGGCTCACCAGGTCCAATCCATACTTTTTCCTCCATGATTGGAGCAGAGGGTGATTCTTTTTTATGAGCAACGGATGAAGTCATTTAGAGACCATTTGCCGTAGGAGCCCTGTGTACTAGAGACCAATCAATGTGCCCTCGTGGCTCCATTTCTGCCTCTCTCCCTCTTTGTTCTTGCCAAGTACCGATAGTTCATTTTCCATAGATTAAAAGAGCCCAGGTTGGGCCTATACTTAGAAGTACAATTGCTGGGTCATTTGGTAACTCCATGTAGAATTGTTTGGGAAGCTGTTAAACTGTTTCTCACAGTGGCTACACCATTTTAATTCCTACCAGCAGTGTATGAAAGTTCTAGTTTCTCTGCATCCTCACCAATACTTGTTATTTTCTGTATTTTTTTTTGAGACAAAGTCCAGCCCAGGCTGGAGTGCGGTGGCACAATCTCAGCTCACTGCAACCTCTGCCTCCCAGATTCAAGTTACTCTCCTGCCTCAGCCTCCTGAGTAGCTGGTATTATAGTCACCTGCCACCATGCTGGGCTAATTTTTGTATTTTTTTAGTAGAGACAGGGTTTCACCATGTTGGCCAGGCTGGTCTCAAACTCCTGGCCTCAGGTGATCCACCAGCCTCAGTCTCCCAAAGTGCTGGTATTACAGGCATTAGCCACCGCACCAGGCCAATTTTCTCTATCTTCGATTCTAGCCATCCTTATGGGTATGAAGTGGTATCTCATTGTGGTTTTGATTTTTGTTTCCCTGATGAAGAATTTCGTTGAGCATCTTTTCATGTGCTTGTTGGCCACTTGTATGTCTTCCTTGGAGATGTGCCATATTTTCATATTCAAAAATGAAAGCACAGGTCCACACAAAAATTTGTACATGAATAATTACAGTAGCATCACTCCTAATAACACAAAGAGGGAATTAATCCAAATGCCCATCACCAGATGAAGAGAGACACCGATTGTTGTCTACACACATGGTGGAATATTATTTGATCACAAAAAGGAGGAATGTACATATGCTACAGCGTGGATAAACCTTCAAAACAGATGAAAGATCACATTCTACATGATTTCATTCAGATGGAAATCTATAGAAATAGGAAGTCGATTAGTGGTTGCTTAGGGCTGGTAGGGGCATGGGAGGATGGGGGTGTTAGCTAAAGGGTATGAGGTTTTTTGAGGTCATGAAATGTTCTAAAATTGACTGTTAATGTTTGCATATATCTCTGAATATATTAAAAACCATTGAAATGTAAAAAATGCAAAGAAAAAACAGCCCAAGTTGCAATTTTATTCAACACTTGATTGCTTTAAAAATAGATTCCAGGCTGGGCATGGTGGCTCACACCTGAAATCCCAGTGCTTTGGGAGGCTGCAGTGGGAGGATTGCTTGAGGCCAGGAGTTCCAGGCCAGCCTTGGCAACATGGGAAGACCCTGTCTGTACAAAAAAAGAAAAAATAAATATCAGCTGGGTACAGTGGCTCACACCTGTAATCCCAGCACTTTGGGAGGCTGAGGCAGGCAGATCACCTGACATCAGTTCAAGACGAGCTTGGCCAACATGGTGAAATCCCGTCTCTACCAAAACTATAAAATTTAGCCTTTTGGTACTCTGAGCAGCACCATGGCGGTTGTTAAGAACAAGTGCCTTATGAAAGGTGGCAAAAAGGGAGTGAAGAAGAAAGTAGTTGGTCCATTCTCTAAGAAAGATCAGTATGATGTGAAAGCACCTGCTATGTTCAATATAAGAAATATTGGAAAGACTTGGTCACCAGGACCCAAGGAACCCAAATTGCATCTGATGGTCTCAAGTTTCTAGTGTTTGAAATGAGTCTTGCTGATTCACAGAATGATGAAGTTGCATTTAGAAAATTCAAGCTGATTACTGAAGATGTTCAGGACAAAAACTGCCTGACTAACTTCAATGGCATGGGTCTTACCTGTGACAAAATATGTTCCAAGGTTGAAAAATGTTCAACAATAATTGAAGCTCATGTTGATGTCAAGACTACCGATGGTTACTTCTTTCTTCTGTTTTGTGTTGGTTTTACTAAAAAACACAACAATCAGATACTGAAGACCTCTTATGCTCAGCACCAACAGTCTGCCAAATCCAGAAGAAGATGATGGAAATCATGACCTGAGAGGTGCAGACAAATGACTTGAAAGAAGTGGTTAATAAATTGATTCCAGACAACATTGGAAAAGATGTAGAAAAGGCTTGCCAATCTATCCTCTCCATGATGTCTTCATTAGAAAAGTAAAAATGCTGGAGAACCCTGGATTTGAAAGGAATGGAGCTTCGTGGTGACGGTAGTAATTCTGGAAAACCCACTAGGGACGAGATACATGCTAAAGTTGAATGAGCTGATGGATATGAACCATCAGTCCAAGAATCTGTTTAAAGTTCAGACTTAAAACAGTAGCAAATAAGAAGTCCTATTTGTGAAAAACAAACAAGAAACAACAATGAAAGAGCAAAATTAGCCTGGTGTGGTGGTGTATGCCTGTAATCCTAGCTACTCAGGAGGCTGAGGCATGAGAATTACTTGAACCCGGGAGACAGAGGTTGCAGTGAACCAAGATTGCACCATTGCACTCCAGCCTGGGCAACACAGTGAGACTCTACAAAAAGAAGAAAAAAAAATAAGTATCCGGACTTGGTGGCATGCGCCTGTAGTCTCAGCTACTCTGAAGGCTGAGATGGGAGGATGGCTTGAGGCCAGGAGTAATTTGAGGCTGCAGTGAGCTATGATTGTGACACTGCACTCCAGCCTGGACTTGAGAGCAAGACCCTGTCTCTTATACATACATACACACACACACACACACACACACACACACACGTATACACACACATACATACATACCCAGGCTCTACCTCTAGTGATTTTGACTCAGTAGGGTGGGGTATCCCCTAGGGATCCTGCTGTTCAGCCTGGTCTGGGATCCACTTTTCATTGGGAACTGAGACACTGGCTGTGAGCCTTTCTGTCCTGAGATGTAGAGGTCATGGGGATGCAGGTTCAAGCTTAAGGAGACCTGACTGTGTGTTAGGTATTGTGTTGAACATCATCTCTTACTCTTACAGCAACATCCGTAGAAGGTTGATGATGTGTCCCTGCTCTACAGATGAGGAACTGAACTTTCAGAGGAGTTTAGCTTGTTCAAAACTTATTCTTCCTATTGGAAACTTTGTACCCTTTGACCAGTGTCTCCTATCCCCTCCCTTTCCTTCACCCCATCCCCGGATAACCACTGTCCTACTCTCTATTTCTGTGAGTTCTACTTCTTTAGATTCCACATATAAGTAAAATCATGCAGTATTTGTCTTTCTGTGCCTGGCTTATTTCACTTAACACAATGTCTTTCAAGTTCATCTATGTTGTTGAAAATGACAGGATTTCTTTCTTTTTTAAGGGTTAATAGTATTCCGTTGTGTGTATATAGTACATTTGCTTTATCCTTTCATCCACTAATGGACACTTAGGTTGATTCTATATCTTGGGTATTGTGAATAATGCTGCAGTGAACATAGGAATGTAGGGATCCCTTCGACATATTGATTTTGATTTTTTTTTGGTCTATATCCAGAAGTTGGGTTGCTGGATTATATGCTTTGAAATCTATAGCACAGTAGCGTGACTATAGTAAATAATAATGTATCTTTCAAAATAACTAAGTGGGTACATTTCAAATGTCGCATCATGAAAATTGTCAGTAAATTAGGGGATGGACGTGTTAGTTTGATCTAATCATCCCACATTGTATACACATATCAAAACATCACATACATGTGTACAATTTTGATTTGTCAATTAAAATAACGTTAGTTAAAAAAAATAAGTAACTTGTTCAAAGCCCCAGTTGGGATTGATGCAGCTGGGACATGCACCAAGGCTGTTGCTCTCAGGCCCACAGAGTCCTTGGTCCACGAATGTTGAAGCCCTACCTGAGATTTCAACTGAGATCAGTGCAGGGATTCAATGTCTCAGAATCATCCCATCCTCCAGGGCCCACAAGTCCATGACCGCTGCCTCTACCCCTGACCCTACTGACCAGAAATGTGGCCCCTGCTTTCATTTCCGGGAGCATACAACACTTACACCAAGCATTGATGGGTTTTGTTGACTTCATTTGAGATGTGGGGTCGTGGAGAGGGTCCCATGATCCTTGCTTGGTGTTGGCCAACTCATTGACTTCTCTCCTTTGACTTCACCCTTCCCTTTTCTACTCACCTCCTCTGTCATGGATTGCTCTGGGAATTCTGAGCCCTGGTTCCTTTATTTTGCTGATAACCTTCACTCATGTCTGCAACGAATCCCAAAAGTGTGTAGTTGAGCTGACTGCAAGGTGCTTGACACGCAAGAGATTCCACAAATGGGATTCGGCCTCTGGAAAGTGGTGGTAGTTCCAGATTTATGTGGATGTTACTTTATTTTTCCCTATAAAATCTATTCTTTAAACTCTCAAGCTCTTGGGTCCTGGCTGCAGTCCTTTGCTGGTGGTAGTGGGCTGGGTACTGCCACCGGGGAGAAAGGCTACCCACTTAGAGAAAGGGAAACTGGTTCTCTTTTAGAGGCAGAGGGAGGTTCCCAGTGTCAGTTTGTTTGGAGGCAAAATGGCTGTTGTATTAAAATTGCCCAAACTTGGGCTGGTGCCTTGTGTGTTTAGAGCTCAAAGCCACGATTGTTTTCTTTTTTTTTTTTTTTTTTTTTTTTTTTTGGTGGTTGGTTTTCCATCCTTTTGCTTGACAGGTTTCTGCTAATAGCTTCAACCTCAAGAGTCCCATTATACAGACACTAATAGCACCTACTATGTGTCAGTCTGTAGTGCCTACTATGTGTCAGGCATTGGAGATAATATAATGATGAACAAGATACACATGGCATTTGGAAAAGAGAGTCTACTTCCCACTCTCAGCCCACCCCAAAGAGAGGCCAGAATTGGGCGTCCAAAGATCTCAGATGCCCTTGCATCACCTCCCTGAAGAGGGCGGGTGAAGCTTTGGTGTCTGAAGAGACTTTGGCTGGACAATCCCCCAGGTTTGGAAGGATGGGAAGGAGCTGCCATCCGTGTTGAAGGTGAGTAGGGGGGAGTGGCTGGATATCAGAGGAAGCCAAGATGAAGAGAAGGTTTTTGTGAGTTCCTATGCATAGTGGAGACCTGTTATAGTGAGGGTCCCTGGGGCTGAGCCTGTGGGTCAGTGGAATGATGCTGTGAGTAGGGTCTTGCTATAGCAGGTGGCCCAAAGAATGTTGATGGATCATGAGCAGCTGGAAGAATGGAGAGTTCAGGGGATGTAGTTCCTACCTGGCTTTCCAACAGTGTGTAAGCCCAGAATTCTTACATAAGCCCATGGAGAAGGGAAAGGAATGCTGGTAACGACAAGATTGAATTCTCCACCTGCCAGGCATCCAGGGACTCAGAGCAGATTTAAGTGAAGTTACAGAAATAGGAATGTGACATTTCCTACATCTGGGTGTGCTGGAGCAAATGTATTCCCTCTCTGGTTTGTGGGGAAGGAGAATGCTAACAGACAAGACTCCAGGTTTTCGCTCTTAAACCTGGTGCCTAGAAATGCATTTTCTACTGGATGCAGACAGAAGCTCCATATAGACATATCCATCGCTGCATCTCTCATGCCTTGTTTCTCCCTAATTTTCCCTTTTTAACCCACAGAGGAAGAAAGTTCCAGCATCACTTCTGGCCTCTCAAGAGTGAGTTAGGTGGCCAGGTGGGGTTATTCATGCCTGTAATCTCATAATGAAGGGGTGGCCTGCCCCTCCACACCTGTGGGTATTTCTTGTCGGGTGGGATGAGAGACAGAAAAGAAATCAGACACAGAGACAAAGTATAGAGAAACAACAGTGAGCCCAGGGGACCGGCGCTTAGCATACCAAGGACCTGCACTGGCACCGTTCTCTGAGTTCCCTCAGTTTTTTATTGATTATTATCTTCATTATTTCAGCAAAAAGGAATGTAGTAGGAGGGCAGGGTGATAATAAGGAGAAGGTCAGCAACAAACATGTGAGCAATAGAATCTATGTCATAATGAAGTTCAAGGGAAGGTACTATGACTGGACATGCACGTAGGCCAGATTTCTGTTTCTCTCCACCCAAACATCTCAGTGGAGTAAAGAATAACAAGGCAGCATTGCTGTAAACATGTCTCGCCTCCCACAATAGGGCGGTTTTTCTCCCATCTCAGAATTGAACAAATGTACAATCGGGTTTTATACCGAGACATTCAGTTCCCAGGGGGCAGGCATGAGACAGTGGCCTTCCTCTATCTCAACGGCAAGAGTCTTTCCTCTTTGACTAATCCACCTCAGCACAGACACTTTATGGGTGTCGAGCTGGGGGACCGTCAGGTCTTTCTCATCCCATGAGGCCATATTTCAGACTATCACATGGGGAGAAACCATGGACAATACCCAGCTTTCAAGGGCAGAGGTCCCTGCGGCTTTCCACAGTGCATTGCGCCCCTGGTTTATTGAGACGAGAGAATGGTGATGACTTTTACAAAGTATACTGCTTCCAAATATTTGGTTAACAAGGCACGTCCTGCACAGCCCTACATGCCTTAAACCTTGATTTCATACAACACATGTTTTTGTGAGCTCCAGATTGGGTCAAAGTGGTTGGGGCAAAGTGGCTGGGGAAAGCTACAGATTAACAACATCTCAGCAAAGCAACTGTTTAAAGTACAGGTCTTTTTCAAAATGGAGTCTCTTATGGCTTCCCTTTCCATGTAGACACAGTAACAGTCTGATCTCTCTTTTCCCTACATATCCTCCTTTTCGTTTTGACAAAACCACCACCATCATCATGGCCCCTTCTCGCTGGTCGCTGTCTCTCTGGAGCTGCTGGATACACCTGTAGACTAAAAATAGAAAGGACAGACATACAAGGATTAATACAAAATTTGCAATAGTGGAATTTCCGGTGGTTTTAACCCAAGTGACGGGGGCAAGAGGACGGTGTGGGTGCTGCGGCACCCGGGCAGTCTCCCACCTCCTTTGTGTCTTAGTTGCTGTTTCTCATAGTTTTCTGTCTTTCTCCTCACCTGCTGACTCGCGCCTTTTATCTCTTTGTTTCCCTTCTCTTACGGTCTCTCTCTCTCTTTTACACTATTTCTCTCCCCAATCTCTTTCTGTGTCTCTCTCTGATCTCTGTCTCTTTTTCTTTCCCTTCCTCTCCCTGGCTCTCCACATGTGCCGTTTCCTTGGTGGATTGTAACTTCATTTGTTCTTCTGATATCACCATTTTGTTCACCCTGCGATTCAGTGATGCTCGATTGCGGGTTTTCTGTCTCTGCAGAGGCACTTTCATTTGCATCTCTGATGGTTTCATTGTAGAACTTCAAATGTCTAGTGGGTATCCAAACAGGAAGCTGATTTTCTCCTGGTGAAACACAAGCAAAACCTCTCCCCCATGTTATCACCTTACCTATTTCCCATGTTTTGTTTTTGTTGTCTTTCCACCAAATCAGTTTTCCCTCATGTGGGCTATTCTTTTTACCAGTAAAATGTTCTGCAGAAGTAGTGGTCTGATTTCTATGTATGCCTAGAAAATCTAAATTATAGAGTGTTTCATTAAGTTGCATCTGGGGAGTGCTATACTCCTTACTGTCTTTTTCCGTTTTTTGTTTAACCAATTGAGTTTTGAGTGTTCTAAGCAGGACAGGTAAGATCTGCGTCTGGCACAGTCAGCCAGGTCTCCTTACCCTGTGCTTCCCTTTCTGCCTGTGACTGAATGGGCATGTCAGGGTCTAGTAGGGGATCCAGGAGGAGGAAGCCTCATTAACTTGTATTCTGCAGCAATTGATGGCCACCCAACTTGAACAGTGGGGGCTTATCATCTCATGTACTAAGACCAGAGATAGCTGATGCCAAGGTTGGCTAAATTAGTAGCTTGAGATTTTAGGTTTTTCATTTGAGGTTTCTATGCTGCTATTGTCTTCTGCTCTTGGTCACAGAGGCTGCCACAATCCGCATGTCAAGTCCTCATATGACAATATCCAGAGACAGCAAGGAAGAGGTACAGTGTATTCCTGCATGTTTCTTTAAAAAAAATGTTTTTGATAGAGAATAATTGTACACATTTATGGGGTCCATGTGAGATTCTGGTACATGCGTGCAATGTGTAATGATCAAATCAGGGTTTTTGGGATATTAACCACCTCAAACATTGATCATTTCTTTGTGTTGGGAATATTTCAAATCTTATTGCTATTTAGAAATACACAATAATTCTATTTATCAGGATATAAAATCTATGTACACAAATCAGTAACAGTGCTATACACCAACATCTACCAGGCTGAGAATCAAATCAAACCCTTTTATAATAGCTGTAAAAATAAAATACTTAGGAATATACCTAACCAAGGAGGTGAAAGACCCCTACAAGGAAAACTACAAAACACTGTTGAAAGAAATCACAGATGACAAAAACAAATGGAAACACATTCCATGCTCATGGATGGGTAGACTCAATATTGTGAAAATGACCATACTGCCAAAAGCAGTCTACAAATTCAATGCAATTCCTATCAATGTATCATCATCATTCTTTATAGAACTAGAAAAAAAATGCCAAAATTCATTTGGAACTAAAAAAGAGTCTGCAAAGCCAAAGCAAAACTAAGCAAAAAGAACCAATCTAGAGGCATCACATTACCCAACTTCAAACTATATTACAAAGCTATAGTCACCAAAACTGCATGGTGCTGGTATAAAAATAGGCACATGACCAGTGGGACAGAGTAGAGAACCTAGAAATAAAGCCAAATACTTAACAGCCAACTGATCTCCGACAAAGTAAACAAAACCAAAGTAAGAAAAGTACACCCTATACATCAAATAGTGCTGGGATAATTGGCAAGCCACATGTAAAAGAATAAAACTGGATCCTTATCTCTCACCTTATACAAAAATCAACACAAGATGGATCAAAGACTTAAATCTAAGGTCTGAAACCATAAAAATTCTAGAAGATAACATTGGAAAATGCTTCTACACATTGGCTTAGGCAAAGAGTTTATGACCAAGAACCCAAAAGCAAATGCAACAGAAACACAGATAAATAGATGGGACTTTAATTAAACTAAAAGCCTCCTGCACAGCATAGAAAATAATCAGCAGAGTAAACAGATCACCCACAGAGTGGGAGAAAATTTTCACAAACTGCATCTGACAAAGGACTAATGTGCAGAATCTACAGGGAACTCTAATCAGCAAGAAAAAAAGAATCTCATCAAAAAGTGTGCCAAGGACATGAATAGACAGTTCTCAAAAGAAGATATACAAATGGCCAACAAACATATGAAAAAATGCTCAACATCACTAATTGCCAGGGAAATGCAAATCAAAACCACAATGCAATACCACGTGTAAAATATACAAAAAGAGGGCCAAGTGCAGTGGCTCACACCTGTAATCCTAGCACTTTGGGAGGCCAAGGTGGGCGGATCTCGAGGTCAGGAGTTTGAGACCAGCCTGACCAACATGGTGAAACCCAGTCTCTACTGAAAATACAAAAATTAGCCGAGCATGGTGGCAGTTGTCTGTAATCCCAGCTACTCAGGAGGCTGAGGCAGGAGAATTTCTTGAACCCGGGAGGCAGAGGTTGCAGTCAGCTGATATGGCACCACTGTACTCCAGCCTGGGCGACAGAGCGAGACTCCATCTCAAAAAAGCAAAAAACAAAACAAAACAAAAAAAACAAAAGTTGATGTTGGCATGGATGTGGTGAAAGACAACGCTTTTACACTTATGGTGGGACTGTAAGCTAGTACCACCACTATGGAAAGCAGTATGGAGATTCCTTAAAGAACTAGAAATACATCTACCATTTGATCCAGCAATCCCACTGCTAGGTATCTACCCACAGGAAAAGAAGTCATTATATGAAAAAGATACATTTGCACACATGTTTACAGCAGCAGAATTCACAGTTGCAAAACTATAGAACCAGCCCAAATGTCCATCAATCAATTAGTGGATAAAGAAAATTTGTTATATATATGTATACTATAGAATACTACTTAGCCTTAAAAAGGAATAAAATAATGGCATGCATAGCAACCTGGATGGATTTGACCATTATTCTAAATGAAGTAACTCAGGAATGGAAAACCAAACATTGCATGTTCTCACTCGTAAGTGGGAGCTAAGCTATGATGATGCGAAGGCACAAGAATGAAACAGTGGACTTTGGGGGCTCAATGGGAAGGTGGGAGGGAGTGAGAGAGAAAAGACTATACATTGGGTAAGCTGCTTTGGTGATGGGTGTGCCAAAATTTCAGAGATCACCACTAAGGAACTTATCATGTAACCAAATACCATCTGTTCCCTAAAAACTATTGAAATTAAAAAAAGAAATACACAACAAATTGTTGTAGTCACTTTCTGTGATAATAAACACTAGACCTTATTCCTTCTATTATATATTTTTATACTCATTAATCAACCTCTTTTCAAACCCCTCCTCTTCCCAGCCTCTATTAACTATCATTCTACTCTTTATCTCTATGATATCAATTTTATATAGCTCCAGGGCACACAAGTCCATAACTGTGGTCTCTATCCCTGACCCTACTGACCTGAAACATGGCCCCCACTTTGATTTCCAGGAACATAAACCGCTCATATAAGTGAGAACATGCAATAGTTTTCTTTCTGTGCATGCCCTAGTTTACCTAACATTATGACGTTTAATTTCATCCATTTAGCTGAAAATGGCAGGATTTCATTCTTTTTTAAGGCTGAATACTATTCTGTTGTGCGTATATTCCCATTTTCTTTATCCATTCATCCATTGATTGACACTCAGATTGATTCCATATCTTGGCTATTGTAAATAGTGCTGCAGTAAATATGGAGGTACAGATATCCCGTTGATACACTGATATCCTTTTTTTTGGATGTATACCCAGGAGTGGGATTGCTGGATCATGTGGTAGATTTGTTCTTAGTTTTTTTGAGAAATCTCTGTACTTTTTTTCATAATGGCTGTACTAATTTACATTCCCACCAACAATATACAATAATTTTCTTTTCTTCACATGCTTGCCAGCATTTGTTGTGCTTCGTCTTTTTAATAATAGCCATTCTAACAAGTGTGAGATGATATCTTATTGTGGTTTTGATTTGCATTTCCGTGATGATTAGTGATGTTGAATATTTTTTCATAAACTTGGTGATTTGTATATCTTCTTTTGAGAAATATCTGTTTGTTTTTTGAAAGTTTCTTTTGCTGTGCAGAAGCTCTTTCATTTAATTAGATCCCATTTGTCAATTTTTGCTTTTGTGGCAATTGCGTTTGGCATCTTTACCATGAACTCTTTGCCCATCACTATGTACTGGAGGCTATTGCCTAGGTTGTCTTCCAGCGTTTTTATAGTTATGGGTTTTAAATTTAAGTCTTTAAGCCATCTTGAGTTAATTTTTGTGTATGGTGTAAGGGAGGGGTGTTGTCTTTTCACTCTGTTGATTGTTTTCTTTGATATGCAGAAGGTATTTAGTTTAATATAATCCCATTTGTCTGTTTTTGTTTCTTGTACTTTTTAAGTGTTAGCCATACAATCTTTGTTCTCAACATTTTCTCCTGTGTTTACTTCCAGTAGTTTTATAGTTGTGGCTGTTACATTTACGTCTTTAATTGATTTTGAGTTTATTTTTGTAAGTGATGAGAGATAAGGGTCTAGTTTTATTCTTTTGTGTTTGGATATCTAGTTTTCCTGGCACCATTTAATGAAGAGGGTATCCTTTATTCAATGTATGTTCTTGACAGCTTTCTTGAAAATCAGTTAGCTGTAAATATGTGGATTCGTTTCTGGATTGCTTAGTCTGTTTCCTTTGTTTTTGTGTCGTTTTTAATACCAATACACGCTGTTTTGGTTACTATTGCTTTGCAGTACATATATATATATATATACTTTTTTTTTTTTTTTGAGACGGAGTCTTGCTCTGTCGCCCAGGCTGGAGTGCAGTGGCACGATCTTGGCTCACTGCAAGCTCTGCCTCCGCCTCCAGGGTTCACGCCATTCTCCTGCCTCAGCCTCCCGAGTAGCTGGGACTAAAGGCACCCACCACCACACCTGGTAATTTTTTTTTTTTTTTTTTTTTTTTTAGTAGGGACAGGGTTTCACCGTGTTAGCCAGGATGTTCTCGATCTCCTGATCTTGTGATCCACCTGCTTCAGCCTCTCAAAGTGCTGGGATTACAGGCATGAGCCACCGTGCCCGGCCGCTTTGCAGTATATTTTTAAATCAGGTAGTGTGAGGCTTCTAGCTTTGTTCTTTTTGCTCAGTATTGCTTTGGCTATTTGGGGTCTTCTGTGGTTCCATATGAATTTCAGGGTTTTTTTTTTTCCTGTTTCTGTGAAGAATATAATTGATAGGGATTATACTGAATCTCTAAACTGCTTCGAGTAGCATGGTCATTTTAACAGTATTAGTTATTCCAACCCACGAGCATGAGATGCCTTTCCATATCTTCCTGTCCTTCTCAATTTATTTTATCAATATTTTGTGGTTTTCACTGCAGAGGTTTTTTGTTTTTTTTTTCCCCCTCCTTGGTTAAGTTTATTCCTGGGTATTTTATTTTTGTAGCTATTGTAAATAGAATTTCTTCCTTGATTTCTATTTTAGCTAGTTTGTTACTGGTATATAGAGACATTACTGATTTTTGTAGGTTGATTTTATGACCTGAAGCTTTACTGAATTATACGTCTGCTTTTTAAATTTTTTTATTTTTTATTTTTTATTTTTTGAAATAGAGTCTCACTCTGTTGCCCAGGCTGGAGTGTAGTGGTGCAATCTTGGCTCAGTGCAACCTCCACCTCTCGGGTTCAAGCGATTATCCTGCTTCAGCCTCCCAAGTAGCTGGGATTACAGGCACCTACCACCATGCCTTGCTAATTGTATTTTTTGTAGAGACAGGGTTTCACCATGTTGGCCAGGCTGGTCTCAAACTCCCAACCTCAGGTGATTCGCCCACCTTGGCCTCCAAATGTGCTGGGATTACAGGCATGAGCTACCATGCCCAGCCTAATTTACCCATTTTAAGAGTTTTTTGGTGGAGTCTTTAGGTTTTTCTGTTTAAAAGTATAAGATTATGTCATCTGCAAAGTGAGACAATTTGACTTCCTCTTGTCCATTTTGGATGCCTTTTATTTCTTTATCTTGTCTGATCACTTTGGCTTGGATGTCCCATACTGTGTTGAATAAGAGTGCTGAAAGTGGGCATCCTTGTCTTATTCCAGTTCTTAGAGGAAAGGCTTTTCAGTTTTTCCCAGTGAGTAGGATGTTAGCTGTAAATTAGTCATATATGCTTTTCTTATGTTGAAATGTTCCTTCTATGCATAACTTGTTGAGAGTTTTCATCATGAAGGAATGGTAAGTTTTACTGAGTGATTTTTCTGCATCTGCTGAGATGATCAGATAGTTTTTGCCTTTAATCTTGTTGATGTGATGTATCACATGCATTGATTTCCGGATGTTGAGCCATCTTTGCATTCCTGGGATAAATCCCACTTGATCATGGTATATTATCTTTTTCATTCATCATTAGATTTGGCTTGGTAGTATTATGCTGAGAATTTTTGCATCTGTGTTCATTAGGAATATTGGCCTGTAGTTTTCTCTTTTTGTTGTGTCCTTGTCTTGATTGGATATCAGGGTAATGCTGGCCTTATACAATGAGTTAGGAAGAATTCCCTCCTCTTCAATTTTTGAGAATAGTTTGAGAAGAATTAGTGTTGTTTTTCTTTATAAATTGCGTAGAAATCAGCATAAAAGCCTAGTCTAGGGCTTTTCTCTTTGGGGAGACTTTTTGTTACTGATTCAAACCTGCTATTCATTTTGGCTCAGTTCAGGTTTTCTGTTTCTTCCTAGTTCAATCTTGGTAGGCTGTGTATTTCTGGGAATTTATCCCTTTCCTCTAGGTTTTCCAATTTGTTAGCATATGGTTGTTCCTAATAGCCTCTAATGATCCTTTTTATTTCTTTGGTAACAGATGTAATGTTTCCTTTTTCATTTCTGATTGTATTTACTTGGGTCTCTCTTTTTTTTTTTTTTTCTTTTGGTTAGCCTCACTAGTGGTTTATCAATTTCGTTTAACTTTTCAAAAAACCAACTTTTATCTTGTTGATTCTTTGCATTTCTTTTTTGTCTCCATTGCATTTGGTTCTGCTATGTAATTTATTATCTTTTCTTTCTACTAATTGTGTGTTTGGTTTGTTCTTGCTTTTTGAGTTCCCTGAGTTTCATCATTAGGTTGTTTATTTGAAATCTTTCTACTTTTTTGGTGTAGGCATTTATTGCTATAAACTTGCCTCCTAGTAGTGCTTTTGCTGTATCCCATAGGTTTTGCATGATGTGTTTCTATTTTCTGTTTAAAAGAAAAATTTGATGTCCATCTTAGTTTCTTCATTGATCCAATGATCATTCAATAGCATGTTTAATGTCCATGTATTTGTACAGTTTCCAAATTTCTTCTTCTTCTTGATTTCAAGTTTTATTCCATTGTGGTCTGAGAAGATACTTGATATGATTTTAATTTTTAAAATTTTGTTGAGCCTTGTTTTGTGTCCTAACATATGGTCTATCCTGGAGAATGTTCCATGTGTTGATGAGATGATTGTATATTCTGCTGCTGCTGGATGAAATATTCTGAAAATATCTGTTAGGTCCATTTGGTCTAAAGTGCATCTTAAATCTAATGTTTCTTTTTTGATTTTATGTCTAGATGAACTGTCCAATGCTGAGAGTAGGATATTGAAGTTCTCAACTATCATTGTATTGGATTCTGTCTCTCCCTGTAGATTTAATATTTGCTATGTGTGTCTGGATGTGCTTTTGTTGGTTGCATGCCTATTTAGAATTGTTATAATTTCTTGCTGAATGGATCCCTCTATTACCATATAATGACCTTCTTTGTCCTTTTTACAGTTTTTACTTAAAGTCTGTTTTATCTGATGTAAGTTTAGCTACTCCTGGTTACTTTTGATTTCTGTTTATGTGGTATATCTTTTTCAATCCCTTCACTTTCAGTCTGTGTGTGTCTTTACAAGTGAAATGAGTTTCTTGTAAACGTTGTTGGGTCATTTTTTATCCATTAAGCCTGTCTCTATCTTTTAGGTAGTTAACTTAACACATATTTGAATTTATTATTGATAGGTGAGGACTTATTCCTGTCATTTTGTTCATTGTTTTCTGGTTATTTTGTATATCCTTTTGATATGGTTTGGCTGTGTCCCCACTCAGATCTCATCTTGAATTCCCATGTGTTGTGGGAGGGATCCAGTGGGAAGTAGTTGAATCATGGAGGCAGGTATTTCCCATGCTATTCTTTTGATAGTGAATAAGTCTCGTGAGATCTGATGGTTTTAAAAGGAGTAGTTTCCCTGCTCAATCTCTCTCTTTGCCTGCTGCCATCCCTGTAAGATGTGACTTTCCTCTCCTTGACTTCTGCAATGATTTTGAAGCCTCCCCAGCAATGTAGAAGTGTAAGTCCATTAAACCTCTTTCTTTTGTAAATTTCCCAGTCTTGAATGTGTCTTTATCAGCTGTGTGAAAATGGACTAATACAGTAAATTAGTACCAGAAGTGGGGTGTGGCTAAAAGATACCTGAATATGTGGAAGTGACTTTGGAACTGGGAAACAGGCAGAGGTTGGAACAGTTTGGAGGGCTCAGAAGGAGACAGGAAAATGTGGGAAAATTTGGAAGAGATTTCCTAGAAACTTGCCCAAAATGCTGATGGTTATATGGACAATAAAGTCTAGGCTTAGGTTGTCTCAGACGGAAATGAGGAACTTGTCAGGAACTGGCACATTGGTGACTCCTGTTATGTTTTAGCAAAGAGACTGGTGGATTTTTGCCCCTGCTGTAGAGATTTGTGGAATTTTGAACTTCAGAGAGATGATTTAGGGTATCTGGTAGAAGAAATTTCTAAGCAGCAAAGCATTCAGGAGATGACTTGGGTGCTGTTAAAGGCCCTCAGTTTTATAAGGGAAGCAGAGCATGAAAGTTTGGAAAATTTGCAGCCTGAACATGGAATAGAAAAGAAAATCCCATTTTCTCAAGAAAAATTCGATCTGGCTGCAGAAGTTTGTTTAGGTAACAAGGAGTCAAATGTGAATCCCCAAGACAATGGGGAAAATGTCTTCAGGGCATGTCACAGATCTTCATGGCAGCCCCTCCCATCAAAGGCCCAGAGGCCTGGGAAGAAAAGATGGTTTTGTGTGCTGGACCCAGGGCCCCCCTGCTGTGAGCAGCCTAGGGTGCCTGAGTCCTAGCCACTCCAGCTGCAGCTAAAAGGTGCCAAGGTACAATGTGGGCTGTGGCTTCAGAGGGTGCAAGTCCCAAGCCTTAGCAGCTTCCACATAGTGTTGAGGCTATGGGTGCACAGAAGTCAAAAATTGAGGTTTGGGAACCACTACCTAGATATCAGAAGATGTATGGAAATGTCTAGACGTCCAGGCAGGAGTTTGCTGCAGGGGCAGGGCACTCATGGAGAACCTCTACTGGGGCAGTGCAGAAGGGAAATGTGGGGTCGGAGCTCCCACATACAGTCCCTACTGCAGCGCCACCTAGTGGAGCTTTGAGAAGAGGGCCACCATCCTCCAGACCCCAGAATGGTAGATTCACTGACAGTTTGCACTGTGTGCCTGGAAAAGCTGCAGACACTCAATGCCAACCCATGAAAGGAGCCAGGAGGGGGTTTATACCCTACAAAGCCACAGGAGTGGAGCTGTGGCCTTTTTTCTCCCAAGGCCATGGGAGCCCACTTCTTACATCAGCATGACCTGCATGTGAGACATGGAGTCAAAGGAGATCATTTTGGAGCTTTGAGATTTGACTGCCCCACTGGATTTTGGGCTTGCATGGCGCCTGTAGCCCCTTTGTTTTGGCAATTTTCTCCCATTTGGAATGACTGTGTTTACCCAATGCCTATACCCCCATTGTATTAGGAAGTAACTAACTTGTTTTTGATTTTATATGCTCATAGGTGGAAGGGATTTGGCTTGTCTCACATGAGACTTTGGACAGTGGACTTTTGAGTTAATGCTGAACTTAGTTAAGAGTTTGGGGGACTGTTGGGAAGGCATGATTGGTTTTGAAATATGAGGATATGAGACTTGGGAAGGGCCAGGGGCAGAATGATATGGTTTGGTTTTGTCCCCACCAAAATCTCATCTTGAATTCCCACATGTTGTGGGAGGGACCTGTTGGGAAGCAATTTAGTCATGGGGGCAGGTCTTTCCCATGCTGTTCTCATGATAGTGAATACGTCTCACAAGTTCTGATTGTTTTAAAAAAGGCAGTTTCCCTGCAGAAGCTCTCTCTTTGCCTGCTACCATCCATGCGAGACATGACTTGCTTCTTCTTGCCTTCCAACGTGATTGTGAGGTTTCCTCAGCTACGTGGAAGTGTAAGTCCATTAAACCTCTTTCTTTCGTAAATTGCCCAGTCTCAGTCAGGTATGTCTTTATCAGCAGTGTGGAAACAGACTAATACACCTTTATTCCTATTTTCTCTCTTTAGTGGTGTTGTTTGAATCCTTTCTTCTTTGTGTGTCTGCTCTACCAGTGAGTTTTATACTTTCATGTGTTTTCATGATGGTAGATATTGTTCTTTTTCTTCCCAATGTAGGACTCCCTTAAGCATTTCTTGTATGACCACAACAAACAAGACCCAAACAAACAGTTTTTACTTATCTGAGAAATACTTTTTTCTCTTTTATTTATTTATGTATTTATTTTTAGCAATGGAGTCTCACTCTGTCACCCAGGCTGGAGTACAGTGGCATGATCATAGCTCACTGCAGCCTTGAACTCTTGGGCTCAAATGATCCTCTTGCCTCAGCCTTATGAGTCTCTGGAATTACAGATGTGAGCCACTGTGCCAGGCTCCTTCATTTGTGAAGGATAGCTTTGCTGGGTATAGTATTTTTGGCTTACTTTTTTTTTTTTTTTTTTTTTTTAACTTGCAGTATACATCCCCTTTTCTCGTAGCCTGTAAGTTTTCTGCTAAGAAATCCCGTTAGTCTGATGGGGATTCTCTTATAAGTGACTTGATGCTTTTCTCTTGCTGTTTTTAGCATTTTCTCTTTGTCTTTTGACAATTTTACCATAATGTGCCTTGGAGAAGACCTTTTTGAGTTGTATTTATTTGGTAATCTTTCAGCTTCCTGTATTTGAAGCTTTCAGGAAGTTTTCAGTTATTATTTTATTAAATAGGTTTTCTATGCCTTTACCCATCTCATCTCCATCCAGAACTCCCAGAATTTCAGCTTTTGGTCACATATGTGTCCTATATGTCATGTAGCCTTGCTTCATTCTTTTTTCTTTCTTTTTGTCTGACTGGATTATTTTAAAAGACTAGTCTTCAGGTTCAGAAATTCTTTGTTTTGCTTGATCTAGTCTATTGTTAAAGCTGTCAATTATCTTTTGTATTTCTTTCAATGATTTATTCTCTTCCAGGATTTGTGTTTGTTTCTGTGTTATGCTGTCTATCTCTGTTGAATTTCTCATTCAGATCATGAATTGTTTTCCTGATTTTTTTTGTATTCATTATCTGTGTTCTCTTGTATCTCCCTGAGTTTCTTCAATAACATTATTCTGAATTTTTTTCAGGCATTTCATAGATTTTCTTTTTACTGGAATCTGTAGCTGGAGAATTATTGTGCTTCTTTGGAGATGTTATGTTTCCTTTTTCATATTTCCTGCATCCTTATGTGACTATCTGTGCCTCTGACATAACAGTCACTGCTTCCAATTTTATGGATTGGCTTTTATATGGGAAAGACCTTTTCTTATAGCTGTATCTACAATGTTCATTGGATATCACAGTTTGGCTTTGATTCTGGGTGGGTACAGTGGTATAATCTGCATATGATTTCTTCAGCTGTAATTGGATGAGTGGTGTCTGTGAGTCACTCAGTGGCTTAGACTGTAGTTTTTGTTTGGTTTTGTTTTGTGTGTGTGTGTGTGTGGTTGTTGAGATGGAGTCTAGCTCTGTCACCAGGCTGGAGTTCAGTGAT
Source organism: Pan paniscus (assembly GCF_029289425.2). Taxonomy (NCBI): domain Eukaryota; kingdom Metazoa; phylum Chordata; class Mammalia; order Primates; family Hominidae; genus Pan; species Pan paniscus. The sequence goes on from NC_073256.2 coordinate 24,598,653, forward strand.
GCAATCTCAGCTCACTGCAACCTCTGCCTCCTGGGTTCAAATGATTCTCCTGCCTCAGCTTCCTGAGTAGCTGGGACTACAGGCACGTGCAACCATCCAGCTATTTTTTGTATTTTTAGTAGAGACGGGGTGTCACCATGTTGGCCAGGCTGGTCTCAAACTCCTGACCTCGTGATCTACCCACCTCGGCCTCTCAAAGTGCTGGGATTACAGGCATGAGCCACCACACCTGGCCAGACTGCAGTTGTTATTGGAAGATGTGGTGAGGCTTTGCTGAGGATGGGGATGCCAGGAAGTCTTGTCCTTCAGCCTCAGTGGTAGTGGTGGTGGACCAGGTTTGTAAATACTAGGGACTATGGACAGTATATATGGGCACTGATGGTAGCCTGTCTGCGTGGGCCAATCCCTGGGCCTCCAGGTGGCTTCTTTGGTTGCTGGCAGTGGCAGCACTGGGCCAGTTGGGCAGGTGAACCACTGGGCTCCTGGGTGGTGTGTGTGGCAGGCTGATCTCTAGTTCTCCAGGTGACCTGTGCAGGTTCTGGTGGTGGGTAGGCAGGTGTTTCCTCAGGCCTCTCAGTAGTAAGGGTGAGCACTAGCTCTGGAGGCAGGTGAGTCAATCTCCAGGCCCCCGGATGGTACATTCAGGCACCAGCATATTCCTATGCATTTCTAGATAAAAGTATTTTTCAGAAAACCTGAGCATATGTCCTATTAACACAACTTGTCCTCATCAACTCTGCATGAGAAGAAGGGAGAATTCCCTCAGTAGAACATTCAGAATGGAATCACAGACTTGTTTTGAGCCAGTCACTGGTAAGGGGGGATAGGCTAAAATGATAAGCTCAGAATCTAAACCTTAGACTAGGGAATGGCAAACTTTTTCCATAAAGAGGCAAACAGTAATATTTTAGGCTTTTGGTCTAGATAACCTCTGTTGCAGTGACCCGGTGGTGCCATTGTAGCCTAAAAGCATATGTAGAGAATGCATAAATGAATGGACCTGGTTTTATTCCAATAAAACTTAATTTATACAAACAGTCAGAGGGCCGGATTTGGCCCTTGGTCTATAGTTTGCCAACCCTGTTTAGACCAGTCACAATTTATTCCCTGGGGCTGGGCCAAATTTTTCTTAAAAAAAAAAAAAGCAACCTACTGTCAGAATAAAATAGGGTTTCTATTTAAAAAGAAGAAGAGGCTGGGTGTGGTGGCTCATGTCTATAATCCTAGCACTTTGGGAGGGTGAGGCAAGAGGAGTGCTTGAGGCCAGGAGTTTGAAACCAACTTGGGCAATATAGTGAGACCCTGTCTCTGCAAAGAATAAAAAAATTAGCCAGGCACGGTGGCACATGTCTGTAGTCTTAGCTACATAGGAGGCTGAAGGGGAAGATCACTTGAGCTCAGGATTTTGAGGTTACAGTGATCTCTGACTGTACCACTTGTACTCTAGCCTAGGCAAAGAGGGAGAACCCAAAAACAAAACAAAATTTAAAAAAAGGTTGGTTGGGGTGGGTTGGAGAAGAAAGTATTTCTGAATTTCTGGGTAGGTTACTGGTAGTATCAGGCCAAACTAGCTCTACAGTCATATTCATTATAAATAAAGGCAACTAGAAGATCTCCACCTAGCTATTAAAATTGGTTAAAATGTACAGAGATAAAGGACAGTGACCCTTGTATCAGTTAGTTGTTGTCACAAAATGCTGCATAACAAGTCACTCCAAATATCAGTGGCTTAATACAACAATCGTTTATTTTCATGGACCTATGGATCAGCTGAGGATTGGTTAATCTGGCATGAGCATGTCTCGGAAGCTCGACTTCGCTCTTGGTGTCTCTTATCTTCTGCTGGAAGCAGCAGTCTGGCCTGGGCTTGTTCTCATGGTGATAGCAGGAGTGAGCGAGCACAAATGAATGCACACTTTCCAAGTTTTTGGTCATGCAGGTTAATATTCCAGTGGCCAAAGCTAGACACATGACTAAGCCCAACATTAGGGGCTGGAGAAATATACTCCGATTCTTCGGTGGGAAGAACTGCAGAGACAAATGGCAGAGTCTTGGATACAGGGAGGACATGGATCCATTAATGTACCTAAATCAATCGCAACCCTCTAACCACCAATACAATTAAGTATTTGTTGAATGCACTTGTGCCTGAATGCTTCTGGCTGCAGCCCAGGCAATGGGGGCCTGACTGGGGAGGGACCATAGCAGGGACTCGATGTCCTGCAGGTCTGCATGTAATTGTGTACGGCCGACTCCACATTGGTCATGGCTGACTTGCTTTGTCCGGCATCCCCAAGGGGCAACAATTGGCTGATTTTATTTCTAAACAATTTTGACAAAGTTGTTTTCAGGAGCCCAGGAAGCAAATCAGTTGTGGATTTGAATTTTGCAGGGGGTCAGAATTGTTGAATATATATATAGTCTTTTACATGTTGATAATTATTTCCATACCACAAAAAGGCCGGCTATTAGGAGGCTGCTGTTCAATTCCTTTGCCCCGTGAACTCATGAGCTGTAGCTATGTGGGGGGCACTCAGTTGTTAGAGCTGTTTCCTTTCATAACAACATCAGCCAACATTCTAAATAAATGCAGGAAATTAAATAGTCTTCCCCAGACAGGTACTTTGCCCTTCTAAAGTGAATTACACATTGTAAAATAAAACACAGTCACATTAAAAAAACAAAAGGTCTTTGTGTCAGGTTGGTCTGGCTTCAGCAAAGATAATATTTTCCTCCAGAGTAGAAGATCCTTGGAATCCACGGTATTGCATATGGCAGCCCCACATCTTGTTTCCTTTTCTTTTTTTGTTTTTAACTAAAAGAGTTGTCAATTTTATTTTCACATTTCCCAATACAAATGAAAACTGCATCTTTTTTGGTCCCACTTCTCCCCTCCAAAACTATTCTCTTTGATGCGGCAAGGGGGCAAGTCTTCCTTATGCTGTTAAGAAAAGCCAGCATCACAGCGGCATGATCTCCTGGTGAAGGGAGCAGGTAAATATAAAACTCATACAGGCCGGGCGCAGTGGCTCACGCCTGTAATCCCAGCACTTTGGGAGGCTGAGGCAAGCGGGTCACGAGGTCAGGAGATTGAGACCATCCTGGCCAACATGGTGAAACCCTGTCTCTACTAAAATAAAAAAAATTAGCCAGGCACGGTGCGCATGCCTGTAGTCCCACACTACTCAGGAGGCTGAGGCAGGGGAATCACTTGAAACCAGGAAGTGGAGGTTTCAGTGAGCTGAGATCATGCCACTGCCTTCCAGCCTGGGTGACAGAGGAAGACTCTGTCTCAAAAACAAAACAAAGCAAAAAAACACACAACAATAACACCAAAAAAGCAACACTGATGTAATGAGCCCTCCCCTCTATCCTTATCTGTCTGGTCGAGTCATTCTGGGCTGACTGGGCACCATCATGAGATGGGCAGGAGGTCTCATCATTGGGCACCCAGGCATCACAGGCATGTGGCCTCCCATGGGCGGCCTCATTCCAGGAGCAGGTCCCACTGGCATCATCCCAGGAGGAGGAGGGCCCATCATTGGCATCATGGGAGGGCCCCCCATATGGGTGCTGCCATCATACTGAGATGTGCGAGAAGTGTCAAATACACATTAGATTGTGAAGCCTTAATATAAAAAGAAAGCAAAATATTCTGTTAATGTTAAAATATTTTATATATGTAGACCTGGTATTTTGGATAGATTTGTTTAAATCTGTGATATTATTCCAATTACCTTCACTTCTTTTGTTTTACTTTTTAAAATGTGGTTACTACAAAATGCAAAAGTAAATATGTGGCTTGCATCATATTTCATCACATTTAGCGTGGACCCTGAGGATCTAGGGGAGTTATGAGCCTTAAGTTGAGGGTGACCCAGGTCAACGTGAATTGCTCTGAAAGAGAAGCAAAGGGCATAAAGAGAACGTATAAATGGAGAGAGGGAGCTCGGTCTTACAGGGTGAGGAAAGGCTTTCTTTCTTACACAGTCTGGCACTTCTTCTAAAGCTTAAACACAGAGCTCTATGACCCAGCACTTCCACTCCAGTTTATGAAAGAAATGAAAGTATATGTCCGTGCAGAAACTTGTACACAAATGCACATAGCAGCATTATTCATAACAGCGCCAAAGTGAAAACAACTCAAGTGCTTGTCTACTGATGAGTGGAGAAATAGAACATGGTTTGACTATGCAATGGAATATTATTCAGTCATCAAAGGGAATGAAGTACTAACACGTGTTACAACACGGATGAACTATGAGAATATTAAGCTAAGTGGAAGAAACCAGTCACAAAAGGTCACATATTCTAAGATGTCATTTAAATGAAATGTCCAGAACACGCAAATCTATGAAGACAGAAACCCTGTCTCTACTAAAAATACAAAATTAGATGGGCATGGTGGCACATCTCTGTAATCCCAGCTACTCGGGAGGCAGGAGAATTGCTTGAACCCGGGAGGCGGAGGTTGCAGTGAGCCGAGATTGTGCCACTGCACTCCAGCCTGTGACAGAGACTCTATCTCAAAAAAAGTAGATTGTCAGGGCTTAGTGGGAGGAGGAAATGGCAGGACCCTGCTCATGGATACAGGGTTTCTTTTTGGGGTGATGAAAATGTTTTAAAATTGATCATGATGGTGGTTGCCGAGCTCTGTGAATGCACTGAAACCACTGATTTGTTCACTTTAAATGGGCAAATGATACGGTACCTGAATTATATTTTAATAGTTATATTAAAAAAGTAAAATCTTCTTGAAGAGATGACACTTAAGGAGAGGCCTAGGGGGTGGGATGAGTTCACTATGTGGAGAAATGAGGAACAGCATTTCCGGGTGAGGAACAGCGTAGTGAAGTCCCTGAGGTTGACAGGCATAGAGCAGATTTAAGGGACTATTTTTTGAGACGGACTTTCACTCTTGACGCCCAGGCTGGAGTGGAGTGGTGTGATCTTGGCTCACTGCAACTTCTGCCTCCTGAGTTCAAGCGATTTTCCTGCCTCAGTCTCCCGAGTAGCTGGGATTACAGGCGTCCTCTACCACACCTGGCTAATTTTTGGATGTTTAGTAGAGATGGAGTTTCACCATGTTGACCAGGCTGGTCTCGAACTCCTGATGCCAGGTGATCCACCAGCCTCAGCTTCCCAAAGTGCTGGGATTACAGGTGTGAGCCACTGCGCTCAGCCAGATTTAAGGGACTTTCAAGAAGTTTGTGTGGCTGAAGCCTGCAGGGCAAGCGAAAGAATCAGGAAATGAGGCTGGAGAAAGAGAGGGGCTAGGTCATGGAGGGTCTCACATTAGTGTGTGGAAACTTCATACGAGTGGTCCCACCTTGGGCATCCCACGTAACTACTCTGTGTCCCAGCTTCCCCACTCGTGAAATCAAGGGTGATGTAGGGATGGACTGAGATAGAGTGTGCTAAGTAAAGGTGAGCTTTGGTCATTGTTTTTTGTTTGTTTGTTTTGAGATGGAGTCTCACTCTGTCGCCCAGGCTGGAGTTCAGTGGCACTATCTCGGCTGACTGCAACCTCCGCCTCCCGGGTTCACGCCATTCTCCTGCCGCATCCTCCCGAGTTGCTGGGACTACAGGCGCCCGCCACCACGCCTGGCTAATTTTTTAAATATTTTTAGTAGAGACGGGGTTTCACCGTGTTAGCGAGAACGGTCTGGATATCCTAACGTCGTGATCCGCTCGCCTCGGCCTCCCAAAGTGCTGGGATTACAGGCGTGAGCCCCCGTGCCCGGCTGAGCTTTTATCATTGTTAACCCATAGAGCAGTGGGAGCCATTGAAAGTGAGTGATCTATCTGTTTGGATGCACCTTCTGAAGTGATTGCTTTGGTCCCTGTGAGGAGTGCAGATTGTCACAGGGCCAGGGGAAGACAGAGGCCAGTGAGGAGGCATTTGCAGTCAAACAGCTGGAGGTGATCGTGGCTTGGTTTATGGTGGTGTCAGGAGAGTGGCTGAGCAGTGAACGGATATGAAAAGATTTAGGAGGAAAACCCACGTGACTTGGTCACTGAATGTGGGTTAGGTGGGCTGGAGGGAAGGTAAGAAAGAATGAGAAGAAAAACATACTCAAGTGGGCCCTCCAGCCTAAGGTTACTTGAGGTCCCTTTGTGAAGAGGAATGTTTGTGTTTATGATGAAAATGTCTAGACTTTCAAAGGCCATTTGCAGTATTTTTTTTTTTAACAGCCAAAAACTCCTCCTTCCCTGTGCCCTAAACTTATGAATTTTTTTTTTTGCCCTAATTTATCACAGAGGGATGGATGTTCATTTGCTTTAATGAGAAATGCAGAATGCCAATAAGAAAGCATATTAAATTAATCTGGATTGCTGGGAGGGAGTTAAATCTGTTTAGATGTGCACCAGTGTTACTACAATAGTTTGGTCTAAACCCATTTCTGGCCTGCGGCTGCAGGAGGTTGACTCCCAGCTTGCTTTCATTTGAAAGATCCCAGCAACAAGCACACTTGGCATTTCCAGCCAAACCCACTTTGTGCAGCGAAGGAAAAGTTGAGGAGTGCCTCTGTTGTTTTCCCCTACATCATTTGGCAGAAATGTGGCTGGGAGTTTCATTGCTGATTTTTTCAGTTTTAGTATTGCTGTGGAAAGCCTGTACTAACCCTCAGCCATGTTATTAATCCACAGCTCCAGTCTGGGCTGTGATTTGTTTTTCCTTTGAGTGACACAACCTTATTTTCCATTAAGACTCAATGCAAATAGACACTCATGCACCATCACCATCACTCCCCCTGATTGGCGGAGGGAAGTCAATGGAGTGATTCTAGTTTGTTGTTCATATCGGAAGTTTTTATTTATTTTGAGACGGAATCTCTCTCTGTCACCAGGCTAGAGTGCAGTGGCGCGATCTCAGCTCACTGCAACCTCTGACTCCCTGGTTCAAGCGATTCTCCTGCCTCAGCCTCCCGAGTAGCTGGGCTTACAGGCATGTACCACCACGCCCGGCTAATTTTTTGTATTTTTAGTAGAGACGGGGTTTCACCGTGTTAGCCAGGACGATCTTGATCTCCTGACCTCGTGATCCGTCCTCCTCGGCCTCCCAAAGTGCCAGGATTACAGGTGTGAGCCACTGCGCCTGGCCTGGAGTTGTTTTTAAAAGCACATTTCTCTCAAATTAACTCCGAGGTGTCCCACTGTGACTTGGGCAAAGGTTTGGATTTTCTGGAGGTGGAAAGTCAAACTTCAAATAGAATTTGGAGGCTGCCACTGTGGCTCATGCCTGTAATCCCAGTACTGTGGGACGCTGAGGTGGGTGGATCATTTGAGGCCAGAAGGTCGAGACCAACCTGGGCCACATGAAAAGGCCTCGTTTATACTAAAAATACAAAAATTAACTAGGCGTGGTGGTACATGCCTGTAACCCCAGCTACTTAGGAGGCTGAGGCAGGAGTTATCGCTTGAACCTGGGAGGCAGAGATGTCCTGTGTCCAAACCCCATGCGGCGTGTCAGCTGGCTGAAGATAAAATCGGTCACGCAGTGTTGGGATTGGGGTTGCTGTTATCATACCTCATCCCCACCCCTGCTAGGCATCCACAAATAGTCATCTTCAACGAGACGTCCCTCCTGCCCCTGGCTGCCTTATTTCATCTGCACCCAACCATACCCATTGCTTGTCAGTGGGTCTCAACCTTGGCTGCACCTTGGAATCTCCTGGGGAGATGAGACAATACCAAGGCTCTCTCTCACTTAGCATGATGTTTCCAAGGTCCATCCACATGTAGTAGGCACCAATATTTCCATTGTATGGATACAGCACATTTTGTTTATTCATTCATAAACCGAATGACCATCTTTGTTGTTGCTACCTTTTGGTTATTATATATATTACATGATTCCATTTATGTGAAAGGTCCAGAATAGGCAAATCTGTAGAGGCAGAAAGCAGGTAAGTGGTTGCCAGGAACTGGGGGAAAGGGGAGGGGATGGAGAGTGCTTGATGGATACAGGGTTATTTTTTTGGGGGGCGGGGGGTGTTAATGAAAATGTTTTGGAACTAGACAGAGATGATGATTGCTTAACATTGTGAAGGTATTTAATGATACTGAAGTGTATGATTTCATACAGGGACTTTTATGTTATGTGTATTTGGCCTCATTAAAAAAATAGTGCTTGGAGCAATGGCTCATGCCTGTAGTCCCAGCACTTTGGGAGGCCAAGGCGGGCAGATCACCTGAGGCTGGGAGTTGGAGACCTGCCTGGCCAACATGGTGAAACCCTATCTCTATTAAAAATACGTAAATTATCCCTTCACATCTTTGGGGGGTAACTTTTACAGTGCAGTCTAACAACCAGCTACCTCAAAATACACTGGGATCCCTCGTAACCAGTTAGCTCCCCCATCTCCAACTCTGACCCGCCAAGTCAGAATCTTGTGGGTGGGGCCGAGAACTGTACATACTGAAACAGACAGTAACCTGGGAACTATTTCTGAACACCCCTATGTTTCCCCTTTCACATTTGGACCCCTTTGTGTGCTGACCACTGGGCTGTTTCACGTGGACATAACATAAAAAAGACAGGCCAGGTGCAGAGGCTCATGCCTGTAATCCCAGCACTTTGCGAAGCCGAGGTGGGCGAATCACTTGAGGCCAGGAGTTCAAGATCTGCCTGACCAACATGACAAAACCCCATCTCTACCAAAAATATGAAATTAGTTGGGTGTGATGATGTACAACTTTGATCCCAGCTACTCAGGAGGCTGAGGCTGGAGAATCCCTTGAGCCCAGGAGGCAGAGACTGCAGTGAGCCAAGATCGCACCACTACACTCCATCCAGCCTGGGTGACAGTGAGACTCTTAAAAAAAAAAAGACAGAGATGGTCCTTCCTTTATGGAGCTCTCAGTAAAATAAGAAAGCTCACGATGTTCTGGCATTTGTCAGAAATATATTTGGTATATGTAGCTGGGTTCACATGCTTGACATGCCTATTGAAAGCTTCTGAGTAGGAAGAGAACAATCATCACAGCATCACAGCCTGGCATAATTGTCTCCCAGGACAGGTCTCCCTGGGGAGACAACTCTGAAATCAGAGCTCAAATCCAGCTTCTACATTTCGCTCAGTAATATACATGATGTAGGACAGTTTTTATATTAGTTATTGCTGTGCAAAAATATTACTGCAAACTTTGTGGCTTGAGACAGCATACAGTTACCACTGCACGGTTTCTGTGGATTAGAAATCCAGGTGTGACTCAGCTGAGTTCAGTGCAAGGCTGTGGCCATAGTGTCAGCCAGGGCTCAGTTCTCATCTGGAGGCTTGACTGGTGATTGATGTGCTTCCAGGCTCATCTCGTTGTTGGCAGCATTCAGTTCCTTGCAGGCTGCTGGACTCAGGGCCCCAGGTTCTTGCTGCCGTCAGCTTCTTGCCACATGGGCCTCTCCATCTGGCCGCTCATGACATGGCAGCTCACATCTTCAAAGCCAACAAGACAGACAGCCTCCTAGCAAGACAACTTATCATCCTATCTATCTAACATAATCACTACATCCTGTCACCTCTGCCATATTCTCTTGGTTATAAGAAAGTCATAGGTCCCTTTGTCAGATGAGTAGATTGCAAAAATTTTCTCCCATTCTGTAGGTTGCCTCTTCACTCTAATGGTAGTTTCTTTTGCTGTGCAGAAGCTCTTGAGTTTAATTAGATCCCATTTGTCAATTTTGGCTTTTATTGCCATTGCTTTTGGTGATTTAGACATGAAGTCCTTGCCCATGCCTATGTCCTGAATGGTATTGCTGAGGTTTTCTTCTAGGGTTTTTATAGTTTTAGGTCTAACATTTAAGTCTTTAATCCATCTTGAATTAATTTTAGTATAAGGGGTAAGAAAGGGATCCAGTTTCAGTTTTCTTCATATGGGTAGCCAGTTTTCCCAGCACCATTTATTAAATAGGGAATCCTTTCCCCATTTCTTGTTTTTGCCAGGTTTGTTAAAGATCAGATAGCTGTAGATGTGTGGCATTATTTCTGAGGGCTCTGTTCTGTTCCATTTGTCTATATCTCTGTTTTTGTACCAGTACCATGTTGTTTGGTTACTGTAGTCTTGTAGTATAGTTTAAAGTTAGGTAGCGTGATGCCTCCAGCTTTGTTCTTTTGGCTTAGGATTGACTTGGCAATGCTGGCTCTTTTTTGACTCCATATGAACTTTAAAGTAGTTTTTTCCAATTCTGTGAAGAAAGTCATTTGTAACTTGATGGGGATGGCATTGAATCTATAAATTACCTTGGGCAGTATGGCCATTTTCACGATACTGATTCTTCCTACCCATGAGCATGGAATGTTCTTCCCATGGAATGTTCTTCCATTTGGTTGTATCCTCTTTTACTTCATTAAGCAGTGGTTTGTAGTTCTCCTTGAAGAGGTCCTTCATGTCCCTGGTAAGTTAGATTCCTAAGTACTTTATTCTGTTTGAAGCAATTGTGAATGGAGTTCACTCATGATTTGGCTCTCTGTTTGTCTGTTATTGGTGTATAAGAATGCTTGTGATTTTTGCACATTGATTTTGTATCCTGAAACTTTGCTGAATTTTGGTATTTTTAGTAGAGATGGGGTTTGCTGAATGCAGCCCCCAGTCACGTACTCCCTGCTTGGTCAATCGATCATGACCCTCTCATGTGGACTCCCTTAGAGTTGTGAGCCCTTAAAAGGGACAGGAGTTGCTCACTTGGGGAGCTGGGTTGTTAGAGACATGCGCCACCATGCCCAGCTAATTTTTTTATTTTTAGTAGAGACGGGGTTTCACCATGTTGGTTGGCCAGAATAGTCTCGATCCCTTGACCTCATGATCTGCCCACCTCAGCCTCCCAAAGTGCTGGGATTACAGGCGTAAGACACTGCACCCAGCCCAGAGAAGGTTTTTCCTACTTGCTTCACAGCCTCCTGCATCCTACCCCAGCACCAGGCACTCACCACTGGTGGGCTGCGCTCATCTGTGATCATCTCTCCCCAGGCCTGCTGTTCCTCAAGAAAGGAAGTTGTAATGGGCAGAATTCTAAGACAGCCCCCAAGAGACCCACTCCCTTATATCTGCTCCCTGTATCATCTCCTCTTCTTGAGTGTGTGCAGAGCTTGTGATTTGGCCAAGAGGAAGGAATTTTGCAAATGTGATTATGGTCACAGTTGCTTTGTTAAGCACATTTGTTCAGCTGACTTTGAGTTCATCCAAAGCAGGATGATCTTAGTGGGCCAGACCTAATCAGGTGAATCTTTTAAAGGTGAAGTTTCAGAGATTCAACCCATAGCCTCCAAGGAGACACAAATGGCCATGCTGTGAGCTGTCTTTGGAGGTGGCAGCTCTAGGAGTTGAGGGCCTTCATTCAACAATTGGAAGAAATTGAATTCAGTCCACAAACTGAATAAGCTTTGAAGAGGATACTGAGCATCCCATGAGACCCCAGCTCCAGCTGACACTCTGGTTGCAGTATTGTGACCCTGAATAGAGGACCCAGTTAAACCCTGCCCAGACCCTTCGTGGTGTTTTAAGCTGCTCAGTTTGCACTGGTAAATCCACCAACAGGAAAGTAATATAGAAGTTAAATGGGCTGGACGTGGTGGCTCATGCCTGTAATCCCAACCCTTTGGGAGGCTAAGGTGGGTGGATCACAAGATCAAGAGATGGAGACCATCCTGGCCAACATGGTAAAACGCCATCCTACTAAAAACACAAAAATTAGCCAGGCGTGGTGGCACACACCTGTAATCCCAGCTACTCAGGAGGCTGAGGCAGTAGAATCACTTGAACCCAAGAGGCGGAGGTTGCAGTGACCCAGGACCATGCCACTGCACTCCAACCTGGGCAACAGAGAGAGACTCCATCTCAAAAAAAAATATATATATATATTTAAACGAATACTTTTGACCATTGATGGAAGTTACTTTCATTCCCTCTTACTTAATCATCTTTATCTTAGCCCTGAAAGAGGGATGCTTTAACCCCATTTGTAACAAGTGAGTCTGAGGCTCAGGAAAGTGATAGAATTTAGCAAAGTCCACCTTGCTACCTGGTGGCCCCAGCTAGAACTCAGACCCAGATCCATATACCTAAAGTCATTACAACATCAACTAAAATTTTGCCCCTCTCTCGATGCCTTCCTCTTTAGAAGCCTGTTGCTTCAGGGATAGATCCCAACCCAGTGTTACAAGGTACTGAACTCTGATTTTCACAAAATATAATAACTGCCCCCCAAAATTAATAATAGTATTTTTGAGCTGGGCACGGTGGTTCATACCTGTAATCCCAGCACTTTGGGAGGCTGAGGTGGGCGGATGATGAGGTCAAGAGATCGAGAGCATCCTGGACAACATGGTGAAACCCCATCTCTACTAAAAATACAAAAAATAGCTGGGAGTGGTAGCAGGCGTCTGTAATCCCAGCTACTCAGGAGGCTGAGGCAGGAGAATCGCTTGAACGCAGGAGGCAGAGTTTGCAGTGAGCTGAGATTGCACCTCTGCACTACAGCCTGGCAACAGAGCAAGACTCTGTCTCAAAAAAAAAAAAAAAAAAAAACCAAGAAAAACTATTTTTGAGTCCTTATGTGTCAACCACTGGGCTATCCCAACACCAATAGATACTATGATTATGATTAGTTTTTCCATTTTATTGATGAGGAAGCCAACACATAGAAAGGTAAAGGAACTTGCCAAAGGTGACGGTCACACAGCCAAAGAGCTGTAGAAGCAGCACAGGAATCCCAGCAAACTCACAGCCAAGCTCTGCTTTTCACCTTCACATCATACTGTCCTCAGACTAAAACCCTAACTCTGACCTTCCCAATCAAAAATCATACTCAAGGCTGGGCACGGCGGCTCACGCCTGTCATCTCACCACTTTGGGAGGCCGAGGCAGGTGGATCACCTGAGGTCTGGAGTTCCAGACCAGCCAGGCCAACATGGTGAAACCCCATCCCTACTAAAAATACAAAACTTAGCCAGGTGTAGTGCTGGTTGTCTGGAGTCCCAGCACTTTGGGAGGCTGAGGCACGAAAATCACTTGAACCCAGGAGGCAGAATTTGCTGTGATCCATGATCATGCCACTGCACTCCAGCCTGGGCAAGAGAGTGAGACTCTGTCTCAAAACAAAACAAACAAACAAAAAAATTGCGCTTAATAATAGCTTGGAAGTGCACATATCTTCTGTGAAGTTTGATGGACTACAATTAGCTTCAAAACACAAATAAGTAACTGCATTTAAATGAGACCTTCTGTGTAATATCTAGGGAAAGTCAATGTAGATATTCATATTTTGGTTCCTCTTCCAGGCACAGAGAAGTTGCCCATGACTCTGTGATCTGTTTTGTCCAATGAACCATGAGCAGCAGCAACTTGAGTCACCTCCAGGTGGAAGTGTTAAGAGGCTCTGTGATCCACCATATTCCCTTTCCCCTGAAGTGGTGATCAAGGATACATGCAGAGATGGGGCTTTTGTCAGCCTGGATCCCTGAGTGAACACAATGAACAGACCACCCCACAATGCCCTAACACAGCCCAGACATGCAACGTGACCAAGAATAAGCCTCACTGTGGCCAGGCATGGTGGCTCATGTCTGTCATGCCAGCACTTTGGGACGCCAAGGCGGGTGGATCATTTGAGGTCAGGAGTTCAAGACCAACCTGGCTAACATGGTGAAATCCTGTCTCTACTAAGTATAAAAATTAGCCAGACAGTGGTGGCATGGGCCTGTAATCCCAGCTACTCAGGAGGCAGGAGAATCACTTGAGTCTGGGAGGCAGAGGTTGCAGTGAGCTGAGATTGCACCACTGCACTCTAGTCTGGGTGACAGAGTGAGACCCTGTCTCAAAAACAAACAAACAAATACCTCACTGCATGAGGCCACTGAGATTTGGGGATTGTTGTTACAGCACCAGAACGCAAATCATCCTGACCGCTAGGGTGTCCTAACTAGGGTTTCTTACCAAAAGCAAAGGCATTTTTAAAGTTCGTGACATTTAAACAAAAGAGCAAATACCAATATCTACCACTTTGTCAGGCTAATAAACCCAAACAAAGCCAACAGCCAGAAGTTAAAATAAACAGATCATTAAGTTGAAAATAGAACTGTCAAAACAGGCACAATTGACTTCATTTAGTGATTGCAAAGAACATCAGGCAAGACACAGGTATGGTCATCATAACATTTATCACATGCTTAATTGCACATGTTTGACTAAGAAAAACACAAAGTATTTAAGCTCATCCGTAGTTCAAAGTGCCTATCCGTGTATTTATCTATTCATCCTGATTCATTTATTGAGCAACTCTTTTGTGCCAGGCACTGTGGTGTGTTGCAGGAATTCAGGGAGCCCAAAAGGAGGGACCAGCTGAAGCCATGACAGAAGAATGTGGATTATGAAGATTTTATGGACATTTATTAGTTCCACAAATTAATACTTTTGTAATTTATAATGCCTGCCTTTACTGCAATCTCTATACATAAATTGTAAAGATTTCATGGACACTTATCACTTCCCCAATCAATACCCTTGTGATTTCCTATGCCTGTCATTACTTTAATCTCTTAATCCTGTCAGTCAAGAAGGATGTATATCATCTCAGGACCTGTAATAATTGCGTTAAGTACACAAATTGTACAGCATGTGTTTGAGCAATATGAAATGTGGGCACCCTGAAAAAAGAACAGAATGACAGCAATTGTTCAGGGAATAAGAGAGATAACCTTAAACTCTGACTGCCAGTGAGCTGGGCAGAACAGAACCATATTTCTCTTCTTTCAAAAGCAAATGGGAGAAATATCGTTGAATTCCTTTTCTCAGCATGGAACGTCCCTGAGAAAGAGAATGCCCACCTAGGGGTAGGTCTCTGAACTGGCCCTCAAGGGCATACCTGTCTCTTATGGTCGAGATTGCAGAGCTGAAATAAACTCCAATCTCCCATAGCACTCCCAGGCTTATTACGAAGAGAAAATTCCCGCCTAATAAACGTTGGTCAGACGGGTTGATCTCAAAACCCTGTCTCCTGATAAGATGTTATCAATGACAATGGTGCCAAAACTTTATTAGCAATTTTAATTTCACTTCCATCCTGTGGTCCTGTGATCTCACCCTGTCTCCACTTGCCTTGTGATATTCTATTACCCTGTTAAGTACTTGATGTCTGTCACCCACACCTATTCGTATACTCCCTCCCCTTTTGAAACTCCCTAATAAAAACTTGCTGGTTTTTGTGGCTTGTGGGGCATCACGGACCCTACCAATGTGTGATGTCTCCCCCAGATCCTACCAATGTGTGATGTCTCCCCCGGATGCCCAGCTTTAAAAGTTCTCTCTTTTGTACTCTGTCCTTTTATTTCTCAAGCCAGTCGACGCTTAGGAAAATAGAAAAGAACCTACCTGATTATCAGGGCAGGTCCCCCGATAGTGTTGGGTGGTGGTAATGCAATGATGAAGATGGCAGGCATGCCTCTGCCCTCCAGGAGTTTCTAGGATACAGAGGGGGACAAACAAAAAATAAATAAATCCATGAAAGAAGTATAGGTGGAACCTGCCCCCAATATTTCAATGTAGGTTCTTTCTATTTTCCATAAGTGTCAGCCAGCTGAGAAATAAAGAGAGACACTACAAAGAGAGGAATTTTACAGCTGGGCTGCTGTGGGTGACATTACACTTCAGTAGGACCATGATGCCCCCTGAGTCTCAGATGAGCAAGTTTTTATTAAGGGCTTCAAAAGGAAAGGGGGTGTAAGAACAGGGAGTATGTACAAAGGTCACATGCTTCAAAGGGTAAAAAGCAGAACTACTACTAAGGGTCTAACAAAGATCACGTGCTTCTGAGGGAACAGGACAAAGGGCAAAAGCAGAACTACTGATAAGTGTCCAGCAAAGATCACAAAGCAAAGGGCAAAAGCAGAACCACTGATAACGGTCTATGTTCATTCACGCATGTATTGTCTTGATAAACATCTTAAACAACAGAAAACAGGGTTCAAGAGCAGAGAACCAGGCTGACCACAGATATATCAGGGTGGAGTTTTTCTCCACCCTAGTAAGCCTTTGGGTACTGCAGGAGACCAGGGCGTATCTCAGTCCTTATCTCAACCGCATAAGACAGACATTCCCAGTGCGGCCATTTATAGACCTTCCCCCAGGAATGCATTCCTTTCCCAGGGTATTACTATTAATATTCCTTGCTAGGAAAAGAATTTAGCGATATCTCTCCTACTTGCACATCCGTTTATAGACTCTCTGCAAGAAGAAACATATGGCTCTTTTTGCCCAACCCTGCAGGCAGTCAGACCTTACGGTTGTCTTCCTTTGTTCCCTAAAAATTGCTGTTATTCTTTTCTTTTTCAAGGTGCACTGATTCATATTGTTGAAACACACATGTTTTACAATCCATTTGTACAGTTAACACAATTATCACAGTGGTCCTGAGGTGATGTACATCCTTAGCTTATGAATATAACAGAATTAAGAGATTAAAGACAGGCATAAGAAATTATAAAAGTATTATTTGGGAACTGATAAATGTCCATGAAATCTTCACCATTTATGTTCCTCTGCCATGGCTCCAGCCAGTCCCTCTCCATTTGGGGTACCTGACTTCCCACAACAAGAAACAATAAGAGGTTAAGGTGGAGAAGAGCAGGGAAGTCCACTTTATAAAGGGGTCAGGGAAGAGCTGTCTGTGGAAGCACCATTTTAGCTGACACCTAAAGGATGGTCTAATTTGGGGAGGTGCAGAGGAAAATCATACCAGGCTGAAGCAGCAAGTGCAAAGGCCCTGTTGTGGAAAAAGGTTTGAAAGTCCAAGAAAACAAAAGGAGGCCATGGTGGCTGAAATAGGGTAGGCCAAGGGCAGGATATAGGAGAGGGCTGGAGAGGTGGCAGGAACAGGCAGAAGACTCGGGGTCTCGATTTTATTCTATGTACCATGGGCAGGAAAGGCAGGGATGAGACTCAATGGATGCCTTAAGATTACTGAAGCTGCCAGGTAGGAAATGGATTGCTGAGCATGGAGAGCAGGTGCAGAGTACCAGTTAAGACCAGTTAGGAGGCTGCTGTAGCCCAGCTGAGATAGTGGTGTCCTAGGCAAAGATAATGACAGTGAAGCTACAGAGAGTGGACAAGTTGGATAAAGTTTAGAATCACAGGACTTAGAGAGTGGCCAAGTTGGATAAAGTTTAGAATCACAGGACTTGCTGACTGGAGAAGAGGGCAAAAGCAGAGTTAGCACAACACATGAGTCATGACCACCTTGAGCAGCTCAGCAGGGGATGGTGCCATTTACAGAACAGAGATGGCACAGACAGAGCCCATGGAGAAGGAGGAGGAAAAAGAGAGTTTGGCTTTGGTTTTTTTTTTTTTTAAGACAGGGTCTCTGGCTGTGTCACCCAGGCTGGAGTGCATTGATGCAATCATAGCTCTTTGCAGCCTCAAACTCCTGGGCTCAAGTGATCCTCCTGCCTCAGACTGCCATGTAGCATGACTGCAGATCCTACAGATGCACATCACCATGCCTAGCTTTTTTTTTTTTTTTTTTTTTTTTTTTTTGTAGATAGGGAGTCTCACTGTGTTTTCCAGGCTGGCTTCAAACTCCTGGCCTCAAGTAATCCTCCCACCTCAGCCTCCCATAACACTGGGATTACAGCCATCACCTACCACTCCAAGTCATGAGTTTGGCTTTGGATGTAACAAGGTTGAGGTGTTGATGAGTTGACAAGTGGAAAAAACAAGAAAGAAGTTGAGTGTTTAAGACTGCTGTTTGAAGGAGAAGTCTAGCCTCAAGACAAAAGTTCAGGACTCATTAGCTGAGGAATGGCACTGAAAATTATGTAAATCGATGAGCTCAGCTAGCAAGCAAGTCCAGAGAGAGCAGAAAGTCCAGAGAGAGCAGCACTGGGCTATGCACCTGGCCTAATGCCACCCCACTCCTCCCAATCCCTGTGTTATGCTGGAGAGGGTTCAGCCTCTGGTGAGTTTCACCAAACCCCCACATCTCTTTCTTCTGAGACCTTCTCTAAAATCCCCTCTTTTATACTTAGTGAAATGGGATTCTCTTTTTCCCATCCAGCTTAAGCAAAAACTTTTGACTATGAGAAGAATGAGGATGCATTTAATATCTGTTTTGCATGGATAATTCCATCAAAGATTTCTCATTATTCATGCCTGGCAGTCTCATTTTCTTCTTTTGCCTCTAAGAACACAGTCATAGCCTTAATTACTGACGTTTTCACTCTTCTAATACCAGCGATTTCCCCCATCTCGGTTCTCAGGAAGTTCTGTTCACAGAATTATCTCCTGAATCCTCACCTGGAGATAGAAATTGTTCTCTGTGGCCATTTCTTCCCCCTCTAATTCTTATCAAAAAACTCAGTGATTTCTGTGCATCAAATATTAAACTCAAGCTTAACAGATCATGATATTCTGGCTTGTCTCTCTCTCTGGCCTGTGGGTTAACAGGTTTGCAACCTTTGCAGAGAAGACACCAAATTCTCAGGAGGCCAGAGTTTCCAAGGGTACTGGTCACTCTTGCTCTCTTTCTCCTGCTCAAAATTCAGCACTAGAGAGTGTTACACCATTGCACCTGCAGAGGGGTTCATCTGACTCTAGGGACTACAGAGCAGAGAGATGGACAAACTAACAGGCATTCAGAAAACGATTACCACAATGGGGAAGAAAATGACCAATTTTTTTGACCAAATAAGCAATGGTCAAAAAAAAAAATCTAGAGGCCAGCTGCAGTGGCTCACACGTGTAATCCCAGCACTTTGGGAGGCCGAGGCAGGTGGATCACTTGAGATCAGGAGTTCGAGACCAGCCTGGGCAACATACTGAAATCACATCTCTACTAAAAATACAAAAGTTAGCCAGGTGTGGTGGCGGGCACCTGTAATCCCAGCATTTTGGGAGGCTGAGGTGGGTGGATCACCTGACGTCAGGAGTTTGAAACAGCCTGGCCAACATGGTGAAACCCTATTTCTATTAAAAAATACAAAAGTTAGCCAGGTGTGGTGGCAGGTGCCTGTAATCTCAGCTACTTGGGAGGCTGAGGCACGAGAATTGCTTGGACCCAGGAGGCAGAGGTTGTGGCAAGCAAAGATTGCACCACTGCACTCCAGCCTGGGCAACAGTGAGACTTTGTCAAAAAAAAAAAAAAAAAAAGCAACCTAGAGATGTCCATCCAGGCTGAAGAGAATATTCCAGAGCAGAGGTTGGGACACTATGGCCCATGGGCCAAATCTGACCTGCCTGCACATGAGTTTGTCAATAAAGTTTTATTGAAACACAGCCATGCACATTTGCTACATATTGTCTATGGCTGCTGGATTTGGCTGTTCTCTCATGCTATAAAGAAATACCTGAGACTGGGTAATATATAAAGAAAAGAGGTTTAATTGGCTCACAGTTTTGTAGGCTGTACAGGCAGCATGACACTGACATCTGCTGAGCTTCTGTGGAGGCTTCAGGAAACTTACAATGATGGGAGAAGATGAAGCGGGAGCAAGAGAGTGAAGAGGGAGGTGCTACACACTCGTAAACAACCAGATCTTGCAAGAACTCACTCACTATTGCAAGGACAGGACCAAAGGGATGATGCTAAATTATTCATGAGAAATCCATCCCCATGATCCAATCTCTTCCCACCAGGCCCCACCTCTAACACTGGGGATTACATTGCAACATGAGATTTGGTTGGGGACACATATTCAACCTATATCAGCTGCTTTCATGCTATGGGTGGCAGAGTTGAGTAACTACTACAAGAGACTGTATGGCCCACGAATTCTAAAATATTTACTATCTGATGCTTTCAAGGAAAAGTTTGCAAACCTTGCTCTTGAAAAAGAAGAGAAGGAAGAGGAAAGGAGGAAGGCAGGAAGGAGCAGAGAGGGACACGGGGCTGTATTCAAACATCTGTTGTTAAGAAAGCGAAATTCAATTTATTTGGCATGGTCCAAGTTATCAAACTAGGAGCACTCCATTGAAGTTTCAGGACAAACGCTGTGCTGAATAAAAGGATGAACCCATCTGTAATGCCTAACCTTGGTTTTATTAACTTTGTTCTTAGACTTTCCTTTTCTTTTAATCACTTAGCCTTGTTTCTACCTGAATTGACTTTCTTTTAGCTAAGAGAGCTAGACAGACTTTATCTTGGCTTTTTCACTGGCAGCCCCTTCCTCAAGGACTTAACTTGTGCAGGCTGACTCTTAGCACATCTAAGAGTGCAATTAACTGATAAGATACTGTGGCGAGCAATATCCGCAGTTTCTAGGAATTTGTCCGATTGATAATGCCTAAAGCCCCACGTCTATCACTTTGTAATAGTCTTAAAGCCCTTAGACCTAGAACTGTTTACTTTCCTGTAACAATTTATCCTTTTAACTTTTTTGCCTACTTTACTTCTGTAAAATTGTTTTAACTAGACCCGTTTCCCCTTTCTAAACTGAAGTATAAAAGAAAATCTAGCCCCTTCTTCGGGGCCAAGAGAACTTTAAGAGCCATTTCTTGGCCGCCAGCTAAATAAGCAGACTCTTAATTCATGTCAAAGTGTGGCATTTTCTCTACCTCGCTCAAGTACAACATTTGGAGGCCCGAGCGAGAAACGTCACCAGGAGAGAGCCGGGCTCACTCCGGGCTCCCCCAGAAGGACGGCCGACTTATGGGGGCGGGGTGCCACCTGAAAAAAATTTTTCACGTCCCCGAAAGGTGACCATCTTCCAGAGGAGAGCGGATCGACTACCGTGTGGGTGCCCATAAAAATTCCACCTCTGAGTCCTCGACTTCTGACCCTGAGGTCAGGTAGGTCAGATTAGACTTCAGTTCTAGTAAGAGGGAAGCGGCCCTGATGAGGGCGTCCCTCTTTTGACTCTGCCCGTTTCTCTAGGACGCTAGAAGGTAGAGCCCTGGTTTTCTGTTAGGCACCTCTGTGTCTCTTTCTAGGAGGGAAGTGGCCCTGACAGGGGCCCTCCCTTGACTCAGTCCACATCCCAGGATGCTGGAGGACTGAGTCCTGGATTCTGGCAGACCTGTCACTCTCTCTCTCTCTTTTTCTATCTCTCATCTTTCTCTTGTTCAAGTTTCTTGAAGACTCTCCAAGAAAGAGAAAAAAAGAACTGTTATATACTCTGTGAATAATGAATGAATGAGGGAGGACAAGGGCTTGCGCTTGTCCTGCAGTTTGTAGCTCCACCGCGAAAGCTACGGAGTTCAAGTGGGCCCTCACCGGCGGTTCCGTGGCGACCTCATAAGGCTTAAGGCAGCATCAGGCATAGCTCGATCTGAGCCGGAAGTTTATACCGGCCTGCCAATGCTAAGAGGAGCCCAAGTCCCCTCAGGGGGAGCGGCCAGGCAGGCATCTGACTGATCCCATCACAGGACCCCCTCCCCTTGTCTGTCTAAAAAAAAGAAAAGAAAAGAAAAGGAAGAAACTGTCATAACTGTTTACATGCCCTAAAGTCAATTGTTTGTTTTCTGTTGATTGTTCTGTTCAGTGTCTATTGTCTTGTTAGTAGTTGTGAAAGTTTTCATGTCAAGACGTTGATATTGCCCAAGACGTCTAAGTAAAAACTTCTTCAAAGTCCTTAGTGCTGATTTTTTGTCACAGGAAGTTAAATTTCTCATCAATCATTTAGGCTGGCCACCACAGTCCTGTCTTTTCTGCCAGAACAAAGTCAAGTGTTGTTTAAGAACAAGTGTGAAAAACATTGGCCTGGTTAAGATTTCTAGCACCATGAAAGTTGTAAGTATTTAGATCGTCATACTCCACGTACAAGTGATTAGACCTCCTCTAAACTAAACCAGTAGTGAGTTCAAAACAGCCACCCTGCAGATTTCCTTGCTCACCTCTTTTGTCATTCTGTAACTTTTCCTGTGCCCTTAAGTAGAATACTGTGTAAAGAAACGTATGCCCGTACTGCTTTACTTCATTTATATTCTTACTCTGTTCCTCTGTGGCTACTCTCCCATCTTAAAAATGATCCGAGTACTTCTTTTCCACCTCGTCCCTGCCCCCTACCCTGCACATCTCATTTTCCGGTGCAACAGCAAGTTCAGCATCTCCAGGACTTGGCTCTGCTCTCAATCCTTAAACCCTTAAAGGAAAAAGCTAAGTTTAAGCTATTTGCCTTTAAGTCATAAAGACACCAAAAGTATTTAAAGTACAGATCTAGAAGAAGAAGAACGCCTAGGTCAAACTGATCCAGATCTCAGGCTGGCTCTAGTCCTCCTCCCTCAATCTTAAAGCTACAGTAAAGTAGCAAGTAGTATTAGCTGTTGTAGATTTCCTGCTCTTTCTAGTCATGTTGATGCTGTTCTTTCAATACTCCAGTCCCCCAAGAAATAAGTTTCTCTATCCGTGCAAAGTTTAATATCTATGCTCAAATCTTACTAAATTGCCTTCAAAAAAAAAAAAAAAGAAAGAAACACTTCCTCCCAGCCTTATATAAGTTAAAGCCCTCTCCAATGTATGCTGCAGAATTTTCCTCTCAGTTCCTCAGAGGATTATAAAGTCCGCCTTAAAAAAGGCAAGCTCCAGACACTGTGCAAAATAAAATGGCCGAAGTTTAAAGTCAAGTGGCCCCCTAAAGGGTCATTGAACCTCACAATTGTTCAAGCTGTGTGGCAGGTTGTTACCGAAACTCCTAGCCACCCTGATCAGTTTCCCCACGTTGATCAATAGCTAAGTTTAGTCAGGAGCCCCCTGCATGACTCCGTTCATGCGCCATTCATAATTCTACCTCCAAGCTCCTCCTAAGCCAGACCGCGTTTTCGCCTCGTCCCTCAGCTGGTTTGGCTTCCCCTGTACCGCCTCCCTCTGAAGAAGAGGGGGTCTCCCTCACCCAGTCCCACCGCCTTACAACCAGCCTTCTCCCTTAAAGTTATCCCATGTCTCCTCGACGACGTCCCCTGTAGGCTCGCCACCCATTGCCTCTTAATAGCGACAGCGGCAGGAAGAAATAACCCCTCTACTACCACTGAGAGAGGCACAAGTCCCTCCAGGTGACGAGCGCTCAGCCCCCTTCTTAGTTTGTGTCCCTTTTTCTACTTCTGACTTATATAATTAGAAAACCCATAATCCTCCCTTCTCTGAAAAGCCCCAGGCTTTGACCTCTCTGATAGAGTCTGTACTCCGGACCCACCCGCCCACCTAAGATGATTGCCAACAGCTGCTTTTAACCCTTTTCACCTGTGAAAACAACGAACGTATCCGAAAAGAAGCCAAAAAGTACTTCCTCACATCAGCCAATGGACCGGAAGAAGAAGCTAGAGACCTCCTTGAGGAGGTCTTTCCCTCTACCCGGCCTAACTGGCACCCAAATTCCTCAAGTAGAAAGGGAGCTTCAGACGATTTTCACTGGTATCTCCTCGCAAGTATTAAAAGAGCCGCTCAGAAACCCATAAACTTGTCTAAGACGACCGACGTTTTCCAAAGGCCCGATAAGTCACCAAGAACGTTTTTAGAGCGCCTCCAGGAGGCTTATCGGATTTACACCCCTTTTGACCCGGCAGCTCCCAAAAATAGCAGTGTTTTTAATTTAGCATTTGTGGCACAGGCAGCTCCGGATATTAAAAAGAAACTCCAAAAACTAGAAAAATTTGCTAGAATAAATATCAGTCAGCTTTTAGAAATAGCCTAAAAAGTTTTTGACAATCAAAAGTTTAAAAAACAAAAACAACACAGGCAGCTGAAAAGGCCGCCGATAAAGCATTCAAAAGACAAACAAAAATCTTAGTGGCGGCTATCCAAGAAGTACAGAATGAAATAGCCCATTAATTTAGCATTAACTGAAGCCTCTACTTTAGCCCCCCCTAATATCTCCATAAACGCCAAGGAGTTGCTAAAGACGTATTTACTCAGATTCTAAGACCCTAAAGCCTCCCAGTGGCCTATTTATCTAAGAGGCTAGATCCTGTGGCCTGTGGATGACCAAGTTGTCTGCGAGCCGTAGCGGCTACAGCAAGCCTAGTCCAGGAAGATGATAAGTTAACTCTAAGCCAAAATTGAACCCTTACAGCTCCTCACGCTGTAAAGACCTTACTACGAAGTGCTTCTGGCAAATAGATGTCAAATGCTCGCATCTTGCAGTATCGAAGTTTACTCTTAGATCAGCCTCGTTTGACTTTCTCTCCCACAAAGTGTTTCAATCCAGCTACACTACTTCCTGACCCAGACTGCACTATTCCTGCTCATGACTGTCAAGAACTGTTAGAAACTATCGAAACTGGCCGATCTGATCTTCAAGCTGTGCCCCTAGAAAAGGCAGATGCCGCCGTGTTCACAGACAGTAGCAGCTTCCTCAAGCAGGAAGTATGAAAAGCCAGTGCAGCTGTTACCACGGAGACACATGTGTTGTAAGCTCAAGCTTTACCAGCGAACACCTCAGCACAAAAGGCTGAATTGATCGCCCTCACTCAGGCTCTCAGATAAAGTAGAATAAACGTATTAACATTTACACTGACAGCAAGTACGCCTTTGCTACTCTGCATGTACATAAAGCCATCTACCAGGAAAGCAGGCTACTCACCTCAGCAGGTAGCTGTGATCCACTGCAAAGGACATCAAAAAGAAAACACGGCCGTTGCCCATAGTAACCAGAAAGCTGATTCAGTAGCTCAGGTCGCAGCGAGACTTTCAGTCGCGCCTCTAAACTTGCTGCCCACAGTCTCCTTTCCACAGCCAGATCTGCCTGACAATCCCGTATACTCAACAACAAAAAAACTGGCTTCAGATCTCAGAGCCAATAAAAATCAGGAAAGTTAGTAGATTCTTCCTGACTCTAGAATCTTCATACCCTGAACTCTTAAAGAAACTTTAATCAGTCACCTACAGTCTACCACCCACCTAAAAAGAGCAAAGCTACCTCAGCTCCTCCGGAGCCATTTTAAGATCCCCCATCTTCAAAGCCTAACAGATTAAGCAGCTCTCCAGTGCACAACCTGCGCCCAAGTAAATGCCAAACAAAGTCCTAAACCCAGCCCAGGCCACTGTCTCTGAAAAAACTCGCCAAGAAAAAAGTAAGACATTGACTTTAGAGAAGTCAAACCACACCAGGCTAAGTACAAATACCTTCTAGTACTAGTAGACACCTTCTCCAGATAGACTAAGGCATTTGCTACCGAAAATGAAACCACCAACACAGTAGTTGAGTTTTTACTCAATGAAATCATCCCTCAATATAGGCTGCCTGCTGCCATAAAGTCTGATAATAGAGCAGCCTTCTCCTCGCCTATAGCTCAGTCAGTGAGTAAGGCGTTAAACATTCAACAGAAGCTCCATTGTGCCTATCAACCCCAGAGCTCCAGGCAAGTAGAACGCATGAACCACACCCTAAAAAACACGCTTATAAAATTGATCTTAAAAACTAGTGTAAAGTAAGTTTCCTTCCTTTAGCCCTACACAAAGTAAGGTGCACCACTTACCAGGCTAACTTCTCACCTTTCGAAATCATGTTTAAGAAGGCGCTGCCTATCTTGCCTAAGCTAAGAGATGCCAAATTAGCAGAAATATCACAAACTAATTGATTACAGTACCTATAGTCTCTCCAACAGGTACAAGATATCATCCTGCCACATGTTCGAGGAGCCCATCCCAATCCAATTCCTGACCAAAGGCCTGCCATTCGTTCCAGCCAGGAGACCTAGTGTTTGTTAAAAAGTTCCAAAAAGAAAGACTCACTCCTGCTTAGAAAAGACCTCACACCGTCATCCTCACGACGCCAATGGCTCTGAAAGTAGATGGCATTCCTGCTTACATTCATCACTCCCGCATCAAAAAGGCCAACAGAGCCCAACTAAAAACATAAGTCCCCAGGCCTAAGTCAGGCCCCTTAAAACTGCACCTAAGTCAGGTGAAGCCATTAGATTCATTCTTTTTACTAACTCACTTATTTGTTTTTGCCCCTTACGTCCTCTGTGCCTTCCTACTCCTTTCTCCTCACCTCTTTCACAACAGGACGTGTATTTGCAAACACCACTTAGAAGGCCAGTACCTCCAAGTCTCCTTTGCAGTTGATTTATGTGTACTGTTCCCAAAGCCAGCCCATACCCTCGAAAAGCAACACAATCTGCCAGTCCCAGGAGCAGGAAATGTCGACCTTGCAGCAACATTCAGACACTCCAAGAGCCAAACTAAGTGTAGAAGCTCTAAAAGTGCAGAAAAAAGACTCCAAAATATTGGCTTTTGCCTCTGTCCTAGAAATCACCCTGACGCTAGCTGTCAAGATACTTAACAGTTTTTGTCCTGATTAGACATGTGTAACTTTAGCCACCTACTCTAGAAGATCAACCAGATCTTCAACTCTTTCCATAAGTCCTGCTTCTCACCTAAATTATGTACTAGAAAAAATTGTAATCCTCTTACTATAACTGTCCATGACCTTAATTCAACTCAATAGTATCATGGCATGTCATCAAGATTAAGATTTTATATCCCAGGATTTAATGTTAAGACTATGTTCACCATCCAAAAAAACCCTAGTCTCATAAAGCCCACCCAAGCCAATCAGGCCTTTAACTGATCTAAGTAACCCTCTGTTCCAGAAACACCCTGACAAAGTTGACTTAACTGTTCCTCCACCATTCTTAGTCATAAAAGATACACTCCAGAAAGTGCAAGAAAATCTAGATAAGCACCAACAAGAACAAGAAAATAACATCCCCTAGTATCAAAGCATGTTCAACTAGAACCCAGAGCTAACTATTCTAATTACTAAGTTAGCCAGACCCCCTCCCCATCCTATTAAATCTAACTTTTGGACCTTGTATATTAGTTTCTTAATTTTGTAAAACAACACATAGCTTCTATCAACCTTATGTATCTTAAGACTCAATATAACCCCCTTGTTATAACTGAAGAATCAACGATTTGATTCCCCAAAAACACAAGAGAGGAATATAATGCCCAACCTTGTTTTTACTAACCCTGTTCTTAGACTCTCCCTTTCTTTTAATCACCTAGCCTTGTTTCCACCTGAATTGACTCTCCCTTAGTTAAGAGAGCCAGACAGAATCCATCTTGGCTCTTTCACTGGCAGCCCCTTCCTCAAGGACTTAATTTGTGCAAGCTGACTCCCAGCACATGAAAGAATGCAGTTAACTGATAAGATATTGTGGCGAGCAAATATCCGCAGTTCCCAGGAATTCGTTCAATTGCTAACGCCCAAAGCCCCGCGTCTATCACCTCATAATAGTCTTAATGCCCCTAGACCTAGAATTCTATACTTTCCTTAACAATTTATCCTTTTAACTTTTTTGCCTACTTCTGTAAAATTGTTTTAACTAGACCCCCCTCCCCTTTTTAAACCAAAGTATAAAAGAAAATCTAGCCCCTTCTTCGAGGCCGAGAGAACTTTAAACGTTAGCCATTTCTTAGCCGCTGGTTAAATAACAGACTTTTAATTCGTCTCAAAGTGTGGCATTTTCTCTAACTCGCTCAAGTACAACACATCCAGCAGGCACGTAATCCACTCCAAAATGCTGTCCTGGGGTAGTGAAGATGATGTTGCTGGAAATATCCTGAAATGGCATGCGGATGAGTACCCCCAGAGGCTTACATGTTGAGCTAAGTACTTTGCTGATGAAGGGTACAAGTTGAAGGGGTTTTGAAAAGCAGAGTGAGGTTCCTCAGAAGGCTGTTGCTACAGAAAGCCAGGAGGAGAAATTACATGGCCAGATAGAGTGGCATGACCATTGGATAAGGGCTTTTTGTTTGATGGTTTTTGAGATGGAGTTTTACTCTTGTTGCCCAGACTGCAGTGCAATGGCACGATCTCAGCTCACCGCAACCTACGCCTCCCAGGTTCAAGCGATTCTCCTGCCTCAGCCTCCCTAGTAGCTGGGATTACAGGCTTGTGCCACCACGACCGGCTAATTGTGTATTTTTTGTAGAGATGGGGTTTCTCCACGTTGGTCAGACTGGTTTTGAACTCCCGACCTCAGGTGATCCGCCTGCCTTGGCCTCCCAAAGTGTTGGGATTACAGGCGTGAGCCACGACGCCCAGCCTGGATGAGGGTCTTTAGCAAAGATGGAAGTTTTGGTACCTTGCAGTTTAATCTCTTCATTTATGTCCTCCTGAAATCTTCAGGAATAGCACTATTTTGTCAATACTTCTGGGGTCGTACTTAGGGGGACTTAAAGGAGATGTGATGTGGCAGCCTTTGGCTCAAGGGAGTATCATACTAGCTCACAGAGATCTGGGTACATGCCAGTTGAACCAACTCTTCTGAGGATATGATAGATCCTGGGAGGCCACTCTGATCCTGCCAAACTTGAGGCCAGATGAGTCTTTGAAAAACATGGTTTGGCTTAACACCAGCACTTAATCTAACACCCACTATGAATCTTGCTGAACTGAAGCTATACAAATACCTTTTCAAAAGATTTTTTTTTTTTCATTCCAGATCCTTCTTAGAAATTCCTAAGGCTCAATGTTGTGTGGAAGATTCTGAGAAAGAAAGTAGTTTCCGATCTTTGGGATTCCCCTGAGATGGTCCAATCTGCAAAAAGTTCATTGCCATTTCCATCAAGGACACTGAGAACAAGAGTCTTATCTGGATTGTATCCTGGGAATTCAGAAGCTTCAGCAGGTGGGAAATGCACCCTCCACAGGCTCACACCCTTGTGGGCTGTTTCAGTTACCTATTGCACCTAAAATTAGAAACTTTAAAAACCACCACAAGTCATTATTGCTCAGGACCCTGTGAGTTGCATGGGGACTTCCTGGCTGGTTTAACCTGGGCTCATTTGTGTGGCTACCTGCAGCTGGAGGGCCAGCTGGGCGGAACATCCAGGACGGCCTCATGCATGTGCCTGGCAGTTGGTGCTGGTTGTCAGCCGGGGAACCTTGTTTTCCTTCATGTGGCCCCTCGCCCTCCAGAGCCCCTCTCCAAATGGCCCTTTAAGCAGGATAGCCAAGGTTTGCTTGGTGCCAGCATCCAAGAGGGCAAAAATATGGAAACTACGAGAGGGCTCTCAAGGCCTAAGACTATATGCACCCCAAAAGTCTGAGGTCTCAGTTAATTCAGAAAGTTTATTTTGCCAAGGTTGAGGAAACATGCCTGTGACACAGCCTCAGGAGGTTCTGACAACATGTGCTTAAGGTGGTAGGGATACAGCTTGGTTTGATACATTTTAGAGAGACATGAGACATCAATCAATATGTGTAAGATGTACATTGGTTCAGTCTGGAAAGGCAGGACAACTCCAGGTGAAGGTGAAGGTGAGACAAGGGGAAGGGGCTTCCTGGTCATAGGTAGTTAAGAGACAAATGGTTGCATTCTTCTGAGTTCCTGATTAGCCTCTCCAAATGAGGCAATCAGATATACATTTATCTCAGTGAGCAAAGGGGTGACTGAATAGAATGGGAGGCAGGTTTCCCCTAAGCAGTTCCCAGCCTGACTTTTCTCTTTAGCTTAGTAACTTTGTTTTAGGTTGGGGGACAGAGTCTCGCTCTGTTGCCCAGGCTGGAGTGCAGTGGTACGATCTCGGCTCACTGCAACCTCTAACTCCAGGGTTCAAGTAATTTCCATGCCTCAGCCTCCCAAGTAGTTGGGATTACAGGCGCCTGCCACCACGCCTGACTAATTTTCATACTTTTTAGTAGAGACGGGGATTTGTCATGTTGACCAGGCTGGTCTTGAACTCCTGAGCTCAGGTGATCTGCCCGCCTCAGCTTCCCAAAGTGCTGGGAACTCCTGACCTCAGGTGATCCACCTGCCTCAGCTTCCCAAAGTGCTGGGATTACAGGCGTGAGCCACTGAGCCCAGCCTAGCTTAGTGATCTTGTGGTCCCAAGGTTTATTTTCCTTTCATGGCTAGAAGTTGGTCACCATCACTTTGGCAGCATTCCACCGGCCCAAGCAAGTCATAGGCAGCCCAGATTCATGTAGAGGAATATAAACTCTACCTCTTAAGGGAAAGATTGGTTCAATTACACTGCACGAGTATTTGCAGAAAGTTGTACCCATCTTTGGAAACTACCACACACACACACACACACACACACACACACACCTTTACATGCAACCCTCCCTTGAGGTGCATCTACTTCTAGGCAGAACCAAAACTTGACAGTACTCGACAGAAGAAAAGTAGTGTCCTAAATGCCAGTTCTCTTCTTACTCAACTTCAGCCTCATTATAAGCAAATTCTAACAGTTTATGTGTCTTGAGAAACATTTTAATTAATCTTTGGAATTTAAGAATTTGAATTCATAGCAGTAGCCTGTGCATAGGAAATACGCATATTGTAAGTTTTTCCTTTCTGATAAATCATGCTGAGGGAACCACAATGTAACTTTTTTTTTTTATTATTATTATTTTTTGAGACGGAGTCTCACTCTATTGCCCAGGCTGGAGGGCAGTGGCATGATCTCAGCTCATTGCAACCTCCGCCTCCCAGGTTCAAGTGATACTCCTGCCTCAGCCTCCTGAGTAGCTGGGATTACAGGTGCACAAGACAGGGTTTCACCATGTTGGTCAGGTTGGTCTGTAACTCCTGACCTCTGATCTGCCCACCTCAGCCTCCCAAAGTGCTGGGATTATAGGCGTGAGCCACCCGTTCACGTATAATGTAATTGTATATTGAAAGTTTCTCTTTTTTAAAAAAATAATTAACAGGTTTAAGAGAATGTATTTCCTGATGTATTCCTTTCACTGCAGACATCTATTGCCTTTTCAGTCTAGCAGCCCTCCCCTCTATAGAAACTCACACTTCCTACTCCAGTCACGTGGCTCTCATGGGGGCTACCATGTTCTCACATGACTCCACCCCTCTGGCCTCAGTTGATTGGTCTAGGGATGAGCATCTGGCCTAAATTGGCCAATCAGAATTCTTCCCTTGAATATTTGTCCAAACTGGAACTACACCAAGTTAATCATTCTCTGTGATGACAGGAACTGTGTGTAGTAAGAAATACAGGAGCTTTTGTGGCCACATTTCTCACCTTATGGAGAAAAGGCTTGAGTAAGAAGAAATTAAGCCAGTATGCAGACAAAGCTAGAGACAGAGATGGAGAGAGAGATCTTGTGGTAAGCCCCTTAGTTTTTATCATTCTAGTACATGCTTGCTACTGCATACAACCAAGACTTTCACCTGAGGGTTTTCTCAAAGTCAGGCATGGAGTATGTCAGAAAAGCCACAGAAGCCGGGTGCAGTGGCTCACTCCTGTAATCCCAACACTGAGAGGCCAAGGCAGGTGGATCATGAGGTCAGGAGTTAGAGACCAGCCTGACCAACATGGCAAATCCCCGTCTCTACAAAAAATAAAAAAATTAGCAGGGCATGGTGGCAGGTGACTGTAATCTCAGCTACTCAAGAAACTGAGGCAAGAGAATTGTTTGAACCTGGGAGGCAGATGTCGCAGTGAGCCGAGATCATGCCATTGCAGTCCAGCCTGGGTGACAGAGCAAGACTATATCTCAAAAAAAAAAAAAAAAAAAAAAAAAAAAGAAGAAGAAGAAGAAGAAAGCAAAGCCAGAGACTTGATGCCCTGGGACCAGTCCTCAGCCAGTGACGGATGGGAGCCAGGCTATAAATGCTTCAATATCTTTGCCCCCTGGATGGAACAACTTTGAAATGTATTCCACATCACCTCCCAGAGGTCCCCAGTGGGGTCAAATCCTAGTTGCCTGGAGTGGCAAGATGCTCACTGAAGCCCCTTGTGTGGCCTCCTGCCTTTCCATGAATCACTTCCTCACTCCCCTATTGGTGTTCCCTGGAATCATCTCCTAAATAATCCACTTGCAATCCTGTCCCTCTTTCAGGATCTGCTTGGGGTTGGGGTTGGGGAGTGCAGACAAAAACATGATCCCTTTTCCACTCCACACTAGTAAGATGAGTTTCTGTCACTGGCAACCAAGAGATCTGACTATTACCTCCTTCTGAGATAATTCCTAAAATGTATTTGGGAATTTCCCCACCTCCAACCCACTGCCTATGTCATCAATATGTAGATTTCTTAACAAAGTTTAATGGTATTCTTTGATCAACCTCAAGTTTCACAAAACACACTGCACTTTCATAAGGGCGCCCCATGACTGACAGATCAGCCGTTCAAAAGAAGGGAAGTGTCAGAGATGGCTCTGCTAGACTCACGTGTTTTTCAGTAGAATCCCGGTCAGGGTGGTGTGGTCGGGAGATGCTTCTGGAGCTCTGGGACCCACAAGCCTACGTGTCCCATGGTGGAGTATTAGGACAACTTGAAAACATAGTGGCAGGAGGAGGCTTCCTCTCTCCCCTGCAGTTCATCTTTCAACACACCCAATGTGCTCAATAGATATTGGTTAAATGAATAATGGGGCCAGGCATGGTGGCTCACGCCTGTAATCCCAGCACTTTGGGAGGCTGAGGCAGGTGGATCACCTGAGGTCAGGAGTTCAAGACCAGCCTGGCCATAGAGGAAGGAGAAGCACTGGAACCTGGGAGGCAGAGTTTACAGCACGCTGAGATGGCACCACTGCACTCCAGCCTGGGTGACAGAGCGAGACCCAAACAAAAAAAAATAATGGATTTATTCCTTCCAAACTGCAACTCATCAAAAGAAGACCAACACGCATCACAATGTTGTGGCCATAATCACCACAGTGACAATAATAAATATAATCAACTCTCGAGCCAGCCACCCCCACTAAACCTAGTGGATCACATCTGGTGTTTCACTTTGGGGATGTTTTAGTGGTCATGGTAGATTGTCGCCTGACTGCTGGCTGTTTCTACCATGTTTCAGGAATATAGAGATGTGTACAGATGACCCCTAAAATTAATTAGTATGCAATTCTCAAAGAGACAAACTGTACCCCAAAAGCTACTGGAATGAAAAAAAAAAAGTTTTAATTCTCAAAGAGACAAACTAGATAGTAAAAGCATTTATGTTCCCTTGGAGAATCTTCCCACCAAGGACTCAAAGTTTTCTCCAGACCAGGGAATGCCTGGGGCATTGGACGTTCCCAATTCTGGTATCACCTCCCATTCTCCTTTAGGTCCAGTTTTCTCAGAGGAGCATACATTGGTTATTGCCACCAAGGGTATCCAAGGACACAACCTGAAGATAATAGTGCTTTATTGTCTCTCAGTCACCTTTCCCTCCCACTTGGTGGAAGCAGAGCCAAGTCCAATTTATCCAATTACAAAATAGCAACATTGGCATCATGAGATCAGCTAACAAAACTTTCAGAGGCAATCTATCTTCCTACCAAAAGTAACCAACATCTGTGGAGCACTTACCATGACTAAGGGTCAACATAAGTGGTTTTCATGCTGAATGCATCAGGACGGACTAGGTTATGCTGCAGTAACAAATTAACCCCAGAGACTCAGCAGCTTAGCAACCAAGGTTGATTTCCTACATTCCATGTCCACAATGGGTTGGCTGGGTATGGTGTGCTCCATATGGCCACTCAAAGACCTAGAATCATGGAAATTCTACCATCTTAATGCAGGGATTCTCCCATAGTTACTGCACCAGGAGATGAGAGAATAAGATAGTTATTCCCAAGCCCTCAAAAGCTGTAGACTAGAGGTGATGTCAGTGACTCCCACTTATAGAGCATTGGAACCTAGCATGGATCCATCTAACTACAGGGGGTCTGGGGAATACGGGGAGCACATGGAAATCCCATGAGCAGTAACCATTCCTGCCAGCATGCATTATTTCAGCTGAACCTCACAACCCCATGGAATATAGAACAGAGACTTGGGGAGTTATGGGACCTGCCCCAAGGCGTCATAGATAATGAGTTGCAGAGCTGAGATATGACCCTCGGCCTGGCAGGATTCAAACCACTATGCTGCATACTCATCATAAAATTCTATGAAATTCCTCATACAGCAAAACACCACACCAAGTAAAAAGAAAGCCAAGTTGTGCAAATACAAAATAGAACTCCTCTGACACTTCACCTCCTCACCCACCCTACCCCCACCGAAAGAATCAACCTATGCAAATAACTGGAATGAAATTCACAGGCAATTCCAGCAGGGGAAATGGGGTTATCTCATCTGGGTCTCACATCCAACCTCGTCAAGACAAGACCTTCCCTAAACTTCACCTGAACACCTGGACACACTGTCATGTCTTGCCGCTTCCTGTTACTGGAAATGCAATGATGGTGTCTTTATACAATTTATAGGTCTTTCTATAAGTGCCAAGATAAATGTCATCTCTGTACCTGCATATCATTCAGAGGTAGGCAAGCTTCTATGTAAAGTACTAGATAGTAAATATTATAAGCTTTGCAGGACTCATGTGATCTCCATCCTATACATTTTTTTGTTTTTGTTTTTGTTATACAATTTTTTTTTCTTTTTAGATAAGGTCTAAAAAGAAAATAAAACTTATCCATGTTGTGATATGGATGAACGTTAAAAACATGCTGAGTGAAAGAAGCAGACATGAAAGGTCATCTATTGTAGAATTCCATTTACATGCAATGTTCAGACTAAGCCAATCGACAGAGATAGAAAGTAGATGAGAGGTTTCCAGGGGCTGCAGGAGGAGGTATGCAGAGTGACTGCTGAATGGATATGAGGTTTCCAATTGACGTGTTGAAAAAGCCCTGAAACTAGGTAGTGGTGATAATTGCATAACATGATAAATGTACAAAATGTCACTGAATTGTACACTTTCAGATGCACAAAATGGTAAATGTTGCATATATTATACCACAATTTTATTCATTTATTTTAAAGATAGAGTTTCACTCCATCACCCAGGCTGCAGTGCAATGGCACAATCATAGCTCACTGCTGTCTTTACCTCCTGGGCTCAAGCAATCCTCCCAGCTAGTCTTCCAAGTAGCTGGGACTACAGGTGAATACTACCACACCCAGCTTTTTAAATTTTTTTATAGAGTTGCATTCTCACTATATTGCCCAGACTGGCCCAAACTCCTGGCTTCAAGTGATTCTCTCATCTTAGCCTCCCAAAGTGCTGGGATAACAGGTGTAAGCCATCAGGCCAGGCAATTTTTAATTCTTACGCAAAATTTTCAACTAATAAATTCCTAGGATTAAAAAAATGTCGATCAACATGGGTATTAGAGGAAAAAATAATTTTAAACAAGAGAAAAAATTAAATGAGATGATGTATATGTATACAGTGCCTGGCCTCATGATCACTGAGTCCACTGCAACTTTTTTTTTTTTTTTTCCATACAGGGTCTCACTCTGTCACCCAGACTGAGTACAGTGGCATAATCATGGCTTACTGCAGCCTCAGCTTCCTGGGCACAAGTGATCCTCCCACCTCAGCCTCTCAAGTAGGTGGGACTACATGTGCACACAACCACACCTAGCTATTTTTGTTGTTGTGTTCTTGTTGTTGTTGTTGTATTTTTTGGTAGTGGCAGGGTCTCACCATGTTGCCCAGGCTGGCAACTTGAACTCCTGGGCTCGAGCGATCCTCCCACCTCAGCTTCCCAAAGTGCTGGGATTACAGGTGTGAGCCACCATGCCCATCCTGTTGTAGCTATTTTAATAGTGCTGGTGAACAATAATATGCTCTCCCTCTAAAAACAGGACATACTAAGCCAAGGAAAGCACCAATCTAGTTTGTTCTCCCCAGATCTTCAAAATGCTGGAATTAGTATAAGGGTCCAAAATATTTCATGTGGTTTGATTTTTTTTTTTTTTTTTTTTTTTTTTTTTGGAGATGCAGTCTCGTTCCATCATCCAGGTTGGAATGCAGTGGTGCGATCTCAGCTCACTGCAACCTCCGCCTCCCGGGTTCAAGCAATTCTCCTGCCTCAGCTTCCCGAGTAGCTGGGATTACAGACATGTACCACCACGCCTGGCTAATTTTTGCATTTTTAGTAGAGACGGGGTTTCTCCATGTTGCCCAGGATGGTCTTGAACTCCTAGGCTCAAGAAATCTACCCACCTCAGCCTCCCAAAATGCTGAGATTACAGGCATGAGCCACCGTGTCTGATCTCTAACTTTTCATTATGGAAATTTCCCATATGCACAAAAGACAGGGAGAGAATTACACCATGTACCCCCATGCACCCATCATCCCACTGCAAGAACTTGTCAACATTTCGCCAATCTCATTCCAGTTCCTACTTTTCTTTTCCTTCTTGCTATTTTAGGATATTTTAAAGCAAATTCCAGACATTTCATTTCACCCGTATCCATAACACACCAGGGTGCATTCTTGATGTAAGGATGTTGTTTTGTTTTATAATCCCCATGCCATTGCCACAGTTAATAGATTTAACATGAAGAAACTAAGATTCTTGCAGGTGGAGAAAAGATCTAATTACCACCTTAAAGCCTCTCCTACTAGCGCTTCTCAGATCTGAACGTGTATGCAAATCAGCTGGGCATCCTGTTAAAATGCAGATTCTGGCCCAGGAGAGCCTTCCGGGTGAGCCCTGAGAGTCTTCAATTCCAAAAGCTCCCAGGTGACACAATGCTGCAGGTCCATGAATCACACAAGAGGAAGGGTCGGCCAAACACCCACAACAACTGGGTGCAAAGTCCTGACCGTTCCTGACTGCAGGGCCTTCAGCGAACGGGGAGGCTGGGGACCATTTGAGAAAGAAGGGAGGTTTTTTGTATCAGCTTCAGGCCTTGTAGAACTGCCAGGGAATAACAGACACAATGTCAGCAAAGTCTAACCAACAGCACGAGTGCATTCATATTCCACAACCAATGCAGCAAAGATCCATGAAATGGGTGGCTTCAAACAATATCTGGGCCGGGTGCCGTGGCTCACACCTAAATAATCTCAGCATCTTGGGAGGCTGAGGTAGGTGGATCACTTGAGGCCAGGAATTCAAGACCAGCCTGGCCAATATGGCAAAACCTCGTCTCTACTAAAAATACAAAAATTAGCCATGCATGGTGGCAGGCACCTGTAGTCCCCACTTCTTGGGAGGCTGAGGCAAGAGAATGGCTTGAGCCTGGGAGGTGGAGGTTGCAGTGAACTGAGATCATGCCACTGTACTCCAGACTGGGCAACAGAGCAAGGCTCTGTCTAAAAAAAAAAAAAAAATTATCTGGATGCCAGAAGTTCAAAATCAATCAAATGTCAGCAGGAGCATGCTCCTTCAGAGGTTCTAGGGGAGAATCCATTCCTTGTGTCTTCCAGCTTGTAGAGGCTACTAGAATTCCTCAACTTGTGGCTGCATGATCCAATCTCTGCTCTGTGATCACCTTGCCTCCTCCTCTTCTGTCTGGGTCTTCTCCTCTGGAGAAAGAGTGTCAGGCCTCTGAGCCCAAGCTAAGCCATCATATCCCCTGTGACCTTCATGTACACATCCAGATGGCTGGTTCCTGCCTACCTGATGACATTATCTTGTGAAATTCCTTCTCCTTGCTCATCTCCTTGCTCTCCTTGCTCAAAAGCCCCCCTACTGAGCACCTTGTGACCCCCACTCCTGCCTGCCAGAGAACAACCCCACTTTTTCGTTTACCTACCCAAATCTTATAAAATGGCCCCACTCCTATCTCCCTTCACTGACTCTCTTTTTGGACTCAGCCCACCTGCACCCAGGTGAAATAAACAGCTTTATTGC
Source organism: Pan paniscus (assembly GCF_029289425.2). NCBI lineage: Eukaryota > Metazoa > Chordata > Mammalia > Primates > Hominidae > Pan > Pan paniscus. Next base: position 24,636,141 of record NC_073256.2, read on the forward strand.
TCACACAAAGCCTGTTTGGTGGTCTCTTCACATGGATGCATGTGAAATTTGGTGCCGTGACTCAGATCAGGGGACCTCCCTTGGGAGATCAATCCCCTCTCCTCCTGCTTTTTGCTCTATGAGAAAGATCCACCTACGACCTCAGGTCCTCAGACTGACCAGCCCAAGAAACAGCTCACCAATTTCAAATCTGGTAAGTGGCTTCTTTTTACTCTCTTCTCCAACCTCCCTCACTATCCCTCAACCTCTTTCTCCTTTCAATCTTGGCACCACACTTCAATCTCTTCCTTCTCTTAATTTCAATTCCTTTCGTTTTCTGGTAGAGACAAAGGAGACACGTTTTATCCGTGGACCCAAAACTCTGGCACTGCTCACAGACTAGGGAAGGCAGCCTTCCCTTGGTGTTTAATCATTGCAGGGACGCCTCTCTGATTATTCACCCAGGTTTCAGAGGTGTCAGACCATGCAGGGATGCCTGCCTTGGTCCTTCACCCTTAACAGCAAGTCCTGCTTTTCTGGGGGAGAAGCAAGAACCCCTCCACCCCTTCTCCTTCACCCTTAGCAGCAAGTCCCACTTTTCTGGGGGAGGGGCAGGAACCCTGACCTCTTATCTCTGCACCCCAATCCCTTATTTCCATGCCCTGACCTCTTATCTCTGTGCCCTGATCCCTTATTTGCATGCCCTGCCCTCTTATCTTTGTGCCCCGATCCCTTATTTCCACAACCTGACCTCTTATCTCTGCACCCCAACCCTTTATTTCTGTGCCCTGACCCCTTTCCCGCTTTTCTGGAAGGCAAGAACCCCCCACCCCTTCTCTCCATGTCTCTACTCTCTCTTTTCTCTGGGCTTGCCTCCTTCACTATGGGCAAGCTTCTGCCCTCCATTCCCCTTTCTTCTCCCTTAGCCTGTGTTCTTCAAAACCTAAAACATCTTCAACTCACACATGACCTGAAACCTAAATGCCTTATTTTCTTCTACAATGCCGCTTGACCCCAATACAAAATCAACAGTGGTTCCAAATAGCCAGAAAATGGCACTTTCAATTTTTCCATCTGACAAGATCTAGATAATTCTTGTCGTAAGATGGGCAAACGGTGTGAGGTGCCTGACATCCAGGCATTCTTTTACACATCGGTCCCTCCCTAGTCTCTGTTCGCAGTGCAACTCGTCCCAAAGCTTCCTTCTTTCCCTCCCACCTGTCCCCTCAGTCCCAACCCCAAGTGTTGCTGAGTCTTTCTAATCTTCCTTTTCTACAGACCCATCTGACCTTTCCCCTCCTTGCCAGGCTGAGCTAGGTCCCAATTCTTCCTCAGCCTCTGCTCCTCCACCCTGTAATCATTTTATCACCTCCCCTCCTCACATCAGGTCCGGCTTACAGTTTCATTCCATGACTAGCCCTCCCCCACCTGCCCAGCAATTTATTCTTAAAAAGCTGGCTGGAGCTAAAGGCATAGTCAAGGTTAATGCTCCTTTTTCTTTATCCCAAATCAGAGAGCGTTTAGGCTCTTTTTCATCAAATATAAAAATCCAACCCAGTTCATGGCTCGTTTGGCAGCAACCCTGAGATGCTTTACAGCCCTAGACCCTAAAATGTCAAAAGGCCGTCTTATTCTCAATATACATTTTATTACCCAATCTGCTCCCGACATTAAATAAAACTCCAAACATTACATTCCGGCCCTCAAACCCCACAACAGGACCTAATTAACTCGCCTTCAAGGTGTACAATAATAGAGTAGAGGCAGCCAAGTAGCAACATATTTCTCAGTTGCAATTCCTTGCCTCAACTGTGAGACAAACCCCAGCCACATCTCCAGCACACAAGAACTTCCAAACGCCTAAAGCGCAGTGGCCAGGCATTCCTCCAGAACCGCCTACCCCAGGAGCTTGCTACAAGTGCCAGAAATCTGGCCACCAGACCAAGGAATGCCTGCAGTCCGGGATTCCTCCTAAGCCATGTCCCAACTGTGCAGGACCCCACTAGAAATCGGACTGTTCAACTCACCTGGCAGCCACTCCCATAGCCCCTGGAATTTCAGCCCAAGGATCTCTGACTGACTCCTTCCCAGATCTTCTTGGCTTAGCAGCTGAAGACTGACACTGCCAGATCGATCGCCTCGGAAGCCTACAGGACCATCACAGAGGCTCTAGGTAACTCTCACAGTGGAGGGTAAGTCCATCCCCTTCTTAATCAATACAGAGGCTACCCACTCCACATTACCTTCTTTTCAAGGGCCTGTTTCCCTTGCCTCCATAACTGTTGTGGGTATTGACAGCCAGGCTTCTAAACCTCTTAAAACTCCCCAACTCTGGTGCCAACTTAGACAACACTCTTTTAAGCACTCCTTGTGAGTTATCCCCACCTGCCCAGTTCCCTTATTAGGCCGAGACACTTCAACTAAATTATCTGCTTCCCTGACTATTCCTGGACTATAGATACATCTCATTTTCACCCACCTTAACCCACAAGTAGAAGATACCTCTACTCCCTCCTTGGCGACCTATCATGCACCCCTTACCATCTCATTAAAACCTAATCACCCTTACCCCACTCAATGCCAATATCCCATCCCACAGCATGCTTTGAAAGGATTAAAGCCTGTTATCACTCGCCTGCTACACCATGGCCTTTTAAAGCCTATAAGCTCTCCTTACAATTCCCCCATTTTACCTGTCCTAAAACCAGACAAGCCTTACAAGTTAGTTCAGGATCTATGCCTTATCAACCAAATTGTTTTGCCTATCCACCCCAAGGTGCCAAACACATATACTCTCCTATCCTCAATTCCTCCTTCCACAACCCATTATTCTGTTCTGGATCTCAAACTTGCTTTCTTTACTATTCCTTTGCACCCCTCACCCCAGCCACTCTTCACTTTCACTTGGACTGACCCTGACACTCATCAGGCTCAGCAAATTACCTCGACTGTACTGCCGCAAAGCTTCACAGACAGCCCTCATTACTTCAGTCGAGCCCAAATTTCTTCCTTATCTGTTACCTATCTCAGCATAATTCTCATAAAAACACACGTGCTCTCCCTGCCGATCGTGTGTGACTCATCTCTGAAGCCCCAACCCCTTCTACAAAACAACAACTCCTTTCCTTCCTGGGCATGGTTGGATACTTTCACCTTTAGATATCTGGTTTTGCCATCCTAACAAAACCATTATATAAACTCACAAAATGAAACCTAGCTGACCCCCTAGATCCTAAATCCTTTCCCTACTCCTCTTTCTGTTCCTTGAAGACAGCTTTAAAGACTGCCCCCACCCTAGTCGCTTCCCTGACCGGGAAGCGAGGTAATTGACGGACAGTCGAGGCAGCCCCTTAGGCGGCTTAGGCCTGCCCTGTGGAGCATCCCTGCGGGGGACTCCGGCCAGCTTGAGCGACGCGGATCCTGAGAGCTGTCCCGGGTAGGCAACTGACCCGGTGGAATGCCTCGTCAGAGAAGTGTGTGGTAGGCCCCCGTGGAAGATCAACACAGCGGCTGAACATCGGGAAGGAACAGGCACTTGGAGTCCGGACATTTGAAACTTGGTAAGACTGGTCTTTGGAACTTGCCCACTCCATTTGAGTGGAGCGTGGCCTGATCACCCACAGCGTGCCTGTACTGGCACTTTGGTTTTGTTTTTCACTTGACTTGAATTGCTTGATACTTTGGTTTTGGTTTGACCTGGCTTGGATTTCTGGATACTCTGATTTTGGTTTAGATTCTGGTTTGGTGAAAACTGAAAAAGTGTGTGTATGCCCTTTTTACCCATTCTTTGTTCTGTGGTGTGCGTGTGGTGTGAGCTTGGTGTTTTGTCTCGAGGAAACATGGATCAGACACAAAGTAAGCCTACTCCGCTAGGAACTATGTTGAAAAATTTTAAGAAAGGATTTAATGGAGACTATGGGGTTACTATGACACCAGGAAAACTTAGAACTTCTTGTGAAATAGACTGGCCACCATTAGAAGTAGGGTGGCCATCAGAAGGAAGCCTGGACAGGTCCCTTGTTTCTAAGGTATGGCACAAGGTAACTGGTAAGTCAGGACACTCAGACCAGTTTCCATACATAGACACTTGGTTACAGCTGATGCTAAACCCCCCACAGTGGCTAAGAGGGCAGGCAGCAGCAGTGCTAGTAGCGAAGGGACAGGTAGCCAAGGAAGGATCCCACTGCACTCCCCCAGGGAAATCAACTCCTGAAGTTCTGTTCGACCCAACATCAGAAGATCCATTGCAGGAGATGGCACCAGTGATCCCAGTGGTGCCCTCCCCTTACCAGGGAGAGAGGTTCCCCACTTTTGCATCCACAGTGCTTGTGCCTCCACAAGACAAACATATCCCTAGGCCACCCAGAGTAGACAAGAGAGGAGGTGAGGAATCGGGAGAAACCCCTCCCTTGGCAGCCGTTTAAGACCCAAAACGGGGATCCAAATGCCCCTGAGAGAGCAGCGGTATACTGGGATAGATGAGGATGGTCACGTGGTAGAGAGGCGTGTTTCTGTGTACCAGCCCTTCACCTCTGCCCACCTTCTCAACTGGAAAAACAATATCCCGTCCTATACCAAAAAGCCACAAGCTTTGATTGATTTGCTCCAAGCTGTTATCCAGACCCACAACCCCACTTGGGCTGATTGCCACCAGTTGCTCATGTTCCTCTTTAACAGCGAAGAAAGGCGGACAGTCCTCCAAGCAGCAACTAGGTGGCTAGAGGAACAAGCACCGGCTGATTACCAAAACCCCCAAGAGTATTTAAGGACCCAGTTACTGGGAACCGACCCCCAGTAGGACCCAAATGAAAGAGAGGATATGCAAAGGCTAAACCGATACAGGGAAGCTCTCTTGGAAGGATTAAAGGGCAGAGCCCAGGAGGCCACAAACGTTAACAAGGTCTCTGAGGTCATTCAGAGAAAAGAAGAAAATCCAGTACAATTCTATGAGAGACTGTGTGAGGCCTATGGTATGTATACTCCCTTTGATCCTGATAGCCCTGAAAATCAACGCATGATTAACATGGTTTTAGTCCGTCAAAGCGCAGAAGACATTAGAAGAAAACTGCAGAAACAGGCTGGGTTTGCAGGGATGAACACATCACAGTTATTAGAAATAGCTAACCAGGTGTTTGTAAACAGGGATGCAGTAAGACGTAAGGAAAGCCGCAGAGAGAATGAACGTCAGGCCCAGCAAGACACCCACCTGTTAGTGGCAGCAATCAGAGGGGTCCCCCCAAAGAGGCAAGGGAAGGGGGGCCCTGGGAAAGAAACTTAGCCTGGCTGTCAAAGCTTGCAGCATAGTCAGTGTGCTTATTGTAAAGAAATGGGACATTGGAAAAACAAATGACCTCAGCTCAAAAGAAAACAAGGTGACTCGGAGCAAGAGACTCCGGACAAGGAGAAATGGCCCCTGCTCAACCTGGCAGAAGGGTTATTGGACTGAGGGGGACCGGGCTCAAGGAACCCCAAAGAGCCTATGGTCACGATGACAGTTAGGGGTAAAGACATTGATTTTCTTGTAGATACCGGTGCTAAACATTCAGTAGTAACCGCCCTGGTCGCCCCCTTATCCAAAAAGATTATTGACATCATCGGAGCCACGGGAGTTTCAGCAAAACAAGCTTTCTGCTTGCCTCGGACTTGTACTGTAGGAGGACATAAAGTCATTCATCAGTTTTTGTCCACACCTGCCTGTCCCTTGCCCTTGTTGGGAAGGAACTTGCTTAGCAAACTGAGAGCCACTATCTCTTTGACACAGCATGGCTCTTTGCTGCTTAAGTTACCCGGAAAGGGAGTCATTATGACCCTTATGGTCCCCTGAGGGGAGGAATGGAGACTTTTCTTAACTGAGTCAGGCCAAGAGATAAGACCAGCTCTGGCTAAGCGGTGGCCAAGAGTGTGGGTGGAAGACAACCCTCCAGGGTTGGCAGTCAACCAAGCCCCCGTACTTATAGAAGTTAAGCCTAGGGCCCAGCCGGTTAGGCAAAAACAGGAGCCGGTCCCCAGAGAAGCTCTTGAAGGTATCCAGGTCCATCTCAAGCACCTAAGAACTTTTGGAGTTAGAGTTCCTTGTCAGTCTCCATGGAACACTCCCCTCCTGCCTGTTCCCAAGCCTAGGACCAACGACTACAGGCCGGTACAGGATTTGCACTTGGTTAATCAGGCTACAGTGACTTTACATCCAGCAGTATCTAACCCGTACACATTGCTGGGGTTGCTGCCAGCTGAGGACAGCTGGTTCACCTGCTTGGACCTGAAAGATGCTTTCTTTAGCATCAGATTAGCCCTTGAGAGCCAGAATCTGTTTGCCTTTTAGTGGGAAGATCCGGAGTCAGGTGTCACTACTCAGTACACTTGGACCCGGCTTCCCCAAGGGTTCAAGAACTCCCCCACCATCTTTGGGGAGGCATTGGCTGGAGACCTCCAGAAGTTTCGCACCGGAGACCTAGACTGCGTGTTGCTCCAGTACGTTGATGACCTTTTGCTGGGACACCCCACGGCAGTTGGGTGCGCCAAAGGAACAGATGCTCTACTCCGGCACGTGGAGGACTGCGGGTATAAGGTGTCCAAGAAAAAAGCTCAGATCTACCGACAGCCGGTACGTTACTTAGGTTTTACTATCCGACAGGGGGAGAGCAGCCTAGGATGAGAAAGAAAGCAGGTCATTTGCAATCTACCGGAGCCTTAAGACCAGAAGGCAGGTGAGAGAATTCTTAAGGGCTGTGAGGTTTTGCAGACTGTAGATCCCAAACTTTGCAGTATTAGCCAAGCCTTTGTATGAGGTCACAAACGTGGGGGGGGGAACAGGAAACTTTTGAATGGGGATCCCAGCAACAGCAAGCCTTTCATGAGTTAAAGGAAAAACTTATGTTCAGCCCCAGCCCTGGGGCTACCCGATCTAAGAAAGCCTTTTCCATTGTATGTGTCAGAGAGAGAAAAGATGGCAGTTGGCGTTTTAACCCAAACTGTGGGGCCCTGGCCGAGGCCGGTGGCCTACCTCTCTAAACAACCAGACGGGGTTTCTAAAGGATGGTCCCCGTGTTTAAGGGCCTTGACAGCAGCTGCCCTGCTAGTACAAGAAGCAGATAAGCTGACTCTTGGACAAAACTGGAACATAAAGGCCCCCCATGCTGTGGTGACTTTAATGAGTACTAAAGGACATCATTGGCTAATGAATGTTAGACTAACTAAGTACCAAAGTTTGCTCTGTGAAAATCCCCATATAACCACTGAAGTTTGTAACACCCTGAACCCCGCCACCTTGCTCCCAGTATCAGAGAGCCCTGTCGAGCATGACTGTGTAGAATTGTTGGACTCAGTTTACTCTAGCAGACCTAACCTCCAGGACAAGCCTTAAGCATCAGTAGACTGGGAACTATACGTGGATGGGAGCAGCTTCATCAACCCACAAGGAGAGAGATGTTGAAGATATGCAGTGGTAACTCTGGACACTGTTGCTGTAGGCAGATCGTTTCCCCAGGACACTTCAGCTCAGAAAGCTGAACTCATTGCTTTAATTCGGGCCTTAGAACTCAGTGAATCTTAGTGAAGCTAAGAATGTCAACATTTACACTGAATCTCAATATGCCTTTTTCACCCTTCAAGTGCATGGAGGATTATATAAAGAAAAGGACCTATTGAACTCTGGGGGAAAAGATATAAAACATCAAGAACAAATCTTGCAATTATTACAAGCAGTATGGAAACCCCACAAGGTGGCAGTTATGCATTGCAGAGGACACCAGCGAGCTTCCACCTTGGTGGGTTTAGGGAATTCCCGCGCTGACTTAGAGGCTCGAAAAGCAGCATCTGCCCCCTTCTGGGCATCACTCACAGCCCCCCCTGCTCCCTCAAGCACCTGATCTTATACCTACTTATTCTAAAGAAGAAAAGGACTTTCTCCAGGCTGAGAGAGCACAAGTGATGGAGGAAGGATGAATTCGGTTACTGGATGGGAGAGTAGCTGTGCCACAGCTGCTAGGAGCTGCAGTTGTACTGGCTGTGCATGAAATCACCCATCGAGGTCAGGAATGACTTGAAAAGTTGTTAGACTGGTATTTCTACATCTCGCATTTGTCAGCCCTTGCCAAAACGGTGACGCAGTGGTGTGTTACCTGCCAACAGCATAATGCGAGGCAATGTCCAGCCGTTCCACCCGGCATACAAGCTTACGGAGCAGGCCCCTTTGAAGATCTCCAGGTGGACTTCACAGAGATGCCAAAGTGTAGAGGTAACAAGTATTTACTAGTTCTTGGGTGTACCTACTCTGGGTGGGTGGAGGCTTATCCAACACGAACTGAGAAAGCTCGTGAAGTAACTCGTGTGCTTCTTCGAGATCTTATTCCTAGATTTGGACTGCCCTTACGGATCAGCTAACGGGCCGGCATTTGTGGCTGACTTAGTACAGAAGGCGGCAAAGATATTAGGGATCACATGTAAACTGCATGCTGCCTACTGGCCTCAGAGTTCTGGAAAGGTGGAGTGAATGAATCGAACTTTCAAAATAGTTTACAGAAAGTATGTCAGGAAACAGGATTAAAATGGATACAGGCTCTCCCTATGGTATTATTTAAAATTAGATGTACCCCTTCTAAAAGAACAGGATATTCCCCTTATGTAATATTATATCATAGGCCCCCTCCTATATTGCGGGGACTTCCAGGCACTCCCTGAGAGTTAGGTGGAATTGAGTTACAGCGACAGCTACAGGTTTTAGGAAAAATTACACAAACAATCTCAGCCTGGGTAAATGAGAGATGCCCTGTTAGCTTATTTTCCCCAGTTCACCCTTTCTCCCCAGGTGATCGAGTGTGGATCAAGGACTGGAATGTAGCCTCTTTGTGTCCACGGTGCAAAGGACCCCAGCCTGTCGTCCTGACCACTCCCACCGCTGTGAAGGTAGAAGGAATCCGAGCCTGGATCCACCACAGCCATGTAAAACCTGCAGCCCCTGAAACCTGGGAGGCAAGACCAAGCCCAGACAACCCTTGCAGAGTGACCCTGAAGAAGACGACAAGCCCTGCTCCAGTCACACCCGGAAGCTGACTGGTCCAAGCATGGCCAAAGCATGAGGAAGCTGATCGTTAGATTCATTTTTCTTAAATTTGGGACTTATACATTAAGGGCTTCAACTGACCTTACTCAAAATGGGGACTGTTCCCAGTGTATTCATCAGGTCACCGAAGTAGGACAGCAAATTAAAACAATCTTTCCGTTCTATAGTTATTATGAATGTATGGAAACATTAAAAGAAACTTGTTTGTATAATGCCACTCAGTACAAGGTATGTAGCCCAAGAAATGACCGACCTGATGTGTGTTATAACCCATCTGAGCCCCCTGCAACCGCCGTTTTTGAAATAAGAACTGGCCTTTTCCTAGGTGATACAAGTAAAATAATAACTAGAACAGAAGAAAAAGAAATCCCCAAGCAAATAACTTTAAGATTTGATGCTTGTGCAGCCATTAACAGTAAAAAGCTAGAAATAGGATGTGGTTCTCTTAACTGAGAAAGGAGCTAAAGAGTAGAAAATAAATATGTTTGTCATGAGTCAGGGGTTTGTAAAAATTGTGCCTATTGGCCATGTGTTATTTAGGCTACTTAAAAAAAGAACAAAAAGACTCGGTTTATCTTTAGAGGGGAGAAGCCAACCCCTCCTGTGCTGCCGGTCACTGTAACCCACTAGAACTAATAATTACCAATCCCCTAGATCCCCTTCGGAAAAAGGGAGAAAGTGTAACCCTGGGGATCAATAGGACAGGGTTAAACCCTCAAGTTGCCATTTTAATTAGAGGGGAGGTCCACAAGTGCTCTCTCAAACCAGTATTTCAAACCTTTTATGAGGAGCTGAATCTGCCAGCACCAGAACTTCTGAAAAAGACAAAAAATTTGTTTCTCCAATTAGCAGAAAATGTAATTTTCTTACTTAATGTTACTTCTTGTTATGTACGCGGAGGAAGCACTATCGGAGACAGATGGCCTTGGGAAGCCCGAGAGTTGGTGCCTTCTGATCCAGCTCCTGGCATAATCCCAGTTCAGAAGGCCCAAGCTAGCAACTTCTAGGTCCTAAAAACCTCAATTATTAGACAATACTGTATAGCTAGAGAAGGGAAAGACTTTATCATCCCTGTAGGAAAGCTTAATTGTATAGGATAGAAGTTGGATAACAGCACAACAAAGACAATTACTTAGTAGGGCCTAAACCACACTGAAAAGAATCCATTCAGTAAATTTTCTAAATTAAAAACTGCTTAGGCTCATCCAGAATCTCATCAGGACTGGACGGTTCCCGCTGGACTATACTAGATATGTAGGCACAGAGCCTACATTCTGTTACCTAATAAATGGGCAGGCAGTTGTGTTGTTGGCACTATTAAGCCGTCCTTTTTCTTATTACCCATAAAAACGGGTGAGCTCCTAGGTTTCCCTGTCTACGCCTCCCAAGAAAAGAAAGGCATAGTTATAGGAAACTGGAAAGATAATGAGTGGCCCCCTGAAAGGATCATACAGAATTATGGGCCTGCCACATGGGCACAAGAAGGCTCATGGGGATACCGAACCCCCATCTACATGCTCAATTGAATCATACGGTTGCAGTCCGTCTAAGAAATAATTACTAATGAAACTGGCAGAGCTTTGACTGTTTTAGCTTGGCAAGAAACCCAAATGAGGAATGCTATCTATCAGAATAGACAGGCCTTAGACTACTTGCTAGTAGCTGAAGGAGTTTGTGGAAAATTTAACTTAACCAATTGCTGCCTACAAATAAATGATCAAGGACAGGTGGTTAAAAACATAGTCAGGGACATGACAAAGGTTGCACATGTGCCTGTACAGGTTTGGCACGAGTTTAATCCTGAGTCTTTATTTGAAAAATGGTTTCCAGCTATAGGAAGATTTAAAACCCTCATTGTAGGTGTACTGCTAGTGATAGGAACTTGCTTACTGCTCCCCTGTGTATTACCCTTGCTTTTTCAAATGATAAAAGATTTTGTTGCTACTTTGGTTCATCAGAAAACTTCAGCACACGTGTATTATATAAATCACTATCGCTCTATCTCACAGAGACACTCAAAAAGTAAAGATGAGAGTGAGAACTCCCACTAAAAAGTGAAAATGCTCAAAGGGGGGAAATATGGTATGAGACCACCACGTCTCCTGTTGTCCTTCCCAGTTTCTCCCCAACCTCCCCTTTTCCCTAGTTTATAAGACAGCAAAAAAGGGAGAAAGCAAAAAGCTGGAAAAAACAGAAGTAAAATAAAGACTTAGACGACTTTGGCGCCACCACCTGGCCCTGGTGGTTAAAATAACAATAATATTAGCCCCTGACCAAAACTACTGGTGTTATCTGTAAATCCCAGACATTGTATGAGAAAGCACTGTAAAAACTTTTTGTTCTGTTAGCTGATGTATGTAGCCCCCAGTCACGTTCCTCACGCTTACTTGATCTATTATGACTTTTTCACGTAGAACCCTTAGAGTTGTCAGCCCTTAAAAGGGCTAGGAATTTCTTTTTCAGGGAGCTCGGCTCTTAAGACATGAGTCTGCTGACGCTCCCGGCCAAAAAAAAATCTTCCTTCTTTAATCCGGTGTCTGAGGAGTTTTGTCTGGAACTCGTCCTGCTACACTAGCTCTCCGTGACTCATCCCAACCCTTTTCATTACACACAGCCGAACTGCAGCGCTGTGCAGATGGAATTCTTACACAAGGACGAGGATCGCGCTTCCTGTAGCCTTTTTGTCCAAACAACTTGACCTTACTGTTTTAGGTTGGCCGTTGTGTCTCCGTGCAGCAGCTGCTGCCACCCTAATACTTTTAAAGGCCCTTAAAATCACAAACTATGCTCAACTCACTCTCTACAGCTCTCATAATTTCCAAAATGTATTTCCTTCCTCACACCTGCCACATATACATTCTGCTCCCCGGCTCCTTCTGCTGTACTCACTCTTTGTTGAGTCTCCCATAATTACCATTGTTCCTGGCCCGGACTTCAATCCGGCCTCTCCCATTATTCTTGATACCACACCTGACCCTCATGACTGCATCTCTCTGATCCACCTGACGTTCACCCCATTTCCCCACATTATGTTCTTCCCTGTTTCTCACCCTGACCACACTTAGTTTATTGATGGCAGTTCCACCAGGCCTAATTGCCACACACCAGCAAAAGCAGGCTATGCTATAGTACAAGCCACTAGCCCGCCTCTTAGAACCTCTCATTTCCTTTCCATCGTGGAAATCTATCCTCAAGGAAATAACTTCTCAGTGTTCCATCTGCTATTCTACTACTCCTCAGGGATTCTTCAGGCCCCCTCCCTTCCCGACACATCAAGCTCAGGGATTTGCCCCCACCCAGGACTGGCAAATTAGCTTTACTCAACGTGCCCCGAGCCAGGAACCTAAAATACCTCTTGGTCTAGGTAGACACTTTCTCTGGATAGGTAGAGGCCTTTCCCACAGGGTCTAAGAAGGCCACCACGGTCATTTCTTCCCTTCTGTCAGACATAATTTCTCAGTTTGGCCTTCCCACCTCTATACAGTCCGATAGCAGACCGGCCTTTATTAATCAAGTCAGCCAAGCATTTTTTCAGGCTCTTAGTATTCAGTGAAACCTTTTTATCGCTTACAGTCCTCAATCTTCAGGAAAGGTAGAACAGACTAATGGTCTTTTAAAAACACACCTTACCAAGCTCAGCCACCAACTTAAAAAGGACTGGACAATACTTTTACCACTTTCCTTTCTTAGAATTCAAGCCTGTCCTCGGAATGCTACAAGGTACAGCCCATTTGTTGCGGGAAGTCAGGGATCCCAAACGGAGGGACCGGCTGAAGCCATGGCAGAAGAACGTGGATTGTGAAGATTTTATGGATATTTATTAGTTCCCCAAATTAATGCTGTTGTAATTTCTTGTGCCTGTCTTTACTGCAATCTCTAATCATAAATTGTAAAGATTTCATGGACACGTATCACTTCCCCAATCAATATCCTTGTGATTTCCTATGCCTGTCTTTGCTTTAATCTCTTAATCCTGTCAGCCGAGAAGGATGTATATCATCTCAGGACCCTGTAATAATTGCGTTAACTACACAAATTGTACAGCATGTGTGTTTGAGCAATATGAAATGTGGGCACCCTGAAAAAAGAACAGGATAACAGCAATTTTTCAGGGAATAAGAGAGATAACCTTAAACTCTGACCGCCGGTGAGCCGGGCAGAACAGAGCCATATTTCTCTTCTTTCAAAAGCAAATGGGAGAAATATTCCTTTTCTCAGCATGGAACGTCCCTGAGAAAGAGAATGCGCACCTAGGGGTAGGTCTCTGAACTGGCCCCCCCGGGGCGTACCTGTCTCTTATGGTTGAGATTGCAGAGGTGAAATAAACTCCAGTCTCCCATAGCGCTCCCAGGCTTATTAGGAAGAGGAAATTGCCGCCTAATAAACTTTGGTCAGACCGGTTGATCTCAAAACCCTGTCTGCTTATAAGATGTTATCAATGACAATGGTGCCAAAACTTCATTAGCAATTTTAATTTCACTTCGGTCCTCTGGTCCTGTGATCTCGCCCTGTCTCCACTTGCCTTGTGATATTCTATTACCCTGTTAATTACTTGATGTCTGTCACCCACACCTATTCGTATACTCCCTCCCCTTTTGAAACTCCCTAATAAAAACTTGCTGGTTTTTGTGGCTTGTGGGGCATCACGGATCCTACCAATGTGTGATGTCTCCCCCAGACGCCCAGCTTTAAAATTTCTCTTTTGTACTCTGTCCTTTTATTTCTCAAGCCAGTCGGCGCTTAGGAAAATAGAAAAGAACCTACGTGATTATCGGGGCAGGTCCCCCGATACCCATTGGATCTTCTGTATAGACGCTCCTTTTTATTAGGCCCCAGTCTCATTCCACACACAAGACAAACTTGGACTGTGCCCCAAAAAACTTGTCATCCCTACTATCTTCTGTCTGATCATACTCCTATTCACTGTTCTCAACTACTCATATATGCCCTGCTCTTGTTTACACTGGTGGTTTACACTGTTTCTGCAAGCCATCACAGCTGATATCTCCTAATGCTATCCCCAAACCACCACTCTTAACTCTTAAATAAATAATTTTTGCTGGCAAGGCTATGCTGAACCTCCTTAGGCACTCTCTAATTAGATATCCTAGGTCCTCCCAATTCTTAGTCCTTTAATACCTGTTTTTCTCCTTCTCTTATTCCGTTTTTCAATTCATAAAAAACTGTATCCAGGCCATCACCATAATTCTAAATGACAAATGTTTCTTCTAACAACCCCACAATATCAGCCCTTACCACAAAATCTTCTTTCAGCTTAATCTCTCCTACTCTAGGTTCCCATGCCACCCCAATCCCGCTCGAAGCAGCCCTGAGAAACATCGCCCATTGTCTCTCCATCCCACCCCCCAAAAATTTTCACCATCCCAATACTTTACCACTATTTCATTTTATTTTTCTTATTAATATAAGAAGACAGGAACGTCAGGCCTCTGAGCCCAAGGTAAGCCATCATATCCCCTGTGACCTGCATGTACACATCCAGATGGCCGGTTCCTGCCTTAACTGATGACATTCCACCACAAAATAAATGAAAATGTCCTGTTCCTGCCTTAACTGATGACATTATCTTGTGAAATTCCTTATCCTTGCTCATCCTGGCTCAAAAGCTCCCCTACTGAGCACCTTGTGACCCCCACTCCTGCCTGCCAGAGAACCCCCCTTTTTCCTTTACCTACCCAAATCCTATAAAATAGCCCCATCCCTATCTCCCTTCACTGACTCTTTTTGGACTCAGCCCACCTGCACCCAGGTAAAATAAACAGCCTTATTGCTCACAAAAAGCCTGTTTTGTGTTCTATTCACACGGAGGCGCATGAAAAAGAGTGTCCTTTTTTTTTTTTTTTTTTTTTTTGAGACGGAGTTTCACTCTTGTTGCCCAGGCTGGAGTGCAATGTCATGATCTCAGCTCACTGCCACCTCCTCCTCCTGGGTTCAAGCAACTCTCTTGCTTCAGCCTCCCCAGTAGCTGGGATTGCAGCCATGCGCAACCATGCCCGGCTAATTTTGTATTTTTAGTAGAGATGGGGTTTCTCCATGTTGGTCAGGCTGGTCTCAAACTCCTGACCTGAGGTGATCCACCCGCCTCGGCCTCCCAAAGTGCTGGGATTACAGGCATGAGCCACTGCGCCCAGACAAAAGTGTCCTCTTATAAGGACACTTGTCTTTAGATGTGCAGCCTACCTAAATTACTCCAGGAGAATCTCAAGATCCTTAACTTAATTACATCTGCAGAGACCGTTTTTCCAAATAATGCCACCTCCACAGATTCTAGGCACAAGGATCTGGATATATCTTGTGCAAAGCCACCATTCAGCTCACTACACTAGAAAGAGGAAAAACAACGAAGTAACAAAAGGCGCAGAAGAAAGAACAGATGCAGCTTGTGTGGCAGTGGCCATTAAGGCAGGCTGGGGTAAAACTGTGTTAACAGAACCCCCAGATGGAACTCAAGTGTGGCCGTCTACTCCCAGCTACTCACAGAGAACGTTTCTGTTCCAACAGCAGAGTAAGAGAAGGGGTGGAAAAAGAGATAGCCCATTCTCTGTTGGCCTAATTCCTAAGGAATTGTGCCTCTGCCTTCGGGTCATTCTCAAGTCTTGTTCAAGGATAAAATGATTTATTGATGGCCGTAATTAAAAAGCAATGCCAACAGAAGCAGCCTCAGCATTTTTCATTTGTACTTACACATGAGCAGGAGCAGTTTAGGGAAACGGGTGTCTTCAGGTTCTGTTTTCTCCATCTAGAAAAGGGCTGCCTTCGTGGAATGCTGGTCCTGGGGAGACGCTTCATTTCTACAGCAGGAATTGATAGAGTTTTAAATTCCGATTGGTACACGGAGCTACCCGTCCTCATTTCAAGCACTTCTGGTTTGTTCTGGGTTCAGTGGGTGAGCAATGAGTAGAACTCTGGGGAGGAGGATTGGGAGTGAGCGTGGTTTTGATCCCCAGAGGGAGCTGTTTTTCCATCAATGTCTTGACTGTGATTCAGAATGGGCTTCTCCACTCAAGATGGGAGTACTGGGCTGATTTAAGGCAGGTGATTGACTTGATTTGGTGGCTACTTTTATACTAGCTGGTTAACGAGCTATTTTCTTTATTAGTTTCAGGCATGTGAGCTTAATGAAGCATTGGACGTCCCAAATTACAAGGAAAATACAGATATAGCTTATGTGGTAGGTTCAAAGGAGTTAGTGAACAAACACAGTAGGGCCACAAATTATTGTTAAAGACATGAATGCATGAAAGTGTATCTATGTCCAAATGGACTCTCCGCAACCATACTGTTCCACCTGAAAATTAGTAGATCGAAATTCAGCAAATGCTTGGACAGGGGATACTCTCAGAAGTATTCTGACTCAATAGCATGGTTTCTTTTCATATCACTAAAGTAATTTCTCCTCAAATTGACTCTGGACTAAATCTTATGATACCTACTTGTTCCGATTGTACTTAGCCACCTGCAAATAAGGTGGGGGCAGTGGTAAGAGGAGCTGTTGAATGAAATTAAACATTTGTTGGATGCCTACTGAAGATAAAGCCCTATGCTTTGTGCCAGGGAGATTCCAGAGTAAACGAGGCACAGACCTACTCTCAGGAAGCTTTTGCAAACTAATGGAGAAAACACATCTGCAGGCAATGACTTATGGTATAAGAGGAAATGGGGCCAGGTACAGTGATTCACACCTTTAATCCCAGCACTTTGGGAGGCCGAGGTAGGTGGATCAATTGAGATCAGGAGTTCAAGACCAGCCTGGCCAACATGGCCAGACCCTGTCTCTACTAAAAGTAAAAAAAAAAAAAAAAAAAAAAATGAGCCAGGTTTGATGGCGTGCACCTTCAATCCCAGCTACGTGGGAGGCTGAGGCACAAGAATCACTTAAACCTGGGAGGTGGAGACTGTAGTGAGCCGAGATCCCACCACTGCACTCCAGCCTAGAAGACAGAGCGAGACTCTGTCAAAAAAAAAAAAAAAAGGAAATAAGACTGGTGTTGAATGGGAAATCTAAGCAGGATGGAGTGACAGAAGAGCGCCCACTTGCCCAGCTCCAATAACACTTTTGACAGCCATGACAATATTGCAGGGACACCCATTCCTCATGGTACCTGAAGTCCCATGAAGGCTTGAGTCTGGAGGCTGGTTCAGTCTTGACTTTAAGATAAGGGGATACAAGGAATGATTTTCATCTATCCCAAGCCAATAGTCCAGCCAAAAATCTAGGTCTGAGATGATGAGTAAAAGCAAGTCATCAACCATGTCAGCCATTTCATCATCATCATCATCATCATCATCATCCTCATCATCATCAAAAACAAAAGACAGACCTGTAACCGTCTTGTGTGCCTGGCTCTCATCTTAGTTCAAAATATAGAATTAAATTCTATGGCCAGCAAACAATAACCAAAATAGCTCTCATCACTCTTGTCTGCCACCATGTAAGACATTCCTTTTGCCTTCCACCATGATTTCGAGACTTCTTCAGCCACATGGAACTGTGAGCCCATTAAACCTCTTTTTCTTTATAAATTACCCAGTCTTGAGTAACAAAATAGTGGTTTGTCCACAACATCAATGAACGATGCTGTTACTTGTTCCAAACACTTATCATTTAAGAGGTTTGGATAAACAACAACCTAAAATAAATAAGCACTAAGCAAACTCAGGGCTACATAATCCCTTTGGTGAGGTAACTGACAATGGGTACAACTGGGACACTTTACTGTTAAATCACCTCTATCTACATGTGCCCAAGCAGTGAGATACTTGGTTTTAATCCTAAAAAATCATGGTGCACATTTACTCCTGCCTTCCAACTGGGCTCTAACGTCACCTCCTCAGAGAAGCCCTCTTTTCTGTGCTTCCACTCTGCTTTTTTTCAGCATTTAGTAGAGCATCAGTCACCATCCATATCTGGGAACAATGATTGTAAGAAACAGAAACCCATTTGTATGAGCTTGAGGACAAGGAGCACACCTTATCTCTAACAGGCAAACTCATGGGCAGAAGAAACAAATGAGCGGCCATGAGAGAATGGAAAATGCAGTTACAGAAACCAAAATTCCTCTTTCTTGCTCTCAGAAGCCCATGGTCTCTTTTTTTTTTTTTTTTTTTTTGAGACATAGTCTCGCTCTGTCACCCAGGCTGCTGTGCAGTGGTGTCATCTCAGTTCACTGCAAGCTCCACCTCCTGGGGATCACGCCATTCTCCCACCTCAGCCTCCCAATTAGCTGGGGCTACAGGCACCCGCCACCACACTCAGCTAATTTTTTTATTTTTAGTAGAGATAGGGTTTCACCGTGTGAGCCAGGATGGTCTCGATCTCCTGACCTCGTGATCCGACCATCCTGGCCTCCCAAAGTGCTGGGATTACAGGCGTGAACCACCGCACCCAGAAGCCCATGGCCTTTCTTATCAGCCCTGTGGACTTTCTTATCTCTTCTTCTCACTCACAACC
Source organism: Pan paniscus (assembly GCF_029289425.2). Taxonomy (NCBI): domain Eukaryota; kingdom Metazoa; phylum Chordata; class Mammalia; order Primates; family Hominidae; genus Pan; species Pan paniscus. The sequence continues at coordinate 24,654,650 of NC_073256.2, forward strand.
AATTTTCCCTTTTTGCTGGTGGCCCATCATGGCAGCCAGCAGAGCCCGCCACCAGCTGATCAGTCAGTTACTGGATATCTTGGAGAGGGAGGGAGGGAGGGAGGGAGGGAGGGAGGGAGGGAGGGAGGGAGGGAGGGAGGTGGAGAGAGAGAGAGAGAGAATGACAATTGATCTTCTGGCCAACCATTTCAGTATAGGGAGGGGAATTACCATGGTACAAATATGGCGCCAAGACCTGCTTTCCAGCATGGCCAGTGAGTAGGGAAATTGAGGGAAGGTACCTGTAAACACAGCAGACATCTCAGAACATGCTCTCTGTTCTTAGTTCTCTCTCCTACCTTCTCCTAGATTGCAAATATCACAAGACAGTCTAGGATAGTACCTGGCTCAAAATATTTGAGAAAGAGAAAAACGAAGGCATAGGATCAAACTGTGGACTTCATGGTTTCCTAAATTCACTCTGCAAGTTTTTGGGTTTTTTGTTTATTGAGACAGAGTCTCACTCGGCTGCCCAGGCTGGCGTGCAATGGCATAATCTTGGCTCACTGCAACCTCCACCTCCCAGGTTCAAGCAAATCCCCTGCCTCAGCCTCCTGAGTAGCTGGGATTAAAGGCATGCACAGCTACACCAGTTAATTTTTGTATTTTTAGTAGAGACCGGGTTTCAGCATGTTGGCCAGGCTGGTCTCGAACTCTTGACCTCCTGATTCACCCACCTCGGCTGCCCAAAGTGCTGGGATTACAGGTGTGAGCCACCACACCTGGCCGACTCTGCAAGTATTTAAGTGAATGAATGTCAGTCCCTGAGAATCAGAATTTCTTCTGATTTAACGGCATTAAATCTCCGTTAGGTTTAATCATGGTCAGCAGGTGTGGGGTGTCCTGGGTTTGGGATCAGTGGGATGAGGAACAAGCAGGTTCTCCAAACCACCACGCAGGGAGGGGAGGTGTTAACTAGGCCAAAGATAATGGGTGGGGTACGTTCCTGGGTTTCAAACAGCTTATGCCAGGCCTAAACACGGACACTGAGGAAGAAACTGTGTTAAGCAAATTGATGACACAATGGAGGGGGTCAAAAAGTTTAATATTGCTAAGAAGAATACAAATATTGATCATGCAATATGTTATGGTTATCACGCCATCTCCTGCTACACGCCAGGTTTCCTTTACCATGAGATAGAAGAGATTTGTGGATCTGACTTTACCCTGCAAATTGTAAGGTCCCTGAGACTGGGCTTATGACATTCATGTTTTATAAATGTGGCATAAAGCCTCACGCTGGCTGCCATGTGGCCCAATGCCAGTTCGATGCTACATTCAAAGAACCATCATTCCAGCATGCAAGCATACTTAAAGGGAATCGAAATGTTTACCGCCGTCCCTCAAGACAAACACCAAAGAGAAATTATTTTCAAAATGCATAGCAACACTTCTTAAAATCTTATTTTCCCATCTCTTTCTCTCTCTCTACCACATTCCCAGGAGTTTCCCAGGAACAAAACTATCATAAAGACCCAGGAGCAAAATGATTAATGACTTCACTATATCTGATTCTGATTTAGTTGGTTTAGAGTGGTGTCCGGGCTTACGTATTTTTTAAAATCTTGCTGGGCACAGTGGCACACATCTATAGTCTCAGCTACTCAGGAGGCTGAGTCAGAAGAATCACTTGAGCCCAGGAGTTTGAGTTCAGCCTGGGCAACATAGCAAGACCCTGTCTCTGAAAAAAAAAAAAAAAAAGCAAAAACAAATCTCTTTCAGCTGCAGTCAGGTTTGAAAACTAGTTGATCAAAAACTTGTGGTAGCCATCCTTCACAATGGACCTTTATATTCCCACTTCCTGGTGTTATTCATTGTGGAATCTGTCTTAGCTAGTCCTCAATTGGGTCTGGTATCCAGGCCCCACCTTGAGAGGCTAGTTCCACCTCCTACCCCACACATGGTTTTACACTTACTTTCAACACTGGCCTAAAAATGTAAAATGTATTTGTTTTGACCTTGTTTCCAGTGAAACAACTATTCTAAACATTCATCTAGGATGGTTAGGGAAATTTGAACACCGGCTAAATATTAGAAGATATTTGCTTCAAAATAACCCAGATTGGTAATGAGATGATGGCAGCTGAGGCTGGTGATAGGCACAGAGGGCTTCATTATCAAATAGAAACAAGGGGAAAAAACAGAATTTTTCTGTAATACAAATGTAAGGTAAACACGAAAATGTGTTGAGTGCATAAAAAGAATCTATGGTCTCACAGGCATTAGATTATAATTTGAACATCAAAAATAAAAGTGACGGCCAGGTGCAGTGGCTGATACCTGTAATCCCGGCACTTTGGGAGACAGATGTGAGTGGATCACTTGAGCCCAGGAGTTTGAGACCAGCCTGAGCAACATACTGAGACCCCCATCTCTAAAATAAATAAATATAAATAAAAGTGACTAGAATTGATTATAGAACATCAACTCAATTTGAGTCTATAAAGATTACTGGTGGAGGGGGGCAATGGGGAGAAGGAGGAAGAGAATATATTTGTGACCTAGATTATTTTACTTAGTTTTGAGAGAATCTTCGGGTCTCCAGGGCCTTCTAGCCCAGTATTTATGTTTATTATTTATTATTTATTTTTTATTTTTTTAGATGGAGCCTCACTCTGCCACCAGACTGGAGTGCAGTGGTGCGATCTCGGGCCACTGCAACTTCCGCCTCCCAGGTTCAATCTATTCTCCTGTCTCAGCCCCCCAAGTAGCTGGAACTACAGGTACCTGCCACTTCACCCAGATAATTTTTTGTTTTTTTTTTTTGAGACAGAGTCTGGCTCTGTTGCCCAGGCTGGAGTGCAGTGGTGCAATCTCGGCTCACTGCAAGCTCCTCCTCGAGGTTCATGCCGTTTTCCTCCCTCAGCCTCCCAAGTAGTTGGGACTACAGGCACCTGCCACCACGCCCGGCTAATTTTTTTGTGTTTTTAGTAAAGACAGGGTTTCACCGTGTTAGCCAGGATGGTCTCGACCTCCTGACCTCGTGATCTGCCCACGTCGGACTCCCAAAGTGCTGGGATTACAGGCATGAGCCACTGTGCCCGGCCGCGCCCAGCTAATTTTTGTATTTTTTGTAGAGATGGTGTTTCACCATGTTGATCCAGGCTGGTCTCAAACTCCTGACCTCAGGTGATCCGCCCGCCTTGGCATCCCAAAATACAAGGATTACAGGCATGAGTCACTACACCCTGCCTATTTTCCTTAGTTTTCAGAGAATGTTGTTGTCTCCTGGGTGTTCTAGCCCAGTATATCTCACACTTTGCTGCATCGAGGACCTTGTTGAAATGCAGGTTCTCATCTGGGAGGCTCAGTGGGCCGGCAAATCTGCACTGGTTTAGGAAGCTCACCCTGAGTATCAAGCTTCAGTGAGGACCAGGCAGACCCCTGCCTACCAAACCCCTCTCAGCTGGCCTTAACTCTGGCTCTCTCCAGCCAGGGTTCCTCCCCTCAAAATAGGAGCTATTTTCAAAAAGTCTCTTGGAAAAAGCCCTGTTTTAAAATTGGGGTGTTCAGGATTGGCCATCTGCTCACCATGGGGTTTTAAGACCTTTGCCCAGACCCCTGCAACCAACTTAGAACTGACATCTTTACTTTTGAAGGCCCCACTCCACACCATATTAAATTCATTAAAATCAACCCCCATTACAGGCATATCTCAGGCATCACGCCCTCAGAACGGAGTTGCAGCTGATCCCTTGACAGTGTTGTAAAGCATTAAACATGCATTCATTTCAGTCTTGCAGTTTGCACATTTAGGAGCCAATTGTCTTAGGTCTAAAGCATTCATATCGAAGCATTTTTGTGGGCCCCAGACACTATGCTTCCCAGCCTTAATAGCCTCTGCAATGCTGGTTCCTACTGGCCCACTCCTGGGTTCTGGCCGGCTAGCCCGCGCCACCTCACTGCTCCCCCATTCAAGTGTGGCTTAAATGTGTGGTTTCCAAACTCATCTACACTTTAGGGTCACCTGGGATTTTTTTTTAAATCTTCCAAAACCCAGGCCACACCCAAGAACAATTAAACCTCAACCTCTGGAATGGGACATAGCATCCGTTTTTTGTTTTGTTTTGTTTTTGAGACAGGGCCTCGCTCTGTTACCGAGGCTGGAGTGCAGTGGCACAATCATAGCTCACTACAGGCTCCAACTCCTGGGCTCAAGAAACCCTCCCACTTCAACCTCCACGGTAGCTGGGATCACAGGCGGGCACCCCCACGCCTGGCTAATTTTTAAATTTTAATAGAGACAGTATCTCCCTATGTTCTCCAGGCTAGTCTCAAACTCCTGGGCTCAAGAGATACTCCCGCCTCAGCCTCCCAAACTGCTGGGATTATAGGCAACAGCCACCATGCCTGGACATCAGCATCTGTATTTTTTGAAGCACAGACGAGTTTGGGAACTACCGCGCTAGACTGAGCTCGGTTTCCTAGCCCTGTCTGATCGTAGGATTCGGTTGGGCTGCTTCTGAAAACGGAGCTCCCCAGGCTCCTTCCCAGGTAATTCTGATTCATTAGGTCTGGGATGGGCCCCGGAATGTGCATTTTTATGAGATCCCTCTGGGTGAATCAGGCTAAAGCCAGTTTGGGATCTGAGACCTTGGAGATCATTCCCCAGCTTCCCTCCTAACCCAGTTCCCGGCTTGGCCCACCTCACCCAGGCTGTGTCACGTCTGACTTCTCAGATTACACCGGAGAGGGAAGCCCCAGCCATCACAATGTGAGAACATTTTACAATGACCAGGATATGCCAAATACATTTTAAGACTCATTCAGGATTAACGTTCACCTTAAACTTGACAGACTCTGAGAACGGGCTGGCCACGTGCTGTGCACAACCCTTAGTGCTCTTCTGTGACTAATATTTGGATAATTGATTGTTGGAAGCTCAGGAAGCCTCTCTCTCTCAGAGGGGTTGAAGTTAACTTCTTTATTTCTGAGGTAGGGAAGAAAATAAGGATGTTCTGCCTTTTGCTAGACTGAATACTGTCCTCCAAAAATTCACATTCACCAGGCATCCCAGAATGTGACCTTATTAGAAAACAGGGGCAGGGCATGGTGGCTCATGCTTGTAATCTTAGCACTTTGGGAGGCTGAGGCAGGAGGATCACTTGAGGTCAGGAGATCGAGACCTGCCTGGCTAGCATGGCAAAACCCTGTCTCTACTAAAAACACAAAAATTAGCTAGGCATGTTGGCATGCACCTGTAATCCCAGCTACTTCACAGGCTGAGGCTGAAGAATCACTTGAACCCAGGAGGCAGAGTTGAAGCGAGTTGAGATTGTGTCACTGAACTCCAGCCTGGGCAACAGAGCAAGACTCCATCACAAAAAAAAAAAAGAAAAGAAAATAGGGTCACTGCAGATCTAATTGCAAAGAGGTCATATTGGAATAGCGTGGACCTGAAATCGAGTAATAATGGCATCCTCATGGGAAGAGAAGAAGAGACAGAGACACACAGGGGAGGCCACATGAGAATGAAGGAAGAGAATGGAATGATGTGGCCACAAGCCAAGGAATGCCTGCAACCACCAGAAGCCAGAAGAGGCAAGGAAGGATTCATCCCTAGAGCCTTCAGAGGGAGCACAGCCCTGCCTGTTTCAGACATCAAGCTTCTGGAAGTGGAGAGAATGACTTTCTGTTGACCTGAGCCACCCATTTGGGGAACTTTGTTAGAACAGACACAGCCAGGTCATGTGCTCCTGGATGCATCTCAGGCATTAATAAGCACTGTCCTGGCCAGTCAGGGTTGCTCACCCCTGTAATCCCAGCACTTTGGGAGGCTGAGGTGTGTAGATCACCTGAGGTCAGGAGTTCGAGACCAGCCTGACCAACATGGAGAAACCCCATCTCTACTAAAAATACAAAAATTAGCTGGGTGTGGTGTTGTGCACCTGTAATCCCAGCTACTTGGGAGGCTGAGGCAAGAGAACCACTTGAACCCTGGAGGCAGAGGTTGCAGTGAGCTGAGACTGCGCCATTGCCCTCCAGCCTGGGCAACAAGAGCGAAATTCCGTCCCCCCAAAAAAAAAAAATAAATAAGTACTGTCTTGACTGTGGTCATGAAAAATATTTGATTAAGGGTTAGCTAGAAAGCCTGACCCTTTCACAGACGGAGGGAAGGGCCAAAAGAAAATAGATTGTTTGCAGTGGGGCAAGAAGGATAAGAATCCTATGGAAAAAAAAAAAAGAGGGATTTGTTTAGTGAGCGCTGGGGAGAGGCATTTGTTTTCTTGCTTAAAAAAGAAACACAGGTTGGGTGCGGTGGCTAAAGCCTTAATCCCAGCACTCTGGGAGGCCAAGGTGGGTGGATCACCTAAGGTCAGGAGTTCGAGACCAGCCTGGCCAACACTGTGAAGCCCCATCTCTACTAAAAAGACAAAAACAAAAGAAAGGAAGAAATTAGCCAGGCTTGGTGGCAAGCGCCTGTAATCTCAGCTACTCGGGTGGCTGAGGCAGAGAATCACTTGAACCTGGGAGGCAGAGGTTGCAGTAAGCCAAGATGGCATCGTTGCACTCCAGCCTAGGCAACAAGAGTGAAACTCTGTCTCAAACAAAAAAAGAAAGAAAGAAAGAAAGAAAGAAAGAAAGAAAGAAAGAAAGAAAGAAAGAAAGAAAGAAAACCATAGTTTTAAGTCCACTCAGTGGAGTTTAAAAATACATTCTCGTTGCACAGTGCTTTTGGAATCTTTTCTAAACTTCTGTTGCACATGATCTAATTTGATCTTCATAGCAACTCCCTGAGGTGGATAGCGCAGGCCTTTCTGAACACCTATTTTCTAGTTTGCATTAAAAGAACGGAATTGGCTGGGACCAGTGGCTCATGCCTATAATCCCAACACTTTGCGATACAAAAGGGAAGTGCTCAGAAGTGAAGAATGTGGTCCCTTTAAATGATATGAAAGTGAGGAAGGGAAGTACTAGGTAGAGGAGGGTGTGGTCCCTGGCTAGGGCTCCACCCCAGGGCCTGTGTCCAGGGACCTAGGTGAGGACAGGCATTTTTGTTTTCCTGCCCAGATGTTGCATTTCCCAAGACCACCCCGGCTGCCACACCCCCATTCTATGCCTATAAAAACCCTGAGACCCTAGCAGGCAGACACACAGGCGGCTGGACTTCGAGAGGAGCACATCACTGGAGGAACACAAGGGTGCTGGACGTCAAGAGGAACGCACCAATGGTCACTGGCACACCGCAGGCCACTGACTGGCAGACCAACGCAGAGTTTGGCTGGGACATTCGGAGAAGAGTCCGGCCACTCACCCGACTCCAGGGGTAAACCATCTCCCTTCTGGCTCCCCCATCTGCTGAGAGATACTTCCACTCAATAAAACCTTGCACTCTCACGCCTGTAATCCCTGCACTTTGGGAAGCCTACGCGGGCAGATCACGAGGTCAGGAGATCCAGACCATCCTGGCTAACACAGTGAAACCCCATCTCTACTAAAAATACAAAAAAAATTAGCCAGGCGTGGTGGCGGGTGCCTGTAGTCCCAGCTACTTGGGAGGCTGAGGCAGGAGAATGGCGTGAACCCAGGAGTCGGAGCTTGCAGTGAGCTGAGATTGCACCACTTTTGGTACACCAAGGCAAGAACCCCGGGACAAAGAGAGCCCTCTGTCCTTGCAATAAGGCGGGGGTCTAATTGAGCCGACTAACACAAGCTACCTACAGACAGCTAAACTAAAAGAGCTCCCTGTAACACACGCCCACTGGGGCTTCAACTATAAACATTCACCCCTGGACACTGCCATGGGGCTCCCTGCCTGTCTGCATGCTCTCCTAGAGGTTTGAGCAGCGGGGCACTGAATAAATGAACCACATCCGCATCGCATGCCCTTCGCGGGGGACAACAGAACTTTTCCCATTTCATCTGAGAGGCCAAGGCGGGAGGATCGCTTGAGCCCATGAGTTTGAGACCAGCCTACACAACATAGCAAGACACCATCTCTACAAAAAAAATAAGTAAACAAAAAAAAAAGCATTAAAAATTAGCCAGCTGTGGTGGCACACACCTGTAGTCTCAGCTACTCAGGAGGCTGATGTGGAAGGATTGATTGAGCCCAGGAGATTGAGGCTACAGTGAGCCAAGATTGAACCACTCCACTCCAGCCTGGGCGACAGAGTGACACCCTGTTTCGACAACAACAAAAAGAATGGAACAAAATAACTTCTCAAATAGCTAGCAGAGGCAGATCTGGTTCTCAAATGCAGGTTTTCCAGGTTTCAATTCTTGTTTCTAGCAGTATTATGGAGAAACATGATCACTAATACATGAAGGAGAGGAGGTTTCAAGTTCTGATGAAAAGATGGTAAAGAGAGAAGTTAGTTGACTAGGAGTGACTAGGAATAGGAAGAAAACGCATGACACTACTTAGAGGAAAGAAGAAAAATAAGCATAGAGGTGACTGAGCAGACAGAAAGGACTTGGAAGAAGTGTGTTTGGCCCTGTCTCTAAATTTTTTCCCTTGCATTAGTAACTTCCCTGATGACTTGGATGAATCTTCTCTTCCAGGGTACCTAGTGTTCCCTTTCTGTCCACTTCTCCTTTCCCAGGGCCCATACAGTCTGGGAAAGCATGCTCTGCAGGCTTCTCATATCTTTCCTTCCTTAATCAGCCCCTAGCATCTCTACATAACCCATATACACCTGGAGTTCCACATGTCCCAGTCTTTGCACTGCAGTGAATTCAAAGAATGGTAGACTCTAGCTGGGCGCAGGGGCTCACACCTGTAATCCCAGCACTTTGGGAGGCTGAGGCAGGTGGATCACTTGAGCCCAGGAGTTCAAGACCAGGCCTGGCCAACATGGTGAAACCCCATCTCTACTAAAAATACAAAAATTACCTTGGCTTGGTGGTACATGCCCAGTAGTCTCAGCTTCTGGGGAGGCTGAGGCAGAAGAATTGCTGGAACCCAGGAGGCAGAGGTTGCAGTGAGCTGAGATCGTGCCACTGCACTCCAGCAGCCTGGGCAACAGAGCCCAGTCTCAAAAAAACACAAAGACAAAACTAAACCAAAACAAAAACCAAAAAACAAAAAACGCGCACATACAAAAAAACAAAGGTAGACTCCAATAGGAAAAATTCACTCAAAAGCAACTCAAATAATTATTCAGTCAACCCAGTTCTATCTCAGTTCTTTATTATATATATATAAACTTATTTTGTCCAGATTCCCTAGTTTTCTTTTTCTTATCTTTTTTGTTTTCTTTTGAGACAGGACCTCACTCTGTCACCCAGGCTGGAGTATAGTGGCACAATCATGGCTCACTGCAGCCTCAGCCTCCTGGGCTGAAGTAGTTCTCCCACCTCAGCCTCCCAAGTAACTGGGACTACAGGTGCATGCCACCATGCTCAGCAACTTTTTGTATTTTTTGTAGAAACAGGGTCTCACTATGTGGGCCAGGCTGGTCTTGAACTCCTGGACTCAAGAAGTCCACCTGCCTCAACCTCCCAAAGTGCCAAGATTACAAGCATGAGCCACTGCATCTGGCTGATTCCTTAGTTTTCTTTTTCTCTTTGCCCATTGCCTGGATTCCATAAGCAGAAGGAAAACCCAGGGGCTGACTTTGTAGGCAAGACTCTTTCCTCTTCAAAACGTAAATTGGCTCAAGTGGTACCAAAACTGAAACATGTTTATAACTTAACATCTTTTCTTCCTACCCCTTCAATCTCTTGAGCAATGAGAAAAGGCACTGGGCTCTTTATTTGTGTAGGGAAAAGAAAGAGAGATCAGACTGTCACTGTGTCTATGTAGAAAGGGAAGACATAAGAGACTCCATTTTGAAAAAGATCTGTACTTTAAACAATTGCTTTGCAGAGATGCTGTTCATTTGTAGCTTTGCCCCAGCCACTTTGCCCCAACCACTCTGACCCAACTTGGGGTTCACAAAAACATGTGTTGTATAAAATCAAGGTTTAAGGGATCTAGGGCTGTGCAGGACGTGCCTTGTTAACCAAATGTTTACAAGCAGTATACTTGGTAAAACTCATTGCCATTCTTTAGTCTCAATAAACCAGGGGCACAATACACTGTGGAAAGCCGCAGGGACCTCTGCCCTTGAAAGCAGGGTATTCTCCAAGGTTTCTCCCCATGTGATAGTCAGAAATATGGCCTCGTGGGATGAGAAAGACCTGACTGTCCCCCAGCCCGATAACTGTAAAGGGTCTGTGCTGAGGTGAATTAGTAAAAGAGGAAAGCCTCTTGCAGTTGAGATGGAGGAAGGCCACTGTCTCCTGCCTGCCCCTGGGAAATCAAAGTCTCGGTGTAAAACCTGATTGTACATTTGTTCAAGTCTGAGATAGGAGAAAAGCTGCCCTGTGACGGGAGGCAAGACATGTTTGCAGCAATGCTGCCTTGTTATTCTTTACTCCACTGAGATGTCTGGGTGGAGAGAAACATAAATCTGGCTTATGTACACGTCCAGGCATAGTACCTTCCCTTGAACTTAATTATGATATAGATTCTTTGGCTCACATGTTTTTTGTTGACCTCCTTATTATCACCCTGCTCTCCTAGTATATTCCTTTTTGCTGCAATAATGAAAATCATAATCAATAAAAACTGAGGGAACTCAGAGGCTGCTGCCTGTGCATGTCCTTCATGTGCTGAGTGCCGGTCCCATTGATCCACTGTTGTTTCTCTATACTTTGTCTCTGTGTCTTATTTCTTGTCTCCGTCTCTCATCCCACCCGACTAGAAATACCCACAGGTGTGGAGGGGCAGGCCACCCCTTCATCTGGAGCCCAGTGTGGGGCCCTTCTCTAGGGTGAAGGTACGCTAAGAACGTGAGCATTGAGGACAGCCGACGACAGATTCCCGAGTACGTCCACAGTCAGCCTTGTGGTTAGCTTGTGCGCTGGGAGGAATCCAGGGTAACAATGGGGCAAACTGAAAGTAAATATGCTTCTTATCTCAGCTTCATTAAAATTCTCTTAAGAAGAGGGGGAGTTAAAGCTTCTACAGAAAATCTAGTTATGCTATTTCAAACAATAGAACAATTCCGCCCATGGTTTCCAAAACAGGGAACTTTAGATTTAAAAGATTGGGAAAAAATTGGCAAAGAACTAAAACAAGCAATTAGGGAAGGTAAAATTATCCCACTTACAGTATGGAATGATTGGGCCATTATTAAAGCAACTTTAGAACCATTTCAAATAGAAGAAGATAGCGTTTCAGTCTTTGATGCCCCTGAAAGCTGCGTAATAGATTGTGAAGAAGAGGCAGCAACAGAGTTTAAGAAAGGGATGGAAAGTTCACATTGTAAAAATGCAGTAGAGCCTGTACTGGCTTGGTCAATGCAGAATGTTGACTATAATCAATTACAGGAGTTAATATATCCTGAATCATCAAAATTGGGGGAAGGAGGTTCAGAATTATTTGGGCCATCAGAGTTTAGACCACGATGGCCACCAACTCCTTCTCCCGCGGTTCAGATGCCTGTGATGTCACAATCTCAAATGCCAATCCAGGCACAGTATCCGCAATACCAGCCAGTAGAAAATAAAACCCAACCATCGGTAGTGTATCAACACCAGCCGCCAGCCGAATTTCAGTATCCGCCGTCTCCAGAGGTTCAGTATGGATCTCAGGCAGTGCGTCCTGTGCCAAATAGCCAGGCACTGTATCAACAACCCACGGCGATGGCGTTTGATCTTACAGTACCATCTAGTGGACAAGATAGTGCACTGCATGAGACCATTGCTATAGCCAGAAAACAGGGAGATCTTGAGGCATGGCAATATCCGGTAATGTTACAACCCATGCCAGCCGGGAAAGGGAGTCAAGAAGGAACGTCTGTCTGAACTGAGACTAGATATGAATCTTTCACCATAAAAATGTTAAAAGATATGAAGGAAGGAGTTAAACAATATGGACCTAACTCTCCTTATATGAGAACATTATTAGATTCCAATGCTCAAGGAAATAGACTTATTCCTTATGATTGGGAAATTTTGGCTAAATCTTCCCTTTCACCCTCTCCGTATCTACAGTTTAAAACCTGGTGGATTGATGGGGTACAAGAACAGGTATGAAAAAATCAGGCTACTAATCCTGTTGCTTATATAGATGCAGACAAATTGCTAGGAACAGGTCCAAATTGGGGCACTATTAACCAACAATCAGTAATGAAAATGAGGCTATTGAACAACTAAGGGCTATTTGCCTCAGGGCCTGGGAAAAGATTCAGGACCCAGGAACCTTCTGCCCTTCTTTTAATTCAATCAGACAAGGCTCTAAGGAGACATATCCAGACTTTTTGGCAAAGTTGCAAGATGCAGCTCAAAAATCCATTGCAGATAATAACGCAGATATTTATTTCTACAATAAAGTTATTGTAGAAATAATGGCTTATCAAAATGCAAATCCAGAGTGTCAATAAGCCATAAAGCCATTAAGAGGAAAGGTTTCAGCAGGAGTTGATGTAATTACAGAATATGTGAAGGCTTGTGATGGGATTGGAGGAGCTATGCATAAGGCAATGCTATTGGCTCAAGCAATTACAGGGGTTGCTTTAGGAGGACAAGTTAAAACATTTGGGGGGAAATGTTATAATTGTGGTCAAATCGGTCATCTAAAAAAGAATTGCCCAGGCTTAAATAAACAGAGCAAAAAAAAAAAAAAGAGCCACCTGGCCTGTGTCCAAGATGTGGAAAAGGAAAACATTGGGCTAAGGAATGTTGTTCTAAATTTGATAAAAATGGACAACCATTTTCGGGAAATGGGAAGAGGGGCCAGCCCCAGTCCCCGCAACAAAGTGGGGCATTCCCGATTCAGCCATTTGTTCCTCAGGGTTTTCAGGGACAACAACCCCCACAGTAAATACCACCATTTCAGGAAATCAGCCAATTACAACAATAGGACAATTATCCCCTGCCACAGCAGGCAGTGCTGCAGTAGATTTATGTTCTACTCAAATGATTTCTTTACTCCCTGGAGAGCCCCCGCAAAAGATTCCTACAGGGGTATATGGCCCGCTGCCAGAAGGGACGGTAGGGCTTATTTTAGGAAGATCTAGTCTAAATTTGAAAGGAGTCCAAATTCATACTGGGGTAATTGACTCAGATTATAAAGGGGAAATTCAGTTAGTGATCAGCTCTACTGTTCCCTGGAGTGCCAATCCAGGTGATAGAATTGCTCAATTACTGCTCTTGCCTTATATTAAAATTGGGGATAGCAAAACAGAAAGAACAGGAGGGTTTAGAAGTACCAACACTGCTGGAAAAGCTGTTTATTGGGCTAGTCAGCTCTCAGAGAATAGATCTGTGTGTACAGTTACTATTCAGGGAAAACAGTTTGAAGGATTAGTGGATACTGGGGCTGATGTTTCTATCATTGCCTTAAATCAATGGCCAAAAAATCGGCCTAAACAAAAGCCTGTTACAGGACTTGTTGGTGTGGGCACTGCCTCAGAAGTGTATCAAAGTGCCAGGATTTTACATTGTCTAGGACCTGATAATCAAGAGAGTACAGTTCAGCCTATGATTACATCTATTCCAATTAATTTATGGGGCCGAGACTTATTAGAACAGTGACATGCAGAGATTACTATTCCAATCTCTCTATACAGCCCCACGATGTCAAAAAATCATGACTAAAATGGGATAGCTCCCTGGCAAAGGACTAGGGAAAAATGGAGAAGGCATTAAAGTTCCAACTGAGGCTAAGGGAAATCCAGAAAGAAAAGGACTAGGTTATCCTTTTTAGGGGTGGCCACTGTAGAGCCTCCAAAACCCATTCCATTAACTTGGAAAACAGAAAAGCCTGTATGGGTAAATCAGTGGCCACTACCAAAACAAAAGCTGGAGGCTTTACACTTATTGGCAAAAGAACAATTAGAAAAGTAACATATTGAGCCTTCATTTTTGCCTTGGAATTCTCCTGTGTTTGTAATTCAGAAAAAATCAGGGAGATGTCGCATGCTAACTGATTTAAGAGCTGTTAATGCAGTAATTCAACCCATGGGGGCTCTCCAACCTGGGCTGCCCTCTCCAGCCATGATCCCCAAAGATTGGCCTTTAATTATAATTGATCTGAAGGACTGCTTTTTTACCATTCCTCTGGCAAAACAGGATTTTGAAAAATTTGCTTTTACTATACCAGCCATAAATAATAAAGAACCAGCCACTAGATTTCAGTGGAAAGTGTTGCCTCAGGGAATGCTTAATAGTCCAACTATTTGTCAGACTTTTGTAGCTCAAGTTCTTCAATCAGTTAGAGACAAGTTTTCAGACTGTTATATCATTCATTATGTTGATGATATTTTGTGTGCTGCAGAAACAAGAGACAAATTAATTGACTGTTACACATTTCTGCAGACAGAGGTTGCAAACACAGGCCTGACAATAGCATCTGATAAGATTCAGACCTCCACTCCTTTTCATTATTTGGGAATGCAGGTAGAGGAGAGAAAAATTAAACCACAAAAAGTAGAAATAAGAAAAGACACATTAAGAACATTAAATGACTTTCAAAAATTGCTAGGAGATATTAATTGGATTCGGCCAACTCTAGGCATCCCTACTTATGCCATGTCAAATGTGTTCTCTATCTTGAGAGGGGATCCAGACTTAAATAGTAAAAGAATATTAACTCCAGAGGCAACTAAAGAAATAGAATTAGTTGAAGAAAAAATTCAGTCAGCAAAAGTAAATAGAACAGATTACTTTTCTACTACTACTGTCAGTGCCACCAGTAAATTTACTTATCATATGATAAGTGGAATGTCACTCGGGTCACAAATGAATAATTTACAGAATTCTTCCTATCAAAGATCATTAAAATTTAGGCCTAAAGGGAAACCATGCACCAAGGAAATTCCAAAAGAATCAAAAGACCCAGAAGTCTTAGTTTGGGAAGAATGTGTGGCTGATACTGCAGTGATACTACAAAACAATAAATTTCAAACTATTATAGACTAGGCCCCTTGAGGCCAATTATATTATGACTGTATGGGCCAGACCCACTCATGATCACAGGCTCCATCTCTCTGGCCCACTAATCCGGCCTATGATAGTGATTTAACTAAAAGGCTAGACCAGGTTTATAGAAGGCTAGAATCACCCTATCCATGGAAATGGGGGGAAAAGAGGATTTCATCACCCCAACCAAAGTTAGTTAGTCCTGTTGTTGGTCCTGAACACCCAGAATTATCGAAGCTCACTGTGGCGTCGTACCACATTAGAATTTGGTCTGGAAATCAAGTTATGGGAACAAGAAATCATAAGCCATATTATACTATTAACCTAAATTCCAATCTGAAAATTCCTTTGCAAAGTTGTGTAAAACCCCCTTATATGCTAGTTGTAGGAAACATAGCTATTAAACCAGATTCCCAAACTACAACCAGTGAGAATTGCAGATTGTTTACTTGCATTGATTCAACTTTTGATTGGCAGAATGGTATTCTGTGAGTAAGGGCAAGAGAAGGCGTGTGGATCCCTGTGTCCATGGATCGACCGTGGGAGGCTTCTCCATCTGTACATATCTTAAGTATTAAAAGGAGTTCTAACTAGATCTAAAAGATTCATTTTTACTTTCATTGCAGTGATCATGGGTCTTATTGCAGTCACAGCCACTGCTGCGCCTGCTGGAATTGCTTTACACTCCTCTGTTCAAACTGCAGAATATGTGAATAATTGGCAAAACAATTCCTCAAAATTGTGGAATTCTGAGACTCAAACAGATCAAAAATTGGCAAATCAAATTAATGATCTTAGACAAACTGTTATTTGGATGGGAGATAGGCTCATGAGCTTGGAATATCTTTTTCAGTTACAGTGTGACTGGAATACGTCAGATTTTTGTATTACACCTCGAGCCTATCATGAATCTGAACATCACTGGGACATGGTTAGACATCATCTACAAGGAAGAGAAGATAATCTTACTTTAGATATTTCTAAATTGAAAGAACAAATTTTTGAAACATCAAAAGCCCAGTTAAATCTGGTGTCAGAAACAGAGGCAATGGTAAAAGCTGTTGATAGCCTCACAAATCTTAACCCTGTCACTTGGGTTAAAACCACTGGAAATTCCACTATTGCAAATTTTGTATTAATTCTTGTATGTCTGTCCTCTCTATTGTTAGTCTACAGGTGTATCCAGCAGCTCCAGAGAGACAGCGACCAGTGAGAAGGGGTCATGATGACCATGGCGGTTTTGTCAAAAAGAAAAGGGGGAAATTAGGGAAAAGAGAGAGATCAGACTGTCACTGTGTCTATGTAGAAAGGGAAGACATAAGAGACTCCATTTTGAAAAAGATCTGTACTTTAACAATTGCTTTGCTGAGATGTTGTTCATTTGTAGCTTTCCCCAGCCACTTTGCCCCAACTTGGAGTTCACAAAAACCTGTGTTGTATAAAATCAAGGTTTAAGGGATCTAGGGCTGTGCAGGACGTGCCTTGTTAACAAAATGTTTACAAGCAGTATACTTGGTAAAACTCATTGCCATTCTCTAGTCTCAATAAACCAGAGGCACAATGCACCTGCTTGCCCCTGGCAACTGAATGTCTTGGTGTAAAACCCGATTGTACATTTGTTCAAGTCTGAGCTAGGAGAAAAGCTGCCCTGTGGCGGGAGGCGAGACATGTTGCAGTAATGCTGCCTTGTTATTCTTTACTCCACTGAGATGTTTGGGTGGAGAGAAACATAAATCTGGCCTACGTGCACGTCCAGTCATAGTACCTTCCCTTGAACTTAATTATGATACAGATTCGTTTACTCACATGTTTTTTGTTGACCTTCTCCTTATTATCACCCTGCTCTCCTATTACATTCCTTTTTGCTGAAATAATGAAAATCATAATCAATAAAAACTGAGAGAACTCAGAGGCCAGTGCCCATGCAGGTCCTGGTGTGCTGAGTGCCAGTCCCCTGGACCCACTGTTGTTTCCCTATACTTTGTCTTTGTGTCTTATTTCTTTTCTCCGTCTCTCATCCCACCCGACTAGAAATACCCACAGGTGTGGAGGGGCAGGCCACCCCTTCAATTTGGTGACACATAGCCTGTGGCCTCAAAGAACACTGACACTCCGGTAACATCCATTCGAAGAGCTTTATCCCCTCCCCTCCTTTATCCCGAAGGTCTCTGGGTCAGAGATCACTGAGTCATTCACAACATGATGTTTAACACCGAGATGCTCTGGAATTGCTCCTTCAAGACAACTCAGAAGAAGACCCAGTGCTGAGACAATCGTGTTCTCTCTCTCTCTCTGGATCACCGCCCAGAGACAAGGACTGCCAGAGACCCTGGCTTCCCCAGCTGCTGCCTCCCATTCCTGCGCCTGTGGGATGAGAGTTCGAAGCTGTGTGACCTTGACCAAGTTGCTTACCCTCTCTAAGCATATGTATCCCTAAATATGAAATAGGGATGATGGTGATGTGTTTATTTCACAGATTTCATAGAAGGATTAAATGAGAGATGCATCAAAAGCAGTGGGCACAGGGTCAATGCTTAGCGAGCTTTCTCTTTTCTTATCAGTAGACACGTCTCCATGAGGACAGAGACTGGCTTCATCTCGACTGTAGCCTCAGGGCTGGCCACTGTGTCTGCACCCAGCAGGACTTCAGTAAATATCTGTTTAGACACTAACCACAGACTTAGGCATAAAAGCCCTTTGGAAGAAAGTTGACCATTTCATGCACCTTCAGACTATGAAGAGCAATGATGACAACTTTAGCTCGAGAGGGTCTCAGTGCCCATTCATCACCACCGTGAAAAGGCAGAAAGCAGAGCTGTGTGTTTAACTCCCAGCCCCAAAACCTGTTGGCTTTGCTTTATCACTATGAGCTTCCAATGCCATCCCTTTAGAATGGGACCTCTCTCTTCTTCCCCAAGGCACCAGCCTTCACCCCAGACCTCTCCTTATTAGCTGGTTCCTCCTGTCTGTACTCTGAGCCCATGCTGTGCTTTTCAGATAGCAACATGGGAGAATACTGCAGCCCAGAATGCAGGCTGCAGAGTTAGATCCCCAGAACATGGCAATGACCCAATGACTCAAAAGTTACTACACATTTTCTAGAAATTCCTGCATAAACTGCCCTTTAATCTGCATGCAATTAAAAGTGGGTATAAATGTGATTGCAAACTCTCTGCCGCTACTCTCTGCCTCCAGGGTAGCTCTGCCCTACAGGAGCAGTCACACGGATGCAATACTGCCTCTTCAATAAAGCTGTTTTCTTCTAAACCTCCGGCTTGCCCTTGAATTCTTTCCTGGGTAAAGACAAGAACCCTCACATGCTATTGAGAGGTGACAGCATGCTGGCAGCCCTCGAGCTCTCTCTCGGCGCCTCCTCTGCCTGGGCTCCCACTTTGGTAGCACTTGAGGAGCCCTTCAGCCCACCGCTGCACTGTGGGAGCCCCTTCCTGGGCTGGCCGAAGCTGGAGCCGGCTCCCTCAGCTTGCGGGGAGGTGTAGAGGGAGAGGCACGGGCAGGAACCGGGGCTAGGCACAGCGCTTGCGGGCCAGCATGAGTTCCGGGTGGGCATGGGCTTACGGGGCCCCGCACTCGGAGTGGCCTGCCGGCTGCACTGGGTCCGGGCAGTGGGGGGCTTAGCACCTGGGCCAGAAGCTGCTTTGCTCAATTTCTCATCAGGCCTTAGCTACTTCCCTGCAAGGCAGGGCTCAGGACATGCAGCCCGCCATGCCTGAGCCTCCCCCCAACCCGCTGTGGGCTCCTGCATGGCCTGAGCCTCCCCGATGAGTGCCGAGCCTCCCCTTTGAGCACCGCCCCCTGCTCCAGAGCACCCAGTCCCATTGAGCACCCAAGGGCTGAGGAGTGCCAGCACAGGACATGGGACTGGCAGGCAGCTCCACCTGTGGCCCCCGTGTGGGATCCACTTGGTGAAGCCAGCTGGGCTCCTGAGTCTGGTGAGGACTTTGAGAACCTTTATGTCTAGCTAAGGGATTGTAAATACACCAATTGGCACTCTGTATCTAGCTCAATGTTTGTAAACAAACCAATCAGCACCCTGTGTCTAGCTCAGGGTTTGTGAATGCACCAATCGACACTCTGTATCTAGCTAATCTAGTAGAGACTTGGAAAACTTTTGTGTCTAGCTCAGGGATTGTAAATGCACCAATCAGCACCCTGTCAAAACAGACCAATCTGCTCTCTGTAAAACAGACCAATCGGCTCTCTGTAAAATGGACCAATCAGCAGGATGTGGGTGGGGCCAGATAAGGGAATAAAAGCAGGCTGCCCCAGCCAGCAGTGGCAACCCACTGGGGTCCCTTTCCACACTGTGGAAGCTTTGTTCTTTTGCTCTTTGCAATAAATCTTGCTGCTGCTCACTCTTTGGGTCCACACTGCCTTTATGAGCTGTAACACTCACCTCGAAGGTGTGCAGCTTCACTCCTGAAGCCAGCGAGACTATGAACCCACGGGAGGAACAAACAACTCCAGACACGCCACTTTAAGAGCTGTAACACTCACCTTGAAGGTCTGCAGCTTCACTCTTGAAGCCAGCGAGACCACAAAACCACCAGAAGGAAGAAACTCTGAACACATCCGAGCATCAGAAGGAACAAACTCTGGACACGCCGCCTTTAAGAACTGTGACACTCACCGGGAGGGTCCGCGGCTTCATTCTTGAAGTCAGTGAGACCAAGAACCCATCAGTTCTGGACACACTATGCTCCACTTCGGGGCTCCCCTGCCCTGCGTCAACTGCTCTCAGGCCTGGGTGGCAGAGAGAGAGACCCTATCTTAAAAAAAAGAAAGAAATGTAAGGTTAAGTGCTGCCCCCAAGCCTGAGTGGCTGATCATTATACAGAGTACACGAAGATCACCAAAAAAGTCACCACAGAGGCCCCCCGCCACTGGTTCTTATTTGCCCATATCAAAAAATATGCAAGCCTGTTCATACAAAGACACATACAGATGCTCGTAGCAAAATTATTCATAATTGTCAAAAGGTGGCAACAATACAAATGCCTATCAACAACAGACGAATGGGCAAACAAGTACAGTCTACCCGTGTGATGGAACATTAATCAGCCAAAATATGGAATGAAGGGCTGATTCATGCTACAACCTGGATACACCTTGAAACCATTAGGCTAAGTGAGAGAAGCCAGACAAATATTAGATGATTTTATATATATATATATATATATATATATATATATATATATATATATATATATGAAAATCCAAAGAAACAGAAAGTAGATTAATGGTTGCCAGGAGCCAGGGGTGGGGATAGTCAGGGGGAAATAAAGGGTGACTGCTAATGGATACAGGGTTTCTTCTGGGGTAATTAAAATTTCTAAAATTGATGGTGATGATGGCTGCAGAACTCTGTGAATATATTAAAAACCACTCAATTATACACTTTATTTATTTACTTAGAGACAGGGTCTGGCTCTGTTGCCCAGGCTGGAGTGCAGTGGTGCAATCTCATCTCACTGCACCCTCCACCTCCCAGGCTCAAACCATCCTCCCACTTCAGCCTCCTGAGTAGCTGGGACTACAGACACACACCACCATGCCCAGCTAATTTTTTTGTATTTTTGGTCGAGACAGGGTTTTGCCATGTTGCTCGGGCTCATCTCAAACTCTTGGGTTCAAGTGATCCTCCCACTTCAGCCTCCCAAAGCACTGCGATTACAAGTGTGAGCCACCATGCCCGGCCAAATAATACTCTTTAAATGGGTAAATTGTATTGTATGTAAATTATCTTTCAATAAAGCTGTTATTAAAAAGCAGCTTTAAGGGCCAGACATAATGGCCATGCCTGTAATCCCAGCATTTTGAGAGGCCAAGGCAGGAGGATCACTTGATCCCAGGAGTTCAAGACCAGCCTAGACAACATGGCAAAACCTGGTCTCTACAAAAAATTTAAAAATTAGGCTTGGCATGGTGGCTCACGCCTGTAATCCCAGCACTTTGGGAGGCTGAGGTAGGTGGATCACTTGAGGTCAGGAGTTCAAGACCAGGCTGGCCAACATGGTGAAACCCTGTCACTACTAAAAATATTTTTTAAAAATTAGCCAGGCATGGTGGTGGGTGCCGAGCCTGAGGCAGAAGAATCGCTTGAAGTCGAGAGGTGGAGGTTGCAGTGAGCCGAGATTACGCCACTGCACTCCAACCTGCTGGGCGACAGAGAGAAACTCCATTTCAAAAAAAAAAAAAATTAAAAATTAAAAATTAGCCATCGGTAGTGGCTCGTGTTTGTAGTCCCAGCTACTCAGGAGGCTAAAGTGGGAGGATTGCTTGAGCCCAGGAGGTTGAGGCTGCAGTGAGCCAAGATTGTGTCACTGCACTCTGGCCTCAGCAACAGAACAAGAAATTGTTTCACAATTTTAAAAACAATTAAAAAACAAGCCTAAAGAAAACACAAAAACCAATGCTAACTGTGAGACATAAATGAGGTGGTCTATTTTTTGTTAACTACCAACTAACAATTCATGGCAGAAACAAAGTTTAAATGATGCTATAGATGGGCGCTGTGGCTCACGCCAGTAATCACAACATTTTGGGAGGGTGAGGCGGGTGGATCACCTGAAGTCAGGAGTTTGAGACCAGCCCGGTCAACATGGTGAAACCCCGTCTCTACCGAAAATACAAAAATTAGCCGGGCGTGGTGGCGGGTGCCTATAATCCCAGCTACTCGGGAGGCTGAGGCAGGAGAATCGCTTGAACCCCGGGGGGCGGAGGTTGCAGTGAGCCAAGATCGCACCATTGCACTCCAGCCTGGGCGACAGAGCGAAACTACGTCTCAAAAAATAAATAAATAATTAAATAAATGATGCTATAAACCTCATGTGAGGGAAGACTGCCCCAGGTACAGCTTGAAGAACCCTTGCTGTGAACAGGAGCCAAATGCGATAATTATGTTTGCAACTTGCTTCATGTTAGCTTGTTGCAACTCCAGAGTGTAACAGGTATGAGAAAACTCATGGCGTTACTGTTTAATGTTGGTGGAAATATTCACATTAAAATATAACAGTTTATCACCTAAGGTATATTTTATCCCTCAAGTGGCCTGGAACACTGTGATTATTGCACACCAATCGCACTCCCATAGCTAAGGCCTTGCCAAGGAGAAATTCCACAGTCACCTGGCCTATTTGTAAACCTGGTTTGTGACGTTTTGTAACAGGATATCTTGACAGTAGCATGAGGACATTTAACGAGACAAGAACATTCCCCACTGACCAACCAGATGGTTTGAGGGAACAGGATGCTGTGCTCAGTTTAATCTTCTGCGGAACCGACCATTAGGCAGAAAATCCTTTGGGTCAATGCCTCTCACTGAATCCACTTCTCAGATTCCTGTCCACCTGCCTGCTTTGCAGTGCAGAGTAAAGTGGGCCTTCCTTGACTCTCTTCAGGGACCAACGTGCTTGAGGCCATCATGAAGACATTCATTTTTTTTTTTTTTTTTGAGAGTCTCGCTCTGTCACCCAGGCTGGAATGCAGTGATGTGATCTCAGCTCCCCACTGCAACCTCTGCCTCCCAAGTTCAAGTGATTCTCCTGCCTCAGCCTCCTGAGTAGCTGGGATTGCAGGCACGCATCACCAGGCCCAGCTAATTTTTCTATTTTTTGTAGAGACAGGGTTTCACCATGTTGGCCATGCTGGTGTCGAACTCCTGACTTCAAGTGATCCACCTGCCTCGACCTCCCAAAGTGCTGGTATTACAGGTGTGAGGCAACGTGCCTGGCAGAGGGCTTTCATTCTTGATGGACTGCTCCATAGCCTCAGAGACAGTCCGACTGGTTTCTTCAACCAGAGCAGAGCAGACAGGCAATTTCTGTATCCCCCAGGCCAAATATTAGACCAGCTCTTCAATGTACAGAGAGCATCACATTTCTTAGATGCTAGAATACCTGTTGGTCTAAAATATAAATAAATAGTATTGTAGCCAGCCACAGTGGCTCACACCTATAATTCCAGAGCTTTGTGGGGCTGAGGCAGGAGGTTCATTTGAGGTCAAGAGTTCGAGACCAGCCTGGGCAACACAGCGAGACAGCCCCACCCCCACCTGCCATATCTATAAAAATTAAAATAATTAGCTGGTCATAGTAGTGTGGGCCTGTAGTCCCAACTACTTGGGAAGCTGATCTGGGTGGATCGCTTGAGCCCAGGAATTTGAGGCTGCAGTGGGCTATGACTGCATCACTGTACTCCAGCTAGACCTTGTCTCAAAAAAAAAAAAAAAAAGTGTTGCAATTGACATTATCATTTGAAAAGAGGGACAGACAAGAAAGGTATTTGCCATTTACCAAGCAATTACCCAGAATCCTCATCCCATCCTACACCCACCCTTCCCCTAAAAGTGTATGTATATGTATTTATACCATAAAAAATACATCTATTTGGCTCTGGAACCAGATTGCTTGGGTTCAATTTCCTGATCTAGCATTTGCTCCTGATGACTCAGTGCAGAAAAGCTCTGTAACTCAGTTTCCCCAGCTGTAAAATGGGGAATGGCGCCTTTACTGGGCTGTCATGAGGGTAAAGGAGGTAACATGTATTTATAAAGCATTCAGAACAATTCATGATACATAGTAAGCTCTATATATTTGAACTTATTATTACTGTCAGTACGATTATCATCATCCTGCTGTTTCCAATGGGTATGCTTTCTACATTCTCTTTCTTAAAGACCTTTAATTCCTTGGTATTCTCTCCACCACCACAGAGAGCAGTGTCCTTGTAGTTTAAATTTTCAAAGACTTCATGGATCCAATAAGCATGGCATTAACTAAGGGACAGTTTTCTTTCAGTAGATTGGAATCTAAAATGGCTTTTTTATTGTTATTATTGGCCAGGCTGGTCTCGAACTCCAAACTTCAAGTGATCCCCCCCACCTCACCCTCCCAAAGTGTGCTGAGATTACAGGCATGAGCCACCACGCCCGGCCCTCATGCTATTCTTTTATAAGGACACCAGTCATTGCATCTGCCCCCTCACCAGCAGCCGCCAATCCAGGATGACTCATCGTTACTTGATTACATCTAGAAAGACCCTATTTCCAAATAAGGTCACATTCCTGGGTACCGAGGATTAAGATTTCAAATTTCTTCCCTGACTCAACTTTTTTTTGAGTCAGCGCCTCACCCTGTCACCCAGGCTGGAGTACAGTTATGTGATTATAGCTCACTGCAGCCTCAAACTCCTGGGCTCAAGGGATCCCCTGACCTCAGCCTTCCAAGTGGCTGAGACTACAGGTGCACACCATCATGTCCAACTAAGTTTTCTGTTTTTTTGTGGTTTTTTTTTTTGTACAGGTTAGGTCTCACTCTGTTGACCAGGCTGGTCTGACCTCAAGCGATTCTCTTGCCTTAGCCTCCCAAGGCACTGGGATTACAGGCATTATCCCATGCCTGGCCCTCTTTCTACATCTCAATCATTGTATCATTAGCCTGAGCTGCCCATATTCCTTATTCTGCGCATCCCTGACCAATCTCCTCCTTTAACATAACTTCCATCTCGATATCATGGGGCCTGCTGGGCACTGCAAACAGCCTAAGGAAAGTGGAAACTTTACTTAACCTTAAATCCTATTACAAAGTCCACATTGAACGTAATTTATTTTTGAATTATAAAAATGTTCTGTAAGTTGAAACATGACCTATAAAGGTCTCTACACCCTGAAGCAACGTTTTAGAAAGAAATCAATTGGTCCTTTTCTGCAGAAACCATTAACCATAGGAGAGATAAAGGAAAAACTTCAATGTACTGATTGAACTTCCATGCCCATAGCTTAACTTCTAAAAGGCAACCATTCCATACTGTTAAACTGCCTTAGGTTGTTATTGCTGTTATTAAAGAGACCCTCAAAGCCAGAAGTTGAATCTTGACTGTAGTTCTTGCATGTACACGCACACTCTTGCAACTGAAACCACTCAGATTGTCCTAATGCTGCTACCCATAGCAACACCACCTGGAATTTTATGTTTGTTTTTAAGCATCAGTCGTAATCTTCACGTGCACCCGAACACGCCGCACCTGTGACTGCCACGTGACATTAAAAAAATCCCTTCAGTGAGGCCGGGCATGGTGGCTCACGCCTGTAATCCCAGCCCTTTGGGAGGCCAAGGCTGGTTGATCATGATGTCAAGAGATTGAGACCATCGTGGCCAACATGGTAAAACCCTGCCTCTACTAAAAATACAAAAATTAGCTGGGCGTGGTGACGCGTGCCTGTAGTCCCAGCTACTTGAGAGGCTGAGGCAGGAGAATCGCTTGAGCCCGGGAGGCAGAGGTTGCAGTGAGCTGAGATCGTGCCACTGCACTCCAGCCTGGCAACAGAGGGAGACTGTCTGAAACAAAAAAATCCCTTCAGTGCCTTGATCCTTCCAGATTCAGATCCAAGAGAGATGACATTTGTCCCTCACCAGAGACTGCACACCAAGATAAAGGTTTCTTCTAGCCAGGCGCGGTGGCTCATGCCTGTAATCCCAGCATTTTGGGAGGCAGAGGCGGGTGGATCACCTGAGGTCAGGAATTTGAGACCAGCCTGGCCAACGTGTTCAAACCCTGTCTCTACTAAAAATACAAAAGTGGCCCAGCATGGTGGCTCACGCCTGTAATCCCAGCTACTCGGGAGGCTGAGGCAGGAGAATTGCTTGAACCTGGGAGGTGGAGGTTGCAGTGAGCCGAGATCGCGCCATTGCACTCCAGCCTGGGCAACAAGAGAGCAAAACTCCGTCTCCAAAAAAGAAGAAAAAAAGATTTCTTCTGTGTGCATGGCTCAGCTCTGCGGTCCGCTAGCGTCCTTCCTCAATCTGCTTCCAATCTGTGGAATCAGGAAAGACTGAACAAACCTAGATTAATATTTTAGTATAACATAATACAGTGTTACTTACTATGGCATTGACCGTATATGCCCTTTTGCTACTCGGAGGAAAGACAATTAATAGCTATTATGTGAGTTAATAAAATAAGCCCAGGATTTATGAGTGTAACTAACCTGTTCCCATTGATTTTCCGTCTCCTGCAGGCAGAGAGCTGATCAAAACAGCAAAAGCAAAGCAGTGCCCCTGGCCCAGTTCTGAAGCCAAACTTCCTTAATCACCCAGACCCATCCCTGGTTAGGACTTGCTGTGGATCCTCAGGTGACTCCATCTCAGGATACAGGGACTCAGAGGGTGTATGCAACATCTCAGAGCCAGAAATCGTTGATTCTTTCTAAAAACACAGCCATAACCACATCCCACCCTCTTGATTTAAATTAAAGTGTTTGGGGGAATAAAAGATGAACCTTTTTTTTTCTTTGTCAGATCTTGCGCTCATTTGGTTCTGGTGTGGAACAACAGCTATAAGAGAACAAGTGTATTCAATTAGAATTAATTCCCCTCTCATTCTCATAGCTGAGCAGGGCTCAAGTGTCTCTCATCTGAAAGAGATAATAAGATTTTATCTGTCTCCTCATCTACCTTCTGCAAGTATACTTAACAAATTAGCTCTCGGGACTCTTCCAAATGGAGTTTTATGAGGGATACTGAAATCTGAACTGTGTTGCTAACTGCCCTGCCTTTCAACTCAAGACACAATAACTTTGAACTAAAATAATTATGTTTTTGTTGTTTTCCACTCTGTCCCCACGTCTATATCACCACCACTCCCAATCCCACTCCGCAGGAGCTAACTCCTCCTTCCTGTCCCTGCAAGATCAAAACTCCTCCTGCAAGCCCCGCTAGCTGTCTGCTCACCTTCATGGCAGATATCGCTATTGTACTTTTATACTCATTTGTGTGATAAATACTTCAATGTCCTCTTCTTCCACGAGCCCCTGAGCCCCTGGAGGACATGGACCACACCTAGTTTTTCTCACCGTTACATCTCCGTTGTCAGGCACATGGTAGGCGCTTAATAAGTATTTGGTGAACGAATGGCTTGTTTGGTGACAGTCCAAAGGCTGGGGGACAGAGGTAAAGCTCCCTCCTTTCGGGCCCCAGACGGGTGGCGCTGATGGAGAGGAGGCTAGGATAAGCCCTCCAGGACCAAAGCACACACCCGTAAGGCCCCTGCTAAAAAGACCTTCCTGAAGGAGGAACTGCGAGAGTGCCTACGTTAGCCCAAGGCCTGACCCGACAATCCCAGGGACTCTCGCCCTAACTGGCCCCGCCTCCCGGGCCCCAAACCCGTACTCGGCCCCGCCCGAAGCTCCGGATCCTGGGGCCCGCCCCTGGCCCCGCGTCGGAAGACCATGGGCTCGCTCCTGGGCCTGCTTCAAACCCTCCGCAGGTAACGCCTCCCGAACTTGAGCCACATTCCTATCCCCTCCTCAAACCCTTCCACGTTTCCCACACCCTGGACCCCTCGCTCCGTCTCGGCCCCGCCCCAAGCCCAGCTAGGTCTCGGCCCCTGAGCCCAGCCCCGACCGGCCTCCCAGTCCCTGGGTCCCTCCCGACACCGGCCCCTCCCTAAGCTCCGCCTCCCAGGGCCCGCCTCCTGAGCGCAGCCCGCAGCCCGGACTCGGCCCCGCCTCCCGGACCCTGGGCCCCTCCCCACGTCGGCCCGTCCTAAGCTCCGCCTCCCAAAGTCCGCGCACCGCCTGGCCATGTGCCACGACACACTCAACGCCCCGCCCCGGCCCCGCCTCCTGAGCCCTTCTCTAGGTCTTGCCTTAGCCCCGCCCTAAGACCTGTCTCCTGGGCTCTGCTCTGAGTCCCGCCTCCTGAACCCAATGGCGTTTATCCCCGCCCTAATGCCCGCCTCCAGGACTCTCATCCTGCCCCCACGCAAGGCACCGCCTCCAGGACGCCACCAACGTGGACGCTTCCGAAGCCCAGCTTCCAGGATCGCCCTATCCTGGCCCCGCCCCAGGACCCGCCAAGTTGGACTCTACCCAGGACCTGCCCCAATGAGGCTTATCCTGGCCCTACCGCAGGCCTCGCCCTCATGACGCTCATCCTGGCCCCACCCCAGGCCCCGCCCTCCTAACGCTCATCTTGGCCTCGCCCTAGAGTCCGCCCCCAGGACACTCCTCCTGACCCTACCCCCAGACCCCGCCCCCTCTCTACTCCCGCGCACTGCCCTGGGCCCGCCCCCTCTTCAGTCCAGGTCGGCCTTCCGCTCGGTCTCCCGGCAACACTGCGGCCCCGCCCGCGTCATGGCCCCCGAGGAGAACACGGGGATCGAACTCTTGCTGCAGAGTTTCGAGCGCCGCTTCCTGGCGGTGCCCACACTGTGCTCCTTACCCTGGCAGGTGGGCGGCGGGGCGAGCGGAGAGGCCCGCGGGGCTCGCGGGAGTCCAGGGACAGACGGGATGGGTCTCCGTGCTGAAACCCCCGGCGCTCCGGCTACGTGAGTTCCTGGGCTCTCCCCAGTCAGGGCCGCGAGACCCGGTCCCCGTCCCTGGGGCCTGGCCAGAGTCGCTCACACCCCTCTTGCCCCGCGAGCTGGCGGCGGAAGCTGGGGGCGTCTCCACCGCCTTGGGGGACAGACGCGCGCTCGGTGTGGGGTACAGTTCACGATCATTTTCACGACTTTTTAAAGGCAGTAATCGTTCTGGTCACTGGGATACAGCTGCCCTTGCCCATTCTAAAAAGTCAGCGCCCTCAGGCCCGCGGGTAACCACCTCTTCCTGAGCGTGGTGATCAGGTCACAGGCTGTCCCTCGTGCCTCAAGTGTTCTCATCTGTATGTCGAGCAATGCACAGAATCGGCTCATGCGCTGAGGCTTTCACGCCTGTGATGGAAGAGACAGAGAAGGGGGTGGCCTCTCCTCTCCCTGGGGACCTGCCATTCTCCGCACAGGCGCATGGCAGGCAGCAGCCTCCCTTCTGCTAGCAGAGGGGCTTAATGCACCCTGCTCCATTTGTAATTCATGTGCAGTGAGCTCACTGGGATGAGTCAGTTTGGATATATATTCCTCCCTGGGTCTGCCCCATTTTATGGGGTGTTGCTTAATCATTTGCGTTATTCCATTGACATTAAATATTTAGCACTCAGAGATCATTTCTGGTCAGGAGAAATTTGTGCATTTTTAACCCAAAATAGAAACCTTCATAAAAGCATCATAGGTCTCCATTCAATATTGACTATAATTGTTCACATGCCCACGCTGAATGCTAACTTGGGCTCACCCTCAACACCCACGAGGTGGGTACTATTATTAACACTCACATTTGACCAGAGGGATTGTTTGATTAGGGTAAAGTAGTTGAGAGTTCAGACCCAGGAGACAGCCTGCCTGCTTCGAATCCTGGCCCAATCCCTTGCCCTGTGTGACCTTGGGCAAGTGACTGCATCTCTCTGTGCTGTTGTTTTCTTATTAATAAAATGGGGGATATAATGATACCTACCTCTTAGGGTTGTTGTCAGCGTTGAGTACAAAAGCCTGTGGATCAGTGCCTGGCTCATGGTAAATGCATGTCGGTGTTAGCTAGTGTTTTTTTCAGTCTCAAAATGTTTAATAAATGCCTTCCGTGAGCCAGGCACCATGGATCAGCAGTACCCATGATAGATGAGACTCTGCTTGCATGGGAGAGCCAGAGAATAAATAAATAAATGAATAAACAAGAAAAGGCCAGATGAGAGTGGCTTTAAAGCCAATAAAACAGGGAAATGGTGAATGGAGCAACTGGGGAGAATAGTCACCAAAGTTGGGGAATCAGGGAAGCCTTCCCCAAAGAAGTGGCATTTGAACTGGGGCCTGAGTGGTGAAGCGGCCAGCCATGGGAAGGGCTTGGGGAACAGGATATGCAAAGGCCCTGTGGTGGAAACAAGCCAGCTGTGGTTGAGGAACAACAGCAAGGCAGCCAGTGTGGCTGGAGTGGAGTGAGCAGGGTGGGCAGGGGTGAGGGAGAACAGGCCAGAGAGATGGATTAGCACCAGGCCTTGTAGGGCCTTTTATGGCATGGAAGGAGCTTTGAAGAAATGAAGTGCCTTGCCATGTGTCACATACCAGCCAAGACAGTCTGCCTAACTCGGGAGCCAAAGCTCGCTGCTGGGCTTCAGGCCCCTGTAAGAGGACAATGTAACCCAGGCTGGTATGGGCACATTCTGCATTTCCACTTAAACTCAGATGGCAAGCCCATCAAACCTTGGTGCCATGGCTGCCCTGGTAATTCCTGGCTGACCAGTCCAACCAGGCAGCTGGCCCATGACCCGGGTGGCCGCTAATGCGGCCAAGAGTCAGCCTTCTTCCTGTGACTTATCCAGGTGCACCCTGCGACATCTGAAGGTCAGGCTTTCAACCGCTGTGGCTTCCACTTCCAAGTGGCTCCACGTCCCCAGGGAGGGATCACATAGCGCTTTGCCAACACATTCTATTGCATGTTTAATGTTCCTGTGAATGCGCCCTTGAGATTTCTCTCTCTCCCCTCCACACAGAGCTTAGAAGCAAAGTTAAGAGACTCATCAGATTCTGAGCTGCTGCGGGATATTTTGCAGAAAGTAAGAATCCCAGAGTCCCTGGGACTCATGACCCTGCCTCCTGAATCTCTCCGGAAGACCTGAGAGAAGAAGCACAGGTGTGCTTGTACCCTTTAAAAACACCCCTGTTCAAAGAACAAAACCATTGAGTCAGCACTGCAGGTGGGTGTCAGCACCTCCGACATATCCTGCGCTTTCGTTTTCTAAGACTTAGACAAAGACATCAGAATATACAAAAATCTGCAAGAGGGGGGAAATCTAGGGAATGTTTTTTAAACCATCCTCAGCAAAAACAGAGATGACAGGTGCAAAACAGCTTCTAGCATTTGGTAGATGCTCAGAGACTTTCTTTTTTGCATTCATGAGGCCTGTCTTGCCCATTCCTGTCTCTTCTAGACCTAAATGGGCCCTTGCTTTGCCCAGGGTGGGGTTTGGACTCAAGTGCATCTGCATGCAGGTGAGAGCCAGGATCACCACCCGGCCCAGCCACAGGCTGACCTTGGCCTCGAGGGCCAAGTGCAGATCACCCTGCATCCTGGGTCTTCACCTTCGAAGGGCCATGGGCCCTTCTGAAAAGACAAAGCAATAGACTCCCTCCCAGAAAGAAGTGCACCAGAATACATTTTCCATACAAACTCAGGGGAGGCAGACATCCTCCACCCCCACCCACCCAGCCCATCCTAGGAGCCCCGGTGAAGAATTCCTGTGCTAGAGGTGAACCAACATTATCCACGTGGAAAAGATGCAGCCACAGCAGGGAGGACTTTCGGGGCAATACAGTAGGTCAGGGCTTTGAGCATGGAGATACCTGAAGTTATCTTGCACCCTGCTCTGAGTTTCCCCCTGAGCCTCACTCTCGTAGGTGGTGAAGCATGAGATGTAGGGAGAGCTGCTTTGAAACCCAGCACAAGGCTGGGTGCACTGGCTCATGCCTGTAATCCCAGGACTTTGGGAGGCTGAGGTGGACGGATCACCTAAGGTCAGGAGTTCAAGACCAGCCTAGCCAACATGGCAAAAACCCATCTCTACTAAAAATAAAAAAATTAGCTGGGCGTGGTGGTGCACGCCTATGGTCCCAGCTACTTGGGAGGCCGAGGCAGGAGAATCACTTGAATCCAGGAGGCGGAGACTGCGGTGAGCCAAGATCAGGCCACTGCACTCCAGCCTGGGCAACAGAGCGAGACTCTGTGTCAGAAAAAATGAAAAACCAGCACCAGCATGAAGAGCCTGTGTATTGTGTGGGGTACTTTGCTGCCCTTGGGCAGAATCTGCATTCCCCCCAGCCAGCAGGCGCTGCGGACTGTCTCCTCCCTCTCCCTCCAGGCTCCTGTTTTCCCACCGTCCCCACTCGTGCTGCACCAGTCCCTCTGCCCTCCTTTCCAAGTGCCAGCCCGTGGCCACCTCAGAGCTTGCACAGGCTGTTCCCACTGCCTGGAACTTGCTCATCCTGCACTTGGCTTCTCTTGGCTTTAGCTGGAGTGTCACCCTGAGCGTCCCCTCCCCTCCATCCTGTCCCCAGGGACACACGCTCCCAGAGAGCAGTTGTGGAGTGGGCCTTCCCGCCTCTTCCATAGAGCCAGACAGTTGGTGACTGTCCTTACTGCAAACCCTGGTTCACACTGGCTCCCCTGGGAGGGAGGTGGTTTGGGCCCACATGCCCTGTGTTCCTGCTCAGAATGGGCATTAGAAATGCTGCCATAGCCTGTGCCACTGCAGTGGAAGCATTTTTAGGAAACGGCTTATATCTTAAGACAAACTTCAGATGCGTGGGGCCAGAACGCTGGGTCCATCTGCATCTTTGCTGAGGGATCGGGTAACCTGGAGTTTGCCCTCTGCTGTGTTGGCTTGAAGCTCATAGGAGACTTAAGACGGGCTCTCGAGCAACCAACATTGTCCTTTGCTGTAGACTGTGAAGCATCCTGTGTGTGTGAAGCACCCACCGTCAGTCAAGTATGCCTGGTGCTTTCTCTCAGAACTCATCAAAAAGGTCAGTTATGGGCAGTGTCCGCCCAGTAGCCGGACAGCATAGCCACCTGCGTGCTGGAGCCCCCGTCGTTCCCAGGCCCTGGGCCTACTTTGCAAACCCCAGCATGGCAGGGCCCTCCCCAGGCAACTGGCTGCAGATGTGTGTGACCCATGGGAGACAGTGCAGGGCGGGAAGAAGGGGAGGCCAGCGTCTCTCCCTCACTCTGCCTCCTGGGGTTTCCACAGCAGCTGCTTCTCTGGGGCCCCAGCTCCTAGCATACTGATTCTCATTCCTACCAGGCTGGTGTAGCCCACAGCACTGGAACCCTCACTCACACCCTCTGTCCTGCCCGCCGAAGGGTTTGGAGTTTCCTGCTCTTGTCCGTCTCTGGGTTGCCCCACGGGCCCCTGTTGGAAGATTTAGCTCTTGCCATACCTTTGGAACTAGTTCCTCTGGTGAATTCTCTGCATTGATCCTGCTGGAATGAGCTCTTTCCTCACTGATACAGGGTGGATTTTATTTTTTACTTATTTATTTATTTATTTATTTATTTTTTGAGACAGAGTCTCACTGTGTTGCCCAGGCTGGATTACCGTGGCACAATCTCGGTCCCTGAAACCTCTGCCTCCTGGGTTCAAGCAGTTCTCGTGCCTAGCCTTCTAAGAAGCTGGGACTACAGGCACACGCCACCATGTCTGGCTAGTTTTTGTATTTTTAGTAGAGACAGAGTTTCACCATGTTGGCCAGGCTCGTCTCGAACTCCTGACCTCAGGTGATCCGCCTGCCTCAGCCTCCCAAAGTGCTGGGATTACAGGCATGAGCCACCGCACCTGGCCTAGGATGGATTTTAAAGATGGGCCCAAACATGCAGGGTTTGACATGAGGATGTCGAGAGGCCATTCCTTAGTAGGCAGTAGCAGACCTGCTGAGTGAAAGGGCCACACTTTTAACAAATAAACAATCCCCTGCTTCTCCAATACCTGCTTTCTCCCTAGTCCTCCCCAAAAGGGTGCATCTCTGGTCACCAGCAGGTCTGTCCTGTGCCACTAGGAGAGAGCAGCAGTCACCCAGTGTACCCTGCTGCTGCCCTGAGCATCGTAGGACGGGGCCAGCTGTGGAGAAGCAGCCTGCTGACAGCCACAGCCTGCAGCATGGGCCGCCCTCACAGTTCTGCCTGGGCTCACTTAAAATCACCTTTTGTTTTCCTCCTCTCTGTGTTTGATCCAAACACAGAGCTCTCTGTCATGGTCATGTGGCAGCTCTCACGGAATCCTTGTCTCCTGTCCTAGACTACACCTAACCCTACCCTCTCAACACCTCTTGTTGAAGGCCCTCCCGTCCAGGTTTCCCTACCAAGTGGAATTATTTCTTTTTAGAGACAAGGTCTCTGTTGCCCAGGCTGTCCTCGAACTCCTGGGCTCAAGCAGTCCTCCCATGTCAGCCTCTAGCGTAGCTGGGGCTATTCAGCACACAACACCATGCCCAACAAAGTGAATATTTTATATGCAAGCTGGCCGGTATTACACCATTCCATCCCAAATCTCCCCTGCAAACTTGGTGAAAATCATCTGGCCATTTTTACAGATTAGAACGAAAGCAAACAAGCTCTCGCTCTGTCTGCCCCCAGCACGAGGCTGTCCACATGGAGCCTTTGGACGAGCTGTACGAGGCGCTGGTGGAGACCCTGATGGCCAAGGAGTCCACCCAGGGCCACCGGAGCTATTTGTTGGTATGAGAAGGGCACCCTCCTCCCCCTCACAGCCCAGATACCCTTCCTGCACAGACAAAGTGAAAACTTGGGTGTGGGTTCAAATCCTGACTCACCCATTCTGCAGTCTTAGACAGGAGGTCCGTTAACCTTCTTTAGCCTCAGTTTCCCTGTCTGTAAATCAAGCACTTCAACAACAATAGCATGTCTCGTGGGGTTGTTGGGCATTTGTCCAATAGGTAACACACACTACCTGCTTCACAAGGACGTGGTGCCCAGTCCTCAAAGAATACTTGACAGAGCCAGGCGCAGTGGCTCACACCTGTAATCCCAGCACTTTGGGAGGCTGAGGCGGGTGGATCCGAGGTCAGGAGTTCGAGACCAGCCTGGCCAATATGGTGAAACCGTGTCTCTACTAAAAATACAAAAATTGGGCTGGGCTTGGTGGCTCATGCCTGTAATCCCAGCACTTTGGGAGGCTGAGGTGGGTGGATCACCTGAGGTCAGGAGTTTGAGACCAGCCTGGCCAACATGGTGCAACTCCATCTTTACTAAAAATACAAAAATTAGCGGGGTGTGGCAGTGGGCACCTGTAATCCCAGCTACACGGGAAGCTGAGGCAGGAGAATCTCTTGAACCCGGGAGGTGGGGGTTGTAGTGAGCCGAGATCGTGCCATTGCACTACAGCCTGGGCAACAAGAACGAAACTCTGTCTCAAAAAAAAGTACAAAAATTAGCCGGACATGGTGGCGCACGCCTGTAGTCGCAGCTACTTGGGCAGCTGAGGCAGGAGAATTGCTTGAACCCAGGAGGTGGAGGTTGCAGTGAGCCAAGATCATGCCACTGATTCCAGCCTGGGTGACAGAGCTCAAAAAAAAAATAAGATAAAACATAGATACAGAAAACCACAAAGGAAAAACATAGCATACTGAATCATCACAAGGCAGCCACCCCTTCATAGCCACACCTGGCCCCTGGCCACCACTGACCTGTGCTCCATCACCAGAATTCTGTCGTCTCAGGAATGTTGGATAAATGGAATCCTGTGTGGCCTGAGATGAGTGTCTTTCACGCCGCATGACACCCTTGAGGCCCGTGCAAGCTGTTGGCATGTCAACAGTTAGCTGCTTCTCATTGCTGAGTGGCAATTGGTCCTGTCATGGTTTATTTGGCCATGTGGTGGATGGCTATTTGTCTTCTAAGCCACTTGCCTTCTGATTGCTGGACTGACTCTCTCGCCCTCTCTTGGTGCAGCCCTTGGGAGGCTCGGTCACACTCTCCGAAAACATGGCCATCATCTCCCACGGCACCACAGGCCTGGTCACATGGGATGCCGCCCTCTATGTTGCAGAATGGGCCATTGAGAACCCGGCAGCCTTCACTCACAGGTGACCTTGGGGCTCAGGGCAGGGCACCAAGGCAGGCTTACCCTGGTGCAGTCGCAGACACGGTCCCCTTTCCTCTCACTAGGTCTGTCTTAGAGCTTGGCAGTGGCACTGGCCTCACAGACCTGGCCATCTGCAAGATATGCCACCCCCGGGCATACATCTTCAGGGACTGTCACAGCCCGGTCCTCGAGCAGCTCCAAGGAAATGTCCTTCTCAATGGCCTCTCATTAGAGGCAGACATCAATGCCAACTTACACAGCCCTAGGTTGACAATGGCCCAGCTGGACTGGGACGTAGTGACGGTCCATCAGCGCTCTGCCTTCTAGCTAGATGTTGTCATTGCAGCAGGTAATGCCCAGCCCTGAGCACCCTATGCAGGCGGTATCCTTGCAGCTCTACCCAGCTCTTGGCTCTGGGAAAAGGGAACAATGGACGCTGTAGAGCATGGACATGATGGGGCTTCCAGAAGAGTTACTCTGGGCCTCCAGGGTGACATCACAGGACAGGGGTGCCTCTTAAGGTGACCTTCAAGCCACAGCCCTCTTGTTGGAGACAGGCATACTCCCGTTACAGTCGTCACCACATGGCTCTGTCCCAGAGCCATGCCCTGTGTCCTTCAGAGACCACAGGAGGAAAACAACCACTTCTGGGATGAGGCCAGGGCCCTTGAGAGAAGGTGGTGTTTGGGTGGGCCACTGAAAACCCCTCACCCCTGCCAGCACACTCGGTCCCCTCTCTGGTGGAACAGAGCTCTGCCTGTGGTCCTGGGTCCCAGCCCTGAAACCCACAGGTCCAGCGGTGGCCAGGGACACAGGCCCACCCCTGCAAGCCAGCAGACCAATCGGCAGACACCTGAAACACGAAGTTCACGGCAGGGTCGGGCTTTGTGTCATTCAAAGCCCCCTAGATAAGCCGAGAACCAGAGCTGGTTTTTTAAGGAACACCAGTGAGTCTGGAGATTTTTTTCTTTTGCTTCGGTCTTTTGCAGCTTTCTCTACTAAGGGTTCTCCTTTTTCACCCAAGTAATTGCCTTTCCATCTAATGGCACAAATGGTCAAGCGGCATCTAATAGTCTCATATGACCGCTGCCTCTCTGGCCTCGCCCTGCTGCTGAGGTCAGCATGAACTGGAACTTTCCACTTGTCCCTTTCAGTAACCTGAAGCTTTCACCGTAAAAGTGCTGTATTGCCCAGAAGCCATCGTGTCGCTGGTCAGGGTCCTCCGGAGGCTGGATGCCTGCCAGGAACACAAGCGGGCTCCTGAGGTCTACGTGGCCTTTACCGTCTGGAACCCAGAGTCGTGCCAGCTGTTCACCACTGAGCTGGGTGAGCCCCCACGCCCACCCAGTCCTGCATGGTCCCCGAGCTGTCCCTGCAGGACTCCAGTGGAAGTGAAAGAACTGGGCGCCGGGGAAAAGCTAGGATGCCCCACACTCCCACACCATGCGGGGAACTCAGGCAGAGGCCGGTGAGCAAGGTGGGCTTGGGGCGTGGGGGGCTTGCGGCAGGAGGAGGGCAGCTCAGCACAGGGAGGAAGGGTCTGAGCCCAGCAGCCCTACTATGTGCTTCAGAGCAGGGTTCCCTAAGCCCTTGGGCCTTGGTTTCCTCATCTATAAAATGGAGGTGGTGGGAAGGGCAGTTGCAGTCAGGGCTGGACACAGCTGTGACCTGCAGGTTGCTGGAGCACAGGCTGTACAGGCGGATCCTCCACGCCACTGTCCTGAGCACCCAGTTGATGGAAGACGAGCAGGGTGACTATAGAGAAGGGAAACTGGCCCCATAGTGGGCCAGCCACTGTCCTCAGACCTGACATTTGTCAGCCCCCAGCACCTGTGAGGGTGTGCTGTCATTGTCCCGTCTCACCGACAAAGACAGTAGGACACACAGAGGCCAAGCGACCCCCGACCCCCTCCCAAAGCCACTGCCCTCCCACACCTGGGCAACAGTGGCCCCAACCCCAGGCCCAGCCCTCCTGCAGGAAGGAAGAGGACTGAATGGAGGGTGTGGCAGGCTGAAAGGACGTGGCCTCCTGAAACCCCTTGGTAAAGGGCCTCTGGGGCCACCTGGCAGGGAGGGGCTGGCACAACAGGAAGTAGCCTCCTCCCGGGAGTTAAGCCAGAGCCCAAGTCCTGTCCCCAAGTGGCCTCCAGAGCCACCTTTTCAGAAAAAAGTACATCATGCCCACGCCTGTTCCCCCTGCTTAAGGCCCTGCCTCCTCCCTGAGCCTCCTGCTGGCCTCTCACCTAGAAGCGGGGGTAGTCCTCGGCCCTCCAGCCAGGGGGTGCAGACCTGGATGTGCTGGAAATGCTTCTGGTGGATGAGACGGCTGTAATACTCCCTCAGAGGCCCTTTGCCTTCACAGAGAAGAGCAGACACTGCCATGGACCCGTCTCTGTCCCTGCCATGTGGCCCCAGGCCCAAGACACTCCCCCAGGAGGGATCCTTTTCCCAGAAGCTCCACCCCTCGGCAGCTCCAGTCAGGCCCCGTCTGGGCCCTTCCAGAAGCAACCCAGGAGCCCCGAGACCTGCAGGGGTGTGTGCACCCTGACCCCTGATGCATAGCCCTACAGCTGCAGCCAGCTGGCCTCGGGCTGCAGACATGGCGGGGTAAGCACTGGCCTGGCACCTGACCGCCCACTGGGTGGACCCAGCCTTCTGTCTGTGTTGTTCACAGGGGACACGAGGACTCCCCCTGCCCTGCCGCAGCCCCCAGAGCACATGGTGTGGGTTCCAAGCCGCCCCTGCCCTGCCACAGCCTCCAGAGCACATGGCGCGCTTTCCAAACCACTCCTGGGAGCCTAGAGGCCAAAGGAGGGAGGAGAGCAGGACCAGCAGCTGGCCCAGACCCCGCCTCTTCCTACACCGCTTCCGCTTTTCTCCCTCCTCACTGAGTCATCTTGAAAGGGCTCAGCAGCAGTAACTGTGGGACAGGGGCTCTTCCATTTGAAAAATTAAAAGAGGCTTGGTTAAGGCACCAATGACATGGCTGGGCACAGTGGTTCATATTTATAATGTCAGCATATTGGGAGGCCAAGGCGGGTGGATCACTTGAGGTCAGGAGTTCAAGACCAGCCTGGCCAACGTGGTGAAACCCTGTTTCTACTAAAAATACAAAAATAAGCTGGGTGTGGTGGGCACCTGTAGTCCCAGCTACTCGGGAGGCTGAGGCATGAGAATTGCTTGAATGTGAGAGGCGGAGGTTGCAGTGAGCTGAGATCGCACCACTGCACCCCAACCTGGGTGACAGAGACTTTGTCTCAAAAAAAAAAAAAAAAGACACCAATGACGTAACAACAAAAAAAAAGATGCTTGGAAACTACTGAAAAAGTAGAAAGCTTGGTATCTACAGATTCACATCTGGGCTCCCTGCCCTGCTGTGAAACCCTCTGAGCCTCAGTTTCCCGCATGTAAAGCAGTATAAGACCCTATGGCAGAGAGCTACATTGAGGATTAAGGAGACAAGATCATGGGAAGCACAGGGTGAAGGCTGCGTGCCCCTCCCCCTCTGCCATCCCCCAACCAAACAGACACCCAGGGTCCCAGGCAGTACCTGCTATCACACAGACAAGAGAATGAAGGTTGTGTCCGTGAAGAGTCAGTTGTTCAAACTCTGTGTTTAAAAAAAGAAACAATTCTACATGGAATTTCTGATAGAATTTTTTTTTTTTTTTTTTTTTTTTCTGACAGACTCTCGCTCTTTCACCCAGGCTGGAGCATGATCTCAGCTCACTGCAACCTCTGCCTCCCGGGTTCAAGTAATTCTCGTGCATCAGCCTCCTAAGTAGCTGGAATTACAGGTGCCCACCACCATACCTAGCTAATTTTTGTATTTTTAGTAGAGACAGTTTTCGCCGTGTTGGCCAGGTTGGTCTTGAACTCCTGACCTCAGGTGATCTGCCTGCCTCAGCCTCCCAGAGTTCTAGGATTACAGGTGTGAGCCACCATCCCCATTCAGAAAAAAATTTTTAGATAAACAATAGCCAGAGTCACCTGGTCAGGTGGAGAAAGTGCACTGCCCTGGCAGGGAGGCCCCCAGCCTCTGTGAGATACTCTCCTGGAGGGGGCATTTCAGCCTGAGGGCCTGGTCACTCAATGACCCAAATGGGGATTCAGGGAGGCCCACCTCCACCACCCCTACTGTCCCCAGGCTGCCCCACCCAGTAGCCCGGGACAGTAACATGTTGCAGGCCAGGCAAGCAGCTCACAGCTCAGTGGCCCCGACAAGCCCAGAGCTCCTCACCACAGCCACACACCTACTTTCTAAAGCTGCCAGCAAGATAGAGAAGTCTTTGTCCTCTATGAGAAGAGAATTGAATGTCAGGGGCCTGTTTCTAGACAGCACTCTTCCAGCTCACACACCCTCCCCTTCTCATTGAGACCGTGGCGGGATGGGGGCATCCAGGACTGGCAGGGGTAAGGAGAACACAGGTTGGCCAGGTGCCTGTCACACCAGCCCCAAGCGCCCCAGGGGTCGTGCAGACCTGTCCAGGTGTGCTGCTGACCAGCAGGGCTGGCCGCTCATGGAGACGCATCACCAGCCTGCTCCCAGCATCCTGCTCCGTGAAGGCCGACTGCTCCATGGCTGGGTCCTCAGGTTCTGAGCTGAAGAAGGAGAAAAAAACCCTGTGAGAGGCCACAGAGCAGGCCCAGGACCCAGAACGGGCATCTCCTGCCGTGGCAAGGCCTGCAGGCTCCCAAAGGTTGGGGTGCCCAGCTGCATCAGCAGCACCAGGCCACCCCTGCCAATCGAGGCCTGGGCTTGCTTCCTCTAATATTGTTGCTGGGTGCTAAGGTTACAACAGCAAACAAGACTGACTCATTCCTTTTCTCCACGGGACTTACTGTGTTATCATCCCCTGGACTCAAGATGAGGGTGCTAGGACGCCCTCCCACACCACCCCAGCTTACCCAGGGGCACACCTCAGGGTATGTGGACCTGCACAAAAGTCCCTTCCTTAGCCCCATGAGACACCCCAGGGGACACACAGGTCCACAGATCCTGCCACAGGCCTGGGAACCCATTGGCAGGAGAGTAAGACAGTGCAGGGGTCCACAAACATTTCTTAAGGGGCCAGAGAGTAAATACTTCAGGCTTTGAGGGCCACAGGTTCTCTTTTGCAAAACGCAATTCTGCTATTGTAGCTCAAAGGCGGCTATAGACAACTCAGAAGTTAATGAGTGCGTTGTGTCCCAGTGAAACTTGATTTACAAAAGCAGGAGACTGGCCTGTAGCCTTAGTTTGCCAACCCCTGGATGAGTGGGTTCCCAGGTCTGCAGTGAGAAGGGGAGAGGCCAGGGCAGTGGCGAGCAGGAGAGAAGGCAGCTGAGGGTGGGAGGCCTACCAGGCCCTGAACAGAGAGTGCGTGCTGCCCAGCTTCATGAAGAGCCGGTGCTGCAGGTCCAGAGGTGCCTCTTTAAAGAAAGATGCCGGCTTGTCGTAGACGGTCACAGCCCTGCAGTGAAATCATGGCAGGGCTATTGCATTAGTCCAGCGTGGAGGCTACTTTCTGCTCAAACCACTCATTTGGGTCCCGTGCCCAATGTCACCCATCCTCAGCAAAACAACCTTTATTTCCTTCTTCCTGGTTTCCAGAAAGTTCCCCTAAAGCCCTGAGGAATCACCGAATGAAGGGGGCTTTTTACAAACAGGAAACTTAAGTGGAGTGCCAATACACAACATGGATTGCACCAGGCTAGGTCTAAGATAAAACCAGACTGTGGACAACAGACCAGATAAGACCCACATGGCTCTGCACTGCCTGGGTCTCTTATTGTGTGGAGGAATGTCTAAGTCTGTTGCTCCTGTGGGTGCAGCTAAAGCACGAACCAGGAGTCTTCATCCTTAGAAAGCAGTTAGACAGACATCTGAGAACCAATCCCAAACTGCAGCCTTCCAAAGAACCTTCTGGAACCTTCTGAAATGCAACTTATTACTGCCAGAGGGTCTTTGATGAGAGTCTACTCTCCACCATTTGTCTTCAAAGAGAATACCCACATATTCTCTTTCCGTGGAAAGGTAAGTTATTGGAGTTTATGTAGTCTGGTATATTAATTGAGAGCTTTACTTCAAAGAATGTCACGTTTACGGTTCAGTCTCACAGACTGGGTTAAAAAGGCAGTGTTGACTATTGAGTTGTAAATTACTATGATGATCATTATTATTGAAGCAAGCTGGGAGAAATGAGCATTATCTTACAATATCTGCATTTTAGTGAACCTGAAGGAAGAGTGTATTTGCTGGAATTACAGAAGCCTGAGAACCACAGGGGAATTCTCACTGCAGGGTATTCAGGGTCAAAAGCTGATTCTATTTTGCATGCTCAATCCTTCGACAATTTATTTTTATTTCTTTATTTTTTGAGACAGGGTCTCACTCTGTCGCCCAGGCTGGAAGGCCTTGGTGCAATCTCAGCTCACTGCAACCTCGCCTCCCAGATTCAAGTGATTCTCCTGCCTCAGCCTCCCACGTGACTGGGATTACAGGTGCTCGCCACCATGCCTGGCTGATTCTTGTACTTTTAGTAGAGACGGGGTTTTGCCATGTTGCCCAGGCTGGTCTTGAACTCCTGACCTCAAGTGATCCGCCTGCCTCAGTGCCTAAAGTGCTAGGATTATAGGCGTGAGCCACTGCACCTGGCCTAATTTAACAGAATTTAACTGAGCAAAGAATGATTCACAAATCAGACTCAAAAATTAGACACAGAATCAAAATAGGTTCAGAGCAGCTCTGCGCTACTGCGTAGTCAGAGAAAATTGCTGAAGAGAAAAAGGAAAATGATGTACAGAAAAGGCAGTGAGGTAGAGAAGCAGCCAGTTTGGTTACACCTCAGCATTTACCTTATTTGAATGTGGTTTGAACAGTTGGCGGCCTGTGATCAGCCAAAACTCTCTGATTGGTATATGAATACGAATATTTCACTACCCATTCTTCTGAGCATCTAGGTGTTTTCTATTCACACATTCATTAGGTGTCAGGTCTGTAAAGCAAAAATAAAATTCTAAGGCCCCCCCCAACCATCTGAATAGACTTCCCCCTCAGCCAAGACTGTTTTAAAATTTAACCTGAGAGACTATTTCAGGCATTGCCGGGAAGTCGGGGTCAAATATGCCTCATGATACCTGTCAGGCATTAATATCAACGCAGACTTTAAGTCTGATAAGAAACATTTTACAATCTCATTTCTAAATGCACTTCCTAAAGTGAGGTATTGTTCACTTGGAATATTCCACTGTGATTTTAAATCATCTTTAGTAAGATTTTGACAGTTTTGTAAGCGTTTGCTGCTTCCAGGGACTCATATTTATCCATGTAAATGTAGGCATAGCTGGAAGGTGGAGTGTATTCAGCTCTTCCGAAATTAAGGGTTTCATTTTACATTGAATCTTGCCTTTGGCTCTCAGATCCCCTTGATCAACTTTGTCAACGATTTTCCCTACTAAGCATGTGAGAAAAAGAAACAAAGGTGACAGAATACAAAAATTCCTGCGAATTTCCAAAAGCCAAAGTTCACACTCCACTGCAATTTTGCCATTTACTGCCAGTTCCTGTCTGACCCAATCAGACATCTGAGGTCTCTAACTGGATCCAGGCTAGTTAATTCTTGGATCCAATCTGATCCTGGACCCAGTCCAGTTTCTGTCACAACTTCTGAATACAGTTTGGATAAACAATTTGCTCAAACAAACTCAGATAGCTCAAATCATAAATCAGCGGGGCTTCAGAATCTGAGAGAGAATTGAGCAGTAATCCCCAGTTGTGAGACAGCAATGGACACAGTCGGCAGGCGAGTACTGAAACTCCCTCTGCAAAAATTCTAACAGTGAGAAAATTTAACCACCCCACATCTTGCCTGTACCCTTCAAACTGCCCTTCATTCTTCCTGGGCATGGGCCAAGCTAACTTTGGGAGACTTTTAGTTTATAGTTTAAATGATAATAGCTCTTCTCCAAAGCTCAACCACATTTGTAAAGCTGATGACAGACCACCAGGGTAAGAGAATGGGAGGAGCCTGATTTCTGCTAAGGTGTAGACATAAATGATTACCTGCCATTATTCTGGAGGTCACAAGACATGGAACTTCCCCAGTGACTCCTGCAAATCACATCACTATTGTAGAACCCATGATCAGCCTTTTCGGATGTCTTATCAGGTTTTTGCTTGTCTGCTGACTGATGGCTCCACCCAGACCTGCCAACCACTCCCGCGGCCCCATCCAGAAGTGGCTCAGCGTGCATGAGGACCATCTCCAACATCCCTGTGATTGTACCCCCAACCAACCAGCAGCAAGAACCTATTGCATAGTCACCTCCCCTCTCTTTCCCCAACTATCATTGAAAAAGTCTGGCTTCCAAATTTTCGGGGAGACTGATTTGGGTAATAATAAAACTCCAGTCTTCTGTTCAGCCAGCTCTGCATTAATTAAGCTCTTTCTCTATTGCAATTTTCCTGTCTTGATAAATTGTCTCTATCTGGGCAGGGGGCAAAATGAACCCTTAGGGTGGTTACAGTACCTTGCTGGGTCACTCGATATTCCTGGAGGGTCACGGGAAGCGCTATGTGAATCCCACTTCTGATATTGTAAGATTCTTTCCAGGGCCTGAAAGCTTAAGGGGGTGAGCAACTCTTCCCTTCTCAGGCCCAGCCCCAAGGCACAAGGCCGCTTGCATCAGCAGAGTGTGTGAGCAGATGCACCAGCAAGATAGCAAAAGCAGGAAGAGAGCCAGCCGGAAGACAAGTACCTCTGAAGATGGAGAAAGAGGCCATCTGGGTACAACGTTGCAGTTACGTCAGACCAGGACACTTCCTGTTTACAGGAGACTATAAAACCTTTGCCCCATCCTCACTTGGGGCTGACACCGTTTTAGGCCTCAGCCCGCCAGCACCTAGGCGCTCATTAAAACAGCATGTTGCTCCACACTGTCATGTTGTCTGTTGGCGCGCTCTCGAGGTTCAAACCGATACAAGAACCTTACAATACCATCTGATAAAAGAAAAACTTTAGACAAATTAAATTTGACAGAGTTTAATTGAGCAAAAAACAACCGGAGAATCAGGTACCCCTAGAACCAGAGTAGGTTCAGAGCAACGCCTAGTTTTTAAAAAAATGTTTAACATTTATGAAAATTCTTCAACTTTAGCCTTCAAAATTTATAATGAACTGTTACTTCAGTTACCATCTTTATAAACTTTGAAGAGGTCTTTACTTTTTAAAATTTCTTTATTTATCCTTACATAACATGCTCTTCTGATTTAAGTGTAGCTTTTTACCATCTCCTGCATCTTTTGTTTCCATTAAGTTGGTTTTGGTTTGCATTTTTCATGGTGATGACTTTCCTGAAATGTGTGATGACCTCTTGATACGGAAGGCAGAAAGAAATTATTTAGGCAGATAGTGATGGTAAGAGAGTCCTCGACAAGGCTCCCCTTCTGACAAAAAGCA
Organism: Pan paniscus; assembly: GCF_029289425.2. Taxonomy (NCBI): domain Eukaryota; kingdom Metazoa; phylum Chordata; class Mammalia; order Primates; family Hominidae; genus Pan; species Pan paniscus. Next base: position 24,699,519 of record NC_073256.2, read on the forward strand.
GCCCAAGAAATTGTTCTTTTCTAACAAAGAGCAGCCTGAAGAAATCGAGCTGCAAATATATACAAGCAAGCTGGAAGCTTGCACGGGTGAATGACGGCAGCTGTGCCACGAGGAAAAGGCTACCTGGGGCCAGGCATGTTCAACATGGAGGCTCCATCCTCTCTTTTCTTTGTCACCATGTGTACAGTAAAGAAACAGGCAACATGGCACTCGCCAGGTAGAGAACCATCTGCATAATAAAAGATTAGGGTGGGCAGCCACCTTTTCACACCCAGTAAAATGGCACACCTGGTCCAACCAATCTTTCATGCCATATGTAAAACGGACACCACCTTCTCAAGCTCATCTATAAAACGCTCTGCATTTCACCATGGAAGTGGAAACCCATTCAGGACCCCTCTCTCTGCAGCAGAGAGAGCTCTTCTCTTTCTGTCGCCTATTAAACTTCCGCCTTAAGCTCACTCTTGGTGTATCTGTGTACTAGTTTTTCATGGCCGTGAGACAACAAATCTCGGGTATTTACCCCAGAATATGATGCCGCTTCACTTTGACCATCTATTCATATTTTAGAGAAAAACCTAAACAAGCAAGGCTGGGTTTGTTGAAGGCTGGCTTCACAGAAGGCTCACCAGTTAGCCAGCCTTCTTCCTGAGGGACTTCCAATGGCTGTACTCTTCGGCTTCTCCAGAAAGGAGCATGGGAGCAGTCCATGAGAGGTTGAAGACCTGCCATTCAGTGTGTGGATCTTCCCTCATTTCCCATCCTCTCTTCTCCTGGTCTATACTGGGACTGCTATCCCTGAGCTCAGAGCCTTGGGACTGAAACTGTCCTGAGTGTGAACCTCCTGACTCCCATGTGAGTAGCTGGGTGAACGGAATTTGAATCCACTCAGTTTGCAGCCCGTTGCCTCATCTGTCTGCTCACAGAATATAGTGGCTTCAAGCTTTGAGCCCTGTAGGTGATCTTCAGAGCAAGACAAACCAGTTTCATCAGCTGTGCCTCATACAGGCCACTGGCCTTAACTTCTTCTGTCCTGTTAGGTCAGTCACCCCTGTCTGTCCTCTTCCTGTCTTCTAAGGATTTTATTGAAGTCTTTTGTCACCGATGGCTGGGGTCCCCCGCCCCTGGGCAATGGACTGGTACTAGTCAGTGGCCTGTTAGGATCCAGGTGGTACAGTAGGAGGTGAGCAGCTGGTGAGCAAGTGAAACTTCATCTGTAGTTACAGCCGCTCTTCATTGCTCACATTACTGCCTGAACACTGCCTCCCATCAGATCAGCAGCAGCATTAGATTCGCATAGGAGCACAAACTCTATTGTAAATTACACATGTGAGGGATCTAGGTTGCAAGCTTCTTATGAGAATCTAATGCCTGTGATCTGAGGTGGAGCCGAGGCTGTGATGCTAGCGCTGGGGAGTGGCTGCAAATACAGATTAACATTAGCAGAGAGGATTTACAGCACAGAGACCAAATAAATCAACTGCTTGCAAACTCGTATCAAAACCCTATCAGTGAGTGGCAAGTGACAACCTGCATCTGGTGGCAGGCTTTATAGTGGAAAGTGAGTTGATGTGCTTCAGTTGCACAGTTGCATTTGGTGCCCTTAAAAGTATGTTTAACATGCTGGGAGGCTGAGGTGGGCGGATCACAAGGTCAGGAGTTCAAGACCAGCCTGGCCAACATAGTGAAACCCTGTCTCTACTAAAAATACAAAAAATTTGCTGGGCATGGTAGTGCAAGCCTGTAGTCCCAGCTACTCGGGAGGCTGAGGCAGAAGAATCGCTTGAACCTGGGAGGCGGAGCTTGCAGTGAGCCGAGATCATGCCATTGCACTCCAGCCTGGGCAACAAGAGCAAGACCCCATCACACACACACACACACACACACACACACACACACACACACACACACAAAGGGCATTTGAGACAATTTCAAATCTCCATACATTCCAGATTAAAGTCAAGGCCGAATATCTTGAAATTGCCACAAAAGCACTGAAAAGCCTGCTTCCATTTCCAACACCCTGTCTTTGTGAAGCAGGATTTTTTGCAGTGACAGCGACCAAAATGAGATTATGGAGTAGACTGGACATAAGCGGCACACTTCGGGTGTCACTGTCTCCCAGTAGCCCCAGATGGGACCGTCTAGTTGCAAGAAAACAAGTTCAGGGCTCCCAGTTGATTCTACAGTGGGAGAGTTGTGTAATTATTTCATTATATATTGCAATGTAATAATAATAGAAATAAAGTTCACAATAATTGTAAAGTGCTAGAATCATCCTGAAACCATCTTCTCCTCCCCCACCCTGGTAAGTGGAAAAATTGTCTTCCATGAAACTGGTTCCTGGTGCCAAAAAAGTTGGGGCCCACTGCCTTATGGGATCATCTCCAGTTCTCTTTGCCTCTGTGGATTAATAAATTTTAATTCTGCTATCTCCATTTTAGTGGAGTTTTTGAAATAAAGATGTTAAACATATCTGGTCATTTTATTTTTAATTGGAAGTCCCACATTAATACCTGTTACCCTTAAAAATGAAGGGCTCAGTTTTCAAATGTAAAAAATTTCTCTCGAGGTCTGTGTCTTCATTGTGCCACTAGAGGGTGCTGCGACATCTGCAAGATGAAAGGCCTGGCCAGGGCAGATCCATGTTTTAAAGCCTTTTCTCTCATATGGACAAAAAAATACCAGCTTAGATATGGTCATTGTGTTTTTTAGGAAATTTTTTTTTATTATTAGAAGTAGAACACTTTTTAATAATATCTTTGGAGTCTGAACCATGAATGAATATTCTTACAAATATTTACTAGATAGGAAATCTTAGCTGAGTCACTTTACTTTTCTAAGCCTGAATTCTCTCATCTGTAATAAGATAAAATAGAATATATGTCATGTTTTGTAGGAGTGAAGTATTTATTACCTCCCTCGCAGGGACACAGAGTGCGTGTACAAAAAAATGCTAAAAATGACAACTTCATTAGAATAAAGACGCTTTTAAGATGATCACTTCAAAGGTCAAGGTAATTTCTGGCACAATTTTGTTTAAAAATAAATTATTGGCTGGGCACGGTGGCTTATGCCTGTAATCCCAGCACTTTGGGAGGCCGAGGTGGGCGGATCACCTGAGGTCAGGAGTTTGAGACCAGCCTGGCCAATATGGTGAAACCCCATCTCTACTAAAAATAGAAGAATTAGCCGGGCATGGTAGTGTGCGCCTGTAGTCCCAACTACTCACAGGGAGGCTGAGGCAGGAGAATCACTTGAACCCGGGAGGCGGAGGTTGCAGTGAGCCGAGATCACGCCACTGCACTCCAGCCTGGGTGACAGGGTGAGACTCCATCTAAAAAAAAAAAAAAAAAAAAAATTATTTCTTCTCAGTCTCATGCATATTTCACTTGCATGGTAAAAAAGTTTAAAAAAAAATAAGGTGAAATAATGACTACATTTTTTTAAAAATTGAATATGGTTTTATGTGGATGTGCTCTGGAGTCTGTGAAGTGTTCTATTGTAAATGACTCACGCGAACTTGATCCCTACAAATGGAATAAAATCTTGTACACTCATTAGGTCACACCATAAACATTTCTGGGGGTGTCTGGTCAGGTCACACTAATTTCTCCTTCTATAGGAATTACCTGTGATCCTCAGAGACTACATATGTAACATCTGCATTTTTACCATGAGACAGTCTTAAGGTCTAGCTATTTCATTCTTCCTTAAGTTCCATTAAAACCATAGTATCCTTGAGGTGAAAAAAAAATGAAAGAGAAAGAAAGAAAGAGAGAGAGAGAAATGATGGTATCCTTACAATAAAGTCCTTAACCTGCTCACCTTAGCTTAATTTGGATTCTATTATTTAAAACCAAATGAACTTTAAATAATGGAACAAACTATTAATAATAATTTATTTTAACAGCACCACAATTTCTTTTAGAGATGGAATTGGTTTTGCCTGAGAAAAATACCTTGAAAAGTAGCTTAGAGTTTATGGTAAAATCCCTAAGGAATAACTTGGCAAGAGAGAGAGAACTCCTACAAAAGAAAAGAGTGGGAATTTGAAAGTGGGGAAGGGCAACACAGTTTATGTGTTTGTATGTACTTGGGTTCCGCATCTGGAGCAGGGTATAGAACCAGACTAAATTCCACATCTGGATCTGGAAGGATTGGGCAGTATGAATATGTACATTCATCCCATATATATGGAATTTTGATAGGACAGTGTGTGTATATATATAGATAGATATGAATATAGATATAGATCAATATCTACAAGCTACGCCAATGCAAGAAAAATGAAAGGTGGACCTAGAGATGACCAAAGATTACTATAAACCAACTTCCTCTCCCAAACCTGGAGAGAATTGGAGGGATTTAGAGCTATGACTACACACATGTGGTGTAGACTTAAATCGGTTTTACTTTGATTTCAAAAGATAAGCTACTTCTGACATTGGAATTACACTTCTAGGACAAATTTAAATAAATCAATTTTCTGGTTTGAAAACATCAGCTGCTGGCTGGGCATGGCTCATGCCTGTAATGCCAGCACTTTGGGAGGCCGAGGCAGGCAGATTACCTAAGGTCACGAGTTCGAGACCAACCTGGCTAACATGGTGAAACCCCATTTCTACTAAAAATGCAAAAAAATAGCAGGATGTGGTGGCGGGTGCCTGTAATCCCAGCTACTTGGGAGGCTGAGGCAGAAGAATCACTTGAACCTGGGAGGCAGAGGTTGTAGTGAGCCGAGATCGTGCCATTGCACTCTGGCTTGGGCAACAAGAGTGAAACTCCGTCTCAAACAAAACAAAACAAAACAAAAACAAAAATACCCATCAGCTGCTGATGATTTATAGCCACACCATAATTTCATCTAGTTCAATTTTGTTTCTAAATGCTTCAGTTAAATTTAAGTCTTTAGCAATGATCTCACATCTCTAATTGACCAAACCAACTATCTTCTTTCAGCACATGTTTACTGAGCACCTTCTAGGCACTGAATTTGAGGCTAAATGTTATTTCCATTCATGGATATTAACATCTAGCTGGAGAAATAGACTATCTACTGCAACAACAGTAAGTAATTTCACATTGTGATAAGTGCTGTACAAGAAGCAAATAGGACATATATATGTATATATGGTTTTTTTGAGATGGAGTCTTGCTTTGTCACCCAGGATGGAGTGCAGTGGCACGATCTTGGCTCACTGCAACCTCCGCCTCCTGGGTTCCAGCGATTCTCCTGCCTCAGCCTCCCAAGTAGCTGGGATTACAGGTGCCTGCCACCACGACCAGCTAATTTTTGTATTTTTAGTAGAGATGGGGTTTCAGCATGTTGGTCAGGCTGGTCTCGAACTTCTGACTTCAGGTGATCCACCCACCACGGCATCCCAAAGTGCTGGGATTACAGGCATGAGCCACTGCACCCGGCCTAGGATGTAAATTTAAAGAACAGGGCTGGGTGACCTATTTTAAATGGAGTGGTCGAGGAAAACATCTTTGACAAGCACAAGATGAGACCAGGCACGGAAGGAGCATTGCAGATGGAAAGACAGGATGAGTGAAGGCTCTGAGGTGGGAAAGGTCTTGAGATATTTGAAAGCCAGAAGGTCACCTAAGTCAGAGGGGAAGAGTAATCTGGTGATGAGTTGGGAGATGAAGCCCTTACCAGAAATCTTTCCATTCTAATGAGCAATTAGATCACCCCTTTAGGCATGGTAGTAGACACATGCTTTTGTTTTGTTTGTCTATCTTTAAAGCACTGTTTCTGCCAGTCATAAACTTTGCTCTAGACATTACTTCCTCCCTATGTCTCCTAGAACACAGGGTCAGGCCTGAAAGAGTTGATTTTATGGAAAATTTGATACCTATCTTTTGTACCAAATGGACTTTTATTTGGCTGTATCCTGAAATGCGTAAGAAAATTGCTACCACAAAACCATATGCACTTATTCTGCTGAGGTTGCAAGATGAAATATGTTCCAACATGTCCTTATTCCTTTTCTGCTTCCAGAAGCCACATGTGAAAACTGACCTCCTTGTGTTTTAGACACACCTCATATCGCCTGGAAACACTAAACATGAGAACAATCACACCATGGCATTCTCTGTTTTCCACGAGACAGAGAGAAATTACTAGATGCAACTGAAGTCTTTGCTACAAAAGGGAAATTAAAGGGATCCTCTATGTACGACAATAACTCATTGATGGAAAGGATGTTATTTGCCTTTTACAGCAATTTTATAACAGTTGGCTTACAGAAAAGCAATGACATTAAGAATCTCAAGTTACTAAAAGGAAACCTTATTCTTTGTGTGGGAATGTTATCACCACTTCCTCAATGCCTTACTGGAATTTTTACTCTCTGATATATTGTAGTGGAAAAAGGGATTTTAGATAGTAATCAAGAATTCTGGGTCTGCTCCAAGATATGTGATTTTAGGCAAGTCTTCATTATTTCTGAGCTGCATTTTTTCCATCCATATAATGAAAGGTGCAAATTAAATGTTTTCTGAGATTTCCTCCAGTTCTAAATTTGACAATACTATGGAAAAGCAGGGTGAAGCAGTAAATAGAGAGTTAAGATTGGATTCAGCAGAGCTCGTTCTGAGTTTCCGCTTTGATCACTTAGTGGTCATTTGAGAAAGACTCTTAACCTTTCTAACCTCAGTTTCCTCATCTCTAAAACAGACTGGCAAAATTAGTGCACAATTTCATTACAGACAATTGAGGTCAAAGGAGATGTCAGCTGTGAAACTTTTCAAACTGTAAAAGGTCAGTATAAATGTGAGTTTTATTACACATTTAATGATGATGATAAAAATTAAAATGAGGAATAGTGATAAGGTTTGGATCTGTGTCCCCATCAAATCTCATGTCAAACGGTAATCCCCGGTGTTAGAGGTGGGGCCTGGTGGGAGGTGACTGGATCATGGGGGTGGACTCCTTATGAATGGTTTAGCACCACTCCCCTTGGTACTGTTCTCTTGGAAGTGAGCGAATTCTCATGAGATCTGGTTGTTTAAAAGTGTGTAGCACCTGCCTCCTCGCCCTCTTCCTCCTGCTCTGGCCATGTAAAATGAACCTGCTGCTGCTTTGCTCTCCGCCATGATTGAAAGTTACCTGAGGCCTCTCCAGCCATGCTTCCTGTACAGCCTGCAGAACCATGAGCAAATTAAATCTCTTTTCTTTATAAATTACCCAGCCTCAGGTATTTCTTTGTAGCAATGCAAGAATGGATTAATACAAATACCAATCAACATTTACTTGTTATTCTAAAGGCTTTGCATATGTGGTCTTTTAATCTTCACAACAATCCTATAGGATAGTATGATTACTATCACCATGTTCCAGAGGAAGAAACCGAGAAACTGAGGAACACTCAGTCACTGGCAAAAAGGCCACACCCTTAGTGGCCGGAAGAGCAAAGCAGTTGACTGCAAGTCCCAGCTTGGCTTCTTGATCAGCTCTAATCCTAAAAACCAGATGCAAAGGGACATTATAGACTTGATTTGACCATGGATGCTGATTAGCTCCACTCCTATGGTTTCTTCAGTTATATCCTAAATGGAAAAACATACACTTTTTTTTTTTGGTAAAGTTATCCCAAATAACTCATCTATTCACAACCCTGCAGCCTGCAGCATAGTATATACTTAAATTTTTCCTAAATGTTATATGCTGAAAGAAATCAGAATGACCGCCAAACAAAGCTCCTATTCAAAGAGATAATTCTGGAGGGAAATGCAGCAAGCTTAGACATACAGCTTCAAAATCTAAGAAAACCAAAAACCAAACTCAAACAAACAAACCAAAAAAACCCAAAAATCCCAGACAAGTGCCCAAGTTGAAGTTTTTGTATGTACATCTTTAACCTCTGTGAAGCCATCCTACTCTCCTCTCTCCTCACCGCTACCCTACTCCAGGGAAGCACTTAGGAAAAAATGTTTGTGTCAATCCAATTCAAGCCTCCTGCACAAAATCTGTGCTAATGACAGGCATGATTCTATGGTAGAATCTCAAAAGCAGCACACAACAATTTAATTAGCTCTAAGTCAATAAATCTGCATGAACACAGCAGGTCAGTAAACCATAAGTCTCTCTAGCAATTATCAACCAAAAGGTTATTCATGTAGAACCATGATGCCCAACATTTGACAATACCCAACATGGAACATTTATGATTTTCTAAGACTGACATTCGATGCACCGAAATTAATTCTGCTAGAACCCTTGATTTAGAAAGAAACAAATAGATACCACACAGAGGAAAACTCCAGCTGACCAATGGGCAAAGAATAGGCAATTCACAAAATAATTTCAGAGGCATTTTGTTAAGTTTTTTCTCAAAAAAGCAACTGCATGAATATTTTACACAGAAAAATATTAATCCTAGTGGGAGTGGATCGAACTTGTGTTACTCATATATAAATTATATATAACTACTCATCATATAATTCCCCTACTTGAATAACTACCTACCTTAAGCAGACCTTGGAATCTGCCCCCAAATCTCATTTATGATTCGAAATGCTGCTTTGGGTTAAGAGGTGATGGAAGTGCTCTGATTTCAGAATTTGTGAGTTTTGATCAAAGAATCTAATGAGATAAGCCAGATAAACATGCATCCCAGGCTCTCAGATTCACGGTCATCAAGACACACACACCACTCCCAGACATGCAGTAGACTCACAGCAATTCAAATCCAACAAAGCTAGCCCAATGCTTGAGGACTTTACCCGTCACGAGTCAACATTGGATTTCTCCCTGCAAGGTCAATAAAATAACCCCACATTTTCAAGAGTGGTAGGCTAGTGGAATGTTGTTTTTCCTGTGCTCTCATCAGATTACTTTTACTGACCAATCCTTTTAAGGCCTTCACTGTCGAGTCCTGCTGACTTTGCTAATCAGAATAGATTATGTTTGGCTTTGAGTGATGGAAAACTCAAAATTACATTTTCTCAAACAAACTAGCAGTCAGAGCTTAAGTAGGTGTCAAGGGGCTGCTGCGATGTTCCAACATGACCCAGAGCCCTTCCATCTTGTTCCTGGGCAGGGCCTGGAAGCAGCCTCATGGTCTAGCCTGGGAAAAGCCACGTTCCAGGCAACGGGATGGAGGAAAAGATGAGGAAGTGGGAAAGGGCACACACATACACTATCTTTAGAAAAAAATGTCTCTGTGAGGGTTTGGAAATGTATCCATGAACCCCTGGACATTCCATCAAGAAATGGGGAATATGCCCCTTCCACTCAAACCTGGGCAGCCCTTCAGAATGTGGCAGAAGTGAAGCTGCATGATTCATCAGGTAGGTAGGAAATGAAACCTTTGCCATCTCTCTTAGGATACTCATACTGGGACCCTTCAGCCATCCTGTAAGAAGTCTGACCACCATGAGGTCTCTACAAGGAAAAGATATAGCAGAAGAGAGATGGGAAGGGAGGAAGCTTTCCAAAATATATTAGGGGACAAATAGCAGTCTCCACCCCAATATATGCAGCCGTGCAGCAGTTTTCACCAATGTTCAAGTTCTTTGTGTGTGCTTTAATAAATCACAAAGTTAAATTCCAGAAGACGCACAACTATCAAGCTTTACAGATACCTACATAGATACTGAGCACTAACCCCAGTAACATTTGCTTTAGGCAGAAATTACTCTTACAATGTTTCTTTTTTGCCCAATACTTTCCAGATCTCTTTTTTCGAGAATCATTTCTATAAAAGTAATGTGTAAATCACGTAAAACCTCCAAATAGTATAGAACTCTGCAAAATGAAAAACAAGATTATTTTCCTTCTATACCCCCATAAAACCTCAGTTCCCTTTACCTACAGAGAACTGTTATTGACAGTTTCTTGTGAATCCTTTCAGAAATTTCATTCGATGACCGACTACATATGGATGTCTCTAAAAAAACCAAACAACTAATGTGGTATACCGTAAATACTGCTATAAGCCTTCTCTCTTTTTCTATATAAAACATATTTTGGAAATCTTTCCATATTCGCAGGTATAGATAAAAATCCTTTGATTCATATGCAAAAGTTATGCATGTTTAAACTGCAAAATTTAATAAGTTTTGACTTCTGGATAACACTCATAAAACTATGACCACAGTCAAGACTGAACACCTCCACCCCCTCCAAATGTTTTCTCACGCCCTTCCTCCTGCCCCACTGCCTAAGCCAGGCAATTGCTGGCTGATCTGCTTTCTGTCACTTGAGATCGGTTTGCAATTCCTAGCATTTTATGTAAATGTGATCATACACTAAGCATTCTTTGTTTTTTGCTTAACATCTTTCACTCAGCCTAGTTATTTTGGGATTAATTCATGTTGTTGCATGCACCAGTAGTTTGTTTCATATTTTTTCTTACTAGAATTCCATTATATGAATACACCACAAGTTGTTTGTTCATTTACTTGGTGATAAACATTTGGCTTGTTTCCAGTTTACTTATGATATATAAAACTGCAAGAAACATTTGTATGTAAGTCTTTATATGAGCATATGTTTTCATTTTTTTTTTTGTCGCTAAATAACAAGAAATTGAGTGATCGGGTCATATGAGAGAAGGATATTCAATTTTTAAAGAACTTGTTAAACTGTTTTCTAAATTGGTTGTACCATTTTACCTTCTCACTGGCAGTGGATGAGAGTCCCACTTCCTCCCTATCCTTACCTTATTGATATATCCTGTCCTTGGTATGTTCAGACTTTTAAATTTTAAACATTCTAATAACTATGTGGTCCGAAATCACCTTAATTTTCATTTCCCAAATGACTAATTATGCTGAGAATCAGCTCACTTGCTCATCTGCCATTTATATAGCTTCTTTGGTAAAGTGTCCATTCAAATCTGGGCCCATTTTCAAACTGCATTATTTGTTTTCTAATAATGTGTTCTAGAGGTTCTTTATATAATCTAAATGCTATGTTTTTGAACTACTGTATATAATTTTCATTATCTTAACACCATTCTTCAAAGACCAGAAAGTATTTCTGATGATGCACAATTTATCAGCTTTTCACTTATGGGTTGTATATCTAAGAAATCTTTGCCTAACCCAAGCTCACAAAAATTTTCTTGCATGTTCTCTTCTAGGAATTTTACAGTTTTTGTTTTACATTTACTTGTCATTCCAAGTAGGCCTCATTCATTTTGAGTTAATATTTGTATATATTGTGATGTATGAAACAAGATTTTTTAAAATAAAAATATATAATTTTTCCAACACCATTTATTAAAAAGACTATCCTTTCTCCACTAAATAGCCTTTGCACCTTTGTTAAAAAACAAATGACTGTATGTGTGTGGGCCTATTTCTGGACCCTGTTCTTTTCCATTTATCTGTCTATTTTTATGCCAATACGGCATGGTTTTGACAACTCTAGCTTTAACATTTACCTTGAAGTCAGGTAATGTAAGTCTTCCAACTATGTTATTTTTCAAAGGTGTTGGCTATTTAAGATAACTTATATTTCCTTATAAAGTATGTAATAATCTGGTACATTTTAAGAAAAATTTCTACAGACTGCATTGACTCTTTAGATCAGTTTTGAGAGAACTGGCCAGGCGCGGTGGCTCAGGCCTGTAATCCCAGCACTTCGGGAGGCCAAGATGGGTGGATCACTTGAAGTCAGGAGTTTGAGACCAGCCTGGCCAACATGGTGCAACTCCATCTCTACTAAAAATATAAAAATTAGCTGGGCATGGGGGTGTGCACCTGTAATCTCAGCTACTTAGGAGACTGAGGCAGGAGAATTGCTTGAACCTGGGAGGTGGATGTTGCAGTGAGCCGAGATTGCTCCACTGCACTCCAGCCTGGAGCGACAGAGACAGACTCTGTCTCAAAAAAAAAAAATTTTTTTGAGAGAATTGACATTATAATATTATTGAGTCTTCTGATCTACCAACAATGTATATATCTCCATTTATTTAGATATTTAATTTCTCTTAGGAATATTTCGATATTTTCAGTTTACTGGTCCTGTACATCTTCTGACAGATGAATCCCAAAGTATTTGACATTTTTGTCAAATGTCAAGTGACCTTTTTTTATTTCAATCTCCAATTGTTGTTAGTACATAAGATTGTAACTGATTTTTTATAGTGACCTTTTATCTTGCAACCTTGCTAAATGCACATAGTAGTTCTAATAGTTTTTTGGTAGATTTTTTTCGCATTTTTAACAAGATGTCATTAGTGAATTGAGAGTTTATTTTTTTCTTTCAAATCTAAATGTCTTTTATTGTATTTATTTTTCCTTATCACACTGATTAGTACCTTCAGGACAATGATGAAGAGAAGTGATAACATAAATCTTTGTCTTGTTCCTATTCTCAGGGACAAAGCAGTCAGCCTTTTGCCATTAAGTAGGGGTGAGTCTATGTTTTTCTTATCTGATAAAGGTAAATCCTTTATCTGGTGGATGAAGTGCCCTTCTATTCCAAGTTTGTTGAGAGTTTTTATCAGGAATAGATGCTGGATTTGTCAAATGCTTTTATTGCATCAATTGAGATGATAGTATGATTCTTACTTTTTAAATTGTTGATATATTTACTTACATTGATCAGTTTTAAAATGTTAAACTAACTTTCCATTCCTGGGAGGGGAAACTCACTTAGTCATGATCTACTATCCTTTTTGTATATTATTGGATTCAGTTTAATAAAGTTTTGATAAGAATTTTTGCATCTATGTTTATGAGGGACATTGGTTAGTAGTTTCCTTTTCGAGTCATGTTGTTGTCTGGTAGCAGGTAATGCTGGCCTCATAGGATGAGTTAAGAAGGAGTTCTATCTCTTTCCTTTTCTGGGAGAGTTTGTGTACAACTGGTGTCATTGCTTCTTAAACATTTGGTAAAATTCACCAGTGAAGCCATGTAGGCCTGAACTTTTTTGTTTTTTGTTTTTTGAGGAAGGTTTTTAATGGCAACTTCAATGTCTTTAATAGAGAGCTATTCATATTATTTATTTTGTGAGTGGACTTTGCTCATTTGTGTCTTTCAAGAAATGTGTACATTTAAGTTGTTGAATGTTTATTAGCATGAAAGCATGAAGTTTTTAGAACATTCTGGTTTTTTTGTTGTTGGTTTTTTTTTTTCTTTTGAGGCAGAGTCTCGCTCTGTCTCCCAGGCTGGAGTGCAGTGGCATGATCTCGGCTCACTGCAACCTCCACCTCCTGGGTTCAAGTGATTCTCCCACCTCAGTCTCCTGAGTAGCTGGGACCACAGGCATGCAACACCATGCCCAGCTAATTTTTGTATTTTCACTAGAGACAGGATTTCACCATATTGGCCAGGCTGGTCTTGAATTCCTGAGCTCAAGTGATTCACCCACCTCAGAATCCCAAAGTGCTGGGATTACAGGCATGAGCCACCACACCCAGCCAGAACATTCTTTTATTATCCCTTTAGGATGTATAGAATCCATAGTGATGTTACCTCTCTTATTCTTGACATTAGTAGTTTGTGTCTTTTCTCTTATTTCCTAATAAGACTGGCTACAGATGCTCATTTTAATTTTTCTCCTTAACAAAACAGCTTTTGGTTTTATTGATTTTTCCTCATTGTTTTATTGTTTTCTATCTCATTGATTTATATTCTTCATTATTGCCTTCTGCTTACTTTCGGTTTACTTTGCTTTTCTTTTACTTCTTTCTTCAAACAGAGGCTGAAGATATTGAGTAAGATGTTTCTTCATTTCTAATATAGATGTTTGGTGCTATGAAATTTCCCCTAAACACTGTTTTAACTGAATCTCATAAATTTTCTTTTTCAAATATTTACTATATCTTTTTGGGATATTTTAATTGTATTACTTGGTTTCCAAATGCTTGGGGATTTTCTAAATATCTTTTATTTATATCTAATTTATTTCCATTGTGATCAGAGACCATTCTTTGTAGGATTTTAATCTTTTCATATTCATTGAAACATAATTGATGGCCCAGAATATGATCTATCTTGGTAAAATTTCCCTGTACACCTTGAAAGAAATCAAAAGCTTTCTCTCCAAAATGTTGAGGATTATTAAGTTAGAAAGACGGAAAGCTCAGGGCAGCAGTATGCCTCAGCATCTGTGTGCCTGGCAGCAGGACAGCAACCCTTCCTTACCGGAGATGGCAGTTGTTTGTCAGCCCAGAGAAGGTACCAGCAGGCACCAGAAGAATCAGGGAACAGATTTTACCACCTTCCCACATTTTCCCACCTTTTCCACAAGACTGTAACTGCTTTCTTCTTTGTCTTATAACTGTACAGGACACAGCGCTCTTTGTTAAAATACTATTTAAGCAAGGCCTCTTGTATCTACCAAGCTAGGGACAGGGGTTACAAACATGTCCAGGGCAGAGTTCCTTCCCTCGAGGAGTTCACAATATGTGTGAGAGACATGTACACTCACAGTGGCCATGCAAAGTGATAAGTGGCTTTTGAAAAGGTAATGTGTACACTGCTATGGACCCTGAGCAAGGGCAGAATGACAGACAAAGCAGAAGATTCCAGAAAACCTCCAAAATAATGGGACCTTTGACTCAGCCCAGAAGGACCTCCTCTTAGCAAGTCTCCTAGAGGTCAATCTGTTTAGAGCTGCTGTCTGTTACATTTTCTTTGGTCCCTTTACCTAATGTCTCCTTCAGCTCCCTTAGCCTTGGCAAAAGGCAGGGGAAGAGGAGAAAAGCATTTCCATCAATGGAGTCATTTTGCGTCACAGGGCACTACATGTGCTGATGTGGCTAGAACGGTCCTTGTAAAAATAGCCTGAGCAGCTAATATCCAGTCAGCTAAACGGACCCCATTGCCATTTAGTATCCATACTTGTTTCAGTAAAGTCTGAAACCAAGTACAACATATGAAGTCCACAGCCTCCATGTGTGTACACCAACGCCTTCCTTCCACAAAACAGGTACTCAATGATCATTTGCTGCTTGGAATTCATATCATCAGCTGAGCTTAATCAAACAAAATCACCGTTCAGAGACTACTAACCCATGAGGCTATGAAGTAAGTCCACTGATTTTTGTTCATCACCTAAGCTTCCATAATGGAAATTAATGAAATTGAATTTTAAATGAATGAATTTAAAATGAATGAAATGGACATTAATGAAATTATCTCCTTTGGGAAGTTTCACCCAATATAAGCTGCAACTTTGGGAATAAAATGGCAAAGATAACAAAATAGCTGTATTGGTTGTATTAAAGTGGGCAGAGGAATGAAAAAGAAACAGGCTGATTACGGAAGGAGACAGTGCTGATCTTGTGCCTGTACCAGAGAGGGCATCCTCCCTGGCAAAAAAGGAAGGGAGAGAGGCTGAGAGCTCTCTATGCCTTGAGTGGATAAAGGCGGCACAGATTCTCTTAAGTGGCTCCAGAACTAAGCAGCAAGTGAAGGGGCTGAGATTGGGACCAGTTGCAGCCAAAGGGCTCTTCATCACTGCCAGCTGCCACACAAGTGGCCACTTCTGGAAACAGGCACCTGATCAGGAACTCCCTTCCTGCAACCTACTTCTCTTTTGCACATTGAGGAAGTATTCACTGGGCACCCATCATGTCTTGGGCGTTTTGCTTTGCTTGAGGGACATGCCCTTGAACTGGAGTTCCCCTTAGCCTACTTCTGGATTAATGTGAATTTCCTCTATTCAGTACATCCAAAACAACATATGGACATGAAATGGATAGTAGGAATAAGAATATAGCTGCTATAGGCCAGGCGTGGTGGCTCATGCATGTAATCCCAGCACTTTGGAAGGCCAAGGCAGGTGGATTACTTGAAGTCAGGAGTTCAAGACCAGCCTGGCCAACATAGCGAAACTCTGTCTCTACTAAAAATACAAAAGTTAGTCAAGCATGGAGGCGTCTGCCTGTAATACCAGCTACTCGGGAGGTTGAAGCAGGAGAATCACTTGAACTCGGGAGGCGGGGGTTGCCAAGATCATGCCACTGCACTCCAGCCTGGGTGACAGACCTAGGATCCATTTCAAAAAAAAAAAAAAGAATACAGCTGCCATTAAACTTGGTTTGTTTGCACTGAAATGCATTTACTGATCTCATGGATGGTGGCTATATCAGTCCATTTTCACACTGCTGACAAAGACACACCTGAGACTGGGAAGAAAAAGATGCTTAATTGGACTTATAATTCTACATGGCTGGGGGGGCCCCAGAATCATGGCAGGAGGAGAAAGGCACTTCTTACATGGTAGTGGCAAGAGAAAAATGAGGAAGAAGCAAAAGCAGAAACCCCTGATAAACCCATCAGATCTCGTGACACTTAATCACTACCTCGAGAATAGCACAGGAAAGACCAACTCCCATGATTCAATTACCTCCCCCTGGGTCCCTCCCGCACACATGGGAATTCTGGGAGATACAACTCAAGTTGACATTTGGGTGGGGACACAGCCAAACCATATCAGTGGCTTTTATAAGAAGTAAAAGGAAGGCTTTAAACTTAAAAATAATTTACTAATAAAATATAATTTTATTAATTTTGCAATTGGGGTTCCATTGCTAAATAGTTTGAAAACCACTGATCTATGCAAACTTCCTACCCCATGTAGGAATCTTCTTCCAACGGACTTTATCAGTGGTCATTGCTCTTGTTCCTCCAGTGACAATGTAGCCCTTCTATTTGCAGAGGTTCTTATAGAAAATTTTTCTTTTTGCCTTTGTTTCTTCATGTGTGGATTATTGCCATCCTGCCACTCATTGTGGTTTCCATGGAATCTTGTGGAGGCATCTGTTTATATATTTTTTTGGCTCACACATCTGTTATTACAAAAGCTCCTCTACTTTTATGATCTAATTAGGCTCTGCAAAGAAAACAACCAAAAAACTTAGTGGCTTAAAAGTAAAGCAATATATTATATCTCATTATTTCATAAGTTAACTAGTTAAGTTTTCCTGATGGTCTTGCCTGGGATCATTGGAGCAACTGCATTTAGTTGGCTGATGAGCTGGGGGCATAGCTGGGGTTCCTTGGTTCTCCTCTATTTGATCTTTCCTTTGGTAGTCTGAGCTTCTTTGTAGCATAATGACCTCAGAGTAGTTGGACTATGTACATGGCAGCTGGCTTCCAAGAGGGAGAAAGAAGAAACTATCAATCTTAAGACCTGGGCTCGAAAGTTCCAGAGTATCGTTTCTGTTATATTCTTTTAGGGGGAGAAATCAAAGCAAGTAAAGCAAGTTAAAAGATCTGGCCAGGTTCAAGGGGAAAGGAAATAGACTTCATTTCTTAATGGAAGAAATGGCGCATGCAACCAGTGGTAGAAGGAATTGCTGGTGAACATGTTTGCCTACCACCAGCCATACCTAAAAATTTGTAAATAAGCCAATTTCCCCCACGTAGGTTCTTACGGCTACAAGAGGCTTGTGATTGTGGTTCCTCACTGCATTATCATCCAATAGGACAGTGAATTGTTCTTCTAAGAGCTTTACAATCAGAGTCTTTTCCTCCTTGATATTGTAAGTTCCACTTGGCATCTGTTTCCAAACCAGATTGATTTTCACTATAACAAAAATATTTTGGGTAGGTATCCCCACTTCAGGATGAGTGCCACTTGTGTTGTGAGGAGTTTTCTAGCAAGCAATTTATAGATGCAGGTTGGCCACCCAACTGAGGTGGCAAATGGAAGCCGGATTGCAGCCTTGTTCTAATCACTAAGCCTTGTTCCCCTGTATGGGACGGAGTCTACCAACAGAGAACCGCTGCCCCATCTGTGTTGGACATGTCACCACTGACTTTTGCTTGTTATGGATGTGTCACCACTCACTTTTGCTTGTGATGGACATGTCACCAGTGACTTTTGCATTATGCAGATCTGAAAAGACCTGGGCACCTACAAGTGTGGCTGGCCACCCTAGTGCCTGGCTACTTTTACCATGCTGAAGTTTTGGATAATCTTCCAGGCTTCTTCTTCATTAAATTTTGCCACGCTCACTGTGGTTTTTTGTTCTGTTTTTTTTTTTTTTTTTTTTTTTCCATTTTGGTAGTTATTCTTTCTCATCTTTTGCTAAAGATGATTAGAGCAGCAGTTTTTACACATTGCTTTGTCATACTGAATTATTCCTACGAGCCAAAGAGAAACGTCTTACACATATCATTTTCTTAAAATTTTTTCTAATACCATATTTCTACTTTTGTTTCATTTGTGATTGTCTGCTTCTTCAATCTAGTATTTTTTTACAAGCTTTATTGTTTTTGCATTTATTTGAGACACTGGAGTAAATGTTCATAAAGTACCTCAAAACTAAGTGTAAACATAGCAAATACACACTAGAATAATGGCTAATGCCTCGGGCAAAAGTATATTCGAACTAAAAGGATGGTGCATAATTGTTACTGCATGTCTTGTTAGCAGACGGAGTTGATATGCTTTTGCTCTGGAAAATAGCTTTGCTCCTGTGATGGCTTGTAAGTTACAAGTTTTTAAGTATGAGAATTTCCATCTATAACTAGAAAGCTTTGGAGAATAGTCAGGTTTTAGGTGACACCACAAGGTATGAGTCACTGTTATATAAGCAGTAATTGTTTGCATTTAGAGTGCTTAAGCAGGCATGCTTACAGCCAATTTTTAAAGTTATTGTGTTTTTGCAAAAATAACAGTTTAGCAGTCTTGAGAACCTTAGTCAACATAGTTAAGCCACCCCAGTCAGATGACAGTGTATCCTTTCTCTAAGAAAGAAGATTCTACACCATTTATAGCAAATAATTTTTGGAATAACTTTCATTATAAAGCTATTTTTCCTCATTATTGCCCATCTCTTTTGATGCTACTACAAAAGCTCATCCTCTCTCCTAATTTCTTTCTTCTTTTTTTTTTTTTTGAGACAGAGTCTCACTCTGTCACCCAGGCTGGAGTGCAGTGGGGCGATCTCGGCTCACTGCAAGCTCCACCTCCAGGGTTCACACCATTCTCCTGCCTCAGCCTCCCAAGTAGCTGGGACTACAGGCGCCCACCACCATGCCCGGCTAATTTTTTTGTATTTTTAGTAGAGACGGGGTTTCATCATGTTAGCCAGCATGGTCTCGATCTCCTGACCTCGTGATCCGCCTGCCTCAGCCTCCCAAAGTGCTGGGATTACAGCCGTGAGCCACCGCGCCCGGCCCCTCTCTCCTAATTTCAAGTGTAACTAGATCTGTCATTGCTCTAAAGGAGCCACTCCTGGGCAGGACACATTTCTGGTTTAATAATTACTCTCATGAGATCACCACTCACGGGAACCTTTGTCCTTTCTTCCTTAGTGCCCCCATTGGTCCCAGAACATAATTCTGTGACACAGAGCACAATTCTGTTCTAATTCTTTTGCATTAGTGAATGTATTTGTTATGCATTTGCCTGCTCTTATTAGATTGTAAGTTCTGTTGAGATGGGGCTGTGCCTGTCATTTTTGGATCCCCAACACCTACCTCGATGTCTTCATAAATGTTTAATAAATATCCACTAATAAAAATAGGTGTCCTTAACTATTTCTCCTAGCTTTCTATTGTATCACTTACTCCTCAGTTCTCTGGCTCTCTTTTAGGTGCTCTCTTGGCGCTTGAGAAGTGGAATAGGTCCAGTTGTATATTTTAGTGTTGACAGCTATTTTTAATTTGACCAGTGTAACTTTATAAATGAGGATTACAAGTGGCTGCTCCTTTCAACAATACTTCCATTGAAATTGCATGCTGAAATAATTGCTCACAAACAGAATCTCATGTGTTTTTCCCTATAAGTTTATGAGATAGCCAAGTTTGGAAGAAAGAGGGTCTCTCGCTACAATTTCCTGGTGTGTGACATTGGAAGTTCCTTCTCTGTGGGCTCAAATTTCTTGTCTTTAGTGAGAAGTTTCTATTAGATGATCTCTGTTTTCTCCCAAATTGAATGGGCTCCTAGTCTGTTGAGGCCTCACGTACAGAGGAACTAGGACTTGAATTTATCTTCGTCTTCAGGCTCCTGGATCAGGCATGTTTTCATTGCACCAATCAGCTCCTTTTCCTTCCTCCCTACATTGTGTTTATGCAACCAGAAGCAAATCAGCTTTGGAAGTGTGATGCTGTAGCATTTTCCACTAAGACTCTGTATTAGTCTGTTTTCACACTGCTAATAAAGACATACCCAAGATGGGGTAATTTATACAGGAAAAAGGTTGAATTGATTCAGTTCCGCAGGGCTGGGGAGGCCCCAGGAAACATACAATCATGGTGGAAGTCAAAGCAAACATGTCCTTCTTCACATGCAGCAGCAAGGAGAAGTGCAGAGCAAAGGTGAGGAAAAGTCCCTTATAAAATCATCAGATCTCATGAGAACTCACTCGCTATCACAAAAACAGCATGAAGGTAACCACCCCCATGATTAATTACCTCCCACCATGTCCCTCTCATGGCACATGGGAATTAGAGGAACTACAATTCTAGATGAGATTTGAGTGGGGACACAGCCAAACCATATCAGATGCCATTTTCCTTTTCTTAATCTTTGATAGCCACGCTTTCTTGGAGCAAATGTTCTTTACCCTTTCTTAAGTTTCTCCCCTTTTTGCAGTACTCTGCTTTTCCTCTCATTTCATTTAATTATGTTTTTGTTATTTTTCCAATTCATGAAGTGTCCTTCAATTAAAAGCTTATAAATATTTTCTGCAAACTTCCTGAATATAGCTATTTCATCATCCAAGTCATTGATGGAAATATAATGCTTAAGATTCCAGAATAAGGGAAATAAAGCTGTCTGAAATACTGTGCTTATGCTACTCTCCTACAAAATAGCCTGCATTTCACCATTCCTGCAACTACTCTCTGCGTGTTTGAACACAGCTGTGCAAAGGCTCATCAGTGACAGGGAGAAGCTGCATTCTAGAGTTGCCAGTTGTTCTGAAAGCTTGGGGAGAAAGTGAACAATGAAATTACTGGAATAACTAAATGAGAGTTTTACAAAGGTGCTTGTACCAAAAATGAAGTATAGGTACTTGTGTGTGAGACCAACATGAGGGTGTCCGAGAAGCGGTTGTTCTGAGGGTGGGAAATTGTGGAGAGAAGTCTTGGCAGGAGATACACATTTTGCATTCATAAACATCAGGATGAGGATGGGCGTAGTGGCTCATGCCTGTAATCCCAGCACTTTGGGAGGCCAAGGCAGGCAGATCCTTTGAGATCAGGAGTTCAAGACTAGCCTGGCCAATGTGGCAAAACCCCATCTTTATTAAAAATACAAAAATTAGTTGGGCATGGTGGTTGATGCCTGTAATCCCAGCTACTCTGAGTCATGAGAATTGCTTGAACCCGGGAGGCGAAGGCTGCAGTAAGCCAAGTGAGCCACTGCCCTCCAGCCTGGGCAACAGAGTGAGACTCCATCTCAAAAATAAATACATAAATAAATATCAGGATGGTGAACGATGCCCTGGCATCTCACTGGAAGGCTAACTAAAGAGAGAAAAATAAGGACTCAGGGCAGAATCCTAAACAACTCTGACTTTTTTTTGAGAAAAGAAGCCCACAACAGAAGCTTGAGCATGAGCAGATAACTGCAGTCAGCATCCATTCTTTCATTCATTCAACAAAAATGCACAAAGCAATTTTTAGGCCCTACAAATTCAACAGAGATAAGAAAAACATAAGAAAAACATGCCTGCTCTCCTCAAGTTTGAATTCTAGAGGGGAGACAAACATTAAACACATAATTTGCCCATCTGCTTAATCACTATTTGGATGAAGAGGCACAGAGCTTGCATGACAGGTCATGGCAGAGCAGCTGGAACCAGTCTAGGAGATTTAGGGAGGTATTCCTGCATAAGCAAGATTCCATTTGACCTCTGAAGGGTGAGTAGGTGTTACCTAGGTGAAGGGAGAGGGTGATGATGTCATGTACATAAAACTGTACTGTATGTGGAAAGGAGAATGAAGCATTCAAAGGACCCAAAGCCCAGTAGGTTTGAAAGGCAGAAAGTGGGCAGGAGAACAACTTGAGACGGGGCTGGTGAGTTAGGTTGAACATGCAAACTAAAGATTCTTCTCTTTATCCTATGGGCAATGTGGTATCTTTAAGCAGGAGAATAACATGCTCATATAATGACTTTTAAAGGCCAGTGTGATTGTGGTGTATTATACCATGTATTATATCTCTTTATGTGCACTTCACAATTAAGTGATATCTACAGGAGTACTATGAGTATGGTGCTGAATAGACACCTATTCATAATGAAGGAAGGAACAGCAGGCCCTAAACTGGCCTTAGTTTCTTACAGCTTCCTCTTGCTTCTAACAACATTGAGGTTTCTTAGCTATTTTCTTTCTTCTTCTTCAGCCAATATTGGTTGAAGAGAATTCCATCTGCAACAATATCCTTAGTAACATATGCACTCTTTGTTAAAGTAAGTGCATTTCTTTCTTTTTATTTTATGCATAGACATGACACATAGTCAATACTCAATTTTCTTTCCTTTTTAAATAATTATGTATTGAGCATCTGCTAGGTTCCAGGCATTACACTTGTCTTTAGAAGGAGCTGAAATCAACAAAATTCACTTCAACACAAAGCAATAATTGGATTTTATGAACTCTGTAGGCAACACATATTTGTAGGAAATCTCAAAGTGTTTTCCAATAAGAATTAAATTGCAAATGACAATTAAGTTTTTAAACCAGTCCCCAAAATCTTAATTTGATTATAGTTACAAAAGAACTAGTTCAAGTTCCTGTGTGTGTGTGTGTGTGTGTCTGTGTGTCTGGTAAAGAGGTTGTGTAATGCTGCTCCTTCTTTTCCACATATGGAATTTAAAATCAAAGTTTTGAAACCGATGGGGGTTATCTTTGATCTTCTTTGATTTCCTGTCTTTACTCTGCCATGCTGTCATGTATGCATGCTATATATGTCATGGTGGCACGCTCTCTTTAGACCCTAGGGATTCAGCCCTCTCCTGCAGCCTGACCTTGGAACCCCCGCTTCCTTGCCTACATGTAGCACTGCACTCAGGACTGGCCCATTGCCTGTAGATGTATTGTCCATTTTGACAAACGCTCCCTTCTCACTTGGTATGAAAACCACATAAATGGCTTGGACCTAGGTGGGATTCGAGGAAAGAAGCAAAAAAGGAAGGAATTTATAGTCTATAGGTAAGGCAAATATGAACCAATCACCTAATTACAATTGAGATTCATATAATACATTTAGGGTGCTCCAAAAGCATGTGATGCCGGGATTGGCCAAGTCTTGGGTGTAGAAGGAAACCATCTCTGATGAAATGGCATTTAAGATGACTCACGTAGGATGACTGAAAGTCTTTATATAATGTAGAGAGATTCCTATCGATCCATATGAATTCCTCTTTTATTCACATGTGACCCCCTGGTTCCAGCTGTCCTGGACCTCCATTGTCACCATCCCCATCGGGCCAACTCCAGGACCAGCACACTGACAAGAAGTCAGCGACCCTGAATTGGGAGCCCCCAGCATACTCAAAGCCTTTTGCATCTGTGTCCATAGCCTACGATCTTCTGACTCAGAATCAGATGAGTCATATCACCCAGGTGTGATATCATGTGGGTTCAGAATTCCGTGTTAAGAAAACAGGCTTAGGAGTTGAGCCACCTTGGCTTCAAGTCTTGACCCTACCTAAGAAGCTGTATAACCTTGGAAATATTGCTCAACCTCTCTAAGCTGCAATTTCCTCATGTACAGAATAGGGAGGAAAAAAAAGTGTGCCTCATATTGTTGTGGCAGTTAAGATGACTTGACTGCAGCAGGCAGAAGTCTACAGTTAAATTGGTTAAAAAATAAAGAGATGCATTATCTTATAGTAAATGTAATCTGCCCCAGGGATGGAATAGCAGATCCCTGGCTGCATTTCTCTGTGGCCCTCTTGGTCCATCTTTCTCCTTGTGTAGGTTTCAACCTCAGGCAAGTAGCAAGATGGCAGCTCTAAAAATTAGATTTAGGCACAGTGTGCAACAGGGAAAGAAGAGAAGCTCCCCCTTCTCACAGCTCTCTCCTAGGAACGCATCCTAGATCTCTGGTACACGTCCCCTCAAGGTCCTGTTAGCCAAAAGTTGGTCATATGCTTGTTCCTGAAAGAGAAACTAGCCAAAGGAATGGGAGGCCCTCAGACAAACCAGAGCCATTGTACAGCAGAGAAGGAGGCATCCTGCTTCTGGGGTACAAGGCAGGTGGAGGTGGAGAACCAAACAGAATTGGGGTGCTATAGAGGGAAAAACAGAGACGTGGATGCTGGGGAGGGTCTGCTATAGAGTGTGGGAAGGATTGAGTGGGAATTGCACATAAATTGCTTATTACTGTGTTGACTTATATAAATAATTAATCATTAGCTTGGTAAAAGGGCAAACCCAAAGGAAGCTTCTGCAGCTCTACAGGGACCAAAATAACTAGTTCATCATCTCCACTTAGTGGCCTTTGCTGTCACAATGCCCTGTGTACCTCCCCAAGAATGTCCCTTTCTATAGCAACAGGCCTGGCAGTTGATGGGTACCTAGAGGTTGGGGGTTCCACTTCAAAAGACCCCTAGTCAACCCTGTGGTGTGCTAAGGTCAAAATAAATCATAATCTGGTAGCTGTCCATCCCCCAGGGAACACATTTCAATGGAAGATGCCTGAATCTCCTTCAGATTGTTGCAGAGCTGACATTCCAGAAACCAGAGGGCCTCTTGGGCCCTTCAAGGTGTCGGAGGCCACCAACCCTGTGGCTTTCTGCCTCTAGCTTCCCTCTTTTGAAAACATCCACAGCACTCTGCATAGCTCCCTGCGACACCAAGAGCACCCGCCAAGGACCCAACAGCAGCTCCAGGAATTGACCCACTGTGACAATGAGCCCACCTTCCTTCTTTGAAATGCAGGCTCCAGAACTCTTTAGAGGCTTCTCCCAGGCAAACCCAGAGACATTCTAAAGGAGAAAGCCTGCTGGGAAAGGGGTCGGGGGCGGGTGTTAGTTCTGAACCATTTTAGTTCTTCTAAATGTGGTCTGCATGACTTCTCAATCATGGCCCCCTCTTTGGGTCTTGCCCGATACTCTCTCTCCGCGGTTCTCTTCTGCCTTGTTTTTCTAACCCATTTGGCACCTTACCTTACTTCCCATTCATTGTTTGGCTCCTGGGATTGCTGTCCCAGTTTGGAATGTTTATTTTGGCCCTGACTTTGCATTCTTCCAGGGACTTGATTTTCAGTATTTACCTATCTGTACATTGCACCACGACTCCCAGAGAGAAATACCTCCTTCCTCTGCCCCACCCTACCCACAGACTGAGTGTGTACTCT
The DNA here is from genome assembly GCF_029289425.2 of Pan paniscus. NCBI lineage: Eukaryota > Metazoa > Chordata > Mammalia > Primates > Hominidae > Pan > Pan paniscus. Next base: position 24,724,753 of record NC_073256.2, read on the forward strand.
GGCCAGCCTCACCTGAGGCAGAGATAAGTCCATAATCGACAGTCATCCTTCCTGTCCTTCTACTTTGTGAAAGCTGCTGTTCCTTAAGTGTCTTGCAGAGGCAGGAGAGAGGTCATCGGAGTAAACCGATTCTATCCCCTATGGGAATTACTGGTACCCATTACCTACTTAACACTTCAGGTTATATCTTAAATATATGTTTGATTTTTAGAAGTCAGGAAATGTAACAATACAGAATGAAATATTTAATATTTGGGGTGCAAGAAGCCCCAAGCTGGTGTTAGTCGCTCCTTCCTGGGAGATGGAAACTCCTCAAATCCACTGGGAGCTGTGTCTTGTCCCCACCTCTTTCCTTACTCAACTTCTGGATAAACAGATCCCATAAATGTTTAATTTTTTTTTCAGTGGCTTTTGTGGTTGACATAATGGGCATCAAAGGTATGGAAGAACGTGGGTGCCCCATTTCTTGTGTGATTTGGGGGTTTGGGTAGTGAAATATACATTTGTTCTAACCAATGTTGCTTCTTTACTATTTCCTTTAAGTTGCTGCAAAATGCTGGCATATGGAACTGTTGGCTTCGAATTCTATCTTAAACATCCCTCCAATTATTACTTTTGTTTTCTCAGCTTCACTTAGTAGAAAAACTCCACAGAATGAAAGACATGGAGGGAAATAAAATTAGATTTAAGCAGGGCACGGTGGCTCACGCCTGTAATCCCTGCACTTTGGGAGGCTGAGACAGGTGGATCACTTGAGGCCAGGAGTTCGAGACCAGCCTGGCCAACATGGTGAAACCCTGTCTCTGCTAAAAATACAAAAGTTGGCCAGGCATAGTGGTGAGTGCCTGTAGTCCCAGCTATTCAGGAGGCTGAGGCAGGAGAATCGTTTGAACCCAGGAGGCAGAGGTTGCAGAGAGCTGAGATTGCACCAGTGCACTCCAGCCTGAGTGACAGAGTGAGACCCTACCTCAAAACAACAACAACAGCAACAACAAAACCAAAAACAAACAAAAAATAAAATTAAATTAAATTTAAGAAAGGGATCAATTAGATTTTAAAGTAGAAAGTGACTGATGTCTTGAATTTCAGGTATCAATCCAGGTTCTGTTCCTTCCTTATACCTTGATGTAATGAACACTTATGAACTGCAGATAAGCAAAACCAGCTGCTAGGCCTGGGGAATATTCACCTGCTTTACCTCTATGATAGATATTTTAAAATGTAATGAAACTATCAAGGTTAATAAACCAACTATCAAGGCCATTAACAGGTGACGTCTGGTTATATTCATGATCCACATGAACCTGAGTCAGAAATGCATATAAACTTTTGTTTGATTTTAGAGGCTCTAAGGGTAGGGAAACATCTATAAATAATCATTTTTCTGTACTTCTCACCAAGCCTTTACAGAAAAAGTCACCCTAACTCCTAAACCCCCAAACAGGAGCCTTTGAAATTATTTATGCGGACAGTTCTCTCAATAATTGCCAAGCCCAGATCATTAGTAGTAATTACTCCAGTTGTTTTTATAAGGCTGGTAAATAAAAGGTTTGAATCAACATATAAAACTTCCTAGAATGTACAAGATCTGTGAAACTCTTGTAACATAAAGGGATATAATGATACTACGGAAAATCAGCAAAGCAAACAGTCTCATTTTGGGATCTCATTTAGTGTCCACATACAAACAGGGACACTGTCATGACTATTCTCAGGAAACTTCCCCTGAGCCAATGAACGATTTTCCAGTATCTGCTCAGGGCTACGGTCCAGTGATAACGGGTGGTACATGAGGTAAGAGGTTTATGTCAGTGTCAAGTTGATATTGACATTAGTTTGCAAGTTTATTTCAATGAGGTGGACTTTGAGTTTGAGTATATGTACATTCTTTGGGTAGGATGTTCACTTTCCATCCTAGAATGATAATAATTTTGTTATCTCAAAAAATGGAATGACTTCTGGAACATTTATCTATTTACCATGGCAAAGCCAGGAAATGTGTCTATTAACATTCAAAATAAAAAGCATATTTGTAGCAAAAAAAAAAAACAAAAAAGTAGTGTTTCCTAAGTTGAATACCTTCCAAACATTTATGCGTTCTTTGTTTAATTTGAACCACTGACAATAGTTAGTCAAGTGCTATAGCCCTTTTTTAATTTTCTGTTTGAGAAGCATAGACTGAGAGGAGCCAAAAGTCTGAGAAATTCAAAATTACTATAAAACTGCCCCATTTTTCTTAATTAAAGAGTAGGCTAGTCTGATTCATAGAGACAGGCCTGAATTGGAGAACACTGTATAAAAAATGTGATTTATGGCAGCACTTGACAGGGATAGGGGAATCAAATTAAAAGCTTTAGAGAATTTTTAAAAAACTAATAAAAATGAATCATTTGTTACTCATTATTTGTATATAAAGGCTACTACGAGGTTGGTTTCTCATGTTGTTTTGGAAAAAATGCATTTGCCTTAGTGTTTAAGTAGACTAAACATGTCTCTTCGTTAATCATCACTGGCAGTGTGGTCTGTCTGGAATGACTCCAAATTCCCAACTAATAGAGTCCAAATTAATAAACTATGTTGGCTTTGCCAATATTATGCTGGTTACAGCTACATCAGTTGCTGGCTTTGGGGAGGGATGTATTTTTTTAACATTCGCAGAAAAAGAAGGTACCAGTGTGTAACAAAATGGTTGTACATTCCCGCTATGGCCACCAGAGGGCTATACACCATTACAAATACTCCAGGCCTCGCTAGTGAAATGCGATTACAGGCAAGCAGTGTGGGTGTCCTCACTGGTAAGAATCTCCAGCCTGACCCCAGACCTGCTGAATCGGAACCTGCAGCGATGTGACTTCAGGGAATTCATGTGCACATTAAAATTTGAGAACTTCCAGGCTGGGCGCGGTGGCTCACACCTGTAATCCCAGCACTTTGGGAGGCCGAGACAGGTGGATCATTTGAGGTCAGGAGTTCGAGACCAGCCTGGCCAACATGGTGAAAGCCCGTCTCAGCTACTTGGGGAGGCTGAGGCAGGAGAATTGCTTGAACCCAGGAGACAGAGGTTGCAGTGAGCCGAGGTCGCACCACTGCATTCCAGCCTGGGCGACAGAGTAAGACTCCATCTCTTCTCTAGGTTATGGGAAGAAAACACTTTATATTTTGTATATGATCAGAATTTGAAGATATAAAAACTGGAGGCGTTTGTCATCCAGTCTCAAGCTCAGTTTCTTGTCTCCCGATTTTTCCTATCAGCATTACAGCCCAAAAACTCTTCTCTTCGTAAAAGAGCCTGCCCTAAAATGTTCCTTTCGTGACATGTTCTAATCCCATCAATTACTGTAGCTGTCTAATGTATAGATTTTTTTGGAGCCAAAAGAGCTCTTCAGTATTATCTGACACTAGTCTAAATTTTCTGTTTTTGCAGGAGAAACAACTGGGCAGGGAATTTTCAGAAAATGGTCCTTTAAGTGAAATTATCTTCCCTTCCACACCGAAATCCAAGATATTTGCCTTTCAAGATTCAGGACCCACAGTGGATATAAACGAGACCCTGCGCTCTCAGGAGCTCCCCTCCCTCACAGAAAGAGGTGGTGTTGAGCCGGGTGAGCTGGAGACAAGAGCAAGTCTTGCCAAGCCATGTGCACCCTTCTGGGGGGAGAGCTTCCACCCTGTCCTACCTGAGTGTGCCAGGACTCCCCAAGGGACATAAAGATTTGGACAAGTTTTTCCTGCCCTTAGCACTGGGAGAGCCCAAGATAATCCTGGGAGCAGGGAGGCTTCCTCTAAATGCCTCTGAGACACCTGAGCCATTGAGAGGATGTGTCCCCAGGTGTGTCATTTTCGACACCCCGGCTCACAGGAATGAGATCCCTTGGCCTGAGAGTTTCCTGATCTTTAGGGTAGTACACAAAAAAATAAGCCTGAGCTCAAATAGGCCATCAGAGAAAAATAATAGTATATTTAACTTTGTTCGGAAGCCAAAGAGAGGACAAATCGATACAACCATCAGATAACACAAGCAGTGGCACAGACCTGGTGGTGCAAATAAGTTCCTAAATAAAAAGTTAAAAAACCCTTAAGAACAAAACAACAGAACAGCAAGTAAAAGAAAAAGACTTCCTAGAGCTTTTGAAAACCTTACTATTTCAGTAGAGGAATTAAGAAAATGAATGGTGATTGATGAGAATGGAATGAGTAGCCTGGAAGGTCAAGTACAAACAGCATCACAAATCCCAGAGCAAAATACAGAGGTAGAAATCATAATGGAAAAGGTGAGATATTCGGAAAATGGAAGCAGGATACCTATCATGTGAATAACAGACGTTGTAAAAGAGGAAGAAAGAACGCATGGAGTAGAAGAAATAATTTTACACAATGTAGGAGAAAGTTTTCCTAAGCCTGTCTTCAAAGAAGAAAAGCTCAGAATTCTTAGCTGAATTCTTAAGAAAAACAGGCAGGTGGGCATATCTTGGTAAAATAAATTTCCAGGTTTTTTTCTTTTTTGGAAGAAAAAAAAATAGAACTGTCATGGGACTTCTTGCCTGCAACTCAGAAAACTAGAACATAGTGAATTTGTAAATTCATGCAACTGAGAGAAAACCCCAGGAATCCTATACTAGGCAGTTGTTTATCTGTTAAGGTGAGAGAAAGGTCTATGATTTGGGTATGGTTTGTGCCCACCAAAATGCAAGTTGAAATTTGGTTTTCAAAGTGGTAATGTTGGGAGGTGCGGGCTACCGGGAGGCGTTTGAGTCATGGGGGTGGATCCCTCATGAATGGCTTGGTGCCATTATCTAGGTAGTGAGTGAGTTCTTGCTCTAGTGAGACTGGATTAGTTATAGGAATGGATTAATTCCTGAAGAGTGGATTGCTATAAAGACAGAAGGCCCCTCAGGTTTTGCCTCTTCTCATGTATCTGCTTCCCCTTTTACCTCCTCCACCATAATGTGCACAGCACAAAAGCCCTCGCCAGGAGCCAGGGTCATGCCCTTGAATTTCCAAGTCTGTAGAATTGTGAGCTAAATAAACCTCTTTATAAATTACCCAGCCTCAGGTATTCTGTTATAGCAACATGAAACACACAGAGATATTTGAGAACACGCATTAATGCAGAGAATAAATCATTGAGTACCCCACCCAAGGTAAATACTTGAGAAAAGGAGCTTTCCAAGGACCAAATGAACTGGATCAGAAGCACTGGATGGGGGAAGGTAAGCCGGAAAGAATGGGAGATGAACAACGTCTTGGCTGTATAAATATGTCATTAAATGTTCACGGATAAAGATACAATGTGTTACGTAAGTCCCGAATGTGGACCCTGAGAACGAAAAGATGGTAAGTGAAAATCTGATGTATATGTATTAAACTATTTTAGCAATACATTGGAATTAAGAATGCAACAGGAAGTAAAATCATCTCAAAGTTTAATTAAGGGCTGAGGGATATGAGAGAAGGCAGAAAAGGGGAAAATGAAGAATTCTAAAGATTTCATTCCATTAGGTGGTGAGCAAAATATGAAGGAATCAAGAAGAAATCAGTAGAGGAGACAGTGGAGCTCAGAGGGAGTGATAGCATCGAAATAATAGGACAATAGCGTCATTTGGTCTGACTTAGAGAGCAGGAGAAAGCCAGGTCATTAACTGAATGGAATATTATGATAGAACTCCTAAATTAACAAGATAAAGATAAAATATGTAGCAACACAAGCAGACCAAAAAAAATAAGAAGGGAAACAGAGGAATAACAATGTTAAATAGCAGCCATAAAGTAATAAGAGAGGTATATTTATTTAACGTTTTCTTTCTTCTGTATTATTTGGGTACATTTTAAACCCCAACAGATTTAAAATTTAAGGCTATGAGTGGTTTGTTTGTTTGTTGTTTTTGTTGTTTTGCTAAGTACAGCTTTTATTGCAATACCCAAGCATTCAGGTACAGCATTTTCCTTACTTTGTAATTCCAAATATTTTCTAAGAAGTTAGAACTTCTAGGCCGGGCATGCGGCTCATGCCTGTAATCCTAGCACTTTGGGAGGCTGAGGCAGGCAGATCACCTGAGGTCAGGAGATCGAGACCAGACTGGCCAACACAGTGAAACCCCGTCTCTACTAAAAATACAAAAATTAGCCGGGGATGGTGGTGCATGCCTGTAATCTCAGCTACTTGGAAGGCTGAGGCAGCAGAATCGCTTGAACCAAGGAGGCAGAGGTTGCAGTGGGCCGAGATCGTGCCACTACACTCCAGCATGGGTGATAAGTGAGACTCTGTCTCAAAAAAAAAAAAGAAAAAAAAAAAAAAAAAAAGAAGTTAGAACTTCTTTTGACCCATGGATGATTCAGCTTATTTTTAATTTTTAAAACTTCGATTTTTGAGTGTGTAGAATGAACATTTTGCTATTGATGTCTAATTTAATTGTGCTATGGCCAGAGATTGTTGTCTATAAGAAAAAGGTTTTTCAAATATTCATTGACATTTGCTTTGTGGCCCAAACTGTAATATTTATATGTAATGACCTTTAGATCCAGCTTATGTTGTCTTGCCTGCTTGATCTATCAATTGCTAAAGAGGTACATTGGAATCCCCCACTATCACGATTGGTATGTAAAATTCTTCCTATATTCTTCCAAATTAACCTTTATATATTTTGAAGCTATTTTATTGAATTTGTATAAATTTAGAATGGACACATCTTTCTGTTGAGTTGAAACTTTTATGAACATGTAATAATCTTCTTCATTGTCATTAATGTTTTTATTTCTGATGTTTATTTTTTCTATTATTAAAATAATTCTCCTACTTTCATCTTTGTAAATATATCTTTTCCAATTAAACCTTACTGTGTTCTAAAGTGTTAAGTTTACTTCTTCTAAACAGAATATAACTAGATTTCAAAAAAAAAATCTAGTCTGACAATCTTTATCTTTGAACTGCAGATATTAGTCCATTTATACTTAATGTGATTATTATTATTTTGTATTTTCTAATTTTCTCCCAAGTTTATCTCCCTTTTACTCCTTTCTTGCTCTCCTTTGGATTAAGTTTTTGTTCCATTCCTTAGTATTTTCTAAATGATAAATTATTTCTGTTTTTAGTAATGACCCAGAAAATATAACATGCAAGTTTAATTTAACAAGATGTAAAGTTAATCAACAGCTTTACCCTCCTCCCCAAAATCTAAGAGCCTCAGTTGGCCTTTCTCCCATTTTCTTCTCCTCCTGACATTTATGCTATTTTTTGTATAGAAATTTATGTACATATCTTAATTTTTGTGGTCTTATACATTGAACATTTTTATCATAACCTTATCAGTCATATAAATTTTGTTTATTCACATTCATGCCTCTTAGACTCTTTCTGAGATTCTTTTGTTCTCTTATAAAGAAATTACTTTGGAGGGAGTCTGTTCATCACGACTTCTCAGTTTTTGCTTCTCTAAATGTGTTTTTCTTTGTCCCTTGTTACTAAAAGAGAGTTTGGTTACATGCAGTTCTAGCTGAATATATTCTCAGTGCTTTGAAGATGTTATGCATTGTCTTCCTGACCTTCATTGTCCTTCCTGTCAATGGAATTGTTATTTTTTTTATAGATTTTGACATATGCCCTAATTTGCTTTCCAAAATTCCTATTTATTTCTGTGATACTCTTCACCTGTTTGGTTAGCACCCCTTTCATTCTCAAGAGTATCCTGGTTTGGCCGGGTGAGGTGACTCATGCCTGTAATTCTAGCACTTTGGGAGGCCGATGTGGGCAGATCATGCGAGGTCAGGGGTTCCAGACCATTCTGGCCAACATGGTGAAACCCTGTCTCCACTACAAATACAAAAAAATTAGCTGGGCATGGTGGCACATGCCTGTAGTGCCAGCTATTAGGGAGGCTGAGACAAGAGAATCACTTGGACCTGGGATGCGGAGGTGGCAGTGAGCAGAGATTGCACCACTTCACTCCAGCCTGGGCAACAGACTCTGTAAAAAAAAAAAAAAAGAGTATCCTTGTATCCTGGTTTGGTCAATAAACTTGGCCAATAAATTATATAGTTAACCAAGTGTTAAGCAATTTATCCTTTCCCTCTGGATACCTTTAAGGTTTTTGTTTTTTTAATAACCTTTGGCGTTCTGCAGTTTTATTATATGTCTTGGTGTTGAATTTCTTTTAATTTACTCTACTTGGGATTGCCTGGGCTTCCGGAATCTAAGATATGGTTTTTCCAGCAGTCCAAGAAAGTGCTCAATCATCATTATCTTTCAAACGCTTACCTTTTCTCCTTTTTCTCTGTTCTCTTCTTTAGGAAGCATTAGACGTGCTTTAATGTTGACTGATTTTACTCTCCTCTCCATGTAGCTTAACTGCTCAGATTTTCCATTTCCACATTTGTCTGTGCAATGGTCTGAGTAATTTCACCAGCTCTGTCTTTCAGTAATTTGTGATGTATCCAGTTATTATTGAGTTTCCAATTTCCAGTTTTTCATCTTTAGATATTCACTCGGTTCTTTTTCAAGTTGATCTGGTCAGTTTTCATAACCTCTTATTAGTTGGTCATTCTTTCAATTTGTCTTTTTCCTTTAAATATACTACACTTGTTTATTTTGTATTTTTAGCGATTCCAACACCTATTGTTTTTGTCTATCTGAATCTGCAGTTTGTTGTTTCTGCTGAGTCTCATGCTTAACGCTGATGTGCTCCTTCCTCATTTGTGGGCAGGAGATCTGGTTTAAGTGGTGAGTCTTCTTCCATTGGTCTGGGAACACTGTCACCTTATGGGCACTACCAGTTCAGGACTACTAGAAGTTTAAACTTATTGTCTTCCAGAACATACAGACAGTAGAAGTTCTGGCCTTGCAGACTTGTTAGTATGATCTTGTGGTTAGAAATTTTCACAGGAGAGTTTTCTCCTACCTTCTGCTAGTCTCACCACAACCAAAACCAACACAAGCATGTATGATCATTGTTTTCCTCTTCAAGGCAAGTTCTTTCTTAGTTCAAACTGTGAATGTCACCTACGGAGGTACAGCTTTATGCAGTGGGTCTCATAGGTGACCTCTCATGATGTTCAGACTTGAGGCTTCATCTCTTGGTCCCCATGTGTGGCTTGTTGTGACTAAGGCTCTAGGTTACCAGGCCACCCAGATATCTCCAGAGAAAATTCCAGCACAAGTGTTGCCTCTTGGATTCAATATTTCTTGTCATCTCTGAACACTAAATCCCTTACTTCTCACATGCCAAGTCATGTAATATACATCTATCTATCTATCTATCTATCCATCCATCCATCTATCCATCTATCTATCCACTACATATATTCATGTAAATATACATTTATCATTTTTAAGTGAGATATACTTTTAAAAGTTTATTTGAATATCTTATCTGCCATATTACTAGAAATTGAACTGGCCGTGTGTGTGTGTGTGTGTGTATGTGTGTACGTACGTGCACAAAACTTGTTGATTTGCTCAAGGAAATATTCATAGCCCTTTACAGTGCCTTACCTTAATTAACATGTGAGTCATCTCACTGCCTTAGCTGGGCTGCCTCATCCTCCTCTGTCTTATTCTGATACCCTGAAAGTGTTCTAAGATAGATTGATTTTTCTCATATCTTGCAATAAGAATTCAGAGACTGTTCTCCAGCAGGCATGTAAAATTAGAATAACATGCTTCAGTGCATTTCTGGAGTACAGAATAATTTTATAATATTAACTAATGAATGGTGCAAAACACAGAAATAAAGGCATGAAAGAAAACGTAAGTACATGTCAGTAAACTAAAACATAGAAATCTCTAAGTCTTGTAGTGTACTTGGTTATTGATCATTGATGATTGATTGTGATAGGTATTAGATAACTAAAATTTCACTCAATGTAAGATCATTTGATGTGCACTTTAAGTAATGAAAAGAATCTTCTGTCTAGGTGTGCTACATATTGGATTCAAGAAACATCTCTCAATTCCTATAGACCCACACTCAATGGCAATTAAAGCAAAATAGCGATAATTTCTTTAATAAAGTAACTGACTTACATTTAAGGCTTTGTTCCTTACTCTGAATTTTCTTACTGTTTCTTCACAATGTTCTAATTTTCAGTCACTTTCTGTCTAAAGCTACAACAGAGTCTTCTTTTTATCAAGCTAATGGTGCCATCTGTTTTTAAAAATATAATTCTATGTGTACTGCTCTGTCTTAATTTCAAGGAAATATTTGTTATCTTTTCTCCACTTTCTTTAATCACATATTCTAATGTGTTCGTCTTTGGATGACTTTATTCAGAAGAAATTTAGAATTTTTCTTCGAGTTTTATTGAGTATTATTCTGCAGATTTATTTGCATTCCATCATTTCATCACATGTCTTCTATAATTAATATTCAAATCTAGGAAATTAGGGAAAGACTGTTCAGGAATTAAATCAAATTATGTAATTATTCTGGCCAAGTTTTGGTTTCTTAACTGATGTGTTGAATGTGTGCCAGGATAATTCACTGAAACATTAAAATGTATTTCTTCTTTCTCTTTCTCCCCGAGCTTTCAGCGATAATGGATGCCAATCCCTTGCCTCTGGCACTTTTAGCAGTGCAGAAAGCATAAAATAATGGACAATATTGCTACCTCTCTTTTTCAAAAATTGGAGCTCACTGAGGACAATACGCTCTGTGCCCATAGGAGAAAAAAAGAAAAAGAAAAGAAAAGGAAAGGAAAAAAAGAAAGAAAGAGAGAGAGAGGGAGGGAGGAAGGGAGGAAGGAAGGAAGGAAAGACTTTTTGTTGTTACTGTTCCTCTCTCTCTCTCTTTCTTTCTTTTTTTCTGTAGGGAGATCATGCAGTCTAGGTGCACTGGAGATCCATACCCCAATCTTTCATAGCACTTCTAAGGAGGACTTTGCCATGTATAACTAGACACCTGGGCTCCTTGGCAAAGGAGAAAGGTAACTCTGCTTGGGCTGAGAATGAGGAACAGCTCACTTCCAGGGACCACAGGCTCAGAGAATTGCATAATCATGGCAGCTCTACCGGGTTGAAGAACGCATGTGGATCCTTCTCCCTTTTGAGTACCCTATAGACTTCCGGGGCTCTCTGTATCTCAGAAAGGACAGCGGCCTTTGTGATGATAGAAATGGAATTTTCTGCTGGTCCCTTTCAGAATAGGAATCCTAAATCACAATTACTTTAAGTTAAAATATAGGAATCATTGCATTTCTTCTATACATGAATTTTGGTTTGCAAATGCATATTCTCTACAAATACCTGTCAGAGAATAGCAACACCCATTCCCAGGTTGGCCACACAGCATACTGTCCCTATTGTCATAGGAAGTTGTGAAGGTCTTGAGACAAAGATACCTGCAAAGCACACAGATTTCTACCCATCTTTGAGGAAATATATGTGAAAATCTGTGCAAAGTATAAAGCGCTAGAAGTAATTATTATTTTTAAATAAAACATGTGTCGCATATTATTTAAACGACTTGCAGGAAGAATCTGTATGAAACAGTGCTGGGTTGTCATAGTTAAAAATTGCTTTACAGTTTTACATAACTGAATTTCCAAGATAGAATTTTATATTACATTTTTAAAATAATTCCAGAGTATCCTGGAAAATGTGCTCTGAATCTCAAATTTCACCATTTCCCTGCACTCTGTGAATTATTCTTATTTGCCTGAATAGATGAAATTGCCAGTTTGTTTGAAACATATTGTACACTATATACAATTTCATATACAAGACAACGTCTGTATACATGAGAGGATTTCTGGCTTCTGGTCTGACATGTAAAGAGCTTGAAAGTTATTGCTTCTTACCTGGGTGTGGTGACACGCACCTGTAGTCACACCTACTTGGGAGACTGAGGCAGGGGGATCATTTGAGCCTGGGATGCAGAAGTTGCAGTGAGCTGAGATTTGTACTCCAGCTGCACTCCAGCTTAGGCAACAGATTGAGACCCTGTCTCAAAAAAAAAAAAAAAAAAAAAAAAGGAAAGAAAGTTATTAATCCTGTCTTTACAACAAGGAAAAAAACTGAACGAAGTGAAAATCAACTTTTCTTAGTTCCATCACAGAACTGAGGTCACAGGGTCAACTGCAACCCCTACAACTGGAGAGAAAGGCAGACAAAGAATCACAGCTTCCTGGAACAGAAGCCCAGGAGCAGAAGAAGCCTGTGGCTGGAGCCAGTATCCGTCCGAACGCTGGCACTGGTAACCGATGAATTGTTGGGAGGCTCAGTGGACCAGCCTGAGAGTTATATTTCTGGGGGTCCAGTCTTGGGAGGGGCACACTTTCAAGAGTTTTACCTCCAGGACCCCTACCAGGTTGTCACTGTGAAGATCAAGAAAAAATCCCCTTGTGCTTCTTGCAGCCGGGACAAGCATATAAACCGTTTGAAATATACCCAGATCCTCCACCTCCCAAGTTCAAGAGATTCTCCTGCCTCAGCCTCCTGAGTAGCTGGGACTACAGGCACCCGTCACCACGCCCAGCTAATTTTTGTATTTTTAGTAGAGACAGGGGTTCGCCATGTTGGCCAGGCTGGTCTCGAACTCCTGACTCAGGTGATCCATCCGCCTCAGCCTCCCAAAGTGCTGGGATTACAGGTGTGAACCACTGCGCCTGGCTCCTTCTGTTCTTTTTAAAAAGGCCTTCTGTCAAGAGAAACATTTTACCAGAGTCTAACCAATCAAGGAGAAGGAAAATACCTAAGTGAAGCTCACTAAAGGACTGAGACCTAATCTTAGGAGTATAAATGCCTCTTCTCCCCTCAACACCTCACCACCACATCAATAGAGGTTTTATATAATAGCAGGGGAATATAGCTGAAAGAATTGCAAGCCTCAGACCCCATTTAAGGAGTCTCTAGACAAACTAGAAGACCACAGGGGAGACAAAAACAAGGACACTAAGGGAATGTTAGCCGCTGACACCACAGCTATAGCAAACAGTAAACACAGCCTAACTCCTGGCCAAATCAACATAGAAGCTCACACTCAAGGCCTGTCTCAGCTGTTTGTACTCTATGCAAATGAGAGCAGCTTCCTAACTAAGCACTCAAGGACTATCTTGAAGGTGAGGGTGGGGGCCCCTAGGTGGATCATTTCTCCAATGTTTGGGTACAAGCTACACACAGGCTACAGCAGTAATGGCATGCAGAACTGCAAGAGTCACAGACACATGAACCATCTTGAAGGACAGACGCTGAGCTTCAGAATCACAGAATATCAGTGCTGATAGGAACCATTTAGTGCTGGCTCAACACTCACATTGCAGATGAGAAAATCGAGCTCCAGAAGAGATGATCTTTGGCCTGGGCGCGATGGCTCACACCTGTAATATTAGCACTTTGGGAAGCCGAGGCGGGTGGATCACATGAGGTCAGGAGTTAAAAACCAGCCTGGCCAACATGGTGAAACCCCATCTTTACTAAAAAAAAAAAAAAAAAAAAATTAGCCGGGCGTGGTGGCAGGCGCCTGTAATCCCAGCTACTTAAGAGGCGGAGGCAGGAGAATCGCTTGAACCTGGGGGCGGAGGTTGCAGTGAGCCGAGATTGTGCCACTTCACTCCAGCCTGGGAGACAAGAGTGAAACTCCATTACAAAAACAAAACCAAAAACGAGAACAACAACAAAAAACCATGCAGGAGTCTTGGGATGTTATCTTAAAGCGAAGTTTATTTTTCATCTTCCGCCATTCCTCTATGTTTTCCTGGGGTGGAAGTCGTTTCCTGATCTCTGAATGAAAAATATATTTACTTTAAATCAGATGTTTCTCAATGTGGTAATTAGGGGCAAGGCCTATAGAATAAGCAAAGTTTCAAATTAGAGTAAAATCTCACACTGTCCTTCCTCCCATTCATCCACCCAACACTGGGGTCTGCTGAGGTCTGGAATCTTCCAGTGGGTAAAGAAGGCCGGTCATTTCTCTCTTTGCTCCTCCTCCCACAGAAGTTTCTGACTGTATTTGGCTGATGTAGGGAAAGCAAGAAGTAGGAGGAGATGGAAAGTTTCTACTTGAATGGTAATGTTTTAAGATGGTTTCATGCACTCCGAGTGTGAAAACTATTTTAAGGCTAAATCTGTCACAGCTGCCCCAGTACTTTTGAGGGGTTTTCCGAGAACCTATCCTGAGGGTCAGCAAATGTCCTCTGTAAAAGGTCAGATAGTGAATATTTTAGGCTTTGCAGGTCACACATCTTCTGTTGCAGCTACTCAACTCTGCCCTTGTAACGCCAATGAACGGGTGTGGCTGGGTTCCAATAAATCTGCAGTTACAGTAACACCCAGCCAAGGGGCCACAGTTTGCCAACCCCTGATCCATCCAGTCTCGGGAATTCAAGGTCCATTGGCTCGGGCACGTGGAATCTAGTTCGTGGTTGCTGAATTCCCCTTACCCCTTTGGGAAAGAAAGAGCAGTTCCAGCTTCTCCCCCGCTGGAGCCTGGTGTTTTTCTAACAGCCACTTGAACAAGTTCTGGAATGCATCCCCATTCCTTCTCTTCATCATGGGCTCGTTACATCAGGTCTACAAGAAACTCTCATGAATTATTTGACCCCCCCGACCAAAGACTCTGGGCATCTGGCTGATCCTTCTCCTGGGAATTCACTTTAGTTTGCCATCAAGTTAGCTGGCCAGTTTGGAATCTCAGATCCACAGGCATTAGTCAAATCCAGGTCAGCTGCGTCCATCTAGATTCAGGGACATGAATTTCCCCAGGGGTCCTTTGAAGGCCCCTCTCTCTGCTGGAAGTAAGGAGCAGGCATGGTGGGTCTCATTATACTCCAGCAGCCTTTGCCAGATCATCTCCACAAACCTCTTCGGTCTCCAACAACCCGATCCCTCTCACCCTTGGTGTAGGTCAATCTCTAACTTGCTTCAAATTTCCAGGTGGCCAGGTGTGGTGGCTCATGCCTGTAATCCCAGCACTTTGGGAGGCCAGGGCAGGAAGATCATCTGCGACCAGGAGTTTGTGACCAGCCTGGGCAACATAGGGAGGCCCCATCTCTACAAAAAAATAAATAAATAAATAAATAATTAATTAACTAGGCATGATGGTGCATGCCTGTAGTCCCAGCCAGCAGGCTAAGGCAGAAGGATTGTTTGAGTCCAGGAGTTCAAGGCTGCAGTGAGCTATGATTGTGCCACTGCACTCCAACCTGGGTGAGAGAGTGAGACCTTGTCTCTAAAAAATAATAAAATCAAATAAAAATGTTTCCATGGGAGAGAAACATGGCATCTATTGTCTTCACACCTCAGTCAAACCCAGACAGGAAGTGCCATTTTCACATTGTGTGAGTAAAGCACTCATCACAGGACTGTGTTTCATAACTACCAGCTTTCTTGCTTCTCGTACCTCCATCTGAATTTCAGCCCCCGCTCCCTGTGTCTCAAATTGGGATCGCCAAGCTCTCTAACATAGCTTTTAATTTGTATTGTAACCAGAATCTAAAAAATGTGACAAACACACAGCACAAGTTAATGCATTCATATTCATTATCACTATGATATTCACAATCTCCATCTTTCCCCCTTCACACATATTTACATGGCGGGGAGAGGCTGGCAGAAGGGGAGAGGACAGATCTGAGGGGACAATAACGAGACAGACAACTGTGGGGAAAAAGGAAGCCTTTAGGCATGGGGAGGACAGGGCAGGCTGTTGCAATGGACACTTTGGGAAGCGGGAGCAGAAAAGAAGAATTTTGGGGTGTTTGGCTGTATGTGTAATGCACTCATTTAAATCTCTTTCAAGAAAACCTCAAAGAAACATCTACATTACTCTTGGAGGTTTCTGGAATAGTCTGCATTTGTTTCTTCTTTCTTTGTTATTCTTGTTGGCTAGGAAGGTTGCCTGTAGCAGGCAGAGGTTGGCTTCAGGTCAGCCCCTCTCTATTCAGGCTGCATTCCACGTTGTTGGATAAATACAAGTATGGCCAGTTGATTTCAGTTATACTTGTCACCCATAATCTTCAGGTGGCATAATTGGATGTTCTCATTTACCCAGAACAGTCCCTATTATTGCCTCTTGTCCCAGCATAATGAGTAATAACATCCCCTTTCACTCTCAGTCTTGTCCTGGTTTGGATGATGGATGATATGGTCACTCTTCCTTTAAGTGACAGCTTTTGCCTTTACTGCAGTGCCTCTCTCTGCTTATCTGGCTTAAGACTAGACAGTGTCTTATGGAAAAAAATAGAAGTCACAATTTACTTCTATTAACAAAAACAATTTGTGACTTGGAAGAAAAACTATTCGGGGAGTTAGTAGCACATTTGATCCCCATCATCCGGAGATGTGAGGAATAACTTAATTAGCCTGTGTTGCAAAGGAAGTAGCCCAAATGCTTCTCTTCTTCCCCAGCCTGGATATACTTTAACATCAGTGACTCAGGGAACCTGTTCTACCCACATTGCTCCACACAGGCAGTTCCCTGCATAAAGTGCTCCTGCCGCTCTCCTTCCCGACCAAAATATTTCTGGGAATTTCCAGACGTTCACTTTGCTACGAAACAAGCTTGACTACATCAGTACCCCCAAGACATCAGCACATGCTTCATTTCCCGGTCTCTCCCCGCAAGACATCAGCTACACGCTTCACTTCCCACTCTCTCCTCTTTCCATGTCAGCTGCCTACTTGAAGGAGCCACATTCTTGCTGTAGCTGATAGAATCCCAAATAAGGCCCAATGTCTGTGCAAAGGTACTTTCACCCAGTTCTCCCAAAGCCGCCCTTCCTCAACGGAGTTGGGCAGAGCCGGGCTCCAGGAACAGCTGCAGGGAAAGACTCCCTCGTGGCCAGTTTGTTACTGAGTCCCACGGCAGCCTGCCTGTGCCTGCGCTCAGAGTCCTTCATTTTCTGGCCCTTAATCCTTATTTGCATTGGGGTTCCAACCACGCCGAAGGGCTAGATAGGAAACCATGTAGCCTCTGTTCTCTGTCTCCCATTTCTCTTCCTCATTTTGATCAGAACAAACCTTCCAATCGTATCACTTCATGCACATAGATACCTGACGAAGGAGATGCAACCTTTTAGAAATACTCAAAATCAGCCTATCCTATCACAGAAGTCCTTTTTAATCATTAGAGCTGTTTGAAAGTAGAATTACATGCTGGTTAGGTCATGGTTTGCCCACAATAGTGGTGATATTCTGGGAGTAACTGGATCCAGGGAATTAGAGAGGGTGTCCCTTCATTGGGTGAGAACTTAGATGTGAGGTCCACCAGGATACCTGCAATTCTGGGTTGGCCAGAATTCTAAAATTAAGTTATTTACTCTCCATTAACAAACTTGGAGATATGGAAAAATAGACTCGTTGTATATTGATTAGATCATGATATTTATAAACTGGAAAATGAGAATGAACAAAGGACTATTTTTCTTCTTCTTTTTTTTTTTTTTTTGTTTTTTGAGATGGAGTCTCACTGTCACCCAGGCTGGAGTGCAGTGGTGCGATCTTGGCTCACTGCAACCTCCACCTCCTGGGTTCAAGTGATTCTCCTGCCTCAGCCTCCCCAGTAGCTAGGACTACAGGCGCACGCCACCATGCCCAGCGAATTTTTGTATTTTTAGTAGAGTTGGGGTTTTGCCATGTTGGCCAGGCTGGTCTCGAACTCCTGACCCCAAGTGTAAGCAATGCTGTATTCTCTGCTTGCATAATTGTCATCTTGCTCTCTTAGCTAATACTTTGGCTTGCGACAAGACATTCCTTTCGGGCTGTTTATATTCTTGGCTCATTGACTCAGACCTGAATATCAAAGCCTCTTAGACCTGCACTTTATCACGGAGCAGAGGCTGTGTGCGGCAGGGTCTGTGATGAATGAGCCCAGCCCCTCCTGTGTGGCATGCATGTGGCAAGGTGCCCGGTATGCAATCACTCAACTGCCCTGCCTTCTCGACGGAGGTGGGGTTGTCCAGGTGTTTTATCATGTCCCCATTTCCGGTCACACACTATTTATCAGGAGGGATCATTGACAGGATGTATACCAAGTCATGACTAATACTCATTCCCCCACATCACCTCATCTTTTATTTGGTTGCTGTTGCCATAGGATTAGCATTTCTTACCAGGGCCAGAGGCCAGCTGAGAGGAAGACCTGACGCATTGGTGAGGAAATGAAGTTGCAACAAAGCCTACTACATTAATTCCATTTGTAGAAAACTTAGAGCTCTGGAGAAGCAAAGAAAGCCAAGAAAGTCTAAATAATTTTTGAATGCTTAATAACTCCCTCACATTTAAGAGTATAACTTTACGTAAGCTATAGATATGCAAACCGTGTGTGTTATCCACATCCATTCCCTCCTCTGGAAATGAAGGATTGGTATACTACTCCTGTGCTCTCCCTCCACCAGACAATTCGATGTGCACCCAAGCACTATACACATGGAAATAATGAATTCTAGAAAACATAACTATCACACCAGCATGGTTTAAATGTGTTTATGTATACAAATAGTTGCATTTACCCAGCAAAAACAATAGTTAAATGTTTAAAAAATACATTTCCTCTCATATGCAAATAAACTAGGAGAGTGCGCTTGCTCTGCCGGGCACGGGCACAGTGACTTGAACACTTTCCAACTCAGCCAGGTCTGGCTAAGTTGCACGCTGTTGCCTCTCAATCTCTGCCTTCTTGGACCTTCCCCGTTGCATTCCTCCTTTCCCTTGCCTATTTCTAAGCCTGATTCTCCAGTTTTTATCTTCATAGGGTAAGATTTTGGAATTTTGGAACTCTTTGGAGAAAAGCTACTCCACAGAAGGAGACAGAGAGAGAGAGAGGTTCCCTTTATCTCTGTTAGCATCTGACTCTCGTTTCCTGTTTGTCTGCCCTTGCTATCTCTTTAAGACCATTAAAATGACTTTATTAAATCTAAATATATGAAGACAATGCATATTGTCGTTCACTACACATGCAAAAAGACTGAATCATTAGCCACCTGGTAGGACTGAGAAATATTACCCTGCATTTTTTTCTTCTCTGCCCTACAAGTTTCTATTGCAGTTTGGGTTACAGCACAGGGTAACGCAATAGGCACTGGGATTGGTCTTAGAAGATGAAGGTTTGAATTCCTATTGAGGCTATTGCTAGGTTTGACAAGTCAGTTAGCCTCCTAAGGATTTCTTCCATGCTCACCCATTTCATTTGCGTCATGCAAATTTAAGGTACATGCAAATACGCTCATAAATACACACATAAACACATGTAGATATACACACATATTTTAATGGAGTATATAGTTCCTACAATCTTCATTTACTTTTTTTGCTTTGTTCAGTGTAAATTAATAGACATTTACCTTGCCCCAAATTTTTCACTACCGGCGTAGATTTTTTTTGAGGATACGGTAAGGTTGTTTTTCATTTTGCTTTCAAATAAATAATCATCCGTAGGAAAAGGAGATTTATTATATGTATAAACATGTGTTCTCTGTGCAGGGGATATCAGATGTATGCTAACTCTTTTGTGTAAAGAGATCATGTCTAAATCCCTTGAGTGGCTGTTCAGCTAACGTTTAGAGTCTCTTAATCTTGTATTTGATGCTAAACCAAATAGGCCCTTAGGGAAGAATTAAGAATAAGCCAGACAGTATAAAATTCTTATTTTGTTAAAGCTGAATAGTATTTGTTGCATTAGGCATAACCAGTGTAATCACTATGAGGGTTAGTTGAGTATACTCTCTGTACACATACACTCTAAAATAAAATGACCTAGGTATACAGAAGGACTAAAGGGATTGAAGATTTCTATCTTATTTGACATTGAGAGCACTGCCCTTTTGTTGAAACAAAATGTCATTCAGATGAATAGATAAGGTCATACCTCCAACATCACAATAAATCTAAATCGGGGTAAAAATAAGTTGAGTAACAAATTTTTACTTAAAAGCCATCAAATTTTATTTTGTGTTTTTGAGTCTTGGATTTTGTCCACAGAAACATTCTAATATTGTTTAAGCAACAGGGAATAGAAAAGATTAATCAGTAATTAGCAAAGCTTTAAAAAAAAGAAAATGAACATGAGTCCTAAGACACACTATGATTTTTGCTTTTTGTTGCTGTTGTTGTTGTTGCTGCTGTTGTTGTTGTTATTGTTGTTTTCGCTTTGTCTTCCAGGCTGGAGTGCAGTAGCATGATCATAGCTCACTGCGGCCTTGGACTCCTGGGTTCAAGTGATCCTTCCACCTCAGCTTCCTGAGGAGTAGTGGGGGCTACAGGCATGTGCCACCGCATTTGGCTAATTAAAAAAAAATTTTTTTTTTGGTAGAGCCAGGATCTTGCTGTGTTGCCCAGGCTGGTCATAAACTAACACTGTGATTTTTTAAACATGAGCTCTCCTTTGGGCTGGCATCGTGATAAAATAAAATATGTTTTTCTTCTGAGGAAAATAATTATTTATGAACACATTTTTTCTTCATTAAAACATAGATTTAGCCTTAAGTCTAAGTCAAAATAAAAACAACTTAAATATTGCTCCATAAGGCTAGTAGTTGGTAATTTTTTTTTTTTTTTTTTGAAATGGGATCTCACTCTGTCACCCGGACTGGAGTGCAGTAGTCAAATCTCAGCTCACTGCAAACTCTGCCTCCCGGATTCTGGAGATTCTTCTGTCTCAGCCTCCTGAGTAGCTGGGATTACAGATGTACACCAGCACACCTGGCTAACTTTTGTATTTTTAGTAGAGACAGGGGTTTCACCATGTTGACCAGGCTGGTCTCGTACTCCTGACCTCAAATGATCCACCCACCTCAGCCCCCAAGTGCTTGAATTATAGGCGTGGGCCACCATGCTTGGCTAGTTGGTAATCTTTTAAGGTGAGGTTGCATTTACAGTAGTCAGTTGCGTTTACTGCCCTCGCCCCACATTTTGTTTTCAGGGATTCAGTGGAATTTGTTCTTATATTTATTTGTGAATAAGATTACATATTTCACTTTCTTCCCTTTCTTCTCTTTGGCTGTTGCTGTGCTGCATGCTTTAGTAATTATTACCAAGCCCCACGCTCGCTTCCAGATACCCAGGTGGCTTGTATTTGGTACCATGGCTCTGGTAGGGATGCGCTGCCTCTCCTGGATGCTACACAGGGTGCATTGGCCATGCTCAGGCTGAGCATCGCCTGGCTGCTGGTGCTGCAGCCCCTGCCACCCTCTCTGGGCCTGCTTGACATCACTGCCTCCAATTAGCTGCTTTCACTGCAGACACCCTGGTGCCCACACAGCAGATGCTGAGGTACTGGAACCTCAGGGTTGGGGAGGAGATGCTGAACTGCATAATATTCCTTGGAAAAGTGGGAGAGAATTCTTGCCTCCCTTTGAGGGCTGTGCTCCATTAAACTGGTCCAGAAGTTTGGGTATAAAGCTTATACCCAAAGGTTTTGAGAAACAGGCATTTTCACTTTTAATTATATGATTACCTCTACTCTTTTTTTTTTTTTTTTTTTTTTGAGACGGAGTCTCCCTCTATCGCCCAGGCTGGAGTATGGTGGTACGATCTCGGCTCACTGCACCTTCCACCTTCCAGGTTCAAGCGATTCATTCTGCCACCTCAGCCTCCTGAGTAGCTGGGATTATAGGCGCCCACCACCACACCTGGCGAATTTTTGTATTTTTAGTAGAGATGGGGTTTCACCATGTTCGCCAGGCTGGTCTCGAACTCCTCACCTTAAGTGATCACCTGCCTCGGCCTCCCAAAGTGCTGGGATTACAGGTGTGAACCACCGCACCCAGCCCCTACTCTATTTAAAATAAGATTCAGGCATGAGTCCACTAGGCTGGACCAGGGAAAGATCTGAAAGACAAACACAGCCATTCTTCTCCCGGATAACTGACTCTTCAGTCTTGGAAGACATGGGCCGGCCTGCTCCTCTTTCCCCTTGGGACAAGTTTTACTTAAGTGTGTATTTTTCTTCCCCGGGAGTCACTTGGGTTTTCGTGGAAATAGACTGCTGTTTGCCAAAGCCACGTCTGGGTCCCACAGTTGATGTATTCAGACAGCACTGTCAACATACTCTAGCTAATGCAACGCTGGCTGGTGAGAAGAGCAGGAAAGTTATATAGGAAGAGAATGAGAGGGAAGATTCCCAAACCCCTTACATACTTATTCATTGTAAATTGGTGTTATATGCAGATTACTAATTCTTTTTTGTTTTTATTGTTATTTTTGAGACGGAGTCTTGCTCTGTTACCTAAGCTGTAGTGCAGTGGCATAATCATGGCTTACTGCAGCCTCCATCTCCCACACTCAAGTCATACTCCCTCCTCAGCCTCCCAAGTAGCTGGGACTAAAGGCATGCACCATCACAACCAGCTAATTTCTTTGAATTTTTTAATTTTTAAATTTTATTTTATTATTATTTTGGAGGCAGAGTCTCGCTCTTATTGCCCAGGCTGGAGTGTAATGGCACGATCTTGGCTCACCGCAACATCTGCCTCCCGGTTTCAAGTGATTCTCCTGCCTCAGCCTCCCGAGAAGCTGGGATTCCAGGCATGTGCCACCGGGCCCAGCTAATTTTGTGTTTTTAGTAGAGACGGGATTTCTCCATGTTGGTCACGCTGATCTCGAACTCTCGACCTCAAGTGATCCGCCTGCCTTGGCCTCCCAAAGTGCTGGAATTACAGGCATGAGCCACAGTGCCCAGCTTTTTAAAATTATTTTTTGTATAGACAGGATCTGCCTATGTTACCCAGGCTGGTCTCCAACTCTTGGGCTCAGGTGATCCTCTGGCCTTGACCTCCCAAAGTGCTGGGATTACAGGCATAAGCCACCACGCCCAGCCAGATTACTGATTCTAACCCATTGCATATAGCTATAGGTTCTCTCCTCTGTGTCTCAGTCTCCCCATCTGGAAAGTGGGGATAATAATAGTATTCAACTCATAGGACTTCTGTGAGGCTTAAATGAGTTAACAAATATTTTATGCTTAGAAGTATATTTATATAGCGACTACTACGTAACTATTAGCTATTATTATTTTCCCGGCTTTTTCTAACTCATGCTTTCATATCCTGGGTTTCATTAGACAACTTAGTAGTTTCCACAGGTGACCTAAATTTGTTTTTCTCTTTCTAATTTTTGCCTCCCTACTTCCTGTGTGAGGATTTTTTTTTCTTTTTTTCTTTTTTCTTTTTTTTTTTTTTTTTTGCATCCTTCCTGCTTTTGTTGAGCACTTTTGTTAGGATTCCTGACATGGTTGGTTTCTCCGTTCACGTAGCTGCTGATCTCATTCAGTTTTTCCTCCCTGTTCTGGGAAAATGGGAGGGTGGGTGGTGCTTCAGGGTCAAATCAAGGACAAGCAGGAGTGAGTCAGGATCCAGGTGAGAGGATGTAGAAATAAATGATCCTGGGAAAGAAGAAGAGGAGAGGGCTGAGAAGAGAGTTCTCGATGCTCCCCACAGCCTCCTCCAGATTCACGGACTGCATGAGGCTTGCACTACCCCGTGGAGGGTCCGGAAAGGGAAGGCCAGCTCTGCCCCGAGCTCACCCTGTAGACCAGGCTTCAGCGTGCTCTGGGCACCCTCAGCTGCCATGGCTCTCCAAACGCCGCGTGCTTCTCAAATTCTGAGCCTTTGTGCAGTTGTTTCTTCTTCTTGGATTGAGCGTCACTTGTCTCTTTTGGAAAACCATACTCCACCTTTCAAGACTCAGCTCAAAGCATGGGCTTAACCATCCCCTAAGAAGTATCCCCTCATTCCCCGTGTCCCCGTCTAGTCCCTATTCCTTGGCCCTCTGTGCTCCCCTCTCATCACGAGCACGGAACTTACCTTGGACTCTTCTGATGATGCGGTGACATTTCCCTAATACCACTGGGAGCCCATGCAGGCTGGGACTTCGCACCCCTGTCCTAATAAAGGGTTTGGCACATGGTACTTGCTCAGCGGAAATTACATGCTGGATTCAATGAAAGAAGAAGAAAGATAAAGAGATACTTGGCAAGAGGAGAGATTGCCAATGTGAAAAGAAAGGGCAATGGGATGCCGGTGAAGTCCAGCATAGTGAGATCGCTCCACGTTGTTAAGAGGCGAGAGTGGGAGGAGGCAATGGGAAGGCGGAATTCAATGGCTTTCCTCCTGTGAATGAGACACTTGACTGGGCCTTACACTGAGACCCTATTTCTGCCTGGCTGGCGCCCTCCTCCACCTAACCCCCCACGGCTTGACCATGGCTGAGGCCAAGTCCACCACTCTCTACTCACCCCTTCCTAACTGTGCAATTGGCATCTTTCAGTAGAATGACGGGTGCTGAGTATGGTGTGGACCCAAGTATGTAAAAACACTCCTGGCACAGTAGATCATGTCTGTTACCCCAGCACTTTGGGAGGCCAAGGCAGGAGGATTGCTCAAGCCCAGGAGTTTGAGACCAGCCTGGGCAACATAGCGAGACCTTAACTCTACCAAAATTAATAATAATAAAAAAAAACTTAACCACGTGCGGTGGCGCATGCCTGTAGTTGTAGCCACTTGGGAGGCCAAGATGGAGGGATCTCTTGAGCCTGGGAGTTCAAGGCTGCAGTAAACCAAGATTGTGCCACTACACTCCAGCCTGGGCGACAAGGAGAGATCCTGTCCCTAAAAAAATAAAATTAAGAATAAGATAACATTTGAACAAAAGGCAGTAACTGTGAGAATCAAAGGACAGCAAGCCCAGCTGATGTCCCCACCTGCTGCCGGCCTGTTTCCCCACCTCTGGGCACTCTCCTGGATGATCTACCCTGTTCACAGCAGTGGCTTTAGAACCCTGGGCACCATGCCAGGGCTCCAGGCAGCCTCACTGTTCAGCTGCAGTGTGGGACCCCCACCGCCTCACCCTGGCCTGTGGCCTCAGGTCCATGGCCCTGGAGCCCACTTAGGAAGGGCTGTGCCACCTCCGTGGAAACTACTGTTTTTTGGGTCACAAACCATATTCCACCATCAGGGTCACCATCATCTCTCAGCTGCCAGTCTTCTCTTTGGACGTACCTCAAAGGAAAGGTGAGGTCAAAGAAAAAAAAACGGAATAAAATAAAATAAATGGAAGTGCTGAGCCATCAGTGCCATTTCTGAGCAAGCACTTTTTTTTTTTTAGTTCTAACCCATTCTGTTGAGAAAATGTGACTCTGCAAAGACTGGAGAGTGAGATCTCTGGAAAGTGCTTCTTGTGCAAAACTCCCATTTTTCATGTCTCTGAATCAATATTTGTAGATTGACCCCATGTGCCGGGGCAAGGCACTGCCTCCCGTTGTCCACCTCTGATCGGATGCTCCCTCCATTATGGAGGCTGCTGGTGCAGGTAAGGGCTTCCTCTCACTTGCTCCCAAGGAGCCCAGAAAGAGTGATCCCATCATGGAGCAGCAGAAAGTTTCCATTTGTTTGAAGAGGAGAATGTGCTGGACTCGCTGGATGAAGCCTTGCGCCGAGAGTCCTGCCCTGTGCCCTGGAGCGGAGCTGAATGACTCACCCCCTGTTCTCTGCTGGGAGTGGAGGGCCCATGCGGCTTTCCTCCCTTTCTTTCACATGGTGTGCAATTTTACTCACGGCTTCTCTCCTATCCTCTGACTCATTGACCTTGATAGGGAGGGAGGGTTACCTGGAGGCATTCCAGGAGGCTGACTTCAGCAGTCACCTCCGCCCTGGGCCGCAGGGGCACTGGGGACACCAGTGCGTGACTGCTCCCGGCTTGCTGCTTTCCTTCTCACATCCACTTTCTAAGGGTAGGCTGTTTTCCTAGGAACTCAGCAAGTCATACCTTCTCAGAGACTTCTGCAGAGCAGCAAGACAAAGCTTACTCAGAGGTGCCCACAGACCAGGAAGGGTGCGTCACCGGAGCAAGGCTATGGGGATCCTGATCCACTGTTTGCGTCCTCTGTAGAGCAACAGGACATTTTCTTATTCCCAGGCTCGTGTGTGCTGAAAATGGGCTGCCAAAGGAGCCTCTGCCTTCAGCCAGGCTTGGAAGAACACCAGGAAAGCAAAAGGTGGTGGTGGGGACCTTCTCCATGTTTATGGGTCTATGCTGAAAATCCCAGTACAGATATGAGGAAAGAGCCCTCTTATGGGCAATGGAAAAGCTTAGATTGGTTCAAATAACACAGTGAAGCCTACTGATTTAAGATGATGCTTTGAATAGAACACTTAAAATTTAGGTCTTTCCTTAGCCTCTGAGTTGTATAAACCACATGATGTGGGGACTTTGATGTCCTCCAGTTTCTTTCTGATTTGAAATGGAGCTAATGCTATCTCCTGCCACCTCCCAGAAGGACACAGAGGAAATATAAACATTGAAGTGGTGGTGGCATCTTAGTAAAAAAAAATCATGAGGGTTCAGTTTGCTAAAGCAAGACTTGGAATGACCTGATAAATGGCCAGGAAAGACCAACTGTGGGAAATAAATTCCTCTCCAGACTTTAGCTGTTGGGGTTAGGATTTCCAGTTCATAGCTTTACTTAGAAAGGTGAGCAGGCGCAGAAAATGCACAGACCCCTTTGAGGGCTGAGCACCCATACAGGGCGGATGGGTCAGCTGGATAATTCCTCTGGATTAGGGGAACTCTTGGGGACAGATTTTAATAAGCGGAAATGTCTCCCCACTCATGAAATAATGGGTTGAGACAAAGAGCAGGTGGAAATCAAGAGAAGGCCAAAGAGGGCGAAAGAGAAAGATAATGTGAGAAGAGGAAAGAAGAAAGGACCGCTATCTACAGCAGAGGGTTCATTCTCAGGGGAAAACTCATGCTAAAATTCAAGAAAACCTCTCTTAAAGTAAGCTGTTTGGCGATCTCGAGAAAGGCTTAGCCTCTGGAAGCAAAGTATTAGCTAAATACAAAGACTTGATATAGTCTGGATGTTTGTCCAAGCCTCAAGTTGAAATGTGATCTCCAATGTTGGACGTGGGGTCTAACGGGAGGTGCTGAGTCCTGGGGCAGATCCCTCATGAACAGATTCATAACCTCCCTGTAGGGGGTTGTGAGTGAGTTCTCTATTAGTTCCTGCAAGAACTGGTTGTTTAAAACAGCCTGGCGCTTCCTCTCTCTCTTTTCTTCCCTCTCCATGTGACTTCTGCACCCGCTGGGTCCCCTCCAACTTCCACCAAGAGTGGAAGCAACCTGAGACCCTCACCGACGCAGATGCCCAAACTTGGACTTTTTCAGACACCAGCATTGTAAGCCAAATAAACATGTTTCTCTATCTAAATTACCCAGTCTCAGGCCTCCCTTCAGAGCAATACTAAATAGACTGAGATAACCCGATAGATATTTCAGAAGGATGGTGGTAAGAAGAACATGACAGAGACTCTTTAGTAATCTTGATTGCTGATAGTGGTTATTGAAGATCTTACTCATTCATCTATTTGGCCATAGGGTCTCTTGAGGCCAGAAGTTCAAGACCAGCCCAGGCAACATAGTGAGACCCCCATCCCTACAAAAAATTTTAAAAATTAGCCGGGTGTAGTGGCATGTGCCTGTAGTCTCAGTTATTCCGGAGGTTGAGGTGGGAGGATCACTTGAGCACAGGGGCCTGAGGCTGCAGTGAGCCATGATCACACCGCTGCATTCCAGCCTGGGCAATAGACGGAGATGCCCACTTCTAAAAATAAATAAATAAATAAATAAATAACTTTAATTGTAAGTTAAAAGAACAGTTGCATCCAGTCATTAATAGTTCATCCTGTATCTTCCCATATTCCCCCAAGTCAAGGCCCTCACATCTCCTACAAAGCACAGAAAAAGCCAACTCACATGCCACCCTGTGACCATCAAAACAAGGGGGCACGTCAGACTCCCCTGCCTAGAACCCAGTGTAAGCTAGCCAGGCTGGGAAGGGATCAGCCTTGGTGCAGGCCCTCGGCTGGGTCTGGCTGGGGTTTCAAAAGAGTAATCCCATCCAGTCCCTTAGAGGTTGGGGTGAGCCAGTTGTCCAAGCAGATAAACCTCCACATTCTGCCAAACTGCCCATAAGAGGAATGCTAATGGGCTAAAACTTGACAGGAAAAATAAATCTGTGGATCCCCAAGCTCACTGCTCAGGTAAGATGATGGGGCTGCACCCATGATAAAGTTCTCTAACATCTGTGCAAGGGCAGAAACCTTCACTGCGAAAGAGACACATGCAGTAGTCATTGATTTTTTTTTTTTAAGGGAAAATAGCCTCAGGAGAACCATAAAACTGGAAACGACATGAAAGATGGCCTTCTAATGTAACCCCTGGGCTGAATTTTTCCAAAAAGATATTATAGATGGAGCAATTATAAAAAAAAAGCGTATCTATAAGTGATTACAAATAGTGAAGTGGTGCTCGAGAGACAGAAAAATAAAAGCTGCTCAGGCTTTTAGGAACTCCAGTTAAATCCTACTCTTGGGCAAAAGCCAGCTCATGGTCTGGAAATCAGCCTTGGATGCTCATTAACAATACCTTCCCATTCCCACCACAGCCTGCGTTTCCTCGATCTCTACCTCATCAACTCCATCCTACCTTATGCTTTGAAATCTTTACCCCTGAAAAGATTCGAGGAAGAGCAGGGGGCCATAGTGGAGGCCGACAATAATATCAAGAAACCCCCCAAAACCTTTCTTCTCCACACACACTACCCCTACTGAAGGATGGTACATGGGGCCTTGCAGTATAGGAATTTGGAGGGAAATGAAGGGGATTTTAGACGCGAAGGCCAATAAGATGAAATCTTTGGTGGGAAGGTAAACAGAAAGCAGAATTTTATGAAAAACAATTTACGATATGAATCAAAAGATTTGAAATGTTCATATCACCTCAATGACTCTCTCCCAAAGGAATCACAAGAAATCCTTCCCCCAACCACACACACGAAACACACACAAATGTGTAAAATTAAAATGATAAAGACTGGTCATGCCAAGTCACATAGAAGAACTGGAACTCTCATAGACAGCAGGCAATTATATATAATGGCATAACCACTTTGGAAAACTATTTGGCAGGTTCTAAAAAGTTAAGCTAACACCTACTTTATGACCCAGTCATTCTACTGCTATTTACTTAGCCAAGAGAAAAGAAAGCATATCTACACAGAGATACTGCAGAGATATTGTGGGTTCAGTTCCAGACCACTTCAATAAAGCGAATACCTCAATAAAGCAAGTCATAAGGTTTTTTTGGTTTCCCAGTGCATATAAAAGTTATGTTCACACTATGCTGTACTCCGTTAAGGGTGTAATAGCATTATGTCTGAAAAAAATATACAAATCTTAATTTTAAAATAGTTTATTGCTAAAAACTGCTAACGATCATCTGAGTTTTCAGGGAGTTGTAATCTTTTTCTGGTGGAGGGTCTTGCTTTGATGTTGATGGCTGCTGACTGATCAGGATGGTGGTTGCTGAAAGTGAGGGTGGCTATGGCAGTTTCTTTAAATAAGAACAGTGCAGTTTGCACCATTGATTGACTCTTCTTTTCATAAAAGATTTCTCTGTAGCGTGTAAGAATGTTGCATAGCATTTTATCTATAATAGCACTTTCAAAATTGTAGTCAACTCTCTCAAATCCTGCCCCTGCTGTATCAACAAAATTTATGTAATATTTGAAATATTTTGTTGTCATTTCAACAATGTTCGTAGTGTCTTCACTAGCGGTAGATTCCATCTCAAGAAACCACTTTCTTTGCTCATCCATGAGAAGCAACTTCTCATCTGTTCAAACTTTATTTTGAGATTGCAGCAATTCAGTCACATCTTCAGGCTCATTTCTTATTCTGGTTCCCTTATTATTTCCACCAAATCTGCAGCTACTTCCTCACTGAAGACGTAAGCCCCTCAAAGTCATCTATGAGGGTTGGAATCAACTTCTTCCAAACCCCTGTTAATGTTGATATTTTGACCTGTTCCATGAATAAGAATGTTCTTAATGGCATTTAGAATAGTAAATCCTTTTCATAAGGTTTACAATTGATTTTGCCTAGATCCATCAGAGGAATCACTATCCATGGCAGTTACAGCCTTATGAAATGTGTTTCTTAAATAATAAGACTTCAAAGTCAAAATTACTTCTTGATCTCTGGGCTGCAGATGGATGTTGGGTTAGAAGGCATGAAAACAACATTTATCTCCTTGGACATCTCCATCAGAGCTCTTGGATAACCAGGTGCATTGTCAGTGAACAGTAATATTTTGAGAGGAATATTTTTCTGAGCAGTAGATATCAACAGTGAGCTTAAAATATTCAATATACCATGCTGTAAACAGATGTGTTGTCACCAGGCTTTGCTGTTCCATTTATAGAGCACAGGCAGAGAAGATTTAGCATAATTTCTCAGGATCCTAGGATTTTTGCAATGGTAAATAAGCATTGGTTTCAACTTGAAGTCTCCAGCTGCATTAGCCCCTAACAAGAGAGCTAGCCTGTCCTTTGAAGTTTTAAAGGCAGGCAACAGCTTTTTCTCTCTGGCTATAAAAGTCCTAGAAGGCATCTTCTTCCAAGAGAAGGCTGTTTCATCTACATCAAAAATCTGTTGTTAGTGTAGCCACCTTCATCAGTGATCTTAGCTAGATCTCCTGGATAACTTGCTGTAGCTTCTATATCAGCCCTTGCTGCTTTCATTTTGGACTTGTATGTTATGGAGATGTCTTAGTTCCTTAAGCCTTATGAACCAACCTCTACTTTCAACTTTTCTTCTGCAGATGGCTCATCTGTTTCAGCCTCCATAGAACAGAAGAGAGGTAGCACCTTCCTTTGTATTAGGCTTTGGTTTAAGGAAATGTTGTGGCTGGTTTGATCTTCCATCCAGACCACTAAACTTTCTCCAACTCAGCAATAAGGTTGTTTCACTTCTTATCATTTGTGTGTTCACAGGAATGGCACTTTTAATTTTCTTCAGGAACTTTTTCTTTGCATTCACAGTTTGGATGTTCGGTACAAGAGGCCCAGTTTTGGCCTATCTTGGCTTTCAGCATACCTTCTTCTATCTATGGCAGTATAGCCTTATTAAATGTATTTCTTAAATAAAAAGACTTGAAATTTCTTATTATGAAACTCAGCTTCATCATTTCTAGCTTTTGGTTTAAAGTGAGAGACACATGACTCTTCCTTTCACTTGAACACTTAGAGGTCATTGTGGGATTGTTAATTGGCTTAATTTTAATATTGCTGCACCTTTCAGAATAGGGAGGGCCAAGAAGAGGCAGAGGGATGGGGGAACAGCTGGTCAGTGGAGTTCTCAGAACACACACAGCATTTATCCATTAATAATCTAATGTGAGCATGATTTGTTACGCTGCAAAACAATTACAACCAAAAGCATCAAAGATCACACCGATTACAGATCACGTAACAGATGTGAAAGTTGATCATAAGAATTGGGTCATACTTGTCATACCCAACTAAAACAGAGACCAGAAGCCAGAGAGGAAAAGGCACTCAGGGTACAAAAGACTGTTTAAAGAACGCAATTATCTGCAAGCCTGACTGCTGTAACTGCTTGTGGTAACCTGAAACCAGTATTATTTATACCTTTGGTGACAACTTGCTGCAACTCTAGGACTAATTATGCCCACTGCCATCGGTCACAAATCAGAGTTTGCAATCTCCCCAAACAGTTACTAGAACCAATAAACTTTGTGAAAAAGCAATATGTAACATTTCTTCTTTTTTTATAAATCTTCTAACCTTCTCTTTGTTTTTTGGACATCCTGGAGACCACCTAGTCTGTGTGTAGGCCCCAAATTGCAATTTTTTCCCCAATAAAACTTTAAATTTAGAGATTTGTCTCTACATTTTTATTTTGACTTCAATGCAGACATAATAATAATGAAAAAGTTTGAAATATTGCGAGAACTACCAAAATGTGACACCGAGACATGAGGTCAGCATGTGCTGTTGGAAGAATGGCGTCAACAGACTTGCTCAATGCAAGGTTGCCACAAATCTTCAATTGGTAAAAATGGTAATATATGTGAAGAGCAATAAAGCAGAATGCATTAAAAGAAGGCATGCCTATACAGAGACTTGTATGTAAGTGTCCCTAGTGGTTTTATTTATAGTAGCCCCAAACTGACAGCATTGAAATATCCACCAAAAAGTGATGAATACAACAAACTATGGTATAGCCATACAGCAGAATACCATTCAACAATAAAAAGGAATATACTCCTGATATACATAACAACACAGGTCAGTCTCAAAATGTTTAATACCAAATGAAAGAAGTCAGACAAAAAGGATATATATTCTATGATTTTAATTATAACAAATTCTAGAGAAATACAACTTAATGTATAGGGAAAGGAAACATATCAGTGGCTTCCTGGGGATGGATAGGTAGCAAGGCAGGAGGGAGGAATTATAGAGAACCACAGGAAATCTTTGTGGGTGATGAAAATGTTCATCATTTATGAAAATTAGCCAGGTGTGCTGGCTGGTGCCTGTAATCCCAGCTATTTGGGACGCTGAGGCAGGAGAATCGCTTGAATCGGGAGGTGGGGAGGTGGAGGTTGCAGTGAGCTGAGATTGCGCCACTGCACTCCAGTCTGGGCGTCAAGAATGAGACTCCATCTCGAAAAAAAAGAAGAAGAAGAAGAAGAAGAAAATGTTCATCATCTTGATTATGGCAAAGATTTTATGGGTGTATATGTATGTCCAAATTTATCAACTTTTTATTTATCAGGTTTATTTACACTTACATATATGCAGTTAATTATGGAAATCAATTGTACCTCAAACTAGCCGTTAAAAATAAAAAGTCCCTTCCACTCTTGTCCATCTTGTAGACTTCGAATTATCCTTCAAAATTCACCTTCAAGGCTGGGTGAGGTAGCTCATGGCTGTGATCTCAGCACTCCGGGAGGCCAAGGTGGGAGGATTGTTGAGCTCATGAGTTTGAGACCAGCCTGGGCAATATGACAAAACTCTGTCTCTACAAAAAAAGAAAACAAAAAATTAGCCAGGCATGATGGTAAGTGCCTGTAGTCCCAGTTACTCATGAGGGAGGCTGAGGTGTGAGGATGGCTTGAGTTCAGGAGGTGGAGGTTACAGTGAGCAGACATTGTGCCACTGCACTCCAGCCCGGGCAATAGAGCCAGGCCTTGTCTCAAAAGCAGCAACACCAACCAACAACAAAATTCACCTTCAATATAACTCCGTCTGTGACCTTTCCAGTTCCTCTTCTTATCCACCTCATGAGCCAAAATTAGCTTTTTCTTCCTGTGTACTCTCCTTGCACCTTAGATCATTTTTCCATTATAGCTCATATTTAAGTCACTAATAATTTTTTGTTGCCTTTTCTTTTTAGTTACACTAGAACCATTCCTGTTGATGTTCCCATCAGCATTAAGACGCTTAGAAAAGTTTATGATAAAAATAACATCCTAAAGATTATATGACAAGCACCTTGACCTCCTAAGCAGAAAGGTACAACAGAGATCTCATAAATAAGTCCTAAAGAAATGCTTAAAGTTAATGTTTTACCAAAGGCAACCCTCAAGACATCAACTTGTAATGCCTGGCAGAAAGCAGAGGTAACCATGCAGTTTAATTAGCAAAACAGCGAAGGGAATAAAGAGACCTTGTCTTGTTCTTGGTTTTTGTGTGTGTGTGTGTGTGTGTGTGTGTGTGTGTGTGTGTGTGATTGTCTTTAAAAGTGGCTCCCCTTCAGACTGTCTTGTATACTTCAAACATTGATTGAAAATTGACAGTTATAAAACACTTCATTTTCTGACTTAAGTTCAGTCTACAAGCCAAAGAACTCTATGAGGCTCCCAGTTATACTCTAGGACTGGGAGAAAGAATATTGTAAACTCAAGATCATTCTTTTTCTTCATTAAACTAAATCTTTTGGGTGATCTTGGAAAGACCAACCAACTTATTCTCTTTCAGTTATTCCATCTACCAGTATAATGAACTAAAAGTCAAAAGACAGGACTAGACCATCATCCCTTACACAGGTAAGTCAACCCCTTGAATTTCAGTTTCCTCATCTTTTAAACGTGGACAGCAGAACTTGCTGTCTGGATTACAAGGTGAAAATGCTTTAAAAACCTAAGACATGCCCCAGTAATTCCTCTTCTAGGTATATACCAAAAAGAGATGAAAATAGATTTTTTTTGTTGTGTTTTTGAGACAGAGTTTCGCTCCGTCACCCAGGCTGGAGCGCAGTGGTGTGATCTCAGCTCACTGCAAACTCCACCTCCCAGGTTCAAGCGATTCTTGTGCCTCAGCCTCCTGAGTAGCTGGGACTATAGGCAACTACCACCACGTCTGGCTAATTTCAGTATTTTTAGTAGACAAGGGGTTCCACCATTTTGGCCAGGTTGGTCTCAAACTCCCAGCCTTAAACGATCTGACTATCTTGGCCTCCCAAAGTGCTGGAATTACAGGTGTAAGCCACTGTGCCCGGCTGAAAATAGATGTTCATACAAACACTTGTATGTGAATGTTCAAAGCAATTTTATTCATGACAGCCAAAGAGTGGACAACCCAGAGGTGCATCAACTGATGAATGGACCAACAGGCTACCCTGTTCCTTACTAAGGAGGCTGGACAGGTGGTACACAAACTGAGAGTGAGAGTCTTACCTGGCTGTAAAAAGTGATTTGGGAAAACTTTCTGAGGTTATCATAGCTTTTAATAACTGCACAAGGTTACAGATTTCTATCAGTGAAAAAAGCAGTGACTGAGGACATTGTTTACAGTTGGGGACATTAAACAGTGATCACATTATAGCTCAGTAATTGACAAAGAGAAAGCATGACTTCTCACTCCAGGATTCTGGCTTGTCACGTTTCATTTACTTTTGAGTGCAGACAAATTTCCTGAGGAGGACTGTGGATATGAGAACAAGTCAAATAGTAAGACTTACATATTTCTACCTTTTATGTGCTATTTTTAAAAAATTGAATTTTAGCCGACTTCAAGATCCCAGATTTTACCCAGAA
Source organism: Pan paniscus (assembly GCF_029289425.2). Taxonomy (NCBI): domain Eukaryota; kingdom Metazoa; phylum Chordata; class Mammalia; order Primates; family Hominidae; genus Pan; species Pan paniscus. The sequence continues at coordinate 24,759,581 of NC_073256.2, forward strand.
GCAGATATTACCAACTTTGCCAGAGGACTAAGAAGAGGTTCTATGGCCTTTTGCCATAACCAGTAGCCTCAGCCCTTTTTCGGAGATTTTCAGTTCATGTTGATGGCCCTTGGAGAGATGGTTGGATTTCTTGTCTTAACTTTCTCTGATCTTTCTGGATAATGGGAGCCAGGGAAAAGGCATGGCAACCACAAATCTGCCCTGTTGCTGCCAGAAAGAGCACATTGCAGGCAGCCCCCAGCTCTGGACATAGAAAATATTGTCAGTCACAGCCAAAATAAACAGTTCTCCATCTGGGAGGCCCACTGAGCGACAAGTAGCTTTTGATGTAGACATCACTCCCCCAGAGAGCTATTTGTTTGGAGGCTGAGGAGACAGGGAAAAGCTTCTCTGCCAAGATGCTGTGCTATCATATTTTTACTTCCTGCAATGCAAGCTTCATGAGTCTGGGCAGAAGCGTTTACCCTGGCACTTTAAAAGGAAAGTTGCTTCAGAAACCAGATTCTTCCTGGCAGAACTCAGACATGCCTTTATTGGGGCTGATGAAATAATCAGCCCAGGGTTTAGTTCACTTTGACAGACCCTTCTGACCAGAAATAGGAAAGAAACTAGGCCAAGGTCTGGACCCTGCCAACTGTAGCTGTCAGGGACCCTGGAGTAGGTTCCATAAGTTCTCAGGAATTATTTTGGAAAACCAAATTCCTGCTATAAAAACATACCATTAGGAAACATCCCAAAAAGAAGGAATCTATGATCCATAGCCAAGAAATAGAAGTGTATCTTTTAAAGCCGATCCAAATTTGGGGAAACCTAGAGAGCATTTAACCCTACATACATGGAATATTTTGCTCATGGAATTTTGTCAATATTCCCTAAGAATCACTGACAAACTTTTAAGTTATCTTATGTGTCTAGCATGCCTATGTTAGTTCATTTTCATGCTGCTATAAAGATACTTCCTGAAACTGGATAATTGATAATGGAAAGAGGTTTAATTATCTCACAATTCCACATGGCTGGGGAAGCCACAGGAAACTTAACAATCATGGTGGAAGGCGAAGGGGAAGCAAGGACATGCTTCACATGGCGGCAGGAGAGAGAAGTGAAAGGAGGGGAAATGCCAGATGCTTCATCAGAACTCATGAGCATTCACTCACTATCATGAGAACAGTATGGGGGGAACCGCCCCCATGATCCAATCTCGTCCCACCAGGTCTCTCCCTCAACACCTGCAGATTACAAGTCAAGATGAGATTCGGGTGGGGACACAAAGCCTAACCGTATCAATGCTTTTCAGCACCAAATCTTGCTGACCTGAGACCCCTGATAGAGGTTCAGTTCCTGGTAGTGCAGGGACAGCCTCAGAGTAAACCTGAGGTGGCTCATCAGGCTGGCGTTTCATTAACACTCAGCCTCAGTTTTTGTTTTTTGTTTTTTTTTTTGAGACGGAGTCTCACTTTGTTGCCTAGGCTAGAGTGCGATGGTGCAATCTCAGCTCACTGCAACCTCCGCCTCCTGGGTTCAAGCAATTCCCCTGCCTCAGCCTCTGGAGTAGCTGGAACTACAGGCATGTGCCACCATGCCTTGCTAATTTTTGTATTTTTAGTAGAGACGGTTTTCGCCATGTTGGCTAGGCTGCTCTCGAACTCCTGACTCAGGTGATCTATCCACCTCGGCCTCCCAAAGCTGGGATTACAGGCGTGAGCAACTGCACTCAGCCCAGCCTCAGTTTTAAGGAGAAAAATCTTACAATACAGCGGGAAAAATAAGCAGCTTGGGAGGTTTGAGGACTCTTGCTCCCTTTCTGTCCTGGTAGTTTGGTGTAGAAAATGGAATGTGATCTTTTGTAGCAGTCTGGCAGCAGAACGGTACTACGCCTTTTGTCCACCTGTCCTGCTAGAAATTGGACACCAAACTGACAAGCCTGAGGTGGGGGGTCACTTGGGAAGGTGATTGTGGAGGCACAGCCACTTGCCTGCAGGTTTGCTGCCTAGGAGGATTGGGGGGTGCGGCAGGTGGGCAGGAGCAGAGCCTGCGGCAGGGCCTGGCAGGGGCTAAACTGGGCAAGCACCTTGAAATCCCCCACATGCCCACCTGACTAGCCCCAGAAGGCCTCTAAGCAGTGGGGCAGCTTGGCATAGTCCAGGGTTGAATGGAGCAGACAAACCAAGAAAGAATATTCTCCCTCCAGGATGCTGGAGGGGCTTCATCACCCTGGGAGTGCCTTTAGGGTATTGCAACTGAAAATGGTTGTAACAAAGTTTGTGTGCATCTGTGACACCCCTCATTGCTACACATTGCAGAGAGGTAGATAGTGTTTGGATGACCTGCCCAAGAAAATAGAAAATGTCTCCGTGAACCCAAGTTTTGATGTCACCAATAGAGCACTCAGTACATAGTCACTCTTGCAGTGGAAGCCACTCAATACAGGAAAAGTAAATACCAGCTTTAGTGTAAAAGACAGAGGCTGTGTGGATCCTGGGGTGATGGCCGGGGCACCATTCATCAGAAACAGAGGCGAGGCTGTGCTGGGGTGGACAGAACATTGGGTTTGAATACAGAAGACCTTGGTTGCAATCTGAGTCCTGTCACCAGCCAGTCGTAAGGACTCTCTGGCAAGTCGCTTTGTCTCTCAGAGGCTCCCTGTCATGCTCTACAGGTGAGGATGTTGTATGACTTTAGAGGGTTGTTGGGCGGTAAGGAACATGAAAGTGTTTTGCCAACTGTAAAGCTCTGTGTCATTTGTGGAACATCATTCTTCTTAAGCGGTTGACACAGTCATTAGCTAAAAACCAGGCATCATCATAAATGTTCTCAACACATTTATTAAGCACCTACTGCATACAATGCAGGGGGCAAGGGAATAAGGGAGCAAGCCATGTAGGACATTGTCACTGCTCTCAATGGTCCTACAGTCTACTCAGTGAGAAAGAATATACTTACGTTCAGATTCTTAAAAAACTGCCTGCCTCCCAGGTTCAGAGAGATGCAGTAGTGGATAATTGCAGAGGAGAAAGGGACACTAGCTTTCATAAGCAGGGGAGGACTTTTTTATTTTTATTTTTATTAGTTATTTTTTTATTGCTTTTAATTTTGGGGACTACAAAGTAAGTGTATATATTTATTGGGTACATGAGATAAATATTATGTGCAATGTGAAATAAGCACATCATGGAGAATGAGGTATCCATCCCCTCAAGCGTTTATCCTTAAAGTTACAAACAATCCAGTGACACTCCCTATTTTCAAATGTACAATTAAGTTATTATTGACTATAGTCACCTGTTATACTATCAAATAGTAGATTTTATTCTTTCTGGCTATTTTTTTGCACCCGTTAACCATCGTCACCTCCCCTCATTAAGCCCCTTGCTACCCTTCCCAGCCTCTGGTAACCATCCTTCTACTCTCTATGTTCTTGAATTAGGTGTGCCTTGAGCCAAACATTGAAGGACTGGCTGGGTGTGGCGGGTCATGCCTGTAATCTCAGCACTTTGGGAGGCCAAGGTGGGCGGATCACCTGAGGTCAGGAGTTCGAGACCAGCCTGGCCAACATGGCAAAACCCCATCTCTACTAAAAATACAAAAATTAACCGGTCGTGGTGGTGGGGACCTATAATTCCAGCTACTCGGGAGGCTGAAGCAGGAGAATTGCTTGAAGCCAGGAGGCGGAGGCTGCAGTGAGTTGAGATCATGCCACTGCACTCCAGCCTGGGCAGCAGACTGAGACTCCATCTCAAAAAAACAAAACAAAACAAAACAAAAAACTGAAGGACGGGCAAGATGCTGATGGGTACCCAGTAAATACTGGGGTATACACATGGAGGTACAGTGTCCTTAGTAGAGAATGGAAGGCATGCAGCCTAGACTCTAGTCCTGAATTTACACTTCACTTACCATTTCACTTTTCCACACCTTAATTTTCTCTTAAAATAGAGATTATCTTTCTAGATTTCTCCATATATCAGAGGAATGTTTTAAGAAGGTAAAATAATATTTCAAATAACAAGACTTTAAATCTTGGAGCAGAGAAGTCAAGTAAACAAAGACACTCTTATTCTGTCATTCATAGTTTTCCATCATTGTCATCAGACACCAAACTAAAATCTTCTGTTCAAGCAACGCAGGGAGTCTTTGAATGACAGGTCAGCGGCATTAATGAATTCCTTTCTCAGTGCTCAGCCCACAAGGATCTGTGAATGAAAATGAGACAGAGGACCCAGAGGTAATGCCACTTTCTGTTTGCTAAACTGAGTGGTGTCCATTTACAGAAACACAGATACCCCGCAGAGCCCAGCTGTGGCCATTATCAGGGCTTGTATTATGCTCTTAACATCACTGCAGGAATATTCACTGTCTGTCTCCTGCATTATTCCTTTCCCTTCCCTATAACTTTAGAGTTACCACAAGGGAAAGACTCCAGACCTCACCAGGCCTGTCCAACTGAAGGTCATGATTCCAACCCTCCATCAAACTGCTACCAGAGGCCTGTGCCCCAGTGAAAAGCCGTTTTATGAGAGCACCTGTGACAGGTGTTGTTTAGAAATGGTTATCTTGGGCTGGATGTGGTGGCTCACACCTCCAATCCCAGCACTTTGGTTGATGGAGGTGGGAGGATGGCTTGAAACCAGGAGTTCTGGACCAGCCTGGGCAACTTAGTGAGACCCCCATCTCTACAAAAAATTAGTCTGGTATGGTGGCATGAACATGTAGCCCCAGCTACTTGGAAGGCTGAAGTTGGAGGATCACTTGAGCCCAGGAAATCAAGGATGCAGTGAGCTATGATCATACCACTGCACTCCATCTGGGCAATGGAGCAAGGCTCTATCTCAGAAAAAAAAAATAGAAGTGAATATCCTACCAAAAGAATAAATGACTGCCATAGCCATTTAACATTGCCCTTGGTTTTCTTCATTTTGACTCTTTCTCCAATGAACTGTTCCCTTTTCAGAGATGAAACAAAGGGGGTAGCTGGGTACTAGGCCAGGGCCCAGCAGCTGGTTCCAGTGAGGCCTGTCTGCAGGATGAACACTGCGATGAAATGTGTGACTCATAGTTGGGAGGAGGCTGCCAACCCCGGCTGCAGGGCACAGTCGGCACTGGCCGGGAAGGCACGCTGATCTGCACCCTTGTCTGCTTCCTGTGCTGGGAGCGCAGCCCCCACCCCACCTCATTCCCCCAACACTATCTCCACATGGAATTGTTCCACTGGCTGTCACCCAGGGAGCCCCTTCTTTCTACCTATGTTCAGTTGGGTACTTGAAACAGCACATGACTCATGTTGTACTCAGCCAAGACTAACAGCATCAGGCTTCTATTGTTCAAGAGCTGACTCCAAGTTCCATGAACGATTTCAATGAGTGGAGTCCTTGTTGCTTACATTGCAGCTCTCTAAAGTCATGGAAAGAAATGACCACACTGGAGGCACAGAAAAGCCAAGGCACAGAGTAGCACAACCTTGCTCTTCCTTAAACTCTATCTCTGAAAGATCATCCTGAAGCATTTTCCTTGGGGAACCGGCCATAGGCACCAGGTTGGGTTTGCCACAAGGGACCAATGCAGAGCTTGTCAAAGAAGTGTTGAGTTGCAAGTGCAAAGACTAGCAGAGTCACTCCAGGGACTAGTAAGGGCCTGAGGGTGAATTTTATCATTAACTCAGGGCTCTGCTGCCAATGTTAACTGCATTTGAGAGCAAGCCTCAGGATTTCCATCTGGGAAGAAAAAGAGTGTATCTCCCAATGGAAATTAAATGAGTTGTCCTAAGACCAAAAACAAGGAGCAATACCAATAAGAGATCATTAAATTTTTGATGAGTTAATGCTCTCCAAGCAGAGCAAATGATGTTTTAATGCCTGGGGAAAAGGTGATGAAACCTGTCAATTCCCTAACTCAGGGGAGAAATCAAGTCACTTCTCTTTAAGAAAGTTCCGGCTGGGCTCGGTGGCTCACACCTGTAATCCCAGCACTTTGGGAGGCTGAGGCGGGCAGATCACCTGAGGTTGGGAGCTCGAGACCAGCCTGACCAACATGGAGAAACCCCATCTCTACTAAAAATACAAAATAAGCCGGGTGTGGTGGCACATGCCTGTAATCCCAGCTACTCGGGAGGCTGAGGCAGGAGAATTGCTTGAACCCCTGAGGCTGAGGTAGGACAATTGCTTGAACCCCAGAGAAGGGGGTTGCAGTGAGCAGAGATTGCACCTTTGCACTCCAGCCTGGGCAAGAAGAGCAAAACTCTGTGTCAAAAAAAAAGAAAAGAAAAGAAAAGAAAAGAAAAGAAAAGAAAGAAAGTTCTTGTTGACATACTGCTAAGTGAGGAAAGCAAAGCGCTCTGGCATCTCAGGCATGGTAACTTCTGTGTAAGAAAGAAGGATATACTTGTATCTGCTCATTTGTGAACAAACACAGGAAGGATCAAGCAGAAATTGGTGACTTTGGTGACCACAGCGGGTGGGTGCTCACAGGGGAAAGGAGGGGAAAATGGCATGGAGGAGAAAGCATGGAGGGTTGATACCTGCTCTGAGTGCTCTGAGCATCATTTTTTTCTTTTTTTTAGACAGCCTCTCTCTGTCTCTCTGTTGCCCAAGCTGGAGTAGAGTAGCACCATCCTAGCTCACTGCAGCTTTGATCGTTCGGGATCCAGTGATCCTCTCACCTCACTGGAGGTGAGTAGCTAGGACTACAGGTGTGTGCCACCATGCCTGGCTAATTTTTTTGTTTTTTATTTTTTTGTAGAGACAGACTCTCCCAATATTGCCCAGGGCTGGTCTCCAACGTCAAGCAATTCTTGGCCTCCCAAAGTGTTGGGATTATAGCTTTGGCCTTCCAAAATGCTGTTACAGGCGTGAGCCACTGTGCCCAGCCCTGAGTATACCTGTCGGATAGTTTTATCTTTGAGTGTCACGTTAGGGCTTGCCTACTCAAATAAATAAAACCAACAAAGCTGAGGGGTAGGAAAAAGAAAATCCATTTCTCTTTTAGGAAAACCAGAACTTGCTTATGTCATTGTGGTGGTGGGAATGGCCAGTAAATAAAGGGTTTAAATAAAAGGCTCAATTGTTAAACTCTTTCTGACTTTTTAAGGAATCTGCTGTAAGTTCTGAAATTGAACTCTACACAATCTAGAAAAGAGGAAATGGTTACAGCTTCCTCATTCCTGGAAATCTTTGAGAAAATAATGGACATACAAATGTCTGTGTAATCCTAGTAAAGGAGTGAAGGCATGATTACCTTTTCAGGATTGTGGAAAGTCACCGGGGCTGGATCCATGCATATGATATTAAATTGGTGCAAAGGCTATTGCTGTTTTTGCATTAAAATTAATTAAAAAGTAATGGCAAAGGCCACAATAACTTCTGCACCAACCGAATAGAGCAGGTAGTTTGTCTTCGAATCTTGTGTTCTCAATTCCCGCCTTGTCTTCTCTCCTTAGACCTCCACATTCAATTCCCTCAACCTGTCTCCATGTCTGCTTTGCCCTAATAAGGCAGTAAAGCAGAAGTCTGCAGAGTAACCTTTAAGTTTGTTACAGTGCACAAACATCTTAACAATCTCAGCCCATCTGGTGTCTAGGGCAGTATTTTTTTAGGAAACAGCTGTAATCACCTCTGGCATAGGAGCTGGAAATATTTGAGTCTAACATTTAGAATATGTGATCAATGTCTATGTTCAAACTCCCCAGGGATAATGCCATACAAAGTCAGCCTGTTGACATGCAGAAAAATCTCGAGTGAACTTGACCTTCCTTCCCCAGTTCCATAAGCTTGGCATGGATGTAGTCAACTTCTGGGAGAAAAGATCCAGACCAGACAAGACTGAGTATCCTGGATCTGGTAAGGATCCACATTGGTCACAGATGTTCTGGCCCAACCCCAGAGTCCCCTAAACCAACAATATCACTTTTGAGTGAATTTGGACTCTTTTTCTGGAACCCTAGAGTCCATCGGGTTACCTCCTGACCACTTTCCCGGGGTGCAGTTCCTCCTCCTAGGACATCTTTTACAGGGAGGTTACCCCATTGCCTGCATTAATTAGCACTGGAAAAGAGAAAGAAAGGGTAATTTGTCAAGACAATCATCCCATGGTACTTGTTCCAACCATTTTATTCTTGCTTTTAGTTTTTTTTTTTTTCAACAATGACATCAGCTGGGTTAAACTTTGATTTCTAATAAATAAATTCCATTCACATCACCATCTCTTAAAAATGGCAAGTTGGTTTTATGTTACAAATCTACTATTTTTAGTGGGATTTGGTAAGCTAATCTTTAGATCTCCAAAGGTTTTCAGATATTCAACAGAGCAGAAAAGGGCTGCTTCATTTATTGACTGTATTTTAAGCGCAAATTTAGAACTCACGGAAGTAACATGTGTCTTCTTTTTAGAAAATCTTTATAATTATTTTATGTACACGCGTACATCTCAAAAGAGTTTTTTCAGCTCTAAGCTCTTGGAAACCATGAAGTGTTATATAAAGTGGTAACTACAGCTCCCCAAAACCAGTCTTTTCAGATCTGAGCCATATGTTATGATAAATAAATAATCCCTAAAGTGCTTATCTGGCTTCTGGCAAGGATATAACTATTTAGATATGAGGCTTTATAACGCCTACATTAAAAAAATTAGAAGAAAAACGATTCCACATCTTGGCATGAAAATGAGAATGGCTTACAAACAACAAAAATTACATATGTGGAAAACATAATGGGGGTGACTTGACTCAGTGGGAGAGAAGAAAAACTGGAGATTTAAATACCAGTAGTTGGGTTTAGAGCCAAGAAAAATGGGAGATGAACTCACTGATAACAGGAGTATTAAATTGCCAGATCCTGCAACTGTCCTCATACAAAAGTCCCTGATTATTTCTGAACCTCAGTCCTGCAGAACAAACTATTGTTTCTGGGCATAATGGAATTCATGCTAGAGTCTTCTGTGAGATAAAGCCATGCAGCCTAGGTGTATTTTGAAGTAACAAAAAACCAGTTATATTGAACCTCTGAATTTAGTGCGACTGAAGTTGTTTGCTAAACCTAATATTTACAGCCACATGACTAATCATTTATGGAAAAGGCCAATCCATGGAGAGGAATGAGTGGCAATCATTTCCAGAGAACTTGAGGAAACTAGATTTTAACACTCCATATTTAAACTTCACTAATGGTAGCGATAAAAAAAACGCCCTATTGTATAGAGTACCTTTGATATAACAAACTCCATCTTAGAATAAGACTTCATTTTATGTTTCAGAGGGCACTTTGCCAACAAGGATAAGATGTTTTGTTTAATAAATAAAAAAGATAAAGATTGCATCCAATCAGATAAAGACACAAACAAGGACACTCGTCCAAGATCAGTTCTCACCAGAGGACTCTGTGACTTTAAAATGTCAGGCCTTCAGTAGCTCGAAATGGGGCTGTCTTAACTGATACTGTCTTGCAGTCACTCATGATAAGAACTTGGCATCTGCTTCTGCCACCTCAAACACTCTTCCTTGCAAGACTGACCTGCTCCCACTGGACTGGTTCCTTAACCTTTCTCCTATCTCTTTCTCCTCTTCATGTTCAATGCTACTTTGTTTATTGTGGAATGTTTAATCTGTAATATATGCATATCGATTAAGCATACTATTATGTATGGTTTCCCATATTGACTGACTTCTGGAGTGGCTCAAGCCTGTGTGCCTGCGGCTCTGACTACCAAGAGAACAGGAGGTACTAAAGAGAATTGCTTCCTTGGGAACTCCGTGTAGCCTCTGGCTTTTGTGACTGAATTAGCATCAATAAAAGCCTGACATTGTGGAAAGACACAAGCATGTGTGGACCTGGTTATTTTTAACCTGGCATCGCTCATGACACCTATGTTCAAAAAAAAATTTTTTTTTTCTTTTTAAAACTGCTATTGGGGCATTATTCAATGTCTTCGAACAAAGAATCCTTGACAAATTTCCTTCAGAACCAAGCACTGGGCAAAAATTTCTTCCTTCTGACGAACTGTTTCCTAAAACTGCACACAGAAAAGAAATCTGCAACCAGTTTTCTTTTTATAGGTTGGTGGACAGCTCAGAAGTAAGTTTTATGTTTAATTGCTCTTATTCCTCTCATACAGAATTTATTGCTATTGTTTCTTCTTTATCCTTTATTTTCTGGTTCATGTTGGTTCTTAGAACAGTTTTTACAACCTCATTTTTTTTTTTCTGAAGTGGGTGGTATAAAAAAGTTGCAATTAATTCAGGAACTAAAAATGTGGCTCCTAAGACATTTCTTTCTTTCTCTCTCCTTTCTTTCTCTCCCTTTCTTTTTTTTCTCTTTCTTTCTCTCTTTTTTCCTTTCTTTCTTTTTCTTTCTTTGCTTTTCTTCTCCTTCTTCTTTTTTTTGATAGAGTCTCACTCTGTTACCCAAGCTGGAGTGCAGTGGTATGATCTTGGCTCACCGTAACCTCCACCTCCTGGATTCAAGTGATTCTCCTGCTTCAGCCTCCTGAGTAGCTGGGATTACAGGCATGCACACCCACCTAATTTTTTGTATTTTTAGTAGAGACAGGGTTTCTCCATGTTGGCCAGGCTGGTCTCAAGCTCCTGACCTTAGGTGATTGACGTGTCTTGGCCTCCCAAATTGCTGGGATTACAGGCATGAGCCACCACGCTGGGCCTTATTTTCTAATGGCACTGCATTCCCCTGTCAGAATATTTGCTCCTCCCTCTCCATTGTTTATTTACTTGAAGTGAAAAAGGACAAAAAAGCAAAAGACAGCAAATTGATGGCAGAAGGTTTGCCTGGAAAATTCCGAGGGACAAAGAAAGAACTGGCAAATAATGCCCCCCCGAAACAGATAGGTCCTGGGGAGAAATATGATTTCCACATTTGCAGACTCCTTCTCTTGTACAAATGGGTTGGGAGCTGGTTTTGGTTCAGTTCTTTCCTCAATGCTCAGGAAACAATTGAAATTACAAATGCGCCCCAGGTGCTGTCTTCACCACCGATGCATGGAAAGATGAATGTGTTTACATGTAGTCAGGGGCTGGAAGGTGGAACTCACAAAAGGATTGAAATTAATATGCAGAAGAGGACCTGGGAGAGTTCCCTCTCCTTCCTGCTAAGTGCATCCCCAGGTTTCTAAAACATCCATTCAGATCTTTGTATTTGTTTTAATTTGTCCAGAGTTATTCACAAGGTTTTAGAAATCAATTAGTTCTGTAGTTGGAAGATTACCCATTAGGTAGAAATACAAGAGTCTTGGGGCTATTTCTCTTCAAATAGGTAATTTTTTACTTTCGTGCCTGTGTCTAGTTTTGAGGAGGAAGGATCTGATGCTTCCTAATTTTCCTTCTGTGTTTTTAAAGGCATAGTAACAAATATTGACTCCAGTAAGTTGTAGGTGCCAATGGGTGCGTTAAATGAGGTTTTAGAAAAGGAGACTTGAAGGAGGCCCGAACAGCAGAGGGAGTACTGGCCTGGGAGTTGAAACACCTGAATTCTATGCTTCCCCTGCCAGTATCTAGTACGGTAGGAACAGTGGGCCGTTTGCCACCTGGCGTCCCATGCATTCTCTCCCTCCTCCCTGCCCCAGGAGGCTGATCCTCCAGACTGCATCACCCAAGGTCCCTTGCTGTCTGGCATCCTATTAGGTTGGAGATGACAGATGGGAAACAGAGACTCCCATCTCCGGCTGTAGAAATCTCAGCGCGAATACCTCCTGTATGTTCCCCTGTCCTGCTGTTCTGGCCCTTGCTTTTGGCCTTGTTACCCTTTGTTCTCATAACCCTGATCACACCTAGCTAAGTGGTCCCCTTAAGTTCTTTTCATCTGAGCCATCTGGGGTGGACTCTGTTTTCAGGCACGTCTCTGAATGATACAAATGGCAACCAGCTTTAGCAAACTGGAAATGGGTTTGAATTCCAAACCACTGGGATCACAGCGGCTGTGTCTGGATTCTTTCCAGAAGGCTGCCAGGTGGTAAGAGAAACAGGGAAGATTAATTGGTACCCACTTGCCTGGTCCTTTGCAGACTGCTGCTCTATCTCCTGAAAAGCGTTAAGACCAAAGACAGCTCCGTTTTACCCACCAAACATATTAATACACTCAGGCACTTAAGGATAAAGAGCTTTGCTCATGACTCAACCAAAAAAAATTTTAATGGAATTTTCTTCTTTTTTTTTTTTTCTTTAAATAATAATTTGACAAAAGGGTGAAGAAATCCTAAACAAGGTATTGAGGCCAGTGTCCAGGCTGCATTCTGTTCACAGAACTGTCCTCAGGACGTTGCATGGAACTGGAAATGTGTATAATTACAGAAGAAAACAGGGAGGACTTAGTGCAGAGAGGAGACGAGTGTGGACGGGCAACAGCATCCTTAGTCTTTCATATTTATATATGGTATATGTATTTTCTATATATATATTTATATATTTTACATCCAGGTATACCAGTCAACTGTACCATTTCCCAGGGAGACATGGGTGCTTCCAAGGCGAGACAGGAAAGGGTTAGGCAGGGAAGGGGCAGCGACGGTGCAGGCTGGGGCTTGGCTCACAAAAGCTGCAGGAGCTTCAGCGACTGTAAGAGGGCCCCGGGCTCCGCAGACGCCAGGTACTGGCAGCAAAGCCAGTCCTCCAGCTCCACGCCCCGCCTGCGATCCACCGCCTTCTCCGCAAACTTCATCATCATCAGGGCCCGCTTCATGTCGATCCAGTTGTGCAGCGTGCCGCACAGCGCCTCCTCCGAGGTGCCCGGCTGCTGCACCAGCTCGCGCCGAGGCCCCCACAGCAGGCACTGCAGCACGCGCTTGGCCTCGCCGATGCGGATACGCTTGATGGGGTCGGCCTCCAGTAGCAGATGTGCCAGCTGCTGCAGGCCGGGTGAGTAGAGGGACAGCGCGGGCAGCGGCGGCAGGTCCTCCCGCCGGTAGTCTCTCTCCCGCAGCTGGGCGCGCACCTCGAACGGGTTGGGTTGGTGCAGCAGCTCGTAGATGAGGATGCCTGTCTGGAACTCATCGAACTTGCGGTACTGGGAAGCAGACACGATCTCGGGGGCCAGCCGGGCCTGGCTCTTCTGCTGCTGCAGGTTTGGGGTGCCGCCCGGCTTCTGCTTGGCCTTCAAAAAGTTGCTGATGATGAGCCGGGGCAGCTGCTTCTCCCGGGGCCCTTCCGGGGAGGCGGGGCCGGCTGCGGGGCTGAGAGTGCCACCAGCAGGCGGGGCGGCAGAGGAGCAGGGAGGCGCGGCGGCGGCGGGGGCGGGGGCGGGGCCGGCCTGGAGGGTGCAGTGCACCAGCAGCAGGTTCTCCAGGCACAGGTCCCGGTGGATGATCCCGTGCTCCTTCAGGTGCTCCAGCCCGTTGCAGAGTTGCAGAAGCAGGAAGCACACGCGCCGCTCGTACGCCTCGGGCTCCGCCTGGTGGCTGGCCGCCGAGTCCCGCACGAAGTCGGAGGCGGTCTGATGTGGCACCTCTCGGGTGATGACCACCACGCAGTCCTGCTCCTGGGCAGGGGGCTGTGCGGGCAGGGCAGGCACAGGGTCCTTGGGCGCGACGGGGGAGCTGAGCATGCTGGACGGCACCGAGGCGACGAAGTGGCCGCAGTCCTGCTGGATGTTAAAGTGCACGGGCACGGACGGGCTGCAGTAGGAGACTGTTTTGGGCTCAGGGGTTTTGCAGATCTGTGGGGAGAAGAAGAAGTGAAATCAAGAGTGGGGCCGATGGTTCTGCCCAGCAAAGAGTGTGGAAACATTTGAGTATCTACGTGCAAGAAGCCTATCCACATAGGCTTAAGGGTAAGAGCAATCCATACACATGCTAGAAGAAAACATGGGACAGAATCTTTGAGGCCTTGGGTTGGGCAAAGATTTCTTAAATATCACACCAATAGCATCGTTCACAAAAGAAAAGAAAAATCACAAACTTAACCTCAAAGTTCTAAACTTTTGTGCTTCAAAAGACACCATTAAGAAAGTGGAAAGACAAGTAATAGACTGGGAGAAAATATCTGCCAAAATGTATGTAATAAAGGACTTGTTTCTGGAATTCGTATTAAAAAACACTCTTTTACAACTCAATAAGACAAACAGCCCAATTAAAAAAGGATACAGAATCATGGCATGGAGGAAAAAACAAACAAACAAACAAACAAAAAAACGTGGGCAAGAGATATGAATAGGTAATTCACCAAAAAAATTTGTAAGTGGCCACAAGCATGTGAAAAGATGTTGGACATCATTATTCATCAGGCAAGTGCAAATCAAAACCACAGTGAGATATCAGTTCATGCCCACTAGAATGGGTTCTAATAAAAGACAATTCCAAGTGTCTATGAGGATGAGCAGAAATGGGAACCCTCAGACATTGCTGATGGGAATGTAAAATGCGGCAGGCCCCTTGGAGCAGTTTGTCAATTTCTTAAAAAGTTAAACATAAAATGACCATATGACCCAGTGAGTGGGGTCCCTGCCGAGCAACACACAGTGTGGTCGGGAGGTATTGGTAGGAAGACATCCCTCTGTGCACAGTGTGGACAAATTCTCAAGAAGGCAAATAGTGTTTATAAGAAAGCAGCCTCACTTCCCACATACTTTTCCTTCAAGGTGAGTCACAGCAGCTGAAATAAACCAGAAAGCTCTCCAAGGAAGAAGGAACCAGAAGGAACCCTCAGAGGAACCCCAGGGCACCATCTGAGATGAAGGTAGGAAAAACAAGATGGAAGGTCTCAAGCTTCTCTGTGGGAAGCATAGCTGGGGATCCACACAACTCTGTCTTTCTCGCCTCCTCCATTTCTTCTTGTACAAATGGCAGTGCCAGCCACCTGGGGATCTCTAGCAATCCTAGTCCTCATCTGGCTGCCACTCAACTAGAGAGTCTTGAACCGGCCGTAATGGCCCTCTGTCAGGCCTCAATCTCCCTGTCATTACCCTGAAAGGGACTTAAGTCTCCTCTCTCAAATGAATATTATTATGCAACCTCACCCAGGCTTTATAGAAAGACAAAGATCAATGTGTAATGTAGAAAGACAAAGATCAATGTGTAATGTAGAAAGACAAAGATCAGATGTGAGAAGAAAGGCATCTCACATCTACCTATAAAATATTATCCTGCAAACACTCCCAAAATAACCCTGCCTTCAGGCTGCAGTGTTGGAATGATGATGAAGCAGTGTTTTTGAAGTACCTCAATGCTTACAGGCGATACTTTTAGAAGTTCTATTGCAAGCACCTTTTCACGGAGATTTATTTATATTGCAGCTGTACAAACCTTCTCAGCATGAAACCTGGCATACAAGAGCTCAGCCTCCAAGAGATGTTTTTAAAGCTAATTGTCGGGAATGGTGGGTAACACATTAATTTAGTAATCTGTCTACTATAAAAGCAGAATGGTAATAAAAGGGAAAGACATTTACCCCAGACATTGCTTCCTATTACACTAACAAAAATGATTTTGAAATACATGTCTAAAAGCCATTGTTCAGGCTCTTTCTTATTCCGGACTATCCAACTCTACTCGGTTTTTATTTTTTACTTTTTGAGACAGGCTGGAGTGCAGTGGTGCAATCACAGCTCACTGCAGTTTTGACCTCCCAGGTTTAAGCAATCCTCCCATCTCAGCCTCCTGAGTAGCTGGGACTAGAGGTGTGCACCACCATGTCCAACTAATTTTTGGAATTTTTGTACAGACAAGGTTTTGCCATGTTGCCCAGGCTGGTCTTGAACTCCTGGGCTCAAGTGATCCTCCCACCTCGGCCTCCCAAAGTGCTGGGATTACTAGCGTGAACCACGGTGCCTGGCCTGCACTTGGTTTTTAAATGGCAGGCTTCTGGAGCACTATTAAACTCAAGGAAATTTGCAGCAATGGTGGTGGGGGAAGTCCTCAAAGAAAGCATCTTGCATATACGCTGTGTTGTCAGTGGAGATGTGGGAGGACATCACTGTTATTGTCTCACCCCTAACAGATACAGATTGGGCTCTTGCATGTGCAAGTACTGTGCCAACTGTGAGGGTTCCATGCAGCATCTCATTCAATCTCATTAAATCCAAGGAGGAAGATGCTATTACAGAGGAGGAAACTGGGGCTTCCAGAAGTTAAATTATTTGCTCAGGACTATACAACCGAGAACTGTTGCAGAGGTCAAAAGCATGGGCTCTGGAGTGAAAAAAGGCCTGGGTTTAAGTATTAGCTCTGTAACCTTTGGCAAGTTACAGGGGATTTTCATTATTTGCAGGAGTTATGTTCTGTGAAGAAGCCATAAACACTGAATTAGTGAATAGTGAACCATTGTTCCTAGGGGAAATACAAGGTAAGTTTCCTGGGAACCTCTGGTCACAATATTTTCATTAACCCATCAGTATTCAACCTTGTTTCATGTATGCTTCTGTTTAGAGATACCTTGCTTAACATACCTTGTTGAGTCATTAAGAGGAACTCACAGGCAACAGCACTAGAGCTCATCCCTGAACAAAGCTTATCTAACACATATGTTTTTACCCATGAGGCACATCCCAGCCTTGTGATGGTTAGCAACACTAGACAGCACTTCAGCCCTATGCTTTGGACATTTTATTTTATATATATAGTTTTTTTTTTTTTTTTTTTTTGAGATGGAGTCTCTCTGTCGCCCAGGCTGGAGTGCAGTGGCACGATCTCGGCTCACTGCAATGTCTGCCTCCCAGGTTCAAGCGATCCTTCTGCCTCAGCCTCCTGAGTAGCTGGGATGACAGGTGCCTGCCACCACACTCGACTAATTTTTTGTATTTTTAGTAGAGACAGGGTTTCACCATGTTGGCCAGGCTGGTCTCAAACTCCTGACCTCAGGTGATCCAGCTTGGGCCATTTTAAACAGCAAAATCACCAACATGTAAACCCAAAAATAAAATTCTAAGGCCCTCCAACCATCTGAAATGGACCCCTCCTCTCAGTCAAGGGCATTCCAAAGTGAACATAAAAAAATAAGTTCAGGCCATGATGGGAAGGGGAAGCTGGACATGCCTCACGCTACCCTCCTCCCTGTTGGGATTACTGATAGGGCAGTCTCTTCAAGTCTGATAAAAATATTTACAATGTGTTCTCACTGAAGCCTGCTACCTGGAGGCTTCGTCTGCATGATAAAGCCTTGGTCTCCATAACCCCTTCTCATAATCCAGACATTCCTTTCTATTGATAATAACTCTCTCAACCAAGTGCCAATCAGAAAATCTTTGAATCCACCGACGACTTGGAAGCTCCCCCGGCCCCCTCAACTTCAATGTACATCATACATGTATTGATTGATAACTGTGTCTCCCTAAAATGTACAAAACCAAGTTGTGGCCTGACCACTTTGGGCACATGGTCTCAGGATCTCCTGAGGGCTGTGTCATGGGCCATAGGTGACTTATATTTGGCTCAGAATAAATCTCTTCTAATATTTTACAGAGTTGGACTCTTTTCATTGACAAACAAAAAGCACACAAATGTGAAAAACAAGACACTAAATAGACTGCAAAAAATGACCCTGGCTTCCAGGATGAGGGCTGAAACAAGATGGGAGACTGTCGCCTCATTCCCCTTCAGCTGGAAACATGCACATTGGGTGATATGGTTTGGCTGTGTCCCCAAACGAATCTCATCTTGTAGTTCTCATAATCCCCACGTGTGGTGGGAGGAACCTGGTGATGTTCTCATGATAGTGAGTGAGTTCTCATGAGATCTGATGGCTTTATAAGGGGCTTTCTTTTCCCTCCCTTTTTTTTTTTTTTGAGATAGAGTCTTGCTCTGTTGCCCAGGCTGGAGTGCAGTGGTGCATCTTGGCTCACTGCAATCTCCACCTCCTGGCTTCAAGTGATTCTCCTGCCTCAGCCTCCCGAGTGGCTGGGATTACAGATGCCTACCACCACACCTGGCTAATTTTTGTATTTTTTATTTTTTAGTAGAGATGAGGTTTCACCATGTTGGCCAGGCTGGTCTTGAACTCCTGACCTCGTGATCTACCTGCCTTGGCCTCCCAAAGTGCTGGAATTACAGGCATGAGCCACTGCACCTGGCTGCTTTTGCCCCTTTTGCTTGGCTTCTCCTTGCTGCCACCATGTGAAGGACGTGTTTGCTTCCCCTTCCACCATGACTGTAAGTTTCCTGAGGCTTCCCCAGCCATGCTGAACTGTGAGTCAATTAAATCTCTTTCCTTTGTAAATTACCCAGTCTCAGGTATGTCTTTATTAGCATCGTGAGAACTAAACATCAGGTGACTCAAATTTTTCCTTGCCTTACACGTATCCAGAAATCACTGGAAAGCGCTTCGAGTATTGATTTTGCAATTACACATAAATTTGAGCGGGTAGATGATTTTGCAAATACAGAATCCATAAATAATGAAGATGGACGGTATTTATCTCAAAGCATGTTTTCTCCTCTGAATGACAGGGGCAGGGATAGTCCTTCCTCGTAGGGCCATTGTGAGGATCAGATGAAATGATGCAGGCATGGCTCTCAGCGCCAGGCCCAGCCCAGGGCAAGCACAATGGGGAAGGTTGCTATGGTGACTGCTCTTGCCATCTCAGCTGTAGCCCTCTGGTGATGCGGAGGCATCCAGAGCTGGCCTGCAGGTATTGTGCAAACCCGAAGAGCACAGCTGCCCAGGGGCCTGGGAAGAGTTTCCAAGGCTCCTTTTTCTCAGGGGTATGAAAAGCCTGGGCCCAGCAAACACTTGAGGCCTGGAGCTCCAGTCAGGCTGCTGACATTTTGCACAGAGATGTAAATGAAGGAGCAGAGTAAATGGCAACTGGGCTGGATGCATTTCAAAATCAGTGCACTGGGCCTTTGGCAAGACCCGCAGCTTCCTCAAAGCCCAGCAACGGAGAGGGCTGCGTTGGGCGCATGCTAACTAGCCCTGTGAGTGAGCTGTAGGCCCGCGCCGGAGATCATTCTACAGCACTGGGTGGGGGAAGGGGCGGCGGGGGAGGGAGTGGCTTTTTCTCCATCTCCATCTCCCTACTCCCTGCCCCCACCCTCATTTCATTTTCAGGGGGCCCTGCACTCGGATTTTTAGCTCTAGAACTTTACATAGACTCTTGGTTCAGCTCAAGTTTCAAACGTTTTGCTGAGCCAGGACTCATTTAAACTTTGGAGTCAGGGCCTCATTCACGGGCGAAAGTCTGGGCTAAATCATGTCTGTTAAATAAAAAAGGCCCAGCAGCTTAAAACGGGGCCCTAATTACCAAGCCAGAATTCTGTCTAGATGGCTGAGAAATGAAACTGCTTCGAAAACGCACACACAACTAATGATTTTTTTTTTTTCCTGTCACCTATTCATGCGGTGGAGCTACAAGAACCAGCTTAATCTCCTCACTGCTGCAGGGCGCTGAGCCCAAAGTAGTAGGTTCCAGCATCAGCAAGGAGCAGGTGTGAGCCTGCTATTGTTAACTAGGACTCCGCGACCGCAAACGAGGCTCCGTCTGCCTTCAGTGCCGGCTCCCTGTTTAACATGTGCAGATAAAATGCGCTCAGCCTCAGACAGGCAGCTAGCTGGCTGGGAAGGGAGACCCACTCCCCCTCCTGCGGATCCCCAGATGACTGTATTTCGTCTAGACTGGAGAGCTAATGAAGTGGAACAGCTGCCCGTGCGAAATGATGCTCCAGGGCCCCCACGGCCCGCCCCCCCAGTGACCAGGCCAGGCACATTTGCAAATTAATATTGTTCCTGGTAACGTTGTTCCAAGAATTACCATCCTCTGCATATTGGATGCTAGTCTCCAACTTTCCTTTTTCACGTGGCACACAGACGGTCCTTGAGCTACCACGTCTCCGGGAAAGTCAACTAGGAAACCCCTGCGGCTCCTGTTTAGAAGCTAAGGCTTATCTTTTGGTTTCTGTGTGGCTTCTGTTTCTAATGAAATAAGGAGCAACACTTGTTTTTAACATTCTTAAGGAAAGTTAAATTTCTTTTGTGTTGTTTATTAGAGAATACGGCTAATTCTGCAGTAATATATGGGGCCCTAGAATCCAAGCTGCACAGCACAATTATTTATGTTTGTGAAAAACAAAACTGTGGCGGGGCACGGTGGCTCATGCCTGTAATCCCAGCACTTTCGGAGGCCGAGGCAGGTGGATCACAAGGTCAGGAGTTCGAGACCAGCCTGGCCAATATGGTGAAACCCCATCTCTGCTAAAAATACAAAAATTAGCCAGGCGTGGTGAGGGGGCGGCGCCTGTAGTCCCAGTTACTCAGGAGACTGAGGCAGGAGAATCGCTTGAACCCAGGAGATGGAGGTTGCAGTCAGCCGAGATCACACCACGTACTCCAGCCTGGGCAACAGAGCGAGACTCTGTCTCTAAATAAATACATTAATAATAATTTTAAAAAAAAAAAAACCGTTTGTCCCAAGGGCCCCTTACTTCTTGCAGAAGGGTCACCTCACTTTCTATACCATGGACAAGAGGAATTCAGTGTCTTCCACCAGGCTTTTTCCTCCTCAAAACAGAAAGGTCAGCTGTCTCTTGATACTGAATAATATTATTCAGTATATATTATTTATAATAATACTATTACTACTACTATTAATAATATTCAGTATATATAAATAATAAATAATTATAAATAATATATACTGAATATTAGTATTATTACTACTATTAATTATAACTACTATATATTATTTATATATACTGAATATTAATAGTAATAATATTACTTAAATATTATTTAATATTATTTTTTAAATGTTAGCAATATTATTTTTAAAAATTGTTGGTAAGCAAGCTACCCCACCAAGGCCATTTCAAATTAGCTTATTCTTTGCACTTTTCTAACTGGAAAAAAAAGGGATGTCTTAGGGCAGGTGATGAGAGAAGATAGCTCAGGGTCTCCCTCCTGACTCCCAATAAAAGCCCACATTTATAGAAGGGCCAGGGTCTCAATAGGTAATCAAGGAACAGCAAAAGAAGATGACAAATAGGGCCACAGGAAGGACTGGAGTTCATGGTAGAGACTCCAGTGGCCCAAATGGGTGCAGATGGCTCAACTAGCTCACACAGAGCTGCACTCTGACAGTGCAATACAGTGTGGGTAGCAAGAGGCCTGATCCAGCATCAAAGGTTAAAGAGCTGTGCTGCCTTGAGCTAGTCACTTAATGTCTCTGAACTTCATTTATCTTAAATGGTAGGGACATAACTTAGGCTTTGGAGACAGACACAGAAGAGCTCAAATCCATTCCAGCCACCAACTAGCTATGGGCAAATTAGTTAACCACTTTGAGCCTCAGATCCTCCATCTGTAAAACCTACCTAACCTGTAGGATTACTGTTAGGATTAGAGGTAAGAGTCTAGTTGTAGAGTGAATGCTCACACAAATGATATTATTACTATTATTGTTCAAGATGATTCCTAGGTCGAATGCTCCTTCTGGATCTAACATTAGAAGAATGACCTCATTATCCATCTCCCTCACTACATCATAGCTCTATAAGGAAGCTTATATTCACACCTACATACTCAGATTGTGGCAAAGTACCTGGCCTATAGTAGACACTCAATAAAAACCTGGTCAATAAATGAATAAACTCTCCGTTGCACTAAAAGGCAACTGTTTTCTTAACTCAGCTAAAGCACAGAATGTGTCTTATATTCATACTACAAATCTCATTGCACCATGTCCTGGGGCAGAGAGAGAGTGAAGCTGCTGAGCACTAACTGTTAAAAGAATGCTTAGGGGTCAGGGGTGGTGGCTCACACCTGTAATCCCAGCATTTTGGGAGGCCGAGATGGGTGGATCATCTGAGGTCAGGAGTTCAAGACCAGCCTGGCCAATATGGCAAAACCCCATTTCTACTAAAAATACAAAAATTAGCTGGGCACGGTGGTGCACACAGATAATCCCAGCTACTCAGGAGGATCAGGCAGGAGAATCGCTTTCAAATGGGAGGCAGAGGCTGTAGTGAGCCAAGATTGTGCCACTGCACTCCAGCCTGGGCAACAAAGTGAGACTCTTATCTTACAAGAAAAAAAAGAATGCTTAGGAATCAACTCCCCTCCTAATGCCCAGACAGGTGAGATGACTTGCTCAGGCCATAGTTCTGCCCAAGCCAGCACCAGCCAGTGGCACAGCAGAATGCAAGGAGGGAGTGGTACCTACTTTCACAGCATAGGTGCTGCCGGGGTCCTCAGAGCAGGTGGCACAGTAATAAATGGCATCCCCCGAGTCACAGCAGGGCTTGTTACAAGTCAGCTTGAAGAGCGACCAGTTATTCTCATTGAAGTGGAGCTCCTTTTTCTGGCCGCCCATGAAGAGGTCCTCACATTTGGCTACAAGGCGGGCAAGGGACTGGGTGTAGAGTCCCCCCAGCTTGGCATAGGTGCCCTCCTTGCTGCTGATGTTGCTCAGGAGACCGTGCAGCTGAAGCTGGGTGCTCCCGGTGGAGGCTTGACTGGACACGCTCAGCTGGGAGGATGAGGCGGAGGGGGCCCCTTTGCACTGGAGGCCAGGGCTCCCGCAGCCGCCTCTGTTGCCCGCCAGCCCTGCTGCTGGAAGCCAGTGGCCACTGCCTTTGAAAGCTTTCTCCAGAGGATCAGAAGAGGAGAAGACAGGATGGTGGCGGTTCCCGGGGCTCAACGAATAGCTAAAGTGAGATTCGTCGTGGACGTTGGTTTCTGAGTGGCTTAGGTTCAGCTTGGGGCTTGCTGTTCGGGGCTTGGGGGAGCCTTGGGTCCAGAAGAAGCCATCCGGTGAAGAGGCTGCCCGGCTCACTATCTTTTTCTGGGGGAGTGGAGGGGGCTGCAGGGGGCCACTGGGGGACACATCCTCAGTGGAGCCTGAAGGAAACGGAACGGGAGCAAAGAGCTTCTTCCTGCTGTTGGTGGGCGAGTGAGCCAGCTCAGACGAGGGACCTGAAGAGGAGAGACAGAAACCATAAGACCAAGGCCAATGCCACTCAATTCCAGGGTCCTGCAGACTTTTTTCCCTTTATTTATTTATTTATTTGGTCAGAGCAATTAATTTTATGTTACTTCTTTTCTATTTCTCTAATAGACAATATATGCACAATGGAAAAAATCAAAATGCAAAAAAGGTATAGCTTGACAATTAAGTCTTCCTCCTACCCCGTCCCTCAGTACTCAGCTCTCTCATCAGAGGAAACCACTGTCAGTAGTGTTTCATGCATCCCTCCAACAATCCAAACAAATGCGTGTGTGCACGTGTGCGCGCACACACACACACACACACAAATTACATAGAAAAGAGCAAACAGTGGCTACTGTTTGGAATAATGCTTTTCTTTCACATCTTGGAGAGATTTTTAAATCAAATATGCAGATTTATTTAATTATTTTAAACAGTCTTACCATAATATATCACCATATGCAAGTATCATAATTTAACCATCCCTTTTTGATGGACACTTAAATTGTTTCCAATATTTTGCAAACAATGCTGCAACAGAAATAACAAACTCGAACATGTGTGGTTTGAGTGGAATTTTTTAAAAGTCAGGTTTATAGAGGGTGTAACTGGCCAATGGTAAAATTCTCCCTTTTGGCTGGGTGCGGCGGCTCATGCTTGTAATCCCAGCACTTTGGGAGGCCGAGGTGGGCGGATCACCTGAGGTCAGGAGTTTGAGACCAGCCTGGCCAACATGGCAAAACCCCATCTCTACTAAAAATACAAAAACTAGCCAGGCGTGGTGGCAGATGCCTGGAATCCCAGCTACTTGGGAGGCTGAGGCAGGAGAATCACTTGAACATTGTAGGAGGAGGTTGCAGTGAGCTGAGATTGCACCACTGCAATCTAGCCTGGGAAACAAGAATGAGACTCCATCTCAAAAAAAAAAAAAATTCTCCGTTTTTAGTATGCAGTCCCTGGAGTTTTCCCGTATACCCTGCTGGCTTAGTGGGCAAGGCAGGCCCAGAGATTTTAGAAGGCAGGAAGGTAATGATTTTAGAAATGAGGAAATGGATCTTAGAGAAAAGTGAGTCTTTTCAAGGCCCCACAGTTTCCGGAGTGGTGCATATGGATAAAGAGTCTGCCTGGGCAAAGGCTCACTCAGGGCTACAGGTGTCTGCAGGGCATGGGGACAATCAGAAAACCTTTCTAGGTAGCACACAAAATGGTGAGATGAAGGTGCAGTCTCTACAAAGGTGAGGGCTGACCTCACTCTTGGCATCAAGGTATAAAATGGTGGCTTCACAATGAAAGAAGAGTTTAAGTAAAAGAAAAAATATAAATATATATACACATATGTATATATAAAAGAGATATACACTATTAGAGCAAAGGGCAAACTGAAATAATACTCATTTCCTATATTCTCAGAACAGCTCTAAGGTGTTAACTGCTATTTTAATAACAGCTTTTAGGGGGATAAAAGAAATAATAAATCACATTCATAGTTGGTAAAATGCATCCTATTATCTTGAGGGTTAAAATACGAAAGAAATATGGCTTGCAGACTGGGTGTGGTGGCTCACACCTGTAATCCCAGCACTTTGGGAGGCTGAGGTGGACGGATCACTTGAGCTCAGGAGTTTGAGACCAGCCTGGCCAACATGGTGAAATCCCTTATCTACTAAAAATACAAAAATTAGCTGGGGGTGGTGGTGCGTGACTATAATCCCAGCGACTATGGAGTCTGAGGCAGGAGAATCACCTGAGCCCGGGAGATGGAGGTTGTAGTGAGCCAAGATTGTGCCACTACACTCATCCTGGGTGACAGAGTGAAACTTCATCTAATAATAATAATAATAATAATAATAATAATAATAATAATGGGTTGCAGCCCTAAGGAAATGTGTACTTAGGATGTGTACCCCTCATTGAGTTCTCCATGCCACATCACCCTAAGGGAAGAGCATGGAGTGTCTCTATGCCTTTCCACACCTTGGCAGTGGGACCAGAAAACAACAAAAAAAAGCAGAACAAAAGCATAGGAGCAGACAAGGGGTAGAAGGCCCCAAAGGAAGCAAATTATGAGTCTTGTGTCACCTCACTCAGGTGCACAGCACATTTCTAGGGCTGCTCCTGAACAGTTAATAACTTTCTAGCTCACACTGAGCCCTTCCCTGCTTTCTCCAACCCAAGAGGGAACAGAATAGATCCCTGAGGCTCAAACACCAGTTGCAAGCCACATAGATCAAGACTGGGTCTCTTTATTTCTGCTGCTCCACAGGGAGGAGGGTCTCTCTAGGGAGCAAGATGGATGGCCATGGGCTGACATTCATGCCCCAGCCTCAGTGACCGAGGCAGCATTAGTGAGCGACAGCAGGGCACAACCTTGAATGCAACGCTGACGGGAGGACAAACTCAGTGCATGCAACCTGTTGAACACAGGAGCTGAGAACCAATGGGTTCATGCAAAGAAAAGCCCGGGGGAGCTGAGCAAGACTATGGGGTCCCTGCACCAATATCCTCCTTGGCTCTATCATCTATCATAAGACTCAACAGGGGCTGGGCACGGTGGCTTATGCCTGTAATCTCAGCACTTTGGGAGGCCAAGGCGGGAGGATCACTTGAGGAGTTCAAGACCAGCCTGGGCAAAATGGCGAACCCCCAACTCTACAAAAGATACAAAAATTAGCTGGGCGTGGTGGCGCGCGCCTATAATCCCAGCTACTCAGGAGGCTGAGGGGGGAGGATCACTTGAACCTAGGAGTCAGAAATTGCAGTGAGCCGAGACTGTGCCACTGCACTCCCACCTGGGCTATAGAGTGAGACTGTCACAAGTGAAAATGAAATTCAAGAGGGAGCACCGTGTTTCTTAAGCTCTCCTTGCCCACTTTCCCATCTGTAGTAAGCAATCCTTGTTTCCCTGTGGTTTATCAAGATCATAGGGAGTTGCCCTTCCCATTTGCTAATGATAGGCGAGGCCCCTGGCAGCAAGGCTGAGTGAGTGATTTATACCCCTTCCAGGAGGGCTCAAGTTAATAATAAATCAAGCAGTGGTGGTGCAGTCTGGACCAGTCACTTTTACATGCCCACGAATTTCCCCCTCAATAGTCAGAATGAAGGGTGCAGAAGAAATAGCGAGCCGGAAGAGGGAAGATCTAGATGGCAGTGATCTCAGCAGGTGCTGAAATCCTGCGGTCCACAGGTCTCCCCATCCCACACTCCCCAGGAAAGCAATGGGGACAGACAGAGGCTATGGCAGATGATTCACTTCCTCTCCCTCCTCCCTCTAACAGAAGAGGCTGAGAGCAGGAGGAGGAGGATCAGTTGCCACCTCCTGGATAAAAAAAGGAGGGTAAGACCACCTACTTATGAGGCTCTCAAAGGACTGTAAGCCTCAGTCACCAAACTCCCAGCCTGATGAGCAGGAGGACTGGGAGCCGTGAGCACACATCCACTTCCTGACCTTTCTGCATTCTGGGCAGCAGAAACCATCACCAGCGAGGCGTCTGATTCTCAATTTATCATCAACACGACAGAAGTTGAGGCTGGGGGATGGGAGTGGGGTGTGATCAGAACCCTGGTCAATGCTTTCATCAGTGCCCTCAGAGACAAGGACAACCTGCCTACGGTCAGGATTCCTTCCCATCCCAAGTCCAGTGGGCTAGGGAGGTTCATAACAGATCAGTTTCCTGGTTAGTCTCTTCTTTAAGCCTTAGGCTTATTTCTCCATGTTTATTGGTTTTGTCTTCCTTGTCTTTACTACAAGGCTCTCCTGATGCCACCAGTATGCCCCTTTCTGCTTCTGCTCCAATTTGAGGGTAAGCAGTGGAGTGAACACTTCACCAGCTGTCAGCCTGCCCCGCCTGAGTTTCCTCCTTTAGAAAATGACCGATGACATCATTGGGAAGGCCCCTTGCAGCACTAATAGTCTATAATTTCAGCTACTCTCTCCATTTTCAACCTCTCTGAACATGCATTTTGTCTCAAAGCTGCCCCTGAAATCAAATAGCTCTAGGCAGATCGTTATCTCGGTTCAATTGTTCTTCCTTCTATGTCTAGTTCACACAAATTACCACTGGTACATTTTCCAATCTGTGAGGAGACCAGGGATCTTTTAGCAACATAATCGGTAACACTTCTAATTCCCTAGATGACGAAAGAGAACAAAGAAGTTCTGCTTTGGACTGTATGGTAGGTCCCAGCACAAAAAACCCTTCGTGTATTCAGGCAGCTGGAAGGAAGTGATTTTGTCCTTCCCTCTGTTTTCTCTTACTTTCCTGTAGGAGCTGTTAGTCAGTGGCTTTGATCAGACCTACACCCTATCACTACTTGGGTAAATCTGACAAGGGGTACTAGGTATTAGCAGAGAAGCTTAACTTCAAGAATTAGCACACGCACTGATTAATTTTTCTTTGTTTCTTAGATGCTATGAGTTTGGAGCACCAAACTCAGTACTTGCCACATTATACACACACTCGTTGGAGTCTAGCACTGCATACCCAAACATTCCCTATCCACGCCCTTGCCCAGCAGAAGTAAAGGCCTGTAGCTACACAAACCTCATCAGGTGAAATACAGCTCCCCTAAAATGTGGACTTCACAGGGATAACTGGGCATTATCTACATATATTATGATTTTTTTTTTTTTTTGGATGAAGTTTTGCTCTTGTTGCCCAGGCTGGAGTGTAATGGTGGGATCTCGGCTCACTGCAAACTCTGCCTCCTGGGTTCAAGTGATTCTCCTGCATCAGCCTCCCAAGTAGCTGGGATTACAAGCACCCACCATCACGCCCAGCTAACTTTTTGTATTTTTAGTAGACACGGGGTTTCACCATGTTAGCCAGGCTGGTCTTGAACTTCTGACCTTCAGGTGATCCACCCACCTCGGACTCCTAAAGTGCTGGGATTCCAGGTGTGAGCTACTGTGCCCGGTCTATTATGATTTTTGTATTCAGAAAAGATATGCCTGGTTCTATGACAAGCATACTGCATTCCAACCTAACGCATCCTTCCTCTGAGCTTACGGATCCTTAAAGCTCTCCAGGTGTGGAATTACAGCTGGTGAGAGGTCAGAATTCACTCTGGGAGCCCCCACCCCCACCCCACCACCTCCAGGCCACTCCAGGCCTCTGAGGATCCTATAGTTTCTCAGGTGTTAATATTCTTGGGGATACTTTGAAATAGATGCTAACATGCAGCCCT
The DNA here is from genome assembly GCF_029289425.2 of Pan paniscus. Taxonomy (NCBI): domain Eukaryota; kingdom Metazoa; phylum Chordata; class Mammalia; order Primates; family Hominidae; genus Pan; species Pan paniscus. Next base: position 24,787,606 of record NC_073256.2, read on the forward strand.
TGTAGATGAAACTGATTTCTCCACTACATGGCAAAGGGTAGCTGTCTTCTATGGAATCTAAAGGCACTCCTAAAGACCTCCTCTGGCTAATTCTCTTGACTCTGACCTGGGGAACTATCTCTCCCTAAACACGGCCTTAGGCAACACAGCAGCTATGTTCTTACTGTTTGCAACGGCTGCCACACTCTGGATTAGGCAAGCTGGAAATAACAGGGAACAAATATACCCTGACACCTAAAATAGTTCCGAGTTCACAGGCAAACCACTGGTTCAGAAAAGTCTGCCTAAAAAATCCTCCACGACTTTAGCCAACAGCCGATATTCTCCAGACTTGGATCCCAAGGGACATGAGACTAACTCAGACACATCCTGGTTTGATGCTGGTGTTGGATTGCTGTTTCCAAATTCTGCCTTACAATTAAGGGTGTAAAAGGGGTGAGAGGGGAGAACATTTTTCTGGGACCTTGGCCTATGTCTCAGTTGCCTCATTTCTTGGTTTTTAATAATTTTGCATGCTAATTGGGCCAGAGGGCTCCAAACCCCAGGTCCTAAGTTTTCCTTCGAATTTCCAATTCTGCATATAAAGGAAGTTCCTGGCTATAGAGTACAACACGCTCCATGCCTTTAGCGAACGTGCTTCAGGGAAGACAAAGCATTTCTAGTGAGAAGCTACATATCATGTATGCTTCACTGGATGGGATCTTAAAAAGACCAAGGGAAGGTGCACTAGTTTGGTGTCATTATATTTAGAAAGCAGAGATGAGAAATCAGGATTTCAGTGGTTGGGAAGAACAGCTTAACCTCTCTGCAGAAATGCAGACCAGAAGTTCAAACATGGTACTCTGAGGTTTTCCTTATTATAGAGTCCTCTCTTCTTGCTGGGTTTTAATAGGCACTTTCATTGTTCTCTGCAGCCAAAATGAGAGCTGAGCTGACAGAGGAAGTGGTCAGTCCTGTTTTGGCTCTTTCTTTGCACAGCTCTGCTGTGTGATAGCAGCTGGGTCAGAACAAACGCAGAAGCAAAGGGCAGCGTCCCAACTAAGTCTCCCCAAACGTTTAGCTTTTGTGTTTGACCATTCTCCAACTTAGAGTAAGGTAAAGCAAGTGGAATATGGATGGAGAAAACCTCACCCATACCCTGTGCCCTGGGGCCCTAGTGCAATTCTCTCATGTGAGAGGTGAGAAAACTAAAGCCATCTGTACGGGCACCTTGCCAATATCACCCAGGAAGTGGCTGTCATGCAGGTTTCTGCCAACCCCCATTAACTATTCCTGCATCAGAGAGGATGAAGGGTGGGGCAGAGGGATGCTTTGGCTTCACATGGACTTGTTCCTCTGAAGGCAAGTTTTGCAATCTCTTGTTTGGTTCCACAGTCAGAGCAGGTTCAACATGAAATGTAGAAGAAAAAACAAAAACAAAAAGCAAAGCAGGCTGGGCTCAGTGACTCATGCCTGCAATCCCAGTACTTTGGTGAGCTGAGGCAGGCGGATCACCTGAGGTCCGGAGTTTGAGGGGCCAACATGGTGAAACCCTGTCTCTACTAAAAATACAAAAATTAGCTGGGCATAGTGGTGTGTGCCTGTAATCCCAGCTACTCAGAAGGCTGAGGCACAATAACCACCTGAGCCTGGAAGTGGAGGTTGCAATGAGCTGAGACTGCACCACTGCACTCCAGCCTTGGTGACCGAGTGAGACTCCATCTCAAAAAAAAAAAAAGCATTTCTTTAAAAGAAACCTTTCCTTTTTCTAAGAAGATAAACGTGTTCTGAAACTGGAAGCAGGTTATTAGCATTTTACAACTGGATGGAAAATGTGGCATTTGTGAGGAGTCTCTCCAGACCACTTAATCATCCCAGGAAACAATAATCAAGATGTGAATGTGATTTACATGCGAAAGAAGAGAAAGCTCTGTCTCACTTTGGAAAACAGGCTCTAAGTACCTCGAATGCCCTGCCTACAGCTCACATGTGGTCCTGGAATTCTGATCTTTCAATCTCCTGTTATAACATAATCATTAATGGTTTTCTTCCGAGTTAGTAAAATTAAAAGTTAATTCAAAGCACTTTCCATGCCGGGCACAGTGGCTCATGCCTGTAATTCTAGCACTTTGGGAGGCTGAGGTGAGCGGATCACTTGAGGTCAGGAGTTTGAGACCAGCCTGGCCAACATGGCGAAACTCGTCTCTACTAAAAATAGAAAAATTAGCCAGGCGTGGTGGCGCGCATGCAGTCCTAGCTGCTGAGGCAGGAGAATTGTTTGAACCCTGGAGGTGGGGCTTCCAGTGAGCAGAGATTGTGCCACTCCAGCCTGGGCAACAGAGCAAGACTCTGTCTCGAAAAAAAAAAGGCACTTTTCAGATGCTGTGACGGAAAAGTAAATTGACATTTTTAGAGGATACTTTGGTAATATTTATTTAAAATACACATGCAGTTTGATATGTCAGTTCCACTTCTTCTAAGGATTTATCTTACAGATTTGCTCACCAAATCATGCCAATGTATGGCACAGAGTCTTACTGTAAGTCTTGCAATGAAATCAACCTAGACATGCATCAGCAAGAGAGGGATTTATAACCAAATCATACAATGAAAAAATAAGCAGCAATTTCAAAAAATGAGGCAGTCCTAGGGGTTCTCATTTGAAAGGCCCCAAGATAAAGTGCAAAAATCTGTAGAACTGAATTTTATATTTCACATATGGATACACGTTTTTGGGATGATACAGAAAAAAATCTTAAAAGTGATGGTAGGAGCTGGGATGGGGTGTCAGAAAACTGACTTTTCATTTTATTCCTTTCTCTGTTGTTTGAATTTTTATAAAAAAAAGTATTAACTTTATTGGAACAATAATAAATTATTTAAAATTCAGTTTAACGGGGAAGGTTTAAATGAAGTTGAAGCTTCACTTCAGTGATATTATAGCTCAGGCCACAGAAAATTTTTTAAAATAAATGTTTTTTTCCTTTGGAGCACTCCCACCCCTCCCCACCCTGTTCCTGGCTTGATTTTTCTCCCGGCACTCGCTGCCTTCTGACCAGTAGCTACTTTACATCTTATCTTTCTTATTGTCTATCTCTCCTACCAGAATGTAAGCCCCTTGAAGGGACTGGGAATTATTTCCATTGCTGAAACTTCAGCATCTAGAATTGTACCCAGCACAGAGTTTGCAATCAACAATATCTATCAAATGAATGACTGCACTAATATACATTTTTTTAAAATTTGCCAGTAGTAGTCAGCTTGTTGAGAAAAACAAGCTGACTGACTACTGTCAATATATTTAATTAGTGTTCTGTATCTCTGGTTTGCCAGCTATAAAAATAAGAATGGTATCACTGCCCTGGTACATGTATTCATGCAAGTGAGAATATCTATATGAACTGTATTTTCAGACTTCTTATCTATTGCTGGTGCCAATGGTTTCAGTTCAACAGAGAACTCTCTAATCTTCTCTAATCTCCGGGCATTCAGAAATATTTGCTGAACTGCTGAACTGAATTGTAATGGTATCCTACATCAAAGAGGGAGATGATCTCAATGAGACATTAGGTTTGCAAATTTACAAGTAACCACTTAAAGCAAAAAGGTCTCTTGATGACCATTTCTGATCATCATTTCCCTCACACATCCAACCATCCATTCCCTTCAAAAACCTTCCCCTTGGCAGCCTTCATGGATCTGTCCTGACACATGCAGTCTGTACCTCCTAAACCAAGCATAAACCAAACAACTGCTTCGACAAATTTTCCTTGCACTGAGTTGACTGGCTGTTCAATTGAATTGGACAAATGGGATAACAGATGCACTGGAGGAATATGTAATCTGATACAAGTATAAAGAGGTGAAATTAACATTGATACAAAAGTGGCATTTTGCCACTGTAACATTTAGAATAAGCACCTGTTTTAAAAATGTAACAAAGTAAGAGATTTCAATTAGCTTTTCCTTATACAACTAAAACCTCCCCCCACCCATAAAACTCAAATCATTAACTTCAGCCATTAACTCTGATAAAAGTATAAAAAGGTGAAGTTAACATTGACACAAAAGTGGCATTTTGCCACTGAAACATTTAGAATAAACACCTGTTTTAAAAATGTAACAAAGTTAGAGATTTCTATTAGGGTTTTCCTTATACAACTAAAACCTTCCCCCCACTCACCCCCCACACCCCTTTCCCCCCCCACCCACCTCCGACATAAAGCATGAATCACTAACTTTAGCCATTAACGCTGATACATTTCCAAGAAGTTTACACAAACTACTATCATGATATGCCCTGGAATGACTTTTTCCTCCATCCATTCAGGCCAGCCTATACTGTGGATGGAAACAGTCAATGAAACGCATAGTTTTCACTAGCAGATTCTTACTGACAAAATAAATGTAGAGTCTAATGGTATCTTTTGGCTTAATGTATAATATTAGAAAGGCAGACACTACATTCAAGTTTCAAAGAACTTCACCGTGAACTAGTTCTGCTTCTATTTGGATCTAATCTCTCAGCTTTGGTACTGCATGCCAAACAGTAACTAAAGTTGCAATGGATAAATATTTCAGTTACAAGATAAAAGTGAGTTAAGGACCCATGGGACTGGAAGATAATTGTGCAATAACAAATCTAAGCTGCCTTGGTAAGCGGTGAGAAGTGAATGAAGGATTTCTCATATTACATGACCAGTAGTTCTGTATATTCTCCAGATTAATGATTAATGTTTAAAAGATGTCAAAAAGAAGAGAGAGAGACAGAGAAAGAGAGAGAGAAAGAGAGAGAGAGAAAGAATGTCATGCCTTTGGTCTCTTGCCAGTTTCAAAACATGGTTCCGGGTACAGAGAGCCATGCCCAGGGGCAGCAGATAGAATGGATGGCTCTCAGGGGCTAGAGTCCAGGGACAAGGTACATATCTTCTTGTTGGTCTGGGAGTCTAAGTTTTGAAATGCATTTCTACTGAACAACTAGCTTGTGATAAAGGAATACCACGGCAATATATTCATTTTAATTCATGTTATTCAGAAATGAACATGAGAAAACGTCTGAATAGGTTTCCCCGTTGAACTCGCAAACCTCCAGCATTGAACTCACAAACCTCCGGCAGCTCTCTGTCTCCCACCTGCACAGATTGCTGTGAGAGCCGTGTACAATTCAGCCCCTGCTTCCCACCAAGCTCATGTCCCATTTCCCCTTGCCGGTGTCTATTGAAGCACGTCAGACTGGTCTCATCCTTCTCCCACGTGCACTGCCATCCCTGTGGCTTTGCTTCTCTTTTATTGTTCTCTAAACCTGGAAAGCCCTCTCCTCCTCACCCCCTCCCTCCCTAATTCTGGCCACATTTCAGATCTGATCTCTAAGTCCCATGTTCTCATAAAGTCTTCCCTAAACCCTCCACCAGCCTTCATTGATTTCTGTCTCTTCTGGAAGCCTTTATAAGAAGCACTCATGTTCTGGGCTGCCCAATATCCTACCGTATCCCATCCACCCATGTACCATGTGTTTTAACCTTATCTTTCCTAGTCAGTTCTTAGGAACCCTGCGAGTGGACGTCATGGTTTACTGGTTCTGGGAAACAAAGTGGTGAAGCCATGAAGTCCAGTTCGCCTGACACCCGCTGGTTGGTGACTGATGGTTCATTGTAGATCACTCCCCAGAACTGGTTACAATCTCCAAAAGAGTGGATCAGAACTAACCAACACAGGGGCTCGTGGTCGAGATGCACTGCCCTCTATGGAATAATCTGCCTTGTTGAATTTGTTATACAATGGGCTGGGAAAAGGAAGAAGATAAGAGCCTAGAAAAATCTACAGAAAAAGAAAATCTGTTGTTGCTACATTCCTCCCAAATCAAGACTAAGATATTTCCTGTTTTTAAGTAAGAACTGTCAGAGGTTTCTCATCAGAACACACCACAGACTGACTTATAACACACTCTTTTGTCTCAGCCAGTACCTATCGTTTAGGTAGAATAATGTTGCTGACAGTAAATTTGCAATGGAACCCTCTACTGTGTCATTGCCTATTGAGAAGAAATATTTCCATAGGAGTGAAAAAGGAAGTCATGTGAGTACAAGTCTAAATCCAACATGCTAATGCAAGTCTAAGAGAAACGCAGGAGAGGACACATACACAAAGAATGCTGAAAGGGTGAGAGGTTTTAAATATGACCCATCCAGGCCACAACTATGGAAAAACAAGAGTTCCTTTTTAGGGACATGCCCAATGGAGGACAGACCCACCCATAGGCCTTAGAGCTTAATCCAAAAAGCAGGCTAGATGGTGGCCTAATGAAGTCTTCATGCTTAATTCAGCAAACATTATGTAAACATCTGCTGCGTCCAGTAAGTGTGTACATGTGGGTACATGCACATGTAGATGCAAAAGAGAGAGAGAGAGAGAAAGAGATAGTGAGAATGTGTGGTTTAGGACCCATCCTGAGGACAGAAGTAAAAAGCAGGCCTGTACACAGATGGCTCATTACCCAAGGAAATAGGAGCCTTTCAACCTCATCTTCCTCCCACCATGTTGCCACGTCCACACTCTTATAATTTGGAGAGGGCAATATGGATGGGCTGGCTTGCCATATATTCAGTAGATAATTGACTTCAACAGCTCCCTGGAAGAGTCTACTTCATTGAGAAAGCAGGACCAAGACAGTAGTCCTTGCTCAGCCCTTCCAATCCCGCAAGCAACGCAGGACTGGTCTTGAAGGTCCAGGAGAATCTAAGCCTCTCCGTCAAGGTCAAGTTTGTTACCTCCATCGCTGCAGGTCCTGGAGTCTGAGGCCAGGCTGTCCGTGGAGCCGGTGGTGAAGCTGACGTGGACACCCCTGAAGGATGGGCTGAGGCTTTCTGCAGAGCCCTGGCTCACTTTTTCCAGATCAGAGCTGCTCTTGTTCATTTTTAGAAGGTGCCTGGAAAAGGTAGGAACAAACAATACAAATAACTCATTCGATTTCCATTCAGAAAGCAGGCTGATGGATCATGAACTTACCATGCTCTTGAAACCTGGCCAATGTCAGCAAGTTTATTAAAAGAAAAAAAAAAAGATTTTGGGGAGACAGTAGAGGTTCTCTTCTGAGTTCTTATGTGCATGAATGACAGGAGACTTCCAGAGTGTGGTTAGGAGAAGCGAGTCTATTAAATTTAAACAAGCACCAAAATTCTTACATGGAAGGAATTGCCTTCATATTCTCACCCCATCTGCCAAAACAGTTGTGTCACCTATTATATCCTGTGTAAAATCTCTACAAAGAAAAATAAAGATATTATCATACACACCAATGTATAGAGATATACAGATATTGGGTTGTTTTTGCAAGATCCCAGGACAAATGAATTGCAAACTAGGCCTTTACAAGTGAGATTTCTTTTTTTACCTGGTACTCTTTTGCCAAAGCTTCAAAGGGTCTAGATTGTTTCTTGGAATTAAGGAAAACTTTAAATGTGAACCAGACTTCCAGTGACATGCTTAGATAGAAACAAGTTGATATAACCCTTTTTCCAGAACAATGGAACCAACCTTTTGCTTTTCTGTGAAATCTTTCGTTGCATCTCTAAATAGCATCACCAACAGATCAAGGACAGAAATACCAACTTCAAGAGAAAAACACTCACATTGGAGAAAACAGTTCTATTATTAGGTTGGGTGTTTAGCTTATTGATTTCTCCTTCCCACTTTCCAAGGGCCACATGAATATTCATTTCTGATCTGACATTCTCACCATGAAGGGAGACAGATCACACCAGGTCCAGCTCTTTCCCTGCTGGTGGAAACCCACATTTGTCTGAACTGATATTTCCTGATGACATTCCTGTTCCTTCTACGGCAGATCCATATCTCAATATCTGCTATGGGAAATACACAATACAGTACTGATTTGGCATCAGAACTGCCTTATTTAATGCGCATGACCTTACGGTCAAGAATTTATTGGCTGTTCTTTGTGTTCAACATTGCCAGGCCCTGTTTTAATTTTCATAGTCACAGGAATCCCCTGTGTATCAACAGGAGGGTTTAAAGTTTGTTCGCTACCACAAAAAGTGCTCCTTGAAAACACGTCCCTCTCCTCACTCCCAACCCTTAGAATCGTACTTTTAAACTGTGTTAAAGCTGTCAAAAAAAAAATGTGACAGTGAAGGCAACATTATGACTAATCTTCATCTTTGTATCTCAGTATCGCTGTGGGAACCTTGGAAATATCACTTCCTTAGGAAATGCTATGGCAGTAGCTGATCCTTGCCTAATCTCCTGGCAAAATAAAATCAAAGACAGTTTCATACAATATTCTTATATCCACATCAGATCTATCACTAATAGTTTTCTCCAAGGGAAGCCAGGATATGAAGTCATGCATAACAACTCCTCAGTCTAGGAGAGAAGCCAGAGCCAGCTCTGTGGCTATCCCCTACTTTGCCCCTTCCAAAGTGGTTTCTAGAGTTTCTTGGTCTTCAGGCCCAGAAAATCACTAAGGGAGAAACTACAGCACCATGGCTACAGAGCTGGCACAGCTTCCCACTCCACAAACTTCATGAAATGTATGTAAATAGACAAAACCAAAAAATACATAAACATGTGTATGTATGAGCATATATATATATATTCATATACATATGCACACACACACACACATACTTATTTAAAGTAACAGCCAAGATTAAAAGAAAGAACAATTCTCAGGTGCCAGATACAAAGAGGGAACTCCACACACAGGGAGTACAAGGGATCCTTCAATACTAAGCGTATGTTTACTACAGATTTCAGTAGACGCACTTTATCAGGCTAAGGATGTTTATTTCTATTTCAAGTTTTCTAAGGTTTTGTATTTCAAAATCATTTTTGGCTATTAGGGTTTATTAAATGCCTTTTCTACATCTATGGGAAAAAAATCGTATCATGTTTCTCCTTTACTCTGTGAATGTGATGAGTTATGTTAATAGCTTTTCTTAATTAAGCCATCCTTGCACATGTTGTATGAACTTATTTTACTACACATTGCTGGATTCAGTTTTACTCATATTTAGTTTAAGATTTTTACATTTACATTCAAATAGAGGCTAGCCCATAATTTTTCTTTCTTGTCCTGTCCTTGTCCAATTTGGATATAAAGGTTAAAATAGAATTATAAAATGACGGCCAGATACGGTGGCTCCCTCCTGTAATCCCAGCACTTTGGGAGGTCAAGGCGGGCAGATCACTTGAGGTCGGGAGTTCAAGACCGGCCTGGCCAACAGGCCAACCCCATCTCTACTAATAATACAAAAATTAGCCAGGCATAGTGGCCTGCGCCTGTAATCCCAGCTACTTGGGAGACTGAGGCAGTAGAATCGCTTGAACCAAGGAGGTGGAGGTTGCAGTGAGCCGAGATGGTGCCACTGCACTCCAGCCTGGGTGACAGAGTGAAACTGTGTCTCAAAAAAAAGAAAAAGAATTATAAAATGAATTAGGTAACTTTCACTTTTTCAATTATCTCATGTAATTTTTTTTTTTTTTTTTTTTGAGATGGAGTCTTGCTCTGTTGCCCAGGCTGGAGTGCAGTGGCACCATCTTGGCTCATGCAAGCTACGCCTCCCGGGTTCACGCCATTCTCCTGCCTCAGCCTCCCGAGTAGCTGGGACTACAGGAGGCGCCCACCACCACGCCCTGCTAATTTTTTTGTATTTTTAGTAGAGACGGGGTTTCACCGTGTTAGCCAGGATGGTCTCGACCCCCTGATCTCGTGATCTGCCCGCCTCGGCCTCCCAAAGTGCTGGGATTACAGGAGTGAGCCACCGCGCCCGGCCTTATCTCAGGTAATTTTTATAAGAGAAACATTATGTGTTCTCTGAAAGATTGCGAAAACTACCCTGTAAAACCATCAAGGACCAGTTGCTGTATAAATGAGATCAGTAAAGATCTGGTTCTGATAAATCTAGGACCAACATTTCCAGGACACAGACCCAAGAAACAGACTGGAGGATTAACAAGTCAATTCATGGTACTTACACCAGCTATTTATGATGTGAAGAAAAAAAGAAAGTAGAGCCATATCTCATACCATGTAGAAACACGAATTTTCAACAGAAAACAAACACCCATTAAATTTTAAATTCATCAGAAAAAATAACGGGAAAACTTTATGAACTTGGGGTAGGAAATAATTTTTAAAATAAGGGCTAAAAAATAGCAATATAAAGAAAAAGATAAATCTAACTACTTTAAAATTTAAAACTTCTGCCTCATAACATAAAAGTCACCATTAAAAAGTGAAAAAAAGCAAACCTTGGAGTGGCCAACTCACATCTTTGCAACCCGCATTACTAATAAAGTACTGGTATGCAGAATGAAAAAGAGTGCCTATAAATCTAAGAAACAGACAAATGACCCCATTTTTAAAATGCAAATGAACAGGCAACTCACAAATGAAACAAGAAAGGCCACTCAACACATGAAAAGATTATTAAAATTATGAATGATCAGATTGTAAATAAAACAAGATTTCATTTCATACCCATCAGATCAGACTGGCAACGTCAGATTTTGTTAAAGATACAGGGAAATAGGAACTCTCTCACACTGTTTGTGAGACTGTAGATTGGTAAACTCACACACAGGACAACAATGTGATGAATCTTGTAAAGTTAAATACACACATTCCTATAATCCAGTCACTCCATTTTTGGGTATATGTCCTTAAGCAATGTTACCTAAATAACTAGTAATGAATGAATGGCTAAGTCACTTGAGTGGGTCACTAGCAGTTTACTGACCAGCAGTTTATTTTAACAAAACAGAACAGAACAGAAAATATGAAAATACATAGAAAGGATTTGTGAAACTTTGTTTTGTAAAACTTTTGTTTCAGATGTGTGTTTGTTGGGTCATGATATTAATGTTTCTTATTGTGGGTCATGGTTTTTAAAAAAGGTTAAAAATTACTGCTCTAGAATATGAGTCAACAAACTTTTCCTTAAAGGGCCAGATGGTAAATATTTTAGGCTCGTGGACCATAAGGGTTCTGTTGCAACTACAGAACTCTGCTGTTGTAGCTGGAAAGCCACCATAGAAATTAGTGGCATGTTTTCTAATAAAGCTTTATTTACAAAAACAGATGTCTTGCATGTGGGCAATCAGTTACTGGCTGGTCTTGACCAGCCTTGTCCAATAGAATTATAACGCAAGCCATATATGTAATTTTAAGTTTTCTGGTAACCACATTTAAAAAATGTAAAATAAATGGGAAAAAATAACTTTAGTAATATATTTTATTTAACATAATGTATTCAAAATATTGTCATTTTAATCAGTAATCAGTATAACCTATATCAATTATTAATGATATATTCCATATGTGTTTTTCATCCTAAGTCCTTAAAATGTGGCATGCATTTTATATTTACTCACATTGCAATTCTGACTAACCACATTTTAAGCTAGTGGCTACCATACTGTGCAGTACAGAGCTGGAGAAACTCTTATAAGTGGAGAAAGGTGTTCACAACGTTACAAATAGCAAATAACCTTGTAAACTGTTGAACGGTGCTTCCACAAAGGAATGAAAACATGGTGGTATAGTCTTTTGGTGGGATACTTTATAGCAGTAGAAAAAAATGAACTGGATTTTAGGGTAGCAATATGAAGAAATATTTTTAAATGCTGAGTATTAAAAGTAATTTACAAAAGGCTCAAGTAAAATGTGATGCCATTTGTATAGAGATTAAAAACATATAAGGATATATACATGTTTTATGGAGCACATAATAAAATGTAAATGATACTCATCAACTTCAAGACAGTGATTGCTCTGGGTAGCAATGGGAGGTTGAAATGGGAATTGGATAGGGAGGGATCTTCCACAGTAGCAGTAACATTTTATTTTTAAAAAATCTAAAGCAAATGGCAAAATGTTAATATTTGAAAAATCTTAGGGAACACCTGCAGGTCAGTTAAATTATTATCTGAACTTCACTGCATGCTTGGAATATTTGATACACTAAAAATGAAAATTTCTAGTGAGAAAGCAAATCACAGGGCCTGAATGAGGCAGGGGGTGGCTGCTCCTGTTGATCTGTTGTTGCGCCTCTGGGAGGCAAGCAACACACAAAATAACACAGTGGGATTTCCATCAGACCCCTCAGTGGGAACAGGCAGTCTCAACGAGGGTTGGTTCCACCACAGAGCACCCCTGTGGCTGGAAACAGTTGCATCATAGACCTAACTACTCTTTTAAGACTTGGGAGTTAATTCTTCTGTCTATAGTTACTATAGCAGAAGTCACTGCTGTCAAAACTCTCATCAAGTGAATGCAGACAAAATTAGTCTATCCCTGTGATTACAGGATAAATTATCCGCAGGGTGTGTGTGTGTGTGTGTGTGTGTGTGTGTGTGTGTGTGTGTGTGTTAGGGAGGAAGGGAGCCTCCCAAAGTGGACTTTGGTAAATCTTAGTTTCTAAGCCACAAGTGGAATTTTCATGGCTTTTGGGATCTAACCGCTTCTTCTTTATTGGAAAAGCTTGAGAAATCCAGCTTCCTGCCAGGTCGCTAAAACCCAACAGGTGACCAGGCATCGTGGCCCAAGCCTGTAATCCCAGCACTTTAGGAGGCCGAGGTGGGAGGATCACTTGAGCCTGGAAGTTTGAGACCAGCCTAAGCAACATAGTGAGACCCTGTCTCTACAAAAAAAAAAAAAAAAGAAAGAAAGAAAAAGAAAATCAGAAATCAGTAGGCATTTGGAATGCTCAGTTGTAAATGGGGATATAACAGGTCTTCCAAAACACACGTAGGTGACCCTTTTGCTTAATAGCAAAATCTTAAGGCTGGGCACAGTGGCTCACACTTGTAATCCCAGCACTTTGGGAGGCAGAGGCGGGTGGATCACTTGAGGCCAGGAGTTCGAGACCACCCTGGCCAACATGGTGAAACCCCACCTCCACTAAAAACAAACCAAAAAATTAGCCAAGCACGTTGGTGTATGCCTGTAGTCCCAGCTACTCAGGAGACTAAGGCAGGAGAATCGCTCAAACCCGGGAGGCGGAGGTTGCAGTGAGCTGAGATGGCACCACTGCACTCCAGCCTGGGTGACAGAGCGAGACTCTGTCTCAAAAATAAAATAAAATAAAACCTTAGGACTGATGACTCTTTCTTATGAACTGCATTAAAAAGCATCCGGCCTGGAAACCTGTGCAATCTGTACTTTTTGAGAATTGCCACTTTAATTAGGGCATGAGCAAAACCACATCAAATTAAAAAATGAACAGGAAGCTTGCCATCAAAGCACAGACTTACAATCAAGTTGTTTGGGTCTTTACACTGTGTGTAAAATAGACTTCTTAAGAATCCCTGGAAAAGGCTTACTATTGCAATGGTGACTTTTCTGAGCCCTAAAGGATTGTTCTATCAGATGTGAGGCCAAATGACAATGAGTGTACTCAATGCGGTATAGCAAGACTACTTAGCCTTTTTTAAAGGCACTTTTCCCTCATTAATAATAATTTGATCTGTCTTTCACAAAACTGGTGCAAACCATCTGCAAAATACTTCCATGGACAAAAACCTCATACTCCAGTCTTTTCTGTCTGGTTGGTGAATAACATTCTTATCATCTACAGTGAGAGTACAGTCTCCACAGATGTCTTCACTCACGTAGTGTGATAAAAGACGTCTTGTGCTTAACCTCAAACTTCCTTTCTGCCTCCCACTGATGATTACATACAGTCCAGGCAGGCAGGGTGAAAGGTACAGGCCAGTGGCACGGTGTCCTCAGAGCCCCAGCCCTGCAGCTGCTGCCCAGTGTTTTGAGAATAGCTTTTCCCTCCATTGTCCTTAGAGAGAGGTCTTGCCAGAGTGGTCTCCATACTATGTTGGTGGAAAGCTGGAAAAAAAGACTCCAGCCGGAAGAGCCATCTGCTAGACTTCCTCATTCGTAGGAACAAGCCTCATCTAAAAATACCCCCGAAGCTTTCAGAATGAGAGCTTTCAGAATGCCCACAATCCTTAACGGATGCGGGGCCCCAGTGTGCAGCAGAGAGTGAATCTCACACTTTCCATGGCTGTTAAAATCCTCATATGACAGCAATATTCAAAGTGTGATTGAGGCCAATTTTCATTCTCACTGCCCCTGACTTTTGTTTGGTTCACATGCATTTGGCCGAGAGCTTTCTGCCACTGGAGCGGAATCTTTGAAAACCCACACAGTGCCAGCATGCAGTTTCAGACTGGCTCTCTAAATCCCAGCAGGCATTCACACCGCTGGCTCTTGGGATTGGTCAAATACACTAGTAAGTTTAGTAATGATCTGGAGAAGATCTAAAGGAAAGTTTTAGAGCATCAAATAAATGTTCTGAAAGCAAGAACAAGTTTTTAAACAGTCTATACATGTTTTTTCAGTTACGAAGAAGAAAGGAAAAGACTGGTTTTAAACTCAAACAACCAATAATTGTCTCAAAGACTGAGAACCTCTTACCATTCTAGACTCGGGCCCGTAGTGCTGTCCTCATCAGTGAGGCCTCCCCGGCCTTGTGACTAGCTGGGACAGTGACTTCAGGTTCCCAGGGGGCAGCCCTTGGGTGTGAAGAGCCAGCTTCAGAGGCAGCCGGAATGCTTCTCCAGGCTGCTGTGAATTCACCAGCTCAGAGCTCTCTGTTTCCCCTCAGTTCCTCTCTGACTTTTCTATAAAATGCACTTCCTGCAAAAGCACAGGAAAACAGAGACGGCTCTGCCTCTCTGACCTGCAGCTTTCAATCTCCAATTGTCTTATTTGGCTCCATGATTCAAAGCAATTCAAATATGCTCTAAACTACATTAAGTTTCTCTTCATTTATTCTCTACTATTTAGCCACTTACTAAAGTCAAAATCATTAAGCAATTCGAGTTTTCTTGGTGGATAAGAACACTCTGTTTTTAACTTATCATATGCCTGTGTTAACTGCAGTGGATCTTCCTCCTTGTCTATCCTGAATACCTTTCCCAGGCTTTTCAGCATTAAGCCTACTCTGTGCCAAGCGCTGTTAGGTGTTGGGGATACAATGGTTAACAGAGCTGACAAGATCCCTGTGCTTGAACAAACCTGCAGACCTAGAAGAGAAATATTTATCAAGCTCCTCTAGTGAGAGATCAATTCACATCTTTTTTTTTTTATTTTTTGAGGCAAAGTCTCACTCTGTCACCCAGGCTGGAGTGCAGCGGCATGATCTCAGCTCACTACAACCTCTGTCACCCAGGCTGGAGTGCAGTGGCGTGATCTTGGCTCACTACAACCTCTGCCTCCCCGGTTCAAGAGATTCTCATGCTTCAGCCTCCCATGTGGCTGGGACTACAGGTGCATGCCACCACACCCGGTTAAGTTTTGTATTTTTAATAGAGACACGGTTTCTCCATGTTGGCTAGGCTGGTCCCGAACTCCTGAGCTGAAGTAATCCACCTACCTCAGCCTTTCAAAGTGCTGGGATTATAGGCATGAGCCACCACACCCAGCAATTCACATCTTCAGAGAATATTTGCAACCTTGGTAAAAACACCCTGACTCAAAATCTTTGTAAAATACTGTTCTCATAATGATGGACGATCCTGAAAGAGTCCTACCTGGCACTCCCATAAGGATTCTCTCTAGCTTAGCCACCATGTTGGATTGACTCAGGTCCTCTGTAGTGACAGAAACACGCATCTCAAATTTTCTTTGACAATCTCAATTTCAAATATTCCCCATAGTCTATTCATTCCATTGTACACATTCCAACACATTCCTAGGCTTCTGGTTTAGAAAACAAAGTATCATCATTTTGGTTAACATACTGCTATTTCCCCTCCTAAATCCTCTGTTCCAAGCAGGCTCGTCTTTGTCCTCTGATTGTCTCCAAAGCACCAAAGTGCTCCTTCTCTTCTCCTAACTGTGGCTCAGAGGAAATGCTCCTCTCTCCCTTTCAAACCATCTCCATCCTCAAAACCCAGCATCAGTTTCACTTACCTACAAATTCCTCCCAAACTATTTCAGTCTTCTCTGACCCTTCTCATCCTTCTGTAACACACTGCACTGAGTCTGAATCACATCACTGAGAATTTGGTTATAATCCTGATTAAATTTTTCTAACTGTTTGATGTGAAATAGGCTTGTAACCGTTCCAAAATTATAAATGGTTTGAGGAGCTGTGTCACAGTTGAGACGTGCTGGAACACAGAGTCATTATTAAACAGTTCTTGATTAAGTTTATCTGCCTCTGTTTTGAGGCCACAGTGGCATCTGGGAGAATAAATGTTTCCTTTAAGAAAGAATTACACTTGCCCAGCAAAACTTGCAAAAGGCAGGAACACAGAGCAACTGATAACCATCAAGAATACCAGATTCAATAGCTGAAACTTTCTCATATCTACTAGGTTGGTGCAAAAGTAATTGTGGTTTTTGCCATTAGTACAAAATACACCTGTTCTAAAATATTCTGAATTTTCACAAATCTTGTAGTTTTTAAATGCTTTTTTATCCAGAAGATAGGATGAGAAAGGCAGATAACTAAGCTGGGGAGGTTTCTATTATTTATCTATTTACCTATTTATTTATTTATTTATTTATTTATTTTTTGAGACAGAGTCTCGCTCTGTCACCCAGGCTGGAGTGCAGTGGCATCATCTCGCCTCACTGCAAGATCTGCCTCCCGGGTTCATGCCATTCTCCTGTCTCAGCCTCCTGAGTAGCTGGTACTACAGGCGCCCGCCACCTCGCCCGGCTAATTTTTTCATATTTTTAGTAGAGACGGGGTTTCACTGTGTTAGCCAGGATGGTCTCGATCTCCTGACCTCGTGATCCACCTGCCTCGGCCTCCCAAAGTGCTGGGGTTACAGGCATGAGCCACCACACCCGGCCGGTTTCTATTATTTTTATCGTTGGAGCTTTTTGATGAAGATGCTAAGGGAGCTATTTTGCAAATGCCTAAATGCCAGCTGAAAAAACTGATAGGGCCAATCTTCTCTGGGGGCATGTTTTCCGCCCGCTGATTTATTAGCATGCATAAATATAGGAAATCAGTTTCATATTTGGTCAGATGACCTCTGTGGTCCCCATGGTGCAGGCCTGTTAATTTGCATTTTCAGTTAATGCACTAGTGACTCTTCTGGAGCTCTACAAGTTTAAAAGCCCTTTGTTTTAACTTCATATTCAGTAGAAACCATTTAACACAGGATAAAGTCATAGTTACATTAAAAGATAGGAAAATACACACACACAGACACACACACACACACACACATACCACACAAACACACATACATGCAGACACACACACATTTTGGTTACTAGTTGGTTTCAGTCAAGGATAAAAATTCTTAAATTGGTCAGATGGAAGTGTACCCTGATTATATACAGATATACTTTAGCATGAGAGATAGAAACATTTTTTTAAAGATGACAATTCAGATTTCAGAAAAGCAAGTCTTTTATTTGTGGCCCCAGCCTACATAGTTGTGGACTTTTCCAAAGAAGTGCTGGGCTGCCTGGTGCAGGAGTGAGGATGGCAGATGTTTGGGGGTATCCAGGTGCGGAGGTTTCAGCTGAGGCTGCAGACAGGGAGATGGAGCTGCTGATGAGCAGGTAAGAGAGTGATGAAGAACTCATAGCTTGGCTCCATCACCCTTGTACACTACACTTTCATCTCTAAAATGATCACCTAAGAACAACGTGTTCCAACTCATGGCCTGGAAAGTCAAGGAGGAAACTCACATCTGTTCACACAAGAGGAGCAGATGGGAAGAAAAGGAGATGAAAAGAGAAAAAGTGGGAACTAAAGACAGAATAACTGCAATCCACAAAAGGGCCTCTCTGACCAGCTGCCTTGCCTATAGGCAAGCACAGTATCCCAGGGCCCTCAGGAGCTACTGGGAAGAACAATGATGCTAGCAGTTGAATAACTTCCTAGATGGATTTCAGAGTCACCAAGGATGGTCAATGATGTGGTGGTTAAGAACATGAACACTGGTGCTTCACGGCCTGGGTTTGGGTGCTGACTCACCGCTTACTGGCTGTGTGTTTTGGAAAAGGCCCTTAATCTCTCTCTGTTTCAGCTTCCCATCTATAAAATGTGGATAATGACAATACATATCTCATGCAGTTATTAGAAAGATTCAATGAGTTAATATTTATAAACTGCTAAAAACAGCACCACGTACATAGAAAGTGCTCGTTAAATGGATGGATGGATGGGTGCATGGATGGATGGATGAATAGATCAATGGATGGATAAACAGGCAAACAGAGGACTTCTGCAGTCTCCAGTAAACTGATGTATTAGTTTGTTCTCTATTGCTATAAAGAAATACCTGGGACTGGGTGATGTATAAAGAAAAGAGGTTTAATTGCCTCATGGTTCCACAGGCTGTGCAGGAAGCAAGATGTTGGCATATGGTGGGCTTCTGGGTAGGCCTCATGAAATTTAAAAACATGGCAGAAGGCAAATGGGGAGTCAGCACTTCACATGGCAAGAGTAGGAGGAAGAGAGTGAGGGAAGTGCCACACACTCTTTTGAACAACCAGATCTCATGAGAACCCTATCATGAGAACAGCACCAAAGGGGGAAATCCGCTCCCATGGTCGAATCACCTCCCACCAGACCCCATCTCCAATACTGGGGATTATAATTCAACATGAGATTTAGGTGGGGACACAGATCCAAGCCATATGACTGAGTAATTCTTTTTGCTATCGATAGAAGCAGAAATCTTCAGATAGTCTAGAGGTTCACCCTACTTTGATGTCTCTAACTTACTACAACATTTAAAAGATCTGCAAGGAAAGATAAATAGAATGATGCTTTGAGGACATGCATTATTCTGAAATCATGAGAAAGAGTTGATTTGTCCATTGAGCAGACCTCATTTTGAATTTGTGTGTTCAAGAACTAGGTAATTTATAGTATAGCCCCAGATCCAGGAGTTGACATATTCCTCAGCTAATCAGGTTGCTTAGCTCTATCACTTCGCTTTCAGTATATAAAGATCTAGAAAGAGAACAACCTATTTTATTACATCAGCCTGCCTTCCCCTTGCAAAAAAGAATCTCCCATGAGTACCCTTAGCCTCCTAGAACTTTCCTTTCTCCCTTCACACCATCTCCTCATCCCCCAGCACACATCTACCTCTGGTGTTTGGTTAAACAAAAACACTAGTGAGTTGTTACCCACTTGGGAGTCACTGCAGTTCTGGGCTTGATCGAATCCTATTGAAATCCCACTAAGATCACCTGTGCCTGACCAGAATCTTTGTGTTTCTAGACTAATGGTTTTGGTGACATTGCTTTCAGAATTCTCAGACCCTAATTTTCTTGATTTGGTGAATATTTCAAATTCACTTTGTTGAACCAGCTTCAGTGTATTTTATACTAGACTTCATTTCTACCCTTCTAGCTTGGGAGGTTATTTGGACCAAAGCTCTTAGGATGAGCTACTTCCCCATTCTTCACGCTGGGGCAGCCTTTTGCCCAATAAGGAGCAGACACCATCACAGGTTCTCTCCACACTCCCTGATCAATTCTTCACTCTCTTATCCGCATCTCAACAGGTCCAGCTCTCTGTCTTCAGACTCAGTTGACCTCCCCATTCTGGATATCCCCCAGCATTTTCCATCCTCATTCCTGTACCAGGCAGCCCAGTGCTTCTCCAGGAAAGTCCACAACTATGCAGGTTGGGGCCACAGTTAATTCATACTACCTCTCAGGGCTCCCTGGTAATGCTTGTACTTGACCCAAATCAGCTGTTCCAAGCATTCATCACTTTTATTCATCTTCTTAGTCACCATACTCATCTCTCTCAAGTAAGTCCTCTATTTCTCCATGACTCACAGTTTCTCTTCCTGTTAGTTCTTAAGTGCAGAGAAGTGAGATGATCATATGCCTAATTAATGACACATTTTTACATTGGTCTGCATTATTTTAGTTTTTCCCTTCATCTCTACCTCTACTCTAATTTGCCACTTTCCCAATATCTCACTTCTAGGTATACACACTATATTTGGTATACCTGTATGTTTGTTTTATATCTTGAGTTTTTCTTTGAATAACGATTTTGTACTTGCTTACAAAAAATCCATTTTAGCTTTAAGGGCATACATAAGCTGAAGGTGAAGGGAAGGAAGAAAATATTCCATGCAAATAATAACCAAAAGAGAGAAGAGATGGCAATACTTATATGAGATAAAATAGACTCCAAGTCAAAAATGGTTACAAGAGACAAAGAAGGGGATCATTTAAAAATAAAGGGGGTGATTTATCAAGAGGACACAACAATTGTAAATACATATGTACAAACAAAGTATCTAAATATAAAAAGCAAATATTAATGAACATAAAAGAAGAAATAGATAGCAGTATAATGATAGTAGGAGACTTCAACACCTCATTTTCAACAATGTGATAGATCAACCAGACAGAAAATTAATAAATACTGAACTGGAATTAAGCTTTAGACCAAATGGACCTAAAAAGCATATATAGAACTTTCCATATAACAGCAGCATTCTTCTCTAGCACACATGGAACTTTTTCCAGGATAGACCATATGTTGGGCCATAAAACAAGTCTTATAAATTCAGGAAAATTGAAATCATATCTAGTATTGTTTCCAACCACAACAGTGTGAAATTAAAACACAATAATATGAGGAATTTTGTAAAATTAACAGATATGTAAGAATTAAACAACATGCTCCCAAAACAACCAGTAGTTAAAGAAAAAAATCACAGAAATTAAAAAATTATCTTGAGAAAAATGACAATAGAAATACAATATATCAAAATGTATAAGATGCAGAAAAAGTAGTTCTAAGAGGAAATTTTATAGCAATAAATGCCTTCATTAAAAAAGAGAGAAAGATCCCAAATAAATAGTGTAACATTATACACCTCAAGGAAGTAGAAAAAGGACAAAACCAGGTGTGGCGGCTTATGCCCATAATCCCAGTACTTTGGGAGGCCAAGGCTGAAAGACTGTTTGAGCCTAGGAGTTTGAGTCTGCGGTAAGCTATGATTGATCCACTGCACTCTAGCCTGAGTGACAGAGCGAGGCCCTGTTTCAAAAGAGAAGAAGATGAAGAAAAGGAAGAAGAAGAAGATAAAGAAGTAGTAGTAGTAGTAGTAGTAGTACTTGTAGTAGTAGTGGTAGTAGTAGTAGAGGAAGAGGAAGACCACCCATTGCACAAGGGAGGAAATAATAAAGATTAGAACAAATATAAATAAAATAAAGAACAGAAAAGCCACATAAGGAAAAAAAAAAAAGTCAATAGAACTGAGAATTGGTTCTTTGAAAAAAACAAGCAAAATCAACAAACCCCTAGATAGACTAAGAAAATAAGGAAAGAAGACTCAAATAAAATCAGAAATGAAAGTGGGGACATTGTAACAGATGTCTCAGAAATAAAAATGATCATAAGGGACTATTATGAACAATTATATGCCAACAAATTGGATGACAGAGAGAAAATGGATAAATTCCTAGATTCAATATTGAATCAGGAAGAAATAAAAAGCTTGAACAGACCAGTAACAAATAAAGAGATTGAAGAAGTAATTAAAAACGTTCCAAAGAAGAAAACCCCAGGACCAGATGGCTTCACAGCTGAATTCTGCCAAACATTCAAAGAACAATTATTACCAATACTTCTTAAATTCTTCCAAAAAAAAAAATAATAAAGCTAAAGGGAATACTTCCAAAAACATTTTATGAGTCCAGCATCACCTTGATACTGAAGCTTGACAAAGATACCACAAGAAAAGAAAAAGCACAGGCCAATATTGCTGATGAATATTAATTCAATTCTCAATAAAGTATTGCAGACTGAATTCAACAATACATTCAAAAGATTACGTAATGTGACCAGTGGGATTTATCCTTGGCATGCAAGGCTGGTTTGGCATATACAAATAAATCATTGTAATATGTCACATTAACAGAATGAAAGATAGAAACCACATCTAAATTGACATAGAAAAAGCATTTGACAAGGTCCAGCATCCTTTCTTGATAAAAACTCTTAACAGCTTGGGTATAAAAGAAAAGTTCCTCAACATAATAAAGGCCATTTATGAAAAACTCACAGCTAATATCATAATCAATGGGGAACAATGAAATGTTTTTCCATTAAGATCCAGTAGTAGGCAAATAAACCCACTTCTGCCACTTCATATTCATCATTGTATTGGAGGTACTAGCAAGGGCAATCAGACAAGAAAAAGAAATAAAAGGCATCCAAATAAAAAAAGGAAGAAGTAAAATTATCTGTATTTACAGATGACATAATCTTGTATGTAGAAAATCCCAAGAATTCCACCAATAAAAGAACTAAAATGAATTCGGTAAAGTTGCAGGATAGAAGATCAACACACAAAAACCAGTAGCATTTCCACATACAAATAACAATCCAGCTGAAAAAACAAAAATCAAGAAAACAATCCAACTTACAATGGCATAAAAAATTAGGAATAAATTTAAACAATGAGGTGAAAGATATGTATACTGAAAACTATAAAACATTAAATGCAAGAAATTGAAGAGGACATAATTAAATGCAAATATATGCCATGTTCGTGGATCAGAAGAATTAATATTGTTGAAATGTCCACACCACCAAAAGCGATATACAGATTTAATGCAATCTCTATCAAAATTCCAAAGGCATTGTTCACAGAAATAGAAAAAACAATCCTAAAATTCATATGGAATGACAAAAAAAACCCTGCAAATAGTCAAAGCAATATTGAGAAAGAAAAAAGGAAAGATGAATTTGGAGCCTTCATACGTCCTGATTTTAAATTATATTACAAAGCTATAGTAATCAGAAAAGAATATGGTAGTGGCATAAAACCAGAAGCATAGAGCAATGAAAGAGAATACAGAGCTCAGAAATTGATCCAGACATATATGGTCAACCAGTTTTTGACAAGAGCATCAAAAGGGCACAATAGAAAAGATAGTCTCTTTAATAAATGGTCCTGGGAAAACTGTATTTCCACATGAAACAGAATGAAACTGAACCCTTATCTTATATCATACACAAAAATAAACTCAAAATGGATAGAAGGCCTAAATGTAGGACCTGAAGTCATAAAACTATGAGAAAAGAACATAGGAAAATCTATTTGACATTGGCCTTGGAAATGATTTTTTGGATATCACACCAAAAGCTCAGACTACAAAAGCAAAAAATAAATAAATGAAACTACATCAAACAGAAAACCTTCTGCACAGCAAAGGAAACAATCAACAAAATGAAAAGGCAACTTAGGAACTGGGAAAAAATGTTTGCAAACCACGTGTCTGATAAGAGGTTAATGTCCAAAACTTAGGAAGAATTCTTACAACTCAATAGCAGAGCAATAAGTAACCATACTAAAATATGGGCAAAGGATCTGAACAGACATTTATCTGAAGACATAAAACTCACCAACAGATAAATGAAAAGGTGTTCAACATCACTAATCAGCGAAATGCAAATTTAAACCACTGTGAGATATCACCTCGCACCCTTTAAGATGGCTGTTATCAATATGAAAGACAACAAATGTGGGTGAGGATGTGAAGAAAAGAGAACGCTAGTGCATTTTTGGTGGAAATGTAAATCATTATGAAAAATATAGAGGTTTTTGTTTTGTTCTGTTTGTTTGTTTTGAGACAGGGTCTCACTCTATCACCTAGGCTGGAGTGCAGTGGTGCAATCATGGCTCACCACAGCCTTGACTCTTGGGTTCAAGTGATCCTCCTGCCTCAGCCTCCCAAGTAGCTGTTACTACAGGCATGTGCCACTATGCCCAGCTAATTTTTTTGTATTTTTTGTAGAGATGAGGTTTCATTATGTTTCCCAGACTGGGCTCGAACTCTTGGGTTCAATCAATTTGCCCATCTCAGCCTTCCAAAGTGCTGGGATTTCAGGCTTGAACCACCACGACTGGCCTAGAGGTTCTCAGTGGCATTTTTTGCAGAAATAAAAGATACATCCTAAAATTCATATAAAACCTCAACATATCCTAATAGCCAAAACAATCTAGAAAAAGAAAAAAGTTGGAGGTCACACACTTCCTGATTTCAAAACTGATACAAAACTACAGTAATTTAAAAAGTGGAGTACTAGCATATAGACATATAGACTAATGTAATAGACTAGAACGTCCAGAAACAAACCCTCATGTATACGGTCAAATGATTTTCAACAGGAGTGCCAAGACCATTCAATGTGGAAATGACAGTCTTTTCAACGAATGGTGCTGGTAAAAGTGAATATCCACATGCAAAAAAATGAAAGTGGACCCTTGCCTAATATTGTGTACAAAAATTATCTAAAAATGGGTAAGAGACCTAAACTTAAGACCTAAAACTATAAAATTCCTCGTGGAAAACAAAAAGAAAAAAACTTAATGACATTGGATTTGGCAATGATTTCTTGGATATGACAACAAAAGCAAAGACAACAAAAGCAAAAATAGATAAACTGGACTACACGGGAATAAAAACATGTTGTGCATCAAAGGACATAATCAACAGAGTGAAAAGGCAACACATGGATTGGGAGAATATATTTCAAATCATACATCTGATCAGCGGTTAATATCCAAAATAAACAAACAACACTTAAAACTCAACAACAAGAAACCAAACAATCCAATTAAAAACTAGTCAAAGAACTTAAATTTGTCAAAAAACAAAACAAAACAAAAACCCACAAGGGCCAGTAAGCACATAAAAAGATACTCAACATCTCTAATCATTTGGAAAACACAAATCAAAAGCACAATGAGACAACAACTCATCCCATTAGGATGGGTACTATAAAAAACAAAAACAAAACAAGTTTTGAAGACACATGTGGAGAAATTGGAACCCTTGTGCACTGTCGGTGGGAATACAAAATGGTGCAGCTGCTACGGAAAACACTAAGGCAGTTCCTCAAAAAATTAGAAATAGAATCACCAAATGAGCCAACAATTCCACCTTGTGGTATATATTCCAAAGAACTGAAAACAGGGTCTCTAACAGATATTTGCATACCTGTGTTCATAGCAGTATTATTCACAGTAGCCAAAATGTAGAAGCAACTTAAGTATCCATTAACAGACAAATGAATAAACACAATATGGTTCTGTGAATGTATGGGAAAAACAAATTCAGTTCCTCCTATACTGTCACAATACAAAATACTTCTGTGACCTCAGATCTTGTTACTTGTCCACCCCAACACCATGCAAGCAATCAATTCTGCAGCAAACACCAGCTGGTTGCTACCAAATTCAATTCAATTCTGACACTATCTACCTAGAGGTAGAGTCAGATCCCACAGGTTGAGGGTTCAGTTTCAGAAGACTTCCCCCTACTTCCAATGCCAATCCAAAGCCCAGGTTGTTTTATCTGTGCTTCTGATCAATCAATTATAAATTGGGGCTCCCATAATCTCCTCCTTGGGTTCAATTAATTTGTTAGAGCAGCACATAGAACTCAGGGTAATGCTTACAAGTTTATTATAAAGTATATCACAAAGGATACAGAAGAAGAGAAGCATGGGCAAGGCGTGTGGGAAGGGGCATGATGCTTCCATGCCCTTTCTGACAAACCACCCTCAAGGAAACCCCAGAGGTTCTGCTATTCAGAAACTCTCTGAACTCTGTCCTCTTAGGTTTTTATGAAGGCCTCATTACATAGTCATGATTAATTAAAGCATCAGCCATTAGTGATCAACTTAAACTTCAGCCTCTCTCCCCAACCCTGTGGGTTGGAGTGGGACTGAAAGTCTCAACCCTCTAATCTTGTCTTGGTTTTTCAGGTGACCAACTCCCCTACTGAAGTGACCAAGGGGCTGCCAGCCCTCAGTCAATTCATAAGCATACAAAAAGACACATCATTTCTGTTGGAAAGGAATGCTTATTCCTTGGTGCTACAAAGAAGAATCAGCATTCAGACAAAAAGTTTTCTCAGCAAGACAATTTTACTTTCTGCAGAAAGGGTGCTGCCCATCAGCAATCCTGCCACGAGAGCACACTGAACAAAGAGACACAGGAATATTTATCCCTTATGGGTGAAGTCCCTATTGCTTTGTCCTACCTCCATTGGCTGGAGCTGGACCTCACAGTCTAAGCTTAGCCCAAGTGGCTAACAATCTAAAACTTTCCTAAATAGGTAAAGACAGTGCTAAACAAAGGAAAAGAGGAAGTTGCTTACATAAAGGCTTATAGAAGCAATAACATTTCCAAATAAGGAAGGGATATAAGCTGTGACCTGGGACATGCCTGAGCAAGCCAAAACTCATATTGTAGTTAAAGTATATATATATATAAAAAATGCTTATCCTTTTACACTTAATAACTATATAAGGTTTAATGAAGAGTTATTGTTAAAAGCTAGTCTTTAAGGTAAACTATTAGTTCTAACACTTATGATTTATTCCTTAATAAAAAAGGTAAGCTTGAAGAGGAACTTTTTACTTTTCACAATTCCCTCCTCTTATTTTTTTATAGTTTTTCCTCTTCAAACTGTTTTAATAGTTCTTGGCTTAACTGCTCTGATTGAGTTTCTAAAAGGAGAATTTTTTCTGAATAAGGTGGATAAGAGTTGTTTTTGTTAATCTTATTACTAATTCCCAGATGCATGGTATAATACAACACCCAAGAAGAAGGAGTATGCCTATTACAGTTGCTATAGAAGTAAGAATTGAGGCTACAGTTTCTTTCTATTGACCAAACCATCCTTCTAGCCAATTAGAAATAGGGTTAGGTACAACAGGATGAGTCGTCTGGACTATCTGATTGATAGCTCTAAGGTCTTGCACTAATCAGTATGACCCGTCTGATTACTTGACTGGTAAAATTGGAGTATTGGATGAGGACATACAAGCTTTAAGCAGCCCATCTTTAATAAGTCCTTCAATTACAGGCTTTAACCCTATTCTTCCTTCTAAAGGAATACGGTATTGCTTTCTCCTTACTACCTCCCCTGGAGTTTTTAACCAGATATGTATTGGAGGAATTCGTAGCTTTCCTCAGTTTCCTTCCCTTGACCAGACATCTGGATGTATGTATTTTTCATCTATCGCAGTTAACAAATTTAAAGAGGTGAGAAAACCTTTTGGACCAACCTGCAAACCTATACCTAATTTATCGTTAAATCCCTTCCTAACAAATTGGTTCCTGCTTCAGGAATTAATAAAAATTGTATACAAGTTGATTGATCTTGATATTTAACTTCCGTATTTTCTAAAATTTTTGCCTTAAATCCTTCTCCTTTGACCCTGGAAACCGTCTATTCCTCTGGGGAACGAGCTAAATCAGCTGGAGGAAAACCAAAAGATGAGTGAGCAGCTCCTGAGTCAATCAAAAAGGTGATTAATTCATGTTTGGGTCCCACCTCTAAATTTATCAAGGGCTCTTGGTGGGACTCGAAATAGAAAAGACAGAGCCCCTGACCCCTCTATTCTTCTTCAAAAGTAGTCACAAATGGGAGAGCTTCCTCTGCTTTTTCCAATTCAGGACATTCCTTCTTAAAATGACCTGGTCTCCCACATCTGTAACATCTGTCTTGCCCTCCCTGTCTTCCAAGCCCAGGGCCCCTTTTCTTCTTCTCTTTATTTTCATATCCACAGCCCCTATGGCACTTACTTTTACCTTCTCCTCTAAAATACTGACCTTGCCTTCATTCTCTCTGCATTCCTGAATTACCAAACTTTCTCCTCTTGCCTCCTCTAGAAAATCCTACAGGTGTGGGTCTAGGCTTAGCCCCCTACATCATCTGTCCTGGTGAATTCTGCCAAAAGATTTTCACTTTCTGCCTTTGTCTTTCCTCATCTCTCCTCACATATACCTTCTGAGCTTCTCCTAACAACTCCTCTATTGACTTATTCTTCCAGTTCTCTAATTTTTGTAACTTCTTAGCAATGTCTGGCCAACTCTTAGTAACAAAGTGCAGTTTTAACATTCCTTGCCCAAGGGGGCTTTCTGGGTCTAAATCTGCGTATTTTCTCATCTGTTCTCTTAGTCCAAGAATCTCATAGGTCCTTCATCCTTTTCTCGTTGTATGTTAAATGCCTTGGAAAGATTTTGGGTTCAGGGTGCTGATTGCTGAATCCCCTTGATTATTATTTCCCTTAAATCTTTCGTATTATCTCAGTGGGTGGCATTATTTTTATCCTACTGCGGTTCCTGAGCAGGGAATTTGTAATCTGCTGCCAGAATATTTTGACCTGGAGGATGTTCACATTCCCAAATTGCCATAGCGGCTCTGTGGATCGTATTTCTTTCTTCCCCTGAAAAGAGGATATCCAGGATGGAAATTAATTCAGCCCAAGTATGTAACTGAGGGCCTAAAAAGTGATCAATTTGATCTGACATCCCATAAGGATCATCTAACAGTAGCTTGAGTCCCTTTTTCAGACTTCGGACCTCAGACCCAGTTAGGGGAGCATTTACAAAGTCAATGTCCCCCTCACTGAGGAACTTCCCTTAAAGGAAAGAACGTTGAAGTTGACTTCTTAGTAGGGGAGGAAAGGGAAGATTCTGAATATCCTTTTTACATTGCTCTATCTCCTGCTGAAGTCCTTTCTTTAAGGAAGGATATTTAGAATGCCCAGATTCCTGGAATTCCCAAGAATCTGGGTTATATGGCGGGAGGAAATAACACGGAAGGGCCTGGAGCAGCAGTCGGGTCTGGGATCAGGTCCGGAAGGGGGTACAGGGCAGCAGCAGCTGCCTGGGGAGGTGGCGGTGGGTTATTAAGAAATGGGGGAAGGTGGTCTAGAGGGTCCCATTTCTTATCAGATGAGGCAATCTCTGACTCTTCCTTGTTCTCCTGTCCCCCTTCACCTGTTTTCAGAGGGTAAAGAAGAACAGGCCCTTGCCACCAGCAAAGAGCATAATCAATCTATTTCTTCTTCTGATGCAGGAAAATTGGAGTATTGGATGGGGACATACAAGGTTCGAGCAGCCCATCTTTAATAAGTCCTTCAATTACAGGCTTGTCATTAACATACATTTTTAAAAGTTGACAGACTCAATCTTCATCTGACCCAAATTTTGGCCAAACAACTGCTGGCTGGAGGATTGGCTCTTTAGTTCAAATGAAGCAACAATACTTAATCATCTACTGCTTCTTTTTGAATTTAGTTGTTTCATTATCTTACTAATCTTTAACATAAACCCTAAAGGATTATTAGGGGGAATCTGATCACTTGCATCTTTCTTCGCTCCCAATTTACTAGAAACATTTCCCATATTGAATGCTGGGTAGACTCAACTTCTTAATTCTAGAGACTTCTTGTCTATCCTGTTTTTCCCTAGCTTGCTTAAATTCTTAACCTCACGCACTTGAGGTTTCATTTTCCCTGGGGAGGATCTTAACTCCTCTTCCCCCACCCCTGGAGCTTTCTTACACTCCTCACTCACTTCGTCCTACCTGGCTGCCTCCCTAAGGGAAATTTAGGCTCCTCTTAGCATTGGCATGCTGATATAAACCCACATCAGGATCTGCCCTAAGCTGTATGAGGTGGCCATGGAACCACAGGTAGCACCCACCCACTCTGTCCAGCAGGACTTGTCACCATCCACACAAGCAACACCGCATGGCTTGAGACCATTCACACACACTTTCAACTTCCAGAGTATCTGGACCACCAAGGAAGTACTTTGTCACACCCCTGTGACGTTTCTTACTTGGTCTGTGCACAGAGTTTACCTGGCTGCCACAGCAGTGCAAGCCTGTCCATCCTTTCCCGTGTTGCTGAGAGTCTGGGTTTATTCATTACAACAGGTGAGTTCTGATTCCCAACCCCTGAGGCCACTGCAACAAGGCAGTGGGGCACCTCCCCTAGGAGAAAGATCAGAGACCCTGCCCCAGAGGAGAATGGGTGATCCTGAATGAGCCCCCAAACTGTTGAAAATAAATGCTTATTCCTCGGTGCCACAAAGAAGAATCAGTAGTCAGATAAAAAGTTTTCTCAGTACTTTCTGCAGAAAGGGTACTGCCCATCAGCAATCCTGCCACAAGAGCACACTGAACGAAGAGACACGGGAATATTTATCCCTTACATGTAAAGTCCCTATTGCTCTGTCCTATCTCTACTGGCTGGAGCTGGACCTCACAGTCTAAGCTTAGCCTGATTGGCTAACAATCCAAAACTTTCCTAAATAGGTAAAGACTGTGCAGAACAAAGGAAAAGAGGAAGTCGCTTATGTAAAGGCTTATAGAAGCAATAACATTTCCAAATAAGGAAGAGACATGAGCTGTGAGCTGGGACATGCCTGGGCATGCTGAGACATGCCTGAGCAAGCCAAAACTAATATTGTAGTTAAAGTATAAAGATATATATATAGATAGATAGATATATATGTGTGTGTGTGTATATATATATATACTTATATATAATACACTTATCCTTTTACATTTAATGACTATATAAGGTTTAACAAAGAGTTATTGCAAAAAGCTAGTCTTTAAGAGAAACTATTAGTTCTAACACTTATGATTTATTCCTTAATAAAAAGGAAACTTTGAAGAGGAACTTTTTAATTTTCACAACTTTGAAGATACCAAAATTTTAGGAGTTGTTTGCCAGGACACTGGAAGAAGACCAAATATGTATTTCACAAGAGTACAACAGTATATACATGCAATGGAATATCACTCAACTTTTAAAAGGAAGGAAATTCTGACACATGCTACAAGATGGATGAACCTTGAGAACATTATGCTAAGTGAAACAAGCAAATGACAAAAAGACAAGTACTGGATGATTCCATTTATATGAGGTACCTAGAGTAGTCAAATTCAGAGACAGAAAGTAATGGTGGTTCCCAGAGGCTAAGGGAAGGGAGAAATAGGAAGTTGTTTAAAGGTGGAGAGTTTCAGTTTTGTAAAATGAAAAGACTTCCCTGGAGACTGATTTAATATACAACAAATGGAAACTACTATTAAACTTTATACTTTAAAATGGTTACGATGGTGAATTTTATGTTATATGTAACATATATACATATTTTATGTGTATGTCTATTTTTGAAAAACTACATAAAAGGTTAAGAATGCAGCTTTCCTTAAAAAGAGACATAGTGTTATTTTATGAAACTGTTTATATTTAATTTATATTAAATATATTGTGCTATAGATTTCATTCTCTTAGTTATTTCAGTCAATACCAGTATGAGGTTCACCCATGTTTCTGGACATATTTCTAGTTCATTGCTTCTGACTGCTATTAAATAGTTTATTTCATAATCATAACATTTTACTTACCTATTTCTCTAGAGATGAATACCTGGACTTGCTCTAACTCCCTGCTACTATAATGTTTTGACAAACTTCCTTGTTTATGTCCCCTTACTGACCTGTGTGAATATATACTCAGGAATGAAGGTTGTGGGGACAAGATGTAGTCTCATACTTAATTTAACAGCTGTTTAATAGCCATTTTCCTGTATTTTTGCTGAAATTTGGAATTATCCCACTTTGTAATTGTCATCAATCTGATGGACATAATGTGCTATTTTACTGTTTTATGCTTCTCTGATTATTAATGAAGTTAAGTAGCTCTTCAAATTCTTGCCCTGCATTTAGCTTTTCCCTCCTGTTAACTGCCTATCCATGTTTTTGCCTGTTTTTCTACTGGTTTCCACATATTGTTCTGCTTGAATTACAAGAGCACCTTACATGTTAATGCCTTGTCAGTCTTTGATACACTGCTTTAATTTCTCACCCATCTATTAACTGCTGATGGCATCCTCAGTTCAACAGAAATCCTTAATTTGATGAAGTCAAAGCCATCATTTTACGGCTTATTCTTCTAGGGTCTTAAAAATGCTGTGAATGTTTTTAAATTTGCTTTTTGGTCTTATTTTTCTCATTTGGATCATTATTCCATCTGCAGTCCACTTTTACATACACTATATGACACTATATGGTAGGATTTCAGTGTTGGTTTTTTTTGTTTTCTCCATACAGTCAACAAGTGTGCCAAAATCATCTCGTAAGCAATCTGTACTTTTCCTACCAATGTATGGTCACGGCTCCACCTACAAGAAGTCTTCAATATTTAGCGATCAAATGAATGTCAAGATGGAATCTCAGACCCTGAACTGTAAGGATCTTCTCTATTCTACACACAAAGTACTCCTTATCTTTCTCAGGTTTCTGCTTTTTGTAGGAAACACAGACAAGCATTGAGAGTGTTTGGGATCAAGGGTCTGGAAATTGTCTGTACAGACAATTTCCCTGTTTCACGTCTTGAAGATGACATGAATATAGAGAAGATATTTTGAAAGATTTGAAGAAAGGATACCAAGGAAATATGACAAGTCAGCAAATATCTCTGTCCTGGTTTTCTTCTATTTTCTCCTAGGGAGACATGACTTGTTTTCAATCATGCATCTCTATAAAAATGATGGTCTGTCTTTTCACCAGTGGAGAAGATTCAGAAAAACTATAAGTAGTATGTGTTAGGAAAACAATAGTTTTGTTTTCATCTTCCCAATTTAAATTTATGTTACATCACTGAATTTTCATTGTTAAACTATCCCTCCCAAAGATTCTGACACAGATCCTGCATCTGCCACCTCACTCCCCAATCCTGGGCACTGAAAATAAATACAACGGCTGGACATGGTGGCTCACACCTGTAATCCCAACACTGTGGGAGGCCAAAGCAGGTGGATCACCTGAGGTCAGGAGTTCGAGACCACCTGACCGACATGGAGAAACCCCGTCTCTACTAAAAATACAAAAAATTAGCCCAGCATGGTGGCAGGTGCCTGTAATTCCAGCTACTCGGGAGGCTGAGGCAGGAGAATCACTTAAGCCCAGGAGTTGGAGGTTGTGATGAGCTGACATCGCGCCATTGCACTCCAGCCTGGGCAACAACAGTGAAACTCCAACTCAAAAATAAATAAATAAATAAATATATGCAACAAGCCAAAGAGAATAAGGCTAAGTGGGCTGGGTGCAGTGGCTCACACCTGTAATCCCAGCACTTTGGGAGGCCAAGGAGGGTGGATTACCTGAGGTCAGGAGTTTGGGACTAGCCTGGCCAATGTGGTGAAACCCTATATACATATATACATATATACAAAAATTAGCTGGACATGGTGGTATGCCCCTGTAATCCCAGCTACTTGGGAGGCTGAGGCAGGAGAATCTCTTGAACCCAAGAGGTGGAGATTGCAGTGAGCTGAGATCGTGCTTGCACTACAGCCTGGGTGACAGAGTGAGACCCTGTCTCAAAACAAACAAACAAACAAACAAAATAAGTCTAAGTGAAAACACATTGCTTAATAAGATTTAAGGATAGAAACAGTAAATTGAAGGTCTATAAAGGAAAATAATCCTTTAAATAATGGGTAATAAACTTAATAGTAACTGTTATTTACTAAAATGCAGAGTTCCACAAATGGTTAAAATTCATGGGACGTTCATAATCACTCACTAAGAAGAAACAAGACATTTTGGCATTTCAGTCTAAAATTAGAGTCTCTATTCAAAGAGAATGGCCGTCATCTGCCAAACAGAAGTGGCTAGACAGAGTCCCCCTACCACCCAAAGGCATGGGAATTCTTTTTTTGTTTTTTTGAGACGGAGTTTCACTCTTGTCATCCAGGCTAGAGTGCAATGGCATGATCTCGGCTCACTGCAACCTCCAACTCCCGGGTTCAAGCAATTCTTCTGCCTCAGCCTCCTGAGTAGCTAAGATTACATGCGTCTGCCACAATGTCCGGCTAATTTTTTTACTTTTAGTAGAGACAGGGTTTGACCATGTTGGCCAGGCTGGTCTTGAACTCCTGACCTCAGATGATCCTCCTGCCTCTGCCTTCTAAAGTGCTGGGATTACAGATGTAAGCCACTGAGCCCAGCTGGGAACTCTTAAACTCTTGAATTACTAACAAAAATGGGTATTAACCACTTGAGATTTTGCACTTTATTTTTATCTTTTTTTTTGAGACAAGATCTGACCTTGTCACCCAGGATGGAGTGCAGTGGTGTGACCATGGCTGACTGCAGCCTTGACCTCCTGGCTCAAGCAATCCTCCCACATCAGCCTCCCAAGTAGCTGTAACTACAAGTATGTGCCACCATGCCCTTCTCATTTTTGTAATTTTTTTAGAGGTAGTGTCTCGCTATGTTGCCCAGGCTGGTCTTGAACTCCTGGGTGCAAGTGATTCTCCTGCTTCCCAAAATGGCTAGGATTACAGGTATGAGCCACCATGCCCAGCTACATTATGCATTTTAGAAGACAAATTTTAGATTTTATGGCTGAATCAGCAAATAGCCAGCACATAACATGTATCTGCACCCCCACCTCCCTACAACCTGCAGACACCACGAATAGATGATGGCCAGCTTTCCTGATGCATGGGCTCCAAATGATCAGAATTGGCATGGAGGATGCAACCCAAGTGTTCTCATGGTTCAACAATATGCAGTCATAAAATCTTACCATCCTTTTGATCTGTACATATTATAAGAATTATGGGTGGATCACATGAGGTCAGGAGTTCAAGACCAGTCTGGCCAACATGGTGAACCCCATCTCTACTAATAATACAAAAATCAGCCAGGCATGGTGGCAGGTGCCTGTAATCCTAGCTACTCGGGAGGATGAGGCAGGGGAATCGCTTGAACCCGGGAGGCAGAGGTTGCAGTGAGCTGAGGTCGTGCCACTGCACTCCAGCCTAGGTGAAAGGAGCAAGACTCGATCTCAAAAAAAAAAAAAAAAAAAAAAGAATCACGTTAAGTGATGCCACCACGCTGACTGCTTTTAAAATTGGACTCTCCCTCCTTTTCTTTGTGACCTTCAAGGTCATAAGGTCATATTACTTACTACTATGTCAATTTATCTCAACTGTTCTTGTATGTATCTGGTGGTTTTGTTTTTTGTTTTTTGAGACAGAGTCTCGCTCTGTCACCCAGGCTGGAGTGCAGTGGCGTGATCTCAGCTCACTGCAAGCTCCGCCTCAGCCTCCCGAGTACCTGGGATTACAGGTGCATGCCACCATGCCCAGCTAATTTTTGTATTTTTAGTAGAGACGGGGTTTCACCATGTTAGCCAGGATGGTCTCGATCTCCTGACCTCGTGATCCACCTGCCTCAGCCTCCCAAAATGCTGGGATTACAGGCGTGAGCCATCACGCCTGGCCATATATAGTGTTTTTTAATTTCATTAATTTTGACTGCCATATGGAGCTCACATAGAGCAGAAGCTATTCTGAAGAGCTTTCTACACCTCAGGAACATAAAGTAATATCACCACCAGCTATTTGTTTAGGTTTTAGACTTTAGAAAAGTTATCATAGCACAAGTATAAATTTGTATGAAATGGCTAAAAACCAAACTACTGGGAAGTTGGGGGGAACATTCAACAGTGATAGGTATACTGGAGAGAAAATATCTGAGAACAAAACTGAACGACTTTTTAAAGTAGCCTTCGGCCTGGAAGCTCCTCTCATGATCCAACAAAGAACAGCTGTTTATATAAGTCTGCCTGTCAGAGAAGCACAGAGAAGCCGTCCAGTGCATCAGACTGAAGCTAATTAAAGCAGGGAATTTTACAGAGTTGTATGGGAATAGTATAAACACTCCTAACGCCCAACATTTTTAGGGATCTGCCCAAAAGTCAATAGAAAGAAATAATGAGCATGCAAGCACAGAGGATGCAGACTCTGATCTTTAAACTCTGAAATTTATTACTGCAGAAAGAGACACAGGATATTCTTTGTAGTTGGTCTATCAACCCTGATAGAAGGAAATGTAAGATCTTTAATGAGGACATTAACAATCCCAAAACAACAACAAAAAATTCCTTGGGCCACTAACAGAAAATTTCCTACCAATTGGTGAGTTTCACAACCAATTATGCAGATCAAATGTAGGCTGGCCATTCTAGGAACAAAGTCCCTCTGACCACGTCAGGGACAGAGGGGGACTGACCACACTGCCTAAGCTTGTATATTCCAATGCACCTGACAAAGCATAGAAAATCTATTCTCAGAGAAGCAAAACCACACCTTAGAATTCCTTGTAACTCTCTGGTGGAAAAAAAAAGTGTTTAGATGATTACTACCTGAGAAAATATTATTTTGGCAAGAGAGTGCTGGCTCTACACACCTGCTCAGGTTGAAAAAAAAAAAAAAAAAGCAGGGTAATAGAGACCGGTAGCAAGAATGAAATGTACAATCATTGGAGAGTAATTAATCCATGAAAGGATGCATTGTGCCCCCATGGTGTTTGCCTACCTTGAATCATTAATAATGATTAACCTTAGCTTCTTAGCCTCTTTAACTCAAGGTGGTAATGTTCTGTTGAGCGAGAATAGTTGCAGAATCATGATGGGTCCCCAGTGAAATATCAGGCCAGGAACTATTACATTTGTAGTTCACTCTGGCTTGCTTTTTTTTTTTTTTTTAAGAAAATTCAGTAATTCGCCATTGAATATCTACTACATATCCAACTCTGTGCTAAGGTATGCTGTGGAAAAGTCAAGGAAGAATGTATGAGACACATCCCTGCACTCCCAGGAGTTTATAATTTCTGGAGGAGATGCAAACGTGGACCCATTTTAATGTAACAAAAGATACACTGTGTTAACAGCCAAAATGGAGGCCTGTACAGAGTACTGGGGCAACCTGGAAATCTGGTTTTAGGATACACTGCATTCAAAGCAATTTGCTTTTTTCTTCAACATTTCTTGAGCACCTGTTATGTGCAAAGCAAGGAGTCAGGTGCCTTTCTGGAAAACGAAATAAACACGGCACTGTCTCTGTTTACAACTGCCCATTTAACAAACATTTCTTGAACATCTACTACATGTGATGCATTGAGCTCAACCTTAGGAGTTGCAGATGGTTAAGCATGCGCTTTACCTTCAAAGTGCATCCGGTCTATTTTGTAAAAAATAAACTTTTTTTTTTTTTTTTTTTTTTACAAGCTTGTACTAATCCTGATCTTGGATCAAGTTGAAACAAACACAGTTAAGGGACAGGACTATAAGGTACTCCTGGACACAGAGCTGAGCTTACCTTTGTGTTCCCTAAACAGAACAGAGGATGTGGTGAGAATCCAGGTCCTATAAGAACCTGTCTCAACAAAGGGAATCAAAGCAGGGGTAAAGCTTTGACAGTCATATTGCACGCCTGCTGATTTAATTCTTAGCAACTCAATTCTCAGGATCCTTAAGGAACAGAACCCCAGTAACTGGCTTTTTAGCGCCTTGCACAGAGCCCAATCAAAAGTAGACAATTAATAGATATCTGATAAATTAAAGAAAGAATCTGTAACTGCTAGCCTTAGTCAAGAATGTATGCTCAAAATTAGACAGAAAGTCTTAAATGTTGAATACATACTGCTGTCAAATCAGTAATTTTTAAAGAAGTTGTAGAACAAGACTCTAGGAATCAATTTCAATGGTCCCTGCTTACAGCATTATGAGATGTCCTGTGTTTCAAGGTTCCATCCCCACACTTATGGAAACAGGCCAACTATGAATTTGCCCCTGGTGTGGGACAGAATATAAACATACATTGTTGGTACATATGCTTTGTTCTGTTTGCCAAACTCTGTGTATCTGTGGGGGCCACTGAAATACGGCCAGTATTCACTCTCCCCTGACCAACTTGACCTCCAGCCTACTTATTTAAGTTTTGTCAAAACGGCTAAACACAGTCCATGAAGATTCTCTAAATACAGTGCTTCCTAATACAAACTGTGATTTTCAAAATGTCGCCCAGAAAAGGCCGTTATGCATCAAGAGTATGGGATTTCCTAGTAAAATGTTGCCACCCAACTGTCATCCATTATAGCAGAAAAGGCCTCTAGAAAAACACATTGGAAGCTCTAATCAGATTGGATGTGGACACTGGAGACAAACACCCATCTCACTCATCCTATGCCCATCCTCCCGGTTCATGCCCAGAGGTCATGTTACAGGAGAGACCACACAGTTAAGTCATGTCAGTTCCTCTGGTTAGTGATGTGGCCACTTCTGTGGACAGAAACGAACTCCACTCATGACACTGTCACTACCTGTCTACTGAGAAGCAGCTCAGGAGGAGAATTAAGAGTGAGCAAAAGACCGGGGGCTGTAGCTAACACCTGTAATCCCAACACTTTGGCAGGTGGATTACTTGAAGTAAGGAGTTCGAGATCAGCCTGAGCAACACGGTGAAACCCCATCTCTACTAAAATATAAAAATTAGCCATGCGTGGTGGCGCACCTGTAATCCCAGTTACTTGGGAGGCTGAGGCAGGAAAATGGCTTGAACCCGGGAGGCGGAGGTTGCAGTAAGGCAAGGTACCACCACTGTACTCCAGCCTGAGCGACAGAGATTCGGTCTCAAAAAAAAAAAAAAAGAGTGAGCAAAAGCCCAAGAATAGATTTAACCTCTGCTCCCCAGCAGCCCCACAGAAAAAGGGGTGAATTTAGCAAGTTGTGGGTTAAAATTGAAATTCAATTGAGCGAAAACTTTCTTTTTTTTTGAGGTGGAGTCTTGCTCTGTCGCCCAGGCTGGAGTGCAGTGGTGCGATCTCGGCTCCCTGCAAGCTCCGCCTCCCGGGTTCGCGCCATTCTCCTGCCTCACCCTCCCGAGTAGCTGGGACTACTGGCGCCCGCCATCACGCCTGGCTAATTTTTTGTATTTTTAGTAGAGAGGGGTTTCACCGTGTTACCCAGGATGGTCTCGATCTCCTGACCTCATGATCCACCCGCCTTGGCCTACCAAAGTGCTAGGATTACAGGTGTGAGCCACCGCGCCCGACAATGAGTGATAACTTTCAAACAAAGACATCAGCTGGGCGTGGTGGCTCATGCCTGCAATCCCAACACTTTGGGAGGCTGAGGCAGGTGGATCATTTGAGCCCAGGAGTTCGAGACCAGCCTGGGAAACATGGTGAAACTCCGTCTCTACAAAAATATAAAAATTAGCGGGGCATGGTGGCACGTGCCTGTAGTCCCAGCTACTCAGGAGGCTGGGGTGAGAGGATCACCTGAGTCTGACAAGTGGAGGCTGCAGTGAGATGGCACCACTGCACTCCAGCTTGGGCGGCAGAGTGAGACTCTGTCTCAAAACGAAACACACAAAAAACAAAGACGTCACCCACTTTCTTGGGGAAATTTTTCTTTTGATTAGTCTCACCTAGGGCCAGACCATTTAGACACTGAAACCACATGAATCGGTCTTATTTCTTAGTCACCTGTCATCCTCAATTCCACCTGGGCTCAGGCCTCTTCTCCTAATTTGAGGTTTCTTTGTGAAACGCTTATCTGCACTAACCAGATGATTCTCTTTCAGCTGACCTAGTCACTCAAAAGTCGTTAAGTCATTTAAAACTGGGTTTGCATCTGTGAAAAAGCAA
Organism: Pan paniscus; assembly: GCF_029289425.2. NCBI lineage: Eukaryota > Metazoa > Chordata > Mammalia > Primates > Hominidae > Pan > Pan paniscus. Next base: position 24,826,907 of record NC_073256.2, read on the forward strand.
AAGGCAGAAAGCAATTTGGTTCTTTCTCATCTTAATTGTTTCCCCAGCTCTGCTGTTCTCGTTAATGTTGGCCAGGCTGGTCTCGAACTCCTTACCCCAAGTGATCCACCCGCCTTGGCCTCCCTAAGTGCTGGGATTATAGGTGTGAGCCACCATGCCTGGCCAAATTGCCATTAAGTCTTAAGCATGACATTTAAACTAAGAGTTCACCCTTCTTTCCTGAAGTATTTTTGTTTCCTAACCAGCAGTATTTGTTGATCCTCATCTTATAATTCTGCCTTATATTGGGACAGGGGTTACCCAGAGACTCTGTGAGATCCATCATTCTTAGTAAGTGTGACTTTGTGGGTATAAAAGCTTGCCTTGACGGCAACAGGGAAGGAAGTATCCAGGCCTTGCCGTACTCGCCTGGGGAGGAGGGTTGGGCACGCACTTAAACTCCTCCAAAGAAGAACTGTTCTGTGCATAAAATGAGCATGGAGAGCCTTTCTCCTGCAGGGCACTCCAGCAAGAGGTTTCTCAGGAACACGAATGGGAGTTTACAGAGGACAATATCTCAAAAAGACAGATAAGCTACTGCCAAACATTCAAAACAGGACCACAGGAAAGCCAAGTCATTCTTAACATCTATTTTTTTCCCTCCAGGTCAGAATCAGTTTTGTAAAATAGGGCGAAAAACAGAACAACAGGCAAAAGAGAAAATCATTCCCCGTTCTTCCATAATGACCTAAGGAAGCAGACGATCTGTCTCTCTCACACCATGTAAGTGGAAAGGAACAGTGTCCTGTATGAAGCAAGTCCTTTTTCTAGAGGTGTGAGCGTAGGTAACGCACATAATGAAGCTGATCATTAGAAATAGGATCTATTTCACAAATGGGCCCATGTGAAGAAATCAGGTTGACCTTGTATGTTGCTTGAAGACCTTCCACGTTTTTCCATTTTGGAAAACTGACATCAGCCTGCCATAATTACCAGTGTGTACTGGAATTGGTGCCGGATCAACTGTTGGCTGCATTCTCACTAACACTCTGATTTGCCAACACCCTGACCTACTAGGTTGGAAGACTCTGGGGTTCCTGGCACTATCCCCAGCGGAGGTACTGAGTTCCAGAATTAAAAGTCAGCATATGTTCCCAGGCCTGCCCTCTTATCTTCTCACAGGGAGATTCGAAAGATAATGTCAGCAATGCTTGAGAAATGAAAATGCTTCCCCAAATGAAAATATATTCTAGTTTATTTTAAATAATATAAGATGCTCTTGTTTTTCTGTGTTCTCTTAAACTAATTTTATTTTCTAGATTTTTTTTTTTTTTTTTTTTTTTGAGACAGCGTCTTGCTCTGTTGCTCAGGCAGGAGTACAGTGGCACAATCATAGCTCACTGCAACCTCCACTTTCTGGGCTCAAGCCATCCTCCCACCTCAGCCCCCAGAGAAGCTGGGATGACAGGCATGTGCCACCATCCCTGGCTGATTTTCATATCTTTTTTGGTGGAGACTGGGTTTCACCATGTTGCCCAGGTTGGTCTCAAACTCCTGGGCTCAAGCAGTCCGCCTGCCTTGGCCTCCCAAAGTGCTGTGATTACAGGCATGAGCCACTAAGTCCAGCCCTTCTTTTTAATTCTTTTTTCTCCTCTAACTTGTTTATTTTTTAAGAGCTGAAACCTTGAACCTCCAAGATTCCCATCAAGCTTGAGCTATATGCAATCTAAGGGTTTTATCATAACAAACTGGGCCGAAAAAGCTCTGATCTCAACCCAGATGCTAATTAAAACCCTACCTGAGTTATGTTGCTATGGTTACTGGGATTTCTCCAAGCCCCGAGATTCTTAAAGGAGTAAATTTTAGTTACTTCTCCAAGGCTCAGTGTGGCGTTCCTGGGATTGAGCCATGCTAGTTCCCATAGGGTGTGGGTGTCACTGCACAATCAGCAGCCTGGGTGGCTTCTGCCTACATCATCACTAACCTCTGCATTGGATTCCATTGTTTGTCTCATTAGAGGTTTACAATAGCAGGGTGTTATCAAAGTACTATTATCATCTCATTTTAGAGAAGAGACTCCAGACTCTCAGTTTAGAGACCAACTCTTTTAGAGAAGGGACTGGAGACTCAGTCACAGTGAGTGGCTTATACAAGGTCACTCCATTTGTGAGAGAGAGGGAATAGGAACTTGGTTTTCTAATGCCAATACCTGTGCTTTCCACTAATTTACCCAGGACTGAGGCAGGCAGATACAATTTGGATGTTTTACTCTCCCGCCCTGCTCAATTTCCATGCTCCTTGATGTCCTGTAGGTTCAGGAGGAGCGTAGACTTAGGAGTCTTGCAGGTACAGCAGGATCCTTAGGCTGGTTACTCTAGCTCTCTATCTCTGCTTCGTCATCTGTAAATTGGGGCTGGCAATTCCTACCTCTTAGGGCTGTTCTGAGGATGAAATGAGTTGTTATGTCTAATTCTTTTAAATCCATGCCTGGCCCATAGTGAGTGCCGTATAAATGGAAGCTCATCTTAGCTGCAGAATCCCTCATTCATTCGGGGACTACACGCGGCTGCCAAAGAGTCTGCAATCACCTCAGGATCTGGAAGATGTCTGTTCTCCATGGTGGGCGGCCAATGCAATACCAGAACAAAGTAGTGGTCATGAGAAAAAAACCCATGTTAGATCACATCAGTGCCTGAGACGCCTTGATGTTCAAAGTCAAGTGTCCTGACTGCTTCTCTCTGTGGTCAATTTCCTTGTTTCTGACATCAGCCCAGAGGCACATCAGCTGAAACAGAACCACTTGAAATGACATAACTCTAGAAAGTCTGTTCACAAAGGCTGTAATTTTTTGAAAAACAGTAGGTTTCTCCTTTTCCTAACAGAAATCAGTTTTGCTCTAATCGAGAGAAATTTTTTTTCCCAGCATTTAAAACCCATGCACAGCTCAATAACTAAAAAAAAAAAATTTATTTTTCTCGAGTCTTTAAAAGGTACTTTAAACTGATAGGAGATAGCAGGGAAGCAGTAGGGAACACTGAGTTTCAGCATGCTAACACAAAACTACATTTTTTTCTTTTTCTTTTTTTTTTTTTTGAGACAGTCTCACTCTGTCACCCAGGCTGGAGTGCAGTGGCACCATCTCGGCTCACTGCAAGCTCCACCTCCCGGGTTCACGCCATTCTCCTGCCTCAGCCTCCCCAGTAGCTGGGACTACAGGCACCCGCCACCACGCCTGGCTAATTTTTGTATTTTTAGTAGAGATGGGGTTTCACTGTGTTAGCCAGGATGGTCTTGATCTCCTGATCGTGATCCGCCCACCTAGGCCTCCCAAAGTGCTGAGATTACAGGCGTGAGCCACCACGCCCAGCCCCATTTTTTTCTTTAAAAACCCACATCTGAGGGTTCCTAACCAAATGTAAAACTTCCTCTTTTCTGCTTTTGGCCCCAAGACCTAATGACCATTGTGGTAACAGTTTATTGGGCACGCATTTATTTGGCATTAACTGTTTGCCTCCCCAAATCTTTAAAAAAAATTTTTTTAACTTTAACTTTAAAAATTTTATTATTTAAAGAAAATAGAGACAGGATCTCCTTATGTTACCTAGGCTGGTCTCAAACACCTGGGCTCAAGTAATCCTCCTGCTTCGGCCTCCCAAAGTGTTAGGATTACAGGCATGAGCCATCATACCCAGCCCTCCCTAAATCTTATAGCATAACCTCCTTTTGCCCTCTTTTGCATGTTTAAATTAACTGAAAATATTCAGGACTTTCTGGAAAAAAGCCCACTGAAGACACTTCAGAGAACTGGGGAATAAAAAGAGGACCAGATTATAAAAATACAGGCACCAACAAATGGCAACAGCTTGATGAAAGATTGATTTTAAATCACCAATCCCAAGCAGGGACCACAAGTAGGTTTGTTTGCTGGGTACAAAGAGGGCCACAACTCCTGCTCTCCAAGGGCTGCACTGGGACCCTGGGAAATTTACATAAAGGCACAAGGGCTTTGGGGCAGATTCTGGGACCTGGGCCTGAAAGCTCTGATGAAGGCAAAGGTTTCTTCTGGAAGAGCCCTTTGCCCTGCAGACAGAGTCCCAGGCAGACAATGGTACTCACCGCGACTTTGGAGGCGGAGGAGGAGGTGAGAATGTCTCAATCCCACTTCTGTCCTTGGGGAACTCAAAGGCAAAAGAGGCGGATTTGCTCATCCCGGTCCCAACTTTGCTGTTCTGCCCAGAGGAGCCATCTGTGGGGTGGAGACGGTGCCAGGTCGTGGAGTTTGAATGGTCCGTGGGGCCATTTTTGGTCTCTCTTCCCCAGCTGTGACTCAGCAATTCCTGCTCCACCTCCTCTTCTTCCTCTATCCGGCACTGACGACTCCAGGTGCCTGCCTGGAACCTGGGCCGCCTCTGTTCCGAGGCTGAGGAGGCCGCAGGCTGGGGACACCTGGATGGGTCACTGATAGTGACACCGTTGGTCCGGCAGGAAGGAGCGGGGTCAGCAGGACCTTGGGATGGAGGCTGGGGCCCAATGCTGCTGCCGCCAGAGCTCCCATCACTAAGGTCAGCCAGCGGTGACACTGGGGGCCCTCCGGCAGACGGTGACACCGGGGACCCTACAGGGCTACTCTTGGACAACTTGGGGGGAATGGCGGGCCTCTCCTTGGGCTTGCTCTCGCTGGCACTGTGAGCATGGCTTTGCCTGGAGCTCAGCCCCTGCCCAGCCGAAGTCTCCTCTTCACCTACCTCGGAGTTCTGGCTCACAGGCCCTCGTGGCCACTGCACCCCCACTGCAGAGTCAGGGCTGCTCAGGTAGATCGTCCGATGGTCCTCTTCCGGGTGGGCCGCCATGACTGTGATGGTGGCTGACACCTGGGGAGTTGGGTCTGGGCTGTCCCGGCCCCAGCCAGATGCTGTTTTCTGGGCCCAGGCATTACCTGTGCATACCTGGCCTTGGCCTGGACCCTGGCCTTGGCCCTGGGCAGCAGCTGCATGTTCTATCTTGGCCTGTGACTTGGAAGGCACCGGAGCTGCCTTCTTCCTCTTGGTGCTCTCAGCATAGATGGGTTCAGGCTGTGTAGCCTCCCGGGGGTGGGCCGGGGGCTGGGGCTCCCCCGTCAGCCCAAGGCATCTGCTAGGGGTCACCCCTGGGCAGCCAGGGTCCTGCTGCTTCTCTGGGGCAGGTTCCTTCATGAGGGAGCAGTAATCACTCTCGAGGTGGGGGACGAAGGGGCTACTGGCGCCGCTGCCGCTGCCGCTGCCGCTGCCGCTGCCACAAGAGAGGCCATCGGAAGAAATGGCAGCCTCCGAGGTGAGGGACAGTTTCTTGGGGCCCAGGCAGGATGGGTGGGCAGTGGGGCCCTGGCTACAGCACTCCTTGGGGAAGCTCGGGCCCCGCTTCTCCTGCTCTGCGGGCCCGGAACACTTCCCCTGCTCCCAGCACGTGGGTGAGCAGTCCCTGCCACCATGCCTGCCCCGGGAACCTGCAGTCTGGGAGGCAGCCTTGGCAACAGGGCTCCCAGGGCAGCAGTCCAGGATGGAGCAGTACTCTCCACCCTCGCTGTCCCCAGAGGGCGAGCACCTTTGATCACTGTCATCCTCCGAGGGCAGGGATTCCCGCAGGGGCCCAGGGCCCTGGTGACAGCCAGATGTGGTCCCAGCAAAGGCAGCCAGTTTCTGGCGGAAGCTCTCCTGGGTGGAGGGCCGGTCTTGGTAAGGAAATGAGGGTTTTTCTTTGTGCCCAGCCTTCTCGTCCGGGAATCTCACCGGGTGGAAGGCAATGTTCCTCTCGCCGCGGGGCTCAAGGTTGTGCAGGCCGACCATGGTGTAAGCTGGGGGACAGCGAGAATTGCCATCAGGGGAGGTAGAGGGACCAGCAGGCTTCTGTACACCTCGGAAGCTGCCCAGGTAGACGACGGAGGCATCCTCCTGCTTCGGGAGGGGGAGCTTGCCAGGGGCTCGTCTCCAGATGACCTACACACAAGCCCAATGCAGAAAGACTTATGTTAGAACTTGTCATAGAAAAAAGAGAGAGAGGAAAAGTGAGAGGGAAGGGCAACGATACTGTAGATTGTCTTCTGTAGTGCAGTGCAGGGGTGCTGGGGCCGGGGACTCAGTGCACGCCCACCTTCTCATCTCCCCACGGCCCTGTGATCATTGCTGGGGCACCCGCTGAGCCATTTGTCTTCCCAGACACTGAGCTGCCCTTCCCACCCATGGACTGTAATGCTTTTGGCTTAAGTCTGTGAAGTAGGAAAAGAAAAATATAACTCTGAAAAAGAACACTGTGCCTTCTTCCTCCCTTGCAACCAGCTGCTGGGTGACACAAGTTGTTCCACTGGATTGGAAAATGGAGCTTTGGGTTTTGTTTAATTTTTGCTTTGAGTTTGTGGGTTTTTTGATAACCCAATCACAGTGCATGCCTGAAGAAATCGAAATCTTAAGTGTTTTTAAAACACACTGAACACACTGCAGCCAGATGCCATGGATCATACCTGTAATCCCAGCACTATGGTGGGCCGAGGAGGGCAGATTGCTTGAGCCCAGGAGTTCAAGACGAGCCTGGACAACATGGCAAAATCCCATCTCTACAAAAAAATACAAAAACTTGGTGGGCGTGGTGGTGTGCGCCTGCAGTCCCAGCTACTTGGGAGGTTGAGGTGGAAGGATGTCTTGAGCCCAGGAGGCGGAGGTTGCAGTGACCCAAATCACACCACCACACTCCAGCCTGGGCGACAGAGCCAGACTCTGTACCAAAAATAATGATAATAATAATAATAATAATAAAGAAAAAAGAAACACATTGGGTGGGTGGGTGTGGGCAGAACAGGAGGGTGAGGGGTGGGTTCTGAACCAGATCAGAGTGAGGGGTAGTTTCTGAACTGGATCAGGGTGAGGGGTGGCTTCTGAACCGGATCAGAGTGAGGGGTGGTTTCTGAATTGGATCAGGGTGAGGGGTGGCTTCTGAACTGGATCAGAGTGAGGGGTGTTTTCTGAGCTGGATCAGGGTGAGGGGTGGTTTCTGAACCGGATCAGGGTGTGGGGTGGCTTCTGAACTGGATCAGAGTGAGGGGTAGTTTCTGAACCGGATCAGAGTGAGGGGTGGTTTCTGAACCGGATCAGAGTGAGGGGTGGTTTCTGAACCGGATCAGGGTGAGGGGTGGCTTCTGAACCGGATCAGAGTGAGGGGTGGTTTCTGAACTGGATCAGGGTGAGGGGTGTCTTCTGAACTGGATCAGAGTGAGGGGTGGTTTCTGAATTGGATCAGGGTGAGGGGTGGCTTCTGAACCGGATCAGAGTGAGGGGTGGTTTCTGAACTGGATCAGGGTGAGGGGTGGCTTCTGAACTGGATCAGAGTGAGGGGTGTTTTCTGAGCTGGATCAGGGTGAGGGGTGGCTTCTGAACCGGATCAGAGTGAGGGGTGGTTTCTGAACTGGATCAGGGTGAGGGGTGGCTTCTGAACTGGATCAGGGTGAGGGGTGTTTTCTGAGCTGGATCAGGGTGAGGGGTGGCTTCTGAACTGGATCAGGGTGAGGGGTGTTTTCTGAGCTGGATCAGGGTGAGGGGTGGTTTCTGAGCTGGATCAGGGTGAGGGGTGGCTTCTGAATTGGATCAGGGTGAGGGGTGGTTTCTGAACTGGATCAGGGTGAGGGGGTGGTTTCTGAGCTGGATCAGGGTGAGGGGTGTTTTCTGAATTGGATCAGGGTGAGGGGTGGTTTCTGAACTGGATCAGGGTGAGGGGTGTTTTCTGAGCTGGATCAGGGTGAGGGGTGGCTTCTGAACTGGATCAGGGTGAGGGGCGTTTTCTGAGCTGGATCAGGGTGAGGGGTGGCTTCTGAACTGGATCAGGGTGAGGGGTGTTTTCGGAGCTGGATCAGGGTGAGGGGTGGCTTCTGAACTGGATCAGGGTGAGGGGTGTTTTCTGAGCTGGATCAGGGTGAGGGGTGTTTTCTGAGCTGGATCAGGGTGAGGGGTGGTTTCTGAGCTGGATCAGGGCGAGGGGTGGCTTCTGAGCTGGATCAGGGCGAGGGGTGGCTTCTGAGCTTGATCAGGGCGAGGGGTGGCTTCTGAGCCGGATCAGGGTGAGGGGTGGCTTCTGAACCGGATCAGGGTGAGGGGTGGCTTCTGAACTGGATCAGGGTGAGGGTTGGTTTCTGAGCTGGATCAGGGTGAGGGGTGTTTTCTGAGCTGGATCAGGGTGAGGGGTGGTTTCTGAACTGGATCTGGGTGAGGGGTGGCTTCTGAGCTGGATCAGGGCGAGGGGTGTTTTCTGAGCTGGATCAGGGTGAGGGGTGTTTTCTGAGCTGGATCAGGGTGAGGGGTGGTTTCTGAGCTGGATCAGGGTGAGGGGTGGTTTCTGAGCTGGATCAGGGTGAGGGGTGTTTTCTGAACTGGATCTGGGCTTCCTCGCTTCTTACTGTGCTTTGCTTCCAACTATGCCAGAGGTCGTCCTTCTCCCACCTACAGCAGTGACCTCAGCCTGAGCCTGTGCGAGTGGTGGGACTCCTTGGGCTATGAGACGGAGATGTGGACTGGTCACTACCATCCCTGAAGTCACCGTTTCCTCCTCCTTCTGGTCTAAAGTCCTCCTTTACCCCCACTTTTAGAAGCAGCCTCAAAGCAGGGCCTGCCTCTGGCTTCTTTCCCAGGTGGTTCTGAGCTTCAAGAGTCCCTGGCTCAGGTTGGTGAAGGTTGAAGGTATTGAGAATGGCCTGGAGAATGGGTGTAAGCAGCTTAGGAAAAAACAGAGCAGCCCGGAAGGGGACATCAAGTTCACTGCAAACAAAGGAAATGCCTCTCCTCAATGAAGCCTCCCCTGATTTAGAATTGACCTTACTTTTCATATATGCTCACACAGCCTTCCTGACCTACTCACCATATTGGTCAAGAAAACTGGAACAGGCAAAGAGGTCAAACAGGTAGCAAGCAGTTCCTAGGATATGTCTTAGCCACATAGCTTCCTAAATGTGTCTAAAGATAGCAGATGCCAGCAGACCCGGGCTATGTGCCCTCTGAGTTTGTAAAGGTTACCTGTGGAATGAGCAGAATGGTCTAGCCTCTAGGTTGTAACTGTTTTTAGTGACCCTAGAAAAAAGCTGGTAAAATCCAAGCTCCAAAATTGGAAACAGGAGTACTGGCTGGGTATTAGATAATATTAAGGAATTACTGCTACTATTCTGAAGTGTGGGGCCAGGCATGGTGGCTTATGCCTATAATCCCAGCACTATGGCAGGCTGAGGCAGATGGACCACTTGAGCCTAGGAGTTTGAGACCAGGAACTTAAGACCAGCCTGGGCAAGATAGCAAGATCCTATCTCCACCAAAAAACAAAAACACGCCAAATAAGCCAAGCATGGTGGCATGTACCTCTAGTCTTAGATTCCTAGGAGGCTGAGACAGGGGGATCACTTGAGCCTGGGAGGTGGAGATTGCAGTTAGCCGAGATCGCAACACTTCACTCCAGCCTGAGCAACACTGAGACTGTCTCAAAAAAAATAAAATAAAATAAAATAAAAATTAAAAACTAAAAAAATAGGCCAGGCGCGGTGGCTCACGCCTGTAATCTCAGCACTTTGGGAGGCTGAGGCAGGTGGATCACTTGAGGTCAGGAGTTAGAGACCAGACTAGCCAACATGGTGAAACCTCGTCTCTACTAAAAATACAAAGATTAGTTGGGCATGGCAGTATGTACCTATAGCCCCAGCTTCTTGGGAGGGTGAGGCAGGAGAATTGCTTGAACCCTGGAGGCAGAAGGTGCAGTGAGCTGAGATCCAGCCTGAGTGACAGAAAAAAAAATTAGCGGTGCCTCACGCCTATAATCTCAGCACTTTGGAAGGCCGAGGTGGGCAGATCACAAGGTCAAGAGATCGAGACCATCCTGGCCAATGTGGTGAAACCCATCTCTACTAAAAATACAAAAATTAGCTGGGCATGGTGGTGGGTGCCTGTAATCCCAGCTACTCAGGAGGCTGAGGCAGGAGAATCGCTTGAACCAGGGAGTCAGAGGTTGCAGTGAGCTGAGATCGCACCACTACACTCCAGCCTGGACGACAGAGAGAGACTCCGTCTCAAAAAAAAAAAAAAAAAAAAAAAATTAAGTGTGATAATGGTATTGTGGTTATGTTTTTCAGAAAGACTTTATCTTTGAAAGGTATATATTGAAATGATGTGATATCTGGGGTTTGCTTTAAAATCATAGGGAAGGGGGTCAGTGTGAGGGAGGTGAAATAAGATTGGTCAGGAGTTGATGGTTGCTGAAGTTCATATTGAAGGGTATTGGGTGCATGCAATTCACTTTGCAATTATTGCTACTTGTATATATATTTAAAATGATCAACTAAGAAAATTTAAAACTTTTTTCTAAAAAAGTTTCATTTTTTGTCTGCCCTACACAGTCTGCAAATCACAGGAGGAAATTCTGGGGGACTGGATTAATGATTCTTAGCCTAAAGGGACAGAGAGAAAGGAGAGCAGCTACAGCGAATCCCAGGCAGGAGCCATCTCAGGGCAAACTGACAGGAAGCTATCCTGCAGGTTTCTTGCTGGAACAGCCCTCCCTGGCTGCCAGCCAGTCACCAAGTGTTCAAACAGGAGCAGCCCCTGTAAAAATACCACGAGTGTTAGTCAGCCTCACCTGCGAGACTTCGGCACTCAGGTTGGCCTCTGTCCACACATCAGAGGCCTCGGAGCTCATCATGGTGGGCTTCACGGCAATTGTGGGCTTGGAGTAAGGTGAGGTGTTCACACCTTCATCTTCCAGGCGGCAGTTCTCAGGCCTGGGAGGCAGGCGCGGTGGAGGGGGCAGGCTGCCCGCTCTGGGCTGGGGAGGGCCGGCCACCAGCTGGTGGTCGCTCCGCAGGCAGAAGCAGTTCTTGCAGGACCCGGGTTTCCAGATGTGCTCCACAAAGTCACTGCACGCAGACATTTTCGGGCTCTCGGAGTTCAGGCGGAGGGTCTGGTGCATCTTGAGCCGACAGGGTGCTGGTTCATCTTGCGCCCGGCTCTCTGGTGTAGTCTTGTGGGATTCAGAGGTGGGTCACAGAGCGGCTTCCTAGAAAGGCAGGACAGTTTCCTGATTAGAGATTTGCCATGCCAGACAATGGGTGCATTATCAATTAGAGTCTCATTATTTGATCAGGGAGAAGGAGGAGAAAAAGGTAAAGATTAGGATCCCATTTATTTTGGGACCCTCACCCATTTGTCACAAGGCTCTTAAACATTCTCTGGTGGTGTGGCCTTATCGGAAGCTGTAAAAACTAAACATAGCCTTGTTGCTTTAAAGGAGTAAATAAAAGACATTTCGGTCCCCTAAAATCCTGGGTGGGGAGTCCCCTAAAATCCTTGGAGGTTTTGGGCAGTTATGGGAAGAAATCACGTAGGGTTTAAGATGAGAAGCTGGTACCTCATCCATGTATTCCCTGACACCAGGGGCCTAGAGTCTGGGACGCTGACCCAGAGAAACAAGAACTGTCAAGCAGTACAGCAAATAAAAACAATGGCTTTTGGAAAATAATTTTTGACCAAGAACTGTGTGAGAGGGGAGGCAGCTTTAGGCCCTGAAAGGTGCATTGTAATCCACACTTGCAACCAGGTGGAGAAAGGAATGGTTGGGAAAGGGGAGAAGTGGGGTGCTGGCCTGTCCTCTAGACCTTATGGAGAGTCTGGCATCTTGAGAAATATCCCTTGCTTAATATACATTACTTGACCGTGTGCTGCTGAGGTCCACAATGCTGGGTGTTATAGGCTAAAGGGGCAAACCAGTAGTAAGACAAATTCATGGTCAAAGGTGGCTGGATAGATGATAAGAGAGAGAAGAGATTAACGAAGAGCTATTTCCAAGTGATGGCTCTGGAGAGAAGGCAATTGGCTTGCTCAAAAAATTCATTGCTTCTTAGAGTAAAACTGCAAGTAACAGTTTGCACCATGGTCCCTTGTAAATTCACCACTGAGAAGGAGCTCAAAGGGTTGCAGCCATTAACCAATTACCTTGAAATCATTCCATCAGGTAGCTTTTGTCCCAATTTTACAGGTGGGGAAACTATGGCAAAAACAAGAACTTGGACCAGCCCATACACACGGAGAGTCTGCCCATTCTAGAAACAGAAGCCAACTTTGCAGGCGGCTCCTCACTGCAGTGGTGATTTGCGCATTTCTCCTGGCTCTTCTTAGCCTATTTAAAATAAACTGACTTCCCATAAGGAGAATGTTCAAGAGCAAAATCTTCCTTAAGAACATAAGGGTGAATAGGTTCTCATTAAATAGGGAGCATTTTGCCTTAGGGTTTTCTCTCCACTTTCCTCCCATAAGGATCTGCCTTAAGTTTGATAATCTCTAAACTGTCAACAGGACTAACCAGGTGGAATGAGCCGGGTACCCCAAAAATCATTCCAGAGTGTTTGTGGGAAGTGCTCTCTTTTATCTCCACACTCATAGACAGGGGTGTTCATTCAACAAGTGCTGAAGCTACGTGTGCCTCTTTTCCCTCCAAAGTGAAAAATGGGTTGAGGCCAGGCGCGGTGGCTCACGCCTGTAATCCCAGCACTTTGGGAGGCCGAGGCGGGGCGATTACCTGAGGTAAGGAGTTTGAGACCAGCCTGACCAACATGGAGAAACCCTCTCTCTACTAAAAATACAAAATTAGCTGGGCGTAGTGGCGCATGCCTGTAATCCCAGCTACTCAGGAGGCTGAGGCAGGAGAATCGCTTGAACCCAGGAGGCGGAGGTCACGGTGAGCTGAGATTGCGCCATTGCACTCCAGCCTGGACAACAAGAGTGAAACTTCATCTCAAAAAAAAAAAAAAAACTAGGTTGGGAGTGATGGCTCACACCTATAATCCCACCACTTTGGGAGGCTGAGGCAGGACGATTGCTTGAGCCCAGGAGTTTGAGACCAGCCTGGGTAACACAGAGACACTCTGTCTTTACAAAAATAATAATTATTTAAAAAAAACTATCCAGGTGTAGCCATGCATGCCTGTGGTCCCAGCTACTTGGGAGGCTGAGGTAGGAGGATTGCCTGAGCCCAGGAGGTCAAGGCTGCAGTGAGCCATGATCACACCACTGCACTCCAGCCTAGGTGACTAGAGTGAGAACCTGTCTAAAAAAACAAAAAAAAAGTTAAGAATAAAGCCCACTGCATCTTTAAGCTAAATAAATCCTCTGAAATAAAAGAAAAGTATCTTTTAGCAGTTATTGTTAGGGTCTCACAGGTCCTCTTCTTTAAGAAGACTGTTAGCTAGGTTCTTCTCCTCCTCCAAATACACCCAAGTAGCAGGTTCCTTCTTTGCCAAGTTCTCCAGAAGAGGTCACTGGGCTTCAACAAGCAGAGGAAAGAGCCAGGTTTTGTCTTTCTCTTATAATCTCAGGCCACAGAGAACTGTAGTCTTGCTGCTAAGTTTTGGGAGGGGGAAAAAGCAGAGGAAGTATTCCAGCCTTCAGGAATAGGCAGTAGGTCCCTTCCTGGGACGCTGATGGGTGAAGACTGTCTACACCTTCTAGGCCACAGAAAGGACACTGTCCAGCCCACCTCCACTGCAGGCAGATGCTCCCATGCCTGCTCCGTGGGATGGAGGAAGACAGCTTGGAAACCAGCTCTGTGTGGGCTCTGCAAGTTCCCACAGCTATCTGAGGAGGTGGGTGCCCAACCATTTCCTTAGGGGCTACCACAGACTCACAAAGCAGCAGTTTTGCTTGGCGACTGATTGCCTCCTCAACAGGCAAGTAAGAACACAAACTTGTTTTTGGGGAAGGGGTGACATTGGTACCAGAGGCCCTACTTTCTAAGATTCCCCAACCTTTGCACAGCCCTGGGAGTGTGGAAGGATCTGGATTGCTAGCGTGGGGGAAGTTTCCTTGAGAATGTCTCATCAGTTTACGAGCACTCTTTGCTCCCATTCTCAGCTCAGAAATCCTTGGATGTTTAGAGGCAACTTTCATCACACGACTGCCGGGGACGGATGGACGCAAAGATTTTTAAAGGCAAGTCATTGAATAAGAAAAGAACAAATGAAGCCCTGGGCTTCCCACTGTCATTGACTCACTGCATCCTGTTAAAACTGGTTTCTCAGTCGCAGCAAACAGAATTTACCACCGCATGCAGCCAAAAAAAAAAAAAAAAAACTCTTTTCCCGTTGCACTTCTGTGCCTGGAATTATCTCCTATTTGTTTTAAGTAAAAGATGGTGAGAAACACAAGTGGCACCCACAAAGCCTTGCCTCGCCTTGCCTGGCGCAGCAGTGCCAGCTCTCCACAGCATGGGGAAGGCACTTCCCAGCCCACATTCCTTACTTCTGAGGGGAGGCAGCCCCCAGAATTATGCAAATCCCCCCCATTTCAGTAGGAGGCTGCAGTGTCAGATTAGAAAAAAGAGCTCAGCATTCTTTCTGATCCAAGTCATGAAAAAAATGTCTTTGCCTCTGCAAACTTCTGCACTAGATTTGTGGCTACAGTTTGCAAGACTGAAGCTGTCAGATACACTCCCACCCCATTTCAAAAAAGAATCTGAAGAATCAAGGTGGCCAGATCTTTAAGATTAAATATTTTGGCCCAAAATACCCCCTCAGACTTACATCAGAAGTTGCTTATGCCTTATTCTGAAGTGACAGAATTGCAGAAAACATTCACCTAAAATTTTTTTCTGTATGTTACAGTTAAATTAATGCAACGCCAGTAAAAGGAAAGAAATATGTGTGGAAAGTGTCTGAACTTCAGCACACTCCACTGGCCAGGGTTGACCAGGCAGAAAGGAGAAAGTGACAACTTTACCACCCACTAGCCCCCTGCCTCCCTACTCACGCAGAGGGTAAATTACGATATTCACCCAACTTTTCCTTTTCTTTTTTCTTCCTCCAGTGCTGGAGGAAAGAAAATCTCAGAGGGAGGAATGTGGTTTTGCACCCACCACAGTCGAAACCAACCAGACCTCAGGAGAAAAATAACTGCGGAATTCCCTAGGGCTTTCTGTCAAATTTTCTTCTCAGAAAGGGAAGGGGAGAGGAGTTGTTAAGGATAGTTCAGGCCAGTGATCAGGAAAGCCTTCTGAACCTGACTCCGCACTGAAAGCATCGCAAAACTCCTCGCCCCTAGACCATTGGGCTTTGCTATCGGCTCTGCAAAACCATGTGCAGGGAGAGCTTACCTGAGAGAAACGCACACACCGTGAGCTGGCGCTCTCCGCTGCGAATGCCCGGCCGCCTCCATGCCCAGCAGAGGATTCTATGTTCTAAGTGTGTGTGTCCCCGGATACCAGCAAAGGTTAATAACGTGCTCACAGCATGCGTTTCAGCGGGCTCAGCCAGGGCTCGGGGAAAAGGGCATCATCTCGTTGCCTCTGGAGCCCCGCTGCTGCATACTGGGAGCTACCCTGCACCCCCAAACCATCCCCCCGGGTCCTGGTCCCAGCAGCCAGGCGGCCTTCCGTCTCTCCCCCTTGACAATACTCTAGCGGTGGAAAGCAGTCCTCAAAGCGCTTCAGCCTCCGGCCGCAGACAGAGCAGCAAGACCAGAGAAACCATCCCAACAGTCGGTCCTCCCTCCTAGAACTCGTAGGAAAGTTTCCCCGTTTTAAAGAGCGCGATTCTCGAATGAATCAAAAACACCCTCCAGCTCCTCGGTCCTCCCGGCCGGGCGCCTCCCTGCACCTCGGGCACCACCCCGGGCTCACGCGGCCCCGGCACTGCCCACTTCCCGAGCGGTCGCCTGTCACCCCGGGGGTCGCCCGCTCGGCGATCGCAGCGCCCCTCCAAAGCTCCCCTCTGCGACCACGCTCGCCAGACAAAAAGAGGCCGAATTTGGAGAGCGCGTCGCGGGCTCACCTCTGGGCTGCGCTCCCCCGGCCCCTCCGTCGGTCTCCGAGCCGCCAGCCGCCCGGCCGGAGCATTGTTCGCAGAAGGTCTGCGCGCGGTGCGTGCCCGGCCGCGGGCGGGTGGCGTCTGCCTGGGCCCGGCGGCCGGGTGGCAGCTGCGAGAGCGGCTCCGCCCCCTCCGCCTCCGGTGACGCCGCCCGCCCCAGCTCACGCCGCACCTCCGCAGTCCCTGCCGCCGCCCCGCCCCGCCTGGCCCGCGCGCCCCGCCGCCCGGCTTGCGCCTGCCGCTCCCACCCGGCGGTCTCCTACCCCCAGGGCCCCGACTCCTCCAAAGTCTCCAGGCCCCGGGACTCCCTCTCTTGCCCACCCTCCCGCCCCGGACCGGCAGGCTCCGCCCCCAGCCCCAGACTTGGCGCGGGCTGACCCCCGAGCCCAGCACCCGTTTGCACCCCCTCCTCGGTGGGGACCCTGCACAGCTCTGCAGGGGCGAGCTCTGGCGTTGCAGTCCTCCTTTTGCCATCATGCGTGTATAGGTGCCCGGCATCACTTCATCCAGCCGGCCCTGCGGGACCCTGGGAAGAGAGGGAGAAGGAAGGGGAGACGAGGAAGTGTGGGGTCGGGAGTGGAATACAGGTCAGGGTCCGAGGCGGGCTCTGAAAGCCACGTGAGCACAGCGAGCCTGAGCTCTCCCTACCTCTGGGAAGAGGGTGGCGCCGGAGGGAGCAGGGCTGGAAGTCCCGGTGGCGGATTCCAGGTTCCGCTCAGTCCCTGGACTGCAGGATTCTGGCAAATTGCTTAACCTCTTTGAACTTTAGTTTTCTGGATGTAGAATGCAAGCGTTGCACTGCAGGGACCTGGCCTTCTACCGTGCTGGGACATCCAAGTCTTCCGCAGGCCAGTAATACACCTGTGTTTACACCGATTCCAGTGAGTCATTCACTGAGATAGAACGAGTTCGAGATAGTCCTCGGGCTAAAAAAATCTTTTAACTGGGAGTATAATAGCTTAGGACCCAGTCAGTCCTGTAGCTTGACCTGGGTATTTTCTCGGGGAGCCAGGGCTATGGTCACCTCCCAGGGCCATGCCGGGTGGGGAGAATTCAGTGAAATGGAACAGGAAGAGGACCCCCCTCCCCCAAAAAACACAATACCTGCGGCTTCTCTCGCCCTCTATCCCCTCCCCAGGAAGGCAGTTTATTTTGACTCCAGTGAAGGTCGTCTGCCAATCAGCCTGCGAGCCCCCACCCACCGAGAGGAGGAAGATGGGCCCCCACCCCCACCCCCAGATCCCTGGCTCTCCTCTTTGCTGCTGTGGGTGTGGACAGAGAGGGAAGATGTGTATTTGAGGTTTGGCTTCTGTGTGAGGAAAGGGAAAAAAGGATCCAGGGAATTCTTCCTCATGTTCCAGTGACACCCATGCCTCCTAAGAGGATAGAATCTGGGGGAAGCTGTAGAGGGATGGGAGTGCAATGGACATTCCTTAAGGACCTACCCAGCGCTAAGCAATCCTATGAGGAGAGCATCATTATCCCCATTCTACAGATAAGAAAACTGAGGCTCGGGGGCCTCACAATTTGCTGGGGTTCCTCAGCTGAAAAGTGGTAGTACTAAGATTGGAACCAAAGGCTGTCTGGCTTCGCTGGTAGGCAAGTCTACTCTGCCACTCCGCCCTTGCCAAGTGCAGGTAGTCCAGCCCTATTTTTCTCTCTTCCCTAAGTGGAGAGAAATCATTTGAACAAATACTGGCCGTGCGCGGTGGCTCACACCTGTAATCCCAGCATTTTGGGAGGCCGAGGCTGGCAGATCACCTGAGGTCAGGAGTTCAAGAACAGCCTGGGCAATGTGGTATAACCTCATCTCTACTAAAAATACAAAAATTAGTCGAGTGTGGTGGTGGGCGCCTGTAATCCCGGCTACTCAGGAGGCTGAGGCAGGAGACTCACTTGAGCCAGGGAGGTGGAGGTTGCAGTGAGCTGAGATCGCACCACTACACTCCAGCTTGGGTATCAGAGCAAGACCCTGTCTCAAAAAAACAAAAAAAACAAACAAAAAAAAAAAGGAAGGGAAACTTTGGTTACACTTCATGAGCATCCAACAGAGCTGAAAGATCCAGACCCTACCAAGACTCAAGAGGGGAAGATGTTGATTAAACAGGTAGGTACAAAGTGGTCTGCACTGGAGAAATACAAAAGTGACTTCAGAAAGTGTGCAATTCATTTACACTGGGAGAGGGCAAACTAAGATGTTTGAGAAGTTCCTGGTTCTCAGGATTCAGGCTAAATGTTTCACTTCTTTCCTCTGTAAGAGAGACACTGACCTCACAGAATAAAGGCTGTGCTGAACACATAAAAGAGGCACTTACTTTTGCACTTTATTTTCTTCTCTTTACCTAACTTATTCTTTTTTTTTTTTTTTCCTGGGATGGAGTTTCATCTTTCAATCAGGCTGGAGTGAAGTGGCAAGATCTTGTCTCACTGCAGCCTCCACTCCCCGGGTTCAAGCCATTCTCCTGCCTCAGCCTCCTGAGTAGCTGGGATTGCAGGCGGCCACCACCATGCCCTGCTAATTTTTCTGTTTTTAGTAGAGACAGCATTTCACCATGTTGGGCCAGGCTGGTCTTGAACTCCTGACCTCAACTGATCTGCCTGCCTCGGCCTCCCAAAGTGCTAGGATTACAGGTGTGAGCCACCGCACCCGGCCCCTAATTTATTCTTAATACATGAACAGGCTAAAGAGCATAATTATAAGAGAAAGCCATAATGTGGCAAGACTTGTAGTTCTGTGGCATGGGGCAGTACTTGAAGGGTAAATTCAGTGTGTCTACAAAATAAAGTGTGTTCTTAAGTGGTTTGCTGTGCTCACACAAAGTAAATGCATTATACTGTAGTTGCTGACATATAATGTGCATCTTTTTAAAAGCCAGCAACATGGCCATAGAGACGACTTCATCTTGCCTAATGAAAAGAATCAAGAAACACTTCAAAGGAGTCACTGAGATGCACATAAAATACCCACACTCTTAGGCAGTGCTCTACCAGTGACTGTTAAGTATATGATATCCTCAGTCAAGCTACGGTAAACTCATTCATTTTCATAAAGAATTCTTGCTTGAACTTCCAAACTGTACCCTGCAATGCAGTGTAATTTGTGTAGACACAGCATTCTGCTTCTAGCTACTTATCAGTCCATTTTTATGACACTTTTAACTGCAGGGCGTGGGCTCCCTGATACAGACCAGACCTTGAAGAACAGCAATTCCTCGTCAGAGTTTTAGTCCAGCGGCACCATTCCGTACAAGAGCAGTTATATTTTAGGAAACTGGGACAAGAGGTTAAGGCTGGGAGTGCTTTGGGGTGAGTAAAGTAAGGTAGTTTGGAATTAGGCAAAATGGCAGGATTAGGAAGGGCGTGCCATTAAACTATACGCAAAAATACAAGCTGGGGTATTTGAGAGGGGTCAGAGAGTATGAAGATTGAGCCAAAGAAATCCCACACATGTTATCTCCTCAGCCGGAGAATACATCTCAAATAATAGAGACATGCATCTCACCTAAAAGCGAGAACGATGTTCAGTTTTCTCAACGAATATGTATTGAGTGACTTCTACTTATAAGCACTGCATGAGGTCCTACTGGGAAAGAAAGACAAGTAAGAGCAAAAAAAAAAGATAAGCTCTATGAGAGGAAGATAAGCCGGGGCAGTGGGGGTTCAAGGGAGAAACAGACAGAAGAAACACAGAAAGTGGTTCTATAGAGGAGGGGAGCTTTAGAAGATGAGAACGATTTCAATCTGTGGAGGATGGGGACTTTCCAGACTGAGACAATGTTATCTGCAAATGAATGGACGTGGGAGAGGCGGAAGACTTTTTAGAGGTTTTGCATTCTAGACTGGCTGGATCATGGTTTTTGGAGACAGGCCTGGAAATGGAGTGTGGCGCTAGAAGAGAAGAACTTCGTTTCCAGGTGAGCCATCAAGAAAGTGTTGACATTTCCGAGCAGCAGAATGACATCACTAAGGTGGTTTTTCATTAGCTTTCTCTGGATCTTGTATCCCAGATGGATTAGGAAGTGGGAGAAGAGATTGGAGACAAGGAGTCTGGCTTAGCATTCCTATCCCTGGTCCAGATGGCAGTTGATGTGTTTTGATAAGGAACATGGCAAGGGAAACAGAAAGAATGGATGGTGTGTATGGTTTTGAGAGACATGAAGAGGGAGAAATGGGGATTGGTTACTTCGTGGATTCACTGTGAGCAATAATCTATTAACGAATAAAGCCTTACATTATGGAGCACTTAGTCAGCATCTCGCCCTGTGTGATCAATGATGTACCTGGCTTTTCTCATGTAAGCCTCGCAGAAACACTGGAGTAGGTGCTATTACTGACAGAGAGGAAGGAATCAAAGGTGACCAGTAGAGTTTTAGCCCCTAGAGACCGGTAGAATGATGGTATCATTATTACAAACGGGAAAGTCACAGAATTCAGTTTGTGGTCTGTTGGGTTGGAAGTGTGTAGCCACCGTTTGGTGAATGAAGTCATCCTGCCAGAAGTGGTGTTTGGAGCCCCCAGAACAAATGAAGGGGTTGGAGGAGTATTGTGAAGAAGGCGCAAAAGTGATAGGAAGAGGCCAAGAATTGGGGGACCCAGGAATACAGAAGAGGCCATAAGAAAAAAGAGAAGCATGACCCCTTCCCTTCTAGACCTTTTAAAATGCAGAGCAGTCTAAAGAGAGATCTCTTGTGGAGGGCAAAAAGGAAAGAGATGTTATCACGGAAATTCCAGGTTCCAGTTAATTGCGTGAGCCAGGGAGTGTCTGAGACAAGCTTAAGCTCTTAGTGACTTTGTTTATAGTAGCAGGAGGTTCTAAAGGACCCCATGGAAGAAAGGAATTAGATGGGAGGACAAATGGAATGGATAAGACAGGCTTGATACGGATGCTGATAGAAAAAAGGGGTATTTTGGCCAGGTGCATTGGCTCATGTCTGGAATCCCAGGACTTTGGGAGGTCAAGGTGGGAGGGTTGCTTGAACTCAGGAGTTCAAGACCAGCCTGGTCAACACGGTGAGACCCTGTCTCTATTAAATTAAAAAATTAGCCAGGCACATACAGGTAGTGTGTGCCTGTAGTCTAGCTATTCAGGAAGCTGAGGCAGGAGAGTTGTTTGAGCCTGGGATGTTGAGGCTGCAGTGAGCTATGATTGCGCCTCTGTACTGCACCCTGGGCAAGGGTGAGACACTGACTCCAAAAAGAAAAACAAAACAAAACAAAAGGGAGTATTTCATAAGGGGAGGAGGGTAATTGCAGATGGGAGAGGTTGGTGCCCTGGACGTCCTGGGCATCTGCTCCAGGCTTGAAAGCTAAGCCTGCCCTAGTGGCAATTTGGGTCCCAAAACCACCATGGAGAGGACTGGGTAGGGAAGGAAGGAAAAAGATCTTTCAAAAACTTGCTGTGATGAGCCCTTGTAGCTTCCTTCTGTCCTGCTAGGAGATAACATTCTCAGCAAGCCAGTTAGAGCTTGGTCTAGCAAACGCACACAGCCCCACTCCTCTCTTTCCTCTCAGAGTGATAATCGGCTCTATCATTTGCCACCCCAAAGCTATCTCTTTCTTCTCTGAGGTGTGGAAATTCACATATCTTATCAGTTAATCCCTGTCCTTTGATTATGGAATCACATCCTCATGTCCCACCTTTTTTAAGAAAAACATATCTAACATCCCATTCTTCTCAGACGTTAATTCTAGGCAGCACTACGCAAGATAAAACACTCTAAATAATTTATAGTATCATATTCCAAGCACTGAATAGATTTTTTTTTGCCCAAACTGAAAGATATTATTTAAGTAATAACTACAGATGTCAGAATATCAAACCACACAGGACTGAGAGCCAAAGGTTCAAGGTTGTTATGATCTTTCTTTTGTGCTCAAGCACCACAGAGCACAGATGTCAGTGGTGAAGAAGAAAAACACTTTTTTCCCCTTTTCTATATGTATTAGTCTGTTCTCACGTGCTAATAAAGATGTACCTGAGACTGGGTGATTTATAAAGGAGAGGTTTCAGGGACTCACAGTTCTGCATGGGGCTGGGGAGGCCTCACAATCATGGCAGAAGGCAAATGAGGAGTGAAGTCACATCTTACATGGCAGCAGGCAAAGAGAGCTTGTGTAGGCAACTCCCCTTTATAAAACCATCAGGGCCAGGCCCGGTGGCTCATGCCTGTAATCCCACCACTTTGGGAGGCTGAGGCAGGTGGATCACCTGAGGTCAGGAGTTCGAGACCAGCCTGGCCAACATGGTGAAACCCCATCTCTACTAAAAATACAAAAATTAGCCCGGATTGTGGTGGGTGCCTGTAATCCCAGCTACTCAGGAGGCTGAGACAGGAGAATCGCTTGAACCTGGGAGGTAGAGGTTGCAGTGAGCCGAGATGGCGCCACTGCATTCCAGCTTGGTGACAGAGCAAGACTCTGTCTGAAAAAAAAAAAAAAAGCCATCAGATCTCATTAGACTTACTCACTATCATGAGAACAGCATGAAAAAGACCCACCCCCATAATTCAATTACCTCCCACTGGGTCCCTCCTACAACATGTGGAAATTATGGGAGCTACAATTCAAGATGAGATTTGGATGGGAACACGGCCAACCCATATCAATATATAACTATATGTAGGTGTGCATTCAGTGACAGATACATTAAGTTTTTGCAAACGTCGTTGTTTCAAAATGTTACTGTTATGGGCTAAATTGTGTGGTTCCCCCTACCTAACCCCCCAGAAAATAAATGTTGAAGTCCTAACCCCCAGTGCTACAGAATGTGACCTTCTTAGATGTAGGGTCTTTACAGATGTAATCAAGTTGAAATGAGGTCATTAGGATGGGCCCTAATCCAATGACTGGTGTTCATCTGTAGAGAGACATGAAGACAGCCATGTGAGGGGAGTGATGCAGGTACAAGCCAAGAAGCACCAAGAACTGCCAGCAAACACCAAAAGCTAGGAGAGGCAAGGAAGGCTTCTCCTCTAGGGTCGGCAAAGAGAGCCTGGCCTTGCTGACACATTGATTTGGGACTTCTAGTCCCCAGAACTATAAGACAGTTTCTCTTGTTTTAAGCCACGCAGTTTTTGGTACATTGTTATGGTAGCCCCAAAAAACTAATAAAGGGGGCTGGGCGTAGTGGTACGTGCCTATAATTTCAGTGCTTTGGGAGGCTGAAGCAGGTGGATTGCTTGAGTCCAGGAGTTCGAGACCAGCCTGGGCAACATGCTGAAAACCCATCTCTACCAAAAATACAAAAAAAATTAGCCAGGCGTGGTGGCACTGCCTGTGGTCCCAGCTACTTGGTAGGCTGAGGTGGGAGGATCACTTGAGCCAGGGAGGTGGAGGCTGCAGAGAGCTGAGAAGGTGGAGGTTGCAGGGAGCTGAGATTGCGCCACTGCACTCCAGCCTGGAAAATAGAGTGTGACCTTGTTTAAAAACAAAAAACAAAAAACCAAAAACCTAGCAAAGGAGTGAAGGTACTAAAATTAAAGTATGCCGGCCGGGCACAGTGGCTCATGCCTGCAATCCCAGCACTTTGGGAGGCCAAAGCGGGCAGATCACAAGGTCAGGAGATCGAGACCATCCTGGTTAACACAGCGAAACCCCGTCTCTACTAAAAATACAAAAAATTAGCCGGGCGTGGTAGCAGGCGCCTGTAGTCCCAGCCACTTGGCAAGCTGAGGCAGGAGAATGGCGTGAACCTGGGAGGCAGAGCTTGCAGTGAGCCGAGATTGCACCACTGCACTCCAGCCTGGGCGACAGAGCAAGACTCCGTCTCAAAAAAAAAAAAAAAAATTAAAGTATGCCAATGATTGATGTACACTAATGCTCTTAGTTAGAAAGTTAATATTTTTCCAAAAATCAACTCATAAGAAAGTGGCATACAGGAGACATGTTAATGGCTGCTATGGGTGGAATGCTAGGCAGTTCACTACAGTAGGAAAGTGGGATATCCCTTTATTCTCTCTGTGGGAGCTTTGATCTGGCCTACAAGGAGAATGGTCATCCTTTCATCTACAGCTCCCTCCTCCTCAAATGTTAGGGTCTATGGTCAGGAGAAAGGGCTTGTTCCTTAGCTGAACGGGCACATGAATGATTAGAAACTCCACCTCTACTTTCAGATAGTGTGGAGTGAGACATAGCTCAAAGCCCATCAAGACACTACTCTTGGTCCACAAACACTTCTAGAGACACTTCTAGAGATGCATTAATGGATGGGGGAAACATTAGGGATCATCCAGGTCTGATCCTTCACTTCCTTCTTTTTTAATTTTAATTTTAATTTTTTTTGAGATGGAGTCTCACTCTGTCGCCCAGGCTGGAGTGCAGTGGCTTGATCTTGGCTCACTGCAACCTCTGCCTCCCAGGTTCAAGTGATTCTCCTGCTTCAGCCTCCTGAGTAGCTGGGATTACAGGCTCCTGCCACCACTCTCAGCTCATTTTTATATTTTATTTTTAGTGGAGACGGGGGTTTCGCCATGGTGGCCAGACTGGTCTCGAACTCCTGACCTCAGTTGATCTGCCCACCTTGGTCTCCCAAAGTTCTGGGATTACAGGCATGAGCCACGGCACCCGGCCCTGATCCTTCACCTTCACAACACTATTCTTCTGAGCTTTCAAGGTTGTTTGGTTTTAATATGAACTCAGCAATGAGTTAAGAATATGAAAATGAGAAATATTTAAGGAATTAATTCATGACTCCCACTGCTTGGCTTTCTGACTGAGCTGAGGTCAGAGTCTAAAAAAGCAAAGTATTTCACATTATGAAGGGTCCCAAAGGGAAAAACTAATCCATCTGAAGAATCTGTTCAGTTACCCCAAAGAAAACCTCTCCATGGTACAGCCATTTTGGAAAAACAGTTTGACAGTTTCTTAAAGATTAAACATAAATTTGTGGTCTGACCCAGCAGCCCCACTCCTGGGTATCTACCTAAGATAAATGAAAACACGTCCACACAAAGACTTGCACACAAATATTCATGCCGCATGATTTATAATAGCGAAAGAATGGAAGCAACCCAAATGTCCATCAATTGGTGAATGAATAAACAATATGTGATGTACCCATGCAATGGAATACTATTCAGAAATAAAAAATAATGAAATACTGATCCATGCTACAGAATGGATAAACCTCAAAAGCCTTATGCTAAGTGAAAGAAGCCAGACATGGCCAGGCATGGTGGCTCAAGCCTGTAATCCCAGCACTTTGGGAGGCCAAGGTGGGCGGATCACCTGAGGTAGGGAGTTTGAGACCAGCCTGACCAACATGGAGAAATTCCATCTCCACTAAAAATACAAAATTAGCCAAGGGTGGTGGCTCATGTCTGTAATCCCAGCTACTCGGGAGGCTGAGGCAGGAGAACCACTTGAACCCGGGAGGCAGAGGTCATGGTGAGCTGAGATCACGCCATTGTACTGTAGCCTGGGCAACAAGCGTGAAACTTCGTCTCGAAAAAAGAAAAAAAAAAAGAAAGAAAGAAAAAGAAGCCAGACACAAAAGGCTACTTATGGTATTATTCCTTCTATATGAAATATCCAGAAAAGACAAATCTAGAAAGTAGAGTAGTGGTTTCCTAGGGCTGGGGGTGGTAAAGGGATATGGGGCTGGAGATGAACACAAAGGTTCCTGCTGCAGAATAAAAATGTCCTAAAACTGGATTGTGACAATGATTACTGAACTTGACAAACTTACTAAAAAGTATTGTAGACTCAAAATGGTTGACATTTATATGTAAATTACATTTCAATAACACTGTTTATATGAAGAGAGAATGCGGCAAGGCGCCGTGACTTATGCCTGTAATCCCAGCACCTTGGGAATCTGAGGTGGGATGATCACTTGCGCCCATCCTGGGTAACATGGCGAAACCCCGTATCTACAAAAAAATACAAAAATTAGCCTGGAGTGGTGGTGCTCACCTATAGTCCCAGCTACTTGGGAGGCTGAGGTGGGAGGATCGCTTGAGCCCAGCTGCAGTGAGCCCTGATCACAACACTGTGCTCCAGCCTGGGCAACAGGGGTGACCGTGGAAAGAAAAGAAAAGAAGAGAAGAGAAGAGGGGAGGAGGGGAGAGGAGGAGGGGAGAGGAGGAGGGGAGAGGAGGGGAGAGGAGGGGAGAGGAGGGGAGAGGAGGGGAGAGGAGGGGAGAGGAGGAGGGGAGAGGAGGAGGGGAGAGGAGGAGGGGAGAGGAGGAGGGGAGAGGAGGGGAGAGGAGGAGGGGAGAGGAGGAGGGGAGAGGAGGGGAGAGGAGGAGGGGAGAGGAGGGGAGAGGAGGAGGGGAGAGGAGGGGAGAGGAGGGGAGAGGAGGAGGGGAGAGGAGGGGAGAGGAGGGGAGAGGAGGGGAGAAGAGGGGAGAGGAGGGGAGAGGAGGGGGAGGAGGAGGGGAGAGGAGGGGGAGGAGGAGGGGAGAAGAGGGGAGAAGAGGAGAGGGGAGGGGAGGGGAGGAAGGGGAGGAAGGGAAGGAAGGAAGGAAGGAGAAGGGAAGGGAGGGAGGGAGGAAGGAAGGAAGGAAAGAAGGAAGGAAGGAAGGAGAAGGGAAGGGAGGAAGGGAGGGAGGGAGGAAGGAAGGAAGGAAAGAAGGAAGGAAGGAAGGAGAAGGGAAGGGAGGGAGGGAGGGAGGGAGGAAGGAAGGGAGGGAGGGAAAGGTATATTATTCATGCTTAATATGCTGCAACATGGATGAATCTTAAGAATATTATGCCAAGTGAAATAAGTCAGTCACAAAAGGACACATACTGTATAATTCCACGTATAGGAAGGACCTAGAGTAGACAAATGTATAGAGACAGAATGTTGGTAGCCAGAGGCTGGAGGAGAGGTGAGGGGGGAATTCATGTTTAGTGGGTACAGAACTGCAGTTTGGGAAGATGATAAGTATTCAGGTGATGGTTGCACGAAAATGTGCATGTACTAATGAATGCACCAATGTACTGTGCACTTAAATGGTTAAAATGAATTTTATCATGTTATATACACATGCGCACACACACATAATTACAATTAGTTACAATTGTAGTTACTATAATTAAACTATAATTATATAGAGAGAGGCCACATATGTTTCTGTCAGTAAACTGTTTAAAGTTCAGGCCTATTGCTGCTTGATAAACCATGGATGAAAAATTGTCACATGATTTCTTGTGGCTCAACAGTCCCATCCCTGAATGTTGCTTTTCCCTCTGTCCTTCCGGAGGTAGCTGTGTATTTTCGGTTTTACTAGGTCAGTAGACTTCAGTCCGTCCTGATTTCTGGGTGGTTTTTGTTGACTTCTACAAGAAGGCTTCTGTGTGATGTTACCTCTGAGACCTAAATGTGCCAAAATCCAGCTGTGAAAATGTCATGACATGGACCATCTCTTAGGGCGTTTTACTTGCAAAAGTAAACCGATGCTCTAAATCAAGTTTTCCTGAGGCCTGCCTGTTCAGTGGCAGGAAAAGGAAAGTTTCTATTTATCTAAAAAGCATGTGTCATTTGCCATTTTTAATAGTTTTATAAACCTGTTGAAAAATGGTGTTTCTTTGACCTATTCATCCTTGAAATAGAGTGGCCTTCTCTCTTTCCCTTTTTTTTTCTTATGGTTCTTATAATAAATATAGCCATAAAAGGAATTTTTTTTTTTTTTGAGACACGGTCTCACTCTATAGCCCAAGCTGAAGTGCAGTGGTGCGATCTCGGCTCACTGCAACCTCCGCCTCTGGAGCTCAATCGATTCTTGTGCCTCAGCCTCCTGAGTAGCTGGAACTACAGACACATGCCACACACCCAGCTAATTTTGTGTATTTTAGTAGAGACAGGGTTTCACCATGTTGACCAGGGTAGTCTCGAACTCATGAGCTCAGGCGATCCACCCACTTCACCTCCCAAAGTGCTGGGATTACAGGCCATGAAAGTATTTTAAGACAATCTTTTGGACTCTTAGAGCATTTTGCTAATAAAAAGCATTGAGGAAATCCCATTTTGATACAACACAAGTAACTCTGGGAAAACTTATTTCTCTGCATAGTACACCAGACGGTAAAACCCCCCAAAAGACATAATTTGCTTCCTCTTTTTCAGTTTCTGAGAGCACTAATTCGGTCATGAGACAGATGTCTGATTTCCGCGTGGGGTGGAGTGGGATGAGGTGATAGTGCGGAGCAAATAAACCTCCCCTCTAGGGCCTGTGGATATGTGCAGCCTTCCTTCAATTTCAGATCCACGGTACGTGATTGACATAGATTAGTTATGACCTACCTATGCCAACCCCAGAGCCTTCTACAAACACTGGCTCTTATTAGCAAATTACTTCTCCCCCAGTTACGGTGCATAGAATTAACATTCTCATTTTGCATCTCAGGAAATTGAGGCGGGGAGGACTAATAGAGTCAAACCAGTCAGTTGTCAAACATAGAAGATTGGAAGAAAGTGACCTATTTGTCTTCCAGATCCCCTGTTGAAACTCTCTAAAGGCACTGCACAGTGTCACCACTGTTGGACTTTGTTTAGTCAGAGGATGATCTCCTTGTGTATTTACATTCCTAACTGGTTCTGATGGGGAAGCCATACAGTAATGGCCATACATTATCGTATGGCCACACCATATAATAATGGTGGCTGAGAGGCTCCCGGAGAGACACTTGGTAGCATGTCCAGTGGTCACAGAATGTAGCAGGGTCAACAAGTTTTACAGCCACCAATGAATGGGAGGAGGGGGCGCCATGTAGAGGAAGGAGGAGGAGAGCAAAACTTGGACTAATTTCCCGGAGAGCCACAGGCCTTGTTAAGGAATCTTTAGGATAACAGCTCTTTTGACTGGCTGTTGTTGTTTTTTTCTCTTTTAGAAGTAGTAGTAGTGGTTGGCTGGGAGAGAGATATGGAGAAAGCTGGGTAGGAAGGCGGTCAAAAGACATGTGATGGGGCTGATTAACAAACAGGCTTTGTAAGCTGGGCTGCGGGGACACCTGCAGCTCTTGCAGACAGGCTTGCCCAGTAGGGGTTGTTTGAATGAGAAAACAGCTTCCGAAAAGATGTAGCACAAGAGCATAAAAGGGAAAGAAAAATGTGCATTTGTGAGATGAGGGAATGGTAGAGTTTTATCTTGGGATTCTCCTTTAAATGACTTTCATTATCTAATATTCTCAACCGTAGGTCAGCATCACAAGACGCATGAAAGAGGACTCATCGCCAGGGCATGGAGCTGGTGTTTTGATCAAAATGGAATTTGCTCTCAAATAGACATGTATTCACTAATCTCCTTTCTTTTAAATAAGTAAATAAAACAAACACAAAATCTCTTCCAGCTCAGCTGACTAAGTCCTAGTGGGGATGACAGCAACATTCACTTGCAAGATCCCACAGAGCTAGTGTCCAAAATAAAAATAAATGTGACTTTTCATATCAAGGCATAGTGTTGCTTTGTTTGCAATTCAGTTAAAGAACAGGCATTACAATGCTATTGTGCTACGAGATGCACATCTTTGGGGCTCTAACACGGCGAAATCTGTGCTTGACAGATGGGCATCAGTATCTTAAGAGAGCCAGAAGGGCTCAGTTCTTGGTTTCCAAGGAGCTAGGTTTGGGTGGGGTGGAAGTGGGGGAGCAAAGAAAAAAAATCCCCGTACCTCCCATGGTCAATCAGCTTAGGCCGGATCCATTCCAGATGGCTGTGTCTTATATTCATTGATATTTCCCACAGCTAATAGAGCCTTGGTAAATAGCAATTGTGTGATCAATTTATATATATTAAATTCCCACTGAGATAGCTAAGTTACCAGATAAGGAGAACACTTGAATTTGATTTCAGCAGGACTTGGAAGGAATTAGGCAAGGGTGTCATCACTGTCACCTCCTGTCAACTCTGGAAGCTGAGTTGGATGCTTTTCCTTTCTTTTCTTTCTTTCCTTCTTTCTTTCTTTCTTGCTCTCCTTCCTTCCTTCCTTCCTTCCCTCCTTCCTTCCCTCCCTCCCTCTCTCTCTCTTTCTCTTTCTTTCTTTCTTTCCTTCTCTCTCCTTCTCTCCTTCTCCCCCTTCTCCCCTTCTCTCCTCTCCTTCTCTCCTCCTCCCATTCTCCCTTTCTCTCTCTTCCTCTCTTTCTTTCTCTCTCTCCTTTCTTTCCTTTCCTTTCTCTCCCTCCCCTTCTCTCCTTCTCTCTTTCCCCCTTCTCCCCTTCCCCCTTCTCCCCTTCTCCCCTCCTCTCTCTCTCTCTCTCTCTCATCTTTCTCTGTTGCCCAGGTTGGAGTGCAGTGGTACAATCATGGTTCACTGCAACCCCAACCTCCTGGGCTCCGTGAATCTCCCACCTCAGCCTCCCAAGGAGCTAGGACTACAGGCATGAAACACAACACTTGGATAATTTTTAAATTTTTTTTGGAAGAGGTGAGATTTCATTATGTTGCAGAAGCTGGCCTTGAACTCCTGGGCTTAAGTGATCTGCTAGCCTCGGCCTCCCAAAGTGCGGGGATTACAGGCATGAGCCACAACGCCTGGCTGGATGATTTTTCTTGGTGCTGTCATTAGCTTCAGTTTCCTTTTATATAAAATGCAGTTAGTGACACCTTCCTTAGAGGGTTGTTTTGGAAGTTACATAAGCTAAGTTATGTAAAGTGCCCAATTCAGAACCTGGCCTATCATATGCTCTCAATAGATGATGGTGCTAGGGCATTCATTAGAAAGTTAAATCCATTCCTTCGCTCACCAGCAGCCTTTGATCCAGGAAACACCTTGTGCCAGGCTCTGAGCAAAGCCCCGAAGATGCGGCAACATGCCCAACAGATATGCTTCCTGACTTTCTGAATAGGACAGCATAGCGAGAGGTAGGGACACAACCAGATGCCCCCATGCATTTCTTTTTTGTTTTTGCTTTGTTTTGTTTTGTTTTGTTTTGTTTTGTTTTGTTTTGTTTTGTTTTGTTTTGTTTTGAGATGGAGTCTCACTCTGTCTCCCAGGCTGGAGTGTAATGGCGCCATCATGGCTCACCTCAACCTCCGCCTCCCAGGTTCAAGCCATTCTCCTGCCTCAGCCTCCCAAGTAGCTGGAATCACAGGCGTGTGCCTCCACGCCCAGCTAATTTTTGTATTTTTAGTAGAGACGGGGTTTCACCATGTTGGCCAGGCTGGTCTCGATCTCCTGACCTCAGGTGATCCTCTGGCCTCAGCCTCCCAAAGTGCTAGGATTACAGGCGTGAGTTGCTGCACCCGGCCACCCATGCATTTCTGATGACACATTGTGACAGGTGCTCTGAAAGGCCAGTGCACTATAAGGTCATAGAGCAGGGGGCTTTATATTCTAGGGAGTCAAGGCAGTTTTCCCTATCAATGGACATTGGAGCTGAGATTCCAAAGATCAGGGTTGACCCCTTGGAGTATGAGACATGGGAAAGAGGCAGAAAATGGGCAAGGGTATCTGGTCTGTCATTTAATTTCACACTCCTAGAAGATCAAAATATTGCTGGCTGTGAACTTGGAAGAACTGAATTCCAGTGCTTTTTCTAGTATGTGAGTAGCTATCGTCTGGCATCACAGGGATGGGTTTGGAGGGGACACAGACAGTGCCGGGGAGAAGGTTAGGGGTCTGCAGGGAGGACACATGGCTGGAGGATTGTGGAGGTAAGTAGGAAGATGCCAGTGGAATACTGGAGCAAAGTGGCCAAGGAGCACTGGGCTGAGAGTCAGGAGGGCTGAATTCTTTCCCTGGCCAGCATTCTTATTTTACAGATGAAAAAAAAAAAAACAAAAAACAAAAACGGGCTCACAAAGACTGTGTATTTACCCAAGATATATGCACCTAGTAGGTGGTGAAACTTAGACTAAAATCTAGGCCTTTTTATTCTAGGTCTCTTGACTATACCACACAGCTGTCTGTAAAACGGAAAGCTTTAAGAAAACAACTGCTGGCCAGGCGCGGTGGCTCATGCCTGTAACCCCAGCACTTTGGGAGGCCAAGGCTGGTGGATCACCTGAGGTTGGGAGTTCGAGACCAGCCTGACCAACGTGGAGAAACCCCACCTCTACTAAAAACACAAAATTAGCTGGGCGTGATGGCTCATGCCTGTAATCCCAGCTATTCAGGAGGCTGAGGCAGGAGAATCGCTTGAACCCGGGAGGCGGAGGTTGAGGTGAGCCGAGATCGGGCCACTGCACTCCAGCCTGGGTAACAAGAGTGAAACTCTGTCTCAAAAAAAAAAAAGAAAAGAAAAAAGAAAAAAAAAAAATGAAACTACTGCTAAGGTCCCTTCCAGGTCTAAATAAAGTATAATAGTATGGAATAGTACCTCCTCAAGAGAAGAAAAGAAAAAAGAAGAGAAAGAGAGAAAGAAAGGTAAGGTAAGAGAGGAAGGAAAGAAAGAAACAGAAAGGATAAAATAAGAGAAAAAATCCTTAATTTTCTCCATGGTCTTTTCCCTTTGGAATATATCCAATTTAATCATTTCTAGACCATTAAAATCCATGTCAGAGCCACCACCAGTAGAGCATTCTGTCACCATCCCACTGTAAGGGCAATAGCTAGGAGAGACGTGGGACTTCTCCGCCCTATCATCATAATGCTTATTTCAGCCAATGTTTCATTATCTGTGCCCAGTGCAGGCCAAGCCATGGAAACATGAACCCCTCCGAGAGTTCAAAACCGTTCTGAGTCATTAGCTCTAATATCCTCGCAGCTCCAAAAGCAACCGTGCTGGAGGTGCTCTGCTGAGCACCATTCCCTTATGCATTTCCATGTTATTGTTTTGAGCCTATAGGTAAGAGCTTGGAAAAAGCACAAAGCAAAGAAACCGTTCACTTTGCACCAAGGCCATACAGCAAGTTCAGTCACCTGGCTGAAATTAGGCTCTCCAGGGTACCAGAAAATGTCTTGCCCTTTTATGACTTGTGCCAAATCTTCTTCTGGCTGCTCCACATACAAAACAAATATACTTTTCCTGAAGGCCTTTTTGGCATTTCCTTAATCCCTAAGCCATAGCGACCAAAGACACCGTCCTTCATGCCAGCGTGTGCTTCCCTGCCAGCCTCTACCACCCGCACACAAGTTTTCTGTTAACGCTTTTGTAAAGAATTTAAATGTGTTGCCAGTTAAATGAGGTATTAAGGGCTCTGGGGTTTTTAATCTCCGGTTTTCTATCAGAAGAAAGGAATCATGGTAAAAATTGTGCTTTGCAGTTCTATTGGAATTTAAATATTTTCTGCATAAAATGTTGGTATCATCAACATCAAAAAGCCCAAACATCAACATCAACATAAAACCCCCATTTTGTAAAACAAAAGTTTCAAAAAGTGGAATCCACTTTTTTGGTGGAATAGACTCAGGAGTCACATTGAAACTCTTTATTAGTAATAAATTGCAACAGCCCTTGGGCTCTTGCTGTTGAAAGGGAAAGTTAGTGGTGTAGAAATGGAAAGCAAGTAACCAAAATTAAGATACTCTGATGTGCTACTACATACAAGAATAAACCATCTAAAAGGACAGCATATTAATAGTGCACTTATTTTTAGCCAAATCTACAGTAAAACAATCTTTTCAACACTTATCCCAAATTCTATTGTTTAAGACTTTTCTAGGCCGGGCACAGTGGCTCACACCTGTAATCCCAGCACTTCGGGAGGCGGAAGCTTCTGGATTACCTGAGGTCAGGAGTTCGAGACCAGCCTGGCTAACATGGTAAAACCCCGTCTCTACTAAAAATACAAAATCAGCCGGCTATGGTGATTCACACCTGTAATCCCAGCTACTTGGGTGGCTGAGGCAGGAGAATTGCTTGAACCCGGGAGGCGGAGGTTGCAGTGAGCTGAGATCGTGCCACTGCACTCCAGCCTGGGCAAGAGAGCGTGACTCTGTCTCACTAGTGTAGAAATGTACAGATTAGAAAGTACAATGGATTTACAAGGCAATCAAGAGAGACAATAAGGGGGCCAGGCGTAGTGGCTCACGCCTGTAATCCCAGCACTTTGGGAGGCCGAGGTGGACGAATCACCAGGTCAGGAGATCGAGACCATCCTGGCTAACACGATGAAACCCTGTCTCTACTAAAAATACAAAAAATTAGCCGGGCGTGGAGGCGGGCGCCTGTAGTCCCAGCTACTTCGGAGGCTGAGGCAGGAGAATGGCGTGAACCCAGGAGATGGAGCTTGCAGTGGGCGACAGAGTGAGACTCCATCTCAAAAAAAATATATATATATAAATAGAGACAATACGGTCAGTTTGTATTGATACACACATTACTTCGAAGAAAACTGGACACTTTTGAAGGATGAAGTGACCCTTTTTGGGTACTAGGCCATTAGAAAAATTTTCTTTTCAGAAATGCAATCTATGTTCTATGGAATCTCCAGCTTAAGACGTAACTCAAGAATGACTCAATGAGGTCTTGTCAATGGGGTTAGTAACCTCCAGGGGTAATTTAAGAAAAGGTATTGCTAAGCCAGGCATGGTGGCTCACGCCTGTAATCCCAGCACTTTGGGAGGCCAAGGCAGGCGGATCACGAAGTCAGGAGATCGAGACCATCCTGGCTAACACAGTGAAACCATGTCTCTACTAAAAATACAAAAAATTAGCTGGGCATCGTGGTGGGCGCCTGTAGTCCCAGCTACTCGGGAGGCTGAGGCAGGAGAATGGTGTGAACCAGGGAGGCAGAGTTTGCAGTGAGTGGAGATCACGCCACTGCACTCCAGTCTGGGCGACAGAGTGAGACTTCGTCTCAAAAAAAAAAAAAGGTATTGCTAATCTTTGTGATGCTGACACGAGTCAGAGTGTGGACACATTCCTGGTTTCTCTTTATTAAGAGACCTACCAGGTGTGTATGAACCATGAGTTTATATTTATGCTTTTTGGAAAAATAAATATGTAGTCCACGTGTTTTAAGGTTAAGAAGCTTTAAAACTTACAGCCTAATACAAAAGAAAAAAAGGCCATGCATGGTGGCTCACACCTGTAATCCCAGCACTTTGGGAGGCTGACGCGGGTGGATCAACTAAGATCAGGAGTCTGAGACCAGCCTTACCAACGTGGAGAAACCCTGTCCCTACTAAAAATACAAAAATTAGCTGGGCGTGGTGGTGCGTGCCTGTAGTCACAGCTACTCGGGAGGCTGAGACAGAAGAATTGCTTGAACCCGGGAGGTGGGGGTTGCAGTGAGCCGAGATTGCACCACTGCACTCCAGCCTGGGAGATGGAGACAAAAAAAAAAACAACAACAAAAAACAAAAACCAAAACCAAAAAAAAAAAAAGAAAAGAAAAGAAAAGAGAAAGAATCATAGTAATAAAAAGAAAATAAATAGCTTAAGAAGTTCTATAAGGTTTCCACCTACTTTGCAAAGTATCAGTGTATTTTACTTAATCCAAATGCTGTGTTTTTCAACCTTCAGGGGGTAATCCTGCTTCCCCTTTGGGGTCCAGGGAAGCAATTCATATTCTCTAATCGCTTCTGCAGGATTTCCTCAAATCTCTCTTGTTCTTCTCTAAGCTTCAGTACATTCTAGACAACACCCCCTTAAACCCATCACCATTGATGGAATGTATTTACCCTCACCGATGGGTATTTGTTCCACATTTTCTATTTTAGTCAGTTCTACCTTTAGAGTTCTTTACACACACACACACACACACACACACACACACAGCATCTCACTTAATTTTATTCATCCTTCAAAGTTCATCTTAGGTCATTTCTTCCCCTCCTTTGTCCCCGTGTCCTTTCCTCCTTGGACCAATGCATTCTGAATGTTTTTACCATTTACAATAATTCTTTTTTTTTTTTTTTTTTGAGACGGAGTTTCACTCTTGTTGCCCAGGCTGGAGTGCAGTGGTGCAATATAGGTTCACCGCAACCTCCCCCTCCCGGGTTCAAACCATTCTCCTACCTCAGCCTCCAGAGTAGCAGGGATTATAGGCATGTGCCACCACATCTGGCTAATTTTCTATTTTTAGTAGAGATGGGGTTTCTCCGTGTTGGTCAGGCTGGTCTTGAACTCCTGACCTCAGGTGATCCACCCGCCTCGGCCTCCCAAAGTGCTGGGATTACAGTCGTGAGCCACCGCGCCCAGTCTACGTTGATTCTTTAATGTTTACTTCTCTACCTTCTTTTATTGTTCACAACCATTTTACAGGTTTCTCTCTTGCTCTTGTCTCAACAGTAAGAGCCCAGAGGTCAGAAGTCCTGATTTACACCTCATATTGTATGCCTCTTAACCTGTAGAGGTGAGCCGCACTATATGCCATGTGTCAGTCTTTGATGTTTCCCTGTCAATCTTTGTCCAGACATTGAGTTCAACTTGGTCCCTTTGCCAAGTTCATTTCCCACTCGGATCACTTGTATTGCTGTCTGTGCACACGAGGACATCTGAGATAACTATGGAAGTTGGTTATTTCCATATGAAGTTGCAGGAAAGGGGTTCAATGGATGATCATGTTGGTGGGTGAAAATGATGCAGTATATAGAACATCGACAGATTTCACGGAGGCATAGACCAAGAATTTCATTTTAACTTTGTGTGATAGAAGGGAAAATAAATATTTGTGATCAATTGGAGCCATTTCTGGCTGAAGCAGCCGGTTATTAGTCATTGCGAATTGATCCACTAGCTTTCTGGATTTTGTAGACTGTATGAGTCTCACAGGTTCATCCTCCCACCGACAGCATTCCTGACCTTCAGGGTGTCAATACAGTCTGGGTCCTCTGTCCTAATCAAACTCACCACACACACCAGGCTCTCATCACCACTTTTCTGAGTCAGTGGACCTCATTTTTTTCCTGATGCAGTTTCTATCATTACAGGCTCAGTGGTAAGCCAACAACAAGGTGATGGGTTCCTAAAATAAGTGAATACAATCTTAGCCTCCTTATAATGTTGGGTGTCGAGCTGAGGGATGAGGTAATGGATATAGCCAGGAGACTGGACACTGTTGATAGGAAGCAGTAAGGAACTGGAAGCTGTTTCACCCAGAAAAGATGGCTGGAGATAGAGATGGACCTTGCATTTTCATCTACACATGTGGAAGTGAGAGTTAGTTTACACAAAAGCTAGAACTACTAAGGGTAGGTTACAGAAAGGCTCACTGTGTTTAAAAATTGAAGGAACTGTTCCTTACTATTGAAGGAACACACCGAGTGAGCTCCCAACTCTACTAATATATAAATATTTGAGTTCAGATAATTAATTGAGATATAATGGAAGAGATTCCTACATTGCATGTAACTAAAACTTAAATGCTCCCTAATGACATACGCAAATTAATCTGACTCCAAGTTTCTTTAAACCTGTGATGATTTCCAATTCATTGA
This sequence comes from Pan paniscus, assembly GCF_029289425.2. Taxonomy (NCBI): domain Eukaryota; kingdom Metazoa; phylum Chordata; class Mammalia; order Primates; family Hominidae; genus Pan; species Pan paniscus. The sequence goes on from NC_073256.2 coordinate 24,863,979, forward strand.
TGTCTTTCATGAGATATACAGCTGTAAACAAATAGAATTCCAGCTTCAAATGAATCAAGATTTTATACAAAGGCAGGATTTGCGGGTCTGTGTATAGGAAAGGGAGAGTCTTGCCCCAAATCAGTCTTGATGTCTTCATTCTAGGAAGTCTTTCTGAAAAGATGGCAGTCATGCAGAAGACAATACAATACTAATTTTGTTCCTTCCTTCACATCCAATGCACAACTCAATACACACACCAGGGTTTTAGGCACTCTGCAACCTTTAAAAGTTTGAAAAACACACGTTGCTTTACACATGTCCAGGCATGTCTATGTACAATGGCTGGGTGTAGAAAATAATTTGCCTTTTAGGGAATGGAATTATTCTTGGCAGAAAAAGTACCATTTGTTGAGTTAATTTCACACATACTACCACAATCGAACTCTTAAATGATTCTATGAGATAAGCATTGTTATTCTAATTTTACAGTTCATAGAGCTGGAAGAACAAGCAACTCACTTGTGTTTACACAACCATTAAGTTGTTGAGCCAGGATTTGAATCTAGGCCAAACTGATGCTATATCCCTTTTGCACAGGATCTTATAGTCCCTAATCATAAATCCTTCATATTTTGAAAGATAAAAGGCCATGTTTAGAGATGTCCATGACTTCAGAAAAAAAAAAAACGGCTTTACTTTACAAGGATGGAGTAGTCTTTGCTGAATGGATAAGAACTCTAGTCTTGGCAATGCACAGGCTAAATATCAGCTCTGCCCTCTAAGTAGCTGAATGCCCTTCAACAAATACGTTCACTTCTCTAGATCTCTGTGTTCTTACTGGGAAAATGGAAGTGCTAATAGCACCTTCCTTATAGGACTGTTTTTATTTTTTATTTTTTTATATTTTGAGACAGAGTCTCGCTCCATTGTCCAGGCTGGAGTGCAGTGATGCAACTTCGGCTCACTGCAACCACTGCGTCCCAGGTTCAAGTGATTCTCCTGCCTCAGCCTACCAAGTAGCAGGGACTACAGGCACGTGCCACCATGCCCAGCTAATTTTTATATGATTAGTAGAGACGGAGTTTTGCCATGTTGGCCAGGCTGGTCTCAAACTCCTGACCTCAGGTGATCCGCCCACCTCATCCTCCCAAAGTGCTAGGATTACAGGTGTGAACCACTGCACCAGGCCAGGACTGTTTTTAATAGTAAATAAAATAGTACATGGAAAGCACGTAGCACCATATGAACATAGGAAGTAAGTTTTAGCTATTATGAAGAGTATATATTCTTTTTTATCTCCCTACACCAAAGGTTACTGGTGGGCTCAAAAGATACTCCTGAAGAGTCAAGTTATGGGGAAGCATCCCAGGAGAGGACAGGCAGGACAAGCAAACTATTCCTGGGAAGCTAGACTTACTGATAACAGTGGAACTCTCCTTGGCTCCAACTGATTTCTTTGCCTGGGGTTATTCTCTATAGGTAGCTCTGATAATCTTTCCCTATCTCTTGCAGCATCTAGCACAGGGCTCAAATGCTCGTTGTATGATTAACACAGGTGTGCACAATGAGTGGTCTCAGGTGAGGGAAGAGAAAGAGCACACAGCTTGCAAAAGGCAGAGATCTGCAGCTTATTCACAATGCAAGACTGAGCTGATAAGCAAGTTGGCAGTAATGATGCGGTGTATTTTTCAGAGGATCTTGAGGTAACATCTGACTTGCAATTCCAGTGCAAGTCAGCAATATGTCAGGGCTGCACAAATGGCTTTCCCCCATTCCCCTGTGGGGAGAATGCAGAGTATGCATTAATGACTGTATTTTGCAGGGAAGAAAACGGATTTAAGGCCCTAGCAAATTAGGGCATATGGCACTAGGAAACGAGATGTTTAAATGACACAGTATACTTTGGAGGTAGCTCAGTAGTTCAAGTCACTGGTAGATGCAATTTGAGATCCCTATTTCAATCTATTAAGACCTACATTCTCTTCTCTCCCTCTCTTTTTTTTTTTTTTCCTGATAGAGTCTGCTCTGTCGCCCAGGCTGTAGTGCGGTGCCATGATCTCTGCTCACTGCAACCTCCGCCTGCCTGGCTCAAGCAATTCTCCTGCCTCATCCTCCCAAGTAGCTGGGATTACAGGCGTGCACCACCATGCCTGGCTAATTTTTGGATTTTTAGTAGAGATGGGGTTTCACCATGTTGGCCAGGCTGTTCTCGAACTCCTGACCTCAAATGATCTGCCTGCCTCGGCCTTCCAAAGTGCTGGGATTACAGGCGTGAGCCACAGTTCCTGGCCCTCTTTTTCTTTTAACTTTCTTTTCTCACCGTCAGGGCTTCTATTTCACTACTCCTCCCCTTCTGCTGACAATTAGGATTCAATCATGCTGTTACTGCTACCTGTCGCTGGCTTTGAGTCCAAATGAAACACCAGCTGGCACTTTTAGTGGCACGTCACTGCCCTGAAACTCCTTTGCTGACTTATTCTGGCACCCTCCCCCCTTTTTGGTTAGCTCTTCAAGGCAAATAGAAGACTCCTTTAAAATATATATATATATATATATGTATTTTTTTTTTTTCTTTTTTCTTATGTACCACCAAAAGGCACTGCACAGAAACAGAAAGAAGGAAACACAACTAACTCCACTTAATACACCCATGAAGAAAGTTCCAGACAGAACACGGCTTCTTTTCTGGGGGAATCACCTCTCCAACACCTTCATGCACCAAGAAGCTTTAAATTGTTGTATATGTTTTCAATCTTCAAATAGGGCAAGTGAGGCCAGGCATGGTGGCTCACGCCTGTAATCCCAGCACTTTTGGAGGCTGAGGCGGGTGGATCACTTGAGCTCAGGGGTTCGAGACCAGGCTGGCCAACATGGCAAAACCATGTCTCTACTAAAAATACAAAAATTAGCCAGGTGTGCTGGCGCATGCCTGTAGTCCCAGCTACTAGGGAGGCTGAGGCAGGAGAATCGCTCGAACCCGGGAGGCAGAGGTTCCAGTGAGCGGAGATCACAGCATTGTACTCCAGCCTGGGTGACAGAGTGAGACTCCGTCTCCAAAAAAAAAAAAAAAACAAGATAGGGTAACTGTTTGATGAAGAAACTGAAGCACAAGCAAATCTCAGCAGAAGTGTCTAGAATTGCATAGAGAACAGGGTTGTGCTCTGTCACTTCCCTTCCTCCTACTTCCCAAACCAGTTGCTCAGTGCCCTTCCTTGTTGAATTGAGCTCCAGGAGAGCATGAGGGGGTTGGTAATTCATAATTGCCATCTTTTCCCTGCTGAAACCATTTGCTAGAAATCATTGTCTCTCTTTGCGGACATTTGCATCATCCTACATCATGTTTTCAGAGCTCACCTTTATTGAGGCATAATTCATACTCAGTAAATATACCCTTTTAGATGTTACTATTTTATAAATTTTGACAAACTTAGGCAGTCATGTAACCACCACCACAATCAACATACAGAATATTCTCATAACCCCTACAAAATCTCTCATACACCTTATAGGCTACCCCATCCTGCCATCACAGTTCCCTAGCAATTGCTGGTCTGATTTCTGTTCCTATAGTTTTACTTTTTCCAAAAAGTTATATAAGTAGAGTTGTATAGCAGGTAGTGTTTTAAGTCTGGCTTCTTTCACCTAGCATAATGCTTTTGAAATTTATCCAGTTGTTACAAGTAGTCGTGATTTGTTTCTTTTTATTGTTTTAATTTTAATTTTTTTGAGAAAGAGTTTTGCTCTTGTCACCCAGGCTGGAATGGTACGATCTCGGCTCACTGCAACCTCCGCCTCCCGGGTTCAAGTGATTCTCCTGCCTCAGCCTCCTCATTAGTTGGGATTACAGGTGCCCGCCACCATGTCCTGCTAATTTTTGCATTTTTAGTAGAGACAGCGTTCACCAAGTTGGCCAGGATGGTCTTGAACTCCTGACCTCGGGTGATCCACCTGCCTCGGCCTCTCAAAGTACTGGGATTACAGGCGTGAGCCACCGCGCCCAGCTCCTTTTCATTGTTACATGGTATTTTCTTTATGCGGATGAACCAAATTTGTTTATCCATTTGCCAATTGGTGGACAGATGAGTTGTTTATGGGGTTTGGCGATTTAAAACAAAAATTTATTTTGAAAGGTTTTTTTTTGTTAAATTAAATCAACCTTGTTTTATCAAGCAACACATCAAAACTTACTCATTTAACAGTTAGCAATTGCACTTTTAGTTTGATTTGAAATTAAAGAATTTTCTTCTGCCCTTTCAGCTAATGCATTCATTCTAAAATATAATCATTATGAGGGCAGCTTTGTCCTAGGTGTTCCAAAAGGTATCCCTCTTTCTGCACTTGTCATTCCAGGCCTGTGACTTTCCATGTGGAGATGAGAACCCTGGTTCTTGTCCACATCTTAACTGGCAAAGCTACTCTTAGCTGAAGGGCTCAGAAGAGAACAGGATGATTGCCTGAGATCCAGTAGTCCCTTTTGCAATAAAGCAATGATGTAAGTAATCATATGAAAAGGTTTTTAAACTTTACCTGTAGGAAATTGGGAGCCAAACTTTAATACATCAGACTTGGCTTCACTTTTAAAATTACCTACCTGAGAAGGGAGAAGAGAAATCTCTATAAAGACATCAAAGTTCTAAGATCCAGAAGTGCTGATTTATTATACAATTAACATGCATCTAAGAAAGCTTGTCTTTTAGATACACTTGCCTCAGGCATAGTAGTGTTGCAACATGCTACCATATCACTGCTGCAAACCTATTGCTGTTGAAACTTATCTTTCTTTCTCTAACCTCTTTCTCTGCCCAGCAAAAAGGGAGGTGGAGGGAAAAAAAGAGGGAAAGAAAATGGGAGCGAGGAGAGTGGAGAAGAAGGAAGCAGAAAGCCTGGGTAATGATACAGCACCTTTTATCTCAGAATCTCAAAAGCTGTTTTCTTGATCAGACTTATTGAACATTACTGGGTGGATAGGACATGGAAAACTAAGTAGGAGCGGGAATGAGTTATGGTGGCGAACCACAGGGTGATGGTTAATTTTATGCATCAGTTTGGCTGGACTGTGGGGCACCTGGATATCTGGTCAAACGTCATCCTGGATGTTTCTTCTGTGAAGTGTTTTTTTGGATAAGATCAACATTTTTTTTTCTTTTGAGACAGAGTCTCCTTCTGTTGCCCAGGCTGAAGTAAAGTGGTATGATCTCTGCTCACTGCAACCTCCGCCTCCCAGGTTCAAGCAATTCTCCTGCCTCAGCCTCCCAAGTAGCTGGGATTATAGGTGCTCGCCAGCACACCTGGCTGATTTTTTTTTTTTTTTTGAGATGCAGTCTTGCTCTGTCGCCCAGGCTGGAGGGCAGTGGCAAGATCTCGGCTCAATGCAAGCTTCGCCTCCTGGGTTCACGCCATTCTCTTGCCTCAGCCTCCCGAGTAGCTGGGACTACAGGCGCCCGCCACCATGCTCGGCTAATTTTTTGTATTTTTAGTAGAGGTGGGGTTTCATCACATTGGCCAGGCTGGTCTCAAACTCCTGACCTCAAGGGATCCACCCACCTTGGCCTCGCAAAGTGCCGGGATTATAGGCGTAAGCCACCGCGCCTGGCCTAGATCAACATTTAAATTGGTGGACTTTGAATATAGCAGATTACCCTCTGTAATGTGGGTAGGGCTCATCCAGTCAGTTAAAGGCCAGAATGGAATAAGAGACTGACCTCTCCCAAGTCAAGATGGGAGTTCTGCCTTTGAACTTCAGCAGCAAGTGTTCCCTGCGTCTCCAGCCTGCTAGCCTCCTCTGAAGATTTTGAGTTTACTAAGCCTCCATGTTTGCACAAGCCACTTCATCTTTCTCTTTCTCTCTGTATACACACACACCCTTCCTAAGAAATCGCAGAACTTCTATATTTGAGAAAGTATTAAAGACAATTTATTCCAACCCTTGCCCATAAATTTCTTCTCTAGCATCTGCCTAAGCAAGCATTGAACTGGAGCTGAATATTTTCTGCCCAGTAAACCACTAGCTAAAGAGGCAGCGACTTTTATTTTTGGATAGCTTTAATTGCTTCAAGTTCTTTTGTTTTGGTTATTTGTTTGTTTGTTTTATATGGCAAGCCCAATCTATTTCCCAATGTCTTTTACCCTTTGGCCCAAAATTGTGTCTGGGAGTCGCATAGGCTGTTTGTACACAGGTGTACATTCCCCTTGTCCAGTTAATCTTAATTAACTAATTATGTGTATTTTTTGAGATGGAGTTTTGCTCCGTCACCCAGGCTGGAATGTGGTGACGTGATCTCAGTTTACTGCAACTTCCGCCTCCTGGATTCAAGCTATTCTCCTGCCTCAGCCTCCTGAGTATCTGAGATTCCAGGCACACACCACCATACCCAGCTGATTTTTGTATTTTTGGTAGAGAAGGGGTTTTGTCATGTTGCCCAGGCTGGTCTTGAACTCCTGACCTCAAGTGATCCACACACCTCAGCCTCCCAAAGTGCTGGGATTACAGGCGTGAGTCACAGCACCAGGCCAGTTGATCTAAATTTGAATAATCTATGCAGCAGAGTAATTCTGGAATATTAACGAGTTTCGTTTGCATATTTAGGATGTTCTAAATCACCTAAGACAGCCATGCCTAATGCTCCATGGAAGGGAAGATGGTGGAACATAGAGGACAGAGTCGATGCTGGGTGCCTGGGGCGAGGAGGGACAGAGAAGAAAGAGCACTGCATCAGAGGGAATTGCCCAGATGGCAATGGAGCACAGCACACATGGACTGTGCACCTGGTGACCAGGGCCAGGCCAGATGATGCGTCTCTCAGGGATGTGGCTTGGAGATGTGATAGCCAAGGACTAGATGAACCCCAGCTCCCACAATGCAATAGACACAATGACAGAGCAAGAAAGAAAGAAGGAAACTGGAATTGGCTGGGTTTAAATCTCTTCCACTGAATAGGGGCATGAGAGAAAATTTTAGTTGAGTTTATAGAAAAATCTAGCCAGTTACATGTCTTACATTTCTAGTGACATTTCTTCACTACTGAGAGAATAGAATGAGTTCCACAGTGGCTTTTATCCATCACTGCAAAGAAGCTAGAGAAAATGACTCTTTGCTTTGAGAATAGTCCTGTCCCTGGAAGGGTCTGGATATAGAATGGGAAACCATGGTCTTGGGAAACACGCTGGGAATCACAGGCAGGTACTTTTATTTTAAATTGGTTCCTCGTCTCCATTCTATCCTGTTACGAGTATTCCTTCAGAAGATGTTTACTAAGTGCTTGCTGTACTGGGGTTGCTCTTCTCGAGGAGTATCTGTGTGGTGTTCTCTGTATTTCCTGAATTTGAATGCTGGCCTGTCTTGCTAGGTTGGGGAAGTTCTCCTGGATAATATCCTGAAGAGTGTTTTCCAACTTGGTTCCATTCTCCCCGTCACTTTCAGGTACACCAATCAAACGTAGGTTTGGTCTTTTCACAGAGTCCCATATTTCTTGGAGGCTTTGTTCATTCCTTTTCATTCTTTTTTCTCTAATCTTGTATTCATGCTTTATTCCATTACGTTGATCTTCAATCTTTGATATCCTTTCTTCTGCTTGATCGATTTGGCTATTGATACATGGGTATGCCTCACCAGCTCTCTCTCGTGCTGTGTTTTTCAGCTCCATCAGGTCATTTACGTTCTTCTCTAAACTGGTTATTCTAGTTAGCAATTTCTCTAACCTTTTGTCAAGGTTCTTAGCTTCCTTGCATTGGGTTAGAACATGCTCCTTTAGCTCGAAGTAGTTTGTTATTACCCAGTTTCTGAAGCCTACTTCTGTCAACTCATTAAATTCATTCTCTGTCCAGTTTTTCTCCCTTGCTGGCGAGGAGTTGTGATTCTTTGGAGAAGAGGCAAACCAGAATGCAAATGTTCTGGTTTGATTGGAAAATCAAAGACAAAAGAGCCTTGTTCCCTGGAAGAGAACACGAAATTGTGAGCAAGTGCAATTAAATGACAACATTACATTAATTTTAAAAATGTAAAAAGGTCTCATGTCTTTTTGCTATGCAGGACTGCTTAAAGGCATTTATGATAATTTTTTTTTTTTTTTTTTGAGTTGGAGTCTCACTCTATTGCCCAGGCTGGAATACAGTGGCACGATCTTGGCTCACTGCAACCTCTACCTCCCGGGTTCAAGCAATTCTCCTGCCTCAGCCTCCCAAGTAGCTGGGATTACAGGTGCCTGCCACCACAGCCGGCTAATTTTTGTATTTTTAGTAGAGATGGGGTTTCAGCATGTTGGCCAGGCTGGTCTCACACTCCTGACCTCAAATGATCCACCCGCCTTGGCCTCCCAAAGTACTGGGATTATAAGCGTGAGCCACCTTGCCCGGCCTGGTTACCTTAATTTTTAACCTTAAAAGTAATCATTAGGTGAGCCCCTGAAGGAGCTAGTCAGTGTATAGAACTTATAGGCAGCCAACATTTATAATGGTTGGGAATCACTCTGTAGAATTTAAAATTGCTGAGTTCACAGGCAGGTGAGGCAGTGCTTGGCTTTCTTGGTGATGAATGTGGCATTTTTGAGGACATTGTAAATGCATGTCACAGATAACATTTATTTATTTTATTTTATTTTATTTTTTTGAGACGGAATCTTGCTCTGTCGCCCAGGCTGGAGTACAGTGGCGCGACCTAGGCTCCGTGCAACCTCTTCCTCCTGGGTTCAAGCAATTCTCATGCCTCAGCCTCTCGAGCAGCTGGAATTACAGGTACGTACCACGACACCCAGCTAATTTTTGTATTTTTAGTAGAGACACGGTTTCACCATGTTGCCCAGGTTGGTCTCGAACTCCTGGCTTCAAGTGATTCGCTCGCCTCGGCCTCCCAAAATGCTGGGATTACAGACATGAGCCACTGTACCCGGCTATTTAATTATTTTTATAGGGTTTGTTCTGTTACTCAGGCTACAGTGCAGTGCTGCAATCACAGCTCACCACAGCCTCAAACTCCTGGGCTCAAGCAGTCCTCCCACCTGAGCTTCCTGAGTAGCTGGGGCCACAGTCGCATGCAACCAAGCCTGGCTAATTTTTTTACTTTTTGTAGATATGGGGGTCTTGCTATCCTGCCTAGGCTGATCTGGAACTCCTGGCCTCTAGCAATTCTCCCTCCTTAGCCTCCCACAATGCTGGGATTATGAGTGTCAGCGAACGTGCCTGCCCACAGATGACATTATTAAGCAGCTACCATGCTCTGTGCTTGACACCTATTGTATTTAATTTCCACAACAACCCAATGACATAACTACCAGTGTTAACCTATATTACTGATAAGGAAATCAAGGCATAGAAAGTTAAATGACATCACCCAGTGTCACAAAGCTAATTAGGGGCAGAGCAAGCATTCAAATCCTGATCCTACCTAGATCAAAATCCTTTACCCTGTATATGTTATTACAGCCTAAAATGCAGACAGGATATTAAAAAACCCCAAAGAGCTAGAAACCCTTTCTTATACTCCCACAATTTTATTGAAACACAGCCATACAAATTTGTTTGTGTATTACCTGTGGCTGCTTTCACACGACAATGGCACAGTTAAGTCATGGTGACAGAGACAGTGCGGTGTGCAAAGCTGAAAATATTTACTGTCTGGCCCTTTCTAGAGTAAGTTTCCTGACTTCTGACCTATGATAGGGAAAATTGTGACAGTAATAACTCACAGGTAATTTGACTAGGTCATGTTCTTTTTAATCAGGAGCCACATTCTTACATAGCTATCTTTATGTTGGTTTCCCTAATATTAGATTTAGAAGATTTTATTTTTTATTCTTTTTATTTTTTTAATAGACGCAGTGTCTCACTATGTTGCACAGGCTGGTCTGGAACTCCTGGGCTCAAGCAATCCTCCCACCTCAGACTCCCAAAGAGCTGGGATTACAGGCATGATCCACCAAGCTCGGCCCCGATTAGAGATACCAGGCAGTCTTGCTAGAACTCTGTGACCCAGTTTATCATATTTGAACAAAAATTAGTCATCCTTATATCTTCTTGAGTAGGGTCCTTCTGAATCTATTAACAGTGCCAGTATCATGAGTAACAGACTTCTCGTGGATCTCTTTTTTGATAAGGTTGGGAAGTAGTAGTGTGGCCTAATCACCTCTGAGAGAAGGACAGAAATAATTACCTTAAAACTTGGAATGTTATCTGGGTTTTGGAGTGACGTGGTAAGTGTTTCTGCTGGGATTATCTCATTTGAATTAACGCCAGTCATGGCATACCCAGAAAATTCCTCTCGAAAGCAAAGGGAAACATGCCAAGAATGGCTGGCACAATTGTTTACACTTTCAGTGTAATGTATATGCTGTCTATATACACATGTATCCACACATATGTACACACGCACACATATTTCAGGCACTCCAGTCTTCTCCCTGTTGAGATTTATTTTGTCATAACTCCTCTTTTGCTTCCAAGAGGTAGAGTTGGTGAGTTGGTCCTGTCCTCACTCTGTTCCTCTTCTCTTCCAGTCTGGGAGTGACTACATTTGCCTTGATCTTTTTCCTCTCGTGCTGAAATCCACACTGGTGATTTCAGAGTAGGCTGCATTCTGTCTTGCAAATCATTCTCCTCCCGACCAATTCCCCGTCACCCTTCATTATCACATTCTCGCTTCTCTTTAAAGTTTTTGTCTGGACAAATGTTCAAGTAGTGACTGCGATTGCCATGCACTGCTGGAGTAATAACATCATAGAGAGAATTCAGGGGGCGCCCACCCACCCTGCAGGTGGTAACTGCTACAGCGTGTGGTGGGACCATGGGGGCAACTAAGTTATCCTGGCACATCTGTCACCCAGGCTGGAGTACGGTGGCACAATCTCAACTCACTGCAGCCTCAACCTCCAGGGTTCAAGCTCAAGCAGGTTTCCTGCCCCAGCCTCCCAAATAGCTGGGATTACAGGCATGCGTCATCACGCCCGAGGTTTTTTTTTTTCTTCTGACCGAGTCTTGCTCTGTCGATCAGGCTGGAGTGCAATGGCACAATCTCAGCTCACTGCAACCTCCGCCTCCCAGGTTCAAGCAATTCTTCTGCCTCAGTCTCCCAAGTAGCTGGGATTACAGGCGCCTGGCACCACGCCCAGCTAATTTTTGTATTTTTAATAGAGACGGAGTTTCGCCATGTTGGCCAGGATAGTCTCGAACTCCTGACTTCAAGTGATCCACCCGCCTCAGCCTCCCAAAGTTCTGGGATTACAGGCCTGAGCCACCACGCCTGGCAATTTTTGTATTTTTTAGTAGAGACAGGGTTTCGCCATGTTGGCCAGGCTGGTCACAAGAAATATTTCCTGGCACAGGTGGTGTCTGATTAGAATCATAAAGGATGAGTAATGGTTACTCCCAACAAACTGAAGGGGAGAAAAGAGAAAAGGAGGTAGGTTAAGGAAGAAGAATAGCAAATGCTCTGGAGACCTGGGCAGCCACTTGGCCATGCGTTCTGGATAGCCTTTCCCGGGAGGTAATTCCTGCCTCAGCCTACTACCCACCACGCTTCTGCAGAACAGTGTTCTGGGAGATGAATGAAGCCCAGCCCTGTAACTGACGAAGTGTCTTCTATTGAATCACGGACCTCGGTGAAGCCCCAAATCCTGTCTGTTTCTTCTTCTGGTAACAGCACCTTACTCAGTATGAAACAGCATCAGGTTTTTCCTCCACATGCCGGGGAGGGTGCGCTCACCCTGGGTGGTGCCAGTTACAGCTCCTCCGCAGAGCTCTCCTTATCTACATTTGATTTGAGGCATGATCTGCCAGTGTGCTGTTGAATCAAAGAACTGCCTTCAGGACTTTCCTTATTTAGTGAAACTATTGTTGACAAACCAAAACTGCACCCAGACTTTCACCCACAGTTTATTCAAGCCAGGTAATATACTAAGTGCTTTGTGTAAGCAGTAGTCTCTTTCTTTTCAGAAATGGTTGGCTCTCACAAAAGGAGAGTTCAGATGTCGGCCTGGCACTTGCATAAATATCTTCCACTAAGATTCAGCATTAGCAGACTCTCTGCAGGATACGATTTAAACACTCAATAAAGCATGGTGGGGTATTTCTAATTTACACATAAATAACATATTTTTTTCTTCCAATGTTCACAAATTAAAACTATCTCTGTCCTGAATTAAGTAATAAATAATAATTTTAATAAAACATTTTCTACATGAAATCCTTAGAAAGTCTACTGCAGAGTTTGATGGCTGGAAGACTGAGCTGAGAGACAGTTTAACAGCTCATATGTCAGCGTTAGTATTTGTTGGTAGTGCTTATCTATTCTACATAATAAGGTTTTGTGTATTGATGCAGGCACTGCCTTACACAGTAATATAACACGAGACCATGATATTCAGCACATTTTGAAGTAAATGAGACACTAAGACCCTCTGAAATGCGTCCACTTTGCCCCTTGCAACATTACAAAGGGGACATTCTTTTTCTGAGACAGTCATTGAGACCAGCACTAACAGATTATGGCTTGATAGCTATTTATCACTTTGGATTGTTGTGAAAACCAGGCGTCCCTAATCACCAACAACTTTAAAAAGCCAAAATATTATCAGAGAAGACAGTTTTATAGAAATATTCAAAATTATTTCATTAGCTTTCTAAACCTTTAAAAGAATCGGGCTTTCTATTCAAATATTTAGCTAAATAGTACATGACGCCATCAAACCTGATCAGTTTTCTAAACCACTTTGCTTTATGTATTTAATGTGGAAAGGACCTGGAGAACAGAAAGAATTTCATTACCCTCACAAGGATTTGTCAAAACATCTTAGTTTTTACTCGTAGAAGATGTTGCAAAGAGAAGTTGGAACATAGTAAGAAAGAAAGTTGATTCCATTACATATGATGCATTTGGAAATTGATTGAAGTGATCCCATTTCAGATGCACCTCAGGGCAGAAGAGGCAACCTCTTGAAAGTGACAGCCACATTTTCTGTGAGGGGAGGGGACTGGACAGAAAGGACTCCTTGTCTGAGTAACAGCTTTCTGTCCTGTGTTTCATCATGCCCATCTTGGCACTTCTCTAGCCTAAACCTCATCATAATATGAGGTGTAATTATCTGCCCATTCATCTGCTTCTTGTGCTAGACTGTGAGCTCCTTGATACCAACCATATGTTATTTATATTGATTTTCCTAAATCCCAACCAAAGCAGATGCTCAATAAGCATTTTAATAGGAAGGAAGAGAGGCAGGATGGGAGAAGGGAGGGAGGGAGGAAGGAAGGAGAGAAAAAAGTTCACTTATAATGTCTATAATGGTATTAAACAAAATAGAACATGTATTTAGTCTGATGAGACTTTTTTTCAAAACTAAGTATGATTTACTTAGGATTAAAACACAAGTTACAATACAATAGCTACGATGGGCCTTATATAAAGAAAAGTAAGTATAATACATTTTAAAAGGCTTTTAAGTATCTATATTAAATATAAACTAAATGGATAAGATTTTTCATCCCCAAGAATTACCTGGGATATTAGATTTGCAAAGAAAAGTAAAAAGAGGGAAATGAGGTTGAGTGAATTATTTGAATAAATATATGCAGTCATTATAAACTTCCAAAGGACTTTAAAAGTGAGCAAGAAAATACTGCTAGAATAAAGTAGCTTTACTTATCACTTTCATGAATTATAAAAACAAAATATTTTAGTAAGTCTTACTGTTAAGTGATTGATTTAATTCTTTATACATGAAGTTCTTTCTAAACCTGGATAATGTAAACATCTTGGTTAATCATTACAGAACTCCAAGTCTTTCTCTTTATTCCACGCCTTAAACAACAAAAGGATCATAAATCCTTGAAGTTTCCTTGGAGTTAGCTCAGGCAAAGTCCAAAGTTTAAGATGGTGTTCTATGAACCATAAACGTTGCCACCATTGAAGAGTCAAAGCATATCCTAACATTCTGGGGCAGTTCTCACCCAGCTTGCCTTCATCCTATTATCTTTAAAGATTCATATATATTTAGCATTTACCCATGCCCTATCTAGAGAGTCAAACACTTTTTTTTTTTAAGAATAGAGATGGGGTTTTGCCACATTGCCCAGGCTGGTCTCAAATTCCTGGGCTCAAGTGATCCTCCTGCCTCGGCCTCCCATAGTGTTGGGATTACAGGTGTGAGGCACTGTGCCCAGCTTTAAACACTTTTTATTTTATAATAGTTTTAGATTTATAGAAAAATCACAAAGATAGTGTAGAAAGTTGCCATATACCCTGTACTCAGGTCGCCCTATTATTAGCATCTTACATTAGTATAATATGTTTGTTATAATTAATGTATCAATATTGATATAATATTATTAACTAAAGTTTATAGTTTATTCAGATTTCATTTATTTTTACCTAATATACTTCTTCTGGTTCAGGATACCACATTATACATATATATAGTGTATACATATATGTATAGTAATACTAAATATAACATATATAATACACATATACCATATACAATTTTTATATCATATATACATATATGAATATTATATACATATAGTATATTGTTATATTTTATAATATATTGTATAGATGTGTGTGTATATATATGTATATGGAGAGAGAGAGAGAGAGAGAAAGACAGGAGTCTCATTATGTTGGCCAGGCTGGTCTTGAACTCCTGGGCTCAAGTGACCCTCCTGCCTCAGCCTCCCAAAGTACTGGGATTACAGGCATGAGCCACCGCACCTGGCCACGATATCACATTATATTTAACAGCCAAGTTTTCAAAGACTCCTCCTTATGGCTGTAACAGATACTCAGACTTTCCTTATTTTGGATAACTTTGAAGAATGGTGAGGTACTTTGTACGATGTCTCTCAGTTGGGATTTGACTGCTATTTTTTTCATGGTTAGACTGGGGTTGTGGGTTTTTAGGAGGAAGAGGTCAGATGAAGTACATCTCTCAGCACATCATATCAAGAGTATGCCAGCCTGAGAAATATAGTGAAACCTTATCTCTACAAACAATTTTTAGATAAATTAGCTGGGAGTGGTGGCACACCTGTAGTCCCAGCTACTGGGGAGGCTGGGGTGGGAGGATCACTTGAGCCCGGGAGGTTGAGACTGCAGTGAGCTATGATTATGCCGCTGAACTCCAGCCTGGACAATAGAGTGAGACCCTGTCTCTTACCAAAAACAAACAAACAAACAAATAAATACATAAATAAATGTACGTACCATCAATATGACTTATCACTGTTGATGTTGAACTTGATCTCCTGGCTGAGGTAGCATGTGTCAGCTTTTTCCAGGTAAAGTTACCTTTTCCTTCCCCTTTCATACTGTATAGTTTTGAAGGAAGTCACTAAGTACAACCAACACTTAAGAAGTTAGGTGTTATACTCCAACTTGAGAGAGGAGTACATAAATCAGCTGGAATTTTTCTGCACAGGAAATTTGTCCCTTTTCCTCATTTATTTATTCAATCATTTCTATTGGCATAGACTTATGAATACTTATTTTATACTTTAGGTTATAATCCAATTCTGCTTTACTTTATTTCATTGCTCCAATTTTTCGAGTTATGGCCATTAAGAGCTCCTTCAGTTGGCTCCTTCATGTCTTTGATATACTCCTATTATTGTGGGACTCTGTGGTTCTTTTTTTTCAAGCACTTTCTTACTTTCTGGCACTATAAGAAACTCCAGGCTGATCTTGAGTATTTCTAGCCTCAGTCCTAGAATCAGTCAATTTCTCCAAGTAGTCCTGTGAGTTTCTTTACTGGTGAATGGCATTAGAAACCAATATCCACTTGCTAGGTATGTGTGATAATTGTTTCTTCTAGTCCTTCTTAGCTGATGGAGCAAGGAAACATATCTAAAAATATTTCCATCCGTACATATACATTTGTATCTATATTAAATTAATCTTCATACAATGTTTCCAAATGAAATCCATTAAAACAGCTGTCCCCAACTTTTTTGGCACCAGGGATCGGTTTCATGAAAGACAATTTTTCCACGAACGGGGTGGGAAGATGCGGGGATGCTTTCAGGATGATTCAAGCACATTACATCTATTGAGCACTTTATTTCTATTATTATTACATTATGACGTAATCATACAACTCACTGTAATGTAGAATCAGTGGGAACCCTGAGCTTGTTTTCTTGCAACTAGATGGTCCCATCTAGGGGTGACGGGAAACAGTGACAGATCATCAGCCTTTTTTTTTTTTTTTTTTTTTGAGAGAGAGTCTCACTCTGTTGCCCAGGCTGGAGTGCAGTGGTGTGTCCTTGGCTCACTGCAATCTCAGCCTCCCAGGTTCAAGTGATTCTTCTGCCTTAGCCTCCCGAGTAGCTGAGATTACAGGCACTCGCCACCATGCCTGGCTAATTTTTGTATTTTTATTAAAGACAGGTTTTCACCATGTTGGCCAGGCTGGTCTCAAACTCCTGACCTCAGGTGATCCACCCGCCCCAGCCTCCCATAGTGCTGGGATTACAGGTGTGAGCCGCTGCACGTGGCCCAGGCATTAGAGTCTGAAAAGGAGTGCGCATCCTAGACCCCCTGCATGTGCAGTTCACAACAGGCTTCATGCTCCTATGAGAATCTAATGCTACGGCTGATCTGACAGGAGGTGGAGCTCAGGCAGTAATGCGAGAGATGGGGTGTGGCTGTACAGATCAAGCCTTGCCTGCTCATCTGCTGCTGGCCTTCTGATGTGCAGCCTGGTTCCTAACAGGCCAAGAGACTTTGTGATCCAGGAGTTGGGAACCCCTGCATTAACACATGGATTCTTCTAGCCTTCTCTCTTTGCTAAACTCTCATTCAGCAATGATAAATCTAACTCCCACCATCTGTCATTCATTTACTTAAATTGTTCATTTCCACAATACATGTACAGCAGTATCTGAATTATTAACTCATACGCCACAGGTAACTACTTTATCAACCAGAGTGCAATGCTTAGGTGCAGCTTCTTTTGCCTTTAGTCTCACAGACTCCACTCATTTCCAAAGTTACTAAGGCCGGCACCTTTCCGCCAACATCCTTCACTGAGGTTGTTTCATACAGTACGGTTAGATCATAATACGGTTAAATCACAATACAGTGAGATTGCAATACAGTGAAATTTGTTTTGTTACTTTCTGCATTCCATCTTGGAGTTCCTCCACCTGCTGATTTTTAAAAATCTGGATACACTAAGGCTCACTCTTTGTGCAGGTTTGTTTTAATATAAAAAAAAATTTTTAATTACTTAACATCCAGTAAAACTGATTAGCTAGGGGGTTCATTAATTCAACAAATATTTCCCAAGGGCCTTACCTTGTGTTAGGTTCTGTACCAGTATCACTCTGGGGGACCTTATCTTATAGTTTCCTGTCCCCGGTACATCTTTGCATAATCAGGGCATGGGTATGACAGTTTAAAAAGCACCAAATAAGGAAACTAGATTGTTATATTTATGGCCACATCTCCAGAATTCTAGAATTCCTTAGATCTGTGACTATGCCTCCCTCAGTGGTTCCAGAATCTGCGAAAATAATCTATTTGTAGAACTGCATTTATGTAAGGTTAGAATTGTTTTTCTCCTACTGCTCTTTTGCTTCTAGTAAAAAAAGCACTTTAAACTGCAGGGGAGAATAATAACTACTAAAATCAACACTAGCTTTTGTCTAATACAAAAGCCATCAGCACAACTTAAATTATAACCCCCTTTGTCAATCTGGGATTGCTGAAAACAACAATTAAGCCAATCTACACTTGCAAGTGATCTATGATATTGTTTTTTTTTTTAATAGGCTTTATTTGTTACGCCAACCACATTAGCTAAACAGCTAATACAATTGCTCATGTAGAATTATGCCAATAAAGGAAGGAAAGATGGTTGTTGTTTGTTGCTCTTAGTCACGGGGAGGTGAGGAAGGAGGAATGGGCTTGCTGGCATTAGCAAATCAACCAATAGATTATCTTCCTTAAGAATATTAATGCTTTGTAAATCTTTCCACGTTCCCCTTGCCCAACTCCCAGGATGGCCGCCCACCCTATAGCGCTGTAAGATAATCTTTCTTTTTTTTTTTCTTGAGACGGAGTTTCACTCTTGTTGTCCAAGCTGGAGTGCAATGGTGCAGTCTCGGCTCGCAGCAACCTCCAACTCCTGGGTTCAAGCAATTTTCCTGCCTCAGCCTTCTGAGTAGCTGCGATTACAGGCATGCACCACCATGCCCAGCTAATTTTGTATGTTTAGTAGAGATGGGGTTTCACCATGTTGTCCAGGCTGGTCTTGAACTCCTCAGCTTAGGTGATCCACCTGCCTCAGCCTCCCAAAGAGCTGGGATTACAGGCATGAGCCACTGCGCCCACCTGTAAAGTAGTCTTAAATGGAGGAATATCCATTACTACAACTGCCACAGCAGGTGTATATGATTGAGACAAGGTAGGAGCTGTACTCTGGAATAGTATGTTTGAGTTGAAAAGTTGAACAAAGATTTACTTAAAATCTTAACATTTATGTAATATAACAGGGCGCTCAATTGACACTGGAATGTATCTTTTGATGTGTAAAACACTGCCACACTAGGGGATGTAAACAGTATTTTGGGGGTTGCGCGTCCCCCTGTGGTAGGAGGGACTGTTTGGCAGGACCTTTTGGAAGATAAATCATAAGGCAAACAACTGCCCCTTGTTCTAGGGAAACTTGGAACACAGGAAAGGAAACCAAGGGCAGATGCTTCACCCTGAGTCTGCAGAGATAGAAAAAGGTTTTCCCCAAATCTTTGCAGATTATTATTTTTGTTCGTGAGAAGTATGTGTACTTTGTTGTACAAACAGTAGTTTTTGAAAAATTGGGAGCAATCAGCAGCTTAGCTGGGAAGGACAAGCTTCCCTGAACATCTGTTCCCTCCAGGCTGGAGGAAGGAATGTGAGAGCAAATGGCTGGACCAAGCTCACGCAGCTTGCACTGCTGCCATTGCCCATATGAGTGGTTATCAAAGGTGAAATATACCAGACATTGGGACATTCTCATGACTGTTGTGATTGTCGTGCTTGAGCTCTGAGGGTCAGATTGTACCTGGTTGGGAGAAGGGCATCAAAAGAGAAGGAACAATGATCAATTAATCCAAGGAAGAGAGGAGTTGGTCCAGGGGTTTTGGAGCAGGAAAAGCAGGCTCTGTTTCCTTTTTTGGAGACTCAACAGGGCTTGGGCTCTGAAGTGTTGGGGATCACTTGGGGCCCTTGCACTGGGGGACATCTATGGAAACTAGGCCAGGGTGCAGAGGTTGGGTCTGAGCCTGAAACTCTAAGAGCATCCAATTCTAAAAGCAGTTGAGAATTAAGTTAGTTTATGACCAAGTCTTCTGTAAAATCCTACTACGAGCCTGAGCAAAGATGTACTATAGATTACATACCGATGTACTAAGGGAAGTTGAAGAGACTGTATCCCTCCTGGAGGCTGGGAAGGGATGCTTGTGATGACAGAGATACATGGCCTCAAAGAGCAGCACTGTTATAAGGGGCAGCAAAGGCTGCAGGCCAAGAAGTGAAAACTAAGCAAACCCCCAAACTTGTCCCTGATAACATATATTGTAGCACCTTGAGAAACCTGAGAACAGCTGTAAGGCAATGGATGGGGATGCACTGTGGACCACATTCTAGTAACTACACCAGGGAAGGCTCATGCATTAATGTCTTTGGAGTGCAAAGACAGTATGATTTCAGTTGTAGGCCACAGTTCGGAAATGCCAGGGACACAGAGGTTACATTTAGGTTTTCCCTTCTCCATAACGCATTTTTATAAATTTTCTACAATAAAAGGCACGATATTGCACATCAGAAACAAATTCAGTACCTACTTGGAAAAAAATAGCATTTAAAAATAGAATACTAGACTGAGCGTGATGGCTTATGCCTGTAATCCCAGCACATTGAGAGGCTAAGGCGAGTGGATCACTCGAGGTTAGGAATTCGAGACCAGGCTCGCCAACATGGTGAAATCCCATCTCTACTAAAAATACAAAAATGAGCCAGGCTTGGTGGTGGGCACCTATAGTCCCAGCTACTCGGGAGGCTGAGGCATGAGAATCACTTGAAGCCGGGAGGTGGAGGTTGCAGTGAGCCAAAATCACACCACTGCATTTCAGCCTGGGCAACAGAATGAATCCCCATCTCAGGCAAACAAACAAACAAACAAAAACAAAACAAAACAAAACTATTTCAAACATTTTAAGCTAATGGCAGCCCATAAGTGCCACATCTCCCTTTTGACCTCTTCCCATAGGCCCTGGAGTCTGTGCACTCCCAGGCACACATACCCTGTTGTCTCTCAAGCATCCGCAGTGCAGGTGGGGGACTTACGTTCTTACAATCCTAAAACCTTTGATTATAACCCACACTGAAATAACAAAGGTAATCAAATGTGTGGGTGGAAGCTTGCCAGACATTTGTAGAGTTCCATACCATTCATAAAGTGCTTAAAAATGCTTAATTTCATTTGAATAACACTTGCTGTTGTAGCTATGTAGATTTTTCTCTTTTTTCTTTTTCTTTTTTAAAAAGCAAAGGTATATACAACAGCTCATTTAAAAAGACTAGACGGACCCTAGCTCCAACTAATTCTCTAGATTGAGCACGTGGGAGAACTATGTTCCATTTCCTTTTTTGGTATCGCAGGCCTTGATCTCCAAACAAACACATGAAGTAAGTGTCTAAACTCTGGGTGGAAGTAAGCTAATCATTGACATTCAAAACACTCTGCTACTTGACACACTTAAACAATAAATGCCCAGCTGACTAAAATTCTATTGCTGCAAAGAATTATCTCTTTAAGGGGCCCACACAAATCTATGCAGGTGTTTGGAAGACTATAACCTGTCTGCGACTTTTTTCTGCATCTCTAGGAGTGTTCAGCTCAGAGACTGGCACAAAGGAATAATGACTGTGCCTTTGTGGGAGGAGGAGAGATTAGGTCATTGCCACCGAGGGAACACTTGCTCTGACCCAGGTGGCTGTCAAGAAGCGACAGATTGAATCCCTTTAACTCATGTGGCAAATAGATTATTCTCATTTCACAGATGAAGAAACTGAGGCTCAGAGAGGTTAACTTGTTTAATTTCATAAAGCCCAAGAGTGGGAAGATGAGATTTGAACCCAAGTTCCTCAGAATTGTATAATATCTTGCTGTTTACTCTTTCTTTTCTCTCTCTTTTTTTTTTTTTTTTTTTTTTTTTTTTTGTTGTTGTTGTTGAGGCAGGGTCTCGCTCCATCACTCAAGCTGGAATGCAGCAGCACGATCGTGGCTCACTGCAACCTCCACCTCCTGGGCTCAAGAGATCCTCCCACCTCACATCCTGAGTAGCTGCGACTACAGGCACACACCATCATGCCTGGCTAATATTTGTATTTTTTGTAGAGATGGAGTTTCCCCATGTTGGACAGGCTGGTCTCAAACTCCTGGACTCAAGCAATTCACCCACCTGTGCCTTCCAAAGTGCTGCAATTACAGGCATGAGCCATCATGCTTGGCCTACTCATTTTTTTTTTAAACAATCAATTTAACTTCTGAAATGTTCATATTAATCCTGATGCTGCTAAAAATTGTATTTCTAGAGAAACTCACATTGGCACTTCAAAATGGATATTTGTGTAACCTTTACCAGAATAAAACAAAGCTTCAGAACACCACTGATGGTCATAGTGAATTTGTATGGCTGGAGAGCTGCCTGGGAATTAAGGCTCAGATTCCAGGTTTGAATAAAAATACTATTTCTGATAAGATAGATGGTCTCTCACTTTGGTACATTTTCTTCCACTCTTTTAAAACAAAGATGACTCTTTTTCTGTGTTTTTGCTTCTGAGATAATATGAAACTTCAGGAAGTCCTGTTTGCTTCAGTGGAGCCAACTGGGACAAAGTTGCTATTAAAATCTGAAGAATCAGCCCCTGTAAGGAACAATTTCACAACCACAACCATAGCCAGCAGAAACATCATTAACACCATCACCATCAATACTACCACAGCCATCATCACCATTACCACTATCATCAATATCACCAACATCATCATTTTTATCGTCACTGTCATCATTACCATCATCATCATCAGACTTTCCTAGGATAGGACAGATGAGGTGGTTTTCTCTTCCTCATGTGAATTTATGATTTTCCTATCATAAATTATCCCCCACAAGTTATCCCCCACAATTACCCATGCCTGTTCAAACTTCAAATATTTTAACCATGACTTTGACAGGATACAGACTTTGTGTAAGTGAAAACAAATATTCAAGCTGCATGCATGGCAGAGGTCATTTACAAACTTCTCTCTTTGATCAGTCAAATTCTTTTCATTGTTTATATAATAGTGGTCAGCCTTCAAAAATGTCTTTGAAGTAAGTTTGAATATATGCTTTGCCTGACTCACCCACCAACCCAAAACACACACATACACACACGCTCACATACACACACACTTACTTGTATAACAACTTGCTTATATACTGATGTTCTGTAAGTACAAATGTCCTCCCATGGCCTGTCTCTCAAGTCCCCAGATTTATACACTGTGTCACTACTAAACTTGGGATCAGATGTTGCTCTCTAAGTACAGGTGATTCTTTTTCATTTTTTTGAGACAGAGTCTCACTCTTGTCACCCAGGCTGGAGTGCAGTGGCAAGATCTGGGCTCACTGCAACCTCCGCCTCCCGGGTTCAAGTCATTCTCTTGCCTCAGCCTCCAGAGCAGCTGGGACTACAGGCACCTGTCACCACGCCCATCTAATTTTTGTATTGTTAGTAGAGACGGGGTTTCACCATGTTGGCCAGGTTGGTCTCGAACTCCTGACCTCAGGTGATCTGCCCACTTCAGCCTCCCAAAGTGCTGGGATTACAGACACAAGCCACCATGCCTGGCCAAGTACATGTGATTCTAATCTACAATGACATGTAACACAAGAACAATATTTATTTATTTATTTATTTGAGACAGAGTCTTGCTCTGTCGCCCAGGCTGGAGTGCAGTGGTGCGATCTCAGCTCACTGCAAGCTCTGCCTCCCGGGTTCATGCCATTCTCCTGCCTCAGCCTCCTAAGTAGCTCACACTACAGGCACCTGTCACCATGCCCGGCTAATTTTTTGTATTTTTAGTAGAGATGGGATTTCACTGTGTTAGCCAGGATGGTCTCAATCTCCTGACCTCGTGATCCACCCGCCTCAGCCTCCCAAAGTGCTGGGATTACAGGAGTGAGCCACTGTGCCGGGCCCGAACAATCTTTATGTTTAAAAACTGTAACTCATAGATATGAGTATTAAGATTAATTTTTTAAGTTAATTTTTAATTAATTTTTTAAATTTAATTTTTTAAAATTAATCTATTGGATTTTGAGCACACGAACAGCTATTGTCCATTTCAGAATAGCAATATAAAAAAAGTCCTTAAGAATCTGTCTGAAGGCTGGGCGCCAGACCATCCTGGCTAACACGGTGAAACCACGTCTCTACTAAAATTACGCACAAAAAAAAATAGCCGGGCGTGGTGGCAGGCACCTGTAGTCCCAGCTACTCTGGAGGCTCAGGGAGGAGAATCGCTTGAACCAGGGAGGGGGAAGTTGCAGTGAGCCGAGATTGCACCATTGCACTCCAGCCTGGGAGACAGAGTGAGATTCTGTCTCAAAAAAAAAAAAAAAATTTCTAAGCCTTCTTAGATGATATAAGTGATATGAGGTTTGGGATAGCGAGTAGCTGAGGATCTTGTTTTTTTTTAATATTTCAAAAAGATATATGAGCTTTAAAAAGGTTAAAGTATATTGTAATAAGACTGCTTTTCTGGGGTGGCTCCTAACTCAATTTTAAATGCAATTCAAAAACAATTCTCTAGAAATATTTTCAGAAATAGCAGTTGCATTGAGCTATAGGCATAACCTTCTAGGGTGACTATTTTGAAAATTAATGCCCACTTTAATCTTATTATTCTACTCTATTCACTTAAAAATTAGGTTAATACTTGATAATCATATCTTTCCCATCCAGCTATTTCCCACAAAGTTGGAGGGCTTTGCAAATTTTAGACTGAAATTTTCCACAATCCTTATGAAAAAATAGCAAGTTATATATGACGGTTAATACTGATTGTCAACTTGATTGGGTTGAAGGATACAAAGTATCGATCCTGGGTGTGTCTGTGAGGGTGTCACCAAAGAAGACGAACATTTAAATCAGTGGGTTGGCAAAGGCAGACCCACCCTTAATCTTGGTGGGCACAATCTAATCAGTTGCCAACTTGGCTAGAATATAAGCAGGCAGAAAAATGTGAAAAGAGAGACGGGCCTTGCCTCCCAGCCTACATCTTCTCCCATACTCGATGCTTCCTGCCCTGGAACATTGGACTCCAAGTTCTTCAGTTTTGGAACTTGGACTGGCTCTCCTTGCTCCTCAGCTTGCAGATGGCCTATTGTGGGACCTTGTGATTGTATGAGTTAATACTTAATAAGCTCCCACATATATATATATATATATGTGTGTGTGTGTGTGTGTGTGTGTGTGTGTGTGTATATATATATGTTCCATTAGTTCTGTCCCTCTAGAGAACCCTGACTAATACATTACATAATGTCTTTTTAGTGGGTTCTCAAGTTCTCTGAAATTTCAGATTCTAGAGAAATACCAATACCAACACTAAGTTTAGTTGTTGCTGTTTAAGCCAATGCATAGTTCTAGATGTTATGTTCACAAAACCACCATGCTGTGACCTCTGTCAACATATCTAAGTATCCTCATGATGTCTTCTGAAAACCCCAGGTTTTTCCTGCCCTAAAGGAATCACCTGGCATTACCAACCACCATAAAAACAAAACAAAACAAAACAAAATGTGATAGAATCTGCACAAACAAAACCATATACATTGGTTCCTGCTCTGTGGTATCTCCAGCGTCTAATCTTAGAGATAGGGTGCCCACTGAAGTGTGATGCGTTCCTACACCCAAGACGCCGACAAATGCATTTCCTACCCTGCACAACTTCCCTATTCGGGACCTAGAGGTTTTGCCAATGTTCAATTTCTTGGACAAGAAAATAGCAAGTCAAATGTTGGGGCACTAGTGACCAGCATCTCTGAAATGTAAGACTCTTTGTTTCATCACTGTGGGGCAGTTTTGCATGGCCCCGGGCAGCTGCGCATTCATGGAAATCCACTGAAGACAAATGTCTGGAAGGAATTCTCTGATTGGGCCTCAGACATGATTCAGCTATTTTTAGGGTTTCAGCTGGTGCCCTGACCAGCGCCACACGACCTAGAAGGTGCCCCACTTCCTTCGGTTGATATAATTTTGGAAATCAGTGTCAGATGGAATTTTAGTCTCTGTACATATCACTAATGCTGCTTTAAAATAAACAAGTTCTTAGAATTCTTTATCCCAGCATGATAAAATCTAGTTGTGTCCTCTGATTTGAGAGCATAGGAAATTACTGGAAAATCAAGTAAAGTGGGTTGAGACTGTTGGGCCTCCATCACTTTATTGCTAACTCAAAGAATCAGCCTAACTTTGGATGCCCTTGCATGGCAGTTTTCACTTTGGGCTCTACTGAGACCACCACAGAGATGACAATACAGGCCTTGGGACTCACAGCCTTTTTTATTTTTTCTGAGATAGAGTCTTGCTCTGTCACCCAGGTTGGGGTACAGTGGTGCGATCTTGGCTCACTGCAACCTCCATCTCCCAGGTTCAAGCATTTCTCCTGTCTCAGCCTCTTAAGAAGCTGGGACTACAGGTGCACACCACCACACCCAGCTAATTTTTGTATTTTCAGTAGAGATGGGGTTTCACCATATTGGTCAGGCTGGTCTTGAACTCCTGACCTCAGATGATCCACCCGTCTTGGTCTCCCAAAGTGCTGGGATTACAGGCACGGATGCCCGGCCAGCCTCACAGTCTCCACAACCCCCGGGGTGCATGTTAAAATTTAGACTCTCAGGTTCCACTCAGACCTTCTAATCAGATTCTCCAG
Organism: Pan paniscus; assembly: GCF_029289425.2. Classification (NCBI taxonomy): domain Eukaryota; kingdom Metazoa; phylum Chordata; class Mammalia; order Primates; family Hominidae; genus Pan; species Pan paniscus. The sequence goes on from NC_073256.2 coordinate 24,889,913, forward strand.
GGGTTAGACCCAATAACTTGCATCTTTTATGGAATCCCAAGTGATACTTGCACATGCTAAACTTTGGGAACCACTGCTGATTAAGAGGCCATAGAGCTAGAAATTGGAAATTGGGGTTCTCAGATGCCCCACCCCATTCCACATTTATCTATTTTATATTTCAGATTCCTCCCTATGCTTTCATTTGCAGAAATGCTTTTGTGGCAAGAAAAACAAAAGTAAGATACAATTATTCCAACATACATATTTAGAAGGGGACCGTCTCATGCTTATCTTCAATGGCTATTTCTTTCAGTTTAGAATACAAATGAAGGCATAAGAAAGTGATTTTGTCCAGATAACTTCAGTACGTAGAAAGCTACTTACTTCATCTACCAGTAAGATGCAGTTTAGCATCTCCAGCTGCAACTGATCTGTACAACTCAGGGATCCCTGAAAACCCCAGTAAGTGTTGGTTTGGGTATCTAGAATTAATGCTTTACCCCCAGTTCCACACCCAAGAACCTACCCCCAGCTAATACTCAAATCTGGCCTTTAGCCCAACAGATCCTGATTTCAGATAAAATTTAAGAAGGTCACATATACAAACATGATCATGCAATGCATTCCATATGCACACTTTCAGGTCACACAGAATGAAGACATTAAGAACATGTTAATATGGTGGCTTATAAGACCATTTTATATCATTTTTTTGCTTTTCTAAATGCCTAAAGTAAGGCTTCCCTGTTGTGCCAAATTTAGCAAGCAATCTAGAAGATGCAAGAAACCTGTAAACTTTCAAATTTAAAGCCAAACAAAACTCATATTGCATTCCATTGCATATCATGTTATAAAAATCTCAATATGATTCAGATAAAATTAGTAGCTTAAACAATTTCAAACCCATAAAATATGGCGCATAGTAATTTATATATCTTAATTTATTTAGCACCTACTATATATTATACAAAGCTTTTTTTTTTGTATTGATCCTAGAAATCCTTCCAATATTCAAAGCTTTATACTATATGTTTTATGAGAATGAGAAACGAAATAATGTAATTGAGTCAGGCCCTCAAGAAATGTACAGAGGGTGCAGAGGAGAGAAGGAGTAATGTTTATACTAGACATTCCAACAAATGTAAGAATTAGAGCTTGGTAATCATATATGAGAGGAGGAAAAGTGAGAGTGCTTCTTTTAACTGCTTTTCCTCCACAAAGGAACACTGTTTAAAGATGGAACGTTTTGTCATGGGTTCCTTTATGAATTTATATTAGTGTATGTGTGCATGTGTATCTTTCTCTGGGTGTTGATTTCTGTGTGTTTATCTCCTGCTTTTTGCTGTTGTTGTTTATTTGATTAGTTTCTAAAAGAAATCTTTCTTTTGAGTATATATGCATTAGGAAATTAAAAAGTCAACCCACAGACAATTACTGTTGTCAGTTTCTTATGTATCTTTAAGAGATATTCTATGAAAATACAAGCATCTATGTATGTACATAATTTTTTTTATCCCTTCTACTAATTTTTTTCCACTAAAATTAGTCACACATGATATGCACCATTCTGAACTTTGCTTTTATTTTGGAGACTCTTTCAAAGAAATACATATGTACCTACTGCATTTTTTTTTTTTCATTTTTTTGAGACAGAGTCTCACTCTTGATGCCCAGGCTGGAGTGCAGTGGTGCAATCTCGGCTCCCTGCAACATCTGCCCCCCAGGTACAAGTGATTCTTCTGCCTCAGCCTCCAAACTAGCTGGGATTACAGGTGCCTGCCACAATGACCAGCTAATTTTTTTTGTATTTTTAGTAGAGACAGGGTTTTGCCATGTTGGGCAGGCTGGTCTCAAACTCCTGACCTCAGGTGATCCACCTGCCTTGGCCTCCCAAAGTGCTGGGATTACAGGCATGAGCCACAGCGCCCAGCCTCTACTGCATCTTTAATGCCTGCATACCATTCTACTGTTATAACATAAATATGTTAACTACTTTTCTATTAATAGTCATTTATAATGTTTCAGGTTTGTTGCTATTCTTGCAAGTTCTTAAAGTAGAATTGTTGAATATGTGCATTGTATTCCATTAGTGGTTACCCTGGCAGTTTTTAATACGAATGCAAATGATTTCTAAAACTAACCATTATATTTAGCATTCTCGCAAACAACTCAATCTATAAACATTTAACTTCAATCACCTCTTTCTTACTTCCATGCCATTGTGTAGTTTATATTTTTTGTTGATCTCTGAAAGAAGATACTGTCTTCCACATTAAAACGTGCTTATGTATACCCACAATTTTATGAATTTCTTTACTCACCATTTTTTCTTTCATCCCAGATCTTATATCTGAGATTTGTTTCTTTCTGTATAAAATGTTTATTTAGAAATTCTTATAGCAAAGGTCTGTTTGATGAAAACATTATAAACACTATTAGTTTTTATGTATCTTAAAATGTCTTTATTCTACCTTCAAATAATAGATTTGTTGGTGTAAAATTCTAGGTTTTGAGCATTTTTTTCCCCTCAGCTTAGTGAAAGTATTGTTCCACTGTCTTCTGACTTCCATTGTTGTTGTAAAGAAGTCAGTTGCCAGTCTAATTGTTACCCTTTTGTAGCTGATACTTCTTTCTCGCTTTTAGATAAATCTTCTCATTATTTTCCTTCTGCAATTTGATTATGATGTGTATAGCTGTAGATTCTTAAAGATTTAATCTTCTTTGAATGTGTTTTAAATATAATAATTGGAATCTTTCAATAGTAACAGAAAATTCTTGGTCTTTTTTTTTTTTTTTTGAGACAGGTTCTCAACTCACTGCAACCTCCACTTCCCAGGGTCAAGTGATTCTCCCTCCTCAGCCTCCTGAGTAGCTGGGACTACAGGCATGTACTACCTCACCTGGCTAATTTTTGTATTTGTATTTTTTGTAGAGACGGGATTTTGCCATATTGCCCTGGCAGGTCTCAAACACCTGAGCTCAAACTAATCCACGCACTTCAGCCTCCCAAAGTGCTGGGATTAAAGATATGAGCCACCATGCCCAGCTGAAAATCCTTAGCCATTTTCAAATTGAATATTGCTACTTCCCCATTCTTTCTATTATGTTCTGTAATTCTGATTGTGATTCTGTGATTCTTAAACTCACTCCATACTATAAAATTCTTAATATCTTCTTAAAATTTTTAATTTAATTTTCTCTTTGTGCTGCATTCTGGTTAATTCCTGAAGAGCTATTTTGCCTTTCACTAACCTAGTCTTAAGCTGTATTTGTTATGTAATTTGAATATTCAGTTTTAAATTGAATTTACTGTACTTTTGTTTTCAAACATTCTTTTGAGATCTTTTATATTGATTTTATAATCTTTCACTCATGATGCCTTGCGTTTATATATTTGTTATAATTTTGACTGTAGATACATGTTCCTTGGTGCTTTACCTTTAGTAATTTTTGAAATCATGTTTGAAGGTAAGTTCCATCAGAGAGAATGTGCATTTACTTCTACCTGGCACCAGAAGGGCACTCCCTTCAAAGGGAAACTTTAAAATCAATTCTAGGTTTGAAGTATTTCTGCTAAAAAAATTCTTACAGAAATTGGATTATGGTTGTGAGTTCTCAGTAAGGGAAACTAGCTCCAAGAATGAAAAAAGATGTACTTCTTAACAGTTCCTTCTGTGGGTTCTTAGCTTTGTCACATGTTCATAGATTGCTCGTGGGTTTTTCCTTACAGACTCTCCTCTTTGGTTGGACTCAAGGATTTGTCTTACGTCTCTCACACTTTGCACAGTTGTCAAACCAGAACTCAAATAAATGACATTTTAAAAGATTTTCCCAGTACAAAAGGTGGATTCAGTGCTTAGTTGCCTATAAGTATTTCTTCTTTTAACTAACTCATACTCTGGCCAGGCACAGTGGTTCATGCCTGTAATTCCAGCCCTTTGGGAGGCAGATGTGGGCAGATTACTTGAGGTCAGGAGTTCAAGACCAGCTTGGCCAACATGGTGAAACTCTGTCTCTACTAAAAATACAAAAATTAGCCAGGCATGGTGGCGCACACTTGGAGTCCCAGCTACTCGGGAGGCTGAGGCAGGAGAATCACTTCAACTCAGGACTGCACTCCAGCCTGGGTGACAGAGTGAGACTCTGTCTCAAAACAAACAAACCAACACCCAACTAACTCATACTCTCCAATGATTTTTCTTCTTTTGTATGTTCATAAATGCTTTAGAAAGAGGTGTATTTATTTAAAAATAAGTAAATGAAACTGGTATCTATTTTTGTTGTTTTCAGTGGAACAGAAGATGAGGCTATCTCTTCAGCACTATGTCAAGAAACAGCAGCACAGAAAATTCTTAAGAGCTGAACTTCAGTTTCTAATTACTTCTCACAGCCACTTCAATTTTTGCCTCTCTGAGGCATATGCTGAAATCAATTATGACATGGGAGCAGTTACACCATGGCAGAGTGAGGAAGCTGGTACATTTCTGAAACTCCATAAACTCATCAGATTATTTTTACTTTAAATGCTATAAACCTGAAGTATTTCTTTACTTGACACACACACACACACTCGTACACATTTCATACTTTTAGATCAAAGCTGGTCATAAAATTGGTACCAGAAAACAAACGTGGTAGAGTTTACAGAGTTTTGAGTAAAGGAATAATCCGTGTTTATAAAGTTGACACTAAAGATATAATAAGGTAAGTTTTTTTTAAGTATTTTACAAATTCACCTATATACATGTCAGGTGTTAAGGGACATGTCATGATGAAGGCAGTGACAGTCAGTTTTATATATTTTGGAGGATTTTGCTCTGATGTTTATTTTCTTGATAACACTAGCCCTGTGTTCCAAAGCAGGATTCCTAAACCCCAAGGTGGAGTGGACAGTCTATTAAGGGAGGGAATAAAACATTTGAGCTCTATTTATAATGATTTCATCTCATCATTTTACAATTTATTTCAGTGGAATTTTATAACATATGGAATGTGCTTGTATGATTTTATATGCATGTACTTTATATAGTTATAAACATGCTCATAACAGGGAACATGTCCAGAATAGTTATTGATGGACGTGTAACCACAAAGGCCCAGAGATCAACATAAGAAACCAGGTGGCCTTTTCTATGGGTATAATACAGGAATTCATGAACACAGTTAAGATACTAAAACTTGATAGCAAGAATAGATCACAAGAAAAAAAATCATCGAAGAAACTGATGAAGAGAATGCTGACAGGAAGGAGCAAAACAGATAATCCATGCCACCCAACACTAGAGGAAAGGAAAAAAAGAAACGAAAGAAGAAGATATTGCCTCTATCTGCTTTGTTTGGCCTGCTGCATTCTTAATAATCAGACTGGTGGCATAAATCCAACTAATCGCAAATGATAATCATGCAAGTGTTTGCACTTGCTGGTACAATGATTTCTTGCAAAGCTCTCTGAATTGCTTATGGGGTTTATTCTGGACCATCTCTGTGCTTCCTTCAAAAAAGAATAATCTTTGGCCTTGGCCAATCATCTCTCTGCTGCCTGATTAGAGAACTGAGAAGCTGAGTTAATTTCACTTCCATGATACTCTTCAGTTGCAGGGAAACCCATTAATTGTTTTCTTTGAGAAGATATTTTAAAACTTGAGCTGTTAAATAATTTCCTCCTGAAAGGGGAAATCCCAGTCATGGGATTGTCTACCTTGCAGACATAAAGGGGCTTAGAGGACAAGAGTGTCTGTGCTTTCCTACCTGGCTCCTACGAGGCATGTAGAGTTATGTGGGCAATCCCTAAATTGTCTAGAACCAGAGTGGCCACTTCTAATCAGTTCCTGCAAAAAGTCAGTGCTTGGCTCTCCGAGACAAGTACCCAGACAAGCAACACACAAAGAACAGTCTTCTGTTAGCACCAGGCATGTGCAGAGAATCTGAGGTAGACAAAGAAGTGGGGGAAGATTTGCTGTCTCTTATGCTACTATAGAAAGACATTATCCATGGGCTGGAGTCGGAGGAGAATGGGTCTATCTCAATGAGTTTATTCTCTTCTAGTTGTTGAAGGTACAGGAACCAGTAAAGTAACTTTCTCTCTGAGAAGAATTCAAACAGAGCAGAGAGCTCAGTAATTTGCCTAAAATTTTATGACAAATTGTAAATGCATTTGGAACTATGCATCTTTTTTTTTCTGGGAAGGTACTTAGAGATTGCGAAAATGCTTTGACCTACAGAATGTTAACAATGATTGCTTTAGAGGAATTAGAAGCACACAAGTGTTTCTTGGACATCTTTTCATTCAAAAAGGATCATAGTTCTTAGATAGAACCCTCAAAGAGTTGGTGACTCAGGCCTGTAATCCCAGCACTTTTGGAGGCCGAGGCAGATGGATCACTTGAGTTCAGGAATTCAAGACCAGCCTGGCCAATATGGTGAAACCACGTCTCTACTAAAAATACAAAAATTAGCCAGGCGTGGTGGTGCATGCCTGTGATCCCAGCTAGTCGGGAGGCAGAGACAGGAGAATCACTTGAATCCAAGAGGCAGAGGTTGCAGTGCGTGAGCCGAGATGGTGCCTCTGCACTCCAGCCCAGGTGATAGAGCAAGACTCTGTCTCAAAACAAAACAAAGCAAAGTCCTCTAATTCTTACCCCACTGCTGAAAGGTCTAATAAATACTTCCAAGCAGATGAAGGCAATGGTGTTGCTCGTGGTAGGAGATTGTATTTAAAGATGTCTACACTTTTCTTTCTTTAACAGGCACACAAATGACTGATACATTTCTCATAAAAACCAAAATTTGTTAAATCCCAGCAAAAGCACTTTGAATTGAATAAGAAGCCTCTATTATAATATTTTTAAACTTTCCTTTTCCTATACATCTTCAAGGAAGAAGAATCTACAATGGAATAACATGTGTGTTGGGGCATTGATGTATAAGAAGCTGTCATTTTAGTGGTTAAGTGTGCAAATTCTGGAGCTAGATGCCTGAGTTCAAGTTCTAACTCCCCCACTTGGTTCCTACTCAGTTTTCTCATCTGTGAAATGGGAATAACAATATATGCCCCATTGAGTTGTTGTGACTTAATGACTTAATGCCTGCAAAGTCCTTAGAGCAGTGCCTGATTCCTTGTAAAACTAGAGAAATGCCTGCTTATCTTCTTAAATGTATTTTCCCTTGTGAATTTCCTTTGACACTTTGCTCCTTCTCTCCAGCCAATGACTAGACTGTAGTCTGTGATCATTGACACAGGGAAGGGACGTGACGGCAAAGATCAGAGAGAGAAAAAAGTCTTCTTCTGGCTTTTAAGTTTCAAAGGTAAGCTCTGAGGAAACGGAGACAGGACAGAGACAAGAGCTACATAGACTATCAAATGAATAATAGGAAGAGGTTCTGCCTTTCACGCCTGCATACATATAGGCTAGAAAAGGCTGCCTAAGACTGGGAGGAGAATGAATTGGATCCGGGAGTTGAGAGTGTAGATACTGGTAGGTCCCTGAGAAAGAGGCCCATGAACCCTGGGTCCCATGTCAAGTTTTAGGGATGCTGGAGCCAAAACCAACCAAACCAAGCAAACAGCAAGCCAACCTTCACATAGGGCTGGGCGCGGTGGCTTACGCCTGTAATCCCAGCACTTTGGGAGGCCAAGGTGGGGGGATCACCTGAGGTCAAGAGTTGGAGACCAGCCTGACCAACATGGAGAAACCCTGTCTCTACTAAAAATACAAAATTAGCCTGGCATGGTGGTGCATGCCTGTAATCCCAGCTACTTGGGAGGCTGAGGCAGGAGAATCATTTGAACCTGGGAAGTGGAGGTTGCAGTGAGCGGAGATCTTGCCATTGCACTCCAGCCTGGGCAACAGGAGCGAAACTCCATCAAAAACAAAAACAAAAACCTTCACATAGAAGTTTATGGGATCTGAGAATAGAGGAACACGGCCTTAATCAGCCTACAGTATTCTCTAGGACCTATCATGGCCCTCACATGGCTTCTTGGCCCTGTAGAATGGCAGACAGCGGGTGGGAATGAGGCCACCCTTCAGGAGCCACCTGGATGGACAGTGATATCTGACAAGATTGGGCCTCCCACCTAGAACCAGAGTGAAAAAACGATGCTGAGGATGAGGACAAGATACATCCCACCCAGCACCACACAAACCCCCTGGGGCTCTGATGCCACCCTAGGGAAAAGGGAGAGGATGAAAACTGACTCTGCCACTCCAGGAAAAGAAATGGGACGTTAAATAGAAGTTAAATTGAGCTATGAAAAAAAATCAAGATACATATTTTTGCACATTTGAATTCGCAGATAAAGATTCATACCTGCTCTACCTGTTCCTCCATGACTCAAGCATTGCCCTTATTTAGCAAAAATGAAGTCAGGTTTGGCTTGGAAACTTCAACTCACCATTGGCAATGCAGGAGTCATCAGGGCGTGTCTCCGCTGCTTGCCAAGGCAGAATAAAGATGAAAAGAGGCTGGAATTGGGAGCAACTGATACCATGAGATCACAGCTGTGGCACATTAGAATTGTGGGGTGGGTGCTGGGGAGCTCTCTATTGTGAAGGGGCAGGGAAGGGGACCATTGCTCAGATTGCTGGGACTATGGTCATATCCATGCCTATGAGACTGGAATTATCCTATACTCCTACTCCAGCCAGGATTCCCTAGACAAATAGAAACCCGTGTCTACTATATTCCAGGCATTGTATTGGATGCCAGGCACCTTAAAGGGTGAAAAAGACATGGTGTCTGGCTTCAGAGTATCCATTCCAGGGTTCCAAACAGATGCTTTCAATGTGCAGTGGGGAGTAAGCATGGTGGGAACATTAGGGGAGGAGAGTTTGGTTAGTTTGAGGGACCAGGAGACCTTTCCAGAAAAGAGGACTCCTAACCTGAGTCTTGGAGGCTAAGCAGGAGCTCATTACACCAGACAAGATGACTGGGGAAGAAATTGCTGCCAAGGACGTAGCCTGAGCAAAGGCATGCAAGGGAGGGAGGCAGAGCATGCAGAAAGGACAAGGCATTTAGCGTTGCAGGATTGTCAGGTGAGGTTAGGGAGCGGGGATACATGAGGTTGGAGATGGAAGTTTGGGCCAAGTCATGGTGGGTCTTGAATGCCATGATTAGGAATTTAGCCTCTATTCTGTAGTTGATGGGGACCTGCTGACAGGTTTTCAGCAAGAGAGCGGGATAGCCAAGTTTATATTTTACAAAGATGTGTCTGGATGCAGAGGTGCAGTAAGAATACTAAGCCAAGATGATTGTCCTGAAGTCCTCTTGTGCTATCCCGGTTCCAGTTAAGTCCTCAGATTAAACCAAGGGCTTCACAGACCAATCACCAAGTATTGCTTGTTGAAGGAGGTCCAAAGGAGGGCTCAGACTAGATGGGAACAGTCTGGAATCAGAAATAATCTGAGGCTGGGTGCAGTGGCTCACGCCTGTAATCCTAGCACTCTGCATGGCCAAGGCAGGAGGATCGCTTGAGTCCAGGATTTCGAGACCAGCCTGGGCAACATGGTGAGGGCAACTGTCTCCAAAAAAAATAAAAATAAAAGAGAAATGCTCTGAGCCCAGGGCCGGTGCTTAGGTTGACTTCTAATGACTGGGAAGAGCAACAGTGCCCTCCTTGGCTTCCAGAGCTCTGGCCTATTTCCCCTCTGGCAACCTCAAGCTCTAGATTGCTCGTCTTCCCTGTTTCCTCATCTGGCTGCTATGTGGAATTTCTAGTTCCAGGCCCTCTAACCAGCCCTATCCAACCTCCACCCCCGACCCCCAGGTGTGGCAGTGATAACTCTGGAATGAGGTAGCAGGCTCTCTAGCCGGTCAGGGCAATGGGGTCAGGCAAGCTCCAAGTTTCAGCCCCAAAGCATGGGAGGAAGCTTTAGTTGGCCTCTGGAAGAAGGCGGATTCTTACTTAGTCAGAACTGCGTTTTCATAATTAACAGTGTGTCTGGGTCTTCCAGGGATTGCAGGAACTCAATATTGCCTCTCTCTAAATGATTTGGCTGCATTTCTGAAACACTGTTCTCAGTTCCACTGGCTTCATTCTGGCTCTCCCAATTCATTATTCATGCCTGCGTTTCAGATTTTCACATCCTCACAGCCATTGGCGGCCCAGCAATATTGGCTGGGAAACGGAGGGGTAGGAAGAAGTGGGGCAGCACACAAAAGAGGGGGCGAGAATCAAAGATTACAAAAAGGGCCCCGCAGAAGGTGTTGGGGACACGCAGCAGTAGGGCAGGTCTGCGGATGATATGACTTGGGGATGCATGGGCTGAAAAGAAGTCAGAGAAAAAAAGCTTTGAGAGATGAGAGGACTCAAAGAGAGAAGTGTGGCACTGCCCTGGAAAAGGAAATTATGTGACATGATTACGAGATCAAAATGCAGCTCTTGCTGTTGACTAAATTAGTTTATCTCTGCAGCACAGCGCTGCGCTGCAAAAGAGGAATCGTAGCCCACTGCAAACTGGCAAATGAGCTTGCTGTGCAGAGTTCCAAGGGAGAAAAGAGCTGGCTTCGCTGCTGCCGTCCCGCAGTTTTCTTAGGAACCATGAAGATTTCCTTTAACGATAGCTCCTTCACTCCACTCTCTCAATCTCTTCACCCTTCAGGTTGGGTAGTCCAGCTAATTACGTTGATTGTTCCAGCAGATTCTGCTGGGGCTGCGGTCCTAATGTCTTACGCACATGGAACCTTCCATTAAAGACGGAACGGGTGGGCAAGGCAGACAGCTGAGGAGATAGAGCCGGTCCCACGGGCACCTGACTTGACAGGAGCAAATCTAAGTAGGGTTCACACTATGGAGACCTCAGAGGGCACGGAGTCTCAACCGGGAGCTTTAAAAAACATACCCAGATCTGTGTTTCAGCCCCAGAAGTTTAATTTAATTGGTCTGGAGTAAGGCTTTTGCATTACTATTTTTAAAAAAAAAAAAGTGAGTCTAATGTGCAGCCAGACTGCAGACCTCCTGACTTAATCCAAACTTTTCATCTTCCAGATTAAAAAAAAAAAAAAAAAAAAGAACTGCAGCCCCCAACAAGGTCTCCTGACCCCAGGCCAATGCTCTGTCTGCTAAGGTAGAAGCCTCTCAGCATGAGTGCCTTCACGACACAACTTCTGACCCTTCCTATGAAGAGGTGACTGAGCCGTCACTCTCTGACACGTCTGTTTGGGGTTTAGCAGTCTCCAGAGAGGTTAATTACAGCCTGCTGAATATTTTGTAATAGCCTAAAGAAAGTAACACTATTGAAGGTTAGACATGTAAATAACACCTCTTACATGGAAACACATAGATCGATATTCTCCAACACAGAAACACACACATGCCTGCATGCGCACACAAAAAGCCTATTCCTTCACTTGTGTTAGATAGCAGGCGGCTTTGTTTCTGAAACGTAGTGACTGCTAATAGTAAAAAAAATAACATGGAGCGGAAAACATGAACAAAGGGAGCTGCACAGCTGATACTCCATTCTGAAAGCTTTCTCTTTGATCCTGGCTAGGGCAGGGCGTTTCTTAGAACGTTTTGAACTTCATACACATCTGACTGGCCATGGTAAAAGTGAACACTGAGGTGGAGAAATCCAACAAATAGATGCCCTTCTCTCCTTACCGGAAGAATTCAGTTTCCTGACAGCTCGCAGAATTGCAAATGTAGAACACACTGTATAGCTTTCTCTTTTTAATGTTTAACTCAAATGGCTTTCCCTATTTCTTTTCTTTATTATCCATAAATATTAATAGAATAGCTTTGCAGGCTAATAATACTCAGGACAAATATTCTCTAGTAAAATAAAAATAAGCAATTAATTTGATTTCATACACGGCTGACTGCATTCTATGTTAGAAGATCTTTTGGCCACATTTAGGTGCAAGAGGACAAGAAAACAGATGAACTAGCTGAATGTGGAAATGGCATTCTTGAACATTGGTTTTTATTCACTCCCAAGCCCTGTGGGGCATGATGTAGAATAACAGTTCCCACAAGGATCACTGGGCTAGCTCCTCCCTGAGCACACGGAATGCTTCCACTCACATCCTAAACCATAAACCATGGAAGATGAAAATAGCGTCTCATAACACACCTGGCAGTTGGCAGCATTCAGTCCCGGGAGAACTATCTCCCCCAGATGCTGCAGTGGGAGGCTTAATTTATACATGCTGTGGAATTCATATTCATGTGCTCGCCATTTAGGCTTCATTATGTTTACAAATTCTCTTCTGATGAATGAGAAGTCACTAAACACCCAGAGGAACTGTGAATGTAGAATCAGAAGAAAAACAGAGTATACCATCCACGACCGTAAATGCCATCTGCATGCACAGTATTCTGGGGTCTAAAACCATGACATCAATTCCATTTGTGCAGTGCAGTTACCTAAGGGTACAATTTGTAATTATTTATCTTAGAAAAGGACAGTGGAGGCCAGGCGTGGTAGTTCAAGCCTGTGATCCCAACGATTTGGGAGGCCAAGACAGGAGGCTCGCTTGAGCCCAGGAGTTTGAAACCAGCCTCAGCAACATAGCAAGACCTCGTCTGTAGAAAAATACGAAAATTAACTGGGCCCAGTGGCGCATGCCTAAAGTCCCAGCTACTTAGGAGGCCAAGGTGGGAGGATCTCCATTGCACGCCAGCCTGGGCGACAGCACTCCAGCCTGGGTGACAGAGTGAGACCCTGTCTAAAACAAAAAAAAAAAAGGCTGCGCACAGTGGCTCACGTCTGTAATCTCAGCACTTTGGGAGGCCGAGGTGGGAGGATCACCCAAGGACAGGAGTTTGAGACTAGCCTGGTGAACATAGTGAAACCCTGTCTCTAATAAAAATACAAAGTTAGCCGGGCATGGTGGCGCATGCCTGTAATCCCAGCTACTCAGGAGGCTGAGGCAGGAGAAAAACTTGATCCCAGGATGCAGAGGTTGCAGTGAGCTGACATCAAGCCATTGCACTCCAGCCTGGGCAACAAGGCGAAACTCCATCTCAAAAAAAAAAAGAAAGAAAGAAAAATTGTGTAGAACAGACATCCTATGGGTACATTATTGAGATCTGCATGGCTGCAGTGGGCAATTTCAGAACGCACTTTGAATGTTTTCCACGTACAAATCCTCCCAACGCTCTATGAAAGAAAAGCGAAATTTCACCCGTGACTATAAGACTTCCATGGGACTTTGGAGTCAGTGCAAGAGGCCTACAAGGAATGCATCAGCCGTCACCTGCAAGCTGAACCGGTGATATTACACGACGGTGCACTCTTTTCTCAGCATCACACATTTTCTCATGACAGCCACTAGCGTTTAGAAATTTGAAACATTAAAAAATATTTTTAAGGAGGACTCTGTACTTGAAGGGGCTAGGAATTATTGGCATAGAACTTTAGGCCTTGATGATTCATTTATTTGTGTTTTGGTGTATTCCCAAAACTGTTGTGAGGAAAGTCTTGTTTCTCTTCTGTATGGGTTTGTTTGCTTGTTTTTGGTGGATGAGGCATCTATTCAGAAATCATTTTTTGTTGGGCCCCTTAATTTTCATAAAATAATGCAAAGACATGTGTACTTTAATTAGCACCATCAAGCTTCCGATTTCAGTTTCTTGCCCCAGAGTCCACCATGCACACTTTCTCCTACTATGCCTCATGGGGGCTGTCTTACTTGAAACACCCAATCTTTAAGGTGGGAAAATGCACCAAGCCTGATAAGTGACTCTACTTCCTGGTTCCAGACCCAGTGATTGTTCCATTTGGTGTGGACATGACCCATGCTGGTCCAGATTATATTTCATTAGTGAATTTTCTAAATTTCAGTTTTCTAAGTTCAATACCAATATTTATTCATTTGGCCTTGGTAATTTTTTTTCTTTTTTCTTTTTTTTTTTTTTTAAGACAGAGTCTCGCTCTGTCACCCAGGCTGGAGTGCAGTGGCACAATCTCGGCTCACTGCAAGCTCCGCCTCCCGGGTTCATGCCATTCTCCTGCCTCAGCCTCCCACGTAGCTGGGACTACCGGTGCCCGACACCATGCCCGGCTAATTTTTTGTATTTTTTTTTTTTTTTTAGTAGAGACGGGGTTTCACCACAGGATGGTCTCGATCTCCTAACCTCATGATCCACCCGCCTCGGCCTCCCAAAGTGCTGGGATTACAGGTGTGAGCCACCGCACCCTGCCTTTTTTTTTTTTTTTTTTTTTTTGTCTTTTTAGATGGAGTCCTGCTCTTGTCACCCAGGCTGGAGTGCAACAGCACGGTCTTGGCTCACTGCAACCTCTGCCTCCCCAGTTCAAGCAATTCTCCTGCCTCAGCCTCTCAAGTAGCTGGGATTACAGGCACATTCCACCATACCCAGTTAATTTTTGTATTTTTAGTAGAGACAGGGTTTCTCCATGTTGTCCAGGCTGGTCTGAAACTCCTGACCTTAGGTGATCCCCCCACCTCGGCCTCTCAAAGTGCTGGGATTACAGGTGTGAGTGACTGCGCCCGGCCAGGCCTTTATAAAAAATTATAGATTCCGGGGGTACATGTGCAGGTGTGTTGCATGGATATATCGCATAATGGTGAGGTTTGAGCTTCTAGTGTACCCATCACCTGAATGGTGGACATTGTACCGAACAGGTAATTTTTCAACTCTTGCCTCCCTCCCCTTCTCCTCCGCTTTTAAAATCCCCAGTGTCTATTACTTCTCTCTGTATGTCCATGTGTACCCATTGTTTATCTCTCACTTAGAAGTGGGAACATGCAGTGTTTGATTTTCTGTTTCTGAGTTAATTCACTTAGGATAATGACCTCCCCATTATTGTAAGTGAAGTAACTCAGGCGTGGAAAACTAAAAACTGCATGTTCTCACTTCTAAGTGGGAGCTAAGCTATGAGTACTCAGAGTTTGTATACAGAGTTCTATAAAACACTTTAAAGACTCAGAAGGCAGAGGGTAGGGAGGGAGGCTAGGGATAAAAAGCTACATATTAGGGATAATGTACACTACTTGGGTGACAGGTGCACCAAAATCTCAGAATTCATTATAGAATTTATCCACGTAACAAAAAACCAGTTGTATCCCAGAAGCTATTGAGATAAAAATTTTAAAAAATAAGAACACCACCCTGTCCTTGGGGGAAAAAAATAATGGCCTCCAGTTCCACCCATGTTGCTGCAAGAAAAAACATGATTTCATCCTTTTTTATGACTGCATAGTATGCCATGTTGTATATATACCACATTGCTTTATCCAATCATCCATTGATGGACATTTAGATTGATTCTGTCTTTGCTCTTGGGAATAGTGCTTTGGTAGACATATGAGTGCAGGTGTCTTTTTGCTTTTTGGTTGTTTGTTTGTTTTGTTTTGAGACAGAGTCTCACTCTGTCGCCTAGGCTAGAGTGGAGTGTCACGATCTCAGCTCACTGCAACCTCCGTCTGCTGGGTTCAAGCAAATCTCCTGCCTCAGTCTCCTGAGTAGCTGAGATTACAGGTGCCTGCCATCATGCCTGGCTGATTCTTGTGTTTTTAGTAGAGATGGGGTTTCACCGTGTTGGCCAGGCCAGTCTTGAACTCCTGACCTCAGTCTTGATCTCCTGACCTCAGTCTTGATCTGCCCACCTTGGCCTCCTAAAGTGCTGGGATTACAGGTGTGAGACACCATGCCAGATCAGGTATCTTTTTGATAGAATGATTTCTTTTCCTTTGGGTAGATATCCAGCATTGGGATTGCTGGGTCGAATGGTAGTTCTATTTTTAGATCCCTCAGGAATCTCCATACTGTTTTCCATAGAGGTTGTACTAGTTTACACTCTCACCAAGAGTGTAGAAATGTCCCCTTTTCTCTATATCCACGCCAACTGTTGTACTTAGACTTTTCGATAATAGCAATTCTGACTGCTGTGAGATGGTGTCTCATTGGGGTTTTAATTTGCACTTCTCTGATGATTAGTGATATTGAGCATGTACTCATGGTTTTTGGGCACTTGTATGTCTTCTTTTGAGAAATAAATGTAAAGTAGAGAATTTTTTTTCTTCTTGCCTTATGAGCTCTGCCTAGAATTCATGCCTAGAATGGTACTTGGTATATGCTAAGTGTCACTTCTCATTCTTGTTATCAGGGGATGCATTCAGAGCTGCCAGTGGCCCTGGGCCCCCTCCACACGAAGAAGCTGGAAAGAATGAGGCCATGCAAAAACAGAGGCTGAGATGAGAGGTGGAGGGAGAAATCTGCCCCCATTCCTGGGAAAACTTCCTTTCTACGTTTTGTTTTCATAGGCTAATACATCCCTTTTCCTTGTTTAATGTAACTTGATTTGGAATTCTGCCATTTGTAATAAAAAAGTTCTAATAATAATAAAGTTCATGATGTTATTTGGCAGATGCTGAGATGTGAGCAAGAGAAAAGAGTCAAGAATCAAGCAGGAATATCGAGCAAGGTGGACTCAGTGACTCACAGAAAACACAGGGAGACAGGTTTTGGAGATGATGATGATAATAATGATGAACTTAGTTTTGGGCAAAATGAGTTTGAGGATCTTTGAATTTTCCCATGTGGAGCTGTTCCATTTGTTGTTTGGAAACATGGATAGAAAACTCAGGAGAGAGTTCAGGGATGAAGCTGTAGATCTGGGAGCCAAATGAACAGAGCTGCAGCTGAAGGCCATGACACTGCAAGAGGAACAGAGTGGGACTAGAAGGAGACCAAGGACTGGGCAAGGAACAGAAGCAGGCAACATGGCCTTGAGGGAGCACGACAAGGAGAATCGGCATGTGTAAGGTGAGAGAAGTCACAAGGGCTAGTTCTAATGACACATAGAGTGTTGTTGTGCTCTTGGCCAGGTGTGGTGGCTCACACCTGTAATCCCAGCATTTTGGGAGGCTGAGGTGGGTGGATCATTTGAGGTCAGGAGTTCGAGACCACCCTGACCAACATGGTAAAAAACCATCTCTACTAAAAATACAAAAAAAATAATAATAATAATTAGTGAGGCATGGTGGCTCACATCTGTAATCCCAGGTACTCAGGAGGGTGAGTCAGGAGAATCTCTTGAATCTGGGAGGCACAGGATGCAGTGAGGCCAAGATTATGCCACTGTACTCCACCCTGGGTAACAGAGTGAGACTCTTCGGAAAAAAAAAAAAAAGCCCAGCACAATGGCTCACACCTGTAATCTCAGCACTTTGAGAGGCCAAGGGGGGCGGATGGATCACTTGAGGTCAGGGGTTTAAAACCAGCCTGGCCAAATGATGAAACCCTGTCTCTACTAAAAATACAAAAAACTTAGTTGGGCATGATGGCAGGTGCCTGTAATCGCAGCTACTTGGGAGGCTGAGACAGGAGAATCGCTTGAACCTGGGAGGCAGAGGTTGCAGTGAGCCGAGATAGTGCCACAGCACTCCAGCCTGAGTGACAGAGCGAGACTCCATCACAAAAGAAAAAAAAAAGTGTTGTGGCACTCTGGATGCAGACACTGGAATGGATGAGAGTTTTGAAGAGGCATTGCATTTTACAAGTAGTTTACTGGCACCCCCTGAGAGAAGATTTCAGTTTAGCAGGAGCAAATCCCAGACTGCACAAGGCTGAGAAGGATGGGAGATGAGAAGGGGGAGGGGAGGCACAAAAAAAAGGGAAAGGTGTGGGAATTCCAGAGTTTGGTGAAATCAGATCGCCTCTTGTTTTTCTTAAGAATAATTGTGACGTAAGCACATTTGCATGTTGAAGAGAAGTCAAAAGACAAAAAAAATACATCAGATGAGTAATTATTGACAAAACAAGTTAAAAGAGGAAGTGATAAAGGAAAAAGGAACTAGCTTCAAGGAGGGGAAAATATATTCCCTTATTTAAGACAAGAGGGGCTACACATATCTGAGAGGTGTTAAAAGATGAAAAAAAAAGACAAAAGGGCAAGAGAAAATGACCATGATGAACTAGAGAAAATTTAATGTAGAAGAGTCAATGTTAGCTGAAATTCCATCCAATGATCTCCATCTCATTTTCTCAAAGAACTTAAAACAGAACTACCATTCGGCCCAGGAATCTCATTACTAGGTATATGCCCAAAAGAAAATAAACTGTTCTACCAAAAAGACATGTACACCTGTATGTTCATCGCAGGACTTCACGGTAGTGTCAGTGGTGGACTGCATAAAGAAAATGTGGTACATATACGCCATGGATTACCATGTAGCCATAAAAAAGAATGAAATTGTGTCCTTTGCAGCAACGTGGATGCAACTGGAGGCCATAATTCTAGGCAAATGCAGGAACAGAAAACCGAATACCATATGTTCTCATTTATAAGTGGGAGCTAAACAGTGGGTACTCATGGACATCAAGATGGCAACAGGCCAGGCACAGTGGCTCGTGCCTGTAATCCCTAATCCCAGCACTTTGGGAGGCCAAGTTGGGCAGATCACTTGAACCCAGGAGTCTGAGAACAGCCTGGGCAAAATGTCAAAACCCTGTCTCTACAAAATATACAAAAAAAATAGCTGGATGTGGTGAGGTATGCCTGTAGTCTCAGCTACTTGGGAGGCTGAGGTGAGAGGATTGCTTGCGCCTAGGAGGCAGAGGTGGAAATAAGCTGAGACTGTGCCACTGCACTCCAGCCTGGGCGACAAAAGAGAGACCCTGTCTCAAAAGAAAATTTAAAAGATGGCAACAATAGGCACTGGGGACTCCTAGAGGAGGAAGAGAAGGAGAGGGGTCAGAAATGAAAAACTAACCATTGGGTTCTATGCTTACTACCCAGGTGACAGGATCAATGGTACCCCAAACCTCAGTATTATGCAATATATCCACATAACAAACCTGCACATGTACCCCCTAAATCTAAAATACAAGTTGAAATTATTTTTAAGAAAGGATTTTGATCTCAGGAAGGTAGGTGACAAAGTCATGGGCTGCCTGACAGAGGGCTAAGGTGCTGAGTGGAAAATATTTGGAACTGTTGTGAGAAATTAAGTTTATTATAACTTTGGAGAAGCCCTGAAGTTAGAAAGCATGAATTGGTAGTACATCCAGCTGATTTTTTAACAGCCCAAGATAAGAAATGGCAAAAAGCACAGTCGTGTTTTTCCAGTCTGATGGGAAGTCAAGGAACAAAGCAATCTAGGGTACTGGTGAGTGTTACTGAGTTAAGGGAGCACACTTGTCTAATTTCTCAGCCTGACATAGGTGACTTGTCTGGTTCTCTGCAGATGCTGAGTAGCACAGTATCTGGCACAGAAGGGTCAGGCAATAAAGATTTATTTCACTGGATTAAAAAAAGGCATTCTTTAATTTTTATGATGGACTCTTTCATCCACATTCAGCTCTGACACGTAGGAGTCACTTTTATTTCTTTCCTACATTTGTTCTGTCGATCTGATTTAAAAAAAAAACAAGATGTTTTCGGAATCATCCCTGTGGAGAGATAAGGTGGTGATGGCAATGGGAAAATGCAAAGTAGAAATTAGAAAGAAATACATGAATATATTTGCAGTAGCATTTGAGGAACTGGGAACGTTTAGTGACTGTGTGTGTGAGTGTGTGTGTGTGTGTTTTCTTCTAAGCACAAGTGCTGATGTTCTGAGATGAGGTAGTGCATCATGAATCATACACAGAAAGGATTTATGAACCAAAAAAAAAAAAAAGAATGAGATGGTGGGCGAGGAAATCTGGGGAGAATATAGGGTGGCCAACTGTCTCAGTTTGCCTGGGACAGAAGGGTTTCCCAGGATGTGGGACTTTCCGTGCTAAAATGGAAAAGTTCCCAGAGATTCTGATTTAATTGGCCTGAGGTGTAGCCTTGACTTCTTACGTGCAGCCAAGATTGACAACCCTTGAGCAGAGCTCAGGAGACACAGCCTAGGTCAGTGATTCTCAAATTGCAATGTGCCTAAGAATGGCCTGGAGGTCTTGGTAAACAGCTTCCAGGAGCCCAGCAGAGTTTCTGATTCAGAATGATTTTTCACCTTAACGTGTGAGAAGAAACATGGCCAATAATACTCAATATTCATTGCTGCATAAATAGAGTCATTTCAGAACTCCTGGAGACTTCGTGGAAAATGGCACCCTGGAGAACACTCTGTGAATTAACATTTGTTTTATATTGGCAGACTGAAAATTGTTAACTCCACAAACTGTACATATTTCTAAATTGGGCTCTTGGAGGACTTCTAAACCTTGCAAGTAATTGATCTGAAGCTAAGGGCATAAGCTTAGCCTTTATGACAACATCTTGTACTATTCTACTGCCCTATTTTTAAAAATATATATATATTTTTATATATATATAAAAAATATAGTACTTTCATTAGGACCTGAAAGAGTTGATCCTAAGTCTACTGACCAGCTTTCTTGCAGTATAATCCACAGAAAAATTCAAGAATAACTGATTCTGTTTTCCTATCCTTGCCCCTTGATGCCCCAGCTGAGGAAGCACTGGTGAGAATCACCCCCTCTCACTGATGTTAAGTACCAGGTGAAACCTTTATGCGTTTCAAAGGCTGAAGAAAACATAAAACAAAGGCGGCCTTGCCAGGGGCAGTGGCTCACGCCTGTAATCCCAGCACTTTCGGAGGCCGAGGCGGGTGGATCACGAGGTCAGGAGATCGAGATCATCCTGGCTAACACGGTGAAACCCCGTCTCTAATAAAAATACAAAAAATTAGCCAGCTGTAGTCCCAGCTACTCGGAAGGCTGAGGCAGGAGAATGGCGTCAACCCGGGAGGCGGTACTTGCAGTGAGCGGAGATCGCGCCACTGCACTCCAGCCTGGGCGACAGAGTGAGACTCTGTCTCAAAAAAAAAAAAAAAGAAAGAAAGCAACAACAACAACAACAAAAAAGGCAGCCTTATTAGCCTGCTTTGGCGCTGATCTGAATTAAAAGCTGAATAAATGCATAAACATAACAAGAACACTAGACAAAATCCAACAGAAAAGAGACATATATGTCAGAAACATAGTTATCCCTAATGTGCAAATTTGCGTGGCCTCCTAAGGGTCTGGAATGAATGGAGGCTCCTCTTCAGTCTTCCTTAGCATGAGCCAAAGAATTCAACTTCATTGAATCAACAGTGGTACTGGTGGGTGAATACGTAGGGGTAACAAGTGTATTCGAAACTTCTCTAGGATACGGAATTTGCACAGAACCGTTGGAGAAGTAGCGGCAGGAATAAAACAGAAACACTAAACGCAAGGAAAAGAGGTAGGTCCCCAGCATTTGGAGTTGATGGCTACTGTTTTACGTTGCGGGATTCTAACCAACATTATGAATTACTTACAGATCCATTCAAATTCTTGTTCTGAACCAGTGGGACTCAAGCTTGGCTGCATATTGAAATCACTGGTGGAGTTTTTTAAAAACCTGGTGCCTGGTCCAATCCCAGAGACTCCGATTAAATTGGCCTGGGGTGTAGCCTTGACTTCTCAGGTACAGCCAAGATTGACAGCCATGGAGCAGAGCTAAGAATTGCCTGGAGGGCTTGGTAAACAGTTGCCTGGAGCCTATCCTCAGAGTTTCTGATTCCGTAGGTAAAGGTGGGGCAGGAGTTTCTTTATTTCTAACAAGCTCGCTGGTGATGCTGATGCTGCTGGACTGAGAACCACGCTTTGAGGACCCCTAGCCGAGGTGTACCATGTTACCATGTGCTGAGGCAAGGAAACCATCCAGCATTCCTTGTGGCCCTCTCAAATCAGCGACAGAGCTCCCTGGATGCTCTTTTGCGTGTGCTTGAAGGGCAAGTTGTGCATTTTATTTGCTCAAGTCACTGAAGCCTGCTGAAGTGGGACAGCCTCTTCTTTTCCAGCCTCAAAATATAGGGGCTTCAGTCTTTGCTGTTCTTGTTTTTTATTTATTTATTTATTTATTTATTTATTTTTCTAGAAGCCATCTAATTTCCCCTGTGGTGTCAGATAATCCCAAAGAACATGGTGTCCTGGGCATACATGAGCCAGCTGCCTGGAGTCCCTCCTACCTACTGGCACTCCAACTATCGAGGGAAGCCTTCTCTCTGTCCTCTGCCCCATTCTGATCTGCGGCCTCACTCTGCGCTCTGAATCTGGCCTAATCCAATAAGCAAGACCCACAGGGCATTGGGAATCCTGCCCTAGATAAGGACCATCATGCACAGAGAACTGTAGTGGCCAAGGTAATATTAATAGTCATAAGTCATAGCTACCACTTGCGGGACACTTGTTCTGCCAGAAACTGCACCAACACTTTACACGCATCACTTAATTTAATCCTATGTTAACCTTGAAAGATGAGAATTATTATGCCTGTTTTATAGATGAGGAGACTGAGGCTCAGAGACAGTGACTTGCCCAAAGCTTTGGAGCCATGAAGGGAGATGGGATGCATAGCTGGGTCTGGCTTATAAGTGCATGTTTTCCCACCGTACCCTTCTGCCTCTCTGGCTACTGGTGGGATGGCATTGGGGGCAAGAACGCTGGACGCTGGCTGTTAAATGGTGTGGTGTCCACTCCTAGATGCAGCTGATGGATGGCAGCCCTCGGCAGGTTGCTGGCCTGACCCCACCCTGGGTGCCTGTCCTCAGATCCTTATCTACAGAAAGAGGGGCTTTGTCTAGATCACTGCAGCCCTTTCTTGCTCTGCCTTTCTAGAAGTCTCTCTGTGACTCATGCAGCTGTGCCTCCTTTCCCGGGACTCTGCCCTGCCTGGTGATGACACAGCACGTTCAGCACATTTGTTTCCAGGGAGAGCACTCTCCAGAAGGAACCAGGGTCAGCTCCTGTGGCGCCACTTGGTCAGGCTAGCTGGAGGTTGTGTCAACGTCTCGGAGAGCCCCTTGATTACAGTTTATAAGCCGGTTGTAAAGTGTCCATTCTCGGGCGAAACTTGGCTTTCAGTTCTCTGAGATGGCAGAGCATTGCGAACTGGTCACTTTGAAAGCTGAGGGAGAGGTGGACGGAAATCAGGTCCGCTCCAGGTGGCAGCCCCGCCCTTGCTTGTCAGTCCCAGAGCAGCTGCTGTGGGGTGTGCCCTCCCAGGAGGGGATGGGGCAATGCTGCAAGCTTGCACCAAGCTGGGAGCAGTTCTCTGTAGCTCTCTCTTCTCCTAGGGCCAGTAGGAGTGGGTGTGCTGATGGGGGCTCTTCTTACAGATTTTTGTTATGATAGCTACTAATATCATGAGTTGTTGCTACTGACAATACATAGGATGATGTGTTACTTTCCTCTATGACGACTGCATTTGACCTTGAATTAGGAAACTTACATTGGAGTTGGCCCTTTCATTCAAATGGGCCTCATTCCTCATCTATTACATGGGAAGAAGGAGTGAAATAAACCCCGATCTTATCCTCTGTGAAAATTCTACACCAAACACAAGAGCAAGCACACAAATTGAGAAACGTGGGGGCACAGAGAGTTACCTGAACAATATAAAGATTTTCGTTGTTGCAGTGATTTGTTTTTATACATTTATTTTATTTACTTTTTAATTTTACTTTAAATTCTGGGATACATGTGCAGAATGTGCAGGTTTGTTACATGGGTATACATGTGCCATGGTGGTTTGCTGCACCCATCAACCCATCATCTAGGTTTTAAGCCCCGTATGCATTAGGTGTTTGTCCTAATGCTCTCCCTCCCCTAGCCCCCCACTCCCTGACAGGCCCCGGTGTGTGATGTTCCCCTCCCTGTGTCCATGTGTTCTCATTGTTCAACTCTCACTTATGAGTGAGAACATGCGGTGTTTGGTTTTCTGTTCCTGTGTTAGTTTGCTGAGGATGATGGTTTCCAGCTTCATCCATGTCCCTGCAAAGGACATGAACTCATTCTTTTTCATGGCTGCATACATTTATTTTTAAAATTGCAGTAAAATACATATAACGTAAAATTTACTCTTTTAACCATCTTTAAGTGTACAGTTCAGTGACATCAAGGGCATTCACACTGTTGTACCACCATCACCATCTGTCCACAGAACTCTTTTCATCAATACAAATATTTTAGCAGCGTTGGCATAGCACTAAAAATAACATCTCAAAAATCAATAGTGTTTTGAATTGATAAACCTCCTTTGGAGGAATTTAAGGCATTTCACAAACATTATCTTGTTTGTCCTCGCAATGGCCTTAGACAGAAGCAGAGAGAATAAGAGAGTGGTCAGTTGAGACAGAGAGAAAGAAGGAAAAAGAGGAGAAAATGCAATTTTGCCCAATTTGTAAATGACCCAGAGAGGCTTAATGAAACATCATGGGTCTCACAGGTATCGCATGGATGATGATCTTAGAACCTGGATGTTTGGTTATTAGTTCAATTTTTAGTTTTCCAGGCTAGACTATGATGTCACTGGGTGATTATAGCTTCAACCAGAGAGGGGAGGATATATTTTTAATGTTACAGGACACCCATGCCTGTATCATTAAAAAGGGGCTCTCCATGCCTTTCAAGATGGTTTTTCTTCGTGGACACATTGTTGGGATGGGTGTGTCAGTCTGGGAGTGGGGACTGGGAAGAAAAGGCAAGTTCTGGCAGAGGCCAGAGTAGGTTAGATTATTCTCCCAGGTTCTGTCGGTTTCTGGGCAGCTGCTAATAGGAGGATTTGGGTTGTAAGACCTGACTCGGTTGTAAGGCCGAGAGTAAAGCTCTCACCTGTGCAAAAGCTTTCATGGCCTGGGAATTAAAGTTTCATGGCTCCAGCCTGTTTGCGTGTGTGTGTGTGTCTAAGAGAGAGAGAGAGAGAGACAGAGAGAGACAGAGAGAGACAGAGACAGAGAGAGAGAGAGATCAGATATAAAAGAAAAAAGTGTGATTTTTTCCTGGCTGTGAATGAGGGATCAGTTGAAGAAATTAGAAACTAAAGTTGATAAACTGTATTATTTATTTATTTTTTAACTTGGTGAGTCTTTAAAGAACTAACTTTCTTTGGTGGAGAAGACAACAACAACAACAAATTGTGTTCATTTAAAACTGCGTTTCAGGTTAGACATGGTGGCTCACATCTGTAATCCCAGCATTTTGAAAAGCCGAGGCAGGCTGATTGCTTGAGCCCAGGCATTCAAGATCAGCTTGGGCAACTTAAGGAGATCCTATCCCTACAAATATAAGAAAAATTAGCTGGGCTTGGTGGTATGCATCTGTGGTCCCAGCTACTTGGGAAACTGAGGTGGGAGATGTGCTTAAGCCTGGGAAGTCGAGGCTGCAGTAAGCTGTGACTGCACCACTGCACTCCAGCCTGGGTAACACAGTGAGGCCCTGTCTCAAAGAAAAAAAATGTATTTCAATTGGACTTAGTCTTTTTGTTACTGGAAAATTTTACAATACGTTTCTGGGAGGAAGAACATGTTACTGCTCCTGGTGCAAGGTTTGAATTCCTAAGATCCAGGAACAAAGATGCATGTAAACTTTGATTAAAAGACAGAAATGAACCTGAGAAACAGTCTGGCAATTAGAACCAAGCCAGCAGGGTACTGTTATTTAGCCTGGAACATCCTTTCCAAGTAAGTGGGGAGAAGGGCGCTGCTTCTTAGTGAAAGGAGTATATAATTAATTGGTCTGGTGGTCTCCACTCAACCAGTGATATGTGTAATTGGTTTCTCACTGAGAACAAAGGGAAGCACACAATAAATGCTAGCTTTGTTGTTGTTGTTGTTAGCTCTGCAGCTGGCTAAGCTCTGGTGAACCCACAAGAAGACCAAGAGTAGCTGACTTCAAATCTCCTTCCTTCCTTTATTCACTCACTTTCTTAAGAACCTGCTATGCACCGGGCACTGCGCTAGAAGATGGTACAAAGGGTTTCAGGCTTGGCCATGAATGAGTTTACAGACCAGCAGAGGGAGAGGAGACAGATATGCCAATGTATCAGTGCAACCAAACATCATCGATGCCATGAAAGACACATACGCAGACAGTATAAGGAAGGGAGTGATTAGTTTGTTTGGATGGTGTATAAGGAAGTAGAGAAGGCTTCTGCAAGAGGTGATGTCTAAGCCGTGTTTTTAAAAATGTCAGTGAGAATTTCCCAGGCAGGAGGAGTTTGGGAGGATAGGTGAGAAGCACTGCAGGGAATGGTGTATTTGTTTCTACTGATAAAGACATGCCCGAGACTGGTTAATTTATAAAGAAAAAGAGGTTTAATGGGCTCGCAGTTCCCTGTGGCTGGGGAGGCCTCACAATCAGGGCGGAAGCTGAAAGGCACGTCTTATATGGCAGCAGACAAGAGAGAATGAGAACCAAGTGAAAGGGGCTTCCCCTTATAAAACCACGAGACCTTGTGAGACTTACCACCATGAGAACAATATGGGGGAAATTGCCCCCATGATTCAATTATTTCCCACCAGGTCCCTCCCGCAACAGGTGGGAATTATGGGAGTCACAATTCAAGATGAGATTTGGATGGGGACACACCGCCAAACCATATCAATGTTGAGCAACTGAAGTGAAGGTTCACACTCCACAGAGGTTCTTTATGAAATGATTGCTGAACGGAATGGGGTCACTGGCAAAATGTACTGCCTGGGGGAGAGGGGCTCAGATGGTCAGGCATCCTCAGAAGAAAGGAGGAAGGTGGAATGAATAATGGCAAGAAGAAAAGTGATGAAACAATAAATGAGAGTAGTTGGATGATAAAAGAGTACAAAAAGGTGGAAAGCTTAAGAAAAATCTTCTATTAAACCTCCGAAGAAGAATTACAAAGCACCCAGAGTTAAGCCAAATGATCAGCAGACAGGCCTTTCCAGTTCATGTTTTCATTTTTAATTTTTTTCTGTGACATCAGAAATTCCTGCTAACCTTTCCACTTTAAAGCTGGAGATAACATGGCCTGTATCAGGCAAAAATCCTCAACAGAACTAGGATGATGCCATCTAGGCGGCACAGTCTCTAAGACTAGAAGCCATCATTCTCTTTGTATCAGATCCAGCCTGGTCCCACTGCCTGCTGAAGCTGCACCCCCAGAAGAGACGGAGCCCCTGGATGTCTCCAAGGGGCAACAACCAGCCCATCCTCTGTCCTGTGCCTGTAAACTCCTTCACCTCCATCTCAAGTGTTCGCCATGATCCCAGGTTCCAGGAGGCTGGGAGGATCAAAAGTCTCAGATAGCAGAAAGCCCACAGAATCTAGCTACCACCGGGAGATCAGTTGCCTTTTTTTTTTTTTTTTTTTTTTTTTTGAGACAGAGTCTCCCTCTGTCACCCAGGCTGGAGTGCAGTGGTACAATCTTAGCTCATTGCAACCTCTGCCACCAGGGTTCAAGCAATTTTCTTGCCTCAGCCTCCTGAGTAGCTGGGACTACAGGTGCTGACCACCACGCCCAGCTAATTTTTGTATTTTTAGTAGAGACAGGGTTTCACCATGTTGGCCAGGCTGGTCTCAAATTCCTGACCTCAAGTGATCTGCCCACCTTGGCCTCCCAAAGTGCTGGGATTACAGGTGTGAACAGGTGTGAGCCACTGCGCCCAGCCGAGACCAGCTGCCTCAATTGTCAGTTTCCTCCTCTCTCCCCTTCTCAGGTCTATCATGGCAGAATTTGTCCCAGAACATAAAACTACAGAACACCCGAGTTTTGATGTGAGAAAAGAGCCTAGGCATCTCCTAATTTAATGGGCTTCAAATGGTTTGCCTCAGTTGTCCTAAGCAATAAAAATAATTTGAGTATGTAACCTCAATTGATGTATATTTATTCATTTATAAATGACATACTTCTGTACTAGTATACTTTAAGACATAGACAAAAATTATATTTAAAAAGAAAAATAAATAAAAGTGATAATATTTTCTCCTGTGCCTTAATGGATTAGCTTTGTTCCTTTTGGGATATGTGAATCTGTTTTGGAGACAACTTACCTAATTCAGCCTGATCTGCTAATCTCCTCCGTAACTCTCCACCAAGAGGAAATTTAACCTTTTCATGAACACTTGGAGGGACACCCAATCCATTTTTGGAAACATCTAGGCGTTTCTTGATTACCATGCTCTGGATGGCCAAATCGGGGGGTTTTCATGCAGTATCACACCTGGACTTCGAGCCACAAGTGAACACTTCTCTGGGCGCCTCACTTCTGGCCTTCCCTGGATCTCACTGCAACCTGAGTGCCAGAGCTGTGAAGACTGCAGCAAAGTCCTCCAACTGCCACGGTAAATATTATCATTGCCTCTGGTATGCAGAAAAGCAAGCAGAGCCGCATTTGCTGCTTCCAGGTGGCAGACACAGAAATGAGAGCAGGGCGGGAGGGGCTGGGAAGGTGTCTGGGAAGAAAGAGATCAATAAGACCTCACTAGTGTGCAGTATTTACTGTAAACAGCCCAAGGTGGTTTGGGGTTGGGGTGAACTGTCAACATAGAACAGTTCTTTCTCAGGGACTGTGGGAGCAGGTGTTCTAAAAGGAAGGATGAAGATAGCAGTTGCAGTGGGATGGGCAATGAGACCCTGGGCTCAGGGAAGTCACTGAGGGTTAATGTGGCCGGGCAGCCAACGTCACAGCACACGAGGCCCCTGCCACATCTTACCCACACATTTCAAGATCCTGTATCGCCACAGTGTGTCATTACTTTGAGACCATGGACTACTTTCTCAATTCTTCAGCAGAGAGGTTTTTTCCAAAGCACACAAATGCTAGTGGTGGAGCTGGTTTAAGGCCAAGAATCCTCAACTGACAAAGAGCTCAGTAAGCCCTGGGTAGGATAAAAAATGCAGGTGTGTCTTGCCCTAAAACATCTCAGGATGAAAGAACTCGTTGGAAGTGTCTCTCCATCCAGCTTTTGTCTAAAGCGTTTAAGGGCGGCTCTCTTTCAACAGTTAAGCTGGTGTGGGATGGAAGAGCTTTCCTGCAGTTAGGGAAAAACCTTCTCCCTCTTCCTCTTTCCCAGTTCCAGTTGCTTTTGAGTGACAGGCTAACCTGAGTCCTGAAGCCAGATTCAGAATTACTATGGCTTTGAATTTGATCTCTTATTGCTCTATACTGAAAGAGCAATATTCTTTTAGAGGTGAGTGAGTTCCCCATATTGGAAGCTGCTCTGGGTTTGGGGTAGAATCTTCAGGGTCCAAGGGGAGAGGACTGAACTCAAAGGAAAAACAACTTGGGTTGTAGTTGGTGGTGAGACTACGCTAACTTTGTTTTTTTTTGTTTGTTTGTTTTGCTTGCCAAGAAAGCCTTTCCTAATTCACCAGTTCCAGAAGCCTGCCTGCTTCCCTGGCCACAGGGGTAGGTATGTATTCAGGTGTGACCGATCATTCTGTCCTGACATTAGTGATTGACCCAAGGGTGAAACTGGGTCTTGCCAAGGTCCGATAAATACAAAGTAAATATCCATGGTTGCTACATAGGAGACTGTGAATTTGGGGCTCTTGGGCACCGTGTTATTACCTGACATGGGGAGACTTGGAATGAGGCCGACAGACAGGTGGCAGGGATGAAAGATAAATGCAGGCGGGCATGAAGCTGCATGACAGGGAGAGTCCTGGGAGTGTGGAGTCGACCACAACTCCTCGCTCTCCCCAACCCCATGTGAAACCCATCAGCGAGGTCTTTCATCTCCACCTTTGAAAGAGAACCAAATTCTGATGATGTGATGACATCTTACCAGGCCCACTTTGACAATCTTAAGTCCAGAGGGCAGAAGGTCTCTCCTAGAAAACAACAGTGGTGTTTTATCTGGTCTCCCTGCTCTCTGCTTTGCTTCCGCATAGGCTAGTTTCCATATAGCAAAGAGGTCACTTGGTTGTTGTCTGCTTGGCTAGAGAGCTTTGAAGCAGTCCTTACATTCTGTCACTCCTCTGCTCAAACTCTCCAAACGATTCCCATCTCACTCAGAGTAAAAGCCAATGCCTTACGGTAGTTTGCCACTCCCTGCAACCTGCTGTCCACCTCTGCTCATGGTCCTCCCCACTGTTCCTTGAACAGAACATGCACGTTCCCAGCTTCACGTCTTTGTATTGGCTATTCTATCTGCCTGGAAGATGGCAGGGCTCACCCCCTAAGCCCTGCAGGCCTTTATTCAATGTCACCTTAGTAGTAGGGCCTTCCCTACCCCACCACACCCCTCCCCTCCACTCACACAATTCTCTGTCTTCTGACACAGCTATTTTTTTTGTAATTTTTGCACACTATATATTTATTTTTCCGTTTGTTGTTGATGTCATAATTTTCATCACCATGTAGCTGAAACCTGAAACGCTCAGCTGAAACAATGAATGGCCCCCGAAACCTAGTGACTACAATCAGTTGCAATCCT
Source organism: Pan paniscus (assembly GCF_029289425.2). Lineage (NCBI taxonomy): Eukaryota > Metazoa > Chordata > Mammalia > Primates > Hominidae > Pan > Pan paniscus. The sequence continues at coordinate 24,920,034 of NC_073256.2, forward strand.
GGCATTCCGGGTGCTGGTCCCAGCTGTTCTTTCCTTTATTCTGCTGGTTGCAACAGCGGCCTTCCCAGCTACCAGAGCCTATTAATTCCCTCTTTTGCACAGGCTAGCTTGACTTGTGTTGGAATACTGCCATTTTTAAACCTGGAAATTTGGAGGTGGATCTGTAAAATGTCTAAAGATGAAATACACTGGTTTTCCCCCACCCCAAGTTTTTGATATTGGTTCAAACTATGGGCTTTCAAGATGCCAATAGCTGAACCCAACACAAACGTAGAGCTTATTCATAGTTTTCATATTATTGTCTCTTGTTAAATTGTACATTCTTAAATTTTTTTGCTACATTCTTAAGCCTGACTTTTGGTATCTCTTAGGGTCAGCATTCTCCTGTGGGAATTTATCTCTGAAATCAAACCTAATTCAGAGAGTACATGGGGTTCAATTTAGATAACTGCTTACACTCAACTTTCCCAGATGGGTAACTCATAAAATGAGGAGTACTGTGGTGTTAACACTCCATTTCCTTATCATCGGGGTAGTGTAGGGCTGAAGTGGAATGACTGACAAGGAAACATCTGGAATCAGCTATTTTGTGGCAATAATTACATATCCTCACCCAGTTCTGCATGGAAGCTTCCTCTAGGCTGCAGGCCACTGGTATTCCACCTTTGCTGTACCTTAAAATCACCTGCGTTGAGTTGAAAACTCCTTATATCCAGGCTGTACCCTGGACCAATTAAATCAGATCTCTGGGGTAGGAAAAACATCAGTGAGAACAACAGCAGGTAGTCCTGAGCATATACTGCCTACCAGGTTCCAAGCTATGTGCTTTTTACATGAATGATTTCATTTAATCCTAACAATTCTTCTATAAGGCGGTATTCTTACTATCCCACCTAAACAGAAGGGGAACTAGATAGAGGTGCACAGAGTTAAAGTAGATTTTCTAAGGCTTTTGGCAGGGAGCCAGTGAAGAGAACCAGTTACTAATCTAGACAATCTGACTTCAGAGGCAAAGCTCTTTCATAATTTGCTTTTTATTTAAAACATGAAATGTACATAATCAATTTTATTATATATATTCTATATATAATATATATATAGAATAAATATATAATATATATATTATATATATATATTTTTTTTGAGATGGAGTCTCGCTCTGTCACCCAGGCTGGAGTGCAGCGGTGCAATCTCAGCTCACTGCAAGCTCCATCTCCCTGGTTCACACCATTCTCCTGCCTCAGCCTCTTGAGTAGCTGGGACTACAGGCACCCACCACCATGCCCAGCTAATTTTTTGTATTTTTTAGTAGAGACGGGGTTTCACCGTGTTAGCCAGGATGGTCTCGATCTCCTGACCTCGTGACCCGCCCGGCTTGGCCTCCCAGAGTGTTGGGATTACAGGCATGAGCCACCACACCCAGCCTATATTTGTTTTGAGACAGAGTTTTTCTCTGTTGCCCAGACTGGAGCGCAGTGGCGCAATCTCAGCTCACTGCAACCTCCACCTCCCAGGTTCAAGAAATTCTTGTGCCTCAGCCTCCTAAGTAGCTGGGATTACAGGGGTGCACCACCACACATGGCTAATTTTTGTATTTTTAGTAGAGACGGGGTTTCACCATTTTGTCCAGGCTGGTCTCGAACTCCTGACCTCAAGCGACCCACCTGCCTCGGCCTCCCAAAGTGTTGGGATTATAGGCGTGAGCCACCACACCCAGCTGAAATATACATAATTTAAGGAGTCAAATAGTTCTCCAAAGCTCATTACCAAAAATACCAGTCTATCAGTCCCCTTCTTATCCCCCAGCTGATCTATTTCCTCATCCTCAAGGTGATCACTTTTAATCATTTTGGCTATTTCTTTTCATATTGATATCTATGTCTCTATCATTGTTTATAACGTGACTTTTGCTTTTTCCACTTTAAGCCTTGGCTGTTACCTTCCCAAATGGAAAATGAGGGTGTAGATTTCATTGCCCATTATTGCTCACTTCTCCTGATATACCTTTGATGATATCAGAGTGGATTACGTTATTTGAACCGTGTAAGTATTACTAATTATGTAAATAGCTGAGCTATGCAATATGTTCACCATATGAGTATTCCTTCCTTTCTTAAACAACTCTATTTTGTTACCAAGTTTTAGAATCTGCTGTTATCTCTCTCAGAGTAACCATGGTTGTTGGTTTCTTGTTTGTTTGTTTGTTTGTTTTCATTGGTGGGTGAGGTGTAATCTCATGTTCTTCCATAATTTCTGTTTACTTCAAGTTGCTTTTTTGTTTGTCTCTTCTGGAATCCGCCTCAGATGTTCTGTGATCTTTGGCTGTTTGCTCGTGAGTTTCAGAGAGGTGCAGAAAGCAGACTGGAAACTGCATAAATGGGGAGAAGGAGGGTTGTCTCTTCTGGCTTCACTGAACGTTTCCTCAGGAAACTCCAGCATCGGTATCACTATCATGCAGAGTTAGGAAAGGGATCTGTGCATTTAAATGTTTTGAAAACACTTTTCACCAACCATCATCTTTTAAGCTCCTAGTTTACCCTCCCTTCCAAAGGTACCCATGCTATCCATTCCTGAGGCTTTTCAAGGACCTGGATGCAAACTGAGTTGCATCTCAGCTTTTCCCATTGGCTGACTTAGAATACATCTGTCTAGAATGCACTCTGTCAGTGATCAGTTAGTTATGGCCCTGCTTTAAAAAAAAATCATCCACATGGGCCAGGTGCGGTGACTTACACCTGTAATCCCAGCACTTTGGGAGGGCGAAGTGGGTGGATCATGAGGTCAGGCATTCAAGACCAGCCTGGCCAACATGGTGAAACCCTGTCTCTACTAACAATACAAAAATTACCCAGGCATGGTGGCATGTGCCTGTAGTCCCACCTACTTGGGAGGCTGAGGCAGGAGAATCACTTGAACCCAGGAGGCAGAGATTGCAGTGAGCCAAGATCTCGCCACTGCACTCCAGCCTAGGTGACAGAGCAAGACTCTGTGTGAAAAAAAAAAAAAAAGTATGCACACGTATCTATATTACACACATGTATCTGTTATATGACCTTGTGACTCAATCTCTTTGTCATAGTGACTTTATGTCCTTACTGAAACTTTCTACCCTCATTTTACTGGGGACACAGATAGGAGTGGAGCTAAATGAGTGTGCTCAATCCATCATCCTTAATGGAGGAATCAGAGCGCTCCATCACCACTTTTATTAAAATGATAGAAAATCGACTGTCTGCCTGCTAGAGAGTGTGTATAAGCACCTCCACAAGCCTGCTTCACTTGCTTCTCACAGCCATTTTAGATAGGTCAGGAGGCCTTCATATGCCCACAGTGCACGGAAATAATAGGGCCCTTAGCCGAGACCACATCGCAGGTCTCTTGACGTCTAACCCAGTGCCATTTCCACGTGTTCAGATGCTATCCTGGGCTATTCCGAGGACAACACTTGAAACAGGAAACAATGATGTGCCTGGGCCCACCAGAGATGATGGGAAACCTTGATTCTGTTTATCACCTTGATTCAAATTTCACGTTCACAGCCTGAGTCTACAAAGAAAAGAAACAGCAGAGGGAAGCCTGGTGTAAAACTCTTTCATTCCATTCTTGTTTGTCTTTATCTGCTCCAACTGTGAGGGCTGCTTACCCTAGAAGCAGATCAGTGCAGAGATGGACACATTTGCAGCACCTACAAAGGGTGAGAAAAGACAGGGGATTCCCAGGCACCGGAAGAATGAGGAAAACAGTGACCTTTGTTCCCAGGCCACAGAAAAATGCTGTATCTAAACTGACATCGGCCGGCTGGATGGCATTTAGAAGCCAAATGAACTGCTGTTAAGTGGCGAGGTCAGGGGTTCAGCTAATTGTGGAACCACGGGCACTCCCCACTGGCCCAGAAATCCTTGTAATCTATGGCTTAGGGACATACATTGTGAAGGTGATTTTTACAGTTCATCTTTGAAAATAGAAAGACGCCGGAAGCTCTGGCTGGTACACATACTGACAGTAGCCTTGCCTGGTGTCTTAGAAACATCTGCGAAATATAGCTTTCTGGCTTAAATAATCAAAGGAGATAGAAAGATAAAAAGAAATTACAACAAATACAGTGAATGAATCAGGCTTGATAAGGTACATGCAGAAAACGACCTTATCTTCTCTCTCCAATGCATTAGAATCCATATTGTAATTTTGTACATTCTGCAACGCTGGATGAAAAATCAGGCAAATCAAATAACTTTGTCGCTATTGGTAATAAAAAGTCTTCCAGGTTGTTTAAAATCCAAGATGAGTCTCCTGGAAATCAAGCATTTCAGTAAATAAAATGGCCAAGGCAATGTAGGCATCAAAACAGAAAGCTTTATCTAAAGCCAAAGTTCTTTTCCTCTTCTGTTCTGTGCCTGCCTGAGGCTCAAGATCTGTGACTGGAGTTTCTTTCCTCCTCCTGCTGCCTCCTGATATTGATTCTGGCTTCCCTGGGGCTGGAGCTGAGGGGAAGGAGATATGGGAAGGGACCAGAAAGTCCTTGTTGGCGGGCACAGGTGTAATGAGACATGGGGTGTAGAGATGACCAGTTCTACATCTCTCCCTTCCAGGACCTTTTGGATTGTGAATCTCTTGATGCAGGCAGTGCCGTGCTCTGGGCAAGCAGCTTTATGAAGATTCCTCCCTCCATCCTGGGGCTTCTGTGTGTCGGTCTCTCTGTTGGGACATGGTGCCTTCCAGGAAGCCATCTGTGCTGGCAGGGTCCTCCATGGCTTCCCATGTGGTTCATAAGTGACTCTTCTCTATCCATAGCAGTCCCGCCCCTCTCTCACTGGGTTCTCCTAGGTCAGGCCAGTGGTCACAGTCTCTACTGTTAGTTTTCCCCAGAAATAAGTCAGGTGCCAATGTCTGCACTCTGCACAGTTTTAGGGGATGCAAATCAAGTTAAAAGTGGCTACCCTGCTCCCCTGTGTTCCCAGCAGCACTGTACATAGCCTGATGGGAAGGGAAAAGGGGAAAAGGTCCCCTCTCCTCCTTCGTGGGGATGGGAGGAAACTCATCCTGCTGACTTTGCACAAACTATACCCCTGTTTGGGTCTCCTCAGTGTCCCCTGCTGTACATGTAGGCAGGTGATGGCATTTGACTCTTTTTTTTTTTTTTAATTTACCCCTTTGATGCATTTTGAGTCTGGCATTAGCCTGGCTCCTGGTGGTTTGTCCCTGGCCTTTGGGAGCCATAGTAGAATGGAAAACATTCCTCAAATATTACAGGTCCTAATCCTCACCTGTGAATATTACTTTATTTGGCAAAAAAATGTGGTTAAACTGAGCATCTGTCACTGGTAAACTGAGTTCGTTCCCTACTTTGCATTGGTCACAGGGAAAGAATACCCAATTGGAAAAAAGGCAAGCAGGATTTATTCTCTGGCCAGAGAAGGAGAAGGAGTGAGCTCTCGCTCCCAAGACACCTCCGACTCCCTGAGCTGTGGGAAGCTGGGGGATTTTAAGGCGTTAGCTATGGATGTGGGAGGTTTGTAAGTATGTGCAGGTGCAAATCATAAACATGCCCCTTCATATAAATCATGTTCAGAAAATGGTGGCGATTTTCTTCCATGGGTGGGGCTTTTAGTATTATAATGATATGTTAATGATCTAAAGGCAACAAGGAGTTGCTGGTTCTGGTTTTTTCTGGGTTTGAGCAGGCTTTATTTTCCTCTGATAACTCGTAAAATGTTCTGAAGCTGCTGGACCATCAGGAGTCCTTGTGAGCTAGCATACCAAGAGATCCAGAGAATAAAATAAGCTGTTTAAGAAATAATATCTGTGGATCATCTGAGGTCAGGAGTTTGAGAACAGCCTGGCCAACATGGTGAAACCACATCTCTACTAAAAATACAAAAATTAGCCACTGCCCTCTAGCCTGGGTGACAGAGTGAGACTCCGTCTCAAAAAAACAATACAAAAAAAAGAAATAATACTGAGCTTTCTCAGCTATCTACTGCTAAAGAAAATAATGAGCTCTTTCAGGTGTTTCTCCAGGGCTGCCCCAGATCTTGAGATGAGATTATCCTGGATTATCCTGGGTGGGCTCTTCACGAAATCATAAGTATCCCTAGAACAGGGAGGTAGAGGGAGAGCTGACACACAGATGAGGAGGCAGCGTGCATGAAGGCAGAGATGAAAGTGCTGCAACCACACGTCAAGGAATGCCGGCGGCACCTGATGCTGGGAGAGGCGAGGAATCGATTCTCCTCCAGAGCCTCCTGAGGCAGCGCGGCCCTGCAGACACCTTGATTTCATCCTAGGGATCCTGATTTGGGACTTCTGGACTCCAGAACTGGGAAATAATAAATTGTTATCAATTTGAGCCACCCAGTTTGGGGTAATTTGTTACAGCAGCCACAGAAAATTAATAGAAGAATCTTAGCCAACAGTAAGGTGGAAAGAATTCCATTTTAAATCCTGTTTTTATTTTATTTTTTTAGAGACAGGGTCTCGTTTTGTTGCCCAGGCTGGTCTTGAACTCCCAGACTTAAGCAATCCTCCTGTCTGAGCCTCCTGTAGTGCTGAGATTACACTGTGAGCCACTGCACCTGGCCTTAAATCCCGTTTATAAAAGAAACAATTTTAAAAATTATTTCAATGCCTCTGAAAAGGGCTGGTTATCTGTCTTGCGTGTTATTTTTAAAAATTATTTTGTATGGATACATAGTAGGTATATGTATTTATGGGTTACATGAGATATTTTGATACAGGCATGCAATGTGTAATAATCACATCAGGATAAATGGGATTTCCATCACCTCAAGCATTCATCATTTCTTTGTGTTATGAATATTCCAATTGTATTCTCTCAGCTAATCCAAAATGTACAACAAATTATTGCTGACTGTAGTTACCCTGTTGTTCTATCAAATCCCAGATCTTATTCACTGTATCTAACCATATTTTTGTACCCATTAACCATTACAATTTCCCTGCCTTCCATTACCCGCCCCAGCCTCTGGTGGCCACCATTCTACTCTCCTAAGTGTTGATATGCTTGAGGGGCATGATTTGATTGGTGGTATCTCTGCATTTGTTATTTTCTCTGCCTGAGTAACAGTGGGGCCTTATTGTAGGTGCTTAGTAACTTATTGGCCTAAGTCTTTCATTGACATTATCTCTGTAGACAGAACCTTCTTGCAAGTCCTATTCTCACGCAGCATTCTCGATCAGTTACGCTTGAAATGACACTATCTATGTGTTTGTTTCTTTCCTGGGGAAATTTAATATTAATTTTTCCCCAGGGAAACTCCCAGAGAGAGCATGGAACAACTTGCCTTGTGCACTCCTTGCAGAAAGAGGAGGATTCCCCTGTTATTGATAAGAGATAAGAGATGTGATTGACACCTCCGATGCTGAGCTGGCTCCCGGTTCTGGCATCCTGACTGTTGACACACAGAAACTTAAAGGTGTACTAGAACTTGAGGTTTTGTAATCCGAACCCTAGAGTTTGCAAGTGAGGCCCCTGAAACCTATGGAGCTCATTGGTTGAGGAGCGCAGTGAGCGCAGGGTCACTTCCAGAATCATGCTGGCCGCCTTCGGCCACTTGGTCACACTCTTCCTCTCTCTATGCTCGTTTCTCCATCTCTCTCTCTTTCTCTCTCTTTTTTTTAGACTGAGTTTTGCTCTTGTTGCCCAGGCTGGAGTGCAATGGTGCGATCTTGGTTCACTGCCACCTCCGCCTCCCGGATTCAAGTGATTCTCCTTGCCTCAGCCTCCTAAGTAGCTGGAATTACAGGTGCCCACCACCATGCCCGGCTAATTTTTGTGTTTTTCGTAGAGACAGGGTTTCACCATGTTGGCCAGGCTGGTCTCGAACTCCTGACCTCAGGTGATCCACCCACCTTGGCCTCCCAAAGCGCTGGGATTACAAGCATGAGCTACTATGCTTGGCCTCATTTCTTCATCTCTAAAAAGGAGAAGAAGGCAGGGGCAGGAAACTTCTCTGTTTGCTCACCCAACAAACAGTTGTTAAGGAAGCGACCCCTTGCCAGACCTCTGACTAGGTGCCAGAGTTAGGAACACAAATCTAACAGTTCCTTTCTGATGGAACCCAGTCTGATGAGCCACATACTTCCCTCGGATCCCCCCTTTCAAGTTAAGACTTGTATGCACGTCCATCATCTATACCAGATAAAAGCAGAAGGGCTGTGGTTGCAGCAGATACTGGGGAAGGCAGGCAGAGGCAGGGTAACTTGGTGCCCCATAAACTTGGTACCTTCTACTTCCCTGGCTATTCCTAGGGTCTCAGGAACTCTAAGACTCAATGGTGTCTCAGCTGCAAAAATGCAAAGTAGAGCCCAGCCCAGCATGGCGACTACGAGCCCTGGCTCTGGGGACATTCAATCTGGTTTCTGATTGCTGCTGCTGCTTCCAAGCTTTGAGCTCTTGTTCAAATTATTTAATTCCTCCATGTCTCAATATTGTCATCCATAAAATTAGGATTATACCTAATTCTAATAGTACCTAATTCCTTGATTGTTGAAAATAGTAAATGAATTCATTCATATATAATACAACAGAGCTGGACACAGAGTAAGCACTCAAGAAATGTCAGGTAATACAGTCCACGTGTTCATGAACTGCCTTTCAGCTCTCTCCAATCCAGCATAGCTGTCCACATTCTTCAATCAGGGTGGATGACGGCAATGGAACAGACTTGAAAGTTTAGGAAAATTCCACTTGACTTGAAAGCACCTTGATGACGGATCATATGATGCTTGCCTTCTAATGGTCAGGACTGAACTTCAACAAGCTCTGGACACCGACTGAGGCCAAACCCAGTACAGGGGAACAGAGGGGAAGCCATCTGGGACTTCATCTCAGTCTGCCAGGAAACTGACATCTTTTTGCAAGTTAACAACCAGGGAATCAGAGGGAAATTACTTTTATCAGAGGGTTGTGGCTTTGCCACTATAAAGGGAGGCTTTCCTGTTTGCTGAGCCGTTAGCACAGGTCCAGCAATAACATGAATGAGAAAGGCTGGGAATAACCCAAAGCAAACTGGAGAGAAGCTTCATCTTTGGAGATGGGGTGGGAGTTGGAGGAGAGACTGGAAAGGAACAGGAAGAGAGGCAGTTTTGGACCAAGTGTCAGAGATGGAAGGGGAGGAAAGGAAGAAGGCTGAACGGTCTTCTCACTAAGGACAGTTCATCATCCTGTAGACTCATTGCTCAGGGACCTGGGGCCTGCATTCCAAACAGTGGTGAACAGATGTAGCCTGGAGGGCCTGCGGATGACCCTGGGAAAGATGCAGCTGGTGGTGGAGGATGCCCGGGAGGCAGTGACCACCTGAGCTCTGGCACCCGCGCTCCCCACCTGGCCTGTGTACATTTACTCAGCCCACTGATAGCATCTGCAAAAGCTCCAGGGGCTCCAGATCAAGTTCCCAAGGAAGGCTGACATCAGACCCAAGGGAGGAATGCTTCCTTCCCGTTCCCATTCGAACCAACAATGCAGCCTGTGGCAGGTGTCCCTGAGTCACAGAAACCACAAGGACAGTGAGACCAGGCTGAGTGCTCCCGGCCCTTGCCCGGGTGCCCTTGCATTCGTATGTTCTACACCAAACCTGTGAGCCCAGCCAGTGGGAGGAGGAGGAGAAGGAAGGTGAGCAGATTGGCTCTAACTTTCCACCCTGCTGGAAAAGAATCCAATCCCTTCTGGACGAATGCCACTTTCACAGATAAAAGAAGAATGTGGAAATAGCAGTCAGAGCTGAACCAACAAGAAGGAAGGTCGGCCCAACGTGTACTGGATGTCTACAACATGCCAGATATTGGATCTGACAATTTACGTTCACTCTAGTTTATTCTCAAAGATGAGGCCTGGGCTGGGCACAGTGGGTCATGCCTGTAATCCCAGCATTTTGGGAGGCCCAGGTAGGTGGAGCACTTGAGGTTGGGGGTTTGGGACCAGCCTGGCTAACATGGTGAAATCTTGCCTCTACTAAAAATACAAAAATGAGCCAGGCATGGTGGTACATGCCTGTAATCTCAGCTACTCAGGAGGCTGAAGCAGGAAAATTGTTCGAAACTGGGAGGCGGAGGTTGCAGTGAGCCGAGATCGTGCCATTACACTACAACCTGGGTGACAGAGTGAGAATTTGTCTCAAAAAAAAAAAAAAAAAAAAAAAAAAGAAGAGAAAAGAAAAGGAAGCCCCAAGGTTGGAGTTACCATCCTCATTTTACAGGGGAAGAAACTCAGGCTCACTGACTTTCAGTCACCTACCCCAGGGCCATGTAGCTGGATTTGGAGCCAGGCTGGTCCTACTCCGAAGAAAGAGTTCTTTCCATGATGAGAGTAGGACCCAAATACTACCTGCCGACTGGTGTTGGAAGCTGCTTAAGGATACAGATGTCTGCTTCTAGCTCTGGAAAAATTGATTTAGAAGTTCTGAGGTGAGGCTGAGAAATATGCCTCAGCAAATATTTCTAAAGCCCTCCTGGTAATTTGGGTCCTTAGCTGGATCAGGGACCAGATTGTTACACGGCACCAGCCCCTCCCACCGACACCTCTGACCCTGGTGAAAGCAGCATCAGCGCTTGTAAGAAGGCCCGAGACCTGAGATTCCACCCACCAGATCTGCCTTGACCCACTGCAGTTCCCTTCATCCTGGACCCCGGTCTCCTTCATCAGAAGGACATTGGAACTACCCAGTCTATCTGCTTTCTACTGGGTTGTATAGCTCCCTGAAGATGGGATCTGGCCTCTCTACAAACTACATCAGATATTCTTCATTTAACAAACATTTCTAGAACAGTCACTATGTGCCTGGCAGCACTGTGTTTTACATACACAATCAATTCTCATTACTTGCCATAGTTATGTTCTTTTTTTTCTTTTTTTTTTTGAGATGGAGTTTCACTCTTGTCACCTAGGCTAGAGTGCAATGGCATGATTTCAGCTCAGTGCAACCTCCGCTTCTCAGGTTCAAGCAATTCTCCTGCCTCAGCCTCCCAAGTAGCTGGGATTACAGGTGCCTGCCACCACGCCCAGCTAATTTTTGTATTTTTAGTAGAGATGGGGCTTCACCATGTCAGCCAGGCTAGTCTCGAACTCCTGGCCTAAAGTGATCCACCCACCTGGCCATCCCAAAGTGCTGGGATTACAGGTGCGAGCCACCACGCCTGGTCTGTAGTTATGTTCTATAGATTCTCAGCAAACACCGAGTTAACAAATACTGAACCATTGCTCCTAGGGGAGAGCCAGAGTGAGGTTCGTATGAGCAGAAGGTCACAATGTTTTGTTAACAGGTCAGTACATAATTTGGCTTTCTATGAGCTTCTGTCTCAAGACATCTTATTTCACATATGTTGTTGACTCATTAACATTGAAATCACAGCCAACAACACTATAACTCATGCCTGAACTAAGCTTTTCCAAACACACATATTTTCTCTGCAAGGCACGTCCCAACTTTCTGTGCTTAGGAACACGGGGCGGCACTTCAGCGCCATGCCTGGGGCCCATTTCAGATAGAAAAATAACTAACAAAAAGTACAAACATGAAATAAATATGTACTAAACAGACTGCAAAAAAGATGTGTTTACAAACTGAGAGCTGAAATAGTAGGGCAGAGGGTCACCTTGTTCAGCCACAGCTGGGAACATGCATGTTGGTGACACACATGCTTTCAGCTCTGCACGTGTCCACAAATGACCACAAAAGTGTCCTAGGTATTGATTTGGGAGTCACAAATAAATGTTAGCAAGTAGGCAAGATCACAAATGCAGAATTAAGAGGATCAGCAGTAATCACTCATTTAATTGTTAACAGTTCATGAAGTAGGTGTTATCCTCGCCCCTCTTTGATCCTGATAAGGATCAAGAACTCAGAATGAGTTCCAGAATCCTGAACAAGTTGTAAAAAAATTTATTAACAGATTCCAAAAATGTCACTCTCATTTTAATAGATGAAAGAATGAAGGTACAGAGAGGTCAGCAACTTGCCCAAGGTCACACAGCGAGTAAGCGGTAGAGTTGGGATTTAAGCCTGGTGTATGAGGCTGAAAGTTAACCCTATAACCATGTTGTTGCCCTTGAGTGATTTCAAACCGTGGACTGCACAGCTGACCATGACCAGAGCCTACCCATCAAGGTGACACTGGTGTAATTAAAAAGGAAAGAAGCTAGGTGCAGAGGCTCATGCCTATAATCCCTGCACTTTGCGAGGCTGAGGCGGGTGGATCACCTGAGGTCAGGAGTTCGAGACCAGCCAGGCCAACATGGTGAAACCCCGTCTCTACTAAAAATACAAAAAAAAAAAGGAAGGAAGGAAGGAAGGAAGGAAGGAAAGAAAGAAAGAAAGAAAGAAAGAAAGAAAGAAAGAAAGAAAGAAAGAAAGAAAGAAAGAAAAAAAAAAAAAAAAAAATAGCCAGGTGTGGTGGCCAGCACCAGTAGTCCCAGCTAGTCGGGAGGCTGAGGCACGAGAATCAGTTGAACCTGGGAGGCAGAGGTTGCAGTGAGCTGAGACTGTGCCACTTCACTCCATCCTGGGTGACAGAGTGAGACTCTGTCTCAAAAAGAAAAAAAAAAAGGAAAAAAGCAATACTTTTGTATAGTTTTAGGTACTTCTAGATATTCATTAGGCCTGTTGCCTATGTCCTCTTAACTTTGAGTTTCTCAAACTGTTCTAGGAGCCCTGATTTTAGAATCATCTGGTGTAATACAACTAAGAGATTCTAATTTGACTGGCTTAAGGTGGGGCTACATTTTTAATAACTGCCTCAAATAAGCCTAATGTTTTCGGATTTAGAAAGCACTGCCTAAAATTCAATGCTATATTGAATCAAAATTACACATCAAAAATAATATTTATTTTTGAAATTAGTAGCGTTCAGAGCTCTTCAGACTTTTCTTTCTAAGGTCACAGTTTTGTTTTCTTAATAGGTTGGGGGGAGGAAATTGGTCAAATAAAAATTATTGGAAATTCAATTAAAAAGTAGAAAGAGTATTTTTTTTTTTTAAAGACTTGCTTCAAGATTTCTATAATGCCAAAAACTGGCCGAGAGCGGTGGCTGATGCCTACAATCCCAGCATTTTGGGAGGCCGAGGTGGGTGGATCACCTTAGGTCAGCAGTTTGAGACCAGTCTGGTCAATATGGTGAAACCCCGTCTCTACTAAAAATACAAAAATTAGCTGGGCATGGTGGCAGGCACCTGTAATCCCAGCTACTTAGGAGGCTGAGGCAGGAATCGCTTGAACCAGGGAGGCAGAGGTTGCAGTGAGCCGAGATTGCGCCATTGCACTCCAGGCTGGGCAACGAGAGTGAAACTCTGTCTCAAAAAAAGAAAAAAAAAAAAAAAAAGATTTCTGTAATACCGAAAGTTAAAGAAACTTTGGCTTACTCAAAGATTTGATTTCTCTCTGAAGGGTGGGTTCTTACCTAGCTCAAACTCATAAAATTCTGGGCCAACGGAGAAACAGGAGGTTGTTATCCCTTCTCTGTTTATCAACTTCTCCAAGATCTGACTTTTCAAGAAAAAAAAATTACAGGTTCAGTTGAGAACAATGGAGAAACTGGGTTAGCCCGTTAATGTTACTTTTAGAAATCTGAGCACTTAAAAATAATGACTAGGTCTCCCTCTCCCGTCTCCCTCTCCCGTCTCCCTCTCCCGTCTCCCTCTCCGTCTCCCGTCTCCCTCTCCCGTCTCCCTCTCCCGTCTCCCTCTCCCGTCTCCCTCTCCCTCTCCCGTCTCCCTCTCCTTTCCACGGTCTCCCTCTCATGCCGGGCCAAAGGTGGACTGTACTGCTGCCATCTCGGCTCGCTGCAGCCTCCCTGCCTGATTCTCCTGCCCCAGCCTGCCGAGTGCCTGCGATTGCAGGCATGCGCCGCCACGCCTGACTGGTTTTCGTGTTTTTTTGATGGGGACGGGGTTTCGCTGTGTTGGCCGGACTGGTCTCCAGCTCCTAGCCGCGAGTGATCCGCCAGCCTCGGCCTCCCGAGGTGCCGGGATTGCAGACGGAGTCTCATTCACTCAGTGCTCAATGGTGCCCAGGCTGGAGTGCAGTGGCGTGATCTCGGCTCGCTATGGCCTCCACCTCCCAGCCGCCTGCCTTGGCCCCCCAAAGTGCGGAGATTGCAGCCTCTGCCCGGCCGCCACCCCGTCTGGGAAGTGAGGAGTGTCCCTGCCTGGCTGCCCATCGTCTGGGATGTGAGGAGCCCCTCTGCCTGGCTGCCCAGTCTGGAAAGTGAGGAGCGTCTCTGCCCGGCCGCCATCCCACCTGGGAAGTGAGGAGCGTCTCTGCCCGGCCGCCATCCCACCTGGGAAGTGAGGAGCGTCTCTGCCCGGCCGCCATCCCACCTGGGAAGTGAGGAGCGCCTCGTCCCGGCCGCCATCCCATCTAGGAAGTGAGGAGCGTCTCTGCCCGGCCGCCCATGGTCTGAGATGTGGGGAGCGCCTCTGCCCCGCCGCCCCGTCTGGGATGTGAGGAGTGCCTCGGCCCGGCCGCGACCCCATCTGGGAGGTGAGGAGCATCTCTGCCCGGCCGCCCCGTCTGAGAAGTGAGGAGCCCCTCTGCCTGGCAGCCACCCCATCTGGGAAGTGAGGAGCGTCTCCGCCCGGCAGCCACCACGTCCGGGAGGGAGGTGGAGGTCAGCCCCCCGCCTGGCCAGCCGCCCCATCCGGGAGGGAAATGGGGGGGTCAGCCCCCCTCCTGGCCAGCCACCCGGTCCGGGAGCTGAGGGGCGCCTCTGCCCGGCCGCCCCTACTGGGAAAGGAGGAGCCCCTCTGCCCAGCCAGGAGCCCCTCTGCCCAGCCAGCCGCTCCGTCCGGGAGGGAGGTAGGGGGGGGTCAGCCCCCCCGCCCGGCCAGCAGCCCCGTCCGGGAGGGAGATGGGGGGCTCAGCCCCCCGCCCGGCCAGCCACCCTGTCCAGGAGGTGAGGGGCGCCTCTGCCCGGCCGCCCCTACTGGGAAGTGAGGAGCCCCTCTGCCTGGCCAGCCGCTCTGTCCGGGAGGGAGGTGGGGGGGGGGTCAGCGCCCGCTCCCGGCCAGCCGCCCTGTCCGGGAGGGAGGTGGGGGGGTCAGCCCCCCACCCGGCCAGCCGCCCCGTCCAGGAGGGAGGTGGGGGGCTCAGCCCCATGCCCGGCCAGCCGCCCCGTCCGGGAGGGAGGTAGGGGGGTCAGCCCCCCCCCGGCCAGCCGCCCTGTCCGGGAGGGAGATGGGGGGGTCAGCCCCCCGCCTGGCCAGCCACTCGGTCCGGGAGCTCAGGGGCGCCTCTGCCCGGCCGCCCCTACTGGGAAGTGAGGAGCCCCTTTGCCCGGCCACCACCCCGTTTGGGAGGTGTACCCAACAGGTCATTGAGAATGGGCCATGATGACGATGGCGGTTTTCTGGAGTAGAAAAGGGGGCAAGGTGGGGAAAAGATTGAGAAATCGGATGGTTGCCGTGTCTGTGTAGAAAGAAGTAGACATGGGAGACTTTTCATTTTGTTCTGTACTAAGAAAAATTCTTCTGCCTTGGGATCCTGTTGATCTATGACCTTACCCCCAACCCTGTGCTCTCTGAAACATGTGCTGTGTCCACTCAGGGTTAAATGGATTAAGGGCGGTGCAAGATGTGCTTTGTTAAACAGATGCTTGAAGGCAGCATGCTCGTTAAGAGTCATCACCACTCCCTAATCTCAAGTACCCAGGGACACAAACACTCTGCCTAGGAAAACCAGAGACCTTTGTTCACTTGTTTGTCTGCTGACCTTCCCTCCACCAGTGTCCTATGACCCTGCCAAATCGCCCTCTGTGAGAAACACCCAAGAATGATCAATAAAAAAATAATAATAATAATAATGACTAACTGGAAGATTGTTACAGCAGTGTGCATTTGTCAAAATCCACTTAGATACTTGTGATTTGTGTACTGCCATGTTAATAAATTATAGTTTGATATGAAATACACAGAAAAAGTTTTTAAAAATGAGTAAGTGCTTTTGCGTAATTCTACTCCTTACATTCTATTTTTTTATGAGTTATCATAGAAGACAAGGTCTGTGTGTGCACTAACTTTTTTTCTGATTTTGTTCTCACTTGTTTAGTCCTGTGCAGAAGTCAAAGGAGACATGGCCAGAGGGCTGCTGAAATATTCACCAGCTTAATGTTACCTCTGGGAAGAAGGGATGGGCATGGACTTGCTATGCCTTCTGCTGTGTTTCTCTGAAAAAAAAAAAAAAAAATGGAATGCACTATGATGGTTTCAAAGAAACAGTTGTGTACCACATCAAAGGCCCTCACTGTGAAACCAGCTACCATCCAAGGTTCCAGGCATCTCAGTGGTAACGGAGCCTCAGCAAAGGGCAATATGGGCCTCTAAGATTTTGTCTGGGCAGCAGTCCACCAATCTCATCTTCCTCTATTATATTAGCTCATCATTTGGGAGTTTGGAAGATGAATGGGTGAAGGAATGCATCTCAGTGGTCATGGAGCCTCAGCAAAGGGCAATATGGTCCTTCAAGATTTTCTGTCTGGGCAGCAGTCCACCAGTTTCATCTTCCTCTATTATACTAGCTCATCATCCAGGAGTTTGGAAGATGAAGGGGAGAAGGAATGCTTTGCAATCATCTGTGATTGGAAACTGAGCCCAGACACTCTGAACTACCGTCCTGGCTAGAGCTGTCTCTTTCACAGACATCTTTCTTTACCAATAGTTGCTTTGGGGATTACAAAATGGAACGGGATGGGCATAGTGGTGTGCACCTGTAATCCCAGCTACTTGAGAGGCTGAGGCTGGAGGATTGCTTGAGGCTGGGAGTTCCAGGCTGTAGTGCACTATGACCATGCATATGGAGAGCCACTGCACTCTATCCTGGGTGACATAGTGAGAGCTCATTTCTAAAATAATTTTCTGAAACTAGAAGAAAAAAAGGGACAGGTTGCTTTTCATGTACAAAAGGACCCCTGGCTAGCTTGCTCATGGGATAAGAAGTTGATGCTTATTTGTCTACCCTTCCTTAACCTGCTTCCCCTGGGAGGAACCACACGCAGTGGGAGGTACCAATCAGCACTCACCAAACTGTGAGTTTTGTAATGGGGAAACACACACCCTAACCTGCTGCTCCTGATCTGAATGCTTTTCTTGGGCTAAGTGATTTGTTCTGTGACGTTCTGGGCTATGTCGTGTGATAAGTATTGCCAGATGGCAATCACAAGCATCATTTCCATTTCAAATTTGTGTTGCCCCATATCTCTGTCACTTTGTGCTCCCAGAGTGGGTGAAGAGGCTTGGCCCTCTGATAGTCATAGACATAGCCAGGCTTTAAGAATCTCACACCAATCACCGTAAATAATTTTAAGGCTTCTTATCCTTTAAGATCTGATACCTGGAAAGTGTGAGATTTTTTTTCCACAAGGACTATTCACACGCTTGTTTTCTTTAGGACGGTGACCCCCTTTCAAACTCATCTGGATGATGCATTTCAAATTCTCAGAGAAGTTGCATGAGCCGATAACTTTGAGGGAATTAAAAAAGACTCAAATCAAAGTCGATAATTAGCAGTTATGCCCGCGGATGTCAAAACACCTGAGAGGCTCTCAGTTGCCTTGGAATGTCCAAGGAGAAATCAACTTCAAACTGTGTCCTTAGCAAATTTGTAAAATGTCTATATGTGTGACTATGTGCTTTTTTTTTTTCCCCTGCTTGTCACTGTGCTGCAAATTGGTTGGACCCTAAGTCAATCAGTTAAAAAGTAGGCAGTTAGGGGAAAAACGCCTTTCTGCCAGCAGTGTGGAACCACCCCTTAGCTTTAAGAATCCTGCTGGGGAGGAGATCAAATTGCCCCTGGATGAGCTGACTGTGAGAAAGCGAACCTGCCGAGTGCACAGGCCAGGGCTCATCCAAAAGTTTTGCTTGGCAGTTCTGCCCAGAACTATCTCTGTGTAGCTACTCCCTTCTGAGAAATGCAAATGTCATGCAGGCCCTCATCAAGAAAAATCACCAGCACTCGCCTTAAGAAGGGATAAATGCTCATATTATCCATTCAAATGTGAGTGTATTCAATGACCACACATGGGACTGAGCTAGATGGTATACGCAATGAATACCAAAGCTGAATTTCGAGGCAGGTGCCTATAATCCCAGTGCCTGTAATCTTTGTAATCTGGAGGCTGAGGTGGGAGGATCCCTAAATTCAGGAGTTCGAATCCAGCCTGAGCAAAATAGCAAGACCCTGTCTCTAAAAAACAACAACAACAAAAAAACAAAAAGCAGAAATTTTACCCTCCAGGGACGTACAGTCTAATATTTCTCATAGAAGCAAATTATGAACATACAGTATTTTATATATATATGTTTTTTGTTGTTGTTGTTGTTGTTATTGTTGTTGTTTTGAGACAGAGTCTCGCTGTGTCACCCAGGCTAGAGTGCAGTGGTGTGATCTCAGTCTCAGCTCACTGCAACCTCTACCTCCCGGGCTCAAGTGATTGTCATGCCTCAGCCTTCCTAGTAGCTGGGACTACAGGCACGTGCCACCATGCCCAGCTAATTTTTGTATTTTTAGTAGAGACAGGGTTTCACCATGTTGGCCAGGCTGGTCTTGAACTCCTGACCTCACGTGCTCCACCTGCCTCGGCCTCCCAAAGTGCTAGGATTACAGGCGTGAGCCACTGTGCCTGGAAGTATTATATTCTTTATTCTTCTGAGATTAGACATCAAATGCTGAGGGGAAATATGTAGATGAAGAAAAACAGTTGTTGAGAATGTGGAAACGTGCATCTGTCACTGTCGTGATATTAGAGAGCTCTAGACGCTGGTTTTCTGCCTAAAAAGTGAGAAGGATAATTAGGCGGCCTTTAAGTCACTCCTTCAGCTACGGGCACTCTGCAATTCTACTGCCTCTAATTCCCTACACTGCTAACAATTCATTACCATTAAGTAAGTATAATGTTAGCTGCAGGCTTTTTACAGATAATCTTTATCAAGTTGAGGAAGTTTCTTTCTATTATTAATTTTCTGAGGGTTTTTATCAGACAGATGCTGAATTTTGTCAAATGCCTTTTCGGTGCATTGATTGATATAATCATATACTTTCTCTTCTTTAGCCTGTTAAGAAGGTGGATTACATTAACAGATTTTTCAAAACACGAACCAGCCTTATGCCACTTCCTTCTGGCTCTGAGATTTCTGATAAGAACTATGCTGCCATTCTAATTGTTTTTCTCCTGCAGGTGAGATCTTATTTCTCTTCTGCTGATTTCAAGATTTACTTTTTCATTTCCTCTAATTTTCAGAAGTCTAATTATGACGTGTCTGTGCATGGAACTTTGTGGGGGTGTGTGTTTGAGTTACACTCAGGCTCTTAAATCTGTAGATTTCTGTTTTCTGCCATTATTTCTTTAAACACATTTTCAGCCCCATCGTCTTTCTTCTTTTCTTGGAACACCAATGACCTGAATGTTACTGTTCTGTTAGAGACCACAGGTCCCTGAAACTCTGTTAATCGAATTCTAGTTTATTTTCTCTGTCTTGTTTAGATTGCATAACATCTACTGTTCCTTCAGCTCACTGCATTATTCTTTCATACCCTCTATTCTGCTATTAAGCCCATCATGGATAATTTTATTTCAGTTATTGTATTTTTTAGTTCTAAAATTTCTGTTTGTTTTTTCTTTATATCTTCTATTTCTTTGCTGGGCCTTCTATTTTTTAATTTGTTTCAAGTGTGTTCTTGAAATATTTTTACAATGACTACTTTAAAATCCTTGTCAGATAATTTCAACATTTCTGTCATCTCAATGTTGACATCTGTTGATTCTATTTTTGTTTGTTTGTTTGTCGTACAGATGAGGTCTTGCTATGTTGCCCAGGCTGGTCTTGAACTCCTAGGCTCAAGCCATTCTTCTGCCTTGGCCTCCCAAAGTGCTGGGATTACAGGCATGAGCCATCATTCTTAGTTTGATTCTACTTTTTAATTCATTTACAATTATTCCTGGTTATTGGTATGATGAGTGTTTTTCTTTTGAAACCTGGATATTTTTTCACTATGTTGTGAGCCCCTGGATCTTATTTAAACCTTCTGTTTGAGCTGTGTTTTGTTTTGTTTTTCAACACTACTTCAGTAGGAAAACAGGAGTCTCTTACTGCCAGGTAGAGGAAGAAATCCAGGTTCTCCACCCATCCTTCATTGACACCTAAGTTTGGGGGTGGGGATGCTCCTTGTTACGGTTGGATGGAAGAGGAATTTTCAGCTGTGTTTGTGGTCTCCGCTGATACTGAGGTAGAGGTGACCTCATTGTTGATGGTAAATCTTGAAAGTCCCGAGTCTCCACTAGAATATCCCTCTGACGCCACCCAGATGGTAGGAGGATAGGCGCTTTGTTATTGTTGGTGGAGGAGAAAGGCAAGACTCTCCTGACAGTCTCCACAGATACCACGAGGTGGCCTTATGACAGGCTCTGTTTGACTGTCTCAGATGCTCCCTATAGGGGAGGTGTTGGAGCACCTTGAGACAGTCTCGTGTGGGTGGAAGTTTGGCTCTCCACTTGGACGTACTGCTGTGTGTCTTAGTCATTTCAGGCTGCTATAACAAATTACCATAGACTGGGTGGCTTATAAACAACAGAAATTATTTCTCATGGTTCCAAGGTTGGAACCCTGAGGTCACGGTGCCAGCATCACCGGGTTCCATTGAGGACTCTTCCGGATTGCAGATGGCCCATTTCCTGCTGTATCCTCACGTGGTGCAGAGAAGCCAGCAAGCTCTTCCAAGGGCACTAACCCTATTGATAAATACTCCACTCTCATGACTCTATCTAATTCTAATTACTTTCCAAAAGCCCTGCCAACAAATGCCATCACAGTATTAGAATTTCAACATATTCCTTTTTTGGGGGAACACAAATATTTAGTCCTTAATACCATGGATGGGGTGAGGCTGTAGTTTTTCCGCATGTTTGGCTGGAGTACCATGGTTATTGTCTACAAGTTTTCTGTCTTGCTAGGCTTCTCCTTTCTTGCTCTTTTGGCTATAGAGAGCAGGTTTGGGGGGAAATTTTTTTTGTCTGCACCTGTTTGCGTTTCTGGGTTAGCTACTTCTTCAGCTACTAGTCTCAGGTCTATGATGCTAAAAGAAACTCACCAACTTTTTTCTTCCCTTAGATCCTGAGGTCCCTAACTTCTTTGTCTTCATCTCTCCACCTTTCAGATAAGGCCCTGCCTCTGGGGAGTTTACATTCTAGTGATAGAGACAGACAATAAACCAGCAGTTACACACATCATCCCACTGTTGTGGTTTATAAGATAAATGTCGGCTTTCCCCAATGAATTATCACTATTGCTCTCATGAAAAGGCATTCCTTAGCTACTTCGTTACACATAAGGCTGTAAAAGAAAACCCTACCAAATACTTGATCCTGTGAACTTATTTAAGAAGCAGTTGTAATCTTGGCCATGTTCAAAAAAGCTGTTGCGACGGTGACTGTTTTCTTGACACATCTACACATCAGGCCAATGAAAGAAGCTGCTACCCAGAGTTTAAGACAACTGTGTTTAGCTACTTAGTATCAACCACTTGGAGCATGCAAATGACTCCCACCCTCACTCCCTCTACCCATGCAAATGCCAAAAAAGACTGGTCTCCTTTCAGTCTTTCCTATTTCTGAAAACAGCACCTCCATCCACCCAGTCCTTCAAGTTCGAAACGCAAAAGTTATTCCTGTTCTTCCCTCGCCATCCCCCTACCTCCACCCTGGCCAGCAGCGAGACTTGTCAATGCCACTCCTCAAATAGCCTGGATGGGACCCCTTCTCATCACCTCCCTGCTGTAGCCCTGCTCTAAAACAGTACCTTCTCTGGCCAAGACTGGCCATAAAAGCTCCCACATGCTCTGCCTGCGATAAGTCCTGCCGCACCTCATTCTCTCACAGCAGCAGAGTATTCTTGTTAAATCTGAAGCCAGGTCATGTCACATCCCTGCTGTAAACCCTCCAGATCCTTTTCCAACACACTTAGGATAAAAGTCAAGAGTCTCACCCTGGATTTCAAAGTCTGAACTGACCTCTGCCTCTCTCTTGTCCTACTTTCATCTTGAGCCACAATCCCTTTGCCCAGCATACACCCGGCATGGCCACCATCTTCCCGGTTTTGAAACATCACCATGCTTGCTCTGCCTTGAAGCTTTTGTACTGCCTGGCCTTTCTGGCTGGAGTGTTCTTCCTGCCAACCTTTGATGGATGGCTTCTTTTAAATTTTAGATCTCAGCTTAAGTGTTATCTCCTGTGGGAGCTCTTTCTCGATCATCTAATTTAAGATAACCCCTCAGTTTAAGGGATCACCTTTATAAAAATTGTCACCTCTATAAAAATTCTCATTATCTGTTATTTTTCTTGCTTATTTGCTTGTACTCTATTTTTCCTAGTAAAATATAAACTCCATGAGAGAGAAGAGAAGCATTCTTTATCTTATTCACCGTCCATAGCAGTTGCTCAATAAGTGTTTATAGAGTGGATGAATGAGGGATGATATGGTTTGGCTCTGTGTCCTCATCCAAATCTCATCTTGAATTGTAATCCCCAGGTATTGAGGGATCATCTTCTGCCATGATTGTAAGTTTCTTGAGGCCTTCTCAGCCATGTGGAACTGTGAGTCAGTTGAAGCTCTTTGCTTTTTAAATTACCCAGTCTTAGGTATTTCTTTACAGCAGTGTGAAAATGGACTAATACAAGGGGTCATGGGCTCTTTGTTCATTGGCCATGAGAAATGAACCTTAGGTGAAGAATAGACTCATGTAAGAATAAGTAAAAGGAAACATTTAACTAAAAGCAAGTGTTCAGAGACAATATAATACATTATCGTAGAAGACAATGAAATCTCTTTGTTTAGCCCTCTTAACAGGGTACATGCAGATTTTTTAAAATTTTTTAATTATGGAAACTGCTAAATATGCACAAAAGCAGAGAGAACAAGAAAATGAAATCTTATGTATCCATCATCCAATCTCAAGTCATTAATCTATGGCCAATCTTGTTTAATAGCTTCACTCTCTCCTGTCCTCAACCTCATAACTATTTTGAAGCAATCAATCCCAGACACCATATCATTTCAACAGTACATTAGAAACCTCCTTTTTAGGTGTCCCCAGATTTTACCTCTCTTTCTCCTGAATGTGAAAGGGCTCACAGTATAGAAAGTGAGCATGAACAACTCCAAGGATCAGAAGAGAATGTTGACCAGAAAAACACTTTGCAAGGACCTGTCAGATATTCCCTCCTGAACAGAAAGGGAGCTGGCTGCTTCCTCAGAATGGTCTGTCTGCCCACATGAAATCGAGTACCACCTACCAAAAGTAACCAGAGTTATGCCCCAAATTTACCATATTGAGGAGCTTTGCTGAGTTAGATCATGGATTATATATTTAGCAATGATATTGGCAAAATGTCTTTTTAAACAAATCAAAAATTTTCAGGGACTTTGAGGGTTTCATAGTAATAATAACAATACCAACATTAATAACAACATCTAATGTTTAATGACATTTACTTGCACCAGGTACTCTTTCTAAGGACTTCATTATTAACAATAATTTAAGTTAATATTTATATTATATTACTAATAAGTTAATGTTAACAAATTAACATGTTAATATGTGCCAGGCAATGAGCTAAGTGTCTTATATGTATTAATTCATTTAATCCTCACAAGAACCTTAAATGATGGGTGCTAATGAGGATATAAGAATATGCCCATTTTACAGATAAGTAGACTGACGCAGAGAGGCTAAGTAAGTGACTTGCTCCAGGTCACAGAGCTAGTAAGTGGCAGAGCCAGGTATTGAACCCAGGCCCATTGACTGCAGAGCCTGCTTGTCTAATGACTAGAAGGTACAGCCTTCCAAATAGCACAAGGCCTGGGTGGCTGGAACCAGCCTCATCCACACTGATGCTGTTGTGTGCACAACATGGTTCTATGTGCTAGGAGGTGGGGCACTAAACAGGGCGAGGGAAGGACAAGACAGAATCCCTCCTCTGAAACATGAACAATGTCTCGGGATACCTGGGAGAACATTTAACTCACATTCCCAAATATTGCATGAGTAAATGTTAAAAAACAAGCAAGGACCAACGTTTTCCATCACTGGGGTCCAAGACTCCCAAAGAACACTCAAGTTTAATAAGGAGGCTTTGAATGTCCAGCTGAACCACACATTGTTTTTTGACTGAATACATAATATCTCATACATATGCATACTATTCTTTTCACGTGCATGCAGTGATGTGATTATGAAAATAAATATTCATTTGTAATGGTTACTGAATTCAGGTGATCATGATGGTTTGTTTTTTCAACTCCCAAGCGTTAAAGGTATAGCACAAAGTTATACATAAAGTTTTGGTTACTGGAACAAAAGTTGGGAACCATTGGCTTGGTCAGTGAGTTCTTCCTGGTGTGCAGGAAAGCAAGAAGTCAGTATGGGTTGAAGTGGTTAAGAATAATTTGTAGTTGGGCACAGTGGCTCACGCCTGTAATCCCAACACTTTGGGAGGCTGAGGCAGGTGGATTACTTGAAGTCAGGCGTCTGCAACCAGCCTGGCCAACATGGTGAAACCTCGTCTCTACTAAAAATACAAAAATTAGCCAGGCATGGTGGCAAGCACCTGTAATTCCAGCTACGCGGGAGGTTGAGGCACGAGAATTGCTTGAACCTGGGTGGAAATTGCAGTGAGCCAAAATCACGCCACCGTATTCCAGCCTGGGTGATAAAGTGAGACTCAGTCTCAAAAAAAAAAAAAAAAAAAGAAAAAAAAAAAGAATACTTCATAGACGAGGTGCAAATTGAGCAGAGATTTGTTATTGTATGTTAGCTATTACTGTTTCATAAACCACTGCTCA
Organism: Pan paniscus; assembly: GCF_029289425.2. Classification (NCBI taxonomy): domain Eukaryota; kingdom Metazoa; phylum Chordata; class Mammalia; order Primates; family Hominidae; genus Pan; species Pan paniscus. The sequence continues at coordinate 24,944,872 of NC_073256.2, forward strand.
CCCCAGATGTATAATGTAATAAACATGGATTTTTGCTCACTGCTCTGGATGTGTTGATCTGAACTGGACTCAGCAGGGCACACTTATGCATCTGTGGTTGGTGGTGGCAGCCTAGGTGGTTTTGCTGATCTTGGTTGAGCTCCCTTTCAAATCTGGGGACTTGGCCAGGCCCAGTGGGCTGACTTGGCTCTGCTCCACTTCGCCGTCCTCCAGCAGGCTAGCAGGGGATGTAGAAACAAAATGTCAGGAGGAGGACAGAGGAGCCAGAGACACAGTGGAAGAGCACAAAGCCCTCTGAGGCCCAGGCAGCCCTCACATTGTCACTTTCACTTTATTCTATTGGCCAAAGCAAGTCACTAGATCAGATCAAATACAAGGTACAAAGCAGTCACACGTCTTGATGGGAGTAGCTGCAACATCACATTTCATAGAGTATGGATATAGGGGGTGGTTGGAGCTGTTTTGTGATCAGTCCACTACAGTTATGAAAACTGAGTAGTTCACCTGATCATTCAGGATTCACAGATACTTCTGGTCCAGCTAAAGCAGTGCATTTGCTTGGCTGTATTTCATAAAGAGCAACATTCTGGGCTGCGTTGTATGGGTGAAAAGGGACACTAAACACCTCTGGCCAGATCTTCTAGTCTACAGTGAGTCTTCTTCGAGTGTCTTAGAACAGAAGGAAATGCCATGTGAGGATTTTGAGACCTTGCTTGGGCTCAACCAGAAAGAGGTGGTGATGATTTTACAGTGTTGTCCATGGGAAAGGAGAGGGAGTAGAGACCAGCAGCTGTGCCGTTCATGTCACACATCTTCGCCACCTCTGCCTTAGAACATCTCTCACTGCTTGAAATACTGTCTTCTACCCACTCGTAAGGATAAGGAAGGAGCAACTATTTCCATGGGAAGCGAAATTCCACAGTGGGAAGAGCACAAGATCTAATCTGGTTCTAAGATTAGAACAGCACTAACAGAACAAAGATTTTTGTGTGTATGTTGTGGTGATCATTTGAAACATGCACATACAGTGATCATATTGTTCAAAGCAAATTTCATTACCCACAGTCCCAGCCATGGGTTGCTTTTTTAGAACCTTCTTTGTTTCAGTCTTGCTGAGTTATTCAGACTGTTAAAAAGCTGAGTGCATTAAGAGCCCTAAATCAAGTCATCTGTCTAGAATATTTCCTTTGAGGAAAGTTCCTTTTTTCATTCTTTCTCTCCACCACTCTTCCCCCCACCCTTTGTTAATGAAAAGACTTCAAAGGGTAAATTGCTTTACGTTTCCTCTAATGGTTATTGGAAAGAAGAGGCAGCTTTTTGAAATACATGTCTCTCTGCGAATGCCAGAAAAAAAAATGTGCAGTTGTTATCGGCTCCTGCCATCAACATTCTTTAATTTAAAGAAGGATTCAGCTGTATGAATTAGGTTGCAGGCTCCAGGGTTGTGTTTCTCATGGGTGGTATTTCATGGTGAAATAAAACAGCATTTAAGAAAGGATATGAGGCCAGTTGGGGTGGCTCACGCCTCTAATTCCAACACTTTGGGGGCTTGAGGTGGGTGGATCACCTGAGGTCAGGAGTTCAAGACCAGGTTGACCAACATGGCGAAACCCCATCTCTACTAAAAATACAAAAATTAGCTGGGTGTGGTGGTGGGCACCTCTAATCCCAACTACTTGGGAGACTGAGGCAGGAATTGCTTGAACCCAGGAGGCGGAGGTTGCAGTGAGCCGCGATCATGCCATTGCACTCCAGCCTGGGTGACAAGAGCAAGACTCCATCTGAAAAAAAGAAGGGGGAAAGTATGGAAAATGAAGAGCAGCAGAGACACTGGGTTGGAAGAGAGGGGAAGGTGTGTGCGTGGATGGATGGTGGGCCGGTTGGAAGGTGGAAGGAATTGCCCACAGAAGCAACAATCCAGTGAGTTCCATTTCAGACAGGTCAGCAAGCCACTGCTGCCTCTTGCCATAGGTTTTGCTAAATGTCTCTGGAGGCAGATGTGTCTTTAAGTTTTCACAACCAAGAGACCAACCTCTAGAAAAATATTATCCCCTTCCACTCAGACCATCATCTTCACATCTCCCCCAGCCTCATGCTTTGAAAAGATCATGTTATTCTCTAACACAGGGTTTCTCTACCTTGGCACCATTGATAATTTGGATTGGAAAACTGTTGGGGGAGCTCTACTGTGTATTGTAGGGTGCTTATTAACTATCCCTGGCCTCTTCCACATCTTCGCACCACTCTGCCTCCTGGCTCTGACAACAAAAATGTCTCCCGACATTGCCAAGTGTCCTCTGGGGGACAAAATCACTTCCGATTGAGAACCATGACTTTAACACATTAAACGACAAACTGCTGAGAAAAACACAAATAGCAGAGAAAACCAAAGAGGCTAATACAAATCATGGCTGCTATTTTTTTAAGCCACCCAAGGAAGGAAAATGTCCATCAATTTCTAACCAGAAACAGGTAAGTCCTTTAATTCAAATACAAGAACAATAATTAAGCAGAGCCTATCTCTGAGTTTTTTTTCTTTCTCTTTCCTTTTTTTTTTTTTTTTTTTTTTGGCGGGGGGGACGGACTCTTGCTCTGTTGCCCAGGCTGGAGTGCAGTGGTGCGATCTCAGCTCACTGCAAGCTCCGCCTCCCGGGTTCAAGTGATTCTCCCACCTCAGCCTCCCGAATAGCTGGGATCACAGGCGTGAGCCGCCATGCCTGGCCAAAGCTTGTCTCTGTGAGGAGCCTGGAGAACTCTCTGTGTTCCTCTTGGTATAAAATAAGTGACCAGGAGTTGGTCACAGCTGGGCAGTTTTTAGGAAGAGATGCAACTATGTGGGGAAGGTTAGGGAAGTAGCCGGAACCCACTGACTGCACTCGTCCCACTCCTGGAGTCAACATTAAGTAGGTTGCATTTATGTGCTGTTCTTACGTTGTGGGTCAGAATGTCACCGTGTGAGACCAAATTGAAGATTCACCCAGGGTCGTTGCATGAGCATTGAGCTCTCTCTTTTACCTCCATATGGACTAATGATCCTTCACCTAGTGGCCCAGTTGTATTTGGCCTGAATATCTACCCATCATCCGCATCTGTAGCAGTTCATTGCCCCCTTTCTGCGAAAGATGCTGTCCCTCTACTGAAGCATCATTTCCCTACAACCTAGAAATAGTGTCTTATTTTACTCACACAATGCAGAGAAATCCCTTAATACATAATTGATGGCTGGGAGTGGTGGCTCACACCTGTAACCTGAGCACTTTGGGAGGCCAAGGTGGGCAGATCACTTGAGGTCAGGAGTTCGAGAACAGCCCGGCCAACATGGTGAAACCTCATCTCTACCAAAAAATACAAAAAATTAGCCATGCATGGTGGTGTGTGCCTGTAGTCCCGGCTACTTGGGAGGCTGAAGCATGAGAATCTCTTGAACCCAGGAGGCAGAGGTTGCAGTGAGCCGAGATCCTGCCACTGCACTCCAGCCTGGGCAATAAAGCGAGACACTGTCTCAAAAAAAAATTAATAATAATAGTAATGACTGATTGAACCCTTAAAAACTCACTGTAGATAAATTCAAATGACTACAGAGCTTCCAGCATTTTATAATTATTTCCAATAGTATATTAATAATTCATGCTATAAAGCTGATGTCTAAAGTACATTAGAAATTATAAATACCGATCTCATATTTTCTTCAGGATATGTTTTGAAAATATGCACTAAGCAAATAAAACAGCCTCCAAAATTTATGTCGAGACCTAAAATCATCATATAAAATGTACATATATTTGAGATATATATGCCTACATTTATACTGCCAATCTATTGAAAACCTTGCGAGGGTGACTTGTGTTTGAGCACTGTGCACTTGGTTGCTTTAATCAACGTGCTTTGACATGCTATACTTATGATAATAAGACAATACTGTGAATAACTATCTTTTTATACAAAAGAAGACGTTTTTGGAGAATCAAATAAATCTTCTTTTGGAAAAATAGACATTATTAAAACTCACATCTTGCATCTACTGTCATCTCAAATAAACCCAGAGAAATAAAGAACGAGACTACTGGGAAATCCCTGTCATTGTGTTAGAAACCTCAGAAGAAAAGGCTGTGGTAAATCGTAAATATGACAGGTAATTTCAACAGCTACTGTAACGACTACGCGTGTTTCATTAACACGAGAAGCTGAACTGGGAATCCAAAAGACCATGACTGAATTAATCAGCCTGGCTTCCTTTTATGATGATCGTTCCTTCAGGGCAGACTAATCATGGGCCTCCTTGTTCTACATTCAGATAGGGGATGTCAGAACAACAGCTACAATAAGACCTGAGATGTGACATGACCTATGCCTTTCAAGTCTTCCAGCGCCTCTTTGGTCTGCGCTTGAATCTGATTACTCCACTTAAGCATTTAATGAAATACATGGTCAGAGTGAGGCTGGCAGCTCTCTCCCTCAGCCCCTCTGGAGCAATTATCAGTTCGCTGCCCTGGCCCCTCACCCACCTCTCCACCCAAGGGACTGGGAAAAAAGCAATAAATTCACCCCCAAAGTAAATCATGTTTTAAAAATGTTTCCTTTAGAGAATAGATTTATAATGCAACACCAATAAAGCTCACTTAGGTATTTGACTGGTATCTCATTGTCTGCACTGAGTCACCAGAGTTTCTGCAACTTAGGGCCCTTAAATGCACGGATGGTGAGCCAATCAAAAGACAAGTGGGCCTTTTGCCCCACACTGTGAAATTGAAACAAAAACACCTGCAATTATACACAAAAAAGAGTAGTCTTGACTCAAGAGGTGACACAGAAAGAAGTAGGGACAAGAAATGGTCTTCCAGCAGAAGGAGCCTTGAAGGGTTTTCTGAACGAAAGGATGAGTCTATTACAAGAAATACCACTGAATACTTTTAAGAGTAAATTTACTACATGAAAAATTGAGCTAACAAATCAAGCATTCATATTACAAAAGAATTCATTTTCTGCTTCTTTTAAGGTCCGCCTCCCCCTAGGACATTTAAAATGCAGCTGATTACGTATTGAAGGCTATAACTAAAGCAGTGCAGGAAATTTACTTCGTTCGCTTCTCTCTCTCTGTCTCTTTTTCTCTTCTGAAACAAATACACGTGACTTTTTAAAAAAGAAAAAGTAATGGAAGATATTCTTTTTAATGCAGTTTAATTTACAAAAGCGGTATTTCCGTAAATATTTTCTGAATTAAATCTTATTCACAGAGTCTTAAAGCTGATGCCAACTCTACTACAGCTGCAGGCTGTGCATTTGCCGAGCCTGACTCTGTACCCTTCTGTAGGATGAGCAAGACGAGGTTCAAGGAAGGTGAGTGACGGACTCACAGGCACATCCGTGACTGGCACAGGTGGACTTGGATCCCAGGACCCCATTACACAGAGGGATGCACTGAAATGAAAGTGATGAGGAGGCTGAATGCAAAGGGAATTAGGGCAGGGTCTTCATCAGATTGGATGGCTATAATAGAGTACCATAGACTAGGTAGCTTATACACAATACACAAAAGAAATTTTCTTTCTTTTTTTTCTTTTTTTCTTTCTTTTTCTTTTTTTTTTTTTAGACAGAGTCTCACTCTGTCACCCAGGCTGGAGGGCAACGGCATGATCTTGGCTCATTGCAACCTCCATCTTCCAGGCTCAAGCAATTCTCCCATCTCAGCCTCCTAAGTAGTGAGACTACAGGTGTGCACCACCACACCTGGATAATTTTTGTATTTTTATGTAGACATGGGGTTTCACCATATTGCCCAGGCTGGTCTTGAACTCTTGGCCTCAAGCAATCCTCCCAGTTCAGCCTCCCAAAGTGCAGGGATTACAGGTGTGAGCCACCGTGCCCAGCAGAAATTAATTTCTTACAGTTCTGGAGGCTGGAAGTCCACGGCCAGGGTGCCAGCAAGGGCAGGTTCTGGTGAGAGCTCTCTTCTGGGTTACAGATCACCCACTTCTCCTTGAACCCTCATAAGGTGTAACAGAGTGTGAGAGAGCTCTCTGTGATCCCTTACATCAGGTCATTATAAGGTAATAACCTAATTACCTCCCAAAGGCCCCAAGTTCCAATGCCATCACATTGAGGTTTAGGATTCCAACATATAAATTTGGGAGAGACACAAACATTCAGTCCATTGCAGACAGTTTATGCTAAACAAAGTTACTAAATTCTAGAACGTTTCTATTGTTATCAGATAAATTATAACACTTTCTGGGTCTCTTCGGATGTCTGAACATAGACCTCACCCCCTGAGTCATGGGTGACACAAAATGGTAACAATGGTACTGTTGCCATCACAGCCATTCGCAGGTACTGGACTTGAATATCTGAAACAAATATAATTAATTTTTTCCTTGGGAAAAATTTCAATACTGGGTTCAGTTTTCTGAACTGCATATGCCAAAGCCGAGATTGCAGCCATTCTTATGTAGCACAAATCAATTCACCAACACTTGCAGAATCAGTTTTCCTGGCGAAGAAAGCAATTAAGATTTAGAGCAGGTGCTGCTTTGACTATTAATTATAAACCCTCTGGAACACAGTGAAATGTGCAACATAATTCCAAGAAACATCTCACTTTAAATTGGAAAATATTTCCTTGTTTTTTAAAGGGACAGTCTGAAGCAAATTCAAAGTGTAAATATTTTAAATTATGTAATACAAATGTGAGACCTTCTGAAACTAAGGTTATGAAAGGAGTCAATTCTATTACGTGATCCTGCGATGTGTCAGGGGGCTGCAAACTATTTTGATCCAGCACATTTAAAAAGTGGATATTCATAAAATAAAATAAATGAAGCCCAAAGAGAGAAGAAGTCTGCTGTCCATGGTGGGTGTAGTTCCAGGAACACCCTTGGAAGCTAAGGGTGTTTTTAGCTTCCATGTGGCACAAAGCACAACAGCACGAAAGGTTGGGATGTCACAAAATGGCAGGCGGGAATGTTTCCCTTCAGTTCCCTTCAGGAGTGGCTGTGAGCACTTCGGACGCAGAAGCAGCTCACAGCCAGGGGGAGCATGGGAGACCTAGGCCCAGGATACCAGTTATTGATTAGAACACATCCTGACAGCACACCCTCCCCCTTCCTTACATCACTGGGACAAGTGAGGTTCACAAGATGTAGCATTTACAAACAGGCAGGAGAGAATCTCAAATGCAAATGTGAGCCACAACCAAAATTACATAACATTTTAGGTAAATAAACAACTTAAGAGAGACACTATAACTTATAACAGGAGAACTGAAATAAAAGAAAACAGAGCCAATAGAGGAAAGAGATGGGAGGATGAAAAGAGATGTCATTATGAATAATATCTTCAGAAGGAATAGGATATCACACATTCCCGAAGCAAAATCAGGTTGTATGACTAACAGGAGACTTGAAGATAAAAACCATAATTATTGAAATAACAATTTCAATAGATGGATCAATAGCAAATAGATAAATCTTAAAAGCAGTGTGCTGGAGAATGGAGCTAAAAAGTTCTCTGGGAAGATAGTTCCAAACGACAGAAAGATGGAAAATGGGAAAGGAAGGTCTTAGAGATATCCAAATATGGTAACATCTACCTTAAGGAAAAGGATAGAAAGAAGAAAGGGAAGAAAATCTTAAGAACATAACTTTAGGGAAATAATTTTAGAAGAATATTTCCTTGTGTGGAACTATAGCACTAATTGGTTCAATTTTACTTCTACTTTCAGAAAGTAAACATACCAGCAATTACAATAAAATAAGTGAATTACGTTCACCTGCTAAATATTCTCACACTGGATACAAAACAAAAACAATAAGATAATGCAACTATATGTTACTTGCCAGAGATGCAATTATGATACAGAAAGGTTGAAAAAATTTTGCAAAACAGATGCTAACAAAAAACCTCAAGTGTGACAATACAATATCAGACAAAATACAATGCAAGGCAAAAGAAAAGGCAATGAAAGAAACAAAGAGAGTGTATTTCATATTGTGAAGAGTTGCGATTAACTAGGAAATTATAACATGAACTCTAATATAACCAACAAATTGCCTGAGCTACGTAAAGCAAGAACTGGCACAAACACAAAGAATAATAAACAAATTCACAATCTTAAAGAAAGATTTTAAAGTGTTTTCCACAAAAATGTATAGACAGATACATAGCATCTGAATGATACAATTAATAACCTTAATCTATATGTATATATTACTGTTTACAAAATAATACTTATACAAAAACCAAAATTATATATGTGCAGACATAAGAAATACATGATCTTTTTTTGAGACAGGGTCTCACTCTGTCACCCAGGTTAGAGCGCAGTGGTGCAATCATGAATCACTGCAGCCTTTACCTCCCAGGCTCAAGCGATCCTCCCACCTCAGCCCCCCAAGTAGCTGGGACACACCTGGCTAATTTTTTTTTTTCACAATGTTGCCCAGACTGGTCTTGAACTTCTGGCCTCAAGTGATCCTCCTGCCTCGGCCTCCGAAAAGTGCTGGGATATTTGTTAAACCTACATAAAACATTCCTAAAGCTGCTCATGTATTAATGGGAAGAAAATCTCAACAAATTCTGAAATTCCCAATCAAGCAAAAATTAAGCCACATTCACTAATAATGCAATAAAATTAACATTATAGAGATAGACAGAAACAAAAAATATATTAAAAATTATCAAACTAGAATTTTAAAACTCTAAATCCTTTCAAGTTAAAGGGAAATTTAAAATAAGAATTATTAGCTACATGTTTAGAAATGTTATACAGTAAGTACAACATATCAAAACCTGCAGCATATAGTCAATATGCTAAAAAAAAAAAATAGATAGGCCTAAAAGTCCTTATTCAAAGACAAGGCAGGATTCCTTAGTTACAAGAGTCTAAAACCCAACTCAAACCGGCTTAAGCAAATGGAAAAACTTGGCTTACATAATTAGAGTCCAGAGTAGAGTTCGAACATGGTTAGGTCCAGGTGCTCAAAAAATACCATCAATTCCTATTTCCTCTGTGCTGCCTTTGTTCTTAGGCAGGTTCTTTCTGTAGTGGCAAAATAGTAATCAACTGCAGTGCGTGGCCTATCCACCCTCAGTTCACCAACCCTTAGAGAAAATGAGCATCTTTGCTAAGAAGCAAGAGTCCACTATCTTCAGTGTGACCATTTTGAATGAGGAGCGGGTCTGCTCCACCTAAAACATAAATACTAAGTAGAAGTGGGTAAGTAAAAGAAGTCTAATTCCATAGGAACAACTGAAAATAAGTAAACTAAGCTGGCACTAAAAGAGTTAAGAAGATAACAAAGTCAAACCTAAGCAGTAAGAAAAAAATCAACTAATTAAGCAAAATGTTATTTAAAAAAATTAGTAGGATGGATGAACAAAACAAACGCTTGGTACTTTACAAAAGCTGAATAAAATGGGCAAATCTTTGGCAAGTCATCAAGAACAAGATGAAAACACATACATAAGAAAAATTAGAATTGAGAAAGAGCAGGACTCAAGATACGGATTTTTAAAACAATGAAGAATACTTTTTGTGACTTTGCCTTAAATAATATAGAAAATATAAATGAGAAAGATGATTTTCTGTGTAGAGAAAAAATTAATCAAAATTTGGCTTAAGAAGATCTGACATGAAACACTCCCCTGCCCCCGCACACACACACAAACACACACACCCCACAGGAAACCTGAAAGACAGTGATCAAAGATATATTCCTAATAAATGCCACTCGGTTTGAAATTTGGACAAGTACATTCTACCAATCTCTTAAGAAGAGATACCTCCAATACTGTATAAATTATCCCAGAGCTAAAGTAAGAGATTCCTTCCAATTCATTTAATGAGTTTGGCATAACCCTGACGGCAAAACTAGACAAGGACAGCGTGAGAAAATGACATGCAAATCACACGTATGAAAAAGGTACAAACATCCTAAATAAAATATTCACAAGTTGACTCCTGCAGCTAATAAAAAAGTTCAGCAAGATACATAGATTCAAAATTTACATACAAATGTAGATAGCAGGATATTCACTGGAAATAACCAAGTGAGAATTTCAATTTCAAAGGACTTCCATTCTCATTAGAAACAAAAAAGAAGATGCTTAGGAATATCCTAATAAGAAATATGCAAGATCCAGGTGGAAAAATCTGTCACATTTACAGAAAGGCATGTAATGACAATTGCATTGTTATTTACAGAAAGGCATGTAATCCCAATTGCATAAACAGAGATAGTCTGAGTTCCTGTACAATAAGTTCCATCATTCCCCCACATTGTTTTTAACCTCTGTGCTTCTCGTCTTGATGAAACCAGCTGCCTATGGATGAGGAAGCTACCTCCCCACTAGAGAGGGATGGTCCTTTGCCTAGGTGACTGAAGCCCAGAGAATCATGTGCTTCAGGAGGGCTCTTGCTGAACATGGTATATCTCCTCCCTATGAAGTTGCTTATTCTCACCCAGAAGGCAAAGACCCTTATTTCCTCTTTCTCAAAGCAGCTCTTATGTGACAGAATTCCCTTCTGCAGACTTTTTTTCCAATAATTGCATGCCCATTTGGGAGAAAGAGGATCTTTCAGAAGCTGCTTTCAGTGAGTAAGAAGAAAGGCTGGGAACCACATAAAGCTCCATTTGAAGCAGTCATTGCAACACCACGTCTCAAAGTCATTCTCTGTCAATAGCTTTTGGTCACACCAGTGGGAAAGACACATGAGGTGCAAAGGCCTTAAATCCCATTCGCTGCCTTTCAGATCCCAAACTGGATTCTAGCACAAACTGACCATCAGTAAGATGGATGTCACCTGAAGCTGCAGTTGGTGATCATTTCAATCAGAATTCCTCAGAAACTCCAAGACAGGCTGGGATTCTATTTGCAGAGACTCTACTCCACTGAGGAAAATGTTTGTTTCTAATAGTCACTATGAACCTGTCATTTCTTCTCTCTCTTTTCTTCCTATTAGCTGATCTCCTCATTCCTTGCAGTTTTCGGTTACTTGTCTTTTTTCATCTGCTTCTCTATTTTCTTCCTGAAGCCCTTAAACCCCAGCCAGACTCATAACCACACTGCCCTTCCCTTTTTTGGTTTGTCTGTTTCCATTCTTATTTGTACTAAACCCCTCTCTCTTTTTTTTTTCTTTCTGCATCATGGGCAATGTAATTCACAGTTTCTTGAATTGGGCCATTAAAGATGTTGTCTTTGGATCATTTTTTTTCTCCTTTTCTCCTAGCAAACCCCGCTCTCCAACCCCCAGCCTCTCCTCTCTATACAGAAAATGCTCAGCATTTTCTGGAGCCAAAGATGCAGCAGAGGGAGAGGGCTGGGGATGAGGCACGGCGGTAGCAAACTCAAATACCCACAGGGTCCAGGCAAGTGATCTGAGTAGGTGAATGGACCAGATGGCAAACTGGCGAGCACATGCCCAACTAAAGGGAGCAGCTGCTACACAGCTCCCCTGATGGGTGCCAGGTGGGAGTGTAGCCCCAGAGCTGCCAGAGCTCTCAATTTTTAAGTAGAAGTCAGAAATATCTTTGTTATCAGAAACATCGCAGGCTGCTGAAGCAAACTACAATGCTTTAGCTAGACTTGGAATCCTGCAGGAGGTAATTACTGGCTGTAACTCAAACTTCTAGCTAGGAGAAGATGGCTGTCTCCCACCTGGGGAGCAGTCCTCAAACAAAGCAGAGAGCAGATGGGAGCCCAAGGAGGGGCCCCTCCCTCCCATTTCTCCCGAAGGTTGGACTCTGCTGAACAGCTGATGTCGATCATGCAGTGACGATATGTCAGGCTTTGTGTTAAGCACTTTACATGTGTCACCCCATGAAAGCCACAAAATAACCATGAAGGCAGCACTGCCAGATTTAGCAAATAAAAACACTGGAGGCTCAGTGACATTGGGATTTTTGCTCGGGATATACTTATGAAAATCTGTTGTTTTTCTAAAATTCATATGTAACTGAGCCTCTTGTGTTTTATCTGGTGACCCTGCATGAGAGTACAAGATGGTCGTAACTTTATTTATAAAAGAACTTGTTCATTTGTGAGTTGCTCAAAGTCACCTAGCTAGCACACACTGACCATCAGTAAGATGGTTGTCACCTGAAGCTGCAGTCAGTGATCATTTCAGTCAGAATTCCTCAGAAACTCCAAGACAGGCTGGGATTAAACAGCAGTCAGGACTCAAGATTCAAACCCAGATCTGATTTAATTCCCAAGCCCACACTTAACTTTTGCACAAATGTTTCACAAACTTTGATCCACTGATTTTGTGGGCCTAGAGTTTAGGAAATAATCCCCCAATTTTTTTTAAAAAAAGCTTGTGTTTTTATTCTGACGATAATAGTAAACATTTGCTTATTTACTTGTTATAAGATAAAAAGTTGAATCCTGATTTGAACAAATCAATTGTAACGAAAACATTTATGAGATATTCTGGGAAATTGTAACAGACTAGATATTTAATTACAGTGAAAAATTAAATGAGATAATGGAAATGTGATTCATCTTGTGAAAAAATAGTCTTTGTCTTTTAGAGATTCATGTTGAAATGTTTACAAACAAAATGATATGATGTCTAGGATTTGCCTTATAGTAATACAATCAAAGTACATGTAAAGGGAAAAGCAAGATTAGCCATGAACGGTCATTGTTGAAACGGGGTGACAGTATGTGTATCGGCTGCTTATATCACTTGTGTCTGTATACTTTTGTATATATTTGAAATTTTTCCTAATATAAAGTAAAAATATTACATTCTTAGTGCAATGGCAATTTGCAACTAAGAGATGTTTTTGTGAAATAGACTAGTTTCTAAAGTCAGCATTTATTTTCTGGGATTCTTGAGAATTGTATTTTCTTTGAAATAAGTGAATATAATTTTCAAATTTGAGAAACGCCAAGTGCTATTTTATTGTGAAATATATACAAATGTAACAGGAATACTCCAGCATTTTGAGAATATTGGAAATCTATTTCTTTGAAGCTAAAAAAAGATAAGGGCCTTCTTTTAGAATTTTTGCTTCTGTAGGTGGGTGGTAGACTTTTCAGACTATGCAACAAGATAGTATGTACTTCTAACATGCAATGGATAAAATGTTTGTCCTGGAAGTATCCACTGACCTGGCATGATGGGACTGAGAAATCTCATTTCCAAAAACATGTGAGAAGAGTGATGACTGCAATAGTCTCTGACTTGTGCATAACCTCAGAGGAGGTTATTTCTGCAGGGCTTCCTCTTAAGAACATGTCTTGGCCGGGCGCTGTGGCTCACGCCTGTAATCCAAGCACTTTGGGAGGCCGAGGCGGGTGGATCACGAGGTCAGGAGATCGAGACCATCCTGGCTAACACGGTGAAACCCCGTCTCTACTAAAAATACAAAAAATTAGCCGGGCGTGGTGGCGGGCGCCTGTAGTCCCAGCTACTCAGGAGGCTGAGGCAGGAGAATGGCGTGAACCCTGGAGGCGGAGCTTGCAGTGAGGCCAGATCTCGCCACTGCACTCCATCCTGGGCGACAGAGCGAGACTCTGTCTCAAAAACAAAAAGAACATATCCTTCTTCTGGCCCGGAGCAACAAGCATTGTCACTGTCCGCCCTCCAAGCACGTGCCTCACTGTCATCTGCATGTGTGATCCAGCCTTTAAAGGTAGGAACAACTTCATTACCCTAACAGCTCCCATACCAGACATATGTGGTGGTCAAGGAGAGAGGAAGAAGGAAGAAGACAGGCAGAGGAATTGCATGATATAGGAAGGTGGCATTGAGAAAAAGCACTAGGTATGGTAAGTAGTGGTGATACACACAGGAGACAGGGAAATACTGGGTAGAAGAGGGCAGTTCCCTGGCAAAGGTCCCACCCTCAAGCCTGAAGACCTGTGGCCCTAAGTGAGGACGGGCATTTCTGTTTTGGCTCACCACGCCCCCCACCCTGTGTCTTTTTAAGTTCGAGACCTTAGCAGGCACAGACACAGGCAGCTGAACGTCGAGAGGAGCAGAGGAACAGAGCAGCAGAGAGTGGTGGGGCTGCATGGCAGAGAAAGAGACAAGAGGAAGGATGTCTGGATGGTGAGGGGAGTTCAACTGGGGGCAGTCAGAGAAGAGTCTGGCTGCTGGGTGGCCAAATCCAGGGGAGGACCACCTTCCCACTCCATCCCCACTTCCGGCTCCCCATCCATCTTGCTGAGAGCTACCTCCACCACTCAATGAAACCTTGCACTCATCCTTCCAGCCCACATGTGATCCAGTTCTTCCAGTACACTGGGCAAGAACTCACACTGTCACACTGGCCCCTGCCCTTGCGATAAGGCAGAGGTTCCATTTAGCTGATTAACACAAGCTGTCGGCAGACGGCAAAGCTGAAAGAATACACTATAACACATGTGCTCTGCGGCCTCGGGAGTCGTAGACACCCACTCCTAGATGCTGCCATGGGCCCGGAGCTCAACAGCACCCACCCCCAAAGGCCTCTGCACTGCCTGTCTGCATGCTTCCCCTAGGGGTTTGAGCAGCAGGGCAGAGGGGCAACTCATAGGGTGAACCACACCCCTATCACACGTCCTGCAAGGGGAATAAGGGAACCCTCCCATTTCAGTGGCAGAGTGTGAAAAATTGCCCTCAGGTAGCACTTGGTGGCATTTGTTCTGCGGAGAACAAACACTCCCCAACAGTGTGCTCTGAGATACTGACACCCTATTGCCACATGACCAAGCTGGGGCTGGGTGGCCAGAGGCCCATGAGTGGTCATCTTCATGACAGCAGACTTGTTAGGGGATATGAATTATCTCCAGGTGACCTCAGTGCACCGTACGAATGTTGCCATTTTTTGTGAGTGACATGATCTGAAAAATGTGCTGTAGAATTTTTAATTTATACTTGCATAAAAACAGCTAACCAGGCCCAAGATGACTTTGCTGTTCAGTACTCATTAGTTTAGCCTTCATGGAGGAAGAGCATCAGCTCCAAGGCTGCAAAACTACATGGGTTGCACACGTCAAGGACTGGTTGCCATGCTAGTTTATACCAGCTAAGTACATACCCATGTTCAGATAACCATTGAATGTGTCATCTGCAAGACACATTGTGGAGATCTACCCAATAGATTCACCATAAATGTGATTAGTTCACTATTGCTGCTACATCCCACAACACATGAAGGATCCCATTAGATAGATTGATGAAATAATTTTGTATCTGTATAAGCACTTTAAAATATTTAGGGGCTTGGAGAAGTGGTTCATGCCTGTAATCCTAGCACTTTGGGAGGCCAAGGTGGGTGGATCATTTGAGGCCAGGAGTTCAAGACCAGTCTTGCCAACATAATGAAACCCTGTCTCTACTAAAAATACAAAACATTAGCTGCGGGTGGTAGCACACGCCTGTAATCCTAGCTACTCAGAAGGCTGAGGCATGAGCATCACTTGAACCTGGGAGGTGGAGGTTACGGTGAGCTGGGATTGCACCACTGGACAACAGAGCGATACTGTCTCAAAAAAAAAAAATATATATATATATACACACACACACAGAGAAATAGATATATAATATAGATAGACAGGTATAGATAGATAGATAGATAGATAGATAGATAGACAGACAGACAGACAGATAGATTTAGGAGGAAAAAAGTATAGTCCTTTTAAACCTTTGAATGATTTTTAGAAGCCTAATAGGGTTATTAGGAAGAAAAGCATTCATTTACAAGCGGAGAATTAATCTGCAAATACAGTGGTGCAAAATACCCGATAGGAGAAGAAAAAAATAATCTCATTTGGCTAGGGAAAGGAAGATGGGCATTTGCTGGATAATATGTATCACTCTATATCTATAATATGTCTTTTCTTAGTCTTTTTTATTTTGCAACACAAGAGACTATCAGTACTGAGTCTAACTAACAGTCGGGTGGAAGGGGTAGAAGCTTGGAGGAGGAAGCTGGCTGGGGGCTGCCTGGATAGGATTCAAGATCATAGATTAGCAAATTTCCGGAAGGAATCTGCTGCACAGTCAGGTCAGCCTGACCACTTTGCCACCCGCAGCTTCTCTACTGATTAGATTTGTAAATGGGCCAAGACCTAGACATTCATCCTGCAGCAATTCAGCAAGGCAGACACGGAATTAAGTCTGAATGGACATGCTCAGGAGCTCCAAACCAAGCAGGAGAGAGGCAAGGAATCAATGAACCTCTTGGAATTTATATCAAATGGACAAAAGAGCAGGCAGGATGTGGGCCTCTATAACAATGGCTTTGTTCCATTGTTAACAGTACCATGGAGGTAAGCCACATTCCATCGCACTCTTTGCTGGGTGTGATGAATCTAGAGTTAGCAGGTGTGTGTTGACACTCAGAGAGAAACAGTCTTGGTGAAAAGACCTCTAAGCTATTGAGGCAGCTACTATGTCAGAACAGAGAGATTGACTCTAGGAGAGTTGAGGTTTACCAGGGAATAGAGAGGAAGTTAGAAGGACCAGTGTGGCCTTCCTTGCAAAATTTAGAGAGTGGCTTTTCTGTTAAAACAGGACTAGCTATTGTCTACGGTAGTGTTTCTCAAATTTTAATATGTGCATGAATCACCCAGGGATCATATTAAAATGTCCAGTGTTGATTCAGTGGCTCTGAAGTGGCCTGAGATACTGCATTTCTAACAAGTTCCCCAGAGTTGCTGAGGCTGCTGAAAACAAACCACAACACTAAATTCTAGAATATTCCCTAGAAGTATTTTTAAGCTGAAGAGAAGACAAAGATAATTAGCAAGCTAGTTTTTCCTTGGGCCTGAGTGAGGCCAGGATTGGATTAAATTATGATTTTTATCTGGTTAGGGATTGGTGCTAAAGGTAACAAATTGTGCCTGGATGTGTGTGTCACTTTAGCATTTGCTCTAATAGTGGTCAGTTTGTAAATACAGTATTCTTATGTTTATTAGCTCATTTAGAGAAAAGTATATTCTTTACAAAATTATTTGTTGCATGGTAGCAATGAATAAATGGATAAGTAAACAAGTGAAAATGCATTGTACAATCCGACTTAGCAAAGCAAACGAGAAATACTTCATTTCAGGTTAAAATGCCAAACCTAGATAACTATTTCTACATGATGGCATCTAAAGGAGAACCTTCCCAGACTGGAAATACAGCCTTGTTGATCACATTACTCAAATTTACCTTCCTGGAGTTAGTGAATTTCTGAAACATACACACATACACACACAAATATATATTAGGTTGGTGCAAAAGTAATGGCAAAACCACAATTACTTTTGTACCAATCTAATATTGTGCACAAATGCAAACTTCACAGGGACACTGGCAAGGGGTAGTGACAGTGGCATTTTTTCAGAAGTGCTGAAACTCTAAATACTAATACAGTCAAGGTATTGTGGCTGGAAACAAGGTATAACTTGGTAATTGGTGGTTGCCAGGGAGATCTAAGCAGCTGCCCAGCTGAAATTCAACATCTGCCCAGCTGGAATTCATTCTCAGACAGAGGGTTATAGTGGTGCGCAGGGCCAGGGGACTGCAAGGGTTAATTCCCTTGTAGTAGTTTCTCACATCCTCTTCCAGCAGACACCCACAAAGTACTATTCAGTTTGCACGGTAACAAATGTTATTTCTGGGCCTCAGTGAGATAATGGTAAGTGAATGTAATTCACTCTCATTAATATATTAAAATGAGTATGAATTTTAAATTAGAAGGAACAAGTCCATGGTCGAAGAATTGAAATTGGATTTATGTGATTTGACTTCGTAGTCATTTATCTACAATACTCATTGATACTAATTGCACAGTTTCCTCTTCACATTCCCACTGGGCAGCACGTGTGTGTGTGTGTGTGTGTGTGTGTGTGTGTGTGCACGTGTTATGTATTTGAATTAAAAGACACTGAGAAGTAGCGCCTAAAAATGTTCTCCTTAGCAGCTTCCATTAAAGATGTTAAGATGGCCAGGCGTAGTGGCTCATGCCTGTAATCCTAGCACTTTGGGAGGCGGAGGTGGGTGGATCACCTGAGGTCAGGAATTTGAGACCAGCCTGGCCAACATGGTAAAATTCCATCTATACTAAAAATACAAAATTAGCTGGGCATGGTGACGGGAGCCTGTAATCCCAGCTACTCGGGAGGCTCAGACAGGAGAGTCACTTGAACCCAGGAGGCGGAGGCTGCAGTGAGTCGAGATCGCATCACTGCACACCAGCCTGAGCATGACAGAATGAGACTCTGTCTCGAAAAAAAAAAAAGATGTTAAGACAAGATTCTTACCCTAAGTTACAGCTGCCCAGATTTATACCCCCATAAGAAGCAAAATTAACTGGATTCTGTAACTAAGGTTGCTTATGTGTTTCAAGACACTGCTTGCAGTATGAGTGGAAGTTTAAACAAGGTTTCTTGTATTCATAAGTGAACAGTGACAACAGAGCAAGGAAGAGACTCTGAAATATGTGTACTTTTGATTCAGGGAAAGGAAGAACAGGTTGCTCCAGCAGTTGCAAAGAACCAGGATCTTGCAGGATCCTGTAGGATCTTGGGCAAATGAACTTTACCTAAGTTTCAGCTTTCTTCACTTAGAAGATAACATTTTGAGATGTGATATGGCAGAGCAGTTATAAGCTTGGGATGTGGAGTCTGACAGTGATTCATTAGTTCAGTAAATATTTATGGAGTCCCTGCCAGGAGCTGGGCACTGTGCTGGACAGCAGTGGAGTTGTATGGAGCAAGCAGGTTTCCAGTGCTCATGGCAATTCGAACTTAGCACAGCTGACAGATGAGAGCAAATGGTCACAACTAGCTGTGTGACCCTGAGGAATGATCATAATAACAAGCATTAACCGAGAACCTGTGGCATACCAAACTCTTTTCTCAGTGCCTTACATGAAAAAGCTCATTTCATCCTCTCAATAAGCCAATGAGGGTCATACCACAATTATCCTTATTTTGCAGATAAGGAGAAAGGACATTGTCCAGATTCCTAAAACTAGTAAGGTGCCAGAGTTAAACCCAAACTCCAAAGTCCATGCTATTAAGCACTAGAAAGTCTTGAAGCCTTAGTTTCCTTATCTGTAAAATGGACATAGTAACAACTTAAATCAGAGCACCGTTGTGAGGTTCATAGGAAGTGGTGTATATTAAGGGTTTAGTGTAGTACTGTATTAGTCCGTTTTCACGCTGCTGATAAAGACATACCTGAGACTGGGTAATTTATAAAGAAAAAGAGGTTTAATGGACTCACAGTTTTACATGGCTGGGGAGGCCTCAAAATCATGGTAGAAGGTGAAAGGCACGTCTTACATGGCAGCAGGCAAGACAGAATGAGAACCAAGCAAAAGGGGTTTCCCCTTATAAAACCATCAGATCTCGTGAGATTTATCCACCACCACAAGAACAGTATGGGGAAACCACCCCCCCCGATTCAATGATCTCCCACCAGGTCCCCCGTACAACACATGGGAATTATGGGAGCTACAATTCAAGATGAGATTTGGGTAGGGACACAGGTTAGCTCTTTATTTGCCATGCCAAGAACAAAAAATAGCTTTCATTTCTAATTGTTGATTTCTATCAATAACTTTGCTTTCTGTCCACTATTGTTTCTCATTTAAAAAAGAGAAAAACCAAATAGAAATAAAATAAGGAATAAATAATCTGGGGAAAACATTTTTTAAAATTGATTTTTCTCGGAGTATAAAAAAGTAGAAATACATGAGCATTAAGGAGACAAAAGTCCTGTAGTTTGCATCTAGAGAAATGTCTATTTTAAGATGAATTATTATTTTAATGACTAGGTTTTAAAGCCTTCCCATAATTTGATGCCCTGGGCTTTATTTGCTGAGTTTCTGTGTAGCTTAATCTCCTCTCGATCTCAGTGAGTGACAACTTTAGTATTCCCACACCTCCTATGAAACCTAGTGGTTGAGAGGTCGACCTGCGTCTTCCTAAAGTTCCCAGCGTGTCTATATCCAACAGGGAGACATTCTCGTGGGTCTCTGGGAAAATCTGTATCTATAAAAACCAGAACCTGACAAATGCTGAAATACAACACAATCAGGAAGAATGATTTTTAACAAATAATTACAATCCCTGAAACATTTTATTGTTCCTTTCCCTCCACTCCTCCACCACTGCCCTCTGTCCCAGTGAATATTTGGATAAGGAAATTTGCCTTCACAGATGCCCTAGTGAAACTGACTTACAAATATACATCTGTTAGCATGGGGATTTGGTTGGGAAAAGAGCATCTGTCTTGTTAGGGGAGGGTGCGGGAGGGAATCTCAAACCCTTTCCTAGAAGGAGCAAAAGGCATGAGGAACGTTTCATCACCTGGACCTCCTGCCCTCTGTGAGTGCTTCAGGGGCTAATGTGAATCACGGTGTCTAAGCTCTTGGGGTAAGACCATAAGGAGATGGGTGGGAACAGGACAAGGCCACTCTGACAAAAAGGAAGGAAAAGGTCAGGTCCAGAGAGAGCGTGGCTCAGCCAGTGTAAGCAGCCTCCGATGTTCTTGCTGACTTCCAGCAGGCAATTGGCTCTGGGAGTTTCTGTCTAGGGACCCCTCCAGCAGCAGTATCTGCGTAGTGGCATGGGGTTCCTTTATGCATATGCATCCCCTGTGGCATTGCTTAGACCCTTCACAGTGATGGGCCACAGCACAGTGCTGGCACAAATCGTGGCAAAAGCCCCCAATACCACCAGTTTCATCATTGAAACACTTAAGTTAGATGAACACACAACTTCTTTCATCCAAAATCAAGTAGACTGTCAAGTCAAAATTAGTGAGTAATTTCAGAAATTTAACTAGGCCAATGAGAAATTCTCCCATGGTCCCCCCACCAAAATGATTTTGTGGGGGATGGAGAACAGGGTCTTGCTCTGTTGCCCAGGCTGATGTGCAGTGGTGTGATCTTGGTTCACTGTAACCCCAAACTCCTAGGCTCAATCAGTCCTCCTGCCTCAGCCCACCGAGCAGCTGGGACTGCAGGTATGTGCCACCACGCCCAGCTAATTGTTTAATATTTTAGAGACAGGATCTCATTTTGTTGCTCAGACTGGTCTCGAACTCCTGGCCTCAAATGATCCTCTCACCTTAGCTTTCCAAAGTGCTGGAATTACAGGTATGAGCACCTGGCCCAATAATTTTTAACAGTTATACAAAAATATAATTTTTAAGACGGAATAAAAAATTTGTGAAAATTATCTTCGCTTTGGTAAGATGCTGTTCCTATTTTCTGTAATGGCGACAATAGACAAAAAATTCACTTTCCCCAAAGAATGGGAAAAATTGTGTTAGAATTTGTTGTTACTAGTATTCAAATGCTCTGAAAATGTGGTCTAAGCCCATGGTTATCAAACCTGAGTGTGCATTACGGTAATGCACAATAATAGTATCCCAAATCCTACTCACTCTGAGAATCAGAATTTTTAGTTCAGCAAACCCACTGCAGGGTGAGAGGAAAACAGGGTAAGAACTTCTATTTTTACATATTTCGTTTCATCTTTAAAATAGTATTTATTATACATGTTGAAGTATATGTAATATATGTTTATGTATACACATGTATTTGTTTGAAATATATACTGCTATGGTTTGAATGTTTGTCTCTTGAGGAACTTACGTTGAAACTGAATCCCTAATATGGCAGCATTGAAAGGTGGAGCCTTTAAGAGGTGATTGAGTCATGAAGGATCTGCCCTGTTAATCCATGAATGGATTAATAGGTTAATGGGTTGGTGGGTTAATGGGGGATATGGTTTGGCTGTGTCCCCACCCAGATCTCATCTTGAATTGTAGTTCCCATAATCCCCAGTGGGAGGTAACTGAACCATGGGGGTAGTTACCTCCATGCTATTCTCATGATAGTGAATGAGTTCTCACACGATCTGATGGTTTTATAAAGGGCTTTTCCCCACCTTTGCTCTGCACTTCTCCTTGCTGCTGCCGTGTGAAGAAGGATGTGTTTGCTTCCCCTTCCGCCATGATTGTAAGTTTCCTGAGGCCTCCCCAGTCCTGAGGAACTGTGAGTCAATTAGACCTCTATACACTAGCCTATATAATTTATAAATGGATATTTATATTTTGAAGGCCACGCTCAAAAACTTTAACATGTGGTGCATAAGTACAACTTTAAAGGCCAAGGCCTCAGATCACTGTAATGACCTCTCCCTGGTCTGCTTCCATCTGGTCCACCTCTCATCCTTTCCCTCCAGTTGTCAACTGACCATGTCATATCCTTCAGTGTCTCCCCATTCTCTCAGGAAAATCACATGCCATTCAGCCACTGTAGGGAAGTCAAAATGCATTTAATACGCCTAACCTACCGAACATCCAAACCCACTTTTTCATGTCTTACTTAGCTTTAAACTCTGTAGAGAGAGATAAGTGCTGTAACATTGTTTTCTTTTACTCTACCCTATTTTTTTTAGAGGAATCAACACAATTTTGATAATATATATATTGGATTTCTCATTAATTTTCTATCTCCCCATTTGAGTGAAGCTTCCATATTAGGGATCCTTTTTTTTTTCTATACTATTTAAATAACCTACTCAGGGCCCAGCACATAATAAAAGTTTCATATATACTTGCTAAATTAGTTAATAAATATATTTAACAGCTATATTAACACTTGTTAGGAAGACGTTGTACATTCAAAACACTGAAATTCGTTCCAGGAATATTTATTGAACATCTACTATGTGCCCAATAGTGCCAACCACTTCACTGCCATAGAAGGTACAAGAATGTTGTCATAGTTCTTTTCCTCAAAGGGCTCACAGTCTAACAGAGAAGTACTAGCAAATGGCGTGATGAGTCTCACAGATCAGGCTTTTTTCTTTTTCTTCTTTCTTTGAGACAGAGTCTCACTCTGTCGCCCAGGCTGCGATCTTGGCTCACTGCAACCTCCGTCTTCTGGATTGAAGCTATTCTTGTACCTCAACCTCATGAGTAGCTGGGATTACAGGCATGTGTCACCATGCCCAGTTAATTTTTTGTATTTTTAGTAGAGTCAAGATTTTGCCATGTTGGCCAGGTTGGTCTCAAACTCCTGAACTCAAGCGATCCACCCTCCTTGGCCTCCCAAAGTGCTGGGATTACAATCATGAGCCATCGCGCCCGGTCTCATAGATCAGGCTTCTAAAGAGCCCAGAAGGGTAGCCAGCTCTCCTTGAGGGCTTGGAAAAGGCTTCCAAGAGGAAGGAATGTCCAAGATGCATGCCCTCAGGCAGGACTGGCTATGTGATTGGAAAGGCCCAGTGCAAGATGAAAATGTGAGGTCCTTGTTCAAAAATTACTAAGAATTTCAAGACAATGGCAGCAGAACATTAAATCAAACATGAGACCTTCTGAGCTCAGAGACTGGTGCAACTGCATAGGCCACATGCTCTTGAAGCTGGTGCAGCTCTCTGGGTCCCCAGGACGTGGGTAAGACAGAGTGTGGATAAACAGCATTCAGCAAGCCACACAACCAAAGATTTTAGAGTGAGAAAGACCCTCATTTGTCCAGTCTTTTTTTGAGAGAGTTTATATATATATTTATACATACACACACACATATGCATACATACACACACATATTTTTAATTATTATGGATGCATATAGTTGTAAATATTTCTGGGGCACATGTGATATTTAGATACAAGCATATGATGCATAATAATCAAATTAGGGTAATAGAAGTATTCATCACCTCAAGCATTTATTATTTCTTTGTGTTAGGAACATTCCAATTTTACTCTTTTAGTTATTTTACAACATGCAATAAATTATTGTTAACTACAGTCACCCTATTGGGCTGCTGAACGCTAGATCTTTTCTTCTGTCTAACTGTATTTTTGTATCCATGAACCATCCACACTTTATCCCCACTCCCTGCTACCATTCCCAGCCTCTGGTAACAATCACTCTTCTCTCTATCTCCATGAGTTCCATCTTTTGTTTTAGCTCCCACCTATGAGTGAGAACATGCAATGTTTGTCTTTCTGTGTCTGGCTTATTTCACTTAACATGATGTCCTCTATATTATCTTCTCATTTTAGAGAAGTTTTCTGAGACTCAGAGAGGTGAAATTCTTAGTGTCTCAAAAAAAGAAAAAGTCAGTAACGTTATGGTACTAAACCCATGCTTCCCCCAGGGCAAAATGTTTGTTAAAGAAAAAGCAACTGGTATTCTTTGACCCTGCTTCTTGTGCAGGCCAGAGAAGCTGGAGAAGAAATGATGTGAAGCTTGTGTACCTGCAAGCAGCTTGAATATTCTCTGCTGGGACTATGTAGTGAGTAAGTACCTGAGCACTGCTATTATATGGCAATCGTCAGGAGGAAATGTGCAGGTGTCAGTCAGATTGGCCGAATTTGCCTCCAACCAAATTGGTGACGGCATTTGCCTGTGCCTAATTTCCCTCCTTCCTCCATTGCTTTGATCCCTTCTGACCCTTCCAAAGCAATCAGGAGATGAGAGGCTGAGGCCTTTCCAGACTGAACTAGTCTTTGAAAGATTCAAAAGAGGACTTTGCAGTGAACATCAGGCATCTGTAAACTGGTGGCGGATACTTCTGTGGTGCAATAAGTCGTCCAACTCCCAATCATGTTGTAGAGGCAGCCACCATTGTTCATACTCCTAGGTGTATCCTACCTGTCTCTCTCCTCGGAAGACTTGCCTGGGACTCATGGACGTGCCTAGCGTTGACTGAGTAAGACCAGCTAGTGCGGACAAAACAAGCCAGCACGCATCACTAGAAAGACCAGATCGGAGCTTGACTAGGGGCTGCTGAGCAATTTTGGCCACCCCTTCCTCTGTTGGGAGCAACATAAAATTCTCAGAGGGAAAGCAGCTGCCAGGATGGTTGCTGTGACTTTGAGCAGATGCATGTGTCTGTCTGGGGACTGCAGGATTCTTAGGAGTAGTCAAGGATGAGAGCATGCTGTGGCTTTGATTTATTTAGTGGAGGCACAAGAACTTTATGCTTCAGGCATGTGTGCATGTGTCTTTAAAGTGACTGTCACACCCAAAAGTGAGTGCCAGGAAGGAAACTTCACATTTTCCATGGCTTGCAGCTTCTATATCTTAACATCATCCCTGACTTACTGACTTCCTGCCACGTACTAGCCAAGGAAAGCCAGCACCTAGGATGGTTGTTGCTACAAGGTAGAAGCCAACGTGAGACAAAGGTTTAGGGAATGGATGAATGAATGAATGAATGAGTGAATGAATGAATGAGCAAATTTATGAGTTCACTGCTCCTGGGCTTGGCCCGCCACCAGGTGGAAGTGGATAAGGGTGCACCCTGTCAGAGCAGTTAGATTGCTCTAGTGCAGTATCACACTGACTATGAGGAAGCTCGTTTTCTGCAAGTGCTAACTCGATTGTTCACATTTCTACATAATAATAAACTTATGTAGTCTATTGTATAAGTGTATACATTTAAAAAGAGGGATGCTTTAATTAATGTATGTGTCTATTTTATTATGAATAATATAATGTGTCAAATGCCTTGGGATTCACGAAGATGAAAGCAAGCAATATAA
Organism: Pan paniscus; assembly: GCF_029289425.2. Classification (NCBI taxonomy): domain Eukaryota; kingdom Metazoa; phylum Chordata; class Mammalia; order Primates; family Hominidae; genus Pan; species Pan paniscus. Next base: position 24,970,367 of record NC_073256.2, read on the forward strand.
ACATGAGATACCATTATGCTTCTTATAATTACAGCCTGTGTATATGACAGTTCATTATAAACACCCATCACACAATGTACCCTGTCATGCTGCTCTAACAAAAGGCAATTGTTGGGAGGGTCAAGGAGTCCATGGGATGCCATTTTAATAGGATTTGGGTTGGCTCACTGTTAATAGAAACACTTTGATGTGAGTCAAGTACCTCAAATTCCACTGGCCAAGTCTTGAACACGGACTACATTCTAACAAGTTCAAAGAATAAAAATCACGTCTTCCTAAACTTCCAAGAAATGTATTTCTTGGACCACCTGAGGCAGTGAAAACCTATAGATTGACAATGTTCTCTGCCTTTCTTACAAGTAGCCTGAGTTATTTCAAAGATGGGAACAAGGCAGGGCGCAGTAGCTCATGCCTGTAATCCCAGCACTTTGGGAGCCCAAAGCAGAGGGATCACTTGAGCTCAGGAGTTTGAGAACAGCCTGGCCAACACAGTAAGACCCCATATCTACTTTTAAAAAAAATTTAAAATGAGGCTGGGAGTGGTGGCACAGGCCTGTGGTCCCAGCTACTCAGGAGGCTGAGGCAGGAGAAATGCTTGAGCCCAGGAGGTCGTTGCTGCAGTGAGCTGTGTTCGGGCCATGGCACTCTAGCCTGGACAACAGAACAGGAGGGAAAGAAAGCTGGGAACAGGGCTTGGGTGGGAGCGGGCAATAGGCCCTCTTCATTTCTTATGGTTCTGGGGACCCAGTTTTGCGCTGACTCATAACCTGCATTTTCAATGAGGCAAATATGTCCCCCAAAGGAACAAAAACAGGTTTTTGGAAGGGAAGGCAAAAAAAAAACAAAAAAACCCACAACAAAAAAACCCACTTTTGCCCTTTTTATATATAAAGCATAGCTATGCATATAGTACACTAAGAGTAGCTCTTAATAATATTTCTGAGGGATTAAAATTTCATGGGAGAGGCCAATTAGGAAAGAAATGTCTAAAGAGGCTCGTTAGGGGAGCGAAAATGGAAACCAAAAGGCTGAGAAACACTACTCTTGCTCTCTAAGAAGCAGTTTTACTGATAATCATTGAACATGAAGTTTCTCCATTCTGTGGGAGGCAAGCTTCAGGGTGACTGTGGGCCTGGGAAGAGGTAAATCCTCCTAGGAAACCATTGTCCCACTGTTTAATAGAAATACGGGATTCTGCTATCACGGATTTTCTCTTATGGCCTAAATTTCTAATACTCCCCAAAGTGCAGATATCTCTGGATAAGGTAATAGTTTTTATTTTTATTTTTATTTTTATTTTTATTTTTTGAGACAGAGTTTCGCTCTTGTTGCCCAGGCTGGAGTGCAGTGGTGCGACCTCTGCTCACTGCAACCTCTGCCTCCCAGGTTCAAGCGATTCTTCTGCCTCAGCCTCCAGAGTAGCTGTGATTACAGGCGCCCGCCACCATACCTGGCTAATGTTTTGTATTTTTTGTAGAGATGAGGTTTCACCATGTTGGCAGGGCTGGTCTCAAACTCCTGACCTCAGGTAATCCACCCGTCTTGGCCTCCCAAAGTGCTTGGTATACAGGCATATGCCACAGCACCTGGCCTGGATAAGGTAATACTTTTAATCATCTACTTATATCTTGGTATCAGGATCTATGAATTCCTTGTCTGATCAGTTTTTTTTTTTATTTTTATTTTTTTATTTATTTGTTTTTTTTCTGAGACAGGTCTCACTCTGTTGCTTAGGCTGGAGTGCAGTGGCATGATCAGGGCTCACTGCAGCCTCAAACTCCCAGGCTTAAACGATCCTCCTCCTTCAGCTTCCCTACTAGCTGAGACTAAAGGTGTGTGCCACCATGCCCAGCTAAGTTTTAAAAAATTTTTAAGGAGATGAGGGCTCTTTATGTTGCCCAGGCTGGTCTCGAACTGCTGGATTCAAGTGATCCTTCCACGTTGACCTCCCAATGTGCTGGGATTACAGGGATGAGCTACTGTGCCCGGCTTTGACATCAAATTTTAATAGGGGCAGGAAAGAATACAAGGGTGTTGAGTACCTGAGGGAGAGAAGGAGGCATCATTGAGGGGAGGGAATGTACAAAAAGGAAAGGTTGAAAATAGGAATGAGCTGGTTACAAAGCTCAATCTACAAACTCAATGTTCAAGACATGCACTTATTTTCCAGACCTCTTTTTTATGATTTAATTCTGCTAAGATGTCAGGAAGAAAAAATAATCACAGTCAGTTCAGGATTCCTTCCACTTCCTGGAACTGGGTGGGTTTATGGTAATTGTGCAGTGCTAAGGCATAGGAGGCAATGGGTCATGCCACAGCAGGTCTTCAGTCCTAGGTACAGGCAGGTCAATACTGAGGCACCACCCCCAGGTCCTTCAGGTCCTACCTTCACCTTGGGAGTTGAGTAACACTCTCTGGCCCCATCTGTTTAGGGACACCACATTCTCTTGGTCTTGCCAACTCTCTAGGCTTCTACCCAGGAAAGGACACAGGTTTTCTCTACTTCCCAGTGTCTCTACACCAAACCTATCTGGAGTTTTCATCCCTACCCCTTACCCCCTACCTGCTCAATTTGACAAGGGCAGAGTACAAGAGGTACAGAAGTGCCAGGACCTAAATTTTCATCACGTCTGTGCAAGCGTTCCTCTTCCTTGGAGCCCAAGGATTTCCTACCAAGTTTCCAGGCTGAGACCTCCTGCAATGCATATTCATCCAAATTCATCACCTTTTGGTCTCTCTGGAGGACTTGGCTGTGTCACAGCTCCTTGAGGCAATGTGTGTGCAATGGCCAAGCTGGACAGAGACAGGCCAAGGGAAAGAGGAAATGCTGAGAGGACAAAAGTCGTTTATATTTCAAAAAATACATTTAAACATAAGAGGCGTGATTTCACAATCGGAAAGGTGACCCACTACCCCAGGACTGATTTCCTCGACTTTCATTCTAGACCAGGGGTGTCCAATCTTTTGGCTTCCCTGGGCCACACTGGAAGAAGAAGAACTGTTCCGGGCCACGCATAAAATACACTGACACTAACGATAGCTGATAAGCTAAAAAAAAAAAAAAATTGCAAAAAAACTCACAGTGTTTTAAGAAAGTTTACCAATTTGTGTTGGAATGCACTCAAAACCATCCTGGGGCACATGTGGCCCATGGGCTGTGGGTTGAACAAGCTTGTTCTAGACAACATTCAGAAGAATTGCCTCATATCTTAATCATACAAGTATATCCTTTGTAACGCAAACATCAGTAAAGGCTATCTCTCCTTTTTACTCAAGTGCAATAATACTGGAATGGTTGCATGGGACGTTGTTGTATATTTCAACAGGGATATTAATAAAATTGTGAGTTTAGCTCCCAAGGTGAGACTTTTAGCATCAAAAATTAGACACAAGACTCATACATAATTCTAAGTGTCTACTATTATATAGGTGCAGAATAAATGGTATTGAATTGAATGATTTCAGGTGTGCTACAAACAAGTTTCCTTTAGATGCTACTTTAAAGTCAAGATAGGTTGAAAAAATTACAAAGTCTTTCTAGTAGTCTAAACATGAGGCATGTTGCTCATTCTGTGACAAAAAAAGCTGCTGATGCTGTTGTGCGAAGTGACTAGGAAAGCAGAGTCTGTAAATGCCGTAGCCACTAAACCAAAGTCTGCAATAGAATAAGTGCAACTCTTCTGGCTTGGTGTTTCTGGGCATACAGGAGCATTCGCCATTGCTAGTTATGTTGTAATCACGGAATAAATAGCACTTCATAGAGGGCTCTCGATTTACCTGGTAAACTTTTTTATCCCTCAGTGTCACGCTGCAGCTATGAAAGAAAGAATTGGCCTTATTCTTATGTTTTCACAACCTAATATCCAGTATTTACAATCCACACATGTTCCTTAGGGGAGCTCAAGGCATTTTCTGACAAGCCATCTCTTTCCTCCATTTAACAATAGTGATGAGATCCGGGAGAAGAAATTGAAGGTAAAAGTGATGAATGTTGCATTTAAAGAGGAGTCAACATTTAGATACCGCACGGTTACGTTTCTCTTCCATGGTCACATTATGACTCAGAGCAAAACTTTTTTGATAAATCTTCCTTTTTTTTTTTTTTTTTTGAGACAGTGTCTCTCTCTGTCACCCAGGCTGGAGTGAAGTGGAGCAATCTTGGCTCACTGCAACCTCTGCCTTTTGGGCTCAAGCGATTCTCCTGCCTAAGCCTCCCCAGTAGCTGGGACTACAGGCACGCCCCACCATGCCTGGCTAATTTTTGTATTTTTAGTAGAGATAGGGTTTCACCATGTTGGCCAGGCTGGTCTCGAACTCCTGGCCTCAAGTGATCCGACTGCCTTGGCCTCCCAAAGTGCTGGGATTAGAGGCGTGAGCCACTGCACCCGACTGGTAAGTCTTCCTTCTATTCTCACTCCTGAATCCCCAAATCCTTATAAAAGGTAGAGGTTTTCTTATTCTGTGTTGTCGTCTTAGAGTTTATCTGGTTACCAAATAGGGAAAAAATAATAATAAAAGACAGAAAAAAAAAAAGAACCCAACTGTTTACCTGACAAAAAAATGATTTTCAAAGTTTAGTTTTCAAAATATTTTGCCAAGCTCACTGTTCTTCACTGCTAAGATGGAATGACAATGCAGTGCTTCAAGGTGCCGACAAAAACAAGTTATGTCATCCCAAGTTACAAAGAAAACAGACACCAGCAAAGACTCCTCACCAAGTTTTAACATGTGGAAACAGCAATGCGCCAGAGCAGACTCTCGGAGGCTAAACCAAGGGGAATAAAGCCATGAAACAGCTCATTTCCATTTGACAAACCAGCCTTGGGAACTCAGATAAGGACTTAATTTCATACATGCTACAAATCCATTTTCCGTTTTCCTAAAAGTCCTGGCAATGATTCAAGGCCAACTCATGAAGCAGACAGGAGGCCTGTTTCTGGCCAACAGAGGCTCTTTCTCCAGGCGATAGTAACAATAGGCATCTTTCTGGGTGGTGACTGAGTTCTCCCACGCGACCCATTGTAAGTAAAATAATTTCTAGTAACTAGACACTAGTTTCAAGACTATGCCATTCAGTGGGTGTGATAATAATAACAGCCAACATGATTGAGTGCTTTTTATATGTTAAGCATGGTTCTAGGCATTTTACATGATGATCTCCCTATTACTTGCAATAACCGTATTTGTGACCATCCTACTAGTGGTGCCATTTTATCAATGAGGTCCATGCGGCCCTGAGAGATTAAGCACTTTTAGTCCAAGGCTCTATGGCTAGTACATGGTATCGCTGGATCTGACTCTGAACTCATGCTCTCAATCACTATACCATATTGCAGTGAAAACAATGGCAAATATTGTTACCCTCCTATATGTGTATTTATAGTATAGCATAACTAGGTGTGAAAAGTAAAATTACTAGTAGACCACTGAGAAATTATTACTCTCCCATAAATGCTAGACCGAATGGGACATACATGTAAGAAACAAAAAGTCAATTTGTGGCATATTTTTAGAACATCTTTAAATATCTTTAAATCATCACTGAAATATCATTATTAAAATTGGAGTAGGGGGAGGAAAAAGGCAAAACAGTTGCCAAACTCTTGTTTGGGGAACACAAAAATCCAATCGAAGTATAATTTTCAAAGGGTTAAAAAACATAGCACATGTATGGCTATAAAAGGAACACGTGCCAACGATTGCATTCAGCTCATTTACTAATGAGGGAACTGGTAAGATATTGAAATTGGTCCAAAGGGCATCTGGAAGGCTACATATACATGAGCAATTTAATAAATTCCTGGGTTAGATATAAAGCTGCTTAATGTCCAATTCTGTTTAAACTGTAACCCTTGGGATTATCTGTTTTACCAGAGAGAAATTATTTGCATCTCTACTGAACACAAAATTACAAGTTGATCTTTCTCTACAAAGGTGTAAAATAGGGCAGTAAATAGAAAGTCAAGCCTGAAGTGCATTCTACAGCAACAATAACAACAAAAAAATGAAAAACCGAACATCTACTCACTATTTTCTTTCGTCTATTTTCAAGTTGAGATGACTTTTCTGATAACCCTTATTAAAGTAAGGGAATAGAGCCTTGTGTCTAGCCAGTTCAAAATGAGATAGATAGATAGATAGATAGATAGATAGATAGATAGATAGATAGATAGATATAGATATAGATATATACATTCCCAAAGTAGGCAGGAAGAATGTTTGGAAAATCCTCAATAAAGTATATTGTGTTTCCTAATGACTTTTTAAAAAGTAATAAGCCACTGGACATGAAGAGGATACTAGGAAAAATGAACAGAAAGAAAATCTGTTTTCCATTTTGCTTTAGCATAAACTGTACAAAATAGCGGAGCTCGTTTTACAGGCAAAGCAATCGAATTTTAAAATGGAGTGGGGGTCATATCACAAGAAGTCAATATGCTTCCACTTCCTCTATGTTCTTCTCAGTGTCTCAGCTCTCCCTCAAATGTCATTCTATCCCCTGATCAAAATAAGTCTCTGTTCCTACTCCTTTAAAGAACATGAAGTTAAATAGGTTAATTTCCCCAGAGTGGTGTAAGCTGATAATATTCCAAATCTCTGTTTTCTTTGACCTAGTTCTCACTTTTGTTTGTATTACAGGTTGGGAAGAAATTTGAGGCTCTTCAGTAACTCGTTAAATATTTTCTGATTCTAAGAGCTTAACCAGACAGACTACCGAGGTTGAAACTTTACTTGTGCTGAACTTTTCGAAACATTCCAGGAGACTTTGGAGGTTGGACTTTTAATATGCCAACTGCTCGTTCCTGTACTTACAACTATAGTGTAACTACATTGTCCTGGATTTTATTCAAGTTGATAGGCAAATATAATAGGGTTCTCTTTTTTCTCCAAAGTGAGTAAAATGTCAACCCTTCCCTCCTGACTAAATAAACACATCCTATTGTAGAAAACTACAACTGGATTAAACTCGCATTTGAACAAGGTTAACTGTATACTTTTTAAGCCTATTCTGGAATAACTGGTGACTGAATCATCTTCATTGCATGTTACAAGCATCTTTCACTCTCCCACTTGTATGAGATCTGGAAGCCAAGCTTAGAAAAGAAGGTACTTGTCACCGGAACTGCCTTTGTGCTTTTTCAATAGGAAAATATGAGGTTGCACTGTCCATCTCCCTAAGATTTCAGGACACTTTTACAATTTTTACACAAAAATATTTGAAGAAGTTTTACAATGAATGTTTAGCATTCCTATAGTAGGAAAGTAAGTCTTTACAGCTATTTTTGCTTACTTACTCCTTAACTTTTTTGTATGGAAAATTTAAAACATGCAAAATTAGGGTAACTGTTAACATTTTTACTCCCATCGACCATATCTTCCCCACTCCCAAGTATATTCTGAAGAAAATCTCAATATCATATCATTTTAGTCTTATTCAGTATGCATTGCTAATAGATAAGAATTCTTTAAAAACAAGTAACCATAATAGCAATACTATGACCTATTCTCAAATTAACAATAATTCCTTAATATGATCCATTACTCAGGATAATAAAAATTTTGCCTGATTGCTTCATAATACCTGCTTCTTTTTTTAAACAACTTATTGAAATCAGGATTCTAATATGGACCATCTACTATAATTGATTGACACAATGTCTAAGTCCCTTTCAATTTACAGGTTCCCCTTCCTTCTCTTTGTCCTCTTCCTCCTGCTCCTCCTCTTCCTTTTTATTTTTTCTCCTTGCAATTTACTGGATAAAGAACCTCTCCCTTGGTCAGCATTTGGTGACCGAGTCCCTGGGTCACTTAGCATGTTTCCTTTTCCTCACTTCCTTTGAATTGGCGCTCAGATCTGGTGGCCCTGTCTGCCTCCATGCCCTGTGAGGCTTAAGTCTTTTTTTTTTAGATAGAGTCTCGCTCTGTCACCCAGGCTGGAGTACAGTGGCTCGATCTCGGCTCACTGCAACCTCCGCCTCCTGGGTTCAAGCAATTCTCCTGCCTTAGCCTCCTGAGTATCTGGGATTACAGGCACACATCACCATGCCCGCCTAATTTTGGTGTTTTTAGTAGAGATGGGGTTTCGCCATGTTGGCCAGGCTGGTCTCGAACTCCTGACCTCATGTGATCCACCCGCCTAAGCATCGCAAAGTGCTGGGATTACAGCTGTTAGCCACTGCGCCTGGTCAGGCTTAAGTCTTTAGCAAGATACTTCATAGGTACTACTGTGTACGTTCCATCAGAAGGTGCAAACTATTCAACTGTCTCTTTATGTGTGATGTTAGGAGCCATCAGCCATCATTGCCTAGATCCACTCATTCACTGAGAAGTGCAGAATCATGATATTCTAATTACAGCAGTCCCTCATGTGTTATCTGTAATGATCAATAAGGAGGAAATTGCCCCAATTAACTAGCTGGTTGCTGTGTGGTACCAAAGGAGGTGCCAGGTTCTTTCTCTTTACTTGCCACTTTGCAAAATAATGAGTTAGTTCCATAGCAATCTCTGGAAGAAGGAAGATTTGTTTGTCTTTGATATCATTATAAACTAAAGGATCTAAATATATTTGTTCTTTTGGTCTATTGCAGTTATCATTTATTTATTTATTTATTTAGAGATGGAGCCTCACTCTGTCACCCAAGCTGAAGTACAGTGGCATGATCTTGGCTCACTGCAACCTTCACCTCTTGAGTTCAAGTGATTCTCCTGCCTCAGCCTCCCCAGTAGCTGGGATTACCGGCATGTGCCACCACACCCAGCTAATTTTTTTTATTTTTAGTAGAGACGGCGTTTCGCCATGTTGGCCAGGCTGGTCTCGAACTCCTGACCTCAGGTGATGCACCTGCTTTGGCCTCCCACAGTGCTGGGATTACAGGTGTGAGCCACCGTACCCGGCCCTATTCTCTTATTCTTTCGATTCTTAAATTATTCCAGCTTTAACCACTGAGATTCTCTTCAAGTTGGCTTCTGTTTCTTTTTGGCCCTCTTAGCTTTTGACGGTTTACTTGCTTTCTGGTATGAAAAGATATTCCAGGCTCACCCTATATCCCAGACTTGGAGTCAGCCATTTCTTAAGGAGTCTGGTTCATTTTAGTGGTGTGCAGTATTTAGAGACGACAGTCAGGGCCCCAGGAGGCCTATTTTCATTTTGAAAGAAAAATGTTTTCCATTTTCCATGACCAATTTCCTCCCTCAGTTTCAGGGAGCAAATGAACTGATAGGCAGAGCCTCCGATGTTGGCCTCACAGTAGAACTCTAAAGTTCACTGCAAGAGCAAATGGTAGCTGGTTATGTGCTTTCTTTCCCAGGATTACCTTATGTTCTGATGTAGAGGAATTAGGAAAGCAGATGTAGAGAGATAATATTATTTTTCTGTGCATATGTCAATTGTGAACTAATGGAGCAGGTGAACTGGGAGTCTGTCCATTCTAGGCGAGGCCAGGGCAGGCGACAAGGAAGCAAAAGCTGCCGCTACGCTATTCAAGGCCCCTGGTGGGCAGCTGATCTCAAAGATCTTTATTGGCTGTGCCTCTACTTCTCCTGAAACCTTACACCTCCCTAGGGAAGGCCTGACCTCTCAGGGGCTTCCATGGCTGGTCCCCACCCCCACCTCTAACCCCAGAGGACTAAAAGATCAGAGAGATGATAAAAGTCTTGTTTCTTTTTCTTTCTTTCTTTCTTTCTTTTTTTTTTTTTTTTTGCTCTTCCCTGTGGAAGGAATAGATGTCCCTTTGTTCTGGATGACGAAGAGGATGAGTGAAGTCCAGGAAACGAGAACTAAAGTGTGGGCTGGCTCTATTCTGGACCATAGAGGAGAAGAGAAAAAAAGGACCTTGAGGTTTCTTTGTGTTTGGCTCAACTCAGCAGTTTAGGAAAACTGGTAAAGTTTTGGGACACAAACCTTAGTCAGGAATAAAATGCAAATTGTTCATTGGCCATGCCCTGAACTGTATCCGTCAGGAATTTAATTCTGATTGTTGATGGGCACATTAATTACAAGCCCTACCATCTGGCATGCTTGAAAGCAACCACAGCTGGGTTATGAGTGTGAGCTCACCAGAGCCTGCAATGGTAAAGGCAAGAGTAGCTACATTTTTTCTAGACTTTGTACTATATAGAGAGAGTAAAGCTACAGCATTAGCAGAGGATCTTGATTTTGGTGTGGATTTATTCCTAGCCTGGGGCAAGTTTGGGATTGTTACTGTCATACAATGATACAGTTTCTATTATTAGTTATTAATATTGATAATAGTATTGAAAATAACAAGTATGATTTACTGAGCGCTTATTACATACTACTCTGATGAGGAAGATATCCTTAATCACACTGTACATGTGAAGAAACTGAGGCACAGAGAAGGTAAACAAGTTTCTCAAAGTCACACAGCTTAGTAACTATCAGAACAAGAATTTTAATTCAAATTATTTGAAACCATCACCCTGGTTTTCTTTTTCTATTTTGACCCTTCTCAACTAGTAGGGAGGGATAAGGAGCTTACCCCCTTTATCTCTCTCTCTCTTTTTTTTTTTTTTTTTTTTTTTGAGACAGCGTCTCTCTTTGTCACCCAAGCTGAAGTGCAGTGGCATGATCTTGGCTCACGGTAACCTCTGCCTCATGGGTTCAAGAGATTTTCCTGCCTCAGTCTCCCGAGTAGCTGGGATTACAGGCATGCCCCACCATGCCCAGCTTATTTTTCTATTTTTAATGGAGACAGGGTTTCACCATGTTGCCCAGGCTGGTCTCAAACTTCTGACCTCAGCTGATCCGCCCACCTCGGCCTCCCAAAGTGCTGGGATTACAAGTGTGAGCCACCACACCCGGCTCTGCTTTCTCGTTTTTAAGGACAAGCTGACATGTTAGTAGCATCTGGAACCAACAAGGGAGAAGCAGCAAGAACGAGTTTTGAGTATTCCTGTGGCTTATCCACAGACTCTCTAGGGCACCTGACCACTAGCCTCACATAGTGAACAATGAAGACAAGCCAATTTCTTAAACCAAAAGCGTAGGAAAATGCTGGGTGCATACGGTATACAAAAGATTGATTCTTTGTTGTCTCTATTGTTAGTGTTGGATGTTCAAAGGCTTCTTTTACTCCTTCCCGAAAGGTTCCTCCTGGTCCAAGATTTTCAGCCCAATTTAAGTAAACCCCGATCAAAGAGCTAAATTTCAGAAAATTCAAAGTAGGTATTTACCATAGAAGCGTTGAGGCATTTAATCAGTGAACAGGTATTAAAATGAGGAGGTCTCTCTTTTTTTTCTTTCTTTAAAGACAAGGTCTGGCCGGGCACAGTGGCTCACACCAGTAATCCCACCACTTTGGGAGGCTGAGGAGGGTGGGTGGATCACTTGAGGTCAGGAGTTTGAGACCAGCCTGGCCAACATGGTGAAACCCCATCTCTACTAAAAATACAACAATTAGCCAGGTGTAGTGGTGCACGCCTGTAGTCCCAGCTACTCTGGAGGCTGAGGCAGGAGAATCACTTGAACCTCGTAGGCAGAGGTTGTAGTGAGTAGAGATCATGCCACTGCACTCCAGCCTGGATGATAGCAAGACTCCGGCTCAAAAAATAAATAAATAAATAAATAAATAAATAAATAAATAAATAAAGACAAGGTCTCACTCTGCTGACCAGGCTGGAATGCAGTGGTGCAATCACAGTTCACTGTACCCTCAAACTCCTGGGCTCCAGCGATCATCTCACCTCAGGCTCCCAGTGCATTGGGATTACAGGCGTGAGCCACCTGTAATGGAGGGGTGGTGTCTTTCTTAAATGAGAAATTAAGTGTTTTCTTCAGTAAAGTTTAAGAAACAATCTGCAAAACTCTAGAAGTTCATGAAAAATTTAAAAACTCTTTTCTGTGGAGCTCCAGTTTTCTGAGAATTAGGTTTGTCTGAAAGCAGGAGAATCTGTTTTCTGTGGATAAGACTGCACACAAACCCCAAACCAGCGCTCAGGAGATAGTTGGCTCTGGAAAGAAAACAACACACAGAGAGAAAAATGCGAATGGATATAAACCTACGTTTTTATTGCGCAGTCAGGATAGAGAGCTTGGAAACATGAAACAAAATAGGGAGGGAGACAGTAAGGTCTTGCAAAAGTCTTAAGGGAGACAGAGTTGAAGGACTGTGTGTGTGGAGAGAGACAGAGAGAGTGAACAAGTCGGCTTGCGATGTTGTAGGCACCATGCTAGGTGCTGGGAGACAACGGTACTCTAGGAATCTATGATGCCGCTCAGATTTCCAACACAGCAAGGACTTGGATTAAGATGGCCTCCATTTAGGGGGGTACTCTTGGGAGGTAGTCAGCAGAGGGGCAATTCTTTATGATTTGGCGGCTACCACCCAGTGCAAGAGGCTAAGATGGAAGCTCAGCAGGCAGGGAGGGGTCTTGGCATGGTGTCTGGGTCTGCCAGGTTTCTTGTGCTGAGACTGTAGAACAAAATTTTCTAAACCATCATGCTGGATGCTCTCAATAGGAAAATGGCAACAGCTGACTTTTTTTTTTTTTTTCAGAGGAGTCTCACTCTGTTGCCCAGGCTAGAGTGCAATGGCGTGATCTTGGCTCACTGCAACCTCCGCCCTCTGGGTTCAAGCAATTCTCCTACCTCAGCCTCCCTAGTAGCTGGGATTACAGGCATGCACCATCACGCCCAGCTAATTTTGTATTTTTAGTGGAGACAGAGTTTCACCGTGTTAGCCAGGCTGGTCTCGAACTCTTGACCTGAAGTGATCCGCCCACATTGGCCTCCCAAAGTGCTGGGATTACAGGCGTGAGCCACCATGCCTGGCCAATGGCTGATTTTGGATGAGCAAACTTAACAGCGTTGACAGCAGAGGACAGGCTAAATGTGATTCCAGTTTCAAACATGAGATGACCAAGGCATACAAAGTCAAATGATCATAGAGGTGGATGGCAGGCAGGATGGCAGTAAGTGTTTGCGGCTAGAAAGTTTGCTTCTCATCTCACAGAAACACCCTTTCTGACAGCTTTGCACTGGCCATTGTCCAACTTTGGCAGGATGCCAAAAGACAAACTACCAAGGTCATGTGTACTTTCATTAGCAAGAGCTGCCAGAAGATAGGAGATAGGCAAAAATTCACCAACAGAGTAAAATTTTAAAAATCAGATGTAATTCTTGGCTTTATTTCTCACTCTTGATTAGCAGACATCCCTTTGGCCTTTTCCCTCCTTCCCCTTTCAATAATTCATTCTTCTTCATCACTCCTTCGATCCCTATGTTTGTGCCCTCTGCATTTTGCCAAACAAATGCTCATTGACTTCCACAGTGAATAGGCAGACGTGCTAAAATATTCCCAGGGCAGCTATTTGCTTCCTTTGATCAGATGTAAAAATGTCTGGAATCCAGATTAGCATTGCAGCTATGGAAAAGAATTTCCAGGGAATCCTGACTCAGGTTTTAAAAGTGAATGCATCTAAGCATTCATCTGGACTATGAAAATAGAAATGGTCCTGGTCCCCAGGGGTCAAAGAGGATCCAGAATGTACTCAAAACTCCACCCAGCTTTCTGCAAGATATCCTCACAATTATGCACACGATGCCGTCCTGGTGGGATCTTGGAGAGTTTCGTGAATGGAGGCGGAAGAACTCGACTCCTCTTATTCATCAGCTTTTCCAGGAAGACTTTGCTTCTGCCCCTGCAAATGTGTAGCAGCAAATATAAGACACATGTCTTACTTCCTCAGCACTAAAGAACAATGTTGAAACAAAGGCCAGAGAGAAGGTTGAGCTCTCACCCTGGGTGACTTTCAGGAGAGAGTCCTCTATGGAGTGGATTCGGCCTTGATTCTAGAAGGGATGAAATGTTCCATTCTACATCACTGGCGAGTCTAGCATAATGTGGGACCCGTGGACAAAGCTGTTGCAGCTTGGAGCAATCAGATCAAAGGTCATGTCCAGAAGGCGAACTCAGGTAGGTGGAGGACCAGGTCAAGTAGGGACAGAATCTCAAAGACAGTAGATCATCCCAATCAAAAAACAGGCTGAGGCTGGAAGGACCAGATGGGGAACAAGTTGCGAAGGTGATCTCAGTAAACCATCAGTGAGTGCTTGCGGAGCAGGAACTTCCATGGTGTGGGCTCCTCTGTGAATGTTTTTGTTTTTGTTTTGTTTTGTTTTTTAGAGACAGGGTCTCACTCTGTCGTCTAGGATGAGGTGAGGTGCTGCAATCATAGCTCACTGCAGCCTCAAACCCCTGGGCTCAAGTGATCCTCCTACCTTGGCCAGGAGGACTACAGGTGCGCGTCACGACTGGCTATTTTTTTAATTTTTTTGTAGAAACAAGGTTTCACTATGTTGCCCATGTTGGTCTTGAACTCCTGACCTTATTCAGTTCACCTGAGTTGGCCTCCCAAAGTACTGGAATTACATGAGTGAGCCACCTCACATCTGGCCTGTTTTTGTATTTTAATTTGGTTGTCTTTGGTCCCCTCTGAGAGGAGGCAACTACTCTTAAAGACCCAGATCTGCTTGGGTGTGCGAAAGGTCTCACTGAGTGGCCTTGATACTGTGTATTTAGGCCTAATGAAGAAAAAGAAGAAAGGAAATCAACCTCCGCAAGTTGTCTACCACATTTCAAATTTCTTAAAAACCGTTATCTCAAAAAAAATGGAGAGAAAGTCTCCATTATCCTCACTTCAATGCACGATAAAACTGAGGCTCAGAGAGGTTCAATAACTAGCCAAAAGTCAACAGCTAGCAAATGGCGAATCCAGAATGGAAAAATAGCAATTTGTCCCAAAGATCATGTTCTTTCTTACTCACCATGTTCCATATACTCTAGAATTCCAAAATACTCTGGAACAGCAACTTGCAAACGTTTCGGTATTAGGACCCATTTACACTCTTAAAAATGACTGAGGACCCAAAAAGCTTTTGTTCATGTGGTTTATATTTATCAGTGTTTGCCATATTAGAAATTACAACAGAATTCTAAAAATATTTATTTATCCAGTGAAAATAAGAAATCCATTTCATGATAACATAAATACTTTATAAAAATAACTGTTTTCTAAAGAAAAGAGAAGAGTGGGCCGGGCGCGGTGGGTCACGCCTGTAATCCCAGCACTTTGGGAGGCCGAGGCGGGCGGATCATGAGGTCAGGAGATCGAGACCATCCTGGCTAACACGGTGAAACCCCGTCTCTACTAAAAATACAAAAAATTAGCCGGGCGTGGTGGTGGGCGCCTGTACTCCCAGCTACTCGGGAGGCTGAGGCAGGAGAATGGCGTGAACCCGGGAGGCGGAGCTTGCAGTGAGCCGAGATCGCGCCACTGCACTCCAGCCTGGGCGACAGAGCGAGACTCCGTCTCAAAAAAAAAAAAAAAAAAAAAAAGAAAAGAGAAGAGTGGCACTGCACACTTTTGCAAGTCTTTTTAATGTTTAGTTTAAGGGAAGGCAGCTGGATTTTCTTAGCTGTTACTGCTTTCCATCTGCTGTGATGTCGTTTAGGTTGAAACACATGAAGAAAATGTGGCTTCCCACAAATATGTAGTTAAGAAAAGGAAGGAGTATTTATTTATTTGTTTGTTTATTTATTTATTTACTTTGAGATGGAGTCTCGCTATCACCCAGTCTGGAGTACAGTGGCATGATCTCCACTCACTGCAACCTCTGCCTCCTCGATTCAAGCAATTCTCCTGCCTCAGCCTCCCGAATAGCTGGGACTACAGGCCCACGCCACTGTGCCTAGCTAATTTCTTAAATATTTTTAATAGAGACGGGGTTTCACCATGTTGGCCAGGCTGGTTTCGATCTCCTGAACTCAAGTGATCTACCCACCTCGGCCTCCCAAAGTGCTGGAACTACAGGCGTGAGCAATAGCACCCGGCCAGGAAAGAGTATTTAAATAACCTTTTCAGATAATTAGAGGTACTTGTTTTTGAAGAAATATCGGATGCAGAATCTGAAATCATATGAATGAAGATTCCATGCTTTGTTACATTAAAATTGCTTTTAAAGATCCTTAAAAATGTATTTTTAAAGGTCTCTCTTGTGCTTTGAGTGGATCTTTTACCCATGCATGATTCTGTAACCTTATGTATTGGTCATCTGAAAATATCAATGATAGCATTCTTGATGGTAGCACATTTTATTTTCTATTACCTGAAAGTCAAAATGGGTTTTTTGTTTTGTTTTGTTTTTTGAGATGGGGGTCTTGCTCTGTTGTCCAGGCTGGAATGCAGTGGTGTGATCACAGCTCACTGCAGCCTCGACCTCTTGGGCTCAAACAGTCCTCCCACCTCAGCTTCCTAAGTAGCTGGGACTACAGATGAGTGCCACCACATCCGCCTAATTTTTGTATTTTTTGTGGAGATGGGGTTTCACCATGTTGCCCAGGCTGGTCTCTGATTCCAGAGCTCAAGCAATCCACCCACCTTGGCCTCCCAATGAGCCGGGATTGCAGGGATAAGACACCATGCCTGACAAAAAGTCACAACTGCTAATATTGCCCCTGATCACTGCAGAAAAGTCTTCAAATATTGGAAGTATTTAGACATGGTTAAGCTCAAGATGGCAGATACAAGTTTTCCAAAAATCAACGTTTCTCTTGAAAGGTCAAATGTTAGCACTGGCAACAAATACTGTCAGTTTTCCTTGGAGTGACAAGTTCACTTCTTTCATTTTTGAGAATGTGTCTGCCAGATACCCAAGTCTGAATAACTATAGTTCATCTATCAGTCTTTTTTTTTTTTTTGACTGAAAAGTGATGTTCCAAAAAAAGCAGCCTGTTCAGCTCACAACTCAATTATACAAGCTTTCCCTCAAGTCAATTGTTACACTGAGGTGTGCAGTGGACATGACTTATGTGTGCTTCCTATTGTGTCACATATTAAAAATATGTGACAAATTAAAAATACATACGCCACAGGGTGAAGATCTTGTTAATCATTTTTATGGCTTTATCAAAGACATTCTTAAGTAAAACTGGGATTTCGTTTCATTTTATTTTATTTCGGGTTCTATTTTTGTTTTTTGAAACAGGGTCTTGCTCTGTCACCCCGGCTGGAGTGCAGTGGCTTGATCTTGGCTCACTGCAACCTCTGCCTCCTGGGTTCAAGCAATTCTGCTGCCTCAGCCTCCTGCGTAGCTGAGATTACAGGCACCTGCCACCAAGCTCAGCTAATTTTTGTATTTTTAGTAGAGACGGGGTTTCACCATGTTGGCCAGGCTGGTCTCGAACTTCTGACCTCAAGTGTTCTGCCCACCTAGGCCTCCCAAAGTGCTGGGATTATAGACATGAGCTACTGCCCCTGGCCCCATTTCATTTCATTTTCACTGTGCATGTATGGTTGTAAAGAAAATAACTCTTAGTGCAGTTAGCTCCCACTGTCATGATTCATGCCAAGGCTCCAAGAGTTCTACCCACCATTGCATTTGTCCCATCCATACAGATGTTAATACAGTGAAAAAGCAAACAGGACCTTCATATTGTTAGAGAGATAGTTTTGACTTCGTGGAGCCACTGAAATGATTGCAAAGATCCCTGGTGGTGGTAGGGGGGTGTATTAGTCTGTTCTCATGCTGCTAACAAAGACATACCCCAGACTGGGTAATTTGTAAAGGAAAGAGGTTTAATGGACTCACAGTTTCACATGGCTGGGGAGGCTTCACAATCATGGTGGAAAGTGGAGGAGGAGCAAAGGCACATCTTACATGGTGGCAGATAAGGACATGTGCGGGGGAGCTCACCTTTCTAAAACCACCCGATCTCGTGAGACTTCTTCACTGTCACGAGAACAGCATGGGAAAAGCCTGCCCCCATGATTCCATTCCCTCCCACTGGGTCCCTCCCACAACATGTGGTGGGGGGGACACAGAACCAGACCATATTGGGGGTATCTATGAACTACTCTTTGAGAACCACATTCTAGAAGGACTGGGTGACCTCTGGAATCTGACATGACCCAGTCCTTCATGTGCGGGGTGGAGATACCAGGACTCAGGATCTAGGTAGCAGAATTCCCATCAGGCTTGGTCCCAAAATACTTCCTCTTCTCAAATTAGGTCCATTTCTAGCCTCATGGAACTTAACACATGAGTAGAGAGAGACAGACAATGAACAAAATAAATAAATAACATAGTATATCACAAAGGGATAAGGGCAGTGTAGAAAAGTAAAATGGAAAAAGAGACTGGGGTGGGGACGAGCTTTCCTATTTTAAACCGAGTGATCCTGAAAGCCTACCTTGGGCCTCCATTTAACCTCAACCACTTGATGAGACAAATCTTATTCCCATTTTAGAGATGAGGCAATTGAGGAACAGCTGGATTACGTGATTTGTTGAGAGTCTCATAGCCAGTAAATGGCAGATCTGGGATTCAGACTCTCAAGCTTGATTCTCCCCACTGCACCTCATTCTCCCAGGTCTATAAAATGTCTCCAACATTAACTTCTAACTTAAGACCCAGCAACAATTCATTTTTTTTCTTTTTTTAAAACAGGGTCTCACTTTGTCACCCACACTGGAGTGCAGTGGCTCGATCATAGCTCACTGCAGCCTCGAACTCCTGGGCTCAGGTCATCCTCCTGCCTCAGCCTCCTGAGCAGCTGGGATTACATGTATGCATCACCATGCCTGGATTTTATTTTATATATTGTATTGTATTGTATTGTACTGTATTGTATTGTATTGTACTGTACTGTACTGTACTGTATTGTATTGTATTGTATTGTACTGTACTGTATTGTATTTGTAGAGATAGGGTCTTGCTTTGTTGCCCAGGCTAGTCTGGAACTCCTGGCTTCAAGCAATCCTCCCACCTTGGCCTCCCAAAGCACTGGGATCACAGGTGTGAGTCACTACATCCCTGGCCCTGCAACATTTCTAATTTGTCGCCCCAACTTTGATGTTCTAAGTCTATTTAGGGAAACACGATGACAATTTTTCAAATGGAAAAGATGAGCAAGGAAAAAGGCACAGTAACCTCAGAAGACACCAAAATGTACATTTCAGGGAAAATCCTGTGTTTGACCATTAGACCTTTGAGTGGATCTCCTTGTAGACACTGGATTTCACCTCTTTGTTTATTCTCTGAGTGTTTAGGAAGCATTTTCTTTGTGTTGTGCATGATGGTGGGTGCTGGGGGAGGAGCCCTACTTCCTATGCTGTAGCAGCTCACAGTTTTAGAGGAGAGGGAGAGAGGAATCAGAGAACATTCCAAAGGCAAGGGGAACCTCACAACCTTAACCAGCAGCATTAGAAGGTGAGGTTAATTTGGCTAAGGGTTAGACACAAACGTATGAACACACACACACACACACACACACACACACACACACACAGCTGATTCCTATGTCTGTGACCTAAGACCTCCTGCCCTATATTACATGAAACTTCTAAAAAGGACATAAATGGCTCCCACATCTGCATAACCTATATTCTCTCACTCCATACGACTAGGATGATGGGAACTTTATAAATGGAAACACTGGAGACGATCACTCTATTTAATCCTAACAGCCATATGACAAAGATATTACTTGTATCTCACAGACGAGGAAATTGAGGCTTTAAGAGCCTATTTGCAAGCTGGGTGCAGTGGCTCACGCCTGCAATCCCAGCACTTTGGGAGGCTGAGGTGGGCAGATGACCTGAGGTCAGGAGTTCAAGACCAGCCTGGCCAACATGGTGAAACCCTGTCTCTAATAAAAATACAAAAATTAGCCAGGCATGATGATACATGCTTGTAATTGCAGCTACTCAAGACGCTGAGGCAGGAGAATCGCTTGAACCCCAGAGGTGGAGGTTGCAGTGAGCCAAGATGTTGTCACTGCACTCTAGCCTGGGCAATGAAGCAAGACTCCACCTCAAAAAAAAAAAAAAAAAGAGCCTATTTTCTTTACTTGGTTTAATTCTGTTTCATTGCTTTGGGCCTAAGCAACCACACAACTGAAGCCATCTCCCATAAGAAAGGTGTGCCCAGTCTCAGTCCTGTTCCCAGAACATTCCCGGGCCATGCTTCCCACACCCTCTGGTTTTACACTTTCTGCCTCTTCTTTCTGATTCAGCATCCATCCTCCTCCTTCTGCCTATGCCTTGCATTTCCCCAAATACTCACTGACTCATAAGTACAACAGATTTGGCTCCTCTGGTTGAACCCTCTACAGTCTCTCTAAGCCTTTAATGTTTAGGGGTTCCATCTGCTCTGATTGCCTGGGCAAATGACCCTTCACCCAGCCACAGCCCTGAGGTCTCCCAGAGTCAGTCTCCTTGTTAGGGCCATGATACTCAGTCACTCCCGGGGTTATGCAAGTGCTGGTCTGGCTCTGAGAGTGAGGCTTCCTTGAAGTTTGCACCTTCCACCACACTGTCTTGCATAACCCTCATCCTGGCCCTATAAAAATAGGATGCTTAACATCAGGAATTCCAAAGGCTTTATTTCCCCTTTAAGAACTACATTTCTCTGCAATTACTCACCCACTAGAGGACTCATGGATATAAAATTTCCGGAAAAGAGCTTAAAATCAGCACAATCTTCGCTGAATCATAAACCAGTTTTCTCATGCATTCATAGCTCATCCTCGGATTTTTTTTTCTCCTGGTCTATTTTCCTCTTCAATAACCAATTTTTTGATGAGTTGCAGTGAGTCAAAGAGAATTGATTCATTCGTTAAGTTACTCAAACATTTATTGGTACCTCCTTTGTGCCAGGGCTTTTGATGCTTCTCTTTTCTGTTCTTTTTTGTTTGTTTATTTTTTTGAGATGGAGTGTTGCTCTTCCTTGTCACCCAGGCTGGAGTGCAGCAGTGTGATCTCAGCTCACCGCAACCTCCACCTCCCAGGTCCAAGCCATTCTTGTGCCTTAGGCTGCCGAGTAGCTGGGACTACAGGCGCATGCCACCACACCTAGCTAATTTTTGTATTTTTAGTAGAGCCCAGGTTTCACCATGTTGGCCAGGCTGGTCTCAAACTCCTGACCTCAAGTGATCCACCCGCCTCGGCCTCCCAAAGTCCTGAGATTACAGGTGTGAGCCACCACATCCGGCCAATCTGATGTTTCTGATGGTCAATCAATAATTGAACATGTAGGATTCAACAAGTGTGATTACAAAAACAGCTTTATGATATTTTTTCTGAGTTCTTAACATGGACTCTTTACTGATTGCTGGTCCTTCCCCTGACCCTGAATACACACATGGGCTGTACCATGACTTTTCTAATTACTCCTGACTAAAAGGATATCCCATAATAAATTTGAGTAAGATTAAAAAATTAGAGTGTCTAGTCCAATATGTTATTTAATATGTCAATTTTGTCATGACTTAAAAAAAAATTTTGTAGAGACAGGGTCTCACCATGTTACCCAGGCTGATCTTGAACTCCTGGCCTCAAGTGGTCCTCCCGGCCTCAAGTGGTCCTCCCACCTTGGCCTCCCAATGTGCTGGGATTACAGGTGTGAGCCACTGTGCCCTGCCCCTTCAATCTTTATTTCAGAGAGACAATGTCTTCCTCTCTCTGCTGGTTACAGATTAGCTAGCTACCATCTATGACTCTTCAGGACTGAAAGAAAGGGAGGCAGATGAATGGGGAAAGGATAGTTCCCACTTGACCATCATAAGTGTGAAGTTTTACACTCACTGGCCCTGGAAATTCTTGACTTTGGCTCTTTATTTCTTGCTAGGTCCATTCTTCTGCAACCCTCTTGATCTCGGCAGAACCTCTCTTTTGAATGGCTGCTCCGGGTCTCCCTCACTCCTGCTCCAGGCAGCTCCTTGATCAGCCCCTTTCTGTTGCAGTCTTTTTACCATGAAAGTTTGACCTCATGATATACTATCCATTCCCCTATAGTTGGGGGTTTGGGATGGGTATTTTCGAGGTGTTGACATTCTAACGAATGATACGGTGAACTGCCTATTAGGAAAACAACTTTGTGATATTGTAAAAACAACTCTTCAGACTTCAAATCCTGTGTTCTTTTCTACAGAATGGCATGCATTCTCACTTTAAGCTATTTTCATATGAACTTAAGTCTATGAATTTATTCCTCCAACTGATAGCTGCATTTTAACAATCAATGGATTTGGCATCATTAAAGATATTTCAGGCATCAGTGAGCACACTGGGATGGTTCTTCCTGGAGCCCTTAAAATTAGAGTCACAAGGGCCAGGCGCGATGGCTCACGCCTGTAATCTTAGCACTTTGGGAAGCCAAGGTGGGCGGATCACTTGAGGTCAGGAGTTCGAGACCAGCCTGGCCAACATGGTGAAACCCCTTCTCTATTAAAAATACCAAAGTTAGACAGGCATGGTGGTAAGAACCTGTAATCCCCACTACTTGGGAGGCTGAGGCAGGAGAATCGCTTGAATCTGGGAGGTGGAGGTTGCAGTGAGCCAAGATCGTGCCACTGCACTCCAGCCTGGGTGACAGAGTGAGACTCCATTTCAAAAAAAAAAAAAAAAAAATTAGAGTCACAGGGACATGGAAATCACCTGTTTCACAAATTACACTTTATAGGAGTGGTTGTTTACAAGTCAACTTTGCTCCATCTGGCAGGCTAATTTTGTTAAGATTAGACTTGGCTCAATCATTCTGTTAGACAACAGAGAAAAACACAGTGTTGAAACGTGTTAAACCTCTGCCCTAAGGAAAAAGGTTGGTATATTAAGAAAAAAACATTGGTTCAGGACTCCACGGGAGCTCACAAAAGAGGGACTGAGGGGTTGGCTGAGTCCAGGGCTCAGGTCCTCGGTGAGTCCTGATGCCAATCAGTGCTCCCCTACCTTCAGGCCCTCGGCCCTGCGGTTATTTGTTCTCAGTTCCACAACTGTAAACATCTTCTCTTTTTGCCTAGTTTGCTTTTTGTTGTTGGTGGCGGTGGGGGGACTTAGTGTATATTCTGCCTACTGAACTTTCATTGAGCGAAGTATTTACTGAAGATATGATAAGTACCTATGAATAAGAGGTTGCTTGCCACCAGCTTCTCTGGTCTGCGTGAAGAGAAAGATAAGTAAACCACCAATTCTAACACCAGGCAGACTTAAATACACACCAAACAAAGGCAAAAGTGATGGCTCACAGGAGAGAGGGATGCATTTGACTGGAGGATGGAGAATGTCTCCTGGAGGAGTCAACAAGAGAACTTTTCTTCGAAGTAGGAGTGATATATCTACAGGTAAATAAGTGAAGGAAAGCATTCCACTTTGAGGAAAGCAGCATGAGTAAAGGCCAAAAATATTGCCAGGTGTGGTGGCTCATACCTGTAATTCCAGCACTTTGGGAGGCCAAGGTGGGAGGATCACTTGAACTCACGAGTTTGACACCAGCCTGGGCAACATGGCGAAACTCTATTTCTACCAAAAACACAAAAATTAGCCAGGCATGGTGGCGAGTGCCTGTAATCCCAGTGATACAGTTTGGCTGTGTCCCCACCCAAATCTCACCTTGAATTGTAATAATCAAGATGAGATTTTGAGATAATTGTCAATGGTAGGGAGATAATTGAATGTGAAAGTGGAGATAATGGAATATGGGGGCAGTTATATTGTTCTCACAGTAATGAGTAAGTCTCATGAGATCTGATGGTTTTATAAAGAGGAGTTTCCCTGCACAAGCTCTCTTGCCTGCTGCCATGTAAGACGTGCCTTTACTTCTTCTTTGCCTTCCGCCATGATTGTGAGGCTTCCCCAGCCATGTGGAACTGTGAGTCCATTAAACCTCTTTCCTTTATAAATTCCCCTGTCGCAGGTATGTATGTCTTTATTAGCAGCACGAGAACAGACTAATACACCCAGCTACTTAGGAAGCTAAGATGGGAGGATCACTTGAGCCCAGGAGGCAGAAGTTGCACTGAGCAGACATGGCACCACTGCACCCAAGTCTGGGTGATAGAGGGAGACTCCATCTCAAAAAAAAATTATGTACATAAAATGGTATATTTGAGGAAAAACTGATTGTGAATTAAACTAGGGACATAGCCTGCTGTTGAGCCGCATTGCAGTAGCCACCCAAAGTGTGGTCATTGAGCAACTGAAATGTGCTGTAAGTATAAAATATACACTGCAATTTGAAAACTTAATGTGAAAAAAATATATACTTCATGAATGATTTTTATATTGATTAAATATTGAAATGATACTTTAGATATATCAGGTTAAATAAAACACACTACTAAAATTAATTTCACCTATTCTTTTTTTACTTTTTGAATGTGGCTACTAGGAAATTTAATATTACCTGTGGGGCTCATATTAGGTATCTATTAGCCAGTGCTTGTTTAGAAATTAGAATACCATGGGCCAGATGCAGTGGCTCATGCCTGTAATCCCAGCACTTTGGGAGGCTGACGTGGGTGGATCACCTGAGGTCAGGAGTTCAAGACCAGCCTGGCCAACATGGTGAAAACCCCGTCTCTACTAAAAATACAAAAATTAGCCCATCATGGTGGTGTGCATCTGTAATCCCAGCTACTCGGGAGGCTGAGGCATGAGAATCGTTTGAACTTGAGAGGTGGAGGTTGCAGTGAACTGAGATCACACCACTGCACTCCAGCCTGTGCAACAGAGCAAGACTCTGTATCAAAAAAAAAAAACCAAAAAAAAAAAAAACAGAAAGAAATTAGAATACTGTGAATTTTAAGACAATCTATAGGCAGTGGGATCCTTGAGTATTTTTGAGCAAGTAACATGTGTTGTATCTTCAGATCAGTAAGAGCATGATTTCCATTTTTTGTGTACTTGGATCCACTATAGGCATTTAATACTTAACAAATGTCTTTGCTGAATATTTACACTTTATCCAAGTGATTATTGATCAAAATTACCCTGCAAAATCTTTATTATGACCTTCACTTTAATGCATATTCATTTCAGAAAACTCAGATATGCAAAATTAGGAAATAAAACTCACCCAGAATTCACCACCCCAGATAGTTACTAAAAATATTTTAATATGCACTCTTCTGGTATAGGAAGTGTTGAAACATGGCTGAAATATTGGAGTATTGAAATATTGCTGAAATATTGTTCTTAAATGGCTACACTGAATTTATAGTATGATGTACAGTTTCTCATGAAAATAAATTTTGTCCTACACATGATTTTTGATGGCTGTATAGTATTTCCTTGCATGGATGTAGCCATTTATTTAAGTAATCCCTTACTGTTGGACACTTGTTGCTAATTTTCACCATACTAAATTTACTCAGTTCTTTATTTCAGTTCGTTGAAGTCAAGGAGAGAAACAGCAAAGGTAAAGATGTTTACATTTCTCTAAAGACAGCTCATAAAACAAGTGCATAGAAATATCAACTCCCTTAAGACCCAAGGCTAAATTTGGCAATTAAGTTCTTTTTAAGTGTTCTCAGTGGGTACAGCAATCAAAGTAACTCCTGTTAATGGAACACATTGGGGTGTGTGTGTGTGTGTGTGTGTGTGTGAGACAGAGAGAGAGAGAGAGACAGAGAGAGACAGAGAGAGAGAGATTGTGGGCCATGCAAATAAACATAAGACAACTTTACTTGGCTGAATGACCTCTCCACTCTCTTCTTCTTGTTGTTTGAAAGACTCATACACCTTTATAGAAGTTAGAAATACAGTACAAAGAACTTTTTTCCTGAACCATTGCGAAAAAATTGCTGCTTAGTGCTAAGTCATCACCAAATGGTTTAGTGTCTATTTCTGCAAAGACATTCTTCTATGTAAATAAAATCCAATCATCAAATTCAGGAAGTTAACCTTGATACACAACTACCATGTAATCTTCTGACTCTACCCAAGTGTCTCCAGTTGTCCCAGTAATGGCCTTTATAGTAAAAGAATCCAGTTCAGAATCACACGATGCATTTAGCTGTCATGTTTCTTTAGTTTTGTTTGATCGATAACAATTCCTCAGTCTAACTTTTCTTCATTTTCATGACCTCAACATTTTAAAGATTACAGGCTAGGTACTTTGTAGAATCTCCTTCAATTTTGATTTAATTTTTCTCATGATTACATTTAAGTTACATATCTTTGGCAGGAATATCATCAAAGTGATGCAGTATCCTTCTCATTTCATCCTACTGGGTGATGCATAATTACAATTAGTCCCACTATCTTCACT
Source organism: Pan paniscus (assembly GCF_029289425.2). Taxonomy (NCBI): domain Eukaryota; kingdom Metazoa; phylum Chordata; class Mammalia; order Primates; family Hominidae; genus Pan; species Pan paniscus. The sequence goes on from NC_073256.2 coordinate 24,996,432, forward strand.
CTGATCATTTGATTAAGAATGTATCTGTCCAATCTTCTCTATGATACAGTTATTCTCTTCCCCTTTGTAATTAATAAGCATTTGTGAGGAAGTACTTTGAAACTATGTAAATATTCTGTTCTTCCTCAAACTCTCAAAGCATTCATTGACTTATATCAACATGAAATCATTGTTTCCTCCTTTATTCATTTGGTTATAAACTCTTACATTATTATTTATTTTGATGTTGAAATTGTCTGTATGTGGCCAGTGGGAGCCTATTCAAGCTGGCTTCTGTGTTCTCTTAATGCCCACGTCATTGAGCATTTCCTTGCTTTAAGGCACAATAAGCTACTTGAGGCTCAATTTGTACTTTCCCTGCCCTAGCTCTAGATTCAGCTTGTTTTAGTGGAACACGGTATCTAGTAGCCAACGTCTGGGTACTAGGGGTGCTGATTGTTTCTGGGGTGTCGTGATCCCAGGTCCTCTCGGTGGACAGAGCTAGAGCATACACATATACACATACAATTGCCTCTGTGGTTATTTCATATACTGAAAACTATGACTTTATCCTGATACATCTAATTCCAATCTAACACCACACAGGGTTCATTTTATTCCTCCTTTCTGTATTTGTAATTCCCTTTTCTGACACTTAAGAAACCTGGCTCCCCTTATTCTTAGTATTGCGTGCATGGTCAATCTCTCTGTATATACACAGTTTCCCATCACTGCTGCCCAATCCTATCCCATGCAGACAGCTTCCTCTCCATGCTTGGGCTCGGAAACCTTACTCCAAATTCCCTTTGCCTTTGGAGACACCCATCTCACCCTCATTATTCTCTGACTTCTGATACTGGGCCACTTACCTCCCCACCTGATTTCATTCCACTTGGTTTCTACCACCATACCAGGTTGCCCATCTCTCTATTTAAGTTTTGACTCCCCACTCTGGGCTGCTGAGGCTCCCTTTCCCCTTCTGAAATAAACACCTGCATAATGGCTTTAGGAATGAATCATTCAAGAACAAAGCAAAAGGGAAGGGGAAGATGAAGAGCTCCAGTTATTGTTGACATAAAAAAATTCCCTGTTCCTTCTGATTCCAGTGGAAATTTAGTACCCAACTCAACATATGGAGAAAAAAAATCCCTTCTCAATTGACAGGCATAATAATAGTCCTTAAAACTGCCCTTTGAGACTCTGTACCTCTTATCTCTGTCACTCATGATATACAATATAATTTGTTAAATAAAAGGCAGGGAGAAGGTTTAAATTCCCATGTGCTGATGACAGCAAAGGAGAGAAAATATTCAGTCTAAACACACAAAAGAAAGGATAACGAGGCAAATACACTCCAGCCTTGAAGACAGCAGATCTAATATTTTCATTGATTATCGAGCAATCACAAAGGAACACTCATTGCTTGAAATCTTTGCAATTTGACGTAAAAAAAAAAAAAAGAAAAATAAGAAGCCTCTTTGCAGGCTTTCAAGGGTTCCCAGAGCTATTCTAAAAGGCCTTTTCCACCTCAGATTCTGCAGGTCATAGACTTCTGGCTTTGGTTTTTTTGCTGTGGCTATGCCAGCTGGAATGTGCTTTCTCACTCTCTTTCACGACAGTTGATAGCTCTTTTATCTCACAGGCACTGGCTGGTCAGAGGAAGACATTCTTGCATATTTCAGAGGAATTAGAGATCACTCTAAGCACAACCAATGCCATTTGTCATTCACACCAAGGGTTGCAAGCACAGCCTCTTGCCCCCAAGTTCCCATCCCAGGCATTCCTTCTCAATGCTGAATTCAGAGGAGGTACCCTGAAGCAGGCAGCCTTAAAGCTCCCCACTATAACCAGGTCAATGTCTACAATGCAGGGCCTTTTAAAAATTGAGTGTGGTCAAGTTCAGGCATCAATGGATATCAGTATGGGAATCTAAAAATAAACCAAGCACAGGAAGCTTCAAAGAATTCCTGGAAGTTAGAAGGAACTGGAGGTTACAGAGGGCAGTGGGATGACTTCTAATGACCTCATGGATGCCATTAGGAATACTCAAATTGCCAGGAATGTCATTGAGTACTGCACCATGCTGTCTTAAATGGAGGCAGAACTGAACAGAATGAGTATAATAGGTCTTCAGTGTTCAGAACAGAAGTGGGTGGTGGGAGGCTGCCGTGGTGGTGTCTGCTTTCCCCTGAGGGCTTGATGTAGGCACATTTCAGGCCCTGATCCTTCAGAGGCCAATTTTTATAAAGAAATGGCATGCCCATTCATATCTGGTAAATGTAGGATGTCAGATGCAGCGTGCAATTCCACCTGCTTTTAGGGTTTTCCTTTCATCCCTTTATGTTAAATTCAGTATGTCTAAGCCACTCTCATAGATTTTCCTTACAAAAACTGCATGGATTCTTGGTTATTCTTTTGGCAATGACAGTCACGCACACTTAAAACTCTGAGGCTCATGTTCTATTCTTCCTTCTCCCTTACTTCTCCTTCCCTGCCAAGGCCTCTCAGTTACCAAGTCCAGAAGATTCTTTTACAACATCTCTACCATCAATCTCTTAATTTTCTACTGCTTGGTTGGTAGTTCAGGTGCTAATTGCCTCACCCCGGTCTGCTCTATTTAGCCTCATTTTTTTTTTTAGTGAAATGTTTTTTATTTCATGCATGAACAACTTCAAGTCTCTTTATTAGAGAAATTCTATATATTGGTAATATAAGCCATGGGTCACTGTGGGTTAGTTCTTTAAAAATTAGAACCAGCCCAGGCGTAGTGGCTCACACCTATAATCCCAGCATTTTGGGAGGCCGAGGCAGGTGAAAACCTTGAGTCTAGTAGCCTGGGCAACATGGCAAACCCTGTCTCTACAAAAAATACAAAAATTAGCGAGGCATGGTGGCATGTGCCTGTGGTCCCATCTACTCAGGAGGCTGAGGTGAGAGTATTGCTGGAGTCCGGAAGGCAGAGGTTGCAATAAGCCAAGATCACACCCCTGCACTCCGGCCTGGGTGACAGAATGAGACCCTTTCTCAAAAAAATAAATGAAAGTGAAAAATAAAAATCAGAACTACTAATTAGCATCAAACTCTTCTCTCTATTATTTTGTGAAGTGTTGTGTGCAGTCATATTCTATTGCTGAAATGACAATTCATACAAATTTTAAGAAAATCATAAGATGCATAGGAATGCCACGTTTTCCCACTCGGTGGCTTTCTTCATCATCTCACGCAGTCTGCATGGATAAACTGAACCATTAAAGGAGGTGGGAGGTGAGAGAGATTTCCAATGGTCACTGTTTCTTCACATGATCTTGACCCGTATCTTTATATATGTGCCCACAGTTAAAGGTTGCTGCTGGACATTTTAGCCCAATGACCACGCCTTGCTTGGAGGCTGGTAATGTTTATCACAAACTACATAAAGATCAAAAGTTCTGATTGTAGGCCATGCCTAGTGGCTCATGCCTGTAATCCCAGCACTTTGGGAACCCAACGCGGGTGGATCACCTGAGGTCAGGGGTTCAAGACCAATCTGGCCAACATGGTGAACTTCGTATTTACTAAAAATACAAAAATTAGCTGGGCATGGTGGTGTGCACCTGTAGTCCCAGCTACTTGGGAGGCTGAGGCAGGAGAATTGCTTGAACCCGGGAGGCGGAGGTTGCAGTGAGCTGAGATCATGCTACTGCACTCAAGCCTGGGTGACAGAGCAAGATTCTGTCTCAGAAAAAAAAAAAAATCTGATTGTAAAATATTACCTTTCCCTATAGACTCTGCTTTAGCCTCACTAAGTAGCATATTTAGAAAAATATGGAGAGAATGGATTTTTGAAGGCAAGTCAGACTACCCTAAACACACAAGGAAAAAAATACAAGCTTCCTCCTCACACAGTGCTGAGCATCTAATATTGTTAAGAAACATTTAGGTGGCAAAATGATAGTGTGTGTAAATGGAATTGACTGGATAACACAACACAGAAATTATTTTTTTTAAATATTTTAACCTAAAAAACAATAGTGAATCATCATAAAAACAGAAACAAATTTGTTTGGAAATCAATCAACCCATCCAGGCAATTAAACGGTGTAATAGAGTAAAAAAATCTCATTCTTTCTAGCTCTGCCATTCTAAGTATCTTTGGAAACATAACTAATTTACCTTCCCATTTGAAGATTAGACATAACATATTCATATTTGTCACAAATATTTTTACAAAATTTTGTGGCCCCCTGTGGAAGTTCTAGTGAAGTACAAGAAATTAAACAGCCTGGAGTATACAAACAGAATGTCTAGACTATTTTAAAAAGTAACCATTTGACACACTTTAAAAATAGTCATCAATGCGTTTATTTCAAAAATTATAATAAGCTTTTTAAATAACAAAATGATATTTTGTCCCTAGGTATGTAATATTCAAGAAATGTACCCTTTTATCTTTATGTAAAGACAGCATGTATCATGTAATGGAAATTTTATGTAGGTACTTTTTTTAAAAAAAAGCTGTCCTTACATGTTAGCTAAATGTTTTTGAAGTTTAACTGGATGTTATTGTAAGCCTTAAAAATAAAAATTGCTTAAACATTTTGGGATGTTCTATTGAAATTAGTTATCACAGTGAACTTTAAGGGTATGATTTTGTTTCCTATTTTCAAACATTTCTTTCTTCCAGCCTTATAATAAAAAAGTTACAGTCCTTAAGTCCAATCAGAAATAGAATAAATATGACTATAATTTCACAGAGAGAGAGAACATCAAGGTCAAATTTTAAAAGCCACACGGAGATTAGATTGGCACAAATGAATGTATGCATGTATTATAGTCAAGTAAATAAAGTGAAAGTATGTATATTGTATATTCATATCAACGGAGACTGTAGGGAAGCTGTTCTCTTAGGCAGGAATTAGCTGTAGTTGACTGAGTTTGCAAAGCACAGCAAGGTTATTAAATAAACAATATAGTAAGACATTCCACTTCACCCAGATCATAAATGAAATCAATCGGAAGCTGTTCATGTCTGTGCTGTGGAAGGCATAAACTGCATTTCCTCTTTCTGTAAGTGGACTGATAAAGAGAAAGGGTGTGCAGTGGATACTGCTCAGCCTGCCCTTTAAAATTATTCTACAGAAAGAGAGAAAGAAACAGAGACCGCGACTGCAACTGACTAACGGTGTGCTGTTCATTGACTCAAGGCATCCAAATCACACGGGCTGCCTCAAAGGTTCCCCACAGGTGACAAAAGAGACAAACGACCTTCTGGGTCTCTACTTCCAGCAGACAGCAGAGTACATGCAGAAAGAGAATCACTGCAGAGCAAGACCAGCCAGATCGCACTCCCTGCTCAGGCAGCCTCTCTGGGACTGTGGAAATGCTTTGAAACACCCAGCATTGAATAAATGAATGAGTGAGCCCCTGTGCAGTTCATTCACAGGACTTGCACTGAGATGGGGTTGTTTGAAGGGGCTGGGGACCTCTTCACAAGGAGGAACCTGAATATACCAAATGGCCTGCCTAAGGCCTCCTGGAGTCCTGTGGTTACATGGTCTCTTGGGAGGAGTTTATTGAGATGAGCTTTGCGGCAGTCTGGTTTCCTTTTGCTTGTGGGAAGTAAAACGCAAGAGCTTGTTGAAGAGACCCCTGAGTCAACTTTCCTGAAGCCCACAGTGAGGGAGTGGGGTGGAGGAGGGGATCCCGATAATGGAAGCTCACATTCAATTGTCTGATTTGTGTGCCTCTCCTCAGTGTGGGAGCAAATCAGCTTTCAGTTCAATAATAAATGCAGTTCAGACCTAGGTGTCAAAGAAAGGCAGGACCTGTCAAATCCTCATCACAGAGATACTGAACACAAAGACCCAGCATCTAGGTAGCCACTTCCAGGTTTGCTCATGGCTGACTTCCGGTCCGGTTAGACTGCATCCAGATGAAAAGTCATTCTGATTGGTTGCAGGTCCTGTAGCGACCATAGTTCTTTTGAAGATGGCCTCTGTCTAAATTCTCAGCAGTCCACGGCATTTAAGGAGCCCAGGAAGTTCACAAGAAACAGCTGTAATTACAACAGAGAGAGGAAGGAAGGCAGGGAGGGATCCAAACATGCCAACAAGTTAGCCATCTTTTTTCTGGATGGAAAATTAAGTGTTTTCTTTAACCCAGAGCCAAAGGCAAGAGGGAAAAAATTTGGAAGAAGCATTGTTCATACCACTCCTGAAGCTGCCCTAAGGAGGCATACTTTTTACTCTTTCTTCTACCCTCATCTGTAAAACACTCTCCTTAGTTCTAGTCCTTTACTCCATTTCATATTATGCTTTACACTACTAGTCGTAGCTTTTACAATATGTGTGATCGTTGAAGGTAGAGAGGAAGCATATCACACTTTTTGTCACCTCTATTATACTTTGCATGTTGCATAGCTTTTCTTGGCCTGACGAATTAATGCAAATAAGTGTGGTCTTGCTCAGTGGGTTCAGTGCTGTCTACTCTAAACTAAGCAAGACTCTGGAATAATCTGAGACTTTTATCCAGAGAAAAAATGATCTGCCTCAACCCACTCTTATTTCCTACTTTTTCAGAGAGGTGAAGACTCTGCCAGTGGCCTCAGTAGGCTCCAGTTGTATGTGAATGTGTGGGTGTGTGGTCCTGCATGGGTTAAACACAGCTCCCACTTCAGGGAGGGTGTGGGGACAACAACATGGCTGCTGATTCATAGTTGCCCACAGGATGACTCTTCTTTCCAGGCAGAGAAGTGGGTGGATGAGTTATTCTTTGCCTAAACATCTCTGGGTGAAGAAAACGACTGACATTCTTCAGTGAGCTATTTCAGTTTTCCTTTATACAGAAAATTCTTTTCCATATTCAGTCAAAATCCTTCTGCCACAAATTAAGCCAAATTTTCCTGGTTCTCTTCTTTCCAGAGATGGATCACAGGTGGACACCTTCCTGCATTCTGTAACTGGTTGTAGTTAAAAATGTTTTTGAAAACAATTTTTTAAAAAGGCATTTTTACCTATTTCAATGGGTAAAAAAGTGTTTATTTAATGAAATGTTATTAAAATGAATACATTACTAGGAATCCCATTTGAAGTCCACAGTGCTTAGAGAGGAGAGAGAGCTGACATCTTGCTGTGAAAGTGTTTTGAATTCAAAGTGGAGACAGGGTGGTGTTATGGGACAATCTTTTCTTTGTACAAGGTCCTGGGTGCTCTGTTTTGTGTTGATTGGGTGGGTTGTGTGGGAGATAGGATGGATGTGTTCAGCTGGCTCAGGTGTTTGAGATGGGAATGTAAGAGGAATTCGTTGAGATTTCTATGTGGTGACAGACAAAGAATCTTAGAGCTCTTGCTTCCTTACCTACCTGTATTGAAAAACGCACCCAGTCAAACTCTGTCATCAAGGCAGGAATGATAGGAACTATTTACACAAGATTGTCTGTTGAGTGGGATCTGTGGAAACCAGACCACCCTTCCTATGGATCATGTGCCGAACTCCTAAAATAACTCTGAGGGTCAGGGCCCTCCCATTATGGTATTTTGCTTTTCTCTGTTGCACAGAACTGCAGGGGTGGAGGGGCTGGGGCAACAGTTTCATTGTCATCGTGCTTCACTGCAGCCTCTCCCACTCCTAATTTATTACCATCCTTTTACTTCCTCTCACACCCTCTCACCTACTTAAAAACGGAAAGAGGAAAGGAGTTACAGGACAGCCCTTTGACTGAGAAGGCAGCTGCCTCTGTTGTGTGCTATCAGCAAGTCCAAGCCTTCCTGGCCTCTCCAAATACCTCTTCCAAATACTAACTGATACAGAAAATTCCATCTTATTCACTCCCAAGTTCAGATCTCTTCCATGGATTTTTGTATCCATTTTTTCATCTTTATGCAATTAATTTATTTTCTCCACATATCCCTCACACAGGCACAAAAACATTCTCTTAAAATAGTTTAACAATATTTTAGAATCATAACAGAAATGCACAACACATCAGTGTATACTCCTTAGGAATGTAAACACTAGCTGGGAATTTAGAGATCATCTAATCCAACCCTCTTACTTTTCAATGGAAAGGTCAGAGGGCTCAAATGACTGACAAATCAGACAGGTAATTAGTAAGGGAACCAAAATTAGAAATCAGTACAAATGCTTTGTGTAGGACTCTGCATAGGACATGTCACTTTCAGTCAGTCAATGCCCAATACAAATAACTGTGATGTGACTTTGAAATAAGATATTAAAACTCTCTAATAATTAAGACAGATGAGGACTAAGATGAGGAAGAAAAGAGTTGCCAGAGGCTCAGGTATGCTCTGAAATGTTATATCTGTTGAAACCCAAAGGAATATTAATTAAGGGAGTTTTATTCTGGGGCAAAAGCACATAGATAGCTGTTGTAATTGTCAAGACAAACTCCTGACCTTTCCGTCTGTCAAGTTTCACTGCCATGATTTAAACATTATGGCGCTTGCATGAGCCATTATCTGCATTGCTCTTTGTTATAAATTATACTCAGAATGTTCTACAGCATTACAAGAAGAAAAAAGAGACAGTGCCAGTAGAACAGAGAGTCTTGTTGGGGCCCAGGGGGTTAGATAACAATGGATAAAAATTAATTCTCCCCCAAATCACATGTATCCCTGCTAGTGTGCCTTATTGCCTTCTGCCTACTCTTGCGTTCAGTGGATTATCTACCAGTGACAAATAGTAGTCAAGTTCAAATATGGCATGTTAAAAATCAGTCAGACTGTCTTAGAGTTTTCATAAAATTGCATGTGATTTTGCAGAAATGCCAGATGATAAAGGAAATACCTATTGGTAGGTGCTTATTTCTTTAGAATGCTAATGAGAATTTTATTGCTAACAATATTTAAAATTAAAACAGTCCACTAATTTTTTTAAAATGCATGAGCAACAATGAGAGTCAGCGGATTCCTCTGACACCACAGCTGTATTAAGAAATATAGTAAGACAAAATTATACCGGGTTTCCTTCACCCTTTAAATGGTTCGGAAATCCTTGAACTTAAAAATCACAGAAAAATGTTCCAGTAATTTGGTTTTATCAGTGACCGTGCTGTCTTGTGGAATGTCTTTCATTTTGGAGACGGTTTCTGCTTACTCAGTGTCACGAATGTTAAAGAACAAATTTTGAGTTTAACCACCATACTCTACTCTTCACAGATAACTGAAATTCACATTTTTTTCAACTTTCTTTTATGAAGTATGCAGGAAGTACTGTCAATGAATTAATGTATCTTCTGATCATCATATATTTCCCATTGCTTTAAATCAGTAATTCTGACCAATGATAGTTTTTATATTCCTAAGCCACCTTACACAACTTTTGTCACGTTCATAATGGCATAAAAAGATTATTATTTAAAGAGCCAAGGCATGAGTTCAACCCTGAAATTTACTAGGGATCTCTGGCAAATCACTTTATCTCTGAGTCTTGATTCCTTCATCTGTAAGTGAAAGCATTAGATTAGAAAAACTATAAAGTTTCTTCACGTTCTCAGTGTCATTGTATCTTAAATGGTAAAAAGAAGGCCAAGAGAAGGGAAGAAGAGGGTGGGAGGGGCCGTGTTCTAGATCTTAATGTCTGCAAAGTTAGCAGTCAGCAGCACCAGTGAATTCAAACCCTGCCTGCTGGAATCATTTAAAACAGGAGTGAGAGCACTCATTTCCTTGCTAGAACAAGATCTTATTTCATATCGAATGTTGCAGTTCCTTTAGAAGCCAAATTTGAATTAGTCATAATGCAAGAATCCCAAGGTATAATCAGGATTGGATCACAAATCAATTACAGAGTAAACCACTGTATCTGACTTCTTATAAGATCATTTTCTATACTTGCCCATGAATTCTTATCTCTCTTATTGTTCCCTTTTAGACCATCACTTAACTAGATTTTAAAACAGAGATGAACAAACCTTCTGCAATTGCACATTGGAATATGAGAAACAATTTAGCCTTATAAGGGCATTTTTTCTAATCACTTTGCACTCCAGTAAATTGTGCTCATGCATATTTATATATAAATGCTCAGTCATTTTACACTAAGAAATCCATACCTACCCATTTCCTTGGGGAATGTCTATGAAATCAATTTTTCACATTAGCTGTATTTCTGGCAATGCAACCCATAACAGAATGCTCTTTTGCGGGATATGAAGGCAGAGCTTAGGGCAGGTGGTATCTAATAGGAGCTCAAAATCATAACTGTTTAGGGGAAGCCCAAGAGAGAACTTGCCTTTGGCATTCAAGAAGAGAGAACACAGCATATTTCTGCCAGTGGCCCTGGGGCCTTTTTATTATGGAGCCCAAGAGGCTTCTATGGAGAGGCTGTGACAATTAAAACGAGTCAGAATGTGGCCCACTCAATCCCGCTGACTAAACTCCCTTGGATGGGGTCTGAGTCAGGCCTGGCAAAGTTAATTTTGCTTGGCAGGAGGTCACATGCAGTGAAGCTGTAGTGAATTTGCCATGAAAGTTCTCAGCAGACCATTCCTACACCATTGGCAATTACGTTTTTGACAGCAGCACGAACGATGTAGCAGTGCATATCTCGTTGCACCAAACCAGCCAACATAATTGAGTACCTGTTTTGTATCAGGAAATGTGAAGGCCTTGAGGGTATTAAGTTAATCACACATAATTTTATATCCCTCAAGAGCACTGAGTTCAAACTGGGGTTCAAGGAAACCTTCCTGGAGCAACTGATGCCTGCAGCGAACTTTAACAGAGAGAGAAGAGTTAGCCCTGTGGAGAAGCAGGGAAACCGAGGAAAGAGTAGAGCCTTGGGAAAGCTTTATATCTGCAGTGAAAGGCAATCAGGGTGGTATGAGCGAAGCACAGCTTGGCAGCCTTTTTCTGCAAGGACCAGATAGTAAATATTCCAGGCTTTGTGGCCCTCCAATACTTAACTCTGCTGCCATAAGATGAAAGCACCATACATGATTGGGCATGGCAGTGTTTTAAGAAGACTTTAATTTTAGACAAGTCAGGTGGTGATATTTGGCCCATAAACCATAGTCTGCAGGCCCCTGGAGAAGAGCACACAGAGCAAAGCAACATGGTGACTGGGAAGGTCAAGGGCCTATGGTGCTGGGACTCCTTGGCCAGCCCAAGCAGCTTGTGCTTGTGAAACATGAGAGATTGCTAAGTCCTGGGCTGCCCGTATAAAGCCAAAGGCCAGATGGTCTTCACGTCGCTTGCTAAAACTTAGGAAGGAAGAGCTACTCCAAGCAAAGACATTGGCAGTTGTATCTCTTCTCACAGAATGCCCAGTGCTCCTCGGAGGCCTTGCCTAAACATATGCAAACCAGAGGTTCCCAGCTTGGCCCAGCTCCTCCCTGCACATGCCTGTAAGCATCAGTATCTCTTTCCAGTTCTATCCAAGGGCCTCTGGAGATGAGACCGCTTTTCACGGGCTTGTTCAGGAGCAGAGGAAAGGGACAGGGGCCCTAAAAAGCACCAGTGATTGTCTCAACAGAGTCCATGTGTTTTCTAAACCTACATGAAGATTTGGGAAATTACACACATTTATGCAAATATGTTTTCCATTTCATTACCATTTCCTGTCTCCTTTATTTCCACACTCCCCCCCAGCTGAATTTGTTATGAACCCAACTGAGAATAATTTGGCTCGTTTCTCTCATTGTATGACCACTGGGCTGGCTCCCTGCCACACATCCAAAATGTGCCCTTAAGTGAAATGGTGTCTGTGCTCCTCTTGCAGCTCCAGGTAAGAGGAGAACCCAAGGGTTGCCACCACTCAGAGGAGCACAGCAGGATTAGCCCCACACAGGTGAGAAGAAAGTGAATGGTTCTTTCTGTGAGCAGATTTTCTTTCTAAAACAATGCCTCCTGCAGCTAAAGGTGGAAAAGAGGGAATCAACAATACCAACAGCTAGGTGAAGAGGTAGGTGAGGTCTCTGTTTTCTGATGAGGAAGCTAAGCCTTGGAAGCCAGGCTTCAAACCTAGCGGGGGCATAATGATCTTTCCAGTGCACATTTTTGCTTTTGCAAATTAGAAGAGTTATTAAGTTTATGAGTCAGTATCATGAAGATCAAGATGATATCTAAAAGGTTACTGGCATGCAGTTTCCATAATATTGCTAGAAGACAAGACTGAATCATAGCCTCCCAGGAACAGAAGAAACCTCAAAAGTTATCTAGGCTGTTGTTTGGCAGCAACTAGAGCTACGTCCAAGCTGGTGGGTATGCAGCGATGGGCTGGGAACTCATCCACTCTTGGAAGTGGTACGTGGTGATATGGAGGCAGTCCAACTGACTCCGGGGTTTGAAAAACAGAAACATGGCTGAGTAAAACCACCAATTAAAACAGACCCTGGTGAGCATTGCAGAAGACGGTAGTTTTCAGCACATGGGGCTTGTAACTATCTGACAATTTCATAGCTTGAAACAACTGGGCAGTCAAATAATCAACTTGAAATCTCTGTGCAGTTTGCAAGGTTATTGCCCACAAAATATTAGCTCTAAGATGGTAAAAGGCTATCATGGTGACCTGACTCCAAGGTGAATTCTATCTTCAGGAAAATCCCAAGTCTTCAAAGGAGCCAAACTGTTGTGGATAAATAGAAGGGAAGCATGAGTATTATTGTGAAAGAAAACTCTAAAATACAAGAGTGTCTATAAATAGTGAGGGCTCCCCAAAAGACTAGAAAATATTTCTTGGAACGAAGAACTGGCTACTTCCACAGAATTTGCCCTTAGACTTTGGATTTATACTGTGGCCACTGCAAGTTGAACATTTTCCCAAATACTCAGAGCAGATGCTCACAACTCATTCCCAAGGCAAAAGCTTCCTCATATGTCGAGGATACTCTAACCCTTGTAAATTATAAAATGGTCTATGCATGAATATAATTAGATTCAACAATTACAAAATAAAGAAAAATGATGGCTGGGATAGATGCATAAGTTTAATGAAACCCCAAGCATCAAATATAGGTCAAAAGTTTCTCTTTTTATTAATCTTTAAAGTATGAGTCAGCTGTTGAGTTCATTGTGACAGTTATGGAAATATTTAGTCATCAAACCAAAAATGCTTTATGGCAAACTGCAAATATTAAGTATTTATTTATTTATTTACTTATTTAGAGATAGGGTCTCTTTTGTTGCCCAGGCTGGAATGAAGTGGCGCGATCATTGCTTACTGCAGCCTCTACCTTCTGGGCACAGATGAATCCTCCCACCTCAGCTTCCCAAGTAGCTGGGACTACAGGTGTGCCCCATTATGCCCAGCTAATTTTTTGTACTTTTTGTAGAGATGGAGTTTCACTGTGTTGCCCAGACTGTTCTCGAACTCCGGGGCTCAAGAAATCTGCCCGCCTCAGCCTCTCGAAGTGCTGGGATTGCAGGTGTGAGCCACTGCACCCTGCCTAGTCACTGATTAATCTACTTTTAAAAGTCTGAATCAATTGGGGCAGAACAAAGAGGATAAATTAATGTTAAGAAATGTAAAAGATCAGCAGAAAAACTGGACCCTCTGCCAAACTACAGGTAGTGCTCTCTAGCCTTTCCTGAAGGGCCTTGGAATACAGATATGAGAAGCACGTCAGCATGTTATTAGCAAGGTTCTTAGCAGGCTGTGCTTTGCCACTTCCTTGAGAGTCAGCTGTCCCAAGGCAGAGATCTTTACAATTCGACGCAGACACTGTGGGTCATACCAGGAACTCCAGCACAGAACTTCCTGGAAACTCAGATGTGAGCACTCTACTTTCACTTTGTCATACTCATTTTAGAAGTAAATAAAATATACTGTAAAATTTATATACCATATGTCAGCTATGGGCAAATGATGTTATTGGAAAAAAAATCAAATTATGAATACAACATTCTTCCAATTCCAAAGATACTCAGCTTAGTTCTTTCTCAATGGTGGGATTATAGATGGCTTTTTTTTTCATGCTTTTCTATATTCCACAAATATTACTTTAATAGTTAGAAAACATTTAAAAATACTCTATTCTCAATAAAGCATGTAAAAAAATAAAGATGATAAGCATAAAAAGTATTTAAGCTGGCTAGAAATTATAAGATAAAAATTAAAATAATCACTTTATATTATTAGATGGGTTAACAGAAAGAAAACCTACTAAATCCAAATATCAGCAAGACTGCCCAGGAACTGACCCATCAGACATTGCTGTAAACAGTTTAAATTGATAGCATAGTTTTAGAGAAGAATCTGCAATAAGTGAAAATATTCTTCCCATTTGACTAATTATAATGATAGTAATTTATCCTAAGGAAGTACTTCAAAAATAGAAAAACAAACCATAAGCACAAGGCTTTTATTATTTTTAAAAGCAAAAAAAGTTTGTGAGAAAAACAATATAAAATAATAAATTGGTTAAGTAACTTGTGATATGTAAATTAATAGGATTTTAAGTACCTATTAATATATGAAAACCATATGAGCATAAGAAAATTGTTTATAGCAATGCTAAGTTTAAAAAGAAGGAAAAGTCTACATATAATATGATTAAAATGCGTAAAAATATGTAAAATGTAACTAAAGACTAGAAGGAAACCATGGAGAAATTAGAATAATTGTGCTTGAGTCATGAGATTTTGAACGAAATTTTCAAAAAAATACAAGATTTTATTTTTAAAGGAAATTTCTTTGTAGTAAAGTATTTTAACACAAAGTATTCTCTTCAGCAACATAAAATTATTCTAAATAGAGCAGATTATGTGTTTCTTCAGATGCAAACAGGGTTTTCACCTCCTTATTTTTACCCTCAATCAGATAGGTAGCATTGTGTGTGTATTCTTAGCATCTGTATTCTTATAATTCTTGCAGTTCAATCTCCCTAGTGTAAAAAGCTCCTTTTTTAGTTTCTCCCCCAAATATGAAAACAATCAAGAAGCTATAATAATCAAAACAGTGTGGTATTGACATAAGGATAGACATACAGATCAATGGAATGGAAGTGAGAGCCCAGAAATAAAATCATACATCTGTGTTCAATTGATTTTTGACAAGAGTGCCACCAAGACCATTCAATGGGGAAAGAATAGTCATTTCAACAAATGCTGCTGAGACAATTAGGTAACCACAAGCAATAGAATCAAGTTAGATCCCTAACTCACACCATCTACAAAAATGAACTCAAAATGAATCAAACACAAAAATGGAAGAGCAAAGACTATAACTCTCCTAGAAGAAAACATAGGGGTAAGTCTTCATGGCCTTGGATTAGGCAATGATTTCTTAGATGTGACACCAAAAACCACAAATGCAAAAGAAACAATAGATAAATGAGACCTTTTATCACAATTAAAAATTCTGCTTCAAAGGATACCTGAGGTGGGCAGATCACCTGAGGTCAAGAGTTTGAAACCAGCCTGGCCAACATGGTGAAACCCTGTCTCTACTAAAAATATAAAAATTAGCTGGGCGTGGTGGCACGTGCCTGTAGTCCCAGCTACTCAGGAGGCTGAGGCAGGAGAATTGCTTGAACCCAGGAGGCAGAGGTTGCAGTGAGCCAAGATTGCATCACTGCACTCCAGCCTGGGTGACAGAGTGAGACTTTGTCTCAAAAAAAAAAAAAAAAAAAAAAAAGAATATAAAAAGATAACCCAGAAAATGGAAGAAAATACTTGCAAAGCATATATCTGCTAAGACACTTGTATCCAGAAGATTCATTTGGAACATTACTAATCTAAAATTTCAAAATCCGAAATGCTCCAAAATTCAAAGCTTTGAGTACTGATATGACATAGTGACACCTTGGCATTGGAATGGCTCAGTGAAGACAAACGTTGTTTCATGCACAAAATTATTTTAAAATAGTGTATAAATTACCTGCAGGCTATGTATATAAGGTGTATATGAAACATAAATAAATTTTGTGTTTAGACTTGTGTCCCATCCCCAAGACATCTCATTATGTATATGCAATTATTCCAAAAATCTGATAAAAATTTGAAATCTGAAACACTCCTGGTGCCAAGCATTTCAGATAAGGGATACTCAGACTGCATAAAGAACTATTACAACTCAACAACAAAAAGACAGATAATAAAATTTTAAAATGCGCAAAGAATTTGAATAGTAATTTCTCCAAGGAAGATACACAAATGGTCAATAAATACATGAAAAAAATGCTCAGCACCACTAGTCATTAGGGAAGACACAACAAAACCATAATGAGATACCACTTCATATCCACTAAGAGAGCTATAAAAATAATAATAATGACAATAACAAGTGTTAGTGAGGAAGTGGAGAAAGTGACTCCCTCATACATTGTTGGCAGAAATGTCAAACGGTAGTTCCGGTAGTTCATCAGAAAGTTAAACATGAAGTTACAGTTAAGACCAAGCAATTCCACTCCACCTAGGAATATACACAAGAGAATTGATAACAGATATTCACACAGAAACTTGTACATAAATGTTTATAGGAGCATTATGCAAAACAGCCAAAAAGTTGAAACAACCGGCCGGGCGCGGTGGCTCACACCTGTAATCCCAGCACTTTGGGAGGCCGAGGTGGGCGGATCATGAGGTCAGGAGATTGAGACCATCCTGGCTAACACGGTGAAACCGTGTCTCTACTAAAAATACAAAAATATTAGCTGGGCGTGGTGTCGGGTGCCTGTAGTCCCAGCTACTTGGGAGGCTGAGGCAGGAGAATGGCGTGAACCTGGGAGGTACAGCTTGCAGTGAGCCGAGTTCGTGCCACTGGACTCCAACCTGGGGGACAGAGCGAGACTCTGTTTCAAAAAAAAAAAAAATTTGAAACAACCCAAATGTTCAAAAGATAAATAAGGCCCTGGGCGCAGTGGCTCATGCCTGTAATCCCAGCACTTTGGAAGGCCAAGGCAGGCAGATTACTTGAGATCACGAGTTTGAGACCAGCCAGGCCAACATTGCGAAACTCCTTCTGTATTAAATTAGCCTTCTGTACAAAAATTAGCCAGGCATGGTAGTGTGTGCCTGTAGTCCCAGCTACTCGGGAGGCTGAGGCAGGAGAATGACTTGAACCCAGGAGGCAGAGGTTGCAATGAACCAAGATTGTGCCACTGCACTCCAGCCTGGATGACAGAGTGAGACCCTGTCTCAAAAAATAAAAAAGAAAATAAAAATAAAATCAGAAAAGATAAAGAAAATGTGGTGTAAACATAAAATGGAATATTTTTAGCAATAAAAATGAAGTGCTGATATACACACTACAATATGAATGAACCTTGAATATATTGTGCTAAGTGAAAGAAACCAGTCAGAAAAGACCTCAAAGTATCTGAGTCCACGTATATGAAATGTCCAGAACAGGAAAATGCACAATGAGAGAAAGCAGATTAGTGATTGCCAGGGGAAGGGAGGAGGAGGAATGGGGACTGACTGCTTAGGGGTAAAACATACCTTTTTGAAGTGATGAAAATGTCCTGGAATTGGATATCAGTAGTGGCTGCACCACATTGTGAATAAAGATAACTGATTTGTACACTTTAAAATGGTTAAAATGGTAGATTTTATGTTATGTGAATTTTATCTCAATTTTTTAAAAAGCTTTGTAAGTGTCTGAAGACTACAAGAGGTGCATATTTTTTATTCACAAAGAATTAATAAGTCTTTCAATGACAGAATTCCCATCTTTGAGTATTGTGTGTGAAGGTTATTTTGTCTCACTGTTTTTCCCCCAGATACTTCTAAAGCTGCTGTGCTCATAACTAGGGAAGCAGAAGAGGGGCTCGTCCTCCTGCCCTGGCAACCAGGGATGATGGCACGTGCCTAGGCTCAAGCATGGCAATTCTCCCATCCAGAATTTGGAATCTTCGGGGTATGTCACAAAGACCCAGGGTCAGTTTGCAAATTATTCCCAGAAGTTGTGGCAGCATCAAGAGTCAGGCAGGGGCAGCAGCCCACGTTCAGCTGGAATTCTGTGGCTTAACCCAGGGGTTTTCTGTGTGTCACGAGAGATAACACAACACTCTCACCAACGACGTTGAATAAATTATATTTAGGACTCACAAGCTGGTGAGTCCTAGGAGGGAAAAGCTTATGTTGGAAGGCAACTAAGGTGGTTTAGGGGCGGCTTTGGGCTTTTATTATGGCTAGGGGATGAAGCTGGGCTGGGGCTGGCAAATGGGCTAGACGGTGTACTATCTGAGGTTCCTGGACATTGACAGGGGCACAGAACATCCACGGTCTTCTTAACTTGGTTGCCCAGGTGTGGGGCAAGCAGGGAAGGGGAGTGGAAACCTACCAGCTGGCGATGGACAAATGTCACAAATGGAGTGAGCTCCTTTATAACATGCCTTGTGTGTTATTCCAGGTTCTCACTTCACAGAGCTGATAGTGTGAGATCTCAAAGAAACTGCCATGAGAGTCCTTTTCATATTAAGTTAACCAGACTTGATTTCCGTCGCTTGCAATCAAGAATCTTAACTGATGCCAAAAGAGTGAGGAATTTTGAAAAACACTGACATGCCATTTCAGATAAAACAAACAGACATGCAAACAAGCACAGAAGAACTGTGAGCACAATTCCAAAGCAATGAGACAGATTTTCACAAATGTGTATTCTTTCTGCAGTGACGACTATAGCAAATCTCAGAAGTCACAATGTTGGGAGAGCTCTTAAGAGGTCATGTACTTTAGGCCCAGCGTGATGGCTCATGCCTATAATCCCAGCACTTTTGGAGGCCAAGGCGGGCTGATCATTTGAGTCCAGGTGTTCAAGACCAGCCTGGCCAACATGGCAAAACCCCATCTCTACAAAATATACAAAAATTAGCCAGGCATGGTGGCAGGTGCCCTGTAATCCCAGCTACTCAGGAGGCTGAGGCACAAGAATCGCCTGAACCCGGGAGGCGGAGGTTGCAGCGAGATGAGATCCTGCCACTGCACTCCAGCCTAGGTGACAGAGCGAGACTCTCTCTCAAAAAAAAAAAAAAAATTTGGTCATGTACTTCAGTCTTCGGTGCAAAGATTCTTCAGACACCTAGCATTTTAGAGTATGAAAAGAAACAAGAAATTGTCAGGAAACAAATAAACAAAACACCTTCATTTGCTGATAAGAAAACCTCTGCCGAGAACAAAGTTCTTTTCCTGATCATATCAGGAGTAATGAAGGATCAGAAAGCAGGCATTTAAACTTGTAGTCGAGGGACCCTTTTATCATAGCTGGCAGCTTCTTGGAATTCAGTTCAAGAGGCTTTCTCATGCCTTGGTTGTAGGAAGACCAGACTCTCCCTTCGCAAGGTATAAAGCTTTTATCCTGTATCAATGCCACAGTGGTCTGAGGCTGTCTGGCTCATTTATTGAGACTAATGTATTGATGAAGCCAAGGTCATACATTTGAGTCAGGAATGAGCTGTCCATTTGACTCAGGATGCATGGTAGAGTGTGGAGATGTTGTCCAGCCATGCTGTAAAAATGGGACCCTGCCAGGGGTTGGCAGGGGCTGGGGAGGAGTATGTGAATATCTCCGTAAATCCATTACTGCTGCTCAGAACACAGGGCAGAAGCACGCTCCCAGCGGGGCTGAGATGAAGGCAATGGCGTCAGCTTTATGTAGAACAGCTGTAATAGTAGACTCTGCTTTAGAAAACAAAGTGTATTTGGCCCCAAACAGTGAAGAATTCTATTTTGCTAAACAAAACAGCCTTGCCGTTTAGGAAACATCATTTCTCTTAGGGTAAATGCCAGATGCTTCTTCACGTGAGAACTTTCCTATTCCCCCTCTGCTCTTCACTCCTGACCAGGCCTGACCTATGAAAGGGAGAAGGGGGCCAGCCCATGAATATTCCTTGCCATGGGCCACCAGTTGCCAGTGCTCACTCACCAATTTCTTATTGGTGCAATAAATTTAGAGAGAAACTGCAGCCATATAAAAGAACAAGCTCATGTCCTTTGCAGGGACATGGATGGAGCTGGAGGCCATTATCTTTAGCAAACTAACGCAGGAACAGAAAAACAAATATCACATGTTCTCACTTATAAGTGGGAGCTAAATAATGAGAACACATGGACACAGGGAGGGGAACAACACACACTGGGGCCTACTGGAGAGTGGAGGGTGGGAGGAGGGAGAGGATCAGGACAAATAACTATTGGGTACTAGGCTAAGTACCTGGGTGATAAAATAATCTGTACAACAAACCCTCATGACAAGAGTTTACCTCTGTAACAAACCTGCACATGTATCCCTGAACTTAAAAGGAAAGTATTTTTTTTTAAAGTTTGGAGAGAACCAGGAGCACTAAATGAATGCCTGAAACAGACAGTAAATTAAGAGCAGTGAAAGACGTCCCTCTGGGCTGAATGAATTAAGAATCAGTTGGAGAAAGAGCTGACACTTGAAGAATGGGGAGGATTTCATGGGGAGAGGGGTGTGGGGGTATTGGAGGAACCATTCCTAAACAGAGACACTGGGGAAAAGGTGTTCTAGACACACTCTGAGCAACCTGCAAAGAGAATTGAGGTAAGAGGAAGGTTTATTTAGGAGGGAAGGAGGAGAAAAGGGTGAAAAAGCAGCTTGAGGCCCTATTGTGGGGACTCGGGGACAGGTTGAGTAAGTGAGGTCTTCCTTCCTCTGTAGGTAGTGGGAACTATTTGCAGCTATTTGAGCAGGGGAGGAATGACGACCAAAGCTGTATTTAAGGAAGAAGAATCTGACAGTGCTGCGTGGGCTTCGCTGGAACTGGGCAGTGAGAAGGCTAGAAATTGCATTTGTTCCGGTAAAAGTGATAAAAAAGAAATGACCAGAAGTGGAAAGGCGGGTTGGTGAACCAATGTTTCCACCTCTGAAGGGCCATGGAGCCAGGGAGGAGGATTTACTCTTCTCTGTTAAGAAGGAGCTCTGCTGTCCTGACCAAATGCCAGAAGATGTGACTTTGCTCAGACCAAGCTACCAAAGACCACTGCCCTTCGTTCCACGAGCCTGGCCCTGTCTACACAGACGGGCAACCCAGGAGCCTGATCCAGGAGCCGACAGGTAACTCTGGACCACACAGCCCTTGGCAACTGTACGTGCATAAGGAGTCTCTGTAGATGAGAGGTTCTATCGAAAACAGTGTGTTTAGCAGAGAACAGTGAGGAATTCCAGGTATGGGTGATGTCATCTGCTTTGTTTGGTACCTCCTCAACCAGATACGAACTGAGGGCCATGAAAGCTGACTCACCTTCGCAGCAGAAGGTGAGCTGAGAGCCCCTGGCCCTGGCTCCCCAAAGCCTGACTTCAACCAACTCTATTTCCCTACTGATGAGAAGCTGAGTGCACCTGTCAGCAGGCCGCCAGGCCTGTGGGTCCTGTCATAGAGCTCACCTTCCAAGCCCTCAGCCCCATCTCACACACTCACACACCAGGGAAAGAAAGAAAAAGACAGGAGAGATATTCACATGTTGTTGTAAAACCTTTTAACTAGACTACATATAGGTATTAAAAACCTGGGGCTGGGTGTGAAGGCTCATGCCTGTAATCCCAGCACTTTGGGAGGCCGAGGCAGGCAGATCATTTGAGGTCAAGGGTTCAAGAACAGCCTGATCAACATGGTGAAACCCCATCTCTACTAACAACGACCACAACACAACAAAATAGCCAGACGTAGTGGCACATGCCTGTAGTCCCAGCCACTCGGGAGGCTGAGGCACAAGAATCGCTTGAACCCAGGAGGCAGAGATTGCAGTGAGCCGAGATCACACCACTGCACTGCTGCCTGGGTGACAGAGTGAGACTCCATCTCAAAAAAAAAAAAAAAAGAAAAAAAGAAAAAGAAAACAACCTGGGCCATTGCCAGTCTGTGTTTATCCAGGGCTACTGGTCAGAATATTCTGCCTGAATTAAACAGCCTACCCAGTCAAAGAAGTCGTCTAATATCTATTTTACAGAACTGACCAAATGTTTGACTATACCGGCTGTTCAGTTCATACTCTCAAAAGGTACAAATACTCTACCATCCTAAAAGTCCATCAGAAGACTTACTCAGACCCTGGCATTTTATCACTACATTTTGAGTAATAATTTTTTTGTTTCTTTCCTGTTACCACCTACATCCAACACATTTATGTGTAGCAAATAAATTATCCTTGTCACAGATATTTACAACTGCTGATTTGTTGGTCCATAAGCCCAAAAGGAGAAAACAGGGGTCAGCCTGACACAATTGGTAAAGAAAAAAATGAGATAAAGGGGATGTAAACATGTCTGTGATGTGGGGATATAATTATGGCTGGTGCACGTGCTGGGCTCAGGACACAGAATGAGGAAGTCCTGGGTTCTTGGATCCCGGAGCCCAGAGCAGAAGCAAAGAGACCAGGCAAGCCAGAAAGATGAAGCTGCGCTCTAGAATTCCTTGGCCCTTAAATGTACAAGTGCGGCAGGAGCAGTAGCGGCAGCCTCTTTTGCTTGTCTCCTCCACTTCCTGCTATGGAGGGTCCCAAGGAATCCTCTGTTCACTGGGGCGAGTTGATGAACTTGGCTCAATGGCTTAGATATGAAAGCATTTCTGGCACATGTGTGCAGTCAGGGGAAATCACGATCTGCTGGAGCTTTGCTGGAACGTTCAGAGGACGGTTTCATTTCATGAAAAACTCCATCGTGGCTGGGCCCGGTGACTCATGCCTGTAATCCCAGTGCTTTGGAAGGCCAAGGTGGGAGGATCACTTGAGACCAGGAGTTCAAGACTAGCCTGGGCAACATAGCAAGACCTCTGTGATGTGCCTGAGGGGTCATTGTGACATCATAACACTGCAATGGTCACCCAGGTGACAGACCCTTGTCTGTGATCTGCCTAAGGGTGCATTGTGACATCATAACTCTCCACGGGTCACCCAGCTGACAGAACCTTGTCTGTGATCTCCCTAAGGGGGCATTGTGACTTCATACATTTGTGACTTCTCTACAAAAAAACTTTTAAAAAATTAACCGTGCATGGTGGCACCTGCCTGGACGCTGAGGTGGAAGGATCCCTTGAGCCCAGGAGTTTGAGGCTGCAGTGAGCTATGATTGCACCACTGCACTGCATCCCCGCCAACAAAGTGAGACCTTACCTCAAATAAATAAATAAATAAATAAAATTTAAAACTCCATCCTCCAAGAAAGAAGTCAGGTCGGGGGAGCCTGATTCCTAGCACAATCCCACAGGGAAGGAGAAAGACAAGCGAAGGGTTTGCTACTAAACAGCGCTGCAATTGGCTACAGGGAACATTGCGTTTTTCAGGCCCCAGTCCAGCCGTGGGTTCTGTGACTGTGCTCTGGGCACAACCCTGCAACCCTCCTGAAAGGCCAGGTGAGAAGAGACTGGAGAAGGTGAATCCTGGTGACTCTTTCTCAGGGGCGTTGTCAGGGAATGTGCTATGCACAGATCCAAGGAGGAACTGTGTTTGCTACTCTGTTGTGGGACACAGCTGTTATATGCCCGGTCCATGGTTGGCACTCTGTTCTGCAAAGTCAAGGTGGGAACCATGGCAAGGGCATTTCACAAGGCTCTCTGTTTTGCCCTGCTGCAAACAGAACAGATTCCTGGGCCCTCCCAGCCCTTTGAAAGCCAGGTAAAATTGCTAGGATAAGGGGTTTTCAAGCCCAGGCCTTCAGCACAGCAGTCTTCTCCAAGATGCTTTCAGATCCCTGGAGGGCTTACATTGTCATGGTTCTCTCTGCTGAGATGCTGCCTCCTTAAAAGTGCACATAGCTTTGCTGAAGATGGGATACTTTCCTGATTTCCATGAGAAAAAAAGAAACTAAACAGCTAGCATGAGAGGCACATGTAAGTATAGTAAGCTTTAAGAAAGCTGGAAATCACGGTTTCATAGTACACCCAACATGGCAAGAAATCCTAAAAGTCTGGATTAGACATTCCTGTTCCCCAGCACCTTTTCAGTGTCTGTTGCTGGGGGCTGCTCTTTTGGTCCTTCAGTGAGATGGGGGCAAACGTTAAAAGTGATGGTTAAAACGGCACTTACTTTCGCACCAACCTAATATGTCCCTTCCTACCGGTAGCTCCTCTCTCCTCCCTTTCTCTTCCTGTCTTTTCTTCTTTTCTTTCTCTACTTCATCCCTGTAGGAACAAACATTTCTGCCTAGGAGTTTCACCATCTAACTTAAGCTGCCACCCAGATATTTTTCCAAACAAAGACACAGTTGATTCTTATTATTTATGGTAGTTCTATTTTATAAAATCATAGCAAACACTGAATCAGAGAGTACTGAACCATTGCGTCTCGGGGAAACAGAGGATTAGGTTCCTGCAAATCTCTGGTCATGACATTTTTATTAACTAATTAATGGATAACCTTGTTTTATGTGTTTTTCTTTTTAAAGACAGCGTGTTTTTTATGTATTTATTTTGAGATGGAGTCTCACTGCGTCACCCAGAGTAGAGTGCAGTAGCACAATCTCAACTCACTGCAACCTTCACCTCCTGGTTCAAGTGATTCTCCTGCCTCAGCCTCCCAAGTAGCTGGGATTACAGGTGCCTACCACCACGCCTGGCTAATTTTTTTGTATTTTTAGTAGAGACGGGGTTTCACCATGTTGGCCAGGCTGGTTTTGAACTCCTGACCTCAAGTGATCCACCTGCCTCAGCCTCCCAAAGTGCTAGGATTACAGGGGTGAGCCACCATGCCCAGCCAAGACACCATATTTAATATATACTGTTTACTCATTAACATTGAACTCCCAACCACTAGCGCTATAACTCATGCCCTAATGAAGCTTCTTGAACACACATACTTCTCTGTAAGGCATATCACAGCCTTCTTGTACTTAGGACCACTAGACCGCTCTTCAGCAATATTTGAGGCCATTTTAAACGCAAAATCACTAACAAAAACCATAAAAATGTAAAACAAGTGCCACTAAATAGATTTCCAAAAGGACTCTTGTTTACTGTATAAGAGCTAAAACAAGAAGGCAGAGAGCCACCTTGTTCAGCCTCAGCTGGGAACAGGAGCCTCAGGTGACAATTTTTTCACTGCTCTGTGGATGTATGCTAGTGGTTACAAAAGCACCACAAGTATTGATTTGGAGGTTACAAATTAATTTTAGCAGGTAAGTGAAGTCAGAAATCTGAAACTAGTAAATAATTAGGATCAACTGTATGTCCTATTTTAAGAAGCATAATAGTGCCAACTGTGAAGGTCACAGTTTTTCCTTTGTCATGTATATATTGGCTTTTGTATGATTTTATTTGAAAAATTGGCTCTGCTGGTTGAAGGAGATTTGAAAATCATGGCTTTAGAAAACCTGATTCATAGCTCATTAAAGTTGTGGTTATTAGTCTTGTAACAAGGAACTGATGAAGCTTGTCAACTAAGTTGAATCTTATATCTAAAAAAGAGCGAAGTTTGTCCACATGAACAGAACAGAGGAGTCCAGAGATGGGAATGTGGTCTCTAAATGGGACCTTAAGAGTGAAACTTTTCCCTCCCTTCAGCCTGAGACACATTCTTCAGGCCTTTCAGAGTTTTCAAGAATATCCTGCAGATCATTGCAAACCTGGGGAATGTCCTGTTGTTTCAATTAAAAGACAAGAATGACTCTAATAAATTCAGGTGTTCGGGTTGAAAATCAGTACCAGTCTCTTCTGAAAAGTTTACCCTGAGGCTGCAGGATCAGCGCTGGGTGAAATGCAGTAAACTCAGACTGATGATAGGTTTACTGCAAGAGATTTTATGTTTTTTGGAGATTCACCAAGATTCCCAGGTATGGCGCCACTAACCGTTTTCACAGCTCTCCTCTGCTTGCTTTCAGCTGTCAGGCATCATTGAAGGATAGTTGGGTGGGTATGTGCGTGTGCATGTTATTTTCATTTTCGTTACTTGAGCAGCATTGACAAGCCTCAGTCTTTTGTGGTCCGCAGATCATGATTCTTGGCTATGCAAACCTGAGGCTGATGCATCCTCCACAGCTGACCATGGACATGTGCAGCATCATAGTGACAGATGGCATTTTAACCACTTGGCTTACACCTTCCTCCACTGTCACCACCATTCTGACAGAAATGAGTTCCATTTGCTCCATTTTACATAAGGGCAAAAGGCAGCATTGACTCACCAAGTTTACACAGTTAGGGAAAAGAGCAACCAGGTCAGGATCAGATACAACAAAGAAGTGATTGCAGATGTTAAATGGAACATAGCTCTGGTGGTTTGATAAATATTCAGTAATTTCTTCAGTTTGTTAAGAAAAATTATCCAAAATTTACAATTACAGAGGAAGC
The DNA here is from genome assembly GCF_029289425.2 of Pan paniscus. Classification (NCBI taxonomy): domain Eukaryota; kingdom Metazoa; phylum Chordata; class Mammalia; order Primates; family Hominidae; genus Pan; species Pan paniscus. Next base: position 25,022,587 of record NC_073256.2, read on the forward strand.
AAAATTTTACCTGTACCCTATTTTTTTTTCTGGGGCTAAGAATTAAATTGACTTAAGACAGACATAAGACAGATCAACAGGAGAAGAACAAATTTACTTAATACAAGTTTTACATGGCAGGAGAGACTACATAAGGAAATGCAGACCCAAAGGCACAGTTAGATTGAACACTTACATACAGAATTAGACAAAGAGTCATGAAATGTGAAAATGTCACAAGGCCAAGAAACTTGGGCTGAGTGGTTAATTGAGTGAAAAAGTGGCTTGGAAGGTAAGTTTAGTCTAACAAGGTTTGTTTGTACAAATTTCCCTTGGCCTCAACTTCCTATCCTTGATGATAAGAGTGATGCTTTCCTTCTGCTATAGGGAAGGGATCTTTCACATGCGAATTTCATATCCTACTTGTAAGAAACAGAGAGTCAGAGTGACCCTCTCACACCTGTTGTTTTTCAGGTGCCCTAAACTCAAAATAGTCAATATGTCAGAGCGGCCTATTTTGGGGTGGTGTGTAACCCCTGAAAAAGTAGAGTTGTCCTCTCAATGGTATATTAAGGCATCATTTAAAGGTTATTTAATTATTTAGGAAAGCAGTTTTCAAACTTTGCTTCATAATTGGAAACACCTGGGATGTTCAAAAACTATGGCTGCCTGGCTCCCACCAGTAGACATCCTGATTTAATGGTGGGGGGTGATGTGATAGGCTAAAAAATAACCTCCCAAAGATGCCCACCACCTAATCCTTAGACCCTATGAATATGTTCCCTTACATGTAAGAGACTTTGAAGATATGATTAAGTTAAGGCTCTGTAGATGGGGAAAATATCCTGGATTATCTGGATACGCCCAAGATCATCACAATGGTGATCACCAAAAGGAGGCTGGAGCGTCAGAGTCAGAGAGAGAAGGCTTAAAGATGGAGGCAGAGGTCAGAGAAGACCCTGTGCTGTTGCCTCAGACGGTGAGGAAGGGGCCACAAGCCAAGAAATGCATGCAGCCTCTAGAAGGTAAAAAAGTCAAGGAATGGATTCTCCTCTAGAGCCTCTAGAAGGAAGCAGTTCTTTGGACCAGTTTTCAACTCTGACCTCCAGAACTGTAAGAGAATAAAGCTGGACTGCATTAAGCCACGATGTTTGTGGTAGTTTGTAACAGCAGCAATAAAAAACTAATACATGTGGGATCTCGGGTGTCAGGATCAAAAAAAAATTTCTCCAAGTGATTTTAACATGCAGAAAAGTTTGAGAACCCATCAATCTAAGGAAAGGTACTTGTGTTTGACTCTGTCGTTAACTTGGTTCAGAGCTAGACACTCCTGTGAGGTTACAGTTAGTTTGTAGATTTCTATTTGGTAGAGATGATAACCTCAATTTCAGATTGTATTGCCTGTAGGATGTTAACAGTTTTGCATCTAATCCAGGAATCTTATTCTGGCATTTTTCCCCCTAAAATGCCTCTGAATGTTCAGTTCCTCAAAATGCTTTTGGAACCAGCATTACCAACATACTGGTTCCCTCGATGAGTTGAATACATTTTTGATGGCTGTTCATTCTATATTTAGATGATAGTCACATTTCTAACTCTTTGGATATACACTTTCACATGTTCAATAAGTATTTACAAGGAGGCAAAAACAAAATGACATGAGGATACCAATATTTTCCCATTGAAATGGATTAAAGTAAGACGGAAGAACTTTTTCTGAAGTTAGGGAGATGAGGTCAGATCAATCACTGTCACTGAGGCCACACAGATTGGCACTGAGGTAAACCCATCTTCTGCAGCCACCTTCCTAATTCTCAGGCCCTGCTGTTGGGCAGGACAGGCTTGAAATCCTTCTCCTCCTTCATAGCTGTATAATCTTGACAGTATCTTCTTATGGCCTCAATTTCTTCATCTGAAAAATTCTAATGGTATATGTCAGAGCATCGGGAGAGGAATTTCAAGAAATTGCATAGAAAGCATACAGCCGGGCACCTAGGTAGTAGTCCTCAATTTAAACATTACACAGACAACTGAGCAGAATTGCTCACGAGTGGCTGCCGGCAGCAATCCCCACTTTTGTTACCTCTGGCAGTGATGATGATACCACTGACAGTTGCAGGGGCAGGTAGATTCCATTAAACGGCTGAAAGAGTAAATTTGCTTCCAAGAAGATCTAACTTTTGGCTGGGTAGAAATTTCAACACAAAGGAGAGCCTGACCCCATTTACTGTGCACTCAGGCAGCCTGCAGGACTTTGGAGCTGATGGTCTACATATCACACTGGGGATAGGATGCCATTACCGACCTGCTTTCCCTTTGACATTTCTGCCATTTAGGTACTTTCCTCTTACTGATAGGCTGCACCCGGTTTCATGTTACATGTGTGGCAGCTAAATGGGAATTCATGAGCTTGGCATGTCTTCCCTTAGCTAGCCCTCAACAAGACTGAAAGAGTGGGCACTATTTGTAGATGAAAAGACTGTGGGCAGACAGGCAGTCAGCAGCAGAAACTACATTCGTTTACAAATCTCCTTTGCTTGGCTCCAAGGGACTACGTGTCCACACACATAAATACACAGAGGTCCTCATCAGGGCCAAAGACGCATGTGCCTCTCAGCCGCCTCTAGGAAATTCTCCCCTGGGCTGCTGAGGTTGAGATAACCTTACAAAGGCTCATACGTAGAACTGGAAGGAAGTCAGACCCAGCAAAGACAAATGATTGAGAATCCGGAGAGATTGATTTCAGGGATTAAATACCTACTTGGTCGATTGATCCAACCGTGAGTCAAGATAGATAGGAGTGACAACCATGCAAGGAATTTTGACAAGATAAAGTGCCAGATAGGTAAGGCCTCATTTAAGGTCACACAGAGGTTATGTGGGAAGTAAGTAAAGCAAGGAAATTGCATCTATCACTAGACTAGGAGAAAACAAAAGAGAATGTATAACATTGCTAAACATGAAGGACAGCTGCAGCCCTTCATTTGGGTAAATTATGTAGATGAATCAGATATTTTTATTTATAAGTATGCAAAGTTCATTAATTCCATTGATCAGTTATATAACAAATATTTACTGGTGTTCCACAAATACTAAGCATGCTAAGTATACATGAGAAGTACAACCAGGGCTGGGCACAATAGCTCATGCCTATAATCCCAACACTTTGGGAGGCTGAGGCGGGCAGATCACTGAGGTCAGGAGCTCGAGACCAGTCTTCTGGTCAATATGGTGAAACCCTTTTTGTACTGTAAATAAAAATATTAGCCAGGAGTGATGGTGCACGCTTGTACTCCCAGCTACTCAGGAGGGTGAGGCAGAAGAACCACTTGAACCCGGGAGGCAGAGGTTGCAGTGAGTCGAGATTGCACCACTGCACTCCAGCCTGGGCAACAGAGCTTGACCATGTTCAAAAAAAAAAAAAGAAAAGAAGAGTACACTCAGCCTCAAGGAATGCATATTATCTGCAACGCCACTGTGCAGATATATAGCCAGTAGAATTGTGTCATAGGAATGAGCAGTTCATATAGTTTGGATTTTCTGTCCCTACCAAACCTCACGTCAAATTGTAATACCCAATGTTGGAGGTGGGGCCTGGTGAGAGATGACTGGATCATGGAGCCAGCTTGCTCATGAATGGTTTAGCACCATTCTTCTTGATACTGTCCTGCTGACAGTGAGTGAGCTCTTGTGAGATCTGGCTGTTTAAAAGTGCACAGTACCTCCTCCCTCGATCACTCTTGCTCCTACTCTGGCCATGTAAGATGTGCCTGCTCCTCCTTCACCTTCTGCCATGATTGTAAGTTTCCTGAGACCCCCCCAGAAACCCAGCAGATGCCAACAACATGCTTCCTGCACAGCCTGCAGAACTGTGAGCCAATTAAACCTCTATTATTTATAAATTACCCCATCTCAGGTATTTCTTCATAGCAATGCAAGAATGGACTAATACAGTGAGATATGAGGGATATTTAAAATTAGGATTATTTTATGTAATTTAATATCTACTTCTATATGGTTAGGTAGTCCTGCTTCGGACATCTGGAAATAAGCTCTTTTCTCTATTTCAATTTTAGGAGACTCTAACATATCTAGTGTAGTTCACTTCTTAACCAATTAATTGATGTATGAGTATTTATTTGTCACAGGCAAAATACCACATAAGGAACATTTTCTCTTCTTCCGCCAAAGGTATCTCCGCCCTATGAAGGCCTTGATGGGGAGCAACTCAGGCCTTGAAGGTAAATGTCCTGTCCCACAGGTGTCATGAGCTCCGGGAAGTAGAGACGTGATCAGACTCCCCTGCTTCAGCCTTGTACTTGTCACCGGAGGGAGATGTGCAGGTGCAAGCCCGACCAAGGGACACCTCCGTGGCCATGACAGCTTTTCTTCTTAAAAGAAAAAACTGGACCGTGGGTTCAGAAATCCAAATCCATTTGTTTATACTCGATTCATACCAAAGAGTACAAAATATACTTGTTAATCTATATTTAATTTAGCTACTTAATACATTTAGTCATCTCATTTTTAATATTTTTTATTATTCATTTTAATCTCTTTTCTTATTTACTTAACAGCAAGCTTATCCTTAAAGGTCATCTCATTTTTAAATTTTCATTCTATACTTCAGATATAGTTTCAAATTATCTTTTTTAATTGAAAATCGCAATTTGAGAACTACGGAAAGGTATCATTGAACCAGAAACTCCTGAACCTGAGTATAGCTGAGAATGCCTGAATGTAGCTGGGTGTACCTGAGTTTACCTGAGTCAACCTGTATTCCTGCACAGACCATATAAACTTTCTCCCAGATAAGAAGGAAGATGCGGCTAACAGACATAACCTGTGAGGGGCAGCAGTGTCAGCCCTGGTCTTTCCATTAGCTGCAAAGGAAGTCTGAAGCAGGCTAGACTATGCCAGAATGAACCGTTTCAGACACTGCTCAGGCCTGAGTGTGAAATGGGCATCGGATGCAAACAGAACCATGACACAGACTTAGGTATGTTTACTAAATGGCATCTCACCCCCGTAATAGAGATGGAGGCAGCCTTGAACCCCAAACCTCCCAGGAGGTGGAAAGATCAGGTAGGAAGGGGAAGGAAGATACCAAACTCTTTAGCGAGGTGACTCTTCCGCATTACAAATGCAGTTTCAGAATTCAGATTCCCGCTGCAAGGGAAAGAGTAGGACGCGGACAGGGAGATTGTGTGTATTTCATCCTGGCTACCTTAGGAATGGCTTCTGGAACATGTTTTATGCTCTAATGAGTCGTGTTAGGCTTCTCACATGGCACCAAATAGAATTTGTCAGTTTGCTACTGATGTATTAGCAAATTCTGAATTCGCCCCCACCCCCTCACACTACTGTTTTTAGGACTTTTATTTTCAGATGCTTTAGTAATGATAAAAGATGAAACATGCTTAGTTCTATGAAGAATCAGTTACATTAACAAACTCTCACATCCCTGTGTTTGGAAACATAACTCAGCATAGGGGCACAGTCTGTCAGTAAGACCCAGGTTAACCCGCTTTCTCCCTTCCCTTGTTAGCTGCACAATCATCTGCTGAAAGCCTCTTGTAGTCTCTGCCTCAGTTCTCCGGTGCTAAATGGTTGTTCTTCTCAGAAGAACATAATAAAAATTAAGCAAGACAAAAATAGAACAGTTTCAATGCGAAATCATTTAGTTAGAAAAATATACCTAATTTTTCTGCTTATATTTTCAAAGAAATCCTGCAATAAATATTTTGAAAGGAATGAAGATGAGTCCAATAAATTTATATTTTATTTTTATAATGGACTTTAGAATATAGAGGGACTCAGTTATGTTAGTAAATGCAATACTTTGCAAAACACTTTGCAAATGTGAAGAACTTTAGTCCAACTATTTATACGTCATATCACTTTTCTATTGCTGCATTAAAAAGCTCCAAACCTAGGAACGTGAAATAACAAACATTTTGTTTCACATAGTTACTAAGGTTCAGGAATCTAGGAATGGGGTGGCTGCATGGTTCCGGCTCAGGATGTCTCACTAAGTTGCAGTTGAACTGTCATCAGGGGCTGTAGTCTCTGAAAACTTAGCTTCTGGGGCTGGAGGCCTCACTTCCAAGTTCAGTCATGTAGCTGCTGGCAGGAGGCTTCTGTTCCTTCCTATGTGGGACGCTCCATGAAACTGGTCACAACATGGCTTCCTCCAGAGTGAAACTGATTACAACATGGCTTCCCCCACCCCCAGAATGAAACTGATTACACAACATGGCTTCTCCCCAGAATGAAACTGATCATAACATGGCTTCCCCGAGGGCAAATATCTACATGAGACAAGGAGCAAGTGAGATGAAATCAAAATATTTTATAACCTAATCTTGGAAGTAACATCTCATTACTTCTCTGTAGTCGACTGATCAAACAGACCAGCAACCCTGAGCCAGTATGGATTTCGTCACACTACACAAAGATATGAATCCCAGGGGGCAGGGACCATCTTGGAGGCTTGGCTACCACAGAAAACAAGTTAAACAGATGATCCTTTTTAAAATCCTTGTCCTGGGGCTTTTAACATACTCATATTAAGATTAATAAGCCTATTTTACTAGTAGGGTCTCCATTTAGCCATAGAATCAGAGCCATCAACCTGGGACAAAAAGTAAGATTTTATCAACTAGTATAAAAATATGCTAAACTACTCAACTGAGGCACTAAGGTATCCAATATTGAAATTCGTTGTGAGACAAGCATCAATTTTTCAAAAGAAATATCTGAAAAGTGGTTAGACAAGTCTTAGGCTTTGCACCCAAGGGCTATTCCCACATATCAGAAGTATAAAAAGGTCAAGAGAGAGGGAAATCAGAAAGAATGTCTGAGGGGAGTTGGTTTGGAGGGGTAATTGATTGCTATGAGTTCTATCTAAAGGTGACGAGTGAGAGTAGCTTTAATTGAATTGTTTGGAGGGCTTCAAATGTGTTCTTTGTGGCTGAGGGTGCAGAAGGGATGGACATCTGACTCTGTCCAGGAAATCTGGAAGTTAGGAGAGATGTGTTGCTGAGCTCGTTGACACTCTGTAAAGAAGAGTCACTGGCTTGATAAAATCATGTCATTTGCAGCAACAAGGTTGAAACTGGAGGACATTATGTCAAGTGAAATTAGACAAGCACAGAAAGACAAATATTGCATGTTCTCAGTCATATGTAGGAGCTAAAAAATATTGATCTCACGAAGGTAGAGAATGGAATGACAGATACCAGAGGGCAGAAAGGGTGTGTGGTGGGGAGAAGGGGGTTGGATTAAAATAAGCTGGTTAATCAGTACAAACATATAGTTAGATAGAAGGAATAGGTTTTAATGTTTGACAGCAGAGTACGGTGACTATAGTTAACATGAATATATGGTATATTTCAAAATAGTTGAAAGAGAGGACTTAAAATGTTCCCAACACAAAGAAATGATCAATATTCCAGGTGATGGATATTCTAAATACCTTGATGTGATCATTACACATTCTATGCATGTAACAAAATAGCACATGTACCCTGTAAATATGTACAAATATGATGTATCAATAAATAAAAATTTAAAAATATATTTCTTAAATTAACTTTATCTGAAAGACATTCTACATACTGTACTCAGTCAATTGGATGTCATCATTTCATTCCAGGATCCTCTGCTACTTCTTGAATTTACTGATTGGGATCTCTGCACTAATATGAAATGATTTCCTAATATTCTCCTGCCTGGGATGATTGGGAAGGTTAACTACTATCTGACTGTGAAGCACCCTATAAATAAAAACAGCATGAGTAATACTAGCTATATAGTAGAAGATAAGTAACTGTGACCTTTTTAGCATAAAAAAGATACTTTATATTTTAAATGCCTTTTACCCCAGTGGGAAATACACAGAGGTGGTGTTGTGGGTTTTTAAAGGGTTGTAATAGGTAGCAGAGTAAGGGCACAGTTATGATAAATAATAGCTGTCAACTGAAGCATTCATGTAAAACTTATGATGTAGTCAAGTAACAATGACCCACTTTTAATCTCTATCACATTCAGCTGGAAACAATGAAGAATCAGTCTTTTGAGCTTTTGCATGTATTTTTTTTAAAGACAATATACCAAATAAACAACAATATAATAAAATCTCTCTAATGTGCATTCTGTTGATATGGGACTTGAACTTGACTAAAGTTTACGTTTGTACCACCTATACAAAAGTTATTTGCTCCGTTTAAAGAAAGAAAAGCTGGGAGTAAGAGTGTGTCTAAAAGGAAATAATTATTTTCAAATCTTCAATGTGTTGGTAACTGAACTCAGGTTACTATATTAATTTGGAAATAAAATTATTTAAATACTTTTTAAAAGCCAGGTATTATGGCAAATGCTTGTAGTCCCATCTACTTGGGAGACTAAAGCAGGAGGATCACTTGAGCCCAGGAGTTGGAGTCCATAGTAAGCTGTGATTGCACCAACACACTCCAGCCTGGGCAACAGAGTGAGACTCCGTCTCAAAAAAAAAAAAAAAAAAGAAAAAAAAGAAAAACTTTTTTGAAAAGAGTCGCTGCTTGAGATTTCCTAGAATATGCAGAGTCAGCCTGGGCAGAGAATGCATAAATGTTTCCTATAGAACCAAAAAGGATCCTGGGTGAGAATGAGCTATCCTGGATCCATTTACAATCCAGGTAGAGGCCAACATGAAGGAGGAGAGACCCATGGAGAAATTCTTCATAGCCTAAACCAACGAAAAAACAAGGTCTGAACCTGGAGCGGCCATTGATGAAAGGGAACTGACCACATCTCAAGATCTGCGGTCTGAGGAGCACCGCTAGGAGAGTCTCCAAATATCCCACAAAATGGCTGATGAGAGAAAAAGTTGGTTTTAAAAATCTAGAGATCCCAAGAGAGTGAGTCACCTCAGACCAGTAGCAGTTGAGCAAGAACTTTCCAACATCCCCTTACTCCCTGCCCTCTCCCCTGCCTGCCTGGGTCCCAGTTGGCAAACTATGAGGGTAAGAGGCCCCCCCCCGGCCCCGCCCCGCCATACCACACCCCAGCAACCAGGCAGCTCTCAGTGGGGTCCAGCAGGGGGAGGCAAGAGTTAACGTTAACTCAAGTTTAAAGTGTATTACCTGGGGCTGGACTTTTTTTGTTGTGTTGCGTTTTGCTTTGTTTTGTTTTTGAGACCAAGTTTTACTCTGTCTCCCAGGCTGGAGTGCAGTGGCATTATCTCAGCTCATTGCCACCTCTGCCTCCCAGGTTCAAGCAATTTTCCTGTCTCAGCCTCCTGAGTAGCTGAGATTATAGACGTGTACCTGCCACGCCCGGCTAATTTTTTTGTATTTTTAGTAGAGACGGGGTTTCACCATGTTGGTCAGGCTGGTCTCAAACTTCTGGCCTCAAGTGATCAGCCCGCCTAGGCCTCCGGAAGTGCTGGGATTACAGACGTTAGTCGCCGTACCCAGCCTGGACGTTTATATTATTGGAATGACACCATGTGTCTTGAAATGTTTGAAGAACTTTTACCAAAGAGTTACCAAACCACGTTGTCAGAGAGTAGTCAACCCAGGGGCAGGGTTATGATGACACACTGTGAGACAAAATAAGGCTACTTATCTGATTATATCATATGATTTCTTGTTCGATTTATAAAGTTTACTAGCAGTGGCCTCTGTGTTTGATATTAGGGCCATTTTTACCAGGAGGATTCTGATGGCTCCAGAAGTGAATTACACCTAGAACAGCCCATATTGTTACAGGGGAGAGATGGACAGAAAAACAAGTAAACTGGATGATCAATGGAGCCAAAATGTCCATCTTGTTCCAGGCCTGCAGGGTTAAGGCTGTAAGGGCAGTTTTTTCTCAAGGCCTCTGATAGGTCCTTACCCACCCACATCAGGGTGAAAAACTTAGAAGCCTTTCAACCTTCGGTGCTTCATTTGTTTGTTCATTAAATCACTTATTCATTCAACAGTATTTTCCAGAGGCTCTACCACATGCCTGGAGCCCTTTTACTCTTAGAAAAACTGTCTCACTGTCTTTTGTATGGAGCTGTTTTCTCTATCACCAAGACTTCTGAGTGTCATCAGCTGCGTTTAGCCGGGTGACAGCTTTCCTGTAAGGAATATGTGGACAGGGTTTAGAGAAAGTGGGTATTATATGTAAATGTGATATGAAACAGGGACCCTGGAAACATCTGATACTTTTCTTTCATATATATTATATATTTATATATTTTATATATGTATGGATATATACACACATATCATATGTTCATATTTACATGTATATGTGTAGATATTCTTGGTAGTGCAGTTAGAAAAGACTTGGAATCTGGAAAGTTTACAGGAAAAATAGTATGTTCTATTTTTATAATACTTTGTGGAATGCTACCTGTTTTTTTCTCTTAAAAAAGTCATTCCTTTACAGCCCAACCCTCTCACATGCAAAAGATCCATTATCCATCTTGGCGAGTACCACAAAGGCAGAGTCGTTTTATTCTTAAAAAACACTAAAGTCTTCTGCTGCGTACAACATTTTCTTTCTTTCTTTTTTTTTTTTTTTAGGCGGAGTCTTGCTCTGTCACCAGGCTGGAGTGCAGTGGCGTGATCTTGGCTCACTGCAATCCCCGCCTTCCAGGTTCAAGCGATTCCCCTGCCTCAGCCTCCAGAGTAGCTGGGACTACAGGGACACGCCACCATGCCCGGCTAATTTTTTATATTTTAGTAGAGATGGCATTTCACCACGTTGGCCAGGATGGTCTCGATCTCCTGACCTCGTGATCCGCCCACCTCTGCCTCCCAAAGTGCCAAGATTACAGGCGTGAGCCACCGTGCCTAGCCTGTGTACAACATTTTAAATAACATTTTTGGGGTCTTATGTCTTTTGGGGGAAGATTTTTATATACATTTATAAATTATAACATTTAGATCCTTAATATATCTGAACTTAATCTGGGTGCACGGTGGTAGATAACAATGCATTGAATTGTCACTTCAAACAAATAAACAGCCAAATTTCCAAATACCGTATATGAATAATTCATAGCTGCCTACTTATTGGAAAGGAAATCTCTAACATATACTTAATTTCCATGTCTCTGTTTCTGTATTCTATTCAATCTGTATTCATGCTGGTATAAAAATATTTTAATATTGTAGTGTTAAAGTAAAAATTTTTTTAGAAATCGAGGTCTCACTATATTGCCCAGGCTGGTCTCAAACTCTTCGGCCCAAGGCATCCTCTGCTTCAGCTTCCCAAGTAGCTGGGACTACAGGGGTGCACCACCGTGCCTGACTGAAAGTAAATTTTGATATCTGGCAGCCCCTCAGTTCACTGAACACCTGGACTGCTCCAACCTGCCCCCAATCCAAACACCTTCACTTGATCTCCACATCTGCCCCTCTCGACATTCTGCTCAAGCAGGGGACACCTGTCTCAGCAGCAAGTTTAAGTGGAAAACACTGAAGAGTTTTTTTTTTTTTTTTTGGTTGATCATAGGTTTGCCACTTACAGTGTGGTAGCTAAAACCCAAGGCAACGTTAGGCTGTATGGATAGGAGAATCATGTTTAGAGAATGATAAATAATGGTTGTAGAATCATCTATCAGAATATATCTGGAGGTGGAGCATGGTGGTTCATGCCTGTAATCCCAGGACTTTGGGAGGCTGAGGCGAGTGGATCACCTGAGGTCAGGAGTTCGAGCCCAGCCTGGCCAACATGGTGAAACCCCATCTCTACTAAAGATACAAAAATTAGCTGGGCATGGTGGCACACACCTGTAATCCCAGCTACTCAGGAGGCTGAGGCAGGAGGATCGCTTGAACCCAGGAGGCAAAGGTTGCAGTGAGCTGAGATCATGCCACTGCACTCCAGCCTGGGCGACAGAGTGAGACTCGATCTAAAAAAAAAGAAAAAAAAATCACATCTGGAGTCCTAGGCTCATGGCTGGGCACCCCCTGGGGACAGGAGAATTTCCAAACTAGAATGAGGCCAGAGGACAGCTAGATTCCCAACCATGTGAGGGAAACAGGGAGGGGTGCTTTGTCCTGAGAGGAGAGGACCCGGGAACTGCTGGAGATTGTCCTCAAGTTTAAAGAGGGGCTGTGCAAAACTATCTTGTCTAGAAGGAAAAAAGAAGGGAGTGGAAGAGTTAAAGAAAGCTAGTCCTCAGCTCTGTGTTGAGAATTTTCTAGAAAAAAAAATAACATTCTCAAAACAAAAGGGCTGGACTTGAGGAGGTAATGGATGCCTGTAATCAAAAATACTTCAAAAGAAGCTGTGTGCTGCAGAAAGGATTCTGTTTGGGTAGGAAAGTGAACTTGGTGCCTCTGTGGATCTTTTCCATTTCCTTAAATTCACTTTCCCTTCCTTGAAACTTTTCAGCTCACAGTGCTTGCACCCTGTGCTAGATGATTATAGAACTTCTAGCCTGTACCTGACATTCATCTTGCAACGTTTCTTGAGCTGTTTTTTTTCTTACATTGTTATTTAAATTTCTACACTTTGTCTCTCTTGAGTTCAAGAACTATTCCTTGAAAGTCTTCCTCGCAAACCCCTTTCACAGCACCTAGTCCAGTTCCTTGCATTTAAAACTAGCTTGATACATATTATTTTTTTGTTCAGCAACATGCTGACTAACGTGCCACTCCTCCAAACTCCAGTCACCAAGAAATTCACAATGTGCTTTTTAAGGGTTCTCTTTCAGAAATGCCCACCTTCTTCTTTGATATCTCTAAAACTTTCATCCTCATTCATTTCCCCTTCTCCATTTCCTTTTCTGTTATTTTTTTCTATAATTTTTTTTTTTCTTTTTAGAGACGGGGTCTCACTATGTTGCCCAAGCTGGAGTGCAGTGGCTATTCACAGGCGTGATCCCATTACTGATCAGCATGGGAGTTTGAACCTGCTCAATTCCCGGCCCGGGTGGTTTCACTCGTCCTTAGGCAATGTGGTGGTCCCCCACTGCTGGGAGGTCACATGGATGCTGAACTTAGTGTGGACACTCTATTGGCATGGTGCACTACAGCCCAGAAGTCCTGGCCTCAAGCGATCCTCCCATCTCAGGCCTCCCACCCCCCTAGTAGCTGGGACTACAGGCACGTGCCACCGTGCCTGGCTCCTTTTCCATTATTTTTAAAGGAAAGAATAGTCTTTTCCTGAAATTAAGCCCCTTTTTTGCGGTCGTAATATAGACAGGAGGGGAACAGATGGCTGACTTTTGAGGAGACAATTCCAGGCTGCTGAGGCTTAACAAAGAGAATAAAGGGTAATTTACCAAAGACTTAGAAAGTCACAGGGCATTTGAGATTGTTTAAAGCCCCAGACCCACTGCCCTTGCCAACTCCTCCACACTAGCTCTCCCCGAGCCCCTCCAGCCTTCAGAAAAACGTGAGGTTGCCAGGCTGCCACCAACATAGCCACTCGGAGGCTGTGGCTCTCCCAAGCACATGCGCGAGGCTGCACTGGCTAAAGGCTGGGTGCCATTGTCTTTCAGCAAATAGCCTTGGTTTGTGCACCTGGCTGCAATCCCAGGACCCCTGCTGTGAGAGCTAAACAGACAGTGTAATGGAGCATTGGGGTCTTTATTTCACTGTAGGGGGAATGCCTTGTTCGGGTTCTCATTTCTTTTTTTTTCCTCCCGAAAAACTCAGCTTGATGCTTCCTGCATCTGCTCTGTTGCGTGAGCCTGTGCGTCCAAAACCCCTTTTTATTCTATTCCTGATTTTCTTTAAGTAGAAAGCTTGCAAAATGGCCCCATCTGCTTCTTTCAGACTTGGGCCACAAAGGGAACCTCCGTTCGCCACAAAGACATGTCCCTTGGTCACTCTGTTGGGCTATCTCCACTGCCATACTAACCCTACACAGAGAAGTCACCAGGACTGCCAGGAGAAAATGCTGTCTGTGCTTTTGTTTCCTTATATTCTGGAGAGAAATGTAAAATGTACAAGATTCACTACAGAAATACCCAAGGGGCATGCGGGCCCCCTGGAGCCCAGGGTGGCTGAAGCAATGCAGAGAGAACCTGAAGTGGGATGGAGGGAAAGTCATTAGCCACATGAGGCACTGCACTGACTTCATCTGACCTCTGGGTTTTCGGGGATACAAGGTAATGCTAGTCCGGGTGCAGTGGCTCAGGCCTGCAATCCCAGCAATTTGGGAGGCCAAGATGGGTGGGTCACCTGAGGTCAGGAGTTCGAGAACAGCCTGGCCAATATGATGAAACCCCGTATCTACCAAAAAATACAAAAATTAGCCAGGTGTGGTGGTGCACACCTGTAATCCCAGCTACTTGGGAGATTGAGGCAGGAGAATCGCTGGAACCTGGGAGGCAGAGGTTGCAGTGAGCAGAGATCATGCCACTGCACTCCAGCCTGGGTGACAGAGTGAGACTTCATCTAAAAAAAAAAAAAAAAAAAAAGGTAATGCTATATTCTGAGTTGCAACCAAAAGCCCTGTGGACTGGGGAGGGATTTGGCTTAATTTAGATTCATGAAGACCCAGACTCCGCACATTCAAACCAGAGCAGCAGACATTCATGGAATTCTTTGCACAGTTGAACCTTGAACAGTGTGGGAGTTGAGGACATACCCTGGTGCAGTCGGAAATCCTCGTATAACTTTTGACTCCCGCAAAACTTAACTGTGAACAGCCCACTGTTGACTAGAAGCCTTACTGATAACATAAACAATCGATTAATACATATTTTTTGTGTGATATGTATCATGTACTGTATTCTTAGAATAAAGTAACCTAGAGAAAAGAATATGTTACTAAGTAAATCATAAAAAAGAGAAAATGTATTTTATTTATTTATTTATTGAGAAGGAATCTTGCTCTGTCGTTTAGGTTGGAGTACAGTGGTGTGATCTTGGCTCACTGCAGCCTCTGCCTCCTGGGTTCAAGCTATTCTCGTGCCTCAGCCTCCTGAGTAGCTGGGATTACAGGCACACACCACCACGCCCAGCTAATTTTTGCATTTTTAGTAGAGACAGGGTATCGTCAGGTTGGCCAGGCTGGTCTCCAACTCCTGACCTCAGGATCTGCTTGCCTCGGCCTCCCAAAGTGCTCGGATTACGGGCGTGAGCCACTGCACCCAGCCAAGAAAATGTATTTAGTATTCATTCAGTGAACATCAATTATCATACAGGTCTTCATCTTTGTCGTCTTCAGGTTGAGTAGACGAAGGAGGAGGAGGAAGAGAAGGGGGTGGTCTTGCTATCTCGGGGCCGCAGAGGTGGAAGAAAATTTGGATATAAGTGAATCTCTGAAGTTCCAATCTGTGTTGTCCAAGGGTCAGTTTTACTTTTTGTGCCCAGTAATGTGCCAAGTACTTGCAGGTGAGGGGAGTGAGGCACTTATATTCAGTCCCAAAAGAAACAGACACATTTTAATGTGATGCAATGATTGTTATGGCAGGTGTGCACCAGGAACAGTGGGTACCTACGGGTGGTGGCCAGTCCAGCTTCTAAAGAATGCTCAGAGTCTGGGTCTTTGTGAATCTAAATTAAGCCAAATCCCTCCCCAGTCCACAGGGCTCCAGGTTGCAACTCAGGATACAGCATTACTTTTTTTTTTTTTTTTTTTTTAAGATGGAGTCTGGCTCTGTTGCCCAGGCTGGAGTGCAGTGGTGTGATCTCGGCTCACTGCAACCTCCACTTCCCCGGTTAAATGTCTGATATTGTAGTACAAATAGAATTCCCAACAATTGGGCAAATCAGCAGAAAAGAGAGTTTCAGGAACAAGGTATCACACAAGCAAACTAGGAAAACATACAACACCATTGTCTAAGAGGCAAAATCATAATCCCTCCTGGAAGTGCAGGCAGGCCCCTGCAGATGGTTTGGAGTACAAGGTACAGAAGCGGGAAACGAAGATGGTGAGGCAGGGCCACCTCAGAGATGGCATCTTGTAGCAAATGAAGGGGCTCTAGGGAAAGAGATTCTGCTGAAGTTTTTAAGCAAGGAGAGACAGGTCCAGATTTGCCCCATGGAAGGATTGCCCTGGAAGTAGCAGGGGGCCAGGTGTGTTGGTTCATGCCTGTAATTCCAACATCTTGGGAGGCTGAGGCAGGTGGATCACCTGAGGTCACAGTTCAAGGCCAGCCTGGCCAACACGGTGAAACCCCGTCTCTACTAAAAATACAAAAAAAAAAAGAAAATTAGCCCAGCATTGTGGCACGTGCCTGTAATCCCAGCTACTCAGGAGACTGAGGCAGGAGAATCGCTTGAACTCAGGAAGTGGTTGCAGTGAGCCAGGATTGCACCACTGCACTCCAGCCTAAATGACAGAGTGAGACACCGTCAAAAAAAAAAAAAAAAAAAAAGGAGGGAAGATGAATTTCGCAGAGGAAGTACTGCTGCACCGGGAGAAGCCATGGGCAGGTAAACCCTTTGGGTCACTAAACTCCCTATCCTTGGCTCCTGTACTTCTCTCACACTGCAACCCAGTATTTCCAGAAACTCTGTTGTCTTTACTTTCAAAATATTTCTACAACCTGCCTTTTCTCACCACCTCCACTGCTACCACCCTGTCTCAGCCACCAATATCTCTCACCTGGATTGTAGCTACAGCTGCCAGCCTTGTCTCCCGGTTTGTCTCTGGTTTCTTAAGTTTGTTCTCAAGGCAGCAGCCAGAGTGACCTTCTTAAAACAAACATCAGGTCCCATGATTCCTCTGCTCAAAACTCCACAATGCCTCTTCGTCCTGTTCAGCTGAAGTTCACATAGTGAACCCTCATCGCACTTCTAATAACTCTCTCCTGGCTCCTGCGCCTCCAGTTGTGTTGTTTCACTTGCACACTAGCAGCCACGTTCCCAATTGAAGGCCCCTTCCCTCTGTCTGCCATGTTTTCCCCCAGGGAACACGTGGCTTTTCTCCTTCAAGCCTTTCATAAAATGTTATCTTCTCAAAAAGGCTTACTCCAATTATCCTATTTAAAAAGGCAAACTACAGCTTTTCCACCCAAATTCCTCCTAGTACCTATGTCCTATGCATAGTAGTTATTATTATCATTTTTTTTTTGAGACGGAGTTTCACTCTTGTTGTCCAAGCTGGAGTGCAATGGCATGATCTTGGCTCACTGCAACCTCTGCCTCCCAGGTTCAAGCGATCCTCCTGCCTCAGCCTCCCGAGTAGCTGGGATTACAGGCATGTGTCACTACACCTGGCTAATTTTTGCATTTTTAGTAGAGATGGGGTTTCACCATGTTGGTCAGGCTGGTCTCGAACTCCTGACCTCAGGTGATCTGCCCACCTTGGCCTCCCAAAGAGCTGGGATTACAGGCGTGAGCCATCGCACCCAGCCAGCAGTTATTTTTTAAATTTACTACATAATTTCTTAAAATTCGTTATATTTTTTAAATTTGCTGTATAATTTACCCATTCATTATGTTTTTATTTTCTGCCCTCTTTTTTCCCCTAAATCTTCTAGGGCAGGGATCTTTGTACATCTGGTTTACTAATTGTATCCCACTTTCCTAGAATGGTGCCTGGCATGCAATATATCCCCAACAAATATTTTTTGAATAAGTAGCAGTAGTTCAGATAAGCTATAAGGGACTGAATTAGAACTATGATACTGCAAAGAAAAGGAGAAAGACTTCAGATATAGTCATAAGATTTCCCAATTACTCAAAAGTGCTGGGTGACAGAAGGGGAATGGTGTGGAATGAATGTCAGGCTTGGATGACTAACTGGGACAGAGGACAACTTGGTATGGAGGACAGGGAAGATAATGACGAGCTCTGTTCGGGACATTTTTAGTTGGACTTGGCTTTGGAATACTCAAATGGAGACTCCGCAGGAAGTTAGAATTCAATTTTAAAGCTCACTAGAGAGATTAGAACAGATGCTGTACAATTAGAAGCCATCAGTAAATTGACTTGCAAATAAGCTATTGGCACCCTAACTCAAGGGACTAGATATCAGTAGCCAGCAAGAACTGTATATTATATTATATTCATACAGAGAAAATATAATGCATATAATGTATACAGAGAAAAGAGAATTTCCAGGCATATTCTACAAGAGATGGCAATATTTGTCTATAATTTCAAATTTTATTCTCCAAGGCTGGTTTTTCCTATGAGATATGAGCTATAACATCCCAAGATGAAACAAAGATTTTTCAAAAGTCAAGGTGAAACCATTCATGGGGTGATTACATTTTGTTCAACTGAAAAGTATTAAACACACACACACACATACACACACACAAACTTAATTACGTTGTTTATCTCAGATAATCATCTAAGTGTTGGTGAAAGGGCAAAATATGACTTTTCCCTCTAAACTAAAACACAACATTTCCCCCTCCCCCAGGAATCTCACAGATTTTTAAAAGGCATCGTATGAAGGCAGGTAATATTATCTTGCTTTACAGAGGGGTCAGTTCACAAAAAGGTTACGGTAATTCCCAAGGATTGTATGAAGAGTCAGAGGGCGACTCCTGGAACAAATCTTCAAAATCTTGGATCTCAGGCCCAGGGTCCCCAAACTGAGGTCATCCTTCTGGTCACAAAGGCTTAGGCAGATTTATGAGATAAGCAGGAGTCACAGCAGTAACGTTAGATTTCGTGGTTTGAACGCTAATAGTTCACTCTTTCTCTGCTCTTTAAAAACTCGTCTCCTTTAATTTCTGCCTATTTTTTAAGCCTGGATGCTTTAGAGCCTAAAGCATCTGTATGTTTTTTGTACCTCTTCTGTCTGTATCTTCTGGTCCTGAATCCTGCTGACCCAGAGATGGGGCTAGGAGTTGCAGGGGCTTCCTTCTTTCTCTGTGGTGGGGAAAGGGCTCCTGATTTTGTCTCATGATGCAAAGAAGTGGTATCAAAATCCAGAAACTTGAAATTCTGAGTAAGGCTCTGTCCTAAAGATCCCAGTGGGGTTGGAAATATTGCCCCTGGTTTCTTGTTCTGCAAAATGAGGAAGTTGGACTTCATCCTTTGGGGTTGTTTTTTGCTCCCTAGGTCCATAACTGTATGTTAAGTGAATAAGTCCATTTGAATGGTAGCATCAAAAGGTAGCCAATTCCATTCAAATAAACCAAAATGAATAAACAGTTATATGTCTGTGCTATTTTTGTTCACCAGAATTCTGGGGGCCCCACTGGACAGACTGTCCCACCGCATGGAGTGGCTCTTCAATGGAGGAACAGTGTGATCTGGGGGTCAGGGTGTGGGGGTGATGGCAGAGCCAGCATGCAGTGGGGAAGGTGTTTATCTGGAAAATGAGAAAGGCCGTATAACACATGATGGGGTTTTTCCCTATGACACCTCAGATCTTCAATTAAGCACAAAACACAGTGAGATTGCATTGCTTGTGGGAAATAGAGAAAGGCAAGCTCTGCGTTTGGCTTTACATCCAAATCGGACTTAAGGTGACACAGTGAAGAATCTATGGGATCAGAAATAAAAACAGGGAAAAATGAAAGGAAAATGTAGAATTTGTGGGGGGAGGGTGGGACTCTGAACTCCTCCAACCTAGAATAACAGCTAGAGCCTAATGTTACCTAAACTCATGAGAGAAAGCATGGCCCCGAATGATACATCATAATATTTGGGTTACATAAAAAATATTTTAGGCCAAATGTCAGAATTATTTCCCCAAATATTAATATGAATATTACACCAAAAGAACCCTGAATCTTCATTGCAAAACAAAATTAAGCAAAATAATTAATATTAATGACTATAACTCCATTCAAACCCAATGCTGAAACAACGATACATACCACTTAACATAAAACATTTCTAAAATCATATTCATGAAGCCACTGCAAATGTTTATATATATCTACACTCATTGACAGGGAAGTACTACACAAGGTAATGTGTTTTTAAAAAAAGAAAAACAGGCCAGGCACGGTGGCCCATGC
The DNA here is from genome assembly GCF_029289425.2 of Pan paniscus. Taxonomy (NCBI): domain Eukaryota; kingdom Metazoa; phylum Chordata; class Mammalia; order Primates; family Hominidae; genus Pan; species Pan paniscus. Next base: position 25,042,436 of record NC_073256.2, read on the forward strand.
CGGTAATCCCAGCACTTTGGGAGGTCAAGGTGCACAGATGGCTTGAGCTCAGGAGTTCAAGATCAGCCTGGGAAACATGGTGAAACCCCACCCCTACAAAAAAAAAATACAAAAATTAGCTGGGCATGATAGCATGCACCTGCAGTCCCAACTACTGGAAAGGCTGAAGCAAGACAATCGCTTGAGCACAGGAGGTAGAGGTTGCAGTGATCTAGGATCGTGCCACTGCACTCCGGCCTGGATGACAAAGTGAGACTGTCTCAAACAAGTGAATAAATAATAAAAAAAGAAAAACAAAACCCAGATGGCTGAGCAATTAGTATGAATATATTTTTAAAATATATGTGTGTGTATATTTGCTTGGCAAAAATATCTAGAAGGATCTACCTGATATGTATATAATACTGTCTATTTTTGCATTGTAATATTTAAATTTTTATTTTAAAATGTTTATCAATATATTCTAGCTTTTTTTTTTTTACTATGTTTATGTTTACTTTCAAAAAGTTAGTTACAGCCTTAAATCAGAAAGGTAGAAACCCAGCTGACAGTAATTCCTCTGCATTGACTTCTTCCCGTGGAGGCAGGGAAAACCTTGTCTTAGAAAAGAATTGTTCCAGAACCACTGTCCTGATTAAAACCCGGACTTGGTTCCTGAAGCCCAAAGGCTACATCCTGAAGCATTGTCCAGAAACAGTGAGGAGAGGTGGCCTCTCTGGCTCAGATTCTTCTCTTCCTGCTCTGTTCCCTAGGACGGTCATTCCTTGCCAAGGACTAAAAGGAGTTCCGCATTCCTCACAGGCTCCAATGAACATCTTGGCTTAAATGGTCTCCTACCTAAGAATCTGCTCTTCACAATGGAAGAAGAGGAAACCAACGGAGTGGAAAAAGTGGATGAAGATTAGGAATAAAATAAGCATGTGACCTTCAAGGCCTGTGAAAACATGAAAAATAACCTGAAGAGCCTTTCTCATCAAATTTAGGATCCACTCATGTCCAAATGAAGTGTCTAATGTACAGTCAAGGGGTCCAGGGCTGGGGTATCAAAGATATTGGAAGCCCACTGATACTGTTTGGCTGTGTCCCCCACTAAATCTATCTTGAATTGTAATTCCCATAATCCCCATGTGTCATGGTAGGGACCTGGTGGGAAGTAATTGAGTCATGGAGGCAGTTTTCCCCATGCTATTCTCATGATTGTGGTAAGTTCTCATGAGATCTGACAGTTTTATAAGGCGCTTCCCCCTTCACTTGTTTCTCATTCTCTCTCCTGCCGCCTTGTGAAGAAGGACATATTTGCTTCCCCTTCTGCCATGATCATAAGTTTCCTGAGGCTCCCCAGCCATGCAAAACTGGGAGTCAATTAACCTCTTTTATTTATAAATTACCCAGTCTCAGGTATGTCTTTACTGGCAGCATGAGAATGGACTCATACACTCACGGTTTATCAAAACAAACAAACAAAAAACAAATGCAATTCCAGGTCATCTCTGAACTGCAGGAGGGCTAGTAGTCATCTTAGATGGAAGTTCCATATGGCTCTCACATCAAGCAGAGCTAATCCATTTGAAATAGTCAGGGGCATTTATTAGCAATTCATCAGTGAATATTTATTGAGCATATTGGACAGATACTGGCTCTCTTGCTTAAAACAGTAATGAAACACATCGCAGTTTTATCCGAGAAGACTTCCAGGAGGAAATCTCTAGGTAATGAGACAGAAATGTAAAAGCAACCTCAACTCCCCCAAATTCCTCTGATCCATCGATATTTACTTTTCCCTTAAGAATTTCAATTTCTCCTACTATCATAAAACCCAACTCTTCTTCCTTTAAAACCCCACTCAACCTTAGAAAAAAATGTTCTTTCCTTGGTTCCTCCAGTGATGCCTAGAAAGCCCGACATTTGCAAGAACAACCTTATCAAATATTAACACACAGCAAAAATAATATTTTGTAGACCGTTCCCCAAAGGAAAAATGGTCATGACTCCAAAGTTGTTGAGTTGTTGATAACTCTGCAGTAGTCACAGGCAACAGGGCAGGTTGTTAACCACCACTAAGCTTCCAGCTCATTCTGCTTCCCAGACAATTCCTAAGACCCACAGCTCTCTTACACCTCCCATATTTTATTTCCTAAGGTAGCACAGCACCTATTTAACTGAGGGCCATGACAAGTATATGATGCTTTGAAGTTGAAGAGTATTAAGGAACATCAGTGCTGCTCCTAGCACGATGGATCATACATGTAATTCCAGGACTTTGGGAGACAGAGGTGTGAGGATTGGTTGAGGCCAGGAGTTAGAGACCAGAGTGAGCAACATTGCAAGACCCAATTTCTACAAAAAACCAAACAAACAAACAAACAAAAAAAACAAAACTTAGCCAGGTGTGGTGGCATGCACACGTAGTCCCAGCTACTCAGGAGGCTAAGGCAGGAGGATCACGTGTTCCCAGGGGTTTGAGGCTGCAGTGAGCAATGATTTTGCCACTGCATTCCAGCCTACGTGGCAGAGTGAGACCCTGTCTCAAATAAATAAATTAATTCATTAAATAGCAGTCCTATCTTCTGGCCTTTCCCTTTTTTTTTTTTTTTTTTTTAGATGGAGTTTTGCTCCTGTTGCCCAGGCTGGAGTGCAATGGCACAGTCTCAGCTCACTGCAGCCTCTGCCTCCCAGCTTCAAGCAATTCTCCTGCCTCAGCCTCCCAAGTAGCTGGGATTACAGGCACCCACCACCACGCCCGGCTAATTTTTTTGTATTTTTAGTAGAGTCGGGGTTTCACCATGTTGGGCAGGCTGGTCTCAAACTCCTGATTTCAGGTGATCTGCCTGCCTCGGCCTCCCAAAGTGCAGGGATTACAAGCATGAGCCACAGCACCCAGCCCTTTCCCTTCATTTTCAATGTGTCATACCAAGTGAAGACCACAATAGATTATTTGGAAAGTGAGAGCTAACACTAATCCTAACCTATGTAGTATAAATACAAATTTTAAGTAGTAGGAATTAAATTGAAGTCAACTCATAGTTTTTAAAGGACTACTATGTGTTAAGTACTGTGTAAAATACAGACGGGCTTACAAAGATAAGTCAAACATGGCTCTGGCCTTCAAGGAGTTTATAATCTAATAATGGAAATAAGACAAATGTAGACTTTACTATAAGACAGAAAGTATGTTCATAAGATTTTCTTCCAATGTACTAAGACACTTAGAGGAGGAAGAGAACACATCCAATTAGAGGTTCAGGGAAGACTCCATAAAGGAATTAGCACTGGAATGAGCATTAAAGAAGGAAACGCACAGAGACGAAAGACACTCCAAAAAAGAGAAATATTATTAGCTAAGGCCCAGAGTTGAAAAAGCATGGCACGAATCAGGCAACTGAAGCTGTGGGGGAGAGTCAGGGTAGAGGAAACTGATTCAGAGAAGAGTTTGTGCTTAATTCCATAAGTGATGGTAGCCCACTGAAGATGTGGTGATATGGAAATGTGGTGATCTGAGCTGGACATTGGGTCAAATAAGTGGACATACCTTTGCAGGATAGGTTGGACAGGGGCAGGGACTAGAGGTTAGGAAGTCAGTTCAGGTCAACTGCAATGGTCTAGGGAAGAAGAAAAAATGGTCTAAACAGGGGAGGTGTTACTGGGCATGAGCGTGGATGGATGTGTTGGGCCTGAAAGAGGAAGCCTCTGCAGGAGTTGGAGACCATCATCATCTGCGGAGGGCAAGGAAGAGTGAGGAATCAAACTGAGTCCAAGGTGTCCAGTCTGAAAGGTAGGGAGGGTACGGTAGCCTCAACCTTGATGGAGAACCATGAGGGACAACCTATTTGGAATATTAAACTATAAGGAACAATCAAGTGAAGCCAATTGAGGAAGACCTTTTAAAAGGAACCGTTCTGGCCCAGCGTGGTGACTCATGCCTGTAATCCCAGCACTTTGGGAAGCCGAGGCGGGCCAATCACTTGAGGTCAGGATTTCGAGACCAGCCTGGCCAACATGGTAAAACTCCATTTCTATTAAAAATACAAAAATTAGCTGGGTGTGGTGGTGCATGCCTGTAGTCCCAGCTACTCTGGAGGCTGAGGCAGGAGAATCGCTTGAACTCGGGAGGTGGAGGTTGCAGTGAGCTGAGATTGCTCCACTGCACTCTAGCTTGGGTGACAGAGCAAGACTCCATCTCAAAAAAAAAAAAAAAAAAAAAAAAAAAAAGAACAGTTACAAGACAGGAGATCCCTTTGCTTTTCTCTTTTTTCTTCTATGTAGTGTTGAAACACCAGCAACTTTCTGGTTTAGTCCCTTCTGTATAAGGAATGATGCCAGAATGGGAACTAGCACTTGGTAGTTCCCAAAGATTCTTTCCATCTGTGAACCAATTTTGAGGCTCTCAAGAGATTTGATTTTCTCTGTTCAGCTCCAAGGATCCTTTAATTAAAGAAAAAGCTGAAATGCAGCCTAGAGATTAGGTAATCAAAGCATGTTAAAGAAGCCATTGATTCAGAATCTCTCAGAAAAACAACTCCGCTGAGCAGAAATCTCACTTTGCAAACAGAGTCCTTCAAGTACAAATCCAAGCGGAGAAAAAGGCTGCATACGGATGCTTCAGGATTATACACGAGCTCTCTTTCTAAAGTTCCTGATCCAGAAAATCAGCCCCAGGGCCAATATGACAGAAAAAAACTGCCCTTCCAGCACTCTGGGTCCCAGTGGCAAGCAGGGACCAGATGGTCAGGCGTTTAGGGACCTCTAGTTTTTGCAATTACAATGGAGAAAATAGTTTCCAGGGCAGACCCAGGTCAGAGCAGACCTGTGTCATCAGTGTCTTCTGCTTCAGTTAGCTCTTCAATCACTGTCTCCATTCTTTGTACTTGGGGATCAGGAAAGGAGGCTATTTTCTGCTCAATGACCAGCTAGTTTTTTCATTACTTCTTCCTAAGAAACAGGGACTCCTTTGTCACTTTGCCAGCTTGCACTGGAAACCTCCAGACTTAAGTGACAATATATCTCAGTTTCCCTGGGACTGCCCAGGTTTACATATTGATTCCATGTAGGTTTTTTATTTGTTTGTTTTTTGTTCGTTTGTTTTTTTAGGCAGAGTTTCATTCTCGTTGTCCAGGCTGGAGTGCAATGGCGCGATCTTGGCTCACTGCAACCTCTGCCTCCCAGGTTCAAGCGAGTCTCTTGCCTCAGCCTCCTGAGTAGTTGGGATTACGCACATGCACTACTACACCTGGCTAATTTTGTGTTTTTAGTAGAGATAGGGTTTCTCTACCACGTTGGTCAGGCTGGTCTCCAACTCCCGACCTCAGGTGATCCACCCGCCTCAGCCTCCCAAAGTGGTGGGATTACAGGCATGAGCCACCACGCCTGGCGGGTTCCATGTAGTTTTTATCAAGTTAAAACTTACAAATTGGGAGCAGTGGAGGATGCCTATGGTCCCAGCTACTTGAGAGGCTGAGGTGGGAGAATTCCTTGAGCCCAGGAGTTCGAGGCTACAGTGAGGTGTGATCATGCCCCTGTACTCTAGCCTGGGTGACATAGCAAGACCCCATCTCTCTTAAAATATAAGTTACTTATAGTTAAAATTATAGCTGTTAAGAGTACAATTCTATAGGTTTTGACAAGTAGATCCACCTGTATAAGCAACAACTCAAGATATACTCCATTTCTATGACCCCAGGTTTCCTCATACTGTCACCCCTCAAACCCCTCTCACCCTCATACGCAGGTAACTACTATTCTGATTTCTATCACCATAGATTATCCTTTCCAAATCTTGAACTTCATATAAATGAACTCATACATTTGAACTCTTATATGTTTGGATTATTTCACCCAACATAATGTTTCTGAGATTCAGCCATACTATTGCACGTTTATTTTTTTTTATTGCTGAGTATATTTCACTGTTAATGGACATGTGGGTTGTTTCCAGTTTGAAGAACTGTGCATAGAGCTGCTATAAACATTCTAAACATTCTCTTTTTTTTTTTTTTTTTTTTTTTTTGAGACAGAGTCTGGCTCTCTTGCCCAGGCTGGAGTGCAGTGGCATGATCTCGTCTCACTGCAAGCTCTGCCTCCTGGGTTCACGCCATTCTCCTGCCTCAGCTTCCCAAGTAGCTGGGACTACAGGCGCCCGCCACCACGCCCGGCTCATTTTTTGTATTTTTAGTAGAGACGGGGTTTCACCATGTTAGCCAGGATGGTCTCGATCTCCTGATCTTGTGATCCGCCCACCTCGGCCTCCCAAAGTGCTGGGATTACAGGTGTGAGCCACTGCCCCCAGCCAATATAAACATTCTTACACAGCCTTTCCGTTGGCATAGCCTTGATTTCTCCTGGATATATAACTAAGAGTGAACTCACTGGATTAAAAGGTTGGTGTAGGTTTAACTCTAAAAAACAAAAAGCTGCCAAAGAGATTTCCAAAATGAGTGTTTCATTTTATACACTTATCAGCAATATATGACAGTCATAGTTCCTCCACATCTTAGCTAATATTTGGTGGTTATCAGTCTTTTAAATGTTAGCCATTCTAGTGCTGTGTGTGAAGTGGCATCTCAGTACAGTTTCACTCTGCATGTCCCTGGTCAAGGGTGATGGTTCATGCCTATAATCCCAGCATTTTGGGAGTCCGAGACAGGAGGACTATTTGAGCCCAGGAGTTTGAGACCAGCCTGAGGAACATGATGAGACCCAGTCTCTACAAACACACACACAAAAAAATCCTAAAATTAGCTGGGCATGGTGGTGCATGCTTGTAGTCCCAGCTACTCAGGAGGCTGAGACAGGAGAATCACTTGAGCCTAGGAGGTTGAGGCTGCAGGGAACCATCATCATACCACTACACTCCAGTCCAGATGACAGAGCAGAACTGTCTCAAAAAAAAAATTGCATATCCCCAATGATTAATGATGTTAATTAAGTATGTTTTTGTGTGCTTATCGATCATTCACACATCTTCTTCTGTAAAATATCTATTCCATCTTTTGCCTGTTTTTTTATTGGACTGTTTGTCCTTATTTTGGATATATAGAAGTGCATTACATATCCCTGACTCTAGTCCCTTATGGTGATTAACATATTGAAAATACCTTCCCGACTGGGCGCGGTGGCTCATACCTGCAATAACAGCACTTTGGGAGCCCGACGTGGGTGGATTGCCTGAGCTCAGGAGTTCATGACCAGCCTGGGCAACACGGTGAAACCCTGTCTCTATTAAAATACAAATATATATATATATATATATATATATCAGCCAGACGTGCCACGTGAGCCTGTAGTCCCAGCTCCTTGGGAGGCTGAGGCAGCAGAATTGCTTGAACCCAGGAGGCGGAGGTTGCAGTGAGCCGAGATCGCACCACTCCACTTCAGCCTGGGCAACAAAGCGAGACTCCATCTCAAAAAGAAAAAAAAAAAAGGGAAAAAGAAAGAAAAAAATACTTTCCCATAATGTGTGTCTTGAGCTTTCATTTCCTTTATATTGTCTTTCCAGAGGCAGAAGGTTGTTTTTTTGTTTTGTTTTGTTTCTTTGATCATCTTTGGAATAATTGACATCTTGGCAACATTGAGTGTTCCAAATATCATGTATTTCTTCATTTATTAGGCCTTATTTAATTTTTCTCAGCAATGTTTTGGTTTTCACCATAGTGATATAGCTTTTGTTAAATTTATTCCTAAACTTTTTCATTTTGGTGCTATTGTGAATGGAATTGTTATTTTCTAATTGTTTGCTACTATTTGTATTTAGAAATACAAATGACTTTTGTATATTCTCCTTGTATCCTGCAACCTTATTAAATACACTATTTGTTTTGTTGATTTCTTGAGGTTTTATACACAAATAATATTGTCTGCCATTATAATTGTCTTATTTTTTTCCTTTACAATTTTTGTGACTTTTCTTTCTTTTCTGGCTTCATTGCACCAGCTAGGACCTCTAATAAAACCTCGCATAGAAGAGGTGCTAGCAGACATCCTTATCTTTTATCTTAGGGAGAAAGTATTCAATATGTCACCATTAAGTATGATATTATCAGCATACTTTCTTTAATAATATTCTTTATGATATTGAGGAAATTGCCTTCTATTCCTGATTTGCTGAGACTTTTGATCATAAATGGATGTTGAATTTTGTTGAATACTTTTTCTGCATTTATGGGGAGGGCCATATGTTTTTTCTCTTTGATGGTGAATTACATCGATTTTCAAAGGCTGTCACAAGCATATTTACTAAGAATTGTCTTTTCACTCTCAAAGGTGATCCATATTTTACAACAACTTAAATAGTTACTCATTCTAGATTCCCCTCTCAGTTTTACATAACCACTGAGCCTCTTTCAACTTGCAGCTTTAAGAATCTCCTCCTGGTGACTCGGACTCGCCTGCCTCCATCAGAAAGCCTAAGATTAGGAGGCTTCCCTGGTATTAGCGAGTAGGCTAGAAACTCGGAAACCTAAAGAATCTCTTACCTGGTAAGATATTTTTTAAAAACAGTTCTAAATCCTTCCTACCTCTCCAAGTGCCACCCCCTGGGTGGTGTTTGGCCCGCAGGGAAAACCCAGAGTGTAGACCACTGACAGGAGTTAGTATTCATCCTTTGCTCACCCATTGCTCCCCATCCTGTAAATTAAAAAGCCAGATCTTCAACGATTGCAGCCTGCTGGAGATTTAAAGCTAAAGTGAAAATGTTAAGTGATAAAAGAATGGTCTTTTATATTTATATAATCAGTAAATATATGTACACTTTTTTATAGCTTTAGAGGATACAAGCACAGTTTTGTGACATGGATATATTGTACAGTGTTGAAGTCAGGACTTTTAGTATAATCACCACTCAAATAGTGTACATTGTCCTTATTAGATAATTTCTCATCCCTCCGCACCCCCTGCCAACCCTCCTACCTTTCTGAGTTCCCAATGTCTATTATTCCACTCGCTATGTCCACATGTCCATTCAGCTCCCACTTATAAGTGAGAACATAGGGTATTTGGATTTCTGTTTCCAATTTGTTTCATGTAAGGTAATTACCTCCAGTTTCATCCATGCAAATATATTTAAGGGAATACTCCAAACCTGGAGTGAGAAGCGTCTCCTAGGAATTTGCACTGCGGCCTGGAGATACTCCAATGGAGAAGTCAAAGTCTTTGAGAATTCCTGCTAAATACTATCTAAAATAAACAGGAACAGGAACTGATTTCATTGAGCAAAGGTAGATGGCATTTTGGTACCATCTTTTTTTTTTTTTTTTTTTTTTTTTTTAGATGGAGTCTCACTCTGTTGCCCAGGCTGGAATGCAATGGCACGATCTCAGCTCACCATAACCTCCGCTGCCCACGTTCAAGCGATTCTCCTGCCTCAGCCTCCCGAGTAGCTGGGACTACAGGCACATGCCACCCTGCCCGGCTAACTTTCGTATTTTTAGTAGAGAAAGGGTTTCACTATGTTAGCCAGGCTGGTCTCAAACTCCTGACCTCATGATCCACCCGCCTCAGCCTCCCAAAGTGCTGGGATTACAGGCATGAGCCACCGTGCCCGGCCTTGGTACCATCTTTAAATGAAATCTTCTATAGGCTGGGATTTCAGAGGCCTGGTTTTTAACTTCAGCTTTGTCGTGAACTCTCTGCGTAATCTGAGGCAAGCTATGCCACATATACTACTACCACTACTACCGTTACTATGGCTAATAATAATAATAACGACTGCTAATATTTATATAGAACTATGCCAGATATTTCACATATATTATTTCACTCTTATAAAAGGGGAAAGATTGGCTGGGAGTGGTGGCTAATGTCTGCACTCTCAACACTTTGGGAGGTTAAGGTAGGAGAATCATTTGAGCCCTGGACTTTGAGAGCAGCCTGGGCAACATGGTGAGACCCCCATCTCTACCATTTTTTTTAAATAACAAAAAAAAAAAAAGGAAATTTAAGAGTAGAAACAAGAAATATTCAAAAATAATAATACCTGTCACTGTGAAAAAGGCTTGTCACCAAGTATCTCATTGAAACTTTACAACTTCCCTAGGAGGTGCGTTCTACCACCTTAGGAAAATGAGACTCAAACAGGTTACCTTGACCAAGGTCAGACAGCTGGCAAATGGCAGAGCTGAAACTCAAATCCAGGCAATCCAACTCTAAAATGCTTGTTTTAATCCTAATGGGGAACTACCCCTGTCCTAACGTGGAAACTAGATAGGCAGAAAAAAATACGGTTTTTCAAAGGAGCATGATTACAAGGACAGAAGAACGGTCTAGAACTCTCTTACTTTAAACATTAACCTTACAGCTACCATTTTTTGAGTGCTTATCCACAAAAATTTTTCTTAAAGCACTTTTCACACATTTCTTTTTTTAACCCATGGAACTGCCTTTTGCCATCATCTGGCCTCAGATCTGCAGCTCTTGTGACAGTGCTTCAGTGCCGTCTCTGCCACCTTGGTGTGGATGCCTCTTTTCAGGCTCAACCACTTCAGATTCCGCATATTTGCAACATTTCCCTGCTTTCCTCACTACTGAGTTTCCTGGAACCCACTCCCTTCATGGAAAACAATCCAATGCAATCCTTGGCCCCAGGACACATGACCAGCTTACTGGCCAACTTCCAGCCCTCACCAACTGTTGGTAGAGAATAGGATTAGACGGCTGGCCCTGCATCCACAGGAGTGCATGATGAAATGCTTTTAAACCTGGACTAGGCCATCTGAACGGTTTGCAACTAGCTTGTTTTCCTCCTGTTCCAGCTTTGGAATGGAACTGAGTGAAAGCCAACCCTAGGTCTCTATCAGATAGGGCAGCAGCCAAAGCAAGGCAAAGAGAGCAGAGTGCACAAAAATAATATCACGCACTGCAGGGCAGGACAGGAGCCACGTGGAGGGAGGGTCAGATTCTGAGGTTTAAACAAGAGCCAAAATTCAGGACTTGTGTTCGAGTCTTGACTGATTTAGTTTTGTATTGGTCAAGGTCGTGCGAGCACCCAGCGCCTGAAGCACGGCCCGGCAGGAAACCAGGGCAGTGGTTGTGACTGGGGAGTAACCTCATATTTTTAAATTAACCGCTTCCCTCAGTGGGTGGCAAAATAAGAGAGAACATGAAATCACTCAGTGTGCACCGAAATGGAGAACGCTTGGGCTTGGACTTTAGCACCATTTTGTCCCTGATGTAAAGTGTACAATCTTGCCACGGTATATAATTCTGAATCCTTGGAGGTCCCTGAATTGTCTGTGAATACTCACTGTAAACTAAAGCTGTGTGTGGAATACTACTTTCAAAGCAGATAGCATTATGATTTCTGGATATTCGTTCAGGATTCTTCAGTCTCTGGTTCTCCAAGCAGACTGCCTGAGCCTTATTTCCAGAGGGAATTGTCTCTGCGGTGTTTGCAGATTCCTTGTGAGCTGATAGCACTGAAACAGCATGAGAAACTACTCCCGTGACTTAGTCATCTTTAGACCCAGAGACTGTGGAAATGTCTGTCTTCCTGGGGCTTGAAGGGGTCGAGGGGTGGGTCGAATACCAGACCCACCCCCATCCTCTGGGCAGAAGCTATTTCCCACAGTCTCCTGGCCCAGACACAACGTCTTTAGAACAGAGCTAGGAATGTTTCCTGGAGTTTAATGCTGCCCGGAGGTCATGGGAGCGACGTTGCACAATGATTAATGACAGGGAACGCTTAGTCAAGATTATATTTAATTTATACTTAGGTGTTGGCAATTTCTCATAGACAATTATTTCTCCAGGATGTCTCCTGATTCCCTCTGAGCTGTATGACTATCACTGTTAGATGTGTATTTGGGAATCCCAGAACTTCATGAATAGCTAATGGCAGACACAGGACTGCCCACGTGTTCCTATCTAGCACCTGTCTCCTATTGTTCCATATTTATCTCTATTATATTTCCTAAAATGGTGATACTTCCTTCTATTTATAAAACTGTTCAGCTAGTTGCATACTGACAGAAAAAAAGAGAGAGAGAGGAATAAAACAAAACAAAGGGAAAAAAATGAGTGTCCTTGTATTCTGGTGTATTTGCGTTCCAAAGTCCATGAAATAAGACGTATTCTATAATTGTTACTTTATTTTAAATAGCCATACTTAATCACATTCTTTGACAATTTTTGACTCAGCTCAAAATATAGATAGTAATCTCAATCCCTTATATTTACTTTTGATGTAAAATCTGAATCTCTGGGATGTGTTTTTTACAGGAAATGAGGTTTTGCATAATTTCCTGAGGAAACTGAAAATTTAACTCCTTCAGTAAATAAGAAGCAAACAAACAAAAGTTGCATCATGATCGTGGGAAGGGGAGGCAGAATCACTTTGACATGATCATATTGCCTCGGTGGGCTGAGATCCGGAGATCTCTAGGAAAATATCTGATGAACACCTGTTTCTATTGCTTCATCAGCCTTCATTACTACGATGTTACTATTCTCAGGTGAGAAGCCCAGGTTAGCCTCACTTCTGTGGCCTGGTCCTGACTGAGCATGTTTTGGGGAGAACCCGACTTCCACATTCATGTGGGTCAATCAGCTATGTCAGCTCCAGCTTCTTCACGACGCTGTGGTCAAACAATGTCCACAACAAGAATATAGTGACAATACATTCTCTCTTTGATCTACATGAGCTCAAGTCATCACTTTATTCTTTTAATATAATGAGGGTAATTTGGTATCAAACTATACTTGACCTGTTTCCTTCCCCTTTGTCAGCTAACTTATCAGTTGAGGGGAAAAAAATCAGTTTCTAGAAATGTAAATAAAATTCATCTTACCATCTTCTCAGATGTTAGGCTTGATCCAAAGCCCACCAACATATGTGCCATATCCTGGGAAAATAAGACCAACTACACACAAATCTGTCTTTTAAAAATGATTGTGAGCACCTGAGTGTGTATGGTGGCTCACACCTGTAATTCCAACACGTTGTGAGGCCAAGGTGGGCAAACTGCTTGAGCCCACAAGTTCGAGACCAGCCTGGGCAACATGGTGAGACCTCGACTCTATACAAAAAATACAAAAATTAGCTGGGAGTGTTGGCACATGCCTGTAGTCCCAGCTACTCGAGAAGCTGAGGTGGAAGGATCACCCGAGCCCAGAGAGGTAGAGGCTACAGTGAGCGGTGATGGCACCACTGCACTCCAGCCTGGGGGACAGAGTGAGACCCTGTCTCAAAATATATATATATATAGTTGTGGTTATTTTATACTTGATAAGTGTTTGTTGTCAACATAGCATCTTCACTATGAAATATGACCCATTCTTATTATTGAAACTGGAACTTGTGGATTCATTTTAATTAACATTCCTTTTCAAGTACCTAGTGCTATGAAAAAGCAGACATTGCCTGGTTTAGCAAAGTGGAGTGAGTCTTGATTGTCTTCCGAAACTGACAACAGTAGGCAGGGAATCCGGGGTACACAGGGAACAGAACTGACTTTGCCAAGGCACTTGAAAAACGACTGGTTTTTGTTTATTTCTTTTTACTGTGGCTTTGTGAAACATATTCGGGTGATTTAATTAACCTCACTGAGCCTCATTTATTCAGTTGTAAAATGAAAAAAATAGTTGAACCTAAATCATTTGTTTATTGTGAGGATTAAATAAGAGGAGGCATGGGCTGGGCACTAGTAAACACTCAATAAATATAAGCTTTTTTTTTTTTAAATAAGGGCAGGACAATTATAGCCTCAAGTGTCACATTCAATGTGACTCAAGTCATACCCTCTCACTTGAAGTTGAGGGTCAGAGGCTTTTATTCCAGAACTTCTCTAAGACCACATTATACTGAAGTCAAGGGTTAAAGAGTTCCCAAAATATTTGGACCCTATTAAAATGACTGGGGGTGAGCTTTCTACTGAGTCCTGGCAGAGAAAATCAGACTTAAGAATCGACCCATCACAGTTAAAACTTACTTGCTCAATTCTAAGGCATGCATATATATATATATATATACGTGTGTGTGTGTGTGCGCTTTATAAATCAGTTTGCCTTAATCAATTTTGCCTTTAATCAATATCTACATGTAATTTAGAGTTTTTCTTTTCTGCTCCATCCCCTTTTGAATTGGTGGCTTGTCTCAGGATCAATGTTGATGTAAAATTAAGTACAGTGTGGGCATATGTTATTTTTAAAATCCTTTGTGAGTTTTATAATTTCTTTTAAAATACCATCTTATTTAGTAAGAATTTATGGATTATTTGCATTTATCAGGATGTCTGTTTTAATATGGAGTTGATTCTGATGGAAAAGCTTGATTGATTACACCTTGGGCCCATCTTTGCTTTTAGTTCTCCACAGAAAGCCTACATGAATGAGCCATTTTATCACTTCTCTTAACCGTGGAAGTAAAGTCTAAGAGACGAGGAAATAACACTTCTGGAATGAAGCCATGCAATCCCTGGAAAGGAACTTAGCATCAACTCGGGCAGTGACCCACTGTGACCCTGTTGGTTGGCCATACCAACACCTGCCAGGCAAAACCCCATGCCTGAGGACTTCTCTGGGCTCTGCTTCTGCCAGACCTTTAATGCCGGGTCTAAGATGAATGAAAATAGTTTTCTATGAAGACCAGTATATAAGGACAGAGCAAGATTCCTCATCTTCAAATATTTATTATTTCCTTCTTCTGGTATCAGCAAATTTTGGCTTTAGATGATACTAGTGCATATAGTAGATAAGAAATGTGTTATCAAAATAAGCATATTGATGAATAGTACATAAGATTCTATAAATTGTATCAATTCTAACCTGTATATCTAATAGTAACATAATTTATATTATTAATATTACAGTACTGTAAGCCCTCTGTGTTCATGGGTTCTCCCACCAGCCACAGATTGAATCTGGATTCCACCAGCCACAGACGGAAAGTATTTGAAAAAAATGAGTGATCGAATCTGTACTGAAAATGTGCGAACTTGTCATTATCCCCTAAATAATATGTTATAAAAACTGTTTACATAGCACTTACACTGTATTAAGTATTATAGGTAGTCTAGCGATGGTTTAACGTATATGCGATGATATGCAGAGGTTCGATGCAAATACTATCCCATTTGATATCATGGACTTGAACAAACAAGTACTTCGGTTTGAGAGTAGGGACTGGAGTCATCCCTGCCAAGGGACAACTGTAATCACATATATTTATTTTTTGTAATACCACTCTCAGCAAATTCTACATCAGAATCCAGACATTACATAGACAAATGCACATTCGAATTATAGAATGTTGGACTGGATTATATAGATTTATACCGATGTTCTATCATTTATCAATTGAGCAAGGTTCAGCTTAGATTTTTGGCTAATTTGAATTCATTTGATTTTGAAAGTGCGAGAAGTTAAAATTATCATTCAGTGATAAAATAAGAAAGATTATGATATTTGAGAATACTGTTTTTATCTTGACTATAACCTCTATACCTGGCAGAATTAGTGCCTAATTTTATGAGCAATGCAAAGCCTTATTAGAACAGGAAGGAGGCTGGGCCCAATGGCTTACACCTGTAATCCCAGCATTATGAGCGGCCAAGGCAGGCGGATCACTTGAGCTCAGGAGTTTAAGACCTGCCTGGGCAACACAGTGAAAACCCCTCTCTACAAAAAATATAAAAAATTAGTCGGGTGTGGTGGCATGTGCCTGTAGTCACAGCTACTAGGAAGACTGAGGTGGGAGGATCCCTTGAGGCCAAGAGGTGGAGGGTGCAGTGAGCCAAGATCGTGCCGCTGTTTTCCAGCCTGAGAGACAGACTGAGAACCTGTCTCAAAAAAAAAAAAAAAAAAAAATCAGTTAAAAACAAAAGGGAACAGAAAGGAGACATCCTTCTTCCTCACCTGGCTTACAGTTTTCAGCTTTGGGAGCAGTGCTGTGGGTGAGGATAATAAAACTACAGATGTATAAAAATACTCTGATAGAAAAATGAGATGAGGGTGAAACTAACAAAAGAAAAAGTGTATATGGTCAATTCACATATGAAAAACATATAACCTTACTAATAAAGCAATGCAATGCAAATTATAATTTTAAAGTATCATATTTGCCTTTCAAACACAGATGAAAAAGGTTATTACCCCTGATGAGCGCATGGTAAAATAAACATCCTCATACACTTCAAGCCACGTTTCATTGGACACATCACAGTATACATTAAAAGCCTTAAAAATCTTTAAGCCTGACCCAATAAATCCATTTCTAGAAGTATACACTAAGAGGAAAAAAGAGATGCATTTTAATATTTATGTTTAATGATAATTACTACAGTATTATTACTTATAAAAGTCAAAATTAGAGACCTAATATGTCCCATAATAGAAGAAAAAACAAATTTTAGAATATGAAATACTTTAGAGTAATTTAAAATGTTTTCAGATAATATTTAACAACATGGAAAAATGTTAATGATTAGTGGGAAACTGAAATGTTGTCTGAAAAAAACCAGGAAAATCAAATTACATATGTATTCTATTTCCAATTTACTAAACAGATATATACAGAAGTTTTCCTGGGACCAACATCGTGGTTATATTTTTTAGGGACATAAGAACTGTCACACTGGGTCAGGTCCAGGTTCAAAAGTCAAAGGAGGCTCCAGGCCACATTTTAGGAAGACGGAATTGTCCTCCCTAAGGAACGCTTTCCAAAGAATTTAGATTTAATAGTAAGAGCCACAACAATTTTTTATGCATGTGAAGCACTTTACACTTTACAAAATTTTTCAGATTTACTTTCTCTCTGGATTGTTAAAACAATCCTTTGAGGTTGGCTGCATACTATTATGTGTTTTACAGATGAGAAAATAAAAGCTCAAAGAGTTACCCAAGTGGTAAGTGGCAGTTTTCAGCTTTGACCATTACCCTTCCCTTTCTCATACTGGCCACTTCTTCTGGAAATGTGATTCATAAATACCTTCAGGCAATTTTGGAATACACTTCTAACTCCTGTGTATACTGTCTCTTGAGAAAATGTATTGTTTGCTTTTAGTCTATCCTATGTGCTCTAAAATTTCCTGGTTTCAGTATCCATGGGCATATTAATGTAATAGTTATTTAACTGTATTATATATAATTAGACATAGGGGGTAAGAGTGAGCTTAATAAGGCCAACTACCACCAGCAGCAAACACACTTGCAACCATCTTTCCCAAGAAATGTTAAGATGGGGGACAGGAAAAACACCATTTAAAGGGACTTCCCTTGGGTCACAGGGAAAATTTCTAGGAGAGCATTGAGAATCAAGAACCATTATGATGTATCAGCTAAATAAGGTGTCAACAAAACCATGCTTGGCCTTGTATGAAGCCCAGAGCTGGCATTTCCCCACCCTTGGTCATTCTCTTCCGCCCTGTGTCTATCTAGGTCAGGCTTCTCAAACCTCACCACGGCAGATGCATCATTTGGAGACCTTGTGAAAATGTATAGACTCTGATTCCCTAGGTCAAGGGCTGAGATTCTGCATTTCTTTCAAAATCCCAGGTGATGCTGCTGCTGCTGCTGCTGCTGCTGCTGCTGCTGCTGCTGCTGCTGCTGGTCTAGACCACATTTTCAGAAGTAAGGATTTAAACAATCAGCACCCAGGGAGCTAGGACAAATCTTCCGCTTGATTCTTACTTGTAGGTTGGTTTTCTATAGCTAAGTCAGTGAGAACTCTCACCCCTTTGTTTCTCCATTAGCAATTGTTCTTTTTTGTTTGTTTTTATAATCTATTTAATTTTTAATTTTGGGGGTACATAGTAGGTGGATATATTTATGGGGTACATGAAATATTTTGATACAGGCATGCAATGTGAAATAAGCACATCAGGGCAAACGGGTCATCCATCACCTCACGCATTTATCTTTACTTTGTGTTACAAGCAATGCAATTATATTCTTAGTTATTTTTAAATGTACAATAAATTGTTCCTGACTGTAGCCACCCTGTTGTGCTATCAAACTAGATCTTATTCATTCTATCTAAATATATTTTTGTACCCATTATGCATCCCCATCTCCCTCCCTCCACTACCTCTGATAACCATCCTCCTACTGTCTCTCTCCATGAGTTTGCTTTAACTTTTAGCTCCCATAAATAAATGAGAACATGTGAAGTTTGTCTTTCTGTGCCTGGCTTATTTAACTTAATATAATGACTTCCAGTTTCATCCATATTGTTGCAAATGACAGAATCTCATTCTTTTTCATGGTTGAATAGTACTCCATTCTGTATATGTACCATATTTTCTTTATCCATTCATCTGTTGATGAGCACTCAAGTTGCTGCAATGAACATGAGAGTACAGATATCTTCTATGTACCGAGTTCCTTTATTTTGAGTAAATACCTAGAAGTAGGATTGCTGGATCATATGGGAGCTCTATATTTAGTTTTTGAGGAACCTCCATACTGTTTTCCATAGTGATTGTGCTAATTTACATTCCCACCAACAGTGTAGGAGGGTTCCCTTTTCTCCACATCCTCACCAGCATTTGTTATTGCCCGTCTTTTGGATAAAAGCTATTTTATTGCAGTGAGATGATATCTCATTGTGGTTTTTATTTGCATTTCTCTGATAATCATTGATGTTGAGCACCTTTTCATATACCTGTTTGCCATTTGTAAGTCTTATTTTGAGAATGCCTATTCAGATCTTTTGCCCATTTTTAACCAGATTATTAGATTTTTTTCCTATAGAGTTGTTTGAACTTCTAATATATTTTTATTATTAATCGCTTGTCAGATGAGTAATTTGTAAATATTTTCTCCCATTCTTTAGGTTGTCTCTTCACTTTGTTGATTGTTTCCTTTGCTGTGAAGAAGCTTTTTAACTTGATATAATCTCATTTGTCTATGTTTTTCTTTGGTTGCCTGTGCTTATGAGGTACTACACAAGAAATTTTGTCAAGACCATGTCCTGGAGAGCTTCCCCAATATTTCCTTTAAGTAGTTTTATACTTTGAGGTCTTTTATTTAATCCTTTAATCCAATTTGACTTGATTTTTGTATATGGAAAGAGATAGGGGTCCAGTTTTATTCTTTTGCATATAAATGTCAAGTTTTCCCAACACCATTTATTAAAGACACTATTTTCTTCCCAACGTATGTTCTTGGCACCTTTGTTAAAAATGAGTTCACTGTAGACGTATATATTTGTTTCTGGTTCTCTATTCTGTTCCATTGGTCTGTGTGTCTGTTTTTATGTCAATACCATGGTATTTTAGTTACAATAGCTTTGTAGTATAATTTGAAGTCAGGTAATGTGATTCCTCCAGTTTTTGGGTTTTTTTGTTTTGTTTTGTTTTGCTTTGTTTTTTTCAGGATGGCTTTGGCTATTCTGGGTCCTTTCTGATTCCATATAAGTTTTAGAATTGTTTTTCCTATTTCTTTGAAGAATGTCATTGGTATTTTTATAGGGCTTTGAATCTGTAGATTGCTTTAGTTAGTATCGAGAATTTAACAACATTAATTCTTCCAATCCATGAACATGGAGTATCTTTCGTTTTTTTGTGTCCTCTGATTTCTTTTGTCAACATTTTATAGTTTTCATTGCAGAGATTTCTCACTTCTTTGGCTTAGTTAATTCCTAGGTATTTTGTTTCATTTGTAACTATTGTAAAAGGCATTACTTTATTGATTTCTTTTTCAGATTGTTTGCTGTTGGTATATAGACATGCTAGTGATTTTTATGTTGATTTTGTGTCCTGCAACTTTACTGAATTTATCTATTAGCTCTAATAATTTTTTAGTGGAGTCTTTAGACTTTTTCAAATATAAGATCCCATCATCTGCAAACAAGGATAATTTGACTTCTTCCTTTCCAATTTCGATGCCCTTTATTTCTTTTCTTGTCAGATTGCTCTAGCTAGGACTTCCAGCAATTGTTCTGTGTTACATGAAATTCCTTTATAATGACTCTCAATCTTGGTTCTACATTATAATCATCTGGGATGCTTTATCAAACTTTGATTCCTGGGTCATACACCAGTAAAAGTAAATCAGAATTCCAGATATCTAGGTGATTCTAATGTGCAACCAAAGTTAAGAACCACTCACTAGAGGAGTGTAGAAGGCAGAGAACCCCATAAGTCTGGCTCTGGTCCATGCTGCCAACATTTCTTTTTAAGCCTGGGTCCCTCTTTTGCCTTTAATGTTAACCTGAAAGTCAACCAAAAATAATTGCCTCAGAAGCCTGCTTGCAAAGACAGGTCATCTGCTCTGAAGACGGAGAGAGAAGGTCACTTCAAAGAGACTCTACTGGAGAAAGGTCAATACAGGAGCTAGAGACTACATTTTTCCTTGATTTCTCTGACTTGGAAGTACATCATAAATTCATTCATAATTTTACCTTCTACTTTTGAATCTTAAGAACATATTCTGTGAATCGTTTCTGAAGAAATTGATTATTTTTCTTCAAGAATATGCAAACACTTTAAGACAAATATTCAGCTAATAATCAGGTAATTAAATAATCACAGGTACCCAGGGAGCTGATAGCACTCAGAGACAGAAGTTCAAACAGATGAACCTC
This sequence comes from Pan paniscus, assembly GCF_029289425.2. Lineage (NCBI taxonomy): Eukaryota > Metazoa > Chordata > Mammalia > Primates > Hominidae > Pan > Pan paniscus. The sequence goes on from NC_073256.2 coordinate 25,062,945, forward strand.
TAAGAAGAGAGAAACCTTTTCCCTATGAAGTTGAAAATGAGCTTCCAAGCAAACTAAAACACCCAAAACCATGTTATTTCTGAAGCAAAATTGAGAAAAGGAAGACCTTAAAATATATATAAAACATTATATTCATCACAGTTTTCTAGCTTTCTCTCCATCTTTTCAAATATCTAATAATTCCCTGATTAGTAGGTGACTATTTGCCAAAAAAAAAAAAAAGCCAAAACAGAAAAGAAAACTTTTCGCTACAAGTCACTCTATGTATGATACATATTTTTAAGTGATGGTAATTTATTTAAAACTTTTTATTCTTATGAGCCCCCCCCCCCCCATTTTTTATAATAACCTCATGATTTACTTGGCTAGAGTGTTTGTCCTCACTCAACAGGAAGAACAAAACAAGACATCAGTAGGGAAATGCGGCCACACCCAGACTAAAGAGAACAGCCGTATCCCTCAGGAAATTAGAGGAGAGTTCAAAGTTCTGAGCCAATGTATTGTTCAGCCAATTAGGCATCCTGAGCAAGGATATTCACTTGATACCTGAACACGGGGTTTTCAGAAAGGCTCCAGAGATATCCATTCACTCATCCATTCATTAATCCAACAAGTATTTATTGAGGATCTATTATGTTCCAGGCACTATTCCTAGGGGCAAAATATAAAAGTCATGGCCCTTGCCCTCAAGAGTTTAGACACCAATGGGAGAAGCCAATTTATAAACAAAGAGGCAACAGGTAGAGCAGAGAGGAAGAACTCAGGCTCAGGAATCAGGCAGATGGATATTCAAATCCCAGCTGTGCCATTTTCTTAGCTGTATGATCACAGTTTATTTACAGCCTCAGTTTCTGCAGCTATAGAATCCAGATAATAGTGGTACCTATGTCTGAGGGTTGCTGCACAGGCTAAATGAAATCTTCCATGTAAAACCACTTAGCCCAGTACTGGGCATATACTAAACAAGCCAGGAATGTGAGGCACGTGTGCGGTTCAGTGGTTGCACACAGAGAGAGGAATGATTAATGTGGCTGGGGGACAGAGGCACTACTGTTTCAGGACTTTATGAATATAAATAATACTGTGTTGAAACCAGCTAGCCAGCTATGAGGGCTGGGAGGGAATGTCTCAAGTAGCCCTGTAGCCACAGAGCATTCAACTCAGGAAAGACAGAGCTACCTAATTATCACTGGGACTGAAATCAGAGAAGACCTTGATTAGTCTCAGAGTGTACAATACGTCTTGATTCTCTCCAGCTCTCCTTTTGAACCTTTATATCTTGATAGTGTGTACTTCCTGTACACATATGTCTTCAGTTAGAAGATGATTTTCATAATAAGGGTTCCATCACAGTGTTGTTGCTGTCAAATAAGATAACGTATGTGAAATGCTAAACACTAAAGCATCGTACAAAATACACGAATGCACTAATTATGCCAGACAAGACAAAGTACTGTCTCCAAGAAGCATGCCAGGCAATCCCGATGACGACAACCACAAAAGCCTCTCTAGAGCTGTTCAGTTGCCCCCTGCTCTTCCCTGGGCCCAGCTACCCACCCCTTTCCAGTCTGAGTTTAGAAAACCATGGGCTCCCCTCTTAGGGAACCTGAGCACAGTTGATGAAGGAGGCACTGAGAATAAGAAAGTTGCGTAAGAAAGGATGAGTCAAGAAAATTCCATAGACTGGTCAGAAGTTAGAACAGGCTTAGGAACCAAGGACCCATCCCCCTCAGGGAGAAAGGGAAAGCCTGAAAGGAATGAGTGGCATCTCCACTCGCCTCCCAGAAGGCAGGTCAAAGATTAGAAGATAAGAAATACCGCTTGCCTGAAAATGAGAAGATGGCAGACACTGAGCCCAAATAACTGTGACCTGGTGGCAATCATGGCATGTCCTAACCAGCCTACCTCTGTCTGGCTGACAGCTGTCCCCTGATCTGAGCCTGGTATTCTGGCCAGTGTATAGACACATAGACTCTAAGAGCTACCCACTTCCTCCCACGTTTCTTAACCTTTTCACACACCCCCATAACCACTAAAACACTTTTTAAGACTTTTTTTTTCCTCTGATCATTCCCATTTCCCCATCCCCTCCAATGACATTTTAATATCACAGATATTCAGTACATCTGTTTAAAGACGATGACCCTGTGGAGGGTAACGGACTATTGCAATATCTAAGCTTTTCTTTGGTCCTCAGAGACTAATTTTCACTCCTTCTCTGGGCAATGTAACCCCTATTGAGAATGAATGTATTAAATCCGCCTTCTGCTTATGCGAGACAGACTCCATCTCTCATATTTACAACCATGAACCTTGATAAGAACACCCCATCTCATGCTGTTAAAACTCAAATCCACAAAGTTGATATTATGTTCACGTACTCTACACCAAAGCTTCATAAGATTCTGTTAAAATTCAAAATACTGGAAAAAATCCTTTAAAAAAAAATACCAATAGTAGGTACTGTCTATCAACCAAGCACTGGGCTGTGTATTTTACACATCACCTCATTAAATCCTCACATCACTCTAAGCATCATTGGTCTGCTTTACAGATCAGGACTCTGGAGCTCAGACAAGTCAATAGCCGACCCGAGGTTATCCTGTTGGTCAGTGGCAGAGCCTGGAATGAGCACAGCCTTGTCTGATTTCAAGGGTGTGGGCCGTAAGCACAATGCAACATGCTGGCATGCAGAAAGTAAGACTCGCGCCTTGCTCACCTAGCTTCACTGGGGGTTTGCTTAGGAGTTTAGGAGCTCTGCTTATAAAGGAGTAATAGTTTTTAAAATATTTACATGTGTTTTCATTTGCACTTCTGTATGTCTTGCCTTCCTCCCAGGCAGCCTGAGATAAGGAGTTAGGGTAGATATGAAATTTGGATTATTCAACAACCAGCGCTGCACATGCACCAGCCAATCAGAACAGGCCAATCACCAGCCAATGAGAATAGACCAGGCTCCAGTGAACCATAACAGTCCAGGAACCGAAGTACTGGGAACCAGCCAATGAGAATAGACCAGGTACTAGCCAATCAGAACAGTCCAGGCCTTACCATTGGAGCAGGTGTCCTTGGGGAGGGGTTGCGCTGGTGGGACAATGAGGGGGCTTGGGGCAGCAGCTAGTCATCTACCGATGTGGATGCAGACTTGGTTCTACAAGACCTAGAGGCACTTTCTTTTTTCTTTTTTCTTTTTCTTTTTCTTTTTGAGATGGAGTCTCCCTCTGTCGCCCAGACTGGAGTGCAGTGGCGCGATCTCGGCTCACTGCAAGCTCCACCTCCCAGGTGCACCCCATTCTCCTGCCTCAGCCTCCTGAGTAGCTGGGACTACAGGTGCCCACCACCATACCTGGCTAATTTTGTTTTTGTATTTTTAGTAGAGACAGGGTTTCACCGTGTTAGCCAGGATGGCCTCGATCTCCTGACCTCGTGATCCACCCGCCTCGGCCTCCCAAAGTGCTGGGCCTTAAGGAGTTTCTCTCTTGTTGTCCAGGCTGGAGTGCAATGGCGGGATCTCCACGCACTGAGACCTCCACCTCCCGTGTTCAAGTGAGTCTCCTGCCTCAGTTTTACAAGTAGCTGGGATTACAGGTGCCGGCCACCACACTCGGCTAATTTTTGTATTTTTAATACAGACGGGGTTTTGCCATGTTGTCCAGGCTAGTCTCGAACTCCTGACCTCAGGTGATCCACTCACCTCGGCCTCCCAAAGTGCTGGGATTACAGGCATGAACCACCGCGCCCGAACTGTTTCTTTCATAGTGTAGAAGATGTTTCATAGAGACGGGTGTTGCCTTACAGGAGGTGGACAAAAAGACACAGAGGAAGGGAACAAAGCCCAAAGTCTGCCCGAGGATTCTAGGGGAGGAGACAGGAGGAGACACAAAGGGAAAGCAAGGAGAGCAGAAGCCGGAACGTTCATCCCCACTCCACTTTTTACACCTGACCTTGTCGGAAAGGGGATTATTTAGAAACAACCAAGAATAAAAGGGACTTTTTCTGCTTCCCCCGCCTTACCCGCGGACACCTCCACAATGGCACCAGAGCCATGGTCAGAGGGAGGCAGTGGAAGGAAGGTACATAAACAGCTTTAGGGCAGTGCTCCTGCCTCCCTCGCCTGGTATAGAGTGGCCCAGAGGGGATGGAAACCTCCAGTGCCTGAGGACTGACAGAGGCCTGGCGCCAGGACAAAGAAGCTGATGAAGCAGTAACTTTAAAATGTGCGGATGTTCAGAACCACAGGTGGGAGGTGAAGTGTCTTTTGGAAATAAATGAAGACCAACCATAGGAAAACAGAACGACCGTTTATTTAGAGCTTACTATAACAAGAGAGTTAGCCAGCATCAACTGCATTTTGGCAGAGACTCAAAGACAGGCAATGGAGTGGAAGAGCTTCATAGTGGCAAGAAGTGAAGGCATCAGGTGTGTCCTGATTGGAGACTGCTGGCATGGGGAGGCTGCAGGCGGGCAGACTCAGAGCAGGGCATCCTATGGGATTGGTTAGGGAAGCATATTTGGCTTTCTCTGGTGGGTCCTAAATTGGAAGCAGGGACAAAAATGAGGATAAGCTGTGATTTATTAATCAAGTCCTGGCCATTTGGAGCCAACTGATACAGAAGTGATTTTTTGGCTTTCAGGACTGTTACTAGAGATAGCAATCTGGCCTCCTACAGTTTCGACTTGTTGCTGGGCTGGTTAGTGTAGATAAGGGGATTGGTTTCTGGAGCAGGTTTTAGATCAGTGTTCTGTTTTTATATGTGGTCTGGCCATTGTTCAATTGTGTCTTTAGTCTCTCCATTTTGGCCCAAAAGGCCATATAGGATCAGTCACATCTTAGTGGTCAGGACTTTGGATGAGAAACAACCCGGTCTCTTCCCAGCAGAGTCAGTGACTATGCAATCTACCTATGTAGATCTGGGAACACCACTCCTCAGCCAAGACACTGACTATAACGTGGGAGGATGACCTTTCAGAAAGGTAAGCATCATAGCATTGACAGAGTTGTTCCAGAGGCTCTGCAGAGGACAGGCCACCCTTTCCATGTCCCTGTGCCTCCACTCACCACCCCTTTATGCCATCTGGGCTCTGCTGTGTGCTTGCCTCATTTAGCTCCAAGGAATGACTCTGATGTTGGTCATTGATACTTCAGTTCAAGTTGAGACATGTGTTGTTCTCAATGTTTTATTTACATACTATTTACTATGTATTATTATATAATCATTTTTTAGATTACCAGAACAGGTGGTTTTATCTAGTATTAAGGTTATAGGTCCTTTGCAGAGCTCCTGAAATCACAATGCACAAGATATCATAAGGCTTTTAGCTGGTTTATTTGGTTGATCCTTATGAAATTGCCAATATTCAGTTGCTTTTGTCCTACAAAGTAGACGTTTTGTAGGGTTCAGCCAAGAAAATGAACGAATATTCTGAGTTTTACTTCTAAGAACCAACTGGGTGACTAGAAAATGCTTTTTAAAAAACCATGAGGCCAATTTTAAATTTTCATTTTTATTTAGAAAAACTGCAGATATCTTTGTGACAAATATGCAGAAGCACACACACAAATGATGGCTGATCCCTCTTAATATTTGTTTAAAGTATAGAGATAGAAACTTTTAAAACATGCCCCTGTCTAATTCAGCAGAGCGGCTTAACTATTGCGTGGGAACAGTTTTTATGAATCATATTTTACTTCACTTTTTCATTTACCTACTGTTGATTAGAGACTTTTTTTTAGACCTCAAAGTGATGCGTTTGAATTCCCCTTCAAGGTGAAGTGATAATAAGATTCAGTTTCATCTCATCTACAGGGAATTGGCAAACGGAAGGCAGAGCAAAGTGAGAAACACTGTTGTTGGCCAGTAAAGAAGCGTATAAAACAATATTAGGTAAACTGCAAGTAGTTACACATATCTCCCTGGCTGTCAATCAAGCGGAGCCCATCACTGCTCCCTGATGTCGAAAAGCGTGTTTGTCATTGATTTTCTAACGCGCTGGTTGAAATCTTGTCAGCCACTGTCAATTCAAAGCCCCCTGTAATTACACTTCTTGTAGGAGAGATTCTGATTGTATTTTCTGTGCCAAAACCCTGTCCTAAAACATGTTTCATGATAAGTCGGAAGGGAGGCTGTAGCAATTCTTATCCCAAGGAGTGTGTAAGGCTCCCTGAAGAATGTTTCTTTAATTAATGAATGAGACATCTTATCCCCCGATGGAGGTCATTTTAGTCGTCTTTCTTTCCTAATGGAGCAAAAACCTTTCATGTGTGAGACAAGTTCAAGGTCAGGGAGTGTTGTCAGTGGAGTTACTGGAGTCTGAACTCTGAGCTGCCCACCAGGTTACATCACATTTTTGAGGTTAAAGATATAAGGGTCCTCTATCTGGACCATGGAGTTTTGATTCCTCTTGACACAGATTATCTTAGACATCACAGTCAGCATATATTACTATTTCTTTCACTCCCCTGGTATTTAATTGTAAACCAAAAATAAAATTTTAAGATGTGCCCCCCCTTCCCCGCTGCCCTCGCCAATCATCTGAGTGGACCCCTCGTCTCAGCCAAGGGCATTCCAAAAATTAACCTGAAAAATCTAGTTTAGGACATGATGGGAAGAGGGAACCAGATATGCTTCATTGCAGCCTCCTTACTTTTGGAATTACTTTAGAACAGACTCTTTAAGTCTGATAAGAAACATTTACAAGGCTGGGCATGGTGGCTAATGCCTGTAATCCCAGCACTTTGAGGGTCCAAGGCGGGTGGATCACCTGAGTTCAGGAGTTCGAGAACAGCCATAGCTAATGTGGTGAAACCCGGTTTCTACTAAAAATACAAAAAATTAGTCGGGCATGGTGGTGCATGCCTGTAATCCCAGCTACTTGGGAGGTTGAGGCAGGAGAATCTCTTGAATCCAGGAGACGGATGTTGCAGTGAGCTGAGCTCGTGCCATTGCACTCCAGCTTGGGCAACAAGAGCAAAATTCCATCTCAAAAAAAAAGAAAGAAAGAAAGAAAACAAAAGAAACATTTACAATCTATTCTCTCTGCAGCCTGCTACCTGGAGGCTTCATCTGCATGATAAAACCTTGGTCTCCACAACCCTTCTCATAACCCAGACATTCCTTTCTATAAATAGTAACTTTTTCAACCAATTGCCCAGCAGAAAATCTTTCAACCTCTCTATGACTTGGAAGCCTCCACTTCTAGATGTCCCATCTTTCTGGACCAAACCAACGTACCTCTTACATGTATTGATTCATGCCTTGTCTCCCTAAAATTTGTAAAAGCAAGCTGTGGCACATGTTCTCAGGACCTGCTCAGGGCTGTGTCACGGGCCATTGGTCACTCATATTTGGCTCAGAGTAAATGTCTTCAAATATTTTACAAAGTTTGACTTTTTGTTGACATAATCAAAAATAGACTTCAGATCTATCTTAAATGGTTAATTTTTCTTCTTTCTCTTATATTGTAAATCTAGTGAGAGAAGAAACCATATGCTCTACCCCAAAACACCTATTTCAATGCCAACCATAAATAATGTGTCTGTTGAGTGGTAAGTGGACCTTCGTCCATACAACAAAGACTCTGTCCAACTCTGAGAAGCCACTAGAGGCCATAATTAGCACTGTTGCTAATGTTATTGATATGAACCCTGGACTCAAAAGTTCAGGCATTAAGTGTAATATTTATTTCATAAAACTGGGAGATTTTGAGAAGCCAGTGGGGAAAAAAAGCTATCCTATGTATGGACATTATATAGAAGCACACAGGGACCTTAACTGAGGTAATATGCTTTCAAATGCAAGAGGAAAATGCGAGCAGGTAACTAATCCAAATAATCTCCTGTATTCTCCCTCAGAAAGGAGTTCTAAGGTTCTGGCCATTGGGCATCTCTCCCACCCAATGCCTGTTGTGTGCTGCAAAACAGACTGCTCCGGCCTCTTGCCAAGATATCACCTGGCGAATTCTCCAATAATATCACTATAAGGTTTCTGTACAACAAAGAAATATAAAACCAAAGATATCACAGGAAATGTCAAAAAAAAAAAAAAAAAAAAACCCTCATCCCCAGCTTCACCCCTGAGGGTCAAACATTCAACTTGAGAGTTTGGCAGTAAGAAAAAAGGACATGCAAAGAACAACAAAACAAACCCAAAAAAGCCTACTGATTCTTTGTCCCTTTCTATTTTGTTTGAAATGAAAACTTCACCTCAGAAAACAGAAACTACTAAATCCCCAGAAAACATAAAACTCTCTTAATTTTGTTTCCAGCACTGAACCTCCTGCTACTGCCCACTGCTGCATATGCCAGATAACCCATTATGGGACTAAAAAAACGCCAAACCCTGACAAATAAATCATTCTGAAAGCTGGGGATTCCCAAGGGTAACATCAGAGATTATCAGTCAGGCAGAAATGTTAACATCCATTTTCCCATCATTGTGAGGCCCTTTGTTAATAGGTTTTTTTTTTCTTTGCAGAAAAGGCACAATGCCCTGCATTATGGGGACATTTTATGCAAATAGCACTTAGGCTGTGTGAAACTCTGTATCAGACACTGTAGCCCAGGCAAATACCTCTTACAGAAAGATCTTCATCCCAGTGCAGAGCCACCTCACATGGCCCTGAGGATTAAAGGACCAGCCAACCCTTCATGTCTACTCTCAAATGAAAATGACCAGGTTTTGAACAGACCAAGCTCTGAGTGGTGGCCCAGGTAAGATGGGGCTTTATTCAACAGCAGGAGAGGGACTTTTCCTCACCTCAGGTCCTGAGACTGAAAAGGGGATCAGCTCCTAGGTCAGTCTAACACTAGGAATCATAGGAGTTCAGAGCTAGAAGCACTGTGTCATTTTATCTACTTACTTCAGTGTTGACACTGAAGCCTGAAAGGTGATGTGACCTACCCACGCTCAGAAAGCCCACGCATAGGGAATCAGGACCAGAATCTAAAGTGACTGGGCCCAGCTTGCTAAATTCATTTATTCGTCTCCTTAATAAGTAGTAATATTAAGGCTGGGGCACTGTGCAGAGTTCTGAAAGAATAACAATGAGTAAGTTGTAGTCTATGCCCTCAGAAGCACTAACAGTCCAGAAGGGGAGGTACAACTAAAAAGATAGATACAAGGGCAAAAGATTTGATGACCTCAATGCCTGTCATCATAGAACTGGTTAAATAAATTGTGGTACATCCAAATAGTGGGATAGCAGGCAGTTGTTAAAATAATCATAGGATGATCTACATGTACTGATTGATATGGAAAGTCCTCCAAGTTATGTTGCCAGGGGAAAAAAGTGAAGTCTCTGTGGTAGATATCCATCCAACTATATCAATAATCCTTTTTAAATGTCAGTAGTCTAAATGCACCAATTAGAAGACAGAGATTATTGGAATGGATTCAAAAATGGATTAATACCCAACTATCTATTGCCTACAACAGACCCACTTCAAATATAAACATACACATAGATCAAAAGTAAATGATGGACAAGCATGGTGGCTCACACCTGTAATCCCAGCACTTTAGGAGGCTGAGGTGGGCACATCACTTGAGGTCAGGAGTTCAGGACCAGCCTGGCCAACATGGCGAAATCCTATCTCTACCAAAATACAAAAATTAGCCAGGCACAGTAGCACGTGCCTGTAGTCCCAGCTACTCAGGAGGCTGAGGCAGGAGAATAGCTTGAACCTGGGAGGCAGAGGTTCCAGTGAGCCCAGATCACGCTATTGCACTCCAGCCTTGGTGACACAGTGAGACTCAGTCAAAAAAAAAAAAAGTAAATCATGCAGAAAGAAAGACTATGCTAATATTCACCCAAAGAAGGCAGAAGTAGCTATATTACTTTCAGACAAGCAGACTTCAAAGCAAAGAAAGTTACCATGGATAAAAAGAGGCATTACATAATGATAAAGGAGGCAATTCTCCAAGAAGATATAAACATTTTTACCATATATGTGCCTAACAACAAAGTGTTAGAATATATTGGGCAAAAATTGATAGAACTTCAAGGAGATACAGATGAATCCACTATCATAGTTGGAGACTTAGACACTCCTTTATCAGAAATGAAGATCCAGCAGGGAGAAAGTCAGTAAGGACACATGTGAACTCAACAATATAATCAATCAGCTGAGTATAACTGATATCCATAGACTATTTCACTCAACAAGAGCAGGATACATGGTCTTCTCAAGCTCACCTGGAACATTCACCAAGGTAAACCACATTCTGGGCCATAAAACACACCTGAACAAATTAAAAAGAATACAAATCATACAGGGCCTGCTCTGAGAGCACAAAGGAATTAAAGTAGCAATCAATAACAAAAAATAACTTGAAAAATCACAAAATACTTGGAGTTTAAATAACACATTTCTAACTAAAATGGTTTAAAGAAGAAAACTCAAAAGAAATGTTAAAACATTTTGAACTAAATGAAAATGAAAACACAACTTAGGCAAATTTGTGATATGCAGGAAAAGCAATGCTTAGAGAGAAACTTACAGCATTTAAAATAAGAAAGATCTAAAAATCATCTAAGCTTCCATCTTAGGAAACATGAAAAAGAAGAGCAAATTAAATCCAGAGGAAACAGGCTGGCGCAGTGGCTCATGCCTGTAATCCCAGCACTTTGGGAGGCTGAGGAGGCGGATCACTAGAGGTCAGGAGTTTGAGACCAGTCTAGCCAATATGGCAAAACCCCATCTCTACTAATAACACAAAAATTAGCCGGGCGTGGTGGCATGCATCTGTAATCCCAAGCTACTTGGAAGGCTGAGGCATGAGAATCACTTGAACCCAGGAGGCAGAGGTTGCAGTGAGCTGAGATAATGCCACTGCACTGCAATCTGGGCAACAGAACTAGACTCTGTCTCAAAAACGAACAAACAAACAAAATTCCAGAGGGGACAGAAGAAAACAAATTAAAATTAGAGCAGGAACCAATGAAATTGAAAACAGGAAATAGAGAAGATAAGAATCCCAAATCTGTTTTTTTGAACAAATCAATAAAATGATGAGCCTCTAGTCAGGCTTAGAAAAGAGTAAGAAGAAAGAAATTATTACTATCAGAAATGAAAGAGGGACATCACTACAGATCCCATGGACATGTAAACAATAATAAACAACTCTGTGCCCACAAATTTGACAATGTAGATGAAATGGGCTTATTCCTTGAAAGACATAATCTGCCAAAACACACACCAGAGGCAATAGACACTCTTATTAGACCATATCTATTTTTTAAAATTGAAGCAATAATTAATAACCTTCCAAAACAGGAAAGTCCAGGCCCAAATGGATTCACTGATGAAATCTACCAAACGTATAAGGAAAAAATTATGCCAATTATTTGTAATCTCTTTCAGAAGGTGGAAGCAGAGGGAATACTTCCTAATTCATTCTACAAAGCTAACGTCACTCTAATACAAAAGCCAACCAAGACATTATAAGAAAACTACAAACCAATATCTCTCATAAACATAGACACCAAAATCCTCAACAAAATTCTAGCAGATCATATCCAACTATATATAAAAAGAATTATACACCATTACCCATTGAAATTCATCCTAGGTATATAAGTCTATTTCAATATTCCAAAATCAATTAATGTAATCCATCACATCAACAGGCTAAATTAGAAGGATCATATGATCGTACTAATAGATACAGAAAAAGCATTTGACAAAACACAATACTCATTCATGACAAAAACTCTCAAGTAATTAAGGATAGAGGGAAACATTCCCAACTTGATAAAAAGCACCTACAAAAAGCCTGCAGCGAACATTATACTTAATGGTGAGAAACCAGAAGCTTTTCCACTAAGATCAGGAACAAGGCAAGGATATCCCCTTCGCCACTCATTTTCAAACTTGTACTAGAAGTCCTAGTTAATGTAACAAGAAAAGAAAAAGAAAGAAAAGATATACTGATTAGGAAGGATGAAATAAACTGCTTGTGTTCACAGATGATATGATTGTCTAAGTAGAAAATTCAAAAGAATCGACAAAAGCAACAACAAAAAAACTTCCTGGAACTAATTAATAAGAAATCACAGCAAGTTTTCAGGAGGCAAGGTTAATATACAAAAGTCCATTTCTTTTCTTTATACCACTAATAAACTGGAATTTAAATTAAAACAACACCATTTGTGTTAACACCCACCAAAATGAAATACTTTGGTATAAATCTAACAAAATATGTACAAGATCTATATGAAGGAAGCTATACTCTTTGACAACAAATGAAAGAAAAACTAAATAAATGAATAGATATTCCATGCCCAGAGATAGGAAGAATCAATATTGTCAAAATGTCAGTTCTTCCCAACTTGATATATAGATTTAATACAATCTCAATAAAAATCCCAGCAAATTATTTTGCATATATCCACAAACTAATTTTAATGTTTATGTGGAAAGAGAAAGGACTCAGAATAACCAGCACAATATCTGAGGAAGAAAATAAAGTTGGAGGAGTGACACTACCCAAATATTGGTAAAAGTATAGACAAATATATCAATGGAACAGGACAAAGAGCTCAGAAACAGACATACATAAATAGAGTCAACTGATTTTTGACAAGCGACAAAAGGTGTGCAAACAACTATACAGCCACATGCATAAAAAAGAAAATAAAGTGAATCTAGACACACTAGACGCAGACCTTATGCCTTCAACAAAAACACTCCAAATGGATCACAGATGTAAATGTAAAACACAGAAGTATAAAATTCCTAAAAGATAACATAGAAGAAAATCTATATGACCTTAGGCTGATGATTTTAGATACAACACGAAAGGCATGATTCATAAAAGAAAGAATTGCTATGTTGAAATTCATTAAAATTGAAAATTTCTACTCTGGGAAAAACACTGTCAAGAAAATGAAAAGCCATTTCTTCTCAGCCTTTTGGCTAAGATCAAGTGAAAATGAAAAGATAAGCCACACACTGGGAGAAAATATTTGCCAAGACATACTGATAAAGGACCGTTATGCAAAATATACAAAGAACTCCTAAAACTCAACAATAAAAAAACAAACAACCCAATTTAAAAATAAGTCAAAGACCTTAACAATACTTCACCAAAAAAGATATACAGATGGGAAATAAACGTGAAAGGATATCATATTTCATCGGGGAAATGCAAATTAAAACAACAATGACATATACTTTACACCTATTAGAATGACCAAAATCCAGAACGCTGACAACACAAAATACTAGCAAGGATACAGAGCAACAGGAACTCTCATTCTTTGATGGTGGAAATGCAAAATGGTTACAGCCACTTTGGAAGGCTGTTTAGCAGTTTCTTACAAAACTAAACATACTCCTACCATATAATCCATTAAACACACTCCTTGGTATTTACTCAAAGGAGTTGAAAACTATGTCCACAAAAAACTGCATGGGGATGTTTGTAGCTGCTTTATTCATAATTGCAAAACTTGGAAGCAACCAAGATATCCTTCAGTAGGATAAACTGTGATATGTCCAGACAATTTAGCACTAAATAAAAACGAGGTATCAAGTCATGAAAAGACATGGAAGAAACTGAAATGCATGTTACTAAATGAGAGAAGCCAATAGGAAATGGCTACATGCTGTATGATTCCCACAATAGGACATTCTGGAAAAGGAAAAACTATGGAGACACTGAAAATATCAGTGACTGCCAGGGTTAGGGGAGATAGAGGTATGAATAAGCAGAACACAGAGGAAATACTCTGAATGATACTATAATTGTGGCTACATGTCAATACATATTTGTCCAAACCCATAGAACGTTCACCACCTACAGTAAACCTTAAAATTAACCATGAACTTGAGTGATGAGGTTTTGATGTAGGTTCATGGTAACAAGTGTACCACTCTGATGAGTTTTTTTAAATGGCAAAGTCTGCATTTCTCAAATGTAAAATGAGGGATTTGGATTTGATCAGAGATTTTCCAACCTGTTTCATTCCATTGTAAGTAAAATATAAATATATAAGGTTTAGCATTTTAACCATTTTTAGATGTTTAACTCAAGTACAGCCCACTTAAAAGTCCTTGGACATTATTTGGCACTAAGTATATTCATATTGCTGTACTGTCATCATCATTATCATCCATCTCTAGAATTTTTTTGTTTTTTTCCTTTTTTAAAACTTTTTTTTAAGGATTTAGGGGTACAAGTGCAGTTGTGTTACATGGTTATATTGTGTAGCGGTAAAGTCTGGGCTTTCAGTGCATCCATCACCCAAATAATGTCCATTGTACCCAATAGGTATTATTTCATCCCTCATACCCCTCTCACCCTCTCACTTTTGGAGTCTTCATTCTCTATGTTCACAAGTGTCCATTGTTTATCTTTCACTTATAAGTGAGAACATGTGAGTTTTACTTTTTATTTCCCAGTCATTCCACTAAGGATAATGACCTGCAGAACTTTTTTAATCTTCCAAAACTGAAATTGTACTCACTAAGCACTTACTCCCCATTCCCCCTTCTTCTCTAGCTCCTGGTAACCACCATTCTACTTTCTGTGTCTATGAATTTGACTGTTTTAGGGACCTCACATGAGTATTTGTCCTTTTATGTCTGGCTTATTTCACTTAGCATACGGTCTTTAAGCTTCATCTATCTTGTACATGTGTCAGTATTTCCTTTTTTAACGCTGAATAATTTTCCATTGTATGGATATACATTTCGTTTGGCCATTCATCCAACATGGACATTTGGCTTGCTTCTACCTCTTGACTATTGTGAATAATGCTACTATGAACATAAGTGTATATAAATATCTCGAGTCCTTACTTCCAGTTCTTGTTACATATCCTGAAGGAGAAGTGCTGGATAATATGATAATTCTAGCTTTAATTTTTTTAAGAACGGCCATACTGTTTTCCTTAGCACCATTTTACATTCCCACTAACAGTACACAGGGTACCAATTTTTCCATACCCTTACCAATACTTGTTACTTTTTGCTTTTTTAGTAGTAGCTATCCTAGTGGGTATGAGGTGGTATCTCACTGTGCTTTTGATTAGCACTTTCCTAATGATTAATAATGTTGAACATCTTTTCATGTGTTTATTGGCCATTGTATGTCTTCTTTGGAAAAATGTCTATTCAGGTACTTTGCCTATATTTTAATTGGGTTGTTTGTTTTTTAGTTGTTGAGTTCCAACCTTTTCAAAAGCTGTGTAAACATTAACTTTCAGTGAGATTGTTTATCAAAGCCCAATAAGCAAAATAGGAAAGGGCAGCCCTAGCCTGGTTGAATTGGATTCATGTACAGGACTCAGAGCTCTGACATACTTTCCCAAGAATTTCTCATCCCAGATCATTCCCCCTCTTCCCCTCCAACATTTCCCCACAGCTGAAGGGGGTCTCTGGGATGCCTCCATGAAAACTTCAGTGCACACAGAACTGAGCAGACTTGAAAAATCACTAGACTAGATAACCTCTAGGCTACTTCCCAGGTAACAGACAGTGTTTATGTGAAGAATGACCAGAGTTTAATTGTTCAAAGGAGAAACTACTTAAAGTAAATGGGTTTTCACCAATACTTATTTGCAGAAGGCATACCCGTGATGTTCACTTCCTTCTGTGAAGACTCTGGTTTAACACGTAAGTCAGATTTATGCCATATTCTTCTGAAACACTGAAGATGTTTATTTTTCGCATGTTACTTGTCAGATTCTTGTAGTGAATCTAATTGCTCAGTCATATCTTTTGGGGCACAGTGCTCGGATAAGTCTGTCTGCAAAGTTTCTAAAAATGATTAAACTATTAGAGATATCCCTGTAGTTTATTGATTGCAAATTTTTCCTTAATTTCTTCTCTTCTCCCTGTATCCACCCCACCCTTTGCAATGTGACTTTGTGGCTCCTCCCATCAAGAAGTGGAGTCTGATTTCCCATTCCCTGAGTCTGGGCTGGCCTTGCGGTTTGCTTTTTTCAATGGACTAAGTGGAAATGGTGTTGAGGTAGTTCTGAGCTGTCCAGCTTCACTTCTGCTCTCATTCTTGGAATACTGTCCAGCCACAGTGAAAACAAGCCTGGGCTAGCCTGTCTGATAATGAGGAACAAAGGGGTTCTATCATCTTGTTGCCCCAGCTGGCAGCCAGCCAACAGCTGAATATATCATAGTAGATTTCCTAACCAATCCAGCACACAGCCACCTTACTCACTGACCACAGACATGTGTGCCGGCCCAGTGCAAATCAGCAGAACTGCCAAGTTGGCCCACAGACTCATGAGTAGTAATGAATTATTATTTTAGGTTGCTGAGATTTGGGGTGGTTTGTTAGATGGTGATACTTAAGTAATATTGTCACCAACTACTTCTTACAGCAGAACCAAAAGGTAATAAATAACAGTTAGCAATTCTGAGGACCTATTGCATCCTGTGCAATTTAAATCCTTCTCTCACTATTCTATTCTTCAACAGGTACTTGGACTCACTATCAAAAGGTAAACACTATACTTCGAATTTAAGGAAATTTTCACAAATCACAAAAGGTTCTGGAGATAATGTTTTATTTCAAAATACTCTAAGATGAATATAAACAAGTATTTGGGTATACCGAGGGGTTTGGTTCTTTTGTTTTTCTGTTCCTTCTGGGTTTTTCCTTTGGGGGTTTTGTCCTCCCTACCCGTGTGCTTGCATTTGGTAAGCCACACTTCTGTAGGGTAACCACATTACTTCACCAGCAGTGTTTCAAGAAAACATCTTCTGAAGTTATTGCAGGGAGCAAATGCATCTGTTTCTATTTGGCTATAAAATATGGTTAAAAACAAAAAGAAAAAGCAATCAGAAATAGCATTATATCTAATGCCCTTTCCAAATCAGAGAGTAGAAGTCTTTAGTTGGTTAAGCTTTCAGCATCCCCAAATATATGGTATCCCTGCAAAAGTAAGAGAAATTATGTCTCCTCTGTGGAGCAAGTGAGGGTTTAGCCTTCCCTGTGTCAAGAGTGCAGTACTCTCCCTGCACTCATTACCATGGTTCATTGCAAGCCAGCACTCCACAATGTCAGATGGCCACCACAGCTCAGCCTTCTGACTTCAATATTCTCAAAGGCTGGGCAGTCTTCCTTTTGAGAACGTTAAGCAGGAAGAAGAAATGTGAGACTAATTTATGCAAATGTATGCAACATCAATCAGGTGGTCTCTGCCAGATAGCACAAATCACTGGGTGATATAGTGCTTTCCTACTATGCACAAAAAGACTTCTAGACACCAGCTCTTTAGTATGGTGGCAGTGTACCTGGGCCACCAGCTAGGCTTTGCCATGGTAATTTGTTTCTTTATCTTTAAAAATAAACAGCACAATTCAATCTAACATCTCAGTTAAATAAGTAAAACCCAAAAGGCAAGCTGCAGTGTCTGGAATAAATTACCCAAGCCTACTGAAAGTTAGAATCAGGCCAAATTTAATCTAAGAGAAAGTAGAATAAGAAAAAAAT
This sequence comes from Pan paniscus, assembly GCF_029289425.2. Taxonomy (NCBI): domain Eukaryota; kingdom Metazoa; phylum Chordata; class Mammalia; order Primates; family Hominidae; genus Pan; species Pan paniscus. The sequence continues at coordinate 25,080,404 of NC_073256.2, forward strand.
TTTTAAAGGAAGAGTTTCAAGGAGAGTGAGAGCTCAATTGACACTGACAAATATCACAGAGAGATGGGAAAGGAGGGACTCTGAAAAGTTGATTGATTGATTGATTGAATTATGGATTGATTTTTGCATGTGAACTCTAAAAGCTCAATTCCAGTAGGATAGCGGTGACGAACACCAAATAATAGTGACTCTAGGAATGAACAGGAATTAAATAATTAAAGATATAAGTATGTTTACAGGAAATTCAAGTGGGAGTGATAAGAAATGCAGTGGTAGTTTAAGGGGATCAAGGGGTCATGGAAAGGAATTTTTGGTGAGCATGGTAATGAATCACAGGGGCATGACTAATCCAGAGCAGCCAGTGGACCGACATTGAAGGCACCAGGGAGAAAGGGGACAAAACAGGCTTCCGGAGATGGGATTAAGAATGCATTTAAGATACAGCAGGTTTAAAACTTGCAACTCAAGTGTTTATACATGTAACTTGATCTTCTTGTCTATGACAGTACCTAATTTCTCTCCTAAATCCCCATTTCAACTCAGTATCTCTGTTGCTTTTGGTTTTAAGAAGGGTCAGTTTGGATTTAAACACTGGCAATTGAATATTAAAGATTGTCCTCCTCCCTCTCCTCCTTCTCTCATCCCCAGAAGGGAGCTGTTTCCCTGGGGTTTGTTTGCTGTCCTGGCTCTTGGTTCTCACGGCAAGGCATCTGGATCTTGGGCATCATGCTATGGTATATCCACTGATGTCCATGGTCCTATTACAGTTTCTAGTTCCTCATTCTATGTGCTCTGCATTCTCCTCAACTGAACCCCACTGGGACTTCCATGCTCAACCCTATCCTGAATGACAGGGCACCCTCATCTTTCTATGTCGTCCTGAGGGACTGCTCTCAGGTCCACCTGCCTACTTGCCACATCTCCAGCCATTGCCCACATACATATGGAACTTCTCAGTGAGGCTTTTAGAGTCCCCAGTTAAATCCTGGTAAGCCAAGCAATGGTCTCTTCTGTCTGGAATCCCACAAACTTTTCTGGGGTTTCTGATGGTCCCTCATAAGCCAGCAGGTTATAGGAAACCCTTTCTCACGCAATCTCTACCTACCAAACTCTAGCCATTTTCCTTCTGCCCTCCCTGGCGAGCCAGTGGCAGGAGTTTCCATGGCCATTCCCAGTGCGGAGATGCTGCTCTCTGGATTTGGGGGATGCTTTACTCATAGACTTAAAGCCTTTATTATTTAAAAATATTGAAAGTAACTAACTATGATTCCACTAAAAAATCTGGAACCAACAAAACTAAAGAAACTAAAAACAGGCTAGAATTAGGCATTAGTAAAAAATAGTGGTCAATATCTTCACTACTGTTTTCCACGGACTTCTCTCAAATCCCATTCATTGGCTCACAGGATTCTTCCTTTTCCAGAAAGTCAGGTCTCTGTTGGCATCCCATCCATGTCAGCAAAATTATCAAGAGTTATAAAGGGTCTGAGATTTTACTCTACTTGCAAATTAACAGGTTAAGCTACCAGTTTCATGGATGTTGACAGAAGACATGAGACTCTTGGGTCAGAGGCAAAGAACTTTATTACAGCAATAGCAGTAGCTAGAGCATTTGCTTTATCTTGTACTGATTCTCTGAGTCTCAGATCTCACAGAGTGAGTAGAAGACAACCGGGTGTCTCCTTCACATGCAGTGGGTTGAGTTACAAGAGAGGAACCCTGAGCTTAGGGTATCTGAATCTTTTATAATGCCTGCCATTTGTTATGTAGGGAGGCACTATCTCTGTCTTCCAAGACTGTTTGCTATACAAACATCCTTGAAAAGATAGTCCAGAACAAATGTGGCCATTGCCTCTGCTTGTGAGATATACAGAAATATAAGAAACCCACAGAGACTTGCCTCCAAACAGAGTCAGTCCCTTCTCTAATCTTCAGTAATCTATAGAATTTTTAAAATTACATTATTTTGTCATTTTTTTTGAGAAACTGAGAGAGAAAAAGAGCCAAGAGTGTGTGTTTAGAATGTCATCTTTGTCCCTGAAATCCTGAAATTTGCCTGAACAGAACAAATTAATTTATTTTCAAAAATTACTTTTCTTTGTGTCTATGATAGAGTTTAACATGTAACATAGGTTTTACCATTTATTTTAATCTGTGTACTTATAGTTGCTTTTTACCTCTGTGGCCCTAGTGAATATCACCCATCATGTTATTACTGTTTACTGGGGCATAGGTTGAAAAAAGCTGCTGAATTTAAGAATGTCTTATGGAAATCTAATAACCTTGTCTTGACCATGCTACAGGGAACCAATGTGTCAGATGTTCACATTTCAACCGGAACTCAATAGGAGGAGAAAAATATCTCTAATACGGCAGAAGAGAGACACTGATCTCTAGAAACAAAGTCCCCGGGGAAAGTCAAATCTCTGATCTGGTCAAGCTGCGCTTACAAAGGAGGAACTCTGCTTTTCATTTCTAGTATGCCAAAATCTTGGTTTGATTTGAAGAGAAAAAGTGGTTGCCTTTCTATCATTCCTTCTAAATTGTCTTCAGTGGCTTCTCCGATGTCCTGGAATGTTGGGCTCTGTAGGTTTTCATATCCAATCTTCTTTCCTTTTCGTTCGATCTGATTATAGTTGGCTTTCTCTCTTCCCAGGGAAGCAATTACCGGATAGAGATTGATAATATAGTCCTGGAGCGGTGGCTCACACCTGTAATGCCAGCACTCTGGGAGGCCAAGGCAGGCAAATCACTTGAGGTCAGAAGTTTGAGACCAGCTGGGCAACACGGTAAAACCCTGTCTCCGCTGAAAAACACAAAAATTAGCCGGGCATGGTGGTGCGCATCTGTAGTCCCCAGCTACTCGGGAGGCTGAGACAGGAGAATCACTTGAACCTGGGAGGCAGAGGTTGCAGTGAGCCAAAGCACTCGAGCCTGGGTGAGAGTGACATTCTGCCTCAAAAAAAAAAATTCAAGAGTTCGAGATTGCTAATATATCAATGTAGTTACTCTCCAAGCAAGAGACCCAAGTCATTCCCAGTGCCAATGATCTATCAAGATTTTGGTTGGTTCTATGGTCTGACTGTCTCCTCCAAAATTCATGTTGAAACCTCATCTTCAAGGTCATGGTATTAAGGTGTGGGTCCTTTAGGGGTGAATGGGACTAGTGACCTTATACAAAAGCTCCAGGGAAGCTTGTTTAGCCCTTTTGCAAGGTGAGGACACAGTAAAAAGGTGACATTCACCAGATATCAAATCTTCTGGTGCCTTAATCTTGGACTTCCCAGTCTCTTGGACTGTGAGAATATATTTCTGTTGATTATATACCACCCAGTTTATGATATTTTGCTATAGAAGCCCATATGGACTAAGAGAATTGGTTTTGTTGTTTGCTAAAGGTTGTGTCACATAACACTGTCTAGATAAAAGGAATTGACCTTTCCTGCATAAACTTTGGCACGTGATAGGCCCTTCATAAATATTTATTGAATAAATGAGTGAATGCACTAGATAAGAAATGCAGAGGTTGGACTGGGCGAGGTGGCTCATACCTGTAATCCCAGCACTTTGGGAGGCTGAAGCAGGGAGATCACTTGAGGTCAGGAGTTAAAGACCAGCCTAGCCAACATGGTGAAACCCTGTCTCCACGAAAAATACAAAAATTAGCCAGGTGTGGTGGTGCACACTTATAGTCCCAGCTACATGGAAGGCTGAGGCACGAGAATCGCTTGAGCCCGGGAGGCTGAGGTTGCAGTGAGCCAAGATCTCACCACCGTACGCCAGCCTGGGTGACAGAGCGAGATCCCATCTCAAAAAAAGAAAGAAATGCAGAGGTTAATGATAGTATTATTTTATTCGTATATCTTATAATTTGAAATGAACTGTCCTTCATGCACATAAACTCTTCTTCCACATTGGTGATGAATTTACAGTGAATGATTGATCATTCCTCTTTTACCTGGTCTTTCTTATAAAATTAATGGCATATACTAGGGGATCAATCAAAGGAGCTTCTATCCCCGTGTTTCTTCCTTCCCAGGGCCTACCTCATGCTGTCTCCTTACAAACACCAATTCAGTGTAGGACAAGGTAGGCTGGTTATGAAATAAAGTACAGTTAACTGTGTTATGTGGGAATTGAAATCATGACCTCATGTGCATAACACTTGCAATCAGCCAGTGAAGGCCTGATAAATCTTTGCATTTTAAGAGTTAGCTAAACACTCAGCCTTTAGGAGCATGCCTTGGGAAGGGTTCCAAGAGTTGGACTGGTAAATATTCTACCTCTTTGTTCACTGCCAAATTTCTGAGCTTTATACTCAGTTGTCAGTTGTAAGGAAAATCTTGAAATATCACCAAAGCCACCTAAATTTCTAAAATGTGTACTGTATGTCATTTATCAGTCAGAAGAGAGAGAGAAAGAGAGAATGTAATTGAACTGAAACATGCCTCCAATGTCTGTCTCTTCTACCTCAAAAGTCTGTGTTTCTTTTTTTTTTTTTGAGACGGAGTCTCGCTCTGTTGCCCAGGCTGGAGTGCAGTGGTGCGATCTCGGCTCACTGCAAGCTCTGCCTCCCCGGTTCACGCCATTCTCCTGCCTCAGCCTCCGGAGTTCTGGGACTACAGGTGCCCGCCACCGCGCCCGGCTAATTTTTTCTATTTTTGGTAGAGACAGGGTTTCACCGTGTTAGCCAGGGTAGTCTCGATCTCCTGACCTCATGATCTGCCCGCCTCAGCCTCCCAAAGTGCTGGGATTACAGGCGTGAGCCACCGCGCCCAGCCAAAAGTCTGTGTTTCTTTTGGGTAAAATTACTTTCAGAAAGTATTAGCTCCCTATAGTCAGCTTAAAGGATTCCTGGAATGACATGGCTAAACATGAATCAATTCCCTGGCTAATTTCCTTCAAGACAATAAAAGATTATATCACACTGCTTGCTTCAGCATGGAGTTCTTCCCATCTAAAAATAAGAACGTATCTTTCACATGAAAGAAACCCTAAGCTTTGAAAGAAACCTTGGTTTCACTTGTTACATGAAACTCCTGTGTGTGTACAATCTACTATATTTGTCCTAACTGTGTCATGGTTTCAGGTGCCTCTAGGCATACCAGAAAGACATCTTGCTTGAACTACCAAGGTTCTGTGCTTTTAGGAGACACTGGATTAGGAGCAAGGCGCCTCAAACAGACACTTCCTTCTCTCTCTGGGCACCGTCAAAACCTCCAAATAAGCTGGCAACTGCAAATGAATTTCAAGCATTTAACAAAGTGGGGTTGAACATCACTTCACTCTGGTTTGCCGCGGAAGCCTTAATATTAAGGTATACTTTTTTAAAACTGTATTTTTCTGTATTCTGTATATAGAAACATTTTCTATTTCTCCATGTTTCCTATAGTTCTTTTTTTTCTAGCTAAAGAATTTATTTCAACATTTGCAAAATACTATATCACAATTATTTACCTTTCTTTGTTTTCTGTATTTCTATCTTTCCATTCAGTTAATTTGTACCCCATTTTGGAAAGCAAGTTGGTAAATCAAAAGTCTTAAAATGCTCATAGCTTTCCTCCCAGTAAATCTGTATCTGCGAATCTTTCCTAAACAAAGCATCCTAATCATCTAAAACAATGTTGCAGTATTATAATATTGAAAAGGACCAAAATGATCAACCATAGGATGCTTAGTTTTTAAAAAGCGTGATTATATTTACAAAGAGTTTTGAATAACATTGGCAAATGTCTATTATTATATTTGCTAAAAAATTGAATACAAAATTATATTCTCTATGTAAACACAGTGTACACGCTATAAGCACAGCCCTGACACATAAAAAACATAATGCAAATATTTGTTAAATTCACTCATTTGAATGAATCACAGCTATGTTGAAAAAAAAGAATCCTGCCTAGAAAACAAAATTTACATATTCATATGGTTATCTCTGGACGACAAAACTAAACATGATTTTGTTTATTTTAAGATTAGTATAATTACATTAACATTTTCATAACATGAAAAATAAAATTATCTTGAAAAAGAAATATGTTTATGAGCATATTCTAGGGAGTTCAACATACAAGAGAAATTCTACTATATATTGAGGCTTCCATTGTTGGATTAACTTTTTAAAAACATGGTCTAGAAGCCTAAACTTTTTCACCTAAAGCTACATTTCAAATACTAGTTGAGATATGGAAATAAGATGCCTCACAACTTAGTTCTGAAATTATGTATCCTCATAATCATAGCTACCCTTTACTGATACCTAATTTACATCAGATGCCAAGATAAATGATGTACCATTGAATTTAATTTTATTTTTATTTCATTCATTCATTTAATACATTTTGAAAGCAGCTGCTAGGTACAAGACACTTAGTATAAAGGTAGCAAAAAGTTTTTGCCATGAAGGAAGTTATTAGATTGGTGCAAAAGTAATTGTGGCCTTTGCCATTAAAAGAAATTGCAAAAACTGCCATTACTTTAGTGCTAACCCAATATAAGGAGACTTGACCTTAATTAAATGAGGACACTAGTGTTTTGGATGTTGACCCACCCAAAACAATACTGTTACTAGAGCGTAAAAGAGGGACGATCACATCCAGGTGAGGGTCATATGAAGGGCTAATGATTGAGCAGAAACTGTAGGATTAAAGCAAAGGCCCCTGGCCCTGGCCCACCAGGCTGGAGGGAGAAAGTGCAAGACTGGGACCCAGGCCAAGGCCACACACAAGGCCTGGCTCCTCTTCCAGAGACTGCTGGTCAGAAAATAATTTTCCCCAGGTGCCTGAAGTCTCGTAACACAGATACTCTAGACATTTTCCATTTTCTGATTATATATATATATATACATACACACACAAACAAATATTTAAAATGGGCATGTGAAAATATATGTTTGTGTATTTTCACATACCCATTTCATATATATATACATATATGAAATATATTTCATGTATACATATATGAATATATATCATGTATCATATATATCATATATACACATATATATGAAATGGGTATACATATATGAAATATATATTTCAAGTATACATATATGTATATATGAATATATATCATATATCATATATCATATCATATATACACATATATATGAAATGGGTATGTGAAGATACACAAACATATATTTTCACATGCCCATTTTACTAAAAATATGGGGGTTTTTTTTACAATGTTTAATTCTATTCTAGCAATCCTTAAATTTTGATGTGTATTCTTGAATGGTTAAAAACATGACTTTATTAAAAATAAAAATGATCTGTAGAAACCTGTTCCCATAATGATAGAAATCTTGACTTTCCGTCTTGCTCACAGATCCCAATTAGAAATTTAAACCAAATTGTTTCCATCAATTACTAGGCTAGGAGAGAAAGTGTGGAGGACAGGAGCTTCTGCAAATTTATCAAAATTTTAGAGGAAAATGAACAGTTGTACCTTCCTGAGATGTGAGTTTATATTGACCACCAGATTTTTCTAGCACTGATCATAGATTCGAACTTATTTATTTACTAACGATGATGATAAAACTACCTAACATTTTTGAGAACCATCTGTATGCCAGGCACTCCTCAAAATTCTTTGCACAGATTACCCCCATTAACCACGATGCCAACCTCATGGCCGGCAAGGCAGAAAAATCTCATTCTCACTTTACCAGTGGCTAATTGTGAAAACTCCATTCATGTTGGCCATTTTCACTAGTCATTTGAAAATCCAGCAAATGAAATCAGACATTTTGTGGTGGATGAAGAAACTTTTTTGGTTTGTTCTCTTTTTTTGAGACAGAGTCTCACTCTGTCACCCAGGCTGGAGTGCAGTGGCACGATCTTGGCTCACTACAACCTTCAGCTCCCGGGTTCAGGTGATTTTCCTGCCTCAGCCTTCTCAGTAGCTGGGATTACAGGTGCCCTCCACCATGCCCAGCTAATTTTTGTATTGTTAGTAGAAATGGGGTTTCACCATGTTGGCCAGGCTGGTCTCTGAACTCCTGACCTCAGGTGATGCTCCCACCTTGGCCTTCCAAAGTGCTAGGACAAACAGGCATAAGCCACCACGCCTGGCCTGAAATAATTTTTAAGAAGTGATTTAGTTGCAAGTTGGCTCAGATCCTCTGTTTAAACATTATGAATGCTCCTCAAGTTATCAGAATTGACTAACTTTTAGTTAAGCCCCATTCCATGGCAAATAGAACATACCTTAGGCTAGGGACAAATTGATTGCATCTTTATATATTTGTGAAATTTAGCATTCTGCCTCTAAATTTCCTGTAATAAAAATACTCTTAGAATGATCCTTCTTGAAAGGACGTGATTCTAAGGAAGTCACTGAACATAAATAACTAAGTAAAGAAGGACGGGGAGGGCATTCCAGAGAGGTTTCTCATCACCGCTATTTGCATGGATTTTACCTGGGGGCAGCCAGTTACTAACTCTGAGCTGCTTTCAGGAACTTCCAAGTACACGGAGTTCAGGGATCTCCTTTTTCCTATTAACTTGGTTATAATGGTTTCCAGGATTAATAAACAAACTCAAAGTTTGGCCCAGGAAGCAGCTCTCATGTTATAAATCATAGCACCCACAACTTTACCATCTAAATAGATAACGATATCCAAGTCAAGTATTTCCATGGGAGGGTTTTTCATTGTCCTAGCAGAATGAAAGTTTTAAGGAACTTTGTCTTTCAGGTATTATAAACTTTGGGGGCCTCTTCCAGTTTTTCCTACAGACAGACGAAAAAATGTCACAGCTCTAGGGATGCTTAAGTGTCACCCAGTGACCTGCAAGTTCTTCAACAGACAGACGGGAAATTGAGAACCAGGATTATAGCACTCAGACCCCTATGGACTGAAAAAGTGGCCAGTTTGACTTCCTTCTGAATTCTTTTCACAAAATAGTAAATGACAAACAAAAATCAGAACCTGTTACTCTAAGAGGAGTCTCCCTCTGTGATGTCATATAATAAATGGTGAGAGACGGAGAAGATGGGAAGGAGTGTGGAGGCTTCTATCTTAGGCCTGAGAAAAGTTTCAAAACAATTACGCAATCAGGAGCAGGAGTCATTGTTGACTGGCAAGTGGCCAAAAAAAAAAAAAAAAAAAAATAGAAAGATAGATAAATAGATAAATGGATAGATTTGTTTTCATTGGCTCTTACAGGTGATGAGTTCTTGAAGAAGGGGTGGAAATTAACAAAACCTATATGTATCCATGAGGGCTTTTCCTCTATTACTTCTGTAGGCAGGAGATTCTCTAGAATTGTGTCCACCATGGCTGTAATTAATGAGAACCAAAGATGTCCAATGTAATCTGTTTCAGCAGTCATAATAGAACTTTTAAAACATCTTTCCTTTTACGATTCCATCAGCAGCCCTTGCTTGAATACCAGACTGATGTGTTTGCTAATCAATAACTCATTAATAACGATAATGACCACAAAGACTTAAGCTGCCCCTTAAAGTAGGAGCTGGATGCCTGTGTGGAATCCTGACAGCTTTGTTGATTGGTTAGGTAGGTAGGTGAAGAATTAGTGAAGAAAATTGTGATCAAATCCTTCCTCACATTTTTTACCAAGATCATAAAATGGAAGAAAAGTAAATTGGGATTAAAATAAGGCAGTTATTTTCTCATCTGCTCTCATTGAAAAGGAATGTTTGTCATCTGCATGCTCCTAATAACAAACATTCATTGAGCACCTATGGGCAAGACGCAGTGGGCCTTAGGATCAGGATGAGTCCGCTGGTGGCTCCATGCAGGAGAGAGATGGCCATCCAAACCATGCTGAAAGAACAGAACGAAGACACCATGACAGAGGCAAATGGTAAAGACCAGTCTAGTACCACTGAACAATGGGCTACAGGGAGCCCAAAGATGAGGATGCTACACTTCTTACCCTCAGAGAGCTTATGGGACCATGTGACCGGAGAGAATTTAGGTCAGCTTGTTAGCATCACAGGAACAGAAAACGAGATGAAACTCACTGTCCCTAGGACTGCTGTAACTTTTGTGGCACCTATAGGAGGTCAACTTGAAAAGGAAATTGCTTCATCAGGAAGGAAAAAGGGCAGCTTGCTGATGCAGGAGGTAGAAAGAAATTATTAGACAGATAGTAGGTGCAGCAGAGTCCCCAGTGAAATGTCCCTTTTAACAAAAAGCAGCCCCCAAATCATTTCCTTTCTAACAAACAGCAGCCTGAAAAATTGAGCTGCAGACAAATAAGCAAGCTGGGAACTTGCACGGGTGAATGCCAGCAGCTGTGCCAATAGAAAAGGGCTACCTGGAGGCCAGGTATGTCCAACATAGAGTCTCCATCTTCTCTTTTTTTTGTCACCACATGTACAGTAAAGGAACAGGCAACATGGCACCAGCCAGGTAGAGAACCATCTGCAATGGCACACCGAGTCCTAACCAGTTTTTCGCGCCTTATGCAAATGAAACACCTGGTCTGACCAATCTTTCATGCCCTATGTAAATCAGACACCACCTCCTCAAGCTCATCTATAAAAAACCTTGCATTCCACTGTGGAACCAGCAACTCACTTCTCCAGCATGCCTCTCTGCTGCAGAGATCTCCTCTCTTTCTTTTGCCTATTAAACTTCCATTCTGAACCTCACTCTTTGTGTGCCTGCGTCCTAGTTTTCCATGGCCGTGAGACAATGAACCTCGAGTATTTACCCCAGATTTTTACCCCAACAACGCCACTTCATTGTTAGTGTGTATATATATAGAGAGAGAGAGAGAGTAATAAAATAGCTAGCACTGAATGAGTACTAACCTTGAGCTGTATATCAAACTCTTTATTACATATTACATTTTATTACATTTTATTAATGTAATAACTCATTATTACATTTAACCCCTATAGTAAACCTGAGATAGATACTATTGTCATTTCCAGTATATAAATGAGACAACTGAGCCTCAGATATAGTACTTTATGTACCGAACGTGGCATGGCTTCCTTCAAAATCTGCTCTCTTGACCCTTCTGCTGTTCTGAATATTATTAAGAATCACAAATATGTTATACAACTAAAATAAAACCATCATAAAGCAGCTTATATAACCAAAGGCTTCTCAGCCTCCACATACTGGCTGCTTTTTTTAAGCAATATTAAATGAAAGAATGTTCTAATAAAATCAGAAATGTCATATCATCTTCCGATGCTCCTAAAAATGGAATTTGAATTATGGTCAAACTATTAATAATATATTAAACTATCCAGAGAAAGAAGGCAAAGATAGAGCTGTGACTTGCTTTTTCTCTGGATAGATAAGATCGTCAGACCAAATGAAACCATACAAACCACACATCAAGATGTTTGACAAGCTCTTCCTGGCTCCTCCAAAATGTAATTTTGGCAGCAACTTTGGACAGAACATCAATTCAAATACATAAATAAAAGGACATGGATTATCACAAAGAGGACAGCCCAGAACTCAAATATTTTCTATTGACATTGAAAATAACTTAAAAAGTGGTGATTACTCTGGAAATGTTTGCATTGTGGACCTTAATTTCTCTGTGTAATTCCCTCTGTGAGGAAGCAACTAGCAAGGGACCTAACTGGGTGTAGAAATCAGGAAGCTGTGCTGAGGAGGTGATATTCAAGTTTCTCATCTTGAAGGAGGATTAGGAGTTGGGGAGGGAGGGTCTGGGAGAAGGAAGAGTGTACACAAAAGGCTGAAGGCAAGAGAGTGCACATGAGGTGAAACCTGCAATCGTTTGGTGTAACTGGAGGTTAGTGTCTGAGAAAGGGCGAGCTGTGGAGGAATTTATCCCTATGGTGGCAAGAAGCTATTGAAGAGTTTTGCTAAATGTTAAGTGTATCTACTGTTTCCCAGGCTTTATTTAAGGATTCATGAAATCATGTTTGTAAAATCCATTTGCAGCCCTTAAAAACGAATACTAAAGAAATACCAGGGTGTTTACATGTTTTCTTGCAGATGACAAATGCAAAACACCATCCATAAGGTTTTTAGGAAAAAAACTCAAGGATTTCATTCTAATTGTGAGGAGACTCCCAGACATGTCCTTATAGCTAATCCCATGAAGCCCAAGTCATAGATCAAAAAATTACTACTTTAAATGGCAAATATGCACTTATTTATAAACGGATTTGATAGAATCACACTTCCAAACACGCATTTGCTTATTATTCCCTGTAAAATGACAAAACTATCACCTGATTGTTCATTAATTCTCCTGGAACATTCCAAACCTACCCAGGTAACAACTACTAAGGGTTCACAAAACATTTTTAGCTATTGATTTCCCAGGCACGCCACAAGCGATGAACAACAGCCATGATCTATGAAGCCGCTGCAATGAAGCAAAGCTACAGCAATTACTAAGTGCTTGAGTGAAGTATGGAAAACTTCACTGTTGGATAAAAAAATTAAAGCTAGTTTCTGGACCCAGTGGGTCATGCGAAGTTACATGTTACATGACTAAGTAATCATGACTTTGCCAAAAAGGTACAAAATAGGCACAAATGGCTCTCATCCCTCCTTATCCTCTTCTCGTCTGAGGACAGAGATGAATCATGCTGACCACCTCTCTCTGGAACTTATCACTGCTATGCCTTGTTAAAGCAAACTAAATACGGCCTGAGAAGGACTCCATACTTCTGTATTTGAGTCCTTGTGGACGAACTGCAACCTACCTTAGTGTGCAGACAAGACTGAAACCCTAATTTAGGATTACAGCCTGTAACAATAGCTGAGTCTCGGCCAATCTCAGCAGCCACACTTCAACCATTCATACAGTGCTGAGTGTTCAGACTGTGTTCAAATAAGGCAAATGCCAAGCTGTAACCAATCCAGCTGTTTCTGCACCTCACCTCTGATTTCTGTACGTCACTTCCCTTTTTTTGTTCTGACCGTGAGGTATCCCTGGAGCCTCTCTGAATCTGCTGTAATTCTGGGGGCTGCCTGATCTGTGAATCATTCATTGCTCAATTAAACTCCTTTAAATTTAATTCTGCTAAACAGCAGAATTAACAGCCTATTCATCTATTCAACACATTTTATTGAGCTCTGTTCTGGTCACTATGATGGGCAACGGAAGAGAGAAATTAATAAGACTTAATTCCTGCCTTTGAAATGCTCACAGTGAGATGGGACAGGCATGTAGATTTAAAAAAAAAGAATGCAATACAGAGTGAGGACTAACAGAGCCTTCAGAATATACAAGGCCTTATTTGTAACTTTGAGATATATGTTGTCCCCAGAACCAGGGTCATAATAAAAAATAAACAGGAATTCCCAGCTGTCAGCTCTCACTAAACAGTCTCTTACCCAGGACAACAGTTAATCTTTAATAGGAAAAACAGGAAGCATCCTATTCAAAATCCTGGTTGAAGGATGCAGGCTGAATATTCATTAGGGTGGGGGTGAAGGCTGAGGGGAGCAGGAGTGAGAAAATAGCAGGAAGCCAGGAACACCCATGGTATGAGAATTTCTTGAATTGTTGAGATGTGTTTCCTAGACAGCTTCCACGGAGGAGGAGGGCTGTTGAAGATGTTCTCTTGTTAGATGCACTGTAACAATGACGACTAGTTTAGATCATAAAATATTCTTTAGTTCCTGACAATTTTCAGTTCACAAACTCTGTATACATTTTACCATTGAGGCATATGAGAGTGAAAGCATCACTGGCTTTCTGTACTGTCACCTAAAGTCACAATTTTTAAAATACAGAGGCTGTATGAAACCATAATTATGATGTAGTGCAGCCAGGAGAACTAACAAAGAAGAATACGCTTTCTTCTTGCTCTTGTTGTTTCTGTTGTTATTAATCCACTGCTTTTCTGCTATTGACATTGGGCCTGGCTAAATGGTTGGTGGACAGGTAAACCTAGAGGCAAGCTTTCAGAGAGGGCATCATATATATACAGTAGTGCTAAAACACAGGACAAGAAAATAGTTCTAGAAAATGAGGGTTTGTCTTCCTCTCTATTTCTCTAAAAGAGGAAGGAAGAAATGCATATTAGCAGTGTAATTAAGTCAGATGTCTTGCTGAATTAAGACATTATCTCTGAAAGCAGCCCCTCTAAGGGACAGCCAGGAAATTTGAAAGGTGACCTAAAAAGAGGATTTTATTGTAAGAACTGAAAAATACTTGCTGGCAATATTTAAGTAGAAGTTAAATGCATTTGGCTGAGCTGCATAAAGGAAATCGATGTTCTCTATTAGCTAAATTTGAGGACATTCACGTCTGCTTTCCCAGCCCTTGAGAATGTATGAGGTCCAACAACCCAGTTCTTTCAAAGTCAGTCACAGCTTCTCATTTCCCTTGTTCTCCTCCCTCCTCCTACCCACTCCGCCTCCAGCCTTCATCCTCCTAACTCCCAGACAAATGCACAACCATCTGTGTTCAGGTTCCTTCCCTCACATCTTCCTGGGAAGATGGGAACGGCAGTCTGACTGCCTCACAGTACCACTCTGACATTGGTCACTCCTTCAGAGTCTCTTATCGGTGTACAGAGGACATCCAACTCCAAGTAAGGGGGCCAGGGGGTACACATGACGCAGATGACACTTCCTATTCTAGTATCACCTCCTACTCCTCCCCAGACAACACAGGTGAAATCTTGAGGGGGAAAATTAGTCATAGAAAGCGGGCAGGAGAGGCATTGTGGGTGCTGAGTAAAGTGGAGAAAGTGAGAAGAGGGGGCTGGGCACAGTGGCTCATGCCTGTAATCTCAGCACTTTGGGAGGCTGAGGTGGGATGATCACTAGAGGTCAGGAGTTCAAGACCATCCTGGCCAATATGGCAAAACCCCGTCTTTACTAAAAGTACAAAAATTAGGGCTGGGTGCGGTGGCTCATGCCTGTAATCCCAGCACTTTGGGAGATCAAGGCAGGTGGATCACCTGAGGTCAGGAGTTTGAGACCAGCCTGGCCATCACGGTGAAACCTCGTTGCTACTAAAAATACAAAAATTAGCCAGGCATGGTGGCATGTGCCTGTAATCCCAGCTATTTGGGAGCCTGAGGCAGGAGAATCTCTTGAACCCAGGAGGCAGAGGTTGTGGTAAGCCAAGAGAGAGTTACTGCACTCCAGCCTGGGAGACAGAGTAAGACCCAATCACAAAAAAAAAAAAAAAAAAAAAAAAAAAAATTAGCTGAATTTGGTGTAACACGCCTGTAATCCCAGCTACTGGGGAGGCTGAGGCAGGAGAATCACTTGAACCTGGGAGGTGGAGGTTGCAGTGAGCCGAGATCACACCACTGCACTCCAGCCTGAGCAACAGAGCGAGACTCGGTCTCAAAAAAAAAAAAAAATTAGCTGGGCATGGTAGCATGTACCTGTAATTCCAGCTACTGGGGAGGCTGAGGCAAGAGAATCGCTTGAGCCTGGGAGGCAGAGGTTGCTGTGAGTCAAGATGGCACCACTGCACTCCAGACTAGGTGACACAGTGAGACCCCATCTCAAAAAAAAGAAAGTGGGAAGAGGGGATTATTGATTAGATTTGATGAATGGAGATCTCAAAGTGTATCATGTGCACGTCTTTCAAGGTACTCCAGCTCATTGCCCCCTTACCATTCTATGTGAGCCCCCTCTCTGCACCTTTTCTAAAGAAAAGGCACCTAACTCTTTGGAGGGAGAATGGATTGGTCATAGACCCCTATCACCATTAAAATAAACATACATGACATATTTTGCAAAAAAAAAAAAAAAAAAATTCAGTGTTGGCCCCCCCATAAAGGCTTTCCATTTTCATTATCTTCTTCGCGAAGTCAGAAATCCATCTCAGAGCTTCTGGCCAAGCTACCGTCCAGCCCCTCTTCCTTTTGAACTCAAGGGTTGACACTGGGTGCTCCCTGGTGCCACACTGCCTCGAAATTCTGAGCTATCCTCTTTTCATCCTAAAACCCAAACACCTGTGCTGCTTAGTGACTTTGCCCTTTATACAGCACTTCCATAGAGATTATTCCATTGGAACCCTCTGGAACTAGGTGTGATTGGTCATCCCATTTTTGAGATAAGACCTAGAGACATTAATGCACCTTGCCCAGGGCCATGCCCTTAGGGAGAGCAGAGCTGGAACCCCAAAAGCATCTCTTGACTCCAAAGCCCTGCTCTTTCCTCTGTTCTTTGCAGCTTGTTTTTTTAGAGTCTTGAAAGTTTAACACCTCTTGACTGGGCTCTAAAAATGTGATTCTGATCCAGGTATTTACACGTGAATTTAGGAGCCCAGAGAGTTCCTTCTTCAGGGTGAAAACTACATAAGAAAAAAAAAATCAAAGCATTCTTTGGCATTTCGTGGCATAAAAATAAATACTTTAGGTGTACACACCCTTCCCTTTTGGCAGGTTTAAAATAAATGGATTATTCATGGATTCTTCAGCATTCTAGTGAGTCCTGGCTTGGTGCACTGTTGAACACCCCATGATGGGCTACTCATCTGTGGCCACTCCATCTCTAAAAACAGGGATCCCAAAGGCCCAGTCTTAAAGTGGTCAGGAGCATTGGATATGAGCTTAACAGTTGGCAGGCAATTTGTATGTTGCCCTAGTTAACATTTCTCTGTTTTTTTTTCTTTTAAAGCATTTTGTAAGAAAGTAATTTCAAATAAATCATTTCGTTTATCTGGGATGCAGTTTCCCCCTCTATAAAATGGGTATGACTCTGGCTTGCCTTTCTGTATAAAACAGAGGTATTCAAAGATCTACCAAGTTTCTGAGCTATTGGTGTATGAGGGTCCTAGGGCTGCATCACAACATATTGCAAACAACAGGAATTTATTCTCTCACGGTCCTGGAGGCTAGACATCTGAGATCAAGGTCTGCGAAGGCACTAGGGAAAGATCTGTTCCCCGCCTCTCTCCTCACTTCTGGTCGTTCCTTGACTTGAGGCACCCTAACTCCAGTCTTCACATGGAGTTGTCCCTGGGTACTATGCTCCCTCACTTGCCATTCCTTTTATAAGGACACCAGTCATAATGAATTAGGGGTCCACCCTACTTCAGTGTGAACTCATCTTAACTAATTATATCTGTGGTGACCCTGTTTCCAAATAAGGTCACGTTCTGACATATTGGGGGTTAGGACTTTTTTTTAAATTTTATTTTATTTTTGAGACTGAGTCTCTCTTTTTCACCCGGCTGGAGTGCAGTGGCACAATCTCAGATCACTGCAACCTCCGCCTTCAGGACTCAAGCGATTCTTGTGCCTCAGCCTCCCAAGTAGCTGGAGCTACAGGCGCACACCACCACGTCCAGCTAATTTTTGTATTTTTAGTAGAGACAGGGTTTTGCCATGTTGGCAAGGCTGGTCTCAAACTCCTGACCTCGAGTGATCCATGTGCCTTGGCCTCCCAAAGTGTTGGGATTACAGGTGTGAACCACCATAACTGGCCAAGACTTTGATATGTAAATTTTAAAGGGGATAGAATTCAACCGTTCTATATTTACATATACAGATGCTCCTGGACTTACTCTGGGGTTATATCTGGATAAACCCACTGTAAATGGAAAATATTAAAAATTGAAAGCATGGTCTGAGCATCTGAAACCTGCAATCCCGGCACTTTGGAAGGTCGAGGCAAGAGGATAGCTTGAGGCCAAGAGTTCAAGACCAGCCTGGGCAACATCGTAAGACCTCCTACCACCTCTACAAAATTAAAAAATTTTTAAAAAAATTACCCAGGTGTAGTGGCACACATCTGTAGTCCCAGCTACATGAGAGGCTAAGGTGAGAGGATTGCTTGGGCCCAGGAGTTGAGGTTACATTGAGCTATGATTGTGCCACTGCACTCCAGCCTGGACAACAGAAAAAAAAAGAAAGAAAGAAACAGAAAATGTGTGTTTGACTCACAGTATTTTCAACTTTTGATAGGTTTATCCAGATATAACACAATCATAAGTTGGGGGGTGAACTAAATGCATGTCATTTTCACACCATTGTAAATCAAAAAATTTTAAGTCAAAAGTATTTTAAGTCAGGAACTGTTTGTACCTATCTGAGGACAGAAGCAACACTACAGCTGTCAGTAATTCAGGTTCCATAGCAGAAGGAATAATGACAGCTTTCATGTGCATATAGATGATGTGTATATGTGGACCAGCCAGTGTTAGAGCTGGAGTCAGAGGACTGTGATGTCAGTTCCAAATCACCAAAAAGAGGCGAGCCAATGCCTGTGTGGCCTGGAAAACACATCTCTGTGGGCTGGCAGCCAGCAGGAGAGAAGCACAAGCTGTAACACCAAGAGGTTTACAGAGTCCCCATGAGAGGGTGGGAGAAGCACCTCCAGGCTCCCACAGGGGCCCCAGTGCCTCTACCACAATCAAAGCTGCCCCTAGCCCTGCAGTGCCCTTGGTGGACACAGACGCAGGGAGGCTGACTCACTCACACTCCAGTATGGAAAGCCAAGTGCCAATGTATTCATTTCTACCAAGGGAAGTTTCTTTCCAGCAACAAAAATACCCCATTCCCTACCAAGGGCCCAGAGCCACTGCCTCCTGACATTAATCAGAAGGATGCGTCATGAGCATGGAGTGAAGCCAGATGCAGCACGACACAGTGGCCTCACTTACCCCACTGTGGTCAAGCCTTCTCAGTGGGTGGCCCACATGAGGGTGTTGCTCTCCCCTGGACATTGGTAGGGCACTGCTACCCTCTGCCTCTGCCTTCCCTCACCTGGCCCCCAGGCTGGACACCCATTTGTGTTCATACAGCCTTTCCCACAAAGGCCATAGTGAGATCTCAAAGGTCTGATTCAAATGTGCCAAGGGAGCCAGGGAAGAATGGGGGAATGGTGGTCTCTGATAGTCCCCAGGGAACTGAGAAGATGCCTCCCATCTGCCTGAGAAAATTAAGAAACCCTGAACCTTCCCCTCTTCCATATCCCCCAGCAATCCCAGGCCATACCCCAAATCCACCCCTTGGGTCACACCTCAGGGGTTCACACCACAGGGGTTCACACCTCAGGAGATCACACTGCAGGGGTTCACACCCCAGGGGAATCACACCACAGGGGTTAACACCCCAGGAGATCACACTTCAGGTTTCATAACTCAGGTGATAACATCGCAAGGATTCACAACTCAGGAATTCACACCTCAGGGGAATCACACCACAGTGGTTCACACCTCAGGGTATCATACCTCAGGGGATCACACCACAGGGGTTCACACCGCAGGGGTTAACACCTCAGGGAATCACACCACAAGGGTTCATAACTCAGGGGATCACACCTCAGGGGTTCACACCCTAGGGGAATCACACCACAGGGGTTAGCACCCCAGGAGATCACACTTCAGGGTTCATACCTCAGGTGATAACACCGCAAGGATTCACAACTCAGGGATTCACACCTCAGGGGAATCACACCACAGGGGTTCACACCTCAGGGGATCATACCACAGGGGTTCAAACCTCAGAGGATCACACCACAGGGGTTCACATCTCAGGGGATCACACCTAAGGGGTTCACACCTCAGGGGATCACACCTCAGAGGATCACACTACAGGGGTTCACACCTCAGGGGATCACACCTCACAGGATCACACTGCAGGAATTCACACCTCAGGGGATCACACCACAGGGGTCCACATTTCAGGGAGGGTCACATCTCGGGGGTGGGGTTCACACCTCAGGGGATCATCCACTCACTCTGAGGAGGTGCACAGCTATGGGAGATTTGTTCCAGAATCCAGGCAAGTCAGAGGTCACAGAAATTCAAGGGACCACCTGATGCAAGGCTACAGCACCTTCTTCTTTCCTACCCAAACACACACTAGCACACACACAAAAAACACACATATGCACCACATACACACACATCAAACACACATATCACATGCACCACACACAAACCACACACACCACACAAACCACACACAAATACACATATACCACACACACCACATAGCAACACAAATGCACACATACCACACATGCCACACACCACACACACCATATACACACATCACACACACATACACACCACACACAGTACACACACCACATACCACACATATGATATACACACATCACACACACACATAAACACACATACTACATACACTACATACTACACACACTATACACACACCACAAAAACACACCTTGCACACCACACAGACACACCAAATACACACACCACACACACAAACCACACACACCACACAAACACACCATGCACCATGCACACACATACACCACACATCACACAAAACATCATACATACCTACCACAAACACACAGCACACACACAAAACACAAAGCACACACAAACACACAGCACACACACACACACCTGCACTCAAGTGAGCCTGAGAAGCACATGAGATGCCCTCTGTTCCAAAGCTGAGCTGTTAGAGCCCCTCTGGGTAATGCTAAGGCTGTTCTCCAAAACACTTCTGCCTGCTAGGATTTGGAAGAGAATCAAGAATTAGTTTAATAATTCTTCTAAGAACACATTTTCAAAAAATAATTATGTATTTGCACAAATACAATGTGTGTACAAAGGTGTACATTGGAGCTTTTCTTGTGTAACGGGAAAGAAAGCAGCCTTAGTGCCCAGCATGCGGAAATGCTTAAATAAATTATATTTTATCCATCAGTGAAGTACTAATCAACTGCTTTTTAAAAAAACATGATTTTGCAGATTTTGCAATGTCCTTGGAAGATTCCCACAAAATTCTTACTAGGAGGAAAAAAAAAAGCAGCATATAAAACTGTAATAAAATGATGAGATTCTCCAAAAGGTTAATACTCTTTTTATTAGGCCATTATTGCATTGCTATAAAGAAATACCAATGAATACCAGGTAATTTATAAGGAAAAGAGGTTCAATTGGCTCACAGTTCTGTAGGCTGTATCAGTATGATGCCAGCATCTGGTCGGCTTCTGGGGAGGCCTCAGGGAGGTTTTACTCATGGTAGAATGTGAAGTGGGAACAGGTGCATCACATGGTTAGAGCAAGAGCAAGAGAGAGAGCAAGAGGAGGTGCCTCACACTCTTAAACAACCAGATCTCACAATAACTCACTCACTATCTCAAAGACAACAACCAGATCTCATGAGAATTCACTCACTCTCTCAAAGACAGCACCAAACCATGAGAAATTCGCCTTCACAACCCAAACACCTCCCACTAGGCCCTCCTTCCAGAATTGGGGATTTCAATTCAACACGAGATTTGGGCAGGGACAAATATCCAAAATACATCAGTGTTTATCCTTTAATGTTGCTATTATGAGCGTCTTAAATTCCTTCCTTGGACTCTTCTATATTTTATAATTTCTCTATAATATTCTCTACATTTATAATCAGAAAAAAATACAATAATTGAAGCATAAGGAAGGACCCACTGCTTCCTCTTTTCTTTATACCTCCTCATCCCTACCCTAGTCCTCCAATGGTGGAATTTTCCAACTTCTTTTTCCCATGCTTAAACAAAAAGTAAGCAATCCTGGATCCGAAACCAAGGCCAGGTCAAATGTATTTTTCTTCAGTAAAAGAAGATGCTCTAGCTAAATGTCTCTCCTCTTTTCTTGCCCCACCACCCTACTCATTCTTAACTCCAACACAGAGAATCTTGAAAGAAGCTGCAAACAGCAACCTGGTCTTTGACTGCACAATAATCCTCTAAGGTTCAGATCGTCTCATCCAGAGTTAAATTCTAACAGAGAGAGAGAGAGAGAGAGAGAGAGAGAACGAGAGAGAGAGAGAGAGAGATTGATCTGGATTCAGGCTTCCTAGATGCAGTCTATCCAACTCAGGCAGCAGTGAACGAGGAATACAGGCTCTTTCCCACATGTTTGGAACCCTGGCCCTGAGCCCTGAGCTGTGCATTCCATTTATCCTCTTTGTGGGCTGAACAGATGAAATTGCTTTAGCTGAAGGAAGTGGCACGAATTTACTTATTTATTAGATCTGCAGGATACATCCATCACACCGACCTCTGGATCAACTCAAACCATGAGACAAGCACACGCTGGAGCAGACCAAACAGCACAGACGTGTTCATGCACCCAGATCAACAGGATGGCAGGGTCACCCTCTGTTAGTGCGCATGGCAGCGGGGGAGTCTGGCCAGCGAGGGGCAACTCCCCATTCCTAGAGATGTGATCGATTGTTTCACAACTCACAAGGGATCACACAACTAGAAAGAGGAAATGCTGGTTATTGGAACTCCAATTTCCATCTTCCCAGTCCTTTCTTCCCACCACTGCAAGACTGGAACTGAGGCTACTGCTGAGAATTTAGCAGCCCCCTGGCTCTAGCCAAGTACAAAGTGCGAAATTCCTAGGACAGTTCTCTTTATTCTTCTTTCCCTTGGCCTCTCCCCGAAACCCTGCACTGCTCCCTGCCCCTCCTCTCACAGACAATAAACCATTTAATAAAGAAGGTAGCTTTGTTCCTTCTCACCTTTTCTGATAAGTCTCAGGCTGCAATGCCAAGGGGCTCATCTCTGATGAATATCAACATTAAGCTTCTCTCTCTCCCAGCATCAATCTCTTCTTTCAGATCTCAGAAGTCAGCCTCCCCTCCCTGCCTCGCTGCTCCCCTCTTCCCCTTTCTCACACCCCCACAATAGTCTCTTTCCTCCCTTGCTCGCCTCCTTTCCCAGACAGAGGCAATGTGCTAACATGTCCCCACCTGAGACAAAGAAAGGAGGCTTTGTTATACCGGCAAGAGCCTAAATATTAACATCATTTAATTACCGCCATTCTCCCAAGCCAACTTCTTGGCAGCAGGCTCCTCTTGTTAAATAGGCTTTTAAGTTTTCCCAGGGAGGCTGCATCGGAGATAATTTGTGAATGGAGACTGGGGTGTTGCTGCTGGTATAAAGAGGTGCCTTCAAGGTAACTGGGTGTTCAAAGACAAGCAGGGGGAAAGGTTATGTAGTTCCTTTAGGCTCAGATCATCTTTCGGAAATGGCCACTACTCTCAGATTCAACGTCTTGGGCACAAACCAGTGGACTGCATTATTAACGGGCCCAGATTTAATTCTTTTTTTTTTTTTTTTCCCCAAACACAAGGACAGCCGTGTCACATTCATGATGCCAGGACTTGTTCTCTTGGTTGTGTGCTGAGGTGAAAGACAACTTGACTTTAGTCTGCTGGAATGTGCCTCAGCCAGGGGTGCCCAGTTGACCCTAAAAAGCATGAGGACCTTTCACGTCCTGAAAGGTCACTTGATCTGTAGAAAAGAGCAAAGTGATGACAAGGTGCAGTGGCTCACACCTGTAATCCCAGCACTGTGGGAGGCCGAGGCGGGTGGATCACCTGAGGTCAGGAGTTCGAGACCAGCCTGGCCAACATGGTAAAACCCCGTCTCTATTAAAAATACAAAAATTAGCAAGGCGTGGTGGTGAGCATCTGTAATCCCACCTACTCGGGAGGCTGAGACAGAATTGTTTGAACCCAGGAAGCAGAGGTTGCAGTGAGCACAGATCACACTACTGCACTCCAGCCTGGGCAACAGAGCGAGACTCTGTCTCAAAAAAAAAAAAAAGAGCAAAGTATTCCCCACCTGATGTGACAGCATTTCTGGCAAAAGTGGCTGGTTCCCAGTCGCTGCAATAATTCTGAATTGCTGCATTTGTTAGTGCATCTCACATTGCATTCGAGGCATCTCATGATAGCTCTAACTTCACCTGGCCAGATAACAACCCTCTCATTTCCTTAGGATAGTCTCATGAAAAGTGTATGATTGTGGATTTCTTTGTTTTTATTTCATTGATTTATTATACTATTCTTAATAGAGTCAATTTATGACCGATAGGTGGATTATTTATGCATGGTGCAGAAATGCGTCAAGAATCCGAAATACAATAACTGGTCCTGAAGCAAGAAATCCTGTCCTATATTATCAGTATACTTTCCCTGTCTTTAAAGTCGGCTTGCCGGCCAGACACAGTGGCTCGTGCCTGTAATCCCAGCACTTTGGGAGGCCGAGGTGGCTGAAGCACTTGAGGCCAGGAGTTCAAGACCAGCCTAGCCAAGATGGTGAAACCCGATCTCTGCTGAAAATAGAAATATTAGCTTGGCCTGGTGGCATGTGCCTGTAATCCCAGCTACTCAGGAGGCTGAGGCAGGAGAATCACTTGAACTCAGGAGGTGGAGGTTGCAGTGAACTGAGATTGTGCCACTGCACTCCAGCCTGGCCAGAGAACGAGACTACGTCTCAAAAACCAAAACAAAACAAAAAAAAATTACTAAGTTTATTTCACATTGTCAAAACTGTAAAGATCACACTATTAATATTAATTGCTTGCCTTGATTATGCAATTCTACAGTACTCCCGGCTCATTTTTTAGTTGTTCAGTTGTGCTCAGTTTTGGCCACTGGGATTGGGGGAAAAAAATCAACTCATTCCATTTGCCATTCCCAGTATTATAGGATAGGAAAGAGTTAACACCTGCATGCCTGTCTTCTGTACATAGATTCTAATTTTTAAATAAAGTTAAAGGTAGTTGTATCTTATAAGTTCCAGCATCAGAAATCACTTTTAGAGCATCAGCTGGTTCTAAACTCTACAATAGCTAATGAAATCATGGCAACAACCAAGAAAACATATGGCAGGATCAGAGAGATGTGTTCAAACTTGCATTCAAGGTGAACTCTGCAGAAAGAAATTAATGATCATGTGGGCAAGAGAGAGAGAGAGAGAGACAGAATACATTTCACCACAATGACAAAACATTCTTATCTTTTTAAATCTTTTTAAAACATAAAACAGCTCATCTGTTAGCCTGCTTTTTTTTTTTTTTTTTTTTTTGAGATGGAGTTTCACTCTTGTTTCCCATACTGGAGTGCAATGGCGTGATCTCGGCTCACTGCAACTTCCACCTCCCCAGTTCAAGCGATTCTCCTGCCTCAGTCTCCCGAGTAGCTGGGATTACAGGCATGAGCCACCACGCCCAGTCTAAACTATAAACTATAAACTAAGTTTCTCCCAAAGTTAGCTCAGCCTACACCCAGGAATGAACAAGGACAGCTTGGACGTTAGAAGCAAGATGGAGTCATGACGTTAAATCTCTTTCACTGTCTCAGTCATAATTTTGCAAAGGCAGTTTCAGTACCAAAGTTGAGTTTCTCCAGTCTTCCTCTCCCAGTTGGCTCTCAAACTGTTGGGAGTCTTAGATTATACCTTAGCTTAAATGTTTATTTCCTGAGTAATACAATTAGCTCAAGAGAGGGAGAAAAAATTAAAGATACCAACACTAAGGATGTCTTCCAAGAAAATAATGTAGTCAGATCACCCTACAAACAAACGCCACAGTTAGAGACCCACTCATGAGCACAGAGCTCTAGCAATCAACTTTTTAGAGCCTCAAGCATAAATAAAAGTAGAAAGCCAAGGATTACCAGACATTTGAGGAAAGCACAGGAAAGACTTAAACCAGTTTTTAGAAGTAACTTAGGAAATAAAGACTACACAGGAGCTAAGAAAAAAATCACCTGATTTTTTTATTGTTGTTGTTCAAGACAGGGTCTCACTCTGTCACCCAGGCTGGAAAGCAGTGGCGTTATCATAGCTCACTGCAGGCTCGAACCCCTTGGCTCAAGCAATCCTCCCACCTCAGGCCCTCTGAGTAGCTGGGACTACATTTAGGTACCACTACGCCTGGCTAATTTATTTTCATTTTTGTAGAGATGGAGTCTTACTTTGTTGCCCAGGCTGGTCTCGAACTCCTGGCTCCAAACTATCCTGCTGCCTCGGCCTCCCAAAGTGTTGGGATTATAGGCATGAGCTACCATGCTGGGCTTAATTAATATTAATATTGTCAGAAAGACAAGACAATATATTGAATCCATAAAACAAATATAAGATGATACACACAATGGACATTTGGAATATATACATTGTGCTTTATTCTACAATTGCATTTTTTTTTTTTTTTTTTTTGAGATGTAGTCTTGCTCTGTCTGTTGCCCAGGCTGGAGTACAACGGCTTGATCTCAGCTCACTGCAAACTCTGCCTCCCAGGCTCAAGGGATTTTCCTGCCTCACCATCCTGAGTAGCTGGGATTACAGGCACCTGCCACCATGCCCGGCTAATTTTTGTATTTGGTAAAGATGGGGTTTCACCATGTTGGCCAGGCTGGTCTCGAACTCTTGACCTTGTGGTCCACCCACCTCAGCCTCCCAAAGTACTGGGATTACAGGCATGAGCCACCATGCCCAGCCTACAATAGATTTTCATACCACAGTGAGACTGAGTAGTCACTGCTGTACACTGCGATGCACCTCACAAACAGGATGATAAGTGAAGGAAGCCAGGCAGAAAAGGGCACATACCCTGTGATTCTACCATAAAACATTCACCAAGGGCCGGAGGTGCAAGAAGTCATCATGGTGGTTACTCTTCAGAGGGAATGTGTGGAAAACATCTGACAAATTTCCAACACGAAAAGAGAAATAAAAGAGGTTTTATCCAAAAGATCAAGAATCAGAATGGCCTCAATTTCCTCAACAACAACTAGAAGCTAGAGGAGAAGGGAGCAATGCCTTCAAATTTCTAAGGGAAAGTGATTTCCATATCCAGCCAAATTATTGATTAAATGTGAAAAAACACCAAAGTTTTTTTTTTCAAATGTACAAAGTCTTTAAGGATTCCTTCTGTGTAGAGAAAAACTCATACCACATTTCCCCTCTACTCACACCACCACAACAATCATCAACACAGAAGACTTCTGTAACAAATATGTGGACACCAGCTGGGTGTCCTCCAATTCAGTTCCCACACTGTCTACCTAGAGATAATGTCAGATCCCACAGGCTGGGGGCTCAGTCCACAAGACTGACCCTCCTCCAGTTGCAAATCCAGGTCTCTGCAACTTCTTTTTATTTTATTTTTTTATTTTTTGAGATGGAGTCTCCCTCTGTCACCCAGGCTGCAGTGCAGTGGCATGATCTCAGCTCACTGCAACCTCCATCTCCCAGGTTTGAGTGATTCTCCTGATTCAGACTCCCAAGTAGCTGGGACTACAGGTGCCCACCACCACACCCAGCTAATTTTTGTATTTTTAGTAGAGACCAGGTTTCACCATGTTGGCCAGGCTGGTCTCAAACTCCTGACCTCAAGTGATCTACCCACCTCGGCCTCCCAAAGTGCTGAGATTACAAATGTGAGCCACCATGCCTGGCCTCTGGAATTTCTGATCAATGGGCTTCAAGTTGGGGTTCCCGCCACCTCCTCTATGGGTTGGATTAATTTGCGGGAGCAAATCACAGGACTGAAAGAAACACTTACTTACATTTACTGGTTTATTATAAAAGGTATTACAAAGGATACAGATGAAGAGATGCATAGGGTGAGGTAGGACAGAAGGGGTGCAGAGCTTCCATGCCCTCCCTGGGTGCCACCCTCCAGAAAATTCCCTGTGTTCAGCCACCCAGAAGCTCACTGAACCCTGTCTTCTTGGATTTTTCGTCAAACTTCATGTCAGCAGGCCTTCCCCCAGGGTATTGGGTGGGACCCTTTCTGAGGAGAATCTAAAGACCCACATCAGAAAGGTGGGGAAGATTAGAGTCCTGCCTTGGGGCAGGTGAAAGGAGGGCAGGAGAAGGTTGGAGAGATTCTGTTTCCTGAGGCCTAACACAAACCAGAATTATAACAAATGACTAACAAGGGCTATGGGACTTATGAGCCAGGAACTGGGGACAAAAACCGATATATATCATAACACCACACCTTCCTTTTACTCTTTTCTCAGGAAGCTAGATATGCCAGAAATATACCCAGAGAAAGGAAGATACGAGATCCATGCAACTAAAGAGAGAAAGAAGCAACGATCATTCCCAAATGTTGGCCAAGAGACAGCATAAGGCGACAGGTATACGGCAAACCCAGAGAGCCAGAAACCCAGATTGGCACAGGTTCAGAGGCTCTGACAGAGCTGTCTTCAAGAAGACAAATTGGCCAGGCGTGGCGGCTCACACCTGTAATCCCAGCACTTTGGGAGGCCGAGGCGGGTGGATCACCTGAGGTCAGGAGTTCAAGACCAGGCTGGCCAACATGGTGAAATCCCGTCTCTACTAAAAATACAAAAATTAGCTGGGCATGGTGGCATGCACCTGTAATCCCAGCTACTTGGGAGGCTGACGCAGGAGAATCGCTTGAACTCAGGAGGCAGGGGTTGCAGTGAGCCAAGGGGGCACCATTGCACTCCAGCCTGGACAACAGAGTGAGACTCTGTCTCAAAAAAAAAAAAAAAAAAGACGGCAAATTGATAGAATACCTAGAAAGGAGATTTACACAATTAGGGCAAGTTTAGGGTTAACTCTGAATAAATTAGATGGGTGTATTATTGTACGTATATATGTTTGACTCACATGTTCATATTACTATACCTAATATATTATAAACGTTATAAAATATAAAGAAGAAAATAATGAAATAAAAATAAATATAAATAACAGCTCTATGATTTTCTTCCCTCCCCTTGCAGGTGCACTGGGCAGGACACAGGCTGGAAGTGCTCAGGGGTTATCTTGTGCATTTCCTGGCTGTGCCCCACAGCGCACACACAATACAAGCAGTGCCTTCCTTGTATTCGTTGATCAGATAAACCAAGAAGAACCATCAGGACTTAAAGACATGGAGCACAGAAACTGGGAGAGAAGGTCACATGTTGGTAGATGCCAGCCTCCACTGTAGTAAGTCCTGCTGGGTACCCCAAGGTGGGCCCTGGGAAGCTCAGGCCAGCATGAGGTCTTGGACCCTGGAGTTGATGATCAGAAAATTATCAACTCCTGGAAAAAGCAAAGGCCCTGAAGACCATCTCAGTTACAGTTCTCCTTTTAGCAATGAGAAAAATTTACGCTTTAGAATCTTGCCTGTCTAGTTCTACCTCCATTTAACATATCTGCTTTTGATGGACTCCCAGATAAATGCATGAAACGTAAATATAAAGAGATCGTGTGTGTGTTTAATTTCCTGTCCTAATTGTCTTCCACTGCCTACACAGGCTGCCAAGTCTCTTATTTGCTGCCATTTGGGATGTGAGGTTTCTCCTCATCAATTCCTCTACAGTTCCTGTAAGAGCTCTGAGCCAGAGCTGGGCAGTTTGTTCAGAAAACTTTCTCTGAAATATTTTTAAAGAACTTCACAGAGCCCTTGTTATCTAATAGACAGGCCAAAACATTGACTCCAGGCATGTTTTCCTTTCTGTTTCATCAAAGGAAAATGAAGATGAAAAGCCTTTTTGTAAGTACTTATTCACTATTAGGAAATTGTTTAAGTAAATCTCTTTAGTCAAAAATGTTAGAGGCAGTCTGCCTAAGACAGAATATTTCAGTGGCTAACTTTAATAAATGCTAACTTACAAATTGAGCTCATTGGCCATAATTGCTTGCAACAGTAGGCACTAAACACAGAGATTAGCATAATTGTGATTATAACTCCCATTAGCATTTGTAATGTAATTATAGCCAAGTAACGTGCCAGGATGGAAAGATTCCACTAAAACTTCTCTCGCAAAGACACGAAAAGTGCATGCCCTTCCTCCAGGAGGTAGCATCACGGGGAGATGGCTCTGTGGTGAGGCCTTTAACCTCCCAGCATCTCACTTTTGCATCAGCAAAACATTTTGTGATTATTCAATATACGTGGCAAGGATACACTGCTGGAAGAAAACTGTTTCTGCTTAAGATGGAGTCAGATTTTGACTTAAGGTGGACACATTTTTCCACCTGCCTGAAACCAGTATGAACACACACAAACAAGAACAGCAAAATGTATTAAATGACAGTTTGCAAGACGTTGGTTATCAGGCAATGAAGCACAGTGACCTCCAAGAGATGGGAAACAAATTAGTGGAGCCCTATTTTTGCCCCAGCTCACTGTCTTGAGAGAGTTTCCAGACTGTGGCACAGGAAGGGAGAACCCAGGTAGAAGCTGGTAGACTCCTTTAGGCAAGAAGATGGAAATGAGAGTCCAGGGATAGCAAGGCAGCTGGAGTTTACAGGACAGAGAACCAGCAGAGATAGCTGTACAGAGAGAGAATCCTGGGATCTGGACGGGGTTCTGTCAATATTCACACAGTATTGATCATGACAGCATGTGAAGATACTACTCAATGCCAGACGGGCGAAAATATCTGAAAGGATCAGAGAAAAGCACCCAGTGTTCACCAAGTGTCAAGACTATTACCTGTTCCCTCCCACCAGCCAGCCAGGGAGAAAACAAATTTTTGAACACTGGGCAGAATACTCATGAGCATTGTCTTAGCAGTGGGAAATAATTAGCCACAGACCAAACACTGCTCCAGATCCACCTCACAAATTATGAAATCTAAACCTGAAGGGCTCAAACTATACCCAAGCAACTTAATTGCATCCCAGAGAAAAGCTTAAGAACAGCTATAGGAAAGCAAAGTATCACGTATCCCAAAATGGTAGTAACCACAATGGGTGGTATCTGATAAGGATTATCAAACATAGAAAGTATAAGGAAAATATAACCCATGATGGGGGAAATAATTCAAAACTGACTCGAAACTGACACAGATGTTATCATTAGTAGACGAGGACATTGAGCAGTTATTATAACCATATTCCAGATATTCAAAAAGTAGAGAAAAATGATTTAACAAAAATACTCAAATTGAACTTCTGTGAATAAAAAACTACAATACCAAAAATTGAAAAAATTGATGGGATTAATAGTAGATTAGACATAGCAAAAAAACAGATCTGTAAATTTGAAACCATGGCAATGGAAACTATCCAAAATAAAAACACTGAGAGGAAAAACAATTTCTTTTTTTTTTTTTCTTTTTTTGAGATGGAATCTCACTCTGTTGCCCAGGCTGGAGTACAGTGGTGCAATCTCGGCTCACTGCAACCTCCGGCTCCCAGGTTCAAGCAATTATCCTGCCACGGCCTCCTGAGTAGCTGAGATTACAGGTGTGTGCCATCACACCTGGCTAATTTTTCTGTGTGTTTTTTTAGTAGAGACGGGGTTTTGCCATGTTGACCAGGCTGGTCTTGAACTCCTGAGCTCATGTGATCCACCTGCCTCGGCCTCCCAAAGTCTGGGATTACATGTGTGAGCCACCACCCCTGTCTGGAAAAAAAAATTTTTAATTAAAAGAGGATCAGTGAATTGTGAGACTTCAACTGGCCTAATACACGTGCAGTGGAGTTGCCAGAGGAGAGGAGAGGCAAAAGAACAAATATTTGAAGAAATGACAGTTGAAAACATTGCAAACTTAATTGAAACTAAAAACTCACAGATCCAAGAAGTTCAACAAACCCCCAAGCAAAAGAAGCATGAAACAAAACACCAAGACATATCATAATCAAATTGTTAAAGAAATCAATAATAGACACAAAATATTAGAGCAGCCAGAGGAAAATAATAAGATATTACATAAAGAGGAAACAAAAATAAAGATGAGAATAGATTTTTTTAATAGAAAACAATGTAAGCCAACAGACATCTTTAAAACATTGAAAGATAAAAACTATCAAGCTAGAATTTTACACCAAGCAAGAATATCTCTCAGAAAAAAGATGAAATGAAGATGTTTTCAAACATAGAAAAACTGAAAGAATTCACTAGCAAATCCACACTGCAAGACATTTTAGAGTCTTTTAGGCAGAAGGAAGTAAGGAGCTTCACAAATAAGGAACACCAGAAATTGTAACTATATGTGATTTTTCTTATTAAATCTATTTACAAGATAACTGAATATTTAAACAAAAATAAGAACAATGTAGTTAAACTTCATACGTGTAAGCAAAATATATTACAGTGCTAGCAGAGCAACCAGGAGGGGGAAATAGAAATATTCTATTGTGTGATTCTTTTTATTTTATTTTATTTTATTTTTTTGAGATGGAGTCTTGCTCTGTCACCCAGGCTGGAGTGCAGTGGTGCGATCTCGGCTCACTGCAAGCTCCGCCTCCTGGGTTCACGCCATTATCCTGCCTCAGCCTCCTGGGTAGCTGCGACTACAGGCGCCTGCCACCATGCCTGGCTAAATTTTTGTATTTTTAGTAGAGACAGGGTTTCACCATGTTAGCCAGGATGGTCTCGATCTGCTGACCTTAGCTCTGTCACCCAGGCTGGAGTGCAGTGGCACGATCTCGGATCTGCAACTTCCACCTCCTGGGTTCAAGTGATTCTCCTGCCTCAGCCTCCCAAGTAGCAGGGATAACAGGTGCCCCCCACCATGCCCAGCTAATTTTTTTCTTGTATTTTTAGTAGAGATGGGGTTTCACTGTGTTGCCCGGGCTGGTCTCAAACTCCTGACATCGTGATCCACCCACCTTGACCTCCTAAACTGCAGGGATTACAAGCATGAGCCACCAGACCCAGCCTCTATTGTATGATTCTTACGCATAAAGTGGTAGGTCAGACAAAAGAAGACAGTGAAAAATTAGAATTATATGCTCTCCACTATAAACTATATACACTATATTTTAATACTAAAATGACAAAAAGATTTATAGTTAGTAAGCCAATAATAAAAAAAAAATTATTTCAAGGATCAGTTAATTCAAAAGATGGCAAAAATAGAAAAAAGTGAGTAAAGAACAGATAGGACATCTACAAAACAAACAGCAAGATGGCAGATTTAAACCTAATCATATCAATAATCACATTAAATGTAAATGAGCTAAACAATCTTGATTAACTGCAGAAATGGTCAGACTGGATTGAAAATCTAGACCGAAATAAATACTGTCTATAAGACATGCTCTTCTTGCTCTCCTGGCCCCCACCCACACTGGCACCAGGGAAAGGCCATGTAAGCACATAGTGAGAAGGTGGCTGTTGGCAAGCCAGGAAGACAGCCCTCACCAGAACCCAAACATGCTGGCACCCTGATCTCAGACTTTCAGCCTCCAGAACTGTGAAAAAATAAATTTCTGTTGTTAAAAGAAGAAGAAGAAGAGGAGAAGGAAATGTTCTTTATATATTAAAACATGGGTAAAGTAAAATAATTTAAAAATTATTTTTAATGATATACCATATTAATACTAATCAAAAGAAAATTGGAGTGGCAAATTAGTAACAGTGGCACATAATAACAGAGCTTCAAACTACATAAAGCAAAAATTGTTAGAACTACAAAGAGAACAAAATAAATCCAAAATTATACTTGGAGATTTCAATAATTAGCTCTCTGATTGACAGAAGTAAAAAGAAAGTCATCAAGCTTATCAAAGATTTGAAAGTCACTATTAAGCAACTTGACATAATTGAGATTTATAAAACACTCCACCTAGCAACAGCAAAACACACACTGTATTCAGGGACACACAGAGCATTTGCCAAGATAGACAATATTCTGGGCTATAAAACAAGTTACAATAAATTTGAAAGTGTTCATGTCATACTAAGTATGTTCTCTGACCACAATGGAAGTAAATTCAAAATCGATTATGAAAAGATCTCTGGAAAATCCCAATTATTTGGATGATGGAAACTAAATAATACTCAATTATATACTTGTAAATACTAAATGGATTAAAGAAGAAATCAAAACAGAAATTAGAAAGTATTTTCAGTTAAATGAAAATGAACATATAGAAATTTTCAGGATGCTGTTAAAGCAGTTCTTAGGGTAAATGTGTAACACTATATGTCCACACTAGAAAGAAGAACGTTCTGAAATCAATTACCTCATCTTCAACCTTAAGAAACTAGAAGAAGTAAGACCAAATTAAATCCAAAGTGACAAGAGTGTTTGGACTTGCTCGTTAATAATAGCTTCTTTAATGTCCTTCTAGAATATTCTATTGTCTGTGTCATCTAATCATTGGTGTCTGTTGATTTTCTTTTCCCATGCAAATGATACAGGAGCTAGAAATAAATTATTTAGGCAAATAGTGAGGGTAAAGAGTCTTCAGCAAGGCTTCCCTTCTAACAAAAAGTAGCCCAAGAAATTATTTTTTCTATCAAGGAGCAGCCTGAAAACTTAAGCTGCAAAGATAGAGAATCAAGCTGGAAGCTTGCATGTGTGAATGCCAGCAGTGTATCAACAGAAAAGGGCTACCCGGGGGCCAGGCACATCCAACATGGAGGCTCCATCTTCCCTTCTCTTTATTACCAAGTGTACAGTAAAGAAACAGGCGACATGGCTGCAGCCAGGTAGAGAACCCATCCATAATACAAGATTAGGGTGGGAGAAGCCAGTTTTTCACACCCTATGCAAATGGCACACCTAGTCCTAACCAGCCTTTTTGTGCCTTATGCAAATGGCACACCTGGTCCGACCAATGTTTTGGGACCTGTATACATCAGACACTACCTCCTCAAGCTCTGCATTTCACCGTAGACTGGTGACCCATTCAGGACCCCTATCTCTGCAGGAGAGAGCTCTTCTCTTTCTTTCACCTATTAAACTTCTGCTCTTAAGCTCACTCTTTATGTCTTAATGTCCTAGTTTTCTGTGGCTGTGAGAAAACGAACCTCAGGTATTTACCCCAGACAATGATGCCACTTCACAATTAGAGGTTTTTTAATATCACAAGTAATTTTGGTTTGTATCCTGAACATTTTCAGTATTATGCTGGGTCTTGTTTCTATCTGCCAGTTCTATGGCTCTTAGAATTCTGGTGTTGTTCCCTGATTTCCTACTGTTATTTATTTTGCAGAGTTTTCAAATAGCTGTCATTGTACCCTGTCCAGGGTTTCAGAGTTGGGCTTAGTGGGAGGTAGGCAGAATTCTAAGCTGGGTCCCAAGAGTCCTACCCCTGGTTACATGTTCATTATGAGCCCCTTCCCTTGAATGTGAGCAGGATTTGTCGGTACAATGGAATACCACTCCCACAATTATTTTGCTTTATATGGCAGAAGAGATCTTGCAGATGTAATTAAGATCCCTAATCAGTTGACTTTGAATTAATAAAAAAAAGATTATTCTAGATGAACCTAATCTAATCGGATGAGCCTTTAAAAGGAGTCAGAGAATTTCAAAGCCAGATAGATGTCAGCCTTGAAGATGCAGCCTCTGTCAGTTCTCCAGTTGCAAGGAAATGGATTCTGCCAACAGCCACATGAGCTTGGAAGAGAACCCTGAGCCTCAAATGTGACCCCAATTGACACCTGATTGCAGACTTGTAAGAACTGGGGCAGAAAATCAAGCCAGCTGTGGTGGCTCACACCTATAATCCCAGCACTTTGGAAGGCCGAGGCAGGTGGATCACTTGAGGTCAGGAGTTCTAGACCAGCCTAGCCAACATGGCAAAACCCCATCTCTACTAAAAACAAAAATTAGCCAGGCGTGGTGGTGCATGCCTGTAATCCCAGTTACTTGGGAGGCTGAGGCAGGAGAATTGCTCGAACCTGGGAGGTGGAGGTTGCAGTAAGCCAGGATCGCATCACTGCACTCCAGCCTGGGTGACAGACCAAGACTCTATCTAAAAAAAAAAGCAATAAAAGAGAACTAAGGCAGAAAAGCCTGCCAGGACTTCTGACGTACAGAAACTGTGGCTCAAGCAATGATGTTGCATTAAACTTCTTCTTCTTTTTTTTTTTTTTTTAAAAGACAGGATCTCACTCTGTTTCACCCAGCCTAAAGTGCAGTGGTGCAATCTCAGCTCACTGCAACCTCCCAAGTTCAAGCGATTCTTCCACCTGGAGTAGCTGGGACCCCACCCCAACCAGCCATTTTTTGTATTTTTTGGTAGATGCAGGGTTTCACTCTTTTAGCTAGGCTGGTCTCGAACTACTGACCTCAAGTGATCCACCTGCCTTGGCCTCTCAAAGTGCTGGGATTACAGGTGTAAGACACCTTGCCTGGCCAATCTTCTATTTTTATAGCAGTTTATTACACTGCAAAATTTAATAGACTTTATCCTACGTGAAACTGTGTCTTAAAAAAGAAATTCTAGGTACTGTATGTTTGAGCAAACGTTATCCTTTAAGTATTGATTAATACTCAATAAGCTTTCTAACAAAGCTCTTTGTTGATTTTCCTTCCTCTGTATTCCCAATATAGAATTAGGGAAATAACTTAAAGATTCAGATCTCCTCAACATCAAATTTCCAGCAGTGTAGACTCTAGCAGCTCATCTTTGTGCAATTACAAGCTGCTTCATTACTTCTTTTCCTTTGCCCTCTTGGTTCATCAAGCTCACTGAGTTTTATGAAAGAAAAGCTAATCTTGCTATATAATTGCATTAATTATTGCCACATGAGCCACTCAGCAGGGGCAAATAGCAAGCCTGGTATAATGAGTAAACTAGAAGAAGTAACCATTTATAGCCACTCATAGGATAGGCCAAGTCAAAATCACCATGAAATGATAGGTTGTTTTCTCCAAAACATGACAGCTATCAAAAGAAAGTATAACTTTCATTTAAGATATGCAAGGTGGCCAGGCTTGGTGGCTCCTGCCTATAATCCTAGCACTTCTGGAG
Source organism: Pan paniscus (assembly GCF_029289425.2). Classification (NCBI taxonomy): domain Eukaryota; kingdom Metazoa; phylum Chordata; class Mammalia; order Primates; family Hominidae; genus Pan; species Pan paniscus. Next base: position 25,116,756 of record NC_073256.2, read on the forward strand.
ACCAAGGCAGGAGGATCACTTGAGCCTAGCAGTTCAAGGCCAGCCTCGGCAACATAGCGCAACCCTTGTCTCTACAAAAAATACAAAAATTAGCCAGGCATGGTGGCACATGCCTGTGGTCCTAGTTACTCGGGATGCTGAGGTGGGAGAATCACCTGAGCCAGGGAAGTCGAGACTGCAGTGAGCTGTGATCACAACACTGCACTCCAGCCTGGGCAACAAAGTGAGATTTTGTATGTGTATATATATATATATATATATATATATATATATGCAAGGTGTCATATTCATTCAATCTGCGTGTGGGGACACAGACAACATTGAAACACTGTAGCTTTTTTTTTTTTTTTTAGCTGGAGTCTTGCTTTGTCGCCCAGGCTGGAGTGCAGGGGCACAATCTCAGCTCGCTGCAACATCTGCCTCCGAGGTTCAAGTGATTCTTCTGCCTCAGCCTCCCAAGTAGGAGGGATTACAGGCACCTGCCATCATGCCCGGCCAAGTTTTGTATTTCTGTAGAGATGGGGTTTCACCATGTTGGCCAGGGTAGTCTTGAACTCCCGACCTCAGGTGATCTACCAGCCTCAGCCTCCCAAAGTGCTGGGATTACAGGCGTGAGCCACCGCGCCTGGCCACGAAGCAGCATATCTCTTGTGATGCTTCTTGGAGGGAAAAGCAATCTGTAATCAAATTGTTTGAGAACTATTAATTACAAATAAACCCCTTCCTAGAGATGCACACTTAATAAAGATGACCCAGGTGTGTACAGGAAAGAAAACTGTTTCACTTGAACTTCAATTTCATTCCAGAATTTCCCAATCTTATTTGATACATATTCTGTTCAGGTTTTAGAGTTGAGTTCAATGGAAGACAAGTGGAGATGTGTGCTTACTTCACACAGTAGGCAGAGTCATTTTGGAAGCAAACCTATCAAAATCCCTGGAAACTCAAATGTTTCTTCCTAGAAAATATTTTGGGAAATGTGGAGCTAGAGATTTAAATTCTTTCCATGTTTGTTTATCCTGTCCCCTCTTTCGGGTGATACTCCACTCTAGGTCAAGAGTTGATAATAGGTCAAGTGCTGAGAAAAATTCCAAGCATAGCTAATGGAAATTGCCACCCCAACGTCACCGCAAGCTGATGTCAAGCACTCATGCAGTCCGTGGTCTCTGCAGATAAAAATGCATCCTCAGTGACTCAAGAATTCCAGGCATTCTGATCAGTTGTGTACTGTCTCCCCAAAGCATTCAACAGACATTCTCCAAGCACCTATCTTGCGCTAGGCTCAGTGCATTACCAGCAAGCATCCCAGGCAGGGCACTCATTTTGCAAGCTCGCAGAAAGTGTGGTCATGCCAAGTAAGTGTCCAGGAGGGATTATAACTCATGGGCTTCTGGGGAAGAGGATGAGCAGCCAGCCTGGAAGGTGACAGACAGTCCCAGCACAAAAACCCTTCAACAAGGTCATGGGGTAAGAGCTGCCATCTCCCAGGCAGGGCTCTGGATAGGCCCGGATGGATGGGATAGCAAACTCACTCCGTAAAAGCAAAGGAAATTTGTGACAGGCATCAGCCACTGAAAAAAAATGTCTTCAAGTTGACAGCAGAGCAGGAAGTAGGAAAGGGAGAAATGGAAGAAACTGAAAGAATAAATTACTTTCCACTTTGCATTGATTCTAAGATGTAGATTTTTTTCACCTTTTAACAGCTCTGAATTCTCTGACATTGGAATAGATCGAAAGCATTCTACAATCGCCGCCCGCCAGGCGCCCACGTGACCTCGTTGTCTTTGCGGCATGTGCAAACTTGTTCACAGCTGTGGCTGTTGTCATCACTTCAGCGGGATTATGTGCACTGTTGGCACTTCATGTGCCGGGTTTAATTGCCATGTAAAATGCCTTCAGAAAGATTATACTATGATTCAGCATTGAAAGGAAAACTTAAGGTGTATTCAGAAAGGTGAGGAGACAGAGCGGGTGGGGCGGGGGGGTACATACATTTGTTATTTGTGAAGTGAATATTCATGACAGGAGGAATGCTTGCAATTCCATATTCTCTTGCAGAACAAACCAAGTGCTTTACAACCTTGCTGCTCAAAGTGTGGTCCACAGACCAGCAGCATCGCCTGGGAGATGGATCGAAATTCTGAATTTCAGGCTCTGCCCCAAACCTACTGAATCAGGATCTGCATTTTAACAAAGTCCCATTGATTTGTAGGCATATTAAAGTCTGAGTGCCCTGCTTTAGTGAACATAAAGTGAAGCTAATTCATACCGAATTATCGAGCTATAAAAAGGGAATGCCCAGCAGAAGCCAAGCAGTGCAGCTGAAGGCAGGGGAAATTGTCAAGCCCTTTAGAATCCATGAAAGAAATTCCAATGCAACAAAGAGGTTGGTGTGGCCAATTCACTCATCAGGCAGGCCTGTCATTAAGACACCATGTCATAGTCTCATTGACAATGATTTTTCCTCTCTTTGTGGTACATCAGCTAATGATGGAGCTTAAAATGAAGGACATTTTAGATTCAATTAAATACGGCAAGTGGTATTTCTCCAGGGCACTGTAGGAGATTAAAATAAAGGCATCTCCATCAGTGAGGCGGAGCTGGGAGGCAGCAGAAGACGGACAGTGCCACTGCAGTCCAAGCGGGAGAAGCAAGGACACTAGGAAAGTTCATGAGTCACCCAAGACCTGGCCAGGGCAAGGGAGGGACACATGGGGGCTGAGGTCCCTGTGACATTGCTGGTCGTGAACCATCCTGCCTGCATACTGCAGGTTCTAGAGCTACCTAAGACCTCCAACTAAAAATAATAATGATAATACTCAATTCCTTATTCTTTTCAAATAATTGTTAAAATTATTATTATTATTTTGAGGCACAGTCTCACTCCATTGCCCAGGCTGGAGTGCAGTGTCACTATCTCAGCTCACTGCAACCTCCACCTCCCGTTCAATAATTCTCGTGCCTCAGCCTCCCAGGGAGCTGGAAATACAGGCCTGTGCCACCACACTCAACTAATTTTTGCATTGTTAGTAGAGACGGGGTTTCACCATGCTGGACAGGCTGGTCTCAAACTCCTGACCTCAAGTGATATGCCCGCCTCGGCCTCCCAAAGTGCTGGGATTACTAGCATGAGCCACTGTGCCCACCCTCAAATAATTTTTATAGCCATTATTTTGTACTTCTTTCTTCAATAACTCTTAGTGTTTTAACCCCTCATCATCTTACTGAGCCCCAAAACAAACCCTAGGGAGAAGCAGCGTGAACTGAAGTCTGAAGTGTGGGCAGTACTGTCGTTTTCCCTGTGGAGATGGGGAAATATGTCTGGGATTATCCTGTTGGTAAATGGTGGAATTGGGATTAGAATCCCAGAATTCTGACAACGCTTTCATTTTTCATTTTATTAATTAATTAATTTTTTGAGATGGAGTCTCGATCTGTCACCCAGGCGGGCATGCAGTGGTGCGATCTCGGCTCCCTGCCTCCCGGTTTCAAGTGATTCTCCTCCTCACCCTCCTGAGTAGCTGGGACCACAGGAGTGCACCACCACTTCAGGCTAATTTTTGTATTTTTAGTAGAGACAGGTTTTCGCCACGTTGGCCAGGCTGGTCTTGAACTCCTAATCTCAGGTGATCAGCCTGCCTTGGCTTCCCAAAGTCCTAGGATTATAGGCGTGAGCCACCGCGCCCGCGCTCTGACTATACTTTCGAAGTTCTAACTAGGAAGACATCTGGAGCAACTTGATCACCCCAGGTAATGGCAGAAGCCCTGACTCTTCCTTGGACCTCCTCTGATACCATCCTAGTGGGGAAGTAGAGGGACATGTCATTTCTTCCCTTGAAGGCAGGAATCTGGGCTCCCCATGTGGCCTCTGCTGACACTGCAAGGATGGAGCTCATCACAGGAGGGGAGAGAATGTCCCTGTTCGCTACTTAAACTTCTGTGACCCTATCCTGGCTGGGAGGTCAGGATGCCTTATTCCAGTGTCATGAGGATAGAAGCCCAGCCTCCCCATTCAGCCTTGCAAGGAGGGAGTTTTTGGTGGGGTTTATCTAGAAAAGAGCAGTGATTTACCAAAATTTTCCATCTTACTAGCTTGTGTCTTTCCTTGTCCTTTAGCTAGAGAGAGCAGGGTTTTGTTGGTGCTTTCTTGCCTCTACCACTTGGGACTTCTGGGTTACTGGCCTCATCAGCTCCAAATCTGAGATATATGAGGCAGTCAGAGAGGGAGAGAAAGAAGACAAGAGAGAAACCAGGACATCCTGGCTAACACCGTGAAACCCTGTCTCTACTAAAAAATACAAAAAATTAGCCGGGCGTGGTGGCGGGCGCCTGTACTCCCAGCTACTCGGGAGGCTGAGGGAGGAGAATGGCATGAACCCAGGAGGCGGAGGTTGCAGTGAGCCGAGATCATGCCACTGCACTCCAGCCTGGGCAACAGAGAGAGACTCCATCTCAAAAAAAAAAAAAAAAAAAAAAAAGAGAAACCAGGGCATTCACCACTGTGTTGTTCCTCGGATCCTGGGGTTTCAAGCTGGTCTGCCTTCTTTTCTTTACCTCTCAGAGTTTTACTGTCTTTGACATGCAATGCCCATGATGTCCAGTTGTATTTAGTGGGAGGTATAGAAAACAGTGTGTCTACTCCATCTGCCCAGAAGCAGAAATCCTGCTTTCGCAAAAGAAGTTTAACTGGAGCAGAGCCTTGGCCCTTTCTTTACATGTTATCTGCAGCTGTTTCCCTGCTGCAACGCAGAGGTGAGCAACTGAAGGAAATCTGTGTTGAGTCCTCCTCCACAGCCTACTTCTTTACAAATTGCAGATTTTGGTTGCCTCTATGTAAAGCTATTCCATTACAGCCAATTCTCCATACTTCTAACACTTCTGCTAATTTCACATCTGCTGAGCCAGAAAGTTTCTCGCAGCTCCTTGAGCGTATCCTGTCTTGGAGCACAGGAGAGATTACAGCAGAATCTCTGCTTAAGTAACCTCGTTTCCTGACCACTGGATTCCACCCTTAGCAACAAATGGCAGACTCTCTAAGCTCCTCTGTGGTGGGTAGAAAATGGTTGCCCAAAGATATCAGGTCTGTGAAACCTGTAAATGATACCTTACAAAGAAAAGTCTTTGCAGATATGAGTGCGTGAAGGATCTTAAAATGTGGAGATTATCTTGGATTATCTGAGTGTGTCCTAAATGCCATCATGGTGGTTTTTGTTGTTGCTGTTGTTGTTGTTGTTGTTTTTGAGATGCAGTCTCACTCTGTCACCCAGGCTGGAGTACAGTGGTGCTATCTCGGCTCCCGGCAACCTCCACCTCCAGGGTTTAAGCAATTCTCCTATCTCAGCCTCCCGAGTAGCTGGGATTACAGGTGCCCGCCACCACACCCAGCTAATTTTTGTATTTTTTGGTACAGATGGGGGTTTGCCACATTGGCCAGGCTGGTCTCGAACTCCTGACCTCAGGTGATCCACCCACTTCAGCCTCCCAAAGTACTAGGATTACAGACGTGAACCACTGTGCCCTGCCAAGTTGTGTGTTTTTTGTTTTGTTTTTTGTTTTTTTAAGAGAGAGATTCAACACACAGAAGAGGAAGAACAGCTCTACCAGATTTCAAACTTTCTACCTCTAGAACTGCGAAATATGTTTCTGTTGTTTTTAAGCCTCTGAATTTGTGTAAAATTACTAAGAAATTAACCATCAACCCTCTGTTCATTTTGACACCAATAGAGCAGACACCTTCATAGAACTCCCTCATCCCACACAAGACCCAAGTCAGAAAAAACAAATCTCTACTCAATTGTCCTGCTGTCTGTCACCTGGGAAAAGAGACTGTCTGAGGGATGAGTTGGGTCTCTTGTAACTGCAACAAAGTGAATGTCTCCGGATGCTCTAAAAGACCCTTCTCAGAGGCCCCAGGAACCTTCCTGCAAACCAAGACTTCCCTCCAGGCACCTTGTTTACCCCGATGTGACCAATTCTATCTGTGCAGAAGCTGCCTATCCAGTTTTTAATACAAGTTGGGCAGATGTCAGCTCAAGAAGAAGGAATGAGGGGAGGCACTCAAAGGCGACTCTCACCAAAAAGGATTTCTTCGTATTCTGACTTCCAGAGTACAGTCGCTATCTATAAAATATAAGTCAGTATCTTTTATCACGCTTCATCCTAGGAGGTGCGTGCACTATGGTTCTCAGTTTTGCAGATGAGGACATTGTGGCTTGGAGAGCTTAGGGCATTTAAACAGCAAAAATGGCAGAGTCCCTGGAAGATGTGCCCGGGTATTTAGACCACATCTTAAGGGATTTCTCAAAGATGCCACTGCCTTCCTGAAGGAAACCTAGGCAAACCCTGTTGGAGGCATTGCTTGTAAATCACTGTCAATTTTCTTTATTCCCCTCTCCTGCCCATCTCTGCCACAATGCAGTGACAAAAGACCGTGTCTTGGTACACTGCATGTCACTCCCTGAGATTTGCTGACACCTGCAGACAAATGAGAGGATTGCACTGAGTTTGCATTAAAAGGTATTAGAGGCCAAGCGCCGGGGCTCACGCCTGTAATCCCAGCACTTTGGGAGGCCAAGGTGAGTGGATCACTTGAGCTCAGGAGTTTGAGACCAGCCTGGCCAACATGGTGAAACCCCGTCTCTACTAACAATACAAAAATTAGCCAGGCGTGGTGGTGCGCGCCTGTAGTCCCAGCTACTTAGGAGGCTGAGGCAGGAGAATTGCTTGAACCTGGGAGGTGGAGGTTGCAGTGAACCAAGACTGCACCACTGCACTCCAGCTTGGGCAACAACACAGCTGAGACTCTGTCTGAAAAAAAAAAAAGTATCAGAGCTGCTTGCAGGAAACCCCAGACCCAGGAAAGGCCGTATCATCTCTGGAGAAGATGATGCAGACCAGGACAGAGAGCACTAGGAGTAGGTCTGCAGAGATCCGAACAGCCCCTCTGGTCCAGGCCATGCGGTCAGGTGCACGGACTCCCGTTGCACCTTAATGCCCTGAGGGGGTGGGCTGATGAGAGGCCTCAGGTGTTCTTTGTTCTGGGCAACGTGTAATCAGTGATTATTTCTAACAATGCAAATAGTAAAACTACCTTAGCCACTCACTGGGTAACCCTGAGCAACTCCTTTAGTTAGGAGTCAGCCTAACTAAATTCTTATTGATATAATGTATATTTATATTAATTTTTTAAAAACCATAAACCCATACACACAACCAAAATCTCTGATAACAATTGGGCCTGAAGTCGACTATGAGGTCTGGGCTTTTAAGAGAATGAAGTACCAACTCTTTCCGGTAGGTGGAGCCAAAAGATCACACCTGAAGCGCATTTCAGTTCAGCCCTCCCAGGCAGCAGGGGGGGTACCAGCGTTTTCTAGCTCTTAATAAGCTTTACATTGTCGGGGGATCAGTGAAGAAGGTTATAAAGAGCTTGTATTCATCCACCCCATTCATATGTCCCGCACATTAGCAGTCCTTTTATTCATAACGTACTCTCCCACCACGACCACGACATTATGAATAAATGAGACCTACCATCTGCAATGCCTGGCCTTTCTCCCTGTAGCCATCACCTCTCCAATCTTTCCCCAATCTCATGCCTAAAATCGTCAAATCAGGGTATCCAAATGCCAAAATGTTCCCCCTCACAGATGCTACTTGTCTCTCAACCTTGCTTATGAAAAAGGAAAGAAACTAATGTCCGTTGAGAATCGACTATATTTCAGGCATTTCCACATGTCACTTGATCCCAATAATAATGATAATCATCGTAATAGCTGCTGTTTTGGGATATTTACTATGAGCCAAGTGCCATGCTAAGTGCTTTTATATATTATCTCATTTAATTCTCTTAGGATGACTGTAAAATGGCATTATCATACCCACTTCACAGTTCTGGAAACTGAAATTCAGAGAGCTTGGTAAGCACAGGATAGCGCATGTTGGAAGGCACATCAGGATTAATTTACATTTCATGAGCATCTCGCCCCTACTTCTGTTGTTTTATAGTCTCTCACTTACACCACAGCTCTTTCTCTGGGAACATACGGGCAAGAGGGGGAGACCAGTTGTTGGGGAAGAGGAGAAAGGGAAAAGGACTGGTGCTCCTTCCACTATGAAGGGGAGATATGCTCAGGGTACCCTGTTCTAGACCCTATCTAGATGAGACCTCTGACCTGCATCACCTTATCTCCCTCCTCCTTACCAAAATAACCTAAAACTTTTCCCATAGAAACAATAGTTTTGTTTTTTTGTTTTATTTTGTTTTATTTTGTTTTTGTTGTTTTTTGCTATAGCCCTACTAATATCATTATTCAACTACTTAATAGGTAAAATAGGATTTTTCAAACACACTGGGAATTGATCTTCACTAATAAACTATTTTTACAGGAATGCCATTTAGGCTCCAAGTAAACGTCTTGCAATATTTTAGGTTATTAAATTGCATGTACTTTGAATATTCGCATCCCAGAGTCAACAGATTTTGCAATTATTTTCTGTTAGAACGTAAATGGATGGTTATGTGAATGGATGGGTGGATGGATGGATAGACGGGTGGATGAATGGACAAATGGGTGGGTGGATGGATGGATGCATGGATGGATGGATGGAGAGATGGGTGGATGGGTGGATGGGTGGATGGGTGGATGGATGGATGGATGGATGGATGGATGGATGGATGGATGGAGAGATGGGTGGATGGATGCATGCATGGATGGATGGAGAGACGGGTGGATGGATGGATGGATGGATGGATGGATGGATGGACAGGTGAATGGATGGATGATGGATAGATGGGTGGATGGATGAATGGATGGGTAAGAATCTGGGCAATAAATAGAGTGAGTTAAGATGTGGTGCTTATGAGACCAAGGATTTGGTCCCATGTAGACCAATCAATTTCATTCGTTCCTGGAGCAATTTACAAGTATTCCTATTCTACTGAGCCATCTCAGAAATGTATACTATCAGTTACAAAGGGAATTATGTGACAGTATACAGATAGAGTAAAACAACTCAACTTTACTACTATAAAAGTAGCTGAAAATTTATACCTTATTATGATGGCTCAGCAGCATCTCTTTACATTCTAGTTTTCAGAACTTCCATAGCATCCAATTCACTCCTCTATTAGTTCATCTACAGCACAAAATGAATTGTAAACATCTACTCATCCACTGTACACCAACTAGAATGGCTATTATTTTTTTAAATGGGAAACAAGTGTTGGTGAGGAAGTGGAAAAATTGGAAGCTTTGAACCTGGCTGGTAGAAATCTAAAATGGTGTTACTGCTGTGGAAAATAGTTTGGTTCCTCAAAAAGTTAAACATAGAATTGCCATATGACCTAGCAATTCCAATCCTTGATACATATCCAAAAGAACTAGAAGGAGGGTCTAAACAGATACCTGTATAACAATATTCACAGCAGCTTATTTACAATAGCTAAAAGACAGAAGCAACTCAAGTGCCCATCAACACATAAATGAATAAACAAAATGTGGTGTACACTCACAATGGAATATTATACAGCCACAAAAATGGATGAAATTTTATATATGCCACAGGGATGACCCTTGAGAACATTATGCTTAGTGAAATAAGCCAGATACACAAGGACAGAAGGAACTGTATGATTCCACTTATATGAGGTACTAATAAATAGTATACTTACAAATGGCTAAAATGATAAATTTTATAGTATATACATTTTATAATACTACAATTTTAAAAAATATATTTATGTGCCTAACTTCCTCACTGGATTGTAATTTCCCAAACCATCAGATCTCATTCATTTTTGTATCCTCAACTTCAAACACAGAACCTAACACATAGGAACTAAAATAAATGACATCGGCCGGGTGTGGTGACTCATGCCTGTAATCCCAGCACTTTGGGAGGCAGAGGCGGGCAGATCACCTGAGGTCAGCAGTTCGAGACCAGCCTGGCCACCATGCTGAAACCCCACCTCTACTAAAAATACAAAAATTAGCCAGGCATGGTGGCAGGTGCCTGTAATCCCAGCTACTTGGGAGACTGAGGCAGGAGAATCGCTTGAACCCGGGAGGCAGAGGTTGCAGTGAGCCGAGATCGTGCCATTGCACTCCAGCCTGGGCAACAAGAGTGAAACACCATCTCAAGAAAATAAATAAATAAATGACATCAAATTAAAAATATAAAAATACACAGACAGAAATCGTCGATTTAAAATTCCTTATAAACACATGCATATGTACACGCAAACAAGAACTGGAGAGACCCAATCTATTGGATGTCTTACTGTCTGCATTTTTAAAATTTCATTCGCTCCACACATATATAATGAGCATGCCCACTCTGCCAGGCTCTGGGATATATCATTGAAGAAGACAAAGCTTCTATCCTTACAGAACACACATCGTACAGACAGGAAACATGCTAAATGACATAAATCATAAATATAGGCCAGGCACGGTGGCTCACGCCTGTAATCGCAGTGAAACTGCCTCTGCAAAAATTATAACTGAGGAAATTATGACAGTGAAAGAGATCAGACCTAACCGACTCCATCTAGCTTCTAACTTTTAAGCTGTGCTTGTTCATTCCTGGACGTAGGCTGAACTAACTTTGGGAAGGAATTCAGTTGGTGGGTTGACTCTGAAACAAAATCGATAACAGCCCTTTCCCGAAAAGACTCCCTTCTTGCCTGGGAACCAGTCTGCCTTTGCAGCACTAACAAATTAGTGACAAGATTAGAAATTACGGTTTACGGACCATGCAGTGTCTAGCTTCAAGAGTCTGAACCTCCACAAATTGCTCCTAGAGATAACATCACTATTGTAAAACCTCAGATCAGTGCTGGAGATATTTTGCAGACCCTGCACTAGATGGATCAGCTGATATCACCCAGACTGATAATCTAGCCCAACCACTCCTGCCGTCCCACCCAAGAACAGAAGACAGCAAGAAAAACTCACTTCGACCCCCTGTGATTCCATCTCCAACCTGCCCAGTCAGCACTCCCCACTTCCCAAGCCATTACCCGCCAAATTATCTTTAAAAACGCTGATCTTTGAGTAATAATAAAACTGCTATCTCCTGCATAGCCATCTCTGCGTGAATTACTTTCTCCATTGCAATTCCTACGTCTTTTTTTTTTTTCTTTCAGACAGAGTTTCTCTCTTGTTGCCCAGGCTGGAGTGCAGTGGCACCATCTCGACTCACTGCAACCTCCACGTCCCAGGTTCAAGGGATTCTCCTGCCTCAACCTCCCAAGTAGCTGGGATTACAGACACACACCACCACACCCGGCTAATTTTGTATTTGTAGTAGAGACAGGGTTTTACCATGTTGGCCAGGCTGGTCTCAAACTCCCGACCTCAGGTGAATCACCTGCCTTGGCCTCCCAAAGTGCGGAGATGACAGGCATGAACCACCATGCCCAGCGCCCCCGTCTCGATAAATCGGCTCTGTCTAGGCAGCAAGCAAGGTGAACCCATTGGGCTGTTACACCAGCACTTTGGAAGGCTGAGACAGGCAGATGGCTTGAGCTCAGGCGTTCAAGACCAGCCTGGGCAACATGGCAAAACCCAGTCTCTATTAAAAATACAACAAAAAAGTAGCCAGGCTTGGTAGTTTGTGCCCGTGGTTCCAGCTACTCAGGAGGCTGTGGTGGGAGGATCGCTTGAACTTGGGAGGTGGAAGTTACAGTGAACTGCACTCCAGCCTAGGTGACAGAGCAACACCCTATCACAAATAAGAAAAAAAAGTAAATATAACCCCAGGTTCTGGAGGGCCATAGGGAAGTGCTGGCATGGTGTGAGGGACTCCTTTTGCAAAGCACAACAGGGAAAGTCTCTGAGAAGATAACATCTGAGCTCTAAATGATGAGAGAGGACCACGGAGTGACAACCTCAGGGAGCAAATTCCTAGAAGAGGGAAGAGCGTCTGCAAAGGCTCTAAGAGAAGAAGAAGCACAGCAAGTGAGAGAGACAGAAAAATCGTCACTGAGGCCAGATCACAGTGGGTGAGGAGGAAAATGAGAAAGAGGTATGTGCAGAACAAGTCGGGGGACCAGGTCATGTTGGACCGCAGGCCAGGCCAAAGAGTTGGTATTCCATTCTAAGGGTAATAAGAGCTTTCCGGCTTTTCAAGCCTGATCTGACTTATGCTTTCAAGAGATAACTGTAGCTTCTGTATGGCTACTGGGCCATCAAGGTACAAGATACTGGCAGGAACCCAGATGAACGGTGATGGTGGCATGGATTACAGCTTTAGTCAGGGAGATGATAAAGAGTGCTTGGGTTCAAGATACATTTTGGAAGCTGCCCAGATAGAACCTGTTGATGCACTGGACATGAAAAGAAAAAGAAAGAGGTCAAGGGTGACTTCTAGGCCAGCTGTGGTGGCTCACGCCTGTAATTCCAGCACTTTGGGAGGCCAAGGCGGGCGGATTACCTGAGGTCAGGAGTTCAAGACCAGCCTGGTCAAAATGACGAAACTCCATCTCTACTAAAAATACAAAAATTAGCCAGGTGTGATGGTGGGCGCCTGTAATCTCAGCTACTCGGGAAGCTGAGGCAGGAGAATCACTTGAACCCAGGAGATGAAGCTTGCAGTGAGCCCAGATCACACCATTGCACTCCAGCCTGGGCAACAAGAGTGAAACTCCATCACAAAAAAAAGAAAAAAAAAAAAAACAAAAAAAAACAAGGGATGACTTCTAGTTTTTTTGTCTGAGCAGCTAAATTAAAGAGAGGTCCATGGAGGAAGAAAAGGAAGACTAGGCAAGAAGTGGGTGGGATGAAGACAGGGGAGAAGTTCAGATGGACAGTTTGCTTTGGATCATGTTAAGTTTGAGGTGCCTCTTAGAAATCTAAGTGGACAATTCCATATGCAATTCTGGAGCTCAGATGAGAGGCTAAGGGTCTTCAACATATGCATGACTTGATGGCCTTAGCAGCAGGGAGAGACAGAGGAGAAGATATCCCAGATCAAAATCCTGGAGCATCCCCACATTTAGAAATCCACCAAGGAAAAGTGAACTAAGGAGATAAGTAAAAGAGTCGTGTCAGTGGAGGAATTCCAGGCAACAGTGCAATCCTGGAAGCCTGGAGAAAACTACATTTCCAGAAAAGCAGGGTGTTCAGCTGTGTCAAATGCTGCTCTGAGGACAGGAAATTGACAGGAATTGACCATGAGATTTAACAGATATGGAGGTCATTGTGGAACTTGATGGGCTAGAGCCAAAGAACTAATTGGAGCAGGATGATGACAAGAGTCTGTGAGAATGGAGGCCTAATATCAAGTCTTTTGAGAGGACATGCTTTGTTCAGAAGCAGAGCCCTAGAGCAGTAGCAGAAAGGAGAGGTGCGATCCACAGAAGAAATTTTAAAGATGGCACCACGCAGGATACTGTATTATCTCAATTTTTACAATCGCACCATGCTACAGGTATTATTGTCCTCATTTTATGCATGAGAAACCTGAAACAGAAAAGTGAATTCCTCACGCATCAAAATTTTTAAAACCTAAAGAACAGCAAATGCTATTATTACGTGAGACCTGAACTGTTTCCACCGGACCCTCATGTCTCCCGATAAAATACAACAGCAAAGGTCAAGTACTTTTGTTTTCCTGTTTAACAGAATGACGCAGTCGTATGCCAAGCAGCCTAAGCGGCCTTATTTGTATCTTTCTGTTACTTGTTGACTTCGAATCTTTGATTAAAGACAGGAAGCTTTCTGCCACTGTTGAGTCACTGGTCAGTATCTGCCTTGATCAAGCCTGAATTTGGTTTCCAAGCGGGCCGTCTTTCTTCTAGCTATGCCTCTCAAGTCTTTCACATGAAATGATGCAACAACTTTTTAGGTCATCAAAAGGTATTTTGCTGTTATTGTTGCTTTAACTCTTAAAATTGGTAACCTTAGTAGTACCCAAGATTTCAAGACTTATCAAGGCTGGCACAGTCTATAGAAAGTCCAATTTTGTCTTAAACCATGACAGATTACCCTTAAAAGGAATAAACTCAATCATTTATTTTACTGAGATTAAAAGACATATATTTACTAAGTGTCTGCTCTATGCCAGGAATGGTGTTAGAGGGAGGCTGGTAGAAAACACAAAATAGGCACGATGGCTCATGCCTGTAATCCCAGCACTTTGGGAGGCTAAGGCAGGTGGATCACCTAAGGTCGGAAGTTTGAGACCAGCCTGGCCAACATGGCGAAACCCCATCTCTACTAAAAATACAAAAATTGGCCAGGCGTGGTGGTGCACACCTGCAGTTCCAGCTACTCAGGAGGCTGAAGCAGGAGAATCACTCGAACCCGGGAGGCAGAGGTTGCAGTGACCTGAGATCGCGCCACTGCACTCCAGCCTGGATGACAGCCCAAGACTCTGTCTCAAAAAAAATAAGAAAAAAGAAAAGAAAACACAAAGTTGCCAGTGCCCTTGCAGTTGTGTGACAGAGCAACCACGGGAGACCCTGGGAAAACCAGCCCAGAGAAATCTGCCTAGGGGTGAATAGTAACCTATTTGGTGTGAGCTTAGAAAACTCTATATTTGAATTTATATGCAAAACAATCGATTCATTATATGCACTGAAGGCAATAGCATTTTTATTTATTTGCAATCATCCTAGAATTAGTTTTTAAAAAGCGTGTTGAAAGTTCTTATAACTTTTTTATATTAAATAATATACAGCTATTTAGAATAAAATATACACATATGCTATGAATAGAACTAGTTATAGTAAATTGTTTTAAGTTTAGATAAAATTGTATTATTATGTAAATTATATAACACAACAGCATACATAATCATACTACATGTAGTATTCTATTTATATTAAAGTTTTCATTTTAGATAATAAACCTAATCTGTTATTCTTAGAAAAATACACTATGCCAAAAACTGTTCGTGCTAGAACTGCGGCTGACCACAACTGCCAAATTCAGGTCCCTCTCAGGTGGTATCTGGCTGAGGAGGGCAGTTCTTTTTTTGGGATGGAGTCTCGCTCCGTTTGCCCAGGCTGGAGTGCAGTGGCAAAATCTTGGCTCACTGCAACCTCCACCTCCCAGGCTCAAGCGATTCTCCTGCCTCAGCCTCTTGAGTAGCTGGGATTACAGGCACCCGTCACCACGCCTGACTAATTTTTGTATTTTTTTTTAATAGAGATGGGGTTTCACCGTGTTGGCCAGGCTGGTCTCAAACTCCTGACCTCAAGCGATCCACCTGCCTCCGTCTCCCAAAGTGCTGGGATTACAGGCGCCCGGCTGAGAAGGGCAGTTCTTAATGGCTCTGCACAGCTTGCTGGTGTGCACTCACAAGTAGTCAACAGAGGTAGAGTATGACACCCAGGAGGTGTTTTACACTCCCTGTGTTGCAGAGTGCTTGGACCCAGGGTCTGCTTTGCTGGTTCTGTAAGAAGCAGTGTACAGAGAGCTGAAGTCATTGGCTCCCTGTTTCTGATTTGTTCTTATGGCATATTCATATCCAAAGAAGCTTCCTCGAGGCCAGCTTCCTTCTCCCCTTCTCTGTCTCTGCTTTAACCAGAAATTCTTTTCCTTCAGCTCAAATTACCAACATTTAAAAGGGAAAGATTCTAGGAGGAATAACCATAAAATAATTCAGGGCTAGCAATGTATGCATGTATTAGTCTGCTTTCACACTGCTGATAAAGACATACCCAAGACTGAACAATTTATAAAGAAAAAGAGGTTTAATGGACTCACAATTTCATGCAGCTGGGGAGGCCTCACAATCATGGCGGAAAGGGAAAGGCTCGTCTTACATAGAGGCAAACAAGAGAGAAAGAGGACCAAGTGAAAGGGGTTTCCTTAAAAAACCAAAAGATATTGAGAGACTTACTCACTACCACAAGAACAGTATAGGAGAAACCACTCCCATGATTCAATCGTCTCCCACTGCGTTATTCCCACAACACATGGGAATTATGGGAGCTACAATTCAAGATGAGATTTGAGTGGGGACACAGCCAAACCAATGTACATTGGATGTGTGAATGTATAAAATTCCCTGTGTCCCAAACGGAGGGCTTTGAGAATGCTAGGATGCTGAGTGGCAGAAGTTTTCCTCTGCCCTTGGGAAAAGAAGGCAGGCTTCAAAGACAACCTTAGCTTCTTCACAAAAATGCCCTTTGCAGCTCCTGTTTCCATGCGGATGGAAATATGTAACTGAGAGTTGTGATGGGTTGAATTGTGGCCCCCTAGAAAGGTATGCTGAACTTCCAACTCCCAGTACCACTGAATGTGACTTGACTTGGAAATAGTGTCCTTGCAGATGCAATTAGCTAAGTGAAGATGAAGTCAGACTGGAGTGGTGCGGCCTTAGTCAAATATCACTGGTGTTCTTCTAAGAACAGGGAAATGTGGACCCAGACACATAAGGAAAAGGCCACGTAATGAAGGAGGCAGAGATTGGAGTTACCCCGCTGCAAACCAAAAATTGCCTAAGGCCAAAAGAAGCTGGAAGACACAAGGAAGGATCCTCCGTTAGAGGCTCAGAGGAAGCGCGGCCCTGCTGACACCTTGATTTCAGACCATAACCTGCAGAACTGCGGGGTAATGCATTTCTGTTGTTCTAAGCCACTCTGTGTTACTCTGCTACAGCAGCCCTAGGAAACAAACACGGATGTTAATCAAAAAAATAAAGAAACTTTGAATGCCAACATTACACAAAAGCAATGTGAGAAGTCAAAGGGAAACAAAAGTCCTAAGCTGTTATACAATATCCTTGTGTTTCTTATTCTAGAGAAATGTTAAAAATGTACTTATTTTCCACCACCTTAAAGGACCCTATTTATCCGTTCAGATGGAAAAATGGACTTTGAAGATTGTGGGGTCGGCCTCCTGACTCTTTGTTCTAAACTCTGGGAACCAAAAAGGACTCACCTACAGTCCACATAGCCTCAGTTTTTACAAGAAATAAAATTTTAGCTAAACTCGGGACCATACAACAGATCGGTTGTGCTTGCAAAGTTGTGTTTTAGAATATAGTTTTCCATTACATGAATAGCAACAAAACTGCTGAGTCAGAAACTCAAGCAACCTCTCCTAACCCCTATCCCGGGTTTTGTAAACACTCACTGGATTCTGGGAAATCACGAGACAGCAGTAAGCAGAATTCCATTTTACCATTTATTAGTCATGCAAACTTGGGCAACTTATTTAACCTTTCTGAGTCTTAGTTTCAACATTTGTAAAAAGGACATTTGTAAACTCCTAATCCACAGATTAAGTGTTAGCAGAGTTTGGACCAAGGACCCAAAACTGAAAACAAGAAGTGTCAAGCACCACCACGTTTTCAGGCAGGCTTTTGGCCATTTCCACAAGACTTGCAGAATTATCCCCAAACCCATTTGCCGCCATTGCCGAATGAGCCAATTACTCCTCTCAAGATATAAAAGAGAATATTAAAGATGTGCTAGAGAGGCTGCCAGGGAAAGTGTCCTTGTGGAGGGTTGCTGGGGTGCCATGCAGTTCACCCAAATGGGAGGAGGCAGGTAAGGAAAGGGGTGCCCTTCTGCAACCCACCTGCTTCAGATCAGAGAGAAACCGGAAAATATTAGAAAATGTTGGAAAACTTGAAGTGTGGAGAGTATGCATGGACTGGTGTCTCATTCATGGTTTTTGTTTTGCTTTGTTTTTTAGAGACAGGGTGTCACTGTGTCACCCAGGCTGGAGTGCAGTGGCATGATCATAGCTCACCGCAGCCTTGAACTTCTGGGCTCAGTCAATCCTCCTACCTCAGTTTCCTGAGGAACAAGGACCACAGGTGTGCACCACCATGCCTGACTAATTAAAAAAAAGTTTTTAGAGAGGGGATCTTGCCATGTTTCCCAGCCTGGTCTCAAACTCCCGGCCTCAAGCGATCCTTCCACCTCAACCTCCCAAAATGCTGGGATTATAGGTGTAAGCCACCATGCGCAGCCTCACTTGTGTTTTATAAAAAGGCTGAAAGTGAGAAGCTGTGGCTGAGCTTCCCTGGAGGCAGAGGGAGGAGTGGGCTCTAGGAGGAGCTAGAAGCACCACACCAGGGGCATCACAGCGGCTATGACTTCCATGGGCCAGATGGCCTTGATCTGGGCGAAAGAAAGAAAGAAGGAGACTCCATCTGAGAAGACCATCTTGGGAGGAGGGGAGGTGGCAGCAGTAATCCCCACCTACAGGGAGTCAGAGTGGATAGAAGTTGAAGAGGCCAACCCAGGAATGATCATTGGTTGTGCCCAATGGGGCTGTCCAAGATCCCCACAAGAGGGACCCAGGAGACACACAATCCATATGTGGCCATGTGCCACACTTGCATGGGCAGATTAGCACTGCCCCAGTCAAAGACAGCCTTTTCAGCCCCTCAACACTTCTCCTCTCTTCCCTTGAACCCCAAAGGAGCACAGTAAGTTCGGGGAAAGGACTAATGGAAGACAGATGAGGGGATAGGAAGGAAGTTAACTGTGGCCTGGCCACACTGTAGACCTCCTAGCGGGAGGCAGGATGCGTCTAAGGAGAGGAAACACTGTGGTGAATTGGATGTGGGTTGGGGCTGGGTGCGGTGTCTCATGTCCATAATCCCAATAATTCAGGAGGCCAAAGCGAGAGGATCACTCAGGGCTGAGAATTTGAGACCAGTATGGCCAACACAGCAAGACTATGTCTTTATGTATTTACTTTAAAAATATTTTTTAAAATAAAAATAAAAAATAAATGTGTGTTGGCATTTCAACTACGTATCAGATTTTTTAATATCTGAAGGTGATAGGTAAATCAATGAACTCAGAAATTCATCCAAGGACAGAGAAGAGCAATTATTGGAAAAATACATGCCATGGTATTGAGGAAGAATCAGGTTGGTTTTTACTGTCTCTCTGCAGAGCCCTCCTTGTACAAAGAGCCCTGGGAGATACTGGGAAAATGGGGAGGCCACACGATGGCAGAAGACTCTTTCTAGAGGGATGTCTCTGCCCTGTTCTTCCTAGGGGATTTTTGCACTTTTTCTTATGGAGCCTGGAGGAGCATGATGAGTGATGGTGGCCAAACTGGTTCTGCAGAGATGGTCTGGCACCTGCTGTGGTTGAGCTTTGAAGCCTCTGCCAAACACAAGGAGGGCACAGGAAAAGTCACATTTCACACCCCGTTGCAAAAGAATAGGATGAGTTGATGTGAGCTAAGTACTATGCACAATGCCTGGCACCCAGGAAATGGTATATGGAAGGTACAGCATCTTCATTTTACTGTAGACAGAATGGATGCTAAAATTCATCCAAATCTTTAGTTGTCTCTATAATCTGAAATTCCACTCTCTGATTAATAAAGCTGTCTTTAAGAAAGTGGTTTTTCATTACGGAAATGAAAATTGTGACTAACAAACTCAAGTCCAGCCTCAGTCTCAGGAGGATCCGTTATGCAAAGGGACCCTGCCTTTTGCAACATACAACACACAAACCCACAGCGGGTTCCACTCTCAATGGCTCACTTGTCTGACAGGATCTTCGCTCAGAAAGAAATAATTGTCAGGTTCATGTTGTGGCCTAGCAAGAGTTTGGAAAGTTCCGTAAAGAAAAATAATGTAGACAAATTTAGAACCTGCCCCAGGTGTGTTGATTTGACGCCAAACCATGGATAGGTAACTTGATTCAGCTGAACCTCATTAAAATAATGTTGGAAAACATTACATTACTGCAACGTCCTTTTTATTTATTTATTTATTTACTTATTTATTTATTTTTGAGAGAGAGTCTTGCCCTGTTGCTCAGGCTGGAGTGCAGTGGTGCAATCTTGGCTCACTACAACTTCTGCCTCCTGGGTTCAAGCACTTATCCCACTTCAGCCTCCCGAGCAGCTGAGATTACAGGTGTGCACCACTACGCCTGGCTAATTTTTGTATTTTTAGTAGAGATGGGGTTTCACCATGTTGGCCAGGCTGGTCTCAAACTCCTGACCTCACGTGATCCACCAGCCACGGCCTCCCAAAGTGCTGGGATTACAGGCGTGAACCACCACGCTCGGCCCATTACTGCAACACTCTAAGAAATCGGTAATAACCATGTCATTACAGAGAAGCCCAAACCTTCCTATTCTATTTGACATGCACTAATTGAAAAAAGGCACTTTGATTGCTGTAACATAAGCCTATCATCCACTGAATTAGAGTCCATAATTATTAGAATCTATTTTGATGAGCACGTGCTTTTCGGGATGAAATACTCTATATGAGGCCTCTTTCTATCTAATATAGGACTCTTTATCCTTTTAAATGGTGATTTGGTGGCAGATGACAGTCAACATGTCTCTGAATCATCATGAGTTTTTAGCATTTTACAGAACTGGTTTGGAGATTAAAACTAACATCATTTTGTTACAACAGTGGTGCTGCGTAATAAAAACGAGAAGTCATTCATAGAGTTCATAAACCTTTTTTTAATAATTTAGATTTTAGGCCGGGCACAGTGGCTCACTCCTGTAATCCCAGCACTTTGGGAGGCCAAGGCAGGCAGACCACCTGAGGTCAGGAGTTTGAGACCAGCCTGACCAACATGGTGAAACCCCGTGTCTACTAAAAATAAAAAATTTGTTGGGCATGGTGGCACGTGCCTGTAGTCCCAGCTACTCGGGAGGCTGAAGCAGGAGAATCGCTTGAACCCAGGAGGCAGAGGTTGCAGTGAGCCGGTATCACGCCACTGCACTCCAGCCTGGGAGGTTGCAGTGAGCTGAGATTGTGCCGCTGCACTCCAGCCTGGGTGACAGAGTGCGACTACATCTCAAAAATAATAATAATAAAAAGAAGTAAATAATTTAGATTTTAATTCATTCAACAACTATTCAGCGAGGGCTATTACATGCCCATAGATAAGTGTTGCAATAAAAAGCAGAAATTTTTACATTTCTATTTTTTAAGGAAGGCATTTTCTGACATTTATGAGTAAGGATATTCCAAGAATATTGTCATGTATCTTGTTGTTTCACAGCTCAAGCTATGGGAATGAAAATTTTAATCTGAGTTTCTAATTATTTCCCCGAGACAGCTTGAGAGAGGGGGAGGTAACTTCCCCCATCTCCTAGGTAGGTGGTAGGTAACTAACCCTGCAGTGCAGAACCAATGCTCTGAAAATGACCAGGAAAAATGCCCCAATATCTACTGCTTCCTTCTAAGTAGGAAGATGGGAAAAGAATATTGGAAGAAAAAAATCAAAGTGATTATGAGAAAATCATAAGGGTAAAAATAAAACATGAGAGAGAGGAAAAGCAGCAGCTCTATATTATTTTTTAAGTCTTGTTATGGCAGTTGGTTGCTTTTATTTTCAAGTGGGTTAACCTGACATTCTATTCACTTTGACTTTAAATGCTAGAAGAGTACATTTCAGCAAAAAGAAAAAAAAAAAGCAATGGGAAACTTTCATTGTTATAAATGAAAAGTTGGCCAGGCATGGTGGCTCATGCCTGTAATTTCAGAATTTTGGGAGGCTGAGGTAGGAGGATCACCTGAGGTCAGGAGTTTGAGACCAGCCTGGCCAACATGGTGAAACTCCATCTCTACTAAAAATACAGAAATTAGCTGGGTGTGGTGGCATGTGCCTATAATCTCAGCTACTCAGGAGGCTGAGGCAGGAGAATCATTTGAACCTCGGAGGCAGAGGTTGCAGTGAATCGAGATCATGCCACTGCACTCCGGCCTGGGCAACAAAGCAAGACTCTGTCGCAAAAAAAAATATATATATATATATATTTCATACATATATATATATATGTATGAAAAGTGACCGTAAACATCTAGGGAGCTGCAGGTGGAAAGAGACAACACCCAAACAGATAAACAAGTGTCTAAAAATGCTGGCAACCGAGCAAGCAAACAAAAGGCATCAGACTTCACCCTGATCCATTATCAGATCTCAGAGTCATCTATGGAATCTTCCTCCCTGAACTTTCTAAATATCCAAAGCCAAATTCCTCCCCTCCCACATCCCTGTCCCTGGCCTCCCCATTCACACACACCCTCTTTTCCCTGTCTTGCTGTGAAACTTGGCTTTCGCCATGCACCCAGTCCCCAGGCTAACCACCACCCCCAGTACCACATTACTTTTGCTCTTCTCTTCTGGAATACTGACTTCCAAGTCTAACATCTGTCACGTGATACACCGCAATTAAATAGCCTCCTAACCAGCCCCCCTTTCTCTCTGTTCTGCTACAGAGTGATGGCTCAAAACTAAATCAGGGCATGGCATTATCTGGCTTTAAAACCACTCATAGTTCTCTCACCTGCAGAATAAAGACCACACCCTCCAGCGTGACATTCAAGTTTTTTCTGAACCTGCCTCAGCAGCGTCACAGTGATGGCGATGGTGAGATCACACACACACATTTGTACATTTATAGTAGGACAAACTTCATGACCCTCAGGAGTTACTCTTCCAGGTTTTAGCTCCCACTGTTTCCTCTGCCTGGATCGCTTTTCTCCTTTATGTGCCTGGTGAAGTCTCATCCTTCAAGTACCAGCTCCCCAGCTCCATTACTTCCTGGAAGAGAGCTCATATGGAGCTAGAGTTAAGAGTGGTTCCTGCTGACGGCCCAGCACAACAAGGCAGAATGAGTGTGTGTGTCTACAGGCAGGAGTGGCTTATGCCACTTAAGGAAATCAAAGAAACATGAGGACATATTTTTAAAATAACAGAAATGGAAGCAAACTGAATGAATTTTTTAGAAGTTGCTGGAAAGAGAAGAATGAAACGTGTCACAGAATAAATAGACAAGATGATTTCTGGTCCCTTTTTATTTTCAGATGGCTTCACTTGACATTCAATTTCACTGTAAGCACTGGAACAGCACAAGCCAGCCTTTTATTAAAAAGAGAGAGAGAGCACGCCATTTATTTCCCTATTAACTAGAAACAAGCAATGAGTCAGGTGTTTAAAAAAGAACCTGATTGCCTTAATATCATCAAGAGTGCAACCTCTGAATGAGGATGTGGGCTAGTAAAAATAAAAATAATGATTGATACATTTTTTTCTATTTACTTATCTACAGGGATTAAAAGGATTAGCTAGATGATGGATTGGAATGTTAAAACTCTCAGAAAACATATTTCCCTAGTTACAGATACAAACAACGAAGAACACTTTTCTTTGTGTCAAATTCTAATAAATGATATTCAGGTATATTAAAAAGAAGTTAAAATGCTTATTTCAATGCCAAAGGGGGAGCTGGTGAAGTAAACTGGTGGTAACCTATTAGAGTTCTCCTTTCCCATGTTCTGCAGGGAAGAAAATAAATCAGTTCATTTTCCAAGTGCAGATCATCTCCAAATGTCATGTGCAAAATTATGCTTACCTGTCTATTAAGATAAAATGAATCAGCAGTGAAACTTACATTATGTAAAAGACAGAACAGCAAAGATGAGACAAGGTATAAATTCTGAACCATCTAGCTAAATATTATAGGAGGTGTCCTTTTCACTTTGTAGGTCCTAGCTGAAACCTGTTGCAAAAAGGGTGGTGAAGAGTTAGCTGAAATCAAGATTCCTTGGAAGGCAATCCACAATGGATTTGCAGAATGAGGTCTGCAAGGACAAAAGTCAAATTGAATCATGTCCTTTTATCACCTGGCTAGAGACTGGTCCATACCCCCCACCATTTCCTTGATTTGGTTTACACTAAGACATTTCTGGGCCTTTGCTACTCCTGTCTCTGCCTGAAATGTCCTTCCCCAACCTTCTCTGACTCATGAAATCTTATTGATCCTTTATGACCCAGTTCAAATGTCACTTCAGTGACCCTCCCACTTTGGCCCCATGTCCCTGGAAACAGCCCTCTGCATATACTTTTATTATACTGTTTATCTCTTGATATCATGGCTGTTTCCTCCTATGCCTGTCTCTCCCTCTGAACTCAGCCTGTTCCATTTTTCTGAGCACCAAGCTCAGTGAGCATTCAAAGAATGCTTGATGAAAGAATGACTAAGTTAATGCATAAATGGAGATGAAATTGCTGGTCTCAGACCTGCCCATGTCATCCCCTCTCTTAAACTGTCTACTCCCAGTTTCCAGTATCCCTTTGTTATAAGGCAAGGCCATTAGATGATTTCTAAAATAACTACAACTCCGGGATTCTAAGGCAGTTTTCTTCTGTATCAGTTAATTATTGCTGCATGACAGTCCATCCCCAAAGTTAATGATTGACTATTTATCATTTCTCTATCATTTGATGTTCTTGTCTGGGCTCATTCATGAGACTACATTCAGCTGGCTGCAGTGCAGGGACCAAGATGGACTTGTCAGGAGCCTTGGATCGAGCTGGCAGCTGGGTGCCTTGGTCCTCTTCCAAGCCTCCTTTCATCCTCCACGCACTAGACTAGCTTTTTTACTTGGACAAGCTCCAATGCTTGAGCAACTATCAAGCCTCTGCTACGCCATACTTGCCGGTGTCCCATTGACCGAGGCAAGTCACACGGCCAAGCCTAGTCATTGAGGGGTGAATTAGATTCAACCTCTTTCTAAGCAAAGTGGCAAATAATTTGTAGTCATTTTTAATCTACCACGACTTCATTGAAATCCTATTAATTTTCTTGTCACCACCATTGTAAATGGGATCTTTTTTCTATTTTGCCTCTTCCTGTCAATATTTTTACCCTTAAATGTAGGCCCTTATCTAATTTCATTAGTTCGCCCTTCCAGCTCAATGCTTAAAAAATAGTTCTGAACTTGCTGGGAATGCTTCTGCTATTAAACCACTTATAAAGTTGATCATTGATTTAAGTAAATATTCTTTACCACTGAGGGAAATATCCCTGTATTTTATTTCACCACGGGTTTTTGTTGTTGTTGTTGTTGTTGTTTTAATTAGTTGTTCATGTTGAATGTTAACAAAATAGAATCTTAGAGGATCGAAAAACTGTCTATCAGGTACTATGCTTATTAACCGGGTGATTAAATAACCTGTACACCAAACCCCCGTGACATGCAATTTACACATATAAAAACCTCCATGTGTATCCCTGAACCTAAATAAAAGTTTAAAAATTGATTTTAAATTTTACAAAAAGAATCTGTTAGTATTTTTAAATTAATATAACGGGTTATATGAATAGATTTCCCACTACCGAGCATTCATTCTGTTTTTTATACAGATCCTCCCTCTCCTGCCTCCCACCCTCAGCTGTCAAGAGATGACTATTCTGCATACAGACTGTCAATGGATTTCAGCCTTCCAGTTCCACTTCTTCCTCTTCCCCAGCTGTTAGCATCTAGTTCTGTGCTGTGCAACCCAATCACAACATGCCACCTGACGCTACTGAACACTCTGAATATGGTGAGCTTGAATTGAAGTGTGACACAGTGTAGAACACACAGACTTTGAAGGCTTAGCACCAAAAAAAGAATGTAGATGTCTCACCAATAATTTTAATATTGAGTACATGTTGAAATGAAGCCATTTTAGATATATTGGATTAAATAAAATATCATATGAAAATTAATTTCTTTTCTTTTTACCTTTTTTAATGTCACTACTAGAAAATTTTAAATTATATTACATACATAACTACATGTATCTCTATTGGACATCACTGATCTAGAGGAATTCTACTCTTTGGTTGTACATATTCCTAAGATATTTTGATATTCCTGTTTAAAGATAGTTGACCAGGGACGTTGGCTAACGCCTGTAATCCCAACACTTTGGGAGGCCAAGATGGGTGGATCGCTTGAGGCCAGGAGTTCAACACCAGCCTGGCCAACATGGTGAAACCCCTTCTCTACTAAAAATGCAAAAAATTAGCTGAGCATGGTGGCGTGGTGGCATATGCCTGTAGTCCCAGCTACACGGGAGACTGAGGCACAAGAATTGCTTGAACCCCAGAGGCAGAGGTTGCAGTGAGCTGTGCCATGGTACCCGGTCTGGGCAACCAAGCAAGACTGTCTCAAATAAAATAAAATAAAATGGAGATAGTTGAACGTACTTGTGATCCATAGTCAGAGTTGTGACCTGGCTTTGTTCTCACCTCTCTCTATACATGCCCTAGATAATCCCCTCTTCTCTGGGTTTGACCACATGACTTAGCAAATGCAATCAGAGGGTTAAAAAGTGTTTGTATATTAGGGTTGCCCTCTCTTGCTACTGGAACCCTGAACCGCCAAGTGAGGCAGCCAGGCCAGCCTTTTAGAGGATGAGAGACCATAAAGAAAGACAGGCCATGCTGTCTCACACATTTATTCCAGCCAAGCCCAGATCCCAGCTGACATCAGCCCCATGACTAACCCCAGGCAAGACCAGCAGAAGTGTTACCCAGCCCAGCCAGAGAATTGAAAGAAATAAGAAACCGTTGTTGCTTTGTCACAAAAATTTGGATATAATTTTTATGCAGCACAGGCCAACCAACTCAATGCTCTATGTCTTTAAGATGGAATTCATGCTATGTGTATGGTGAGCACTGGCCATCCTCAATTTAATTAGTGAAACTGATTGCCAACTTCTCTAGAGTCTCTTGCAATTTTATTTTAAACTAGCCAAACCTGTCACTGGTATGTCATCTCTTACCAATGTCCTCTCCCTTACTTTCTATCTTCCTTATCATGCAGTTCAAAATTCACATACTTTATGGGTTTCTCCCAAGCAACTTCCTTCTTTGCCAACCAGTGACAGATAGGCACTCTTGCCTCCATGAGGTAACTTTTATTGCCTGCACAATAAGTAACTTTTCACAGGTAATGTGACTAACAGGTGACACAGGTCATTACCTCTCCCACGTATCTTTCAGCTGACACATCCTCTAAATCCAGCCCACCTCCTCCCAATGGGATCAGCGGGTATTCCCCAGACAAGAGAGGGAGCACATATCTTCAAATTCATTAAATCTGGTATTTAGAGCAGAGTCGGCAACCAAGCAACATCATCACTAGAATTTACTGTTCATGAATTACTCTCTAATAGAATCAATTTTCTAAGAGATTTAAAACCTATTTAAATCAAAACACAAATAACATGTGGCTGGGGGCTGATAACAGAACAGGGCGTTGACTGGCCACTGTAGGTTTCTTAAAGAAGGCTGCCAATTCCTAGTGTGTTTGCTTTCTTTTGATTTTCTATCTTCCCCATTCTACCCACTGCAATTTGTATCCTTTTCACAGCTTCATTTTATCATTCCAGTTTGAAATTTCACATTCAAATCGTCCAGTTACATATAAATATTCTGCTGGGTGCAGTAGCATGCACCTGCAGTCCTAGCTACTCAGGAAGTGTAGGTGGAAAAATCCCTTGAGCCCAGGAGTTTGAGGCTAGCCAGGGCAACATAGCAAGATCCCATCTCTAAAATACCTAAGTGAAATTAAAATTAAAAAATTCTACTTTCAGAAATATTCAACTATAATGTCAATGAGAGAAATATTTTTGGCTTGGCACAGTGGCTTACGCCTATAATCCCAGCACTTTGGGAGGCCGAGGTGGGAGATCACTTGAGGCCAGGAGTTCAAGACCAACCTGGCCAAGATGGTGAAACCCCATCTCTACTAAAAATACAATAATTAGCCAGGTGTAGTGGCACACGCCTCTCATCCCAGCTACTCAGGAGGCTGAGGCATGAGAACCACTTGAACTTGGGAGAAGGTTGCAGTGAGCTGAGATGGCGCCATTGCATTCCAACCTAGGCGACAGAGCGAGACTCTGCCTCAAATAAAAATGTTGCAATGTATGTTGACTCTTTAGCTTATATTCCATAGGTACAGAAAGCTAGATATACCTAAATATTGCCTTCTCACATCACTAACAATGTCATCAATACAAATGTACTGCTCTCTGCTATACTCTTGTAGGTTCCCATTTTTATTATAAATTTCGGAAACACTAGGTCATGAGTATAAGGAGGTTGAAACTCAATATTACCCAAATATAGATTAATCCAGCTCTGTTAGTATTAACAAAAAATAGCATTTTGTGCCGGGTGTAGTGGCTCACATCTGTAGTCCCAACATTTTGGGAGGCCAAGGCGAGCAGATCACAAGGTCAGGAGATCAAGACCTTCCTGGCCAACATGGTGAAACCCCATCTCTAATAAAATACAAAAAATTAATCGGGCGTGGTGGTGTATGACTACAGTCCCAGCTACTCAGGAGGCTGAGGCAGGAGAATCACTTGAACCCGGGAGGCGGAGGTTGCAGTGATCAGAGATCACGCCACTGCACTCCAGCCTGGGTGACAGAGCAAGACTCCATCTCAAAAAAAAAATGATTTTTATATGTTATGTATTTTATAAAGCTTTTCTCACTCATCCTTATGGAAATCCTACTGAGTAGAAACCATTTCATTTATTTATTTATTTATTTTTGAGACACGGTCTTGCTCTGTCACCCAGGCTGGCACACAGTGGCGCCACCTCAGCTCACTGCAGCCTAGGCCTTCTGGGCTCAAGCAATCCTCCTTTCTCAGCCTCACAAGTAGCTGAGACTACAGGCGCCCAACATCAGACCCAGCTATTTTTTTTTATTTTTGATAGAGACAGCTTCTCACTTTGTTGCCTAGGCTGGTCTCGAACTCTTAGGCTGAAGGGATCCTCCCATCTTGGCTTCCCAAAGTGCTGGGATTACAGGTGTGAGCTACCACACCTGGCTTTCATCTTACTATTGAAGAAAAAAGGCTCCCAGAGTTGGTGCTAATTACCTTCACATCATCAGTTCGAAAGTCACTTCTGCCTGCACCATGGTACTTACATTAAGAAAGTAAGACGTTAGAGTACATGCTCTCTAATGTCCTTCCAGCCTCAACGTTGGCTTATTTGCACATACTATAGTAGGTGTGCCCAGTTCCCTATCGCTGGGCATTTTTCCCAGGTCTCTCTGACACGTAACAGGGTCAGGAATGAAAGTATACCTGCCCAATTGTTAACATTATATGTTGTTATTGATCCAAATGAACTGAAAACCTGATAAAATGCCTAACCCATGGCATCAAGCTTTGCAAACAAATGACAAGTTTGGTAAGTTTAACAGGTTCCGTTTTGAAAGGCATCTACAAGACAGAGGTGGCAGAGAAAGCTAAGCTGATGACAAAATGGTCTTTCTCAAAAGCGTATGCTTAGAAAGTCTCTATTTTATGACATTCACTTTACTAGACTTTAAACAATTCTCATATCAACCATAAAGCAAGCAATATGCATTTCTGCATGTGTCTATATGGTGTACTTTTGAAATCAGTATGTATTAATCAATGTTAATAATGAGTAACTCCTCTATTTCTCTTATTGTAGCTGTTTCAGTGGAATTTATCCCATTTCTGTCTGGGTAAAACATAACTGAGAGCAGCAGTTAGACAGCATAAAGAACTTTCCAGTGCAGGTTTACAGTGCGTTCCACTCTTAGCAATGACTGCTGAAAAAATCACATGTCCGTCCTGCTACTCAGATTATGACAATGTATTACTGTTCAGGGAAGCGGGGGCTATTACGCCCTGAAAAGATGGAAGGAGACACTTGCTTTTATACTCCTTTTTCTTTCCCAAGTCCAGGGGATTCATCAGTCAAAATGGCTTGTTAAATTAATTAGTTTTTACTTTCTCCAAAACAGTAAGTCCTATGGGATGGGGCAATACTTCTCTTACGAACCACCACAGTTTTATTTGACATCTTTCGGCTAAAATTTTCCCTTTTATATAATTTAAACTTTCTTTTACTTATTTATTATCATTATTACTACTATTGTTATTTTGGAGACAGAGTTTCGCTCTTGTCACCCAGGCTGGAGTGCAGTGGTGCGATCTCGGCTCACTGCAACCTCTGCCTCCCAGGTTCAAATGATTCTGGTGCCTCAGCCTCCCATGTAGCTGGGACTACAGGGATGCACCAACCATGCCCGGCTAATTTTTTTGTATTTTTAGTAGAGACATGGTTTTGCCATGTTGGCCAGGCTAGTCTCAAACTCCTGACCTCAGGTGATCCACCTGCCTCAGCACCCCAAAGTGCTGGGATTACAGGCGTGAGCCACCGTGCCCGGCCTAAACATTGTAACTGAAGTTTATGAACTAGAAATATACAATGTTTCCCTGTGTTACTAGGTTCAACATATTTTGGACATAAGCTCAGAATTCCAATAGCATAATATTGTACACATAAAATTAGACCATTCATAGAGTTGCCTTATTTGCTTAGCGACCACAGGAAAGAAAGGGTATTCAGAGTTCCAGGAAAAAAATAAGAAAATATGTTTGTTAATACTTCTAAGGATGCTATGCTCACCAGTATTAATATGATAATATTTAAAATGACCTTTGGAAAGAAGAAACAATATAAAGATGAAAAATCAGGCTGTGTGGTTTTTCTCTTTACCAGTATACAGCGTATTTGCTGAACATATTCTTGAAGTTCAAAGTCAATGCCATATGTGAATTTTGTTATGACTGATTTGTATGTTGAATTTCATCATTGCTATTTGTTTCCATGTAAAGACTGTTTCTATATCATGTTTAAACATAAAAAATACTTACAAATGTGGAAATATACCACTCCATTTTTTCCTGGAATATGTGCACATCATTTATTCTGCATGTATTTCTGTGAATGGCCTGTTATTGTATCAAAATAGAATTTAGCTCTGTTCACATAAGACTAGAGCTAGTTATGGTCATAAAAGACTAGAGCTAGTTATGGCACATTCACAATTATGGGAGGAAAAATGTGTGTCATAGGAATGTGAGATTTTACTTCAAAATTAGAAAAACGGAGACACTTAACTGATCATGATTTTTTAAAATAATCTTTTTCATATGTTTAAAATTCTAGAGAAATAAAATGTGTAAAATCTCAAACAAAATAAAAATCAATTGTACATCCCATTGTTCCTTCTAGTATTTTTGTATACACAGATATTCTTTTCAAGATTTAATTGGTTTCATACTGCCCCACTACTTTATAATCAGCTTATTATAAAGGGTACTCTAGGCTGGGCGTGGCGGCTCACACCTGTAATCCCAGCACTTTGGGAGGCTGAGGTGGGTGGATCACGAGGTCAAGAGATCGAGACCATCCTGGTCAACATTGTGAAAAACCTGTCTCTACTAAAAATACAAAAAAATTAGCTGGGTGTGGTGGGGCACACCTGTAGTCCCAGCTGCTGGGGAGGCTGAGGCAGGAGAATCGCTGGAACCCTGGAGGTGGAGGTTTCAGTGAGGCGAGATCACGCCACTGTACTCCAGCCTGGCAAAAGAGCGAGACTCCGTCTCAACAACAACAACAAAGGTACTCTAGTGGATATCTTTATACTAAATCTTTCTACATACTCTGTTTATTTCCTTGAAGCAAACACCTAGAAAGTTAATCCAGAAACCAAAGTAAAGGTTCATATTTAAGATTGTTAAAAACAAATTTCAACATCATGTCTGAAATAAATGTTTATTTACTTTACCTCTAGTAGTGATTTTTTTCCACAACTCTGGCCAAATTTGGGTAGTATTTTTCCCCCTACATGATTCCAATCTAAGAAGGAAAAAAATGGTTTCTCTTTGTTCTATTTGGCATTTTTGTGAATAAAAGGGTCATTTAATTCATCACCCTGGAACTTGACTAGTTGATGTCTATTTTCTTTTTCTCTGTGCATATTCTTCGCCCAATTTTCACCGCAATACTAAGATTTCCTGTTGATTTGCCAGATAGATGAAACATCAACTTCTTTTCCACCACGTAAACTAATAAAGATTTGTCTTAATTTTGTGTGAGGCATGTTGAAATCAAAATATTTTAAACTCTTACGTAGCTAAATCTATCAACCTTTTTCTCTATCATTGCCATCTTGGATGTTTTGCTTAGAAAACCTTTTCACTCCTGTAGCTTTATCTCCACCGCCACTTCCCTCTAATTCTTTTATTATTAGTTTTTTGTCTCGTTGTGTTTTGTTCATGGTTGTTTTCTTTTGTTTTTGTTTTTTTTGTTTTTTGTTTTTTGAGACGGAGTTTCGCTCTTTTGCCCAGGCTGGAGTGAAGTGGCACGATCTTGGCTCACTGCAACCTCCAACCCCCATGTTCAAGCAATTCTCCTGCTTCATCCTCCTGAGTAGCTGGGATTATAGGCACTCGCAACCAAGCCTGGCTAATTTTTGTATTTTTAGTAGAGATGGCGTTTCACCATGTTGCCCAGGCTGGTCTCGAACTCCTGACCTCAAGCGATCCACCTGCCTCGGCCTCCCAGAGTGCTGAATTACAGGCATGAGCCATCGCGCCCGGCCAGTATTAGTTTTTACGTGTAACTAGGTAGTCCACCTAGACTTTGTTTTTGCATATTTTGTAATGTATATGTATGAACTTAGGTTTTTTTCTTCTTCCAAAGCTAACCAATTGCCACAATACTATTGAGTTTTCATGCCTTTCTCTATGATTTGAAATCCCACTTTTCTCATATTATAAATTTATAACTAAGGTCTACTTTTTTGCTTCACCTGATGATATTTTTATTGATCTACATTCATATTCTAGTGCTAACATAGAATTTAAGTTATTATAGCTTTAAACTACATTTAACAGCTGGAGTGTGCAGAACCTTTCATAACTGCTCTATTTAAAAGTTTCTTGATGTGTTTCATTCATTTATTTTTTTTTTTTTTGAATGAACTTTGAAATCACCTGTCCAGTTCCTGTCTGACACTTTATTGGGATTGGATTGGGTCTGTACATTAACGTGGAAAGGGTTACCATCAGTGTAGTACTCGGTTTTTACATTTAGGACTTTGCCCAGTGGCCATGTGGTTTTCTCAAAAGATAAATTTTGCCAAAAATGAAACAAACCCCTTGTGAATAAAAATAAATAAATAAATAACAACACAAACTGAAAATTATCTCAAAGACCTCAATGAATTTCGTCCATGGCATGGTAAATATGTTTGCCCTGCAGTAGACAGGAAGGGCCAGGGTTGAAGAGAAGCAAGCATGGTGAGACAGAGGCAGCTGCTGATTCCTAGAACAGCAACTCCCACCCCAACTCCCACCCAGCATTTCCCTCTTGACAAGGGAGGCCACTGTGACTGTACGCCAAGAAGGGTTTGAAGCCACTAGAAGATAAAACTTAAGCATATTTTTTGAAATAGTGGCACAGTATCACAGGATGCCTTCTGACTTGTGTGAGAGGGTGGCAAGTTGATTCCTGTTTTAGTGGCCATCTAAAGTCGACACAGGAAATGAAATAAGACAAATTCAAAATGTTGTATACTCTCACGTGTGTAATCCCAGCAATTTGGGAGGCCGAGGCAGGCAGATTACTTCAGGTCAGGAGTTTGAACCCAGCCTGGCCAACACGGCAAAACCCTGTCTCTACCAAAAATACAAAAATTAGCCAGGCATGGTGGTGTGCACCTATAATCCCAGCTATTCAGGAGGCTGAGGCAGGAGAATTGCTTGAACCCGAGAGGCAGAAGTTGTAGTGAGCCAAGATCACTACAGTGAGTGAGATTCCATCTCAAAAAAAAAAAAAAATGTATACATCACAGCAGCATTCACAATAATCAAAAAAGGTAGAAGCAACCCAAGGGTTCACTGATGGATGACTGGATAAACAAAATCTGGAATTTATCGACAATAGGATATTATTTTTTGCCATAATAAGAAGGAAATTCTGACATATGCTACAACATAGACGAATCTCGAGCGCATTATGCTAAGTGAAATAAGCCAGCCACAAGATAACAAATATTGTATGAATTCATTTATATAAGCTATCTAGAGTAGTCAAATTCAGAGTGACAGAAAATAGAGGGGTGATTGCTAGGGGCTTGGGGGATAGCAAGGATGGAGAATGGATGAATGGGGATAGAATTCCAGTCGTGCAAAATGGAAAGAGTTCTGCCAGTTGGTTGCACAACAAGGTGAATGAACCTAACACTACTGACCTTTACCTAGGTGACCTGTACATGTAACATGTTTAAGATGGTAAACTTTATGTGGATGTTACTATAATTTTTTAAAAAGCGATGTATGCTACATTCTTCTATTGTGTTACTATGCAGGAACTTTACAAAAATTCTTTCATTTATTTAATAGATTTGTACTGAGTACCACTAAAAGCTAGGCACTATTCCAGCAGCTGAGATATAGCCACAAGCAACATCTCTAGTCTTTGAAACTTACAATGCAGTGTAGGAAACAGTATAGATAAGTCAGTACACACATATTAGAAAACACCTGGCAGTGATAAATTCTATAAAGAGAACAAATTAGAGGGAAGTGATACTGAGCTAACAAGAGGGCTATTTCACACTCGATGTGAAAAGTTATTGATTTATTTTCTACAATATTAGGCACTCACAGTTGGTAAAACAGCTGTTGGACTACTGGCCAAAAAGAAAAACTAATACAATATTGAAGGGGCTTTGTTCAATTCAGGCTGTTTTAATGCTATTTAAAAATAAAGATCATAGTTTAAGTTTTTTCATAGTCTAATTTTTATTCTATAACTCACTGAAGTAGATTTACCGTAGGATGATTATCAGTGGAGTCCATTTCTCACTCCTATTCAGAATTCTCATAGTATAACATTGTGAAAAAAATTGTCTTATCGCTTAGCAAACACAGGAAAGGGTGTTCAGAGTTCCAGGAAGAAAAAGAGAAAATAGCCTTTGGAGAAAGTAAAATAAAGACCTGGCAGAGGGAATCTGAGGACATCTTATCATGGCAAAGTGATCTAGTGCAGGGGTCCCCAACCCCTGGGCCACCAACCAGTACCAGTCTGTGGCCTGTCGGGAACTGGGCCACACAGTAGGAGATGAGCCGTGGGCGAGCGAGCATTACTGCCTGAGCTCCACCTCCTGTCAGATCAGTGGTGGCTTTAGATTCTCATGGGAGTGTGAACCCCATTGTAACCCGCACATGCAAGGGATCTAGGTTGCCTGATCATCCAAGATGGAACAGTTTCATCCCAAAACCATCTTTACCCCCACAACCCCATGGAAAAATTACCTTCCATGAAACCTGTCCCTGGTGCCAAAGAGTTTGAGGACTGATGATCTAGTGGACCCTCTGTCCTAGCCAAAGTTGGTAATGTGACTTTCCAAGATGAAGCTGTTGCAGGTTGCACCTTTGTGCGAGGTGGTAGCAGAGGCCTAGAGTGCAGGCAAACAGGGGACTCAGCATCAGTCCCTTCAGAATTCATTGCTGGGGGCTCACTATTCATTTCAAAACCTGCAGCATAGTGAACAGATTCTTGCATTACTACCGGGCCCTTCTTCAGAAAAGAAATCTGTGGTAGAACCTGGGTATCCACTTACACAGCCAGGTCCTAATCTCAGCAATCATTCATTCATTCCTACCACACAGTGACTCATGCTTTATTTCTCCCTCAGACTTCAGATGAACTCAGAAGGCCAGGGAACAGAGGTCAGCTCTATCCCCAGATGCTATGCTTAACACAGTCACTTCTTTCTCTATTGTCGCAGAAAGTGAGCCCCACAGGCCTACGCTTATTTGTCGTAAATATCTGGAGCTATCCCATACTCGTATGGGATAGATTGTTTTCTATGCTAAGGAAAAAGAAACATTCAAACAAATCAACCTGCTTACTGAGATGTATGTCACAATCTGTTTTGGCCAGATGGTCATTTGTTGGAAAATTCAGTAGGTAGTATGTGGAAGAACACAGGGCAGAAAGACATAATATTGATTTGTTGAGTGGCTGCGGTGGCCCAGGCACCAAGATGTGTTTGGAGGACAGAACAGAACAAGATCTATGTGGTCCCTGCCCTCAGAGAACTCCCAGACCAGCTAGAAAACAAAATGATTCAAGGACTAAGGAACTGTGGTAAGTGCTGTGACAGAAGGGGTGTCACGGAAGTATATGAAAGGAAAAATTAATTAACTTCATCTAGGGGATGAGGAAACCCTCCCAGAGAAAATGGCACTTAAGCAAAGATCTAAGGATGCACTGGAGTGGGGAAGTGATAGGCAGGGCACTAGGAAAAGAGAAGGGCATTTGCAAAGGTCTAGAAGCAAAAGGGCACACAATGTTCGGGGAAAATGTGGGGGGAAA
This sequence comes from Pan paniscus, assembly GCF_029289425.2. Lineage (NCBI taxonomy): Eukaryota > Metazoa > Chordata > Mammalia > Primates > Hominidae > Pan > Pan paniscus. The sequence continues at coordinate 25,152,731 of NC_073256.2, forward strand.
TCCAGTTTCTTTGGGTTATAATGTGAGGAGAGGAGGCGGAAGGGAGGGAGAGACAGGGCTGGAACGCAGGGCTGGGTGGGACTGGGAATGGTCTTGTAAAGGGTTGATGCAGGCCAGCTGTGAGGGTCGTGTGGCTAATAAAAAGGGAGCCACAAAGCCCGGTGCAGGAGACCAGTTAGCAGCTTAAGGAGAAAGATGGGAGAATGGCCTGTACTGGGAAGAGGCAGTAGAGAAGAAAGAGACATGGAAGGACGAAAGACAGATCTAGGAGGTAGAACACCCAGGATGCCCTGCCTCCCCACAGGTAAATAACACCTGGGCTTCACTCATTCCGCAGAGATCTAAGCAATAAGCGAAACTATGTTGGAAGAGGATTCAAATCACATGAAGCATTTATGAAGTGGCAGTGTCGCACATGATACCTTCTGATATGTATGAGAGGGATGGCAGATTGATTCCTGCTTTAGATAGTCAATCACCACACAGTTAGTGAAACAAGACAAATTTTAAATGATGCATAGGCCAGGCACAGTGGCTCACACCTGTAATCCCAGCACTTTGGAAAGCCAAGGTTGGCAGATGAGTTGAGGTTAGGAGTTCGAGATCAGCCTGAGCAACAAGGTAAAATCCCGTCTCTACTGAAAATACAAAAATTTTCTGGGCATGGTGGTGGGTGCCTATAATCCCAGCTACTAGGGAGGCTGAGGCAGGAGAACTGCTTGCTTGAACCCAGGAACCAGAGGTTGCAGTGGGCCGAGATTTTGCCATCGCACTCTAGGCTGGGCAGCAGAGCAAGACTCCATCTCGAAAAAAATTTTTTGAATTAAAAAAAATTAAAAGTGATGTATATATCACTATTACATAAATGATGCAACAGCATTATTCACAATAGCCAAAAGGTAAAAGCAATCTAAGTGTCTATGGATGGAAGACTGGATAAACAAAATGTGGTATTTATGTACAATAGAATATCATTCAACCTTCAAAAGGAAGGACATTCTGACACATGCTACAATATGGATGAACCTGGAGGACATTAAGCTCAGTGAAATAAGCCAGTCACGAAAGGACAAATACTGTCCGATTCCAGTTCTATGAGGTACCTAAAGTAGTTAAATTTATAGAGAGAAAAAAGTAGAATGGTGATCACCAGGGCCTGTGAGGGAGGGAGGAAAGGGGAGTTAGTGTTTAGTGGGTACAGTGTCAGTTTGGGAAGAGGAAAAAATCCCAGGAGTGCATGGTGGTGAGGGTATCACAACAACGTGAATGTACGTCATACCAATGAGCTGTACACTTAAAGATGGTTACAACGGTCAACTGTATGTTACATATATGTTACCACAGGCTTTTTTTTTTCATTTAAAAATATTCTTTTAAAAAAAGCAGTCACTGTCATTCCTAGTGTTGTCCACTCTGGAATATTCAAAATTATTTCAAACCAATGCTAAATTAACTTGAATTTTAAAAATAGTTTTAATTTTAAACAATTATAAAGGCAATACGTTTTCATTGTAAAAATATAGAAAATACAAAAAAGTGTTATTAAAGGATTTTTAGAAAAAATGTAAACATCGTGACTTTCACACAAATATAAAATTAATATGTGTGAAAGAGGTTATTTAACTCATTATTGAATAAGGAAACCAGTATGATGTTAAAACCAAAGAAGCTGGCCACTTGCCTGCAGTCCTAGCTACTCCAGAGGCTGAGGCGGGAGACTCACCTGAGCCCAGGAGTTTGCAACCAGCCTGGGCAACACAGCGAAACTCCCCAACCCTGTTTAAAATAAATAAATAAATAAACAAAAGAAAAAGGAAAAAAAAAAAAAGCAAAGAACAAAAGGACACACATACACAGGCAAACAGGAATGCTAAAATGAATTTACAAATCAATGCCATACTGGTCAGTATCCATTGGACAATAATCATTCCACTGGGACGAACTCATTAGCCTTGATGTTGGCAAAAGTCATTTGCAATACTACAGGCTTTCTATAATTTATAGAGTTGTAAAATAACCTACAGACGAGGAAAGGCCACAGTACACTGTAAAATTAAATAAACCTGCAAAAAACGCTAAGCAGGACATCCGGGAACACTGGTCCCTCTTTCTAGTCCCCTTGAAAGTCTCACAAGGCTGAAAAAGGAAAGTCAAATCCTTGTGTAACCCTTCTGCCCAGAAATACACTGGCACAGATTCTTTAGAGACGAATTTAATCCAGAGTGTGGAGCCTTTATTAAGGAAATAATCAGGTGCAACGTTCTGGGACACGCTCCTGGACTGGGTGGGCTTCTGCACACTCACCCAGCGCACCTCCAATCCCCGGGAGCGCTCGGCACCGCCCACTTCTCTGCGAGTGGCTGCAAGTTGCAGAGCAAACCAGGGGGCGATCTGGAACCCTCTGGGAGTAAAGGGCTAAGCTATAAGCGCAGGGTCGACGGGCAGGGACCGGAAACAAATTCTAGGAACCGAGATCCGCTGAGCAGCAGGGAAGCTGCGCAGCTACCGCGTCCCGCCAGCGCCGCCTCTTTCCCTCCCCGCCCACCGCCCGCCTGGCCCGGCGGGGCGGCGCGAGGAGCCAGGGGCGGGGCGACCTTTGCTCCAGCCGTGAGCAGTCCAGGCCAGGCGTGGCCCAGCCGCCCGGCTGCAAGGTGGGGTGTCCCCGCCGCTCGGATCCCCATCTCGCCTGCCGCGGGCGAGGTGGCCCCGCCGCTTCCCGCGCTCACCTCGGGTCCCTCCCTCCCGGGCCAGGTTTGGCCGCGGCGGCCGCCCCTGGGCGCCCGCGCCCGGACCCGCGGTTTCGGTCAGACCCGCCCGCGGGCTGGTTTCGATTAGGGCCAGTAGGAGGGCGGAGCGGCCGGGACGCCAGGAGGGAACTAGCCTAAGTGGGGACGGTCCCCGTGCAGGAGACAAAGAGCGTCCCTGGAGCGATCAGGGCTCAGGAGCCCGACCCGGAGCCCGGGGCGTCCGCGCTGACTTCGGGTCCCCGGAGCCTGGGGCACGGCAGGGAGAAGACGACGGCGGAGAAGGCGACAGCGGAGAAGGCAGGCAGGCTGCAGGGGCGCCGTCGGCGCGGCGGGCCGGGATGCGGACGCCGGTGGTGATGACGCTGGGCATGGTGTTCGCGCCCTGCGGGCTGCTGCTCAACCTGACCGGCACCCTGGCGCCCGGCTGGCGGCTGGTGAAGGGCTTCCTGAACCAGCCAGTGGACGTGGAGTTGTACCAGGGCCTGTGGGACATGTGTCGCGAGCAGAGCAGCCGCGAGCGCGAGTGCGGCCAGACGGACCAGTGGGGCTACTTCGAGGCCCAGCCCGTGCTGGTGGCGCGGGCACTCATGGTCACCTCGCTGGCCGCCACGGTCCTGGGGCTTCTGCTGGCGTCGCTGGGCGTGCGCTGCTGGCACGACGAGCCCAACTTCGTGCTGGCAGGGCTCTCGGGCGTCGTGCTCTTCGTCGCTGGCCTCCTCAGCCTCATCCCGGTGTCCTGGTACAACCACTTCTTGGGGGACCGCGACGTCCTGCCCGCCCCGGCCAGCCCGGTCACGGTGCAGGTCAGCTACAGCCTGGTCCTGGGCTACCTGGGCAGCTGCCTCCTGCTGCTGGGCGGCTTCTCGCTGGCGCTCAGCTTCGCGCCCTGGTGCGAAGAGCGTTGTCGCCGCCGCCGCAAGGCGCCCTCCGCCGGGCCTCGCCGCAGCAGCGTCAGCACCATCCAAGTGGAGTGGCCCGAGCCCGACCTGGCGCCCGCCATCAAGTACTACAGCGACGGCCAGCACCGACCGCCGCCTGCCCAGCACCGCAAGCCCAAGCCCAAGGTCGGCTTCCCCATGCCGCGGCCGCGGCCCAAGGCCTACACCAACTCGGTGGACGTCCTCGACGGGGAAGGGTGGGAGTCCCAGGACGCTCCCTCGTGCAGCACCCACCCCTGCGACAGCTCGCTGCCCTGCGACTCCGACCTCTAAACGCTTGTAGAGCCTGGGGGGCGTCGGGTGGCAAAGGACTCACCCCCGCACAGGCCCGACTTGCCCCTCACTGGTGTGGATGGAAATCTGCCTTTCGTGGGACCAAACAGGACTCCTTGGACGATTAGTTCAGGTTGGGTTTGGTTTTCTTCTTAAAGAGTTTAGTTTTCCTCTCCAGAGGGATCAGGGTCCTCTTAGGGAGTGACGGGCTTTTCCTATATTTTTGCTGAAGAATATATGGAAAGGGTGGCATTTGCGTCACGTGGACCAGGGACAGTGCTGAAATCAGCAGTGCTCAGAAACAATTTAACGTGTTGAAACGACAATATTCTAAAATACTGATGAATCTTGCATCAATATAATTATTGGGTTTTTTTTTCTTTTTCCTGCTGTATAACTCCTTGCCATGCAAACTCTCAAGAGGCCAATATATTCCTGGCCATGTTTGAATGAGCCTCTTAAAATAAACTTAGAGCCATGCAAATGCCAGCAGCTTAATGGATTTCATGGAATGAAATACCGTGATTAACTCATAGCTACATATCATTGCATAAATGGGATTTATCTTTTTTCTCACTTATTTTTGCTGTGAAAGTCGAGGGCATGCAAGAGTTTCTCTTCCAGAAGCCAGGAGGAGAACGAAGGTCCTAATGCTGTACTATTCCACCCTTTGGACGCCTCATCCAGGACGCAGAGGACTCTAGGTTTAACATTTTGTACAAAATGGAACCTGTTAATCACATTAAAGCACATATGTATATATCTTTTATTTATAAATAAAATTTTAAAACAATAGTTTCAGTATATCCACAAAAGCTCTTTTGTCTTCACTACAACGTTTGGGAGTTTAAACATTCATTACTAACAATTTCCTGGCTGCCTCGGCACTTGTGTCTGAAATCTAGCACTCAAATCTTTGCACCTCTTAGCATAAGGTTACTAAAAAAAGCCAACGGGCCCCACTTAAGTCCCTGATTGCTTTGGTTTCAGGTTCATGCCGTTTCTGTGCAAAGCCAAGTCTATTGCTGAGAAAACGAGAAGCACCAGTTTCCACTTGAGGTGAGACTGGAAATCTTTTCCTTTGTAGCAGTGGTGTTTAGAATCACAGGAAGGCAGCTATGTGTTCCATGAAGGGGACTGGGTCTCCAGCAGGGCTGGCTTCAATTCCAAGTGGTTGATTTAAGGGTACCTTTAACTGAACTGAATCTCATCTTTAAAACCTGCCGTTCAGAGGTAGGAACATTCATTCAGTTCAGCAAGCACTGATAATAGCTATAGTGAGGCTAACTTAATAGCACATGCTGCCTGTTAGAGTGGAAGGGGTGACAGAGATTCACTTCCCTTGCCATTTGGTACTGGAATCACTTCTTTCTCTCTTTCTGAAGCCAGGCTTTAACGTGTAGGCGGTATCACTTTGGAATCTCTTTCAAATGCAGATTCTGATTCAGTAGATCTGGAGTGAGGCCCTGAAAAGATTTCCTAACTGGCTCCCAGGAGATGCCAATGCTGCCGGCTCATGGACCACACTTGGAGTTGCAAGGCTTTCGCTGGGACTGTCACTCGAATTTCAATCCCAACTGGTGGCTCATATTCAGACCTTTGAGTGCCTGCTACCGAGATGCGCTTGGGGACTTGCTCGAGGGTACAGAGCCAGAAGGGAGAAAGTGCAACAGGGCTCTTTTCCACTAACACCTCCGAAGGCAGCAATTAGGGACCTGAGAAGTCAGCACCTAGCAGACACCGTACCGGTACTGGGCTCCTGGCAAATGGTGAGTCTGGGCTGCATCATAATTCTATCTCCAGGGACGCTTTGGTAAAAACACACAAAACTTTTGTGTGTTTTGCTTTTCTCCTCATCCCAATGATTCTCCACTGCCTTATATGCAAAACATTTCCTGCCTGAGGATTAGGATTAGGTTGCTGAGAGTTAAAACTCTACTTTTCCCCTATCAAGAGAACAAAGCCAAAACTCCTCTTTTAAAAATACAAACTCCTTTTTGCTATAGAAATATTCAAGACAGCCTGTAATCCCAGTGCTTTGGGAGGCCAAGTGGAAGGAATGCTTTGAGGCCAGGAGTTCGAGACCAGCCTGGGCAACATAGCTAGACCCCATGTCTACAAAAAAATTTTTTTAAAGTTAGTCAGGCATAGTGGCAACATGCCTAGAGTCCTAGCTACTTAGGAGGCTGAGGCAGCAGGATCACTTGAGCCCAGGAGTTCAAGGCAGTAGTGAACTAAAAGCACATCACTGCATTCCAGCCTGGGCAACAGAGCGAGACTGTCTCTTAAATTAAAAAAAAAAAAAAAAAACGGGCACGATGGCTCACGCCTGTAACCCCAGCACTTTGGGAGGCCAAGGTGGGCCCATCACGAGGTCAGGAAATCGAGACCATCCTGGCTAACATGGTAAAACCCCGTCTCTACTAAAAATACAAAAAATTAGCCGGGCATGGTGGCGGGCGCCTGTAGTCCCAGCTACTCGGGAGGCTGAGGCAGGAGAATGACGTGAACCCAGGAGGCGGAGCTTGCAGTGAGCTGAGATGGTGCCACTGCACTCCAGCCTGGGTGACAGAGCAAGACTCTGTCTCAAAGAAGAAAAAAAAAAAAGGTTCAGGACAGCATGGAAAGAGAGTCCTGCATCAGTCTGGGATACACGTTTGCCCTGCAGGTCATTCTCTGCCACAGCAAGTCTCAGGAGTTGCTGCTGTGGGCAAGAATTTATCCTAAACTGTTCCTAAACTTACCACTGACCAGCCCAGCAACTGCACCACAGACAACACACTCAAAGCACTTCTGTCTTGCATCAAGCCCTCTGACCTACCAGACTCATCTTTAATCCTCCCAATCCCCAAAGGAAGTATGAGTCCCCATTGAATGGATGAAGTCTTTTCTAGATTACTCAAGTGATGCCAGGAGGACGGTGAGATCTGTGATGGTAGGGCAGAAACTGCTTTAACGCACCCCTGCTCTACCCGTTCGCCAATCTGGCTCTTATCTGGACACACGCCCTCACCAAGGAGGGGTGTGGCTTTGAGCACACAGCCGGTTCTCCACCGTGGAGGCTGCGGGAGGTGCTGTCAGGATGCTTTGGCAACCATCCTTCCCTTCATTGTGTAGATCGTTCACCCAGTATGTTTCTGAGCGTCTGACATTTTGCCAGCACATTTGTGGGCACCATGGAAAACAACACCATCCAGGCCCATTCTGTGTGGAACTTAAATAATCTCCAGTGATCATGTACAAATAAAATGAAAAAGATTAAGCCAGGAATCAAGGGATGGAGGAAGAAAGGTGTTTTTTCTTTTTGTTTTGTTTTGTTTTTTGGAGACAGGGTCTCACTCTGTCACCCAGGCTAAAGTGCAGTGACATGATCAGGGCTCACTGCAGCCTCAACCTCCCAACCTCAGTGGATCCTCCAGCCTCAGCCTTCCAAGTAGCTGGGACCACAGATACGCATCACATCACCCAGCTAATTTTTTTTTTTTTTTTTAACAGACAGAATCTCACTATGTCACCCAGGCTGGTCTCAAACTCCTGAGCTCAAGTGATCCTCTCACCTTGGCTTCCCAAAGTGCTGGAATTAGAGGTGAAAGCTCCCATACCTGGCCAAAGGTGATATTTTAGGAAAAGTGGTCAAGAAGAAGGAGGTAGTTAGGCAGAGAACTGAAAGAAGAGAGAGAGGAGCCTTTTAGGCAGAAGGAACAACTTCAAGTTTCCACTAGAGAAAATGTGAAAACAGGTGGGCGTCGCAGTCTTACTACCAGCTAGTTCTGCTTCTCTTTCTAGAATCGGGTGGTAAGGGCAAGAAGCAGCTGGTGGTACAACAGAGTAACCCTGAGTCAACCTTGTCATCTACTCTTTGCCAGGCTAACAGATTCTTTCAGAGGGAATACCATCTGGAACAAATTCACGACTGTCTTCTAGAATATTTCCATAAGCAGACAGGGAGGGTCTCTGGGGATTCTAGGAATTTAATCAACTTGAGCAATCAGCCTGTTTTGCAGCCTCGTGCCCTGCAGTCTGTTTCTTCCTAGACCCTGCGTGGTCACCCAGCAGGTTAAAAGCAGCTCCTGACAGGCCCCAACAACTTTTAGATGAATTCGGTGAACTTTCCTCATGGCCATTCTATAGTCTCCACCCCAGGGGAACAGCAGCTTCAGCAGCAACCACATGCGACCTGTGTGCTGGCATGAGGACTCACTGCATTGGTGCCACTGGGACCCCTCCTCGGCATGCGATGCAGTCCCTCCTCTCTCCATTACCCCTTAAAACCCTCCTGTCACATTCCCTCTGGGAGACACTGCTTTGGAGAATAATCCCAGTGCCCCTCTTCCTTGTGCCAAGTAATAAAACTCCTATTGATCACACACCTGCGTTCTCAAGGAGCGTGGTTTGTTATTCATCGGACCAACAAACCCTGATTTTTGGGGGGTAACATTTCCAGAATCAAAAATAAGCAATTTCTTTTTTTTTTTTTTTTTTTTTTTTTGACAGGGTCTCCCTCTGTCACCCAGGCTGGAGTGCAGTGGCATGATCTTGGCTCACTGCAGCTTTAATCTCCCAGGTTCAAGCGATTCTCCCACCTCAGCCTCCCAAATAGCTGGGACCACAAGCACACACCACCATGCCTGGCTAATTTTTTGCATTTTTTGTAGAGGGTGTGTTTCTCCATGTTGCCCAGACTGGTCTCGAACTCCTGAGCTCAGGAGATCCACCTGCCTCAGCCTCCCAAAATGCTGAGATTACAGGCGTGAGCCACCATGTAAGCAAAAAATAAGCAACTTCATGTGTGAATAGTCCTCCACTAAGCAGGACTGAACACATGAAAATGAGGTTTCATTTGTTCAAATCAAGGAAAATATAGACAGAGCTTAGCAGGGGGGACAGTGCTGACAAGGGGATTTGATTCTTCAGTGGCACATGGAGAGAATGGCTTAAGACTTGATTGAACCCATTTAACTCTTGTCCTACTGGTGGCCCAAGTTATACCAAGGCGCTGACAAGGTGAGCCAACAGCCCCTTTTGTAAAGCAATGTGACCAATAAGCTGGGTTGACAGCCTGGGAGGGCAGGAGATGTCTTTCACAGGTACCAAATGACTCTCCATTGTTTTGCATAGAGAAAGTGACATGGAGCCTGAGGCCACTGACACTTCTCCCCCACCACCATGTTTGCTATTCACAGTGACTCCCAGAGAGCTGCCTCTCACCACGGGGCTGAGGGAGGCTAGACAAGATCACTGCAATTTTTCTAGAACTTTGATGATACCTGTCTCCCAAGAGGGTAAGCCTTGCCCTTGCTGGGCTTCTGTTTCCTCATCCATTAAACTGGGAAGAATGAATTAGATATTTTCAAAGGGCCTCTCTAACTTTATTCTGAGGGTGGCAGTTAAGAATTAAAGGAGGCTGAGAGGAGAGAAATAAAATTTGAACAGTGGAGCCTGAGGAAGCTGACTGATGTGTAAAATTTTTTTAATAATAATTTTTTTTAAGTTCCAGGGTACATGTGCGGGATGTGCAGGTTTGTTACATAGGCAAACGCGTGCCATGGTGGTTTGCTGCACAAACCAACCCATCACCTAGGTATTAAGCCCAGGATGCATTAGCTCTTTTCCCTAATGCTCTCCTCCCACCATCCTCCTCCAAAACATCCCAGGGAGTGTTGTTTCCCTCCCTGTGTCCAGGTGTTCTCGTTGTTGAGCTCCCACTTATGAGTGAGAATATGCAGTGCTTGGTTTTCTGTTCCTGTGTTAGTTTGCTAAAAATAATGGCTTCCAGCTTCATCCATGTCCCTGCAACGGACATGATCTCATTCCTTCTTATGCCTGCATAGTATTCCGTGTTGTATATGTACCACATTTTCTTTATCCAGTCTATCATGCGCATTTGGGTTGATTCCATGTCTTTGCTATTGTGAATAGTGCTGCAATGAACATACATGTGTATGTATCTTTAAAATAGAATGACTTATATTCCTTTGGGTACATACCCAGTAATGGAATTGCTGGGTCAAATGGTATTTCCAGTTCTAAATTTCTGAGGAATCACCATACTGTCTTCCACAGTGGTTGAACTAATTTACATTCCCACCAACATTGTGAAGGTGTTCCTATTTCTATGCAACTTCACCAGCATCTGTTGTTTCTTGCACTTTTTTTTTTTTTTTTTTTTGAGACAGAGTCTCACTCTGTCACCCAGGCTGTAGTGCAGTGGCCGCTTCTCAGCTCACTGCAACCTCTGCCTCCCAGGTTCAAGCAATTCTCCTGCCTCAGCCTCTTGAGTAGCTGGGATTATAGGCACCTGCCACCACACGTGGCTAATTTTTGTATTTTTAAGTAGAAATGGAGTTTCACCATGTTGGCCAGGCCAGTCTCGAACTCTTGACCTCAGGTGATCCACCCGCCTCAGTCTCCCAAAGTGCTGGGATTACAGGCTTGAGCCACCGTACCCAGCCTTGTTTCTTGACTTTTTAATCATCACCATTCTGACTGGCATGAGATGGTATCTCACTGTGGTTTTGATTTGCATTTCTCTAATGATCAGTGATGCTGAGCTATTTTTCATGTGTTGTTGACCACATATATGCCTTTTTTTGAGAAGTGTCTGTTCATATACTTTAAATTCACTGGATGTGGTGGCTCACACCTGTAGTCCAAACTACTCAGGAGGCTGAGGGGCAATTTGACGGCAAATTACTCAAGGATTGCCTGAGCCCAGGAGGTCAAAGCTGCAGACAGCCATGACTGCACCACTGCACTCCAGCCTGAGCTGGACCAAGTGAAACCCCGTCTCAAAAACAAAACATAACACAAACAAACAAAAGCTAATTATTAGTCTGAACCCAACAAACTCTATATTCTAGTTCCTGGTTTCTCTGAATTCCGTCGCTATTCCTCGGTAGTTAAAACAGTAGAAACTTAGTACTTCCCCCTCACCATCCATGACCATCACCCATTTACTTCCTAAAGAGAATGAACATAAAGTGCGTAATCTAACTCTTAATTGCTAGATACACAAAAAGTCAAGCGTTGTGTGGAGCTCTTTCAGCTTAATGCACGAACCAATTAACTTTTCTAAAGCGTCTTGTTTTTCCAGAAGAAAACCCAAACCTATTACTATATTACAGAAGTTGAGTTTCTAGAATGAAATTCAGATTTTGCATCTGCCACAGGCTCACTGCTCCATCTATTGGGTGTAGAGAAATTAAGTGAGAAACCAACATGTAATGTAGAGATGATCACAATAGAAGGCTCTTAGAATTGATAACAAGACATTTCTACAAATAGATACAGTTACAAAATTGATGTATGAAAATCTATTTAGGGGACAGGGATGGCTAGGAATTTTTAAATATAAAATCTTGAGTATCCATCTACAAGATCAAGTATTTCTGATAAAACAGACATTTGGATGTGTTTTGTAAATTCTTGAATGGAGAAAGCATAACAGGATATATTAAACTAGGTTCTGGTAGGGTAACACCTAGGCATACATTCATAGGAGACCAAAGATAGGAAAAAAAAAGGTATAGTATAAATAAGCCAGGGACAGAGCAAGGGGAAGAGGGTACATATCTGATATACAGGGATGTGGCTGCATATAGTCAGCAACCTTCCCAGGAAGAGGAAATGGCAGGTTTTTGTTTCTTGGATCCAAGTAGGAAATGAGACCTGCAGAGCAGAAGAGTGGGGCTGAGGGTAACATTTCTCACAGAGCCTGGGGAAGTCAGCTGAGCTAGCTGGAACACAAGCCTTAAAAGGCTGGTGGAAGGCTTAAGGTCCAAAGGAGGCCAAGGCACTAACTTAAATCTGTCCAGACAAAGTGATCGTCCTGTAGTACATCATTTGTACATGCTTTTGAGCCTGATTCTTTCATGTCATTTTATGCATTTTGTGCATAGGGAGAGATTTACCTAGAGCAAAATTATCAGTGAGCTTGGCTCTTGGGAGAAGATAGTAAGATTTATTCTGTGTATGACAAGTTGAGAGTCTGGTGAAGCTGACATGGTTTCTCTGAGATACGGCTGAGCCTCTGGGGCAACTTAATGATGCTTGCTCTGTCCACCAGTCACAGAGACAGAGTGATGGACTTAAGTGATGGACAAGGTACGTACAAACATAAGTAGTGAGGTGTGGATATATATGCATACATATTTGTTAGTTAAGAACCATTTCAGGCCAGGTGCAGTGGCTCATGCCTATAATTCCAGCACTTTGGGTGGCTGAGGCGGGCAGATCACTTGAGGTCAGGAGTTCGAGACCAGCCTGGCCAACATGGTGAAACCCCATTTCTACTAAAAATACAAAAAAATTAGCCAGACGTGGTGGTGTGTGCCTGTAATCCCAGCTACTCAGGAGGCTGAGGCAGGAGAATTGCTTGAACCCAGGAAGCAGAGGTTGCAGTGAGCTGAGATCGCCCCACTGCACTCCAGTCTGGGCAACAGACCAAGATACTGTCTCAAAAAAAAAAAAAAAAAAAAAAACCATTTCAGAACAAGAATTCTAGTAACCTCAACTAGATAAGTTTGAATTTATGAAATCAATATCACTGCCATTACTTTTGGTCAAACAGAAAAACAATCAAAAGTTTATATTTTTTTAAAACTATATAACTTAAGACACTTAAAATATTTGGTTTCAGGACCACTGCAGTCTATTTATCATACCAATCTATTTTTAAATGGCCATATGCATAGTTTTAACCAAAGTTATATTCTATAAGGATTCATGTGGTAGATCAAAGTGGTGAGTAAATGGACTAGAAATATTTTTCCCATGTAAGTAGGTGTATCTGGAATTATTTTAATATTGTGAGTCCAAGTAAATTGTAGGTTCAGCAAATCTATAAGTTGCAGATATGGAAACGGATCTGGTGGAAGTGGTAGAAGGTGCACACATAAGGCAGGAAGTAGCCAACAGCGTGCTTCTAACAAAAGAGAAATCCAAAAATTAAAGTTGTGTCTAAGTGATTTCACCATATTCCTTATTATTATTGGCACAAGAATTACTCCCCCTTGTGAACGCTACAGGCAAAACGGCTGGGTAGGAAGACAGCAGTATTAGCAATAAAACTACATCTTGCCTCTGCCTTAAGCTGGTATCACCGGGCTATTTCCACTCCTGTGCAGCTGGGGGACCTCTGTGGCAGGGTATATCCAGAGGAAGCCAGCCTAACTTTATACACCTGCTACCCTTCCCCTCAACCCACTCAAAGCTTTATGTAAAACTCAGGGTGACTTCATTATTAAGGAGCAGAGCCAATTCTTTGGCCTAGGCCATCAGGAATGAAAAAGCAGTGGAAGTACATCAGATTTCTGATTTAGTTTTAAAACCAAGTGGTGAAGGTAACAAATTCCCCACTCAATGACCCCCCGCATCGGGTGACAGCAACACAGGGTCTTCAACAAAAGCATCTTCATTTGCTAGCGTCTAGATTCAACTCTGGGAGTCAAAATTCATTTTCTTTTCCTATTTAAGATGATGTGACTAGGGGTCATAACTGCTTGTTTGTCTAGCTAGTGAAGTTTTAGGAAGAAGAGAATTTAAATTGTGAAGTCAATGAGAACTATTGACTATAAGATTCCCATTCCAAATCTTTTCCTTTACTAGTTATGACCAGATTCAATACTGAGCTCACTGTCTCTTCTATTCTATAGCTTATAAATCTTAGATACCGTTGGAGCTGGAGCTGTAGAATTAGAGGCAGGTGGTTACAGAAGAATTGGATATTACAGTTGCTCAACTGACTGCCCGTGACAACACCTTTCCATGAAGACCCTATTTGGCAGGGTATTTCTTTTTCGTTTGTTTGTTTGTTTTTGAGATGGAGTCTCGCTCTGTCACCAAGCAGGCTGGAGTGCAGTGGTGCAATCTCAGCTCACTGAAACCTCCGACTCCCTGGTTCAAGCGATTCGCCTTGGCAGGATATTTCTGTAACCATCTGCAGCTAGTATTCGAGTACGAACATGACAGTATCAAGTTGTAACAGGACAGCTTTCTCCACATTCTTTGTGTTCCTTAACAACCCTACAAGGCAGAAAGTGCTGTTTCCACTTTTAACAGGGGGAACACCAAGGCGGGTCAAATAGTTTGTCCAACCTCCTTCACCCCTGGCTATCGTCACAATGTGATCTATTTAAATTGACTGAATCAAATCTACATCAAAAGCATGTTCTCTGAGACAACATACAAATAGTCTAGCCCTTTGGAGCTCACTATCCTATTGTCTGTTCTAAAATAGAATCAAGGCCGGGCACAGTGGCTTATGCCTGTAATCCCAGAACTTTGGGAAGCCAAGGCAGGCAGATCACTTTTGAGGTCAGGAGTTCAAGACCAGCCTGGCCAACATGGTGAAACCCCGTCACTACTGAAAATACAAAAATTAGCCGGGTGTGATGGCACATGCCTGTAATCCCAGCTGCTCTGGAGGCTGAGGCAGGAGAATCACTTGAACTCAGGAGGTGGAGGTTGTGGTGAGCAAAGACTGCACCACTGCACTCCAGCCTGAGCCAAACAGTGAGACTCCTCTGTCTCAAAAAATAAATTAATTAATTTAATTAAATAGAATCAGAGAGCACATGAATTTTCTGGAGTCCTCATAGTCTGTATCTGTTGCCGATAGTTAGATATGTCATATTGTTCAGTTTAAAGAACCCACAGTATTAACAAGGTAATAATTTATAGGATGAAAACTTGAGGAATATTGCAGAATTAGATATTAATAAAAATAAGTCATGCGTGGTGATGAATAAATTACTCCAGCCCATGTTACCAGATGCATCCACACAGTCAGCAGGACCATCATAAACTGGCCCCATGGAAATGCATGTCTGAGCATCCTTACAGGATGTGACGGTGCCAAGCAGACAACGGCTCCAGTGCATGTGTTTGCATCAGCCTCGTAGGACTCCCTGGGACATCTAAGAATCTGTCCTTCAGGGTCTGGGATACAAATATGGCCACATCCTCCATGGTCTTTTGAGCACCTGTTACTACCTGTGGGATGTTCCCACCACCTGCCTGAAAAGCATACTGAGTTTTTAGGTTTCTTAAAGGTCTTCTGCAAACTTCTTGCAAATACATTATCAGAGTTATGGGACCCAAATGTTTTCCCCAAATTAGATTGCTCTTCAATTTAATTCCTTTTACTCAACTAGATACTGAATGACTGGAGATTCTTTCTGCATGGATAAGGATGGTTTTAGAAGCCTAGGAGTTCAGATGTTGGATGGCTTAAGAAAAACTGAGGGGAACTCTGACTCATTCAGGGCCGCATTGTGAGTTCTCTTTGCCCCTCAAGTTATACCTGGTAAAACACTTAATTGTGATAAAACAAACACGCACAGATTCAGTATTCTGACATGCGATGGCTTTCATCCACATTAATTTGTCTAGGGACAGTTAGTATGATCATAGT
Source organism: Pan paniscus (assembly GCF_029289425.2). NCBI lineage: Eukaryota > Metazoa > Chordata > Mammalia > Primates > Hominidae > Pan > Pan paniscus. The sequence goes on from NC_073256.2 coordinate 25,168,102, forward strand.
AAACACTCAGGAAATTCATACCATGCACTCAAAGCTGAGTCAGTGTGCCTGGACAGAAGCCTGAGAAGAGAAGACGGCGGCAGACCTGGCCTGTGGCAGGACTGGGAGGATCACTCTTTATCTGAGCCATCCTGACAGGTGCATGTGCCATCATGGAGGTGCTCCCAAGAAACACGTTCCTCCCCATTCCCACAGGGAACAGAGGATGGATGCAAAGCAGATGTGGCGGAGGAGGAGCGGGAGGAGCAGGAGCGGTGGTTGGGGCTGCTCCTTCAACCCCGGGATCCAAAGCAAACAGCTGCTTCAGCAAATCAGTCCAGTAGGTTGCAGCAATGGGCATGTGCCGCTACTGTCCCCCTCCTTCAGAAAATCACGTCATGGCTGCATACATACATTTTTCTATCTCACAGGAAGAAAATGTGCAACTGACCCAAAGCCTGGATCCTTAGGTTAAGTGTGGTACGTTAGCCTATCATCAACTCACAGTGAATTTGGGCAAGGAGTTTTTTCCTTTCCAGCCTACTAACTTTAGCCTTTGGGAAATTTCCAGAACATAGACAACTTAGAGAGAAGGCCTGAAGAATTGTGGGTTGGGACCACTGCCAGTGGAAACATAAAGATGCCCAGGATTTTATCCTAGAAAAACACACTGAAAAGAGTCAGGTAAAGTGGATCTCAAAGAATAACCCCACAGAGGAAGGCTAGCTGGCCACCTCCTGGTTGTCTGCCAAGATGATCATTTTCTTTATATATGGCTCTTTCAACACCGAGAAGGCTGCTGCGTCCTCTTGTTCCACAGCACAAGAGCGGCTTTGTCCATAGTCACCAGGTAGGACTCGTAGGCTCCTCTAATCCCGTTGCTCCAGGATTTGTTTAAAGAGTGTGTTTTATTTCTATTTCTTAGAAGACTCAGACTACCTGGGCGCGGTGGCTCACGCCTGTAATCTCAACATTTTGGGAGGCCGAGGTGGGCAGATCACAAGGTCAAGAGATTGAGACCATCCTGGCCAACATGGTGAAACCCCGTCTCTACTAAAAATACAAAAATTAGCTGGGCATGGTGGTGGGTGCCTATAGTCCCAGCTACTCAGGAGGCTGAGGCAGGAGAATCACTTGAACCCAGGAGGTGGAGGTTGCAGTGAGCCGAGATCACGCCACTGCACTCCAGCATGGGCGATAGAGTGAGACTCTGTCTCAAAAAAAAGAAAAAAAATGAAGACTCAGACTTTGCAACCCTAAGAGTCAAGTTCTTATTAACTAATACTGAACAAGTCACCTATGATGGGGGAAAGCATGGGTCCCATTTAATTGTGTCTTTTGTGTGCATATGGTGGAAATGCCATGTAAAGGTTTGCTACTGCACATTCCTTCCCAATTGTATGTTTAATGATGTTACATTGGTAGCTTGAAATCTGGCATCGTGGGAGTATTTGCACCGTGATAATTGGCAAACACTACAAACGGGGATTTCATTTTTTTTTTTTCATTTTGATTTCTAGACCAGGAAATGGCAAACAATGGCCCTTCAGCCAAACTCAGCCTAATGCCTGTTTTTGTAAAGTTTTAGCAGAGTAAAGCTATGGCCATTCACTCACATGTTATCAATGGCTAATTCTGTGAGACAATGGCAGAGAATCCACCTAGCCTAAAATATTTACTATCTGACCTTTTGGAGAAAAAGGTGGCCAATCCCTAGTCTAGACTTAAAGGAAGTGGTGAAGTATTAATGAGGCAGACTAAATATATGTGTATTGTGTCTATAACCATTAAATTTTAAATACCATAAAAAATTCAGGAAATATTGCCATAGTATTTGAAATCTATTATCCAGTTCAGCAAAGAAGTCACTTACGTCACTGATGGACTAATTCCCACAAGTCTTCATTGCTTCACTTTCATCTCACTTGTTTATGGAAATAAAATCATCAAAAAACATTCATGTCAAGAACACTCACGCACTGACTTCTTTGCCTAATCAGATAGTAATCAAGCACTTATTCATTGCTTTTGTTAAATCTTGAATTGTAACCATAGATTGGCTTCTGATCTAAGAATTCCAAATAAAAAAGCAGTCTGTGAAAATCAGTTAGCTATATGAAATTTGTAATAACAAATATCATGGCCAGGTGTAGTGGCTCACACCTGTAAACCCAGTACTTTGGGAGGTTGAGGCAGGAGGATTGCTTGAGCCTAGGATGTGGAGATCAGACTGGGCAATACAGTGAGGCCTCATCTCCACAAAAAATTAAAAAATTAGCCAGGCATGGTGGCGTATGCCTGTGGTCCCAGCTACTCGGGAGGCTAAGGTGGGAGAATTGCTTGAGCCCAGGAGGTCAAGGCTGCAGTGAGCTATGATTGTGCCACTGCACTTTAGCCTGGGCAACAGACTCAGACCCTGTCTCAAAAAGAAAACAAAACAGGCTGGGCATGGTGGCTTATGCCTGCAATGCCAGCAATTTGGGAGGCCAAGGCGGGCAGATCACCTGAGGCCAGGAGTTCAAGACCAGCCTGGCCAACATGGTGAAACCCCATCTCTACAAAAATACAAAAATTAGCTGGGCATGGTGGCGTGTGTCCGTAATCCCAGCTACTCAGGAGACTGAGGCAGGAGAATCGCTTGAATTTGGGAGGTGGAGGTTGCAGTGAGTCGATACTGCGCCATTGCACTCCAGCCTCGGCGACATGAGTGAAACTCCATCTCAAAAAAAAAAAAAAGAAAGAAAAAAAGAAAGAAAACAAAACAAAAAGCAAAGAAAAGAATATTGTGTATTTTCTTATTTGTACATTGTGTTACATATCCTTTATACAGTACACTTAATTATAAACGGATGTAGGTATATATGTGCACATACTTTTTCCCAGAGAGCTGATTGTTAAACATTTCCCAGTACATCACTAGGTATTATAGTAAGAACTCAAATATTAACTACCAGGGATGTTGACAAACAGGCAAAGCATGAAGGCGGAGCTGGAGTAGCAGAATGAGGACGCTGGTACCCCCAGGGCTTGACGTTCTGTAAAATTCTTCCTACATACTGGGTGTTAGAGTGGGAGAATTTCTTTACTATTTCCTCACACTTGCATATGGAGGAACTTCCATAAAATTACACTTCTGTATACTCCCACATCCATGAAGTTATTCCTACCCAGGAAAGGAGAAGTGACTTAGAAATTATTGGAAATTGTTAAGATGAGGGTGGCCATATTTGGTTTGACCCCTTTGTTGGGCTCTGCCACCTGCAGAGAACATGCGCCTTCCTCTGGAGTTACAAATTTAGCCTTGGCACTGCACAGATTCAAGGTTGAAAGCTCAGGGTCACAGAATGTTCCTTGAGCAATGCTACACTGGTTCTTAAAGGCATGCACTCTAGTTCTGAAACAGAATTTTGGAAGCCTCCCATTTTTCACTAGAAATTTCGTCTGTATTTTCTAGCGTCAATTTTCAATATGAATAACATGCTCAAGAAAAAACAACACTGACACTGGCACACTCAATGTAAAGATGAGCTGAAAACTATATGCTGATGGCTTGTCAGAAACCCTGCCATTTATATTCAGAGAAGGACTGTGTGGTAGATAGAGCTCCCTCTCCCCTCTCCCCTCTCCCCTCTCCCCTCCCCCCTCCCCCCTCTCCCCTCTCCCCTCTCCCCTTTCCCCTCTTTCCACGGTCTCCCTCTGATGCCGAGCCGAAGCTGGACGGTACTGCTGCCATCTCAGCTCACTGCAACCTCCCTGCCCGATTCTCCTGCCTCAGCCTGCCGAGTGCCTGCGATTGCAGGCGTGCGCCGCCACGCCTGACTGGTTTTCGTGTTTTTTTGGTGGAGACGGGGTTTCGATGTGTCGGCTGGGCTGGTCTCCAGCTCCTAACCGCGAGTGATCCGCCAGCCTCGGCCTCCCGAGGTGCCGGGATTGCAGACGGAGTCTCGTTAACTCAGTGCTCAATGGCGCCCAGGCTGGAGTGCAGTGGCGTGATCTCGGCTCGCTACAACCACCTCCCAGCCGCCTGCCTTGGCCTCCCTAAGTGCCGAGATTGCAGCCTCTGCCTGGCAGCCACCCCGTCTGGGAAGTGAGGAGCGTCTCCGCCTGACTGCCCATCGTCTGGGATGTGAGGAGCCCCTCTGCCTGGCTGCCCAGTCTGGAAAGTGAGGAGCGTCTCTGCCAGGCCGCCATCCCATCTAGGAAGTGAGGAGCGTCTCTTCCCGGCCGCCATCACATCTGGGAAGTGAGGAGCGTCTCTGCCCGGCCGCCCATCGTCTGAGATGTGGGGAGCACCTCTGCCCTGCCGCCCCGTCCGGGATGTGAGGAGTGTCTCTGCCCGGCCGCCCTGTCTGAGAAGTGAGGAGACCCTCTGCCTGGCAACCGCCCCGTCTGAGAAGTGAGGAGCCCCTCCGCCCGGCAGCCACCCCGTCTGAGAAGTGAGGAGCGTCCTCCCTCCTCATCTGGGAGGGAGGTGGGGGGGTCAGCCCCCCACCCGGCCAGCCGCCCCGTCCGGGAGGTGAGGGGCACCTCTGCCCGGCCGCCCCTACCGGGAAATGAGGAGCCCCTCTGCCCGGCCAGCCGCCTCGTCCGGGAGGGAGGTGGGGGGGTCAGCCCCCCGCCCGGCCAGCCGCCCCGTCCGGGAGGGAGATGGGGGGGTCAGCCCCCCGCCCGGCCAGCCGCCCCGTCCGGGAGGGAGGTGGGGGGATCAGCCCCCCGCCTGGCCAGCCGCCCTGTCCGGGAGGGAGGTGGGGGGATCAGCCCCCTGCCCGGCCAGCCGCCCTGTCCAGGAGGTGGGGGGGGCGCCTCTGCCCGGCCGCCCCTACTGGGAAGTGAGGAGCCCCTCTGCCCGGCCAGCCGCTCTGTCTGGGAGGGAGGTGGGGGTGTCAGCCCCCGGCCCGGCCAGCCGCCCCATCCGGGAGGGAGGTGGGGGGGTTAGCCCCCCGCCTGGCCAGCCGCCCCATCCGGGAGGTGAGGGGCGCCTCTGCCCGGCCGCCCCTTCTGGGAAGTGAGGAGCCCCTCTGCCCGGCCAGCCGCCCCGTCCGGGAGGGAGGTGGGGGGGTCAGCCCCCCGCCCGGCCAGCCGCCCCGTCCGGGAGGGAGGTGGGGGGGTCAGCCCCCGGCCCGGCCAGCCGCCCCGTCCGGGAGGGAGGTGGGGGGGTCAGCCCCCCGCCCGGCCAGCCGCCCCGTCCGGGAGGGAGGTGGGGGGGTCAGCCCCCCGCCCGGCCAGCCGCCCCGTCCGGGAGGGAGGTGGGGGGGTCAGCCCCCCGCCCGGCCAGCCGCCCCGTCCGGGAGGGAGGTGGGGGGATCAGCCCCCCGCCCGGCCAGCCGCCCCGTCCGGGAGGTGAGGGGTGCCTCTGCCCGGCCACCCCTACCAGGAAGTGAGGAGCCCCTCTGCCCGGCCAGCCGCCCCCTCCGGGAGGGAGGTGGGGGGGTCAGCCCCCCGCCGGGCCAGCCGCCCCGTCGGGGAAGTGAGGGGCGCCTCTGCCCGGCCGCCCCTACTGGGAAGTGAGGAGCCCCTCTGCCCGGCCAGCCGCCCTGTCCGGGAGGGAGGTGGGGGGTCAGCCCCCCGCCCGGCCAGCCGCCCCGTCCGGGAGGGAGGTGGGGGGGTCAGCCCCCCGCCTGGCCAGCCACCCCGTCTGGGAGGTGAGGGGCGCTTCTGCCCGGCCGCCCCTACTGGGAAGTGAGGAGCTCCTCTGCCCGGCCACCACCCCATCTGGGAGGTGTACTCAACAGCTCATTGAGAACGGGCCATGAAGACAATGGCGGTTTTGTGGAATAGAAAGGGGGGAAAGGTGGGGAAAAGATTGAGAAATCGGATGGTTGCCGTGTCTGTGTAGAAAGAGGTAGACATGGGAGACTTTTCATTTTGTTCTGTACTAAGAAAAATTCTTCTGCCTTGGGATCCTGTTGATCTGTGACCTTACCCCCAACCCTGTGCTCTCTGAAACATGTGCTGTATCCACTCAGGGTTGAATGGATTAAGGGCGGTGCAAGATGTGCTTTGTTAAACAGATGCTTGAAGGCAGCATGTTCGTTAAGAGTCATCACCACTCCTTAATCTCAAGTACCCAGGGACACAAACACTGCGGAAGGCCGCAGGGTCCTCTGCCTAGGAAAACCAGAGAACTTTGTTCACTTGTTTATCTGCTGACCTTCCCTCCACTATTGTCCTGTGACCCTGCCAAATCCCCCTCTGCGAGAAACACCCAAGAATGATCCATAAAAAAGAAAAAAAAAAAAAAAAAGAAACCCTGCCATTTATAAACAGGCCTGGATAACAGACAGCACAACTTCTCTACATTTTCTAATTTCACATACTACAGTGAGGGAAACAGGACAAAAGGAATAATGGCCAGAGATGTGCTAAGGTGTTTCCAACATACAGAGGGCCATTAGGAAGGAGGAGGACCTTAACAGAAACATAACCGAGGAATCCAAGAGAATGTGACCTCAGTTTTAGACAATATTTATTATAGAAGTCTCAAATCAAAATTATATACACATTTATGCTTCAGGACAGGTGAGTCACAGAAGAAGATCGTCCGGATAAATACATATGCTTCTTAGACTATGGTTATGTGGCTTGAAGAAGGTAAGGCTCTTCCTACCAAGAAACATACTTGGATAGAGGAGAATAGAGTTCAAGTTCCCAAGGACAAACACATTTAAGACTTCATCCACCCAGAAGTACATACATGCTTCTCTCAAGATCATATGCAATCAACCTTGGCCTTGAATTTAAAGATATGAGAATCTCACAGATGCCTGTTTGTTGATCCAAGACATCAAGCTTTCAATCTGCTGCTGTAAGAATTTTAACATTATCAGCTGTACTAGAAGTAGTGACACATTACTTTGAAGCTTTACTTCACACTTTTTCCTTTAACTAAAGGTGTTTTCCCATCTCCTGTGTCAAAATCTACCTATCCCTGAAGTCTGGACTGTGTATGCAGAAGAAAGCTAGTTGATCTCCTTAGTTCCCCCTCCTTCCTCTGAACCTCAACACACTAAAACTCATCGTCGGAACTTTACTGCCTTACTTGGTTTCAGAGTCAGCTCCTCTCCCACCTCAGCGGAAGTCCTCTCCATGCTTCATACACAGTAGCTGAATGTAATTAAGTGTCCCAGTAGTAAAGAAACACAGGAGAAGGTGAGATTATATTGACTGGGTCTCTGGAGCACCTAGTTCTATAGTTTATAGATGACGTCATTTTAAAGACATTTAATAGCAACTTACCCTCAAACAGAACAAGGAATGTTATAATAGCAGCTTCCTTATGGAAAAAATAAAGTCGTTTCTATACTAGACTTTCACATGAATCATCTATATCACTTTTATCTATTACTGCTAAGAATAGAGCAGGAGCCAGGCTTTGCCTCCAGTATTGAAACTTACTTGTAACTTGACAGTTGTTGCCATCGTAGAGCTGGTGACCTTGAATACAGCCACAGGAGTAACAGCCTGGGGTATTATGACATAGTCGGTTGCTAGGACCACATGCCAGAGAGCACTCGTCTTCATGTGATGATAGACAGCCCTAAGTTAGAGAGGACCCAGGAACAATCTTTTCAGTATTTTTGTTCTCCAGAGCCACTTCCCAGATGCTCACTGCATATGTATTATGTGGAAGTCACTGAGCCAGGGGCCAGAATAGACAGTCTCTTTCTCTATAGAGTTCCCACTCACATGAATATAATTTAACAGACACATCAGTATAGGAACCCCAGATGTTTGACTGGTACAGAATATTGATTTATGTTACTTTAGCAACATTTATTGGGATGCCACATGTCAAGCTGGCCAGAGTGTAACTCAGAATGACAAATATTACTGCCTGGACTTCACTACTGGTGCCATGGGACAACCTGTCGAAGGTGATGGAAAAAACTTAAGCTTCCCAGGTATAACTGGTGACATTTAGATCAAGTATTATCATTTCTCAAAGCTCGACGGCAGGGACGCTTTAGAATATGAGTCACAGGACCACGAATGATTTATTTTGGTGTTTGTTGTTTGTTTGGCAGAAAGAAATGTGGTTCCTTGGGGCATTGCCAGAAAAACATCATTTCTCCAAAACCATGGGGTTCTAGAATAGAATGATGCCTTCCCATCCCAGAAGAATAATCAATGTATGGCTACAAGTCAAGTTCAGTGGCCAGTCAAGTCCTGCAGTGGGCCAGGAATGCCGCAGGATGCCTGCGGAAAGATGCCACAGGAGCCTGGGTGTATGAATAATACAAAACCCAGACCTCTCCAGGGTCAGGACCAGAAACCGACTTCAGACTCCTAATAAAGAATGAATAAATAAGTTGTTTTATCCAAAATAGGCTTCAATAATTATTCATAATATGACAAAAACTTATTGATGAATTCTCAATATAAAAATCATCATTGACTGTAACTCTCATGTTATTAAACCAGGGCCTTTTCTCTTGTATCCTTCTGATATGGTTTGGCTGTGTTCCCACCCAAATCTCATCTTGAATTGTAGCTCCCATAATTCCCATGTATCATGAGAGGGACCCTGTGGGAGGTAAGTGAATCATGGGGGCAGGTCTTTCCCGTGCTGTTCTGGAGATAGTGAATAAGACATGAGATCTGCTGGTTTTAAAAAGGGGATTTCCCCTGCACATGCTCTCTTGCCTGCCACCATGTAAAATGTGACTTTGCTCATTTGCCTTCTGCCATGATTGTGAGGCCTCCCCAGCCATGTGGAACTGTGAGTCCATTAAACCTCTTTTACTTTATAAATTACCCAGTCTTGGGTATGTCTTTATTAGCAGCGTGAGAACAGACTAATACACCTTCCCACCTCAATGGGTAAGGCTGCAGGTAGAGCCCATGTAGAGAGAGGGAACTATTGATTAAGGGTAACTGATATTAAGGCTCAGAGTGGCAAGACTGATCTACCCAACAGGCCAAAGCATCAAGACAACAAATCCTTTAACCTCCTAATCACATTGTAACCTAAAATACCATCCTGTATTTTTATGGACAAGTGCTACAATAGCAGCCATAACCTTTACACATTATTAATGAATGGTGAAGATATATGAGATTTATTTCAACCATTCTGGCACAAGAATCCCATTTTACAAAGAGGGGAAATGAGACTCGAAGACTTGGAGAAGCTCAGCCAGCAGAAACATGAAAGGATAAACATACAGTGGGTTCTAATTTCAGAATCTGTTCTGATGCCAAGGTGTGGACATCAGACATGGCCACGAAGTAACAAACATCTATTTTTTTCCATGACAGAAACCCTTCAATTCCATAAGAGAAATACGCTAAATTTAATGTTTTCTCATTAGGCTACAGTTGACCAGCAGTTCCCACAAAAGAGGATGATAACAGGCATTGGTGAGGATGTGGAGACATTGGAACACTTAATTATTGCTGGTGAGACTGTCAATGGTACAAGCACTACAGAAAACAGTTTGGCGGTTCCTCAAAAAGTTAAACACAGAATTACCATATGACTTAGCAGTTCCACTTCTGGTTTATATCTACAGAATTGAAAGCAGAAATTCAAACAGATCATTGAACACCAATGTTCAAGTATCTTGGTAAAGGGATCATGTCTTAGTTGTACTTAGTTGTACTTGTACTAAATACTTAGTGGTACTTAGTGGAGTACCACTAAGTACTTAGTACTTACTACTTACTAAGTTGTACTTAGTATAGTTACTCATTTGATTTTAAAAGTCTGGCTTATAAAAAACCAGTACTTAGTTCTTACTAAGTTGTACTTAGTATAGATACTCATTTGATTTTAAAAGTCTGGCTTATAAAAACCATTAAAAATAAAATACTTAGGCAATATTAGTTTTTAATGGATAGCTAACAATTTTGCTATCTACTCACATTCTATCTGTACCTCACATGACTTGAAGAAAACTATTAAACTGAGAGTAGTCGATGTCAGTAACTAACATGGGAGCTCAGGCTCAGTCAACAGGCTACTTGGGTCAAAGTTTCAGTTGGATCACTTACTAGAAGCGCAACCTTGGGAGAGTTCCTTCCTCTCTCTGGACTTCAGTTTTCTTGTTCATAAAATGCGGCTAGTAAATAAGTGACGCTACGAAGGTTCAGGAATTAAGTGAGCACAAAACCGCTCGGCACAATACCCACCACATAAATGCTCATAAACTAGTAACTCTTTTGCTCCCTCTTCCCACAGATTCTCCCAGAAGGATCACAAGGTTGCAGTCAGCCCTCAAAGACTCACATCAGGTGAGTGACAACTTGAACAATGATGATTCTTAGTCCAGGGACCAAAACTGCATGTGGATTCTACACATTATCTGCCGATGAGTCTCAAACCTTACTTTCCAAATTTAAGGAAATGCTTGCTGTGAATACATAAGCAATTTATTTATGAATGTATTTATTTTCATATTAAATTCCTGGTAGCTTTCTCATAGTCTGTCAATATACCAAGCACAATGACTATGTGCCGTTCTAAAACAGACATCATAAAGTTGTCTTCACACTAGAAGGTGTTAGAAATCACTGCTTAGTAGAAGCAAGAAAGGTAAGTAACATTGACTCCTGTTTCAGAACTGGTGTGGGCAGATCAGCTTCAACAGAGAGGCTGGACCAGGTTAGGCAAAAATTCTGAAGCAAAATCGGAGGGTTAGAATCCTTCCTGAAAGAGATGCAACTCAGATGCTAAGTGGCGCCCCCTCCAAACTGGTTCACAGTATCTTGACCAAGAAAGAGTCTGCATAAGTTAAAATTGCTTAAAATCGGCTTTCCAATCATAGGGGGCTAACCAGGAGCACCTGCCTGGCCAGGTGGTTTAACAAGTGCTGGGCGCCGGTCTATAACTCCAGGCACCGCCTTCACCCTTCGGGAACTGTGCGTGTCTGGGTCACCCTGGAACCGGCACTCAGCTCACCCCTGCTTTGGGGTCTGCCTACACCTGAATGGTGTCAATAAGTGCCTCCAGAAAGTGGCTTCCTAAATGCACCTCAAGCCCCCAACACCCTTTCCTCTGGGCTGTTTCTGGAGTTGGGCACCTGTCTGCGAGGTCCGGCGTCTCCAAGAGGCTAAACCTGCTGCCTGTAAAACCCGGGGCGCGGGGCCCGACCCACCGAGATCTAGGCGAAAGCGAATCCCACTCGGCCCCGACGTTAGATAGAAGGAAGAGCCCAAGTGGGAGGGTGCGGCCCGCTCTCAGGTTTGGAGCGGGCCTCTTCTCCCACCTGCTTGAGGGTGCAAAAACGGAAAGACACTGAATTTGTCCGCTGAGCCCACCTCCCCTCCCAGCCACTGGGAGGTCTGTAAAGGCCCGAGAAGCAGGTGGTCCGAGCCCGGGGCATGGACGGCGGCCCCTGCAGAAGGCCCAGCCACGCCCTGCTAGGTCCTGGACAACCCGACGCTGCAGCATGGGACAGGACACACCCCGCGAGGGAACCCCAGCCGCCGGCCCCTGCCGCGCCCCTCGGCGACACGCGACGCCTGCGCCCTGCAGAACGGTCCTCTCTCTGGGCGCCCTTGGCAGCCCGACCCACTCACCTGACCTGGACACCGCGACGCTACCAGCGTGGCCAATCCCGGCGAAAGGAGGAGGACGGGTGTCCAGCGCCCCAGACCCGGGAGGGGTCGGGCGTGGAAGACCTGGCGCTGGATACCGGCGTCTCCGGGCTGCAGCTGCGCTCGCTGGGAGGAGCAGAGAGGCGCGCGAGGTGCGGGCTCAGTTTCCCTAGGAGCTCTGGGTAATCTGAAAGTAGTTACGAAAAGAAATTCAAAATGTTTAAAAGATGAATTAAGATGTTCTAACTCATAAGTGGCAGTTGAACAATGAGAACACATGGACACAGGGAGGGGAACATCACCCACCAGGGCCTGTTAGGGGGTGAAGGCGAATGGGGAGAGAGAGCATTAGGGCAAATACCTAATGCATGCAGGGCTTAAAACCTAGATGACGGATTGATAGGTGCAGCAAATGACCATGACACACGTATACGTATGTAATAAACCTGCATGTTCTGCACATGTTCCCCAGAACTTAAAAAAAAAGATGAATTAAGAGCTGTTGTTATAAAAGGCATAGGGTCACGGGTATGACAGAGGAACTGACAGGGAACCAACCCTCTCTGTCTAAATAAACACCTAGAAAACTGGTCAACTTCCCATGAAAAAATTGTTTTCAGGGAGATTAATCCCCCAAAGAAAGAAAACAATCACTATGAGTTTCCACCTGGAGGCATTTGCCAAACCTGGCAATAGAGGAGGAACACAGTAGTCTCATATAATTAAGGAGACAGAGATACACAGAGATCAGAATTCGGGCAGCCTGAAGCAGCTGGAACTTGAGAGGCAGAGCACTAAAGAGAAGAGAGCTGGCTGGGTGGGGTGGCTCATGCCTGTAATCCCAGCACTTTGAGAGGCCGAGGGAGGCGGATCACCTCAGGTTGGGAGTTCAAGACCAGCCTGGCCAACACGGAGAAACCCCGTCTCTACTAAAAATACAAAATTAGCCCAGTGTGGTGGCGCATGCCTGTAATCCCAGCTACTTGGGAGGCTGAGGCAGGAGAATCGCTTGAACCCAGGAGACAGAGGTTGCGGTGAGCAGAGATCACACCATTGCACTCTAGCATGGGCAACAAGAGCAAAACTCCATCTCAAAAAAAAAAAGAAAAAGAAAGAGCTACATAAAAGAGTTTCCAAAATCTTTACAAGAGTTTGTATCTTTGGCTAAATCCCAAGCTGTGCATGTATAGGGTGAGATTTCATGAGACCAGGCAAAGAATGACTACCGAAGAGTTATAAACAATTCATAGATTTTGACAGGTTTCGGACATCTAAGTTCTGAGCAGTTATTGAACACCTGGGATATTTCATAAGGGCCCAAAAGGCTTCTGGCTCTAAAATGTTCACCTGTAGTCACAGCTACTTGAGAGGCCGAGACAGGAAGATGGCTTGAGCCCTGTAGTTCTAGGCTGTAGTGAGCTATGATCATGCCTGGGAATAGTCACTGCACTCCAGCCTCAGCAACATAGACTGTCTCTAAAAAAAAAAAAAAAAAAAAAAAATTTAGGACCCCCCCCACCAAGAACTTTTGTTTATGAATATCTACCTATATCTATCAATACTTACTGTATCCTAAATTAAAGCTAAGAATGTTAAAGAATATTTATTAATTCAATTAAAATAGCAATAATAAGCTGATTACATGTTAACATATACAACACATTTTTATGAATAATCACATTTTCCAAAATAAAAAACTAATGAGAACAGTAGTATTGTTTTACATTTTGAAAGCCTCTTTAATGAGATTAATAGAAGACAGCTGCACTCTCCTGTGCATTTGCATTCCATCTATTAGTGTGTTGTTTTGGTTCCAGTATACAAAGAAAATCTGGCCTTACACAGATATGCAGTTGGCCATGGAAAAAGTATTTCAATAGTCCTTTCAGATAATTGCTGATATTCTTCTTTGGTGCTGTTATGGGTTGATTTATGTCCCCTAAAAAGGATATGTTGAAATCCTAACTCCCAGTACCTCAATACATGACCTTATTTGGAAATAGGGTCTTTGCAAATTTAACCGAATTCATAGAATGTGGCCTAATCCAAGATGTCCAATGTCCTTATGAAAAGGGGAAACTTGGGCCGGGCATGTTGGCTTATGACTATAATCCTAGCACTTTGGGAGGCCGAGGTGGGTGGATCACCTGAGGTTGGGATTTTGAGACCAGCCTGGCCGACATGGAGAAACCCCATCTCTACTAAAAATACAAAACTTAGCTGGGCGTGCTTGTGCATGCCTGTAATCCCAGGTACTTGGGAGGCTCAGGCAGCAGAGTAACTTGAACCCGGGAGGCGGAGGTTGTGGTGAGCCAAGATCGAGCCATTGCACTCCAGCCTGGCCAATAAGAGTGAAACTCCATCTCAGAAAGAAAAGAAAGAAAAGGGGAAATTTGGACACAGACACATACCTATCTGTGAAGGAAACCAATGTGAGGAGACATAGAGAGAAGGCCATGGAAAGATGGAGGGAGGTCGAGGGCAGGATTATCCATAAGCCAAAGAAGGTGTGGGGCTACTGGGAGCTGCGGTGGCAAAAGGAACATCCTTCCCTAGAGGCTTCCCAGAGAGTCCAGACCCATTGACACCTGGATTTCAAACGTCTAACCTCCAGAACTGTAAGCCAATACATTTCTGTTCTGCCAAGCCATTCAATTTCTGATAGTGTGTTATGTCGGCCCTAGGAAATTTATGTAGATACTAACACCAAAATCCAAGAAGCGGTAATTTTCTAATGATTAGTTGCAATGCATGATCATAGCTCACTATAGCCTAGAACTATAGGGCTCATGCTGTCCTCCGGCCTCAGCCTCTCAAACAGCTGAGACTACAGGCATACACCAATGGGCCCAGGCCTTAATAATTCTTAAGCCTTTATTCTAGAGCCAGTAGCCTTCTGGGAACCTACAAAATATCCCAGGTGTTCAGTAATGGCTCAGAACTCAAATGTCTCTGAAACCTGTTAAGATCCATGAGTTGTTTATCTTATAACTCTTCAGTAGTCATTCTTTGCCTGGCCTCATGAAATCCCACCCTATACATGTACAGCTTGGAATTTAGCTAAGGACACATATGAACCTCTGAAACCATATCAATGAACATTTAACAAATGTTGCGTGTTCTCATTCATCTATGGGAGCTAAAAAGGTAGGTCCCATGAAGATAAAGAGTAGACTGGTGGTTTCCAGAGGCCAGGAAGAGGAGGGGGCATGAAAAGAGGTTGATTAATGGATACATTAATACAGTTAGATAGAAGTAATAAGAGCTGGTGTTTAATAGATCGGGAGGGGACTATAGTTAACACTAATCTAGTGTATATTTCAAAACAGCTAGAAGACAGTAATTCAAATGTTCCTAGCATAAAAAAAGATAAGCACTTAAGATGATGGATAACCCAATTACCCTGATTTGATCTTTCACACTATATGAATGTATCAAAATATCACATGTACCCTGAAAATAAGTACATATATTATGTATCAATAAAATAAAAAGCAAATAGCAGGGCCGGGCACAGTGGCTCAT
Source organism: Pan paniscus (assembly GCF_029289425.2). NCBI lineage: Eukaryota > Metazoa > Chordata > Mammalia > Primates > Hominidae > Pan > Pan paniscus. Next base: position 25,183,144 of record NC_073256.2, read on the forward strand.
GCATGTAATCCCAGCACTTTGAGACGCCAAGGCAGGCAGATCACCTGAGGTTGGGAGTTTGAGACCAGCCTGACCAACATGGAGAAATCCCTTCTCTACTAAAAATACAAAATTAGCTGGGTGTGGTGGCACATGCCTGTAATCCTAGCTACTCAGGAACCTGAGGCAGGAGAATTGCTTGAACCCAGGAGGCAGAGGTTGTGATGAGCCGAGATCATGCCATTGCACTCCAGCCTGGGCAACAAGAACAAAACTCCATCAAAAACAAAAACAAAAACAAAAGCAAATAGCAAACAAAAATAAAATAACAAAATAGATGAGGCAAATTGCTACACAAATTTTTTTATTTAGTGTTATATTTTGTTTTCTACCTGTGAAATTTGCTAATTTATGTATGTTCAGTATATTAATCTCCATCTATGAGTCGATTCACCAATACTTTATACTCTTTCATTCTGGATAGCAGAGAGCTGTGTGGGTGTGTGCATCAAACAACTAAAGAGAATAAATGTTGAATGATGATGTGCCAGGAGATACTAGCCTGAAAAGATTTCACGAACAAGATGAAATTTAAGCAGCAATTTGAAAGAAAAAAGAAACATGCCACAGAGGATTGTTTATGAAGTAAGTAAAATCTGTGTGAATTTTCCCAGCTATTTGTTTGGCAATATGGCAAACTGAGTCACTTTGAAAGAGTCCATCTGTTTTATACACGTAAAGCATGGAATACTATGCAGCCATTAAAAAGAATGAGATCATGTCCTTTGCAGGAACATGGATGGAGCTAGAGGCCATTATCCTTTGCAAATTAACAGAAACTGCCTTTATCTTTTGCAGAAACAGAAAACCAAATACCGCATGTTCTCACTTATAAGTGGGGGCCAAATGATGAGAACACATGGACGTAAGTAGGGGAACAACAAACACTGGAGCCTGGTTGAGGGTGGAGGGTGGGAGGAGGGAGAGGATCAGGAAAAATAACTAATGGGAACTAGGCTTAATACCTGGGTGATGAAATAATCTGTACAACAAACTCCCATGACGTGAGTTCACCTATATAGCAAACCTGCACATCTACCTCGACCTGAAAATAAAAGTTAAATTTAAAAAGTGTAGCTTGCTACTTTATTTAACAGATTCTCTCTCTTCTTTCTCTCTTTTCTTTTTTTTTTCTTGTGATTGTTGCTGTTTTTGTTTTTTCCAATTTGGTTCTTATTTAGGTTTGTCCTGCTAATATTTGAAGATTAATGTTCATTTGTTTATGGAACAACAGAAATTATTCCCCAATAAGATCTAGGCAATAAATGGGAAAAGAAAGCAGCAGCCAAGAAATTAAGAGACTGGAATTCTATTTCTTGCTCTGCTCCTTGTTAGCTGTATGATTTTTGTTAAGTTTCTTAGACCCTCTGGGATTCTTATGTAAAATCAGATGGTAGAGATTGGCCCTCTGTTAGTTTTTGTTGTTGTTTGTTTTGTTTTGAGACAGAGTCTTGCTCTGTCACCCAGGCTGGAGTGCAGTGGTGCAATCCTGGCTCACTGCAACTTCCACCTCCCAAATTCAAAGGATTCTTCTACCTCAGCCTCCTGAGTAGCTGGGATTACAGGCACCCACCACCATGCTTGGCTAATTTTTGCATTTTTAGTAAAGACAGGGTTTTGCCATGTTGGCCAGGCTGGTCTCTAGCTCCTGACCTCAGCCTCCCAAAGTGCTGGGATTACAGGCGTGAGCCACCACACCCAGTCATCTCAGATATTTTCAAACGTCAGTATTCTGTACATCCCAAACCATATTGTTACAAACATCTAAAAACATGCTTGAAAATCTACATGGAAGGGATTCAGAGAAAAAGCCAGGTTAAGCATGCAATTTCCTGACCTTTCATGCTCCCACTTTTTGCAAGCACTACCCAACAATTGAGATAAGGGTGACATGCCAGCAGGTGCCCGTGGCTGCGGGCAGTGGCCAAGGGCATGCATTTGTTATGCTTTAAGGTGCACACAAATGATCTGGGGATCTTGTTACTATGTACATTCCTTTGAATAGATCTGGGGTGAGGCATGAGTTTCTGCATTTCTAACAAACTCCCAGGTAAGGCTAATGCCATTGACCCGTGTCCCCTCTTTGAGCAGCACAGATCTCCAAAGGGATTCTTGAGTGCACCTGAGGACTGAATTCTCCAGAGGATGGGCAGGTGCAGAGACTCACAGCTTGACATGCTATGTGGAAAGCAGAAAGCCTAGGCTAATGAGATGGGTTTTGCCCCTCAGCAGGGAACCTCCAAGGTACAGGCTGCAAATGCTGAAGTCCAACTGAGAGACTCTACTGGGTCCCTTTTTTGGTACTCTGCATGTTTGCTGAACGTGATCTTTTGGGAGACTGAAGAACCTGGGCTGAGCGACAGCTGAGAAATGACTTGTTCCAAGGCTCTATGGTTGTAAGTGCCTTTTCTTCTCTCCCTTGAGCTTCGCCCCACAACTTGCACCTCTCTTCACCCTCAAAATAATAAGGCCTCCTCTCGTCCACCATAAAACCAATCTGCCATCTCATTCATCATTTCCTGCCAGTCCAGCGTTTGCCATTGTTCTTCAAAATCCTGACTTTTGTGGTGGCTGAGGGAGCCCACCTTCACGAACAGGCAGACACTGAAGAAGTACCTGCCTCACAGGTAGGAAGCCTGGCCAGGGTAGACAGGTGGTTTCTACTGAGGCAGAACTCACTGATAAGACAGGAGAGAACGTTGATAAAAAAACATTAGAGAACACTTAGGAGATGTAATGGGAGCAAAAATAAGATGTTCAGAAATTCAAAGTATGATTTACAGATTTATACACTTAATGGAAAGGACACGAAAAATCTTGATAAATGAACTGTGATTTGGGGAGGAGAAATGGAAGAAAGAGCTGAGAACACCAAATAAAATACAAGGAAACAGAAAATATGAAAGAAGAGATAAGAATGGAGAGCCTAGCCTGGAGTTTAATTTTGCGAATAATAGCAGTTTCAGAGGGACAAAAAGCACTTGATGAGGAAATGGTAATGTTCACATATGTATACATAAGAAAACTTCCCTGAGGCCGGGTGTGGTGGTTCATGCCTGTAATCCCAGCAATTTGGGAGGAGGAGGCGGGCGGATCACCTGAGGTCAGGAGTTTGAAACTAGCCTGGCCAGTATAACAAAACCCCGTCTCTACTAAAAATACAAAAATTAGATGGGTTTGGTGGCAGGCACCTGTAATCCCAGCTACTCAGGAAGCTGAGGCATGAGAATCGCTTGAACTCGGGAGACAGACGTTGCAGTGAGCCAATATGGTGCCACTGCACTACAGCTTGGGTGACAGAGCGAGATTCCATCTCAAAAAAAAAAAAAAAAAAAGCCAGTTGCGGTGGCTCACACCTGTAATCCCAGCACTTTGGAGGCCAAGGTGGGTGGATCACCTGAGGTCAGGAGTTCAATACCAGCCTGGGCAACATGGTGAAGCCCCGTCTCTACGAAAAATACAAAAATTAGCTGGGCAAGGTGGCAGGTGCCTATAATCCCAGCTACTCAGGAGGCTGAGGCAGGAAAATCACTTGAACCAGGGAGGTGGAGGTTGTAGTGAGCCGAGATCACGCCATTGCACTCCAGCCTGGGTGACAAGAGCAAAACTCCATCTCAAAAGAAAAAAAAAAAGGAAGAAAGAAAGAAAGGGAGGGAGGGAGGGAGGAAGGAAGGAAGGAAGGAAGGAAGGAAGGAAGGAAGGAAGGAAGGAAAAACGGAAGGAAGGAAGGAAGGAAAAACTTCCCTGAGCTGAAGAGACTTGTTTCCTGTTAGAAAGTGTTCATTAATTCCCAAGCAAAATGAATGAGATTGGACATCCTCGGACATACATCACTGAAATTTCTGAACCCCGAGGATGGAGAAAACAGAGATTGAGTATCTCTAATCCTAAATGCTTGGACCAGAAATGTTTCAGATCTCTGATCTTTTCCGATTTTGGAATATTTGCATATGCATAATGAGATATCCTGGAGATGGTACCAAGTCTAAACATGAAATTCATTTACCTTTCATATACACCTGATACACATAGCCTGAAGGTAATTTTATACATTATTTTAACAACTTTGTACTTGAAACAAACTTTCTGTACATGAGGTCAGGTGTGGAATTTTTTACTTGTGGAGTCATGTTGGTACTCAAAAAGTTTCAGATATTGGAGCCTTTCAGATTTTGCATACTCGGATTAGGGACCCTCAAGCTGTACAACATGTTAGACAGAGAAAACGAGTTCTTGAATAGGAAGAGAATCCAGGCTAGCACCAAACTTCTCATTTCAGACTTTCGATAGAAAGAAACATGGAAGTTTCTATTGATAGTCTTATTTCCCATGGGCTGAGAATCCTGTACAGATGCATCATGTTCAAATATGAGTGCAAAAGAAGACTATTTTTAGGCCAGGTGCAGTGGCTGACACCTGTAATCCCAGCACTTCTGAAGGCCAAGGCAGGTGGATCACTTGAGGTCAGGAGTTCAAGACCAGCCTGGGCTACATGGTGAAAACCCATCTGTACTAAAAATACAAAAATTAGCCAGGGATGGTGGCACATGCTTCTAATCTCAACTACTTTGGAGGCTGAGGTGGGAGGATCGTTTGAACCCAGGAGCTGGAGGTTGCAGTGAGCTGAGATCATGGCACTGCATTCCAGCCTGGACAACAGAGCGAGACTCTGTCTCATTAAAAAAAAAAAAGGATATTTTTAGACTTTCAAGAATTCAGAAGTTGATCATTGTTGTACCACTACAAAGAAAATCACGAAATGCTCAAAAAGACAGTAAAGATTAATTCAATTCTAAGATTTAATGACAGGGAAGCAAAATAAGAATACAGAATACTGGGAATGAAATATATATTCTTGTAAAATGTACAATTTCGTTAGATACTGCAAAAGTGTGTGAAGGTCACCTTCTGTCTTCCCCGCCCTGCCTGGGAGACTGATAGACATGGACTCTTCAATGAGGCCCTGTGTCCTCTGGCTACCACTGGGTTCAGACACTGAGGAGGCCCATCAGGAGTCTCAAGGAAGGGAAGAGTGAGGTCAGAGTCTTCACTCCCCAGCTGGCAAAGTCTCCCGGGCTGGCCATGTGCCTCTCAAGAAGGCCATTGAGCCTCTTAAGTTGCTTACTCTCCACTACTCTCTCCTTCCCAATTTTGGCAGCCTCTCCCACACTCTGTTCCATCAGACTCTGGAGTGAAGTCTCTGCTGTGGCACACCTAGGCGTCTGCACTCTCCCTGTGGGTCCTACCTCATCACACAAGTGTTAATTGTTCCTTTTTGGGAGGCTGAGGCAGCCATATCACTTATGGCCAGGAGTTTGAGACCAGCCTGGACAACATGGTGAAACCCCATCTCTACAAAACATACAAAAATTAGCCAACATGTTGGCGTGCACCTGTAGTTCCAGCTACTTGGGAAGCTGAGGCATGAGGCTTGAGCTTGGGAGGTGGAGGTTGCAGTGAGCCAGGATCATGCCACTGTACTTCAGCTTTGGCAATAGAGAGAGACCCTATCTCAAAAAAAAAAAAAAAAAAGAGGAAAAAGAAACAATTTTCCTATCTGACACTTTCCTACAATTATATCCCAAACAATATAATTGTAAACTCTGAGTGATAATAAATGCTTTTGAAACAGAAAAATAAATATCTTATATGGAAAAAATTTTAATTACCTGGAATTGGTGACATTATTACTGTAAGTGAAAAATAATCAAAATGCAAACAAACATGTATTTATGTTACCTTCGTGTAAGAAGAAAGAAAAATAAGAACACACACATTTCTCTACTTATCTTTATAAAAAGAAACGCAGGAAAGATAAACCAGATATCAAAGAAGAGGATTTCCTACAAGGAGTGGAGGAGAGCAGGAAATGGATAGGAGGAACCTGGGAGGGAATGATACTTTCTCTATGTGCACCTTTCGCTATGGTCATGACATGAAAGCATGTTGGTGGTAAAGGGTGGGAAGAGGGAAAGGATCAGGAAAAATAACCATTGGGTACTATACTTAGTACCTGGGTGCTGTACCCCAAACCCCCATGACATGAGTTTACCTATGTAACAAACCTGCACATATACCCTTGAATCTAAAATAAAAGTTTAAAGAAATGTAAAAACATGCATCAGCTGTTAACATCCATTCTTCGCTATGTGGTATTAGAAGGTAGAGAGATGACTAATATTTTTGTATACTCCAAGACTGACTTGAAAAAAGATTTGTTCTAATCTTGTAATATTTTTAAGCACTGCAATAAAAATGAATGAAAATTTAAAAATGAATATGAGAAGAAAAACTGTTGCTCAAGTTGAGAGTGCTCAACTTTGAGAGTGCTCCTGCAGTCTTTTGACATATCTCCATTAATGTTACTGTTATTGCTGTTCTTTGAGCATTTCCTCACTTTCTGATGCTACAAGATACTCCACTCTCATCTTGGTTTTTTATTTTTCTTTTCTTTTTTTTTTTTTTTTAGATGGAGTCTCACTCTGTCACCCAGGCTGAAGTGCAGTGGCGTGATCTCGGGTCACTGCGACCTCCGCCTCCCAGGTTCAAGCAATTCTCCTGCCTCAGCCTCCCAAGTGGCTGAGATTACAAGCGCCCACCACCATGCCAAGCTTTTTTGTTTGTTTGTTTTTTTGTATTTTTAGTAGCGATGGGTTTTCACCATGTTGTCCAGGCTGGTCTTGAACTCCTGACCTCAGGTGATGCACACACCTCGGCCTCCCAAAGTGCTGGGGTTACAGGCGTGGGCCACCACACCCAGCCTCCAGGCTCATCTTGTATATTTCCTGCTCAAGCCCTAGAATCAGCCATTTCTCAGGAAGCCCTAGTTCCTTTTATTGGAGAATGGGATTCGAAATCAAGATCTGGACGCAACATATGCCCATTGCACTGGCAGGTTATTGCTTACAGGCCTTCTCAGCTGATAGAGCAAAGAAACATATGTGTGTATACTAACCCCTATATATACATATATCTATCAATGTTTCCATCTACAACCATCTGTATCTGTATTAAACAAAATGAATTCATGCTAATGTCATGTCTGCACCTCTAATCCATTACCATATGGATCATCCTAGCATTTTCCCCTTGCTTATCTGTAACATCTCACTCCAACAGTGAGAAAACTAGCTCCCACCATCTGCCATGCATTTACTTAATGGATCAATTCCCCTGCACATGTAGTATGGTTTACGTGTTTATTAACCTTCACCCCTGCCAGGGTTTGTTTTTTCTTTTTTTCGTATAAAGCAAACAGGAAACAAATAATAAAATGGTAGACCTAAGTTTAACCATTTAAATAATTACATTAAATTATACTAATTTGTTATAGTCTGAATGTTTGCATCTCCCCAAAATTCATATGTTGAGCCTCAATCGCCAAAGTCATGATATTAGGAGACGGGGCCTTTGGAAGGTGATTAGGTCATGAAGACCAGAGCCCTCATGAATGGGATTAATACCCTTATAAAAAAGGTCCCAGAGAACTGCCCTGCCCCTCCCACCATGTGAGCCAGAAAGTGGGCTCTCACCAGACTTTGCATCTGCCAGCACCTGGATCTTGGACGTCCCAGCCACTAGAACTCTGAAGAATAAATTTATGTTGTTTATAAGCCACCTAGTTTATGGTGTTTTGTTATAAAAACCCAGCAGACTAAGATGTGATCTAAACAAACTAATTAAAAGACAGAAATTTATAAACATGCATTTTACAAAAAGACCCAACTATATGCCTTCTGTAAGTAATCCACTTTAAATGCAATGATACTGATACGTTAAAATGTGATAAATGTAATGAAAGGATGGAAAGCATACATTATGCAAATACTAATTAAAAGAAAGCTAGAATGGCTACATTCACATCAGATAAATATCAGAAACAATTAAAATTATCAGGGACACAACCTGCGTAGGTGATCAGAATTAACATGGTTCATGAAGGGCAGCGGATGCTGCATGCCTCCAGATAGAATGTCCTGAAGAAGACACAAAATCCCTTCATGAGAATGTGTAACCTGAATCTAATCACAATAGAATCATCAGAAAAATGCAAACGAAACAACATTCTGTTTTTAAAATGTCAGAGGGGAATGTATGCCTAAAAACTATTGATGTCATAAAAGACTAAGAAAGGCTGTGGGGAGTTGCAGGTCAAAGGAGGCTAAAGAGACATGCCAACTAAATGTGATATTTAACCCTGGCCTGGATCCTCCCTGGAGAGGAGTGGGGAGTCCTGTGAAAGACATTATTAGGTCAACCAACAAGACATGAATATGGGCCATAGATTAGATAAAAATATGACATCAATAGAAATTTATGAGATCTGTAACTATACTATGGATATGTAAGAGAATGTCACTCTTCTTAGGAAGTACACACTGAAGTGTTTAGGGATAACAGCCATGATATACGTACCTTACCCTCAAATGGTTCTGAAAATAATCACACACGTGTGCATGTGTGTGTGCGTGTGTGTGTGTACAGAGAGAAAGCAAATGAATAGAGCAAATGTTATAACATGTTAATAACAGGTAAATCTGAGTAAAGGGCATTACCAATATTCTTTGTACTATTGTATTTTACTAATTATAAAGTGTTTTCAAAAATGTTATAAAAATTGACCAGGTGTGGTGGCTCACACCAGTAATCCCAACACTTTGGGAGGCTGAGGTGGGTGGATCTCTTGAGGCCAGGAGTTCAAGACCAGCCTGGCCAGCATGGTGAAACCCCATCTCTACTAAAAATACAAAAGTTAGCTAGGTGTGGTGGTGTGCGCCTGTAATCCCAGCTACTCTGGAGGCTGAGGCAGGAGAATTACTTGAACCCAGGAGGTAGAAGCTGCAGTGAGCCGAGATCGTGCCACTGCACTCCAACCTGGGCGACAGAGCAAGACTCCATCTCAAAAAAGAAAAAAGTTATAAAAATTATCCATAACTCAATTCTTAACTTCATTAATAAAATATAGAGGTTAGGAATGGGAGACCCATGGGGAAAGTGAATGTCTTCTCAATGTCGTAGTTGGTGGGGAGTAGGAATGATGATGAATCTTTAGAGAGTCAGAGTGACTATTTTAGTATAGTCACATATTCACAGAGACTTCTAACCCTATGAGTTAAAATCTAGAAGATATATAGTAAAATTTGTATTGCTTTACATTTTAGAAGGAGGACACAGAGAGTTTTTTAAATTAATGTCCTGATTAATCTGGAAGAAATTTGAAAAGGAGAAAAGCATGAACAACAATAGGTATAATAAATAGTAAAATGCAAAGTAATAAGAAGATGTGAAATCAAATCCATGAGATACAGGGAGAAATGTGAATGGATTGAACACCAGTATTAGATGATAAGGACTCTCAGAATGGATTAAGACATAATACCAAACTATATGCTTCCTACAAGACACACATGTAAAACTTTTGACAGAAAATTTGAAACTTAAGGGATAGGCAGAGATACCAAGCACAGGCAAACCAAATAATTTAAATAAAATGAAATTCAAAAGCAGTGACTTTGCTATCAGCTGTAGGAGAGCCACATGAGTTTGCAGGTGATGAGAAATCATTTGATACCTCCCTATTTTCTTTCTACCCCGAGGAGGGTGTGCCACGTTTCCTTAACAACCCAGTCCACCCCTTTGTTCCAGCATAAATGGCATTAATGATGGTTTCATTGGTCATCATCTGGGGGCGGTCTCTCACTAACAGCCTAATTTCCTATTGCCGAGAAGACGGTTCTGATTTTTTTTTTTAACGTATAGAAATGTGCATACGTGATTTTTCTGAAGTTTGTTCTAATGATCTGAGCTATCTCTACTCACCCTGGAGAAAAGACTACAGCTGTGAATGGTGTGTTGACTCCACTAAAATTACAGCTGCTTACAGCTTCCAGGTCTTTTCCATAAACCACTAAAAGCAGAACCCTCTAGGATACACCTGGAGCTTTGTGGGCTGGCTTTCCAAGTCTGAGTTTTTGCTGCCACCTACAGGCTCAATCTGGGCAACACACTTTGCCCTTAATGCCACTTTTGACTCATACCAAAAGGTCCCTTAAATAGCGTCTATGTTGCAAATTGCCCAAGGAACCAAAGTAAGTATCCAGCCTCCATGAATATGGCAAGTATCCCCAGACAGGAGCTACAGGGACACGTCCTCTACATATAAGGGACAGCGGTAAAGCAATTAATTCTCACCAGGAATATCTTCCCTTGCCGGACCCTGAGATGACCACTGAGCATGGAATCCCAGAATCATGCCATCTTTCCAGCCTGGAAATTCATCACTTCTCACTGCAAACACCCACATTTATTCCATGCATCCTATGTGCCCGGCATCTTCCCCATGCATTATTTCATTTATTATTCACAACAATACTATGAGATAATAACTCTCATCACCTCTTTTTACAGACAAGGAAACAAACCGAGTTTCAGAGAAACCAAATAACTTGTCCAAAAAATACAACTAGTAAATGATAGATTCTGGGTTTAAACCCAAATCTTGCAGCTCAAACTCAACAACTCTTTAGAGTGTGACATCCTTGATTTATTCATGGAAAAATCAACCCCATTGCCGAGCAACTTGAACAACCTTCCTTGAAGAAGGGTAAAATGTGTTACTTTCATGCTGTATTTTCCTGTTGGTATCAATGTCCAACTCCCAAAAAATCTACAGCAACTGACCACATGAAACTACTAAATTCTTCGGAAGAAAAATTAGTAAGTGCCCATACTAAATGGCCACAATAGCTTCAATGAGCTCTTCTTCTTGGTAAAGATACTTCCATTCATTCATTCATTCATTCATTTATTCCAACATGCTCCTGCAAGCCACCCAGACCATATCAAGATACAATAGAGTACCTGCATCCACAGGGACATAAGGGGAACCCGGGGTGTGCTGTGGGTATGATGTCACCTAACAGCACTAATCTGAAGTCAGTTTCTGTTTTTTCTTCTTCAGAATCCTTTTTCACAAAAACTACAAAGAATTTATCCACAGGCAATGAAAGCCTTTCTTTTCATTGTTCTTTCTATTTCTTTCAAGTTTATGTTTCAATTTCATTTAAATAATGTAACTTTAAATGCATTAATTTGATTGTATTATACATCACTGAGGGAAGGTTCAGGGCAGTTTTTTTTTTTCTTTTCCTTTGCTTGTCTTCACCCTGTCTTTGTTTTTTCTTCACATTCCTCTCAGTAATCCTCACTTATCAAGGTAAAACATATAATAAATATTATGCTTTGTACTACATGTTTACATATCCCTGTAGAGACATATAAATACGTACACATTTGGAGAGGAAAGCCCCTCCCCAAATCCACTTTATGTGTGTACCCATACAATTTTCAAGGCTATTGTTTGATAAAATCTCTTGGCCACTCAGAATCCATAGACTAAAATCCAGGTGCAGTGGTTCACGCCTGTAGTCCCAGCTACTCGAGAGGCTGAGGCAGGAGGATTGCTTGAGCCCAGGAGTTCAAGGCTGCAGTGAGCCATGATCATGCCTGGGAATAGCCACTGCCCTCAGCCTGAGCAACATAACATTGCCCATTCACTATGATGTTGTCTGTGAGTTTGTCATAGATGGACGGCTCTCAATATTTTGAGGTATATTCCTTTGATGCCTAGTGAACTCCCAGACTCCACAGACTCAGCTAAAAGGATTCAGAGCCCTCTTACTTCAACCTCTGCCTCATGGCAAGTGATTGAATAAGCCTCTAAGTCAGATTATTCTCCCTTAAAGATCTTCCAGATCAAAGACGTAGTGATGACCCTAGGCAGGTAAAAAACATTTCTGTGTTTTGTCTTCTAGGGTAGGTAAAAAGATGTTTTCTTAAGTCCAAATAATATATCTCCAGCTTCTATATAAAGTGATTTTACAGATTAAATAAATCCTTATTGGATCATCTGTTCCTAAAATTATTAAAAGTTAATTGAGGAAACAAAACCTACCCTAAAAGAGAAAGTCAATGATGATTCCAAGGAGTGGATAAGAGTGTCATTTCCAAGGCCAGGTGCAGTAGCTCACACCTGTAATCCCAGCACTTTGGGAGGCCAAGGTGGGCAGATCACTTGAGGTCAGGTGTTCGTGACCAGCCTGGCCCACATAGTTAAACCCCATCTTTATTAAAAATACAAAAATTAGCCAGGCATGGTGGCAGGTGCCTGTAATCCCAGCTACTCGGGAGGCTAAGGCAGGAGAATCGCTTGAACCTGGGAGGTGGAGGTTTCGGAGAGCCAAGATCACGCCACTGCACTCCAGCCTCAGTGACAGAGCAGACTATCTCAAAAAAAAAAAAAAAAAGTATAATTTCTGAAGTGTGATCAAGTATATTCAAATTCCAGCTTCACACTTACATGCTGTATGGCATTTAGCAAACCAGTTAATCTTTCTGTGCATTGTTTCTATATCATAGACTTCTAAGAATTGAGGTAATACATACAAAGCACAGAGCAAAAGCCAAGGCTCTGGTATGAGTAATAGATTTTAGAAAAATGCTGCTGACCCAGTTTTCAACCCCAGAAGAGATGATTCCCTTGGCTTGACAGATAGAAGCAGAGGACATGATAAAAAAAAAAAAAAGCCCTCCACAAACTGGGTATCAAAGGAATATACTTCAAAATAATAAGAGCCATCCATCTATGACAAACCCACAGCCAGCATCACAGTGAATGGACAAAAGCTGGAGGCATTCCTTTTAAGAACAGGTACAAGATAGAGTTGCCTACTTTCACCACTCCTATTAAATATAGTACTGGAATTTCTATCCAGAGCAATCAGGCAAGAGAAAGACATAAAAGGCATCCAAACAAGAAAATAAGTCAAATTATCTCTCTTCATAGATCTAATGATTCTATACCTAGAAAAGCCTGAAAACTCCACCAAAAGGCTCCTAGAACCAATAAACAACCTCGGTAAAGTATCAGGATACAAAATTAATGTGCAAAAATTCAGTAGCATTTCTATACACCAATAACATTCAAGCTGACAGCCAAATCAAGAACACAATCCCATTTATAATAGCCACCAAAAAAACAAAAGACCTAGGAATACATCTAACCAAGGAGGTAAAAAATCTCTACAAGGAGAACTACAAAATACTGCTGAAAGACATCATAGATGACACAAACAAATGGAAAAACCTTCTATGATCATGGATTGAAAGGATCAATATCATTAAAATGGCCATACTGCCCAAAGCAATTTACAGATTCAGTACTATTCCTATCAAATTATCAATGTCATTATTCATAAAATTAGAAAAACCTATTTTAAAATTCATAGAGCCTCCCCCTACAAAAAAGCCTGATTAGCCAAAGCAAGCCTAAGCAAAAAAAGTGGAGACATCATATTACCCAACTTCAAACTATACTATAAGGCCACAGTAATGAAAACAGTATGGTACTGGTATAAAAACAGACATATAGACCAATGAAACAGAATAGAGAATCCAGAAATAAAGCTGCACACCTACAACCATCTGATATTTGACAAAGTCAGCAAAAATAAGCAATGCAGAAGGCACTCCCTATTTTATAAATGGTGCCAGAATAACTGGCTAGCCATATAAAGAAGAATGAAACTGGACCCCTTATCTTTCCCCACACACAAAAATTAACTCAAGATGGATTGAAGATTTAAATGTAAGACCTCAAACTATAAAGGTCCTAGGGGAAAACCTAGGAAACATCATTCTGGACATGAGGCTTGGCAAAGAATTTATTTCAGAAAACTTCTGTTTTTCTCAGTCCTCCATATGTCCTCAAAAGCAATGGCAACAAAAAAATTGACAAGTGGAACCTAATTAAACACAAGAGGTGCACGACAAAAGAAACTATCAACAGAGTACACAGACAACCTACAGAATGGGAGAAAATATTTGCAAACGATGCATCTGACAAAGATCTCACATTTAGAATCTACAAGGGACTTAAACAGTTCAACAAGCAAAAACCAACCTCATTAAAAAAGGGCAAAGGACATGAACAGACTCTTCTCAAAAGAAGACAAACATGAAAAAATTCTCAACATCATTAATCATCAGAGAAATGCAAATCAAAACCACAATGAGATACCATCTCATACCGGTTAGAATGGCAATTATTAAAAAGTGAAAAAATAACAGATGTTGGCAAGGCTGCAGAAAAAAAGGGAATGTTTATACACTGTTGGCAGGAATGTAAATTACTTCAGCCACTATGGAAAGCAGTTTGGAGGTTTCTCAAAAAACTTGGAAATAGATCTACCATTCGACCCAGCAATCCCAATACTGCGTATATTTTCAAAGAAAAGTAAATCATTCTACCAAAAAGACACATGCACTCATATGTTCATTGCAACACTATTCACAATAGCAATGAGAAAGAATCAACCTAGATACCCATCAACAGTGGATTGGATAAAGAAAATGTGATACATATACACCATGGAATACTACACAGCCATAAAAACAGAATGAAGTTATATCCTTTGCAGCTATGTGGATGCAGCTGGAGGCCATTATTCCAAGCAAATTAACACAGAAACAGAAAACCAAATAACCACATGTTCTCACTTGCTAGTGGGAGCTAAGCATTGGGTACGCATGGACATAAATATGGGAACAACAGATACTGTGAACCACTAGAGGAGAGAGGGCAGGTGGGCCTCAGGGGTTTAAAAACTACCTTTTAGGTACTATACTCATTACCTGGGTGATGGAATTGTTCATACCCCAAACCTCAGTGTCACACAATATACCTAGGTAACAAACCTGTACATGTACCTCTTGAATCTAAAATAAAAGTTGAAATTATTTAAGAACTAGAAATAAATTTCTGTTGCTTATAAGCTAAAAAAAATCCAGTACACCATTGATGGGCACCTAAGTTGATTTCATGTCTTTGCTATTGTAAACAGCACAGTGATGGACATACAAGTGCATGTGTCTTTTTGTTAGAATGATTTCTATTTCTTTGGGTATATATCCAGTGATGGGTTTGCTGGGTCAAACGGTCGTTCTATTTTAAGTTCTTTGAGAAATCTCTAAACTGCTTTCTACAGTGGCTGATTTAATTTACATCCCCATCCATACCAACAGTGTGGAAGAGCTCCTTTTTCTCTGTGGCCTCACCAACATCAGTTATTTTTTTACTATTTATTTATTTACTTATTTATTTATTTTGAGAGGGAGTCTTGCTCTATCACCCAGGCTGGAATGCAGTGGTATGATCTCGGCTCACGGCAGCCTCCGCCTCCCAGGTTCAAGCAATTCTCCTGCCTCAGCCTCCCGAGTAGCTGGGACTACAGGCACATGCCACCCTGCCCAGCTGATTTTTATATTTTCAGTAGAGATAGGGTTTCACCATGTTGGCCAGGCTGGTCTCAAATTTTTGTCCTCAAGTGATCCGCCCACCTCGGCCTCCCAAAGTGCTGGGATTATAGGCATGAGCCACCAGGCCCAGCCCTTTTGACTTTGTAATCATAGCTACTCTGGTGTCAGAAGGGAAGCAAGCACTAAAATGCTGCTGAGTGAACCAGAGACTGGGGTATATGGGCAAAGCAAGGACACAACACTCAGAGAAGGCTGAGAATCTGCACGCAGAAGGAGCCTGGGCCCTATTTCCTGGGTGGCCCCCTGGGAAAGCAGCAGGACCCAGCATCTCTCGCCCCTAAATGAAGGAGATGTCACCAGGGTCACACATAAATGGCAGTGTGGAGTCATTAAGGAGACAGCTCCAGATGCAGCCTGGCACCGGTGGGCATCAACACGGGCAGAGATGTGGTCAGAGGCCAGCAGCCCAGAGAGGCCTCGAGCTGGAGAAAGGAGGAAGCGGGGTTATCTGAAAGCCTTCCACTAGGAAACCAGATAAACTTTGAACATCTTCCAGGTGCCAACGGGCACAGACGATCAGAGGCCAGTGAGAATGAGGATTCAGCAAAAGATGCCAGGGTGGGCACACAAGCCCCAGGGGCCAGGCCCTTCACCCACTCCTTGGCACTAAACCCCCTTGAAACTCAGATGCAACCAGAGGAGGACGGAGGGAGGTGAGAAGCTGCTGGATTTACTGGAGAATACCTGAAGTGGCTAAGATTGCACTCCTATCACCAGCGCAACGTGGGCCCAAAATATAGAATCAGGGATAAAAAATAATTTCTAAAGCTTGAATTTGAGGCCTGAGACATTTGTATCTCCTAAGCAAATAAGCACTTAGCACAGCATCGGGCATGTAGTAAATGCTCCATAAACGTTAATAATGATCATTACTACCAACACAAGCTTAAAAAACAAGTCATCGAGGCAAGATGAGAAAGTAGCAAATGGCGAAAGGCTCAGAAGCACAGCAGCCATGGAAATGCACAGCCCCAGCCTCCTGCTGCAGGCAGCAAGTTGACTGACAGCCCCAGCCGCTGCTCCTGGCCCTGAGCTGCTCTCTGCCAAGTCCTCCATGACTGGAACTCCTCTATGGGCCCCTCGGCTCAGGAGCTCCTCTCCATCCTGGCTGCAATGCCCGCAGAGCTGCACTGCTGCCTGGAACTCCTCGCCCCCGCCCTCCCTCCTTCCTCCTCTCCCCTACAGACGCCAGCCTGCATCTCTGTCTGACGCTCCTTTGCCTGGTCCTGCTTTCTCCCCTTCATCCTTCACAGGCATTCCCGCAGGACATCTCCTGCACATCTAATCCTGTCTTGGTGTCTTCTTATCAGAGGACTCAACTTCTTCAAGGGGCCTCATCCTATTATCCTCACTGTGGGCCAGAAGGACACATACAGCTTCCATGAGGAAGTCAGATTGGAGGATCAAAGGGAATTAGATGTGCTTGGCTAAGAGCCAGGGTCTTAGGGGCACTGCAAGCTCACATGACCTCCGGAGCAGGTGTGGGCACAAGCTCTGGACGGTTCACCCATGGTGGGAGTTAGACAGCAGACCCCGTCAAAGAAGCCAGGCTCTGTCTAGCACTCAGTGCGTGAGCCTGTTGAGGGGCTTTTGTTAGAGGAATGCCGGGGAACAAAGGAGATGACTAGAGCTCAGGAATTTGCTCTGGAAGCTTCATCTCCCAACGTGGAATGCAAAACCCTGTCTTCTAACACATGAATTCTAAGCTTTAGCAAGTGTGTAAGGAAAGATATCTCATTACTGACATTACACCATACAATCTAAGCACGATCGGAGAAACACAAAAGACCTAGTGTAATTGCTGCAGAGATGTCCAGCTTTTAAAAAGCATCTATGTTGGCCGGGCTCAGTGGCTCATGCCTGTAATCCCAGCACTTTGGGAGGCCGAGGCGGGCAGATCACGACGTCAGCAGTTTAAGACCAACCTGGCCAACACAGTGAAACTCTGTTTCTACTAAAAATACAAAAAAAAAAAAAAAAAATTAGCTGAGCGTACTGGTGGGTGCCTGTAATTCCAGGTACTCCAGAGGCTGAGGCAGAATAATTGCTTGAACCTGGGAGGTGGAGGTTGCAGTGAGCCAAGATCGCACCACTGCACACCAGCCCTGGCGACAGGGCAAAACTCCATCTCAAAAAAAAAAAAAAAAGCATCTATGTTATAAAAAGGTATGTAACATTTAATTATGAGGAACAGTCAATTTATATACCACTCCGAACCTCAGCCTCCTTCTCGTAAAAAGAGGAAATGATACCACATGGACCCTAAGATCCGCTGCAGATCTCCTGGCCTATGGTTTTCAGAGTCATTGAACCATGAGCAGTGGCATCATTTCAAACTTTACTTTCAGCAACTAGAAGATGCCAGACTACTTTTATTTGTTGTGCTTGACATCTTGTCACCAAAAAAAGATTTCTAAACAGATTTATCTTTCTCATGAGACTTTGAATATCATCTGTTATAAATAATTGCTGTTGACAGCTTATACTGACAGGTGTTTGAGCAGTTGTCAATAATATGCTCATTTTATTGATTCTTTTCTTCCTTATATATCATGACTGAAATTTAAGTAGCTCAGAGTATATATTAATTGAGCCATCACTCTTATCTCCCTGATACATGATCACAGAACCAACAACTGTGCCTCTAATGTCCACAAGGACTAAAAGTCACAAGATTGTGAGAGAAAAAAAAGGGCAACAATGCAGACAGGCTAAATTAGTATTAGGTTAGTGCAAAAGTAATTGCGGGCCGGGCGTGGTGGGTCACACCTGCAATCCCAGCACTTTGGGAGGCTGAGGCAGGTGGATCACTTAAGGGTCAGGAATTCAAAACCAGCCTGGCCAACATGGTGAAACCCATCTCTACTAAAAATACAAAAATTAGCCACTCGTGGTGGTGAGCACCTGTAATTCCAGCTACTCAGAAAGCTGAGGCACAAGAATCGCTTGAACCCAGGGGGTGGAGGTTGCAGTGAGCTGAGGTGGCACCACTGCACTCCAGCCTGGATAACAGAGTGAAACTCCATCTCCAAAAAAAAAGTAATTGCGGTTTTTGTCATTAAAATTGTGAAAACTGCAATTACTATTGCACCAACCTAATAACTCAATGTCATCAAGAAACCCACAAGAACAGCCACAAGTTTCTTTAGAGATGATTCTCAAGATTTCTCCAAAAGTAGAGTAAGATGCCAGATCCAAAAATACAAGGAGTACGTGAGAGTCTACCTACCTTTCTCCACCCAGCCTCTTCCTCCGCCCGGGTCCGTCACACCTGCACCCAAGCTTACACTCTCCCAACAGGAAACGGGGCATGCATCCTTCTCTGGGGATATTAACACTTAGAGGTTGCCCAATAAAGCAGTGCAGTCACTTCCCAACCCTGTTATAGTAAAGACCACTAGACACAAGCCTCATGAGATACACAACCTACAATCAGCTCAAAAATATGCCTCGCTCATAAATGGCTGGGCCAAACTTGCCAGGCATTTGGGGAAAACGAGATCTAAAATAAAAGTAAAGTGAAAGAGCCTGGGCACAGTGCCTCACACCTGTAATCCCAACACTTTAAGAGGCTGTGGGTGGATCATTTGAGATCAGGAGTTCGAGACCAGCCTAGACAACATGGGGAAACCCCATCTCTACTAAAAATAGAAAAATTAGCTGGACATGGTGGTGCTACACCTGTAGTCGTAGCTACTAGGGAGGCTGAGGCAGGAGAATCACTTGAACCTGGGAAGCAGAGGTTGCAGTGAGCTGAGATTTTGCCACTACACTCCAGCCTAGGCAACAGATCAAGACTTCATGTCAAAAAAAAAAAAAAAGTAAAGAGAAAAAGACCAAAACAAACTAATGGAAACCAGAAATTCAGAGAAACAGAGACAACACAGGGAGCATAAGAGAGTTCCACAGAAACTATGACTGTTTGAGAAATAAGCAAACACAAGACATCTATAGAACAAGAACAGTATCACCTTAAAATAAAAATCAAAGAACAAGAAAAGCTTTGACAATTAAAAACCTGACATAATTTTTCTTAAAAAATCAATAAAAGTATTCAAAAATAGAGTTTTAAAAATCTTTTCAGATAGGTTTTTTTCAACTTTTGTTTTAGACTCAGGGAGTTCAAGTGCAGATTTGTTACTTGGATGTATTGTGTGATGCTGAGGTTTGAGGTATGAATGATCCCATCACCCAGGTAGTGGACGTAGTATCCAATAGGTCATTTTTCAGGCCTTGCCCCACTCCCTTCTTCCTCTCCTCTAGTAGTCCCCAGTGTCTGTTGTTCCCATATTTATGTTCATGAGTACTCAATGTTTAGCTTCCACTAATAAGTGAAAACATGTGGTAATTGGTTTTCTGTTCTTGCATTAATTCGCTTAGGATAATGGCCTCCAGCTGCATCCATATTTCTACAAAGGACATGATTTTTTCTTCTTTACGGGCTGTGTAGTATTCCATGGTGTACATGTACCATATTTTCTTTATACGATCTACTGTTGTTGGGCACCTCTGTTGATTCTATGTCTTTGCTATTATGAATAGCACTGTGATGAACGTGCACCTGCATGTGTCTCTTTGGTAGAATGATTTGTTTTCTTTTGAATATTTACCCAGTAATGGGATTGCTGGGTCAAATGGTCCAGATAGTTTTTGAAAAGGACAATAGGAGGGGCCGGGTATGGTGGCTCACACCTGTAATCCCAGCACTTTGGGAGGTCAAGGCATGTGGATCACCTGAGGTCAGGAGTTCAAGACCAGCCTAGCCAACATGGCGAAACCCCGTCTCTACTAAAATACAAAAATTAGCCAGGCATGGTGGTGCACACCTGTAATCCCAGCTACTTGGGAGGCTGAGGCAGGAGAATTGTTTGAACCTGGGAGGTGGAGGTTGCAGTGAGCCAAGATCATGCTATTGCACTCCAGCCTGTGCGACAGAGCGAGACTCTACCTCAAGAAAAAAAAAAAAAAAAAGACAACAGGAGGGCAAAGGTAAGTAAATTAGAAGATCATTGCAGGTGTGTGAAAGTTGTCAGAATCAAAATTCAGTCACATGTTTAAAATTCTAACAAATAGAGCCAGGGAAGGTCATAAAAGGAGAATCCTCATTAAAAACATATCGTATTTTTTGGTATACTTTATATGCAGAATTATATATATTAGTTAGAATTTTTAACTCTTAATAACTTTAATTTCTAGTGAAAACCTAGGAAATAAGATGTTTTTTAGTGTCTGTCACATATCAATATTTTGCAGATGTGAACCATTTTATCATTTCAAAAAGCATTTCCCCAAAACATAATTTTTGTGTGTATTAATAAACCCAAATATATTTAGTCTTTATATAAAATTCAAGAAGCCAAGAACAAACTTATATATTTATGTTCAGCAATTTATGTTTCAGTATTTTAACTTACTTAGAAATGACTCAGATATTTTATGAATATCTATTACCTAATTTAACATAACCTGAAAATTTCACAAGTTTATTTATAAATGTTTATCGCATTGCATTTTCCTAATGTATTTATTTTTAACAATTTACCTAGATTACCATAGCCAAACTATCAATCGAGTGTGAGGCTAGACTGAAGACCATCTGTGACCTCACGCAAGGGTCATAACGTGTCTGCACTTCCTGTTCCTCCATACAAAAGCAATGAAGATGGTAGCACTGCCTTGCCCGTCTCACAGGATCCTTATCAAGATAAAATAAAGCATAACTTCCATCCATAGAGTACTAATTCCCTTGTAAGTCATAAGCTCCTCTGGGGCAGTGTCTAATTATGATTTATCTTTGGACTCTCTAAATTACCCAGACCAGTGACTTACACATAGTAAATATCAATAAATACCCTTTGAATGAATAAATAAGATTTGTAGAGCAACTTTCTAAAAGTTGAAAGATACAGCACTTTATATATAACCATAAAAATTTAGAAACCTAATATATATATACATATAAATAATACTGCGTTCTAGAAAAATAAAGTATGACATGGCCATGTAGTAAAATCTTGTGTATTCATTAGACTGAGTTGTTGTTGTTGTTATTTTGACCAGGGAAATTGTTCATGATGTAATGCTGCAGTGTTTAAGGTGGGTTGTAGATCAGTGAGAAGTGACATTCCCCCTCAGAAATACACACATTCCCATACACCTGCTAGATTTCCCAATTGAATTAGGCGAAAAGAGGGAAATTAACAGAAACAAGGAGGCTCCCAGAGAGTGAGTAAGAGACCCGGAGAGGTTTGTCCTGGCTCCTGACTTGCCTATAGTACTCAAGGGACTGGTGTCATTCTCTGTCCAGGTAGGTCCTCGTCAATGTTGAGAAAACAGCTAAACCCTTGTAGTGCAACAACCCTTTTAGACTCAGGCAGGCATTGCCAATCTGGAATAATATATGCTGGTAATCCATGTGCTTCCATTTGAGGTCGTATTGGAAAGCATCAGCCTCTCCTTGTTCCTGAACCTGCCTCGCAATCTACAAGGCCACCTCCCCTTCCAGGTAGAAAGCAGAGGCTGTGTCTAGATGGCCCTGAATGACAGCTCTGCCTGCCATTCTCCATTGTCCTAGAAAGCCCACCTCCCCACCGTCCACCCCTCTCTGATTTCATCCTCTGTTTCCCAGATGAATCTCAAACTGTGTTAGTTTGAGACCTAATGTTACAAATCCATGTAGTCTATGATCTCAAATATTCAAAAATATGGAAGAATCACTGAGGCAGTAGCATCAACTGAGCCCAGGAGCTTGAGGCTGAGAGTGGGAGGACAAAATGTCAGGTGGGGAGAGAAGACCCTCCCTGGTGGCCCTGCAGCGCCTCTGTGGATGGATTTTACAAAACAGTACAAAGGGAAGCTGAGGGTCAATAAATGAATGCCCTGAAAACCACCTGGCAAGAAACCCTTGTAAAGTTTCTCTGTAACCTCAGGGTGATAGAGGCCCCAGTTTAAAATCTACTCATTCAGAACTCCAGGACTGCAGGTTCTTGCTAAGCATCCAGTCTGCTGACAAAAGCACTGTTTAGGCAAGATGCCAGCGGGACTAAGGAGCAACCCACCTCTAAAGGTCGATGCTTTTCAAAATGGGTTTCCTAGATCACCTGCATCAAATATTCTCTGAGAGTTTATTCAATATGTTTAACACGAAGATTCCTAGGCTGTGTCTCAAACCAGCTGAAAAGGAATCTTGAGGAAGAGGGACATGTGAAACTGTTTGTTGAAGCAACCTACAGCAACGTATGGGCTTTTTGTTGTTGTTGTTGTTTAGACGGGGTCTCACTCTGTTGCCCAGGCTGGAGTGCAGTGGCCCCTCATCATCACACCCACAGCATTCTGCTTTGTCTAAGGCTTCCAAATGTATTCCCTAGTTTCCACCACACCACGGTAGCCCCTCAAGCTCCGGGGCTGGATCTATGTCTAATTCATCATTGTGTCCACATCCTAGCCACATGACTAGCACATAGCTGTGCTCAATAGATACTTGTTGTATGAATAAATTCATAGTAAGTAGAAGATACAAAAATGAAGAAGGTGGCTGGGTGCAGTGGCTCATGCCATAATCCTAGCATTTTGGGAGGCTGAGGCGGGAGGATCGCTTGAGTTGAGGAGTTCAAGACCAGCCCGGGCAACATGGCAAAACCCCGTCTCTACAAAAAATAAAATAAAATAAAATAAATGAAGAAGGGAAGAATGTTTGAGGAACTCCCAAATATAGGATTAGTGCTCAGTTACTAATACACTAAGGAGCAGATTGTTGGTATGGATCAGCGCAACCAAAAGGTAACCTCCAAATCATTGCTATCTGACTATCATCTATCTATTATCTATCTATATATATGTAATCTATATATGTGTATATATAATCTATATATGTATGTAATTTATATATATCTATATATAATCTTAAAATTATGTAGTGATAGAAAGGGCAGGCTTATGCGATGGCGGATGGGATTATGCCTTCGGCTTTTGGAACTATCGAATATCACTGTGGAAGACTTGAAGACCTATTTGCTGAAGACCCTCTAAGCCTCTTAGAAAACAGTGACAAGAGCTTTGGGACATTTGCTGGGACACCGGATATTCTGGCATTTATGAACCAAGCCTGGGGATGCTCTCTACTGCTGTGGAGTTGGGGTGGTTTCAGCGGAGGACAACAAGGCTGCTAATTTGTTACTCAACTGCCCTTTGGCCCAACGCTTGGGAATTTATCCTAAATGCCTCAGTAAAGGAGATTGTCAGTTAAAGAGTCCAATTACCCACGAGAAGACTTATTAGTAACTGAACTTGCTCCTGGGCAAAGAATGCTGACCATCTCGGGGAGAAGAACCCTAAAGCCTGAATTCAAGACAGCAGCAGGGAATACAGCAACTGTCAGTTACAGCCACCAGGTGGCGCAGCAGAATGCCAAACTCTCAGGAGCGCAAGGCAAACCCACATCCTGGTTCTTCTCCCCTAAGAAACTTGGTAGCCTCAGAAATTTGTCTGGAGGAGGGCTTAGAGGCAGACACCATTGAAACGGTAACCCAAGACCTTAATTTCACCCTTGCCTCAGTTTTACCCTTAAAATTACACCCAGAAAATGAACTGATATGACTCGCTCTTGAGAGCCAATTGCTAAATTTTTAGTCCATCTTTTCTCAACCTCATGGTCAGTGACACCAAGTTGGTAACTTGAAATTGGCCATGGAGGAATATTTACACCATGGAAATTGGCAAATGCTATAAATTAGTTCTTCAGAGGGTTGGTTGTTAAACATTTACCCAACACTCCTGGGTGAGAAGGAGAGACTGCCCATAAATTGTGCTGGGAGGCAAAAGAGGAAAGTATGGCAATTTGCTTCTGATAATAACTCAGACAAAGTCAAATGTAGCAGCTAAAAACTTGGACTCCGTATTCAGGATTTAGGACTTAAATCTGTTGTTTAAGATTAAGCTCTGCCATTTATTAGCTGTGTAGAGTTGGGCAATCAACTCTTGGTGCCTGTCTCTTCATCTGTAAAAAAGATATAATTGTACCTACTTAGTAAGGCTACTGTATAAGTCACCTGAAAATAACTATATGTGTTAGATATTACTATTACTAAAAGGTGATGAAATTATTAATACCATTAATACAGAAATCATTACGATGTAAACAACAGAGACACACTTGAATTTTAAGACCTTAAAGCTATTTACCAATCTTGTTATATTTTTATATTTAATTTCAGATCCTGATTTAAATTTATTTTCTGTAAAGTGACTAAACACATTGGTTGGTTTTAATCCAGAACAATAAGCTTTTTACTATCATACATTCTCTTTTGAATGTTTGGGAAGTAAATTATATATTTCCAGGGTTTTGCTCTAAAGGCTTTTTATTCTTTCTTTAAATATTTTGTAAATATCAGAAAGTCAGTTGGGTTTCCCAAAGAGCATGCCATTTAACATGAGTATGTCTCAAATTGAGTCAAACAGAGGTTGCTCAGAAATTGGGTTAATAGAAACTCCAAGTCTCATTCCTCTAATGAGGGGCTAAGGGTTTTTCTCCATGTTTTGGATGGTGGCAGCCTTTGAGAATAAATAGATGAAATGATCTCTCATAGCGACAGAAGGAAAGTAGAACAATCTAGAACAACTAGACATGTGACTTTCTCTGAAACCACAAAGTAAATAAAAGACTCAGCTTTATGTTTTAAGGAGCTTCATCAATTAGGTCTGGATTTTGATTGATAAAAAATTCAGGGTGTCTGCTTACATAAAATTGTGAGACTTTTCTAGAAGTTTAAGGAAAGTTGGGTTGCGACCTACCCTCTGACATCCTGACATTAAGAGTCACCTGGCCTGAGGCCAGAGGAATGAATACTCAGTGACCCACCTATGTCACTTCTAACTGGCAGAAATTAGAAAGCTGTGAAACTAATTGGTCAAACAGGCTGTCAAACTCATTGCATCATCTATACTTTAAAGCCCAGAACTGCAGCGCTTTCTGCTCACTCCAGCCACTTACATTTTAACTCACTTATTATATTTTAATGAGCCAATCAGACTCGTATGTATTGATTTCCTGTTATTTCTACCCAATACTATGAGATGTGCTGTTGAAAAATTTATTTTAAAAACTACAACCACAGGGAAAAGAATACTTTTTCAAGGCACAACAATTAAGAGGGCATGCTCTATAAATCTGTAATAAATAATAATTTTCTAAAAATCAGGCCAGGTGTGGTGGCTCATGCCTGTAGTCCCAGCACTTTGGGAGGCCGAGGCGGGTAGATAACCTGAGGTCAAGAGTTCGAGACCAGCCTCGCCAACCTGGCGAAACCCTGTCTCTACTAAAAATACACAAAAAATTAGCTGGACATGGTGGTGGGCACCTGTAATCCCAAATACTCAGGAGGCTGAGGTAGGAGAATTGTTTGAACCCAGGAGACGGAGGTTGCAGTGAACCGAGACTGAGCCACTGCACTCCACTGCACTCCAGCCTAGGCGACAAGAGCGAAACTGTCTCAAAAAAAAAAAATCAAAGGATACTTTTAACAATGCAGACACACTCCAAGTTTCTCACTCTGGAATGCTTGGGCCACAAGAAAGTGACAGGGTGCTTCCGCAGCAGAAAGCATGCACATTGCTGTTTTTAGAATTCCTTCTGGTATACGGTCTACTCAGCACCTCAGGGGAAAAGCGTGTGACACTCTCAGTCATATGAGACTACAGCTGTCTTGCTGTCATGGTCATACCCAGAACTATTTTGCCACCACCACAGCTGCTGGTGGAGCCCAGATGGGTGTGTCCATGCATAGCCAAGCAGCAACAAAGACAAACAACTGTCATCAAAAAGGTGCCTTTCGTGACAGGCAGAGCAAGGGCCACAGGCCCTGCTAGAGCTTCTAAAAATTTAAATAAATGGATATTTTTAAAATAAATACACATGATTGAGCATGTGTAGTATGTAAAAACATAAAGATTAATTTCAAATGTAATGTTTTTATTACTATGTAATCTCACCATCCAGATACAAACTTTATTAACACTTTCGCTAAATTTCTGTCAGTCATGTTTTTGCATGTGTGTGTCTCTGTGTGTGTTTGTGGAGAGACTTTTTAAAAAAATTCTCACTGTCTCTACCAATTACTTTGAAATAATTTCAGGCTTATAGAAAGATTGCAAAAACAGAATAAAGAATTCCAATACGGTCTTACCCAGATTCCCCAAATACAGATATTGTCATATTTGCTTCATATCTCTCCAGCTTTCTCTCTCTCCTACGTATATTACTTTTTTTGAACTATCTGATGGTAAATTGAGAACCTCAAGCCCGCTTCCCTTTAAATACTTCCGTGTGGCTGGGCACAGTGGATCATGTCTACAATCCCAAAACTTTGGGAGGCCAAGGAGGGAGGATTGCTTGGGGCCAGGAATTTGAGAACAGCCTGGGCAACATAGCAAAACCACATCTCTACAAAAAAAAATTTTTTTTAATTAGCTGGGGTGTGGTGGTGCATACCTGTAGTCCCAGATACTCAGGAGGCTGAGGTGGGAGGATTCCCTTGAGCCCGGGATTTTGAGGCTGCAGTGAGCCATGACCACACATCGAGCTATGAGGTGCACTCCAGCCTGGAGACAGAGCAAGACCCTGACTCTAAATAAATAAATAAATACTTCTGTGTGTATTCTCTAAAAACAAGACCAGTCTTATATATACCCCCAGATTCGATTTATCAAAATCAGAAAGTTAACGTTGAGATTATAGTAGAATTTAATCTACACAGAATTTATTTAATGTCACTAATTGGCTCACAATTGCTCTTTTAGCAAAATAAAAGATTCTGGTCCAGGATCTAATCCAACAACACCCATGACATTTGTACCCTTGGTATCCTTTAATCTGGGTTCTTTGGCCTTTCTTGTCTGGCTTTGACACTTTGGAAGAGTACAGGTCAATTATGTTGTAAAAGAGTTTTGAGTTTCTTGGTGCTTCCTCTTGGTTAGGTTCATGTCATAGATCTTGGCAGGAATATTGCAGAAGTGATGCAGTGCTTTTCTTAGTGCAGGAGGCACGTGCTGTAGTTCTGACACACTCCGGATGTTGTCAACTCTGAGCATTTGATTAAGGTGGCTCCTACCAACATGAGCTAATATAAAAGCTGCCATTTTACTCTTTGAAATTAAAAGCTATCTGATAGGAGCAACTAGATATTATGTAAGTATCCTATTAAATCTTTAAAATGGTACTTGTGGCTGGGCATGGTGGCTCACACCTGTAATCCCAGCACTTTGGGAGGCCAAGGCAGGTGGATCGCTTGAGCCCAGGAGTTCAAGACCAGCCTGGACACCATGGCAAAACCCTGTCTCTACAAAAAAATACAAAAATCAGCTGGGTGTGGTAGTGTGCGCCTGTAGTCCAGGCTACTCGGGAGGCTGAGGTGGAAGGATTGCTTGAGCCTAGGAGGTTGAGGCTGCAATGAGTTGAGATTGCACCACTGCACTCCAGCTTGGTGACAGAGCGAGACCTTGTCTCAAAAATAAAATAAAATAACATTTTACTTGCTATTTTTACCATCCTTTGATGATTCTTGCTGAATCTGTTATTATTATGAAGGTTATCAAAAGGCAATTCTCTCATTCCATCATTCCTCATTTATTAGTTTGCATCCTGCTCTAAGGAAGCACTTTTCATTCTCTCCATCCATTTATTTATGTATTCATTCATTCATTCATTCGTTTATATCAATGTAGATACTTATGAATTCTAATTTTATTCGATGAATGATAATCTGTTGCGCTATCTTTTATTTTGATGCTCAAATTGTTCCAGAGTTGGTCAGTGGGAGCCTCTTCGATCTGGTTCCTATGTCTTTGTGACATGTCCCTATCATTCCTTGAGCATTTCTTTACTTACTTGCACAGCAAAATGTTTCATTTTTGGATTCAGCCAACTCTCCAAGGAGCTCTGGTTCCTTTCAGTGGAGGGTAGTATTTAGAAACCATGTCTGGGCACTAAATGTGCTCAATGCTACCAAATGTCGTTACTTTTAGACACTCTCAGCAAACAGAACCAGGTATATGTCTGTGTCCTGAGATTCATATTGATTTCTATAACTACATATTTAAAACCACATATTTATACTGATACCTCCAATTACAATCCAACACTACAAGATGCTTTGTAGCTTTCTCCCTTCGTGTATTTGTAATTCCATTATTTGATAGTAAAAAAAAACCTGGATTCCATTATTTTGTCAATTACGGAATATACATAGCTTCAGAAGGCTAACACATAACACTGTGAAAAACAAACCTACAACCCTACTAACTACAATAATTGCTTACAGTTTTTGTCTTTAACCTGAGGACATAAAGTCAAATTCTTCTTTTCAAAAATACTTGGTTGCTTCTCCTTGCTCCCTTTCTGGTGGTGACTGTTTATTTTAATTTTTGGTTTTTTGTTGTTTTTTTTTTTGAGACAGAGTTTCACTCTTGTCACCCAGGCTGGAGTTCAATGGCTCGACCTCGGCTCACTGCAATCTCCACCTCCCGGGTTCAAGTGATTCTCATGCCTCAGCCTTCCAAGTAGCTGGGGCTACAGGCATGCGCCACAACACCAAGCTAATTTTTGTATTTTTAGTAGAGACAGGATTTCACCATGTTGGCCAGGTTGGTCTCTAACTCCTGACCTCAAGTAATCCACCCACCTCGGCCTCCCAAAGTGCTGGGATTACAGATGTGAACTGCCATGTCCAGCCCTAATTTTTTAAATTTCTTTTTATAGTACACCATCTCTTCATTCATGTATGTTGCAAATATTTCTTTAAATTTATTTTCCACGTTTATATTTTGTCTGCAGTACTGTTAGAACTTTTACAAGATGCATATTATCAAAAGAAGTAATTTCTTTCATAGCTTTTGTTAGAAAATTCTACTGTATTTGAAATTAGGTAAATATTCATTCTATTCATCTAGTAGTTTTGTATTTTCAATGTTTACAGTTAATCTCCGTATTCTCTTCTGGAATTTACTTACGTATGTGTTAAGAAGAAAAATCTAACTTTTTTCCCACATGTAGTCAAGCATATTTCCTAGGACATTTTTGCTGTTTAAAAACTAAATGGCCATTTAAAAAAAACAAATATTTGTATTTTTATCATCTGTGTTTTCCTATCTGTAAACTGGGGATAATAATTTCCACCTCATCATTGCATTGCACACAGAAAACATGAACTCGGCTGGGTACGGTGGCTCATGCCTGTAATCCCAATATTTTGGTAGGCCGAGGCAGGTGGATCACTTGAGGCCAGGAGTTCGAAACCAGCCTCGCCAATATGGTGAAACCCCGGCTCTACTAAAAACACAAAAATTAGCTGGGCATGGTGGCGCACTTGTACTCCCAGCAACTCTGGAGGTTGAGGCAGGAGAATCGCTTGAGCCCAGGAGATGGAGTTTGCAGTGAGCCAAGATCATGCCACTGCACTCCAGCCTGGGCAACGGAGTGAGACCCTGTCTCAAAAAAAAAAGAAAACATGAACTCAAGTCCTGCCAGACTATTGTGCTCCTTTTTTTTTTTTTTTCTATAGAGACTGGCCTAGTGTGTTCTTATATGCAAGGAAAGCACTTTGAAATGTGGATTCTGACATCTGATGCCCTGAATTAATGTACCAAAGACAGCTTCAGTTGATTATAACTTACCTGGAGCCAAAATGAAGCACTTTGGGGAAACTGTTCACACTGTGGTACTCTCAGTCTCATTCCTCTGCATCTTGTTTTTCTCCTTTTGCCAGTCCCTGGATAAACCATTCATCAGATACATAGAAAGATAAATCAGATCAGCTGCAAGACAAGAAAGGGAAGGAAGCAAGTGACTAGCAAAATTTACTAGATTAAAAAAGAAACCTGTGAAGAATTGTACCCCAAATTTCTTCTCTATATGCCCTCTTTTTTTTTTAAGATGGAGTTTTGCTCTTGTTGCCCAGGCTGGAGCGCAATGGCGTGATCTTGGCTCACGGCAACCTCTGCTTCCCAGGTTCAAGCAATTCTCCTGCCTCAGCCTCCTGAGTAACTGCGATTACAGGTGACCATCACCATGCTCAGCTAATTTTTAGTATAGATGGGGTTTCACCATGTTGGCCAGGCTGGTCTCGAACTCCTGACCTCAGAGGGTGATCCACGCTCCTCAGCCTCCCTAAGTGCTGGGACTACAGGCAAGAGCCACCGCACCTCACCTCTCTATATGCTATATTTATTCTCACATTTATTCCTTACACACACACACATTTGTTCAAGAAAGAAATATATTGTGGTGTACTGACTCTCACCTTTATAGACTTATTAAAAATTGTAGATAGAACCCTTCACATGCAATCCATAAAACTCCAAGTTTATATTAAATAAAAACTAGAGAATGAGTATACTACTGCAAAATTATCTATTCTATGGGTCACTTTAAAGGACTAGCTCTCCTGGTACATTTAAATTTACCCAGCTGACAAAATACAAGGTTCACAGTTGCAGAAATTAAAGCTCATGCCATTTCTGTTTGACAGCTGAACTTCCACTCAGGGAATACTGTAATCATCTACTCGACCTTCACCCAGGAGGTATTTTATATGTGGCCTTACTAACTTAATAATACAGCAAAGCTTTACAACATTTTATGATTACACAGACTTAGGAGAAACCATTGGTTACATTATGTACTCATAGAGTCACTAAATGGGGGTCACTGCAGCTACAGCAAAGGATCTATCCAACACAGTCAACTTTATAGGCATTTTCAGTGGAGGGGACACGGATCCTTTCCTTCCCACCCATCCTCACCTATCCAAGCATTTGGAAGAGTCTCTGCCAGGGCCAATGATGCTATTATTAGTGAAGCCTCCTTCTTGAAGGGCCTTATGGTTCGGTGCCTGACTCAAGAGTGGTGAGGTTGTGTTCCTTGCATGTCTAATGGCATCAGAACTGTTTTAATGATTTGGCATCCTTTTTGTTTTGAGGCCAGTTCCTAGCCACCTACAGCCTGGAGTCTATCCTCTTCAGAAGATGTAGAACCCCTTCTTTATTTCTTTGGAGTTTAAAGAGATTCTTGAGAGGAGGCAGGAGAGAAATAGAGTTGGGGGAATTCTGTCCCAGAGAGTAGCAGGGAAGGAGGTGATAGCTGTTGCCAGGCTCTGAAAGAGGAGAAGAGCTACCTAGTAACTAAGTCTTCCAGGATTCTAATGGGCTGATTGCAAATTCTGCCTCGTTGGCCCATGCTGTCTGCCATCTCATTTCCACTTTCACAGCTTTCAACACTAATGTACCACTGGAGGTGGTCCCACTGCACCCTATATACCTCTCTTTTAAGCACTGATATTGCAGTGGTTCTCCAAGTGTGAGCCTTAGGCCAGTCATAGCAGCATTTCCTGGGATTCCCAGACTGACTGAATCAGTAGCTCTGGGGTGTAGCCCAACAATCTGTGATTTAAAAAGCCCTCCAGATGATTCTGATGCATACACAATTTTTTTTTTTTTTTTGAGATGGAGCCTCCCTCTGTCGCCTAGGCTGGAGTGCAGTGGCATGATCTTGGCTCACTGCAACCTCCGCCTCCCCAGCTCAAGCAATTCTCCTGCCTCAGCCTCCCAAGTAGCTGGGACTACAGTCGCATGTCACCATGCCTGGCTAATTTTTGTGTTTTTAGTAGAGGCGGGGTTTCGCCATATGGGCCAGGCTGGTCTTAAACTCGTGACCTCAAGTGATCCACCCACCTCACTATCCGAAAGTGCTGGGATTACAGACGTGAGCCACTGTGCCTGGCCTGATGCATGCTTAATTTTAAGACCCACTGCTGAACTGTAATTGTTGATTAACTCATCTATATTCTCAGCAAGACAGAAAGTTCCTTCAGCATACAGACAAATGTATTTATCAATACACTTAAAGTACAGAATATTATGGCTGAGTGCAGTGGCCCATACCTGTAATCCCAGCACTTTGGGAGGCCGAAGTGGGAAGATCACTTGAAGCCTGGAGTTTGAGACAAGCCTGCGCAACATAGTGAGACCCCCTTCTCTTCAAAAAATAGATAAATGAAATAAATAAAGTAAAAAAGAAAAATCAGCCAAGTGTGATGGTGCACACCTGTAGTCCCAGCTACTTGGGAGGCTGAGGCAGGAGGATGACTTAAGCCCAGGAGTTCGAGGCTGCAGTGAGCTATGATCATGCCACTGTATTCCAGCCTGGGTAACAGAGCAAGACTCTGTCTCAATTTTTTTTAAGTATAGAATATCCGAAATGTATGTTGCATGAATAAATGAGTGAAACAAATAGACTAGTGCAGTCCTAAGTAAAATGCTTAGTAAATACTTATGACAGCATCAAGCTTGAGTTGTGTGGATGTCTAATGATCTAGAGCGAATGAATTGCTCCTCCCACCCCAGAAATAAAATAATATCTATCCATGAAAATAAACATTTCTCTAGAGTTCACTTAGAACTTTAGGACTCAGGTACATTTCAATAAATGTATATTTTTCTGATGGGAAATGGAAGGTAGTTCCATTACAACGTAATTAGGAAATGCAAAGGAAGTATTATATATATATATAACATTATTTATTATAAATAAGATATGTATATTATTTATTATAAATAAGAGGTATGTGATATTATTTATTATAAATAAGATACACATTATTTATTATAAATAAGATATATATTATTATAAATAAGATATATATTATTTATTATAAATAAGATATATATTATTGATAATAAATAAGATCTATATAAAGTCTTACTTCACCACCTTCTGAGTCTTCTTTCCTATGCACCTTTTTCATATATCACCCTCAGTTATGATGTTAAAAATAAAAAGTACTCTTTTCCTTATAAAAGCAACACAAACTCACTCAAAAAGATTAGAAAATACAGAAAAGCATCAAAAAGAAAATAACACTGCCAATAATTTCATTATTCAGAGATGTAACTACCCTGGGGGATATGCCTTCAAAGTATACTTGCTATTACCCCACAAGACAAACTTGTGGAAAAAGCCATACACTGGATGTGGCCCAAAAATCCAAAGCTTAAAGTCTGCTCTCTGATTTTCCTTGGCCCCACCTTGACTATTTTAGGATGGGTTAATTTAGGGGGAAAACACTGGAATCTTCCAAGAGTTTGGAGTTCCTGCAGAAAAGCCTGTTCCAAAAAAGTATGAAACCATCCTTGCCTTCCTGTAGGATCAAGTTGTGCTGGCACTGGTTTGCTCTCTCTGGCCCTTGACTTTGCTCAGGGATTCAGAGCCAGAGTCATCCACGAAGGCCCATCTTGCTGTGTTTCTTTCTGTTATCCTTAAAATAATCACTTGAAAATAAATAGGCTGTTGTCCCCACCACCTTGGGATTTTCCATTAAACCTGGCTTTATGGGCTGTGACATTCGTAGTCAACACCAGCAGAAGTCAATTCTGTAGCTTTGATGTTCTGCAGGGAGAGAGGAACCAGGTGACCAGCTGGGAGACAAGGCAATCTCAAATAAGGAACAAGTAATTAAGGGACGAACAGCAGCTGTGTTTCTTAAATGACTTTTATAATTTTAAAAATTTATAATTATAAAAGCTTTAAGGTAAAGCTTATTGTGGGTATTTGTGAAACAGAGTGAAGTATTAAGGAGAAGGGGAAAATCACCCATCCTCCCAAATCTAAAGTAATCTGTTAGCTTTTTATCTTTTTATTTTATTTTATTTTATTTTATT
The DNA here is from genome assembly GCF_029289425.2 of Pan paniscus. Classification (NCBI taxonomy): domain Eukaryota; kingdom Metazoa; phylum Chordata; class Mammalia; order Primates; family Hominidae; genus Pan; species Pan paniscus. The sequence goes on from NC_073256.2 coordinate 25,217,266, forward strand.
TTATTTTATTTTTATTGAGATGAAGTCTTGCTCTGTCACCCAGGCTGGATTGCAGTGGCATGATCTCTACTCACTGCAACCTCCACTTCCCAAGTTCAAGTGATTCTCTTGCCTCAGCCTCCTGACTAGCTGGGACTATGGCACATGCCACCAAAGCCCGCCTAATTTTTGTATTTTAAGTAAGAATGGGGCATCACCATGTTGGCCAGGCTGGTCTCGATCTCCTCACCTCAAGTCATCTGCCCACCTCGGCCTCCCAAAATGCTGGACCCACTGCACCCAGCCTTATCTTTTTGAGACAGTCTCTCACTCCGTCATCCAGGCTGGAGTACAGTGGCCCGATCTCAGCACTCTGCCTCCCAGGTTCAAGGGATCTTCCCACCACGGCCTCCGGAGTAGCTGGGACAACAGATGTGCACCAGCATGCCTGGCTAACTTTTTTATTTTTTGTAGAGACAGGGTTTTGCCGTGTTGCCCAAGGTGGACTCAAACTCCTGGGCTCAAGCAATCCACCCACCTTCGCCTCCCAAAGTGCTGGGATTACAGGTGTCAGCCATTGTGCTGGCCCCCTCTGTTAACTTTTTGTCTTGCATTTGTCTTCACATGTGTTGAAAAATATTGTATGCAAAACTCACAACCTCATTTCTTTACTAAGACTGCAAACAAATTTCTGTATATTATTAGAACAGTCTTCAGAAGCATCATTTTAGTGACATTTTCTATCACATACTGTGCTGAATCATTTTCCTGTTGTTGCTTTTAATTTTTGTTGGAAACATCTTTTATACATACATTTTTGACCATCTCTTTATAATGTTGGGATAGATCTCTGAGAGTAGAGTTACTTGATGAAGGGATTTGGATGCATTAATGACTTTTAACAGATATTGCTAATTGCTTTCCATAGTGCTCCAACTTCCACTGCTGTAACCTCAGTGTGCTGTGACCTATGAGTCCAAAAAAGGCAACCTTTAAAGGGATAGTGTTTGAAAGCATCTATAGCACTACATGTCAAAAATAAAATGGGTTTACTAACACAATCCCTCTTAGCATCTGTATTTTATAATCCTTTTTTTTTTTTTTTTTTTTTTATGAGACAAGCTCTTGCTATGTTGCCCAGGCTGGTCTTGAACTCCTGGGCTCAAGCAATCCTCCTGCCTCAGCCTCACAAGTAGCTGAGGTTATAGGCATGCACCGCCATTCCCAGCTACAGTCTTCTCAATGTATTGCAAATCTGTTTTGGATTCCGTCTGGGCAGTTTGGCCTCAGGAGTGCTGCACTTCATAGTCTCATCGGTCCATGTTTCAAAGACATGGATTCCAAGAAGAGCATTTTAGAGGTGCCCAAAGGGTAAATATTTCTGAAGTCAGATTTACCATTTTCCTAGAACTGTGTCAAATCTCCTTATTTCTACAAGTGATTACCCCTGCACAGAAAATGTATCCCTCATCCAACGGCTTAAGAACTTGAACATGTAGTTCTTTGGAGTTTAAAAATATCCAGAATCTACAATTAACTCAAACAAATTTACAAGAAAAAAACAAACAACCCCATCAAAAAGTGGGCGAAGGACATGAACGGACACTTCTCAAAAGAAGACATTTATGCAGCCAAAAAACACATGAAAAAATGCTCATCATCACTGGCCATCAGAGAAATGCAAATCAAAACCACAATGAGATACCATCTCACACCAGTTAGAATGGCAATCATTAAAAAGTCAGGAAACAACAGGTGCTGGAGAGGATGTGGAGAAATAGGAACACTTTTACACTGTTGGTGGGACTGTAAACTAGTTCAACCCTGTGGAAGTCAGTGTGGCGATTCCTCAGGGATCTAGAACTAGAAATACCATTTGACCCAGCCGTCCCATTACTGGGTATATATGCAAAGGACTATAAATCATGCTGCTGTAAAGACACATGCACACGTATGTTTATTGCGGCACTATTCACAATAGCAAAGACTTGGAATCAACCCAAATGTCCCACAATGATAGACTGGATTAAGAAAATATGGCACATATACACCATGGAATACTATGCAGCCATAAAAAAGGATGAGTTCATGTCCTTTGTAGGGACATGGATGAAACTGGAAATCATCATTCTCAGTAAACTATCAGAAGAACAAAAAACCGAACACCGCATATTCTCACTCATAGGTGGGAACTGAACAATGAGAACACACGGACACAGGAAGGGGAACATCACACTCTGGGGCCTGCTGTGGGGTGGGGGGAGGGGGGAGGGATAGCTTTAGGAGATATAGCTAATGCTAAGTGACAAGTTAATGGGTGCAGCACACCAGCATGGCACATGTATACATATGTACCTAACCAGCACATTGTGCACATGTACCCTAAAACTTAAAGTATAATAATAGTAAAATAAAATAAAATAAAATAAAATAAAATAAAAATAAAAATAATACTGTGATAAAATCCTTGAAGACTGGTGATCACATGAATGAACTATCTATTAGAACATGCTGCTAGAGAGATAATAGCAATCCTAGAAGCTGTGCCCCTAATACCATGTATGGACACACTGTCACAGTCCCAGCCAAATCGCCTTACCTCAGGCCACTGTTTGAAAATGCAGCGTTAGTCACAAAAAGAGCCAGGTCAGAACATGTGTATGAATCAGTGTAATTAGAAGAATAACACTAATGTTGATGGGTCAGCTCCAATAATTTTGTAGATGTGGGACAACAGTCTAATGAACTGACGTAGATTCAACTCAAACCGTGGAACGGACCCTAAGCAATTATTGAGTATACAGATGACCAGTCAAAGATTTAAAGAAGTGCAAGATGCCCAAGATCCCCTGGCTGCTCAGTGGCTATCTGAGTCTTTAATTAGGTCTTCCAATTGCAAGTTCAATGCTCTTTCTAGTACTGCATTAGCTCATCTCTGGCCCATGTCCATGAGGTCTTGGCAAGGTCCATGGGGCTCCATAGAAGAAGTGGTTGAAAAAAATCCTGGACACATATACAAAAGACACAGACGATATCTTTTATTATTCTCCACGTTGCTGCCACCTGCACATCAGTAGTGGAATTTTCTGGTGCATCGCAGAAGCTGAATCCACTTATATTCACCTCTCAGGAGGAAATAAAATTCACTTAAGAATTCATTTCCCCAGCCCCTTATTTGTAGCAAGCCCCATGCATGAAGGGCTAACTCCAAAGCGAGATTCTTTTCTGATGAGATGCAAACCACTCTGCAGTAAAACATATAACCAGGGAACTGTAATTTCCTGACCCCAAACATCATTAAATGTCCGCAATGCCATCACATTAGCTTGTTTTCATGTAATTGTATAAACACAGTTTTGCCAGTTCAAAGCACTTGGAAGTGTTTTATTATGCTTTCTTCCTAGCTGTGCAATCCTGACCACATGCCAAGGCTGAAAAACAAACTAGCTTATCCATGAGCTGGTGATAATTTAGATTTGTAGGAGGGAAGCTAGACTGAAGCATTTAATTATGCGTCACTATTTCATTTTACTTTAGGAAATAGGGTGGGTCATATTCTTGGATATGGAAGCTGGCAATAAGGGATGAAGGTCAACGTCCTGCTCACTTTCTCCCTCACTGGGTCCTCATAGGTTGAATTTAATTTTAACTGATATTCATTGAATGGATCATATGGGGAAAGTTCCATGATAAGCCCTAGGAAGACGGGGAATCAGGCTCATTTCTGGTTCTTTAGGAGTTTACATTGCTGAAGATGATTAGGCATGTAAATAACTTGAAGTCTGAGGCCAAATGGCATAGAGCCATGATGGCCACAGAAGTGTTAAGTGATATAGGAAAGAGGGAAATTAACCTTGTCTGAGAGTTTCTAGAAAGCTTTAAGGAAGAGGTAGCATTTGAGCTAGACTAGGAAATGGGTTAGGATTTTAGCTGGTAAAGGGATTTCTATGATCAGGAAATACTCTGAACAGTGTGAGTGAAAAGCTTGTGGCCAGGATGGGCCAGCGCGGGGCATGGAGCTGTGCTGAGTAATCCAGTAGTGAGTATCGAACTTTACCATCTGTGACCACAAGCAAATCAGCTCTATGCAAGGGTCTTATCTAGTATTGAATCTTCATTGCCCCAAATAGCACCTAGCACATGAGTGCCTGTCTCAGTCCATTCAGGCTGCCATGGCCAAATACCTTAGACTGAGTCATTTATAAATAACAGAAAGTTATTTCTTACAGTACTAGATCTTGCAAAGTCTAAGATCAGTGAGCCAGCAGATACAGTGTCTGATGAGGGCTTCCTCTTTGCTTTATAGATGGCACTTTCCTGTTGTGATCTGGCATGATGCAAGGGGCAAACAACTCCCTCAGGCCTCTTTTATAAGGGCACTAATCCCATTCATGAGGGCTCCACCCTCATGACCTAATCACCTCCTAAATGTCTCTCCTCTTAATACTATTGCACTGGGGATTAGGTTTCCATATATGAATTTTGAGGGGACACAAGCATTGAGACCATGGAAGTGCCCAGTAATGGAATGAAGGAATTCTTAGGAAAGGGGTATTGCTTCAACTGGGTATTGTTGTTGCAAATGCAAGGATCCATTCAAATTCTTGCAATCAGTGGGTTTCTGGGGCAGATGGGTCCTTTTAAGAATATATTTGAACTGGGAAGATGGAGGTGACTCTAGAGACCCCTGATCATCTTCAGATCCACTCACAGAATGTATGGTCTCTGGCATGCTTTTCTGCATTGTTCAGTTCTCTTTCAGCCAGCTTCTTCTGCCTTATCCAGGTCTGTTCCATCTTAGGTTTGACCCGGAAGTGGCCTTAGTGGCCACTCTGACCCCTCTCTCCGAATCACATTCCCTCTGCCCCTAATTTTTGTTGCCTTGCCCATTTCTAGTCCTAAAAGTAGAAGCCTTACTGGACTGGTCCATTTTTGCATGCCAGGCCAGCAGATGTCCATGCCTACTCCAACCAGCAATGAGGGACTCAGGGAGAGGCAGGAGGGACTGTTGGCAAGGGAGTCCCCCTTGGAAGCAGAGGTATGCTTGCACTCACCATCTAAAGTACACCTGTACAGGGAATAGAATTAAGTTAGATTTAAGCCAATTGACCAAGAAATTTGAGTTGTATTCAGTAGGCACATTCCTTCATGACCTCAGACTCTACCAGGCCACTGGCCAGCAGCCTAACCACTTGTGACTCCAAATCTTTTCCTTTATTTCAGTCTTGTGTTTCACCTAAAAACATCATCACTCCATCCTCAATATGGCTCCATCACTCTCTGCCTATGTTCTCCAGGGCTTTCTCATAGAAACCTGTGCTCTTACCTCTCCTAACAGCAGGGAAGTGGGATGTATAATAATAATAGTACTTGCCTGTTATGAGCTGAATTATTTCTCCCCTAAAAAATTCTTATGTAGGCCAGGCATGGTGGCTCAGGCCTGTAATCCCACCACTCTGGGATGCCGAGATGGGTGGATCACCTGAGGTCAGGAGTTTGAGACCAGCCTGGCCAACATGATGAAACCCCATCTCTACTAAAAATACAAAAAAATTAGCCATGCATGGTGGCACACACCTGTAGTCCCAGCTACTTGGGAGGCTGAGGCAGGAGAATTGCTTGAATCTAGGAGGCAGAAGTTGCAGTGACCTGAGATCGTGCCATTGCACTCCAGCCTGGGCAACAGAGGGAGACTGCGTCTCAAAAAAAAAAAAAAAAAAAAAATCATAAGTTGCAGTTCTGATGCAAAGCACCTTCGAATGTGGCCTTATTTGAAGATAGGGTCTTTAAAGGAGTAATTAAGTTTAAATGAGATCATTAGGGTAGGCCCTAAATCTGATATGACTGGTGTTCCTATAAGATGAGGATATTTGGACACAGACATGTACAGAGAGAAGACCATGTGAAGACACAGGAAGAACACAGCCATCTACAAGCCATGGAGAGAGTGACGCCTTTGCTCCCAGCCCTCAGAAGGAATCAACCCTGCCAACACTTTGATCTCTGATTTTCAGCCTCAAGAACTGTGAGAAAATACATTTCTGTTGCTTAGGTCACCCAGACTATGGTACTTTGCTATGGCAGTCCCAGCAGAATAACACACTACCTCATGTAGTTATTGGGAAGATAAAATTGATTAAGGCACTTAAAACACTTGGACCAGTACAAGAAGGATTAGCAATTAATTTCCAAACCTCTTAATCCTCCATCTTTCTCCTATTATTATTGCAGAGCTCCTATTTGTGCTGCTACATGTGACCTGACATCAAGCTGACTTTTTCAAACCTCCTCAATGTTCAAAGCAAAGAAATGGGGAGCCGTGTTTACTTGCTACCTCCTTCCAGCAACATGCACACAGGAAAGAACCCTAGGAACTAAGTTCAAAAGAGTTGCCTAACAAAAGTTAAATATAAACTCTTAGAATAAATTCAAGGCAGTATTAACAACTAAAAGTAAAATTTATCTACTATTTCTTCCCATGACCATGTAGGATGGAAATTCTTTTTTTTTTTTTTTTTTTTGAGAGGGAGTTTCACTCTTGTTGCCCAGGCTGGAGTGCAATGGCACGATCTCGGCTCACTGCAACCTCCGCCTCCTGGGTTCAGGCAATTCTCCTGCCTCAGCCTCCCGAGTAGCTGGGATTACAGGCACGCGCCACCATGTCCGGCTAATTGTGTATTTTCAGTAGAGACGGGGTTTCGCCATGTTGGTCAGGCTGGTCTCAAACTCCCGACCTCAGGTGATCCGCCTGCCTCAGCCTCCCAAAGTGCTGGGATTACAGACAGGAGCCATTGCACCTGGCCAGGATAGAAATTCTTAAGCAAAGTGTTTATAACACACAGAGGTTCCTCACTGAGTTTTCAGGTATGTCCAGTAATCTGTTGCAACTAATAAACTAAAGACTATATACAGTCTACCTTTTCACGTAGTGGCAATCTTGCTCATCTATCGTATTTAAAAATAATTTTACTGCTTTTACCATATAATCCACCCTTTAAAGTATACAATTCAGTGACTTTTTTAGTATAATTATAGGGTTGTCCACCTGTCATTACAATCTAATTTTAGAACATTTTCGTTCCCCCTAAAGAAATTCTATACCCATGCACAATCATTCTCTATTTGTTCTCCCTCTATCTGTAAGCAACCACTAATCTTTCTGTCTCTATCTATTTACCTATTCTAGATATTTATTTATTTAGTTTTGAGACAGGGTCTTGCTCTGTCATTCAGGCTGTAGTGTGATCACAGCTCACAGCTCACTGCACTGCAGTCTCAACCTCCTGGGCTCAAGTGATCCTCCCACCTAAGCCTCCCAAGTAGCTGGGACTACCAACATGTGCCACCATGCCCTGCTAATTTTTTTTTTAAAAATTTTGTAGAGATGGAGTCTCCCTATGTTGCCCAGGAGTTGTCCCTAACTCCTGGGCTCAAGAGATCCTCCTGCCTCAGCCTCCAAAAGTGCTGTGATTACAGGCGTGAGCCACCATGCCTGGCCTATTCTGGATATGTTATAGAAATTAAATCATACGGTGTGGTCTTCTATGACTGGCTTTTTTTTTTAACCTAGCATAATGTTTCCTGGATCATCCAAGTGATACCATGTCATTCCTTTTTATTGTCAAATAATATTCCATTGTGTGAATACACCACATTTTATCTATCCATTCATTGGTATATATATAAGTGTTTCTACTTTTTCGCTAGTATAAATAATGATGCCATGAATGTTTGTTGACAAGTGTTTGGATGGATATGTATTTTCAGTTCTCTTGGAACTGGAGGAGTGGAATTGCCTAGTCATAAGGTAACTCTATGTTTAACATTTTAAGGAACTGCCTAACTGTTTTCCAAGTGTCTGTGCCGTTTTACCAGCCACGTATCAGGATTCCAGTTTCTCTACATCCTCATAAACAGTTGTTATCTTCTACATTATTGTCATCATTATACCATTATTATGGGTGCAAAGTAGTATCTCATTGTGGTTTTGATTTGCATTACCTGAATGGCTAATGATTTTTAGTATCTTTTCATGTGCTCATTAGCCATTTGATATCTTCTTAGGAGAAAAGTGTATTCAAATCCTTTGCCCATTTTTCCATTGAATTATTTGTCTTTTATTGAATGATAAATGCTCTTTATATATTTTGGATTCCAGTTTCTTATCAGATATATGATTTGTAAATATTTTCTCCCATTCTGTGTGTTGCTTTCATTTTCTTGACAGCCTTGTTTGTAGCAGAGTTTTAACCTTTAGATACAGTTCAGTTCAATTTATCTATTTTTTCTTTTGTCAATTGTGCTTTTGGTTTCGAATCTTAAGAAAATATTATCTGACCTCAGGTCACAAAGATTGACTACTATATGTTCTTCAAAGAGTTTGATCGTTTTTGGCTCCTACATTTAGGTTTATAATCTATTTTGAGTTAAATGTTGTGTGTGGTATGAGGTAGGGGTCCAAATTCATTCTTTTCCATGTTGATTCCCAGTTGTCCCAACACTACTTGTTGAAACTATTCTTTCTCACATTGAGTTGTCTTGTCACCTTTGTCAAAAATCAATAAACATAAATAAATGTAAGGGTTAATTTTGGGAATCTCAATTCTATTCTATTGGTCTATGTGTTTATCTCCTTATACCAGTACTATAATATATTGTCTTGATTACTGTAGCTGTGTTGCAATTTTTGAGTTTGGGAAGTGAGAATCCTCCATTTTTTTTTTTAATTTAAGATTTTTTGGCTATTCTGCATCTTTAGCATTTCCTAATGAATTTTAGGATCATCTTGTCAACTTCTACAAAAAAAGGCAACTGGAATTTTGACAGGCATTGTGTTGAATCTGGAGATAAATTTAAAGAGTATTGACAGCCGGGCACAGCAGCTCACACCTGTAATCCTAGCACTTTGGGAGTCCGAGGTGGGCAGATCACTTGAGGTCAGGAGTTTGACACTAGCCTAGCCAACATGGTGAAAACCCATGTCTACTAAAAATACAAAAATTAGCTGGGCAAGGTGGCACGTGCCTGTAGTCCCAGCTACTTCGGAGGCTGAGGCAGGAGAATCACTTGAACCTGGGAGCTGGTGGCTGCAGTGAGCCAAGATTGCACCACGTCACACTAACCTGGGCAACGGAGCAAGACTCTGTCTCAAAAAGGAAAAAAAAAGAAAAAAAAGAGTATTGCCATCTTAGCATCTGGTGATCCATGAATATAGATTGTTTTTTCATTTATTTGACTTCTTTCAACGTTTTGTAGTTTTCAGTATACAAGTCTTACACTCATTTTGTTAACTTTGTTCCAGAGCATTTTATTCTTTTTGATACTATTGAAAATTGAATTGTTTTCTTAATTTTTGGAATGTTCATTGCTAGTGTGTAGAAACATAACTGATTTTTGTATGATCTCGTATCCTGTAACCTTACTGAACTCATAGTTAGTTCTAATGCCTCTTTTTTTTGGTGGATCCTTTAGGATTTTTTATGTACAAGATCATGGTGTCTGGAAATAGAGGTATTTTGTTTCTTTTTCCCAATCTGGATGCCTTTATTTCTTTTTCTTGCCTGGCTAGAATCTCCAGTACTATGTGCCAGTTCATGAGAACAAATATGCTTATCTTATACCTAAAGTTAGAAGAAAAGCTTTCAGTCCTTCTGAAATATTATGTTATTAAATATTATGTCAGCTTTGGGTTTTTAATAGATATTCTTTATCAGATTGATGAAGTTCCCTTCCATCCCTACTTTGTTGGATGATTAGTTTTTTTTTTTAATTATTACTGTGTTTTTAAATCATGAATGGGTTTTAGCTTTTTTATTCTGAAATCTTTGGTTTTTGTCTTTTATTCCATTGATATAGTAAATTACATCACTTAATTTTCAAATGTTAAGCCAACATTGAATTTCTGTGATAAATCCCATTTGGTTATGGCATATACTTCTTTGTATGTGTGGCTGGATTCAGTTTTCTAGCTTTTTTTTTTCCCAGAAATTTCGCCTCTACATTTTTTAGGGATATTGATCTATAGATTTCTTGTCTTGTGATGTCATTGTCTGGTTTTGGTAATATTAGCCTCATAAAATCAGTTAGGAAGTGTTCTGGTTTTTGGAAAAATTGAGAAGAACTGGTCTTAGTTATTTTAATGTTTGCTAGATTTCACTAGTGAAGTCATCTGGTCCCAGTCTTTTTTTTTGTTTTTGTAAGAAATTTTAAAATGACCAACTCAATCTCTTTGCTTCACACAGGTCTATTTAGATTTTCTATTTCTTTTCGAATCAGTTTTGGTAACGTTTGTCTTTATAGAAATTTGCACAGTTTCATCTAGGTTATCTAACTTTTTGGCATACAATAGTGTTTCCATATAACCCTTTTTATTTCTGTGGGGTCAGTAGTGACGTTCTCTCTGTCCTTCACATTTGAGACTTCTCTCCTTTTTTCCTGATCAATCTTGCTAAAGGTTTTCCAAATTTTGTGGATCTTTTTGAAGAACTAACTTTTAATTTTGTTGCTTTTATCTGTTTTTCTATTCTCTGTTTCATTTATTTCTGTTCTTTATTCTTTCCTCCTACTTGTTTTGCATTTAGTTAGCTTTTATTCTTCAAGCATCTGCAGGTCAAGCTTAGATTACTGATTTGAGATCTTTCTTCTTTTTAATATAGGCATTTCCAGCTCTAAATTTCCCCCGTACACATTTTTAGCTAGATCCTATAGGTCTTGGTATGTTGTGGTTTTAAGTTGTATTTATCTCAATATATTTTCTAGTTTCCCTTGTGCTTTCTTCTTTGATTCAGTTATTAAAGAGTGTGCGGTTTCATTGATACCATCCTGTGTATTTCCTTACACCAATACAGCTTTTTTCCACCTGGCTCCTTTGTGCTCTTGTTGTCAAATATATTACATTTCTGTATGTTACAGAACCAACAACACAATTAGATACCTATTGTTTTGTGCAATTGCTTTCTTAAATCAGTTAAGAGAAGAAAAATGAAGACATGTAATTATGCAGCTTTTATCATTAGCTACATAATTTCCTTTATTGAAGCTCTTTGATGTCCCTGCTCATATATTTCCCCTTGTTGGATCTGCATAGCTCACTGTTACTCAAAGGTTGTGCTTAAGCCCCTTAGTTAGATTTTCATCCTTTACTGTTGGATATGTGTGTAGTTCAGAGGTTGCTATCACACATTGGGGAATTTACATTTTGTTTGGCTCTGCATTCAGTCAGGGACTAGTAGCTTGGAGTCCCTCTTTAATCACTCCTGAGATGTCTCAGCCTCAAACACACACACAGTCTTCCAGACAGTCAGGAATGAGAGCAATTTTAGTTTTAAGCCTGGCTTCCTAGGCCTCACCCCTGGGTTGCAGTAGCTTATTTTTAAGCCAGTGTTTGCTCAGAGGTTGTGTTTACGCCTCTTGTACCAGTGAGACTGTAAACGACTACCCCATTTTCCTAAAAATTATCTTTATCTTTTCTCTTTTTCCCTGCATGTTCACCTCTTACTTAGCTCTTTAGGAATGCAATTCTAACCTTTACCTTCTCTCCACCAGGCACTCCCTGCACTAAGAGCTTATCTAACTACATGTTTGCTTAGAAATTCTAAGGACCAAATGTTGAACCAAACCATGCACTCTCCCGGATTCTCCCCCACCAGGAAATTGCCTCAAGATGACAGTCAATTACAACCCAGCTCTGCCCTTCATGGTGGCAGCCAGCAAGTCGCGAGTCACGCAGACCCCGCGCCTCCTCCTCTCCATAGCATGCACTCCAAGTCCCCCTTAAAGCCTCTGCTTTCTGCCCCCACAGCTGAAGTGGTTCCCTTAAGGCAGAAGCCTGTACCTCTTCCCCTCAGCTAAGCTCTGGAATAAAACTCGCTTTCTTTCTATCAGCCCTCACTCATTAATTGGACTATGAAAGCAGTGAGCAGCTGGACTTGCATTTGGTTACAAGCCCTCTGCCTTGTGTTGATTGGCCTGTGCACGGCTTGGGGAAAGCTTTCAGGTCTGCCCAACATCCTGCTCTGAATGGCCTTGAGTGGGTGAAACCTAGTGCACGTTCACCGCCTGCCCAACTCGCAGAATTGACTGGGATCCCAGAATTGACTGGGATCCCAGCAGCGCTGTTCTGGGCTCTTGACCTGGTTCTATGAAACTTCCAGCTGCTCTGCCGTTCCACTCATATCCTGGAGCTCCAGCCTTCTTCACTGCTCTCCACGCAGTCTCCACTGTTTTGACAACACCCTTAGGCATACAGCTCTCCAGGTAATGTTTCAAATAAAGTCAGTTTCCTCAGGCAGAGCTGCAGAGCTCTTCACCCTGACAGCATGCCCTCCCCACGACCCCACCACCACAGGGCCTTTTTCTAGGAATGACATCCCTGCTCTACAGGCGGGCACTGAGGGAGGATGATGTAGCAGCCCTGGTCTTCTTGGTTTGCCTTCCCTGGTATAGAATCTCTGCCCTGTGAGAGAGCTGGCAGGGGCAATCAGGCCTCTTATTGGTGGCCTGCTGCAGAGCTCCTGCCCTTTAAGTGCAAGGAGGCCCTAGTCCTGTTAGCTACCCTGGCTTGGAATAGATCTTCCACAATAAGGAGCTGGGGAGGATGAGAAATGCCAGCAGTCCCTCCCTCCTGGTAAAAGAAAAACTTCAGCCGAATTAAATGTAAAGGAGTTTAATTGAGCAATGAACTATTCGCAAATCGGGCAGCCCCCAGAATCACAGCAGATTCACAGAGACTCCAGCACAGCCACATGGTGGAAGATTTACAGACAAAACAAGTGAAATGATGTGCAGAAATTGGCAGTGAGGTACAGAACAGCTGGATTGGTTGCAGGTTGGTGTTTGCCTTATTTCAACAGTTTGAACACTTAGCAGTCTATGAGTGATTGAAATATGGCCACTGGGATTGGCTCAGCCTCCCAAAGTAATTTTTGTATTTTTAGTAGAGACGGGGGTTTCACCGAGTTGGCTAGGCTGGTCTTGAACTACTGACCTCAGGTGATCCACCCACCTCGGTCTCCCAAAGTGCTGGGATTATAGGCATGACAACAGGGCATACTCCTAAGTTAGGTTTTCAATCTTGTCTATTAAGCTAAGTTACAGTTCATCTGCAAGGACTCAAATATAGAGGTACGGAGGCCTTCTCGGGCCATATTTAGTTTGCTTTAACACTCCCAAGGTGAAACTGCAGCCCCAGACAGGGTGTTAAGTGGAGCGGGAATCTCTGTCTTCTTGGTCGCATCTGCCCAAGAATGGGGCCCAGAATAGAGCTTCTGGAGATATGGGGAGGAGGGGTAGGCAAGGTCATGGATCAAGGGCCACAGACTTTGGCTATTCTTCTTACCAGTGTTTAGTACATTTCCTTTTCCTTTTTCTCTTTTTTTTTATTTTCTTTTTCCTTTTTTTTTTTTTGAGACAGAGTCTCACTCTGTTGCCCAGACTGATGATCTCTGCTGACTGCAACCTCTGCTACCCAGGTTCTAGAGATTCTCCTGCCTCAGCCTCCCGAGTAGCTGGGATTACAGGTGACCGCCACCACGCCTGGCTAATTTTTGTATTTTTAGTAGAGACAGGGTATTGCCATGTTGGCCAGGTTGCTCTCGAACTCCTGACCGCAGGTGATCTGCCCACCTCAAGCTCCCAAAGTTCTGGGATTACAGGAGTGAGCCGCCATGTCCGGCTGTTTATAGATTTTCTCAAATGACTGTTTCTCCATCTGCTATATGTTTTAGGACAATTTCCAGAGACTTTCAATTATTACTTGTTTGTATTTTCCTTTTTAAAATACTTTTCAGCTGGACGCGGTGGCTCACACCTGCAATCCTAGCACTTTGGGAGGCCCAGGTGGGCGGATCACTTGAGGTCAGGAGCTTGAGACCAGCCTGGCCAACCTGGCAAAACCACATCTCTACTAAAAATACAAAAATTAGCCGGGTGTGGTGGTGCACACCTGTACTCTGAGCTACTCAGGAGACTGAGGCAGGAGAAATGCTTGAACCCGGCAGGCAGAGATTGCATGAGCTGGTATCATGCCACTGCATTCCAGCCTGGACAATAGAATGAGACTCTGTCTCAAAAAAAAAAAATTAATTAATTAATTTAATGTTTTTCCCCAGTGAAATGGGCTGTTTTGCTGGGGAGAATTTCAACTGAGCTTCATTCTGTGTCCCTTCCATTCTGGAAGTCCTGCTCATTTACCAGTGAGGAATGCTTTCTGGGGTAGGAAAGAGTGGCTGGATCTCTAGTTGGCAGGGCATTGCGTAAACCCCTGAACACACACACTGGGTATGTGGCCTGTACCCAACCTCATTTCATGCCATGATTTCTCAAGCACTGAACATAAAATAAACCCAAGCAATTTGTTCTGTTCTATGTGTACCAAATCGGTTAGCAAGATTTGGCTTTTATTTCTAATGAGGGAAACATGTGGGTTCACTTTTTCAGTTTGGCTTCAGTAAAACATTCCCAGAAAAAGTATTCTACCCATAAGGACCTCTTGAAAAACATGAAAGTTTTCACAAATCAAATTTTCCCAAATTTCAGAGTTATATTACGTGAAAAGGCTGTGCTGAAACAAATGTTAAGAATGCACAACTTACTTTACCTTTCAAATTTTAAAAATATTAGTTTTATAACATAACAATTGTTCCATAATCTCCCAGTAAGCCTCTTTCTAGCAGAAATTTTAAAACTGGAGGAAGCATCTTTTTATTTATTTATTATTTTATTTATTTATTTATTTATTTATTTATTTATTTTGAGACAGGGTCTCACCCTGTTTCCCAGGCTGGAGTGCAGTGGCCCAATCACAGCTCACTGCAGCCTTGACCTCCCAAGGCTCAGGTGATCCTCCTGCCTCAGCCTCCCAAGTAGCTGGGACTACAGGCCCATGCCACTGTGCCTGGCTAATTTTTGTATTTTTAGTAGATATGGGTTTTTGCCATGTTGCCTAGACTGGTCTCGAACTCCTGGGCTTAAATAATCCACCCACATAGGCCTCCCAAAGTTCTCCCACAGGCATGAGCCACTGCACCTAGTCATCTTTAAAAGCTTCTGTGGTGCTTCAGACTTACTCAGGCAAATCACCTGGTCTCTCCCACGGGTTGCATTAATCAGTGGCATCACATTAGACCAGGAGTCCCGGACTGTCTAGTTTCATTATATTATGCAGACTTTCACATACCCCTTTCATAATTGTTACCATATCTTCACATTTTTTTCTACATCTGTGTATCAACTGCACTTATTAAAACTTTTTCTAATACACTTTTAAGTATTTCTTTCTAAATGCATTCATTTTTAAAGCAAATGTTTTATCACTCGTGCAAAAAGCCAATTAATAAATATAATGAAAACAAAAATTAAACATTCTAGCTACACACTGTTAAAGGCTCTGAACTTGAGGCGTGCTTTCTCTGTATAAAGAGAGCTATGCGGCCAGGTGCGGCAGCTCATGCCTGGAATCCCAACACTTTGGGAGGCCGAGGCGGGTGGATCACGAGGTCAGGAGGTCGAGACCATCCTGGCTAACACGGTGAAACCTCGGCTCTACTCAAAGTACAAAAAATTAGCAAGGTGTGCTGGCGGGTGCTTGTAGTCCCAGCTACTCCGGAGGCTGAGGCAGGAGAATGGCATGAACCCGGGAGGCGAAGCTTACAGTGAGCTGAGACCACGCCACTGCACTCCGGCCTGGGAGACAGAGCGAGACTCCATCTCAAAAAAAAAAAAGAGAGAGCTATGCAATAGAACAATTGTATTTGATTAGTGCTGTCATAAGCACTTTATACATGGTATCTCATTTAACATTTATAACAATTGTATGAGGTAGATTGTTTCCCCATTTTACACAAGAGGAAACTGAGTGATAGTGGGTCCGTCTCCCCACTCAAATCTCATGTCAAATTGTAGTACCCAACGTTGGAGGTGGGTTCTGGTGGGTGGCGACTGGATCATGGGGGTGGATTTCCCCTTTGGTGCTGTTCTTGCGATAGTGAGTGAGTTATTTCGAGATCTGGCTGTTTAGGTATGTAGCCCCGTGCCGCCCCCACCCCTCCCTGCCCCACCCACTTCTGTCTACTCCAGCCCTGTAAGACGTGCCTGGTTCCCTTTCACCTTCTGCCATGATTGAAAGTTTCCTGAGGTCTCAGAAGCCATCGTGCTTTCTGTACAGCCTGCAAAACTATGAGCCAATTAAACTTTTCTTTATAAATTACCCAGTCTTAAGTATTTCTTTTCATCTTTCTTTTTTTTTTTTCAGATGGAGTCTCGCTCTGTCGCCCACACTGGAGTGCAGTGGCATGATCCCAGCTCACTGCAACCTCTGCCTCCCAGGTTCCAGCAATTCCCCCACCTCAGCCTCCTGAGTAGCTGGGATCACAGTTACCTACCATCATGCCCATCTAATTTTTGTATTTTTGTAGAGACAGGGTTTCACCATGTTGGCCAGGCTGGTCTTGAACTCCTGACCTCAGGCAATCCACCCACCTTGACCTCCCAAAGTGCTGGGATTACAGCCGTAAGCCACTGTGCCCAGCCAAGTATTTCTTTATAGCAGTGTGAGAACGGACTAATACTCTGAGGGACAAGATAGAATAAATGGCAGAGGCAGCAGATCAAGCAGCATTAACATAAGCAACTCCATCTTAGAAAAAGACTCCATCTTACATTTTAAAAGCCATCATGCCGACAGGGACCAGATGTTCACCTAATCAATAGACACTGCACCCAGCCAGATAAGGACAAAACCAGGCGCACTTTTCCACTATCAGGCCTCACCAAACGACTCTGGAGAGCAGGACTTCGCCAGCTCAAAACGCCCATCTTAACAGACACTGTCTTGCTGTCACTTGTGATAAGCACCTGGCATCCACCTCTGAAGTCTGTGCCCACATAAAAGACTCTTCCTTGCAAGACCTTGCAGGAAATTCTTTTTGTCTATATTGCTCTTCCTGGACTGGTTAACTCTTTCCCTCATCCCTTTTCTCTTGATTTTTTTTTTTTTTTTTTTTTGAGACGGAGTCTCACTCTGTCACCCAGGCTGGAGGGCAGTGGCACCATCTCGGCTCACTGCAACCTCTGGCTCTCAGGTTCAAGCAATTCTCCAGCTTCAGCCTCCAAAGGAGCTGGGATTACAGATGCACACCACCACATCTGGCTAATTTTTGTATTTTTAGTAGAGATAGGGTTTTACTACGTTGGCCAGGCTGCTCTCAAACCCGTCACCTCAAGCGACCTGCCCGCCTCGGCCTCCCAAAGTGCTAGGATTACAGACGTGATTCACTGCACCTGGCCTCTCTTGATGTAAAATTTACTTTATTTGATGTGGAATGTTTAATCTATAACATTTATATATCGATTAAGCATACCACACTATGTATGGTTTGCAATGCTGACTGACTTGTGGAACGGTTTGAGCCTCACACCTCTGACTACTGACTGAATGGGTAATAGTAAGGAGAGTTGCCTCCTTGGTAATTCTATGTAGCTAGTGGCTTCTGTGACTGAAATAGCATCAACAAAAGTCTGACATTGTGGAAAGACACAAACATGTGTGGATCTGGTTATCTGACCTTGAGACGCTCAGGATAGCCAGGATTCAAATGGAGGCAGTCTGGAGTCAGTGCACCTAGCTGTCTCCTACATAATGCAAAAGAGAAGTGATTCGCTATGATTTGATGCCATCTGTGCCTCAATTACAAACGCCTGAGACTCCATTGGAGTACATGGCCCTACTTTGGAAACACTGGTCTGGGGGGATGTCCAGACAGCTCTGGGGAGAGGCGTCTTCCTTCCACGCTCAGATACACATGGAAATGCTGCACATTCTCTCAGCTTTTGGAGATTCACCTTTTGTATTGGTATCTAAATGGTTCTCAGAGTCCTGCAGCAAAGACTGTCTTAAGCTTTCTTTTTCTTCTTTAGAGACAGGGTCTCATTCTGTTGCCCAGGCTGGAGTGCAGTGGTGTGATCATGGCTCACTGCAGCCTCGACCTACTGGGGTCAAGTGAGCCTCTTGCTTCAGCCTCCTGAGTAGCTGGGGCATGTGCCACCACACCGGCCTTTTTTTTTTTTTTTTTTTTTTTTGTAGAAATGAGGTCTCACTGTGTTGCTCCGACTGGCCTCAAACTCCTGAGGTCAAGCAATCCTCCCACCTCAGCTTCCTGAGTAGCTGGGACTACAAGTATGCCACCACGCCTGGCTGATTTTAAAAAAATTCTTTTTGGTAGAGATGGGGATCTCACTATGTTGCCCAGTTTGGTCTCAAACTCTTGAATTCAAGCAATCCTCCTTCCTTGGCCTTCCAAAGTGGTGGAGTTACAGGCATGAGCCACTATGCCCAGCCTCTTTTAAGCTTGCTTTAATGCAGCATTTCTTATTGGATCTCACAATCATTTTAAAGAGGAGCCTGTATTTGTACCTCAGGAGATGCAAATGTTCCATTAAGCAGTCTGAATCCTTCTCAGCATTTAGAATAAAATTCATTTCATTAAAAAATATTCCTAGTTTTTAAAGATGAAGAAAGTATTGCTTCCCTGAAAGAGGTTACAAATATTCAAATAGGGTTTCTGTTACCTGGTGAAATTTCTCATGCCGTCGAACACAGATCACTTCAGAAGGTCATCTGCTTTCTAACACCCCTTCCAGTCCTTCCACACCCCCTTCTGACTTGGCAGCAGGAGCAGCATTTCCACCAGGTGATGGCCTTTGTCTCTGCCAGTTCCACTGGGGGGCACCAGCAGCCATGGGCAAAGGAAGCCCTGGGCATTTGAATTTGGCACAGAAGCTGCCACCATGTGTCAGGCACTCCGTATTCAAAGAGTGAAAGGAAAATAGAATCTCAGGATCCCAAACTCAGGATGGCAAAGGGAAGCTTCAGCATGGGAACTGAGTCACGCAAAAACTGCTGTTCCTTCTGTTCCCAGACAGCTGTAATTTCACAATCTCATGTCACAGCCTCATTTCTTCTACTCCCTCTTTAAACGTTAACTTTATCTTGTGTAAAATGTAGATTTACTGAGCTTATCTTGTGTAAAATGTAGATTTACTAAGCTGGAGACAATGAATAATTGTTTTTTTCCTCTACTCCCTCTTTTCACAGGTAAAATGTAAATTCACTGAAGCTGATCAGAGCCTCACAAGAAGGTAACCATCCGCCGCATTGCCTACCCTCCCTATTTTTCCCTCTTGCTTGCTCTTTCCCTTTTAAATAACAAAGTTCCCAAAACCCCTTTGGAAAAAGCACAGGTCACAGATGCTCCTGTGATCTGTGCTTTTTACTAGGCGCGTCCTTGACTTTGGCTAAATAAACCTCAAATAGATTGAAACCTGCCTCACTCACCTTTTGGTTTACAAAAGTTCAGTGAACCTGGAAATTCTTTCAAAAAACTCACAAAAAGGGGAAATTGCCTTAGGAGGGAACAACATATGTGATAAGTAATGCACTTCTAATTGTCACCACTGACAGGTACTTCTGCGTGGCCTGCTCAGCAAAGAACTCAGTTTCTTGATAAAGAAAAACAAGGCCCAAATTGATGTGTGCTAATTGCACGACCTTCACCAGGAGGAGGGAGGCAGTGGCACGGAGTGAGTGCCTGGGTTTGCTGTGTGTCCGGAAATGGTGAGTTCTTGGTCTCACTGACTTCAAGAATGAAGCCGCAGACTCTCGTGGTGAGTGTTACAGCTCTTAAGGTGGCGCGTCTGGAGTTTCTTTGTTCCTCCTGATGTTTGGATGTGTTGGCAGTTTCTTCCTTCTGGTGGGTTGGTGGTCTCGCTGGCTCAGGCAGCAGTGAAGATGCAGACCTTTGAGGTGAATGTTACAGCTCATAAAGGCAGTGTGGACCCAAAGAGTGAGCAGCAGCAGGATTTATTACAAACAGCGAAGGAACAACGCTTCCGCAACGTGGAAGGAGACCCGAGCAGGTTGCCACTGCTGGCTCAGGCGGCCCGCTTTTATTCTCTTATCCGGCCCCACCCACATCCTGCTGATTGGTAGAGCCAAGTGGTCTGTTTTGACAGGGCGCTTATTGGTGCGTTTACAATCCCTGAGCTAGACACAAAGGTTCTCCAAGTCCCCACCAGCATAGCTAGATACAGAGTGTCAATTGGTGCGTTCACAAACCCTGAGCTAGACACAGGGTGCTGACTGGTGTATTTACAATCCCTGAGCTAGACATAAAGGTTCTCCACGTCCCCACCAGACTCAGGAGCCCAGCTGGCTTCACCCAGTGGATCCCGCACCGGGGCTGCAGGTGGAGCTGCCTGCCAGTCCCGCGCCGTGCGCCCGCATTCCTCAGCCCTTGGGTTGTCGATGGGACTGGGCGCCGTGGAGCAGGGGGCGGCGCTCATCGGGGAGGCTTGGGCCGCACAGGAGCCCACGGAGGGGGTGGGAGGTTCAGGCATGGCGGGCTGCAGGTCCCAAGCCCTGCCCCGCGGGAAGGCAGCTAAGGCCCGGTGAGAAATCGAGCGCAGCGCCGGTGGGCTGGCACTGCTGGGGGACCCAGTACACCCTCCGCAGCCGCTGGCCCGGGTGCTAAGCCCCTCATTGCCCGGGGCCGGCAGGGCTGGCCGGCTGCTCCGAGTCCGGGGCCCGCCAAGCCCACGCCCACCCGGAACTCCAGCTGGCCCGCAAGCGCCGCGCGCAGCCCGGGTTCCCGCTCGCGCCGCGTGCAGCCCGGGTTCCCGCTCGCGCCTCTCCCTCCACACCTCCCTGCAAGCTGAGGGAGCCGGCTCCGGCCTTGGCCAGTCCAGGAAGGGGCTCCCACAGTGCAGCGGTGGGCTGAAGGGCTCCTCAAGTGCCGCCAAAGTGGGAGCCCAGGCAGAGGAGGCGCCGAGAGCGAGCGAGGGCTGTGAGGAGGGCCAGCACGCTGTCACCTCTCAGCGGGATGCAGCCGTAGGGCCAGCCACACCTCTCCCACGTGGGACGCACCTCTTGTGACACTTCTCTTTTGGAAATTCTAGTTGCCTCCTGGTTTCCTCTGTTCTGTTGGCAGAAGTGGCTTTGAATTCTGCGCACCCCACGGTTCTACCTGCCTTGTCAGGAGTCTTGCAGTGAGGCCCTCGTGGTCTGAAGCGATCCCTTCTTCCCTGTATTGCGCTGTCTTCAGGGCAGGGCTCCTCTTGTTACAGTAGGTAGTCAGGCACACATGAGCAGGGTGGAAAAACGCCCCCCAGCAACCATCAGGTGAGATGGTCAGGTGGTTGTTACACTGTCTCTCTAAAATAATAATTGGTCACAGCCGGTGCCAGGGAAAGGCCGGCTCTCAACAGACAGAAAACACCTGAAGCTGGTGATCAGCAGCTTTCGGATAAGAGCTCAGGATTTGGGTGAGTGGGCTCAAGCATGCGCATTAAGAGGCAAAAGGACGGCGCTTGACTGGTATAGACCTTCTAGGAACATTCAACCAGTAAGGGAAGAACACCTCAAGTGAGCATGCGCACAACTCCAGTAATACATTGCGCATGCGCCCCCTCCCAAGCGCTGGGAGGCCACTGCGTATGTGGACGGCCAACCCCAAGGAAGAGTCAGGGGAGACCTCGGAAAAATGCCCACGTATAAAACCCCAGGTCAAAGGTCAAACTGTGCACTTGATCTCTCAAGCCGCCTGCTTGGCCCTCTTCCAAGTGTACTTCCTTTCGTTCCTGTTCTAAAGCTTTTTAATAAACTTTCCCTCTTGCCCTAAAACTTGCCTCCGTCTCTCCTGCTGTCTTATGCCCCTCAGTTGAATTCTTTCTTCTGAGGAGGCAAGAATTGAGGTTGCTGCAGACCCGTTATGGATTCACCACGTTAACACCCTGGTTTTGGTCCTTCCTTATCTTCTCTTTGCCTTTATTTAAACAATATGGAGGACTAAATCCTCTGATGGGTACCTGAGGGGCCTGCTCTTCCAGTTTGCAACTAGGGCACCCTGAGGCAGTATGTAGCAGGACTTCTGCTAAGAGCCTTTGAAAGAAAGATCAGGGGAACTTCCAAAGCTACCATAAATTCAACAGCTGTGACTTAGGAATATAGTGGATCATTGAAAAAAAAAAAAAAGATTCTGATTTAAGAGAGCTGATCTTCAAGAGTTATATCCTCAGCCTGAAAACAGAGGCAGTTTTAAAACAGGGATTCTTTAGTTTTCTCTTCGGAGACCAAACAGATGAGAGCTACCACCACCAACAGCTCCAACAGTACCACTAAGGACTAAAACTATAAAACAGTCATTCCTTAACTGATAGAATTAAAAGTAAAAACAAATGAACAAAATCTGAAATAATTAAGTTCTGGGAATACAACTGTTTAACCATTTCTTTGTATTTTTATTGATTTTTCTTTTTTAATTTCTGCCCAGTTACAACAACGAAATGGGAAACCACAATTAAAATTCACAAACCATGGCATGAAAAACAACACGCACCCCATCAGGAATTACACCAAACCCCTTTTCCTTTTTATTCATTCAAAAGAGAGTCCAATACACAAGTGTCAAATATGAGCACTGTCATTTTTTTTTTCTTAGAAGGGGGAAAAACATTTATTTTGGCAGTGCTTTGACAATTCCAGGAAGTGGTTTTGATACCACAAGTTGCAGGAATAGAAACCCTAACAAACTTGGAGGGCATTTGTTTGAGAGGCAAGGGACGCCTTGCTTAGAAAACATTCCTCTTGTGCTTAGTGAATCGCCTATCGCCTCGGTGGGCTGCTGTGTCTTTCCAGGTGCTGAAAGAGAAAACGGAATTTCTTGCATAGACAGCTGAAGAGTCCTGTAGAGCAGAGTGATTTTTGTATCTCCAACCCTCCTCCCACCTTGAAACAAATTCTCAAGCTTCTCTGGAGCATCTTTTGGTCACATGACCCTCTATCATGGTAACCCTTTTGCTAAGACACATGTGACACCAAGGTTTCCTCTGACACTGCTTCTCTAGGGTTCAGATGACAGCACAAAACATCACTGGTCAAAAATATTAGATATTAAGAATGTGGGCGTTTATGTTCATAACAGCAAATACTTTGTAGGGTGTGTCACCCAAAGGAGCATTTTTGTCATTTAATATGGTCCCCGGGGAGTTAGCCCAAAATCATACAAATAAGCCTTTTTCTAAAGACGGGTCAAAGTTGGTTAACAGTTGAGGAACCGTCTCATGCCAATTAAAAAATTCTTACTTCCCAACTATTCAATGGTCCAAAAAGCAATTAAATGTGACCATTCAGTTTTACACACATGCACACACACACACACGGAGACGCGCACACACACACGAGAACTGTGACAAAAGGATTCACCAGATTAATCTTGTGACTGTGTTCTAAAAGAAAATGAAATCTCAAACTTGACGTGTCCTATTCAAGTACTAAAAAAATGCAAACATCGTCTGATCCCATTCGATTTTTATCATCATAAGAAATCATTCTCTGAACTGCAGGTTCTGGAGTCAGTGAAATTAATGCCTGGGGCACAAAATATTCTACAAAAATCGGTTTGTGATTTCTAGCAGGGCAGTCGCTTGCTCCTTATTTCTTTTAAAAAACATGTTGAGACTTTGTATACTGTAGCCTTCCAAGAGTCAATACTTTACAAAAGAAGTAAAAGAGTAGCGAGTACCAGCAACTCACTCTTCTTGTCTGACGCTGGCGAGAAGCAGTCAGTTTTATACATTTTCGATCAACCCACGGAGGAGGTAAATGTAAACAGAGTTTTTTACACTCTCCGAAAAACATGTTACTACTGTAGCATATGCTGTTTGGCCCAACTAAAAGTAGAATGGAGAGCAATTTGTTTGGTTGGCTTTTTAAGTTTTACCTTGTGAAGATTTTAAAACAAGGATTTTACTAGTTCTTGGCAGGAGACCGTCCAATCAGAGGCTCTGTATTTATAAATAACCCGTGTGGGATTATGCTCTCCAATGAATGTAACTGGAGCCTAAATTCACAACCTTAAGATCTCACAGCCAGATGTGGAAGGTCTACAAAGAGCTCTGCTAATAAGTAATATGTTTGCAAAGTGCTCCGCTAAGTAAGGTACTTATTAAGCAGAGCACTTTGTAAGATTCAGAACTGACTCCTGATTATCTTAAGCCATTAAAAGACTCAAGTTTTGCATGGACTTTTTGTCCTCTTTGGCCCTTGAGTGTGCCCCATCTCTGCCCAGCACTAATAACACGTTGGAAGAGCAAAGGATTTCCCACCAGCGTGCCAGATGATTTATATAGGCAGGGACCTTTATTGAAAAGAAGGGAAGGGACACTGTCTTAAATGCACATTTAAGGTTCTTTCTGATTATTGGCAATCTCTATGAACCAACACTTAATCCATGGGCTAACAGAGAGATTTTTTTTTTAATGTGAAGAGGATTAAAGAATAAAGAAAAAACAAAAAAGTCTTATACTAAAATAAGAAATCAGCCCCATCTTGGCACAGTTCTCATGCAGAATATTGCACCCAGTGTGAACTAACGCTAGAAGCTTCAAACTGTATAAATTTAAATGTATTTGCATATTATAAAAATAAAGATAAACATATACATATTTTACACTAGTTATGGAACAGCAATGAACGTCAGTCGATCCCTCTTTCACATTTAACAGAACTGAAATCTGAGTGCTCTAAATACTGCCACCTGTACTGTAACTATGGCTTATATGTGCACGGAAAACAAAATCCCTGAGAAGCCATTCGACTTTTTTTTTTTTTTCTTTTCTTCAAGTAGCGCGCTCCTTGGAGGATCACAGTTCTGAGGTTCAGGTTGTAAAACATTTGCTCCATGTTCTCGTCCATGCTTCCCCCCACCACCCCCTCCCCACCTCTTCCCCAGTCTTCCAAAAAGCACCCTGCAAGCACGCGTTGTCACTCAAGTTCACAGAACACGCTGGGGTGAGTGCAGAGGGTCTGCCAGGTGCAAAAGATGGTCCAGGTGTTCAGATACTCTCTTTTCTCCATGGAAATTCCACAGCCACAAACGTCACTGGTTTCTGTGCTTTTCACCAACATTCTTCCTGTATGGGTGGACAAGAAGAAAGCACAGAGATGACAAAAAGGTACTGGACAATGCTACCCTCAATAAGAAAAGGAAGTGATGATAGAAATCTATTTTCTGCACATATTTTCATTTCTACTTCCAGGACTCATTATAAACATGTAAATGTCAGGCAACTAATGTCCCCACAAAGGAAAGAGTCATTTTAGCAGTCTATTTGCCAAACATTTCTGTTGGTGTGTTAAGCTCAGTTCAGCTATAAAGAGGGAACTGTACTAACTGGCTGTCATCACTTATTCCACTGTAATTTTATAGCTTAACTAGACCTCTAACTAACAACCCAAAACTCTAAACACGGAACTGTTTCTTTTCAATAAACACACACGGTCACACGCAGACACACACCAAATAATCCTCTAGAAGAAGGAATATATACTAAAAAGTGAGATGTCTGTCCGCCTAAAATGCATGATTTTACTTAAAATGTTATAAGTTAAGTTGTCCATGAAAATCTGGAGTCTGATCAATATAGAATGAATAAACTACTGCAGCCTCAGCAAATAAAGCGGGATTCAGTTCCGATAAAATGGTTAGAGGAAAAAATATCAAGTGTTTTTCTCATTTTTGCTTCCCTACAATGACATGTGATGGGATGTTTTTGAAAGTGTTTTTTTTTTTTTTTAGCAACTTTTAATAAAATATACAAAGACATTGAAAGGAAAGGAAAAAGGAGTTACGATTCGTTTCCTCCAATCCCCCATCTCTCATTAGGAGAGACACTGATTTCATGGACACTGATAATTCAGCATCTGCCTAAACACTTCTCCAGTCCATACAAGATTCAGTCATGGGCTCATTCAAGCATGATAATAACGACATCACCAAAACAAAGCAAAGCAAAGCAAAACAAAACAAAACAAACCAAAAAAACCAAAAACCTCTCATTTACTAACTACATGCCAGGAATTAGGTTGTTCACTCTAGTGCATTATTTATCTTCAACTCCTAATAATCCCACCATGTAAGTTCCATCTTACTCAGTATTTTTTTTTTTTTTTTTGAGACAGAGTCTCGCTCTGTTGCCCAGGCTGGAGTGCAGTGGCGCAATCTCGGCTCACTGCAAGCTCCGCCTCCTGGGTTCACGCCATTCTCCTGCCTCAGCCTCCCGAGTAGCTAGGACTACATGTGCCCGCCACCACACCCGGCTAATTTTTTGCATTTTTAGTAGAGACGGGGTTTCACCATGTTAGCCAGGATGATCTTGATCTCCTGACCTCATGATCCGCCCACCTTGGCCTCCCAAAGTACTGGGATTACAGGTGTGAGCCACTGCGCCCGGCCTCAGCATCTTACTAAGAAGGGAACTAAGGTTCCAAAAGATGAAATAACTTCCCCAAGGGTGCATACTAGCGAGTGACAGAGCCAGGCCTTTCACTAGGGTGATCTGACTCCAAAGCTCAAAGAGAAGTTGGATATTTGGAGCCCTAGGAAAGAGTTTCACATTTCTAAGGCACTCTGCCACGAGAATTTTTTGAATGCCTATTAATATAGTAAACTCCCAGAAGAGAGGGTTTTGAAAACTGCCTCAAATTCAACTAATAATATAATCAATCTAACTGTAAGGAGGATGCTAGTGTAAAAACACACATCTCAACCTAGCAGCTAACTTTGGTGGTGTGAGTTTTGGGTTCATGTGGGAGATGTGTTACATAAACATTTTCCCACTGAATCTGACAGACCTTCAGAAATGCAGACAGTCTGCTCCCCGGGCTACACGTAAGACTGAGAAACGCAAGAATACCTAATCAAGGACACCTAGAGGGAAAATCCCACCGTTCAACCAGCTTGAAAATTGTTTCACATCTATATGCCTTTTTCCACATTTGGGATCTTAGAGAAAACAACCATCAAAATCACCAACCTTCTCTGTTTCTCCCCACCTCTCTAGCTCCATAAACTTGTCCTCCTTCTTCAAGATCCATCTCAAATACGACTTCCTCGAACTTTTCCTGATTCTTCCTGGTAGAGTTCTTTCTTCCCTGTGCTTACAAGACTCTGTTCATACACCTATCACGGCAGGTACCATGTTTCAATTATAATTAGACTCTGATAAGTTTGCCTGGTTATGGCTTTGATTCCTATCTTCTCCAAAGAGGCTATTAGGTTCTGGAGGGCAGGATTTGATTTAGTTCTTTATCTATCCTCAACACCCGGCCCAATGCCTACTAGAGGATAATTACTCAACAAAGATCTGTTGAATGAATGATGGGTCAGATGTGATGAAAAAGCCACAGGTAAAAAGTAGCCAAGATACTATGAGATCATTACCAAATGAGGTATATAAAAAGTATTGAGGAGAGCCAGGTGCGGCAGCTCATGCCTGTAATCCCACTGCTTTGGAAGGCTGAGGCAGGCAGATCACCTGAGGTCAGGAGTTTGAGACCAGCCTGGCCAACATGGCAAAACCCTGTCTCTACTAAAAATGCAAAAATTAGCCAGGCGTGGTGGTGCACGCCTGCAGTCCCACCTACTTGGGGGGCTGAGGCAGGATAATTGCTTGAACCCGGGAGGCGGAGGGTGCAGTGAACCAAGATTGTGCCAATACACTCCAGCCTGGGTGACAGACCAAGACTCTGTCTCAAACAAAGAAACAAAAAGTATTGAGGAGACATGAAGAACAGAGTGACTGGTTACAGTTAGGATGGTTAGGGGAGGCTCCCCAGAGGAGCTGACATATGACCTTGGCCTCAGCGACCAATGGGCCTTCACTGGGTAGGAGAGAAGGGCAGCAGCCAGCCAGCGGACTGAGACGCAGCCACGGCCCACCACGGTTGACCTCCCATGGTAAGGGAGTATCTGTGTGTTGGCAGAGTGGCTGGGTCTGATTGTGCAGGGCCTTGTGAGCCACGGCTAGGAGTTTGAACTTGAGCCTGTGATCACCAGGAAGCCAAGGCTTTTCAACAGGGAGAGATGTGATGGGGTCTGATGTTAAAAGACAATTATTGTCGGTTTGAAGGACAAAAAGATAAGAGAGCAGGCAGCCAGCTGAGACTCACTCACAGGAACCTTGGCAGAGATGGGGGAAGTGGTGGCTGGGGGGGTTGGGCCCTAGAGGGAAGCCCGAGGCTGAAGCTGAAGATGTGGGTCAAATTCATTCACGTCAGGACACAGATGAGATGGGATAAAAGGTGTTGGAGAATTACTACATATAGGGAAGAAAGCAGAGGAAGGCATTGAGGCTCACGGACTCCTAGCTTGGAGCCGATGGTACAAAGCTACGCTGTTACCCAAGACAGGTCACAGACTGAGGAAGAACTTTGCAGGAGGAAGGCAATAAATTCAGCTGTACACCTGTGAAGCCTACAGACATCCAGGGATGATGCCAGGTGAGACACTGGAAACAGAGGTCTGGGGCTGAAGGGAGGGTCCAGCCTGGGGGGCACCCAGCCCCCGAGTCCTCCCAGGTTAGGGAATTGAAGTCTGCCCTTCCAGGATGCAACAAAGAAATTATGACTCAAGGTACTGAAACGCTTAGGCTGAAACTGAAGCCATGGCATGTTGTATTAACCATGTCTTTTATTTTCTGTATTCTGGTGCTTTCCTACTCCGGACCTTGCAAACTCTGGAGGGACTGCCCCTCCTAGGATTAGCCAATTCCTAGAGATGGTAAAACAATTTGCCCGGAGTATACTCTTCAAATACAAACCAACTAATCCTGAACCCACACCTGGAACACCTCCTTTACTGGCTCTCACACTCCAGGCCACCATCCACCTGCCCTAATCACCCCTGAGCCAGGTGCCAGACGACTAAGGCAACCCCTCTGCCCCAGGGCCACTGAGATTATTCAAATAAGCCTGTCCTAGACCTGCCTACCCGGCCTTGCCCGTTCCTCCCCTCTCCCCTCCTGCCCCCAATCCCTCCCTTTCCCTACTTGTGACCATCCCGGTACTTTCCTGTGTAGTTCCTGAAGGTGTGGACCCACTTGATGTTTTATTTCTGCATAATATTAACATTTTTTAAAAATGACTTCCTTTTTTGAACAAGGATCTAAGATCACTGTCTATGCAATATCATAGTAAATTAAGCAAAAGAATCAAGCAGTTCCCTTCTTCCTAATTCCCATATGCAACTTGATTCTAGAGATGTATAAGGTTTGTCTAGGATTCCTGTTCTCCAAAATCTCTTCATCCCAACACCCCCATATCCCCCCTAATCTCTCTGAGTCCTCAAGAGGGCCTTACCTATTTAAGAAATTCTCTCTGTTTCACGGAGACTTACCCTTAAAAATTGGTGCTCCTAAAGTCACAGTTTGGGTACAGTAAAAATGATGGCATAAGGAAAAGAAGCACTATCTTTTCCACTTAATTTTCCAAGAAAGTATGAAGATACCTAAGCAGAGAGGGAAAAATTCCAGTATCAATGTGGCTGACGGGAGACTAAATAATTAAAGAAACACAATTCCTCCTAGCTTGTTAAAACAGCAAGGCAAAGAGCTGCCTCACTCCTTGCATAGAACAAAACAAGTCAATGCAAATCAATGTGAAACACCCCACAGGCAACCTCCACATGTGGCCTTTTCTTATAAAATACCATCCCATCCTCACCCTCTACATTTTAAAATTCTGTGGTCAGTGAAAAATTCTCCATTGTGATGAAGCCTAATTCATATCACGCCACTGCTTTTTAAAAATATTTTATCAAGTTCATGCTAATTTGTGTGCTGTTAGGCATACATGGCCTGTTTATTTGGTGATATAAAGGCTACAGACTTCATCCTGCTTTTTATGAAAGGCTACTGCAACTGGTCTTAAATGTCTTTATGTCAAAACGATGTTACTGCCAAAATTCCTGTGCAAAGTAACCACAGTACTTCTGAGAATACTTACAAACAGCAAGTAACTGGAATTTAGTGGGGATCTTGCTTGAATGGGAACTCTACAGTATAGGGGCAATAATCCAAGATTTTAAAAGGGTATTTCGAAATGCAATAACTCAGCCTTCCCCTCTATTATTATTAGTACTTCCTAAAAAAGGAGAAAGCTTAGCTCAACCATTTTCAAACCACCACCCCACCCGTTTTTTTTTTTTTTTTTTTTTTTTTTTTTTGCTAATTCTGTTAACACATGATCAGCCAAAATCAGAATGAACTAACTTCTTCAGTCTCAGAACTCCCACCATTCCCCACATATCGGAGCAAAGACAGATACGGTATCGCTGCAGGAGAAACGTCAACCGTCAGGAAATAAGAGTGACACATGCCCATTTCCTGTATATTCAAGGGTCAGTCCATTAAGAAACCACATGTTAGAATGTGGGTCGCATTCCAGTAATGCCTCAAGGTAAAACATTTTCATATGATGACCTGTTGAATTTGCTTGGTCTTTGACACAAAAATCAGTAGATAAACTGGGTTATCTGGCAGGTTATCAAAGTCTTCAGTTTGGTGGAGGACGGATTTGCTCTAAAGCTCTTTGGAAGGAGAAAGAGAAGCATTCTGCAGGAACCCTAGAAATGAAACGCAACCAGCAAGCTGCCATTTGTCCAGAGAAGCTCACACTCCCTGGGAATTGGAATATTGGGTCTCAACCTGAAGAGTAGCTGGACAGAGACAGGAATTCACAAATAAAAGCTTTAAAAGATAATGCGATCTACTTGCTTCCTACCTTGCCCACGGGAAGTATATGTTTGCCCTATCTTTTGACTCCTAATGTCAAGGCTCAGTACCCCTGAAATATCTAGGGCCTAATTAGGCTGCCATGAAGAAGTTCTAAAGGAGGAGCCCTCCAAGCAGCTCCCGCTCCTCTCCACCATCCAGGAAATAGGGGGCTGGCAGTGGCAGGAGCAAGACAAGCCACTGCCTTTATACTGAACTGTGCCAAGGATAACGTGTTTATGAGAACCTCTTTAAAACTCAGAAATCGGCCAGGCGCAGTGGCTCACGCCTGTAATCCCAGCACTTTGGGAGGCCGAGGCAGGCGGATCACGGTCAGGAGATCGAGACCATCCTGGCTAACACAGTGAAACCCTATCTCTACCAAAAATACAAAAATTAGCCAGGCATGGTGGCATGTACCTGTAGTCCCAGCTACTCGGCAGGGAGAACAGGAGAATCATTTGAACCCAGGGGGCAGAGGTTGCAGTGAGCCGAGATCATGCCACTGTACTCCAGCCTGGGTGAAGGAGTGAGACTCTGTCCCAAAACAAAACCAAACAAAACAAAAAACAAAAAGCTCAGAAATCTGCTTCATACTAACACACCAGCCAGCAAAACCATTCCTGAAAGTGACACTAAAAATATTTATTGGCCGGGCGCGTGGCTCACACCTGTAATCCTAGCACTTTGGGAGGCCAAGGCGGGCGGATTATCTGAGGTCGGGAGTTCAAGACCAGCCTGGTCAACATGGTGAAATTCCTTCTCTACTAATACAAAAAATAAAAAATTAGCCAGGTGCAGTGGCGTGTGCCTATAATCCCAGCTACTCTGGAGGCTGAGGCAGAAGAATTGCTTGAACCCAGGAGGCGGAGGCTGTGGTGAGCCAAGATCACGCCACTGCACTCCAGCCTGGGCTACAGAGTGAGACTTCATCTCAAAAAAAAAAAACCAAAAAAACAAACAAAAAAAACTTACTGACTGCATGAACTAGGTGTTGGATAAGACACAAGTTAACTGCAAATAGGCAGGAGATTTCTTTTTGGGGTGAAGGAACGTTCTAAAATTAGATTGTGGTGATGGTTGTATAAATACAACTCTGTAAATACGTTAGTAATCATTGCACAGGTGAATTTTCTGGTATGGAAATTATACATCAATAAAGCTTTTAAAAATGTATCTGTCACAATCTGTATCCTTGAGGAGGCCAGAATTTTTCAGAGCAACCCAGGCAAATTTGCTACTAGGTGAATGTTCACCTCATCTTAAATGCAGATATCCTTGAAAATCATCTCAAGATATTCAAAGCATGGAAATGACTCACATTTCTATCTGATAATCAGCAAGGGGGAGAAGAAGCCACTCAGCTCCTGTTTCTCCCTGGAGGGTGAGGTGCAGAAGGGGAGGCATTTCATCCAGTTCCTGAAACCTCTTCCCAATGAAACGATGGTGGAGACCTCAACCACCAATCCACTGAGACAAGTTATAAGAGTAAATCATGTTGTTAAAACAAAAAAAAATCACTACCTACTTCTTATTCTCTGTCTCTCCCCATGGGGAAATAAAATGTCTACAAATTGTTTAGAAAAGCTTGGAATTCATTTAAAAAAGGCCAATCAGGTAACAGTCATCTACAGTTTCTTCTTTATAAAGAAAGCATTGCAGCACCATTAGTCAAAGACAGGCAGTTAAATGACAAGTCTCTGATTTGACCAATAAAGGAGAGGGCTAAACCAGCCAAAGAAGAGCTTGGAATGTCTTTTTAAAAACCATCATGAGATCTAGATCAGCCACCTAAGCCCCACAAAAGCCAGCAATCACCAAGGGTAATTATTCTGGTCTACCTGGGAGCTTTCTCTAGGGCACCCATCATCCCAACATGACTGACAGCCGTCCCATCACTCTCAATCCTCTTCTGATTTGAACAGTGAGTGATATGTTCACCTTACCTGAGAGTGGGAGGCACTGTGCTGAGGCTGAGAGCAGATAGCATGGACAGTTTTGCCTTTGTGCTGCAGAGCAGGTATTGACCACAGAGCAGTCCTAAGGCCCCACTGGCCAGGGAACCCACCCTTAGAGGCATGGACTGGAACTGAACCATCAGAAAGTCGTTAGACTCATCTGGGTGGCTTCTTCTGTTTTTTAGTGACTCATGCCTGGTCCCTTCCCTGAGAAATTCTAACTTAACAGGTCTGATTAAGAAAGCCTGACCTT
Source organism: Pan paniscus (assembly GCF_029289425.2). Classification (NCBI taxonomy): domain Eukaryota; kingdom Metazoa; phylum Chordata; class Mammalia; order Primates; family Hominidae; genus Pan; species Pan paniscus. Next base: position 25,250,056 of record NC_073256.2, read on the forward strand.
GGCCGGGCACGGTGGCTCATGCCTGTAATCCTGGCATTTTCGGAGGCTGAGGCAGATGGATCACTTGAGGTCAGGAGTTCGAGACCAGCCCAGCCAACATGATGAAACCCCGTCTCTACCAAAAAATACAAAAAATTAGCTAGGTGTGGTGGTGTGCACCTGTAGTCCTAGCTACTTAGGAGGCTGAGGCAGAAGAATCACTTGAACCCTGGAGGTGGAGGTTGCAATGAGCTGAGATCGCACCACTGCACTCCAGCCTGGGTGACAGAGTGAGACCCTTTGTCAAAAAAGAAAAAAAAAAGCCTGACCTCTATGGTGACCTGCTTAAGTTACCTTGGCTGGAGTTGAAAGCCAGTGCAATAGCCCCGGACTTCCAATGTCTGGTGCCTGCTGAGACCCCAAGTCTCAGGCTCAGGCCCAAGCTGTGTTGACTTAACCACAGATTCTTTGCCAGCTATCCTAATCGATCCCCCCAAATCTCCCGCTTCCAATCCACTGTCAACCACCCATGAATGGGACCTTCCCCGGAGCCTGGCCCGGCCTCCACATGAGTTTGTTTTTGTCCATGTGTTCATGGATGTAAACTGTGGGTGCTTAAGGCGGTGAAGGTGGGGGAACACTGGGCAGCTCGAGCACAGGCTTCGCATCTACGTGTGCTTTTCTATAAAGTCACACAAGAGATCATTTACCCCTTGCAGCTGCACTAAAATATGGTAATTTTCCAAGAAACGTCTTGCCAGGAATATGAAACTTCCCTACTTAGAGAACATTCCTTCATTTAGAGTTGAGAATTATATTGCAAAGCTGTCATCCATTTCATGAGACTTTTTTTTAACCTATTTCAAAATAAAATGATTCTGATAGCTAGGTCAAAAGTGGTTCAATGCCTAAAGAGGCTTCCTCGGCATCTGGATGTCTGGCGCCATGTACCGCCGCTTAACCATGACTTTAGGCTGCTTGTTCGTTCAGGTTCAATACGCTGTCGAGAGAGAGGCTGATAACATTTTTTTCAGGTTGGTATACACGTGGTCTTTCTGCGGCAGTACAAGAAGCCCATGGGAAAACACTGATAAAGCTGGCTTGGTGCCAGGAAGGTTTCTAGTGCAAATGGATATTTTAACTCCTATCTCTATCGCACCTATTCGACGGCATGTGGCTATGGCAAAACAATAGGTTCATGTCTCTCTTGGCTCTGGAAAGTTTACGCCAATGAAAAGTATAGTGAATTTTTGTTTCCTCTGTTTCATACCTTGCTGGTTCTGTAATATCCGCTTGAGCTTTAAGAACTTACGGGGTATTAAAAAAAGAGACAGAAGAAAAAGACAACATATAATATCCCCTTATCCATCCTCACCCAGGTGGATCTGAAAGAAAGGGACCAATATGTACAATTTCAAAGAAATTAAAAAAGAAACAATAAAATTTCTGTTGTTTGATATGTTCAGGACAGGGGATATTCAGGTTAATATTCGGTTGGTGCAAAAGTAATTGTGCAATTACTTTTAACAGTTATTCTGTAATCCTATTTTAATATTTAAGAAGCACTTCAAGATTCACAATGTCTTAGGGTCAGTGATAAATTAAACTATGCACATGATAGTTAAATAGTACTCTGAATACAAGAACATTAGATAACAGTTTCCCTTGGGTGTTCAGTGATAATTTTCCAGCAAGTATAGATTAGGGATGTTCTATGTAATGAGTTTCCCAGTTTGGAGAAACGGGGCACTGAGCCGAGTGCCCTCTACTTCTACTGCAGCAGCTAATGAGTAAGAATGCCACTGGGAACCCTCGCTTTGCAGGGAGCACACCAAAGGCAGGAAAGCTGCCATGTGAGGGGCGAGACGGACGCCCGTCACACTGCCTGGAATGCAGCCGGACAGCAAGTTTCCCAAGAGGAGATGACAGGTCACAATTCCCAAAGGCACACTTTCCAACCTCCCTAAAAACAGGCTTAGATTCATACATAATTTTTTCATTAAAAAATTCCATGTGGCCAGCTAGGAAGAAAAAGTCGAGTTTGCTGCATGGATATGAATACTATGCTGGAGAAATCATGGTGCTGACATCACCCAGATCATGAGATCTGACCCAAGAAGATCTGTGGCTGCTGCTTTTCAGGATTTGAGGTAACAGGCATTTCATCTCAGCTTAAAAGTGGCCTCTTTGGTTCTTAATACAAACAAAACAAAACAAAAAACACACACACATAAAACCCAAACAAACAGGATGAGTGTTATCTAGAATAGTAGTAACCCAATGTTCTATCTAAAAGTTACTTTGCATGTGTACATTCTCTGTCTTCAAGTCCATTTTGGGGCAAGGTGGTGGCAAACTGCACAGCCCTTGATTTTCAGGGACTGACTCCAAAATCAGAACCATGCAACAAAAAACAGTCTATTACTGAGTTTCTGCAGGCTTTGCTCATGGAATGGGCCTGCACTGTTTTTTGATGTGAGAGCCAACTTAATTCTGCAATGACAGAGTTAAGACTGCCCATCAAAAAAATATTTTCTTTTGTAATCCCAGCACTTTGGGAGGCCAAGACGGGCGGATCCTGAGGTCAGGAGATCGAGATCATCCTGGCTAACAGGGTGAAACCCCGTCTCTACTAAAAATACAAAAAAATTAGCCGGGCGTGGTGGCGGGCGCCTGTAGTCCCAGCTACTCGGGAGGCTGAGGCAGGAGAATGGTGTGAACCCAGGAGGCGGAGCTTGCAGTGAGCCAAGATCGCGCCACTGCACTCCAGCCTGGGTGACAGAGCGAGACTCCATCTCAAAAAAAAAAAAAAAAAAAAAAAGTTTTTTGGTTGCATATACCTGCAAATAAACTAAAAACCAATGAACTGTACACTTAGGTAAGTGAACTGTGGTATGTGAATGACATCTCAAAAAGGCTGTTAAAAAATGTTCTGACTTTATTAGCTAAAGTAAAAAAAAAAAAATCACAAAAAAGAGGAAATAAAAGTTCCTGTTTTGCTGCATAAATCATGATGCTGATGTCATCCAGAAGAATTATGTCTGTTCAGGAGGACTTTGCAAGGTTTGTGCAGATGCACTTTAACCTGGATTTTTGTTGTCATATCTATGGAGCTGGGATCAGGAGCCAGGTCCGGGGGCCAGAGGGACTTTGAGAACTCACTTGGAACAGGGGCTGATCACAGTCGGCGTGGGTGGGTAAACCAAGGCAACATTCACTCGCTCGCTGCCGTTCTTGGGGCAAATGATCTCTGCCACTCCTTCCGGTCTGGGCTGACTCAGCAACTCCCCTGTAGGAGGAGAGAGAAAAATGTGTTAGGGAGATGTGCACTAAAAATGGGCTCATTTTACAAAGACAGCACTGCCCGGGGATGGGGGCAGGGGGAGAAGGGCAGAGGTGAAGCAACGAAGGGTGTGAGAACAAATGTGCAACCAAGAACAGCAGAATTGCCTGGGCGCCGGCTCCAATGCCTAAATCCTCCTCTGCGTCACCGTGGAGAAAATTTTCATGGTTATGGCAGGAAGGCCCACACTAGACAAAGACAGCATCTGTCACTGCTCTGCTCACCTTCCTTTTAACAGACTGACTCCAGGGATCTTTATCTAGATATCAACGACTGAGCCAGAGTCCCCAGAGCCCACCGAAGCAAGGGCTGCCAAGGAGGTGTTCATAATTAGGATTTGGGGCAGATGGGACTCAAGCAGACCAAAGCAACTGTTCAACAAAGCCCTGTATAAATGATGTGGAAACACAGTAGACTAAAGGTGTTAAAAACACAAACAGCCTAAGATCAGCCCAGCCTCCTCTGGGTAAGGGGATTGCCCTGATAGGTATGTGTGAAGCGGATGCACGACACAACACTATCTAACGAGTCTAGCAAAAACACATAATTAACCTAATGGATCACCACAATACTTAAAGGAACACTATTACTCTGCATGCCCTGGATGTAATCTCTCTTCAACTAGATCATTACATCTCTAAAAGCAGTGATGACTTCCATTCTCTCATCCATATACCCAGGGCACCCTGCCCTTTCTCAGAGAGTACTCAAGAAACAGCTCCTGGCTGCAGATGGGACACATTATTGTTCAAACTGCCCTACTTAAACCTAGGAACTAAATTTTTTGTTGTTGTTTTGGAGACAGGCTCTTGGTTTGTCACCCAGGCTGAAGTGCAGTGGCCTAATCACAGCTCTCTGCAGCCTCAATCTCCCAGGCTCAGGTGATCCTCCCACCTCAGAGTCCCAAGTAGCTGGGACCACAGGTATGCAGCACCACATCTGGCTAAATGTTAACCTTTTACTTTATTTTTGTAGAGACGGGAGTCTCGATATGTTTCCCAGGCTGGTCTCAAACTTCTGGCCTCAAGCAATCCTCCCACCTCAGCCTCCCAAAGTGCTGGGATTACAGGTGTGAGCCACCATGTCTGGCTTCTAGAAAGTCAATTAACCAAATCAAGGATGTGAAATGTACACCAACTGGGGAAAGACACTACTGCAATTAAAACTTCAACTCTCTGCACCAACCACTTCTACTGCTGACTTGAAATTCTAGAGACTCCGGGCTGGGCGCGGTGGCTCACACCTGCAATCCTAGCAGTTTGGAAGGCCGAGGCAGGTGGATCACAAGGTCAGGAGTTCGAGACCAGCCTGGCCAATATGGTGAAACTCCACCTCTACTAAAAATACAAAAATCAGCTAGGCATTTGTGGCAGGTGCCTGTAGTCCCAGCTACTCAGGAGGCTGAGGCAGGTGAATCGCTTGAACCCGGGAGGCAGAGGTTCCAGTGAGCCGAGACTGTGCCACTGCACTCCAGCATGGGCGACAGAGTGAGAATCTGTCTCAACAACAACAAAACAAAAAAAAAAGAAAAGAAATTCTAGAGACTCCAAAGAACAGCATTCCCCCCTTATCCCTGGGACATGCGTTCCAAGACCCCAGCGGATGCATGAAACTGAGGACAGTACCGAAGACTATACAGACTATGTTTTTGCCTATAAGTAGATACCTATGATAAAGTTTAATTTATAAATTAGGCACAGTAAGAAATTTACAACAATAAATAGGACAATGATAATATACTGTATTAATAATTAAACTTTTATGAATATGGTCTCTCAAAAAATATTATTATGCTGCATTCACATGTATTTGGACCACAGTTGATTGCAGGTAACTGAAATCACAGAAAGTGAAACCACGGATAAGGGGACCACTGTATCTGCTGACGTATAATGATATGAAATTCCTTTGCTTCAAAGTACAGTATTTCCGGCTGGGACAGTGGTTCATGCCTCTAATCCCAGCACTTTGCAAGGCAAAGACGGGTGGATCTCTTGAGCCCAGGAGTTCAAGACCAGCCTGGCCAACATGGTAAAACCCAGTCTTTACTAGAAATACAAAAATCAGCCAGGCATGTTGGCGGGCACCTGTAATCTCAGGTATTCGGGAGGCTGAGGCATGAGAATCACTTGAATCCAGGAGGCAGAGGTTTCAGTGAGCTGACATCAGGCCAATGCACTCCAACCTGGGCGACAGAGTGAGACTCTGTCTCAAAGAGCAAAAGAAAAGAAAAACACCGTATTTCTAAATGTCTCATCCCCCGCAAAGGCCACACTGATAGCGCAGGCCCATATCAGCACTGGGCTTGCAGTTTTAAATGTACACTTCGAGTAATCTTCACAATGGCCCTAGATGGGTTTATCCTCATTTTACAAATGAGGATGCTAATGCTCAGGGAGGTTATGCGATGTACCCAGAGTCTAACCAGCGGCAGACTTGGGATGTGAACTTGGGAACCCACTTCTGGGGCCCTTACTCTTTGCCCCCAGGCTAATTCCTCCCCAAAGCAGGGACTGCTTCTTTATGCCAGAACTCATCTTTCCTAAATGAGCAAGATAAAAACGCTATTTTTAATTAATGAACTAAGCGGCATACTTTTATGAAAGACATTAATTTCCTGATGTGAACATTTTTATATAGTGTCGCACAATATTAAGTGAATGTAATTTGAGTTCCTTAACCAAACTCCTGTAAATAGCAAACTGCTACAAAAGTTAGTTTAGCATCATTAGCTTGTAGCATGGCTATGTGGATATCAGAAATGCACTTCAAACACCAGCTAGGAAAAGATCCTCAAATATAAAAATGCAAGTTAAAAATGTAAACGTTAAATGCTTATCAAAGTAATAAAATGAACCCAAGTAACAGCATGTTCGAGCTAGACTGGAACCTGGAAGGCATCCAGTCCAAACATCAACTAGTAAGTCAGAAGCCCTCTGAGTTTAACAGATTTGCTCCAAGTCCCACAGAGAGCTGCAGGTCTGTAAACCAACCCACGCACCATGCACCACAGGGGCCAGGACTCCAACGAGAAGTTGCTGTGGGCACCCCAGTCTCTTAACACCCTTACTTCTCAGACTGCCCTCACCTAGCTCCTTGCCTGCTTATCTTCAAGTTCTACTTTTGTCCTAAAATCATCCCCAGGGCTTGAACACAGATGTGGCTTCTTTGGCTTCCCCTGAAAACTCTCTCCTGGTTGGAATTCCACACAGGCCCCAGCTCCACCTGCTTTTATCTGCCTGGACACTCAGAATAACAACTGCAGATGCCAAGCCCCTGTCCTCAGCACCCATCCCTGGCACCAGCCTGGTGCAGCAGGCTTCTTGGCTAGTATGTCACAGCTTTCGGTGGTCAGATCATTTTGCCAGAGAATTTGAAATAACAGGCTGGGTGCAGTGGCTCACGCCTGTAATCCCAGCACTCTGGGAGGCTGAGGTGGGCGGATCACAAGGTCCGGAGATCGAGACTATCCTGGCCAACATGGTAAATCCCCGTCTCTACTAAAAATATAAAAAATTAGTGGGGCGTGGTGGCACGCGCCTGTAGTCCCAGCTATTCAGGAGGCTGAGGCAGCAGAATCGCTTGAACCTGGGAAGTGGAGGTTGCAGTGACCCAAGATTGAGACACTGCACTCCAGCCTGGACGATGGGGTGAGACTCTGTCTCAAAAAAAAAAAAACAAAGAAAGAAATAATGTACAGCAGACTATTAAGCCTCCATTATCAACTCTAACTGTACCCCAGACTGTCCACGTCACACAGAGCCAGGTAACTGGTTTTGTTTGGGTCTTATCTCTAGCAGCACTGCCATCCATGGAAACAGAGCACGAAGGTGGAAGGCACTGAGAAGTTTCACACATGTGAAAAATTCACTTGATGTTAACAAATACTGAGCAACAAGTAGAACAGTCCACAGCTTCCAGCACGTTTGTATACTCCAACAACCTACTACGTGGTGCCAGTATCCTTAGGATTTAAGAAATGTGCACAGTTCCTAGATTAAGAACATAAGAAAAACAGCTTTTTCCTTTCAAAATGATCTTAACTCACATATGAAGAATGGTTTGTGTGTGTGCTATCTAGCAAAACAGAAGCTAATCATTCTCAAATTGAACATAAACTTGATCTTCAAAATAAAGTGCATTATTTCACTGAGTAGCTAACTACTGAGACCTTACTGTGGGTGAGGACTGAAGAAGATGCAGGGGTCTGAGAGTTGAGGGCACAGCCTCCACCATGGAGGATCCCAGTGTCCACAGGGGAGGCCAGGTGTGCAAAGAACTACAGTCCTGTAGGATGAGGTCCCCAAGGAAATTTACAAGAGATGCTGGTGGAGTTCGGAGAAGGAGAGATTCATACTGATTCACAGGACTGGGAAAGACTTCAGAGTGGGGAACACTTAGACGAAGGACCCAGCAACTTTTGTTATCAGAATGGAGAACGATGCGTGCACTTTACCTTACCATCATAGTGTAATGTATGTCAAACTGCAAAATAAGCCTAAGTTAATCCAGGAAGAAGAAAAGATGACTACAGCAGCAACTGACATTGAGCGAGCACTTTTTACTGGCTTGATGTTGTTTATGTACCATCTCAGTCTTCACAACAACAGCAGAAGGTAGGGACAATTACTATCCTCATTATATACAGAAGAGGAAATTGAGGCTCAGATGCAAGAGGTAGTTTGCCAATGGTCACAGGAAGAAGTGGCTGTGCTGAACTTTGACAGTAGGACTGACTAAATTCATCACTACCAGATATCCTGTGTCAAGGATATCATGATGTTTAAATTAGGTAACACATACACGAAACATACTAAACACTGTATCTGGCACCTAGTAAGTACTTGACCCTATTACTGTAGTCACGAGAAGATTCTCTAAAGGCTTACTCTTCTAAATACACAAAGAGTTCATACAAGCGCATGTGAGGACATGGCGAGAAGACACCGTATGTGAATCAGAAACCCCTCACCAGATACCAAATCTGCTGGTGCCTTGATCTTGGACTTACCAACCTCCCACACTGTGAGAAACAGATTTCCGTTCCTTATAAGCTGCCCAGTTACAAGTAATGAAGGGTAGGGTATGGAGCAGCTCCTTGGATGGTGGAGAAGCTGGCTGGACTGCCCTAGGCCAGACTGTCCATGATCAGTTGGCCAAAGCTAGCAGGCAGGGGACTGTCCTCTGGGTGCCAACAAATTCCCTGGGAAGCTATCTTGGGGGGTGAAGGAGCAGGCTGTGCGGAAAGCAGGCTACAGAACTTTCTGGGAAACATGATGAGGCAACAGCTGTGGTCCCTGGAAGGCCACCCACACGGGATGCTGAATTCATGGGGAAGGCAGCTAGAACATCCTTAAAGGGGCTGAGTTGCTGCTGAACTTGCAAGGGACTTACCCAAGGTATGCAGGCTATCGGTGGATTTGGCAACAATCTTCCTGCATAGCCACTAACAAGTCAGCTGCGGTACCCACAGGTATATTCTACCACTAAGCCACGTATCTCTTAGGGGGTTTTGGGGATTCAAAGAGTGGTTCCCCAAAACTGTAGGGATGTTGCATTCTTCCTGTGAACAAGGTTTGCTCTTGGCTCAATTACAGAGTTAGCCCTCCTTATCAGTGAGTTTTGCATCCACGGATTCAACCAACTGCAGGTCGAAAAAATTGTTTTTAAACTGTACCTGGGCTGGACGTGGTGGCTCATGCCTGTAATACCAGCACTTTGGGAGGCCGAGGGGTGGGGGCAGATCATTTGAGGTCAGGAGTTCAAGACCAGCCTGGCCAACATGGTGAAACCCCCATTCTCTACTAAAAATATGAAAATTAGCCAGGGATGGTGGTAGGCACCTGTAATTCCAGCTACCTGGGAGGCTGAGGCAGAAGAATCGCTTGAACCCGAGAGGCAGAGGTTGCAGTGAGCCGAAATCGCGCCACTGCACTCCAGCCTGGGCGACAGAGCAAGACCCTGTCTCAAAAAAAAAAAAAAAGAAAGAAAAAGAAAACTAAATTCCATCTGTACTGAACATGTACAGACTTTTTTCTTGTCATTATTCCCTAAACAATATAGTATAACAACTATTTACATAACATTTGTATTGTATGAGTTATTATAGGTAACCTAGAGATGATTTAAAGTAAGGGAGGAGGCTGGGAGCAGTGGCTCACACCTGTAATCCCAGCACTTTGGGAGGCCGAGGCAGGCAAATCACCTGAGGTCAGGAATTAGAGACCAGCCTGGCCAACCTGGTGGAACTTCGGCTCTACTAAAAAAACAAAAATTAGCGGGGCATCGTGGCACATGCCTGTAATCTCAGCTACTTCAGAAGCTGAGGCAGGAGAAACACTGGAATCCAGGAGGCAGAGGTTTCAGTAAGCCGAGACTGTGCCATTGCACTCCAGCCTGGGCGACAGAGTGAGACTCTGTCTCAAAAAACTAAACTAAAATAAAATAAAGCATCCGGGAGGATGTTCGTAGGTTATGTGCAAATACCATGCCACTGGATATCAGGGTCTTGAGCATCCAAAGACTTTGGTACCCATGGGGGTCCTGGAACCAATGCCCCACAGGTATCATTCCTTTTCAAAACGACTCAAACTCATAGGGTCACTTGATAATTGAATATATCCTAAGGTATGGTTCCAACGACAGCTACAAAAACTTACACCATCACAAATTATGACCCTCTCCTAGAACCGTTTTCATTTTCAGCACACATCTCTGCAACTCTTCAAAATGTAGGAATCCACTGAGTTCTGGGCAATTTAACAATGTAAGGAAATTTCCATTTTCAGGCATTTGTGGAATTCTCAAGTCCGGTTTTGATACTGAATGCTGAAACTTCAATAAAATAAAATAAACAAAAAACAAACAAACAAACAAAAAAAACAACACTCAGAAACACCCTTCAGTGTCTTGAAGCTTTGGAAACCATTTGTGAAGCCTTATCAGTCACAGAGTACAATCGGTAGGGTAAACACACCAGGTCAGTTGGGGCCTCTCAGAGATGCCCTTAAATCAGAAAGCCCTCAGCACCTATCTTCAGTGAGTATTCATGGCCTGGTCACTAGGCAACACTAAACAAACTCAGTGTCAGCACTTGGCTTCTTCCACTTCTTCCAAGCATCCTCCAAAGTGGTGATAGTTATAGGCAGAAGGAAGAAAAAAGGCCACACTCTTGATTACTTCTGCGACTCACACAATGGTTCTCAGATTCTCCCAATGAATAAAGCCAGGGAAGCCATGCCAGGCCCACACACTGGGCACGGATGACAGGCGCCTTTCAGTTTTCCTTTCATGGCAGGTGCTCCACCTGGAGCCCATGACCTCAGCTTTTCCTTGTTTAGCCCAACTCCTGGCAGAAGACAATCGTCCTGACAGTAATGTTTGCTTGCTAATTACATAAAGCTTTGTTAAAATTATTTTTTGGTTTGAAAGATAGGAGGGAGAAGGGGATGACTAAATGATCTCAGGTTTGCTAAACCAAGAGGAGCTGCATTTGGTCCAAGGGCCCCTTGAGGGATCATCAGTCAGGTCTCTTCTAGATCAAAAAGCTGCGGCCTCAGATCACAACGGCCCTTCCAATGCATTTGGTAAACGTTCAACCACAGAAAGCCAAGGGGAAAAAACTGCTACTATTTTTCAAGTCTCTACCAGAATTTAGTCTCTTCCCTCACATTACAAGCTTATATAGTTGACCCTTGAACAATCAATACCCCAAGCAGTCAAAAATCCACGTATCATTTCTGACCACCCCCAGAACTTAACTACAAAAAGCCTACTGTTGACTGGAAGCCTTACCAATAATGTAATCAGCTGATTAACAGATATTTTGTGTGTCACATATAGCATGTGCTGTATTCTTACAATAAAATAAGCTAGAAAAAAGAAAATGCTATTGAGACAATCATGAGAGAGAATATATTTACTATTCATTAAGTGGAAGTAGACCATCATAAAGGTCTTCCTCATCATTGTCTGTTCATTGAGGAGGCTGGGGAGGAGGGGGAAGAGGAGGGCTTGGTCTGGTTGTCTCAGGGGTGGCAGAAGTGGAAGAAAACCCTTCTGTAAGTGGACCGGCACAGTTCAAACTCGTGTGTGTTCAAGGGTCAGCTGCATTTCCCTTTCATGATAACCTTTTGTTTGGAGGGTTTTTTGTTTTGTTTTGTTCTCTTTTTTGAGACAGAGTCTCACTCTGTTGCCCAGGCTGGAGTGCAGTGGCATGATCTTGGCTCACTACAACCTCCACCTTCCGGGTTCAAGAGATTCTCCTGCCTCAGACTCCCAAATAGCTGGGATTACAGGCGCGCACCACCATGACTGGCTAATTTTTGTATTTTTAGTAGAGATGGGGTTTTGCCATGTTGGCCAGACTGGTCTCTAACTCCTGTGACCTCAGGTGACCCGCCCACCTTGGCCTCCCAAAGTGCTGGGATTACAGGCGTGAGCCACTGCGCCTGGCCGTTTGGGGGTTTGTTTGTTTTGTTTTGTTTTAAAAATAATTCATACAAATCCAATCCTCTGTAGCACTGTTCCCTACGTCTTCCTCATGCCTGGTTATTTGCAATTCCTCTTCCTCCTGCTTTCTCTGTTTCTAATACCTGCAACAGGAGAGCCCATCTCCCCTCCTCCAAGCCACTCTTCCTCACGGGACGCCCACCTGCTGCAAAAGCGTCAGAGTCTTGGCATCTCCAGAGTCCCTGGGGAGTTTCCTTCCCCAAGTGTCCATTACAACACTGGGATGAGAGGCCAGGTAGAAACTTCAGGAGCATTCCACTTTGAGGTGTGAGGCTCTACCAGACACAAAATAAATATTACTGGGGGCCAGAATAAACATCCAGGGCCAGCAAGTGAACCTGGCTTACGTGGCATGCATTAATATTTGGAGAAATTTCCCCAGCGAGGTTGCAGGAAGCTGAGTCACCTACTAAGAAGGGCTTTATTTTTGGTTCTAAAAGACAGAACAATAGCAAAGTAAAATATTGTTCTATATCAAAGTTCTTTAAACTTACTGTTCTCAGCATCTTCATCAGTCTCAGATTAACCCTGATACTATACAAATTGCAATAACACAAGAACGGTAGATGCTTTCTTTAGATTTTGTATGAGATTTCTCTGGAATTTCTAAAAATCCTAGAAAGGGGCCGGGTCCAGTGACTCAGGCCTGTAATCCCAGCACTTTGGGAGGCCAAGGCTGGCAGATCACCTGAGGTCAGGAGTTCGAGGCCAACCTAGCCAACATGTTGAAACCCCATCTCTACTAAAAATACAAAAATTAGCCAGGCGAGGTGGTACACATCTGTAATCCCAGCAACTTGGGAAGCTGAGGCAGGAGAATCGCTTGAACCCGGGAGGCAGAGGTTGCAGAGAGCCGAGATTGTGCCACTGCACTACAGCCCTGGGGACACAGCCAGACTCTGGCTAAAAAAAAAAAAAAAAAAAAAAAAAAAGAAAACACAGAAAGGAACCATGAGGCACCACTTGAAGCTTCAATGAGGTGGTTTTATGATGTTGGGGGTATAGAAAATCATTCCTCAAAATATGGCACCTGAGCACGCTGGGCGCTTTTGAAAGCTAAGCAGCCCCTGAAGTAAGCCTCAGAATGAAGGTCCCTCTAACCTTGTCTTGTGCCTCCCCAAACCACAAGGGCAGGGACTATTCCTGGAACATCTTTATCTGACCAAGAGAGCTTACCAAAAGAAACATAAATGCTTTCTATGCCCTCCCTGGAATCTCATTATCTCAGAAAAAAAGCCTGACGAATGTGACCACACCTGACAGACATTTTCCCGAGATAATGTCTGCCTCTCAGGCCCATTCAGATTCCAAAGAGAATCACTTACAATTTCATTTCGGTCTCTGTGGTCCATTCATTCTCCCTAATCCTCACTTACTGCCTCTCAAAAGAACTGTCTACATTCTCATCTCTTCCCTCCCCTATGAAAAAGCGTATAGCTTCTGTATCCCACTGTGATTCCCTTTGAATGTTAATAAATTTATTTGCCTTAGTAATCTTCTTATTCTTATTAATTTGCCTTTCATCAGTTGATTTTCACTGAACCTTCTTCTGAGAGCAAAGGGAAAGTTTTTCCCTGTACCCCCTACAATGAAAAGAAAGCATTCGCGTGGATGGCATGCACACTTAAAAACCTCACCATCCACAAGAAGTGTCCAGAGCTGGTGTGAAAGGCTGAGACTAATTCAAGGAAGTAAATTAATAGTGGGACACACTGTAAGTAGCTAAAACTTCCGAGGTCAATGTTGCAAAGGAGAGCTAAGGCCTTCTACAACATTATTCTCTTAGTAACAATTAAAAAAGTAAAATGAACTTGAACTTGTCATTCATCTGTATGTATCACTATATATAGTGATATATTTAGATATACAGTGGTCCCCCATCATCTGTGGTTTTTGCTTCCAAAGGTTTCGGCTACCAGCCATCAATCTGGGTCTGAAAATATTAAATGAAAAACTCCAGAAATAAACAATCATCAGTTTTAAATCTAGCACCATTCTAGTAGCATGATGAAATCTCGACCTGTCCAGCTCCATACCCCCCAGCACCATGAACTCTCCTGTGTCCAGTGTCCCCACACTGTAGACGTTCCCCTGGGAACCCTCCTCTGCCCAGTGTCCCCACACTGTAGACTCTCCCCTGGGAACCCTCCTCTGCCCAGTGTCCCCACACTGTAGACGCTCCCCTGGGAACCCTCCTCTGCCCAGTGTCCCCACACTGTAGACGCTCCCCTGGGAACCCTCCTCTGCCCAGTGTCCCCACACTGTAGACGCTCCCCTGGGAACCCTCCTCTGTCCAGTGTCCCCACACTGTAGATGTTCCCCTGGGAACCCTCCTCTGCCCAGTGTCCCCACACTGTAGACTCTCCCCTGGGAACCCTCCTCTGCCCAGTGTCCCCACACTGTAGACGCTCCCCTGGGAACCCTCCTCTGCCCAGTGTCCCCACACTGTAGACGCTCCCCTGGGAACCCTCCTCTGTCCAGTGTCCCCACACTGTAAACGCTCCCCACCTGCTCATCACTTAGGCACTTTCTCAGTTATCAGATCCACTGTCAAAGTGTTGCAGTGCTTAATACGTCACCCTTACTTTACTTCATAATGGCCCGAAAGTGTAAGAGTAGTGATGCTGGCGATTTGGATCTGCCAAAGAGAAGCTGTTAAGTGCTTTAGTAAAAAGCTGAAAGGTCTTGACTTAATAAGGAAAGAAAAAAAATTGCATGCTGAAATTACCAGATCTACAGTGAGAATGAATATTCTGTGAAACTGTGAAAAAGGAAAAATAAATCCATGCTAGTTTTGCTGCCGCACCTCAAACTGCAAAAGGTATGGTTACAGCACCTGCTAAGTGCTTAGTTAAAATGAAAAAGACATTACATTTGTGGGCAAAAGATATGACCGGAAACGTTTTCCAATTGATGGCAATTGGGTTTGGTGCCATTGGTGGTTTCAGGATCCAGTAGGGGACTTGGAAAGCACCCCCCGCAAATAAGGGTTGGAGGAATGACTCTATAGCAAGGGTGCCCAACGCCAGGGCCATGGACTGGTACGCCTCCATGGGCAGCACAGAAGGAGGTGAGTGGTAGGTGAGCAGGCAAAGCTTCATCTGTTTACAGCCACTCCCCACTGCTCAAATTACCACTGGAGCTCCATCTCCTGTCAGATCAGGGCAGCATGAGATTCTCATAGGAGTGGGCAAACCCTACTGTGAATTGCGTATGTGAGGGATCTAGGTTGCGCGCTCCTTGTAAGAATCTAATGCTTAATGATTTGTCACTCCCATCACCACCAGATGGGACCAGCTAGTTGCAGGAAAACAAGCTCAGGGCTCCCACTGATTCCACATTATAGTGAGTTGTATAATTATCTATTATCTATTACAATGTAATAACAGTAGAAATAAAGTGCACGACAAATGTAATGCACTTGAATCATCGTGAAACCATCCCACCAACCCCAGTCTGTGGTGCCGAACAAGGTTGGAGACAGCTGCTCTACGGTGATATAGACATACAGTGAGATGCACACACACCCTGCCCTTTGTTGCTCTATAATGGTCCTACATGTAAGTATGTCCTTAAGAAAATGTGCACAAGGACTTACACCATCCTCTCCTCACTGACCCTTAAAAGGTCTGACACCATCTGACCCAAGTCAAAGCCGCCTCTTCCCGCCACTCACTCGTCCCACCACGCCTCCCTGCAGACGCGTGTGCTACTTGGCTCCATTTTGCTCGCTAAGGGTTTATATAAATACAAATCCACCCAAGAAAGGAAAACTATTTCCCCTTTTCCTGCTCTGGATAAAGTTCCAGCAGACTTGGCTAAGGATGAGACAAGCTTCACAGATCAAAGACAGTTGGGGGGAGGGGGAGGGGGAGAAGCAGAGCACAAACCTAGCTCAGCCCTCTCCTCTCACAAAACACAAGTCAAGATTATAAAAAGCCCACAGTGCTGCACTGAAGTGCTTTCAAAAGGTCACTCTTTATTTTGATAGCCTGTCACCTACTTCTTACTGGAAAATGGTTCCAGACTCAGAGAGGTTACTGCAGACGGCATAAAAGCATTCAGACGAGAACGTTCTCTTCCCAACATGCATTTTCCTTGCAAGAGAAAATAGGAGGAACCCTTATGACCTGAAATTATAAAACTAGCCCCCAAGGACCTTATCAAAATCTACCTGACTTTGAAGTACTAAGGGGAATCATGTGAAGTCCTTAATAATGATCAGAAGCCAGGCCGGGCGCAGTGGCTCGCGCCTGTAATCCCATCATTTTGGGAGGCCGAGGCGGGCAGATTGCTTGAGACCAGAAGTTTGAGACCAGCCCGGCCGACATGGTAAAACCTCATCCTACTAAAAATACAAAAATTAGCCAGGCATGGTGGTGGGCACCTGTAATCTCAACTACTCAGGAGGCTGAGGCAGGAGAATCGCTTGAACCTGGGAGGTGGAGGTTGCAGTGAGCCTAGATCATGCCACTGTACTCCAGTATGGGCGACAAAGCAAGACCGTCTTGGGAAAAAACAAATGATCAGAAGGCGTATACAGTCAACTCCTGAACAACAAAGGTTTGAACCATGCAGGTCCATTTACAGGAAATTTTCTTCCACTTCTGCCACCTCCTGAGACAGCAAGTCCAACCCCTCCTCTTCCTCCTCCTCAGCTCACTCAATACGAAGACGATGATGAAGATCTTTATGACAATCCACTTCCACTGAATAGTAAATACATTTTCTCTTCCTATGATTTTCTAAACATTTTCTTTCCCCTAGCTTAGTTTATCGTAAGAGCACAGTATATAATACATAAAACATACGAAATACATGCTGATGAACTATTGATGTTATCCGTTAAGGCTTCCAGTCAACAATAGGCTATCAGTAGTTAAGGAGTCAAATGTTATATGTGGATGTGATTCCATGGGAGGGGGCTGGTCAGTGCCCCTAAACCCCGAGTTGTTCAAGGGTCAAGTGTACTTGCTTCCTGTCTCCTAACATTTCTGCAAATTCATTTTTCTCCAAGGAAGGGGAGGAAGGAGGAGGAGTGAAGGTTGGGACTGGGAGGTCTGGTAGAGCTGAGGCCTCCCTGAAGAGTCCTGGGAGAGAGGAGAAAACCCACAGGCTTGGAGTCAGACCCACAGCAACTCAAGGCCAGAAGGAACCTTGAAATGGCTCAACTTTCTCCTTTTGCTCATGAATAATATCTCGCGCAGGCAGAAACATCTCCCACAGCACTACAGGGAGAGGATTCCAGCTGGAATCCTCTCTCAACACCAGCTTTTCTTTATCTACTCCCCTACCCAAGTGTCATCCGCAGAATAAAATCCAGCCGGGACTTGAGGCCATTTGAAACCCACAGCATCTATGATGACGGGAAAAGCACCAAATTGCACGACTAATTTAAACCCAGCACTGCTAAGCCTCTTCAACCTCTGAAAAATTATAATTGCAAACCAGAATAAAATTTTTTTTTTTTTTGAGATAGGGTCTTGCGCTGTCACCCAGGCTGGAGTACAGTGGCGCAATCATAGCTCACTGCAGTCTCAGCCTCCCAAGTAACTGGGACCACAGGCACACACCATGATACCTAATTTTTTTTTTTTTTTTTTTTTTGTAGAGATGAGGTATCGCCATGTTGCCCAGCCTGGTCTCAGACTCATGGTCTCAAGTGATCCTCCCACTTCAGCCTCCTAAAGTGCTGGGATTACCGGCGTGACCGCCATGCCTGGCCAAGGCCAGGGTTATTCTCCTTTGGGTAACTAACGTCCACCTGACGCATACTAGCTGATGCTGCGTCTCCTCTGCAGGGACGTAAGCTCCACAAGAGTGGGATTTTCCTTACTCACTGTGGGATCCCAAGCATCCAGAACAATGTCAGGCACACGGCAAGCCCTAGATATATGTTAAAGAACGAAACTCATCCATCCCCGAATCCATAAGTTGGGGCATAAACACGGAGTTCTCTCAAGTGCCCTCAAGTGTGTGGTTCTGAATCCGACACTGGTGTGGCACAGGGTTAGGCTGCGGGGGCCAGAGTCCACACCCTCCTCTTCCACAGGGTACACAAGTCCCCACCTAGGAAGCTTCCAGACTTCCCTGGGCAGTACTACCTTCTCCGCATGCCATCCAAGGGCAAACAAAAAACCCCAAAACCAGAAGCACTCCAGGAAGTGGTCACCCTGCTTTGCTGTCTTACCAGATTACTGGATCTTTTTCAAACTAAAGAGAAAACCACAACAAAGTCAAGTTCCATGTGGGGCTACTCTAATGCCAACCTCTTAAAATATTTTCTCAATTTTGAGGATTACATGGCTAGGAGAAGCCCGTAAGTGTAGTGCAAAATGTCCTCTTCTGAATCGTAGTTGCAAATGGCTTCCTTTGAGGGGGAAAGGGCAGAGATACAAAGAATCATTTAGTGGTTCGGGGGTGTGGGGTAGGGGGAGACTGAAGCCGGCGTAAGATCTTAGCATCCCCCTTTTTGTCCTCCAGTCTTGGTTACTTACACGGGCTGGTCAGTACGCTGCTGGGTCCCAGGGTGGTGGGCACATCTCTGGAGATCTTTCTTTCTGCAATTCTCTCCTCTGGGTCGGCTATCTAGGCCACCCTCCTGGCACCACAGCCTGGAAACTCTCAAGACAGTAAGCTGGGGCAATGACAGGGCTCGCCTCCTTCATTTCTCATAGCTCAGGATCACTGTCCTTTGTTGCCTGATGCTCATCGTCTTGGAAATCATTACTTCTTATATTTGACTGGGGTTTTTGCCCTAGGTGTGCAAATGAATATGGTTCCTGTGACACTGTCTTGGCAGGAAGGGGTAATGTGGCTACAGGCATGTTTTGCTTTTGCTTTGTGCTTGTTTTTGCCATAGGTTTTTTAGTGCTTGATACTGTGAATAAAATACAATCAGCCACTGTCTAATGACTTCTTTTTTGCCTTTTTGAGATAGAGTCTCGCTGTCACCCAGGCTAGAGTGCAGTGGAGTGATCTGAGCTCACTGCAACCTCCACCTCCTGGGTTCAAGCGATTCTCTGGCCTCAGCCTCCTGAGCAGCTGGGGTTACAGGCGTGCACCACCACGCCCAGCTAAAGGTTGTATTTTTAGTAGGGACGGGGTTTCACTTTGTTGGCCAGGATGGTCTCAAACTCGTGACCTCAAGTGATCCGTCCACTTCAGCCTCCCAAAGTGCTGGGATTACAGGCATGAACCACTGCACCTGGCCTTCATATAATGACTTTTTGAGCAATGGTGGACCCCACTTTTATAAGGGTGGTCCCACAAGATTACAAAAGAGCTGAAAAATTCTTATCACCTAGTGATGTCGTAGAGCAATGCATTATTCTTATGTTTGCAGTGATGCTGGTATAAACAACCTACTTCACTGCCAGTCATAAAATGCTAGCACATACAATTATGTACAGTATATAATAACAAACGACTATGTTACTGGATTATGTGCTTACTATACTATACTTTTTATCATTCTTTTAGGGTGTACTCCTACTTATTTTAAAACATTACTGTAAAACAGCCTCAGGCAGGCCCTTCGGGAGGTGTTCCAGGAGAAGGCATTTTTATTACAGGGTATAACAGCTCCATCACTGTCATTGTCCCTGAAGATCTTCCAGTGGGACAAGATGTGGAGGTAGAAGACAGTGATATTGATGATCCTGACCCTGTGTAGGCCTGGGCCAATGTGTGTGTGTCTTCATTTTAACAAAAAAGCTTTAAAAATTAAAAAACTATAAAATTTAAATAGAAAAAAACTCATACAATAAGGATATAAAGAAACAATATTTTTGTACAGCTGTACAATGTTTGTATTTTAAGCTAAGTGTTACTGTAAGAATCAAAAAGTTAAAATATTAAAAGTTTATAAAGTAAAAAAGTTACAGTAAGCTAAGGTTAATTTACTATTAAAGAAATAAAGACTTAATAAATTGGATGTGGCCTAAATGTACAGTGTTGAAGTCTACAGCAGCAGTAACGTCCTGAGCCTCCATATTCACCCACACTGACTCACCCAGAGCAACTTCCATTCCTACAAGCTCCATTTATAGTAAGTGCCCTACACAGGTGTATACCACATTTTTATCTTTTTTTTTTTTTTTTTTTTTGAGACAGAGTACTGCTCTGTTGCCCATGCTGGAGTGCAGGGGCATGATCTCGGTCACTGCAACCTTCACCTCCCAGGTTCAAGCGATTCTTGTTCCTCAGCCTCCCAAGTTGCTGGGATTACAGGTGTGTGCCACCACACCCAGCTAATTTTTGTATTTTTAGTAGAGACAGGGTTTCGCCATGTTGGCCAGGCTGGCCTCGAACTCCTGACCTCAAGTGATCTGCCCACCTCAGCCTCCCACAGTGCTGGAATTACAGGCATGAGCCAGCATGCCTGCTCACCATTTTTTATCTTTATACTGTATTTTGACTGTACCTTTTCTAAGGTTAGATGCACAAATACTTACCATTGTGTTACAATGGTCACAATATTCAGTACAGTCACATGCTGTACAGGTTTGTAGCCCAAGAGCAACAGGCTAGACCCTACAGCCTGGGTGTGCAGTAGGCTAGACCATCTAGGTTTGTGTAAGTGCACTCTGTCATGTTCGCACGATGACACAGGCGCCCAAGGGTGCGTTTCTCAGAACATATGCAAATTGTTAAGCAAGGAATGACTGCAATTTCTTTATTTAAATGGTAAGCCTGTCATGAAAGTTAAAAAAGTTAAGCTCTTCCAAAAATGCTGAATGAAAAGACAAGTCACAGACTGGGAGAAAATATTTGCAAAGTATGTATCTGATAAAAGACCTATGTGCCAAGTATGTAAAGAACTCTGAAAACTTAAGAAAATAAATAAAATAATTTTTTAAAATGGGTAAAGTTCTAACAGGCACCAAAGAAGGTAAACCGATGGTAAATAGGAGCATGAAAAGACACTCAATGTGATGCATATTGGGGAGCTGTAAATTAAAACCACATGAGATACTACTTCATGCCTGCTAGAATTTCTTTTTTTTTTTTTTCTTATTTGAGGTTCTGGGGTACATGTACAGGATGTGCAGGTTTGTTACATGGGTAAACGTGTGCCATGGGAGTTTGCTGCATAGATCAACCCATCACCTAGCTATTAAGCCCAGCATCCATTAGCTATTCTTCTCAATGCCCTCCCTTTCTCACTGCCCCCCACACAGGCCCCAGTGTGTGTTGTTTCCCTCCCTGTGTCCATGGGTTCTCATTGTTCAGCTCCCACTTATGAGTGACAACATGCGGTGTTTGGTTTTCTGTTCCTGTGTTAGTTTGCTGAGGATGATGGCTTCCAGCTCCAACCATGTCCCTGCAAAGGACATGATCTTGCTCCTTTTTATGGCTGCATTGTATTCCATGGTGTATATGTACCACATTTTCTTTATCCAGTCTATCATTGATGGGCATTTGGGTTGATTCCATGTCTTTGTTATTGTGAATAGTGCTGCGATGAACATACACATGCATGTATCTTTATAACAGAATGATTTATATTCCTTTAAGTATATACCCAGTAATGGAATTGCTGGGTCAAACGGTATTTCTGGTTCTAGGTCTTTGAGGAATTGCCACACTGTCTTCCACAATGGTTGAACTAATTCACACTCCCACCAACAGTGTAAAAGCATTCCTATTTCTCCACAGCTTCGCCAGCATCTGTTGCTTCTTGACTTTTTAATAATTGCCATTCTGACTGGTGTGAGATGGTATCTCATTGTGGTTTTGATTCACATTTTTCTAATGACCAGTGATGTTGAGCTTTTTTTCATATGTTTGTTGCATGCCTACTAGAATTTCTAAAATGAAAAACACTCAGCATAATCAATTGTTGCTGAGGATGTGGGGGAACTGGAACTCTCCTACACTGTGGGTGGCATTTCTTGAAAAGTTGAAACATACACCTACCATGTTACCCAGCTATGCCACTCCTAGATATTTACCCAACAGACAACAAAGCATATATCCATACAAAGACTTGTAGCAGCTTCATCTGAAGTAGTCAAAAAGTAGAAACTCCCTCATCTGAAGGAATACAAGTGTCCGTTAAAAGGTCGGCACATAAACAAATTGTGGCGTATTCGTATAATAGACTACTATCTAGGAAGGAAAAGGAATGAGCCATGGATATATACGCCAACATCGATGACCTGGGAATAACTATGCTGAGTAAAAGAAGCCAGACCAAAAACAGAGTGCATAGTGGATGAGTCCATTATACAAAACTCTAGACAATGCAAGCTAACCTGGAGTGACAGGAAGCAGATCAGTGGCTGCTGGGGGTGAGGATGGGAGCCAGGAAGGAATGGAAGTGAGCAAGGAGTGAGGGTGATGGACATATTCATCATGGGGTCTGGGGTGACGATTTTATGGGTGTATGTATATATCAAAATCTATCAAATTGGACACTCAACTATGCATTTTTCTGTGTGCAAGTTATATCTCAATTACAAACAAACAAAAACACAAAACCCTATGGTTAACCCAAAACCTAAACTATCACCAAGAAATATCAATTGGGGTTATGGCATGACCATCCTCCCCAAGAAAATAAAATGCTTGACAGATTCTGAGAGGGACAAATTTCACTGATCATATCCCATGAGTTTCATGCTAAAGAATCAGGGAATCTCATAGATCAAATGCACACACAGGCAGAAATGCCATATAAGCGTGCATCGTTCTGTGAAATATTTATGATTATTTCATTTCTGCCTTACTGTATTGTTTGTAAAAGAAAAAAAGTATATTCTATGAGATGAAATTCAAGCTGAAGCTCTACGCAAACATGTAGAAAGTTCTAACATTAATAATACTAGATGCTATCTAATAATAATTGGTAGATGACACTACCTACCAATGGTTATTATATCAGTAGGTCAAAGTAGTTAAACATAGTTGATGGTTATAAACTTTGAAGGAGTAGCAATAACATGGAAACACACCTACTGACTGAAGGACCCACATGTAAGAGCTGACATTTAGGGAAAGGTAAGCCAACGTTAACATACTCTTACCCATCTCTAATCAACTAAAGACATATATAAGCGTGGCTTCTTTCTCCTCTTCTTCTTCAGCCTCAGGAAATGACTCCCTACCTGTTTACAAGGTTTAGAGAACTGTAACTTAAAAGTGAGACACGAGCTTCAGTGAGTGTTCATCCAACACTATCCCCCTCGAAATGTCAAAGAGACACCAAGGCTAAGGGTAGTTAGACATCAGGACACTGGCTGCTTTCAGTATAGAAGCACACAGCAATCTAGTGGCAGACTCCGAAAACTAGCTCCAAAGAGCACCATCCTCTCTCCATCTAAACTGGATATTACATCACTTCTGATAAAATGAGTAACTACCATAATAATCTCTATCAGCTATGAGAAAATTTACCCTGGCTTCTATGAAAGGAAAAAAAAAAAAAAACACTTGATTTCTTGAGCTGAGAAATTACATTAAATTACCTCCAGGCTCTTTGTTAATTGACGTCCATTTGTATCAGAGGTAATTCGCTTAATAAAGCCATTTGAAATAAAAAGTATGGGCAGTTGCCAACCTACACATACTTGACTTTCAAAAATAATAAATGGCCTCATTCCTCCTCACAGTGCTCTCTGAGGCTTTCAACAATTCCACCTAAGAGGCCACCTATTGCCCTGTATCCTTGGCCACAGCCCCAGCCTTGCTGCAGCCTCGAGTGCTGCCGTGGTGCCCCTGGACTCCATCCCAGCCCGCAGATTGGGGGGCTCTCGCCCCTCCTGTTCTCCTTGCTGTGGCTCTAACCCAGCAGTCCCCAACCTGTTTGGCACTAGGAACCAGTTTCATGGAAGATGATTTTTCCAGGGATGGCGGAGGAGGGGGATGGTTTCTGGATGAAGCTGTTCCACTTCAGATCATTAGGCATTAGATTCTCATAAGGAGTGCACGGATCCCTAGCATGCAGAATTCACAATAGAGTTCATGCTCCTATGAGAACCTAATGTAATGCTGCCGCTGATCTGACAGGAGGCAGAGCTCAGGCAGAAATGTGAGCTATGGGGAGCAGCTATAAATACAGATGAAATTGCTCACTCCTGCCCTGCAGCCCAGTTCCTAACAGCCCATGAACTGGTACTGGTCTGTGGCCCGGGGACTGAGGACCCCTGCTCTAGCCTGTATCTATCCATACATTCTCACCTATGCATCCCATTATAGACTAAGAACACCAAGAAATCATGGCCACCCATACGTCATACTCTTTCAGAATGTTCTAAGTTAGGTGGGCTTTGTGGGTCCACCTTGAAACCTGACCAGCTTTCAGAGCATCATACTTCGGTGCTGGCTCTTCTCCTTTAAAGTCAGTAGACTCAGAAGAGTTTCTGGAACCCAGCCCTTTGTGGTTAAAGACAATCCTCATAATCCAACAGTAAATTTTCTCTGCACACCCTACAAACTTATTAAAAGTGACTTCTTAAGTACAAGCAAAGTCATACATCACAGGTCAACCTCAGGTGAAACTGGTCTTCCACCTAGTTCCTGGTTCATGCATCCCCAGATCCTCCACAAAGCAAGAGCTACAGAGATTTCTTTTTTTCTACGAGGAAAAGAAGGAGAAGGACTGTAAAAAGCTAGAGTACTTTCATGAAGTCTGAAAGGTGACTCTGCCATTTATCCACTGGATAACCCTGTGGAACTGACTTAGCCTCTTGAGCCTCATTTTTCTCATCTGTGATCTGTGGATAGTAAATGCCAAATATGGACCTTATAGGAACACTACAAGAATTAAACAATACTTGCAACTGACTTAACCCTAGGCTTGGCACATAATAGCAACTCACTCAATGATGACTTCCTTCCTCACACCCTTGTTACCCTGAAATATAAAAACCAAAGTTTGAGCAAAAATATCTTCTAGAAAGAGAGGTGTCTATGAGAGAAGCAACTGCAAGGGCCCTGACTTTCCTACTTCCTTCTCTAAAGTCCCCGTCGCTATCATTATATTTCATCCCACTTCCAATGCAGACCTTGTTCTATAAAGGATATCTAGCACTTTCACATGTTTCTGAAGGAAGTGTATTATCTGTAGCCCCTTTTTGGAGAAAAATTATTCTGCTTCAAGGTATTTATTCTACAGATATACTAACATGTGTCAAAGAATACAATCTCGAGTCTTTAGTGTTGTTTCTGGAGTAAAATATTGAAAATAATCAAAATGCTCATCAATAGAAGGCTGGCTAAATAAAGTCGGCTTATATAATGGAGTATCACGTGGCCAGTAAAAAAGAATCAAACAGCTCTCTATATACCAATATTTTGCAGTGTATATAGTAAACTTTTAAAAAGCATACAAAACACTGTTTCTATTCTACTACCATTTTGGGGTGGGAGACTTTCTTTCCCTCCTCATTATATACATGGAAATATACACATTATAAACAAATCTCTAGATTTTTTAAAATATAGAGCATTTCTTTAAGAATATCGAAGAATTGGCCAGGCGCAGTGGCTCACGCCTGTAATCCCAGCACTTTGGGAGGCCGAGGTGGGCGGATCACGAGGTCAGGAGATCGAGACCATCCTGGCTAACACGGTGAAACCCCATCTCTACTGAAAATACAAAAAATTAGCCGGGCATGGTGGCGGGCGCCTGTAGTCCCAGCTACTCGGGAGGCCGAGGCAGGAGAATGGCGTGAATCCGGGAGGCGGAGCTTGCAGTGAGCCAAGATCACGCCACTGCACTCCAGCCTGGGCGACAGGGCAAGACTCCAACTCAAAAAAAAAACAATATCCAAGAATCTGGCCAAAGTGGCTGCCTCCAGGAAGGGAAATACATGGCTGTGGACAGAATAGACAACTTCCTTTTCCCCACAGAGCCTTTTGTAACTTTTGAGTCACCCAGGCTGGAGTGTGGTGGTGTGATCACAGCTCATTGCAGCCTCAGCCTCCCAGGCTCAAACAATCCTTCTGCCTCAGCCTCCCGAGTTTCTGAGACCACAGGTGTGCACCACCATGCCCAGCTGACTTTTTCTATTTTTGATAGAGATGGGGTCTTTACATTACCCAGGCTGGTCTCAAACTCCTGAGTTCAAACTATCCTCCCACCTCGGCCTCCCAAAGTGTTGGGACTGCAGGCATGAGCCACCACACCCAGTCTATATAGACTATGAAACACAAAACTTAAAATAATCAATCTCAGTGTAAATTTAGTTTTTGTTCTGATTTTTCCCCCAGAACAGCTCTCTCACATTTAAAAAGTCTTTCTCTAAATTTATTTAATTACAAAAATTAACAGTGCTGGTTTGAATAAGGAAATAAATATAAAGATGTGCAAAGAAAAGGATATAATCCTTTCCCTTACTCCCCCTTCCCAAGTCCCCAGGGTTAGACTGCTATGCTCCCCCTTCCCAAGTCCCCAGGGTTGGGACTGCTGTGCTCCCCCTTTTCAAGTCCCCAGGGTTAGATTGCTGTGTGCCCTTCCCTACACCTTTTTCCAAAAGCGCATGCACACATCAGGAATTTTTTGTGTTGATTTATTTTCTTCCAAGCAGAATCAAGCCATAAGCATAACTGCAACATTCTCTTCTTTCATCTGACAGTCAGGTTAGTGTGGGAATGGTATTTGGTCCCAATTCCTTTATTCACTTGATCTCAATGTCTTTCTCTTCCCCACCCTGCCGCTCCACCCGTGCTCACCCAAACAATTTTACATAAGTAGACTAATATCATAAATTTTTTTTTCATGGAATCCCCCATTGCCTAATCAATCTCCTTGCATCCCCTTGAGGAAATGAGGCTACACGTCCATGTTCCCATCCTGTGGTCTTTCAGAGGCCCTCTCACTTGGGGCTGGCTCCCGCTCTGAGATTATCTCTAGTCAGGATGGGAAAAACTGCAGGGGTGCCCCGGGAAAATCTCTAGCCGCCTGGCCAGGCAGTTAAAGGTGGCCCTGACCAAGTGCGAAGCGTGATTCCAGGCCAAAGCTGTGCTGCCATTTGCACCGTGGAATTAAATGATCTAAGTGGAGAAGCCACTGGATGCTTTGAACAAACCCACATCACACATTTAATGAAGAAAAAATAGCAGCAGTGAGAGAGAGAAGCTCTCAAGCAAGACCTGGCAAGGCTTCTAATTTCACTGTCCTTCCTACCCCTCTTCCTTTAAAAGCCAACAGAGATGACAGCCTACGTGAGTCAGCACAGGGAAGTGGGGAGGCCTCTGGGTCTCAGTTCCACATATCGTCCCCCTGCCTGTTCCCAGGGGTCTGCAGGTCCAACGGCCACTCCCTGAGAGTCCCTGGGTGTGAGAGGGAGCAGCTGCCAGATGGAAACGGAATGAACTGCCTGCCAGGGGATTAGCAGCTTCTGTGCAAAGCTTACAGGATGCCTCTAAGGCCCCTGTGGCAGGAGGTCAAGAATCTTAACAAGGAGATGGGAAGTGGAAATAGAAGGTCACTTACTACTAAGCCTATTTCCACCCTCCATTTTTGGTTCTTGGATTTCATCACGCCGAATTTTACAGAATGCAAGTAAGTATGTACAAAGATCGAAGATCGGCATGGAGAATAGCATGAAGCAGTAACCTCCCTCCCAAATTTGCTTACAACTCTTATGTCCATACAAAGTTGTTACTAATGCCACAGGTTATGAAAATACAAGTCAATCATCACTGATTAATCACACTTTGATTTATGCAAGAGCTTCACATTTTCTTAAAAGGTGGGGGGTGCTTTTTAAATATCGCACAAAAAAGCCAGCAGTGTTTAAATCTTCCTTTGATGTTGCTACACAGACTTGATGTATATTAAATCCTCCTCTGCCTCCAAGCATGCAAAGATGTTAGCAGATACTACGCAGGTTTTCCATCAAGGTTTTAATAAAATCCTATCGCTATCAAAACCTAGTCTAGGTGCCTAATAGTAACTTTTCCAAATATGTGCAAAACACAGCTGGGTTTACTCACCATAGGAGCATGTGGACATGTGAGGAATTCACTGATTAACTGTGGATAAGTCCGCGTCAAAAGGAGAACAGCGCAGCACTGGCTTTGGGGTCTGGCTCCAGCTCTGCCATCTCCTAGCAGCGGGTCCCTCGACAAATGGCTCTGACAGCTCTAGGCCTGAGTGCACATGTCTAAGGGCAAGGTCACTGCATGCCTCGTAAGACTGTGGTGAAGCCTGCATGAGATGCTATACGCAAGTGTGTAGCATGAGGCCTTGAGACCCTGGCCACACACAAGACGAGGACTCTCCACCTGGCCACGGGCAGCCAATTCCTCTCTGTGGCAGCACCAGGCAGGCTGAGAGGAGCTCAAGCAGGCAGATCAGACAGCTCCCTGGGGATTTGAAATTGGGGTGAGAGATAGAATTAGTCTGTGGTAGGGGACTGAAGCCAAGAGAGGCTGGAGCGGTCGTATGCATCGTGCGCAGCTGCAGAGGAAGCTGGTCTGAGGGGAGAGGAAAATGGAGCAAGTCCTCAGGGAGAGGGTGAGATGGCACTGAGACGTGACCATGCCTGATGCAGAGGGACAGAGATGGGAGCAGGGGATGGAGCGGGAGACAGGGTACCACGCCAGGGGCACTGAGATGGGGACAGGGACCAAGTCAGGGGGATTGAGATGGAGACAGGGACCCAAGTCAGGGGGACTGAGATGGGGACAGGGACCACATCAGGGGGATTGAGAGGGAGACAGTGACCCAAGTCAGGGGGCCTCAGATGAGGACAGGGACCAAATCAGGGGGAATGAGATGGGGACAGGGACCCAAGTCAGGAGGACTGAGATGGGGACAGGGACCACGTCAGGGAGATTGAGATGGAGACAGGAACCCAAGTCAGGGGGCCTGAGATGAGGACAGGGATGAAGTCAGGGGGACTGAGACGGGGGCAGGGACCAAGTCAGGGGACTGAGATGGGGGCAGGGACCAAGTCAGGGGGACTGAGATGGGGACAGGGAACCAAGTCAGGGGGACTGAGATGGTGACAGGGAACCAAGCAAGGGGGATTGAGAAGGGGACAGGGACCAAGTCAGGGGGACTGACACAGGGACAGGAACCAAGTCAGGGGGACTGAGACGGGGTCGGAATGACTGAAAACCAGAAAATCAGGACAGGAGGTACCGACAGGCTGGTGGTGGGAAGGGAGGGTAATAGAGCCAGGCATGGGATCCCGCACAGAGGACACAGACAGAAGACTGGGAAGGAGAGACAGAGGGACACAGGACAGTCTCGAATTCTAGTCCATACAGAGATTCTCTTTCCCATCCTTGGAATCTGGGGATAGCCCTCCTCCTGGCAGAATCCTGACTTTCCTTTCAAATTAGCTCAAGAGCTCTGACTAGAACACAGTAACTACAAACGGTTTTTCTCAGGGGTATCCATTTTTCTCATTAACTGTAAATGTTTATTTGCAATTTACTATGTGGCTCTAACAAGTTATTATAAAAACAGCTTCTGAAGCCTTGCTTTCAGATGAATAATGTTTCTCTCCGTATCCAGAGAAATGTACTGTGAAGGCCCGGTGGGCATCGCTGCCAGAACAAAAAGAGTAAGGAGCTGGACACGGGGCCCCGCGCTCTGATCCCGGTGCTGCGCCAACTCCCTGCGAGTTCCCGAAACACCGTGAGTCCTCTGGGCCTCGCCCCTTCTACTGCAAAACGAAGAGACTGAACCGGTTTATCTCTAGGGTCTCTTCAAGCTTTAAATAGTCTGTTCCAGCTTAAAATACTGTAAAAATATATTTTCTACTTAATTTTCTAGGCTTCGTAAAACTCCTCACAAATTTAGCATGAAGTAGAACAATCGCCTAAATAGGGCACACAAACATGTCCTTGGTTCTCCCAGGCCACCACTTCCCTAATTCTCCCGTCTTCAGTCTTTGACACAGGTAATGAACCCACAGGTCACCGAGAAGAGCATCACCTGTGAAATTTCAACAGACCCACGGTGGCTGTGCTCCATCTCTGATGTAGCACAGAAGATAGTGGGGGCTGAAAAAAGAAAGAATCTCGCCTCTCAGAGATGTGCCTGTCTCCCTCGTCTTCAAAGATCTTAGCCACGTCCTGCATAATGTATGAGTGAGCGCTCACATAAAAGGCCTGTTACGCAGTTCTCTATCACAGCAGATTTCCCTACAGGGAAGAAAACAACGGTAAATCATAGAAAAATAGGAGAGATTTAATTTTGTGCTTAAATAAACATGCTTTTCATTCCCTACTTAGCAAAAACAGTTCCCCCTAGGAGCTCAGGCTACCTGCCTGTGAGGCAGAACTAAATCTATGCATCCATACAGCTCTTTTGTCTGACACCTGACCAGTGGGGTCCTCTATGCTCCCTTGAGAAGAAGCCAGTAAACAGACAGGCAAACTCCATAAATAAGGCCACCTTCTCAGGGGCTCTGCAGGGAGCAGGATGCCTGGAGGCCAACCTCTCCTCACCTTCCATCATCTAAGCATCTCACATCTTGCATCTTCTTAAGCATCTTAAGAAATACAGGCCTGCCTCCCTCCAAGCACACAGGGTACCCCGGAGTCCTTACCCACTCCAGCACAGGAAAACCAGCCCTCACTTAGCCTCAGAAAAGATCCAGTCTCCCTTAAATGGCCTGGAACACTGCAGGCCATTTCAGAGTCTTCTGGCTCAGATGCAGTGCTAGGGTGAGGGCTTAAAGGGCAATGAAAGTCTTTCTCTTTCTCTCTCTTTCACTCACACACACACACACACCCCTTTCTGCTCCATCAGCAGAAGAAAATGATTCTTGCCAATATCTATAAGAATGTCACTCATATAACATAAGATCCTGCTCTCAAATCTCACCAGCTGAAGAGATATAGATCATCTCTAAAAGATAAACCATTTGTAGTCCAGATGGGTTTAGCAGTCAGAAGCCAGGCAAGGAATCTAGAGTGAGACAGGGTATCCATCAATTCTGAAGTTCAAGGAAAGAAAATAGATTAGAGAACAGGTAAGCAAGTTGGAGGCAAGGCCCCAAGGAACCCAGGAAGGAGGTGTGCACAGCGATCGGACCCTGGAGGAAGGCTGCGCTGGCCTCACAGGAACAGATTTGCTTCTTCCAGTCAGATGCGCTTCTCTGCCCCCAGGCCACGTTTAGCATTTGCAGGTTCCCAGGCTAGATTCCTAGCGGACCTGCTTTCACCAAGGAAGGGAATAGAGGCAGTAGCTAAGTCAGTGCAATCTCATGCTGTCCTAGAGATTCTGCAAAATGCAGAGCTCCCCTCACAAAAGTGTAAAGGGACAGAAGACTGCATCAGCTTGCTAAGGCTATCATAACACAGGACTACAGGCTGGAGAACTTAAAGAAAAGGGTTGCGTTTTTTTTGTTTTTTGAGATGGAGTCTCGCTCTGTTGCCCAGGCTGGAGTGCAGTGGCGCAATCTCTGCTCACTGCAACCTCCGCCTCCCGGGTTCAAGGAATTCTCCGGCGTCAGCCTCCAGAATAGCTAGGATTACAGGTGTGCATCACCACACTCAGCTAATTTTTGTGTTTGTAGCAGAGACAGAGTTTCACCATGTTGGCCAGGCTGGTCTCAAACTCCTGATCTCAAGTGATCCATCTGCCTCAGCCTCCCAAAGGGCTGGGATTATGGGTGTGAGCCACCATGCCCAGCCTAAGAACAGGTATTTATTTTCTCAAATTCTGGAGTCTGGAAGTCCAAGATCAAGGTGCTGGCAGGGTTGGTTTCTTCTGAGGCCTCTCTCCTCCGCTTGCAGGTGGCTGCCTTCTCCCGGTGTCTTCACGTGGCCTTCCCTCTGAGGATGTTTGGGTACAAATTTCCTCTTCTTGTAAGAACCCCAGTCCTACTGGATTAGGGCCCAACCTAATGACCTCATTGAACCATAATTACCTCTTTAAAGACCCTAACTCCAAATACTACCTTCTGGAGATTAAGATTTCCACATATGAATTTTAGAGGGAACACAATTCAGCCATAACAAAGGCTAAGTAAGAACCTGTTTAAAATCCTGGATGTCTTTTCTTGCTAAAGGAGCTGACTCTTAGTTCTCTCCTTCAGCTCCTGGAGATTGTGTAATTAACTGGAGGAGGCTCAGAGGTAGAAGGAGCCTAAGATACTATCTATTCTAGCCTCTCATTTTGCAGTTGAGGCTGAAGTCCACAGAGGTTAAATGACCTGGTTCTGAGTAACTGGTTGGACAGCTGTACCCAAGAGGTTCTGATAATGGATTGTTGTCAGCTTCCTATCAACTTCCTTCCTTTAAAGTTAACACATATTCATTGTTTTTTTAAAAAATTTGCAGGAAAGAACACTATAAAGTGAAAAATAAATGTCCACCTTCCTCCTGACTGCCAGTCTATTCCACAGAGGTAACTACTGTTACCCATTTCTCAGGCGCCTACCAGAAATACTGCATGCAAACACAAAGAGTGTGTGTGTGTGTGTGTGTGTGTGTGTGTGTGTGTCGCACACTGCTAACTGCCTACCCAATATCCCTTCTCCTCTTCTTCCATATTCACAGAACTCTGGATTGTGTGTCAGGGAAGAACACGTGCCTAATCAAAATTTTTGCCTTGACAGATTCCCTGAAGGTCTGGGTAGTCATGGGATAGTTCTAGCCAATGAAATGTAAGCAGAAGTTGGGCCAGGCATGGTGGCTCATGCCTGTAATCCCAGCACTTTGAGAGACCCAGGAGGGTAGATCACTTAAGGTCACGAGTTCAAGACCTGCCTGGCCAACACGGTGAAACCTCATCTCTACTAAAAATACAAAAATTAGCCGAGCGTGGCGGGCGCCTGTAGTCCCAGCTACTCGGGAGGCTGACGCAGGACAATCGCTTGAACCCAGAAGGTGGAGGCTGCAGTGAGCTGAGATCACGCCTCTGCACTCCAGCCTGGGTGACAGAGTGAGGCTCCATCTCAAAAAAGAGCTGGTTGGACATTTCTGGAAATATTTTGGGTTTTCCGATTCCAACTTCTTACCTTCCTCCTTACATCTTTTTTCCATCAGAAATGCAGATGTGAGGTCCGGTACAGTGCAGCCATCTTGCTGCCATAAGGAAACACACCCACATAATTAGTACCGCAGAGGAGAAAGATGGCATCTGAGGCAGGGATGGCATAGTGACACCCTGTCCCAACCCTGCACTGCTGACATATGAAGATGTCTTGTTGTACAAGGTAAATACATTCCCTTCATTTTTGTTAATTTATAGCTAATATCTTCCTTACTGATATCCCGTATATCTTTTTAATTTTTAACACAACATCCTCCTATGCATAGTGATTTGCTTTTCCATTTAGTATCCTGAACCTTTCCTAGTTAGTACGTAGAGAATTGTGCCATTTTTAACACTACACAATATTTTGCTGGACACCTACAGATGGTCATATAAGCTACCTGTATTTTTTGCTAGTATAAATGCTATTATTACAAATATCTGTGTAGTTATTTTTGTGTACATGCTGGAAAACATTTACAGGGTCATTAGTGGAATTACTGAGTCTAAGAATACGAACCTTTTAAATTCTAGTCTAAGGATATTGTAGAAATGCCCTTCAACAGCACTGGTCAACTCAATATGTCTATTTTCTCATCCTTTCACCAGCAAGGTGGGTATTATCAGACTTAACCACATCCAATTTCACAGGTGAAAACAATGAGACCTCTTTATTTTCCTTTGCATTTTTAAACAAAGTGAAGTTTACTATGTTTTCACAAGCTCACTTCTAGCAATGAACATTGGTTTAACTATTCCATTTTTCATTTTTCCTATTGACTTCTAAGACTTCTTTCCATGTGAAAGGAATTAGCTCTGACACAAAGGCTGCAAATATTTTTCTCCAATATATTACTTGTTTTTTGACCTCATTTATGGAATTTTTGCCCAACAGAACTTTAAAATTTCCTCATGAAATTTTTCTTTTAGGAAAGTTAGTCTTTCTTTACAGCTTCTGTGTTTTGTGACATACTTTGGGGGGAAAAAAGTCTTCTGTCTACATTCCAAGATATATTTAAAATTTACTCATGTTTCGTCTAATAATTTTTATGAGTTCATTATTTAAGTCTAAATCTTTCAGACAATTTAATTTCTTTTTTTTTAAGAGACTTTCTTTGTTACGTAGTTTATTTTTATCTAAGGAATGTTGGAGGGACCCCAGCTCCCTTTTTTTTCTAACAGCTCTTCAGCTGCCCTAAACCACATTTATTGATGAATTTACTTCCCCCGGTGATTAGGAATGCCACCTTTTCCCAATCTGGAAGCACAGTGTGAAGCAGCCTACATCTGCCAGGACTCTGACATATGCCCTACCTTCGAGAATGTTTCAGTGAATGATGCTGATGCAAATATACAAGGGAACTCGTCAATCATTTGTGTCGCTTACAACCAAGAGAATAAATTAACAGGATGAAACCAGAGATTAAAAAATATCTCAAAAGCCTGGAGCAACAGGAACTGTTTAACAAGATAATGTCTAATAGGATATAGTTTGAACTTACACTTAGGTGCGGTGAAATCAAAGCCATCAGATACAGAAGAGAAATAGTGGGGAGGCAGAACACATGACAAGGCCTCCTTGGGACACTGCCAGTAGCTCTGACCTAGGGCAGTCTGAAGCTGCAGTGTTCTCAGATGGCCTTCAAAGACGCAGGGCCATACTGTATCTTAGGCCGTCTTCACAGAAAGAAGGTAACAGCCCGGGCCCTAGTCCACGTTGCTCACACCATTACCTAGAGCCTGCAATTCAGTTTCAGACACGACCAGTTAAGGGGAATATCAACTAGACCACTTCACAGAGGAAAAACGCAAAAGCTAAGGGCATTTAAAACAATACCACATGAAGAAGGAATAACTGGAGATGCCCACTGCCCACTAAGCAGTGACACTCTGTAATAGGGGCAAGGCCCACGCCACCTTTATCTGTGCAGTCCTCACGGCGTGCATAGCCTGGAAAGAGCTGGCCCCTAATGAATAAGCATTGAGCAAAAGTGGAGAACTGAGGGGACAGGATTTGCTGCTTTAGATTTATGAGGTAGATTCCTTAGAGACTAGTGGCCAAGCTCTTATCCTGCCCCTAGCTCAGTCCTTCATGTCTTTCCTTTAGATCAGGCTCTGTCAATCTGCTAAGAGCACCCCTGCCTCCCTCTTCCGGCCCGTTACTGCAGCCAGCAGCCTCTTTCCTACAATGCAAATCTATTCTCCCCAGTCTCTCACATTCAAGTGAACTCCTCGGACACTGCAGAATGGGCCCTTTGTGATCCAGCCCCCTGCCCACTTTCCCAGCTCCTTGCTACTTTAACATAAGGAAATCAAACTTTTCAGGGACCCCAATACGTCACCTCTCATACCTCTGCAAAGCTCTTCTCTGGGTCCGGAGCGCCCTCCCAGAACCCCTTCCCCATCCTGAGTCTGGCAGATTCCAACTCAGTATGTGTACCGGGCTGCACCCCCACCTGGAGGCCCTCTCCAGCACCCTTCTCGCAGCTCAGCACCCTGGACATCATCTTCTTCACTGCATTTCTCACACTGTGCTCTAGTTCATTTATGGACATTTCTATTTCTATATCAGATCGTGAGATCTGTCCAGCGCCATGGCCCATGCCTGTAATCAGAGCACGTTGGGAGGCCTAGGTGGGTAGATCACTTGAGGTCAGGAGTTCAAGACCAGCCTGGCCAACACGGTGAAACCCCATCTCTACTAAAAATACAAAAATTAGCCAAGCAAGGTGGCAGGCACCTGTAATCCCAGCTACTGAGGAGGCTGAGGCAGGAGAATCGCTTGAACCCAGTAGGTGGAGGTTGCAGTGAGCCGAGATCACGCCACTGCACTCCAGCCTGGGCGAAAGAGTGAGACTCTGTCTCAAACCAACAAACAAAAGATTGCGAGATCTTTGAGAAAGGAGATTGCGTGGGGTATCCTCAGTGCCTGACACACTGGCAGGACCAATGGATGACAGCAAGTTAAACTAGAAGGTAGGGGAAGACACATTTCAGATAAATACAAAAAAGAGACTTGAACAGAACTGTCCACAAATGGAACAGATTGCCTCACGTGAGGTCACGTTCAGAGGTGCCCAGAGGCCAGATGGTCTGCTGGGAAGACCATACAGAAGATTCTTCACTGTTCAACTAGAACAGTGCTTCTCAGCCTTGCTTTAGAGTGTGCCTGCTTCGGCAGGTCTGGGGTGTGGCCTGGGATTCTGCATTCCTAATATTCTCCCAGGGGAGGTCGAAGCTGCTAGTCCAGGGACCACATTTGAAATGCCCGGGACTAGATGACCTCTAATTTCTCTGCAATCCTGAGATCTGTCCCAGGACACATATATGAGGTGGCCCCACACCTCTGGCGTGGGGAGCCATTAACTAAGGAGAAAGCATTGCTTCGAGTTCTGTGTCAGGAAACACCAAGCAAAAGGCCCAAGGAAGAAATGACTGTAAAAACTCCTAAAATAAACTAGAGTCTGGTTCTATCTACATCAGGATTTTCCTGAAGCATTTTAACTAAAAGAAGACTAAGTTATTATTAAGTGTCAGCCCCTGTTTTCATCAAACGATTTGGCTTTCAGTATTGTTTTTGTTCAGCTATTTTAAAACCTGAATCAGGGCAGAGAATACAAGTAAAAGAGAAAATCACTCATAATCCATCTAAAATTACAGGTTATTAAATTTAAATAGGACATTAGTGGGGGCTATTCTAGAGTTCTCTGGACCAATTTTCTAATTTTACAGGAAAGGAAACATGTACCCAAGGTCACCAAAGTTGGCCCTAAAGCAAGGAATCCTATCCTATATATTTCTTTTTGAGATGGATTCTTGCTCTTTCTTCTAGGCTGCAGTGCAGTGGTGTGATCTTGGCTCAGTGCAACCTCCGCCTCCCGGGTTCAAGTAATTCACATGCCTCAGCCTCCCGAGTAGCTGGGATTACAGCACCACCATGCCCGGCTAATTTTTGTATTTTTAGTAGAGGCGGAGTTTTGCCATGTTGGCAGGCTGGTGTGAAACTCCTGACCTCAGGTGATCCGCCCACCTCGGCCTCCCAAAGTGCTGGGATTACAGGCATGAGCCACCGTGCCCAGCCAATATTCTCAGTATACTTTCCCTTCCTTTAAAGTCAGCTTGCTCTTTGTCTTAGTCTGCTCAGGTTGCTATACCAAAATACTAAGGATTGGGTAGTTTAAACTACAGAAATGTAGTTTCTCACAGTCCAGAGGCTGGGAGGTCCAAGATCAGGGAGCCTGCATGGTTGGTGTCTGGTGAGGGCCTCTCCCTAGCTTGTAGAATGCTGCCTTCTTGTTATGTCCTCACATGACAGAGAGAGACACAGTGGGCTCTCGGGGGTCTCTTCCAATAAGGACACTAACCCCACCGAATCAGCAACCACCCTCATGATCTCATTTAACCTTAATACCTCCTTATAGACTCTATCTCCAATATACATTGGGGGTTGGGGCTTCAACATATAATTTGGGAGTCACAAATCAGTCCCAAGCAATGCCAACTTTGAAAAATGATACTCTTACTTCATTTTTCCAATATGAGTAGAATAATGCATTTGATAAAAGTTTGATCGAATAAATCCAACTTAAAAATACACTTTCTTGTCTAAAGCCATACTACCTGATCTGGAAAGCTAAGCAGGGTCGGGCCTCGTTAGTACTTGGATGGGAAAAATACATCTCCACAATCACCTGATTTCAAAATGTACCACAAAGCTACAAGAATCAGGGTAATGTGAACAGACATATAGATGAATGGAACAGAATAGAGTTCAGAAATAGACAAACACATAAATGGTCAATTTTTTTTTTTTTTTTTTTTTTTGAGACAGTCTCACTCGGTCGCCCAGGCTGGAGTGGTGCAATCTCAGCTCACTGCAACCTCCGCCTCCCAGGTTCAAGCGATTCTTGTGCCTCAGCCTCCTGAGTAGCTGGGATTACAGGCATGCGCCACCACACCCATCTAACTTTTATATTTTTAGTAGAGACGGGTTTCACCATGTTAGCCATGCTGGTCTCAAACTCTTGACCTCACGTGATCCCTCTGCCTGCCTCAGCCTCCCAAAGTGCTGGGATTACAGGTGTGAGCTACCGCCCCCAGCCGTCAATTGATTTTTGACGAGAGCCCAGGCAATTTAAAGGAGAAAGAATAGCTTTTTTCAGCAAATGGTGCTAAAACAACTGGATATCTGTATGGAAAAGAAAATAAACCTCAATCCTTACTTCAAAGCGCACATGCACGCACACACACATAGACACACACACACACACACACACGCACCAAAGTAACTTGAAATAGATCCTAGACCTAAATGCAAAAGCCAAAATCACAAACTTCTAGGTGAAGGTCTTCTTAACCTTGAGAGGGACAGAAAGAAAGAAAAAAAAAAGTACTAACCAGAAGACTTTGACAAATTGAAATGTTAAACTCTTGCTCTTCAAAAGACACTTGAAGAAAATGAAAAAGCAAGCCACCCACTGGGAGAACATGTTTGTAATACATACATCTGGCAAAGGACTTGTTTCTAGAATATATTTAAAAACTCATACAGCTCAATGATAAGACGACAAGCAACCCTATTAAAAATGGGCAAAAATTAGAACAAGACACTTCACACACACACACACACACACAGCCAGTAACCACACAAATGGCACAATGAGCAAAGATGCTCATCATTAGCTATCAGAAACACAAACAGAAACCTTACTAAGATACACAACATAACCACTAGAATGCCTGCAATTAAAATGACTGACAATACCAAGTACTGATGAACATGTGATGCAACCAGAATTTTTTTTTTTTTTTCTTTTTTCAAGACAGAGTCTCTCTCTGTTGCCCAGGCTGGAGTGTGGTGGCTCAATCATAGCTGACTGCCACCTTGAACTCCTAGGCTCAAACGTTCCTCCCACTTCAGCCTCCTAACTCGCCGGGACTACAGGCACATGCCATTACTACATGCTAAGTTTTCACTTTTAATTTTTTGTTGAGGCGAGGTCTCTTTTAGTTGCCCAGGCTAAGAATTTTCACAAACTATTGGTCGAATTGTGTATTAGCCCATTCTTACACTGCTATAAAGAAATACCTGAGACCAGGTAATTTATAAAGAAAAGAGGCTAAATTGACTCACAGTTCTGCAGGCTGTAGAGAAAGCATGGAAGCATCTGCTTCTAGGAGGGCCTCAAGGAGCTTTTACTCATCACAGAGGGCAACGGGGGAGCAGGTGTCTTACATGGCAGGAGCAGGAGGAAGAAAGAGAAGGGAAGGTGCCACACACTTTTAAACAACCAGATCCCATGAGAATTCACTATCGTGACAACACCACCAAAGGGGGATTGGTGCTACACCATTAGAGACCGCCCCCTGATCCAATCATCTCCCACCAGGCCCCACTTTCAGCACTGGGGATTGCATTTCAACATGAGATTTGTGTGGGGACATAGATCCAAATCATATCAGAATGTAATGGTACAAACACTCTGGAAAAGTTTGGCAGTTTCCTATAAAGCTAGACATGGGCTGAGTGCAGTGATTCATGCCATAATCCTAACATATAGAGAGGCTGAAGTGGGAGGATCGCTTGAGGCCAGGAGTTCAAGACCAGCCTGGGCAACATAGGGAGACCCCATGTCTACAAAAAAATTAAAAATTAGCCAGGTGTGGTGGTGCATGCCTGAAGTCTCAGCTACTCAGGAGGCTGAGGTAGGAAGACTGCTTGAAACCAGGAGTTCAAGGCTACAGTGAGCCACGATTGCACGACCACACTCTAGCCTGGGTGACAGAACAACACCCTGTCTTTAAGAATAAATAAATTAAATCAACAAATAAACAAAAAGCTAGACATGCACTTTCCATATGACCTAGCAATTCTAATCTTAGAGCAATGACAATATATGCTTACACAAAGCCTTACATGTGAATGTTCATAGTGACTTCATTCACATTGCCAAAAAAATGAGAAGAACCCAAATGTCCCATCAAATGAATGAACATATTGCAGTACTTCCTAAAATGGAATACTACTCAACAACAAAAAGAAACAGGCTACACTTTGGGAAGCTGAGGTAGGCAGATCACCTGAGGACAGGAGTTCAACACCTGCCTGGCCAACATGGTAAAACCCCGTCTCTACTAAAAATACAAAAATTAGCTGGGCATAGTGGTACATGTCTGTAATCCCAGCTACTCAGGAGGTTGAGGCATGAGAATCACTTGAACCCGGGAGGTGGAGGCTGCAGTGAGCCAAGATTGTGCCACTGCACTCCAGCCTGGGCAACCGAGTGAGACTCTGTCCCAAAAAAAAAAAAAAAAACCAAAACAGGAACAGACTACTGTCACATGCAGCATAATGACATTTTATACTATGGTGGTCCCATAAGATTATAATGGAGTGGAAAAATTCCTATCACGGAGTGACATCATAGCCGCCATAACTCAATTTTTTAAAATAAATTTAGTGTTGCCTAAGTGTTCCATGTTTATAAAGCCTACAGTAATGTGCAGTAATGTACTAGGCCTTCACATTTACTCATTACTCATTCACTGACTCACCCAGAGACACTTCCAGTACGCAGGCTCCATTCACGAGACGTGCCCTATACAAGTGCACCATTTTTTGTCTTTTATACTGTATTTTGACAGTACCTCTTCTGTGTTCACATTTGAGATACACAAATACCATTGTGTTATAATTGCCTATAGTATTCATTACAGTAACATGCTGCACAGGTTTGTATTCTAGGAGCAACAGGCTTGACCATATAGCCTAGGTGCATAATAGGCTGTAACATGTAAGTTATGTGGGTCCACTCTATGATGTTCATACAACAATGAAATTGCCTAATGACACATTTCTCAGTATCCCCATCATTAAGGGATGCATGACTGTATTCATTCATGTAACATAAATAAACCTCCAAAACATTATGCTAAGTAGAAGAAGCCAGATCTACGGTTCCTCAACTGTGCACGAAATCACCCCAGGGCCCCCAGTGAACTCACAGACATGCCACTGGATATTTTAAATCTTTGAGGGAAACAGCAATAATTGTGGGACACCATGTAAGCTACTTTTAATGAGTTCTCTGGATCTAATGGAACTGGTAGGTATCCCTTTTAACTTTCAACACCATGAAAAAATTATGGATTCTAAAGGCGCTGTGAACCAAGGAAGTTTGGAAACCTCTAAACCAGACACAAAAAAAGTACATACTAAATGACTGAATGTATATGAAGCTCTCTAATAGGCCAACCTAATTCCCATGGACAGAAAGCAGATGAGTGGTTGTTGGAGGGTGAGCATTAGGGCAGTGAGGGTACATTTGGGGTAATGGGAATGCTCCCTATCTTGATTGGGAGTGAATGCATGTCAAAACCCATAGAATCTATCACACACTTAAAAAAATAGGTGCATTTTTACTGTATATAAATTATACCTTAATAAAGTTTATTTAGAAATTAAATACTGCAAGAAAAGTTTAAAACACACATTCCTAAACACTATCCTGTCCCATGGGTCTTGAGCATCTTTCTAGATGGTGGGCATCCCGGAGCAGAGTTACGAAATACCCATCATGCAGCCGCCATCTCAGTGACTACAAGGTATCATAGCTCACACTCAGGAAACAAATGTTCATTAATTCCCTCATTTTCCTCACGATGAAGATGTTTCTACAAGGAAATGAAAACTGAAACTAAATTCCAAACTTGCTATATAATGATCTTTTATGAGAACAATTTTTTCAACAACTTAATTTTCAGCACTTATTAATATTTATAAAGCTTTTCTCTCTCACTTCCTCAGGATTCCTGCCACTGAATATGGTTTCAAATTAAAATTTTAAAAGATCCTTTACTGGGTAAGAGTATTTGGGACACCCATTATACTACGTAGAAGAGTCAATATTCAGACCCAGTTCTCATGTATGGAAATTAAACTTTTCGTGGCCTCTTGTGATTATTTAGAACAAAAGTTGGCAAAAGATGGCCCGCTGCCTGTTCTTGTAAATAAAGTTTTATTGGAACTTAACCACAGCCACTCATTTACATATTATCTACGACTGCTTTCCAAGGTGGTGTAATTCTGCTAACCAATGCTACTACAGTGGCACAGGTAGGTGGTTGCCACACAGACTATGGCCTGCGAAGCGAGAAATAATTACTATCTAGCCCTTCAAAGAAAAAGTTTGCTGAACTCCAATCTATAATATATCTGTTGACCTAAAACAACATGCTGAACCATGCAAGACAGAGAGGAAAGAAAAGGAGAAAACCAAACACCTCAGTGATGTTATTTCTTTTTAAAACACAACTGAACAATTACATAAAGGCTGTGTATGTGAGAAAAGCATACTGTTTCAAATGCAAATTTCAGGCAACCCTGTTGCTTCTGAGAAAATAATAGTTTGAGTAGCCTCAGGTTCTGGGTGGTGTCCCACTCAAAAAGTCTGCTTCTGTGAGTTGTAATTATCAATGGCTCTTGGCTTCTTAGAAAAAGTACCCAGCTTTCCTTTCTACTTTATTGTTTTGTTTTGTTTTTTAGAGACAGGGTCTTGTTCTGCTGCCCAGGCTGGAGTGCAGTGGCATGATCAGAACTCACTGCAGTCTCAAACTCCAGGGCTCGAGTGATCCTCCCATCTCAGCCTCCAAAAAGCTGGAGACTACAGGTGTCCACCACCACACCCAGCCAATTTTGTTTTTTCTGTGGAGGCAGGGTGTCCCTATGTTGCCCAGGTTAGTCTCAAACCCCTGGCCTCAAGTGATCCTCCCACCTCAGTCTCCCAAAGTGTTGAGATTAAATGCATGAGCCACCTCGCCCAACCATCCAGTTTTCCTTTTTGAACACTTCCTGGTATCTCCATTCATCTCTACCCATGAACTCAAGGTTGGGGAGAACAAATGAAGTAGAGCTAGATAACTTCCTTTAGTTCCCTTTCTACACACAGGGGTCTAAAAATTCTCATTCCCTTTCCCATCTGAATCTTGCCATTTTTCTCTAAGTTAACCAACCTTTCTTCTTTCCTCTTTTTGTTCCCCCGCAGTGATAGTCATCTTGTTGTTTCTTTAAAATGACCCTTTAAAGACATATTAAGTCTCATTCTGTCTGCTTAATGTCATGACCAAAAACTAGTTTCATGCAAAAAAGATTTTAAGCATTTTTGTACAAGCTGAACTGGATTGGGACGTGCAATGGCGGAACTTGTGACTTTGGCAAAACATAATAACTAGGCTCAGTGCCCACAAATATTTATTTAGCATTTTGAAATATGAACTATTCTAAATATGTAATTAGCAACTAGATGTTCATACCACTGCAGTTCTGAAATGATGATACAAATGTTCTGCTGAGTTGAGCAAGATCTTTATATATTCTTACAGCAGAAGAACAAAATAGTTATCCTTGCTGGGCTTTCAAGTCCAAATATTTTAAAAAGCAATGCAGCAAAGGAGTTGAATAGACATTTCTCCAAAGAAGAACATCCAATAAGTACATAAGAAGATGCTCGGCCAGGCGCAGTGGCTCACGCCTAATCTCAACACTTTGGGAGGCAAGGCGGGAGGATCACTTGAGAGATCAGGAGTTTGAAATCAGTCTGGCCAACATGGTGAAACTCTGTCTTTACTAAAAATACAAAAATTAGCCAAGCGTGGTGGCGCACACCTATACTCCCAAGCTACTCGAGAGGCTGAGGCAC
This sequence comes from Pan paniscus, assembly GCF_029289425.2. Taxonomy (NCBI): domain Eukaryota; kingdom Metazoa; phylum Chordata; class Mammalia; order Primates; family Hominidae; genus Pan; species Pan paniscus. The sequence continues at coordinate 25,293,536 of NC_073256.2, forward strand.
AAGAATTCCTTGAACCCAGGAGGCGGAGGTTGCACTGAGCCAAGATCGCGCCACTGCACTCCAGCCTGGGCGACAGAGTGAGACCCCATCTCAACTGAAAAAAAAAAAGAAGAAGAAGAAGATGCTCAACACCACTTATCATTAGGAACATGCAAATTTAAAACACAATGAGATACCACCGCACACCCATTAGGAGGGCTACTATTAAAAAAATAAATAACAAGTGTTAGGATGTGGAGAAACTGGAACTCTTGTGCACTGTGGGTGGGAATGTGAAATGGTACAACCGCTACGGAAAACAGTATTATGACTGCTCAGTAAAATCAGCGAAATGATTTAACACCATGTGACCCACCATTCCACCCCTACATGTTTACTCAGGAGAAACAATGACATGTCCAGCACACAAAGACTTGTACATGCATGTTCATAACAATTGTATTTATAATCACCCCAAACTGGAAACAGCCTCTATGTCTATCAGCTGGTGAATGGATAAATAAACTGGCATATTCAGCAATAAGATGGATGAAGTACTGACCTGTGCAACACCTCAAGAGTGAGTGTCAAATACATTACACTGAGTGAAAAGGTCAGACAAAAGACTATTCGTTAGGATTTCTACGAAGCTCTAGACAAGGCAAATCTAATCTATAGTGACAAAAAGCCCATCAGTGGTTGCCTGAGGCTGGCATGAGGGAGGCCTGGCTGGGAAGAGGCAGAAAGCAACCCCAGGATTGAGGGGAAGGGTCTATATTCTTGATTGTGGTGGTAGATATCTAAATCTGTCACAATTCACCCAAATGTATAGTTAAAATGGTACATTTTATTGTATGCAAACTGTACATCATTAAAAAAATTTTACGCTATCCCGCTGTGTTTTCATATTTAAAGGTGAAAAGAAGCGAAGCTGTCCTTCTTCTCCCTATACCCCACACCTCCTAATAAGCCTCACATAAAATTCCATATATCAGCTGGGCACGGTGGCTCATGCCTGTAATCCCAGCACTTTGGGAGGCAGAGGCGGGCGGATCACCTGAGGTCAGGAGTTCAAGACCACCCTGGCCAACATGGCAAAACCGTGTCTCTACTAAAAATACAAAAATTAGCTGGGCATGGAGGCGGGTGCCTGTAATTCCAGCTACTCAGGAGGGTGAGGCAGGAGAATCGGTTGAACTGGGAGGCGGAGGTTGCAGTGAGTCGAGACTGCACCACTGCACTCCAGACTGAGCAACAGGGCGAGACCCTGCCTCAAAAAAAAAAAAAAAAAAAAAATTCCACGTACCTTCAACCTTCTCTTCTCCCCTCCTGAGTACCAGTTATTTTCATATTTTAAAGGACTTTCTCTTTCTCTGATCTAACACAATGACAACTAAGCAAAGGCATGTACCATTTTATAATATATGCAGGGTCTCTTTGCTCCACTCTACACATGTGAAAGATTTTAATTCAAGTACAAGTTACTACTCAGAAGGACAAATGCTATTAAGAAATGAGAGTAATATTGACAAACTAGACCACTAAAATTTATGAGAACAATAAACCCATTTCCTGCAGGAACTATCTATTCTGGATATTACTTAGTATTATAAATCTGCCTCTTAAGAAAATTAAACCTGGGGAAGAGAGAATTAAAAAAAAATAAGGACTATAAAAGACTTGATGCAAAAACTGACTGAGAAAGAGAAAAATAAAGTTTTTTTTTCTTCTCAACAGTATGCAAAGACTCTAATTCCTCCACATCTTCATCCAACATATGTAATGTAAAGACATTATTTGTCTTTTTGTGAAGAAAATGTGCTATCTATGTAAAAGCCTGTCAAACTGTGAAGTGTTATATATTTGAAAGCTATCATCATTAAAGAGCCAGACTGTCCTTTTAACCAGATGGCCCCTTTAACAAATATCACAGAAAGAACACTAGGCTGGAAATGAGATATCCTAGTTCTGGTCCCAAATCTACCAATTATGAAATTAGTGACTGTGGGTAAGTAACCACTTGCCTTAACCCTCCATTTCTTATGTCCACCAATCCATGCCTTCCTCATCTCATAAGCTTGCTCTGCAGATCTGATGATGGCATATAAACAAACTTTGAAAATCACCAAGCCGCTCTCAATAAAAGAGAGCAGTATTATTTATTCCTAAGTCTGGCTGAAATAACGTAATATATTATTGATTACATATATCAATGAAACACCATCATGATATCCTTGTAACACAAGCCCAAAGAGTAACAGTCGCCTGGCTGAATCCACCTGTTTCTAAGAAACAAAGAATATCTCATTTCACATAGTATTACAGTGGAAGATCCAGAACCTACCATGCCTGGACTGTCTCAGATGAGTATTTCCAGAGCTTTAATAGCAAGTCAAGATAAACACAATAACTGGAGGAAAAAGAAAAAAAATGATACAAACCCACTAGTATTTGAATGCATTCTCTTAATTCTAGTAAATGGATATACATATACGTATATATACACATATATGTTTGTACAGTGTAACTCAACGTTTTTAAGGAATTGTTATCCATCAAAAGACATATCCAAGCACCTACTGTTCCAACCCCACTGCCATTACCTCATTATTAGGAAGACTCCAGGGAAGCAACAAAATGCTCATTACTGGCCGGGCACAGTGACTCACGCCCGTAATCTCAGCACTTTGGGAGGCCGAAGCGGGCAGATCTCTTGAGGTCAGGAGTTTCAGGCTAGCCTGGCCAACATGGCAAAACCCTGTGTCTACTAAAAATACAAAAATTAGCCAGGTATGGTGGCACACACCTGTCGTCCCAGCTACTCAGGAGGCTGAGGCATGAGAATCACTTGAACCTGAGAGACGGAGGTTGCAGTGAGCCGAGATTGTGCCACTGCACTCTAGCCTGGGCCACAGAGTGAGACTCCATCTCAATACAAAAAAAAAAAAAAGAATGGTTCATTACCGTCTGGAACATCTTGTTCAAATCTCAAGGACTTGGCAGCCATGATGGTGCCGGTCATTCATGGACCCGACCCGGTAATGACATATCATCAAACTCGGCACACTGTACACGAAAGCAAAAGTATCCTTCAGTTCTTCTGAAGGCACAATCTTTTAAGATGGATGATCACTTCTTCAACATTCCTTTAGGAACAAGTCCATTAGTTCGATGCCGTTGGTTCTTAGAATCCCTGTCCCCCTAAATCTCACACCTCACTACACTTCTAGTCGAATTCTATGTACTGGATGCCTAACCTAGTGATTTGCCTTGCCTTGTGTGATAAACATGCTCCTAAAAAGATGGTGTAGAAGGTACCACTTTTTAAAGTACTACAGGATTCCTGATTCAAGTATCTTATAAATCCTTTAGTAAAATGATACACTTCTTACACAAGAGCATATTCTCATATTGGATTTGTTTTAAACAAGGCACACAAACTATGACATTGTATGTAAAACTATAAGCCCCATCACATGTAATATTTTAAATGTCTTCATTTAACCTTAAATAAGTAAAAAATAATAAAATGTAGGGCAATTACCAAGTGCCTTAATAAAGGTCAAGCTAACTATGTAACATCTCCTTCGCATATTCCTTAAGATATTCTTCATGTGCTAAAAATACCGATGGCGGGCTGTACTTCAAGACTTCTTTTTGGGTCGGGCGTGGTGGCTCACACCTGTAATCCCAGCACTTTGGGAGGCCGAGGCAGGCAGATCACCTCCGGTCATGAGTTTAAGACCAGCCTGGCCAACACAGTGAAACCCCATCTCTACTAAAAATATAAAAATGAGCTGGGCGTGGTGGCACACGCCTGTAATCCCAGCTACTCGGGAGGCTGAGGCAGGAGAATCGCTTGAACCCCGGAGGCAGAGTGAGCCGGGAATGCACCACTGCACTACGGCCTGGGCGACAGATCAAGACTTCGTCTCAAAAAAAAAAAAAGACTTCTTTTTGTTGTTTGCTGGGAATGGATCCACCACGTGCAAAACACTCACTCATTCCCCTCAAGCAAACATGCTGAATGTAAGAGGCCTTGTGAGCTGACAATCACTCAGTCAGACAGTCGAGTGGAGGACTTTTATTTCAAAAATGGCAATGGTAAGGCCAAAAGGGAGTTAAGTAGCTCCTTCCAGGCTGCAGAGAGACTGAACAGGAATAAGAAGCCAGCCCCTGGTTATACTCTTCCCTGCTCCACGAAGCCTTCCAGACCCCACATGTGCCACACCCCACGGGTACGAGAGTTTAGGTTGAACCAAAAAGACTTGATCTTCCTGTTCGTATCCCAGAATAAGCCACCCTTATGTTGCTGCAGAATTTTAGGAAATATGCCATCCTACTTTGGCAACCCTATGTGAGATTTTCTGCATTTAAAGAAAGAGGGATGTGTGTTCTGCATTAGCTCCAGAAATAAAAACCCCTACTCAGTCTCAGCAAGGCATGCAGTTAAAAATAATCAGAGCCGGTGTTTCTCTACGGTGAAAGAATGAAACAGAGAGCCAAGCAATGCGGGAGGCTGAGTGCCAACAAGGCTGCGTCTTTATAATCATCTTAGTAACCGGACTGCCTGCCGCAGGTTTTCAAGGGAAGTCCTGAAAGAAGCAGCACAACCCACCCTACCTTCTTCCGGAGAAACTGTAACTTCACACGTCTGATTTTCTCTTCTTTTTTTTTTTTGAAACGGAATTTCGCTCTGTTGCCCAGGCTGGAGTGCGGTGGCACAATCTCGGCTCACTGCAACCTCTGCCTCCCAGGTTCAAGCGATTCTCCTGCCTCAGCCTCCTGAGTAGCTAGGATTACAGGCACCCACCACCAAGCCCAGCTAATTTTTGTATTTTTAGTAGAGACAGGGTTTCACCACGTTGGCCAGGCTGATCTCGAACTCCTGACTTCAGGAGATCCACCCACCTCAGCCTCCCAAAGTGCTGGAATTGTAATAGGCGTGAGCCACCATGCCCGACCCCACGTCTGATTTTGAATGCTAACATTTCCTCGGTACACAGTAACTCACAACATCAAAGTGACACAGGACGCACGTGTAAATCGCACTAGAAGCCTCATCCGTACAGCCTTGCTATCAAGTGTGGTCTGCACCAGCAGCACCGGCATCACCCAGGAGCTGGTAAGGAAAAGAGAACCTCAGCCCCTGCCCCAGTAGGAGAACCTCAGCCCCTGCCCCAATCTCTGGACTCAGCATCATTCATTTTGAGCAAGGTGCCCAGGTGATCGGACAGCACGTTAAAGCTGGAGAAGCAATGCCCTAATCCTAGTAACCCATGCACCATCATGAGAAATCCCAGACACTGCCTCCTCTTCCTTCCCACCTGATGCTGCAGGACACAGGACGGATGCTCATGGTGCTCCCTGTGATCTCTCCAACTTCTCACTTGGGCCTTTGCAATCTGCATTTACAAATTAGCATGGTTTGAATTAACAGGAAAACAAAAGAGTAGTATCTGGTTAGCATCTAAGAAAGCGAAAGAGGGCCAGGTGCTGTGACTCACACCTGTAATCCCAACATTTTGGGAGGCTCAGGTGGGCAAATCACTTGAGGCCAGGAGTTCGAGACCAGCCTAGGCAACATATCAAGACCCCATCTCTACAAAAAATAAAGAAACTCACAGATACGGTGTTGTGCACCTTTAGTCCCAGCTACTCAGGATGCTGAAGCAGGAGGATGGATTGAGCCCAGGAGGTTAAGGCCGTAGCGAGTGGTGATCATGCCACTGCACGCCAGCCTGGGCTAAAGAGTGGGACTCCGTCTCAAAAATAAATAAACACATAAATAAAAAGAAAGTGAGAGAGAAAGCAGGGAGCGGGGTCTGTTTGGGAGAGAAAAAGAAGAAAGTGAAAGGCGAGCAGGTCCGGTGTAGAAGAAGCAGGTCAGAAGAGAGGGCAGAGGCTCATTTCTCCCCACATGTCAGTCACCCTGCGCCTGCTCCCATAAACATCAGCGAACTCATCCCTATCTAACAGGCTGGAAAACGAGTCACATTTCTCTTAAATTTAACTTTTACGCTAAGGTCCAAAAATGGAAAGGCAGAAATTGAAGAATTAATTACCTCTGTTTTATCATTAACCAAAGCAGTATTACCTGCCTAAAGAGGACAAAATATTAAAAAAATAGCAGAATCTTATTTTATAAGGGATTGTGGGATCAATTTAAGTAATTAACAATCCACTGTTCTCTGGGACTCTACCTACATGGGTGTCATGCTGAAAGGCACAGAAACACAGATTCTAATCCTTTTGAAAAGAATGACAGATGGAGAAGAAAGAACTCTGAAGTCAGCAAGCCCAGAATGCAGTGTCAGCCCTTCTACTACTAACCTAGCAAGAGAACTGTGGGCAGTTTCTCAGGCTCAGCTTTGTCATCCAAAGAAACAGGAAAAATCAACCAACGTTGTCTCCAAAGGTCCTTCCATAGGAGCCCTAAAAACTGTATGATTCTAAGTCAATTAATCATTGTCTCAATATTACTATTTCTCTTTAAAATGGGAAAAATGACTCACAGGTAGTCTCACCAGATGCAGACCTCAAATGTGTCATTTGCTCATTTTAGGAAACAGTCCAGACTTCTTCAAAACATGACTCTATTCACACTTAGCCAGTCTTGTTTACCAAAATACAAATATGCCTAGGCATATACACAGCACACCTGTCATTGTTTACAGTTAGCATGACTCCTGCACCAGCTTCTTATCTGAAAAGATCTGAAAATGACACAACTGGCGTGCTCTAATTCTGCAGAGGCAGGGCTGGCTTCTGTCCACCTTCTCGGGCATAAACGGGAAGCTCCTGCAAGGTCAGCTCTCTGCTTCAGATGCCTCCTTCTCAGACCATCTCTCATGCACCACCCATCACACTCTATCCCCTGAACCTCTCTTACATCTTCTCAAAGCTTAAATTATAATTGGCATATTGGATTACTGACCGTTCCTCTTCCCCAACTTGATTTTCAACTCCTAGAGAGGAGGGGTGTTACCTGGCACTACTACTACATCAAAACAGTGTCTGGCACAGAGGCCATAACCACTGGCCAAATAAGCAAATTTAAGTTCTAATACTGGTCAGTGAGGTTGTTGCTGTATTTTTAAGAAGAAGGCCCAAAACTATCTGCATGACAAAGCAATCCTTGGATGAAGATAAGAACAAGAGCAACAAAAGAAGAAGAAGAAGAAAAGAATTCATTTTTGTTGGAGTAAGAGGAAAACTAAGAAGACCTATAAAATGGATTAAGATACAACTACCCTCAGTATTCTGAATGCACATGTGTTTTTCCCTTTAGAGTTACGAACAGAAATTTAAACTGACCCTCTGTCATTCATACGCAAAGAGGATAAAATCAAGTGGATTTTTTATGTTCTGCTTCAACTGCCATTCTTTTTCAGATTTAATCAGCTGAACAAATAATGGTAGTTTTCTAGGTTAGTTCACATAAAAGTCAGAAACAGTCCTATAGACACTTAAAAACTTTTTTAAAAAGGTGCTTTCATCATCAATACCAATATTGGCAAGATTACAATTGATGTATCTGTGAAGCAGCAGAAAATCATATTCCTTTTCAGTAATATTGGCATATCACAGAGCATATCGGGTAGTGAAACCCAAGCCTGGGTGCACACTTATCTAGAGGCAGACCCAGGAACAGAAGATTATGAGTGGCATCTGTGAGGCTGCCGGAAACAGGTTCTCAATGAGACACTTACAATTTCATTAAATGGCCTTTGACAAGACCCTCCTGCTGGGGGGCCCATGGCAGGCTCCTGGGAATGCTTCTTCCTCAGTGGTCTTTTCTAGTCTTTATCCTGAATTTTCCTTTTTTTGACTTAATATTTCCCTATCTTAAGCTTAGTGTTACACTCTGAGATTTGTTAACAAAAGCACACTTATCCCTATAGAAAAGCATAGAGAAGACTGAATGAGACAATAATAGCTTTTCATAACAACCACAGCGAAAAACTAAATGAGTCCCACACCCAATTTTAATTTTCCCCACAAAATCTGCTCCTCTCCCTAGCTTTCTCAGTTCAATAAATAGCAACTCCATCTTTCTGGTTGTCAGGCCAAAAACCTTTGTCTTTACCTCTTTCTCTCAAAACCCAGAACAAATCCATCAACAACCCCTTCAACTCGATCCTCCAAACAGATCTAGAAAATGGGCCTGGCACAGTGGCTAACACCTGTATTCCCAGCAGTTTGGGAGGCCAAGGCAGGCGGATCACTTGAGGTCAGGAGGTTGAGACCAGCCTGGACAACATGGCGAAACCCTGTCTCTACTAAAAACACAAAAATTAGCTGGACATGGTGGCACGCATCTGTAATCCCAGCTACTCAGGAAGCTGAGGCAGGAGAATCGCTTGAATCTGGGAGGTGGAGGCTGCAGTGAGCCAAGAACACGCCACTGCACTCCAGCCTGAGCGACAGAGCGAGACTCTGTCTCAAAAAAAGGGGGGGGGGAAGGAGGAGGGGGGGAAGGGGGGGAAGGAGGAGGAGGGGGAGTAGGATAAGAAGGAGGAGGGGAAGGAGGAGAAGGACGGAGAGGAGGAGGAGGAGGAGGAGGGGGAGGAAGGGGAGGAGAAGAAGGAGAAGGAGAAGAAAATGACCACTGGTCACCAGCTCCACTGCTACTATGCAAGTCCAAGGTATCAGTGTTCCTTGCCCAAACTACTGCAAAAGTCTTCTGCCTTACCTCCCTGCCTTCACCCTTACCTATTCACCACACACTCTCCAGGACCTTTTAAAACTAGTTCATTTAAAATGTTCTCAGCTCAAAGTTCCCAAGCCTCACAGAATCTCCCCTCTGCTGCTGGCACCTCTCTGATCTCTTTTCTCCTTCTCCCCCTGCTTGCAGCCTTCCTGTCGTGCCTCAAACAAACCAAGAACACAGCTGTCTCTGGGCCTCTGCACTTCTTCTCCCTGCCTCAAATGCTCTTCCCTCACATAATAAGATTGCTCATTCCCTTACTTCATTCAAGGTTCTGCTGAATTATCCCTCCCAGACAGGTTTTCCTTGGCTGCTTTATCTAAAATAGCACCGACCCACCCCGCCCATCATTCTCTCTCTCATCACAAGTATGTAAAACCCATAAAAACAATGACTTTGTGCAGTGTATGAGCTTTGATACACTGCAATCAACAAATGCTTGCAGAATGAAGGAATAAACTTATTATGCATCTACTATATGCCAGACACAATAAATATTTGTTGAATGGATGAATAAATGAATGAGTGAATTCCAACATCCCTCCTCCAAACACACTCAGAAAAACAACTGTCTTAGATTTTTCAGTGGAATCACCTAAATGAGGCTAACACCAATGATATTTTTTTTAATTGGCAGGAAGACTGGAGACACAGGTACTTGTGTATACCGACTAGTTAGAAATATTTTTTGTTTTTTTTCTTCTGAGACAGAGTTTTGCTCTTGTCATCCAGGCTGGAGTACAATGGCTTGATCTGGGCTCACAGCAACCTCCACCTCCCAGGTTCAAGTGATTCTCCTGCCTCAGCCTTCTGAGTAGCTGGGATTAGAGGCATGTGCCACCGCACCCAGCTAATTTTTGTATTTTTAGTAGAGACGGGGTTTCACCATGTTGGCCAGGCTGGTCTCGAACTCCTGACCTCAGGTGATGCACCTGCCTTGGCCTCTCAAAGTGTTAGGATTACAGGTGTGAGTCACCATGCCCGGCCAGAAATATCTTAAGAAACAAAGAAGCAGAAAGGATCTACTCAGAAGCAGGCAGGATCTACTTGACAAAAGACAGAATGGAAATTCATTATTGATAAGACAGCTGGTGGTTATATACTAAGAAATAAAAAGAGCCCTATGCTTAGAATTGTCATTTACTAACTACCTGATGAAGACATCTCATGACAGACGTATAAAACAATTTTGCAGTAAATTCCCTGCACACTCTGGACCTTCAGAAAATGTGTATGGACTAAAATTCCATTTTATCATAAACAGTGATAGGAGAGTTTCTATTCCCAACCGCTTCAGACAGCAGGTGTTTAAAGTCAATTCATTCATTAAGGGATGCTCAGCTTAGTCTAATCAATACCTGGTATAGCCCATGTTGCTGAATAACCTCAATTTCGCACCGCAGTTATGCTTTAAAAAAAGATTTGTAAATATTGAAAGAGGCAGTATACTTGCTGTGATGCACATAGGTAACATTAAAAGCACTATCCAAACATCCTTCCCTGTTAGGGGATATTTTCCCCATCCTAGGATAAAAGGTGAGAAAAAACAAAGCACAGCCTAGACACTGGGTTGCAACTGAACTGCTGGGACCATCATCTGGGACGGCTGCTTTCCACCCAGCCCACCCAGGGCTGCACTGGCCAGTCCCTTTGCTTCTCTGTCCCTTTTAGCCGAGCTCCCAGAGTGTCCCACCTGACACCACAGGGTTTGCGGTTGCCATCTGCATCCTGCTGTTCTCATCTCTTTAATCATTTCTCCAACATTTATCATAATAGCCTCCTCCTAGTCTTCAAAGAAGGGATTATGACTCCAATTTACACACCGCTGAACCCGTGTTAGCCATTTGGAGGGAGTGCCTCCACTTTCCATTTTAAAAAGGGCCAGTCAGGCCTAAAGAGGAAGAAAAACAAAAAGAAGAAGCCATGCCATCCCATTTCATTTTCTTCTCCACTGCAGGCAAAGGAATAAAAGTGAAAGCCATTAACATAAAGAGACACACGTAAAGGGCAAACGGCTCAGGCAGAACTCAAAAACCCCTGATCATTTAACTGGAAATTGAATTAAAATACTTCATGAGATAAAGACAAGCCCTTTTACTACTAACGGAGCTGGGCAGTTATTAATTTTTTTTAAACAATCAGATCTCGCAAGAGGTAGTTATTTTTAAACCATAAATTGAGTACTCAATAGAGAATGGACAAAGATTTTGGTCCTTACATTAGGACGTGTTTTTTAAAGCAAACAAATGAAAAACACAGACTGCTATGGCAAGCCATAGGCCCACAGGCTACTTAACACAAATGAATTAAATAGCCACAGAACCACTTTAATCAAACAGTGCGAAATCGGCTTCCGATCTCAAAGCTGGTGTTTTTAAAAACTGGTTAAATCAAGTTACCTTTTTTCTTCTGAAGGTAGGAAGAGGGATTTACTTCTGAATTCAAAACACTATTATACTTACTTTTTTCTTAAATTGCTACATGATGGAATTGACCACTTCCTCCCACTAGCAGGGTAAAGGTACACAATGCAAAGAACAGCTCTGCAGCAATTAATTCCTTTTTACCTTTTTTTTTTTCTTTTTGGAGACATAGAGTCTAGCTCTGTTGCCCAGGCTGAAGTGCAATGGCACGCTCTCAGCTCACTGCAACCTCTGCCTCCCGTGTTCAAGCGACTCTCCTGCCTTAGCCTCCCGAGTAGCTGGGACTACAGGCGTGAGCCACCATGCCCAGCTAATTTTTATATTTTTAATAGAGACAGGGTTTTGCCATGTTGTTCAGGCTGCTCTTGAACTCCTGGCCTCAAGTGGCCTGCCTGCCTCAGCCTCCTGAAGTGCTGCGATTACAGGTGTGAGCCACCGCACCCAGCCTTGTAGCAAGTAATTCTGAAAGCCTTGCAGAAAGTAATACTTGCAGCAAGTAATTTCAGTTCACTGATTTTCTGCCTTCACCACCCCACATGTGCATAATGTGTGTGCACTTACACGTGTGTGTATTCTGTGTCGGTAAGAAACATGTGGGGTTATTATAAAGATATTTGCCAGTTGCAAATTAGACCTTCACAGCTGCGGTCCTGTTCAGTCCAACTGTGGCCCCAAAGAGCCTCCCCTGGGCTGAAAATGCATTTTGTGTCTCCTGGTCAAGAAATGAGCAGTCCAAGTGGACACTTCATTGTGGTCAAGGGAAACTATGCTTTTGTATAAATAAACTATTTGTCTAAACTTCAAACAGGTAAGGGTAGATAAGCTTTACTTTCTAGCAAGGGCAAAAGTTATCTCCTTTCCCTTTCTCTCAGAGGGAACCAAATCCTGAAGACGGTTCATGGCTCAAAGCCCTAATTGCCTGGTATGACCCAGGGAAAATTCCATTTTAAGAAAATGTACTTTCCTTTAAATATTCTGAGACAGAAAGCAACCAGGTCTCTGAAGAAGCTGCTAGACTTTCTCAGGATGGTAGAAACTTTCAGGAAAGCAAAGGAATTTAATGAAGCCTCAGAGAGAGTTTGAAATCTTTACCTTACATAGCACTGATGGCTAATACTATGCTTGTTCTAATGAAGGTAATTTTGTATGATTCTTGACTAGGTTTGAGGCTACCAAAACCAAAAATCAGTGTGTATACCTTTAAATCCCGAGGCAACTAACAGCTATTAAACTAGTTAACATTTATAAACCATTAACTCTCACCTATACCCCTTGTAAACTATTAACTCTCAGCTACACCCCTTGGTAAATGTTAACAGTTAAAGTTCTCTTTCATTCATTAAAATGCAAATAGCTTAACATGTCTGTGACAATACACACTAATAATTTCCCACTTTTTATTAAATGTTTAATAGCAATGTAAGTCTCACTGATACCCAATCTGAAAAAACTTCCCATATTAGAGAGATAGACTGTGGTGCTAATATTTTCCTAGCAAACGATAGAATTTTTAAATTGGAACAGACTTTAGAGATCATTTAATCCAGCTTCTCATTTTAAAGATCAGGAGATAGAACCAGAGCCTCTGAAATCTCCAAAGCCACAGAGTTTATTAGTAAATATAAAATCAGAACACCCAGGGTCGGGTGCGGTAGCTCACGCCTGTAATTTCAGCACTTTGGGAGGCCAAGCCAGGTGGATCACTAAGGTCAGGAGACCAGCCTGGCCAACATGGCAAAACCCTGTCTCTACTAAAAACCCCAAAATTAGCCTCGCTTGGTGGCGCACACCTATAATCAGGAGGCTGAAGCAGGAGAATAGCTTGAATCCAGGAGGCGAAGGTTACAGTGAGTGGAGATCGCGTCATTACATTCCAGCCTGGGCAACAGGAGTGAAACTCCGTCTCAAAAAAAAAAAAGAAAAATCAGAACACCCAGAAAGATCAGGCCAGCACCTGCTACACACCAATTCATCTAACCCTTCAACACTCAGGTAATCTCAGCGGTCTCTTCTCTTTCCCCATCTCCAGCTAGCAGGTTCCATATTCACCCCGATAGCTCCATCCGTGGTTTTACCACCCTGGGCAATAATCACCTACACCTGCTCTGTTCCTCCTTAGTGAATCTCCTCGACTTTATCACCTCGACTTTAAACTTACATAGGGTCACGTATATAAGCGTGCCTCAAGAGGTTAGGAGAAAATCCCAAGGCTAGATGAATTACAGAAGATGAAAAATACAGTTTTCTCTTTTTCCTAACCCTTGGTGGTTTTCAGGATGCTGAATGTTACCAAACAGAATGTGCACACTTCATCTGTCCTACAGTTTATTTAGTCTTGGGTATCTTATAAATAGAAACTATATTTTGTGGTTGATCCCAAATATTAATATTTAGCATTCCTCCAGCACTTAAAATGCACACAGTTTCTGCCATTTCAATGAGTCCCTACAAGTCAGTAGGACACTAGGCTTTGCACAAACATAAAACGAACAGTCAGCACACAAACATCTCAGAAATGCATGGACAGGTTCAGGGAAATGCTCTTAAAAGTGAGGTCTAGATACCACAAAACAGGCTCTTCAAACTCTACGTGTGGAGTTGTTATCTAAATCAACAAGTTTGCTTGGCAGCTTAATTAAATTCATCCTACCATGTAGTACAACAAAATCGTGTTTCCACATACTATTAAAAAACCAGGGACTAGAAAGTTTACAGTTCTTATCTACTGTTGCAAAACAAAACTGGAAACAAAACTCTATTCTTTCATATTATACCCCTTCCTCTTGCCTTGTTTTTCTCTTTCCATTCACTGAGTAACACTTTAACTAAAGAATGTATTTAAAATAAGAACAAATACAGGAAGTTAATCCAACCAAAACACTTAAAGTAATAGTAAACTAAGGTACATGGAAAAAGAGGAAGTTGTGATGCCCCCCGCAAAATAAAGATTTCCTGGCAGGTGAGACTTGAAAAGCGATCACAGTGTCTCCATTCTCTTGGTGATAGAGAAAAAATGTTTTCCCTCAACAAAGTTGAAGCTTAAGTGTAAATCTGAGGTCGCCAGGCGGATCCCTAATAAGGACAGAGCGCTCCCTCAGAAACAGCGACGCCAAGCCCAGTTTTGGATACACAGGGAGTGGGTGGTGGAATGCCGGCTTCCATTCGAAGGAGACCCCTCTCCAGCACCATGGGAGTCGCACCCTTAGCAGATATTCTGTCCTCCAGAGAGCTGAGGTTTCAGGAGTGCCAAGCAAGGTATAAATGTCATTAGCGTGACTACTTAAAACATACCACAATGTCCGGGTGCGGTGACTCACACCTGTAATCACATTTGGGAAGCCGAGGCGGGCAGATCACTTGAGGTCAGGAATTCGAGACCAGCCTGTGCAACATGGTGAAACCTCATCTCTACTAAAAATACAAAAATTAGCTGGGTGTGGTGGCATGCACCTGTAATCCCAGCTACTTGGGAGGCTGAGGCAAGAGAATCGCTTGAACCTGGGAGGCGGAGGCTGCAGTGAACTGAGATCACGCCACTCCAGCGTAAGCAACAAAGTGAGACTCTGTCTCAAACACACACACACACACACACACACACACACACACACACACACACAAGAGGGTTTAGACCTGGTGCCTGCTGGTTTCAGCCACTCTAAAACCAATGGGAGGATTTTATTATTTTATTTCTTTGCAAAATAATGGGTTCTGTGAACACCATCGCCCTTCATTAAGGCTGAGATTCTGACTTCCATGGCCATTTGCCATTGATGCTTTTAATAACCATGCATTGATTCCGTTCTGAAGTCCAGAGAAAAAGCTTTCTATTTTTGCCTTCCCTAATAGGGCACAGCCAACAGAAAGCTTCCCACCATGCAAAGCTCTAGCTTGGCTGACATCAGAACAGAGTCCGGTAAACAGTTTCTTATATTAGGCTATCATTGTTGTTAGACCCGATGAGTCAAATTTACATTCTGGGAGAAGGGTATGAGCCCTCACTTCTACATACTTAAAGTCAGAAGTGATTGCATTTCCATAAGAACATTTATACCCGGATGTATTTCAGAGTCCTACTTTGTGGCTGAGAAGGTGGCCTAAAAAACCCAATATAACCCAAAGGAAGCAGGAGGTCCTGATTCTGTTCTCAGCAGCAACTGCCTGACTCAGTCCGTGTGTCTGCTCTCAAGACCCCAACTATGCCCCTGCAGGCTCCATTTCTCCTACTATACAAACAAGGCTCTTGCCACCCACTCAGGCTTATTTACTTGCACTGTGTACATATACACCGACTCACACACACACTCACATACCCCACAAAAAAAATGGAGGCTTAAAAGACCCCATTTTGTCACAGTTTGCTCGGAAGCTACTCCCTCTATCTCAATAGGCGACAAGCTCCTGTCCTACCTGCCCCTTTCTACCTTTTGGGAATAAAAAGGAGTAACCAGAAATAGCAGAGAAAGCAGAAGGGAACCAGGATCTGACTCGTAATTACAGTTCCATAAACCCAGACAACTATTTTTGTTAGTTAACCTGGACAATCACACAAGATGTCTGCTCATTCTTAAAAAAAAAAAAAAACACGCACAACTTAGATTGCTAGTGCCTGGCACGTACAAGGCAAACAGTGTGGGTACAACCATTAGGTCAGGTCCTAGCTACGTATATATATTTGAGATGGAGTCTTGCTCTGTCGCCCAGGCTGGAGTGCAATGGCGCAATCTCGGCTCACTGCAAACTCCGCCTCCTGGGTTCAAGCGATTCTCCTGTCTCAGCCTCCTGAGTAGCTGAGATTACAGCTGTGCGCCACCACTCCTGGCAAATTTTGTGTTTTTAGTAGAGACAGGGTTTCACTATGTTGGGCAGGCTAGTCTCGAACTCCTGACCTCACGTGATCCGCCTACCTCGGCCTCCCAAAGTACTAGGAGCCACCACCCCTGGCTTAGCTACCTATTTCTATTGTCAAGGTTATCCAATTGTTGTAGGTTAAATGGTCCATATTCACTAACACACTGGTGAAGGTGGGTAATTACTATTTCCAATTCCCATGTTGCATTCCATAAAAGACACCAACCAACTCCATGAACACCTTGATTTGTCTTAGTTGTGTTCACATTATTAAATTACACTGATTTAGGAGCAAAAAATCCTTTGTAAGTCATGGGCATTGTATAAGGTTGCCCAATTTACAAAACAAAAATATACGCTGGGTGTGGTGGCTCACAGCTGTAATCCCAGCACTCTGGGAGGCCAAGGTGGCAGGATGACTTGAGGTCAGGAGTTCAAGACCAGCCTGGCCAACATGGTGAAACCCCGTGTCTACTAAAAACATAAAAATTAGGCCAGGTGCAGTGGCTCACGCCTGTAATCCCAGCACTTTGGGAGGTCGAGACGAGGTCAGGAGATCAAGACCATCCTGGCTAACACAGTGAAACCCCGTCTCTACTAAAAATACAAAAAATCAGCCAGGCTTGGTGGTGGGTGCCTAT
The DNA here is from genome assembly GCF_029289425.2 of Pan paniscus. Lineage (NCBI taxonomy): Eukaryota > Metazoa > Chordata > Mammalia > Primates > Hominidae > Pan > Pan paniscus. The sequence goes on from NC_073256.2 coordinate 25,310,137, forward strand.
AGTCCCAGCTACTCGGGAGGCTGAGGCAGGATAATGGCGTGAACCCGGGAGGCGGTACTTGCAGTGAGCTGAGATCGCACCACTGCACTCCAGCCTGGGCAACAGAGCGAGACTCTGTCTCAAAAAAAAAAAAAAAAATTAGCCAGGTGTGGTGGTGCATGCCTCTAGTCCCAGCAACTCAGGAGGCCGAGGTATGAGAATCGCTTGAACCTTGGAGGTGGAGGTTGCAGTGAGCCAAGATTGCGCCACTGCACTCCAGCCTGGATGACAGAGGGGGATGTCTCAAAAAAAAAAAGGAAGAAAGAAAAAAATACGTATTATGACTAAATCAGAACATCACATGGAACATATTTACACTAAAAATTATTCATTGCTTACGTGAAATTCAGATGTAAGAATAGATGTACACATGAGACCCACCCATAAGCAACACTTTATTGTTTATCTGAAATTCAAATTTAACTGGCTATCCTGTTTTTTTGGTTTTGGGTTTTTGGGGTTTTGTTTGTTTGTTTCTTTGTTTTTGATACAGGATCTCACTCTGTACCCCATGCTGGAGTGCAGTGATACTATCACAGCTCACTGCAGCCTCCATCTCCTGGGCTCAAGTGATTCTCCCATCTCAGCCTGTCAAGAAGCTGGGACCACAGTCGTGGTCCTCCCTCAGTATATATGGGGGGTTTGGTTCTAGGGCCCCCACCCCCAGCATACCAAAATTATTTTTTATTTCTTGTTGAGAGAGGTCTCGCCATGTCGCCCAGGCTGGTCTCGAACTCCTGGGCTCAGGGGATCCACCCGCCTCGGCCTCCCAAAGTGCTGGGATCACAGGCGTGAGCCACCACACTCAGCCGACATCCTGTATTTTATCTGGCAATCTTAACATTGTATTAGGACAAGCGGAAAACAGATGAATTAAGACATGGCATCTTACCACAGGAGCTCATTGTCTGGTGAAAGAGCCAGACCTGAACTAGAATCATACAATGGAGGATTGGAGGCGCTTACCAAGCGCTTTCAAGAACACAGGGAAGGAGCAATTAAATCCTAACTGAGATGCACACTAATGTCTCCATCCTGCACAATGAAAATGAACATTATAGAATTTATTCTATCATTCTATATATCCCACAGATTCTTTAATCCTGATTCATGAACTCGCTACAGTGTTTTCAGCCAGGCACAGTGGCTCACACCTGTAATCCTGGCACTTTGGTAGGGCGAGGTGGGTGGATTACTTGAGGTCAGAAGTTCAAGACCAGCCTGGCCAACATGGCAAAACTACTCTCTACTAAAAATACAAAATTTAGCCAGGCATGGTGGCAGGCACCTGTAATCCCAGCTACTTGGGAGGCTGAGACAGGAGAAGCACTTGAACCTGGGAGGCTGAGGTTGCAGTGAGCCGAGATCACGCCACTGCACTCCAGCTTCGGCAAAAGAGTGAGACGCCATCTCAAAAGAGAAAAAAACAAAAAATTATGCTTTCTGCCGTTATTTTCATCTGAAGCAAGTTACTGACAAGGTAATGTGAAGGGGGTTATAAAACACTGGCCATAACAGATTCAGAAACACAGATGAGAAAAGATGCTCAGTTATTTCAATGCCAAATAAGCCTCCTCACTTTTGTGCTTTGAAAGCGAGCGGGGACTGAATGTTTACCTGTTTCAGAACTACAGTTTAGAAGACAGTCTTCCCCATGTCTGCTGAGATGAGGGATTCCCCATGAACTCCTCACATGCACAGCTCTGAAAGTAAGATCTGGGGCCCGTATTTGGAAAACAAACTCCCTAGATCTTTTTGCTCCAGCAGCCAAAGGAGCTGGGCAAGGTACAAGAGTCACTGGTCAGGTGGGGTCAAGCCAGGACAGTGCTGGAGAGATCTGTCCCGAGCTCACTCGAGTGTCTTTCTCATGGCACTGGGGCAAGCATGATCTGCACAGCCTGGCACAGAAACAGCACTTGCCCAGAAGATACTTCCCCGTATTTCAAGATCAAAGAAAGTAGGACGCAGAAAAGAAAAGAAGCAAGGGAGGTAAGGGATGGTGTGTACATATTTCCTGTTGGAATTCCTCTGGAGTATAAAAAAGAGGGCCTGACAATTGCCAAATGTATCAGGTGAGGCTTTGGGATCCACTGGTGGGAAACACTGAATATATTTAATATCCAAGACAATAATTCAAAGACTCTAAATTGGGAAATTAGCTTAATAGCATTTTACTTGCAAGGTCCTACATTTCAATATTAAAAATACTGACACGTTAAAAAATGAAATTGGTCTTTTATTCCTAGCCTATTCATCTTTGCATCTTTCCCAGCACAGAGCATCCTCATGGCACTTAGCAGACCCCCATGATGTCTGGTCAATTAATGAGTTAATGGATGGTTTCAAGCCCATGAGCCAGATTCCTGTCACCGGCATTTATCAGTTTATTGCTGCACACGGGAAACCTTGCAGCCACAGGGCTTTGTTTATACCCTGCCCTAGAAGCCACTAGGATTCTCTAGATCAGAAAGAGAAATATATTCTAGTTCTCGTCTTTCAAACTGGCTCAAAACCTGACACTTTCACATCAGGAAAGTTAAAAAAAAAAAAAAAGAGGAGAGATACCAAAAGAGTCAGGCTGTTCATAATTTTGTTTTGGAGGCAGTGCAGAAGAAAACATCCTAGAGAGGCACTGCCAAATTCTAAAAAGAGTCTTAGAATGCCAAAAACAGATTCAGTCCCTTAAGCAAAGTGGAAGAGAAAAAAGAAGCCTATCAATTCAAAGCAATAAAGATTTAAACAGAAAGTTCATGAGAGATCAATAAATTCCGCGTGTGGCCCTATTGTTTAGTTACTAAACTGCCAATGCAACTTTCAATGGTTAACCAACACAGGACAAGTTTGCTCCTAATTTAATATCCCTTTCAGATTTCTGACTCCATAATGAGACATATTCCAGGCCAAAATATGCCAAATTTTTCTACCCTGAAACAAACCTCTGAATTTTCTGGGCTTAGGTCCTTTCTTTTTTCCTCCATTCAGCCACTGAAATAATAAGAATTCTAATTAAAAATGAGTTCAGGCCCAGCGCGGTATCCCACGCCTGTAATCCCAGCACTTTGGGAGTCCCAGGCAGGTGGATCACAAGGTCAGGAGTTCGAGACCAGCCTGGCCAATATTGTGAAACCCCGTCTCTACCAAAAAATATATATAAATTAGCCAGGCGTGGTGGCGGGTGCCTGTAGTCTCAGCTACTCAGGAGGCTAAGGCAGGAGAATCGCTTGAACCCGGGACGCAGAGGTTGCAGTGAGCCAAGATCGCACCAAGGCACTCTAGCCTGGGCAACAGAGCAAAACTCCGTCTCAAAAAAAAAAAAAAAAAAAAAAAAAAATCTTTTGTTTGTAAACTCAGTAGATATATAACTGTCCTACAGTGACATTGACAAGTTAACTTTTAAAATACCTAAAGCAAGTATCCCTGTAGAATTGGGGAAATTCCATATGCTGACTGCCCACTTGTTGATACATTTTGCTATCAGGAACCCAACACCACCAATTTTGGGGAAACCTTTTTCTAAACAAATGAGAAAATCCAAGATGATTCAAATAGCTGAGCTGAACAAAACAAAATGCTCTCAGACAATGACTGGTGTTCACTGATCTGGGTCATTTGCCTGCCTCCATGCCTGACAGCCTTTGACCTATCCCAAAGCAACAGCCATCTGTCTAGTATCTGAACACAAACTGGGACAGAGCACAGGGGGTATACAAGGCAGGGAGTAGTTAAGGAGCCAGCAAGGGAAGGAAGGAAATTGTTTAGTAAGTGCCCACTACATGCCAAGCATTGTCTTAGACATTTTTATATGCATTATTTTATTCAGTCCTTACAATAGCTGTATGACATAAATTTTGCTTTTTTAAAACTAAGCAAGTCCCAGATGTCTCCATATCATCAAAATCTAAATATATAACATTATTACCCTTTGAAAATTCTAATACATGAAAGAAAATTTAAATTTAATATTTAAAATTCTATTAAATGGCCCATCCAGTTTTGGAGGCTAGGAAGGGTTCAACAAGAGTGATTTATTTTACTAAGACCGAGAGCAACAGACGAGACCTATGCTACTGAAAACGATTATGCAATGCTGTAATTACAACTATATTCAAAATATGCCTTTTGGGGGATACTCTCTTCACTGTGGCGATGGCCTCACAGGTAAAAAACGAAAATAGACAGTCCTCCCTCAGTATATATATGGGGGGTTTGGTTCTAGGGCCCCCATCCCCAGCATACCAAAATCTATGCATAAAGTCCTGAAGTTGGCCCTCGGGACCTGCATATGAGATGAGTCAGCCCTCCGTATGCACAGGTGGCGTCGAGGTGGACCCACGCAGTTCAAATCTATGTTGTTCAAGGATCAACTATACTCATGATTCAGACCAAAATAGAAGTAAAGAAAGTGAAAATATCTGTAACAACAAGGATAAAGCATTCTCAGTCAAAAAAGACTATATAGAGGAACACAAGCCAGATATCTCTGTTTTGTATTTCTCAACATATTTTCCGCACAATACCAGCTCCAGGGGATGCTACTTCTTACATATGCACACACATACACACACACATAAAGATTCTTCAGTCAGTAAGTTTGAAAAATGCTTGGTTAAACAAAGCTCACCACGGCTGGTTGCGGTGGCTCATGCCTGTAATCCCAGAACTTTGGGAGGCTGAGATGCAAGGATCACTTGAGGTCAGGAGTTCGAGACCAGCCTGGCCAACATGGCAAAACCCCGTCTCTACAAAAATTACATGGGTGTAGTGGCACACGCCTGTAGTCCCAGCTACTCGGGAGGCTGAGGCAGGAGAATCACTTAAACCCAGGAGGTGGAAGTTGTAGTGAGCCAAGATCACACCACTGCACTCCAGCCTGGGTGACAGAGCAAGACTCTGTGCCCCTCACACCAAAAAAAAAAGTTCACCATGTTTCCTAACTGTGGAACTTCTCAGAGGCCTTCTCATACACTAAGATACTTGGTGCTATTCAAAGACAGCTTAATAAAATACAGTTGGTCGTTTACCAACACGGGTGTGAACTGTGCAGGTGTACTTATATGACAGTTTTCTTCCACCCCTACCATGCCTGAGACAGCAAGACCAACCCCTCCTCTTCTTCCTCCTCCTCAGTCTACTCAGTTTTAACATGACAAGGATGAAGACCTTTACCGATGATTTACTTCCATTTAAGGCATCGTAAACATATTTCCTCTTCCTTATGGTTTTCTCAATAACGTTTTCTTTGCTCTAGTTTACTATATTGTAAGAATATAGTATACAATAGATATAATGTACAAAACATGTGCTATTGACTGTTAATGCTCTCAGTAAGGCTTCTAGTCAACAGTAGGCTATTAGTAGTTAAATTCTGCAAAGTCAAAAGTTAGATGTTCAACTGAATGGGGGGTCGGTGCCCCCAGTGCCTGCATTGTTCAAGGGTCAACTGTATTTTTTACTAATTTTAAGTGATATCTGGTATTAATCCCATTTTCAGTTAAGTGGCAGTTCAAACAAATTAAAATAACTTACCCATCAGGACTGCATACCTTAGGTGGAGGATTTAGGATCTGAAACACATTTGGCTGGCTCCAAAGCCTGTATTCTCTCCCATTGTCCCACAGTGCCACAAAAAAAATGGAAATAATTAATTTGGGTCTGCCTGCTCCCTCTCAGGGCTGCAAATCCTTCATCAAGAGTCAAGGTATGGTCAGAGGGAGCACACGTAGGCCTGAGATTCCACAGAAAGAGCACAGAACAAAAGATGGAAACCCATCCCACTCACACGACAGCCCTTCTTGGGTACACTCTCTTTGGTGACAGATGCCCAAAGACAACAGACTGTGCTACGCGTCAACAATCTCATCTGACTGCTAGGGTAGGTCCATTCTATGTAAAAATAACAACAACCCCTGCCTTCTCAGTCCCCTGTACTTAATTATTAGAAAAAGAGAAGGAGAAAATACGCCAGTTAGGAAACTTCAAGAACACCCTCTGTTCCTTTCCATTTTGCTGGCATGCATCTCTACTAGAAGCCTGAGAAAATATGGCATCAAGGTGACCAACCTACATACACTTGTACCGGATTCTCTAGAATTTGTCTTCAGGAATTCCCCGGGGCTCTTCCTGTGGTGCTGAGTGTGGCTCTGCCACCGTCACAGCAAACAGGAGGCTTAAGGATGAAGTGACAGCCGCTTTCCCAAATGAAATGCCATAACATCACCCAGACCGCCTCACTTAGGACTGAGGGCTCCACGCATTCAAGCAATAACTAAAGGAGAATCAGTGTGAGTTCATCCACTGAGTCATGCCAAACTACAAGACCTTTTTTTCTCTTGAAAAAGGCTGAGAGAGATGTTTGCTCTTGGCAGACAGTTCTAATTTTCATGCAAATTAAATCACTGGTCTCATTTCCATTTCTTCTGGGCTCATATGCATACATATTTATGTATACATACGTATACAAACCCACAACCACTTATTTCATCACTATGAAAGCCCAAATATCTTATTATAATCACTGCAATGGACATGACAAGAACTGGGAGTTCTATTTCACAGTCCCTATTAGCGATTATGACATAAAGTCTACACGTGCCTTTTAATTTCATCCCTTAACGTTTCTTGGGCTGAGGTAATATCAAACTCATCTTTACATTCAACCACTGTAATTTCAAGTAGAATGCCTGAAAAGTGGTAGACATATATAAAACATCTACCGAACTGAATTAAAGCAAAATAAAACATGTAATGTAAAACAGAACACTCAGGCCTTGTGTCTTACAAAATGCTTGAAACTTCACAATCGAGATGTGACCATTGCCAAGTCTTTCCAATGAATTAAAAAGCAAACAAAATTTCTACTATACTTATGCCACGCGAAATTGCTGCTTTTGTAGGTCAAGAATGATTGGATATCAACAATTTCATGTGTTTCAGTCTAAGAGAATATAATCAATCGCACAAACTAAGGTAGAAAATCTGGATATATCTCCAACAACAATGTTCCACTTACCACAATATTCATATACAAAGGATATAATCACAAGGCACATACCAAATTAGTGTGAAAAGAGCATGTTTCAGGACATCTAAGGAAATCGTATAATCAAAACTTATTTTTTAAATTAAAAAGATATAATAAAGACATTTTACGTGTAATAAAATTCACCAATTTTAAATGCAGAACTTGATGCATTTTGACAGATATAGTCTCGTAACCTCCACTACAATCATGAGGTAGAATATTCCCATCACCACAAAAAGGTTATCTTGTACCCCTCTGCAGTAAATCCCTTCCCCATACCACTAGCCCCAGACCTGCTTTCTGACAGTGTATCAGTTTTGCCTTTTCTAGAACTTCATATAAATGGAGTCATACAATATGTACTCTTGTCTGGCTTCTTTCACTCAGCATAATGCTTTTGAGAATCATCCATGTCGCTTTATCAGTAGTTCATCTCTTTTCCTTGCTATGTCGCATACCACAATGTGTTTATCTGTGCACCAGATAAATTGTTTCCAGTATGTGGCAATTGTGGAAAAAGCTGTTATGAACATTTGTGTGTCTTTTTAAAATGTATTTTCATTTCCCTTGAGTGAATTAACTCAGAATGAAATTGCTGAGTTAGCTAGTAAACATGTGTTTAACTTTATATGAAACTAGCAAACTGTTTCCCCAAATGCGATATCATTTTCCACTCCCAAGAGCAGCGTAGGAAAGCTCCAGTTGTCACAGCTCCTTGCCAACACTTGGTATGGTCAGTCTTTTTCATCTTAGCCACTCTAGGAAACATGCAGTAGTATCTCCTACTGGTTTAATTTACATTTCTCTAATGATTAATGATGTTGACATCTTATACTTACCTGCCATTCATATATCATATTTTGGAAAATCTCTATTCAAAATATTTTACTCATGTTTAACTGGGTTGTCTCAGCTATAAGAGGTTTTTTTTTTAATCAGATACATATTTTTCAAATATTTTCTCCTAGACTATAGATTGCCTCTTCATCTTCTTAACATATCTTTTGAAGGCCCAAAGTTTTAAATTTAGATTAAGTTAAAAAAATTTCTTAAACTAAAAAATTATTTAGTTTCTATGCTAAAAAGAAAAAATATCTGCTGTTAGGGGGTGGAGGTGATGAACAGGCAGAGCTCAGAGGAATTTTAGGGCAGTGAAACTCTTCCGTATGATACTATAACGGTGGATACATCTAATTACACATTTGTCCAAACTCATAGAAAACTAAGAGTGAACCCTACCTAGTGTGAACTACTGGACTTCGGGTGACAATGTTGTGTCAATGTAGGTTCATCGATTGTAACCAGTCCCACTGTGGTTGGGGATGCTACTAATGGGAGAGGCTGAGCATGTGTTGGGGCAGGGAACAGATGGGCAATCTCATGCCTTCTGTGCAATTTTGCTGTGAACCTAAAACTTCTCTGAAACATAAAGTCTATTTAACAGTAAAAATCTTTGCCCCTCTGAAGGTCACTAAGAGTTTCTCCTATGCTTCCTTGGTAAGACTGTATAGTTTTAGCACTTACATTTAGATCTATTACCCATTTCAAGTTAATTTGTGTATATGGTACAAGGAATGACTCAAGGTTCATTTTTAATAATACAATTATCTGATTGTTTTGGCACCACTTGAAAATATTCTTTTCCTCACTGAATTATATTTGTACCTTTGTCCATAATCAATTGGGCATGTATGTGTGGGTCTATTCTGTTCCATCAATCTATCTGTCTATACTTAGGCCAATACTGCACTGTCTTAATTACTACAGCCGGAAAGTAAGCACTGAAATCAGGCAGTGTAACTTAGAATACAGTACTGATTTTTAAATAATTTAATAACTGTCGGACAATTCACCCCCAATGGATATATCACAGGACCTCAAAATGATGCTGTTACTCCCTCCATTCCTTTTTCCTCTGTAAATTAACAGTGGCTCCTTGCACACATGCCAGTGGGACTTCAAAGGCCTCCATGTATTTCCTGCTTAGATGGAGCATAAAGAATTCCTGCCCAGTTGACCTCACCCAGAATGGACTCTTACCTATATTTATTACCACGTATGATCTTTTCTTGTTCCACTAGCCATAACCCCTTGTACCCGTGGTCTCTAGTCCTTAGATTTTTCCAGACCATATCATTAAAATGTTTCTAACCTCTGTTTTGATCATCTGATTCCTACCTATTTTGGACTGCCTCAGAGAATCATTTCCCTAACATACTGGTCCTTAACCCAGACCATGGCCTGTTTTCACTCAGAGTCTGGCCCTTACCTCTAACTGAAACCCACCCCATCATCTCACAGAACTAATATATTAATATGTAGTTTCTAATGAGCTTAGAAATTGACCCACCCTATCTTAAAACTTAAGAAAGTTTCATTTGTTTTATCTGAATTCCTTTCTCAGAAAACCAACCATCAGGGCTCCCAGATATCAAGGAGCTGAAACTCACCAGATCACTGCATTTGGACAAGGAGACACCAGACCCTTCACCCATCATGGCTGCCTCAGTGACCACCAGCTTCCTGTTGACCAACTCCTCTTCCTTATACCTTCCTAATTCCTGTTTACCGGCATGTAGTTACATTGCCTTCCCACTATATCAGCCCCCAGTTTTAGTTGGTCAGGGAGATGGATTTGAGACTGAGCTCCCATCTCCATGGCTGCAGTACCCGATTAAAGCCTTCTTCCCTGGCAACACTCGTCTCAGTAGTGATTGGCTTTCTGTGCGGCAAGCAGCAGGACCTAAACCAAATCTATGGTGTTTTGGTAACATAAACACAGAAGGGTAAGTTAAAAAAACAAAGCCATTTTCTGCCCCTGTGCTCAACCAAATCTGCTGCTACTGGCCATGAGGGTCACCCACTGCACAATTCAAGGATGCCATTCACACCAAGCAACAAAATGGCCCTGCCCGACTCCTCCTCCTCTTTGCCCACCCTCCCACATTAGTAGAAACAATGTCTTCCCATCAGAATCACCAAGTAAAAATATTTTTAATGTTCCTTGGACCAAATTCATATCCTAAATATTCTTATGTTAAACTTGATGTGTTTCAGACAAGTCAAAATGCAATCTACAAATAACTGTTTCAGTGAGATCACTTTTTCATTTATTTCTCCTAAAATCCTCATATATTTACATCATCTTATAGAACCACAATGACCATAAAATTAGCTACTCTCTTCCTATCATTTGTACTAGCTACCCACCAGAGAGTTTTGAAATGTATCATGTAAACTGAATTTTCCAGTTGCATGCCAGGATAAAAGTCCTTGAACTTGGGGTCACTTGGCAGTCATTTTATCTTTAAACTCACACCTACAGGCACTAGGGAAAAAAGGAAAGGGAAGGAGAGAGGGAGAGAGAGAGGACTCAGATAAGATGATATCATAAAGTTATATAACATGGTGCTGAAATTGTCTCATCCAAAAAATTACTTGAGATTTCTTTCGGCTTTAGGTATGAACCACATATTAGTTACTAGAAAAGGTATCTAGTTTCCACCTAGATAAAAAAACAAACCAAAAACATGTTTCAGGCCAGGTGTGGTGGCTCATGCCTGTAATCCTGGCACTTTAGGAGGGCAAGGTGGGTGGATCACTTGAGGTCAGGAGTTCAAGACCAGCCTGGCCAACATGGTGAACCCTCGTCTCCACTAAAAATACAAAAAGTTAGCCGGGCACTGTGGCGTGCACCTGTAATCCCAGTTACTCAGGAGGCCGAGGCAGGAGAATCGCTTGAACCCAGGAGCTGGAGGTTGCAGTAAGCCGAGATTGTGCCACTGCACTCAACCCTGGATGACAGAGTGAGACTCCGTCACAAAAAAAAAAAAAAAAAAAGAAAAAGAAATGTTTCACTGTCAAAATGACAGGCTGAGAAATTATTTCCCCATAAAAACCTAGTTCCACTTAGTTTAAGAAACAAAACTCAAAAGGCAAAAATTAGAAACTCCTGGATACAAAAATCAGAAATGGGAAAAGAGACACAAGGTACAGAGGATGGAGAGGAAGGAGACTAGGAGTTACTACCCTAACTTGATGAAAGCTAAACACAACCAGGGACCCCTCCCAGGACAGCCCTGGTGAAGTGGAATCACATAGAAAAGCAACAGATGACACTTGACATGAATTACTCTCCAGAAAACTTCATTTTAGAAAATGGCTGTTAAGTACAATTTTATATCACTCAACTGTCAAACCCTAGTCTACTCAAGGTGAGGCTCCTATAACTTCTTTGAAATTTCTAGTAATTATTATCTGAATTGAGTTGCCACTATTAAACCAGGCAGCCACTTAGTCCAACTATTTTTGGTTCCCAAATTTAACACTTAGTGTCTTAGAAGAATTTAATTTTCATAGTCCAAAAAGGTCAGAAGCCTGGTTGATGTAAAACAAGTGGTGTATATTATTTTTCTCAGGAAGGCAGAAAAACTAGGGCAGGGATTATTGCAGCTACAGAATGACTGTCCTCCGCACCTCTCCTTGTTCAGGCGGCTTGGCCTACTCTCCTGACAGTGCAGCCACGGAAAAAGTGCCAAAGCATGCCAACCTCAAACAGAGGTGATGACAGAGAAGCTGAAACCCTGCTTTCCCTGGGGATTTGGCTGGCCAATTTTTAGAAAGCTTTACTCCTAGCTGAAGTGCTTTTATTATTCTCTTTTTCTAAGCGGGAAGAATATAGAAGAAGACGGCCTGGGAACCTAGGAGCACTTCTCTTTACCATTGGTCCAGTAAAATCAGCGTCATTTTGCCTGCGAAAAGCTCTCTAACTGATCCCTGTTTTATCAGACGATAAAACTCTGACACTGAATGGGAACCTAGAACAGGGATCTATGGCAACTTAGCAAGGATCACTTCTTTTTTGTTTTTTTTTTTTCTTTTTTGAGACAGGGTCTCACTGTCCTCTAGGCTGGAGTACAGTGGCGTAATCTCAGCTCACCGTAGCCTCTGCCTCCCTTGCTCAAACAATCCTCCCACCTCAGCCTCCCCAATGGCTGCAACTACAGGCATGCACCACCACGCCCAGCTAATTTTTTTGTTTTTTGTAGAAATGGGGTTTTGCCATGTTGCCCAGGCTGGTCTTGAACTCCTGGGCTCAAGCGATCCTCCCACCTCAACCTCCCAAAGTTTTGGGATTACAGACATGAGCCACTGCAGTCAGCCAGTAAGGATCACTCTTATCCCTAGTAAAAAGGATCCGTGATACAAAATGGCCACTGAGTCCCTTCTCTCTCCCCAGTCTCTTACACATTCTCATAAACAGTGATTATTGACTCACTTATTTTCTGCAGAAGATAGAATGGCATGAATGGGATGGAAATGGTTCATACGACTACTTGGATATCTCTCATCTTGTGAACAAGTCTAACAAGCAATTACCTTGAGGAATCTGAAAATAAAATCATGATATGAATTCATGAATCAGGAAAGAACCGTGTACTTGCATAATTAGCCTTCTTTAGAGAATGGGGAAATACATATCTGATACAAGACAATTTTTAAGGTGTAATCCCATCATTTGCAAGTCACTAAGAATAAATTTGAAGGTGACAGTGGGAAAAAAAAGAAAGAGAAAGAGAGATGGGTTGGTATGATCTATTTTTAGCTTACAGTTCAGCTACACATAATATATTAACAAAATTTCTGATACTGCTAAGGTGCATTAATATAGATTAAAGGAAACAAGATAATAAAGGAGATGGACTGAGCTCTTCAAGTCTGTGCTAGTAGGAAATGGAATTAAACACAGGCTGTGGGGTTTTATTAAAGTCACAATGGTCATTAGCATATGCAAACCCACTAAATTCTTCACCATATAAACTTTTTGTTACATTTTTATAACAAAAGTTAAAAATATACCCTCACATTTTTGAAAGTATGCTTCTTATGGTTCCTAAGATACCAAAAATAAAATAAAACATTCCTAAAACAGTCTAAAATTAAAAGGAGGCCCATAGGTACTTCCCTATAGGTGTCGCACAGAAAATTTTTTTTATAAAAACAATGTTTCTATTCTTTTATTATTAATCCAACCCCAGAATTTTAAAAGTATGCAAAGTATTATTACACGCCAATAGGCTAATGATAATTCAAACATTATAAATTGCTATACTTTTTTATTTTTTTGAGGTGGAGTCTCGCTGTCTCCTAGGCTGGAGTGCAGTGGTGCAATCTCGGCTCACCGAAAGCTCCGCCTCCCAGGTTCATGCCATTCTCCTGCCTCAGCCTCCCGAGTAGCTGGGACTACAGGCACCCGCCACCACACCCGGCTAATTTTTTGTATTTTTACTAGAGACGGGGTTTCACCGTGTTAGGCAGGATTGTCTCGATCTCCTGACCTCGTGACGGGCCCACCTCGGCCTCCCAAAGTGCTGGGATTACAGGCGTGAGCCACCGTGCCTGGCCATAAATTGCTATACTTTCTTAGTAACAGGTTAAAAACCCTGGGATTTGAGGGAAAGACCAATTGTTTAACTCCATCCTTCATTCTCAACATGCGTTTCCTACCACTAATAAATGGAACTCGAGTTTTTCCATGGCCCCACTCAGTTGGAAGAATCCTCTTTCTCGTCTGAACTCCTGTGGCACTCTGTCCAGACTGACTTTTACCATTTATTATAACAAGTGGTATAGCGCACAAACCTGATCCATTTTCTAGACCAAGTTCCCAACGCACAGGCTCTGAGGGGGATTCAGTTGAATCTTCCAGGTGCTTATCCCTTGCTGCAAGGCCTCTGGAAACTCCTGCTGTATGAATCTAGAATCAATGAATAAATATCCTGACAAATAGCTACTTACATGTAAACTCGAGATGTTATCTCATTTCTCTACACTGCATGAGCACTGTGTTGCATCTTTCAGCTAATAATATAGACAAACTAAGTTAATGATTATTCCTGCAAAGATGCAAAGATTTTTTTTAATCTAGTATGAGCTAAAAGCCATAATTAATCACTGAGAAGGATAGCCTCAACTTTTTTAAACTGACTGTAAACTGATTACCTAGTGCCACTCGGCTAATACACTGGAACCAGCCCTTGGTAGACAGATGTGCCCTTCCAAACAGATATGCACAGTAGGCCTGGGCTCATCCCAATTTGGAGCTACTCCCAACTACTCGGATCTTTGCCTTGGATCAGCCCAACAAATGATCATCTTATGGAAGATGAGGCCGCTCACAAACCCACAATGAAATACATGGCTTGGGCCCTCTCTAATGAATTACTCATGAGTCAGGCATGACACCTGAGTCTGGGAGGCTCCTCTAATAAAGTCGGTAGTAACCTTCACATAGAAAGAAGTTATAAATGACTATGCAACCTTACAACTGGCTTCCACCCATAGTCATCGCTACTTCATATGCAAACAGCACCTCTGATATCTCACTCAGATTCTAAAGAAATCTTTGCTAGGGGAAGAGAAAAAGGGAGAGGAAAAAAAAGACATTCTCTGCTGTGTTTTACATTTCTTAATCCTCTCTAGTTTCATCTAGAGTCTAGAGAAAGTCAGTGAGAAAAAAGATTATGGGCATGTTCCTAACCATTTATTTCAATTTCCTTTATTATTAGGTGAAAAAGTAGTTAAGAGCTATGCAAAGCAGGTGCAGAGAGGAGGAGGAGGAAGGCAAAAAGAGGGCTGCTTTTGAGGTGCATGAACCAAGAAGAGTCGCTGCCTGCTCTGTGCTATCATGCAGCTGTTAATGCCACAAGGCTGCTCTCCCACCCTCCCCAAAGTTGATAATGAAAAATCAAAGCACAAACAAAAGCAATGCACAGAACAGGACAGCAAAACCTGATCATCCTGCACCAACCACATCTCTTCAATGCATCTGCTTTGACCTCTTCTTTTACAAGCACTACCACTGAAAATAAGCTAGAACAAAAGCTGATTCGTTATGCACAACCATAAAGAACTCCGGGGCACGCTACATACATAATTCATCATGCCAAGCACGCGACAATCAGCATCATTTATCTTTGCGGTATTATAAAGCGGTGACAGGTTACTAGATATTTATAAAGTCTCTTATTTCTATGAGACCCTCCCAAATTTAAGAAATAAAGAACCTTATTCCTCTGCAAATGGCACTGCTTACAAACCTAAGACTATATATCTCCTGGAATTCACGTGGTATCCATCATAAGAGGGTGGCTACACGACCCTAATAAACCAATTAAGCTAGCAGCCGTTCCACATCAGTCCTGTTGAAATTAATCTTATCAAATCACTTCCGCTTTCTGTTTTTTAAAACATGCTGCAGTCTTCTTCCCGCTGTGGTTAAAATTTTTCTTGAAACATACACTTAAATCAGTCATGCTTTCTGTCTAATGGATGAGGAAACCGGAGCCTGGGAAGGTTCAAGAGCTCAGAGCTAGGAGGACAGAGGCCCAGGACTCTGCCTCATTAACATCCGAGACTCAACTGCCTTCATCCCCAAGGACCTACCTGGGGGCCTCTATCGTTTATTATTGTCTGAATTACCTCTAAGTGGTCCCTCTGACTCCATTCTTACTCCATTGAAATCCATCTTCCACACTGCTGCCCTGAGTGTGCTGACAAAATGGAAATTTGACATTTCCCCATTTGACCCTTCAGTATTTTCCTCTCACCCTCTGAAAAAAACCATCAGGCTTTAATTTAGCTTAACACCCAGATGCCAGAAGTTCCTTCTGGTGAAAAAGTGTTAGCTAGTGAATAGATAGGCTAAAAGTTATTTACACGGGATATGTACAGTGGTTCAACCTGTAATCCCAGCACTTCGGGAAGACAAGGTGCACAGATCACTTAAGCACAGGAGTTCAAGACCAGCCTAGGCAACATAGTGAGACCCTGTCTCTACAAAAAAAAAAAAAAAAAAAAATTAGCCAGACATGGTGGCACGCACCTACAGTCTCAGCTAACTCGGGAGGCTGCAGTGGAAGGATAGCTTGAGCCCAGGAAGTTGAGGCTGTGGTAAGCTGAAATCGCGCCACCTCACTCCAGCCTAAATGACAGAGCAAGACTCTGTCTCCCAGGAAAACAAAAAAGGTTTAAAAAGAAAACAAAAATATTTACAGACGTGCATTGATAAATGAATAGTTGGGCTCCCAGTAATTTGTACAGCCCACACGTCAGGGGCCCTGGTTTTACAGAAAGTCCCTAAGGCTCACCTGCCCTGGAGACCTCCCATCCATCTAACCACCCCATACACACACACGTGGATCAAGACAGATTCCATCCCGCAGGCCTCTCCAAGCCCCTGGAGATCTTTTTCTCCTGGAATTTATTACACGGCCCTGCAAATCTCTGCTTACTGTCCACACTGCTTCCCTGGACTGCAGCTTCCCGGGGTCAGGGCCTTGCTCCCCTCCCATGCCCCATGCTCTGCCCCATGTCTGGTCACTGCCAATCCCCAGCAAATGTTTATAGTCCAGTACTGCAATGTTAAAAGCAAGCATGTGCATTTCACACAAGGAGTCCTTACTTTTTTTTTTTTTTTTTTTTTTTGGTGACGGGAGCGTCGCTCTGTTGCCCAGGCTGGAGTGCAATGGTGCCATCTCAGCTCATTGCAACCTCTGCCTCCGGGGGTTATTCTGCTTTTCATTCAAATAACTACCCATTTTTAATGGGTGACAAGCTATTGCCTTCCTGAGAAGAAGCACAGGGTGACAGCAAAGACCATACATAGGTTCCTGAGGACAACCTGGGCTCTGCTACATGCTGTGTGCCCCTGGCCACATGACTTAGCCCTCCTCTGTGTCTCCGCTCCTCATCTGTAAACCAGGATGATGGTAATCAGAGCTAATTTTACTGAGCCCTTATTATATGGTAAAAACTACTTGCAGCTGAGCGTGATGGCTCACACCTGTAATCCCAGCACTTTGGGAGGCCGAGGTGGCTGGATCACTTGAGGTTGGGAGTATGAGACCACCCTCGCCAACTTGGTGAAACCCAGTTTCTACTAAAAATACAAAAATTAGCTGGGCATGGTGGCACATGCCTGTAATCCCTGCTACTCATGCCAGTGAGGCCCAAGAATCATCTGAACCAGGGAGGTGGAGGTTGCAGTGAGCCAGGATCACTCCACTGCACTCCAGCCTGGGCAACAGAGTGATCACAAACAAGCAAACAAAGAAAAAACTACTTGGGGACTTGACATCTATTCATTCATTTCCCCCTCACAACATCTAAGGAGACTCTGAGAGCAGGTGTAAATGCTTGGGAACTGTTAGAATCATTTTTACCTATTTACAGAAGAAGTTGAGGCCCAGGGAGGCCAAGTGGTTTCCCAGAGGTCCAGGCCCCCGACTTCCTAATCCACTGATTTAATTTCATCCAAGGCTCAGATGCATGGGCTCAGATGTATGAATGGCATTCAAGAAGTGCCTGGGAGAGGTTAACATACTGCTGATAAAAGATGCAAGGCCTCTTTCTCTAATGCTGGTTTAATATAAAGCAAGTAAGCTGCATGGCAATATTCACCTCTAGCTACAGCTAAGGTGACACTTGTTCTGTCACCCTACCTAGGAAACCGTATCAACTCCCTGAGATGAAAATCTGCCCCATTCCAGAAATGAGCTAAATCAAAGGAGGGAGAAGGAAGGAAGAGGAGGCTAAGGCAAAAAGTTACTCACACTTTGCATAAACATGCCCGGATGGCAAGCATTATAAAACGATCTGTGTAACATAAGCTTCTGGGTCCTTGGGAGGCAAGGGAGCATGTGATTGTGCACGGATATGAACAAAGCCACCGACACACCACCAGATTCTTCAAAAGCAAATATTTGTCTATGACCAAAGAATCGGGATTCTTTTCTAACAAAGAGCAATGTACACCATTCTAATTCCTGATTCTTCCTCCTGCTTTGCAGTGGGTTATGATCTCGATGGAAATCCCCCCATGAATAAATGTGTCTGCAATCACAAATGGCCCCATAAATCAGAAGATTTATGAACTGTAAAAGGGGATGGCAGGAGGATTCCAACCTTGTAGCTTCCGTCATGCGGACCACCTGGGGCCGGATGCATGGCAGTTTATCAGTTCCTGGAAACAGTCATCTGGCTTTTCTTTTTAGCTAAGCAAGAAAATGTTATCAGCCCTGGTAATCAACAAGATGCAATCATCCCTGCTATTTGGGTAAGCTTTTAATGCCGCGCCACATTACACAGAGGAGGCTCAAATGCATAGGCTCGGATACATGAACAGGGTTCAAGAAGTGTCTGGGAGAGGTTAACACACAGCTGATAAGCTCTGGCTGGCTGCAGTGAAGCCTGGCCCAACAGCCCCTAAGGCAAATTCCTGAAGGGACTAAATAGAAAATGAGTGGATATTCCCTATTCCAAGGGAAAAAATAAAAATAAAAGATGAGAACAATACAGTAAACAGGGAAAAGCACAGAGCATGCACATGTGTGTTTTTCCTGGGGAGGGGGAAATGCATATATTTCAGAGGCTTAACAAATACATTCAAAAGAACACCTGCTCCACCCCAGACGGGCAGCAGAACATCGTGCAAGAGTGAGACGGAGACAACCGGGCAGTGCCACTCATGAGCCATCTGGGAGTGAGGGGTGTCAGGGAAGGGGACAGATGCACCCTACGGGGCTTTGCATCCCAGTTCTTATTACTGTACCTTGGGCACAAAACAGCCCAGCTCTAGGCAAGCCAGTGAGCCATTTTTGGTATCATAGTGTTCTTTTGGAAAATTCACATTTCAATTTTTAGTTCTTCCACATGCAATTCATAAGCAACAGCCCTCCAGAATCAAAGTCACCTCAGCTATGCCATGAGTCAGGAGAATCCCAGCGAATATATTTTTTAATAGCATGTTCAGGGAAAATGTGACCAGCTCTGTTCGGCCATACTGTCTGCATTGACTTGGCAGTTAGCATGAAATGAAGGATTTTAAAGACCAAACACTTCAATGAGTCCTGTGAAAAAAACTCCCAAGAACCTGACTGGGGACTTTGTTAGCTTCAAATAAATATATACGTCATTAAGTATGTTTTAAACACAGAAGCAACTATAACAGGATTTAATTGCTTACTGTTTTTGTTTTTTTTTTTTTACAGGTCAAACACATTTTAGAGTGCTGGGTTACACCCACTCTTTCTTCATCACACGTACAGAAAGGCAAAGAGTGTGGGTAATCTCTTAAATTTTAAATTCCCACTTGGTATGAGGATAAAACATCCAAGAAACATTTCCTGTGCAGAACACACCAAGCTTAGGTGTAGAAAATACAACGGTGTGGAACTCGAGAGGATGGTTATAGGATACAAATAAAAACAACCACGCAGCGCGGGCAGATTTTTGTTTAGAAAACAGATGGGACAGAAAGGCAGATGCAATGTTTTGAGTCAATGAGATACAGTTCGTTCTTAATTATATTTCACTGATTTCTTACATGGACAGAACATCATTCTTGCTGCCACTGTTTTATTTTGATCAGCGGTATGTTTATCTGTAAACATGTACAATTTGTAATTATTGCTATGTCTAAACACTGCATCATGTGTAATGGCTGAATTAAGCTGTGAAATGCGTAATTATGCTGAAAACAATGGTGTTCCAATACACATCACCAAAGCCAATTTAAAAAAATTACCTTGTTTCAAATCACAAAGCGAAGCCTTCATAACCCTCGAGGCTTTTTTTAGGTCCCACCACTTTGATTTAGAGATTTGTCTTCTTCTAATTGCATCTCAAGAGTGTTCCGAGCACAGAGAGCGATTATTAACCCTGAAGGAAATAAAACTGAGTATTTCTTACACCTCTGGAAGGTGGAGAACGTACTTAGTTTAACAATCTGGAAAGGATCAAAGGTCTGTCGGTATAGGTGTGACTAAACAATACATCCATTGGTAGACTACTATGCTATATTTGTAGGATATACTATAACATTCTATACACACACACACACACACACACACATATATATAATAATCTTCTATAACAGGGTTCTAACTGTTCATATGGAGGCATCTCAAAAATATATTTTGAAGTGATGAAATGCGAGGTGCAGAACAAGGAGTACAGCATGATCTCATTCCTGTTAAAATATATGCAAATACATGCTTTATTTTCCCTGGAAGAAATCAGCAAGAAACATTTTACAGAGGAGACAGTTTGGGGAGGGGTTATAAAAAAGGGGGCTTTGCTAATGAATCTACCATCCATATATGGATAGTCCTTTTTTTATTTTCAGTTAAAGTTATAAGGGAAAAGAATCACTATGTGATTCCTGCTGTCACCTCTGTATTTAGAAAAATGTTATGAGGTTTTTTTTAAGCTCTAGAAGAAATCACAGCGGAAGCTATTAATATACTGAATGAAATTTGAAACTTCAAAACATTAAAGGTTTTTAAAGCAAAAAGGGGAACAAGCTAGAAAAAAATGCCTTAAGTATGATAGACAAACGGTTATTATCTTTCATATATGAAGAGTTAATATAAACTGATAAAACTCTGTGATTAAAAAAAAAAAGAAAAACCAGCAAGACGATGCCAGAAGATGTTATTAGAGGATTCAGAAAAGAAGCAACACAATTAGGCAACATTTATACAAGAAAACGTTCACATCCACTAGTTAAAATCTTCAGTCACCAGTGACATATTGTTTCCATTAAACGTTAGTGCATTTTATAGATGATACCCAATGCTGAGGAGGTACAGTGAAAAAGATCTTGCATCTGACGTGCCCATCCTCATGGGAAGCAACGTAAACGTGCATTGAGATTTAATGACATTTTTTGCCTTTGACTCAATGACTCTACTTCGGGGATTACTGCCCAAATAAAAAAGAGTTTTTATAAAGAAATACAGTCATCAGAGAATCACTCACAAAAAAAACTGGGAATAAGAGCACAAATGGTTGGATAAACAAAAAGAAACACAAGGTTAAATAAACAAAGGTGAAAAATCACCTTGATGTAATATTATGCAAGCATTTATAATTACTGTATAAATACTAATCACAGGAAATTATATTCATGTTAGCATAAGTTAAAAAAATCAATATTTGAATTATTTATACAATTATAACTACATATTTTTAAAACCTAAGCTTAAGGAGGAAACAAAGCTAAAAGACACAGAGCAAAATGTGTAGTGATTACTTTAGATACCCACCATGAGAAACTTTTTTTTTCTTCTACTCTCCAAATTTTTTACGTTTTTTTTGAGTCAGTCTCACTCTGTC
Source organism: Pan paniscus (assembly GCF_029289425.2). Lineage (NCBI taxonomy): Eukaryota > Metazoa > Chordata > Mammalia > Primates > Hominidae > Pan > Pan paniscus. The sequence continues at coordinate 25,331,375 of NC_073256.2, forward strand.
ACCCAGGCTGGAGTACAGTGGCACGATCTCAGCTCACCGCAACCTCTGCCTCCTGGGTTCAAGCGATTCTCCTGCCTCAGCCTCCTGAGTAGCTGGGATTACAGGTGCGTGCCACCACGCTCAGCTAATTTTTGCAATTTTTTAGTAGAGACGGGGTTTCACCATGTCAGACTGGTCTCGAAGTCCTGACCTCGTGATCCGCCCGCCTTGGCCTCCCAAAGTGCTGCGATTACAGGTGTGAGCCACCATGCCCGGCCTATAAGTTTTTATAAAGGGGAAAAAGCATTTTTAAAAGGGCATAAGGTATTCATATGAACAGAGATCATACTGTACTCCACCTCTTCTATGAAGAAAAGAGTTTTGATCCACAAACTTATCACTCTTCTAAATGTAAGTTTAGACTCTTGTACCTTCTGGAATGGTGAAAACAGCAGCAAACTCCTATTGAGCTCTTGCCAGGTGTCAAGCATTGTTCTAAGCATTTAACACATATAACTCAATGTTCAGAACCAACACAAACTATTATGATGCCTAAAGTCACACAACTAAGAAGCAGTGGTACAGGGATTAGAGCCCAGCAGTCTACTGCAAGAGCTGTTGCAACTAACCACCATATTATAATGCTTCAATTCGAAAACTACACAAAATCCCAACTGTTTCAAGTCAAACTATAAAGCAAATACAAACAAAATATAACCTAACACTTAAAAATATCTTGTACTTCCTAGGATTTGATTAAATGTAATTGAGGAAACTTTGATAAGTTGGCAGGCAAGGGAAGACAAACTCAAATGATGATAAGATGCAAGAAACCACTGTTGTCGGCCGGGCGTGGTGGCACATGCCTATACTCCCAGCACTTTGGGAGGCTGAGGCAGGCAGACTGCCTCAGGTCAGCAGTTCGAGACCAGTGTGGCTAACGTGGTGAAACCCCCGTCTCTATTAAAAATACAAAAATTAGCCGGGCATAGTGGTGTATGCATCGTGATCCTCCCGCCTCGGCCTCCCAAAGTGCTGGGATTACAGGTGTGAGCCACCACACCTGGCCTATAAGTTTTTATAAAGGGGAAAAAGTAATTTTAAAAGAGCATAAGGTGTTCATATGAACAGAGATCATACTGTATTCCACCTCTTCTATGAAGAAAAGAGTTTTTATCCACAAACTTATCACTCTTCTACATAGTGGTCCCAGCTACTCAGGAGGCTAAGGTAAGAGAATCGCTTGAACCCAGAACACAGAGGTTGCAGTGAGCCAAGATCATGCCACTGCACTCCAGCCTGCATGACAGAGCAAGACTCAGTCAAAAGAAAAAGAAAAAAAATGAAACCACTGTCATAGTGCGGTAAGTGGTGTCCAACAAATGAAGTGCATAAGACATAGTGGTCCAGGGCTCGGTGCAGTGCCACACACCTGTAATCCCAGCACTTTGAGAGGCCAAGGTGAGTGGATTGCTGGAGCCCAGGAATTTGAGACCAGCCCAGGCAACGAGGCAAAATCCTGTCTCTATAAAAAATATAAAAACTAACTGGGCATGGTGGCATTTACCTGTAGTCCCAACTACTGGGGAGGCTGAGGTGGGAGGATCACTGGAGCCCAGAAGGTCAAGGCTGTAGTGAGCTGTGACTGTGCCACTGCACACTCCAGCCTGGGTGACAGAGTGAGACCCTGCCTAAAAAAAAAAAAAAAAAAAAAAACTACGGTGTTCCATTAATGCAAATTTAATAAAAATGGCATTTTCAGTCAGTGAGTAGTGTCACACACAAAAAAGCATACAGTAAATATAGTGAAACTTAAACAGCCCACAATAAAATGGTAATTGTGTCAGATCCGAATTGGCCTTTATTGCAGGGTCTATTAGGGTAAGATTTAGAGCAGGGAAAATCGATGTTCTGGAATACATTCCTAGAGATTACAGAGGCATGCGGCTCTCTGGCTGATGTTAGAATGAATAACCAATGCTCCTCTTCTCCCTCTACTCCGACATAGTGAAAGTGACCAGCAGCACGCTTAGACATGGCTCTGCAGAGCAGGTGTTCTGTCAGCTTAATAATAACTTGATTATGAGTCTGAGCAAATCATGTGAAACTACCCTTCCGTTTTCCCAGCCATAAATCTCTTCCAAGGTCTCAAGAGAGCACAGCCCAATGCCAAAGGGACAGGCTAGAACAATGCTTCTAAAACTCTAGTTGATGGGCCAGTGGGTCACTGGCAAGTGTCTACCAGTCCATGAATGCCATTTAAACAAAGAAGTCTCTCCCTTACCATAATTTCTAAATGCAAAACGCATCTGTGCCCACACATGCCCACCCCTAGGCCTGCTGAAGTCTTTGTCTGCTCCCTGCCTTTTAAATGGCATTCTAACTGGAAATGCTCCACCTCCCTTCTTCAGGTGGTTAACTAGAAATCATCCTCTGACACTCAACTGCAGTGTGGCCTTTCTGGGAACCCTTCTCTGAGACCCCTGATGGCGCTCTCCCAACCTTACCTCCACCTGACCATGACCTCCGCTGACCTCTGCACGGGCAGCTCCTGTGCAGTACCAGCCTGTCTGCCCAGAACTTAGAATATGAAGGGAGAGGAGGTGAGCTGGTGTACTCTGGAAATCAATGGCAACCTAACTGAGACCCACGTGACGGTGGGTCAGAGCAGAGGTTTGGGGCTGATATCCTAGAGTTCTCTAACTCTGGGGAATTCACTTAATTTCTAAATGTCAATTTCTCCTTCTGAAAGCAAAGACAGTAATAATACCTACTTCCTAGGGCTGCTGTGGGAATTAAATGAGATCACCCCTAGGAGGCACTTAGCACCTTCTCTGCAACATGAGAAAACGTCAACATTGTCACCTCTTCTATTTTTCTCCAAAAATAGGGAGACTGAAGTGATGATTAACACAATTACCTTGATGACATGAAAAACAAGAATCATATTAAAACAATAATAAAGTTGGTAAGTCAAACAACGGCACCCAGGCGAAATATTTTTCTGGTTTTATGTTTTCCCTTTCCATTACTTTTTTAAAAATTCCTTCCTTTCAAAAAAAGAAAAAAAAAAGGAAAAAAGGAGGGAAGGACAGAAAGAGTGAGGAGGAAGGGAGGGAGGCTTGCTCTAGAGACCTAAAATTCACTACTGCTATAACCTAGTACTAATACAATGTTAATAGCATAGACTTCATTTTAGGAATGAGGAGGATCTAAGAAAATTAAACTCTTTAATTTTCTCAACATTTAATATGCTAATAGTAGAAAAGTACTTCAAAGCATCTCTCAGCAAAGAAATCCAGCAGTCATATATTTTTATTATGATGATATGCACTTTAATGGATGCTGTCTTTGGAGTCAGCATTCATATAGTCTTCGGTGTTCAGAAATGACTGATGATTTGAATCCTTCCCCAGATGGGAGCAAGTCTATAAATGACAAAAAAGGTAAGGACTACTGCCAGGCACGGTGACTCACACCTGTAATCCAGCACTTTGGGAGGCCGAGGCGGGAGGATCACTTGAGGTCAGGAGATTGAGACCAGGCTAGCCAACACCGTGAAACCCCGTCTCTACTAAAAATACAAGAAAAATTAGCTGGGTGTGGTGGCACATGCCTGTAGTCCCAGCTAGTTGGGAGATGAGGCAGGAGAATCACTTGAACCCAGGAGGCGGAAGCTGCAGTGAGCCAAGATCGCATCACTGCACTCAAGCCTGGGTGGCAGAGAAAGACTCCCATCTCAAAAAAAAAAAGGTAAGGACTCCTGAAGAAGAGGCATTTCTTTTCCTTGGAAAGGCTGATTCGTTTGGGAAGTTTTTAGAAATCCTCATATACAATGAATTTCCTTTTTCCAGCATCCTCACAAGTTCTGCCTGAGATTTCTCGCAAACAAGTAATCCAAACTGCAAGTCAGCTCAAAAGAATGACTTGACCATTACTTTCCACCTACTCATACATCTGAAGGAAATTCAAAGCTGTGGCCTGCTTTGCTCAGTAGGATCACATTTTTTTTCTGGCAAAATCAAAAGCCAGGGTTCCCCCAAAAGTAACATTCAAATATGCAAATGATTTTCTCCATATGGGGTCAGATTCCGTATTTACAAGAATCAACAATGACATTAACCAAGATCCAAACACAGCTCCCCAAGCCCAAGATCATGTATTTTATTTTCCTAGAACTCCCAGTTCAGTACAAACTTCTGTATAGAGCAGGTATTCACCAGTGATTGATGACACTTATCTAATTTGGTAATCATCTAAATTTGTATCACTGCCACCATCACCACCCGCTGCCACTCTACTTTCATTAGGTCTTGCCAGTCATTCCAGGAGTTAAACTTAAAATTTATGTTTAAAAAAAAAAGCTCTATGCAGAAGACAGGAATTACACAACATTTATTTGTACTTCTCTTCTAGGTGTTCTTTACCGAGCTCGTGTATGTCACCCCTCATTAAATCACATACACCCTAGAACAGACCAGGAGGCTTGCATGCCCTCCTTTCTGTCCTCTCATCCACACTAAGAGGATCCCCACAACCGTGTCCAAGATCTCCAATCAACATGGCATCTCCAGGCCTAGCCCCAAAACCCCTACTCTTCTTAAGTCACACCTTGGAAAGAAAGTTGCTACAAAGCCTGGCAAAACAATTCCCAGTCAATTGGCCCCAGGAAGAATGACACCAATGTATCTGCCCCACCCCTCCAAAGGTGCTTGGCTGAGATGTGGCAGGTGCACAACACTGGGAATGTACTAAATGACAGGGAATAGTTTACTTTAAAATGGCTTTTTCATATTATGTGACTTTCACTCAATAGGAGGAAGAGGAGGAGGAAGATGAGGAAGAAAAGCAGCATCAGTCATCAGGGCTTGACTCATTAAGCCACATCACCCAAAAGGCAGAATGGCACACGCACAACAGAAACCTCCAGAGAGTAGTCTTAACACGATTCCAGTTTCCCTGCCTCCTTGCCCTTCTCCCAAGCATACTTGTTCAGATTTGCAAAAGTGAAAGAAACCATTTGCAACAGGCTGGGTGCTGGGGGCTGTCGGTCTAGGGCAGGACATCCCTTCCTTTTTTTTTTTTTTTTTTCCACAGATGGAGTCTTGTTTTGTCGCCCAGGTTGGAGTATAGCGGCGCGATCTCAGCTCACTGCAACCTCCGCCTCTTGGGTTCAAGTGATTCTCCTGCCTCAGCCTCCCAAGTAGCTGGGATTGCAGGCACACACCACCACACCTGGCTAATTTTTGTATTTTTAGTAGAGATGAGGGTTCACCGCACTGGCCAACCTGTTCTCGAACTCCTGACCTGAAGTGATCCACCTCCTCAGCCTCCCAAAGTGATGTGATTACAGGTGTGAGCCATCACGCCTGACCCATACCTTCCTAAGATGGGTGAAACAGGCTCCAAACTCACAATGTCCCTGCAAACCCACCAGCAGTAACCCGATGCCTCTGTCTTCCTCTGCCCACATTCTTCTCCTGCTCCAACGTGCACTTTTTAGACTCTTTGCTTCTATAAATTTACAGCAAAAGAAAAAAACTTGTTGGTGATAGCTTTTCATTAAATTTACTCTTTTAATAAACAAAGCCCCAGTATTTTCAGCTAAGAGATTGAGGAAGGAAAAATGTTCTGAAGGATTTAGTGCCAAAAATAAAAATAACTCAGAATGTTTCCTTCTTGGTCTCCACAAATAAGTCAGCCCTGCTAGCAGTGGATTCTGGGAACTGTTATCCACGCAGCCACCGTCGTATAGAGTACACATGTGATCATCTCTGCATTACGCCAGCCACCCTTCCATGACCTTCCAGGAACTCACACCAGCAGGTGTAACCTGTACACACTTTCCGGGAACCACTGAAAACATCTTCCTTCCTGCACCTATTCCACCTCCACCATCAGACCTCACGCTCCTCACCATCTATATGCTCCCCCCTATAGAATGTTGGCTGGGCCTGGTGGCTCACGCCTGTAATCCCACTTTGGGAGGCTGAGGCAGGCGGATCACCTGAGGTCAGGAGTTTGAGATCAGCCTGGCCAGCATGGTGAAATGCTGTCTCTACTAAAAATACAAAAATTAGTCAGGCGTGGTGGCAGTTGCCTGTAATCCCAGCTACTCGAGAGGCTGAGACAGGAGAATCACTTGAACTTAGGCAGGAGAACTGAGCCACTGCACTCCAACCTGGTGACAGAGTAAGACTCCGTCTCAAAAAAAAAAAAAAAAAGAAAGAAAGCAGCAGCCAGTGAACCATCAGCTTTGGGAGGTTGGAGTATTCACTGCCTCAAGGTCAGGTGGTAGAAGGCTTTCTGTGGCCAGCTCCTGCATTAAATGCACACTTGCATCCTGCTGCTAAGTGCCCCTTGCCCACTCTTCCCCCATTTCTGTAAGAATTAGGCGATAGATATGGAAGGCAGGAATACGTATACCAGAAAAACCACATGGGACAATGACACTGGCTTCCTTTAAAATGCATAAAAATAAAGAACATCACAGGCCGAGCATGGTGGCTCACACCTGTAATCCCAGCACTCTGGGAGGCCAAGGCGGGCAGACCACCTGAGGTCAGGAGTTCGAGACCAGCCTCACTAACATAGTGAAACCCCCGTCTCTACTAAAAAAAAAAAAACACACAAAAATTAGCTGGGGGTGGTGGTATGTGCCTGTAACCCCAGCTACTCGGGAGGCTGGGGCAGGAGAATCACTTGAACCCAGGAGGTGGAGGATGCAGTGAGCTCAGATAGTGGCACTGCACTCCAGCCTGGAGACAGAGCGAGACTCAGTCTCAAAACAAACAAACAAACAAACAAACAAACAAAATATCATAAACAACCAAAAAAGCACTTGCCAGGCATCATTTAAGAAATAGCCGTGCGTGGTGGCACGCGCCTGTAATCCCAGCTACTCAGGAGGCTGAGGCAGAAGAATCGCTTGAACCCGGGAAGCAGACGTTGCAGTGAGCTGAGATCGCGCCATTGCACTCCACCCTGGGCGACAGAGTGAGACTCCATCTCAAAAAAATAAATAAAATAAAATAAAAATGAGAGTTTGAGTTCTTTCAAAATAACCAACCTGCTCTGAGCCCCTTCTACCTGATCTGCCCTGTGCCAGGCATTGCACAGAGTCCTGGATCATCACGTGAAATGTCAGAACTCAGAGAGGAGAGTATGCACCTGTGCAGTAATGCTGCCACTCCTAACATACGAGAGTGTCTTTATGATTCAATGACAACACATCATCATAGGTGTTCTGTGGTTGTCTGAGATGCCCGTCAATTGCTCTGTTTCTACACACTGCACAGACTTCAAAAGCCAAGTGGGGGGAACGACCAGCTTCATTCATGCTAGAGCAGCCTTGGAGAAGGCAGGCCAAACAGGGGTTCCTAATCCCTCCCTGCTGAAGTGAAGGCTGCCACCCCCCAGAAGAAGGTAAACCTGACAACCACCCCCCAGCAATTAATGTTGCAATCAGAAAAGCTGAACCAGGCTGGGTGCGGTGGCTCATGCCTGTAATCCCAGCACTTTGGGAAGCCGAGGAGGGAGGATCATCTGAGGTCAGGAGTTTGAGACCAGCCTGGCCAACATGGTGACACCCTGTGTCTACTAAAAATACAAAAATTAGCCAGGCATAGTGGTGCACCCCTGTAGTCCCAGCTATTCAGGAGGCTGGAGCAGGAGGATCACTTGGACCCAGGAGGTGGAGGTTGCAGTGAGCCATGACTGTGCCACTGCACTCCAGCCTGGGCGCCAGAGCAAGACTCCGTCTCAAAACAAAAACAAAAGAAAAGAAAAGCTGAACCAGAGAGGACTGAGACCTGACCCTACCTGATGTGCTTTCCACAAAGACTGGAAACACAAAGCAGACCTCCATCCCCAGGGAACAGGGATGCCAAGGCTGCCAGAGACAAGAGAGGGCAGTACTGGGCCTGCACCCACCCGCTGGTTTTCAAAACAAAACAAAACAAAATCAACAGGCATTCTGATGCCCTAATGGATGTCAGGTGTCCTTAATCAGAAAGGGCTCCCATGGGCCAGGCGCAGTGGCTCATGCCTGTAATCCCAGCACTTTGGGCAACCAAGGTGGGTGGATCACGTGAGGTCAGGAGTTCAAGACCAGCCTGGCCAACATGGTGAAACCTCGTTTCTACTAAAATTACAAAAATTAGCTGGGCGTGGTGGTGCATGCCTGTAATCCCAGCTACTCGGGAGGCTGAGGCAGGAGAATCACTTGAACCCAGGAGGTGGAGGTTGCAATGAGCTCAGACAGCGCCACTACACTCCAGCCTGGGCAACAGAGCGAGACTCAGTCTCAAAAACAAAGAAAAAGAAAGAAAGGGCTCCCATGGATAGAAGCAAGTTAATGGGTAGATGAGAAGAAAACCAGAAATGTCCAATTCCACCTTTCCCCACTCATTCCCCTCCTGTAATACAGAGTTAAAGCCCCTCACTTCTTCACGGACAAAGGGGAATAACCTCAGAGTATGACATAAAATATCCACTAAATAAAAAATACTGGTTGGCTATGGTGGCTCACACCTCTAATCCCAACATTTTGGGAGGCTGAGTGGGGAGGACCATTTGAGGCCAGGAGATCAAGACCAGCTTGGGCAACATAGCAATGCCCTATCTCTATTTCACAAACACACACACACACACACACACAAAAAAAAAAAAGGAAAAAAAATTTAAAGAAAAAATACTTTAGGAAATTCTAAACTACTTGTGCAGAGACGGACTTAAGAGCCTATTCCAGGGTTTAAAGAAGAGGCACCTAATATTTAAAATAATTCAAATACTCCAAAGGATTTCTAGCCTTCTAGAACTCTATTCTGCACAGTATTTGTTTATCCTAGTGCCTGATTAAGGTTTTGATTTTTACATAAAACAAAGTCCCAGGGAGTTCAGAGGCCTATTCATAAAAAGAAAAACCGAGAAGCATCAATATTAATAAAGCTTAACCAAAGAGATATTGAAAAACCTTTGTAAAATTAAAAACAATGACTAATTCAATCCAAACAACTAGGTCATGCTCAAATTCCAGTAATTCTAAAACTTAGATATAATAAGGCAAGAATTTTGCTTTGCTTCAGTGGTCAAAATGAAGGACCCATTCAAGGGTAAGACCAGTCATAGACGCACAATGGGAATGCTGGAGGAACACTGTGAGGGGGAGGGAGTTGGGAAGCTAAACAAAGCCAGATAATCATTACAATACTACCTGGGATTTTCACTGAGTGTGTGAATAACAAAGAAAAAGAGATAGTTCTCAGGCAGGGCATGGTGGCTCAAGCCTATAATCCCAGCACTTTGGAAGGCTGAGGCAGGCAGACTTTGAGACCAGCCTGAGCAACATAGCGAAACCCTGTATCTACAAAACAACACAAAAATTAGCCAGGCATGGTAGGGTGTTTCTGGAGTCCCAGCTACTCAGGAGGCTGAAGTAGGAGGATCATCACCTGAGCCCAAGAGGTCTATGCTGCAGTAAGCCATTACTGCCCCAATGCATTCCAACCTCGGTGACAGAGTGAGACCCTGCCCCCACCCCCCCAAAAAAAAAGTTATTTCTCACAAAAAAACCAAACTATCATTCAGCAAACATCTGAGAGGCTCTGCAGAGGCTACTAAGTCTCGGGTGTGTCTCTGGCTCAGAAGCAGCAAGTGAACAACCTAATCAAAGATATATCATGACGCACCCAAACACCAACAAAACAAGTCAAATATGCTGAGTGTTGCCGGAGAGGTACATTCCATGTGCAAGAAACTGAAGGACAGAAGACTTTTGGCAGGAGATACAGAAAGGCATCAAGTTACTGAGTAAATGAAAGACAGTAAAGCTAAAGAAAGCCACATAACTCATTCTGTCTACTGATTTGGGTTGCTTTCTCCTTATTTTTTAAAATGACCTTAAATAATTTGGAGAGTAGGATATTTAGTGAAAATCTGCAGTCAATGCAAGTTTAACTCACTAAGACACGCTCTTCCAATTCAAAAACACAGTATTCACTCATCTGCTTAAAAGGAATATCAAAGCACTTGAATCTTGCTGCAGGCCTGTGTCCTAACCACCACATCTTAATGTATCCTCGCTCAACTTCAAGAGTACCAACTTTTTGAGTTTAGAGGTCATACTGGTAGAACAGAATAAAAGCATAAACAAATATCCCACAAGAAGAAACTTGCTCTAAGACAAGTATACAGGACCAAGCAATGAGAAGGAAAACAGCAAAAGGAAGGGAATCCTGGCTACCAGCTATGGGCAGCAAGTCTGCAAAGAAGAAAGGGTACCTGCAGGAAGCAGGTAAAGACTTTCTTTTTGGAGCCAGGGTCTTGCCCTGTCGCCCAGGCTGGAGCGCAGTGGCACAGTCTCAGCTCACTGCAACCTCCGCCTCCCAAGTTCAAGGGATTCTCGTGCCTCATTCTTCCCAGTAGCTGGGATTACAGGCATGAGCCACCATGCCCAGCTAATTTTTTTGTATTTTTTGTAGAGATGGGGTTTCACCAGGTTGACCAGGCTAGGATGTTGGCCAGGATGGAGAAAGCAGGTCAAGACTTTCACGGTGACATTTAGGCTTCATCATAGGCCATCTCCGAGTTTCCAAAAGAATCTCCTGTCACTCAACCCATTTGTCTTAAATAAGAGGTCTTAAAAAGATAATCACGTTGTCAGATTACCTATTTTAAATAAGACAAATAGGTCATCTCTCTGACAATGTGATTTATTTTTACAAAAAACTATGAAACTAGTGATTGCTGGATGTGCATTTTCCAATCATTTCTTTTTTTTTTTTTTAAGAGACAGGGTCAGAGTGCAATGGCACAATCATAGTTCACTGCAACCTCAAACTCCCATGCTCAAGTGATTGTCCCACCTCAGCCCCCCAACTAGCTGGGACCACAAGTGTGCACGTTTAGCTGATTTTTTTTTTTTTTTTTTTTTTTTTTGTAGACACGGAGTCTGGCAACATTACTCAGGCTGGTCTCAAACTCCTGGACCCAAGTGATCCTCCTGCCTCAGCCTCCCAAAGCAAAGGGATTACAGCCGTGAGCCACTGCACGCTGCCCATTACTTTTCTTGTATAAACCAAAATAAGAAAAGAGAAATTTACCATTATACTTCCCGTGGTCAACTACAGTAGGGCAGCTCAGGCCAGAAAATCCAACGGGAGAAGGCCAAAATAGGCTTTTCACATAAAAATACTTTAAAAGATATTAGTGCAACTTTATACATTTTTTCTGTATAAAATCAAGAGAGATAGTAATTTACTATTTACTTTTACTGTAACATCCCAAAGTTAAGAAAATTCAAAGTCCAACTTTTTCAGCATTGCATATAAAATTGTTATAGTTTATAGGACAACTTAACGCTTGTATAAAACATAAAAGTAACCAATTTTTAATGTCCCCAAAAGCAAAATGACTTCTTAAAAAGACAAAGGTGGCCAAGTCTAGTGGCTCACGCTTATAATCCCAGCACTTTGTGAGACTGAGGTGGGTGGATCATCTGAGGTCAGGAGTTCAAGACCAGCCTGGCCAACCTGGCGAAACCCCCGCCTCTACTAAAAATACAAAAATTAGCCAGGTGTGGTGGCGCATGCCTAATTCCAGCTACTTGGGAGGCTGAGGCAGGAGAATCACTTGAATCCAGGAGGCAGAGGTTGCAGTGAGTCAAGATCACTCCACTGCACTCCAGCCTGGGCAACAGAGCAAGACTCCATCTCAAAAACAAACAAACAAATAAAAAAACATGAAAAGGCAAAGGCTACCAATAGATTCAAAGGGTTTCTGCTGAATTAATATATATTTTAATAATCTAGGGATTCAATGAATCTATTTTTAATGTATGCTCTACTTAAACACTCAACATAATTCTGTTCCTACATTTAGCTTTTATTTCTAACTCATTATTTTAACTTTTACCAAATCTTTCGCAACTGTAACAATTACCAACAAATGATGGCTATCACAGAAAAATACAGAAGAGGAAAATGTTTTTTGCATCTTCTTAATGTAATGAGAAATGTACTATAATCATGTTTTCTACTATTCTATACCCTCTGCTACTTTTGAAAAACAACACAATTCAAAAAAAAACAAAAAGACTATAAGACAAAAATAAGTACGTTGGTGTATATATACATATATATTTTATATGTACATATTTTATAATTATATGTATATGTATATATTTTATAATTGTGTTCTAAAAACAACTGATGATTTATTCCTATTCAATCTACAAGATAACTTTACAATTTTTCAATCATTTGTTTTCCACATTGAAAAAAAATCTCTTCCTTATAGCCTGGATTGCAAAACCAGGTGTGCCTCATTTGAAAGGCAAATAGACAACACAAGACAAGGGGCTTGTTTCTGCATCTCAGTACAAGCTTGTCTGTGGAATTTATGACTGGTAAAAATTAAACATAAAGAGCTGAGGTTAGCAAAAAAAAAAAAAAAAAAAACCTCCAGCCTCGCCCCTAACTCCTCAAAGTTCTTAGAAGAGCTTTACTTGCTCAATAACCTATGTCTCTCCTTTTGTTGTTAATAACATTCGTTTTTATTACTTTGGATTAAGAATGGCTTCAGGTAGCTCCTTCAGTAAACTACCCTGTAAATGCGTAACTCCCAGTCACTTTATTCCATTTGGTATCACAATAAAGAAGTATCTTGCTTCCATGAATAACACACAATGACAAATATAAAACTGAAGAGTCTACCAAGTCATGGAGTGTGACAAGATTCCAGATAAACATACAGAATGGATGCCTCAGTTGACTGGTAACTGAATACACTGGCTTTTTTCATGCTGAAGAATTAAATTCAACCTAGATCTAGGGCAACGGAAAGATGTCACCTTCGGAAATATTGGTATTCAATTCCTTCCTGATACTATTACCAGCTGCATTCTTGTTGTCCCTCTCTGACCAGGACAAAGATCAGAGTGGGACGCAGTCTTCCATTTCATCACCCCTCCGGGTCCCCTGGGTGTGGGGACCAGGTGAGAAACGTGCAAGGATGCTATTGTTCTGTCTGGTTTCTGCTTAGGACACTTGGAATGTTGTTAACCACCTGCTCCACAAAAAAACAAAAAACAAAACACACACACACACACACACAAAAACAGTTGTTTAAAGAACTACAAAGGATGAGGAAATGGACACGTTCCCAACTAAAAACTTGTTTGATACCAATTAACGAGGCTCAAAAGAAAAAAATCCCATATAAGTAAAACGCAAAACTTATGGAGACAGTAAAAAGATCTGTAGTTGACAGGGTTGGGGGGAATGAATTGGCAGAGCACAGAGGATTTTTAAAGCAGTAGAACTACTCTGTATGATACTATAATGGGGGATACAGGTCACTGGACATTTGTCCAAACCCACAGAATGCCCAACACAGAGTAAACCCTGTGTAAACTATGACCTTTGGCTGGTACTGATGTGTCACTGCAGGTTTATCAACTGAAACAAATGTACTGCTCTGGTGGGAGATGTTGACGTTGGTGAAGCTACACATGTGGGGAAGGGGATATATGGGAAATCTCTGTACCTTCTGTTCAGTTTTGCTATAAACTTAAAACTGCTCTAAGAAAAAAAAAAAAGTCTTCAAAAAAAAAAAAACAAAAAACAAAAAAACCCCAGACAACTAGTCCTGGAATTCTTCCACTTGCTTATGATGGTTTAAAAAAAGAAAACGAAAAAAAAGTCTACTGGAAAACACTCTCCAGAAAACTCTTAGCTTTCTGTCCCTTCCATCTCAATTATTAAGCACTGCCAGAAAGCTTCATTTGCTTAACACTTACCAAAAAACAAACCTTAAGACGTCTATAAAACTCGAAACTGCCAAGAAATTCCCGAGGAAACGCCCCTCAAAGATTTCAGTCATCTATCTTCCATGTCCCTGAGTGGGCGGAGGGGAGCAGCAGTCCCAGGATTTAGTCATGCATTACAGTCTGAAATTTTTGTCTTTACTCATCCATTGTTCACTCCAATTACAAAAGATTTTCTCTGGAATTTCTTAAGAAAAGTGAGCAGTAATTTTTACTTTCTAATTACATTCTGAATGTAAGCAGAGTGCTTAAATGCTTGAGGGGATGGATACCGCATTTTACAATGTGATTTCTATGCATTGCATGCCTGTATCACAACATCTCATGCGCCCCACAAATATACAAACCTATGTACTCACGAAAATTTAAGTTTTTTAAAAAACTGTGACACTGGACACTTGAAACTCAAACTCATCTACCCCTTTGAGACGTGTCTAAGAAACACTTTAGCCAAGGATCAGTAAGAGGCTAACATCGGACACTGTCCAGCATCTGTTCAACCACCTGAAATTTCCTTCCACCAAATGTGGGCTACATCGACAAGAGGGGAAAGGAGATGGCAAATGTTGTGACTGGAACCCATTTTGGAAGTGTGAGTCTATTAGGAGAGGATGACACTTGTGACTGCATTTCATAAGGCTCAGGTACTTACTGCCTTTTGCTCATCTCCAAATCTCCCTGTGTTTCCCTTACCAAGCTTTCCTGGAGAACCCGTGAAGTTAAACAAACATTCTGCCAAATAAGAACCAAGTATCTCCAAAAACATATCTTACAGCATACCACAGAAGAACTTCTCCCTCTCTCCGCTTACCTGGAAAAGCATGTGGATTGGGCGATCCTCTCTTAAGGCACTTAGAACAGAGAATGTGCACGGTGTAGTGCAGTCCAGGCCATTCCTGAAGTAGGACATTCAGTTCCTCCACCAAGGGGGTTATGGCTTGCCATGCGGTCCATATATTTGGTAATGATGCATGGCTAGCAATGGACAGGGTGTCTGGCTGCAGGACTCCCCTGGCAGGTCTGTAACTCACAACCACAGGAACTTTCCCTCTATAGGCAAAGATCTGAAATTTACCATCCGACCTGTGCACCACATGGCTGTTGATCTGGACGCTGTACCGTGCAAACAACCCAGGTGGAAAAGCAAAAGGAAAGCTATATTCAATCTGCAACTGCTCAGCCACAAAAGACTGCCCAGCTAGGTTGGTCCCATTAATCCAGGCTTCTGCATGGGGCACCTCGTTCTGCACATAGCATGGGAACTTGTACCAAGCTGTGGACCCATTCAAAGGCTTGCCCTTGGGTTTATTGAGGCAGTAACAGAGTCCCATCTTCTCCAGCAGCTCCAGCAACAGCTGCAAGTCCTGCTGGGCCTGGACATGAGGCTTAAGCAGCAACCGAATGACATGAGCTGGCAAGAGCCCATGCAACAGAAAGCCCTCCACATACTGATGGAGCTGGGTGGCCCGGAGCAGTTCCTGGCTGGGGGTGGACCGCGCCATGGGCGAGGAGCTTTCCCCCTCCGCCTTGCCCTCTCCACTGGTCCCTAGGAGCAGCTTATGCAGCAGCAAAGACGGATCCCTCTGGAAGAAGACATTGAGGATGTCGATGAGGCGAGTGAGGTTGTGGAAGACGTGCTCCTTGAGAGCCGGACTGTCCTCAAAGTAGAGTAGCTTGCCGCTCTCATGCAGGTAGGAGAGGGCACTCTGCAGTCGGTCCTCGGTCAGACCCGCCTGCAGGCCCAGGCGCGCCGAGTCCCACCAGCTTAGCCACAGTCGGTGGGCCTGAGGTGGCTGGAAATGCAGTTCCTCCAGCACCTGCCAGGATCGAGGCAGTACTCTGTGTAAGTTGGGGAAGATTTCTCGGTGCTCAGCAACTGACAGCAACTTGTCCCGAAGGCGTCGTAAGTGGCGCGGGTCCCTGCAGCTAACAGGCAACACCGGGGAGAGGATCTGCAGCCGGTGGTTGAGCAGGTATTGAAAATGGGCCTTGCGCCGTCGAAGGTTCTTGTCCGAAACGCCGTAGTAGGCTGCGTGGGGGCTGGCAGAGCGCAGCTCGAAGTCCCGGGCCAGTGCCTCGTCCACCACCTTGGCCAAGCGGCTCAGTCCCTCCGCGTCGTGCTTTTCCTGCAGGGCGATCTGGCGGTGAATGTCCAGACATTTCTCCTCCAGCTCACGCTCTCCGCACAGGTCCGCGTGGGTGCCCACGATGCAAACCACCGCGTGGGGCACTCTCGCCCCGACCCGATGCAAGAAGGAGCCCACGGTGGTAGGAAAGTGGCGAGGCTCATAGGTGGCCAAGTTGACCACCAGCACGTATAGGGCCCCTGGGGACAGGAAGAAGGGCTGGATCACCTCATAACTTTCATCCCCAGCTAAGTCATACACGATGAACCGCAGGCCCCGGGAGGCATCGGCCGTCCAGCTGGTCACCTCGATGCCCTTGCTCACAGGGGGAGGTGACGGTGGGTAGCACTTCTCCTTGTCCCCTCCTCCTGGGAATCCCTCCACTCTCTCCTCGGTGAGGCAGTGGCGCAGCAAAGTCTTTCCTGCAGCCTTATGCCCCATGAGGAGCAGCTTGAGCCGGGGCTGCACCGCCGGCTGGGAATGAGCCAGTTCCTTCTGGTAGGCTGCGATGTAGGGGATCCCCTTCATGCAGACCTCGTAGGGGGGCTGGATCAGTGGGTTGTCTTTGATCTTCCACAAACCCACCCGGGAGAGCTGGCCAAAGTGGTCGGGCAGCACAGCGATCTGGTTCCCCTGCAGCACGAGCTCCTCCAGGCCGGTCAGCTCCACGATGGAGTCCGGCAGGTAGCGGATGCGGTTATTATCCAGCCACAAGGTGAGAAGCCGGCCCAGGCCCGAGATAAGGGATGGCACCGAGGTGAGCTGGTTGCGACTAAGGTAGAGCTCCTCCAGACCAGCCAGGGGCAGCAGCGCGGCAGGGAACTCCTCGAAGAGGTTGGAGGAGAGGTTGAGCATTTTGAGCCGCTGCAGGCAGCTGAACTGGGCGGGCAGAGCTTGCAGCCCGTTGTTGTCTAGCATGAGGCTCTCCAAACTGGCCAGCTCGCAGAAGCCGGCGGGCAGCGTGCCAAGCTCGGCCCCACTCAGCCAGAGGATCTTGAGGGCACGCAGGGCACTGATATCCTCAGGCAGGCCCCGCAGCCGGTTGCTGGACACGTCCAGCTCCTCCAGGGCCGCCAGCTGCAGCAGCTGCCGGGGGAAGGCAGTGAGCTGGTTGTGATCCACGTCCAGGGTGCGCAGGCGGGAGAGGCAGGAGAGGGAGTCAGGCAGGTGCGCCAGCCGGTTAAAGCTGACGTCCAGCTCCTCCAGGTGAGCGAGAGCGCCCAGCTGGGCGGGCAGGGCGGGCAGCTGGTTGTGGCTGACGTTGAGCTTCCGCAGCTCCCTCAGAGCACTCACCACCTCCGCGCCCAGGGCGGTCAGCCGGTTGTGGCTCACGTCCAGCTCGGTGAGGTGGTGGCCGAGCTCGGCCACCGCCGGGGGCAGCCGGGCGAAGCGGTTCCTGCGCAGGACCAGGACGCGCAGGCTGCCCAGCGCCGACCCCAGCCCCTCGGGTACCTCCTCCAGGCCGTTGTTCCCCAGGTTCAGTGCCTCAATGTCCCCGAGGTTGGCCGGCAGCACGAGCTGGGGGGAGGCGGGGGACTCGAGCGCGTCGGCCCCGGCCCCGGGGCAGGCCCCGGCGGCGGTGAGCGTGAGCTGGCGCAGGTTGCTCCGCAGCTTCCTGGCACGCAGGGCGGCGTCCCGCCACAGCCTCACGGTCTTCAGGTTGCCACTGTCCATCCCAGCCATGGCGGGGCCCCGGGCCGACAGCCTCACGCGGACGCGGGAGCCCGCAGCTACATGCCGCGCCGCGCCCCGGGCCCTCCGGCTCCTGCCCCTGCCTGCCCTCCCGCGCTCGGCGGCGGGCGGCCGCGGGTCCTAGCGCAGCCAGCGGCCGAGCGCTGGCGGCTAGGGGGCGGCGGCGACGCGAGCGGCTCTGGGGGACGCCGAGCGCGTGGAGAGCAGCTTGCATTCTCCCTGCGGCCGGGCCATGGGCGCGCCGGGCAGCAGGGCCGCCGCCCGCGCGCCGCGGAGGATGCCTGCTCCTCCTCCCTCTCCGCCCGCCGCGCGGCGCCTCGGGGTGCCCGGCTCCGGCCCCGCTACCCTCGCAGCCGCGGTCCCGCGGCCGGCAGCGGCGTCGCCTCCTCGAGCTCCTGGGGGAGGGCGGCGCTCGGCCCGGCGGCGGGCATGCTGCGGGCGCAGGGCTGGGGCGCAGCCGCGGGGAGGGGGCGGCGGCGCCTCCTTGTCTCCGTTTCCCCGGGCTCGGGCGGGAGCGCGGGCGCCGCGTCCCCGGCGCTGGGAGGGCGCGATTGGGAAGCGGCAGCGCCGCCCGCCGGAGCGGCCCCCACGTGACCGGCGGAGGCGCCGCGTTTTCCCGGCACCGCCCCGGGGGCGGGAGCTGCGGAGGGCGCCGGTTGCGGGAGCTGCGGAGGGCGCCGGTTGCGGGAGCTGCGGAGGGCGCCGGTTGCGGGAGCTGCGGAGGGCGCCGGTTGCGGGAGCTGCGGAGGGCGCCGGTTGCGGGAGCTGCGGAGGGCGCCGGTTGCGGGAGCTGCGGAGGGCGCCGGTTGCGGGAGCTGCGGAGGGCGCCGGTTGCGGGGCCGGGGGCGCCTGGCGGGGGCCGGGTCCGCGCCCCGGACCATGCTGGGCGGGGACGTCGTCCCAGCGGCGGATGTGGGGCTCCGGGGCCCCCCTGGTGGGTTCGCCCGCGCCTGGCTCTTTGTTGGCCCCCAGTCTCTAAGGATTTCTTTTTCTTGTTCTCTAATGCGTCGGATCCGCCGGCTTCCCTTACTCATCCTTTACCTGCTGCCCTGCCGCTCGCCTTGCATCCACGCCGTAGTGGAACTGGCACAACTCGGGCGCCCTGGGTATCATCATAGAAGCTTAGGACAAGAGTGTGGTTAAACAAAATTAGAACAGGCAACCATTCATTCATTTGGTAAATATTTCCTGAGGCCCTATTTCGTGTTGAACATGCGACAGGAGTAATGCAGGGTGGTCAGAGGAGAATAAAAAATACCAGGCAGCAGTTTCACTTGACTAGAGGCTATGGGCTGATAAGACCCTGAAAACCAGGGTGTGTACCAAGCTGGCTAAGACCGGCTGGACCCAACGTGGTCCTGGATTTGACCTAGGTTTCTCCTAGGCCTTCATTATATGCTCTTTAACATCCTAAGTCACACCACTGCCATGACAATTCCGGGGACACCCATATTTGAAGTGAAAATGGGTGGCACCACAGTCCCGAAAAATCTCCACACTTTTCCAGGAATTTTCATGAATATTTCACCCCTTGGTTAAAGAAACCCCGTAAAGGTAGCAGCCCCAAGCCCCGTTGTGACTGACCCTCTCTTGAGTACTCCCACAATCCCTTTTCCTGGGTGTGTACTTTTCCCTTTGCAATAAATCTGCATATTGTCACTATTTTCTGAGTTGTCCTTGAACTCATTCTCTGGATAGTGTCAAGAGCCTGGACATTGGCTGGGGTCAAGGTCGCACTGGCTTTAGAGGATCTACCCCAGCCCACCTGTACCAGACCTACTAAAAGACGGTTTTAACCCTCCTGGGGAAGGCTTTTGAGCAGGTGGCCCGCCAGCCTAAAGGAGGGTTGTTAAGATGGGGGGGAACACAAGCTGTTTATCTGGGGTATCCCATTTATCTTCACAACAACGCTGTGAAACAAATACTGTATCCCCATTAACACAGTACACGTTGTTCTGCGGACTCAAGAAAACAGCTATTTCGGGAAACAGTCACAGTCCATTGTTCGACTCTAATGCTTATTTTTATTGCTGTTAGGAAATGTTTCTTTGAGCTCACATCTATGCTAAGTCAATAATTTCTCCCGAACTTATGAAAGCCTGGAAACCTACCAAGACTCCCAGTGTCACCTCCATCATTCCCTTCAGGTTGATTGATAAGGAAGCAAATAGTTTTCAGGGACCGAAAACTGCGTTCAATTGGTTAAAGGCACCACTTGACCCACTGCAGCTCTACCCGACATGCGCTATGGCTGTCATTTGGGGACCCATATTTGGTGCAGTAACGTGAGAAGTTTGTGTTTCCAAAAAGAGCACCTGAACATCTGAGGCTGGAAATCCACCCCAGTGATGGTTATCAGGCTGCAGGTAGTACATGCTGTAACTGGAGGATGTTCCCCAGTTCTGCTGGGTCCCCGAAGCTCTGACACCACAGGTGAAATGTGAGTAAGTGAACAGCAAGAGCTGATCTGTGTTCACTCTGAAGGACTTCCGAGAGTTCAAATGGCTCAGGGTAGCCCCACCCACACTCCCTCCCAGAGACAGTCAGAATTTTACAACAAATATTCTGAGCTATCTAGGCTGACCCTTTTTTTCCCCCCCAGAGGAGGAAATGGGCTCAAAGTAAGTGACTTCTCAATCAGCCATCAAAGTAGAGTAGAGGCAGGACTGCTAACTCCCCGTGTGGAATGTATTCCCCTATGATCATCACCTGTACTCACACTGTTCTTGAGCCAGACCCCAAATTCTCCATCCTGCAGCTTCTTCTAACAAAAATATGAACTCAGCCTGGGTAAGGAGACTGGAGTAGGCATCACCATCCTACACCACCTTACATGATTATATCTCAATAACTGCTAACTGTTCCTCTTTAGAAGCCATCAGAAAATTATACTTCCTCCTGCAGAAGCTGAAATCAATTGAAAAAAATGAAAATTGTGCTTGCTTCAGCAGCACATATACTAAAATTGGAACAATACAGAGAGGATTAGCATGGCCCTGCACAAAGATAACATGCAAATTCATGGTGTTCATTTATTTAATAATATTTTTATTTAAAAAATTACTTTAAAAAAGAAAAATGGCCGGACATGGCATCTCATGCCTGTAATCTCAGCACTTTGGGAGGCCGAGGTGGTGGATCAGTTGAGGTTAGGATCTCAAGACCAGCCTGGCCAACGTGTCAAAACCCCATCTCTACTAAAAATACAAAAATTAGCCAGGCACAGTGGTGCGCACCTGTAGTCCCCAGCTACTCAGGAGGCTGAGGCACGAGAGTTGCTTGAAACCAGAAGGCGGAGGTTGCAGTCAGCCAAGATCACACCACTGCACTCCAGCCTGGGTGACAGAGTGAGACTTTGTCTCTAAAGAAAATTATATTTTCCTTTCTTTTCTTTTCTTTCTTTTTTTTTCTTTTTTTTTTTTTTTTTTTTTTCCTGGAGATGGGGGTCTTGCTTTGTTGCCCAGGCTTGACTCGAACTCCTGGGCTCAAGCAGTCTTCTTGCCTGAGCCTCCTGAGTAGCTGGGATTATAGGCATAAGCCACCCTGACCAGCTTATACTTCTATTTTAAATGTCCTTGGAAAACTGCACTCTTCATTTGTCAGGAGATCATCTATAATTTGCTTTATCTAATAAAAAGTACTGGCTAGGACCCTGCACTAGGGCTTCAACCCCCACTAAAGCCCCAAAGCCTGGAGTGAATAAGTCTGCTGAGGGGGGCAATTCTTTGTGAGCCCCTCAGCTGATGCAGTCAATATAGTAGGAAGCCTTGTAAGAATCCTTGTCTATGAGTTCTTTGAAAGTCAGTATGTGAATGGGCACAGGGGTATATGCCTGTAATCCCAGCACTTCCAGAGGCTGAGGCGAGCAGATCATTTGAGCTCAGGAGTTCGAGACCAGCCTGTGCAACAAGGCAACACATCATCTCTACAAAAAATACAAAAATTAGTAGGGTGTGGTGGCTCACACCTGTAGTCCCAGCTACTCAGGAGGCTGAGGCGGGGAGATCACTTGAGGCTGGGAAGTGGAGGCTGCAGTGAGCCAAGTCTGCACCACTGTACTCCAGCCTGGGAAACAGAGTGAGACTCTGTCTCAAAATACAACACAACACAACAAAAGAAAGTCAGTATGCTAAAAACTAGAAAGTCAAATGATAAAAGATAACTCAATGATAAAAGAAAACTCTATGAAAAGATATTGTGTTCCATATAGCTTTAAAATTTTTTTTTTCTTTGTGCTTTCCACTTTCAAAGAAACTGCTTCATAAAGAACTATAGAAATGATTCCTGGGCTGGGTGCACTGGCTCACACCTGTAATCCCAGCAGTTTGGGAGGCTGAGGCGGGCGGATCACAAGGTCAGGAGTTCGAGACCAGCCTGGCCAACATGATGACACCTCATCTCTACTAAAAATACAAAAATTAGCTGGGCATGGTTGTGGGTGCCTGTAGTCTCAGCTAGTCAGGAGGCTGAGACAGGAGAATCTCGTGGACCCGGGAGGCGGAGGTCACAGTGAGCCGAGATCATGCCACTGCACTCCAGCCTGGGCAACAGAGCAAGACTCCATCTCAGAAAGAAAAAAAGAAAGAAAGAAAGAAAGGATTCATGAAAGTATCATCTTTTTTGTTTTTTCACTGAGACAGGGTCTGGTTATGTTGCCCGGGCTGGTCTCGAACTCCTGTGCTCAAGTGATCCTCTCAAGTATCAACCCAGGCAAGGACTCCTGCCGTGGGCACCTAACCTGGCCCTCCTGTCACCATGCTGTACCCCGTGTGGTTAAGTTTCTGATGGGCCAAGGGGGCATGCCCCCTCCACCTTCTAGAACACACATGGTATGGAGGACCCTGAATTCCCAAAGCAAATAGCCTCAAGCCTGGATGGGGAGCGTGGGGCAGTCTTTCATAGTCATTCAAAAGAAGTTATTGAGGTGGGCATCTCTAGACCTGGGGGTTGTGCAGGAGCTGGACCTCAGCTGTGTGCCGACGAAGCTCCTCTCTGTGCTGGATGTAGCCCAGGCTAGGGCAAGGAGTGTGAATGTGCCACATCTGTTAGGGTGATGTAACACATTTAGATATTCAGGCATGTGGCATGTGGGCCTTCCCGTGTACCCTTTCCCCAGGCCCTGCAAAGGATAAGCGTGGCCCTGCAAATGGTAGGGTTTTTCTAAAAGCAAAAACAACAACAACGTTGTTTGGAGAGGAGGAACTCTATTATATAAAGTTTTCTTTCCTTAGAGGTCTATCCAATGTCATGAATCTAATCTATAAACTTTCCAAAACCTTTTCAGCTTAAGCCTTTTAATATATCCTGTTTTCTGACTCTTAGATTGTTTTCTCTTTCGCTGCTGCCTTATGATGGCAAGAGCATTCCATACACATTGGCTTTGTTCCAGAGTCTAGACCCTGTCTGCAAGAGCAGAGTCATTCAAGAGAGTGGAGGGTACATGGAAAGAGGTTGTGTCTTGAGTGAGGCCTTGAAACATGGCTATTTAGAAGGGAGAATCCTAGATGCGCCAGATAAGTGTCTTTTGTCAAGAACAGTCTGGATTGGCAATGTGTGGTGGCTCACGACTGTAATCCCAACACTTTGGGAGGTAGAGGTGGGCGGATCACTTGAGGTCAGGAGTTCAAGACCAGCCTGGCCAACACGGTGACACCCCCTCTCTACTAAAAATACAAAAAAAAAAAAAATTAGCCAGACATGGTGCTGCACTCCTGTAATCCTAGCTACTCAGGAGGCTGAGGCAGGAGGATCACTTGAACCCGGGAGGCAGAGGTCACAGTGAGCCGAGATCATGCCACTGCACTCCAGCCTGGACAACAGAGCGAGACGCTGTCTCAAAAAAATAAAAGTCTGAATAGAGGTGGGCAAGAGTAGTTTGTTCCTATCCTTTGCTAAAACTATCAACAAGCTCCAAGTAAACTTTCATCCTGGTTTCTTTTGCTGTGTCTTCAGCATATTCAATCAACCTTCTTCCATCTTGACAGATTTCTCTCAACCTTGCTAATGCCCTAGCTACTGTCTGACTACTTTACTTCCTTTCTCTGTCAAATATCTTCCATAATTGGTCCACGCTAGTCTGACTCCTCTCCCCTGGCTCCCTCCTTGGGCCAGTCCAGGAATCTGGTTTCCATCCCCACCATGTTGATGAGCCTTTCCCTCTTAAGGGTCAACTCACCCTTTCTCCTTCCTTGACCTCCCATCGCTGAAAATGTTAAACAACTTCCTTTGGAAACTTTCTCCTTTCTTGGCCTATAGGATATTTGGTGTCACTTTAAGGTTTGGGTTTTCAAAAGGAGTCCCTGTAAAGGCTAATTATTTCCTTATAGGGATCAAGTTTGCAATTAGAATAAGTGCTACCAAACGAAGCACTATAACTACATGGGCAGAGTGGCCAGGATTTGCCTAGATAATGATAGCTTCTTAGGAGGATATTTAGTCAGTATGGTTTTTCCACTTAAATTTATATTATTCTATTTCTATTAAAGATGCATTTTGAAAATCATATGAGCACCCTTTTCCATTGAATTTTAATTTAATCTATCACAACTTAATCAAGTCTTGATTTTAAGGTGACAAAATGCTCCAATGTGCACAAGACTGAGGGGTCTCTCAGGATAGGAGACATTCTGTTCTTAAAACTAGGGTAATCTTAGGAAACTAGTATAATTTGTTAACTGACTTGGTCTTTAAAACAAACCCTTTAACTTACTCTCCCTTTACCCTTCAGGATTTCAGAAAGCACAGCTTCCAGGAAATGTAGCACATTTTCAGCTGCTTTAGTTCTGATTTAGACTTTGTTCTGATTTCATTTACCTAGTTTTTCACTACCTTAGAAGACAGGATATTCATGGGCTGGAGGTTCCAGCTGACTTTGGAGTATGAAAATTACCTGTCTAGTCTTGAAAGAAAATTTGGCAATCACTTAACCCTTCCACTCAAATGAGACCCAGGGCTGGGTTACAACATCTCATGAGAAAATGAACTGAGTTTTCTCCTTGAAGTCTGGAGAAGCTGAAGATATGCTGCCTGTATCATGAAAAGGGGCAAAGGGTTTCCCACATTTCTCCTTTCTTGTAATTTTAGGTCGTGTTTTGCTTTAAATAAATGACAGCAACAACAATGCTTCCTCCTATGTGGCTAAAGGCAACTAAGAGAAAATCTCACCTTCGAGATTTTAATTAGGCCACACCCTTCTTGGCTTGTCTTTGGAGGAGACAGAAGTGGAAAAAGTCAAGAGAAAAACAGACAGAGGAAAAGGAAGAAATATTTATTTATGTATGTATGTATTTATTTGAGACAGAGTCTTGCTCTGTTGCCCAGGCTGGAGTGCAGTGCCATGATCTAGGCTCATTGCAATATCTGCCCCCCCAGTTGAAGAGATTCTCCTGCCTCACCCTCCCTAGTAGCTGGGACTACAAGCACACACCATCAAGCCCAGCTAATTTTTGTATTTTTTAGTAGAGACAGGGTTTCACCATGTTGGCCAGGCTGGTCTCGAACTCCTGACCTCAAGTGATCCACCTGCCTCAGCCTCCCAACGTGCTGGGGATTACAGATGTGAGCCACTGCACCCGGCCAGGAAGAGATATCCCTTCCAAAGGTGTTAGGCTTGGTCCAAAGCAGGGGATTAGAAATAAAGTCTTAAAAATGGACATCAAACAGTTTTGTCAAACGCGGTCTTGGTGATCATGGCATTCTCTCCTGCCACTGGGCATCACTCAATGGGAAATCTCAGAATAATAACAAGTCATAATAGCTAACATCTCTTAAAAGTTTTCCATGCACCCAGGCACTGTGCTGTGTGCTTTTCATGCAATATTTCATTTAATCTTCACAACAGCCCTAAATAGTAGCTTCCATTAGCCTCATTTACAGATGGAGAAAAATGAAAGCAGAGCTACTGAGTGGCAACATTCACTCAAAACAAAGCAGACTGTAAAATTCATGTATTTAATCACGGTGCTAATTCTTTGGGGGTCAGGAGGGTGGAGGAGATTGGTTCTTAACTGACTGGGAGCAGACTGTGTATTTTAAGCTGTAGAACAGAGGGGAAGAGGTACCAGCTGGAGACAGGGCTGCCACCCAGTCTTCAGTAGAAATTGAACTGAGCTCTTACAAAATTGAAGAATATTATATTGGACAATCCAAAGCTCTAAACACAGTGTCCCCAGCTACAAGAACTGGGCTGAACAACTATTCTTAAATGTCACTCCAGGAAACCAACAGAATGTCTATGCTAGTTGTAGATCAGCTGTGTTTGTTCAATTTGCTAGTTTTACACAGAAAGGGTTTAATAACAATGTCCGTAAATCTACACTCCAATTAGAGGGTGTTTCAGACTTCATATTTTGACTGCATTTTTTGAAAAAAGATGGAAGATGAATTTATTAAGCTCAGATTAGATACAAAGAATCTGACCCCTTTTGTTTGGATTTTTTAAAATTTTATTTAAAACATATTTAAAACATACCTCACCCCTCTTTCCTAAATTTAATAAATCTGCCTTGGACTCATCTGATTTGAAAGCAAGCCAGTTCCGATCAGCAATGGCTAAGAAGCCTGAGACTTGCCACTTAACTACAACCGTGGAGCATAAAGTATGTGTTCAAGACACTGACTCCTCCAGAGAGCAAAGGCAAAACTATACCCAGACGACTGTTGTTTTTTCTTTCCCTTGCTCTCCAGAAAACTCATTTATCTTGGAATGAGCAACATTACATTTAACATTGGATCTCTTTGTGTTTCCAGGTCAAGTGGGAACACACATGCTCCCTACTGGGGAAAATAAACTGCAATGTATTTTTAGCATCCGTTGAAAGTACTTTCAGCTGAAGATATTCCACAGGACCCAGGCCATTTCACTGCAAGCCAAAGGATTTGCCTCGACGTCACCTAGAATTCCAGAACTTTTCCTGGGGGTCCCAGAGTAGCAGTGTCCCCTCCCAACCCCCAACTGCCCACCCAATCCTGGAGAAAACATCCTCTCTCTGAGAAAAAGAAGGAAAATTAGTCCAGTGAAAGACAAATGGAAAACATCTGTGAAATAGTCATGACACATGAGGCTAACTGTAGCATACTTGGCATTTTGAAATGAAGCATGTCCAGGAGGAGGGGAGAGGGAGAATGGGTTGCAGGGAGGATGTCCCTATCATCCCCCGCTTCGTGTCTATTGCTAACGGCAAGAATTGGACAGGGAGACACTCTATCGTGGGGCTTTTCAAAAGGGGCCTGTATTAGTCCGTTTTCACACTGCTAGTGAAGACATACCTGAGACTGGGAAGAAAAAGAGGTTTAATGAACTCACAGTTCCACGTGGCTGGGGAGGCCTTCACGATCATGGCAGAAGGCAAGGAGGAGTAAGTCACGTCTTACAAGGATGGCAGCAGGCAAAAAGAGAGAGCTTGTGCAGGAGAACTCCCCTTATAAAACCATCAGATATCATGAGACTTATTCACTGTCACAAGAACAGTATGGGAAAGACCTGCCCCCATGATTCAATTACCTCCCACCAGGTCCCTCCCATAGCGTGTGGAAATTCAAGATGAGATTTGGGTGGGGACACAGTCAAACCATATCAGGGCCTGTAAGGTGCCTCAGTGAAAGGGAGAGCAATGCATCACTCTCCACAGACCCAACCATGCTCCTAGGCATGGTGAGTGAAGTTTTGGTGCTTTTGTCTTCCATGCCTTCTTCCAAGGGTGTTTGTGCAGAGCATAAGCTGTGTAGCCCTGGGAATGGAGTTTCAGTTACCAGTCTGAACTATAATGAGATGCAGTCACAGTGAGATAAATGGTTTAAGACCTTGCTTCCGTCCACAAGGCTTTGAAATATTTTTCATATTTAAAAATAAATGTACTAGTACCTACCTTTTAAATAAATGACCCAGGGATATTGGGCCCTCCTTTTTGAACATCATAGTTCCAAAATTTCAGAAAACTCTATAATGACCTAACACATACTATAAAGCGTAGCATTGAAAATGTAAAGTCCAGCCCAGCATGGTGGCTCATGCCTGTAATCCAACCACTATGGGAGGCCAAGGTGGTCAAATCACTTGAGGTCAGGAGTTCAAGACCAGCCTGGCAAACATGGTGAAATCTCGTCTCTACAAAAAATACAAAAATTAGCCAGCCGTGATGGCGAAAGCCTGTAATCCCAGCTACTCAGGAGGCTGAGGCTCAACAATTGCTTGAACCTGGGAGATGGCGGTTACAGTGAGCCAAGATCATGCCACTGCACTCCAGCCTAAGAAACGGACAGACTCTGTCTCAAAAAAAAACTAGGGAAAAAAAAATGTTAAGTCCTACCAAATTAGTGTAACTATTATTATTAATATTAATATTAGTATTGAAGACAGACTAAACTTTGACTTTTTTTCTTCTCTTGCCCAAATTCCTACCCTAGGGGCCTGGGGAGTCACGGCCTACAAACCATAAAATCTCATCAGAGAGGTTATATTTAACCCTATATAATGTGGCCTGCCTTCCAACCTGACTCTGTCCTAACATCACATAACAAGGAAGTAAATCAAAATATTTTAACCCCAAATATATTGCCTTGCCATACCTTGAAAGTGTCCTGCACAGTCGTCTCTTGTGGGGAAAAATCTGCATTCTATAAATAATCCCCTTTTCCCTTTTTCCAGGCCTTTTTCTGGATCCAGGAGCGAATCAACTAAGAAAGAGCCTAGCACCCTTTTAAGTCCGGTAAGAAACATTTACAATCTATTCTCTGTGAAGCCTGCTACCTGAAGACTTCCTCTGCGTAGTAAAAACTTTGGTCACTAAAATCCTTTATCTTAACCCAGACATTTCCTTTCTATTGATCCCAGGTCTTTAGATATACTCAACAAATTGTCAACCAGAAAAATTTTAAATCTTCCTATAGCCTGGAAGCCCCACCCCCGCTTTGAGTTGTCCCACCTTTCTGACACAAACCAATGTACATCTTAAATGTATGTGATTGGCCGGGTGAGGTGGCTTATGCCTGTGATGCCAGCACTTTGGGAGGCTGAGGTGGGCTGATCACTTGAGGTTAGGAATTTGAGACCAGCCTGGCCAACATGATGAAACCTCGTCTCTATTAAAACTACAAAAATTACCCAGGCCTGGTAGCGCGTGCCTGTAATCCCAGCTACTCTGGAGGCTGAGGTAGGAGAATCGCTTGAACCCAGGAGGCAGAGGTTGCAGTGAGCTGAGATCATGCCACTGCACTCCAGCCTGGGCAACAGAGTGAGACTCTGTCTCAAAAAACAAACAAAAAAGAATTTGATTGATATTTTATGTCTCCCAAAAATGTATAAACCAAGCTGTGCCCCACACCTAGGGCACGTGTTCTCAGGACTTCCTGAGGGCTGTGTCACCGGCCATGGTCACTCATATTGGGATCCGATTAAAATATTTCTTCAGATATTTTAGAGTTTGACTTTTTTCGTCAACATTATGAAGCCATGTATTTAATAAACCCAGGAAAACCAAAGTTATCATTTATTTCTGATACTAATGACTCTTATAGCAAAAACAACTTCTGTTTACTTTTCTGTAAAACAAAACAAGAAAACCTAGATCTCTATGTACTCTCGATGTCATCCTATGAAATAAGAGTCCTTGAAATAATGCCATAAGCGACTATGGTGTATAATAATGTAAGCATCGCCGTTGGTCATAAGTTCATTACTAACCCCACAAATATTTATGTAAGGCCCTGGCTAAGCTGCCTGGACTCGAGACAACTTAAGAAGACTTCTATCTTTGTTCTCTCCCTCAAAGCGTACACATAAAGCATTTATCCACTATTGATTAAGGTACTCTTCCAAAGCTGTGGTCCTCTGATACAGTTAACAAGATACACTCTATTTCAAAATTCTCCGATTTGATGGAAGTAGCTAACAGACCCCTCTGTCTGGTTCCTTTGTCCCCTAATTACAGCGGCTGTTCTGGTATTTAAGAACAATTTGAGGAAGCCCTTCCCTTTCTCTGTAAGAGAATATTGTTCCATTGCCTTGGTGGATCTTGAATACAATGATGTTAACATTTAATTTATATTTTCAACACAATACTTGGAATATTAAGTTTATGTATTACAGGTTTGGTTTTGTTCTAGTATGGAACGCTGAATTTATTATTATTTTTCTTAGTTGGGCTTATTTTAGTAAGTTCTTATTAGCAAGTTTAACATGTTGTACCAATTAAATGAAAATATCCTCCAAAATTGTTTGGAAAAATTACAGAAGCCTTATCCTAGCAGCTTAGGACATAATCATATGTCTCTGCTGCTTATCATGACTGTGTTACAGGCTGTGTCTCTGCAGAGCAACTGGATTTAACTGGAACCAAACTCAGGTTTCCTCTTAAATTTTAGTGTTCACTTTCTTGCGGATGATGTTCTTAAAATGGATAGTTTATTTTTAAATATCCTCATGCGTAACATTAAATCTGACAAAAGATTCTAGGACATGCTTTTAAAAATACAGTTGGTGTGATGCACAGCTTTTTCTTATCTGTGTAAATTCACAATGGCTCTTCAACTGCTCCCTGTCTCCCCCAGTAGTGGGCTGTCAGGAGCCATTTGTCCATGTGACCCCACATCCTTGCCTTCGAATAATTAGACCTGAGGTAGGTGCTTAATTGAAACGGGGCCAAAGTCTCTTTCTTAGAAATTTGGACTTGGTCACGCCTATAATCCCAGCACTTTGGGAGGCCGAGGCGAGTGGGTTGCCTGAGTGCAGGAGTTCGAGACCAGCCTGGGCAACACGGTGAAACCCCATCTCTACTAAAATACAAAAAATTAGCTGGGCATGGTAGCGGACACCTGTAGTAATCCCAGACACTCCGGAGGCTGAGACAGGAGAATGACTTGAACTTAGGAGGCAGAGGTTGCAGTAAGCCTAGATTGCGCCATCAAACTCCAGCCTGGACGACTGAGCGAGACTCCATCTCAAAAAAAAAAAAAAAAAAAAAAAATACAGCAAGAAATTTGGACTTGGGGTTGAGAGAAGGAAAGCCAGTCTTTCTCTGGGTCCAGATGGTAAAATTGGAACCATAAGCAGCCCACTCCAGACTATTAAGGGGACTTAGGAGCAGAGAAAAGCCAGTCCACCGAGAAAGAAGATGGCAAATATGAGAGGCCACGCTTCTTGAGTTTCCAACAACATTTTGCTTTCTTGACCGGTATTCTTGAATCCTAGCTCCTCTCCCTGCCTTCGAGACTTACAATAAATCTCCTGCTTTTGCTAGAGTGCCTTTGAATTGGTTTCTCTTCTTTAAAACCCAAAGAATCTTAACATAGAAATTTTTATCTGGAAGTGAGTTTACAAGTTACAGTCCATTAAAGGAAATTGTTATATCAAAGCAGATGGGGTGAGAAGTGGATAGTCCTCTAACCAAGAAACAGTATGCTTTCATGTGTGCAGTTCTTGCAGACTTTCAAGGAAGTACAGTAAGAGCAAGAAAGAGAGAGACTTCAGGCCAAGCTTGCCTTGCTGAAAGAAGACGATGGAAAATAGAGTAAGAATACAGTTATGTACCAGAAGCCTTTCTGATCACAGCCAGCCGTCTAATCTTGCTCAAAGTTAATCTAAAAAGCATCTATAAGGGCCATTCATGGTGGCTCATGCCTGTAATCCCAGCACTTTGAGAGGCCAAGGTGTGTGGATCAACTGAGTTCAAGAGTTCAAGCCCAGACTGGGCAACATGGCGAAATCCCGTCTGTACAAAAAATACAAAAGTTAGCCGGGTATGGTGGCAGGCACCTGTAGTCCCAGCTACTCGGGAGGCTGAGCATGAGAATTGCTTGAGCCTGGGAGGCAGAGGTTGCAGTGAACCGAGATTGCACCCCTACACTCCAGCCTGGGTGACAGAGCGAGACCCTGTCCCAAAAGAAACACATCTGTAAGGACACAAACCATGCTAATTATGTATCATGCTTAGTAGCAACCAGATCCTTTATTGTAATCATTTTTGAAACTAAAATTGGGGTGTTGATTGGGAAAATGTATGTTTATAATTAGAATGAGAATATCTGATAGAAACCAGAGGACCTAAGGACTTCAGCTTCAAAACTTCTGCTTTGATTCCCAAAACCCTGCACATGTCTGTTTCATTCCATTCATCCCATCAGATAAACACGCTGAGACCTGCCCCCTTGTAAAGCAAATCAGTTTTACAACAGCTTTGCAACATGGGGGCACAGGTGACATTTCATGATTTATTAGAGAAAAAAAGTGTCATCATAAGTTAAAGACAATGATAAAGTGTTTTCAATACATACGACATAGGGTTTATGGTAAAAATATATAAGGAGTTCCTACCAATCAATTTGTGAAAGATGAGTACCATAATACAAAAATAGGCAAAACAGTTTGCATTAGGACAAATGCAAATAGCTAGTAAACATATTTTTAAAATAGTTTAACTTTGAAGAGTAATCAAACTAATGCAAATTAAAATAGGATACCATATTTAGCCTCTCAAATTGGAATCAATTTTTAAACATCCAATATTAACCAGAGAATAGGCAAAAGTAACACTAACAAATACTGCAGCTAGAGGTGCAAATTGGTAGAACGGTACATAAACATTTAATAATATACAGCAAAAACCTAAGAAAATGTTCTACTCTTGGGAATTATTTTACTTTTAGAAATTTCTGCTAGCCAAAAAGCTGAGAAAAATAAAAAGTTTTCTAAAAAGGCTTGGTACAGTGGCTCACACCTGTAATCCACGCACTTTGGGAGGCCAAAGTGGGTGGATTACTTGAGGACAGGAGTACTTGAGACCAGCCTGGCCAACGTGGTGAAACCCCATCTCTACTAAAATAAAAATTATGAAAAAAATTTTTTTTAAAATTCTAAAGAAATAGAGATGCACCCAAAGATCTACATACAAGGATATATAGAGGGGAATACTGAAAACACTCTGGATTTCCAAATGATTAAATAAATGTTGGCATGGATATATGATGGAATCCATGTAGCTATTAAAAACTGTTTTCCAAGAAAATTTAATAACTTTTAAAAATACTTATGCTGTAGTATTTGTTGACAAGATCAAACTACAGTCCTTCATATAAACATGACCTTACTTGGATAAATAAAATAGATCTATTTGTAATTATATATATATGTGTGTGTAAATATGTATTCATAGAAAAAAGCCTGAAAATATATGCATCAGATTATGAGTAGTTGTTAGATCTGCTTACTGGAATTACAGCAATTTTCTTTTCTTTCTTTTTTATTTTTCAAATTTCCTATAATAGGTATGATCTTTATCAGAATAAATTATATATCAAAAGAAATTCACACAAAAATATACATACACTTTGTTCAATCACCAAAATACTTGTAATATTTAATGTGATATTTCTATATCTCAATTTATGATTCAGAGCAAATATATTCACAAGGAAATCCCCCTCTTTCCTGGAATATCACACTCTGTGCTTCCTTCTTGGCCATAACACAATCCTTATTCAACATGTGCAGTTTCTCCAAGTTAATTGCATGAGACTCATAAAATTGGGGATTTGTAAATACATTTCAACAATGTCAGGAATCTGGTTGCTTAGTATTTCAGTACAAAACATTTCCAGCACTCTCACTTCTAGCTGGAAAAAAAAAAAAATTGAAGCAGATGAAGTTCTGAATATGCTGTTTTTGCTTAACTTTAATCCGTTAAACAGACTCTTCTGCCTCACCCCTCCCTTTATAAACACCCTATTTCTCTACCCCTCATCCCCTTGTGTAGAGCTGATCATTGGACAATAGGCAAACATGTGTAGGTGTCAAGCTTAACAGCAGGTAAAGAGACCAAGAGCACCAAAGGGGATTGAGCCTGAGAGACAAGAGTCTGGGCTAATGACCCATATTATACTCTAGTTTGCCTTCACCTGGCATGTGCATGGAAGATGGTGCTTGATGCCTTGTCCAAGTTGATACAAATATGCTACCAGAAGACCCCACATGTGAGAATTTGAGGTATTATCAAAGACTGGGTAAGGAGGTACATCGGGTGCAATGGTACCTGTCACATGGATAATCTGTTAGGTGGAGTTTTGTAATCAAGTGATAGAAAAAGCCCCATTGTAATTATAGTGAAATCTCTACCCTCCCTCACTCTGTGGCCATGGGCAAGTTGCATAGCCACCATGACTGTCAATTCCATCAACTATAAAAGGAAGGAGTTGAATTATATCAGGTTCTCTTTTTTTTGTAGACGGAGTCTTGCTCTATCATCCAGGCTGGAGTGCAGTGGTGCAATCTCGGCTCACTGCAACCTCCGCCTTCCGGGTTCAAGCAATTCTCCTGCCTCAGCCTCCTGAGTAGCTGGGACTACAGGCACCTGCCACCATGTCCGGCTAATTTTTGTATTTTTAGTAGAGATGATGTTTCACCATATTGGCCAGGCTGGTCTCAAACTCCTGACCTCAAGTGATCCACCTGCCTTGGTCTCCCAAAGTGCTGGGATTACAGATGTACATCACATTCTTAATTTGGAGACTGATGATGGGCATCAGAAGGTCCATGAACAGGTAAAATTATCAGCAAAATAATATGCATTTTTCTAGGGAAAAGATTCATAGCTTACATCAGATTCTCAATTCATGAACCCAAGAGAGACTCTGACCTACAGAATTATACAACCTTTAAATTTCATTCGAGATCAACATTCCAGGATTCTCCATTGATGCATATTTTGGATAGAACTTTTACTTGATTAGAAAACTTTATTTTATTGTATCTCAGCTTTTTGGATAGAAAAAGATTTTTAATAATATAAATAAATGAGTAAAAAGAAAGCTTTATTTTATACCACGTTTAGGTTTACTCAGACTTCAAACAGGTAAGGCCAGACTCCAGTGTGAAGTAAAAAATATATTTCCTCTCTCGTCTATAAGGAATTTTTCTACAAAAGGGGTTTGAATATGTATGGGTGCACAGGAGCTACAAAATACAGAAAATATATTAAAATAGTTAAAAATCTGTTATATTTCATGTCAGTGAAGGACATTTTGCAATTGTGGGAAATTAGACACAATTTACTAGTTTTGTTCATCCAATTAAAATATTTTAAATGTAATGTGTGTTAAGGATAGTTATACACAGTGTTTTCAGTATATGATCCCAATGCCGACCTTGGCATAGCATTTTTTTTTCTTTTTTGAGACAGAGTCTCACTCTGTTGCCCAGGCTGGAGTGCAGTGGCTCCATCACAGCTCACTGCAGCCTTTATCTCCCCAGGCTCACATGATTCTCCTACCTCAGCCTCCTGAGTAGCTGGGACTACACGTGCATGCCACCATGCCTGGCTAAATTTTGTATTTTTTGTAGAGATGGGGTTTTACCATGTTGTCCAGGCTGGTGTCGAACAATCCACCTGCCTCAGCCTACCAAAATATTGGAATTACAATTGTGAGCCACCACACTTGGCCAGCATAGTATTTTTTTTTTCTTTTTTGAGACAGAGTCTTGCTCTGTCATGCAGGTTGTAGTGCAGTGGTGTGATCTTGGCTCACTGCAACCTCTGCCTCCTGGGTTCAAGTGATTCTCCTGCTTCAGCCTCCCTAGTAGCTGGGACTACAGGCATGTGCTACCATGCTTGGCTAATTTTTTTTGTATTTTTAGTAGAGACGGGGTTTCACTATGTTGGCCAGGCTGGTCTCGAACTCCTGACCTCATGATCTGCCCACCTCAGCCTCCCAAAGTGCTGGGATTACAGGCATGAGCCACCACGCCTGGCCTCAGCATTGTATTTTTACAGAGTAGGTTGGGCTACAGAGGAAGACCCTGTCTCAAGAAAAGAATAGATTGGAAGGATATGAGGGAATGTTATAGAACTGTAACTCCAAGATCCCTAACCCCATCAATATGTAAATAATGTAGCTATAATGAATTCAGAATCTCCAGATTTTCATTCCCTGCTTGACATTAATAATGTAACATATCTATTCACATCGGTCTCTCTGACATTTACCTATTCTTTCAAGAGACCACATTGAAAGCAACTAAATGATGATACAGACGTTTAGCATCTTGCGGCTTTAGACACTAGCTAGAGATGTGTCGGGAAATTCTGTATGGAAGGAGCACTCTGGGAGCGTCTTTGCCAGGGGCCACTGAAGCATGGTGCTAGATAACAGCCCTGTTTTTTGACCAGCCTCGCTGAGCATGCAGAGCTGATCTCACGGGTTCTGGGTGACCTGCAATGATGTCAGTGTGCAGCAGAGACACCACATCCACAGAACAAAACAATAGACCGGCCCTGCAACTGTGGACCGCAGTTCATTTTTATTCTAAAGTAGCTAACCTTGGATTGTTAGAGCTCTTATAAAAGTCTTACAAAAGGTGAAATTTGGTCATTTAATATTACATTGCTCATCTCTTTAGCTTTTTGAAAAATATTGCTACCATGTATTTTTATGTAGTGTTGTCCCCCAAATTCAGTCAATTTGCAAATGAAGATGAAAATAAAACAATTAAAAAGAATAAGACATTGGGAGGCTGTGGCTGGTGGATCACTTGAGGTCAGGAGTTCGAGACCAGCCTGGCCAACATGGTGTAACCCCGTCTCTACTAAAAATACAAAAATTAGCCAGGCATGGTGCCATGAGCTTGTAATCACAGCTACTGGGGAGGCTGAGGCAGGAGAATCATTTTAACTCGGGAGGCAGAGGTTGCAGTGAGCCGAGATAGCACCACTAAACTCCAGCCTGGGTGGCAGAGTGAGACTCAGTCTCAAAAAAAAAAAGAATGAGACAATTGGATAAAAACAAAATGTAGTATATTCATTGCAGTGGGATATTATTCAGCCATAAAAAGGAGGGAAATTCTGATATATGCTATAATGTGGGTGGGTCTTGAAGATGTGATGCTGAGTGAAATAAGCCAGTCACAAAAGGTCAAATATTGTATGAGTTCACTAATATGAGATACCTAGAGAAGTCAAATTCAGAGCCAGAAAGCAGAATGTTGATTGTCACACTGTTGAGGGAGTTGAGTGGGCTGGGGAATGGAGAGCTACTGTTTAATGGGTGCAGAATTTCTGTTTGGGAAGATGAAGACTGTCTGGTGATGGCTGGTGATGATGATTGCATGACAATATGAATGAACTTAATGTCACTAAACTTTACACTTAACAATGGTAAATCTTACGTTGTGTATATTTTACCACAATTTTTAAAATCCACTGAATTGTAAAACAAACAAACAAAAGGCTAGGCATGGTGGTGCATGCCTGTAATCCCCACTCTTTGGGAAGCCAAGGCAGGCAGACAGCTTGAGGTCCGGAGTTCGACACCAGCCTGGCCATCATGGTGAAACCCTGTCTCAATTAAAAATGCAAAAACTAGCCGGGTGTTGTAGCACGTGCCTGTAGTCCCATATACTAGGGAGGCTGAAGCACGAGAAATGTTTGAACCAGGAGTCAGAAGTTCCAGTGAGTTGAGATCTCGCCACTGCACTCCTGGGCAACAGAGTGAGACTCTGACTCACAAGAAAATAAAAAGAACAGAAATAAATAAATTGTGAGATAGTGAAGGAAATTTGAATACTAAGTAGATGTGCAATGATGTAGAAGAATTATTATTAATTTTGATCTCTTTCAAAGACTCTCTTTTAGAGCTACTTAGTGAAATCTTTACGGATGAAATAATGCTGTCATTTGCTTCAGAAAAATCTGGTGAGTGCTAACAAGGAGGGTAGAGATGAAACAGCGTCAACCATGAGTCAGTTAAATTTAAAAAGAGAGGGAAAAAAGAGCACACCTGTAAACACATATTGCTGTTAACCTTACATAAATAAAATCAGAATCTATGATTTTTAACCAAAATGTGTTACCTATTGGAATCTAAACTTTAGTTTGCTTGCCCAAACTAAGAGTGAAATTGTGTATATATTCTCTAAACTGTATACTTCTTGAGAACCAAGTTTGTTGTTTTATCTTAAAAAAAAGTCGAGAAAATAAAGGGCACTAATAAATATTTGATGAAGAAACAATGGACTCTATTTTTGGAATTCCTATGCTGCCCTGTAGACCATCACTGTTTACTTGGAGAAGAAGTCTGCCTATCTTACTCTCACTCTTAGGACACACGGGTTGATATTGACTTACACAAGCCCCCCAGTCACTCCATCCCAGCTGCCAAGCCTTTGTATTGTAACTTATAGGCCCCCACACATTCTATTTATGATTCCCTTTGTTTAGAAAGCTCTCTTAAGATGTTTGCAGGAACCTCCTCTCCCTGCTTTTTCTTGTAACCTTCCCTAGACGCCTGCTCTAGCCACCGCGATATGGTTTGCATCTGTGTCCCCACCCAAATCTCATGTTCAATTGTAATTGAACATGTTCAAGGTGGGGCTTGGTGGGAGGTGATTAAACCATGGGGGTGGATTTCCCCCTTGGTGCTCTTCTTGTGATAGTGAGTGAGTTCTTGTGAGATCTGGCTGTTTAAAAATTGTGTAGCATCTCCCTCTCTTGCTCCTGCTATGGCCATGTAAGAGGTAGGTGCCTGCTTCCTCTTCCCCTTCCACCATGATTGTTTCCTGAGATCTCCCCAGAAGCTGAGCAGATGCCAGAATCATGCTTCCTGTACAGCCTGGGGAATGAGTCAACTAAACCTCTTTTCTTTGTAAATTACCCCAGTCTCAAGTATTTCTTTATAGCAATGCGAGAACCGGCTAACAAGGAAAATTGGTACCAGGGATCAATAGGATCCCTACTCTTACTTTGTCTACCTCTCTATTTCTTTACCCATATCCTATCTCCTCCCTCCATGCACTTACCACTACCTGATATGTTTGTTTGTTGTCTTCTTCCCCTATAAGACTATAACCTCATGAGGAAGGAAATTTGACTGTTTTATTCACCATTGACTTTTAACCTTGGCCTTGGCACAGGGTAGGTCACAGATGAATATTTATTGCATCAATGAATAAAGTGTTAAAAAGGCACTAACATTAAAGAGATTCTAACTTCTAGCTAGAACAATGAACTTCACTCATATCTTTAGCAACCTCTTCCTTGGGAACTTTCATGGAATTTAATTACTTGTACTTTTCATCTTCACAGTGCATGTAAATAATTAATTATTTTGCTCCATGACACAGATGCTAATGCTGCATTTTATAGACAGGAAAACTAAAGCATAGACTAACTAAATCCCTAAAGATCAATGAATGCGTCAACGTCAGAACCAGATGAATAGAATTTGGGATATTTAGTTCTGAGCAACTGATTCCCCAAAGTCATTTAACTATATTTTGTGCTTGTTATAACTCATTTAAAAGCATTCACAATTCCCCAATTTAAAATCTTTTCAAGTGAGGAATTGGTTTGTTGTGACAGCAGGTGATTCAGTTGCTGTAAGCGCTCATTCAAGAACTCATTCCTCAATCTGGATACAGTAATTCACAAAGTAAGCTAATGCTCTCCTACTAATCTCTCTGCCGCCAGTTATTTGTTCTGCCAGGCATCCTTTAGAAAGACGAGAATGTCTTTCTAAATCCCAAATCAGGCCAGGCAGGGTGGCTCATGCCTATAATTCCAGCACTCTGGGAGGCCGAAGTGGGTGAGTCACTTCGTTTGGGACCAGGCTGGGCAACATGGTGAAACCTCATCTCTACTAATAATACAAAAAAAAAAAACAAAAAAAACCAGCCAGGCGTGGCGGCATGCACCTGTGATCGCAGCTACTTGGGAGGCTGAGGCGGGAGGATCACTTGGCCCGGGAGGCAGAGATTGCGGTGAATCAAGATTGCACCACTGTACTCCAGGCTGGGTGACAGAGCAAGACCCTGTCTCAAAAAAAAAAAAAAAAAAAAATCCCAATCTGATTGTGCCACACCCTAAACACATGTGTGTAAAAGTTGCATAAAGGGTTAACAGAAGCAGAGTTCTTCCTTCAGAAGGTAAAAATGTGTCAAGAAAATTGAGAAATAAAATGAAGAAATGCTGAGTGAGAGCTCAGTACATATCTAGGACTATGAATAACTACATCCAAGACATTATTATGTTTGTCTGTATAAAATATGTTGAATTTGCTTGTAAAATTCAGGCACTCTAATAGATTTGTTTTTCTGCTGCTGGAAATATTAAGGAATGACCATAGGTCAAAATTTGCATTTGCTTCCTATCATGTAGAAACTTAAGCAGAATAAATAGGATCACAAAATTAACATTTTATTGTATTCATTTCAAA
The DNA here is from genome assembly GCF_029289425.2 of Pan paniscus. Lineage (NCBI taxonomy): Eukaryota > Metazoa > Chordata > Mammalia > Primates > Hominidae > Pan > Pan paniscus. The sequence continues at coordinate 25,371,191 of NC_073256.2, forward strand.
GATCTATAGTCACCTCACTAATCTCACTGAATGAAATTATCTTGTTACTTATTTATATAAGGAAAAAAGAGCAAGTCAACTTGAATGAATAAAATGTGAATTTTTTTAAAAAAGTAAATAGCGGCTGGATGCGGTGGCTCATGCCTGTAATCCCAGCACTTTGGGAGGCCGAGGCGGGCAGATTACTGGAGGTCAGGAGTTCGAGACCAGCCTAGCCAACATCGTGAAACCCCGTCTCTAATGAAAATACAAAAATTAGCTGGATGTGGTGGCACACACCTGTAATCCCAGCTATTTGGGAGGCTGAGGCAGGAGAATTGCTTGAGCCCAGGAGACGGAGGTTGCAGTGAGCCGAGATCATGCCACTGCACTCCGGCCTGGCCGACAAAGCAAGACTCTGTCTCAAGAAAAAAAAAAAAAAAAAAAGTAAGTTACTGTTTTAGCAGAACTATATGGTCTATAAATAATTTACCAGTTAGTAGTTTCATTAATGTTCATTCCTCATTTTGTTTTAAAATGGATTGTGCCACCCCACATCTATTGCAAATGTAGGGGAAACCCTTTGTGTAGTGTCTGTAAAAGAGTTTCTCAAAGTCTAATTTAATTTTTAATTATTCAAATGTTACTAGAAAGTATGACCCCAAAGTTCAGTATGCAATCTCGTTTTTCATTAAGAATTCTCTTTTAAAATGCGGACGTCTCAAAAGGAAAAAAAAAAGGGGGGGGCGGTGGGAGCTGGGGGCCATGGCTCACACCTGTAATCCCAGCACTTTGGGAGGCCTAGGCAGGCCGATCACTGGAGGTCAGGAGTTTGAGACCAGCCTGGTCAACCTGGTGAAACCCTGTCTCTACTAAAAATACAAAAATTAGCTGGGCGTGGTGGTGCTTGCTTGTAATCCCAACTACTGGGGAGGTTGAGGCACAAGAATAGCTTGAACCTAGGAGGTGGAGTCTGCACTGAGCCGAGATCACGCCACTGCACTCCAGCCTGGGTGACAGAGTGAGATTCTGAATCAAAATATAAATAAATAATCATAATAACAATCATAATATAGGGACAGTGGTTCTCAACTTTGGCTGCACTTTGGAATCACCTGGAAACTTTACAAATAGTGATCCCTGGATTCCACCGCCTAAGATGTGTGTTTATTTGATCTGAGGAGTGGCCTAGGCATTGTGATTTTTTAAAGCAGCATCCAAAATGCAACCAAGATAGAGACCCTTGAAGAAGAGGCTCAGTCCATGGAAGTCCCTATGCAAGACCTGAGAATGGAATCTAAGAAGGACCCAAAGCCAGAGAACCCCGAATATAATGGTTTCTAGATTTCTCTGTAAGTCTAGGTGTTGTAAACAATTTCAGTATTGCCGTTAGTAATATCTTACTGTATTCTTCAATGCTGTGGCTATTTCTCAAAAGGATCTAGTTTTCAGAATCTAGGATTTAAGTTAAATTGGGCTAAGATGAAAAGGATGTCAACGTAATCAAAACTTTGCTATTAGGCCGGGCACAGTGGCTCATGCCAGTAATCCCAGCACTTCGGGAGACTGAGGCCATGAAGATCACTTCAGCCCAGGAGTTTGAGGCCAGCCTGGGCAACATAGCAAGATGCCATATCCACAAAATTTAGCCAGGCATGGTGGTGCATGCCTGTAGTTCCAGCTACTTGTAAACTGAGGTGGGAGGATCACTTGAGCCTGGGAGGTCGAGGCTGCTGTGAGCCATGACCGCACTTCAGCCTGAGGGACAGAGTGAGACCCTGTCTCAAAACAAACTCTGAGAAAAGAAAAAAACAACTGTGGTATTACATGTGAGCCATGCAGAACCAAAGTGGTTATTTGTATAATATAAACTGCCTCAATATAATTCTTAATAATAAAATACACACGAAATATGTTTACTCTTATTTTAGAGCTCTTAAAGCTTCATCATCAATCATTCTCTCTTGCTGGAAAATGGATACAGATTTGAATGCCTGAAAGTTCTACCCATGCTGATACCTATAGCTTAAAGTAAAACACAGCCCTGTTGTTACACGGTAGTTATTACATTTAACAATTCAGATCCCTCTATATGAAGAGTCCCAGGGGTACATGGTTTGCATTTATTTGCTAGCAAGTTCTCACACCTGGTATGTATTTGGTTTGCTTGCTTGCTTAATTGTGAATGTTAACAAAGGTAACATAGAAAAATAGATACAGGTGGTGGCTCATATCTGTTATCCCAGCACTTTGGGAGGCTGAGGCAGGTGGATCACTTGAGCCCAGGAGTTCCAGACCAGCCTGAGCAACAGGATGCAACCCATCTCTACAAAAAATACAAAAATTAGCCAGGTGTGGTGGCACATGCCTGTAGTTGCAGCTACTTGGGAGGCTGAGGTGGGAGGATTACTTGAGCCCGGGAGGTGGAGGCTGCAGTGAGCCATGATTGCACCACTGCACTCCCGCTTGGGTGACAAAGCAAGACTCTGTCTCAAAAAGAAAAAGAAAAATAGATACAAATGAGGAAGTAATTACTGAAAAAGAAATCCTTTTTTCATAATGAGCAAGAAAAAGCACAAAAACTTTGACCTCTGAGATCTAGGACTAGAAACCCTGACCCTCTCCATAGTTCAACCTTTGCATCTCGCTGGGAGCTTCCAGAACCCTGATTGCCTGAATCCCTTCATTCACTGGTGGTGGTGTTGGGTCCTTGTCACTAGATGACTTAAGCTCCTTTAAAGTGTTGCTTTCCCCCTCCTTGCTCCAGGCTGTTGGGACAACATTTGCTATACGTTCTCAGAAGCAAGGAAGCTGGTGTCATCATTCAGCACCCCTATTCAAACACTCCCTTAATAATTCCTCCTGTTTCGTCTGGCTCATTGGGTGTTGCCCATAAAAACAGTTTGGCTTTTGTAATTACAATTAGAGCAGGCGGCATGACTAATCAGTCAGTTCACTGCATCTCTTGTTATCTTCTGTGAAGTGAGTCAGTTTCAACTTTGCCTTTGTGCTTATGTGTCATTCTCTGCTCTTTGATGTTCAAGTCTATATTGGTTCCAGACTCTGTTTTATTTAATCTGTTTGTTTTCTTTTTAAAAACATATTCTATATTCCCGTTCAAGAGTGGAGCTAACTTCACAGGATTTGGGAAAATTCTGATTATTCTAGCCCATACACAGAATGCCCAGGACAAGGAAGACACCACTTCTCTGAGGAATTGTACCAAGAATACAAGTCGGTGAAGTCAGCATGCACATGTTGAATGTTTACAATGTGCCAGGTACTTTCATATACTATTCTATTAAAAATAAGCAGTATATGGCCAGGCGCAATGGCTCACGCCTATAATCCCAGCATTTTGGGAGGCCAAGGCAGGCAAATCACAGGAGGTCAGGAGTCCGAGACCAGCCTGGCCAACATGGCGAAACCCCAACTCTACTAAAAATCCAAAAATTAGCTGGGTGTGGTGGCAGGAACCTATAGTTCCAGCTACTCAGGAGGCTGAGGCAGGAGAATTGCTTGAACCCAGGAGGTGGAGGCTGCAGTGAGCTGAGATCACGCCACTACACTCCAGCCTGGGCAACAGAGCGAGACTCCACCTAAAAAAAAAAAAAGCACTATACGTTAGAGCAGTTTTAGGTTTACAGAAAAATTGGGAAGACAGTACAGAGTTTCCATATATGCCATACTCAAGTTCCCCTATTATTAACCTCCTACATTAGCATGATCCATTTGTTACAATTAATGTAATGCTATATGAATATTGGTATGTTATGATTAATTGACATCTATACTTAATTTTTATTGCCTTATTTTTTACCTGTTGTCCTTTTTGTGTTCTGGAGTCCCTCCCAGATACAACATGACATTCTAGTCATCCATCTCCTTAGGTTCTTCTTGGCTGTGACAGATTCTCAGACTTTCTTTTTTGTGAGCTTGACAGTTTTGAGGAATATTGGACAGGTATTTTGTAGCATATCCCTCATTGACATTTGTCTAATGTGTTTCCCATTAGACTGGAGTTAAGTGTTGGTGGGAGCAAGACCACAGAGGCAGAATGCCATTTTCATCACATCATGCCAAGGGTACATACTATCAAGATGGATTATCACTGCTGCTTTTACGTTGATCACCTGGCTGAGATAGTGTTAGTCAGGTTTCTCTGCTGTAAAGTGACCCCGCTCCCCCCCAACACTTCTGTTCTGTGCTCTTTGGAAGGAAGTTGCTATGCATGGCCCACACTTAAGGAGGAGGGACTTACAGCCCATCTCTTTAAGACAGAGGATTTATATAAATTATTGGAAGTTCTTATTTACTCATTTATTTATATCAACGTGGACCCAAGGATTTTTTTAAATGTTTTGAGTTATAATCTAATTCCCTTCTTTTCCTTCCTTCCTTCCTTCTTTCCTCTCCCCGTCTCTCTCTGTCTTTCTCTTGCTTTCTTGCTTTTTTTTCCAGCTTTGGCCATGCTGCAAGCTCTTTCAGTTGACTTCTCTGTACCTATGACATACTCCTTTGTGTGTGTGTGTGTGTGTGTGTGTGTGTGTGTGTGTGTGTGTGTATGTTTGAGCACTTCCTCAGTTTCTGGCTCTACAGGATATTTCAGACATCTTGTATATTTTCTCCTCCGCTCGTAGAATCAGCCATTTCTCCAAGAAGCCCTGGTTCCTTTTATTGAAAAATGGTACTAAATATCAAGATCTAGGTGGTAGATATGGTTGTTGCTGTGGGGAAGTCTTTGCTTCTCAGCTGAAAGAGAAAGGAAATATATGTGCATACACTAACCCATATATTTACATATATACATAAACATTGCTGTGTGTTACCATTTATAGTGATATCAAGTTAAATATGCACTCATAGGGATGTCCCAACTCTATTCCATTACCTCATGGATCATTCTAGCCTCTTTCCCTTCCACCAACAGTGAGAAGTCTGGCTCTGACCGTCAATCATCCATTTACTTAAGACCTCCTGGCCTCAAGTGATCTGCCCACCTCAGCCTCCCAAAGTGCTGGGATTACAGGCATGAACCACTGTGCCTGACCTTAATTTTAGCTGAATTTCTATGAAAGGGTTGGTTTTTTCTTCTTGGTACTTTTGACACAAAGCTCATTTCCTTCCTTTGCCACTTCCTTTGCTGCTGCATCACCTCCATCTTTTTTCAGCCTCTGCAGCAGCCAGCCATTACTAACAGAAGTAAGGGGAGAAGTCTTAGCAACTTCATTAGACATTGTGAGGTGAGAGGGCACAGCTGGGTAGCCAGGTGGTGATGGATGGATGGAGGGAGGGAGGGAGAGAGGGATGGAGGGAGGGAGGGAGAGAGGGATGAATGGAGGGAGGTAGGGAGGGATGGATGGATAGGTGGATAGATGGATGAAAAAAGTATCAGTTTATAGGTGCTGACTCATCCAAGATATTAATACAGCAAGGGGAAAGAAACGTGTATGGTGGGACAGGATTTACAGGTGACCATTAGTCAACTGTAATTTATATCTGTTAGGATATAGATTACACACCTCTGACTAGTCGGTGCCTCTTCATTGAGCTATGATCAAATCAATCATCAGCATGCTCTTGTCATCTAGTGACAGTTGGTAATTTAAAAACAAACCCATGTCCACGTTCCAATCTGACCTGATGTCTGGACAATAGTGGATGTGTGTCATTATATATTTGTCAAAACTCATAGATCGGGCTGAGTGCAGTGGCTCACATCCATAAACCCAGCACTTTGGAAGGCTGAGGCAGGCAGATTGCTTGAGTCCAGGAGTTCAAGACCAGCCTGGGTAACATGGTGAAATCCCATCTCTACTACTAATAAAAAACAAAACAAAAACCCATAAGTTGTGCAATATCAAGAGTAAATTGTAGTCATAATGACATCTCAATGTAAGTTCATTGACTGTGATAAATGTAGTATTATTGTGGTGTTGGATGTTGACAGCAGGGAAGGTTGTGGCATGTGTGGGGAAAAGGGGTACATGGGAACTCTCTGTACTTTCTACTCAATTTTGCTATGAACCTGAAACTGCCCTAAAAAATAACTTTTATTAACATATGGGCCAGGCACGATGGCTCACGCCTGAAATCCCAGCACTTTGGGAGGCCAAGGTGGGCAGATCACCTGAAGTCATGAGTTCAAGACCAGCCTGGCCAACACAGTGAAACCCCATCTCTACTAAAAATACAAAAATTAGCGAGGCGTGATGGCGGGTGCCTGTAATCCCAGCTACTGAGGAGGCTGATGCAGGAGAATTGCTTGAACCAGGGAGGTGGAGGTTGCAGTGAGCCGAGATCACATCACTGCACTCCAGCCTGGACCACAGAGTGAGATTTGATCTCAAAATAATAATAATAATAACAAACCTAAAGTTGTCCCTAAAATATGAGCTGATTGAGAGTTTAAGATTGTTGAAAGAAGAAAATGGCGTGGTGAAAGGAAAGGGGGTTTTGCAAACTCACTCATCTAAGTTTGAATCCTAGCTCTGCCACTTAATAGCTATGTGACCGTGGGCAAATTGTCGTTATTTATATGAAATTGATATTAAAATATTAAAGTATTAAATATAACTCATTAAAATAATATGTAAATGCCATCCTTTATTAATATTTAAAATGATATATGACAAAACTCATACAATTTGATAGCACCAAGAGTAAACCCGAATGAATGCACATTTACTAATCATTCATGAGGTCAAAAGATCCCAGGATAGAACGTGGAATGCAGTAAAACGATCTAACTGTTTTACAAAAGTATGAAACCACCTCACTGAAGAGTGGAGGGAAAAGATGTCAACCTAAGTAACTCTGGAAATGAGTAGAGTCTGATAGACTAAAGGCAAAAGAAATTGTCCATAAACACGGCTGTAGTCAGAAGTGGAATATGAGATTTCCACCAAGTGTCTGTAAAGGAGAGGTGCCTTTCTCCTCATCTCTTCCTTTCCTACTGGGTAGAAGGAGAACTGATAGGGCTCGGCTCTGTGTGCCCACGCAAATCTCATCTTGAATTGTAATCCCCACATGTCAAGGTAGGGACCTGGTGGGAGGTGATTGGATCATGGTGGTGGATTCCCCCATGCTGTTCTCATGATAGTGAGTTCTAACAAGATCTGATGGTTTTATAAGTGTTTGGCAATTACTCCCTCACTCTCTCTCTTTCCTGCTGCCTTGTGAAGAAGGTATATGCTTCTCCTTCACCTTCTGCTATGATTGTAAGTTTCTTGAGGCCTCCCTAGCCATGCAGAACAGTGAGTCAATTAAACTTCTTTCCTTTATAAATTACCCAGTCTTGGGTATTTCTTCTTCCTCTTTTTTTTTTTTTTTTAGATTGCTCTGTCCCCCAGGCTGGAGTGCAATGGCAAAATCTCAGCTCACTGCAACCTCCACCTCCCAGGTTCAAGCAGTTCTCCTGCCTCAGCCTCCTGAGTGGCTGGGATTACAAGCATGCGCCAACATGCCCCACTAATTTTTGTATTTTTAGTAGAGGAGGGGTTTTGCCATGTTGGCCAGGCTGGTCTCGAACTCCTGACCTCAGATGATCTGCCCATCTCAGCCTCCCACGGTGCTGGGATTACAGGCATGAGCCACCGCACCCAGCCGGGTGTTTCTTTACAGCAATCAGAAAATAGACTAATACAGGGACAGGTGCCTGACATGGAAGGAACATCCATCTTGGACTACATGGAGTGAAAAGCAAGGGCTGAAGACGATGGAACAAGAAGACGGAAGACGCCTGTCTTCTCAGGATGGTGGTGCCATTATGCCAGCTGAATCTATGTGGAACAAAAAGTAAGCTTCTACCTTGTTTAACCCACTCTGATTTGGGGTTTTCTGTCACTCACAGATCAATCTAATCCTAACTGATATAAATTTTAGTTACGTCTTCTTCTCCCTGCCTTTTAACTCTCCAACAACACCAGCATCCCTTAAAAAATGAGGCTACACAACTGTTCATGATAAAACTCTCCTTGTGGGATACCCTAAGGTACGCTTAAGCACCTAATTCTAGTCAATAAAAGCAGGGCATGAAGCAGACTCTCCCTCACAAAAAGATTATGCCCTTACATGGAATAATAATTGATAATAAGTAGCATAATTTTTGTTAACTCATCATCTTTACAAAAGAGATTTTTTTAATGAGCTTTCAAACAACAGTATAAATTTAGCTTTTGTTTCCTTTACATAAAAATTACACACTTACTGAATTTTGGGAGAAATGCCAAGAAGTATGACCTATTAAAATGTAAAGGAACACAAATTGCTTTGGTTTGGAAGGTGGTAAGTATGGGGTTTGAATTAGTCCGTTTTCACGTTGCTGACGAAGACACACCCGAGACTGGGAAGAAAAAGAGGTTCAATTGGACTTACAGTTCCACATGGCTGGGGAGGCCTCAGAATCATGGCAGAAGGCGAAAGGCACTTATTAAGTGACAGTAGTAAGAGAAAATGAGGAGAAAGAAAAAGTGGAAACCCCTGATAAACCCATCAGATCTCCTGAGACTTACTCACTATCACAAGGATAGCACAGGAAAGACTGGCCCCCGTGATTCAATTACCTCCGCCTGCTTCCCTCTCACAGCATATGGGAATTCTGGGAGATTCAATTCAAGTTGAGATTTGGGTAGGGGGCCAGCCAAACCATATTATTCTGCTCCTGGCCCCTCCATATCTCATGTCCTCACATTTAAATACCAATCATGTGTTCCCAGCAGTCCCCCAAAGTCTGAATTCATTTCAGCATTAACCCAAAAGTACACAGTCCAAAGTCTCATCCAGACAAGGCAAGTCCTTTCCGCCTATGAGCCTGTAAAATCAAAAGCAAGCTAGTTACTTCCTAGATACAATTGGAATATATGTACCAGGTAAATACAGCCAATCCAAATGGGAGAAATTGGCCAAAACAAAGGGGTTACAGAGCTCATGCATGTCTGAAATCCAGCAGGGCAGTCAAATCTTAGAGCTCCGAAAGGATCTCCTTTGACTCCAGGTCTCACATCCAGGTCACGCTGATGCAAGAGGTGGGTTCCCATGGTCTTGGGCAGCTCCACTCCTTTGGCTTTGCAGGGTGCAGACTCCCTCCCAGCTGTTTTCACGGGCTGGCATTGAGTGTCTGTGCCTGTTTTCCAGGCACATGGTGCAAGCTGTCAGTGGACCTACCATCCTGGGGTCTGGAGGACGGTGGCCCTCTTCTCACAGCTCCACTAGGCAGTACCCCAATAGAGACTCTGTGTGGGGGCTCCAACCCCATATTTCCCTTCCGCACTGCCCTAGCAGAGGGTCTCCATGAGGGACCTGGCCTGCAGCAAACTTCTGCCTGGGCATCCAGATGTTTCCATACATCCTCTGAAATCTAGGCAGAGGTTCCCAAACCTCAATTCTTGACTTCTGTCCACCAACAGGCTCAATACTATGTAGAAGCTGCCAAGGCTTGGGGCTTCCACCCTCTGAAGCCACAACCTGAGTTCTATGTTGGCCCCTTTCAGTCACTGCTGGAGCAGCTGGGACACAGGGCACCAACCAAGTCCCTAGGCTGCACACAGCAGAGTGCCCTCGGCCCACCCCACAGAATCACTTTTTCCTTCTGGGCCTCCGGGCCTGTGATGGGAGGGGCTGCCATGAAGGTCTCTGACATGGCCTGGAGACATTTCCCCCATGGTCTTGGGGAATTAACACCAGGCTCCTTGCTACTTATGCAAATTTCTGCAGCTGGCTTGAATTTCTCCCCAGAAAATGGGGTTTTCTGTTCTATTGCATTGTCAGGCTGCACATTTTCCAAACTTCTATGCTCTGTTTCCCTTTTAAAACCGAATGCTTTTTTTTTTTTCTTTTGGAGACAGAGTCTCGCTCTGTGGCCCAGGCTGGAGTGCAGTGGCACGATCTCGGCTCACTGCAAGCTCCGCCTCTCAGGTTCACGCCATTCTCCCACCTCAGCCTCCCCAGTAGCTGGGACGACAGGCACCCGCCACCACGCCCAGCTAATTTTTTTGTATTTTTAGTAGAGATGGGGTTTCACTGTGTTAGCCAGGATGGTCTCGATCTCCTGACCTCGTGATCCACCCGCCTCAGCCTCCCAAAGTGCTGAGACTACAGGCGTGAGCCACCGCGCCCGGGCAACTGAATGCTTTTCACAGCACCCAAGTCACCTCTTGAATGCTTTGCTTCTTGGAACTTTTCTCCACCTGGTACCCTAAATCATCACTTTCAAGTTCAAAGTTCCACAAATCTCTAGGGCAGGGGCAAAATGCCACCTCTGCCTGGACCTTATTGTTCATATCACTATCAGCGTTTTCGTCAAAGCCACTCTACAAATCTCTAGGAAGTTCCAAACTTTCCCACATTTTCCTGTCTTCTTCTGAGCCCTCCAAACTGTTCCATTCTCTGCCTGTTACCCAGTTCCAAAGTTGCTTCCATATTTTTGGGTAACTTTTCAGCAATGCCCCACTCTACTGGTACCAATTTACTGTATTAGCCTGTTTTCACGCTGCTGACAAAGACATATCAGAGACTGGGAAGAAAAAGAGGTTTAATCGGACTTATAGTTCCACATGGCTGGGGAGGCCTCAGAATCATGACGGGAGGCAAATGGCACTTCTTACACGGCAGCAGCAAGAGTAAATGAGGAAGAAGCAAAAGTGGAAACCCCTGATTAGCCGATCAGATCTGGTGAGATTTATTCACTATCACAGAATAGCATGGGAAAGACCAGCCCCCATGATTCAATTACCTCTCCCTGGGTCCCTCCCACATCACGTGGGAATTCTGGGAGATACAATTCAAGTTGAGATTTGAGTGGGAGCACAGCCAAACCATATAAGGGCCTAAAACAATGAAAATGTTGACCAAATAGTTATTTATGAATGGCATGTTTAAGTATTTTCACAAATAGGCACTAATATCTCTCCATCTCTCTCCCCCGCCACCCTTCCTCGTTGATGTTATACTGGATTTAGGAATTAAGATTTCTGTTCTTAGAAACAGGAGAAAAGGACGATGGCAGTTAGTAGTGGCTTGATGTCCATTTCAAAATGGTTACCTAGCAACAGTTTCAGGCTGTAGCCGCTAGGAGTAGCTCCAGCTGCTCACGGTTAAGCCGGCTTGAGCTACATAGTTGCTCTGCTAAACAACTTGTTTGTATGATTTTCAAATAAGAATCACCTTTTGGGGTTAGATGGGCTGATGCTTCAGCTGGCCATCTGTTTTATTTGTCTTGTCTCGTTCCTTGACAAGGTGAATGTGCTTGCTGTGTTTATAAAAGAAAAAAAACCCGGTCGGGTGCAGTGGCTCACACCTGTAATCCCAGCACTTTGAGAGGCCAAGGTGGGCTGATCACCTGTGGTCAGGAGTTCGAGACCAGCCTTGCCAGCATGGTGAAACCCCGTCTCTGCTAAAAGTACAAAAAAATTTAGCCAGGTGAGGTCACGGCCACCTGTAATCCCAGTTACTTGGGAGGCTGAGGGAGGAGAATTGCTTAAACCCGGGAGGCGGAGGTTGCAGTGAGCCAAGACCACCCCATTGCACTCCAGCCTGAGCAACAAGAGCAAAACTCCGCCTCAAAAAAAAAAAAAAAAAAAAAGTTGTGAAAAAAAAAAAACTGACAGTATTTGGAGCCGAAACAAAATGTCTCTCAAAGCTCCTAGATGTCAAGTGATAGCAACTATGATAAACTCATAAATAGATTTTTAAAATATTAATAAATAAAATCTATCCCAGCTACTTAGGAGGCTGAGGCAGGAGGATTACTTGAGCCCAGGAGTTCAAGACCAACCTGGGCAATATAGTGACAACCTGTCACAACATTTTAAGTCCACTTTTAAGTAAGAATATTAATAGTTTACTTAAACCCACAGAATGCATTTGAAGAGTTTAAGTCAGTGTTAAATAATTTTCATAAAAGTTAAATATCATTCTAAGATCACTGTACCCCTTGCCTCTTAAGTTTTAATCTCCTTATGTTCAATTTCAGGAAACCAAGACAAGTATCCACAAAAGGAGAAACATGGGCCGTGCGCGGTGGCTCACGCCTGTAATCCCAGCACTTTCGGAGGCCGAGGTGGACGGATCACAAGGTCAGGAGATGGAGACCATCCTGGCTAACATGGTGAAACCCCGTCTCTACTAAAATACAAAAAAATTAGCTGGGCGTGGTTGCGGGCGCCTGTGGTCCCAGCTACTCGGGAGGCTGAGGCAGGAGAATAGCACGAACCCGGGAGGCGGAGCTTGCAGTGAGCCGAGATTGCGCCACTGCACTCCAGCCTGGGCAACACAGACTCCATCTCCAAAGAAACAAAAAACAAAAGGAGAAATACAGGATGTTTTACAGTGCTTATGGTGCTTGATTTTTATATGTTGTCATTAAGCTATGCCTTTATTTCCTTTGTGTTAAACCTCTATTCTTGTTTACATCTGTTTTCTATCTGTATTTCAAAAACATAATGAATATTTCATCTATGTAGTTTCTTTGTGAAGTCTTTTGAGCTCTAACCTCTCAAAGGACAGCCACTCAATATGGTCTGTTTATTTATCTATTTATTTATTTATTTATTTATAGACGGAGTCTGGCTCTGTTGCCCAGGATGGAGTGCGGTGGTGTGATCTCGGTTCACTGCAAGCTCCGCCTCCCGGGTTCACGCCATTCTCCCGCCTCAGCCTCCCGAGTAGCTGGGACTACAGGCGCCCGTCACCACGCCTGGCTAATTTTTTTGTATTTTTAGTGGAGACGGGGTTTCACCGTGTTAGCCAGGATGGTCTCGATCTCCTGACCTCGTGATCCGCCCATCTCAGCCTCCCAAAGTGCTGGGATTACAGGCGTGAGCCACCACACCCGGCCCATCAATATGGTTTAAACACGCATCACACATGCTGAGGCCGGGCACGGTAGCTCACGCCTGTAATTCCAGCATGTTGGGAGGCTGAGGTGGGCAGATCACTTGAGGTCAGGAGTTCGAGACCAGCCTGGCCAACATAGTGAAACCCCGTCTCTAATAAACATATAAAAATTAGCCAGGGGTGGTGGCACACACATGTAGTTTCAGCTACTCAGGAAGCTGAGGCAGGAGAATCGCTTGAACCTGGGAGGAGGAGGTTGCAGTGAGCAGAGATCATGTCGCTGCACTCCAGCCTGGGCAACAGAGCAAGACTTTTTAAAAAATTTAAAAATAATACTAAATAAATAAATACCCATCACGTATGCTGAATGTGTAGAAATTGGATGGCTACTAAAAATCATATTCACATGGACTCAGATATTCGTACACCAAAGTTTATAGCAGCATTATGCATGATAGCCAGAAGGTGGAAACAACCTAGCTGTTCATGGATAGGAAAACGTGACATATGCACACTATGGAATATTATTCAGCCCTTAAAAGAAATAAAAATTTTTACACATTCTACAACATAGATGAACCTGGAAGACGTTATGCTAAGATAAATAAGCCAGACACGAAAGAACAAATACTGTATACTTCCACTTACATGAGATAACCAGGGGAGTCAAATTCATAGAGACAGAAAGTAGCATGTTGCAATGGGGAGCAATTGTTTAATGGGTACAGATTTTCAGTCTGGGAAGATTCATTTAGCTCCCACTTATAAGTGAGAATGTGTGGTATTTGGTTTTCTGTTCCTGCAAAATTTTGGACATGGCTGGTGGTGATGGTTGCAAAACAATATTAATGTACTTAATGCCAGTCAACTATACACCTAAAAACGGTTAAAACAGACAATTTTATGCTATGTATGTTTTACATAGCTTAAAAAAAATCAAATGTGCTTATTTGGTCCAGACAAATGTTAACAATGCTCTGATTTTCCCTCGTGTTCCAGTATTTTGCCACATAGCTAGTGGGAGATCATTACATTACTAAAAGAGAAAAATCTGCTATGGAGATTGTGTAACGTGCACCCATGTATAGAAAAATGAACCACAATGTCTAAAAAGCAAAATCCTGGCCAGACACAGTGGCTCACACCTGTAATCCCAGTGCTTTGGGAGGCTGAGGTGAGCGGATCTCCTGAGTTCAGGAGTTCAAGACAAGCCTGGGCAACATGGTGAAACCCTATCTCTACTAAAAATACAAATATTAGCTGGGCATGGTGGCGGGCACCTGTATTCCCAGCTACTTAGGAGACTGAGGCAGGAGAGTTGCTTGAACCCAGGAGGCAGAGTTTGCAGTGAGCCAGGATCACGCCAGTGCACTCTAGCCTGGGCAATAAGAGGGAAACTTGGTCTCAAAAAAAAAAAAAAAAGAAGAAGAAGACTGACTTCATTTAAAAGCATGATTTTTATCTTTATATATATTTCTTCTTTCGTATTTTTCTTTCTGTTTTTTCTTTTCTTTTTTACTTATTTTTTTGGGGAGGACAGGGTATTGCTCTGTCACCCACGCTGGAGTACAGTGGTGAGATTATGGCTCACTCCAGCCTTGAGCCCTTGGGCTCAAGCAATTCTCCTGCCTCAGCCTCCCGAGTAGCTGGGCCTACAGGCACACACCACCATGCTTGGCTAATTTTTTTATTTCTTTGTAGAGATGGGAGTCTATGTTGCCCAGGCTGGTCTTGAACTCCTAGACTCAAGTGATCCTCCCACCTCGGCCTCCCAAAGTGCTGGGATCACAGATGTGAGCCACTGTGACTGGCTATAATGTTATTTACCATTGCAAAAGCAAAATCTAGCTATTATAGAAAAATCAGAAAATGCATGCAGAGCGAATAAATCCTAGGGGCACACGCAGAGTAATGGCCACACATAATTCTGCCAAAGAAATATGGTAGGGTAGCATGTCTGCCTCTAAAGACACTGGCCCAATATGTCCATCATCTACAGCCCATTTCCCCCAGATCCATCCTTCCAACCTTCTCTGTGATGCTCTGTCCCCTTAGAGTTGGCCCTCACATGCTGTATCACCCAGGTCCTTCTGGTTGGGCATACCAAGGGAGTAGCGAATTCTCGGAAAACAATTCAGAAGAAAGAATTCCCAGAAAGAATTTCAGACTTCCCCCAATAGCAGATCTTGAAAGAATAATTTGAATGTAAGCAGTTTATTTGGGAAATGATCCCAAGAGAGTGTAGTGGGGAAATGAGGACGTCAGATAGAAAAGAGAAGAAACCAAACAAATGGTTGTTAGCAAGTTACCCTTGTAGGCAATTGGAGTTTAATTTCTGGGGAAATCTTGGAAATAGTGAGGAACATGGACCTGTGAGCTGTCCCACTTGAGGGTGGGGAAGTTCCAGTATGTATCACTACTTCCCATCTGTCATCAGTTGAGGGCTTACTCCGGGATGGTGTACATGAAATGTGAGGTCTGAGGAGCTATGGGGCAGATGGTCGAGGGGACCACCTATTGGGACGTGAAAACAAGAGAAAAATAGAGAAAGGTCAAAAGGGTCAAAAAGCTACACAATAATGCTGTAAGCGAGTACTGAACTGTGCCCATCAATTTCTCAAAAGGAGTAGCTGGATGGACCATTTCAGTGCAACAACAGGAGCTAAAGCCAGAATGCCTCAGAGTAAGAAGTAGAGATCAAGTGTGGGGACAATTTTTTTTTTTTTTAACGGAGTCTCACTCTGTCACCCAAGCTGTAGTGTTGTGGTTTGCCCTTGGCTCACTGCAACCTCCGCCTCCCAGGTTCAAGCTATTCTCCTGTCTCAGCCTCCTGAGTAGGTGGCATGTGCCACCAAGCCTGGCTAATTTTTGTGTTACACGGGATTTCACCATGTTGGCTAGGCGTGTCTCAGCCTCCCAAAGTGCTGGGATTGCAGGCATGAGCCACCATGCCCAGCCAATTCTTTTTTTTTTTTTTTTTTTACTAAGCCAATTAAATTCATATTAGCAATATTAACGTGGTGGATGATATTTTGCTGAAACTAAATCACTGTCTATCCTGTGACCCTGGCAATCCTGCCACATGCCACACTGCCAGTTCCTCAGCCTTTTTTTTTTTTTTTTTTTTACTTTGGGAAATCTTTTCTTTTTTATTGATCATTCTTGGGTGTTTCTCTCAGAGGGGGATTTGGCAGGGTCACAGGACAATAGTGGAGGGAAGGTCAGCAGATAAACAAGTGAACAAAGTTCTCTGGTTTTCCTAGGCAGAGGACCCTGCGGCCTTTCGCAGTGTTTGTGTCCCTGGGTACTTGAGATTAGGGAGTGGTGATGACTCTTAACGAACATGCTGCCTTCAAGCATCTGTTTAACAAAGCACATCTTGCACCGCCCTTAATCCATTCAACCCTGAGTGGATACAGCACATGTTTCAGAGAGCACAGGGTTGGGGGTAAGGTCACAGATCAACAGGATCCCAAGGCAGAAGAATTTTTCTTAGTACAGAACAAAATGAAAAGTCTCCCATGTCTACCTCTTTCTACACAGACACGGCAACCATCCGATTTCTCAATCTTTTCCCCACCTTTCCCCCCTTTCTATTCCACAAAACCGCCATTGTCTTCATGGCCCGTTCTCAATGAGCTGTTGAGTACACCTCCCAGATGGGGTGGTGGCCGGGCAGAGGAGCTCCTCACTTCCCAGTAGGGGCGGCCGGGCAGAAGCGCCCCTCACCTCCCGGACGGGGCGGCTGGCCGGGCGGGGGGCTGACCCCCCCCCACCTCCCTCCCGGACGGGGTGGCTGGCCGGGCGGGGGGCTGACCCCCCACCTCCCTCCCGGACAGGGCGGCTGGCCGGTCAGAGGGGCTCCTCACTTCCCAGTAGGGGCGGCCGGGCAGAGGCGCCCAGCCAATTCTTTACAACGCTTGATTCTGAAAGGAAGGAGAGAAAGAGGGCTGTAGCCAAAAGGCTGTGAGGTTAGAGCAATGCTTTTCAAACTGGGGTCCCTGACGGATTCTCAGTCCATAAGACCTGAGAATTTTAAAAGACACACACACACACACACACACACACACACACACACACACAGTGTCCCGTGGATGCCCATTTCTAAGTGAATATTGCTTCCAAGTTTCAGTTCCTCTGTTTATATTTGTGTTTACAATCAAGTAGTAGCCAGGCAGTAATACTTTAAAGATCATTTTCTTTCTTTTTTTTTTTTTTTTTTGACGAGGTTTCGTTCTTGTTGCCCAGGCTGGAATGCAATGGTGTAATCTCCGCTCACAGCAACCTCCGCCTCCCGGGTTCAAGTGATTCTCCTACCTCAGCCTCCTGAGTAGCTGGGATTACAAGTATGGGCCACCATGCCCAGCTAATTTTTTTGTATTTTTAGTAGAGACAGGGTTTCCCCATGTTGGTCAGGCTGGTCTTGAACACCCAACCTCAGATGATCCGCCCCCTTTGGCCTCCCAAAGTGCTGGGATTACAGGCGTGAGCCACCGCGCCCGGCCTAAAGATCATTTTCAAACAGAAATTGTTCATGCTGTCATGGAGAAGGTATTATCTGGATGAAAGTGTTTCTGTGTTGACAAGAAGGAACAGAGCGCTGCCTTCTGCTCTGATTGTTCCAGCTTTAGAGGTGTTTGAATTAGAGTGAGTGTTCCCCATGGGGGATGCTTGTGTCCTAGAAAAGACATTGAGGGCTGGGCACGGTGGCTCATGCCTGTAATCTCAGTACTTTGGGAGGCCAAGGCGGGTGGGTCACCTGAGGTCAGGAGTTCGAGAACAGCCTGGCCAACATGGTAAAACCCCGTCTCTACTAGAAATACAAAAATAATTAGCCAGGTGTGGTGGCATGCACCTATAATCCCAGCTACTAGGGAGACTGAGGCAGGAGAATTGCTTGAACCCATAAGGCAGAGGTTGCAGTGAGCTGAGATCACACCACTGCCCTCCAGCCTGGGCGACAGACAGGGCAAGACTCCATCTCAAAAAAAAAAAAAAAAGACATTGAGCCTCAAAGAGAAAAACAAGAAACCGTGTATTAGTCCATTCTCACACTGCTAATAAAGACATACCGGAGACTGGGTAATTTATAAAGAAAAAGAGGTTTCATGGACTCACAGTTCCACATGGCTGGGGAGGCCTCACAATCATGGTGGAAGGCAAAGGAGGAGCAAAGCTGTGTCTTACACGGTGGTGGGCAAAACAGCAAGTGCGTGTGCGGGGAACGGCCCTTCATAAAACCATCGGATCTCGTGAGACGTATTCACTATCACGAGAACAGCATGAGAAAAACCCACCCCCATGATTTAATTACCTCCCACTGAGTTTCTCCCACAACACATGGGGATTATGAGAGCTACAATTCAAGATGAGATTTGGGTGGGAACACAACCGGACCATATCACAGGGGGAGTAACATATCCATGAGGGTAGATTTGTCACAACAACACAGGAGCCCAAGCCGAGAGCTTTATCACATATACTCATCAAATCATTCTGGCTACTGCAGGACACTTGTCCTGAAATCATCTCTGGGAACATCCAGCTGCGAAGGACTCCAAGGCCTTAATTTTCAGAGAGGACTCTCTTTAGTGGGTCTACAAGTGAATGCCTCCGGCTCGATTGAGTGGGGAGGGCTCCTTTGTGGCCATAGCAGCATTGGAATTGGGGATACAGTGGGCAGGCCAGATGTAAAAGCCACTTGCCATTTGGCCACCCTGAAAATCTTCCTTTCTGTATGGGAATGCAGGCCCTGAAATAATATGATTTATGTGTATCTTCAAAAGCAAGGAAAACTTATAGGTAATCTCAAGATTTTGATGTTTCATAAGAAAGCTGAAGCACTTCAATGATTAGGATAAATCATCTTAGATCCATTCAGTGTTTAAAGAAGTTTTACAAAAAGCACATACACATGTAGTCATGGAGAAGAACACCGCTTTAAAGGAGTAACTAGTTGCAACTTGTTATGTTATTTCCAATCTTGATCTATGTGTCTATGGTTTTAGATCGTTGTGGTCAACGTGTTGAATATTTCATGAGTGACCCCAGACAAACCACTTCACCTCCACTCATCTATTTTCTTATCAGCAAATGGAGATAATTGCTTTTGTTTCATAGGGCTGTTATGAAAAACAAGTGAAGTAAGATAATACAAAAACAATTCGTAAACTCTAAAGTATACAATTATGAGACATTTAGTTACATGTAATTGCTTCTGTTATGTTTTTCTATGTATCACTTGTAACAGTTGCATATTACTCTGAGTTGCTGTCATAGTTTATTTAACCATTATCTACTTGTTACTCATCCTTGCTTTTTGCTATCATAAATAAAGTTGGTTATAAACATCTCTGCATGGTTTGCATTTTTTCTCTTTTGAAATATTTCTTTAGGAGGAATTCCTGGAAGTGGAATAAATGAGTTTGAATAGTAGTTGAGACATTCTTTCTTAGATGATATACATCATAGTACAAACAAACAGAAAACTAGCTCATTATGCTGTACCATAATTCAGACAAATTAAGAAACTAAAACTAATTCTGGTGGTGTTAGCAAGCCAGCATATATAAAATCATATCATCATAATTTTCAAAAGGCAAATAGTTACATTTTCTTTGATTATGGAACATGCCTCCTGATGGCGTGAAATCCTTTTTTTGGAATGTGGCAGAATAGAGTACGAAATGTAAAGACTTAACGCAGTAGCCTTCTTTTACAGTTTTAGCATCCTCTGTTTACAGAAGACCTGGGTTTTTTTTTGTTTTTTTGTTTTTTTTTACTGTAAAATAAGTTTATTAGTAGTAATGTGATAGAATTTATTCCCGATATCTGATGTTACAAACTTTAGGGTCCTTGAGATATGCAGGATCTTTGTATGTAACTGACATAAACCCCATTATTTGAGCTCTCTTAATTGCTTTCCTGATTTCTTTCTGTTTCTTCCCACAAAGACCAGGTCCTCGTTGCTGGATACCTGTTTATATTGTGAACAACCTCTTCTCCAAAGCACCGTGTGAGTCCCGGGATGTGTAAGGCTGACAGCAGCCGTTACCAGGTGTGTCAACTTCTTCCTCCCTAGACCACCGCAAACAGCAACCATAGCGGCCGTGGTTCCGCATTTCTTCCACTTCCTTTCATCCCAAATCCAGGACCTGGTTTTTAAAGGATCGCTTCCTTCCCATGTGAGGCTTCAAGCTCCTTGGCATCAGTTGGTTTTGATTCAGAGCAAAGTCATTTTAGTAAAGGACAGTTTGCTACATGGATTTTAGATTAAAATCGAGGAGATGAATTTTGTGCAGCAGGTATGTAAAATACAAAAATGTATTCTCCATGATGTGGTTCCAGTTTGCTGGAAAGATCAAAAAAAAATTTTTTTTCTTTGAGGTGGAGTTTTGCTCTTGTTGTCCAGGCTGGAGTGCAATGGCATGATCTCAGCTCTCGACAACCTCTGCCTCCCAGGCTCAAGCGATTCTCCAGCCTCAGCCTCCCTCGTAGCTGGAGTTACAGGCATGCGCTACCACGCCCAGCTACTTTTTTGTATTTTTAGTGGAGACAGGTTTTTTTCCATGTTGGTCAGGCTGGTCTCAAACTCCTGACCTCAGGCCATCTGTCCACCTCCGCCTCCCAAAGTGCTGGGATTACAGGCGTGAGCCACTGCACCCAGCCAGAAAGATTAATATTTTAAAAGTATATGCAGGCCAGGCATGGTGGCTCACATCTGTAATCCCAGCACTTTGGGAGGCTAAGGTTGTAGGATCACTTGAGGCCAGGAGTTCAAGACCAGCCTGGGCAACATAACAAGACTCTATCTCTGCAAAAAAAAAATAGAAATTAACCGGCGTGGCAGCACACACCTGTAATCCCAGCTACTTGGGACACTGAGGCATAAGGGTCGCTTGAGCCTGGGAAGTCAAGGCTGCAGTGAGCTATGATCATGCCACTGCATTCCAGCCTGGGTAACAGGGCAAAACCCCATTAAAAAAATTTTTTAAGTATATGCAGATTCCCAAACTTCTGGAGTGTAAGTGCTCTTAACATCTATTATCTGACACATTTTTGGAGCCTTAAATGCTCAGATTGGCAAGAGGCTTCTGCCTTTTTGGACTGAAGTTTTGCTTCTCTCTGGGCATTTCTTTAGAGATGGTTGCGGAATCAAAGAAGAAATATCTGACCAAACTAGTATGGTTCAATAGAAACTTTCCCTATGAAACATTTCAGAGGAATTTGACCTATACCACTTATCAAGGGATCAGGGTGATTGATTATTAAGTGTTTAGCTCTATTGCCCTTATTTTGTTTCTCCAGTCACTTCTCTTAAATGGCTTGATAGGAAGTTAAGAGGAGGTATAACGGGAAAGCCTTGGCTGAAACTTACATTTGATTCATGAGTTCAGCTTTGCCACTAACTAGTTGGCTGACCAGATCCAAGTTACTTAACCCATTTGGGCCTGAGTTTTCTCAAGCACAAAGTGGAATCTAAGATGTAGTCCAGTTCCAACACTCTGTGATTTCATCTGGAGCAAAGGCCTTTCTCCATGACACAAGTAATCTTCTGAGGGCCAAATGACTTAAAGACTCTTTTGCAAATGTCATGTGACTGTTGCTGTGCTGCATGTGTGGGTGCGCGGCAGGGAAGGGTGGGTGGAAGTCAATTCCTACTCTCTACAGCAACAGTTAAAAAAACAGGTTGAAAAAAATACAGTGCTCTCCTGTGTTTGGGCAAACAGGAATCAGGCCACCCTGACCTCATGGTCCCGCGGATGCTGCCAGGAAGCCCGAAAACTCCATCCAAAGCTGCTGAGACAGAATCTTTGGCAGAGCTGAAAGGAAGCTGAAAGGAGCGGTGCCGGGAGTTCCTGCCCAAAAAGGGGTGAGCACGGCACTTGGCAAACACGCAGCATGTATTATGTGCTGAGTTAACACCCCTTAGTGTCATTATTAGCACTTTCAGAAATAGCCAGCAAAGCTATTTAGAGAGGGGGTTAAAAAAAACACCACCAAAACCTTTAACTTACTCCAATATTACTTCAGGTGCATTAATACTTTTAAAACCTAAATTGTAGTCTTTCTACTTGTTGTTAAGGCATCATTATTCTTCAGACTCAAATTCTGGCAGTTCCTTGTTGATATATTCCTTCGGTGTTTCTTTGGCATTGCTGTTGAGTCTCAGATCCCACATTGGAGGATCAGCTGCTACGAGGTGTATTATGAGGGTTAAGTGAAAGCAAACCCCAGGGTCTTACGTGACCCCAGCAGGCTCCCTTCCCCTTCGGGTCCTCGCTGTTCCAGACCCAGAGTGTTGCCTGACCATCTGAGGGGCCTTAGTCTCACCCAGTCTGCTCACCTCTGCTAATACGTCTGTATGATTATACTTTTATTTATTGCTAAAGCCTCGGTAGGGGTTCAATCTGACACTGCCTGCTGGTCTGGTTCTGCACCCTGCATCCTCTTCATGCAGCCCCTAGCTCCATAGAAAACCATTTGCTGTGGGCTTTCAAGTGCCCTTCCCTGACCTTCCTCCCAGAAGGTTCTTGCCCCTGCCTGCTGGCCTAGTAAACTCTTAGATTTGCCATCCTTAGGTCAGAGGCATTCCAACCAGAGCTGTGCCACCTTGAACATGGGCTGGATAAAATAAGGCTGAGACCTACGGGGCTGCATTCCCAGGCGGTTAGGCATTCTGAGTCATACCATGAGATAGGAGGTCGGCACAAGATATAGGTCACGAAGACCTTGCTGATAAAAGAGCATGTGGTAAAGACGCCGGCCAAAATCTGCCAAAACCAAGATGGCAAACAAACTGACCTCTGGTTGTCCTCACTGCTCGTAATACAGTAATTATAATGAATCAATATACTACAAGACATTACCACCAGTGCACGGACAGCTTACAAATGCCGTGGCAACATTAGGAAGTTACCCTGGTCTAGAAAGGGGAGGAATCCTCATTTCCAGGAATTGCCCACCTCTTTGCCAGAAAACTCATGAATGAGCCACCCCTTGTTCAGCATATAGTCAAGAAATATATAAGTATCCTTGGTTGAGTAGCTCAAGCTGCTGCTGTGCCTGTGGAAGAGCCATTCTTTACACCTTTACTTTTTTAATAAACTTGCTTTCATTTTACTCTGTGGACTCACCCTGAATTCTTTCTTGTGTGAGATCCAAGAACCTTCTCTTGGGGTCAGATTGGGACCCCTTTCCAGTAAGACTTCAAGTCTCAGCTAAAATGTCTCTTCCTGGTATTTTATTGTTTCCTCTTGTGAGCTACCTCAGCACCCAGGACGATTCCAGCTGACCCTTGAAAAACTCAAGGGTTAGGGGCGTCGACCCCCTGCACAGTCAAAAACCTGCATATAACTTAACTCCTCCAAAATGTAACTAGCAATCGCATCCCATTGACCAGAAGCCTTACTGATGGCATCCACAGTTGATCAACACATATTTTGCACGTTACATGTATTACATACTATATTTTTACAATAAAGTAAGCTAGCTAGAGAAAAGAAAATGTTACTAAGAAAATCATAAGGAAGAGCAAATGTGTTTACTATTCATTAAGTGGAAGGAGATCATCCTAAAGGTCTTTTTCTTTGTTGTCTTCATGTTGAGTAGGCTGCGGAAGAGGAGGAAGAGGAGGGGCTGGGGGTGGGTGGGTAGCAGAGGTAGAAGAGGTGGAAGAGGTGGAAGGAAGGGGGAGCGGGAGAGACAGGCACACTCAGTGTACTTCTTTTTTTTTTTTTTTTTTTTTTTTTGAGATAGTCTCTCTCTGTCACCTAGGCTGGAGTGCAGTGGTGCAGTCTTGGCTCACTGCAACCTCCACCTCCCGGGTTCAGATGATTCTCGAGCCTCTGCCTCCCGAGTAGCTGGGATTACAGGCACATGCCACTATGCCTGGCTACTTTTTGTATTTTTAGTAGAGACGGGGTTTCACCATGTTGGCCAGGCTGGTCTCAAACTCCTGACCTCAAGTGATCTGCCCCCCTCGGCCTCCCAAAGTGCTGGGATTACAGGCATGAGCCACCATGCCCAACCTTCAGTGTAAATTTCATTGGAAAAAAAAATCCACATATAAATAGGTTTTGACTCACATTCAAACCTGCGTTGATCAAGGGTCAACTGTATATATCCACCAGAGACTGAGTTTTTTGGAGCCAAGCATTTTATTTTGATTTTTATATTTCAAGCTTTGAAGCTTGAGCTCAGAATCTGGTAAAAAGGTGCCCAGTAAATGCTGTATAAATACATAGATCTGTGTTCCAACAATCTCTTCTTCAATTCCTACTTAAAACAAGGTGAGGGAGGGTGTTAAATGAAAAAGAAATTTGTAAAGTGACTGTGGGAATTTATATTAAACCATGTTTATACTTGCTTTATGGAAACCTGTCCTGAAACAAAGAAAAAGAGAAGCAAAATAGGGTCCCTTTCTGTTTCAAAGATCTTATGTAAGAGGAGAGTCCCTTGACACCCCTGAACACCCCATCCCCCACACACAGGCCCATGGATTTCCCTCACATTCTAGTAACCATGGGCTCAAGTTTCTGTTTTAAAAACTTCATTACTTGTTAGGAAGGCCAAGCCTCGTTTATCCCTTAATGCAAATTATTCCACATAGAGACCCTCCTACAAGAGCTTCTCGCTGGGGACCGTGAGCACCAGAGATGCGACTTTGAATGTGGGACCCTTTCCTGGCATCCAGGCCATAGCTCAAATGCTAATCAGTGCTCCTGGGCTGCAATCCACTGTTGGCCCAGATTCCTGGCCCGTGGAAACAGGTCTCCACGGTGTAAAGAGCCTGAGCATTCTTGCCAGAAAAAGCTACTTTCAATTCCTGGCTCTGTCACCCACAGGCTCTATGACTTGGGAAATGTTACCTATCTTAGCAGAGCCCTTGTTTTCTCACCCATAAAATGGTGATAACAGTAAATGCCTCACAGTTGTTGGCAAATGAGATGAGAGGGCTGAGGTCCGGTCATGTAGCAGGTGCATATAAAGAGTACTTTGTGTGTCTTTGAGTGACTCTGGGGCTCTGAGACTTGCCGGGAGTAGGTTTGGATTGGCTGGTTATTGGGTCTTGCTATGAATTGGAGATGGTGTTGGGGGTGGGTTGGTAACAGCACAGGGGTCTGGGGGATACCTGGTGAGGTATGGCACACTGTGGACCCCTGAGGTTGGTCTGCTGGGGGTATGGTATTCCAGGAGCTCCAGGGCAACTCTAAACCCACAGCCTGCAAAAGTGGGCACTGGGTGATTCGATTCTGACACCTACTTCCTTTTCCAATGGATAATTTTTTCCATTTCTAGCTCGCTGAACAAGGGTGGGCCACTGGCTCCATAGAGCACTAAACACGAGAAACTTGGATTGTTGAAAAAGAAATTAAATGTCAGAATCAGTTCCCATCTGTAAATGATGTGTCTCCCTATCTGACCTTGGAGGTGAAACCCAGAGAAGATTGTTTCTCAAAGTGAATTCAGAGCACCTACTCCTCAGAGCTCAGACATGTTGAATCAAGATCTCTGAGATGGGGACGGAGAGTCTTCATTAAATCAAGTTCCCCCAGGTAGCCCTGGTGCACCTTATACCCTCACTACTTCAAGTGTGGTCCCTGGGACAACAGCATGGGCATCACTGGGCCCTTACAAAAACTTCAGAATCTCAGGCCTAGCCCCAAACCTACTGAATCTGCATGTTTAAAACATCATAGTAAAATGTAATACACATAGCGTACGATTTACCTTCTTTAAGTGTACAGTTCAGGAGTGTTAAGTGCATTCACATGATTGTGTAACCTATCTCCAGAACTCTTTTCATCTTGCAGAAATGAAACTCTATACCCATTAAACAACCCCCATTTCTTAGTCCCACAGCCTCTGGCGACCACCCAGAATCTGCATTTTAACAAGATTCCCAGGAGATTCTTATGCCTATTAAAGACGAAGAAGCCCTGCACTAAGTATGAAAACCACAGATAACAAAATCAGGAGCCTGCCAGTAGGCTTAGCGAGGCAACCGGGCCATTTCCTTAGGGCAAGATTAGGGAAACCAGTGAGCAGAACAATAGCAAATCCCTCTAGAAAATTCTGATGCATGCTCTAGTTTGACAATCACTGCTATCCAGAAGTGATTCGTAACTCAATGTACATATTAGAATCACCTGGGAACCTTCCAAACATATTCATGCCTAAGAGCCGTCCAAAATCCACTAACTCTAATCTCTAGAGGCAGGGCCCAAGCACCTAAATTTTTTAAACATCTCCCAGGTATTCTGATTACTCAGTCAGATTTCTTTTCTTTTCTTTTCTTTTCTTTTTTTCTTTTCTTTTCTTTTCAACAGTCTCACTCTGTTTCCCAGGCTGGAATGCAGTGGCGTATTCTCACCTCACTGCAGTCTCCTCCTCCTAAGTTCAAGCAATTCTTTTGCCTCAGCCTTCTGAGTAGGTGGGACTGCTGGCTCGCAGCACTATGCCTGGCTATTTTTATTTTTTATTTTTATTTGTGTTTTGTATTTTAGCAGACGTGGAGGATTTTTGCCATGTTGGCCAGGCTGGTCGTGAACTCCTGGCCTCAAATGATCCACTGGCCTCAGCCTCCCAATGTGCTGGGATTACAGGCATGAGCCACTGCGCCCCATCTCAGTCAGGTTTCAGGACCACTGATCTGCAGAGGTGAAGGAGGTTGGTAGGATGAGGCAGATTCTGTAACCGTGCATGAACATTAGAGGAAAATAATGGTGCCGGGTAAGGCCTCAGAGCTGCTTTTTTATTTTATAATCTGCTCAGCTCTCCTGGTATGAGTGACTGCCCTGGGGAGTTTAAACCAACCAAGAAAGCTGTGTTTGCAAAAAGAAATCGCTATCTTATTTGATGTTCCAGTGTTTTCCATGCAAACAATCCTTACCACCTCTTCCCTACTGCCTGCCATTATTTCCTATCACAGCCCTCTCTTTATTTTCCTAATAGCATTTACCACAATTAGCAATTATTATGCTCATTGTCTGCCTCGTCTCATGAAAACAATAGCTAACTGTCTCTGTGTAAAAACCAGGTTCATAGGTCTTGTTCACCTCCTCCTCACACAGAGGCCCCTGATAAATATTTGACTGAATGAAACACACATAGTACTCAATCAGCTGATGTACCAATCAACTTTGCTATGCCATGGAATCACTGCCCCCCTCATGGCCCCAAACCAGCTGACATAATATAGAAAGGGAGAAGCAGTCGTCTTAAAAGAAACTGCGGCACTGTCAGGATTGAAAGAATTATGGCAGGCAGGCTGTGCGCTAAAGCCCACAGGGAGCAGTCAAGGGCAGTGGTGGCCCAGTGTTGTCAGGTGGTAGAGACCAGTGTAGGGAAGCAGCACTGGCGGGCGGATTACCTGAGGTCAGGAGTTCAAGACCGGCCTGGCCAACATAGTAAAACCCCTTCTCTACTGAAAAAAAAAAAAACAATTAGCCCAGTGCAGTGGCGAGCACCTGTAATACTGTAATCCCAGCTACTTGGGAGGCTGAGGCAGGAGAATCACTTGAACGCGGGAGGCGGAGGTTGCGGTGAGCCAAGATCGCACCACTGCACTCCAGCCTGGGCGACAGAGTGAGACTTCATCTCAAAAATAAATAAATACATAAATTAGAATTCTTCAATGAGTGAGTGATAGGTTCATTGAACTGGTGAAATCTGCATGTAAATGTGACCTCATCCAGAACCTCCCAGCTGGTGAGGCGTGGATTACAATGTGTTTATGCAACTCCCCAGGTAGAATTCTATAGCAGAAAGAGCATAGATTTTGGAACAGTATTGAAGACAACTTCTGCTTCCTCTACTAGCTGGCTGTTCGACAGTGGGAAATTACTTATGTGAGCTTCAGCTTCCTCATCTGAAAACGAGATGATCTTTCTGTCATATGTCATGCCAAGCGCCTAGTAAACCGCCTGCTGCATAGCAGCGTTTGATGAACGTTAAGTCCTAAATCGGCAATCTAGATTTTCTTACCCATTCTTTCTGAGACTTTTTCTTCCTTTAGTTACAGCTTAGCCATTACCTCCTCGTCACTGGAACCACATGCCATCACTTATAACACTTACTCTTTGTAACATTTGATTGGCCGAGATAAAAATCACATACTGCCTTGTGGATTTTCTTTCATCATTACATTGAGAGTTCTTGTATTGTGAGTATATTAAAAGCTGAAGAATTTATTTAACTTATTCCTCAGCACAAATGGAAATACTTTTGCGATAGGAGGCTTTTACCAGAAAGAGGTCCTGATCCAGACCCCCAGAGAGGGTTCTTGGATCTCCAGCAAAAAAGAATTCAGGGAGAGCCCACAGAATACAGTGAAAGCAAGTTTATTAGAGAAGGAAAGCTCTCGGGGATGCAGGTTGGCTATTTTTATGGTGATTTCTTGATCATATGCTAAACAAAGGGTAGATTATTCAGGAGTTTTCCAGAAAAGGGGTGAGGATTTCCCAGAACTAAGGTCCCTCCCCTTTTAGACCATATAGGGTTATTTCCGGATGTTGCTATGGCATTTGTAAACTGCCGTGGTGCTGGTGGAGGGTCTTTTAGCATTCAAACGCATTTTTATTAGCGTATAATCAGCACTGAAGACAACCAGAGGTCACTTTCATCACCATCTTGGTTTGGTTTTGGCGGATTTGGGCCGGCTTCTTTACTGTATCCTGTTTTATCAGCAGGGTCTTTGTGACCTGGTCCTGTGCTGACCTCCTATCTCATCCTGTGACTAAGAATTCCTAACCTCCTGGGAATGCAGCCCAGCAGGTCTCGGCCTCATTTTACCCAGCCTCTATTAAAGATAGAGTCCCTCTGGTTCCGAGGCCTCTGACACTACTCCCTGCTTCTTGCTGTTCTTTAGCACTGAATTCCATAGTCAGGCACAGGTCTGGCATGCACTATCTAGAGCTCAGCAAGTGTAATAGCTCAGATGAGGAACAATGGTTGCTCCCTAAATAGTCTTCATCCCTCCACGCAAATACTCCTAAAATGCAGCCCAACCATGCATTGGTGATACAATGAATTGTTTATCTATTTCTAGCTATTATTTTATGATTTTTTAATTAATGCATAATAGATGTACATATTTTCAGGGACGTGTCACAATTTAATACATTCATATAGTTTGTAAAGACCAAATCAGTGTAATTGGGATCTCTATCACCTTAAATAGTTGTAATTTCTTCATAGGGGAGACATTCAAATGATTCTCTTCTAGCGATTTAAAAATATACCATACGTTATTGTAAATGATAGTCACCTTACTGATATGTCAAACACTAACTCGGTCTTATTTCTTCTATCAAAGTATATATATATTTTTTTTTGTTGTTGTTGTTTGTTTGTTGTTTTTTTTTTTTTTTTTTTTTTGAGACGGAGTCTCGCTCTGTCGCCCAGGCTGGAGTGCAGTGGCGCGATCTCGGCTCACTGCAAGCTCAGCCTCCCAGGTTCACGCCTTTCTCCTGCCTCAGCCTCCCAAGTAGCTGGGACTACAGGCACCCACCACCATGCCTGGCTAATTTTTTGTATTTTCAGTAGAGATGGGGCTTCACCATGTTAGCCAGGATGGTCTCGATCTCCTGGCCTCATGATCCGCCCGTCTCGGCCTCCCAAAGTGCTGGGATTACAGGCGTGAGCCACCTCGCCAAGTTCAAACTTTATTTTTGAAATTCTGGTGATATCCCATACGGATTGAAAAGGGTTTTATATTTTTTAATCAGATTTTTATCTGTTTTATCTTTTAACAGAATTCAGTGTTATGAAAGAGCTGTAGCATCTTTCAATCATTGTGATATTATTTATGTTAAGACAGTGGCAAGAAATACAAATTTCTTTTCCTTATTTAGTCTCTCTTTTTTCTGCAGTAATATATCTCCAATTTTTGGTTGGTGCATTGCTGTCCAGTTAAAAGATGACATTTCCTAGTATCATTTGAAGTTGACTCGGTCAGGTATCTAAGCACTTGTCATAGAAATGTAAGTCAAAATACTGCATAGTCTTCTGAGAAGTCTTATAAAGAAAGTGTTCTGGCAGGGTGTGGTGGCTCATGCCTGTAATCCCAGCACTTTGGGAGGCCGAGGTACGCGGATCTCCTGAGGTCAGGAGGTCGAGACCAGCCTGGGCAACATGGTGAAACCCTGTCTCTACTAAAAATACAAAAATTAGCTGGGCATGGTGGCGGGCACTTGTAATTGCAACTACTCAGGAGGCAGAGGCGTGAGAACTGCTCTAACCCAGAAGGCAGAGGCTGCAGTGAGCCAAGATTGTGCTATTGCACTCCAGCCTGGGCGATAGAGCAAGGCTCTGAAACTGTTCTGTGTTTATTCTTTCTCTTTTGCTGCCAGCCTGAACCATGGAAGAGATTACTGGAGCACCAGACACCTTAGACCATGAGTATAAGGACCACACGCTAGAGACTATAGAGCTGACAGCCCGAAGGAGATCGAGTCCTTAATGAATTTGGGGTACCTTGCCACACTCACACCAAACTGCCTACTTACAAAATCCCTTTGCAAGAGAAAGCAACCAAGTGTTATATCAACCTGAACCTAATTTGAACTGATACAAGCTGTAGTAAAATTATACTTTTTTCATATTCCATTCTTATGAATGAGGTTAATTACAGACAATTAATGCATTGTTTCTATGATGACCAAATAGTTTATAGCCTACTAATTGTTCTGAAGTGCTGGCTGAATGTAGCATTTTGATTATAATGCGAAACAACAATATTAAGATGTTTAAGAAAATACAGTTGACCCAAAAAGTCAATTTTAGACAACAATCAATAAATAGGCCCTATGTTTCTCTGGGCACCAAAGATTACCCCTTCAGGAAAACATATGCCAAAAAAAACCCACCATAATCTGCTGAAAGAAAAAGCATTGCCTTTGGTTTTATGGATTTTTCTAGCTATTTTTGTGTGTCTTAAGTTTTAACTAGATTTTAGACACATTTATTGTGCTAGAGAATTTTTTATCTCTAGCAAGAAACAAAATCTTTGTCGTAGAAACACATATATGTAATTTTTTGGTCTTTGTTTATTACTGAAAAATGAGCACAATGAGAGAGAGGTAGGAAAACTTGGAAAAATAGAAGTTAGAGGAAAATGATGATAGAGGTTGTCCTGTAGGTTGGCTCGGATATAGGAATGTCAGAGGTATTTGAACTAGAGCAACTCCACCTTGAATAGGGCCTGGGTAAACCATGGCTGAGACCAACTGGGCTGCATTCCCAGGAGGCTAGGCATTCTAAGTCACAGGATGAGATAGGAGGTTGGCACAAGGTACAGGTCACAAAGACCTTGCTGATAAAAGGATGTGGGAAAGAAGCCTGCCAAAATCCCACCAAAACCAAGACAGCGACAAAAGTGACCTCTAAGTGACCTCTAGTTGTCCTCTCTGTTATTATATGCTAATTATAATTAATTCTCACACTAAAAGACACTCCCACCAGCACCCCGACAGTTTACAAATGCCATGACAACATCAGGAAGTTACCCTATATGGTCTAAAAAGGGGAGGAACCCTCAGTTCCGGGAATTGCCCACCTCTTTCCCAGAAAACTCATGAATAATCTGCCCCTTGTTTAGCATATAATCAAGAAATAACCCCAAAAATAGCCAACCAGCAGCCCTCAGGGCTGCTCTGCCTGTGGAGTAGCCATTCTTTTATTCCTTTACTTTCTTAATAAATTTGCTTTCATTTTGCTCTATGGATTCACCCTGAATTCTTTCTTTTGTGATGTCCAAGAACCCTCTCTTGGGATCTGGATCAGGACCGCTTTCCAGTCACAGGAGTAATAATAATATCCACTATTTGAAGAATAGATTTCTGTTTACGAAGCCCACACATTATGTCACTCAGAGATAAAACTTAGGAAACAGGTTGGATTGCCAGGGGTTATGGGTGAGGGAAGTGATGACTGTAAAGGAATATCACGAGAAAGTTGTTTTTTTTTTTTTGGATAATAAAAAAGTATAAAGTGACCGGGCACGGTGACTCAGGCCTATAATCTCAGCACTTTGGGAGGCCAAGGCGGTCAGGAGTTCGAGACCAGCCTGGACAACATGGTGAAACGCCATCTCTACTAAAAATACTAAAATTAGCTGGACATGGTGGTGGGCACCTGTAATCCCAGCTACTCGGGAGGCTGAGACAGGAGAATCACTTGAACCGGGAGGCGGGGCTTGCAGTGAGCCGAGATCACGCCACTGCACTCCAGCCTGGGCAACAGAGTGAGACTTTGTCTCAAAAAAAAAAAAAAAAAAAAATAGTATACTCCAACAGTCCATGATAACTCAGGTTGGCCATAATGTTTGTCACGTATGTAAATATCACGGAATGATTTAGGTTTTTAAAATATCAAATTAAGTTCAAGGTCTTCGAAGAAATTTATGCAAGTGAGAGCTTCTGAGCCTTAAATTTCATTAGCTCCACCATAAATCCACCGCTGATCATTATTTATACTTTAAAAACAATCAAAACAGTGTTCATAGTATGCACATTGTTCTGTAAACTTTTTCCCTTCGACTATGCATCTTGGATACCTTTTCCTGTCAATACAGAGGGTTCCAGCTCATCTTTTAAAAACAATTCTGTTTTTTAAAAAAATTCTGTAGTTGTCCAATATTCATTATATACTTCTTGAATGATACTTAAATTGTTTCCACAATTTGTTCCTCTCATTGGGGAGATACTTTATACAACAACAGAGCCTGGCATATAGTAAACCCTAAATAAATGTGTGTTGAGGTCAAGTGCAGTGGCTCATGCCTGTAATCCCAGCACTTTGGGAGGCCAAGGCAGGTGGATCACTTGAGGTCAGAAGTTCAAGATCAGCCCGGCCAACATGGTGAAACCCCTTCTCCACCAAAAATACAAAAATTAGCCAGGCGTGGTGGTGGGTGCCTCTAATTTCAGCTACTCGGGAGGCTGAGGCAGAGAATCACTTGAACCCTGGAGGCAGAGGTTGCAGCGAGCCAAGATCATGCTACTGCACTCCAGCTTGGATCAGAGAGTTAGACTCTGTCTCAAAAAAAAAAAAAAATTGTGTTGAGTTGCTGCCTTGTTATGAGCTTGGTGGTTCCAGGTTTGCTGGGGTGTTAAAAGATGCTGATCTTTTCTTGCAGCTCCCCTGGCTTGGAGAGGTGAGAGGAGAGAACGAAGCCCACTATTCTCTTCTTCCCCTCCTGCCTCATTTCTGTTTGTCCCTCCTCCCACCCGCTTCCCCTGGCTGTCATCACCCAGCCTGGCTGTTAGTGAAGGGTGGGAAACATCACCACTGAACAGGTTTGGCCAGAAAGCAAGATGGTGTTCTGGGACTATGCTCTCAATTTCAAAGCACTTTTAACGTTAGAGGAAAGTTTTCCTGAACTTTCTTTCCCCACATCAATGACAGGAAAGTCCCAGACATAAAACTGGAACGACAGGGGCTATCTGAGGGTCCGGAGTGCATTTGGGTAACGTGAGCCTGAAAAACAAAGAATACTCAAAACGAATAAAAATCCCACAAAATCAAGGAGTGTGAGACTGACTCTAGAGTTAAAATTCTCTTTATATTCTTGTGTCATAGAGGGGATTATAGACAAATCTACTTTAGCTAGGCCAAAAGGTGCCATCAGTTTTGTGTTTTGTGTTTTTTGGTTTTTTTAAGAGGTTCTTACTCTGTCGCTCAGGCTGGAGTACAGTGGTGCAATCATACCTCACTGCAGCCTCGAACTCCTAGGCTCAAGCAATCCTCCTGCCTCAGCCTCCCAAGGCACTGGGATTACAGGCATGAGCGATCGTGCTTGGCCTTCATTTGCGATTAGAAATGTTCTTAGTCACTAATAAGCAGAATAAATATACTGAGGAACAAACAGTCGTTTCAAAGTCTATCATCCCAGAATGATAGAATTTTAGTGTTTTTTTTTTTTTTTTTGAGACAGAGTCTTGCTTTGTTGCCTAGGCTGGAGTGCAGTGGCGCAATCTCGGCTAGCTGCAACCTCCACCTCCCGGGTTCAAGCGATTCTCCTGCCTCAGCTTCCCAACTAGCTGGGACTACAGGCACACACCACCACGCCCGGCTAATTTCTGTATTTTTTGGTGGAGACGGGGTTTCACCATGTTGCCCAGGCTGGCCTTGAACTCCTGATCTCAAGTGATCAGCCTGCCTCGGTCTCCCAGAGTGCTGGAATTACAGGCGTGAGCCACTGTGCCCGGCCAAGTTTTGGTGTTTTTAATGAGAAAATGTATATGTTCATTTCCTAGAATAAATCTCTACATCACTCATGGAAGTTAGTGGAATATTAAGCCTGCCAACTTCTCTCTTTCCAGCCTCTGCAGCCCCCTTGATAGTTTGGCCTGGGACCACTCTTCTCCATGGATTTCATCATGTTCTGAGGCTCAGGAAAATCGAAGGGACCCAAGGCCAGGTGCTCAGCATGAAGTCCAGGGTCACTGCTGTCCATTTCTACTTTTTAGCTGTTACATTGGCTTGCCAGGACTGGGCTCCTGCTTCATTTACAGGGCTCAGTGACTGCTTATGGGGTTCAGGACACACTATCCCAAAATATTTTAGGCTGAAAGAACTTGAGAAAATGGCAAAACAAGAAGGTGGCTCTCACCTTTCCCCCTACCCTTCTTCCTTGAAGCAGGTCATAAACTTAGGAAGGATTTTTTTGATGTTGCCCTAAAGCAGGTCATAAGACCCTCATTCCAGAGGTGCCCTCCCTATACCTGGAGGAAAGGAACATCCTAACCTCGAACGACACAGGGACCCAGAGGAGAACCTGAACAAACAGGCCTGGCTACGTTTCTCTCCAGTTTACTGCCATTAGATCATACGGCTGTGTCCAATCATACTTTTCCGCGGCCATCCTCATCTTCATCAAACTTAGCATGAAAATACACGGGCTTACCCACTTCTTCAGGGCTTCATTTCCTTATGAAGGCTCCCGTGTCACGTAAAACTTATACTCAATATGTATGCTTTTTTCGGTTTCTTTTCTCTTGTTTCTTTTGTTATAGGGATCTAAGCCCTGAACATTGAACCTGACATAGGAAGGTAAGGTAGTTCTCTTCCCTGACACTCCCACGCCAAGTAACCAGGTCGCATGTCTATCCCATAGTGTTCTCCAGACTGTTGAGCCACTTTGGCCCTTTATTTATTTATTTATTTATTTTGAGACAAAGTCTCACTCAGTCGTCCAGGCTGGAGTGCAGTGGTGTGATCTCAGCTCACTGCATCCTCTGCCTCCCAGGGTTCAAGCGATTCTCCTGCCTCAGCCTCCCGAGTAGCTGGGATTACAGGCACCTGCCACCATGCCCAGCTAATTTTTGTATTTTTAGTAGGGACGAGGTTTCACCATGTTGGCCAGGCTGGTCTCAAACTCTTGACCTCCAGTGATCCACCCGCCTCAGCCTCCCAAAGTGCTGGAATTACAAGCGTGAGCCACAGCACCTGGCCTTTAGTTGTGTTGTTGATGCTTATTTGATTCAGTTCATTTCTGGCATTCAGTGTCACCCTGCTAAGGGAGAATGGATTTTGTTTGGTTAACGGCCTAACCAGCATCTGTGGTTAGACATTTTGCCTGTTTCCTTCATTCACTAAAATTATAATTGTATTTTACTGCAAATGTCTCTCCATTTAGGCATTGAGTGTAATTACCATTGAGTCTCTGCTGCTCCTAGTGAATTACCTAATTCTTCTTAATTACTTGCTATAGAGCCTAACAGCCAAATGGTTTTAGTAAGAGTTCAAGGTAAGAAAAAATGTAAACTTGGACAGGAGCACCTCATTCTTAACTTTTGTGGGTGTCATATTTCTCTATGGCCATATGAAAGCATTTACATCCCCTGTCCCCATAACTTTCACAGAGACCAGGAGACCTGGAGGCAAATGACAAGAGTCAATGGGACAATAAAGAGGTTTCCTGTTGTCATTTGCAGAGCTTTGTCTCTTTAAAGCAAACAGCCTCTTGTTTTTACAGTCACACCCTTGTCATAGTCATACTCATAAGCAAACAAATGTTGAGAAAGTGCCAGAATCACTCATGAGCAAGCTCTTTCTTTTTGAATCAGCCTTCCTCATGAGTTTCCACTGTCCCGCCTAGGGAAGGCTTCCTATGCCTCCTACTCCCTCAGCCTGTGCGTGCAAAACCAGTATCACAGCCAACTCTTTTTAACCTACTAATCCTGATCTCTGTCTTTTCTACCTCCATTGCATGGAGCTTTGGAAGTACAGAAATGATTAAGACAAAGTCTCCTTCCTCAAAGATCGTGCAGCCTTGTGAAAAAGACAAACACATATACATTTAATTTTAATAAAATATGTTTAGCCAGGCACAGTGGCTTATGCCTGTAACCCCAGCACTTTGAGATGCCAAGGCGGGAGGATAGCTTGAGCCCAGGAGTTTGAGACCACCCTGGGCAACATGGCAAGACCCCGTCTCTACAAAAAATATAAATAATTAGCAGGGTGTAGTGACACGCACCTGTAGTCCCGCTCCTTGGGAGGCTGAGGTGGGAGGATCACTTGAGGTCCAGAATTCTTGGCTGCAGAAAGCCATGACTGCACCACTGCACTCTAGCCTGGGAGGCGGGGTGAGACTCTGTCTCAAAAAAAACAGGCTGGGCACGGTGGCTCATGCCTGTATTCCTAGCACTTTGGGAGGCTGAGGCGGGTGGATCACATGAGGTCAGGAGTTCAAAACCAGCCTGGCCAACATGGTGAAACCCCATCTCTACTAAAAATACAAAAATTAGCTGGGCATGGTGGTGCATGCTTACAATCCCAGCTACTCGGGAGGCTAAGGCAGGAGAATTGCTTGAACCTGGGGGACGGAGGTTGCAGTGAGCTGAGATCATGCCACGGCACTCCAGCCTGGGTGACAGAGTGAGACTCTATCTCAAAAAACAAAACAAAACAAAAAACAATAACAACAACAACAACAAAAGGCAGGGGGAAATTGCTATGATACAATTGTACATAGGGTGCTATGGGAGCACAGAGAAGGGACACTGAGGCCAATGCAAAGCTCATGAAGGTTTTCAGGGGGAAAATGATGTCTAAGGTGAACCACAGAACAGTGAACACTGTTTGAACATAAAGCATGAGGCAGGAAACACTGGGCTCTGATGGTTGGAGGGGTACATACAGGAACCATCATAGAAGTCATGGAGGTCAGGGCTTAGAAGGGGCATTCAAGCATGGCTTTGAATTATTTATTCCTATTAGAGTTTAAGCCCCTTCAGTGTAGGAACCTGGTCTGTCTTGCTCACTAATGGATCTTCAATACCTAAAATGGTGCCTAGCATCTAAATGGTACTAAATAAGTTTTTGTGGAACTGAATGAAAGCTTGGAAATAACACCACCAGATATATATCTCTTATAAATCATTTTGGCAGCTATGTGGGACATCAGTCCTGAGGCTACTGCAATAGTCCAGGTAGTGAATTGAATGAGACCCCAACATGGCAATGAGAACAGGATAAGGAAGAGGGAAGTTATCTGAGAAATGTTTACAAAGTGAAATCAGCAGGAATTGGTAACTGGATGTGGGAGGTGAAAGAGAGGCAAGGATGACTCTTAGTCGTAAAGACTATAGGAGAAGGGACGGGAGTGGTGGCTCACGCCTGTAATCCTAGCACTTTGAGAGGCCGAGGCAGGTGGATCACCTGAGGTCAGAAGTTCGAGACCAGCCTGGCCAACATGGTGAAACCCTGTCTCCACTAAAAATACAAAAATTAGCCGGGCGTGGTGGCTTGTGCCTGTAGTCCCAGCTATACAAAAGGCTGTTGCAGGAAAATCGCTTGAACCCGGGAGGCTGAGGTTGCAGTGAGCTGAGATCCCACCACTGCACTTCAGTCTGGGCTACACATTGAGACCCCATCTCAAAAAAAAAAATAATACTACAGGAGGAGGACTAGATTTGGGGAGGGAATAAAACGAAGAAACCTACATGGCTAGAAATTCTATCTGAGAAAAATCTTTCTTCCACTTCCCTTTTCATTATCTACCCTTGATCCTTGGGGACCCTCTAGACAGGTGATGTTCAGATCACATTCATCCGGTCATACACATTCAAGTCATGTTTATGTAACTTTGAAATTATATCATTTATGAAATTATGATTTAGAATATAATTATATGTTATTTTTATAGTTTCTTCTTTTCTGAAAATATTTTCAGGTTTGTCATTTACTTATTTAAACCTGGTAAGCAGAATGGGTTTATCATCTGCGTCTGAAAATTCTGATCCCTGAAGTCCGTGTGGCCTTTTTCTATTATCTGTTGTTTCTGCTGGTTCTCCCTCAAGTGCTTTTGCTTTCATGTGAGTGTGAGTCTCTTTAACTACATGTTTGACAGTGCTCTTGAAAGTTACACATGAGGGTTTCCTGAGGCTCTGGAGGAATATGCTTTCCCCTGGGAGGCTGCGCATGTGCTACTGTCTGGTGCTTAGACACACTGCTGCCTGGGAAACATCTCAAACCAAATTAACGCTTGAGGCTCTCTGGCTCCCTTAGATTCTGTGTGCTCAAAATGCAAATATACATGAGAGCTGGTCTGTGGCCAATATTTCTAAGGATTTTTTTCCTTTTCTTTTTTTCTCCTGTTTACGTTTTCTAGTCTCTTGCAGTTATGAGGCAGAAGAGCATGTTTAGTTCTGCTTAACTCTCATGCTGTGGGGGTTGCACCTGTGGTTAAGGGCTATAGGGACACTTTTGGAACTGTCCTCCTGTGCTGGATTTCTGTCTCCCTCACTCCACAACACTAACAAACTTGGCCATCTGGGTGTTGCCCCCAGTTCCCTCAGGGAATATGTAGCTTGTATCTCCCCTAACCCCGTTCAATATATTATTCAGAAAACAGGCTTTATCCTAAAAGTGGACATTGAGTCGTCAACTTTTATCAGCTTTTCAATTTTTAAAGGCAATCCAAATAACCTAGCCCTCCTTTTCTGGAAAAAAGAAGTCTTCTGCTAGAAATATTGAACTTTGTAATTAACAAAAGATAGAATAACTCAAAAGTTTTTTGCTTTGGGAATCTGCTGATAAAAATGTAGGTGAATATAGCTTGATTTTATTAAAGAATTAATGTTTATTATTAATAGTCAAGATAAATCATTTCAGTTGGCTTCATTATTTGTAACGCTGTATGAAATTCCAACTAGCACTGTCTTTCTATCTCTGCACCTGGTACTCAGTTGATAAAAGTGTTTTGAAAGACCAGGGACACAGATGGTGACCTGTACTAGTTTTTAATCATGTGACCTTAGGCTTCCATTTTCTCAATTTTGAAATGAAAAGGTTGAACTCTGAACCCTGAAATGAGAAGGTCGTATCAGTTGAAAAAGTAGCATGGCTTATTTCAGAGCTCATAATCTGGGCTAATCACATTTCAGCTCTTTTCCCTGGGGAAGGAAGGGAAAAACAGGTTTATCCAGTTACTACTTTTTCCCCCTCTCCTCAGTCTAAAAAATAAAAGAGTTTGTGGCAGCATATGAACATAAATGAATATAGTAACACAGAAATATATACTGGTACTTTAAAAACAGAGGAAGAGAAAAGAGATGAACACACACATTTATTCCCTAATGTCCTATAATTGGGTCCACATCTATGCAAAACTTTGTGGTCGCCCAAGCAGAAAAGAAAACTTGATTAGTTACTAAACTCACATTGTGTGTAAAATAATGGCAGCCACAGAAAAGCTTTTCTAGATCCTTGTTCTGAGAAAATCTTCTCCCATGGGTTTTTAACATCAGTTTTCTAGGTCTTCCATAGTAAATGACCACAAACTGGGTGGCTCAGAACAATAGAAATGTATTCTCAGTTTAGGAGGATGGAAGTCTGAAATCGAGGCGTTGGCAGATTCTTTTGGGGGATGCTGAGGCTGTCCCAGGATGACCTCCCAGCTTCTAGTGGCTGCTGGCAACCCTTGGTATTCATTCTTGTTTGTTTGTTTGAGATGGGGTCTCCCTCTGTTGCCCAGGCTGGAGTGCAGTGGCATGATCTTGGCTCACTGCAGCCTCCTCCTTGGGCACAAGCAATCCTCCTGCCTCAGCCCCCAAGTAGCTGGGATTACAGGCATGCACCACCACGCCTGGCTATACATATACATATACATATATATATATATATATATATATATATATATACATACACACACACACACACACACACACATATATATATGGTATTTTTTGTAAAGACAGGGTTTTGCCACGTTGCCCAGGCTGATCTCAAACTCCTGCACTCAAGCCATCTGCCCATCTCAGCCTCCTGAGTAGCTGGGACTGCAGGCGTGTGTCACCACGCCTAGCCCTTGGCATTCTTTAGCTTATATTTGTATCACTCCAAATTCTACCTGGCATCTCATGAGCTTCCCCTCTGTGTGCCTGTTGTCTCTGTATCCAAATTTCACTCTCCTTTCTCTTATTAAGACACCATTGGATTTAGAGCCCACCTAAATCCAGCAGGACCCCATCTCAACTTGATTATATCTGCAAAGACCCTGTTTCCAAATAAAACCACACTCACATGTACGAGTGGTTAGGTCTTGAATTTTTGGGGGACAAAATTCACAGGTCTTTACAAAAGAAAACTTGAAGGGTGTAGCGGAAACATTTACACCTCCTCCAGCTGCCCTGCTCCCAGAGTATCCAGCCCCTCCTGTGCTCCACCCTCTTGTATCTCATCACCCCAAAGATGACTCCTTGACCACCTGGATGTCCAGCATATTCTAACAGATTGTTCTGAACTGCCCAGAGGGGCATTAATAAATAACAATAGCTGTATTAGCTGTATCAGCTAGTTATTTGTACAAGAAATAGAAAAAGCACTGTCAGTACTTACTGTGAACTGAAGCTTCCTGGAAGAATACCAGATTTTAGAATCATGATCGGTTTATCTTGGCTGAGTCTAATTAAGGTTTTGGAATGAGAATCTAGCCATCTTTATCCTTACTCCAAATTTCTATTTGAATAAACTGCCATGTTTGCTGCTATGTTTTAGCTAAAGTATGCATTGGGCAGAGTTTTCTGTGCCAAAGTCCAGAGAAGTTAAGACAATGGAGGTTCTGGGAAGAGTTTTGAGCCTCTGTGGTTAAATGGGTGCTATGGTTTGCATGTGCCCCCCAGATTCCGTGTACTGGAAACCTAGTCTCCAGCTTCATATGTTGATTGGAGGTGGGGCCTTTGGGAGGTAATAAGAATTAGACAAAGTCATTAAGACAGGGACCCCATGATGAGACTAGTGGCTTTATAAGAAGAAAAGAGACTTGAGGTGGCAGGCTCTTGCCTTTTGCCATGTTATGACACAGCAAGAAGCCTCAATAGACACTAATGCCTTGCTCCTGGACTTCCAAGTCTGCAGAACTGTGAGCTAAATAAGCTTCTATTGTTTATAAATTATCCAGTCTGTGGTATTCTGTGATAGCAACAGAAAGCAGACCAAGACAGTGAGTTAGACACAGAAGCTGCTCTAAATGTTAATTGAGGAGTCTCAAGACATAAGCATACTGCTTTGGGGTTCATACTGGGGCATAGAGCCCAGGGAGAGGGAGGCTTTGTCATTTTTCTGTGGACACACAGCTTGACCATACAGCAGGGAGGAGGACCAAACGGAAACCTGTGCCATTCCGTGTATGAGAACATTTGCAGCATGGAGAATGTAGCAAGTAAGGAAGTAGCCTTCTGTGTGTTAGAGAAGAGACACTGGTAGCTATGGCAGTGAATAAGTGACTCCTCTCTCAAACACTTCTAAGTAGAGGACTTACTCATATAAGAAAGTTGGCTAGGCTCAGTGGCTCATACTTGTAATCCCAGCACTTTGGGAGGCCAAGCCAGGCAGATCACTCGAGGTCAGCAATTTGAGACCAGCTTGGCCAATGTGGTGAAACCCTGTCTTTACTAAAAAATACAAAAATTAGCTGGGCGTGGTGGCACACACTTGTAATCTCAGCTACTTGGGAGGCTGAGGCAGGAGAATTGCTTGAACCTGGGAAGCAGAGGTTATAGTGAGCCAAGATCATGCCACTACACTCTAGCCTGGGTGACAGAGCAAGACTCTGTCTCAAAAATTAAAAAAAAATTTTAAATGCAATGCCAAAATTAATGAACATGAGTGAATTTGTTTCTGAGCAAATGTGAGACAATTCTGGAGAGTCCCTGGAACAACTAAGATAATTTTTATTAAAAAAAAAAATCTTGAATAGCAACCATTTTATTTTTATTGTGGTAAAATATACATAACATAAACTACGCCATTTTAATAATTTTACAATGTACAATTCAGCAGCATTAAGTACATTTACATTGTTGTGCAGTCATCACCACCATCTATGTCCAGAGCTTTTTCATCATCCCAAACTGAAACTCTGCACTCATTAAACAATAATTTTCAATTCTCCCCTTACCCCAGCCCTGACAACTTTGATTTTACATTTTGTCTCTAGGAATTTGACTACCTTAGAC
This sequence comes from Pan paniscus, assembly GCF_029289425.2. Classification (NCBI taxonomy): domain Eukaryota; kingdom Metazoa; phylum Chordata; class Mammalia; order Primates; family Hominidae; genus Pan; species Pan paniscus. The sequence goes on from NC_073256.2 coordinate 25,413,472, forward strand.
AATATTTGTACAATATTGTACAATTATTAGACAACATTTGTACAATTGTAATTTGTAAATATTGTACAATTATAAAGTATTGTACAATATTTGTTGTCTTTGTTTGGCTTATTTCACTTGGCGTAATGTCCTTAATGTCCATCCACATTGTACCATGCATCAGAATTTCCTTCCTTTTCATGCCTAAATAATATTCCCTTATATGTATGCACTATATTTTGTTTATCCAGTCACCTGTTGACAGCCAGGAGAACTCTAAATGTGGGGACTGAGGTCCTGCATCTATGTTGATGGGAACTAACAAGGTGACAGAGTTCAGACGCCAAGACTAGCAAGAACTCAGTTGCACCATAGATTTGTCATACTTTTGGACACCCAGGTTACTGAATTGTGTGATTCTTTTCATCTGGCAAATGTCTTTTTTTACAGCTGAGGAAATGAACCCCCAGCTTGCTAAAGTCCTCGTATGTGCTGTCCCCTCTGCCCATGCTTGTCCCCTGATGACTGGACTTGGGCTTTGGCTCTGCCAAGAATGAATGATTGGCCAGGTGTGGTGGCTCACGCCTGTAATCCCAGCACTTTGGGAGGCCAAGGTGGATGGAACTCTTGAGGTCAGGGGTTCGAGACCAGCCTGGCCAGCATGGTGAAACCCATCTCTACTAAAAATACAAAAATTAGCCAGACGTGGTGATGCACACCTGTAATTCCAGCTACTCAGGAGGGAGGTGTAAGAATCACTTGAACCCGAGACACGGAGGTTGCAGTGAGCAGAGATCGTGCCACTGCACTCGAGCCTGGGTGACAGAGCAAGACTCTGTCTTAAAAAACAAACAAAACAAAAAACAATGAATAATTGGCTTCTCTCCCTTAAGCCTTGCAAGTAGAATCAGGGGGCTGTCCAGCCCAGTCACAAGAAAACTGAAGTGACCTCTCTTCTCTCTGACTGCCAACAGAATGGGTCACAAGAAACAAGCTCTTTCTATCGTTATTGGAATTCTTAATTTATCGTTGTGAAAATAAATCCTATTTACATAAAAAGAACTTTATCAGATTTACTTGTTCATGTTCTCTCAAGAGTTATATAGAATTAGTAGATATATTCCCAAATTGCCATATTGTCAGATGGGCAATTTGGCCCATCTGACTGATAGAACACTGAGAGGGTGTGATTGATGTGTGCAGAAGAACACAGCTGGAGGGCCATTTGAGTGTAATTACTTGGGGTTTTATTACTCTCCTTGCAAATGAAAAATGTGAAGACGTGGAAGTGCCAATTGTTCCAAATTACTTGAAATAGTTTCTGTTAATATCCAACCCCTTTCTGCAATTGTATTGCCAAGCCCAAAAGGAAATTACCAGATTTTTGTATAGATTGTTAAGGTGGCTGAGCATGGTGGCTCACACCTGTAATCGCAGCACTTTGGGAGGCCGAGGTGGGAGCATTGCTTGAGCCCAAGCATTCAAGACTAGCCTGGGCAACATAGGGAGACCCCATCTCTACAAAAAATTTAAAAATTAGTCAGGTATAGTGAAGCCCACGTGTGGTCTTAGCTATTCAGGTGGCTGAGGTGGGAGGATTGCTTGAGCCCAGGAGGTTGAGGCTGCAGTGAGCACCACTGCACTCCAACCTGGGAGACAGAATAAGACTCTGTCTCAAAACAAAAAACAAACAAAAAGGCTGGGCACAGTGGCTCAGGCCTGTAACCCTAGCACTTTGGGAGGCCAAGGTGGGAGGATCACCTGGCGTCAAGAGTTCGAGACCAGCCTGGCCAACATGGTGAAAACTCATCTGTACTAAAAATACAAAAATTAGCTGGGCATGGTGGCGGGCACCTGTAATCCCAGCTACTTGGGAGGCTGAGACAGGAGTATTGCTGGAAACTGGGAGGTGGAGGTTGCAGTGAGCCAAGATCGCGCCATTGCACTCCAACCTGGGCAACGGAGCAAGAACTCCATTTCAAACAAATAAACAATAAAAATAACAACAACAAAATATATACATCCATATATATTGGTTAAGCTATATACACACACATATATATAGCTTAATAAAACAATTACATGGTTGAAATATGATCATCAGAAAAGATACCTGAATTCAATTAGAACAGTATGTGTCACATCTTTGAGGCTCAATGGAATACTGATAACAAATTAATAAATAAATAGCCACATAGAAAATACAATATAACTTTATACAAATAATAGTATATTGCCATAGCTAGATATGTAAAGTCTCCTTGACACATAAACAGTAAGAGGAAAAACCACAAATCAAATCAAACTTTTTAAAATCTTTTTTCCCTTTCTAATTTTTTTTAGTTAGCTTTGAGTTCAGCTATCAAAACCAAACTTTTTTTAACTCATTTTCTCTCCTGACAAAAAAAAAAAGCATAAGTAGAGAAATAAAATAAAATTGGGAATATTCGTTTTATTCCACAAAAATGAACTGAGCAACTCTGAGTGGAACTTTGGTTACAGAAGAGACAAGCTGCTTCCTGAGATAGGGGGATTTTACGAAGAAGATAGAACGAGAGAATACAAATAATGGTTGATATAATAATTTGCAATTGAAGTTGAGACAAACTAAGCCAACTTCCCAACTCTCCCACTTCTCAGGAGTGATATCAATGTCTTATTAATTTAACGAAGCCCTAGGAATCATGAAACTGAGTTGTACTTTGGAGAAAAGGAATCAAAAGTCTCTCTCTCTCATTGAAGATACCAAAAAGATAATTTAAAACACATATTCTATTTGACTTTGTATTAATCCATTTTCATCCTGCTGATAAAGACGTACTTGGCCTGGGCAATTTACAAAGGAAAGAGGTTTAATGGAGAGCTCCAGTTCCAGGTGGCTGGGGATGCCTCATGATCATGGCAGAAGGCATGCAGGAGCAAGTCACATCTTACATGGATGGCAGCATGCAAAGAGAGCTTATGCAGGTGAACTCCTGTTTTTAAAGCCATCAGATCTCATGAGACTTACTCAGTATCACAAGAACAGCTTGGAAAAAAACCCACCCCATGATTCAATTACTTCCCATCAGGTTCCTCCCACAACACATGGGAATTGTGGGAGCTACAAGGTGAGATTTGGGTGGGGACACAGAGCCGAACAATATCATTCTGCCCTTAGCCCCTCCCAAAACTCATGTCTTCACATTTCAAAACCAATCATGCCTTCCCAACAGTCCCACGAAGTCTTAACTCATTTCAGTATTAACTCAAAAGTCCACAGTCCAAAGTCTTATCCAGATAAGGCAAGTCCCTTCTGCCTATGAGCCTGTAAAATCAAAAGCAAGCTAGTTACTTCCTAGACGTAATGTAGGTACAGGAATTGGGTAAATACAACCATTCCAAATGGGGGAAATTGGCCAAAACAAAGTGGCTACAGGCCCCATGCGAGTCCGAAATCCAGCAGGGGAGTCAAATCTTAAAGCTCCAAAATGATCTCCTTTGACTCCATGTCTCACATCCAGGTCACGCTGATGCAAGAGGCGGGCTCTCGTGGTCTTGGGCAGCTCTGCCTCTGTGGCTTAGCAGAGTACAGCCTCCTCCCGGCTGTTTTCACAGGCCGGCATTGAGCGTTTGCAGCTTTTTGAGGTACATGGCGCAAGCTATTGGTGGATCTACCATCCTGGGGTCTGGAGGACGGTGGCCCTCTTCTGGGCACAGCTCCACTAGGCAGTGCCCCAGGAGGGACTGTGTGTGGGGTCTCTGACCCCCCATCTCCCTCCTGCACTGCCCTAGCAGAGGTTCTCCATGACAGCCCTACACCTGCAGCAAACTTCTGCCTGGGCATCCAGGCGTTTCCATACATCCTCTGAAATCTAGGAGGAGGTTCCCAAACCTCAATTCTTGACTTCTGTGTACTGGCAGGCTCAACACCACATGGAAGCTGCCAAGGCTTGATGCTTGCACCCTCTGAAGCCACAGCCTGAGCTCCACTATTGCTCCTTTCAGCCATGGTTGAAGTGGCTGGGACGCAAGGCACTAAGTCCCTATGCTGCACACAGCGTAGGGACCCTGGGCCTGGCACATGAAACCACTTTTTCTGCTAGGCCTCTGGGGCTGTGATGGGATGGCCTGCCCTGAAAACCTCTGACATGCTCTGGATACATTTTCCCCATTGTCTTGGAGATTAACATTCGGCTCCTCGTTACTTATGCAAATTTCTGCAGCTGGCTTGAGTTTCCCCTCAGACAATAAGATTTTCTTTTCTATCGCATTGTCAGGCTGCAAATTTCCCAAACTTTTATGCCCTGTTTCCCTTTTAAATCTGAATGCCTTTAACAACACTCAAGTCTCCTCTTGAACGCTTTGCTGCTTAGAAATTTCTTCCCCCGGATACTCTAAATCATCTCTCGCAAGCTCAAAGTTCCACAGTCTCTAGGGCAGGGACAAAATGCCACCAAGTCTCTTTGCTAAAACATAACAAAAGTCACCTTTGGTCCAGTTCCCAACAAGTTCCTCACCTCCATCTGAGGCCACCTCAGCCTGGATCTTATTGTTCATATCACTATCAGCATTTTTGTCCAAACCATTCAACAAGTGTCTAGGAAGTTCCAAACTTTCCCACATTTTCCTGTCTTCTTCTGAGCCCTCCAAACTGTTCCATCCTCTGCCTGTTACCCAGGTCTAAAGTCATTTTCACATTTTCGAGTATCTTTCCAGCAACACCCCACTCTACTGGTACCAATCTACTGTATTAGTCTGTTTTCACACTGCTGATAAAGACATACTCGAGAATGGGCGATTTACAAAGGAAAGACGTTTAATGGAGAGCTCACAGTTCTGCGTGTCTGGGGATGCCTCACAATCATGGTGGAAGGCAAGGAGGAGCAAGTCACATCTTACGTGGATGTCCAGAGAGCTTGTGCAGGTAAACTTTATTAACTATCATGAGAATAGCACGGGAAAGACCCGCCCCCAAGATTCAATTACCTCCCAGTGGGTTCCTCCCACAATGCATGGGAATTGTGGAAGCTACAAGATGAGATTTGCGTGGGGATACAGGGCCAAACCATATCAGATTTTATTTTCAAATGCATTTTCTTAAAAATAAATACAAGATGCTTTTTAAAGAAATTATTTATACATATTCCAATTGGCATATATATTTTGTTACCATAAAAAGGTAATATACACATATAGTTGTATATGAAGAAGAAACAGATAGTAGGCTACACGTAAAAATGATAAAGGGCTGCAGCCAATTGAGCTGATGGAGTTCCTTTCCTCATGGGGCCCAGTGTGCAATAGCTGCAAACAGCAGCTTCCCTGGTAGTGTATGCAGCCTGTTTCTTATATGGGTTGCTCTAAGGGACCTTGGAGACAGTCAGATGGTTGTTCATGTCTCTGACCTTGCACCACCCTCAGTGCTCTGAATAGGTATTCGAGGTGCCTTTGAAAAGCCCCAGGGTGCTGTGGCCAGGGTTCACGTTGGCCAAGTCATCATGTCCATCTGCACCAAGCTGCAGAACAAAGAGCATGTGATTGAGGCCCTATGCAAGGCCAACTTTAAGTTCCCTGGCCGCCAGAATATCCACTTCTCAGAGAAGTGGGACTTTACCAAGTTCAGTGTGGATGAATTTGAAGACATGATGGCTGAGAAGCAGCTTATCCCAGATAACTGTGGGGTCAAGTATACCCCCAATCCTGACCCTCCGGAAAAGTGGTGGGCCCTGCACTCATGAGGGCTTCTACTGTGCTGCCCCCTCCTAATGCCCACCAATAAATCCTACTTCCTGTCCACCCTAAAAAATGATAAAGTGTAGTCACCTCTTGAGAGTGAGAATAGGGCTGGTGTGGAAGTGAGTTTTCACTTCTCACTGGACATATTCCATGTTTGAAAAACTGTTCGGAAGTGGGTATCATTTTTATAACATTTAAATTTCAAAAAATATTTTGCTGTGTGCCTAATCTGTGCAAGGGGAGAATGCAGAGGAGGGAGGCATTAGAACCACACATGAGGAAGTCTGGAGTCCCAGTGTGTTTGACTGCAGAAAGCCATTACTTATCATGTTTGCCTAATAAATACTGTGTGAAGATTACTTCTGTTGTGTAATCTCTTAATTACAGACACACAAAAAAGGCCAGTCATGAATCACCCCAAATTGGAAGCAACCAAGATGTCCTTCAGCGTGTGAGTGTGAATGGATAAGCAAACTATGGTGCATTCAGGTAACAGAATATTACTCAGCGCTAAAAAGAAATGAGCTATCAGCCATGAAAAGATGTGGGGGGTATTACGGCCATATTACTCAATGAAAGAAGCCAGTAAAAATGGCTACAGACATACAATCCAACTGTATGACATTCTGGAAAAGGCAAAACCAAGGAGACAGTAAAAAGATCCGTGTTTGCCAGAGGCTGGGGAAGGAGTGAAAGAGTAGGATGAATAGGTGGAGAACCGGAGAATTTTAGCTCAGTGGAGCTAGTTCTGTATGAAACTGTAATGATGGAGAGAGGACTTTATGCATTTGTCAAAATCCATAGAAGTGTACAATACAAACAGTGAATTTTAATGTATACCATGGATTCAATTAATAATAATGTATCCATATTGGTTTGTCAATTATAACAAACGTACTACATTAATGCAAGATGGTAACAGCCTAACTGCTGGGCAAAGAGAGGATGCATGGGAGCTTTCTGGACTTTCTGCTCAGTTTTTCTGCGAACCTAAAGCTGCCCCCCAAAAACTAAAACCCAAATTAAGAACAAAGTTAATGCTGTTTAAACATAATAATAATAAAAGGCTACTAATAACATACTAATATAGAAAACTAGTATTTCAAAACCAAGTCAGGACTATGATGCTCTTATCCATGTTTGTTTATTTGTTTGTTTGTTTGTTGTTTTCAAGGTTAGGCGATGCTTTCCTTCGCTGTCCAGTTTGCAGAGCCGTCTTGTAGCTGGCGCGGGTCCTCCCTCCGTCGTCCTGGCTCTTGGAAAGGAACCAGGCGGGCTGAGGAACTGGAGCGCCCTCGTCCGCCCACAAGTCCTTGGAAAGCGCAGGCCTCGTGCGCTCTCCAGCGCCCTCCCAGGGCGCAAGGGCAGGACAGGTACACCCCGCGTGCTGCGGCGGCGATCAGCGCGGACACGGAGCCCGGCTCCACCCGTCCGCCCAGCCTTGTGGTTCTGCCAGAGCGCCGGGCGCAGAGCAAGCGGGTCTGAGCTCCAGCACCTTTGGCAGCTCCCGGTCCCGGGGTGCGAACGGCAGCCGTGGCTCACCGCTTCAGGAGCAGGCGACCAGGACACTAGGAAGAGAAGCCCGGACCAGGGCTAGTTTGTTTCCCCACCTCCTCTGGCCAGCTCAGGTTCTTAAACCCGCCGTGCAACAGACGCAGGTACCCGCTTAGAAAGCTCAGTCAGTGGTGCGGGAAGCCTGGGTCGCGGTGCATCGTGTTTAAAAATAAACACACACTTCCCTTGGGGCCACTGGCATTTATTCTATTTAAATTACATAGATCGTTTCCATTCCTTGGTGTCTGAAGTATTAAGGCTGAAGTCTGCTTTCCCAGCTATTTGCATGTATTTGTTTAGGGATGGAGTCGCCCTGCAACACGGGCTGCTCCTATGGCAACTGCTACAAAACAAGATCAGGCTTCACCAGGGTCGGGAGAAGAAACCTCCCAAGAAAGCCAGGCGCTGGAGTCATGGGTGTGGATGTCCTTTTAGGGCCTAGGAAAGCAGGGTCTGATGAGGAGGCATTGAAGAAAAGCCAGTATGACGACGATGCTTTCATGGTGAAGTTTTGTGCATTTTCTACTGAACATTTTTTAAAGTATGCCCTTCTTTTTTGAGTTAGAAGGAAATATTGGCATTCAGAGTTAATGCTTCTTAAAAACAGTTACGTGGAAAGGAAAGTATTCCATCTTAGCTCATTTGCAAACAATGGCATTATTCTTGATCTTTGTTTATATCTATATATGTGTCCAATGAATATACTGTAGGATGTATATGTAATTATATATCGTATGTATAGTGTAGAATATAATTATATAACTTTTCTTTTGAAACTTTGTACTTCAGAGAAGACACTGTTTGGGAAACACACGGACATTTTATACACTGAAGTTTATCTTAAGTTCTTTTTTGTTTTTTTGAGACAGAGTATCACTCAGTTGCCCAGTTTTAAGTTCTCTCTTTTGAGAGGCAGTAAGTCATGATTAGGGAGAATGAATGGGCCACAGAGACCGAAATGAAATTTTAAGTGATTCTCTTTGGAATCTGAATGGGCCTGAGAGGCAGACATTATCTTGGGAAAATGTCTGTCAGGTGTGGTCACATTCGTCAGGCTTTTTTTCTGAGATAATGAGATTCCAGGGAGGGCATAGAAAGCACTTATGTTTCTTTTGGTAAGCTCTCTTGGTCAGATAAGGGCTTTCCAGGAATAGTCCCTGCCGTTGTGGTATGGGGAGGCACAAGACAAGGTTAGAGGGACCTTCATTCTGAGGCTTATTTCTGAGGCCGCTCAGCTTTCAAAAGCGCCCGGCGTGCTCAGGTGCCATATTTTGAGGAATGATTTTTCTATACCCACCAACATCATAAAACCACCTCATTTAAGCTTCAAGTGGTGCCTCATGGTTCCTTTCTAGGTTTTCTTTTCTTTTCTTTTTATTATTATACTTTAAGTTTTAGGGTACATGTGCACAACGTGCAGGTTTGTTACATATGTATACATGTGCCATGTTGGTGTGCTGCACCCATTAACTCGTCATTTAGCATTAGGTATATCTCCTAATGCTATCCCTCCCCCCTCCCCCCACCCCACAACAGTCCCCTGTGTGTGATGTTCCCCTTCCTGTGTCCATGTGTTCTCATTGTTCAATTCCCACCTATGAGTGAGAACATGCGGTGTTTGGTTTTTTGTCCCTACGATAGTTTGCTGAGAATGGTGGTTTCCAGCTTCATCCATGTCTCTACAAAGGACATGAACTCATCCTTTTTTATGGCTGCATAGTATTCCATGGTGTATATGTGCCACATTTTCTTAATCCAGTCAATCATTGTTGGACATTTGGGTTGGTTCCAAGTCTTTGCTATTGTGAATAGTGCCACAATAAACATACGTGTGCATGTGTCTTTATAGCAGCATGATTTATAATCCTTTGGGTATATACCCAGTAATGTGATGGCTGGGTCAAATGGTATTTCTATTTCTAGATCCCTGAGGAATCGCCACACTGACTTCCACAATGGTTGAACTAGTTTACAGTCCCACCAACAGTGTAAAAGTGTTCCTATTTCTCCACATCCTCTCCAGCACCTGTTGTTTCCTGACTTTTTAATGATTGCCATTCTAACTGGTGTGAGATGGTATCTCATTGTGGTTTTGATTTGCATTTCTCTGATGGCCATTGATGATGAGCATTTTTTCATGTGTTTTTTGGCTGCAGAAATGTCTTCTTTTGAGAAGTATCTGTTCATATCCTTTGTCCACTTTTTGATGGGGTTGTTTGTTTTTTTCCTTTAAATTTGTTTGAGTTCATTGTAGAGTCTGGATATTAGCCCTTTGTCAGATGAGTAGGTTGCAAAAATTTTCTCCCATTCTGTAGGTTGCCTGTTCACTCTGATGGTAGTTTCTTTTGCTGTGCAGAAGTTCTTTAGTTTAATTAGATCCCATTTGTCAATTTTGGCTTTTGTTGCCATTGCTTTTGGTGTTTTAGACATGAAGTCCTTGCCCATGCCTATGTCCTGAATGGTATTGCCTAGGTTTTCTTCTAGGGTTTTTATGGTTTTAGGTCTGACATGTAAGTCTTTAATCTGTCTTGAATTAATTTTTGTATAAGGTGTAAGGAAGGGATCCAGTTTCAGCTTTCTACATATGGCTAGCCAGTTCTCCCAGCACCATTTATTAAATAGGGAATCCTTTCCCCATTGCTTGTTTTTATCAGGTTTGTCAAAGATTAGACAGTGGTAGATAATGCGGCATTATTTCTGAGGGCTCTGTTCTGTTCCATTGGTCTATATCTCTGTTTTGGTACCAGTACCATGCTGTTTTGGTTACTGTAGCCTTGTAGTATAGTTTGAAGTCAGGTAGCGTGATGCCTCCAGCTTTGTTCTTTTGGCTTAGGATTGACTTGGCAATGCGGGCTCTTTTTTGGTTCCGTATGATCTTTAAAGTAGTTTTTTTCCAATTCTGTGAAGAAAGTCATTGGTAGCTTGATGGGGATGGCATTGAATCTATAAATTACCTTGTGCAGTATGGCCATTTTCAAGATATTGATTTTTTCTACCCATGAGCATGGAAGGTTCTTCCATTTGTTTGTATCCTCTTTTATTTCATTGAGCAGTGGTTTGTAGTTCTCCTTGAAGAGGTCTTTCACATCCCTTGTAAGTTGGATTCCTAGGTATTTTATTCTCTTTGAAGCAATTGTGAATGGGAGTTCACTCATGATTTGGCTCTCTGTTTGTCTGTTATTGGTGTATAAGAATGCTTGTGATTTTTGCACATTGATTTTGTATCCTGGGACTTTGCTGAATTTGTTTATCAGCTTAAGGAGATTTGGGGCTGAGATGATGGGGTTTTCTAGATATACAATCATGTAATCTGCAAACAGGGACAATTTGACTTCCTCTTTTCCTAATTGAATGCCCTTTATTCCCTTCTCCTGCCTGATTTCCCTGGCCAGAACTTCCAACACTATGTTGAATAGGAGTGGTGAGAGAGGGCATCCCTGTCTTGTGCCAGTTTTCAAAGGGAATGCTTCCAGTTTTTGTCCATTCAGTATGATTTCTTTTCTTTTGTTTTGAGATGGAGTCTGGCTGTGTCCCCAAGGCCGGAGTGCAGTGGCACAATGTCAGCTCACTGCAACCTCCACCTCCTGGGTTCAAGTGATTCTCCTGCCTCACCCTCCCCTGTAACTGGAATTATAGGCGTATGCCATGACGCCCAGCTAATTTTTGTATTTTTAGTAGAGACAGGGTTTGATATCCACTCACTTTAACCTCCCAAAGTGTTGGGATTACAGGCGTGAGTCACCTCACTCGGCCTATCTGAAGTTCTTATATTAAATATAGAGTTGACGTTTAGGATTCCTCTGGATCCAGCCTAAAAAACAAGTCTTTATTTCCTTCTAAAGACTTGTAACACTATCAGACCCAATGCTCACCATTTTTCTTCCTTTTTTTTTGGAGACAGAGTCTTGCTATGTTGCCCAGGCTAGACTGCAGTGACTATTCAATACTGGCACCATCAGACTGCACTGTGGCCTTGAACTCCTGACCTCAAGGGATCCTCCTTGAGTTCTCGGCCTCCCCTATAGCAACAGGCATGCACCAATCATCTTTCCTTTTTTTCTTTTCTTTTTTTTTTTTTTTTTGAGATGGAGTCTCACACTGTTGCCTGGACTAGAGTGCAATGGCGTGATCTTGGCTCACTGCAACCTCCGCCTGTCAGGTTCAAGCGATTCTCCTGCCTCAGCCTCCCAAGTAGCTGGGATTACAGGTGCCCACCACCACGACTGGGTAATTTTTTGTACTTTTTGTAGAGACCAGTTTTCACTACGTTGGCCAGGCTGGTCTGAAACTTCTGATCTTGTGATCCACCCACCTTGGCCTCCCAAAGTGCTGGGATTACAGGCGTGAGCCACGGATCCTGGTCCATGCTCACTTTTTATAAGCAAATTTTTCGGTAATACCTACTATGCTTAATTTTTAAAAAATAGTCTTTATTTTTAAGAGCAGTTTTAAGTCCACAGCAAAATTGAGTAGAAGGTAGGTACAGAGATTTCCCATACACATAGCTTCCCCTACACATAGCTTCCCCTATTATCAACATCCCCAGTCAGAGTGGTACGTTGTTGCAATTGATGATGCTGCACTGACACATCATTATCACCCAAAATCTGTGATTTACTTATGGTTCACTCCTGTACATACTATGGGTATGACCAATGTCTACTGACATGTATCCACCATTATAGTATCATACCGAGTAGTTCCACTGCCCTAAAAATCCTCTGAGATCCATCTATTCATTCCTCCCTCCCCACCAACCCCTGGCAAACACTGATCTTTTCACTGTCTCCATAGTTATGCCTTTTCCAGACTGTCATATAGTTGGAATCATACAGTATAGAGCCTTTGCAGATTGGCGTCTTTCACTTAATAATATACATTGTAGGTTTCCTTTCTGCCTTTTCATGGCTTGAGGGCTCATATCTTTCTAGCGCTAAAAATTTTCCATTGTCTGGATGTACCACAGTTTTTTCACACATTCACTTACTGAAGAACATCTTCGTCATATCCGAGTTTGGGCATTTATGAATAAAGCTGCTATAAGCATTCGCGTGCAGGTTTTTGTGTGGACATAAGTTTTCAACTCATTTGGGTAAATACAAGGACTATGATTGCTGGATCATATGACAAGAGTATGATTAGGTTTACATTAGTAAGAAGCCTCCAAACTGTCTTCCAAATTGTCTGTATCATTTTGCATTTCCACCAACACTGTGGAAGAATTCCAGTTGCTCCACATCCTCACCAACATTTGGTGTTGTCAGTGTTCAAGATTTTGGCTATTCTAATACGTGTGTTGTAATATCTCGTTGTTTTCATTTGCATTTCCCTGATGATATATGAGGTGGAGCATCTTTTCATGTGTTTGCCGTATAACAAATATCCTTAACACCTCCTTAACAATTCTGAAATGCAATTCTTAGTTAATATCATTTACCTACAACATAATTGTTAAAATAATCAATACAATGCTCTAAGAAATAAAGGACTAAAAGGAAAGTGATGAATAATGACATAGTACAGGGACCCCACGAGAGAAGACATGAAGAATTAGACAGATGATTGCCCTTAAATGTCATAGAATCACCATGGAAGTGCCTCATATTGGCAAGTAAAATATCCCAAATCAGCAATGATATTCTCTAAAATGGCAAACAACTGTCAGTAAAGCAAGCAAAACAAAGTATAATCTTCCTTCTTTTCACATTGTAGTTGCATGTGTGGAAATTTGTTGTATATTAAAATTACACAAAACACATTTCGTGTTTATATGTAAAATAGAGTTGAGGTCTAGACGCAGATAATTATACATAGGGTGCTTAGTTTGTTTTTCTTACACAAACATCTGTTGGGATATTCAGAATTTGACAGAACTGTCCCGTGCCAACAGTGCTACCCCAATATTGTGAAAAAAAAAATCCTACTTTAAAAACTACTGTTCTAAAAGATGGAACTTGGTTGCGTGTGGTGGCTCATGCTTGTAATCTCAACACTTTGGTATGCTGAGATGGGAGGATTGCTTGATTGAGCCCAGGAGTTCAAGAGCAGCCTGAGCAACATAACAACACCCAGTCTCTACCAAAAATTTTGTAAATGAGCTGGGCATAGGGCATGTGACTGTATTCCCGGAGGCTGAGGTGTTACTTATTCATAGAGGGTCTTGACTGCAAGTTGTCCAGGTTAATGGCATTTTTGAACAAAGAATTGGACAAAATGCACAGCAAAGCAGGGAAAGAATGAAACAAAGAAAGCAGAGATTTATTGAAAGTAAAAGTACACTTCGCAGCGTGGGAGCAGTTGGAGCAGCAGCTCAAGGGCCCAGATGCAGAATCTTCTTGGGTTCAAATACCCCCTAGAGGTTTCCCATTGGCCACTTGATGTTCACCTCATGTAAATGGAGTGGTGGCTCACAATCAGTGTGATTGGTTACGGATAGTAACCGATCAGAGGCTGAAGTGAAGTTACAAAGGTCACACTCCTATGCAAACGTCTGATTGGTCTCGGAAAGCTAACAATCAGAGGCTAAAGTGAAGTTACAAAGTTGCCCTTCCATGCAAACCAAGACTTGGCTGGCAATCAGAGATTGGTCTTGGAAAGCTAACAATCAGAGGCTAAAGTAAAGTTTCAAAGTTACACTCCTATGCAAACGTCTGATTGGCTGCAATCAGAGGTACTTTCAATTTCCCATCTGCCCGAGCAGAAAAGACAGGGGTTTGCAAAGGGAGTAGCCTCTGGTCCTTGTCACTTAGGTGTGGAAAGTTAGGGTTTTCCTTCCAGGACCTATTCTTCTACCTCAGGAAGACTGATTGAGCTAAAGAGCGAGGCTGCTTTGAGCCATGATCACGCCACTGCACTCAAGCCTGGGTGACAAAGCAAGACCCTGCCTAGCAAAAAAAAAAAAGAAAAGAAAAAGAAAAAGATATAACTCTTTCTCCAACAGGAACATTATGAATTTTATTCACTGACTTGAGATTTGAGTCCAAGAAGGAAGGTGAAGTTGCTGAAAAACCAGACTCACTTAAAAGTCAAAAGCTGAGCCAGGCATAGTGGCTCACACCTGTAATCCCAGCATTTTGGGAGGCCAAAGTAGGTGGATCACCTGCGGTCAGGAGTTCAAGACCAGCCTGGCCAACATGGTGAAAACCCATCTCTACTAAAAATACAAAAATTAGCCTGTCATGGTGACAGGTGCCTGTAGTCCCAAGTACTTGGAAGTCTGAGAATTGCTTGAACCCGAGAGACGGAGGTTGCAGTGAGCTGAGATCACACCATTTCACTCCAGCCTGGGTGACAAGAATGAAACTCTGTCTAAAAAAAAAAAAGAAAAAAGAAACAAAAAAGTCTAAAGCTGGTAAACTAATCCCAATGAGAAGCTTGGCATTGAAATGATGAGTTTATTCACAGAGAAAAAGAGCAAAGTCTCCAAAAGTTTTCTAGGCATTTTATAACTGAGCTGGCCCCAAGTGCAGGTGCAGGAGCTCTTTCTTAGAAGCTCAGCCACGGGGAATAACACTGCAGGAAATACATGTCCAGGGATGAGCTGAATGAAATGGGGGGGATGGGATCCAGCATCCCATCTCTTCAACTTCAAACCGCTGCCCGCCTGTAGAAACCGTTTCAAGCTAGCTTGAGGACAGTATCCCTTCTGCAGAGCTGCATGCCGTTTGCTTGTCTGGCAATTTCATCACTCATAGGCAGATGCTGTGTGCCATATACCAAATAGCAAAGTGGAGATGTGCAGGGTAGGAAAACTGGATTGCGAGGAAGGAGATGAGGCAATCGTTCTCAACCCTGGCTGCACAACAGAATCTCTCGGGAAGACTTTATAAAATATGAATGCCTGGGCCCATTCCTGTGGTATTCTTTTTTTCTTGATAAATGTTAGCAATTTTCTTAGTCTTACGTCCTTGCTTTTGTGTACTATCTGTCCCCAGGGAGATTAGTTTTGAGAATCACCCCTAAATTTTCATTGTTTTCTCCCTTCAAATTCAGTGCTTGTGAGACACATTATGAAAAAGAGAAGCGACTCCGCGTTTGTTTAATGCGTTACTTCCTTCACTTAACCTCTTGCTTATTGGAGCTAAAAGCAGACTCTGTAGTCCTTATCCCCTAGTGGCTCTAATCCCCACTCTCCTAACCAGGAATTTACCGTTGTAGTTTCAATGCAATGGCCGTTTCATTTTCTTTTTCCATCCTAATCCAGTAGTTAGCTTAACTTGCTCTACAGTGAAATACACGCATGGTATTCTGACTTAAACGACCGAGTGCATGACCCTGGCATCAATAATTTTTAAAGGCTGATAAGGTGATTCTAATGTGCAGTTGGGGTGGAGAATACCAATCTGGCGGCTGGAAACAAAAGAAGAGTGAACATTTTCCCATTGGGCGCTTCCAGAAAGTAATTAAATACATATAAATGCTGGGAAAAAAGGAGGCTAAGTCCTGAGATATTAACTAGTTATATGATGTTGAGCTGGCTCTCTTATCTAAGACTCAGTGTCATCTTTAAAAGGAGGGAAACTGTAGCACCAGCCATATACAGGTGTGAAGATTGAATGAGCTAGTATGTGTAAATCACTTAGCATGGTGCTTGACAGTGCCCAACAGACAGGCCCAAGGCATAGTGGCTCATGCATGTGGTCCCAGCACTTTGGGAGGCTGAGGCAGTAGGTTCGTTTGAGCCCAGGAGGTTGAGGCTGCAGTGAGCCATGATCGTGCCACTGCATTCCAGCCTGGGAGACAGAGAGAGACTGCATCCCCCCCCAAAAAAAAACAGTTGGCTGGGCACGGTGGTTCATGCCTGTAATCCCAGCATTTTGGGAGGCCGAGGTGGGCGGATCACCAAGGTCAAGAGTTCAAGACCGACCTGGCCAACATGGCAAAACCCCGCCTCTACTAAAAATACAAAAATTAGGCTGGGTGCTATGGCTCATGCCTGTCATCTCAGTACTTTGGGAGGCCAAGGCGGGTGGATCACAAGGTCAGGAGATCAAGATTGTCCTTGCCAACATGGTGAAATCCCATCTCTACTAAAAATACAAAAATTAGCCATGTGTGGCTGTGCACACCTGTAGTCCCAGCTACTTGGGAGACTGAGGCAGGAGAATTGCTTGAACTCGGGAGGTAGAGGTTGCAGTGAGCCAAGATTATGCCACTGCACTCCAGCCTGGGCGACAGAGCAATACTCCTTCTCAAAAACAAACAAAGTGCCCAGTAAATGACTGGTGTTTCGTCATCCTTCTCATTGTCATTTTAGAGAATAAACACATTGGATTAGAAGTTTATATACAACATATTTGCCTCCATAAATAAGTGCAAATTCTGAAATTCGAAGCAAAAAATTTTTTAAAAATCATTTTATATTTGCTGAGAGCTTTTCCTTTGAACATAGATTGGGGGAGGCAGTTTCATGGATTTCCATGTTCATAACTGGATCTGTCCCCAGTCTTTTTCTGGCATTCCCAGCCTTGAACCGCGTCTTGTTAATCCTCCTCCACAGAAGCCCATACTAGCTTTTATTTATTTTCTCTCAGAATATCCCATGTCTATAATTTCTGTTGATTTATGCTCTATAAATACTAATTCCAGACTTGTGTAGCCAGCACTTTCTGGCCCCAAGCGCTCCACAAAATGGACTCAGATTGTCTTCTTGTATAACGCACAGTCTACCAGTTTGGTGAAAGGTGATAAAGTGATCTGTGGAGCTCAGTTGGAAAGAAGCGTCTGGGAGAGCCAGGCTCCTAATCACTTAAATCCTTTCCAAACGTGGGGAGGGGGGTGGTGCGAGGGAGAATGAGAGCAGACAAAGCTGGCTGTCGTTGTTATGATTAGGCTTTCGCTCTAAGCCTCCAGAGAGTTGTGAGCTGGGGTAAATGATGTGAAGGATTCATTTCGCCTGGATAGAGACAGGCTCAAGGAGCTGCCCCAGTAAAAGTGGGATGAACGGCGTCTTAGACTCCCTTTCCTCTAAGCCCAGTGCAAGCCACAGCCTCGTGAACAGCTCAATGTAATAAGACAAATCCAAGGAAAAAGAAGGAATACGCTTCCTCCTGAGAGCTAGATTGGAGTGTGTCTAATCCCCTCAAACTGTTATCTGTCAGGAATCTTATTTGTGAGCAACAGAATCCAACTCCAATAACTTTGGAAGGAAGAAATTTAGCAGAAGGCTATTCAGGAGCTCCGGCTCGTGCTGAGCAGATGGGAGAAGCAGGCTTAAAGTCAAAGCTTTGGTGGCAGGCAGGAGCACAAGTCAGTCAGTGAGGACACCAGTGCAGTGGGCATTGGACACAAGACCACAATGCTCACCATGGCTGATGCTGGCACGAGATAGTGGTTGCTGATGCAGGCATCGCTACCTCTGCACTTGGGAACTTGCCAGTACTCCCCCATCTGCCACCACCCACCTTTCCGTGGTTTCTCCACCACCCTGCTTCCTGGGATGCAGCAACCCCCAAACAGATGCAGTTTTGGGCCAGCATTATGGAAGAGAAAGCAAATCCCCCCAAATGTCTGAATCACAAACACAGAGACCTCACCCCCGTGACAGTGGAAACAAATGCCCTGGCCTCTGACCCCTACAGATCCGCGTTCCTGCCCCTAAACGGTGCAGTGAGGGAAGAGCTGGGCTGCAGAACAGGTGGAGAGAAGAATGTGGTGTGTCCCCTAGGGGTCGGTGCTAGGACATTGTCTCCAGGGTTTCGTGCCTTTCTGTTTGGTTGAGGGCAACATTTCTCAGAAGTATGTGGATACCTGGGATTTTAAGAGGGTATCATGGCAAGTCTTTCACTCTCTAGTTTTAGAGGTGATCTTGACAAATGTCTCTCACCTGAGAGCCTTTGAGTATGTACCAACTAACCATATGGGGCAATTGGGGGATCAGATAAAAAGGCTGATGACACGGTCACTCTATTGAGTTAGCACCAGCTGAGCACAACAGGCCACCATGTTGACTCTGACGACCATGGAGCATGGCAGGCTGCTTGTTGTCACCCCACATCCATGTTCCCCTTCTTCATTAGAAAATGGTGAGCCAGCTACAAATTGTATTTCCCAGTCTTCTTCTCCTCCTCCTCCTTCTTTTCCTCCCTCCTCCCTCCTCCCTTTCCCCTTCACCTCCCCTCCCCCTTCACCCTCCCCAACCCCTTCTCTTCCCCCTTGTTCTCCTTCTCCCCCTCTTTCTCCTTCTCCTTCTTCTGACAGGGTCTTGCTTTTTCACCCAGGCTAGAGTGCAGTGGTGCAATCATGGCTCACTGAAGCCTCAACCTACTGGCTTAAACGATCCCTCCACATCAGCCCCCCAAGCAGCTGGGACTACAGGCACACACCACCACGCCTGGCTGGTTGTTAGATTTTTTTGTAGATATGTGGTTTTTGCCCGAGCTGGTCTTGAACTCCTGTTCTCAAGTGATCGTCCCACCTCAGGCATCCAAAGTGCTGTGAATATAGGTATGAGCCATCATACCCTGCCTACCCCAGCCTTTTTTACAGCTAGGTGTGGCCATGCAGCTAAGTTTTCATCAGTGAATTGTGAGAGGAAATAATGCACGAAATTTTGATTTCAGCCGGGCTCAGTGGCTCACGCCTATGATCCCAACACTTTGGGAGGCTGAAGCTGGCGGGTGGATCACTTGCACTCAAGACTTCAAGACCAGTCTGTCCAACATGGTGAAACCCCATCTCTACTAAAAATACAAAAATTAGCCAGGCGTGGTGGCACACGCCTGTAATCCCAGCTACTGGGGAGGCTGAGGCAGGAGATTCACTTGAACCCGGGAGATGGAGGTGGCAGTGAGCCGAGATCACTCCACTGCACTCCAGCCTGGGCAACAAAGTGAGACTCCATCTCAAAAAAAAAAAATTTTCTTTTTTGGTCTTACTTCCTTAAAACACTCCCCAAAACTTGGCCTTTACTTCCCCCCAAATTGTTAACAGATTTTCATTTTTTCCCTTTCTTGAATCAGAAAATGGCTATGTTTGCTGCTTGACTTTGATCATGTAGATTAATTCATAGCCCTAGGTCAGTTTTTTTGTTTTGTTTTTTTGTTTTTTTTTTTTTTTAGATGGAGTCTCGCTCTTTCACCCAGGCTGGAGTGCAGTGATTTGATCTCAGCTCACCGCAACCTCCACCTCCTGGGTTCAAGAGATTCTCCTGCCTCAGCTTCCCAAGTAGGTGGGATTATAGGCACGCACCACCACGGCCAGCTAATTTTTGTATTTTTAGTAGAGACGGGGTTTTGCCACATTGGCCAGGATGGTCTCAAACTCCCGACCTCAAGTGATCTGCCTGCCTCAGCCTTCCAAAGTGCTGGGATTACAGGCATGAGCCACCGTGCCCAGCCCAGGAGCTGTTAATCAGGGTTTTATGAATACTCAAGGAATTTGGGGATATAAGCCATATGGGTTAATGAAGTTAAATCAGGGAAAAAAAGTCTTCATTTCAATTTAACTCTAAATGAAATTGTGTTTTTCAATTATGAATACAGTAAAGTAACCACAGTATTAAGAGTACAGGTAACTTTGTGACCAATAGAAAGATATTTTTATTTCACATTTCAGCTGAAGATATCTCAAAATATTATTTGTGCTCTTCACCAGTTTGAAATTGTGATACGAGATAATTTGACCCTACTAGATCTTTCTATTTAATGTATTAATAAAGAAGCAAATATATTAGTAATTCACACATTTGCTTTATAAGCATTGTGATGAATATATTTCAATATAATTGCTATCTTTTATAATCCTATACATTTTCTTTTATATCTTTGAAAAAATTATTCTGAGGCTAGGCATGGTGGCTCTCACCTGTAATCCAAGCACTATGGGAGGCCGACATGGGAGGATGACTTGAGGCCAGGAGTTTGAGACCAGCCTGGCCAACATAGCAAGACCTTATCTCTATTAAATAATAATAATAATGATAAAAAGAAAAAAATTATTCTGAGATAGTCCATAAGCTTCACCAGACTATCAAACGGGACCTTGTCACAAAAAACTTAAGAAGCAACATGGTTTCTTTTTTCTAGTCGTTCTGTCTCAGGGGATGGCAGAACAACTGGCTCTCAGAATACATGCGGTACAGATCTCATCCTCAATGAAACCACTCACCTACAGACGTTAAATAAGAGAGAAATAAACCTTATGATCTTTAAGCCATGCATTTTATGGTCTTTTTGTTATAGAAGCTTAAAAAATACTCCAACCATACATATAAAGTTATTTTATTCTCACTTTCTTGTTTTAAAATTCATATCAACATCATTCGTTAAAGGTAAGAAGCATACAGATGTCAAAATCCAACGACTTGTTGAGGATTATTAAAATGATAATAATTATGCAAATTTATTTCAAGGAGATATTTGCAGTTTGTATGTTGTATTCATCTCAACAAAAGTGTTATTTAGCACAACAAAATACTTCTTGTACTTCAAAATATATTAAGAGAGAAAATATGGTGCCTATTAAATTTAATTTGACTTCTTATTTATCAAAAGTAAACATTAGCACCTGAAATACGTTGTTTGCACAGAAATACCTATATTTAGAAGCTTGAAATATTTCCTCTGAATTGATAACTTAGAAACAAAACATGGAAATTATAGTAAGTGAATTTCCTATTTAATGTGCTAAAGGCAATCTGTTTATACAGTAGTATGCAATTTTAAATTTTAAACCAGTTTTTAATATATGTTTGATCCTAAGGCTAAATATCATATATATTCTTCTTGAATTAATTTGTTTATAAAGCATGTTTTTGCTACTTAATTAATTAATTAATTATTCTGGATGGAGTGTCACTGTTAGCTGGAGTGCAGTGGCGCCATCTCGGCTCACTGCAACTTCCACCTCCCGGGTTCAAGTGATCATGCCTCAGCCTCCTGAGTAGCTGGGATTACAGGCATGTGCCACCATGCTTGGCTAATTTTTGTATTTTTAGTAGAGATGGGGTTTTGCCATGTTGACCAGGCTGGTATTGAACTCCCGACCTCAAATGATCCACCTGCCTCAGCCTCCCAAAGTGCTGGGATTACAGGCGTAAGCCACTGTGCCCAACCTGATTTAAATGAATAGTATGTATCAACTGTTAAGTGGGAAAAAAACTAAATGTTTCTATATATTTTAAATATTACTACACATTATATAAAAATGAACTCATATGCTAATTGAAAATACACTTTATACTTGAAATTATTTTATATTGTATGCCCTGCAAAGTTGATAGAATTTTTTTTAGTTGTCTTTTTGCATCCCTTGGCTATGCTATAATGGGGCTTTGAGGATCAAATAAGGAGCTTGAGAGCATTGAAAGTACCACCAAGTTGAGAGGGGAAGACCTCATATGCAGGAGAGGATTAACTTTGCCCATACAGGGGTCTGGCCTTTGCCCTCAGCTCCTGGGAGATAATCTCTAAACCACTGGAATATCCTGCTTGATAAGAATGTTTACCTGAGGACTTTGGAACACGCTCCATAACCTATGCCAACAATGTAATCGATAATGCAGGCTTTGGGCCACACGGCTCCAACTCAGCCTCTGGAAGGGCTGGAAACTGACCATGTCGATGTGACAGAACCCCAGTAAAAACTGTGGACATTGAGGCTCAGGTGAGCTTCTCTGGGTGGCAATTCATGCATATCCTCACACATCACTGCTGAGTTAGTTCTCCACTGGGAAAGAACAACTGGAAGCTTTGCACGTGGAGCTCTCCTGGACTCTTCCCTATATGCCTCTTCCCTCAGTTTATTTATTTATTTAGAGACAGAGTTTCACTCTTGTCACCCAGGCTGGAGTGCAGTGGTGCAATCTCAGCTCACTGTAACCTCTGCCTCCCAGGTTCAAGCAATTCTCCTGCCTCAGCCTCCCAAGTAGCTAGAATTACAAGCATGTGCCACCACCAGCACACCTGGCTAATTTTTTTTGTGTTTTTATAGAGATGAAGTTTCACCATTTTGGCCAGGCTGTTCTCGAACTACTGACCTCAGGTGATCTGCCCGCCTTGGCCTCCCAAAGTGCTGGGATTACAGGTGTGAGCCACCACGCCCCGCCCCCTCAGCTGATTTAAATTTGCATTCTTTCACTGTGATAAGCCACAACTGTGAGTATAACAGCTTTCAGTGAGTTCTGTGAGTCCTTCCAACAGATGGTCAAATCTGTGGGTGGTCTTGAGGATCCCTGAACTTGCAGTTAGTATCTGAAGTGAAAGTGGCTTTGGGGCCTCCTGAACTTCACGCCTGGCTTCTAGTCCTGACTGCCCCTAACTCTAGTTATCAACAAATCTCCATTTGCCTCCAAGCCACAGTGTCTGCTGGTTCTCTGCCAAACTCGCACCCTTCTCTGCCTTCCTTTGTGTCATTGCCTATGTTCCCTAACTCCAGGGGAAGATGAGCAGGTGCGAGACAGGGAGAAGCCATCCTACTTCTGGCTCCAGCGGCAGCGGTACCAGTGACTGTATACAACAGGGGGCCCGAGAAGCATCTGAGGCTCCAGTGGAGACACAGGGTTGGCTTCCGCTCCCCAGCATTGGGGACGTCTCCAGACATTCAGCAGCTCCAGCCCGGGGACTGCTGCAGCTTCTACCCTCTGGGTAACACCCCTCTTCTCTCTTTTGCTCTTCTAGCATACCCCACACCTTTGTCAACATCCCCTGAATTAATTCTCTCTCTGCTTTCAGTTTTCCTGAAAGGGGAAATCCCCCTTTTCTGTATAAGGGGAATAATAATAATTGTATCTGTTCTCTGTATCACTCAGAGCTGTTGTGAGCATCCACTGCTAATGGTTGATTGGTTGCTTTAAGGTTAATAAAGAGTCACCTAATTTCACACTATTATGATCATGCAAATAGGGGCGTTTGCATCACAAAACAAGTATCGAGTAGGGAGGAAATTTCTCTGGAACCTAGAACAAAGACAGGAAATATATGTTAAAATATTCTTACTGTATTATGATGCATATAAGCCTTGTAGTCAAATCCCAGCTTTACCATTTATTGTCTGTGTGGCCTTAGGCAAGTTGCTGAAGTTCTCTGTGTTTTATTTCCTCATCTGTGAAATGAAAATAACAATGGACCTACCTCACTGGGTTTCTGTGGGGATTAAATACAATAATTCATACATGACCAAAAGGTTGTATAAGCGATATTCATGGGCCATGATAAGAAACCACCTTTATTTTGTTTCTCATTGTTTATTTAAAATTTCTTCAGCAGGAGAAAGTCTTTTCCTGCTCCTAAATGTGAAATCAGGTGGTTCTCTAATGCTTCTGACCATCCTTAGGTAATAAAAAGTTCTACAACCACATTAAGTTGCAAAACACACTCTCATTTCTAGATTTAGAATGTCACATCCCATGTAATAATAAAAGCTTCCAGTTTTAGGGAAAGTTCCCCCTAGCTGGGGTCTTTTGCTACGGAGCCAGGTTTAGGGGGTATGATTCTCTTCTAGACCGTCACCTTACCCCTGCAGTCCCAATTTGATAACCATAGTTTCTCATCAGTTGAAGTGGGTTAGGTTGGGTTAGGACAGAAAAGGTTAGGGTGTGGCCAGAAACCTTCTCCTTAAGTGACACTCTTGTAGGCTATGTTCTCACTTTCTGGGTTTGGCAAATGGTTAAAGGTGACCTTTTCTTCCTGGTGCTTCAGATTCCACCGTGACTTTCAACTGTGCTTCCCATGTTGAGGGCAATGTATTTGCTCCTGGTTGCTTTTCTCTCAGCCGTGTGTGTGTGTGTGTGTGTGTGTGCGCGCGCGCGTGCACGCATGTGTGTGTGTAGCTATCCACCATGCATAGAATCTCTGTTGAAGACCCCTGTTCTTCCAGGCGTCCCTTGACCAGAGTTTAAACCAGCTCCAAGCCATCCTCCTCTTCCTCATGGTCCACACGTGAATTTTTTGTCCTGACATACTTTGGGAGTGCAAACTGACCTCCGTGCAGAAGAAACTCTCCTTCACCCTGTTAATGTCTTTTCCAGACTGTCCTTCTCTCTTGACCTCTAGATTCTCTGGATGCAAGTCAGACTGCAGTCTACTGTGCTTCCACCTCCCAGGGGACACAAACCAAGCTCTACTCGGTCCTAGTGAAGTCTCTCTTGACCTGACATGAAGAGGAGGCATCCCTACCAGTCCCCTTTGCTGCATGTGATAAAGGACCCATACAGCACCTCTTTCTAGATACTGTTTCTTCAATTTTTTTCCCTCAATTTCAACTTTTTAATATTTAGCCATGTATCACTTAACGATGGGGATACTTCTCAGAAATGCATTGTTACATGATCTCATCACTGTGCGAACATCATAGCGTGCACGCACACAAACGTAGATGATCTAGCCTACAACACACCTAGGCCCTGTGGGACAGCCTATTGCTCCCAGGCTATGAACGTGCACAGCATGCGATTGCACTGAAAACTGTGAGCAATTTCCATACTATTAGTTTTTGTATATCTAAGTATATCTGAATATTAAAAAAGGTATAGTAAAACTGCAATATTATAATCTCTTGGGACCATCAACGTATGTGCAGTGTGTCATTGACTGAAAAGCCATTATTCACTGCAGGACTGTATTTCTTTTTTGTTTTTGTTTGTTTGAGATGGAGTCTCGCTCTGTTGTCCAGGCTGGAGTGCGGTGGCATGATCTTGGCTCACTGCAGCCTCCGCCGCCCAGGTTCAAGCAATTCTCCTGCCTCATCCTCCTGAGTAGCTGGGATTACAGGCATGCGCTACGCCTGACTGATTTTTGTATTTTTAGTAGAGAAAGGGTTTCACCATGTTGGCCAGGCTGGTCTTGAACTCCTGACCTCAGGTGATCTGCCTCCCTCAGCCTCCCAAAGTGCTGGGATTACAGGCGTGAGCCAGTGTGTCCGGGCCAGGACTGTATTTGACTTAGTGGAAGTAGCCCAAAATTGTGTAACTAGTTTTTGACTAAATCCTACTTAAAAGCCCTCTGGGGTGGTCTGTGTGAAAACTCACTTTGGTATTTAGTATCTATTATCCTCATGCCTCAGCCAAACTGGGAAAGAAGGAGCCTCATTTTTACATCTTTTATATTTGAACAGAACTTAGAACAGTGCTCAATAAATGTTAGCCATTGTTAACTATTGTGAACAGAAAACAGAACATGTGTGTAGTTTGAAATAAGCAAGTGGAACCAAAACAAAATGATCACCCATTATCCTTCTTTCACAAAGAGCTTTAATGAATTTGATATTGTGGGATATCTTTTCTAGATTGCTTTCAGAGTAGAAGAGATTTTCATCTATTTGGAATGGATTAGCTGCCATTCAGCTTAAGCCGAGCAGCGAACTTGTGACCTCTTATTTCAGGTTCATGATGCTTTGAAACTCAGCCACAGGAAGCAAAGATATGGGTGGCAAGGCTGGGCACAATAGCTCACGCTTGTAATCCCAGCACTTTGTGAGGTTGAGGCAGGTGGATTGTTTATGGCCAGGAGTTCGAGACCAGCCTGAGCAACATAGAGAGACCCCCCGTCTCTACAAAACAAAGCAAAAACCAGCCAGATGTGGTGGCTCATGCCCAGCTACTCCAGAGCCTGAGGTAGGAGGATCGCTTGAGCCCAGGAAATTGAGGCTGCGGTGAGCTGTGATTGCACCACTGCACTCCAGCCTGGGTGACAGAGTGAGATACTGTCTCAAAAAAGAAAAAAAAGATATGGATGGCAGCCATTTTGCCCCACATGGGGCCGCAGTGAGTGTATCAGGCCATGGTGTTTCTTGGGAAGGAGAATGCAGAAATGTTAATATTCAACCTATTTAGAAATACAGCAACTATCATTTCCTTCCGCAGGTATAGTAGGGAAACTGAGTGGTGCTGTCCACATGCTTGGAACCATTCCTCCAGGGCTGACTTTTTACAGAAAAAGGCTTATTTTATTTTACTTTATTTTTCAAGACAGTTTCACTCTGTCGCCCAGGCTGGAATGCAGTGGCACGATCTCCGCTAATTGCAACCTCCACCTCCCGGGCTCAATCAATCCTTCTGCCTCGGCCTCCTGAGTAGCTGGGACTACAGGCACGCACCACCATGCCTGGCTAACTTTTGTATTTTTAGTAGAGATGTGGTTTTGCCATATTGGCCAGACTAGTCTGGAACTCCTAACCTCAAATGATCCAGCCGTCTCTGTTTCCCAAACTGCTGGGATTACAGGTGTGAGCCATGGCACCTGGCCAGCTTATTGCTTTTTAAACCTGAAATATTTTCATGGACTGGGAGACACATAATTTTTTTTGTTGTTGTATAAATTCAGCCTCTTTCTTTGCACTGTCTTTTCTACTGAAAGTTGAAAAGTTTGTTGGAATTGGAATAGGGAATGTAGTTCTAATTGGACCAGTCAATTCCCAGCTCTTAAAATCCTGGACTGATACTCACGGATTTCTTGCAGCCTCACTTTCTTATTCCACAAAGTGGGATCCACAGTACCTAACTGCCGTGACAACTCACAGAACTGTTTTTGTTTTGTATGCTGTTTTTAGAGACAGGGACTTGCTTTGTCACACATGCTGGAGTGCAGTGGTGCGATCATAGCTCACTGCAGCCTCAACTTCCTGGGCTAAAGGGATCCTCCCACCTCAGCCTCCTGGTTAGCTGGGACTACAGATGCTGCCACCACACCTGACTAATTGTTTAATTTTTTGTAGAGATGGGGTCTTGCTATGCTGCCCTTACTGGTCTTGAACTCCTGGCCTCAAGCAATCCTTGCACCTTGGCCCCCAAAGTGCTAGGATTACAGGCGTCCCTCACCGTTCACACCCTTACAGAACTGTTTTAAGGATCTGATCAGCAAACGGGTGTTAAAATTGCAATAATATTATTTCTTTATCATGAAAGCACTTAATAAGTGTATCATATAACCAGTTTTCCTATTGTGTTTGTGTTTGGATCTGCTAAAAATACATTTTACACTGAGCAGGCTGAAAGAGAAAGCAAAACACCAGAAAGCCCGGTGTTTTCTGACTAATAAAATACTCTACATAATCATATAATGAACAATTGCTGAACACAAGTCTGGTGAGTTCATTTATGTCAGTAAACAAATTCCATTTTTTTCAATCAACATATTTTGTAGAATGAAAAATTAATTCAATGTTTTATAACAGTGTGATCACACATTTTGTAGCTTAAAGTCACCTTTCTAGGAGGTTAAATGAGAGCTAAGTTTTTATTTATTTATTTATTTATTTTTTCAGACAGTCTCACTCTGTCCCCCAGGCTGGAGTGCAGGGGCATGATCTTGGCTCACTGCAACCTCCGTATCATGGGCTAAAGTGATTCTCATGTCTCAGCCTCCCAAGTAGCTGGGATTACTGTAGTATGCCACCACACCTGGATAAATTTTGTAATTTTTTAGTAGAGGTGGGGTTTCATCATATTGGCCAGGCTGTTCTCGAACTCGTGGCCTCAAGTGATCCACCTGCCTTGGCCTCCCAAAGTGCTGGGATTACAGGCATGAGCCTCCCAAAGCCTGGGATTACAGGCATTACATCTACCACTCCCAGTCGAGAGCTAAGTTTTTAACAGGTGAGCATCCTCTGGATTATTTTGAGAAGGTTATTTCCTCTCAATAAACATAACAAGTCATAGATCCTGCAGAGATTTAAATGGAAATAAGATGGCTGTGCAAGGAGACAGCAGAGACCGTTGAGACTGAGATAAAATGATAGGAATATTGAAATATGCAAGTAAATAACTACATTGGGAAAAATTAAAGGCAGATATTTTACTGTGGAGGAAGAGATTACAAATATAAAAGGCTGAGAAAAACCTTGAGGTGTGGGATTGAAACTGATGATATCAGTGTGAACTCATATTTATATAGACAAAGATATATAAAGATGGAAATATTTATATAGAGTATGTGTATGTGTGTGTCTTCCATCTCTGTTAATGAGAGGTCTCAGAAGCAATGACCCTACTGTAGCAATGAGTATATTCTTCACTAGGCCAGGCGCAGTGGCTCACGCCTGAAATCCCAGCACTTTGGGAGGCCGAGGCGGGTGGATCATTTGAAGTCGGGAGTTCAAGACCAGACTGGCCAACCCAACATGGCAAAACCCTGACTCTATTAAAAATTTTTTTAAAAATTAGCCAGGAGTGGTGGCACACACCTGTAATCCCAGCTACTGGGGAGGCACAGGCAGGAGAATCACTTGAATCCAGGAGGCTGAGGTTGCAGTGAGCCAAGATTGTGCCACTGCAGTCCAACCCAGGTGACAGAGTGAGACTCCACCTCAAAAAAAAAAAAAAAAATTCTTCACTAAAAGACCCGGGACTCCTTAGAGAACTGGCAAATTCCTGGGCCAGGACAAGGGAAAGACAGAATGAGCTTGAAACAGTTTGTTGCACAAGAATGTAAGAAAATGCTAAAAAAAAATAATGGGAACATGTCAAAAGGACATAGGAAGCAGCTTGAAGAAACTCCCTTGGCCAAATCTAGGTTAATCTGTGTCATCCCCCTCCCCTAAAAAAAATGATAGAAATGGATTACATTTCCTCAAATAAAATAGGAAGCCATGAGTCCATACTGACATATATATATATGTAAATTAAATAGGAAAGCATCTCTTTGTAGTAGAATGTCAACTACAGAAGGAATTATGGAAATAGAAAAAATCATCATTTAAGGCTGGGCATGGTGGCTCACGCCTCTAATCCCAGCATTTTGGGAGGCTGAGGCAGGTGGATCACCTGAGATCAGGAGTTTGAGACCAGCCTGGCCAACATGGTAAAACCCCATCTCTACTAAAAATACAAAAATTAACTGGGCTTGGTGGCAGGTGCCTGTAATCCTGCTACTCTGGAGGCTGAGACAGGGGAATCACTTGGACCTAGGAGGTGGAGGTTGCAGTGAGCCAAGATTGTGCCATTGCACTCCAGCCTGGACAACAAAGTGAGACTCTGTCTCAAAAAAAAAAAAAAAAAAAAAGTTAAAGTCATTGTTTAAGGACTACCATAATGATGGTTGATTCAGACAGGAATGGGTAATGAATGCTCCAGCCTGTGTGCTGGCGTTTGATAAGGTACAGATACTCCTCAACTTACTGTGGGGTTATGACCTCACACATCCATCATAAGTTGAAAATATCATCGTGTTTTAGATGCACAGTGCTTCTTCTGATTACAGAATTTAAATATTCTTGAAATTTCCCTTTCTTTTCTTAATATCAGTGGTTTTGTCACTAAGACTGAAACTTAGCAGTTTAATCTTGTCCTATTTCCATTAAAATATGGTTATTCTTAATACCTACTCAGAATCCCTGCAATGTGAGGTACAAATGAAGATTCTGAGGCTACCCAGATCTATAAAGTCAAATCCTGAAATAAGGACCCCAGGAATCTACATTATTATGGAGTTCCTCGGGATTCTCACACACACTAAAATTTAAGGGCTATTGTCATATGGTTTCTATAATATTGAGCTTTGTGATTTTGACAATGACCAAAGAAATGCCTTCAATAAAACCCTACAAAATTCCATCATGAAATCTTCATTTTAAATGTAATAATTTTCAATTGCCTGGAGTACTTATTCAAGCATTTTTTAATGGGCCCTTGCATAGCTAAGAATTTTTGTTTACCTCACAAACGACAGATACCTTGGTTGACAATAAAATTCTTAGAGTGTAAACTTTTTCCCTCAAAATGTTGTAAATGTTGTTCATTGGCTTCTGGAATTTAGTGTTTCAGATAAATTTGAGGACTATCTAATTTTTGCTGTTTTAAGAGTTCTAGTTTTTGCTGGGTGTGATGGCTATGTCTGTAATCCCAGGATTTTGAAAGGCCGAGGCAGGCGGATTACTTGAGCCCAGGAGCTTGAGACCAGCCTGGGCAACATGATGAAACCCCATCTCTAAAAAATTACAGAAATTAGCCGGGCTTGTGGCACACACCTGTAGTCCCAACTACTCGGGAGGCCGAGGTGGGAGGATCGCTTGGCCCTGAGAGGTTGAGGCTGCAGTGAGTTGTGATTGTGCCACTGCACTCCAGCCTGGGTGACAGAGTGGGACCTTGTGTCAAAAA
Source organism: Pan paniscus (assembly GCF_029289425.2). Lineage (NCBI taxonomy): Eukaryota > Metazoa > Chordata > Mammalia > Primates > Hominidae > Pan > Pan paniscus. The sequence goes on from NC_073256.2 coordinate 25,443,752, forward strand.
AAAAAAAAAAAAAGAAAAGAAAAAAGAGTTCTAGTATTTTTACACCTGGATAATTCTGTAATCTTTTATCATTTTAATTCAAAAATTTGCCAAGACGTGCCATTAATCTTGCTTGCTCTCGCACTAGGAATGTTTTCTGGGAACAGGCTATTGCCTTCCATTGCATCTTTGATTATTGGTCCCACGAGTACCATGCCAGGTACCTTCAAGCCTCCTCCCCTTTCTGCGAATTTCCTGAAGTATACCCCCGCCTCCTCTGCCTGGAAACTTCCTCCTCATTATTATATTTTGCCATAGTTTAATAAAACATTCAAGTTTATAATTATATTATTTAGAGCAAAATAGAGGCTTATAATTTTTTGCAAATAATGTTTTTCTCTTCTGTGCTTTTATAAATGGTAAAATGTATTATATACACAAATGAACTTTTAACAACATATAAGTAACATACTACTATTAATAAAATGCTTTTTGCATCTATCATCCCCACTGAGAAATAGAACTTAGTGCATTAGGAGCCCCCACTTGTCTCTTTTTTATTGCCTTTTCAAAATCTATTTTTCATGTAGGGATATGCGCCTAGCTATCATATTGTTTAGTTTTGAAAATTAAGATGCAAACACAAATTTAGCTGTATGAGGAGGGACAAAATCGTCTCCATTTGATGAAGTCTCCCAGGTAATCTGAACAGTCTCTAAGTCACAGCCTGGCTCCATCTTGCTTGATTGCTGATGGGAAACCTTTGGAAATTGGTGGGCAAAGGTGTATGTGTGTCCTAGGAAATGTAGGCATGTAAGGGCATCAGACAGAACTATGGCGTGGATTACCAAATATCAAGAAGACATATAGCCCCGGCACAGTGGCTTACGCCTGTAATCCCAGCACTTTGTGAGTCCGAGGCAGGTGGATCACAAGGTCAGGAGATCGAGACCAGCCTGGCCAACATGGTGAAACCCCATCTCTACTAAAAACACAAAAATTAGCTGGGCGTGGTGGCGTGCACCTGTAATCCCAGCTACTCAGGAGGCTGAGTCAGGAGAATCGCTTGAACCCGGGAGTTGGAGGTTGCAGTGAGCCGAGATCATGTCACTGCACTCCAGCCTGGGTGACAGAGTGAGACTCCGTCTCAAAAAAAAAGACAGATATATGGTTAGACACAGTGAGTTACAGTGCGTTTTCTCTTTCTTAGCTTACCACGTTTTATCTCCAGCTCTTGCATAATTCAAAGCACAATACTTCTGTGGGGTGAATGAGTATCTTCAACTGATATAGCAGCAGGACTTGGAGGGGAAAGTGGAACTTCCTCAAGTTTTGATCAAGACAAAGTAAGCAGCTGGGTGTGGTGGCTTGTGCCTGCAATCCCAAAACTTTGGGAGGCCAAGGTGGGAGATCACTGGAGGCCAGGATTTCGAGACCAGCCTGGCCAACATAGAAACCTCATCTCTACTGAAAATACAAAAATTAGCCAGGTATGGGTATGCACACCTGTAATCCCAGCTACACAGGAGGCTGAGGCACAAGGATCGCTTGAACCTGGGAGGTGGAGGTTGCAGTGAGCCGAGATTGTGCCACTGCAGTCCAGCCTGAGTGACAGGAAGACTCCGTGTCAAAAAAAAAAAAAAAAGGCAAAGTAATCACACATCAAAATCTGACTAGATTCACTAGACTTTCTGTTCACCTGTTAAATAGAGTATGCAATAGCATTCAACATCTTGGTGGTAACAGCATTCAACGTGCCTGTCTCTTGAATTGCGCTGCTCCGATCCTGACAAGTGTCCCCTGGAGCACAGCTGTCATGCTGCGATCTTCCTCCATCATCTTGGGGATTCTCTCTGCCTCTGTCCTGTGTTAGATCTCCTGTTTTATTATGGACATATAAGAGTTGTACACATTTATTGGGTATATGTGATATTTTGTTACAAGGATACAATGTGTAATGATCCAATCAGGATAACTGGGATACCCATCACCTGAAGGATCTGTCATTTCTTTGTGTTAGGAACATTTCAATTTCACTGTTAGATATTTTGAAATATACAGTAAATTGTTGTTAACAACCTTTGAAGATTTTGCGGTATAAGTGTGGTTCGTTCTCAGCTTTCCCCCTGGCAGCTTGGGATTTTGTTTTCTCATATTGTTATGAGAAACAAGTTTGTTAAATCACTTTGCACTGATCCACTGGTTTTGCAGCTTCTAAAATGTCATAGCTGTTGTCTCCTCTCCTATTCTTCTAGTCCTTGTGGGTTTAGGTCTTAAAACAAAACAACTCCTATTTTTATGGGGTTCAAGAGAGAGAAAAATTAAAGGCACATGTTCAATTCACCACATTAGCCTGGAAGTCCAAAACTGCCTACTTCTGTAAGGTCCAGTTCCTCTGGGAAGCATTCTTTTGATTCATCTGCCTTTAGCAGAATTAATCCTGTCCTTCAAAAGATTTTTAGTGTGGTGCACAACACATTGGATTCTAATCCATTTGTTTACATATGCCTCTTCCCCCAGAGAAAATATGAATCCTGAAATGTCAGGATCAAGTTTTACTCTAATTTTATCCATGGCACCCATCATAATACCAATATGTATTTGATAAATGTTTGCTATCTACAGGAATGTGTAATTAGGTTCCAAAAAGGATACTGCTGAACCTTTTCAAAAATTGGACATTTATTCAAATACATGTTATACTGACTAGGAATTTTTAATTCCTCCTTGTCAGTTGTCAAACTAAACTAAAACTGAAAGCCGGTGAGCTCCTTCAACAGCATAGAAGCCTGTTTCTTGCATTCCAGATAGAGCAATGTTTCGTTTGAGTACCCTCTGGTGGCATTTCAAGAAACTAACTTCTTTTACAGCCTGATATCTGGTTCTGTTGCTATTAAAAGCTTGATGGAAGACATCCCTCATTTTCTTAATTTTCTCAATTGAACATGCATGACTTTTGCAATCAGAAAAATTGTATAATTTTTTCCAAAACAACTTTATGAGTTTCTGAGACAACAGAAGACGTTAGGAAGCTGAACAAACATACAAATAGAAATTGCACGTATTTTAAAATTAATCTATTTCTAATGCTTGCTTGCTTTTTTTTTTTTTTTCTTTGAGATGGAGTCTGGCTCTGTGGGTCAGGTCGCCCAGGTTGCCCAGGCCGCCCAGGCTGGAGTGCAGTGGCGCAATCTCAGCTCACTGCAACCTCCGTCTCCTGGGTTTCAGCAATTCTCCTTCCTCAGCCTCCCATATACAGGCACGTCTCACCACACCTGGCTAATTTTTGTGTTTTTAGTAGAGACAGGGTTTCACTATGTTGGCCAGGCTTGTCTCAAATTCTGGACCTCAGGTGATCCACCCACCTCGGCTTCCCAAAGTACTGGGATTACAGGCATGAGCCACCGCGCCGGCCTGCTTTACCTTTCTTATTTCTCAGTCTGAGTGAGTCAAATTATGATAAGCCTCAAATTAATCATTTATAATTCAAATGGTAAGAAAAAATCTGGAATTCTTCATACTAGAAAGTCCATTTTCTTTTTTATGCCAAAAAAAATTGAGTTTCTTCCACTCAATTTCAAAACAAATCTGAAATTTTTAACATACAGGCTTAAGCATGTTTATTTAAACAAAGACACATAAAATGTGCAAAATGAACTTTGATGGATGACATATTTTTTAAGTTTTTATTTTTGTTTTTTCTTTTATTTCTTTTTTCAGTTTTTTTTTTCTTTTCTTTTTTTGTTTGATTTTGGTTTTCTTTCTTTTTCTTTTTTTTTGGTGATTTTTTTTTTTTTTTTTTTTTTTTTTTTTTTTTTTTTTTGAGACAGAGTCTCACTCTGTCACCCAGGCTGGAGTGCAGTGGCGTAATCTCGGCTCACTGCAATCTCCACCTCCTGGGTTCAACTGATTCTCCTGCCTCAGTCTCTCAAGTAGCTGGAATTATAGGCATGCACCACCACGTCAGCTAATTTTTGTATTTTTAATAGAAACGGAGTTTCACCTTGTTGGTCAGACCGGTCTTGAACTCCTGACCTCAGGTGATCCGCCCACCTCAGCCTCCCAAAGTGCTGGGATTACAAGCGTGAGCCACCACACCAGGCCTTGGTGGATGATATTCTTAATGAAAGGGTCTGGATGTGTGTATACCTTCCTATTAGCGGGTTGTGCTTGCAGCAAGGGTACACATTCTGGTGCTGTGATTAGAGCAGAGGATCCTGTTTGTTTTTGTGATCAAGATTAGATAGGGCATGATTTGCACCAGGTCACACAAATGTTTTTAAACAATCATGTAATGCTTAGAATGAGACTTGGGCGTTGCCTCCATTAGGGAAAGGGCAAGTGTGTTTTATGTGTAGGAAAAACGGTAAGTGTGGATATGTGGGGTCACCAGAATTGTGGCAGAGACTGTTAGTTGTCCTAATATTTGATCTTCCCTTCTTCAATAGTGATAGACTTTCAATTGTTCATAAGTAATTATCCACAGAAACAAGACAACATTTTCACCAGTCTAATTTTGCAACTAATGTGTGGTCGTATAACTAAGTACCAAAGGGCAAGATATAAGCAGAATTAATATTCATGACTTCAGGATGTGAGAAGAAGTTATAGAGAAATACATAGCCTCCCTTTTACTGTTTCTGTCTTTCCATTGGCTGAACGGTGTGTGCAATGGGGAGGTGTCTGGAACATGGGAATGAGGACAGCATACTAGGAATGATAAAGCTACAAGACAGAAAAGCCCTAAGTCCTTGACATCTTTCTATTAACCTCAGAGAGAAATATGTTAACTTCTACCTCACTGAAGCCACATATATTTAAGGCCTATTTTATTCCCAATCAAATTTTAATTGTATTTTTTCCTCTTTATTTTTTGTAGAGATGGGGTCTCACTGTGATGTCTGGGCTGGTCTCAAACTCTTGGCTTCAAGTTATCCTCTCGCCTCAGCCTCCCAAAGTGCTGGGATTACAGGTGTGAACCATTGCCACTGGTCTTTTTTTCTTTTTTTCAAATCTTTATCCTAAAAAAAAGAAAACATGCCAAGAAAGGAGACAGATTCCACAAAGGGTGAGATGTAACAAAATCTGGGAGTTTGGGGGGAAAATCCTGGAGGAAGGGAAATTGAATCTCTGACCTAAACAGTGAACGAAATTAGCTAACAAAAGTTCTGAAATGGGAACCGGCACGGTGTGTGGAGGTACTAAAAGAAGAATGGAAAGAGAAAAAAGGTAGTTTGTGCTAAATTAGGAGACAAAAATATAACCCAGATCATCCTGAAGGCATTAAGGAAGGAAAAGATTTAAAAAAGTCAAAAGTGATGCCCATATTTTTGGCCCAATCAACTGCGTGGATTGCAGAGCTATTTACTGAGAAAAGAAACACCACTCTGGGCATGGTGGTTCACACCTGTAATCCCAATACCTTGGGAGATCGAAGTGGGAGGATTGCTTCAGTCCAGGAGCTGGAGACCAGCCTGGGCAACATGGCAAAACCCTGCCTCTACTAAAAAAATACAAAAATTAGCCGGGTGTGGTGGTGAGCGGTTGTAGTCCCAGCTAGTCGGGAGGCTGAGGTAGGAGGATCACTTGAGCAATCACTGCGCTACTGCACTCCAGCCTGGGCGACAGAGGGACATCCTGCCTCAAACAAACAAACAAAAAAACAAAAAGAAAAACAGAAACACTAGAGAAGTGGCTGGTTTGGGGAGGAAGATGATGATTTCACCTTGGATATGTCAAGTTTGTGGTGTTTGTGAATAGGCAAGTCGTTATGTGGCTCTGGTGCTCTGAGTTAAGATCGTGGGTAGAAACAGGTTTTGGAGTCATTGGCTACCGGATGGTAAATAAAGCTAGATGAATGCATAGAATACCTAGAGCAAGAATCTATACTTTGAAAAGAATACAAAAGTTATGAACAGGGCCTAAGATCCAAGTCCTGAAGGAATTCCGGAATTAAATGATTGGATATAAGAGGGGGAACTGATCAGGGAGATTGAGAAGAAATGGCCAGAGAAAAAGGAAGGAAGCAGGCAAGTGTGCTGTCATGGAGACCAAAGGAAAAGAGTGTTGCAGTAAATAAAGAATAGTCAGCGGGGCGTGGTGGCTCACGCCTGTAACCCAAGCACTTTGGGAGGCTGAGGTGGGCGGATCACGAGGTCAGGAGATGGAGACCATCCTGGCTAACACGGTGAAACCCCGTCTCTACTAAAAAATACAAAAAATTAGCCAGGCGTGGTGGTGGGCTCCTGTAGTCCCAGCTACTTGGGAGGCTGAGGCAGGAGAATAGCGTGAACCCGGGAGGCGGAGCTTGCAGTGAGCCGAGATCGCGCCACTGCACTCCAGCCTCGGTGACAGAGCAAGACTCCGTCTCAAAAAACAAAAAACAAAAACAAACAAACAAAGAATAGTTAGCAACACTGGATGCTGTTGAAAGATCAAGTCAGATGAGCTTTGATAAGAGGCTACTGGGTTCAACTACACGGGGATAACTGGTGACCTCAGTGGAGAAGTAGATGTCAGTGGACCATGGGGGTGGAAGAGAAATTAGGGTAGGTTGAATAGTGGGTAGATGTGTGAAAAAAGCGACAATTCTTTCAAGAAGTTTAGCACCAAAGGGGGAGGGAGAAAAGACAGTGCAGCAGCCATAGGAATTCTGAGGTTGAAGGAGGTGTTTTGTTTGGCTGGAGGGCTATTTAAGTTGGAAAATTTTGAGTCAAGCTCATTTAAATGCCAAAGGGAAAGGTCTACTGATGAGGAAAGCACTGAAGATACAGAACAGAGAGTGGATAATACAAAATTCAAGATTCCTGGGAAGGTAGGAGAGGAGGGGAATTGAGGGAGCGTGTGGTGGTATCAAAGCAGAAAATGAAGGTGGGACGGAGGAGTGGCTGAAAGGGGTGGGGCTAGAACTCGGGGGGGCGGGGCTAGGACTCAGGTGGGGCGGGGCTAGGACTCAGGTGAGGCGAGGGAGGCACTCACTTCAGGCACAAAATTTAAGGAGGCATCCCCCCAAAATCAGTAATTAAGATAAACACTTTAGTGTAATTTTTTTTTTTTTTTGAGACAGCATCTTGCTCTGTCGCCCAGGCTGGAGTGCAGGGGTGCGAACTCAGCTCACTGCAACCTCTGCCTCCCAGGTTCAAGTGATTCTTGTTCCTCAGTCTCCCAAGTAGCTGGGATTACAAGCATGCTCCACCATGCCAGCTAATTTTTATATTTTTAGTAGAGAAGGAATTTCGCCATCTTGGCCAGGCTGGTCTGAAACCCCTGGCCTTTAGCGATCCTCCTGCCTCGGCCTCCCAAAGTGCTAGGATTACAGGCATCAATCTCTTAGTACATCAAAATTAATGTAAGAAATGTATGATGAACAAAAATCAACATATTAAACAAAGACACGACCAGATGTGAGCATGTAGATTTGGCAGTAAAAAGCTAAAAGTGTTTTCTTTGTGAAGCAAGGAGGCAAGGTTGTCTGGTGAGAGTACATGGGAAAGGAGATGGGAGGTTGGAGGTGAGAGCAAAGAAGGTTTGCTGCAGAAGTTGTGGAGAGAGGGAAGACAAGACAAGGAGAGAAATGTGATGGCTGCCAAGGAGGATTAGCACCCAGGTGGAGCAGATGGTCATTAATTCTTCACATCACTGATCTGGCCATTGTATGATCTCTAAGGCCTCTCTCAGAACTCAGAGAAAGCATGAAGAAGGAAAATAGATTTATGATCATGGCGGGTTTTCACAGGGAAAAAGGTTAGGATATTGGCAAGGGATTTATGATAGTGGACCACAGAAGCTATGATAAGTTATGATAAGGGGCTGTTGAACGTAAGCCAGCAAGGTAATAAGCCAAAATATGAGAAATAAACTAAATCAAATGTGAAATGATAGCTCTGAAATAGAATGTAAATGCCAAATGTTATGGGGTGAGTTGTGTCCCCCCTAAATTTATGTGTTGAAGACCTAACCCCCAGTACCTCAGAATGTACCCATATTTAGAGTGAGAAATAAAAATAAAATCCTAAATCCCCTAAGGCCACGTGTGGCAGCTCACACCTGTGATCTTAGCACTTTGGGAGGCCATGGCAGGCGGATCACCTGAGGTCAGGCATTTGAGACCAGCCTGGGCAACATGGCCAAACCCACCTCTCCTAAAAATACAAAAAAATTTAGCTAGGCATGGTGGTACACACCTGTAATCCCAGCTACTCAGGAGGCAGAGGCAGGAGAATTGTTTGAACCCGGGAGGTGAAGGTTGCTGTGAGCCAAGATTGTGCAACTGCACTCCAGCCTGGGTGACAAAGTGAGGCTCTGTCTCAAAAAAAAAAAAAAAAAAATCCTGAATCCCCCAACCTTCTGAACGGACCCCGTTCCAGCCAAGAAGACCCCAGAGAAACCTTAAAACAGAGTTCCGGGCCATGTCGGGACAGGAGGTCAGACATGCTCAAGTCTGCCCCTTCCTTATTAACCTTTAACCAGAATCTTTTCTAAGAAGTAAGCAGGAATCAGCTGTGGAAGACAAGAGCACATGACTTACTCTGTTATCACTATTAGCCAATTGTCTGAGGCCATGACGAGACTTCCCTTCCCTCTTTACAGTTTCGACATGACAGCTCGCCAGTTTCACAATGCATATACCTTCCTTATCAGAGACCGTTGATGATGGAGATGCTCTGGCCAGTCTATAGAGGATGCGCAGAGGATTTTCGGTCCTCTGCTTCACCTTCTGATGTCAGAAGGCTGAAAACTCCACACTCAGATTATGCTAATGCTGCCATTTGTGTACATGTGACCCATGAAGAGGTATGAAGCTCAAGTGCACATGCATGCTTCTCCTTTCATAAACATTAATGATTCCACCTATTGCTTATTAAATATGTATATTTGGCCACTATGCTCAGCATACATTCCTGTCTTATGCTTCCTTCCCTCAAGGTGCCTATTTCTGGCTTCTGGCTGGAGGCTACACTTCCCAGCCTATCAGAATGGCAGCCTGCAAGGATGCATAACCCTAACCCTTTATGAGAAATAAAGTTCTCTTTTCTATACTTATGAACCTTGTCATTCTTCAGTTGGCAGGAGATTAGGTGTTTAAAGAGGTGGTTAAATTAAAATGAGGTGGCTGGCATGGTGGTTCATGCCTGTAATCCCAGCACTTTGGGATGCCAAGGCAGGTAGATCACCTGAGGTCAGGAGTTCAAGACCAGCTTAGCCAACATGGTGAAACCCCATCTCTACTAAAAATACAAAAAATTATGTTTTTTATTATAGAAAAAAAGGAGAATCCTCACCTAGATCTATTACAATGAAATTTAAGAACATCAATGACAAAAAGAAAATTTGCAGACTCCAGAGAGAAAGAACAGATTATCCATAGAAGAGCAAGAATCATATCAACATTACACTTTTCAAATAAACATAGGATACAGGAAGAAAATAATGTTTTTAAATGACTGAAGGAAAAGACTTTGTAACTTGCAGAAACCGTTAAACTAAATAGAAAAGCTTTATACACATTTCCCATGAAATCAGCACAGCACCATTACTATTAATATATTACAAAGACTCCTGGCCAATGCAGTAAGAAGAGAAAGAGATATAAGGGGTATAAGGAAGGGCAGGGCTAAAACCGATTATTTGCAGAATTTGATAATTTTAGAAAAAAAGCAACAGAATAATAAAACTATTAAAATTTACAAGAAAGTTTAGAAATTATCCAGAAAGTTCTGGGGATTAATAAAAAAAGAATGTTTAGAAATTAAAAACCATCAGGAGTTTGAGACCAGCCTGGCCAACATGGTGAAACCCTGTATCTACTAAAAATACAAAAATTAGCTGGGCATGGTGGTGCACACCTGTAATCCCAGTTACTTGGGAGGCTGAGGTGGGAGAATAGCTTGAACCTGGGAGGAGGAGGTTGCAGTGAGCCGAGATTGTGCCACTGCACTCCAGCCTGGGCAACAGAGCAAGACTCCATCTCAAAAGAAAAAAAAAAGAAGAAGAAGAAAAAGAAAAAGAAAGAAATTAAAAACCAATTTTTTGTCTTCAAAATTTTAATTTCTTTTTCATCAAAAGCAAGCTTACATAGAGTGAAATGCGTAGATCTTACATGCATAATTCAATGTGTTTTGATAAATATATACGTCACATAATCACTATCCCAATTAAGACGTAGAATATTTCCAGGACCTGGAAACTTCCCTTGTGTACCATTCAAGGTAATCCTCAACCCCTAACCCCAAGCTGAAGCAGTCACTATTGTGAATTTCTATTATCATAGATTAGTTTGGCCTATTCTTGAACTTCATATAAGTGGAATTAGAGTATGTCTTCTTTTGCATCTGGCTTCTTTCACTCAAGATTTTTCCAAATTCATCCATACTATTGCATGTATCAATAGTTTATTATTGGCTGGGCACGGTAGATCACACCTGTAATCCTAGCACTTTGGGAGGCTGGGCCAGGTGGATCATTTGAGCTCAGGAGTGCAAGACCACCCTGGGCAACATAGTGAAACCCTGTCTCTACAAAAAATACAAAAATTAGCTGGACATGGTGGCATGTACCTGTAGTCCCAGCTACTTGAGTGGCTGAGGTGGGAGGATCACCTGAGTCCCAGAGGTCAAGGCAGCCACCATCCTGCCATTGCACTCCAGCCTGTGTGACAGAATGAGGTTTTGTTTCTGAAAAAAAAAAAAAAAAAGGCTTATTATTATATATTGAGGAGTATTATACCATTACAGGGATACATCACATTCTGGTTATCTATTCACCTGTTGATGGAGATTTGAGTTAATTTCATTTTTCAGTTATTTTGAAAAATGCTGCTGGAAATATCCACGTCCAAGCCACCACCTGGACATTCACTTTCACTCGTCCTGAGTGAATACCTAGGACTGGAATTGCTGGGTGATAGGGCCAATGTATTATGTTTATTTAATTAATTCATTCATTCATTCATTTTTGAGATGGAGTCTCTCTCTGTCACCCAGGCTGGAGTGCACTGGCACTATCTAGCATTACTACAACCACCGCCTCCCAGGTTCAAGCGATACTCCTGCCTTAGCCTCCCGAGTAGCTTGGACTCCAGGTGTGCACCACCAAGCCTGGCTAATTTTTGTATTTTTAGTAGAGACAGGGTTTTACCATGTTGGCCAGGCTGGTCTCGAACTCCTAACCTCAGGTGATCCACCCTCCTCAGCCTCCCAAAGCACTGGGATTACAGATGTGAGCCACCGCGCCTGGCTCTTTGTTTGTTTGTTTCTAATCTGGTTGTCTTTTATTTCTTTGTTTTTGTTTATTTAACTTAAAAATCAATAATATTTTATGTAATGGTATAAAATAATTTACCATTCATAATGGGAAAAAACCCATAATGTATCTAGGAATTCTTGGTTACGAATGTACAAGATATCTATGGAGAAAATTGTGAAATGTTAAAGATCATCATAAAAGACAATCTGAATTAGCAGTTCTATATTACAAGAGGATAAATTAATATGTCATTTCTCCTCAAATCAATCGAGTGAATTCAATCTTAATGAATTTTTTGGATTGGATTGGATTGGATTTTTTGAAGAGCAAAAAATTTGTCCTAAAGTATACATGAAAGATTAAATATCCACAAATAGCTAAGTCAGTATTGAAAAAGAAGAGTAAAGAGGAGGAACTTGTTTTATAAGATATGAAGACATATTGCAGAGCGGAGTAATAGAAAGCAGCGTGGGAAGGGTATAAGAACAGATACCAGAGACCAAGAGAACAGAGCAGGTTGCTCAAATACAGACCTAAACATATGGAATTATCTAACACGTGGCATCAGGCAGCAATGGGAGACGGCTTAGAAACAAAAGGCATTTTGCTATGTGAAAGTCACATATTTAGTGCAGCCTAGAGTAATTTACTAACCCTGCTATCTAACAATACATTGATCTTCACTGACAGCTGACTAATCCCAGGACACTGAAGCTAGAGGAAAGGTAGGTACATTTTTCCAAGGGGGTGAATAGAGAATAACCAATTCTCGAACTTCTCTTTTAGACTGTGGCATAGCTGAAATACTCAGGGAAGCTTTCTCTTTAACTGTTCAACTATGGCACACATTTTATTTTAAACAGGAGGTGCTAAAGTCATTGGGATTTCCCCTTTGGTGTTATGTGGCAAGTTACAGCAGAGTCAACATTTAAAAACATCGGCCAGGCAAGGTGGCTCATGCCTGTAATCCCAGCACTTTGGGAGGCCAAGGCGGGAAGGTCACCTGAGATCAGGAGTTTGAGAGTTTCGCCTGGCCAACATGGTGAAATCCCACCTCTACTAAAAATACAAAAATTACCCAGGTGTGGTGGCAGGCGCCTGTAATCCCAGCTACTTGGGAGGCTGAGGCATGAGAATCTCTTGAACCCAGGAGGCTGAGGTTGCAGTGAGCCAAGATAGCGCCATTGCACTCCAGCCTGGGCTACAGAGCGAGACTCTGTCTCAAAAAATAAATAAATAAATAAATAAAAACATTTAGGTCTCCTGCATACTGATGTCACATCAGTCATAAGAAAGTACTGAACACAGTGATATTTCTTAAACATTTTGGGTACACTCCCAGCTCAGGATCTTTTCACTTGTTTACTCTGCCTCAACTTCTCTTCTCCCATATATACTCAGTTTACTCCCTTGCCTCTTCAAGTCTTTACACAAATGGCACATCATTAGAGAGGTCTTCCCTAACGATTCTATTTAAAATTGTAACCCCCTCCATACCTGGGCACCCTCCCTTCCCCTTTTCCTGTTTTACTTTTCTCCATACTATAAGCATTTTACTTATTTCTTTTGTTGATTGCCTGTCTTTCTTTTTCTTTCCTTCCCTCCCTCCCTCCTTCCCTTCCTTCCTTCCTTCTGTAGAGATGAGGTTTCACCATGTGGCCAGGTTGGTCCTGACCTTAAGTGGTCCTCACACCTCAGCCTGGCAAACTGCTGGGATTACAGGTGTGGGCCATCACGCCTGGCCTTACAGTAAATTCTTGATAAACAACCCAGGAACTGCCTCTTTCCTTTAAAAATTCACTTGTAGCTTCTACTGATCTGAGTATACCCAGGGCAACTTGAATCTACAATTGCAATCCTCAAACTTGGCCCAAATAAACTCTACTTATATTAATTTTGCCTCATCTTCCTTTTCGGTTGATTATTTCATGCATGTTTCACTTGGTTCAACCTTTAATTGCTCAAACCAGAGTCTAAAGACAAAAAAAGTTACTGCACGATAGTAATTTTCATGTAGCTATTTTCATCTAGCTTGGATTTTTTTTTTTTTTTTTTTTTTTTTTTACTATTTTTTGACTGACTTCGACTATTTTCACTTAGCTAGGATTTTTCAGAAGGGACATTCTTTAACTGTGTCTCACAATCCAATTTCCTCAGAGAAACTTCTTGGAGTTTCCCCAGCACAGCTGCTCATCATAGGCTTCATGGACAAAAGTCTCACTATTTATTAGAGTATCTTCTTCTGGGTCTTTTTATTTATGGCAGGTCTAATTTCTTGATGCTGCTGCACTAGTTCTAGAAGTCAAAGAAACAAAGTCAAAAGAGTTGTTTCTTGAGATAGAAGCTGAGATGGAGGTACGTACGGTTAGAAAGGGCTACTTAACCCCATCAAAGATTATTGTTATTGGAATTATGCCCTATCTCAATTGCCTATTTAACAAAGCAAATAATCTAGAATGGGCAAGACTTAAGACAATTATGATTGGTTACTAAGTGTTCACTTAACTTCCAAACTGGCATATCTTCTGAGTAGATGGATTCAGCACAACTTCAATTCTATGCTCCTGGGTTGCAGTCCTCAAGCTTGGACCAAATAAACTCTCTAGTTATATTAATTTTGCCTCAGCTTCTACCTTTTAGGTCAATAGTATTAAGCCTCTTCAAGTGGTCCTGAAGTATTAAGCCTCTTTAAGTGGTTACTGAAGCTGTATTCATCTTTTTTCTGTGTGTGTGTGTGTCATTTTGTATTGTTTCTGTTGCTATATCTTTGAATTTATTTACCTTTTTCTCTGCATTGCTTAATGTGCTAGCAATCCCATCCAAAGAAATTTTTATTTCAAATATTTTTCACCTCCATCCAGAAATTTGATTTTTCAAAAATCTTTCCAGTTTCTCTCCTATCATGTCTTCCTTTAACTCTTTGAGCATATTCATAACAGGTGTTTAAAATCCTTGTCTGTTAATTCCATCATTTTTATCATTTTGGGGTTTGTTTCTATGAACTTCACGAGATATTTTCTTACCACTTGGTCTCTCTCTCTCTCTTTTGAGACAGAGTCTTACCCTGTCACCCAGGCTGGGTTGTGGTGGTGCCATCATAGGTCACTGCAGCCTCTGACTCCTGGGCTCAAGCAATCCTCCCGCCTCAGCATCCCCAAGTGCTGCGTGTCTTTCAGTTTTTGACTGGATGTCTCACATTTTGAATTTAATGTTGTTGAATCCTGGATTTTACTGTAGTCTTTCAGAGAGTTTTAGAATTTGTTGTTACAGGTAATTAGGTTACTTACAGAGCAGTTTGATCCTTTCAGGGGTTGTTTTAAGGCTTTTGAAGAATCTACAGTAGTTTATGTTCTGGGTCCTGCAGTCTACGGTTATTATATCTCACTAAGGCATGACACTTTCGTAACCACCCAAGAGGTTCATCTTGCCTACTGCCTAGACAGAGTCGATTTATCAAGACAGGGGAATTGCAATAAAGAGCAATTCATGCAGAGCTGGCAGTGCAGGAGACCTGAGTTTTATTATTCAAATCAGTCTCCCTGAGCATTTGGGGATCAGAGTTTTTAAGGATAATTGGGTGGGTGAGAAGCCAGTGAGATGGGAGTGGTGACTGGTTGGGTAGGAGATGAAATCATAGGGAGTCGATGCTGTCCTCTTGCACTGAGTCAGTTCCTCCCGTGGGGGACACAAAATCAGATGAGCTAGTTTATCCAAGATCAGGTGAGTCAGGTTATCAATCTGGGAGGTGCCAGCTGATCCATCAAGTGCAGGGCCTGCAAAATATCTCAAGCACTGATCTTAGATTTTACAATAGTGATATTATCCCCAGGAGCAATTTGGAGAGGGTTAGAATCTTGTAGCCTTCAGCTGCATGAGTCCTAAATCATAATTTCTAATCTTTCGGCTAATTTACTAGTCCTACAAAAGCAGTCTAGTCTCAAGAAGAGGGTTTATTTTGAGAAAGGGCTATCACCTTTGTTTTAAACTATAAGCTATACACTAAGTTCCTCCCAGTGTTAGTTTGGCCTACGCCTAGGAATGAATAAGGATAGCCTGGAGGTTAAAAGCAAGATGGAGTTGGTTAGGTCCGATCTCTTTCACTGTCTCAATGATAATTTTGCAATGGCAGTTTCACATCTGAGGTTTCTATTGCATGTTCCATAGTATTCAATAATCTCTTCACTCTGGTTGCTGGGAGCTCAAATGATTCCCAGTTCTGTGTGACCTCTCACCATTGTTTGGTGTACTGCTCCCCAATAATTGTTCTTTCCTGGCCTTGTGGAGTTTCACGTTTTTTATTCAGTTAAAGATTCAAGGTACTCCTAGGCAGATTTCTGAAGCTCGTTTTCCATGTAATTCCCTCCTCTCCAGAATCCTGCCCTACAAATTCCAACCAACTTGGCCTACCCCAGTTTCCTCAACTCCAATCCCTGTCTTTTCAACCCAGGAGATCCTAGGTTTCCATATGTTTTCCTTTCATCGCACCACAGACTGGAAATCGCCTCTGGGCAAAAGGGCAGGGTGATATACGGCTCCTTTTATTTCTTTTCTCTCAGGTAAAACAGTCCACAGCTGTCCGTTGTCCAATGTCTGAATAGGTGTCTCCTATATTTTGTTCCGTTTTCTAATTGTTTATAGTGGGATACTAAGTCCCGACCCATTTTCTTTTCTTGCCCAGAGTGGAAGTTTTAGGAAACTCCTTATGGAAAATGTGAATTGTTTTATTATTTTTTATGGTCGAAAACATCTTTCTCTATGATATCTTCCCACTCACCCTACTTTTTTCCTTCTCAGGAAACACTGACGGGAACACACGTGCCGGTGCTACCCTCCAGTGACTGGACTAGATCCTTGCGCAACTTCAACCCGCGCTAGCTCCGCCCACGGCCGGCCACGCCCCGTCTTCTCACCGGCGCGCCTCCCTCTTGTTCGTCCTCCCTCCCCCTGGGGACTGCGGCGCTGGCGTTCCGCGCACGCCGGCTCACTGCGCCTGCGCGGCGTGTGGACGCCACACGCTCCCGGAAGTGGGAGGTGGCCGCTGGAGTTTGTGTGGCTGCCGCCGCGGGAACGCGAGCCCGGTAATTTTTCAACGGAGAAAGGCCAGGCTTTCGGGCTCTGCAGAGTGAGAGTTAGCAAGTGTCCGGCTCCAGCAACTCTCCTCTGGCGTGACAGCCGGCATGGAGGATCCACAGAGTAAAGAGCCTGCCGGCGAGGCCGTGGCTCCCGCGCTGCTGGAGTCGCCGCGGCCGAAGGGCGGGGAGGAGCCGCCGCGTCCCAGTCCCGAGGTGAGGAGTCGGCCCGCGCCTGGCTGTTGGCGCCGGCTGCCCCGTCCCCAAAGCGCCCTCGGTACCCCTTTCTTCTCAGGTGTCCCGCAGTAGGTGCAGCTGTGCGCCCTTGGACCCCAGCCTCTTCCTCGGTGCCCAGCTCCCTGGCTTTATCCTCGGGTGGGTGTCTTGGAGCCCCCTCAGGGCCGAATCACTCTCTGGGAGGGAGGAAATCGTCAAGACCAGTTCTGTCTACAGTGGGTTAACAGGTTCTAAGAGGGAGTTTTGCTCTAAACTTAATTCTGTGTTCACGGTTGCTGTTGTCACTCCATGTAGCCGTTATGGGTAATTTGCAAGGCTTTATGTTTTTTAAATCTCACCATATACCCTAGGTATGTCACTTCATACCTGTTTTTAAAAAAAGAAAAAATTTTAAAAGCACCCACCAGCATCCCTCTCTCTGTACCTGTTAGGTGGAGCTTCGTCTTAGCTGCTTTTGCTCATTAACTGGTGTCTCATATAAACATAGTATAAGATTGAATGAATAATTTTGATATCTCATCGGTTGAACTTAGTTACAGTGGCAAAGTTGTAGAACAGTCTTAAAACTTATTTAACGAATGTTAATTGTTGACTAGCGCTGCGGATTGTAAGTGATTGAATACTAAAATTGATCTTTTCCTAATAATAAACATGTTGAACACTTCATAAAGCTTCATAAAGTGGGTATTTGCAAGAGGCCTCCTAACTCTTGCTCCTTCCGTCCACAATCAATTTCCATCTGGCAGCTAGAATGAGCTTTTCAATAACATGAATTTGGCTTATTCCCCTCCTTAGTAACTTCCATTTGCTGCTCTGCGGGGTCTGGCGCCTGCCTCCGTTGCTAATTGCATCTCACACAGTTTTTTCTCTTTTGTTCCCAGTGCCCCTCGCTTCCTTGTGTTCTTTTACATTGGAAAGAAGGTCTTGTTAAGGGTCTCTGTATGTTCCTTTTGCCCTGTATGCACTTCCTTTGGATCTTTGCAATTATCTTTCTCCTTCTAAAGTTACTTTCAAAGAGTACTTGCACATCCCTTCTCTTGTAAAGAACCACTCTTCCACCTGCCTCCCTCTTCAGCCTGAGATACGTTGTCAATCTCATCCTGTAAGTGGGTTTTAAAATAAATTTCGAAGTTTATTTTTAGTAAAAGAAGTGTGTTTGCATATGCTTCTTTATATTTGAAAGTCTTGACACTTTTTTACAGCTACTTAAGGCCTAGGTCTCTGTTCCAAATTGGCTTTAGTGACGGTAGTAATTGTTAAAAACTTACTGTTGCATGCTCTTTATAATGATACTTTTTTTTTTTTTTTTTTTTTAACAAAAAGCTGGTCGTAGTTGCCCTCGCCCGTAGTCCCAGCTACTGGGGAGGCTGAGTGGGGAGGATCACCTGAGCCCATGGGTGGAGGCTGCAGTGAGCTGTGATCGTGCCACTGTACTCCAACCTGGGTGACAGAGTGAGACCCTGTCTCAAAAAATAATAGTAATGATACATTTTTTTTTTTTTTTGGAGACGGAGTTTCGTTCTTGTTGCCCAGGCTGGAGTGCAATGGCATGGTCTCAGCTCACTGCAACCTCCGCCTCCCGAATTCAAGTGATTCTCGTGCCTCAGCCTCCCTAGTAGCTGGGATTACAGGAACCCACCACCACGCTTGGCTAGTTTTTGTATTTTTAGTAGAGATGGGGTTTCACCATGTTGGCCATGCTGGTCTCGAACTCCTGACCTCAGGTGATCCGCCCACCTCGGCCTCCCAAAGTGCTGGAATTACAGGCAATGAGCCACTGCGCCTGGCCATGATACAGTGTTTTTCAATCTGGAGCAAAGTTTTTTGTTGAATTCAGGTGGTAAATTTTCATTATCTCTAATGCCAGTTGTCTTTGTAAACTAGTAGAAGCTATTGCGTATTTATATTTTTAATAAGTAGGTTCAGATTTCATCAGAACTCTCCTTTTGGAAGAACGTCAATCAAGAAAAATTCTAAGTTTTTTTTCAGTGTGCAGATGCAGAGGTTTTCCTTTTCTTTTTTTAATAGGTAGTACCTAAATTTTTGGCAACAGAATAATAGCATTTCCAGAGCATGTTTTCAAAATGTTCTCTATACAGAAAAAGTTTCATTTGACAAGCAATTACTTTCTAGCTTACTGTTAAAATGTGTTTTCTTTTATCTTGCAACAACAGATTGTGTTGCTTTAAAAAAAAATGCTAAAAATCAAGCTCCAGTACCCTTCCCAATAAGAAGAGGACAGCAATTATAGAATACCTGTCTTTTTGTAAAAGAAAATTTGTAACTCATCTTTAAGTTCAACAACAGTTTTTTGTTTTTGTTTTTGTTTTTGAGACGGAGTCTCTCTCTGTTGCCCAGGCTGGAGCGCAGCGGCTGAGTCTCGGCTCACTGCAAGCTCCGCCTCACGGGTTCACGCCGTTCTCCTGCCTCAGCCTCCTGAGTAGCTGGGACTACAGGCGCCCGCCCGTCCGCCCAGCTAATTTTTTGTATTTTTAGTAGAGACGGGGTTTCACTGTGGTCTCTATCTCCTGACCTCGTGATCCGCCCGTCTCGGCCTCCCAAAGTGCTGGGATTACAGGCGTGAGCCAACGCGCCCGGCCTCAACGACAGTTTTAAAGTAGTTTGCCACAAGATAGTAAACCTCTGTTTGGTATAGAAGATTTTCATGACCACATCCCATAATGTAAAAGCTTCTCTTATTTGAGATAATATAAACCATACATCCACTTAATTGAACACGTGAATATTGCAAAATGTTACAGTTCTATGATGGTGAATGTTTCTCTCCATATTGTGGAATCTATCACTTTTCTCATTATATGGTCCGTATTATATGTGACATGTGATAGGTGGATGTAGTTACTGGTACGGATGCTGATGCAAATGTAAGTATGTATTTCATAAACTAATTTTGTGTTTCTGCAGATTAACAATACAAGTAGGGTTTTTAGTATTTTCTTTCTGCTCCTTGGCAGATTGATTTGAGCATCCTTCTTTGTGAACCATTAGTGTAGGTTTGAAATTTGGGAGGAGACACTGCTTTCTGAGGATTGGACCTCGGCTGTCTCTAGAACTTCACTGAAGGAAGAGAACTAGAGCTGGATCTAGGAAAGGAAGCAAATTTTTCTTTATCGAAGTCATAATTTATAGCATCTATAGAAGAGGCCTAAGTGTTACTTGTGAATAATTTTTCTAGCTACAGTTTTGGATGAGAATTAACCAGTGAATCAGAAAGAGGATTTATCCAAAGAGAAAATCTGCTTAAATTAACTGAGACATCTGTTTTGGTACACAAACTGTTACTTAATGTTGACCTAAATTTTAACCTGAAATTTACTAAATGATGACTAAAGATGAAGTTTCAAATTCAATGTAAATTTAAAGTCAAAAGATCATTTTTTATAAAATTCTGGTCAAGCTGAGCAATATCTATTGTAAATTTAATATATTGTTGAAAGTGAATCATTGGTCAACTAGCAATACTTTTTTTTTCCTTAACATTGTTAACAAGGAACCTCAGTGTGGCTATTCTTTAATTTATGGACAGTTCACACATTGGAACTGCTGACCTCTTCCTCAAAGGAAATGGGTGAGTCACTCTTGAGTACTCTGGCACCTTACCTAGCATTACATTTCCAGTAAATGTGTGTTGCATTAAATTGAGAGCTTAGAGTAAGAAATGGTTCCTGAACCATCAGGATCAGTTCTAAGTTAGGGACTGTGGCCTCTCTGTGATTATCCTTCCTTGATCTATAATTACAGTTTACGTGAGGACAATGTGGTAAGTTATAACTAAGGTAACAAGCTTTAATAGGGATAATTAGTACTAAATATTTTTCAAAATTATGGAACATAGCTAATATTTGTGATATTGCATGTGGAAAATAACTTACAAATGAATCTTTGGAACTTAACATATTAGTAATTTGAGACTGCCTGTGGAGAAAATAGAATTGAGTCATGTTTTTTCTTAACAGATTTTTATTTATGAAAAAAATCATAATTCTATAGTTCTTCTGGTTAGCGGACCTAAGTACAACTTTTGGAAAATGTAAGTTTTGAAATTAAATACATTTCCTTCTTTGAGTACTGGGAAGCTGTAAATTAGATTTGCAGTCCATTTTGTTTTTATGTTGGGCAATTTTTGTTAACTTTGTGAAATGAAGTCAGGTTAAAAAATTATCAGAAGTTATTATACATGTATAATGTAAAAGTTCATTTAAAAATGGGTTCATTTGTAAATATTAGCATATTGTTTGTGAAGGGCTTGTTGTATAGCCTGTGATATTAATAGTTACCATTTATTAATAGCTACTGTGGGTGTAGGGGTCTGATACACATAATCTTATTTAATCTTTGTAATAATTCTGCCCAAACACTATTTACCATTACCAAATTACCATTTTATAGGTAAGGAAATTGAAGATCAGAGGCTAATACGTAGCTATCCAAAGTCATGCTGCTATTTCTAGTAAATAGTCAGCTGGGGCTCTCTATTGAGGTGGTGTTGACTCCCACCACCAGTCTTCTTTTTACTTAGCTTTGTTTCCTTTGAGGAACCTCATGACTCATAATAGAGTGGGGTAAATTGTATTGGAGACGCATCTTCCTTCTTATCCTTTCCTCCGTTTAGGAGCTGCAGTGAACACTTTTCATTGAACATGTAGCATGAAGAGGCTTCAGAAGTTTGAAAGTTTGAATCTTTAAATCTGTGATGTTTGTACTAATTATAAACTACATCCTTTTTTTTTTTTTTTTTTCTTTTTTGGTAGGAAACTCAACAGTGTAAATTTGATGGCCAGGAGACAGAAGGATCCAAGTTCATTACCTCCAGTGCGAGTGACTTCAGCGACCCGGTTTACAAAGAGATTGCCATTACGAATGGCTGTATTAATAGAATGAGTAAGGAAGAACTCAGAGCTAAGCTTTCAGAATTCAAGCTTGAAACTAGGTAATTAAAAATAACTTATAAAATTATAAAAGTAGTACATGCTCATTTTAGAAAATCTTGAAAACATTGAAATATTAAAAATCATCTGTAATCCTACCATAATGACATGATCCTATGAACAATTCAAAAAAACTAATTAACATTTTTTATGTGCAACTCTGATTATTTTTGTCTGTCTTCTAGATGATAGGACTGCTGAATCAAAGTCAAATATTTTAATGACCTACCGGCAATGTATAGGAGTCTCTGTCTTATTATGACAAGTGTGTTTTAAATTTTTTTAGTTGCTCATTTAAATGATGGATAGTTATATTAGTGAGATACAGTATTTTTTATTTTCTTTTTGCCATTTGTATCTTTTATAAAAAGAGTTTGTTTGAAATCAGGTACAATAAATTAAAAACATTCACTTACCAGGAGTATTTTTTGTTTTAATTTCTAAAAAATAATCTACAATGATCGTTTGCATTATGTTTCACTGTATATTGAGTGAGAAAACAATGCAACTTAGTCAACTGTGTGTGTATTTTAATGAGATATACACATACCTAAGTTTTTAGTAATTTTTTGCGAAACACATCACTTTACGTTCATTGGGCCATGGGGCAGAAATGGCTTTTGGAGTCCAGAAAAATACATCGATTTTTGATAAACAGTAGAACTGCCAGGCATCAAGAAAAAAAATTGCCTGTATGAAATAGGTAAAAACTCTTCCTTTTTCAAGACATCTCTGAATCATAATTCTCTTAAAAGTAGTATTCTTCCTCTTGAGAGTTTCACCACTCTTCAAAAGAGCACAAATTTATTAATTTCTAGATTGTCTACATCATAATGTATGAAGAAATTTTTGACTCCTATTTCCCCGATTCTTTCTGTTATGAAGGTACAACTTGTAGCCTACAGAAGATTTTCCGAGCAAAATTTTTGTCCTTCCCAGGTGTGAAGATCAGTTGCTTACTCCTGGCTTGCGTGGGAGCTAGCGATCTAGATGTATGTTTATACATTTATTCAACAAGCCTGTTTTGAATTCTAAGTACTGCACTAGGCATTGAAGTTATAAAGGTAAATACAGATATGTTCCCCACTTTGGCAATCTCAGTCTTTGGGGAAAACATACAAAGAAATCATCACAATACAGAGTGCCCAATGCTATATTGGAGGTCTGGCCAGGTACAGCATGAGAATACAGAGGAGAATATTTCTCAGGAATTCAGAAAGATGACATTTGAATTGTGCCAAATAGAAAAGGGAGGGGGAGGGTATTTCAGGCAAAAAAAATAACAGAAACTTTTCTAATTCCAGTTTGTATGGTTTCTGCAACATGATCTTGCCTTTTCTTCACCTGTTGTGCAACCAAAGTTATAGGACATAAAAGTGTATTGAGAACGTGACTTTTAAAATTTTTTTATTTTTTTGAGACAGAGTCTTGCTCTGTCGCCAGGCTGGAGTGCAGTGGTGTGATCTCGGCTCACTGCAACCTCCGACTCCTGGATTCAAGCGATTCTCGTGCCTCAGCCTCCTGAGTAGCTCGGATTACAGGCATGCACCACCATGCCTGGCTAATTTTTGTATTTTTAGTGAAGATAGGGTTTCTCCATGTTGCCCAGGCTGCTCTCGAACTCCAGCTCAAGTGATTCACCCACCTCCCAAAGTGCTGAGATTATAGACGTGAGCCATCTGGCTGGTTGAGGCCATGGCTTATAGTATATTTTGTCTGCAGTACACAGTATACCTCAGGAACATTTGACAATGATACTGAAATGATAGGTTGTAGCCAAGTTGTGAAGGAACTCTATGCTGAAGTCTGCATTTTACCTCGTAAGCAGAAGGGAGCCACTGAAGATATTTAAGCAGAAAATTGGTGTTAGTGCTCAGTTCTCAAGTAAAGAATGAATCGAAGGGTTGTGGTAATGGAGGCATTTGCCATGCTCAGCGAAGCTAATGAGAGCCATAGCAGAAAGAATTAGAGAGAATCATATTCTGAACATGTTTCTGAGTTAGAATTGACAAACATGGTGAATATTTGGAAGAACAAAGGAGATGTTAAAGATAGCAGGTTTCTATCCAGAGCAACTAGTTGTATGTTTGTCCTGCCATTAGCTTTGCAGACAACTCTGGTAAATGTAGTCTCTCCCCCTATCACACCTACCACCCCACAACAATAACAACAAAAAAAAAGATAAAAAACGAAAGTAATCCAAAGCTGTCACATGACACAGAGGTCACTCACAGTGCCTTAATATGAAAGAGGTTAAGGATTTTCTCCGTAGGTCTTGATAATTTTGAAAATCTCAAGCAAAGAAACAATATTAAGACATTTCATCTTAAAGCTAACTGGTTGATTATTACTATTTTCATGGGTAGGATTTTTTTCGGTGGTTAATTGTATTTTAGAAAGGAAAATAAAAGACTAAAAAGGTTTTTTTTAAATAGTCATTAATCAGTTAACATGATACTTTACTTGGCGCTACACATTAATTATAATTTAGATCTTCTTATTTTTACTTCCATTTCATATTTGCAGGCCAATATAGGATTCATTTATATAACGCTGAAGGAAGCCTGAATGCTGGTTGCAACTTAATTTTTTGGAAAAATACATATTGTTTAAAGAATGAAGTCACCTGATCACTGTTATCTGTTAGGATGACCTTTCTTTCCTCCCCACTACTCCATTTGTGGAATGTATATTTTAAAGCTACCTATAATATTGAAATCCCCTAAATCATATTCTACCCATGATAAATTAAGAAACTTATTTCCAGTTAAGAACCTACTAGTGTGATAATGCTCCTTTGGACAGTTTACTTAGAGTGTATTCTAATTGAGTTTTCCTTGTTAAGTAGCCAACAGACATTCACCTTTATATGCTAGGCTCATAATGCTTTCATATTCATATGAATCTTTTGAGTTGACTAACCTACAAAAGCCAAAAGAAAGGAAAGAGATAATACGATATCTTCAACTTAACCCAAATTTTTATATTCTTAAGTTTATATTTTGGCCAGTGGAATAATTTTATATTAATTTCAATGTTTGTATCATATATGTTATCTTAGTATATAAGGCAATATGACTGTGTTGGTAGTATATGCTGACAGTGTTTATGGTTTGAAGTACCAGTATATGTTGGAGAAAATACTGTTATATACTACTAAAATAAAAAAAACACTTGTGAAGGAAAATGTTAATGTTGTAATAAACATATTATTTTAATTAGTTCTTTGCTAACTTAGCTTTGAGTCTTGCTTTTCTTACATTTATTTTAGCTAGCATTTGCTAAATTTCACTGTGATTGTCAGTGTTCAGCCCAGTGCCAGCAGGTGAGAGTTTTGATTCTTGACTGTAGAATTTACCTAAGTGTAACTAGTCTTCTTCTTCTACTTAGAGGAGTAAAGGATGTTCTAAAGAAGAGACTGAAAAACTATTATAAGAAGCAGAAGCTGATGCTGAAAGAGAGCAATTGTGCTGACAGTTACTATGACTACATTTGTATTATTGACTTTGAAGCCACTTGTGAAGAAGGAAACCCACCTGAGTTTGTACATGAAATAATTGAATTTCCGGTTGTTTTACTGAATACGCATACTTTAGAAATAGTAAGTGAATTTTTATGTTTTAATTGTATTTCTAGCAGCAACTATTCTGGTGTTTACTGGTTATGTGGAGGACCTCATTTGCTTTTTAGCCAGAATTAGACTTCTAAAGTAAGTTTTTTCTTTGCCATGAACTTTATATCAGCTTGATTAATAGAAAAGCTGTAACAAAGCAATTTTACAGACTACTGCTTTCTTTTTGCAGTAGCGGAAGTTAAAATATTTTTTTCCATTTGCTTAGAACA
Organism: Pan paniscus; assembly: GCF_029289425.2. NCBI lineage: Eukaryota > Metazoa > Chordata > Mammalia > Primates > Hominidae > Pan > Pan paniscus. The sequence continues at coordinate 25,469,073 of NC_073256.2, forward strand.
TCTGGGTGTGGACATCAGAATCTCCTGGTAAGTAAAAAAATAAAACACTGATGATACTGATGCCTGGCCCTAGTCCCAGAGATTCTAATTTAGTTCTCTGATAGGGCCTCTGACATCAGCATTTTTTTGAAGCTTTTCAGTTGGTTTTAATATGCAGTCGGGCTTGATAACCACCACTGTGGCCTAGTGTGAACTCTGATCTCTAAGAATGATAATTTACAAAAATGACTTTTGAACCTCTCTCTCTGGTGGAAAGTTTAAGGGTGAAATGACTCATATAACCCTGGTTTCTAAGCCAAATAATATGTGTGCTTTAGATACTTGTCAGTGCCTTATTAGTTAAGAAAGTCTAGTAGGAATTCCCTAAAATAATACTGTTTACCTTATAAAATCTGAGCAAGAATATCCTAACACCTCATCTCTCCAAACGTCACTTCTGTGATATCCTCAGTTGCTACCAACCCACTTGGGAGTAAGTATAAAAAGGCTTTGTGAATTAAAATGCATAGGTTATTAGTGCTATTCAAAATCTCTTTTAGTTATAGTCTTAGCCTATTTCTATAATTTTCTTATCCAAAGCAGATTGAAGGTCAGTAAATTAGAAGGAAAAATGGCAGCTATGAAGGCAAATAATCTTGCATAAGTCACTAGATTTTACTTCTCTCTTACTCAAGGACGTTACTGTAGCAGTTCTCCCTCATTTGGACATTATGATTTATTGCTTTTGTCTATATTGCTCCCACTACACAAAAACATGTTATATTTTTCACACTGTGTAAAAACTTCATCCCACTTCACTGCCAGCTACTGCATTTCTTTGTTCCTCTTTTTGGGAAAATTCTTCACTTAAGTTATAGGTACTTATATGTGTATCTCTTTCCTTTTCTTCCATTCTCTCAAATTTATACCATAACCTTCAATAAAGTTTAAGCTGTGTATTCAATCCCATCATTCCACTAAAATCACTCATCAACATCATCTTTGACCTCTACCCTAACTCCTGGCAAAATTGACCATTCTCACTTTTTTTTTTTCTTTTTTAAGATAGAGTCTTGTACCCAGACTTGAGTGCAGTGGTGCAAACCCAGCTGACTGCAACCTCCACCTCCTGGGTTCGAGCAGCTCTCCTGCCTCAGCCTCCTGAGTAGCTGGGAATACAGGTGCGTGTCACCACGCCCAGCTAATTTTTTGTATTTTAGTAGAGACAGGATTTCATCATGTTGTGCAGGCTGGTTTCAAACTCCTGAGCTCAGGCAGTCCACCTGCCTCAGGTTCCCCAAGTGCTAGGATTACAGGCGTGAGCCACCATGTCCGGCCATTCTCACTTAAAAAAAAAAAAAAAAAATTAACACTGCACTGCTGGCTTGAATATTCTTTCCTTGGAGCATTTTCTTCAGGTATAACTTGTTCTGCTTGATTTTTCTCCAGCCCTACTGGATTCCCCACTTGCAGTTTTCTTTGCTGGTTCCTCCTTTCCTTCCCAGCTTCCCCATACCAGATGACCCAGGTCTCAATCCTAGCCCCCGTTCTCTGCTTACATCCTCTTCTCTGCTTACATCCTTCCGCTTGATGATCTTATCTAGTTCCATAGCTTTCAGAAGCTATCTCTTTGCTGGTGACTTTCAAATACATATTTCCAACCCGTTCCAAATCCAGATTGCTTATTTGAAATCTCTACTTAAGTGTCTCAACCTTTTGAACTTACCCCCAGCCCATTCTATCTTTAGCCTCCTGTAGCCTGGGGGATGGCAGCTTTTTCTAATTAGAATCCTTCTAATTGCTCAGTTCAAAAACTTTGGAGTCATCTTTGACTCTTGTTTGTCTCACATCCAGGTCATCAATGATTCCTGTTTGGCTCTGCCTTCAAAATATATCCAGAACCCAGTCACTTAACTGAACTGCTGTGACTTCATTCTGAGCCTCTATCATTTATGTGACTTACTGCATTCGCCATCTAACTGGTCTTTGTGTTTCTGTCTGTGTCCGCCTACAACCAGTTCTCAAAAAACTGGCCAGAGTAATCCTTTTAAAATACAAGTCATTTCACCCCTCTGCTCAAAACCCTGCAGTGGCTCCTCATTTAAGTCAGAGTACAACCCATATTCCTTACATGACCTGGCCTATTGTTTCCTCTGATTGTTTCCTGTCTTACTACTCTTTTCCTTAACTCATTCCACTCCAGGCATACTGACCTGCTTGCTCATTCTCAGAAATGCCAGGCATGCTTTATCCCATTACTTGCCAGGACTTTAGCTCCAATTTTCTTAGCCAGAAGTCTTGCTGGCTGATGTTTTTCTCCTTCTCTCCCTCCCTCCCGTTTTTCCTTCCAGTCCTTCCTTAAATCTTACCTCTAAATAAAGCCGACTTGATTATCCTATTTAAGAGTGTGGCCTGTGCCCATGTTTCTGACCCCCCTTACTGCTCTACTTTGCTTTGCTTGCTCAAGCGAGTCTCCTGCTTTATCTTCCTGAGTAGCTGGGATTACAGGCACCCAGGTTCCTTTAGTTTTAATAACCCTTACTACCTTTTAACTTACCTAATTTATTTAAGTGATGATTAAAGATTTGGCCAATGAATGTATAGTTCTCTCTAGCATTCTTCTGTTAAAAGTATTTAGTAGTGAATAACATTTTAGTAATATCTGTTATTTAGTACTACCGAATTATAAGGGAAGTTGCAATATATTTTTGAAAGAATGTCATTTAGAATGATAAAATAGTGATACTTAAAAGGATATAGACTTAATTTATCTGTGATATGCAGTTAAGTGGAATGTTGCAGTGTATCTGGTAAGAGTGTCTAACTTTTGAAGTTCAATTATTCTTTTTTTTTTGTTTTGTTTTGTTTTGAGATGGAGTCTTGCTTTGTCACCCAGGCTGGAGAGCAGTGGCTCAATCTCGGCTCACTGCAACCTCTGCCTCCTGGGTTCAAGCGATTATCCCACCTCAGCCCCTTGAGTAGTTGGGACTATACGTGCATGCCACCTCGCCCAGCTAATTTTTGTATTTTTAGTAGAGACGGGTTTCACCACTTCGGCCAGGCTGGTCTTGAACTCCTGACCTCAAGTAATCCACCCCCCTTGGCCTCCCAAAGTGCTGGGATTACAGGCATTAGTCACCACATCTGGCCTCAAGTGTTCTTTTTTGTTCTTTACTGTTGCTCATTTACAATTCTTTACAACTATTTATAGCTCATCCACTTAAGAGATTAGTAGGTAGAAAGAATTTATTCTTAGGAAATACAAACTTTTCTTAATTTTTAAATCTTCTGCCATGAAGAATATTTTTTGTCATTTTCTCTATATCTACTACCTAGGATTAACAGTTGCTGCCTTTAAATCTTTAGGGTTTAAAATTGTCCTTAATCTCAAAATTGACTCAGTGTGTTCTGGTTAGGGAGGCATTACTGGCTAGAAGAAAAAGCACTTAGAGATTGGAGCCTGATAACAATACTGGCCTCACTTAGTTTACAGAGTTGTGAGCATAAAATAAGACCATCATGTCAGGAGATCGAGACCATCCTGGCTAACATAGTGAAACCCAGTCTCTATTAAAAATACAAAAAATCAGCCAGGCGTGGTGGCGGGCGTCTGTAGTCCCAGCTAGTTGGGAGGCTGAGGCAGGAGAATGGCGTGAACCTGGGAGACGGAGCTTGCAGTGAGCCGAGATCGTGGCATTGCACTCCAGCCTGGGAGACAGAGCGAGACTCTGTCTCCAAAAAAAAAAAAAAAAAAGAGACCATCGTGAAAGCTTCTTGAAAAGATTCAACATTGCTATAGATACACAGTGTTAGCAACTCTTAAACTACCTATATATCATACAGTTAAATTTTGACTATTTAGAATTTAGTTCAATTGGATTTTTATATGAAAATAAAGAGTATTCAGGAATAAATGAGAGAAAAATAGTTTAAAGCTAATTTATTATAACTGCAGGCTGGCATTTCTTCAAAAGAATTTATTATTTTTAAAACTTAGTATCTTGAAGTAGAGGATGCATTAATGGGCTTTATAGTTTTAAAATATTATGAACAAAATTATTAATATTTTGTTCCTCAGGAAAATAATTAAATTTTGGGTTGAAATCTTTCACACACTCACTTTATCTTAAAATATTTTGAATTATGAACCTGTTCATTTTTTAATTTAAAAATTAAGAGTGCTTTCGAGGTGGGGAATTATTCTTAAAAACTGTGGAAGGGTTTATGCCGCGAGATCCTATGAAATTGCAACCTGCTGTGATGAATTCGTCGTGTATCATGTATCGTGTATCTTAACTCATATAAATTACTTTAACTTGCTATCCTTCCCTTGCAGGAAGACACGTTTCAGCAGTATGTAAGACCAGAGATTAACACACAGCTGTCTGATTTCTGCATCAGTCTAACTGGAATTACTCAGGTTATAATTCTAAGTTCTTCTTTCTAGAGTTTGAAAGAGTTCTTGAAATTAGGGATTTATTTTATACATAATTTTAAAAAATTATTACTGTTGTGAACAATTTAATACCTTGCTTGGTAAAGATCTTTCATGTTGTAATAATTAAAAAAAAAAAAAAACAGCAAATTTTATACCTGGTGACATTTTCCTCAGCCTTTCCTCTTAAGGAGTTGTAGTGATGAATCGAAAGATTTCGTCTGTAAAATGCATCAGCAAATTGTTTCCATACTGAACTTGGAGATGTTTGATTTATTTATTTTTTTGAGACAGTCTCACTCTGTCACCCAGGCTTAAGTACAGTGGCGTGACCTCGGCTCACTGCAGCCTCTGCCTCCTGGGCTCAAGCGATTCTCCTGCCTCAACCTCCTGAGTAACTGGGGCTACAGGCGCGTTGCCATCACACCCGGCTGCTAATTTTTGTATTTTTAGTAGAGACATGGTTTCGCCATATTGGCCAGGCTGGTCTCGAACACCTAACCTCAAGTGTCCCGCCTCGGCCTGCCAAAGTGCTGGGATTACAGACGTGAGCCACCATGCCCAGCCAGAGATAAGTTTTAGAATGTATCTGTTTACAACCTGACTTTATATGTTGCATTTATTTTTTATTTTTATTTTTTTGAGATGGAGTCTCACTCTGTTGCCCAGGCTGGAGTGCAGTGGCACGATCTTGGCTCACTGCAACCTCTGCCTCCCAGGTTCAAGCGATTCTCCTGCTTCAGCCTCCCAAGTAGCTGAGACTATAGGCACACACCACGATGATTGGCTAATTTTTTTTTTATTTTTAGTAGAGACGGGTTTCACTGTGTTGGCCAAGGTGGTCTTGAAGAACTCCTGACCTCAAGCCCTCCTCGGTCCCAAAAAGTGCTGGGATTACGGGCATGAGCCACCACACCTAGCCTGTTTCATGAATTTTTAGGTCTCTGATTTTTTATTGTATTCTAATGTGGTAGGCACTTTTTTCATTTAGTTAGTTCATTCATTCACTCCACGTGTATTTGAGTGCCTACTATAATATATGCCAGGATTTGTATATATCTTTATGTGTATATAGATGTATGTCTGTGCAGTGGTCACAGTAGGCCTAATAAGTCAGTGTTTTATTGCGGTGTTGTGGACATCTATGAAAAGGGCTTCCATATATGACAGAGGGAATAGAAGACTGTCCTGGGGAAAAACATCCTCAAGTTGATGAACTTGGGCTGAGTCATGAAAGATAGGTAGGCAGAAAAGAATGGCTGGGCATTTCAGGTGGGAACTGGCAGACCTACAGGTAGTTCAGGATGGGTCAGATGTGTATGGGCTGTTAAGAAAATGGTCCACATAGGCAGAGGCAATCCAGATCCTGAAGGGTCTTGTGCATCTATTTGTCCTGAAAGCCTTGGAGAGTGGTTGGAGGATTTAAGTATGAGAGTGATAGGGCGGACCCGATTTACGTTTTAGGAAGATCAGTCTGGCAGCAGTATGTAGTATGCGTGGAAAATTGTGAGACCTGAGATGGGAAGACACTTAGGGAGCTGTGGCTTTGAGCTTAGAAGAGATTTCTCTTTTCCCTCCTCTAGAAATCCAGTAAGCCACTAGGTTCAGGCCTATAAAAAGAGAACCACTGGGGATGATCTTAAATCTTAATTTTGGGAGGATTATACGTTTCAGTTGAAAGTAGTCCCAGTACTTGGTTATGAAATTTTTAGAATTTCTTAAAAATGAAACTTTAGGTGGAGCTAAGCCAAGGAAACCATGAATTTAAAGTATCAGCCTTTCTCATACTGTTTCTTCCCCTCCAACTTAGGTCTGGGTATTTTGTAGGACTACGTGAAGCTACAGCCCTGATTTTTGTATATTTTACTTTTATATCCTCAGGATCAGGTAGACAGAGCTGATACCTTCCCTCAGGTACTAAAAAAAGTAATTGACTGGATGAAATTGAAGGAATTAGGAACAAAGTATAAATACTCACTTTTAACAGATGGGTAAGTATTTAGGAAGATTATTTTTTTATATCTACTTTTTAAAGATTAAAGATACCCTTATTTATCTAACTTTTAGAATAACCACAAACTATTATTAGAGACCCTAGAGTCTCACCCCACAGGGAATAGTACTTTTCCTTTCACCTAAGGATGAAAGAGAGGAAGAAAACAGTGGTCACAGTCCAATACAGGACTAGAACACTACAGAAAGTTAAAAATATGTAAAGCTAAAAAGACTTTGCTAAAACTCTGTTTTTTCATGACACTTCCTTGCTCAAAAAAGTTCAGACTCTTGAGCTTGGCCTTGAAGCCCCTTTCCTCTCATCCCACGCTACGCGTTTAATCTAATTCACCTGCCATTAATCCTCTTTAGTCAGACTGGCCCAGGAATTCACATGGTTTACCCTTTCTCTGTGTAGTTACTTATGCCTCCCTCTGTACTGAGAGTCTCTTCTCGACAACTTTATCATTTTTCAAAGCCCATCTTGTGTTTTACCCTGACAACGCCACTGATCTTTTTTTTCCTTGAAACCTTATAATTTCTATGGTATATACCATTCATGTTGACATCTGACCATATATTCTGATATATAATCTTTGTGTACATACATAAGACTTACTTTTGCAAGGAAATTTAAAATTCTTTCAGAGAAGGACTTTTGCTGCCTAATAATCTTCCATAATGCTTACCTTAGTGCTGAGCTTAAAGTGTATGCCCAAAAAGCATTTGTTAAATGAAAAGCTAAATGGGAAGATCAGAAAGATTAAAACATAGATGACAGACGTTGTGCCAGGGCAACTCCGATACCTTAAGGCCATTAAGGTTGAAAAGAACGTCCTAAACAACTTCTGTTTCAAACTGTACAGATTATCCTCTATACCTGAGATGTCACCAACATAGAGGGTTTGGAGATCCTCGCATGTGATAGGAGAGAAGCATTGAATTTAATCACATCATAACTGTTAAGTTTGGAAAAATGTTTATGGACCTCTTTAGAAATCTATTACTGATTTTAAACATGAGTGAGCAGTGCTCTGCTAAAGTATACAGGTGTTTCTGCTGTAGGATAGTATATGCAGTTCTGGTAAAGTCTCATTTTGTGGGACAGATCACTCAAAACCTATGCAATTTTGTAACCAGAGCACTAACAAAAACCAATCATTGGAGTCTCCATTAATAATTTGGCAGCCCAGGCAAGCAGCTCAGGGAAGGTGAGGTTGCGTCAAAGTATATGAAAATTGTACAGAAGCCCTAGTATCCTGGGGACATACACTTATTTTTAATTTTCTTATAATATAGTTGACAGTATTATAAGAAAATACAAAGGATTATATCCTGTTCCCAGTATAGCAGCTGAGTTGAGGGCTTTTCTTATTTCCTGCTGAAGTTTATAATTTCCACTGCTATTATTCTGACTCTCCTTGCCTAAGAAAAACCACGTAGGAACCAACACAATTTCCATATTGCACAATCAGTATTGTCCTTAACTACAATAAATTGGTTAGTGTTATAGAAACATGTTGTAGCAGAACAGATTGTATTTTAACCATTTGATACCAGCTGCTTTTGTCTCTTTCATTTTTTTGTTTTTGGTTTTATTTCAAAGCATGCTGTCAACTTACCATGCTAAGTCTGGCAGTAAAAGTAAGCTTAGCATAATACTCAGCAAGATAGAAGCCTGCCCAGAACCATGAAAACAATCAAGATGAGCCTAATAGGAATTAGTTTGTGAACAAAAGTTAATATATCCGACTTCTTTGTTTGGTTTTTAAAGCTTAATTTTGAATTAGTATTTTGTAGGAAGCAAAGTTAATTTTCTCAGCCTGATGTTACGTTTGAATATGAGAAAGTTGGCATATATAAATAAATGATTTAAAATACTCATTTGTAAGAATAGCATAGCGTTTATTTCATCAATTTTTTGTCCTTTTTTAATTTATAGTTCTTGGGATATGAGTAAGTTCTTGAACATTCAGTGTCAACTCAGCAGGCTCAAATACCCTCCTTTTGCTAAAAAGTGGATCAATATTCGGAAGTCATATGGAAATTTTTACAAGGTAAAATTTCTATATTTAATAATTACGTGGTTCTTAATGATAAATTTGTTAAATTTTGCATGTACGTTAGATTGTAATTTTCCAGGTGTTTTTCATGGAAAAAAGCCATATAATTAGTTCTTACTCTTCAGATTCCAAATTCCTTATGTTCAAATTAGATAAGCCTTTTTCTCCTTCAACCTGTTAACTTTATTTAAGTAGGTTAACTATATATACCTGACAAGTTTGAAACTGTAGGGGCAGTCAGTATGTGGATTGTTCATGGAGCAAATGCTCCCCGCTAGATTTTAATTTTACTTCACATTTATCAAAGTTAATATGCGTGTGCCGTGTAAGTGTTTAAAATATTATTGCAAGACTTAAAATGAATGGCAGTCTTCTGCCATAGCCTTCACCAGAACTGGTTCCTGTTCTGAGGCAAACACTTTCAACTTATGTAAAGCTCTGTTTTTGTTTTTGTTTTTTTCAAATATTTACCTTTGTATTTCTAAGTTTCATGCTTATACTACTTCTTGACTTTTCAGTTTGCGATCTATTGAATTCCTGCCCTGAAAGATCAAGATTGAGCTCAATTAAGTTACCACTCCTGCTTGTCCTTCCCTTCCTGCATCTTCCTACTATAGCTCTATTACCTTTCAGTCAGAGCACTCGGTGTTCATACTCCTGTGACTATGGAGAGTGTTCACAACTTTCCCCTGGATGTAATAATTTACTTCCGCGGTTGTTTACTTATCCCCTTACTCTCCATTCAAACTGTAAGTCACTTCTCATGACTGAGAACACTCAGGTAGTCTGTCAGGTTTTCTTTTTTCATCTGTTTTTCCCTTGCAGACTATCTTCCTGGAGCCTTTAATCCTGTTCTAATCTGAACTGTTAGTTCTTCAGGCTTCTTTTAAAATCATCTTAGGGGATTTCCTTTAATTCTCATGCGTTAGATACTATGTCATTTTTCTCCCTTTACAGTTTCATTTTGGAGAAGCATGTTCTAAAGTAGTTTCATGAGAAAAGGTGCTTTTCCTTACAGACTCTTGTGTTTTAACAGTCTTTTAAAACTGAGAAGTATGCATGCAGAAAAGTAGAGTTTTGCCGATTGCTATAAAGCAAATACCCTTGTAACTTCCACCCACTTAACTCCCTTCCTTCCTCCTGGAGTTAACCCTAATTCTTCCTTTCATGGTAATCATTTTCTTATTATTCCTTATAGCTTTAGTATTTAAATGTATATCCTTATATAGTTTTGTCTGGCTTTGAGCACGATATAATTAGTATTATACTGGCTATATTGTTTTTGTTTTTGTTTTTTTTCAATATTATGCTTGAGATCCATCCACGTCTTGTATGTCACTGCAGTTCATTCACTTTATTGCTATTAATTCCATTGTGTGGCTATACCAGATTTGTTTATCTGTTCTTCTTTGGCTGGCCATTTGGATTGTTTTTATTTGGGGCTTCCATGAAGAGTACTTTTATAAGCATTGTTGTGCGTGTCCCCTGGTGTCTTTGTGCACTCATTTTTCTAGGATATAAACCTAGGAGTGCAGTTGCTGGGTCATGGGATATGTACATCATTGACATTACTAGATAATGCAAAAATAGTTTTCCAATGGAATTGTACCAGTTTGCACTCTTATCAGTGCTATGTGAGTTTATAGTTACTGTAAGTTTTTGCTAGCATCTGATATTATCAGACATTTTAAATGTTTTGTAAATCTGACGGGTGTGTGATACCATCTCATTGAGGTATCAGCTATCTCGATTGCTTTTTTGCGAACCCCTTATTTAAATTTCTGTTTTAAAAAAAATTGGGTAGTCTGTTTTTTCATTACCTGTGTATTTTACTGGTTTATAGATTTTTACTTTGGGTGCTAGTCCTTTGATTATATTTGATAATTTTTTTGTGTGAATTTATTTTGTTTTTTGGTTTGTCTTTGAGATGAAGTCTCATTCTGTTGCCCAGGTTGGAGTGCGGTAGTGCGATCTTGGCTCACTGCAACCCTGTCTCTTGGGTTCAAGCAGTTCTCCTGTCTCAGCATCCCGAGTAGCTGGGACTACGGGCGCCCACCACCACACCTGGCTAATTTTTGTATTTTCAGTAGAGACGGGGTTTCGCCATGTTGGTGAGGCTGGTCTCGAACTCCTGGACTCAAATGATCTGCCCGCCTCGGCCTCCCAAAGTGCTGGGATTATAGGCGTGAGCCAGTGCACCTGGCCTTTTGTGGATCTTTTTTTGTGTTTTTGAACTCATTTTGTGAATTTTTTAAAAAATTGTGTTATGGAAAATTTCAAACATAACAGAAATAGGTATGAGTCCTCATGACCCAGGTTCAACAATTAGAAACTCATGGCCAGTCATGTTTCATGTGTATCCCCACCCACTTTCCTCTTCCTTATTATTTTGAGGCAGAAGTCAGACATTATGTTATCTGATCTGTAAAAATTTCATTACGTAGCTCCAAAAGCTAAGGGTCATTTTCTTAGAAACACAGCTACCATACCATTGTGACATCTTAAAAAATTAGCAGTAATTCCTTCATCAAATAGTCATAAATATTTTCTTTTACCTTTTGTGTGTTGAGTCAGATCAGGATAAGGTTCACAGATTTGTAGTTGGTTAATATGTCTCTTAAGTTTTTTAGTCTTTGATGTGTTTGGTATGTTAATACATCTTTTTAGTTTTTTTTAATCTCTTCTTTTTCTTCCCTAGCAGTTTATTTTACTTTATTCTTTTAAGAAACTGAGTCATTTGTCCTGTTGTGTTTCCCCTTATCTGGATTTTGTAATCATATCCTGGAATGTGGTTTCAGAGGTGTCTCTGTCTTTTGTATTTCATGTCAGTTTATACTCCAGTTGAGAAGCTCGATCCCCTTTAGGTTCTTTTTTTGCTACAACTCCCAGATGGAATAATTTTTATTATTAAAAATTAATAAACCTTAAAATAATTTTCAGTCAGTTATGCATAAATCTACAGCTCACAGTATATTAGTGTAATCGGAAAGTTGTAGATATTATAAGGCAATAAAATGCTCCCTCGTTTTTTGAGTAAACAGTGGTTTCTCTTTGTGCACCTGTTTATTTTGGCCAGTTTGTTAGCCTGCTCTTTATGTGTGTGGTTTTCCCCTCTTCGTAATAGATAACTATAATGCAATTAGTTGTATAAGTAGAAGAAACTTCTGTTTTCCTTCTTTTTTTGTACCTTATCTAAGACCTAAATAAAACTCTCTGTCACAAGTTTCTGCTGTATATAATGCTAATAAGGTATATTATATGGTATGTCTAAAAACATTTTTTTTTAAGTAAAAATGACTTTTTTTTTTTTTTTTTTTTTTTTTTGAGGCGTAGTCTCACTCTGTCTCCCAAGCTGGAGTGCAGTGGCATGATCTCGCCTCACTGCAGCCTCCGCCTCCTGGGTTCAAGCAGTTTTCCTGCCTCAGCCTCCCGAGTAGCTGGGATTACAGGCATGTGCCACCACGTCTGGCTGATTTTTTTGTATTTTTTAGTAGAGGCGGGGTTTCACTGTATTAGCCAGGCTGGTCTTGAAGTCCCAACCTTGTGATCCGCACGCCTTGGCCGTCCAAAGTGCTGGAATTATAGGCATGAGCCATTGCGCCTGGCCAAAAATGACCTTGTATCCAGTCTTTCGTGGGGGCAAAGAGTGGAAATGGGTCATTAAACTTGGAGCTTAATTTAAAAGGCAAATAACTGTAATACATTTCTGTGAAATAATTCGCTTAGGATGGGACTTGGTTTTTCTAAAAGTTGGCTGAAACAATATAAATAAAAATACAGTTTAAGACAGATTTTTGTATAAGATTTTGGGGGAAATCCCAAACTTTCTTTGTGCGTGGCATATCAAGCGCACATGTGGGGTTAGCATTTACAAAATTATACAGCTGTTTCTTTTTGCTTTTCTCTTCTTTTTTCTCTTTTCTTTTCTTTCAAGACGGAATCTCACTCTGTCATCCAGCCTGGAGTGCAGTGGTGGGGTCTCAGTTCACTGCAACCTGCGCCTCCTGGGTTCAATCAATTCTCCTGCCTCAGCGTCTCAAGTAGCTGAGATTACAGGTGCCTCCCACCATGCCTGGACTAATTTTTTTGTATTTTTAGTAGAGACTGGGTTTCACTATGTTGGCCAGGCTGTTTTTGAACTCCTGACCTCAAATGATCTGCCCCCCTCAGCCTCCTAAAGTGCTAGGATTACAGGCATGAGCCACCAGGCCCAGCCTCTTTATATCTTTATAGGCCTGTGTATATGCATTACAATGCTGTTGTTGAAGTAAAAGGAAAGGATGAAATACAGCTCTTGACTGTAAAATGTGTTTTCTTTTTTTTTTTCTCCCTTTACAAATACTCAATTCTAGGTTGAATTTAAGATAAGCTCACATGGATTCTTTTTCTCAGGAAATTAGACAATTTCTGCCTTTGCTCTTCATGCATGTTAAAAAAAAAAAGCTTGCTTACACATGTAGAAAGATGAAAGTGCAGTGAAATGTTACTGCTTTCAAATGAATGACAGGATACTTTGCAGAAATCCACAACTTTTCTGGGGGTAGAGCATTAAGTCTATCTCTGGTGTACAGTCAGATTGTACCTATAAAGCTCTTTTCTTAAAGTCAGATTCTCAGGCTGAGCAGAGATTCAGAGAAAGGATCACTTACCTAATGATATTCTGGTGTTGAAAGGGAGGGAAAATATTTAATTATCTCCTACAGTTTTTCCATGTTGCACTCAGACTTGAGACTTTCCAATAGCTTTCCTCACTTGATATCAAGCCCAAGCAAAAGGTGGACATATTAAGGTTTTCTGTTGTAACATGATTATTTCCAAAGACATACTCCGTTACCTTTGAAATGCAAGAATCTTGTCACTTGAAGTCAAACATTTTCTCCAGCTTCTTATAGGGACTTGTTCAGCTGATTCATGTGATGAAAAATGTCTGTAAGGAGGCTGCGTTTTGCAGCGCTTCTTCCGACTGCTCAGCAAAATCTGGCCTTTTTGTTTTCCTATTGTTCACCTTTCAACTCAGCCACTTGATTGAGAACTTTTCCTTGCTAAGCTAGAGGAAGCAAGAGGTTGGTTTGTTCTTTGTCTAGATTTCACATCATTTTTAAAAACACGATGAAGTGACTGGGCCTTTGTTTAATAAAGTTAATAACTCTTTTTTGGGCACTATCTAGGACTTTTCATTTTAATCTTTGTGTGTGTGTGTGTGTGTGTGTGTGTGTGTGTGTGTGTGTGTGTGTGTGTGTGTGTGGTTAAAGTGTACATAATACAGGTTGAGTATCCCTAATTGGAGATGATTGGGACCAGAAGAAATGTTTGAGATTTGGGGTTTTTTTCAGATTTTGGAATATTTGCATATACATAATGAGATACCTTAGAGATAGGACCCAAGTCTAAATATGAAATTCATTTTTGTTTCATATATACCTCATACACATAGCCTGAAGTTAAGTTTCATACAGTTTTGTGGATGAAACAGTGTATGTACATTGAGCCATTAGAAAGCAGAACTGTCACTGTCTCAGCCACTGATATGGACAGTCTGGTTGTTTGGCATCATCTTTCCTGATGCTACCAATAAGCAATAGCTTTCTTAGTTACACATAAATTAAGCATGTGTCATGTATCTGTGTTTCGACTGCAAACCATCACATGAGGTGTGTAATCTTCCACTTGTGACGTTATGTTGGCCCTCAAAAAGTTTTGGATTTTAGAGCATTTCAGATTTTGGGTTTTTGGGATTAGGAATGCCCACCCTGTATAACACTTGTTGTTCACTTAAAAATGCTCTCAATCATTTTTAAGTGCACAACAGTTCAGTGGCATTAAGTACATTCACATTATTGCACAACCATCACCACATCATTCTCCAGAGCTCTCATATTCCAAAAGTGAAACTCTGTGCCTCTTGGATTTCCCCTTCCTGCCATACCCTGGCAATCATCATTCTTCTTTCTGTCTCTATCAGTTTGACTTATCTATATACCTCTTATAAGTGGTGGCGTACAGTATTTGATCTTTTGTGACTGGCATATTTCACTGAGCATAATGTCTTTAAAGTTCATCCATGTTGTATCATGTGTCAGAATTCTACCTTTCTGAGGCAGAATAAGAATTCATTGTATGTATTTACGGGCTGAGTATACCTAATCCAAAAATTCAATATCTGAAATGCTCCAAAAATCTGAAACTTTTTGGGCACTGACATTGTACTCAAAAGAAATTCTCATTGGAGCATTTCAGGTTTTGGAATTTTGGATTTTCGGATGAGTGATGCAAAAGTGGTGTAATGTAAATGTTTAATATTTCAAAATCCAAAAAATTTCCAATCCAAAGCACTTCTGTCCCAAGCATTTCAGATAAGGAATATTTAACCTGTACCACGTTAAAAAAAAAAAATCCATTGATTGTTTGATGGACATTTAAGTTACTTCCATGTTTTGGCAATCATGAATAGTGCTGTTATGAACATGGATGTACAGATACCATTCTTCTTCCTGTATAACCAGAATAGGAGTTGCTGGAGCATGTGCTAATTCTATGTTTAATTTTTTTGAGGAATCTCCACATTGTTTCCCACAGTGGCTGTACCATTTTACATTCCTGCCAGCAATGCACAAAGTACTACATTCTCCACATCTCTGTCAATGCTTGTTATTTTCTGGTGTGTGTGTGTGTGTGTGTGTGTGTGTGTGTGTGTGTGTGTGTGTTTATGGCCATTCTCATGGGTGTGAAGTGGTATCTCATTGTGGTTTTGATTTGTATTTCCCTAATGATTAGTGATGTTGAGCATCTTTTCATGTGATTATTAGCCATTGGCATATCATGTTTGGAGAAATGTCTATTCAGATTCTTTCCTCATTTACTAAATGAGGTATCATGATGTTTTGAGTTATAGGAGTTCTTTATTCTGGATATTAATTCATTATCAGATATATACTTGCAAATGTATCTTCTGTTCCGTGGGTTGCCATTTCACTCTACTGATAATGTCTTTAGTAATAAGGTTTTTAATGTTGATGAAGTCCACTTTATTTTTTCTTTTGTTGCCTGTGTTTTGGTGACATCCAAGAAATCATTGTCCAATCCATTGTCATAAAGCCTTTTCCATATGTTTTATTCTAAGAATTTTATAATTGAATGTCTTACATTTAGGTCTTTGATCAATTTTAAGTTAATTTTGTTATATGGTGTAAGGTAACGGTCCAACTTCATTCTTTTGCACGTGGATATTCAGTTTTCCCAACACCGTTTGTTGAAAAGGCTGCTGTTTTCCCCATTGATTCAATGTATTTGTGAAGGTTTATTTCTAGACTCTCTTCTGTTTTATTAGTTTGTATGTCTATACTAATACCACTCTCTTTCAATTACTGCACTCCTTCCTTCTGTTAATGCTTGTGTTAACATTGTTTTTAAATGTTGAGCCATCCTTGCATTTCAGGATAAAATCCTACTTGGTCATGGCACATAATTCTTTTAATATGCTGCTGATTTAAATGTGCTTATATTTTGTCAAGGATTATTGCAACATGATAATTGTAGGGGTTATTGATCTGTAATTTTCTTTCCTCATGAGGTCTTTGTCAGGCTTTTGTATCAAAGTGATGCTGACCTTAATGGAATGAGTTGGGAAGTATTTCTTCTTCAATTTTTTTGTAGTAGTTTGAGGAGACTTGGTTCTAATTCTTTAAATATTTGCTTGAATTCAGCAGCAAAGCTATCTGGTTCAGCGCTTTTCTTTGTTAGAGGTTTTCAGTTACTGATTCAGTCTCCTTCCTAGGTATAGGTCTATTCCGATTTTCTGTTTCTTTGTAATTCAATTATTGGTAAGTTGTGTATTTCCAGGAATTTGTCTCTTCTACCTAAGTTATCCAGTGTGTTGGGCAAACTATTTTTAGAAGTGCGTTTTCCAAGTGATAATTAGTGGAAGGTACAGGATATATTGCAGTATTACAGCTTAAGATAATTATAGATGTTTTACATCATTTGCTTTGTGATTATCCCAGTAACCCTATGAGTAAATATTAGAGCTGTTAGTCCCATTTTACGGATGAAGAAGCTGAGGTCCAAGATGCATAGGCAAAATAGTTGTACAAACTACAGAATGTAAAACTTAACAAATCTTGATAGAAATATGAAGAAAAATAACAATTTTTTTTTTCTTTTTTTGAGATGGAACCTCACTCTGAGGCCCAGGCTGGAGTGCAGTGGAGTGATCTTGGCTCACTGTAACCTCTGCCTACTGGGTTCAAGGGATTCTTCTGCCTCAGCCTCCCGAGTAGCTGGGATTACAGGCGCACACCACCATAGCCAGATAATTTTTATATTTTTAGTAGAGATGGGGTTTCACCATGTTGGCCAGGCTGGTCTTGAACTCCTGACCTCAGGTGATCCACCTGCCTTGGCCTCCCAAAGTGCTGGGATTACAGGCGTGAGCTACCACACCCAGCCAATAATTCTTAAAAGTGGAGGCACATATTGGAATTTGGGGAGTGTGAGAGTTTTTTTTTTTTTTTTTTTTAATTTATCAAGGAACAGGTTTTTAAATAACCTGAAAAATATCACACCACATCATCTTTCATTCTTAATCTTCATTATCTTTAGTCATCCAAAAAGGCTAGTCTTTTTATCTAAGAAATCAGTCAAGTAAAGTAATACACTATAGAAAAATACCATGTAAAATAACTAACTTGGTTTAAAAAGGTAGATCTTCAACTTACATGTCCTGAACAATACATTCCCTTTAATAAATTATTTTTAAATTAAAAAACTGCAGAGTTTTTAGATGTCTGAGGATCCTGTCTGTATTTTCAGCTGAAACTCTTAAGATCATATTTTAAAGCTCTGAAAATTTCAGGGTTTTTTTGATGGAGTCTCGCTCTGTTGTTCAGGCTGGAGTGCATTGGCATGATCTCAGCTCGCTGCAGCCTCCACCTCCTAGGTTCAGGCAGTTCTCCTGCGTCAGCCTCCCGGGTAGCTGGAATTACAGATGTGCACCACCACGCCTGGCTAATTTTTTTGTATTTTAAGAAGAGATGGGGTGTCACCATGTTGGCCAGGCTGGTCTCATACTCCTGACCTCAAGTGATCTGCCCACCTTGGCCTCCCAAAGTGCTGAGATTACAGGCGTGAGCCACCTTGCCTGGCCTGAATTTTTTATTTGCCTTATTTGAGTGGGGGTATTGCCCTTTGCCTAGCTTTATTTAGCTATTAGTGCTAATTTTCAGTTTCTTATTTTTCATCTTAACTGTGGCTTATATTACAGTTTAGAACACCAAAGAATTATTTACTAAGCTGTTTATTTTTCAGGTTCCTAGAAGCCAAACCAAACTGACAATAATGCTTGAAAAATTAGGAATGGATTATGATGGGCGGCCTCACTGTGGTCTTGATGACTCTAAGAATATCGCCCGAATAGCAGTTCGAATGCTTCAGGATGGGTGTGAACTCCGAATCAACGAGAAAATGCATGCAGGACAGCTAATGAGTGTGTCCTCTTCCTTACCAATAGAGGGCACTCCACCACCACAAATGCCACATTTTAGAAAGTAACAACAGTTTTGTGTGTGGATCATTCCAATTGAAGTTGCTATGAAGAGGTAGCAGATGAATCTCATTGAATTAGTCCTATAGTGCAAACTAAGCACCTTAAAACATTTAAAATCTTATTACAGGTGATAGAGATAGATACATGTATGTGAACAGATTTTGTAGGAAGGCATACTGAATTCTTTGTCACCAGCACTTTTGATATGAGCAGTATTCGTTACATAGTAACAGTTCCTGCTTAGAACTGAATTTTATAATTTAAGGTGTTCAAGATATATTCTTTTTGGTTTTAAAATGCAAAATCTTATTGGCTGTTCTCTTGAATGTCCTATCTTACTGGTGTTTAAATATGTAATGTGTTTCTTTATTAACATCACTAGATGAAACCATATCTTAAAATGCAGAAATGATTGGAAGGTAGATCTTATCTAGCCTTTGGATTTCAAGAATATCATAGTCCTTTTGATTTTCAAAGTTTATATGTGAAGTTCACCATGTATGTGGTGAATTTCGTAAGGTACTTGGTATACATATCTGCCTGTGTTTCTTTTCAACTCATAATTGGAAGAATTATGATGGATTATAGGGTTTGGTTAAAAATCCAGTTAAGGAATTAATGAAAACTTAGAAGAAAGTACTAAAAGGAATATCATAAGGGCTGTAGCTCAAACTTCATAATACATAAATCACTGGGGTCTTTTTGGATTTGGTTGTTTGATTCGCCTTCCTTTTTTGACATATGTATGCCTTAATTCTTAAATCTGAGGGACCATGCTTTGAAATAGACTGAAAATTAAGGGTCACCACCTAATTTTACTTTGTATTCAGTATCGTAAGTGAGGTTAATAAAGTCAGTACTTCCTACCATATATTACGTTTTTGTTATTAAAAAACTTCATTGGCCACTAGTGAAGTTAGTCAATAAAAGACTTGTTTTTCTGATTTTACATAGTAAATGGCTGCTAAGTATTGAGTAATTCTTAACTAATTCTAAGAACTAAAATGTGCATTTCGACTTGATAAGGTAAAACTCTTATCTAGAGGCTAAACCCATGTATTTTCAGAATTGAATTTTTCTCCTTGTAGCTTTCAGGGAACAATTTCATTGACATTGCTTACTTCCTGCCTTTTACCTTTTAATAAAAATTGTGATGCTACTTTATTCTAAAGATTTATGTTTTATAACCAAATGAATTTCCTCAAAGGTTTCCAAACCTATATCATATAGGGTGAAAAGCAGGAAAGTAGACATTTTTCTTGGCGTGGGAATTGTCTACATAGGGCGGTAGATTTCTTAAGCCAATGAATTTCTGCTTTTCAGCAGTAGTCATATAATCAGTATCATAAAGAATAATGTGTAAATAAAAGAAGGCATATGAGTGTGTGGTGTTCCTAGATGAACTGTTACAGATTATAGTAAAATAAGGAAATCTAAGTGCTTTAAGTTTATACAGTTAACTCTTAGGATAAGAGGGATGTATGCTGAGATGTTTGTGCATCCCAGATAGCACTGTACGATAACCTGTAAAGTATTACTGAATACTGAATAGCTGAAACTGCAATTGGAAAATCTGATGATGACGAGGAAATATTACGTTTCCAGTTTTTTTAGCTCTATCTGCTAATTTCTTTGCCTATTTTCACTTTCGCCAAGTACCAACAAGCTCATGTTGTATTTCTTTTTAAGAACTTCAACATTATAAGCTCTCGGTACCCTATTTTGTTGTTGTTGTTGTTTGAGACAGAGTTTTTGCTCGTCTGCCAGGATGGAGTGCAGTGGTGCGATCTTGGCTCACTGCAACCTCCGCCTCCTGGGCTCAGGTGATCCTCTTGCCTCAGCCTCCTGAGTAGCTCGGATTACAGGCGCGTGCCACCACACCCGCCTAATTTTTGTATTTTTGGTAGAGGCGGGGTTTCACCATGTTGGTCAGGCTGGTCTCGAACTCCTGACCTCAAGTGATTTGCCCACCTTGACCTCCTACAGACGTGAGCCACTGCGCTCAGCCATAGATTTTGCCATCTTAACCCATTTTAATTCCTCTGTTGAGTCTCTGTCCTCCCCTCCAATTTGATTTGGGATTTTGCTGATGAGATGATACTAAACATTGAGAGTACTGCTTTTTACTCTGACTTTTATTGTGTTGTCTTTGAAAGACAAATGGTACAACTTTTTACGAGGAAACACGTAAGAGATGGATGTCCATGAAAACAATATTAGTATATTCTATTATTGTTTCTTATTAATAGTTACTTAGTATTTACAAACAATTTATTATTAGCTGTGTTAATTTTTATTCTATGCTTCATATGCTCTGACATTGACATAGTGGATTTCTGCTGATTTTTTTCAAATCCGCAATCTTTATAACCAACTGAAGTATATAATAGAGCATTACATTTTATCTTTATTTGTGTTCTGTTGGATCAAGTATTTAACATTTGCTCTGAAAAAAATGTTTTTGTGATGTGTCTTTGTTGCCTTGAGATAGATCTGTTTATCCTGCCTCCTAGGGAGAAGTTTCTGCCTGGATTGAAACAAAAAAACACAGGCGTCACAAGCATGTTACCTATTAAGAGAGAGAGGGTATCTCTGAAGACTAATTAAAATGGTAATTTTTAAAAAGATGTGACCAGTTGACTTTTAGTATATCATCCCAAGTATTATCCCCAAAATGATAATGCAAAACAGAATAATTTGGAGACCAGGAGAAAAACTGGTATGATTACTGGGGAGGGGAAGAAGCACAGGTGGTCAAGATAATAATGCATGTTTGGCCTCAGCTGTAGGTAGAGTTGCCAAAGAAACTACCTGCCTCACAGATGAGCACGCACGGGTGCATTGTCAAAGTCTGAGAAGGATGTATTGTACTTTGAAGGAAGACTTTCCATGTCTAAGCTACCATGGAGAAGTATACGCTCCTTGAGACCAGAGACTGTGACTTCTGCATCTTTGATTCCAGCGACATATGATAAAATGTTTTGCACATAGTTGAATCCAGCGTTGATACATGAAGGACAGCATTACATCTTTTTTCTATTATACTTAGAAATTTCCTCTTTCTTCTGCACCACCAACCTGTATATCAAGCCTCCTTGCCCCACAAAGCTTCCAAAGCCCGTAAATTTGTTAATCTAGAGCAGGGGTCAGCAAACTACCACCCATGGGCCAAATCTGGCCTGCTGCCTATTTTTGTATGGCCTACAAACTATGGTTTTTATATTCCCTTTTGTTAATGGCTCAAAATAATATTTTGTATAATATGAAAATTACGAAATTTTAGTTTCTCTAAATAAAGTTTTGGAAAGAACTACCATTCTCATTTGTTTTCATGTCATCTCTGACCACTTTTGTGCTACAATGGCAGAGTTGAATAGCTGCATCAGTGGTACCATCTGGCCAGCAAGGCCAAAAATACTACTGTCTGGCCCTTTATGGAGAAAGTTTGCCTACCCTTACCTCCCTTATGTAATGCAATATATAAGTTCCATCAACAAACAAGAAATGCGACTGTGATGAGAGCGTAGAGCTGAATGTTAAGGTACAATAATGATACTTGCATCAGACATTTATTGAGCACTGTTAAGTACTTTACTCCATTGTTTAATAAGAATCCGGTGATGGAGAGAGGCATTCTCTGCAGTTTACAGGTGGGAAAGTTGAGGTCCAGAGCGGTTAAGTTGCCAAAGTTTAAGTAGTGGGAGCTGTAGATTCTGGCAGTATGGCTTGAGACTTGCTCTTTATCTCTGTGCTATGCTGCCTCCCGTTGTAGACTTTGGCTTAACCTGATATTCCAGGAACAGGTAGGTTGTCCTAGGTAGAATAAACATCTTCCTGCTACGGTTTAAACTAGACATTTTCAATGCGATTGTACTAAATGTTGCAAATCAGGAGGTAATTTGATGTTCATTCTTTGAATGAAACAATATAAAATACTGTTAACTTCTAATGTGACCAGCTCTAAGGTTTTTTCGGAGATGGGGATAAGTGGAGAAGGAGAACGATTTTTGCTTTAAAATTTCCTCCATGTTCTTGAGATTAGAAATGTTAGTGTCTTGAGTTTATAATGACACAGAGGCTAAAGGGCTTAAGTTTGACTGATGAAGAGGTGGAAGTACTTGTTTTTCTGGATTCCTTACCAAGACTTGGGTAAGGGGCGGATGCCGGAGGCTTTAAACCAGATCTGCTTTTCTACTTGCAAGTGAATGTTCTCAAGGTAAATTTCATTAGATTTGTTTTAGGATGAATACTGCTCAATCATTGTGGAGCCACAAGGCATGCTTCATTTTATTGCACTTCTCTTTATGTGCTTCGCAGATACTATTTTGTTTTGTTTTGTTTTTTAACATACTGAAGGTTTGTGTGAATCCTGTGTGGAGAAAGTCTATTTATGTCATTTTCCCAACAGCATACTTTCACTTCATGTCTCATATTTTGGTAATTCTCCCTATATTTCAAACTTTTTGATTATTATCATCTCTCTTAGGGTGACTTGTAATCAGTGACCTTTGATGTTACTATCATGGTTGTTTTGGGGGCACCACAGACCACACCCATATAAGACAACGAACTTAATTGATAAATGTCTGTGTTTTCCCCATCGCTCCCTCTCCAGACCTACCTATTCCCTGAGACACAATATTGAAATTAGGCCAATTAATAAGCCTACAGTGGCCTCTAAGTGTTCAGGTGAAAGGAAGAGTCACATGTCTTCCACTTTAAATCAAAAACTAGAAATGATTAGTCTTAAAGAGGAAGGCATGTCAAAAGCTAAGACGGGCTGAAAGCTATGCCTTTTGATCCAAATTAGCCAAGTTGTAAATCCAAAGGAAAAGTTGTTGAAGGAAATTAAAAGTGCTGCTCCAGTGAGCACACAAGTGATAAGAAAGCAAAACAGCCTTATTACTGATATGGAGAAAGTTTTAGTGGTGTGGATAAAAAATCAAACTGCAACGTTTCCTTAAGCCAAAGCCTAATCTAGAGCAAGACTGTCTCATATTCTGTGAGGGTTGAGGGAGGTAAGGAAGCTGCAGAAGAAAAATTTGAAGCCAGCAGAGATTGGTTCATGAAATTTAAAGAAAGAAGCTGTCTCCATAAAACAGTGTAAGGTAAAGCAGCAAGTGCTGATGTAGAAGTTATAGCAAGTTATCCGGAAGATCTAGCTAAGATAACTAATGAAGGTGGCCACACCATACAACAGGTTTTCAATGTAGATGAAATAGCCTATTCGAAGAAGATAACATCTAGGACTGGAGAGAAGTCAGTGCTTGGCTTCAAAGCTTCAAAGGACAGGCTGATTCTTGTTAAGGGCTAATGTAGCTGGTTTAAGTTGAAGTCAGTGTTCATTAACCATTCTGAAAATCCTAGGGCCCTTATGCTAAATCTACCCTGCCTGTGCTCTATAAAGGGAACGGCAAAGCCTGAATGACAGCACATCTGTTTACTACATCATTTACTGAATATTTGAAGCCTGCTGTTGAGACTTAGTGCTCAGAAAAAAAAAAAAAATCTGTTCAAAATATGACTGCTCATTGACAATGCATCTGGTCATCCAGGAGTTCTGATGGAGTTGTATAAGGAGATTAATGTTGGTTTTAATGCCTACAAACACAATATCCATTCCACAACCCATGGATCAAGTAGTAGTTCTGGCTTTCAAGTCTTACTATTTAATAAATACATTTCATAAGGCTGTAGTTAGCATAGGTTGTGATTCGTCTAATGGATCTAGGCAAAGTCAGTTGGAAACCTTCTGGAAAGGATTCACCATTCTATTCTGAATGCCATTACAAGCATTTGTGATTCGTGAGAGGAGGTAAAGATACCAACCTTAACAGGAATTTGCAAGAAGTTGATTTCAGTCCTCATGGATGACTTTTAGGGGCCCAAGACTTCAGTGGAAGAAGTCACTGCTGATGTGGTGGAAATACCAAGAGAACTAGAAGTGAAGATGTGACTGAATTGCTGCAGCCTCATGATAAAACTTGAGGAATTACTTCTTACAGATAAGCAAAGAAAGTGATTTCTTGAGATGGAATCTGTTCCTGGTGAAGATGCTGTGAACATTCTTGAAATGACAGCAAAGGATTTAGAATATTACATAAGCTTAATTGATAAACCAGTGGCGTGGTTTGAGAGGATTGACTCTAATTTTGAAAGAAGTTCTGTGGATAGAATGCTATCAAACAGCATGATAAAGAGAAATCTTTTGTGAAAGCACAAATATCAGTTGATGGAGCAAACTTCATTGTTGTCTCATTTTGAGAAACTGCCACAGCTACTCCAATCTTCATCACCTACCACCCTGATCACTCAGTAGCCCTCAACGTTGAGGCAAGATCCTCCACCAGCAAAAAGATTATGGCTTGCTGAACACTCATGATTGTTACCTTTTTCTAGAAATTTAATCTTTAAGGTATGTATGTATTTTTTAGACATAATGCTTTTGCACACTTCATAGACTATTGTTTAAATTTAACTTTTATATGCATTGGGGAGCCAAAACATTTGTGTGAGTTGCTTCATTGTGATACTCCCTTTATTGCAGTGGTCTGGAACTGAACCTGCAGTATCTCTGAGGTATGCCTGTATATAGTATGATCAAGAACAAGTTTAGAATACAAGTCATTTTTTTTTTCTATTGAGTAAAAGAACAAAAGAGGAGCAAGGTTGTGATTTTCTGTTTGCTAATGTAGTGTGGCACACCATCACTGGTGATGGCAGATTGATGGAGGGCAGCGATTGAGCCTTCCCCTTGAAGTGTCCATTCTTGCTTGCCGACTCTGCACCTTTGAACATAGACCTGTTTTCCCTTTGGATTTATTTTTGTCAGTGGGACCATGATTATCAGTCACATAGGATTGAAACCATGAAACTCATAGTCCCTCCCTCCCCCTTTTAGCACAATGTCCTTTATTGTCCAGTCACTTTATCCTCACCCCAGCCTCTGTTATCATCATTGCTACACAGACTATTGCTAAAATTTAACTGACTTCTGTCTTGCTGTCTCTTCCTGTATACCACTGTCATAAAAAACCTTCCTAAAATGTTGCTTTGCACACTGATCTCAGAAACCTTCACATTTCTGATGGGATAAAACTCAGCTCTCTGTTGGCATATAAGACCTTTCACAGTCTGATTTCTGTCTGCCAACTTTTACAGTAACCATCTGCTCTGGGGTAATAGTTACTCCCCTCACCATCACACTCGCGTTGAGTCGCATGTGCACCATCCTACTTCTGTCCCCAGGAAGTTAGCCCATCAGTCTTATTCTCTTGATTCTGTTTTGTTAAAGACCTGCTCTGATTTCAGCCTTCTTCCCAGACAACCCGGACCTTTGGCAACAACTCCCTCTATTTGTTCATTGCACTTTTGTTACATTCATTGGGCCCTTCATTTGTGCTGCAGAGATTCATATGTACTGTATTGTTGGGTTTTTTTTTTCTGTTTCCCCAACAGGAGTGTAAATTATTCAGGCACAGGTTCTTACTTGTATCTCAAGAACCTAAGACACAATGGGTGCTTAGTTAAAAATAATTAGTGATGGTAAAATATATCCTCTGAGGTTAGTACCTGTTCCTGAAATTGCAAAAGGTAGCGTAAGTCCTGACTGCTGTGATGAATGAGTTGCTGTTTTGGCAGAGTTACAGATATGAGCTATCCCCTTTTCTTTTACTGTGCACCATAAATAAATTTTTAGAGGCTCTGTCTCGAGTAGAAATGTTTAATCCCTGTCTATGCTTGACTTTCCCCCTAGGTGCCAGGAAAAGCAAACAAATGTTAAGCTGTCCTTCCTGGTAGTTCAGTCTGTACATTGCTGATTTAAAAAAAAAAAAAAAAATCTGCTCCAAGTATCTCTGGCCTTGAAAAAGGTCATTGGTTGCCTTTCCTCTGTTGAGCACTGATTTTTCAAACTTTTTTGCACAAGTACTCCCTAATACTTGAAAAAAATTGTTTGAAAAGGAAACTGTACCTATTTGCACGTTTAAAGCTATTCCTAAGTTCATAGTATAAATATTGACATTTAAAACAAAACAGGCTTCATTATATAATCAGTGGAGTCTCCATACCATATAAATTTAGTACCATTATCTGCATAGGAAATACATAAAGGCTTTTAAAATTCCTCTTTCTCCTGGAACTTCTATTTTTGGTGCAGTTCTCCCACAAGGTTTTATTCTAATGTAATACAGTAGTCCCCTCTTATCCGTGGTTTCGCTTTCCATGGTTTCAGTTGCCCAAGGTGCAGTAACAAGATATTTTGAGAGAGGGAGAGACCACATTCACATCCAGTTTTCATCTTATAGCTTGTCATCAGGTTTTACTCTGTATTTTTATGCCTGAAAGTCATTGATCATACTATCATACATCTTTGCAACAAGTGTATATACATTTAAAATTATATATGGCTGAGTGCAGTGGCACATGCCTGTAATCCTAACACTTTGGGAGGCTGAGGTGGGTGGATTGCTTGAGCTCAGTTCTGGACCAGCTTGGGCAACATGGTGAAACCCTGTTTCTACAAAAAATTCAAAAACTTAGCTGGGCGTGGTGGCACAATCCTGTAGTCCCATCTACTTGGGGGGCTGAGTTGGGAGGATTGCTTGAGCCCAGCAGGTGGAGGCTACATTGCACGGAGATCTATTTATTGTGACCGTAAGGATGTGTGAAGTTTCTTCTATATTTACTCAGTCATTTGCATAATGGATCAAGATATAAATATATTAAAATTTTTGTAAATACTTTAATGAGATAATGTTTTTACAATTAGTTTATATATCTGGATTAATATGACATTGCTAGAATGAAAGGGGGTCCAGCATCAATTCTATAGCTTTACCTGAAAGGCTTTTACTCAGTTCTTTAATTTCCGTGACAAAAATCACATTGTGATCTGTGATGATAAATCATTCTTCAGCTGACAGCATGATTAGTTTCTTGTTTATTTTTGTTGAAAACAGGATTTTTGAAAGGTGCCTAACTTTTAGAAGTGTTTACTTAGAATTTACTCATTCTTATATTTGGGGATGTAAACCCAAAGGGCTTTAGCAAGACTATCAAATAATTATTCATTATACCTGTTACTCTTTAACCTAGAAAACCTTTATTTATTTCAGTATATTCATAAAGGGTTGGGAAAATCCAACCTGTTAATTTCAAAACACCTTTTAGGATATAATACTCTTGGCACAGTTAGTGCTTTAAATATATTTTTATTATATGTTTCATCAAAACCTTGGAGCTACAGATTTAGTCATTCAATTCATGATACATGTTCATCATATAATGAAATCAAGCAAAATAGCCATGTCATGAATCAAATCAGACTGACTTTGTCAGAAAAAGGTCTGGCTTGAAAATTCAGGTTGTGTTACTGAATTTTGAACATACAAAAATCATTAAAAACCATCACAGAACACCTTTTGTAAATGATTAGTGAAAACAGTCAAGATTTAAAATTTCCCTTATTTAACTTATAACAAGTCACAGTCATCTGTGGCAAAAACAAGTTATTTAGGAAGCAAGTTAGGTTGATGCAAGGCAAGATATTCTTTCAATATAGGGATGAACTAAGGTATTTGGCTTTTGGCAGAATTAAGAATCAAATAAAATTCTTTAGTGTTAATAATATTAACTTTTACTAGGATTACGCTTTTCCTATAGAATGTTATCCTGCTAAAAACTAACTGGCAGATATCTAGAACCTAATTTATTTTCTGTTAAGAGGTAGTAAATATTTCCCATTTCATAAGATGAGGTAGATTCATATTTGACTGTATTTGGAGTAAATATTTCACAAAATGATTGTGGTCAGTTTTTTTTCATTTTTTGTGAGCAGTTTTGTCTATAGGTTTTATTCAGTGCCTCATGAAAATTCTGATAGTCCTGAAAATTATTCCAAGTACAATTAAAATATTCAGCATCACTAAACTCTTTTTGTTTTGACTGTCCAAGGGTATTTTTCCTTCCAGTCAATGATTGTTCTGTGGATGAGTTTTTAAATAGTTGAAAAAGTAACTTAGAAGAACAGCTGTTTGTAGCAGTCAGTATTTCTCACCGATGCTTGCTGCTTTTTGCTGTTGGGGCCTCCACCAAGAGTGATTTATTTCTTGGCAGGAGTCTTGGAGAGGGAAGTGGCCAGTTTGTTCAATAAAAATCATTACTTTCACTTTACCACATATTCACATTTTGAATATCCTAACAAGCCTCCAAACATCCCCATTTCTAAATCCCCTTTTACAGAAGTTTAGAACGGGGAAAGTCACAAAGCCCTAAGGCCTTAAGCTGACTTGAGACTTTCCGGGTGGTAGGAGGCTTCTGCTTTGTTCTCTGTGTTCGCTAACGCCTTGGGGCAGCAGTGCCAAGTGAGCTGGGAAGGTGAGTGGTGTCTTTGTTTTGTAGAACGGAAGAAATAGTGTGGATGCCACGGTTTTGCTTTTGTTAGAGGGCTGTATGAAAGCTCAGAATTACCTTAAATTCCAAATTAATTAGGTCATCCTGTAAAATTACCCTTGCTGACGCACCCCTTAGAAGGTTTCAAGGTGGCCCTAGGGTTAGACATATCCCACATGAAGACCTCTGGTCCAGTGTTGAAAATTTCTGTTATTTTTGTATGTTAATAAAATGTTTTCATCAGTAATATAGTGTGTGTGGTGGTGTGTGTGTTAGTTCACATTTGATAAGGTTCTTGTTTAGGACTTCCTTAGCGCTGAGAAAACGAACTTAGACTTTTGTAAGGAGAGTGGAGCACAAACCTGCCCCAGCCTCATTGTCAAGAAGCCTCTCCATCAGCCCGCCAGCACCAAGCCTTTTGAGTTCCTTTAGATAAAGTCAGTAACACCTGGGTTAGCATTATTCCCACCTCGGTCTAGTGCTTACTCAGTCCTGGGCCGTGCTGAAATTGCATGCATACAAGGTATAGCGTAATGAGACAGTTTTCAGTGCAGACAGCTGAGCCCCCAGGCACTTGTTCCGCTGAGTGTTTCAGCGATTACGCTGCACTTCTGCTCGCCTGCCTAAAACGCATGAGGAGTACAGTGGGGGAACAATGAGCATGACTTTTGTTCATTCTATGTGTCTGCTGAAGAAAATGTGGGAATTCCAAGCAACAACGTATTAGGGATGATTCTGGAAATTCAGGAGAAACAGGTAAAATATAAAGAAACCTTAAGTCGTAAAATTTATGTTAAATCCTACATTCCTTACTACAGGCAACTTCCTTGTATTCTCCCAAGAGAGAATACAAGGAAGGTAGGAGAGTAGGAGGGGGAGCTTTTAAAAACCAGGTGTGTTGAGGCATACACGCTCTTCTCATCGGCACATGGAACATTCTCCAGGGTTGACCATAGGTTAGGACACAAAACAAGTCTCAAGAACTTTTAAAAAATCGAAATTGTATCAAACATCTTATCTGACTACAACGGAATTAAACTAGGCATCAGTAACAAGGAACATTCAAAACTAAACAAACACGTGCAAATTAAACAACATGGTCCTGAATGATCAATGGGTGAAAGAAGAAATTAAGAATGAGATTTAAAACTTCCTTGAAACAAATGAAATAGAAACAGTGTACCAAAACCTATGAGACATAGCAAAAACAGTATTGAGAGGCAAGTTTATAGCAATACGTGGCAGCATTTAAAAGCTAGAGAGATTTTTTTCTTTTTAGACAGAGTTTCGCTGTTGTCGCCTAGGCTGAAGTGCAGTGGCGTGATCTCGGCTCACTTCAACCTTTGCCTCCCGGGTTCAGGCGATTCTCTTGCCTCAGCCTCTCGAGTAGCTGGGAATACAGGCATGCACCAGCACGCCCAGCTGATTTTGTATTTTTAATAGAGACGTGGTTTCACCATGTTGGCCAGGCTAATCTTGGAACTCCTGACCTTGGGTGATCCTCCCACCTTGGCCTCCCAAAGTGCTGGGATTATAGGCATGAGCCACCGCACCCAGCCAAGAGATTTTTAAATGAACAACCTAACAGAGTACCTCAAGGAACTGGAAAAGCAAGAACAAACCAAACCCACCTGGGGGAAAGAAATTAGATGTAGTAGAATAAGATAAGCATTAGGAATTCCTCAAGGCCAAGAGAAATGTTTGCACAGAAAAGAGAAGGAACTTGGGGGCTGCATTGCCAGAATGCCTCACCCAGCGTATGTTTTGTACGCTGTGTCCTTGGTCCTCACTTTGCGATAATTTCTCCCTGTGGCACACAAGATTTCAACTATCCCTTCTCCGCAAAAGGTTCCTAAAATCTATTGCCCTGATCTCTCTTGTGAGTTCCAATTTCTAGAGTATTTCATAGGTGTCACCAGCGTTTTAAATTTTATACATTAAGAAACAGATGCTTATTTCCTCAACTGCTACCCCCTCTCCCGCCTCCAACACACACACAGCCTACTCTTGTGTCACTCAAGTCAGGGAACACCCTCCCATTATACTCAAATCTGCCAGTTCCCTGTTCTTTGAGGAGGTAGCGTCATTTGTCACACCGCAGGCCTTCTGGGGCTTTGTGGCCCTGGAGGAAGCCTGGATGCGATGGGTCCTTGTGTCCAGAATGAAAGTTAGCCAACAAAACTGGAGGGAAGTGTTACGCTTTGAGGAGGTAACACAGGTTGAGCATCCCTAGTCCGAGAATCAGAAACGATCCAAAATCTGAAGCTTTTTGAGTGTTGTCATGATTTCGGATTAGTGATGTTCAACGAATAAATATCAATATAATACGGATGTTCCAAGATCTGAGAAAATTCAAAATCTGAAACATTTCTGGTCCCTAGCATTTCAGAGAAGGGATGCTCAACCTACACCTGCACCTGCTTCAGTCAGTTACCCTGCATGTTCCCTCGCGCAGTGCCGTGTGTCCCGCGGCACATGCTCTGCAGTCTGCAAGGCTCTGGAGAAGAAAGGTGTGGCTGCACTTCCTGGCAGTAGACACTTCATTTCTGCTGTTGGAATAGATTGTGTTTGATTCTCCTCTTATGTCTAAGGGCATCTCTTTAGGTTTCTGGCCTTGGAACCATGCTTGACTGTGGAAGGGGTACATAATTCGGATTTATTTTTAAGGTGTTATTCTACTTCTTCGTGTATAATTGATGCAAACCATTTCTGACATCCTTCAAAACACTTGTGTCTTCTTGAAACTCCCACCTTTAAGACAAGCAATGAGTGTGTTTTTGTGTGGCTCAGATATGTAGGTGAAACCTGTGTATGCAGCACCCTCCCCCAACCACCCAGTTTCAAGCCCAGCTTTTGTGACACTTTTGTGACTCAATTATGAATAATCAGAGCTGTGCCTGGACCCCATCATTCTGTCTTACTTTTTACATTCTTCACCCAAGCATATAGGGGCCAGGCCTAAATCAAAGAGCTCAGAGGAATTGGTGGTTCTTTGGAGTTCAGGAACATCTCTTATGGAAGATGGAGACAATTGTGGAGAAATCTTTGCATCATCCATGATAGGCAGATGAGATGCAAATAGGCCTAGACTCACTTTGGTAGAAGCTTTTAAAAAGATAGTTCTAGAAAATTCTTATGTATTTGGTATTCCATGAGAGGTTGGGCAATTTTGGAAGCTTTTTTAAAGTTCAGTCCAGTGACACACTATCCATAATTGTGTTGTTTATTGGAGATACTATTTTTGTTTTATTTTCGTTGGAGACAGAGTCTCACTATCTTGCTCAGGCAGAACTTGAACTCCTGTGCTCAAGCCATCCTCCTACCTCAGCCTCCTGAGTAGCTGGGACTACAGGCCATAATTGTATTGTTTATATTCAACAAAGAAATATTTACTGAATATTTAATTCTAATTGAGAAAATAAGGCATAAGTAGGGAAAGATAGTTAACAATGTAAAGTAAGTTTCAAAAGAGGCCTACAGTGTAGCATGGTGTTTAAGGCTATAAGAGATTGGAATTAGACCTGGGTTTAGATCTTGGTTCTGAGACTTACTGGTGGTGGGACCTCAGCAAGTTACTTAACCTTTATGAGCTCCCAATTTTCCTTACAAAACTCTTTATAGGGTTGTTGTAGGAGTTAAATAGGATATCATCTGAATTATGGGTAGTGAATTATAGCTGATTTAGCGAGGGTATCAGAGTAAGATAAAACATCTTCAAATAAAACATCTTCAAAATCCATCATGGTGCGAAAGGATGTCCTTGTTAGCATGGCATGCTGGATGCAGGACAACAAGTCTAGAGCTCCTTACATTTTCTCTGATTAGCGGATAAGTGATCCCGGATCCTGGGATGGTGCTGAGATTGTTGAAAGAAGCGAGGTGACTTTGGTGTGGGAATCAGGAGGATGTGAGGAACAGAAGGGAAGCCAGCAGCCAGGTCAGCAGACACATCACTGCGTCAGTTCAGTAGGAGAGTTCACACTGGCCCCCATACAGGTAGGTCTAGTTAGCAAATTGCCAACTACCCATCATCAACTGGAGATGATGGAGAAATAATTACAATCCATGATGTGGTCAAAGTACACAGAGGACAGTGTAGGAGCAGAAGCAAAGCTTAATGGACTAGGGGGTCAAAGAGGGCTCTTTCAGGTGGAAACAAGCTAAGCCTTAAAGAACAAATCATGACATTAGAAAGAGAAGCAATCGTTTACGAAGCAGCAGACACAGCATGTTGAAGAAACAAAAACACAGAAACATGAAACACCACTGGAGTCTCCAAGATGGTATTTTCCCAGTGGAGTTCTCCTTTTCCTCAATGTGCAGATAGAGATTCCAAACCTGCCCTTGACTCTCACCCTGACCTGCCACACCTGCATCATCATCTTGCTAACACTGAGCCAGATTTCACATGGTGAGAACTGTTCTGAAATCTCGTCTTAGAGTCCTGACATCTTGTCTTAGAGTCCTGACCACGAAGCCCTTAAGAGTAGTAATATTGCCAGGCGTGGTGGCTCAAGCCTGTAATCCCAGCACTTTGGGAGGCCGAGTCAGGCGGATCACGAGGTCAGGAGATCGAGACCATCCTGGCTAACACGGTGAAACCCCGTCTCTACAAAAATACAAAAAATTAGCTGGGCGTAGTGGCGGGCACCTGTAGTCCCAGCTACTCTGGAGGCTGAGGCAGGAGAATGGCGTGAACCAGGGAGGTGGAGCTTGCAGTGAGCAGAGATCGCGCCACTGCACTCCAGCCTGGATGACAGAGTGAGACTCTGTCTCAAAAAAAAAAAAAAAAAAAAAAAGTAGTAATATTACGTTCAGCCCTAAGCTGGCTTCTCAGATTTCCACTAGACTGGTTCTACAGCCAGTGCTCTGTAGGGTAGGGACTTCCCCATCCCACTTACGTATACTTGCACTGAAACGAATTGCTCACTCCAGCCGTATAGGTCTAGCCTCCACGAATAGATAGCTTAATAGGCAGGCTCTCATTAGACTTTAGTAGAAACATTCATGGATACCAAAAACTGTGTTTCAGTGGCTCTCAAATCTAATGTATTGACCCTGGGTATGGTGGCTCATGCCTGTAATCTCAGCTACTGGGGAGGCCAAGGCAGGAGCATCACTTGAGCCCAGGAATTTGAGATCAGCCTGGGTAACATAGCAAGACCCCTATTTGTATTAAAATATAAATAAATCTAATTTATCATCAGAATCTATAGATTTTTTTTTTTTTTTTGAGATGGAGTCTCACTCTGTCACCCAGGCTAGAGGGCAGTGGCACAATCTCGGCTCACTGCGACCTCCACCTCCTGGGTTCAAGTGATTCTCCTGCCTCAGCCTCCTGAGTAGCTGGGATTACAGGCATGCATCACCACGCCTGGCTAATATTTTTGTATTTTTAGTAGAGATGGGGTTGCACCGTGTTGGCCAGGCTGGTCTTGAATTCCTGACCTCAAGTGATCCACCTGCCTCAGCCTCCCAAAGTGTTAAGATTACAGGTGTGAGCCACTGCACGTGGCCATATCTATAGATGAATTTTTAATACAGAGTCCCAGACCCCACACAGAGATTCTAGGGGGCGGAGCTGGGCCTGTGTTAAAGAAAATTCATTTAAAAATTAAATTAAGGAAACAAATTCCCACAGGTAACTGTGATCCTTAGATCTGGAGACCTTGGCTGAGAGGACCGTCGCTGGGCCATGAGCCATCACCATTGGCCTTGCTGATGGAATGTGACCAATGAGGTTCTCTGTCCTGAGAAGCGGTTCTGAAAGATGCTAGTTCTTCTGAGCATATCTCTTGAGTGGCAGTGATGAGTCTGCCCTCCGAGTGACAGTGACATTTCTCCTTGCAGCCTGGCAGTAAAAGCCAGTCAGCAGAGAGAGACATGAGCAGCACATATGCGAGACTGCCTAGAGGAGATGAGGCAGAGCAGCCCTGAGACCTCTGCAGTTCCTGAGGCCACACTGCACACGGCCACACTCCTCTCCTTGCTTCCATGAGATGCTCCTTTATTTCTTTGAGAAATTCCCCTCTCCGGCTAAGGATAGCACAAGTTGGTTTCTGTTACTTGCAATTAAAGAGCCCAGTGACTACGACTCTTACTCAGATAGCATCCCTAAAGAACAATGAAGGGACACACTTTAAACATGCTAGGTATGAAATATCAACTTTCTCCCCAAACAATTCTGGAAATGAGCTCTTGCTCAGGAAGGAAAAAGCAAAAACACTTTTACTATTGAGTCTTTTATGCAGCTATTAGCTTGGTACAAAGAACATCCCCTTATGAAAAGAGAAATTCAGGATGCTGTCTGGATTGGAAGAAATGGAAGGAAGCAGTGGAAGCTCCACTCTCACAAGCAGGGCCCACATCGGCCTCCCCTCGGGAAGAGGAAATACAATCAGTTTTGTGGCACAGATGAGCTCCAGGCAGAGCCAATTTCACACACGCTGATTGCAGACTGCACCTTCTGCCTCACCCTCCGAATCAGCCTGAGGCTGGCAGAGGTCTGTGAACTGGGCTGAGATTTTTTTGACCTGTTAGGTTTTAGCATATGGCAGAAACAATCAATACTGCCCAAGAACCGAATAAAGCACAGCTGTTCTCAACAGGGAAAACAGGCAAGCTGCTCTTTCCCAGAAGGAGCACTCCTTGCCAAGCCTGCATGCCCCGACCATCTTCCTGCGCAGGGCACTTAGATATTCACCTACTTAGGAAACACATTCCAGCCTCTAGCTACCATCCCACTCCTAAAAATCAAACAGAGACATTCATCTGGCTGGGGACTGGGAGTTTATAGCAGTGCCTTTTGGGTGAGTTGGTGAGCTCAGCTAGTGATGGCTTACTCCACTAATTAGCCTGTGGCCAGAAAGCCACTTAGGCTAAGTAGCACTGCTCTGCTCACTCCTGTGGCCACAGAGTGGTCCCTGGGCCTAGCCAGTCAGCTGGCTGGCAGATGCTTGCCACTAGGAGATGGGAAATGGGCTGCAGAAGTTCTGAAGCTGAAAATGTCACCTGACCAGCCTGGGCAACATAGCAAGACCCCATCTCTAAAAAAAAAAAAATGTTTTTAAAATTAGCCAGGCTAATTTTTACACACCTGTACACAGGTGCATATCTGCAGTCCCAGCTACTCAGGAGGCTGAGATGGGAGGATGGCTTGAGCCCAGGAGTTTGAGGCTGCAGTGAGCTATGATAGCACCATTGCACTCCAGCCTAGGCAACAGAGAGAGACCCTGTCTCTTAAAAAGAAAGAAAAGGAGAGTGCAGCCTGCATCTGTCCCTCCCCTCCCCTTCAAACAGAGCAGTTCCACCTTTACCTATTTATTAATTGAGCTTCCTATCATTTTGTTTGAAGAAGGGATTCATCACTGCTAATACTAATCGTTCACGCTGCGTGTTGGGGTGCACGAGTGCACACACGCCCACCAGGCACCATGCCAGGTGTTCCAGATGCCTTGGCTTGATCTCTTCAAACAAGTCCAAGAGGGAGATTCTGTTATTATGTCCATAGCACAGCTGAGGAAACGAAAGTCAACTCTCTTGTCCAAGGCCACAAAGCCAGTAAGTAGGAAAGCCAAGACTTGAACCTAGGTCCCC
The DNA here is from genome assembly GCF_029289425.2 of Pan paniscus. NCBI lineage: Eukaryota > Metazoa > Chordata > Mammalia > Primates > Hominidae > Pan > Pan paniscus. The sequence goes on from NC_073256.2 coordinate 25,505,071, forward strand.
CAGACTCTGCAGCCTTTCTTGCATTGTCCTCTGGGAAGGGCCACAACCACCTGAGTGAAGAAAAACAAAGCCCAGTCTTTCTCTAAAGCAACTGTGCTCAACCTTGTCTGTGTACTGGAGTCATCGAGGAAGCTGCGACCAGCGCAGACGCTGGGCTGTCATCTCTGGAGGCACTGATTTGCTTCATCGATCTGAGAGCAGCTTGGGCATAGGGATTTGTTTTTTTTAAGATTGAAAATCACTGCATTAGAGAAGCAGTGATGAGAATTCAATAATTCGAATTACATGTCAGCACTGATGTGAGGGTTCAAGATAGGAATTTCCCTCCTGGCACATTACTCAATTGATGGTTTAAAAAGCGTCCTTAAGAAGAAGAAAGACAGCCAAACTCCTCCTGCAGCTCTGGTGGAAAATGGAGAAGACTTTTCCTTTCCTCTATCTCCCCCAGGGCCTGGTGGAGTAAGGCGTTGCCCAGCTATAAACTGTGGTCACTTTTCTGGTGGGGCCAGCAGATAACAGCTGATGTGTGAAGGAGGCAGGGAAGGACATGGGGAAAAGGTCCAGTGGAAATCAAAGCCCATTGTCATAATTCTGTCCTTTGTTTTGAGACAGGATCTTGCTCTGTTGTCTAGGCTGGAGTGCAGTGGTGCAGTCATAGTTGACTGCAGCCTCAATCTCCCTAGCTCAGGTGATCCTCCCACCTCAGCTTCCCGAGTAGCTGGGACCACAGGTACGTGCCCCTGGCTAATTATTATTATTTTTATTTTTAGTGGAGATGGGGTCTTGCTATGTTGCCCAGGCTGGTCTTGAACTCCTGGGCTCAAAAAATCCTCTCACCTCAGCCTCCCAAAGTGCTGGGATTACAGGCGTGAGCCACCACGCTCGGCCATCATTCTGTTCTTTATGCACCCAGTCCAGGACCAAGATAGGTGGAGGTGAGCGAGATGTAAATGCAGCCGTCCACATAAATAATGTTTGAATGCCATCTTTACAAAGGGCAGCTGGGCGCAGTGGCTTACACCTGTAATTCCAGCACTTTGGGAGGTCGAGGTGGGCGGATCACCTGAGGTCAGGAGTTCCCAAGCCTGGCCAACATGGTGAAACCCCGTCTCTACTAAAAATACAAAAATTTGCCCGGCGTGGTGGCGGGAGCCTGTAATCCCAGCTAGTCAGGAGACTGAGGCAGGAGAATCACTTGAACTGAGGAGGCAGAGCTTGCAGTGAGCCGAGAGCACGCCACTGTACTCCAACCTGGACGACAGAGTGAGATTCCGTCTCCCAAAAAAAAAAAAAAAAAAAAAAGGGCAACATTAATGCAAAAAAATTAATGGTGAAAAAAAATGTCAAGTATTGAAATATGGATAGCATCTGACAGGGCTGCTGAGGTTGGGGTGAAGGGAGTGAGGGGAATCCTGCAACTAGACCTTTGGATGTTGTCTTTATTTGAATTTTGTGGATTTTTTGGCATTAATTTTGACTTTTAAAAAAAAAGCATGAAAATATTATTTTTCTTAAATTGTGTGCCTAACTGTGAGTCCCAATAAATATTTCCTTTAGGAATTACTTAAAGGAGTTAAACAACTTTTGAGTTGTTGATCCTTCTGCATTAAGGGAGGGGACATCTCAGAAGCATGCCCTTTGAAAAGTATCAGAATGCTAGGCATCCTCCTGTACCTCCCACAACCCCCGCAAAAAAGAATACTAGCCCTCCCAAAGGCCGGATGGGATTTCTGCATCAAAGAGAAGACATCAGCGGAGAGATAACCTAGTCATTCAGAGGCCGCAGGTGAGGAGAGAGGGACAGTGGACAGCCATGCCCAGAGAAGGCAATTTGAGTGCCTGACCATCAGCCCATGCCAAGGGCAGCCTGCAGAGTTCCTCCCTCTGTTGATTCATTTGGCTAGGATGAGTTCTAGACCTGAACACGTCCTCCACATCATACAGGATTACCCACTGTCACCTTGGTAAATTAACCTGTTTAACCTTCGGCTCCCTCGTCTGTAAGATAGAACTAATACTATACCCCTCACAGTGATGTTTTAAGGATAAGTGAGGTAGAATATATATAAAGCACTTTACAGAGTGCCTGGTACATTCTAAGTGGTCAAAAAAAAAAAAGATAGCTATTTTCGCCTTACTATTACATTTTCTAGGTCAAGGCTGGGCGCAGTGCCTCACACCTATAATTCTAGCACTTTGGGAGGTGGGGGCTGGTGGATCACTTGAGGTCAGGAGTTCAAGACCACCCTGGCCAACATGGTGAAACCCCATCTCTACTAAAAATACAAAATTAGCTGAGCGTGGTGGCACATGCCTGTAATTCCAGCTACTTGGGAGACTGAGGCAGGAGAATCACTTGAACCTAGGAGGTCGATGTTGCAGTGAGCTGAGACGGCGCCATTACACTCCAGCCTGGGAAACAAGAGTGAAACTCCATCTCAAAAAAAAAAAAAAAAAAAAAAAACAATTATAGGTCTGTTCTTGAAGCTAGAACAGAAAAAAAGATTTTCTAGGTCTATTCCTGTCTGAGTCCTCATTGGGAATGTTTCACTGCTCACTGATAAGTCACCAGAGCGTAGGCCAAGCCAGTGAGCTTTGATGCATATTAATATAAAATGTGGGAAATTGTCACTAAAATGAGTCAGAGTTACGGAAGGAATGGAGAAGCCTGGATTCCGGTCTCAGCTTCAGGAGTTGTTAGCTGTGGGAACTTAGGTCTATCCCACCACAACTTCGGGCCTCTTCCTTCTTTATGCAATAAAAATAACAACATCATTCCTATTGCTCTTCTGCTGTGGGGACCAAAGAGATAATAAGGTGCAAAAGTGACTCAGGGCAGCACCTTTGGATGGAAATGAGCTTTGTTAAGGTGTTGTTCTTTCAGTGGGCTCATTTCTTTGCCTGGGCTGGTTCATCTGGTTCTGATCCTGAACTTAATGATCTTTGGAGGTAGATTCTTTATTCTGGACTTTAAAATGATAGCAGAAAGAATTAGCTGAAAGTAACCAATTATTATTTAAAGTAGGTATGATAGATATTAGTTCTGGTATTAATTATATTACTTTCCCATAGGGAATTGGAGGTATATATGAATATATATATGTATATATAGATGAATATATATATATATATGAAAAGGAGTTTATTTCTTACACTATGGTGGCTGAGAAGTCCATGGTTGAGGGACTGCATCTGGTGAGGGCCTTGTTGCTGGTGGGGACTCTGTGGAGTCCTGAGGTGGCTCACAGCATCACATGGTGAGGGGGCTGAAACTGCTAACATGCTCAAATTGGAGGTGTTTTTAAGAAGCATGACTAAGGGCTGGGCATGGTAGCTCATGCCTGTAATCTCAGCATTTTGGAAGGCTGAGGCAAGCAGATCGCTTGAGGTCAGGAGTTCGAGACCAGCCTGGCCAACATGGTGAAAGCACATCTCTACTAAAAATACAAAAATAAGCAGGGCATGGTAGCATGCACCTGTAGTTCCAGCTACTTGGGAGGCTAAGGTGGAAGGATCACTTGAACCCAGGAGGCAGATGTTGCAGTGAGCCGAGACTGTACCACTGCACTCCAGGCTGGGTGACAGAGTTGAGACCCTGTCTCAAAAAAAAAAAAAGAAGCAGACTAAGGGAAACGCCTTCCTCTTGGTCCTGCCTAGAACCACTTCTTTTGTTTTTCTGAGTTTGTATGTTTAGATCTTTGTAAGTGTCCTATGTAGTTATACATTTTCCTTGATTATGAGTTTGAACACTTCCTTTTCTCAAGCGAATGCACTCACTTATGAGAATTTTCAGTCATTTGGACTATAATTGCTTAAACTTCAGACTGTAGCTGCAGAGTCATTTTGTAGCCATCCTTAGAGAGTGAGTATGGTGTAAGGATTGAGAGCCCAGGCTCAGATGCCATGCCACTAAATAAGTGACCTTGCTCTGTTAAACGGGGGCATGCCAGCCCAGATCTCATAGGGTCGTAGTGAGAAATGAAAGAATTAATGTTTATAAAGTGCTTAAAATAGTGTTTAGTGAATAGTAACCCCTCAATACATGTTAGCCATTATTGTACTGACCCTATTTGTGTTAGCTCTTATTACACGGGTCTGCACAAGGATGAAACTTGGGGCTTATCCTCTATGGGACGTTTTTCTGGGAGTTTCAGCTACTGCTCCTAGTACACTTCCTGGCAGTGTTTTTGTCTCTGTGTTATATTTCTCTGCTTTCTTCCACTCTTCCGTGTCCATGGAAAGGACTAGATATACTTTTTTTTTTTTCTGATAAATCCCCTTTAAGCAAAATTGAGTCAGGTGTCTCTTGCTACCAAAAGAACTGGACAAACTCCACTAGTTTGAGAACAGTCACCTCCTATTCTTGTGCTGATTGGTTGAACTCTTCTAGAGCACTGAGTCTTCTGGGATTCTGGCAAGGTACTGTCACTGACACCAGCAGCATTCTGGGTAAGCAGCATATACCACTATTACCCGTGAACGAATCAAGGAACATGCTAAGTGCACACATATGAAGGGACATCTTTTGCACACAGAACTGGGGCACAGTTGGCAAGGAGTTTAAATATGTTAACTTCAGGATACATTTAGGGAAACTGCAATCAAGACATTTACCCAGAAAACACATTTCAGAACTATGGTATAATAAAAAATATGTTTGGTCTTTATCCCTGACTCCTGGCACTGAGCATCAAAGACCCTTGGAAATTTCCGAGTGGTTCAAATGTCTGTTGTTATTCATGAATCCTTTCTGATCATAACTAAGTTTATGCTATTGAGGTGAATCAAGGTGGGCCCTTAAATAGTTTCAGGAGAGAGGCTGGCCACACTACAAAGACCAAGCTTATGATCAGAGGGTTGGAACTTTTGGCTCCACCCCTCAACCTCTGGAGAGAAGAGGGGAACTGGAGATTGAGTTCAATCACTAGTGGCTAATGATTTATTTATTTTTGTTTTTGTTTTTGTTTGAGACGGAGTCTTGCTCTGTCACCCAGGCTGGAGTGCAATGGCGCAATCTCAGCAGACTGCAACCTCTGCCTCCCGGGTTCAAGAGATTCTCCTGCCTCAGCCTCCAGAATAGCTGGGACCACAGGCATGCACTACCACACCTGGCTAATTTTCATATTTTTAGTAGAGATGGGGTTTTGCCATGTTGGCCCCACTAGTCTCGAACTCCTGACCTCAAGTGGTCCGCCTGCCTTGGCCTCTCAAATTGCTGGGATTATAGGCAAGAGCCACCGCACCCAGCCAGCGGCTAATGATTTAACTGATCATGCCTAAATCATGACACCTCAATAAAAACTCTTGAGCAGCAAGCTTCCAGGAGCTTCTGGGTTGGTGAGCTCATGATGTGCTGGGAGGATGGCATGCCCAGAGAGGGAACGGAAGCTCCACACCCCAGCCACTAGCCCCATACCTCGTCCTATGCGTCTCTTCCATTTGGCTGTTCTTGAGTCGTATCCTTTATGGGAAACTGTATGTGAATCATCAATACAGTGCTTTGTTGAGTTCTATGAGTCACTGTAGTCTGTTAATGAACCTGAAGCAGTCATGGAAACTCCTGAATTTATAGTCAGCCAGGTAGAAGTGCAGGTAGCCTGGGGACCCCACTGGCCCTGGGCGTTTTGTGGAACTGAGGCCTTGATTTGTGGGATATGACAGTAACTCCAGATAGTACCAGAATTGAACTGTAGGACACCCGGTGAATGTTAGAGAATTGATGTTGAAACCATAAGAACTTTGGAGGAACTGATTGTAAGAATTCTCTTCTGAAAAGCAGGCAAGTCCTCTATTGCCTCCAGAGAACCACGTTGAAATCATTGATAACAGTATAGTATTCTATTTCTCTGCTTTCTTCCTCTCTTTGGTGGTTTTCAACAGATTGTTTGGAAGTGAAAGGAAATACATCTGTGACGGTGGGGTAAACAACACCCTGTGGCATTCAAAGTTCTAAGGCCTGATAGGCTATGGGGTGTGATCACGAACTCCCATTTCCACATTCACATATGAAGTTGACCAGATTTGTGATTTATTCTGCTGAAATTCCCCAGAGATGGTCCAACTCTTTTACCATGGAAAAGCAACATCAGGGGATTGCGTACATTAAAGGTGATATAAATTGTAGTGGGAATGGTGTTTTAGAGCACATTTTAAATAACCTATTTTGGACTCATGGCAGGCTCCCATTAGAAAACAGTTGTGAGGGCTAAATTATCCCCATCAAAATACATCAGTTATGTACCCACTTCGTCCTATTCGGCTGCACTTTTTTGTAGGATTCAGCTTTCCTTTTCTACAAATACATTTCTTCTCTTTTTTATACTTCTTACATTTTTGTTTCTATTCTTTATGTAATTGGAGTGAGGATTGTAGCGACAGAAAGGGGATGATCCCTTTCCTCCCCATCGTAAGGCTCACGGCTGACACCCCTACAACAAAAAGAAAGGAAAAAAGCACAACAAATTTGATTCTAGTTTTATGTGGCACAGGAGGCTTCAGGATAAAGACCCAAAGACCCAGAGTAAACTATCCATGTTTACATTTAGGTTCAAGGAAGCAGGGACAGCCACGTAGAAACGTGATTGGGCCAGGCACCATGGCCCACGCCTGTGATCCCAGCACTTTGGGAGGCCAAGGGGGGCGGATCACTTGAGGCCAAGAGTTTGAGATCAGGCTGTCCAACATGCCAAAACCCCATTTCTACTAAAAATACAAAAATTAGCCAGGCGCAGTGGCGGCAGGCACCTGTAATCCCAGCTAGTCAGGAGGCTGAGACAGGAGACTTGGTTGAACCCAGGGTGTCAAGGCTGCAGTGGGCAGAGATCGTGCTATTGCACTCCAGCCTGGGTGACAAAGCAAGACTCTGTCTCAAAAATAAACAATAAATAAATAAAATCAACACATAATAAATAGAAATGTGATTGGACAAAAAGGGTATGAACTGGTAAAAGAAAAACTTCAGCTGAATTAAATTTAACAGAGTTTAATTGAGTAAACTACAATTCGCAAATCAGCAGCTGCCTGAGCCAGAGTAGGCTCAGAGACGCCAGCACAGCCCCGTGGTGGAAGATTTGTGGACAGAAAAAAGGGAGTGACATACAGAAAACGGAAGTGAGGCACAGAAACAGGCAGATTGGTTATAGGTTAGTGTTTGCGTTATTTGAATGCAATTTAAACAGTTGGCCACATTTGATTGGCCAAAACTCAGTGATTGGCACAAGAGAAGACTACAGTCTATTTACAACTCCATTTAGGTTATAGTTCATGATGTGCTTTAGGTCAAACTTAAAATATGTAAGGAGAGAGCTTTAAGCCAAACTTGACTTAACAGAACTGATGGTAATAAACTGAATGGGGAAACCTAGCCAGGCTTGCCTGTTCAGATTCTTCTTGGCCTCTCGTTTGCAGCATTTCTTCTTCCTTGGTGTAGGGCAGGACCCCTCTGGAATGAGGGTCTTTATTTATGGCCGGCTGATACATTGAAAGGTGGGGGAAGGTGAGAGTAATATTTTGTTGTTGTCGCCCAGGCTGGAGTGCAGTGGTGCGATCTTGGCTCACTGCAACCTCTGCCTCCCTGGTTCAAGCCATTCTGGTGCCTCAACCTCCTGAGTAGCTGAGATTACAGGCACCCGCCACCATGCCTGGCTAATTTTTTGTATTTTTAGTACAGATGGGGTTTTGCCATGTTGGCCAGGCTGGTCTTGAATTGGCCTCAAGTGATCCTCCCTTCTCAGCTTCCCGAAGCCCTGGGATTACAGGCATGAGCCACTGTGCCCAGGAGGAATATTTTTAAGCTTTATAGCTAGCTTTGAGGGAAAGGGGTTCTGGTTTCTATGACCTACCTTGGGGAAGAGGAATACTAGTTTCTATGGTTTGCCTCAGGGAAAAATGAGGGGCAAGAGACAGAAAGGCAGGGGAAGGTCAGAGAGAAACTTCACTCCTAAGCCTTCACTTTGGGGCATCACTTTCTGAGCTCCAACATTGTTACTTGGATCCTAATTCATACACATCCCTCAGAAGCTCTGGGATCTCACAGGGTGCCTATGTGCTATGGGTTCCTGGAGCTTCGAGGAGACATCGTGAAGAAGAGTTTGGAAATGGAAAGGTTTCTGGGCCTTGGAGCTGTGATCCCCAGCTCCGCTGGAAGTGGAAGACACTGTCTCTGGGGATTTGGGATCAGCTGGATGGGGCACTCCCTGAAGTCAGAGAATGCAGGAGCACAGCTCTGTCCTGCTCCTACCTCTGTTGTGATTTGACCTGCCTTTTCCCCTTATCTGTTGGGGTAAGGGGTTACACAGCATCATATTAGGACTTGCCCACGTTGTTAAACTATTAGTGAGTCCCTAAAACAGAATCGAGTTGATGAGCCGTGTGTAGTTTGCTTAACCATGTTCTTATGGCCAGTCATGCAGGTTGCTTTCAAGTTTGGCTTTTATAAATGCATCTGTAAATAAAATATTTGTCCAAAAAGATGTTTCCACATTTAAGGTAAATTCCCACAAATGAATTCCTGAACATCTTAAGGCTTTTGGCCCATTTTCGAAATAACTTCGCGAAGGGCTCGGTTTTCTAAAGGGCAAAGTCTAAAGGTGCATTTTTTTCGTTCCTTTGCCAGCATTATTATAGTTTTTAAAAACCTTTACCAATGTAGTAGCTGGAAAATGGTTGTATTGATTTGATAAATACTTCCCTGATTACTTTTGATGTAATCAAACACTTTTGATTACCCATCAATTTTGACTATCCCATCAATTACGTGGGAACACTTTCCCCATATAATTGTCTGTTTTTTGAGACAAAGTCTTGCTCTGTCACCCAGGCTGGAGTGCAGTGGCAAGATCTCGTCTCACTGTAATCTTTGTCATCTGGGTTCAAGTGATTCTTCTACCTCAGCCTCCCGAGTAGCTGGAACTATAGGCAGCACCACCATACCTGGTTAATTTTCGTGTTTTTTATAGAGGAAGGGTTTCAACATGTTGGCCAGGCTGATCTCAAACTCCTGACCTCAAGTGATCTGCCTGCCTCGGCCTCCAAAAGTGCTAGGATTACAGGCCTGAGCCACCACACCGGCCTGTTTTTTTGTTTTTTTTGTTTTGTTTTGTTTGAGACAGGGACTCGCTCTGTCGCCCAGGCTGGAGTATGGTGGCACAATCACTGCTCACTGCAGCCTTGACCTCCTGGGTTCAAGTGATCCTCCTGCCTCAGCCTCCCAAAGTGCTGGGATGACTGACGTGAGCCACTGTGCCTGGCTCCTGTGTACGTGTTAGCCACTAATTTTTTTCAGGTGCTTTGCCCAACTCTGGGCTGTGCTGCCTCACACAACTTGTAATTGCAGAATGAAACCCACTAGGGACTGGCAACAACTCCAGTCGCCACCCAGATGACCCAGCACGTAGCTCACAGACCCAATCACTTTTGCGGTCCAAGTTTAGAAATCACAGTTGTTAACTAGTGTGTGGTTTGCAAAATAAGTGTTAGGCATCTAGTCATTTGCTGATTCATCACATATTTTTTATGGGCCCTCTATGAGCCAGACACTATTTTAGGCATGGTGAAAAAGACAAAAATCCCTCTTTGTATGGACTGTACATTCTAGTGAGGAGAGGAAGAAAGTAAACATCCTTAAGTCTGTTGTCAAATAAATTAAAAGATGTTCATTGCTTTAGGAAAATGAGCATCAAGGGTAGGGGGTGGTTTGGAGAAAACTGGAGGGTGAAACCTGCTGCAGATGTAAAGTGTGGTCAGGACAGAGCCCAGCAAGGAGGTGAGAGAGCCTTGGGAGCTGCCTGGGGACACTGCGTCTGGCAGAGGCACCAACCATGGGGAAGAACAGTAGGAAACCAGGAAGGCCGAAACGGGGCAAGCAGTCGGAGTAATAGGAGTTGATGTCAGAGAAGTCCAGGGGGTGGATCTCATAGGGCCTTGGGGGCCGTTGCAAGCATTTGGGCTTTCCTAAGGGTGAGATGGGAGGACCAGAAAGTTTTCAGCCACAAGAGTGATGAGATCTGTCTGCCGTTTGAAAAGAGTAGCTCTGGCTGGCTGCTGCATTCAAAACAGACTGCAGGGGGTCAAAGGCAGGAGCTGGAGGAGAGCGCGGAGCAGACAGACTGCTGCAGATTACCCAGAGCCCTCACGTGGCCCCGGAGCTGGTGAGTGAAAAGATCCAGGAATCCGGCAGAGCTGATGGGATTTCCTGATGGAGTGAATGTGCGCTGAGAGAAAGGGTGGAGCCACGGGCAGTTTCTATTTAAGACCTCATAGGTTGCTATGTGCCCCATGGTCCCTTAACTACTGTCTGAGCATTTCCAGAGTTAAACCAGGAACACATTTACTCATGGGGCTAGCTCCTGGTATGAAGGGCATGATAACTAATCCCTGCCATGAGAATTCAGAAGGGGCAATGGTTTTATCCATGTTAATGAGGTGATGAATAAAAATGATAATGACATTGTGGCATTTGGTCCATTCTTTGATGATCTTCATATATTCCTGTTTCACAGTTTTTTCTCTACACGTTTAGAGGAACTTCTCTAGTAGCAAACTACAGAAATGATCCCTGAAAGTATCGTCTTCTGTTTAACTTGACTTAATTGAATTGGCATAGGTATTTCCTATCTTGGCAACCATGTGTGGATCTTATACAAGGTTTATGCATGATGTCTTTGCTGTTGTTGTTAGAACAACTCAGCAAAATAAAATTCCAGTTCATCGTTGGACAACATTGTTTCACACATCTGTGAAATAGGCCAAAAATAAATAAATAAATAAACAGCAACTTCATAGACAAATAAATAAATAAATCTTTTATCTTTGGCCTTTTTAACCGTCTCATACAAACCAACTTTCATGCGCGTCCGTGTGAAGAGACCACCAAACAGGCTTTGTGTGAGCAATAACGCTGCTTATTTCACCTGGGTGCAGGCGGGCTGAGTCCGAAAAGAGTCAGCAGAGTCAGCGAAGGGAGATAGGAGTGGGGCCGTTTTATAGGATTTGGATAGGTAAAGGAAAAAGGGGGGTTGTTCTCTAGCGGGCAGGAGTGGGGGTCACAAGGTGCTCAGTAGGGGAGTTTTTGAGCCAGGATGAGCCAGGAGAAGGAATTTTACAAGACAATGTCATCAGTTTAGGCAGGAACAGGCCATTTTCACTTCTTTTGTGGTGGAATGTCATCAGTTAAGGCAGGAACCTGCCATCTGGATGTGTACGTGCAGGTCACAGGGGATATGATGGCTTAGCTGGGGCTCAGAGGCCTGACATTCCTGTCTTCTTATATTAATAAGAAAAATAAAATGAAATAGTGGTAAAGTGTTGGGGTGGCGAAAATTTTTGGGGGTGGTATGGAGAGACAATGGGCGATGTTTCTCAGGGCTGCTTCGAGCAGGATTAGGGGCAGCGTGGGAACCTAGAATGGGAGAGAGAAGCTGAAGGAAGATTTTGTGGAAAGGGCTGATATTGTGGGGTTGTTAGAAGAAACATTTGTCTTATAGAATTATTGATGATGGCCTAGATACAATTTTGTATGAAGTGAAAAAAGAAGGGAATAAGACAAGGAGAAAAACAGGTATTAAAGGACTAAGAATTGGGAGGACCTAGGACATCTACCTAGAGAGTGCCTAAGGAGGTTCAGCATAGCCTTGCCGGCAAAGATTATTTATTTACTTTAAGAGTTAAGAGTGGCAGTTTGGGGATAGCACCAGGCGATATCAGCTGCGATGGCTTGGAGAAACAGTGTAAACCGGCAGTGTAAACAAGAGCAGGGCATGTGTGAGTAGTTGAGAATGGTGAATAGGAGTATGACTAGACAGAAGATAGTAGGGATGACAAGTTTTCTGGGGCACAGTCCAAGTTGGTCTGGTGTCTGGAATGAGACTGGGGCTTAATAAGAAGGAGCGTCCATACAGGAGCTCAAATGGGCTGTACCCTGTAGCATTCCGAGGACAGGCCTGAATTCTGAGAAGGGAAAGTGGTAAAAGTATTGTCCAGTCCTTTTTAAGTTGGAGGCTGACCTTGGTGAGGTGTGTCTTTAAAAGACCATTAGTCCGTTCTACCTTTCCTGAAGACTGAGGATGGTAAGGGGTACGAAGTTTCCACTGAATACCAAGAGCCTGAGAAACTGCTTGGGTGATTTGACTAATAAAGGCCGGTCTGTTACTGGACTGTATAGAGGTGGGAAGGCCAAACCGAGGAATTATGTCTGACAGAAGGGAAGAAACGACCGCGATGGCCTTCTCAGACCCTGTGAGAAAGACCTCTACCCATCCAGTGAAAGTGTCTACTCAGACTAAGGGATATTTTAGTTTTCTGACTTGGGGCATGTTGAGTAAAGCCAATTTGCCAGTCCTGGTGGGGGGCGGAGGCAAATCTCTGAGCTTGATGTGTAGCAAAGGGAGGGGGCCGGAACAATCCCTGAGGGGCAGTAGAATAGCAGATGGAACACTGAGAAGTGATCTCCTTGAGGATAGATTTCCACGATGGAAAGGAAATGAGAGGTTCTAAGAGACGGGCTAGCGGCTTGTAACCTACATGGAAGAGGTTATGAAATGACAACAGAATAGAATGGGCCTGTGAGGCTGGAAGGAGATATTTTCCTTGGTCTGAGAACCACTTGCCTTGTGTGGGAACAGACTGATAGGTGGAAGTTTCAGCGGGGGAGTAGGTGGGAGTGACTGATGAGAAGGAGAAAAACTGGCCGTGAGGGACAGAAGTTGGAAAGCTAGCTGCTTGTCTAGCCACCTTATCAGCATAAGCGTTGTCTAGAGCAACAGGATCTGATGCCTTTTGATGCCCCTCGCAGTGAATGACCCTAGCTTCTTTTGGAAGTAAAGCGGCCTTAAGCAGAGTTTTTATTAAAGAGGCATTAATGATGGAGGACCCTTGCGTAGTGAGGAAACCTCTTTCAGCCTATATAACAGCATGGTGGTGCAGAATATGAAAGGCATATTTAGAGTCGGTATAAATATTGATGCGTAGTCCTTTTGCAAGAATGAGGGCTTGAGTTAAGGCAACTAATTCGGTTTGTTCAGAGGTAATGGAGGGGAGCAGAGCGGTAGCCTCAGTGATAGATGTGGAAGATACTATAGCATAGCCTGCCTTTGCTGGTGAGTGGCGATTAGGCCTGGTGGAACTGCCATCAATAAACTAAATGTGATCAGGGTGAGGAACAGGAAGGAAGGAAATATGGGGAAATGGGGTGAATGTCAGGTGGATCAGCCAGATACAGTTATGAGGGTCAGATGTGGTATCCAGAATAATGTGGGAGGCCAGATTGAAGTCCGGGCCAGGAACAATGGTAATTGTGGGAGACTCAACAAAGAGTGAGTACAGCTGAAGGAGCCGGGGAGCAGAAAGTATATGCATCAGGTGTGAGGCAGAAAATAGACTTTGGAAGTTATGAGAGCTGTAGAAAGTGAGTTGACAATAGTTTGTGATTTTAAGGGTCTCTAAAAGTATTAGGGCAGTGGCAGCTGCTGCACGCAGACATGAGGGCTAGGCTAAAACAGTAAGTTCAAGTTGTTTGGACAGAAAGGCTACACAGTGCTGTCCCGGCTCTTGTGTAAGAATTCTGACCGCACTAACCATGCCTGGGAAGGAAAGGAGTTGTTGTTTTGTAAGGGATTGAGGTTTGGGAGATTAGCCAGACATGATCAGCAGGGAGAGCACGTGTGTTTTTATGAGAATTATGCCGAGATAGGTAACAGATGAGGAAGACATTTGGGCTTGACTGAAGTAATGGGGACTGTCCGTGAAGCTTTGCAGCAGTACAGCCCAGGTAATTTGCTGAGCCTGATGGGTGTCAGGGTCAGTCCAAGTGAAAGCGAAGAGAGGCTGGGATGAAGGGTGCAAAGGAATAGTAAAGAAAGCATGTTTGAGATCTAGAACAGAATAATGGATTGTGGAGGGAGGTATTGAAGATAGGAGAGTATATGGGTTTGGCACCATGGGGTGAATAGGCAAAACAATTTGGTTGATAAGGCACAGATCTTGAACTAACCTGTAAACTTTGTCTGGTTTTAGGACAGGTGAAATGGGGGAATTGTAAGGGGACTTTATAGGCTTTAAAAGGCCATGTTGTAGCAGGTGAGTGATAACAGGCTTTAATCTTTTTAAAGCGTGCTGTGGGGCGGGATATTGGCATTGAGTGGGTAAGGGTGATTAAGTTTTAATGAGATTGTAAGGGGTGCATGATCGGTCGCCAAGGAGGGAGTAGAGGTATCTTATACTTGTGGGTTAAGGTTGGGGGATACGAGAGGAGAATGCGAAGGAGGCTTTAAACTGGGGAAAAGGGCAGCAATGAGGTGTGGCTGTAGTCCAGGAACAGTCAGGGAAGCAGATAATTTAGTTAAAATGTCTTGGCCTAATAAGGGAACTGGGCAGGTGGGGATAACTAAAAAAGAGTGCATAAAAGAATGTTTTCTAAGTTGGCACCAGAGTTGGGGAGTTTTAAGAGGTTTAGAAGCCTGGCTGTCAATACTTACAACAGTTATGGAGGCAAGGGAAGCAGGCCCTTGAAAAGAAGGTAATGTGGAGTGGGTAGCCTCTGTATTGACTAAGAAGGGGACGGACTTAACCTCCACTGTGAGAGTTAATCAGAGCATCTGTGATGGTCCTGTAGGCTTCCGAGGCAATCCGGCAGCGTCAGTCTTCAGCCGCTAAGCCGAGAAGATCTGGGAAGGAGTCAGTCAGAGAGCCTTGGGCCAGAGTTCCAGGGACTCTGGGAGTGGCTGCCAGGTGAGTTGAACAGTCTGATTTTCAGTGGGATCTCGCTCGGATGGGACGTGGCTTAGGAGGAATCCCAGGCTGTGGGCATTCCTTGGCCCAGTGGCCAGATTTCTGGCACTTGTAGCAAGCTCCTGGGGGAGGAGGTTCTGGAGGAACCCCTGGCAGCTGCGGTTCAGGTGTTTGGAGTTCTTGTGTGCTGGAGATGTGGCTGGGGTTTGTCTTACAGTGGAGGCAAGGAATTGCAACTCAGAAATATGTTGCTACTTGGCTGCCTCTACTTTATTATTGTACACCTTGAAGGTGAGGTTAATTAAGTCCTGTTGTGGGGTTTGAGGGCCGGAATTTAATTTTTGGAGCTTTATTTAATGTCGGGAGCAGATTGGGTAATAAAATAAAATGTATATTGAGAATAAGACGGCCTTTCGACCTTTTAGGGTCTAGGGCTGTAAAGCACCTCAGGGTTGCTGCCAAACGAGCCATGAACTGGGGTGGATTTTTATATTTGATGAAAAAGAGCCTAAACACTAACTGATTTGGGAGAGGTCGGATAAAGAAAAAGGAGCGTTAACCTTGACTATGCCTTTAGCTCCAGCCACATTTTTAAGAGGAAATTGCTGGGCAGGTGGGGGAGGGCTAGTCATGGAATGAAACTTTAAGCCAGACCGGGTGTGAGGAGGGGAGATGATAAAAGGATTATAGGGTGGAGGAGCAGAGGCTGAGGAAGAATTGGGACCTAGCTCAGCCTGGCAAGGAGGGGAGAGGTCAGATGGGTCTGTAGAAAAGGAAGATTAGAAAGACTCAGCGATGCTTGGGGTTGGGACTGAGGGGACAGGCGGGAGGGAAAGACGGCAGATTTGGGATGAGTTGAATGGGGAACAGAAACTAGGGAGGGCCCAATGTGTAAAAGAATGCCTGGACATCAGGCATCTCAGACCATTTGCCCATTTTACGACAAGAATTATTTAGATCTTGTAGGATGGAAAAATTGAAAGTGCCATTTTCTGGCTATTTGGAACCACTGTAGAGTTTATACTGGGGTCAAGCGGCATTGCAGAAGAAAATAAGGCATTTAGGTTTTAGGTCAGGTGTAAGTTGAAGAGGTTTTAAGTTCTTGAGAACACAGGGTAAGGGAGAAGAAGGGGAATGGAGGGTGGAAGGTTGCCCATAGTGAAGGAGGCAAGCCCAGAGAAAAGAGAGAGTAGAGACACGGAGGGAAGGGGTTCAGGGGTTCTTACCCTCCAGAAAAGCAGGAAAGGGGTTGGGGTGTGTAAATAAGGGGTTGGGGCACAGAGATAAGAGGTTGGAGTGTGGAAATAAGGGGTCAGGGTGCAGAGATAAGAGGTCGGGGCATGGAAATAAGTGATTGGGGCACAGAGATAAGAGATCGGGGCGTGGTAATAAGGGATCGGGGGGTTCTTGCCCCCTAGAGAAGCGATACTTGCCGCTAAGGGTGAAGGAGAAGGGGTTGGGGGGTTCTTGCCCCCCAGAAAAGCAGAGAAGGGATGGAGACATGGAGAGAAGGAGTTGGGGGGTTCTTGCCCCCCAGAAAAGTGGTACTTGCCGCTAAGGGTGAAGGACCAAGGCAGGCGTCCTTGCGTGGTCAGACACCTCTGAAACGTGGGTGAATTATCAGAGAGGCGTCCCTGCAATGATTAAACACCAAGGGAAGGCTGCCTTCCCTAGTCCATGACTGGCACCGGAGTTTTGGATCCACGGATAAAACGTGTCTCCTTTGTCTCTACCAGAAAATGAAAGGAATTGAAATTAAGAGAAGTGAGAGAGTGAAGGGTGGTGCAAAGATTGAAAGGAGAAAGTGGTTGAGGGATAGTGAGAGAGGTTGGAGAAGAGAGTAAGAAGAGACTGCTTACCCAATTTAAAATTGGTGAGTTGTTCCTTGGGCTGGTGGGTCTGAGGACCTGAGGTCCTAGGTGGCTCTTTTTCACGGAGCAAAGAGCAGGAGGACAGGGGATTGATCGCCCAAGGGAGGTCCCCTCATCCGAGTCATGGCACCAAATTTCATGCGCATCCGTGTGAAGAGACCACCAAACAGGCTTTGTGTGAGCAACAGGGCTGTTTATTTCACCTGGGTGCAGGCGGGCTGAGTCGGAGAACAGAGTCAGCGAAGGGAGACAGGGGTGGGGCTGTTTTATAGGATTTGGGTAAGTAAAGGAAAAATGGGGGTTGTTCTCTGGCAGGAAGGAGTGGGGGTCACAAGGTGCTCAGTAGGGGAGCTTTTGAGCCAGGGTGAGCCAGGAGAAGGAATTTCACAAGATAATGTCATCAGTTAAGGCAGGAACAGGCCATTTTCACTTCTTTTGTGGTGGAATGTCATTAGTTAAGGCAGGAACCTGCCATCTGGATGTGTACGTGCAGGTCACAGGGGATATGATGGCTTAGCTTGGGCTCAGAGGCCTGACGCCAACTATCTATAGTACAGCTAAGTGCATGTACAAAAAAAGTTACTGGAATGCTTAGAATAAGATTGTTTAGTTGTTTTTGCTTCTTTCTACGAGGTTTCTTTTGTCCTTTGAGGTGATGATGAACTTGGTCACACCACAAGTAAAGTCAGAAGTAAGGCAGAGGATGCTCAGTAGGCTGGTTTGATCACCTGAGATCATTAAAAATGGCTGACTGCTGGCTGGGCGCAGTGGCTCACACCTGTAATCCCAGCACTTTGGGAGGCTGAGGCAGGCAGATCACGAGGTCAGGAGATCGAGACCATCTTGGCTAACGTGGTGAAACGCCGTCTCTACTAAAAATACAAAATATTAGCCAGGCTTAGTGGCGGGCGCCTGTAGTCCCAGCTACTCGGGAGGCAGAGGCAGGAAAATGGCATGAACCCGAGAGGCAGAGCTTGCAGTGAGCTGAGATCGCAGCACTGCACTCCAGCCTGGGCGACAGAGTGAGACTCCATCTCAAAAAAAAAAAAAAAAGGCTGACTCCTGACTCCTGACAATATGTGCAAAAATATAAAAGGAAACTAAAAAATACTAACAAATCTCCTTTTAAAATTACTTAAAAAAAAATAATAAAAAGCAGGGCCTTGGAAGTTTTGATTCCTTTTTCCTCTCCTGTTGCAAACTCATGTTGTGGTTTTGGGTGGGTGGTGGAGAGTGTGTCACCAGCAGGCGGCGCTGTCGGCAGTGGCTGGGCCTCTCTCTCCAAGGTGACCATGTCTAGTTTATGAGAAGGGAAGTGGAGGGTGAATAGGTCACGGCCGCCTTTTTTTTCTTTGGCTTTTCTGCTGCCTGGCTATCCTCCTCATCTTCTGCTTTGCGATATCAACACCACTATCTTCTTTATCTGCAGTGCCCTGTTTGCCACCAGGGGCTCTAGCTTCTTCATCTCCACCCTCTTCCTTGCCTCCACCTTCTTCCTCCTCCTCTTCCTCCCCACCTTCTTCCTCTTCTTTGTCCTCCTCATCGTCAGCCTCATCTCCCCATTTTCTTCATTGGAGTTCCCACTAGCAGGGGCATCTCTTCCCCTTTCTCCACCTGCACAACTTGTTTCTTCTCCTTTAAGTGGTTGGTGCTCATCTCAGAGTTGGTGTCCACAGATGGATGTCTGTGACACAGCGGGCTCCCCGGTGATCCCACGTGTTGGATAACAAGAAAGCAAGAGTTTGAGGACTCTGCCAGTAAAATGGGGACAATGCAAAGATGGCTTTTCAGAGCAGCCAGTGGGCACCTGATGACTTTTGAACTCACCAACACTGGCAGTGATTTGATTTTGTGTTCACCTGGCCTTTGGGTTGTTGGGCACGGTGAAGGAGGGTGACAAATGACAGGCAGAAAGGCATCAGATGCACGATTTTGTGAAGATGTAGGACATTTTGTTATTCAAGGAATGTTCAGTTTTGAGTGCGGGTCATTGTTTTTAAAGGAAGGGACATACTTAACATTTTAAGTATTCTATTTTCTTACCTGAAATTTAAAAGAAAGGAAGAAATAAGAGGTCTGGCAGCCCCCACTGCAGAGACTAAAATGTGACAGGCGGGTGAGTTGAGAGGGAAACAGCTGGCTGGTTTGTCTCTGTGGTGGCTTCTATTTTGGGAAAGTTGGTGATCGCCTTGCCTCACTGTTCTGATGTTCTCAGTGGCCTCAGCTGAGCTGCAGTGGAGTGAGGGGTGGAGGAAGCACGAACGGTGACAGTCATTCCAGCTGCCTTGCAATGTGGCAGATGGGAATAAACGCCCATGAACTGGGAGAAGATTTGACGGCTGCCCATTGCTGTGTAAACCTGGCCAAGCCATTTTACACTTCTAAGCCTCAGTAAAAGAGAAATCATTCTCATTGCCCTACCTATTTCTAAAAATCGCATGAGACTCCAAAATTGCAAGCGATATGACATAAAATTGTTTTGGGAACACTAAAGACCTATACAAATATAAGCCCCCATTATTGATTTAGCTGCAGGGTACGTCATTCATACACATGAAGTATGTTATACTCAAAGACTGTATACACGTTCCTGTATCAGCCTGAAATCTGTATTAAGTTTTCTAGATATAAAGAGTCCATTATTTTATGACTGGAATTTTCCTGCTCTATGCACTTGTTTATTATAAAGGTCATGATGGGATTTCATTTTTAACCTGTGTGCGTTTGTGTGTGTGTGTGTGTGTGCAATATCAATAGTAGAAGGAAAAAAAGAAAGGTGACCTAGCCTGGGCAACGTGGAGAAACCCCATCTCTACAAAAGATGCAAAAATTAGCTGGGCATGGTGGCATACACCTATTGTCCTAGCTACTTAGGAGACTTAGGTGAGAGGATCGCTTGAACCCAGGACCTCCAGGCTGCAGTGAGCCAAGATCGCACCACTGCACTCCAGGCTGAGCAACAGAGTGAGAACCTGTCTGAAAAAATAAAAAAGGTGACAAGACCTTCCATAACGTGGATAAGGCCTTACAGATGATCCAGTCCAATTTCCTCAAGTTTTAAAGAAACTGGGTTCCACGGTATTAACTGAATGATTTCAAGATTACACAGCTAGTCTGAGCAGAACTGGGACAGGTCTCCAAGTCAACAAACTCCTGCCCCAGCAGGTTTTTTTACCTCCTTTTGCTTCTTTCACATTTTCTACAATTTTGCCATACATATGAGCACAGAGAGTTATGCTGCAAATACACACACACACACATATATGTATATACATACACAAATATTATATAACATTCTTTCCTCAACAGTGTCCTTCCCCCAAGCAAGAAGTTTCCACTCAACCTTGAACAATTTTACTCAAAGCTTTATGGCTAAAAAAGTGGAGGAAGCAGAGAACATATATCTTCAGAGCAACATCTAATCCAGAATTGCTTTTCTCCTTAGCCCTTAATTAACTTCTTTTTAAATTCAAAATTTTTTTCAGATATATCTAAAATAGTATTATATACAATTGACCTGAGACTGTCTCAGATTTAAAGAAGCGTTTCTGGAAATCTCGCCCGACACCTTCCCTCGCACCTCATGTGGCTGTCCTGCCCTTGGGGAAAGTAGGTTGGGTTTCATAGTTTCTTTCTCTCTCTCTCCTTTTTGGAGACAGAGTCTCATTCTGTTGCCCAGGCTGCAGTGCAATGGCACCATCATAGCTCACTGCAGGCCAGAACCTATGGGCTCAAGTGATCCTCCTGCCTTGGCCTCCGTAGTAGCTGGAAGTACAGGTGTGTGCCATGACGCCTGGCTAGAGACTGTCTTATGAATGCTGAGTGGAGGCTGGATTGGTGGGAGCAATGGCCAATTGCCATAGGGGTCTTTATTGAGCACCAAGCAAAGCAACCTCCTCCCTCGCCTTTAGGGTCCTCATATCCATGCTTGCTTCTCTTCCTAGGATGCATTGTGTCTGAATTTATCTTCTTTCTTTATCTGTGTACATATGTATTGTCTTACTCTCTCTTCATTAGAATGTAAGCTTCCTGAGAGCAGAGAGCTGGCTTGTGTTGTTCACCTGAGTACCTTGAGTGACCAGAGAGTGATTGGCACTCTTTTTAAATTTTTTTAATTTTATTATTGGTTTTTGAGACAGGGTCTCTTTCTGCCACCCAGGCTGGAGTACAGTGGTGCAGTCATGGCTGACTACAGCCTTGACTCCCTAGGCTCAAGCAATCCTCTTGCCTCAGCCCTCCCTAGTAGCTGGGACTACAGGTGTGCACCACCATGCTTGGCTAATCTTTTTATTTTTTATAGAGATGAGGGCCGCGCTGTGTGGCCCAGGCTGGTCTCGAACTCCTGGGCTCAAGCCGTCCTCCCACCTCAGCCTCGCAAAGTGCTGGGATTACAGGCATGAGCCACCACATCGGCCATTTTTAATATTTATTAAAAGGACAAAAGGATTGTGGGGTTAACAGTTTCAACATCTTGATCCATATTCTCAGATCACCTTCCCAAAAATGTCAGAATTCACAATCCCATTAGGAATGTCTAGGAGGATCTTTTCACTTGAATCCTCTCTGAAGCTGGCTATGATAGTTTTTAAAATCCTTGTTAATATGATAGGAAAAATTTTTAAAAGCACTTATATTTTAATTTGCATTTCTTTGTTGCAATGTATTTTAGAAAGATTTTTATTCCAACAGATTTTTAAAAGGTGTGGTAACATTCCGTTATGTCAATACCTCCTTGGTAATCTTCCCTGACAATGCTGGATGGATCAAAGGGGACTGTATCACCCTCTCTTAGTTATGGGCATCAAACACGTTTGAAAGTATTTTGAGAAGTATAAACGAGTTATGCAATCAGAATGACTTCTTTTGCTCAAGATGAGAGTATAGAAGACGATGCTTTCACTCAAATAGCACTTGTAAATTACTCTAATGCTTGCCACCTAAGTGACAAGATCTTTCGTATCTCAGCATCGTGCAATATACACATGTAACAAACCGGCACATGTACCCCCTGAATCTGGAATAAAAGTTGAAATTGTTAAATAAATAGATAAATAAAAAAAGTAAAGTATTACTTTACAAATGTGGGAACAGGAGGAATTATAGAGAAGGAAATGATTACACTATTGCACATATTATTTCCTCCCTGAGTATTTTAACTATTGTAAGTCAACAGAGGAAATTGCAGGTTTTAGAAAGTCGCTCCAGTCATTCTGATTATTGATTAGTTTTGCTTAATTTTAAACAGTCTATTATGACTGGGTGGAGGTGGCTCATACCTGTCATCCCAGCACTTTGGGAGGCTGAGGTGGGTGGATCACCTGAGGTCAGGAGTTTGAGACTAGCCTGGCCAACATGGTGAAACCCTGCCTCTACTAAAAATACAAAAACTAGCTGGGCGTGGTGGCAGGCACCTGTAATCCCAGCTACTTAGGAGGCTGAGGCAGGAGAATCACTTGAACCTGGGAGGCAGAGGTTGCAGTGAGCTGAGATTGCACCACTGCACTCCAGCCTGGGTGACAGAGTGAGACGCCGTCTCAAAGAAAAAACAAAACACCAAACCAAAACTAAAAAGACTATTAAAAAATAACAAAAATTTAAAAAGAAATATATGTCTAAAAATGGAGTAGTCTAAAGAAGCAGGGTGTGGTGGCTCCCACATATAATCCTAGCCCTTTGGGAGGCTGAGGCCAAAGGATGGCTTGAGCCCACGAATTCAAGGCTGCAGTGAGCTATGATCCCACCACTGAACTCCAGCCTGGGCAACAGAATAAGACCTTGTCTCAAGAAAAACAAAAAGGACTCTAAAGATACCTAGTTATATTTAGGATACATTGGCAGGTTCAGAACTACTAGTATGGAACAGAAAGGAAGAAATTGATTGACTCATTTCCCAAGTACTTATTCACCCACGGAACATTCCTAATGAGCACACACAGGAGTCATTGCTCATAAGGATCAATTAGTCCACTTATGCAGTGGAGTCCATCCTTGCAAATGCCCACAGAAAGAGAACATTTGGCGTCTGAAAGAATCTGGTTCAAGTCGCATGTCTGTGGATCAAAGTAAAAATTTAAAAATAATTTTTACTAAAGCTCCATGAACCACGTTTGTAACTTGGGGATGAATTCGTTTGAAATCTCCTTTTTCCTCAGCATTTTTGCAGCCCATGTGTGCAGGGGCGGGCAGGGAATCATGGTGGTGGCCCCGGGTGGCAGGGTTGGGAGCTGGGACAGAGACTTACAAGGGCACCCATGGCTGCCATCACTCTGTACCCCTGCGGAGACTGCAGAGTGAACGGGCTCTATCTTCTCTCCACCCAGTTCTTCTGGCTGTTTTGGTCTGTTGATTTCCAGTTTCCCAAAGCAACATATCTTTCTTGGCCTGTTTGGAAAGAGAACTGTTGCTAAGATTATTGAACTCGCAAGGGAAAGTTCTTGTGTTTACAGCTGTCTAACGCGGGGCATTATTCTAAGCAGATGATTGCATTGTTATAGACAGACATCTACGAGGTCAGTTTTTCCTAACCACTGTAATAAATCTAATGATAACCAGTTAACTTGACAAAGCCATTTCTCAAAGCAGCTTCAGTGTTTGATAAATACTTTTCCTTTTCTGGAATTTCTATTCTAGTTATTACATTTGGGAGTAGAATGCACACCCATCACAAAATGCCTAACCTTTAAGCTCCCACGGTGGAATTCAATATAATTAAAAGCAGCAAGTATTTAAGTTTCTAGTAATGCCAGCTCTATGTGAAAAATTTGGGGAACATCCAAGAAATATAAGTCTTGTAAATGATGTCCTAATTACGAAAAGAAATAAAAACACCTTCTCCAGTTTTCCGTTTCCAGTTTATTCACCTGAGGAATGCTTTCTCCAGATAGGACGGGATAATTGACTTCTTGAACTTGGTACCCCATTCTACAGGGAAACGGGAGAAGTCCTTCCCTGTGGCTCACTCTGTATGGCCGATGCCTTCCTTTAAAGAGTTCAGACTATAGCACCTTCATCACACCTTTAGTTTTTGAGCTCCAACAGGGCAAGGTGATTCAACTTTGGAAACAGAATGACAGAGAGAGACTGGGTGCAGTGGCTCATGCCTGTAATCCCAGCATTTTGGGAGACCAAGGTGGGAGGACTGCTTGAATCCAGGAGTTCAAGACCAGCTTGAGCAACATAGTGAGACCTCGTCTCTACAAAAGACAAACAAAATTAGCAAGCGTGGTGGGGCGTGCCTGTAGTCCCGCCTATTTGGGAGGCTGAGGTGGGAGAATCATTTGAACCTGGGAGGTCGAGGCTGCAGTGAGTGGAGATTGCACCACTGCATTCCAGCCTGGGTGACAGAGCAAGACCCTGTCACACACATACACACACGCAAAAATGACAGAGAGGCAGAATTCTCCTAAGTGGAAATGAAATACAGAATACCATGATTTAGTTTTCCTGTAGTTCTTTCCCTAATGTTTGACAATAGCTTTCCTTTTGGGTGATCAGTGACCTTTGGTTTTACCTCATAGCCCTGTGAGGTTGCCGTGTTGAGTCTTGTTTTCATACCACGTTGACTGTCCTCTCTAGTGGCTTGAAGGTTTTTGTTACTATTTTAAAAAGCTTTATTGATATGTAATTCACATACCATACAGTTCACTCATTTGAAGTGGACATTTCAATATTTGTAAGCCTATTCACAGCATATGCGCAACCATTACCACAGCCAATTTTAGGATAATTTTTTCTTTCTGTTTTTTACTGTGGGGGTTTTGCAGTGAAAACCAGAAAACCTGCTAGACAAATTCCAAAAGAGCTGTAACACGCGATTTCAGAACATTTAATCACCTCAAGAAGAAACCTGAAGGATCCTTCCATTGCCGCCTCTATCTCTGTCCCCTCCAGCCCTCAGAAACAACTAATCTAGGTTCTTTCTTTAAAAAAAAAAAAAAAAATCTTTGAAACCTTCATAAATCAGCCCTATGATTTAAATCTCCATCTCACTCCGCCACTATTTTTGATCAATTCTTCACCAGAGCTTCATCTTGACATGTGCTCTGCCACAGTGCTAAGGAACAGAGTGACCCCCCACCCCACTCCCAACAGAAGCAGCCCCAGAGAGAGAAGCAGAGGGTCAGGGTCAGGGTCAGCACCGAGTGTGCTCGCGTGAACTGCAAGTCTTGACTTAGTCTTGAGGACCTCCTCAGCCTTGCACCCCTTCCTTCGGCAACACCTGCCGGGATGCGTCTTTCGGCCTCCTCTGAAGTACAAAAACATTTTGTGGTCTAGCTGCTCACTGTATTTTCACTCTGTGGTTTTCTTTAATTTACACCCCTCTTCTACTCTGCTGGCCTTCAGGATTTTTTTATTTTTATTCACCACACTCATCAGGGAACAAATGCATAATCCTTCATCTGGCTTCTGCTGTCAGTCAGTTTGAATCTTGGTTGCCTTCTCAGCCATAAACTTTATCACCTGGCCTCATGCCTTCGGCTTTGTCCTTGATTTTGGAAGCGCAGTGAATCAACATTATTTATCTTTGAAGAAGGCAGTATCTTAACCACCACATAGTAGCATTAATCTGTCAAATCATCCCGAACATGCAAGACACTATTTGTTATTGAAGAGGAGACTTCTTTATTGAAGGATATTGTCTACTCTTAGTAAAGTATCTCAACTTATGATCCCCAATACTTCCAAGAAGGGTAAGCGTGAGAGAAGATACAGTTGGGGGTGTCTGGGGGGAGGTTACCGATGGACAGGTTAGCAAATAGAGCATTGTAAAGGAGATCAGTGAAGTAAGATTTTCATAAAATAACAGGTAGAATTTTGGTGAGTTTTCCAGTTCAATTTTTAACCATTCCATATTCAAATATTGTTTTGAAGAGGCATTAACTCAGGCTTTAAAAAATGTTGCTGAATCAGTGTGCAGGAGGGTGAAAAATATTTTTTAAATGTCGCTGAAAAATTATATTCTTCTGGTATGAAATAATTATATGCTTCTGGTATGAAATAATTATATTCTTCTGATATTAGAAAGCCTCTTATTTCTTAAACAGGCTTAAACATATTTCAATTAATCTTTCTCTATGCAATCAGGACTCTAAAGACTGACATGAAACTACGTAGAATCCAGTACACCTTTTGTTTAGGGTCTTTTACTTATGCACAACTAACTTCTTAAAAAAGTCAAACCCTTTAAAATACCTTATAAAAGACTAAGTAAACATTGTACTTTACAAAAATTTTATTATTTTTAAAATTTATTTTTTAATTTTTATCCTTACAGAGGAGGTCTTGCTATGTTGCCCAAACTGGTCTTGAACTCGCAGGCTCAAGCAATCTTCCTGCCTTGGCCTCCCAGAATGCTGGGATTACAGGTGTATAAGCCACCGCACCCAGCCATACTTTTTTGTGTGTGTTATTTTTTCGTTTTTGTTTTTTTGAGACATGGTCTTGCTCTGTTGCCCATACTGGAATACGATGGTGCAATATCGGCTCACTGCAACCTCCGCCTCCCAGGTTCAAGTGATTCTCCTGCCTCAGCTTCCCGAGTAGCCTGGATTACAGGCACCCGCCACCATGCCTGGCTAATTTTTTTCTTTTTCAGTAGAGACAGAGTTTCACCATGTTGGCCAGGCTGGACTTGAACTCCTGACCTCAAGTGATCTGCCCTCCTCAGCCTCCCAAAATGCTGGGATTACAGGCATGAACCACTGCACCTGATCCATATTTTTAAATTTAAATTTAAGTTTTTATTTTTGAGACAAGGTCTTGCTCTGTCACCCAGGCTGGAGTGCAGTGGCAAGAACATGGCTCGCTGTAGCCTTGACCTCCTGGGCTCAAGCAATTCTCTGCCCTCAGTCTCCTGAGTAGCTGAGACTACAGGTATATACTATTATGCCCAGCTAATTTTTTGTAGAGCTGAGGTCTCACTTTGTTGCCCAGGCTGGTCTCAAACTTCTGGACTCAAGTGATCCTCCCGTCTTGGGCTTCCAAAGTTGCTGGGGTTACAGGCGTGAGCCACTGCGCCCAGCCAGTACTTTATATTTATTGTGCCTGCATTTATATGGGAACTTCCTGTCATATTTCCTTTTTAAAAATTTCTCAATTCCTAAAACCTTAATTAATAGGGCACATCATCCTCTGAGGTTGTGAGTCCTTCTAAGGGAAAAGCGGTATCTCCTGGTGTGGTCTGGTGTGGTCTTAATCTTCAGTGTCACAAGAGCAAGCCTGCCCCCACCAGCGCCACAGTGAGGTGACACAGAAGAGCGCCGGGCACCACGTGTTTACTTGCATTCCTCTGGTCCCGTGGAAGCCCATTATTCCTTTCCTGAATCGTATCTGAGCCAAAGGCCCTATATGGCCAAGATTCCCTGTTCGGTGATGAAATGCCAGCACATGACATTCTTTCTAATGAGTCACAGTCAATAAAAAATGTTTTCTAAATGAATCTGAGTATGTCTCCACACCAAGCAACACAGAAGAAAAGTCTTATCAAACCAAAACATCTTATCAGCTGAGCCCAGACAGACCTTTCAGTTTTGCAAGCAAAGTGAAATGCGTTCCCACACAAAGCGAAAACCCAGTCTCTCCTTAGTTTTCCTTGGATACATGTGTTATATACTATGAGGAAATGAGGGAGACATGTATTGGGAAATATTTTCAGGGTTTGGAGACTGTTAAGAGATTACCAAGGAGTTTGTGTACAATAATAAGAACACAGCTAAAGACATTCACTTTTGAGAGCCTCCATGTAAACATTAGGTTAATATCACATGCTGAACATGCCTTTTTTTTTTTTTTTGCAATTCTTTATTTTCATTATGAACATGGTCTTTACATGGAATAGCACTGACCCTATTATTAGAAGTGGAAATCTATTAGCCATGCATTTTGTTGTTGTTGTTGCTTCTAAAGAGACTTACAGGGGGCTTAGGAAAGCCACAAAGAATCCCCATGGTGTGCACACATCAACCACAGACAGGTTAACCCTTCAGGCTCAGGGAAAATGAACATGAACTGAAGAAATAAAATGTAATGATCACCCAGAGGTTAACTATTAGGTTAACTATTACAGTGAAAGAGAAAAATAATCTTAAAATTTTTTTTATTTATTATTTTTTATAGAGACAAGGTCTTGCCATATGCCCAGGCTGGTTTTGAACTCTTGGGCTCAAGCCA
Source organism: Pan paniscus (assembly GCF_029289425.2). Taxonomy (NCBI): domain Eukaryota; kingdom Metazoa; phylum Chordata; class Mammalia; order Primates; family Hominidae; genus Pan; species Pan paniscus. The sequence continues at coordinate 25,532,835 of NC_073256.2, forward strand.
TCCTCCTGCCTCAGCCTCTCAAAGTGTTGGGATTACAGGGGTAAGTCACTGCACTTGGCTTTTTTTTGGAGACAGGGTCTCATTGTGTCACCCAGGCTGGAGTGCAGTGGCACAATCATGTACTCATGGCTCACTGCAGCCTCAGTCTCCTGGGTCCAAGTGATCCTCCTGCCTCAGCCTCCCAAGTAGCTTGGGACTACGGGTGTATTCCTCCATGCCCAGCTAATTTTTGCTGCTGTTGTTGTTTTGTAGAGGCGAGGGCTCACTTATTGCCCAAGCTGGTCTCAAACCCCTGGGCTCAGGTGATCCTCCTACCTCGGCCTCCCAAAGTGTTGGGATTACAGATGTGAGCCACTGTGCCCAGCCAGAAAAAAGAAAATCTGAGGAAAAAATACAAGCAAGCCATGTATACACAGTTTTGTCCCCTAAAACTACGGTACAGAAGAGAGGGTATAAATTACAGGACTGGCATCCATAAAATTCCCTAAGGGAAAGATATACAACATCTAGGGTTCATCTGTAAGTCAAAGCAAACCCAAGTCAGAATGAGGTGAAGGATTTAAATATGACCAAGGTGCCAACATGTAAATGATACCATAGACAAGTGAGAACTCATCTGGGCCTTGAACTTGACTTTCTCTCAAGTACTCCCAATAAAGTTACCCAGTAAGGAAAAGAGGTGGGTGGGGGATTAAGTTCTTTTTTGCCCATCAAGAGTTTGTTTGTTTAAATTATCCATTGCCTTTGGTAATACCATGTGCTTCTCTTTCTGTGGGAGAAACTACATAATATCCAGAGAAGGGTAACTAGAATGGTGGAAAAGCCACTTCAGTGAGAAATGGCTGAAAAACTGGGCATATTTAACAAGAAGAGAAATCTGAATGAGGACAAGAGGGCTGCCAAGAATCTTTAGGGGGAAGCGGGGATGTGTGTTCTCCTGTAGTGCTGCAGAAGGCAGGGCTGGGACCACAGGAGAGCTGCCCCACCTTTGAAGGATCTCTCTGGGGCAGAGTTGATGATTTAGAAGATAGGGATTTATTATACGGCCACACCAGTGGAAGGTGGGGACATGGGAATAAAACCGAAGGTGAGGTAGAGATGGCTGTTAAAGAATGTGGACTTCACAGCTTTCGCTGCCTCCATGCTCTTCCCCTTCCGATCTACCTCATACGCATACCAGTGTTACTTATCTGCTGGTCAGAATGTTTATTAGCTACCCATTACCTACTGAAGTATGCTGAAACTCCTTTTCCTGGTATTCAAAGCTTTCTGTGGTTTTACACTTCTTTTTCAGCCATATCATCAGATTAATAATTTTCTCATGTTCTCCAGTTCTTAAATGTGACATGCATTTCCCTGCCACATTCCTTCCCTGCTTAATTCCTGCCTGTTGAAAACCTTCAGGGCCCAGCAAAAATTCCACCTGTTTCATGAAACCTACGTAGAGGCAAAGGGAACTTTGCTTTACCTTCTGAAGGTTCAGTAATTTGAGTCTCTGGAAGAAACTCACAATAGACAGGTTAACAGGAGAAAAGGCATACAAATTTATCATGTGCCCATGCGCACAGGAGCCGCACAAACTGTGACTCAGAGGAGGACCAGCTGACTGACGCTTTTATACCCCACAGAAAAAAATAGGGGCTGGGGGCTCCTGGAGGGTGGTGGTGATGAGATGTGGGAGACAGAGGGGCAGAAATGCACTATGAACAAAGGCTGCTTTATCTGCTTATAATGCAGAGAAAGTGTCTCAGGCAGCAGCCCTCAGAGGAATACATTGGTAGCCCATGGTAAAAGTCTCTCTGAGCAAGAGGTCAGACCTTTAGTCTATTCTCCTGAGTTAAGCTTCCCTGGCCGATGATTGCATTCCTCTGGAGGAACTTCCCTTAGTCAGATAAGAGAGGACTAGAGAAAGCTCTTCTCTGCATTTGCCACTCCCCAGGTACTCTCAGTTTGAAGTCCAAAGCAGCATATTTGGGGAATTTTTTTCTGAGCCCCAACACCGACCCCATCCAACCTTTCTTTATGCCAGGGGAATGCGCTGCTTTCTTCCTGTGTTCCCATAATACTCTCATGGTCTTTGTGACACTGATCCAGCCTATCTTTTTTTCTTTTTTCTTTTTCTTTTGAGACAGAGTCTCGCTTTATCAGCCAGGCTGGAATGCAGTGGCGTGATCTCAGCTCACTGTGACTTCCACCTCCTGGGTTCAAGTGATTCTCCTGCCTCAGCCTCCCGAGTAGCTGGGACGACATGCATGCGCCACCACACCTGGCTAATTTTTGTATTTTTAGTAGAGACAAGGTTTCACCATGTTGGTCAGGCTGGTCCTGAACTCCTGACCTCAAGCAATCCACCCACTTTGGCCTCCCAAAATGCTGGGAATACAAGTGTGAGCCACCACACCTGCGCTACCGCCCTGTGTTTTTTCTAATTAGGTATCTGTATAGCATTTTTTTTTTTAGCTCATACAGTATTTTTACAAACACAAGTATTACCCACCTGGGAGAGTAGTATTCCCATTTCACAGATAACTCAGGTTTTGAGAGTTTAAGCGACTTAACCATAACCATAGAGCTAATACTTGGTAAGGGTGGAATTCAAACTCAAGTTTTTTAACCCAAAGTGCAGACTCTGCTTCCCCTCACACTGTTGTGAGGGTGTTTTTTAAGTCTAATCAATATGACAGAGATTTTCAAATTCTGAAGTGCTACCCAGATCAAAAGAGGGTTTTATCCATTAGACTGCAGCCTTGTGGAAGCCAGAGACCAAGTCATTTTCATCTGTGCATATAAATGCATATTCTCAGGTCCACCCAGACCTGCTGAATCAGTGACTCCAGGGTGGGGTCCAGCAGACTTTGTTACAACAAAGCCTTCCAGGTATCTGCTGCATGCTCAAAGTCTGAGAACCAAAACTGTAAGAGAAGATTATCTTTTTTCTCTTCTTTTTTTTTTGTGGGGCCCGTGCCCTACAGAGACTACAGGGGCATTATGGGATCATTAACAAGTACACAAACCTCAATTCTCAGAGGAGAGAATCGCTACTAGTGCTGAGTGAGCAAAGATTTTATCAGGATAAAAAAAATTTAAAGACTAACCTGGCAAGATTATGAGCTCTAAGGGGTGTTGTCTTACCTGGAAGGCAGGTGTCAAGTGAAGCTTTGAGTGGAGAAGGCAAGAAGACAGGATGTTGAAAGGAAAATTCTTTATGGGTGTCAGAAAAACTCATAGGGAGGGGAAAAAAGATTTATTAGGGAATTTTAATATGAGAAAGAAATGACACTTTTGTAAAAAAGCCTATTTACTGAAAATTGCTGACAGCAGGCCTTTGGTAAAAGGGTGGAACAATGGGGAGGAGTAGCAGATGTTGAGAGTCGAAGATGAAGCACTGAAGGCAAGGGTAAGCCCTGATCTCCGGAGAAGAGCTTTGAGTTCCTGTGAGCATTTGATTCCGGAAAACACTAACATGAGTTCAGCTATAGACTGTTTTCATTTTCCCTAAACAAATGCATTGTTCTAAAGAAGAAAACAAATACATGTGAAGGGTTCCTGGTTTCTTGAAGCTATTTTGAATAATGCAAAAATGTTGGTTGTGGCTCTCATTTAAAATGTGTCCAGAATGGGCTAGCAAAAAAGAGGAGCTTGCTAAAGTTCAAATGACTGTGTCGATCTAAAAGAAAGAAGCTGAGGCCTAAAATATAACTGGAATAGTTTAGCCAAAGTGAGGACAGCTGCTGGGAAGACTCAGCCCCCAGGTAGCCTTGGATATGAATTCCATTCGATCTTTGTTACGAGCAGGTCTGTTTGTTTTTTGAGACAGGGTCTCACTGTCATCCAGGCTGGAGTGCAGTGGATCATGGCTCACTGCAGCCTTGACCTCCCCAGGCTCAGATGATCCTCCCACCTCAGCCTGTAGAGGAGCTAAGACTATAGGTGCACACCACCAGGCCTGGGTAATTTTTGTATTTTTTGTAGACGCAAGGTTTTGCCATGTTGCCCAGGCTGGTCTTGAACACCTAGGCTCCAGCAGTCCTCCAGCCTTGGCCTCTCAAACTGCTGTGATTACAGGTGTGAGCCACTATGCTTGGCCCAGAAGCAGGTTTTTAAAGACAAAAAAAAAAAAAAAAAAAGTTTGAGTGACAGGGAGTAGGCTGATACAAAGTTGTTTGTCAGGAGCTGTCTTACAGGAATAACACTGATTAGTGATTGGGTGTACATTGTTAGGCTATAGGGTGTGGTTATAGTGTTTGATGTGGCATTATTAGGTTACTTTACAGCTACTTGTGGTAATAGAAAGCAGTTTTAAGAGGGGAGTAGGATGTGATTGCTGTCTCATTTTAATGTCTCCCTGGGCCTGATAATTTAAGAGGACTTGCATTCCTCAGATCAAAGTCCATTTACTTTCTCAACTGTATAACCCAAGTAGCCTGACTAGATGTACCCTGCCAGTGTCTAGGAGCCTCTGTTGTCCATGTTCATGTGATGTCCTGACAGGATGGCTTGTGATGAGTCTGCCCTCTGAGTGACAGTGACATTTCTCCTTGCAGCCTGGCAGTAAGAACCAGTTAGCAGACAGAGACATGAACAGCACATATGCTAGGCTGCCTAGAGGAGATGAGGCAGAGAGGCCTTGACACTTCTCCAGTTCCTGAGGCCACACTGCACACCTTTGTGAAGTGCAGCACCCCTGCCCTGATTTTCCTGCAGGTTTTCACAAGGTTCATGTTCACCCGTTCCACCTTGCTATTGCCTTATTCCCCATTGTCTCTTGTTTTCTAGATGTGTCTTTGGGTTCTAGCAGCACAGAACTCTGAGTGTGGAATCGTCACCAGTGTGGACCTTGGCCACTTCTTCATTTGCCCCTCCCCCAAGGCACCACTCACTCGGCTCCTGCAGGAACAAGCATTTAGTGCAGATATCAGCTAAATGGGGGGTGGAGGGCAGCGGTGCAAAGAATGGGGCAGACAGCACAGCCCAGAATTGGCTACTACTTAAGATTTAATGCTATACTGAAATGTTCACTGACAAAATATGCTATCTGGATTTATTAGTCCAGTCTCACACTGCTATAAAGATACTACTTGAGACTGGGTAATTTATAAACAAAAGAGGTTTAATTGACTCACAGTTCCTCATGGCTGGGGAGGCCTCAGGAAACTTAACAATCATGGTGGAAGGTGAAGGGGAAGCAAGGCACGTCTTACATGGCAGCAGGTGAGAGAGAAAGCAGGGACAACTGTCTTTTATAAAGACCATCAGATCTCGTGAGAACCCACTCACTATCATGAGAACAGCCTGAAGGAAACCACCCCTGTGATCCAATCACCTCCCACCAGGACCCTCTGTTGACACATGGGGATTACAATTTGAGATGAGACTTGGGTGGGGACAGAGAGCCAAACAATATCACTGGAGATTCTTTCAAGATAATCCATGGGAGAAAGGTGAGTGAGTGGGGCATTTTAGATGAAACAAGATTGCCTGTGCATTAATAATTGTTGAAGCTGCCAAGGGTGCATTGAGGTTCTTTATACTAGTCTGGTTACTTTTGTACATACTTGAAATTTCCCACAATAAATTATTTTTTTTTCAAAGTGGATGCTGGAATCCCTCAGGCATTGCCAGCTCAGCCATTTTCTCTCCGGCCATCCTTCCCCTGATATGTTCCCTGGGATCCCTCTTCCCCTCTGCTACCCATTTCTTCACTCTCTTTCTTTCTATGGCTCTCAGAATTCTTGTCTTCCCTACCTAAAGGGAACACTTAAAACAACTCCCATTTCTTCCTTTCTTCTTCTTCTTCTTTTGTTTTTGTTTTTTTTGGTTTTTGTTTGTTTGTTTGTTTTAAGGAGCAGGGAGTTTAATAGGCAAGAAAGAAGGGGGAAGAAAGAAAGAAGCTCCGCTGTACAGAGACAAAGGGAGGGGTGCTCCAAAGCCAAGAGAGGGAACCCCCACAACTCCCATTTCTTATGAAAAACAAGCAATTTAATTATTCTATGTCTAGACTTCTCATTAGCCTGCACTGGAAGACCAAATAAACCCATTAATATTGTTTTTCTGAGCAAAAGTTGTTCTCTCTGTATGAAGAACTCTGCCTTCATCTTAGTCCATCTGGACCCTGCAGCCAACTTTTAAAGTCACTGTATCCCCCCACCCCATTAGAACTCTAATATTTGTTTAACCTCAGAGTAGAATGGAAAGCATGAATGGCAGATATTTCTTACGACTCCAGGAAGTGAAGTTTAGTCTCTTTCTAGAACCTTCCATCAGGTGAGGTCCACTATGAGCCTGGTTTAGAGGGGAAGGAGAATGGAGACCCTCACAATGTCCTAAGACTCTTGTTTTCTTTGTTTTTCTTGTTTTCCTCTTACTCCTTTTACCAGAACTTCTGGCAAGTAACATGTTGACTCATGGTGTTTTATCACTTCCTTCCTCTGGCTCACGTCCAGTAGAGATGCTAATGAGTTGCCAAGTCACCAGTAGGCAGGAAAAGACAGAAGGGCTTCTCTGCCATGGAAACTTGATCATCTGGTGTTAATATTCTGAAAATGACATTCACAAAATGAGAGTTAAGCTGGATGACAAGGTATCTCCTGCTTTCTGGCATGAAATCATTCTTCCTTTGTTTCCTTTGAAGTCCATATCTGTGTAAAAGGTGCAACAGCAGGAATGATCTGTACTTCTTGGGGGTCTTAATCTCTGCTGTGTTGAAAGGATATTGAAAGAAATGGATGAGAACCTACATCTGGGGTCCTCATCTTAGAAAGTAGGCACCTGCTTGGGAACACTTAGGCAAATGGATTCTCTCCTTCCCCATTTCCCTTCAGGGGCCAGAAGGTCAGACAGAAAGTCCACCCTTGAACCTATCTAAGGTCTAGGAGAAAGTCTTTCTAGAAACATAGAGAAAGTGAATGATGAGATGCCCGAAGAGTCATAATTGCAAGAGTCCTGTCTAGTCAGTTCAGGGTGAACTAAGACATGGAATGCATTGGAGAAAAGTGGGGATGATGGAATATCCTAAATTTTGTAAGTCATAAAAGTAGGGTTACCAGATAAAATATGGAATATCTACCTTAGTGTGAACTTCAGGTAAACAACAAATAAAATTTTAACATAGGCATTTCCTCAATATTGCATGGGACATAAGTATACTAAAAAAATGTATTTGCTATTTATCTGAAATTTAATTTTAACTGGGGCCCTGCATTTTTTATTTGCTGATAACCCTAGAAAAGCCCAGCCAAACAGAGCTTTTATCGCTCCATTGAATGTAACAAGTGGTCACTGCGCATTTGTCAGGGGGAAGCAAAGTCAATGACTGTGGTAATAATCCCTTATCTTGATCTACTTTCACTGAAAAATATTACTGCTTTTATTCCTTTTGGAATGTTGCTAAAACAATGGCTGTGCTCTGACGGTAACTTCCATCCAAAGATCTCTTATTACATGGTATATGCTCCCTAAAGAAAGCATACCGTAACAAGAGAAAGCATACCATCTAGGGGTCAGAAATCGATGTTTATCTCCATTCTTTTTCTTTCTGCTTTTGATGCCTTATAAATTTTTATCTCTTTATTAAGGAAAAATTTAAACATATACCAAAGAAGAGAGAACAGTGCGATGAACCACCTTGTACTCAGTATCCAGCCTCAGCAATCATCAACTCATAATCAATACTGCCTCATGATGCTCACTTTGGCAGCACATATACTAAAATTGAAATGATACAGAGTTTTGCATGGTCCATGTTAAAAAAAAAAAGGCGGGGGGGGAAGAATACTGCTTCGTGCTTGGCACAGTGGTTCATGCCTGTAATCCCAGCACTTTGGGAGGCTGAGGTGGGAGAATTGTTTGAATCCAGAAGTTCAAGACCAGGCAGGACAACAAAGCAAGACCCTGTCTCTATAATTTTTTTTTCTTTTTTTTTGAGACAGAGTCTCGCTCTGTAGCCCAAGCTGGAGTGCAGTGGTGTGATCTTGGCTCACTGCAAACTCCGCCTCCTGGGTTCATGCCATTCTCCAGCCCCAGCCTCCTGAGTAGCTGGGACTATAGGCACCTGCCACCATGCCTGGCTAATTTTTTGTATTTTTAGTAGAGACGGGGTTTCATCGTGTTAGCCAGGATGGTCTCGATCTCCTGACCTCATGATCAACCCGCCTCGGCCTCCCAAAATGCTGGGATTACAGGCGTGAGCCGCCGCGCCCAGCCTAAAATTTGTTTTTTTAGATTTAGCCTGGTGTGGTGGTGTGCACCTGTAGTCCCAGCTACTTGGGAGGCTGAGGCAGGAGGATCACCTGAGCCTAGGAGTTGGAGGTTGCAGCAGTGAGCTTTCATGGCATTACTGCTTTCCAGCCTGGGAAACAGTGAGACTGAGACCCTGTCTCAAAGAATACCGCCTCATCTATTCCACCACATTTTTGTCCATTCCAACTACATTATTTTGAAATGAATTCCAGAGAGCTGGACTTTATTGCTTTGTAACTTTCTACTTCTCACTGTACCTTTTCTTTGCCAGTAGTGGAATTGTATGGAGAGTGGCTGCCCCAAACCTGAACATTTGTTGCCCCACGTTTATCATTGTATAGTTGCCTGCCTTCCCGATATCAAATCCCCAAATTTGCATTTTCCAGCCTCCCTTAACTCCACAGCTCAGACACTCAACTTCAGTTTTGAAAGTCAGACCCTCTTGGTGCAAGATTTTGACTAGGACTTGGGCTTGGAGGAAGCGGGAGGGGTTGGGTGCACGCCATCAGGTCAGCTCTGCAATGGCATTCTGGGGACTGCTCCTGGAAGATGACCCAGGAAAATATTCCTCCCTCTTTTTCCAAGGAGTTTGTGAGTACCCTAACTACATTAATAAAGCCCTTCCTTTACACACTAGCTAGAGGGATTCCACTGACTTTTACCAGATAGCTGGACTGATACAAAAGCTGATCATTCTAACCTTCTGAAGAAGCCGAAGTGGAGAGGTGTACACAAGTACTTCAGTCGCTCAGGAGAAAAATGTTGTGATTTGTATGAATATGATGATTTATTAAGTATGGGTTTATGGGACCACCCTATAGCAGTCGTTTCCAAAATGTAATCCCCCCTGCATCCCCCTCCAGCCCACCAACCAACAGCATCAACATCGCCTAGAAACTTATATAAATTCAGAGTCTTGGACCTATTCCCAAGACCTCATGAATCAGAAACTTGGGGGTGGGGCCTACTAATTTGCTTTGTAACAAACCCTAGGTGTTTTACATCAGCAAATTGCAGCCTGAGGGCTACATTCTGTGCCCACCGCTTTTTTTGTTTTTCTTTCTGTTTTTGTTTGTTTGTTGTTGTTGTTGTTTTGAGACTGAGTCTTGCTCTGTCACCCAGGCTGGAGTGCAATGACATGATCTCGACTTACTGCAAACTCTGCCTCCTGGGTTCAAGTGATTCTCCTGCTTCAGCCTCCCAAGGAGATGAGATTACAGGCTTATACTTCCATGCCTGGCTAATTTTTGTATTTTTAATAGAGACAGAGTTTCACCATGTTGGCCAGGCTGGTCTTGAACCCCTGACCTCAAGTAATCACCTGCCTCAGCCTCCCAAAGTGCTGGGATTACAGGCCTGAGCCACCGCGCCCGGCCCTACCATCTTTTTTAATAAATAAATTTTTACTGGAACACAGCCACACTCATTCATTTATGTATTGCCTCTCTCTGCTTGTGTACTAAACTTGTAGAGTGTCGTGGTTGTGATAGAGACTGTAATGGCCCACAAAGCCTACAGTATGTACTATCTGGCCCTTAACAGAGAAAGTTCAGGGCCCCTGATTTAGATTCACTCTAAGTGATAAGACAGTAAAAGTTAGAGGAGGAGTCAATAAGAATTAAACAGGAATATGTGACACTAATTTATAACAAAGTATAGCTGTTGGGATTGGTGTCCATAAAATGGTGGTCTTTCCTTAGCTGAGGTCTGTGAGACGCAGAACAGCAGGTTTTTTCTAACTTGTTAATGGCAGTCTCCATGCTGAGGACAAATTTAGCAAACTCTTATTTGATGAAGATGCCTTTTTTAAAGTGTGTGCATAAGCTTGCATGTGTTGGTTTGTGTGTATCTAGAAGATAATCTCTTGAGCAACCAGGAGGAATCACAAAAAAGAGAATTTTATCCTACTATTAGGAAATAACTCCCGTCCTCTTTCAAGTCCTTATTTGTTTGTCTAGACTGCGGCATTTACCATGAATGCTAAAAAACAGGGATAGTGGGCCAGGTGTGGTGGCTCACACCTATAATCCCAGAACTTTGGGAGGCCAAGGTGGACAAATTGCTTGAGCCCAGGAGTTCAGTACCAGCCTGGACAACATGGTGAGACCACCAATGCTACAAAAATACCAAAAATTAGCTGGGCATGGTGGCCTGCACCTGTGGTCCCAGCTACTCAGGAGACTGAGGTGGGAGAATAACTTAAGCCCAGGAGTTTGAGACCAGCCTGGGTAATATGGCAAAACCCCATCTCTACAAAAAATACAAAAACTAGATGGGTGTGTTGATGTGCACCTGTAGTCCCAGCTACTCTGGAGGCTGAGGTGGGAGGATCTCTTGAGCCAGGGAGGTCGAGGCTGCAGCAAGCTGAGATCACGCCACCTCACTCCAGCCTGGGTCACATTGATACCGTGTCAAAACTAGCCAACCGACCAACCAATTCATTCTGTTTGACCCATAGTTTGACTCTTAAGAATGCACTGTAACAAAATAAGTAAGGATGTGTTGAATATTATAGCAACAAGCCTGTTGGTTTCAGCACTGTTTATAACAGTAAAAAATGAAAAGCAGCCTAAATGTCCTACCTAATCAATGTGGTTAACTGTGATATACGCATATTATGGAATATTATGTGGCCATTAACATGATGTTGTGAAAACATACATATTGGCTTGGATAAATACTCATACTGTTGACTGAGCAATAGTGTCAAACCATTATTCTGTATGTTTTCCTGCAATGGACTTACTATTATGTATACCCATTTATATGCCTACATTATAATCTATAAGTGTACACAGGAAAATTCTCTAAATTTTAACTAGTTTTAAACTAGTTAGTGCTGGGCGGTAGGATTATGAGTAACTTCGACCTCCTTCTCACCTTCTCGTCTTATTTTTTTTTTAAGTTTTTTGAATTTTACTTTAAGTTCCGGGATACATGTGCAGAATGTGCAGGTTTGTTACCTAGGTGCATGTGTGCCATGGTGGTTTGCTGCACCCACCAACCCATCATCTAGGTTTTAAGCCCCACATGCATCTAGTATTTGTCCTAATGCTCTCCCTCCCCTTGCCCCCCCCCACCTTCATCTTATTTTTATTTATTTTTAAATTATATTTATTATTTATTTATTTATTTTTGAGATGGAGTTTCACTCCTGTTGCCCAATCTGGAGTGCAATGGAGCGATCTTGGCTCACTGCAATCTCCGCCTCCCGGGTTGAAGCCATTTTCCTGCCTCAGCCTCCCTAGTAACTGTGGATTACAGGTGCATGTCGCATGTCACCATACGTGGCTAATTTTTTTTTTTTTTTTTGTATTTTTAGTAGAGACAGGGTTTCAACATGTTGGCCAGGCTGGTCTGGAACTCCTGACCTTAGGCCCACCTCGGCCTCCTAAAGTGCTGGGATTACAGGCTTGAGCCATTGCACCCTGCCCTTATTTTTATTTTTATTTTTTATTTTTTTTCCAGTGATCATGTATTCCTTGTGTAATTATATGTGTTTTAATGCACATGCAGATACAGACATCTTAGTTTGGAGATGTAACAACATATTTCAATAGATAAATTTAGATCCCCTACTTTCTGCTCAAGTTGACATAAATGTCCTCCCCATGCAGCTGGGTGGGAGCATCAGGCCCCACAAGAGTTGCAGGTTCTCTACTTTCGCAGAGAGGGAAAGGGGCAGATTCAGGTAGGGACAACACATTAAGGACCCCTTGCTTCTTCCTCATTTCCTGGGTGGGATGGTCAATCACCCCAGTATGCCTGGAAGTGAGGGATTTCCCAGGATACAAGACTTTCAGTACAAATAAGGAAAATCCCAGGCAAACTGGGTCCAGTTGATCATCCCATTCCTGGCAGATTTAAAAAGAATGGCATATACGCCTACAGGTGCACAGAGCTACATGTGTGACTCACACTGCGGTATGTGGTTTCATGAGAAGTTACTTATGAAATCATCGCTGATTTCTGATCCTCATGGCCAGGAAAGGAGAGAAAATCAGCAGGGTTGAGGTCAGTTCAAAAAGGAGGCCTTCTAATCCCAAAGAAAGGAGAATCCATTTCAGGAGATAACACCTTCTCTTCTCTGCATTTAACACCAGTGCATGCATTTGTTCTGTGTCTGAGCCTCTGTAAATTAAAAAAAAAAAATTAAAGTGTTTTCTGAATAATTCAGGTCAAATTAGCCATTCACTGACTCAATTTCCCACTTTCTTTGCTGTTAAACATTGAACTATTTAATGTCGCTGAACTTGCATTTACAGTATTCCGTTAGCTCAAGTTGTGCCCATTCTGCTAAAGCTCTCGACATTCTTATTATCATTAAAGAGAAAGAGGAAAGGACCAGGAGTGGTGACCGGCAAACCACACCTTGTGTGGGAAGGAAATTTGACATGTGATGCAAGCGGACGTTTGTGTAAACTGCTGGGAGATTAACAGTGAGTATCTCTCTGTGTGTTGCCCATCCACCCATTTATAAGTGGTGGGAGAGATGGCGCAGTGCAAGTTGTGGGCTCAGCTGGCTGCTAGTCAGTCATCCTTTGTTTGAAAGCAGCACAATTCCTTTTCACCAGCTGAGTCAGGAGCTGTTCTCCTGGGTAATTTCAGAGAATCCACCTCATTGCTCACATGCACGTCATTGCCTTTGGATTGTAGCATGCTGGAGGGTTTAACCAGGGAGTTGACAATGAGTGTCTCTGCAGAACAGGCCAAGCACATTCCCTGACCAGGTCATGCGGGTGAGTTAATAGGTCCACTACGTGCTCCTCCTACCCTGGAGAGCAGCGTGACGTTAGTTCCTAAGCCGCAGGGTTAGCACGTACAGTGTTATGTGGTGGCCTTGGCTTTAGAGTTAGCCAGACTTAGGGTAGAACTGTGGCTCAACCACTTCCTCACTGTGTGATATTTGGCAAGTTATTCGCCATCACTAATGCTCGGTTTCCTCAAATAGATTAGGGAAATAACATGGTTCCCGCTTCACTCTCCTCTTTCCTTTTCTTCACTGAGTTTCTCTCACCTGTGCTTCTTTGTTGCCTGTAAAACATATAGGCCAAAGGGAAAGATGATTCTGGCATATTCCAGACCATTCTCACCTTCTTTAATTTAGTTTATTTAACTTTAAAAATATTTATAAATAGAGATGGGGTCTTGCTGTGTTGCCCAGGCTGTTCTTGAACTACTGGCTTCAAGTGGGCTTCCTGCCTTGGCATCCCAAAGTGCTGGAATTATGGGTGTGAGCTACCACACCCAGCCTGGATCTCTTTCCCGTGGGGAACTTAAGATTCTTCTTCCTTTTCTGAGAATGACTTGGACACAAGGGTTTGCAAAGTGTGTTCCATGGACCACTGGTGGTTCACTGTGGTCCCCTAGATGATGCAAACTTCAGAGGGAAGAAAATGCCCTATGAGGAGGAAGCAGAGAGGAGCCCCATTGGCTCTGAGTGGAGACTCCTGGCTCTACCTTCAGAACTCCACTCCTGGTCACCATCAAAGTCCTGCCCGGAGCCCACAGATTCCAATCCTATGCTGTTCTCCCCACCTCTTCTTCACCAGCTGTACAAAATGACGAGGTTTGCGTAGCCGGAGCGATGCCTTGGGTTTTTGTTGTTTCACACCATTAGGAAAAATAGAGGGATTAGGTGGGAGAGTCCGCTTAGCTTTTCAGTGAAGAAATGAAAGGTGTGGCAAGATGGGTTCAGGTGCATTTTGCTGGTGGGAATGGAAATAAGATTGGGAGGAGGAGGATGTGAATGTGAACAATGACACAGAGTCCCTGAAATTACCCCAGAGAACGGCTCCTGACCCGACCGTTGGCAAAGAGGGTGTGCTCCTTGCAAAGCAAGGATGACGGCTGAGATGATATCACATTTGCATTTTTTTGGATTGTCATCAGTCTCATTGTGCCATGTTTCCAATCTGCACATGTGCGGATGTGCAACCGGGAGACACAGACAGGCACCAAGAGCCGGTAATGAAAATCCCACCTTCTCCTTGTAAGCAAACCTTATCCAAGGACCCAGGATACTTGCTTGACCCAATTATGCAGAAACTCCACTGCTTCATCCTCCTCCTGATATGCTGTGAGAGGGGAAAGGAAGAGGGGCCGACAGAGAAGGGGTGTGGTGAGCTCAGGTGCATTTTGCTGGTGGGGGGCACATTGGTGCCAACTTGTTCTGTTTCTCCAGTGATGTAAAAGCCTTTCAAAGTTCTCATTGGTTGACCCAATCATTCTAGTTCTAGGAATCCAGCCAAAGGAAATAATCAGCAATGCAGATGAAGATCTATGTTAAGGGTACTTACTCTAGCTTATTGATTATGGTAAAATATTGGAAAAAAATCTACATGACCAGGAGTGGAAAATGAAGTAGAATATGATGGAATTACACAGCCTGTGAAGATGATGTTTTAGGAGTATTTGTTTTTAAATGGAAAAAGTTACACATGCACACGGTTAAAAGTTTAAATAGGACAAAAGAGAAGAAATGAGAAAGGAAACTCTCTCTGGGGTCCTCCTCTATAGATAAAACTATGTCCTCAGTTATAGATTGTGCTTTAGAAAAGAAATAGGTGAAACAAGAAAATGGATTCAAAGTAATGATAAATGGAGGAAAGACACAAGATCAAAAAACAACAACAACACAATAAAACAATGAACTTTCCAGTATAATTGCAATTTGAGAGGCTTGAGAGGAGAGTAAGACAGAGAAGAAATATTCCAAGCTGTTTCTGAGTGATGAAATTTGGGATAATATTTATTTTCTGTATTTTATAAACTTTTTATAGTGTGTAATACTACTTTCTAATACTTAGCATTTAAGGAGCTAGAAAATTGCATTTAAGTTCAGAATTCAGCAAGGGACACCAATGATCTTCTGAAAATATTTTTTTCCAAAAATCAACAGTCTTTATATTAACACATATATGTTCCCCTATTTTCTTTATGTGTAAGTTTAAAATAATGCTGCAAGTTAATTTTTCAAGAACACCCAGAAAATGCATTTTATCTCCCTGTCGGCCCTTCTTCAGCATCTGACTTAATCACCACATGCAAGAAAGTTAGAAAACAACACCACAAGAAAGAATTCTTGGCCGGGAGCAGTGGCTCACGCCTGTAATCCAAGTACTTTGGGAGGCTGAGGCAGGTGGATCGCTTGAGGTCAGGAGTTCAAGACCAGCCTGGACAACATGGTGAAACCCTGTCTCAACTAAAAATACAAAAATTAGCTGGGTGCGGTGGCATGCACCTGTAATCTCAGTTACTTGGGAGGCTGAGGCAGGAGAATGACTTGAACCCAGGAGGAGGAGGAGGTTGTATCACAGCACTCTAGCCTGGGCAACAGAGCGAGACTCTGTCTCGAAAAAAAAAAAAAAGAGTTCTTGCCATTATTTGGTGATATTGTGCTGAAATAAAAACGTTTTGCTTATTTTGCATTTCAATGTCAAACACAGAAGTCTGAACTTTGCCTTTCTATAAATGAATCCATCAGGGAAGATAAATTTGACAGTGGTTCTTAGGTCAGGGTCTGATGTTATGAGAGTTTTCCAAAGAATCCCGAGGGAAAGCATCTGTCTGGTTAGCATATGACAGCACTTAAGAACAAATTATTCCCAGTTTCCAAAAATGTGAAATGTACATTTGGGAGTCAAGTCAAGTTTCTGGATTTACAATAGTATTTCAGAACCCATCCACATATTTTAAAGAGACAGACATTCCTAAATGCCCTCTAAAAAGACCCAGTAACAAAATTGTTAATTTTTGGATGTTGGAAAGAGCTTTCTGAACTTACGCTGAAGTGTGTGCATGTGTTTTTGTTGTTGTTGTTTTGAGACAGGGTCTCACTCTGTCACCCAGGCTGGAGTGCAGTGGTGCAATCTCGGCTCACTGCAACCTCCGCCTCCTGGGCTCAAGTGATCCTCCTACCTCAGCCTCCCAAGTAGCTAGGATTACAGGCACGTGCCACCACACCTGGCTAATTTTTGTAGTTTTTGTAGAGAAAGGGTTTCGCCATGTTGCCCAGGCTGGTCTCAAACTCCTGGGCTCAAACAGTCTGCCTGGCTTGGCTTCCCAAAGTGCTGAGATTACAGGCCTGAACCACTGTGCCCCGCCTGTGTATGTGTTTCAGCGATGGCATCCCCACAGTGTGAAGGATCTTAAGTGTGAAGACCCTTATTTGGAGAGGATTTGGAGGGTTGTTGGCTTCTCGTTCTGTTCAGAATCTTCCCGTCTACACCACTGCACACATGGCCTGTGGTCAGGCTCACCTGATTCCGGGCTGGAATGAGCAAATATCTTGTTTATAGCCACAAACTGGTTCACTGGTTAAGTAGGTGAAGATGTCGGGAAATAAGATTTGCTCTTGTCATGGGTAAACAGACAGGGGACATCACTGAAGATTACGGGGAATCAAATGAGCAATTGTTTTCCTTCGGTCTTTCTCACACATATCAACCTCTTCGGATGCATGACGGCTGTGAGCTGAGAGCGCTGAGAGCAGGAAGGAACCAGGGCTGTGAGCAGTGGTTTGCCACTTGGACAAGATTCAGATTTATACTTCTTCATACCCTGAGTTCTTGAGACCAGGGATTTATATTTTTAGAGATGTGTTTTGTCTTAGTTTCCTAGGACTGCCATAACAAAGTAACAGACCGGGTGGCTTCTTAAGTCCCAGAATTGTATTGGCTTACAGTTCTGGAGACTGGAAGTCTGAGACCAAGGTTTCGGCAGGGTTGGTTCCTTCTGAGGGCTGGGAGGGAGAATCTGTTCAGGCCTGTCTCCTGGCTTCTGGTGGTTTGCTGGGAGTCTTTGGCGTTCCTTGGCTCGTGGGCCCATCACTCTAATGGTTGCCTTCACGTTCACGTGCTGCTTTCCCCGTGTGAGTGTGTCTGTCTCCAAATTTCCGCTTTTTATAAGGACATCAGTCATACTAGATCAAGTCCCACCCTATTACCTCATTTTAACTTAATCACCTTTTTAAAGACCAGGTCTCCAAACACAGCAGGGGTGTCCAATCTTTTGACTTCCCTGGGCCACATTGGAAGAAGAAGAATTGTCTTGGGCCGCACATAAAATACACTAACACTAATGAAAGCTGATTAGCTTTAAAAAAATCTTAACATTTTAAGAAAGTTTATGAATCTGTGTTGGGCCATATTCAAAGCTGTCCTGGGCTGCATGTGGCCCAAGGGCTGCAGGTTGGACAAGCTTGAAACACAGTCACCTTCTGAAGTACTGGGGGTTGAAACTTTAATATGTGAATTTTGGGGGCATGCATTTCAACCCATTACAAATATACACACAGGTATATGAATACACCTGGATAATATTTTTGGAAAGGAAGACCTTGTCTCTAAAAAAAAGAGAAGAAGAAGAAAGTAAGAAAGTTTGTAAAACAGCTTAAGACTGTTTATTTATTTTTGAGACGGAATCTCACTCTGTCACCCAGGCTGGAGTGCAGTGGTGCAATCTCCGCTCACTGCAACCTCTGCCTCCTGGGTTCTAGCAATTCTCCTTCCTCAGCCTCCTGAGTAGCTGGGATTACAGGCACATGCCACCATGCCCAGCTAATTTTTTTTTGTTTTGTATTTTTAGTAGAGATGGAGTTTCACCACATTGTCCAGGCTGGTCTCGAACTCCTGACCTCAGACAATCCACTCGCCTCGGCCTCCCAAAGTGCTGGCATTACAAGCGTGAGCCATCATGCCTGGCCAAGACTTTAAAATAATTATTTTGTCAATGGAAGAGCTAGGTGTGACTTTTACGGGAAGATGCCTGTGTGTTTAAAGTGTTACTTATCATTCAAAAGCAAATAAAGGAAACTTCTTTTTTATTTTATCTTTTTATTGTGGTACCCTATACACCAATCAGCTAGCTTCAACAATTACTAATAATTGTGATAAACTAATTTTTTAATAATAACAAGTATAGTAGTAATTATTAGCAATTTAAAAGCTTTGCTGGAGAATATTATCAAATACAAATAGCAGACAAGGCATTGAGGACAATTGAAACATTAGCTACGGTGTTTCTTGACAAGCTCCAATTTCTAAAATAATAGCATATTACAATATGAGCATGAGAATCGTCGTGGACTCTCAGGACAAATCCAAGCAACCAGCAGAGTCTCCTCAAGGGGCAGAGGATCATGCCCTCATTCTCAGTGCAGACTTGGGCAGCATTCCAAAAGCCTCTCCAAGAGTTAAGCATTGATATTTGCCTCGCAATCCCTCTCTCTGCATTGGCTGCAAGGGCTGAGTCTCAAACTTTTCAATCCACGTACCTCTTTGATGAGGCAAAAACCCTCCCCACCATCTGCCCCACCTGTTTGCTCTGCGCACAGGGGAGAGAGATTGGCTCTGTTCCCTCTCCTTCTCTGTGTCCTGTGTGTTGATGGATGATGAGTTTCCAGCAACCGAACTGCTCAGAACAAAGACCACATCTCCTTTTCTCTCTTCTCTGTGTGCTAGTTGGGGAACATAAATGTGTTTCTCATTATTTGGTCTGTTTTACAATGTGAGTTCCTGCTGGAGTTCACTGCTTTGGGGATTACAAGGTATTTCATCTCCTGTAGGACGGGCCCTTCCCTAACACTTAACAATGGCAGCCTGTCTGAAGACAGGAAACCCTGAAGTGTTTTGCTAAATTTAAAGACTCAGACAAATATTAAGATTGGAGAGATTTTTCCTACTTTTTAAAAAAACGTAATCCTTTTATGTAGCTAGTATGTATATGTGTTACGGGGGTTGGGAGAGTCCTGAAATGCGTGGTAGGAAGGATCCAAAGATAATTAATTCTCAGCTTAAAAACCATTATGGCACAAAGGAAAGAGAATGGGCTTTGGAGCCAGAAGGTGGGATATGAATCCTGCGGTTTTCCTAGTGGCAGTTGCAACAGCTTTACTTCCATCAGCTGCAAGATGAGGATTGTATAACCTGCTTTCTTAGGACTGGTGTGAAGACTAAATGAGATGCTGCATGAGAGCATCTGGCACGCTGTAGGGCTTCATGAGTGCTACCTCTTTGAAAACACTTTTAAATTTTAGATTCAGGGAGTACATGTGCAGGTTTGTTACATGGGTGTATTGGGTGATGGTGGGGTTCTATTGAATAGACTGGGTTTCTATTAAACCCATCACCCAAATAGTGAACATGGTACCCAGTAGATATCTTTTCAGTCCTTCCCCTTCTCTCTACCTCTCCCTACTTGGAGTCCTTAGAGGGCTATCTCTTAATAAAACCTAATTCTATAATGGTAAGGAGTTCAGCATTGCAAATTCAAATTGGCTACAGGATGCCCAAATCCATGGGACAGGTCTTTTGTTGTTGTTGTTGTTTGTTTGTTTGTTTGTTTTCGAGATGGGGTCTCACTCTGAAACCCAGGCTGGAGTGCAGTAGCCTGATAATGGTTTACTGCAGCCTCAACCTCCTGGGCTCAAGCCTCCCTGGTTCAGGTGATCCTCCCACCTTAGACTCCTGAGTAGCTGGGACTACAGGCACATGCCACCATGCCGAGCTAATTTTTGTATTTTTTGTAGAAATGGGGTTTCACCATGTTGCCCACGCTGGCCTTGAAGTCCTGGGCTCAAGACATCTGCTTGCCTTGGAATCCCAAACTGTTAGGATTACACTGCGCTCGGCCAGGACAGATGTTTATATAATAGAAGTTTGCTCTGTGTTTAAGGATCATCTATAGGGGTGGGCGGGGGGGCAAGGCACTTGGCCTTACTAGCCTCATTAAAGAAATGTTTCGGGAGCCCCCGCCGCCTAGCTGCAGGGCACTGGGTCATCTGGAATATAGAAATCATAATAATCCCCCTTGCGTCATAGGCTGACCTGAGGATCAAATGAGATAATGTCTGTGAAAGTACTTGGTAAACCTGAAGCACTGTCTAAATGTATTGCTGAGGGCCTGAGGTAGAGAGGACGTTTACTTTGGGCCGTTCATGAGGTTCAAGTACAAACTCTCCATTGCATGGCATTCAGTGCAGAGCAAACACATTCTGTTTGGCTTTAGCATTGAATGAAAAGTCAACAGTGCCTTTTCAGTTGCTTTGCTTCCTCTCTTCTCCTTTCAAAACAAAGCCAGGTCCTCTAAGGGTTTCCTGCTGAGTTTATAAAGAGGTGCTGGATTACAAATCCAGCCCTGGCTCCCAGGATCTTGGAGGCTGGGGAAGAGTATGGCATCAAAACAAGGGGTGTCTGAGGACACCTACCCTTGGTTCTTCATCAAGGGATTGACCTTCTCTCAAGCCTTGAACCAGGGCCAAGTACCCCAGAAGCAATGCTTTCTTTCCCATGGAGGTAGTCACAGGAGAGGCACCATGAAAGAACTTGGACAACGTCACTGCTGGACTGTGAAAGGTCTCACTGTGAGGATGATCAGGAGGGAGGCACGGTGGCTTGGGGCTGACCTCGGAAGTGTGGTCCAGCTGCCTGATGTTGATTGTACATTTCAGGCATGCTTTGAGAAGAGTCCTAAGTGATCCAAAGTCCCGTTCTATGAAATGAAATGTCCATCTCTTTACTTCTATTGCCATCTTTTTTTTTTTTTTTTTCTTTTGAGACGGGATCTCACTCTGTCACCCAGGCTGGAATTGCATGATCATGGCTCACTGCAGCCTCAGACTTTTCGGCTCAAGCAATGCTCCCGCCTCAGCCTCCCAAAATGCTGGATTACAGGCGTGAGTCACTGTGCCCGGCCTCTGTTCCCACTTTCTGTCTAACTTTCTCCTGACATTCTTCTTTTCTTCAATCTCACGCACCCATCCTGCAGATCCTAAATATTGCCTTTATGATGGGAGTCAGGGCTCTTCACTCTGTAGACGAAGCCAGCTTTCCTACCCAGGTCCCAAACGAACCCATTCCCTCTCTGCCTTTACTCTTCTAGCTCTCCCGCTTCCTCTGGAAGTCCCCCTTTCTTCTTTCTTCCCATTTACACCCTCTCCATCCTTCAGGACCCTTTGTGTGTGCCTCCCCATGAAGCCTTTTGTGACTATTCAATCCCCAGCCCTTTCTCCCCACTCTCATATGCTACATATTTTTCATATTTTTTGTATTACTCTTTGGCCCTTCATGATTTTCTGTTTTTTATTCACTCATTAACAGTCGAGTGTTTTTGTGCTAGGCATTGCATTTGGTACTGGGGACCCAGTGGTAAACCAAACAAACGGGGCCTCTCTTCAGAAGTAATTTATCATTTAGGGCCGGGCGCGGTGGCTCATGCCTGTAATCGCAACACTTTGGGAGGCTGAGGCAGGTGGATCTCCTGAGTATCACAGGCTGAGTTCGAGACCAGCCTGGCCAACATGGTAAAAACCGGTCTCCACTAAAAATACAAAAATTAGCCAGACACAGTGGCGTGCGCCTGTAGTCCCAGCTACGCAGGAGGCTGAGGCTGGAGAATCACTTGAACCAGGGAGGCAGAAGCTGTAGTGAGCCAAGATTGTGCCACTGCACTCCAGCCTAGGTGACAGAATGACACTCTGTCAAAAAAAAAAAAAAGAGTAATTTATCATTTAGTAGGCAGTTAAGAGACTTTTTTAAAAGAAAGAAAAGAAGAAAGAAGAAAAGACATAAATAAGCACTATATACATCATAAAGAATGTGGATTTTATTCTGAAAGCAATAAAAGCCATTGCAGAAGTTTAAATTTTTGTTAATTAAAAAAAAATCCTTAACAACCCAAATGCCCATCAATCAAACAGTGGATAAAGAAATTATGGTATATGTATATACACCATGGAATACTACTCAGTCATAAAAAGAAGGGCAATAATGGCATTCACAGCAACCTGAGTGGAGTTGGAGACCATTATTCTAAGTGAAGTAACTCAGGAATGGAAAACCAAACATCGTATGTTCTCACTCCTAAGTGGGAGCTAAGCTATGAGGATGCAAAGACATGAGAATGATACAATGGGCCGGGCACAGTGGCTCACACCTGTAATTCCAGCGCTTTGGGAGGCTGAGGTGGGTGGATCACTTGAGGTCACGAGTATGAGACCAGCCTGGCAAAAATGGTGAAACCCTGTCTCTACTAAAAGTACAAATAATTTGCCGGGCGCAATGGCTCACACCTGTAATCCCAGCACTTTGGGAGGCCGAGGCGGGTGGATCACCTGAGGTCAGGAGTTTGAGACCAGCCTGGCCAACATGGTGAAACCCCATCTCTACTAAAAATACAAAAAATTAGTTGGGTGTGGTAGCTTGAGCTGTAATCTCAGCTACTTGGGAGGCCGAAGCAAGAATCGCTTGAACCCGGGACGCAGAGGTTGCAGTGAGCCGAGATGGCGCCTTTGCACTCCAGCCTGGGTGACAGAATAAGTGAGACTCCATCTCAACAACAATAACAAAAAGAATGATACAGTGGGCTTTGGGGACTCCAGGCAATGGTTGGGAGGGAGGTGAGGGATAAAAAGACTACACCTTGGGTACAGTGTACACTGCTTGGGCAACGGGTGCACCAAAATCACAGAAGTCACCACAAAAGACCTTATTCATGTAACCAAATACCACCTGTTCCCCAAAAACCTATTGAAATAAAAAAAAAATTTTAATGAAGAAATAGAAAAAAATGTTAAACAGCCTTATTGAGGTATAATTGACTTACAGCAAATTGCACATATTTCAAATATACAATTTGGTAAGTTTTTTGTTTGTTTGTTTGTTTCAGACAGGCTCTCACTGTCACTCAGACTGGAGTGCAGTGGTGCAAGCTCGGCTCACTGCAACCTCTGCCTCCCAAGCTCAAATGATTCTTCTGCCTCAGCTTCCCGAGTAGCTGGGATTATAGGCGCCCCCCCCCCACCACATCTGGCTAATTTTTGTATTTTTAGTAGAGACAGGGTTTCACCATTTTGGCCAGGCTGGTCTCGAACTCCTGACCTCAAATGATCCACCTGCCTCAGCCTCTCAAAGTGCTGGGATTACAGGCATGAGCCACCACACCCGGCCACAATTTGGTAAGTTTTAACATCTGTATATACCCATAAAACCATCACCACAATATGATGAGCATATCCATCCAACCAACAAAGAGTTCTTGTGCTCTCTTCTTCCTTCTCCCCAAGTAAGATTTGAACTCCAATGCTACTGATTAGTTCAACTTTTTCAGAATTTTGTAGAAATCATCATACAGGGCCAGGCACAGTGGCTCATGCCTGTAATCCCAGCACTTAGGGAGCCAGGAGGTTTGCTTGAGCCCAGGAGTTCAAGACCAGCCTGGACAATATAGTGAGACCTTGTTTCTACAAAAAATAAAAAATTAGCCAGGTGTGGTGGTGCATGCCTGTGATCCCAACTACTCAGGAGACTGAGTTGGAAGAATCAGTTGAGCCTGGGAGGTCAAGGCAGCAGTGAGCTGTGACGGTATCATTGCAATCCAGCCTGGGCGATAGAGCGGGACACTCTCTCTCTCAAAAAAAAAAAAAACAAAAAAAACCAAAAACCACAAACCCCAACCAAATAAATAAATAATCGTACACTATATACTCTTTTTCACGTGGCTTTTGTGCTCTTTACTACTGAAGAGCATTCCATTGTATGATACAGCAGTTTATTTATCCTTTTACCTATCAATGGACCTTTGGGGTTGTTTCTACTTTTTGGTTATTACGAATAATGCCGCAATCTTTGCTAAGGGTATTGGTATTATGGACACATGCTTTCATTTCTTTTGGGCAGACAACTGTGAGTGGAATTGCTGAGTCATGTGGCAAACTACCAGTTCTGTTGAACCTCAGGGCCATCATTCTGTTCATGTCAGCTCGTTGTAGAACCACATCGATGAAGACCAAGATGGTAAAGAAGAAAAATTGTAGCTAACATTTACTGCACATTTACTACAAGCCAAGCATTGCATTATGAAGTTTAAGTGCATTATTCATTAACCCCTTCAATAAAATTTGTAATTTTCATTTCAGAAGCAAATATTCGTGTTGTACAAATTTCTGATTGCCCTAAATGTAGAGAGACTGATGGGGAAAGTATGATGGGTTTGATTTTTATATCAAATCATCAGGCATGGAGAAATATCTTTTAGAAGTGTTAAAATAAATGTTCCTACTGTATATCTAAAATACAAAAAATGATAATAATAATAATTATTATTCCTCTGAAATAGGTACCGTGAATAACCTCATTTAAAATGAGGAAGCTAAGCCTTTTCAAAGTTAAGTAACTTGCCTAAGGTCTCTTAACAACTAGCGAAAAGGATAGAACTCAAACCTAGGTCTTTCTGACCCTGCAGTTTGTGTTTCTATCCATGGTGTAAGTGAATGAGTCAATGTATGCTAAAGTCAAGACTCTTATCTTCTGTTTTGCTTTCTTTCAGCATGGACAGAAGCACATTAACCTAGTCACAGGTGCCAGTGAGGGGCATTCTGATTAGCTGAGATGTTGGTTTCATTTTGCTTTACTGTTAGTCTAAGAATCTAAAGAAAATATAATGTGCAAGATACATTTGGCAATCATTTTATAGATTTTGTTAAAACTCCATAGGAATCCTTTATAAAGTTGTCTAATCTAAAATATATGACTATATTTAAGATGCATTTGTTTGCTTGGTTTAGATGGTAGTTTTTTTAAAGGGCCTCATCCATCAAAACACAATAAATGGGAATTGACTGTAGAATCCTGAGAATTTGTAATATTTGGAGGCAGAATGACATAGGAGAATATGAGTTTGCAGGTAAAAGAGACTTGGATTGAATATTCGGTCTGATGTTTCACAATGGAAAAGCTATCGAAACCTCATTTTCTCGTTGGTAGAATGAAGACAGTAATGCCTATTTAAAGGGTGGTTGTAAGGATTAAAGAAGATGACAGACCCGTTACCCGGTGACACATTAGATTCTTGGTGAGGGTCAGGTCCTAGTTCATTTCTAGTCCCCCCCGCAACCTTTTTTTTTTTTTTTTTAAAGGGATCACACCTTTTTATCCTGGCTTAAAATCTAAATCCCTTCCGGCTAGGAGTTGGTGATCCTTCCCAAACTGTATGCAAAATTTAGTATGTTTGTACATGTTCATTTTGCGAGAAAATATCCCTGTGTATTAGTTCCTTTTCAAACTGTTATAAAGAACTACCTGAGACTGGGTAGTTTATGAAGAAAAGAGGTTTAATTGACTCAGAGTTCCGCATGGCTGGGGTGGCCTCAGGAAACTTACATTTTTGGGAAAAGGAGAAGGGGAAGCGAGGCACGCGGCAAGATGCAGGGAAGTGCCACACTTTTAAACCATCAGATCTCGTGAGAACTCACTTACTATCAGGAGAACAGCCTAGAGGAAACCAGCCCCTTGATCCAATCACCTCCCACCAGGCCCCTCCCCATGGGGATTACAATTCGAGATGAGATTTGGGTGGGGACACAGAGCAAAATCATATCACCCTGGCTTCCATCAGATTTCAAAGAAATCCATGATTCAAAGGCAATTTAGAACCACTGGGAGATTGTTTTTCATTCATTCAACAGTATTTACTGAATATCCACTATGGGTCAAGCGTTTTGCTCAGATAAACCATGTCCCTGACTTTCAGGAAGGTACAGCCTAGACTGGTGAATAAAAGTATGACCTGTTTTGTGAATCTGTCTGTTATCACGCTATTATTAGGTTGGTGCAAAAGTAATTGCGGCTTTTGCCATTGACAATAATTACTTTTGCACCAACTTCATGCTTACATGTATGGAGATGACACATCAGAGAGAAAGGAGAGTACATGAAACAAAAAGCAGAAGAATCCAGGCAGTTGAGTGGACATGAAAAAGAGGCCCTGTAAGCAAGGAACAGGCATCAAGAAAATAAACCTTCCTGACTTTGACTGACAGCCAGCTACTATATTAAGGTGTAGGATTGTGTAGGTTCTGTTCCACGGAAGTGCCGGCCAAGGGGTGAGTGGAGAGGGTTGGGGTGGGGAGGTGATGAGATGCAGCTTGAGCTCCCTTCACCAAGCTGGGAGCCCTCAAGACTCTGCCTACCTGGAGAGAGTAACTTTTTCTAATATGCTTCAGGGTGCTATAAGAGGCTGCCAGCCCAGTGTATTGCTGCTGCACAGAGAGTCAGATTTTCCTTTAGGAGCTGAGCTGTTAAACTTGAAAGTAGATCAACTCTAGTTCTGAAAAAGAAAAAAAAAAAAGTGGGTTCTTTGGCTCTTTGCTCAATTGATCCCTTAGAGGACATGATCAAGATAACTAACAGTTGGGTCACTATGTCAACAGTGTTTGGAGAACAAAGGAGGTGTCATTCAGCCTCACACCTTTCCAGGCAGCTAGTAAGGTGAGTTGGAAAAATCCTAATGCAGGAGAGGAGTTTGTTTTTTTTGCAACTCGGTCCTCTCATTTTATAGGTGAAGAAACTGGGACCCAGGATGATTATTTCCCAGCCTTTTCTTAAGCATGCAGCTGGAGAGTGGATGGTAAAGGCAGGAGGCCTTGGAGGATTCGTTGTACTCAGTATGAGCACTTGACAATGGGAAGGGGCCCCTCTGCAGTGGCACTGGCTCTCCTGGCCCTGTTCACAGTGTCTAGCTCCACCCACCTGGCATATCTTGGGGCCAGAGCCTGTGCATATTTATTCTTTCGAGTCTTGCACTTTGCTCTTTTATTTTTACTGGCCCTGCACTTGTGTTTGCTCTTGGTGCTCTCTTCATACATATTGCAGGAGGCCCCCTGTTTAACTTGAGCTTGGGACTAAATATAACCACTGCTATCACCAGAGGCATCCATACATGCCAGCCGTTTTTCAGTGTTTGTCTGCTCCACCCCAGGTCGCAGGCTCGGGGCAGGCCCCCGCGCTCCTTTCATAGGAATTCACTTTTAAATGGAAACTATCACCAAAAGCAGGGGTGACTGGGGCCGGGAAGAAATCAATTCTTATCACAAGCTGCACTCATGCTTTGTCCCTGGTGTGCAAAAGCCCAGTCCCCAAATCTCCAAACCTCTCTTCTCCGTTTAACAGCATGGTAGATGCCCCTCTCGCTGACTCCATTTCCATCCTGTGAGCCCTTTGAAAGGAACTGCCAAGTGTCTGTAGCTTTGACATGTGCTTTTGTCTTCCGGGGCCTTCCAAAGCCTTTAGGTCATGCCACAGACCTGCAAACCATGGTTCTTGGACGTTGTTCCCACACTGCACATTGCACCAGGAGAAGCTTCCCCCTCACCTCCTCCAGGAAGCTCTCTCCCACACTCCTATCAACACTGCCCTTGCCTGTCTATAGTAATCGTGGTGATTAAAAGTTGCCTGCGTGGTTCATACATTATTGTGTGGTTTTTCATCTTGTCAAAATGAGAGCAAAAGCCCTTCATTACTTGAATTAGTGTCTTCCACTCACCAATCCCTGATCCCTTTTCTCAGTGCTAAGAAAACAGGTGCTTGTCAATATCTCACTCTCTTGAGAACATGGAAGAAGATTCAAGCTCGCATTTCCTACTTCTCTGAATACGGTAGGATCTGCTCTGACCTCCGCTGCAGGCTGGGGAATGCCAGGCCAGAAGAGGGGCTTGGAGGGGCAGCTGGAGCTCCTAGAGAGAAAAGAGGGCACCCGCCCAACCAGCTGAATCAACCCGGGATAATGAAACAGCAGAACTCGAAACCACATTGTTCTTGCAGCTTCCACTGGGTCTGAAATCAGATCCTTTACAATTTCTTCAAGGTCTACAAGTTCAGAAACTCACTCCTTTGAAAGATTACTGCATGCAGTGACATCATTTTCTGAATCAATCCCTTTTTCTCTCCATCCCTTCCTTCTAGCAATTGTGAGTACCTGCGGCGTACAAAGCTCGGGGGTAACAAGAAGTCTAAGATGTACTCCTTGTACTTCTAGAGCGTGCTATCTAGGACAAAAGACTTATTTAAAGTTATATTCAAAGGAAGAAGAAAGGACCCTTGGATAAGTCAACTGGGCTGCTCTTGGGGGCTGTCAGCAGCAGGGGTTATTTCGGGCACAAATTCAGGGAGAGTGGGTGATGATAGAGTAAGGAGATGTACAGGGGAAAGAGGAAGGGTTTATTTATGTGTTCATTTGTGAACTTGTTTCAACCCCGGGGAAAGAAGCAAGTGGTGAAGGTGGAGATTGCAAATAGCAGAAAAGGCAGAAAGGAAGAGTACCCGAGACTCCATTGGAGAAAGAGACAATGCAGTGTGGCAGGAACATGGGGCCACACCTTGGATGCTTCTCCATGAGGACAGGTCGTGATTGTTCCATCAGCCTGTAGATGCACAGCTAGCAGTTTTCTATATGGCTGCCCAGCTGCTCAGCCTGTTCTCCAAAAGATCTTCTTAGGTCACGTGTTGGCTGTAGGTGAGGACTGGGAATACGTCTTGTTCTTTGCCCTGGATCCTGTGTGTACAAGGTCACCCTCATGCCATCGGGACTTTGAGTGAGGACACAGTGTCCGACGCCATTCATGGAAAGAACTATCCTGGTCAGGGTACATCTGAAACTGGCTACAGTTTGCTGGTGGGGGTGGGGTGGGGTAGAGGCATCAGAATTTGAGAGTGTCTCTGGCTTCAACATCTCTACTGCAGACAGTTAACCTCAAGAGGCCTCAGGAGGGGATCTTCCTGGTGCCATTAAGAACACAGAGCATGAGGGGCCTCCCGTCTTCAAGGAGATGGAGCTGGCTGTGAGCTCAAGGTGGGGCCTTCTGATTTTCAGTGATTTGTTGTTAGAACCGGAATTTCAGGGTTTTCGCAGCCTGGGGTCTATCCAGGCAGGTGTTAGAAAACTGGAATGACTAGATCATTAAGTGGTGTTGAGTGTGGCCATGCCAGAGTGTGAAAGCTTTAGCAGGAACACAGAGCAGGAGCTTATCTCCACTGCCTCAGTCGGACACATGATATTGCATTAGACATAAGCTCAAAGCTCACATCTCCCTTGGAAATACACAGTAACATCTAAAAACAATGAATTGAGATTAATAAAATATTCTTGGCTTGTGTTTTAAATCACATTAGAAGTCCAGTTCATTTTGATCACTAATATATGCTTTTTGCTGCTCCACAATCCATGCAAAATAAGATAATATGTTGTGTGTATAGCCCAGGACCTGGTGGACACTCAGAAATGCTGGTTATTTTCCTTAGTCTCGTCCCACCTGTTCCCTATAGAAGAAAGTCTGCACCCCATACATTTGAAACCCTGCACAATTTTTTCCCTTTCTTGTGTTCAATCATATGTAAGCACTAATTATGCGCTAGGCCAGGGACCACAATAGACAAAGTCCTTGCCCTCATAGAAGTTATTTATTTCTTTCTTTCTTAGAGACAGGGTATTGCTCTGTTGCCCAGGCTGGAGTGCAGCAGTACAATCATTGCTTACTCCAGCCTCCAACTCCTGGGCTCAGGCAATCCTCCCACCTCTGCCTCCCAAGTAACTGGGGTTACAGGCATTCACCAACATGTCCAACTCCTCACGGACATTATAGTAGGAGAGGAAGTCAAGAAACAAATAAAGCACAGTGTGTACATGCCAGGTAATGAGAAGTTCTAAGAAAAAAGTGCAGCAAGGTCAGAGGATTAAGCATCCGCCTTAACATCTTTATTTTACACTTAGTCACCAAAGGAGCCCTCTGCTAGAGCCAGGCTCACATCCAGCCTCACATAGTACAGAGTCTCTTGAAGGTCAAAGTGTATGCATTTCAACTATTTCTTTCCATAAAAGCCCTCCAAGTCCCCTAACTCAGGGATCCCCCAGCCCCAGGCCATGGATTGGTACTGGTTCATGGCCTATTAGGAACTGGGCCACAGGGCAGGAGGTGAGCAGCAGTCAGAAGCTTCATCTGTATTGACACCCGCTTCGCATCACTCGCATTACTGCCTGAGCTCTGCCTCCTGTCAGATCAGCAGTAGCATTCGATTCTCATAGGAGCTTGAGCCTTATTGTGCACTGTACATGTGAGGGATGTAGGCTACACGCTTCTTATAAGAATCTAATCCCTGATGATCTGAGGTGGAGCAGTTTCATCCCCAAACCATCCCCTGCCCCTAAGTCTGTGGAAAAGTGAAACAAATCCCTGAGACCACTGCCCCAACCCTTATTTTGCACACTTATTGTCATGTTGTTTTTGATTAAGATTCCAATGCGTCTTGTATCTTATTCTTTCCACTTGGGTTCAATTTTCTTCTTTAGAAAATATACTCTTTTTCATTGAGGGCCTGTGAATAATATATTATCTTAGTCTTAATTTGTATATATATATATAAAGAGAGAGATGGAGTCTTGCTCTGTTGCCCAGGCTGGAGTGCAGTGGCACAATCTCAGCTCACTGCAACCTCCGCCTCCTGGGTTCAAGTGATTCTCCTGCCTCAGCCTCCTGAGTAGCTGGGATTACAGGCACCCACCACGACGCCCAGCTAATTTTTGTATTTTTAGTAGAGATGGGGGTTTCACCATCTTGGCCAGGCTGGTCTCGAACTCCTGGCCTCAAGTGATCCATCCGCCTTGGCTCCCAAAATGCTGGGATTACAGGTGTGAGCCACCACACCCGGCCTTAATCTGAATATATTTTTGTTTCATCTCTATATTTATTCAATAGTTTAGCCCTCTATAGTTTCTAGATTAAAATTACTTTCCACGAGCAGCTGGAAATATTATTCCACCATCTTCTGGTGTCCATCGCTGTCGCCGAGAAGCCTTTTGTCAGGCGAATTGTTATGCTCTGTGTAATCTGTCTTTTTCTCTCATTGCTTCCTCCTCTCCTCCCTTCTGTTTTTTTTTTTTCTCCTCTCTCTCTCTCTCTCCCTTTTCCCTTGTATATTTTTAAGGTTTTGTAAATTGTGTGTGTGTGGTGTGTGTGTGTGTGTGTGTGTGTGTGTGTGTTCAGTAGCTTCAGTACAAGGCTTCTTGGTATAGATTTGGTTTCCTCTGTCCTGCTTGGGACTAACATCTTCAAGTATGAATTCTTATTCATTCTCTCAAAACTCAAATCCAGTGAAATGTCGACTCTTCATCTTCCATTTCTCTTAACACGCTGTAATATTTTCTATCTCTTTATCTCTCTGGTTGCAGAGGGTAATCTGTGCATATATTTCACAATCGCAGATGACAATGATCTATTTTACAATTCCCATATTCGCTACTCAGTTTTGCTGATCTGCAGTTACGCTGTGCCCTGCATTTTAATCTCAATGATGAGACTTCTTCATTAAAATTCTTTTTTTAAATCTTTTTTTCTACTTTCATAGTGCCTTGTTCTCTTCTAGGGGTTTTGTCTTTTGTAGATATGTATTTAATCATTTCAAACATTTTTCTTTCATATTCTCTTTCTGATTGCCATTCTGTTCTATCAAGTCAATTCTCCTGTTTATTTTGTCTGCTCATTCTTGGTGAATGAATGGTGAATTGTTGTCTTATGTATTTTGTAATTTTCAATTTCTGCTCTTATATATATTGTGTGTGTGTAAAAATTTCTCGTGGCATGGGTTGTGAGAATATCCTTCTAATGTTATTATCTCTATTTCTGCCAGGGACTCTATGGGTATCACTTAACTAAGACTTGCTTTTGTTTGTTTGTTTTTGTTTTTGTTTTTGTTTTTGTTTTTGTTTTTTTTTGAGACGGAGTCTCGCTCTGTCGCCCAGAATGGAGTGCAGTGGAGCAATCTCGGCTCACTACAACCTCCGCCTACCGGGTTCAAGCAATTCTCTTGCCTCAGCCTCCCAAGTAGCTGGGATTACAGGAGCCTGCCGCCATGCCTGGCCAATTTTTACATTTTTAGTAGAATCAGGGTTTCACCATGTTGGCCAGGCTGGTCTCGAACTCCTGATCTCAAGTGATCAGCCCGCCTTGGCCTCTCAAAAAGTGCTGGGATTACAGGCGTGAGGCACCATGCCCAGTCCTAAGACCTGTTTTTTTTTTTCTTATGTTTGTTCCTGAACTTACGGGTTCCTAGGCCGAATAAATAAATTTGAATCCTTCATCCATGCAAGGTATAGGCTTAGAGTTCCAATTTTTCAAGAGAGACTTTATTTCTCCACCCAGAAACAGAAAAACTTTCTTGTAATACCTTGGTACTGACGGGTAGATTTTTCTAGTTGATCTTATAACCAAGGAGGCAGCTCTAGCAGGGTTCCAGCTTAATGCAGGAATTTCAGTTACCAGCTCCATGGTTTTATCAGGCTCAAAGCCTTGCTGAGGTTAACATGTAGTCTCAATGTTGGCTTTAAGACGCAATGCTACATAGATCCCTAGTGTGGGCCCTGAACCAGCAGCCACAGAAGCAGCATGTTGTGGGCTGTCAGAAATAGACCCTTAGTCCCCACTGCAGAATCAGAATTTTTATCTTAGCAAGACTCACAGATGATTCCTGTGTACATTACAGTTTGAGAAGCACCGCCCGAGTCACATGTTTTTTAATGCTCATTCTTCCAACCTCTCCCCTAGAGAAGTTATAATGTCTCTCATGTTTTTTCTGGGCTCTTTGTTTTAAACTTCTGTCTGCATTTTTGGAAACAAGAGATGTAATTTTCTTTCTTGAGAGCTCGTCTGTGCATTGAAAAACATTTTTGTTGAAACCTTCTTAGTTGGCCATATTGCCAGGCCTAGAAATCCAATCCTACTCATTCTTCAAAGTTAAACTTTAAGCTTTTAGCAGTTTCCTTTGCTAGCCCCTACCTTTGTGCTTTGTAGATATAGACACTCAACAAACTATTTGTAGCTTTTGCATTCAAATGATGGATTAGAAAAATGTTCTTTATACTGAGGTGGTATCATTTTTGCTTAGTTCTGCCCCTTCTATGGTATTCTCTTTTTTACATAATACCCTCTGTGTCCCACTATATACTTTTTACAAAGCTGGCTCTGGCTCAAGCCAAGGCCTCCTCTCTGGCACCATGGAATTTCTGTAGTGAGATAGGAAAAATCTATTGTGCTCTCAGAGTCACAGACACTGAACAACACAGCAGGGGCCAGGTTATCAGTGGCGTCTTCTTCCAGAGTTCCTGTAGGACAGTTGGTTATCTCAGCCTGTGCCCAGTCAGCCTACACGTGGGGGTCTGGGTAGTAAAAGCTGCAGAGAAAGCAGCTCTGTCCAGATTCATTTGATTAACTAGACAGGCACATTAACTATACACCCGTTCATTGCATTGCAGTATCCTGAAACTCAGGGGCACTTGAAGGGGAAGAGGAAGTAGCTCCTGCCTCTGGGGTGCTTGTAATCATATGGTAGTGAGACACCCATATCCAAAAGAATGAGAAGAAAAATCCCAAGATGTTAGAGATGCAAGTGCCTCATAGGGAGGTAGAAACTGTGTACAAAATGCTGAGAGAACATCAAGTAAAGAGAAGCAACTCCATTGGTTGGGACAGAGCAACATCATCCCTTGTTTCCTTAAATTGCCAGTAAATATTTATCCCCTGCTTGCTTCTGCTTGGGGCCAAATCATTCTCCTTTGTTTTAGAGAGAAGGAAAGAGCCCCTCTGTTCTCCCCTTCCTGGGAAATT
Source organism: Pan paniscus (assembly GCF_029289425.2). NCBI lineage: Eukaryota > Metazoa > Chordata > Mammalia > Primates > Hominidae > Pan > Pan paniscus. The sequence continues at coordinate 25,566,502 of NC_073256.2, forward strand.
CATCACACCAACAGCGGAGATCTTGGCTTTTTACACTATTTTGGGGGCTCTGCTTGGCATAAAATAATACGTTCCCTGCCTGGGGCTAGGACGGATTGCTGTTTTTCTCCCACCTCCTGTAGGGTACATCTGGCCAACCGTCCCGATCATTGTTTGCAAAGCTTCTATTCAAACATGTATATTGTTTTATGAATGGCAAAAGAGGAAGCCAACAATAACCTCAAGTCTTCATCTGCTTCTTTAATCTGAAGGGCGGGATGATTCTATGAAGTTTCCCTCCAGCCAGTGTCCCATGCTGTCTGTTTCCTGGGAAGCCAAGATCATCAAGATCATTGTCTTCTTTTGCTCACAGCACACCCACTCCTGGAGTCCCAAACCCCATTCCTTTCTAAATCCTACTATTCTTAAATACTCTCTTTCCCTGCTGACTGTGTATCTGAATGGATTATTTGAAACATCAGTGGTGCCTTATAGTGTTAGGAATTGTTTTTAGGTCTTTCTGACTTACCTCCCCAAATATATTTTAAGCTATTTGAAGGCAGAGGATTCATAGCATGTGGCACAATGGCAGGCAAGGGCAAGTTCTCAAAGATCTCAAGAAAGTCTGTTGAGCCCAAATTCATAACACTGTTAGTTATCATATATAAGGTCACTCACCTTCCATATGATGCCCAGGTTGTTGTAGAAGTCACAGTAAAGAACGTCTAAGGACATAGGAATGTCTTGTTCTTAAAGGTCAGAGGAATAAGCCAGACTTTCCACTGTTGGGGGAGGTGAAATGCCACACAAGTGCTTACCTGAACCCAGTACCTCCATTCTCCTGCCACCAACAGTTTACCTCCTATCACCTTCTCTCCCATGTAGAATCATCAAATGTCCCATGCAACTTTCTAATGTTATGTATAGACATACCTTGGAGATATTGCAGGTTCAGTTCCAGACCACTACAATAAAGCAAGTATAGGCTGGGCACGGTGGCTCACACCTGTAATGCCAGCACTCTGGGAGGCTGAGGTGGGTAGATCATTTGAGGTCAGGAGTTCGACACCAGCGTGTTCTGAATGGTGAAACCCCGTCTCTACTAAAAATACAAAAATCAGCCAGGCATGATGTTGGGCGCCTGTAATCCCAGCTACTTGGGAGGCTAAGGCAGGAGAATCGCTTGAACCTGGGAAGCAGAGGTTGCAATGAGCCAAGATGACACCACCGCATTCCAGTCTGAGTGACAGAGTGAGACCCCATCTAAAAATAAAAAATAAAAATAAATAAATAAATAAAGCAAGTATTGCAATAAAGCAAATCACCTGAATATTTTGGTTTCCCAGTGCACATAAAAGTTATCTTTATACTATACTAAAGTCTATTAAGTGTCCAATAGCACTATGTCTAAAAAAAGATGTACCTATCATCTTAATTTAAAAATACTTCAGGCCAGGTGCGGTGGCTCATGCCTGTAACCCCAGAACTTTGGGAGGCCAAGGCAGAGGGGTCACTTGAGGTCAGGAGTTCGAGACCAGCCTGGCCAACATGGTGAAACCCCATCTGTACTAAAAATATAAAAATTAGTCGGGTGTGGTGGTGGGTGCCTGTAATCCCAGCTACTTAGGAGCCTGAGGTGAGAGAATCACTTGAACCTGGGAGGCAGAGGTTGCAGTGAGCTGAGATTACGCCACTGCACTCTAGCCTCGGTGACAGAGTGAGACTCCATCTCAAAAAATAAATAAATAAAAATAAAAATACTTTATTGCTAAAAAAATTGCTAACAATTATCCAAGTCTTTAGCAAGTCATAATGTTTTTGCTGGTGAAGAGTCTTGCCTCAATATTGATGGCTGCTAACTTAGCAGGATGGTGGTTGCTGAAAGTTAGGGTGGCTGTGGCAATTTATGAAAACAAGACAATAGTGAAATTTGCTGCGTTGATTGACACTTGCTTTCACAAAAGATTTCTCTGTAGCTTGTGATGCTGTTTAATAGCATTTTACCCATGGTAGAACCTCTTTCAAAATTAGAGTCAGTCCTCTCAAATCCTGCCGCTGCTGTGTCAACTAGGCTTAGGTAATATTCTAAATCCTTTGTTGTTGTTTCAGGACTGTTCACAGCATCTTCAACAGGAGTAGATTCCATCTCAAGAAACCACTTTCGTTGCTCATCCGTAAGAAGCAACGCCTCATTTGTTGAAGTTTTATGATGAGATTGCAGCAATTCAGTCATATCTTCAGGTTCCACTTCTAATTCGAATTCTCTTGCTATTCCCACCACCTCTGCATTGACTTCCTCCACTAAAGTCCTGACCCTCTCAAAGTCATCCATGATGGCTGGAATCAACTTCTTCCAAATCCCCGTTCATGTGGATATTTTAGATGCATGCCTGTAGGCCCAGCTACTTGGGGAACAGAGATGGGATTATTTGAGGCCAGGATTTCGAGGCTACAGCGAGCTATGATTGTGCCACTTCACTGCAGCCTGGTGACAGAGTGATACCCTGTCTCCAAAAATATTTATAAAAAAAGAAAAAAATTAAAAATGTTGATATTTTGACCTCCTCCCATGACATGCAAGACCACATAATGGCATCTAGTATGGCAAATCTTTTCCAGAAGGTTCTTAATTTACTTAGCCCAGCTCCATCACAGGAATCAGTATGTATGGCAGCTACAGCCTCACAAAATGTATCTCTTAAATAAGACTTGAAATTTGAAATTACTCCTTGATTCATGGGCTGCAGCATGGACACTGTGTTAGCACACATGAAACGGCATTAATCTCCTGTACATCTCCATCACTGCTCCTGGGTCACCAGGTGCATTGTCAATGAGAAGTCCGATTTTGAAAGAAAACTTTTTTTCTGGAGCAATAGTTCTCAATAATGGGCTTGAAATATTCAGTAAACCATGCTGTAAACAGATGTGCTATCATCTGGGCTTCTTTGTTCTCTTTATAGAGCACAGGCAGAGTAGCTTTAGCATCGTTCTTAAGGACCCTAGGATTTTAAGAATCGTCAATGAGCACTGGCTTCAACTAAAATTTACCAGCTGGATTAGCCCCTAATAAGAGAATCAGCCTCTCCTATGAAGCCGGGCACTGATGTCTCTTCTCTAGCTATGGAAGTTCTAGATGGCATCTTCTTCCAATGAAAAGCTATTTCTTCTACATCAAAAACCTGTTGTTTACTGTAGCAACCTTCATCAATTATGTTAGCTAGATCTTCTGGATAACTCTCTGTAACTTCTATATCAATACTTGCTGCTTCATCTTACCCTTCTGTATAATGGAGATGGCTTATTTTCTTAAACCTCATGAACTACCCCCTGGTAGATTCCAACTTTTCTTCTGTAGCTCCCTCACCTTTCTCAGCCTTCACAGAATTGAGGAGAGTTAGGGCCTTGCTGTGAGTTAGGTTTTGGCTTAAGAGAATGTTGTAGTTGGTTTCATCTTCTAAGTACACCACTAAAAATTTCTCTATATCAGCAATAAGGCTCTTTCACTTTCTTATCATTCATGTGTTCACTGGCGTAGCACTTTTAATTTCTTCAGGAACTTTGCCTTCACATTCACAACTTGGCTAACTGGAGCAAGAGGCCTAGCTTTAGGCCTATGTCAGCTTTCAACATGGCTTCCTCACTAAGCTTAATCATTCTTATCTTTTGATTTAAAGTGAGAGATGTGTGACTCTTCCTTTCACATGAACACTTAGAAACCATTGTAACGTTATTAATTGGCCTAATTTCAATATTGTTATTGAAATTGTTAACAATAGCAATTTTGTTAATTGGCCTGATTTCAATATTGTTATGTCTCAGGGAATAGGGAGGACTGAGGAGAGGGAGGGAGATTGGGGGATGGCTGGTCAGTGGAACAATCAGAACATACACAACATTTAGCAATTAAGTAACCATCAAATTACTAATAACCAAAGGAATTAGTTATTAGTCAAAATACTAATAACCAAAAAGAAAATCTTGAAAGTAGCTAAAGAAAACATAGTTTACGATGGAGAGCAACAATGTCAATTATCACTGATTTCTCTGCAGAAACAATGAGGACAGAAGACAGTGGAGTAACATCTTTAAAGTATAAAAGAAAAATACTCTCAATCCAGAATATCTATATCCGGTAAAAATATTCTTCAAGAATGAAAGTGAAATGAAGACATTTTTCAGATACACAGAATCTAAGATAATTAATTACTGGCAGATCTGAACTCTAAGAAATACTACAATATAAGTTCTTTAGAATAATAGAAAAGTTATCACATCTTAACCCATTGAGGCTGGTACAGCAAAATACCGTAAACTGGGTAGCTTGTAAACAGAAATTTATTTCTTACAATTCTGGGGCTTGGGAAGCTAAAAGTGTCAGCAGATTTGGTGTCTGGTGAGGGCCCACTTTCTGCTTGACAGATGATGTCTTCTTGTTATATCCTCACATGGTGAAAGAGGCAACTGAGCTTCCTTGGGCTCTTTTATAAAGGCACTAATCCCATTTATGAGGGTCCCATCCTTATGGCCTAATCACCTCCCAAAGGTCCCACTTCTTAATACTGTCACCTTAGGGTTTTTTCAACATATGAATCTTAGGGAGACACAAACATTCAGACCATAGTACATAGCAACTTGGAATTTCAAGGCGGAATGAAGAGCATAAGAAATGTTAAGCATTTGGGTGAACATGAAAGACTTTTCCCCTTTAATTTCTTTAAAATACATATAACTATTTAAAGCAAAAATTAAGACATTGTTTATAATGTATACAGATGTATATGGATATTGGTAAAATGTATCTAGATACATGAAAACTATATCAAAAAGAATGGGAGAGTAAAAGGACCTGTACAAGTGCAAGATTTGTATATTTCATGTAAAGTGGTGCAAAAGTAGCCGTAAGTAATTAAGAAAGTTAAGAGTGTATATATTAATCCCTAGAATAATCACTAAAAACTAATGCAAATAGTCATAAATAAGAAGCCAATAGATATATTAAAATAAAATTCTAAAATGTACAATTAACTCAAAAAAAATATAGGAAAGGAGGAACAGAGGAACAAAACACAGATGGGACGAACAGAAAACAAATAGAAAATAGTAGGCCTAAATCCAACCACAGCAATAATTATAGGCCGGGCACAGTGGCTCACGCCTGTAATCCCAGCACTTTGGGAGGCCAAGGTGGGCAGATCATGAGGTCAGGAGATCGAGACCATCCTGGCTAACATGGTGAAACCCTGTCTCTACTAAAAAATACAAAAAATTAGCCGGATATGGTGGCGGCCGCCTGTAGTCCCATCTGCTCGGGAGGCTGAGGCAGGAGAATGGCACAAACCCGGAAGGCGGAGCTTGCAGTGAGCTGAGATTGTGCCACTGCACTCCAGCCTGGGTGACACAGCGAGACTCCTTCTCAAAAAATAATTATTATTATTATTATATTAAATATTAATAGACTACGCATTCCAATTAAAAGGCAGAGATGGTCATAATGGATAAAAAAGGTAGACCTAATGAACACTGCCTATAAAAGTTACAGTGTAAATATAAAAACATTAGATTGAAAGTAAAGATAAAGTAAAAGAATAGAATAGAAAGAGAAAGATATACCATATAGACAATAAACATAAGAAGACAGGGTGGCAATAATATCAGATGAAGTTGACTGTGAAACTAAAATTATTACCAGAGATAAGGAGGGACATTTCGTAACGATAAAAGTATCAACTTATCAGGAAGACATAACAATTGTGTATGTGTGTGGACCAAATAACAGAGCTTCCCAGTATAAGCATACCTTGTTTTATTGTGCTTTGCGGATACTGAATTTTTTACAAAATGAAAGTTTGTGGCAACCCTGCATCAAACAAGACTATCATCACCATTTCTCCAAATGCATGTGCTCACTTTGTGTCTCTGTGTCACATTTTGGTAATGCTTGCAATGTTTCAAACTTTTTCATTCTTTTTAGTGTAATACCATAAACCTTGAATAATATCATGAGATCCATATAGAGTGCCCCTAGTGACACTGAAATTTCTCCCAAGAAACAGAGAAAAGTCATGACATTACAAGAAAAAGTTGACTTGCTTGATCTGTACCATAGATTGAGCTCTGCAGCTGTGGTTGCCACCATTTCAGACAGATTATTCATCTTGTGAACAGGCAATGGAAACTTACGGTATCAATACATACAGTACAGTGCTGTAAATGTATTTTCTTTTCCTCATGATTTTCTTAATAACATTTTCTTTTCTCTAGCTTACTTTAAGAATATAGAATATAATACATATGCAAAATATATGCTAATTGACTGTTTATAGTATTGGCAAGGTTTCCAGTCAAAAGTCAACTATTAGTAGTTAAGTTTTTGAGAAGTCAAAAGTTATATGCAGATTTTTGACTGCATGGCGGGGGTCAGCATCCCTAACTTTCACATTATTCAAGGGTCCACTGTAATAATAATTGCTTATATATTCTCTGCAAGGCCCTGTGCTAAATGTTCCATATACATGATCTCATTTGGCCTTCCCCCAAACCTTTACATTAGGGGCCAGTATTGTTCTCATTTTGCAAATCAGTGAGTTGAGACCTAAAGGGATCAAGTGAGTTGTCTCTCTGTCACACAGCTGAGTGTGTTTGGAAGCAAGACTAAAATCTAGATCTGCCTGACTTGAAGGCCCCTTTTCTTATCAGAATGGGGTAGATACAGGTTTTATCCATCCTTCCTCATAGACAAAAAGTAGCATGGTTCATGGTCATGTAAATACACACCCTGAATATTTACCCTTCTGATTACCTTGTGTAGGGGGAACATCCGCATCCACGAGACGCCTGCAGTCCAGGGGGCTCCAGAGGGAGGGAGTCCTGTGGATGTGGAAGATACGCTTTTGTCTGAGAGTCATGAGATTGGACTGTGGGTCCCTGTTGTTGTTAACCCCTGTGTGATCTTGGGCAATTCACTGTTCCTGTCTTTACCTCTACTTGCTCCTCAGTAAGTCAGAGTGAACTGAGATCTCTTCCTGAAATTACTTAGCCTAATTCTATGGTTGGCTTCTGGTGGCCAGGAACCAGAAATAAATCTCTCAGCAAAATTTTGCTTATGGACCATGAATCTTAGAGTATCCATGGTATCACTGATATCTTTAATTCCCAGATATTTTCCAGTAATGAAATTCATATAATAAAGCCAGGATCTCTGGTTCTTAATGTGGTGTTCTCGAGATCTCTGACTCTTGTCTAACCCCGCTTCCCCCAGATCTATCAAGTTTTAGTCCATGCTGCTGGCCTGCCATTCCTTAGGAGTGCCTTGATCCTGGCCTGGTCACTTTTTTTTTTTTTCCAATCATAAGGCACTAATTCCTACAAAGGGAGAAAACTCAAGGGTATGATAGTCATCCATCTTGGGAGCCTGTGCTCTGGATTTGGGCAGCTTATGTTTCCCACCTACCAAAATTGTCTCCCTGCCTAATCTGTCCAAGGTGGGCAGAAAAGGTTGTTTCCATTTATGACTTCCTTGCGGAACTCAGTTTCCATGATGCCACTTCAGTACCATGCCTAGCCCTGTATTAACAGCATGGTAGATTGGACACAGGGCCTCTTCTCCCAAGAATTCATCAATCCATAAGTTTTCATTAAGTAAATTAAACTAAGGCTCTTGCTAGTGCCTTCTTGGCACAAGAAACTTGTCAGTTTCTGGAATCTCTAAGGGTTCACATCTCCCCTCCCTCATCTCCATCTAGTCTTATTATTAATATTATTGAGATGGAGTCTTGCTGTGTCACCCAGGCTAGAGTGCAGTGGTGTGATGTCGCCTCACTGCAACCTCTGCCTCCTGGGTTTGAGCGATTCTCCTGCCTCAGCCTCCCAAGTAGCTAGGATTACAGGCGCCCGCTACCACAACTGGCTAATTTTTGTATTTTTAGTAAAGACAGGGTTTCATCATCTTGGCCAGGCTGGTCTCGTACTCCTGACCTCATGATCCACCCGCCTCAGCCTCCCAAAGTGCTGGGATTACAGGCGTGAGCCACTGCACCCAGCCTGTATTATTTTTATTTAAATAATTGTGCTGGAAAAATCATCCTGCTTGGGAAAAAAAAAAGTAATGCAGGAAGAGGCATGGGGCCGACTCAGTGTGCTACGGCAGTCCTTTTGAGAATGACAGCTTGGGACACAGCCAATGGAAGAATTCACTTTCCTGATCTTCTCAGAAATGGCTTTAGAATGAGGTTATGGGCATAAAATATGCCTTCCTTTGGGCTCACTGCATAACTTTGGGGAGTGAATTTAACCTTGCAGTGGTCCAAGTGCAAATGTCCAAGGTGTTACTTCCCATAATTTTGTGACAATGAGAATTCTTGAAATACCAGGAGAGCCTTGCAAAAATAAAGTGACCTTGCAAAAGTGACATTTCTGGCCACTGCTGAAACTATAACAGGACTTAAAATGGAGCTTTCTTGTTTGTCATAAATTTATGCCCTCAATTTACTGTGAGACCGACCTCTGCAGTTGGTTCTGGGGGTGTCTAAATCACATGTCAGCATCTTACACGCTGTGGGCCAGTGATGACGAGGGCTGGATTTTCACACATGGGAAGGCCAGGTGGCACCACTTTTGCTTTTGACTTCCATTTACATCTCCCTCTTTCCACTTCTCCTGCTGCTTGCGAGAACAGATCCACATTTGCTAACCTAGACCTCATGGGAGTTAGAGTCACCAAACAAGGAGAAGAAGGCCCTTAGCTTGGCAAAACTTCAAAAGTTTCTAGTTTCTAATCTAAAGGGGCAAAACTGTAGCCATACCTTGGAATGAAGACTGAAGTTTCCCCAGGACTGCTGAAGTCTCACCAATGGCTAATCAAATGTCAAATTTTCACAGCAAGAATTTTCCAGAAGGGGAACAGGTAACTGGATGTCAATTAAATTCCCTGGGCCTTAATTCTTTCATCTGTAAAATGAGGCAGTAGGAGTCACTGGTGCTCCACAGTTCTTTCTTGTGTCAGCTAGTCAGCTATGTAAGAGTCTTTTTATTCTTTTTTTTTTTTTTTTAATTTTTGAGACAGGGTCTCGCTCTGTCACCCAGGCTGGAGTGCAGTGACGTGATCTCGGCTCACTGCAGCCTTGACCCCCCAGGCTCAAGCGATCATCCCACCTCAGCCTCCCGAGTAGTTGGGAGGGACCACGGGCATGCACCAACATGCCCAGGTAATTTTTAAATTTTTTTGTGGAGACAGAGTTTCACCATGTTGATCAGGCTGGTCTCGAACTCCTGGGCTCAAACAATCTGCCTGCCTTGGCCTCCTAAAGTGCTGGGATTACAGGCATGAGCCACTGCACCCAGCTGTCTTTTTATTCTTTTGCATTCAAGTATTATTGCCAAAGGCTGATGTTACCTAAACTTAGCCATTTTATTACTATTTTTTTTGGCTAAAAAAAATAATCTCCAGTTGTCTTCCCCCTTCACACTATAAAATACAATGATTAGTAAAAGCTCATGACTTCTATCTTGCTCTAGCTCAGCAAACAACAAGAGGCTTTCATCCTCCTAGGGATATATTTCAGATCTCTTCACTGATTTTTCTTAGGTGTCTATAGTATCTTGGGAGGGTTTCTATTCCCAGCTAACCCTATATCCTCTAAAGACCTACCCAAATATTCTAGCTTTAACTTCTCAGCAAAGGTCTATTCTTGTATTTCCAGTTGCCCATAGGGAATTTTCACTTGGAAAGAACATCTCATCATAAGACAGTTAACAGATATTTTTGAGTGGCTATGGTATATCCATCATTATGAGTAATCTAGAAGAAACATTAGACATTGCCTCTGTTCTTTCTTTTTTTTCTTTTTTTTTTTTTTTTGAGACAGAGTTTCGCTCTTGTTGCCCAGGCTAGAGTGCAATGGCGCAATCTCAGCTCACTGCAACCTCTGTCTCCCGGGTTCAAGGGCTTCTCCTGCCTCAGCCTCCCGAGTAGCTGGGATTACAGGCGCCCGCCACCACGTCCAGCTAATTTTTTGTATTTTTAGTAGAGGTGGGGTTTCACTGTGTTAGCCAGGATGGTCTTGATCTCCTGACCTCAGGTAATCGACCGGCTTCAGCCTCTCAAAGTGCTGGGATTACAGGCATGAGCCACCACGCCCAGCCACCTCTGTTCTTAAGAAACTTAAATTACAACAAGGGAGGAAAAAACAAATATGTTCATCCAGCAAACACTTGTTGAGGATCTATTTATGTGAGATACTTTAAAGTCTGATAGGAAATGTCACCATGTATCTCAATTTGCCAGGAACTGTCTTATTTATACCTGTTGCATTGGTGTATTATAAATAGCAATCCTTCTGACCTTCAAAAGTGCCCTAGTTTGTGTGGCAGATTAGAAGATTGCTTTGATGCTGGGAAGTGATAGGGCCCTGATAACCTCATCCACTAGAGTCAGGTCAACGGAGAAGATTACCATAGCAACTAAGGACCATTATGTTAACAGAAACAGATATTATCACAACCTGGATATTTTTGTAATTTGGATGAGGCAATCTCATTCATTACCTGAGATATTTCTAGAAGCTGTATTCATGTTGTTGGTTAATCTAATGGAAAGTGTTATCTTCTCCAGCTTACAATTCTGATCAGCATCTATGCCTCTGGGATAGGCTTAGCCTATGCTGAGACAGGTGAGATCTCATGTCTATGGGAAATGGACCAAGGAGAAGCCTTAAAGAGTGGGCAGGCCAGGTGTGGTGGCTCACGCCTGTAATCCCAGCAGTTTGGGAGGCCGAGGTGGGCAGATCATTTGAGGCCAGGAGTTCGAGACCAGCCTGACCAACATGGTGAACCCCATCTCTACTAAAAAATATAAAAAGTTAGCTGGGCGTGGTGGCACATGCCGGTAATCCCAGCTACTTGGGAGGCTGAGGCAGGAGAATTGCTTGAACTTGGGAGACAAGTGAGCCGAGATCACGCCACCGCACTCCAGCCTGGGAGACACAGCGAGACTCCACATGAAGAGAAGGGACCTGAAGTCTCATGAGCTCAGTTCCATAATCATGCCTGGGTGGCTACTCCATGCTGGGCACTCCTCTAGTCAACAGGGCAGAAGGAATTTTATGAGCAGAGCCTGGAGGTGGGAAATAGCATGGGGTGTGTGGGGCCCACCAAGGAACTTGGCATTGGTGGACGTCTACAGTGTGTGGCAGTGGCCAGCAGGGGATGTGCTATGGGAATAGGCAGAGGCCAGATGATGGAGAACCTACATCAAGAAACATCGTGCTTTTTTAAAGCTTGGAAATGAAAAGATACCTCAGATGTGGCTCTATCCCAAGGGCTCTGCCTGCCTTGGCAGCCACCACACCTGCAGCAAGACGATCCGTTTTTCAGTGCGTCTGCTGATCCCTGAAAACCTCTCTGCCCCCTCCAGGGCTCTGTCCAGGTGTATGTTACTCATATTTGCAGATTTAGTGCTGATGAGACAGTTTCTGGAGACCCAGGACAAACAATGCTGGCTGGAAGAGCCAACCCTGGGCAGTCAGCCCCTTGTTTGGCAGCACTTCCAGGTGCTACAGAAGAACTGGTGCAGCAAGGACGATTGATTTGTGTGGGTCAAAGTAGGGGTGTTGATGTTCTTCCGGAATGTGCAGCAGTTGCTGATAATATTGGCTGACACTGAAGATCCTGCCAATTTCTTTAATCTTCCTTACTGCTGGTAGACTTGAATGGTCCAAAAGGCCATGTATACCAGCCTGGAGTGCTACCCCGAAACCACTGGATCTTGAACTCCCTGCCACTCTGAACGGCAATGCACAAAGCAGGTGATCTTATTTATACTGGCAACATAAGTTCTTGGTAACAGGGGCAGAGCAGTATGGTTTGGTGCCTAACACAGGAAGTTAAAAAATAAAAATAATAAAAGGAAAGAAAGGGGGAAAAATGCTCATATCAGTGTGGAATGGGGCAAGTAGAACCCACCAAAAAGGTAAAATATGAAACTAGCAGGAAGAACTGTCTCCAATTGCATGAGAAGAACATGCCAACAAAAGACAATTTTTCAAAGATAATTGTTAAGAAACACATTGCCAAGAACTTTAAAAATCAAGTACAAGCCAGGCATGGTGGCATGTGCCTGTGGTCCCAGCTACTTGGGAGACTGAGGCAGGAGGATGGCTTAAGCCCAGAGTTTAACACTGTAGTGTGTGATGATCATGCCTGTGAATAGTCACTGCACTCCAGCCTGGGTGACATAGCAAGACCCCACCTGTAAAAAAAAAAAAAAAAAAAAAAAATCATGTGCAGACATTTGTTTTCCAGTTTGCTAGACACCAGCACTTGAAGAAATATCTCTTTTAGGATGAAGAGATGTTTTTCCTAAAGTTGTATGAAACAGCTTTTCCTCTGTACTAACTCACTTAAACATGAATGAGTCTTAAATTATTACTTTTTCTTCTCTATTGCAAGAGTCTCACTGGTGTTCATTTCCTGAAGAATCAACGATGAACTAAGGGCGTGTGGGAGGCATTCTCCTCCGTTGAGGACTGTAGAGATGCCGATAGATAGAAATAATCTTGAACAAAAAGGTCCATGAGGTTATTCGACTGATTTATGGTCCATTCTAGGTCATGTGCATGCCAAGTCTATCTTTTTCATCCAAAATGCCTTCCTGAGTATGTTCTGAACTGGGATCCTGGGGGTCATATGATTATGACTATTTTTTAACTGTGACTCTCACCGTAGAGAACACTCCAATTTAACATGCTCGTTTATGAAGTTCAACTCATGATTAATTGTCATTTACACCAGCGCTACTCAAAGTGTGGGTCTCTGATGCTTGAGGAGCGTGGTGCAAACTGTAAATCAACATACTGCTTTCTTCATGGAGAAAGTCAGGCACTAAAAACCTGTCCGCTAAACTACAGTGTGCTTGGTGAGGCGGTTGACACACATTATGGTGCAAGCTTCACCTCTTGATGTGGCAGGGTAACCGTCTGCAGACCAACGTCTGTCTACAGACTGCACTTTGAGGCACTCTGACATATACTTGACATATATTTACATCATCTTTATAATCTATAAGATGCAATCTATAATTATTAATCTGTCTCAATTTTAAAAAGATCATTTTGAAACAATTTCGAATGTATAGAGAAGTTGCAAGACTACTACAAAAAACTCCTGCATGCCTTTCTTTCTTTTCTTTTTTTTTAATTTATAATTTTTTTTTCTTTTATAGAGATGGGGTCTTGCTGTGTTTACCAGGCTGGTCTCGAACTCCTGGTCTCAAGCATTCCTCCCATCTCAGCCTCCCAAAGTGCTGGGATTACAGGCATGAGCCACCATACCCGGCCCCCGTATGCCTTTCATTCAGACTCCTTTCAAGTTTTACTCATGATGTGCTTGCTACCAATGGGTCCAAATTATGATCCTATGATCTAGCCTCTTTCTATCTGGATCTTTCTCTGAGTTCCATGCTCTTGACCTTTATGAAGGTTACATTTTGTAGAATGATTCTCAAGTTGGGTTGTCCTCTGCTTTTTCATGATTAGACCAGGTCACGCCTTTTGGACAAGAATGTCACAGAAGTGATGCAGTGGTCTCACTGCCCACTATCAAATAGCCCATGATGTCATTTTGCCCCATTGGTGATGGTAACTTTGATTGCTTGATTAAGATGGTGTCTGCCCCATCTTTTTTCTTTTATAGTTAATAAGTATTATGTAAATATTCCATTATTCATTCCATTTTTACCTCCTTGTTTTAGAACTCATTGATGTTTCTTGCTGGAATTAATTATTACTGTGATGTTTGCCAAATGGTAATTTTCTAATTGTATTATTCCCCTTACATTAATAAATTGGCATACTATTGTAAGGAAGAACTTTTGTACCTCCCGTTTTTACAAACAAATGTGTTATCATCCATTCTATTCTTCTATTATTCAATGGGTTACAAACCTTACTCTCATTAATTACTTTGATGTTCATGTAGACCCAGATTTTGACAGTTGGTTTCCTGTGAAGCTGGATTCTGCACCTTTTGCCATGTGCCTCTCATTCTTTGAGAACTTCCTCACAAATAGCCCTTCCAGGATATCTGGTGCTTTTTCTGTTCCAGGTCTGGATCAGCCAGTTCTTTGAGGAGCCTTAGTTCCTTTTCATGGAGAGTGATATTTAGAAGGCAAGATCTAGATGCAAAGTAGGCCCTTTGCTACTAGAGTTGTTGCTTCCCTGGGCCCTCTCAGTAGACAGAATTAGGAAATAGATGTATTTTTATCCGTCCATATATGCAAACACACAAAGGTGTGTATATACACCTTTACATCTATACTTCTGTCTTGACGTCTTGGGGTTGCATCATCCTTAGTATGTTTGTTTACTGGCCCCTGTAGGTAGCCATTCTCTCGACTACCTGAGGGGCCTCTCACCCTGCTCTGAATCTATCCTCATAATTGTTGCCATTGCCAGGTGCCACCAGCTGCTTCTGCCACCTTGCTCCAATACCACTCTTGCCAGGCCACTGTCACCTCCCTTTCTTGTGCCTGCTCAGTGACTCTTGGGCTGAATTAGGAAAGAGAGGAAGGAAGCCAGAGTTTTGTTTCTTAATTAGAAGAAGAAGTAAGCACAGGCTACATTGAGATTACCTGCCAAGATTACTCCTTTGTTTCACCTTAGGAGACAGATAAGACAGCCTGTCTGTCAGGACGATATCAACATTGAAATGAAAGGGTCTTCAGTATCTCTAAGTCTACTTCAGGATCGTAATCATGGCCAGAAGGGTGGGAGGGGTGGTGCTTGTGCATCCTGCAGTGCACATCAGCCTTGGTTTTTGCAGCGGGAATAAGGCTATCAGTGCTGGCTTTAATGTCGCTAAATCAGCAGAATGCTTGTCAACTGGTCTAGACATGCATCATGCCTGATGAAAGAAGATGAAAAAATAGAACATTGGTTTTTCTGGCAAGGGGCATTTGGAAACGTGGGGGTGTTATGCATTGTCACAATGCCTGGGGCCCACTGACATTTGGTGAGCAAGAGCCAGGGATATAAATGCTCTGTAGTGCACAAGGCAGTCCTGCATGACAACGTCTTGTCCCCCTCAAATGCCACTGGAGCCCCCTCTAAGAGATACAAACAGGTGCTCACCCACAGGGGTACAGTTTGTAATGCTTTAATGCCATTAATGCTGTCATGTTTGTGAGGGAACATGGTCTCTAGCCTCCACCAGATGGGAGCAAAATAACCATAACTACCAGAAATAGAAGTGGTTGTAGTAACTGCTTCCACATATTCTAGATACCCACCCACTGTGTGCAGTTATGAGTGAAACTGTGGCAGCTTTGTGAATCCCACAGGCCTGATCTTGGTCCTAGTGGGCAGCATGACATTGGAATAAAATTCAAGACATTAAGTGATCCTGTGTTTTGCCCGCTGTTGAAATTAGCAACTGGAAAATAAATGTGTTTCTGTGGTCAAGGATGACCGGTTACCTTTTATGAGCTCACACATCCCGTCACTTGGTCAAGGAGTACTTGCTTGCACTTCCAAATTGATTGTAAGCTCCTTGAGGGCAAGAGGCAGTATGGCAGGCTTATGTAATTACCCACAGTGTCTTGCAATTAGTAGGTGATTACTAGCCGGTGACAAGGTTTGATTTTTCCCAGCTGGACCATTAACCATAACACTGGGTAAGGGCTCGCATCTATTTTTCTACAGTGTTCCAGCACCTCACTAATTCATATTTTAGATAGGGCTGAAATCCGTAAATTTCTGAACTGGTTAAGCAAGGCAGAAGCAGCAAAGCCCTTTTTTCTTTCACCTACTCTCTCTCCCTCCCTGCCTCTGATTTATAGGCTGACAGAAGTGGATGCAAGAATGACTTCCGTATAGGTGGGCAAATGACCCTACTGCTGAATCGTGCTACTTTAAGCTCAGAGCTGAAGAGCAGGACATCCAGGCTTGGGAGGACAGCAAGGGTCATAGGTGTAGGCTGGCTTCTGCCATGAACTCTCTGTTCGATGTTCAGCAAGTCTTCTAACCTCTCTGGGCCTCATTGTCTGCATCTATAAAATCGGGAGGTTGGACCTCACGATCTCTTCACATCTGTGGTTCTACAGTTTTTTGTCTTGGACCTCATGAAACCTATGAAGCATGGCCACATCCTGAACAATAGGCAAAGTGATAAGGAAATGTCACAAGGATGGCAAAGTGACAGGGAAAACAGAGTGAAAAGTGTGTCCTATGATAACACTGGAAAGACCATTCTCTGGCCACAGTTCAAACCTCTCTTTCTCAATGAGTTTTGTCTTTTGTCTTTTTCTTCTTCCTGTAATTACAGGAAGAATAGCGAACAGCACTTACAGCTGCTGCTTTCCCAGCTAAGAGGATAAGCCAGGCTCAGGCTCTGGTGGTGGAGAGATGGTCTATTTACCTCAGATTTACTTCCAGACCACAGGAATCCCACATTTGTCCAAGACCTCTTTCTTTTCTCCCATGGAAGGAGGGCTGCCATGGCTGGACAATTCCACTCTCAGCAACCTCTTCTGATCTTTGAAATTCTGATCTCCTTTTAACAAAGTACAGTGAGAAGTAATTTAGACTAAATGACTTGATACCTGTATTTCCTGATACTTTATTTTTCTTTCCATGATTATTTTAATTCCTGAAAAGTGGAAAAGTACTTTCTCCATCATTTCTCATTTTTCCCTTTTCCCTTAAAAACATAACTCTGCATTTATTGTAAACTATCTTAAATCGACTTTGGAAGTGATTTGAAAATAAATTGTAAAATAACAGTGCTGTAGGTGTCTAATACGCTTTGTGTTGTAGTCAAGAGAATAAAGCAGTCGACACATTTAGTAGCAAATATCTGAAGTAGAAGGGACATGAGAGAATATTTAAATCATTGTTTTTCAAATTGCAGGTTGTAGCCCATTAGTGGGTCCTGAAATCAATTTAATGAGTTGCAACCAGTATTTTTTTAAAATAATATAGAATAGAGTAGAAAATACCAGAGTAATCACACATAAAAAAGGTTTGTTAATGAAACGTTTGTTTAGGCAAGTTCTGACTTGCCTAAAATATCAAAGCTGTTAGAAACTACAAAAAACAGAACAAGAACTTTGCACAGTAGACGAGAGCATTTTATTTTACTAAGAATTAGTTTATATGATTGGTTATTGTGATGTCCCATTTAATTTAGAAAGGGTCTTTGCAAAATCCACTGAGAAAAACAGTTGATTAAATATTTATTGAGTGCTCAAATGTATGAGAAAGTGTACAAAAATATTTAATGAAAATACTACTTATTATGTCCTGTAACTAATAAAGATATTCAACTATAATTTAAAAGCTCCCAAAAAGGAAATTTCTAGGCCCAGAAGGTTTCCGTGGTGAATTCCATTGAACATTTAAATTAAAAAAAAAAAATTTTTTTTTGAGGCAGAGTCTTGCTCTGTCGCCCAGGCTGTAGTGCAGTGACGCCATCTCGGCTCACTGCAAGCTCCGCCTCCCGGGTTCACACCATTCTCCTGCCTCAGCCTCCCGAGTAGCTGAGACTACAGGCACCCGCCACCACGCCCGGCTAATTTTTTTGTATTTTTAGTAGAGACGGGGATTAACCGTGTCAGCCAGGATGGTCTCGATCTCCTGACCTCATGATCCGCCTGCCTCGGCCTCCCAAAGTGCTGGGATTACAGGCATGAGCCACCGCGCCCGGCGAAAATTTAACAATTTTACACAATTTCTTCCTGAAAACAAAAGGGGAGGGAATGCTTATCACTTCATCTTATGGGGCTAGTATTACACTGATAAAAAAAAAAAAAAAAAAAAACAGACTAACATGGCTTATAAACTTAGATACAAAAATCCCCAACAAAATATTAGCAAATCAAATCTAGAAGTATATTAAAAGACTTAAACACCATGACAAAATTTATTTCAAGTATGCAAATTTAGGTCAATATTAAAAAAATCAATCCATATAATCCGCTGCAAAGAAAGAAAAAATCACACAGTTATATCAATTGACGCAGAAAAAGCATTCGACAAAATCCAACACGTACTCCTGATAAAAACTCTCAGCAAACTAGGAATAAAGGAAATCTTCTGTAGCTTGATAAAGAGTAGCTATTAAAAGCCTACAGGTAACATCATGCTTAATGGTGAAAGACTGCTTCCTGTCTAAGATTAGAAACAAGGCAAGGATGTCTGCTCTCACCACCCTTATTCAACATGGTGCTAGAAACTCTAGCTATTGCAAGAGTGCAAGATAAATAAATGAATACTGTAAAGATTGGAAAGGAAGAAATTAAACTGCCCCTGTTTTCAGACGACATGATTATCTACATAGACAATGTCAAGTAATCTATGAAAACTCCTAGAATTAATAAGTGAATCCAGCAACCTTGCAGGATATAAGATTGACACATAAAAATTAATTGCATTTCTATTTATAAAAATGAACATCCAGAAACCAAAATTAGAACACAACATAAGTCACTCCAAATAAAATGAAATACTTATGTGAAGGATTTCTGTACTGAAAATAACAAAATGCTTATTAAAGAAATTAAAGAAGATCTAGATAAATGGAGAGGCATACTATGTTTATGGATTAAAAGACTTAACGTAGAAAAAGGTCAATTCTTCCCAAATTGATCGACAGATGTAATGCAATTTTTTTTTTTTTTTTTGAGACGGAGTCTCGCTGTCTCCCAGGCTGGAGTGCAGTGGTGCCATCTCGGCTCACTGCAGGTTCACGCCATTCTCCTGCCTCAGCCTCCCGAGTAGCTGGGACCACAGGCGCCCGCCACCTTGCCCGGCTAATTTTTTTTTTTTTTTTTTTGTATTTTTAGTAGAGACGGGGTTTCACTGTGTTAGCCAGGATGGTCTCAATCTCCTGACCTCGTGATCCGCCGGCCTAAGCCTCTCAAAGTGCTGGGATTACAGGCGTGAGCCACCGCGCCCGGCCAGATGTAATGCAATTTTGATCAAAATCCCAGCAACAGTTTTTGTAGACAGAGACAAGATTACTCTAAAGTTTATATGAGAAGACACAAATTCTAGAATTTAAAAAAATCTTGGGGCTGGGTGCGGTGGCTCACGCCTGTATTCCCAGCACTTTGGGAGGCCAAGGAGGGCGGATCACGAGGTCAGGAGATCGAGACCATCCCGGCTAACACGGTGAAACCCCGTGTCTACTAAAAGTACAAAAAATTAGCCGGGCATGGTGGCGGGCGCCTGTAGTCCCAGCTACTCGGGAGGCTGAGGCAGGAGAATAGCGTGAACCTGGGAGGCAGAGCTTGCAGTGAGCTGAGATCGCGCCATTGCACTCCAGCCTGGGTGACAAGGCGAGACTCCATCTCAAAAAAAAAAAAAAAAAAAAAAAAGAATAAAGTGTGAGGAATTACTCTATCTCATATTAGGTTTTACTATATAGCCACAGTACTCAAGATAGTATGGTATTGTTCAGGGATAGGTATATACATAATTGAAACAGAATAGAGAACCCATAAATTAACCTATATAAATATGAAAGAACCCATAAATAAACCTATGTAAATATCTCCAACTGCTTTCTGACAAAGACGCAAAAGAAAGCCTTTTCAACAAATGGTACTGAAGTTACTGGACATGTATAGGCAAAAAAATAAACCTCAACCCAAACCTCTCACCTTATCAAATTTAACTCAGAATGCATCATATTTGTAAATTTAAAATGTAAAACTATAAAACTTTTGGAGTACAACAAAGGAAAAAATCTTTGAGATGTAGGCCTAGGCAAAGAGTTCTTATACTTGACATCAGAAGCGTGATCCCACAAAGGAAAAAATAGATAAAAAGTAAACTTTACTATGAGAAAGTCCATGTGAGGAGAATGAAAAGGCAGGCTACAGACTGAGAGAAATATTTTCAAATAACACATATGACAAAAGACTAGTGCCCGGAATATACAAAGATCTCTCAAAACTCAATAGTGAAAGAAAAAAACCCCAGTCTACTTAGAAAATGGGCCAAAGACATACATACATTTCACTAAATAAGATATACATTCAGCAAAGAAGCACACAAAAAGCTTTGGCATAATTAACCACTGAGGTAATGTAAATTAAAACCACGATGAGATGTTACTACACGCCGTTCAGAATTGCTAAAATAAAAAGTAGTCACAACAGTGGTCAGGTGTGGTGCATACCTATAAGACTGTGTGAGCCCAGGAGTTCACGTTCAGCCTGGGCAACATAGTGAGACTCTGCCTCTAAATAAATAAATAAAAACAGTGACAACACAAAAAGCTGACGAGGATGCAGAGAAACCGGATACGTTACTGGTGGCATTGTAAAATAGTATAGCCACTCCAGAAAATAGTTTGGCAGTTTCTTATAAAACTAAACATGAGACTGCCATAAACCCAGAAATTTCACTCTTGAGCATCCATCCCAGAGAAATGAAAAATGTGTATTTGCACAAAAAGCTGTACAGGAATGTTCATAATAGCTTTATTCATAATTAACCCAAACTAGACACAACTCAAATGGTCATCAGTATATTATTAATCTGTATTGTGGAATAGTCCTCAGCAATGAAAAGGAACAAACTGTTGATACATGGACCAACTTGGATGAATCTCCAGGGAAATAAACTGTGGGGAAAGCCAATCCTTAAAGTTTACATGTAGGATTCCACTTATATAACATTCTTGAACTGACAAAATTAAAGAAATGGAGAACAGATTCGTGGTTGCCAGGGGTCAAGGACCATGGTGGGAGTGGGGTGGGGGAGGAGAAAAGCCAGGGAGAGGAGAGGAGCTGTGGTTACAAATGACATGAAAGATCCTTGTGGTTCTATATCCTGACTGGGGCCGGGAGCAGTGGCTCATGCCTGTAATCCTAGCACTTTGGGAGGCTGGGGCAGGAGGGTCGCTTGAGTCCAGGAGTTTGAGACCAGCCTGGGTAATGTGGCAAAATCCCATTTACATTAAAAAAAATATACATACAAAACATTAGCAGGCATGGTGGCACACACTTGTGGTCCCAGCTACTTGGTAGGCTGAGGTGGGAGGATTGCCTGGGCCTGGGAGGTTGAGGCTGCAGTGAGCCATGATCGCATCACTACACTCCAGCCTGGGTGACACTGAGACCCTCTCTCTCAAAAACAAAGTAAAAATTATATCCTGACTGGATTAACGTCAATATCCTGGTTGTGATACTGTATTCTAGTTTTGCCTGATGTTACCACTGGGGAAAACTGAGTCAATGTTACATGGAACCTCTCTGTATTATTTCTTAAAACTGCATGTGAATCTGCCATTATTTCAAAACAACAGTTTAAATTGTAAAAAGGAAACATGAGGACTCTCTGCTCTTAGATGCAAGCAAATGGAGTAAAAAATGTATAATTTGGGCAAAGACTAAAGTAACTATTGGAGGATTCTAAATAGCTTGGTGACAATGACATGCTTTCTCTTTCTACATTCCCATAGAGTACTTAGTCCCAGTCATACCCTTGCCCATAGAGGCACTCGATAATTTTGTCTTATGTGTTATTATTAGTGTGGAATAGACGTTGCCCTGTCAAGCAGTTTAATGTATGAATGTAAATATAAATCACATATATATAATAGGCAGCTCAAGTGTGGTTCTGTGTGAACAAGCCAATTTTTTTTTGTGAAAGGACATGATAATTATCCTTGAGAACAGAAGGAAAACATAACCAGAGTCCACATTTATTTTGGGCTCCACAGCTGTGTTTCCTTCCCATGCAGGTTTTGCTTGTTCACTTGCTTTTGCCTTTTTCTACAGGATATCCGTCAACCACATTCATTAGCCTAGGAGGCGGGAGAGTGGAATTTCTGTGTGGGAAGGAAAGGGTTTACAGCCGTTATTTCTGGGGCCCTAGGGCTCTCAGGAGATGCTTCAGGGAGGGGGAATGGGTGCAATTTCTATCTTGGGCGGCCTATTTTCTTTTTTTTCTTTTTCTTTCTTTTTTTTGAGACGGAGTCTTGCTCTGTGGCCCAGGCTGGAGTGCAGTGGTGCAATCTCGGCTCACTGCAAGCTCCGCCTCCCGGGTTCACGCCATTCTCCTGCCTCAGCCTCCTCAGTAGCTGGGATTACAGGAGCCCGCCACACGCCTGGCTAATTTTTTTGCATTTTTTAGTAGAGACGGGGTTTCACCGTGTTAGCCAGGATGGTCTCGATCTCCTGACCTCGTAATCCGCCCGCCTCGGCCTCCCAAATTGCTGGGACGACAGGCGTGAGCCACCGCGCCCGGCCCTATTTTCTACCTACTTGTCCATGGCTTCACATTGGATTTGATTTAAGAACAGATTCCATGTCTTCATAAAATGTTAGAAAACCGCCAGCGGCTCATGTCTGAGTTCAGCTGCACAGGACTGAGGTTGCAGCTGGAGACCTGGGCCTCTGCATTCCCTGTCTGGGGGAGGGAGTGCAGAGGCTGAGATGAGGCGTGAGTGGTGTCCTGGAGGGCTGGAATGAGTGCCCCCTGTCACTGTCTGTCTGGCTCCTGCCACTGACAGCAGAATGTCACTTATTCAATGTTGCTTGCCCAGGGAGGACAGAGTGTGTCCTGCCTTACAGAAGGCCTGGGGCAAAGCCATGACATTTCAAAGCGGGAAAATCAAGCAGGGTGAGAGGGACTTTTTTCTGGAGAAAATACTGTTTAAAAAATGTTTGTTTTCAAAGTCTGTTTGTGTAATATAGTGTGTGACCAATAGAAGCGACGAGAGCCCAAGGTGGTGAGGTGATTGATCAATTGATGAGAAAAGCCCCTGGAAAATTTGTGTGAACAAATACTTAGTTGCATGAGCAAATGTGCAAAGCAGTGTTCAAAAAGATCTTATGAAAATATTTGGGAGATGGGAGGTGGCAGTTTCAGTGAGCCAAGATTGTGCCACTGCACTCCAGCCTGGGTGACAGAGTGAGACTCTATGTGAAAACAAAAACAAAAAACAAAAATTAGGAGAAATCTTTCAGTAACAGGTTCAGTAAATAATTGACTAATGATGAAGAATTAATAATATAATAATTTATAATAAAATGGTGTGATGATAATAAAATCAGTGAAATTTCAACTGGCTAATTCCACATTCAAATGAGACCAAGAAGTAGACCAGAAGGCAATCCACACAGTGACTCTGGAAGGGAGCCCGGCTGAAGCAGTGACGGGTTTTTCTTCCTCATCAGCACTAGCAGTGCAGGTGGTGATGTGTGATATTCGGATGGATGCTGGAAAACTAACCCTCCTCTGGCGGTGAAGAGTTCCCCTTTGATATGTCTGGGGAGTCCTGAAGCCTTTCCAAGACCCTTCAGCACTAACGTTAGGGTCCTCGGCATTACAGACCCACCTTCAGCATGGGAGTAATGGTAAATACCAGCGGGAGGAGGCAACAGAGTTGAAATGGAAGAGCATGTGTGCCTGCCCCTCATGGTGCCACCAGGAAAGCAGGGGGTCTTCAGGGCCAGGGCCCAGAGAGAGCACTTCAGAGATGAATTTCTACCTCCTTGGTCTCCTGCGGTGCTTAATTAAGGCCTCTTGAACTTGCTGGGCTAGAGAAAGATGAGCTGAGACCCTGGAGTTAGTTAAATTCCTAGGAGCGCTTTGATGTTACTTTCTGGGGACTTGGGTTTTGGAATACTGCAAGATCCGGCCTCAATGTCTCTGTCCACAATGAGCAGCTTCCTCGGGAGCTTGGCCAGCCTCGATTTGTTGGGCACGGGGGAGAGGTGGAGGAAAAGCACTGGTAGGAAATAAGCCCAAACCTTGAATCACCCCTTTCCTCCTAAAGAAGCTAATGTTAAGAGTGAATTGGCTGAAATTTCCAGAGGGCTTTTGGCCACCAGCACTACAATTAGGAAAGAAAACCAACCGATAAAAACAAATGTAAACCACAGACTAAATCACCACTCCATGATAACCCATCCAAAAAGAGCACAATCCAGCCAGAACTGATTCCCGGCACAAGACCAGCCTGGTCTTTCCGAGCTCTGGAGAGGTCTAAGAAGATCCCAGAGGACCAGGAGAGGTGAGCTCGGACAGGGATCGTTCTGTCAGGTTTGCCCAAGGTGTTCCTAGTATACACCGGGTGCTCCTGGCTAACTCACAGGAGCCTCATTCATTCTCGAAAGCGTCCCAGTTTAGATCATAAATTATATGATCATGTTAAAAAGAAAAGCAAGCAAGCCACTGAAAATAACCTGCGGCCTCAAGACTTCAGCAAGTCGGCTCTCAATTCTCTTCCTATGTGACTCTTGCTTGGGGTTGGTGAACCATGGCCTGAGGGACAAAGTCTGCCCTGGTCCTGCTTTAGTATGGCCCACGAGCTAAGAACGGTTTTTACATTTTTAAAGGGCATTTAAATAAAAACAAATATGTGACAGAGACCACATGTGGCCCGCAAAACCTAAAACATTCACTACCTAGTTCTTTACAGGAAAAGGTTGCCGACCCCCAACCCGGCCACTTGATCTTGTAGCTTTGGGTAGAGGGCTGAGATCTTGGATCATTATTGATGCCTTTGGCCCCAAAGAATTTTGACGATTCTGTATCCTCATCCTACCTTTGCCAAATCCAAGGCCCAGCCCCGGGTCCCCCAGTGCTGGAGAGGCAAAGTAGTGTTTGTGGAATGAACAACATCAATGCAAGCATGTCACTTACCAGAGAATCCCATGCAGAAAGCAAAAGGCATCTGTTGAGTTTCCCTCTCTCTCTTCTCCCCCAAGGGAAGGTGACAAGAAGGAATGAGGTTTAGTTAAAGCCTTTCCGTGCCACACAGGGTTTCTATTATGGTGGAAGGGAACGCTGCGGCCAAGAATTCGGCCTCTCTCCTGGAATGCCCCTGCAGCCACGGTTCCTTGGTGGTTTCCTTCCACCAATTTATCCTGAGATTTAATCAGGCCCTCGGAGACACACATCATTTCATTCTAACTTTCATACTTCTACGCGGTTTGTGGTCCTAGTACGTGCTGAGGAAGCCCTTGGGAGGAATGCGGCTTTTCCTGTAGAAAAATGATTGTGTTCACTCCTTTCCTGGGAACTGTATCTCTCCAGCATGAGGGACAACTTTTGAGAATCATCATCTTGGTCTCTCAGTTCTATGAGATTGATTCTGGTTCACAGGGACAGTTCTTGGAAAAAAGACCTATGTCGTCCTCCTGGCTCAGTCACTGATGGGCTCTGGGACTTGAAGAAACTCACTCAGGGCCTTTGTCTCTCACTCTCTCGCTCTGTTTGTTTTTTTTTTTTTGGTGACAGAGTCTCACACTGTTGCCCAGCCTAGAGAGCAGTGGTACAATCACAGCTCACTGAAGCCTCGAACTCCTGATTCAAGTCATCTTCCTGCCTCAGCCCCCTGAAGAGCTGGTATACAGACACGGTACCACACCCAGCTATTAAATTTTTTTTTTTTTTTTTAGAGATGGGGGTCTCACTATGTTGCCCAGGCTGGTCTCGAACTCCTAGCCTCAAGCGATCCTCCCAAGGTGCTGGGATTGCAGATGTGAGCCACTGTGCCCAGCCACCTTCCTCTCTTTACCCATAAAAAGAGAGCTCTGTGATATTTCTTCCAGCCCAGTCACTGAGGATGTGATGAAGTCCGAGCAAGTGTCTGGAATGTGATTCACTCCCGTGATTCCTGGAGAGGACACAAATAGTGTACAAGGTGCTTCTTATGAGAGTCTATATTTAGAAACCTCTTAAAAATGAACATGTTGGCTGACTCTCAAAAGCATTCAGGGCACTGCTAGAGCCCCTGGTTACCTTATTCCTACTAAACATGCTCAGGGCCCCTTCAGTAGAGCCACTGACAGGAGATGGGAGGCCGAAGAGGTCGGTGGCAGAGCTTGGATTGTTAGCCAGACTTCCTGAATTCCAGTACCTTCCAGTGGCTCTCCATGCTCACCAGAGGCGTCACCCGGAACATGTGAATGTCCTTTGTGGGGGTTGTGGGAAAAGCACCTGGCACTGCTTTGTATATGGAAGCTGAGTGGTAAATGTTCAATTGAATTACTCAGAGCTGGACATTTGCCATTCTGGAGACATTGCTCTAGAAAAGTGTTTTTCTTTTTCTTATTTTTATTCCAGACATTCCTGAGGTGTTGGTCTCACAACTTATGATTAGGTAATGATTATTAAAACCTCACTGAACCTCAAATAGACACTCACGAAAGCCAGAGTTAACGTCTCCACCCTTCCTATGTCTGTGAAGGCAAGTTGTGGGCAGAGTGTAAAAATCTGGAGAAAGTTATGTACGGAGCTCACTTTTTGCATCTACACACTAGCTGCTAAACTTTAATACACTCTGCCTTTCCACTAGAGCCACCGCCCACTTCCCCAGGGTGGCAGAGGACTTGTTGACATGGAACTTCTAGATGCAGCTTCCCACCCCACTCTGCCTGCATCTTGTCCTGAACTTTGGAAAAAAGCAGCTCTGGAAATCTCACTTAGGGTGACTCTCCGCTACCTATCAGGGGCTGTTTTGTTTTGCTGCTTAGTTTGTTTGCTCAAGCAGTTAAAAGCTATGATAGCCATTTATAGTTTTCCTGCTTTTGTTTGAATACATCTGTCTGCACTGTACTTCAACGGCAAATGACAGGGTAAGAATGCCTATGACCTAGGATCATTAAAAATGGGTGCAGAATAACACTAGCTCCTGTAGCTCTTCCCTAGCACTTACCTTCTCAGCTATGCTAAAGCAATTAACTCCTCTCTGCCTTGCACATTTAACTCAGCCATTGACTGCAAGCTTTTTCTTTGGAAACCTAAGGTCTACATGTGGAAACATATCGATTTGAAATGTTTCTCCACTTACTCTGGCTCTAAGAATAGAAGGACACTTTCAGTTTTGTTTTGTCTTCCTTTATTACATTTTTGCTTTTGAGATACAAACCAACCTCTCATACCACACAAAGAACATCCATTCTTGGGATTTTTAAAGTGCATTTCCCCTTGAACTCTGTGTACAAAAATATTTATCTTTTAAAACATGCAAAAATTTCTTGACAAGGCACTTTTAGGTATAAAATGAAGATGAGTCCTTGGTTCTACATTCACACTGAAGTAATAGTGAAACATCATCACAGCTGCACTCTCAAAGCCCTCAGAGGTCCAGCAGTCTCTAAAAACTCGTCAACAAGACTGAAAACATTCACGGCTTTACAATGTGGGTTACAGAGCTTTACAACCATGACCAGGAAAAACTGCTCGTAACAACAGCTGTCCTTCTCAGTTCCACATGTGTTGTCTCACTGCAGGAAATTAAGATAAGCTGCCAAATTGTCTTTGTGTGACCCTATAAGATCCCATCATCCATGTAACTTCTTGTCTCCGATTTCAGTGAACATGTCAGGAGAGACGTGATCGGGACTCTCCCAGGACTACATTCAGGTGAGAAATTTTAGAAGAGGAAACAAATAAAAGGCAACCAAGGTTTTCATCCCCTATCCATTGAGAGGGAAGATCCAGAAAATGGGCAGTTCCAAAAAAAGAACACTTTTTTGATTGATAAGCATATATGGCCCACTTAATGTCCATGACTACAACTAATGCTTTTTTTCAAAAAGAAAATGGTTTGAAAAGATCAAAACCACAGAGCAATCTCCTAACAGTTCCAAATTTACATCTTCTAAGAATGTATAATTTTGCCACCATTAAAATGAAATCTTAAAGGTAAATTAAATTCTCCCATTGACTCTGACATTGTTTTAATTTCTGGAGAACTGCCCAGCTTCATTATTTCTCACCAGCTCCAGTAGAATAATTTTTTAAATAAAGAAACCCACTCAAATGCTTCATGTCTTCCAATAGATACTTAAAGCTTATTTATTAAATATCTTTGTATAATCCAGCTTATTTATTGTACCCAGTTTGCAAATGCTCCTCAGGGCACTTGAGGGAATAAATTAACAAAAATGAAGTTGCTTCCCTATTCCTGGACAACTGCACCTGTGACAGGTGGCTGGTCTTTCTGGGGCAACCTGGGAAAGATTCTGGGACCCGGGGGCCACTTGTTACCATAACCAAGAGCTGTCTGAAGGCAAATCTACAAGTCAAGGTGCAGTGAAGTCTCCAAGTAAGAAACCTGTCACCCTCTGAAATGTGTAGGCTTATCTACTGATGATGAGCTATCAAACAAGGAGAGAGAATACATCAGTGCAGCTCCCGAGGCCTTCTGAGAATTTCACGGGACAGAACTGGGCCAAAAGGAAGAAGACTGTTTGCGGCAGGAGGGTAGCAGAGGAGCGAGTGGTAAACAGAAGACAGATAGAAGGCAGTATTCTTCAGACCCCCATACATCACTGAATGACAGCCCTAATGAGGGAACTCAGGCAAGTAGAGTCTTTTATTGAAGAAGGGTCTTTGCAAGCAGGTGAGGACTTGCCTTCTGAACTGTGCGGCAGGGTGAGCATCCCAGGTGTGCTGGCTGGGGGCTTGCATCCAGCACCCCCAGCAAAAAAAGCCGGGGTGAGCTGGGAGAAAGACGGGTAGTGGGGAGGGTTTACGGCTGCTTTAGAAGAGATAGTTATCACTGAATTACCATATTTCAAATTTTGACATGGGAATGTCTTAAGATCATTATTAGATAGAATTAAACTGACTTTATTAAACAGAGTCACTTCAGGCCTTTTTCTTATGAACACAGAGTGATCCTTAGTCGGGTAACATGTCAATGACAGTGCACTCTGTGCCTTTCCTGCATTGTAGGGAGGGCACTTCTTAAGGCAAAGTAAAATTCAGGACCTGCATGAAATCAGTTTTGCTTCCATTTGAGTTCGATTTATGCTATTAATAGTTCTGATCACCAAATTTATAACATTTAAAGTAGTCTGTTACCTGATGTCTGGTATGTTTACATAAAACGTGGTTCTGCCCAGTAACAGCATAAGGTAAAAATGTGATTTCCCCTAAAATTATCATATCATGTCATCCTAGAGTGTTACCCACCTGGGAGAGGTACAAAAAACAAAGCATTAGATTTCAGGCTAAGAACAGCCAGTTTTAGGTATAAGAATTACATCGAATAGCCTTAAGAGCATTTAAAAAGTCAAGGCATCTTAAACTTCAGAAATGAAAACAAAACCAAAACAAAACAACAACAAAAACAACCTAACCCAACCACAAAACTCTAGGAGCCACGGCACTCAGTATCTGCCTGTTGGTTATGTACAAAGCCACAAATGGGAGGTCTTTTCAAATTAATCTGGAAAACCCAAGCACAAGACTCTTAGCTTGAAAAGCCTGACAACTCTGCCTCCAAATCCAGGCAACTGTGCTTCCACTCCTCTTCTTGCTTGCCTTAGGAAAACTTCACTTTAGTAAGATCAGGCAAAACAGAAAATAAAAGAGTCATTTAACCAAACTCCAAAAACAAACAAAAATAGAAAATAAAAAACCAACTTCCTACAAATATACTTGTAAAAATATATTTTTAAAGCACCCCTAAGTAAACACCAATCTTGCCCAAGAAAAATCACAGGTTTGGGGCCTATCTGATAATGATTGTCCCGGAAGTCTCTCTCTTTTTTGAGACACAGTTTCACTCTGTCGCTCAGGCTGAAATGCAGTGACATGATCTCGGCTCACTGCAACCTCCACCTCCTGGGTTCAAGTGATTCTCCTGCCTCGGCCTCCGGAGTAGCTGGATTACAGGCGCCTGCCACCACACTCAGCTAAATTTTGTAATTTTAGTAGAGACGAGGTTTTACCATGTTGGCCAGGCTGGTCTTGAACGCCTGACCTCAGGTGAGCTGCCCGCCTTGGCTTCCCAAAGTGCGGGGATTACAGGCATAAGCCACCACACTCGGCCCTAGAGGTCTCTTTTACAACAGCACTAACCAACAGACTTTAGTCCAATATGGTTAAGAACAATGAATCTCTGAAATTTCAGAGTTGGCAAACATTTAAAATAACGTATAAGAACTTGGGTGAGATTTTTCTCCCCTATCTCTTTACATACACACCATAAATAAGAACACCCAAGTCCATGTCCCTGGGTGCTGGTAAAGTGTTCTAGATAGTGTGAATCACAGTCAAGATAAAACCATCTTCTGAAGGTTTCGAGGAGATATTGGATATGCAAATCAAATGTCCTAAACACAGCAGAAAAGATGACTCTTTGGGAAAGGAGATTCAAAATTCTCTTTTTTCTTTTTGAGACGGAGTCTCGCTCTGTCGCCCAGGCTGGAATGCAGTGGTGTGATCTCGGTTCACTGCAAGCTCCGCCTCCCAGGTTCCCGCCATTCTCCTGCCTCAGCCTCCCAAGTAGCTGGGACTACAGGCGCCGGCCACCACGCCCGGCTAATTTTTTTGTATTTTTAGTAGAGACAGGGTTTCACCGTGTTAGCCAGGATGGTCTCGATCTCCTGACCTCGTGATCCACCTGCCTCGGCCTCCCAAAGTGCTGGGATTACAGGCATAAGCCACCGCGCCCGGCCCCAAAATTCTTTCATAAAGAATGAGACAAACCAGCCAAGCACGTTAAAGTCATTGAGCTTTCCGGGGAAAAATCAGATTTTTCCGGTGACTCGGGGTAAATGTGGGAACTTAGAAAGCTCCCCCTAGAAGGCAAGAGGAGAAGCTGAAAGTGTCCCCACTCTTGACTGTCCTGCCTTGTCAGAACCCTGCAATCTGTGACACCGCACAGGAGCCAGTGGGTTTTGATGACTGGTGTGTTGCTCTCTGCTGGAATATATCTGTGGGGTCAAGAAGCGGGAGGAGGAAATGCCTGTCTCAACCACTAACTAATTTGCCTTTATTATCTTTTCCTGAACGTCAGATCAATTGTGGAAGAACATAAAATGCAAAAGATGAACTTGCAGAAAACAAGAGCCAATCCCATTTCTCTTCTGCAGCTGCACTGGAAATGTGCGTCAGGTCAGTGTGTCACAGCAGAGATACACGTGGACGGGGAAGCACAGCAGCTTGCAGGAAAGGCCTGGCTGGCAGAGAGCACCCAAAGATGAACACAATGAACAGTGAGGGTCTGACGCGAGGTGGCTGGGGCTGAGTGGCTTTTGGCGACTGATGTCCCACATCTGAGTGGAGAGCAGAGGAGAGACTCCTCCAGCTTCATCAGCACTGGCATAGGCTTGATTCCCATCCATACCCTTTCCAGCACAGACGTGCACAGACTCTCGTGGCTGCCACAGTGCGAAAGCGCGCCAGCCACCACTGCTCCTTTGAGGGAGACACTGGTTGCGTAATCTGAACCTGGCTGGATTTGCTGTTTAAGAAAGAAGTGAAGAGGATCCTTTTATTTTCCCAAACGGGGCCTCATGGAAGTTCCACGTTGCTCCTCCCTGGCCTTCCATCTCCACTGCACAGTGAGCAGAGCTAGGCTTGTCTGCGGCAGCTCCGCCACGCCCTGTCACCTGCAGTCACTAGTAGTAGGGCCCTAGCTTTTCATATCCTAAGTAACTTGGCCACTCTGGAAACAGACCATAGGAACACCGAGGGCTTCCGAACTGGTCAAAGGATATTCCCAAATCCGGTCCACTGTGGGGCTTGGTCATTCCCTGGGTAGATTTTAACTCAGCCCGGATGATCCTATAGTTCTTGCCTCTGTTGCTGTCCCAGTACGTCTGTCCATTGCACTCGTAGTACACAGCAAACTCCATTCTTTCATAAGACTGAATCTTCTCGGGCAAGCTGATGTCGAAGGAGAACGTGTCCCTGTCTGAACCGGCATAAGTGTCCTTCACGTACTGACAAGGAAAGTCTGTGTAGCTCTTCCAGGTGTCGAACGTCATCCTTATTTTCACGGTCTTCTCAAATGCGAGGTTCTGAACCTTCACAGTGCCTGCAATGGCCTTGTCCTTGAGCACACAGTTCTCAAGGCAGACGTGGTCGGCCTGAAGTCGATTTCTAAAGTCTAAGTAATCTGCAGAGGGCTGGGAAAAATCCAGAACAAAGCTCTCGCTCTCTGCTGTCGTCAAGCTCACAATGTTGTCTAGGAGCTCGGTGATGTTGAATGGGATATCTAGCGGGTCATCGAATTCCGAGAACACTTTGACCATTGTCAGGGCCAGCCCCTGGTTGTCTGCGAAGGACACCCGCTTTTTCACCTTCTTCTCCTGGACAGCCGGGGCCACCATTCCACTGGCTTCATTCTTGCTGCTCAGCTGAATACAAGGCCTCAGTGGTTTGCTGGGCTTTGGTGAGATCTTAAAGGCAAACCTCTCTCTGCGCAAGGAAGGAGCCATGCAGTTGTATCTGTACTCGATGTCCACAGCCATCATGGGGCTAGATGAACAGGCTAGAACCCTGGAAAGGGAAGAGAAGAAAGAAAACAGTGGAGCAATCAGATCAGACAGATGTGTAAAGGCATCATTCCAGCAGGGACTGGCAAACAATATTTCCTTTTATCTATGCCCACATGGCTACAGGTCAGGATTAACTCTGGTGTGGTC
Source organism: Pan paniscus (assembly GCF_029289425.2). Lineage (NCBI taxonomy): Eukaryota > Metazoa > Chordata > Mammalia > Primates > Hominidae > Pan > Pan paniscus. The sequence continues at coordinate 25,598,882 of NC_073256.2, forward strand.
CCGCACAACATGCGTTTGAGAGAAGATTATGTTGTCGGGGGACGAGATGCGGTGGGGGGTGCTTCAAGGTTAAAACAAACAAAAGAGTATGAAACCCACTAGTTTTAAAACTAAATGCACAGGTTTTTTGGTCAGCATTTCTTGGGGCCTTCCGTTGGCAAATGTGCCACAGAGGATAATCAAAAGGGCATATACTGTTTTAAAATTTCCCAAATCTATTTGACTAAAAAGGTGTCTTCCACAGATAGCTGTCCTGAGGGACACTATTTATTTACGTATTTTTAGAGACAGGGTGTTGCTCTGTGCCCAGGCTGGAGCGCAGTGGAATGAGCACAGCTCACTGCAGCCTCGACTTCCCAGGCTCAAATGATCCTCCCACCCCAGTCTCCCAAGTAAGTGGGACCACAGGCGCAAGTCACCATGCTTGGCTAATTTTAAAAATTTTTTGTAGAGACAGGACTCGCTATGTTGCCCAAGCTGGTCTCACACTCCTGGCTCAATCCATCCTCCTGCCTTGACCTCCCAAAGTGCTAGGATTAGAGGTGTGAGCCTCTCTGCCTCTCTTTATTAATTGAGAAGTAAAAATTGTATATTCTTATGGTGTACAACAGGTTTCCATATATGTATACATTGTGGAATGGCTAAATCGAGCTATTTAACATGCATTATATCACACTTTTTTTGCAGTGAGAACACTTAAAATCCACTCTCAGCAATTTTCAAATATATAACATATCATTACCAAGTATAGGCACCATATTGTACATCAGATCTCTTGAATTTATTCCTCCCGTCTACCTGAAATTCTGTATCCTTTGGCCAAAGGATACCTCTCCAGTCCCTCTACCCTCACTTTCTGGTAGCCACCACTGTACTCTCTGTTTCTATGAGTTTGACTTTTTCAGATTCCACATATAAGTGAGATCATGCTGTATTTGTCATTCTGTGCCTGACTTATTCACTTAACATCCTCCAGGTTCATCCACGTTGGCACAAATGACAGGATTTCCTTCTTTTTTCAGGTAGAATGGTATTCCACTGTGTTTATATACCATGTTTTCTTTATTCACTCATCCAATGATGGGCACTTAGGTTGATTCCGTATCTTGGCTTAGTGAATAACACTGCAATGAACATAAGAGTACAGATAACTCTCCGATACAATGACTTCAATTCCTTTCGATATATGTCCTGCAGTGGGATTGCCGGGTCATATAGTAGTTCTAGTTGTGGTTTTTTGAGGAGCCTCCCTACTATTTTCCATAATGGCTGTACTAATTTACATTCCCACCAGCAGTAGACAAGGGTTCCCTTTTCTCCACGTCTTTGCCAATACTTATTTTCTTTGGTCTTCTTGAAAATAGCCATCCTAACGGGTGTGACGTGACATCTCATTGTGGCTTTATATTTGCTAGAATCTGATAAAAAGAAATGGATTCATCCCACAAATAGGGATTGGGTGTTTCCTATATGGCAGGCATCAAGCAAGATACTGGGATTCAATAGTGAAGATAGACACAAACCTGCTTTCATTAAGCTTATAGTAGGTTTTTAAATGTCAGGATACCATTCTTTTAAAAAGAACCAGCAGGCCTGGGCGGTGGCTCACGCCTGTAATCCCAACACTTTGGGAGGCTGGGCAGGTGGTTCATCTGAGGTCAGGAATTTAAGACCAGCCTGACCAATATGGTGAAACCCTGTCTCTACTAAAATTACAAAAATTAGCCGGGCATGGTGGCATGCACCTGTAGTCCCAGCTGCTCTGTAGGCTGAGACAGCAGAATTGCTTGAACCTGGGAGGCGGAGGTTGCAGTGTGCAGAGATCACACACTCCAGCCTGGGCCACAGAGCAAGACTCTGTCTCAAAAAAATAAAAATAAATAAAATAAAAACAACCAGCAATTTCGTATTCTTAAGCCTTTAACATAGGTGAATATTTGTTTTTTCCACAAGTAAAAAAATTGGCTCTGTAAGAATAAAAAGCAAAGAGAATCATGCTGAAAGAGGATAAATCTGAGTTAACAAAAACTATATTTTCTATAAGTAAAAACGATAAGTAAAACAAAAAAAGACTAAAGACAAACTGTGAAAATATTTTACAATAAGCATAGCAGCAGAGCTAATACCTTAATATGTAAAGTGTTCTTACAAAGCAATAATAAAGTCAAATATTCCATATAGAAAAATAAGCAAAGAACATGAATAGAAAATTCATGAAAAAAATTTTTAAAGTGACCTATACATATGCAAAATGTTCAACCTTATTATTAATTTAAGAAATTTAGATGAAAAACAATGTCTGTTTTTTATTTATTGAATTAGGAAAAAAATTGAAAAGATAATACAAGTTTTTCTTTCTTTTTTTTTTGTTTGAGACTGGGTCTTACTCTGTCACCTAGGCTGGAGTGAAGTGGTATGAACATGGCTTATGGCAGCCTCCACCTCCTGGGCTCAAGCGGTCCTCCCACCTCAGCCTCCCGAGTAGCTAGGACCACAGGCATGAGCCACCATGTCCGGCTAATTTTTAAAAAATATTTTTTGTAGAGACGAGGTCTCACTATGTTGCTCAGACCAGTCTTGAATTCCTGGACTCAAGCAATCCCCCCACCTTAGCCTCCCAAGATGCTGGGATAGGTATGAGCCACTGTGCCCAGCCAATGCAAACATTTTCATTAGTTAAAATTGGTACAACCTTTCTAATTTTTTAATCATTTTTTATCCTAATATCACATAGAGACATTTATCCTAGGTAAAGAATTAAAAACACACAGAGATTAAGGTACTAAAATGTTCAATGCCACATTATAGGGGGGAAAAGATGACAAAATAACCTAGGTGACCATTAACAGGTACCTGGTTAAATTAAATGTACCACATCCATGTGATGTACTTTTATTTTTACTGTTATTATTTTTTCCTTTTTTGAGACAGAGTTTCACTCGTGTCACCCAGGCTGGAGTGCAATGGCACAATCTCGGTTCACTGCAACCTCCACCTCCCAGGTTCAAGTGATTCTCCTGCCTTAGCCTTTCGAGCAGCTGGGATTACAGGAGTCTGCCACCACGCCCAGCTAATTTTTGTATTTTTAGTAGAGACAGGGTTTCACCATGTTGGCCAAGCTGGTCTCAAACTCCTGACCTCAGGTGATCCACCCGCCTCGGCCTCCCAAAGTGCTGGGATTGCAGGCGGGAGCCACCATGGCCAGCCCATGTGATGTAATTTTATATCATCATTAAAGCCATTATTTTAAAAAAGATTCAAATGAAATGAAAAAAATTATTATATATTTATATTTATGTCTATATATGTATATATATAGAGAGAGAGAGAGAGAGAGAAGATAAAATTGTACGTAGAAACTAGACTTGTGGGGAAAAATGCCGTTGTCACTTCAACGACATGAGTTTGAACTTTGTAGGTCCACGTATGCTCAGATTCTCTTCTGCCTCTGCCGCCCCTGAGACAGCAAGACCAACCCCTTCTCCTCCTCTTCCTCCTCCTCAGCCTACTCAACGTGAAGAGGATGAGAATGATGACCTTTATGATGACCCACATCCACTTAATGAACAGTAAATATATTTTCTCTTTCCTATGATTTTCTTAACATTTTCTTTCCTTTAGTTTACTATAAGAATACAGTATATGTTACAGATAAAATACAAAATATGTGTTAATCGACTGTTGATGTTATTGGTAAGACTCTGGTCAACAGTAAGCTGTTAGAAGTGAAGGTTTTGGGGAGTCAAAAGTTATATGTGGATTTTTGACTGTGTGGGGGCTAGGCTCCCCTAGACTCCATGTTGTTCAAGGATCAACTGTATTATGTAAATGCAGAGAAAAAAGACTAGAGATATATATTTAAAATCAGAATACCTAGGTGACAAGATTTCAGGAATTTCTGGTATCCTGGTTTGTATTATCTTATATCTTCTAAAATAATATTGCTTCTATCATCAGAACAAAATGAACCTAAAAAAAATCCTCAAATATTTTATGATATGCCAAAAACCCATCCCATCACTACTGCCTCACTAAAGCTGAGCACTTTTTTTTTATAAGACAGGATCTTGCTGTGTTGCCCAGGCTGGAGTGCAGTGGTGCAATCATAGCTCACTGGAACCTCAAACTCCTGGGCCCAAGCAATCCTCCCGCCTCAGCCTCCAAAGTAGCTGGAACTACAGGTGTGCACCTCCATGCCCAGCTAATTTTTCAATTTTTATAGAGGCAAGGTTTCACCATGTTGCCCAGGTTGGTCTCAAACTCGTGAGCTCAAGCAGTCCTCCCGCTTCAGCCTCCCAAAATCTGAGCACTTTTTATCATTCTAATTAACATGGCAAATTTATATTTTGATTTGACAGTTTCAATGGACTAAATTAAGGAAATGAGTGACGAAACTAGGATTAAAATCTCAAGTCTGAGAATCACAGAACACAGGATCTGGATGAGTCCCCAAACCTATCTCCCCTCAACCTATCTCCCCTCCTTATGGCACAGGTGTAGGTGTGTGATGACGTGTTGGGGAGCTCACTGTCAAGCAGCCATGGCCACCCCTGAGAAGTGACAGGCAACATGCCAAGTGTCTTCTGTAAAGTGCTGGGACCACTGGTTCAGTTCTATAAATAACCTCTCATTTTCACCTTCTGATTGTGATTAACCAAACATGTAAAGAAAAAAGGTGAACGGACGAACACATATCAGATTTGACCCCATTTTTCCAAAAGTACAGAACTTCCCTGGGATGCAAGAAACCCTTACAGATGGCCAGTCAGAGAAATACACATATTCAGAACCAAATAAAACAATAACTTATGGCCAGAATGCAGGTGCTTAAACATTCATTTTAAAGGATATCTGTCTCACTGTTTCCCCTTTAAGAAAATCAATCTAGTGAAAATTTTAAGGGCAAATTTGCTTTCAATGATCTGTTCTTATAGCCACGTAACTGTTCTGGAAAGGAAAGTTCTCACTGAATTAGGCAAGGTAGGTTTGCAGAGGTTCAACGGATTGACTAACAGGTTCAATGTAAAAAAAAAATCCTATACTTACAAAATATCTAAATTTTAGTTACTCTTGTCCTTTGCAAAACTGTGTTGGAATTATACCCTCAGCTCTAACTGTAACACAGGTAGTGTTTTTGTTTTGTCTTATTTTTAATTTTTTTTTTTTCGAGATGGAGTCTTGCTCTGTTGCCCAGGCTGGAGTGCCGTGGCGCAATCTCAGCTCACTGCAACCTCTGCCATCCGGGTTCAAGCGATTCTCCTGCCTCAGCCTCCCAAGTAGCTGGGACTACTCGTGCCACCACCCCTGGGATTACAGGCGTGCACCACCACCCCCAGCTAATTTTTGTATTTTTAGTAGAGACGGGGTTTCACCATGTCAGGCTGGTCTCGAACTCCTGACCTCATGATCTGCTCCCCTCGGCCTCCCACAGTGCTGGGATTATAGGCATGAGCCACCGTGCCCAGCCTTGTTTTTAAACAAGTACGAAAACCAAACAAGAGGCTATATCTGGCATCCCAGTGCCCCCCACTCTACCCATCCTGAAAAATCTGCGTGTGAACTGAGGGAGGAAGGGTTCCTCTTCAACTGAGTCAGCACAGGTCATCTGCAAGTTCTCTTTGCACTTCCAAGAAGCCTGCAAACCAGCCTCCTACGTGCTTTTCTGCACGTTAGAAAAAGCCTTGGAAACTCTCAAGATATTGTGGAAACAGCCAAAGCAAAAGGATCAAAGAATCTACACACAGCCCACTAGAGCCAATGTCCCAAGTTCTAATCCCGCAGGCTGAAGAGACTTAGCTGAAGACCTTGGTAGAGTTTCACCGTTTCACCCCAGGGGCATAAGTTTCTCCCTGAGACCCCTTTTATCACCAAGCTGTAAGAACAAGCAGAAGTCCGGCTTGGAGAGGCCAGGCTCTAGTCAGAGCCAGAGCTAATTAAACAATGCTGCTGGCACTTGAAGGAGCCAAACTGCTATTACAAGATTCTTCCATGAAAGGCAAAAGTAAGGTTATGATGGCCCAAGAGTTACCAGCAGGACTACTACCCCAGGGACATTGCACAAGCAACCCCAGTCTAGAATCCCTTCACTTTGTGTGTCACCATAACTGCAGGTGAGGACATTAACCTGTGTGGCCTCAATCTGGGGTATGACTCGACTGTCAGTCACCTTGCCTGTCCCACAGATAGCTTCCAGATTTTATTTACCCGGTCATTCTCCAAGAATCAGCACACCAAAGTGCTGGTTTGGTGTAGGCTTTCCTGAACTGCTCAGGAACTCCCCAGCGGACTGTGACAGGGATGGCTGCCACCATGCAGAAGTACTCCTAGCAACTGAGATGTGCAAGGTAATATTAAGTTCCTGAAAATAAGGCACCTGGACAGGTGCTTCTTTTACAAATGACATGAAAATGATCGGTTCCAACACAGGAAGCACCAGGCTGCAGCCCAGCCTCCTCTCCTGACAGACTCTCTGGTTGCTCCAGCTCTGTCCTTTTCCCAGGCCAGGGAATATGAGTCACCAAAGTTGGCCAAGGGGGAAAAAAAAGAACCAGAAGTTATGGACATACATTTGAACCATGAGAGCAGGACTCAGGATCTGATACCAGTTGCAGGTAAGGAATAAGAGTGTATGAGTGCTGCTCCCAGGTAGGTATGAATTCTCAAACACTTGCTTCCATAGAGATGCCTCAGAGCTCAGGGATCAGTTTCTCTGGTGAGAGACTGGGCCATGCTTGAGGGTAGATTTCAGTGTTCATGACTAAGACAGGGCAAACCCTAACAGATCATGGAGATAGTTTTGCATAAATGCTTTCTCTGTTCCACTCATGATAACACACCTTCTCAAGACAGCTGGCCAAGGTTAGACGGCCATGGTGATAACTATAGACCTGCACAGAAAATAACCCTATGACCTTCACGGTTTCAGGCAGCTGAACTACTGACTTTCTGGCTGTACCTTTCATAGGGAGGAAATCTTTTTTGTATCAGGGCCACGACATTATCCCCTCCATTCTCTCATTCTCTCTCTCTCTCTCTTCTGATAAGAAAAGACAAAAAGGCCGGGCGCGGTGGGTCACGCCTGTAATCCCAGCACTTTGGGAGGCGGAGGCGGGCGGATCACGAGATCAGGAGATCGAGACCATCCTGGCGAACACGGTGAAACCCCGTCTCTACTAAAAATACAAAAAAAAAAAAAAAAAAAAAAAATTAGCCAGGCGTGATGGCGGGCGCCCGTAGTCCCAGCTACTCGGGAGGCTGAGGCAGGAGAATGGCGCGAACCCGGAAGGCGGAGCTTGCAGTGAGCTGAGATGGCGCCACTGCACTCCAGCCTGGGCGACTGAGCGAGACTACGTCTCAAAAAAAAAAAAAAAAAGGCAAAAAAAGGCCGGGCGTGGTGGCTCACGCCTGTAATCCCAGCACTTTGGGAGACCGAAGCGGGCGGATCACGAGATCAGGAGATCGAGACCATCCTGGCTAACACGGTGAAACCCCGTCTCTACTAAAAATACAAATAAAAATTAGCTGGGCGTGGTGGCGGGCGCCTGTAGTCCCAGCTACTCAGGAGGCCGAGGCAGGAGAATGGCGTGAACCCGGGAGGCGGAGCTTACAGTGAGCCAGAGATGGCGCCACTGCACTCCAGCCTGGGCGACAGAGCGACACTCCGTCTCAAAACAAACAAACAAAACCAAACAAACAAAAAAATCCGATGCACAAGCAACCCACCAGGAACACTGAAAGCTGCCGAACTGCATTCAGTAAACATTCACAACCAGGTTATAATTTTCATTTTTAAAGACATGGCCATCTACCTCCCTCCAACAATTCTGTGTTCCCTTCCAAAAGGTTTCACTGATCCAGCATGAAGAGAGTGCATGTCTTTCCCCTTTGTACTCAGACCATGGGGGCCTATTCACAGCCTTAAAGCCTACTTGTACCCCTTGATCCTGTCCCCATCATCCAAAGCATCTTGGAGACTTATATTTGTGAATACAGTTGCATATTCTAGGAAAGAGGCAAGTTCAAATGACACAGCCCCTGCCGTCTAAAAACGTACGAGGGAAAACAGGGCACTAGGCTAAGAATGCCCGCACCTTGCTTTGCTCCTTGAGCTAGTCACTCAGCTGCTCTGGGCTTGAGGTCCCCTCCAAGGTCCCTGCTGGCCCTGACATTGTATGTTGCGACCCACCCCTGGTGCCGCTTCTCTTCCCACTAACTTTTTTCCCTAAATACCTCAACTGTACTTTTGTGGTAAGTCCTCCAGCTGTCTTCACTTTAGTTTTGGCTCCTGGACAACTCTGCCCAAGGAAACATTTCCTCCTCTCCTCCTCTTCCTCCCAGACCAAAGCTCTAATTGTCTCTTCTGCTGCACCCTGGGTCTCCCAGGCAGGCCCCCACCACTCAGACCACAGGTTCCAACACCTTCCAAGTCTCCAAGTTCCCAAGTCCAGTCTTTCCTCTGTTTTCTCCTCTTTTTCAGAAAACAGTGCTCTGACAGGCCCCAAATCTTCCAGTAAGTCATTACCGGCCCCCACTCCCTCTTTTGCAGCTACTGTGCCTTCCACACCCCTTTTTCTGGATTCCAAAGAGACGCAGGAACAGGCCAGTGATCTCCAGGCTGGAGGATCCCACAAGTTACTCTCCGACCCTGTCCCCTCCGTCCAGTTTGACCAGGGCTGCACTCCGCCCCCAACCTCCCTACAAGCCTCCTTGGCCTCGCGCTGCACCCACCTTTTGGTCCGCGGAGAAGCCCCCTCCCCAGCTCGCTCGCGGCATCGGAGAGCCCGCAGGGTTGTGGCAAGGGCGACTACGTGAGCGTCGGTGTGTCCGGGAGGCAGGGCCTGGGCTGGGTTCCCGGAGATGTCGGCGGTGGGAGGAAGACGACGAGGAGGAGGAGCCCGTTATCGCACCCGGGCGGGGCCGGCAAAGGGGCAACCCCGGCCGGAGCAAGCAGCGCGACACCAGCACCCCCGCGCGGCCGCCTGGCCTCCGCCAGGCCGGGACGGGGATCGTGCTAGGTCCCGTCGCCCTCGGTGGCCTGAGAGCCTACCAAGTGTATTTCCTCGCGTTTTATAGGGAAAATAAGGCCCGGAGAGAGACGAAGCGGCTTGTCCTTAAGCTCCAAACCCCACTACCCAACTTTGGAGAAGTCTCCAGACCTCTCGGGACCCGGGGCTGGGAACTTGTGCTAGGTTCGAAGCCAGAACAACAGGTGGTAAAGGGATCAGCCGCCGCAGCCGCAGCTCCCGGGTCACGGTCGTAGCCGGGCCCAGCAGCGCGGTGGAGCACGTGGGCCCGGGAGGCGCTTCCCAGCTGCGGTCCCTGGATCGCCCTCTCCACGCTGAAGCAACAGCTCCCTGGGGCCAGCTACCTAGAGTGTTCCAGCCCCGGTGTGCCAGTGCAAGTCGCACGGTGAAAATGTAGGTGACAGGAACCCAAACAGGTCCCCGCTGCACGCCCTCGCCTTGTTGTCCCCAGCCCTTCCCTCGGACTCGAGACTTGGGGAGCTACGTACCGGGTTCAGCTCATAAGTCCCGAGGGCAGACGCGCCAGCCCGCGACAGCATCCGCACTGGGGGAACAGGGACAGCTGCCGTGACGGCAGGAGCTGGGCCCGGGCTCGGGTTCGCGCCACCCGCGGGCGGCGAAGTCCGTCCGTGCACGAGAGCTGCGCGGTCACCTCCTCCCTCCAGCAGTCACCCGGGGACTCGAGCTCCCCGCGGCCGCGCTGCCCCCTTTAACTTTCCTGCCAGCTCTCGGGACCCCGGGGTCCATCCCAGGCCCCCTTCCACGTGAACGCCCCCCGCAGCCAATGGGCGCGCCCGGGACTCCAGCCGCCGACCAATGGGCGCGCAGCCACGGCGCTGGGGAGCATCGCTTCGCCACGTGATCGGCAGCGCGCCCGGAGTGATCCGGCTGTGGGCCAGGGTCTGGGAAGGGGGTGGTGGGTCGCCGTTTCATCAGAAGCCCGAGGACGGGCGCCAGGGGGCAACTTCCTACAGGAGGGCGTCCCGTTAGAATGACAGGGCTTTTGCAAAAGTCTGACACCCGTGGCACAGAGCGCCCCAGATATGGAGGGTTTCACAGGTAGGTATACTTCAGAAGAAATTTCCTGACTTGAATCGGTTATAATCGCTATCTAAATCTACAGGGCCTCCGTGATGCATATTATGCACCTTGAGATCTATAGAAAATGGTCTTAGAAAAAGAAAAAAATGATGACCTTAAAGAGTTTGAATCAGAGGCTCTTCCTTTCTTCAGTTTACATGTAACTTGATCTGAACTAGCCACTTTAGGCATAAGGCTACCAGTTTTCTAATTTTAATGACCAGTAAAGTTTTAGAAAAAAATTAGAAATTGATATAGGATTGCCAACTTTTTAAACTGCCAAGAAAGACATGAAAATAAACCCTGCTGTCTTCTATTACTATCCTTTTATTTTTATTTTTTAAAGTACACTTTAATAGCAATAACAACGAAATGCAGGAAGGATGTAATGGCCAGTCTTTCCCATTGGATATATTTAGCTTTCTGAAAACTCATTATGTTGAATATGGCATTTGGGAATTTCTACTGTAAGGGATATAGGCTCAGCTTCAGTTTTACTAGGAATGCAAGCCTAAAACAGTAATCGGTGACAATAATCCAACACAAGCCTTTAGCTCTATAGAGAGCTTCCCCGGAGGGAGTCGTGGTGTCTGAAGAGTGATCATTAATCTTCTTCCTTCTTTTCTGATGGGCAGATCTGATAAGGGACCACTTGTGAAATCAGCTATTGGTAGGTGGTTGGCAAGTAGCGTTTCTGTGCAATATTCCCTCTGCCAACTTTAAACCCTCTCTTGTTAGGTGATGAGTAGGTTGAAGATTTTTAAGCCAAGTACTGGCTAAGTTTCTCAGGTGTAGTGAGCATGCTGGAGGAGTGGGCAAAGATGAAGAGCCAAGAGGTATTGCAAAACATATGCAGGCAAAGGGTAATCCGAACCACACCGGGAAAGAGTTGGGACAAGTAAATACAGCTTTGTAGCATTAAGGTTTGGAAGCATTTTTCTTGCATAGATCTAGGAAACCATGGTCAATAATTTCCCTTGGGGTTTAGATGACTTTTTCAGACCAGGAGAGAGGGGTTAAACTTAGTTGTGGTACACCACAGCCTTAGTAGGTAGGAGGGTGGCATCTATGAGTTTGAAAAGAGCAGTCTTTGCCATCAGGATAGAGCTGAGATGCAAGCTCAGAGGAGGGCTTCACCAGGAGACCCAGCAGTCCAGAGCTCCAGAACCTGAGAGCTGGACCCACCCTCAGACACGATCTTGCCTCACCCTCTCATTTTATGGCAACAAAGAGAGAGTGAAAATGGAAAACTTCAATGCTTAGTGCATCAGTCAATGCACACCAAGTTCTTTCTATTATATCTGGCATTGGGTTTCAGCTTTAATTTTATTTAATAACCCTCCTCCCCCAACCAAAAAAAAAAAAAATGAAACCAGAAAACAGCAGTGGCTAAGCATAGTAAATTATTATTCTTCCACAAACTGTTCTTTCTCATGGCTATTAGTGGTAGCACTGTCCATCTTTTTCCTTGCATTTAGGCTCGTGTGTGGCTTCTTCACTCCTCTCTTCATTCACTCATGTATTCATTTATTCAACGACATGTTACTAACGAACCTCCTTAAGCCGGGATGCTGAACGTGGAAAAATAGGTGAAATATAATTTTACCCCTGAGAAGCTCATAGGCTAAAAAAAATATTGATTTGGGATAAATGTATGTTAACGCAAGTCTCTGTGTTAGGGGAGTTAAGAGGAAGACCTTGTGTGTTTAGCAGCAGAGTTGGGGGGAATGGGGATGACCAGAGGCTGATCCTATAGATGTGATCATTGGGATCCTGGAGGAGGAGTTAGAGTTAAAGGGTCATGTCAGGGAACATGGCAGGAATTGGCAAAGACGCAGAGTTTGGTAAGTACCCAGAGAATTTCCACTGTGCTGATTAAAAGTTAGGTCCTCTTTCTGGCTTAAATATTAAACAATGTTCCTTTATACATGTGTTCACATCAGCTTTCTGCTCATCCAGAAACTTTTAAAAAGGATTGCAAATGTTTTACCTCCTTCTCAACTTAATGCATTTTGAAAATAGCTCAAACCTAGTCCTATTCTCATCGGAGATTTTGGAAGAGAAATTTTTTTTTTTACTTCTAATTTGCTTCTCGTTGAATGAAAATGATTGCAAAATTAATCTAAATAAAAATAACCAGCCTTGGGAGTCAGAACTAAAGAAGAGAACATTCTTTTGCTTGATCAGAATAGCAAGTGGGAAAGACTGCTTCCAAACTGCCCGAGTCAATTTATATTTAGCCGAGTGGAGTTGTTTGCACCTGTCAGAGCCGCAGACGTGTTCTGGCGCATTATGTTACCTGGGGCCCCCTGCCCCTCTTTCAGATTTGACTGACATTGACTTGCAAGGTCATGTTTTATGGGGACAGGCAGAGGAATACTTGCAAAGGAACTCTATAAGCCTCTGTCTGCAGATAATGTGTCCTCAGCTTGTGAGAAGATCTTGAGTATTTTACACACCAAGCTCCTAGAGCCCATTAGGGCATTTTTTCTTACCGTTGAGGGCTTTTGAGTTCCTGAGTGAGGTTGACAAATGGATCACTTGTTTGAAAGCTATGTGACTACAGAACTGATTTTATTCTACAGCTTCATACTTTGTGCAGTGCTTTGGGTGAGCGTGATATGTTTTCTTTAATTTGTGTTGTTTATTCTTTTTTATGATTACAGTTGACTCTTGAACAATGTGGGGGCTTGGGGCACCAACCCCCTGTGCAGTTGAAAATCGACATATAACTTTGACTCGCCAAAAACTTCACTACAATAGCCTGCTGTCAACCTGAAGTCTTACCAATAACATCAACAGTCAATTAAACATATTATGTATGTTATATGTATTCTATGCTGTAGTTTTACAATAAAGTAAGCTGGAGAAAAGAAAATCTTAAGGAAATCATAAGGAAGAGAAAATATGTTGGCTAGGTATGGTGGCTCATGCCTATAATCCCAGCACTTTGGGATGCCCAAAGTGGGCAGATTCATTGAGCCCAGGAGTTCAAGACCAGCCTGGACAACATGGTGAAACCCTGTATCTACAAAAAATACAAAAATTAGCCAGGCATGGTGGTACACACCTGTAATCCCAGCTACTCAGGAGGCTGAGGTAGGAGGATCATGTGAGCCTGGAGAGGTCAAGGCTGCAGTGAGCTGTGATGGCACCACTGCACTCCAGCTTTGGTGACAGAACAAGACTCTGTCTCAAAAAAGAAAGAAAGAAAATATATTTAGTATTCATTAAGTGGAAGTGGATCATCATAAAGGTGTTCATCTTGGTTGTCTTCACTTTCAGTAGGCCGAAAAGGAGAAGGAAGTGAAGGGGTTGGTCTTGCCATCTCACGAGTGGCAGAGGCAGGAGAAAATCCAAATGTAAGTGGACCTATGCAGTTCAAACCCAAGTTGTTCAAAGTCATTGTATTAGTATTAGACATTGTGGAAAATACAGAAAAATATAAAGATGAAAATAGAATTAGTGCTACCCAATGATAACTATCAATATAATTCACTGTATTTTCTTCAGTTTAGTCTGTGCATAAACATTATGTTATCTGAATCATAGTGTGTATATATAGTTTAATATCTTGATTTTTATTCATGACTGTTTCTCACTTTGAGTATATTAGTATTATAGTTTTCCTGACATATGCTTTTTAATGGCTGCATAATATTCTTTCACATAGAGAGATCATAATTTATTTAACTATTTTCTTATTGTGGGACACTTAGATTTTTCTTCCCAAATTTTCTTTATTGTAAATATGTTAGGTTGGTGCAAAAGTAATTGCTGTTTTTTGCCATTAAAGGCAACAGCAAAAACCAAAATTACTTTTACACCAAACTAATACTTCAATAAGCATCTTCATATTTAAATTTTGTCCACATTCCTGGCTATTTCCTACAGAGTATAGATGTTCTTCAGGCTGGATGCATATTGCCAGATTTGAATACTAACCTTTTAGGAAGGTTAGTATTGACCTTTCGTTCTTGCTACTGGGGAAAATTAAGTTAAATAATCTCAATAAGGTCTTGGTTTGTGGACTTGGGGAAAATTACAGCTCATCTTGCAAAATAGCCATATGAGAATTTTTACGAATGAATCATTTACTGTATGCCTGGGTAAAAATAGCGGCACGCCTTATCTAGTGCTTTAGCTTTGAATCTCCAAGTACACAGCCAATTTGTATTATGAATAAGGACTTCATAACCCATATTGTCGACTTAAATGGTATTAAGTGGTGGCTGGTCAGGGAGAAGGTGGAGAGGCTAGAAACCAGGGAATACCACCTTGCCAAAGGCTTAAATACCATTAGGCACAACCAGTATATATTTATATTCTTTGCTTATTCATCCTCTGTTCATGACTAGTGTGGTCATAAATTATATTTAAACCTGTAACTTTATATACATATAATGCAAGGCATAGCAACATTGCATGCAGAATTTCATGACAAGTGGCCTGCATTTTTGTGAGGAAAGAAAATATGTCAAGCTGCTTTTAGGACTGTAACTAACCACTTGGCTATTGCATGCCTTGCGCCTTAGGTCTGGGATGTTTCTCTTGCATGCCTCTGGAATCAAATGACTCTGATACTGCAAGCACTTCAGAGTATGTATAAGCAATTTCAGCTGGTTCCGTCCTGATATTTACAAAACTGCCTGGATCATACTTACAACCATGCGATGATATATATTTATATTAAGAAAGCAACGATTTGCTTGAAAGATGAAGGAAAACAAACTAAGTATTTATGTACAATGAGTCCTAAGTGTACACCACTATGTTTTCCATCAGGTTTTGATTTTCTGTCACTCCTCTTTTTCTTTGAAATTTAGAGTCAGAAGTGAACTGACTTCATGGTTTTCCTCATGATTATTTGATATCCTCTAGGGAATCATGACTTAAAGACTGCATTCTTCCTTCTCAAAACTCATGTTAAAGATTTCTCCATGCAGAGCCACAGGCTATTTTGGAGTTTGAAATGGAGCAGTTAAAACTAGGAGGTCACACACGTTGAGATTATTCCTTCACTGCATCTCGCCCGGCTTGTGTGCCTGAGGAGACACGCATCTCAGAGGGCAGAGGGGCAGCCGTTGTCTAGTGAGGTTATTTCACCTACTATATAATAAAATGTACAGGACAATAGCGCATTTGTTATAAAGGCTACTCGAGTTTGTTATACAATTATTCTTCACCAAAAACAACAACCTGATAACTCACTATTAGTATGAGTCTTACTTGGTAGATAGCCAGGACTATAAAATATACAAAGCCAAACTTTGCCATTATTTCCGTCTAAACCTTAGAGATTGCTATAACCATATATTCAGCCTTAACAAAGATATTTGGCACCATTCCCATTTTCTTTCTGTTAATTCTTTTGTCATTTTCAAATGCAAAATCCTCCCAAGTGGGGGGTCGTTTGTCTCTTATTTTAGTTGTGGCCCTTTGTTCCAAAAAGAGAATTAACTTATCCTTTCTTCCCTGAGTTTAACCCTTATTCTTTTTTCTTCCTTCCTCCTTTTTAAAAGTATTCCTCCTGAGTTTATAAAATCTTGAAATTTCTGTCTTCTAATTTTGTAAGATTAGTAAATAAGCAATTCTATTTGTCATTCTCCCCTCTTATAAATCAGCACTGTTTATCAATTTTTAAGAACAGTCCCAAGACATGGTTTATGAAAAGAAGGAACCGATTGCAAAATAAGTGAGGAAGTTTCTGATTTAACTTCCTGCTGAAATTCCTAGGAAGAAAGACAAAAAGCTGAAGACTCACATAACCCTCATGCCCTAGAGATAATGAAGTGTAGGGTAAGATCTCAGTCACCTGGTGGTCTTAGATGAGTATGCTGACTCTGCCACAATGAGCTGTGGGCGTGGGGGAAATCACCTGCCCACTCTGTGCCTCTGTTTCCAGATCTGCAAAATGGGAATACTAATGCCTGCTTGGTAGGGTTATTCTGAGGATTTCCTGGAACAATATTTATGTATAATCAGGATGACTTGCTCCACAAAACCCAAGTGCAAAAAAGTCACATTTCTTGATGATTCTAAATACAGTGAAATCTGGATCTTAACCCTCCACCTACTAAGGCCAGCAAGAAGCTTAATGTCAATTGGCTTATGTGGCTCATGCAACTGGGAACAGGTCCTTTGTTCCTCGACTCGGTGGTTACAGCCCTTAGCACTGCTCCTTCTGCAGCCCAGCCTCTGTGCAGGTCAGGTCCTCACTACCCACTGGAGCTACTGCTCAAGGCAGGCTTTGGTGATGCCCACTTGGCAGGCCTGACAGGAAGCTCATGCACCCCCAGAGAGAAGCCTCTTCCAGAATGTTGGACTCAGATGGGGTGTCCTACCACCTGCAGAAACTTCAGTCCCACAGCTCGCAGACTTTGGGGATTCACCCCCTTTCTGGGGTGGATCTTTCTGTAAATCCACAGAAGTACCAGGCTGGAGCGCCTCCCACTCTTGGACAGTTCTGGCCCCTTCTTGGGAGGGCCCAGAATTCCCAAACACTTTATGGAAGCAGTTTCTCCAGAGGCTCCTGGAACATGAAGGAGCTGTTAGCACCACTTTGGGGCTAAAAGAGCCAAGACCTTGGAAAACAAAGACTTGCCTTTCCCTCCATTATAAGATGTTGGGGTATATGAGAATGAAACACAAATTTACATGCTGACACATTTGTAAACTATCAAGTGTATGGTGACTATTCCAAGGGCATCACCAGTTTGCCAAATTTCCCCGTGAAACAGTTTTACTACAGGAAACAAAAGAAAATTTTAAAAACATCTTGGATTGCAGGAAGACATGGTCTATGAATTACAGAAAACCACACACAGAGATAAGATGAAAAGTTAGGAAGACAAGATACAAAGAGAGATGCAATAAGAATGGATGTCAAAAAAAAATGCAATCCAAGAATTAAAATCCCTCATGGAGGTGGAAAGAAGCAAAATTGACAGTGTAGAAAATGGAAACGTTGATTTGGAGGTGAACCTTGAGAGGTCTTTTACAGGAAAAGAGCATAGAGTTAGAGGTGATAAGTGAAAATAAATAGTTAACTAAGAAAAGTGATAGATTCTGATAAATATAAAGAATGGAAATTCAGTTTAAGATTTAACAGTATTACTAATCAAGAAACCAGAACAACAGAAATAAGTGATAATGACTTTATTGAAGAAAACATTTTCAGGCTGGAAAAAGACTGGAGTATATAGATTGACTGGGCTCACAAATTCCAGGTAAAATCAATTTTAAAACACCCACACCTAGACACATACTGACCACATTTTTTAGATACAAAGACCAAAAAAAAAAGAAGAGGAAGTGCTGCAAGTTATCCACACAGGAAATACCACCCCCAATCCCAAACAAGTTGTTGATGGAAGAACAAATACCAGACTGACTTCTGACCTCTTTGTACTACTACAGTCAGAAAACAATGGAGAAGCATCTAAAAGCATTTTATATTCAGCCAAGTCAACTTTCATGTGTAAATGACCTTGCTTCCTAATACCCCCTAGTTTTATTACCATAATACAGCAAGGAGACTGATTAGTACTCAAAAGAGTAGTTATTGTATCTTATCCACTATGGTAATTTAGTTTCTTGATGAGATTCTAAAGTTGTATGAAAATGCCAATGTTATGCCTCCCCATCTCTCTGTGTGTTTTAACTTTGGTTTTGACGTTCCTCTAATCTGGCAGTGGTAGTGTTATTTGCTGCTGAGAAAAGAGGTCTCTCTCCCAATGAGTTCTTTAACCTCATCTCTCCCACTCCAAGGGTGGTCCTATTGTTTACCTTGCCACTGGGAATTTCTACTTTGTGGGCGTACTGTTTGCTCAGGTGGAAGAGCTCCACATAGCAAGCCTTCGTCCCTTAATTTTACTCCAAATGCCAAGACTTTGATTATGAATTATATTGAAAAACTGGCGATTATTAGAGTTAAAAGGCCTCTTGCATCTTCTAGGCTAGCATCCTTGGTTTCCAGGTGAAAAAACAGACCCAGAAAAGAGCCATCACTTGTCTAGAGTCACAGATTCAGATACCGTTCGTGTTAGGACCAGCTAGGCTCCTGGTTTTTCTGCATCCCCCACCAGACTGACACTGATGGACGAGATCTATTGGCAGGCCCAAGTGATCCCATCTTCACCATGATGAAGAAGTTCGTGAGTGGCAGGGCCCAAAGCCTGTGGAATGGCCAAAGGCAAGCTAATGCCCGGTAATCAAAAAGTCAGTGAATTTCCAACAATAAGCAGAGGCACACCTTCAACATAGCACCTCAGAGCCATTGAAAACTCAAGGTATTCATTCTAGAAAAGTCCAAGGATACAGAAGACATGCTTTAGCCAGTTTTTCAAAGTTCTTAGAAATTTTGACTTTGGGCAGGGGCACAGTAACTCACCTCTGTAATCCCACCTACTCAGGAGGTTGAGGAGTTCAAGACCAGCCTGGGATGTATAGTGAGACCCTGTCTCAAAACAAACAAACAAAAAGAAAGAAAGAAAGAAAAGTTTGACTTTTAAGGGTTCTAGTAACAAAAACTTCCTTTCTAAGCAAGCAGACTTGGCTCATGACACCTGACATCCTTTCATCAAACAATGGTCCAAATTCAAGGGGCAAAATCATCTCCTGCATTTGTAGATTTCTTAGCTTCTCTCCTTAGGTGAGTCACAACTCTTTAGGTTGCAAAAGAGAGGCTGCTCCAACTAGCCTAATCAAACCAGAAGAAGAAATGAATTGGTTCATAACCAAATACCAGGAAGGCAGGGGCAGAATTGGGCCTAGGATTAACTTCTCCACATCACAGGGAACATGGCTGCTCACATCTCTGGGCTAACATCAACCCCACTTAAAGAGCAGAGAGGAAAGAGGGCATCTTCCACCTGTCGTCAGTGTACAGAATTCCCAGGGGGGAAACTGATGGCTGCGTAACTGTGGACAAAGGGATGACCCAGCCTGGTTCCATGCTCACCACTCTGTTGAGGAACATTTTCTGTCAGTAAATTAAGGAGAATGAGCAGGAAATGGGCACAGAGCAGATCTACACAATAGCCACTACATTATCCATAGCCAGTGTTGGTTAGTACGGAGTTTATTATCCACTTGTTATTGTCAAATACGTTTTTCCAAGAACGGAGAAAAGAAATGAATAATTCCCCTACATTGCCTTTACCTTGGCCATGACCAGGCCCACTTCTGGAAGGTACGGGACACTCTCCAACCTGCCTCCTGCTCAGGAAAGACTGCCAGAGAGCATGAGGGCTTCAGAACCTGCATGCGTAAGCAGGTGTCCGCTGTGCTTTGTGGAGACTTTCTCCTCTGTCGGAGCTCTTTTGTATTAGTCCGTTTTCATTCTGCTGATAAAAATCTACCCAAGACTGGGTAATGTATAAAGAAAAAGAGGTATAATGGACTCACAGCACAGTTTTACGTGGCTTGGGAGGCCTCACAATCATGGCGGGAGGCAAGAGGCATGTCTTACATGGCAGCAGACAAGAGAGAATGAGAGCCAATCAAAAGGGGAAACCTCATAGAAACATTAGATCTCCTTAGACTTCTTCGCTACCACGAGAACGGTATGGGGGAAACCGTCCCTGTGATTCAATTGTCTCCCACCGGGTCCCTCCCACCACACGTGGGAATTATGGGAGCTACAATTCAAGATGAGATTTAGGTGGGGACACAGCCAAACCATGTCACATTTCCAGGGGTCTTGATGGTCTCTCTCCCTTCCCCTAGATAAGATAGCAGTAAGGAGGGCAGGATGGTGTGTTCAGGGCTTAGAAAACAAGTTCACTTCATACCAGGTGAGAAACAAACTCATTGTCGGGTCATTACTGGTGAGGAGACACTCAAGTTCAAGTCTCCAAGATGATGCCTCGTGCTGTATTGGACAGGCCGTGGGAATGTGCGTCAGCCTTGGAAGGTGTGGCCGTGAGCAGTGTCAGCAACCCAGGTGAGACGTTGTCTCTGCCATCGACAAACTGGCTGGTGCATTTTGAGCAAAGCAGGAGCCATGACCTCCACGGGTGAAAACCCTCTGGTCAGCTCGTTACTATGAGCTGACTACTACCTCCCAGGTTTATGTGTCACAGCCTCAATCTAAACAGTAAGGACTATTACTTTTTGAGCATTCTTGCTGCACAGACACTTTACATACTTTATACCAATATCCTGAAAGGGAGGTATTTTTGTTTAACCCCCTTTCATAGGTAAGAAAAGTGAAACTCAGAGAAGTTAAGTAACTCACCTAAGATCACACAGCAGTGAGTAGCAGAATCTTGATTCAAAGTAAGATCTGACCCCAAAGTTTAGGCTGTTTACACCACACGAAGCTGCAGCTCTCAGTGAGCAGATGAAAGAGGGTGATGGTCTCACTTTGGGGACACCTTGGCTTTCTTCCCCAATCTGCTAGATTGAATTATAGGGCCTTCACTGGGCCTCAGAAGAATAAATTTGGGATTTTGAAAACATAGCCCTTAATTCAATTTGACTGCTAGGACAACCACCTCATTCACAGGCAGGAGGTAAAGAGAGGATGATTAGGTTACTCATGGTGGCTACAGCTCTGGCTGGAGGAGGGGAGGTTTACAGCCTCCCCTAATGGCTGCTGCAGGGCAGGCAGGAAGGAAGTCTGGGGAGGTAGAGAAGAAAACCATGAGAGGGGACACTTGGGGCGACAGGTTTCTGAGGTTTGTGTGGGGTGCAAGGGAAAGGCCACACAATGGATGAACAGATGCCAAATATCTGTTTCCAGGAGGAAGCCACACATGGAAAAAAATGCTACCCTAAACAGTTCTCAAGTACACCCACGTCCTCAAACAGCATGGAAAATAAATTAACAAATAGCCTGCTATAAACACAGTGGAGGTGGGAAATTCTATAGTAAACCAGAAAGGAATTCATTTTATTCAAAACTGCTTTGAGAAGTTTGTCTAGGGTGGGTGAATACTTTGAGGCCAGGGCAGCTAGACATCACTGACATCTCTGGCTTTGTCACACCTGGAGGCCCAGAGCTCAATGTGCAGATAGTGTGTCACACTTGGATGCATGGTTTGTGGGAGTTAAGAGAGGAGTGGAGGCTCTTGAGTGGCTGAGCCCTATCCTTATCTGCAGCCTCTCTTCATGGCCCCCAGCCAGGACTGGCACTTGTCACATGGCATGTGAAGCAAGTGACTCTTGCAAGGAGAGAGTGTGATCAGGAGGGGGGGACAGTTTGCCAGTTGGTCATCTTGGATGTGAATCCTATGTCCCACTGACCTTTGTACCTTGAGAACTCCCTAGATCTCAAAATAGAGTATTTCCTCCCCGGGGGGATCATACCAGCCTCAAAACATCTTGCCAAAACAAAAATTAACTTTCATTTGAATTTATAATAATTTAAAACATGAATATGTGTCATCTGGCATTTTTATAAATAAGATGATATGTTGCAGAAACAAGTAATGAAAATTTCAAGGCTTTCCAGATCACTGGAAGGTCATGAGTTTAGGGTTTGTTTGTTTGTTTGTTTGTTTTGATGGATTCTCACTCTGTCACCCAGGCTGGAGTGCAGTGGCATGACCTCAGCTGACTGCAACCTCTGCCTCCCAGGTTCAAGTGATTCTCCTGCCTCAGCCTCCCGAGTTGCTGGGATTACAGGTGCCCACCACCACATCCAGCTAAATTTTGTTTTTTTTTTTGAGACAGATTCTCGCTTTGTTGCCCAGGCTGGAGTGCAGTGGTGCAATCTCGGCTCACTGCAAGCTCCACCTCCTGGGTTCACGCCATTCTCCTGCCTCAGCCTCCCGACTAGCTGGGACTACAGGCGCCCGCCACCACGGCTGGCTAATTTTTTGTATTTTTAGTAGAGACGGGGTTTCACCGTGTTAGCCAGGATGGTCATCCAGCTAATTTTTGTATTTTTAGTAGAGACGGGGTTTCACCATGTTGGCCAGACTGGTCTCGAACTCCTGACCTCAGGTGATCCACCCACTTCGGCCTCCCAAAGTGCTGGGATTACAGGCATGAGCCACTGCATCCGGCCGAGTTTAGGGTTCTATAGGGATTGTGGAAAAACCTCTATTGGGACAAATGTGCCTACTGCCTTTGTGGCCACTTCCAGCTACAGAACAGTGAGTCAGAAGACTCTACACTTGTGCCACTCACTGGCAGGGATGCCCACCTCTCCTCCTCCCAGGGGAAGCAGGACATGGGTCGTGGCCACCTTCCTTATAGTGCACAGGGGCCTCAAGATTTCCTAACTCTCTCTGTTTGGCAAATATTTAAAGACCTTTTTATTTTTTTGAGACGGAGTCTTGCTCTGTCACCCAGGTTGGAGTGCATTGGTGCGATCTTGGCTCACTGCAAACTCCGCCTCCTGGGTTCATGCCATTCTCCTGCCTCAGCCTCCCAGGTAGCTGGTACTACAGGCGCCCGCTACCAAGCCCAGCTAATTTTTTGTATTTTTAGTAGAGACCAGGTTTCATCGTGTTAGCCAGGATGGTCTCCATCTCCTGACCTCGTGATCGGCCCGCCTCGGCCTCCCAAAGTGCTGGGATTACAGGCATGAGCCACCGTGCCCGGCCCTAAAGACTTTTATCAATGTGTTTAGTACCTATTTGTTTAAACACCACTTTTGATTAAGAGATGACCAAAATTGGATACAGGAAAATTATTTTGTTTCTAGAGAGACATTGGAGAAAAGGTGTGATTGTGTAAAGAAACAGCGAAAAACAACAAGCCAAGTAAGCAACTGTTCCCCAAAGTGCTTGGGTAGAACACTACTCTTGAGAGAAGGACATCACAAAAAGTATTCTGAGATCAAAACCAGGCTCAGTCTGTTGTTGATGGGCATTTGGGTTGATTCCATGTCCTTGCTATTATGCATAGTGCTTCAATGAACATTGGCGTGCATGTATCTTTGTAAGAGAATGATTTATGTTCCTTTGGGTATATACTCAGTAATGAGATTGCTGAGTCAAATGGTATTTCTGGTTCTAGATCTTTGGTATGTATACACCATGGAATAGTATGCAGCCATAAAAAGGAATGAGATCATGTCCTTTGCAGGGACATGGATGAAGCTGGAAGCCATTATCCTCAGCAGACTAATGCAGGAACAGAAAACCAAAAACCACTTATAAGTGGGAGCTGACATCCTGGCTAACACGGTGAAACCCCGTCTCTACTAAAAATACAAAAAATTAGCCAGGCGCGGTGGTGGGCAGCTGTAGTCCCAGCTACTCAGGAGGCTGAGGCAGGAGAATGGTGCGAACCCGGGAGGCAGAGCTTGCAGTGAGCCGAGATGGTGCCACTGCACTCCAGCCTGGGCGACAGAGCGAGACTCTGTCTCAAAAAAAAAAAAAAAAAAAAAAAAAAAAAAAAGTAGGGGCTGAACAACGAGAACACATGGACACGGGGAGGGGAACAGCACACTGGAGCCTGTCGGAGGATGTGGTGGTGGGAGGGAGAGTATTACGGAAAATAGCTAATGCATGCTGGGCTTAATACCTAGGTGATGGGTGGACAGGTGCAGCAAACCACCATGGCACATGTTTACTCATGTAACAAACCTGCACAGGGACCGCAGAACTAAAAATTAAACTTAAAATTTTTTTTAACAGCCTCAGAGGAATCCTGTATTGTGGGACTCTGGCTAGCTTTATTTAACCTGGCACTTCACGAGCTGACCCAAGATCTCACGGTTCTTGCAACGCTGCATTTTAGTGTATGGAAAGGTGGGAAAGAGATCAGAATGAATATAGATGAGTGTCTTATTCCCATTTAGGCTGCTATAACAAAATACTGTCCACAGAGTGGCTTGCAAATAACACACACATCTATTGCTCACAGTTCTGGAGGCTGGAAAGTCCAAGATCAAGGTGCAGGCAGCTTTGGCGTCTCGGGAAGTTTTGCTTCCTTGTAGACAGTGCCATCTTGCTGTATCCTCATGTGGTTGAAGGGGCAAAGCTCTCTCTGGCCTCTTTTGTATGGACACTAATCTCACTCATGAGTGTTCTGCCCTCCCATAACCTAATTACCACCTCTTGGGTCTAACTCCTAATACCATCACCTTGGGGGCTAGGACTTCCACATATGAATTTTGGGGGCATGCAAACATTCAGACCATAGCAGTGAGCATGAGTGAAATTTTAGGAAGTAAATCCTAACAGAATTGGGAAATACATCATGCATGATTCAATTCTGCGCAATCTTAGGCCTCAAGAGAACAAGGAGGGAAACTAACAGATTATGTGCTGAGCAATTTTTTTCTATAGCAGGACAGGCAGAAGGATGCCTTCTTCCACCCAAGCACTGAACCAAACCACAGTAGAAGAAACAGAATCAAATGAGAGAGATTCAACTGACCAGTTTAAGGCTTATCAGAAAGGAACAAAGACATACCAAAATAGGCCATCCTTGCACAAACACAGACACACAGGGACAAGGCACAAGTGCATCACTTACACCAGCACAGGTGCTAGCAAGAAACCCATTCATATGAACACTTTATGCAGATTTTAAAGGGAAAACTCTTCTTTTAAACATAAAGGATTTTTATCTTTGTAGTATCCACATTTATTCACTCATTCATTTGATGCAATTTATGTGCCAGATGCTTGGTCAGGACTGAGGATGTGTAGTGGACAAGCCAGGATTGCTGCAGTGATGTGCTCACCATTGGAGAGAGGAATGACTGTCAACAAATCACTACAGGCCCATATGTTAAGTTCTTTAATAGTACGATGACTGGAACTACTGGACGGAACCCAAAATGCAGTCACCCAAACGCATCATGTCCATTTTGATCCCTACAGCAATTAAGCCTTGCTTTCACAGCCGCTGAAGCAGACCAACAGATGGTTGTTTAATTGTTTATAAAACCAAACATTAACTACTGGGCTTGGCAACATATCTCTTCTCCTGAAGCCTCTCAAAGCAGATATCAGACAACACTCTGGAAGATGCTGAGAAACATCAAAAGATCAAAGGTCGAATCTTGGAATTCAGATCTGTCATTGACCTGCCTTATAACTTCTGTCAAACTGCAATGTGGTGAGATTGTTCACATGTTTCACAGCAGTGTTGCATGGAATGACTAATGGCCTTCAGTTGGTTCCTGTGTAGATGGTAAAATGGAAAGCTGTTCACAAAACCCCTTTCTAGCAAAGATGCGTCTCTGCCAAGTCACATATGTTGGCCAGAGGTGTGTTTAGGGAACTTGGCCCTCTTCAGAAAAATACAGTCTCCTTGTTCCTGGCCAGATTTTAATGTTGCTCTACTTTTTAGCTTATGAAGCTTCAGGCTGTCTGTACAAATGCTGTCTGTTTTAATAGAGTGCTAATTGCAGTAACGGGCAGGGCACTTATGTCTGTAATCATCACATCAACGCCACTTGGCTTAATCCTTGAAAATGGACAACAAGCTATTACTAAACCATAAAAATCACAAATTGTGCGTGCTGACCTAGAGACACCTCCAATCAATGAGAAGCAGCCTGAGAGCCACCAAAGGCTCTTCAATGTCCAGCTGTCACCGACATTCCCCAAGAACTTCAAAGATTTTAAAGGCCACCATTTCCATGCACGTGTCTCTTGGCGTTGCTGCTGTTTACACTATGTGGAAGCTGGACACTCAGCCTGTTTCGGGGGGACCCAGGCTAAAGGTTCTGCCCTAGGTGCGGTAAGTATCTATTGATGCGTAGTGTGAACACAGCCTTTGTAGCTTCCCCACCCTCTGCATGGGGAATGGATAGCTCTGATTGCAATCTTCCTTCCCCAGCAGCCTCTTCCTTATCCTCCTGGGTTCAACTTCAACGTCACATGCCCAGACTTTCAGCCTCCAGGACTTATACCAGCACCCACTCTCCCTCCTGATTCCCAGGCCTTCAGCCTTAGACTGGGAGTTATAGGATTGGCTCTCCTAGTAAAGGGTAAGATAGTTGTATTCTTTTATATATAATATATAACACAATGGCTCTCTGTCTGCATGGGTTCTGAATCTTCTAATTCAGCCAACCATGGATCAAAAATGTTCAAAAAATAGAAAAATAACAATACAACAATACAAATAATACAAATTAAAAAGACAGTATAACAATCATTTACATAGCATTTACATTGTATTAGGTGTTATAAGTAATCTAGAGATGATTTAAAATATAGAAGAGAATGTGTATAGGTTGTATACAAATACTACATCATTTTATTTAATGGACTTGAGCATCTGAGGATCTTGGTATCTGTGGGGATCCTGGAACCAATCCCCCGTGAGTACCTAGGGATGGCATGACTATGTATAATATATCTTTGTAAAGGGGTTAGCCAGATAGTGGGAGCCCTCGTTTCCTTACAAAGGAATTTGAAGTTGATCTGGTCAGTGGAAAGTTTCTGGAAGGTATTGCATGATTAGAATTTTGTTTGTTTTACACCCACCACACATGCACACACACACACACAAGATAGAACAATCTGTGTGGAAGAAGTAGATTAGAAGAACACAGGATTAGAAAGCTTGCTTGATAACAGGTCACAAATGCTGCCAAGTGTGTAGTCAAAAAAATCTGGACCTATTTTCTAGACCAAGTGTCCAGATCTGAAAAGTTTTCAGAGGTTGCATAAGTAGCAAATGTGTGAAGTCTCTGAATGTGATTTCCCTGTTTAAATTTAGAATGTCAAAATGCTGCATTTTTCCAACCAACCAGTCACATCAGTGGCTGACAACTGCTCTGTGAGCTTGATCCTTGCTGTAGGAAATGCGGAGCCATAGACTATTCTTGGGGAGGGGGTATTGTAGCAGATGCTGTTGGTGTTCTCTGCCCAGATCCCATTGGTCCACTCTTAGAGTTGCCTGCAGACAAGTCCCCTTGAGCTGGTATCTTTCAGCATCTCTGCCTGACAGCATTCTCTGGGCTGGCCACCTAGAGACAGGCTAGAAGTGCCAGGACATTACAGCGTTGGGAGCATCCCTCAAGCAATGAAGGACAGAAGCTGCTGGATATACACCCCAGCCTTCTGGCTCCATGATAGGTAATTGCTGAGGTTTATGCAGTTTTTTGAGGGGTCCTGGAAGAATTGAGCCTCAGTTGCTCACAGCAGCATTTTTGTCATAAATGCAACTTTATTAGTTGTCTTAGGTGGGGTCACCTGAAAAACAGACCCTGCCATATGCAGTTGCGTGCAAGAAGTTTATTAGGGAATTCCTTTGAAACCAACACCTATGAAGAAGAAAGTAGGACTGGATAGAAGGTAGTCGTTGAACTGTGGTGCCATTGAAGCTTGAGAGGATCCCACAGGAAGCTCTGGCCCTGGGATAGTCCTTCAGAGTTGACCTATTGAGACCAAGGTGGGGTCAGGGCATTATATCCTCTATTGATTAGTCAGTGGATGTGGCTGCCCCAGGTTGGGACCTGGGTTAAGGCTGTTCTCTGCTGCTGAGAGCAGTTCCTGGCTCGAGACTCAGCTAAAAGTCATCAACCAGCAACATTCCCAACAGCTGGGAGAGTGAGGACCTCAGTCCTGAGGGGGAATCTCGGCAGTGCACCATACCATTGGCCTCCCTCTCTTCCCTGGCTTCCTTCTTTAACCCCTCTCTATCCTAGCCCTAGGGGTCATCTTCCAAATGAACTACCTACACCCAAATTTTTTTTTTTTTTTTTGAGATGGAGTCTTATTCTGTCACCCAGGCTGGAGTACCGAAGGGAGCACTGAACCAGTTTTTTTTGTTTTTTTGTTTTTTTAAGATGAGGTCTCACTCTTGTTGCCCAGGCTGGAGTGCAGTGGCACAATCTCAGTTCGCTGCAACCTCTGCCTCCCAGGTTCAAGCAATTCTCCTGCCTCAGCCACCCAGGTAGCTGGGATTACAGGCATGCACCACCACACCTGGCTAATTTTTATATTTTTAGTAGAGACAGGGTTTTGCCATGTTGGCCAGGCTGGTCTCGAACTCCTGACCTCAGGTGATCCACCTGCCTCGGCTTCCCAAAGTGCTAGGATTACAGGCATGAGCCACCACACCTGGCCAAGCCTGGAAGTTTTAAGCTGTAATTGGTGAGTTCCTTGTAGCACACTGTGGTGCTATAACCCATATCCTGAGAAATAAAACAATTAGATTTTGGGAGGCAGTTCACAATTACATTCTCTCTGTGGATAAAATTTTATTTAATTTTCCAAACCTGTTTTAAGGATACAATGATAACTGAGTTTCTAAGATATATTAGATTGGCCCAGATGCAGCAGGAATTTTGTTTGCATATTCCACAGGTGCATTTGATAGATGTTGGAAAAGCTTGAGCAAAAAAAAAAAAAAAAAAAAAAAATATCCCTAACTGCAAGCATTTGTCAACCCAGAACAAGGTCTTCTGCTTTCCATATTCATGACGTTTGACATCAGACACATCAGATAAAACCAGAGATGGCTGGGCAGGCGGAAGGAAACGAGCCCAGCAAGGGGTCAGCCGCAGGAATCGTCCCAGTTCTGGCTGTAACTTGGGTTTGACCTTGGCAAGTTGCTTGACTTCTGTGGTCCTTTGTTTCCTCATCTGGAAAATGAGAGTCCCAGCCCCGGGAGCTCTGGTTGAGAGAAAGTCTGTGATTCATCTATAGCCAATCCATGTTTACCCCCAAATTCATCAGGCTGAGTCCTCATCAATAATTTATATCCACCTGGAGGTCAGCTCTGCATAGAATCAAGTTTCTCTTCTTGTTCTACTTCCAGTGGAATTAAAGTCCCTTGGCCCTTGCCTTCTAATGACACCATCCAAAGTCTGTAAGTTTTAGAGGTTGCAGTTGATGACATCTAAGGTGCTTTCAAAGCCCAGCATTTCTAGGAAAGGGAGCATCAATATTAATTAAGTGCTGGCAGCTCTCAGGGTTCCTTAGTGTTCTAAAAAATGTGCAAGCTTTCTGGTCCTGTGTGCCCCTGAGGAATTTGCATATACCTGCAGATCTGGTTACTGTATCAATTGGGCCACATCCAAAGGCCACAACACTCTCCTTCCTGCATTTTAAGTGTGTTCTTACTGAAAATTCTGATGACTACCTAAAGAATTAAGCAAACTCCTGGCCAAAACCATTTAAAGTCAATGGGTTAACTTGAAAAACTTACCAGTTATGACTGTCCCTAAATGATAAACCAGAGATCAGTGCTGGGTCATACATTTCTTCAAATGTTGTGCCTTAAATAGCTGCAGAAGGACACAGTAAGGCAAGGGAGAAATATCTAGACTCCATCCAGAGATGAGCTTCCTTTGGAGCTGATTCCTCAGCCCAGGGATGAGTATGCCCTTGGCTCTTGGGATCCTAGACTTGTCATAGGCTCCTCTGCTCTTCCTCCTCTCGTTTCCAGGGTCTGCTTTCTCTGTTGCTTTCTCAAAGGGTGGTAGCCTTCCAAATTCGCTCATCACCCTCTTCTTTCATCATTTTATTTACTATTCCAAGGCTCTTCTCTTTTCTGGACTTAAAAATGCCTCTGTTGCTGATGAGAAGCATAGGTTCCCCCCAGAAGCTCATACACCGGTGGAAAAAGCCGGAGTCCACGTGCACCCCACCCAGCACGTGCTCCTGCAGTCTGAAGCCACGTGAATAGCACCACTGACCACTCTGTTGCCTGATCTACAAACCGGGATCCACCGCAGAATTCTTCCCTCTCACCCCTAGCAGGTGACCACTTCCTTTTCAAGCCATCTCCCTTCTCTCCGCTGCCACTTTCTTTCCATCTCAACTGCTGCTGCCTTAATTTTGTACTTTTTTTTTTTTTTTTCGAGACGGAGTCTCACTCTGTTGCCCAGGCTGGAGTGCAGTGGCGCCATCTCGGCTCACTGCAAGCTCCGCCTCCCGGGTTCTCGCCATTCTCCTGCCTCAGCCTCCCGAGTAGCTGGGACTACAGGCGCCCGCCACTATGCCCGGCTAATTTTTGTATTTTTAGTAGAGACGGGGTTTCATCGTGTTAGCCAGGAGGGTCTCGATCTCCTGACCTCGTGATCCGCCCGCCTCGGCCTCCCAAAGTGCTGGGATTACAGGCTTGAGTCACCGCACCCGGCCTTAATTTGGTACTTTTATCCTCTCTCACCTGGACTATTTCCACAGCATTGCCTATATTTCTGCCACCCCCCACTCCGACCTCGCCCTTTCCTCTGCAGTCACGATGAGCTTTCTCAAATGAAAATCAGATTTTGGCAGGGCGTGGTGGCTCACGTCTGTAATCCCGGCATCTTGGGAGGCTAAGATGAGAGGATTGCTTGAGCCCAGGAGTTCGCGACCAGCCTGGGAAACAAAGTGAGACCCCCGTCTCGACTAAAATATTTTTAAAAAAATTATCCAGGTATGCTGGTGGATACTTGTGGTCCTAACTATTCTGGAGGCTGAGGTGAGAGGATCATTTGAGCCCAGGAATTTGAGGCTGCAATGGGCTATGATCATGTCATTGCACTCCAGCCTGGGTGACAGAGCAAGACTCTATCTCTCAAAAAAAAAAAAAAAAAAAAAAAAGAATATCACGTGGTGCTTCCTTTTGCTGGTGTCTCTTCCTAACTCTGCAGATGAAGTCCTTTATTTCCAACCCCAGGAAACCTTGCATCTTCTGGTGGCTGTTGCACCCCTCATATGTAGCCTCATAGGCTGCTATGTCTACCCAGAGAGCCTCTTCCTTTGTTTTTCTGGTGGGCTCTTATTCATCCCTCAAGACCCAATTCAAGTTGTACCTCCTCTGTGAAGACAACTTTCACCCCAGCCCATCATCCCCTTCTCCACAAGCCACAATGTGTGTGCCTTGTTCTCACCTCCAGCCCTTACTGGGGTTTCTCATGCAGCTGCAGTCAGACAGCAACTGGGACTGGAATCACCTTAAGACTCACTCTCTCATATGTCTAACATCTCTCTCTGTCTCTCTGTCTCTGCATGTGAGAGTAGCATGGCTTCTTCTGTGGCAGCTTAGAGCTCCAGAGGCACATGGAGAAAGAAAGAGGGAGAGAGGACATGAGAGAGAACCGTCAGCCTTTTCTGACCCACCCTCAGAGGTCACAAAGGCCTGCCCAGATAAAGGCGAGAGGATGTAGACTCCAACTCTTTTTTCTTTTTCTTTTCTTTTCTTTTTTTTTTTTTAAAGACAGGATTTCACTCTGTTTCCTAGGCTGGAGTGCAGTGGTCTGATCATGGCTCACTGCAACCTTGACCTCCCAGGCCCAAGCAATCCTGCCTCCTCAGCCTCCTGAGTAGTTGGGAGTATAGGTGTGCACCACCATGCTCGACTAATTTTTAAATTTTTTGTAGAGATGGGGTTTCCCTAAGTTGCCTAGGCTGGTCTCAAACTCCTGGCCTGAAGCAATCCTCCCATCTTGGCCTCCCAAAGTGCTGAGATTACAGGCGTGAGCCTCAACCCGGCCAAGACTCCATCTCTTGATCGGAGAACTGCAGGATTTTGCAACAGCATGAGGTTCTGGATATTTTATGAGCGTTTTAGAAAATACAGTCAGCTTTGTCCTACTATGAGTTCTTGATTATCAGCACTTCATTTAACAAGCACCCTAATAAATAGTGCCTTTCCATATCTATGGCAGACGGCCCCTGTTGCTGAAAAAAGCCATTAAACATCACCTTGAGGGACCTGAGCAGTTGCTAAACCACCAGAGAGAGCCTGAGATTTTCCAGAGTCACCCATGGATGATGTCAGTTGCTCATTACTTGGTACAGAAGGAACCAGCTCCCTAGGGCTCCCATTGGGCTCCCAGTCAATGCTGCCATAAACTGGCTGGCTTTGCTTAGGCAACCTGTTGGCTGCAAGTGCCTCAGATCAAAACCAGGGGCTGACCTAAATCATGCCTGCTTTAGGCATTCTGTGGTTTGATCGGAATAAACAAGATTCAGCCAAGTCCCCAAATTTACCATAGAGATGTTTTCAACTGCATGGCTCTTCACCTGGACTGTAGATTTTTGGCGTGTGGCTTGCAGGGAACTACAGGGGCCACACACCAACCATAAGCACCAGGCCTAAGGCAGAAGCAGAGAGAAACCAACTCAAGGCAGAGGAGCGCTGGGAGGGAGAAAGGTGTGAGGAGAGGACTAACAGAACAAGAGGAGGCAAACAGATTAAAAAGAGCTTGAGAGGGCCGGGCACAGCGGCTCACACCTTTAATCCCAGCATTTTGGGAGGCCGAGGCCAGCAGATTGCCTGAGCTCAGGAGTTCGAGTCCACCCTGGGCAACATGGCAAAACCCCATCTCTACCAAAAATACAAAAATTAGCCGGCCGCGGCGGCAGATGCCTGTAATCCCAGCTACTCGGGAGGCTGAGGCAGGAGAATCGCTTGAACCCGGGAGGTGGAGGATGCAATGAACCAAGATTGCGCCACTGCACACCAGCCTGGGCGACGGAGGGACACTCCACCTCAAAAAAAAAAAAAAAAAAAGCAGTGGAGGTTGGCATGGGCTCCACATCACCAGGGTGGTGACCTCCATTGATCTTAGCAAGATAAGGAAAATTGAATAAGCCTCGTGCCAGCTTGTCTCCACCCTCCCACCCCAAGACAGGTGTTTCCCTCTCTTCGCAGGATCCAGTATTTAACATAACTACACAAGTTTGACCAGGCCGAAGCATCCCATGGAGAGGACCCTCAGGTGGTCGGAATTAAATCAGAATTTTAATGTCACTGACTTGGCTTAAGTTGATTACTGAGTGACCTATCTGGTTGAAACAAGAGGCATATTTTTCTGTTGTGCAAATGATTAATAATAATGTTTTTAAAGCTGAAGAATTAAACATCAACTTAGCATAAGAACCAGGGTCATTCAAAATACCCTAGCAATTTTAGAAAACCGTGAATTTTGTTATTGTCACTTAAAGCGGCATCATGGTATAGTCTGCAGGTTTTTACCTTTTCACTGGACCCCCTGGCCACAAAAATAATTAGATGGAGGAAAGGTTAATTAAAATAGTGTGAGGAGAGCTGCAGCTGTCTTTTATCCAGGCTGGTCTTGCAACTTCAGTGGATTCCACTAAGTGCTGTTAAGAAGGCCAATAACTCATTTACATATGGATTATTCATTTCAAACAGTATGTATTGGTTGCTTTCCAGTAGGCTAAGTGCTGGGGACAAAATCACTAATAAAATGCACCCCTTCCAAGTATATGACGTCCCTTTTATGTTATAAAGTCATACATGCATATTGAAGAACATTTAGAAAATTAAAAACCCACCTTCTAATACCACTATTGTTAGTGTTTTAATGTATTTTCTGCTTGGGTACAAAAAATATTTAGTTGTAATACTATTGAATATGAAAACTTTTAGCCCAGCCTGGGCAACATAGCAAGATCCTGTCTCCACAAAAAAAAAAAAAAAAAAAAATTAGCCAGGCATGGTGGCATATACTTGTAGCAACAGAGCAAGACCCCATCTCTAAAAAACAAAAACCAACTTTACCCTTTACCCTGCTTTTTTTTTCTTCGATAGGACCCTCTTCTTAATGCTACAGCTAGAATGGTAAAAGGCAGAGCTAAGAGTTTCTCAGAATATTACAAAGCCAGGAGCATGTTAATAAATCAGTGCCCCTGAGCCCAGGAGTTGAAGGCTGCAGTGAACTGAGATGACACCACTGCACTCCATCCTGGGTGACAGAGCAAGACTCTCTCTCTAGAGAAAAAAAAAAAAAAAAATCAATCAATCAATGAATCAATGAAAACAAACGCTTAGTGTTTTGAGAAATCCCGTACAGGGTTTTGCTTGTTTGTTATTCTGAGATATTTACCAGCCCTTCCCTCATTCCCCACCATACAGACCCACCACAGTATTGCCCATGTGGGGAAGAGCAAATGATACGCCAGCAACGGAGTGTCCCACGCCACCCACGAGACCCAGTTTCTAAGGAGTCAGCTGTCCACCTGAGCACCCGCTCCTCTTAAGGACGCAGGTGGCTTCAGTGGGTTATAATCAAAGAGCGCTGGGCTCCTGGAGGCACTGCCTTCCTTTTCTTGTTTTTCTTTTTTAGGCTTCTTCAGTGCTGCTTAGGGAGAGGTTGTTATTTGAGACTGCAGTCCTGCTTCATGTTATCTTGAGGATGGCCTGAATCAGTGTTGCACCCGACACCAAAGAAACCTTTTTTGCTTTGTTCAGATATCAATCATCAATAGATAAAATCATACAAATCCAATAATAACCTCTCGCTGTGTTGGGGTTTGTACAGGAGCAGCTCGAAACCCTTAAAGCAATGCCAAAACTTTCCAGCAGAAACCAGACCCCCTCGAGGGGACAGACCGCAACGCCTCCGCCAGTCTGTCCTTTGTTGCTGTCATTTGATTTGCTGGGTCACCAGTGGTAGATCCAGAGCTGTGGGGCTTGGAGTTTATGAAGTTTGGGAGCCTTATGTGCAGGAAAGCAAATACATTCATCATACAGAATTTTATAAAGGGAGGATTGCAGATAAGTGAGAGGCCCTTTCACTTTATTTTTTAATTTATTTTTTTGAGACAGAGTCTCCCTCTGTCGCCCAGGCTGGAGTGCAGTGGTGCGATCTTGGTTCACTGCAATCTCTGCCTCCCAGGTTCAAGCGATTCTCCTGCCTCAGCCTCCCAAGTAGCTGGGATTACAGATGCCTGTCTCCATGCCCAGCTAATTTTTGTATTTTTAGTAGAGTCGGGGTTCAGTCATGTTGGCCAGGCTGGTCTCGAACCCTTGACCTCAGGTGACCCTCCCACCTTGGCCTCCCAAAGTGTTGGGATTACAGGCGTGAGCCACCGTGCCTGGCCTCATTTGACTTCATTAGGTTTACAGTGAACCCAACCCTGCCTGTCCTGACACATCCCTCTCCTGGGGGAAAGGGGGAAGTGGCCTTCCTATCTATAATTTACTCCATGATAAAGGATGTCAGGATGGCCTTGGGGAATAGCTGTGCTCATGGCTGGTAATCCTAATCACTCTTTTTCAGATAAGCTGATATTTTAAAAAATAAACATAAGCAAAAATGAACATAAGCAAAAATGACTGGAAAAGAGAGAACACAGGAATGATATAAAAATTGCTAGGATTCTATGGTGAAATGTCTGAGTCTACCTATCTAAGTAGAAGCACAGAAATAATTTAAGGCCAGGCACGGTGGCTCACGCCTGTAATCCCAGCACTTTGGGAGGCTAAGGCGGGCAGATCACAAGGTCAGATCAAGACCATCCTTTGAATGGTGAAACCCTGTCTCTACTAAAAATACAAGAAATTAGCCGGGCGTGGTGACGGGCGCCTGTAGTCCCAGCTACTCTGGAGGCTGAGGCAGGAGAATGGCGCGAACCAGGAGGCAGAGCTGGCAGTGAGCCGAGATTGCCCCACTGCACTCCAGCCTGGGTGACAGAGCCAGACTCCATCTTAAAAAAAAAAAAAAAAAAAGAAAAGAAATAATTTAAATACTAGCCCTGGAATTTCTTGAGCTACAAAAGCCATTTTATGGCCCTGAACAGCTTACCTAGCTTTTCCTAAGTCTTGCTGTCTGCGCTTCCTGACCACATGATACACATCCTCTAATTCTGCGTTCTGAGGGAGAGGCAGGCCCAATATTTTATACCCTCCTGGCACCACTACAAAGGTCCTTCCCCTGTTAAATCTGCCTATTCAGTTGAGTTTCCAGTGGAGGTCCGTCTCGTATTAATTCGGTTAGTATAAGTGCTGGCCTTGGAGATTGGTATAAGGCTTCAAGTCCAGGTTCGTTCATAAGCTCTGAGTTTCCTTTCCCACATAGAGAGAACCGTGCTTTAAAGGTTCACCCATGAAAGGCGAAGAGCCCCAGGAGGTTGAAACCATATATTAGCACACGTAACAAGTGCCCAAACACACAGGTAGTAGAGAAATGATCTGTCAGAGAGGCTCTGTGCTCGCTAACACAACCTAGGGTCTGTTCTAATAAGGCCACTTCTGTAGGGCTTACCCAGCTATATAACATTTTAGATTTCCTGAAACTGCCAGACTTCCTCAAAGTGTAACGCAAGCCATTGATCATATCATTTATTCTGCCCCTAATATGTGCAAGGCAGTGGGCTAGGGGATGTGTGAGGTATACAAGATCATTGTAATAAGACTGCTATTATTATGTACCTATTAAGTGCCAGTTCCTATGCTATGGTTCCATGAGTTCATTTTATGCTCAGTGCAGTCTAAGATAGGCAGATTAACCCCATTGTATAAAAGGTGAAACAGAATCAAAGACATTAAGTAGTTTTCCAAGGTCATATACTAATGGCTACTGGAAGTAGAATTCAAACCCTTACCTCCTACTTTAAGCTGCAATTTTTTTCTTTTTAAACCACCATAGGTTCCTTGCACATCCTTAAGGAGATCACGGCCTTGGAGAAATAATCAATTGGTTTCTTATGGCTTTAACATCCCTACGTGTTCTTAAGTGGAAAGAATATGGCTCAACATAAGTAACAAGGTGGTATTACTTCCTTGACTGAAAAGCAGATAGAATCATAGATTTTAAAAATTATATATAATTTATTTTATTATAGGAATAATTCCTGCCCATTGAAGAAAATTTTTCAAATGCAGACGTGTATCAATAGCAAAATCATTAGTTAAATGATTTAAATATTTAAATATTCTTTTTTTTTTTTTTTTTGAGTTGGAGTCTTGCTCTGTCACCCAGGCTGGAGCGCAGTGGCGCGATCTCGGCTCACTGCAACCTCCACCTCCTGGGTTCAAGCAATTCTCTGCCTCAGCCTCCTGAGTAGCTGGGATTACGGGCGCCTGCCACCACGCCTGGCTATTAAATATTCTTTAAAACACAATTTTGATGACTTCCTAGTATTTCATCACGTGAATAGACCATCATTTATTGATCTGTTTCTTAACTTCTTTACTTCTACAGACAGGGCCAGCAGAGGGGTGCATATTTTGCATTCTGCACAAAGTTCTGGCCTAAGTTGAAGGCTCCTTCATCTGTGGGCTGACACTCAGCTGGCACTCTGCCACCTAGGGCAAACATTTCCACAGGCTGTGGCAGGCCAGAGGAACATCTTTTTCTGTGGACACAAAAGCTCCTAGAGAGGCCAGCAGCAGCCTTGATGATAGACAATTCTCTGCAGAGTGGAACACAAAAAGCTCTTGAGTATCATCTACTATTGGTAATTTCTACCAGCAGAAGCCACTATCACCTGTATTAACTTCTGTGCCTCTTTTTTTAAATTAAAAAACTTGAATGTTTATATTACTGTAATTAATTTTTTTTTATAGAGACAGGGTCTTGCTATGTTGCCCAGGCTGGAGTAGTTGCTATTCACTGGTATGATCATAGCACGCTACAGCTTGAACTCCTAGACTCAAGGAATCCTCCTGCTTCAGCCTACCAAGTAGCTGGGATGGCAGACTCACACACCACCATGCCCAATTTTTTTTCTTTTGGTAATTATGTTTTTTTACAATGAATTTTATTGCACCATTTTTAATAACACTGCAGTTACTTGGAATCATGTTTCTGCAGGTAATAAAATATTTTTCCATTTCCTTTTTATTTTAAATGCTGTTAAAAATATACAAGCATTGAAGATTCTTTTTAACCGTGGCAATTATTATAGATTGAACATATACTGAAGGAGTCTAAACGATGATGCCAGATCCCTAGGCTTATATAATTCCAAGGAATTAATGCAACTTTTGTACATTTGAGAGGTGTGATTGCAGTGTTGAGCAGGTGCTGAACTCTTGATGTCAACAGGGACAGAAGGTCATCACAGATTTCTAGTGTCCTGCTCCATTATAGATGATAATGCAGAATTAATTTTAGTGGGGAAAACCAGCTGTGGTTATAATTCTTTTTAGATTAAGAATTAAAATGACATTCATTTTGGGAATGTTTCTCTACTGCCTTCGCCACAGGAAACTTGTTGGACTATAAATTGCCTAATATATTTTGCATGTCCTTGAGTTTTGGCTAATGTACCAATCTCTTTATTAGAACAATCATTTACATGATATAAATCTGCTCTGAGCACAGCTTTGAGACCAGGCGCCCTGGTTCATAGTTACTGCTGCTGTCCTGGCCAGCGTCCGGGAACTGGCCTCACAGGGGCTGCATCTGACAGTTTTAATTCTCTGCTCTGGAGCAAAGAGGCTGCAAATGTGCTGCACACCAGTGCTTCTAGCTTGCCTAGAGTCAGACTTTAATTTCCAACAGGAAAAGCCAGGGAAGTTGAGATGAGCCATAACTTGAAAAGAAAGGTTAAAGTATGGACACTTGCCAGTGGAATGCAGGAATGATAGCAGCTTAATCTTTTCTTCTACCAAAGAATGTGAGTTTAAGACATTCCTGGCCGGGCGCAGTGGCTCATGCCTCTAATCCCAGCACTTTGGGAGGTTGAGGTGGGTTGAACACCTGAGGTCGGGAATTCGAGACCAGCCTGACCAACGTGGAGAAACCCCGTCTCTACTAAAAATACAAAATTAGCTGGGTGAGGTGGCACATGCCTGTAATCCCAGCTACTAGGGAGGCTGAGGCAAGAGCATCGCTTGAACCTGGGAGGCAGAGGTTGCGGTGAGCCGAGATTGCAACATTGCACTCCAGCCTGGGCAACAAGAGCGAAACTCGGTCTCAAACAAAACAGAAAAATAAGACATTCTTAAAAGTTAAAGAAACATGTGGCAGTAGCAATAGTCTTTGAATCAGAATGGAATCATGTCGTTCCTTGAAGAATTTCACTTCAATTTATACTATAGTAAGTATTGACCTTCATTTAGGAAATTGATGTACGACAAGC
Organism: Pan paniscus; assembly: GCF_029289425.2. Taxonomy (NCBI): domain Eukaryota; kingdom Metazoa; phylum Chordata; class Mammalia; order Primates; family Hominidae; genus Pan; species Pan paniscus. The sequence goes on from NC_073256.2 coordinate 25,637,682, forward strand.
ATTCTAAATATTGTTAAATTGTTTTAACAGTTAAGTGAATGTGTGTGTGTGTGTGTGATGGGCCAGCCTCACTATGGCTGGTCAAGAATAGATATAAAGTGCTTTCTGTTGGTTTTCTTTCTTTTTTTTTTTTTTTTTTTTTTGTCTTTGTCAGGTTTGCATGTCTAGGTAGGAAATGGACCTGCACCTTGGGTCTATTTCTTGAAATAAGGGACACAAGAAAAGGGAAGCAGCAGCATAAAATTTAGGGTCACTTACGGGCTAGGTGACTTCGGTGTCACTTCTGCTCTTGGAGCCTCAGTTTCTGCATCTGCAAAATGGGAAAGCACGGTTTTCAGGAAGATTCAAATGTGAATGTGCTAGAGCAGTGTTTGTTCATCTCTATTAATGTAAGAAAAGGTGCATCCCCCATTACTGCCACATGATGAGACTGGGGCTCATTTCTCTCCCCGACACCTCTGCTCTCCCTGTTGCTATGCACGGCACATGCTGAAAGCCAGGACACCTGGGCTCTGTTACTTAGTCATTGCCTGTTAAGACTATGAGAAATTCATAGAAATCCCAAATTCTACTTGGAGCTCAGCTTCCTCCTTAACAAAATGATAAAGAGGGACTAGAGACTGTTCAGCATCCTTTTGGTGACAAACATCTATGAGTCCAGAAATAAGTGCCAGGAGGTGACAAATGGGATTCTGTTTCCTCACTGTAGGGAATCCAGAGAGATAATGACTTCGCACTTAGCACCTGGGTCAGTTCTGCTTGGCTTTTCCCCAGCCAGTTTCCTTCTCTCTTTGGTTCTGACCTTTTGATTTGGAGCTGTCAGGAAATTGATCAATGATACACTTAGTATGGCTCATTTCATCAATATAAGTCGCTAAAGAGCCACTTTTTCTTTTCCTGTAAACAAGCACTTGCTTATGAGCCCAGAGGGAATTGGTAGACAGCGCTGCGTTGTTTCTCAGCCACACACACACAGTGATGATGCACTTTGAAATCTAAGAAAGAAAATGAATATTATTTATTTCAAACCTGCCACTCAGATCTTTCCTGTGGCCCAGAGTGACTCTGTGGGGGCACTGCACCTGTGAACTCCAAATATCTGAGATAGGTATCAGTCAATTTAGAAAGATTTTTTGGCCAAGGTTAAGGACGTACCTGTGACACAGCCTCGGAGGTTCTGATGACATGTGCCCAAGGTGGTTGGGGCACAGTTTGCTTTTATACATTGTAGGGAGACATGAAACATCAATCAATATGTGTAAGATGTACATTGGTTCAATCCAGTGAGGTGGGACAACTTGAAGCAGGGGGTTTGCAGGTCATAGGTAGATAAGAGACAAGAGATTGCATTCTTTTGAGTTCTTGATCAACCTTCTACTGAATACACAACGTAGTCTGGTTCAGTGAATCTGCATTTTTACAAAAACAATAGGGCAGAGGAAGCTATCAGATATGCATTTGCCTCAGGCAGGCCTCAGGGAAATCACTTTGAGTTCTGTCTGTCCTTTGTCCTTTGTGGGCAAACTGTGAGGGAGGCATGCAGCTTTTTATCTTTCTAGCAGTCTTATTTAGGAGTAAAACAGGAGGCAGGTTTGCCTGCCATAGTTCCCAACATGACTTTTCTCTTCGCTTAGTGATTCTGGGGTCCCAAGATTTATTTTCATTTTACACACCTTACTCTTCATTTCCTAAATAGCATTAAAATCCAATTTTAAACTTTCTGCCTGGCCAGGTGCGGTGGCTCACGCCTGTAATCCCAGCACTATGGGAGGCGGAGGTGGGCGGATCACCTGAGGTCAGGAGTTTGAGATCAGCCTGACCAAGATGATGAAACCCTGTCTCTACTAAAAATACAAACAATTAGCTGGGCGTGGTGGCTTTCACTCACGTCCGTGTGAAGAGACCACCAAACAGGCTTTGTGTGAGCAACGAGGCTGTTTATTTCACCTGGGTGCAGGCGGGCTGAGTCTGAAAAGAGAGTCAGCGAAGGGAGATGGGGTGGGGCCGTTTTATAGGATTTGGGTAGGTAAAGGAAAATTACAGTCAAAGGGTGTTGTTCTCTGGTTGGCAGGGATGGGGGTCACAAGGTGCTCAGTGGGGGAGCCTTTGAGCCAGGATGAGCCAGGAGAAGGAATTTCACAAGGTAGTGTCATCAGTTAAGGCAGGGACCAGCCATTTTCACTTCTTTTGTGGTGGAATGTCATCAATTAAGGCAGGAACAGGCCATTTTCACTTCTTTTGTAATTCTTCAGTTACTTCAGGCCATCTGGATGTATACGTGCAGGTCACAGGGGACATGATGGCTTAGCTTGGGCTCAGAGGCCTGACAGTGGCAGGCGCCTGTAATCCCAGCTACTGGGGAGGCTGAAGCAGGAGAAGTGCTTGAACCCGGGAGGCACAGGTTGCAGTGAGCCGAGATCGTGCCAATGCACTCCAGCCTGGGCAACAAGAGTAAAACTCTGTCTCAAAACAAACAAACAAAAACACAAAACAAAACAAACAAACAAAACTTGCTGCCTTTAGTGCTATCCAGTGGGTCTATGAAGGCTTTTGATGGTGTGACTTCCTTTCAAAGGCTTTTTCCTGGGTGCCCACACTGGCTCGGTTGTTCTTGCCTAGACTTTCTAGGGATAGAAGGTGGCATTCTAAGTATGGTTCTATTGTTTTAAGAGTTAAGGGGATGCGTATGTGTGTATGGGCATGTTTCTAATCACAGAAAGTGGGGATTAAATATCTCATCCAGATCTTATACTAATGTGCAGATCATTGACTTACGATTTCAGGAGTGGCAGAAAATCCTTTGTTTATTTTGTCTCTCCCTCTATTCGTGGACAATGTTGTCATTGTCAGGCCTCTGAGCACAAGCCAAGCCATCGCATCCCCTGTGACTTGCACGTATATATCCAGATGGCCTGAAGTAACTGAAGATCCACAAAAGAAGTAAAAAATAGCCTTAACTGATGACATTCCACCATTGTGATTTGTTTCTGCCCCACCCTAACTGATCAATGTACTTTGTAATCTCCCCCACCCTTAAGAAAGCTCTTTGTAATTCTCTCCACCCTTGAGAATGTACTTTGTGAGATCCACCCCTGCCTGCAAAACATTGCTCTTAACTTCACCGCCTATCCCAAAACCTATAAGAACTAATGATAATCCACCACCCTTTGCTGACTCTCTTTTCAGACTCAGCCCGCCTGCACCCAGGTGATTAAAAGCTTTCATTGCTCACACAAAGCCTGTTTGGTGGTCTCTTCACACGGACGCGCATGAAAGTCATCTGATAGGACATTACAGTAGTGTTTGTCTGTAAATAGCTTTTGCTCTAATTCTGTCCCCTCCACTAGGGGATGCAGGACAGCAGTGTCAGGTCACTGGAGAGCCATCTGGCCCAAGGTCCTGCTGTCAGGCAGCCTTCCAGCCACGTCAGACCAATGATAGTCTCTCATCTCCATTGCCTACATGAGCTAAGGTGCCACCATCTTGTCTCATCACCTGCTGCAATGTGGAATGGAAATTTGTGTTTTTCAAGGAAAGGCTTGGAAGAAAGTGTTATTTTTCCTAACACCAGAAGGTTCATCTGAATATCCCTAAGGACTTAGACAAGTGTGTGAATGAATATCAACGTAAATACTTTGTTGTTTTTTTTTTTTTTCAAGTTTAAAAGGGGAGTAGGGAGCAGAGAAATAAAAGAAGAGAGGACCTTTCTATGCAATAACCATTTTTAAAAGCCAAAATTCCCTAAAAAATATTATCAAGGGCTGGATGTGGATGCTTACACCTATAATTCCAGCAGTTTGGGAGGTCTAGATGGGAGGATCACTTGAGGCCAGGAGTTTGAGACTAGCCTTAGTAATATAGTAAAACCCCACCTGTACAAAAATTTTTAAAATCAGCTGCGCATGGTGGTGCATACCTATAGTCTCAGGTATTCAGGTGACTGAGGCAGGAGGATCACTTGAACCCAGAAGCTGGAGGCTGCAGTGGGCTCTAATCATACCAGTGCACTTCAGCCTGGGTGACAGAGTGAGACGCTATCTCAAAAATAAAACAAAAAAAGAAAAGAAAAATGATGTAAAAAGGTAAGACTCGACTGCCTAACTTCAAATTCAAGATTTGAGCAGGAAAATCAATGATCAATTTTCCTGGGCAACTACAAGTTACCTTCCTTAATAAAACTCCTTAACCTAAGATGTGCCCTCCCACCCCCCTCCAATTCCTGACCATAGCATTTACAATAAGACCTTTTATTGCAATTATGAACATAGGATATTGGAAAATATCTTCTATGTGGCAAGCCCAACTGTAATGCTGTACTCAGGAATTCTCTTATTAAAATATGCACACACTCCTACTTGAGATTTATTGGTCTTTTGTCTTATTGCGTTAAGTTCTTAAGCTGATTTTTGATATTACTCTTGTGGCATTTTAAAGCTTTTGTGCTTAAACTGCACATTCTTCTGCAAGCATAGATATTTTGAGATGAAGTAGGCAGCACTTCATAGAATTCGAAGAGATGGGGAGGCTGAATGATGAATGAATGTATTTACTGTGTAAATGAGGAATAACACTGGGCCAAGGTTTTTCTCCTGAAACCAGATTTTAAAAATGGTTTAATAATATATTTTAACATGCTCCCCTTTGGGGAACCATGTAAATCTAGTAGACTGTACTTTTCCCCTTATTTTTCTTGACTTCAAATCAGAGTGATGGTTTGGTGGGTTGTACGCCCCAGCGACTTTCCTCTCTGCCACATTTTCCTGTCTGTTGGCATCTGAGGACATTTCAATGGCTTCCTTGAAGCTCTTGCTGTCTCTCCTCTATGTTCAATTTTCTGCCTTTAGCACACTGTTCAAGAATGGCTTTGCAATCTTAGTGTTTGTTATTTGCTCTCATCCCTTGACCAGCCTGTAATGTTTCCGGAGGTAATCTGATGAATTGGTTTGAATAGCTCGATTTGGAGAATAGCTAACAGGCAGGGAAAGTGAGGAGCATGAATAATGGAGGTAGCTGGGGCCTTTCATTGAATCAATATATACAGTGGGGGAGGAGACAGGCATCAGGAAACATTGGCCCACTAGGAATAAGATTGCTGGGTATTAAGTTTTGGCATTGTTAGAATTGTGACATGAATGGGGAATGAGAATCTCTTTGGTCTTCTCTGGCTATCTTGGGGTGTGGACTATCGTTTATTGTTTCACTGTTAATACCCTATGAAAAAGCAAGGGTCACCTGTGCTCTGTGTGGCACTGCAAAATCAAATTAACATTGACCTGAGCCCCTGCTACAGGCTACAAAGCAAAGTGTGGGTGCAGCTGAGGATACTGAAGAGCATTAAACATGGTTGGGCAAGATGTAAAAGGCGATTGGAAACAACAGTGGAATTTTGAACACAAGGTGTTAGGTGGTAAATTGCGTAGTGAATGCTTTTGACCTTCAGTGGGTCTGCTGAGGTCAGTGTGAGTGAGGAGGAAACAGGAGCTGGGGCTGTAAGGATGAGAGGATGGAGATGGTAGAGAACAGAACTGGAAAATTCTAGCTGAGAGTGACGTTGGCAAAGTAGAAAGAGCTCTCTCTAGGAAGTAGGAGATCTGGCTGAAGTGCAATGGCGTGATCACGGCTCACTGGAGCCTCACTCTCCTGAGCTTAAGGGATCCTCCTGATTCAGCCTCTGGAGTGTCTGGGGCCACATGTGCACGCCACCACATCCAGCTATTTTAATTTTTTTGTAGACACGAGGTCTCACTATGTTACCCAGGGTGGTCTCAAACTCCTGGGCTCAAGCAAGCCTCCTCCCTTAGCTTCCCAAAGTGCTGAGACTGTAAGTGTGAACCACCACTCCCAGTCCGAGACCTGGCTTTTTTTTTTGAGACGGAGTCTCGCTCCGTCGCCCAGGCTGGAGTGCAGTGGCGCGATCTCGGCTCACTGCAAGCTCCGCCTCCCGGGTTCACGCCATTCTCCTGCCTCAGCCTCCCGAGTAGCTGGGAGTACAGGCGCCCACCACCACGCCCGGCTAATTTTTTGTATTTTTAGTAGAGACGGGGTTTCACCGTGTTAGCCAGGATGGTCTCGATCTCCTGACCTCGTGATCCGCCCGCCTCGGCCTCCCAAAGTGCTGGGATTACAGGCGTGAGCCACCGCGCCCGGCGAGACCTGGCTTTTGACTTATTATACCTGTGCTCCTGCTTCCTGTGTGGCATTGGGCAATCAACACAGCCTTTCTGAATGTTCACTTCCTCAACAGTAAATGGAGGAGTTAGATGACTCATTCATTCCAGAAATAGTTTTGAGCATTTGCTCTGCATCAGACCCGGTGCCACGTACCATGGGTGCAAAGGGGAGCAGCATAGGTAAGATCTGTGCCTTCCGAGGAGGGTAGAGTCTTCTGGAGGGACATTACAAATAATCAGGCACTCCCAGTGCTGGGAGCTAAGTTCTGTTACAGGGAAGAGAAAGAAACAATGGCAATACCAAGGAGGATATTTACAGAGGGGGAAGGCTTTGAGCTGAAATTGAACGGTGAATAAAGGCTGAGCAGCCATGGTGAGATGGGGGGAGACTCTTCTGAATGGTGTGGTGGCGGGAGTGGGGGTGGGGGGGATGCAACAGTCTTGTTGGACTGGAACATAGAGTTCAAATGGCGGAATTTCAGAGCTTTGACGCTCTACTATTAAGAAGGTCCAGCAAGTTCTGCCGTGAACAGTTGTGCTCATAACTAGCTGTGTGATCTTGAACAAGTTTCTTTGTCTCCAAAACCTAGTTTTGTTACAGGTAGATAGTCAAGAGTGGGCTCTCCCCCGACGCACTAGAAATGTCGGATGACAGTTCCACAGTTATCGCATTGCCTCTCTAAAAATCATAATTCAGCAGCCAGGGAGAGACAATCTCCTGATGGTCCATACCCTTAACATTAAAAGTGTTAACTGAATACAGATCCCAGGGAGAAGCAGATTCTTGGGCATGTGTGTTAAGAGATAAAATGGCAAAGTATGACGTTCCGGGGTACACGCCACAGGAAAAAGGAAAAAGTCTCAGGTGGGCATGCGTGTAACTCCCTAAACGCACTGCGCGTGGTCAATTCCAAAGGCTAAGGAAAGCATTGCGCATGCGGGAAGCCCACGCTGAGGGAAGAATCATGGGAAAGATGTGAGCCTGTAAAGTTTTAGGATCAAGGTTAAAGGCCCTTTTTTGCTCTCTTCTCTCTTGGACCTTCAGGCGCCGGCTTGGGTATCTTCCAAGCGAATTTTCCTTTCTTTCCTGTTCTTTTTTTTTTTTTTTTTTGAGACGGAGTCTTGCTCTGTCGCCCAGGCTGGAGTGCAGTGGCGTGATGTCGGCTCACTGCAAGCTCCGCCTCCCGGGTTCACGCCATTCTCCTGCTTCAGCCTCCTGAGTAGCTGGGGCTACAGGCGCCCTGGCGCCACCACGCCCGGCTAATTTTTTTGTATTTTTTTTTTTAGTAGAGACGGGGTTCCACCGTGTTAGCCAGGATGGTCTCGATCTCCTGACCTCGTCATCCTCCCGCCTTGGCCTCCCAAAGTGCTGGGATTACAGGCTTGAGCCACCGCGCCCCGCTCTTTCCTGCTCCAAAGGCTTTTTAAATAAACTTCCACTCCTGTCCTGGATTCTGCTTTATGGCCCTCAGTCGAATTCTTTCTTCTGAGGAGGCAAGGACTGAAGTTGCTTCTGACCAGTACAGATACGCCGCAGGTAACTTGGATCTCTTCCACCGCTAATAGTTTCTTAATCTGTAAAATGAGATAATGTGTGTATTGCATTAGCCCATTCATTGTGTGGGTTTAATGAGATGATGTACGTAAAGCCCTTAGCATAGTGCCTGGAATATAGGAAGTCCTTAGTAAATGTTAATTGCTGCATTTTCATTATTACTACATCTTGCACACCCCAGGGATCCCTTGCGTCACAGAGTGCTCGCCACCACCCCCGGGGGACACCTTCCCCAATCACTGTGGCCGTCTCTGGGGAGCTGAAGGCCTCCATAACTGCCATGGGATTGATTTGTGAGCAATTGCTTGCACAGGCTCAGCTTCTGTCCTGATTACCACAAAATTTGGATTCATTTCTCCCCAGTACTTCTCCCCTAGTGTTATACCTAGACATTTCCTATGTGGGATTCAGATAAAATATTCCATTCCTATGGATAATATGGTTTTCTATCTCTATTATTCAGACACAATGACCAAAGAATAATTTGGATGGCTGGCAAGCCTTGGATCAATAACATGCTGCCTGCTGTTAAAAAGTTAGCTTGGTCATCACAGTTCTTCTTTGCACTAAGGATAATATTGTACTCTGATCCTCCATCCTTTCCTTCCTCTTTCCTCCCGCCCATCCTCCATCCTTTCCTCAAGTGTGATCTTACTTTTAGGAGGTGTGAAAGGCTAACTTAGCCTTTAAATGTGTTCTTTGAATTCCTTAGTTCTAGAGAGGTAATTTCTAAGATCATCCTATCAGAGAAATGTAATACTCTAAAAATCTACTTTTATTTGGTATAGATCACTTCCTACGTATTTGCTGAAAACTTGCCACAGTTTTTAATAGAGCATATACATTTTAAGGAACCACAGACATGCTTTAAGTTTTGGCATTTTGAGAATCTAATAGTGTTAAAAACATAAGGACCTTCAAAAATGTAATTATCTTTTCCAGCCTTCCGTCCCTGCCTTACTCATATTCTGACCTTGAATAGTTCTCACTTTACTGTTGAACCACAATTCAGCAGCGGCGGCGGCAGCAGCAGCAGCAGCAGCAGCAGCAGCAGCAGCAGCAGCTCTTGTAGAATGTTGCAATCGCAAAAGGGATTTACAATTGTTTGTGTTTTTCATCATTGACTTGAATAGCGTTAATTCAGAATGATGCACTCTGCTTCAGTACTGCAGATCTGAAGGAGGTGGGAATTGAGACAGACTGATTTGTCTGGAGCCCCATGGTTCAGTCTAGAATTTAGAGAGACAAAGAAGTTTTTTTTTTAACATAGTTTTAATACAGTCTGCACTTTCTCTTCCACCCACACCTCTGCCTTCTAAACGACTGTGGTTAAGCATACTCTATTAATCCTTCAATGAGAAAGGAAAGCCATGGGAAATCTAGCAACAGGAATTGTGTGTGAGTCAATGCTTGGACTATTAGAAGCGGAAGATATGTGCAGAAATAAAAAAAACTCGTAGCAAATTAAGAGCATTGATTGGACTTTGCGAGGAAGTGTTTCTTTTGTATTCTTCTTTCTGATGGATGCCAGCGGTATTAAAATAAAGAGAATAAATAATATTGAGTAAGGAATTATTGGTGCCGATGTTGGCACTAAAACCCTCACTTGTAACTGTGCATAGAATAATTAGGTTAGAAGACTATGATTGCCTGTTCTCTTAGACTGGTATTAGTGGGAGCCAGGCAGCGGACACAGGGCTGGAGGCTTCATCTGGCACAAAACATCTGGGTCTCCCAACTCAGAACCAAAGCTAACTGTCTCTTGTGGCCTGGTTTCTCTCTCCATCTCCATGCTCTGTCCCCACTGCATGCCCTGGACCCTGGAGATCTTCCTTTTTTTTATCCGCCTAGTTGCTTGCGATAGGGGCTGCGCCCTGCACCAGAGGCCCCAGGTAACACAGGCAGGTCTCTAAGACATGCTACTTAGCTTTTGTTTTCAGTTTCCATCTTGACTTCTTAAATTGCTGATATTATCACTGTCAAAAAACAAATACAAACATATTATAAACTGATTCCAAGTCATATCATGTTTTGAAAGGAACACATGGCCGTGTGTAAGCCCTTCCACCTCCCCCTGTGTTCTTAGTTCATTTCTTGTGCCCTTAGTTCATGACTTGTGCTCTTAGTTCCTGTCTACCACATCCCATAGTGCCCTATCCCTGATTTTGTTCCAAGTGTCCCTAGCAGTGTCCCCTAGCAGTGTGCCTCATTTGTGGCTAAATGTGCCTCTGTGCTTGGAACAAACCTTTAAGTTCACCTTTCAGAACCTGACAGATTGGAGCTACCGTCCTCAAGTACTTGCTTTATATTGTCGTCAGCATTACTGGGCAGCTCTTTAGAAAGGTGGACGTGTTCTTGGATACAGATTTCTTACCCTCTAGAAGACTGTTGTTTTAGAACATTGCATCTGAAATCCAATCTGGAGATTTTGATTCAGTGGGTCTGGGATGGGGCCCAGGAATTTGTAGTTTTAACAAGTATCTCGGGTGATCATTATCAGGAAAGTCTGGAAAACCCTGCCTTACAACTTTCCTGTTCTCTTTCCTGCCTCGTTCACATAGACCTGCTAAGTATTTGCTGGACGTGCAAACAACCTTTGTAATGACTCTGTAGGCTTCCATTTGACAGAGTTTGAATATAATATGGCAATTTTGAACCCTCATAATCTTTTAAAGATAGAGTTTTACCAAATCAGTCATTCTGTATTGACACTTTTAATTCATTGCTTGTTCCTGCATGAACTTCTCATTGTGGAACAGTTAAGATATCTACTTTAAAAAAAAAAATCTGGAATTTATTGAATTTCTCATTGTGAAGCAACTACAATATCTACTTTTTAAAAATATTATTTATTTATTTATTTTTTTGAGACGGAGTCTCACTCTGTCGCCCAGGCTGGAGTGCAGTGGCGCAGTCTCGGCTCACTGCAAGCTCCACCTCCTGGGTTCACGCCATTCTCCTGCCTCAGCCTCCAAAGTAGGTGGGACCACAGGCTCCCGCCACCACGCCCGGCTAATTTTTCTGTATTTTTTAGTGGAGACGGGACGATATCTACTTTTTAAAAAAATCTGGAATTTAGTTTGTTAGAGAAACCTGATTCTGCCGGGCTTGGTGGCTCACACCTATATCCCAGCACTTTCGGAGGCTGAGGCGGGTGGATCATGAGGTTAGGAGATCGAGACCATCCTGGCTAACACGGTGAAACCCCGTCTCTACTAAAAATACAAAAAAATTAGCCGGGTATGGTGGCAGGCGCCTGTAGTTCGAGCTGCTCGGGAGGCTGAGGCAGGAGAAGGCGTGGAGCTTCTGGGAGGTGGAGCTTGCAGTAAGCCGAGATCTCGCCACTGCCCTCCAGCCTGGGCGACAGAGAGAGACTCCGTCTCAAAAAAATAAATAAATAAAGAAGATTCTTAGCAGCTAGTTAGAGTAGCAATTAAAGTTCTTGATTTTTTAATTTGTTCCTTTTAATTAAAAAAGTTTTAGGGAAGGGAGAAATGAGGAGTTCTTTCATGGGTAAGTTGTTCATGGGTAAGAATTTCAATTTTGCAAGATGAGAAGATTCTAGAGATTGGTTGTACAACATCATGAATACATTTAACACTGCCAAATTGTACACTTAAAAATGCCTAACATGGTACATTTTATGTTATGCATATTTTATCGCAATATTTTAAAAATCGGGGGAAGTGTCCACAGGTTTATGGTCTAGAGAGCTGTCAGAAAATGAATATGAGTACCTACCATGTAACCAGGCACTATGCTAACACCTTTCTGACTTTTTCAGTAGAGTAGGTTATTTAATTCTTATAACAGTGCTGTCTGTATTTCACAGATTGGGAAGGAGAAGGTCACTTGACTCACAGGCCAACTGCTATGGACTGAATTGTGTCTTCCCCTCATTAATATGTTGAAACCCTATCCTCCCTCCAATGTGATGGTATTTGCAGATGGGGCTTTTGGGAAGTAATGAAGTTTAGATGAGGCATGAGGGCTGGATGGATATGATTGGATCAGTGCCCAAAGAAGAGACACCGGAGAGCTAGCTGCTTCTTTCTCTTTCCACCTTTACACACTGAGAAAAGGCCAAGTGAGCACACACCAAGAAGGCAGCCATCTGCAAACCCAAGGAGAGAGTCCTCACTAGACACCCTGCTGGTACCTTGATCTTGGACTTCTAGCCTCCAGAACTGTGAGAAATAAATTCCTGTTGTTCAAGCTAGTATTAATACCTGGTGTTTTGTTATGGCAGCCTAAGTGACTAAGACACCAACTTAATTTACTTAGCCAGGGTCAATCAGTGGTAGGGCCCAGGATTCTGACCCAGTTCTGCCTAACTCCACAATTCATGCTTTTTCTGGATATAAACATCTGCCTTTCCAGTTTCCCTGACTCTTAGAGCCTTGGAGCAGTGTGTGTCATGTGCTGCACACCCAGGCTGGAACAGCCTGTCTCCAGGTAGGTCTCTGCATAGTGTGTGACTCCATGGGGACCTCTATGCGGCCCCAGTCTTGTGAGCTGATAAAATTTATATTGGTAAGCTTGGCAAATTTAACGCCTACCTCCAACAACTCTTCAGGAATGTGGGACTCTCTAAAGGGATTCATTTGCAGAGACAGAAGCCTTGGTGTGGGATGTGTTACTGTACAGTTTGTACAGTTTGCTAAACCCCTCAGCCAATACGGTTTCTATAACTGGTGCCCCCCCACAGCTCGCTGGGATTCACTGTTGTGCAGGTGATAGCTCCAGGTGTTGGGAATCCCTGATGAAGCCTTAGCCGGCAATGGCTGAAGGCGATATCTCTGAGATGTCCGGTCAGGACCTTCCTCTCTGTTGCCATGGCTGTGTCTCACTGCTGAGCCTCTCCTCTGTTCCCTGCAGGGTAGAGTCTGGATGCTTTTATCGACATATTGGAGTTTTTCTACTAAGTGCAGAAACGTCTCTGGATCTGAGCACAGTCACATCAAGCTTAGATTTTAATGTCCTGGTTTCATTAATTTCTATTTCAGTTATTCCAGGGGCTGCTCTCCCTCACTGGGTTCTTTTCAGATGTGTACAATGGCTAGAACTTCTTTCTGTTCTTGCTGCAATATGCCAGCCGCATTTCCTTTTACACAGGCGTCTCCTTTTGTCTCCTGTCTGTGGGTACTGCAGTAGCAAAAGGGGCAATCTGTGGTCTTTTCTCCATAACCCCTCCTGCAGAGAACAAGTCTCAGGCTGGGGGCTTCCTGAAACATAGATTACACTGGACAGAAGGACTTAACATGTCTGTGTTGCACCCTAAAGCATGACCTTCAGTTTCTCTCTGCTTAGGATCTATATGCTGTGCCACGATTTTTCTACCATGATTTTATCTTGTAGAATTCACTTTACCTCTCTGGGTTCCAAGTCCTCATTTATTAAATGAAGATCCCATTCTAAGATTGTGCCAATTTTCCTATTTCCAAATTCATCAGCACCGAGAGTGCCTGTCCTTACTGTGGAGGTCTGGCGATAGAGAGCAGGTTCTCCCTGCAATATTGACACAGGCCCGCCCTTGGCCTCTGCTGTGGGGGCCTGAACACTGGCATCCCTAGCTTCTCCTCGGGGCCAAAGATGACTTGAGCCTTCCCAGTGGAGGTAGAAGCTGGAGCTTCCTTTCAGGAAGTGGCTCAGAGTGACAGACTCGAAGATCAGGAGGGTCTTGTAGTTCCATCATGTTGACAAGGATTATAGGAGCTGTAATTATACAAGCTGCCCCAAAGTCCTGATTTCAGTCCTCATTAAGTCCCGACTTCTAAAATGAGGTTAAAATTATATCATAAGGGCCGGGCGTGGTGGCTCACGCCTGTAATCCCAGCACTTTGGGAAGCTGAGGTGGGTGGATCACTTGAGGTCAGGAGTTCAAGACCAGCTGGGCCAACAGAGTGAAACCTCATCTCTACCTAAGACACAAAACTTAGCCAGGCATGGTGGTACATGACTGTAATCCCAGCTACTGGGGAGGCTGAGGCAGGAGAATTGCTTGAACTGAAGAGGCAGAAGTTGCAGTGGGCTGAGATCATGCCTTTGCCCCCCAGCCTAGGCAAAGAAGTGAGATTTTGTTTAAAAAAAAAAAAAAAAAAAAAAATATATATATATATATATATATATATTAGGCTTGGCATCTTGGCATGGTGGCTCACACTTATAATCCCAGCACTTTGGGAGGCCAAGGTAGGAGGATCCCTTCAGGCCAAGAGTTTGAGACTGGCCTGGGCAATGTAGTGAGACCCCATCTCTAAAACCAAAAATTAGCTAGGCATGGTGGTGCATGCCTGAAGTCCCAGCTACTTGGGAGGCTGAGGTGGGAGGATTGCTTGAGCTCAGGAGTTTGAGGTTATAGTGAGCTATGATCATACCACTGCACTCCAGCCTAGGTGACAGAGTGAGACCCTGTCTCTAAATAAAAATAAAATAATAAATCAATTGTATCATAAAAAACTAAACTTGCCCTCACATAACTCTCTCTTCTGCTGACAATCAATACTTTCTTAGACAACGTTTTCTTCAGTTCCAGATGGCTTTTGAGGAGCAAATTTTTCTCCCCATAGAGTTTTAAGAAATGCTTCCTCAGCAAATTGAGAAGAAGAAAGTAAAGCAAATGTTTTCTCTAAGTGACTCCTTCCCAAATTGTAGTTTAAGAGCCTTTGTAAATCAGATGGAAGCTTTAGAAAAATGGCAACAGATAAAAGCCTGCAGGATGACTCCAAAGTAGTCAAAGCCACCTAAACACGTGCATTGATGATGGGTGTGCCTATGTTATAGGTCCCATGGATCCCTGGGAGACTCAGGAAGGAGTCAGTTCTCAGTTATAGAATGTTAGAGACCACTCAGGCTTTATTTTATTATTATTATTATTATTGAGATGGGGTCTCACTCTGTCACCCAGGTTGGAGTGCAGCGGCGCAATCTCAGCTCACTGCAACCTTCACTTTCCATGATCAAGTTATCCTCCCTCCTCTGCCTCCCAAGTAGCTAGGACCACAGGTGCCACACCACCACACCTGGCTAATTTTTTGTATTTTTGGTAGAGACAGGGTTTCCCCATGTTGTCTAGGCTGGTCTTGAACTCCTGAGCTGAAGTGATCCACCTGCCTTGGCCTCCCAAAGTGCTGGGATTACAGGCTTGAGTTACTGCACTGGGCCCCAGCCTTTATATAATGGGACTGCCTGTAATGAAATAGCATGAAATTTTAAAAAATCTACTTTCATTTTCCATTAATGTATGTATTAATTTATTCCTTATTGATTCTGTATTGAATTATTGATTATGAATTTCATTCATTCATTCATGTACTTGTTATTTATTTAAAAAAATTATCTTTGCCTGTCTACCGAGTGTTAGGCCCTGGGCCAAATTTTATCTTTAGAACTTTGAAAATGGCAGGCTGGCTCTCTGATCACACAGAACTTGCATTTGAAAGGGAATAAACTGACTGATAAATGAACTGAATAATGATAGTTTGTGGTAAATGCCATGAAGCAAAAGAATAACATGATATTCGGAGGCTGACATGGGTATATCACCTGAGGTCAGGAGTTCTAGACCAGCCTGCCCAACATGGTGAAACCCCATCTCTACTAAAAGTACAAAAATTAGCTGGGCATGGTGGCGCGCGCCTGTAGTTCCAGCTACTCAGGAGGCTGAGGCCCGAGAATTGTTTGAACCCAGGAGGCAGAGGTTGCAGTGAGCTGATTGCACCATTGCCCTCCAGCCCACGTAAGAGCAAAACAACATCTCAAAATAAATAAATAAATAAAATAAAAAAGTCATATTACATTAATGGTCAAGCTAGGAATTGCTGAAATAATAATATGCCTAACCCTTTATTTTTCCTGTTCTCTGCTTTCTTTCTCCTTGTGCGTCTAGATCAATCCTTTCCTAACTCAACTTCAAATACCTAATTACCAGAAAACCACCACACAAATGTCTGAGAGCTGCTTTTGTCATTGAAAATACACAGGCTTCCTTACTAACCTGGTTTAGTTAGTGTATTCCTTGCATTTTGGGATTCTTCAAAGTAGGTCATCATTTTTTTGAAAAATCACACAATCCTTATTTTTATTTAAACTTTTGAGATATGTATAAATTATGGTTTGAGACAATTAAAAAGGAGTTTGCACTTGACATAGCTCCATTCAAATTTAAAATGTTCATTCTCTGAAATAATATGTATTGCCAGAGGAGATGAAAAATAAAATGGACCAACATCTAAGCTTTGGTCTATTTGAGAACTTCCTGATCTCACCGTGGCAAAAGAATATCTTGTTCTACTGCTCCCAGCCCTTCTGTTCTTTGTTCTGGCCTGGCTTTCCAGAACTCCTAGTTCTGATTAGGGCTTTTCTACTGATTGGTGGACACTGAGCCGTTTACCTTCTGTGTCTTCTTATCTCTAATTTGCTTTATTTTTATGACTGTTGCCTGGTTTAGATGAGTCAAACCTTTAAAAATGCTATTTATATGCATTTCTGATATTTTTCTGTGTCTTAGAATATAAGTGAAAATTGCTTGTACACGTTAGCACTGTCTTTCATTTTTGTTTTTGCTGCAAAATAATTTAAACATAACGAGATTTGTATGAATTAAATTCAACAATAAAGCTCCCCACCAAAAGGCCAGGCCAAAACAGTAAATTCTAACTAGTGTTTAAAACAACCAGTCTGGTGTTGAGGAAACTGAGTGGCTCTTTTCAAGCAGAAGAAAGACAGGAGATGTTCTCTATATTAATGAGCTGTTCTACTTTAGTTCTGTCGGGAGTGATGCTGACAGCATACGAGGCTGTGCTGTACTGGTTTGCAACATCTGTCACTGGCTTACATAGCTGTTAATCTTTCATTTCATATTCAGACTTAGCAGTATTCATTAAAGACCCTCCGTTTGTGCAAGACCTTCTGGGAAAGAGTGCCCTATCTCGGTGTCTTAGATTTAACAACAACAACAAAAAGGTTCCATTTTAGACACTTTTTTTGATCAGGCAGCAGGCAGTCTCTGGCTGTGGGAGGTGGGAACCAGTCATATATGCATATGACCAAACAGCTTTTCTACTGGAGAAGTTTAGCGTTGGTAAGAGAAGGGGTTCCAGGTTGAGGTTTAAATCCACCCATTTCCATTTTGCTTCCTTACCTACAAGAAAATTTAGAAGTTGGTGCAAATGGCATTTCCATGAGTACTTCTCATGCATCTTTGCATATTTCACCTGGGGGGAAGCACAAAGGCTGAGCCTGGGAGGCTGGATCCGCGAGGGTGCGTCACCTGGCCTACTTGGGAGTCCAGGCACATGCACAGCGTCTAAAGGTCTAAACAGAAAGATGGGATGTCCTGCCCCAGCAAAAATCTAATGATTTTCTCTCTCTGTAGCAGAAAACGAATACAGCAGGGATGACTTCCACCAGCTCCACTTTGCAGCTCTGAGGTGTATTAAAAATGTAAGAAATGCACAGTGTCACCCGTCACTGCTTATTTCACATTTAAAAAACATGAATATTCTTTTTTTTTTTTTTTTAATTGATTATTCTTGGGTGTTTCTCGCAGAGGGGGATCTGGCAGGGTCACAGGACAATAGTGGAGGGAAGGTCAGCAGATAAACAAGTGAACAAAGGTCTCTGGTTTTCCTAGGCAGAGGACCCTGCGGCCCTCCGCAGTGTTTGTGTCCCTGGGTACTTGAGATTAGGGAGTGGGGATGACTCTTAACGAGCATGCCGCCTTCAAGCATCTGTTTAACAAAGCACATCTTGCACCACCCTTAATCCATTCAACCCTGAGTGGACACAGCACATGTTTCAGAGAGCACAGGGTTGGGGGCAAGGTCACAGATCAACATGATCCCAAGGCAGAAGAATTCTTCTTAGTACAGAACAAAATGAAAAGTCTCCCATGTCTACCTCTTTCTACACAGACACGGCAACCATCCGATTTCTCAGTCTTTTCGCCACCTTTCCCCCTTCTTTCTATTCCACAAAACCGCCATTGTCATCATGGCCCGCTCTCAATGAGCTGTTGGGTACACCTCCCAGACGGGGTGGTGGCCGGGCAGAGGGGCTCCTCACTTCCCAGTAGGGGCGGCCGGGCAGAGGCGCCCCTCACCTCCCGGACGAGGCAGCTGGCCGGGCGGGGGGCTGACCCCCCCACCTCCCTCCCGGCCGGGGCGGCTGGCCGGGCAGAGGGGCTCCTCACTTCCCAGTAGGGGCGGCCGGGCAGAGGCGCCCCTCACCTCCCGGACGGGGCGGCTGGCCGGGCAGGGGGCTGAACCCCCCACCTCCCTCCCGGCTGGGGCGGCTGGCCGGGCAGAGGGGCTCCTCACTTCCCAGTAGGGGCGGCCGGGCAGAGGCGCCCCTCACCTCCCGGACAGGGCGGCTGGCCGGGTGGGGGGCTGACCCCCCCACCTCCCTCCCGGACGGGGCGGCTGGCCGGGCAGAGGGGCTCCTCACTTCCCAGTAGGGGCGGCCGGGCAGAGGCGCCCCTCACCTCCCGGACGGGGTGGCTGGCCGGGTGGGGGGCTGAGCCCCCCACCTCCCTCCCGGATGGGGCGGCTGGCCGGGCAGAGGGGCTCCTCACTTCCCAGTAGGGGCAGCCAGGCAGAGGCGCCCCTCACCTCCCTGACAGGGTGGCTGGCCGGGCGGGGGGCTGATCCCCCCACCTCCCTCCTGGACGGGGCGGATGGCCGGGTGGGGGACTGACCCCCCCACCTCCCTCCCAGACGGGGCGGCTGGCCAGGCGGGGGGCTGACCCCCACCTCCCTCCCGGACGGGGTGGCTGCCGGGCGGAGATGCTCCTCACTTCCCAGATGGGGTGGCAGCCGGGCGGTGGGGCTCCTCACTTCTCAGACGGGGCGGTTGCCAGGCGGAAGGTCTCCTCACTTCTCAGACGGGGCAGCCGGGCAGAGACGCTCCTCACCTCCCAGATGGGGTCGCGGCCTGGCCGAGGCGCTCCTTACATCCCAGACGGGGCGGCGGGGCAGAGGCGCTCCCCACATCTCAGACGATGGGCGGCCGGGCAGAGACGCTCCTCACTTCCTAGATGGGATGGCGGCCGGGAAGAGGCGCTCCTCACTTCCCAGGTGGGATGGCGGCTGGGCAGAGACGCTCCTCACTTTCCAGACTGGACAGTCAGGCAGAGGGGCTCCTCACATCCCAGACGATGGGCAGCCAGGCAGAGATGCTCCTCACTTCCCAGACGGGGTGGCGGCCGGGCAGAGGCTGCAATCTCCACACTTTGGGGGGCCAAGGCAGGCGGCTGGGAGGTGGAGGCCGTAGCGAGCCGAGATCACGCCACTGCACTCCAGCCTGGGCACCATTGAGCACTGAGTTAACCAGACTCCGTCTGCAATCCCGGCACCTCGGGAGGCCGAGGCTGGCGGATCACTCATGGCTAGGAGCTGGAGACCAATCCGGCCAACACAGTGAAACCCCGTCCCCACCAAAAAAACACGAAAACCAGTCAGGCGTGGCGGCGCGCGCCTGCAATCGCAGGCACTCGGCAGGCTGGGGCAGGAGAATCAGGCAGGGAGGCTGCAGCGAGCCGAGATGGCAGCAGTATAGTCCAGCTTTGGCCCGGCATGAGAGGGAGACCGTGGAAAGGAGAGGGAGACGGGAGGCGGGAGACGGGAGATGGAGACGGGAGAGGGAGACGGGAGAGGGAGACGGGAGACGGGAGAGGGAGGCGGGAGACGTGAGATGGAGACGGGAGACGGGAGAGGGAGACGGGAGACGGGAGAGGGAGACGGGAAAGGGAGCGAGTGCAGTGTTTAGTCAGAAAGTGACATTTTAACTCAAAACATGAATATTCTTAAGATGACCTGTAGAGGAACTGCTATATTTTGTCATACCCCTAGTCTCTCAATGATTCGGAAAGGAATGAGTGTATGCTGAATTTTTTCCATGTAGGCAAGGATATTAGAATAGGTCTATCAGATTCAATGCAAATTGAGCCCACAGCCAAAACAACCCATAGGAAGAAAAAAAAAATCAAATATCAGGTTTAATTTAAAGCTATTTTCATTTAGATTGAGTGGCGTGACCAGGTCTTCTGTTCCAAGGAAAGGGACTATGAAGAATAAACTTCTGAAGCCTCTAACTCCTAGCAGAAACGCAGGCTTGCAGGAAAATGCCAACAGTGTAGCAAGACGCCTGGGGAGGGTGCCCATCCGCTCTTGGCTCCTGGGCTCCTTTGTTTCACATGCGCTCATCTTGGCTTTGAAGGCCACGTGAGGATGAGCAGCTGCCCAGGAACCTGAATCAGTTTTATCCTTTACCAACAGCCAGATTTTTAGTCTCCTCTCAAACACCTCTGAGTCTGCCTGTCAGACTATAGACTTTAGGTCACCAAAATTTTTCCGACTGGGGGTGACTGTCTGGGAGCCACATCCTCTGCCCCATCCCCTGCCACTCTCAGAAGTTCCCACTAGTGGGCTGAATCTCAGACCACAGGTGTGTCTTTGATCAACCTGTATTTTGGGCTGAGCGCGGTGGCTCATGCTTGTAATCCCAGCACTTTGGGAGGCTGAGGTGGGTGGATCACCTGAGATCAGGAGTTCGAGGCCAGCCTGGGCAACATGGCAAAACCCCGTCTTTACTAAAAATACAAAAATTATCCAGGCATGGTGGTGGGTACCTGTAGCCCTGGCTACTCAGGAGGCTGAGGCAGGAGAGTCGCTTGAACCCGGGGGGCTGAGGTTGCAGTGAGCCAAGATCACGCCACAGCACTCCAGCCTGGGTGACAGAGTGAGACTCCATCTCAAAACACAAAGCAAAACAAAATCAAAATAAAACCTGTATTTTGAAGAGACTGGATCTTTTCTGGGTTGGCTTGCATTCTAAAGCTGATTGTGGCCAGCAAGGCAGAAGAAAAGACAGCAAGGAAAAAAGACGAGAATTTTGTTTGTCTCTTTTTCATACGCTTCTAGCTTTCCTTCCCAGGCTCCACTAACACCAACACTTTTTTTTTTTGAGATGAAGTCTCGCTCCTGTTGCCCAGGCTGGAGCGCAATGGCACAATCTCGGCTCACTGCAACCTCTGCCTCCCAGGTTCAAGCCATTCGCCTGCCTCAGCCTCCCAAGTAGCTGGGATTACAGGCGCCTGCCACCACGCCCAGCTAATTTTTGTATATTTAGTATAGACAGGGTTTCACCATGTTGACCAGGCTGGTCTTGAACTTCTGACCTCAAGTGATCCACCTGCCTTGGCTTCCCAAAGTGCTGGGATTACAGGCTTGAGCCACTGCACCTGGCCCACCAATGCTTCTGAGTGCCTTTAATTGCCCTATGACTATGACTGCGTCCGTGGAGTGTATCATGGAATTTAATCACCTACTCTGAACTCTCAGCTTCTGGGTGGGTAAAAACATGGTTAGAAGTGTGCTGTAAAATACAGGACTATCACATTCAAATGAAATTACCAAGTTCAAAACCAGATGGACATATTGTCTAGCCACAAAAGAGTAGTGCTTGGATTTTTTTTTTTAACTTTTCATTTTGAAATCATTTCCAGCTTTAAAAAATACAAAAACATTACTGTATATCTTTTATTCAGACTTCCCAAATTTAAACCTCTTACACAATCACAATGATGTGAGTAAAATGAGTTCAGAGATCCACATCAGGAAATCAACGTTGATATGACGCTATCATCTAATCTTTAGATATTCCAATTTTGTCAGTTGTCCCATTCATGTTTTTGTTCTGGTCCGGTCCAGTCAAGGATCTCACGTTGCATTTAGTTGTCTTGTTCTCTTCCTTTCCTTTCATCTGCAGTGGTTCTTTGGTCTTTCTTTGTCTTTCATGACCATGACACTGTTGAAGAGTACAGGCCTGCTATTGTGTAGAATATGCCTCACTTTGGATTTGTCTGATGGGTCTTCCTGATTAGATGTAGGTTGTGCATTTTTGATGCATATTTCAGGACACTGATCCATTCTGGTGAGATTCACTTTGATTACTTGATTACTGTAGTTATTTTTTCCCCCTCTGCAAATAATGCAGTATCTGATGAGGAGACACTTTGAAAATAAATATCCTGGTCCTCATCAGACATTCACCCAACACTTTTAGCATCCTTTGAGGATTCTTACCTGAAACAATTATGACTGTGGTGCTTTCTAGGTGGTGATTTTCTAATTCTCTCACTTCACTGAAATTGTACAGAAAGGATGAGTCTCCCTTTCTGCCCTATTTATTTACTTTAAAATTACTGGCCGGGTGCGGTGGCTCACGCCTGTAATCCCAGCACTTTGGGAGGCTGAGACTGGTGGATCACGAGGTCAGGAGATCAAGACCATTCTGGCTAACACAGTGAAACCCTGTCTCTACTAAAAATACAAAAAAAAAAAATTAGCCGGGCGTGGTGACAGGCGCCTCTATGGGAGGCTTAGGCAGGAGAATGGTGTGAACCCAGGAGGCGGAGCTTGCAGTGAGCTGAGACTGTGCCACTGCACTTCAGCCTGGGTGACACAGTGAGACTCTGTCCCCACCCCCCCAAAAAAAAAAGTATTTATTTATGTCAGTATGGGCTCATGGATTCTTATTTTATTCTATGAGATATAATGCATTGCTGTCATTATTTAGTTTCTGGCTCAAATTATCCCAGATTTGGCCATTGGGAGCCCCTTCATAGGGGTTTGTGTGTCCTGTGACATGGCACATTCCTTGGACACTTTCCTACTTTACGGCATTATCAACATATTCCAGGCTCGTCTTGTTCTTTCCTTGCTCCAGCTCTTCATTCAGCCTTTTCTTCAAGGAGCCCTGTGTCTTTCCTTGGAGAAAGGTCTTTAGAATCTAAGATTGGGGGCTGATTGTTCTCATCGCTGGTGCAGAGACATTTCTTCTAGATCCTCTTAGTGGGCAGAGCGAAGAAATACATGTATAATACACACACATTGAGACGGAGCAGGGGCACCCTCTTACAGGCCTGCTGCCCTCCCCAGCCGCAAACATGGAAACAAAATCTTGAGTTTTTCAAGGAAAGTAAATAACAGACACCTAGCTAGCCCTGAGAACCAAATGAGCAACCTGCTAAGGAGGTAATTGTAGCTTAAAAAGAATAGTCAAGGAAGTTAGAGCCACAAGGTGTTTGGTTCCCTGTAGAAACTAAAGATAACATCTTAACACGTGTCCTTGAGTTGTTTTTCAGAAACCTAGAGCCCCACCAAATGAATCCGCTGGCACGTGGACCTCAGATGGGGGAAACTGAGGACTGAATTCTGACCACCCTCCTTTGTTCTAAATTTCTTCCTGAAGGACCTGGAAGAAGTCATGCCACGGGCCAGACCTTAACATTCCTTTCTGCTTACCGCAGGATTTCAGACAAAGCTTCACTTTCCTAACCAGTCACAAATCAGAGAATTTTTGAATCCACCTATGACCTGTGAGCTCCTGCTTCAAGATATTCCACCTTTTTTAGGCCAAACCAATGTATAACCTCCAAGTGTCGATTTACACTTTTGACTGTAACTTCTGCTTTCCTGAGATTTACCCCTGCCTTTAAAAACCCTTGCTTGTAATGCATCAGGGAGGCCGTGTATTTATTAATCATGAGCTGCCCAATTCTCCTTGCTCGGTGCCCTGCAAATAAACACCCTCTTTTCTCCCACTGCAAAACCTCAGTGTGGATGTTTGGCTTTACTTCACCCCCAGGAAAGCAGACCCAGGTTTGACTCAGCACAACATCTGTTTCTATTTTTCTCTGTATAAATATTAAAAACCATAAGTACATGCTATCTCCAATTCCAATATAAACCCATAGGGCTCATTCTGGCCTTCCCATTTTCTTATGTGTAATTCATTTATCTGAAAATGAGAATTCGAGTACTCAGATATTTACTTACCTACTCAATCCTAGAATAGAAATAAAATAATTCAACATAGTACCTTCTTAAGTTCCTGGACTTAGTTACACAAAAGTGAGGAATTACATATGAATTCTAAAATGTGATTTTAAAAATCTTTCCTTTTCCTTCTTATCACCCTTAGTAGCTCTCTACAGTAATATAAATTTTTACCCACCTATTCTTACAAAGTCATTTCAAGGCTGTCTTATTTCTACCCAGGATTCCACACTTATTAGAGGCTCTTTATAGGGGAAGATCTAGGATTAGAATCAAAACAGAACATCTTTTCTTTCTCTGCTTTTACTTAGAATATCCAAAACAGACCCAAAGAGACTGTTACTTAATCCAACTATTTTCTTTCAATATAGTCATCTTATCTGTTTTTTAATCTAGTTTGACTTTGATATTAACAGAATAAGACACCAACAGAGCTCCCGACATGCAAAGCATAGACGTCTGTCCAATTTCTGAAGAAGTTAAGACATGAAAATGGCAAAGGTTTTCTGGAGATTTGTTGAGATGACTGAGGTGGAGAACACTATCCCCATGTTAAAGAAAAGACAGAATTGGATGGATGCAGCTTTCTTAGTATTTCTGTGTACCTTAATACCCTAACATTGGTGGTTTGGGCCCTTCAAGACACATTATTGGACAACATCACTGCGATATTGAGTACCATCAGAGCAGCTGAGATGCACTGAAATGTTGCCGATGTAATTTTTGCTATGCAGAAAGAAACTTACAGATCTCTACTTTGTGCCTCTGCCTCCTTTAAGTATAGGCTCCCGATAATAGGTCTAAGTTGAGACAGTTAACATCCAGCGGGTTGCCGCAAGAATTTCACCAAGACCCTATGTTTATTCAGTGCAGAATTGCTCATCTTCTGCAGGACTAGTTCTAGATAAAATATGTATGAGTGAGAAAAGTGGTTTATAGAATATATGAGCCTGCCACCTCATAGGCCCAAGATATTTGTACTATATTTCCAACAGTAAGTATAAGTAAAAGCCATCATCAATGTGAATGGGTTGAAATTGCTGCCAAAACAAGACTCTTATGTTGTTTTCAAAGATTCTCATGTAGTTCTAAAAGACAATTTAGTTGAATATCTAAGGTTGCATTTTAAAAGTAAAAAGTCAAATTAAGGTTTAAAAAAAGGGATGGGGAAAGATATGCCGAGAAAGTATTATTAACACAGGAGGATGGCATGATTATTACACAAAACAAAATAAACAAAAGGGTCTAAATGAGACAAAAGGATATTAAAAATAATAAAAGGTAGAATCATATAAAACCTACAATAGTCATAAACTTTATGTACTGAGTAACATAGCAAAAATGTGTATAAGGCAATTAAACTCTTAGAAAACTTATGAGAATTTAACAGATCTTAATATTAGTAGTCAATTTTAATATTTTTATTTCAGTATTAAACAGATTAAGTAGTTTGAAAATAAGACCAAAACTTTTGAATATTCAAAAATATTTTAATATTGGATATTTGAATATTTTGATATATAATGTATTTGAATAAACAATACATTCAAATATGTATTGAATATGTAAGTATATACACTTAATTATAGACAAATACAATTTTGTTCTTTATAGAGTTTTTCAAATCACCAATGAGCATTTGCAAATGCTGACCATGTACTAAACTACAAAGAAAATCTCAATACAGTGTAAAAATTTAAATGATTATTGGGCATGTTATTTGATTGCAATACACTAAACTGGAAATTATTAAAAGATGACAAAAGTGGTCTAACTTCTTAAAAATTACAATAAAAGCTTTTTATCATGCCTTTTGAATAAATGAAGAAAACAAATCTAAAATTCGGACTACCGAAAGATATGATAAATGGAAGCAGTGCACATCGGAATCTAAAGGATACAGCAAAAACCATCCTGACAGAAAAATCCATATTTTTCAGTTATTTTGTGATAAAACAAGAAAAATGGAAGATTAGTTAAAATTTAATTCAAGAAGTTTTAACAATAAAAGACCAAAATAAAGTTGGAAATATAAACTAATGAAGACGGCCGGCCGTGGTGGCTCACGCCTGTAATCCCAGCACTTTGGGAGGCTGAGGTTGGGAGTTCGAGACCAACCTGAACAACATGGTGAAACCCTGTCTCTACTAAAAATTCAGAATTAGCTGGGCGTGGTGGTGCATGCAAAATGTGCATGCAAAATGTGTAAATCCCAGCTACTTGGGAGGCTGAGGCAGGAGAATCGCTTGAACCCAGGAGGTGGAGGTTGCGGTGAGCTGAGATCACGCCATTGCATTCCAGCCTGGGCGACAGAGCGGGACTCCGTCTCAAAAAAATAAATAAAATTAATTAATTAATGAAGAATTAGAAAATAACAAAATTTAAAATTTGATAAAATCATAAGAGTGGTTTTAGAAAATATCAACAAGAGAAACAAACCGCTGATAAACCTGGCCAAGAAAACACTTTAAAAGATAGCTGGGCTGGACGGAGTGGCTAACGCCTGTAATCCCATCACTTTGGGAGGCCTAGGTGGGTGGATCACATGTGGTCAGGAGTTTGAGACCAGCCTGATCAGCACAGTGAAACCCTGTCTCTACTAAAAATACAAAATTAGCTGGGCATGGTGGTGCATGCCTGTAATCCTAGCTACTTGGGAGGCTGAGGCAGGATAATCACTTGAACCCAGGAGGCAGAGGTTGCAGTTAGCCCAGATCATGCCATTGCACTTCAGCCTGGACAACAAGAGTGAAACTCTGTCTCAAAAAAAAAAAAAAAAAAAAAAAAATACCTGCAGTTATTACAATTGAGAAAGGATAGATTGACAATTTTGTCAAAGATTTACTTCCAGATAGTGTTACAGGAGGATACTCTCAAATTTTAAAGGATCTGGTAATTCCCATGGTTTTTTGATGTTGTTTGTTTGTTTGTTTGTTTTGAGATGGAGTTTCGCTCTTCTTGCCCAGACTGGAGTGCAATGGTGCGATCTCGGCTTGTCGCAACCTCTGCCTCCCAGGTTCAAGCAGTTCTGCCTCAGCCTCCCGCGTAGCTGGGATTACAGGCATGTGCCACTCCACCCGGCTAATTTTTTGTATGTTTAGTAGAGATGGGGTTTCTCCATGTTGGTCAGCTGGTCCCGAACTCCTGACCTCAGGCGATCTGCCCACCTTGGACTCCCAAAGTGCTGGGATTACAGGTGTGAGCCACCATGCCAGGCCAATTCCCATGTTATCAAATTATGTCAGTATAAGAAAAGATGGACACTTGCCAATTCAATTTTTTAGGTTATCATAATCCAGATTTCAAACCCAATAAAACATCAAAAACTGTAGACCTAATACTTCATCAGTATAGATGTAAAGGTCCTAAAGAAAATATTAGCAATTTAATCCATCTGTTCATTAAAAACGTTATGATCAAGCAACTTTTCTTTTGAGAATTTAAGAATAGTTCAAAATTAAGAACTGTGTTGATTATGTCATTTTTATAGTTGCCTGTAGGAAGCAACCTCTAAGATGGTCGCCAGTGATCTCTGCCTCCTGGTATTCACAACCTTGTGGAGTCTTCTACTCTTGAATAATTTTCTATTCACCAATAGAATTCAGCAACATTGAGGGGATAATATTTCCATGTTTAAATAACAAAAGATTTTGACTTCCATCTTCCCAGCAGACTCTCTTGTTGGCTGTGATGAAGTAAGTTGCTGCATCAGGAAGCTCTATTAAGCAAGGACCTAAAGGTAGCCTCTGATCAAGAGCCAGTTAGGAACTGAGAGCATCAGTTCAACAGTCCAAAAAGAACTGAATCTTCCAACAACCACATGAGGGAGCGTAGAAGCAGATCCTTCCCCAGTTGAGCATTCCCATGAGACTCCATCCTGGCCAACACCTTGATTGCAGCCTCATAAGAGATCCCAAAGCAGACAGCCCAGCTAAGCTGTGATCAGGCTCCTGACCCACATAAACTGTGAGATAATAAGCATGTGTGAATTTGCTATGTTGGCAGCAATTTGTTATGTTGTAATAGACATCTCATTCGGATGCCTAACAAGCTTTTGAGAAAACTGACTAGCCATTTATATAAGAAGCCTCTAATTCTGTGGGCCTCATCTTTCCATAAAGGGATTTCTAACAGTAATGTTTCTGTCCTCTCTCTGGATCTTCCTACCAGGGAGTGTCTGGTGAGTATTGGAGAATACACTGAAATTCCTTGGCTCTGCCCCTTGTGAGCTTCCCATTTTACATGTGCTCGCCTGCAGACAGGGTCTTTTTCTGGAATGCCTTCCTTCGTGTGATACTAATTTTACCAGGGCAGCCATGGCTATGTGGAGGAGGCTTACCATTTTGCACTTTCATCTAGGGGAGTTTATTTCTAGGGTGAAAAATTAGAAAGCCATCTGAGTCCACACATCTGTGCCACATTCTTCAATTATTCTCACCAATTAAGCTGATGTTTTGATCTGTATCTGTCTGGTTCTTGTGTTCAGAATTGGTTCTAAACTCAAGGTGGGAAAAAGTTATTCATTAGTGCCCTAAAACTCTACCTAATGTTAGTTAAATTCTTAGGAGTCAAAGGAAGCTCCCTTAATATGGCAAAAAGCATATAAAGAAATCAACAGCAACTATCATATTCAATGATTGATTAATAAAGGAATTTCTATAAAAGTCAGAAACAAGGTAAGAATGCCCCATTACTATTAGCATCCAAACTTGCTAATAAGGGAGAAAATGGAATTAATATATACATAGGTTGGAAAGGAAGAGATAAGCATGATTTATACATGGAAAATCCAAAAATATCAGCTGAAAAATATTGAAACAAATAAGTATGGTCCGTAAAATATAGAGAAAAAATATGTACAAAAGCCAGTTGCTATTCTTTATACAGCAATTCTTTGTTGGAAAATATAATGGGAAAAAAAGTCCATTCACAGTAGCAGCAAAATGATAAAATACTCAGAACATATCTAAAAGACATGTGAAAAATCTTTCTGAAGAAATACGTAAAACTTCTCTGAAGGAAATTAAAAGAAGAAAGAAAGATCTAAAGAAGTGGAGAGACAACCAGCAGGTTCAGTGACTTAAGCTATTCTGTTAGGACAATGTGTACTGTATTTCTCATGAGTTAAACAGAAAAGCAAATAACAGTACTACAGGGTTCTTTAGGAGATGATCAGAAAATATCATTTACATAGTATCCAAGCTCCATATTAAACAGGTTTTTGAGTTATTCAGTACCATCCAACAACTTTTATAGTTCTGTGATTTGGACAAGGCGTGCAGCACACCTGGCTGCTTGACAGTGTTGTCAGTCTTCAACAGTCCTTCCTCAACCCTAAATGGTAGAACAGGCTCATCATCATGGAGACCCTAGCACACAGCAAAAATGATCTACTCTGCATTTTCTTCTGTTGGAAAATGGCTGGATAGAATTACATGTGCAGCAAACAGAGGGCTAGCAAAGTTCAGCAAGCAGCATTTCACCCAGAGCTGAAGAGTGGTTTCCTCAAGGAGTCAAAAAGCTGATTAAGCATCTCTCTTCTGAGCTGCATGCTTATGTGAACCAACAGCAGCTTTGAACAGCACCAAATGGCTCCATAGAGCCTGTTCCTGTTACAATGTGAGACTCCAGAAAGATGCAAACAACATATTATTCCTCATTTTGTGGTTCTTTGGGCTCCAAGACCACAGTCTCTACTTAATAAATTATCTTTTTTGGGGGAATGGGCAGCCTCTTGTTCTGTCACTCGGGATGGAGTAAAATGGTGGGATCATAGTTCATTGCAGCCTCCAACTCCTGGGGTAAAACAACCCTCCCACATTAGCCTCCCAAGTAGCTGGAACTACAGGTATGCACCACCTCGCCTGGCTAATTTTAAAATTTCTTGTAGATGGGGTCTCGCTATGTTGCCCAGGCTGGTCTCAAACTCCTGGGCCCAAGCCTCCTGGGCTCAAGTGATCTTCCTGCCTTGGCCTCTCAGAGCCCTGGGATTATAGGTGTAAGCCACTGCTGTTATTAAGCAAGGACAAAGGTCATATGGGTAACAGTTTATTACATACACAGTACTCTGTGTCTCTCAATTAGTCATGGAGTAAAGCATAGTGGCTTTCTTGTGTGTGTCAGGTTGGTCTGAAACAGACAGGCCTCCATGGACCTGTAGGCATCCCCCTGTGGCAGTCCTAGTCTTCTGGCCTGTGAGACAGCCCATTCCAGAAACAGGAAAGATGGAGTTCATCATTATTTGCTTTTTAAATCTCTCATATATTCCCTTTATTTTTCTATTACCCCATTCCAACTTCCCCTCCTTTCTAAACTTCTCTTGCTGAACATTTTTGTAGGAATTGGGGTAAAATTGTCTTAAGAAAAGGCAGCTGTGGACTATATTATAAGTTTCCCAAAGGTGGGACTGTGTTTTATTCATTTTTGAATCCTCAAAACCTATTATACGATACATGCACTCTACATTGTTGAATAAGGTAACATAATTTTGAACTTGAAGCAAATAAGGAATTTCTTTGAGAGTACTGACAAGTATACATAAATCATGTATACTTCTGGTGTATGCTGGCCTCAATTTTAAGCAAAGTTGAGAGCTTTGAGTCAGACACAAACAAGAGTAGGAAATAAATGGTAGAATTAGCTACATACAGAGGGAAGTTTTAGAATCTCTTTTCCTATAACAAGTCAAAGGCAATGGCTCTTTTGGAGTGTTTCTGTTTTTGTTATTGGTCTTGAGGTAGGACAGACCAGTTCATCCTATAAGGTTCTTCTAGATTTCTGTTGCTAACAAATTTGGTAAGAAAGAATGAATGAGACAAGATCCATTGCAAGTGGTCATTCAGTCTCTGCAGCATCTTTTTCTGTCTGAGAGCATGGCCTACATTCATAAGCCTGATTCTGCTGCTGCTCTTCTTCTGGGAAAGGCCTTGACTGCAGAAAGCAGAGATGGAAGGTTCTATTACTTACATCAAGTCCATTTTTTTTTTTTTGCTGGTGACCCCACCTTCCTTTGTGCACATGTCTGATGACTGGCATTTGCCATTTTTTTCTTTCTCTAAATCATTATGTTTCAAAACCGGGGGTTCTGCAGATTCTTTAGAATTAGGACCCTGTATTTCTCTCATCAGCCCATCCTCTCCTTGATTCAAGGGTTGGTCTGTGCTACATCCTGTGTTGCTTATCTAATGTCAGCTGCCTGCTTGGAAGCAGAGAATTGCTACTTTTGAATCCCCCCTGACTGGGGAGGAGATACCCATGCCTCCATGTCAATCACAGACAACCCCAGCACCGACATGCTGCTTGCCTGGGTTGGGCCTTGGCTTGGTGTTTCACCTTCTCTCTACTACACATGCCTGTTTCTCCACACATGTAGCCATTCCCCTCTATTTCTCAGGGTCAAGTGCAGGCTGATTGTGGCCCATTCCAAACTACTCCTGTGACCATGGTTCACCGGACTATACTTAACCATGTCTTGAGATGCAGCTGCAGCCAACAAATTCAGGAAACATGACATCAGCAAATTTAAAAAAATCTGAATTGAGAAAACGCACAGTCTACAAAAAAAAAAGGTGATGTGTCTTCTTTGGCATTCACAGTGAGCTCTTACCATCTGCCACCATCTTTAACACCATTTAAATCTTCTCCATTTTTTGATCAAAATATATTCCTCTTCCATTGTAGGTCTTCCAAAGAACATAAAAGTATAAACAATTTATTTTTTAATTTTACTTTTAATTTATTATTATTAATTTTTATTTTTAGTTTTTTAATTTTTTTGAGACAGAGTCTTGCTCTGTCGCCCAGGCTGGAGTGCAGTGGCACGATCTTGGGTCACTGCAACCTCCGCTTCCCGGGTTCAAGCGATTCTCCTGCCTCAGCCTCCCAAGTAGCTGGGATTACAGGCACACACCACCATGCCTGGCTAATTTTTGTATTTTTAGTAGAGACAGGGTTTTGCCTTGTTGGCCAGGCTGGTCATGAACTCCTGACCTCAGGTGATCTGCCTGCTTTGGCCTCCCAAAGTGTTGAGATTATAGGCGTGAGCCACAGCACCTAGCCTATAAGCAATTTAAAATGTGTAAAAGATGCCAAATTTTGGTGAGGCAGAGGGAGATGAATGGCTCAGGCTGGCCTCTGTGGTGGAGAAATCTCAAAGTAAGATTAATTGTTCCTAAGCTGGATGAAGCTGGTTCTGTTTGCCTGTGCACCTGTAATTGTTCATGCCCTTCAGCATTAGCAAACAGCAAACTCTAGTTATTATAGGCAGAAAGGGAACTTACTGGTAGAATATGGAGTAGCTCAGACAATTAACAGGCAGGACAGAGAAGCAGACAAATACCAAGAAAAGCTGGCTGTCCAGCATAGGGCAGGGCACCACACAGTGGATACAGGCTGATTAGGGTGGCTGCCATCACTACTGCTGCATGGGTGCCACTGGACCCTGAATGCTGCCAGTGGTGCCACTAGGATGGGTTCTAAATTATCTCTGCTCCTAGGATTCCCTGCTCCAGACTCAAAGTTCTAGGCAAGAGTGGTTCCTGGTGATATCTTGGTGGCAACCCCATATCCTATCAGCTTCCTATGAAGGCTCACACAAAGGTGGAACTTGAGAAGGGAGTTCAGATGCTGAGCAGCCAAAAGTATGACAAGTGCTTGTTTCTCTCCTTTAACAACTTGCCCAAGAATACGCTTTATTGATTACCCTCCATGAGTGGAGGATAGCGGGATAGACTTACTCTCCCAAGGCAGGGAGCCAAGCTCCTGGGCTTGATCCCTGAGAGACTAATGCAGATTCTTAAACTCCTTCTTGGAAGGAAACAGGAAGTAAAAACTCACTATGAGAAAAAGGTTGAGGTCTCATAGGCTGTAAACACAACTGTATTAGTCTGTCCTCGTGCTGCTAATAAAGACATACTTGAGACTGGGTAATTTATAAAGAAAAAGATGTTTAATGGACTTACAGTTCTGCGTGGCTGGGGAGGCCTCACAATCATGGTGGAAGGCAGAGGAGGGGCAAAGTCACATCTTAGACGGTGGCAGGCAAGAGAGCTTGTGTAGGGAAACTCCCATTTATAAAACTATCAGATCTTGAGACTTATTCACTACCATGAGAACAGTGTGGAGGAAACTGCCCTCCATGATTCAATTATCTCCATCTGGCCCCACCCTTAACACGTGGGGATTATTACAATTCAAGGTGAGATTTGGGTAGGAACACAGAGCCAAACCATATCACCAACTCTGCCATTTAATTCCTTAGACAAGTCCCTTAATATCTCTGGACCTCCATGTTCTCACCTGTGAAACGGGGAGAATTAAATGAGGCAATATATTTACAGTTCCTAAGATGGAGCCCAGCATATACTAAGTGCTCAATCAGTGCACCATTATTATTATCGTTGTGATTTTGATTGCCTGAGTCCATTTCTCTGGGCCACAGTCCTGTCAACTTCACCCTCTCCTCACAGTGGTCTCTCTGCCTTGAGCTTCCAGGTGGCGGGTCAGGCTCAGGGCCTGATTTCTCCTCCCTGGAGGAGCTTCAGAATGTTGGCTTCTTTGTGGAGAAGAGGGATGATGTGAAGGGACAGAGTGTCATTGAGTGAACAAGTTTAAATAGAATCTTCCCATGAGAACTCTGGGATAATTTGGGGCTTGTGGTCAGAAAATGGCCAGTTATCGAATGGAGGAGTAAAGGCATTTTCTTCCTTCTCCCTCTTTTGAAACTCATCCAAAACATCAAAAAATAGACACAAAAACTCCATCTTAAATTTAAAAAAGAGAAAAAGAAGAAAACTCACACAATCTCAAGCCCACCTAGACCAAGTGGAAGTCATGCTTGTGCAATTAGTAACATTAATTATTAATACAATGATATTAATGTAATAAATATTAATCTTATATTAATACCAATATTAATATCAATTTTTAAAACCACTTTATTGAGGTATGATCGACATACAAAAGTATATACATAATGTATGTAAAGTTCTCAATTTTTTTTGTTTTAAACAAAGTGCCAGATACAAGACAAGGTTATGGCTGAGAAAAACAGCTATTTCCACTAATTCCAGATTCTACCTAAATCAGCTGGCCCAAAGAGCGCGTCATTGTATTAAAAAAATTGTCTTTTGGCATACGTAAGACTCAAGGTGGGAAATTGTTCATAAAATGCACTGGAATCATCCTTCTCCAGATTATCCAAACTGCACCTTCTTCTTAATTTCAGATTTTCAAGGACTTGTTAGGTTCCATGAACTTTTTAACCCACACAAGGAAGCTGCTTCTCTCTTTACAAGGATCAGAAAGCTAATGGAATAGAGTTGGAGGTGGCAATTCACTGCAGCAGGGGGCATCCTGTGTGGATGTGTTTGGTGCAGAATGAGTTTAAATGAGGAAATTAATGTTTCACGTCAAGACAGATGTCCCGAAAGCCGTGGAGATGCAATGAGCAGTCCTTTGGCTGCCTTGACTTGACTTCTTCCAGGGCAGCAGAAGAGCATCTGGGGCTATCAGGGTACTGGTTTGCTAGCTTTCTATTGCTTTTGGGAATACTACATCAGTTGCCCAATTAACCTGATAGAACAACTAACACATTTACTTTGTTGTTCTTAGAGGATTCCTATGGGGCACATTCTTGGCTAAGGCCACCTCACAGGGGAATGGCTGTTGGTTCTTTTAGCAGATTGATGGGCTGGGTATGCACACTGTCAAAGACTGCTGCAGTTTAATAAGGCTCTCGAGAGCATTTCCGACACTCGTCTAACCAGAAGACTGTGCCTCAATATGGCCATAGGACAGGGGAGTGAAGTGGTAAAGATGGAGGGATCCGCCTCACACTCACACTAGCGGACTCAGAATCGGCCTTCTTCTCGATGGGTGGCGCCATGAGTTCAAAGTCCATGACTGTCTCAGTAGCAATATATAACGCAGCCTCACAAGAAGGGTTATGTGTTGAATTTTGTCCCCAAAAATTTATACATTGAAGTCCTAACCTGGGCTGGGCATGGTGGCTCATTCCTGTAGTCCCAGAGCTTTGGGAGGCGGAGGCAGGTGGATCACTTGAGCCTAGGAGTTCGAGACCAGCCTGGGCAACGTGGTGAAACCCTGTCTCTAGAAAAAATACAAAGATTAGCTGGGCGCGGTGGTGAATGCCTGTGATCCCAGTTATTTAGTAGGCTAAGATGGGAGGATCGCTTGAGCCCAGGAGGTTGAGGTTGCAGTGAGCTGAGATTGCGCCATTGCACTCCAGCCTGGGTGACAGAGACCCCATCTCAAAAAAAAAAAAAAAAAGTGCTAACCCCTGCGAATGTCACTTTATTTTGAAAGAGGATTATTGCAGACAGAATTAGTTAAGATGAGCTCATACCAGAGTAGGGTGGACCCCTAATATATTGTGTCCTTATAAATAGGGGAAATTTGGACACACCCACAGACAGGAAGAGAAACACTGTATGAAGATTGGAGGTATGCTGCCAGAAGCCAAGAAACTAGTAGAAACAAGTAGAGAGGCCCGGAACAGGTCCTTCTCTACCACCTTCAGAGGGAGCATGGCTCTGCCAACACCTTGATCTAGGACTTCTAGCCTTCAGAACTTCAAGACAATACATTTCTGTTGTGTAGGTCACCTGGTGTGTGGTACGTCGTTATGGCAGCCCTAGCAAACCAATACAAAGGGCTTGGCACAGGGAATGATGAACAATTGTTTCAATGAAAATCTAAGGAATCGTCGTGTCCCTTACTAAGCTGTGAGATCTCAATGAATGAATTTTGCTCCACAGTATGAGATGGAAGAAATGTCTCACTTATTTCTTTAAGTCAAATTTATTCTGTTCCCTGTGCAACTGGTTTGACAGGAACTTTAATGTTATGATGTTTCCGCCTCTGCCCTCCCATCCCTGGGTTTGGGGAAGGTCCCTGGAGCCTCACACCATCTAAAACCTTTGGAGAGGGATTCTTTGGAGAGGCACATGGAGAACCAAGCCTGCACCCAGCTGAGCTTCTCATCGAGGTTGGCATTCTTGGCCTCTCCAAGAACACCTGAGAAGCATGCTTCTGTGAGGTCTGGCCGTCCCTTGTGGTATAGCAAGGTTTAGCTGATTCTTGCAACTCTTGTGACTTCCCCCACTGAAAAATCCTGTTTGTCTTTTAAGCTTGAGGAATAAAATCTTTCTCCTCTGTTCCTACAGCATTTCCCCTTCTTTTCTTCCCAGAGTACTCACCTCTCTTTTCACCCTCTCCAGAGACATCTCTAACTTAGGCTTTGCAAAATCAAAACCAGAAAACTCCGCCTTTATCTTGGCAACACAAACCCTTCTGAGGCTAGGAATGCAATAGTTGGATACCATCTTCCCTGGGGAAGGCAAAATTCAGTGTGAATGAAACACAAATTAACATCAGTGGTATATGGTGTTATTGTTCCCAATTATTCACTCCCTCTTTCTTCAAGGATTAGACATCCCTGCCCCCAAATTGCTATGTGACTTGCTGTGCTCTCCTGTGGGAGAAATATCTATTCCCTGCCGCAAATGATGTTGGACTTAGCCCTGCGACTTGCTTTGTTGATGGGATATGAGCAGATACAATGTGATGCCCTGTTTGAGCAGAAGCTTTAAAAGCCACCATGTTTCGACCAGTTCCTCTGACTCTTTTTCCTCTGCCATGAGAATAGTGTGTCCAAATAGAGCCTGCTCCTTCAGCCTGGATTCCAGAAGGAAGAGGACTTGTAGAACAGACCCACAGCCAACTTACTGTTGTGCAGAGCTGGCATCTGGAGCCAGTCCACAGCTGACATGTAACTAACACACATGAGAAACAAATCTTTGTTATTGTAAACTACTGAGAGCTGGGGTCTAGTGTTGTTTGTAATCATAGTATAATCTAGTAAGCGCTTACTAGTAAAATGTCTAAATAATTATCTTTCCACTTAGAAAGATAATTCCCTTCTCTGAAGCTCATTTTTATTGCATGTGAAGTTGGCTTGGTTGGGCCGTGTGATACCTTAAGTCCTTTCCAGTTTGAATCGTCTAGGATTCTAAATCCATGTGCCCAGCTTCCTGCCTTATCCTGGATCCACAGTGTTCACTTGTGAAGCCATCTGCAAATCTCCTGCCCTTTCCTCGCCCTTGCAACCTTTTATTCTAACCCAAGTATCTATGACAAAACAGGGGCCAATCATAGAGCAGAAAGAACAGTGGCTTAGGACACCTGCAGACTGAGTTCTAATTCTAGAAGCCAATTACTACCTGTTTGATCACTGGCAATTTACCTCATCTCCCTGAGCTGCTGTTTTGTTATTTGTAAAACAGGGATGCTAGGATTGTAAGGATGAAATAAGCTAATTCAAGTTTCGAATGCAGAACTTGTCACATACTATATATTTAACAAAAGTTAATTGCCTTCTTCCTTCCAAATTAGTTTTTAGATTTATTTTTTTTGAAACTTTTAGGTTCGGAGTACATGTTCAGGTTTGTTATATAGGTAAACTAGTGTCATGGGGGTTTGTTATACAGATTATTTCATCACCCAGGTACTAAGCCTAGCACCCAATAGTTATTTTTTCTGACTGACTCTCTCCTCCCACCCTCCACCCTCAAGTAGGCCCCAGTGTGTGTTGTTCCCCTCTTTGTGTCCATGTGCTCTCATCATTTAGTTCATGCTTATAAGTGAGAACATGCAGTATTTGGTTTTCTGTTCCTGCGTTAGTTTGCTAAGCATAATGGCATCCAGCTCCATCCATGTTCCCACAAAGGACACAATCTTGTTCTTTCTTATGGCTGCACAGTATTCCATGCTGTATATGTACCACATTTTCTTCATCCAGTCTATCACAGATGGGCAGTTAGATTAATTCCATGTCTTTGTTATTGTGAATAGTGCTGCAGTGAACATCTGCATGCCTGTATGTTTATGGTAGAAAGATATATATTCCTATGGGTACATACCAGTAATGAGATTGCTAGGTCAAATGGTAGTTCTGTTTTTGGCTCTTTGAGGAATTGCCATATTGCTTTCCACAATGGGTGAACTAATTTACACTCCCACCAACAGTGTATAAGCATTTTCTTTTCTCTGCAACCTCGCTGTCATCTGCTACATTTTGATATTTTTATAATAGCCATTCTGACTAGTGTGAGATGGTATCTCACTGTGGTTTTGATCTGCATTTCTGTAATGGTCAGTGATGTTGAGATTTTTTTCTTGTGCTTCTTGGTCGCATGTATGTCTTCTGAAAAGTGTCTCTTCATGTCCTTCTAAATGTCTTTAAGAGTTTCTGTATCCAAGAAGATTTGCAACCTAATGGGAACCAGTATCATAAGATAAAAGGAAAAAATTAAAACTTCCTTTCTGGTATCAGTGGTAGATGAGGAGGAGAATGTCAGGAATCTTGAGTCCTGTAAATTAAAACCATGGAGAGTTACCTCTCTTTCTTGTTTGGAGGGATGTTTGGTCTTGTGTAGTGGTGCTTTGGAGTAGGGATTAGGCTTCTCAGAAAACTTCACCTTATTGACTTTTCTAATTATCCCCTGTATTCAGACTTTCCTTTCTAACAAAAGGCTACTATCCTGGTTGCCACACTGCTTTGCCCCACCCAGCTTACATCTCACTTTGCTCCAAATAGAAGGAGTGTTTTCTTTGTCCATCAAAGCCACATCCAGATTCTGGGGCTTCCATATCTTTTTCATAGCTCAAGCAACATCAGTACATCAATTGTCTAGGCCATAGAGACATGTAACTGGAAT
Organism: Pan paniscus; assembly: GCF_029289425.2. NCBI lineage: Eukaryota > Metazoa > Chordata > Mammalia > Primates > Hominidae > Pan > Pan paniscus. Next base: position 25,675,984 of record NC_073256.2, read on the forward strand.
CTTGAAATGCAACTTCTAGGTTCTGAGATGGCTCCTCCAATGACAATGCCAGCTCTGATAGCTAAAGCAAAAGTGGACTGAGACCTGAATATCTGGGCCAGAAAAGGAAAGAAGTGTTGAAGGATGTTCTGTTTTACTTCACCAGTTTCAAATTTGTTGCAGAGGCAGCGAAGGACTCTCTGAAGATAGAACATTTGAAGCAAGCCCTAATGCCATGAAGAAGCAGCCGTGTGAATGTCTAGGGGGAGACTAATCCAGACAGAAGGAAAGAGCAAAGTCCCTGAGCTGGGCACAGTCTTGGTGTGTTTGAGGGATGGAAAGTGGACCAGAGAGGCTCTAGGGTAGAGAATAAGTGGTGCATACTAGGAGGTTTGGGTGGAGAGGCGAGAGCAGTGGTGAGATCATCGGGGTGCCGTGGGAAAACGGGAAGCCACTGAAGGTCATTTAGCAGCAAGTCATGGGGTCTCAGAGTCATCTCTGAGAAATCAAGCTACTGTCATAAATAAGAATAAACGGGGTAGGGGAGCAGGAGCCCAGGTGAATCTTGTGGTTCCAGACAAGAGATGATGGCAGCCTGGACCAGGATTTTAACAGTGGAAGTGGTGAGCAGTGACCTGATTCAGAGTGTATGTCAGAGGGGAACCAGAGAATGGGCTGATAGGTTGAGTAAAAAATATACAAGATAGGATCGATGTCTGACTTCTAGATTTTTAAATTTAGGCAGCTGGCACATAGATGCCATTTACTGAAATGGAGAAGAGTGAGGCAGGAAAGAATTTTGTCAGGGGGACATCAAAAGTTTTGGTTGGGACACATTATACTTGAGCTATATATGAGTCTAGACTAGAAGTAATCAAACTTTTTCTTTTGGGATCATAGAGTCCCTGTTATATACTCTTCTTTGATTTTTTCCCTATCTTTTAAAAATATAAAGACCTTTCTTAGCTTTTGGGCCATACAGAAATGGATGCCAGGCCACAGTTGGGCTGTAGTTTGTCAAACACTAATTTGGAGCTTGGTGGAAAAAGCAGGGATTGAAACATGCATTTGGGCACAGAGATTGACCTAAAATCCCAGGACTAGTCATGAGCTCATGCAGGCAGAGAGATGAGCTAGAGAGGAAGGTATGATCACCTTGAAAACTCAGACAGAGAAAGAGTGAGTTCAGTAAAGAACACTGAAGTTAGAGAAAACTGGGGAGGGGGTGTGCATTATTCAAATTTTATTATGCAAGGCAACAAACAGTCCCTGTAGCTCAGTGCCTTCTAAGAAAAAAGGTCTATTTCTCACTCAAGTTAGATGGTGGCTGCAGTCCTACTGTCAGTCTATTCTACATCTTCCTTCCAGACCCAGACTGAAAGATACATGCCCATCAGAACAGCCTGCAGGGGAGGCCAAAGAGAGGTGGTAGAACCAGGCAAGGACCCTAAAATATTCTCCCGGGATGCAGCATCTGTCACTTGCATTCACTTTCCATGATCAATCTTGTGGTTGAGGGGATGGGTAATTCTCTCACAGGGATACGCCGTGAATCTTTGGGAACAAGAATACAACTATCACAAAGAATGTGGTGTTCAGGAAATCTACAGCACCTAATAATTCAAGAAATGGGATGTGGTCAGCTAGATCAAATGCCATTTAGAAGTTGAGTAAGATGAGATCAGAGCAGTGACAACTGGGGTTGGAAATATAGAGGTCTTTTGTTTAATCAATAAGTCATTCTTCTAGGCTAGCCATATTAATGTGTACTTTCTGTGCTGGATGCCAATAGTAGCAATACTGTTGTCAGCCTGCCTCTGTAAGAACAATCTCACCACTTCTGTACTCTGAAAATGGAGCTGATTCAGGATTGGTGACTTGGAGGCCCAATAATCCAATGTATTTAGCAACAAATTTAGAAGGAAACCTGATTTTTTATTTTCCCAATTGTAATTATGTGCATTCTTGGAGAGGAATCTGTGGCTACACAAACAGCAATGATTATAGCTTCTGACCAAATTAATTTAAAGGGTTTTCCAAAGAGTCATTGAACAGTAAGTTTGCACTTTGAGGAAGATTCTCTACACACCTTTTTTTTTTCCTATTAGTCAGATTTTCTGGGTCAACCCTAACACTTCCTCGAGATCTACCTCTTTCTTTGAGAGGAATGTGTGCACAAGTTTGCAAAGTCGGGTGTGGGGACTATGCTGGTGAAGCAATAGCAATGGTGTTGAGCCGAAATGTGGATTCCCTGGGTGTTTTTCTCCTCTGTCTGCCTGGGGATGACTGCAGAAGTCATTTTGATATTTGGCAAGATACCTGAAAAACGTGAAATTTCCCCATGTGATCTGTATTTACTTTGACATTTTAAAAGAATTGTTCTTTTAAAATATAAATCCTAAATCTTTGATTTTTCTTTTTAAGTTTAGAATATGGAAGTTGGTAAGTTGGTTTCGAAAAAATTTTTTTTATGTTTTGAGATAGGGTCTCATTCTGTTGCCCAGGCTGAGTGTAGTGGTGCGATCTTGGCTCACTGCAGCCTCAACCTCCCAGGCTCAAGCAACTCTCCCACCTCTGTCTCCCAAGTAGCTGGGACTACAGGCATGTGCAACCATGCCTGGCTAATTTTTGTATTTTTTGTAGAGATGAGTTTTTGCCATGTTGCCCAAGGTGGTCTTGAACTCCTGGGCTCAAACAGTCCACCTGCCTTGGCCTCCCAAAGTGCTAAGATTACAAGCATGAGCCACCATACTCAGCTGGTAAAATCTTAAAGGTATTTGGATTCAACTTTTTTTTTTTTTTTTTTTTAAATGAGAATCTCTACAACCCTAATAAGCTTTGCCTCCCTCTGCTGTATCTGGAGAGCAGGGTGCTCATTGTCTCACTACCCAAGGGATAAAACCAACCTTCAACTGATGGGACTCTCTAATTTTGAGGGAATCCTTTCTCATGTTTAATTAAAACTTGCCTTCTTGTAACTTCCACTAGTAATCCATGCTAGGGATAATACAGACGTGGCATAATAAGAAATATATCTAGTCTTTGTCCCTGGTTCCTAGCACAGTGCTTCTAAAAACAAAACAAAACAAAACAAAAACCCTTGGAACTTCTTCCTGAGTGATAGGAGTGTCTTTTGTTATTTGTAATGAGAGCCCCTTTCTATCACACCTGAGTTCAGGCTAATGAGATGAACCCCCAGAGTGGGACTCCCAGATAGCTTCAGGATGGGGGCTGGTCAAACATGACGCCATTATTTGAGGGTTAGAAATTTCAGCTCTTGTCCCCAACCTATGGGGAGGAAAGAGGCAGTGGCGATTGAATTCAATCACCAATGGCCAATGAGTTAATCCATCAAGCCAACGTAATGAAACCTTCGTAAAATCTGAATGAGAGCTTCTGTGTTGGTGAACACATCCATGTGCCGGGAGGGAAGCATACCTCAACTCCAAAGAGGCAGAGGCTCTTGTGCTCAGGACATTTTTGGACCTCATCTTATGTGCCTCTTCATCTGGCTGTTCATTCCCATCCTTTATAATAAACTATAGTTCCAAGTATGGCATTTTCCTGAGTTCTGAGTTGTTCTAGCAAATTAAGGAAATGTGGCGTGGGGCGGGGGCAGGTGGCGGGTGGCATGCTGCAAACCCTGGAATTTGTAGCAAAGTCAGACAAATTCAGGTGACCTGGGAACCCAGTACTTATAACTGATGTCTTAAGGGAGAGCAGTGTGTGGGACTGAGCCCCTTTAACTTGTGGGATCTGAGGCTAACTCCAGGTAGTGTCAGAATTAAACTGAATTGTTGGATACCCAGTTGATGTCCAGAGAATCAGAGATTAGGATAAATCTGCTCCACCATTTACATGAGAATCTTCTGAATATTCTTAGTCTTCTCTCTTAGGTTGGACGTCTGTAGTTCTTCAAACTCACATGGGAGGCAATTGACCATACACTCATCACTGCAATGAGCATATCAGGAGGTACCACATTGAACCAAGAATTCTGGTAAATGACATTTTCTCCCTCTCCTTACACATCCAGTGATATTGAACATCTTATAGTTTGGATCCCTGGACACCTTCATGGCAGACTCACTCCTTACTCCAGCTCTGGATCTCAACAGTTCCCTCATCCCTCTCAGCCTTCTCCCTCACTCCTCAGGAGCTCACATTTGCCAAAGTCCATCTTGAAATGTTATGTTTAAAATTCAGCTCACTTCTCTAGATATAGCCTGATGAGGACACTACGGGTACCCTAGGCAGTTAATAAATAATAGTCATTAGTTAATAATTTTAGGTTCCTTCAAATGGATATGCTCTCAATATTTGTCTAACTGTGACTTGGGGTCAAGCAAGGAAGACTGGCTCGCAGCAGCTCTGGTCCTCTTCTCTACTGCTCTAATCAGTTCAGCTCTGGCCCAGTCCTGCACACCCTACTAGCAAACATTAGTCCTACTATAGATAACTGCACCCACCTCCTTGTAAGCCATTTAATGACCCTCAGTTGTAACTCAAACTGTCCTCAGAGAGCTCAGCCTTCACTGCAGTGAGCATATCAGAAAGTATCACATTCAACCAAGAATTCAAGAAAATGACATTCTTTTTCCTCTCTTTACACATCCAATGACATGGAGCATCTTATAGTTTGGATTTCTGGACACTTGCATGGTAGAGACACCCCTAAATCCCGCTCTGGCTCTGACCAATTATTTCCTGTGTTCTGAGTTGCTACATCAATTGCATCTGTTTAAAGAAATCCTATCACAGTGCGGCTCTTAGAAGAGTGTGCTTAACTTAAAAACAGATTTTTTTCCCCCCACAGGAACTCCCAAGCCAGTCTTCCTCATTTTGTATTTATGTGATTGACTTTTGTGAGTCTAAATATAGAATTTTTCATTTAGCCTAGTTGCCTTTGACTCTGTAAGAGTCAACGGACCATTTTAATTTGTTAAAAACATTTTTAATTTTTATTCAAATATGTAAGTATAGGATAGTCTAGGCACTATTGCATTATATGATTGACAAAGACCTGGAGGTGGGAATTTATTTTTCATTTTGTTTTTGCTTTTGTTTTTTTGAGACAGAGTCTCACTCTGTCACCCAGGCTGGAGTGCAATGGTGCAAACTTGGCTTACTGCAACCTCCACCTCCTGGGTTCAAGCGATTCTCCTACCTCAGTCTCCCGAGTAGCTGGGACTACAGGCACCCACCACCATGTCTGGCTAATTTTTCACATTTTTAGTAGAGATGGGATTTCACCATGTTGACCAAACTGGTCTCTAACTCATGACCTCAAGTGAACCACCCACCTCGGCCTCCCAAAGAGATGAGATTACAGGCATGAGCCACCACGCCCGGCCAGGAGGTGGGAATTTAATCACTATCCCACATTAGGGAAGTGTCTGTGCAATCCAAATAGTAGTCACTAGCCACTTAAAGACTGTGATCACCTTAAATGTAGCTAGTTCAAATAGAGATGTGCCGTAAGTATAAAGTACACACTGGATTTTAAAGACTGAATGCAAAGAAAAAAGAATGTAAAATATCACATTAATAATTTTTGAGAAATACCGATGATGTATTGAAATGATAATATGTTGGGTATATTGAGTTAAATAAAATCTATTATTAAAAATGATTTTACTTTTTCTTTTTACTTATGAAAATGTAACTAGTAGAAAATTTAAAATTACACCTGTAGCTTATATTTCTGGTTCACATAATGTTTCTATTGGACAGCATTTCTCTAGAAGTTGAAGTGAGCCCTACCTTCCCTCTATTGCAATTGGATAATTAGAGCAAGCTTGCACTGGGCCAGAGGCAGTGGAAATTTTGACACAGGCCGAGGGTATTGGTATGTGGATGAATGTGGGAGGAGAAGGTAGTCTTGGGCAGCCAGAGAGCAGCATGATGCCAAGTGTGTAGGAGGCTTGAAAAAAGGGCAGGAGACAGGAGAAAATGTCTAGCAAAGCAGAGAGAGAACACTGAAATGGAACAGTTTTCTATAATTCCCATGTAATATGTTATCCCTGCTGATGTCTGGGTTGAATGTGAGTTTTTCCATAAGGCTCACACCACAGCTTACTCCCGAGTCTTCCCCATTAGGAAAAGCTAGCCTGGTACCTCATTAACTAAGCCTGCCCATCCTTCACCAGCAGAGGGAGAAAAGAGGGGATGGAGATGTCTGCCCTGTCCTCCTTTTGGCTCTTCTCCACTGAGACCCTACTCTTCTTTCAGCATCAATAAAATATCTACCAGAAAGTCCTTTGCTGTGGTACTGCCAGTTCCACAGTTCCTGGTCCTCAAATATCATTTATTATGCAAACACAAAAGTAACATTTTTTCAAGATTGTTTTTCTGCCTTAACAGTATCTTTGGCTTTGATTTTGGAGGAGAGACCTTTTCACTGGGAGGCAGCTGGAGTCACTCCCAGGCAGAGTCAACATTCAGTATTTGTGTGATGAATGCGCGTCTGAGCATGCCATCCTTCTTACAAACAAAGACAGCAAAAAACGTAGCTAACGACTGGGAATGGTGGCTTACACCTGCAATCCCAGCACTTTGGGAGGCCAAGAGAGGAGGATCACTTGAGGCCAGGAATATGAGACTAGCCTGGGCAGCATAGCAAGACCCCATGTCTTCAAAAAATAAAAATAAAAGAGGTTTTACATTGGGAGCCTGAGGATAAAGGTGGCTTTCAGGCATTGTGTGTTTGTTAGTTGGGTATGGTGGCACATGGCTGTAGTCCTAGCTACTTGGGATGCTGAGGAGTGGGGATTGCTTGATCCCAGAAGGCCGAGGCTGCAGTGAGCTACAGTTGCACCACTGCGCCCCAGCCTGGGTGACAGAGCAAGATCCTATTTCTAAAACAAAATGAAGCAAAACAAAACACATAGCTAGCCACCAGTATCCGTAACTCTGTATTGCAGTGTTTTTTAACTACACACCAGGAAGAAGATATGTATTGCATTTTTAATGTATGAAAGCAACCAGGTAGGCATTCACACTCAATGGCATGTTAATTCCCATGCAAACAGGAGGTGTTAGTCCCTTTCAAGATGGCAGCCATGAGCGTGGCAGAGGTTTTACACTGGCAGCCTAAGGATAAAGGTGGCTTTCAGACATAGTTTGTTTGGCTCTTGCAATGTTTTAAGAAATTAAGCCAACCTTGGAAAATCAGAACATCTCACATAAACCTTCAGAGTTTGAGCTTCCCTTGAAATCTCACAAGATAACCCTGGGTCTGTGTTCCCTAGGGAAACAGGCTGGTGTGGAATAACAATAGCTCCATTATACTGGGCCTACCATCTTTGCTGCCAGATCCCTTGGCATGTGCACAGATACCACTAAATTCACGTATTGAAGTTGTCTAGCCAGTTGATGAGTCATCTGTTGCCACTACCCCTTGCTCTTCCTGACTGGAAAGCCAGTATAGAGTATACCCTCAAAAATGTGGCACAACGCAGGTTTTTTCATGATGATTTTATTGCCAGGGAGGTAAAACAGTTAGGTGAAGGTGGAGATTCTAGAAGGGAATATTCCTTAGGGTCCTGGATGCTGCATCCAGCTGGATATGTTTCCAAGAGGAGGAACAGAAAGAGGAGGAGGACAAAGCATGGAGTTGGGTAAGGAGAAGTCTCACTCATATTTCAAGTTCACTGTCATTTCCTTCGGCTGCCTACCCAGTAGAGGTATGAACAAGGAAAGCTAGTTAGCAACTCGCCCAAAGCCATGCAATTATCTCGGCTTACTTACAATAGTAGACTTAACCATTTACAAGGATGTATTTTCCCTATTACTAACAACAACAACAACAACAACAACAACAAAAAGACAGGGTAGTGACAGCCTGAGGTCTGTGTGAGAGCAAATGGGTTGCACAAAGGTTCGCTGGCCTACCAGGTAGATGAAGGGGCACGTGGGTCTCAGAGTGATAAAGGGAAATCAGATCATGTGCTCACACACTCCCAGGCCCCAAGAGCAGGTTAGTATTGCGCCATGTATATTGCAGCCTGGGGCAGGAGAGTGAGAAAAGTCTTCCTCGCTTAAGAAGTCATCTCCTATGGCATCCCATATTCTTGGCTTTTATTTTAAAGTAACTAAATTTTTAAAAAAATAGTAGAAAAGGGACACTAACCCAAACATGACAGCAAATTCTTTTTAAAAAGCAAATTGGATAAAAAGATACTGCTTGAGAAAAGACTTAATGGCCGGGGACGGTGGCTCACCCTTGTAATCCCAGCACTTTGGGAGGCTAAGGCAGGTGGATCGCTTGAGTCCAGGAGTTCGAGATCAGCCTGGCCAATATGGTGAAACTCCATCTCTAGAAAAGACACAAAAATTATCTGTGCATAGATTGTGCTTGTCTGTGGTCCCAATTACTCAGGAGGCTGAGGTGGGAGGATCACCTGAGCCCAGGTGGTCAAGGTTGCAGTGAGTCAAGATCATGCCACTGTACTCCAGCCTGGGTGACAGAATGAGACCCTGTCTAAAAAAAAAAAAAAAAAGAAAGAAAGAAAGAAAAAGAAAAGACCTAAGTTTCCTTCACATTCCTGTGGTAGAATCTAGATAGCTTTTATAAACTTGAGTCCACTCTGGTTGCTGTTTTTGGCCTAGTTTCCTTTTGGACCAAGAAAAGAGTTTTGAAAGTCCCTCAGCCCATGGTGTGTTTTCTCTCCTGAGCAATTTCTAATTCAGGAGGCCAATTTTAGCCACACTGGGCAGTTTCGTGAAGGAGGGTCAGGTCTCACATGTTCTGTAATGACCAGTTTTTATTGAGGGCCAAATTGAACCCTTTTAAATTACCATGCCCCTAGCCAAGATCTAGTTTCCCACTGACAGTAATCATAGTGTGAGCTGGTCATGAAGTCATATGTTTGTTTGCCTTTTTGTTTACAGTAGGAATGGGACTGAAAGACCTGTTCAAAACTGAGAGATTGACTCAAATTTGACTTACATTTTATTACAAATGTGTTCAGTGCTTTTCTCCTGAATTTGAAATCTGATAAGTGCAAATCAGTGAAAAACAAACAAATGAAAATGGTGGTGCCTGACTAATTATGAGAACTATCCCAGTCCTTTCATTCTCGAAGTTTCTCTTCCCTGTTTTCCTTGTCCTGAGTCCAGTCCACAGGGATGGCTCCGAATTCACATCTCTCACTGAAGCCTTTGGTTCTGAAAGGATTGAATTTTTTTCTTTTGGGGCACTACACGGGCATTTGTATACCATAACCCCATGATAGCCTTTGCATTGCTCTGTAAGTTTCACGGTGTTGTTTATCTTTGAACTTGTGTATTGACAAAGACTCTCTCTTTGACCACACCCTAACCAGGCTCTTCTGAGCCTTCTTCTCTACTAGGCCTCAACTTTGGCCTATAGACTTGAACAAGCACTAACATAATTTTTGACAGTTCAAACCTCGTCCCTAGGATGACCCCAGCTCCCTTAGTGTGACTACCTGAGAAAACTCAAGGCTGTCAAAAGAATTTACTCTTGGTTGCAGCCATCACTTGAAGGTAGGGCCCCTGTTTCCCAGGCTCTATGGGAGGATGAAAGCCTAACTTCAATCGGAGTCAGTGAGCAAACCCAGCTGGGTTCACATGAACCAATCCCCTCTCCCAGCTTTCGTAATTTTTCACTTCCTTGACTCTATTGAGAAACCCCCTTGTCTCCTTCCCCAGTCCTTCATTCTCTTTTTAAAATGTCTGGTTAACTTTGCACATATCAAAATTGAGGTCACTTCATGCTGGACTCTTTTCCCTATTGCAATAGTATACAACTGCTAAAAGCTGTCCTTGCCACTTTCGTTAGTGTCCGGCTTTATCTCCGACAGTATACATTGTCCAACTAAACTCCAAGCTCACTGAGTATATCATGCACCTTTTTGTGTTGGCCATGGCTCTCTGCACAGTGCTATGCACATGTAAGGTTCTCAGAAACAATCTACTCTGCTGGAGGAATGGCACAGCGATTGATTTGGGGCATAGAATCTGCACAAATGGTGATTATCTTTGTTCTTGTTGTAGGATAAGTCAAGGAACTGGGAGATTCATTCAAACTAACTCACACTCATGACAGGTCTAAATCCACAACCAGGGTAGATCACATCCTCCATGAGCTTGTATTTTGCATTTTCTGGTCCTATGCTCCCTTAACTGTGCACCCCATACATACACACACTCAACACATACATGCACGTACACACTTGTGTGCACACACATGTGCACACATACACAGGCGCATACTCATACACACAAGCACACATACACATACATGCATACATATATGTAGTGTGGACATACACATAACACATGCACTTACCTACACACATGTATATGCACATGCACACATGTGCACATACACACATACACACGTGTATACACAGATACACACATGCTCACACATGCACATGCACACACGTACACACATGCACACGATACATATACATGTGTGCACACATGAACATACGCACATACACACATGAACATACGCACACACAGATATTGTAATTTCTCCTTCTGTTTTGTTTCTATGTTTGCTCTCATTCTCATTTCTGGAAATATGCAATGTTATAACAGCTGAACTCAGCACTAAAGTTCAAACGCACTGAGGCGATATTTCCCAGGAACCACAATTTTAGGGAGTAGATTATTAAGGTGAAAAAAATTATTTTTCAGTGTTTTAACTAAACAGATGTCTACAATTCAAGAGCACCAAGACTTCACACATTGTACAGACTGCTTTACCTTTTCAATGAATATAAAATTTGCAAGCATTTGAGGAGCCAAGAAAGGAGAGATCTTTTGGGAAGGGAAGGCCTATTACGCCATGCTCTTAGAGCATCCTAGGCTGTCTGGTGCATTCTGAACAATGGAGGCAATTGAAGAATTCAAATGAGTAGGTGATTCTTTACATCTTTACAAGGCATCTCCTGGAAACCCGCAGCACTAGAGTTTCAGTGGGTCCTAAGACTTCCTTCCTCTGGCACAATCTTCCCATCATGATGGGCTGTGGTTCAAGATCTTTACACATGCCCAGGCAGCTTTTGAATCTATTCTCAGTGTCTTTTTTTAAAAAAATAAATTTGATTTAAAGAGGAATTTTCACCTTCCCAGCACCACCACCTGTATGAGGGTTCTCTAGAGGGCCAGAATAGGATAGATGTGTATATATGAAAGGGAGTTTATTAAGGAGCATTGACTCACACGATCACAAGGTGAAGTCCCACAATAGTCTGTCTGCAAGCTGAGGAGCAAGGAAGCCATTCTGAGTCCCAAAACCTCAAAAGTAGGGAAGCCGATAGTGCAGCCTTCGGTCTGTGGCCAAAGCCCCGAGAGGCCCTAGCAAACCACTGGTGTAAATCCAAGAGTCCAAAAGCTGAAGAATTTGGAGTCTGATGTTCGAGGGCAGGAAGCATCCAGCACAGGAGAAAGATGAAGGCTGGAAGACTCAGCACGTCGGCTCCTTCCACCTTCTTCTGCCTGCTTTATTCTAGCTGTGCTGGCAGCTGATTAGATACTGCCCACCCAGATTGAGGGTGGGTCTGCCTCTCCCAGTCCACTGACTCAAATGTGAATCTCCTTTGGCAACACCCTCACAGACACACCCAGAAATAATACTTTGCACCCTTCAATCCAATCTAGTTGGCACTCAATCTTAACTGTCACTCTACTGCATCCACACACACACACACACACACACACACATAAAACATCCACTATCACTTCAAAATGCCTTTTATGTACTGAATTGTGCCCCCCCCCCCCTGCAAATTCATACGTTGGCATCCTAACTCTCAGTACTTCAGAATGTGACTGTTTGGTGATAGGGCCTTTATAAAGGTAATTAATGTAAAGTGAGGTCATAAGTGTGGATCAAATCCAAACATGACTGATATCCTTGAGACGAGATTGGGACACAGACACACACAGAAGAAACAATCCGTGAAGACGCAATAAGACATGGCCATCTACATGCCGAGGAGAGAGGCTTCAGAGAAAACAACCCTGCAAGCACCTTGACCTTGGACTTCTAGCCTTCAGAAGGGAGAAAATAAGTTTCTGTTGTTCAAACCACCTAGTCTGTGGTACTCTGGTATAACTGCCCCGGCAAACTGATACAGCTCCTCATCATTTTCTCGACACCTCTGAGAAAAATATTAATTTTGCAGGTAAAACCTACTCCACGAATAAGTATCCAAAGCTATAAGGCTAAATAGGGATTGTAAATGATCAGGTTTTAAAATACCTTACACAACACTTTTTTTTTTTCCCCATTCTACGTTTGTAAAAATCATTTGAAACAATAAACTTTATTCCTGTGGAACTGCAGTTCTCAATCCCACCTTCATATTGCAGTCAGCTAGGGAGACTGGGGAAAGGCAGGCACTGATGTCTGGGCTCCATCTTCAGAGTTTCTGAATGATTGGCCTCTGTTGGGCACCACTACCTGAACCCAGCTGATTCTCATATGCAGCTACGGGTGAGAAAAATGGCTCTAAACAATTAGTTGATTAGAAAAACCCTAAGAATTTAAAGTTTGCAAAGACCATCATTCTGTATTATCATTTAAAAGACTTGGATTTGATAAAGCATGGTCTATTGCCCCACTGATACGAAATATATTTCTTACTCCAATGAGCTCTTTACCCTGTTCAGTCCTGCCGTTGTTAGGGAGTGGGTATTGCATTATGTAGTGAGAACAGATACTGCTTAGCAATTTCATCACCGCTAACTGATGCAAGTTACAAAATGGCAGGGAGAGTTTTAGGGGGCATTTAAATCTCCTGGAGTTTCAGGGAAGCCTCTATGCTGAGAAGAAACTGCATTCCGTTAGGGGTGTTCTGTATCCCACGTTATCGTAATTAGCAACTTAGCAACACAAGCCCTGTAGAGAAATGGCCTTTTTTGGTGGCGCAGCATTGAGAGCCAGTACTCCGGAATTTGGCAGCAAGTGAAAGCGCTATGGCTGCCAATTAGTTGGAGTTGCCTTCAACCCCTTGCTACTTAGCAGTGGCTTTTTAATTTGTGTTGGGTTTTCATTAAAGATGGATCTGACTGTGGATTTCTAATGTCCTTTTATTTGGTAAGTCAATCCTAGCCTGGCAGTATCACTTAACACAAAATGTTAATTAAAAAAAAAAAAGGCTTGGCTGAAACTGACTTTCAAAACTCAGCTCTCTAGTTCCAGAAGAGAAAGAAAAAAAAAAAAGCCAAAAAATAAAAAATAAAAAAGAAGATGGTGGAGTGAGATGCAAGACCCTCCCTCCAGGCTGTGAAAGATCCGAGGAGAGGAGAGGCGTGGCCAGAGGAGGAAGAGAATGAAAGGGCAAAAATCTTTAATGCTATCTTTTTTTCTACAGTAGCTTTGGGGTTACTTTCTTGGGTCTTTTAGAAAAGCCACGTAAGCAAGAGGATAGTCTGGCTGGTGAAAAAGAAAAGAGATGTTAAAATAGCTTGCTTATTTATTTATTTATTTATTTATTTATTTATTTATTTTGAGACAGGGTCTCATTCTGTCATCCAGGCTAGAGTGCAGTGGCGCAATCACAGCTCATTACAACCTCCACCTCCGGGGCTCAGGCTATCTTCCCACCTCAGCCTCCCAAGTAACTGGACTACAGGCGCATGCCACGACACTTGGCTAATTTTTGTATTTTCATAGAGATGGAGTTCCACCATGTTGCCTAGGCTGGCCTTGAACTCCTGATCTCAAGCAATCCACCTGCCTCGGCTTCCTAAAGTGCTGGGATTACAGGCGTGAGCCACCGTACCAGCATGATAGCTCATTTAAAGGCATTTCTGAATAGTGAGTACTTCAATTATATATTAAAATTTACAGACTGATGAAAGTCCATTGTTTTTAAACACCAAAGCTCAAAAACCTATTGGGTGCATCACTTGTAAAACTGTGTTATAATACAGATGTATCCTTAGGGTGACTGAGGCTAGTCAGACAGTGAGTTGTTCACTCAATGCTCTGTGAGCCTTATGGGTTTCTTAGTTGTGTCTGTTTTAATATCTTTTTCTTTCTTTCTTTTCTTTCTTTCTTTCTTTCTTTCTTTCTTTCTTTCTTTCTGTCTCTCTCTTTCTTTCCTTCCTTCCTTTTTTTTTTTTTTTTTTGTCTGCAACATCACTTTCAGCCAATGGGGTTTCATTTTTCATTCTCAGCTTTTGTTTCTGACTCTCTGTGGAGTGGGAATCCAGATGAAGTTAACTTATTCTAATTGTTATTTTTAAAAAACAAAGGCTTCAATATACGGTCTTAGGAACTCTCCTCTGGGTTTTCCACTTTTCATCTTTGTTTTCCACTCTCCTCCTGTATGCTAGCCACTTGGAGACCCTTTTTGTTACTTCCTGATATTTACCTGTATTCAAGATGAGTCAGGTTGTCAGGCTGCTAATTTCTGGACATGTGAGTTATTTCTGTAGTTTTGCTCCAATATACCACCAAAAATAAGATAGATCCTTTACTCTGCCAGTGCCATCTTCAGTGGCAGGTGTCAACTGACAGATTTGAATAGACAATTTATATGTCTATTATTTGAAACCTAGAGCATTTCCTATAGTTAGCTCTCTCCTCTACAATTTTTTGCAAACATTACAAGAAGAACAGACCCATCTCAAAAGGTAACCGGAAGGTATCTTGAAGCTGTTATTTGCTTGTGGGGAGATGGGGCTGTGGTCAGGCAATGGAAGTGGTGGATAGCTGGATAGATGGATAGCTGGATGCTCAGGGCTTTCTGCAGCAGCACTGGGAGAAGCTCTAGCATCGAGGAGGGAGTGGAGCCCAAGAGGGACATTGGAAAGCCCTCCATCAAAGGTAGATGAGACCTCCATGATAACAGAACATTAGTATAGAGACTGGTTTGGTGGAAGAAGTTGCCACTGCTGAGGTGCCAATTAAAAGAGGCTGTTGTGTCCTGGAGAAAGGACGGACAAGGGTACGCTTGTGCCCACTGTTGGTTTTCTGTGGCACCCCAGCACAGAGAACAGCTGAGCTTAATGCCAGATTTCCCTCCTGCTGAATTCAGCCAGCTTTGAAAATGAGCAGGGGAGACAAAGAAGTGCAGACCTGCATCATAGAGATTCATGCTAGTCGTCTTCACCATCGTCACTATGGAGCATTACCTCGCAGTGATTTTTGGCCTTGCACACAGAAGCACTGCTTCTGTGCAAAGGGTAAGTAAGGGGGAGGCATGGTTTCTGCCTGCGTAGGGCTCACGTAAGGGGACAGTCACACTGCCATGGATTCTCTGCCAATACAGCAATCATAAGGTCGTTGACAAAAAGTCTATTGTTCATATGCTTTGTGATTTAATTGCTAAAGACCGACACCTAAATTATCAGTTAGCATCACAATAAACTATTGTAATGAGAAGACCCCAAAAATGCAATGACTCAGGTGAGATAGAAGTTGATTCCTTTCTTACCTAGCAGTCCTGGGGGTGCGCCTGATCAGCAGGAGGCTTTGTCCACGCAGTGACTCAGGGACCCAGGTTGCTTCCTGCTTGTTTATTCTGTATTCTCTAAACCATTTTTCTTGCCTGTCTAGATGTCATGCCCAGATAGCCAGCCAGCAGGAAAAAAAAGGGAAGAACGTGAAGGGCATGCTTGCAAAGTGTGACAGACTTGTCTAGAAGTAGCACCCTTCTCATCCATTGGCCAGAATGTGGTCACGTGACCACCGTCCACTCCATGGGGTCCTGGAGATGTGGTGCCTGCCTGGGCTGCACATCAGCCACACTTCTCTCACTGTGGAAGGTCAGTAGGTTTTGGTGAACTGGCATCATATGGGGCTTCACTTTACATTTTGATCTGGTGTTTTCTTCAGTTTTCCAGTTTTTAAAAAAAATCTAACAATAAGTTTGTAGAATTCAATAATTTCCAATCCCTTTTTAGTAGTTGCACTGTTAACTTTGTGTAGTCTTCTGAAACCTCTTTTATTTGCTTCTTTAAGCCCCTCCCTCTGCCTCTAGTTTTTGAAAGAAAACATACTTTCTTCCTTTAGTTGGAATGAATGAGGATTCTTGGAAGAATTTTCCACCATTTCTTAAGAATGGTAGGTGTTGCAAATTCAGGTTTGAAAACTTGGATAAGAAAAGAGTAACCTATGGAAAGGGCAAGCATTTTAGAGGCTGGGGAGGAGGGAGATTGGGAGGGGAGAGGAGAGGACAGTGAAAATACACAAACCCTCCACAAAACAGGAGCCCTACAGGAATATGAGTTTTTAAATTCTTCATTGTTTCTTTTCGTCACATTGTAGCTGACTCTTCTTTTGCCCCAAAGACAGGGCACTGGCTGGTTAATTATAAAAAGTGGTTCCCAACACAAATCCAGCAGAAGGGCTGTGGGAAAAAACTGCTTTAGTTTAGGGTTAGACCCACCAGCTTCCACTAAACATCCATTAACATCATGACAGATGTTTAACAAGGATAAGATGAACCTGGGAGACTCCTTCCCTACAATCCAAATCTCCCCCAGCTTTGGAATTTCAGTCAGAGAAAATAGGCTTAAAAAGACAGTAGACTTAAAAAGACAGTTAACCAAAAATGTTTAAATTCTGAGGTGACAGAGGCTTTCTTACTCTTTTCCTTTTTTCTGAGCTCTGACCTTATGGGATGAAAGATATCACATTTGGAAACAATAAGTCCTGCATCCCTAAAGATTCTCTTTCTTCTCTGGTGGCTCTTAGAAACCTTTGGGCTATTTGAATCTTACAATTTCTCTCTCTCTCTCTCTCTCTCTCTCTCTCTCTCTCTCAGTCAGGGTCTTGCTCTGCCACCAGGTGAATTCCAAGGGATCCTCCCACCTAAGCCTCCTGAGTAGCTGGGACTACAGGCGCTTACCACCATGCCAGGCTTTCTTTAAAAAAAAAAAAAAAAAAAATGCTTCATAGAGACAGAGTCTTGTCATGTTGCCCAGATTGGTCTCGAACTCCTGGGTCAAGCAATCCACTTGCCTTGGCCTCCCAAATTGCTGGGATTACAGACATGAGGCACTGCACCTGGCCAACTGAATCTTCCAATTAACCCCTGTTAATTGTACAACTAATTAATTGTATAATTGTACAATTAAGAAATGTAGTTCTTCAGTTTAGGGATAGACCCACCAGCTTCCACGAAACATCCATTGTACAATTGTACAATTAAGAAATGGTGGAATATTAATGGGTTAATTGAACAATTAACAAGGCTTAATTGAACAATTAACATGGGTTAATTGTAGGATTCAAAATGTAATCAACCAGGGAGATTTTTCAATGGAAATGTACAGTTTCATGGGAACTGATTTTCACTCATTTTCCTTTTTAATATAATACAATTGAATAGTGCCATTCACACCTCTCATAACATACACTCCCTTGAATAAATCCAAATAGCCATTTGCCATTTAGCAAATGTTTTCCCTGATCCTGTGCTTTGCTTTTGTTACATTTAAAGTACACTCCACACTTGCTGCAAAAATTGTGACTGCGATTCAAACTCAGCCCTCTTTGCTCGTTAACGAGGGAAGCTTTGCCATAAAAGATGAATTGCAAAGTAATAGCTGAGGGGAGCCATAACAGTCAATGCAGTAACCCTTTGGTACATTTTTGGGCTAATGATATTTAAATTAATGTGACTGAAAAAGAAAAATAAAGGTCAAACCAAATACCAAAGAATGAATAGCCTACTGCAAGATTACTAGACTCATAAACAGTTCCTTGTTCTCTAAGATTGCTCTGAGAACCATGTCAATACACCAGTCTCGGGGTAATTAAAGAATTTAAAAAGCCAATACTTATTTTGTCAAGGGCACTAATGCAAATTCAACTTGGTCTATGAACAAATTAACACAAAGTTCTGATTGTGTGCAAACTGGGGCAGTTAGCAATTATTCTTAGTATTTCTATAACAAACTTTCTTCTGAAAAACTCAAAATGCTAGAGAATCATAAAACTTCGAAGGAATCTGAGAAACTACTGATACCTTTGTTTTACAAATTCAGAAGCTGTGGCCCACAAAAGTGACTTGTTCATGGTCACACTGCTAGCCTGTGCGTCTTGAGTAGCCCAGTGATCTTTAATAGTGTATCTTGATGTTCTCATCTTAGGTCTCACCCCAGTTCTTTCCTCTCCATTCTATTGTAAAGCAGCTCCTCCTCAAAAATACTATGAAGTTTGAAGAACAAAAAAGTCTTACATTTTCTATATTATAATGTAAGTAAATGTTGACTAGAAATCCCCTTGTCTTTTTTTTGAGACAGGGTCTCACTCTGTCACCCAGGCTGGAGTGCAGTGGCTCAGTCACGGCTGCCTGCACCCTCAACATCCTGGGCTCAGGTCATCCCTCTGCTTCAGCCTCCTGAGTGGCTGGGACTACAGGCACATGCCACTATGCCCAGCTAAATTTTTTTTTTTTTGTAGAGATGGGGTTTCCTGAGGTTGCCCAGTCTGGTCTTGAACTTCTGAGCTCAAGTGATCCTCCCACTTTGGCATCCCAAAGTGCTAGAATTACAGGTGGGAGCCGCTGTGCCCAACCTCCTCTTGGCTTTATCGTATAAAGCCTGTATAGAACCAAACAGGGTGTATGATCAGGCCTTTCAGTGAGGCCAGATTGGAGGAGTAGCAGCTTGATAAGGTCCCAAAAGGTACTAAATGAAATAGAGACAATCTAACATTAATGGCCTCAGAATGCAGGGACACCTATAGCCTAGACAAGAATAAAATAAACCAAGAAAAAACACAACTGGAATTCTTTTTAATAAGAAAGCCAGTCCCATATCAGAAGCCAGACAATAGAGATGGAAGAAATTGAATTCCAAAGACAGACAAATGGAGAAAGACACAAATAAAATGGGGAGGGGTTGACTTCAAAGATGACTAACTAGAGTTATAAGGCTGGGGGTTGCAGGTAGACACAGGATTGCAAGCAGGTTGGATAAATGGGGTGGGCCAGCTGGTCTACCTTCTAACCCCAGGGCGATGTAGCGCCTAGTGGAAAAATCTTGGTCACAAAGTCAAGTCCCAACTGTAACCATGATTTGCCTCATTCATTCATTCACTCATTCACTCACTCACTCATCTAATATTTATGAACACCCACTGTGCACCAGGGACTGTACTGGAAGATAAGCCATGGAATGAGGTAGATGTAGCTCCTGGCTGGGCGCAGTGGTCATGCCTGTAATCCCAGCACTTTGGGAGGCCAAGGCAGGCGGATCACTGAGGTCAGGAGTTCTCGACCAGCCTGGCCAACATGGTGAAACCCCGTCTCCACTAAAAATACAAAAATTAGCCAGGCGTGATGGCGCATGCCTGTAATCCCAGCTACTCAGGAGGCTAAGGCAGGAGAATCGCTTGAACCTGGGAGGCGGGGGTTGCAGTGAGCTGAGATCGCGCCATTGAACTGTGCACTCCAGCTTGGGTGACAGAGTGACACTCCATTTAAAAAAAAAAAAAAGAAAGAAAGATGTAGCTCCTGTCTTCACAGGCCTCACAGTCTATTAGGGAGATAGACATCAAACAAGTCATTATACACATCTTTCTTTATCTTTGTAGCTGAAGTTAAGAAAGGAAAGCATAGCATACAATGAGAATTCAAAAAAGAATTCTAATTAGCATCTAACTTAGGTTGGAGACAAAGGAGGAACTGTGATATTGGTTTTTAAAATGGAAACAAATACCGAATGGAAGGTGATTAACTTGCATTTAACATGCATAGATATACAAACTGTTATTAATTAACAGCAGACAAAAATGTGCCCCCGAACTGGTCATCTCTCTAGAAATCCAGTGATGGAGGTAAGAGAAAGGGATTCCACTGGGGAAGCCAGGAACACAGGAGAACCAGAACCCCATGCTGCTGGACAATGAACAAAGACAAGGTTCTGTCTTGCTTTCACTTACTCTGGAGCTGAGACCACGTCCTAGAATAAAATAGGTTGCTGAACACTAGAAAGGCTGCAGTGCAGCATGAAGCAGTGTCTGTCTGACCTCAGCACCCTGTTCTGATTCCTGATCTGCGTTTGGTTCCTATGTTACTGAGGACCACTGTGTACCCTACTTTCTTAATACTCAGCCCCAGGGACCCAGTCTCTCTGTACCTCTCCCAGACTTTCAGGTGTTTCTCCCCTATGTGCTGGGATCTTTGCTGGTAAATATCTGGACTGAAGAAAGTCTGGGATCTTACTCATAACAAACACACAGACTGATGCTGTGGTTTTTGAGTTATCTTTGGACTTGTGCACCCATGGTCAAATCTTAAAGCTTAGCAGAATTCCCAAGGATCCCTGCACTTGTTGGGTCAGAGGCAAGAACAGCAGGCCCTACACTAAACTGGATTCCTTAGAATCTGTGACTCAGGGCCAGGCACAGTGGCTCATACCTGTAATCCCAGCACTTTGAGGGGCCGAGGCGTGTGGATCATGTGAGGTCAGGAGTTTGAGAGCAGCCTGGCCAACGTGGTGAAATGCCATGTCTACTAAAAAAATACAAAAAAAAAAAAATAGTTGGGCATGGTGACATGCACCTGTAATCCCAGCTACTCAGGAGGCTGAGCCAGGAGAATCGCTAGAACCTGGGAGGCGGAGGTTGCAGTGAGCTGAGATCATGCCACTGCACTCCAGCATGGGCGACAGAGTGCAGAATCTGTCTTTAAAAAAAAAAAAAGAGAGAGAATCTATGACTCTGTGTGCCTTGGGCCACTGTCACCAAGCCCTGACCCTAGAACAAGGTCTTGATGTGGTCTCAGCTACTAGCTAATGTTGCAACATCAGAACTTGATGTATGTGGAGCCAACTCTGTGGCACCAAAACCTCCCAAAATATTCCCTGACTCTGAGATACCCATGCATGAAAGGGAAGGCTGGAGGCCGATGTCGAAAAACAACTGCGGAATTTCATTTGACAGTAAACACTGCAAAAGGTATCTATGCCACATGGTTGCCCAATGCCTTGAGTTAAATAGAGAATGGAGAGGTTATAACCCCACACTGTCTGTTGTGATAGCGATCCCCACACTATCAGATCATATCTGGAGTACTGCATGTCATTCTGAGCACAGCATTTTAAAAAGGATTTAGACAAACTAAAAAGAGTAACCAGATGAGTGATAGGGCTGGAGATCATTCCCGTGAGAGCTGACGCTGAAGGAAATAGGAAGACTGACAGCTGCTTCCCAATGTGGAAAGGGCTACGGCTGGACCATTAGACTCGCTCTAAATTGTCACAAGGGCCAACAATAAGTAAAAGGGAGATAGATTTTTTTAAAATTAGTGTAAGTGGGCTTTTTCTAATAGTCTAATTCTAGTGGACTTGTGCAGAGACCATAGGCCACGGCAGGTGTTTGAGAAGGGGAAGATGGTTTTGAAATCAAGCCAGAGTTAGCAGCTATGAGTACAACTGGGGCTTGGGTGGTGATTCTGAAAAAGAAAAAGACTAGTTCTCATTTTTCTCAAGCTAGATATGGACAAGGTTCCTGGGCCCCTTCCCTCAAGTCTACCCAAAGAGGCATATAGTCAGCTCCTGCTCAGTTGAAGCCTTGGCTGAAAGGAGAAGTAACTGGTCATTTAGGGGGACCCTCTGACCCACCACTGGTAGAGTCAAGACTTAGTGTGGCTTTGCAGATAACTGTGAATGTGCAAATTTTGTCCTGATGATACTGATGGCAATGATGCTACTATTTATGAAGGGCCTACTGTGCACCAGGTACCTTGCTAAATATAGTATGTATAATAGCTCATGAAATCCTTATACCTGTCCTATGGAATAGCTACTATAGTCTTCATTTTCCACTGGAGGAAGCAGAAATTTAGAGAACTTAAGTTTCTTGCAAGGCCACTGAGCTGCTGCATGGGGGTCGCCTGAGCCTGAGCTCTCAGCATGCTGGCTTTCAGCGCACCTCCACTGGGGATCCCATCCACCTCTCCTAGCTGAAGTGCTTCCCAGGCCAGCTCCACCCTGTTCTTGGGCTCCCAACGCCCAAGAAGGCATTGTGGCATGGTAGAAAGAACCTGAGAATTAGAATCGGACAGGCCTGGGTTTAAAGCCCAACTCACCACTTACAGCTGTGTGATCTTGGGCAAATCACATGGTCTCTTTAGCCGTCCATTTCTTCATCTATAAAATACCTACTTCTTTTCTATAGCAGATTCACATATTTTTTCCCTGGGGCAAGTTCTGAAGTAACCAAGTAAGCAAAAAACAAAGATAAGTAAGCGTGTCCTTAATAAATCCATTTGAGGGGTACACTTGGAACCCCCATATATGTCAGGCAACTTTCTCTACTGGGGTGGCAGATGTGATCGAGGCAGGCAAGGTCCCTGCTCTTATAGAGCCTGGCATCTGGTGCAGGGTTCCAGTCAGCACACATCAGTGGGTATTAAGCACTATTCAAAGACCTACATGGTAATAGGAAATGACAAGGAAAGTCTTCTCCCAGGAGGTGACATTTCAGCCGAGATCTGAGTGACAAGAAGGAGCCTCAGGCAAAGATGGAAGGAAAAAAGATCATCCAGGCAGAGGGAAGAGCTAGGATAAGCTCCTGCGGAGAGAATAAGCCAGGACAAAGCAGCCCCAGGGAGACTGGCCCAGGATGGAGCCAAGCAGGCAGGGAATTATAGATGCTTTGGGGTTTGTTTTCCAAGTGTGTTGGGAGAGTTCTGAGCAAGGACGCTTCATGATCTGAATTCCCTTTTCGAGTTCTCTCATTCTCTTTTCGTGTTCTATGGGGAGCATGGATTGCAGGCTGGTAGTGGGGGAAGCAGGGAGGCCAGCTAGGAGGTTTTGCAGCAGTGCAGGCCGGAGATGCTGGAAGCTTGGATTTGTGGTGGGGTTGAGGTTGGGAAGTTGTAGCAGATTCAGTTCATGCTTTGTAGGGGGCATTGACAGGGACAGCTGGTGGGTTGGACGCAGGTTGTGGGGAAAAGAAGAATCAATAATAACTCAAGGATAACCATTATTTGCAACTAGTTCAATATAGCTAGTCTTGTTTTGTTTTGTTTTCTCCAGTGCTGGTAATGTTTCTTTAGTTGAACATCAAATGAAATAGCGGTCTTCCATTTGAGGGCTGTATTGCATACGGGAAAATGTGTATCTCTAAACACTGGACCTATTCTCAGCCTGGAAAGATACTCATACGATGAGAGACATGCAGAACATAAGGCCAGTGAGTTCATGCTTCCCTTGTTTCACTCACTGGGGGGCATACACTCATTTGGTGGGATAGTAGGGATAGTAGATAAATTTAAGACTATGCTCATCTTTTTCTTCCATGTCGAATTCAGATCAGTTAATTGTGTCCATACAGTGACTTCACAATAATAGGACCATACATTATGTTAGATCATCTTTGCATTAGAATTTCTAGTTTGCATTTTGTTAAGATGTGCTGTCTGTTCATCTCATATGTGCAGTGGGGATAACACCTTCATCCTAGTGTGTTTCTTAGGAGATGACATAAGGGTTCACACAGTGCTGGCCTCTTGGGAAAATCCAGCAAAATGTGGGTTCCTGCCCCCTCACCAAAGAACCTGCAAGTAGTTTCTAATTCTTTGTTCATTCAACGACTGTTTATTGGACGGCTACTATGTGCCAGATGCTATTCTGGGTGCTATACGGGTATCAGTGAATCACGTAGAGTTCCTGCTCTGTGGGGTAGACCCCTTCCTCCATCTTCACAGCCAGCATGACATCTTCAAATCTCTCTCTCTCTGTCTACAACCCTTGTTCCCATAGTCACTCTGATCTCCTATCCACCTCTTCGTTTCATTTAAACATATTTTGAATTTTTAAACTTTTATTTATTTATTTATTTTGAGATGGAGTCTCCCTCTGTCACTCAGGCTGGAGTGCAGTGGTGCAATCTCAGCTCACTGCAACCTGCACCTTCTGGGTTCAAGCGATTCTCCTGCCTCAGCCTCCCAAGTAGCTGGGATTACAGGCATGCACCATGATGCCCAGCTAATTTTTGCATTTTTAGTAGAGATGAGGTTTCACCATGTTGGCCAGGCTGGTCACGAACTCCTGACCTCAAGTGATCCAACCACCTTGGCCTGGGATTACAGGCATGAGCCACCACGCCCGGCCTAAATTTTTAATTTTTTGAGACGAGGTCTTGCTCTGTTGCCCGGGCTGGAGTGCAGTGGTGCAATCTCGGTTCGCTGCAACCTCTGCCTCTAGGGTTGAAGAGATTCTCATGACTCAGCCTCCAGAGTAGCTGGGATTACAGGTGTGCACCACCATGCCTGGCTATCATTTAAAATTTTTAAAAAGTTTATTGAAACATAATAGATGTACATGTTTTCAGGAGGCATTTGAGAATTTGCTACATTCATGTAATCAAAGTGTAATTGGGATATCCATCCCATTAAATATGTGGCTTTTCTTTTTGCTAGGAAAGCCGAGCCATTTTGAAATGAACAATTGATTAATGTTAACCATAGTCGCCCTATTGATCTATCAGCCACCAGGTCTTATTTCTTCTAAGTGTATATTTATAGCCACTAATCAACCTCTTTCTCCCTTTCTCCCTGCCACCCTTCTCAGCCCCTGGTAACTACCAATTTACTCTCCATCTTCATGAGATCCACCTTTTCAGCTCTCACATATAATTGAGAACATGGGTTATTTGTCTTTCTGTGCCTGGCTTATTTCACTTAACATAATGACCTCCGGTTCCATTCATGTTGCTGTGAATGATAGGCTTTCATTCTTTTCTTTCTGCCCACCTCCTTCTTACAGCCTCGTTCGTTGTAATACTGGGCCCACCTAGGTAATCTGGATTCACCGTCTCATTTCAAGATCCTTAATTTAATCACCTTTGCCAAGTCCCTTTTGCCATTTGAGGTAGCATATTCACAGGTACAATGGATTAAGCTGTGGGCATCTTTGGTGGGGCTGGGGTTGGGGGTGTTATTCTGTCTACCCCAAGTGTTATCCATTCAAGGAAGATTTGTTAACAGAAGACCTAGTCAGGATTCACATATGCACCTGTCCATGCTAAACCAGTATCTAAAACCAACGTACTAGAGTTTCCTGTAAGTGATCAAAGTGACAAACACAGTGTTTAGTACTCTGGGACCCACCCATTACCAGTCTACATTCCAGACCATAGGTCCTGGTTTGAGGTTGGAAACCTTAGTCTTTGGATCCAAGTTGTATTTTCATGTCAAGCTTATCAGAAGGTCCAGGTGTAACTTGCAATCTCAGTAGACCCTGAGGTCCCCACAGGGACACATGAGGTTCAACGCAGAACCTGGCAGGGTGAAGGTGTTCTTGGGTGGCCAGCAGGGCTCTTTGCAGAGTTTTACGCAGGAAACCAGAAGCTAAACTTATGTCTTTGATCCTTTGGATCCTTAGAGCCTTGAAGACGACTTTGTATAGACAAAGCTAAAACCAGAATTGTGACCGAATTACAACCGGGAGCTGTGTGTGGCAGTTGAAATGCTGAATAGTCTTTTTTTTTTTTTTGTCTTTTTAGTAGAGATGGGGTTTCTCCGTGTTAGCCAGGATGGTCTTGATCTCCTGACCTTGTGATCTGCCTGCCTCGGCCTCCCAAAGTGCTAGAATTACAGACGTGACCCATCACGCCTGGCCGAAATGCTGAATAATCTTAAATGTTGAATGTCTGAAGATGTTGAACAAAGATCGATTTGCTTTTCAGTTCCTGGGAAGCCTGGATTTTCTCTGCATCTAGGCCAGCCTGTCAGCTCCACATTCCCAGGCCAAGGATGTGGAAAAATGGGGCCGCATGCCACGCTGGCATATTTTATGTGTGTGTATGTGAGTCAGCCTTATTTTAGGAATGAAAAAAGTACCCCTCTGTACACTTTAGATAAGGATGACCCACAGTTTGTTACTCAGGGCAAAGTCTCTCTTCTTTTTCTTATATAATCAAATCAAATATAGTTTAATCCTGAAACTAGGCAAGAGGCAATTAGCTGAAAACTTCTTTGGCCAGCCCTCAACTTTGGGATGAACTTACAAAAAACAAACAACAACAACAAGAAAAAAACAAAAAACAATATTCTAGTCTTTTCTTTTATACAGAAGTCTCAAGTTACCTACCTGAATTGCAGCTTTTCTAAGATTATAGCATATTGATTCTTTGAAAAGTTCTACTTCTTGTCCCTTATCCCAATGTAATCATTCACAGATTTTTAAGCATTTATTAACCGACTCCTGTATGTTTGTAATTGAGGTTGCAGAGCACAGTTCCTGGTTTTACTGGGTTTAGGAATTAGAAGAGGAGACCAAAACCATTTTGAGTTAGAGAAGCATGGGCAATTGAAGTTGTACTCTTTGATGTTTCTGCCACAAAGGGAAAACCTTGTGAGAGAGGACACTATCTCGGAGAGTAGACACTCCAGCATTTGTTGGCTGAAAGAATAAGAGCGTTGTCTGGGCCTCAGAAGGGAAGACACAAGCCCAGCTAGCTCTCCCGGGGATGAGTTTACAGTACTGTGCTAGGAAGGAAAGAACAGCTCCTGGATAGAGTCCTGGATCGGGATCTGCCCCGTGTGGTGTGTGACAGGGCACAGTCACACAGTATCCTCAGTACCTCAGCTTCCCACCTAAAGCTGAGGCTTAGAAAGAAAACTCAATTCATCCATTCTCAAGCCACTCCTGCATTTTGATTCCCATTCCTCTGTGGATGGAGAGACTCAGATAATGAGCAAGGCCTTTGTGTTCTTTAGCGGTGCTCATTGGTGGAGCCACAAGACTAACTCAGAACTCACTTTCATAAGCGCACCACAAGCCACCGCTGGGGGAAATGAGTCATTCTAATCTAGAAAATGCTATGATTGATTGAGTGCTACTGAGGAGAGAAGCCATTTCTCTTACTGTCTCCTGTCTCTGAAGATGAGAAGGAAGTAAAAGTGGAAAAACAACAGGAATGAAGTCAGTGGCAAGACCAGCCGGTGCCACTGATGACCCGGCCTGAGGTTAAAAGATTAACCCCCCCACTCTAACCACATGTGCTCTCAATCCATCACGACCCTTTCACGTGGAACCCCTTAGAGTTGTAAGCCCTTAAAAGGGCCAGGAACTCTGTCTTCCCGGAGCTCGGCTCTTAAGACGTGTGGCTGCCGACGCTCCTGGCCGAATAAAAAACCTCTTCTTTAATCCGGTGTCCGAGGAGTTTTGTCTGCGACTCGTCCTGCTACATTTCTTGGTTACAAAAACCTCTTCCTTCTTTAATCCGGTGTCTGAGGAGTTTTGTCTGCGACTCGTCTTGCTACATTTCTTGGTTCCCTGACCGAGAAGCGAGGTGATTGACGGACAGACGGTCGAGGCAGCCCCTTAGGCTGCTTAGGCCTGCCCTGTGGAGCGTCCTTGCGAGGGACTCTGGCCAGCTTGAGCGACGCGCATCCTGAGAGCGCTCCTGGGTAGGCAATTGCCCTACTGGAACACCTCGTCAGAGCGGTGTGTGGCAGGCCCCCGCGGAGGATCAACGTGGTGGCTGAACACCGGGAAGGGACTGGCACTATAAGTCGAGACGTCTGAAACTTGGTAAGACTGGTGTTTGGAACTTGCCCACTCCATTTGAGTGGAAGCGTGGCCTGATCACCCACGGCGTGCCTCTACCAGCACTTTGGTTCTTGTTTTTGACTTGACTTGAATTGCTTGATACTTTGGTTTTGGTTTTGACCTGGCTTGGATTTCTGGATACTCCGATTTTAGTTTTGATTCTGGTCTGGTGTAAAATGAAAAAGTGTGTTTGTGCCCTTTTTACCCGTTCTTTGTTCTGTGGTGTGCGTGTAGTGTGAGCTTGGTGTTTTGTCTCGAGGAAACATGGGTCAGACACAAAGTAAGCCCACTCCGCTAGGAACTATGTTGAAAAATGTCAAGGAAGGATTTAGTGGAGACTATGGGGTTACTATGACACCAGGGAAACTTAGAGCTTTGTGGGAAATAGATTGGCCAACATTAGAAGTGGGTTGGCCATCAGAAGGAAGCCTGGACAGGCCCCTTACTTCTAAGGAGTGGCACAAGGTAACTGGTAAAGGATACTTAGACTAGTTCCCATACATAGACACTTGGTTACAGCTGGTACTAGACCCCCCACAGTGGCTAAGAGGGCAGGGAGCAGCAATGCTAGTAGCAAAGGGACAGATAGCTAAGGAAGGATCCCACTCCACCAGCCCAGGGAAATCAACTCCTGAAGTTCTGTTCAACCCAACATCAGAAGATCCATTGCAGGACATGGCACCAGTGATCCCACTGGTGCCCTCCCCTTACCAGGGAAAGAGGCTCCCCACTCTTGAGCCCACAGTGCTTGCGCCTCCACAAGACAAGCGTATCCCTAGGCCACCCAGAGCAGACAAGAGAGGAGGTGAGGACTCGGGAGAAACCCCTCCCTTGGCAGCTCGTTTACGACCCAAAACTCTGTGGCACACATCTGTAATCCCAGCACTTTGGGAGGCTGAGGCAGGAAAATGGCTTGAGCCAAGGAGTTGAAGACCAGCATGAGCAACATGGCAAAATCCTGTATCTGAAAAATACCAAAATTTTAGCTGGGCATTGTGGCCTGCACCTGTAGCCCCAGGTACTCCAGAGGCTGAGATGGGAGCCTGGGGAGGTCAAGGCTGCAGTGAGCCAAGATCGTACCACTGCACTCCATCCTGGGTGACAGAGTGAGACCCTGTCTCAAATGTATATATGTAAAATAAAAAACTGTAAGAAAGGAATATAATACTTTGATTTGTGAAGCATTGCAGGGCCTAATAGTTGCTCTGGTCTGCTTATGAATGAAGGTTCAGCAGCAATTTCTTCTCTTAGTTAAGCCTTTTCCTCTGCTAGTTATAGAACTTAGACCTTGAAGGAGTCTCCATTATTATGTAAGTCTAGGCGAGGAGAAAAACTAAAGCAGGGTTTCCAAGTGGACACTGCTAGTTAATGGAGAGCCAGAAAGAAAACCCAATTCATCTGTTCTTCAGCCTCTCCTGTGTTCTGATCCCACTCACAATATTCACCAAAGAAATATGTTAGGCTTGGCTGTGGCCTAGTACTGTTCTGAGTGCTGAAGATAGAGGCCTGGGCAGTCAGCCCGGCCCCTTCTTTCTCCCATCTTTGTAGAGAAGATAGAAAATAAATGCACAAAACCATTCCAGGTGGCCACAGGTGCTATTAAGAAAGCAAATCATAGCAACGTGATGGAAAATGATGAGGTGAGGTTGGTTCTTTAGGCTGAAGGACAGAGAAGGCCCGTCTGAGTAGAGGCTCAGCTGTGGTGATTGGTGGAGTCACAAACTAAGTCAGAACTCACCTGAGGAATCATATCCAACACTGATGGGGGCCCACTGGGTCATCTCTCACCTACACTGGAGGAAGAGGAGGGCGATGAGTCATTACACAGCATGCAGAAAATATAAAAAACAGGCTGGGGCTGGGCACGGGGGCTCACACCTGTTAATCCTAGCACTTTGGGAGGCTGAGGCAGGTGGATCATTTGAGGTCAGGACTTGGAGACCAAACTGGTCAACACTGTGAAACCCCACAATCACAGCTACTTGGGATTGCATGAACTTGGGAGGCAGAGGTTGCAGTGAGCCAAGATTGTGCCACTGCACTACCTCCTGGGTGTAGAGCAAGACCCTGTTGGCAAAGAGGGAGGGTGAGGGGGAAGGGGGCGAGGGAGGAAGGAAGGAGCATGATGTCTTATTCTGCCTCCTAAAAGCATTGCTAAGTAATTCACCACGACCGAGACATACACAGATGGTAAGATCTCCTGAAACATCACTGTGAACTATCTCGAAGCTTTTTAGACTAATGGCATTTGAAAAATCCTTCTTTCTGGCCAGGCGTGGTGGCTCACGCCTGTAATTGCAGCACTTTGGGAGGTGGGCAGATCACAAGGTCAGGAGATGGAGACCATCCTGGCTAACACGGTGAAACCTGGTCTCTACTAAAAAAATACAAAAAAATTAGCCGGGTGTGGTGGTGGGCGCCTGTAGTCCCAGCTACTCGGGAGGCTGGAGCAGGAGAGGCGAGAGGCGGGAGGCAGAGCTTGCAGTGAGCGGAGATCGCGCCACTGCACTCCAGCCTGGGCGACGGAGCGAGGCTCCGTTTCAAAAAACAAAAAACAAACAAAAATCCTGCATTCTAAAAATCCAATGCCTGACCTTTGCCACTATCTACTTCAGTTTATGCCATTTCTGTCCTGAGGTAACAAACTTTAAAACATTGTTTTAAAGTATAATAGGATGAATTATCAATCCATTAAAGAAAACACACCCTCTCTAATTAGCAACTGTTCACAGGAAAATTGCTCACTGTTGCAGGGCTAGATAAGTGTCAGCCCAAAGTTAGAGAAATTGCACGTGCAGCACGTTCCAATTCAATTATTTTGTCCTCACTCAGCCCAGTAATTGATGTCTGATCATTGTGCCTGGTGGGTGTTGATAGAACGGGACTGATTTCCCCCTGGACTGGACCAAGATCACAAGCAGCTTCTGGGTTGTGATTCAAGGGACAAAAGAGTTAACAAGGCAGGTTCATGAGCAAATGTGTCCCCAGACCAATCCCCCTGAGCAAAGGGAGACAGGGCAGCCATCCCCATGGGACCAGAGCAGTGACTGTCCCGGTCACCTGCCAGCCTTCTGGCCGGGAGTTGGTACCCCCAAGCAGCCTCTTTGGCTTAGTAAAACTCTCCACTTCTAGATCCAGAAGCCACAGAAGCAACTTTGTGTTTGGCAAAGGGAAACCAGGTGGGGTTTCTCCCCTTCCTGTTAGAGATGTAATTATGACAGGGACAGTGGTCACTGCTTAAAAAGCCTATCTTTAGATAATTGACTGAGTGCTTAATTTCATGCGTTTCATGACCTTGATAGCTAAATGGTGATTGAATGAAAGATGTTTAAATGCTGTTACTTCATATTCAAGAAGCATAGGGAAATGTATCCTTCAGATGCCCATCTCCACGGGGAAGTGGGGAGAATTTCTGAACAGCCATCTGAATGACTAGGGAGTCTAATCACAGCCCAGGGACGTCACATTTCAGCACTAACTGAACAAAGAGCTAGATTATGCAGCTCATTAGCATCACACATCCAAATAGATCCCAGCCGTCCAAATCTGCTTTCGTTCAAAATTGCTGTTTGTGTAACGTAAATAATACCATAGGACTTACTGATATAAACATCCTATTTGGTAGAAAAGCATTCATAGAAACAAAAGCCCAATGCTGAGACTGAGAAACATCCAAGAAACACCTTGCCGTATTTGGATGCTCTCATGGACCCTTGCTGGACAGCTGACAGCTGCTGGGCTCTGTCTCGCTTTGATGGCGATTCAGCAGGCAGAACTCCTAGACACCTAGGAGTGAGCAGCAGATGGCTTTCTCCCGGAGAATAGATAATACAATACATTGGTCAATAGGACACGTGCTGTTAGGATTTAAAAACAGCACACACACACACACACATACACACACTTGTGGGTGTTTTCAAGTTGAAAGGGATCTTTGATGACCATCTAGTTCAACCCAAGACCCACCTTGGGCCACACAGTTAGTTAGAGGCAGACCCAGAACATGAAACCAGCTTTCCTGGACTGCTGAATCAGCTCTTTCCAGTTTGTTGAGCTGTCACTTAGGGAACAGATTTTAATCACCTGATTTTTTTGTTGTTGTTGTTTTGTTTTGTTTTTTTAATCAACAGACGCATTCAACTTGCTTCACACTTGTGACAGGCGTCTCTCAAGTACAAGATGGAAAAGCCACCATCTTTCAGAGCTCCACCCACTCCAGGCTCCAGGATGGAGTTACTGTTGATCCATGATGGAGGGTGGGTGAGGGGGCAGGCAGGATTTTGAAAAATCTGAAAGACAACCTGGAAACGACTCTAGAATGTCCTAGTGATCACAAGAGCTCCAGGAAGCATTACGGGTTTGTGGCCCACAGGCTTTAGTGACTGAGTGATCAGGAGAAGACATTTTGGTTGGGGACAGAATGGGGGAGAAACACTCCCTTCATCAGGGGAAATCCACAGAAAAGGGAAGTCTGGGAGTGTGTTTAATTATGCCTAGTGTTCCATTATTAGAATGCTAAGCATGTGGGAGGTATTTATATCCTGCTCAAAGTCATCACCAAGGTCTGATGTTTCACACGTCTGCAATTCAAAATATTGCAACCTCCGGCATAAATGGGTTAACTACATTGCAGACACCTACTGAGTATTGACTCTATGGAATGCATTGTGTCTTTTCATGAAAAGGATGATAAAGGGAGGTGTGGGTGCATAGGAGTGGGGATTGCAGAGTAGGGATGGTGCTTAGAATTAAAGTCACTTGCCTTGGGGTTCTATGTCAGGTACGCTGGTAGACTCAGAATGAGAATAGAGCAGGGTCAAGGTACCGGATCTCAGATGCAGAGAATAGACAGACCACCTTCCTTTTCATTTTCAATTATAAGTTATTAAGGACAAGGAACATGAGCATGTTGTCTACTTCTTAGAATTCCCCACAACTTCTAGAAAAGTATCCTGTATATACCAGATGCATAGTAAATATTTGTTGAGAAAGGAAATAATGAATCGGGTTAAAGAGTGATTCATTTATTTGGACTCTTTGGGGGATATTAGTCATGTCCCTCTCTTCTTAAATATGTTGCTGGACATAATTTTACCTTTTTTGAGATGTAGCATTGATTATTTTACTGTGTACACTGTGCAACTTTGAAGTTTTTGACGTGTGAGCTGTTTGCCCCTACAGATAGGGGATTTTTTTTTTTTACTCTTGAGTTTTTTCTGTTTCCATCCTTAACTTGCCCATCACCCTGAGTGTGAAGCAGACATGCTCTAGGGGCCTGGAAACAACAGTGAACAAGACTGATGTGTTTCTTTCCTTACGGGGCTTCCAGTCTAATCTGGAACGCAAACAAACCAAGTGAATCATTACCACCTGAGCCAGTTCTATGAAGAAAACTGCTAAGATAGAGATAATATTCAAGGATAATATTCATCTCTACAAAAAATTTAATTAGCTGGGCATACTGGCGCATTCGTGTAATCCCAGCTACTCAGGAGGCTGAGATGGGAGGATGGCTTGAGCTTGGGAAGTCGAGGCTGCAGTGAGCCGTGATTGTGCCACTGCACTCCAGCCTGGGCAACAGAGTAAGATCCTGTCTCAAAAAATAAAAAATAAAAAAGGACTAAAGGCTGCCAACAAATATCAGAAACAACCATTTGTTATAAACTGCCACTGACTGGAAGCCTTACTGATAATATAAACAGTTGATGAACTTTGTATGTTACTGTATTATATACTATATTCTTACAATAAAGTAAGCTAGAGAAAAGAAAATGTTAAGGAAATCATAAGGAAGAGACAATGGATTTACTATTTATTAAGTGGAAATGGATTATCATAAAGGTCGTCATCCTCATTGTCTTTGCATGAGTAGGCTGCAGAGGAGGAAGAGGGGTTGCTTCTGCTGTGCCAGGGGTGACAGCAGTGGAGGAGTTGGAGGAAGTGGAAGGGGAGGCAGGAGAGACAGGCACACTCCGTGTTGTAACTTTTACTGAGAAAATATTGTGGTTGCAGCAGTTCAACCCCGTGTTGTTCAAGGTTAAGTGTAATTAATCAGGAATCCTGTCTCCTTTCATCTTGTGATGCTGGCCTCTATCTAATTAGGTGAAGAGAGGACTGGAGGCTCATTTGAGAAATTTTAAAAGGCCAATCCTGGAAGATGGTTACAATCACTTCTACCCCATCACATCAGTCAGAACCCAAACACACAGCCTCCAACTAACCTCGAGGAAGACTAGGAAGTGATGTCTCCCTGTGTGTCCAGGAAGAGGAAAGCAGATTGCTGGAGATATAGCTGGTTTCCATCCTAGGAAGCTCTTCATTTAGTGGCCCAGAAAGATCAGCAGATGCAAAAGTATGTTTATTATTAGGAGGACCAACTGTAAAAAATTGTTAGAGAGGCAGAAACAAAGATGGGAGCCCGCAGAGATGAGATTGATTAATTCTGATTAATCAGTAGGGGATAGCGGACACAGGGAGGTTGCTAGAGGAACTGGGTTTGATCAGGGTGTTAATGCATTAATAGATATTTAAATGGTGGACATAAAGTACTGCAGTTAGACAAAGGCACAGATGTCAGCACTTCATACCAGGCAGAAATAGTGAAGGACTTGGTAAGACTGGAGGAAACAGGAGTGGAGGACAAATAGGGGTCAGATTCCCAACCAAGGGAATCTTGAGTGTTTTTAAAAACAGCTTGGATTTCGTCCTGCAGGCAATGTGACACCATGAAAGCTTTTTGAATACGTAGTGACATCATCAGATTTATGTTTTAAAAAGAGATTTTCTTTTCCATGCATTTGATTGTTGGCTGAGGTTGGTGGGAAGCTTAATGGCTGATAATTAGGGATGTTGCTGTTTCATAACAGGCAAATCTTGTCTTCCAAGAATTTAAAACACTTTGCATGCATTGCAGAAACTCATTAATCTTCAAAGGCTTCAGGAGTGGCACAGATGAATCCAATATTCCTATATGACCTACTTTACTGAACTGGAAAAACTGCATGCTGACAGCACAAATGATCTGTAAGAAGAGATGCAGGTTGTGTATGTCAGCCTCGCAGAGAACTCTTTCCAAATACCACTGGGAGAACCAGAGCAACATGACAACTCCACGGTATAGCCCAAAATACTGAAATTAGATTGCAGGGATGTGCAGAAACCCCTTGTGAATGTTGTCATTGGCACCTTTGAATTCTAACTTCAGCTTGTTACTGATCAGCTAATAATAGCCCGTATCTTAAACTATAACCAAAAGGTAAATATCCATTTATTCATGGATTCTCAATCCTTCTGCTGCTTTATAGTATTGAGAGTTAAATGCATTTGTTACAGTACTTGTCTAAATACTTGGAAATTTAGCTTAAGTCCTAACATAGATGAAGCTATTTTAGTTTCTTCTGTGCCTCCTCAACTAAGGTCCCAAACCAATGGTTTTCTTCCCCACACCCCCAGTCCGGAGGACAGTAGAAAATACGGCAACATGAAAATCCAGATTTTATATGATCTTTTTTCAGAGAAGTTTAGCACACTTCACTTGGATGAAGTTACACTTGGTTCTCCACCCAGTGGCCACTTCTTTCCTTCCTCCTTACAGTCAAGAGTCCTGATTTTGTCCAGATGTTCACTTTTTTCTAACCTGACTCAGGAGCAAACCCAAATTAGTCTAATCTTCTCATGACTACCCCGTGCCCCTTGTCAGCAATGAGTTTGGGGTGATCTCATCCTGGTCACTTGGGCGTGAGTAGCCCAACTCTGGGTCTGATCCTGCAAATGACGTTCTGGTGTAGCCCAACTCTGGGTCTGGTTACATCAGTGGCTTCACAATGTCATCGGGACCGTGGGCTCCTGTCTTCCTGCCCTGTCACCTTCAAGATACTAGCATTGCTTCCACTGGGCCCTCCAGGGCTGCAAGGTGGCCACTATGGTTCTAGGCACCATATCTTGACACAATAACAACCAATGGAAAAAGAGGAACAAATGTTTGCATTACTGCTCTTCAAAATCAAGGTAACATTTCCAAGATGGTCCCCAACAGGCCACTGCTCACGCAGTGATCTGGGCTACACTAGAACCTCCTGGCACTCCAGCCTGGGGAACAGAGTAAGATCCTGTCTCAAAAAATAAAAAATAAAAAAGGACTAAAGCCTGCCAACAAATATCAGAAACAACCATTTGTTTTAAACTGCCACTGACTGGAAGCCTTACTGATAATATAAACAGTTGATGAACACACACTTTGTATGTTACTGTATTATATACTATATTCTTACAATAAAGTAAGCTAGAGAAAAGAAAATGTTTAGGAAATCATAAGGAAGAGACAATGGATTTACTATTTATTAAGTGGAAATGGATTATCATAAAGGTCTTCATCCTCATTGTCTCTCTTTCTCTCTTTTTCTTTCTCTCTTTCTCTTTCTCTTTGTTTCTCTTTCTCTTTCTCCCTCTCTCCCTTTCTTTCTCTCTCTCTTTCTCTGTCTTTCTCTCTCTCTCTTTCTCTCTCTCTTTTTCTTTTCTCTTTCTCTCTTTTTCTCCGTTTTTCTCTCTCTTTCTCTTTCTCTCTTTCTCTTTCTCTCTCTTTCTCTTTCTCTCTCTTTTTCTCTCTCTTGCTCTCTCTTGCTCTCTTTCTCTTTCTCTCTCTTTCTCTTTCTCTTTCTCTCTCTTTCTCTCTCTTTCTCTTTCTCTCTCTTTCTCTCTTTCTTTCTCTCTCTTTCTCTCTTTCTCTCTCTTTCTCTCTCTCTCTTTCTCTCTCTCCTTTTATAAACTGTCCAGTTGGGAGTTTCGTTACTTGAAACAGAAACATCATAACCAACCACAATGGTAATTTTCACCATTTTTTTGCATCCCAATGAGAAAAGCAGATGGTGAAAGCAGAGCTCTCGCATTATAAAACTCTAGGATAGATCATCACCGGTACCCCCCGGAGTTTCACAAAGCAGGTTCCAGAAAGCAGTGAGCAAATGGCTTGCTGCAGGCCACAAAATGGATCAGCGCCAAAGCCAGAATCAAGCTGAGACAGTGTTTTCTCTAGAGGGCCAGCTAGAGTTTGGAGCCCGCCACACCAGGCTCGGGTTCTTTTTGGTTATGACTTTGACCACTGAGCATCTTTAAGCTTTAGCTTTTCTCATCTGTAAAATATACACCTCACGGGTTGTGAAAATACTAAATAATGCATGCTGAATTATCTAGCATAATGCTTACTGGTCCTTTCAGGAAAGGGCAGCTTTTATTTTATTTTATTTTATTTATGTATTTTTCTTTGTTTTTTGAGACTGGGTCTCACTTTGTCACCCAGGCTGGAGTGTAGTGGCGTGAACTGCAGCCTCAACCTCCCGGGCTGAATTGATTCTCCGGCCTCGGCCCCCAGAAGTAGCTGAGACTGCAGGCACACACCACCGAAACCGGCTAATTTTTGTATTTTTTTTGTAGAGATGGGGTTTTACCATCTTGCCCAGGCTGGTCTCTAACTCCTGAACTCTAGTGATCTGCCAGCCTCAGCCTTCCAAGGTGCTGGAATTACAGGTGTGAGCCACTGCACCTGGCCAGCAGCTTTTATTTTAATGACTGCAGTGATTCGTAGACTTTTTCTCCCTCAGACCCTTGATGGCAGCAAAGAACCTCTGGTCCATTTACCCTCCTATTGTCACTTGATACCATGAATTCACAGGACAGAAGGGAAGGATATGACTCCTTGGATGAGACTCAATTGAAAGCTATTGTTAGTAAGTCATTAATTCGTGCTTAAACACCCAAGTTTATACACCACCATATCATATCTGGGAAAGCTCAGATGATCAGAAAAGTTCCTGCAACCATACCTGAGAATATATTCTCTCAAGCTATACTGTCACTTACAAACTTAGAGGAAAAACTAGCTTTGTTAGTCATTTCGAGTACTGTGCTCCTTTCTACACATACCCCCTGTTAATTTTTTTCCTAACTACTAGTTAGCCTCCAGTTTGAGAGGAGGATAAAAAAACCCTGGACTGTTCTTGCTTTGAATGATAATTGTTAATTAGAACCCCATTTTATTATAATTGTACAATCATTATGCTGGGCACTTCATTAGAAGCATTGTAAAAATTCTGACAACTTGAATATGTTACACTGAATATAGAAATGAATCCGATTTAGAGCTCCACTGTTTCTTGAGGGTACTTTCTAATTAATATACATCTGAGAAGTCAGAAAAGGGAGAGTCTCCATATTTTATTCTGGGGGTCATGACTGGGGATGTGCTGTTTTTTTTTTTAAAGCAAAATTATTTTGAAATAGGGAGCTTTCTTTAGAACAGAAAGAAAAAACATGACCCATAAACCTGAAATAGTCACAATGAGGCCACATCTGTCTTTACAAACACAAGCAGCTCAGCATTATCAGCAACTAGTACTCAACCAAATCTTTTTAGAGGACTTTTGGGTAAAATCCTGTGAAGGACTTTGGGTAAAGACAGAAGATTGACTACTTTCATTTATCTCCTTTTCCTCTTGAAAGCCAACAAAAATAACAGCAATGGGGCTTAAACAGAGCATACGCCCACAAGGACAAAGAAAATGATGGAGGAGACAAGAACAACACAGTCCTGGAAGCTGGAGGGAGGAGGACACATTCAGCTGACTTTGCAGATCCAAAAATGCAGACTTCTTCTCAGCTGGTAGAGTGGGAGGTGAAAAGCAAACCTATTACACTGCAGAACACCCCAAATACTCAGGAATTGATGGTTCCAGGAATTGCAGGCAAAGGTGGGGCTATAAAAATTCAGCTGGGAGTCTGCTTAGGAAGCATTTGTCTTCCGTTTTCTCTTTCATCCTGCACAGCTGAGGCCCTGCCCATCATCCACACTGACACGAGTTGAGAGGTTTCTAATCTCTGGAGAGGGTGAAGCAGAGTTTCTCTGGACTGGGGAGACTCTAGAATTAGCTGATGGCAAAGATACCATAACAGGGCGATCAAATGGACATTTACATATTTAATGATAAGACCTACAAGCCCTCTTAGGTTACAAAAATACTGGCAGCCAGGCCTAGACCCTAAGCATGAGATAGCGAGAGCGGCCTTTGAGGAATCTGACCAGCCCAAGGAGAAGTACCGGAAGATACTGTTCTCAGGAAGTCCTTAAGAATTCAGCTGGTCAGAGCAATGGTTCTGGTTGAGTGGTTTTCTGATCTTTAGTATTATCATCACCTGGGACCTTGTTAAACATGAACATTCTTGCCCCCTGCTCCAGACTGACTGAATCTGAAACACTGAGGGTGGCAGCCTGAGATTTAGGTTTGGCAAGACCCCCAAGTACACACTGTAGTTTGAGAACCACTGCTCATCAGCAAAGCTTACTATGAATGCAAAGTTTCCTTGAAGTGTATGTCTTACATATATTGATTGATGTCTTATGTTTCCTTAAGTTGTATAAAACCACATTGTGGGGCCGGGTGCTGTGGCTCGTGCCTGTAATCCCAGTACTTTGGGAGGCCGAGACTGGTGGATCACCTGAAGTCTGGAGTTTGAGACTAGCCTGGCCAACGTGGCAAAACTCTGCCTCTACTAAAAATACAAAAATTAGCCAGGTGTAGTGGCAGGCACCTGTAATCCCAGCTACTCGGGAGGCTGAGGCAGCAGAATAGCTTGAACCTGGGAGGTGGAGGCTGCAGTGAGCTGAGATCAAGCCATTGCTCTCCAACCCGGGTGACAGAGCAAGACTCCATCTCAAAAAAAAAAAAAAAAGTTGTGGCCCGGCCACTTTTGGCACATGTTCTCAGGATCTCCTGAGGGCTGTGTCACAGGCCATTGGTCACTCATAGTGTGCTCAGAATAAATTTCTTCAAATATTTTACAGAGTTTGGCTCTTTTTGTTGACACATCCAATGTGGAGATGGAATAAACATAATCAAAGGTGAGGGTAAAATAAAGACATTTGGAAACATGCTGGGGTTTCAGAACTCTTGGATTGAGGGGCTAAATGTTGTCGAAAGACTTGGACAGTGCTCACTGTCATGGTATCAAGTGCCAGTTCACAGGGGCACTGATCAAAGAAGTGCATGAAGCAAAGACTTTGACCCTTTAGTCACTCTTTTGTCCCTCTTGTCTATTCTCACCTCGCTTCCATCCATGCTTCATCTTGTAACCAGAGAGTTCTTTCTAAACCACAGATTCAGTGAGGCCTGGGCCTTGCTTAAAGCCCTTTCACAGCTCTCCATTGCATTCAAGGTAAAGTTCAACATGGTGCACAACGGCTTTCCTAATCCACCCCTTCAGTGTTATCTCCTGCTAGTCTCCTCTAGGCAACCTTCACACCCACTTGTGGCAGGCTGGTAGCTCCTTACAGTGTGCTGTGGTTTCATGAGGCCACACCTTCACATATGCAGTTCTCTGTGCTCGGAACTTTCTCTTGTGCCCTAACCCAGCTGATGTAACAATAGGTCATTGTTATGTTGTAACCGCGTTTCCCACTCAGCTCTGGAGTCATCTCCCCTCTAGAGGCCTCTTTCTGCCTTTCAGTCAGATTGAGCTGCTGTTCCTCTGTGTCCCCCATGCATCCAGGGCTCTACCACAACACACCGATTGTAGCACAGCAATCGTTAGCTGTTTGTCTTCTCGACTCACATGTGAGATTCTTGAGGATAAGAAATGTTTTACGTTTCTTATGTAGACATCCTGAGGAATAGCATCCTTGGGATATGCCAGGGTCCCTGGGAAAGAGTAGGTGCCCAGTCTAAGTCTGTTGAATGAATGCCTATCAATACGCTTCTCTAATGGAGACATTGGGAACAATTCGTATGTCATGTCATTGTTAGAATTTAACTCATCAGTGCCCTGGGCTTAAGGGCAAATGGGGCAATGACACAGGGTATGTTGGGCCTACTATGAAGAGTGCCTATTGCCCTGTACTGTGTATGGCAGCAGGACACCAAGGAGAACCAGCAAGGTAGATAGAAGCAGGGATCTGATATTTTTTCACTGCCAACAGCACAATGTGGGATGTACAGAAGATGGCACTAAACATCAGCTCTGGAAAGCATGTCTCCACAATGAAAAAGTTTGAGGCCGGGTGCCGTGGCTCACGCCTGTAATCCCAGCACTTTGGGAAGCTGAGGCAGGCCGATCATGAGGTCAAGAGATCAAGACCATCAGCCAACATGATGAAACCCCATCTCTACTAAAAATACAAAAATTAGCTGGACATGGTGGTGTGCACCTGTAGTCCCAGCTACTCGGGAGACTGAGTGAGGAGAGTCGCTTGAACCCGGGAGGCAGAGGTTGCAGTGAGCCAAGATTGCACCACTGCACTCCAGCGTGGTGACAGAGCGAGACTCTGTCTCCAAAAAAAAAAAGGTTGCAGATCCAATCCAATAAACCCAGTTTATTAATTAGGAGTATTCTCTTTCCGTTGAATAAAGAAGTTTCCAAAACTGACACACCTTCGTTGAGTTTGCCAAATTTGGTTAGTGCCGCTCTTGATTACCAGAGCTACTCTTTTTCCAGAGTTTATTAGTCCCTGATTTCTGTTGGCCTACTGTAATATTAAGGAACATTAGAGTTGGTGACTGGAGGTCCCCATAACCTCACATTATTTTCTCCACTGGATGAAGACATTCCTCTAAGAGCCAAATCCGTAGTCATTATGAATCAGAGCCACGGACATCAATATATCGTGGAGCACAGCATGCTGGTCTCTGTTTAGAGAAACACTTGCATATTGTGCATTGCAGCAGATTCTCCCATCTCTTAAAGTTATATGCCAGTCTTTCTTTTAGTGTCTTACCTTGTTTCCAAGGATCTTCTGAACACCTTTAATGGCCTCATTTAGATTTCTGGAATTAAAAGACTTATAGATAATCTATTGCCCTGTAGTATTTACACTTCTCCCGTTGAAAGAGATGAGTTACCAACCTGTAAGACCTGAATGCAGGCTCTGATCACTGGGATCTCCTCCCCTGAGCACCGGGTCTGTAGACAAGTTATATGTCTCCTGGTTCTCACTCGTCCTGCCTTGGGCTGTGCCACTCATGGCTGACTCTCCCCTTGGATTCAACAAAAGCCATACCTAGGTAAGGTCAATTCAGAGATTATCCTCTCCCTCCACATGAGAAGGGGAGGGGAGAGAACACAGCAGAGTCAAACATCCATATAAAAGACTAGAAGTGCAATCTAGAAAATACACTGGCATCAGCACACAGGGCCTTATTTCTAACTCCATATCCGTGTACATCCTTCCCAAACATTTCTCTTAATGTTCTGTTCATCCTGTTCTTGCCTTTATTTTTAAAAGGCTGGTCTGGAGAATTGAAGAAAATCAACCCTTCAACCCGGCAGGGTCCCTGGAGAGTGGCTAGAGAGAGGTTAACCCTAAGATAAGACATCATGGGGGAACCTACTGCAAGCACAGAGCATCCAGACCAGACACTGTCACTTCAAGATGTCTTTTCAATATTTACACTTAGTTGCTGCCATGATCTTATTTCCCCTAGTTTGCATAGCAGACCATATCTCTGCTTGGGTGCCCAGTGTGCCATATATATATATATATATATATATATATATATATATATATATTTTTTTTTTTTTTTTTTTTGAGATGGAGTCTTGCTCTGTCACCCAGGCTGGAGTGCAATGGCTTGATCTCAGCTCACTGCAACCTCCGCCTCCCAGGTTCAAGCCATTCTCCTGCTCCTGCCTCAGCCTCCTGAGTAGTTGGGATTAGCGGGACAGGCCACCACACCCAGCTAATTTTTGTACTTTTAGTAGAGATGGAGTTTCACCATGTTGGTCAGCCTGGTCAGGAACTCCTGACCTCTTGGCCCACCTGCCTCAGCATCCCAAATTGCTGGGATTACAGGTGTGACCCACCACTCCTGGCTGCCCCATATTCTTAAGACACCAAGCAAAGCTTTCTGTTCTTCATGTTCTTCATCTTGGCTCAGTTCTAGGATTTCTATATAGCATTGACTTGGGGGATGGGCCAGGGGTCTGTCTGAAAGCTGAGTTTGCAAAGTAAGCAGCCTCTTAAAAACTTGTGTAGCAAAGTTATGGAATCAGCCTAGGTGCCCATCAGTGGTGGATTGGATACAGAAAATATATATACACACTGTGGAATACTATGCAGTCATGAAAAAGAATGAAATTATATCCTCTGCTGCAATGTGGATGCAGCTGGGGGCCATTATCCTAAGTGCATTAATGCAGGAACAGAAAACCTAATACTACGTGTTCTCACTTATAAGTGGGAGCTAAACATTGAGCACATATAGGAACAATAGACACTGGTGACTACTAGAGAGGGGAGGGAGGGAGAGAGGCAAGGGCTGAAAAACTACCTATTGGGTACCATGCTCAGTACCTGGGTGACAGGATCATTCTTACCCCAAACCTCAGCATCACACAATATACCCAGGTAACACACCTGCACATAAACCCTCTGAATCTAAAAGGAACATTGAAATAAAAAACCTAATGTTTGATACCATTTTCAATAATATTTTTCAAGACTTATTTACTCTAAATGTAAGATTAAATATTACTTGCTCCTATAAAATGTTATTTTTATCATTTTTATTTGGAGTGATTTGAAGGATTGAGGGAGATCAGGGCTGTGGGCCGCGGTTGGCCCTACTTGCTGGGGAGATGACAGGACAGAGGCATTCTTGGCAATGGGTAACCTTGGAGGCTACGTATAAGCCATTTCAGCTGCCTCTCAGTGAGTCCCCCGTTAGAAACTGCTCCCAGAAACTACCCAGTTGGGCCCTTTAAAGCAATTGTGTTGCAACACTACTTTGTCAAAGCCCTGCTCTTAAAGAGATTTATCAGAGATTACCCAGTCCTTCTGACCTCCTTTAGAGATCCCTAAATTTGCCAGAGTAGGTATTCTGAAAATAACACAATGATGCACTCCTATTTTCTTTCTCAGTTTCATTGGGCTGAGCCTTAAGACAGGACATAGATCCACTGGCTTTTTTGTAAACATGTATAGCGTGGTGGTTAGGAGCCTGGGCCTTGGGGTGAGATAAAAATAGGCTCAGAGCCTGTCTGTGCTACATGCCAAGTAGGTGATCTTGGGAAAGCCATCCAGAGAATGGGATAAACTAATCTATCTCAACTAACAGTTGTGAGGATTGGATGAGATAATGTACGCAGTGATTAAGCACATTAAATTCTCAATCAATGACTGATTATTGATAAAACTAACCAGAGACTTTCTAAGAGTTTCCTCCTAGAATAAGGCAGTGAAGATTTTTTTCCCTCTGAGCTTATGTATCTGGGAAACAAGGCAAAAATTCCTCGATTCCTTTGTTTATATTTTCCCATTCGCTACCTCCCATATTGGTCTGGAGACACATCTACAAACAGTTCAGTTTCAGCAAAAGCCTTAAATACTCATGGCATGAATTGGAAGAAAACGGGCACTGATAGATGGTTAAAGAAAATTTAAAAGACCAATCAAAATGCAAATATAAAGCATTTTCATGCAGAAATGGTCCCTAATCTGTCTCTTTCACCAGCCATAGAGTGATAAGAATGACAATAGGCATTATTTAGTTGAGTGCTAACCTCTGCTAGGGCCTTTTCTCAGCAGATTACTAAGGCTTTCTTATTTAATCCTCATGGGAATCCTAGGAGTTAGGTACATTTGATATTCTCCCTTTGAAGATAAGAAAATTGGAGCCTAGAGATAGTAACTAAGCTATGAGGGCAGACAGCAGCTCAATGTATGGGAGAACAGACCAACAGTTTGGGTTCTTGAAAATATCAGCCTCATATATTAGAGACTTTCCACCTTTTTTGTCCTCTACGGCTTCTAGAAAAAGGTTGGGAAATGGTTAGCTGCCTTCTTAGTCCCAGGTAGCTAATAGAAATCTATATCACAGGGATATTTCTCTACATAGCAGTAGTTGGACCATGAGTACACTGAGCCAGAGAACACGGGAGGCCAGTAGAACGCTCTGATTTGGCTCTAGTGTTTGTCTTCCATCCCTCAAACCTTCAAAGCCAAGGACTTCACTTCAGGTTCTCTTATTTTTCCCAAAAGGACTGCAGAGCAAAGCAACTATTCTAGGCCTGCCACTCACATTTATTCACTTCTTAAAAAAAAAAGAACTTTCAGTTCCCTCTTTATGAAATTATTCCCAACAGATACATCAGGAAGAAGCCTGAATTTAGA
Organism: Pan paniscus; assembly: GCF_029289425.2. Lineage (NCBI taxonomy): Eukaryota > Metazoa > Chordata > Mammalia > Primates > Hominidae > Pan > Pan paniscus. The sequence goes on from NC_073256.2 coordinate 25,720,619, forward strand.
TGATGTGCAAAGTCCTAACCAACTCTGAAATTCTGGGATTCTGTGATTATGTAAGTTATTGTTATATAAAAGATAAATGCATCACAGATTTTAAGGGAATCCAGAAATGTCATTGACTATTAGTACCTTCCTGAAATCCCTTTTAGGAATTGACAGTTGGAGTTGCATTTCCATTAAGCTGAGGGGACATTAGAAGGGAATGACGCTGAACTGGCTCCTTTGGGTGGCCCCATGGTTGGCCCAGCACTCTTCTTTGACTGCTGCCATTGGGCCCACAGGGAGTGCCTAGAGAGAGGGTTCACCTGAGAGAAGACATCGTGGGGAAAGCAGGAGCTAGAAAAAGAAACCTGCCAGGGGTCAGTTCTCAGCTCTGTGACTGACTCATACCACCACCCTAACCTCTCAGTTTTCTCCTCTGCAAAGTGGAGAAAACACCATCCTCTTCACAGGGCTGCTGTGGGAATGAGGGGATCCACTTAGGTGCCAGCACACACACAATGCCCATCTCGTGGTAAGCACTGTGTCATCGGTAGCTGTTAATAGTAGCATTGCTCACAAAGTCAAATTGCCCTGCCTGTTGGAAAGGCTCACAGTGTAGAAAGCAGGGTTGGTGGTGACTTTCATAGCCATGGGATTTCACTTTTATAAGCGGTGACTTCCATGGATTTGCAGGAACCAAACTAGGGTGTAGTTAGGGCTATCCCTACTGTCATTTCAAAAATCATATTTAATTTTTTAAATTGAATTTATTATCAATTGGAGTTATTGGTTATTGCCAATTAGAAAGAATTTTCCGAGAGGTAAAGTTAACCCAGGATGGACTGGTTATCTCAGTGGTGTCGGTTCATTCCTAAGGCAAGTAGCTTAAGGATAAGATGCTGGAACATTGCAGAAAAGACAGAAGGACTGGACATCGATGATGCACATCAGTGACTTTAAGTTTCCTGAGATTCCAAACAAGGACAGATCTGGGATCCCAAATATGCATCACAGATCTCTAAGCAGCCCTGGAAGTTTATAATTTTTGCTTTAAATTTCTCTGATCTTACAGATTATCCATTGAGTAATTGATAATCTACAAACAAATATTAGAAATAAGCCCCCTGTAATTTATTAACCTACAAGTTTTCCTTGGTGAGTTTTCTTAAAACTTGGTTCCTGTAATTTTATTCATGCAGCTCCCTGGGAAAGACCTAGCCCCTGGTTTTTGCGAGGAAAGCAAATGCTTCCTAACTCATCCCTGTGGCTGCAAATTCTAGGCAAGGAGGCAGCAGTGCTACTTATAGATAAGAGTCAGCATTTGCAAAGTTAATGTGTCAAACCCACAAAATTCAAAAAATTTCCATGCAAGGAAGAAGGAGGAGGACAAATGCCTGCCAGGCCAGTGCATTCATGGAATCGATGCCAATTCTGGACCTCAGAGTACTGGACACTCATACACTTCATTGGGATTGCTCAAGTATTGACATAGCCTTGTAAGCTGAGATCCTTCAAAGGAGCGAAAAGAAAAAAGAAGTTTAGAGGAACGTTTGCAGGGAGATTTCCCTTGGGTCCCAGTTGCCCAGTCAAATTAGCATCAAACCCTTGCCCTGGAATAGGGTTGTGAGAGTTGAGTTTCTCAGCCTCACACAATGATTGCAGTCAATATGGAGACTGCCTGGCTTTCATTTGGAAGAAATTTACATTTGATCTCACCCTTAACCCTGAACTTCCACCCTCCAACCAACTTAACTCTTATCATTCTGAGGCCCATGTATTCACAAAAATGCCTTCACTGTTCTTTACCCTGGCAACTTTACAATAAAGTTTCTCCTTCAATCTTTCTCCCATCCCAAGCAAAACCCTCCTTCCTGAGTTAAGGCTGGTATCAATAAGGGGTTTGGAGGAGAAGGCCCAGGAAATTAATTCACACTAAAAAGCAAGCAGCTGATAGATCTCTGAAGCAGTTTTAACACTTTTTAGAAACTCAAGCATCCCAGTTTCACAGTTTCAGGGTTGAAAATGTAATGTCTTGAAGGATGGCATTGACTTCACAAAGATCAAGGACAAAACAGAAATTTTCCATTGTGGTAGTTACCTCCATTTCCTGTGCTCCTTAAGCTGTACTTGGAAGGGGACTGTTTGATCGTAAGGAAATGTTGCATCTGGGAATAGCAGATCATACTGTTAATCCCCAAATATTCAGAGCTCCACAATCAGAATGGACAAGAATTCTGGAAGCCTCAGGATGGAAATGCAAGAAAGAGACTGTGAGCCCACTCAGGGCCCTTTCTTTCCCAGGGCCTGTCCTGGGACCTGCTGGACATCCCTTCCCAGGTTCTCAGGGATGGGCCTCCTGCTCCTATCCATTCTACATTTTCCCCTCCTCCCTACTCTCAGCGCCAACTTGCGAGCTTTTTTTATCCTTTGTGAGTGTGAGGGAGAGGAGTACCCCTTGATGATGGAATTTTGACATTGGAATAGTAAATATTAAAATTTATTGAAGGCTTGCCATGTATTGCTACTGCTGTAAATGATTTATTTCATTCATTCAACAAGTATTTCTGGAGTGCTTCCCATGTGCCTGCCACTGCTAAGTGATATTTATTCATTCGTTCATCTAGTGCTTGACCTCTTGTGTGTGAAGTCTTGCTATAAATACTTTTCATTCGTTAATTCACCCAGCAAGAATCAGTTGAGTCTTTCCTATGTTTTTTTGTTTTGTTTGGTTTTGTTTTTTGAGACGGGGTCTTGCTCTGTCACCCAGGCTGCAGTGCAGTGGCGTGATCTCGGCTCACTGCAAGCTCTGCCTCCGGGCTTCACGCCATTCTCTTGGCTCAGCCTCCCAAATAGCTGGGACTACAGGCTCCCACCACCACACCCAGCTAATTTTTTTGAATTTTTTAGTAGAGACGGGATTTCATCGTGTTAGCCAGGATGGTCTCAATATCCTGACCTCATGATCTGCCTGCCTCGGCCTCCCAAAGTGCTAGGATTATAGGTGTGAGCCACCGCACCCAGCCCCTATGTTTTAAATACTATTTTTTCATTCATTCATTCATGTATTTTTCTGAAAGCCTTCTGTATGCCAAGCACAGATTTAGGCTCTGGGGATATAGCGATGACCCACACAGAACCTCTCTCTTTGTGGAGATGATGCTTTACTGGGGGTTTCCAGGCAAAGCACAAATAAACAAGAAAACAGGTAGAACATCAGGTAGTATTGAGTCATATGGAGAAAAAGAAAGCAGTTGAGGGGAACAGATGATGCAGGGGGTAGATATTACTGTAATTAGCCATCATTGATGAGGTGGCATTTGAGCAGGGGCCTGAAGGAAGTGTACAACCCAGGACAAAATCAGCCAGAGGAAACCAAGACCCCAAGGTGTGAGCAGCTTTGCATACTTGAGAAAAAGGAAGGAAAGGAAGGAAGGGGGGAAGGAGGGAAGAGGGGGAAGAAGGGGGGGAGGGGAGGGGTGGGGGGGAAGGAGAGTGGTGTATGAGACCAGAGGTAGCTGGGAGAGAAAGTTCGTGTGGGACCTTGCAGGGCTCTAGGAGGGCATAGGCTTTTACCCTGAGTTGGACAGGGAGCACAGCAGAGAATTGTGAGCATAGGCATGACGTGTTTTAAAAGCCTCCTCTAGTGATAGATATGGTAATTAGCTCAACTTAATCATTCCACGATGTCTACATATATTAAAACATCACATTGTACCCCACAAATAGACACAATTATTTGTCAATAAAAATAAAATGGAAGCATCCTCTGGCTGCTGGGTTGAAAATAGACTGGGACATCAGGGTGAACATCAGGGGGCCAATTAAATGGCTACTGCAATTATCCAGGCAGGAGGTGATTGTGGCTCTTGCCTTGTGGTATTAACAGTGGAAGTGGTGAGAAGGGGTTGGTACCTGGTTACATTTTGAAGGTAGATCCCACAGGATCTGCTGATGGATTGGATGTGGTACACAAGAGGAAGACAGAAGTCAGTGACGTTTCCAAGGACTTTTTCCTGAGCAACTAGAGTAATAGAGTTGATTTTTACTGAAATGGGAGAAATTGCCCAAGAGGCTATTTAGAGAAGGGGTGAAATGGGAGTTTGGGTTTGCATATTATTAAGTTTGAGATGCTTATGACAGATCTAACTTGAGAACTTGAGGGAAGCATTGGGTTAGTCTGCAGTCCATGGGAGAGTGCAGCCTAGGAATACAAAGGTGGGCTTAGATGGCATTTCATATCACAAGACCAGACAGATGAACTGAGTGTTGAGTGAGGTTGGAAGAGAAGTCCCAGCACTGAGCTCTGGGGCATGCTGATGTCTAGAAAATGAGGAGGAATCATAAAGAAAAAGAGATCAGGATACAACTAGTGAGGCAGAAGGAAAACCAGAATACACTGTTATTGTGAGAGCCAAGCAAAGCAGTGCTCCAAAAAAGGGACAATCAACTACGTCAAGTGCTGTGGATAAGCCAAATAAGATGAGGCCTAACAAATTTCCTTTGGGATATTACAGCAGCCTTAATAAGAGCTGTTCAGATGAGTGATTATTGGGGGAACCCACCCCCGATAATTCAATGTTATTTCACGTAGTTTCTTTTCTATTTCCCTAAGTGTCTGCCGGTCTGAGAAATAAAGGGAAAGAGTACAAAAGAGAGAAATTTTAAAGCTGGGTATCCAGGGGAGACATCACATGTCGGCAGGTTCCATGATGCCCCCTGAGCCGTAAAACCAGCATGTTTTTATTAGCAATTTTCAAAGGGGAGGGAGTGTACGAATAGGGTGTGGGTCACAGAGATCACATGCTTCAAGGGCAACAAAAGATCACAAGGCAGGAGGTCAGGGTGAAACTAGAATCACTAATGAACTTCCATGTCCCACTGTCCATGCATTGTCAGGGTTCAAGAGCAGAGAACTGGTCTAACTGGAATTTGCCAGGTTGGAATTTCCTAATCCTAGCAAGCCTGGGGGTGCTGCAGGAGACTAGGGCGTGTTTCATCACTATCTACATCTGCATAAGGCAGACATTCCTAGGGCAGCCATTTTAGAGTCCCCCCCTGGGAATGCATTCTTTTCCCAGGGCTGTTAATTATTAATATTCCTTACTGGGGAAATAATTCAGTGATACTTCTCTTACCTGTTTTCAGTAATAAGAGAAATATGGCTCTGTCCTGTCCAGCCCGCAGGCAGCCAGACTTTAAGGTTATCTCCCTTGTTCCTGAACATCGCTGTCATCCTGTTCTTTTTTCAAGGTGCCCACATTTCATATTGTTTAAACAATTTGTGCAGTTAACGCAATCATCACAGGGTCCTGAGGCAACATACATCCTCAGCTTACAAAGATGATGGGATTAAGAGATTAAAGACAGGCGTAGGAAATCACAAGAGTATTGATTGGTGACGTGATAAATGTCCATGAAATCTTCACAATTTATGTTCAGACACTGCAGTAAAGACAGGCATAAGAAATTATAAAAGCATTAATTTGGGGAACTAATAAATGTCCATGAAATCTTCACAGTTGATGTTCTTCTGCCATGGCTTCAGCTGGTCCCTCCATTCGGTGTCCCTGACTTCCCGCAACAAGTGATGAGAAGACAAGATTGATTAGGGCATGGCAGGAAATAACGATATTTATGTATTTAATTCCATGAGGGATGTTGCATTGTTATTACTGTTTTACAGTTGAGAGAACTGAGGCACACGAAGGGTTGAACTCAGCTGGGACTGGAAGGCAGATATCTGGCTCTAGCTGGCATGCCCATCAAAATGCTATGTGCTTTGAACCTGAACACTCTCAGAATCGCCAATGGTAGTTTAGAGAAGGCCCTGGCGTCTTAGGACAACTATAGCTAGTTAGAGGGAACAAGGGAAGGAGAGAGAATGTGGCTCCCCCATTCGTCGTTGCTTCTGTAGAGGGATGCTGGTTAAGAAAGCCACAGGAGCTAGAGATGAAACATACACTTGTCTTTCTCCATAGCATTTTATAATTCTAGACGTTAATTCAGAATCTTTGTAATATGCTGAATGTTCTTCCAAAAAGGCATGGCATTAAATTGTCGTTGATAAAGATGATGCCAGTGAGTCACGTTTGGCACTTATGTGGAAGTGTCTTGTGAACTCTGTGCTCACAAAATTTATCCTTGACCTTGTGCAGTCTCTGTGTGATGAGCAGCAGCACACTCACAGTTTGGGTTTTTTTGTTTGTTTGTTTGCTTAATGAACTTGCTTGGAAGTTGTGTTTCCACGTACTTGAACAGAATTTCAAATTGTGACGTGTTTTGGAGGAGAGAATGCAGAGGGCTGGTCACCCCACGGCAGGCCAGCTGGACTGGAAGTTTTGCGCATCACAATGACCTTGCAGTCTTTTTTGGGGCAGGGCAGAGAGAGAGGGGGCCAAGGGAAATCTTCCCGTCTTTTGCCTTTTGCTCCAACTTCATAGCTTCCTTCCTTCGAAGCTGAAAGGGTGCTCCCTGGCAGCTACTCTCTAAACTCTTACGAGATAACCTTGAGTTCCCATTCACTTGGGGTTGGTATGTAGCAGGAGGAATCTGGATTCTCGTCCATATGTTAGGAAGACAATTAGGTGGCTAATGGGGAAAGTGGTAGGGGGTGTTAAGAGTCAGCGGGAGGAACCCCAAAGATGAGCTTCCCTAGTTCACAGTTTCTTTCCAGGCTGGTCTTTCCAGCCAGGCAGATGGCATAGCTGGAGTCCTGACTGAAATCTACAGTGACTGCAGTGACCCCCCTTCTCAGAGGGGGAGGCATCTCCTGCCAGAGCCCCAAAGAGCTCTTTTTCTTCTGCTCCTTTGGAAGCCTTTCCCATCTGGCCTCCCTGGGAGCCAGGGTAAGGCAGGACTGCCCAGCATACAAGTGGTTATTTGTACTTTCCAGGCTTGAGAGAGAGGAATCAGCTGGACAGAAACCTAGGTCCCCAGCTCCAGTGAGCTGACATCCTGGAATCAGCGAGCTCTCTTTGGTGTTGAACTTTCAGTCTGGGAATTTTGAGCAATTTAAAAAAGGTCTCATAATGGTGGATACATGTCATATATCCAAATCTATAGAATGTACAACACCAGCCAGGCGCAGTGGCTCACACCAGTTATCTCAGCACTTTGGGAGGCCGAGGTGGGCAAATCCGGATCACTTGAGGTCAGGAGTACGAGACCAGCCTGACCAGCAGGACGAAACCCCATCTCTACTACAAACACAAAAATTAACTGGCATTGTGGCAGGCACCTGTAATCCCAGCTACTTGGGAGGCTAAGGCAAGAGAATCACTTGAACCCAGGAGGCGGAGGTTGCAATGAGCCGAGATCACATCACTGCACTCCAGCCTGGGCAACAGAGTGAGACTCTGTCTCAAAAAAAAAAAAAAAAAAAAAAGAGAATGTACAACACCAGGAGTGAACCCTAATGAGCACGCTGGACTTCATGTGATAATGATGTCAATATAGGTTCACTGATTTTAACAAATGTGCCACCTGGGGGGAGATTTTGATAATCCAGGAAGTTGTGGGATTAGGGGGTGAGGGTATATGGTATCTGTGTACCTTACGCTCAATTTTCCTGGGAATCTAAAACTACTCTAGGGTAGGTGTGGTAGCTCATGCCTGTAATCCCAACACTTTGGAAGGCCAAAGTAGAAAGATCGCTTGAGGCTGGGAGTTTGAGACCAGTCTGGGCAACATAGCAAGACCCCATCTCTACAAAAAATAAAAAACAAATAAGCCAGGCATGATGGCATGTGCCTGTAGTTCCAGCTACTTGGGAGGCTGAGGAAGAAGGATCTCTTGAGCCTAAAAGTTCAAGGTTATGGTGAACCATAATCATGCCACTGTACTCCGACCTGGGTGACAGAGCAAGACCCCATCTCTATTGAATGAATGAATAAATAAATAAAAGTACTCTAAAACTAAATTCTATTTTAAAAGGGATCTCCCAGTGGTTATACAAATGTTCTCTGTATAACTGTATGTTCAACTTTAATAATTTTTCTCTGTGTGGATTACACACGCACATACACACTTGAAGTATCTCTCCTTTCTTCCACTATCTCCTTCAAAAGAAAACTTTTCTGGAAGGGGACACAATTTTCAACATTAATGATTCAAAGCTGAGTACACAGGCCATTTTTGCAAGGTTCAGAGTCAGTCTAAAGCCAGAACTTCATTGTAGCCATCAGAACTCTTCTACCAAGCTTTCTCTTACCTGTCCTTATCTGCAAACCCAAGCATTTTCATTGTCACAAGGAGGGTCCTCTACAGGGGCATCCCAAACCAGTGCACTGTAATGCCCTAGCACACAGGACGAGTCAGTGATTCTGTTAAGCCCGTCATCATAACACTCTGTTGACAAAGAACGAAGCCGAGGCTTGGAGAAGTAGCATGACTGGCTTTCTCTCACACAGATGTTTTTAGGAAAAACCAGTTCTCCTCATTCTGAGAAATTTACTCTTGCTACCGTGCCCCCAAATGAATACCCGACTGTTTCCTATGTAGAAGTGATGAATTCATGGAAGAGGGAAAAGTTCAAGCCACCAACATCAAAGGGATGAGAGTTGACATGTAAATCCAGGGAATCTTATAGGACTGAAAACATTTGAAGATATAATTTCTGGGGGTAAAGAGAAATGAAGAGCTTGTTTAGACTGTGAAGAAAATGTGAATCTAATCACATCTGAAGCAAGCAGAATTGGGAGCTGAACTGGCCGAGGGCCAGGGGAAGCTCCACTGCCTTCCCTGATGAACTGATGCTGTCAGAGAAACCTGTTGCAGGTATGGAATAGCTTCCAGCTATTTAGAATTCCTTCGTTATTTCTTCTAAAATATATTGGTTCTATGGTGGATTATAAATATTTGAACCTCATATCTTAAAGATTTATTGCTTATGACATATCCAGTGTATTTTAGGTACTCAAGATTTTGTTGAATGAATGAAGATGACTTGTGCTAAACTAATACATCAGTGATACATTTAAGTTAAAAAAATCTGGCAGGGCGCAGTGGCTCACGCCTGTAATCCCAGCACTTTGGGAGGCCGAGGCGGGTGGATCACGAGGTCAGGAGATGGAGACCATCCTGGCTAACATGGTGAAACCCTGTCTCTACTAAAAATACAAAAAATTAGCCAGGCGTGGTGGCGGGCACCTGTAGTCCCAGCTACTCGGGAGACTGAGGCAGGAGAATGGCGTGAACCCGGGAGGCAGAGCTTGCAGTGAGCCAAGATTGTGCCACTGCACTCCAGCCTGGGTAACAGAAAAAGACTCTGTCCTCCCCCAAAAAAAAAAAATTAGCTGATGTGTTAAGCTAAAATTAAGAAGTGAAATGCAACAGAAATTAATTTCTAGCCATTTATTCTATTCCTAGGAATTCAATAGGGACAAGATGAAGAACACTTGTTTCAATAGCAGTTCAAATGAAAAAGACTGGAGAGCTTCAGCTTACAAACTCAGTCAGTGCCAGACGTATGAAGCTCATACTACAGAAATGGTACAATTTCCGTCTGTTTTAATAGAGGAAGAGTTTCTAGATCAAGGCTGGACATCATTACCTTGTGCTTTTAAGTGATTACACCTTACCTGGAGAATTGGAGTTGATAATTAGCTGTCAAATCTTAAGGGCAACACTGGTAAACTAGGCCATGTTCATGGATAGACAGAAGGTTAAAGATCTAAATGCCATAACATATTATGGCTTGAAAGAACCCGGTATGTTTAGCTAGAAGGGATAATTGATTGTGACATGGAGAATGATTGACACCTTGAATATCATCAGAATTTTATGACTATGAAGCAATATCCATAATATACCACCAGAAGAGCTGGAAGAGTAAAAGGTAGTATCTGCAGCATGAAACTCCCTGCTCTCATCACCTAAGAGGACTTAAGGTTTAAATAAAAATGTTCTACAAACCACTGTTCTCCATAAACAAGGAACCAAGTTACTCTTACCCACAAATAAAGGTCATACACGTTACTAACCCAAATAACCATGGTCTTGGCAAAAATGTTAGATAATTCCACCAGGATTTTTTTCTATTGTTTTGAATCATTAATAAGAATTTTAATGGCAGTGAAAGCAATAAATAGAGAAATAAATAAATGTTCCTTTCCTTTGGACAATGATTTATTAATATTCATTCACAGTACAGCTTATTCTCTTTGGGTGTGAGTTTTTAATCACTTAGGAATTTTCCAAACCGTATTTCATTCAACTTGTGTATTTCTACCTGTTTTTAAGGAACTTTTTCAAATTTGCTTTGTTCTGTGAATTCCCTTAACATGCTAGGATACTAACACTATGAAGCAAATGAGATTAGTATTGCACCCATAAAAAAATGAATATTTGTTTTTGTGGACTCTCAGATTCTTTTCTTTCTTTTTTTTTTTTAATTTTAGAGATGGGGTGTTTCTCTGTTGCCCAGGCTACGGTGCCATGGCACATTCATGGCTCACTGCAGTCTCCAACTTCTGAGGTTAAGCCATCCTCCTGCCTCAGCCTCCCAAAGAGTTGAGATTACAGGTCTGAGCCACTACCCCCAGCCTAGATGTTTTCTTACCATTTTTTTTAACCCTCTGAAGTGGTATTTTCTTTCTAAGCACCTTTGTTTTACCCCTTTCATTATGGACAATTTTTTTCTCATTAGGGGAGAATATTGAAGAAAAATTGAAGTTGATTAATTCTGTTGTTTACTAGTCATGTAACCTTGGACACACTGCTTAACCCTATTTCATAGGATTCAATTTTCTCATGTATAAAATCCTTCCTTTGTCTAAGTTTATGTAGTTGTGACTATATCATCTTAGTCCCCTTAACAGTTCTCTTTCTCTGCATGAATTCAACTGAAGGCAGTTACCGTTCCCTTCCTACTTCCCTCCCTCCCTCCCTTCCTTCCTTTTTCCCTCACTTCCTACCTTCCTTCCCTTGCATCTTTCTTTAAAAATCTCTCGTGACTCACTCACTTTCATATCCTATATGGCCAACCTTGTACTTTAGATTATATTCTTGGTCCTACCTCATCACTGGAACTCAAAATCTTGGGTAATCTTGTGCTTCCTGGACATCCTTGGCCAAGAACTTGGGTGCGAGTACCCTGTGCTTTCTACCCTACAACCTCAGGCCATCCCTGCTCACTCCTATTCTGGCTTTTCCTGCGCAGGCTGGACAAGAACAAGGAAGGACAGAGAGTGACATTCAACCTGCCATAGTGCCAGCGAGAGCACTTGAAGAAACTTAAAGCCTGTCATCAGCTCTGTCATTACAAACTAATCTCCATCCTAAGATGTGATGTATTTTAAGACAGCATAAATTTTAAAAATGTCTTTGGAGGAAAAATAATAAATGTGAACTTAGATTTATAGGGCATTGAATTTCAGAAACATCAAAATGTTCTCTTTAAAGAAAATTGTGCCTTAGAACTGGGGAAATGCAGTTACCTGTTAGCATTCTGCTACCCACCCACCTGCCTGCTGCTTCCTTGTGCACCTGGTGACAGAAAAGACTGGTTTGCTCGGCAACATCAGGAAGTAGCCTTGAGTTTCTCCATCATGGCCTCTCGACAGCTGATTGAGCTGTCCCTTCACTACAGCTTGGTTACATCTTAGGCAGATCTTAAAGAGGTCTGGTCAACTTTCAGATATCAGCAAGTGCAGTATAATCCAAACCAAAACTTCGCTCTCTCACCCAATAGAAGTTTTTCCCTTCTCTCCCCGCACCACATTTCCTGCCTCTAACCTACTCTCTGCAGCTCCTGGTTTGGTCCAGGGACCTGTGGTTCAGCTGTGGTTTGCTCTGAGCTGTGTAATGCTTTCTCTCATTGCCTATGTACACATATTGGAAATTTCCCATTGGTCCCTTTTGTGGATTCTTTAGGGACACCTCCCCACCTCCTGACGAACAACTCTCTCAGATCCAGGTGGCGGTGCATAAGGACACCATCCTTGACAGGGGCCATGGGCTTTTAGATGATTTCTTAGGGTGCCCCTGAGCTGTCCCTGCCTATAGTCTGCTTCCAGGCTCCTTCCCCTCTTGCAGGCATCCCACTTGGCTCTGGTTTTTTTCAAACTGGGGGATTGCAGGGCACTCCCTTGGCTGCCCACTCTTCTCTCCCTGCCTAGTGGGGGCTTCAGCCACCTCTCTGCCGTTGGGCTGCTTCAGTCCCCAGTTTCAGGACCCTCAAACCCAAGGGCCATGTTTCAAGCTCTCCCGGGGACCCTCCTGTGCCCTGTGCAGCCACAGCCTGGGGGAGGCTCAGCCCACACTTGGCCAGCGAGTGAGTGCCAGCTTCCCCTTCCAGAAAACAGCCCCCATCTGGTGGTTCTCCAAGGCCCTTGTTCACTTACCTTTAGTGGGGTTGGAGGCAGGGAGGAGGAGAAAGGCAACACTGCTCTGTCTAGTTCTATACATTCTCTTCAAAGACCTCTTTCTTCTCTTCCAAGAGCCACTAGCCTCATCAGAGGCATAGGTGGTTGCTGGACCCACGTGTTCCAGACCCTTGTGTTCCACTCTGTGTAGATTTAAGCTGACCATGGCTGACCCTTCTCTTCAGAATATGGAGGGCACTTATCATCCGTGAACCTCAGTTTGGAGGCTTTGGCAAAAATAAGACACAGGAGGAGTCTCATTCCACCAGACCCGCTTGTTCAACTCCACAAACTCGAAGCGTTTGCCACACACCAAGCATGGAGCTACATGCTGGGATTACAGAGATGAGCAAAGCATAAGCCATGCTCTCAGAGGCTCAGAGACCTGGTAGAGACCAGAATGGACCAATGCACAGAAAAGCAGCAAGGCAATAGTTAAGGGCAGTTTCTGAGGCCTGAGGTCCCCGGTTTGAATTCTGGCTTAGCCTCTTCCCAGCTGCCCAACTTTGGACAAGATATTTTAATTCTCTGCGCCTCTATTTCTTTTCTTTTCTTTTTTTTTTGAGACAGAGTCTTGCTCTGTCACCCAGGCTGGAGTGCAGTGGTGCGATCTCGGCTCACTGCAACCTCCACTTTCCGGGTTCAAGCGATTCTCCTGCCTCAGCCTCCTGAGTAGGTGGGATTACAGGTGCCTGCCACCAATGCCAAGCTAATTATTGTATTTTTTTTTTTTTTTTTTTTTTTTTTTTTAGTAGAGATGGGGTTTCACCATGTTGGTCAGGCTGGTCTTGAACTCCTGACCTCAGGTGATCCACCTTCCTCGGCCTCCCAACGTCCTGGGATTACAGACGTTAGCCACTGCGCCCAGCCTGCACCTCCATTTCTTCACCTGTAAAATAAGGATAATAATATCATCGAGGTATTGTGACGATCAAACAAGTTCAAATGGAAGGCTCAGGACAGAGCCCGGTACAGAGCGTAGTTATTTCACTGAACACCAGCCACTGTGCCGTCTGTCCTGTCTTGCAGGCTTCAGCTCTTCCTGGGCCCGGGCTTTCCTTCCGCCTTCCTTCCAGGCTCTGGCTGCCCCTTCGCTTGTGTCTCTGGCTGTGCTCTGCTTTTTCTAGCTCATGCGCATGGGCTGAGAGCACCCAGCTCAACAGCACATACAACCGCGTGGCTTTTCCCGAAGACCTGCTCCTTTTCCTTTTTTATTAGAATATTTGTTGTAATTCTGCATTTATGAGTGCCTCATACCCCATCTTCCCTTTTAGTTTCTCCCTGTGGGTGCATTTGAAATGCACCCTTCACCCTTTGATATCTCCTTTCTTAAAATATGAGATGCACATCTGATTATGCCTTCTGTTCCCTTCAAAGCACTTATATTAGGTTCAGAGCAGCATCTTTTGTGTCAATTCCTCTCTCTCCCGAGAAATAAATTTAAGAGTAAAATGAGTCAAAATTTAGCGTGATTACATTTTAGAAGCTCTCCATCCAAAAGTGACTTTTCAACACTATAGAGGTTGTTTAGGAAACAGTAACTGTAATGGGATATTAAGATGATACTCTTCTGTGTTGAAATTTGGGTGACGCCCCCAAAGCCGAAAACTACCTCAAAGGGGAATCTAGATCATCTTTGTGGGGGTAGCCCAAAACTTGTTCTGGTCACCTCCTTCAATAATGCAAAAAAGAAGACTAGGAGTTTAGGAGGAGGTTGAAGCAACCAGTGGCAAGGATTGGTTTGAAGAGCATTGGTAGAAGCTGGGCATTCCCACCACCTGTACCCCAGCCCCTGGCGTGGAGGAAGGGGTGTGGGTATTTTCTTCTCACTCTAGACGAAGGAAGAGAGGCCTCAGAGACCACTCAGAAAGATTTACCTGTGTGGCTCAGAACTGGTGGGTACAGACACTGGTATCTGCCTTCCAGTTGTAAAGCCCAAAGAGAAGATTGTGATTGGAGCCTCCCTTGCCAGGGAGCAGTGAAGAGACAGGGCTGGAGAGATGAAGGCATCCCCACGGACAGAAGGGAGTACCAGGGGCTGCAGGGGTTGGCAGGTGAGTAGGCAGATAGATACTTTGCCTGTTTTATTTATTTATTTTAAAACATTTATTTATTTATTTTTTAGAGACAGGGTCTCACTCTGTCACCCAGGCTGGAGTGCACGGGTGCAATCATAGCTCACTGGAGCCTCCAACTCCTGGTTTCAAGTGATCCTCCCACCTCAGCCTCCTGAGTAGCTGAGACTACAGGTGCTCACCGCCATGCCTGGGTAATTTATAAATTTTTTTTTTAGAAACAGGGTCTCGCTACCATCCTGGCTAACATGGTGAAACCCCGTCTCTACTAAAAATACGAAAAAAAATTAGCCGTGTGTGGTGGCGGGCGCCTGTAGTCCCAGCTACTCAGGAGGCTGAGGCAGGAGAATGGCGTGAACCAGGGAGGTGGAGCTTGCAGTGAGCTGAGATAGCGCCACTGCACTCCAGCCTGGGCGACTGAGCAAGACTCCATCTTAAAAAAAAAAAAAAAAAGAGAAGAAAAGAAACAGGGTCTCACTATATTGCCCAGGTTGGTCCCAAACTCCTGGGCTCACGTGATCCTCCACGTCGGCCTCTCAAAGTGCTGGGATTACAAGCACGAGCCACAGTGTCCAGCCATTGCCTGCTTTAGAATTGCAGGTTGGAGATTCCCATGATGTTTAGTGAGATGTCAAAGGAAGACTCCAACGAACGCAGAAGAGTGCTGCACAGGAGAAAGGATCAGCCTAACACCAAACTCATGGTGACAACCAGGGGAGCCCTTTCTTGTGTCTTTCCTTTCTTCTTTCCATCCTTCTCCAGTTTTGGGGGAGCAGAATGAGGGAGGAGGGGTGGAAATAGTGATCTAGCCAACCACGATGCTACCCCACTCTTGGCTCCCAATCTTGTATCAGGTCCAACTTGGTGGGAAGAAAAGAGTTTAAATTGTATGACAAATTTCAATTTTGAATTAAACTGGACATTTTTATTATCTGAGAAGTGAGGCTATTTGGTAATTCTATAAGACCTGCCTGGGATTTCATCCAGGAGCAAAGCTGAAGCGTGCAACTTAATACACAAAAAAGTAATTGCTTTCTGCTTGTACTCTATTGAGTCCAACTCATTTAATGAAACAGTGACTTGGTAATAAGAAAGCAGAGCCCATGGCCTGTGTCTGGAGGGCCTGCAGACACACAGGAAGGTTTAGTTGTGGTATTGCAAACATGATTTTCACATTAAGAAGTTCCTTTACGGTAGCAACCCACCCGCAGAGTGATGGCTCTTTAATTCTCTTTACTTTTAGTTTCAGCCCAATGCTTTGGTCATCCACCATTATGAATAAAAGATGCTGTTGGGCCAAGGTAAATTCCTCTTGCCACACTCAGCAAAGGGCCAAGCACATGGACATGACAGACGTAGGAGAAATTGCCACAAGGGTAAACTTCAGCTAAGAGGAAAGCTGAGCTATCCAAGGCTAGAGACGGGACTCTGCAGTGGGGAGTATCCTGCCTATAAATTTGGCACTTCAAGATGGGGGGCTGGGGAGAGGCACAGAAGTAAGCATGTGAACAACAGCTCAGGGGAGACCAGTAGGGGGGCCCTGTGGGATCTGAAAGGCTGGAGCAAGTAGAAGGGGGATAATGGGAGGAGAGAGAGGGTGGAAGTGGAGGCCGGTATAGACAGGAGGTCTGAGAATGTTCGAAGGGCTCTGCTGTAGGATTGTCAGACCTAGCAAATAAAAAAAGAAACACCCAGTCCTTTCTTCTACCCGGCCACCCTACTCTAGAGGGTCTGTTGGACCACAGGAGTGAGAAGCAGTATCTGTAGCATTTGCTATTGTGGCCAGAGTCTCCAAAAATTAAATAGAGTGAAACTGTGTGGAAAGAGATCATTCTTCATACGAATCTGAAAGTCCAAACTTTAGCAATATTAAGATGGATCAATTGTTATTACCAGGAAAGAAAGTTATACTGAAGAAATATTGTGTGCTTTGGTAATGTCAAGAACACTAGAGATAGCAAATGTATATGACTCGCTGTAAAGAAATATGGCTTGGATAGAAATGACTAAGGGACATCCCACAACAATGTAAAAAGCCTATTACAAACTAAGTGCATCCAGTCTTTAATTTAATTTTGACTCAAATAATAGGGTACATTTATTCTTCATGCAACACATAATTTTAAACTTTTATTACACAAAGCTGACAATTCAATTTAAATTGTGAGAGTATGTTTGCTTGGCACAGTTAATTCTGGTGATATTTACTGTTGGCAAGATCTCCCAAAAGGCAGAACATCTTGAAAAATGTGTTCCGGTGATTTCAAACCACTTTCAGATCCTTGCTAGTAAGCAAGAGTCGGCCTCCCATCATCCAGAGGTTTTTGAAACACTGACAGACACAAGTCCTGATTTGGTGGCAGTATCAGAAGCGTGATTTTCATATGAACAAACCCATGTGCAAAAGAAAGTTCTTGCTGCCACCTCGAGGGTCCCCATCATGGGCACTTCCCAGCTTTAGTCATGTGATGCCAGCACTAGACATGACTCTAGCCTGTTTGAAGGCCTAAAGCACTGGATGATTTAGCATAAAGCCTTAGTTACTCTGCCTTCCCCCATACCACCCCTGGCTCAGATGAGCTGTCAGCATCCTGAGGAATGATGCTCTGCATACTCTAGGATAACAGGTGACAGGACATCGATGAATAAATCAAGAAGCATTTCAGAATGCAAATGCACACTGCTGGAATGAAGGCAAGAGTTGAAATGTATCATGGGGATCTAAAGGGAAAACTCAACGTCCAGATGGATGAAGTCATTTTCTCAGGATCAACCCGACGGTACTAGAGAGGTGTTCCTGAAACCCAGACTGTAAACATTAAATTTGTATTCAGTATACTCTTAACATCCAGCTTCAAAGTCCAGGTTTTGTTTTTTTTTTTTTTAGTTGGGTTTATTTAAACTGAAATGCATCTTTTATTTGTGTTGTCTCAGAGCCTTAAATTATAGCTTTTCCTGCATGGAAAAAAAGGTGATTTCTCTAGAAGTTTCTCTCATCAGGAGTCCAAAACTGTTAGCCATTCATAATCCCAAAGCCATCATTTTGGGAGCTGAGGTAGGTCGCGGTGCTGATTTGCTTTCTCCCTCAGTGCCTGACTTTGGGCTTCTCATGTGCCTGGAGCGCTTTCTTTTTAGGATTGCAGACGTCCTAAAAGCAGAGGGGCAGCTTGGGAGGTCAAATAGCTAATCTCTGTCTCCCCATTTGCGCTCCGAAGTGCTCTTCTGAGGAGCGGAACAAGCCCTTCTCCTCCCTCCTGCCTGGGCTCACTGAGAGGGAGCTGGTCTCAGCACAAAGCATCAGCAAAGTGAGCAGGGCCAGGGCCAGGAGAGCTGGGCGCCCACTGAGTGCACCACCCATGAAGCCAAGAGAGGAAGAGCCATCTCTTCCAGCAGAAGACCAAGAGCCCTCTCTTCCAGGACAACTAAGGATGGATTTGCCTTTTTGAAAATTTGAGGTTGGACTTGCAATAAAAAATAAGAGAATTTGTTATTGAATTGGGAACTTAGGTATGGGAAGGAAAAAAGCAGCCCCCGAGCTCAAGGCTGCACACAGTGGGCTTGGCTCTCCAGAAAGGAGAGCTCTAAGTGGGCAAAGGTAACCGCTCGCCTGCACTGCTCACAGGCTCCCAGCCAGACCTCCCTACCAGACTTTCGAGAGTAAGTCACTCATGCATACTGCAGTACGCAATTCCTTTCCTTTCCTTTCCTTTCCTTTCCTTTCCTTTCCTTCCTTCCCCTCCCTCCCTCCCTCCCTCCCTTCCTTCCTTCCTTCCTTCCTTCTTTCATTCCTCATTTTTACAATCAGTTTAAATTGTGTGTTCTTTTAGAAAATATAATACAAACATATGAGAAAAATATAAACAGGGCAAAAGGAATACAGCAAAAATTATCTTCCTTCCATCCCTGTGTTCCTACAAAAGTTCCCTTTGGTAGAGCTAACCACTGCTACCAGTTTCTACAGTATCTTTCCAGAGATACTACAGGTGAAAGTGTCTATTTATCTATGTCCTGCATAAATGCAAGCATATATGCATCTTCTGCACCTTGCTGTTTAAAAAACACTTTTTAAAACACTACCCACTTAAAATACTTTAATAGATCCTGGTTCTCTGCAAAATAAAGCCCAAACTTTTTCTGGTATGAAACATCCTTTATAACTCCCCGAATGAGTATCTCCTTCCAGTTCAGTGAACCCCTCCTTCCTTCCAGCTTCTTCCTCTCCCTCCCACCCCACCCCAGGTTTCAACAGCATAGAGCTCCAGGCCTGGGAGCCTCACTCCTGTTGGTCCTTTGGTCTGGAGACTCTTGCTTTTTCTCCTCTGCTTGTCAAAATTGTTCTCATCATTTAAGACCCAGCACATCTGTCGCTTCTGCTGTGAAGGTTTCTCCAAATTTCTCAGTCATATTGACCATTTCCTCTAAGTACCCTTCTCAGCAAGTTCTGTATTCCTCAATGGGTGCTTTACTTATTTTCTGAACACTCTTGAAATACCATGTTGGACAAGAGAGACCATAAGAAACAACACGGTCTCTGCCCTCAAGGAACTTAAGGTCTAGCAGGGAAAAGTCGACAAGCCATGGCAGTAGTGAGTGATCATTGCTGGTTTTGGGAACACGGGAAAGAGGATGCACATGCAGACTGGGAAGGCCAGTTGGAGAAGTTCTTGGGAGAGACGGAACATAAGCTGCTAGCTGAGATCTAGAAGGGACTCACAATAAAAAATAAGAGAATTTGCCATTTAATTGGGAACTTGTGTAGGGGAAGGGGAAAAGGAGCCCCCAAGCTCAAGGGTGCACACAGTGGGCTTGGCTCTCCGGAAAGGAGAGCTCTAGGTGGGCAAAGGTAACCACTCACCTGCACTGCTCGTGGGATCCTAGCCAGACCTCCCTAGCAGACTTTAGGGCGTAAGTCACTCATTCACACTGCGGCATGCAATTCTTTTATTTCTTTCCTTCCTTCCTTTCTTTCATTCCTCATTTTTACAGTTTATAATCGGTTAGATTTTTACAGTTTCTAATCGGCTAGAGCCACGTGAAGAGTTACGGAAAATGGAAAAGGTCAAAATGTTCCCAGGTGGCCATGCTACACAAAGAGAAGGGCATATGCAAAAGTTGAGAGAGCACCAGAATTCATGAGACCTTAGAGATGAATCAATATGGCACGAGGCTAGAGATTTGCCAGGGTAGAGTCATCAGAGAAAGTCTTCTGTAAATTACAAAGTCATCTTCAAATGACAAGTGTGGAGGTAAATGACTCAAAACTTTCACAACTGGAGATTTGTAATCTTTAACCTCCAAGTTGCTGCAGTCTCTAAAGATTTAAGAGGATTTGGGGAAGGCCAAGGGATGTCACTCAACATAATTGCTTTTGAGTATTAAAGCCGTGGATTTTGACAAGCACTGCCAGGGAATGTCTGAGGGTTTGCATTTTAGTGAATTACTCTGTAAATCAAGATATATATTAATAATACTAAGAGTGGTAGTAATTAACCTATACTGAGCTCTTACCCAACTTCCAGCACTATTTTTAGGACTTTGCATATTAGAATCTATTTAATCCCAACTACTTACAGGGTGAGTATGCTATTATTATCTCCATTTTTTAGATGAGGAAACCAGGTATTGAGAAGTTAAGAGGCTTTCTCAGTGTCACAGAACTTGCTTGTGGTGGAGTTAGGATTGAAACCCCAGTGGTCTGGTTTACAGCCCGTATTCCTAACCACAAGGCTCCACTGCCTCTCCTCAGCTTCAGTGGGCAGTGTTTGGGCGAGAACACTGCCCGGCCTGGAAACCCAACATTTGCTGTTCCAGAGAAGCATTCTGCAAATCCAGGGCAGATGGTCAGTAGGTGGAGTCTGCTTAACCCACTCTTGGCATCTCAAGGCAGTCACTTCCTGGAAATAACAATTCAGGGAGTTTAATTAACAGCACACCGCAGGAATGCCAAGAAAAATGGGAAATCCATGAGTGGATGCCTTGGGGTTGAAAATCAGAATTGAAGGGCCTTCCCTGCCATCTTTCAAGCTGCCATGGATTGCAACAGGCAGAGCTGCACTTGCTTGGTTTAGGCAGAAGAGTCTAGATTAATTACACAGATGGATGACTTTGCTCAGAAAAAGCCAGTGGATGGTTTGATGTAGTGACTTCTGCAACCATAAAATTGGGACATATATGGTTATCTCTGTACTAAATGGGGCCCTGAAGAGATTAACCTCACATACAAAGTGAAAACTATATGAATGAATTTCACCAGGTGGGGAAGACTCCTCGTCATACTTGCAAATACCACTTTCATGCCAAGGATGCTGGCTTCAAATGTGAAACTATGGAAAAGTTTTCTTGAGAGAGTGCCATGGGGCTGCGAGAGAAGTACTGGTTTTGAACATGCAGAAGATTAAAATTTGAGGTCAGTGCCTTAAGAAGATCCCTGAATACATAAAGCTTTAAGCGGGGAGTGGTGGGGGTTCTGTTTATTTTATGGTCAAGATGTATTTTTGAAGGGAATGCATTTCATGCTGTCAACGCAATAGTAGACTTTATCACCCTCCCCAGGAAGGGGAGGGTGAGAGTAAGGCCAGGTGTGGGGTGCAGGCTGTCCTGTCCTTGGGGCCAGCACACATCGCCAGCTCACTAGCCTTTCTCTCTGGTACTAGGAATGAGCTTCATTTCTGCAATCTGCATGGTAACCACTGTAGGAAGGTGACTGTGCAGAAACTGAAAAAGCACAGTATTTTGAGTGTAGAGAAATGTGTTCAAGTCACAGCTCTGCTACTGACTAGTGATAAGGCGTTGGGTGAGTCAACATCTCTGAGCCTCACTTAGTCATTTGTGAATAGGCTTATAATCCCATCCCTGAGAGATGCTTTAAGGATAGAGACAGTGGTATACCAGGGTACCTGGAAGCTACAAAGCAACATGAAATGCTGGCTAATGGAGTTAGCAGAATTTTAAGGCATCATTTACTTACCTGATATTTGTCTCCTGTCTTCAGCCTCTCAAATATTGCATTTGCTTTTTTGCTTGGTTTTACTATTTTATTATGCTAAAATATATATACAGAATATTTTACCCCAATAACCATTTTTTAAGTTGTATTTGTAAATTGTATTTAACGGCCCTAGATTGTACACTTAAAAATGGATACAACTTATATGTAAGTGCTGAGTATTTTATTCAGAGTTTCAGTAAAGTCATTTCTTAGAATTCTTTTTTTTTAAGGGTGCAGAAAAAATAATTTTGTGAAAATAGATTCAGGTTGTACTTGTGCAGGTTTGTTGCATGGATATATTGTGTAATGGTGAGATTTGGACTTCTAGTGTGCCCATCAACTAGAATAATGAAGACTGTACCGAGTAGATCATTTTTCAACCCTCAGTTCCCTCCATCTTCCCCCTCCTTGGAGTCCCTAGTGTCTACTATTTCCCTCTGTATGTCCATGTGTACCCATTGTACACACTGTTTAGTCCCCACTTATAAGTGAGAACTTGCAGTATTTGATTTTCTGTTCCTGGGTTATTTCACTTAGGATAATGGCCTCCAGCCCCATCCAGGTTGCTGCAAAAGACAGGAAAATATATATATATAAATATCTTTATAGTTATAGTTATAGTTTGTTTGTTTTTTGCGACCGAGTCTCACTGTGTTGCCCAGGTTGGAGTGTAGTGGCACGGTCTCGGCTCACTCACTGCAACCTCCGACTCCGGGGTTCAAGAGATTATCCTGCCTCAGCCTCCCAAGTAGCTGGGACTACAGGCACACGCCACCACGCCTGGCTAATTTTTATATTTTTAATACAGACAGGGTTTCACCATGTTGGCCAGGCTTGTCTCAAGCTCCTGGCCTCAACTAATCCACCCGCCTCAGCCTCCTAGAGTGCTAGGATTACAGGCATGAGCCACTGTGCCCAGCTGATTTCTTTTTTTTTTTTTTTAAATATAGCATGCTTCACGAATATGCATGTCATCCTGGCACAGGGGCCATGCTAATTTTTTCCGTATCATTCCAATTTTAGTATATGTGCTGCTGAAGCAAGAACTGGAACCATTCTTAAATGTACATCCAGGGGCATTAATTGCATTAACAATGTCATACAACCATTGCGATGATCCCTCTCCAGTACTTTTTCATCATCCCAGATTGAGACTGTACCCATGAAACAATAACTCACCATCCCCCTGTTCCCCTACATCTGGTAACCTATGGTATACTTTCTGTGTCTAAGAATTTGCCTGTGAGGTACCTCACATTGGTGGAGTGAAACAGTACATATTTGTCCTTTTATGTTCAGTTTATTTCACGTAATAAAATGTTTTCAAGATTTATCCATGTTATAGCAGGTATCAGAAGTCTTTCTTCTTAAGGCGAGATAATATTTCATTGCATACATTTATACTCATTTTGTGTATCTATTCATCCGTTGATGAATATTTTGCATGTTTCTATATTTTGGCTATTGTGGATGATACTGCTATGAATATGGTGTACAAATATCTATTTGAGTTCTACTTTTATTATTATTATTTTTTGAGACAGGGTCTGGTTCTCTTGCCCAGGGTGGAGTGTAATAGTGCAGTCTCCGCTCGCTGCAACCTCCATCTCCCAGGCTCAAACCATCTTCCTACTTCAGCCTCCAGAGTAGCTGCAACTACAGATGTGTACCACCACGCCCAGCTATTTTTTTTTTTTTTTTTTTTTGACAGAGTTTCACTCTGTCGCCCAGGCTTGGGTGCAGCTACGCAGTCTTGGCTCACTGCAACCTCTGCTGCCAGGCTTCAAGCGATTCTCCTACCTCAGCCTCCCAAAGTGCTGGGATTATAGGCATGAGCCACCATGCCTGTCCCATTTTTTTGTATTTTTGGTAGAAATGATGTTTTGCCATGTTGCCCAGGCTGGTCTCAAGCTCCTGAACTCAAGAGATCCTCTTGCCTCGGCCTCCCAAAGTGCTGGAATTACAGGTGTGAGCCACTGCACCCGGCCTGAGTTCTGCTCTTAATTCTTTTGGGTATATCCCTAGAAGTGGAATTGCTGAATCACATGTTTATGGTTTATTGCTAGATTCTTTTTTTTTTTTTTTAACTTTTTTATTTCCATAGGTTTTTGGGGAACTGGTGGTATTTGGTTGCGTGAGTAAGTTCTTTAGTGGTGATTTGTGAGATTTTGGTGAACCCATCACCCGAGCAGTGTACACTAAACCAATTTTGTAGTCTTTTATACCTCACTCCCTTCCCAAGCTTTCTTCCCAAGTCCCCAAAGTCCAATGTGTCATTCTTATGCCTTTGCATCCTCAGAGTTTAACTCCCACTTATGAGAGTATACGATGTTTGGTTTTCCATTCCTGAGGTACTTCACTTACAATAATAGTCTCCAATCCCATTCAGGTTGCTGTGAATGCCATTAATTCATTCATTTTTGTGGCTGAGTAGTGAGTATACACACACACACACACACACACACACACACACATACACACACACACACATACACATCACAATTCCTTTATCCACTCATTGACTGATGGGCATTCGGGCTGGTTCCATATTGTTGCAATTGTGAATCGTGTTGCTATAAACAGGCATCTACAAGGGTCTTTTTCGTATAATGACTTTTTTTCCTCTGGATAGATACCCAGTAGTGGGATTGCTGGATCAAATGGCAGTTCTACTTTTAGTTCTTTAAAAAATCTCCACACTGTTTTCCACAGTGATTGTACTTGTTTACATTCCCACCAGCAGTGTAGAAGGGTTCCCTTTTCACCACATCCATGCCAACATCTATTTTTTTTTATTATGGCCATTCTTGAAGGAGTAAAGTGGTATCACATTGTGGTTTTGATTTGCATTTCCCTGATCATTAGTGATGTTGAGCATTTTTTCATGTTTGTTGGCCATTTGTATATCTTCTTTTGAGAACTATTTATGTACTTAGCCCTCTTTTTGGTGAGATTATTTTTTTTCTTGCTAATTTGTTTGAGTTCATTGTAGATGCTGGATATTAGTCCTTTGTCAGATGTATAGATGATGAAGATTTTCTCCCACTCTGGGTTGTCTACTATGCTGACTGTTCCTTTTGCCATGCAAAAGCTCTTTAGTTTAATTAAGTCCCAGCTATTTATCTTTGTTTTTATTGCATTTGCTTTTGGGTTCTTGGTCATGAAATCCTTGCTTAAGCCAATGTCTAGTAGAGTTTTTCCAGTGTTATCCTCTAGAATTTTTATAGTTTCAGGTCTTAGATTTCAGTCCTTGATCCATCTTGAATTGATTTTTGTCTAAGGTGAGAGATGAGGATCCAGTTTCATTCTCCTACGTGTGGCTTGCCAATTATCCCGGCACTATTTGTTGAAAAGGGTGTCCTTTCCCCACTTAGTGTTTTTGTTTTCCTTGTTGAAGATCAGTTGGCTGTAAGTATTTGGGTTTACTTCTGGGTTCTCTATTCTGTTTCATTGGTCTATATGCCTATTTTTATGCCAGTACCATACCATTTTGGTGACTATAGCCTTAGAATATAATTTGAAATCAGGCAATGTGATGCCTCTAGATTTGTTCTTTTTGCTTAGTCTTTTTTTTGGCTATGTGGGCTCTTTTTTGGTTCCATATGAATTTTAGGATTGTTTTTCTAGTTCTGTGAAGAATGATTGTGGTATTTTGATGGGAATTGAATTGAATTTGTAGATTGATTTTGGCAGTATGGTCATTTTCACAATATTGATTCTACCCATCCATGAGTATGGGGTGTGTTTCCATTTGTTTGTGTCATTTATCATTTCTTTCAGCAGTGTTTTATAGTTTTCCTTGTAGAGGTCTTTCACTTCCTTGCTTAGGTACATTCCTAAGTATTGTATTGTTTGGCAGTTATTATAAAAGCAATTGAGTTCTTGGTTTTATTCTCAGCTTGGTCGCTGTTGGTGTATGGAGAGCTACTGATTTGTGTACGTTTATTTTGTATCCTGAAACTTTGCTGAATTCTTTTATCAGTTCTAGGAGCTTTTGGAGCAGTCTTTGGGATTTTCTAGATATACAATCATATCATCAGCAAACAGCAACAGTTTGATTTCCTCTTTATCAATATGGACACCCTTTATTTCTTTCTGTTGTCTGATTGCTATGGGTAGGACTTCCAGTACTATGTTGAATAGAAATGGTGAGAGTGGGCTTCCTTGTTATGTTCCAGTTCTCAGAGGGAATGTTTTCAACTTTTCCCTATTCAGTATTATGTTGGCTGTGAGTTTGTCATGGATGACTTTTAGTACATGGAGGTATGTCCCTTCTATGCTGATTTTGCTGAGAGTTTTAATCATAAAGTGTTGTTGGATTTTGTCAAATGCTTTTTCTGCATCTGTTGACATGATCATGTGACTTTTGTTTTTAATTCTGTTTATGTGGTGTCTCACATTTATTGACTTGTGTATGTTAAACCATCCCTGCATCTTTGGTATGAAACCCACTTGATCATGGTGGGTTATCTTTTTGATACGTTGTTGGATTTGGTTAGCTAGCATTTAGTTAAGGGTTTCTGCATCTATGTTCATCAGGGATAATGGTCTGTAGTTTTCTTTTTTGGTTATGTCCTTTCCTGGTTATTGCTGGATTCTACGTGTAACTTTTTGAGGAAGCACCACTGTTTTTCATAGCAACTGCACCTTTTTGCATTCCCACCAACAATCATAATAGTTCCAAAGTATCCACATTCTCATGAACACTTGTCCATTTCCATTTTTGATAACAGCCATCCTAATGAGTGTGAAGTGGTAACCCCATTGTTTTGAAGGATGTCAGTTACATATTCATGTGGCAAGAAACCCAAGAGTATATAAGGTTGCCTTCCTACCACTGGAGCTCTGGCATATCAAAGAGCATATCTGGCACCAGGAGTCTTTTTTTTTTTTTTTTTGCAAGAGTTTTTATCCAAAGCAAAATGGCTTTCCAGGACAGAACTGGGAAGAGGACTTGATGTCCTCAGAGTTACCTGATGATTCTATTTATTCATTTATTCACTCACTCACTCATTCATTTATTCCATAATTAAATACTTATTTTGGTGGTAAGGAGCAGGAAGGAATTGTGCTAGATGCTGCAGCAATTATATTTTAGTGTCTACAAAGGGACCTTAAGAATCATCTTATCCAAAAACCTACCCCATTCAGGAATAGTTTCTAAAACTAGAGAGATAAGACTAAGGCCCAGGTTTCCAAGGTAGTGATCAGTCAGGCTGGATGAGGCAACACTCCTCTAACTTGTGGGAGAATGGGTTTAAAACAAGGACAGGCATTTGCAAGGAAGCTCTCCTTCCTTACAGCTCACTAAACAGTCCAGTCACTTGATCAGCCTGTGAGAATTGAACACAATAAAACAAGTGTCCAGAAAACCTGATTAGATAAGCTCTGAGTACTCAGACAGTCCTTATATTGTGATACTCTCCCGCAAAAGTGTCACATACAGGCTGTGTGCAAGGAGAGATACTGCTGATTTGGAACTTGAGAGCCAGGCAGGAGTGTGAGTGTTTGATTTCAATCTGGGAAAATTCCAGAGGACTAAATTTGGAAGATTTATGAACACGGTAATGTCCATGCAATTGGATTTCACTGAGAAACACAGACTTTTTTTCTAGCTCATACTGGGACATTTCAACTATATTAAAGGGCAAAGAGCAAGAGATGGAAATACTGGCTACAATGCAATTCACAGATACAATTTCCACATGTATGTTTATTCTACTGTGGTTGATGCTGAAGCCGCCACAGTTCAGAAGTAAACAAGACTCAGAGAGAACATCATTTCCTAAAGTCAGGTTCACTTCTGTTGCCTGGGTACCCTCCAATGTCACACCAAGAGGCAAGACCAAACTCATCTCATTAATCAGGGAGAGTAGCATTTTCTAGATCTGGGTAAAGACTTGCAAAAAGAGCTTCCCAGTCTTTGTATATGTCATCATAACATGGGCCGAAAATAAGATTAAATATGATTGCACTAAACTCTCCATAACTTGATTGCCAATAACCTTATATTCCCTTCCATGTATATTAAATGAGGTGGTGCACTCCATTTAATATCTTACTTCCATTTTTATGCACATAGAAGTACTTTGCAGAATAATATCTTAACTATACATAAGGGCTTTTTGCGTAAGAATTGTAATGTTCAGAATTATTGTGTTGAGTGTTGCAAGACCTTTGGCTGTGTCCAGTTTCTCCTGCTCATACAGCAGGATGCCAGGATCTTGAAGGGAGGTAGAGGTTAGAGACTAACAACCACCCTGCAACCCCTGTAAGTGAAGAGGGGTCATTTGGTGCTTGAAACATCTCTGTTCTCTATTGGCCCCTGACTGTCTTCTATTTTTGACCCTGAGCCATAAGCAAAATCACTCCCAACTCTGACATCTTCTCTTCTTGCCCATGGCTTACCTTAGCAAGCTGGACCTGTTCTTCCATGTTCTGGATCTGGCTTCTGGCTGCAACCCCCACCATCATCTGAATATTCAACCTCATCTCATTAGCCTAGTCCCATTCAGATTAATCCGACTGCCATTCTCAGCAGGGAGAGCCTAAACTTCTTCTTTTAATACACATATAGAGCTCGCATACTTTAGAAAGATTTTTTTAATATCCCAGGCATTTTAAAAGAATGAGTAAGGCACCAGTTAAGCTTAAGATTAAATTAAACATAATCCTGCCACAAAGCATCTAGCTAATTGAGATGATGGTTTCAAAAAAATTCAGGATTCAGTGCAGTTACTAAAGGAGTTTGTGGAGGACAGAAGCTATGTAAGTTACTATCTAAAGGGATTGTTGAGGGAATTTTTCAGGGGTAGGAGATTGGACAAGGTGACCTTCCAACTGTGCATTTAATGGTTGCAATAGCCGTCAAGGTCAGAGTTGATAGGAACAATCCAAGTTAATATCTAGGTCTGCCAGTTTTCAGTCCCATGTGGATGGAGAAAAAAATCATGGAACCATTGCTGAGCCACACCGAAGATGAACAGGGCCAATTCTGAGAAAGATCATACACGTGCCCTCCTCTCAAGGCACTTGCATTTCTATCTGGACAGAAGTACGTCAAAAACTCGGGGAATGTAAGAAGCCCAGGGAGGTTTTGGGGGTGCCCTCTTGACCTATAGGCACATCTCCTCTTCTGACCCCATTCTCATACATCATCACTGTGATATATAAGCCTCTCTGGGTCCGTAAACTAAGCCTTGCAACAGCAATACCTGTGCACATCTTGGAAGTCTATGGGATATTCATAGAGACACCTGATTTCTCGTCAGTTTACATCAATCACAAATGAGGAAAACCTTATAGTGCAATATAGATTCTAGTTGTTCCTTCATGTTGGCATAGAACTTCTTAAGGGTTAGGAGAACTTCTTCCCCATGGGTGTGTGCTTCCATGAAGAGGAACCTCTTTTAAGGTACTTTCCCCTACCTTAGCCTCCATTCACCCCCACACTCTCAGGAGAGAGAAAGTCATCAGGCTGGTGACTGGGAGAAGAATCTGGGCCTGTGTGACACAGCTTTTCTTCGTTCATTCTTGCTCCAGATCTGTCTGCAGGCAACACCGACCCATCCTGGTGCCTCCATCCTTTCAGAGGGACCCAGCTCTGTGGGGAAGGCCTGGTAAGCTCTGGCCTCACCTGGAACTGGGAGGGTCCATAGGGATAAAGTGCTGGCACAATGCTTAGGCTGCAGGTATAAGACCACACCTGCTCACCAGCGTGTTAGTAACACAGCTGACCTGCTGATCTCCATCAGTGGACCGCCTGCATCTTCCTCTCTCTGGATTGGGAATTCAGGTGGAGAAAATTGGTGTTATGTGTGAACTTCCTAAATCCAAAACAACTTCAATATTCAGAGGAAACCCTTTACCCCTCTTTATTCTAAGTATCCTTCAACATGCGTGCATGTGCACGCACGCACACACACACACACACACACTTTCCTCCCTGTTTGAAATTTCCCAACCTCTGCTCTCTTCCTCTAGAGATCTTGGACCCCTACTGTGTCAAGCTGGACTGTCCAGCCTGGGAGGGCACCTGGCTTCCTTCCACTGAGAGAAAACATCACTAATGAGGCTGCCATGGACTCACCTGGTATATTAGTCCATTTTCACACTGCTGATAAAGGCATACCAAAGACTGGGCAATTTACAAAAGAAAGAGGTTTAACGGACTCACGATTCCACATGGCTGGGGAGGCCTCACAATTATGGCGGAAAGTGAAAGGAAGGTCTCACATGGCGGCAGACAAGAGAAGAGTGAGAGCCAAGAGAAAGGGGTTTCCTCTTATGAAACCATCAGATATCGTGAGACTGATTCACCACCACGAGAACAGTATGGGGGAAACTGCCCCCGTGATTCAGTTATCTCCCACTGGGTCCCTCCCATAACATGAGGGAATTATGGGAGCTACAATTCAAGATGAGATTTGGGTAGGGACAAAACCAAACCATATCACCTGGAGAGAGAGATTTCATGGAACCTCATCTTCTGCAGAAACCCCAGAGCTCTCAGTACTCACTTGCTCTTAGTCAGGTGCCTGTCCTCATTTCCATTCAAGATTTCTGGGGCTGTGACTCAAGCCTTGACACTAGGAGCCCCCATCTGCCCAGGAGGATTGGCCACTTATTTACAAAACAGAAGAATTTTCTGGCGTGAAACTCACCACCAAGGAAATAAGACTGTCTTCAAAATCAGGTCAATGTTGGGTCAGAAAAACCACAGCCTGGAGTTTTAAATTATCTCCGGTAGCTGGTTCCACAATCTTGTCCATTTCGTGTGCTAGGCTGGGGAGGCTGATGATATTCTGACAGCTGCCAGAACCTGGAGCTGTGTGAAAGATAGCGTGGGAATGCCAACTATGCCGCCCCATGATGGTAGTGAAGGGGAATCACTCCCCCTCTATGTGTGGTTCCTGAGGCCAGGGGCTACACTCTTGCAGCTGCTGGAGCCCAAGAGGGGCCAAAAGTAGGCCCTGATTTAACTCTCCTTGCTCCCTAGCACTAGGAATGGCTGAGGACCTTTGGAATATATTCATTGATGCTTAAATGGGAACTCATTGAAGAGGCTGCATAGGTTGCCAGTGCATTTGTCCAGGGGGTGCTAGGTGATGACCCCCTAGAGTATGCAGTGCATAACCAGTGAGGGACGTGCAACAGCCCAGGGGTCACATGGGGAAGCCAGCGGCTGACAAACACAGCTCCATGGAGTGGCTGTATTGGGTGGTTTTGCCACAGCCTGGGCCTGAACATCAGTTTTGGAGGTTTAGCCACCTCATTTGTGAGGGGAATAGAGGCCTCTATCAGGGAAGAACCCACCTTAGTGGTGCTCACAGATTAGAAGCAAGACATAGACCAGCCACTCGGAATGGACAACTGGGTTGGGATCCATTCTTCCTGGTTAGTGCTGAGATGAGTATAGTCAATGTTGACCCCATGAGGTTCCTAGTTTGGGAGCTGACTATCTCTTTTTCTGATGGCCATATTCTTTCTTTAGAGATGGAGAAATGACGCTTCTAATTTTTTGTAAGGCTGGAGGCATTTCCCATTTGATGATTTGGCCTCTCTTGCTTTTATCCACCATATGCATGTTTTATAGTTTAACTCATAGGATAGCAACCTTAATTCCAAATTATTTGGGTAGCTTTAAGGGACTCAGTTTACCCCAGCCCCCAAATATGGAAGATGTCTCTGAGGTTTGCCACCATCCCTGATGGCTCCACTGCTCACCAGCCCATGAGCACCCACGTTCTCTCCCTGTTCTGTGCATTTACTGACTTTATATCCTCCATCTCACTGCTGCATCTTCCAAGGCATGTCTCAAGTCCTTCCTCCTGCATGAAGCCTTTCCTGACCACCCTACCCCGTACTGACCTCTGAAACTCCGCTGTACTCAGAGAGAATAGAACCTAACTTAGCCATTAACTGGATACTGGCTAGTATTTATCGTCACCATCTCCTGTAGGTCCTATTTCACTGACTAGACTATCAGCCATTTACAACTAGAAAATGAATTTCCTATTTCTTTAGCCTCCCCCATCATGTTTAGCACATTGCAAACATTTGCAGGTAATGGAGAAAAAGATGCATATTAAATAATCCTTTGCTTCCTCAAATATCACCCATATTTTCTATGCCTGTCAAATCCTATTTCTCCAGGAAACCTTCCCCAACCACTGACTCACATTGATTTTTTTCTGCCCCTCCTGACCACCCATTGTCGCCTGAGCCGTGCATTTTGTCATTCAGTTATGTTGTCTGAATTTGTACTTTGGCTTAAGGTATGAGAGTCCTGTCTGCATAACTGCAGCCAGGGTTTGGGTGATGTTAGCTCCAGTCTGAGGTGGCACCAGGCAAGATCCTATATCAGGGTCTGAATCAAACAGTCTTCAGCCAATGTTTGTTGTTGCCTTGAAGATTAACAACTCTCCAACAACTAAACGTCTTCCCCAGCCAGGCCACTGTTCTCTGCATTAGGTAGACCTGGGCGTGAATCTTAGTGTTATCACTTCAGAGGCGTCACTGTAGGAAACATCTCCTAAGCTCTCTAGGCCTCCATTTTATTTCCTTATCTCTAAGAAGGGGGATGGAGCTGTTGTGAGCCTGAAGTACCATCAAGCACTGAAAACATCAGGCATGTAGAGGAGGGGTTAAAAGCGGCTCCTCTGCAATCACATCACATGACCTTGGCCAAGTGACGTAATTCCCTAATCTACCTTCTCCTTATCTGTACAGTAAGCATGTGAACCTCATGGGCTTCTTGTGGGGATTATGTGAGATGACATGTCTAGGTACTTACTTGTTGGTAATAGTAGTGATGACAGTGGTAGTAGTAGTAGTAAGAAACTGTTATCACAGGCTTGGAGTGGTGGCTCACGCCTTTAATCCCAGCACTGTGGAAGGTCAAGTCAAGAGGATTGCTTGAGCCCAGTGGTTGGAGACAAGCCTGGGTAACAAAGCAAGACCTTGTCTCTACAGAAAATCAAAAAATTACTCAGGTGTAATGTTGTGCACCCATAGTCCCCACTACTCAGGAGGCTGATGGGGGAGGATCGATTGAGTCTTACAGGTCAAGGCTGCACTAAGCTGTGATCATGCCACTGCATGCCTGGGCAACACAGCAAGATCCTGAGAAAGAAGGAAAGAGGGAGAGAGAAAACAAGAGACAGAAGGAAACAAGAAAGAAAGGAAGAGAGAGAGGGAGGAAGGGAGTGAGGGAGGGAGGGAAAGGAACGGAACGGAAAGGAAAGGAAACTGATCACAGTAATCGGCCCTTGGAAAGTGCTCAGTGAATGTGGCCTTCTACCATGCTGGGGACTGGTGGTCTCCATTGCCCTCCCAGGTACCGGAGTAGATCCACTGGCCCCTTTTCCAGCTCTGCTGTTTACACAGCTCAAAGCAGGGCTTGCAGCCTTGTCACATTTTTATGATATCTGCCAAAGCAGGCCTAGGGAAGCAGGGGCCTTGGTATCCCTAGCTACACAGCTTTCTCTCAGCCCCCACCACAAGAGTTATCATGCACCTCCATCCCCTTATCCTACAGAAGAGTCGAGATAAATTCTTTCTCGAGGTGACATGCAACAATTTATAGCATAATAAAATCTACAAGATTCTTCCTTGAGCAGAGATTTTGACAACAGCTCTTTTCCCTAAGGACAGCACAGAGGATGTCTGTGCTAGGGAAAAATTAAACTCTCCGGGAGAAAAATCGCTGTCAACCCCACAAAGCACTGGCCAATCAGAACTTTCAGGAGCTTGGCTGAGTGTTTTGAACCCTGTGGCCACCAGCTGTTTCATGTCCCAGCTGTCAGCCTACCACATTTGTGCAGGATTATCCAGGTAATTCCTCAGAAGATGGCTACCTTCTCCTCTCTGATCCTGAACTGATGCTAAAAAGCTCTCCAACCTCCCAGTTGCTTATTGTGTATGGCTAACACTGGAGTCTACAAATTAGGGCACTGTGCTTGAAGCCCGGGCCAAGTTGAGTTCTTAAGCATGTTTAACTTCTGACTTCTCCCTTCACTTTCTGTCTCTTCTGGCATATTACTTAACTACCACCTAAATCTTTTAAGTCATGATTTTCATGTAACTAAGCAGGTGCCATAATTTACCCCTCCAAGGGGCCTGATTTTCTGTAATGATAAAGAGATTCACTATATTCCCAGTTAATCATATCAGCTTAAATGTGTGTGGGGCCTCCAGGTGAGAAAAGAGGATAGATATGTAGCATTGCTATTGTTCATTTTTACTGTAGCTCATTCTCTCCCATTAACTACTGGATTTCAGAAAATCAAGACCATTTAATTATGATAAGAGCACAGCAGGAAAACTGCAAAGAGGCTATAATTGACTTGGGGGGAAGAAGTAAGTTCAGATATAACAAGGGATGGTTCTAAGACGCTTCACCATTGCTGAATGTAATGCACTACAAATCTGGGAGGAAGAACTAAAAACGCAACCCAGACTGAATTAAAGGCATGATTAGCTGATGGGTCAGGGGAGGGGTCAAGATAATACTAAAGCCACTGGTAACTTAGAAACACATTTACACTTGCCTATGAAATACAGCCATGTCCATAAACACATGCCTGGGTCCTCAGAGCTACAGAGTAACATATGCATATTCAAAGGCTCCCTGTCAACCAGTCATACATCAATGACCCAGAATCAGTCTTGGTGGGGGTATGGAGAAGATCGATTCAGAATGTCTGGAGTGGGGCCCCCATTCTGAATTTTAGCAGATACCCCAGGAGGTTCTGATGCAGGTGGTTGGTGGACCACACTTTGAGAAGTTCTGGAATAGATGACTCCAGGATTTTTCAGCTGTGTAATATATATACAACCTCGAAACATTCCATTCTTTGTATATTTTATGCATTCATAGCCTGTGTGTATACATGCAGGGAGAAACTGTACACCCTCTGTCTCTCTCCACTGTGTATGAATTCCACATGTGCCTCTTTTATAATAGAACAACTGAATTTTATAAGTTTTCAGCAAAATCAAATAAACAGTGTGTGGATTTGAGTATTTTCTTTCCTTATTTGACCCAGAAGAGGAATTTAATTTATAAAAGAAGACTAGAATCACAAACATGGCTCCACATTTTCTGAGAACTAAACATAGACATGTCTATGTGGCTTCAGTGGTTTAGGGACGATTTCAAATAAATGTGGGGATCTCATCTTTGCTATCCTGATGGCTTCTCACTCTTTTCAGTCTTAAACCTGGGTCTTGAGCTCCAAAATTTGATGCCTCATAGAGGCCTCCAGAGACAGAAAATTAGTCAATTTGCCCTGCCCTGCCCTGCTCTGCCTTGACCAAGTGAAAATAATTTTTTTCCCCTCTGTTAATCACTCACCTTTAGAGATGGCAAATAGGTTTCAACTCATGATCATTTTGCAGAGGCTGAACAAAGGAGTGGGCAGAGAAGGACTCAGAGGCTTTATATGGACCCCAAGCAAATGAGTGTAATCTACAGCCTTTTGGGGATAGGGTGGGGTGCCTTTTTAAATCACTATTTGCCAGTCCAGCCCTGGCTTTCTCTTGCAATACCTACTCTTTTTATACATAATTTTAGAACTTTTAAATTTGATAGCTAAGGGTTAGAACTTCTGTCTCCTGATTCCAAATTCCATGTTCTTCCCAATAACCTAGTTCATAATAAATCATCCACATTAGTGGAGGACACTAATCCAGACAAGTTTTGCTCTCAGTAGTGAGAGGTAGTTAGCAAAAAATCTGACCTCAATCTTCTCTTGAATGGGTGGGTTGTAGCTGTTTTTGCCTTTCTGTTTATCAGCTTTGAACTGAGCAGAAGGTACAAACTCATTGGCCCACAAAAAAATATGAGGTGGTAGTGAATCTGTTCTTTGTGTATAGGTTTACCAGCTAGAAAAAAATTTGAGAACTGCTGCAGTCTTCATTAGTTAACCTTAAACCTTTACCTCAAAGAAAGGTATCACTTGAAGACCAACTGTATTAGACTGTTTTCATGCTGCTGATAGACATAACCAAAGCTAGGAACAAAAAGTGGTTTAAGGGCGGGAGCAGTGGTTCATGCCTGTAATCTCAGCACTTTGGAAGGCCAAGGTGGGCGGATCACAAGGTCAGGAGATCGAGACCATCCTGGCTAGCACGGTGAAACCCCGTCTCTACTACAAATACAAAAAATTAGCCGGGCCTGGTGGCTGGTGCCTGTAGTCCCAGCTGCTGGGGAGGCTGAGGCAGGAGAATGGCGTGAGCCGAGATCGCGCCACTGCGCTCCAGCCTGGATGACAGAGCGAGACTCCGTCTGAAAAAAAAAAAAAAGTGGTTTAATTGGACTTACAGTTCCGCATGGCTGGGGACGAATGAGAATCGTGGCGGGAAGTGAAAGGCACTTCTTTCATGGCAGTGGCAAGAGAAAATGAGGAGGAAGCAAAAGCAGAAACCCCTGATAAACCGATCAGATCTAGTGAGACTTACTATCACGAGAATAGCATGGGAAAGACTGACCCCCATGATTCAATTACCTCCCCCTGGGTCCATCCCACAGCACATGGGAGTTCTGGGGGATACAATTAAAGTAGAGATTTGGGTGAGGATACAGCCAAACCATATCACCAACATAGAAAATCCATGCAAGTTTCACTAACAGGAATGATTTGGGGCTGAATGTGAGGAAAGTGTAATCCCATGCTGGGTTGCTGGGGGCTCTTGAGGGAGGGCAGATCTTGCCTATTTCAGTGTTTCTTCCTCTTTCTGAGTGGCATTCTCAAGCCTCTGGTAGTTAACAGAGGTGCCCTGCATTGGTTGGTTTACTCTACCTCCTAAGTAAATCTACTGATTTGTCAAATTTGCTGATTCTACGGCTATATAATGCTCATGAACACACAAACAACAAATCGCTTTTACTCACCGTGAAGTGTATGATCCTTCTTACAGCTGGGAGGAAGCTTATTGGGAAAGGTTTTCCCTAGAGCTCTTGCTGTACACGATTGGGATCCATTGGATTTATTTCGGCAGAGGGAGAGAGAGACATTGAATAGAATGTAAATAAATATTACCCACACCCAGCGTTTAACTTCTTTGATATTAAGGCTGATTTAGAGGTCAGAATCCAGGTGACGGGGTGGAAAGTAGCATGAAAGACAAGAAGGAGGAGAAGCAAGCTAGAATTGAATGAAGCTGAGAGAAGCAGTGAGTTACTGGGTAGCAATCCTATTCCCATTGCATTTCTGTTGCATTGTTTCGTTGTAAAGAAGAATCAATAGAAAGAGGATGCTCGAGGTTTTAATTTAGTGAATCTCATCTGGGACATGGTACATCTGACAGTAGCCTTTTTAAAATGCAAACACTGTGCTCAGATTTATTAATTTTTATGTTATGAATATTTAAATATGCCCATCTCAATGGAATCATTTCATGGGAAGCTAATGCACTTACATTTTTAATGAAATGAGTAGTCAACCATTAAAAATAAAATATGGATATGAATTGTTAGGCTAATTGATTGGGGGAAGAAAGTTATTGTGCAGGCAATCAGAGAATTTAGAAAAATGAGGAGAAATCAAATGACCCAATTATCGTCAGCCTTTGACATTCAGAAAGATGCTGTCCAGTATATCTCTTTCTTTCTTTTTTTTTTTTTAAATGAACAGTCACTTTTTAAAATGTCTAAAGAAAATTATCACTGTAAATCAATCCTCAGGTAGGAAGAGAGCCAGAAAGGGTTGTGATGTTCAGGAGCTAGTACTTAACTGCTAGTTCCTGCTACAATAAAGAGAGTGAGGAATCAGAGAATTTTCTGTATAATTCAGGTCCCAACCCTGCTTTTTCCTGGATTCCCCATAGAATACGGCAACTGAAACTAAGGATAAGTCTCCCCTCTCCCCTGAATTTCAAGATACCTGTGCGGTTATCAATATGTAAATAAATGTAATTTGAAAGTCACTTTAAAGATTACTAGTTTAAAGTCCCTTTGAAGTTTTTTTTTTTTTTTTTTTTTTTTTTTAAGTGGAAGAATTATTGTTTAATGCAAACCCTAGCATTCCTTTTTCTAAGTATGATTTTCTCTGTTGGTCTTCAAATGATTATCTTTTTTTGAGTTAAAGGTTTAATCTTAACTAATGAAGACTGCTATAGTTCTCAAATTGTTTTTTAGCTGGTAAATCTATAAGCAGAGAATAGATTCATTGCCACCTTTTTTGTTGGCCAATTAATTCCTACTGTTCAGTTAGAAGTGTGTTGATAAACAGAAATACTAAAAGAGCTATAACCCTTTCAAGAGAAAACTGAGGTCAGATTTCTTGCTAACCACCTCTTACAGGGCAATTTGATGAGCAAGGTGTGTATTGATTCAACAGCACAGGAGGCCTTGCTGTGTATTGGTAGCACTGCAAGTGCCAAAGGCTCAAGGAAGAACAAGGAAAGAGTTGAGAAGGTGAATCGCTGGCATTTTGTAGGCAGGGATAGAGAGACTAGAAGAGTGGGAGGATTGAGGATACTGGAAAAAAATGGCTAAAGTGGTGCACTAGGGAGAGAAAAGGAAGGAAAAGGCGGGTAAGAGCCAGGTATAGGGGAAGCAAAATCCGTGGGCCATGTGAGGAAGAAAGATAAAGAATTTGGCAATCAAAGTCACTTAGTGCAGTGCTTCTCTAACTTCAGTGTGCACACGAATCATCTGGGGATCTTGTGAAAATTCAGGTTCTGATTTAGCAGGTCTAGGGCCAGGCCTGCAATTCTGTATTCCTCCCAAGCTCCCAGAAGATGCCCAAGCAGGTGCTGGTCTAGCCCACCCATGAGTAGCAAGACCAGAGGATCCCAGTTTCATCTGATGGAATGTGAAGAATGTCAGTACCAATGAGTGAATTCCTTATTGTCAGTTGTGTACTTTGCACTCTGCTAAGTACCCTGAAGAGTTTTTAAAAAGAGGAGATAAGACATGCAAACATGAAACCACTAGAGTAAAACAGAAGAGTGTGTGCGTTACGGAGCCTACGTGGGGCTGGAAGGCTTCGGGAACAGAGAGGATCTGTCTAAGCATGTTGGAGCTTACACAGGCAGAAAGGAGGGGGAGTGGCCTCAAGCTGAAATGAACATAGAGGGGTAGAGTGTGGAATGCCAGTGCCGAAGAACTGCGGAGACCTCTGTGGGGTCTTAAAGCTCCACTGCAACCCCAGAAAGTGACCATCTCTAGAGTTGAAAGGCTAAGTGTTGTGGTGGCTGGCTGAGTTTAGCTGAAAAGGCAGGTGTGTCTCCTTTAGTCTTTTCTTTCTTTTCTTTTTTTAGAGACAGGGTCTTGTTCTGTCACCCAGGCTGGAGTACAGTGGTGCAGTCATAGCTCACTGCAGCTTTGAACTCCTGGACTCAAGCAATCCTCTCACCCCAGCCTCCCGAGTAGCTGGGACCACAGGCACACTTCCACCATGCCCAGCTAAGTTTTTTATTTTTTGTAGCGATGCGGGGGGATCTCATTATGTTGCCCAGGCTGGTCTCGAACTCCTGGCCTCAAGTAATCCTCCTGCCTCAGCCTCCTGAAATGCTGGGATTAGAGGCATTAGCTATCGCACTCAGCCTCATTCAGTCTCCAGAGCACCTGGCACATTGCTGGACACATTAATGGCCACTGAGGAAGTGGCTGACTCATGCCAGGGCCATTCAATGAATCACGGAGCAGCCAGCATGCATAGTAACTAATACACCTTAACTTCGAGGTTCAAAGGTGAAAAACGAAAATGAATTCTCATTATAATAGCGGAAGAAAAACATAAATAATGATCGTTGCATGACAGTCTATTTAAGATATTCATTTCTTATTTGCTTTTGCTGCGAAATGGGACACAAAAAAATAAAGATCACATTTTCCTTCTCACTTTCTACTTAGAAGAACGACCACACTTTTGCATTAAGGTTAAGACTCTCTGAGTTTCTGAAGCCTTGCAGAAGTAATCTTTGCCTAGCTTTGGGAAGATCTGACCCACTACAGATTATGTTAGAGGTGCCAGAGGAGGAAGACTTCCTGTACCCGTCTGTTATGGAGCTAAATCACATCGGTCACACTGTGAGATGTGATGAAAAACATGGGCGCCATAGTAAGTCAGCCAGAGCCCAGAGCAATGAGTGTGCCTGGAAGGAGGAGACTGCACCAAAGCTAACATGTGGGCTGTGCCTTGAAGGATGAGGAGGAAGCTGCCAGTGACATGGGGGAAGGTCTAGAAGGAGGCTGCAGCTCTGGCAGGGCCATGGTGAAGTCCCTGCAGGCGGAGAACAATGCACTGTGGATTGAGTGGAAGCCTGGAGTCCATGAGGGGCTGTGACAGCAGGTTAGCACGGGCAGGGAGGCTGAGGCTGAGCTCAGAGACCTCTTGAATACCAGGTAGGGGGTTTAGACTTTGTCCTACACACGGTGCTACCTATTTATGACTTTCTCACCTTACTTGGATAAAATAAGCTTATACATACATAATACTGGCAGTTGACTTTGGACCACAGTTAGGAAAACAATTACATCTTTGCCTAAGCTTCCATTTGAAATATTTGTCTTCACTCAGCTAGTTCTTTATTTTTTACTTTTTTGTTTTTTTGAGATGGAGTCTCATTCTGTTGACCAGGATGGAGTGCAGTAACGGATCTCGGCTCACTGCAATCTCCACCTCTTGGTTTCAAGCAATTCTCATGCCTCAGCCTCCTGAGTAGCTGGGATTACAGGTGTGCGCCACCACACTGGGCTAATTTTTGTATTTTTAGTAGAGACAGGGTTTCACCATGTTGGCTAGGCTGGCCTTGAACTCAAGTGATCTGGCTGCCTTGGCCTCCCAAAGCACTGGGAACTAGCTTCATTCAGCTAGTTCTTCAATGATGTACAATGGAGGGGTGAACCAGACAAGTAAGGCAGAGGGGATTTGTTTCATTACTAATCTACTGTGTAATTTTTGTCAAGGGGCAAATTCCTTGAGCCTCAGTTTCCCTTTCTGGACTATGAGTAATGAACATTTTGGCACACCAAACTTAGCAGTTCTCACAATGCTAGTTCCTGGGGACTTCCCGTGTGCCTGTTATATACATTATCTTTTTAACCCTCCAACTACAGCATAGGATAGGCTCTTCTGTCAGCCTTTTTACAGATGAAGAAACTAAGGCTCAAGGAATTTGAATAATTGGCCTAAGGACACATATGGCTAACAATTAGCAAAGCTGGATTTGATCTGATCCCAAACTCAGCCTAATCTCATTTATGCAGCACCCCTTACCCCAAAGATGGTTATTTTAACTATCACCATTTTGAAGAATACCTCAAACTGAAAAATTGTTTCAAAGTACCTGTAGCATGTGACTTCATTATCCTCACACTGCTGGGAAGAAATATAGAATCATCCAATACTGGACTGAAAACACCTGAAAAACCACTCTAGCTTTTGCTTCTGTTTTTGCAGAAGAGGAGATTGGTGTGCAGCAAAGGTGTGGAATGACTCAAAGTCACATAGAACATTCTAGTAATAGCTGTTTCTCTTATATTTTAGTGTGTTTAAAGTACGGTGGGGGCTCTGACAAATACAGTTTAGGATTTTTTCTGCACTCACCTATTTTCTCTTCCTTATACTAAAGAGCCATTCACTCTGCTTCCTTTATAATTCCACGTTTCGATGTTGAAAATAAGTATCATAGGGGCCTGGCAGAGGCCTAGGGTCAGGCAGGTGTTCACTAAATTGATTGATAGCTCAGGACAAACGTGTGGATTCTAATGTTTCTTGGGTGGAGGTTTTGGAATAAGTTGTTTCAGGAAAAGTGTTAGAAAACTTGAAGTTTTCTCATGATTAAAATGAATATGATATTCTTTAAGGGAAAAGGTGGTGATTTTAAGTCACAAAATGTGGTTGAAAAATTAAGACCAAGATGGTGTCAAAAATTAAATGGTATCAAGAATCTTAAAATTATTCAGGCTCTTTAATTTAGTAATTCACTTCTAGGAATGTACTTTAAGGAAATAATCTGAAATTTCCAGGGATATATACACACAAATGTTCATCTCAGCATTGCTAATAATATTTAAAAAAAAATAAAACTAGAAACAACCTATCTGTTCAACCTTAGGACAAAACCCACAAAATAAAATATTGTGGTGCTATTAAAATATTATTTATCAGTGACTTCAGTGACATGAGGAAATGGTTATCATACAATTTTCAGTGGGAAGAAAGGATGAAATAGTATAAATAGCATGATTTCAACAATGTAAAAAACTGCAGAGGAAATTGAGAATACACCAAAATACTAACAAAATTTCTCCTTGGTAGAATTACGGGATTAAGAATGATTTTACCCTCTTCTCTAAACTTAACTTAGCTTTCCAAATTTTGTACAAAAGAATGAGTCCCTTTTGTAATTGAAAAACAAACTTAAAACAGAAGCATAGAAAATCTTTCATAAATAGCCAAGATGTTCTCTTATGCAACACCTATTTTTTTTTCTCACGGGGAGCTGTCATCCTACCTTGACTCAGAATGGACAAGATCAGCTCAGCAACATCAGGAACTGGCTGTGAAGACCTTTCCCAGAGTTGTGGCTTCGAAAAGGAAATCTAGCTTCTAAGATGAATGATCAAGGGTTTGGCTAAAATCCAGGTTCATGAAACTGAAGAAGTAGCTTCACAATATCCGGGACAGAATGGGAGAGAGGGGCAGGAGACAGGCAGGTATCTTGCCTGAAGATTGAAGTGATTCTCACTGGAGAAATAAAAGAAATTCCAAGAACCATCACTTTTGCTTTAAGAGGAGCCTTAGAGCTGAGTGAGGACAACAGCCCCATTTTAGACAAGAAGAAACTGAGTCCAAGGAGGTTGAGTGACTCTGTTAATATCACACAGTGAGTGACCAAGACTCCCATCTTGCAGTCCAGTTGTTTTCTACTGTCTTTACTTTGAAATAAATGTTGGGATGCTCTAAATAGTCGTCTGCAGCTTATCATTATCACGGAAACTGTGAGTCGCCTCTGTTCTTCTACCAGGGATTTCATGCCTGATCCCAGCAACAAGCCTAGGATACCAAATGCAATCAGCGCCAGTTTGAAATAATACCCCTCCCACTCTCTGCTAATTTTCTCGGAAATGGTTAGATCCCCGATGGCCCCGGACCAGAATGGCAATGACTCCAGAGGTTGTGCAGGGTCTTTGGAGGAAATATCCATTTCTGGAATTGATGAACATTAAAGAGAGAATATTAATAACATCCAACTTGTGCCACTTTCAGAAACTTGGTTCAGTGCCCTGGGATAGTGAGAATGTTCTTAGCCTACTTTGTGTAAATTGCTCAACTCCTTTCTGGCCTTGCAATGAGATCAATGAGATGATTGCACTTGGAAATGCAACAGTGAAAAGTCGGGAGCGAGGGTGCTAACAAGGAGCTCAAATAAACAGAAAAACAAATCTATGGAAACCATGCAGGAAATCCTATTAGGATGGAAATGTTCAATGTAGTATGCAGTGGGGAGATGGGTGGGGGGTTGAAGGCAGACGGGAACTCCCTCAGATTGGCAGAGATGGGGACCCACCTTACTCCTCCAGGAAAGTGGGAAAAAGTGCCTGAAGCTTTCTCAGCTGAGCACAGTCTCAACATCAGACGCTTTTTGCCCTGTACCCTGCCCTGCCCTGTCTTGCCCCTGGATGTGCCTACTTCATTCCAGTTCTGTTGATTCCTGGAATCCCAAAGCAGCAGTA
Source organism: Pan paniscus (assembly GCF_029289425.2). Taxonomy (NCBI): domain Eukaryota; kingdom Metazoa; phylum Chordata; class Mammalia; order Primates; family Hominidae; genus Pan; species Pan paniscus. Next base: position 25,763,714 of record NC_073256.2, read on the forward strand.
GCAATGCCTAGAAGAGATATCATGTTGGTGGAGACAGCAACACTGAGATGAAAATGGAGACCGAAAGAACAGATGATCAGAGAGCAGGGAAGGAGTTTCTTCCAAGGATTGAGGTACGGAGTAATCTAATGGTGACATTAGAGGTGACAAATGGTGACGTTAGGGTTACCAATGTTTTCATCTACCACAAGGAGAATTTGCGAGTTTCCTTTACGTTCTACCTGAGCATCAAAAAGGAAGAGAGACAGCCAGGATTGCAATAATAATTATACTGGAGAATACTTGGAACAGCACCTGCCAGCAATCTGCTGGGACTCATGAAAGTCATGAAGATGAATTCAGCATGTGTTCCATGGCACGTGTGATATGGGCTGCATGGTGAAGGATCAGCATCATGCAAGAAAAGACATTTGTATTCTCATGGGATTTAAAAATCCAAGAGAAGACAGAGAGTGAACAATTATTTATAAGTGTGACAGGTATCACAATGAAGAAGTAAAGGACACTTTAATATCATATCACACCTATCACTTCTCGGCCTTTTGGCTAAGATCAAGTGAAGATTATTTCACATCTATGTGAACTTACGGGAGGAATCCAGATTAAATGAGATACTATGCATGAAGTGTGCAGCATGGTACCTAGCACATGAGTGCCCAGTAAACGGTAGCTGCTATTACTAAAGGTCTAAAGAACATGGTTCAAGGAGGCAGATCTTTTTTTTTTATTTCAATAGTTTTGGGGGTACAGTTGGTTTTTGGTTACATGGTTAATTCCTTAGTAGTGAATTCTGAGATTTTATTGCACCCATTACCAAGCAGTGTACACTGCATCCTGGTTTTTTTGGGGTTTTTTTGTTTTTTTTGTTTTTGAGACGGAGTCTCGCTCTGTCGCCCAGGCTGGAAGGCAGTGGCACGATCTTGGCTCACGCCATTCTCTTGCCTCAGCCTCCCGAGTAGCTGGGACTACAGGCGCCCGCCACCACGCCTGGCTAAATTTTTTGTATTTTTTTTAGTAGAGACTGGGTTTCACCATGTTAGCCAAGATGGTCCCGATCTCCTGACCTTGTGATCCGCCCACCTTGGCCTCCCAAAGTGCTGGTATTACAGGTATGAGCCACTGCGCCTGGCCCCCAATATATTGTTTTTTATCCCTCACTCCCCTCCCAACCTCTCCCCTAGCAGAGTCCCCACAGTCCACTAAATCTCTCTGTATGGTTTTGCATCTTCATAGCTTAGCTCCCACTTATAATTGAGAACATACGGTATTTAGTTTTCTATTCCTGACTTACTTCACCTAGAATAATGTGAGGCAAAATTTTTTTGTGGACATATGTATTGGGAAGAAAAGCCTATGATCCGTATGTCATTTAATCATTCATTTTTTCACTTCATAGACCATTTTTTACCTTATAGGTGTAAGGTGCTGTACTCAATGATAGAGCACAAAAACAGGTAAAGGTCTCTACTCTCAATGGGGTTCAAATTATAATAGGCAAGAAAGACATAGGCCGGGCATGGTGGCTCACGCCTGTAATCCCAGCACTTTGGGAGGCCAAGGCGGGCGGATCACGAAGGCAGGAGTTTGAGACCAGCCTGGCCAAAATGGTGAAACCCGGTCTCTACTAAAAATACACAAAAAATTAGCTGGGCGTGGTGACACACACCTGTAATCCCAGCTACTCAGGAAGTTGAGAGGCAGGAGAATTGCTTGAACCCTGGAGGTGGAGGTTGCAGTGAGCCGAGATCGCCCCACTGCACTCCAGCCTGGGTGACAAAGTGAGACTCCATCTCAAAACAACAACAACAACAACCAGAAAAGAAAAAAGACACAAACAAATCACTGCAAAATGGTGCAATAAGAAATATATTATGTCACACAGAGGCCAGCAGTCTCAATCCTGCCTTACATGGTCCAAGAAGCCTATGCTGAACAGGGAAGGTGAGTTCAGTCTAGAAGGAGAAGTAGTTGTATAGGGCCCTTGTTTTATTGACATTTTTTTTGGTTTTTTGTTTTTTTCTGGGTGTGGTGAGCTTGGCAAGGTGTGACTTTTATATTTTCCTGTTCCTATCTCCACGTTTTATCTCTCAGTTCAATCACCTGATGCATTGCAAAACAAAAAACAAAACAAAAAGGTGCTGGGAGGGGTTCATTGCCATGCTATAGCGACATTTTTGGCCAGGAGAACAAACTCAGAACATGTGCTTTTTATATAGAGGAAATCACTTCCAAAATATCCGTAAAATGGCCTATCTCCACCAGAACCACTACTGGAAAAAAAAGTGTGATTTGATCAAAGTCTCAGAGAGTGCTCTGATTATCTGTGTGTCCGAGAAAGTGAGAGATTGTGTCTCCTCGTCCCTCGGATAGTCAGCAAATGATGATAAGAGTAGGGGGCCTGGCCCTGCAAAGTTCCATTTTTCAAGCTGTCACTCACAGGCAGAATCCTTCTGCCCCCTCTCTGCACCCTCCCTACCTGGGACCCACAAACTCAGTATCTGGGTGGCAGAGTTTGTCTAAAATGTCTTACATGGGGATGAAGGAGAGAAGCATAAACATTTAAGAAAAAGTCCAAAGTCTTCCTCAGGAAAGCAGTGTGATGGTTTTCTTTCTTTCAACCTGTGCATGGCTGGGAGATTGAGGCCTTCCCCTCTCTTCAGCCTCTTTGCTGCCAGGAGCTTGGGCCAAGTCAAAAGCAAAGCATAGACTTGGAGAGTTGACTGATGGCCCAGAAAAGCACGGGGTCATCTGATGCCTTCACACAGGCCCCTCACATGGACGGAGAAACTGGGTCTGCCAGGTGCACGCCTTCGGAGAGTTCTCTTGTCTCTGACCCTGTGGGTCACCCCACACAGTAGAAGGCAAAGTTAGCTCCTGCTAACTCTCCCTGGCTCAGCAGTCAACTGAAAAAGAGATAAACTCGTCTCTTTTCTAATTCACGTCCAAACAAGCCAACGAATGCAACTGTTGCAAAATGGAAAAATGAAAAAGTGCTTGTTCCTAAAGGGAAGAAGGGTGGGAGGACAGAAATTCCATGAGTGCCGTCTCTCAGCTTTGCATATCTGTCCTCTGCCCTCTCTTTCCAACCCAGGAGCTGTATATTCCATGAAGAGCCCTTCTCCCATAAAAGGAGACTAGATGGGTAGTGTCTTACTTGGGAGGCTGTCCCAACTGTGAAATGTCCATTTCATAAACTAGTAAATCTGACTTTCCATATTCCCACACTCTAATCCAGAGAGAGAAAAGATTCCAGAAGAATCTGCAGTAGAGGGTCCTTCTCTGCAAAGGGACTCAGGATGCTGCCTTATGGATGAAGCCTTAGGGATGTACCTCCACCATAAGATGCTCTAGAAGCCAGGAGCAGGAAAAGTAGAGCAGCAAGGGGCAATGCTGAGTAAAACTATTTACCCAGACTAATTTCTCTTTCACTAAAGCCCTGGTTGGGGCTGCAACAGAAAGGGATGAATATTGCCCTTTAACTTGATTGCCTACCTTTGGCATAATGGCTCCCAGAGGAGTGAAGACTCCAAGATAAAAGCACAGACGAACCCCCTCTGGGAATTCCACATGGAGCAGGAAGAGTTGGTTGACTTGGGAAGAATTTCCATCAGCATGTTAACAGTGAGTACCTCTGAGACACAAGATTTTATGAAGTTTTCCTTTCCTTTTTATATTTTTCTTGATTGCTTGTATTTTTTGTTTATAATAAACCTAAACTATGTTATAATCAAGAAAGAAATAAAATACACATATGACCATGGTTTACTCCTCCCTCCAGAGACATAAAATAAAAACATGGGAATAAACTCATAACAGTCGAGGTAATGGGAGGAAACAGTGGGGGAGAGATCCCCGTACAATTTCAAGAGAGGTAAAGAGAGTAGAAACCAGCTGACAAGTTGGAGAATCAGAACATGGGAGCCATATTCCAGCATGGTGGAGGAGGCGGAGGGGTGGGGTTGCAGAAAAGATCATTCATTATCTGGGGAAGAACTGGCCTCTTGGTGGGGAGGCATCTTCTCACACATCCCTGAGTCTGGAGGTGTGGCAGCCATCTCCAGGCACAAACGGAGCTCCCTTCCGTAGAGACAAACATTCTTTCTGAGAATTGGGGCTTCTAGATCCCTGTGTAAGTGGTGTCCTGGCCAGATTCCTCTGTCTGCTTAAGCCAAAGTGAAGCCCTGCCAGATGGTGACATGCTGCCGGGACACTGCCGGAATGTGATGAAGAGAAGCCGCTGCACCTAGGGCACATGACTCCTGCCTCATGACCCCTGTCTGGTAATCCAAGCTCAGCACCTGCCTCAATATTTATGAAAAGGACTCATATATCAATGACTTCAGATTTATAATAACAGAAATAGTGTTTATTGGTTTTTAACCTTGAGAATCAGTCTCGTAGGACACAGAAGATTAAATACGGTTATAGAAGAAAATGTGATATGATCAGCTTCCCAGTGTAAAAGCAAATTCCAGCTGTCAGAAAGTGAGAAAGGTATGGGAGGAAGAAGAGGGGCCCTCATGTCTTCATCTAATTGAGGTGAAAATCAAGAAATACTTTCTAAAATGGATGTAATATGAAATATATGCTTACATTATTATTCAGAGGTAATACACAGTAGGGCAAAAGTGTCAAAAATTAGGAAGAAGAAAAGAGGGAGGTTAAGGTGAGTTAAATCGTTAGCTTTCTGTAGGTATGAGTGACTTCATAATGTCTTAAGTTAATAAGTCAGGAAATAGCATATACATTAGTTATCGTCAAGGAGGGAGCTTCCAGAATTAAGAGCAGAAACCATTTGCCTTGGGGAACAGAAACTACATGGGGAAGAATGGGGTGGGTGGTGACTATAGGTTTTCATTGCAATTTCTTCTGTTGATTTCTTTTCTTTTTTTTTTCTTTTTTCTTTTTCTTTCTTTCTTTTTTTTTTTTTAGACAGGGTCTTGCTCTGTCACCCAGGCTGGAGTGCAGTGGTGCAATCTCAGCTCATTGTAGCCTCAACCTCCCGGGCCCAAGCAATCCTCCTGCCTTCACCTCTTGAGTCACTGGTACCACAGGCATGCACCACCACACCCAGCTAATCTTTGTATTTTTTGTAGAGATGGGAGTCTCACCATGTTGCCCAGGCTGTTCCTGAACTCCTGAGCTGAAGGGATCCTCCTGCCTTGGCCTCCCAAAGTTGTGAGATTACAGGTGTGAGCCACCACATCCAGCCCCTTTTCTTTTCTTTCTTTTCATTATTATTTTTTTTTCTTCTTACAATGCTCATGATAAACATTAGGGGGAAATGACTGGAGAAAGGAGACAGAGAGAGCATGCCATCAGGAGAGTACTTCTAGCCACAGATGTTCTGTTAATACCAGCCAGCACAAGGTGTTACATCTAACAGTATAAAATCAGTCTAATTGGTTGGTTGGTTTTTCCATCTCCTCTGAAAAAGACTTGACTCTCTGGCAGTCAGTGCTTTTGGGTTGGACTATGGCCTGCAACAGCCCCTAAGCACATTCAGGTTGTGTGACCTGGGCCTGCTCCCTGCCTCTCCTGGCCATTGCCTCTCAGGTTCCACCTGCTCCTGCCTCTTACAGGCTCACCCAGCTTGGACCCAGGGCTCCGGCTGGACCTTCAGCTCCTGGGTCTTGTTGATCTTCACACCAGGCTCTGCATCCTGGCCTTGTCTCTCCTTATTTTGGCCTTCAACCTGGTCAACCCAAGATTGAGCCAGGGCTTCTGGGCCCAAGGGGCATAAGAGAATAAAGCATTCTTGTTTAGCATGGACAGCCTGGGAGATGGGCAACCCAAGAAAACCCACTGGCAAGGAAGACTGCTCAGGAACGAAGAATCACACAGTGTATAGTGGATACACCATGGGCTTTGCGGTCAAGCCAAATTGCTCAGATCCTAGATCTGCTGCTAATTGTGTCATCTTGGCCAGAATATTGAAAGCCTCTGAGCTTCTTTTCCTTATCTGTAACGTGAGGACAACATAATCTCCCACATGGATTTATTGGGAGGATTAAATGAGAGCTTGTATATAAAAGTCCTTGCATACACCTGATTTGTGGTAGGTACGTAATGTTAGGCCCCCTATCACCTCATCTATCCTTTCTTCTTCCTTTTATCTTATGTATATGTAGGCATAAAGTGAAAAGCAATGAAATGCTTTGCATATAATCACATGTAAGGTTAAGTAGTGCTAGGATGAATAATACTGCTGCTTTGCTGTGAGTGTCTGTTATAGCTTGGGGTACAGACTCATTTTCCTTAGGAAAAAGTCCCTCTTCCAGGCAGCTTGCCTCTGGGATAGAGGAGGAACCTGGGATCCATTAGGACTTCAGGCCATAAAATTTAAACATATTAGAATGCATAGGACGTTAGAGGGTTAGTCAGCAGCCAGCCATCATTTTTGCAGAGGAGACCCAGAACTTGAGACCTAGAGAAGTTAAGTTGCCTGGTTTAATGTCACAGATCAGATCTACTGAACTCCCACCTCCTGCTTCTCTGAAATGAAAGATACCTCGAGAAGGTTGTTGTGTTTCTGTGTCAAAAGAATATAAGTGATGCAACAAAACATGGTCATACCTATGACCAGTATGAAAAAATATGCATGATAAAAAACACTAAACCAAAAAGAGGACAGGTATTTTTAAAGGCTTTTAAAAAAAACTGAATCTGTTAAAGTGATGCTGTAGTTAAATGCCACTATATCTTAAGAGAAAATTCTGCGTGGGCGTCAATAGCACTGACAGATGGTGAGTTTACACAAGAGTGTCTATTGAATGCAACAGACATTACGTATCCCAAACAGAAACAACCAGAAATTCTGTTGCAGTGTGTGTTGAAGGTATGGCTAAGAATCCATAGCACAACTTACGTAAGAAAGGTAAATAATTACTAGTGTTTTCTTGCTGTAGCTGGTAAGTTAGTATATTTGTTCATGGAGTTGATGAGGGTTGATGGGCTAAGAGGTCATTTGGATATATCAGTATGACAGACATAATATCAGGAAATGAACTATTTAGGGGTGCCAGGAGAGTCTTGATGGTTTGAGCAGACAGTAGACCAGTCAATATCAGACAGCGTGGTTACAGGCTGTGGCAGGTGACCTGTTAGTGTTAATTTCAGACTTATTAGAAAATGTAGCAAGGCAACATTTGTAAGGACAGAGAACTTCAGCCCATTCATTACATTATTCACCAGCAATTGCTTAGCACTAAAAGGTTAGAATTGGAAAATGTCAGGGACATTGCAATTAGCACTGAGTACGGAATATGATTCTGTGCCTTGAACTGCTGAAAGTACAATGATTTTCATGACCCTCTTGAAACAGAACACCATATTCAGCTGTATTTCATGGAGTCTGGGGAGATCCATCGAGGGGGTTTAAAACTGGAAAGATATTTTGTTTTGTTTTGTTTTGTTGAGACAGAGTCTTGCTCTGTCACCTATGCTGGAGTGCAGTGGTGCTATCTCGGCTCACTGCAACCTCTGCCTCCCAGGTTCAAGCGATTCTCCTGCCTCAGCCTCCCAAGTAGCTGGGATCACATGTGTGTGCCACCACGCCCGGCTCATTTTTGTATTCTGAGTAGAGACAAAATTTCACCATGTTGGCCAGGCTGATCTCAAACTCCTGACCTCAAGTGATCTGCCCGCCTCGGCCTCCCAAAGTGCTGGGATTACAGACATGAACCACTGCGCCTGGCCAGAAAGAGTTTTTTTGAATTGTTGAAATAAATTGACTTGCTCATTGATCCAAAGAAAAATTTCCATGCCTTCTCACCAAAGACTAGGCCATCAGAAACAAAATCTGGAATATTTGTTTTGAAGGGTGTCTGTGCGTGAGATACCTAGACACTGTAGTTAAGAAATATAAGATGCAATGCACTCATTTCTAAAGAAATTACATCTGAGAAACTCATTTCATGGAGAATTATCTGACCCACTTAACTACACTGGAATGAGTTTCCAGAAATGAAAGTGACAGACGGAACTATATTCTTAAAATTGTCCATTTGAAGACCAGACTCCAAAAAATTGTATTTCAAACGTAATGAAAATGAAATAACATTGTTGAGTTTGCTTTCCTTAATTAATCTTGATAGGATAAAGGAAGCACTATAAATTGATATGCTTGAACTATAGGGAAAAATAGTACTAAAAATTTAACATAACTATATTGAAGTCCCAGAAATCTGAAGGTGTAACTCTTCTAGGAATCCATGTCCAGAAGACAAAACAGAAGAGGCATTGACATTTTGATCTAGAAACAGCAGTGCCTGGTTTCCAGAGTTATATTAAAGAAGAAATGAATTATTTAAAAAGTGTATTTATTAAGCATTCCTTATTCTCTACTTGCATTTTATACATAGAAAATCTACTCAATATTACATATATTTACATATAACCTGCTAACATTCAAGTTTAATAAAAAATAAATCTGGCTGGGTGTGGTGGCCCATGACTATAATCTCAGCACTTTCGGCAGTTAAGGCAGGAGGATTGCTTGAGCCCAAGAGTTTGAGACCAGCCTGGACGACATGACAAGGCCCCATCTCTACAAAATATTTAAAAAATGAGTTGAGCCTGGTGGTACATGCCTGTGGTCCCAGCTACTTGGGAGGCTGAGGTGGGAGGATTGCTTGAGCCTAGGAGTTCGAGGCTGCAGTGAGCTATGACTGTGCCACTGCACTGCAGCCTGGGTGACAGAGTGAGATTCTGTCTGAAAATAATAATGATAATAATAATATAATAATAAAATAAGAATAAAGTGTATATGCCAACTTTTCTTAAACTTTGGCCACTTCGCTCATTTCTGTTATCTGCCTGCTGTATAGGCATGTGACTTTCAATCCCTGGCCTGAGAGTCCCTGAACTTGAGGGAAGATTTGTTTCTGCACATCATGTGGCTGCTGCTGGCGGCTGCATATCTGAGCTCAGGAGCGGAACACCACTTGGCCTGGGCAGAAACCCAGAGTATTGCCACAGAGAGGGCAAGCATCCAGGGACTGATCACATGAAGCTCCATCCACAATACTGTGTGGCACAGCCATGCAAGAGATACAGTTAACTACTAACAGTTTTCAGCTTCCAGATGCCTGGCCTTGACACCAGAGCTGATCATCAGCCCCTTTGTGCTGAGCCAGACTGGAATGGAAGAGTATTTTCTTGAATGAGAAGTGGAGGTCCCCAGAGGGAGATACTTGACTTCCTGGGACAAGTAGGGGCCTATGGGATTGATTAAAACAATAAAAGATAGACTCATTTATATTTTTGTTTTTAATTGACCTCAGGTGGATAGAATTAGATTAATTAGAACTCGATTTGTAACACACTCTCATCATGGCCTTCTTTGAGCGTGTGAGTGATTGCATTTGTTTAATTATTCAAAGAGATGAATGCATTCAAAGTCCAAATTTTATACTGAAGAATACTGTGCACCACAGGAACCCTACTCATATGAGATCTGAAAAGCCCACAGAATGGACAACCAGTATTTATTGAGCATCTATTTGACTCCAAGTCATATGCCGGGCCCTTTGCAAACATTATCTATTTAATTCTCCCCAAACTGTCCCTGGGTAACTGCTTCTTATCCTCCCTGCCTCACTCCCTCCTGCTACTGTAAACTGGCTGGTCAGAAATAGAATTGCTGTGAGCGACAACAACATTGCAGTGCAATATTCTCAGGTGGTTGGGTTGTTTCCTATTGGGTGACTTTCAGTTTTCACAGCCAAACTTTAAAATCTCATTAAAACAGTTTTTTGTTGCTGTTTGCTGAGTTTACATCAGAAGTGATTCAGCAAATAAGCAGACACAGCAGATTGCCTGTCTTGGCAGGTCTAATAAGAGACCTACAAAAAATGTGATTGCGAAGGAAAAACGTGATTTCGGAACTGAAGCCTGGTGAGCCCCTTGGTAAGAATTGTGTTCTATAAATCCTAAATGATCTTTACATGTGAATGACTTTGAAAGAAAATGAAGTCTCTTTCTTCTCCCCCATCATTGGACATGTTTGTATTGGCAGAAGTTTTGAATGGGTGATTGCTAAGGAGTTTGGAAATCTCTATTAGTGTCTGATGCAACCTGATGTCCTGAATAACATTAAATTTTTTAAAATCCTGAGCATGAAAAGAATCCTTCTTAGATTAGAGCAGCTATAAAGATCCCAGCTGGCCCTTCCCTAGGGTTTTAAAAGTTTTTCTTAGCATCTGGCTGGAAGAATCATGAGGAAATACTAAAATGGCTTGATATTTATTGCAGGTTCACCTGTGGGCAAAGGACTGTGCTTGGTGCCGGCTGAATCAGACAGGCTCTCCCTCAAGTTGCCCACAGTCTCATGATGGAAATAAGACAGGTCTCCAAAAATTGGAATTCAATGTAGAAAGAAAGAAGGGCCATAAAAAGTACAAGGCAGGGCCAAGACTTGCATAAGGAGCTGCAGATCCGTGTGATCTTTAAGATGAGAGTTGCTAGTGTGGAACCGGGTTGTGCAAAAGGTTCTCTGGGACAGCGAAAGACAGAGGATGGGGAAGCCATGGTGGGTGGAGATGAGAAGATGGCAGTGAGAACCCAGCGAGAAGGCTTCCTTATGTTTGAGCTGCTGTGAGAAGAGTGAAGATGAGGCAGAATTACAAAGGCAGCAAGGCCTAATACTGCTGTGCCCTCACCCTCACTGAGCCCCTTTGTTGACAGCTGCTGCCCAGATTCTCAGCACTCCCGCGCTATGGCTTGGTGTGCAGGGACTCTACCTCTGAGGGGCCCCACTCTTGCCTGTCTTCCTCCTTTTCCCCTCTCTGTTGTTCCTCCCTAGGGTCCAGGTCTCTACCTAGTAAGGGCTAAATTACTAACTTACTGATAGGATGAAATTAGTAATGACTCTGTATTTGTTTCTTAGAGGTCGATCTCTAAGAATGGCAATCTCCCTCCACACTGAGTCAAAAGGAAGGTATTTGAGGACTTGGATTTGTAAGTTCTTAGAAGAGCCTCTAAAGTCACCCTGCCCAGCCTCCTACTATCCTATCAAAGCTCCCTAAATCATCTCTGACAGGCAGATAGGCCTGGGTCTTGGCAGCCCCCGGTCCTGCCTGCCTGGGGAAGACTTAGGGACCATCCCCATGCACATCTTTATTCCAGGTCTCTGCTTGGTATCAGTCAAGTGCATTAGGCAGAAGCTGGTCTGAATTACGGGCACAAAGCCCCTCTTCAGCTCTAGGGCAGCAGGGAGGCCTGGGTTCGGGGAGACCTTGCTTAGGGCGGGGATAAGAACAAGCTGCTACTCAGCTGTGGGCTGTTTATGTCAGGGACATAGCAGCCCACGCCAGGTGCCCGTGGTTTGCCCGGGTCTGTGGCCGGCAAGCTGCCGACAGGCCGGGGCATCAGATAATGAGGGCATTCATTGACTCCGGCAGCTCCCTGCAGCACTCACTGGAGCAGAGGGGGTTGAATTCTGAACTAGGAGTACAAACAGCCCAGGGGTGCAAGCAGCCCTTTGCCACAAGTGCATTGCCACTGTCTTCAGGGGTTCCTTTGCAGGGTAGGGGGTGGGGGGCACTGTCAGCTTGGAGAGTTGAGACATCAGTTCAGGGTAATATGTGAACTTTTGTTGCCTGCCTTGCCTGAGTCTGTAATAAGACTAGTTAAAAATTGCTAGAATTTCCAAATCCTCTGTGACTTTTTCCCCCAGTGGGCTGCCTGCTAAGGAAGAGTAGACAGACCCAATGTCCTCAAATCAGTTTGGACTCAGTTCATCCTTCCTCTGGTACAGAAGAGCTGGGTCAGTCATTCTCTCTGTGATCTACTGATAAGAGTCCTGGACGGGGAATTCCAAGGCCATGGGTCTATTCCCAGCCTTGCCACTATGAATGTGACCTCCAGCAGTTATGTAACTGTTCTGGCCTTCTGTTTCCTCACCTTTAAAATGGACATAATAGCAACTGTCCTACCTCCCTTCCGGGATGGCTGTAAGGATGAAATGAGAAAGCAATCATAAATCATGTCATACACAAGAGGCCAGTAAGTCCTCAAGGCTAGATGTTGGCAAACTTTTATGCAAAGGGCCAGGTAGTAAATATTTTAGACTTTTTCTACTGTATCAGGCCTCTGTTGCCTATTCCTGTGTGTGTTTTACAACCCTTGAAAAATGTAAAACTAATTCTTAGCTCCTGGGTCACAGAAAAACAGGCCACAGGCTGGATCTGGCACACAGGTTGTAGTTTGCCAATGTCTGCTCAGAGCAAATCAGAGGTGAGGACTGGAGGTAGGGTCAGCAGTTGTGATAAGTCTAAATCTAAATAAACATTAAAAATACGTAATATATAAATCATATATAAATAGAAAGGAATTTACATATACACGTTTTTTCTGACTTGTGGCCTGCACTCATGTAATTATTTGAACCCCAGCCCATAGGCCATCTTGTCTGAGTACTCCTAGACTATTTTGCCATTCACTGAATTCTTCATTGCCTAGCCTAACCAAACGAAACAATCAATCATCCAGACGTGGCTCGGGGTCTGTCTGGCATCCCTCCTGGGCAAAACAGCATCTACTCTGAATTGCTTAGCAGTCTTATAACTAGAGGGCAGCCTTCAGCCTCAGCTTGGCTGGTTGTCACTCCTAAGAGGTTCATTGGGGCCTTACAGAAATGAAACCACTGGCAGACCATCTTGCCTACCTGGGCAGTGCTGCCTGGGCATAGCTCCTGCATGGCCTCCTTCTCAGGGAGAGTGGGACAAGGATCTTCATTTGGGGATCACTACTGCCCATGTAAAAACCAATTCGTGTTACCGGTGACAATGAGCATTCTGACAGTACTTTGTTGACTGTGTGTTTAAGCTGTTATTATTTTTCCCATAACACCCTAATGAGATAAGCTGGCATTATCACTGTCATTTGCAAACAAGGGAATTGTGATGACAGATATTTAAACAACGTTCTCAAGACACAAAAGTCAACTTTCCTGATGAGGTGGAGCAATGTTTCTGGTTTCTCATCTCTCCCATGAGATCCCTTTTCCCCTTTGCATGTCTCTTTCTCCTTTTCCCAGCCTCACTCTTCATTAGAAGATATCAGAGGAGCCACAGAATGAACCCCTTAATGAGAACAGCTGATAACAAAGAATGTTTATTTCCTTCTCTTCCCTTCCAAAGGATTTCCAAAGAAAAATGGCATGTCAGTAACACTTATCTACAGTAACGAAAGCAGCTAGATTTCAGATATACGCATACAAGAGGAAGTGCCGACCTAATCCATCTTACTTTTGTTGACAAGTGTGGAAATATGAAATAAATGCAACACTTTAGAATCAAGGTCTTAGCTAGCAACACCTAGTATCCTCCTTTGACAGAAGGGTATATGGAGAGACAGGGTATGAGCGTTTCAAGGAGATGGCTGGTGTTCCGAGCTGAGGCTGGTGCTCCTGTCTCTGACTTTGAGTCCAGTCCATCTTATGTATTTATATTTTTTGAAACGGAGTCTTGCTCTGTTACCCAGGCTGGAGTGCAGTGGCATGATCTCAGCTCACTGCAACCTCTGCCTCCTGGGTTCCAGCGATTCTCCTGCCTCAGCCTCCTGAGTAGCTGGGATTACAGGTGCTCACCACCATGCCTGGCTAGTTTTTGTATTTTTAGTAGAGACGGAGTTTCATCGTGTTGGTCTGGATGGTCTGGAACTCCTGACCTCCTGATCCGCCCGCTTCAGCCTCCCAAAGTGCTGGGACTACAGGAATGAGCCACCGTGCCTGGCTGTCCAGTCCATCTTCTATGACACCCTGCTGTTGCCCAGGTTGTCAGTACCTTGCTGGTCACATGCCTACACAGCTGCACCTCAGGCCTGTTGTTTCATTCTTATAATCTCTAACAGTCTTGTCCCTGTGCAGATGAGGATCTCTATCATTTCTAATTCCGTCCAACATTTTCCCTCTGGACGATTATTTCATTTTGTTAGCACATTAGGCTAAAAGCTCAAGGCTGCTGTTTCAGCACAGCACAGAGGACAACTCTATTCCACAAAAGAAGGTGCCAGTCCTCCAACACAGACCACACCTCCAAACGTGACCCAAGGAGCTTACAAATGCCTGGCCCTGTTCACAGGAGGGACAGAGCAGATAGCTCAGGGTCTGTCTAGCATCCCTTCTGGGCAAAACTGAAAGTCCCCATCATGAGGACAGTGGCCATCTGCACTATTTTCACAGATGAAGGGAAATACTTTAGAAGCAAAAACTTAGCCAAGAGCAGTGCGTGGCAACCATTAGGCACATAATAAAGGTGGATTAAATGAACGAAAACCCTTCTACAAAGATTTTTGAGGTGAAGCTTTTTAGAAGAGGAATTGCACATGCTAATGAACTTAAAAGATAAATGGCTTCTCTGGGAACACTGTTTAAACATCAATTTCTTAATAAAAGTGTGATAAAGGTAGAAGATGGATAGCGGTGTCTCCCACCCTGAAACTATGGCGAGCCAGAGATGAAAAATTCTTATCCTCCGATCTTGGTTTCATTAAACTACATGCATCTGTCATTGTGTTATATTTTACAACTTTGTTCTTTTACTAGAGTTTGGGTTGATTTATTCCTGACAATGTGCAAGAGATATGTCTTCATCTCATCACAAAGTCAACTTCTAGTGACCCCTGAAAAGCTTTTCCAATGACCACTAGTCCCAGTCATGCAGTGCAAGTTTTCCTTAGTTTTAGTTCAAACACTGGATGCTCTTGACCTTGAATTTAGACTTTGGAGAGGGGCATGTCCTACTGTCTTGGGGCTGTGGCCCTTGGTGCGGGGCCTCCTGAGCAGCCCAGACTATCAGCTTCATGAGAGCCCTGGGGAAAATGCTGATTTTATTCTTCCTACTTTATAGTCTGTTACTCCTGCAGAGAGGTCAGGAAAAATCAGATTTAGGAGAAAATGTAGTTTGTCACAACATCCTTGAATCCCACTAACTTCAGGATACCAGCCAGTCTTATTGGTATGGCCAGATAAGGTCCTCCATGATTTGTTCTCAACCTCCCTTTATAGTCCTCATCTTCCATCCCTCTCCTCCAGGTCCCATCAGCTTCTGTGAACAGCTTCTCCCTTCCCCGGTGTACCAAGCTCTTCTTTTACCTTTGTGCCTTTGCCTGTGCCCAGAAGGCCCTTTGTCCTTTTTGTGACTTGGTGAAATACTCATCCTTCAAGACCCCACTCAAATAGTCGTCCATGAAGCCTTTCTGGATTCACATAGGCTGTCATTTCTTTCCACTGTACTTTCTTAATGCCTTGTGCAAACGTTTCTGATGATACATAGGACTCTCCAAAAAGTTACCTGTTTATGAGTTTATCTCCTCTACCAGTCTGTGAGCTCCTGATAGGCAGGGATGGTAACTACTCATTGTTGCCTTCTGAGCCTAGCCTTGTGCCTGGCCGTAGTCATCTCTAAGAAATGTTGAGACAATGGAGAAATGACCTGAAGCTAGATCTTGAAAGCCTTTGATATCCCAGCAAAATGATTCAATGCTATATTCAGAGATATCCACTGTGAGATATTCACAGTGATCCACTGGCGGTCAGGGAGAAAGTATTAGAACTACTATTTATGGTTTGTCAAAAATTAACAATGAAAGTAAAGTTTTCTAATATTTTCTATAAACTGACAGTAGCACACATATTTGATTTATAAATAAATACAAACATTGGCCAGGCATGGTGGCTCACGCCTGTAATCGCAGCACTTTGGGAGGCCAAGGCGGGTGGATCATGAGGTCAGGAGTTAAAGGTCAGCCTGGCCAATACGGTGAAACCCTGTCTCTACTAAAAAATACAAAAATTAGCCAGGCATGGTGGTGTACACCTGTAGTCCTAGCTACTTGAGAGGCTGAGGCAGGAGAATCACTGGAACCCAGGAGGCGGAGGTTGCAGCGAGCCGAGATCACCTCCACTATGCTCCAGCCTGAGCAACAGAGCAAGACTCTGTCTCAAACAAACAAACAAACAAACAAACAAAACACATACATTAAGAATAGGAGGTGCCTTTGAGAATTGTAGGCTGCTGTTGTAAGTAAGGGGAAGCCACTGAAAGACTCTGAACCGGGGGAAAACATGAAAAAAACAAGTGTTCAGAAGAATTGGTCTTATAGACTAGATGGAGATAGAGTCACCAATCAATGGGCAAGGCACTGAAAGGGCCATACACAAGAGACAAAAGACTAGACAAGAATAGGAGTGATAGGAGCGGGTGGAAAAGAAGATCTACTAAAGAATGATCATCATTATCTTTGTTAGCATCGTTCCATCAGTGGAACTGGGTCACGTATTGTCACAGTAAGGAGAAGGAGAAAGAGCCGCATGGAGACTCCAAATGCAGTCACAGAATGAGACCACAGGCTAAACTCAAAGGAGAACATGGAATACTTTGCCCCAGGCTTAGAGTCTATAAGTGAGACTTTCAAAAATCGTTTTTCCCCACTGGTTTGAAGGGGCAACAAATAAAGGCCACTCCTCGGGCCTGTCCAATCCCAGATTGGGGCTTCTCAGTAAAGACTATTTATAGCTCTGATTATTGCAGCAAGGTTATGCAACTGCTGCGTGGGGCAGGCAGGACAGCTGTCCCGAGCACTTGCTGGGTGAGTGACCGTCTGACCGTCTTCTGGCTGCTTCCTGTTGGCTTAGGAGACAACAGAAGAAGGTGGATTTGTTTGTCCATTGAGCAACCTGCCATTGCCCTGCCTGTGACCGCCTGTCTCCCTTTAAACATTAACAATCTCTTAAAACATTTGGGTTTTGTGCCCAAGGCCGAGGGGATCCCAAGAGAAAGAGGAACAGAAAAGGGGAGGAGGAGGAAAGAAGGGAGCGGGGAGGAAGGGAGAGAGAGTGTTCCCTGCGTCAACAATTTATTCATTCCACAAACATTTCTAAGTGTCCATGGTGACCCAGACATCATGGGAACTTCAGGGTTCCAGAGCTGAGTAGAACACAACTCCCATCCTTAGGGATTCACCATCCAGTAGAGGAGAAAGACGTCAAGACAGAAGACAGAAGGGAAAGGAAAAGCTCAATGCTGTGCCTTCAACTTAGCTTCTCCATTTTTTGGAGAAGGGTTAATAGGGGAAGCAGAGAGAGAGATGAGAGACCAGAGTTTCTAGGGCCTTTATCTCCAGAGCAGAGGGTCTCAAACCTTAGTGAGCAAAGACTGATCCAGAAGACTTGTTGGAGGCATAGCTTCCAGTACAGCGAGCCATTTCAGCAGATTGGAGGTGGGCCCAGGGCTCTGCATTTTCCCAGCTCTCTGGGGGGTCCAGATGCAGGTAGTCTGTGATCACAAGGGGATGCTGCTCTTCCATAGTGGGCCTGGAGAACCAGTAGTGGCAACTGCCTGGCCCCAGAGCTGCCAACCATGGGGCGGGTCCACCAGAGACTGATGGAGGAAAGAGGAAGACGAAAGGGAAGGGAACAGGGAACCTCAGAGAGGATTAGGGTGGGAAATGGAAAAAGAGAAAATCCAAGGTGTGCAAAAGAGAAAAGGGATGCCTCTCTAAGGAGGCCAGCGAGTATTAGCGGAGGTGCTAGGGCCACTCAGACTGACTGATGTCCATGTGTTAGCCACGGACATCGAAAGATTTTTGGTCTTTCAAACTCAAGGACTTGCCTAACCAAGCACAGAGCAAAGAACAGAAAGCTGACTTTGCTAGATGCTTGGGCATCAATATCACGTGGAACCAGCCTTTTCTTTGATACCTCTTGCGTTTCTTGCAGATCCCCTGCCTGCAGCACGTGCTGATCTCCAAGGGTGAGGCTGGATGAAGCCAGGGGCTATGGAAAAGGAGACTGTTTCAGAGGACTTGACACCATCTTCAGTAATTTCTCTGGTTCTTGGCAGCTCCATTTGGCTGCGTCCCTACCCTGCATAACCCTCCCAGCTAGTCTACTCCAGGGCAGCGTCCAGCTGGTGACCTGAGAGGGCAGCAGCGCACCAGTCTCCATGAAGGTTGAGCTCCGATGGCCAATAGCAATTTCCACCTTGTGGTCTACAACTCTTCATCCCGACTGCATGGAGGTTGGTCTCTCTGTTCAGCTGGATTTAGGCCACCATCTGAGCCCCCGGGGTACGTTTTGTCTGACCCTGGCACCATTCGGTTCTTCTACAGCATCAGGTACGATGTTCCTATTTAGTTCAACCCCATTCCTAAGGCGCGTTTCCACTCCTCCACTCCTTTCCAAATGGACATCTCCTCCCTCATTCTCTCTCTTTTTTTAAAAATTTTATAATATAAATATGTATTAAAAATAGAGACGGAGTCTTGCTATGTTACCCAGGCTGGTCTCGATCCCCTTGGCTCACGTAATCCTCTCACCTCAGACTCCGTAAGTGTTAGGATTACAGGCATGAGCCACCTCATCTGGTCTGCTCCGTCATTCTTTAAGCGTCTGCTCTAGCGTTACCTTCCCTGTGAATTCTTTCTTTCCTTTTTCCCATTTGGAATCCTTTTTATTTTATTTATTTAATTGACAAATAATAATTGTACAAATTTATGGGGTGCATAGTGATCTTTTGATACATAGAAGGTATAGTGATCAGATCGGGATAATTAGCATATCTGTCACTTCAAACATTATCATTTCTTTGTGTTAGAAATTTTCAAGATCCTCCTTCTAGCTCTTTGAAACTATATGTTTCTATTAACTACAGTCATCCTACAGTGCTATAGAACACTAGACCTTACGCCTCCTATCCAGCTGTAATCTTGTATCATTTAGCAAATCTCCCTGTCCTTTACCCCATCTTCCCTTGTCCCATTTGAAGTTCTTATCACGTGGTACTGGCACTCTGTTTGGGTATGCGCCACCCATTTTACTGCAGGTTCCAGGGATCTAGTCTCATGGAGGTCACTGGGGCAGAATGATTAGGAACTCAGGCTAAACTAATTCAGAATCTCAGCACTGTCACCTGTCAGCTGTGTGACCTCAGGCACGCTACTTCATCAACCTACTCTCAGTTTCCTTACCTATAAAGTGGACAAACAATTGTACTTACTATTAAGGTTAAATGTAGTTACTATTAAGGATATAACTTGGTCCAGCACCTGGAACATTGTAGCTCTCAATAAATGTTTGTTCTTCTCATTATACATATGCATATCCTTGCTTTAATCTCTGTGGATTTAATACAGAGTGGATGCTCAATCACGTTTATGGGATTAGCAGTTAAGATATGTACCTGTATCGCTGCGTCTGTCCACTAGTATATTTTAAGAAGGAATGGGCAATTCGATATATCTGTTCATAGATCAGTATTTTATGGTGTTTCCTCTATGCCAGGATTGGTTCAGAGTGGAATTATCTACCCAAGCTCGGGCAGGTCCATCAATCGCTCTTTTTTTGTGTCCGTTGCTTCTGAGTGCCTTTCTCACTTCTGTTCCCATCCTTATATTTGCTGCCCTGTTTCCGAAGGAGCAGATCAGAAAATGGGGCCTTTTTAAAAGGACCTTAAACTGAGCCTGAGTTGTCTAGAGGAAAACAGCAAAAGAATTCTATCAAGTCTGTTGTAATTTGAATTCCCCCTTTCCCCTATCAATTTCCACCCTGTGAAATGAGGTGGGAGGAACTAAATACACTCTGCAGTCCCTGTCAATCGCAGTGGTCTGTGATCTTTTTTGTCCATGGGGGCACTTTTAGCTCAGCAAGGTAAAGCAACATTAGCAAACAAACACAATTTAATGACTAGTTTTGGCTCTCTGATAAGGATACTCTCAAAAAGAAAACAGGTGCAACCTCTACTGTTTGCCCAATTTGCTGCTTGTCTTTGCACTTGCCTGGAATTACTAGAGGCTGTTTGCCTGGCTGAGCTGAATGTCTAGAAACCTGATTTCTGCCCCTTTGAGTTCAGAAATTTTGAGAAAAGATAACAAGAGTGGACTGAGCTCAGAAGGAACTAAGCTTTTCTTAGAGATTTTAGTCAAATAACAGAAGTTTAAACATGAAGAGGAAATGTTTGGTAAAATAGGTGAAAAACCAGTAGCAAATCGTATACTACCTTTACCTCTCTTCCAGGAGAACCTGGCTACAAGTCCCTGCCTTTACCATGGAGGCTGAAGGTGTGGGGAGGGACTTCAGCCTTCTCCTCAGCCCTGCCCTTACTCTGAGACAAGGAGCACCCCTGGCACCGCAGTGAGATCTCTGCCCTGCCAGCAGGCAGAGCCCAGGCACAGTCCTTTGCCCCATCTCTTCTTCCCTCTACTATTCAAGGTGGCTTACTTTGAATCCATTCTTTCTGTCAGGCCATTGTTCCTTATCCTCATTAAATCTATGTTTCTTTAGAAAAGCATTTTTAAAAAATTTACATGTATGACTTGTATTAGTCCATTTTGCATTGCTAAAAAGAAATACCCAGGACTAGGTAGTTCATACAGAAAAGAGGCTTATTTTGGCTCATGGTTCTTCAGACTGTGCAACAAGCATGGTGCCAGCATCTGTTTTGGGGGAGGCCTCCGGAAGCTTTTACTAATGGCAGAAAGTGAAGGGGGAGCAGACGTGTCACACAGTGAGAGTGAGAGAGAGAGGGAGGAGGTGTCAGGTTCTTGTTAACCATCAGATATCAATAACTAATAGAGTGAGAACTCACTCATCACCAAGGGAACCAAGCCATTCATGAGGGGTCCACCCCCATGATCCAAACACCTCCTGCCAGGCCCCACCTCCAACACTGGGGTCACATGTCAACATCAGATTTGAAGGGGACAAACCTCCAAACCATATCATATCTCTTCCCCTAAAGAGATTATACTTGGCAGCCACTTACCTAGGCCTGTCCCACCACCCCCAGCCAGCCAGCACCAGCTCTGGCCCCTACCTCTTCCCACTGATCCTGATTGACTGCTGGCAGTTGGTGGCATGCTTTCCTGTGTCTTAACATCAAATTCAGAGACACTACAGTAAAAGTCAGTCCCTAAATGAACCATCCCCTCAATGAATGTTCCCTGGACATCATTTACAAGCCATTAGGCACTATGGGAGGTCCATAGGTAGGAAGGGCCATGGGATCCAAGGGAAGAAGCAACTAGCTCTGCCTTGGGGAGCTGGGGAGGGTTTTGCAGGTAGAGAAAGGAAAGAAGGACAGCCAGGAACAGAATGCAGGGTGGGTATGTTGAGGGGTGAGAAGCGGAGGAAGTGTGACCTATTCAGGAAATGGGAGGTCGTTCCGAGGAGCTGGAACACAGCGTGCAGGGAAAGTGATGGGAGATGACGTGGTGAAGGGATGTAAAGGCATTTGGACTTGCCCCTGTTGGCGATGGGATAATCATCAGGTGCCCCAGCAAGGAGCTGAAAAACAAGAGTTTCAGGTCTTCCCATTTAAATTAACCTGTTCAGTCAGCACGCTAGGGGTATTCAAGTAATTAGAAATGAACCTTGAGAAGGGATGGTGGAGAAAACGCCCCCAGGGCAAGCAGTAGGTGTGCTTTCAACTCGTGGAAACTGCTGTAGAAAGTGGGATCCAATTATCCCAAATCTTCACCTTACTGGAACCAACTGACATACACCTTGCAGGAACCAAGCTTGTTTTATTGCACTCCTAGAATACAATTGACTCAGCCACCTCCAACTCCCGTCATATTCCACATTTACTTTATGCACATAGATTTACTATATTTACATATTCACCATATTTATCATACTATGATAAATAGTAGTAAAGTTCTTTGTAACACACAGAGTGTTCTACAAATAGATTGATAATTTGTATTGTAGCTTTCCATGGGTGTGCTGAGAGGATCTAGCCAGAATGCATATTGTGCAGATACCCGCCTCTGAGAAATTTCTCCCTTCAACTTTACTATAAAGCAGAAATATGGAAGTAAGAAGAGATGGGCACAGCCAATCCCATCAGCCAACTCCAATTTGGTGACCGATATTGTGATTGTTCCAAATTATAACCCTAAGGCAGTGAAGTTAAAGTGTGTTTTGTGGAAGCAGGACTTTTGCCTGGGCGTGGTGGCTCACACCTGTAATCCCAGCATTTTGGAAGGCCGATTATGGGTGGATCACTTGAGGTCAGGAGTTCAAGACCAGAATGGCAAACATAGTGAAACCCCATCTCTACTAAAAATACAAAAATTAGCCAGGTGTGGTGGTGTCTGTAATCCCAGCTACATGGGAGGCTGAGGCAGAAGACACACTTGAACCCAAGAAGCAGAGGTTGCAGTGAGCCAAGATCGCGCCACTGTACTCCAACCTGGGTGACAGAGCAAGATTCTGTCTCAAATTAAATAAATAAATAAATAAATAAATAAATAAATAAAAGCAGGACTTTGGAGAGCCTTTCATATACTGAGAATTCAATGGTCACTGAGAATTCAAAGAAGGTTATTTGAATCCAGCATTTCTCAAGGTTGATTTGACAACCAAATCTCCTATTTCCGGGTCCACATTGCCTGGAGGCCCTCCAAGATACTCAAGAAATAGTAGAGTCTGTGTCCTATATTTCAAAAGGAAAATGTTCATTTCTGGGGGAAGCTGTAGGTAACCTGTAATGTGGGAACTAGTCCAAGAGGCAGCACCAGAAGCTGCAGCCGCGGAAAGCCAGCAGCTCCCCGTCTCTGCGGTCGATCCTTACCCTGTAGCCTTGGGTCTGGTCTGAGAAGCTTCCTCTGATGTTCTTAGCTAAGACCTGCCCTACTTCCCACCTGCCTCACCCCACATGACCATCTTTTTATTACCACCCCTGACTCATAGTCTTATCCCTACCTCCTTAGTATTCCCTTTGCTTGATGTTTGTAACCCTGACCTGGGGCTTATTGTAAGAGCTCAGGGAGAAGGACCAAGGCTACCTTGATAATATTCTCTCATTAATGTAACACCGGCTTATGAAATATCTCTATTCTATTCTATTCATTTTATTTTTGAGACGGAGTCTCACTCTGTTGCCTAGGCTGGAGTGCAGTGGCGTGATCTCGGCTCACTGCAAACTCCATCTCCTGGGTTCAAGCGATTCTCCTGCCTCAGCCTCCTGAGTAGCTGGGATTACAGGCATCCGCCACCACACCAGGCTAACTTTGTATTTTTGATAGAGATGTTGCCCAGGCTGGTCTCAAACTCCTGAGCTCAAGTGATCCGCCCGCCTCAGCCTCCCAAAGTGCTGGGATTATAGGAATGAGCCACTGCGTCCGGCCCACTTTCTTCATGTTTTTAAGTTGTTGTTTGTTTCTATTGTGGGTGGGAGGTTCTTTTAGGACTCCTTTTGCTCTGTGATCTACGTCTCATAGTCAGTAATTATTTTCTTAATTTTATGCGTGCTCCCTAGGGTATAATCTGGTTTTCAATCTCCATGTCGTGTCTGTCTTGTTTTCACCTCTGATGCTTTTGGTTGTCTTCATTCGAAGGCAAGGAGAAACCTTCGTTTGTTTTTGCTTTCGCTTTTATGATTAATAACATGTAATTCTTTTTTTAGTGTGACGCTTTCAGAATTACTCGCACAAAGTGCTCTTCACAAGCGGTTGTGGTGCAGAAAGCAGCAGTGAACGGGAGCGCTTTCCCCTTTGTACTGGGGAGAGCTAGGTTTTCCTGGTCTGGCCCCTTTGGGGTTTTGGTTCCTAGGCTTCTGACTCTAAAGACACTCCTGAGTTCTCTTTGTAAAGCAAAAAGACAGCTGATTTCTGAAATCACATGATACATTTTAAGTAATTCAATCCCAAACTGCGTTTGAATAAGAAACCATCCTCCAGCTTCAAGCTTTCCCTCCATCAGCATTACTTTTTATTCAAGTTAAAAATGTCCTCCTGGCTTCCCCTCCCTCTACTAGAATTCTTGTTCACTTTCAAAAGCCCCATTTTACTTTGTTTGTTTGTTTGCTTGTTTTATTTTGTTTTGTTTAGAGACAGAGTGTCGCTCTGTCGCTCACACTGGAGTGCAGTGGTACCATCTTGGCTCACTGCAACCGCCACCTCCCTAGTTCAAGTGATTCTGCTGCCTTGGCCTCTGGAGTAGCTGGGATTACAGGCACGCCACACCTGGCTAATTTTTGTATTTTTAGTAGAGATACAGGTCTCCCCATGTTGTCCAGGCTGGTCTTGAACTCCTGATCTCAAGTGATCCGCCCACCTTGGCTTCCCAAAGTGCTGGGATTACAGGCATAAGCCACCACGCCTGGCCCATTTTACTTTAAATAATATAATTTCTTCTATTCTTCCAGGCGTTCACCTGGCTCCTAGGGCTTTTGTGCTGTAGGCCTATATTTCCAGCTACTTTTGGAAAAAATCTCTCTGGAGGCTCGATGAGCTTGTCACATCAGCCTGCCCAGAGGTAAAGCACATTTCTCTGCCCTCACGTGCCTCTCCCTTGCTGTCTTTAACTTAATCAAGGCCCGTAACACCCTCTACAATGCTGAGCAAGCTCAGATCCTCCTAGTCTTCATGGCATCCTTCTTTTTCTTTTTCCATTGGTCTAATCTGATTGAATTTAAATTTTGCACATTTTGCATTAGTAATTCTCTTGCATGAATCTCTTTCTCTTCCTCCCTTCTGCCATCACTGGCTCTTGTCCTCTCTTTACTGGACTGTAGAATAATCTCTTTGGTGGTCTTCCTGTGGTCTTCCCTTCCCCTCCACTAAATCTACTCTCTATTCAGTATCAAGAAAGACTTAATCAGCAGTGAATACTCTCCACCCAGCCCTTGACCCATTGTCAGTCTCTGGCATCAGATCCTCTCCAGTAGGGCAAAGTGGAACTGCAGCCAGCTCATGCCTTCAAGAGAAGGACTGAAGATCATTGTGTGCCTAAACCAAGTAAGTCTAACTGCTCCTTCACCAGCTCACCCAAAACTATAGGGGCTTTCTACAGTCACATTCCCATGGCTCTGGGAGTTCCTCCAGACTTGAACTCTGGTTTGGCTTCCCCAGTTTATATCCTATGCTTCATACCAAGGTCTTCCCACTTTGCCTGTCCTACAAGAAGTAGCGGCCAGGTTGGACTTTCTGATAAGTTTGGAGATTGCTTCTTGGCTGACCCTTGGTACCTTGTTCTACTAGCCACAGCTAAGCTCCACAAAGCCTAGGTGAGTGGGACACTGCAACCCAGCCCAGACCCAACACTATGGCCTTCTACCAGTTGAGCATGGGATCAAGATGAGACTTCTAGTGCCAATACTAAAGACTATGAGGTTTGCAAGGTGAAGTTCACTGGCAACCTCTTATAGTCCATAACAAATATTTCTAGTTTGTTCATTCATTGAGTCATCCAACAAGTATTTATAGAGCAACCGTCAAGTGCCGTATACATTCCATGGTGTTAGGGATATAGCAGGGAAAATGTCAGACAAGCTTTCTACTCATAGAATCCATATTCTACTATTGGAGGAAAAGAGACAGCACATATAGCATCAGTCATTGTCAATGATCTTAAATGTCTGAAGACAATTAGCTTTACAAGATGTAAGTGACTGAGAGGGAAGGGCTATTTTAGACAAAATGCTCAAGGAATTAGCTCTGGGAATATGATGTTTAAACAAAGATCTGAATGACAAGAAGAAGCCAGCATGCCAATTTTGGTGGGCAGAGTATACTGGGTAGAGAGACCAGCACAAGTACAAAACTCTAAAGTGGGAATGAACCTGGATGAGTCTGAAGGATGGGAAAAAGAATAATGTGGCTGGATTTGATGAGCAAAGAGGTGAATAAGAGGAAAAATTAAATCAAACAGGAAGACACAGACTAGATCATATAAGGCCTTGGTAAGTGATATGGTTTGGCTGTGTCCCCACCCAAATCTCATCTTGAATTGTAGTTCCCATAATTCCCACTGTTGTGGGAGGGACCCAGTGGGAGATAATTGAATCATGGGGGTGATTACCCCATGCTGCTGTTCTCATGACAGTGAGCGAGTTTTCACGAGATCTGATGGTTTTATAAGTTTTATAAGGGGTTTTCCCCACTTTTGCTCGGCACTTCTCTCTTGCCTGCCACCATGTAAGACATGCCTTTGCTTCTCCTTCTGCCATGATTGTGAGGCCTCCCACCCATGTAGAACTGTGAGTCCATTAAACCTCTTTTCCCTTATAAATTACCCAGTCTCAGATATGTCTTTCTTAGCAGCATGAGAACAAACTAATACAGTAATTTGCATAAGACATTTGCCCTTCCCTTTGAAAGCAATGGGAAGCCATGCTCTGCATACTCAGAATAAGAGTGAGATTGGAAAGCATGGTGATTGAAGACCTATTGGGAGTGAAGACTTGAGCCGTGAAGGAGAGAGTGACTGCAAAGTTTCTCAGGTATCTGCAACTGGGGATGATATCTAGATGGGATGCCTGGGCCCTGGGGCTAGTGAGGAGTTCAAAGAAGAAGGAGCAGAAATGGATTCAGGAGAGAGTGAGCAGAGACTCAATGTTCTGTAAGTAAGTGCTCCTACAGGGGAAGGGTTAGAGAGGTCAGTAGAGGGGCCCAGGATTCCAGGAAGCTGGAGATTCCAGCTCTAAGACATGCTATTATAGCCTCAAGACAGATGCACAATTATAGCTTGCAGCAATGGAGTGATTTTGAAGAAGCAAAAATACTCAGTGCAATGGACTGAATGTTAGTGTCCTTCCAAAATTCATATGTTGAAACCCTAACCTACTATGTGATAGGATTAGGAGGTAAAGCCATTGGGAGGTAATGAGGGTGGAGTTCTCAGGAATAGGATTGGTGCTGTTATCATCGGGACCCCAGATAGCTCTCTCGCCCTCACTCCACCACGTGAGGATACAAGAAGTTTGCAGTGTGCAATCTGGAAAGGGCCCTCAACAGAACCTGACCATGCTGATACTTTGATCTTGGACTTCCTGGCTCCAGAACTGGGAGAAATAAATTTCTGTTGTTTGCATGTCACCCAGTCTATGGGGTACTTTGTTGTGGCAGCCCAAATGGGCCAAAACACCCACATTCATCACTAGCAGGCCCTGGACACATTACCCTATTGATTCTCAGCTCCGCTCTCTTGCATCATGGGCACCCTAAAACAGACACATATGTAAAAATACATGTAAAAATGGCACCCTGATATGTATGCAGGGTGGGCCCCAGGTGTGCCTAGCATGCTAACAGTATAAATCCCGGCCTCAGGCAAATGGCCTTCTTGACCTTCCAAAGAACTAATAAGCAGCCCTCCTTTGAGAAGGCCTTTCTCCTTTCATGATTGTTCCTTTTCTTGCATGGTAGATTTTACCTTTGCTAATATGCAATGGTTAAAAAAAGAAAAAAATGAAAGGAAAAAAAGCAACCCTACCAAATAGAAAGGACTTTGAAAGTGTGAAGACTGCTCAGTTCTCTGACAAGCCCTGTTGCCTCAGTCCACAGTGAGGCACTGGAATAAAATTAGGACTGTATGAAGGATGAATGGGTCCAGTCTGTCTCCTGCAGAGCCCTGCCGTGTGGACAGGGCCAGAGTCATCACTTGGTTCATAAGCTGGAATAGAGCACCTTTCATTCAGAGTTCCCAGGACACTTCACAGCTGCTAAAATGATCCTAAGCAAATATTTGTAGCCACACAATACAGGTGGGAATATGGAGGTACCAAGAAGAAAAAGGATTGGCCAAAACCCCCGGAGTCAACTCCAGAGGTAGGACCAGAAGCCAGGACCTGAGCCAGTTCAGGGCTCTGTCATCAGGATCAGGCCTGGGAAAGGAGGGTGGGATTTCATGACTAAGAAGAGTGGTGATCAAACAAATTTGGGGGGTCCACAGTAACAGCTGGCTGTGAGCCCACTGATTCCTAATCCAGTGCCACTTAGGCAAGTGTGTTCGGTGCCTTGGTGACCTGCAGCTCTCAGTGGCTAGAGAGCTTTAATAATTCAAGGCCTCTGATTAGACTGACAGTGTCTGGTAGAGTGAGATGTGCTGTTGAGTGTTTTCTGTGTTCCAGACAAATTCACTTACAGTTTCAGTTAAGCCCATTTCTTGTATACTGGGCCCCAAAAGGCAAACGCACAAAACGGGCCTGTGATTGTGCTGCCAAGACAAGGGTGAGCACAAGATAGTCTGCCTACCAGAGGCTGTAGGCTGGAGTCCAGGTTGAGACTTGAAGTCAAGATAAAAAAGTGTGCTTGAATATGGTCTTTCAGGGTGGAGACTGCCACATTCTTGTCACTATTGATCTTCAAATAAACAAAACTCCAATAAAATGTTATCAGTTGGAATCAATTGGAATTGATTTGCTGGATGGCAGGCAAGGCAGAAAGGATTTGGGAGGGAGGAAAAGAAAGACAGAAAAGAAGCTGGGCTTCAGGACCCATGACAGGCTGCCACCAACACAGCGCTGTCACCCCATGTGGTCCTCCCAAGGGCTTCTCCCAAGGCTTGGATCTAAACAGAGGCCTCCCCCAGATGCCAGAAACTCCACAGAGCTTCAGGGCTCATCGAAAACCTCCCACATGGCCTTGGAGACGTCAGCGGCCATTCTGGCAATACAGACTATACAAATTCAAATGCCAATGCCTCCATTGCTAGCTGCGGGATCTTGGGCAAATCATATCATCTCTTAGTGTCTCATTTCTCTGGGCACAAATAGCCTGTACCTGACAGGGTTGTGAAGTAAGAAGCTGATAGAGTGAAGAAGCACTTAGCACACAGCTGGCCTGCAGCAAGAGCTCAAAGCATCAGTCTTTATTCTTATGATTATGCGCCAAGCTTAGGGCACCTCAGAACTTACTAATTTCCACTCCCTCTTCAGTGCAGATCCAAATTCACTCTTGGGTCCAATTTAACTTGGCAGTTACACATAAGACCTAATTCCCAAATTAAAGAGCTTTGGACAAAAGTCCACCTTTGATGGCAAGTGAGGAAGGAAGCCAGGCAGTGTTGACAAGTCCTTCATCACTGACACTTTGCTCAGCATCAGTCAAAGCTGGCCCTGGGTAAAACCGAGAGACAGGCCAAATTTGCTGTCATTGAGCTGCACCTCTCTAGCGCTTACCATCCCAGGATTTATGAGCCCCACAAGGGCTGGGGCGTTAGCACAGCCTGTCACCCTGAATCAGTAGACAGTCTTCCAGTGAAGTCGTCCACCAAGGAAGCATGTCTGCCAAAGGGAGTGAGAACCAGCTCCGCTGGGGACACGTGCAGTCTGGAGCTGGCAAGGTGGAGCCAGGGAGAAGCAGAGCAGAGGGGGCCGATCTCCAAGCTGGGCCGGGCCCCAGCAATGGAAAGGCATCTTGTATACTGTAGAAGGCCACACAGATGTTAAGGGTGTTATCCTATGATTGCTACTACTTTTCATTGGAAAGCCAGTTGTTTAATATCAACAAAGTAGTCAACAAAACAAAGGAAACCAGAGAGATCTGGGTCTGTGGCTGACACATGTGAATTCCATCAACCTTCAGAGCCCAGCTTCCCCCTCTGTGAAGTCCTCAGAGAGCAGGGTTGCTAAATGGACTGAAAGTGATAAGATAGATCTTGTGCCTGCCACAGAGAATCAATCAAGGTTCCTTCTCCCTTCTCTCTGGTGAAGACACAGGGTACCTTTTTTTAAAAAAACATAAAAAATGTAACTTCAGAAACTAGAAAGCAAGATTAGCACCAGGGAAAGCTTCAGTGGTGAATTGTTTTCATAGCATCTCTACTCCCTTCAAAGACCATGCAGGCAGGGAGTATCTACTTTAGTGTGGTCCAGCCTTTAGCAGCCATTGCTTGCAAAAGAAGAGGTGTTTGGGAATGCTTTCAATATGCAGAGATGTTTTGTTGGCCCGGGTCCTATCTCTATGGATTCCAACAGCAGGAGCTTGCAGATGTGTGTGGAAAGGGCAGAAAAGCTTGCCCAGGAGGCTGAGCTGGAGGAGCCTCAGCGCCAGGCTTTGTGTGTTGGCTGGAATGCTTCTTGCAGCCCTCAGTGGGTGGCAAAGAAAACCACCTACAGACCGGAGAATGTGAGGGGTGTCCAAGTGCCATGGGAACATTCTACTCAAGTCCACTTGATAGAGCTGTTGCTCCTGATGGTTTATCCTGTGTCTCCTGCCTGGACTGCTTCCAAGCCTCCAGGCCAGCTGGTCTAGGAGCTGCTGAGAAGGTACGTGTGCGAATTTCCTACACCCTGGCAGCCAGTAGCCAGGCACCTGTCAGGCTTCGGGGTGGGAGTTCACGGAGGGGCATGGATTTATCCTTCCACCATCAATCCAACAGAGGGCCTCTTTCTGCCCTGACCTTATTCCCTCCTGCTTCCATTATACTAACACCACCACCTCATGGACAGACCTGCTCACTACAGGTAGCATTCATTTTATTTCATTTTTTTTCAGTTACTACTGTCCTCTGGGAAAATGAATCCTCCTCCTGACAAGCGCTTCAAACTTCTAGGCTGTGGGCATGCAAAGGAAAACACAGCTCAGGAAAAAATCCCTAGGGAATATGAGCATATTAGACCCAGCGTAGCAGACATTATGTGTATTCATAGACATATACAGGTTATTTATGTATGTGTGTGTTTACATATATGAAATATGCATGAAATATGAGACATATGTACATATATCTACACTCATCTCATGAATATCTCATATATATGAAATCTCATATATGTGAGATTATATAACTACCTATCATAGACATGAGAGATCTACATATATCTACAGAGATCTATGATAGCTCTCATATCATAAATATGAGATCTACATATACTTACACACATATAGATATGAGAGGTCTACATATATCTACACACATATCCCATAGATACCTCATATATCTATATTTTCTTTATTACATAAAGAAAACTATAGCATAAATATACCTATGAGGCATCTATGGGATATATGTGTAGATATATGTATGAGATATTTATGAGATATGTATGCTTCTATGTGTGCATGAGCTCCAGCTAATCTACATTCAACCTATCTTTTTATTTAAATGTAAAAATATATTACACAGTATATATGAAGCATATGTAAATATGTACAGTGTAAATGTTGCATAGATATTCCTGGGCCACCTTGAGGTCAACCTTGAAATACCCTGTTCTGCCTTCCATGTGCTTCCCAGGCTACAGACCTTATGATTTCTTTTCCGCCCCAAATGATTCAGCCTCTGGCCTCAGGCTGCATATCAGGAAAAAGAGCCGGTGCTAAGCATTAATAACAGATGCAAAGGGCCAAGCTCAGGCTGGGCACAGGCGGGTATAGGTGAGGGTGGAGGTGGTGGAGCTGGTGGGGGAAGTTGCCTCTGTGGAGCTATGGTCTTGGAGAAGACAGTGCCAATCTCCCTCAGGAAGACCCCACAGCCCTTGCCCTCCAGAAGCCACGTAGTTAACACCCCTGACCTCATTTAGTTGAATGAATGAACTAATTAGAACCTGGGAACTTGATTCTGCTGCTGATGGTTCTTTGGCATTGTAAACACACACAGAAGATGGAGAGGCAACATCAAGTTGGAAGTCTGGTTATTTTGCAAAGAATGAAGTGAAACTGGACGTGACGGGGGCCTCTGCATGTCTGGGTGTCTAGACAGAATTCACTCCCTTGCACAGGTCCCTTGTACCAGGGATCGGGGGCAGACCGCTACCTTAAGTAACGATTTTATTACATAAAGAAAACAATAATGAGAACTCCCACTTCATGTACTCTCCTCCCGAGTCTACACCAGCGAGCTCTGAGAAGAGTTTAGAGGCTAGAATATAAAGAAGCTACTCCACCCTTCCAAAAACTTTCATTCACTGTCCAGTCCCCTCTGCTTGGTTAGAAATTGAGAAGTGACCAGGCCAAACACATTATGCAATCTACTAACCAGCCCAGTGTAACACAAATTAGTACAGTGTGGTATAGAAAATGCTCACACCTGGAGTCCAAATTGTAGATTCTTGTCCCTATTGGAAACTCCCAGGACTGGTGAACTCGTCTGAGGCTATTAGTAGACTATAACTCGGTTTCCTCATCTGTCAAGTAAGGAGGTTAATCTCAATGAACTTTAAGTTCCCTTTCAAGGCTAAAATTTTCTGATCTTCATTTTAAAACTATCAAAATTTCCAATTAACTGATGATCATGTTAATCCTGCGAGAATTATTAGAATCATGACACAGGGAATCCCAGACAGCAGGAAAAAAAAACCAAAAAAGCATTTATGTTTGATCTAGAAATTTAGATTCACCATCCTGTGTGTCATATCTGAATATTGTTTGTTCTGCAGAGAACTGAGTGGGTCTAGTGATATTAATAATTAATGCTAATAGTAGTCTACATTCTATGACCACTAATAGTAGTCAGCCACCGGAGGACAGAATAAGTCCCTGAGAGATAAGAGAGAGTCATTCACCAGCTTGACAATTGCTTTTGAGGGCCTGAACTCAGCCCTAACTCTGAGAGATACTATGTGGCACTTCTATAATTCAGCATCCGTTTCACTCACAGGGCATCTTGAGATAGAGAATTTGCTTCAGTAAGCCTGAGGTGGAGCCGAAGATTCAGCATTTCTAGCATGTTCCCAGGAGAAATCAGACATAAATGTGCAGAAAAATTGGTGTCCTACGAGATTTCCTGCTGGGTGTTGACTGAGGGGTTCAAATTTTAAATACAGTTGCAGTTTAGAGGAAGGGATGGCCCCAAATGGCAGAGGAGGAGTCACAGCTCTTGTAGAAGAGGAGGGTCAAGCCAGGCTGAGAGTAGAATGTTGCTGTGGTTAAAATGCTCATGGATAATGGAGAATTATCAGTTTGGGGAAGTGGAGGGAGAAAGGAGAGTTTTATGGGTGCAAGGGACAGAATGTCGTGATGACTATAGTGCTATAAAAGGCAGTGATGATTCTGTAAGGCAGAGACCCTCATCTCAAGGCGCTGGACTTTTTGTCCTCCAAATTGAGGTTTGCCTTTGACTTAATGGAAAAATTTTCTTCTGGTGCCACAATAGCCATTTCATTCCAAGATGGATTGCAATGTGAAGCAGTCTTTTTCCACTTCATGTCCCAAACCTCAGCACAATTAGTTTTGAAACAAATGTCAATAGCTTCTGAGCGAGGCTGTGAGTGTGAGGCTGGAGTATCAGCGGCCAGCCACAGAGAAGGACTCAGAGGTTCTGATTGTGCCCATCGTGCTAAGACGTCCTGTGATTCCTGAGAGGCATTAATTCTGGTGCATGTTCATTGAGCATTTTTGATGCAAAGTAGTTTAAAAGACAGAAAGAAGATGGAGTTTGTTTTAAAGGTTTTAAGATAAACACAGATAAGCACTGTCTCAAAAACGCTGTGCATGTTTCCATGAACTCATGATCTTTCTGTCTTGACAGTCTCCAATCACGTGTGGAGATGACCTTGCCATCCCACCCACCCTTCAATCAGAGTGGGGACAGATGATATCCATTGAATTATATCCCCCACTGAGAATTCCTGTCTTAAAGTCCTAACCCCATTGTATCTCGGAATGTGGCTTTGTTTGGAAATAGGGTCATTGCAGATATAATTAATTAAGATGAGGTCTTAACTTACTGGAACAGGGTGGGACCTTAATCTAGTCTGACTGGTGTCCTTATGAAAAGAGGAAATTTGGACATAGACACTCTCACACAGGGAAGATACCATATGAAGATGAAAGCAGACATTACAGTGGTGCATCATCTGCAAGCCAAGGAACACCAAAGATTCCCACCAAGTCACCAGAAGCCAGGGACAGGCATGGAACAGACTCTTTCTCACAGCCTTCAGAAGGAGCCAACCCTGCCGACACCTTGATCTCAGACTTCCAGCCTCTAGAACTGTGAGACGATCCACTTCTGTTGTTCAAGCCAACCACCTGTCGTGCTTTGTTATGGCAGCCCTAGCCAGCTAAGACAACAGATCAATAATAAACTGAGGTACATCAATAAAATTAAGTTGTTGTGTGTATGGCCTTGGGGAAAATCTTTTAACCTCTGTAAAATGAAGACATTGGAGGAAGTGGTTAGTGAAATCCCTTGCAGGTAAAGCATTCTGTGATTTTATAAAATTCTGATATATTGATCCATTTAATGCCATTTCTTGGATTATACCTGGGAAGTGAGAGCTGAGAAACAGCAGCTGTATCCGGGAGGGTCAGGGCTCACCTGAAAGAGAGAGAGCCTGATTTGAGGAGCCATAAAATCAAATCACCAAGGAACCAGAGGGGATCTTGGCCCAGTGGGGACCCTCAATACTAAATGGAGACTGGAGCATGCCTGGGCCAGCAGCAGACAGCCTTGGCACAGCCAAGCAGGGAGCCTGAGCTCCTCCTCCTGCAAGAGGCAGCAGCACCAATGGGAGAAAGCCCAGCACACAGAACAGTCGGGAAGCAGTCAATGGTTTATAAGTCAGCCTAAGAGGACTGGCCTGACTTTCTGTCCTCCCAATTCAACCATAAGCAGAGGGCAAGGGGACCAACTTACCAACCTTGTGGCTATTTAGGAACATTTGTTGAAGGAAACTCTTGCTAAGGTGGCAGGTGGGAGCCCAGAGTCACTGTAATTTGGGTATGAAAGGAAATGTGACTTCAGGTTGTAGTCACTGGCAGGTAGCACGTGGGCATTTGAGTTGCATGTTCACCTCTGAGCTGGACACAGCAGGGGCCAGGTCGGGCTGCCATCAACACTGTCCATAATCCATGCCTTGCACTTTGGAAAAGCTCAATTTCTTGCACAAAAGGAGGATAATGAAGTAGGAATTTGTTCCAGGAATAGGGAAAACAATTCGCCAATGTAGTAATTAGGGCCATGTTACCCTTCTAGACTCAATTTTAATTAGCTGTTTATTAGAATTAATTTTTGCCATCATTACATTGATTATATTATTTAGTGCCAGTTGGTGAGGGATAATGTGTGTGCCCGCAAAGCTTAGCTTAGCAGTTCAAGAAGTTGAATGGAGGAGGCGAAGTTACGCTTTTGCTTTTTCTTAGTATCAGTCAACAAATACTAACCAGCTCTGTGGTGTGTGCAAGGTGCCGTGCTAGACACTTGTAATCAAGTTGCCTAGCCACATATAAAGTAGCCAATACTTATTATTCAGAATAATACAATAATAGAATCCTATGATTCCCGAACAGCCCTGCTATTCTCTCTGTTTTTGTACTCATATTTTTTCCTCTTCCAGGAATGCCCTGTCCTGTAAAACGTCTCCCATCCTTCAAGACCTACCTTTCAAATGACCTTATCCATCCATTTCCCCCAAATCTGATGAATGGGAACATCACTTCCTTTATATACCCAGAACTCATTGCAGGTCTCTCATGGAATTTCTGTGCTACTGTGTATTCTAGGTAATGGCTATTTGTCTCACTAAAGTACATGTTCCCCAATATAGTGGGTTGAAGAGTGTTCCTCAAAATTTGTGTCTGCCTGGAACCTCAGAATAGGTGACCTTATTTGGAAATAAGGTTTTTGCAGATATAATTGGTTAAAGATCTTGAGATGATATCATCCTGGATTTAGGGTGGGCCCTAGATGTAGTGACTGATGTCTTTACAAGAGAAAGGAGAGAGAGATTTGGACACAGAGAGACACACAGGGAAGAAGTCCATATGAAGATGGAGGCAGAAATTGGACTTCTGCAGCCACAAACCAAGAAACAGCAGGAACTGCCAGAAACTGAAGTGACCAGAGGCAAAGGAGAAGTATCTGTTGCTTCCTGCAAGTGAAGTCCTAGCTGACACCTTGATTTCAGATTTCTGGCCTTCAGAACGGTGAAAGAATGAATTTCCATTGTTTTAAGCTACCCAGTTTGTGGTAATTCATTATGGTAGCTCTGGGGAACTAATATGCCTGAGTATAATCTATGATTTACCTTCATATCTCCACAAATTTGCTCATAAGCATTTGTGAAAATACTGTATTTGCTACATTGCAAGGCATTGATCTCAGCTCTTCTTTAGCCATAATGGCTAAAGAAGCACTTATAAAAAAAAATCAAGGACCAAGCAAAGTCAAAGTATATTAATTAGTTGCTTTCTCTTATGTGTGTGCTGGGAGGGTACACATGACTTGTGTGTGCAAAGGAACCAAGCAAGACTCCTTGGATCTGGGTATGAACAATGGTCCTGCTGATGCAAATGTCTGAATGAAGCCTTGACTGCCAGGAGGAAGCCCCATACTCATAGTGAGAGGGACTTCTGGAAGAATTGAGATCTGCTCTCTGTGGCCCTGAGAGACACATAAAAACTGGAGTTTCTAGGCCGGGTGCAGTGGCTCATGCCTATAATCACAACTCTTTGGGAGCCTGAGATGGGAGGACCACTTAAGGCCAGGAATTTGAGATCAGTGTGGAAAAAATAGCAAGACCCCATCTCTACAAAATATTGAAGAATTAGCCAGGCTGATGCTCACCTGTAGTATCAGCTACTCAGGAGGCTGAGATGGGAGGATCACTTGAACCCAGGAGTTTGAGGCACACAGTGAGTCCTGATCACACCACTGCATTCCAGCCTGGATGACAGAGAGAGACTCTGTTTCAACAGAAAGAAAGAAAGACGGAAGGAAGGAAGGAAGGAAGGGAGCGAGGGAGGGAGGGAGGGAGGGAGGGAAAGAAGAAAGGAAGGAAGGAAGGGAAGGGGAGAGGCGGGGAAGGGAAGGGAAAGGGAAGAAGGAAGGAAGAAGGACAGGAAAGGAAAGGAAAGAAAGGAAAGGAAGAAATTGAAGTTTCTAGATCACTAGTTGGCCTGGGTGACAGAGAGAGAGAGACCCTGTTTCTAAGAAAAGAAAGAAAGACAAGAAAAGAGAAGTTTTTACATCACTAGTTAGCCAGTTGAAAGGCACGCGCTCACCAAATGCCACACTAACCATACCCAGGAATTTGGAGCCAAGATGACCTTAGTTTCAGGCAGAATAGTCTGTTATAATTTGGGGTTACCTGCCTGAGAGATCTCCCCAGTTGGCAGAAGGGTTGGGTTGGAAGGTCAGAATTGAATATTCATTTCTTCTGGTTAAGCATTGACTCTTCACCCTACCTGTTTTTCATGCCTCAGCCCCTTTGGGAGATCTGCTTAGAAACCAACTAATTTTTTAGTGGTTCTTGGTTTATCAGATAATACTTGTAATAGCTAACATACATGGAGTGCTCACCCAATGCCCGGAATGTTATGCATTAAACAGTTTGCATGTATTAGATCATGAAATTCTCATAGCATCCCTACAAAGTAGATATTGAAGTCTCCATTTTACAGAAGAGAAAATTTGAGCCTCCAGAGGTGAAATAACTTTGTTGGGGGTCACATAACCAGTCAGTATGCTGGGTCTCCAGCCCAGTCATCCTGTCTCAAAAGCCCAGACCACCGGTTCAAGTGAATATTGCTTTTCTCAGGGTCTCTGTGACTCATTGAAGGCATGCGTGATTATGAGGGTCGTATTAACAGGAGGGAAAAGAGCAGCCAAAAGGGGGCTGCTGCCCAAAACCAGCTGCACAATTTTTTCCACATCTGCTCATTCTGGGATGCACAAGGTCTGTTGAAAGCAGGGTCATGTAGAAATTGAGTGATAGTTGAATGCATCCACCAAGCAACCAACTAGGCACCTGCAGCCCCGTTTTCTGCACTGAGAACACATTGCACATCCCCTTAGATTTTTTTGCATCAGAACCGAACGTGACTCCCAGGGCTCCCTCTACACTATTTCACTTTGCTGAGCCCTTCCCAGATGTACTGGTCAATGAGTCAAATTCTCAGCTGGGGGAGAGCAGATAAGACTCCATATTTGGGGAGAACATAGAGGCCTTTCCAGAGCCTGCTGCTCCTGCTGTCATTTTGTTCATTCTGATTGAAACACTCTGTCTTTGTTGTCAAGCTCTTTCCCACTCATACATATTTGTGTGATGAGTACAATGACATTATTCTATTAGTCGCAAACCAGGGGCAAATCGCTATTTAAATTGATATTGCTTTTTAAGTTATTACAGTCACTGTTCTACAGTTCCATAGTCACACCATTTCCCAGATCTCCCAAGAATAATAATCAAAGGAAAAAAAATAAAACCCCGGCAAGATTTCCATCCAGAACCTGCCAGCATGGGGCTGTTCTTTTTACTTCTTGCCTCAATGGCACTTCCTGGAGTAGCAAGTTATTTAATGCTTACATAGTGATATCTGATCTGTATTTCCGTTGTCCCCCAGTGGCCACTGGAGCTCTCTCATTCAAACACAAGTGAAACCAAAGAGAAAGCAGTCACCCTGCAGGGTACCACACAGCTGTGCTTTTTAGTATTTCCCCAAAAGGCTTCTTATGGTAGCAACAATCACCTCCCTATTTTAAGTAAGCAAACACTATTTTAACTACCTGTGACTCTGAGTACTGTGGCCCTATAAGCTATTTTATTTATTGTTATTTTTTAAATTTATTATTATTTTTTACAGACAGGGTCTGACTCTTGCCCAGGCTGGGGTGCAGTGGTGCAGTCATAGCTCACTGCAACCTGGAACTCTTGGGCTCAAGTGATCCTCCTGCCTCAGTCTCCTGAGTAGTTGGGACTGCAGGTGCAAGCCATCATGGCTGGCTAATTACATTTTTTTTTTAAGAGAAGAATTTTCACTGTGTTGTGTAGGCTGCTCTCAAATTCCTGGCCTCAAGTGATCCTCCTGCCTCAGCCTCCCAAGGTGCTGCCCACAATGCCCAGCTCCTATCACCTATTTTAGAATAGTACTGAGGCACTTCTTTTTCAGTCTGGACATTCCAGCCCATTCATTGACGTGGATTACTGGTGATTTTGTTGGTGAGGCTGAGGCAGCTGTCCCCAGGAATGGACGTGCTGTCTGCAGTGCCATTTAGAAAGCAGCCCTCAGCTCTCCAGTCAGACAGGAACGTGTGTCACTTCCTTGTGGACTGGACTCTACAGGTCGACTGGGGCCTCTTGCTACTACCACACTGTCTTTGGTCTAGAGGGCAGCAGTTTGCTCTGTCATGGGCATTACTGGATCTTTAGTGCCACTAGCTTAAGAATCTTGTGATTTGGGGTTTCAGGGAAGAGCAGCAGTCATCTATCCCCTATAGATACACGATCTCAGAGGCTCTGTGGGCACATATCCATATTAATGTGTACAGCCTGCCTGGCTCCACCTCCACTTAACTTCTCACTGCAGAGAAATATGGGGGCAGGCGGGGGAAAGAGACTTAGGAAGGAACCAGGCCTCCTGTATCAAGTTCCTGGGTTCTTGTGTGTCTATTGCTTGAAAGGGAAGAACTGTTTCTCGTGTGTTTTTTGTGAGAGAAAGAAAGGAAGGAAGGAAGGGGAAGGGAAGGGAGGAGGGAGGGAGGGAGGAAGGAAGGAAGGAAGGAAGGAAGGAAGGAAGGAAAAACAGGGCTGAAGGTGAAAGAAAGCCAATCCCCTCTAGGTATGTCAATGCTCCTAAAGCCTAGCCCTGTCCCTGTTATCTTGGGGTACGGTGGGGTTGGCACTAGGTTGTGGTAGCTGATGGAAGGCCAGTGGAGTATGCTTGGCTCTTACTCCAGCAAACACCAGGCTTGGTGAGTCACCTAGTGCCTCCCACTCCTCCAGGGCCATGTGTTGAGTAGCAGGTCTCCCTGGGTGGTAACATTTATGCCAACTGATGCTATCAGGACCCACGGGTTGTTAACAGACTGTGACGTCAAGTGGCCATATTGCCTTCATCCAATCCAGTTAAAGGCTTTCCTCACATATGGAAACTCAGGAGTGCCCACAGGAGTGATTCTCATAGAATGACTCATGGACAAGCAGGGGTCTGTAAGGCTTCTCCAGGTGGCCACTGATTTCTCATAGGATAGTGAGAATTGCTCATCATTCTGCACCTTCAATATCTTTCCTACTCCCACATCATCCCCATTGACAAATACATCTAACTTGGAATAGCTCATCTTAAAAACAAAACAAAAACTTTCCCTTGACCTTATAGGCCCATCCAACCATGGCCGAGCTCTCTGCTTCCCTTTATAGCAAAAGTTCTGAAAAGTCATGGATTAGTACCATCTCTGTTTCTCACTGCCCATTCTCTCCCAACAAGCTCACTCACCTGTTCAATTCTATTCATGTGCTACCATTGGGCCCCACTTGTTTTATTCAGGGGTCAACTCTCTGCTCCATCTTACAGGCCTTCCTAGCAGCTACCGTCACTGTTGACGCCTCCTTCTTTTGTGGAGCTTTTTATTCTCTGGGGTCCCAGAAACCAAGAAATTTTCTTGGTTTTCCTCCTACCATATTATCAGCTTGACTTTTCTGCCTGAGTTAGAACCCCCAAAAATAAATCTCCAGATCTCTTCTCTTGTTTTGTCTTCTTTTCCCTTCCCTTTCCCTTCTCTTCCCTTCCTTTTCTTTTCCTTCTCTTCATTTCCCTTCCCTCCCTTTCTCTTATCTTCCCTTTGTTCCTCTTCTCTCTCCCTTTTCCTTCTCTTCTGCACTCCCTCTCCTGGTAATCTGTTTCAGTCTCAAATCATCTATACATTCATGACTCTCGAATCTATCTTTCTAGTCCTTATCACCCCACGAAGGTCCAGATTCCTAAATCCAACTGCCTCTATGACACCTCTGCTAAGATGCCTAACAGATGTCTCAAACTTGAATATCCAAAGTGAAACTCTTGATATCCCTCCAAGGCTTATTTCTCCCCCATTCTTTATTTGCCCAACAAATAATTCCATCAGCTACTACCCAGTTGCTCAGATCTAAAACTTAAGAATCATGTATTTTTGACTCTTCTTTTTCTGTCATACCCCACATTCAACTGACCAGTCCTACTTTTTCTAACTTTAGAATATATCCAGAATCTAATTATATCTCACCACATCGACTGTTATAGCCCTAATCCAAGCCATTGTCATTTTCTGCCTAGGCCATAGCAAGAATTCCTATCTCTGGTTTTCCGCACTTGCCCTACTATAATGCATTCTCTACCCAACAGGCAAAATAATCTCTTAAGCGTGTAAATCTACCATATCACTCCCTTGCATAAATCCTGCTAATGGCTTATAATCACATTACAGAATAAAATTTAGGTAACTTGCCATGCCTATAAGACCCTGCATGATCTGACCCCTGTCCCTTGTGCCTCCATTCTCTGCTTGTTCACACTGGCTGTCTTCTAGCCTGTGGGCAGCCCTGGCTTGTTCCTGTTTCAGGACCTCTGTGCTTGCTGTGCCCTCTGCCTGGAACGCTTTCCCCCAGGACCTCAGCACAATTCACTGTGCACCATGCAAGTCTCGGCATCAGTGTCATCTCCTAGTAGAGGACTTCCCTGACTACACAGCTTAAAGTAGCTCCCAACCCAGTCTTTATCTCATCACAAATGTTTTTCTCCATGTCAATTAATAGTCTCTGCCTCAACTTATCTTTTTATTTATTTATGGTTTATTTTTGTCTCCCCGTACTAGACCCCATGAAAGCAATCTTGTCTGTCTTTTTCACTGCTATTTCCCTAACTTATATGAATGCCCACCTCATATCAGATGCTTAGTAATATTTGTCGTGTGAGTAAATGGTCTCATCACGGTGAGTTCTGTATTGCGTTTCTATTTGCAGTATGAAGCCACATGGCTTCCAAGTCTGGCAGCTCAGGAGAATTACCTAGACACATTTTAAATCATGCAGGTTTTTGAGCCTCATCCCATCTTTATTGGTGTGTCACTGATGGTGTCCTAATCTTTCCATTCACTCTGATGAAAAGTTTTGAAGTGGCCAAGGCAGGGGAAAAGGGGATTAGCCTTCAGGCTAATGGCGGTCAATTTAAGAGGCTTTGTGAGTTCCTTGTTCCATGGGAATAAAAACAAGTTAGAAGCCACTATATTGAAGCTAGGGGTGGGAGTGGAGAGAAGAGGGAGGATGAACCCTGTGGCATGGGCCCATCTGGCTGTTGAAGGTCAAGGTCTGGTTTTACCCACTTTGGTAGCTACATAATTCTGTGAATTACCAGGGGACCCACCTATTCGCTCAAGGAGGACTCTTTATTTCACCCTGTCCTTCAGCTTCAGGATCTAGAACTCTGCTGTCTAATATAGTAGCCATGGTTTTAAGACTGAATTCATTAAAATTAAGGTGTTTGAATTTGAATTAAATGCATTAAAATTAAATACAATTAAGAATTCCTTTCTTCAGTCTCACTAGCCATGTCTCAAATGCTCACTAGCTGCATTAGCTGGTGGCTACAGTATGTGTGCCTTTCCATCACTGCAGAAAGTTCCATTGAACAGAGCTGGTCTAGAAAATGGGCTCCTGGGACTGCTAGAAAATGGGACTCCACACTGCTGTTGTTAGTGCTTTAAACGCCAGGCTTGTCAATTGTACATGGAAATACAGCTCTACCCTGGTTAAGCAATGGGTCTCTTGAGCCCTGGGAATTTCAGTTGAGCAGGCGAAGGGCTGATGAAAACAGCTTGTAAAAGTATTTGCCAGCAGACCTGCCCACACACAGAGACGATGTACATTTTCAGAGACATACCACTGTTGCTCCAGAGGACAGGGAGAAAGCACAGCTATGGGCCAGGACGAGTTTTTCTTTTAGTTTGTGCTCCTCGAGCTCTGAAT
This sequence comes from Pan paniscus, assembly GCF_029289425.2. Lineage (NCBI taxonomy): Eukaryota > Metazoa > Chordata > Mammalia > Primates > Hominidae > Pan > Pan paniscus. Next base: position 25,806,106 of record NC_073256.2, read on the forward strand.
CCAAGGTCACTCCTGGGAATTTTGCTGGGATTCGTTTAGCAGGTTTACATTCTGTACCTCAAGTAAGATGATCGGCCACTTAAAGGCAGGGGAAATGACTTATGTTCTTATAATATCTCCTCCTTGACACTTCATATATAGATGATAAATAAACACTAGCACTCGATCTAAGTTGCATTATAGTTAGCTCTGTGCATGTATCTCCTTATTTGCTCATGAAATCCTCAAGGCCAAAGATTATTTTTATTCCCTTCCCTGCAGCACCTAGTACTCTGCATGATGAATAATTGTTTCTATAGAAATACTCATGGGTGGGAGGATAGCTGGACCCCGGGAGTTCAAGGCTGCAGTGAGCCATGATTGGGCTACTGGACTCCAGCCAGACCTGGACTCTAAATAAATAAATCAAATGAATAAAAAGTAAACGACAAAGTATTCATTTTGTGTTTTAACAAGCACTCGAGGAAAAATTCATTTTAAAATTTTTAAAAATGAAATATTTATTGGATGGTTGGAGGGAGGGAGGGAGAGATCAACTCAGACCCACACTGGTAGAAGATTTCCTGTTTCAGTGAGAGCTCACCGTTTTAGTGATACATCACTTCCCATCTTAGAAATTCAGAAAAATTCAGCATTATTCTCTCGTTTCAAGGTGAAGAGGCTATTTTTCAAGTCACCAGTGGGTGGATGAATGAAACAAAGCTTTTCCAGTGTCATCAGAGCATTCTCATGGGACTTTATCAGAAAAACCATCTTCTTTGCCTTTTTTTTGGTAGAAAGCTCCACTGGAAAAAGCAAACTTAATTCAAGAGAAAAATATGGCAATAGGACAATTTCAACAAAAGTTGTCTATGTGTTACATGAAACATTCAGGTTCTAGAGCATTTTGTGTCACTCTTTTAAGACCCCAATCTTAAATGCTTGTCATCAACTATAGAATCTTCTCTCACCACATCTGGAAATTAAGCTAAAGTCAAGAACACAAAAATGTTTGTCTTCTCATTACTCTCTTCTGTCAGATATTTTGCAGTGTAGTTTCTAGTGATCATCATTTTCTTACTGTAGATTCAAGTTTGTATCTTCTACTATTTCCCTTCATTCTGAAGAATACCCTGAGGAATTTCCTGCAGTTCTGCCTGTAACAAATTCTATCAGCTTTTGTTTATCTCAAAGTGTCTTAATTTTACCATTTTTTAAAGTTTATTTTCACTCTATATAGAATTCTAGACTGGTGAGATTTTTTTCAGCATTTTAAAGGTGTTATTCCCTGGTCTTTTGGCCTGCATTACCTCTAATGAGAAATCAGAAATTATTTTTGTTTTCCTATATATAATGTGTCTTTTGTTTTTTGGATAATTTCCGTATTTTCTGTTTTTTTGGTTTTTGGTTTCCTTTTTTTTTTTTTTTTTTTTTTTACACGGAGTCTCTCTCTGTTGCCAGGCTGGAATGCAGTGGTGTGCAATCTTGGCTTACTGCAACCTCCACCTCCTGGGTTCAAGTGATTCTCGTGCCTCTGCCTCCGGACCAGCTGGGATTAGAGGCATGTGCCACCACACCCTGCTAATTTTTGTATTTTCAGTAGAGATGGGGTTTCACCGTGTTGGCCAGGCTGGTCTTGAACTCCTGACCTCAAGTGCTCCACCCGCCTCGGCCTCTCAAAGTGCTGGGATTACAGGCATGAGCCACCGCGCCTGGCCGATTTCCGTATTTTCTATCATTTTTTGGTTTTCAGCAGTTTGACTATGATGTGCCTAGATGTGGTTTTCTATATGTGTATCCTGCTTGGGGTTCACTGAGTTTCTTAAACCTAAAAGTTGGTGTTTTTCAACAACTTTTGGGAAGTCTGGGGCCATTATTCTTTCAAATGTCTTTTTCCTCCATCCTCATTCTCTTCTCATTCAGAATCCGTATTGCAGGTGAGTTCGGCCATTTATTACTGTCCTATCAATCCCTGAGGCTTTGATCATTTTTTTCAATTAATTTTCTATTTATCAGATTGATTTAATTTTATTGATCTGTCTTCAAGTTTACCAAGTTTTTCTTCTGTCATCCCTAATAAGCCCATTCAGGGAATTTTTCATTTCAGGTATTATACACTTGAGTTTTAGAGTTTCCATAGGGTTTAAAAAAATAGTTTCCATTTTCCAAGTGAGATTTCATAGTCACTAATTCATTAAATCCATATTTTTCTTTAATTCTTTGAACGTCTTCCATTAACTATTTGACAGTGTGTGTGTGTGTGTGTATGTGTGTGTGTGTGTGTGTGTGAGATGGAGTCTCGATCTTTCGCCCAGGCTGGAGTGCAGTGGTGTGATCTCGGCTCACTGCAACCTCCGCCTCCCAGGTTCAAGTGATTCTCCTGCCTCAGTCTCCCAAGTAGCTGGGATTACAGGCACCCACCACTATGCCCGGCTAATTTTTGTATTTTTAGTGGAGATGGGGTTTCTACTACTTTAGAAGTGTTGGCCAGGCTGGTCTCGAACTCCTGGACTCAAGAGATCCACTTGCCTTGGCATCCCAAAGTGCTGGGATTACAGGTGTGAGCCGCCATGCCCCAGCCTTTGACAATAGTTTTAATAACTCATTTAAAGTCTTTTGCTGCCAAGTCTAATACTTGGGCCATCTCAGTTTCTTTTGAGTACTTTTTGCTTTGATTATCAATTATGTTTTCCTGTTTCTTTGAAAGCCTAGTGATTTTTTTAACTGGATACTGAACATTGTAGATAATATATTGTAGACACCTGGATTCTACTATCTTCCTCAGAAAAATGGTGATTCTCATTTTCGCAAGCGGTTTGATTTTTATCTGATCACCTTGGAATGTGCATCTTGGTTTTAGGCTCTCATATTATAGATAAGCAAAAAGTCAGAAGTGTTTCCTGAGTGCTAACTTAGAAGACTCATTCTCCAAACTGTCTCTCATGACGATCCTATTAGGGCTCAGGTTTAGGCTTTTTAAGAGCGAGTGTGGTGTATGTTGTACTACAGTGACTATTCAAATTTAAGTGAAGTAGGCCAGGCATAGTAGCTCATGCCTATCATCCCAGCACTTCAGGGTGGGATGCCAAGGCAAGTGGATCTCTTGAGCCCAGGAGTTCAAGACCAGCCTGGGCAACGTGGCAAAACCCCGTCTCTAGAAAAGATACAAAAATTAGCCAGGCATAGTGGCTTGTGCCTGTAGTCTCAGCTACTTGGGAGGCTGAGGTGGGAGAATCACCTGAGCCTGCAAGGTCAAGTCTGCAGTGAGCGATGATCACGCCACTGCACTGCAGCCTGGGTGACAGAGTGAGACCCTGCCTCAAATAAATACATAAATAAATTAATTTAAATTTAAACATGTACTTATTCAGTTGCCATAGTTACATTTCAAGTGTTTCGTAGTCATATGGGTCAATGACTACCAGATTAAAATTGTGCAACTACAGAACATTTCTGTTACAGAAAATTCTATTGATAGGCACAGTTCTATGTCAGAGATCAGCAGCTTTTTCTGTAAAAGGCAAAGTAATATTTTAAATTTTAGGGCCATACGATCCTGTCATGTCTGCTCACCTCTGCATTGTAGCATGCAAGCGGCCACAGACAGTAAGTACACAGATGAACATGGCTGTGTTCTAAGAAAATTTTATTACAAAAACAAGCAACAGCTGAATTTGGCCTAAGAGTCGTATTTTTAGAGCAAAGGTCAGCAAACTATGACCTATGAGCCAAATTTGGCCCACTGTCTATTTTGCTTATTTTTAAAATAGCTTTATTGAAATATAATTCACATATCATATAATTTACCCATATAGCTCAGTGGTTTTCCGTATAGTCACACAGTTGTGCCAACATCACCACATTTAACACCTTTTTTTTTTTTTTTTTTTGCAAAAAAAGTTTTACAGGAAAGTAGGTTTACTCATTTATTTATGTCTTAACCTATGTCTGCTTTCATACCTCAGTGGCAGAGTTGGGTATTTGCAACAGAGACTATATGGACTTCAAAGGCTAAAACATTTAGCATCTGACTCTTCAGAGAAAATATTTGCTCTAGAATGTCGTCCGTACCCATAAGGCACAAGCTTGCTGTGTTTGACCTGGATTTCAGGAGTGTTCATGAGGTGTCATCTCTGCTCTCTGCCAGGGTCGGAACTCTAATGTCCACAGCACTGCTTGCTTGATCTCTCATCCCACTGTTTCTCCCTCAACCCTATAGCAGCTGCTACTTGGTGAGACTCAGGTGTTGCTGCCCGTTGTATATACAGCATAACCCTCAGCTACAGACCTTCAAGGACTCCAGTACAAATTTTTGGAACCTATTTCTTTTTTTTTTTTCTTTTTCTTTTGAGATGGAGTCTCACTCTATCGCTCAGGCTGGAGTCCAGTGGCGCGATCTCGGCTCACTGCAAGCTCCGCCTCCCGGGTTCACGCCATTCTCCTGCCTCAGCCTCCCGAGTAGCTGGGACTGCAGGCGCCCGCCACCACGCCCAGCTAATTTTTTGTATTTTTAGTAGAGACAGCGTTTCACCGTGTTAGCCAGGATGGTCTCAATCTCCTCACCTCGTGATCCGCCCGCCTCGGTCTCCCAAAGTGCTGGGATTACAGGCGTGAGCCGCTGCGCCCAGCTTTGGAATCTATTTCTGCGTGGCTTGTCTGATGCATCATTCCAGTGTGGTATATTTTCCTTGATTTAAAGAATGTATTTGTCCAGTCATTATGAGAATTATTTGAGTCTGTTACTATAGTGTCTATTTCTCCTTATCCAGTCCCTTTAATTTTGCTTTATGTATTTTGAGACTATGTTTTTAGGTACCAGTTAGTTTAGGCTTGTATTTTTCTGTTGAACTAAAACTTCTACCAATACATTGGGAGCCTCTTGATCTCTAGAACCATTTTTGCCCTAAAGTCTAAAAACAGAGTGACACTGTTTTCTTTCATTTAGATTTGTCTGTTGTGTACTTTGAGGCTTTTGATCTTTGTGTTTTAGATGTGATCTCTCATAAAAGTGCATTTAAATTCAGTCTGACAAGTTTTGATTTTTAACTGAGGCATTTAATCTATGTTCATTTGAATGTAATCACTGAAATATTTTATTTCTAGAGTTTTAAAATATTTTCTTTTTTAATGAGATAAGAGTCTTGCTGTGTTGCCCAGGCTGGAGTGCAGTGGCACAATCTCGGGTCACTGCAACCTCTGTGTCCAGGGTGCAAGCGATTTTCAGGTCTCAGCCTCCTGAGTAGCTGGGATTACAGGCGTGCACTACCACTCCCAGCTAAATTTTGTGTTTTTAGTAGAGATGGGGTTTGACCATGTTGACCAGGCTGGTCTTAAACTCCTGGCCTCAAGTGATCCACCTGCGTTGGCCTCCCAAGGTGCTGGGATTACAAGTGTGAGCCGTTGTGCCTGGCCTATTTCCATGTCTTATTTTTTCTTTCATAACTATCCTGCATTTACTATATATCTATACTTTATCTATATATCTATATATATAAAACCATATATATACACATATATATGTATATGTATATTATATATCTGTTCTTTTCTCCTTCCCCTGCCCTTTCTTTTTGCCTTCCTTTGAACTGATTATTTTTTGTTTCTCTCTACTACTTGGAAAGTTATTGTGATGGTTAATATTAGGTGTCAACTTGATTGGTTTGAGGGATGCCTAGATGGTTGGTGAAGTATTGTTTCTGGGTGTGTCTGTGAAGGTGTTGTGTTGCCAGAGGAGAATGACATGTGAGTGGTGGACTGGAGAGGAAGACCCATCTTCAATGTGGGTGGGCACCATCCAATTGGCAGCCAGTGCAGCTGGAACAAAGCAGATGGAAGAAGGTGGGATAAGTTTGCTTGCTGAGTCTTCTGGCTTTTTCTCTTCTTCCCATGAGAGACATTTGCTTCTGTTCCTCCTGCCCTTGGACATCAGACTCCATCTCTTTCAGCCATAGACTGAGGGAGGCACTGTGGTCTTCCCTAGTTTTCAGGCATTTGGACTTGGACTTGAGCCACTTCCGTCTTCTCTCTTTCCCCAGCTTGCAGATGGCCCATCGTGGGACTTTACTTTGTAATCCTGTGAGCCAATTCTTGCTAATAAACTCCCTTTTATATGCACCTACATCCTATTGGTTCTGTCCCTCTGGAGAACTCGGACTAATACAGTTATATCAAATTCCCTTCTTCTAGAACTCATCCTAGAATGTTAACAAGCATATTTAACTTCTCATATTCTAAATTCAATTAATAGGTTTACTCTCCTTCTTTACATTACATGAACTTAGAACACTTTAATCCTCTTACATCTCTCAATTTGTGTGCTATTGTTGCTTTGTATTTCATGTCATCCCTCTACTTACAGAAGTTTATTGCCATTGTTTTATGCAGTCAATTTTTTAAAGATTTGCTTATGTATTTGCCACTTTCTTAGCTCATCATGTTTTCATCTCAATATCCCTAACTTGAATTGTCTTCCCTCTGCTTAAGACAAGCCCTCAGCATTTCCTTTAATCACTGTCTGTTTTTCCTTACTTCAAATTTTTTAACTTCACTCTTATTTTTGAAAACTATCTTTACTGCATATACAGTTTTAGGTTGATGGTTATTTTCTCTCAGCATATTTAAAATATTGTTTCACAAAGAAGAAAACAACAGACTTGAGTGTGGAGAGTGGGAGGAGGGAGAGGAGCAGAAAAGATAATGATTGGGTACTGGGTTTCATTTATGGGTGATGAAATAATCTATACAACAAACCCCTATGACATGAGTTTATCTGTGAAACAATCCTTCAGGTGAACCCCAAACCTAAAATAAAAGTTAAAAAAAATTAAACAGTGACAACAACAACAACAAATATTGTTCCACTATTACCTATAGTTTCTATGGATGCTATCAAGAAGTCAATTTCATTGTCATTCCTTTGTAAGCAATCTGTCTATTTGAAGTGTCATTAGGCTGTATCTGGGTGAACATTTCTTTCTTTGTAAAAAATCTTGCTTGGGTTCCTTGGGATTTCTGAACCTGAGGATTGGAGTGCATTAATTCTGAGCATTTTTCTGTGTCCCTTTTTCTCTCTGGACAGTGGAGTGGTCTGTCTTTCGGTTCTTTAATTCTTCCTTCACCCATGCTAATCTTCTCTCAAACCACTCATTGAGGTTTATAAAAACTTTGTTACAATATTTTTCATTTCTAGAAGTTCTAGTTGAATTTTTTCTTTTATGTCCTTAAAAACCTTTAATTTTGGCTGGGTGCAGTGGCTCATGCCTGTGATCCCAGCACTTTGGGAGGCCAAGGCAGGTGGATGACGAGGTCAGGAGTTCGAGACCAGCCTGGACAACACAGTGAAACCCCGTCTCTACTAAAAATACAAAAATTAGCTGGGCATGGTGGTGGTCACCTGTAATCCCAGCTACTCAGGAGGCTGAGGCAGGAGAATCACTTAAACCCAGGAGGTGGAGGTTGCAGTGAGCCGAGATCGTGCCACTGCACTCCAGCCTGGGCGACAGAACTAGACTCCGTCTAAAAAAAAAAAAAAAACAAAAAAAAACACTTCTTTTTCTTTATTTATATTTTCTATTATAGATTGTGTTTACTCCCAAAATTCATAGTACCTTAGAATATGACTTTATATGGAGATACGGCCTTCAAAGAAGTCATTAAGTTTCATTGGGATTATTAGGGTAGGTTCTAGTCCAATATGATGGTCTTCCTGTAAGAAAAGGAGATTAGGACACAAAACACAGAGAGGAAAGAGCATATGAAGATGGTGAAGGCAGCCCTCTATAAGCCAAGGGGAGAGGTCTCAGAAGAAATTAGCCCTGCTGACACCTTGAGCTCAGACTTCCAGTCTCCAGAACTATGGGAAGTGAATCTCTGTTGTTTCCGCCACCCAGTCTGTGATACTTTATTATGGCAGTCCTAGCAAACTAATACAGACCTCTCTATTTTCTTCTTGAAACATAATTTAAAATACTTGTTTCATATTCTTTGTCTGATAAGCCAATATGTGAAACCTTTTGGAAGCTAAATCTGCTGTTTGTTTTTTCAGGTGTGTGGTGCTTCTAGAGCATGGTATTTTTGTGAGTTTTGTGATCTGTGCTGGTGAGCTCATATGTTTTGAAAGTTCTATCAATGAGAATTCTTTGAACAAATCGGAAAGAATTTGCTTTTCTTAGTACCATGAGCCTAAAGCCACTTCCAAGTCAGCAGCATTCTACACTAATTCTCAGCATGAGTTTTTTGGGACTAACCAGGTAGTGTGAATTGAAGCTGGAAAATTGTACAATGGCCTTGTGTTTATGAATAATCAAGGCAGATATTTTGTTCTCTTACCGAAGTACTAAGTCTGGAGAAAGGCATTTTTCCTTGATGTCCAGGGTAAGAGCAGTGGTTGGGGTTAGTAGTAGTAGTTGTGGGGGAGGATAAGCTTCTATCTAATTTGTGATCATACTAAAGATATAAACCCTTGGGGCCCAGTTTTCTGTGTGGTCTTCTATTAGATTCTATACTTTGCGAAGTCCCTAGGCTTTTTCTCCTGTGGCCTGGCCACTGGAGTTTAGCAAATGCCCTCAGGATGAAAATCAGATTTAGTGTTTCAAAGATAGTTCTAGAAGGAGAGGTAATTTTTAACCCAGAGCCTCTGTCACTTGTCAGGAAGGGCCAGGCTGGTGTACCCTGGGAAAAACTTTAATGTTGCTTTTATTGATATCTTTATCAGCTACCGTCCTGATTAGCTAGACAAATCTTTCCTTTCAACAGAGTGAGGTCCAGAAGGCAAGCATTTTGTGGAAGTCATTTCTAGATCCCCCAGTAATTTATGTAGAGGAAAGCCCTTTCCCATGCCCAGGCTGTCCCACACCTGAGCTCTCACCCTCACACAAGCATTGGGGGCTTCAGAGACCACGGATCCCCCATCTTCATCTCTCCAATCCCTCTGTCTCCATTTCTCATACACTCCTGTGAAAAAATAAACAGAAGAACCGTCTGCCTTGGAACTATCCTGGTTATGCTCTTCTTTTTCAGAAAGTGCTTGAAATAGAGGCCAAATTCAAAAACCCTCCATCACCTAAAGCTGTATGGAGACAAGGCCAGGGTCCCTGCCTCTGCCACATCCCTGAAATAGAACCTGCCTATGCTTGTTTCAGGCGGGTGTTTTATTTCAAAAGCCTAAGCCAGCCTGTGAAGTGGATCTCTGGCTTGGAAGCATTTCGCAGGATCGTCACACGAGGCAGGTGGCTGGAAAGTGTGTCCAAACTCACCTGGCACTGCCTTCGGCCTCCCTGAATGCAGAGTTGGCCTCAGTCCCCAAGCTGCTCTCTAGAAGCCTGCAGCATCCAGCACAGGGTGAAAGAGGCCGTCACATTGATATGTTAGTGGGCCCCAAGCAAATGTCTGACCGAGAAATGCTCGACTCCATCTGATTATTTTCCACTTTTATGTAAAGCCTCCAGTGTGACTTATGATTAGGTTTTGATTCTCTCTCTTTGGAGTTAGTCTTGTCCAGGGGCAAGAACAGAAACTGCATGACCCAAAGACAGAGGACCCCTTTCAGTCGGGGTCTTTGCTGACCAAAGCAATTTTGCAGGTGGGAAAAAAAAAAGAGTGCAGGCAGGGGTTTATTGACACACTTATCGACCTTCCACATCAGCTGTTGTTGCCAGCTTCCCTTAGACAGCCTTAGGCAAGAATAAAAGAAGCTGAGCACATTTTCAGATTCAGAGTCAGGTCTGCAAAGGGCTGAGAGTCTGGGCATTCTCCTTAGCCAAGGGCAGAAGGCTGCCCCTTGTCTTTGTTTCCAGCCTGTCCATGCCCATGTTTTCAACAGAGTAATTCTGACCAATAAACTCTACCTGCTTGATGGAAGGTAAAAGGCATAAAGGCTGAATAGTATTTAGGAGATGAAAGAACAGTTAAGGCTTAGGTAAATGGTTAAGTCAAGAGAATTCTTTCTCTGTTGATGGTCACTTGGAAACCAAGCTTGAGTTTCACATGAGCTCCATGCGTCTAAAACACTTTTCAAATAGTCTTCAAAAAATTAACTACTGACACTTCCAATAACAGATGGTGGGATAAATTGCTATCTGTCACTTTCCTTTTCTGAAACACACGGAAAATCATATCTATAGCTCTGCAAACCATCCTGAGGAATATTTGGATCTGACTGAGTGAGAAATAACAAGGGCAAGAAATACCTAGTCAGACCAGCACTTGACACTCAGTAACTGTTGGTGAATGAATGAATGAATGAATGAATGAAACATGTGCTCACCACATCTACTGCAGGATGTTAACATCTCTGAAAGTAGGTGAAAGGATTCTATGAAATCCAACCCAAAGTGTTACGCTTGGAACAATTAGGTTTATATTCCCAGAAGAAACAGGAGGCGGAAAGAGCAACAACAACAACAACAAAACATTGCTATCGTGGTATTCTTAAGTTTGTGATATGGTTTGGCTGTGTCCCCACCCAAATCTCATCTTGAATTGTAGTTCCCATAATTCCCACTTGTCATGGGAGGAACCCAGTGGGAGGTAATTGAATCATGGGGGCGGTTACCTCCATGCTGTTCTCGTGATAGTAAGTGAGTTCTCATGAGATTTGATGGTTTTATAAGGTGATTTCCCCCTTTTGCTCTGCAGTTCTCTTTCCTGCCACCATGTGAAGAAGGACATGTTTGCTTCCCCTTCTGCCATGAATGTAAGTTTCCTGAGGCCTCCCCAGTTCTGCAGAACTGTGAGTCAATTAAACCTCTTTCCTTTATAAATTACCCAGTCTTGGGTATGTCTTTATTAGCAGTATGAGAACAGACTAATACAGTTTGTCATTTCAGAATGTTAGGATATGTAGATGTCATAGGAAGAAACCCTTGGACAGCCCATCTGTGTGTTCAAAAACAACCCCTCTACCAGCCCTGCTCACCACAAAAGAGGGGAAAGTCAAAAAACGAAAGTAGGTAGGTCCTCAGGGCAAAGCGCACAGCACATTTATGCAGAAAATCTAGACAATAGGCCAGGTGCAGTGGCTCATGCCTGTAATCCCAGCACTTTGGGAGTCTGAGGCGGGTGGATCGCCTGAGGTCAGGAGTTCGAGACCAGCCTGGCCAACATAGTGAAACCTCATCTCTACTAAAAATACAAAAAATTAGCTGGGCGTGGTGGTGGGCACCTGTAATCCCAGCTACTCGGGAGGCTGAGGCAGGAGAATAGCTTGAATCTGGGAGGTGGAGGTTGCAGTGAGCCGAGGTCACGCCATTGCACTCCAGCCTGGGCAACAAGAGCGAAACTCCATCTCAAAAAAAAAAAAAAAAAAAACTACGACACAATAATAATTGTGAATAAATTTGCCAGCTGTACTTCATAAACTGAGGACATGATTAAAGCAATGTTTTGAGGAAAATTATTAGGCATAAGCACTTAGCATTAATAAATACAAAGTATCAAAATAATGCATTAGTGATTCAACTTAAGTTTGAAAAAGAACATAATTATGAAAAAACAAAATGAAGAAACAAAAATTGGGAGTTGAAGTGAATAAATTAAAAAATGGATATTTGGGAGAAAAATAAATGAATCCAAGTCCTGGTGCTTTTAAATAAAACAGATAAACCATTAATATTCTAAAAAAAAGAGGGGCAAAATACAAATGCATAAAATTAGAAAGGAGGGTGGGAAATAACACAAAGACAGAGAAAACACTTTTTAACTATGCAAATAAATTAGAAAACCTAAGGAATGAATATACATGAAGTGAATAATTTATCCAAATGGCAGACACAGGTCATTTCACAAATGAAATTTTAAATTTAAAAATTTTAAGAAAGAGATTATTCTAGTACTTTTAAAACTTTTCTAAGGAAAATCAACATGTCTAATGTTGTTTATAAGGCCAACATAACAGTAATACCAAAACTGGACAGTGCACAGACAGGACTCACAAAACAGTAGACGAGTTTTAGGAATAAGCCTAGTGCGAAAATATTTTTTAAAATATTGACACTCTAATTACCATTTTTTTCTTTTTTTTTTTTTTTTTTTTGCAACTGACACACACTCTAACAGTTCCTTGACCAGAGAGTAAAGGTAGCTCTATTATAAAAGAAAAATAATTTAAAGATTTCAAAAATACAAAAGGGCACCATGAGAAAACTGAGTTTTGATCACGGTCTTTGGATCTAGCTGAATGTTAGAACCACTGGGTAAAAGAAGTTAAATCAGCATCAAGAGGTGAACTGCAGGTAAACACGTTTTCCAAGTCATAGACAACTGGGGCCAGAAATTGCTCATAAATATTTTCTCTGCTTCCTCCAATCAAATGCAGGTTTCTTTTTTTTTTTAAGTTTTTTTTTTTACTTTTTAGAGACTGGGCCTCACTCTGCCATCCAGGCTGGAGTACAGTGGTACAATCATAGCTCACTACAGCCTCAAACTCCTGGGCTCAAGTGATTCTCCTGCCTCAGCCTCCCGAGTACCTGGAACTAATCTGTTCCAGGTGCGCGTCACCACATCTGGCTAATTTTTAAATGTTTTGTAGGGACAGGGTCCTGCTGTGTTGCCCAGGCTGGCCTTGAACTCCTGGCTTCAAACAATCTTTCCATCTGGGCTCCCAAAGTGCTGGAATTACAGGGGCGAGTTAGAGCATGAGGCCCTGAAATGTAAGTTTCCTTTTGTGAGTGAATGTTCCATTTAGTTAAGTTATTCCAAAATGATGATGTAAGCCTGTGAATGAGGTTCTACTTCCTGTCCAGAATTCTTGGAGAAGGCCAAACTGGTGAGATGAGCGAGGCAGGTTGAGAGGTATGAGGAGTGGGGGGCAGGGGGGTTACATTATTCAGAAGAATAAAAGTGGAGCCTGCGAAGGGGGAGTAAAAGCGACAACAAAGAGAGGGGCTCTGGCGGCCTTGGAGTGGAACAGATTAGTGACATCCGTCTTAAAAAAGCCCAGTCATGACTGGTGGTGGCTGATGAGGCCTAGGAAGCGATTAGAGCTGAAGTCATTAAAACGTCTCTGTGGAAGTTTAGCTGGCTGCCCTCCACTTAATCCTCTTAGGCAAACAGGCCATTCTCACTAGGCCGTGGATGGAGGCTCCTGCGGATCCTGGCCTGAAATGCCAGCCGACTTCGAGAATTAGACCCGGTATTCATGAGGATTGGGAGTAAGCGTGTGAGTTGGTTTGTGAGGTGTGGAAAGCCAATTTGCTGATGGTATAAGTCTTCCATTTAATCACCGTCAAGCACAAAGTGATGTAGAAAAAGAAAGTCTTCAGGATCAATATTAACTACGGCTTCGACAGAGCTAAGAAACAACAATGGCTGGAACTGTGACCTACAACTCAGGCTCTGCTGGGCTGACCAGGGCCCTGGGGCAACACAGGGAGAAGGCATTCTAGCACATGACCTGTGTAGTCTGAGATTGAAACTGACCTTTTGAGGGAACAGGGCCAGAAGCTAGAAGCACCCAGAGACTGTGTCTATTCTTTCCAGAAGGATCCCTGTCTCAGCTAGACGAGCCCCGGCAGGCTGCAGTTAGATGCTCAAATTTCAGCGAATGGATTGAATGAAAGTCAGTCTGGATCTGAGACAAGATTTTCATTTGATAGAAATTGTTAAGATTTTCCTCTGAGTAATTTCTTTCCTAACTGGCTGTGAAAAGAAGGAAGAAAGGTCAGTGTTTAATTGGGTTGGGATCTTGGCGGCTCTGCGATCAGTTTCTTTCTTTTATCAGTGTGGGCTCACTGGTGACTGAAGGGGGTTTATTATCTAAATTATATAAGATCTGTGTTTTGGATTTGCCACCAGAGAAGGTATTAAACAGTGCTACCTATCAGAAGATTCATGCCTCGTACGGAGTTTTAAATTTTTGAGTAGCCACATTAAAAAAAGTAAACGGAAACCGAAGAAATCACTTTTAATAATATGTTTCCCTTAACCAAAATATTATTCCAACACAATTAATGTAAGAACATACTGATAAGATGTTTTGCATGATTTTTTCCATGTTAAGTCTTCAAAATTCAGCACATCTCAATTCAGGGTAGCCCTTTCTGAAGGAGTTAGAGGCTACCATATTAGACAGTATCTAACATTGGATATAAAGGATTACATCACATGGTCCCTGCCCTCTGGGAGCCTATAAATGTGTACCTTTATTCTGTATTCAAGGAGGTGGAGTAGGGGGGATGGAGAGATGTACCTAATAAGACTCCACTTGAGAGAAATGGGAACCTCTCTAGGGTTTAATGCCAACTACTAGTGCTAGGCAGGTTGTACATGGCTCCCTCCTCTTCTCAGGTCTGGTTAACTAACAACTCTTTCACCCAACCATACCCAACAGAACAAATTCTTGACAGCCCAACCAAACAGAAACCACAAAACCAATTGGGCTAACCCAAATTCACATACCTCTTTTTACAGTATTTGAGAGGTCTCTATTCTGCAAAGCGTTAGGGGGATTGTGTGGGGTAAGGAGGGAATGAAGCCAGCACTCCGGATGACCTCTGTAGATTGGTTTAACTTAAGAGCACACGTGAACACGTTGTCAGGATCACGGCCAGTACTAGGACGGGTTCAGACACACAGCTCTTGCCACTCCTGAAAGGAGCTTTGGCCAATATCTCCAGAGTTTAGGGGTGTAACATTTTGCAGTGCCTCAGTCCTTTAAATGCAGCCAGCTTCCCCTGAGCCCTGAGCTGGGCTGCAGCCAGCACACCTAGGCCATCACTGGCTCCAATGCCTGGTCTGTGTGGTTGGCCAGCACTGCCCTCTCACCCTCCAGACACTCTGAGCCCAGGCCGTAATCTCTGGTTTGACACCATGGCTTTCCACATCAACTCCTAGATTCCCTTCCGACTCTCTTTGCTGATTCATTGACCTAGCATCTCACTTACCTGTGCATGCTTTCCTGACACATCCCAAGTGTGGGTAGAGTCATCTCTGTCACAAGGACCCTGGGAGCCCTCCCCAGCCAGGCTTGTTCAGGCCTTCTCTGCCTTCCTCTCTTCTCTCCCTAACAGTGGAGAGACATTTGGATACAGTGAGGTCTGGAGCTAATCCCATCCCCTAGGCCCTAGGAGGTCCCTGTTAAAAGGACCAAGTGGGCCAAGTGCGGTGGCTCAAGCCTGCAATCCCAGCACTTTGGGGGGCCGAGGTGGGTGGATCACGAGGTCAGGAGATAAGAGACCATCCTGGCCAACAGGGTGAAATCCCGTCCCTACTAAAAATAGAAAAAGTAGCTGGGTGTGGTGGCGCATGCCTGTAGTCCTAGCTACTCGGGAGGCTGAGGTTGCAGTGAGCCAAGATCACGCCACGGCACTCCAGCCTGGCAACAGAGCGAGACTCCATCTCAAAAAAAAAGCACCAAGTGTGGGTCTCACAGTCCTGGCCCTGCTCCAGGCCTTTCTTCTTGCCTCATCCTACTCTGTCTCCAGCTCCATGCAGCTATTATATTTTCTTAAGCGAGTTGACTCCTTCCCCATTCACAATGTACTAATTTCAGAACACTCAACTTCTACATATACAAATTCTCAAAAATCAATGCCTAAAAACTAGTGATGTAATCGTTCATTATTTCTTTCTTTCAAGAAATATTTATATTGTATAAATCCATGCAACACAATCAATTTTCTTTCTATGGCAGCTGGATGCTGTGTGATGACTTTCTTTGTAGGTTATACACCCCATCTTGATGACAATGCATTAATGGGGATAAATACTCCCCAGAAGAGCTTCGGCCTGTCCTGAGATCTGCAACACAAGGAGTTTTTAACCTGGAAAGTGTGCTTAATTCTTCTACTGCCTCTTCTTGAGGGCTGCCTAAGTACAGAATGTTTGGTGTCCTGGAGGGTGCCCAGGCTAACAGTGAGAATTGGATAGCTCCATCAGGGCCTTGGGCACTGGGCCTATGGAGTAGCCTGTACTTCTTGCTCTTTTCAACACTTGAAGGGAGAGGGGGCCGAGTTCTCTCGGAGAGTTGCTCTATGGCAGTGGCAGCAGCCAGCTGGATATCACGGGAAAATGCCCGCTCCGTGAAATGGTCATATATGCAAAGTAGCCCCCAAAGGCCAAAAGAGCCAAGAAACCAAAGAACAAGCCACACAACTCCAGTTTGTTGATAAAGGATGTTTCACTGGGGGAACTTACAGATGGAAGCATGGTGTTTAGCGGCAGCAATACAGGTAGATCTCTGCACCTGTTACCCCCAGAACCAGGGCTTATATAGCATAGGGAAAGGGTATGTGTGCCCTGTGCAAGACAATGAAAGACTACCCTCCAGAAGAGGCAAGAATGCTGCATGCATCAAAGCCTATAATTTGTGCAACAGCATCAAGGTTGACATGTTCTTACATTAGGGACAGTAAATTAAGTAATAATCAGAAGGCATTCCCGAGACAACGGCTAATCAGAAGTGAAAACAGCAAATTAGCCTCCAACATGGCGTCACTTGTGTCCCCACTTCCTCTTGGTAATAGTCATATGCTCAACCTTCTGCTGTGATTTGGAGCAAGTGGCTTCCTTACTCTTGGTTAAGGTTGTTGACCTGTTAGTAAAATAAGATTAAAGGGCACATAAAAATGTCACTGGACAGATCTTGTCAGCAGCCCTTTGGGTGCACACAAAGGCTATCAGTAAAGCAGAAAGCAAAGCAGATGTGAAGCTGGGGTTCTACCCAACTAAGTCAGGTGTCAGCAGCATTAGAAGGGCCCTTCCAAGGCCGGGCGTGGTGGCTCACGCCTGTAATCCCAGCACTTTGGGAGGCCGAGGCGGGCGGATCACTAGGTCAGGAGATCGAGACCATCCTGGCTAACACGGTGAAACCCCGTCTCTACTAAAAATACAAAAATTAGCCGGGCGTGGTGGCGGGCGCCTGTAGTCCCAGCTACTCGGGAGGCTGAGGCAGGAGGATGGAGTGAACCCGGGAGGCAGAGCTTGCAGTGAGCCGAGATCACGCCACTGCACTCCAGCTTGGGAAACAGAGAGCAAGACTCCGTCTCAAAAAAAAAAAAAAAAAAAAAAAAAAAAAAAAAAAAAGGAAGGGACCTTCCGATTATGTGCACCACATACGGTGTTTGCGACAACCTAGGATACATTTTATTGTTGGTTCCTATTGGAGATAAGGGATTGAGAGAGACTGATGTGTGCATAGGCATGAACGGGATTGTTCAGACATCCCTGCACTTACAGGGTGTGTCCTTTTAGGATTTCCTGAGCATAAACACGAGGGGAGGGTGAAAAGTCCCACTGTTACCTGCATGCCATGAAAATCCACTGGTTTTGGCTCCAGTTTTTGCTCACTGTCCAACTAAAGCAGCATTTTTAAAAAATGGAAACCCTGAGACATTTCTATTGTTCTGAATCAGCTGAGCATGGATGCTGAAATGTCCCTGCTTCCCACTAGGGGGAGCTTGTCATGCAGCACCAGAAACAGGATCGCGGGAGCTGGTATCGGTGAGGCTGAGCTGGAACGCGATTAGATTTTGTGCGTGTGGATCTCCTCACGAGAAGCACACCTCTATTCTGCATTTTGGCTTTGATATGATTTGGTGGCTAGATTTAATTTTTGTGCCACCAGAGTGGATGTTATAGCTCCCGTTATGTAATCTAAAAAGCTTAAACACTTTTTCTACAGCACAGGGCTTTTTTCCTTCTTTCTACTATCAAATTGTATACATAATGATCCCTTATTTAAGGCGCTGAGCCGGGCCCCACGCAAAGTCTCACGAGCAGGTGGGCTTCTTCCCCATCAGTGTTAACTGGCTTGGGGTCCATTTCACAGAACCCACTGTCTATCGCGGCTGTCAACAAACTGTGCCCTTCTAATTCAGTATGACCAGCCTCGTCTAGCTAATGCCAAATCTACTGTGTTCTCTTATCACTGTCCCTGTATTAAATATAGTTAAGAGGAAATGGGGTCATCTTTGCTTTTTGAATATTTTTATTTCCTGGTTGAAAAACAATTGAGTAAAATGTTTTTGTTTCTAGAGGGGGTGACATGGAAATGCTCTATTTCAGTGGTAGAAGGTGCTGCGGAGCAGCGGGAAAACTGTCGCTCTGAAGTCAGAAGTTGGGTTTCAATCCCTGCAATGGCCCTTACTTGCTGACTAAAGGCTCTCAGTCTACTGTAACCCACCAGGCTTCCATTTCTGTCAATTAAGTAGGGATAACAATATGCATTTCGTGTGTGTGTGTGTGTTTTTAATGAGAATGGATAAAGAAAGGCAGTTGAAAAGACACAGCACAGTCCGGGCACGGTGGGTCACGCCTGTAATCCCAGCACTTTGGGAGGCCGAGGCAGGCGGATCACGAGGTCAGGAGATCGAGATCATCCTGGCTAACAGGGTGAAACCGCATCTCTACTAAAAATACATAAAATTAGCCGGGTGTGGTGGCGGGCGCCTGTAGTCCCAGCTACTCGGGAGGCTGAGGCAGGAGAATGGCGTGAACCCGGGAGGCGGAGCTTGAGATCGCGCCACCGCACTCCAGCCTGGGCGACAGAGCGAGACTCCGTCTCAAAAAAAAAAAAAAAACAAGAAAAAAGAAAAGAAAAAAAGACACAGCACAGTGACTGGCACATAGCAGGTGTCACTCCATTCCTCTTTCGCTTTGGTCAGGAATCCCCTTTGCCGTTTGATCACTTTTAAAGACAATCCCTCATGTTTTCTTCCTTGTATTATTTAATAGCCTGTTCGCCTGTTCAGTGTAAGATAAGGAAACATTAGTACAAAAAAATGGGGAATAGACAAATGGCGAAGGGACTGCTATCCTTTAGGAACAGAAAACACAACTTAATTACATTCACAATGGATCAAAACGGCTTCCTGAATCAGGTACCTACAGTTTGCTGCCTCTCTTATGTCCCGCCTGCGTCTCTCTGTCTACTACTCATCACCAGATGCCAGGGCCACCTCCAACAGCGGTGCCTGCATTCCTTCTTGATTTAGTATCTTTTTGTAATTGATACATAATATTTTCACATATTCATGGTGTATATGTGATGTTTTGTTACATGCATGGAATGTGTTATGATCAAGACAGGGTATCAGGGTATCCAGCTTGAGTATTTATTTCCAGGTGCTGGGAACATTTCAAGTCCTATCTTCTCGCTATTTTCAAAATATGTAATGTAGTCGCCCTGTTCTACCATCTAACATTAGAACTTATTCTTTCTAACTATATGTTTGTACCCCTAACCAACCTTTCTTCATTCCCCCACCTTCATGTCCTTCTTAACTGCTAGTAAACATTCTACTCTCTACCTCTGTAAGATCACCTTCTTTTAGCTCCCACATATGATGGAGTAAATGCAATAAAAATATGGAAAGCTTCACAAATTTGCATGGCATCTTTGTGCAGGGCCGTGCTAATCTTCTCTATATCATTCCAATGTGCCAATTACTAATGAACTAAACACTAATACTTTCTGCCAAAGTAAGCACTGATTTAGGATCTTTGACATGATCCCAAAAAGATAGACATTGCAGTGCTTTTGTGGATGATATCCAATTGAGGTTCTACTTCTGCAGAATTAAATTATAATTTTACACAGTCTTTTGGAAGATCCCAGGATTTGATAAAGAATTTCATAAGAATCTAAATCCAAGATTTCTCCACTCACTGGGGCCTGGTTAACTGATATCTGGCTATAAAATTCCAACACAGGATAGATTTCAGTTCAGTTCTGAACTGCCTTCTTGGCTTCCCAGTTGATATAAGACATGCATTCTAATAGAAACACATTGCTGAATGTGGCTAGGCCATAGAGCTGAATTAACTCAGGTTAGCTTTATTTTGGATAAGTAGGCTTTTTGTGGGCTGCCCTGGGAACTTTTTCATTATGTATAATTTCATACCTATGGAATATGAGGCTCAAATTCTAAATGACTGGCTTGCCAACTTTTAGAATTTACCTGCTTTAAAATTGGGAGCAATCTGTTCCTTTGTAAATGTTCTGAACTGGAACTATAATTCAGATAAATAAGGGCATTTCTAAATGACAGAGCCAAAGGAAATCTGTTTGCAAGAGGGACAGATGCCCCTCAGGAAGAGAAGCAGGGGAGCACTTGTTCTCAGATCATGAGTCAAGGTCAGAGAGTGAGATGACTCTGGGTAATGGAGACTACACTTCAGGCCATCCCCGTAGACAAATGCTCATGTCTTAAAGAAAAGGAGAGGCAAAAACACAGTGAGAAAATCCTGAAAGCTGCAATGCATTGGAATTGCTGTCTGCATCGGAAGTGGGGTTATAGCAGGGACATCAGTCTCCTTGGTGTAAGCAGAGTAAGAACCAGAAACAGCAGCAGCGCAGCATCCGTGACAAAAGCATTCATGTTGGAAGTCCCAAGTGTGGCCAGTGTGAGCTGGAATAGGAAAGAGTAAAGGGGTCATTCCTCAGGTCATTGGGAAGAGGCATGGAGCACAGGCAACACATAGACACTTCCATCATGATTTCACAGGGTGTGGGGCAGCTGGAAATGCCAGAGACATGTATTGTGAGTATTGCTGTGACCATATGTTTTTGCTTCCAAACTAGTATGGACAAGGAAGCCTCCTTGCATTAAAAAAAATTTTTTTTAATGTGTGTGTGTGTATATAAACCTAGCTGGTTCCTGCCAGACACTAACATTGCATTGCCCAGCAAATAAAAAGGAAAGAAAAAGGCCCTCAGATCTTTAAAAACTGGACTAGGCACTGACCATCAAAGCCCATCAGACATGTCTGATCCCTGGCACTCTCCCTCCAGCTCCCGAGCCCTCTTCCTCTGTCTGCCTTCCTGGCTTTTGACTGCAGATTGCTAACAGATCCTGACTCTTGCCTGTGTACCATTCTGATTTTGCATCTCTCTTTGCTTCCACTGATACCTGACAGTCCCTTTGTTTGTCTGCTGCCTTGAGCAGAATTTCCTAAAGAATTTCTGAAACCAACTCAATCCTCCCATAGGTAGTTTTTTGGATAAACACAGAGATTGACCCTTCTGGTCTTAAAACTTGAAACTACATTTGCTTTATCGGAGTTCCTTCCTCAGGAAATGACCTTCAACCTCCCCAAAAAAGTATCAAAGAACTGAAACTCACCAGATCGCCACATCCAGACAGTGAAATGCCTGACCCTTCATTCATCAGGATCGCTTCCTTGCCCCTTCCTAGTTCCTGTTTTCTTCCCTGCTATATCAATCCTTAGCTTTAGTTGGTCAGGGAGATGGATTTGAGGCTGAGCTCTCATCTTCTCAGCTGCAGCACCCGATTAAAGCCTTCTTCCTTGGCAATACTCATAGTCTCAGTCATTGGCTCTCGGTCTCTGGCTTTCTGTGTAGCAAGCTGCAGAATCTAGACCAAATCCTTGGTATTTCAGTAATATTTGCACAAAACACAGTTCCAAGGGTGTTGTGTAAACAAATAGTATATGTATGGAAATGAATAAAAATAAACCAGTTCATAGAGAACAGAGGTTCTGCCCATTTTCTCAATATCCAACCCTGTACCTTGTATACAGAAATTGCCCTATACATACTGGCTGCATGAATAGGTGGCCAAGTTTCAGAAATGGGTTAAACTTAAAAATACATTTCTTTGACTTTGGAATGTTAATTAGCCCTTAATATATGAAAAAGCATTGAGAATAAATCTTGACCTAAGTCTCATAACTTATGTAGAAATTAACTCAAAGTGATCTAAGATGGATCATGGATTTAAATGTAAAACCGGGACTATATATTGTATTTAAACAGATTTAAATGTAAAACTATAAAACTTTTAGAAGAAATCATAAGAGAAAATCTTCAGGACCAAGGGTTAGGTGAAGGATTATTAGACATGACAACAAAATGCAGTCCCTAAAAACAAAGTAAATCAGAGTTCATCAAAATGAAAAACTTTTGTGCTGTGGAAAATGTGGTTAAGCAAATAAAAGACAACCTACCCCCTGGGAGGATATACATGAAACTGAAAAAGGACTAGAATCTAGAATCTATAAATAACCTTCAAAACTCAACAATTAAAACAACCCCCAAATCCAGTTATCAAATGGGCAAAAACATGAGCAGACATTTCACCAAAGAGGAGATACAGATGAAATAAAACATGCAAAGATATTTATAATCATTAACTATTAGGAAAATGCAAACTACAATTACAATGAGATATCCCGACACACCTGTTAGAACAACTACAAAACAGCAACAATGCTGGAGAAGAAGAAGAGAAACTGAATTTCTCATGCGTGCCTGGTGGGAATTTGAAACAGTGCATTGGCTGTTTCTTATTAAGTTAAATGTGTAACTACCATTCAACCAAGCAATTATATTCTTGGACATTTATTCTGGAAAAATGAAAACGTATGTCCATATAAAAACTTGTACCTGAATGTTCATATCTTTACTTATAATCACCCCAAAGTGGGAACAATCCAAGTGTCCTTCAAAGATGAATGATTAAACTAACCATGGTAGAGTCACGCCAGGGAATACTACTCAACAACATAAAGGAACAAACTATTGATGCATGCAACAACCTGGACCTATCTTCAAGGGCATTGTGCTTAGTGGAAAAAGCCCATCTCAAAATTTTACATACCTGTGTGAGTCCATATATAACTCCATATATACAATGTTCTTGAAATGACAAAACTGTAAAGATTAGAGCAGATTAGAGTTGCCAGGGGACAGGGATGGAAAGAGTGGATGAATACAAAGGGATAGTACAAGGGAGCCACTTTGTGATGATGCGGTTCCGCAAATCTACACACAGCATAAAAGTGCAGCAAACTATACACATACACACACACCTGAATGCGTGTAAAAAATGTTGAAAACGGAATAAGGCCTGTAGTTAATGACAATTTCCTGGGTGACATTGTACAACAGCTATATAAAATGTCCCTCTAGGGGAAGTTGGACGAAGGATACACAAGACTATTTTGCAACTTCTTTTGAGTCTGTAATTATTTCAAAATGGAAAGTTAAAAAAAAAAAGACTTGAGAATATCCAAGAAAGGGTTTTAACCATGAAACCCTTTCGTCCTGGAACATCGGGTAAGATTGGTGTTCTATAGAACACACGCTGGGAAATGCATGTCAAAGAAACTGGTTTTGAACCAACAATCACTGTCCCCATTGTTCATCCCAGCCCCGGGCCCATCACCTGCATCAGTGGCCAAGCTTGCCCCACAATTCTGTCTCAATTTGCAGCTGAGAGGACACTCCACAGGGTTGCTTTTGTTCAGTAGGGTTTTCCACAGAGGTTGTATCTTGGTTCATTTCTGTTTTTTGCTTTGGGTTAGGCTGCTCTGCCAAGTTTGCCCCAACGTGTGTCAGTCTGTGCCAAGCACCATGCCTCATCCACAGAACCTAATGGGATGTGACACAGGTGGTAGGTCAGGATAGTGACAGCCAAGAATCTGGAGGAAACAGAGGCATTGTTGTCATAATGGCCTACTCTCAGAAGGTATTATGCCATAAACAGAAGCTGTGAATGAACCTAGAATAAATAAGTCATTTCCAGTACAGCAGACTGCAGTGTGTACACGCTTGAGTTGATACCTTTATCTCTATTGACACACAGCCTAGACCAATGGTGCTCAAACTCCAGTGTTCCTAAGAATTGCCTGAAAAATCCATGTTGTTGCTATGTCAGTATCCTGGAGGAGGAACCTGAGAATAGGCAGATTCAGAACAATCTCAACAAGTAACACTGGTACAGGAAGAGTCTGGGACCACACCTTTTTCTACAATATCACTTTTTAATCATTTCAGCTGGGAGCCTTGTTACTTGCACTCCATACTATATGAAGTGTTTAAAACTAATAACTTCTACCCATTTACACTAGCACATGTATTTACCAAATGATTTTTTTAATTCCCTTACACATCACTCAGAAACAAACCAATGTAGGAGTGTGTGTGTGTGTGTGTGTGTGTGTGTTGAAAA
The DNA here is from genome assembly GCF_029289425.2 of Pan paniscus. NCBI lineage: Eukaryota > Metazoa > Chordata > Mammalia > Primates > Hominidae > Pan > Pan paniscus. The sequence continues at coordinate 25,829,994 of NC_073256.2, forward strand.
ATAAAGGGTAATGACAATTTCCAAATGTGGTTCTTCTTTTATCAAAGAACAAAACTCGTAACCTTAATAGCATTTGTGATAAACCCAGGACTCTGGGAAATAGGAAGATTTTTGTTTTGTGTTATTTGTTTTGCTTAATCATGGTCAAAGAACCATTAGAGACAATTTGAACATTTCCTTAATGAGTCCTACAAAGTAGTGCTTTTGACAGCTATTTTTTAATTGGTCAAAAATAAATCCTAACAAATCACCCTGGCCAAATTGACAGCTTGTTTGCTATGGGATATTCTGTCTTATCTTTGGAAGCCCCACTGGAGCCACTCTAAAAGAACAACACAGCCTTAAGAAAATGGGGCAAAGACTCACTTAGTGATTAGAGGTAATAAAACAGAGATGGCCCCAGTAGTCCACAATCTCGGAAGTGACCAGGGTGCCTTCCTGTGAGTTTCTTTGATTGTACAATGGTGATCCATCCATATCGCCCCTGTGTTTCCCAAAGCTATAGTAAGCAATATGGCAGAATCTAATAAAAAGTATCAAAGGATTTGTGCGAAGTAATGTATATGTTAATTAGCTTGACTTTCCCATTCCACAGGGTAGACATATTTCAAAACATCATGTTATCTGTCAATTTTTTAAATTAAATAATTTTTTAAGTATTAAAGATTTTCACAGCCCTTCCAACAGCCCTTGATCTAGATCAGTGGTCTCCCAAACAGAATGTCCAGCGCTGATCCATTGGAGTGCTGGAGAAAATGCTAAAACTTCCACTTACATTTAGTTTTATCAAAAATTAAGACGTTTAACTTGACTAATATTAATAGATGCATTAAATTGGCAGTCTCATTTAGTCTACAGGTCCCAAACATCATCATGGGACCCACGTAGTGTTCCCAGGATCTTAAGAGAAGAGTGGAGATTATTTGATCAAGAATGTTAATGGGCTGAGCACAGTGGCTCACACCTGTGATTCTAGAGCTTTGGGAGGACTAGACAGGTGGATCGCTTGAGCCCAGGAGTTCAAGACCTGGGCAACGTGGCAAAACACCATCTCTACAAAAACACAGAAATTAGCTGGGTGTGGTGGCACGTGCCTGTGGTTCCAGCTCCTAGAGAGGCTGAAGTGAGAGGCTCACTTGAGCCTGGGAAGTGGAGGTTGCAGTAAGCCAAGATTGTGCCACTGCACTCCCGCCTGAGTGACAGAGCAAGACCCTGTCTCAAAAAAAGAAAAAAAAAGAAAAAAGAATAATGATGGCAGCCCCTTACTTAGCCATGAGGTATCAGGCTATCAGGTTATTGGACAATATTGCACTGGACATGCTCCCAGTTAAATGCACTTACAGGTATTGTTATCTAGATTAAACTAATCCTCACAAAATGAACAAGTGGCTTAAAACAATTTCTTCAAGGAATTGCCTATGTCATCACTGCAGAAAACTCTGACCCAGAAAATGTCCAAACAACCTGAGTAGTCCATTGAAGATAATAATAATGCAAGCACAAGAGAGTATCAAGAAAAAGGAAGACCTGACATTTATTCTACTTGCCAAGTGGGCTCTGTATCCGCCCACATCATGAGTTATTTTAAAAATCAGAGATGATCTATCAGATTTTAAAAGAAGATGGCCAATCTGTGAGAAGATGCTTTTTGAAGAAATGCATGCTATGAAAAGAATAATTTGAAAGTGAATATTTGGAAACATTTTCAAGTTTATGTGGTTTTTTTTTTTTTAATTTAAAAATTCTGTGTGTCACATATAAAAACTCTCATATTATTACATTTAAACTATCAAAAATCTGTAAACGGGCCAGGCGTGGTGTCTCACGCCGGTAGTCCCAGCACTTTGGGAGGCTGAGGCAGGTAGGTCGCGAGGTCAGGAGATCGAGACCATCTTGGCTAACATGGTGAAACCCTGTCTCTACTAAAAATACAAAAAAATTAGCCAGGTGTGGTGGCGGACGCCTGTAGTCCCAGCTACTTGGGAGGTTTAGGCAGGAGAATGGCGTGAACCCAGGAGGCGGAGCTTGCAGTGAGCTGAGATCGCACCACTGCACTCCAGCCTGGGCGACAGAGCAAGAGTCTGTCTCAAAAAAAAATCTGTTAAAAATTCTTCCAAAAAAAGTTTTAATGAGTTTTTAACCTATTTGTTAAAAACACCAAAATGAAATCCAGTAGTCTCCCACCATCTGTGGTTTTACTTCCTGTGGTTCTAGTTACCCACAGTATAGTACAGTGAGATGTTTTGAGAAAAAGAGGACCACATTCATGTAACTTTTAGTACACCGTATTGTTATAAATGTTCTATTTTATTATTATTGTTGTTATTCTCTTACAGTGCATAACTGATAGATTTTATCATAGATATAAATGTACAGGAAAAAACATACTCTCTATAGGGTTCGGTACTATCCGAGGTTTCAGGCAACCACTGGAGGGCTTCGAAAGTATCTCCCATGGATAAGGGAGAGCTACTGCACCTTGTGATCAGTTAGGAAGAGAAACTTCTTGATATCAGAGAAAACAAAAATTACCAGCACAATTTAAACAAAAACCTTTACACAATCGATGGAGTGGAATGAAAATGAGCATCTAAAGAGGTTTTTGTTCCATCTGGCTCTGTGCATCTTTGTGAGAGAACATTTTCAGCTGCAATAAGCAATAAAGTCAAGAAAGAAAGAAAAAGCAGAAAGAAAAGAAGGAAGGCAGGCAGGCAGGAAGGCAGGAAGGCAGAAGGAAGGAAGCAAGGAAGGAAGGAAGGAAGGAATCTAAGAAAGGAAGTCTTTGGAAATATTTTTAAGGGCTAAGAATAGGAATTCCAAACATAAGGAATCGGGAATAGAGAAAGACTCTATGAATTATATACAAATCTACATGTGTGCATGAGGAGTGTGTATGAGCAATAGAATAGAAATCAAGATAGTAAGAAATATTTCTAGTCATAACGCTTTGAAAATAAAATTGTACTTTTAGGTATTGCAGCTTCTATGACTTTGCAAAAACAATACACTGAAATAAATGCTTTCAGTTTGACCACTGTGTTAGTTTTCTAGGGCTACCGTTACAAAAAACCACAAGCTGGGTAGTTTACGCAACAGAAATGTATTTTCTCACACTTCAAGAGGGTAGAAGTCCAAGATCAAGGTGTCAAGAGGGCTGGTTCCTTCCGAGGGCTGTGAGCAAAGATCAGTTTCATGCCTCTCTCCTTACTTCTGGTGGCTTTCTGGGAATCTTTGGTGTTCCTTGTAGATGGCATCTTCTTGTGTCTTCACAAGGTCTTCTCTCTGTCTCTGTATCCAAATTCCCCTTTTTTTTTATAAGGGCACCAGTGATACTGGATTAGGGGCCTACCCTATTCCAGTATCATCTATCAATTACATTTACAATCACCTTTTTCCAAATAAGGTTGCGTTGTGAAGTACTGGGGGTTAGGACTTTAACATTCAAATTTTGGGGAAACACAATTCTACCTATCCCAACGATGACTTTGCAAAAATGAAAATCCACCTTCCTCATTTCTTTTAAAAGTGTGTCTTTGGGCCAGGCGCGGCGGCTCACGCCTGTAATCCCAGCACTTCGGGAGGCCGAGGCAGGTGGATCACGAGGTCAGGAGATCAAGACCATCCTGGCTAACACAGTGAAACACCGTCTCTACTAAAAATACAGAAGAAAATTAGCTGGGCATGGTGGTGGGTGCCTGTAGTCCCAGCTACTCGGGAGGCTGAGGCAGGAGAATGGCGTGAAGGCGGGAGGCAGAGCTTGCAGTGAGCCGAGATCGCGCCACTGCACTCCAGCCTGGGCAACAGAGGGAGACTCCGTCTCAAAAAAAAAAAAAAATTGTGTCTTTGATAAAAGGCAAGGACTTGCAAAGCTCGCAGTTCTGTGTTGGTGTCAAGAAATCACAGGGCCCTTAATCACCCCATATGCAATCTCTACCCTGCACCCAGAGATGGCCCTCGGTGGGTAGAAACTGACCAGAAATATTTTGAGACAAGAATCATAATTTGCATTCCTGTCCCTGTCCTTAGCTGTGCCGTCTACTGCTGGTTTCTCCTTTCCATATGTTTTACCCTTTGTTCTTCTAAAGCTGCAGATAAAAGATTTCAGACCGGGCAACATTTCAGGGTGTTCATACCATCTGTGAAATACCTTCCCAAATGAACAGTGAAAGGAGGCACTTGAAAGGTCTTATTTTAATAAGATTTTTATTCTGCACATAGAAAAAGAGGGATTTTTCTTCGTTGTTGTTAAATTTTTGCCCTTTCCCTGCTATCATTCTCCATGTGAATAAAGGAGTTGTCCTTGCTTCAGGGCAGGAGTTTTTGATTCAGAATACACTCACTAGAAATACAACACTTAGGCCATTGCAAATCCTTAGTGTAGGTGATAAACAACCAGTATTCCGGTGGAGACGCATTTCATGACCTGTGAGGATGGAAATCTTCCACAACCGTCAAGTGTTGCTTTGGGTATGCATGTGAATGAGTCTGCATAATGAGCAAGGTCTCGGTGACAGCCAGCTCGGGCTCCAGGAGAAACGGAGGTGACTCAGCTTCCATATGTGATTTCCAGCTAGAAACTGCAAGTAGAAAACATGAATTGATCTGAAATTTCTGAACCTACAAACATCTTCCTGGAAGATTAAAATAACCCAATCTAAAGCCAGTAGAGATACACAGATTGGTGGAAGATACTTAAAAAATCTATTGGTGTCTGAAACCTAATTTATGTCTGAGTTCTTATTTATGTCAGCAGGCTCTCTGACGATGTAGGATGAGTAATAGTTACAGGGTGTGACTTTTCTCAAAGAGAAAGCCAGGCCAGGGGTGTCTGACCAAAGACTGTGACCATTTGACAGTCATTACATGGGGTTTCAGAGAAGTGGACACTTCAGGCCTCTTTCAGTCTTTACATTTTATCTGTCTCTGGATGGTGAAGATGTTCAGAGGCCTAAATATGGCAGAAGTGATAAAAGAAAAACTTTAGACAAATTACATTTAACAGAGTTTTAGTTGGGCAAATCAATGCATGAATTGGGCAGTCCCCTGAACCTCAGTAGGTTCAGAGAGACTCTGTGCTGTGGTTGCAGAGGATGTATGGAGAGAAAAAGGAAAGTAATGTGCAGAAGATGGAAGTGAGGTACAGAAACAGCTGGATTGGTTAGAGCTCAGTGTTTGCCTTATTTGAACGTGGTTTGAATAGCTGGCTATCTTTGATTGGCCAAAACTTGGTGACTGGCAAAAGAGTAGTACCTGACTGGTCACACGTCCAGTTAGGTAATAGTTCACAATGTGTGGAGAAACCTTTAGGCTGAAGTTAAAATATGTAAGGAGGCAGCTTTAGGCTAAACTTAATTTAACAGAGGGATGTGAATCTGGGCCAGAAATTCAAAAGTCCTTACCTAGTCTAGCACTCTATTGAAATATTCAGTTCTGGAAGAGAAAGACAAATGGTGAGTTGGCGTACAAATAATATATTATCTATACTTACTAGGATGAATTGTTTATTATTTCCATAGGAAAAATAGGATAGTCTACGCCAGGGACAAATGCTTTTTTATCTATCTTTCAGAGGATAAAAGTGACACTAGTAGGCTGGGGGAGGTCCCCAAATGCTGTTGGAACCTCAACCCCAACCAGTGTCCAGGATCTTGACACCATTGTAAGAATGAATTCTTACAATTGGGAAATATTAGTGAAAGTACAGAGATTTATTGCAAAGAGAAAAGCACACACTCATAAAAAGGGGATGCAGGTGTACTCAAGAGAGAGATCCACCAAGGGGGTTTGGGGCTGTTGCCTTTATAGTTTTCTTTAACCAAGGGGTAGAAGATTCATGAAAATTCCTAGAAAAAGGTGGAGATTTCTCGGAATTGTGGTGCTGCCCATTTTTACACCAAATATGGTTGTTCCTGAAACTGTTATGGCACTGGTGAGTGTGTGATTTAGGATGTTAATGAGCAGACGGTGAGGTCCTAGGCGAAACCTGGCTCAAGTCCAGCACCACATTTGGTCCAGTCAGTCTTAGCCAGCTTGGTGCACACCCTGGTTTTTCAGGGTCTTAGCCGTTCCTAGCTTCTGCAGCTATTTTAATAGTTTCCTTTTGCTAGTCATGTAAAACTGTTGCCTGGAATTTTCTATTGTCCTGCAACTATGCCGTATTACTCCTGTCTTAAAAAGGGTTCAAGCCTTTCTCTCTCTCTCTGTCTCTCTCATTTAAGGTAGATCCTGTCTCTGTCGCCCAGGCTGGAGTGCAGTGGCCCCATCTTGGCCCACTGCAACCTCTGCCTCCCAGATTCAAGCAATTCTCTTGCCTCAGCCTCCCGAGTACCTGGGATTACAGACGCATACCATCACACCTCGCTAATTTTTGTATTTTTAGTAGAGATGGGGTTTCACCATGTTGGCCAGGCTGATCTCAAGCTCCTGACCTCAGATGACCCGCCTGCCTCAGCCTCCCTAAGTTTTGGGATTACAGGCATGAGCCACCGCACGCAGCCAGGGTTCAAGCCTTCCTGAAAATTACTGAAGTGTTTGGAGAAGCCCCCTTTGCTCTCAAATGCCCCATAATTAGAATCAGCAAAAGCACATGTATGGTCCCTACAACAAGAGGCAGCTTTTGTCACTGTTCCCAAGATAAGTCAACTCTACCAAGAGGACAGAGGGTTATGTGTTCAGTGTGACATTTAAAATCAAGAAGGAACATAGTGGCAAGTGTTTCGCTACCTTCAACCTTGTCTGTGAATGAGCTGACCCACTTTCTTTTTTGAAAAATTTGTGATAACACACATATAACATAAAACTTACCCAGAAAACTTTTAACCGTTTTTAAGTATACAGTTCAGTGGTGTTAAGTATATTGAACAATGTTGGGCAACCGTCACCACCATCCATTTCCAGAACTTTTCCATCATCCCAAACAGAAACCCTCCACTTCCTCTTTAACCCAAAAGAAATCAATGTGCAAATTGTCTTATTTTCTCCTCTCTGACTCCAAGTACTGCTTCAGCTCAGCAGTGCCTTCTACCAAGGAACAATGGGGCTGAGAACGCATAGTGCCCATTTTAACAGTACAATTGTCTTAGCTAAGGTTCCCAGCTGTTCTCAGCACCTGCATGGGACCTGGGCCCGGGCTGTACCACGCTGACGGTGAACATACACTCGGGGCCTCTGCCAGTATTTTTCCAGGAACACTGCCTCCTCAACACGGTCTGCTCGTTATGTGCTGAGATGAGTGCTCTATTAATTTTAACAATGCCATAAAGTGGGTGATCAGAAAATGTAATGGAGCAGCCTGCTTTCACTCTCAGAGGTTAATGACGGTGGGCACAAGATAAACAAATAGCATTAAGGCTGAGAAATGATTCCTTCCTCTTGGTCATCTGTCTGGACTGGGCTCTTCCAATGGCTTTGTTAATGTAGGTGGCAGCAGTAAATCTCTGAAATCAGGATGGACAGTGTGACAGGGGCAGAGCCTTGTGACCCATGGCCTTGGCTCTCCCCACCACTTCCACTGCTTCCACCGCAGGCGGTGGGAATGGCTCTGCCTCTGGGGTGAAGGAAGGGTTATGGGCAATGTAACTTCCTTGAATCATTCAGATCTCCTAGAATATAGGATCAACTCAGACAAGGTACCAGTTCTACCCGCGCCACGGTCACTTGAGGATCTTATCACCACCACACACACAAGACTACTGGTAACACTGCGGTATTTTTGTCTTTGGTGGCTTCTCTGCTGTCATAATAGTCTAGGCCTGTTTCATTCCTCTCTTTGAAATCAATCACGTGGCTGGAGCTTGTGAATTACAGCCCACATTCCTGATGGAGGAACTGAGGCTTAGTGCATTAAGTGACTGCTATAGTTTGGATTTGTGTCTCCCAAACCTCATGTTGAAATGTGATCCTCAGTGTTAGAGGTGGGGCCTAATGGGAGGTGTTACAGTCACAGGGGTGGGTCCCTCCCAAATTGATTAATGCCCCTCAGGAGACAGGGGTAGAGGGGAACGAGTGAGTTCTTGCACAACTAGTCCCCTGTAGAGCTGATTGTTAAAAAGAGCCTGGCGTCTCCACTCATGTTCTCTTTTGCTTCCTCCTTCTCCGTGTGATCTCTGCACATACAGGCTCCCTTTTTCCTTCCAACTTGAGTGGAAGCAGCCTGAGGCATCATCAGAAGCAGATGCTGATACCATGCTTCTTGTAGAGCCTGCAGAACAGTGAGCCACATAAACCTCTTTTCTTTATAAATTACCCAGTCTCTGGTATTCCTTTATAGCAACACAAATGAACTAAGACAGTGACTAACCAAAAAATAACCAGTTAGTTGAAACCCCAGACCTTCCCTGCTAGCCAATTGATTTGTTGCTCCGTTTGTTTCTCAGTAGGTACAGCATCAAAGACCAACACTTGGGATTGATTATGATGAGAACCAGCAGAGGCAATAATCAGGGAGCTTGAGACTCTGGAACCAGAAACTGGACACAATATTCTGAATAATAGAGTCCCATCATTGAAAACAACCTGAGTTTTTGTTTAGATCAGTGAGCCTCCAATAATATGTGCTGGTTAAAATACAAATTCCTAGGCTTTCTCCCAACCTACGAATTCAGAATTTCTTGGAGGTGGAATGCAGAAGTCTGCATTTTTGTTTGTTTGTTTATCTTTTGTTTTTTATTTTTCGAGGTGGAATCTCGCTCTGTTGCCCAGGCTGGAGTGCAGTGGCGCAATCTTGGCTCACTGCAACCTCTGCCTCCCAGGTTCAAGCGATTCTCCTGCCTCAGCCTTCCGAGTAGCTGGGATTACAGGCATATGCCACCGTGCCTGGCTAATTTTGTATTTTTAGTAGAGATGGGGTTCTCCATGTTGGTCAGGCTGGTCTCGAACTCCCGACCTCAGGTGATCCACCCACCTCGGCCTCCCAAAGTGCTGGGATTACAGGCATGAGCCACTGCACCCAGCCAGAAGTCTGTATTTTTTTTTTTAACAGCTTCACAGGTTATTCTGAGGCTCTACCAGGTCTGAAAAACACAGTGACCACATTGATGAGATCTCCCACAGAAGATGCATCTGAAAGAACCATGAGGCAATGTCCTCTTCGTTCTGGACTTGCACTCTTGTAAATGCAGCCTGAGATGGTATTAGCGTTTTCAACAACGGAATCACAGTGGGAAATCACTGTTGACTTTGCAGTCAACAAACTTTGCGGTCAGCTCGTATTCTCCAGTTCTTTCCTCATGAACTGCCATCACATTTATTCTTGCATCTCTAAAGACGCAATAAATGAAGGATTAGGTTTGAAAAACCAGAATCATAATTTAAGCCTACTTTACTTGGCCATTTCTAATGGCCATCTTTTGTTGTTAAAATCAATTATGTTTATACAACTATTATACACTCAGAATAATTAAAATAAAAAAAAAATTGTTGGGCCGGGTGCAGTGGCTCACGCCTGTAATCCCAGCACTTTGGGAGGCCGAGGTGGGCAGATTACAAGGTCAGGAGATCGAGACCATCCTCGCTAACATGGTGAAACCCCATCTCTACTAAAAGTACAAAAAATTAGCCACGCGTGGTGGCAGGCACCTGTAATCCCAGCTACTCGGGAGGCTGAGGCAGGAGAATGGCATGAACCCAGGAGGCGGAGCTTGCAGTGAGCCAAGATCGTGCCACTGCACTCCAGCCTGGGTGACAGAGCGAGACTCCTTCAAAAAAATAAATAAATAAATAAAAATAAATTGTTAAATCAACGGTGATTCCATCTTACCATATCAAACTAGAACACAAGGAGGAAGTAGGCCTTCTTCTCCACATGGCATAGTTCACATTTCAATTCAATTCAGCAAATATTTAATAAACAAATAATTCAGCACATTGTTTAAGTGCTAGGCACATAATACGTAAATGTATAACTCAAACACAAGATGGAATTGATATTTGCCAGGAAAGAGATGCAAAGTGTTATGCATGTTCACTGAAGGCAAAAATAACATCCTGTTGGGTGTGGGTGGAGGACAAAGAGGCACCTTAATAGGAAGAGATCTCATTTGAGCTGGAGCTTCAAGCCATCTGCAGAGAAGGGCTAAGGGCTAAGGAAGCCATTTCACAGACAGAAAATTTTGTGAGCCAGCAATGAATGTACAAAGTGCATGTTGAGAGTGGTGTGGTCATAGAACAAACAGCTGATTTTAAGGCTAGAAAAGTGGGTTGGGGCTGGTTGTGGAGGGTCTTTGAGCTAAAGAGTTTGGATTTCACTTTCCAGCATTAGGGGAATCATTACAGGCCCTGGAGCAGAGGAGTGGCTGCTTAGGACAGACTGAAGCCATGGGAGATTGGAGTCACGGGTTCCTAACAAGATTTAGAAGATAATAAAATATTTATAATTCTGAAAAGTTGGAAACAACCTGTATTAGTTTCCTGTGGCTGCTGTAACAAATTACCGCAAAGGTGGTGACTTAAAACAGCATACATTTATTCTCATACAGTTCTGGAGTAAGAAGTCCAAAACCAGTTTCACTAGTCCAAAATCAAGATGGCTCCAGGGGAGAACTTGCTTTCGTGTCTTTTCCAGCTTCTAGAACTTCACTCCTTCCATTCCTTGGCTCTTGGCCCCTTCTGAAACAAGCATGTGCTATTTTTGTAATTAAAATAAAGATGAGGAGTAGTAAATGAGGACCATAAACAGGGCAGTGGTACAAGGAAAGGACTGATGTGAATTGAATTGCAGAGAGCAAGTCTCTAAGATTTGCCAACTGGTAGGCTATTAGGAATGATGGAGAACTCATTGTCCTCCATTGAGAATGGAGGCTCAGCCTGCAGGGCAGAGAATTGCCAGGCTGCTAGCAGCCATGCAGGCAGGGGCAGCTAGTTTAAGAAAGAGGATGGCTTTCTTCCATATGTATTTATCCTTTCAGGCAAGCTCCCTGCTAGTATTTGGCTTTTATGCTATGTGACATGAAACTTCCAGAGTTTTCATCTTACCAGTCTGTAAGAGGAATCTCCTTTTAAAGAGCCAAGGCCCTTCAGCAGTTCTGAATTTGCACTTCAAAGGCTCCCTGATCTCTGCATTCCCAGAGCCCTTACCTTGCAGCCTGGCTCTAATGAGACGTGGCAATGCCTTTGCTCTGGGCTCTTATCAGCCTTGGCAGCCTGGGATTCTGTGGGGAGGCTGTGAACCAGCTCCCTTGGGAAGGTCTGTTGCAGAACTGCTTAGAGATGGAGGGGGAAGGAATAGTTGGCAGTGGTCTCTGGACCATCCTTGGACCAGACCGAGGATCTTCCCTATGCCAGAGGGACAGTGTCCACTCTCTGCCCTCTTTCAGTCCCCAACCAGGCTGTGACCTCCTGCTCACCTCCTTTGCCCACTCTCCATCCCCTCTGCCCTCACATCAGCACCCTAGTAGGGGCCTTTGGAGAGAGTCCCAGGAGGCGAGTGAGTGCAGAGGGGAGGGGCTCATATATGTAAAGAGTGCATATTCCTGATCTCAGTGGAAAACTTTGTTACTGAACCAAACTCGGGTCTGGCCACCTGGTGCAGCAAGGCCAAACATTGACATCAGGATTTGCAATGAGAAAAGGTGAGGCATTTATTACAGATCACTAAGCAAGGAGAATCAGGCAGCTACTGCTTAAGACCGGAACTCCTCAATGGCTTCCACTAAAGGTGGAGAGGCAGAAGTAACAGGCAAAGTCATAAATCAATACATGAAGCATACACAGTGGTTGACCTATAAAGGTGGGACATCTCAAAGTGAGGCCACAGGTGGATGGTGAATTCAGAGATTCTCTGATTTGCAATTGGTTAAGGAAGGGAAGCTTTGTCTAAAAACTTGGGGTTAGCAGAAAGGAACGTTAAATTCTGACCTGTGGGTGTGGCTCCCTCCAGGCCCCTCAGGAAGAAATTTAGAATAAAGAATCATAGTCAGACTTCAGTCCTTTGTTCCCCCTCATCTGAGGTCTGTGCACCAGTGGGTCCATTTGGTGGAGGTCTGGGTTTCTAAGTTGTTTCTAGAAACAACTCAGGGACACATATTAAGATGTTATTGGCCGGGCACAGTGGCTCACCCCTGTAATCCCAGCACTTTGGGAGGCCAAGGCAGGCAGATCACCTGAGGTCAGGAGTTGAAGACCAGCCTGACTAACGTGGTGAAACCCTGTCTCTATTTAAAAAAAAAAAAAAAAATTAACCGGGCGTAGAGGCAGGCACCTGTAATCCCAGCTACTCGGGAGGCTGAGGCAGGAGAATCACGTGAACCCGGGAGGTGGAAGTTGCAGTGAGCCAAGATCGTACCATTGCACTCCAGCCTGGGCGACAGAGCGAGACTCAGTCTAAAAAAAAAAAAAAAAAATATATTATCTTTAGTTTCTATAAAGGAACCAAACATTCTGTGTCTCTAACTTCCTTGGCTATTGTTTTAGGCTATTATTTCCTTCTTGCTTATCAGTTGCTCCCTTACTTTTCAAAGCTGGCTCGGTGCCTGAAGTTTCCTTTGAAGGAACTCAAAATTTCTCTTTATTTCCATGCTTGGGGATTGCCCAGCAGGCCCCCAACAGGGGTCCCTGGCCTGTCTCAACTTCTTTGCAAAACAGCACAAGACTGGAAAACTGGAAAGTAGGAGGCCAGATCCTTTTGTGACCATTAACTTGGCACAAGTAACCTGTAAAAGGCCCTTCCCTCTCCTGACTTGTGTTGGACTGGATTTTTCATGCTTCTTTCTAGAGCCCGCATTCTGGCCTCTGCATGGAGCACCTGTGGAGATGAAAAGATAAACACTTATGACTGCTTCTCAAAGTGTGCTTTGGTTTGCAGGAGTGTAGTAAGCTGAATAATAGTCACAAATGATCCCTGGAACTTGTAAATGTTATCTTATTTGGAAAAAGAGCCTTTGATTATCCAGGTGGGCCCTGCATACCATCAGAAGTATCTTTATAAGAGAGAGCAGAGGGAAATTTTACAGACACACACGGTGAAGTGAATATGGAACAGGAAAAATTTCTACAATGTTGGCTTGAAAGACTGGAGCCATGTGGCCACAACCCAAGGAATGCCAGCAGCCACCAGAAGCCAGATGAGGCAGAGGACAGACTCTCTCTGAGAGCCTCTGGGGAAAGTGCAACCCTGCTGAAGGTCTCTGCTGAAACCTTGATTTCAGCCCAGTGATACTGATTTCAGACTTCTGGCCTCCAGAGCTGGGAAAGACCAAATTTTTGTTGTTTTAAACCGTCAAGTTTGTGGTCATTTATTTTTTTATTTTTTTATTTTATTTTTTTACAATAGCCACAGGAAGCTAAAACAACGGGAAAGCCACCTGGGGTCTGTGCACCCTAGAGAAGCCCTCACTATGTCCTGCACAGGTCCCCTTGGCACACCTCACACTTTGTCAGCCTAACCCCGAGACTTTTCTAATGAAAGGCTCCTGCTCCTAGCACTGTGTAGCAGAAAAAGCACTAGGTAAAGAGTCAGAAGATCTGCTTGGCTTTGAGCAGGTGTCAGTCCATTTATCTGAACTATGGTTTCCCAATCTGATGAGAGCAAGGACCACATTTTGTTCCTGTTTGTCTCTCGGTAGCTAGAATTGTGCTAAGTACATCCACAGTAAGCACTTCTTGTTTGTTGAATAAAAAATAAGGAAATTATTATTACATTTTCCTGCCTGTCTCACAGGGTTGTTCGTTGTGGAGCCTAACTTAGAAATGTAAAGTATTTTGAAAGTGGTTATGCAATAAACAAAAGTTAGGTATTATTATTACTAATTTTTTTTTTTTTTTTGAGATGGAGTCTTGCCCTGTCCCCCAGGCTGGAGTGCAGTGGCCCGATCTCGGCTCACTGCAAGCTCCGCCTCCTGGGTTCATGCCATTCTCCTGCCTCAGCCTCCCAAGTAGCTGGGACTACAGGCGCCCACCACCATGCCTGACTAATTTCTTTTTCTTTCTGTTTTTAGTAGAGACAGGGTTTCACCGTGTTAGCCAGGATGGTCTCCATCTTCTGACCTCGTGATCCGCCTGCCTCGGCCTCCCACAGTGCTGGGATTACAGGCATGAGCCACCATCACCCCCCAGCAAAAGTTAGTATTATTAACCAAGATGCAGAGCTCTCTGAACTGCGTTACTTGGAATGAGCAAGTTACAGCTGGGACCTGGCCGGCCAGAAGCCAAATCCCTTATGCGCATCTAGAGAGAAAATGCTGCTCAAGGGGCTAAGCAGAACTGGAACCCAGAGGCTGTTTCTGTGTAGGCAAAGAGAATTTTTTTTTTTTTTTGAGCTGAGCAGCTGTTCAATCTGCATTTGAATCTGCTCTACTCCCTGTAAATGGCGAGGGACAGGAAGATGAGAATCTAAGAAGCTGTGTTCCAAGGGAGGCTGAGATTGGGAGGATGCAGGTGCATGTGATATCATAAAAAATATATCTGGTCTTTGTCCCCAGTTCCTGGACAGACCTTCGAAAATACTTGGAATTTCCCAACAGGAGTGTCTTTTGTTATTTACAACAAGACCCTTCTGACTACGTTTGAACTTAACGTTAATGTGACTGGTGGTGGGCCCTTAGAGAGTTGAAAGGAAGGAGCTGGTCATGCTATTAATAGAAAGACCACGCATGTGATTGGAAGGTTGGAAGCTCCAGCCTTTCCCCCAACCTCGGTGGAGGAGACAGCAATCAGAAATTAAGTTTAATTACATGGCCAATAATTTAATCAATCATGACAACACAGTGAAAGCCACATAAAAACTCTGGACACTGCATTGCAACGGAGCTTCCTGGCTGGTGAATGTATCAATGTACCAGGAGGATGGTGCATCCCAGCTCCATGAACACCAAAGCTCCTAGGCTGGGGACCCTTCCAGACCTTGCCCTGTGTATCTCTTCATCTGGCTATTCATTTGTGCCCTTTATAATAAAACAGTAATCCAAAGTATAGTGCTTTCCTGAGTTTTGTGTCATTCTAACAAGTTATCAAACTTGAGGGGTTGTATACTGGGAAGATGCAAATTTGTAGTCAAATCAGACAGAAGCATGGG